>NC_073240.2:98912500-103712500 GCF_029281585.2 Gorilla gorilla gorilla | reverse complement strand
AGGTGACCCTGGAATTCCTGTCCATCTGGCAGGTGGGCATTGAAACTGGTTTAAAAATGTCACACCATAGGCCGGGCACAGTGGCTCACGCCTGTAATCCCAGCCCTTTGGGAGGCCAGGGTGGGTGGATCACTTGAGGTCAGGAGTTCAAGACCAGCCTGGCCAACATGGTGAAACCCCGTCTACTAAAAATACAAAAATTAGCCTGGCGTGGTGGCGCATGCCTGTAATCCCAGCTACTTGGGAAGCTGAGGGATGAGAACTGCTTGAACCTGGGAGACAGAGGTTGCAGTGAGCTGAGATCACGCCACTGCACTCCAGCCTGGGCAACAGAGTAAGACTCTGTCTCAAAAAAAAAAAAATCACACCATTTTGGCTTCAGATTGCATATCCTCCTGCAAGGATATATACGCGTGAGATTCAAGTCAATGACAAGTCAGAAGAAAAAACACATATATACGCAAACCAGTATCCTACTGTGTGTGTCGTTTGTTGTGTTTTCGACAGCTGTCCATGTTACAATAATTCCTCTAGTTCAAATTTATTCATTTTTAACTTCATAGTACCACATTCTACACACTGCCCATGTCCCCTCAAGCTTCCCCTGGCTCCTGCAACCACAAATCTAGTCTCTGCCTCTGTGGGTTGACCTATTCTGGACACTTCATAGAAATAGAGTCCTGCAACACGTGGCCGTCTGTGTCTGGCTTCTCTCGCTTAGCATCTTGTTTTCAAGGTCCTCCCACCGTGTAGCATGCACCTGCTACACTCCTTCTTAAGGCTAATATTCCACACACCCGCTACACTCCTTCTTAGGGCTGATATTCCACACACCTGCTACACTCCTTCTTAGGGCTGATATTCCACGCACCTGCTACACTCCTTCTTAGGGCTGATATTCCACACACCTGCTACACTCCTTCTTAGGGCTGATAGTCCACGCACCTGCTACACTCCTTCTTAGGGCTGATATTCCACTGCAGGGACAGACTTCATTTGTGTATCCATTCATCAGTGGACGGACGCTTGGGGTGTTTCCACTTTTGGCTGTTGTGGATAGTGCTGCTATGAACATTCCTGCACAAGTTTTAGGATGGACATGTTTTTCTTATCTCTTGGGTATATAACTAGGAGTGGAATTGCCAGATCAAATGGTGATTCTGTGTTTAACTTTCTGAGGAACTATCAGCTGCTTCCCAAAGTGGCCATCCCATTATTGTCATATTATTTTTATTTGTTTATTATTATTTTGAGACAGTGTCTCGCTCTGTCACCCTGGCTGGAGTGCAGTGGTGTGATCTCGGGTCACTGCAATCTCCGCCTCCCAGGTTGAAGTGATTTTCCTGCCTCAGCCTCCCAAGTAGCTGGGATTACAGGCGCCCGCCACCACACCCAGCTAATTTTTTTGTTTTTAGTAGAGACGGGTTTCCCCATATTGGCCAAGCTGGTCTCAAACTCCTGACCTCAGGTGATCCGTGCGCCTCGGCCTCCCAAAGTACTGGGATTACAGGCACGAGCCACTGCACTCGGCCTAATTTATTACTATTTTTAACTGTAGAGACAAGGTCTCAGTATGTTGCCAAGGCTGGTCTCAAATTCCTGGGTTCAAGCAATCCTCTCAAGTAGTTAGGACTACAGGGACATGCCACTACACCAGGCTAATTTTTAATTTTTTTGTAGAGATGGAGGTCTCACTATGTTGCCCAGGATGGTCTCAAACTCCTAGCCTCAAGCAATCCTCCTGCCTTGGCCTCCCAAAGTGTTGGGAATGTAAGTGTAACTCACTGCACCTGCCACATACAATTTTTAAAGTGACAGAAATATGATCATGGCCATGGGAATGGTGCCCCTAGAGCTGTGCCACGAGGAGTACTGGCCTCTTCATGGTGCCAAGATGTCCCTGAGGCCTTAGTCACCTGGGTCCTTGGTGTCCCCTAGGTCAGGGCCATCCCTCTGTCATTCCCCCTCCCTGAAGCACCTGCCCCTCCTTTCTGCTGAACTAAATTCCTCCCCAAGTCTCACTTTTCCAGAGTCTCCCTGTGAGCTCACACTCATACCTACCTAGTTTCTGAAGAGCCCCGAGCACTGACGGTAGTCACTGTGGCACCTGTAGCACCCTCTCCAAAGGGTCGCCAGCTCCTGCCTGGCTCTCAGAGCTACACAGCCTCTCCTGACCAGGCTCACAGCTCCACAGCTCTGTGGCCCAGGCCACCTGGCATGGCCCCCTGAGTTAGTGTCTCTCCCCAGGCCCACCATCAGCCCTGTTGGTAGAGCTGGGTGGACTCTTATCCACATCTGTGGCCCCAGTATAGGGCTGGGCAAATGTGGGCAGTTGCAAAGGCCTGGCAGAGTTCCTCTGCATCCTCCCCCAGCCTCCTGGCTACCCCTGGCACTGGGCCCGCCTTCTGTCCCCTCCTCCGACTCATGGCCCCTCCTGGGCCCCTCAGTCACAGAGAGGCCTGGACATAGCATCAGGTGATAACTAATATCTGCATGACCCTGGGAAGCCACTCAGCTTCTCTGTCCCTCAGTTTCCCCATCTGTGAAATGGGCTGGCCATGCTTAACCCCTGGAGTTGCCAAGGTAGCCCATCAGGGAACACGGCGCCCCTGTACCTCAGGCACTCCCTGGGTGCCTGCCACCTGGGACCACAGAGCCGGCACACGGACCCCCGTCCTTGGAGGTGAAGACGTGGCAGGCGCCCCTGTACCTCAGGTACTCCCTGGGTGCCTGCCACCTGAGACCACGGAGCCGGCACACGGACCCCCATCCTTGGAGGTGAAGACGTGGCAGGCGCCCCTGTACCTCAGGTACTCCCTGGGTGCCTGCCACCTGGGACCACGGAGCTGGCACACGGACCCCCGTCCTTGGAGGTGAAGATGTGGCAGGTGGTCACATGCACGGCACACTCACGTTTTCACGTAGGGGTCCGAGTAGCCATTGGCGTCCATGGCGGCCAGGTGGGCGCACTGCACGATGCCTACCAGCAGGCCCTGCTTCTGCGAGCTGTACTTGAGGGAGATGAGGATGCGGCCCCGCTCCTCCAGGGACTTGTCTTCGGTCTTGTCCACCTGTTGGACGGGACGGTCACTCAGTCCTCACCTGCTCCCACCCCTCTCTTGGCCGTCCTTGGCCTCCTCTTCCTGAGCCCGCCCATCCAGCTGCTGCAGCCGGGCCTGGTCACGGTCCCTGGTGAGTGGCCTCACTGTGAACTCACAGCCCTTCTGTCATCTCTTCCCTCCCAAGGGCTCTTCCAGGGCTGGATCTCACCCACACCCTCCCTGTTCTTGGCTGCATGTGGCCTACGGTGGCCTTCACAGCCCAGCAAGGGCCAGCCCAGGGGTTGGCAACTGCAGCCCGGGGGCCAGATCAGGCCCGACGCCTGGCTCTGTGTGGGATGTGAGCTAAGCATGGCTCTTACCCTTATTTTAAACAATTTCTTTTTCAAAAAAATAGAGACAGGGGTCTCACTATTTTGCCCAGGCTGATCTCAAACTCCTGGGCTCAAGGGATCTTCCCACCTTGGCCTCCCAAAGTGCTGGGATTACAGACATGAGCCACCATGCCCAGCTGGTTCTTACTTTTTGGAATAGCAGAAAGAAAAATGAAATGAAAAATATTTTGTGACACATGAAAATGACATGAAATTCACACTTCAGCTTCCATTAACACCATGTTGTTGGAACGCAGCCTTGCCAGCTCCGTGATGCTTCTCTATGGCTGCTTTTGCCCTAAGGACAGAGCTGCATGGTGGCCACAGATTGCAAGGCACACAGAGCCTAACATTAGTGCTAAGCGGCCCTTCACGGGTCTGCAGCCCCCGGCCTGGCGCGCTCGGCTTCCGCGGACGGTCTTCCACCAGGTCCTCCTCACAGCCCGCCCTGACTTTCCCTTGGCTTTGAAGCCGGGTCCCACCTCCACACCTTTGCGCACCCTTAATCCACAGCTCCAGCACCCTCCTCTGACCTCCTCAGTGTTCACCGTTGATAAGTTCCTGGTCCTTCTGGGCCTGGGGGGCTTTTCTGACCCTCAGGGTGGGTTGGCCGTCCCCTCTGCGCGCCCACTGCCTCGGGTTTATCCTGTCATGGCCCGGTGTGGCCCCCTGCTTCCTCAGGGGTCTGCCCCAGCCCCTAAGTTCCTTGAAGTTGGAACTCTACCTGTAAATTTTTATTTTGACAGAGTCTGACTCTTGTCACCCAGGCTGGAGTGCAGTGGCACGATCGTGGCTCACTACAACCTCTGCCTCCCGGGTTTAAGCGATTCTCCTGCCTCAGCCTTCTGAGTAGCTGGGACTACACAGTCTAATTTTTGTATTTTTTGGTAGAGACAGGGTTTTGCCATGTCTGCCAGGCTGGTCTCGAATTCCTGACCTCAAGTGATCCACCCACCTCAGCCTCCTAAAGTGCTGGGATTACAGGTATGAACCACCGCATCCAGATAATACCTGCGTCATCTTTAATACCTCAGGGCTGGGCAAGGGCCTGGCACTAAGGGCCCACTGGAGGCTTGTACTAGTGAAGGCAGGAATGGAGGGACAGATGGTCCCCTGTGCGTTCAACCTCATACAAGCAACTCCAGCCTGGGGGTTCAAAGAAAGGCAGAAAGGTCTGCCCATGACAATGGAGCCTGGTGGATGGAAAAGGGTCACCGTGGCCCCAGTTCCCTGAAGGTGCTTCCTGGAGCCTCTCAGGGTGCTGGATGTGGCTCCCTCAGGAGAACCCCGAAGACAGAGTTCTGGTACATTCCTCACCCTGGAGAAGCTGGGAGCCAGGTAGGGAGCCCATCCAGTGGCTTCCCTGCCTCAGCAGCTGCCAGTGCCTGCCTCTCAAGGCAGATCTCAGCTCCAGGCCTCCCCATCCCCAGCCAGCCTGATGCTTCTCCATTCCTTGCCCTCCCGAGACTACCCGGCTTCTTCCTTCTGGCTGCTGCACACCCCAAACCCTCTCTCCTAGGCCCTCAGCCCACCCAGACAAACCCAGCTTGAGCCCACTCAGACAAACCCAGCTTGAGCCCACCCACACATGCCCAGCTTGAGCCCACCCAGACACATCCAGCTTGAGCCCATGCAGACACGCCCAGCTTGAGCCCACCCAGACACGCCCAGCTTGAGCCATGCAGACACGCCCAGCTTGAGCCCACCCAGACATACCCAGCTTGAGCCCACTCAGACAAACCCAGCTTGAGCCCACCCAGACATACCCAGCATGAGCCTACCCAGACATACCCAGCTTGAGCCCACCCAGACATACCCAGCTTGAGCCCACCCAGACATACCCAGCTTGAGCCCACCCAGACATACCCAGCATGAGCCTACCCAGACATACCCAGCTTGAGCCCACCCAGACATACCCAGCATGAGCCTACCCAGACATACCCAGCTTGAGCCCACCCAGACATACACAGCTTGAGCCCACCCAGACATACCCAGCTTGAGCCCACCCAGACATACCCAGCTTGAGCCCACCCAGACATACCCAGCTTGAGCCCACCCAGACATACCCAGCATGAGCCTACCCAGACATACCCAGCTTGAGCCCACCCAGACATACACAGCTTGAGCCCACCCAGACATACCCAGCTTGAGCCCACCCAGACATACACAGCTTGAGCCCACCCAGACATGCCCAGCTTGAGCCCACCCAGACATACCCAGCTTGAGCCCACCCACACATGCCCAGCTTGAGCCCACTCAGACAAACCCAGCTTGAGCCCACCCACACATGCCCAGCTTGAGCCCACCCAGACAAACCCAGCTTGAGCCCACCCACACATGCCCAGCTTGAGCCCACCCAGACAAACCCAGCTTGAGCCCACCCAGACATACCCAGCTTGAGCCCACCCAGACACATCCAGCTTGAGCCCACCCAGACATACCCAGCTTGAGCCCACCCAGACATACCCAGCTTGAGCCCACCCACACATGCCCAGCTTGAGCCCACTCAGACAAACCCAGCTTGAGCCCACCCAGACATACCCAGCTTGAGCCCACTCAGACAAACCCAGCTTGAGCCCACCCACACATGCCCAGCTTGAGCCCACTCAGACAAACCCAGCTTGAGCCCACCCACACATGCCCAGCTTGAGCCCACCCAGACAAACCCAGCTTGAGCCCACCCAGACATACCCAGCTTGAGCCCACCCAGACATACCCAGCTTGAGCCCACCCAGACATACCCAGCTTGAGCCCACCCAGACACATCCAGCTTGAGCCCACCCAGACATACCCAGCTTGAGCCCACCCAGACATACCCAGCTTGAGCCATGCAGACACGCCCAGCTTGAGCCCACACGGACACGCCCAGCTTGAGCCCTGTGTCCCCCTGGATCTCCTTAGGACTCTAACAGTCTCCTCTCCTAAGCAGCCCCAGCCACCTCCTTTTGCTCACAACCGTGCCCCCTAAGCAGCCCCAGCCACCTCCTTTTGCTCACAACCGTGCCCCCTAAGCAGCCCCAGCCACCTCCTTTTGCTCAAAACCGTGCCCCCTAAGCAGCCCCAGCCACCTCCTTTTGCTCACAACCGTGCCCCCTAAGCAGCCCCAGCCACCTCCTTTTGCTCACAACCGTGCGCCCCAAGCAGCCCCAGCCACCTCCTTTTGCTCACAACCATGCCCCCCAAGCAGCCGCAGCCACCTCCTTTTGCTCACAACCGTGCCCCCCAAGCAGCCCCAGCCACCTCCTTTTGCTCACAACCGTGCCCCCCAAGCAGCCCCAGCCACCTCCTTTTGCTCACAACCGTGCCCCCTAAGCAGCCCCAGCCACCTCCTTTTGCTCACAACCGTGCCCTGCCTAACACCAAAGTGAGTCCCTCTGGCTACATCTAACCCTTTCTGGAGATGAGACTCCTGTGAGGTGAGCAGGGATGTTGAGCAGGGAAGACATACATGCCCCACCGGCCACCTTCGCCACCTCCCACGCCCAGAGCAGACATGGCTAATCGATCCTAGCATTTGCCCTGGGCTCCAATGCCACCTCAGAATCCTTTTCAACACAGTGCTCAGGCAGCCATTCCTGGTGGATCAGGCCAGGCCTGCGAGATCTCGCTATCTGCCGCTCAGGCAGAGCTTTGTGTGTGAGGGCCTCAATGCCCTGTGCTGCTTGTGTCAGTGTGTGTGGTGTGAAAATTAAACAATATAAACCAGCAGGGGCCAGGCACAGTGGCTCATGCCTGTAACCCCAGCACTTTGGGAGGCCAAGGCGGGCAGATCACCTGAGGTCAGCAGTACAGGACCAGCCTGGCCAACATGGTGAGACCCCGTCTCTACTAAAAATACAAAAATTAGCTGGGTGTGGTGGCGGGCCCCTGTAATCCCAGCTATTGGGAGGCTGAGGCAGAAGAATCACTTGAACCCGGGAGGTGGAGGTTGAAGTAAGCCGACATTGCACCACTGCACTCCAGCCTGGGCGACATAGACTCCATCTCATTAAAAAAAAAAAAAACCAACCAACCAGCAGGCATATTTTTAGCTCTTTTTTCAGGGGTGGGACATTGTACTTCGGGTTGTTTCATATGAAGACCACTGGGTCTTGCTCAGTATTGCCTTAAAACAGATAATGTTCACAGACTGTAAATTCTAAAACCTACCGCCAGAGGCCTGGCACAGGGGCTCATGCCTGTAATCCCAGCACTTTGGGAGGCCAAGGCAGGAGGATCACTGGAGGTCAGGAGTTTGAGACTTGCCTGGCCAACATGGCGAACCCCCGTCTCTACTAAAAATACCAAAATTAGCCAGGCGTGGTGGCGCACACCTGTAATCCCAGCACTTTGGGAGGCTGAGGCAGGTGGATCATTCAAGGTCAGGAGTTTGAGACACCTGGGCAATATGGTGAAACCCCATCTCTACCAAATATACAAAAATTAACCAGGCGTGGCGGCACACGCCTGTAGTCCCAGCTACTCGGGAGGCTGAGGCATGAGAATTGCTTGAACTCAGGAGGTAGAAGTTGCAGTGAGCAGAGATTTTGCCACTGAACTCCAGCCTGGATGACAGAGCAAGACTCAGTCTCAAAAAAATAATAATAATAAAAGTACCACCAGAATGTGGCTGTACTGCCAGGGGTGCATCCCCAGCTGCACTCCTGCGGTCACTGTGAGTCCCCGAATGGCACCAATGAGCCGGTAGCGCATCCAGCAACACCCTGATCATGGCCATGCACAGGGACGCACATGCTTTCACGAACGCACACCACACATGTGGACACACACACTGTCGCACACAGACACGTACTGACATATGCTCTTACACACAATTCACACACGAGCACACACACACACACGCTGACACCCCACGTACATACCCACGTGGTTGTTTGTTTATGCCAGTGATGAAAACTCAGGAACACTAAGGCAGGGCTGGTGTTGCTTTTTTTTTTTTTTTTTTGAGACAGAGTCTTGCTCTTGCTCTTGTCACCCAGGCTGGAGTGCAGTGGTGCAATCTCGGCTCACTGCAACCTCCGCCTCTCAGGTTCAAGCGATTCTCCTGCCTCAGCCTCCTGAGTAGCTGGGATTACAGGCATGCACCCCCACACCCGGCTAATTTTTTTATTTTTAGCAGAGACGGGGTTTCGCCATGTTGGCCAGGCTCTCTCGAACTCTTGACCTCATGACCCACCTGCCTTGGCCTCCTAAGATGTTGCCTTTCTTAAGTGACATAGACCATGTGGAAAAACCGGGTTACCTGTGGTTAGTGACTAATAATAAAACAGGAAAAGTTATATCCATCACACAAATGTCTGAGGGGGAGAGAATGTGACAAGGAATAAAATTGGATCAAATTCTGCAAAAGTAACTGGGATTCTAGGAAGAAGCCGTGGCCTCAGGCTGACTCGCCCCCGGGGCTTGACTTGGGCTAAGCTCGAGGTGAGTCCACGTCCCCGGGCCCCACTGGGGCTGGGTACACTGGGGACAGCCACCGGGCTCTGTCCTCCCAAACTTGCCCCTTGCCCAGTCCTCTTAGGGGGACAACGTGCCATCGAGGGGACCGTGCCTCCGCCTGTGTCCTGAACACTGGGAGGCTGAGGCCCCAGGATTTCTCTTGACCCCAGTGGCACGGGGGACTCCTGGCTTCACCAGCCCTATGAACCAGGTGAAGGTGAGGCCATAGACAAGGGAGGATAGGGGAGGGAAGAGGGACATAGAGACCAAGACTCAGAGGGCGTAGCTGCTGGAGCAGGCCGGGGGCAAATCTGTTCTGACATAACGTTGAGACAAATGCCATTTCTAGGAAAGGATACTCTGCTGTCTCCTCTGCGTATCTCACAGGCACTCAGGTCTAACATGTTCCAAGCGTGCTCCTTGCACGTCCTGTCCACCCATGGTCCCTGCTGAGTCCTCTGAGCGCAGCAAACAGCCCCTCAGGCTTCAGTGGCTCAGGCCCCAAACCTTGGATCTGCCCTTCCCTCACCCAAGGACGTCCTATCTGCTGCCTGCACATCCGGTTCAGAATCAAGCCCTCCTACCGCTGCCAAGGTCAGGCCAGGGTTGTGCCCATCTCTCCCCATCTCCCCAGGCCTCCTGCCCTCTCCTCCCTCTTCTTCAAGCCATCCTGAGCCCAGGCCAGCGAGCCTGGTAAAATGTCATCCCCCGTGATCCCTCAGCTTAGCACCCTCCCGTGGCCACTCAGAGTGAAAGCCAGGGTCCTTCCTCACCTCCACCCCCTTGACTCTCCATGCTCACCTCCCTGGTCTCCCCTCCCCTCTCACTCTGCCCCTCATGAGTCCCATCACAGGCAGGAAGTTCTGCCTTCCCAGCACCTGCCACCGAGCCAGGTACACAGCAGGTGCTCAATCAATCCTCTCACCGGCAGCGGCTTCTCCAGGCAGATGCTGAAGGTCTTGGTGTGGTTGGGTTTCAGCTTCTTCAGGGGCACACGTGTCTCCCCGATGAACTCATTGTGCCGGAATTTGTCCTCGTCACACACAGAGATCCTAGCGGGGGCGGTGGTGAGGGGCACAGCCAGTGCCTCAGACGCACTGGGCATGGTGGAGATGTGCGCAGGTAGGGCCAGCCCTGGCTTCTCCTGCCCCAAGCCCTGCCCTGGTCTGGGGTGGGAGACGCACAAGATGCCTGGGCCCTGACAGGGGCAGAGTGTGGCACGATATCAGGCACTGTCGTCATGGACAAGTGTCCTCAGGTTGGAAGAGGGGACAGGAGAAGGCAGAACCAGTGCCAGGAGTAGCCAGGAGGCTGGGAGAGCCGGTTCTCTGGAGGGAACCACCTCCAGCACCCTGAGAGGCCCCAGGAAGCACCTTCAGGGGACTGGGGCCAGGGTGACCCTTTTCCACCCACCAGGCTCCATTGGCATGGGCAGACCTTTCTGCCTTTCTTCAAGCCCCCAGGCTGGAGTTGCTGGCATGAGGTTGAACCCACAGGGGACCATCTGACCCTCCAGTCCTGCCTTCATTAGGAAAAGCCGGGTGAGAGTGGGGGTTGGGGAGGGAGCAGGCGGCCTGGGGCCCTCACCCACCGCAGGGTCTTGCGGATCATGTCTTCATCTGTGATCCCGTAGTAAGTGAGGGTCTCGTTCCATGTGGGGTTCAGAGTGTTACGGAGAGTTTTTGTTCTGAGCTTATTTGCCTGGAGAAGAGAAAAATGATCTTATTAGCATCAAAGTGTGTGTCAAACAGAAAAATGGCCCCCAGAGATGGCCACATGCTCATCTTGGAGCCTGTGAATGTGTTATCAACATGGCCAAGTGGACTGAGGCTGCAGGTGGACTTAGGGTTGGTAATGAGCTGACATTAGAATAGGGAGATTATCCTAGATTGTTGGCTGGCCCAATGTGGTCACAGGGTTCTTAAAAGCAGAAGAATGGACAGAGAAGACAGTCAGGGACGTCACCAAGGAAGGGGGCCAGAGAGATGCAATGGGGCCCCCTGTGAAGGTGGAGGAAGGGGCCACAATCCCAGGAGGGCCGATGGCCTCTAGAAGCTGGAAAGAGCTAGGAAACTGTGGGCTCCCCGGGCTCCAGAAGGAATGCAGCCTTGCCAACACCTTGATTTTAGCCCAGAGAGAGACCACTGTTGGACTTCTAACCTGCAGAGCAGTCCGAGAGTAAATTCGCTGCTTTAAGCCACGAAGTTTGTGGTCATTTGTTGGCAGCAGCCATAGGAGGCTCATCCAAGGAGGACCCCACCTCCAGCCCGATGCCACGGGGTAGGTTCTGCAGGAGGCCTGTGTGGAACTGGAGTCTCCTTCCCAGGGCATTCCCTGCCTTTGTGGACCGTCCCCTCTGCCTGGAACCCATCCCGTCCTTGGGTCTGCCTCGGGGGTGGCCTCTCCGAGCTGGAATATTGCTGCCACTCCCTCCTCCTGTGCCAGCGGCTCTGAGCTCCTTGTCTGAATCGGTCTGATGCCTGCCACACCCGGCCCAGGCTGGGAGGTCAGACAGCCTGGGCTTCCAATTCCAGCTCTGTGGCAGCATCAGGTTCCCCACTGTGGAAAGAGCACAGGAATCCCTCTCTCCCATTGCTTTCAGGAGCTGTTTGTAAGGAGACTGCTCTTTATAAAACACTAGGGAAAGTCCTGGGGACTTCCTACAACTGGGCAGCCATGCACTGCCGGCTCCAGTCCCACAAATGAAGGGTCACTGAGCACACTTCCCTGGTCATACTCGCCCTTGGCCCTCACATCCCTGAGCCCTTCTTGCAGCATAAGGGCATCAAGACCCGGTGTGGGGAGCCCATTTCTTCCCCAGGAGTAGGTGGTGGGGCACTGCCATTTCTCCTACAGCCCTGCCTTCCCTAGAGAAGGGGGAAGGGCCCCTTCTGGGGTGGTCCTCCTGGGCTGCTGTGGGCCCCAGGCCTACCCATTTAGGCCCCCACGTAAACTCAGACTCTGCCCCATGAGATTAAAAATAAAACAGCACTGAAGTGTAGGATGCACAGAAGGAAGTCTAATTAAGTTCTGACTTTCCATGGCCCAAGGTCACCTTGATGCTTTTATTTAACAGCAATTTTTCTCTCTCCTGTCTGAGATGCACCTGTTGTGCTGGTGCCCTGAGCACATGTGTGGTCGGACGCTTGGGTCATCCGGCGTAGGAATGAGGGGCAGATTCTGCCCACTTCATCCCCCTTACGGAGAGTCAGGGCATCCTGTGGTCAAACACATGGGGCAGATTCTGCCCACTTCATCCCCCTTACGGAGAGTCAGGGAACAGCCCATCAACACGTTAGATGCTCTGAGAAGTCCTGTGGTACAGAAACCTGTTTAACAATGTTTCCCCATGTTATTTAACCACGGAGTCCTTTGTTTGCACCTAATAGTAACTTCCAGCTGAGAATGCTTCTTATAAAATGCTGGCCTGGAAATTCTCCTGGGGTTTCCCCAGATCAGCAGGTAGGTAACGCTGACTCGTGAGGTCCCCAGGAGGCAACAGGGTGTGGGGCAGACTGGGTGCTCTGTGTGCAGTTGAATGGTTGAGGTCCCATCAGCTTGCTTGGACTCTGAGGGGAGTGGCAGCTGTGGTCCTCCCTGGGTGCCCGCAGCCCAGTCCAGGCCCCAAAGCGAAAGGACCAGAGTGCATTGCCTGAGGTGGTGGGCGGGTGCAGCTGGTGGGCAGGCCTGGGTGGAACCCCTCACCTTACTGGCTCCTGGCAGCAGGTGCAGCTTGACGTAGGGGTCTGCCAGCCCATTGTGGTCCATTGGCTTCAGGCCCTGGGCAGAGAACAGCAAACGGTGTGAACTGGAAATCGGGGAGATGGAACTGACAGGGCCTGCAGATGCCCTTGTCCCCTGGGTCTCCTGGCTGGGTCCATTCATGGCCCGTTTCACAGAAGCCCCCGGGCCCCACACCTCCAGATGGAGGGAGTGAGGATGGCTCAATGCTGATGCAATCTCCCCTCCCCAAAACATCCTGGCCCAGGGCAGCTGTCATGGGGCCTCTGTCAGGACAGACTTTCTCTTCTCCTCATCCTGGAAGCCAGGTGGCTCCCCCTTCTCTGAGCCTCCCTCTCCACCCCGCTTTGCTCAGGCCCTGCCATCATCCTGACTCCCGTCCCCCATCTACCAAGCATGGCCTCCTGAGTGGCCACGCCCCTCACTGACCCTAAATCCACGTAACCCCGGGACACAGTCCGAGACTAGGCCCCATTTCTGGCCATATTTGTCACAACTCCCAGTCAGTCCACAGAGATCACACAAGCAGACTGGCCACAGAGGGTCCCTCCACAAGATGGCACCCCTCTCTCACTTTGGTTCTTTTAGAAAACCCAGCCACGAGTGCACAGCCAGAGGCACACAGAAGCATGGACAGAGAGGGGCTTTGCTGACCTCAGCAGGCTCTTGTCTCTGAAAATTGCATTTGTTTCCTTCTGGGATGGTGCACAGGGATGCAGGGAGGCAGCTGTGGCATCTGTGGGGGTGCAGCCGGCAACCCCAGGATAGTATTCAAAGGGCTTCTACCCAGCCAGGCCGGGGAGGCAGCTCGGTGGCTCACACCAGGCCCATCTCCAAGGGAAGGCTGGGGCTCCCTCCCAGGCCCACCCCACCTCGGTTTGACGGAGCTCTGGGGGATGCGGCAGGGGCTTCCAACCACCTACTTCCCTGCCACTGGCAAAGGGCAGAGGTTTGGGGGCCTGGCTGGCTTGGGCTCCAGGCTCAGCTCCTGTTCACCAGCTGGGAAGTGGATGAGTTACTTTGCACGCTAAGCCTCAGCTTTATCATCTGTTAAAGGGGTTGGCCGGGCACGGTGGCTCACGCCTGTAATCCCAGCGCTTGAGCCCAGGAGTTCAAGACCAGCCTGGGCAACACAGTAAGACCCTGTCTCTTCAAAAAACTAAAAAATTAGCTGGGTGGGGTGGCATGTGCCTGTGGTTCCAGCAACTAGAGAAGCTGAGGTGGGAGGATCGCTTGAACCTGGGACACGGAGGCTGCAGTGAACCGTGATCGCACCACTGCACTCCAGCCTGGGTGACAGAGTGAGACCCTGTCTCAAGTTAAAAAAAAAAAAAAAAGGGCAGGGGTGTAATAATCCCACCTTCCTAGGGCTGGAGTGAGAGGGAGGGAGACCGTGTGGACACAGGGCCTGGCAGGCAGGGTTTGCTCCCTTCCCTGCACGCCAGGCCCCCATGAGACGCCGGAGAAGTGGCTGAGGTCTGCTGGGTGCATCTGAGCTGTGCCCTGCACTGTGGGGCTGCCTCTGGGACAGGGCCTGGCTCAGTGGCCCTACACGTGCTCAAGGTGACAAGGCTGCTCTTCCAAACCCAACTCCCTCACCCTGCCTTGCACCTCTCCCACCAAGTGCCTGAAGCGCAGAGTTCTGGGAATCTGGTGGCCCGGCCTGACCAGGCGGTGCCTGACTGCTGTGTCTTATTCTTACAGTCCTTATACATTTGTTTGTTGTAGCTTAAAATGTTTCCATTTGGGCCACGTTTCCCGACACGTTTCACTTACAAACCTCTGGGCCACCACATGTTCTGGCGTATGTCTTTCCAGTGGCTCTCGTGGTCCCACCTCCGTGCCCCGAGACACCCGTGGGAGCTAGGCTGGGTCGAGGGGCGCTGTCATGCTGGGACGGGAGGGATGCCTGCTCTGTCCTTCAGACCCCGGGACTGTGACGAGGCCCCTGCTGCTGCTCTCTACTCCTCCACCCGGCAGTTCCCTGAGCACCCTGGGCAGCCACACATTTCGCCAAAAGCAAAAGGACCAGCAGGCACTGCCTGAGGCCCTGTCACTGTGCTGCCACCAACTTCTGTGCCCAAACAGGCAGCTTCCCTGGCCCTGACCTGGGGTTCCGCCAGTGCCTCCACCTTCTGTGGGGCTGGCCTCCCATGAAGCCTGACCTCTGTCCACGGAAGGGGAAGGTGGGGAGGCTGTTTCCAGGGCAGGGAGCTGCTAGTGGGGCCCTTGGGCACATGCTCCCCAGCTTGGGAGTTGGCAAGAGACATAAACTGATCCCATGGTTTAGGGGTGGGCCTCACGGGAGGTGACGTGGTTTGGCGGTGTCCCCACCCAAATCTCATCAGGAGTTGTACTCCCATAATTCCTACAGGTTGTGGGAAGGACCCAGTGGGAGATAACCGAGTCACAAGGGGAGGTTTCTCCCAGACTGCTCTTGACGTAGTGAATATGTCTCACGAGATCTCATGGTCTGACACTGTCCTTGAGGTAGTGAATACATCTCACGAGATCTGATGGCCTGATAAGGGGAAACCCGTTTTCCTTGGCTCTCATTCTCTCTCTTGCCACCAAACATGTGAGAAGTGCCTTTCACTTTCAGCCATAACTGTGAGGTCTTCTCAGCCATGTGTAATGGCAAGTCCAATAAACCTCTTTCCTTTATAAATTACACAGTCTCAGGTATGTCTTTATTGGCAGCATGAAAATGGACTAATACAGGGGGGATGGGCGGAAGCGGCCCCGGGGGAGGCCCTGGCTGGTACTGGCACTGAGGGAACAGATGGGGGGTCTGGCTTTGAGAGGAGAGCCTCTCCCCAAAAACCTAGCCCTGCCCCGCCCTGGGCCTCTCAGAGGCTGTTGCTGGTGAAGTGTTCAGAAGAGGAGCTTTCTAGTCTGAAGTATCATTCAGCCTGAAAAGGAAGTTTTGACACGTGCTGCAATGGGGATGAAGCCTGAAGACATTCTGCGGAGTGAAAGAAGGCAGACTCAAAAGGACAGATCCCGGGGACTGCAGACTCAAAAGGACAGATACCGGGAGACTGCACTTACATGAGGTCCCTAGAATAGTCAAATCCATAGAGAAGGAAGCCAAATGGCAGCCTCCCCAGGGGCCAGGGGAGGAGGAAGGGGGAGCTGTTGTTTAATGGGCCCAGTTTAGTTTTGCAAGCTGAAGAGGGCTCTGGAGATGGGTTTCACAGCAGTGTGAAGGTGGAAGGTACTTAGCACAATTGAACTGTATGCTAAAAATGGTTGAGCGCTGAGGGAAGAAGTAAAAAAAAGTGGTTGAGGTGGGAAATGTATATCTGTGTATTTTACCACAATAAAAATAAAAAGTCTCCCAGAACTGGTAGTGCCAGGGGCCGCGTGTTAACTCATTTAATGCTCACAACAGGCATGTAGGGCAGGGACAACCAACCCTATTTACAGATGGGCAAACTGAGACTGACCCTTCTAAGGGGGGACAAGCAAGGGTGCACCCCAGGGTGTCCAGCCCCCACCCTGGCCCTCCAGAGGCCAGCCCTGCTTCAGCTCACCCACCCTGGGCCCCTCCCCACACCCCAGCCCAGAGCCCCAGCTCTTCCCCAGCCTGCACCACCCCTTCCCTACAGAACTGGATTTACACAGAGAAGGAACTGGGCCTCCCACCCCCACTTCTGATACCTGAGGGATACAGCCCAAAGTGGACACACAATTACATGTGTGCACGCATGGTACCACACATGTACACACAGAGACACACATACAGCCATGTATGCGCATACACACAAACGCACCTGGAGCTGGGAAGGGAAGGCCCTGGTGTCTGGCATGGAGAGAGGAAGGGGTGGGCTTTGGCCAGAGTGGCCTGGCAGCTGGCACCTCTCCAGTCCCCAGGCCTGGACCACCTCTACAAAGTTGGACAGAGGGAAAGGAGGAAGGGTCTAGCTTGGTCTCTACCTTGGCACAGCTGGGGTTTGACAAATGCTCAGTTCTGCTCCTAGGGGTGGGCTGGAGCCCCCGCCAGGCAGGGCTGGACATGCCCTGAGTCATAGCATGGGTGGTTCTAGAGGAGAGGGCAGGGGTGGGATGGAGCGTGCAGGCCTCTCAGTGCCCTACCAGGGCCCTGAGGCTGGCGTGGATGGCACTCACACCTACCCATGGCAGTACACATGTGGCCCAGGCTGGGCTGGGGGACAGCCTGGGGTGGCACGCAGTAGCCTGTCCTGCTGGGTGGCCATGGTGCCAAGGACAGCCCTCGCTGCCAGGCTGGGAGGAGGGGCAGGGGGCCTGCAGGTTGGGAGGCTGGGTGGGGCTGGGCCCAGGCAGCTCTGTGGGAAGCCGCTGGATCTGAGCTGGGCTGACTCAGGCCCTTCCATGGCACTACTACGGAGACTCTACTGGCCATGCAGGCCCTTACCTTGCGAGAGAACATCAATTTTGGCACCTTCCTCCCACAGGGAGTGATGGGGTGAGGGGAAGGGAACAGGACAGTTGAGAACATGGAGCTGACACATGCTTGAGCGGCAGAGCCAGAGGGGAGCACCAGGGGCCAAGCCAGGCTGCAGAGGGCAGAACCAGGGGCCGGGCCAGGCTGCAGAGGGCAGCACCAGGGGCCGGGCCAGGCTGCAGAGGGCAGCACCAGGGGCAGGGCCAGGCTGCAGAGGGCAGCACCAGGGGCCGGGCCAGGCTGCAGAGGGCAGCACCAGGGGCCGGGCCAGGCTGCAGAGGGGAGCACCAGGGGCCGGGCCAGGCTGCAGAGGGCAGCACCAGGGGCTGGGCCAGGCTGCAGAGGGCAGCACCAGGGGCCGGGCCAGGCTGCAGAGGGCAGCACCAGGGGCCGGGCCAGGCTGCAGAGGGTAGCACCAGGGGCCGGGCCAGGCTGCAGAGGGCAGCACCAGGGGCCGGGCCAGGCTGCAGAGGGGAGCACCAGGGGCCGGGCCAGGCTGCAGAGGGCAGCACCAGGGACCGGGCCAGGCTGCAGAGGGGTCCACAGGCACCCACAACCCCAGCCCACGTAGTGAGGCTCAGAGGGCCTCTGGGCTCAGGCCCTGGACACCCTGCCTGGAGTGGCATCGGCCTCCTACAGTGGCTCGGCTTCCAGGGTGCAAAGTGGGGTCCCCACTCCTCAGGGCATCTGGGAGGCCTGGAGGCACCAGCACCCAACCCGCCCTCCCTTGGCCTGCAGGACAGACATCACCCTGCCCCTCTCTTTGCCTATCAGCAGCCCCTCCCCAGGCTCGAGGGTCCTCGGTCCAGGCCTTCATCTTCCCATTCTCATCTGTTTCTTTGCTCCCCGCAATGCCTGACTGTCCAAGGCCTTTCTTGGGGATGGGTATTCAAGAAGGTTTAAAGAAGAATTCCTTCCTGGCCCCACACCCCACACAGCGCAGACATCCAAAAGCCTGGACACGAACCTGGGGAGTGGTGTGGTCTGGCCTCCCTGACCTAGGCCCTCTCGAGGACCCCGGGCCAGGGAATTTGGGGGCAGGCTGGCGGGGCCTACCTTGGCCTTGGTGATGGTGCAGTGGAGGGCGTTGTTCTCCTGGTCATACAGCAGGCTGAAGTCCAGCGTGCCCAGGGCGGCTGCGGACAGAGGAGGGCACAGGTCCCACCCTGGCCCCATCTTGGAGAGGCTTCGCCTGCCCCTGTGAGACCAGATGAGCCTGGCCTGGGCAGGTGCCACCGTTCCATGGCGGCTGCCACCAACCAAGCACCTGCTCTATGCCAGCCCCTCACCCATCCTCCCAGTCCCACCCAACCCTGGGAAGTCACAATAATCTCCCCACTTTCCAGAGGAGGAGCTGAGACCCAGAGAAGTCAGGTGGGTCACTCCAGTTCCCTGTCTGGCCCACTGCGTGGCCCACCTGAGCTGGGCACCCAGCCAAAGGAGTTCCTGCCCTCCTGGTGCAACTGCCAGTCTGGGCCCCGTGCCTCAGTTTCCCTCACCTGTGAAATGTCACAAGGATCACACAAGGCGGAGGAGATGAGGCTTTGAGAGGGACAGGCCCTGGCCAGGAAGATCAGCTGATTTGCTCAACAGTCCCCCAGCCAACACACAGGACGGCAGCTCCTCTGTCTCTCTGGCCCATTGGGAACCCTGAGCAGGCTGTGAGGAGCCAGCTGAGTCCTCATACTGCTGCCCCCAAGTCTCTCAATGGCAATGGTAACTCCCAAAAGCCAGGGGGAGGGTGCAGCCATAATTGGGTGCAGCTGCCTCCCTCCCCGGGGGCAATCACTCATAGCAGCTGTGGCTTTCCATGCAGAAGCGGCTCCCAGCATGAAGGCCGAGGTGATGGTGGGGGGCAGAGCTTGGGAGCAGTCCGCAGACAGCAAGATGCACATTCACAGATGGCTTCAGAAGCCCAGAGCCTGCTCCCAGGCTGCAGGGCTGGTCAACTGGTGTCACATTCCTTCATTATTTACGAAGTGTTTACAACATGCCAGACTCTAGGGGATGGACATCTGTGAGGCAGAGTCCCTACCCCAAGGAAAGCACAGCCTAAGGGGAGGAACAAATGGAAATAATTTGCCGCAGTAGAGTCTGGTGAGCCGGGAGCCATGGGGAGCCCATGTGAATTGGGACCACCAGGGAAGGCTTCCTGGAGGAGGTGATGCTTCACCTGAGCCATGAGGGATGAGTAGGAGTTGGCCAATGGCAAAGAGGGGCTGGGGGAGGTGACGATTCCAACCACAGGCCAACCAGCAGGTGCAGGCTTAGTGGCTGGTGTGATCCTGGGATAAGGGAAGGCCAAACTTGAAAGACTGTGCTCTTCAGGCTCTGAGCTAGGCTCCCAACATGGATCTAGATCCAATTACGGCCACACCTGACCAGGCCCATCATGTACATCTCGTCTGCGGCTGCTTTCCTATTTCAGAAGCAGACCCTATGGCCTGCACAGCTGAAAATATTTACAATCCAGCCCTTCTTTATAGAACAAGTTTGCAGATCTCTGGGCGAGTGCTGGGCCCAGGCATAACAAAGTTTCTTGGGTCTGCAGGGAAATTGGCTAATGAAAGGTCACGAGTGTGGAGTGTCCTTTATTCTGAGCTGGTGATGGGAGTGGCATTTGTCTAGATCATCCCCTTCTAACACGGATCAGGCACATGTCTCTGTCTTTGCAGCAGTGTGGGGTGCAAGACCTGCCCTCTGACATCAGTCTCCTCGGTTCAAATCCCAGCGTGCACTTCCCTGCTGTGTGGCCAGCTTATCTAACGTCTTTATGCCTCAGTTTGCTCATCTGTAAAATGGAGACAACGGTAGTATCCACCTCACAGCACAGTGTGCCTGGGGTGTAGGAGGTGCTCAGTAGATCATTATAGAAGGAGCAGATCCCTATGGTGGATTTTCTAGCTAACAGTACTGGCTTCTCTAAGACCCATTCTGGAATGAAACTGTCCTCAATTGGCTCATTTCCCTCCCTGCCTTTGGGAACAGAACATACAAATAGTCACTTAAACTTTTCTGAATAACCTGAGTCATTGCTATGGCCACGATGACTCTTCCGTATGTCACGGTCATGGTCCAGAGGCAAAAGGGGACACGAAGCAACCCCTGCACCAGAGGGTCCCGGGTGGCCCTCTTTTCGGTTTTCTTCATGTTTCTGCCTCTTCCTTTGACATCAGCCTGAAACTCCTATTAGATTACTTGTCTGTGTTGGCGCAGACAGCTCTCACCTATTCAATAATTGTTTCTCCCATGAGACCAGGTGATGATACTTGTTGGAACTGTGTGCAAACTAAGAGACAACAGGCCTTGAGTGGCTGGTGTGGTGCTCATGCCTGTCATCCCAGCAGTTTGGGAGGCCGAAGTGGATGGATCACTTGAGCTCAGGAGTTTGAGACCAGCCTGGCCAACATGGCAACAAAAACTACAAAAATGGCCGGGTGTGGTGGCTCATGCCTATAATCCCAGCACTTTGGGAGGCTGAGGCGGGTGGATCACTTGAGCCCAGGATTTCAAGACTGGCCTGGCCAACATGGAAACACCCATTTCTACAAAAAATACAAAAATAGCCAGGAATGGTGGCGCATGCCTGTGGTCCCAGCTACTCGGGAGGCTGAGGTGGGAGGACCGCTTGAGCCCAGGAAGTTGAGGCTACAGTGAGTGTGACTGTGCCACTGTATCCAACCTGGGCGACAGAGCAAGATCCTGTCTCAAAAAAATAAATAAATACTAGGTCTTGAGTGAAGCCTGAGGCACGTTCTCCTGAGCAGGGTATGTGTGCAGCAGCAATGGCTATAGCTGGCCTTCAGCTGCCTGCATGCTAGCTGCCATCTCCACACCAGGCAGGTGAGGCTGCAGGAAGGGAGGTATATCCCACTGCTCCTGCAGCAATGAACACAGCCACAGCCCAAGATGCACCAATCTGTTATTCTCTGAAGCTGTTGGCTTTACATGAGAGTACATGGATCTGCTGTTCAGGTCAGGCCTACCTGGGGTTTGTTCCCCCAGCGAATTAGCCCCCTGAGCACAGGGACCATGCCTTGGCCACACCTGTGAGACCCACAAACAGCAGATGCAGACATACATGGCTGGTCCATTCAAACCAACTTGCCCTCCAGGTGCTCCCAGGAGCTGGGATCTGGTGTGACACCCAAGTGTAAAAATGCACATTCTCATTTCTGCCTGTTTCCCAACCCCAGAGAAGGACAGCCAGAAGACAGAGTGGCTGCCTGCTCCCCCTGGGACACCCAGCTCCTGCAGGGGAGGAGCCCCTGCACTGGCTCTACAGAAACCCCTGTCCAAGGAGGGCAGCGATCTTCTCCAACTGCCTGGGGGGAAAACTGACACCTGTCACCACCTCCTGGGAAGGAACAGCACACCCAGTGTGTCACCAGGAAGGGACTGATGAATTTCTTTGAACTCCACTGGAAGGTCTGTAAGAAATGATACTTCATAAATAGAAGCTCAGTCACAATTTTGAGAGGCTGGTGAAGCTCTCTTACGGAGCACATGGCCCAAACTCTTCATTTCCCTTTAGAGAAATGAGGCTCAGAGAGGGGAGGTGAGCGGCTCAGCGTGGCCCAGCAGACCCAGGCACAGAATCTAGGCCTCTTCACTTCCATCCTGATAGTTTCTCCCTTAAAGCCTACTGGCTCCCAAGAAGTTTTTTTTTTTTGAGACAGGGTCTTGTTCTGTTACCCAGGCTGGAGTACAGTGGTGCGATCACAGTTCAGCCTCCCAGGCTCAAACGATCCTCTCACCTCAGCCTCCCAAGTAGCTGGGACTACAGGCGCCCACCACCATGCCCGGCTAATTTAAAAAATATATTTACAAAAAAAGAGACAGTGGTGTGTGTGTGGGGGGGGGCGGGGGGTAGGTCTCACTACGTTGCTCAGGCTGGTCTTGAACTCCCGGGCTCAAGCAATCCTCCCGCCTTCACCTCCCAAAGTGCTGGGATTACAGGCACACACGGGCCACTCTGCCCTGGTCCAAAAAGCTTTTTTTTGGCCACTTTGTTTAGCTGAAATCTTAGGAGGATGCAACTAAGAAACAAAAAGAGAGAAAAGCAGAGTTGCTCTAGGGGAAGGAGAGTGGGGGCTCAGCCGCTGCCCTGGAGAGCCCTCAGAGTTGGAAAAGCACCTTGGGCTTGTGCTGGGCGTGAGGAGGGCCCTAAGGGCAGGAGAAGGTGCTTCTCTGTGAGCCACAGTGCCCTGCCCTTGGGGTGCTCCAATCACATGACCCCACGGAAGTTTGCATCTTTGGAAAAATCATGAGGGTTGGTCACTAATGGGCCTTTGAGAGTTGTCACCCACTTGTCGATAATTACAGAGCTTTAACGGGGCTAATTCAGAGAAAATCAAGCTCAAGTGCCTGTTGGCTCCTCTAAGGCCGAACACCCCCTGCTTGGCTGATGGAGACCTGACAGCATCATCATAACCTTGGTTTGTGCCTGGACTTTCCTGACACCCTTGGGAATAGGAAATCTGCCCTGATTTTTTTTTTTTTTTTTTTAAGAAAAATGTCAGGCTCTCAAATAGTTTAAAAAACAAAACAAAACAACTGTGGCAAGGACCATAGAAAATCATCAAGCTTGTGTTGAAAGCATTTTATAGTTGGGGAAACAGCCATTCAGCCAGGCCGGCACTGCAGGGGGGACAGAGAGAAACGAGCCATCATCCCTGCTTCCCAGGAGCTTAGAGACAAGTGTTAAGATTTTTATAAACATCTTCATTCATCTGCTTTAAATTGTTGAAAGGTTCTCCATCAACTCCTGGACTCAGTTCAGCCTCCTTGGTGTGGCATTCAAGACCTTGTGTGATATGACCGCTTTGGCCTCCTCATAGGTCTCTTCCCCTTCTTTGAGCCACTTGGCTCTATTGTTTTGCCTACACTGGGCTGAGTTTCTGACACTTCAGGACCTGCGTACACAGCTGTCCCTCTGCCAAGAGCACCTCCCTTTCCTCTTTTCCGTCAGCCCACCTCCTCCCTCCTCCCAGTCTTAGGGCTGAGCCCTCTCTGTGAGTGACCTCCGCCAGCCAGAGCTTTCCATCTGGGTTCTTGCCTCCCTGTCCCTCGCTGTGGGGTCGCCTGTTTGTCTTGGTTTTGATGAACACCCTCAGGTCAGAGGTTGCCTCTCAGCATTCTTGTATCTCTGTGCCTAACACAGAGCCTGCCACATAGTTGGTGCCGTAACATCGAGTGCATTACAAATATCACAGGTCCAGGTAGAACATGACTGGGGCCAAAGAGGTTCTGGGCTCAAAGGAAGGGGCACCACAGCCCATGGGGGCTGGAATATGCCCCCTAACATGGAGAACCTTTGTGGTGGACTCAACGCCTTATCCTTGCTCCAGACCTGCACAGGCATCAGTCCTGACCCGGTCCTGGGTGAACCACACAGGGCAGGTTTAACACGGGCACGTGATCCAATTCTGGCCAACGAGACAAAAGGACAGGTCTCCTGGGGACTTCTGGGAGAGGTTTCCTCGCTCTTAAACTGAGACACGAGAAAAGGAATCGGTCCTTACCAATTCCTTACCCAGCCAAGGACCTTATTGTTACATGTGATGCCTGGACCTGCAGCAGCCACCTAGGACCTGAGGGTCCTGCTTGGCTGATGGAGACTGACAGCGTCATTCTGACCTTGGTTTGCACCTGAACCTTCCTCACCCAGACACCCTTAGGAATAGGAAACGGGACTTGATTTTGCTCTACAAGGAAAAGCGCACAGCCACAAGCAAAGATGGAGAGAACCATCACCCTAACAGTGCTGAGGGGCTGCTGCATTGGTGCACCCTGGTGCAGCAAGACCTCAGCTGTCCTCATTGTTTAAGCCACTCTGAGTTAGTTATCTGTCACTTGCAACCCACGGCACTCTAGTGATTACAGCTTTGAAGAATGGACTGGGCTTCCACAGGTGGGTGCCGGGCAGGAGGGCCTCTCAGGTAGGGGCAGGCTCCCGAGGACAGGCTCAGGGAACCGGAGACCGAGAAGGCGCTGTCCTCTTCACTGCACGCACCCTGGACCAGTGCCAGCCCTGATCATGCAGCTCTTCCAGGCCCACTGCTTCTTCCCGTCCACTAGGCCACAGCCGCCCTCCAGGCCCACTATGCACACATCTTCCCCTCCAAGGTTTGTTCTGCCCCTGCCCTGACTCCCAGCCCTGTGGGGGTCCTGACTGCACCTCACCTGGCTCAGACTCTTGACGCTGCCCTGGCTGCCCCACCACTGCCTCTGCCCGAGAGTCACGTGAGGCTGAGAGTAGGGGCAGGGGCAGCACTGGTGCCAGATGGGGGGCGGTCCAGTGGGAGGACCCTCAGCCTCGCGGGCTGCTCCGTGGGACTGATGACTACATGATATTCTGGGCACCTCACGGATCTTCAACTGCAGGTGAAACGGATGCTGGTGGTGGGTGCAGGGCCGCTGGGAGCTGCCGCATGGGTCCCAGAGGCTGGACTGGGGCAGGTGCCAACTGAAGCTGCTGGGGCAGCATGGGCAGGAGGTTCTGCACACAAACCTTGGAGAAGAAGATGTGTGCATAGCGGGTCCACTGCTGCTGCCCCTGCCCTGACTCCCAGCCCTGCCTGACCCCACTTCACCCTGCTCAGGCTCTGGTGCAACCCTTCCAAAAGCTATTTTCGGAAAATAGCTCCTGTTGGGGCTACAAGATGGAGTGTGAAGAGGGCCTTGGGCCACAGGGAGGTGCCTGTGGACTAGGGGGAGTTCATGCACCCCTTCTTTCCCCAGAGGGGCTGGACTCAGGTGAGTATGGGGGTGGGGGCTCCTGCACTTCGACACAGGCAGCGGGAGGGTTTTCTCCCCATTCCCTCTGCACTCCCAACTTGAGCTATACTTTTTAAGAAAGTGATTCACCCTGCCTTTGCCCCCTTCCCCAGAACAGAACACGTTGATCATGGGCGATATTTTTCATTGTGCCAAACAGTTGCCATGACCGTCATTAAACCTGTTTAACACCAAATAATAAGGAAAATAAAATAAAAAATTCGAGCTTGGTGCAGAAACTCACCCCAAATAAATCACCTACCAAAATATTTACATAATGGTGGAAATATTCCAAAATTCAATATTTTGGGATTTATACACAAAAGATAAACAAATTAGAGGCCAAGAGGCTGCCAGAAGGGAAAAACGGGGCCTGGGAAGGCCGTTGTGAGGAATGAGCTGGGCCTAAAGAGGCCACTGGCAGGCGGGAGCTGGGCCTGCCGAAGCGGCCGAGAGGCAGGAGCTTTGGACTCGGGAGGCCGCAATGAGGCGAGAGCTAGCTGGGCATGGAGAGTCCGCTGTGAGTCCGCTGTGAGTCCGGGCCCGTGCAGGCCTTCGAGAGGCAGGAGGCCGGGCCTGCAAAGGCCCACTGGAGGTCAAGTTCTGGGCCTGAAGAGGCCACCAAAAGTCAAAAGCGGGGCCTGGGAAGGCCGCCAAGAGCCATGAGCTGGTCTGGGCTGAAAGAGGCCACTGGGAGGCAGGAGGAGCTGGGCCTGGAGAGGCTGACTCGAGGAAGTTTTGCACCTGGAGAGGCCGCCGAGAGGACGGAGCTGGGCCCGGGGAGGCCGACTTGCTGCTCTTCGGGCCCAATTCCAGGCCGACTTGACGACAACTTGGGCCTGCTGGGAGCTGGGCAGGAGCTGAGTCCAAAGACGCTGTTGGGAGGCCAGAGTCAGGCCTGGAGACGCAGCCGGGAGGAAGAGCTGGGCCCGGAGAGGATGCCGGGAGGCTGCAAGTGGGTCTGGAGAGGCCGATTTGAGGAGGCCCGGCCTCCGCCTCCCGCATGGCGGCCTCTGCAGGCACAGCTGTTTCTCCTGGCTGCATCCCCCGCCTCCCAGCAAACAAGCTTTTTTGGCTCAGCTCCCGCCTGCGTTTGTAGACCCCGAAGTTTCTGCAACCAAGCTCTTCAGACCCACATCCCACCTCCCAGTACCTGAACAGTCCCAGCTCCGGCTGGAGAACAGAGTCTGTAGGCCCCGCTGTTGCCTCCCAGGGGAGTCTCCAAGCCCAGCTCTCACCCCACCACGACCTCCCAGGCCCAAGTCGCTGCCTGCCTCACAGCAGCCCGCGTACAAACCTGCTCCTCCCTCACGGTGGCCTGTTGAGGCAGGGGCTCACGCCGACCTCTCTCAGCGTGGGAGGGGCCGGTGTGAGGCAAGGGGCTGACGCTGACCTCTCTCACCGTGGGAGGGGCCGGTGTGAGTCAAGGGCTCACGCCGACCTCTCTCAGCATGGGAGGGGCCGGTGTGAGGCAAGGGCTCACGCTGACCTCTCTCAGCGTGGGAGGAGCCAGTGTGTGGCAGGGGCTCATGCCTCTGGGCAGGGTACCAGAGGCATGGGCATCAACAGGCCACCGTGAGGGAGGAGCTGGGCCGCATGCGGGCTGCTGGGAGGCAGGCAGGGACTTGGCCCCAGGTGGCCGCCGTGGGGGCAAGAGCTGGGCCTGGAGAGGCCCCTGGGAGGCAAGAGCGGGACCTGCAGAGGCCGTTCTCCAACCATTGCTGGGCCCGTACAGGCCACCGGGCAGCAGGAATGAGGCCCAAAGAACTTGGCTGGAGAAAGTTCGGGACCTACAAAGGCGGTTGGGAGCTGGGCAGGAGTTGAGCCAAAAGAGCTTGCTTACTTGCTGGGAGGCATGGCTGGGAGATGCCGACTTCAGGACAACTTGGGCCTGCAGAGGTCACCGGGAGGCCCAAGCTTGGCGTGGAGGAGCCCACCGACCGGAGACCATTTGGGTCCTGCAGGTGCCATTGGAGGGCAGGAGCTCATCGTGGAGGGGGCACCGTGAGGCCTGACCTGGGCCTGGGGAGCTTGGCTTGAGGAAGCTGTGGGCCGACCAAGGACGCCAGGAGATGGGTAGGCACTGAGTCCAAAGAGGTTGTTGAGAGGCAGGAGTCAGGCCTGGAGACGCAGCCAGGAAGAGGAGCTTGGCCCGGAGAGGACGCCTGGAGGGTGCAAGTGAGTCTGGAGAGGCCGACTTGAGGAGGTTCTCAGCCCGGAGAGGCCGCCGGAAGGGAAAAGCTGGGACTGGAAAGGCTGTTGTGAGGAATGAGCCCCATGGGCCTGAAGAGGCCACTGGCAGGCGGGAGCTGGGTGTGTAGAAGCTGCTGAAAGGTTGGGAGCTTGGCTTGGGGGGTCCACAGTGAGGCAGATGCTGGGCCTGAAGAATCTGCTTAAAAAGATTTAAGCACATTTACATTTATTAGGCACTTTATTTCCATTATTACATATATATAAATATATATATGTATTATATATCCAATATATAATAAAATGATTATACAACTCACCATAATGTAGAATCAGTGGGCGTGTTAAGCTTGTTTTCCTGAAACTGGATGGTCCCACCTGAGCGTGATGGGAGAAAGTGACAGATCAATAGGTATTAGATACTCATAAGCACAGCGCAACCTAGATCCCTCACATGCACGGTTCACAACAGGGTGCGTTCTCCTATGAGAATCTAATGCTGCTGCTCATCTGAGAAGGTGGAGCTCAAGCGGGAATGTGAGCAAAGGGGAGTGGCTGTAAATACAGACGAAGCTTCCCTCACTCCCTCACTCGACACCACTCACCTCCTGCTGTGTGGCTCCCTACGGCTCCATGGCTCAGGGGTTGGGGACCCCTGCTCAAGTGCATCCAAAGCGACCCTTCCCACACCAGTCTTCATAGTGGTCAAGGGCAGCAACCACTTAGCTCCCAAGGCATGTGCCTCAGCTGGCATTTCGTCACAGTCAACAGTAAGTGGTAGCTTGAGTCACTGTGAGGTCACTTCCTGGAAATCACCAGCATCCCATTTCCCACTGGCAAAGAGCTCAGCACTGCCCCCTGGGAAACCAAACCTATGCCCAAATCCCATCTGTGTGGATAAACCCTGGGACCCTTCCTAACGTATTAGTCAGAGTCCAATCAGGAAGCATAAACCACTCAAAAGTTTAAAGTGGTAAAATTTAATATGGAGAATTATTCATTATAACAGGTGAACAGCATAATGAGAGATTGGCTAGCACAAAGTAAAGAGAACTCTACAGAATACAGGACTAGCCCAGGCCAGGCATGGTGGCTCATGCCTGAAATTCCAGCAATTTGAGAAGCTAATGCAGGAGGATTGCTTAAGGCCAGGAGCTAGAGACCGGTCTGGACAACACAGTGAGAACCTGTCTCTATCCAAAAGAAGAAAAAAGTTAGCTGGGAGTGGTGGTGCACACTTGTAGTCCCAGCTACTCGGAATGCTGAAGTTTGAGCCTGGGAGGTCAAGGCTGCAGCGAGGCATGATTATGCCACTACAGTCTAGCCTGGTGACAGAGCAAGACCCTGTCTCAAAGAACAAAACAACAACAACCATTTACAGACAGAAAAGAGGTAGAGCTAATAAGCTAAGGAAAGATGTTGAAATGTGACAAGTAAAGTAATATGAGGTCTTTTATCTATTTAAAATAATCAAACAAAAAATGACTTACTAAATTATAATACCCTGTGCTGGCAAAGGTGCAGTGAAATGGGCACTTTCTTATACTATGAGGGGTGTTTAAATTGTGTATAAGCCTTCCCGGGTAAAGCTTGTCAATTTTTTAAAATAATGGAGACAGGGTCTCACCATACTGCCATACTGCCTCCTCCAACTCTTGGCCTCAAGCAATCCTCCTCTCTTAGCCTCCCAAAGTGCTAAGATTATAGCTGGGAGGCACCCAAAACCCTGTCAATTTACATCAAGGGTAATGAGAATGTCCATTCACCATGACTCACAGTAATCTTACTTCTGGGGAGACAATTCAATCTAAACGAAAGGTCATCTGTACACACACAGTAAAAATCTGGGAGTAACTGAAGACAGAGTTGGTAAGTGAAATAAGAAACAGTTCTAAGAAATTAAACTATGGTATCAATAGGCACCTGGTATAAAAGGTCAGTTGATGTTAGCTGCTACTTTTTTGTTGTTTTGAGACAGGGTCTCACTCTGTCACCCAGGCTGGAGTGCAGAGGCCTGATCATGACTCACTGCAGTCTCAGCCTCCCTGGGCTTGAGTGATCCTCCCACCTCAGCCTCCCAAGTAGCTGGGACTACAGGAACGTGCCACCACACTAGGCTAATTCATGTATTTTTCTGTAGGGATGGTGACTCCCCCTTTGTTTCCAAGGCCTATCGCAAACTCTTGGCCTCAAGCCATCTTCCTGCCTCAGCCTCCCAAAGTGTTGCGATTACCAGTGTGAGCCACCACACCTGGCCAGCTGCTACTTTTAGCAATATTATTATTATTCTTCCACTCCATTAAAAATTATTATTTTCAAGGCTATGCAACAGTATGTATCCTACAGCGTAATTGTAAAAACATATACAGATGCCGTCCCTCAGTATACAGAATTAGTTACAGCCCCCCATCTCTGCATATACCAAAATCCATGCTTACTCACGTTTCGCTGTCACCCCTCTGGAATCCACGTGTACGAAAATACCAAATATTAGTTGGGCGTAGTGGCAAGCACCTGTAGTCTCAGCCACGTGGGAGGTTGAGATGGGAGGATCGCTTCAGCCTGGAAGGTTGAGGCTGCAGTCAGCTGCGACAGCACTACTACCCTCCAGCCTCGGACAACAGAGGGAGACCCTGTCTCAGAAAAAAAAAAAACAAAATAAAACAGGTTAGAAAATTGTAATGAGGTCTGTTGGGCAAAATTCCATATAAGCAAAGTATAAATTAATAAAGCAAATCATGATAAATTAGTACGATTGACTTTCTGGAGTTTCTGACAATAAAAGTAAGGAAAATGCAGAACACAAAGACAGAGAGTAAAAAGAGAAATTAGGAAAGCATTCTACATGTTTAATAGGAAGACACTGGCCGTGTTCGTGCAGCGGCAGCATGTCGTGACATGACATATTTTGGAGAGAAGTTAACAGATGAGGAAGTTGATAAAAATCATCAGAGAAGCAAAATACTGGTAGCGACACTCAAGGAAACCACGAAATTTCCATAACTTATGTCAGCAAAGTGGGAATATTGTACAGTGTGTGTTGAAGTTCCTATACAACATTGTTTATCTGCCGTTTGTTTGTTTGTAAGGAATGTATATACTAACAGTTCTTCTTGCTGTCAAAAGAATATGTGTGAATAAGTCATTTTAACTTATTCTTCTGTTTTTCTTTTATCTTCCTGCCATCATCCCACAGCCTTACTTTAGAAATTTTTTCTTTAGAAAATTGAACAAGTGCCCCTTGTGGTGGCACATACCTCGAGGATGGGAGGCAGGGGTGGAAGGGTCACTTGAGGCCATTAGTTTAACACCAGCCTGGCCAACAAAGTGAGACCCCATGTCTGCAAAACAATTTAAAAATTAGCCAAGTATCGTCATGTATACCTACAGTCCCAGCTACCTCAACTTACGGAGAAAGTTCAGGGCCTGGAGAGAAGGCTGGGAGGCAGGAGCTGGGTCTAAAGAGGCCATTGTAACGATGGAGCTGTGCCTGTGGAGGCTGTTGTGAGGCAGTAGGCTCATCTGCGGAGACTGCCGTGAGGTAGGGTATGGGCCTAAATAGGCCATTGTGAGTCATGAGCTTGGTCTGTAGAGGCTGACTGGAGAGAGTTCTGGGCCTGGCGAGGCTGCCGGGAGGAAGGAGCTGGGCCAAAAGATTTAAGCACATTTACGTTGATTAGGCACTTCATTTCCATTATTACACTGGAATATATAATAAAATAATTATAGAACTCACCATAATGTAGAATCAGTGGGCGTGTTAAGCTTGTTTTCCTGAAACTGGATGGTCCCACCTGAGCGTGATGGGGGAAAGTGACAGATCAATAGGTATTAGATTCTCATAAGAACAGCGCAACCTAGATCCCTCACATGCACGGTTCACAACAGGGTGCGTTCTCCTATGAGAATCTAATGCTGCTGCTCATCTGAGAAGGTGGAGCTCAAGCGGGAATGTGAGCAAAGGGGAGTGGCTGTAAACACACACGAAGCTTCCCTCACTCCCTCACTCGACACCACTCACCTGCTGTGTAGCTCCTTACGGCTCCATGGCTCAGGGGTTGGGGACCCCAGCTCAAGTGCATGCAAAGCGACCCTTCCCACACCAGTCTTCATAGTAGTCAAGGGCAGCAACCACTTAGCTCCCAAGGCATGTGCCTCAGCTGGCATTTCGTCACAATCAACAGTAAGTGGTAGCTTGAGTCATTGTGAGGTCACTTCCTGGAAATCACCCTAAACCTGGGCCCTGACACTAAAACCCTAACCCTGGGCCCTGACCCTAAAACCCTAACCCTGGGCCCTGACACTAATACCCTAACACTAGGCCCTGGTCCTGAGCCTAAAACCCCAAACCTGGGTCCCGGCCCTGACCTTAAACAACCCTAAACCTGGGCCCCGGCCCTGACCCTAAAGCAACCCTAACACTGGGCCCCGGACCTGACCCTAAAAAAACCCTAACACTGGGACCCGGCCGTGACCCTAAAACAACCCTAACCCTGGCCCTGGACCTCAACCTGAAACAAGCCTAAACCTGGGCCCTGGCCCTGACCCTAAAACAATCCAAACCCTGGGCCCTGGCCCTTTCCCTAAAACAACCCTAACCCTGGGCCTTGGCCCTGACCCTAAAACAAGCCTAACTCTCGGCCCTGGCCCTGACCCTAAAACAACCCTAACCCTGGGCCCTGGCCCTGACGCTAAAAGAACCCTAACACTGGGCCCTGGCCCTGACCCTAAAACAACCCTAACCCTGGGCCCTGGCCCTGACCCTAAAACAACCCTAACCCTGGGCCCTGGCCCTGACCCTAAAACAACCCTAAACCTGGGCCCGGGCCCTGACCCTAAAACAACCCTAACCCTGGGCCCTGGCCCTGACCCTAAAACAACCCTAACCCTGGGCCCTGGCCCTGACCCAAAAACAACCCTAACCCTGGCCCTGGCCATGACCCTAAAACAACCGTAAACCTGGGCCCTGGCCCTGACCCTAAAACAAGCCTAAACCTGGGCCCTGGCCCTGACCCTAAAACAATCCTAAACCTGGACCCTGGCCCTGACCCTAAAACAACCCTAACCCTGGGCCCTGGCACGAAAACAAGCCTAACCCTGGGCCCTGCCCATGACCCTAAAACAAACGTAAACCTGGGCCCTGGCCCTGACCCTAAAACAAGCCTAAACCTGGGCCCTGGCCGTGACCCTAAAACAACCCTAAACCTGGACCCTGGCCCTGACCCTAAAACAAGCCTAACCCTGGGCCCTGGCCGTGACCCAAAACAAGCCTAACCCTGGGCCCTGGCCCTTTCCCTAAAACAACCCTAACCCTGGGCCTTGACCCTGACCCTAAAACAAGCCTAAATCTGGGCCCTGGCCCTGACCCTACAACAACCCTAAACCTGGGCCCAGGCCCTGACCCTAAAAGACCCCTAACCCTGGGCCCTGGTCCTGACCCTGAAACAACCCTAACCCTGGGCCCTGGTCCTGACCCTCAAACAACCCTAAACCTGGGCCCCGGCCTTGACCCTAAAACAAACGCAACCCTGGGCCCTCACCCTAAAACATCCCTAACACTGGGCCCTGACCCTAAAACAACCCTTACCCTGGGACCTGGCCGTGACCCTAAAACAAGCCTAAACCTGGGCCTTGGCCCTGACCCTAAAACAACCCTAACCCTGGACCCTGGCCCTGACCCTGAAACAAGCCTAACCCTGGGCCCTGGACCTGACCATAAAGCAACCCTAACCCTGGGCACTGACCCTAAATCAACCCTAACCCTGGGCACTGACTCTAAAATAACCATAACCCTGGGCCCTGGCCCTGACCCTAAGACAACCCTAACCCTGGGCCCTGGCCCTGACACTGAAACAACCCTTACCCTGGACCCTGGCCCTGAACCTAAAACAACCCTAACCCTGGGCCCTGGCCCTGACCATAAAACATCCCTAACCCTGGGCCCTGGCCCTGATCCTAAAACAACCCTAACCCTGGGCCCTGGACATGACCCTAAAACAACCCTAACCCTGAGCCCTGGACCTGACCGTAAAACAACACTAATCCTGAGCCCTGGCCCTGACCCTAAAACAACCCTAAACATGGGCCCTGACCCTGACCCTAAAACAACCCTATCCTTGGGCCCTGGCCCTGACCGTAAAACATCCCTAACACTGGGCCCTGGCCCTGACCCTAAAACAAGCCTAACCCTGGGCCCTGACCCTGACCCTAAAACAAGCCTAACCCTGGGCCCTGGCCCTGAACCTAAAACAACCCTAACCATGGGCCCTGGACCTGACCCTTAAACAACCCTAACCCTGGGCCCTGGCCCTGACCCTAAAACAACCCTAACCCTGGGCCCTGGCCCTTAACCTAAAACAACCCTAACCCTTGGCCCTGGCCCTGACCCTAAAACAAGCCTAACCCAGGGCCCTGGCCCTGACCCTAAAACAAGCCTAACCCTGGGCCCTGGCACTGACCCTAAAACAACCCAAACCCTGGGCCCTGTCTCTGACCCTAAAACAACCCTAAACCTGGGCCCTGGCACTAAAACAAGCCTAACCCTGCGCCCTGACCCTGACCCTAAAACAAGCCTAACACTGGGCCCTGGCCCTGAACCTAAAACAACCCTAACCCTTGGCCCTGGCCCTGACCCTAAAACAAGCCTAACCCTGGGCCCTGTCCCTGACCCTAAAACAACCCTAACCCTGGGCCCTGGCCCCGACCCTAAAACATCCCTAATCCTGGACCCTGGCCCTGACCTAAAACAACCCTAACCCTGGGCCCTGGCCCTAAAACAACCCTATCCCTGGGGCCTGGCCATGACCTAAAACAACCCTAACCCTGGGCCCTGGCCCTGACCCTAAAACAACCCTAACCCTGGGCCATGGCACTAAAACAAGCCTAACCCTGGGCCCCGGCCCTGGCCCTAAAACAACCCTAACCCTGGGCCCTGGCCCTAAAACAACCCTATCCCTGGGCCCTGGCCCTGACCCTAAAACAACCCTAACCCTGGGCCCTGGCACTAAAACAAGCCTAACCCTGGGCCCAGGTCCTGAACCTCAAACAAGCCTAACCCTGGGCCCTGGCCCTGACTCTAAAACAACCCTAACCCTGGGCCCTGGCCCTTACCCTAAAACAACCTTAACCCTGGGCCCTGGCCCAAATTGTAATGAGGTCTGTTGGGCAAAATTCCATATAAGCATAGTATAAATTAATAAAGCAAATCGTGATAAATTAGTACGATTGGCTTTCTGGAGTTTCTGACAGTAAAAGTAAGGAAAATGTAGAACACAAAGACAGAGAGTAAAAAGAGAAATTAGGAAAGCATTCTACATGTTTAATAGGAAGACACTGGCCGTGTTCGTGCAGCGGCAGTATGTCGTGACATGACATACTTTGGAGAGAAGTTAACAGATGAGGAAGTTGATAAAAATCGTCAGAGGAGCAAAATACTGGTAGCGACACTCAAGTAAACCACGAAATTTCCATAACTTATGTCAGCAAAGTGGGAATATTGTACAGTGTGTGTTGAAGTTCCTATACAACATTGTTTATCTGCCGTTTCTTTGTTTGTAAGGAATGTATATACTAAAAGTTCTTCTTGCTGTCAAAAGAATATGTGTGAATAAGTCATTTTAACTTATTCTTCTGTTTTTCTTTTATCTTCCTGCCATCATCCCACAGCCTTACTTTAGAAATTTTTTCTTTAGAAAATTGAACAAGTGCTCCTTGTGGTGGCTCATACCTCGAGGATGGGAGGCAGGGGTGGAAGGGTCACTTGAGGCCATTAGTTTGACAGCAGCCTGGCCAACAAAGTGAGACCCCATGTCTGCAAAACAATTTAAAAATTAGCCAAGTATCGTCATGTATACCTACAGTCCCAGCTACCTCAACTTACGGAGAAAGTTCAGGGCCTGGAGAGAAGGCTGGGAGGCAGGAGCTGGGTCTAAAGAGGCCATTGTAACGATGGAGCTGTGCCTGTGGAGGCTGTTGTGAGGCAGTAGGCTCATCTGCGGAGACTGCCGTGAGGTAGGGTATGGGCCTAAATAGGCCATTGTGAGTCATGAGCTTGGTCTGTAGAGGCTGACTGGAGAGAGTTCTGGGCCTGGCGAGGCTGCCGGGAGGTAGGAGCTGGGCCAAAAGATTTAAGCACATTTACGTTGATTAGGCACTTTATTTCCATTATTACACTGGAATATATAATAAAATAATTATAGAACTCACCATAATGTAGAATCAGTGGGCGTGTTAAGCTTGTTTTCCTGAAACTGGATGGTCCCACCTGAGCGTGATGGGGGAAAGTGACAGATCAATAGGTATTAGATTCTCATAAGCACAGCGCAACCTAGATCCCTCACATGCACGGTTCACAACAGGGTGCGTTCTCCTATGAGAATCTAATGCTGCTGCTCATCTGAGAAGGTGGTGCTCAGGCGGGAATGTGAGCAAAGGGGAGTGGCTGTAAATACAGACGAAGCTTCCCTCACTCCCTCACTCGACACCACTCACCTGCTGTGTGGCTCCTTACGGCTCCATGGCTCAGGGGTTGGGGACCCCTGCTCAAGTGCATCCAAAGCGACCCTTCCCACACCAGTCTTCATAGTAGTCAAGGGCAGCAACCACTTAGCTCCCAAGGCGTGTGCCTCAGCTGGCATTTCATCACAATCAACAGTAAGTGGTAGCTTGAGTCTTTGTGAGGTCACTTCCTGGAAATCACCCTAACCCTGGGCCCCAGGCCCTGACCCTAAAACCCTAACCCTGGGCCCCGGGACCTGACCCTAAAACCCTAACCCTGGGCCCCGGTCCCTGACCCTGAAGCCCTAACCCTGGGCCCTGGGCCCGGACCCTGAAGCCCTAACCCTGGGCCCCGGGCCCTGACCCTGAAGCCCTAACCCTGGGCCCCGGGCCCTGACCCTGAAGCCCTAACCCTGGGCCCCGGGACCGGACCCTGAAGCCCTAACCCTGGGCCCCGGGCCCGGACCCTGAAGCCCTAACCCTGGGCCCCGGGCCCTGACCCTGAAGCCCTAACCCTGGGCCCCGGGCCCTGACCCTGAAGTCCTAACCCTGGGCCCCGGGCCCTGACCCTGAAGCCCTAACCCTGGGCCCCGGGCCCTGACCCTGAAGCCCAAACCCTGGGCCCCGGGCCCTGACCCTGAAGCCCAAACCCTGGGCCCCGGCCCTGACCCTGAAGCCCTAACCCTGGGCCCCGGGCCCTGACCCTGAAGCTCTAACACTGGGCCCCGGGCCCTGACCCTGAAGCCCTAACCCTGGGCCTCGGGCCCTGACCCTGAAGCCCTAACCCTGGTCCTCGGGCCCTGACCCTGAAGCCCTAACCCTGGGCCCTGGGCCCTGGCCTTGAAGCCCTAACCCTGGGCCCCGGGCCCTGGCCTTGAAGCCCTAACCCTGGGCCCTGGGCCCTGACCCTAAAGCCCTAACCCTGGGCCCTGGGCCCTGACCCTAAAGCCCTAACCCTGGGCCCCGGGCCCTGGCCCTAAAGCCCTAACTGTGGGCCCCGGGCCCTGGCCCTATATCCCTAACCCTGGCCCCGGGCCCTGGCCCTAAAGCCCTAACCCTGGGCCCCAGGCACTGACCCTAAAACCCTAACCCTGGGCCCTGGGCCCTGACCCTAAAACCCTAACGCTGGGCCCTGTCCCTAAAACCCTAACCCTGGGCCTTACCCTAAAACCCTAACCCTGGGCCCTGACCCTAAAACCCTAACCCTGGGCCCTGACCCTCAAACCCTAACCCTTCGCCCTTACCCTAAAACCCTAACCCTTCGCCCTTACCCTAAAACCCTAACCCTAACCCTAGTGAGCCTAGACCACACATTGCACTCCAGCCTGGGTGACAGAGCATGACTCTGTCTCAAAAAAAAAAAAAAAGAAAAAAGACAGAGAAAAGAAAGCCAACAAGACACCATTAGGCAACCCATTGTCAGGTTATGGGAGTTTGAAAAGGAAAGTAGAGAAAGGAGAAGAAAGCTTATTTAAAGAATGGCTGAAAACTGCCTAAATCATGGGAAAGATTTAGACATCTAAATCCATGAAGCTTAAAGATTCCTGAAGAGTTTCAAACCAAATAGATACTCACCAAGTCACAATATAATCAAATAGTCAAAAGTTAAAGAAACTTTGCAGGTCAGGACAGAATCGAATAATACATTCAAAGTGCTGAAAGAAAAAAACTGCCAGCAACTAATACTATGTCTGACAAAGCTGTCCTTCAGAAAGAAAAAAGAAATAACGTGCTTCCTCGACAAACAAAGCTGAGGGCATTCAGGACCACTAGGTCTACCTTAAAAAAATGCTTAACGGAGTTTTTCAAGTAAAAATGAATGAAGTTGGGAGCAGTGGCTCATGCCCGTAATCCCATTTTGGGAGGCTGAGGTGGGTGGATCACCTGAGGTCGGGAGGTCAAGACCAGCCTGGCCAACATGGCAAAACCCCACCTCCAGTAAAAATACAAAAAATTAGCCAGGTATGAAGGCCACTGAGATCGTGCCACTGCACTCCAGCCTGGGTGACAAGAGTCAAACTACATTTCAAAAACAAAAAAACAAACAAAAAAAACAAAACTTGAGGCCTGGTCTTCTGCTCCTCTCCAACCCCCACTTCTCTGGGCCCAAGCCACCTGGGCTGAGGAGGGGGTGAGGTGTGAGCCCCTGCCAGGAACTCCCTGCCCGGACCAAGTACTCGGCCCCCAGGCCTGCATTCAGTGAGGCCTCCCGTGGCGTCAGCATGTTCGTGTGGAGGAATGTGGAAGGTCACTCTGTGGCCATGTTCCCCTGGTACTCCATCCCCTTCCTGACCCCTCCCTGCAGCCACACGAGGCCCAGCAACCTGCCAGTTACTCAGTGGCCTCCAACCAGAGAAAACAACCTGCCAAGTTGGCAGCTGTTGCTCATGAGCATCCACCAGGTGGCACAGGGAGTGTTGACCCTGGGCGGCCCCCTGGAGCCACCTGCCCTGAAAGCCCAGGGCCCGCAACCCTACACACTTTGGGGGTGGTGGAACCTGTTAAAAGCTCACCTCCCACCATGGAGGAGGAGCCCTGGGCCCCTCAGGGGAGTCCCTGCTGGACAGTGAGACAGAGAATGACCCTGATGATGCTTTCCTCTCCATCATGTCTCCTGACACCCAGTTGCCTCTACCACTCAGATGATGTCAGGCCCAGTCCCTCAGTGCCCTGCGCAAGGAACAGGACTCATCTTCTGAGAAGGATGGACGCAGCCCCAACAAATGGGACAAGGACCACATCGGTGACCCATGAGTGGCGGTCATGATCTTCAGCAAGCGGCACCAGGCCCTGGCAGGGCGCACCAGGGTCACTCCAACCAGGATATCCGGACCGTCAGCCAGATGCTGACTCTGGCCCAAAGACTTCTACTCAGTATGGAGCTCCAGGCCACTTTGCAGCCCCTGGTGAGGGAGGTGTACATACCATGAATTGTGGGACCTTCAGAGCTTTTCACTTTTCGGAAAATAGCTCCTGTTGGGGCTACAAGATGGAGTGTGAAGAGGGCCTTGGGCCACAGGGAGGTGCCTGTGGACTAGGGGGAGTTCATGCACCCCTTCTTTCCCCAGAGGGGCTGGACTCAGGTGAGTATGGGGGTGGGGGCTCCTGCACTTCGACACAGGCAGCGGGAGGGTTTTCTCCCCATTCCCTCTGCACTCCCAACTTGAGCTATACTTTTTAAGAAAGTGATTCACCCTGCCTTTGCCCCCTTCCCCAGAACAGAACACGTTGATCATGGGCGATATTTTTCATTGTGCCAAACAGTTGCCATGACCGTCATTAAACCTGTTTAACACCAAATAATAAGGAAAATAAAATAAAAAATTCGAGCTTGGTGCAGAAACTCACCCCAAATAAATCACCTACCAAAATATTTACATAATGGTGGAAATATTCCAAAATTCAATATTTTGGGATTTATACACAAAAGATAAACAAATTAGAGGCCAAGAGGCTGCCAGAAGGGAAAAACGGGGCCTGGGAAGGCCGTTGTGAGGAATGAGCTGGGCCTAAAGAGGCCACTGGCAGGCGGGAGCTGGGCCTGCCGAAGCGGCCGAGAGGCAGGAGCTTTGGACTCGGGAGGCCGCGATGAGGCAAGAGCTAGCTGGGCATGGAGAGTCCGCTGTGAGTCCGCTGTGAGTCCGGGCCCGTGCAGGCCTTCGAGAGGCAGGAGGCCGGGCCTGCAAAGGCCCACTGGAGGTCAAGTTCTGGGCCTGAAGAGGCCACCAAAAGTCAAAAGCGGGGCCTGGGAAGGCCGCCAAGAGCCATGAGCTGGTCTGGGCTGAAAGAGGCAACTGGGAGGCAGGAGGAGCTGGGCCTGGAGAGGCTGACTCGAGGAAGTTTTGCACCTGGAGAGGCCGCCGAGAGGACGGAGCTGGGCCCGGGGAGGCCGACTTGCTGCTCTTCCGGGCCCAATTCCAGGCCGACTTGACGACAACTTGGGCCTGCTGGGAGCTGGGCAGGAGCTGAGTCCAAAGACGTTGTTGGGAGGCCAGAGTCAGGCCTGGAGACGCAGCCGGGAGGAAGAGCTGGGCCCGGAGAGGATGCCGGGAGGCTGCAAGTGGGTCTGGAGAGGCCGATTTGAGGAGGCCCGGCCTCCGCCTCCCGCATGGCGGCCTCTGCAGGCACAGCTGTTTCTCCTGGCTGCATCTCCCGCCTCCCAGCAAACAAGCTGTTTTGGCTCAGCTCCTGCCTGCGTTTGTAGACCCCGAAGTTTCTGCAACCAAGCTCTTCAGACCCACATCCCACCTCCCAGTACCTGAACAGTCCCAGCTCCGGCTGGAGAACAGAGTCTGTAGGCCCCGCTGTTGCCTCCCAGGGGAGTCTCCAAGCCCAGCTCTCACCCCACCACGACCTCCCAGGCCCAAGTCGCTGCCTGCCTCACAGCAGCCCGCGTACAAACCTGCTCCTCCCTCACGGTGGCCTGTTGAGGCAGGGGCTCACGCTGACCTCTCTCAGTGTGGGAGGGGCCGGTGTGAGGCAAGGGCTCACGCTGACCTCTCACAGCATGGGAGGGGCCGGGGTGAGGCAAGGGCTCACGCCGACCTCTCTCAGCATGGGAGGGGCCGGGGCGAGGCAAGGGGCTCACGCTGACCTCTCTCAGCGTGGGAGGGGCCGGTGTGAGGCAAGGGCTCATGCCAACCTCTCTCAGCGTGGGAGGGGCCGGTGTGAGGCAAGGGCTCACGCCGACCTCTCTCAGCGTGGGAGGGGCCGGTGTGAGGCAAGGGGCTCATGCCGACCTCTCTCAGCGTGGGAGGGGCCGGTGTGAGGCAAGGGGCTCATGCCGACCTCTCTCAGCGTGGGAGGGGCCGGTGTGAGGCAAGGGCTCACGCTGACCTCTCTCAGCGTGGGAGGGGCCGGTGTGAGGCAAGGGGCTCATGTTGACCTCTCTCAGCATGGGAGGGGCCGGTGTGAGGCAAGGGGCTCATGTTGACCTCTCTCAGCTTGGGAGGTGCCGGTGTGAGGCAAGGGGCTCATGTTGACCTCTCTCAGCGTGGGAGGGGCCGGTGTGAGGCAAGGGGCTCATGTTGACCTCTCTCAGCGTGGGAGGGGCCGGTGTGAGGCAAGGGCTCACGCCGACCTCTCTCAGCGTGGGAGGGGCCGGTGTGAGGCAAGGGGCTCATGTTGACCTCTCTCAGCGTGGGAGGGGCCGGTGTGAGGCAAGGGCTCACGCCGACCTCTCTCAGCGTGGGAGGGGCCGGTGTGAGGCAAGGGGCTCACGCCAACCTCTCTCAGCGTGGGAGGGGCCGGTGTGAGGCAAGGGGCTGACGCTGACCTCTCTCAGCGTGAGAGGGGCCGGTGTGAGGCAAGGGCTCACGCCGACCTCTCTCAGCGTGGGAGGGGCCGGTGTGAGGCAAGGGGCTGACGCTGACCTCTCTCACCTTGGGAGGGGCCGGTGTGAGGCAAGGGCTCACGCCGACCTCTCTCAGCGTGGGAGGGGCCGGTGTGAGGCAAGGGGCTGACGCTGACCTCTCTCACCGTGGGAGGGGCCGGTGTGAGTCAAGGGCTCACGCCGACCTCTCTCAGCATGGGAGGGGCCGGTGTGAGGCAAGGGCTCACGCTGACCTCTCTCAGCGTGGGAGGAGCCAGTGTGAGTCAAGGGGCTCACGCTGACCTCTCTCAGGATGGGAGGGGCCGGTGTGAGGCAAGGGCTCACGCTGACCTCTCTCAGCGTGGGAGGAGCCAGTGTGTGGCAGGGGCTCATGCCTCTGGGCAGGGTACCAGAGGCATGGGCATCAACAGGCCACCGTGAGGGAGGAGCTGGGCCGCATGCGGGCTGCTGGGAGGCAGGCAGGGACTTGGCCCCAGGTGGCCGCCGTGGGGGCAAGAGCTGGGCCTGGAGAGGCCCCTGGGAGGCAAGAGCGGGACCTGCAGAGGCCGTTCTCCAACCATTGCTGGGCCCGTACAGGCCACCGGGCAGCAGGAATGAGGCCCAAAGAACTTGGCTGGAGAAAGTTCGGGACCTACAAAGGCGGTTGGGAGCTGGGCAGGAGTTGAGCCAAAAGAGCTTGCTTACTTGCTGGGAGGCATGGCTGGGAGATGCCGACTTCAGGACAACTTGGGCCTGCAGAGGTCACCGGGAGGCCCAAGCTTGGCGTGGAGGAGCCCACCGACCGGAGACCATTTGGGTCCTGCAGGTGCCATTGGAGGGCAGGAGCTCATCGTGGAGGGGGCACCGTGAGGCCTGACCTGGGCCTGGGGAGCTTGGCTTGAGGAAGCTGTGGGCCGACCAAGGACGCCAGGAGATGGGTAGGCACTGAGTCCAAAGAGGTTGTTGAGAGGCAGGAGTCAGGCCTGGAGACGCAGCCAGGAAGAGGAGCTTGGCCCGGAGAGGACGCCTGGAGGGTGCAAGTGAGTCTGGAGAGGCCGACTTGAGGAGGTTCTCAGCCCGGAGAGGCCGCCGGAAGGGAAAAGCTGGGACTGGAAAGGCTGTTGTGAGGAATGAGCCCCATGGGCCTGAAGAGGCCACTGGCAGGCGGGAGCTGGGTGTGTAGAAGCTGCTGAAAGGTTGGGAGCTTGGCTTGGGGGGTCCACAGTGAGGCAGATGCTGGGCCTGAAGAATCTGCTTAAAAAGATTTAAGCACATTTACATTTATTAGGCACTTTATTTCCATTATTACATATATATAAATATATATACGTATTATATATCCAATATATAATAAAATGATTATACAACTCACCATAATGTAGAATCAGTGGGCGTGTTAAGCTTGTTTTCCTGAAACTGGATGGTCCCACCTGAGCGTGATGGGAGAAAGTGACAGATCAATAGGTATTAGATACTCATAAGCACAGCGCAACCTAGATCCCTCACATGCACGGTTCACAACAGGGTGCGTTCTCCTATGAGAATCTAATGCTGCTGCTCATCTGAGAAGGTGGAGCTCAGGCGGGAATGTGAGCAAAGGGGAGTGGCTGTAAATACAGACGAAGCTTCCCTCACTCCCTCACTCGACACCACTCACCTCCTGCTGTGTGGCTCCCTACGGCTCCATGGCTCAGGGGTTGGGGACCCCTGCTCAAGTGCATCCAAAGCGACCCTTCCCACACCAGTCTTCATAGTGGTCAAGGGCAGCAACCACTTAGCTCCCAAGGCATGTGCCTCAGCTGGCATTTCGTCACAGTCAACAGTAAGTGGTAGCTTGAGTCACTGTGAGGTCACTTCCTGGAAATCACCAGCATCCCATTTCCCACTGGCAAAGAGCTCAGCACTGCCCCCTGGGAAACCAAACCTATGCCCAAATCCCATCTGTGTGGATAAACCCTGGGACCCTTCCTAACGTATTAGTCAGAGTCCAATCAGGAAGCATAAACCACTCAAAAGTTTAAAGTGGTAAAATTTAATATGGAGAATTATTCATTATAACAGGTGAACAGCATAATGAGAGATTGGCTAGCACAAAGTAAAGAGAACTCTACAGAATACAGGACTAGCCCAGGCCAGGCATGGTGGCTCATGCCTGAAATTCCAGCAATTTGAGAAGCTAATGCAGGAGGATTGCTTAAGGCCAGGAGCTAGAGACCGGTCTGGACAACACAGTGAGAACCTGTCTCTATCCAAAAGAAGAAAAAAGTTAGCTGGGAGTGGTGGTGCACACTTGTAGTCCCAGCTACTCGGAATGCTGAAGTTTGAGCCTGGGAGGTCAAGGCTGCAGCGAGGCATGATTATGCCACTACAGTCTAGCCTGGTGACAGAGCAAGACCCTGTCTCAAAGAACAAAACAACAACAACCATTTACAGACAGAAAAGAGGTAGAGCTAATAAGCTAAGGAAAGATGTTGAAATGTGACAAGTAAAGTAATATGAGGTCTTTTATCTATTTAAAATAATCAAACAAAAAATGACTTACTAAATTATAATACCCTGTGCTGGCAAAGGTGCAGTGAAATGGGCACTTTCTTATACTATGAGGGGTGTTTAAATTGTGTATAAGCCTTCCCGGGTAAAGCTTGTCAATTTTTTAAAATAATGGAGACAGGGTCTCACCATACTGCCATACTGCCTCCTCCAACTCTTGGCCTCAAGCAATCCTCCTCTCTTAGCCTCCCAAAGTGCTAAGATTATAGCTGGGAGGCACCCAAAACCCTGTCAATTTACATCAAGGGTAATGAGAATGTCCATTCACCATGACTCACAGTAATCTTACTTCTGGGGAGACAATTCAATCTAAACGAAAGGTCATCTGTACACACACAGTAAAAATCTGGGAGTAACTGAAGACAGAGTTGGTAAGTGAAATAAGAAACAGTTCTAAGAAATTAAACTATGGTATCAATAGGCACCTGGTATAAAAGGTCAGTTGATGTTAGCTGCTACTTTTTTGTTGTTTTGAGACAGGGTCTCACTCTGTCACCCAGGCTGGAGTGCAGAGGCCTGATCATGACTCACTGCAGTCTCAGCCTCCCTGGGCTTGAGTGATCCTCCCACCTCAGCCTCCCAAGTAGCTGGGACTACAGGAACGTGCCACCACACTAGGCTAATTCATGTATTTTTCTGTAGGGATGGTGACTCCCCCTTTGTTTCCAAGGCCTATCGCAAACTCTTGGCCTCAAGCCATCCTCCTGCCTCAGCCTCCCAAAGTGTTGCGATTACCAGTGTGAGCCACCACACCTGGCCAGCTGCTACTTTTAGCAATATTATTATTATTCTTCCACTCCATTAAAAATTATTATTTTCAAGGCTATGCAACAGTATGTATCCTACAGCGTAATTGTAAAAACATATACAGATGCCGTCCCTCAGTATACAGAATTAGTTACAGCCCCCCATCTCTGCATATACCAAAATCCATGCTTACTCACGTTTCGCTGTCACCCCTCTGGAATCCACGTGTACGAAAATACCAAATATTAGTTGGGCGTAGTGGCAAGCACCTGTAGACTCAGCCACGTGGGAGGTTGAGATGGGAGGATCGCTTCAGCCTGGAAGGTTGAGGCTGCAGTCAGCTGCGATAGCACTACTACCCACCAGCCTCGGACAACAGAGGGAGACCCTGTCTCAGAAAAAAAAAAAAACAAAATAAAACAGGTTAGAAATTGTAATGAGGTCTGTTGGGCAAAATTCCATATAAGCAAAGTATAAATTAATAAAGCAAATCATGATAAATTAGTACGATTGACTTTCTGGAGTTTCTGACAATAAAAGTAAGGAAAATGCAGAACACAAAGACAGAGAGTAAAAAGAGAAATTAGGAAAGCATTCTACATGTTTAATAGGAAGACACTGGCCGTGTTCGTGCAGCGGCAGCATGTCGTGACATGACATACTTTGGAGAGAAGTTAACAGATGAGGAAGTTGATAAAAATCATCAGAGAAGCAAAATACTGGTAGCGACACTCAAGGAAACCACGAAATTTCCATAACTTATGTCAGCAAAGTGGGAATATTGTACAGTGTGTGTTGAAGTTCCTATACAACATTGTTTATCTGCCGTTTCTTTGTTTGTAAGGAATGTATATACTAAAAGTTCTTCTTGCTGTCAAAAGAATATGTGTGAATAAGTCATTTTAACTTATTCTTCTGTTTTAATTTTATCTTCCTGCCATCATCCCACAGCCTTACTTTAGAAATTTTTTCTTTAGAAAATTGAACAAGTGCTCCTTGTGGTGGCACATACCTCGAGGATGGGAGGCAGGGGTGGAAGGGTCACTTGAGGCCATTAGTTTGACAGCAGCCTGGCCAACAAAGTGAGACCCCATGTCTGCAAAACAATTTAAAAATTAGCCAAGTATCGTCATGTATACCTACAGTCCCAGCTACCTCAACTTACGGAGAAAGTTCAGGGCCTGGAGAGAAGGCTGGGAGGCAGGAGCTGGGTCTAAAGAGGCCATTGTAACGACGGAGCTGTGCCTGTGGAGGCTGTTGTGAGGCAGTAGGCTCATCTGCGGAGACTGCCGTGAGGTAGGGTATGGGCCTAAATAGGCCATTGTGAGTCATGAGCTTGGTCTGTAGAGGCTGACTGGAGAGAGTTCTGGGCCTGGCGAGGCTGCCGGGAGGTAGGAGCTGGGCCAAAAGATTTAAGCACATTTACGTTGATTAGGCACTTCATTTCCATTATTACACTGGAATATATAATAAAATAATTATAGAACTCACCATAATGTAGAATCAGTGGGCGTGTTAAGCTTGTTTTCCTGAAACTGGATGGTCCCACCTGAGCGTGATGGGAGAAAGTGACAGATCAATAGGTATTACATTCTCATAAGCACAGCGCAACCTAGATCCCTCACATGCACGGTTCACAACAGGGTGCGTTCTCCTATGAGAATCTAATGCTACTGCTCATCTGAGAAGGTGGAGCTCAAGCGCGAATGTGAGCAAAGGAGAGTGGCTGTAAATACAGGCGAAGCTTCCCTCACTCCCTCACTCGACACCACTCACCTGCTGTGTGGCTCCTTACGGCTCCATGGCTCAGGGGTTGGGGACCCCTGCTCAAGTGCATTAAAGCGACCCTTCCCACACCAGTCTTCATAGTAGTCAAGAGCAGTAACCACTTAGCTCCCAAGGCATATGCCTCAGCTGGCATTTCGTCACAATCAACAGTAAGTGGTAGCTTGAGTCATTGTGAGGTCACTTCCTGGAAATCACCCTAAACCTGGGCCCTGACACTAAAACCCTAACCCTGGACCCTGACCCTAAAACCCTAACCCTGGGCCCTGACACTAATACCCTAACACTAGGCCCTGGTCCTGAGCCTAAAACCCCAAACCTGTGTCCCGGCCCTGACCTTAAACAACCCTAAACCTGGGCCCCGGCCCTGACCCTAAAGCAACCCTAACACTGGGCCCCGGACCTGACCCTAAAACAACCCTAACACTGGGCCCCGGCCGTCACCCTAAAACAACCCTAACCCTGGCCCCGGACCTGAACCTGAAACAAGCCTAAACCTGGGCCCTGGCCCTGACCCTAAAACAATCCTAACCCTGGGCCCTGGCCCTTTCCCTAAAACAACCCTAATCCTGGGCCTTGGCCCTGACCCTAAAACAAGCCTAACTCTCGGCCCTGGCCCTGACCCTAAAACAACCCTAACCCTAGGACCTGGCGCTGACCCTAAAACAACCCTACCCCTGGGCCCTGGCCCTGACACTAAAACAACCCTAAACCTGGGCCCGGGCCCTGACCCTAAAACAACCCTAACCCTGGGCCCTGGTCCTGACCCTAAAACAACCCTAACCCTGGGCCCTGGCCCTGACCCAAAAACAACCCTAACCCTGGCCCTGGCCATGACCCTAAAACAACCGTAAACCTGGGCCCTGGCCCTGACCCTAAAACAAGCCTAAACCTGGGCCCTCACCCTGACCCTAAAACAACCCTAAACCTGGACCCTGGCCCTGAACCTAAAACAACCCTAACCCTGGGCCCTGGCACTAAAACAAGCTTAACCCTGGGACCTGGCCATGACACTAAAACAACCGTAAAACTGTGCCCTGGCCCTGACCCTTAAACAAGCCTAAACGTGGGCCCTGGCCGTGACCCTAAAACAACCCTAAACCTGGACCCAGTCCCTGACCCTAATACAAGCCTAACCCTGGGCCCTGGAACTGACCATAAAGCAACCCTAATCCTGGGCACTGACCATAAAACAACCCTAAACCTGGACCCAGTCCCTGACCCTAATACAAGCCTAACCCTGGGCCCTGGCCCTGACCCTAAAACAACCCTAAACCTGGGCCCTGGCCCTGACCCTAAAACAAGCCTAACGCTCGGCACTGGCCCTGACCCTAAAACAAGCCTAACCCTGGGCCCTGGCCCTGACCCTAAAACAACCCTAACCATGGGCCCTGGCCCTGACCCTAAAACAACCCTAACCCTGGGACCTGGCCCTGACCCTAAAACAACCCTAACCCTGGGCCCTGGCTCTTAACCTAAAACAACCCTAACACTTGGCCCTGGCCCTGACCCTAAAACAAGCCTAACCCAGGGCCCTGGCCCTGACCCTAAAACAAGCCTATCCCTGGGCCCTGGCACTGACCCTAAAACAACACTAACCCTGGACCCTGTCTCTGACCCCAAAACAACCCTAACCCTGGGCCCCGGCCCTGACCCTAAAACAAGCCTAACCCTCGGCCCTGGCCCTGACCCTAAAACAACCCTAACCCTGGGCCCTGGACCTGACCCTAAAACAACCCTATCCCTGGGCCCTGGCCCTGACCCTAAAACAAGCCTAATCCTGGGCCCTGGCCCTGACCCTAAAACACCCCTAAACCTGGGCCCTGGCCCTGACCTTAAAACAACCCTAATGCTGGGCCCTGGCCCTGACCTAAAACAACCCTGACCCTGGGCCCTGGCCCTGACCCTAAAACAACCCGAACCCTGGGCCCTGGCACCAAAACAAGCCTAAACCTGGGCCCATGTCCTGACCCTAAAACAACCGTAACCCTGGGCCCTGGCCCTGACCCTAAAACAACCCTAACCCTGGGCCATGGCCCTGACCCTAAAACAACACTAACCCTGGGCACTGGCCCTGACCCTAAAACAACCCTAACCCTGGGCCCTGGCTCTGACCCTAAAACAAGCCTAACCCTTGGCCCTGGCCCTGACCCTAAAACAACCCTAACCCTGGGCCCTGTCCTTGACCCTAAAACAAGACTAATCCTGGGCCCTGGCCCTGACCCTGAAACAAGCCTAACCGTGGGCCCAGGACCTGACCCTAAAACAACCCTAACCATGGGCCCTGGCCCTGACCTAAAACAACCCTAACCGTGGGCCCTGACCCTGACCCTAAAACAACCCTAACCCTGGGCCCTGGTACTAAAACAAGACTAACCATGTGCCCAGGTCCTGACCCTAAAACAACCCTAACCCTGGGCCCAGGCCCGGACCCTAAAACAAGCCTAACCCTGGGCACTGGCCCTGACCCTAAAACAACCCTATCCCTGGGCCCAGGCCCTGACCCTAAAACAAGCCGAACCCTGGGCCCTGGCCCTGACCCTAAAACAACCCTAACCCTGGGCCCTGGAACTGACCCTAAAACAACCCTATCCCTGGGCCCTGGGCCTGACCCTAAAACAAGCCTAACCCTGGGACCTGACACTGAACCTAAATCAAGCCTAAACCTGGGCCCTGGCCCTGACCCTAAAACACCCCTAAACCTGGGCCCTGGCCCTGACCTAAAACAACCCTGACCCTGGGCCCTGGCCCTGACTCTAAAACAACCCGAACCCTGGGCCCTGGCACTAAAAGAAGCCTAACCCAGGGCCCAGGTCATGACCCTAAAACAACCCTAAACCTGGGCCCTGGCCCTGACTCTAAAACAAGCCTAACCCTGGGAACTGGCCCTGACCTAAAACAACCCTAACCCTGGGCCCTGGCCCTGACCTAAAACAACCCTAACCGTGGGCCCTGGCCCTGACCCTAAAACAACCCTAACCCTGGGCCCTGGTACTAAAACAAGACTAACCCTGGGCCCAGGTCCTGACCCTAAAACAAGCCTAACCCTGGGCCCTGGCCCTGACCCTAAAACAACCCTATCCCTGGGCCCTGGCCCTGACCCTAAAACAAGCCTAACCCTGGGACCTGGCCCTGAACCTAAATCAAGCCTAACCCTGGGCCCTGGCCATGACCCTAAAACAACCCTAACGCTGGGCCCTGGCCCTGAACCTAAAACACCCCTAAACCTGGGCCCTGGCCTTGACCTAAAACAACCCTGACCCTGGGCCCTGGCCCTGACTCTAAAACAACCCGAACCCTGGGCCCTGGCACTAAAAGAAGCCTAACACTGGGCCCAGGTCCTGACCCTAAAACAACCCTAACCCTGGGCCCTGTCGCTGACCTGAAAACAACCCTAATGCTGGGCCCTGGCCCTGACCATAAAACAACCCTAACCCTGGGCCCTGGCCCTGACCCTAAAACAATCCTAACCCTGGGCCCTGGCCCTGACCCTAAAACAACCATAGCTCTGGGCCCTGGCCCTGAACCTAAAACAACCCTAACCCTGGGCCCAGGCCCTGACCATAAAACAAACCTAACCCTGGGCCCTGGCCCTGACCCTAAAACAAACCTAACCCTGGGCCCTGGCCCTGACCCTAAAACAACCCTAACCCTGGGCCCTGGCCCTGACTCTAAAACAAGCCTAACCCTGGGCCCTGGCCCTGACCCTAAAACAACCCTAACCCTGGGCCCTGGCCCAGACCCTAAAACAAACCTAACCCTAGGCCCTGGCCCTGACCCTAAAATAAAGACAACCATGGGCACTCACCCTAAAACAACCCTAACCCTGGGCCCTGACCCTAAAACAACCTTAACCCTGGGCACTGACCCTAAAATAACCACAACCCTGGGCCCTGGCCCTGACCCTAAAACAACCCTAACCCTGGGACCTGGCCCTGACCCTAAAACAACCCTAACCCTGGGCCCTGGTACTAAAACAAGCCTAACCCTTGACCCAGGTCCTGACCCTAAAACAACCCTAAACCTGGGCCCTGGCCCTGACCCTAAAACAAGCCTAACCCTGGGCACTGGCCCTGACCCTAAAACAACCCTATCCCTGGGGCCTGGCCCTGACCCTAAAACAAGCCTAACCCTGGGCACTGGCCCTGACCCTAAAACAAGCCTAACCCTGGGCCCTGGCCCTGACCCTACAACAACCCTATCCCTGGGCCCTGGCCCTGACCCTAAAATAAGCCTTAACCTGGGCCCTGGCCCAGACCCTAAAACAAGCCTAAACCTGGGCCCTGGCCCTGACCCTAAAACAACCCTATCCCTGGGCCCTGGCCCTGACCCTAAAACAACCCTAACACTGAGCCCTGGCCCTGACCCTAAAACAAGCCTAACCCTGGGCCCTGGCCCTGACCCTAAAACAAGCCTAACCCTGGACCCTGTCCCTGACCCTAAAACAAGCCTAACCCTGGGCCCTGGCCCTGACCCTAAAACAAGCCTAACCCTGGGACCTGGTCCTGAACCTAAAACAAGCCTAACCCTGGGCCCTGGCCCTGACCCTAAAACAACCCTAACGCTGGGCCCTGGCCCTGACCCTAAACACCCCTAAATCTGGGACCTGGCCCTGACCTAAAACAACCCTGACCCTGGACCCTGGCCCTGACCCTAAAACAACCCAAACCCTGGGCCCTGGCACTAAAAGAAGCCTAACCCTGGGCCCAGGTCCTGACCCTAAAACAACCCTAACCCTGGGCCCTGGCTCGGACCCTAAAACAACCCTAACGCTGCGCCCTGGCCCTGACCCTAAAACAACCCTAACCCTGGGCCCTGGCCCTGACCCTAAAGCGAGCCTAACCCTGGGCCCTGGCCCTGACCCTAAAGCAAGCCTAACCCTGGGCCCTGGCCCTGACTCTAAAACAAGCCTAACCCTGGGCCCTGGCCCTGACCCTAAAACAACCCTAACCCTGGGCCCTGTCCTTGCCCCTAAAACAAGCCTAATCCTGGGCCCTGGCTCTGACCCTAAAACAAGCCTATCCGTGGGCCCTGGACCTGACCCTAATACAACCCTAACCCTTGGCCCTGGCCCTGACCCTAAAACAACCCTAACCCTGGGCCCTGCCCTGACCTAAAACAACCCTAACCCTGGGCCCTGGCCGTGACCCTAAAACAACCCTAACCCTGGGCCCTGGTACTAAAACAAGCCTAACCCTGGGCCCAGGTCCTGACCCTAAAACAACCCTAAACCTGGGCCCTGGCCCTGACCCTAAAACAAGCCTAACCCTGGGCCCTGGCCCTGACCCTAAAACAACCCTATCCCTGGGCCGTGGCCCTGACCCTAAAACAAGCCTTACCCTGGGCCCTGGCCCAGACCCTAAAACAAGCCTAACCCTGGGCCCTGGCCCTGACCCTAAAACAACCCTATCCCTGGGCCCTGGCCCTGAACCTAAAACAACCCTAACACTGAGCCCTGGACCTGACCCTAAAACAAGCCTAACCCTGGGCCCTGGCCCTGACCCTAAAACAAGCCTAACCCTGGACCCTGTCCCTGACACTAAAACAAGCCTAACCCTGGGCCCTTGCCCTGACCCTAAAACAACCCTAACGCTGGGCCCTGGCCCTGACCCTAAACACCCCTAAATCTGGGACCTGGCCCTGACCTAAAACAACCCTGACCCTGGGCCCTGGCCCTGACCCTAAAACAACCCGAACCCTGGGCCCTGGCACTAAAAGAAGCCTAACCCTGGGCCCAGGTCCTGACCCTAAAACAACCCTAACCCTGGGCCCTGGCTCGTACCCTAAAACAACCCTAACGCTGCGCCCTGGCCCTGACCCTAAAACAACCCTAACCCTGGCCCTGGCCCTGACCCTAAAACAACCATAGCTCTGGGCCCTGGAACTAAAACAAGACTAACCCTGGGCCCAGGTCCTGACCCTAAAACAACCCTAACCCTGGGCCCTGGCCCAGACCCTAAAACAAACCTAAACCTAGGCCCTGGCCCTGACCCTAAAATAAAGCCAACCATGGGCACTCACCCTAAAACAACCCTAACCCTGGGCCCTGACCCTAGAACAACCTTAACCCTGGGCACTGACCCTAAAATAACCATAACCCTGGGCCCTGGCCCTGACCCTAAAACAACCCTAACCCTGGGACCTGGCCCTGACACTGAAACAACCCTGACCCTGGACCCTGGCCCTGACCCTAAAACAACCCTAACCGTGGGCCCTGGCCAAGACCCTAAAACAACCCTAACCCTGAGCCCTGGCAGTGACCGTAAAACAACCGTAACCCTGGGCCCTGGCCCTGACCCTAAAACAACCCTAAAACTGGACCCTGACCCTGACCCTGAAACAACACTAACCCTGGGCCCTGGCCCTCACCGTAAAACATCCCTAACCCTGGGTCCCTGGCCCTGACCCTAAAACAAGCCTAACCCTGGGCCCTGGCCCTGACCCTAAAACAAGCCTAACCCTGGGCCCTGGCCCTGACCCTAAAACAAGCCTATCCCTGGGCCCTGGCCCTGACCCTAAAACAACGCAAACCCTGGGCACTGGCCCTGAACCTAAAACAACCCTAACCCTGGGCCCTGGCCCTGACCCTAAAACAAGCCTAACCCTGGGACCTGGCCCTGACCTAAAACAACCTTAACCCTGGGCCCTGGCCCGGACCTAAAACAACTCTAACCCTGGGCCCTGGCCCTGACCCTAAAACAACCCTAACCCTGGGCCCTGGTACTAAAACAAGCCTAACCCTTGACCCAGGTCCTGACCCTAAAACAACCCTAAACCTGGGCCCTGGCCCTGACCCTAAAACAAGCCTAACCCTGGGCACTGGCCCTGACCCTAAAACAACCCTATCCCTGGGGCCTGGCCCTGACCCTAAAACAAGCCTAACCATGGGCACTGGCCCTGACCCTAAAACAAGCCTAACCCTGGGCCCTGGCCCTGACCCTAAAACAACCCTATCCCTGGGCCCTGGCCCTGACCCTAAAACAAGCCTAACCATGGGCCCTGGCCCTGACCCTAAAACAAGCCTAACCCTGGGCCCTGGCCCTGACCCTAAAACAAGCCTAACCCTGGTCCCTGGCCCTGACCCTAAAACAACCCTAACCCTTGGCCCAGTCCCTGACCCTAAAACAAGCCTAACCCTGGGCCCTGGCCCTGACCCTAAAACAAGCCTAACCCTGGGACCTGGCCCTGAACCTAAAACAAGCCTAACCCTGGGCCCTGGCCCTGACCCTAAAACAAGCCTAACGCTGGGCCCTGGCCCTGACCCTAAAACACCCCTAAACCTGGGACCTGGCCCTGACCTAAAACAACCCTGACCCTGGGCCCTGGCCCTGACCCTAAAACAACCCGAACCCTGGGCCCTGGCACTAAAAGAAGCCTAACCCTGGGCCCAGGTCCTGACCCTAAAACAACCCTAACCCTGGGCCCTGCCTCGGACCCTAAAACAACCCTAACGCTGCGCCCTGGCGCTGACCCTAAAACAACCCTAACCCTGGGCCCTGGCCCTGACCCTAAAGCAAGCCTAACCCTGGGCCCTGGCCCTGACCCTAAAGCAAGCCTAACCCTGGGCCCTGGCCCTGACCCTAAAACAACCCTAACCGTGGGCCCTGGCCCTGACCCTAAAACAACCCTAACCCTGGGCCTAGGTCCTGACCCTAAAACAACCCTAACCCTGGACCCAGGCCCTGACCCTAAAACAAGCCTAACCCTGGGCACTGGCCCTGATCCTAAAACAACCCTACCCCTGGGCCCTGGCCCTGACCCTAAAACAAGCCTAACCCTGGGCCCTGGCCCTGACCCTAAAACAACCCTAACCCTGGGCCCTGGCCCTGACCATAAAACAACCCTATCCCTGGGCCCTGGCCCTGACCCTAAAACAAGCCTAACCCTGGGACCTGGCCCTAAACCTAAATCAAGCCTAACCCGGGGCCCTGGCCCTGACCCTAAAACAACCCTAACGCTGGGCCCTGGCCCTGACCCTAAAACACCCATAAACCTGGGCCCTGGCCCTGACCTAAAACAACCCTGACCCTGGGCCCAGGCCCTGACTCTAAAACAACCCGAACCCTGGGCCCTGGCACTAAAAGAAGCCTAACCCTGGGCCCAGGTCCTGACCCTAAAACAACCCTAACCCTGGGCCCTGGCGCTGACCCTAAAACAACCCTAACGCTGGGCCCTGGCCCTGACCCTAACACAACCCTAACCCTGGGCCCTGGCCCTGACCCTAAAACAATCCTAACCCTGGGCCCTGGCCCTGACCCTAAAACAACCATAGCTCTGGGCCCTGGCCCTGAACCTAAAACAACCCTAACCCTGGGCCCAGGCCCTGACCCTAAAACAAACCTAACCCTGGGCCCTGGCCCTGACCCTAAAACAAACCTAACCCTGGGCCCTGGCCCTGACCCTAAAACAACCCTAACCCTGGGCCCTGGCCCTGACTCTAAAACACCCCTAAACCTGGGACCTGGCCCTGACCCTAAAACAACCCTAACCCTGGGCCCTGGCCCAGACCCTAAAACAAACCTAAACCTAGGCCCTGGCCCTGACCCTAAAATAAAGCCAACCATGGGCACTCACCCTAAAACAACCCTAACCCTGGGCCCTGACCCTAAAACAACCTTTACCCTGGGCACTGACCCTAAAATAACCATAACCCTGGGCCCTGGCCCTGACCCTAAAACAACCCTAACCCTGGGCCCTGGCCCTGACCCTAAAACAACCCTAACCCTGGGCCCTGGCCCTGACCCTAAAACAACCCTAACCCTGGGCCCTGACCCTGCCCCTACAACAAGGCTAATCCTGGGCCCTGGACCTGACCCTAAAACAACCCTAACCCTGGGCCCTGGTACTAAAACAAGCCTAACCCTGGGCCCAGGTCCTGACCCTAAAACAACCCTAAACCTGGGCCCTGGCCCTGAGCCTAAAACAAGCCTAACCCTGGGCCCTGGCGCTGACCTGAAAACAACCCTAATGCTGGGCCCTGGCCCTGACCATAAAACAACCCTAACCCTGGGCCCTGGCCCTGACCCTAAAACAATCCTAACCCTGGGCCCTGGCCCTGACCCTAAAACAACCATAGCTCTGGGCCCTGGCCCTGAACCTAAAACAACCCTAACCCTGGGCCCAGGCCCTGACCCTAAAACAAACCTAACCCTGGGCCCTGGCCCTGACCCTAAAACAAACCTAACCCTGGGCCCTGGCCCTGACCCTAAAACAACCCTAACCCTGGGCCCTGGCCCTGACTCTAAAACAAGCCTAACCCTGGGCCCTGGCACTGACCCTAAAACAACCCTAACCCTGGGCCCTGGCCCAGACCCTAAAACAAACCTAACCCTAGGCCCTGGCCCTGACCCTAAAATAAAGACAACCATGGGCACTCACCCTAAAACAACCCTAACCCTGGGCCCTGACCCTAAAACAACCTTAACCCTGGGCACTGACCCTAAAATAACCACAACCCTGGGCCCTGGCCCTGACCCTAAAACAACCCTAACCCTGGGACCTGGCCCTGACACTGAAAGAACCCTGACCCTGGACCCTGGCCCTGACCCTAAAACAACCCTAACCCTGGGCCCTGGACATGACCCTAAAACAACCCTAATCCTGGGCCCTGGACCTGACCCTAAAACAACCCAAACCGTGGGCCCTGGACATGACCCTAAAACAACCCTAACCCTGAGCCCTGGCCCTGAACGTAAAACAACCCTAACCCTGGGCCCTGGCCCTGACCCTAAAACAAACCTAAAACTGGACCCTCACCCTGACCCTGAAACAACCCTAACCCTGGGCCCTGGCCCTCACCGTAAAAAAACCCTAACCCTGGGTCCCTGGCCCTGACCCTAAAACAAGCCTAACCCTGGGCCCTGGCCCTGACCCTAAAACAACCCTAACCCTGGGCCCTGGCCCTGACCATAAAACAACCCTATCCCTGGGCCCTGGCCCTGACCCTAAAACAAGCCTAACCCTGGGACCTGGCCCTAAACCTAAATCAAGCCTAACCCGGGGCCCTGGCCCTGACCCTAAAACAACCCTAACGCTGGGCCCTGGCCGTGACCCTAAAACACCCATAAACCTGGGCCCTGGCCCTGACCTAAAACAACCCTGACCCTGGGCCCTGGCCCTGACTCTAAAACAACCCGAACCCTGGGCCCTGGCACTAAAAGAAGCCTAACCCTGGGCCCAGGTCCTGACCCTAAAACAACCCTAACCCTGGGCCCTGGCGCTGACCCTAAAACAACCCTAACGCTGGGCCCTGGCCCTGACCCTAACACAACCCTAACCCTGGGCCCTGGCCCTGACCCTAAAACAATCCTAACCCTGGGCCCTGGCCCTGACCCTAAAACAACCATAGCTCTGGGCCCTGGCCCTGAACCTAAAACAACCCTAACCCTGGGCCCAGGCCCTGACCCTAAAACAAACCTAACCCTGGGCCCTGGCCCTGACCCTAAAACAAACCTAACCCTGGGCCCTGGCCCTGACCCTAAAACAACCCTAACCCTGGGCCCTGGCCCTGACTCTAAAACAAGCCTAACCCTGGGCCCTGGCCCTGACCCTAAAACAACCCTAACCCTGGGCCCTGGCCCAGACCCTAAAACAAACCTAAACCTAGGCCCTGGCCCTGACCCTAAAATAAAGCCAACCATGGGCACTCACCCTAAAACAACCCTAACCCTGGGCCCTGACCCTAAAACAACCTTTACCCTGGGCACTGACCCTAAAATAACCATAACCCTGGGCCCTGGCCCTGACCCTAAAACAACCCTAACCCTGGGCCCTGGCCCTGACCCTAAAACAACCCTAACCCTGGGCCCTGGCCCTGACCCTAAAACAACCCTAACCCTGGGCCCTGACCCTGCCCCTACAACAAGCCTAATCCTGGGCCCTGGACCTGACCCTAAAACAACCCTAACCCTGGGCCCTGGTACTAAAACAAGCCTAACCCTGGGCCCAGGTCCTGACCCTAAAACAACCCTAAACCTGGGCCCTGGCCCTGAGCCTAAAACAAGCCTAACCCTGGGCACTGGCCCTGACCCTAAAACAACCCTATCCCTGGGGCCTGGCCCTGACCCTAAAACAAGCCTAACCCTGGGCACTGGCCCTGACCCTAAAAAAAGCCTAACCCTGGGCCCTGGCCCTGACCCTAAAACAACCTTAACCCTGGGCCCTGGCCCTGACCCTAAAACAAGCCTAACCCTGGACCCTGGCCCTGACCCTAAAACAAGCCTAACCCTGGTCCCTGGCCCTGACCCTAAAACAACCCTAACCCTGGGCCCTGTCCCTGACCCTAAAACAAGCCTAACCCTGGGCCCTGGCCCTGACCCTAAAACAAGCCTAATCCTGGGCCCTGGCACTGACCCTAAAACAAGCCTAACCCTGGGCCCTGGCCCTGACCCTAAAACAACCCTATCCATGGGCCCTGGCCCTGACCCTAAAACAAGCCTAACCCTGGGACCTGGCCCTGAACCTAAATCAAGCCTAACCCTGGGCCCTGGCCCTGACCCTAAAACAACCCTAACGCTGGGCCCTGGCCCTGACCCTAAAACACCCCTAAACCTGGGCCCTGGCCTTGACCTAAAACAACCCTGACCCTGGGCCCTGGCCCTGACTCTAAAACAACCCGAACCCTGGGCCCTGGCACTAAAAGAAGCCTAACACTGGGCCCAGGTCCTGACCCTAAAACAACCCTAAACTTGGGCCCTGGCGCTGACCTGAAAACAACCCGAATGCTGGGCCCTGGCCCTGACCATAAAACAACCCTAACCCTGGGCCCTGGCCCTGACCCTAAAACAATCCTAACCCTGGGCCCTGGCCCTGACCCTAAAACAACCATAGCTCTGGGCCCTGGCCCTGAACCTAAAACAACCCTAACCCTGGGCCCAGGCCCTGACCCTAAAACAAACCTAACCCTGGGCCCTGGCCCTGACCCTAAAACAAACCTAACCCTGGGCCCTGGCCCTGACCCTAAAACAACCCTAACCCTGGGCCCTGGCCCTGACTCTAAAACAAGCCTAACCCTGGGCCCTGGCCCTGACCCTAAAACAACCCTAACCCTGGGCCCTGGCCCAGACCCTAAAACAAACCTAACCCTAGGCCCTGGCCCTGACCCTAAAATAAAGACAACCATGGGCACTCACCCTAAAACAACCCTAACCCTGGGCCCTGACCCTAAAACAACCTTAACCCTGGGCACTGACCCTAAAATAACCACAACCCTGGGCCCTGGCCCTGACCCTAAAACAACCCTAACCCTGGGACCTGGCCCTGACACTGAAAGAACCCTGACCCTGGACCCTGGCCCTGACCCTAAAACAACCCTAACCCTGGGCCCTGGACATGACCCTAAAACAACCCTAATCCTGGGCCCTGGACCTGACCCTAAAACAACCCAAACCGTGGGCCCTGGACATGACCCTAAAACAACCCTAACCCTGAGCCCTGGCCCTGAACGTAAAACAACCCTAACCCTGGGCCCTGGCCCTGACCCTAAAACAAACCTAAAACTGGACCCTCACCCTGACCCTGAAACAACCCTAACCCTGGGCCCTGGCCCTCACCGTAAAAAAACCCTAACCCTGGGTCCCTGGCCCTGACCCTAAAACAAGCCTAACCCTGGGCCCTGGCCCTGACCCTAAAACAAGCCTAACCCTGGGCCGTGGACCTGACCCTAAAACAAGCCTAACCCTGGGCCCTGGCCCTGACCCTAAAACAACCCTAACCCTGGGCCCTCGCCCTGACCCTAAAACAACCCTAACCCTGGGCACAGGCCCTGAACCTAAAACAACCCTAACCCTGGGCCCTGGCCCTGACCCTAAAACAAGCCTAAACCTGGGACCTGGCCCTGACCTAAAACAACCCTAACCCTGGGCCCTTTCCCTGACCTAAAACAACCCTAACCCTGGGCCCTGGCCCTGACCCTAAAACAACCCTAACCCTGGGCCCTGGTACTAAAACAAGCCTAACCCTGGGTCCAGGTCCTGACCCTAAAACAACCCTAAACCTGGGCCCTGGCCCTGACCCGAAAACAAGCCTAACCCTGGGCCCTGGCCCTGACCCTACAACAACCCTATCCCTGGGCCCTGGCCCTGACCCTAAAACAAGCCTTACCCTGGGCCCTGGCCCAGACCCTAAAACAAGCCTAAACCTGGGCCCTGGCCCTGACCCTAAAACAACCCTATCCCTGGGCCCTGGCCCTGACCCTAAAACAACCCTAACACTGAGCCCTGGCCCTGACCCTAAAACAAGCCTAACCCTGGGCCCTGGCCCTGACCCTAAAACAAGCCTAACCCTGGACCCTGTCCCTGACCCTAAAACAAGCCTAACCCTGGGCCCTGGCCCTGACCCTAAAACAAGCCTAAACCTGGGACCTCGTCCTGAACCTAAAACAAGCCTAACCCTGGGCCCTGGCCCTGACCCTAAAACAACCCTAACGCTGGGCCCTGGCCCTGACCCTAAACACCCCTAAATCTGGGACCTGGCCCTGACCTAAAACAACCCTGACCCTGGACCCTGGCCCTGACCCTAAAACAACCCGAACCCTGGGCCCTGGCACTAAAACAAGCCTAACCCTGGGCCCAGGTCCTGACCCTAAAACAACCCTAACCCTGGGCCCTGGCTCGGACCCTAAAACAACCCTAACGCTGCGCCCTGGCCCTGACCCTAAAACAACCCTAACCCTGGGCCCTGGCCCTGACCCTAATGCGAGCCTAACCCTGGGCCCTGGCCCTGACCCTAAAGCAAGCCTAACCCTGGGCCCTGGCCCTGACTCTAAAACAAGCCTAACCCTGGGCCCTGGCCCTGACCCTAAAACAACCCTAACCCTGGGCCCTGTCCTTGCCCCTAAAACAAGCCTAATCCTGGGCCCTGGCTCTGACCCTCAAACAAGCCTATCCGTGGGCCCTGGACCTGACCCTAATACAAGCCTAACCCTTGGCCCTGGCCCTGACCCTAAAACAACCCTAACCCTGGGCCCTGCCCTGACCTAAAACAACCCTAACCCTGGGCCCTGGCCCTGACCCTAAAACAACCCTAACCCTGGGCCCTGGTACTAAAACAAGCCTAACCCTGGGTCCAGGTCCTGACCCTAAAACAACCCTAAACCTTGGCCCTGGCCCTGACCCTAAAACAAGCCTAACCCTGGGCCCTGGCACTAAAAGAAGCCTAACCCTGGGCCCAGGTCCTGACCCTAAAACAACCCTAACCCTGGGCCCTGCCTCGGACCCTAAAACAACCCTAATGCTGCGCCCTGGCCCTGACCCTAAAACAACCCTAACCCTGGGCCCTGGCCCTGACCCTAAAGCAAGCCTAACACTGGGCCCTGGCCCTGACCCTAAAGCAAGCCTAACCCTGGGCCCTGGCCCTGACCCTAAAACAACCCTAACCGTGGGCCCTGGCCCTGACCCTAAAACAACCCTAACCCTGGGCCTACGTCCTGACCCTAAAACAACCCTAACCCTGGACCCAGGCCCTGACCCTAAAACAAGCCTAACCCTGGGCACTGGCCCTGATCCTAAAACAACCCTATCCCTGGGCCCTGGCCCTGACCCTAAAACAAGCCTAACCCTGGGCCCTGGCCCTGACCCTAAAACAACCCTAACCCTGGGCCCTGGCCCTGACCCTAAAACAACCCTATCCCTGGGCCCTGGCCCTGACCCTAAAACAAGCCTAACCCTGGGACCTGGCCCTAAACCTAAATCAAGCCTAACCCGGGGCCCTGGCCCTGACCCTAAAACAACCCTAACGCTGGGCCCTGGCCCTGACCCTAAAACACCCATAAACCTGGGCCCTGGCCCTGACCTAAAACAACCCTGACCCTGGGCCCAGGCCCTGACTCTAAAACAACCCGAACCCTGGGCCCTGGCACTAAAAGAAGCCTAACCCTGGGCCCAGGTCCTGACCCTAAAACAACCCTAACCCTGGGCCCTGGCGCTGACCCTAAAACAACCCTAACGCTGGGCCCTGGCCCTGACCCTAACACAACCCTAACCCTGGGCCCTGGCCCTGACCCTAAAACAATCCTAACCCTGGGCCCTGGCCCTGACCCTAAAACAACCATAGCTCTGGGCCCTGGCCCTGAACCTAAAACAACCCTAACCCTGGGCCCAGGCCCTGACCCTAAAACAAACCTAACCCTGGGCCCTAGCCCTGACCCTAAAACAAACCTAACCCTGGGCCCTGGCCCTGACCCTAAAACAACCCTAACCCTGGGCCCTGGCCCAGACCCTAAAACAAACCTAAACCTAGGCCCTGGCCCTGACCCTAAAATAAAGCCAACCATGGGCACTCACCCTAAAACAACCCTAACCCTGGGCCCTGACCCTAAAACAACCTTTACCCTGGGCACTGACCCTAAAATAACCATAACCCTGGGCCCTGGCCCTGACCCTAAAACAACCCTAACCCTGGGCCCTGGCCCTGACCCTAAAACAACCCTAACCCTGGGCCCTGGCCCTGACCCTAAAACAACCCTAACCCTGGGCCCTGACCCTGCCCCTACAACAAGCCTAATCCTGGGCCCTGGACCTGACCCTAAAACAACCCTAACCCTGGGCCCTGGTACTAAAACAAGCCTAACCCTGGGCCCAGGTCCTGACCCTAAAACAACCCTAAACCTGGGCCCTGGCCCTGAGCCTAAAACAAGCCTAACCCTGGGCACTGGCCCTGACCCTAAAACAACCCTATCCCTGGGGCCTGGCCCTGACCCTAAAACAAGCCTAACCCTGGGCACTGGCTCTGACCCTAAAACAAGCCTAACCCTGGGCCCTGGCCCTGACCCTAAAACAACCTTAACCCTGGGCCCTGGCCCTGACCCTAAAACAAGCCTAACCCTGGACCCTGGCCCTGACCCTAAAACAAGCCTAACCCTGGTCCCTGGCCCTGACCCTAAAACAACCCTAACCCTGGGCCCTGTCCCTGACCCTAAAACAAGCCTAAACCTGGGCCCTGTCCCTGACCCTAAAACAAGCCTAATCCTGGGACCTGGCCCTGAACCTAAAACAAGCCTAACCCTGGGCCCTGGCCCTGACCCTAAAACAACCCTAACGCTGGGCCATGGCCCTGAACCTAAAACACCCCTAAACCTGGGACCTGGCCCTGACCTAAAACAACACTGACCCTGGGCCCTGGCCCTGACCCTAAAACAACCCGAACCCTGGGCCCTGGCACTAAATGAAGCCTAACCCTGGGCCCAGGTCGTGACCCTAAAACAACCCTAACCCTGGGCCCTGCCTCGGACCCTAAAACAACCCTAACGCTGCGCCATGGCCCTAACCCTAAAACAACCCTAACCCTGGGCCCTGGCCCTGACCCTAAAGCAAGCCTAACGCTGGGCCCTGGCCCAGACCCTAAAGCAAGCCTAACCCTGGGCCCTGGCCCTGACCCTAAAACAAGCCTAACCCTGGGCCTTGGCCCTGACCCTAAAACAACCCTAAACCTGGGCCCTGGCCCTGACCATAAAACAACCCTAACCGTGGGCCCTGGCCCTGACCCTAAAACAACCCTAACCCTGGGCCCTGGTACTAAAACAAGACTAACCCTGGGCCCAGGTCCTGACCCTAAAACAACCCTAAACCTGGGCCCAGGCCCTGACCCTAAAACAAGGCTAACCCTGGGCCCTGGACCTGACCCTAAAACAACACTAACCCTGGGACCTGGCCCTGACCCTAAAACAATCCTAACCCTGGGCCCTGGCCCTGACCCTTAAACAACCATAGCTCTGGGCCCTGGCCCTGAACCTAAAACAACCCTAACCCTGGGCCCAGGCCGTGACCCTAAAACAAACCTAAACCTGGGCCCTGGCCCTGACCCTAAAACAAACCTAACCCTGGGCCCTGGCCCTGACCCTAAAACAACCCTAACCCTGGACCCTGGCCCTGACCCTAAAATAAAGCCAACCATGGGCACTCACCCTAAAACAACCCTAACCCTGGGCCCTGACCCTAAAACAACCTTAACCCTGGGCACTGACCCTCAAATAACCATAACCCTGGGCCCTGGCCCTGACCCTAAAACAACCCTAACCCTGGGACCTGGCCCTGACACTGAAACAACCCTGACCCTGGACCCTGGCCCTGACCCTAAAACAACCCTAACCGTGGGCCCTGGACATCACCCTAAAACAACCCTAACCCTGAGCCCTGGCAATGACCGTAAAACAACCCTAACCCTGGGCCCTGGCCCTGACCCTAAAACAACCCTAAACCTGGACCCTGACCCTGACCCTGAAACAACCCTAACCCTGGGCCCTGGCCCTCACCGTAAAACATCCCTAACCCTGGGTCCCTGGCCCTGACCCTAAAACAAGCCTAACCCTGGGCCCAGGCCCTGACCCTAAAACAAGCCTAACCCTGGGCCCTGGCCCTGACCCTAAAACAAGCCTAACCCTGGGCCCTGGCCCTGACCCTAAAACAACCCTAACCCTGGGCCCTCGCCCTGACCCTAAAACAACTCTAACCCTGGGCACTGGCACTGAACCTAAAACAACCCTAACCCTGGGCCCTGGCCCTGACCCTAAAACAAGCCTAACCCTGGGACCTGGCCCTGACCTAAAACAACCCTAACCCTGGGCCCTGGCCCTGACCTAAAACAACCCTAACCCTGGGCCCTGGCCCTGACCCTAAAACAACCCTAACCCTGGGCCCTGGTACTAAAACAAGCCTAACCCTGGGCCCATGTCCTGACCCTAAAACAACCCTAAACCTGGGCCCTGGCCCTGACCCTAAAACAAGCCTAACCCTGGGCCCTGGCCCTGACCCTAAAACAACCCTAATCCTGGGGCCTGGCCCTGACCCTAAAACAATCCTAACCCTGGGCACTGGACCTGACCCTAAAACAAGCCTAACCCTGGGCCCTGGCCCTGACCCTAAAACAACCCTATCCCTGGGCCCTGGCCCTGACCCTAAAACAAGCCTAACCCTGGGCCCTGGCCCTGACCCTAAAACAACCCTATCCCTGGGCCCTGGCCCTGACCCTAAAACAAGCCTAACCCTGGGCCCTGGCCCTGACCCTAAAACAAGCCGAACCCTGGGCCCTGGCCCTGACCCTAAAACAAGCCTAACCGTGGGACCTGGCCCTGACCCTAAAACAACCCTAACCCTGGGCTCTGTCCCTGACCCTAAAACAAGCCTAACCCTGGGCCCTGGCCCTGACCCTAAAACAACCCTAACCCTGGGCCCTGTCCCTGACCCTAAAACAAGCCTAACCCTGGGCCCTGGCCCTGACCCTAAAACAAGCCTAACCCTGGGACCTGGCCCTGAACCTAAAACAAGCCTAACCCTGGGCCCTGGCCCTGACCCTAAAACAACCCTAACGCTGGGCCCTGGCCCTGACCCTAAAACACCCCTAAACCTGGGACCTGGCCCTGACCTAAAACAACCCTGACTCTGGGCCCTGGCCCTGACCCTAAAACAACCCGAACCCTGGGCCTACGTCCTGACCCTAAAACAACCCTAACCCTGGACCCAGGCCCTGACCCTAAAACAAGCCTAACCCTGGGCACTGGCCCTGATCCTAAAACAACCCTATCCCTGGGCCCTGGCCCTGACCCTAAAACAAGCCTAACCCTAGGCCCTGGCCCTGACCCTAAAACAACCCTAACCCTGGGCCCTGGCCCTGACCCTAAAACAACCCTATCCCTGGGCCCTGGCCCTGACCCTAAAACAAGCCTAACCCTGGGACCTGGCCCTAAACCTAAATCAAGCCTAACCCGGGGCCCTGGCCCTGACCCTAAAACAACCCTAACGCTGGGCCCTGGCCCTGACCCTAAAACACCCATAAACCTGGGCCCTGGCCCTGACCTAAAACAACCCTGACCCTGGGCCCAGGCCCTGACTCTAAAACAACCCGAACCCTGGGCCCTGGCACTAAAAGAAGCCTAACCCTGGGCCCAGGTCCTGACCCTAAAACAACCCTAACCCTGGGCCCTGGCGCTGACCCTAAAACAACCCTAACGCTGGGCCCTGGCCCTGACCCTAACACAACCCTAACCCTGGGCCCTGGCCCTGACCCTAAAACAATCCTAACCCTGGGCCCTGGCCCTGACCCTAAAACAACCATAGCTCTGGGCCCTGGCCCTGAACCTAAAACAACCCTAACCCTGGGCCCAGGCCCTGACCCTAAAACAAACCTAACCCTGGGCCCTGGCCCTGACCCTAAAACAAACCTAACCCTGGGCCCTGGCCCTGACCCTAAAACAACCCTAACCCTGGGCCCTGGCCCTGACTCTAAAACAAGCCTAACCCTGGGCCCTGGCCCTGACCCTAAAACAACCCTAACCCTGGGCCCTGGCCCAGACCCTAAAACAAACCTAAACCTAGGCCCTGGCCCTGACCCTAAAATAAAGCCAACCATGGGCACTCACCCTAAAACAACCCTAACCCTGGGCCCTGACCCTAAAACAACCTTTACCCTGGGCACTGACCCTAAAATAACCATAACCCTGGGCCCTGGCCCTGACCCTAAAACAACCCTAACCCTGGGCCCTGGCCCTGACCCTAAAACAACCCTAACCCTGGGCCCTGGCCCTGACCCTAAAACAACCCTAACCCTGGGCCCTGACCCTGCCCCTACAACAAGCCTAATCCTGGGCCCTGGACCTGACCCTAAAACAACCCTAACCCTGGGCCCTGGTACTAAAACAAGCCTAACCCTGGGCCCAGGTCCTGACCCTAAAACAACCCTAAACCTGGGCCCTGGCCCTGAGCCTAAAACAAGCCTAACCCTGGGCACTGGCCCTGACCCTAAAACAACCCTATCCCTGGGGCCTGGCCCTGACCCTAAAACAAGCCTAACCCTGGGCACTGGCTCTGACCCTAAAACAAGCCTAACCCTGGACCCTGGCCCTGACCCTAAAACAAGCCTAACCCTGGTCCCTGGCCCTGACCCTAAAACAACCCTAACCCTGGGCCCTGTCCCTGACCCTAAAACAAGCCTAAACCTGGACCCTGTCCCTGACCCTAAAACAAGCCTAATCCTGGGGCCTGGCCCTGAACCTAAAACAAGCCTAACCCTGGGCCCTGGCCCTGACCCTAAAACAACCCTAACGCTGGGCCATGGCCCTGACCCTAAAACACCCCTAAACCTGGGACCTGGCCCTGACCTAAAACAACACTGACCCTGGGCCCTGGCCCTGACCCTAAAACAACCCGAACCCTGGGCCCTGGCACTAAATGAAGCCTAACCCTGGGCCCAGGTCGTGACCCTAAAACAACCCTAACCCTGGGCCCTGCCTCGGACCCTAAAACAACCCTAACGCTGCGCCATGGCCCTAACCCTAAAACAACCCTAACCCTGGGCCCTGGCCCTGACCCTAAAGCAAGCCTAACGCTGGGCCCTGGCCCAGACCCTAAAGCAAGCCTAACCCTGGGCCCTGGCCCTGACCCTAAAACAAGCCTAACCCTGGGCCTTGGCCCTGACCCTAAAACAACCCTAAACCTGGGCCCTGGCCCTGACCATAAAACAACCCTAACCGTGGGCCCTGGCCCTGACCCTAAAACAACCCTAACCCTGGGCCATGGTACTAAAACAAGACTAACCCTGGGCCCAGGTCCTGACCCTAAAACAGCCCTAAACCTGGGCCCTGGCCCTGACCCTAAAACAAGCCTAACCCTGGGCCCTGGACCTGACCCTAAAACAACACTAACCCTGGGACCTGGCCCTGACCCATAAACAACCATAGCTCTGGGCCCTGGCCCTGAACCTAAAACAACCCTAACCCTGGGCCCAGGCCGTGACCCTAAAACAAACCTAAACCTGGGCCCTGGCCCTGACCCTAAAACAAACCTAACCCTGGGCCCTGGCCCTGACCCTAAAACAACCCTAACCCTGGACCCTGGCCCTGACCCTAAAATAAAGCCAACCATGGGCACTCACCCTAAAACAACCCTAACCCTGGGCCCTGACCCTAAAACAACCTTAACCCTGGGCACTGACCCTCAAATAACCATAACCCTGGGCCCTGGCCCTGACCCTAAAACAACCCTATCCCTGGGCCCTGGCCCTGACCCTAAAACAAGCCTAACCCTGGGCCCTGGCCCTGACCCTAAAACAAGCCGAACCCTGGGCCCTGGCCCTGACCCTAAAACAAGCCTAACCCTGGGACCTGGCCCTGACCCTAAAACAACCCTAACCCTGGGCTCTGTCCCTGACCCTAAAACAAGCCTAACCCTGGGCCCTGGCCCTGACCCTAAAACAAGCCTAACCCTGGGACCTGGCCCTGAACCTAAAACAAGCCTAACCCTGGGCCCTGGCCCTGACCCTAAAACAACCCTAACGCTGGGCCCTGGCCCTGACCCTAAAACACCCCTAAACCTGGGACCTGGCCCTGACCTAAAACAACCTTGACCCTGGGCCCTGGCCCTGACCTAAAACAACCCTGACCCTGGGCCCTGGCCCTGACCCTAAAACAACCCGAACCCTGGGCCCTGGCACTAAAAGAAACCTAAACCTGGGCCCAGGTCCTGACACTAAAACAACCCTAACCCTGGGCCCTGGCCCTGACTCTAAAACAAGCCTAACCCTGGGCCCTGGCCCTGACCCTAAAACAACCCTAACCCTGGGCCCTGGCCCAGACCCTAAAACAAACCTAAACCTAGGCCCTGGCCCTGACCCTAAAATAAAGCCAACCATGGGCACTCACCCTAAAACAACCCTAACCCTGGGCCCAGACCCTAAAACAACCTTAACCCTGGGCACTGACCCTAAAATAACCATAACCCTGGGCCCTGGCCCTGACCCTAAAACAACCCTAACCCTGGGACCTGGCCCTGACACTGAAACAACCCTGACCCTGGACACTGGCCCTGACCCTAAAACAACCCTAACCGTGGGCCCTGGACATGACCCTAAAACAACCCTAACCCTGAGCCCTGGCAGTGACCGTAAAACAACCCTAACCCTGGGCCCTGGCCCTGACCCTAAAACAACCCTAAAACTGGACCCTGACCCTGACCCTTAAACAACCCTAACCCTGGGTCCTGGCCCTCACCGTAAAACATCCCTAACCCTGGGTCCCTGGCCCTGACCCTAAAACAAGCCTAACCCTGGGCCCAGGCCCTGACCCTAAAACAAGCCTAACCCTGGGCCCTGGCCCTGACCCTAAAACAGGCCTAACCCTGGGCCCTGGCCCTGACCCTAAAAAACCCTAACCCTGGGCCCTCGCCCTGACCCTAAAACAACCCTAACCCTGGGCACTGGCCCTGAACCTAAAACAACCCTAACCCTGGGCCCTGGCCCTGACCCTAAAACAAGCCTAACCCTGGGACCTGGCCCTGACCTAAAACAACCCTAACCCTGGGCCCTGGCCCTGACCTAAAACAACCCTAACCCTGGGCCCTGGCCCTGACCCTAAAACAACCCTAACCCTGGGCCCTGGTAGTAAAACAAGCCTAACCCTGGGCCCAGGTCCTGACCCTAAAACAACCCTAAACCTGGGCCCTGGCCCTGACCCTAAAACAAGCCTAACCCTCGGCCATGGCACTGACCCTAAAACAACCCTATCCCTGGGGCCTGGCCCTGACCCTAAAACAAGCGTAACCCTGGGCCCTGGCCCTGACCCTTAAACAAGCCTAACCCTGGACCCTGGCCCTGAACCTAAAACAACCCTAACCCTGGGCCCTGGCCCTGACCCTAAAACAACCCTAACGCTGGGCCCTGGCCCTGACCCTAAAACACCCCTAAACCTGGGACCTGGCCCTGACCTAAAACAACCCTGACCCTGGGCCCTGGCCCTGACCCTAAACCAACCCGAACCCTGGGCCCTGGCACTAAAAGAAACCTAAACATGGGCCCAGGTCCTGACCCTAAAACAACACTAACCCTGGGCCCTGCCTCGGACCCTAAAACAACCCTAACGCTGTGCCCTGGCCCTGACCCTAAAACAACCCTAAACCTGGGCCCTGGCCCTGACCCTAAAGCAAGCCTAACCCTGGGCCCTGGCCCTGACCCTAAAGCAAGCCTAACCCTGGGCCCTGGCCCTGACCCTAAAACAAGCCTAAACCTGGGCCCTGGCCCTGACCCTAAAACAACCCTAACCCTGGGACCTGTCCATGACCCTAAAACAAGCCTAACCCTGGACCCTGGCCCTGACCCTAAAATAAGCCTATCCGTGGGCCCTGGACCTGACCCTAATACAAGACTAACCCTTGGCCCTGGCCCTGACCCTAAAACAACCCTAAACCTGGGCCCTGGCCCTGACCCTAAAACAACCCTAACCGTGGGCCCTGGCCCTGACCCTAAAACAACCCTAACCCTGGGCCCTGGTACTAAAACAAGACTAACCCTGGGCCCAGGTCCTGACCCTAAAACAACCCTAACCCTCGGCCCAGGCCCTGACCCTAAAACAAGCCTAACCCTGGGCACTGGCCCTGACCCTAAAACAACCCTATCCCTGGGCCCTGGCCCTGACCCTAAAACAAGCCTAACCCTGGGCCCTGGCCCTGACCCTAAAACAACCCTAACCCTGGGCCCTGGCCCTGACCCTAAAACAACCCTATCCCTGGGCCCTGGCCCTGACCCTAAAACAAGCCTAACCCTGGGACCTGGCCCTGAACCTAAATCAAGCCTAACCCTGGGCCCTGGCCCTGACCCTAAAACAACCCTAACGCTGGGCCCTGGCCCTGACCCTAAAACACCCCTAAACCTGGGCCCTGGCCCTGACCTAAAACAACCCTGACCCTGGGCCCTGGCCCTGACTCTAAAACAACCCGAACCCTGGGCCCTGGCACTAAAAGAAGCCTAACCCTGGGCCCAGGTCCTGACCCTAAAACAACCCTAACCCTGGGCCCTGGCCCTGACCCTAAAACAACCCTAACGCTGGGCCCTGGCCCTGACCCTGAAACAACCCTAACCCTGGTCCCTGGCCCTCATCGTAAAACATCCCTAAACCTGGATCCCTGGCCCTGACCCTAAAACAAGCCTAACCCAGGGCCCAGGCCCTGACCCTAGAACAAGCCTAACCCTGGGCCCTGGCCCTGACCCTAAAACAAGCCTAACCCTGGGCCCTGGCCCTGACCCTAAAACAACCCTAACCCTGGGCCCTCGCACTGACCCTAAAACAACCCTAACCCTGGGCACTGGCCCTGAACCTAAAACAACCCTAACCCTGGGACCTGGCCCTGACCCTAAAACAAGCCTAACCCTGGGACCTGGCCCTGACCTAAAACAACCCTAACCCTGGGCCCTGGCCCTGACCTAAAACAACCCTAACCCTGGGCCCTGGCCCTGACCCTAAAAGAACCCTAACCCTGGGCCCTGGTACTAAAACAAGCCTAACGCTGGGCCCAGGTCCTGACCCTAAAACAACCCTAAACCTGGGCCCTGGCCCTGACCCTAAAACAAGCCTAACCCTGGGCCCTGGCCCTGACCCTGAAACAACCCTATCCCTGGGCCCTGGCCCTGACCCTAAAACAAGCCTAACCCTGGGCACTGGCCCTGACCCTAAAACAAGCCTAACCCTGGGCCCTGGCCCTGACCCTAAAACAACCCTATCCCTGGGCCCTGGCCCTGACCCTAAAACAAGCCTTACCCTGGGCCCTTGCCCTGACCCTAAAACAAGCCTAACCCTGGGCCCTGGCCCTGACCCTAAAACAAGCCTAACCCTGGTCCCTGGCCCTGACCCTAAAACAACCCTAACCCTGGGCCCTGTCCCTGACCCTAAAACAAGCCTAACCCTGGGCCCTGGCTCTGACCCTAAATCAAGCCTAACCCTGGGACCTGGCCCTGAACCTAAAACAAGCCTAACCCTGGGCCCTGGCCCTGACCCTAAAACAACCCTAACGCTGGGCCCTGGCCCTGACCCTAAAACACCCCTAAACCTGGGACCTGGCCCTGACCTAAAACAACCCTGACCCTGGGCCCTGGCCCTGACCCTAAAACAACCCGAACCCTGGGCCCTGGCACTAAAAGAAGCCTAACCCTGGGCCCAGGTCCTGACCCTAAAACAACCCTAACCCTGGGCCCTGGCTCGGACCCTAAAACAACCCTAACGCTGCGCCCTGGCCCTGACCCTAAAACAACCCTAACCCTGGGCCCTGGCCCTGACATTAAAGCAAGCCTAACCCTGGGCCCTGGCCCTGACCCTAAAGCAAGCCTAAACCTGGGCCCTGGCACTGACCCTAAAACAAGCCTAACCCTGGGCCCTGGCCCTGACCCTAAAACAACCCTAACCCTGGGCCCTGGCACTAAAAGAAGCCTAACCCTGGGCCCAGGTCCTGACCCTGAAACAACCCTAACCCTGGGCCCTGGCTCGGACCCTAAAACAACCCTAACGCTGCGCCCTGGCCCTGACCCTAAAACAACCCTAACCCTGGGCCCTGGCCCTGACCCTAAAGCGAGCCTAACCCTGGGCCCTGGCCCTGACCCTAAAGCAAGCCTAACCCTGGGCCCTGGCCATGACTCTAAAACAAGCCTAACCCTGGGCCCTGGCCCTGACCCTAAAACAACCCTAACCCTGGGCCCTGTCCTTGCCCCTAAAACAAGCCTAATCCTGGGCCCTGGCTCTGACCCTCAAACAAGCCTATCCGTGGGCCCTGGACCTGACCCTAATACAAGCCTAACCCTTGGCCCTGGCCCTGACCCTAAAACAACCCTAACCCTGGGCCCTGCCCTGACCTAAAACAACCCTAACCCTGGGCCCTGGCCCTGACCCTAAAACAACCCTAACCCTGGGCCCTGGTACTAAAACAAGCCTAACCCTGGGTCCAGGTCCTGACCCTAAAACAACCCTAAACCTGGGCCCTGGCCCTGACCCTAAAACAAGCCTAACCCTGGGCCCTGGCCCTGACCGTAAAACAACCCTATCCCTGGGCCCTGGCCCTGACCCTAAAACAAGCCTTACCCTGGGCCCTGGCCCAGACCCTAAAACAAGCCTAACCCTGGGCCCTGGCCCTGACCCTAAAACAACCCTATCCCTGGGCCCTGGCCCTGACCCTAAAACAAGCCTAACCCTGGGCCCTGGCCCTGACCCTAAAACAAGCCTAACCCTGGGCCCTGGCCCTGACCCTAAAACAAGCCTAACCCTGGTCCCTGGCCCTGACCCTAAAACAACCCTAACCCTGGGCCCTGTCCCTGACCCTAAAACAAGCCTAACCCTGGGCCCTGGCCCTGACCCTAAAACAAGCCTAACCCTGGGACCTGGCCCTGAACCTAAAACAAGCCTAACCCTGGGCCCTGGCCCTGACCCTAAAACAACCCTAACGCTGGGCCCTGGCCCTGACCCTAAAACACCCCTAAACCTGGGACCTGGCCCTGACCTAAAACAACCCTGACCCTGGGCCCTGGCCCTGACCCTAAAACAACCCGAACCCTAGGCCCTGGCACTAAAAGAAGCCTAACCCTGGGCCCAGGTCCTGACCCTAAAACAACCCTAACCCTGGGCCCTGCCTCGGACCCTAAAACAACCCTAATGCTGCGCCCTGGCCCTGACCCTAAAACAACCCTAACCCTGGGCCCTGGCCCAGACCCTAATGCAAGCCTAACCCTGGGCCCTGGCCCTGACCCTAAAGCAAGCCTAACCCTGGGCCCTGGCCCTGACCCTAAAACAACCCTAACCGTGGGCCCTGGCCCTGACCCTAAAACAACCCTAACCCTGGGCCTACGTCCTGACCCTAAAACAACCCTAACCCTGGACCCAGGCCCTGACCCTAAAACAAGCCTAACCCTGGGCACTGGCCCTGATCCTAAAACAACCCTATCCCTGGGCCCTGGCCCTGACCCTAAAACAAGCCTAACCCTGGGCCCTGGCCCTGACCCTAAAACAACCCTAACCCTGGGCCCTGGCCCTGACCCTAAAACAACCATATCCCTGGGCCCTGGCCCTGACCCTAAAACAAGCCTAACCCTGGGACCTGGCCCTAAACCTAAATCAAGCCTAACTCGGGGCCCTGGCCCTGACCCTAAAACACCCATAAACCTGGGCCCTGGCCCTGACCTAAAACAACCCTGACCCTGGGCCCAGGCCCTGACTCTAAAACAACCCGAACCCTGGGCCCTGGCACTAAAAGAAGCCTAACCCTGGGCCCAGGTCCTGACCCTAAAACAACCCTAACCCTGGGCCCTGGCGCTGACCCTAAAACAACCCTAACGCTGGGCCCTGGCCCTGACCCTAACACAACCCTAACCCTGGGCCCTGGCCCTGACCGTAAAACAATCCTAACCCTGGGCCCTGGCCCTGACCCTAAAACAACCATAGCTCTGGGCCCTGGCCCTGAACCTAAAACAACCCTAACCCTGGGCCCAGGCCCTGACCCTAAAACAAACTTAACCCTGGGCCCTGGCCCTGACCCTAAAACAAACCTAACCCTGGGCCCTGGCCCTGACCCTAAAACAACCCTAACCCTGGGCCCTGGCCCTGACTCTAAAACAAGCCTAACCCTGGGCCCTGGCCCTGACCCTAAAACAACCCTAACCCTGGGCCCTGGCCCTGACCCTAAAACAACCATAGCTCTGGGCCCTGGCCCTGAACCTAAAACAACCCTAACCCTGGGCCCAGGCCCTGACCCTAAAACAAACCTAACCCTGGGCCCTGGCCCTGACCCTAAAACAAACCTAACCCTGGGCCCTGGCCCTGACCCTAAAACAACCCTAACCCTGGGCCCTGGCCCTGACTCTAAAACAAGCCTAACCCTGGGCCCTGGCCCTGACCCTAAAACAACCCTAACCCTGGGCCCTGGCCCAGACCCTAAAACAAACCTAAACCTAGGCCCTGGCCCTGACCCTAAAATAAAGCCAACCATGGGCACTCACCCTAAAACAACCCTAACCCTGGGCCCTGACCCTAAAACAACCTTTACCCTGGGCACTGACCCTAAAATAACCATAACCCTGGGCCCTGGCCCTGACCCTAAAACAACCCTAACCCTGGGCCCTGGCCCTGACCCTAAAACAACCCTAACCCTGGGCCCTGGCCCTGACCCTAAAACAACCCTAACCCTGGGCCCTGACCCTGCCCCTACAACAAGCCTAATCCTGGGCCCTGGACCTGACCCTAAAACAACCCTAACCCTGGGCCCTGGTACTAAAACAAGCCTAACCCTGGGCCCAGGTCCTGACCCTAAAACAACCCTAAACCTGGGCCCTGGCCCTGAGCCTAAAACAAGCCTAACCCTGGGCACTGGCCCTGACCCTAAAACAACCCTATCCCTGGGGCCTGGCCCTGACCCTAAAACAAGCCTAACCCTGGGCACTGGCTCTGACCCTAAAACAAGCCTAACCCTGGGCCCTGGCCCTGACCCTAAAACAACCTTAACCCTGGGCCCTGGCCCTGACCCTAAAACAAGCCTAACCCTGGACCCTGGCCCTGACCCTAAAACAAGCCTAACCCTGGTCCCTGGCCCTGACCCTAAAACAACCCTAACCCTGGGCCCTGTCCCTGACCCTAAAACAAGCCTAAACCTGGACCCTGTCCCTGACCCTAAAACAAGCCTAATCCTGGGGCCTGGCCCTGAACCTAAAACAAGCCTAACCCTGGGCCCTGGCCCTGACCCTAAAACAACCCTAACGCTGGGCCATGGCCCTGACCCTAAAACACCCCTAAACCTGGGACCTGGCCCTGACCTAAAACAACACTGACCCTGGGCCCTGGCCCTGACCCTAAAACAACCCGAACCCTGGGCCCTGGCACTAAATGAAGCCTAACCCTGGGCCCAGGTCGTGACCCTAAAACAACCCTAACCCTGGGCCCTGCCTCGGACCCTAAAACAACCCTAACGCTGCGCCATGGCCCTAACCCTAAAACAACCCTAACCCTGGGCCCTGGCCCTGACCCTAAAGCAAGCCTAACGCTGGGCCCTGGCCCAGACCCTAAAGCAAGCCTAACCCTGGGCCCTGGCCCTGACCCTAAAACAAGCCTAACCCTGGGCCTTGGCCCTGACCCTAAAACAACCCTAAACCTGGGCCCTGGCCCTGACCATAAAACAACCCTAACCGTGGGCCCTGGCCCTGACCCTAAAACAACCCTAACCCTGGGCCATGGTACTAAAACAAGACTAACCCTGGGCCCAGGTCCTGACCCTAAAACAGCCCTAAACCTGGGCCCTGGCCCTGACCCTAAAACAAGCCTAACCCTGGGCCCTGGACCTGACCCTAAAACAACACTAACCCTGGGACCTGGCCCTGACCCTAAAACAATCCTAACCCTGGGCCCTGGCCCTGACCCATAAACAACCATAGCTCTGGGCCCTGGCCCTGAACCTAAAACAACCCTAACCCTGGGCCCAGGCCGTGACCCTAAAACAAACCTAAACCTGGGCCCTGGCCCTGACCCTAAAACAAACCTAACCCTGGGCCCTGGCCCTGACCCTAAAACAACCCTAACCCTGGACCCTGGCCCTGACCCTAAAATAAAGCCAACCATGGGCACTCACCCTAAAACAACCCTAACCCTGGGCCCTGACCCTAAAACAACCTTAACCCTGGGCACTGACCCTCAAATAACCATAACCCTGGGCCCTGGCACTGACCCTAAAACAACCCTATCCCTGGGCCCTGGCCCTGACCCTAAAACAAGCCTAACCCTGGGCCCTGGCCCTGACCCTAAAACAAGCCGAACCCTGGGCCCTGGCCCTGACCCTAAAACAAGCCTAACCCTGGGACCTGGCCCTGACCCTAAAACAACCCTAACCCTTGGCTCTGTCCCTGACCCTAAAACAAGCCTAACCCTGGGCCCTGGCCCTGACCCTAAAACAAGCCTAACCCTGGGACCTGGCCCTGAACCTAAAACAAGCCTAACCCTGGGCCCTGGCCCTGACCCTAAAACAACCCTAACGCTGGGCCCTGGCCCTGACCCTAAAACACCCCTAAACCTGGGACCTTGCCCTGACCTAAAACAACCTTGACCCTGGGCCCTGGCCCTGACCTAAAACAACCCTGACCCTGGGCCCTGGCCCTGACCCTAAAACAACCCGAACCCTGGGCCCTGGCACTAAAAGAAACCTAAACCTGGGACCAGGTCCTGACCCTAAAACAACCCTAACCCTGGGCCCTGGCCCTGACTCTAAAACAAGCCTAACCCTGGGCCCTGGCCCTGACCCTAAAACAACCCTAACCCTGGGCCCTGGCCCAGACCCTAAAACAAACCTAAACCTAGGCCCTGGCCCTGACCCTAAAATAAAGCCAACCATGGGCACTCACCCTAAAACAACCCTAACCCTGGGCCCTGACCCTAAAACAACCTTAACCCTGGGCACTGACCCTAAAATAACCATAACCCTGGGCCCTGGCCCTGACCCTAAAACAACCCTAACCCTGGGACCTGGCCCTGACACTGAAACAACCCTGACCCTGGACACTGGCCCTGACCCTAAAACAACCCTAACCGTGGGCCCTGGACATGACCCTAAAACAACCCTAACCCTGAGCCCTGGCAGTGACCGTAAAACAACCCTAACCCTGGGCCCTGGCCCTGACCCTAAAACAACCCTAAAACTGGACCCTGACCCTGACCCTTAAACAACCCTAACCCTGGGTCCTGGCCCGCACCGTAAAACATCCCTAACCCTGGGTCCCTGGCCCTGACCCTAAAACAAGCCTAACCCTGGGCCCAGGCCCTGACCCTAAAACAAGCCTAACCCTGGGCCCTGGCCCTGACCCTAAAACAGGCCTAACCCTGGGCCCTGGCCCTGACCCTAAAAAACCCTAACCCTGGGCCCTCGCCCTGACCCTAAAACAACCCTAACCCTGGGCACTGGCCCTGAACCTAAAACAACCCTAACCCTGGGCCCTGGCCCTGACCCTAAAACAAGCCTAACCCTGGGACCTGGCCCTGACCTAAAACAACCCTAACCCTGGGCCCTGGCCCTGACCTAAAACAACCCTAACCCTGGGCCCTGGCCCTGACCCTAAAACAACCCTAACCCTGGGCCCTGGTACTAAAACAAGCCTAACCCTGGGCCCAGGTCCTGACCCTAAAACAACCCTAAACCTGGGCCCTGGCCCTGACCCTAAAACAAGCCTAACCCTCGGCCATGGCACTGACCCTAAAACAACCCTATCCCTGGGGCCTGGCCCTGACCCTAAAACAAGCGTAACCCTGGGCCCTGGCCCTGACCCTTAAACAAGCCTAACCCTGGACCCTGGCCCTGAACCTAAAACAACCCTAACCCTGGGCCCTGGCCCTGACCCTAAAACAACCCTAACGCTGGGCCCTGGCCCTGACCCTAAAACACCCCTAAACCTGGGACCTGGCCCTGACCTAAAACAACCCTGACCCTGGGCCCTGGCCCTGACCCTAAACCAACCCGAACCCTGGGCCCTGGCACTAAAAGAAACCTAAACATGGGCCCAGGTCCTGACCCTAAAACAACACTAACCCTGGGCCCTGCCTCGGACCCTAAAACAACCCTAACGCTGTGCCCTGGCCCTGACCCTAAAACAACCCTAAACCTGGGCCCTGGCCCTGACCCTAAAGCAAGCCTAACCCTGGGCCCTGGCCCTGACCCTAAAGCAAGCCTAACCCTGGGCCCTGGCCCTGACCCTAAAACAAGCCTAAACCTGGGCCCTGGCCCTGACCCTAAAACAACCCTAACCCTGGGACCTGTCCTTGACCCTAAAACAAGCCTAACCCTGGACCCTGGCCCTGACCCTAAAACAAGCCTATCCGTGGGCCCTGGACCTGACCCTAATACAAGACTAACCCTTGGCCCTGGCCCTGACCCTAAAACAACCCTAAACCTGGGCCCTGGCCCTGACCCTAAAACAACCCTAACCGTGGGCCCTGGCCCTGACCCTAAAACAACCCTAACCCTGGGCCCTGGTACTAAAACAAGACTAACCCTGGGCCCAGGTCCTCACCCTAAAACAACCCTAACCCTGGGCCCAGGCCCTGACCCTAAAACAAGCCTAACCCTGGGCACTGGCCCTGACCCTAAAACAACCCTATCCCTGGGCCCTGGCCCTGACCCTAAAACAAGCCTAACCCTGGGCCCTGGTCCTGACCCTAAAACAACCCTAACCCTGGGCCCTGGCCCTGACCCTAAAACAACCCTATCCCTGGGCCCTGGCCCTGACCCTAAAACAAGCCTAACCCTGGGACCTGGCCCTGAACCTAAATCAAGCCTAACCCTGGGCCCTGGCCCTGACCCTAAAACAACCCTAACGCTGGGCCCTGGCCCTGACCCTAAAACACCCCTAAACCTGGGCCCTGGCCCTGACCTAAAACAACCCTGACCCTGGGCCCTGGCCCTGACTCTAAAACAACCCGAACCCTGGGCCCTGGCACTAAAAGAAGCCTAACCCTGGGCCCAGGTCCTGACCCTAAAACAACCCTAACCCTGGGCCCTGGCGCTGACCCTAAAACAACCCTAACGCTGGGCCCTGGCCCTGACCCTGAAACAACCCTAACCCTGGTCCCTGGCCCTCACCGTAAAACATCCCTAAACCTGGATCCCTGGCCCTGACCCTAAAACAAGCCTAACCCAGGGCCCAGGCCCTGACCCTAGAACAAGCCTAACCCTGGGCCCTGGCCCTGACCCTAAAACAAGCCTAACCCTGGGCCCTGGCCCTGACCCTAAAACAACCCTAACCCTGGGCCCTCGCACTGACCCTAAAACAACCCTAACCCTGGGCACTGGCCCTGAACCTAAAACAACCCTAACCCTGGGACCTGGCCCTGACCCTAAAACAAGCCTAACCCTGGGACCTGGCCCTGACCTAAAACAACCCTAACCCTGGGCCCTGGCCCTGACTCTAAAACAACCCGAACCCTGGGCCCTGGCACTAAAAGAAGCCTAACCCTGGGCCCAGGTCCTGACCCTAAAACAACCCTAACCCTGGGCCCTGGCGCTGACCCTAAAACAACCCTAACGCTGGGCCCTGGCCCTGACCCTGAAACAACCCTAACCCTGGTCCCTGGCCCTCACCGTAAAACATCCCTAAACCTGGATCCCTGGCCCTGACCCTAAAACAAGCCTAACCCAGGGCCCAGGCCCTGACCCTAGAACAAGCCTAACCCTGGGCCCTGGCCCTGACCCTAAAACAAGCCTAACCCTGGGCCCTGGCCCTGACCCTAAAACAACCCTAACCCTGGGCCCTCGCACTGACCCTAAAACAACCCTAACCCTGGGCACTGGCCCTGAACCTAAAACAACCCTAACCCTGGGACCTGGCCCTGACCCTAAAACAAGCCTAACCCTGGGACCTGGCCCTGACCTAAAACAACCCTAACCCTGGGCCCTGGCCCTGACCTAAAACAACCCTAACCCTGGGCCCTGGCCCTGACCCTAAAAGAACCCTAACCCTGGGCCCTGGTACTAAAACAAGCCTAACGATGGGCCCAGGTCCTGACCCAAAAACAACCCTAAACCTGGGCCCTGGCCCTGACCCTAAAACAAGCCTAACCCTGGGCCCTGGCCCTGACCCTGAAACAACCCTATCCCTGGGCCCTGGCCCTGACCCTAAAACAAGCCTAACCCTCGGCACTGGCCCTGACCCTAAAACAAGCCTAACCCAGGGCCCTGGCCCTGACCCTAAAACAACCCTATCCCTGGGCCCTGGCCCTGACCCTAAAACAAGCCTTACCCTGGGCCCTTGCCCTGACCCTAAAACAAGCCTAACCCTGGGCCCTGGCCCTGACCCTAAAACAAGCCTAACCCTGGTCCCTGGCCCTGACCCTAAAACAACTCTAACCCTGGGCCCTGTCCCTGACCCTAAAACAAGCCTAACCCTGGGCCCTGGCTCTGACCCTAAATCAAGCCTAACCCTGGGACCTGGCCCTGAACCTAAAACAAGCCTAACCCTGGGCCCTGGCCCTGACCCTAAAACACCCCTAACGCTGGGCCCTGGACCTGACCCTAAACCACCCCTAAACCTGGGACCTGGCCCTGACCTAAAACAACCCTGACCCTGGGCCCTGGCCCTGACCCTAAAACACCCCGAACCCTGGGCCCTGGCACTAAAAGAAGCCTAACCCTGGGCCCAGGTCCTGATCCTAAAACAACCCTAACCCTGGGCCCTGGCTCGGACCCTAAAACAACCCTAACGCTGCGCCCTGGCCCTGACCCTAAAACAACCCTAACCCTGGGCCCTGGCACTAAAAGAAGCCTAACCCTGGGCCCAGGTCCTGACCCTAAAACAACCCTAAACCTGGGCCCTGGCCCTGACCCTAAAACAAGCCTAACCCTCGGCCATGGCACTGACCCTAAAACAACCCTATCCCTGGGGCCTGGCCCTGACCCTAAAACAAGCGTAACCCTGGGCCCTGGCCCTGACCCTTAAACAAGCCTAACCCTGGACCCTGGCCCTGAACCTAAAACAACCCTAACCCTGGGCCCTGGCCCTGACCCTAAAACAACCCTAACGCTGGGCCCTGGCCCTGACCCTAAAACACCCCTAAACCTGGGACCTGGCCCTGACCTAAAACAACCCTGACCCTGGGCCCTGGCCCTGACCCTAAACCAATCCGAACCCTGGGCCCTGGCACTAAAAGAAACCTAAACATGGGCCCAGGTCCTGACCCTAAAACAACACTAACCCTGGGCCCTGCCTCGGACCCTAAAACAACCCTAACGCTGTGCCCTGGCCCTGACCCTAAAACAACCCTAAACCTGGGCCCTGGCCCTGACCCTAAAGCAAGCCTAACCCTGGGCCCTGGCCCTGACCCTAAAGCAAGCCTAACCCTGGGCCCTGGCCCTGACCCTAAAACAAGCCTAAACCTGGGCCCTGGCCCTGACCCTAAAACAACCCTAACCCTGGGACCTGTCCTTGACCCTAAAACAAGCCTAACCCTGGACCCTGGCCCTGACCCTAAAACAAGCCTATCCGTGGGCCCTGGACCTGACCCTAATACAAGACTAACCCTTGGCCCTGGCCCTGACCCTAAAACAACCCTAAACCTGGGCCCTGGCCCTGACCCTAAAACAACCCTAACCGTGGGCCCTGGCCCTGACCCTAAAACAACCCTAACCCTGGGCCCTGGTACTAAAACAAGACTAACCCTGGGCCCAGGTCCTCACCCTAAAACAACCCTAACCCTGGGCCCAGGCCCTGACCCTAAAACAAGCCTAACCCTGGGCACTGGCCCTGACCCTAAAACAACCCTATCCCTGGGCCCTGGCCCTGACCCTAAAACAAGCCTAACCCTGGGCCCTGGCCCTGACCCTAAAACAACCCTAACCCTGGGCCCTGGCCCTGACCCTAAAACAACCCTATCCCTGGGCCCTGGCCCTGACCCTAAAACAAGCCTAACCCTGGGACCTGGCCCTGAACCTAAATCAAGCCTAACCCTGGGCCCTGGCCCTGACCCTAAAACAACCCTAACGCTGGGCCCTGGCCCTGACCCTAAAACACCCCTAAACCTGGGCCCTGGCCCTGACCTAAAACAACCCTGACCCTGGGCCCTGGCCCTGACTCTAAAACAACCCGAACCCTGGGCCCTGGCACTAAAAGAAGCCTAACCCTGGGCCCAGGTCCTGACCCTAAAACAACCCTAACCCTGGGCCCTGGCGCTGACCCTAAAACAACCCTAACGCTGGGCCCTGGCCCTGACCCTGAAACAACCCTAACCCTGGTCCCTGGCCCTCACCGTAAAACATCCCTAAACCTGGATCCCTGGCCCTGACCCTAAAACAAGCCTAACCCAGGGCCCAGGCCCTGACCCTAGAACAAGCCTAACCCTGGGCCCTGGCCCTGACCCTAAAACAAGCCTAACCCTGGGCCCTGGCCCTGACCCTAAAACAACCCTAACCCTGGGCCCTCGCACTGACCCTAAAACAACCCTAACCCTGGGCACTGGCCCTGAACCTAAAACAACCCTAACCCTGGGACCTGGCCCTGACCCTAAAACAAGCCTAACCCTGGGACCTGGCCCTGACCTAAAACAACCCTAACCCTGGGCCCTGGCCCTGACCTAAAACAACCCTAACCCTGGGCCCTGGCCCTGACCCTAAAAGAACCCTAACCCTGGGCCCTGGTACTAAAACAAGCCTAACGCTGGGCCCAGGTCCTGACCCTAAAACAACCCTAAACCTGGGCCCTGGCCCTGACCCTAAAACAAGCCTAACCCTGGGCCCTGGCCCTGACCCTGAAACAACCCTATCCCTGGGCCCTGGCCCTGACCCTAAAACAAGCCTAACCCTCGGCACTGGCCCTGACCCTAAAACAAGCCTAACCCTGGGCCCTGGCCCTGACCCTAAAACAACCCTATCCCTGGGCCCTGGCCCTGACCCTAAAACAAGCCTTACCCTGGGCCCTTGCCCTGACCCTAAAACAAGCCTAACCCTGGGCCCTGGCCCTGACCCTAAAACAAGCCTAACCCTGGTCCCTGGCCCTGACCCTAAAACAACTCTAACCCTGGGCCCTGTCCCTGACCCTAAAACAAGCCTAACCCTGGGCCCTGGCTCTGACCCTAAATCAAGCCTAACCCTGGGACCTGGCCCTGAACCTAAAACAAGCCTAACCCTGGGCCCTGGCCCTGACCCTAAAACAACCCTAACGCTGGGCCCTGGCCCTGACCCTAAACCACCCCTAAACCTGGGACCTGGCCCTGACCTAAAACAACCCTGACCCTGGGCCCTGGCCCTGACCCTAAAACAACCCGAACCCTGGGCCCTGGCACTAAAAGAAGCCTAACCCTGGGCCCAGGTCCTGACCCTAAAACAACCCTAACCCTGGGCCCTGGCTCGGACCCTAAAACAACCCTAACGCTGCGCCCTGGCCCTGACCCTAAAACAACCCTAACCCTGGGCCCTGGCCCTGACCTTAAAGCAAGCCTAACCCTGGGCCCTGGCCCTGACCCTAAAGCAAGCCTAAACCTGGGCCCTGGCACTGACCCTAAAACAAGCCTAACCCTGGGCCCTGGCCCTGACCCTAAAACAACCCTAACCCTGGGCCCTGGCACTAAAAGAAGCCTAACCCTGGGCCCAGGTCCTGACCCTGAAACAACCCTAACCCTGGGCCCTGGCTCGGACCCTAAAACAACCCTAACGCTGCGCCCTGGCCCTGACCCTAAAACAACCCTAACCCTGGGCCCTGGCCCTGACCCTAAAGCGAGCCTAACCCTGGGCCCTGGCCCTGACCCTAAAGCAAGCCTAACCCTGGGCCCTGGCCATGACTCTAAAACAAGCCTAACCCTGGGCCCTGGCCCTGACCCTAAAACAACCCTAACCCTGGGCCCTGTCCTTGCCCCTAAAACAAGCCTAATCCTGGGCCCTGGCTCTGACCCTCAAACAAGCCTATCCGTGGGCCCTGGACCTGACCCTAATACAAGCCTAACCCTTGGCCCTGGCCCTGACCCTAAAACAACCCTAACCCTGGGCCCTGCCCTGACCTAAAACAACCCTAACCCTGGGCCCTGGCCCTGACCCTAAAACAACCCTAACCCTGGGCCCTGGTACTAAAACAAGCCTAACCCTGGGTCCAGGTCCTGACCCTAAAACAACCCTAAACCTTGGCCCTGGCCCTGACCCTAAAACAAGCCTAACCCTGGGCCCTGGCCCTGACCGTAAAACAACCCTATCCCTGGGCCCTGGCCCTGACCCTAAAACAAGCCTTACCCTGGGCCCTGGCCCAGACCCTAAAACAAGCCTAACCCTGGGCCCTGGCCCTGACCCTAAAACAACCCTATCCCTGGGCCCTGGCCCTGACCCTAAAACAAGCCTAACCCTGGGCCCTGGCCCTGACCCTAAAACAAGCCTAACCCTGGGCCCTGGCCCTGACCCTAAAACAAGCCTAACCCTGGTCCCTGGCCCTGACCCTAAAACAACCCTAACCCTGGGCCCTGTCCCTGACCCTAAAACAAGCCTAACCCTGGGCCCTGGCCCTGACCCTAAAACAAGCCTAACCCTGGGACCTGGCCCTGAACCTAAAACAAGCCTAACCCTGGGCCCTGGCCCTGACCCTAAAAGAACCCTAACGCTGGGCCCTGGCCCTGACCCTAAAACACCCCTAAACCTGGGACCTGGCCCTGACCTAAAACAACCCTAACCCTGGGCCCTGGCCCTGACCCTAAAACAACCCGAACCCTGGGCCCTGGCCCTGACTCTAAAACAAGCCTAACCCTGGGCCCTGGCCCTGACCCTAAAACAACCCTAACCCTGGGCCCTGGCCCAGACCCTAAAACAAACCTAAACCTAGGCCCTGGCCCTGACCCTAAAATAAAGCCAACCATGGGCACTCACCCTACAACAACCCTAACCCTGGGCCCTGACCCTAAAACAACCTTTACCCTGGGCACTGACCCTAAAATAACCATAACCCTGGGCCCTGGCCCTGACCCTAAAACAACCCTAACCCTGGGCCCTGGCCCTGACCCTAAAACAACCCTAACCCTGGGCCCTGACCCTGCCCCTACAACAAGCCTAATCCTGGGCCCTGGACCTGACCCTAAAACAACCCTAACCCTGGGCCCTGGTACTAAAACAAGCCTAACCCTGGGCCCAGGTCCTGACCCTAAAACAACCCTAAACCTGGGCCCTGGCCCTGAGCCTAAAACAAGCCTAACCCTGGGCACTGGCCCTGACCCTAAAACAACCCTATCCCTGGGGCCTGGCCATGACCCTAAAACAAGCCTAACCCTGGGCACTGGCTCTGACCCTAAAACAAGCCTAACCCTGGTCCCTGGCCCTGACCCTAAAACAACCTTAACCCTGGGCCCTGGCCCTGACCCTAAAACAAGCCTAACCCTGGACCCTGGCCCTGACCCTAAAACAAGCCTAACCCTGGTCCCTGGCCCTGACCCTAAAACAACCCTAACCCTGGGCCCTGTCCCTGACCCTAAAACAAGCCTAAACCTGGGCCATGTCCCTGACCCTAAAACAAGCCTAATCCTGGGACCTGGCCCTGAACCTAAAACAAGCCTAACCCTGGGCCCTGGCCCTGACCCTAAAACAACCCTAAACCTGGGCCCTGGCCCTGACCATAAAACAACCCTAACCGTGCGCCCTGGCCCTGACCCTAAAACAACCCTAACCCTGGGCCCTGGTACTAAAACAAGACTAACCCTGGGCCCAGGTCCTGACCCTAAAACAACCCTAACCCTGGGCCCAGGCCCTGACCCTAAAACAAGCCTAACCCTGGGCCCTGGACCTGACCCTAAAACAACACTAACCCTGGGACCTGGCCCTGACCCTAAAACAATCCTAACCCTGGGCCCTGGCCCTGACACTTAAACAACCATAGCTCTGGGCCCTGGCCCTGAACCTAAAACAACCCTAACCCTGGGCCCAGGCCGTGACCCTAAAACAAACCTAAACCTGGGCCCTGGCCCTGACCCTAAAACAAACCTAACCCTGGGCCCTGGCCCTGACCCTAAAACAACCCTAACCCTGGACCCAGGCCCTGACCCTAAAATAAAGCCAACCATGGGCACTCACCCTAAAACAACCCTAACCCTGGGCCCTGACCCTAAAACAACCTTAACCCTGGGCACTGACCCTCAAATAACCATAACCCTGGGCCCTGGCCCTGACCCTAAAACAACCCTAACCCTGGGACCTGGCCCTGACACTGAAACAACCCTGACCCTGGACCCTGGCCCTGACCCTAAAACAACCCTAACCGTGGGCCCTGGACATGACCCTAAAACAACCCTAACCCTGAGCCCTGGCAATGACCGTAAAACAACCCTAACCCTGGGCCCTGGCCCTGACCCTAAAACAACCCTAAAGCTGGACCCTGACCCTGACCCTGAAACAACCCTAACCCTGGGCCCTGGCCCTCACCGTAAAACATCCCTAACCCTGGGTCCCTGGCCCTGACCCTAAAACAAGCCTAACCCTGGGCCCAGGCCCTGACCCTAAAACAAGCCTAACCCTGGGCCCGGGCCCTGACCCTAAAACAAGCCTAACCCTGGGCCCTGGCCCTGACCCTAAAACAACCCTAACCCTGGGCCCTCGCCCTGACCCTAAAACAACTCTAACCCTGGGCACTGGCACTGAACCTAAAACAACCCTAACCCTGGGCCCTGGCCCTGACCCTAAAACAAGCCTAACCCTGGGACCTGGCCCTGACCTAAAACAACCCTAACCCTGGGCCCTGGCCCTGACCTAAAACAACCCTAACCCTGGGCCCTGGCCCTGACCCTAAAACAACCCTAACCCTGGGCCCTGGTACTAAAACAAGCCTAACCCTGGGCCCATGTCCTGACCCTAAAACAACCCTAAACCTGGGCCCTGGCCCTGACCCTAAAACAAGCCTAACCCTGGGCCCTGGCCCTGACCCTAAAACAACCCTATCCCTGGGGCCTGGCCCTGACCCTAAAACAATCCTAACCCTGGGCACTGGACCTGACCCTAAAACAAGCCTAACCCTGGGCCCTGGCCCTGACCCTAAAACAACCCTATCCCTGGGCCCTGGCCCTGACCCTAAAACAAGCCTAACCCTGGGCCCTGGCCCTGACCCTAAAACAACCCTATCCCTGGGCCCTGGCCCTGACCCTAAAACAAGCCTAACCCTGGGCCCTGGCCCTGACCCTAAAACAAGCCGAACCCTGGGCCCTGGCCCTGACCCTAAAACAAGCCTAACCCTGGGACCTGGCCCTGACCCTAAAACAACCCTAACCCTGGGCTCTGTCCCTGACCCTAAAACAAGCCTAACCCTGGGCCCTGGCCCTGACCCTAAAACAAGCCTAACCCTGGGACCTGGCCCTGAACCTAAAACAAGCCTAACCCTGGGCCCTGGCCCTGACCCTAAAACAACCCTAACGCTGGGCCCTGGCCCTGACCCTAAAACACCCCTAAACCTGGGACCTGGCCCTGACCTAAAACAACCTTGACCCTGGGCCCTGGCCCTGACCTAAAACAACCCTGACCCTGGGCCCTGGCCCTGACCCTAAAACAACCCGAACCCTGGGCCCTGGCACTAAAAGAAACCTAAACCTGGGCCCAGGTCCTGACCCTAAAACAACCCTAACCCTGGGCCCTGGCCCTGACTCTAAAACAAGCGTAACCCTGGGCCCTGGCCCTGACCCTAAAACAACCCTAACCCTGGGCCCTGGCCCAGACCCTAAAACAAACCTAAACCTAGGCCCAGGCCCTGACCCTAAAATAAAGCCAACCATGGGCACTCACCCTAAAACAACCCTAACCCTGGGCCCTGACCCTAAAACAACCTTAACCCTGGGCACTGACCCTAAAATAACCATAACCCTGGGCCCTGGCCCTGACCCTAAAACAACCCTAACCCTGGGACCTGGCCCTGACACTGAAACAACCCTGACCCTGGACACTGGCCCTGACCCTAAAACAACCCTAACCGTGGGCCCTGGACATGACCCTAAAACAACCCTAACCCTGAGCCCTGGCAGTGACCGTAAAACAACCCTAACCCTGGGCCCTGGCCCTGACCCTAAAACAACCCTAAAACTGGACCCTGACCCTGACCCTGAAACAACCCTAACCCTGGGTCCTGGCCCTCACCGTAAAACATCCCTAACCCTGGGTCCCTGGCCCTGACCCTAAAACAAGCCTAACCCTGGGCCCAGGCCCTGACCCTAAAACAAGCCTAACCCTGGGCCCTGGCCCTGACCCTAAAACAAGCCTAACGCTGGGCCCTGGCCCTGACCCTAAAAAACCCTAACCCTGGGCCCTCGCCCTGACCCTAAAACAACCCTAACCCTGGGAACTGGCCCTGAACCTAAAACAACCCTAACCCTGGGCCCTGGCCCTGACCCTAAAACAAGCCTAACCCTGGGACCAGGCCCTGACCTAAAACAACCCTAACCCTGGGCCCTGGCCCTGACCTAAAACAACCCTAACCCTGGGCCCTGGCCCTGACCCTAAAACAACCCTAACCCTGGGCCCTGGTACTAAAACAAGCCTAACACTGGGCCCAGGTCCCGACCCTAAAACAACCCTAAACCTGGGCCCTGGCCCTGACCCTAAAACAAGCCTAAACCTGGGCCATGGCACTGACCCTAAAACAACCCTATCCCTGGGGCCTGGCCCTGACCCTAAAACAAGCGTAACCCTGGGCCCTGGCCCTGACCCTTAAACAAGCCTAACCCTGGACCCTGGCCTTGAACCTAAAACAACCCTAACCCTGGGCCCTGGCCCTGACCCTAAAACAACCCTAACGCTGGGCCCTGGCCCTGACCCTAAAACACCCCTAAACCTGGGACCTGGCCCTGACCTAAAACAACCCTGACCCTGGGCCCTGGCCCTGACCCTAAACCAACCCGAACCCTGGGCCCTGGCACTAAAAGAAACCTAAACATGGGCCCAGGTCCTGACCCTAAAACAACACTAACCCTGGGCCCTGCCTCGGACCCTAAAACAACCCTAACGCTGTGCCCTGGCCCTGACCCTAAAACAACCCTAACCCTGGGCCCTGGCCCTGACCCTAAAGCAAGCCTAACCCTGGGCCCTGGCCCTGACCCTAAAGCAAGCCTAACCCTGGGCCCTGGCCCTGACCCTAAAACAAGCCTAAACCTGGGCCCTGGCCCTGACCCTAAAACAACCCTAACCCTGGGACCTGTCCTTGACCCTAAAACAAGCCTAACCCTGGACCCTGGCCCTGACCCTAAAACAAGCCTATCCGTGGGCCCTGGACCTGACCCTAATACAAGACTAACCCTTGGCCCTGGCCCTGACCCTAAAACAACCCTAAACCTGGGCCCTGGCCCTGACCCTAAAACAACCCTAACCGTGGGCCCTGGCCCTGACCCTAAAACAACCCTAACCCTGGGCCCTGGTACTAAAACAAGACTAACCCTGGGCCCAGGTCCTCACCCTAAAACAACCCTAACCCTGGGCCCAGGCCCTGACCCTAAAACAAGCCTAACCCTGGGCACTGGCCCTGACCCTAAAACAACCCTATCCCTGGGCCCTGGCCCTGACCCTAAAACAAGCCTAACCCTGGGCCCTGGCCCTGACCCTAAAACAACCCTAACCCTGGGCCCTGGCCCTGACCCTAAAACAACCCTATCCCTGGGCCCTGGCCCTGACCCTAAAACAAGCCTAACCCTGGGACCTGGCCCTGAACCTAAAACAAGCCTAACCCTGGGCCCTGGCCCTGACCCTAAAACAACCCTAACGCTGGGCCCTGGCCCTGACCCTAAAACACCCCTAAACCTGGGCCCTGGCCCTGACCTAAAACAACCCTGACCCTGGGCCCTGGCCCTGACTCTAAAACAACCCGAACCCTGGGCCCTGGCACTAAAAGAAGCCTAACCCTGGGCCCAGGTCCTGACCCTAAAACAACCCTAACCCTGGGCCCTGGCGCTGACCCTAAAACAACCCTAACGCTGGGCCCTGGCCCTGACCCTGAAACAACCCTAACCCTGGTAGCTGGCCCTCACCGTAAAACATCCCTAAACCTGGATCCCTGGCCCTGACCCTAAAACAAGCCTAACCCAGGGCCCAGGCCCTGACCCTAAAACAAGCCTAACCCTGGGCCCTGGCCCTGACCCTAAAACAAGCGTAACCCTGGGCCCTGGCCCTGACCCTAAAACAACCCTAACCCTGGGCCCTCGCACTGACCCTAAAACAACCCTAACCCTGGGCACTGGCCCTGAACCTAAAACAACCCTAACCCTGGGACCTGGCCCTGACCCTAAAACAAGCCTATCCCTGGGACCTGGCCCTGACCTAAAACAACCCTAACCCTGGGCCCTGGCCCTGACCTAAAACAACCCTAACACTGGGCCCTGGCCCTGACCCTAAAAGAACCCTAACCCTGGGCCCTGGTACTAAAACAAGCCTAACGCTGGGCCCAGGTCCTGACCCTAAAACAACCCTAAACCTGGGCCCTGGCCCTGACCCTAAAACAAGCCTAACCCTGGGCCCTGGCCCTGACCCTGAAACAACCCTATCCCTGGGCCCTGGCCCTGACCCTAAAACAAGCCTAACCCTGGGCACTGGCCCTGACCCTAAAACAAGCCTAACCCTGGGCCCTGGCCCTGACCCTAAAACAACCCTATCCCTGGGCCCTGGCCCTGACCCTAAAACAAGCCTTACCCTGGGCCCTTGCCCTGACCCTAAAACAAGCCTAAACCTGGGCCCTGGCCCTGACCCTAAAACAAGCCTAACCCTGGTCCCTGGCCCTGACCCTAAAACAACCCTAACCCTGGGCCCTGTCCCTGACCCTAAAACAAGCCTAACCCTGGGCCCTGGCTCTGACCCTAAATCAAGCCTAAACCTGGGACCTGGCCCTGAACCTAAAACAAGCCTAACCCTGGACCCTGGCCCTGACCCTAAAACAACCCTAACGCTGGGCCCTGGCCCTGACCCTAAAACACCCCTAAACCTGGGACCTGGCCCTGACCTAAAACAACCCTGACCCTGGGCCCTGGCCCTGACCCTAAAACAACCCGAACCCTGGGCCCTGGCACTAAAAGAAGCCTAACCCTGGGCCCAGGTCCTGACCCTAAAACAACCCTAACCCTGGGCCCTGGCTCGGACCCTAAAACAACCCTAACGCTGCGCCCTGGCCCTGACCCTAAAACAACCCTAACCCTGGGCCCTGGCCCTGACCTTAAAGCAAGCCTAACCCTGGGCCCTGGCCCTGACCCTAAAGCAAGCCTAAACCTGGGCCCTGGCACTGACCCTAAAACAAGCCTAACCCTGGGCCCTGGCCCTGACCCTAAAACAACCCTAACCCTGGGCCCTGGCACTAAAAGAAGCCTAACCCTGGGCCCAGGTCCTGACCCTGAAACAACCCTAACCCTGGACCCTGGCTGGGACCCTAAAACAACCCTAACGCTGCGCCCTGGCCCTGACCCTAAAACAACCCTAACCCTGGGCCCTGGCCCTGACCCTAAAGCGAGCCTAACCCTGGGCCCTGGCCCTGACCCTAAAGCAAGCCTAACCCTGGGCCCTGGCCATGACTCTAAAACAAGCCTAACCCTGGGCCCTGGCCCTGACCCTAAAACAACCCTAACCCTGGGCCCTGTCCTTGCCCCTAAAACAAGCCTAATCCTGGGCCCTGGCTCTGACCCTCAAACAAGCCTATCCGTGGGCCCTGGACCTGACCCTAATACAAGCCTAACCCTTGGCCCTGGCCCTGACCCTAAAACAACCCTAACCCTGGGCCCTGCCCTGACCTAAAACAACCCTAACCCTGGGCCCTGGCCCTGACCCTAAAACAACCCTAATCCTGGGCCCTGGTACTAAAACAAGCCTAACCCTGGGTCCAGGTCCTGACCCTAAAACAACCCTAAACCTGGGCCCTGGCCCTGACCCTAAAACAAGCCTAACCCTGGGCCCTGGCCCTGACCGTAAAACAACCCTATCCCTGGGCCCTGGCCCTGACCCTAAAACAAGCCTTACCCTGGGCCCTGGCCCAGACCCTAAAACAAGCCTAACCCTGGGCCCTGGCCCTGACCCTAAAACAACCCTATCCCTGGGCCCTGGCCCTGACCCTAAAACAAGCCTAACCCTGGGCCCTGGCCCTGACCCTAAAACAAGCCTAACCCTGGGCCCTGGCCCTGACCCTAAAACAACCCTAACGCTGGGCCCTGGCCCTGACCCTAAAACACCCCTAAACCTGGGACCTGGCCCTGACCTAAAACAACCCTGACCCTGGGCCCTGGCCCTGACCCTAAACCAACCCGAACCCTGGGCCCTGGCACTAAAAGAAACCTAAACATGGGCCCAGGTCCTGACCCTAAAACAACACTAACCCTGGGCCCTGCCTCGGACCCTAAAACAACCCTAACGCTGTGCCCTGGCCCTGACCCTAAAACAACCCTAACCCTGGGCCCTGGCCCTGACCCTAAAGCAAGCCTAACCCTGGGCCCTGGCCCTGACCCTAAAGCAAGCCTAACCCTGGGCCCTGGCCCTGACCCTAAAACAAGCCTAAACCTGGGCCCTGGCCCTGACCCTAAAACAACCCTAACCCTGGGACCTGTCCTTGACCCTAAAACAAGCCTAACCCTGGACCCTGGCCCTGACCCTAAAACAAGCCTATCCGTGGGCCCTGGACCTGACCCTAATACAAGACTAACCCTTGGCCCTGGCCCTGACCCTAAAACAACCCTAAACCTGGGCCCTGGCCCTGACCCTAAAACAACCCTAACCGTGGGCCCTGGCCCTGACCCTAAAACAACCCTAACCCTGGGCACTGGTACTAAAACAAGACTAACCCTGGGCCCAGGTCCTCACCATAAAACAACCCTAACCCTGGGCCCAGGCCCTGACCCTAAAACAAGCCTAACCCTGGGCACTGGCCCTGACCCTAAAACAACCCTATCCCTGGGCCCTGGCCCTGACCCTAAAACAAGCCTAACCCTGGGCCCTGGCCCTGACCCTAAAACAACCCTAACCCTGGGCCCTGGCCCTGACCCTAAAACAACCCTATCCCTGGGCCCTGGCCCTGACCCTAAAACAAGCCTAACCCTGGGACCTGGCCCTGAACCTAAAACAAGCCTAACCCTGGGCCCTGGCCCTGACCCTAAAACAACCCTAACGCTGGGCCCTGGCCCTGACCCTAAAACACCCCTAAACCTGGGCCCTGGCCCTGACCTAAAACAACCCTGACCCTGGGCCCTGGCCCTGACTCTAAAACAACCCGAACCCTGGGCCCTGGCACTAAAAGAAGCCTAACCCTGGGCCCAGGTCCTGACCCTAAAACAACCCTAACCCTGGGCCCTGGCGCTGACCCTAAAACAACCCTAACGCTGGGCCCTGGCCCTGACCCTGAAACAACCCTAACCCTGGTAGCTGGCCCTCACCGTAAAACATCCCTAAACCTGGATCCCTGGCACTGACCCTAAAACAAGCCTAACCCAGGGCCCAGGCCCTGACCCTAAAACAAGCCTAACCCTGGGCCCTGGCCCTGACCCTAAAACAAGCCTAACCCTGGGCCCTGGCCCTGACCCTAAAACAACCCTAACCCTGGGCCCTCGCACTGACCCTAAAACAACCCTAACCCTGGGCACTGGCCCTGAACCTAAAACAACCCTAACCCTGGGACCTGGCCCTGACCCTAAAACAAGCCTATCCCTGGGACCTGGCCCTGACCTAAAACAACCCTAACCCTGGGCCCTGGCCCTGACCTAAAACAACCCTAACACTGGGCCCTGGCCCTGACCCTAAAAGAACCCTAACCCTGGGCCCTGGTACTAAAACAAGCCTAACGCTGGGCCCAGGTCCTGACCCTAAAACAACCCTAAACCTGGGCCCTGGCCCTGACCCTAAAACAAGCCTAACCCTGGGCCCTGGCCCTGACCCTGAAACAACCCTATCCCTGGGCCCTGGCCCTGACCCTAAAACAAGCCTAACCCTGGGCACTGGCCCTGACCCTAAAACAAGCCTAACCCTGGGCCCTGGCCCTGACCCTAAAACAACCCTATCCCTGGGCCCTGGCCCTGACCCTAAAACAAGCCTTACCCTGGGCCCTTGCCCTGACCCTAAAACAAGCCTAAACCTGGGCCCTGGCCCTGACCCTAAAACAAGCCTAACCCTGGTCCCTGGCCCTGACCCTAAAACAACCCTAACCCTGGGCCCTGTCCCTGACCCTAAAACAAGCCTAACCCTGGGCCCTGGCTCTGACCCTAAATCAAGCCTAAACCTGGGACCTGGCCCTGAACCTAAAACAAGCCTAACCCTGGGCCCTGGCCCTGACCCTAAAACAACCCTAACGCTGGGCCCTGGCCCTGACCCTAAAACACCCCTAAACCTGGGACCTGGCCCTGACCTAAAACAACCCTGACCCTGGGCCCTGGCCCTGACCCTAAAACAACCCGAACCCTGGGCCCTGGCACTAAAAGAAGCCTAACCCTGGGCCCAGGTCCTGACCCTAAAACAACCCTAACCCTGGGCCCTGGCTCGGACCCTAAAACAACCCTAACGCTGCGCCCTGGCCCTGACCCTAAAACAACCCTAACCCTGGGCCCTGGCCCTGACCTTAAAGCAAGCCTAACCCTGGGCCCTGGCCCTGACCCTAAAGCAAGCCTAAACCTGGGCCCTGGCACTGACCCTAAAACAAGCCTAACCCTGGGCCCTGGCCCTGACCCTAAAACAACCCTAACCCTGGGCCCTGGCACTAAAAGAAGCCTAACCCTGGGCCCAGGTCCTGACCCTGAAACAACCCTAACCCTGGACCCTGGCTCGGACCCTAAAACAACCCTAACGCTGCGCCCTGGCCCTGACCCTAAAACAACCCTAACCCTGGGCCCTGGCCCTGACCCTAAAGCGAGCCTAACCCTGGGCCCTGGCCCTGACCCTAAAGCAAGCCTAACCCTGGGCCCTGGCCATGACTCTAAAACAAGCCTAACCCTGGGCCCTGGCCCTGACCCTAAAACAACCCTAACCCTGGGCCCTGGCTCGGACCCTAAAACAACCCTAACGCTGCGCCCTGGCCCTGACCCTAAAACAACCCTAACCCTGGGCCCTGGCCCTGACCTTAAAGCAAGCCTAACCCTGGGCCCTGGCCCTGACCCTAAAGCAAGCCTAAACCTGGGCCCTGGCACTGACCCTAAAACAAGCCTAACCCTGGGCCCTGGCCCTGACCCTAAAACAACCCTAACCCTGGGCCCTGGCACTAAAAGAAGCCTAACCCTGGGCCCAGGTCCTGACCCTGAAACAACCCTAACCCTGGACCCTGGCTCGGACCCTAAAACAACCCTAACGCTGCGCCCTGGCCCTGACCCTAAAACAACCCTAACCCTGGGCCCTGGCCCTGACCCTAAAGCGAGCCTAACCCTGGGCCCTGGCCCTGACCCTAAAGCAAGCCTAACCCTGGGCCCTGGCCATGACTCTAAAACAAGCCTAACCCTGGGCCCTGGCCCTGACCCTAAAACAACCCTAACCCTGGGCCCTGTCCTTGCCCCTAAAACAAGCCTAATCCTGGGCCCTGGCTCTGACCCTCAAACAAGCCTATTCTTGGGCCCTGGACCTGACCCTAATACAAGCCTAACCCTTGGCCCTGGCCCTGACCCTAAAACAACCCTAACCCTGGGCCCTGCCCTGACCTAAAACAACCCTAACCCTGGGCCCTGGCCCTGACCCTAAAACAACCCTAATCCTGGGCCCTGGTACTAAAACAAGCCTAACCCTGGGTCCAGGTCCTGACCCTAAAACAACCCTAAACCTGGGCCCTGGCCCTGACCCTAAAACAAGCCTAACCCTGGGCCCTGGCCCTGACCGTAAAACAACCCTATCCCTGGGCCCTGGCCCTGACCCTAAAACAAGCCTTACCCTGGGCCCTGGCCCAGACCCTAAAACAAGCCTAACCCTGGGCCCTGGCCCTGACCCTAAAACAACCCTATCCCTGGGCCCTGGCCCTGACCCTAAAACAAGCCTAACCCTGGGCCCTGGCCCTGACCCTAAAACAAGCCTAACCCTGGGCCCTGGCCCTGACCCTAAAACAAGCCTAACCCTGGTCCCTGGCCCTGACCCTAAAACAACCCTAACCCTGGGCCCTGTCCCTGACCCTAAAACAAGCCTAACCCTGGGCCCTGGCCCTGACCCTAAAACAAGCCTAACCCTGGGACCTGGCCCTGAACCTAAAACAAGCCTAACCCTGGGCCCTGGCCCTGACCCTAAAACAACCCTAACGCTGGGCCCTGGCCCTGACCCTAAAACACCCCTAAACCTGGGACCTGGCCCTGACCTAAAACAACCCTGACCCTGGGCCCTGGCCCTGACCCTAAAACAACCCGAACCCTAGGCCCTGGCACTAAAAGAAGCCTAACCCTGGGCCCAGGTCCTGACCCTAAAACAACCCTAACCCTGGGCCCTGCCTCGGACCCTAAAACAACCCTAATGCTGCGCCCTGGCCCTGACCCTAAAACAACCCTAACCCTGGGCCCTGGCCCAGACCCTAAAGCAAGCCTAACCCTGGGCCCTGGCCCTGACCCTAAAGCAAGCCTAACCCTGGGCCCTGGCACTGACCCTAAAACAACCCTAACCGTGGGCCCTGGCCCTGACCCTAAAACAACCCTAACCCTGGGCCTACGTCCTGACCCTAAAACAACCCTAACCCTGGACCCAGGCCCTGACCCTAAAACAAGCCTAACCCTGGGCACTGGCCCTGATCCTAAAACAACCCTATCCCTGGGCCCTGGCCCTGACCCTAAAACAAGCCTAACCCTGGGCCCTGGCCCTGACCCTAAAACAACCCTAACCCTGGGCCCTGGCCCTGACCCTAAAACAACCCTATCCCTGGGCCCTGGCCCTGACCCTAAAACAAGCCTAACCCTGGGACCTGGCCCTAAACCTAAATCAAGCCTAACCCGGGGCCCTGGCCCTGACCCTAAAACAACCCTAACGCTGGGCCCTGGCCCTGACCCTAAAACACCCATAAACCTGGGCCCTGGCCCTGACCTAAAACAACCCTGACCCTGGGCCCAGGCCCTGACTCTAAAACAACCCGAACCATGGGCCCTGGCACTAAAAGAAGCCTAACCCTGGGCCCAGGTCCTGACCCTAAAACAACCCTAACCCTGGGCCCTGGCGCTGACCCTAAAACAACCCTAACGCTGGGCCCTGGCCCTGACCTAACACAACCCTAACCCTGGGCCCTGGCCCTGACCGTAAAACAATCCTAACCCTGGGCCCTGGCCCTGACCCTAAAACAACCATAGCTCTGGGCCCTGGCCCTGAACCTAAAACAACCCTAACCCTGGGCCCAGGCCCTGACCCTAAAACAACCCTAACCCTGGGCCCAGGCCCTGACCCTAAAACAAACCTAACCCTGGGCCCTGGCCCTGACCCTAAAACAACCCTAACCCTGGGCCCTGGCCCTGACTCTAAAACAAGCCTAACCCTGGGCCCTGGCCATGACCCTAAAACAACCCTAACCCTGGGCCCTGGCCCAGACCCTAAAACAAACCTAAACCTAGGCCCTGGCCCTGACCCTAAAATAAAGCCAACCATGGGCACTCACCCTACAACAACCCTAACCCTGGGCCCTGACCCTAAAACAACCTTTACCCTGGGCACTGACCCTAAAATAACCATAACCCTGGGCCCTGGCCCTGACCCTAAAACAACCCTAACCCTGGGCCCTGGCCCTGACCCTAAAACAACCCTAACCCTGGGCCCTGACCCTGCCCCTACAACAAGCCTAATCCTGGGCCCTGGACCTGACCCTAAAACAACCCCAACCCTGGGCCCTGGTACTAAAACAAGCCTAACCCTGGGCCCAGGTCCTGAACCTAAAACAACCCTAAACCTGGGCCCTGGCCCTGAGCCTAAAACAAGCCTAACCCTGGGCACTGGCCCTGACCCTAAAACAACCCTATCCCTGGGGCCTGGCCCTGACCCTAAAACAAGCCTAACCCTGGGCACTGGCTCTGACCCTAAAACAAGCCTAACCCTGGGCCCTGGCCCTGACCCTAAAACAACCTTAACCCTGGGCCCTGGCCCTGACCCTAAAACAAGCCTAACCCTGGACCCTGGCCCTGACCCTAAAACAAGCCTAACCCTGGTCCCTGGCCCTGACCCTAAAACAACCCTAACCCTGGGCCCTGTCCCTGACCCTAAAACAAGCCTAAACCTGGGCCCTGTCCCTGACCCTAAAACAAGCCTAATCCTGGGACCTGGCCCTGAACCTAAAACAAGCCTAACACTGGGCCCTGGCCCTGACCCTAAAACAACCCTAAAGCTGGGCCATGGCCCTGACCCTAAAACACCCCTAAACCTGGGACCTGGCCCTGACCTAAAACAACACTGAACCTGGGCCTTGGCCCTGACCCTAAAACAACCCGAACCCTGGGCCCTGGCACTAAAAGAAGCCTAAACCTGGGCCCAGGTCGTGACCCTAAAACAACCCTAACCCTGGGCCCTGCCTCGGACCCTAAAACAACCCTAACGCTGCGCCATGGCCCTAACCCTAAAACAACCCTAAACCTGGGCCCTGGCCCTGACCCTAAAGCAAGCCTAACGCTGGGCCCTGGCCCAGACCCAAAAGCAAGCCTAACCCTGGGCCCTGGCCCTGACCCTAAAACAAGCCTAAACCTGGGCCTTGGCACTGACCCTAAAACAACCCTAAACCTGGGCCCTGGCCCTGACCATAAAACAACCCTAACCGTGGGCCCTGGCCCTGACCCTAAAACAACCCTAACCCTGGGCCCTGGTACTAAAACAAGACTAACCCTGGGCCCAGGTCCTGACCCTAAAACAACCCTAAACCTGGGCCCAGACCCTGACCCTAAAACAAGCCTAACCCTGGGCCCTGGACCTGACCCTAAAACAACACTAACCCTGGGACCTGGCCCTGACCCTAAAACAATCCTAACCCTGGGCCCTGGCCCTGACCCTTAAACAACCATAGCTCTGGGACCTGGCCCTGAACCTAAAACAACCCTAACCCTGGGCCCAGGCCGTGACCCTTAAACAAACCTAAACCTGGGCCCTGGCCCTGACCCTAAAACAAACCTAACCCTGGGCCCTGGCCCTGACCCTAAAACAACCCTAACCCTGGACCCAGGCCCTGACCCTAAAATAAAGCCAACCATGGGCACTCACCCTAAAACAACCCTAACCCTGGGCCCTGACCCTAAAACAACCTTAACCCTGGGCACTGACCCTCAAATAACCATAACCCTGGGCCCTGGCCCTGACCCTAAAACAACCCTAACCCTGGGACCTGGCCCTGACACTGAAACAACCCTGACCCTGGACCCTGGCCCTGACCCTAAAACAACCCTAACCGTGGGCCCTGGACATGACCCTAAAACAACCCTAACCCTGAGCCCTGGCAATGACCGTAAAACAACCCTAACCCTGGGCCCTGGCCCTGACCCTAAAACAACCCTAAACCTGGACCCTGACCCTGACCCTGAAACAACCCTAACCCTGGGCCCTGGCCCTCACCGTAAAACATCCCTAACCCTGGGTCCCTGGCCCTGACCCTAAAACAAGCCTAACCCTGGGCCCAGGCCCTGACCCTAAAACAAGCCTAACCCTGGGCCCTGGCCCTGACCCTAAAACAAGCCTAACCCTGGGCCCTGGCCCTGACCCTAAAACAACCCTAACCCTGGGCCCTCGCCCTGACCCTAAAACAACTCTAACCCTGGGCACTGGCACTGAACCTAAAACAACCCTAACCCTGGGCACTGGCCCTGACCCTAAAACAAGCCTAACCCTGGGACCTGGCCCTGACCTAAAACAACCCTAACCCTGGGCCCTGGCCCTGACCTAAAACAACCCTAACCCTGGGCCCTGGCCCTGACCCTAAAACAACCCTAACCCTGGGCCCTGGTACTAAAACAAGCCTAACCCTGGGCCCATGTCCTGACCCTAAAACAACCCTAAACCTGGGCCCTGGCCCTGACCCTAAAACAAGCCTAACCCTGGGCCCTGGCCCTGACCCTAAAACAACCCTATCCCTGGGGCCTGGCCCTGACCCTAAAACAATCCTAACCCTGGGCACTGGACCTGACCCTAAAACAAGCCTAACCCTGGGCCCTGGCCCTGACCCTAAAACAACCCTATCCCTGGGCCCTGGCCCTGACCCTAAAACAAGCCTAACCCTGGGCCCTGGCCCTGACCCTAAAACAACCCTATCCCTGGGCCCTGGCCCTGACCCTAAAACAAGCCTAACCCTGGGCCCTGGCCCTGACCCTAAAACAAGCCGAACCCTGGGCCCTGGCCCTGACCCTAAAACAAGCCTAACCCTGGGACCTGGCCCTGACCCTAAAACAACCCTAACCCTGGGCTCTGTCCCTGACCCTAAAACAAGCCTAACCCTGGGCCCTGGCCCTGACCCTAAAACAAGCCTAACCCTGGGACCTGGCCCTGAACCTAAAACAAGCCTAACCCTGGGCCCTGGCCCTGACCCTAAAACAACCCTAACGCTGGGCCCTGGCCCTGACCCTAAAACACCCCTAAACCTGGGACCTGGCCCTGACCTAAAACAACCTTGACCCTGGGCCCTGGCCCTGACCTAAAACAACCCTGACCCTGGGCCCTGGCCCTGACCCTAAAACAACCCGAACCCTGGGCCCTGGCACTAAAAGAAACCTAAACCTGGGCCCAGGTCCTGACCCTAAAACAACCCTAACCCTGGGCCCTGGCCCTGACTCTAAAACAAGCCTAACCCTGGGCCCTGGCCCTGACCCTAAAACAACCCTAACCCTGGGCCCTGGCCCAGACCCTAAAACAAACCTCAACCTAGGCCCTGGCCCTGACCCTAAAATAAAGCCAACCATGGGCACTCACCCTAAAACAACCCTAACCCTGGGCCCTGACCCTAAAACAACCCTAACCCTGGGCACTGACCCTAAAATAACCATAACCCTGGGCCCTGGCCCTGACCCTAAAACAACCCTAACCCTGGGACCTGGCCCTGACACTGAAACAACCCTGACCCTGGACACTGGCCCTGACCCTAAAACAACCCTAACCGTGGGCCCTGGACATGACCCTAAAACAACCCTAACCCTGAGCCCTGGCAGTGACCGTAAAACAACCCTAACCCTGGGCCCTGGCCCTGACCCTAAAACAACCCTAAAACTGGACCCTGACCCTGACCCTGAAACAACCCTAACCCTGGGTCCTGGCCCTCACCGTAAAACATCCCTAACCCTGGGTCCCTGGCCCTGACCCTAAAACAAGCCTAACCCTGGGCCCAGGCCCTGACCCTAAAACAAGCCTAACCCTGGGCCCTGGCCCTGACCCTAAAACAAGCCTAACCCTGGGCCCTGGCCCTGACCCTAAAAAACCCTAACCCTGGGCCCTCGCCCTGACCCTAAAACAACCCTAACCCTGGGCACTGGCCCTGAACCTAAAACAACCCTAACCCTGGGCCCTGGCCCTGACCCTAAAACAAGCCTAACCCTGGGACCTGGCCCTGACCTAAAACAACCCTAACCCTGGGCCCTGGCCCTGACCTAAAACAACCCTAACCCTGGGCCCTGGCCCTGACCCTAAAACAAACCTAACCCTGGGCCCTGGTACTAAAACAAGCCTAACACTGGGCCCAGGTCCTGACCCTAAAACAACCCTAAACCTGGGCCCTGGCCCTGACCCTAAAACAAGCCTAACCCTGGGCCATGGCACTGACCCTAAAACAACCCTATCCCTGGGGCCTGGCCCTGACCCTAAAACAAGCGTAACCCTGGGCCCTGGCCCTGACCCTTAAACAAGCCTAACCCTGGACCCTGGCCCTGAACCTAAAACAACCCTAACCCTGGGCCCTGGCCCTGACCCTAAAACAACCCTAACGCTGGGCCCTGGCCCTGACCCTAAAACACCCCTAAACCTGGGACCTGGCCCTGACCTAAAACAACCCTGACCCTGGGCCCTGGCCCTGACCCTAAACCAACCCGAACCCTGGGCCCTGGCACTAAAAGAAACCTAAACATGGGCCCAGGTCCTGACCCTAAAACAACACTAACCCTGGGCCCTGCCTCGGACCCTAAAACAACCCTAACGCTGTGCCCTGGCCCTGACCCTAAAACAACCCTAACCCTGGGCCCTGGCCCTGACCCTAAAGCAAGCCTAACCTTGGGCCCTGGCCCTGACCCTAAAGCAAGCCTAACCCTGGGCCCTGGCCCTGACCCTAAAACAAGCCTAAACCTGGGCCCTGGCCCTGACCCTAAAACAACCCTAGCCCTGGGACCTGTCCTTGACCCTAAAACAAGCCTAACCCTGGACCCTGGCCCTGACCCTAAAACAAGCCTATCCGTGGGCCCTGGACCTGACCCTAATACAAGACTAACCCTTGGCCCTGGCCCTGACCCTAAAACAACCCTAAACCTGGGCCCTGGCCCTGACCCTAAAACAACCCTAACCGTGGGCCCTGGCCCTGACCCTAAAACAACCCTAACCCTGGGCCCTGGTACTAAAACAAGACTAACCCTGGGCCCAGGTCCTGACCCTAAAACAACCCTAACCCTGGGCCCAGGCCCTGACCCTAAAACAAGCCTAACCCTGGGCACTGGCCCTGACCCTAAAACAACCCTATCCCTGGGCCCTGGCCCTGACCCTAAAACAAGCCTAACCCTGGGCCCTGGCCCTGACCCTAAAACAACCCTAACCCTGGGCCCTGGCCCTGACCCTAAAACAACCCTATCCCTGGGCCCTGGCCCTGACCCTAAAACAAGCCTAACCCTGGGACCTGGCCCTGAACCTAAATCAAGCCTAACCCTGGGCCCTGGCCCTGACCCTAAAACAAGCCTAACCCTGGGCACTGGCCCTGACCCTAAAACAAGCCTAACCCTGGGCCCTGGCCCTGACCCTAAAACAACCCTATCCCTGGGCCCTGGCCCTGACCCTAAAACAAGCCTTACCCTGGGCCCTTGCCCTGACCCTAAAACAAGCCTAACCCTGGGCCCTGGCCCTGACCCTAAAACAAGCCTAACCCTGGTCCCTGGCCCTGACCCTAAAACAACCCTAACCCTGGGCCCTGTCCCTGACCCTAAAACAAGCCTAACCCTGGGCCCTGGCTCTGACCCTAAATCAAGCCTAACCCTGGGACCTGGCCCTGAACCTAAAACAAGCCTAACCCTGGGCCCTGGCCCTGACCCTAAAACAACCCTAACGCTGGGCCCTGGCCCTGACCCTAAAACACCCCTAAACCTGGGACCTGGCCCTGACCTAAAACAACCCTGACCCTGGGCCCTGGCACTGACCCTAAAACAACCCGAACCCTGGGCCCTGGCACTAAAAGAAGCCTAACCCTGGGCCCAGGTCCTGACCCTAAAACAACCCTAACCCTGGGCCCTGGCTCGGACCCTAAAACAACCCTAACGCTGCGCCCTGGCCCTGACCCTAAAACAACCCTAACCCTGGGCCCTGGCCCTGACCTTAAAGCAAGCCTATCCCTGGGCCCTGGCCCTGACCCTAAAGCAAGCCTAAACCTGGGCCCTGGCACTGACCCTAAAACAAGCCTAACCCTGGGCCCTGGCCCTGACCCTAAAACAACCCTAACCCTGGGCCCTGTCCTTGACCCTAAAACAAGCCTAATCCTGGGCCCTGGCCCTGACCCTAAAACAAGCCTATCCGTGGGACCTGGACCTGACCCTAATACAAGCCTAACCCTTGGCCCTGGCCCTGACCCTAAAACAACCCTAACCCTGGGCCCTGGCCGTGACCCTAAAACAAGCCTATCCCTGGGCCCTGGACATGACCCTAAAACAACCCTAACCCTGGGCACTGACCCTAAAGCAACCCTAACCCTGGGCACTAACCCTAAAATAACCATAACCCTGGGACCTGGCCCTGACCCTAAAACAACCCTAACCCTGGGCCCTGGCCCTGACACTGAAACAACCCTTACCCTTGAACCTGGCCCTAACCCTAAAACACCCCTAAACCTGGGCCCTGTCCCTGACCCTAAAACAAACCTAATGCTGGGCACTGGCCCTGACCTAAAACAACCCTGACCCTGGGCCCTGGCCCTGACCCTAAAACAACCCTAACCCTGGGCCCTGGCACAAAAACAACCCTAACCCTAGGCCCAGGACCTGACCCTAAAACAACCCTAACCCTGGGCCCTGGTCCTGACCCTAAAACAACCCTAACCGTGGGCCCTGTCCCTGACCCTAAAACAAGACCAACCCAGGTCCCTGGCCCCGACCTAAAACAACCCTGACCCTGGGCCCTGTCCCTGACCCTAAAACAAGCCTAACCGTGGGCCCTGGCCCTGACCCTAAAACAACCCTAACCCTGGGCGCTGGCCATGACCCTAAAACAACCCTAACCCTGGGCCCTGATCCTAAAACAGGCCTAAACCTGGGCCCCGAACCTAAAAAAACCCTAACCCTGGGCCCTGGTACTAAAACAAGCCTAACCCTGGGCCCTGGACCTGACCCTAAAACAAGCCTAACCCTGGACCCTGGCCCTGACCCTAAAACAAGCCTAAACCTGGGCCCTGGCCCTGACCCTAAAAAAACCCTAACCCTGGGCCCTGGCCCTGACCCTAAAACAAGCCTAACTCTGGGACCTCGCCCTGACCCTAAAACAACCCTAACCCTGGGCCCTGGCCCTGACCCTAAAACAACCCTAATCCTGGGCCCTGGACCTGACCCTAAAAGAACCCTAACCGTGGGCCCTGGACATGACCCTAAAACAACCCTAAACGTGGGCCCTGGACATGACCCTAAAACAACCCTAACCTGAGCCCTGGCCCTGACCGTAAAACAACCCTAACCCTCGGCACTGGCCCTGACCCTAAAACAACCCTAAACCTGGACCCTGACCCTGACCCTAAAACAACCCTAACCCTGGGCCCTGGCCCGGACCGTAAAACATCCCTAACCCTGGGCCCTGGCCCTGACCCTAAAACAAGCCTAACCCTGGGCCCTGGCCCTGACCCTAAAACAACCCTAACCCTGGGCCCTCGCCCTGACCCTGAAACAACCCTAACCCTGGGCAGTGGCCCTGAACCTAAAACAACCCTAACCCTGGGCCCTGGCCCTGACCCTAAAACAAGCCTAAACCTGGGAACTGGCCCTGACCTAAAACAACCCTAACCCTGGGCCCTGGCCCTGACCTAAAACAACCCTAACCGTGGGCCCTGGCCCTGACCCTAAAGCAACCCTAACCCTGGGCCCTGGTACTAAAACAAGACTAACCCTGGGCCCAGGTCCTGACCCTAAAACAACCCTGACCTGGGCCCAGGCCCTGACCCTAAAACAAGCCTAACCCTGGGCACTGGCCCTGACCCTAAAACAACCCTATCACGGGGCCCTGGCCCTGACCCTAAAACAAGCCTAACCCTGGGCCCTGGCCCTGACCCTAAAACAACCCTAACCCTGGGCCCTGGCCCTGAACCTAAATCAAGCCTAACCCTGGGCCCTGGCCCTGACCCTAAAACAACCCTAACGCTGGGCCCTGGCCCTGACCCTAAAACACCCCTAAACCTGGGCCCTGGCCCTGACCTAAAACAACCCTGACCCTGGGCCCTGGCCCTGACTCTAAAACAACCCGAACCCTGGGCCCTGGCACTAAAAGAAGCCTAACCCTGGGCCCAGGTCCTGACCCTAAAACAACCCTAACCCTGGGCCCTGGCGCTGACCCTAAAACAACCCTAACGCTGGGCCCTGGCCCTGACCCTGAAACAACCCTAACCCTGGTCCCTGGCCCTCACCGTAAAACATCCCTAAACCTGGATCCCTGGCCCTGACCCTAAAACAAGCCTAACCCCGGGCCCAGGCCCAGACCCTAAAACAAGCCTAACCCTGGGCCCTGGCCCTGACCCTAAAACAAGCCTTACCCTGGGCCCTGGCCCTGACCCTAATACAACCCTAACCCTGGGCCCTCGCCCTGACCCTAAAACAACCCTAACCCTGGGCACTGGCCCTGAACCTAAAACAACCCTAACCCAGGGACCTGGGCCTGACCCTAAAACAAGCCTAACCCTGGGACCTGGCCCTGACCTAAAACAACCCTAACCCTGGGCCCTGGCCCTGACCTAAAACAACCCTAACCCTGGGCCCTGGCCCTGACCCTAAAACAACCCTATCCCTGGGCCCTGGCCCCGACCCTAAAACAAGCCTAACCCTGGGCACTGGCCCTGACCCTAAAACAAGCCTAACCCTGGGCCCTGGCCCTGACCCTAAAACAACCCTATCCCTAGGCCCTGGCCCTGACCCTAAAACAAGCCTTACACTGGGCCCTGGCCCTGACCCTAAAACAAGCCTTACCCTGGGCCCTGGCCCTGACCCTAAAACAAGCCTAACCCTGGGCCCTGGCCCTGACCGTAAAACAAGCCTAACCCTGGTCCCTGGCCCTGACCCTAAAACAACCCTAACCCTGGGCCCTGTCCCTGACCCTAAAACAAGCCTAACCCTGGGCCCTGGCCCTGACCCTAAATCAAGCCTAACCCTGGGACCTGGCCCTGAACCTAAAACAAGCCTAACCCTGGGCCCTGGCCCTGACCCTAAAACAACCCTAACGCTGGGCCCTGGCCCTGACCCTAAAACACCCCTAAACCTGGGACCTGGCCCTGACCTAAAACAACCCTGACCCTGGGCCCTGGCCCTGACCCTAAAACAACCCGAACCCTGGGCCCTGGCACTAAAAGAAGCCTAACCCTGGGCCCAGGTCCTGACCCTAAAACAACCCTAACCCTGGGCCCTGGCTCGGACCCTAAAACAACCCTAACGCTGCGCCCTGGCCCTGACCCTAAAACAACCCTAACCCTGGGCCCTGGCCCTGACCCTAAAGCAAGCCTAACCCTGGGCCCTGGCCCTGACCCTAAAGCAAGCCTAAACCTGGGCCCTGGCCCTGACCCTAAAACAAGCCTATCCGTGGGCCCTGGACCTGACCCTAATACAAGCCTAACCCTTGGCCCTGGCCCTGACCCTAAAACAACCCTAAACCTGGGCCCTGGCCCTGACCCTAAAACAACCCTAACCCTGGGCCCTGGCCCTGACCCTAAAACAAGCCTATCCCTGGGCCCTGGACCTGACCCTAAAACAACCCTAACCCTGGGAACTGACCCTAAAGCAACCCTAACCCTGGGCACTAACCCTAAAATAACCATAACCCTGGGACCTGGCCCTGACCCTAAAACAACCCTAACCCTGGGCCCTGGCCCTGACCCTAAAACATACCTAATGCTGGGCACTGGCCCTGACCTAAAACAACCCTGACCCTGGGCCCTGGCCCTGACCCTAAAACAACCCTGACCCTGGGCCCTGGACATGACCCTAAAACAACCCTAACCTGAGCCCTGGCCCTGACCGTAAAACAACCCTAACCCTGGGAACTGGCCCTGACCTAAAACAACCCTAACCCTGGGACCTGGCCCTGAACCTAAATCAAGCCTAACCCTGGGCCCTGGCCCTGACCCTAAAACAACCCTAACTCTGGGCCCTGGCCCTGACCCTAAAACACCCCTAAACCTGGGCCCTGGCACTGACCTAAAACAACCCTGACCCTGGGCCCTGGCCCTGACTCTAAAACAACCCGAACCCTGGGCCCTGGCACTAAAAGAAGCCTAACCATGGGCCCAGGCCCTGACCCTAAAACAACCCTAACCCTGGGCCCTGGCGCTGACCCTAAAACAACCCTAACCCTGGGCCCTGGCCCTGACCCTAAAACAAGCCTAACCCTGGGCCCTGGCCCTGACCCTAAAACAACCCTAACCCTGGGCCCTCGCCCTGACCCTGAAACAACCCTAACCCTGGGCAGTGGCCCTGAACCTAAAACAACCCTAACCCTGTTCCCTGGCCCTGACCCTAAAACAAGCCTAACCCTGGGAACTGGCCCTGACCTAAAACAACCCTAACCCTGGGCCCTGGCCCTGACCTAAAACAACCCTAACCGTGGGCCCTGGCCCTGACCCTAAAACAACCCTAACCCTGGGCCCTGGTACTAAAACAAGACTAACCCTGGGCCCAGGTCCTGACCCTAAAACAACCCTAACCTGGGCCCAGGCCCTGACCCTAAAACAAGCCTAACCATGGGCACTGGCCCTGACCCTAAAACAACCCTATCCCGGGGCCCTGGCCCTGACCCTAAAACAAGCCTAACCCTGGGCCCTGGCCCTGACCCTAAAACAACCCTAACCCTGGGCCCTGGCCCTGACCCTAAAACAACCCTATCCCTGGGCCCTGGCCCTGACCCTAAAACAAGCCTAACCCTGGGACCTGGCCCTGAACCTAAATCAAGCCTAACCCTGGGCCCTGGCCCTGACCCTAAAACAACCCTAACTCTGGGCCCTGGCCCTGACCCTAAAACACCCCTAAACCTGGGCCCTGGCCCTGACCTAAAACAACCCTGACCCTGGGCCCTGGCCCTGACTCTAAAACAACCCGAACCCTGGGCCCTGGCACTAAAAGAAGCCTAACCCTGGGCCCAGGTCCTGACCCTAAAACAACCCTAACCCTGGGCCCTGGCGCTGACCCTAAAACAACCCTAACGCTGGGCCCTGGCCCTGACCCTAAAACAACCCTAACCCTGGGCCCTGGCCCTGACCCTAAAACAATCCTAACCCTGGGCCCTGGCCCTGACCCTAAAACAACCATAGCTCTGGGCCCTGGCCCTGAACCTAAAACAACCCTAGCCCTGGGCCCAGGCCCTGACCCTAAAACAAACCTAACCCTGGGCCCTGGCCCTGACCCTAAAACAAACCTAACCCTGGGCCCTGGCCCTGACCCTAAAACAACCCTAACCCTGGGCCCTGGCCCTGACTCTAAAACAAGCCTAACCCTGGGCCCTGGCCCTGACCCTAAAACAACCCTAACCCTGGGCCCTGGCCCAGACCCTAAAACAAACCTCACCCTAGGCCCTGGCCCTGACCCTAAAATAAAGCCAACCATGGGCACTCACCCTAAAACAACCCTAACCCTGGGCCCTGACCCTAAAACAACCTTAACCCTGGGCACTGACCCCAAAATAACCATAACCCTGGGCCCTAGCCCTGACCCTAAAACAACCCTAACCCTGGGACCTGGCCCTGACACTGAAACAACCCTGACCCTGGACCCTGGCCCTGACCCTAAAACAACCCTAACCCTGGGCCCTGGCCCTGACCCTAAAACAACCCTGTCCCTGGGCCCTGGCCCTGACCCTAAAACAAGCCTAACCCTGGGACCTGGCCCTGAACCTAAATCAAGCCTAACCCTGGGCCCTGGCCCTGACCCTAAAACAACCCTAACTCTGGGCCCTGGCCCTGACCCTAAAACACCCCTAAACCTGGGCCCTGGCCCTGACCTAAAACAACCCTGACCCTGGGCCCTGGCCCTGACTCTAAAACAACCCGAACCCTGGGCCCTGGCACTAAAAGAAGCCTAACCCTGGGCCCAGGTCCTGACCCTAAAACAACCCTAACCCTGGGCCCTGGCGCTGACCCTAAAACAACCCTAACGCTGGGCCCTGGCCCTGACCCTAAAACAACCCTAACCCTGGGCCCTGGCCCTGACCCTAAAACAATCCTAACCCTGGGCCCTGGCCCTGACCCTAAAACAACCATAGCTCTGGGCCCTGGCCCTGAACCTAAAACAACCCTAGCCCTGGGCCCAGGCCCTGACCCTAAAACAAACCTAACCCTGGGCCCTGGCCCTGACCCTAAAACAAACCTAACCCTGGGCCCTGGCCCTGACCCTAAAACAACCCTAACCCTGGGCCCTGGCCCTGACTCTAAAACAAGCCTAACCCTGGGCCCTGGCCCTGACCCTAAAACAACCCTAACCCTGGGCCCTGGCCCAGACCCTAAAACAAACCTCACCCTAGGCCCTGGCCCTGACCCTAAAATAAAGCCAACCATGGGCACTCACCCTAAAACAACCCTAACCCTGGGCCCTGACCCTAAAACAACCTTAACCCTGGGCACTGACCCCAAAATAACCATAACCCTGGGCCCTAGCCCTGACCCTAAAACAACCCTAACCCTGGGACCTGGCCCTGACACTGAAACAACCCTGACCCTGGACCCTGGCCCTGACCCTAAAACAACCCTAACCGTGGGCCCTGGCCCTGACGCTAAAACAACCCTAACCCTGAGCCCTGGCCCTGACCGTAAAACAACCCTAACCCTGGGCCCTTGCCCTGACCTAAAACAACCCTAACCCTGGGCCCTGGCCCTGAACCTAAAACAACCCTAACCCTGGGCCCTGGTACTAAAACAAGCCTAACCCTGGGCCCAGGTCCTGACCCTAAAACAACCCTAAACCTGGGCCCTGGCCCTGACCCTAAAACAAGCCTAACCCTGGGCCCTGGCCCTGACCCTAAAACAACCCTATCCCTGGGCCCTGGCCCTGACCCTAAAACAAGCCTAACCCTGGGCACTGGCCCTGACCCTAAAACAACCCTAACCCTGGGCCCTGTCCCTGACCCTAAAACAAGCCTAACCCTGGGCCTTGGCCCTGACCCTAATACAAGCCTAACCCTGGGTCCTGGGCCTGACCCTAAAACAACCCTATCCCTGGGCCCTGGCCATGACCTAAAACAACCATAAACCTGGGCCCTTGCCCTGACCCTAAAACAACCCTAACCCAGGGCCCTGGCACAAAAACAACCCTAACCCTAGGCCCAGGACATGACCCTAAAACAACCCTGACCCTGGGCCCTGTCCCTGACCCTAAAACAAGAATAACCGTCGGCCCTGGCCCTGACCCGAAAACAACCCTAACCCTGGGCGCTGGCCATGACCCTAAAACAACCCTAACCCTGGGCCCTGATCCTAAAACAGGCCTAAACCTGGGCCCCGAACCTAAAAAAACCCTAACCCGGGGCCCTGGCACTAAAACAAGCCTAACTCTGGGCCTTGGCCCTGACCCTAAAACAAGCCTAAACCTGGGCCCTGGCCCTGACCCTAAAACAAGCCTAACCCTGGGCCCTGGCCCTGACCCTAAAACAACCCTATCCCTGGGCCCTGGCCCTGACCCTAAAACAAGCCTAACCCTGGGCCCTGGCCCTGACCCTAAAACAAGCCTAACCCTGGGCCCTGGCCCTGACCCTAAAACAAGCCTAACCCTGGTCCCTGGCCCTGACCCTAAAACAACCCTAACCCTGGGCTCTGTCCCTGACCCTAAAACAAGCCTAAACCTGGGCCCTGGCCCTGACCCTAAAACAAGCCTAACCCTGGGACGTGGCCCTGAACCTAAAACAAGCCTAACCCTGGGCCCTGGCCCTGACCCTAAAACAACCCTAACGCTGGGCCCTGGCCCTGACCCTAAAACACCCCTAAACCTGGGACCTGGCCCTGACCTAAAACAACCTTGACCCTGGGCCCTGGCCCTGACCTAAAACAACCCTGACCCTGGGCCCTGGCCCTGACCCTAAAACAACCCGAACCCTGGGCCCTGGCACTAAAAGAAACCTAAACCTGGGCCCAGGTCCTGACACTAAAACAACCCTAACCCTGGGCCCTGGCCCTGACTCTAAAACAAGCCTAACCCTGGGCCCTGGCCCTGACCCTAAAACAACCCTAACCCTGGGCCCTGGCCCAGACCCTAAAACAAACCTAAACCTAGGCCCTGGCCCTGACCCTAAAATAAAGCCAACCATGGGCACTCACCCTAAAACAACCCTAACCCTGGGCCCTGACCCTAAAACAACCTTAACCCTGGGCACTGACCCTAAAATAACCATAACCCTGGGCCCTGGCCCTGACCCTAAAACAACCCTAACCCTGGGACCTGGCCCTGACACTGAAACAACCCTGACCCTGGACACTGGCCCTGACCCTAAAACAACCCTAACCGTGGGCCCTGGACATGACCCTAAAACAACCCTAACCCTGAGCCCTGGCAGTGACCGTAAAACAACCCTAACCCTGGGCCCTGGCCCTGACCCTAAAACAACCCTAAAACTGGACCCTGACCCTGACCCTGAAACAACCCTAACCCTGGGTCCTGGCCCTCACCGTAAAACATCCCTAACCCTGGGTCCCTGGCCCTGACCCTAAAACAAGCCTAACCCTGGGCCCAGGCCCTGACCCTAAAACAAGCCTAACCCTGGGCCCTGGCCCTGACCCTAAAACAACCCTATCCCTGGGCCCTGGCCCTGACCCTAAAACAAGCCTAACCGTGGGCACTGGCCCTGACCCTAAAACAAGCCTAACCCTGGGCCCTGGCCCTGACCCTAAAACAACCCTATCCCTGGGCCCTGGCCCTGACCCTAAAACAAGCCTTACCCTGGGCCCTTGCCCTGACCCTAAAACAAGCCTAACCCTGGGCCCTGGCCCTGACCCTAAAACAAGCCTAACCCTGGTCCCTGGCCCTGACCCTAAAACAACCCTAACCCTGGGCCCTGTCCCTGACCCTAAAACAAGCCTAACCCTGGGCCCTGGCTCTGACCCTAAATCAAGCCTAACCCTGGGACCTGGCCCTGAACCTAAAACAAGCCTAACCCTGGGCCCTGGCCCTGACCCTAAAACAACCCTAACGCTGGGCCCTGGCCCTGACCCTAAAACACCCCTAAACCTGGGACCTGGCCCTGACCTAAAACAACCCTGACCCTGGGCCCTGGCCCTGACCCTAAAACAACCCGAACCCTGGGCCCTGGCACTAAAAGAAGCCTAACCCTGGGCCCAGGTCCTGACCCTAAAACAACCCTAACCCTGGGCCCTGGCTCGGACCCTAAAACAACCCTAACGCTGCGCCCTGGCCCTGACCCTAAAACAACCCTAACCCTGGGCCCTGGCCCTGACCTTAAAGCAAGCCTAACCCTGGGCCCTGGCCCTGACCCTAAAGCAAGCCTAAACCTGGGCCCTGGCCCTGACCCTAAAACAAGCCTAACCCTGGGCCCTGGCCCTGACCCTAAAACAACCCTAACCCTGGGCCCTGTCCTTGACCCTAAAACAAGCCTAATCCTGGGCCCTGGCCCTGACCCTAAAACAAGCCTATCCGTGGGCCCTGGACCTGACCCTAATACAAGCCTAACCCTTGGCCCTGGCCCTGACCCTAAAACAACCCTAAACCTGGGCCCTGGCCCTGACCCTAAAACAAACCTAACCCTGGGCCCTGGCCGTGACCCTAAAACAAGCCTATCCCTGGGCCCTGGACCTGACCCTAAAACAACCCTAACCCTGGGCACTGACCCTAAAGCAACCCTAACCCTGGGCACTAACCCTAAAATAACCATAACCCTTGGACCTGGCCCTGACCCTAAAACAACCCTAACCCTGGGCCCTGGCCCTGACACTGAAACAACCCTTACCCTTGAACCTGGCCCTAACCCTAAAACACCCCTAAACCTGGGCCCTGTCCCTGACCCTAAAACAAACCTAATGCTGGGCACTGGCCCTGACCTAAAACAACCCTGACCCTGGGCCCTGGCCCTGACCCTAAAACAACCCTAACCCTGGGCCCTGGCACAAAAACAACCCTAACCCTAGGCCCAGGACCTGACCCTAAAACAACCCTAACCCTGGGCCCTGGTCCTGACCCTAAAACAACCCTAACCGTGGGCCCTGTCCCTGACCCTAAAACAAGACCAACCCAGGTCCCTGGCCCTGACCTAAAACAACCCTGACCCTGGGCCCTGTCCCTGACCCTAAAACAAGCCTAACCGTGGGCCCTGGCCCTGACCCTAAAACAACCCTAACCCTGGGCGCTGGCCATGACCCTAAAACAACCCTAACCCTGGGCCCTGATCCTAAAACAAGCCTAAACCTGGGCCCCGAACCTAAAAAAACCCTAACCCTGGGCACTGGTACTAAAACAAGCCTAACCCTGGGCCCTGGCCCTGACCCTAAAACAAGCCTAACCCTAGACCCTGGCCCTGACCCTAAAACAAGCCTAAACCTGGGCCCTGGCCCTGACCCTAAAACAACCCTAACCCTGGGCCCTGGCCCTGACCCTAAAACAAGCCTAACTCTGGGACCTCGCCCTGACCCTAAAACAACCCTAACCCTGGGCCCTGGCCCTGACCCTAAAACAACCCTAATCCTGGGCCCTGGACCTGACCCTAAAAGAACCCTAACCGTGGGCCCTGGACATGACCCTAAAACAACCCTAACCGTGGGCCCTGGACATGACCCTAAAACAACCCTAACCTGAGCCCTGGCCCTGACCGTAAAACAACCCTAACCCTCGGCACTGGCCCTGACCCTAAAACAACCCTAAACCTGGACCCTGACCCTGACCCTAAAACAACCCTAACCCTGGGCCCTGGCCCGGACCGTAAAACATCCCTAACCCTGGCCCCTGGCCCTGATCCTAAAACAAGCGTAACCCTGGGCCCTGGCCCTGACCCTAAAACAACCCTAACCCTGGGCCCTCGCCCTGACCCTGAAACAACCCTAACCCTGGGCAGTGGCCCTGAACCTAAAACAACCCTAACCCTGGGCCCTGGCCCTGACCCTAAAACAAGCCTAACCCTGGGAACTGGCCCTGACCTAAAACAACCCTAACCCTGGGCCCTGGCCCTGACCTAAAACAACCCTAACCGTGGGCCCTGGCCCTGACCCTAAAACAACCCTAACCCTGGGCCCTGGTACTAAAACAAGACTAACCCTGGGCCCAGGTCCTGACCCTAAAACAACCCTAACCTGGGCCCAGGCCCTGACCCTAAAACAAGCCTAACCCTGGGCACTGGCCCTGACCCTAAAACAACCCTATCCCGGGGCCCTGGCCCTGACCCTAAAACAAGCCTAACCCTGGGCCCTGGCCATGACCCTAAAACAAACCTAACCCTGGGCCCTGGCCCTGAACCTAAATCAAGCCTAACCCTGGGCCCTGGCCCTGACCCTAAAACAACCCTAACGCTGGGCCCTGGCCCTGACCCTAAAACCCTGGCCCTGACCTAAAACAACCCTGACCCTGGGCCCTGGCCCTGACTCTAAAACAACGCGAACCCTGGGCCCTGGCACTAAAAGAAGCCTAACCCTGGGCCCAGGTCCTGACCCTAAAACAACCCTAACCCTGGGCCCTGGCGCTGACCCTAAAACAACCCTAATGCTGGGCCCTGGCCCTGACCCTGAAACAACCCTAACCCTGGTCCCTGGCCCTCACCGTAAAACATCCCTAAACCTGGATCCCTGGCCCTGACCCTAAAACAAGCCTAACCCCTGGCCCAGGCCCTGACCCTAAAACAAGCCTAACCCTGGGCCCTGGCCCTGACCCTAAAACAAGCCTAACCCTGGGCCCTGGCCCTGACCCTAATACAACCCTAACCCTGGGCCCTCGCCCTGACCCTAAAACAACCCTAACCCTGGGCACTGGCCCTGAACCTAAAACAACCCTAACCCAGGGACCTGGGCCTGACCCTAAAACAAGCCTAACCCTGGGACCTGGCCCTGACCTAAAACAACCCTAACCCTGGGCCCTGGCCCTGACCTAAAACAACCCTAACCCTGGGCCCTGGCCCTGACCCTAAAACAACCCTATCCCTGGGCCCTGGCCCTGACCCTAAAACAAGCCTAACCCTGGGCCCTGGCCCTGACCCTAAAACAAGCCTAACCCTGGGCCCTGGCCCTGACCCTAAAACAACCCTATCCCTGGGCCCTGGCCCTGACCCTAAAACAAGCCTTACACTGGGCCCTGGCCCTGACCCTGAAACAAGCCTTACCCTGGGCCCTGGCCCTGACCCTAAAACAAGCCTAACCATGGGCCCTGGCCCTGACCGTAAAACAAGCCTAACCCTGGTCCCTGGCCCTGACCCTAAAACAACCCTAACCCTGGGCCCTGTCCCTGACCCTAAAACAAGCCTAACCCTGGGCCCTGGCCCTGACCCTAAATCAAGCCTAACCCTGGGACCTGGCCCTGAACCTAAAACAACCCTAACCCTGGGCCCTGGCCCTGACCCTAAAACAACCCTAACGCTGGGCCCTGGCCCTGACCCTAAAACACCCCTAAACCTGGGACCTGGCCCTGACCTAAAACAACCCTGACCCTGGGCCCTGGCCCTGACCCTAAAACAACCCGAACCCTGGGCCCTGGCACTAAAAGAAGCCTAACCCTGGGCCCAGGTCCTGACCCTAAAACAACCCTAACCCTGGGCCCTGGCTCGGACCCTAAAACAACCCTAACGCTGCGCCCTGGCCCTGACCCTAAAACAAGCCTAACCCTGGGCCCTGGCCCTGACCCTAAAGCAAGCCTAACCCTGGGCCCTGGCCCTGACCATAAAGCAAGCCTAAACCTGGGCCCTGGCCCTGACCCTAAAACAAGCCTATCCGTGGGCCCTGGACCTGACCCTAATACAAGCCTAACCCTTGGCCCTGGCCCTGACCCTAAAACAACCCTAAACCTGGGCCCTGGCCCTGACCCTAAAACAACCCTAACCCTGGGCCCTGGCCCTGACCCTAAAACAAGCCTATCCCTGGGCCCTGGACCTGACCCTAAAACAACCCTAACCCTGGGAACTGACCCTAAAGCAACCCTAAACCTGGGCACTAACCCTAAAATAACCATAACCCTGGGACCTGGCCCTGACCCTAAAACAACCCTAACCCTGGTGCCTGGCCCTGACCCTAAAACATACCTAATGCTCGGCACTGGCCCTGACCTAAAACAACCCTGACCCTGGGCCCTGGCCCTGACCCTAAAACAACCCTGACCCTGGGCCCTGGACATGACCCTAAAACAACCCTAACCTGAGCCCTGGCCCTGACCGTAAAACAACCCTAACCCTGGGAACTGGCCCTGACCTAAAACAACCCTAACCCTGGAACCTGGCCCTGAACCTAAATCAAGCCTAACCCTGGGCCCTGGCCCTGACCCTAAAACAACCCTAACTCTGGGCCCTGGCCCTGACCCTAAAACACCCCTAAACCTGGGCCCTGGCACTGACCTAAAACAACCCTGACCCTGGGCCCTGGCCCTGACTCTAAAACAACCCGAACCCTGGGCCCTGGCACTAAAAGAAGCCTAACCATGGGCCCAGGCCCTGACCCTAAAACAACCCTAACCCTGGGCCCTGGCGCTGACCCTAAAACAACCCTAACCCTGGGCCCTGGCCCTGACCCTAAAACAAGCCTAACCCTGGGCCCTGGCCCTGACCCTAAAACAACCCTAACCCTGGGCCCTCGCCCTGACCCTGAAACAACCCTAACCCTGGGCAGTGGCCCTGAACCTAAAACAACCCTAACCCTGGGCCCTGGCCCTGACCCTAAAACAAGCCTAACCCTGGGAACTGGCCCTGACCTAAAACAACCCTAACCCTGGGCCCTGGCCCTGACCTAAAACAACCCTAACCGTGGGCCCTGGCCCTGACCCTAAAACAACCCTAACCCTGGGCCCTGGTACTAAAACAAGACTAACCCTGGGCCCAGGTCCTGACCCTAAAACAACCCTAACCTGGGCCCAGGCCCTGACCCTAAAACAAGCCTAACCATGGGCACTGGCCCTGACCCTAAAACAACCCTATCCCGGGGCCCTGGCCCTGACCCTAAAACAAGCCTAACCCTGGGCCCTGGCCCTGACCCTAAAACAACCCTAACCCTGGGCCCTGGCCCTGACCCTAAAACAACCCTATCCCTGGGCCCTGGCCCTGACCCTAAAACAAGCCTAACCCTGGGACCTGGCCCTGAACCTAAATCAAGCCTAACCCTGGGCCCTGGCACTGACCCTAAAACAACCCTAACTCTGGGCCCTGGCCCTGACCCTAAAACACCCCTAAACCTGGGCCCTGGCCCTGACCTAAAACAACCCTGACCCTGGGCCCTGGCCCTGACTCTAAAACAACCCGAATCCTGGGCCCTGGCACTAAAAGAAGCCTAACCCTGGGCCCAGGTCCTGACCCTAAAACAACCCTAACCCTGGGCCCTGGCGCTGACCCTAAAACAACCCTAACGCTGGGCCCTGGCCCTGACCCTAAAACAACCCTAACCCTGGGCCCTGGCCCTGACCCTAAAACAATCCTAACCCTGGGCCCTGGCCCTGACCCTAAAACAACCATAGCTCTGGGCCCTGGCCCTGAACCTAAAACAACCCTAGCCCTGGGCCCAGGCCCTGACCCTAAAACAAACCTAACCCTGGGCCCTGGCCCTGACCCTAAAACAAACCTAACCCTGGGCCCTGGCCCTGACCCTAAAACAACCCTAACCCTGGGCCCTGGCCCTGACTCTAAAACAAGCCTAACCCTGGGCCCTGGCCCTGACCCTAAAACAACCCTAACCCTGGGCCCTGGCCCAGACCCTAAAACAAACCTCACCCTAGGCCCTGGCCCTGACCCTAAAATAAAGCCAACCATGGGCACTCACCCTAAAACAACCCTCACCCTGGGCCCTGACCCTAAAACAACCTTAACCCTGGGCACTGACCCCAAAATAACCATAACCCTGGGCCCTAGCCCTGACCCTAATACAACCCTAACCCTGGGACCTGGCCCTGACACTGAAACAACCCTGACCCTGGACCCTGGCCCTGACCCTAAAACAACCCTAACCGTGGGCCCTGGACATGACCCTAAAACAACCCTAACCCTGAGCCCTGGCCCTGACCGTAAAACAACCCTAACCCTGGGCCCTTGCCCTGACCTAAAACAACCCTAACCCTGGGCCCTGGCCCTGAACCTAAAACAACCCTAACCCTGGGCCCTGGTACTAAAACAAGCCTAACCCTGGGCCCAGGTCCTGACCCTAAAACAACCCTAAACCTGGGCCCTGGCCCTGACCCTAAAACAAGCCTAACCCTGGGCCCTGGCCCTGACCCTAAAACAACCCTATCCCTGGGCCCTGGCCCTGACCCTAAAACAAGCCTAACCCTGGGCACTGGCCCTGACCCTAAAACAAGCCTAACCCTGGGCCCTGGCCCTGACCCTTAAACAACCCTATCCCTGGGCCCTGGCCCTCACCCTAAAACAAGCCTAACCCTGGGCCCTGGCCCTGACCCTAAAACAAGCCTAACCCTGGGCCCTGACCCTGACCCTAAAACAATCCTAACCCTGGTCCCTGGCCCTGACCCTAAAACAACCATAACCCTGGGCCCTGTCCCTGACCCTAAAACAAGCCTAACCCTGGGCCTTGGCCCTGACCCTAAAACAAGCCTAACCCTGGGTCCTGGGCCTGACCCTAAAACAACCCTATCCCTGGGCCCTGGCCATGACCTAAAACAACCATAAACCTGGGCCCTTGCCCTGACCCTAAAACAACCCTAACCCAGGGCCCTGGCACAAAAACAACCCTAACCCTAGGCCCAGGACCTGACCCTAAAACAACCCTAAACCTGGGCCCTGGTCCTGACCCTAAAACAACCCTAACCGTGGGCCCTGTCCCTGACCCTAAAACAACCCTAACCCTGGGCGCTGGCCATGACCCTAAAACAACCCTAACCCTGGGCCCTGATCCTAAAACAGGCCTAAACCTGGGCCCCGAACATTAAAAAACCCTAACCCGGGGCCCTGGCACTAAAACAAGCCTAAATCTGGGCCTTGGCCCTGACCCTAAAACAAGCCTAACCCTGGGCCCTGGCCCTGACCCTAAAACAAGCCTAAACCTGGGCCATGGCCCTGACCCTAAAACAAGCCTAAACCTGGGCCCTGGCCCAGACCCTAAAACAACCCTAACCCTAGGCACTGGCCCCGACCCTAAAACAAGCCTAACCGAGGGACCTCGCCCTGACCCTAAAACAACCCTAACCCTGGGCCCTGGCCCTAACCCTGATCATAAAACAACCCTAACCCTGGGCCCTGGCTCTGACCCTAAAACAAGCCTAACCCTGGGCCCTGGCCCTGACCCTAAAACAAGCCTAACCCTGGGCCCAGGTTCTGACCCTAAAACAATCCTAACCCTGGGCCCTGGCCCTGACCCTAAAACAACCATAACTCTGGGCCCTGGCCCTGAACCGAAAACAACCCTAACCCTGGGCCCAGGCCCTGACCCTAAAACAAACCTAACCCTGGGCCCTGGCCCTGACCCTAAAACAAACCTAACCCTGGGCCCTGGCCCTGACCCTAAAACAACCCTAACCCTGGGCCCTGGCCCTGACACTAAAACAATCCTAACCCTGGGCCCTGGCCCTGACCCTAAAACAACCCTAACCCTGGGCCCTGGCCCTGACCCTAAAACAAACCTAACCCTAGGCCCTGGCCCTGACCCTAAAATAAACCCAACCATGAGCACTCACCCTAAAACAATCCTGACCCTGGGCCCTGACCCTAAAACAACCTTAACCCTGGGCACTGACCATAAAATAACCATAACCGTGGGCCCTGGCCCTCACCCTAAACCAACCCTAACCCTGGGACCTGGCCCTGACACTGAAACAACCCTTACCCAGGAACCTGGCCCTGACCCTAAAACAACCCTAACCCTGGGCCCTGATCCTTACCCTAAAACAACCCTAATCCTGGGCCTTGGACCTGACCCTAAAACAACCCTAACCGTGGGCCCTGGACATGACCGTAAAACAACACTAACCGTGGGCCCTAGACATGACCCTAAAACAACCCTAACCCTGAGCCCTGGCCCTGACCATAAAACAACCCTAACCCTGGGCCCTGGCCATGACCCTAAAACAACCCTAAACCTGAGCCCTGACCCTGACCCTAAAACAACCCTAACCCTGGGCCCTGGCCCTGACCGTAAAACATCCCTAACCCTGGGCCCTGGCCCTGACCCTAAAACAAGCCTAACCCTGGGCCCTGGCCCTTTACCTAAAACAACCCTAACCCTGGGCCTTGGCCCTGACCCTAAAGCAAGCCTAACTCTCGGCCCTGGCCCTGACCCTAAAACAACCCTAACCCTGGGCCCTGGCCCTGACGCTAAAAGAACCCTAACACTGGGCCCTGGCCCTGACCTTAAAACAACCCTAACCCTGGGCCCTGGCCCTGACCCTAAAACAACCCTAACCCTGGGCCCTGGCCCTGACCCTAAAACAAACCTAAACCTGGGCCCGGGCCCTGACCCTAAAACAACCCGAACCCTGGGCCCTGGCCCTGACCCTAAAACAACCCTAAACCTGGGCCCTGGCCCTGACCCAAAAACAACCCTAACCCTGGCCCTGGCCATGACCCTAAAACAAACGTAAACCTGGGCCCTGGCCCTGACCCTAAAACAAGGCTAAACCTGGGCCCTGGCCCTGACCCTAAAACAACCCTAAACCTAGACCCTGGCCCTGACCCTAAAACAACCCTAACCCTGGGACCTGGCACTAAAACAAGCCTAAACCTGGGCCCTGCCCATGACCCTAAAACAACCGTAAACCTGGGCCCTGGCCCTGACCCTAAAACAAGCCTAAACCTGGGCCCTGGCCGTGACCCTAAAACAACCCTAAACATGGACCCTGGCCCTGACCCTAAAACAAGCCTAACCCTGGGCCCTGGCCGTGACCCAAAACAACACTAACCCTGGGCACTGGCCCTGACCCTAAAACAACCCTAACCCTGGGCCCTGGCCCTGACCCTAAAACAAGCCTAACCCTGGGCCCTGGCCCTGACCCTAAAACAACCCTAAACCTGGGCCCTGTCCTTGACCCTAAAACAAGACTAATCCTGGGCCCTGGCCCTGACCCTAAAACAAGCCTAACCGTGGGCCCAGGACCTGACCCTAAAACAACCCTAACCCTGGGCCCTGGCCATGACCTAAAACAACCCTAACCCGGGGCCCTGGCCCTGACCCTAAAACAACCCTAACCCGGGGCCCTGGCACAAAAACAACCCTAACCCTAGGCCAAGGACCTGACCCTAAAACAACCCTAACCCTGGGCCCTGGTCCTGACCCTAAAACAACCCTAACCGTGGGCCCTGGCCCTGACCCTAAAACAAGCCTAACCGTGGGCCCTGGCCCTGACCCAAAAACAACCCTAACCTTGGGCGCTGGCCATGACCCTAAAACAACCCTAACCCTGGGCCCTGATCCTAAAACAAGCCTAACCCTGGGCCCCGAACCTAAAAAAACCCAAACCCCGGGCCCTGGCACTAAAACAAGCCTAACCATGGGCCCTGGCCCTGACCCTAAAACAAGCCTAACCCTGGACCCTGCCCCTGACCCTAAAAAAAGCCTAAACCTGTGCCCTGGCCCTGAACCTAAAACAACCCTAACCCTGGGCCCTGGCCCTGACACTGAAACAACCCTTACCCTGGACCCTGGCCCTAACCCTAAAACACCCCTAAACCTGGGCCCTGTCCCTGACCCTAAAACAAACCTAATGCTGGGCCCTGGCCCTGACCTAAAACAACCCTGACCCTGGGGCCTGGCCCTGACCCTAAAAAAACCCTAACCCTGGGCCCTGGCCCTGACCCTAAAACAAGCCTAACCCTGGGCCCTGGCCCTGACCCTAAAACAAGCCCAAACCTGGGCCCTGGCCCTGACCCTAAAACAAGCCTAACCCTGGGCCCTGGCCCTGACCCTAAAACAAGCCTAACCCTGGGCCCTGGCCCTGACCCTAAAACAACCCTAACCCTGGGCCCTGGCCCTGACCCTAAAACAACCCTAATCCTGGGCCCTGGCACTAAAACAACCCTAACACTGGGCCCAGGTCCTGACCCTAAAACAACCCTAACCCTGGGCCCCGACCCTGACTCTAAAACAACCCTAACCCTGGGCCCCGGCCCTGACCCTAAAACAAGCCTAACCCTGGGCCCTGGCCCTGACCCTAAAACAAGCCTAAACCTGGGCCCTGGCTCTGACCCTAAAACAACCCTAACCATGGGCCCTGGCCCTGACCCTAAAACAAGCCTAACCCTGGGACCTGGCCCTGACCCTAAAACAACCCTAACCCTGGGCCCTGGCCCTTAACCTAAAACAACCCTAACCGTGGGCCCTGGCCCTGACCCTAAAACAAGCCTAACCCAGGGCCCTGGCCCTGACCCTAAAACAAGCCTAACCCAGGGCCCTGGCCCTGACCCTAAAACAAGCCTAACCCTGGGCCCTGGCCCTGACCCTAAAACAACCCTAACCCTGGGCCCTGTCTCTGACCCCAAAACAACCCTAACCCTGGGCCCCGGCCCTGACCCTAAAACAAGCCTAACCCTCGGCCCTGGCCCTGACCCTAAAACAACCCTAACCCTGGGACCTGGACCTGACCCTAAAACAACCCTATCCCTGGGCCATGGCCCTAAGCCTAAAACAAGCCTAATCCTGGGCCCTGGCCCTGACCCTAAAACAAGCCTAATCCTGGGCCCTGGCCCTGTCCCTTAAACACCCCTAAACCTGGGCCCTGGCCCAGACCCTAAAACAACCCTAATGCTGGGCCCTGGCCCTGACCTAAAACAACCCTCACCCTGGGCCCTGGCCCTGACCCTAAAACAACCCTCACCCTGGGCCCTGGCACTAAAACAAGCTTAAACCTGGGCCCATGTCCTGACCTTAAAACAACCCTAATCCTGGGCCCTGGCCCTGACCCTAAAACAACCCTAACCCTGGGCCATGGCCCTGAGCCTAAAACAACACTAACCCTCGGCCATGGCCCTGACCCTAAAACAACACTAACCCTGGGCCCTGGCCCTTAACCTAAAACAACCCTAACCCTGGGCCCTGGCCCTGACCCTAAAACAAGCCTAACCCAGGGCCCTGGCCATGACCCTAAAACAAGCCTAACCCAGGGCCCTGGCCCTGACCCTAAAACAAGCCTAACCCTGGGCACTGGCCCTGACCCTAAAACAACCCTAACACTGGGCCCTGTCTCTGACCCCAAAACAACCCTAACCCTGGGCCCCGGCCCTGACCCTAAAACAAGCCTAACCCTCGGCCCTGGCCCTGACCCTAAAACAACCCTAACCCTGAGACCTGGACCTGACCCTAAAACCACCCTATCCCTGGGCCTTGGCCCTAACCCTAAAACAAGCCTAATCCTGGGCCCTGGCCCTGACCCTAAAACAAGCCTAATCCTGGGCCCTGGCCCTGACCCTAAAACACCCCTAAACCTGGGCCCTGGCCCTGACCCTAAAACAACCCTAATGCTGTGCCCTGGCCCTGACCTAAAACAACCCTGACCCTGGGCCCTGGCCCTGAACCTAAAACAACCCTCACCCTGGGCCCTGGCACTAAAACAAGCTTAAACCTGGGCCCATGTCCTGACCCTAAAACAACCCTAATCCTGGGCCCTGGCCCTGACCCTAAAACAACCCTAACCCTGGGCCATGGCCCTGACCCTAAAACAACACTAACCCTGGGCACTGGCCCTGACCCTAAAACAACCCTAACCCTGGGCCCTGGCTCTGACCCTAAAACAAGCCTAACTCTGGGCCCTGGCCCTGACCCTAAATCAACCCTAAACCTGGGCCCTGTCCTTGACCCTAAAACAAGCCTAATCCTGGGCCCTGGCCCTGACCCTAAAACAAGCCTAAACATGGGCCCTGGCCCTGACCCTAAAACAAGCCTAACCCTGGGCCCTGGCCCTGACCCTAAAACAACCCTAACCCTGGGCCCTGGCCCTGACCCTAAAACAACCCTATCCCTGGGCCCTGTCCATGACCTAAAACAACCCTAACCCTGGGCCCTGGCCCTGACCCTAAAACAAGCCTAACCCTGGGACCTCGCCCTGACCCTAAAACAACCCTAACCCTGGGCCCTGGCCCTGACCCTAAAACAACCCTAACCCTGGGCCCTGGCCCTGACCCTAAAACAAGCCTAACCCTGGGACCTGGCCCTGACCCTAAAACAACCCTAACCCTGGGCCCTGGCCCTTAACCTAAAACAACCCTAACCGTGGGCCCTGGCCCTGACCCTAAAACAAGCCTAACACAGGGCCCTGGCCCTGACCCTAAAACAAGCCTAACCCAGGGCCCTGGCCCTGACCCTAAAACAAGCCTAACCCTGGGCCCTGGCCCTGACCCTAAAACAACCCTAACCCTGGGCCCTGTCTCTGACCCCAAAACAACCCTAACCCTGGGCCCCGGCCCTGACCCTAAAACAAGCCTAACCCTCGGCCCTGGCCCTGACCCTAAAACAACCCTGACCCTGGGACCTGGACCTGACCCTAAAACAACCCTATCCCTGGGCCCTGGCCCTAAGCCTAAAACAAGCCTAATCCTGGGCCCTGGCCCTGACCCTAAAACAAGCCTAATCCTGGGCCCTGGCCCTGTCCCTTAAACACCCCTAAACCTGGGCCCTGGCCCTGACCCTAAAACAACCCTAATGCTGGGCCCTGGCCCTGACCTAAAACAACCCTCACCCTGGGCCCTGGCCCTGACCCTAAAACAACCCTCACCCTGGGCCCTGGCACTAAAACAAGCTTAAACCTGGGCCCATGTCCTGACCCTAAAACAACCCTAATCCTGGGCCCTGGCCCTGACCCTAAAACAACCCTAACCCTGGGACATGGCCCTGACCCTAAAACAACACTAACCCTGGGCCATGGCCCTGACCCTAAAACAACACTAACCCTGGGCCCTGGCCCTTAACCTAAAACAACCCTAACCCTGGGCCCTGGCCCTGACCCTAAAACAAGCCTAACCCAGGGCCCTGGTCATGACCCTAAAACAAGCCTAACCCAGGGCCCTGGCCCTGACCCTAAAACAAGCCTAACCCTGGGCCCTGGCCCTGACCCTAAAACAACCCTAACACTGGGCCCTGTCTCTGACCCCAAAACAACCCTAACCCTGGGCCCCGGCCCTGACCCTAAAACAAGCCTAACCCTCGGCCCTGGCCCTGACCCTAAAACAACCCTAACCCTGAGACCTGGACCTGACCCTAAAACAACCCTATCCCTGGGCCTTGGCCCTAACCCTAAAACAAGCCTAATCCTGGGCCCTGGCCCTGACCCTAAAACAAGCCTAATCCTGGGCCCTGGCCCTGACCCTAAAACACCCCTAAACCTGGGCCCTGGCCCTGACCCTAAAACAACCCTAATGCTGGGCCCTGGCCCTGACCTAAAACAACCCTGACCCTGGGCCCTGGCCCTGACCCTAAAACAACCCTCACCCTGGGCCCTGGCACTAAAACAAGCTTAAACCTGGGCCCATGTCCTGACCCTAAAACAACCCTAATCCTGGGCCCTGGCCCTGACCCTAAAACAACCCTAACCCTGGGCCATGGCCCTGACCCTAAAACAACACTAACCCTGGGCACTGGCCCTGACCCTAAAACAACCCTAACCCTGGGCCCTGGCTCTGACCCTAAAACAAGCCTAACCCTGGGCCCTGGCCCTGACCCTAAAACAACCCTAAACCTGGGCCCTGTCCTTGACCCTAAAACAAGCCTAATCCTGGGCCCTGGCCCTGACCCTAAAACAAGCCTAACCCTGGGCCCTGGCCCTGACCCTAAAACAAGCCTAACCCTGGGCCCTGGCCCTGACCCTAAAACAACCCTAACCCTGGGCCCTGGCCCTGACCCTAAAACAACCCTATCCCTGGGCCCTGTCCATGACCTAAAACAACCCTAACCCTGGGCCCTGGCCCTGACCCTAAAACAAGCCTAACCCTGGGACCTCGCCCAGACCCTAAAACAACCCTAACCCTGGGCCCTGGCCCTGACCCTAAAACAACCCTAACCCTGGGCCCTGGCCCTGACCCTAAAACAAGCCTAACCCTGGGACCTCGCCCTGACCCTAAAACAACCCTAACCCTGGGCCCTGGCCCTAACCCTGATCATAAAACAACCCTAACCCTGGGCCCTGGCCCTGACCCTAAAACAAGCCAAACCCTGGGCCCTGGCCCTGACCCTAAAACAAGCCTAACCCTGGGCCCTGGCCCTGACCCTAAAACAACCCTAATCCTGGGCCCTGGCACTAAAACAAGCCTAACACTGGGCCCAGGTCCTGACCCTAAAACAACCCTAACCCTGGGCCCTGACCCTGACCCTAAAACAACCCTAACCCTGGGCCCTGTCCCTGACCCTAAAACAAGCCTAACCCTGGGCCCTGGCCCTGACCCTAAAACAAGCCTAACCCTGGGCCCTGGCTCTGACCCTAAAACAACCCTAACCATGGGCCCTGGCCCTGACCCTAAAACAAGCCTAACGCTGGGACCTGGCCCTGACCCTAAAACAACCCTAACCCTGGGCCCTGGCCCTTAACCTAAAACAACCCTAACCCTGGGCCCTGGCCCTGACCCTAAAACAAGCCTAACCCAGGGCCCTGGCCCTGACCCTAAAACAAGCCTAACCCAGGGCCCTGGCCCTGACCCTAAAACAAGCCTAACCCTGGGCCCTGGCCCTGACCCCAAAACAACCCTAACACTGGACACTGTCTCTGACCCCAAAACAACCCTAACCATGGGCCCCGGCCCTGACCCTAAAACAAGCCTAACCCTCGGCCCTGGCCCTGACCCTAAAACAACCCTAACCCTGGGACCAGGACCTGACCCTAAAACAACCCTATCCCTGGGCCCTGGCCCTAACCCTAAAACAAGCCTAATCCTGGGCCCTGGCCCTGACCCTAAAACAAGCCTAATCCTGGGCCCTGGCCCTGACCCTAAAACACCCCTAAAACTGGGCCCTGGCCCTGACCCTAAAACAACCCTAATGCTGGGCCCTGGCCCTGACCTAAAACAACCCTGACCCTGGGCCCTGGCCCTGACCCTAAAACAACCCTCACCCTGGGCCCTGGCACTAAAACAAGCTTAAACCTGGGCCCATGTCCTGACCCTAAAACAACCCTAATCCTGGGCCCTGGCCCTGACCCTAAAACAACCCTAACCCTGGGCCATGGCCCTGACCCTAAAACAACACTAACCCTGGGCACTGGCCCTGACCCTAAAACAACCCTAACCCTGGGCCCTGGCTCTGACCCTAAAACAAGCCTAACCCTGGGCCCTGGCCCTGACCCTAAAACAACCCTAAACCTGGGCCCTGTCCTTGACCCTAAAACAAGCCTAATCCTGGGCCCTGGCCCTGACCCTAAAACAAGCCTAACCCTGGGCCCTGGCCCTGACCCTAAAACAAGCCTAACCCTGGGCCCTGGCCCTGACCCTAAAACAACCCTAACCCTGGGCCCTGGCCCTGACCCTAAAACAACCCTATCCCTGGGCCCTGGCCATGACCTAAAACAACCCTAACCCTGGGCCCTGGCCCTGACCCTAAAACAACCCTAACCCTGGGCCCTGGCCCTGACCATAAAATAAAGCCAACCATGGGCACTCACCCTAAAACAACCCTAACCCTGGGCCCTGACCCTAAAACAACCTTAACCCTGGGCACTGAACCTAAAATAACCATAACCCTGGGCCCTGGCCCTGACCCTAAAACAACCCTAACCCTGGGACCTGGCCCTGACACTGAAACAACCCTGTCCCTGGACCCTGGCCCTGACCCTAAAACAACCCTAACCGTGGGCCCTGGACATGACCTTAAAACAATCCTAATCCTGGGCCCTGGCCCTGACCCTAAAACAAGCCTAAACCTGGGCCCTGGCCCTGACCCTAAAACAACCCTAACCCTGGGCCCTGGCCCTGACCCTAAAACAAGCCTAACCCTGGGACCTCGCCCTGACCCTAAAACAACCCTAACCCTGGGCCCTGGCCCTAACCCTGATCATAAAACAACCCTAACCCTGGGCCCTGGCTCCGACCCTAAAAGAAGCCTAAACCTGGGCCCTGGCCCTGACCCTAAATCAACCCTAACCCTGGGCCCAGGTCCTGACCCTAATACAATCCTAACCCTGGGCCATGGCCCTGACCCTAAAACAACCATAACTCTGGGCCCTGGCCCTAAACCTAAAACAACCCTAACCCTGGGCCCAGGCCCTGACCCTAAAACAAACCTAACCCTGGGCCCTGGCCCTGACCCTAAAACAACCCTAACCCTGGGCCCTGGCCCTGACCCTAAAACAACCCTAACCTTGGGCCCTGGCCCTGACCCTAAAACAACCCTAACCCTGGGCCCTGAACCTGACCCTAAAACAACCCTAATCCTGGGCCCTGGACCTGACCCTAAAACAACCCTAACAGTGGGCCCTGGACATGACCCTAAAACAACCCTAACCCTGAGCCCTGGCCATGACCGTAAAACAACCCTAACCCTGGGCACTGGCCCTGACCCTAAAACAACCCTAAACCTGGGCCCTGACCCTGACCCTAAAACAACCCTAACCCTGGGCCCTGGCCCTGACCGTAAAACATCCCTAACCCTGGGCCCTGGCCCTGACCCTAAAACAAGCCTAACCCTGGGCCCTGGCCCTGACCCTAAAACAAGCCGAACCCTGGACCCTGGCCCTGACCCTAAAACAAGCCTAACCCTGGGCCCTGGCCCTGACCCTAAAACAACCCTAACCCTGGGCCCTCGCCCTGACCCTAAAAGAACCCTAACCCTGGGCACTGGCCCTGAACCTAAAACAACCCTAAACCTGGGCCATGGCCCTGACCCTAAAACAAGCCTAACCCTGGGAACTGGCCCTGACCTAAAACAACCCTAACCCTGGGCCCTGGCCCTGACATAAAACAACCCTAACCGTGGGCCCTGGCCCTGACCCTAAAACAACCCTAACCCAGGGCCGTGGTACTAAAACAAGACTAACCCTGGGCCCAGGTCCTGACCCTAAAACAACCCTAACCCTGGGCCCAGGCCCTGACCCTAAAACAAGCCTAACCTTGGGCACTGGCCCTGACCCTAAAACAACCCTATCCCTGGGCCCTGGCCCTGACCCTAAAACAACCCTAACCCTGGGCCCTGGCCCTGACCCTAAAACAACCCTAACCCTGGGCCCTGGCCCTGACCCTAAAACAACCCTATCCCTGGGCCCTGGCCCAGACCCTAAAACAAGCCTAACCCTGGGACCTGGCCCTGAACCTAAATCAAGCCTAACCCTGGGCCCTGGCCCTGACCCTAAAACAACCCTAACGCTGGGCCCTGGCCCAGACCCTAAAACACCCCTAAACCTGGGCCCTGGCCCTGACCTAAAACAACCCTGACCCTGGGCCCTGGCCCTGACTCTAAAACAACCCGAACCCTGGGCCCTGGCACTAAATTAAGCCTAACCCTGGGCCCAGGTCCTGACCCTAAAACAACCCTAACCCTGGGCCCTGGCGCTGACCCTAAAACAACCCTAACGCTGGGCCCTGGCCCTGACCCTAAAACAACCCTAACCCTGGGCCCTGGCCCTGACCCTAAAACAAGCCTAACCCAGGGCCCTGGCCCTGACCCTAAAACAAGCCTAACCCTGGGCCCTGGCCCTGACCCTAAAACAACCCTAACACTGGGCCCTGTCTCTGACCCCAAAACAACCCTAACCCTGGGCCCCGGCCCTGACCCTAAAACAAGCCTAACCCTCGGCCCTGGCCCTGACCCTAAAACAACCCTAACCCTGAGACCTGGACCTGACCCTAAAACAACCCTATCCCTGGGCCTTGGCCCTAACCCTAAAACAAGCCTAATCCTGGGCCCTGGCCCTGACCCTAAAACAAGCCTAATCCTGGGCCCTGGCCCTGACCCTAAAACACCCCTAAACCTGGGCCCTGGCCCTGACCCTAAAACAACCCTAATGCTGGGCCCTGGCCCTGACCTAAAACAACCCTGACCCTGGGCCCTGGCCCTGACCCTAAAACAACCCTCACCCTGGGCCCTGGCACTAAAACAAGCTTAAACCTGGGCCCATGTCCTGACCCTAAAACAACCCTAATCCTGGGCCCTGGCCCTGACCCTAAAACAACCCTAACCCTGGGCCATGGCCCTGACCCTAAAACAACACTAACCCTGGGCACTGGCCCTGACCCTAAAACAACCCTAACCCTGGGCCCTGGCTCTGACCCTAAAACAAGCCTAACCCTGGGCCCTGGCCCTGACCCTAAAACAACCCTAAACCTGGGCCCTGTCCTTGACCCTAAAACAAGCCTAATCCTGGGCCCTGGCCCTGACCCTAAAACAAGCCTAACCTTGGGCCCTGGCCCTGACCCTAAAACAAGCCTAACCCTGGGCCCTGGCCCTGACCCTAAAACAACCCTAACCCTGGGCCCTGGCCCTGACCCTAAAACAACCCTATCCCTGGGCCCTGTCCATGACCTAAAACAACCCTAACCCTGGGCCCTGGCCCTGACCCTAAAACAAGCCTAACCCTGGGACCTCGCCCAGACCCTAAAACAACCCTAACCCTGGGCCCTGGCCCTGACCCTAAAACAACCCTAACCCTGGGCCCTGGCCCTGACCCTAAAACAAGCCTAACCCTGGGACCTCGCCCTGACCCTAAAACAAACCTAACCCTGGGCCCTTGCCCTAACCCTGATCATAAAACAACCCTAACCCTGGGCCCTGGCCCTGACCCTAAAACAAGCCAAACCCTGGGCCCTGGCCCTGACCCTAAAACAAGCCTAACCCTGGGCCCTGGCCCTGACCCTAAAACAACCCTAATCCTGGGCCCTGGCACTAAAACAAGCCTAACACTGGGCCCAGGTCCTGACCCTAAAACAACCCTAACCCTGGGCCCTGACCCTGACCCTAAAACAACCCTAACCCTGGGCCCTGTCCCTGACCCTAAAACAAGCCTAACCCTGGGCCCTGGCCCTGACCCTAAAACAAGCCTAACCCTGGGCCCTGGCTCTGACCCTAAAACAACCCTAACCATGGGCCCTGGCCCTGACCCTAAAACAAGCCTAACGCTGGGACCTGGCCCTGACCCTAAAACAACCCTAACCCTGGGCCCTGGCCCTTAACCTAAAACAACCCTAACCCTGGGCCCTGGCCCTGACCCTAAAACAAGCCTAACCCAGGGCCCTGGCCCTGACCCTAAAACAAGCCTAACCCAGGGCCCTGGCCCTGACCCTAAAACAAGCCTAACCCTGGGCCCTGGCCCTGACCCTAAAACAACCCTAACACTGGACACTGTCTCTGACCCCAAAACAACCCTAACCATGGGCCCCGGCCCTGACCCTAAAACAAGCCTAACCCTCGGCCCTGGCCCTGACCCTAAAACAACCCTAACCCTGGGACCAGGACCTGACCCTAAAACAACCCTATCCCTGGGCCCTGGCCCTAACCCTAAAACAAGCCTAATCCTGGGCCCTGGCCCTGACCCTAAAACAAGCCTAATCCTGGGCCCTGGCCCTGACCCTAAAACACCCCTAAAACTGGGCCCTGGCCCTGACCCTAAAACAACCCTAATGCTGGGCCCTGGCCCTGACCTAAAACAACCCTGACCCTGGGCCCTGGCCCTGACCCTAAAACAACCCTCACCCTGGGCCCTGGCACTAAAACAAGCTTAAACCTGGGCCCATGTCCTGACCCTAAAACAACCCTAATCCTGGGCCCTGGCCCTGACCCTAAAACAACCCTAACCCTGGGCCATGGCCCTGACCCTAAAACAACACTAACCCTGGGCACTGGCCCTGACCCTAAAACAACCCTAACCCTGGGCCCTGGCTCTGACCCTAAAACAAGCCTAACCCTGGGCCCTGGCCCTGACCCTAAAACAACCCTAAACCTGGGCCCTGTCCTTGACCCTAAAACAAGCCTAATCCTGGGCCCTGGCCCTGACCCTAAAACAAGCCTAACCCTGGGCCCTGGCCCTGACCCTAAAACAAGCCTAACCCTGGGCCCTGGCCCTGACCCTAAAACAACCCTAACCCTGGGCCCTGGCCCTGACCCTAAAACAACCCTATCCCTGGGCCCTGGCCATGACCTAAAACAACCCTAACCCTGGGCCCTGGCCCTGACCCTAAAACAACCCTAACCCTGGGCCCTGGCCCTGACCCTAAAATAAAGCCAACCATGGGCACTCACCCTAAAACAACCCTAACCCTGGGCCCTGACCCTAAAACAACCTTAACCCTGGGCACTGAACCTAAAATAACCATAACCCTGGGCCCTGGCCCTGACCCTAAAACAACCCTAACCCTGGGACCTGGCCCTGACACTGAAACAACCCTGTCCCTGGACCCTGGCCCTGACCCTAAAACAACCCTAACCGTGGGCCCTGGACATGACCTTAAAACAATCCTAATCCTGGGCCCTGGCCCTGACCCTAAAACAAGCCTAAACCTGGGCCCTGGCCCTGACCCTAAAACAACCCTAACCCTGGGCCCTGGCCCTGACCCTAAAACAAGCCTAACCCTGGGACCTCGCCCTGACCCTAAAACAACCCTAACCCTGGGCCCTGGCCCTAACCCTGATCATAAAACAACCCTAACCCTGGGCCCTGGCTCCGACCCTAAAAGAAGCCTAAACCTGGGCCCTGGCCCTGACCCTAAATCAACCCTAACCCTGGGCCCAGGTCCTGACCCTAAAACAATCCTAACCCTGGGCCCTGGCCCTGGCCCTAAAACAACCATAACTCTGGGCCCTGGCCCTAAACCTAAAACAACCCTAACCCTGGGCCCAGGCCCTGACCCTAAAACAAACCTAACCCTGGGCCCTGGCCCTGACCCTAAAACAACCCTAACCCTGGGCCCTGGCCCTGACCCTAAAACAACCCTAACCTTGGGCCCTGGCCCTGACCCTAAAACAACCCTAACCCTGGGCCCTGAACCTGACCCTAAAACAACCCTAATCCTGGGCCCTGGACCTGACCCTAAAACAACCCTAACAGTGGGCCCTGGACATGACCCTAAAACAACCCTAACCCTGAGCCCTGGCCATGACCGTAAAACAACCCTAACCCTGGGCACTGGCCCTGACCCTAAAACAACCCTAAACCTGGGCCCTGACCCTGACCCTAAAACAACCCTAACCCTGGGCCCTGGCCCTGACCGTAAAACATCCCTAACCTTGGGCCCTGGCCCTGACCCTAAAACAAGCCTAACCCTGGGCCCTGGCCCTGACCCTAAAACAAGCCGAACCCTGGACCCTGGCCCTGACCCTAAAACAAGCCTAACCCTGGGCCCTGGCCCTGACCCTAAAACAACCCTAACCCTGGGCCCTCGCCCTGACCCTAAAAGAACCCTAACCCTGGGCACTGGCCCTGAACCTAAAACAACCCTAAACCTGGGCCCTGGCCCTGACCCTAAAACAAGCCTAACCCTGGGAACTGGCCCTGACCTAAAACAACCCTAACCCTCGGCCCTGGCCCTGACCTAAAACAACCCTAACCGTGGGCCCTGGCCCTGACCCTAAAACAACCCTAACCCAGGGCCGTGGTACTAAAACAAGACTAACCCTGGGCCCAGGTCCTGACCCTAAAACAACCCTAACCCTGGGCCCAGGCCCTGACCCTAAAACAAGCCTAACCTTGGGCACTGGCCCTGACCCTAAAACAACCCTATCCCTGGGCCCTGGCCCTGACCCTAAAACAACCCTAACTCTGGGCCCTGGCCCTGACCCTAAAACAACCCTAACCCTGGGCCCTGGCCCTGACCCTAAAACAACCCTATCCCTGGGCCCTGGCCCAGACCCTAAAACAAGCCTAACCCTGGGACCTGGCCCTGAACCTAAATCAAGCCTAACCCTGGGCCCTGGCCCTGACCCTAAAACAACCCTAACGCTGGGCCCTGGCCCAGACCCTAAAACACCCCTAAACCTGGGCCCTGGCCCTGACCGAAAACAACCCTGACCCTGGGCCCTGGCCCTGACTCTAAAACAACCCGAACTCTGGGCCCTGGCACTAAATTAAGCCTAACCCTGGGCCCAGGTCCTGACCCTAAAACAACCCTAACCCTGGGCCCTGGCGCTGACCCTAAAACAACCCTAACGCTGGGCCCTGGCCCTGACCCTAAAACAACCCTGACCCTGGGCCCTGGCCCTGACCCTAAAACAACCCTCACCCTGGGCCCTGGCACTAAAACAAGCTTAAACCTGGGCCCATGTCCTGACCCTAAAACAACCCTAATCCTGGGCCCTGGCCCTGACCCTAAAACAACCCTAACCCTGGGCCATGGCCCTGAACCTAAAACAACACTAACCCTGGGCACTGGCCCTGACCCTACAACAACCCTAACCCTGGGCCCTGCCTCTGACCCTAAAACAAGCCTAACCCTGGGCCCTGGCCCTGACCCTAAAACAACCCTAAACCTGGGCCCTGTCATTGACCCTAAAACAAGCCTAATCCTGGGCCCTGGCCCTGACCCTAAAACAAGCCTAACCCTGGGCCCTGGCCCTGACCCTAAAACAAGCCTAACCCTGGGCCCTGGCCCTGACCCTAAAACAACCCTAACCCTGGGCCCTGGCCCTGACCCTAAAACAACCCTATCCCTGGGCCCTGGCCATGACCTAAAACAACCCTAACCCTGGGCCCTGGCCCTGACCCTAAAACAACCCTAACCCTGGGCCCTGGCCCTGACCCTAAAATAAAGCCAACCATGGGCACTCACCCTAAAACAACCCTAACCCTGGGCCCTGACCCTAAAACAACCTTAACCCTGGGCACTGACCCTAAAATAACCATAACCCTGGGCCCTGGCCCTGACCCTAAAACAACCCTAACCCTGGGACCTGGCCCTGACACTGAAACAACCCTGTCCCTGGACCCTGGCCCTGACCCTAAAACAACCCTAACCGTGGGCCCTGGACATGACCTTAAAACAATCCTAATCTTGGGCCCTGGCCCTGACCCTAAAACAAGCCTAAACCTGGGCCCTGGCCCTGACCCTAAAACAACCCTAACCCTGGGCCCTGGCCCTGACCCTAAAACAAGCCTAACCCTGGGACCTCGCCCTGACCCTAAAACAACCCTAACCCTGGGCCCTGGCCCTAACCCTGATCATAAAACAACCCTAACCCTGGGCCCTGGCTCCGACCCTAAAACAAGCCTAAACCTGGGCCCTGGCCCTGACCCTAAATCAACCCTAACCCTGGGCCCAGGTCCTGACCCTAAAACAATCCTAACCCTGGGCCCTGGCCCTGATCCTAAAACAACCATAACTCTGGGCCCTGGCCCTGAACCTAAAACAACCGTAACCCTGGGCCCAGGCCCTGACCCTAAAACAAACCTAACCCTGGGCCCTGGCCCTGACCCTAAAACAACCCTAACCCTGGGCCCTGGCCCTGACCCTAAAACAACCCTAACCTTGGGCCCTGGCCCTGACCCTAAAACAACCCTAACCCTGGGCCCTGAACCTGACCCTAACACAACCCTAATCCTGGGCCCTGGACCTGACCCTAAAACAACCCTAACAGTGGGCCCTGGACATGACCCTAAAACAACCCTAACCCTGAGCCCTGGCCATGACCGTAAAACAACCCTAACCCTGGGCACTGGCCCTGACCCTAAAACAACCCTAAACCTGGGCCCTGACCCTGACCCTAAAACAACCCTAACCCTGGGCCCTGGCCCTGACCGTAAAACATCCCTAACCCTGGGCCCTGGCCCTGACCCTAAAACAAGCCTAACCCTGGGCCCTGGCCCTGACCCTAAAACAAGCCTAACCCTGGACCCTGGCCCTGACCCTAAAACAAGCCTAACCCTGGGCCCTGGCCCTGACCCTAAAACAAGCCTAACCCTGGGAACTGGCCCTGACCTAAAACAACCCTAACCCTGGTCCCTGGCCCTGACCTAAAACAACCCTAACCGTGGGCCCTGGCCCTGACCCTAAAACAACCCTAACCCAGGGCCGTGGTACTAAAACAAGACTAACCCTGGGCCCAGGTCCTGACCCTAAAACAACCCTAACCCTGGGCCCAGGCCCTGACCCTAAAACAAACCTAACCCTGGGCCATGGCCCTGACCCTAAAACAAGCCTAACCCTGGGCCCTGGCCCTGACCCTAAAACAAGCCTAACCCTGGGCCCTGTCCCTGACCCTAAAACAACCCTAACCCTGGGCAATCGCCCTGACCCTAAAACAAGCCTAACCCTGGGCCCTGGCCCTGACCCTAAAACAAGCCTAACCCTGGGCCCTGTCCCTGACCCTAAAACAACCCTAACCCTGGGCAATCGCCCTGACCCTAAAACAACCCTAACCCTGGGCACTGGCCCTGAACCTAAAACAACCCTATCCCGGGGCCCTGGCCCTGACTCTGAAACAAGCCTAACCCTGGGACCTGGCCCTGACCTAAAACAACCCTAACCCTGGGCCCTGGCCCTGACCTAAAACAACCCTAACCCTGGGCCCTGGCCCTGACCCTAAAACAACCCTAACCCTGGCCCTGGTACTAAAACAAGCCTAACCCTGGGCCCAGGTCCTGACCCTAAAACAACCCTAAACCTGGGCCCTGGCCCTGACCCTAAAACAAGCCTAACCCTCGGCCCTGGCCCTGACCCTAAAACAACCCTATCCCTGGGCCCTGGCCCTGACCCTAAAACAAGCCTAACCCTGGGCCCTGGCCCTGACCTAAAACAACCCTAACCCTGGGCCCTGTCCCTGACCCTAAAACAAGCCTAACCCTGGGCCCTGGCCCTGACCCTAAAACAAGCCTAACCCTGGACCCTGGCCCTGACCCTAAAACAAGCCTAAACCTGGGCCCTGGCCCTGACCCTAAAACAACCCTAACCCTGGGCCCTGGCCCTGACCCTAAAACAAGCCTAACCCTGGGACCTCGCCCTGACCCTAAAACAACCCTAACCCTGGGCCCTGGCCCTAACCCTGATCATAAAACAACCCTAACCCTGGGCCCTGGCCCTGACCCTAAAACAAGCCAAACCCTGGGCCCTGGCCCTGACCCTAAAACAACCCTAACCCTGGGCCCTGGCCCTGACCCTAAAACAAACCTAATCCTGGGCCCTGGCACTAAAACAAGCCTAACGCTGGGCCCAGGTCCTGACCCTAAAACAACCCTAACCCTGGGCCCTGACCCTGACCCTAAAACAACCCTAACCCTGGGCCCTGGCCCTGACCCTAAAACAAGCCTAACCCTGGGCCCTGGCCCTGACCCTAAAACAAGCCTAACCCTGGGCCCTGGCTCTGACCCTAAAACAACCCTAACCATGGGCCCTGGCCCTGACCCTAAAACAAGCCTAACGCTGGGACCTGGCCCTGACCCTAAAACAACCCTAACCCTGGGCCCTGGCCCTTAACCTAAAACAACCCTAACCCTGGGCCCTGGCCCTGACACTAAAACAAGCCTAACCCAGGGCCCTGGTCCTGAACCTAAAACAACCCTAACCCAGGGCCCTGGCCCTGACCCTAAAACAAGCCTAACCCTGGGCCCTCGCCCTGACCCTAAAACAACCCTAACACTGGGCCCTGTCTCTGACCCCAAAACAACCCTAACCCTGAGCCCCGGCCCTGACCCTAAAACAAGCCTAACCCTCGGCCCTGGCCCTGACCCTAAAACAACCCTAACCCTGGGACCTGGACCTGACCCTAAAACAACCCTATCCCTGGGCCCTGGCCCTAACCCTGAAACAAGCCTAATCCTGGGCCCTGGCCCTGACCCTAAAACAAGCCTAATCCTGGGCCCTGGCCCTGACCCTAAAACACCCCTAAACCTGGGCCCTGGCCCTGACCCTAAAACAACCCTAATGCTGGGCCCTGGCCCTGACCTAAAACAACCCTGACCCTGGGCCCTGGCCCTGACCCTAAAACAACCCTCACCCTGGGCCCTGGCACTAAAACAAGCTTAAACCTGGGCCCATGTCCTGACCCTAAAACAACCCTAATCCTGGGCCCTGGCCCTGACCCTAAAACAACCCTAACCCTGGGCCATGGCCCTGACCCTAAAACAACACTAACCCTGGGCACTGGCCCTGACCCTAAAACAACCCTAACCCTGGGCCCTGGCTCTGACCCTAAAACAAGCCTAACCCTGGGCCCTGGCCCTGACCCTAAAACAACCCTAAACCTGGGCCCTGTCCTTGACCCTAAAACAAGCCTAATCCTGGGCCCTGGCCCTGACCCTAAAACAAGCCTAACCCTGGGCCCTGGCCCTGACCCTAAAACAAGCCTAACCCTGGGCCCTGGCCCTGACCCTAAAACAACCCTAAACCTGGGCCCTGGCCCTGACCCTAAAACAACCCTATCCCTGGGCCCTGGCCATGACCTAAAACAACCCTAACCCTGGGCCCTGGCCCTGACCCTAAAACAACCCTAACCCTGGGCCCTGGCCCTGACCCTAAAATAAAGCCAACCATGGGCACTCACCCTAAAACAACCCTAACCCTGGGCCCTGACCCTAAAACAACCTTAACCCTGGGCACTGACTCTAAAATAACCATAAACCTGGGCCCTGGCCCTGACCCTAAAACAACCCTAACCCTGGGACCTGGCCCTGACACTGAAACAACCCTGTCCCTGGACCCTGGCCCTGACCCTAAAACAACCCTAACCGTGGGCCATGGACATGACCTTAAAACAATCCTAATCCTGGGCCCTGGACCTGACCCTAAAACAACCCTAACCGTGGGCCCTGGAAATGACCCTAAAACATCCCTAACCCTGAGCCCTGGCCCTGACCCTAAAACAACCCTCACCCTGGACCCTGTCCCTCACCGTAAAACATCCCTAACCCTGGGTCCCAGGCCCTGACCCTAAAACAAACCTAACCCTGGGCCATGGCCCTGACCCTAAAACAAGCCTAACCCTGGGCCCTGGCCCTGACCCTAAAACAAGCCTAACCCTGGGCCCTGTCCCTGACCCTAAAACAACCCTAACCCTGGGCAATCGCCCTGACCCTAAAACAACCCTAACCCTGGGCACTGGCCCTGAACCTAAAACAACCCTAACCCTGGGCCCTGGCCCTGACAATAAAACAAGCCTAACCCTGGGACCTGGCCCTGACCTAAAACAACCCTAACCCTGGGCCCTGGCCCTGACCTAAAACAACCCTAACCCTGGGCCCTGGCCTTGACCCTAAAACAACCCTAACCCTGGGCCCTGGTACTAAAACAAGCCTAACCCTGGGCCCAGGTCCTGACCCTAAAACAACCCTAAACATGGGCCCTGGCCCTGACCCTAAAACAAGCCTAACCCTCGGCAATGGCCCTGACCCTAAAACAACCCTATCCCTGGGCCCTGGCCCTGACCCTAAAACAAGCCTAACCCTGGGCCCTGGCCCTGACCTAAAACAACCCTAACCCTGGGCCCTGTCCCTGACCCTAAAACAAGCCTAACCCTGGGCCCTGGCCCTGACCCTAAAACAAGCCTAACCCAGGACCCTGGCCCTGACCCTAAAACAAGCCTAAACCTGGGCCCTGGCCCTGACCCTAAAACAACCCTAACCCTGGGCCCTGGCCCTGACCCTAAAACAAGCCTAACCCTGGGACCTCGCCCTGACCCTAAAACAACCCTAACCCTGGGCCCTGGCCCTAACCCTGATCATAAAACAACCCTAACCCTGGGCCCTGGCCCTGACCCTAAAACAAGCCTAACCCTGGGCCCTGGCCCTGACCCTAAAACAACCCTAACCCTGGGCCCTGGCCCTGACCCTAAAACAACCCTAATCCTGGGCCCTGGCACTAAAACAAGCCTAACACTGGGCCCAGGTCCTGACCCTAAAACAACCCTAAACCTGGGCCCTGACCCTGACCCTAAAACAACCCTAACCCTGGGCCCTGGCCCTGACCCTAAAACAAGCCTAACCCTGGGCCCTGGCCCTGACCCTAAAACAAGCCTAACCCTGGGCCCTGGCTCTGACCCTAAAACAACCCTAACCATGGGCCCTGGCCCTGACCCTAAAACAAGCCTAACGCTGGGACCTGGCCCTGACCCTAAAACAACCCTAACCCTGGGCCCTGGCCCTTAACCTAAAACAACCCTAACCCTGGGCCCTGGCCCTGACCCTAAAACAAGCCTAACCCAGGGCCCTGGCCCTGACCCTAAAACAAGCCTAACCCAGGGCCCTGGCCCTGACCCTAAAACAAGCCTAACCCTGGGCCCTCGCCCTGACCCTAAAACAACCCTAACACTGGGCCCTGTCTCTGACCCCAAAACAACCCTAACCCTGGGCCCCGGCCCTGACCCTAAAACAAGCCTAACCCTCGGCCCTGGCCCTGACCCTAAAACAACCCTAACCCTGGGACCTGGACCTGACCCTAAAACAACCCTATCCCTGGGCCCTGGCCCTAACCCTAAAACAAGCCTAATCCTGGGCCCTGGCCCTGACCCTAAAACAAGCCTAATCCTGGGCCCTGGCCCTGAACCTAAAACACCCCTAAACCTGGGCCCTGGCCCTGACCCTAAAACAACCCTAATGCTGGGCCCTGGCCCTGACCTAAAACAACCCTGACCCTGGGCCCTGGCCCTGACCCTAAAACAACCCTCACCCTGGGCCCTGGCACTAAAACAAGCTTAAACGTGGGCCCATGTCCTGACCCTAAAACAAACCTAATCCTGGGCCCTGGCCCTGACCCTAAAACAACCCTAACCCTGGGCCATGGCCCTGAACCTAAAACAACAGTAACCCTGGGCACTGGCCCTGACCCTAAAACAACCCTAACCCTGGGCCCGGGCTCTGACCCTAAAACAAGCCTAACCCTGGGCCCTGGCCCTGACCCTAAAACAACCCTAAACCTGGGCCCTGTCCTTGACCCTAAAACAAGCCTAATCCTGGGCCCTGGCCCTGACCCTAAAACAAGCCTAACCCTGGGCCCTGGCCCTGACCCTAAAACAAGCCTAACCCTGGGCCCTGGCCCTGACCCTAAAACAACCCTAACCCTGGGCCCTGGCCCTGACCCTAAAACAACAGTATCCCTGGGCCCTGGCCATGACCTAAAACAACGCTAACCCTGGGCCCTGGCCCTGACCCTAAAACAACCCTAACCCTGGGCCCTGGCACAAAAACAACCCTAACCCTAGGCCCAGGACCTGACCCTAAAACAACCCTAACCCTGGGCCCTGGTCCTGACCCTAAAACAACCCTAACCGTGGTCCCTGTCCCTGACCCTAAAACAAGACTAACCCAGGGCCCTGGCCCTGACCCTAAATCAAGCCTAACCCTGGGCCCTGGCCCTGACCCTAAAACAACCCTAACGCTGGGCCCTGGCCCAGACCCTAAAACACCCCTAAACCTGGGCCCTGGCCCTGACCTAAAACAACCCTGACCCTGGGCCCTGGCCCTGACTCTAAAACAACCCGAACCCTGGGCCCTGGCACTAAAAGAAGCCTAACCCTGGGCCCAGGTCCTGACCCTAAAACAACCCTAACCCTGGGCCCTGGTCCTGACCCTAAAACAACCCTAACGCTGGGCCCTGGCCCTGACCCTAAAACAACCCTAACCCTGGGCCCTGGCCCTGACCCTAAAACAATCCTAACCCTGGGCCCTGGCCCTGACCCTAAAACAACCATAGCTCTGGGCCCTGGCCCTGAACCTAAAACAACCCTAACCCTGGGCCCAGGCCCTGACCCTAAAACAAACCTAACCCTGGGCCCTGGCCCTGACCCTAAAACAAACCTAACCCTGGGCCCTGGCCCTGACCCTAAAACAACCCTAACCCTGGGCCCTGGCCCTGACTCTAAAACAAGCCTAAACCTGGGCCCTGGCCCTGACCCTAAAACAACCCTAACCCTGGGCTCTGGCCCAGACCCTAAAACAAACCTAACCCTAGGCCCTGGCCCTGACCCTAAAATAAAGCCAACCATGGGCACTCACCCTAAAACAACCCTAACCCTGGGCCCTGACCCTAAAACAACCTTAACCCTGGGCACTGACCCTAAAATAACCATAACCCTGGGCCCTGGCCCTGACCCTAAAACAACCCTAACCCTGGGACCTGGCCCTGACACTGAAACAACCCTGACCCTGGACCCTGGCCCTGAGCCTAAAACAACCCTAACCGTGGGCCCTGGACATGACCTTAAAACAATCCTAATCCTGGGCCCTGGAACTGACCCTAAAACAACCCTAACCGTGGGCCCTGGACATGACCCTAAAACATCCCTAACCCTGAGCCCTGGCCCTGACCGTAAAACAACCCTAAACCTGGGCCCTGGCCCTGACCCTAAAACAACCCTAAAACTGGACCCTGACCCTGACCCTGAAACAACCCTAACCCTGGACCCTGTCCCTCACCGTAAAACATCCCTAACCCTGGGTCCCTGGCCCTGACCCTAAAAAAAGCCTAACCCTGGGCCCTGGCCCTGACCCTAAAACAAGCCTAACCCTGCGCCCTGGCCCTGACCCTAAAACAAGCCTAACCCTGGGCCCTGGCCCTGACCCTAAAACAACCCTAACCCTGGGCCCTGGCCCTGACCCTAAAACAAGCCTAACCCTCGGCCCTGGCCCTGACCCTAAAACAACCCTATCCCTGGGCCCTGGCCCTGACCCTAAAACAAGCCTAACCCTGGGCCCTGGCCCTGACCCTAAAACAAACCTAACCCTGGGCCCTGGCCCTGACCATAAAACAAACCTAACCCTGGGCCCTGGCCCTGACCCTAAAACAACCCTAACCCTGGGCCCTGGCCCTGACCCTAAAACAACCCTAACCCTGGGCCCTGACCCTGACCCTAAAACAACCCTAATCCTGGGCCCTGGATCTGACCCTAAAACAACCCTAACCGTGGGCCCTGGAAATGACCTTAAAACAACCCTAACAGTGGGCCCTGGACATGACCCTAAAACAACCCTAACCCTGAGCCCTGGCTATGACCGTAAAACAACCCTAACCTTGGGCACTGGCCCTGACCCTAAAACAACCCTAAACCTGGGCCCTGACCCTGACCCTAAAACAACCCTAACCCTGGGCCCTGGCCCTGACCGTAAAACATCCCTAACCCTGGGCCCTGGCCCTGACCCTAAAACAAGCCTAACCCTGGGCCCTGGCCCTGACCCTAAAACAAACCTAACCCTGGGCCCTTGCCCTGACCCTAAAACAAGCCTAACCCTGGGCCCTGGCCCTGACCCTAAATCAAGCCTAACCCTGGGCCCTGGCCCTGACCCTAAAACAACCCTAACGCTGGGCCCTGGCCCAGACCCTAAAACACCCCTAAACCTGGGCCCTGGCCCTGACCTAAAACAACCCTGACCCTGGGCCCTGGCCCTGACTCTAAAACAACCCGAACCCTGGGCCCTGGCACTAAAAGAAGCCTAACCCTGGGCCCAGGTCCTGACCCTAAAACAACCCTAACCCTGGGCCCTGGCGCTGACCCTAAAACAACCCTAACGCTGGGCCCTGGCCCTGACCCTAAAACAACCCTAACCCTGGGCCCTGGCCCTGACCCTAAAACAATCCTAACCCTGGGCCCTGGCCCTGACCCTAAAACAACCATAGCTCTGGGCCCTGGCCCTGAACCTAAAACAACCCTAACCCTGGGCCCAGGCCCTGACCCTAAAACAAACCTAACCCTGGCCCTGGCCCTGACCCTAAAACAAACCTAACCCTGGGCCCTGGCCCTGACCCTAAAACAACCCTAACCCTGGGCCCTGGCCCTGACTCTAAAACAAGCCTAACCCTGGGCCCTGGCCCTGACCCTAAAACAACCCTAACCCTGGGCCCTGGCCCAGACCCTAAAACAAACCTAACCCTAGGCCCTGGCCCTGACCCTAAAATAAAGCCAACCATGGGCACTCACCCTAAAACAACCCTAACCCTGGGCCCTGACCCTAAAACAACCTTAACCCTGGGCACTGACCCTAAAATAACCATAACCCTGGGCCCTGGCCCTGACCCTAAAACAACCCTAACCCTGGGACCTGGCCCTGACACTGAAACAACCCTGACCCTGGACCCTGGCCCTGACCCTAAAACCACCCTAACCGTGGGCCCTGGACATGACCCTAAACATCCCTAACCCTGAGCCCTGGCCCTGACCGTAAAACAACCCTAACCCTGGGCCCTGGCCGTGACCCTAAAACAACCCTAAAACTGGACCCTGACCCTGACCCTGAAACAACCCTAACCCTGGACCCTGTCCCTCACCGTAAAACATCCCTAACCCTGGGTCCCTGACCCTGACCCTAAAAAAAGCCTAACCCTGGGCCCTGGCCCTGACCCTAAAACAAGCCTAACCCTGGGCCCTGGCCCTGACCCTAAAACAAGCCTAACCCTGGGCCCTGGCCCTGACACTAAAACAACCCTAACCCTGGGCCCTCGCCCTGACCCTAAAACAACCCTAACCCTGGGCACTGGCCCTGAATCTAAAACAACCCTAACCCTGGGCCCTGGCCCTGACCCTAAAACAAGCCTAACCCTGGGACCTGGCCCTGACCTAAAACAACCCTAACCCTGGGCCCTGGCCCTGACCCTAAAACAACCCTAACCCTGGGCCCTGGTACTAAAACAAGCCTAACCCTGGGCCCAGGTCCTGACCCTAAAACAACCCTAAACCTGGGCCCTGGCCCTGACCCTAAAACAAGCCTAACCCTCGGCCCTGGCCCTGACCCTAAAACAACCCTATCCCTGGGCCCTGGCCCTGACCCTAAAACAAGCCTAACCCTGGGCCCTGGCCCTGACCCTAAAACAAGCCTAAACCTGGGCCCTGGCCCTGACCCTAAAACAACCCTAACCCTGGGCCCTGGCCCTGACCCTAAAACAACCCTAACCCTGGGACTTGGCCCTGACCTAAAACAACCCTAACCCTGGGCCCTGGCCCTGACCTAAAACAACCCTAAACCTGGGCCCTGCCCTGACCCTAAAACAACCCTAACCCTGGTCCCTGGCACTAAAACAAGCCTAACCCTGGGCCCAGGTCCTGAACCTAAAACAAGCCTAACCCTGGGCCCTGGCCCTGACTCTAAAACAACCCTAACCCTGGGCCCTGGCCCTGACCCTAAAACAACCCTAACCCTGGGCCCTGGCCCAAATTGTAATGAGGTCTGTTGGGCAAAATTCCATATAAGCATAGTATAAATTAATAAAGCAAATCGTGATAAATTAGTACGATTGGCTTTCTGGAGTTTCTGACAATAAAAGTAAGGAAAATGCAGAACACAAAGACAGAGAGTAAAAAGAGAAATTAGGAAAGCATTCTACATGTTTAATAGGAAGACACTGGCCGTGTTCGTGCAGCGGCAGCATGTCGTGACATGACATACCTTGGAGAGAAGTTAACAGATGAGGAAGTTGATAAAAATCATCAGAGAAGCAAAATACTGGTAGCGACACTCAAGGAAACCACGAAATTTCCATAACTTATGTCAGCAAAGTGGGAATATTGTACAGTGTGTGTTGAAGTTCCTATACAACATTGTTTATCTGCCGTTTCTTTGTTTGTAAGGAATGCATATACTAACAGTTCTTCTTGCTGTCAAAAGAATATGTGTGAATAAGTCATTTTAACTTATTCTTCTGTTTTTCTTTTATCTTCCTGCCATCATCCCACAGCCTTACTTTAGAAATTTTTTCTTTAGAAAATTGAACAAGTGCTCCTTGTGGTGGCACATACCTCGAGGATGGGAGGCAGGGGTGGAAGGGTCACTTGAGGCCATTAGTTTGACAGCAGCCTGGCCAACAAAGTGAGACCCCATGTCTGCAAAACAATTTAAAAATTAGCCAAGTATCGTCATGTATACCTACAGTCCCAGCTACCTCAACTTACGGAGAAAGTTCAGGGCCTGGAGAGAAGGCTGGGAGGCAGGAGCTGGGTCTAAAGAGGCCATTGTAACGATGGAGCTGTGCCTGTGGAGGCTGTTGTGAGGCAGTAGGCTCATCTGCGGAGACTGCCGTGAGGTAGGGTATGGGCCTAAATAGGCCATTGTGAGTCATGAGCTTGGTCTGTAGAGGCTGACTGGAGAGAGTTCTGGGCCTGGCGAGGCTGCCGGGAGGTAGGAGCTGGGCCAAAAGATTTAAGCACATTTACGTTGATTAGGCACTTCATTTCCATTATTACACTGGAATATATAATAAAATAATTATAGAACTCACCATAATGTAGAATCAGTGGGCGTGTTAAGCTTGTTTTCCTGAAACTGGATGATCCCACCTGAGCGTGATGGGAGAAAGTGACAGATCAATAGGTATTAGATTCTCATAAGCACAGCGCAACCTAGATCCCTCACATGCACGGTTCACAACAGGGTGCGTTCTCCTATGAATCTAATGCTGCTGCTCATCTGAGAAGTTGGAGCTCAGGCGGGAATGTGAGCAAAGGGGAGTGGCTGTAAATACAGACGAAGCTTCCCTCACTCCCTCACTCGACACCACTCACCTGCTGTGTGGCTCCTTACGGCTCTATGGCTCAGGGGTTGGGGACCCCTGCTCAAGTGCATCCAAAGCGACCCTTCCCACACCAGTCTTCATAGTAGTCAAGGGCAGCAACCACTTAGCTCCCAAGGCATGTGCCTCAGCTGGCATTTCATCACAATCAACAGTAAGTGGTAGCTTGAGTCACTGTGAGGTCACTTCCTGGAAATCACCCTAACCCTGGGCCCTGACCCTAAAACCCTAACCCTGAGTCCTGACCCTAAAACCCTAACCCTGGGCCCTGACCCTAAAACCCTAACCCTGGGCCCTGACCCTAAAAACCTAACCCTGGGCCCAGGCCCTGACCCAAAAACCCTAACCCTGGGCCCTGGCCTTGACCCTTAAACCCTAACCCTGGGCCCTGGCCCTGACCCTAAAACCCTAACCCTGGGCCCTGGCCCTGACCCTAAAACCCTAACCCTGGGCACTGGCCATAACCCTAAAACCCTAACCCAGCGCCCTGGCCCTGACCCTAAAACCCTAACCCTGGGCCCTGACACTGATCCTAAAACCCTAACCCTGGGCCCTGACCCTGAGCCTAAAAATCTAACCCTGGGCCCTGGCCCTGACCCTAAAACCCTAACCCTGGGCCCTGGTCCTGAGCCTAAAACGCTAACCCTGGGCCCTGGCCCTGAGCCTAAAACCCTAACCCTGGGCCCTGACACTGATCCTAAAACCCTAACCCTGGGCCCTGACCCTGAGCCTAAAACCCTAACCCTGGGCCCTGGCCCTGACCCTAAAACCCTAACCCTGGGCCCTGGTCCTGAGCCTAAAACCCTAACCCTGGGCCCTGGCCCTGACCCTAAAACCCTAACCATGGGACCTGGCCCTGAGCCTAAAACACTAACCCTGGGCCCTGGCCCTGAGCCTAAAACCCTAACCCTGGGCCCTGGCCCTGAGCCTAAAACCCTAACCCTGGGCCCTGGCCCTGACTCTAAATCCCTAACCCTGGGCCCTGACCCTAAAACAACCCTATCATTGGGCCCTGACCCTGAAACAACCCTAACCCTGGGCCCTGACCCTGAAACAACCCTAACTCTGGGCCCTGACCCTGAAACAACCTTAACCCTGGGCCCTGACCCTGAAACAACCCTAACCCTGGGCCCTGACCCTGAAAAAACCCTAACCCTGGGCCCTGACCCTGAAACAACCCTAACCATGGGCCCTGACCCTGAGCCTAAAACCCTAACCCTGGGCCCTGGCCCTGAGCCTAAAACCCTAACCCTGGGCCCTGGCCCTTACCCTAAAACCCTAACCCTGGGCCCTGGCCCTGATCCTAAAACCCTAACCGTGGGTCCTGACCCTAAAACAACCCTACCCTGGGCCTTGACCCTAAAACAACCGCAACCCTGGGCTCTGACCCTAAAACAACCCTAACACTGGGCCCTGACCCTAAAACAACCCTAACCCTGGGCCCTGACCCTAAAACAACACTAACCCTGGGCCCTGACCCTAAAACAACCCTAATCCTGGGCCCTGACCCTTAAACAACCCTAACCCTGGGCCCTGACCCTAAAACAACCCTAACCCTGGGCCCTGACCCTAAAACAACCCTAACTCTGGGCCCTGACATTAAAACAACCCTAACCCTGGGCCCTGGCCCAAATTGTAATGAGGTCTGTTGGGCAAAATTCCATATAAGCATAGTATAAATTAATAAAGCAAATCGTGATAAATTAGTACGATTGACTTTCTGGAGTTTCTGACAATAAAAGTAAGGAAAATGCAGAACACAAAGACAGAGAGTAAAAAGAGAAATTAGGAAAGCATTCTACATGTTTAATAGGAAGACACTGGCCGTGTTCGTGCAGCGGCAGTATGTCGTGACATGACATACTTTGGAGAGAAGTTAACAGATGAGGAAGTTGATAAAAATCATCAGAGAAGCAAAATACTGGTAGCGACACTCAAGGAAACCACGAAATTTCCATAACTTATGTCAGCAAAGTGGGAATATTGTACAGTGTGTGTTGAAGTTCCTATACAACATTGTTTATCTGCCGTTTGTTTGTTTGTAAAGAATGTATATACTAAAAGTTCTTCTTGCTGTCAAAAGAATATGTGTGAATAAGTCATTTTAACTTATTCTTCTGTTTTTCTTTTATCTTCCTGCCATCATCCCACAGCCTTACTTTAGAAATTTTTTCTTTAGAAAATTGAACAAGTGCCCCTTGTGGTGGCACATACCTCGAGGATGGGAGGCAGGGGTGGAAGGGTCACTTGAGGCCATTAGTTTGACAGCAGCCTGGCCAACAAAGTGAGACCCCATGTCTGCAAAACAATTTAAAAATTAGCCAAGTATCGTCATGTATACCTACAGTCCCAGCTACCTCAACTTACGGAGAAAGTTCAGGGCCTGGAGAGAAGGCTGGGAGGCAGGAGCTGGGTCTAAAGAGGCCATTGTAACGATGGAGCTGTGCCTGTGGAGGCTGTTGTGAGGCAGTAGGCTCATCTGAGGAGACTGCCGTGAGGTAGGGTATGGGCCTAAATAGGCCATTGTGAGTCATGAGCTTGGTCTGTAGAGGCTGACTGGAGAGAGTTCTGGGCCTGGCGAGGCTGCCGGGAGGTAGGAGCTGGGCCAAAAGATTTAAGCACATTTACGTTGATTAGGCACTTCATTTCCATTATTACACTGGAATATATAATAAAATAATTATAGAACTCACCATAATGTAGAATCAGTGGGCGTGTTAAGCTTGTTTTCCTGAAACTGGATGGTCCCACCTGAGCGTGATGGGGGAAAGTGACAGATCAATAGGTATTAGATTCTCATAAGCACAGCGCAACCTAGATCCCTCACATGCACGGTTCACAACAGGGTGCGTTCTCCTATGAGAATCTAATGCTGCTGCTCATCTGAGAAGGTGGAGCTCAGGCGGGAATGTGAGCAAAGGGGAGTGGCTGTAAATACAGACGAAGCTTCCCTCACTCCCTCACTCGACACCACTCACCTGCTGTGTGGCTCCTTACGGCTCCATGGCTCAGGGGTTGGGGACCCCTGCTCAAGTGCATCCAAAGCGACCCTTCCCACACCAGTCTTCATAGTAGTCAAGGGCAGCAACCACTTAGCTCCCAAGGCGTGTGCCTCAGCTGGCATTTCATCACAATCAACAGTAAGTGGTAGCTTGAGTCTTTGTGGGGTCACTTCCTGGAAATCACCCTAACCCTGGGCCCCGGGCCCTGACCCTAAAACCCTAACCCTGGGCCCCGGGACCTGACCCTAAAACCCTAACCCTGGGCCCCGGTCCCTGACCCTGAAGCCCTAACCCTGGGCCCCGGGCCCGGACCCTGAAGCCCTAACCCTGGGCCCCGGGCCCTGACCCTGAAGCCCTAACCCTGGGCCCCGGGCCCTGACTCTGAAGCCCTAACCCTGGGCCCCGGGACCGGACCCTGAAGCCCTAACCCTGGGCCCCGGGCTCTGACCCTGAAGCCCTAACCCTGGGCCCCGGGCCCGGACCCTGAAGCCCTAACCCTGGGCCCCGGGCCCTGACCCTGAAGCCCTAACACTGGGCCCCGGGCCCTGACCCTGAAGCCCTAACCCTGGGCCTCGGGCCCTGACCCTGAAGCCCTAACCCTGGGCCTCGGGCCCTGACCCTGAAGCCCTAACCCTGGGCCCCGGGCCCTGGCCTTGAAGCCCTAACCCTGGGCCCCGGGCCCTGTCCCTAAAGCCCTAACCCTGGGCCCTGGGCCCTGACCCTAAAGCCCTAACCCTGGGCCCCGGGCCCTGGCCCTAAAGCCCTAACCGTGGGCCCCGGGCCCTGGCCCTAAATCCCTAACCCTGGCCCCGGGCCCTGGCCCTAAAGCCCTAACCCTGGGCCCCAGGCACTGACCCTAAAACCCTAACCCTGGGCCCTGGGCCCTGACCCTAAAACCCTAATGCTGGGCCCTGTCCCTAAAACCCTAACCCTGGGCCCTGACCCTAAATCCCTAACCCTGGGCCCTGACCCTAAAACCCTAACCCTGGGCCCTGACCCTAAAACCCTAACCCTTCGCCCTTACCCTAAAACCCTAACCCTTCGCCCTTACCCTAAAACCCTAACCCTAACCCTAGTGAGCCTAGACCACACATTGCACTCCAGCCTGGGTGACAGAGCATGACTCTGTCTCAAAAAAAAAAAAAAAAAGAAAAAAGACAGAGAAAAGAAAGCCAACAAGACACCATTAGGCAACCCATTGTCAGGTTATGTGAGTTTGAAAAGGAAAGTAGAGAAAGGAGAAGAAAGCTTATTTAAAGAATGGCTGAAAACTGCCTAAATCATGGGAAAGATTTAGACATCTAAATCCATGAAGCTTAAAGATTCCTGAAGAGTTTCAAACCAAATAGATACTCACCAAGTCACAATATAATCAAATAGTCAAAAGTTAAAGAAACTTTGCAGGTCAGGACAGAATCGAATAATACATTCAAAGTGCTGAAAGAAAAAAACTGCCAGCAACTAATACTATGTCTGACAAAGCTGTCCTTCAGAAAGAAAAAAGAAATAACGTGCTTCCTCGACAAACAAAGCTGAGGGCATTCAGGACCACTAGGTCTACCTTAAAAAAATGCTTAACGGAGTTTTTCAAGTAAAAATGAATGAAGTTGGGAGCAGTGGCTCATGCCCGTAATCCCATTTTGGGAGGCTGAGGTGGGTGGATCACCTGAGGTCGGGAGGTCAAGACCAGCCTGGCCAACATGGCAAAACCCCACCTCCAGTAAAAATACAAAAAATTAGCCAGGTATGAAGGCCACTGAGATCGTGCCACTGCACTCCAGCCTGGGTGACAAGAGTCAAACTACATTTCAAAAACAAAAAAACAAACAAAAAAAACAAAACTTGAGGCCTGGTCTTCTGCTCCTCTCCAACCCCCACTTCTCTGGGCCCAAGCCACCTGGGCTGAGGAGGGGGTGAGGTGTGAGCCCCTGCCAGGAACTCCCTGCCCGGACCAAGTACTCGGCCCCCAGGCCTGCATTCAGTGAGGCCTCCCGTGGCGTCAGCATGTTCGTGTGGAGGAATGTGGAAGGTCACTCTGTGGCCATGTTCCCCTGGTACTCCATCCCCTTCCTGACCCCTCCCTGCAGCCACACGAGGCCCAGCAACCTGCCAGTTACTCAGTGGCCTCCAACCAGAGAAAACAACCTGCCAAGTTGGCAGCTGTTGCTCATGAGCATCCACCAGGTGGCACAGGGAGTGTTGACCCTGGGCGGCCCCCTGGAGCCACCTGCCCTGAAAGCCCAGGGCCCGCAACCCTACACACTTTGGGGGTGGTGGAACCTGTTAAAAGCTCACCTCCCACCATGGAGGAGGAGCCCTGGGCCCCTCAGGGGAGTCCCTGCTGGACAGTGAGACAGAGAATGACCATGATGATGCTTTCCTCTCCATCATGTCTCCTGACACCCAGTTGCCTCTACCACTCAGATGATGTCAGGCCCAGTCCCTCAGTGCCCTGCGCAAGGAACAGGACTCATCTTCTGAGAAGGATGGACGCAGCCCCAACAAATGGGACAAGGACCACATCGGTGGCCCATGAGTGGCGGTCATGATCTTCAGCAAGCGGCACCAGGCCCTGGCAGGGCGCACCAGGGTCACTCCAACCAGGATATCCGGACCGTCAGCCAGATGCTGACTCTGGCCCAAAGACTTCTACTCAGTATGGAGCTCCAGGCCACTTTGCAGCCCCTGGTGAGGGAGGTGTACATACCATGAATTGTGGGACCTTCAGAGCTTTTCACTTTTCGGAAAATAGCTCCTGTTGGGGCTACAAGATGGAGTGTGAAGAGGGCCTTGGGCCACAGGGAGGTGCCTGTGGACTAGGGGGAGTTCATGCACCCCTTCTTTCCCCAGAGGGGCTGGACTCAGGTGAGTATGGGGGTGGGGGCTCCTGCACTTCGACACAGGCAGCGGGAGGGTTTTCTCCCCATTCCCTCTGCACTCCCAACTTGAGCTATACTTTTTAAGAAAGTGATTCACCCTGCCTTTGCCCCCTTCCCCAGAACAGAACACGTTGATCATGGGCGATATTTTTCATTGTGCCAAACAGTTGCCATGACCGTCATTAAACCTGTTTAACACCAAATAATAAGGAAAATAAAATAAAAAATTCGAGCTTGGTGCAGAAACTCACCCCAAATAAATCACCTACCAAAATATTTACATAATGGTGGAAATATTCCAAAATTCAATATTTTGGGATTTATACACAAAAGATAAACAAATTAGAGGCCAAGAGGCTGCCAGAAGGGAAAAACGGGGCCTGGGAAGGCCGTTGTGAGGAATGAGCTGGGCCTAAAGAGGCCACTGGCAGGCGGGAGCTGGGCCTGCCGAAGCGGCCGAGAGGCAGGAGCTTTGGACTCGGGAGGCCGCAATGAGGCGAGAGCTAGCTGGGCATGGAGAGTCCGCTGTGAGTCCGCTGTGAGTCCGGGCCCGTGCAGGCCTTCGAGAGGCAGGAGGCCGGGCCTGCAAAGGCCCACTGGAGGTCAAGTTCTGGGCCTGAAGAGGCCACCAAAAGTCAAAAGCGGGGCCTGGGAAGGCCGCCAAGAGCCATGAGCTGGTCTGGGCTGAAAGAGGCCACTGGGAGGCAGGAGGAGCTGGGCCTGGAGAGGCTGACTCGAGGAAGTTTTGCACCTGGAGAGGCCGCCGAGAGGACGGAGCTGGGCCCGGGGAGGCCGACTTGCTGCTCTTCGGGCCCAATTCCAGGCCGACTTGACGACAACTTGGGCCTGCTGGGAGCTGGGCAGGAGCTGAGTCCAAAGACGCTGTTGGGAGGCCAGAGTCAGGCCTGGAGACGCAGCCGGGAGGAAGAGCTGGGCCCGGAGAGGATGCCGGGAGGCTGCAAGTGGGTCTGGAGAGGCCGATTTGAGGAGGCCCGGCCTCCGCCTCCCGCATGGCGGCCTCTGCAGGCACAGCTGTTTCTCCTGGCTGCATCTCCCGCCTCCCAGCAAACAAGCTTTTTTGGCTCAGCTCCCGCCTGCGTTTGTAGACCCCGAAGTTTCTGCAACCAAGCTCTTCAGACCCACATCCCACCTCCCAGTACCTGAACAGTCCCAGCTCCGGCTGGAGAACAGAGTCTGTAGGCCCCGCTGTTGCCTCCCAGGGGAGTCTCCAAGCCCAGCTCTCACCCCACCACGACCTCCCAGGCCCAAGTCGCTGCCTGCCTCACAGCAGCCCGCGTACAAACCTGCTCCTCCCTCACGGTGGCCTGTTGAGGCAGGGGCTCACGCTGACCTCTCTCAGCGTGGGAGGGGCTGGTGTGAGGCAAGGGCTCACGCCGACCTCTCTAAGCATGGGAGGGGCCGGGGTGAGGCAAGGGGCTCATGTTGACCTCTCTCAGCGTGGGAGGGGCCGGTGTGAGGCAAGGGGCTCACGCCGACCTCTCTCAGCATGGGAGGGGCCGGGGTGAGGCAAGGGGCTCACGCTGACCTCTCTCAGCATGGGAGGGGCTGGTGTGAGGCAAGGGCTCACGCCGACCTCTCTCAGCATGGGAGGGTCCGGGGCGAGGCAAGGGGCTCACGCTGACCTCTCTCAGCGTGGGAGGGGCCGGTGTGAGGCAAGGGCTCACGCCGACCTCTCTCAGCGTGGGAGGGGCCGGTGTGAGGCAAGGGGCTCATGTTGACCTCTCTCAGCGTGGGAGGGTCCGGTGTGAGGCAAGGGCTCACGCCGACCTCTCTCAGCGTGGGAGGGGCCGGTGTGAGGCAAGGGGCTCACGTTGACCTCTCTCAGCGTGGGAGGGGCCGGTGTGAGGCAAGGGGCTCAGGCTGACCTCTCTCACCGTGGGAGGGGCCGGTGTGAGGCAAGGGCTCACGCCGACCTCTCTCAGCGTGGGAGGGGCCGGTGTGAGGCAAGGGCTCACGCCGACCTCTCTCAGCGTGGGAGGGGCTGGTGTGAGGCAAGGGGCTCACGTTGACCTCTCTCAGCGTGGGAGGGGCCGGTGTGAGGCAACGGCTCACGCCGACCTCTCTCAGCGTGGGAGGGGCCGGTGTGAGGCAAGGGGCTCATGTTGACCTCTCTCAGCGTGGGAGGGGCCGGTGTGAGGCAAGGGGCTCACGCCAACCTCTCTCAGCGTGGGAGGGGCCGGTGTGAGGCAAGGGGCTGACGCCGACCTCTCTCAGCGTGGGAGGGGCCGGTGTGAGGCAAGGGGCTCACGCCAACCTCTCTCAGCGTGGGAGGGGCCGGTGTGAGGCAAGGGGCTGACGCCGACCTCTCTCAGCGTGGGAGGGGCCGGTGTGAGGCAAGGGGCTCACGCCAACCTCTCTCAGCGTGGGAGGGGCCGGTGTGAGGCAAGGGGCTGACGCCGACCTCTCTCAGCGTGGGAGGGGCCGGTGTGAGGCAAGGGGCTCATGTTGACCTCTCTCACCGTGGGAGGGGCCGGTGTGAGGCAAGGGGCTGACGCTGACCTCTCTCAGCGTGGGAGGGGCCGGTGTGAGGCAAGGGGCTGACGCTGACCTCTCTCACTGTGGGAGGGGCCGGTGTGAGGCAAGGACTCACGCCGACCTCTCTCAGCGTGGGAGGGGCCGGTGTGAGGCAAGGGGCTGACGCTGACCTCTCTCACCGTGGGAGGGGCCGGTGTGAGTCAAGGGCTCACGCCGACCTCTCTCAGCATGGGAGGGGCCGGTGTGAGGCAAGGGCTCACGCTGACCTCTCTCAGCGTGGGAGGAGCCAGTGTGAGTCAAGGGGCTCACGCTGACCTCTCTCAGGATGGGAGGGGCCGGTGTGAGGCAAGGGCTCACGCTGACCTCTCTCAGCATGGGAGGAGCCAGTGTGTGGCAGGGGCTCATGCCTCTGGGCAGGGTACCAGAGGCATGGGCATCAACAGGCCACCGTGAGGGAGGAGCTGGGCCGCATGCGGGCTGCTGGGAGGCAGGCAGGGACTTGGCCCCAGGTGGCCGCCGTGGGGGCAAGAGCTGGGCCTGGAGAGGCCCCTGGGAGGCAAGAGCGGGACCTGCAGAGGCCGTTCTCCAACCATTGCTGGGCCCGTACAGGCCACCGGGCGGCAGGAATGAGGCCCAAAGAACTTGGCTGGAGAAAGTTCGGGACCTACAAAGGCGGTTGGGAGCTGGGCAGGAGTTGAGCCAAAAGAGCTTGCTTACTTGCTGGGAGGCATGGCTGGGAGATGCCGACTTCAGGACAACTTGGGCCTGCAGAGGTCACCGGGAGGCCCAAACTTGGCGTGGAGGAGCCCACCGACCGGAGACCATTTGGGTCCTGCAGGTGCCATTGGAGGGCAGGAGCTCATCGTGGAGGGGGCACCGTGAGGCCTGACCTGGGCCTGGGGAGCTTGGCTTGAGGAAGCTGTGGGCCGACCAAGGACGCCAGGAGATGGGTAGGCACTGAGTCCAAAGAGGTTGTTGAGAGGCAGGAGTCAGGCCTGGAGACTCAGCCAGGAAGAGGAGCTTGGCCCGGAGAGGACGCCTGGAGGGTGCAAGTGAGTCTGGAGAGGCCGACTTGAGGAGGTTCTCAGCCCGGAGAGGCCGCCGGAAGGGAAAAACTGGGACTGGAAAGGCTGTTGTGAGGAATGAGCCCCATGGGCCTGAAGAGGCCACTGGCAGGCGGGAGCTGGGTGTGTAGAAGCTGCTGAAAGGTTGGGAGCTTGGCTTGGGGGGTCCACAGTGAGGCAGATGCTGGGCCTGAAGAATCTGCTTAAAAAGATTTAAGCACATTTACATTTATTAGGCACTTTATTTCCATTATTACATATATATAAATATATATACGTATTATATATCCAATATATAATAAAATGATTATACAACTCACCATAATGTAGAATCAGTGGGCGTGTTAAGCTTGTTTTCCTGAAACTGGATGGTCCCACCTGAGTGTGATGGGAGAAAGTGACAGATCAATAGGTATTAGATACTCATAAGCACAGCGCAACCTAGATCCCTCACATGCATGGTTCACAACAGGGTGCGTTCTCCTATGAGAATCTAATGCTGCTGCTCATCTGAGAAGGTGGAGCTCAAGCGGGAATGTGAGCAAAGGGGAGTGGCTGTAAATACAGACGAAGCTTCCCTCACTCCCTCACTCGACACCACTCACCTCCTGCTGTGTGGCTCCCTACGGCTCCATGGCTCAGGGGTTGGGGACCCCTGCTCAAGTGCATCCAAAGCGACCCTTCCCACACCAGTCTTCATAGTGGTCAAGGGCAGCAACCACTTAGCTCCCAAGGCATGTGCCTCAGCTGGCATTTCATCACAATCAACAGTAAGTGGTAGCTTGAGTCACTGTGAGGTCATTTCCTGGAAATCACCAGCATCCCATTTCCCACTGGCAAAGAGCTCAGCACTGCCCCCTGGGAAACCAAACCTATGCCCAAATCCCATCTGTGTGGATAAACCCTGGGACCCTTCCTAACGTATTAGTCAGAGTCCAATCAGGAAGCATAAACCACTCAAAAGTTTAAAGTGGTAAAATTTAATACGGAGAATTATTCATTATAACAGGTGAACAGCATAATGAGAGATTGGCTAGCACAAAGTAAAGAGAACTCTACAGAATACAGGACTAGCCCAGGCCAGGCATGGTGGCTCATGCCTGAAATTCCAGCAATTTGAGAAGCTAATGCAGGAGGATTGCTTAAGGCCAGGAGCTAAAGACCGGTCTGGACAACACAGTGAGAACCTGTCTCTATCCAAAAGAAGAAAAAAGTTAGCTGGGAGTGGTGATGCACACTTGTAGTCCCAGCTACTCGGAATGCTGAAGTTTGAGCCTGGGAGGTCAAGGCTGCAGCGAGGCATGATTATGCCACTACAGTCTAGCCTGGTGACAGAGCAAGACCCTGTCTCAAAGAACAAAACAACAACAACCATTTACAGACAGAAAAGAGGTAGAGCTAATAAGCTAAGGAAAGATGTTGAAATGTGACAAGTAAAGTAATATGAGGTCTTTTATCTATTTAAAATAATCAAACAAAAAATGACTTACTAAATTACAATACCCTGTGCTGGCAAAGGTGCAGTGAAATGGGCACTTTCTTATACTATGAGGGGTGTTTAAATTGTGTATAAGCCTTCCCGGGTAAAGCTTGTCAATTTTTTAAAATAATGGAGACAGGGTCTCACCATACTGCCATACTGCCTCCTCCAACTCTTGGCCTCAAGCAATCCTCCTCTCTTAGCCTCCCAAAGTGCTAAGATTATAGCTGGGAGGCACCCAAAACCCTGTCAATTTACATCAAGAGTAATGAGAATGTCCATTCACCATGACTCACAGTAATCTTACTTCTGGGGAGACAATTCAATCTAAACAAAAGGTCATCTGTACACACACAGTAAAAATCTGGGAGTAACTGAAGACAGAGTTGGTAAGTGAAATAAGAAACAGTTCTAAGAAATTAAACTATGGTATCAATAGGCACCTGGTATAAAAGGTCAGTTGATGTTAGCTGCTACTTTTTTGTTGTTTTGAGACAGGGTCTCACTCTGTCACCCAGGCTGGAGTGCAGAGGCCTGATCATGACTCACTGCAGTCTCAGCCTCCCTGGGCTTGAGTGATCCTCCCACCTCAGCCTCCCAAGTAGCTGGGACTACAGGAACGTGCCACCACACTAGGCTAATTCATGTATTTTTCTGTAGGGATGGTGACTCCCCCTTTGTTTCCAAGGCCTATCGCAAACTCTTGGCCTCAAGCCATCCTCCTGCCTCAGCCTCCCAAAGTGTTGCGATTACCAGTGTGAGCCACCACACCTGGCCAGCTGCTACTTTTAGCAATATTATTATTATTCTTCCACTCCATTAAAAATTATTATTTTCAAGGCTATGCAACAGTATGTATCCTACAGCGTAATTGTAAAAACATATACGGTTGCCGTCCCTCAGTATACAGAATTAGTTACAGCCCCCCATCTCTGCATATACCAAAATCCATGCTTACTCACGTTTCGCTGTCACCCCTCTGGAATCCACGTGTACGAAAATACCAAATATTAGTTGGGCGTAGTGGCAAGCACCTGTAGTCTCAGCCACGTGGGAGGTTGAGATGGGAGGATCGCTTCAGCCTGGAAGGTTGAGGCTGCAGTCAGCTGCGATAGCACTACTACCCTCCAGCCTCGGACAACAGAGGGAGACCCTGTCTCAGAAAAAAAAAAAAACAAAATAAAACAGGTTAGAAATTGTAATGAGGTCTGTTGGGCAAAATTCCATATAAGCAAAGTATAAATTAATAAAGCAAATCATGATAAATTAGTACGATTGACTTTCTGGACTTTCTGACAATAAAAGTAAGGAAAATGCAGAACACAAAGACAGACAGTAAAAAGAGAAATTAGGAAAGCATTCTACATGTTTAATAGGAAGACACTGGCCGTGTTCGTGCAGCGGCAGCATGTCGTGACATGACATACTTTGGAGAGAAGTTAACAGATGAGGAAGTTGATAAAAATCATCAGAGAAGCAAAATACTGGTAGCGACACTCAAGTAAACCACGAAATTTCCATAACTTATGTCAGCAAAGTGGGAATATTGTACAGTGTGTGTTGAAGTTCCTATACAACATTGTTTATCTGCCGTTTCTTTGTTTGTAAGGAATGTATATACTAACAGTTCTTCTTGCTGTCAAAAGAATATGTGTGAATAAGTCATTTTAACTTATTCTTCTGTTTTTCTTTTATCTTCCTGCCATCATCCCACAGCCTTACTTTAGAAATTTTTTCTTTAGAAAATTGAACAAGTGCTCCTTGTGGTGGCACATACCTCGAGGATGGGAGGCAGGGGTGGAAGGGTCACTTGAGGCCATTAGTTTGACAGCAGCCTGGCCAACAAAGTGAGACCCCATGTCTGCAAAACAATATAAAAATTAGCCAAGTATCGTCATGTATACCTACAGTCCCAGCTACCTCAACTTACGGAGGAAGTTCAGGGCCTGGAGAGAAGGCTGGGAGGCAGGAGCTGGGTCTAAAGAGGCCATTGTAACGACGGAGCTGTGCCTGTGGAGGCTGTTGTGAGGCAGTAGGCTCATCTGCGGAGACTGCCGTGAGGTAGGGTATGGGCCTAAATAGGCCATTGTGAGTCATGAGCTTGGTCTGTAGAGGCTGACTGGAGAGAGTTCTGGGCCTGGCGAGGCTGCCGGGAGGTAGGAGCTGGGCCAAAAGATTTAAGCACATTTACGTTGATTAGGCACTTCATTTCCATTATTACACTGGAATATATAATAAAATAATTATAGAACTCACCATAATGTAGAATCAGTGGGCGTGTTAAGCTTGTTTTCCTGAAACTGGATGGTCTCACCTGAGCGTGATGGGAGAAAGTGACAGATCAATAGGTATTAGATTCTCATAAGCACAGCGCAACCTAGATCCCTCACATGCACGGTTCACAACAGGGTGCGTTCTCCTATGAGAATCTAATGCTGCTGCTCATCTGAGAAGGTGGAGCTCAAGCAGAAATGTGAGCAAAGGGGAGTGGCTGTAAATACAGACGAAGCTTCCCTCACTCCCTCACTCGACACCACTCACCTGCTGTGTGGCTCCTTACGGCTCCATGGCTCAGGGATTGGGGACCCCAGCTCAAGTGCATTAAAGCGACCCTTCCCACACCAGTCTTCATAGTAGTCAAGGGCAGCAACCACTTAGCTCCCAAGGCATGTGCCTCAGCTGGCATTTCATCACAATCAACAGTAAGTGGTAGCTTGAGTCATTGTGAGGTCACTTCCTGGAAATCACCCTAAACCTGGGCCCTGACACAGAAACCCTAACCCTGGGCCCTGACCCTAAAACCCTAACCCTGGGCCCTGACACTAATACCCTAACACTAGGCCCTGGTCCTGAGCTTAAAACCCCAAACCTGTGTCCCGGCCCTGACCTTAAACAACCCTAAACCTGGGCCCCGGCCCTGACCCTAAAGCAACCCTAACACTGGGCCCCGGACCTGACCCTAAAACAACCCTAACACTGGGCCCCGGCCGTCACCCTAAAACAACCCTAACCCTGCCCCGGACCTGAACCTGAAACAAGCCTAAACCTGGGCCCTGGCCCTGACCCTAAAACAATCCTAACCCTGGGCCCTTGCCCTTTCCCTAAAACAACCCTAACTCTGGGCCTTGGCCCTGACCCTAAAACAAGCCAAACTCTCGGCCCTGGCCCTGACCCTAAAACAACCCTAACCCTGGGCCCTGGCCCTGACGCTAAAAGAACCCTAACCCTGGGCCCTGGCCCTGACCCTAAAACAACCCTAACCCTGGGACCTGGCCCTGACCCTAAAACAACCCTAAACCTGGGCCCTGGCCCTGACACTAAAACAACCCTAAACCTGGGCCCGGGCCCTGACCCTAAAACAAGCCTAACCCTGGGCCCTGGCCCTGACCCTAAAACAACCCTAACCCTGGGCCCTGGCCCTGACCCAAAAACAACCCTAACCCTGGCCCTGGCCATGAACCTAAAACAACCGTAAACCTGGGCCCTGGCCCTGACCCTAAAACAAGCCTAAACCTGGGCCCTGGCCCTGACCCTAAAACAACCCTAAACCTGGACCCTGGCCCTGAACATAAAACAACCCTAACCCTAGGCCCTGGCACTAAAGCAACCCTAACCCTGGGCCCTGGCCATGAAACTAAAACAACCGTAAACCTGGGCCCTGGCCCTGACCCTAAAACAAGCCTAAACCTGGGCCCTGGCCGTGACCCTAAAACAACCCTAAACCTGGACCCAAGCCCTGACCCTAATACAAGCCTAACATTGGGCCCTGGACCTGACCATAAAGCAACCCTAATCCTGGGCACTGACCCTAAAACAACTCTAACCCTGGGCACTGACCTAAAATAACCATAACCCTGGGCCCTGGCCCTGACCCTAAAACAACCCTAACCCTGGGCCCTGGCCCTGACACTGAAACAATCCTTACGCTGGACCCTGGCACTGAACCTAAAACAACCCTAACCCTGGGCCCTGGCCCTGACGCTAAAACAACCCTAACCCTGGGCCCTGGCCCTGACCCTAAAACAACCCTAACCCTGGGCCCTGTCTCTGACCCCAAAACAACCCTAACACTGGGCCCCGGCCCTGACCCTAAAACAAGCCTAACCCTCGGCCCTGGCCCTGACCCTAAAACAACCCTAACCCTGGGACCTGGACCTGACCCTAAAACAACCCTATCCCTGGGCCCTGGCCCTAACCCTAAAACAAGCCTAATCCTGGGCCCTGGCCCTGACCCTAAAACACCCCTAAACCTGGGCCCTGGCCCTGACTCTAAAACAACCCTAATGCTGGGCCCTGGCCCTGACCTAAAACAACCCTGACCCTGGGCCCTGGCCCTGACCCTAAAACAACCCTCACCCTGGGCCCTGGCATTAAAACAAGCTTAAACCTGGGCCCATGTCCTGACCCTAAAACAACCCTAATCCTGAGCCCTGGCCCTGACCCTAAAACAACCCTAACCCTGGGCCATGGCCCTGACCCTAAAACAACACTAACCCTGGGCACTGGCCCTGACCCTAAAACAACCCTAACCCTGGGCCCTGGCTCTGACCCTAAAACAAGCCTAACCCTGGGCCCTGGCCCTGACCCTAAAACAACCCTAAACCTGGGCCCGGTCCTTGACCCTAAAACAAGCCTAATCATGGGCCCTGGCCCTGACCCTAAAACAAGCCTAACCCTGGGCCCTGGCCCTGACCCTAAAACAAGCCTAACCCTGGGCCCTGGCCCTGACCCTAAAACAACCCTAACCCGGGGCCCTGGCCCTGACCCTAAAACAACCCTATCCCTGGGCCCTGGCCATGACCTAAAACAACCCTAATCCTGGGCCCTGGCCCTGACCCTAAAACAACCCTAACCCTGGGCCCTGGCACAAAAACAACCCTAACCCTAGGCCCAGGACCTGACCCTAAAACAACCCTAACCCTGGGCCCTGGTCCTGACCCTAAAACAACCCTAACCGTGGGCCCTGTCCCTGACCCTAAAACAAGACTAACCCAGGGCCCTGGCCCTGACCTAAAACAACCCTGACCCTGGGCCCTGTCCCTGACCCTAAAACAAGCCTAACCGTGGGCCCTGGCCCTGACCCTAAAACAACCCTAACCCTGGGCGCTGGCCATGACCCTAAAACAACCATAACCCTGGGCCCTGATCCTAAAACAAGCCTAACCCTGGGCCCCGACCCTAAAAAAACCCAAACCCCGGGCCCTGGCACTAAAACAAGCCTAACCCTGGGCCCTGGCCCTGACCCTAAAACAAGCCTAACCCTGGACCCTGGCCCTGACCCTAAAACAAGCCTAAACCTGGGCCCTGGCCCTGACCCTAAAACAACCCTAACCCTGGGCCCTGGCCCTGACCCTAAAACAAGCCTAACCCTGGGACCTCGCCCTGACCCTAAAACAACCCTAACCCTGGGCCCTGGCCCTAACCCTGATCATAAAACAACCCTAACCCTGGGCCCTGGCTCCGACCCTAAAAGAAGCCTAAACCTGGGCCCTGGGCCTGACCCTAAAACTACCCTAACCCTGGGCCCAGGTCCTGACCCTAAAACAATCCTAACCCTGGGCCCTGGCCCTGACCCTAAAACAACCATAACTCTGGGCCCTGGCCCTGAACCTGAAACAACCCTAACCCTGGGCCCAGGCCCTGACCCTAAAACAAACCTAACCCTGGGCCCTGGCCCTGACCATAAAACAAACCTAACCCTGGGCCCTGGCCCTGACCCTAAAACAACCCTAATCCTGGGCCCTGGCCCTGACCCTAAAACAACCCTAACCCTGGGCCCTGACCCTGACCCTAAAACAACCCTAATCCTGGGCCCTGGACCTGACCCTAAAACAACCCTAACCATGGGCCCTGGAAATGACCCTAAAACAACCCTAACAGTGGGCCCTGGACATGACCCTAAAACAACCCTAACCCTGAGCCCTGGCCATGACCGTAAAACAACCCTAACCTTGGGCACTGGCCCTGACCCTAAAACAACCCTAAACCTGGGCCCTGACCCTGACCCTAAAACAACCCTAACCCTGGGCCCTGGCCCTGACCGTAAAACATCCCTAACCCCGGGCCCTGGCCCTGACCCTAAAACAAGCCTAACCCTAGGCCCTGGACCTGACCCTAAAACAAGCCTAACCCTGGGCCCTGGCCCTGACCCTGAAACAAGCCTAACCCTGGGCCCTGGCCCTTACCCTAAAACAACCCTAACCCTGGGCCCTCGCCCTGACCCTAAAACAACCCTAACCCTGGGCACTGGCCCTGAACCTAAAACAACCCTAACCCTGGGCCCTGGCCCTGACCCTAAAACAAGCCTAACCCTGGGAACTGGCCCTGACCTAAAACAACCCTAACCCTGGGCCCTGGCCCTGACCTAAAACAACCCTAACCGTGGGCCCTGGCCCTGACCCTAAAACAACCCTAACCCAGGGCCGTGGTACTAAAACAAGACTAACCCTGGGCCCAGGTCCTGACCCTAAAACAACCCTAACCCTGGGCCCAGGCCCTGACCCTAAAACAAGCCTAACCTTGGGCACTGGCCCTGACCCTAAAACAACCCTATCCCTGGGCCCTGGCCCTGACCCTAAAACAACCCTAACCCTGGGCCCAGGCCCTGACCCTAAAACAAGCCTAACCTTGGGCACTGGCCCTGACCCTAAAACAACCCTATCCCTGGGCCCTGGCCCTGACCATAAAACAATCCTAACCCTGGGCCCTGGCCCTGACCCTAAAACAACCATAGCTCTGGGCCCTGGCCCTGAACCTAAAACAAAACTAACCCTGGGCCCAGGCCCTGACCCTAAAACAAACCTAACCCTGGGCTCTGGCCCTGACCCTAAAACAAACCTAACCCTGGGCCCTGGCACTGACCCTAAAACAACCCTAACCCTGGGCCCTGGCCCTGACTCTAAAACAAGCCTAACCCTGGGCCCTGGCCCTGACTCTAAAACAAACCTAACCCTGGGCCCTGGCCCTGACCATAAAACAAACCTAACCCTGGGCCCTGGCCCTGACCCTAAAACAACCCTAATCCTGGGCCCTGGCCCTGACCCTAAAACAACCCTAACCCTGGGCCCTGACCCTGACCCTAAAACAACCCTAATCCTGGGCCCTGGACCTGACCCTAAAACAACCCTAACCGTGGGCCCTGGAAATGACCCAAAAACAACCCTAACAGTGGGCCCTGGACATGACCCTAAAACAACCCTAACCCTGAGCCCTGGCCATGACCGTAAAACAACCCTAACCTTGGGCCCTGGCCCTGACCCTAAAACAAGCCTAACCCAGGGCTCTGGCCCTGACCATAAACAAGCCTAACCCTGGTCCCTGGCCCTGACCCTAAAACAACCCTAACCCTGGGCCCTGTCTCTGACCCCAAAACAACCCTAACCCTGGGCCCCGGCCCTGACCCTAAAACAAGCCTAACCCTCGGCTCTGGCCCTGACCCTAAAACAACCCTAACCCTGGGACCTGGACCTGACCCTAAAACAACCCTATCCCTGGGCCCTGGCCCTAACCCTAAAACAAGCCTAATCCTGGGCCCTGGCCCTGACCCTAAAACAAGCCTAATCCTGGGCCCTGGCCCTGACCCTAAAACACCCCTAAACCTGGGCCCTGGCCCTGACCCTAAAACAACCCTAATGCTGGGCCCTGGCCCTGACCTAAAACAACCCTGACCCTAGGCCCTGGCCCTGACCCTAAAACAACCCTCACCCTGCGCCCTGGCACTAAAACAAGCTTAAACCTGGGCCCATGTCCTGACCCTAAAACAACCCTAATCCTGGGCTCTGGCCCTGACCCTAAAACAACCCTAACCCTGGGCCATGGCCCTGACCCTAAAACAACACTAACCCTGGGCACTGGCCCTGACCCTAAAACAACCCTAACCCTGGGCCCTGTCTCTGAACCCAAAACAACCCTAACCCTGGGCCCCGGCCCTGACCCTAAAACAAGCCTAACCCTCGGCTCTGGCCCTGACCCTAAAACAACCCTAACCCTGGGACCTGGACCTGACCCTAAAACAACCCAATCCCTGGGCCCTGGCCCTGACCCTAAAACAAGCCTAATCCTGGGCCCTGGCCCTCACCCTAAAACACCCCTAAACCTGGGCCCTGGCCCTGACCCTAAAACAACCCTAATGCTGGGCCCTGGCCCTGACCTAAAACAACCCTGACCCTGGGCCCTGGCCCTGACCCTAAAACAACCCTCACCCTGGGCCCTGGCACTAAAACAAGCTTAAACCTGGGCCCATGTCCTGACCCTAAAACAACCCTAATCCTGGGCCCTGGCCCTGACCCTAAAACAACCCTAACCCTGGGCCATGGCCCTGACCCTAAAACAACACTAACCCTGGGCACTGGCCCTGACCCTAAAACAACCCTAACCCTGGGCCCTGGCTCTGACCCTAAAACAAGCCTAACCCTGGGCCCTGGCCCTGACCCTAAAACAACCCTAAACCTGGGCCCTGTCCTTGACCCTAAAACAAGCCTAATCCTGGGCCCTGGCCCTGACCCTAAAACAAGCCTAACCCTGAGCCCTGGCCCTGACCCTAAAACAAGCCTAACCCTGGGCCCTGGCCCTGACCCTAAAACAACCCTATCCCTGGGCCCTGGCCATGACCTAAAACAACCCTAACCCTGGGCCCTGGCCCTGACCCTAAAACAACCCTAACCCTGGGCCCTGGCACAAAAACAACCCTAACACTAGGCCCAGGACCTGACCCTAAAACAACCCTAACCCTGGGCCCTGGTCCTGACCCTAAAACAACCCTAACCGTGGGCCCTGTCCCTGACCCTAAAACAAGACTAACCCAGGGCCCTGGCCCTGACCTAAAACAGCCCTGACCCTGGGCCCTGTCCCTGACCCTAAAACAAGCCTAACCGTGGGCACTGGCCCTGACCCTAAAACAACCCTAACCCTGGGCGCTGGCCATGACCCTAAAACAACCATAACCCTGGGCCCTGATCCTAAAACAAGCCTAACCCTGGGCCCCGAACCTAAAAAAACCCAAACCCCGGGCCCTGGCACTAAAACAAGCCTAACCCTGGGCCCTGGCCCTGACCCTAAAACAAGCCTAACCCTGGACCCTGGCCCTGACCCTAAAACAAGCCTAAACCTGGGCCCTGGCCCTGACCCTAAAACAACCCTAACCCTGGGCCCTGGCCCTGACCCTAAAACAAGCCTAACCCTGGGACCTCGCCCTGACCCTAAAACAACCCTAACCCTGGGCCCTGGCCCTAACCCTGATCATAAAACAATCCTAACCCTGGGCCCTGGCTCCGACCCTAAAACAAGCCTAAACCTGGGCCCTGGGCCTGACCCTAAAACAACCCTAACCCTGGGCCCAAGTCCTGACCCTAAAACAATCCTAACCCTGGGCCCTGGCCCTGACCCTAAAACAACCATAATTCTGGGCCCTGGCCCTGAACCTGAAACAACCCTAACCCTGGGCCCAGGCCCTGACCCTAAAACAAACCTAACCCTGGGCCCTGGCCCTGACCATAAAACAAACCTAACCCTGGGCCCTGGCCCTGACCCTAAAACAACCCTAATCCTGGGCCCTGGCCCTGACCCTAAAACAACCCTAACCCTGGGCCCTGACCCTGACCGTAAAACAACCCTAATCCTGGGCCCTGGGCCTGACCCTAAAACAACCCTAACCGTGGGCCCTGGAAATGACCCTAAAACCACCCTAACAGTGGGCCCTGGACATGACCCTAAAACAACCCTAACCCTGAGCCCTGGCCATGACCGTAAAACAACCCTAACCTTGGGCACTGGCCCTGACCCTAAAACAACCCTAAACCTGGGCCCTGACCCTGACCCTAAAACAACCCTAACCCTGGGCCCTGGCCCTGACCGTAAAACATCCCTAACCCTGGGCCCTGGCCCTGACCCTAAAACAAGCCTAACCCTGGGCCCTGGACCTGACCCTAAAACAAGCCTAACCCTGGGCCCTGGCCCTGACCCTAAAACAAGCCTAACCCTGGGCCCTGGCCCTGGCCCTAAAACAACCCTAACCCTGGGCCCTCGCCCTGACCCTAAAACAACCCTAACCCTGGGCACTGGCCCTGAACCTAAAACAACCCTACCCCTGGGCCCTGGCCCTGACCCTAAAACAAGCCTAACCCTGGGAACTGGCCCTGACCTAAAACAACCCTAACACTGGGCCCTGGCCCTGACCTAAAACAACCCTAACCGTGGGCCCTGGCCCTGACCCTAAAACAACCCTAACCCAGGGCAGTGGTACTAAAACAAGACTAACCCTGGGCCCAGGTCCTGACCCTAAAACAACCCTAACCCTGGGCCCAGGCCCTGACCCTAAAACAAGCCTAACCTTGGGCACTGGCCCTGACCCTAAAACAACCCTATCCCTGGGCCCTGGCCCTGACCCTAAAACAACCCTAACCCTGGGCCCTGGCCCTGACCCTAAAACAACCCTAACCCTGGGCCCTGGCCCTGACCCTAAAACAACCCTATCCCTGGGCCCTGGCCCTGACCCTAAAACAAGCCTAACCCTGGGACCTGGCCCTGAACCTAAATCAAGCCTAACCCTGGGCCCTGGCCCTGACACTAAAACAACCCTAACGCTGGGCCCTGGCCCAGACCCTAAAACACCCCTAAACCTGGGCCCTGGCCCTGACCTAAAACAACCCTGACCCTGGACCCTGGCCCTGACTCTAAAACAACCCGAACCCTGGGCCCTGGCACTAAATTAAGCCTAACCCTGGGCCCAGGTCCTGACCCTAAAACAACCCTAACCCTGGGCCCTGGAGCTGACCCTAAAACAACCCTAACGCTGGGCCCTGGCACTGACCCTAAAACAACCCTAACCCTGGGCCCTGGCCCTGACCCTAAAACAATCCTAACCCTGGGCCCTGGCCCTGACCCTAAAACAACCCTAACCGTGGGCCCTGGCCCTGACCCTAAAACAACCCTAACCCAGGGCAGTGGTACTAAAACAAGACTAACCCTGGGCCCAGGTCCTGACCCTAAAACAACCCTAACCCTGGGCCCAGGCCCTGACCCTAAAACAAGCCTAACCTTGGGCACTGGCCCTGACCCTAAAACAACCCTATCCCTGGGCCCTGGCCCTGACCCTAAAACAACCCTAACCCTGGGCCCTGGCCCTGACCCTAAAACAACCCTAACCCTGGGCCCTGGCCCTGACCCTAAAACAACCCTATCCCTGGGCCCTGGCCCTGACCCTAAAACAAGCCTAACCCTGGGACCTGGCCCTGAACCTAAATCAAGCCTAACCCTGGGCCCTGGCCCTGACACTAAAACAACCCTAACGCTGGGCCCTGGCCCAGACCCTAAAACACCCCTAAACCTGGGCCCTGGCCCTGACCTAAAACAACCCTGACCCTGGACCCTGGCCCTGACTCTAAAACAACCCGAACCCTGGGCCCTGGCACTAAATTAAGCCTAACCCTGGGCCCAGGTCCTGACCCTAAAACAACCCTAACCCTGGGCCCTGGAGCTGACCCTAAAACAACCCTAACGCTGGGCCCTGGCACTGACCCTAAAACAACCCTAACCCTGGGCCCTGGCCCTGACCCTAAAACAATCCTAACCCTGGGCCCTGGCCCTGACCCTAAAACAACCATAGCTCTGGGCCCTGGCCCTGAACCTAAAACAACCCTAACCCTGGGCCCAGGCCCTGACCCTAAAACAAACCTAACCCTGGGCCCTGGCCCTGACCCTAAAACAAACCTAACCCTGGGCCCTGGCCCTGACCCTAAAACAACCCTAACCCTGGGCCCTGGCCCTGACTCTAAAACAAGCCTAACCCTGGGCCCTGGCCCTGACCCTAAAACAACCCTAACCCTGGGCCCTGGCCCTGACCCTAAAATAAAGCCAACCATGGGCACTCACCCTAAAACAACCCTAACCCTGGGCCCTGACCCTAAAACAACCTTAACCCTGGGCACTGACCCTAAAATAACCATAACCCTGGGCCCTGGCCCTGACCCTAAAACAACCCTAACCCTGGGACCTGGCCCTGACACTGAAACAACCCTAAACCTGGACCCTGGCCCTGACCCTAAAACAACCCTAACCGTGGGCCCTGGACATGACCTTAAAACAATCCTAATCCTGGGCCCTGGACCTGACCCTAAAACAACCCAAATCGTGGGCCCTGGACATGACCCTAAAACATCCCTAACCCTGAGCCCTGGCCCTGACCGTAAAACAACCCTAACCCTGGGCCCTGGCCCTGACCCTAAAACAAGCCTAATCCTGGGCACTGGCCCTGACCCTAAAACACCCCTAAACCTGGGCCCTGGCCCTGACCCTAAAACAACCCTAATGCTGGGCCCTGGCCCTGACCTAAAACAACCCTGACCCTGGGCCCTGGCCCTGACCCTAAAACAACCCTCACCCTGGGCCCTGGCACTAAAACAAGCTTAAACCTGGGCCCATGTCCTGACCCTAAAACAACCCTAATCCTGGGCCCTGGCCCTGACCCTAAAACAACCTTAACCCTGGGCCATGGCCCTGACCCTAAAACAACACTAACCCTGGGCACTGGCCCTGACCCTAAAACAACCCTAACCCTGGGCCCTGGCTCTGACCCTAAAACAAGCCTAACCCAGGGCCCTGGCCCTGACCCTAAAACAACCCTAAACCTGGGCCCTGTCCTTGACCCTAAAACAAGCCTAATCCTGGGCCCTGGCCCTGACCCTAAAACAAGCCTAACCCTGGGCCCTGGCCCTGACCCTAAAACAAGCCTAACCCTGGGCCCTGGCCCTGACCCTAAAACAACCCTAACCCTGGGCCCTGGCCCTGACCCTAAAACAACCCTATCCCTGGGCCCTGGCCATGACCTAAAACAACCCTAACCCTGGGCCCTGGCCCTGACCCTAAAACAACCCTAACCCTGGGCCCTGGCACAAAAACAACCCTAACCCTAGGCCCAGGACCTGACCCTAAAACAACCCTATCCCTGGGCCCTGGCCCTAACCCTAAAACAAGCCTAATCCTGGGCCCTGGCCCTGACCCTAAAACACCCCTAAACCTGGGCCCTGGCCCTGACTCTAAAACAACCCTAATGCTGGGCCCTGGCCCTGACCTAAAACAACCCTGACCCTGGGCCCTGGCCCTGACCCTAAAACAACCCTCACCCTGGGCCCTGGCATTAAAACAAGCTTAAACCTGGGCCCATGTCCTGACCCTAAAACAACCCTAATCCTGAGCCCTGGCCCTGACCCTAAAACAACCCTAACCCTGGGCCATGGCCCTGACCCTAAAACAACACTAACCCTGGGCACTGGCTCTGACCCTAAAACAAGCCTAACCCTGGGCCCTGGCCCTGACCCTAAAACAACCCTAAACCTGGGCCCGGTCCTTGACCCTAAAACAAGCCTAATCATGGGCCCTGGCCCTGACCCTAAAACAAGCCTAACCCTGGGCCCTGGCCCTGACCCTAAAACAAGCCTAACCCTGGGCCCTGGCCCTGACCCTAAAACAACCCTAACCCGGGGCCCTGGCCCTGACCCTAAAACAACCCTATCCCTGGGCCCTGGCCATGACCTAAAACAACCCTAATCCTGGGCCCTGGCCCTGACCCTAAAACAACCCTAACCCTGGGCCCTGGCACAAAAACAACCCTAACCCTAGGCCCAGGACCTGACCCTAAAACAACCCTAACCCTGGGCCCTGGTCCTGACCCTAAAACAACCCTAACCGTGGGCCCTGTCCCTGACCCTAAAACAAGACTAACCCAGGGCCCTGGCCCTGACCTAAAACAACCCTGACCCTGGGCCCTGTCCCTGACCCTAAAACAAGCCTAACCGTGGGCCCTGGCCCTGACCCTAAAACAACCCTAACCCTGGGCGCTGGCCATGACCCTAAAACAACCATAACCCTGGGCCCTGATCCTAAAACAAGCCTAACCCTGGGCCCCGACCCTAAAAAAACCCAAACCCCGGGCCCTGGCACTAAAACAAGCCTAACCCTGGGCCCTGGCCCTGACCCTAAAACAAGCCTAACCCTGGACCCTGGCCCTGACCCTAAAACAAGCCTAAACCTGGGCCCTGGCCCTGACCCTAAAACAACCCTAACCCTGGGCCCTGGCCCTGACCCTAAAACAAGCCTAACCCTGGGACCTCGCCCTGACCCTAAAACAACCCTAACCCTGGGCCCTGGCCCTAACCCTGATCATAAAACAACCCTAACCCTGGGCCCTGGCTCCGACCCTAAAAGAAGCCTAAACCTGGGCCCTGGGCCTGACCCTAAAACTACCCTAACCCTGGGCCCAGGTCCTGACCCTAAAACAATCCTAACCCTGGGCCCTGGCCCTGACCCTAAAACAACCATAACTCTGGGCCCTGGCCCTGAACCTGAAACAACCCTAACCCTGGGCCCTGGCCCTGACCCTAAAACAACCCTAACCCAGGGCAGTGGTACTAAAACAAGACTAACCCTGGGCCCAGGTCCTGACCCTAAAACAACCCTAACCCTGGGCCCAGGCCCTGACCCTAAAACAAGCCTAACCTTGGGCACTGGCCCTGACCCTAAAACAACCCTATCCCTGGGCCCTGGCCCTGACCCTAAAACAACCCTAACCCTGGGCCCTGGCCCTGACCCTAAAACAACCCTAACCCTGGGCCCTGGCCCTGACCCTAAAACAACCCTATCCCTGGGCCCTGGCCCTGACCCTAAAACAAGCCTAACCCTGGGACCTGGCCCTGAACCTAAATCAAGCCTAACCCTGGGCCCTGGCCCTGACCCTAAAACAACCCTAACGCTGGGCCCTGGCCCAGACCCTAAAACACCCCTAAACCTGGGCCCTGGCCCTGACCTAAAACAACCCTGACCCTGGACCCTGGCCCTGACTCTAAAACAACCCGAACCCTGGGCCCTGGCACTAAATTAAGCCTAACCCTGGGCCCAGGTCCTGACCCTAAAACAACCCTAACCCTGGGCCCTGGAGCTGACCCTAAAACAACCCTAACGCTGGGCCCTGGCACTGACCCTAAAACAACCCTAACCCTGGGCCCTGGCCCTGACCCTAAAACAATCCTAACCCTGGGCCCTGGCCCTGACCCTAAAACAACCATAGCTCTGGGCCCTGGCCCTGAACCTAAAACAACCCTAACCCTGGGCCCAGGCCCTGACCCTAAAACAAACCTAACCCTGGGCCCTGGCCCTGACCCTAAAACAAACCTAACCCTGGGCCCTGGCCCTGACCCTAAAACAACCCTAACCCTGGGCCCTGGCCCTGACTCTAAAACAAGCCTAACCCTGGGCCCTGGCCCTGACCCTAAAACAACCCTAACCCTGGGCCCTGGCCCTGACCCTAAAATAAAGCCAACCATGGGCACTCACCCTAAAACAACCCTAACCCTGGGCCCTGACCCTAAAACAACCTTAACCCTGGGCACTGACCCTAAAATAACCATAACCCTGGGCCCTGGCCCTGACCCTAAAACAACCCTAACCCTGGGACCTGGCCCTGACACTGAAACAACCCTAAACCTGGACCCTGGCCCTGACCCTAAAACAACCCTAACCGTGGGCCCTGGACATGACCTTAAAACAATCCTAATCCTGGGCCCTGGACCTGACCCTAAAACAACCCAAATCGTGGGCCCTGGACATGACCCTAAAACATCCCTAACCCTGAGCCCTGGCCCTGACCGTAAAACAACCCTAACCCTGGGCCCTGGCCCTGACCCTAAAACAAGCCTAATCCTGGGCACTGGCCCTGACCCTAAAACACCCCTAAACCTGGGCCCTGGCCCTGACCCTAAAACAACCCTAATGCTGGGCCCTGGCCCTGACCTAAAACAACCCTGACCCTGGGCCCTGGCCCTGACCCTAAAACAACCCTAAACCTGGGCCCGGTCCTTGACCCTAAAACAAGCCTAATCATGGGCCCTGGCCCTGACCCTAAAACAAGCCTAACCCTGGGCCCTGGCCCTGACCCTAAAACAAGCCTAACCCTGGGCCCTGGCCCTGACCCTAAAACAACCCTAACCCGGGGCCCTGGCCCTGACCCTAAAACAACCCTATCCCTGGGCCCTGGCCATGACCTAAAACAACCCTAATCCTGGGCCCTGGCCCTGACCCTAAAACAACCCTAACCCTGGGCCCTGGCACAAAAACAACCCTAACCCTAGGCCCAGGACCTGACCCTAAAACAACCCTAACCCTGGGCCCTGGTCCTGACCCTAAAACAACCCTAACCGTGGGCCCTGTCCCTGACCCTAAAACAAGACTAACCCAGGGCCCTGGCCCTGACCTAAAACAACCCTGACCCTGGGCCCTGTCCCTGACCCTAAAACAAGCCTAACCGTGGGCCCTGGCCCTGACCCTAAAACAACCCTAACCCTGGGCGCTGGCCATGACCCTAAAACAACCATAACCCTGGGCCCTGATCCTAAAACAAGCCTAACCCTGGGCCCCGACCCTAAAAAAACCCAAACCCCGGGCCCTGGCACTAAAACAAGCCTAACCCTGGGCCCTGGCCCTGACCCTAAAACAAGCCTAACCCTGGACCCTGGCCCTGACCCTAAAACAAGCCTAAACCTGGGCCCTGGCCCTGACCCTAAAACAACCCTAACCCTGGGCCCTGGCCCTGACCCTAAAACAAGCCTAACCCTGGGACCTCGCCCTGACCCTAAAACAACCCTAACCCTGGGCCCTGGCCCTAACCCTGATCATAAAACAACCCTAACCCTGGGCCCTGGCTCCGACCCTAAAAGAAGCCTAAACCTGGGCCCTGGGCCTGACCCTAAAACTACCCTAACCCTGGGCCCAGGTCCTGACCCTAAAACAATCCTAACCCTGGGCCCTGGCCCTGACCCTAAAACAACCATAACTCTGGGCCCTGGCCCTGAACCTGAAACAACCCTAACCCTGGGCCCTGGCCCTGACCCTAAAACAACCCTAACCCAGGGCAGTGGTACTAAAACAAGACTAACCCTGGGCCCAGGTCCTGACCCTAAAACAACCCTAACCCTGGGCCCAGGCCCTGACCCTAAAACAAGCCTAACCTTGGGCACTGGCCCTGACCCTAAAACAACCCTATCCCTGGGCCCTGGCCCTGACCCTAAAACAACCCTAACCCTGGGCCCTGGCCCTGACCCTAAAACAACCCTAACCCTGGGCCCTGGCCCTGACCCTAAAACAACCCTATCCCTGGGCCCTGGCCCTGACCCTAAAACAAGCCTAACCCTGGGACCTGGCCCTGAACCTAAATCAAGCCTAACCCTGGGCCCTGGCCCTGACCCTAAAACAACCCTAACGCTGGGCCCTGGCCCAGACCCTAAAACACCCCTAAACCTGGGCCCTGGCCCTGACCTAAAACAACCCTGACCCTGGACCCTGGCCCTGACTCTAAAACAACCCGAACCCTGGGCCCTGGCACTAAATTAAGCCTAACCCTGGGCCCAGGTCCTGACCCTAAAACAACCCTAACCCTGGGCCCTGGAGCTGACCCTAAAACAACCCTAACGCTGGGCCCTGGCACTGACCCTAAAACAACCCTAACCCTGGGCCCTGGCCCTGACCCTAAAACAATCCTAACCCTGGGCCCTGGCCCTGACCCTAAAACAACCATAGCTCTGGGCCCTGGCCCTGAACCTAAAACAACCCTAACCCTGGGCCCAGGCCCTGACCCTAAAACAAACCTAACCCTGGGCCCTGGCCCTGACCCTAAAACAAACCTAACCCTGGGCCCTGGCCCTGACCCTAAAACAACCCTAACCCTGGGCCCTGGCCCTGACTCTAAAACAAGCCTAACCCTGGGCCCTGGCCCTGACCCTAAAACAACCCTAACCCTGGGCCCTGGCCCTGACCCTAAAATAAAGCCAACCATGGGCACTCACCCTAAAACAACCCTAACCCTGGGCCCTGACCCTAAAACAACCTTAACCCTGGGCACTGACCCTAAAATAACCATAACCCTGGGCCCTGGCCCTGACCCTAAAACAACCCTAACCCTGGGACCTGGCCCTGACACTGAAACAACCCTAAACCTGGACCCTGGCCCTGACCCTAAAACAACCCTAACCGTGGGCCCTGGACATGACCTTAAAACAATCCTAATCCTGGGCCCTGGACCTGACCCTAAAACAACCCAAATCGTGGGCCCTGGACATGACCCTAAAACATCCCTAACCCTGAGCCCTGGCCCTGACCGTAAAACAACCCTAACCCTGGGCCCTGGCCCTGACCCTAAAACAAGCCTAATCCTGGGCACTGGCCCTGACCCTAAAACACCCCTAAACCTGGGCCCTGGCCCTGACCCTAAAACAACCCTAATGCTGGGCCCTGGCCCTGACCTAAAACAACCCTGACCCTGGGCCCTGGCCCTGACCCTAAAACAACCCTCACCCTGGGCCCTGGCACTAAAACAAGCTTAAACCTGGGCCCATGTCCTGACCCTAAAACAACCCTAATCCTGGGCCCTGGCCCTGACCCTAAAACAACCTTAACCCTGGGCCATGGCCCTGACCCTAAAACAACACTAACCCTGGGCACTGGCCCTGACCCTAAAACAACCCTAACCCTGGGCCCTGGCTCTGACCCTAAAACAAGCCTAACCCAGGGCCCTGGCCCTGACCCTAAAACAACCCTAAACCTGGGCCCTGTCCTTGACCCTAAAACAAGCCTAATCCTGGGCCCTGGCCCTGACCCTAAAACAAGCCTAACCCTGGGCCCTGGCCCTGACCCTAAAACAAGCCTAACCCTGGGCCCTGGCCCTGACCCTAAAACAACCCTAACCCTGGGCCCTGGCCCTGACCCTAAAACAACCCTATCCCTGGGCCCTGGCCATGACCTAAAACAACCCTAACCCTGGGCCCTGGCCCTGACCCTAAAACAACCCTAACCCTGGGCCCTGGCACAAAAACAACCCTAACCCTAGGCCCAGGACCTGACCCTAAAACAACCCTAACCCTGGGCCCTGGTCCTAACCCTAAAACAACCCTAACCGTGGGCCCTGTCCCTGACCCTAAAACAAGACTAACCCAGGGCCCTGGCCCTGACCTAAAACAACCCTGACCCTGGGCCCTGTCCCTGACCCTAAAACAAGCCTAACCGTGGGCACTGGCCCTGACCCTAAAACAACCCTAACCCTGGGCGCTGGCCATGACCCTAAAACAACCATAACCCTGGGCCCTGATCCTAAAACAAGCCTAACCCTGGGCCCCGAACCTAAAAAAACCCAAACCCCGGGCCCTGGCACTAAAACAAGCCTAAACCTGGGCCCTGGCCCTGACCCTAAAACAAGCCTAACCCTGGACCCTGGCCCTGACCCTAAAACAAGCCTAAACCTGGGCCCTGGCCCTGACCCTAAAACAACCCTAACCCTGGGCCATGGCCCTGACCCTAAAACAAGCCTAACCCTGGGACCTCGCCCTGACCCTAAAACAACCCTAACCCTGGGCCCTGGCCCTAACCCTGATCATAAAACAATCCTAACCCTGGGCCCTGGCTCCGACCCTAAAACAAGCTTAAACCTGGGCCCTGGGCCTGACCCTAAAACAACCCTAACCCTGGGCCCAGGTCCTGACCCTAAAACAATCCTAACCCTGGGCCCTGGCCCTGACCCTAAAACAACCATAATTCTGGGCCCTGGACCTGAACCTGAAACAACCCTAACCCTGGGCCCAGGCCCTGACCCTAAAACAAACCTAACCCTGGGCCCTGGCCCTGACCATAAAACAAACCTAACCCTGGGCCCTGGCCCTGACCCTAAAACAACCCTAATCCTGGGCCCTGGCCCTGACCCTAAAACAACCCTAACCCTGGGCCCTGACCCTGACCCTAAAACAACCCTAATCCTGGGCCCTGGACCTGACCCTAAAACAACCCTAACCGTGGGCCCTGGAAATGACCCTAAAACAACCCTAACAGTGGGCCCTGGACATGACCCTAAAACAACCCTAACCCTGAGACCTCGCCATGACCGTAAAACAACCCTAACCTTGGGCACTGGCCCTGACCCTAAAACAACCCTAAACCTGGGCCCTGACCCTGACCCTAAAACAACCCTAACCCTGGGCCCTGGCCCTGACCGTAAAACATCCCTAACCCTGGGCCCTGGCCCTGACCCTAAAACAAGCCTAACCCTGGGCCCTGGACCTGACCCTAAAACAAGCCTAACCCTGGGCCCTGGCCCTGACCCTAAAACAAGCCTAACCCTGGGAACTGGCCCTGACCTAAAACAACCCTAACCCTGGGCCCTGGCCCTGACCTAAAACAACCCTAACCGTGGGCCCTGGCCCTGACCCTAAAACAACCTTAACCCAGGGCCGTGGTACTAAAACAAGACTAACCCTGGGCCCAGGTCCTGACCCTAAAACAACCCTAACCCTGGGCCCAGGCCCTGACCCTAAAACAAGCCTAACCTTGGGCACTGGCCCTGACCCTAAAACAACCCTATCCCTGGGCCCTGGCACTGACCCTAAAACAACCCTAACCCTGGGCCCTGGCCCTGACCCTAAAACAACCCTAACCCTGGGCCCTGGCCCTGACCCTAAAACAACCCTATCCCTGGGCCCTGGCCCTGACCCTAAAACAAGCCTAACCCTGGGACCTGGCCCTGAACCTAAATCAAGCCTATCCCTGGGCCCTGGCCCTGACCCTAAAACAACCCTAACGCTGGGCCCTGGCCCAGACCCTAAAACACCCCTAAACCTGGGCCCTGGCCCTGACCTAAAACAACCCTGACCCTGGACCCTGGCCCTGACTCTAAAACAACCCGAACCCTGGGCCCTGGCACTAAATTAAGCCTAACCCTGGGCCCAGGTCCTGACCCTAAAACAACCCTAACCCTGGGCCCTGGCGCTGACCCTAAAACAACCCTAACGCTGGGCCCTGGCCCTGACCCTAAAACAACCCTAACCCTGGGCCCTGGCCCTGACCCTAAAACAATCCTAACCCTGGGCCCTGGCCCTGACCCTAAAACAACCATAGCTCTGGGCCCTGGCCCTGAACCTAAAACAACCCTAACCCTGGGCCCAGGCCCTGAACCTAAAACAAACCTAACCCTGGGCCCTGGCCCTGACCCTAAAACAAACCTAACCCTGGGCCCTGGCCCTGACCCTAAAACAACCCTAACCCTGGGCCCTGGCCCTGACTCTAAAACAAGCCTAACCCTGGGCCCTGGCCCTGACCCTAAAACAACCCTAACCCTGGGCCCTGGCCCTGACCCTAAAATAAAGCCAACCATGGGCACTCACCCTAAAACAACCCTAACCCTGGGCCCTGACCCTAAAACAACCTTAACCCTGGGCACTGACCCTAAAATAACCATAACCCTGGGCCCTGGCCCTGACCCTAAAACAACCCTAACCCTGGGACCTGGCCCAGACACTGAAACAACCCTAAACCTGGACCCTGGCCCTGACCCTAAAACAACCCTAACCGTGGGCCCTGGACATGACCTTAAAACAATCCTAATCCTGGGCCCTGGACCTGACCCTAAAACAACCCAAATCGTGGGCCCTGGACATGACCCTAAAACATCCCTAACCCTGAGCCCTGGCCCTGACCGTAAAACAACCCTAACCCTGGGCCCTGGCCCTGACCCTAAAACAAGCCTAATCCTGGGCACTGGCCCTGACCCTAAAACACCCCTAAACCTGGGCCCTGGCCCTGACCCTAAAACAACCCTAATGCTGGGCCCTGGCCCTGACCTAAAACAACCCTGACCCTGGGCCCTGGCCCTGACCCTAAAACAACCCTCACCCTGGGCCCTGGCACTAAAACAAGCTTAAACCTGGGCCCATGTCCTGACCCTAAAACAACCCTAATCCTGGGCCCTGGCCCTGACCCTAAAACAACCTTAACCCTGGGCCATGGCCCTGACCCTAAAACAACACTAACCCTGGGCACTGGCCCTGACCCTAAAACAACCCTAACCCTGGGCCCTGGCTCTGACCCTAAAACAAGCCTAACCCAGGGCCCTGGCCCTGACCCTAAAACAACCCTAAACCTGGGCCCTGTCCTTGACCCTAAAACAAGCCTAATCCTGGGCCCTGGCCCTGACCCTAAAACAAGCCTAACCCTGGGCCCTGGCCCTGACCCTAAAACAAGCCTAACCCTGGGCCCTGGCCCTGACCCTAAAACAACCCTAACCCTGGGCCCTGGCCCTGACCCTAAAACAAGCCTAACCCTGGGCCCTGGCCCTGACCCTAAAACAAGCCTAATCCTGGGCACTGGCCCTGACCCTAAAACACCCCTAAACCTGGGCCCTGGCCCTGACCCTAAAACAACCCTAATGCTGGGCCCTGGCCCTGACCTAAAACAACCCTGACCCTGGGCCCTGGCCCTGACCCTAAAACAACCCTCACCCTGGGCCCTGGCACTAAAACAAGCTTAAACCTGGGCCCATGTCCTGACCCTAAAACAACCCTAATCCTGGGCCCTGGCCCTGACCCTAAAACAACCTTAACCCTGGGCCATGGCCCTGACCCTAAAACAACACTAACCCTGGGCACTGGCCCTGACCCTAAAACAACCCTAACCCTGGGCCCTGGCTCTGACCCTAAAACAAGCCTAACCCAGGGCCCTGGCCCTGACCCTAAAACAACCCTAAACCTGGGCCCTGTCCTTGACCCTAAAACAAGCCTAATCCTGGGCCCTGGCCCTGACCCTAAAACAAGCCTAACCCTGGGCCCTGGCCCTGACCCTAAAACAAGCCTAACCCTGGGCCCTGGCCCTGACCCTAAAACAACCCTAACCCTGGGCCCTGGCCCTGACCCTAAAACAACCCTATCCCTGGGCCCTGGCCATGACCTAAAACAACCCTAACCCTGGGCCCTGGCCCTGACCCTAAAACAACCCTAACCCTGGGCCCTGGCACAAAAACAACCCTAACCCTAGGCCCAGGACCTGACCCTAAAACAACCCTAAAACTGGACCCTGACCCTGACCCTGAAACAACCCTAACCGTGGACCCTGTCCCTCACCGTAAAACATCCCTAACCCTGGGTCCCAGGCCCTGACCCTAAAACAAACCTAACCCTGGGCCCTGGCCCTGACCCTAAAACAAGCCTAACCCTGGGCCCTGGCCCTGACCCTAAAACAAGCCTAACCCTGGGCCCTGGCCCTGACCCTAAAACAACCCTAACCCTGGGCAATCGCCCTGACCCTAAAACAACCCTAACCCTGGGCACTGGCCCTGAACCTAAAACAACCCTAACCCTGGGCCCTGGCCCTGACACTAAAACAAGCCTAACCCTGGGACCTGGCCCTGACCTAAAACAACCCTAACCCTGGGCCCTGGCCCTGACCTAAAACAACCCTAACCCTGGGCCCTGGCCCTGACCCTAAAACAACCCTAACCCTGGGCCCTGGTACTAAAACAAGCCTAACCCTGGGCCCAGGTCCTGACCCTAAAACAACCCTAAACCTGGGCCCTGGCCCTGACCCTAAAACAAGCCTAACCCTCGGCCCTGGCCCTGACCCTAAAACAACCCTATCCCTGGGACCTGGCCCTGACCCTAAAACAAGCCTAACCCTGGGCCCTGGCCCTGACCTAAAACAACCCTAACCCTGGGCCCTGTCCCTGACCCTAAAACAAGCCTAACCCTGGGCCCTGGCCCTGACCCTAAAACAACCCTAACCCTGGGCCCTGTCCCTGACCCTAAAACAAGCCTAACGCTCGGCACTGGCCCTGACCCTAAAACAAGCCTAACCCTGGGCCCTGGCCCTGACCCTAAAATAAGACGAACCCAGGGCCCTAGCCCTGACCTAAAACAACCCTGACCCTGGGCCCTGTCCCTGACGCTAAAACAAGCCTAACCGTGGGCCCTGGCCCTGACCCTAAAACAACCCTAACCCTGGGCGCTGGCCATGACCCTAAAACAACCGTAACCCTGGGCCCTGATCCTAAAACAAGCCTAACCCTGGGCCCCGAACCTAAAAAAACCCAAACCCCGGGCCCTGGCACTAAAACAAGCCTAACCCTGGGCCCTGGCCCTGACCCTAAAACAAGCCTAACCCTGGACCCTGGCCCTGACCCTAAAACAAGCCTAAACCTGGGCCCTGGCCCTGACCCTAAAACAACCCTAACCCTGGGTCCTGGCCCTGACCCTAAAACAAGCCTAACCATGGGACCTCGCCCTGACCCTAAAACAACCCTAACCCTGGGCCCTGGCCATAACCCTGATCATAAAACAACCCTAACCCTGGGCCCTGGCTCCGACCCTAAAACAAGCCTAAACCTGGGCCCTGGCCCTGACCCTAAAACAACCCTAACCCTGGGCCCAAGTCCTGACCCTAAAACAACCCTAACCCTGGGCCATGGCCCTGACCCTAAAACAACCCTAACCCTGGGCCCTGACCCTGACCCTAAAACAACCCTAATCCTGGGCCCTGGACCTGACCCTAAAACAACCCTAACCGTGGGCCCTGGACATGACCCTAAAACAACCCTAACAGTGGGCCCTGGACATGACCCTAAAACAACCCTAACCCTGAGCCCTGGCCATGACCGTAAAACAACCCTAACCCTGGGCACTGGCCCTGACCCTAAAACAACCCTAAACCTGGGCCCTGACCCTGACCCTAAAACAACCCTAACCCTGGGCCCTGGCCCTGACCGTAAAACATCCCTAACCCTGGGCCCTCGCCCTGACCCTAAAACAAGCCTAACCCTGGGCCCTGGCCCTGACCCTAAAACAAGCCTAACCCTGGGCCCTGGCCCTGACCCTAAAACAAGCCTAACCCTGGGCCCTGGCCCTGACCCTAAAACAACCCTAAACCTGGGCCCTGACCCTGACCCTAAAACAACCCTAACCCTGGGCCCTGGCCCTGACCCTAAAACAAGCCTAACCCTGGGCCCTCGCCCTGACCCTAAAACAAGCCTAACCCTGGGTCCTGGCCCTGACCCTAAAACAAGCCCAACCCTGGGCCCTGGCCCTGACCCTAAAACAAGCCTAACCCTGGGCCCTGGCCCTGACCCTAAAACAACCCTAACCCTGGGCAATCGCCCTGACCCTAAAACAACCCTAACCCTGGGCACTGGCCCTGAACCTAAAACAACCCTAACCCTGGGCCCTGGCCCTGACACTAAAACAAGCCTAACCCTGGGACCTGGCCCTGACCTAAAACAACCCTAACCCTGGGCCCTGGCCCTGACCTAAAACAACCCTAACCCTGGGCCCTGGCCCTGACCCTAAAACAACCCTAACCCTGGGCCCTGGTCCTAAAACAAGCCTAACCCTGGGCCCAGGTCCTGACCCTAAAACAACCCTAAACCTGGGCCCTGGCCCTGACCCTAAAACAAGCCTAACCCTCGGCCCTGGCCCTGACCCTAAAACAACCCTATCCCTGGACCCTGGCCCTGACCCTAAAACAAGCCTAACCCTGGGCCCTGGCCCTGACCTAAAACAACCCTGACCCTGGGCCCTGTCCCTGACCCTAAAACAAGCCTAACCGTGGGCCCTGGCCCTGACCCTAAAACAACCCTAACCCTGGGCGCTGGCCATGACCCTAAAACAACCATAACCCTGGGCCCTGATCCTAAAACAAGCCTAGCCCTGGGCCCCGAACCTAAAAAAACCCAAACCCCGGGCCCTGGCACTAACACAAGCCTAACCCTGGGCCCTGGCCCTGACCCTAAAACAAGCCTAACCCTGGACCCTGGCCCTGACCCTAAAACAAGCCTAAACCTGGGCCCTGGCCCTGACCCTAAAACAACCCTAACCCTGGGCCCTGGCCCTGACCCTAAAACAAGCCTAACCCTGGGACCTCATCCTGACCCTAAAACAACCCTAACCCTGGGCCCTGGCCCTAACCCTGATCATAAAACAACCCTATCTCTGGGCCCTGGCTCCGACCCTAAAACAAGCCTAAACCTGGGCCCAGGCCCTGACCCTAAAACAAACCTAACCCTGGGCCCTGGCCCTGACCATAAAACAAACCTAACCCTGGGCCCTGGCCCTGACCCTAAAACAACCCTAACCCTGGGCCCTGGCCCTGACCCTAAAACAACCCTAACCCTGGGCAATCGCCCTGACCCTAAAACAACCCTAACCCTGGGCACTGGCCCTGAACCTAAAACAACCCTAACCCTGGGCCCTGGCCCTGACACTAAAACAAGCCTAACCCTGGGACCTGGCCCTGACCTAAAACAACCCTAACCCTGGGCCCTGGCCCTGACCTAAAACAACCCTAACCCTGGGCCCTGGCCCTGACCCTAAAACAACCCTAACCCTGGGCCCTGGTACTAAAACAAGCCTAACCCTGGGCCCAGGTCCTGACCCTAAAACAACCCTAAACCTGGGCCCTGGCCCTGACCCTAAAACAAGCCTAACCCTCGGCCCTGGCCCTGACCCTAAAACAACCCTATCCCTGGGCCCTGGCCCTGACCCTAAAACAAGCCTAACCCTGGGCCCTGGCACTGACCTAAAAGAACCCTAACCCTGGGCCCTGTCCCTGACCCTAAAACAAGCCTAACCCTGGGCCTTGGCCCTGACCCTAAAACAACCCTAATCCTGGGCCCTGTCCCTGACCCTAAAACAAGCCTAACGCTCGGCACTGGCCCTGACCCTAAAACAAGCCTAACCCTGGGCCCTGGCCCTGACCCTAAAACAAGACTAACCCAGGGCCCTGGCCCTGACCTAAAACAACCCTGACCCTGGGCCCTGTCCCTGACCCTAAAACAAGCCTAACCGTGGGCCCTGGCCCTGACCCTAAAACAACCCTAACCCTGGGCGCTGGCCATGACCCTAAAACAACCATAACCCTGGGCCCTGATCCTAAAACAAGCCTAACCCTGGGCCCCGAACCTAAAAAAACCCAAACCCCGGGCCCTGGCACTAAAACAAGCCTAACCCTGGGCCCTGGCCCTGACCCTAAAACAAGCCTAACCCTGGACCCTGGCCCTGACCCTAAAACAAGCCTAAACCTGGGCCCTGGCCCTGACCCTAAAACAACCCTAAACCTGGGCCCTGGCCCTGACCCTGATCATAAAACAACCCTAACCATGGGCCCTGGCTCCGACCCTAAAACAAGCCTAAACCTGGGCCCTGGCCCTGACCCTAAAACAACCCTAACCCTGGGCCCAGGTCCTGACCCTAAAACAATCCTAACCCTGGGTCCTGGCCCTGACCTTAAAACAACCATAACTCTGGGCCCTGGCCCTGAACCTAAAACAACCCTAACCCTGGGCCCAGGCCCTGACCCTAAAACAAACCTAACCCTGGGCCCTGGCCCTGACCATAAAACAAACCTAACCCTGGGCCCTAGCCCTGACCCTAAAACAACCCTAACCCTGGGACCTGGCCCTGACCCTAAAACAACCCTAACCCTGGGCCTTGACCCTGACCCTAAAACAACCCTAATCCTGGGCCCTGGACCTGACCCTAAAAAAACCCTAACCGTGGGCCCTGGACATGACCCTAAAACAACCCTAACCGTGGGCCCTGGACATGACCCTAAAACAACCCTAACCCTGAGCCCTGGCCATGACCGTAAAACAACCCTAACCCTGGGCTCTGGCCCTGACCCTAAAACAACCCTAAACCTGGGCCCTGACCCTGACCCTAAAACAACCCTAACCCTGGGCCCTGGCCCTGACCGTAAAACATCCCTAACCCTGGGCCCTGGCCCTGACCCTAAAACAAGCCTAACCCTGTGCCCTGGCCCTGACCCTAAAACAAGCCTAACCCTGGGCCCTGGCCCTGACCCTAAAACAAGCCTAACCCTGGGCCCTGGCCCTGACCCTAAAACAACCCTAACCCTGGGCCCTCGCCCTGACCGAAAAACAACCCTAACCCTGGGCACTGGCCCTGAACCTAAAACAACCCTAACCCTGGGCCCTGGCCCTGACCCTAAAACAAGCCTAACCCTGGGAACTGGCCCTGACCTAAAACAACCCTAACCCTGGGCCCTGGCCCTGACCTAAAACAACCCTAACAGTGGGCCCTGACCCTGACCCTAAAACAACCCTAACCCAGGGCCGTGGTACTAAAACAAGACTAACCCTGGGCCCAGGTCCTGACCCTAAAACAACCCTAACCCTGGGCCCAGGCCCTGACCCTAAAACAAGCCTAACCTTGGGCACTGGCCCTGACCCTAAAACAACCCTATCCCTGGGCCCTGGCCCTGAACCTAAAACAACCCTAACCCTGGGCCCTGGCCCTGACCCTAAAACAACCCTAACCCTGTGCCCTGGCCCTGACCCTAAAACAACCCTATCCCTGGGCCCTGGCCTGACCCTAAAACAAGCCTAACCCTGGGACATGGCCCTGAACCTAAATCAAGCCTAACCCTGGGCCCTGGCCCTGACCCTAAAACAACCCTAACGCTGGGCCCTGGCCCAGACCCTAAAACACCCCTAAACCTGGGCCCTGGCCCTGACCTAAAACAACCCTGACCCTGGGCTCTGGCCCTGACTCTAAAACAACCCGAACCCTGGGCCCTGGCACTAAATTAAGCCGAACCCTGGGCCCAAGTCCTGACCCTAAAACAACCCTAACCCTGGGCCCTGGCGCTGACCCTAAAACAACCCTAACGCTGGGCCCTGGCCCTGACCCTAAAACAACCCTAACCCTGGGCCCTGGCCCTGACCCTAAAACAATCCTAACCCTGGGCCCTGGCCCTGACCCTGAAACAACCATAGCTCTGGGCCCTGGCCCTGAACCTAAAACAACCCTAACCCTGGGCCCAGGCCCTGACCCTGAAACAAACCTAACCCTGGGCCCTGGCCCTGACCCTAAAACAAACCTAACCCTGGGCCCTGGCCCTGACCCTAAAACAATCCTAACCCTGGGCCCTGGCCCTGACTCTAAAACAAGCCTAACCCTGGGCCCTGGCCCTGACCCTAAAACAACCCTAACCCTGGGCCCTGGCCCTGACCCTAAAATAAAGCCAACAATGGGCACTCACCCTAAAACAACCCTAACCCTGGGCCCTGACCCTAAAGCAACCTTAACCCTGGGCACTGACCCTAAAATAGCCATAACCCTGGGCCCTGGCCCTGACCCTAAAGCAACCCTAACCCTGGGACCTGGCCCTGACACTGAAACAACCCTGACCCTGGACCCTGGCCCTGACCCTAAAACAACCCTAACCGTGGGCCCTGGACATGACCTTAAAACAATCCTAATCCTGGGCCCTGGACCTGACCCTAAAACAACCCTAATCGTGGGCCCTGGACATGACCCTAAAACATCCCTAACCCTGAGCCCTGGCCCTGACCGTAAAACAACCCTAACACTGGGCCCTGGCCCTGACCCTAAAACAACCCTAAAACTGGACCCTGACCCTGACCCTGAAACAACCCTAACCCTGGACCCTGTCCATCAGCGTAAAACATCCCTAACCCTGGGTCCCAGGCCCTGACCCTAAAACAAACCTAACCCTGGGCCCTGGCCCTGACCCTAAAACAAGCCTAACCCTGGGCCCTGGCCCTGACCCTAAAACAAGCCTAACCCTGGGCCCTGGCCCTGACCCTAAAACAACCCTAACCCTGGGCAATCGCCCTGACCCTAAAACAACCCTAACCCTGGGCACTGGCCCTGAACCTAAAACAACCCTAACCCTGGGCCCTGGCCCTGACACTAAAACAAGCCTAACCCTGGGACCTGGCCCTGACCTAAAACAACCCTAACCCTGGGCCCTGGCCCTGACCTAAAACAACCCTAACCCTGGGCCCTGGCCCTGACCCTAAAACAACCCTAACCCTGGGCCCTGGTACTAAAACAAGCCTAACCCTGGGCCCAGGTCCTGACCCTAAAACAACCCTAAACCTGGGCCCTGGCCCTGACCCTAAAACAAGCCTAACCCTCGGCCATGGCCCTGACCCTAAAACAACCCTATCCCTGGGCCCTGGCCCTGACCCTAAAACAAGCCTAACCCTGGGCCCTGGCCCTGACCTAAAACAACCCTAACCCTGGGCCCTGTCCCTGACCCTAAAACAAGCCTAACCCTGGGCCCTGGCCCTGACCCTAAAACAACCCTAACCCTGGGCCCTGTCCCTGACCCTAAAACAAGCCTAACGCTCGGCACTGGCCCTGACCCTAAAACAAGCCTAACCCTGGGCCCTGGCCCTGACCCTAAAACAAGACTAACCCAGGGCCCTGGCCCTGACCTAAAACAACCCTGACCCTGGGCCCTGTCCCTGACCCTAAAACAAGCCTAAACGTGGGCCCTGGCCCGGACCCTAAAACAACCCTAACCCTGGGCGCTGGCCATGACCCTAAAACAACCATAACCCTGGGCCCTGATCCTAAAACAAGCCTAACCCTGGGCCCCGAACCTAAAAAAACGCAAACCCCGGGCCCTGGCACTAAAACAAGCCTAACCCTGGGCCCTGGCCCTGACCCTAAAACAAGCCTAACCCTGGACCCTGGCCCTGACTCTAAAACAAGCCTAAACCTGGGCCCTGGCCCTGACCCTAAAACAACCCTAACCCTGGGCCCTGGCCCTGACCCTAAAACAAGCCTAACCCTGGGACCTCGCCCTGACCCTAAAACAACCCTAACCCTGGGCCCTGGCCCTAACCCTGATCATAAAACAACCCTAACCCTGGGCACTGGCTCCGACCCTAAAACAAGCCTAAACCTGGGCCCTCGCCCTGACCCTAAAACAACCCTAACCCTGGGCCCAGGTCCTGACCCTAAAACAATCCTAACCCTGGGCCCTGGCCCTGACCCTAAAACAACCATAACTCTGGGCCCTGGCCCTGAACCTAAAACAACCCTAAACCTGGGCCCAGGCCCTGACCCTAAAACAAACCTAACCCTGGGCCCTGGCCCTGACCATAAAACAAACCTAACCCTGGGCCCTGGCCCTGACCCTAAAACAACCCTAACCATGGGCCCTGGCCCTGACCCTAAAACAACCCTAACCCTGGGCCCTGACCCTGACCCTAAAACAACCCTAATCCTGGGCCCTGGACCTGACCCTAAAACAACCCTAACCGTGGGCCCTGGACATGACCCTAAAACAACCCTAACCGTGGGCCCTGGACATGACCCTAAAACAACCCTAACCCTGGGCACTGGCCATGACCGTAAAACAACCCTAACCCTGGGCACTGGCCCTGACCCTAAAACAACCCTAAACCTGGGCCCTGGAACTGACCGTAAAACAACCCTAACCCTGGGCCCTGGCCCTGACCGTAAAACATCCCTAACCTTGGGCCCTGGCCCTGACCCTAAAACAAGCCTAACCCTGGGCCCTGGACCTGACCCTAAAACAAGCCTAACCCTGGGCCCTGGCCCTGACCCTAAAACAAGCCTAACCCTGGGCCCTGGCCCTGACCCTAAAACAAGCCTAACCCTGGGCCCTGGCCCTGACCCTAAAACAACCCTAACCCTGGGCCCTGTCCCTGACCCTAAAACAAGCCTAACGCTCGGCCCTGGCCCTGACCCTAAAACAAGCCTAACCCTGGGCCCTGGCCCTGACCCTAAAACAAGACTAACCCAGGGCCCTGGCCCTGACCTAAAACAACCCTGACCCTGGGCCCTGTCCCTGACTCTAAAACAAGCCTAACCGTGGGCCCTGGCACTGACCCTAAAACAACCCTAACCCTGGGCGCTGGCCATGACCCTAAAACAACCATAACCCTGGGCCCTGATCCTAAAACAAGCCTAACCCTGGGCCCCGAACCTAAAAAAACCCAAACCCCGGGCCCTGGCACTAAAACAAGCCTAACCCTGGGCCCTGGCCCTGACCCTAAAACAAGCCTAACCCTGGACCCTGGCCCTGACCCTAAAACAAGCCTAAACCTGGGCCCTGGCCCTGACCCTAAAACAACCCTAACCCTGGGCCCTGGCCCTGACACTGATAATAAAACAACCCTAACCCTGGGCCCTGGCTCCGACCCTAAAACAAGCCTAAACCTGGGCCCTGGCCCTGACCCTAAAACAACCCTAACCCTGGGCCCAGGTCCTGACCCTAAAACAATCCTAACCCTGGGCCCTGGCCCTGACCCTAAAACAACCATAACTCTGGGCCCTGGCCCTGAACCTAAAACAACCCTAACCCTGGGCCCAGGCCCTGACCCTAAAACAACCCTAACCCTGGGCCCTGGCCCTGACCCTAAAACAACCCTAACCCTGGGCCCTGGCCCTGACCCTAAAACAACCCTATACCTGGGCCCTGGCCCTGACCCTAAAACAAGCCTAACCCTGGGACCTGGCCCTGAACCTAAATCAAGCCTAACCCTGGGCCCTGGCCCTGACCCTAAAACAACCCTAACGCTGGGCCCTGGCCCAGACCCTAAAACACCCCTAAACCTCGGCCCTGGCCCTGACCTAAAACAACCCTGACCCTGGGCCCTGGCCCTGACTCTAAAACAACCCGAACCCTGGGCCCTGGCACTAAATTAAGCCTAACCCTGGGCCCAGGTCCTGACCCTAAAACAACCCTAACCCTGGGCCCTGGCCCTGACCCTAAAACAACCCTAACCCTGGGCCCTGGCCCTGACCCTAAAACAATCCTAACCCTGGGCCCTGGCCCTGACCCTAAAACAACCATAGCTCTGGGCCCTGGCCCTGAACCTAAAACAACCCTAACCCTGGGCCCAGGCCCTGACCCTAAAACAAACCTAACCCTGGGCCCTGGCCCTGACCCTAAAACAAACCTAAACCTGGGCCCTGGCCCTGACCCTAAAACAACCCTAACCCTGGGCCCTGGCCCTGACTCTAAAACAAGCCTAACCCTGGGCCCTGGCCCAGACCCTAAAACAAACCTAACCCTAGGCCCTGGCCCTGACCCTAAAATAAAGCCAACCATGGGCACTCACCCTAAAACAACCCTAACCCTGGGCCCTGACCCTAAAACAACCTTAACCCTGGGCACTGACCCTAAAATAACCATAACCCTGGGCCCTGGCCCTGACCCTAAAACAACCCTAACCCTGGGACCTGGCCCTGACACTGAAACAACCCTGACCCTGGACCCTGGCCCTGACCCTAAAACAACCCTAACCGTGGGCCCTGGACATGAACTTAAAACAATCCTAATCCTGGGCCCTGGACCTGACCCTAAAACAACCCTAACCCTGGGCCCTGGACATGACCCTAAAACATCCCTAAACCTGAGCCCTGGCCCTGACCGTAAAACAACCCTAACCCTGGGCCCTGGCCCTGAAGCTAAAACAACCCTAAAACTGGACCCTGACCCTGACCCTGACCCTGAAACAACCCTAACCCTGGACCCTGTCCCTCACCGTAAAACATCCCTAACCCTGGGTCCCTGGCCCTGACCCTAAAAAAAGCCTAACCCTGGGCCCTGGCCCTGACCCTAAAACAAGCCTAAACCTGGGCCCTGGCCCTGACCCTAAAACAAGCCTAACCCTGGGCCCTGGCCCTGACCCTAAAACAACCCTAACCCTGGGCCCTCGCCCTGACCCTAAAACAACCCTAACCCTGGGCACTGGCCCTGAACCTAAAACAACCCTAACCCTGGGCCCTGGCCCTGACCCTAAAACAAGCCTAACCCTGGGACCTGGCCCTGACCTAAAACAACCCTAACCCTGGGCCCTGGCCCTGACCTAAAACAACCCTAACCCTGGGCCCTGGCCCTGACCCTAAAACAACCCTAACCCTGGGCCCTGGTACTAAAACAAGCCTAACCCTGGGCCCAGGTGGTGACCCTAAAACAACCCTAAACCTGGGCCCTGGCCCTGACCCTAAAACAAGCCTAACCCTCGGCCCTGGCCCTGACCCTAAAACAACCCTATCCCTGGGCCCTGGCCCTGACCCTAAAACAACCCTAACCCTGGGCCCTGGCCCTGACCTAAAACAACCCTAACCCTGGGCCCTGTCCCTGACCCTAAAACAAGCCTAACCCTGGGCCCTGGCCCTGACCCTAAAACAACCCTAACCCTGGGCCCTGTCCCTGACCCTAAAACAAGCCTAACGCTCGGCACTGGCCCTGACCCTAAAACAAGCCTAACCCTGGGCCCTGGCCCTGACCCTAAAACAAGCCTAAACCTGGGCCCTGGCCCTGATCCTAAAACAACCCTAACCCTGGGCCCTGGCCCTGACCCTAAAACAACCCTAACCCTGGGACCTGGCCCTGACCTAAAACAACCCTAACCCTGGGCCCTGGCCCTGACCTAAAACAACCCTAAACCTGGGCCCTGCCCTGACCCTAAAACAACCCTAACCCTGGTCCCTGGCACTAAAACAAGCCTAACCCTGGGCCCAGGTCCTGAACCTAAAACAAGCCTAACCCAGGGCCCTGGCCCTGACTCTAAAACAACCCTAACCCTGGGCCCTGGCCCTGACCCTAAAACAACCCTAACCCTGGGCCCTGGCCCAAATTGTAATGAGGTCTGTTGGGCAAAATTCCATATAAGCATAGTACAAATTAATAAAGCAAATCGTGATAAATTAGTACGATTGGCTTTCTGGAGTTTCTGACAATAAAAGTAAGGAAAATGCAGAACACAAAGACAGAGAGTAAAAAGAGAAATTAGGAAAGCATTCTACATGTTTAATAGGAAGACACTGGCCGTGTTCGTGCAGCGGCAGCATGTCGTGACATGACATACCTTGGAGAGAAGTTAACAGATGAGGAAGTTGATAAAAATCATCAGAGAAGCAAAATACTGGTAGCGACACTCAAGGAAACCACGAAATTTCCATAACTTATGTCAGCAAAGTGGGAATATTGTACAGTGTGTGTTGAAGTTCCTATACAACATTGTTTATCTGCCGTTTCTTTGTTTGTAAGGAATGTATATACTAACAGTTCTTCTTGCTGTCAAAAGAATATGTGTGAATAAGTCATTTTAACTTATTCTTCTGTTTTTCTTTTATCTTCCTGCCATCATCCCACAGCCTTACTTTAGAAATTTTTTCTTTAGAAAATTGAACAAGTGCTCCTTGTGGTGGCACATACCTCGAGGATGGGAGGCAGGGGTGGAAGGGTCACTTGAGGCCATTAGTTTGACAGCAGCCTGGCCAACAAAGTGAGACCCCATGTCTGCAAAACAATTTAAAAATTAGCCAAGTATCGTCATGTATACCTACAGTCCCAGCTACCTCAACTTACGGAGAAAGTTCAGGGCCTGGAGAGAAGGCTGGGAGGCAGGAGCTGGGTCTAAAGAGGCCATTGTAACGATGGAGCTGTGCCTGTGGAGGCTGTTGTGAGGCAGTAGGCTCATCTGCGGAGACTGCCGTGAGGTAGGGTATGGGCCTAAATAGGCCATTGTGAGTCATGAGCTTGGTCTGTAGAGGCTGACTGGAGAGAGTTCTGGGCCTGGCGAGACTGCCGGGAGGTAGGAGCTGGGCCAAAAGATTTAAGCACATTTACGTTGATTAGGCACTTCATTTCCATTATTACACTGGAATATATAATAAAATAATTATAGAACTCACCATAATGTAGAATCAGTGGGCGTGTTAAGCTTGTTTTCCTGAAACTGGATGGTCCCACCTGAGCCTGATGGGAGAAAGTGACAGATCAATAGGTATTAGATTCTCATAAGCACAGCGCAACCTAGATCCCTCACATGCACGGTTCACAACAGGGTGCGTTCTCCTATGAATCTAATGCTGCTGCTCATCTGAGAAGGTGGAGCTCAGGCGGGAATGTGAGCAAAGGGGAGTGGCTGTAAATACAGACGAAGCTTCTCTCACTCCCTCACTCGACACCACTCACCTGCTGTGTGGCTCCTTACGGCTCTATGGCTCAGGGGTTGGGGACCCCTGCTCAAGTGCATCCAAAGCGACCCTTCCCACACCAGTCTTCATAGTAGTCAAGGGCAGCAACCACTTAGCTCCCAAGGCATGTGCCTCAGCTGGCATTTCATCACAATCAACAGTAAGTGGTAGCTTGAGTCACTGTGAGGTCACTTCCTGGAAATCACCCTAACCCTGGGCCCTGACCCTAAAACCCTAACCCTGAGTCCTGACCCTAAAACCCTAACCCTGGGCCCTGACCCTAAAACCCTAACCCTGGGCCCTGACCCTAAAAACATAACCCTGGGCCCAGGCCCTGACCCAAAAACCCTAACCCTGGGCCCTGGCCTTGACCCTTAAACCCTAACCCTGAGCCCTGGCCCTGACCCTAAAACCCTAACCCTGGGCCCTGGCCCTGACCCTAAAACCCTAACCCTGGGCATTGGCCATAACCCTAAAACCCTAACCCAGCGCCCTGGCCCTGACCCTAAAACCCTAACCCTGGGCCCTGACACTGATCCTAAAACCCTAACCCTGGGCCCTGACCCTGAGCCTAAAACCCTAACCCTGGGCCCTGGCCCTGACCCTAAAACCCTAACCCTGGGCCCTGGTCCTGAGCCTAAAACCCTAACCCTGGGCCCTGGCCCTGAGCCTAAAACCCTAACCCTGGGCCCTGACACTGATCCTAAAACCCTAACCCTGGGCCCTGACCCTGAGCCTAAAACCCTAACCCTGGGCCCTGGCCCTGACCCTAAAACCATAACCCTGGGCCCTGGTCCGGAGGCTAAAACCCTAACCCTGGGCCCTGGCCCTGACCATAAAACCCTAACCATGGGACCTGGCCCTGAGCCTAAAACCCTAACCCTGGGCCCTGACCCTCACCTAAAACAACCCTAAACCTGGACCTTGGCCCTGATCCTAAAACAACCCTAACCCTGGGCCCTGGCCCTGACCCTAAAACAACCCTAACCCTGGGCCCTGGCCCTGACCCTAAAACAAACCCAACCCTGGGCCCTGGCCCTGACCCTAAAACAACCCTAATGCTGGGCCCTGGCCCTGACCTAAAACAACCCCGACCCTGGGCCCTGGCCCTGACCCTAAAACAACCCTCACCCTGGGCCCTGGCACTAAAACAAGCTTAAACCTGGGCCCATGTCCTGACCCTAAAACAACCCTAATCCTGGGCCCTGGCCCTGACCCTAAAACAACCCTAACCCTGGGCCATGGCCCTGACCCTAAAACAACACTAACCCTGGGCACTGGCCCTGACCCTAAAACAACCCTAACCCTGGGCCCTGGCTCTGACCCTAAAACAAGCCTAACCCTGGGCCCTGGCCCTGACCCTAAAACAACCCTAAACCTGGGCCCTGTCCTTGACCCTAAAACAAGCCTAATCCTGGGCCCTGGCCCTGACCCTAAAACAAGCCTAACCCTGGGCCCTGGCCCTGACCCTAAAACAAGCCTAACCCTGGGCCCTGGCCCTGACCCTAAAACAACCCTAACCCTGGGCCCTGGCCCTGACCCTAAAACAACCCTATCCCTGGGCCCTGGCCATGACCTAAAACAACCCTAACCCTGGGCCCTGGCCCTGACCCTAAAACAACCCTAACCCTGGGCCCTGGCCCTGACCCTAAAATAAAGCCAACCATGGGCACTCACCCTAAAACAACCCTAACCCTGGGCCCTGACCCTAAAACAACCTTAACCCTGGGCACTGAACCTAAAATAACCATAACCCTGGGCCCTGGCCCTGACCCTAAAACAACCCTAACCCTGGGACCTGGCCCTGACACTGAAACAACCCTGTCCCTGGACCCTGGTCCTGACCCTAAAACAACCCTACCCGTGGGCCCTGGACATGACCTTAAAACAATCCTAATCCTGGGCCCTGGCCCTGACCCTAAAACAAGCCTAAACCTGGGCCCTGGCACTGACCCTAAAACAACCCTAACCCTGAGCCCTGGCCCTGACCCTAAAACAAGCCTAACCCTGGGACCTCGCCCTGACCCTAAAACAACCCTAACCCTGGGCCCTGGCCCTAACCCTGATCATAAAACAACCCTAACCCTGGGCCCTGGCTCCGACCCTAAAAGAAGCCTAAACCTGGGCCCTGGCCCTGACCCTAAATCAACCCTAACCCTGGGCCCAGGTCCTGACCCTAAAACAATCCTAACCCTGGGCCCTGGCCCTGACCCTAAAACAACCATAACTCTGGGCCCTGGCCCTAAACCTAAAACAACCCTAACCCTGGGCCCAGGCCCTGACCCTAAAACAAACCTAACCCTGGGCCCTGGCCCTGACCCTAAAACAACCCTAACCCTGGGCCCTGGCCCTGACCCTAAAACAACCCTAACCTTGGGCCCTGGCCCTGACCCTAAAACAACCCTAACCCTGGGCCCTGAACCTGACCCTAAAACAACCCTAATCCTGGGCCCTGGACCTGACCCTAAAACAACCCTAACAGTGGGCCCTGGACATGACCCTAAAACAACCCTAACCCTGAGCCCTGGCCATGACCGTAAAACAACCCTAACCCTGGGCACTGGCCCTGACCCTAAAACAACCCTAAACCTGGGCCCTGACCCTGACCCTAAAACAACCCTAACCCTGGGCCCTGGCCCTGACCGTAAAACATCCCTAACCCTGGGCCCTGGCCCTGACCCTAAAACAAGCCTAACCCTGGGCCCTGGCCCTGACCCTAAAACAAGCCTAACCCTGGACCCTGGCCCTGACCCTAAAACAAGCCTAACCCTGGGCCCTGGCCCTGACCCTAAAACAACCCTAACCCTGGGCCCTCGCCCTGACCCTAAAAGAACCCTAACCCTGGGCACTGGCCCTGAACCTAAAACAACCCTAAACCTGGGCCCTGGCCCTGACCCTAAAACAAGCCTAACCCTGGGAACTGGCCCTGACCTAAAACAACCCTAACCCTGGGCCCTGGCCCTGACCTAAAACAACCCTAACCGTGGGCCCTGGCCCTGACCCTAAAACAACCCTAACCCAGGGCCGTGGTACTAAAACAAGACTAACCCTGGGCCCAGGTCCTGACCCTAAAACAACCCTAACCCTGGGCCCAGGCCCTGACCCTAAAACAAGCCTAACCTTGGGCACTGGCCCTGACCCTAAAACAACCCTATCCCTGGGCCCTGGCCCTGACCCTAAAACAACCCTAACCCTGGGCCCTGGCCCTGACCCTAAAACAACCCTAACCCTGGGCCCTGGCCCTGACCCTAAAACAACCCTATCCCTGGGCCCTGGCCCAGACCCTAAAACAAGCCTAACCCTGGGACCTGGCCCTGAACCTAAATCAAGCCTAACCCTGGGCCCTGGCCCTGACCCTAAAACAACCCTAACGCTGGGCCCTGGCCCAGACCCTAAAACACCCCTAAACCTGGGCCCTGGCCCTGACCTAAAACAACCCTGACCCTGGGCCCTGGCCCTGACTCTAAAACAACCCGAACCCTGGGCCCTGGCACTAAATTAAGCCTAACCCTGGGCCCAGGTCCTGACCCTAAAACAACCCTAACCCTGGGCCCTGGTGCTGACCCTAAAACAACCCTAACGCTGGGCCCTGGCCCTGACCCTAAAACAACCCTAACCCTGGGCCCTGGCCCTGACCCTAAAACAATCCTAACCCTGGGCCCTGGCCCTGACCCTAAAACAACCATAGCTCTGGGCCCTGGCCCTGAACCTAAAACAACCCAAACCCTGGGCCCAGGCCCTGACCCTAAAACAAACCTAAACCTGGGCCCTGGCCCTGAACCTAAAACAAACCTAACCCTGGGCCCTGGCCCTGACCCTAAAACAACCCTAACCCTGGGCCCTGGCCCTGACCCTAAAATAAAGCCAACCATGGGCACTCACCCTAAAACAACCCTAACCCTGGGCCCTGACCCTAAAACAACCTTAACCCTGGGCACTGACCCTAAAATAACCATAACCCTGGGCCCTGGCCCTGACCCTGAAACAACCCTAACCCTGGGACCTGGCCCTGACACTGAAACAACCCAGTCCCTGGACCCTGGCCCTGAGCCTAAAACAACCCTAACCGTGGGCCCTGGACATGACCTTAAAACAATCCTAATCCTGGGCCCTGGACCTGACCCTAAAACAACCCTAACCGTGGGCCCTGGACATGACCCTAAAACATCCCTAACCCTGAGCCCTGGCCCTGACCCTAAAACAACCCTAACCCTGGACCCTGTCCCTCACCGTAAAACATCCCTAACCCTGGGTCCCAGGCCCTGACCCTAAAACAAACCTAACCCTGGGCCATGGCCCTGACCCTAAAACAAGCCTAACCCTGGGCCCTGGCCCTGACCCTAAAACAAGCCTAACCCTGGGCCCTGTCCCTGACCCTAAAACAACCCTAACCCTGGGCAATCGCCCTGACCCTAAAACAACCCTAACCCTGGGCACTGGCCCTGAACCTAAAACAACCCTAACCCTGGGCCCTGGCCCTGACACTAAAACAAGCCTAACCCTGGGACCTGGCCCTGACCTAAAACAACCCTAACCCTGGGCCCTGGCCCTGACCTAAAACAACCCTAACCCTGGGCCCTGGCCCTGACCCTGAAACAACCCTAACCCTGGGCCCTGGTACTAAAACAAGCCTAACCCTGGGCCCAGGTCCTGACCCTAAAACAACCCTAAACCTGGGCCCTGGCCCTGACCCTAAAACAAGCCTAACCCTCGGCCCTGGCCCTGACCATAAAACAACCCTATCCCTGGGCCCTGGCCCTGACCCTAAAACAAGCCTAACCCTGGGCCCTGGCCCTGACCTAAAACAACCCTAACACTGGGCCCTGTCCCTGACCCTAAAACAAGCCTAACCCTGGGCCCTGGCCCTGACCCTAAAACAAGCCTAACCCTGGACCCTGGCCCTCACCCTAAAACAAGCCTAAACCTGGGCCCTGGCCCTGACCCTAAAACAACCCTAACCCTGGGCCCTGGCCCTGACCCTAAAACAAGCCTAACCCTGGGACCTCGCCCTGACCCTAAAACAACCCTAACCCTGGGCCCTGGCCCTAACCCTGATCATAAAACAACCCTAACCCTGGGCCCTGGCCCTGACCCTAAAACAACCCTATCCCTGGGCCCTGGCCCTGACCCTAAAACAAGCCTAATCCTGGGCCCTGGCCCTGACCCTAAAACACCCCTAAACCTGGGCCCTGGCCCTGACCCTAAAACAACCCTAATGCTGGGCCCTGGCCCTGACCTAAAACAACCCTGACCCTGGGCCCTGGCCCTGACCCTAAAACAACCCTCACCCTGGGCCCTGGCACTAAAACAAGCTTAAACCTGGGCCCATGTCCTGACCCTAAAACAACCCTAATCCTGGGCCCTGGCCCTGACCCTAAAACAACCCTAACCCTGGGCCATTGCCCTGAACCTAAAACAACACTAACCCTGGGCACTGGCCCTGACCCTACAACAACCCTAACCCTGGGCCCTGGCTCTGACCCTAAAACAAGCCTAACCCTGGGCCCTGGCCCTGACCCTAAAACAACCCTAAACCTGGGCCCTGTCCTTGACCCTAAAACAAGCCTAATCCTGGGCCCTGGCCCTGACCCTAAAACAAGCCTAACCCTGGGCCCTGGCCCTGACCCTAAAACAAGCCTAACCCTGGGCCCTGGCCCTGACCCTAAAACAACCCTAACCCTGGGCCCTGGCCCTGACCCTAAAACAACCCTATCCCTGGGCCCTGGCCATGACCTAAAACAACCCTAACCCTGGGCCCTGGCCCTGACCCTAAAACAACCCTAACCCTGGGCCCTGGCCCTGACCCTAAAATAAAGCCAACCATGGGCACTCACCCTAAAACAAACCTAACCCTGGGCCCTGACCCTAAAACAACCTTAACCCTGGGCACTGACCCTAAAATAACCATAACCCTGGGCCCTGGCCCTGACCCTAAAACAACCCTAACCCTGGGACCTGGCCCTGTCACTGAAACAACCCTGTCCCTGGACCCTGGCCCTGACCGTAAAACAACCCTAACCGTGGGCCCTGGACATGACCTTAAAACAATCCTAATCTTGGGCCCTGGCCCTGACCCTAAAACAAGCCTAAACCTGGGCCCTGGCCCTGACCCTAAAACAACCCTAACCCTGGGCCCTGGCCCTGACCCTAAAACAAGCCTAACCCTGGGACCTCGCCCTGACCCTAAAACAACCCTAACCCTGGGCCCTGGCCCTAACCCTGATCATAAAACAACCCTAACCCTGGGCCCTGGCTCCGACCCTAAAACAAGCCTAAACCTGGGCCCTGGCCCTGACCCTAAATCAACCCTAACCCTGGGCCCAGGTCCTGACCCTAAAACAATCCTAACCCTGGGCCCTGGCCCTGATCCTAAAACAACCATAACTCTGGGCCCTGGCCCTGAACCTAAAACAAACCTAACCCTGGGCCCTGGCCCTGACCCTAAAACAACCCTAACCCTGGGCCCTGGCCCTGACCCTAAAACAACCCTAACCTTGGGCCCTGGCCCTGACCCTAAAACAACCCTAACCCTGGGCCCTGAACCTGACCGTAAAACAACCCTAATCCTGGGCCCTGGACCTGACCCTAAAACAACCCTAACAGTGGGCCCTGGACATGACCCTAAAACAACCCTAACCCTGAGCCCTGGCCATGACCGTAAAACAACCCTAACCCTGGGCACTGGCCCTGACCCTAAAACAACCCTAAACCTGGGCCCTGACCCTGACCCTAAAACAACCCTAACCCTGGGCCCTGGCCCTGACCGTAAAACATCCCTAACCCTGGGCCCTGGCCCTGACCCTAAAACAAGCCTAACCCTGGGCCCTGGCCCTGACCCTAAAACAAGCCTAACCCTGGACCCTGGCCCTGACCCTAAAACAAGCCTAACCCTGGGCCCTGGCCCTGACCCTAAAACAAGCCTAACCCTGGGAACTGGCCCTGACCTAAAACAACCCTAACCCTGGTCCCTGGCCCTGACCTAAAACAACCCTAACCGTGGGCCCTGGCCCTGACCCTAAAACAACCCTAACCCAGGGCCGTGGTACTAAAACAAGACTAACCCTGGGCCCAGGTCCTGACCCTAAAACAACCCTAACCCTGGGCCCAGGCCCTGACCCTAAAACAAGCCTAACCTTGGGCACTGGCCCTGACCCTAAAACAACCCTATCCCTGGGCCCTGGCCCTGACCCTAAAACAACCCTAACCCTGGGCCCTGGCCCTGACCCTAAAACAACCCTAACCCTGGGCCCTGGCCCTGACCCTAAAACAACCCTATCCCTGGGCCCTGGCCCAGACCCTAAAACAAGCCTAACCATGGGACCTGGCCCTGAACCTAAATCAAGCCTAACCCTGGGCCCTGGCCCTGACCCTAAAACAACCCTAACGCTGGGCCCTGGCCCAGACCCTAAAACACCCCTAAACCTGGGCCCAGGCCCTGACCTAAAACAACCCTGACCCTGGGCCCTGGCCCTGACTCTAAAATAACCCGAACCCTGGGCCCTGGAACTAAATTAAGCCTAACCCTAAGCCCAGGTCCTGACCCTAAAACAACCCTAACCCTGGGCCCTGGCGCTGACCCTAAAACAACCCTAACGCTGGGCCCTGGCCCTGACCCTAAAACAACCCTAACCCTGGGCCCTGGCCCTGACCCTAAAACAATCCTAACCCTGGGCCCTGGCCCTGACCCTAAAACAACCATAGCTCTGGGCCCTGGCCCTGAACCTAAAACAACCCTAACCCTGGGCCCAGGCCCTGACCCTAAAACAAACCTAACCCTGGGCCCTGGCCCTGACCCTAAAACAAACCTAACCCTGGGCCCTGGCCCTGACCCTAAAACAACCCTAACCCTGGGCCCTGGCCCTGACTCTAAAACAAACCTAACCCTGGGCCCTGGCCCTGACCCTAAAACAACCCTAACCCTGGGCCCTGGCCCTGACCCTAAAATAAAGCCAACCATGGGCACTCACCCTAAAACAACCCTAACCCTGGGCCCTGACCCTAAAACAACCTTAACCCTGGGCACTGACCCTAAAATAACCATAACCCTGGGCCCTGGCCCTGACCCTAAAACAACCCTAACCCTGGGACCTGGCCCTGACACTGAAACAACCCTGTCCCTGGACCCTGGCCCTGAGCCTAAAACAACCCTAACCGTGGGCCCTGGACATGACATTAAAACAATCCTAATCCTGGGCCCTGGACCTGACCCTAAAACAACCCTAACCGTGGGCCCTGGACATGACCCTAAAACATCCCTAACCCTGAGCCCTGGCCCTGACCCTAAAACAACCCTAACCCTGGACCCTGTCCCTCACCGTAAAACATCCCTAACCCTGGGTCCCAGGCCCTGACCCTAAAACAAACCTAACCCTGGGCCATGGCCCTGACCCTAAAACAAGCCTAACCCTGGGCCCTGGCCCTGACCCTAAAACAAGCCTAACCCTGGGCCCTGTCCCTGACCCTAAAACAACCCTAACCCTGGGCAATCGCCCTGACCCTAAAACAACCCTAACCCTGGGCACTGGCCCTGAACCTAAAACAACCCAAACCCGGGGCCCTGGCCCTGACACTAAAACAAGCCTAACCCTGGGACCTGGCCCTGACCTAAAACAACCCTAACCCTGGGCCCTGGCCCTGACCTAAAACAACCCTAACCCTGGGCCCTGGCCCTGACCCTAAAACAACCCTAACCCTGGGCCCTGGTACTAAAACAAGCCTAACCCTGGGCCCAGGTCCTGACCCTAAAACAACCCTAAACCTGGGCCCTGGCCCTGACCCTAAAACAAGCCTAACCCTGGGCCCTGGCCCTGACCCTAAAACAACCCTATCCCTGGGCCCTGGCCCTGACCCTAAAACAAGCCTAACCCTGGGCCCTGGCCCTGACCTAAAACAACCCTAACCCTGGGCCCTGTCCCTGACCCTAAAACAAGCCTAACCCTGGGCCCTGGCCCTGACCCTAAAACAAGCCTAACCCTGGACCCTGGCCCTGACCCTAAAACAAGCCTAAACCTGGGCCCTGGCCCTGACCCTAAAACAACCCTAACCCTGGGCCCTGGCCCTGACCCTAAAACAAGCCTAACCCTGGGACCTCGCCCTGACCCTAAAACAACCCTAACCCTGGGCCCTGGCCCTAACCCTGATCATAAAACAATCCTAACCCTGGGCCCTGGCCCTGACCCTAAAACAAGCCAAACCCTGGGCCCTGGCCCTGACCCTAAAACAACCCTAACCCTGGGCCCTGGCCCTTAACCTAAAACAACCCGAACCCTGGGCCCTGGCACTAAAAGAAGCCTAACCCTGGGCCCAGGTCCTGACCCTAAAACAACCCTAACCCTGGGCCCTGGCCCTGACCCTAAAACAATCCTAACCCTGGGCCCTGGCCCTGACCCTAAAACAACCATAGCTCTGGGCCCTGGCCCTGAACCTAAAACAACCCTAACCCTGGGCCCAGGCCCTGACCCTAAAACAAACCTAACCCTGGGCCCTGGCCCTGACCCTAAAACAAACCTAACCCTGGGCCCTGGCCCTGACCCTAAAACAACCCTAACCCTGGGCCCTGGCCCTGACTCTAAAACAAGCCTAACCCTGGGCCCTGGCCCTGACCCTAAAACATCCCTAACCCTGGGCTCTGGCCCAGACCCTAAAACAAACCTAACCCTAGGCCCTGGCCCTGACCCTAAAATAAAGCCAACCATGGGCACTCACCCTAAAACAACCCTAACCCTGGGCCCTGAACCTAAAACAACCTTAACCCTGGGCACTGACCCTAAAATAACCATAACCCTGGGCCCTGGCCCTGACCCTAAAACAACCCTAACCCTGGGACCTGGCCCTGACACTGAAACAACCCTGACCCTGGACCCTGGCCCTGAGCCTAAAACAACCCTAACCGTGGGCCCTGGACATGACCTTAAAACAATCCTAATCCTGGGCCCTGGAACTGACCCTAAAACAACCCTAACCGTGGGCCCTGGACATGACCCTAAAACATCCCTAACCCTGAGCCCTGGCCCTGACCGTAAAACAACCCTAAACCTGGGCCCTGGCCCTGACCCTAAAACAACCCTAAAACTGGACCCTGACCCTGACCCTGAAACAACCCTAACCCTGGACCCTGTCCCTCACCGTAAAACATCCCTAACCCTGGGTCCCTGGCCCTGACCCTAAAAAAAGCCTAACCCTGGGCCCTGGCCCTGACCCTAAAACAAGCCTAAACCTGCGCCCTGGCCCTGACCCTAAAACAAGCCTAACCCTGGGCCCTGGCCCTGACCCTAAAACAACCCTAACCCTGGGCCCTCGCCCTGACCCTAAAACAACCCTAACCCTGGGCACTGGCCCTAAACCTAAAACAACCCTAACCCTGGGCCCTGGCCCTGACCCTAAAACAAGCCTAACCCTGGGACCTGGCCCTGACCTAAAACAACCCTAACCCTGAGCCCTGGCCCTGACCGTAAAACAACCCTAACCCTGGGCCCTGGCCGTGACCCTAAAACAACCCTAAAACTGGACCCTGACCCTGACCCTGAAACAACCCTAACCCTGGACCCTGTCCCTCACCGTAAAACATCCCTAACCCTGGGTCCCTGACCCTGACCCTAAAAAAAGCCTAACCCTGGGCCCTGGCCCTGACCCTAAAACAAGCCTAACCCTGGGCCCTGGCCCTGACACTAAAACAACCCTAACCCTGGGCCCTCGCCCTGACCCTAAAACAACCCTAACCCTGGGCACTGGCCCTGAACCTAAAACAACCCTAACCCTGGGCCCTGGCCCTGACCCTAAAACAAGCCTAACCCTGGGACCTGGCCCTGACCTAAAACAAGCCTAACCCTGGGCCCTGTCCCTGACCCTAAAACAACCCTAACCCTGGGCAATCGCCCTGACCCTAAAACAACCCTAACCCTGGGCACTGGCCCTGAACCTAAAACAACCCAAACCCGGGGCCCTGGCCCTGACACTAAAACAAGCCTAACCCTGGGACCTGGCCCTGACCTAAAACAACCCTAACCCTGGGCCCTGGCCCTGACCTAAAACAACCCTAACCCTGGGCCCTGGCCCTGACCCTAAAACAACCCTAACCCTGGGCCCTGGTACTAAAACAAGCCTAACCCTGGGCCCAGGTCCTGACCCTAAAACAACCCTAAACCTGGGCCCTGGCCCTGACCCTAAAACAAGCCTAACCCTGGGCCCTGGCCCTGACCCTAAAACAACCCTATCCCTGGGCCCTGGCCCTGACCCTAAAACAAGCCTAACCCTGTGCCCTGGCCCTGACCTAAAACAACCCTAACCCTGGGCCCTGTCCCTGACCCTAAAACAAGCCTAACCCTGGGCCCTGGCCCTGACCCTAAAACAAGCCTAACCCTGGACCCTGGCCCTGACCCTAAAACAAGCCTAAACCTGGGCCCTGGCCCTGACCCTAAAACAACCCTAACCCTGGGCCCTGGCCCTGACCCTAAAACAAGCCTAACCCTGGGACCTCGCCCTGACCCTAAAACAACCCTAACCCTGGGCCCTGGCCCTAACCCTGATCATAAAACAATCCTAACCCTGGGCCCTGGCCCTGACCCTAAAACAAGCCAAACCCTGGGCCCTGGCCCTGACCCTAAAACAACCCTAACCCTGGGCCCTGGCCCTTAACCTAAAACAACCCGAACCCTGGGCCCTGGCACTAAAAGAAGCCTAACCCTGGGCCCAGGTCCTGACCCTAAAACAACCCTAACCCTGGGCCCTGGCCCTGACCCTAAAACAATCCTAACCCTGGGCCCTGGCCCTGACCCTAAAACAACCATAGCTCTGGGCCCTGGCCCTGAACCTAAAACAACCCTAACCCTGGGCCCAGGCCCTGACCCTAAAACAAACCTAACCCTGGGCCCTGGCCCTGACCCTAAAACAAACCTAACCCTGGGCCCTGGCCCTGACCCTAAAACAACCCTAACCCTGGGCCCTGGCCCTGACTCTAAAACAAGCCTAACCCTGGGCCCTGGCCCTGACCCTAAAACATCCCTAACCCTGGGCTCTGGCCCAGACCCTAAAACAAACCTAACCCTAGGCCCTGGCCCTGACCCTAAAATAAAGCCAACCATGGGCACTCACCCTAAAACAACCCTAACCCTGGGCCCTGAACCTAAAACAACCTTAACCCTGGGCACTGACCCTAAAATAACCATAACCCTGGGCCCTGGCCCTGACCCTAAAACAACCCTAACCCTGGGACCTGGCCCTGACACTGAAACAACCCTGACCCTGGACCCTGGCCCTGAGCCTAAAACAACCCTAACCGTGGGCCCTGGACATGACCTTAAAACAATCCTAATCCTGGGCCCTGGAACTGACCCTAAAACAACCCTAACCGTGGGCCCTGGACATGACCCTAAAACATCCCTAACCCTGAGCCCTGGCCCTGACCGTAAAACAACCCTAAACCTGGGCCCTGGCCCTGACCCTAAAACAACCCTAAAACTGGACCCTGACCCTGACCCTGAAACAACCCTAACCCTGGACCCTGTCCCTCACCGTAAAACATCCCTAACCCTGGGTCCCTGGCCCTGACCCTAAAAAAAGCCTAACCCTGGGCCCTGGCCCTGACCCTAAAACAAGCCTAAACCTGCGCCCTGGCCCTGACCCTAAAACAAGCCTAACCCTGGGCCCTGGCCCTGACCCTAAAACAACCCTAACCCTGGGCCCTCGCCCTGACCCTAAAACAACCCTAACCCTGGGCACTGGCCCTAAACCTAAAACAACCCTAACCCTGGGCCCTGGCCCTGACCCTAAAACAAGCCTAACCCTGGGACCTGGCCCTGACCTAAAACAACCCTAACCCTGGGCCCTGGCCCTGACCCTAAAACAACCCTAACCCTGGGCCCTGGTACTAAAACAAGCCTAACCCTGGGCCCAGGTCCTGACCCTAAAACAACCCTAAACCTGGGCCCTGGCCCTGACCCTAAAACAAGCCTAACCCTCGGCCCTGGCCCTGACCCTAAAACAACCCTATCCCTGGGCCCTGGCCCTGACCCTAAAACAAGCCTAACCCTGGGCCCTGGCCCTGACCCTAAAACAAACCTAACCCTGGGCCCTGGCCCTGACCATAAAACAAACCTAACCCTGGGCCCTGGCCCTGACCCTAAAACAACCCTAACCCTGGGCCCTGGCCCTGACCCTAAAACAACCCTAACCCTGGGCCCTGACCCTGACCCTAAAACAACCCTAATCCTGGGCCCTGGACCTGACCCTAAAACAACCCTAACCGTGGGCCCTGGAAATGACCCTAAAACAACCCTAACAGTGGGCCCTGGACATGACCCTAAAACAACCCTAACCCTGAGCCCTGGCTATGACCGTAAAACAACCCTAACCTTGGGCACTGGCCCTGACCCTAAAACAACCCTAAACCTGGGCCCTGACCCTGACCCTAAAACAACCCTAACCCTGGGCCCTGGCCCTGACCGTAAAACATCCCTAACCCTGGGCCCTGGCCCTGACCCTAAAACAAGCCTAACCCTGGGCCCTGGCCCTGACCCTAAAACAAACCTAACCCTGGGCCCTTGCCCTGACCCTAAAACAAGCCTAACCCTGGGCCCTGGCCCTGACCCTAAATCAAGCCTAACCCTGGGCCCTGGCCCTGACCCTAAAACAACCCTAACGCTGGGCCCTGGCCCAGACCCTAAAACACCCCTAAACCTGGGCCCTGGCCCTGACCTAAAACAACCCTGACCCTGGGCCCTGGCCCTGACTCTAAAACAACCCGAACCCTGGGCCCTGGCACTAAAAGAAGCCTAACCATGGGCCCAGGTCCTGACCCTAAAACAACCCTAACCCTGGGCCCTGGCGCTGACCCTAAAACAACCCTAACGCTGGGCCCTGGCCCTGACCCTAAAACAACCCTAACCCTGGGCCCTGGCCCTGACCCTAAAACAATCCTAACCCTGGGCCCTGGCCCTGACCCTAAAACAACCATAGCTCTGGGCCCTGGCCCTGAACCTAAAACAACCCTAACCCTGGGCCCAGGCCCTGACCCTAAAACAAACCTAACCCTGGGCCCTGGCCCTGACCCTAAAACAAACCTAACCCTGGGCCCTGGCCCTGACCCTAAAACAACCCTAACCCTGGGCCCTGGCCCTGACTCTAAAACAAGCCTAACCCTGGGCCCTGGCCCTGACCCTAAAACAACCCTAACCCTGGGCCCTGGCCCAGACCCTAAAACAAACATAACCCTAGGCCCTGGCCCTGACCCTAAAATAAAGCCAACCATGGGCACTCACCCTAAAACAACCCTAACCCTGGGCCCTGACCCTAAAACAACCTTAACCCTGGGCACTGACCCTAAAATAACCATAACCCTGGGCCCTGGCCCTGACCCTAAAACAACCCTAACCCTGGGACCTGGCCCTGACACTGAAACAACCCTGACCCTGGACCCTGGCCCTGACCCTAAAACAACCCTAACCGTGGGCCCTGGACATGACCCTAAACATCCCTAACCCTGAGCCCTGGCCCTGACCGTAAAACAACCCTAACCCTGGGCCCTGGCCGTGACCCTAAAACAACCCTAAAACTGGACCCTGACCCTGACCCTGAAACAACCCTAACCCTGGACCCTGTCCCTCACCGTAAAACATCCCTAACCCTGGGTCCCTGACCCTGACCCTAAAAAAAGCCTAACCCTGGGCCCTGGCCCTGACCCTAAAACAAGCCTAACCCTGGGCCCTGGCCCTGACACTAAAACAACCCTAACCCTGGGCCCTCGCCCTGACCCTAAAACAACCCTAACCCTGGGCACTGGCCCTGAACCTAAAACAACCCTAACCCTGGGCCCTGGCCCTGACCCTAAAACAAGCCTAACCCTGGGACCTGGCCCTGACCTAAAACAAGCCTAACCCTGGGCCCTGTCCCTGACCCTAAAACAACCCTAACCCTGGGCAATCGCCCTGACCCTAAAACAACCCTAACCCTGGGCACTGGCCCTGAACCTAAAACAACCCAAACCCGGGGCCCTGGCCCTGACACTAAAACAAGCCTAACCCTGGGACCTGGCCCTGACCTAAAACAACCCTAACCCTGGGCCCTGGCCCTGACCTAAAACAACCCTAACCCTGGGCCCTGGCCCTGACCCTAAAACAACCCTAACCCTGGGCCCTGGTACTAAAACAAGCCTAACCCTGGGCCCAGGTCCTGACCCTAAAACAACCCTAAACCTGGGCCCTGGCCCTGACCCTAAAACAAGCCTAACCCTGGGCCCTGGCCCTGACCCTAAAACAACCCTATCCCTGGGCCCTGGCCCTGACCCTAAAACAAGCCTAACCCTGGGCCCTGGCCCTGACCTAAAACAACCCTAACCCTGGGCCCTGTCCCTGACCCTAAAACAAGCCTAACCCTGGGCCCTGGCCCTGACCCTAAAACAAGCCTAACCCTGGACCCTGGCCCTGACCCTAAAACAAGCCTAAACCTGGGCCCTGGCCCTGACCCTAAAACAACCCTAACCCTGGGCCCTGGCCCTGACCCTAAAACAAGCCTAACCCTGGGACCTCGCCCTGACCCTAAAACAACCCTAACCCTGGGCCCTGGCCCTAACCCTGATCATAAAACAATCCTAACCCTGGGCCCTGGCCCTGACCCTAAAACAAGCCAAACCCTGGGCCCTGGCCCTGACCCTAAAACAACCCTAACCCTGGGCCCTGGCCCTTAACCTAAAACAACCCGAACCCTGGGCCCTGGCACTAAAAGAAGCCTAACCCTGGGCCCAGGTCCTGACCCTAAAACAACCCTAACCCTGGGCCCTGGCCCTGACCCTAAAACAATCCTAACCCTGGGCCCTGGCCCTGACCCTAAAACAACCATAGCTCTGGGCCCTGGCCCTGAACCTAAAACAACCCTAACCCTGGGCCCAGGCCCTGACCCTAAAACAAACCTAACCCTGGGCCCTGGCCCTGACCCTAAAACAAACCTAACCCTGGGCCCTGGCCCTGACCCTAAAACAACCCTAACCCTGGGCCCTGGCCCTGACTCTAAAACAAGCCTAACCCTGGGCCCTGGCCCTGACCCTAAAACATCCCTAACCCTGGGCTCTGGCCCAGACCCTAAAACAAACCTAACCCTAGGCCCTGGCCCTGACCCTAAAATAAAGCCAACCATGGGCACTCACCCTAAAACAACCCTAACCCTGGGCCCTGAACCTAAAACAACCTTAACCCTGGGCACTGACCCTAAAATAACCATAACCCTGGGCCCTGGCCCTGACCCTAAAACAACCCTAACCCTGGGACCTGGCCCTGACACTGAAACAACCCTGACCCTGGACCCTGGCCCTGAGCCTAAAACAACCCTAACCGTGGGCCCTGGACATGACCTTAAAACAATCCTAATCCTGGGCCCTGGAACTGACCCTAAAACAACCCTAACCGTGGGCCCTGGACATGACCCTAAAACATCCCTAACCCTGAGCCCTGGCCCTGACCGTAAAACAACCCTAAACCTGGGCCCTGGCCCTGACCCTAAAACAACCCTAAAACTGGACCCTGACCCTGACCCTGAAACAACCCTAACCCTGGACCCTGTCCCTCACCGTAAAACATCCCTAACCCTGGGTCCCTGGCCCTGACCCTAAAAAAAGCCTAACCCTGGGCCCTGGCCCTGACCCTAAAACAAGCCTAAACCTGCGCCCTGGCCCTGACCCTAAAACAAGCCTAACCCTGGGCCCTGGCCCTGACCCTAAAACAACCCTAACCCTGGGCCCTCGCCCTGACCCTAAAACAACCCTAACCCTGGGCACTGGCCCTAAACCTAAAACAACCCTAACCCTGGGCCCTGGCCCTGACCCTAAAACAAGCCTAACCCTGGGACCTGGCCCTGACCTAAAACAACCCTAACCCTGGGCCCTGGCCCTGACCCTAAAACAACCCTAACCCTGGGCCCTGGTACTAAAACAAGCCTAACCCTGGGCCCAGGTCCTGACCCTAAAACAACCCTAAACCTGGGCCCTGGCCCTGACCCTAAAACAAGCCTAACCCTCGGCCCTGGCCCTGACCCTAAAACAACCCTATCCCTGGGCCCTGGCCCTGACCCTAAAACAAGCCTAACCCTGGGCCCTGGCCCTGACCCTAAAACAAACCTAACCCTGGGCCCTGGCCCTGACCATAAAACAAACCTAACCCTGGGCCCTGGCCCTGACCCTAAAACAACCCTAACCCTGGGCCCTGGCCCTGACCCTAAAACAACCCTAACCCTGGGCCCTGACCCTGACCCTAAAACAACCCTAATCCTGGGCCCTGGACCTGACCCTAAAACAACCCTAACCGTGGGCCCTGGAAATGACCCTAAAACAACCCTAACAGTGGGCCCTGGACATGACCCTAAAACAACCCTAACCCTGAGCCCTGGCTATGACCGTAAAACAACCCTAACCTTGGGCACTGGCCCTGACCCTAAAACAACCCTAAACCTGGGCCCTGACCCTGACCCTAAAACAACCCTAACCCTGGGCCCTGGCCCTGACCGTAAAACATCCCTAACCCTGGGCCCTGGCCCTGACCCTAAAACAAGCCTAACCCTGGGCCCTGGCCCTGACCCTAAAACAAACCTAACCCTGGGCCCTTGCCCTGACCCTAAAACAAGCCTAACCCTGGGCCCTGGCCCTGACCCTAAATCAAGCCTAACCCTGGGCCCTGGCCCTGACCCTAAAACAACCCTAACGCTGGGCCCTGGCCCAGACCCTAAAACACCCCTAAACCTGGGCCCTGGCCCTGACCTAAAACAACCCTGACCCTGGGCCCTGGCCCTGACTCTAAAACAACCCGAACCCTGGGCCCTGGCACTAAAAGAAGCCTAACCATGGGCCCAGGTCCTGACCCTAAAACAACCCTAACCCTGGGCCCTGGCGCTGACCCTAAAACAACCCTAACGCTGGGCCCTGGCCCTGACCCTAAAACAACCCTAACCCTGGGCCCTGGCCCTGACCCTAAAACAATCCTAACCCTGGGCCCTGGCCCTGACCCTAAAACAACCATAGCTCTGGGCCCTGGCCCTGAACCTAAAACAACCCTAACCCTGGGCCCAGGCCCTGACCCTAAAACAAACCTAACCCTGGGCCCTGGCCCTGACCCTAAAACAAACCTAACCCTGGGCCCTGGCCCTGACCCTAAAACAACCCTAACCCTGGGCCCTGGCCCTGACTCTAAAACAAGCCTAACCCTGGGCCCTGGCCCTGACCCTAAAACAACCCTAACCCTGGGCCCTGGCCCAGACCCTAAAACAAACATAACCCTAGGCCCTGGCCCTGACCCTAAAATAAAGCCAACCATGGGCACTCACCCTAAAACAACCCTAACCCTGGGCCCTGACCCTAAAACAACCTTAACCCTGGGCACTGACCCTAAAATAACCATAACCCTGGGCCCTGGCCCTGACCCTAAAACAACCCTAACCCTGGGACCTGGCCCTGACACTGAAACAACCCTGACCCTGGACCCTGGCCCTGACCCTAAAACAACCCTAACCGTGGGCCCTGGACATGACCCTAAACATCCCTAACCCTGAGCCCTGGCCCTGACCGTAAAACAACCCTAACCCTGGGCCCTGGCCGTGACCCTAAAACAACCCTAAAACTGGACCCTGACCCTGACCCTGAAACAACCCTAACCCTGGACCCTGTCCCTCACCGTAAAACATCCCTAACCCTGGGTCCCTGACCCTGACCCTAAAAAAAGCCTAACCCTGGGCCCTGGCCCTGACCCTAAAACAAGCCTAACCCTGGGCCCTGGCCCTGACACTAAAACAACCCTAACCCTGGGCCCTCGCCCTGACCCTAAAACAACCCTAACCCTGGGCACTGGCCCTGAACCTAAAACAACCCTAACCCTGGGCCCTGGCCCTGACCCTAAAACAAGCCTAACCCTGGGACCTGGCCCTGACCTAAAACAACCCTAACCCTGGGCCCTGGCCCTGACCCTAAAACAACCCTAACCCTGGGCCCTGGTACTAAAACAAGCCTAACCCTGGGCCCAGGTCCTGACCCTAAAACAACCCTAAACCTGGGCCCTGGCCCTGACCCTAAAACAAGCCTAACCCTCGGCCCTGGCCCTGACCCTAAAACAACCCTATCCCTGGGCCCTGGCCCTGACCCTAAAACAAGCCTAACCCTGGGCCCTGGCCCTGACCTAAAACAACCCTAACCCTGGGCCCTGTCCCTGACCCTAAAACAAGCCTAACCCTGGGCTCTGGCCCTGACCCTAAAACAACCCTAACCCTGGGCCCTGTCCCTGACCCTAAAACAAGCCTAACGCTCGGCACTGGCCCTGACCCTAAAACAAGCCTAACCCTGGGCCCTGGCCCTGACCCTAAAACAAGCCTAAACCTGGGCCCTGGCCCTGACCCTAAAACAACCCTAACCCTGGGCCCTGGCCCTGACCCTAAAACAACCCTAACCCTGGGACTTGGCCCTGACCTAAAACAACCCTAACCCTGGGCCCTGGCCCTGACCTAAAACAACCCTAAACCTGGGCCCTGCCCTGACCCTAAAACAACCCTAACCCTGGTCCCTGGCACTAAAACAAGCCTAACCCTGGGCCCAGGTCCTGAACCTAAAACAAGCCTAACCCTGGGCCCTGGCCCTGACTCTAAAACAACCCTAACCCTGGGCCCTGGCCCTGACCCTAAAACAACCCTAACCCTGGGCCCTGGCCCAAATTGTAATGAGGTCTGTTGGGCAAAATTCCATATAAGCATAGTATAAATTAATAAAGCAAATCGTGATAAATTAGTACGATTGGCTTTCTGGAGTTTCTGACAATAAAAGTAAGGAAAATGCAGAACACAAAGACAGAGAGTAAAAAGAGAAATTAGGAAAGCATTCTACATGTTTAATAGGAAGACACTGGCCGTGTTCGTGCAGCGGCAGCATGTCGTGACATGACATACCTTGGAGAGAAGTTAACAGATGAGGAAGTTGATAAAAATCATCAGAGAAGCAAAATACTGGTAGCGACACTCAAGGAAACCACGAAATTTCCATAACTTATGTCAGCAAAGTGGGAATATTGTACAGTGTGTGTTGAAGTTCCTATACAACATTGTTTATCTGCCGTTTCTTTGTTTGTAAGGAATGCATATACTAACAGTTCTTCTTGCTGTCAAAAGAATATGTGTGAATAAGTCATTTTAACTTATTCTTCTGTTTTTCTTTTATCTTCCTGCCATCATCCCACAGCCTTACTTTAGAAATTTTTTCTTTAGAAAATTGAACAAGTGCTCCTTGTGGTGGCACATACCTCGAGGATGGGAGGCAGGGGTGGAAGGGTCACTTGAGGCCATTAGTTTGACAGCAGCCTGGCCAACAAAGTGAGACCCCATGTCTGCAAAACAATTTAAAAATTAGCCAAGTATCGTCATGTATACCTACAGTCCCAGCTACCTCAACTTACGGAGAAAGTTCAGGGCCTGGAGAGAAGGCTGGGAGGCAGGAGCTGGGTCTAAAGAGGCCATTGTAACGATGGAGCTGTGCCTGTGGAGGCTGTTGTGAGGCAGTAGGCTCATCTGCGGAGACTGCTGTGAGGTAGGGTATGGGCCTAAATAGGCCATTGTGAGTCATGAGCTTGGTCTGTAGAGGCTGACTGGAGAGAGTTCTGGGCCTGGCGAGGCTGCCGGGAGGTAGGAGCTGGGCCAAAAGATTTAAGCACATTTACGTTGATTAGGCACTTCATTTCCATTATTACACTGGAATATATAATAAAATAATTATAGAACTCACCATAATGTAGAATCAGTGGGCGTGTTAAGCTTGTTTTCCTGAAACTGGATGATCCCACCTGAGCGTGATGGGAGAAAGTGACAGATCAATAGGTATTAGATTCTCATAAGCACAGCGCAACCTAGATCCCTCACATGCACGGTTCACAACAGGGTGCGTTCTCCTATGAATCTAATGCTGCTGCTCATCTGAGAAGGTGGAGCTCAGGCGGGAATGTGAGCAAAGGGGAGTGGCTGTAAATACAGACGAAGCTTCCCTCACTCCCTCACTCGACACCACTCACCTGCTGTGTGGCTCCTTACGGCTCTATGGCTCAGGGGTTGGGGACCCCTGCTCAAGTGCATCCAAAGCGACCCTTCCCACACCAGTCTTCATAGTAGTCAAGGGCAGCAACCACTTAGCTCCCAAGGCATGTGCCTCAGCTGGCATTTCATCACAATCAACAGTAAGTGGTAGCTTGAGTCACTGTGAGGTCACTTCCTGGAAATCACCCTAACCCTGGGCCCTGACCCTAAAACCCTAACCCTGAGTCCTGACCCTAAAACCCTAACCCTGGGCCCTGACCCTAAAACCCTAACCCTGGGCCCTGACCCTAAAAACCTAACCCTGTGCCCAGGCCCTGACCCAAAAACCCTAACCCTGGGCCCTGGCCTTGACCCTTAAACCCTAACCCTGGGCCCTGGCCCTGACCCTAAAACCCTAACCCTGGGCCCTGGCCCTGACCCTAAAACCCTAACCCTGGGCACTGGCCATAACCCTAAAACCCTAACCCAGCGCCCTGGCCCTGACCCTAAAACCCTAACCCTGGGCCCTGACACTGATCCTAAAACCCTAACCCTGGGCCCTGACCCTGAGCCTAAAAATCTAACCCTGGGCCCTGGCCCTGACCCTAAAACCCTAACCCTGGGCCCTGGTCCTGAGCCTAAAACCCTAACCCTGGGCCCTGGCCCTGAGCCTAAAACCCTAACCCTGGGCCCTGACACTGATCCTAAAACCGTAACCCTGGGCCCTGACCCTGAGCCTAAAACCCTAACCCTGGGCCCTGGCCCTGACCCTAAAACCCTAACCCTGGGCCCTGGTCCTGAGCCTAAAACCCTAACCCTGGGCCCTGGCCCTGACCCTAAAACCCTAACCATGGGACCTGGCCCTGAGCCTAAAACACTAACCCTGGGCCCTGGCCCTGAGCCTAAAACCCTAACCCTGGGCCCTGGCCCTGAGCCTAAAACCCTAACCCTGGGCCCTGGCCCTGACTCTAAATCCCTAACCCTGGGCCCTGACCCTAAAACAACCCTATCATTGGGCCCTGACCCTGAAACAACCCTAACCCTGGGCCCTGACCCTGAAACAACCCTAACTCTGGGCCCTGACCCTGAAACTACCTTAACCCTGGGCCCTGACCCTGAAACAACCCTAACCCTGGGCCCTGACCCTGAAAAAACCCTAACCCTGGGCCCTGACCCTGAAACAACCCTAACCATGGGCCCTGACCCTGAGCCTAAAACCCTAACCCTGGGCCCTGGCCCTGAGCCTAAAACCCTAACCCTGGGCCCTGGCCCTTACCCTAAAACCCTAACCCTGGGCCCTGGCCCTGATCCTAAAACCCTAACCGTGGGTCCTGACCCTAAAACAACCCTACCCTGGGCCTTGACCCTAAAACAACCGCAACCCTGGGCTCTGACCCTAAAACAACCCTAACACTGGGCCCTGACCCTAAAACAACCCTAACCCTGGGCCCTGACCCTAAAACAACACTAACCCTGGGCCCTGACCCTAAAACAACCCTAATCCTGGGCCCTGACCCTTAAACAACCCTAACCCTGGGCCCTGACCCTAAAACAACCCTAACCCTGGGCCCTGACCCTAAAACAACCCTAACTCTGGGCCCTGACATTAAAACAACCCTAACCCTGGGCCCTGGCCCAAATTGTAATGAGGTCTGTTGGGCAAAATTCCATATAAGCATAGTATAAATTAATAAAGCAAATCGTGATAAATTAGTACGATTGACTTTCTGGAGTTTCTGACAATAAAAGTAAGGAAAATGCAGAACACAAAGACAGAGAGTAAAAAGAGAAATTAGGAAAGCATTCTACATGTTTAATAGGAAGACACTGGCCGTGTTCGTGCAGCGGCAGTATGTCGTGACATGACATACTTTGGAGAGAAGTTAACAGATGAGGAAGTTGATAAAAATCATCAGAGAAGCAAAATACTGGTAGCGACACTCAAGGAAACCACGAAATTTCCATAACTTATGTCAGCAAAGTGGGAATATTGTACAGTGTGTGTTGAAGTTCCTATACAACATTGTTTATCTGCCGTTTGTTTGTTTGTAAAGAATGTATATACTAAAAGTTCTTCTTGCTGTCAAAAGAATATGTGTGAATAAGTCATTTTAACTTATTCTTCTGTTTTTCTTTTATCTTCCTGCCATCATCCCACAGCCTTACTTTAGAAATTTTTTCTTTAGAAAATTGAACAAGTGCCCCTTGTGGTGGCACATACCTCGAGGATGGGAGGCAGGGGTGGAAGGGTCACTTGAGGCCATTAGTTTGACAGCAGCCTGGCCAACAAAGTGAGACCCCATGTCTGCAAAACAATTTAAAAATTAGCCAAGTATCGTCATGTATACCTACAGTCCCAGCTACCTCAACTTACGGAGAAAGTTCAGGGCCTGGAGAGAAGGCTGGGAGGCAGGAGCTGGGTCTAAAGAGGCCATTGTAACGATGGAGCTGTGCCTGTGGAGGCTGTTGTGAGGCAGTAGGCTCCTCTGAGGAGACTGCCGTGAGGTAGGGTATGGGCCTAAATAGGCCATTGTGAGTCATGAGCTTGGTCTGTAGAGGCTGACTGGAGAGAGTTCTGGGCCTGGCGAGGCTGCCGGGAGGTAGGAGCTGGGCCAAAAGATTTAAGCACATTTACGTTGATTAGGCACTTCATTTCCATTATTACACTGGAATATATAATAAAATAATTATAGAACTCACCATAATGTAGAATCAGTGGGCGTGTTAAGCTTGTTTTCCTGAAACTGGATGGTCCCACCTGAGCGTGATGGGGGAAAGTGACAGATCAATAGGTATTAGATTCTCATAAGCACAGCGCAACCTAGATCCCTCACATGCACGGTTCACAACAGGGTGCGTTCTCCTATGAGAATCTAATGCTGCTGCTCATCTGAGAAGGTGGAGCTCAGGCGGGAATGTGAGCAAAGGGGAGTGGCTGTAAATACAGACGAAGCTTCCCTCACTCCCTCACTCGACACCACTCACCTGCTGTGTGGCTCCTTACGGCTCCATGGCTCAGGGGTTGGGGACCCCTGCTCAAGTGCATCCAAAGCGACCCTTCCCACACCAGTCTTCATAGTAGTCAAGGGCAGCAACCACTTAGCTCCCAAGGCGTGTGCCTCAGCTGGCATTTCATCACAATCAACAGTAAGTGGTAGCTTGAGTCTTTGTGGGGTCACTTCCTGGAAATCACCCTAACCCTGGGCCCCGGGCCCTGACCCTAAAACCCTAACCCTGGGCCCCGGGACCTGACCCTAAAACCCTAACCCTGGGCCCCGGTCCCTGACCCTGAAGCCCTAACCCTGGGCCCCGGGCCCGGACCCTGAAGCCCTAACCCTGGGCCCCGGGCCCTGACCCTGAAGCCCTAACCCTGGGCCCCGGGCCCTGACCCTGAAGCCCTAACCCTGGGCCCCGGGACCGGACCCTGAAGCCCTAACCCTGGGCCCCGGGCTCTGACCCTGAAGCCCTAACCCTGGGCCCCGGGTCCGGACCCTGAAGCCCTAACCCTGGGCCCCGGGCCCTGACCCTGAAGCCCTAACACTGGGCCCCGGGCCCTGACCCTGAAGCCCTAACCCTGGGCCTCGGGCCCTGACCCTGAAGCCCTAACCCTGGGCCTCGGGCCCTGACCCTGAAGCCCAAACCCTGGGCCCCGGGCCCTGGCCTTGAAGCCCTAACCCTGGGCCCCGGGCCCTGTCCCTAAAGCCCTAACCCTGGGCCCTGGGCCCTGACCCTAAAGCCCTAACCCTGGGCCCCGGGCCCTGGCCCTAAAGCCCTAACCGTGGGCCCCGGGCCCTGGCCCTAAATCCCTAACCCTGGCCCCGGGCCCTGGCCCTAAAGCCCTAACCCTGGGCCCCAGGCACTGACCCTAAAACCCTAACCCTGGGCCCTGGGCCCTGACCCTAAAACCCTAATGCTGGGCCCTGTCCCTAAAACCCTAACCCTGGGCCCTGACCCTAAATCCCTAACCCTGGGCCCTGACCCTAAAACCCTAACCCTGGGCCCTGACCCTAAAACCCTAACCCTTCGCCCTTACCCTAAAACCCTAACCCTTCGCCCTTACCCTAAAACCCTAACCCTAACCCTAGTGAGCCTAGACCACACATTGCACTCCAGCCTGGGTGACAGAGCATGACTCTGTCTCAAAAAAAAAAAAAAAAAGAAAAAAGACAGAGAAAAGAAAGCCAACAAGACACCATTAGGCAACCCATTGTCAGGTTATGTGAGTTTGAAAAGGAAAGTAGAGAAAGGAGAAGAAAGCTTATTTAAAGAATGGCTGAAAACTGCCTAAATCATGGGAAAGATTTAGACATCTAAATCCATGAAGCTTAAAGATTCCTGAAGAGTTTCAAACCAAATAGATACTCACCAAGTCACAATATAATCAAATAGTCAAAAGTTAAAGAAACTTTGCAGGTCAGGACAGAATCGAATAATACATTCAAAGTGCTGAAAGAAAAAAACTGCCAGCAACTAATACTATGTCTGACAAAGCTGTCCTTCAGAAAGAAAAAAGAAATAACGTGCTTCCTCGACAAACAAAGCTGAGGGCATTCAGGACCACTAGGTCTACCTTAAAAAAATGCTTAACGGAGTTTTTCAAGTAAAAATGAATGAAGTTGGGAGCAGTGGCTCATGCCCGTAATCCCATTTTGGGAGGCTGAGGTGGGTGGATCACCTGAGGTCGGGAGGTCAAGACCAGCCTGGCCAACATGGCAAAACCCCACCTCCAGTAAAAATACAAAAAATTAGCCAGGTATGAAGGCCACTGAGATCGTGCCACTGCACTCCAGCCTGGGTGACAAGAGTCAAACTACATTTCAAAAACAAAAAAACAAACAAAAAAAACAAAACTTGAGGCCTGGTCTTCTGCTCCTCTCCAACCCCCACTTCTCTGGGCCCAAGCCACCTGGGCTGAGGAGGGGGTGAGGTGTGAGCCCCTGCCAGGAACTCCCTGCCCGGACCAAGTACTCGGCCCCCAGGCCTGCATTCAGTGAGGCCTCCCGTGGCGTCAGCATGTTCGTGTGGAGGAATGTGGAAGGTCACTCTGTGGCCATGTTCCCCTGGTACTCCATCCCCTTCCTGACCCCTCCCTGCAGCCACACGAGGCCCAGCAACCTGCCAGTTACTCAGTGGCCTCCAACCAGAGAAAACAACCTGCCAAGTTGGCAGCTGTTGCTCATGAGCATCCACCAGGTGGCACAGGGAGTGTTGACCCTGGGCGGCCCCCTGGAGCCACCTGCCCTGAAAGCCCAGGGCCCGCAACCCTACACACTTTGGGGGTGGTGGAACCTGTTAAAAGCTCACCTCCCACCATGGAGGAGGAGCCCTGGGCCCCTCAGGGGAGTCCCTGCTGGACAGTGAGACAGAGAATGACCATGATGATGCTTTCCTCTCCATCATGTCTCCTGACACCCAGTTGCCTCTACCACTCAGATGATGTCAGGCCCAGTCCCTCAGTGCCCTGCGCAAGGAACAGGACTCATCTTCTGAGAAGGATGGACGCAGCCCCAACAAATGGGACAAGGACCACATCGGTGGCCCATGAGTGGCGGTCATGATCTTCAGCAAGCGGCACCAGGCCCTGGCAGGGCGCACCAGGGTCACTCCAACCAGGATATCCGGACCGTCAGCCAGATGCTGACTCTGGCCCAAAGACTTCTACTCAGTATGGAGCTCCAGGCCACTTTGCAGCCCCTGGTGAGGGAGGTGTACATACCATGAATTGTGGGACCTTCAGAGCTTTTCACTTTTCGGAAAATAGCTCCTGTTGGGGCTACAAGATGGAGTGTGAAGAGGGCCTTGGGCCACAGGGAGGTGCCTGTGGACTAGGGGGAGTTCATGCACCCCTTCTTTCCCCAGAGGGGCTGGACTCAGGTGAGTATGGGGGTGGGGGCTCCTGCACTTCGACACAGGCAGCGGGAGGGTTTTCTCCCCATTCCCTCTGCACTCCCAACTTGAGCTATACTTTTTAAGAAAGTGATTCACCCTGCCTTTGCCCCCTTCCCCAGAACAGAACACGTTGATCATGGGCGATATTTTTCATTGTGCCAAACAGTTGCCATGACCGTCATTAAACCTGTTTAACACCAAATAATAAGGAAAATAAAATAAAAAATTCGAGCTTGGTGCAGAAACTCACCCCAAATAAATCACCTACCAAAATATTTACATAATGGTGGAAATATTCCAAAATTCAATATTTTGGGATTTATACACAAAAGATAAACAAATTAGAGGCCAAGAGGCTGCCAGAAGGGAAAAACGGGGCCTGGGAAGGCCGTTGTGAGGAATGAGCTGGGCCTAAAGAGGCCACTGGCAGGCGGGAGCTGGGCCTGCCGAAGCGGCCGAGAGGCAGGAGCTTTGGACTCGGGAGGCCGCAATGAGGCGAGAGCTAGCTGGGCATGGAGAGTCCGCTGTGAGTCCGCTGTGAGTCCGGGCCCGTGCAGGCCTTCGAGAGGCAGGAGGCCGGGCCTGCAAAGGCCCACTGGAGGTCAAGTTCTGGGCCTGAAGAGGCCACCAAAAGTCAAAAGCGGGGCCTGGGAAGGCCGCCAAGAGCCATGAGCTGGTCTGGGCTGAAAGAGGCCACTGGGAGGCAGGAGGAGCTGGGCCTGGAGAGGCTGACTCGAGGAAGTTTTGCACCTGGAGAGGCCGCCGAGAGGACGGAGCTGGGCCCGGGGAGGCCGACTTGCTGCTCTTCGGGCCCAATTCCAGGCCGACTTGACGACAACTTGGGCCTGCTGGGAGCTGGGCAGGAGCTGAGTCCAAAGACGCTGTTGGGAGGCCAGAGTCAGGCCTGGAGACGCAGCCGGGAGGAAGAGCTGGGCCCGGAGAGGATGCCGGGAGGCTGCAAGTGGGTCTGGAGAGGCCGATTTGAGGAGGCCCGGCCTCCGCCTCCCGCATGGCGGCCTCTGCAGGCACAGCTGTTTCTCCTGGCTGCATCTCCCGCCTCCCAGCAAACAAGCTTTTTTGGCTCAGCTCCCGCCTGCGTTTGTAGACCCCGAAGTTTCTGCAACCAAGCTCTTCAGACCCACATCCCACCTCCCAGTACCTGAACAGTCCCAGCTCCGGCTGGAGAACAGAGTCTGTAGGCCCCGCTGTTGCCTCCCAGGGGAGTCTCCAAGCCCAGCTCTCACCCCACCACGACCTCCCAGGCCCAAGTCGCTGCCTGCCTCACAGCAGCCCGCGTACAAACCTGCTCCTCCCTCACGGTGGCCTGTTGAGGCAGGGGCTCACGCTGACCTCTCTCAGCGTGGGAGGGGCTGGTGTGAGGCAAGGGCTCACGCCGACCTCTCTAAGCATGGGAGGGGCCGGGGTGAGGCAAGGGGCTCATGTTGACCTCTCTCAGCGTGGGAGGGGCCGGTGTGAGGCAAGGGGCTCACGCCGACCTCTCTCAGCATGGGAGGGGCCGGGGTGAGGCAAGGGGCTCACGCTGACCTCTCTCAGCATGGGAGGGGCTGGTGTGAGGCAAGGGCTCACGCCGACCTCTCTCAGCATGGGAGGGTCCGGGGCGAGGCAAGGGGCTCACGCTGACCTCTCTCAGCGTGGGAGGGGCCGGTGTGAGGCAAGGGCTCACGCCGACCTCTCTCAGCGTGGGAGGGGCCGGTGTGAGGCAAGGGGCTCATGTTGACCTCTCTCAGCGTGGGAGGGTCCGGTGTGAGGCAAGGGCTCACGCCGACCTCTCTCAGCGTGGGAGGGGCCGGTGTGAGGCAAGGGGCTCACGTTGACCTCTCTCAGCGTGGGAGGGGCCGGTGTGAGGCAAGGGGCTCAGGCTGACCTCTCTCACCGTGGGAGGGGCCGGTGTGAGGCAAGGGCTCACGCCGACCTCTCTCAGCGTGGGAGGGGCCGGTGTGAGGCAAGGGCTCACGCCGACCTCTCTCAGCGTGGGAGGGGCTGGTGTGAGGCAAGGGGCTCACGTTGACCTCTCTCAGCGTGGGAGGGGCCGGTGTGAGGCAACGGCTCACGCCGACCTCTCTCAGCGTGGGAGGGGCCGGTGTGAGGCAAGGGGCTCATGTTGACCTCTCTCAGCGTGGGAGGGGCCGGTGTGAGGCAAGGGGCTCACGCCAACCTCTCTCAGCGTGGGAGGGGCCGGTGTGAGGCAAGGGGCTGACGCCGACCTCTCTCAGCGTGGGAGGGGCCGGTGTGAGGCAAGGGGCTCACGCCAACCTCTCTCAGCGTGGGAGGGGCCGGTGTGAGGCAAGGGGCTGACGCCGACCTCTCTCAGCGTGGGAGGGGCCGGTGTGAGGCAAGGGGCTCACGCCAACCTCTCTCAGCGTGGGAGGGGCCGGTGTGAGGCAAGGGGCTGACGCCGACCTCTCTCAGCGTGGGAGGGGCCGGTGTGAGGCAAGGGGCTCATGTTGACCTCTCTCACCGTGGGAGGGGCCGGTGTGAGGCAAGGGGCTGACGCTGACCTCTCTCAGCGTGGGAGGGGCCGGTGTGAGGCAAGGGGCTGACGCTGACCTCTCTCACTGTGGGAGGGGCCGGTGTGAGGCAAGGACTCACGCCGACCTCTCTCAGCGTGGGAGGGGCCGGTGTGAGGCAAGGGGCTGACGCTGACCTCTCTCACCGTGGGAGGGGCCGGTGTGAGTCAAGGGCTCACGCCGACCTCTCTCAGCATGGGAGGGGCCGGTGTGAGGCAAGGGCTCACGCTGACCTCTCTCAGCGTGGGAGGAGCCAGTGTGAGTCAAGGGGCTCACGCTGACCTCTCTCAGGATGGGAGGGGCCGGTGTGAGGCAAGGGCTCACGCTGACCTCTCTCAGCATGGGAGGAGCCAGTGTGTGGCAGGGGCTCATGCCTCTGGGCAGGGTACCAGAGGCATGGGCATCAACAGGCCACCGTGAGGGAGGAGCTGGGCCGCATGCGGGCTGCTGGGAGGCAGGCAGGGACTTGGCCCCAGGTGGCCGCCGTGGGGGCAAGAGCTGGGCCTGGAGAGGCCCCTGGGAGGCAAGAGCGGGACCTGCAGAGGCCGTTCTCCAACCATTGCTGGGCCCGTACAGGCCACCGGGCGGCAGGAATGAGGCCCAAAGAACTTGGCTGGAGAAAGTTCGGGACCTACAAAGGCGGTTGGGAGCTGGGCAGGAGTTGAGCCAAAAGAGCTTGCTTACTTGCTGGGAGGCATGGCTGGGAGATGCCGACTTCAGGACAACTTGGGCCTGCAGAGGTCACCGGGAGGCCCAAACTTGGCGTGGAGGAGCCCACCGACCGGAGACCATTTGGGTCCTGCAGGTGCCATTGGAGGGCAGGAGCTCATCGTGGAGGGGGCACCGTGAGGCCTGACCTGGGCCTGGGGAGCTTGGCTTGAGGAAGCTGTGGGCCGACCAAGGACGCCAGGAGATGGGTAGGCACTGAGTCCAAAGAGGTTGTTGAGAGGCAGGAGTCAGGCCTGGAGACTCAGCCAGGAAGAGGAGCTTGGCCCGGAGAGGACGCCTGGAGGGTGCAAGTGAGTCTGGAGAGGCCGACTTGAGGAGGTTCTCAGCCCGGAGAGGCCGCCGGAAGGGAAAAACTGGGACTGGAAAGGCTGTTGTGAGGAATGAGCCCCATGGGCCTGAAGAGGCCACTGGCAGGCGGGAGCTGGGTGTGTAGAAGCTGCTGAAAGGTTGGGAGCTTGGCTTGGGGGGTCCACAGTGAGGCAGATGCTGGGCCTGAAGAATCTGCTTAAAAAGATTTAAGCACATTTACATTTATTAGGCACTTTATTTCCATTATTACATATATATAAATATATATACGTATTATATATCCAATATATAATAAAATGATTATACAACTCACCATAATGTAGAATCAGTGGGCGTGTTAAGCTTGTTTTCCTGAAACTGGATGGTCCCACCTGAGTGTGATGGGAGAAAGTGACAGATCAATAGGTATTAGATACTCATAAGCACAGCGCAACCTAGATCCCTCACATGCATGGTTCACAACAGGGTGCGTTCTCCTATGAGAATCTAATGCTGCTGCTCATCTGAGAAGGTGGAGCTCAAGCGGGAATGTGAGCAAAGGGGAGTGGCTGTAAATACAGACGAAGCTTCCCTCACTCCCTCACTCGACACCACTCACCTCCTGCTGTGTGGCTCCCTACGGCTCCATGGCTCAGGGGTTGGGGACCCCTGCTCAAGTGCATCCAAAGCGACCCTTCCCACACCAGTCTTCATAGTGGTCAAGGGCAGCAACCACTTAGCTCCCAAGGCATGTGCCTCAGCTGGCATTTCATCACAATCAACAGTAAGTGGTAGCTTGAGTCACTGTGAGGTCACTTCCTGGAAATCACCAGCATCCCATTTCCCACTGGCAAAGAGCTCAGCACTGCCCCCTGGGAAACCAAACCTATGCCCAAATCCCATCTGTGTGGATAAACCCTGGGACCCTTCCTAACGTATTAGTCAGAGTCCAATCAGGAAGCATAAACCACTCAAAAGTTTAAAGTGGTAAAATTTAATACGGAGAATTATTCATTATAACAGGTGAACAGCATAATGAGAGATTGGCTAGCACAAAGTAAAGAGAACTCTACAGAATACAGGACTAGCCCAGGCCAGGCATGGTGGCTCATGCCTGAAATTCCAGCAATTTGAGAAGCTAATGCAGGAGGATTGCTTAAGGCCAGGAGCTAAAGACCGGTCTGGACAACACAGTGAGAACCTGTCTCTATCCAAAAGAAGAAAAAAGTTAGCTGGGAGTGGTGGTGCACACTTGTAGTCCCAGCTACTCGGAATGCTGAAGTTTGAGCCTGGGAGGTCAAGGCTGCAGCGAGGCATGATTATGCCACTACAGTCTAGCCTGGTGACAGAGCAAGACCCTGTCTCAAAGAACAAAACAACAACAACCATTTACAGACAGAAAAGAGGTAGAGCTAATAAGCTAAGGAAAGATGTTGAAATGTGACAAGTAAAGTAATATGAGGTCTTTTATCTATTTAAAATAATCAAACAAAAAATGACTTACTAAATTACAATACCCTGTGCTGGCAAAGGTGCAGTGAAATGGGCACTTTCTTATACTATGAGGGGTGTTTAAATTGTGTATAAGCCTTCCCGGGTAAAGCTTGTCAATTTTTTAAAATAATGGAGACAGGGTCTCACCATACTGCCATACTGCCTCCTCCAACTCTTGGCCTCAAGCAATCCTCCTCTCTTAGCCTCCCAAAGTGCTAAGATTATAGCTGGGAGGCACCCAAAACCCTGTCAATTTACATCAAGAGTAATGAGAATGTCCATTCACCATGACTCACAGTAATCTTACTTCTGGGGAGACAATTCAATCTAAACAAAAGGTCATCTGTACACACACAGTAAAAATCTGGGAGTAACTGAAGACAGAGTTGGTAAGTGAAATAAGAAACAGTTCTAAGAAATTAAACTATGGTATCAATAGGCACCTGGTATAAAAGGTCAGTTGATGTTAGCTGCTACTTTTTTGTTGTTTTGAGACAGGGTCTCACTCTGTCACCCAGGCTGGAGTGCAGAGGCCTGATCATGACTCACTGCAGTCTCAGCCTCCCTGGGCTTGAGTGATCCTCCCACCTCAGCCTCCCAAGTAGCTGGGACTACAGGAACGTGCCACCACACTAGGCTAATTCATGTATTTTTCTGTAGGGATGGTGACTCCCCCTTTGTTTCCAAGGCCTATCGCAAACTCTTGGCCTCAAGCCATCCTCCTGCCTCAGCCTCCCAAAGTGTTGCGATTACCAGTGTGAGCCACCACACCTGGCCAGCTGCTACTTTTAGCAATATTATTATTATTCTTCCACTCCATTAAAAATTATTATTTTCAAGGCTATGCAACAGTATGTATCCTACAGCGTAATTGTAAAAACATATACGGTTGCCGTCCCTCAGTATACAGAATTAGTTACAGCCCCCCATCTCTGCATATACCAAAATCCATGCTTACTCACGTTTCGCTGTCACCCCTCTGGAATCCACGTGTACGAAAATACCAAATATTAGTTGGGCGTAGTGGCAAGCACCTGTAGTCTCAGCCACGTGGGAGGTTGAGATGGGAGGATCGCTTCAGCCTGGAAGGTTGAGGCTGCAGTCAGCTGCGATAGCACTACTACCCTCCAGCCTCGGACAACAGAGGGAGACCCTGTCTCAGAAAAAAAAAAAAACAAAATAAAACAGGTTAGAAATTGTAATGAGGTCTGTTGGGCAAAATTCCATATAAGCAAAGTATAAATTAATAAAGCAAATCATGATAAATTAGTACGATTGACTTTCTGGACTTTCTGACAATAAAAGTAAGGAAAATGCAGAACACAAAGACAGAGAGTAAAAAGAGAAATTAGGAAAGCATTCTACATGTTTAATAGGAAGACACTGGCCGTGTTCGTGCAGCGGCAGCATGTCGTGACATGACATACTTTGGAGAGAAGTTAACAGATGAGGAAGTTGATAAAAATCATCAGAGAAGCAAAATACTGGTAGCGACACTCAAGTAAACCACAAAATTTCCATAACTTATGTCAGCAAAGTGGGAATATTGTACAGTGTGTGTTGAAGTTCCTATACAACATTGTTTATCTGCCGTTTGTTTGTTTGTAAGGAATGTATATACTAACAGTTCTTCTTGCTGTCAAAAGAATATGTGTGAATAAGTCATTTTAACTTATTCTTCTGTTTTTCTTTTATCTTCCTGCCATCATCCCACAGCCTTACTTTAGAAATTTTTTCTTTAGAAAATTGAACAAGTGCTCCTTGTGGTGGCACATACCTCGAGGATGGGAGGCAGGGGTGGAAGGGTCACTTGAGGCCATTAGTTTGACAGCAGCCTGGCCAACAAAGTGAGACCCCATGTCTGCAAAACAATATAAAAATTAGCCAAGTATCGTCATGTATACCTACAGTCCCAGCTACCTCAACTTACGGAGGAAGTTCAGGGCCTGGAGAGAAGGCTGGGAGGCAGGAGCTGGGTCTAAAGAGGCCATTGTAACGACGGAGCTGTGCCTGTGGAGGCTGTTGTGAGGCAGTAGGCTCATCTGCGGAGACTGCCGTGAGGTAGGGTATGGGCCTAAATAGGCCATTGTGAGTCATGAGCTTGGTCTGTAGAGGCTGACTGGAGAGAGTTCTGGGCCTGGCGAGGCTGCCGGGAGGTAGGAGCTGGGCCAAAAGATTTAAGCACATTTACGTTGATTAGGCACTTCATTTCCATTATTACACTGGAATATATAATAAAATAATTATAGAACTCACCATAATGTAGAATCAGTGGGCGTGTTAAGCTTGTTTTCCTGAAACTGGATGGTCCCACCTGAGCGTGATGGGAGAAAGTGACAGATCAATAGGTATTAGATTCTCATAAGCACAGCGCAACCTAGATCCCTCACATGCACGGTTCACAACAGGGTGCGTTCTCCTATGAGAATCTAATGCTGCTGCTCATCTGAGAAGGTGGAGCTCAAGCAGAAATGTGAGCAAAGGGGAGTGGCTGTAAATACAGACGAAGCTTCCCTCACTCCCTCACTCGACACCACTCACCTGCTGTGTGGCTCCTTACGGCTCCATGGCTCAGGGGTTGGGGACCCCAGCTCAAGTGCATTAAAGTGACCCTTCCCACACCAGTCTTCATAGTAGTCAAGGGCAGCAACCACTTAGCTCCCAAGGCATGTGCCTCAGCTGGCATTTCATCACAATCAACAGTAAGTGGTAGCTTGAGTCATTGTGAGGTCACTTCCTGGAAATCACCCTAAACCTGGGCCCTGACACAGAAACCCTAACCCTGGGCCCTGACCCTAAAACCCTAACCCTGGGCCCTGACACTAATACCCTAACACTAGGCCCTGGTCCTGAGCCTAAAACCCCAAACCTGTGTCCCGGCCCTGACCTTAAACAACCCTAAACCTGGGCCCCGGCCCTGACCCTAAAGCAACCCTAACACTGGGCCCCGGACCTGACCCTAAAACAACCCTAACACTGGGCCCCGGCCGTCACCCTAAAACAACCCTAACCCTGCCCCGGACCTGAACCTGAAACAAGCCTAAACCTGGGCCCTGGCCCTGACCCTAAAACAATCCTAACCCTGGGCCCTTGCCCTTTCCCTAAAACAACCCTAACTCTGGGCCTTGGCCCTGACCCTAAAACAAGCCAAACTCTCGGCCCTGGCCCTGACCCTAAAACAACCCTAACCCTGGGCCCTGGCCCTGACGCTAAAAGAACCCTAACCCTGGGCCCTGGCCCTGACCCTAAAACCCTAACCCTGGGCCCTGGTCCTGAGCCTAAAACCCTAACCCTGGGCCCTGGCCCTGAGCCTAAAACCCTAACCCTGGGCCCTGACACTGATCCTAAAACCGTAACCCTGGGCCCTGACCCTGAGCCTAAAACCCTAACCCTGGGCCCTGGCCCTGACCCTAAAACCCTAACCCTGGGCCCTGGTCCTGAGCCTAAAACCCTAACCCTGGGCCCTGGCCCTGACCCTAAAACCCTAACCATGGGACCTGGCCCTGAGCCTAAAACACTAACCCTGGGCCCTGGCCCTGAGCCTAAAACCCTAACCCTGGGCCCTGGCCCTGAGCCTAAAACCCTAACCCTGGGCCCTGGCCCTGACTCTAAATCCCTAACCCTGGGCCCTGACCCTAAAACAACCCTATCATTGGGCCCTGACCCTGAAACAACCCTAACCCTGGGCCCTGACCCTGAAACAACCCTAACTCTGGGCCCTGACCCTGAAACAACCTTAACCCTGGGCCCTGACCCTGAAACAACCCTAACCCTGGGCCCTGACCCTGAAAAAACCCTAACCCTGGGCCCTGACCCTGAAACAACCCTAACCATGGGCCCTGACCCTGAGCCTAAAACCCTAACCCTGGGCCCTGGCCCTGAGCCTAAAACCCTAACCCTGGGCCCTGGCCCTTACCCTAAAACCCTAACCCTGGGCCCTGGCCCTGATCCTAAAACCCTAACCGTGGGTCCTGACCCTAAAACAACCCTACCCTGGGCCTTGACCCTAAAACAACCGCAACCCTGGGCTCTGACCCTAAAACAACCCTAACACTGGGCCCTGACCCTAAAACAACCCTAACCCTGGGCCCTGACCCTAAAACAACACTAACCCTGGGCCCTGACCCTAAAACAACCCTAATCCTGGGCCCTGACCCTTAAACAACCCTAACCCTGGGCCCTGACCCTAAAACAACCCTAACCCTGGGCCCTGACCCTAAAACAACCCTAACTCTGGGCCCTGACATTAAAACAACCCTAACCCTGGGCCCTGGCCCAAATTGTAATGAGGTCTGTTGGGCAAAATTCCATATAAGCATAGTATAAATTAATAAAGCAAATCGTGATAAATTAGTACGATTGACTTTCTGGAGTTTCTGACAATAAAAGTAAGGAAAATGCAGAACACAAAGACAGAGAGTAAAAAGAGAAATTAGGAAAGCATTCTACATGTTTAATAGGAAGACACTGGCCGTGTTCGTGCAGCGGCAGTATGTCGTGACATGACATACTTTGGAGAGAAGTTAACAGATGAGGAAGTTGATAAAAATCATCAGAGAAGCAAAATACTGGTAGCGACACTCAAGGAAACCACGAAATTTCCATAACTTATGTCAGCAAAGTGGGAATATTGTACAGTGTGTGTTGAAGTTCCTATACAACATTGTTTATCTGCCGTTTGTTTGTTTGTAAAGAATGTATATACTAAAAGTTCTTCTTGCTGTCAAAAGAATATGTGTGAATAAGTCATTTTAACTTATTCTTCTGTTTTTCTTTTATCTTCCTGCCATCATCCCACAGCCTTACTTTAGAAATTTTTTCTTTAGAAAATTGAACAAGTGCCCCTTGTGGTGGCACATACCTCGAGGATGGGAGGCAGGGGTGGAAGGGTCACTTGAGGCCATTAGTTTGACAGCAGCCTGGCCAACAAAGTGAGACCCCATGTCTGCAAAACAATTTAAAAATTAGCCAAGTATCGTCATGTATACCTACAGTCCCAGCTACCTCAACTTACGGAGAAAGTTCAGGGCCTGGAGAGAAGGCTGGGAGGCAGGAGCTGGGTCTAAAGAGGCCATTGTAACGATGGAGCTGTGCCTGTGGAGGCTGTTGTGAGGCAGTAGGCTCCTCTGAGGAGACTGCCGTGAGGTAGGGTATGGGCCTAAATAGGCCATTGTGAGTCATGAGCTTGGTCTGTAGAGGCTGACTGGAGAGAGTTCTGGGCCTGGCGAGGCTGCCGGGAGGTAGGAGCTGGGCCAAAAGATTTAAGCACATTTACGTTGATTAGGCACTTCATTTCCATTATTACACTGGAATATATAATAAAATAATTATAGAACTCACCATAATGTAGAATCAGTGGGCGTGTTAAGCTTGTTTTCCTGAAACTGGATGGTCCCACCTGAGCGTGATGGGGGAAAGTGACAGATCAATAGGTATTAGATTCTCATAAGCACAGCGCAACCTAGATCCCTCACATGCACGGTTCACAACAGGGTGCGTTCTCCTATGAGAATCTAATGCTGCTGCTCATCTGAGAAGGTGGAGCTCAGGCGGGAATGTGAGCAAAGGGGAGTGGCTGTAAATACAGACGAAGCTTCCCTCACTCCCTCACTCGACACCACTCACCTGCTGTGTGGCTCCTTACGGCTCCATGGCTCAGGGGTTGGGGACCCCTGCTCAAGTGCATCCAAAGCGACCCTTCCCACACCAGTCTTCATAGTAGTCAAGGGCAGCAACCACTTAGCTCCCAAGGCGTGTGCCTCAGCTGGCATTTCATCACAATCAACAGTAAGTGGTAGCTTGAGTCTTTGTGGGGTCACTTCCTGGAAATCACCCTAACCCTGGGCCCCGGGCCCTGACCCTAAAACCCTAACCCTGGGCCCCGGGACCTGACCCTAAAACCCTAACCCTGGGCCCCGGTCCCTGACCCTGAAGCCCTAACCCTGGGCCCCGGGCCCGGACCCTGAAGCCCTAACCCTGGGCCCCGGGCCCTGACCCTGAAGCCCTAACCCTGGGCCCCGGGCCCTGACCCTGAAGCCCTAACCCTGGGCCCCGGGACCGGACCCTGAAGCCCTAACCCTGGGCCCCGGGCTCTGACCCTGAAGCCCTAACCCTGGGCCCCGGGTCCGGACCCTGAAGCCCTAACCCTGGGCCCCGGGCCCTGACCCTGAAGCCCTAACACTGGGCCCCGGGCCCTGACCCTGAAGCCCTAACCCTGGGCCTCGGGCCCTGACCCTGAAGCCCTAACCCTGGGCCTCGGGCCCTGACCCTGAAGCCCAAACCCTGGGCCCCGGGCCCTGGCCTTGAAGCCCTAACCCTGGGCCCCGGGCCCTGTCCCTAAAGCCCTAACCCTGGGCCCTGGGCCCTGACCCTAAAGCCCTAACCCTGGGCCCCGGGCCCTGGCCCTAAAGCCCTAACCGTGGGCCCCGGGCCCTGGCCCTAAATCCCTAACCCTGGCCCCGGGCCCTGGCCCTAAAGCTCTAACCCTGGGCCCCAGGCACTGACCCTAAAACCCTAACCCTGGGCCCTGGGCCCTGACCCTAAAACCCTAATGCTGGGCCCTGTCCCTAAAACCCTAACCCTGGGCCCTGACCCTAAATCCCTAACCCTGGGCCCTGACCCTAAAACCCTAACCCTGGGCCCTGACCCTAAAACCCTAACCCTTCGCCCTTACCCTAAAACCCTAACCCTTCGCCCTTACCCTAAAACCCTAACCCTAACCCTAGTGAGCCTAGACCACACATTGCACTCCAGCCTGGGTGACAGAGCATGACTCTGTCTCAAAAAAAAAAAAAAAAAGAAAAAAGACAGAGAAAAGAAAGCCAACAAGACACCATTAGGCAACCCATTGTCAGGTTATGTGAGTTTGAAAAGGAAAGTAGAGAAAGGAGAAGAAAGCTTATTTAAAGAATGGCTGAAAACTGCCTAAATCATGGGAAAGATTTAGACATCTAAATCCATGAAGCTTAAAGATTCCTGAAGAGTTTCAAACCAAATAGATACTCACCAAGTCACAATATAATCAAATAGTCAAAAGTTAAAGAAACTTTGCAGGTCAGGACAGAATCGAATAATACATTCAAAGTGCTGAAAGAAAAAAACTGCCAGCAACTAATACTATGTCTGACAAAGCTGTCCTTCAGAAAGAAAAAAGAAATAACGTGCTTCCTCGACAAACAAAGCTGAGGGCATTCAGGACCACTAGGTCTACCTTAAAAAAATGCTTAACGGAGTTTTTCAAGTAAAAATGAATGAAGTTGGGAGCAGTGGCTCATGCCCGTAATCCCATTTTGGGAGGCTGAGGTGGGTGGATCACCTGAGGTCGGGAGGTCAAGACCAGCCTGGCCAACATGGCAAAACCCCACCTCCAGTAAAAATACAAAAAATTAGCCAGGTATGAAGGCCACTGAGATCGTGCCACTGCACTCCAGCCTGGGTGACAAGAGTCAAACTACATTTCAAAAACAAAAAAACAAACAAAAAAAACAAAACTTGAGGCCTGGTCTTCTGCTCCTCTCCAACCCCCACTTCTCTGGGCCCAAGCCACCTGGGCTGAGGAGGGGGTGAGGTGTGAGCCCCTGCCAGGAACTCCCTGCCCGGACCAAGTACTCGGCCCCCAGGCCTGCATTCAGTGAGGCCTCCCGTGGCGTCAGCATGTTCGTGTGGAGGAATGTGGAAGGTCACTCTGTGGCCATGTTCCCCTGGTACTCCATCCCCTTCCTGACCCCTCCCTGCAGCCACACGAGGCCCAGCAACCTGCCAGTTACTCAGTGGCCTCCAACCAGAGAAAACAACCTGCCAAGTTGGCAGCTGTTGCTCATGAGCATCCACCAGGTGGCACAGGGAGTGTTGACCCTGGGCGGCCCCCTGGAGCCACCTGCCCTGAAAGCCCAGGGCCCGCAACCCTACACACTTTGGGGGTGGTGGAACCTGTTAAAAGCTCACCTCCCACCATGGAGGAGGAGCCCTGGGCCCCTCAGGGGAGTCCCTGCTGGACAGTGAGACAGAGAATGACCATGATGATGCTTTCCTCTCCATCATGTCTCCTGACACCCAGTTGCCTCTACCACTCAGATGATGTCAGGCCCAGTCCCTCAGTGCCCTGCGCAAGGAACAGGACTCATCTTCTGAGAAGGATGGACGCAGCCCCAACAAATGGGACAAGGACCACATCGGTGGCCCATGAGTGGCGGTCATGATCTTCAGCAAGCGGCACCAGGCCCTGGCAGGGCGCACCAGGGTCACTCCAACCAGGATATCCGGACCGTCAGCCAGATGCTGACTCTGGCCCAAAGACTTCTACTCAGTATGGAGCTCCAGGCCACTTTGCAGCCCCTGGTGAGGGAGGTGTACATACCATGAATTGTGGGACCTTCAGAGCTTTTCACTTTTCGGAAAATAGCTCCTGTTGGGGCTACAAGATGGAGTGTGAAGAGGGCCTTGGGCCACAGGGAGGTGCCTGTGGACTAGGGGGAGTTCATGCACCCCTTCTTTCCCCAGAGGGGCTGGACTCAGGTGAGTATGGGGGTGGGGGCTCCTGCACTTCGACACAGGCAGCGGGAGGGTTTTCTCCCCATTCCCTCTGCACTCCCAACTTGAGCTATACTTTTTAAGAAAGTGATTCACCCTGCCTTTGCCCCCTTCCCCAGAACAGAACACGTTGATCATGGGCGATATTTTTCATTGTGCCAAACAGTTGCCATGACCGTCATTAAACCTGTTTAACACCAAATAATAAGGAAAATAAAATAAAAAATTCGAGCTTGGTGCAGAAACTCACCCCAAATAAATCACCTACCAAAATATTTACATAATGGTGGAAATATTCCAAAATTCAATATTTTGGGATTTATACACAAAAGATAAACAAATTAGAGGCCAAGAGGCTGCCAGAAGGGAAAAACGGGGCCTGGGAAGGCCGTTGTGAGGAATGAGCTGGGCCTAAAGAGGCCACTGGCAGGCGGGAGCTGGGCCTGCCGAAGCGGCCGAGAGGCAGGAGCTTTGGACTCGGGAGGCCGCAATGAGGCGAGAGCTAGCTGGGCATGGAGAGTCCGCTGTGAGTCCGCTGTGAGTCCGGGCCCGTGCAGGCCTTCGAGAGGCAGGAGGCCGGGCCTGCAAAGGCCCACTGGAGGTCAAGTTCTGGGCCTGAAGAGGCCACCAAAAGTCAAAAGCGGGGCCTGGGAAGGCCGCCAAGAGCCATGAGCTGGTCTGGGCTGAAAGAGGCCACTGGGAGGCAGGAGGAGCTGGGCCTGGAGAGGCTGACTCGAGGAAGTTTTGCACCTGGAGAGGCCGCCGAGAGGACGGAGCTGGGCCCGGGGAGGCCGACTTGCTGCTCTTCGGGCCCAATTCCAGGCCGACTTGACGACAACTTGGGCCTGCTGGGAGCTGGGCAGGAGCTGAGTCCAAAGACGCTGTTGGGAGGCCAGAGTCAGGCCTGGAGACGCAGCCGGGAGGAAGAGCTGGGCCCGGAGAGGATGCCGGGAGGCTGCAAGTGGGTCTGGAGAGGCCGATTTGAGGAGGCCCGGCCTCCGCCTCCCGCATGGCGGCCTCTGCAGGCACAGCTGTTTCTCCTGGCTGCATCTCCCGCCTCCCAGCAAACAAGCTTTTTTGGCTCAGCTCCCGCCTGCGTTTGTAGACCCCGAAGTTTCTGCAACCAAGCTCTTCAGACCCACATCCCACCTCCCAGTACCTGAACAGTCCCAGCTCCGGCTGGAGAACAGAGTCTGTAGGCCCCGCTGTTGCCTCCCAGGGGAGTCTCCAAGCCCAGCTCTCACCCCACCACGACCTCCCAGGCCCAAGTCGCTGCCTGCCTCACAGCAGCCCGCGTACAAACCTGCTCCTCCCTCACGGTGGCCTGTTGAGGCAGGGGCTCACGCTGACCTCTCTCAGCGTGGGAGGGGCTGGTGTGAGGCAAGGGCTCACGCCGACCTCTCTAAGCATGGGAGGGGCCGGGGTGAGGCAAGGGGCTCATGTTGACCTCTCTCAGCGTGGGAGGGGCCGGTGTGAGGCAAGGGGCTCACGCCGACCTCTCTCAGCATGGGAGGGGCCGGGGTGAGGCAAGGGGCTCACGCTGACCTCTCTCAGCATGGGAGGGGCTGGTGTGAGGCAAGGGCTCACGCCGACCTCTCTCAGCATGGGAGGGTCCGGGGCGAGGCAAGGGGCTCACGCTGACCTCTCTCAGCGTGGGAGGGGCCGGTGTGAGGCAAGGGCTCACGCCGACCTCTCTCAGCGTGGGAGGGGCCGGTGTGAGGCAAGGGGCTCATGTTGACCTCTCTCAGCGTGGGAGGGTCCGGTGTGAGGCAAGGGCTCACGCCGACCTCTCTCAGCGTGGGAGGGGCCGGTGTGAGGCAAGGGGCTCACGTTGACCTCTCTCAGCGTGGGAGGGGCCGGTGTGAGGCAAGGGGCTCAGGCTGACCTCTCTCACCGTGGGAGGGGCCGGTGTGAGGCAAGGGCTCACGCCGACCTCTCTCAGCGTGGGAGGGGCCGGTGTGAGGCAAGGGCTCACGCCGACCTCTCTCAGCGTGGGAGGGGCTGGTGTGAGGCAAGGGGCTCACGTTGACCTCTCTCAGCGTGGGAGGGGCCGGTGTGAGGCAACGGCTCACGCCGACCTCTCTCAGCGTGGGAGGGGCCGGTGTGAGGCAAGGGGCTCATGTTGACCTCTCTCAGCGTGGGAGGGGCCGGTGTGAGGCAAGGGGCTCACGCCAACCTCTCTCAGCGTGGGAGGGGCCGGTGTGAGGCAAGGGGCTGACGCCGACCTCTCTCAGCGTGGGAGGGGCCGGTGTGAGGCAAGGGGCTCACGCCAACCTCTCTCAGCGTGGGAGGGGCCGGTGTGAGGCAAGGGGCTGACGCCGACCTCTCTCAGCGTGGGAGGGGCCGGTGTGAGGCAAGGGGCTCACGCCAACCTCTCTCAGCGTGGGAGGGGCCGGTGTGAGGCAAGGGGCTGACGCCGACCTCTCTCAGCGTGGGAGGGGCCGGTGTGAGGCAAGGGGCTCATGTTGACCTCTCTCACCGTGGGAGGGGCCGGTGTGAGGCAAGGGGCTGACGCTGACCTCTCTCAGCGTGGGAGGGGCCGGTGTGAGGCAAGGGGCTGACGCTGACCTCTCTCACTGTGGGAGGGGCCGGTGTGAGGCAAGGACTCACGCCGACCTCTCTCAGCGTGGGAGGGGCCGGTGTGAGGCAAGGGGCTGACGCTGACCTCTCTCACCGTGGGAGGGGCCGGTGTGAGTCAAGGGCTCACGCCGACCTCTCTCAGCATGGGAGGGGCCGGTGTGAGGCAAGGGCTCACGCTGACCTCTCTCAGCGTGGGAGGAGCCAGTGTGAGTCAAGGGGCTCACGCTGACCTCTCTCAGGATGGGAGGGGCCGGTGTGAGGCAAGGGCTCACGCTGACCTCTCTCAGCATGGGAGGAGCCAGTGTGTGGCAGGGGCTCATGCCTCTGGGCAGGGTACCAGAGGCATGGGCATCAACAGGCCACCGTGAGGGAGGAGCTGGGCCGCATGCGGGCTGCTGGGAGGCAGGCAGGGACTTGGCCCCAGGTGGCCGCCGTGGGGGCAAGAGCTGGGCCTGGAGAGGCCCCTGGGAGGCAAGAGCGGGACCTGCAGAGGCCGTTCTCCAACCATTGCTGGGCCCGTACAGGCCACCGGGCGGCAGGAATGAGGCCCAAAGAACTTGGCTGGAGAAAGTTCGGGACCTACAAAGGCGGTTGGGAGCTGGGCAGGAGTTGAGCCAAAAGAGCTTGCTTACTTGCTGGGAGGCATGGCTGGGAGATGCCGACTTCAGGACAACTTGGGCCTGCAGAGGTCACCGGGAGGCCCAAACTTGGCGTGGAGGAGCCCACCGACCGGAGACCATTTGGGTCCTGCAGGTGCCATTGGAGGGCAGGAGCTCATCGTGGAGGGGGCACCGTGAGGCCTGACCTGGGCCTGGGGAGCTTGGCTTGAGGAAGCTGTGGGCCGACCAAGGACGCCAGGAGATGGGTAGGCACTGAGTCCAAAGAGGTTGTTGAGAGGCAGGAGTCAGGCCTGGAGACTCAGCCAGGAAGAGGAGCTTGGCCCGGAGAGGACGCCTGGAGGGTGCAAGTGAGTCTGGAGAGGCCGACTTGAGGAGGTTCTCAGCCCGGAGAGGCCGCCGGAAGGGAAAAACTGGGACTGGAAAGGCTGTTGTGAGGAATGAGCCCCATGGGCCTGAAGAGGCCACTGGCAGGCGGGAGCTGGGTGTGTAGAAGCTGCTGAAAGGTTGGGAGCTTGGCTTGGGGGGTCCACAGTGAGGCAGATGCTGGGCCTGAAGAATCTGCTTAAAAAGATTTAAGCACATTTACATTTATTAGGCACTTTATTTCCATTATTACATATATATAAATATATATACGTATTATATATCCAATATATAATAAAATGATTATACAACTCACCATAATGTAGAATCAGTGGGCGTGTTAAGCTTGTTTTCCTGAAACTGGATGGTCCCACCTGAGTGTGATGGGAGAAAGTGACAGATCAATAGGTATTAGATACTCATAAGCACAGCGCAACCTAGATCCCTCACATGCATGGTTCACAACAGGGTGCGTTCTCCTATGAGAATCTAATGCTGCTGCTCATCTGAGAAGGTGGAGCTCAAGCGGGAATGTGAGCAAAGGGGAGTGGCTGTAAATACAGACGAAGCTTCCCTCACTCCCTCACTCGACACCACTCACCTCCTGCTGTGTGGCTCCCTACGGCTCCATGGCTCAGGGGTTGGGGACCCCTGCTCAAGTGCATCCAAAGCGACCCTTCCCACACCAGTCTTCATAGTGGTCAAGGGCAGCAACCACTTAGCTCCCAAGGCATGTGCCTCAGCTGGCATTTCATCACAATCAACAGTAAGTGGTAGCTTGAGTCACTGTGAGGTCACTTCCTGGAAATCACCAGCATCCCATTTCCCACTGGCAAAGAGCTCAGCACTGCCCCCTGGGAAACCAAACCTATGCCCAAATCCCATCTGTGTGGATAAACCCTGGGACCCTTCCTAACGTATTAGTCAGAGTCCAATCAGGAAGCATAAACCACTCAAAAGTTTAAAGTGGTAAAATTTAATACGGAGAATTATTCATTATAACAGGTGAACAGCATAATGAGAGATTGGCTAGCACAAAGTAAAGAGAACTCTACAGAATACAGGACTAGCCCAGGCCAGGCATGGTGGCTCATGCCTGAAATTCCAGCAATTTGAGAAGCTAATGCAGGAGGATTGCTTAAGGCCAGGAGCTAAAGACCGGTCTGGACAACACAGTGAGAACCTGTCTCTATCCAAAAGAAGAAAAAAGTTAGCTGGGAGTGGTGGTGCACACTTGTAGTCCCAGCTACTCGGAATGCTGAAGTTTGAGCCTGGGAGGTCAAGGCTGCAGCGAGGCATGATTATGCCACTACAGTCTAGCCTGGTGACAGAGCAAGACCCTGTCTCAAAGAACAAAACAACAACAACCATTTACAGACAGAAAAGAGGTAGAGCTAATAAGCTAAGGAAAGATGTTGAAATGTGACAAGTAAAGTAATATGAGGTCTTTTATCTATTTAAAATAATCAAACAAAAAATGACTTACTAAATTACAATACCCTGTGCTGGCAAAGGTGCAGTGAAATGGGCACTTTCTTATACTATGAGGGGTGTTTAAATTGTGTATAAGCCTTCCCGGGTAAAGCTTGTCAATTTTTTAAAATAATGGAGACAGGGTCTCACCATACTGCCATACTGCCTCCTCCAACTCTTGGCCTCAAGCAATCCTCCTCTCTTAGCCTCCCAAAGTGCTAAGATTATAGCTGGGAGGCACCCAAAACCCTGTCAATTTACATCAAGAGTAATGAGAATGTCCATTCACCATGACTCACAGTAATCTTACTTCTGGGGAGACAATTCAATCTAAACAAAAGGTCATCTGTACACACACAGTAAAAATCTGGGAGTAACTGAAGACAGAGTTGGTAAGTGAAATAAGAAACAGTTCTAAGAAATTAAACTATGGTATCAATAGGCACCTGGTATAAAAGGTCAGTTGATGTTAGCTGCTACTTTTTTGTTGTTTTGAGACAGGGTCTCACTCTGTCACCCAGGCTGGAGTGCAGAGGCCTGATCATGACTCACTGCAGTCTCAGCCTCCCTGGGCTTGAGTGATCCTCCCACCTCAGCCTCCCAAGTAGCTGGGACTACAGGAACGTGCCACCACACTAGGCTAATTCATGTATTTTTCTGTAGGGATGGTGACTCCCCCTTTGTTTCCAAGGCCTATCGCAAACTCTTGGCCTCAAGCCATCCTCCTGCCTCAGCCTCCCAAAGTGTTGCGATTACCAGTGTGAGCCACCACACCTGGCCAGCTGCTACTTTTAGCAATATTATTATTATTCTTCCACTCCATTAAAAATTATTATTTTCAAGGCTATGCAACAGTATGTATCCTACAGCGTAATTGTAAAAACATATACGGTTGCCGTCCCTCAGTATACAGAATTAGTTACAGCCCCCCATCTCTGCATATACCAAAATCCATGCTTACTCACGTTTCGCTGTCACCCCTCTGGAATCCACGTGTACGAAAATACCAAATATTAGTTGGGCGTAGTGGCAAGCACCTGTAGTCTCAGCCACGTGGGAGGTTGAGATGGGAGGATCGCTTCAGCCTGGAAGGTTGAGGCTGCAGTCAGCTGCGATAGCACTACTACCCTCCAGCCTCGGACAACAGAGGGAGACCCTGTCTCAGAAAAAAAAAAAAACAAAATAAAACAGGTTAGAAATTGTAATGAGGTCTGTTGGGCAAAATTCCATATAAGCAAAGTATAAATTAATAAAGCAAATCATGATAAATTAGTACGATTGACTTTCTGGACTTTCTGACAATAAAAGTAAGGAAAATGCAGAACACAAAGACAGAGAGTAAAAAGAGAAATTAGGAAAGCATTCTACATGTTTAATAGGAAGACACTGGCCGTGTTCGTGCAGCGGCAGCATGTCGTGACATGACATACTTTGGAGAGAAGTTAACAGATGAGGAAGTTGATAAAAATCATCAGAGAAGCAAAATACTGGTAGCGACACTCAAGTAAACCACAAAATTTCCATAACTTATGTCAGCAAAGTGGGAATATTGTACAGTGTGTGTTGAAGTTCCTATACAACATTGTTTATCTGCCGTTTCTTTGTTTGTAAGGAATGTATATACTAACAGTTCTTCTTGCTGTCAAAAGAATATGTGTGAATAAGTCATTTTAACTTATTCTTCTGTTTTTCTTTTATCTTCCTGCCATCATCCCACAGCCTTACTTTAGAAATTTTTTCTTTAGAAAATTGAACAAGTGCTCCTTGTGGTGGCACATACCTCGAGGATGGGAGGCAGGGGTGGAAGGGTCACTTGAGGCCATTAGTTTGACAGCAGCCTGGCCAACAAAGTGAGACCCCATGTCTGCAAAACAATATAAAAATTAGCCAAGTATCGTCATGTATACCTACAGTCCCAGCTACCTCAACTTACGGAGGAAGTTCAGGGCCTGGAGAGAAGGCTGGGAGGCAGGAGCTGGGTCTAAAGAGGCCATTGTAACGACGGAGCTGTGCCTGTGGAGGCTGTTGTGAGGCAGTAGGCTCATCTGCGGAGACTGCCGTGAGGTAGGGTATGGGCCTAAATAGGCCATTGTGAGTCATGAGCTTGGTCTGTAGAGGCTGACTGGAGAGAGTTCTGGGCCTGGCGAGGCTGCCGGGAGGTAGGAGCTGGGCCAAAAGATTTAAGCACATTTACGTTGATTAGGCACTTCATTTCCATTATTACACTGGAATATATAATAAAATAATTATAGAACTCACCATAATGTAGAATCAGTGGGCGTGTTAAGCTTGTTTTCCTGAAACTGGATGGTCCCACCTGAGCGTGATGGGAGAAAGTGACAGATCAATAGGTATTAGATTCTCATAAGCACAGCGCAACCTAGATCCCTCACATGCACGGTTCACAACAGGGTGCGTTCTCCTATGAGAATCTAATGCTGCTGCTCATCTGAGAAGGTGGAGCTCAAGCAGAAATGTGAGCAAAGGGGAGTGGCTGTAAATACAGACGAAGCTTCCCTCACTCCCTCACTCGACACCACTCACCTGCTGTGTGGCTCCTTACGGCTCCATGGCTCAGGGGTTGGGGACCCCAGCTCAAGTGCATTAAAGTGACCCTTCCCACACCAGTCTTCATAGTAGTCAAGGGCAGCAACCACTTAGCTCCCAAGGCATGTGCCTCAGCTGGCATTTCATCACAATCAACAGTAAGTGGTAGCTTGAGTCATTGTGAGGTCACTTCCTGGAAATCACCCTAAACCTGGGCCCTGACACAGAAACCCTAACCCTGGGCCCTGACCCTAAAACCCTAACCCTGGGCCCTGACACTAATACCCTAACACTAGGCCCTGGTCCTGAGCCTAAAACCCCAAACCTGTGTCCCGGCCCTGACCTTAAACAACCCTAAACCTGGGCCCCGGCCCTGACCCTAAAGCAACCCTAACACTGGGCCCCGGACCTGACCCTAAAACAACCCTAACACTGGGCCCCGGCCGTCACCCTAAAACAACCCTAACCCTGCCCCGGACCTGAACCTGAAACAAGCCTAAACCTGGGCCCTGGCCCTGACCCTAAAACAATCCTAACCCTGGGCCCTTGCCCTTTCCCTAAAACAACCCTAACTCTGGGCCTTGGCCCTGACCCTAAAACAAGCCAAACTCTCGGCCCTGGCCCTGACCCTAAAACAACCCTAACCCTGGGCCCTGGCCCTGACGCTAAAAGAACCCTAACCCTGGGCCCTGGCCCTGACCCTAAAACAACCCTAACCCTGGGACCTGGCCCTGACCCTAAAACAACCCTAAACCTGGGCCCTGGCCCTGACACTAAAACAACCCTAAACCTGGGCCCGGGCCCTGACCCTAAAACAAGCCTAACCCTGGGCCCTGGCCCTGACCCTAAAACAACCCTAACCCTGGGCCCTGGCCCTGACCCAAAAACAACCCTAACCCTGGCCCTGGCCATGAACCTAAAACAACCGTAAACCTGGGCCCTGGCCCTGACCCTAAAACAAGCCTAAACCTGGGCCCTGGCCCTGACCCTAAAACAACCCTAAACCTGGACCCTGGCCCTGAACATAAAACAACCCTAACCCTAGGCCCTGGCACTAAAACAACCCTAACCCTGGGCCCTGGCCATGAAACTAAAACAACCGTAAACCTGGGCCCTGGCCCTGACCCTAAAACAAGCCTAAACCTGGGCCCTGGCCGTGACCCTAAAACAACCCTAAACCTGGACCCAAGCCCTGACCCTAATACAAGCCTAACATTGGGCCCTGGACCTGACCATAAAGCAACCCTAATCCTGGGCACTGACCCTAAAACAACTCTAACCCTGGGCACTGACCTAAAATAACCATAACCCTGGGCCCTGGCCCTGACCCTAAAACAACCCTAACCCTGGGACCTGGACCTGACCCTAAAACAACCCTATCCCTGGGCCCTGGCCCTAACCCTAAAACAAGCCTAATCCTGGGCCCTGGCCCTGACCCTAAAACACCCCTAAACCTGGGCCCTGGCCCTGACTCTAAAACAACCCTAATGCTGGGCCCTGGCCCTGACCTAAAACAACCCTGACCCTGGGCCCTGGCCCTGACCCTAAAACAACCCTCACCCTGGGCCCTGGCACTAAAACAAGCTTAAACCTGGGCCCATGTCCTGACCCTAAAACAACCCTAATCCTGAGCCCTGGCCCTGACCCTAAAACAACCCTAACCCTGGGCCATGGCCCTGACCCTAAAACAACACTAACCCTGGGCACTGGCCCTGACCCTAAAACAACCCTAACCCTGGGCCCTGGCTCTGACCCTAAAACAAGCCTAACCCTGGGCCCTGGCCCTGACCCTAAAACAACCCTAAACCTGGGCCCGGTCCTTGACCCTAAAACAAGCCTAATCATGGGCCCTGGCCCTGACCCTAAAACAAGCCTAACCCTGGGCCCTGGCCCTGACCCTAAAACAAGCCTAACCCTGGGCCCTGGCCCTGACCCTAAAACAACCCTAACCCTGGGCCCTGGCCCTGACCCTAAAACAACCCTATCCCTGGGCCCTGGCCATGACCTAAAACAACCCTAATCCTGGGCCCTGGCCCTGACCCTAAAACAACCCTAACCCTGGGCCCTGGCACAAAAACAACCCTAACCCTAGGCCCAGGACCTGACCCTAAAACAACCCTAACCCTGGGCCCTGGTCCTGACCCTAAAACAACCCTAACCGTGGGCCCTGTCCCTGACCCTAAAACAAGACTAACCCAGGGCCCTGGCCCTGACCTAAAACAACCCTGACCCTGGGCCCTGTCCCTGACCCTAAAACAAGCCTAACCGTGGGCCCTGGCCCTGACCCTAAAACAACCCTAACCCTGGGCGCTGGCCATGACCCTAAAACAACCATAACCCTGGGCCCTGATCCTAAAACAAGCCTAACCCTGGGCCCCGAACCTAAAAAAACCCAAACCCCGGGCCCTGGCACTAAAACAAGCCTAACCCTGGGCCCTGGCCCTGACCCTAAAACAAGCCTAACCCTGGACCCTGGCCCTGACCCTAAAACAAGCCTAAACCTGGGCCCTGGCCCTGACCCTAAAACAACCCTAACCCTGGGCCCTGGCCCTGACCCTAAAACAAGCCTAACCCTGGGACCTCGCCCTGACCCTAAAACAACCCTAACCCTGGGCCCTGGCCCTAACCCTGATCATAAAACAACCCTAACCCTGGGCCCTGGCTCCGACCCTAAAACAAGCCTAAACCTGGGCCCTGGGCCTGACCCTAAAACAACCCTAACCCTGGGCCCAGGTCCTGACCCTAAAACAATCCTAACCCTGGGCCCTGGCCCTGACCCTAAAACAACCATAACTCTGGGCCCTGGCCCTGAACCTGAAACAACCCTAACCCTGGGCCGAGGCCCTGACCCTAAAACAAACCTAACCCTGGGCCCTGGCCCTGACCATAAAACAAACCTAACCCTGGGCCCTGGCCCTGACCCTAAAACAACCCTAATCCTGGGCCCTGGCCCTGACCCTAAAACAACCCTAACCCTGGGCCCTGACCCTGACCTTAAAACAATCCTAATCCTGGGCCCTGGACCTGACCCTAAAACAACCCAAATCGTGGGCCCTGGACATGACCCTAAAACATCCCTAACCCTGAGCCCTGGCCCTGACCGTAAAACAACCCTAACCCTGGGCCCTGGCCCTGACCCTAAAACAAGCCTAATCCTGGGCACTGGCCCTGACCCTAAAACACCCCTAAACCTGGGCCCTGGCCCTGACCCTAAAACAACCCTAATGCTGGGCCCTGGCCCTGACCTAAAACAACCCTGACCCTGGGCCCTGGCCCTGACCCTAAAACAACCCTCACCCTGGGCCCTGGCACTAAAACAAGCTTAAACCTGGGCCCATGTCCTGACCCTAAAACAACCCTAATCCTGGGCCCTGGCCCTGACCCTAAAACAACCTTAACCCTGGGCCATGGCCCTGACCCTAAAACAACACTAACCCTGGGCACTGGCCCTGACCCTAAAACAACCCTAACCCTGGGCCCTGGCTCTGACCCTAAAACAAGCCTAACCCAGGGCCCTGGCCCTGACCCTAAAACAACCCTAAACCTGGGCCCTGTCCTTGACCCTAAAACAAGCCTAATCCTGGGCCCTGGCCCTGACCCTAAAACAAGCCTAACCCTGGGCCCTGGCCCTGACCCTAAAACAAGCCTAACCCTGGGCCCTGGCCCTGACCCTAAAACAACCCTAACCCTGGGCCCTGGCCCTGACCCTAAAACAACCCTATCCCTGGGCCCTGGCCATGACCTAAAACAACCCTAACCCTGGGCCCTGGCCATGACCCTAAAACAACCCTAACCCTGGGCCCTGGCACAAAAACAACCCTAACCCTAGGCCCAGGACCTGACCCTAAAACAACCTTAACCCTGGCCATAACCCTGATCATAAAACAACCCTAACCCTGGGCATTGGCTCCGACCCTAAAACAAGCCTAAACCTGGGCCCTGGCCCTGACCCTAAAACAACCCTAACCCTGGGCCCAAGTCCTGACCCTAAAACAATCCTAACCCTGGGCCCTGGCCCTGACCCTAAAACAACCATAACTCTGGGCCCTGGCCCTGAACCTAAAACAACCCTAACCCAGGGCCCAGGCCCTGACCCTAAAACAAACCTAACACTGGGCCCTGGCCCTGACCATAAAACAAACCTAACCCTGGGCCCTGGCCCTGACCCTAAAACAACCCTAACCCTGGGCCCTGGCCCTGACCCTAAAACAACCCTAACACTGGGCCCTGACCCTGACCCTAAAACAACCCTAATCCTGGGCCCTGGACCTGACCCTAAAACAACCCTAACCGTGGGCCCTGGACATGACCCTAAAACAACCCTAACAGTGGGCCCTGGACATGACCCTAAAACAACCCTAACCCTGAGCCCTGGCCATGACCGTAAAACAACCCTAACCCTGGGCACTGGCCCTGACCCTAAAACAACCCTAAACCTGGGCCCTGACCCTGACCCTAAAACAACCCTAACCCTGGGCCCTGGCCCTGACCGTAAAACATCCCTAACCCTGGGCCCTCGCCCTGACCCTAAAACAAGCCTAACCCTGGGCCCTGGCCCTGACCCTAAAACAAGCCTAACCCTGGGCCCTGGCCCTGACCCTAAAACAAGCCTAACACTGGGCCCTGGCCCTGACCCTAAAACAACCCTAAACCTGGGCCCTGACCCTGACCCTAAAACAACCCTAACCCTGGGCCCTGGCCCTGACCCTAAAACAAGCCTAACCCTGGGCCCTCGGCCTGACCCTAAAACAAGCCTAACCCTGGGTCCTGGCCCTGACCCTAAAACAAGCCTAACCCTGGGCCCTGGCCCTGACCCTAAAACAAGCCTAACCCTGGGCCCTGGCCCTGACCCTAAAACAACCCTAACCCTGGGCAATCGCCCTGACCCTAAAACAACCCTAACCCTGGGCACTGGCCCTGAACCTAAAACAACCCTAACCCTGGGCCCTGGCCCTGACACTAAAACAAGCCTAACCCTGGGACCTGGCCCTGACCTAAAACAACCCTAACCCTGGGCCCTGGCACTGACCTAAAACAACCCTAACCCTGGGCCCTGGCCCTGACCCTAAAACAACCCTAACCCTGGGCCCTTGTACTAAAACAAGCCTAACCCTGGGCCCAGGTCCTGACCCTAAAACAACCCTAAACCTGGGCCCTGGCCCTGACCCTAAAACAAGCCTAACCCTCGGCCCTGGCCCTGACCCTAAAACAACCCTATCCCTGGGCCCTGGCCCTGACCCTAAAACAAGCCTAACCCTGGGCCCTGGCCCTGACCTAAAACAACCCTAACCCTGGGCCCTGTCCCTGACCCTAAAACAAGCCTAACCCTGGGCCCTGGCCCTGACCCTAAAACAACCCTAACCCTGGGCCCTGTCCCTGAACCTAAAACAAGCCTAACGCTCGGCACTGGCCCTGACCCTAAAACAAGCCTAACCCTGGGCCCTGGCCCTGACCCTAAAACAAGACTAACCCAGGGCCCTGGCCCTGACCTAAAACAACCCTGACCCTGGGCCCTGTCCCTGACCCTAAAACAAGCCTAACCGTGGGCCCTGGCCCTGACCCGAAAACAACCCTAACCCTGGGCGCTGGCCATGACCCTAAAACAACCATAACCCTGGGCCCTGATCCTAAAACAAGCCTAACCCTGGGCCCCGAACCTAAAAAAACCCAAACCCCGGGCCCTGGCACTAAAACAAGCCTAACCCTGGGCCCTGGCCCTGACCCTAAAACAAGCCTAACCCTGGACCCTGGCCCTGACCCTAAAACAAGCCTAAACCTTGGCCCTGGCCCTGACCCTAAAACAACCCTAACCCTGGGCCCTGGCCCTGACCCTAAAACAAGCCTAACCCTGGGACCTCATCCTGACCCTAAAACAACCCTAACCCTGGGCCCTGGCCCTAACCCTGATCATAAAACAACCCTATCTCTGGGCCCTGGCTCCGACCCTAAAACAAGCCTAAACCTGGGCCCAGGCCCTGACCCTAAAACAAACCTAACCCTGGGCCCTGGCCCTGACCATAAAACAAACCTAACCCTGGGCCCTGGCCCTGACCCTAAAACAACCCTAACCCTGGGCCCTGGCCCTGACCCTAAAACAACCCTAACCCTGGGCAATCGCCCTGACCCTAAAACAACCCTAACCCTGGGCACTGGCCCTGAACCTAAAACAACCCTAACCCTGGGCCCTGGCCCTGACACTAAAACAAGCCTAACCCTGGGACCTGGCCCTGACCTAAAACAACCCTAACCCTGGGCCCTGGCCCTGACCTAAAACAACCCTAACCCTGGGCCCTGGCCCTGACCCTAAAACAACCCTAACCCTGGGCCCTGGTACTAAAACAAGCCTAACCCTGGGCCCAGGTCCTGACCCTAAAACAACCCTAAACCTGGGCCCTGGCCCTGACCCTAAAACAAGCCTAACCCTCGGCCCTGGCCCTGACCCTAAAACAACCCTATCCCTGGGCCCTGGCCCTGACCCTAAAACAAGCCTAACCCTGGGCCCTGGCCCTGACCTAAAAGAACCCTAACCCTGGGCCCTGTCCCTGACCCTAAAACAAGCCTAACCCTGGGCCTTGGCCCTGACCCTAAAACAACCCTAATCCTGGGCCCTGTCCCTGACCCTAAAACAAGCCTAACGCTCGGCACTGGCCCTGACCCTAAAACAAGCCTAACCCTGGGCCCTGGCCCTGACCCTAAAACAAGACTAACCCAGGGCCCTGGCCCTGACCTAAAACAACCCTGACCCTGGGCCCTGTCCCTGACCCTAAAACAAGCCTAACCGTGGGCCCTGGCCCTGACCCGAAAACAACCCTAACCCTGGGCGCTGGCCATGACCCTAAAACAACCATAACCCTGGGCCCTGATCCTAAAACAATCCTAACCCTGGGCCCCGAACCTAAAAAAACCCAAACCCCGGGCCCTGGCACTAAAACAAGCCTAACCCTGGGCCCTGGCCCTGACCCTAAAACAAGCCTAACCCTGGACCCTGGCCCTGACCCTAAAACAAGCCTAAACCTGGGCCCTGGCCCTGACCCTAAAACAACCCTAAACCTGGGCCCTGGCCCTGACCCTGATCATAAAACAACCCTAACCCTGGGCCCTGGCTCCGACCCTAAAACAAGCCTAAACCTGGGCCCTGGCCCTGACCCTAAAACAACCCTAACCCTGGGCCCAGGTCCTGACCCTAAAACAATCCTAACCCTGGGTCCTGGCCCTGACCCTAAAACAACCATAACTCTGGGCCCTGGCCCTGAACCTAAAACAACCCTAACCCTGGGCCCAGGCCCTGACCCTAAAACAAACCTAACCCTGGGCCCTGGCCCTGACCATAAAACAAACCTAACCCTGGGCCCTAGCCCTGACCCTAAAACAACCCTAACCCTGGGCCCTGGCCCTGACCCTAAAACAACCCTAACCCTGGGCCCTGACCCTGACCCTAAAACAACCCTAATCCTGGGCCCTGGACCTGAACCTACAACAACCCTAACGCTGGGCCCTGGCCCAGACCCTAAAACAACCCTAACCCTGGGCCCTGACCCTGACCCTAAAACAATCCTAACCCTGGGCCCTGGCCCTGACCCTAAAACAACCATAGCTCTGGGCCCTGGCCCTGAACCTAAAACAACCCTATCCCTGGGCCCAGGCCCTGACCCTAAAACAAACCTAACCCTGGGCCCTGGCCCTGACCCTCAAACAAACCTAACCCTGGGCCCTGGCCCTGACCCTAAAACAATCCTAACCTTGGGCCCTGGCCCTGACTCTAAAACAAGCCTAACCCTGGGCCCTGGCCCTGACCCTAAAACAACCCTAACCCTGGGCCCTGGCCCTGACCCTAAAATAAAGCCAACAATGGGCACTCACCCTAAAACAACCCTAACCCTGGGCCCTGACCCTAAAACAACCTTAACCCTGGGCACTGACCCTAAAATAGCCATAACCCTGGGCCCTGGCCCTGACCCTAAAGCAACCCTAACCCTGGGACCTGGCCCTGACACTGAAACAACCCTGACCCTGGACCCTGGCCCTGACCCTAAAACAACCCTAACCGTGGGCCCTGGACATGACCTTAAAACAATCCTAATCCTGGGCCCTGGACCTGACCCTAAAACAACCCTAATCGTGGGCCCTGGACATGACCCTAAAACATCCCTAACCCTGAGCCCTGGCCCTGACCGTAAAACAACCCTAACCCTGGGCCCTGGCCCTGACCCTAAAACAACCCTAAAACTGGACCCTGACCCTGACCCTGAAACAACCCTAACCCTGGACCCTGTCCATCAGCGTAAAACATCCCTAACCCTGGGTCCCAGGCCCTGACCCTAAAACAAACCTAACCCTGGGCCCTGGCCCTGACCCTAAAACAAGCCTAACCCTGGGCCCTGGCCCTGACCCTAAAACAAGCCTAACCCTGGGCCCTGGCCCTGACCCTAAAACAACCCTAACCCTGGGCAATCGCCCTGACCCTAAAACAACCCTAACCCTGGGCACTGGCCCTGAACCTAAAACAACCCTAACCCTGGGCCCTGGCCCTGACACTAAAACAAGCCTAACCCTGGGACCTGGCCCTGACCTAAAACAACCCTAACCCTGGGCCCTGGCCCTGACCTAAAACAACCCTAACCCTGGGCCCTGGCCCTGACCCTAAAACAACCCTAACCCTGGGCCCTGGTACTAAAACAAGCCTAACCCTGGGCCCAGGTCCTGACCCTAAAACAACCCTAAACCTGGGCCCTGGCCCTGACCCTAAAACAAGCCTAACCCTCGGCCCTGGCCCTGACCCTAAAACAACCCTATCCCTGGGCCCTGGCCCTGACCCTAAAACAAGCCTAACCCTGGGCCCTGGCCCTGACCTAAAACAACCCTAACCCTGGGCCCTCTCCCTGACCCTAAAACAAGCCTAACCCTGGGCCCTGGCCCTGACCCTAAAACAACCCTAACCCTGGGCCCTGTCCCTGACCCTAAAACAAGCCTAACGCTCAGCACTGGCCCTGACCCTAAAACAAGCCTAACCCTGGGCCCTGGCCCTGACCCTAAAACAAGACTAACCCAGGGCCCTGGCCCTGACCTAAAACAACCCTGACCCTGGGCCCTGTCCCTGACCCTAAAACAAGCCTAAACGTGGGCCCTGGCCCTGACCCTAAAACAACCCTAACCCTGGGCGCTGGCCATGACCCTAAAACAACCATAACCCTGGGCCCTGATCCTAAAACAAGCCTAACCCTGGGCCCCGAACCTAAAAAAACCCAAACCCCGGGCCCTGGCACTAAAACAAGCCTAACCCTGGGCCCTGGCCCTGACCCTAAAACAAGCCTAACCCTGGACCCTGGCCCTGACTCTAAAACAAGCCTAAACCTGGGCCCTGGCCCTGACCCTAAAACAACCCTAACCCTGGGCCCTGGCCCTGACCCTAAAACAAGCCTAACCCTGGGACCTCGCCCTGACCCTAAAACAACCCTAACCCTGGGCCCTGGCCCTAACCCTGATCATAAAACAACCCTAACCCTGGGCACTGGCTCCGACCCTAAAACAAGCCTAAACCTGGGCCCTGGCCCTGACCCTAAAACAACCCTAACCCTGGGCCCAGGTCCTGACCCTAAAACAATCCTAACCCTGGGCCCTGGCCCTGACCCTAAAACAACCATAACTCTGGGCCCTGGCCCTGAACCTAAAACAACCCTAAACCTGGGCCCAGGCCCTGACCCTAAAACAAACCTAACCCTGGGCCCTGGCCCTGACCATAAAACAAACCTAACCCTGGGCCCTGGCCCTGACCCTAAAACAACCCTAACCCTGGGCCCTGGCCCTGACCCTAAAACAACCCTAACCCTGGGCCCTGACCCTGACCCTAAAACAACCCTAATCCTGGGCCCTGGACCTGACCCTAAAACAACCCTAACCGTGGGCCCTGGACATGACCCTAAAACAACCCTAACCGTGGGCCCTGGACATGACCCTAAAACAACCCTAACCCTGGGCACTGGCCATGACCGTAAAACAACCCTAACCCTGGGCACTGGCCCTGACCCTAAAACAACCCTAAACCTGGGCCCTGGAACTGACCGTAAAACAACCCTAACCCTGGGCCCTGGCCCTGACCGTAAAACATCCCTAACCCTGGGCCTTGGCCCTGACCCTAAAACAAGCCTAACCCTGGGCCCTGGACCTGACCCTAAAACAAGCCTAACCCTGGGCCCTGGCCCTGACCCTAAAACAAGCCTAACCCTGGGCCCTGGCCCTGACCCTAAAACAAGCCTAACCCTGGGCCCTGGCCCTGACCCTAAAACAACCCTAACCCTGGGCCCTGTCCCTGACCCTAAAACAAGCCTAACGCTCGGCACTGGCCCTGACCCTAAAACAAGCCTAACCCTGGGCCCTGGCCCTGACCCTAAAACAAGACTAACCCAGGGCCCTGGCCCTGACCTAAAACAACCCTGACCCTGGGCCCTGTCCCTGACCCTAAAACAAGCCTAACCGTGGGCCCTGGCACTGACCCTAAAACAACCCTAACCCTGGGCGCTGGCCATGACCCTAAAACAACCATAACCCTGGGCCCTGATCCTAAAACAAGCCTAACCCTGGGCCCCGAACCTAAAAAAACCCAAACCCCGGGCCCTGGCACTAAAACAAGCCTAACCCTGGGCCCTGGCCCTGACCCTAAAACAAGCCTAACCCTGGACCCTGGCCCTGACCCTAAAACAAGCCTAAACCTGGGCCCTGGCCCTGACCCTAAAACAACCCTAACCCTGGGCCCTGGCCCTGACACTGATAATAAAACAACCCTAACCCTGGGCCCTGGCTCCGACCCTAAAACAAGCCTAAACCTGGGCCCTGGCCCTGACCCTAAAACAACCCTAACCCTGGGCCCAGGTCCTGACCCTAAAACAATCCTAACCCTGGGCCCTGGCCCTGACCCTAAAACAACCATAACTCTGGGCCCTGGCCCTGAACCTAAAACAACCCTAACCCTGGGCCCAGGCCCTGACCCTAAAACAACCCTAACCCTGGGCCCTGGCCCTGACCCTAAAACAACCCTAACCCTGGGCCCTGGCCCTGACCCTAAAACAACCCTATCCCTGGGCCCTGGCCCTGACCCTAAAACAAGCCTAACCCTGGGACCTGGCCCTGAACCTAAATCAAGCCTAACCCTGGGCCCTGGCCCTGACCCTAAAACAACCCTAACGCTGGGCCCTGGCCCAGACCCTAAAACACCCCTAAACCTGGGCCCTGGCCCTGACCTAAAACAACCCTGACCCTGGGCCCTGGCCCTGACTCTAAAACAACCCGAACCCTGGGCCCTGGCACTAAATTAAGCCTAACCCTGGGCCCAGGTCCTGACCCTAAAACAACCCTAACCCTGGGCCCTGGCCCTGACCCTAAAACAACCCTAACCCTGGGCCCTGGCCCTGACCCTAAAACAATCCTAACCCTGGGCCCTGGCCCTGACCCTAAAACAACCATAGCTCTGGGCCCTGGCCCTGAACCTAAAACAACCCTAACCCTGGGCCCAGGCCCTGACCCTAAAACAAACCTAACCCTGGGCCCTGGCCCTGACCCTAAAACAAACCTAACCCTGGGCCCTGGCCCTGACCCTAAAACAACCCTAACCCTGGGCCCTGGCCCTGACTCTAAAACAAGCCTAACCCTGGGCCCTGGCCCTGACCCTAAAACAACCCTAACCCTGGGCCCTGGCCCAGACCCTAAAACAAACCTAACCCTAGGCCCTGGCCCTGACCCTAAAATAAAGCCAACCATGGGCACTCACCCTAAAACAACCCTAACCCTGGGCCCTGACCCTAAAACAACCTTAACCCTGGGCACTGACCCTAAAATAACCATAACCCTGGGCCCTGGCCCTGACCCTAAAACAACCCTAACCCTGGGACCTGGCCCTGACACTGAAACAACCCTGACCCTGGACCCTGGCCCTGACCCTAAAACAACCCTAACCGTGGGCCCTGGACATGACCTTAAAACAATCCTAATCCTGGGCCCTGGACCTGACCCTAAAACAACCCTAACCCTGGGCCCTGGACATGACCCTAAAACATCCCTAAACCTGAGCCCTGGCCCTGACCGTAAAACAACCCTAACCCTGGGCCCTGGCCCTGAAGCTAAAAGAACCCTAAAACTGGACCCTGACCCTGACCCTGACCCTGAAACAACCCTAACCCTGGACCCTGTCCCTCACCGTAAAACATCCCTAACCCTGGGTCCCTGGCCCTGACCCTAAAAAAAGCCTAACCCTGGGCCCTGGCCCTGACCCTAAAACAAGCCTAAACCTGGGCCCTGGCCCTGACCCTAAAACAAGCCTAACCCTGGGCCCTGGCCCTGACCCTAAAACAACCCTAACCCTGGGCCCTCGCCCTGACCCTAAAACAACCCTAACCCTGGGCACTGGCCCTGAACCTAAAACAACCCTAACCCTGGGCCCTGGCCCTGACCCTAAAACAAGCCTAACCCTGGGACCTGGCCCTTACCTAAAACAACCCTAACCCTGGGCCCTGGCCCTGACCTAAAACAACCCTAACCCTGGGCCCTGGCCCTGACCCTAAAACAACCCTAACCCTGGGCCCTGGTACTAAAACAAGCCTAACCCTGGGCCCAGGTGGTGACCCTAAAACAACCCTAAACCTGGGCCCTGGCCCTGACCCTAAAACAAGCCTAACCCTCGGCCCTGGCCCTGACCCTAAAACAACCCTATCCCTGGGCCCTGGCCCTGACCCTAAAACAACCCTAACCCTGGGCCCTGGCCCTGACCTAAAACAACCCTAACCCTGGGCCCTGTCCCTGACCCTAAAACAAGCCTAACCCTGGGCCCTGGCCCTGACCCTAAAACAACCCTAACCCTGGGCCCTGTCCCTGACCCTAAAACAAGCCTAACGCTCGGCACTGGCCCTGACCCTAAAACAAGCCTAACCCTGGGCCCTGGCCCTGACCCTAAAACAAGCCTAAACCTGGGCCCTGGCCCTGACCCTAAAACAACCCTAACCCTGGGCCCTGGCCCTGACCCTAAAACAACCCTAACCCTGGGACCTGGCCCTGACCTAAAACAACCCTAACCCTGGGCCCTGGCCCTGACCTAAAACAACCCTAAACCTGGGCCCTGCCCTGACCCTAAAACAACCCTAACCCTGGTCCCTGGCACTAAAACAAGCCTAACCCTGGGCCCAGGTCCTGAACCTAAAACAAGCCTAACCCAGGGCCCTGGCCCTGACTCTAAAACAACCCTAACCCTGGGCCCTGGCCCTGACCCTAAAACAACCCTAACCCTGGGCCCTGGCCCAAATTGTAATGAGGTCTGTTGGGCAAAATTCCATATAAGCATAGTACAAATTAATAAAGCAAATCGTGATAAATTAGTACGATTGGCTTTCTGGAGTTTCTGACACTAAAAGTAAGGAAAATGCAGAACACAAAGACAGAGAGTAAAAAGAGAAATTAGGAAAGCATTCTACATGTTTAATAGGAAGACACTGGCCGTGTTCGTGCAGCGGCAGCATGTCGTGACATGACATACCTTGGAGAGAAGTTAACAGATGAGGAAGTTGATAAAAATCATCAGAGAAGCAAAATACTGGTAGCGACACTCAAGGAAACCACGAAATTTCCATAACTTATGTCAGCAAAGTGGGAATATTGTACAGTGTGTGTTGAAGTTCCTATACAACATTGTTTATCTGCCGTTTCTTTGTTTGTAAGGAATGTATATACTAACAGTTCTTCTTGCTGTCAAAAGAATATGTGTGAATAAGTCATTTTAACTTATTCTTCTGTTTTTCTTTTATCTTCCTGCCATCATCCCACAGCCTTACTTTAGAAATTTTTTCTTTAGAAAATTGAACAAGTGCTCCTTGTGGTGGCACATACCTCGAGGATGGGAGGCAGGGGTGGAAGGGTCACTTGAGGCCATTAGTTTGACAGCAGCCTGGCCAACAAAGTGAGACCCCATGTCTGCAAAACAATTTAAAAATTAGCCAAGTATCGTCATGTATACCTACAGTCCCAGCTACCTCAACTTACGGAGAAAGTTCAGGGCCTGGAGAGAAGGCTGGGAGGCAGGAGCTGGGTCTAAAGAGGCCATTGTAACGATGGAGCTGTGCCTGTGGAGGCTGTTGTGAGGCAGTAGGCTCATCTGCGGAGACTGCCGTGAGGTAGGGTATGGGCCTAAATAGGCCATTGTGAGTCATGAGCTTGGTCTGTAGAGGCTGACTGGAGAGAGTTCTGGGCCTGGCGAGGCTGCCGGGAGGTAGGAGCTGGGCCAAAAGATTTAAGCACATTTACGTTGATTAGGCACTTCATTTCCATTATTACACTGGAATATATAATAAAATAATTATAGAACTCACCATAATGTAGAATCAGTGGGCGTGTTAAGCTTGTTTTCCTGAAACTGGATGGTCCCACCTGAGCGTGATGGGAGAAAGTGACAGATCAATAGGTATTAGATTCTCATAAGAACAGCGCAACCTAGATCCCTCACATGCACGGTTCACAACAGGGTGCGTTCTCCTATGAGAATCTAATGCTGCTGCTCCTCTGAGAAGGTGGAGCTCAAGCGGGAATGTGAGCAAAGGGGAGTGGCTGTAAATACAGACGAAGCTTCCCTCACTCCCTCACTCGACACCACTCACCTGCTGTGTGGCTCCTTACGGCTCCATGGCTCAGGGGTTGGGGAACCCAGCTCAAGTGCATTAAAGCGACCCTTCCCACACCAGTCTTCATAGTAGTCAAGGGCAGCAACCACTTAGCTCCCAAGGCATGTGCCTCAGCTGGCATTTCATCACAATCAACAGTAAGTGGTAGCTTGAGTCATTGTGAGGTCACTTCCTGGAAATCACCCTAAACCTGGGCCCTGACACTGAAACCCTAACCCTGGGCCCTGACCCTAAAACCCTAACCCTGGGCCCTGACACTAATACCCTAACACTAGGCCCTGGTCCTGAGCCTAAAACCCCAAACCTGTGTCCCGGCCCTGACCTTAAACAACGCTAAACCTGGGCCCCGGCCCTGACCCTAAAGCAACCCTAACACTGGGCCCCGGCCGTCACCCTAAAACAACCCTAACCCTGGCCCCGGACCTGAACCTTAAACAAGCCTAAACCTGGGCCCTGGCCCTGACCCTAAAACAATCCTAACGCTGGGCCCTTGCCCTTTCCCTAAAACACCCCAAACTCTGGGCCTTGGCCCTGACGCTAAAAAAAGCCTAACGCTCGGCCCTGGCCCTGACCCTAAAACAACCCTAACCCTGGGCCCTGGCCCTGACCCTAAAACAACCCTAACCCTGGGACCTGGCCCTGACCCTAAAACAAGCCTAACCCTGGGCCCTGGCCCTGACCCTAAAACAAGCCTAACCCTGGGCCCTGGCTCTTACCCTAAAACAACCCTAACCATGGGCCCTGGCCCTGACCCTAAAACAAGCCTAACCCTGGGACCTGGCCCTGACCCTAAAACAACCCTAACCCTGGGCCCTGGCCCTTAACCTAAAACAACCCTAACCCTGGGCCCTGGCCCTGACCCTAAAACAAGCCTAACCCAGGGCCCTGGCCCTGACCCTAAAACAAGCCTAACCCAGGGCACTGGCCCTGACCCTAAAACAAGCCTAACCCTGGGCCCTGGCCCTGACCCTAAAACACCCCTAAACCTGGGCCCTGGCCCTGACCCTAAAACAACCCTAATGCTGGGCCCTGGCCCTGACCTAAAACAACCCTGACCCTGGGCCCTGGCCCTGACCCTAAAACAACCCTCACCCTGGGCCCTGGCACTAAAACAAGCTTAAACCTGGGCCCATGTCCTGACCCTAAAACAACCCTAATACTGGGCCCTGGCCCTGACCCTAAAACAACCCTAACCCTGGGCCATGGCCCTGACCCTAAAACAACACTAACCCTGGGCACTGGCCCTGACCCTAAAACAACCCTAACCCTGGGCCCTGGCTCTGACCCTAAAACAAGCCTAACCCTGGGCCCTGGCCCTGACCCTAAAACAACCCTAAACCTGGGCCCTGTCCTTGACCCTAAAACAAGCCTAATCCTGGGCCCTGGCCCTGACCCTAAAACAAGCCTAACCCTGGGCCCTGGCCCTGACCCTAAAACAAGCCTAACCCTGGGCCCTGGCCCTGACCCTAAAACAACCCTAACCCTGGGCCCTGGCCCTGACCCTAAAACAACCCTATCCCTGGGCCCTGTCCATGACCTAAAACAACCCTAACCCTGGGCCCTGGCCCTGACCCTAAAACAACCCTAACCCTGGGCCCTGGCACAAAAACAACCCTAACCCTAGGCCCAGGACCTGACCCTAAAACAACCCTAACCCTGGGCCCTGGTCCTGACCCTAAAACAACCCTAACCGTGGGCCCTGTCCCTGACCCTAAAACAAGACTAACCCAGGGCCCTGGCCCTGACCTAAAACAACCCTGACCCTGGGCCCTGTCCCTGACCCTAAAACAAGCCTAACCGTGGGCACTGGCCCTGACCCTAAAACAACCCTAACCCTGGGCGCTGGCCATGACCCTAAAACAACCATAACCCTGGGCCCTGATCCTAAAACATGCCTAACCCTGGGCCCCGAACCTAAAAAAACCCAAACCCCGGGCCCTGGCACTAAAACAAGCCTAACCCTGGGCCCTGGCCCTGACCCTAAAACAAGCCTAACCCTGGACCCTGGCCCTGACCCTAAAACAAGCCTAAACCTGGGCCCTGGCCCTGACCCTAAAACAACCCTAACCCTGGGCCCTGGCCCTGACCCTAAAACAAGCCTAACCCTGGGACCTCGCCCTGACCCTAAAACAACCCTAACCCTGGGCCCTGGCCCTAACCCTGATCATAAAACAACCCTAACCCTGGGCCCTGGCTCCGACCCTAAAACAAGCCTAAACCTGGGCCCTGGCCCTGACCCTAAAACAACCCTAACCCTGGGCCCAGGTCCTGACCCTAAAACAATCCTAACCATGGGCCCTGGCCCTGACCCTAAAACAACCATAACTCTGGGCCCTGGCCCTGATCCTAAAACAACCCTAACCCTGGGCCCAGGCCCTGACCCTAAAACAAACCTAACCCTGGGCCCTGGCCCTGACCATAAAACAACCCTAACCCTGGGCCCTGGCCCTGACCCTAAAACAACCCTAACCCTGGGCCCTGGCCCTGACCCTAAAACAACCCTAACCCTGGGCCCTGACCCTGACCCTAAAACAACCCTACTCCTGGGCCCTGGACCTGACCCTAAAACAACCCTAACCGTGGGCCCTGGACATGACCCTAAAACAACCCTAACAGTGGGCCCTGGACATGACCCTAAAACAACCCTAACCCTGAGCCCTGGCCATGACCGTAAAACAACCCTAACCCTGGGCACTGGCCCTGACCCTAAAACAACCCTAAACCTGGGCCCTGACCCTGACCCTAAAACAACCCTAACCCTGGGCCCTGGCCCTGACCGTAAAACATCCCTAACCCTGGGCCCTGGCCCTGACCCTAAAACAAGCCTAACCCTGGGCCCTGGCCCTGACCCTAAAACAAGCCTAACCCTGGGCCCTGGCCCTGACCCTAAAACAAGCCTAACCCTGGGACCTGGCCCTGAACCTAAATCAAGCCTAACCCTGGGCCCTGGCCCTGACCCTAAAACAACCCTAACGCTGGGCCCTGGCCCAGACCCTAAAACACCCCTAAACCTGGGCCCTGGCCCTGACCTAAAACAACCCTGACCCTGGGCCCTGGCCCTGACTCTAAAACAACCCGAACCCTGGGCCCTGGCACTAAAAGAAGCCTAACCCTGGGCCCAGGTCCTGACCCTAAAACAACCCTAACCCTGGGCCCTGGCGCTGACCCTAAAACAACCCTAACGCTGGGCCCTGGCCCTGACCCTAAAACAACCCTAACCCTGGGCCCTGGCCCTGACTCTAAAACAATCCTAACCCTGGGCCCTGGCCCTGACCCTAAAACAACCATAGCTCTGGGCCCTGGCCCTGAACCTAAAACAACCCTAACCCTGGGCCCAGGCCCTGACCCTAAAACAAACCTAACCCTGGGCCCTGGCCCTGACCCTAAAACAACCCTAACCCTGGGCCCTGGCCCTGACTCTAAAACAAGCCTAACCCTGGGCCCTGGCCCTGACCCTAAAACAACCCTAACCCTGGGCCCTGGCCCAGACCCTAAAACAAACCTAACCCTAGGCCCTGGCCCTGACCCTAAAATAAAGCCAACCATGGGCACTCACCCTAAAACAACCCTAACCCTGGGCCCTGACCCTAAAACAACCTTAACCCTGGGCACTGACCCTAAAATAACCATAACCCTGGGCCCTGGCCCTGACCCTAAAACAACCCTAACCCTGGGACCTGGCCCTGACACTGAAACAACCCTGACCCTGGACCCTGGCCCTGACCCTAAAACAACCCTAACCGTGGGCCCTGGACATGACCTTAAAACAATCCTAATCCTGGGCCCTGGACCTGACCCTAAAACAACCCTAACCGTGGGCCCTGGACATGACCCTAAAACATCCCTAACCCTGAGCCCTGGCTCTGACCGTAAAACAACCCTAACCCTGGGCCCTGGCCCTGACCCTAAAACCCTAACCCTGGGCACTGGCCATAACCCTAAAACCCTAACCCAGCGCCCTGGCCCTGACCCTAAAACCCTAACCCTGGGCCCTGACACTGATCCTAAAACCCTAACCCTGGGCCCTGACCCTGAGCCTAAAACCCTAACCCTGGGCCCTGGCCCTGACCCTAAAACCCTAACCCTGGGCCCTGGTCCTGAGCCTAAAACCCTAACCCTGGGCCCTGGCCCTGAGCCTAAAACCCTAACCCTGGGCCCTGGCCCTGACCCTAAAACCCTAACCATGGGACCTGGCCCTGAGCCTAAAACCCTAACCCTGGGCCCTGGCCCTGAGCCTAAAACCCTAACCCTGGGCCCTGGCCCTGAGCCTAAAACCCTAACCCTGGGACCTGGCCCTGACCCTAAATCCCTAACCCTGGGCCCTGGCCCTGAGCCTAAAACCCTAACCCTGGGCCCTGGCCCTGAGCCTAAAACCCTAACCCTGGGCCCTAACCCTAAAACAACCCTAACCCTGGGCCCTGACCCTAAAACAACCCTATCATTGGGCCCTGACCCTAAAACAACCCTAACCCTGGGCCCTGACCCTAAAACAACCCAAACTCTGGGCCCTGACCCTGAAACAACCCTAACCCTGGGCCCTGACCCTGAAACAACCCTAACTCTGGGCCCTGACCCTGAAACAACCTTAACCCTGGGCCCTGACCCTGAAACAACCCTAACCCTGGGCCCTGACCCTGAAAAAACCCTAACCCTGGGCCCTGACCCTGAAACAACCCTAACCATGGGCCCTGACCCTGAGCCTAAAACCCTAACCCTGGGCCCTGGCCCTGAGCCTAAAACCCTAACCCTGGGCCCTGGCCCTTACCCTAAAACCCTAACCCTGGGCCCTGGCCCTGATCCTAAAACCCTAACCGTGGGTCCTGACCCTAAAACAACCCTACCCTGGGCCTTGACCCTAAAACAACCGCAACCCTGGGCTCTGACCCTGAAACAACCCTAACACTGGGCCCTGACCCTAAAACAACCCTAACCCTGGGCCCTGACCCTAAAACAACACTAACCCTGGGCCCTGACCCTAAAACAACCCTAATCCTGGGCCCTGACCCTTAAACAACCCTAACCCTGGGCCCTGACCCTAAAACAACCCTAACCCTGGGCCCTGACCCTAAAACAACCCTAACTCTGGGCCCTGACATTAAAACAACCCTAACCCTGGGCCCTGGCCCAAATTGTAATGAGGTCTGTTGGGCAAAATTCCATATAAGCATAGTATAAATTAATAAAGCAAATCGTGATAAATTAGTACGATTGACTTTCTGGAGTTTCTGACAATAAAAGTAAGGAAAATGCAGAACACAAAGACAGAGAGTAAAAAGAGAAATTAGGAAAGCATTCTACATGTTTAATAGGAAGACACTGGCCGTGTTCGTGCAGCGGCAGTATGTCGTGACATGACATACTTTGGAGAGAAGTTAACAGATGAGGAAGTTGATAAAAATCATCAGAGAAGCAAAATACTGGTAGCGACACTCAAGGAAACCACGAAATTTCCATAACTTATGTCAGCAAAGTGGGAATATTGTACAGTGTGTGTTGAAGTTCCTATACAACATTGTTTATCTGCCGTTTGTTTGTTTGTAAAGAATGTATATACTAACAGTTCTTCTTGCTGTCAAAAGAATATGTGTGAATAAGTCATTTTAACTTATTCTTCTGTTTTTCTTTTATCTTCCTGCCATCATCCCACAGCCTTACTTTAGAAATTTTTTCTTTAGAAAATTGAACAAGTGCCCCTTGTGGTGGCACATACCTCGAGGATGGGAGGCAGGGGTGGAAGGGTCACTTGAGGCCATTAGTTTGACAGCAGCCTGGCCAACAAAGTGAGACCCCATGTCTGCAAAACAATTTAAAAATTAGCCAAGTATCGTCATGTATACCTACAGTCCCAGCTACCTCAACTTACGGAGAAAGTTCAGGGCCTGGAGAGAAGGCTGGGCGGCAGGAGCTGGGTCTAAAGAGGCCATTGTAACGATGGAGCTGTGCCTGTGGAGGCTGTTGTGAGGCAGTAGGCTCATCTGCGGAGACTGCCGTGAGGTAGGGTATGGGCCTAAATAGGCCATTGTGAGTCATGAGCTTGGTCTGTAGAGGCTGACTGGAGAGAGTTCTGGGCCTGGCGAGGCTGCCGGGAGGTAGGAGCTGGGCCAAAAGATTTAAGCACATTTATGTTGATTAGGCACTTCATTTCCATTATTACACTGGAATATATAATAAAATAATTATAGAACTCACCATAATGTAGAATCAGTGGGCGTGTTAAGCTTGTTTTCCTGAAACTGGATGGTCCCACCTGAGCGTGATGGGGGAAAGTGACAGATCAATAGGTATTAGATTCTCATAAGCACAGCGCAACCTAGATCCCTCACATGCACGGTTCACAACAGGGTGCGTTCTCCTATGAGAATCTAATGCTGCTGCTCATCTGAGAAGGTGGAGCTCAGGCGGGAATGTGAGCAAAGGGGAGTGGCTGTAAATACAGACGAAGCTTCCCTCACTCCCTCACTCGACACCACTCACCTGCTGTGTGGCTCCTTACGGCTCCATGGCTCAGGGATTGGGGACCCCTGCTCAAGTGCATCCAAAGCGACCCTTCCCACACCAGTCTTCATAGTAGTCAAGGGCAGCAACCACTTAGCTCCCAAGGCATGTGCCTCAGCTGGCATTTCATCATAATCAACAGTAAGTGGTAGCTTGAGTCACTGTGAGGTCACTTCCTGGAAATCACCCTAACCCTGGGCCCTGACCCTAAAACCCTAACCCTGGGCCATGACCCTAAAACCCTAACACTGGGTCCTGACCCTAAAACCCTAACCCTGGGCCCTGACCCTAAAACCCTAACCCTGGGCCCTGACCGTAAAAACCTAACCCTGGGCCCAGGCCCTGACCCTAAAACCCTAACCCTGGGACATGGCCCTGAGCCTAAAACCCTAACCCTGGGCCCTTGCGCTGAGCCTAATACCCTAACTGTGGGCCCTGGCCCTGACTGTAAAACCCTAACCATGGGACCTGGCCCTAAAAGAACCCTAACACTGGGACCTGGCCGTGACCCTAAAACAAGCCTAAACCTGGGCCCTAGCCCTGACCCTAAAACAACCCTAAGCCTGGGCCCTGGCCCTGACCCTAAAACACGCCTAACCCTGGGCCGTGGACCTGACCCTAAAACAACCCTAACCCTGGGCACTGACCCTAAAACAACACTAACCCAAGGCACTGACCCTAAAATAACCCTAACCCTGGGCCCTGGCCCTGACCCTAAAAAAAGCCTAACCCTGGGCCCTGGCCCTGACCCTAAAACAACCCTAACACTTGGCCCTGGCCCTGACCCTAAAACAACCCTATCCCTGGGCCCTGGCCCTGACCCTACAACAAGCCTAACCCTGGGCACTGGCCCTAACCCTAAAACAAGCCTAACCCTGGGCCCTGGCACTAAAACAACCCTAACCCTGGGCCCAGGTCCTGACCCTAAAACAACCTTAACCCTGGGCCCTAGCCCTGACCCTAAAACAAGCCTAACACTGGGTCCTGGCCCTGACCCTAAAACAAGCCTAACCGTGGGCGCTCGACCTGACCCTAAAACAAGCCTAACCCTAGGCCCTGGCCCTGACCCTAAAACAACCTTAAACGTGGGCCCTGGCCCTGACCCTAAAACAACCCTATCCCTGGGCCCTGGCCCTGACCTAAAACAACCCTAACCCTGGGCCCTGGCCAGACCCTAAAACAACCCTAACCCTTGGCCCTTGCACTAAATCAACCATAAACCTGCGCCAAGGACCTGACCCTAAAACAACCCTAACCCTGGGCCCTGACCCTGAAACAACCCTAACCCAGGGCCCTGACCCTGAAACAACCCTAACCCTGGGCCCTGACCCTGAAACAACCCTAACCCTGGTCCCTGACCCTGAAACAACCCTATCCCTGAGCCCTGACCCTAAAACAACCCTAAGCCTGGGCCCTGACCCTAAAACAACCCAAACCCTGGGCCCTCACCCTGAAAAAACCCTAACCCTGGGCCCTGACCCTGAAACAACCCTAACTCAGGGCCCTGATCCTGAAACAACCCTAACACTGGGCCCTGGCCCTGACCGTACAACAACCCTAAACCTGGGCCCTGGCCCTGACCCTAAATCAACCCTAAACCTGGGCCCTGGCCCTGACCCTTAATTAACCCTAACCCTGGGCCATGGCCCTGAGCCTAAAACCCTAACCCGAGGCCCTGGCCCTGAGCCTAAAACCCTAACTCTGGGCCCTGACCCTAAAACAACCCTAACCCTGGGCCCTGGCCCTGACCCTATAACAAACCTAACACTGGGCCCTGGCCCTGACCCTAAAACAACCCTAACCCTGGGCCCTGGCCCTGACCCTAAAACAACCCTAACCATGGGCCCTGGCCCTGAGCCTAAAACAACCCTAACCCTGGGCCCTGGCCCTGACTCTAAAACACTAACCCTGGGCCCTGGCCCTGAGCCTAAAACCCTAACCCTGGGCCCTGACCCTGATCCTAAAACCCTAACCCTGGGCCCTAGCCCTGAACCTAAAACCCTAACCCTGGGCGCTGGCCCTGAGCCTAAAACCCTAACCCTGGGCCCTGACCCTTACCCTAAAACCCTAACCCTGGGCCCTGACCCTGATTCTAAAAATCTAATCGTGGGTCCTGACCCTAAAACAACCCTAAACTGGGCCCTGACCCTAAAACAACACTAACCCTGGGCCCTGACCCTAAAACAACCCTAACACTGGGCCCTGACCCTAAAACAACACTAACCCTGGGCCCTGACCCTAAAACAACCCTAACCCTGGGCCCTGACCCTAAAACAACCCTAACTCTGGGCCCTGACATTAAAACAACCCTAACCCTGGGCCCTGGCCCAAATTGTAATGAGCTCTGTTGGGCAAAATTCCATATAAGCATAGTATAAATTAATAAAGCAAATCGTGATAAATTAGTACGATTCACTTTTGGAGTTTCTGACAATAAAAGTAAGGAAAATGCAGAACACAAAGACAGAGAGTAAAAAGAGAAATTAGGAAAGCTTTCTTCATGTTTAATAGGAAGACACTGGCCGTGTTCGTGCAGCGGCAGTATGTCGTGACATGACATACCTTGGAGAGAAGTTAACAGATGAGGAAGTTGATAAAAATCATCAGAGAAGCAAAATACTGGTAGCGACACTCAAGGAAACCACGAAATTTCCATAACTTATGTCAGCAAAGTGGGAATATTGTACAGTGTGTGTTGAAGTTCCTATACAACATTGTTTATCTGCCGTTTGTTTGTTTGTAAGGAATGTATATACTAACAGTTCTTCTTGCTGTCAAAAGCATATGTGAATAAGTCATTTTAACTTATTCTTCTGTTTTTCTTTTATCTTCCTGCCATCATCCACAGCCTTACTTTAGAAATTTTTTCTTTAGAAAATTGAACAAGTGCCCCTTGTGGTGGCACATACCTTGAGGATGGGAGGCAGGGGTGGAAGGGTCACTTGAGGCCATTAGTTTGACAGCAGCCTGGCCAACAAAGTGAGACCCCATGTCTGCAAAACAATTTAAAAATTAGCCAAGTATCGTCATGTATACCTACGGTCCCAGCTACCTCAACTTACGGAGAAAGTTCAGGGCCTGGAGAGAAGGCTGGGAGGCAGGAGCTGGGTCTAAAGAGGCCATTGTAACGATGGAGCTGTGCCTGTGGAGGCTGTTGTGAGGCAGTAGGCTCATCTGCGGAGACTGCCGTGAGGTAGGGTATGGGCCTAAATAGGCCATTGTGAGTCATGAGCTTGGTCTGTAGAGGCTGACTGGAGAGAGTTCTGGGCCTGGCGAGGCTGCCGGGAGGTAGGAGCTGGGCCAAAAGATTTAAGCACATTTACGTTGATTAGGCACTTCATTTCCATTATTACACTGGAATATATAATAAAATAATTATAGAACTCACCATAATGTAGAATCAGTGGGCGTGTTAAGCTTGTTTTCCTGAAACTGGATGGTCCCACCTGAGCGTGATGGGAGAAAGTGACAGATCAATAGGTATTAGATTCTCATAAGCACAGCGCAACCTAGATCCCTCACATGCACGGTTCACAACAGGGTGCGTTCTCCTATGAGAATCTAATGCTGCTGCTCATCTGAGAAGGTGGAGCTCAGGCGGGAATGTGAGCAAAGGGGAGTGGCTGTAAATACAGACGAAGCTTCCCTCACTCCCTCACTCGACACCACTCACCTGCTGTGTGGCTCCTTACGGCTCCATGGCTCAGGGATTGGGGACCCCTGCTCAAGTGCATCCAAAGCGACCCTTCCCACACCAGTCTTCATAGTAGTCAAGGGCAGCAACCACTTAGCTCCCAAGGCATGTGCCTCAGCTGGCATTTCATCACAATCAACAGTAAGTGGTAGCTTGAGTCACTGTGAGGTCACTTCCTGGAAATCACCCTAACCCTGGGCCCTGACCCTAAAACCCTAACCCTGGGCCATGACCCTAAAACCCTAACACTGGGTCCTGACCCTAAAACCCTAACCCTGGGCCCTGACCCTAAAACCCTAACCCTGGGCCCTGACCGTAAAAACCTAACCCTGGGCCCAGGCCCTGACCCTAAAACCCTAACCCTGGGACATGGCCCTGAGCCTAAAACCCTAAACCTGGGCCCTTGCGCTGAGCCTAATACCCTAACTGTGGGCCCTGGCCCTGACAGTAAAACCCTAACCATGGGACCTGGCCCTAAAAGAACCCTAACCCTGGGACCTGGCCGTGACCCTAAAACAAGCCTAAACCTGGGCCCTAGCCCTGACCGTAAAACAACCCTAACCCTGGGCGCTGGCCCTGACCCTAAAGCACGCCTAACTCTGGGCCCTGGACCTGACCCTAAAACAACCCTAACCCTGGGCACTGACCCTAAAACAACACTAACCCTGGGCACTGAACCTAAAATAACCCTAACCCTGGGCCCTGGCCCTGACCCTAAAAAAAGCCTAACCCTGGGCCCTGGCCCTGACCCTAAAACAACCCTAACCCTTGGCACTGGCCCTGACCCTAAAACAACCCTATCCCAGGGCCCTGGCCCTGACCCTACAACAAGCCTAACCCTGGGCCCTGGCCCTAACCCTAAAACAAGCCTAACCCTGGGCCCTGGCACTAAAACAAGCCTAACCCTGGGCCCAGGTCCTGACCCTAAAACAACCTTAACCCTGGGCCCTAGCCCTGACCCTAAAACAAGCCTAACACTGGGCCCTGGCCCTGACCCTAAAACAAGCCTAACCGTGGGCGATCGACCTGACCCTAAAACAAGCCTAACCCTGGGCCCTGGCACTGACCCTAAAACAACCCTAAACGTGGGCCCTGGCCCTGACCCTAAAACAACCCTATCCCTGGGCCCTGACCCTGACCTAAAACAACCCTAATCCTGGGCCCTGACCCTGAAACAACCCTAACCCAGGGCCCTGACCCTAAAACAACCCTAACCCTGGGCCCTGGCACTAAAACAAGCCTAACACTGGGCCCAGGTCCTGACACTAAAACAACCCTAACCCTGGGCCCTGTCCTTGACCCTAAAACAAGCCTATTCCTGGGCCCTGGCCCTGAACCTACAACAACCCTAACGCTGGGCCCTGGCCCTGACCCAAAAAGAAGCCTAACCCGGGGCCCTGACCCTGACCCTAAAGCAACCCTAACCATGGACCCTGGCCCTGATCCTAACACAAGACTAACCCTGGGCCCTGGCCCTGACCCTAAAACAACCCTAACTTGGGCCCTGGCCCTGACCCTAAAACAAGCCTAACCCTGGGCCCTGGCCCTGACCCTAAAACAACCCTAACCCTGGGCCCTGGCCCTGACCGTAAAACAAGCCTAACCCTGGGCCCCGGCCCTGACCCTAAAACAAGCCTCACCCTGGAACCTGGCCCAGACCCTAAAACAAGCCTAACCCTGGGCCGTGGCCCTGACCCTAAAACAACCCTAACGCTGGGCCCTGGCCCTGACCCTAAAACACCCCTAAACCTGGGCCCTGGCCCTGACCCTAAAACAACCCTAATGCTGGGCCCTGGCCCTGACCTAAAACAACCCTGACCCTGGGCCCTGGCCCTGACCCTAAAACAAACCGAACCCTGTTCCCTGGCACTAAAACAAGCCTAACCCTGGGCCCAGGTCCGGACCCTAAAACAACCCTAACCCTGGTCCCTGACCCTGACCCTAAAACAAAACTAACTCTGGGCCCTGGCCCTGCCCCTAAAACAACCCTAACCCTGGGCCCTGGCCCTAACCCTAAAACAACCCTAAACCTGGGCCATGGCCCTGACCCTAAAACAAGCCTATCCCTGGGACCTGGCCCTGACCCTAAAACAACCCTAACCCTGGGCCCTGTCCTTGACCCTAAAACAAGCCTAATCCTGGGCCCTGGCCCTGACCCTAAAACAAGCGTATCCGTGGGCCCTGGACCGGACCCTAATACAAGCCTAATACTTGGCCCTGGCCCTGACCCTAAAACAAGCCTAAACCTGGGCCCTAGCCCTGACCCTAAAACAACCCTAACCCTGGGCCCTGGCCCTGACCCTAAAACAAGCCTATCCCTGGGCCCTGGACCTGACCCTAAAACAACCCTAACCCTGGGCACTGACCCTAAAACATCCCTAACCCTGGGTACTGACCCTAAAATAACCATAACCCTGGGCCCTGGCCCTAACCCTAAAACAACCCTAACCCTGGGCCCTGGCCCTGACACTGAAACAACCCTTACCCTGGACCCTGGCCCTGACCCTAAAACAACCCTAACACTGGGACCTGGCCCTGACACTGAAACAACCCTTACCCTGGGTCCTGGCCCTGACCCTAAAACACCCCTAAACCTGGGCCCTGTCCCTGACCCTAAAACAACCCTAATGCTGGGCCCTGGCCCTGACCTAAAACAACCCTGACCCTGGGCCCTGGCCATGACCCTAAAACAACCCTAACCCTGGGACCTGGCACTAAAATAAGCCTAACCCTGGGCCCAGGTCCTGAGCCTAAAACGACCCTAACCCTGGGCCTTGGCCCTGACCCTAAAACAACCCTAACCCTGGGCCCTGGCCCTGACCCTAAAACAACCCTAATCCTGGGCCCTGGCCATGACCCTAAAACAAGCCTAACCCTGGGCCCTGGCCCTGACCCAAAAACAAGCCTAACCCTGGCCCCTGGCCCTGACCCTAAAACAAGCCTAATCCTGGGCCCTGGCCCTGACCCTAAAACAACTCTAACCCTGGGCCTTGTCCCTGACCCTAAAACAACCCTAACCCTCGGCCCTGGCCCTGACCCTAAAACAACGCTAATCCTGGGCCCTGGCGCTGACCATAAAACAACCCTAACCCTGGGCCCTGTCCCTGACCCTAAAACAACCCTAAACCTCGGCCCTGGCCCTGACCCTAAAACAACCCTAATCCTGGGCCCTGGCGCTGACCTAAAACAAGCCTAACCCTGGGCCCTGGCCCTGACCCTAAAACAACCCTAACCCTGGGCACTGACCCTAAAACATCCCTTACCCTGGGTACTGACCCTAAAATAACCATAACCCTGGGTCCTGGCCTTAACCCTAAAACAACCCTAACCCTGGGCCCTGGCCCTGACACTGAAACAACCCTTACCCTGGACCCTGGCACTGACCCTAAAACAACCCTAACACTGGGCCCTGGCCCTGACACTGAAACAACCCTTACCCTGGGCCCTGGCCCTGACCCTAAAACACCCCTAAACCTGCGCCCTGTCCCTGACCCTAAAACAACCCTGATGCAGGGCCCTGGCCCTGACCTAAAACAACCCTGACCCTGGGCCCTGGCTATGACCATAAAACAACCCTAACCCAGGGCCCTGGCACTAAAATAAGCCTAACCCTGGGCCCAGGTCCTGAGCCTAAAACGACCCTAACCCTGCGCCTTGGCCCTGACCCTAAAACAAAATCCTAACGCTGGGGCCTGGCCCTGACCCTAAAACAACCCTAATCCTGGGCCCTGGCAATGACCCTAAAACAAGCCTAACCCTGGGCCCTGGCCCTGACCCAAAAAGAAGCCTAACCCTGGGCCCTGGCCCTGACCCTAAAACAAGCCTAACCCTGGGCCCTGGCCCTGACCATAAAACAACCCTAACCCTGGGCCCTGTCCCTGACCCTAAAACAACCCTAACCCTCGGCCCTGGCCCTGACCCTAAAACAACCCTAATCCTGGGCCCTGGCGCTGACCTAAAACAAGCCTAACCCTGGGCCCTGGCCCTGACCCTAAAACAACCCTAACCCTGGGCCCTGGCAGGAAAACAAGCCTCACATTGGGCCCAGGTCCTGACCCTAAAACAACCCTAACCCTGGGCCCTGGCCCAGACCCTAAAACAGGCCTAACCCTGGGCCCTGGCCCTGACCCTAAAACAACCCTAACCCTGGGCTCTATCCCTGACCCTAAAACAAGCCCAACGCTCGGCCCTGGCCCTGACCCTAAAACAAGCCTAACCCTGGGCCCTGGCCCTGACACTAAAACAAGCCTAAACCTGGGCCCTGGCCCTGACCCTAAAACAACCCTAACCCTGGGCCCTGGCCCTGACCCTAAAACAACCCTAACCCTAGGCCCTGGCACTAAAACAAGCCTAACCCTGGGCCCTGGCCCTGACCCTAAAACAAGCCTTATCCTGGGCCCTGGCCCTGAACCTACAACAACCCTAACGCTGGGCCCTGGCCCTGACCCTAAAACAAGCCTATCCCTGGAACCTGCCCTGACCGTAAAACAACCCTAACGCTGGGCCCTGTCCCTGGCCCTAAAACACCCCTAAATCTGGGCCCTGGCCCTGACCTTAAAACAACCCTAATGCTGGGCCCTGGCACTGACCTAAAACAACCCTGACCCTGGGCCCTGGCCCTGACCCTAAAACAACCCGAACCCTGGGCCCTGGCACTAAAACAAGCCTAACCCTGGGCCCAGGACCAGACCCTAAAACAACCCTAAACCTGGGCCCTGGACCTTACCCTAAAACAACCCTAAACCTGGGCCCTGGCCCTGAGCCTAAAACAACCCTAACCCTGGGCCCTGGCCCTGAACCTAAAACAACCATAACCCAGGGCCCTGACCCTGACCCTAAAACAAACCTAACCCTGGGCCCTGACCCTCACCCTAAAATAAACCCAACCATGGGCACTAACCCTGAAACAATCCTAACCCTGGGCCCTGACCCTAAAACAACCCTAACCCTGGGACCTGGCCCTGACCTAAAACAACCCTAACCCTGGGCCCTGGCCCTGACCTAAAACAACCCTAACCCTGGGCCCTGGCCCTGACCCGAAAACAAGCCTAACCCTCGGCCCTGGCCCTGACCCTAAAACAACCCTAACCCTGGGCCCTGGCCCTGACCCTAAAACAAGCCTAACCCTCGGCCCTGGCCCTGACCCTAAAACAACCCTAACCCTGGGCCCTGGCTCTGACCCTAAAACAACCCTAACCCTGAGCCCTGGCACTAAAACAAGCCTAAACCTGGGCCCAGATCCTGACCCTAAAACAACCGTAACCCTGGGCCCTGGCCCTGACGCTACAACACCGCTAACCCTGGGCCCTGGGCCTGAACCTAAAACAACCCTATCCCTGGGCCCTGGCCATGTCCTAAAACAACCCTAACCCTGGGCATTGACCCTAAAATAACCATAACCCTGGGCCCTGGCCCTAACCCTAAAACAACCCTAACCCTGGACGCTGGCCCTGACACGGAAAAAACCCCTACCCTGGACCCTGGCCCTGACCTTAAAACAACCCTAACCCTGGGCCCGGGCACTGACCCTAAAACAACCCTAATCCTGGACCCTGGCCCTGACCAAAAACAACCCTAAACCTGGACCCTGTCCCTGACCATAAAACAACCGTAACCCTGGGCCCTGGCACTAAAACAAGCCTAACACTGGGCCCAGGTCCTGACCCTAAAACAACCCTAAGCCTGGGCCCTGGCCCTGACCCTAAAACAAGCCTAACCCTGGGCCCTGGCCCTGACCCTAAAACAACCCTAACCCTGGGCCCTGTCCCTGACCCTAAAACAAGCCTAACGCTCGGCCCTGGCCCTGACCCTAAAACAAGCCTAACCCTGGGCCCTGGCCCTGACCCTAAAACAAGCCTAAACCTGGGCCCTAGCCCTGACCCTAAAACAACCCTAACCCTGGGCCCTGGCCCTGACCCTAAAACAACCCTAACCCTGGGACCTGGCCCTGACCTAAAACAACCCTAACCCTGGGCCATGGCCCTGACCTAAAACAACCCTAAACCTGGGCCCTGGCCCTGACCCTAAAACAAGCCTAACCCTGGGCCCTCGCCCTGACCCTAAAAAAACCCTAACACTGGTCCCTGGCCCTAACCCTAAAACAACCCTAACCCTGGGCCCTGACACGGACCCTAAAACAAACCTATCCCTGGGCCCTGACCCTGACCCTAAAATAAACCCAACCATGGGCACTAACCCTAAAACAATCCTAACCCTGGGCCCTGACCCTAAAACAACCCTAACCCTGGGACCTGGCCCTGACCTAAAACAACCCTAACCCTGGGCCCTGGCCCTGACCTAAAACAACCCTAACCCTGGGCCCTGGCCCTGACCCTAAAACAACCCTAACGGTGGGCCCTGGCCCTCACTTAAAACAACCCTAACCCTGGGCCCAAGCCCTGACCCTAAAACAACACTAACCCTGGGCCCTGGCACTAAAACAAGCCTAACCCTGGGCCCAGGTCCTGACCCTAAAACAACCCTAACCCTGGGCCCTGGCCCTGACCCTAAAACAACCCTAACCCTGGGCCCTGGCCCTGACCCGAAAAGAAGCCTAACCCTGGGCCCTGGCCCTGAACCTAAAACAACCCTAACCCTGGGCCCTGGCCCTGACCCTAAAACAAGCCTAACCCTGGGACCTGGCCTTGACGCTAAAACAAGCCTATCCCTGGGCCCTGCCCTGACCGTAAAACAACCCTAACGCTGGGCCCTGTCCCTGGCCCTAAAACACCCCTAAACATGGGCCCTGGCCCTGACCTTAAAACAACCCTAATGCTGGGCCCTGGCACTGACCTAAAACAACCCTGACCCTGGGCCCTGGCCCTGACCCTAAAACAACCCGAACCCTGGGCCCTGGTACTAAAACAAGCCTAACCCTGGGCCCAGGACCAGACCCTAAAACAACCCTAACCGTGGGCCCTGGCCCTGACCCTAAAACAACCCTAACGCTGGGCCGTGGACCTGACCCTAAAACAACCCTAACCCTGGGCCCTGGCACTGACCCTAAAACAAGCCTAACCCTGGGCCTTGGCCCTGACCCTAAAACAAGCCTAACCCTGGGCCCTGGCCCTGACCCTAAAACAACCCTAACCCTGGGCCCTGTGCTTGACCCTAAAACAAGCCTAATCTTGGGCCCTGGCCATGACCCTAAAACAAGCCTAACCCTGGGCCCTGGCCCTGACCCTAAAACAAGCCTAACCCTGGGCCTTGGACCTGACCCTAATACAAGCCTAACCCTTGGCCCTGGCCCTGACCCTAAAACAAGCCTAAACCTGGGCCCTGGCCCTGACCCTAAAACAAGCCTAACCCTGGGCCCTGGCCCTGACCCAAAAATGAGCCTATCCCTGGGCCCTGGACCTGACCCTAAAACAACCCTAACCCTGGGCCCTGACCCTAAAACAACCCTAACCCTGGGCCCTGGCCCTGACACTGAAACAACCCTAACACTGGACCCTGGCCCTGACCCTAAAACAACCCTAACCCTGGGCCCTGGCCCTGACACTGAAACAACCCTTACCCTGGGCCCTGGCCCTGACCCTAAAACACCCCTAAACCTGGACCCTGTCCATGACTCTAAAACAACCCTAATGCTGGGCCCTGGCCCTGACCTAAAACAACCCTCACCCTGGGCCCTGGACCTTACCCTAAAACAACCCTAACCCTGGGCCCTGGACCTTACCCTAAAACAACCCTAAACCTGGGCCCTGTCCCTGAGCCTAAAACAACCCTAACCCTGGGCCCTGGCCCTGACCCTAAAACAACCCTAACCCTGGGCCCTGACCCTGACCCTAAAACAAACCTAACCCTGGGCCCTGACCCTCACCCTAAAATAAACCCAACCATGGGCACTAACCCTGAAACAATCCTAACCCTGGGCCTTGACCCTAAAACAACCCTAACCCTGGGACCTGGCCCTGACCTAAAACAACCCTAACCCTGGGCCCTGGACCTGACCCTAAAACAACCCTAACCCTAGGCACTGACCCTAAAATATCCCTAACCCTGGGTACTGACCCTAAAATAACCATAAACCTGGGCCCTGGCCCTAACCCTAAAACAACCCATACCCTGGGCCCTGGCCCTGACACTAAAACAACCCTTACCCTGGACCCTGGCCCTGACCCTAAAACAAGCCTAACCCTGGGCCCTGGCCCTGACCCTAAAACAACCCTAACCCTGGGGCCTGGCCCTGACCCTAAAACAACCCTAACCCTCGGCCCTGGCCCTGACCCTAAAACAACCCTAATCCTGAGCCCTGGCGCTGACCTAAAACAACCCTAACCCTGGGCCCTGGCCCTGACCCTAAAACAACCCTAACCCTGGGCCCTAGCAGAAAAACAAGCCTCACACTGGGCCCAAGTCCTGACCCTAAAACAACCCTAACCCTGGGCCCTGACGCAGACCCTAAAACAAGCCTAACCCTGGGCCCTGGCCCTGACCCTAAAACAACCCTAACCCTGGACCGTGGCCCTGACCCTAAAACAACCCTACCCCTGGGCCCTGGCCCTGACCCTAAAACAACCCTAACCCTGGGACCTGGCCCTGACCTAAAACAACCCATACCCTGGGCCCTGGCCCTGACCTAAAACAACCCTAACCCTGGGCCCTGGACCTGACCCTAAAACAACCCTAACCCTGGGCCCTGGCACTAAAACAAGCCTAAACCTGGGCCCAGGTCCTGAACCTAAAACAACCCTAACCCTGGGCCCTGGCCCTGACCCTAAAACAACCCTAACACTGGGCCCTGGCCCTAACCCTAAAACAAGCCTAACCTTGGGCCCTGGCCCTGACCCTAAAACAAGCCTATCCCTGGGACCTGGCCCTGACCCTAAAACAACCCTAACCCTGGGCCCTATCCTTGACCCTAAAACAAGCCTAATCCTGGGCCCTGGCCCTGACCCTAAAACAAGCCTATCCGTGGGCCCTGGACCAGACCCTAATACAAGCCTAATCCTTGGCCCTGGCCCTGACCCTAAAACAAGCCTAAACCTGGAACCTGGCCCTGACCTAAAACAACCCTAACCCTGGGCCCTGGCCCTCACTTAAAACAACCCTAACCCTGGGCCCTGGCCCTGACCATAAAACAACCCTAATCCTGGGCCCTGGCCCTGACCCTAAAACAACCCTAACCCTGGGCCCTGGCCCTGAACCTAAAACAACCCTATCCCTGGGCCCTGGCCATGTCCTAAAACAACCCTAACCCTGGGCACTGACCCTAAAATAACCATAACCCTGGGCCCTGGCCCTAACCCTAAAACAACCCTAACCCTGTACCCTGGCCCTGACACGGAAAAAACCCTCACCCTGGACCCTGGCCCTGACCTTAAAACAACCCTAACCCTGGGCCCGGGCACTGACCCTAAAACAACCCTAATCCTGGACCCTGGCCCTGACCAAAAACAACCCTAAACCTGGACCCTGTCCCTGACCATAAAACAACCGTAACCCTGGGCCCTGGCACTAAAACAAGCCTAACACTGGGCCCAGGTCCTGACCCTAAAACAACCCTAAGCCTGGGCCCTGGCCCTGACCCTAAAACAAGCCTAACCCTGGGGCCTGGCCCTGACCCTAAAACAACCCTAACCCTGGGCCCTGTCCCTGACCCTAAAACAAGCCTAACGCTCGGCCCTGGCCCTGACCCTAAAACAAGCCTAACCCTGGGCCCTGGCCCTGACCCTAAAACAAGCCTAAACCTGGGCCCTAGCCCTGACCCTAAAACAACCCTAACCCTGGGCCCTGGCCCTGACCCTAAAACAACCCTAACCCTGGGACTTGGCCCTGACCTAAAACAACCCTAACCCTGGGCCATGGCCCTGACCTAAAACAACCCTAAACCTGGGCCCTGGCCCTGACCCTAAAACAAGCCTAACCCTGGGACCTGGCCCTGACCTAAAACAACCCTAACGGTGGGCCCTGGCCCTCACTTAAAACAACCCTAACCCTGGGCCCAAGCCCTGACCCTAAAACAACACTAACCCTGGGCCCTGGCACTAAAACAAGCCTAACCCTGGGCCCAGGTCCTGACCCTAAAACAACCCTAACCCTGGGCCCTGGCCCTGACCCTAAAACAACCCTAACCCTGGGCCCTGGCCCTGACCCGAAAAGAAGCCTAACCCTGGGCCCTGGCCCTGAACCTAAAACAACCCTAACCCTGGGCCCTGGCCCTGACCCTAAAACAAGCCTAACCCTGGGACCTGGCCTTGACGCTAAAACAAGCCTATCCCTGGGCCCTGCCCTGACCGTAAAACAACCCTAACGCTGGGCCCTGTCCCTAGCCCTAAAACACCCCTAAACCTGGGCCCTGGCCCTGACCTTAAAACAACCCTAATGCTGGGCCCTGGCACTGACCTAAAACAACCCTGACCCTGGGCCCTGGCCCTGACCCTAAAACAACCCGAACCCTGGGCCCTGGTACTAAAACAAGCCTAACCCTGGGCCCAGGACCAGACCCTAAAACAACCCTAACCGTGGGCCCTGGCCCTGACCCTAAAACAACCCTAACGCTGGGCCGTGGACCTGACCCTAAAACAACCCTAACCCTGGGCCCTGGCACTGACCCTAAAACAAGCCTAACCCTGGGCCTTGGCCCTGACCCTAAAACAAGCCTAACCCTGGGCCCTGGCCCTGACCCTAAAACAACCCTAACCCTGGGCCCTGTGCTTGACCCTAAAACAAGCCTAATCTTGGGCCCTGGCCATGACCCTAAAACAAGCCTAACCCTGGGCCCTGGCCCTGACCCTAAAACAAGCCTAACCCTGGGCCTTGGACCTGACCCTAATACAAGCCTAACCCTTGGCCCTGGCCCTGACCCTAAAACAAGCCTAAACCTGGGCCCTGGCCCTGACCCTAAAACAAGCCTAACCCTGGGCCCTGGCCCTGACCCAAAAATGAGCCTATCCCTGGGCCCTGGACCTGACCCTAAAACAACCCTAACCCTGGGCCCTGACCCTAAAACAACCCTAACCCTGGGCCCTGGCCCTGACACTGAAACAACCCTAACACTGGACCCTGGCACAAAAACAACCCTAACCCTAGGCCCAGGACCTGACCCTAAAACAACCCTAACCCTGGGCCCTGGTCCTGACCCTAAAACAACCCTAACCGTGGGCCCTGTCCCTGACCCTAAAACAAGACTAACCCAGGGCCCTGGCCCTGACCTAAAACAACCCTGACCCTGGGCCCTGTCCCTGACCCTAAAACAAGCCTAACCGTGGGCACTGGCCCTGACCCTAAAACAACCCTAACCCTGGGCGCTGGCCATGACCCTAAAACAACCATAACCCTGGGCCCTGATCCTAAAACATGCCTAACCCTGGGCCCCGAACCTAAAAAAACCCAAACCCCGGGCCCTGGCACTAAAACAAGCCTAACCCTGGGCCCTGGCCCTGACCCTAAAACAAGCCTAACCCTGGACCCTGGCCCTGACCCTAAAACAAGCCTAAACCTGGGCCCTGGCCCTGACCCTAAAACAACCCTAACCCTGGGCCCTGGCCCTGACCCTAAAACAAGCCTAACCCTGGGACCTCGCCCTGACCCTAAAACAACCCTAACCCTGGGCCCTGGCCCTAACCCTGATCATAAAACAACCCTAACCCTGGGCCCTGGCTCCGACCCTAAAACAAGCCTAAACCTGGGCCCTGGCCCTGACCCTAAAACAACCCTAACCCTGGGCCCAGGTCCTGACCCTAAAACAATCCTAACCATGGGCCCTGGCCCTGACCCTAAAACAACCATAACTCTGGGCCCTGGCCCTGATCCTAAAACAACCCTAACCCTGGGCCCAGGCCCTGACCCTAAAACAAACCTAACCCTGGGCCCTGGCCCTGACCATAAAACAACCCTAACCCTGGGCCCTGGCCCTGACCCTAAAACAACCCTAACCCTGGGCCCTGGCCCTGACCCTAAAACAACCCTAACCCTGGGCCCTGACCCTGACCCTAAAACAACCCTACTCCTGGGCCCTGGACCTGACCCTAAAACAACCCTAACCGTGGGCCCTGGACATGACCCTAAAACAACCCTAACAGTGGGCCCTGGACATGACCCTAAAACAACCCTAACCCTGAGCCCTGGCCATGACCGTAAAACAACCCTAACCCTGGGCACTGGCCCTGACCCTAAAACAACCCTAAACCTGGGCCCTGACCCTGACCCTAAAACAACCCTAACCCTGGGCCCTGGCCCTGACCGTAAAACATCCCTAACCCTGGGCCCTGGCCCTGACCCTAAAACAAGCCTAACCCTGGGCCCTGGCCCTGACCCTAAAACAAGCCTAACCCTGGGCCCTGGCCCTGACCCTAAAACAAGCCTAACCCTGGGACCTGGCCCTGAACCTAAATCAAGCCTAACCCTGTGCCCTGGCCCTGACCCTAAAACAACCCTAACGCTGGGCCCTGGCCCAGACCCTAAAACACCCCTAAACCTGGGCCCTGGCCCTGACCTAAAACAACCCTGACCCTGGGCCCTGGCCCTGACTCTAAAACAACCCGAACCCTGGGCCCTGGCACTAAAAGAAGCCTAACCCTGGGCCCAGGTCCTGACCCTAAAACAACCCTAACCCTGGGCCCTGGCGCTGACCCTAAAACAACCCTAACGCTGGGCCCTGGCCCTGACCCTAAAACAACCCTAACCCTGGGCCCTGGCCCTGACTCTAAAACAATCCTAACCCTGGGCCCTGGCCCTGACCCTAAAACAACCATAGCTCTGGGCCCTGGCCCTGAACCTAAAACAACCCTAACCCTGGGCCCAGGCCCTGACCCTAAAACAAACCTAACCCTGGGCCCTGGCCCTGACCCTAAAACAACCCTAACCCTGGGCCCTGGCCCTGACTCTAAAACAAGCCTAACCCTGGGCCCTGGCCCTGACCCTAAAACAACCCTAACCCTGGGCCCTGGCCCAGACCCTAAAACAAACCTAACCCTAGGCCCTGGCCCTGACCCTAAAATAAAGCCAACCATGGGCACTCACCCTAAAACAACCCTAACCCTGGGCCCTGACCCTAAAACAACCTTAACCCTGGGCACTGACCCTAAAATAACCATAACCCTGGGCCCTGGCCCTGACCCTAAAACAACCCTAACCCTGGGACCTGGCCCTGACACTGAAACAACCCTGACCCTGGACCCTGGCCCTGACCCTAAAACAACCCTAACCGTGGGCCCTGGACATGACCTTAAAACAATCCTAATCCTGGGCCCTGGACCTGACCCTAAAACAACCCTAACCGTGGGCCCTGGACATGACCCTAAAACATCCCTAACCCTGAGCCCTGGCTCTGACCGTAAAACAACCCTAACCCTGGGCCCTGGCCCTGACCCTAAAACCCTAACCCTGGGCACTGGCCATAACCCTAAAACCCTAACCCAGCGCCCTGGCCCTGACCCTAAAACCCTAACCCTGGGCCCTGACACTGATCCTAAAACCCTAACCCTGGGCCCTGACCCTGAGCCTAAAACCCTAACCCTGGGCCCTGGCCCTGACCCTAAAACCCTAACCCTGGGCCCTGGTCCTGAGCCTAAAACCCTAACCCTGGGCCCTGGCCCTGAGCCTAAAACCCTAACCCTGGGCCCTGGCCCTGACCCTAAAACCCTAACCATGGGACCTGGCCCTGAGCCTAAAACCCTAACCCTGGGCCCTGGCCCTGAGCCTAAAACCCTAACCCTGGGCCCTGGCCCTGAGCCTAAAACCCTAACCCTGGGACCTGGCCCTGACCCTAAATCCCTAACCCTGGGCCCTGGCCCTGAGCCTAAAACCCTAACCCTGGGCCCTGGCCCTGAGCCTAAAACCCTAACCCTGGGCCCTAACCCTAAAACAACCCTAACCCTGGGCCCTGACCCTAAAACAACCCTATCATTGGGCCCTGACCCTAAAACAACCCTAACCCTGGGCCCTGACCCTAAAACAACCCAAACTCTGGGCCCTGACCCTGAAACAACCCTAACCCTGGGCCCTGACCCTGAAACAACCCTAACTCTGGGCCCTGACCCTGAAACAACCTTAACCCTGGGCCCTGACCCTGAAACAACCCTAACCCTGGGCCCTGACCCTGAAAAAACCCTAACCCTGGGCCCTGACCCTGAAACAACCCTAACCATGGGCCCTGACCCTGAGCCTAAAACCCTAACCCTGGGCCCTGGCCCTGAGCCTAAAACCCTAACCCTGGGCCCTGGCCCTTACCCTAAAACCCTAACCCTGGGCCCTGGCCCTGATCCTAAAACCCTAACCGTGGGTCCTGACCCTAAAACAACCCTACCCTGGGCCTTGACCCTAAAACAACCGCAACCCTGGGCTCTGACCCTGAAACAACCCTAACACTGGGCCCTGACCCTAAAACAACCCTAACCCTGGGCCCTGACCCTAAAACAACACTAACCCTGGGCCCTGACCCTAAAACAACCCTAATCCTGGGCCCTGACCCTTAAACAACCCTAACCCTGGGCCCTGACCCTAAAACAACCCTAACCCTGGGCCCTGACCCTAAAACAACCCTAACTCTGGGCCCTGACATTAAAACAACCCTAACCCTGGGCCCTGGCCCAAATTGTAATGAGGTCTGTTGGGCAAAATTCCATATAAGCATAGTATAAATTAATAAAGCAAATCGTGATAAATTAGTACGATTGACTTTCTGGAGTTTCTGACAATAAAAGTAAGGAAAATGCAGAACACAAAGACAGAGAGTAAAAAGAGAAATTAGGAAAGCATTCTACATGTTTAATAGGAAGACACTGGCCGTGTTCGTGCAGCGGCAGTATGTCGTGACATGACATACTTTGGAGAGAAGTTAACAGATGAGGAAGTTGATAAAAATCATCAGAGAAGCAAAATACTGGTAGCGACACTCAAGGAAACCACGAAATTTCCATAACTTATGTCAGCAAAGTGGGAATATTGTACAGTGTGTGTTGAAGTTCCTATACAACATTGTTTATCTGCCGTTTGTTTGTTTGTAAAGAATGTATATACTAACAGTTCTTCTTGCTGTCAAAAGAATATGTGTGAATAAGTCATTTTAACTTATTCTTCTGTTTTTCTTTTATCTTCCTGCCATCATCCCACAGCCTTACTTTAGAAATTTTTTCTTTAGAAAATTGAACAAGTGCCCCTTGTGGTGGCACATACCTCGAGGATGGGAGGCAGGGGTGGAAGGGTCACTTGAGGCCATTAGTTTGACAGCAGCCTGGCCAACAAAGTGAGACCCCATGTCTGCAAAACAATTTAAAAATTAGCCAAGTATCGTCATGTATACCTACAGTCCCAGCTACCTCAACTTACGGAGAAAGTTCAGGGCCTGGAGAGAAGGCTGGGCGGCAGGAGCTGGGTCTAAAGAGGCCATTGTAACGATGGAGCTGTGCCTGTGGAGGCTGTTGTGAGGCAGTAGGCTCATCTGCGGAGACTGCCGTGAGGTAGGGTATGGGCCTAAATAGGCCATTGTGAGTCATGAGCTTGGTCTGTAGAGGCTGACTGGAGAGAGTTCTGGGCCTGGCGAGGCTGCCGGGAGGTAGGAGCTGGGCCAAAAGATTTAAGCACATTTATGTTGATTAGGCACTTCATTTCCATTATTACACTGGAATATATAATAAAATAATTATAGAACTCACCATAATGTAGAATCAGTGGGCGTGTTAAGCTTGTTTTCCTGAAACTGGATGGTCCCACCTGAGCGTGATGGGGGAAAGTGACAGATCAATAGGTATTAGATTCTCATAAGCACAGCGCAACCTAGATCCCTCACATGCACGGTTCACAACAGGGTGCGTTCTCCTATGAGAATCTAATGCTGCTGCTCATCTGAGAAGGTGGAGCTCAGGCGGGAATGTGAGCAAAGGGGAGTGGCTGTAAATACAGACGAAGCTTCCCTCACTCCCTCACTCGACACCACTCACCTGCTGTGTGGCTCCTTACGGCTCCATGGCTCAGGGATTGGGGACCCCTGCTCAAGTGCATCCAAAGCGACCCTTCCCACACCAGTCTTCATAGTAGTCAAGGGCAGCAACCACTTAGCTCCCAAGGCATGTGCCTCAGCTGGCATTTCATCATAATCAACAGTAAGTGGTAGCTTGAGTCACTGTGAGGTCACTTCCTGGAAATCACCCTAACCCTGGGCCCTGACCCTAAAACCCTAACCCTGGGCCATGACCCTAAAACCCTAACACTGGGTCCTGACCCTAAAACCCTAACCCTGGGCCCTGACCCTAAAACCCTAACCCTGGGCCCTGACCGTAAAAACCTAACCCTGGGCCCAGGCCCTGACCCTAAAACCCTAACCCTGGGACATGGCCCTGAGCCTAAAACCCTAACCCTGGGCCCTTGCGCTGAGCCTAATACCCTAACTGTGGGCCCTGGCCCTGACTGTAAAACCCTAACCATGGGACCTGGCCCTAAAAGAACCCTAACACTGGGACCTGGCCGTGACCCTAAAACAAGCCTAAACCTGGGCCCTAGCCCTGACCCTAAAACAACCCTAAGCCTGGGCCCTGGCCCTGACCCTAAAACACGCCTAACCCTGGGCCGTGGACCTGACCCTAAAACAACCCTAACCCTGGGCACTGACCCTAAAACAACACTAACCCAAGGCACTGACCCTAAAATAACCCTAACCCTGGGCCCTGGCCCTGACCCTAAAAAAAGCCTAACCCTGGGCCCTGGCCCTGACCCTAAAACAACCCTAACACTTGGCCCTGGCCCTGACCCTAAAACAACCCTATCCCTGGGCCCTGGCCCTGACCCTACAACAAGCCTAACCCTGGGCACTGGCCCTAACCCTAAAACAAGCCTAACCCTGGGCCCTGGCACTAAAACAACCCTAACCCTGGGCCCAGGTCCTGACCCTAAAACAACCTTAACCCTGGGCCCTAGCCCTGACCCTAAAACAAGCCTAACACTGGGTCCTGGCCCTGACCCTAAAACAAGCCTAACCGTGGGCGCTCGACCTGACCCTAAAACAAGCCTAACCCTAGGCCCTGGCCCTGACCCTAAAACAACCTTAAACGTGGGCCCTGGCCCTGACCCTAAAACAACCCTATCCCTGGGCCCTGGCCCTGACCTAAAACAACCCTAACCCTGGGCCCTGGCCAGACCCTAAAACAACCCTAACCCTTGGCCCTTGCACTAAATCAACCATAAACCTGCGCCAAGGACCTGACCCTAAAACAACCCTAACCCTGGGCCCTGACCCTGAAACAACCCTAACCCAGGGCCCTGACCCTGAAACAACCCTAACCCTGGGCCCTGACCCTGAAACAACCCTAACCCTGGTCCCTGACCCTGAAACAACCCTATCCCTGAGCCCTGACCCTAAAACAACCCTAAGCCTGGGCCCTGACCCTAAAACAACCCAAACCCTGGGCCCTCACCCTGAAAAAACCCTAACCCTGGGCCCTGACCCTGAAACAACCCTAACTCAGGGCCCTGATCCTGAAACAACCCTAACACTGGGCCCTGGCCCTGACCGTACAACAACCCTAAACCTGGGCCCTGGCCCTGACCCTAAATCAACCCTAAACCTGGGCCCTGGCCCTGACCCTTAATTAACCCTAACCCTGGGCCATGGCCCTGAGCCTAAAACCCTAACCCGAGGCCCTGGCCCTGAGCCTAAAACCCTAACTCTGGGCCCTGACCCTAAAACAACCCTAACCCTGGGCCCTGGCCCTGACCCTATAACAAACCTAACACTGGGCCCTGGCCCTGACCCTAAAACAACCCTAACCCTGGGCCCTGGCCCTGACCCTAAAACAACCCTAACCATGGGCCCTGGCCCTGAGCCTAAAACAACCCTAACCCTGGGCCCTGGCCCTGACTCTAAAACACTAACCCTGGGCCCTGGCCCTGAGCCTAAAACCCTAACCCTGGGCCCTGACCCTGATCCTAAAACCCTAACCCTGGGCCCTAGCCCTGAACCTAAAACCCTAACCCTGGGCGCTGGCCCTGAGCCTAAAACCCTAACCCTGGGCCCTGACCCTTACCCTAAAACCCTAACCCTGGGCCCTGACCCTGATTCTAAAAATCTAATCGTGGGTCCTGACCCTAAAACAACCCTAAACTGGGCCCTGACCCTAAAACAACACTAACCCTGGGCCCTGACCCTAAAACAACCCTAACACTGGGCCCTGACCCTAAAACAACACTAACCCTGGGCCCTGACCCTAAAACAACCCTAACCCTGGGCCCTGACCCTAAAACAACCCTAACTCTGGGCCCTGACATTAAAACAACCCTAACCCTGGGCCCTGGCCCAAATTGTAATGAGCTCTGTTGGGCAAAATTCCATATAAGCATAGTATAAATTAATAAAGCAAATCGTGATAAATTAGTACGATTCACTTTTGGAGTTTCTGACAATAAAAGTAAGGAAAATGCAGAACACAAAGACAGAGAGTAAAAAGAGAAATTAGGAAAGCTTTCTTCATGTTTAATAGGAAGACACTGGCCGTGTTCGTGCAGCGGCAGTATGTCGTGACATGACATACCTTGGAGAGAAGTTAACAGATGAGGAAGTTGATAAAAATCATCAGAGAAGCAAAATACTGGTAGCGACACTCAAGGAAACCACGAAATTTCCATAACTTATGTCAGCAAAGTGGGAATATTGTACAGTGTGTGTTGAAGTTCCTATACAACATTGTTTATCTGCCGTTTGTTTGTTTGTAAGGAATGTATATACTAACAGTTCTTCTTGCTGTCAAAAGCATATGTGAATAAGTCATTTTAACTTATTCTTCTGTTTTTCTTTTATCTTCCTGCCATCATCCACAGCCTTACTTTAGAAATTTTTTCTTTAGAAAATTGAACAAGTGCCCCTTGTGGTGGCACATACCTTGAGGATGGGAGGCAGGGGTGGAAGGGTCACTTGAGGCCATTAGTTTGACAGCAGCCTGGCCAACAAAGTGAGACCCCATGTCTGCAAAACAATTTAAAAATTAGCCAAGTATCGTCATGTATACCTACGGTCCCAGCTACCTCAACTTACGGAGAAAGTTCAGGGCCTGGAGAGAAGGCTGGGAGGCAGGAGCTGGGTCTAAAGAGGCCATTGTAACGATGGAGCTGTGCCTGTGGAGGCTGTTGTGAGGCAGTAGGCTCATCTGCGGAGACTGCCGTGAGGTAGGGTATGGGCCTAAATAGGCCATTGTGAGTCATGAGCTTGGTCTGTAGAGGCTGACTGGAGAGAGTTCTGGGCCTGGCGAGGCTGCCGGGAGGTAGGAGCTGGGCCAAAAGATTTAAGCACATTTACGTTGATTAGGCACTTCATTTCCATTATTACACTGGAATATATAATAAAATAATTATAGAACTCACCATAATGTAGAATCAGTGGGCGTGTTAAGCTTGTTTTCCTGAAACTGGATGGTCCCACCTGAGCGTGATGGGAGAAAGTGACAGATCAATAGGTATTAGATTCTCATAAGCACAGCGCAACCTAGATCCCTCACATGCACGGTTCACAACAGGGTGCGTTCTCCTATGAGAATCTAATGCTGCTGCTCATCTGAGAAGGTGGAGCTCAGGCGGGAATGTGAGCAAAGGGGAGTGGCTGTAAATACAGACGAAGCTTCCCTCACTCCCTCACTCGACACCACTCACCTGCTGTGTGGCTCCTTACGGCTCCATGGCTCAGGGATTGGGGACCCCTGCTCAAGTGCATCCAAAGCGACCCTTCCCACACCAGTCTTCATAGTAGTCAAGGGCAGCAACCACTTAGCTCCCAAGGCATGTGCCTCAGCTGGCATTTCATCACAATCAACAGTAAGTGGTAGCTTGAGTCACTGTGAGGTCACTTCCTGGAAATCACCCTAACCCTGGGCCCTGACCCTAAAACCCTAACCCTGGGCCATGACCCTAAAACCCTAACACTGGGTCCTGACCCTAAAACCCTAACCCTGGGCCCTGACCCTAAAACCCTAACCCTGGGCCCTGACCGTAAAAACCTAACCCTGGGCCCAGGCCCTGACCCTAAAACCCTAACCCTGGGACATGGCCCTGAGCCTAAAACCCTAAACCTGGGCCCTTGCGCTGAGCCTAATACCCTAACTGTGGGCCCTGGCCCTGACAGTAAAACCCTAACCATGGGACCTGGCCCTAAAAGAACCCTAACCCTGGGACCTGGCCGTGACCCTAAAACAAGCCTAAACCTGGGCCCTAGCCCTGACCGTAAAACAACCCTAACCCTGGGCGCTGGCCCTGACCCTAAAGCACGCCTAACTCTGGGCCCTGGACCTGACCCTAAAACAACCCTAACCCTGGGCACTGACCCTAAAACAACACTAACCCTGGGCACTGAACCTAAAATAACCCTAACCCTGGGCCCTGGCCCTGACCCTAAAAAAAGCCTAACCCTGGGCCCTGGCCCTGACCCTAAAACAACCCTAACCCTTGGCACTGGCCCTGACCCTAAAACAACCCTATCCCAGGGCCCTGGCCCTGACCCTACAACAAGCCTAACCCTGGGCCCTGGCCCTAACCCTAAAACAAGCCTAACCCTGGGCCCTGGCACTAAAACAAGCCTAACCCTGGGCCCAGGTCCTGACCCTAAAACAACCTTAACCCTGGGCCCTAGCCCTGACCCTAAAACAAGCCTAACACTGGGCCCTGGCCCTGACCCTAAAACAAGCCTAACCGTGGGCGATCGACCTGACCCTAAAACAAGCCTAACCCTGGGCCCTGGCACTGACCCTAAAACAACCCTAAACGTGGGCCCTGGCCCTGACCCTAAAACAACCCTATCCCTGGGCCCTGACCCTGACCTAAAACAACCCTAATCCTGGGCCCTGACCCTGAAACAACCCTAACCCAGGGCCCTGACCCTAAAACAACCCTAACCCTGGGCCCTGGCACTAAAACAAGCCTAACACTGGGCCCAGGTCCTGACACTAAAACAACCCTAACCCTGGGCCCTGTCCTTGACCCTAAAACAAGCCTATTCCTGGGCCCTGGCCCTGAACCTACAACAACCCTAACGCTGGGCCCTGGCCCTGACCCAAAAAGAAGCCTAACCCGGGGCCCTGACCCTGACCCTAAAGCAACCCTAACCATGGACCCTGGCCCTGATCCTAACACAAGACTAACCCTGGGCCCTGGCCCTGACCCTAAAACAACCCTAACTTGGGCCCTGGCCCTGACCCTAAAACAAGCCTAACCCTGGGCCCTGGCCCTGACCCTAAAACAACCCTAACCCTGGGCCCTGGCCCTGACCGTAAAACAAGCCTAACCCTGGGCCCCGGCCCTGACCCTAAAACAAGCCTCACCCTGGAACCTGGCCCAGACCCTAAAACAAGCCTAACCCTGGGCCGTGGCCCTGACCCTAAAACAACCCTAACGCTGGGCCCTGGCCCTGACCCTAAAACACCCCTAAACCTGGGCCCTGGCCCTGACCCTAAAACAACCCTAATGCTGGGCCCTGGCCCTGACCTAAAACAACCCTGACCCTGGGCCCTGGCCCTGACCCTAAAACAAACCGAACCCTGTTCCCTGGCACTAAAACAAGCCTAACCCTGGGCCCAGGTCCGGACCCTAAAACAACCCTAACCCTGGTCCCTGACCCTGACCCTAAAACAAAACTAACTCTGGGCCCTGGCCCTGCCCCTAAAACAACCCTAACCCTGGGCCCTGGCCCTAACCCTAAAACAACCCTAAACCTGGGCCATGGCCCTGACCCTAAAACAAGCCTATCCCTGGGACCTGGCCCTGACCCTAAAACAACCCTAACCCTGGGCCCTGTCCTTGACCCTAAAACAAGCCTAATCCTGGGCCCTGGCCCTGACCCTAAAACAAGCGTATCCGTGGGCCCTGGACCGGACCCTAATACAAGCCTAATACTTGGCCCTGGCCCTGACCCTAAAACAAGCCTAAACCTGGGCCCTAGCCCTGACCCTAAAACAACCCTAACCCTGGGCCCTGGCCCTGACCCTAAAACAAGCCTATCCCTGGGCCCTGGACCTGACCCTAAAACAACCCTAACCCTGGGCACTGACCCTAAAACATCCCTAACCCTGGGTACTGACCCTAAAATAACCATAACCCTGGGCCCTGGCCCTAACCCTAAAACAACCCTAACCCTGGGCCCTGGCCCTGACACTGAAACAACCCTTACCCTGGACCCTGGCCCTGACCCTAAAACAACCCTAACACTGGGACCTGGCCCTGACACTGAAACAACCCTTACCCTGGGTCCTGGCCCTGACCCTAAAACACCCCTAAACCTGGGCCCTGTCCCTGACCCTAAAACAACCCTAATGCTGGGCCCTGGCCCTGACCTAAAACAACCCTGACCCTGGGCCCTGGCCATGACCCTAAAACAACCCTAACCCTGGGACCTGGCACTAAAATAAGCCTAACCCTGGGCCCAGGTCCTGAGCCTAAAACGACCCTAACCCTGGGCCTTGGCCCTGACCCTAAAACAACCCTAACCCTGGGCCCTGGCCCTGACCCTAAAACAACCCTAATCCTGGGCCCTGGCCATGACCCTAAAACAAGCCTAACCCTGGGCCCTGGCCCTGACCCAAAAACAAGCCTAACCCTGGCCCCTGGCCCTGACCCTAAAACAAGCCTAATCCTGGGCCCTGGCCCTGACCCTAAAACAACTCTAACCCTGGGCCTTGTCCCTGACCCTAAAACAACCCTAACCCTCGGCCCTGGCCCTGACCCTAAAACAACGCTAATCCTGGGCCCTGGCGCTGACCATAAAACAACCCTAACCCTGGGCCCTGTCCCTGACCCTAAAACAACCCTAAACCTCGGCCCTGGCCCTGACCCTAAAACAACCCTAATCCTGGGCCCTGGCGCTGACCTAAAACAAGCCTAACCCTGGGCCCTGGCCCTGACCCTAAAACAACCCTAACCCTGGGCACTGACCCTAAAACATCCCTTACCCTGGGTACTGACCCTAAAATAACCATAACCCTGGGTCCTGGCCTTAACCCTAAAACAACCCTAACCCTGGGCCCTGGCCCTGACACTGAAACAACCCTTACCCTGGACCCTGGCACTGACCCTAAAACAACCCTAACACTGGGCCCTGGCCCTGACACTGAAACAACCCTTACCCTGGGCCCTGGCCCTGACCCTAAAACACCCCTAAACCTGCGCCCTGTCCCTGACCCTAAAACAACCCTGATGCAGGGCCCTGGCCCTGACCTAAAACAACCCTGACCCTGGGCCCTGGCTATGACCATAAAACAACCCTAACCCAGGGCCCTGGCACTAAAATAAGCCTAACCCTGGGCCCAGGTCCTGAGCCTAAAACGACCCTAACCCTGCGCCTTGGCCCTGACCCTAAAACAAAATCCTAACGCTGGGGCCTGGCCCTGACCCTAAAACAACCCTAATCCTGGGCCCTGGCAATGACCCTAAAACAAGCCTAACCCTGGGCCCTGGCCCTGACCCAAAAAGAAGCCTAACCCTGGGCCCTGGCCCTGACCCTAAAACAAGCCTAACCCTGGGCCCTGGCCCTGACCATAAAACAACCCTAACCCTGGGCCCTGTCCCTGACCCTAAAACAACCCTAACCCTCGGCCCTGGCCCTGACCCTAAAACAACCCTAATCCTGGGCCCTGGCGCTGACCTAAAACAAGCCTAACCCTGGGCCCTGGCCCTGACCCTAAAACAACCCTAACCCTGGGCCCTGGCAGGAAAACAAGCCTCACATTGGGCCCAGGTCCTGACCCTAAAACAACCCTAACCCTGGGCCCTGGCCCAGACCCTAAAACAGGCCTAACCCTGGGCCCTGGCCCTGACCCTAAAACAACCCTAACCCTGGGCTCTATCCCTGACCCTAAAACAAGCCCAACGCTCGGCCCTGGCCCTGACCCTAAAACAAGCCTAACCCTGGGCCCTGGCCCTGACACTAAAACAAGCCTAAACCTGGGCCCTGGCCCTGACCCTAAAACAACCCTAACCCTGGGCCCTGGCCCTGACCCTAAAACAACCCTAACCCTAGGCCCTGGCACTAAAACAAGCCTAACCCTGGGCCCTGGCCCTGACCCTAAAACAAGCCTTATCCTGGGCCCTGGCCCTGAACCTACAACAACCCTAACGCTGGGCCCTGGCCCTGACCCTAAAACAAGCCTATCCCTGGAACCTGCCCTGACCGTAAAACAACCCTAACGCTGGGCCCTGTCCCTGGCCCTAAAACACCCCTAAATCTGGGCCCTGGCCCTGACCTTAAAACAACCCTAATGCTGGGCCCTGGCACTGACCTAAAACAACCCTGACCCTGGGCCCTGGCCCTGACCCTAAAACAACCCGAACCCTGGGCCCTGGCACTAAAACAAGCCTAACCCTGGGCCCAGGACCAGACCCTAAAACAACCCTAAACCTGGGCCCTGGACCTTACCCTAAAACAACCCTAAACCTGGGCCCTGGCCCTGAGCCTAAAACAACCCTAACCCTGGGCCCTGGCCCTGAACCTAAAACAACCATAACCCAGGGCCCTGACCCTGACCCTAAAACAAACCTAACCCTGGGCCCTGACCCTCACCCTAAAATAAACCCAACCATGGGCACTAACCCTGAAACAATCCTAACCCTGGGCCCTGACCCTAAAACAACCCTAACCCTGGGACCTGGCCCTGACCTAAAACAACCCTAACCCTGGGCCCTGGCCCTGACCTAAAACAACCCTAACCCTGGGCCCTGGCCCTGACCCGAAAACAAGCCTAACCCTCGGCCCTGGCCCTGACCCTAAAACAACCCTAACCCTGGGCCCTGGCCCTGACCCTAAAACAAGCCTAACCCTCGGCCCTGGCCCTGACCCTAAAACAACCCTAACCCTGGGCCCTGGCTCTGACCCTAAAACAACCCTAACCCTGAGCCCTGGCACTAAAACAAGCCTAAACCTGGGCCCAGATCCTGACCCTAAAACAACCGTAACCCTGGGCCCTGGCCCTGACGCTACAACACCGCTAACCCTGGGCCCTGGGCCTGAACCTAAAACAACCCTATCCCTGGGCCCTGGCCATGTCCTAAAACAACCCTAACCCTGGGCATTGACCCTAAAATAACCATAACCCTGGGCCCTGGCCCTAACCCTAAAACAACCCTAACCCTGGACGCTGGCCCTGACACGGAAAAAACCCCTACCCTGGACCCTGGCCCTGACCTTAAAACAACCCTAACCCTGGGCCCGGGCACTGACCCTAAAACAACCCTAATCCTGGACCCTGGCCCTGACCAAAAACAACCCTAAACCTGGACCCTGTCCCTGACCATAAAACAACCGTAACCCTGGGCCCTGGCACTAAAACAAGCCTAACACTGGGCCCAGGTCCTGACCCTAAAACAACCCTAAGCCTGGGCCCTGGCCCTGACCCTAAAACAAGCCTAACCCTGGGCCCTGGCCCTGACCCTAAAACAACCCTAACCCTGGGCCCTGTCCCTGACCCTAAAACAAGCCTAACGCTCGGCCCTGGCCCTGACCCTAAAACAAGCCTAACCCTGGGCCCTGGCCCTGACCCTAAAACAAGCCTAAACCTGGGCCCTAGCCCTGACCCTAAAACAACCCTAACCCTGGGCCCTGGCCCTGACCCTAAAACAACCCTAACCCTGGGACCTGGCCCTGACCTAAAACAACCCTAACCCTGGGCCATGGCCCTGACCTAAAACAACCCTAAACCTGGGCCCTGGCCCTGACCCTAAAACAAGCCTAACCCTGGGCCCTCGCCCTGACCCTAAAAAAACCCTAACACTGGTCCCTGGCCCTAACCCTAAAACAACCCTAACCCTGGGCCCTGACACGGACCCTAAAACAAACCTATCCCTGGGCCCTGACCCTGACCCTAAAATAAACCCAACCATGGGCACTAACCCTAAAACAATCCTAACCCTGGGCCCTGACCCTAAAACAACCCTAACCCTGGGACCTGGCCCTGACCTAAAACAACCCTAACCCTGGGCCCTGGCCCTGACCTAAAACAACCCTAACCCTGGGCCCTGGCCCTGACCCTAAAACAACCCTAACGGTGGGCCCTGGCCCTCACTTAAAACAACCCTAACCCTGGGCCCAAGCCCTGACCCTAAAACAACACTAACCCTGGGCCCTGGCACTAAAACAAGCCTAACCCTGGGCCCAGGTCCTGACCCTAAAACAACCCTAACCCTGGGCCCTGGCCCTGACCCTAAAACAACCCTAACCCTGGGCCCTGGCCCTGACCCGAAAAGAAGCCTAACCCTGGGCCCTGGCCCTGAACCTAAAACAACCCTAACCCTGGGCCCTGGCCCTGACCCTAAAACAAGCCTAACCCTGGGACCTGGCCTTGACGCTAAAACAAGCCTATCCCTGGGCCCTGCCCTGACCGTAAAACAACCCTAACGCTGGGCCCTGTCCCTGGCCCTAAAACACCCCTAAACATGGGCCCTGGCCCTGACCTTAAAACAACCCTAATGCTGGGCCCTGGCACTGACCTAAAACAACCCTGACCCTGGGCCCTGGCCCTGACCCTAAAACAACCCGAACCCTGGGCCCTGGTACTAAAACAAGCCTAACCCTGGGCCCAGGACCAGACCCTAAAACAACCCTAACCGTGGGCCCTGGCCCTGACCCTAAAACAACCCTAACGCTGGGCCGTGGACCTGACCCTAAAACAACCCTAACCCTGGGCCCTGGCACTGACCCTAAAACAAGCCTAACCCTGGGCCTTGGCCCTGACCCTAAAACAAGCCTAACCCTGGGCCCTGGCCCTGACCCTAAAACAACCCTAACCCTGGGCCCTGTGCTTGACCCTAAAACAAGCCTAATCTTGGGCCCTGGCCATGACCCTAAAACAAGCCTAACCCTGGGCCCTGGCCCTGACCCTAAAACAAGCCTAACCCTGGGCCTTGGACCTGACCCTAATACAAGCCTAACCCTTGGCCCTGGCCCTGACCCTAAAACAAGCCTAAACCTGGGCCCTGGCCCTGACCCTAAAACAAGCCTAACCCTGGGCCCTGGCCCTGACCCAAAAATGAGCCTATCCCTGGGCCCTGGACCTGACCCTAAAACAACCCTAACCCTGGGCCCTGACCCTAAAACAACCCTAACCCTGGGCCCTGGCCCTGACACTGAAACAACCCTAACACTGGACCCTGGCCCTGACCCTAAAACAACCCTAACCCTGGGCCCTGGCCCTGACACTGAAACAACCCTTACCCTGGGCCCTGGCCCTGACCCTAAAACACCCCTAAACCTGGACCCTGTCCATGACTCTAAAACAACCCTAATGCTGGGCCCTGGCCCTGACCTAAAACAACCCTCACCCTGGGCCCTGGACCTTACCCTAAAACAACCCTAACCCTGGGCCCTGGACCTTACCCTAAAACAACCCTAAACCTGGGCCCTGTCCCTGAGCCTAAAACAACCCTAACCCTGGGCCCTGGCCCTGACCCTAAAACAACCCTAACCCTGGGCCCTGACCCTGACCCTAAAACAAACCTAACCCTGGGCCCTGACCCTCACCCTAAAATAAACCCAACCATGGGCACTAACCCTGAAACAATCCTAACCCTGGGCCTTGACCCTAAAACAACCCTAACCCTGGGACCTGGCCCTGACCTAAAACAACCCTAACCCTGGGCCCTGGACCTGACCCTAAAACAACCCTAACCCTAGGCACTGACCCTAAAATATCCCTAACCCTGGGTACTGACCCTAAAATAACCATAAACCTGGGCCCTGGCCCTAACCCTAAAACAACCCATACCCTGGGCCCTGGCCCTGACACTAAAACAACCCTTACCCTGGACCCTGGCCCTGACCCTAAAACAAGCCTAACCCTGGGCCCTGGCCCTGACCCTAAAACAACCCTAACCCTGGGGCCTGGCCCTGACCCTAAAACAACCCTAACCCTCGGCCCTGGCCCTGACCCTAAAACAACCCTAATCCTGAGCCCTGGCGCTGACCTAAAACAACCCTAACCCTGGGCCCTGGCCCTGACCCTAAAACAACCCTAACCCTGGGCCCTAGCAGAAAAACAAGCCTCACACTGGGCCCAAGTCCTGACCCTAAAACAACCCTAACCCTGGGCCCTGACGCAGACCCTAAAACAAGCCTAACCCTGGGCCCTGGCCCTGACCCTAAAACAACCCTAACCCTGGACCGTGGCCCTGACCCTAAAACAACCCTACCCCTGGGCCCTGGCCCTGACCCTAAAACAACCCTAACCCTGGGACCTGGCCCTGACCTAAAACAACCCATACCCTGGGCCCTGGCCCTGACCTAAAACAACCCTAACCCTGGGCCCTGGACCTGACCCTAAAACAACCCTAACCCTGGGCCCTGGCACTAAAACAAGCCTAAACCTGGGCCCAGGTCCTGAACCTAAAACAACCCTAACCCTGGGCCCTGGCCCTGACCCTAAAACAACCCTAACACTGGGCCCTGGCCCTAACCCTAAAACAAGCCTAACCTTGGGCCCTGGCCCTGACCCTAAAACAAGCCTATCCCTGGGACCTGGCCCTGACCCTAAAACAACCCTAACCCTGGGCCCTATCCTTGACCCTAAAACAAGCCTAATCCTGGGCCCTGGCCCTGACCCTAAAACAAGCCTATCCGTGGGCCCTGGACCAGACCCTAATACAAGCCTAATCCTTGGCCCTGGCCCTGACCCTAAAACAAGCCTAAACCTGGAACCTGGCCCTGACCTAAAACAACCCTAACCCTGGGCCCTGGCCCTCACTTAAAACAACCCTAACCCTGGGCCCTGGCCCTGACCATAAAACAACCCTAATCCTGGGCCCTGGCCCTGACCCTAAAACAACCCTAACCCTGGGCCCTGGCCCTGAACCTAAAACAACCCTATCCCTGGGCCCTGGCCATGTCCTAAAACAACCCTAACCCTGGGCACTGACCCTAAAATAACCATAACCCTGGGCCCTGGCCCTAACCCTAAAACAACCCTAACCCTGTACCCTGGCCCTGACACGGAAAAAACCCTCACCCTGGACCCTGGCCCTGACCTTAAAACAACCCTAACCCTGGGCCCGGGCACTGACCCTAAAACAACCCTAATCCTGGACCCTGGCCCTGACCAAAAACAACCCTAAACCTGGACCCTGTCCCTGACCATAAAACAACCGTAACCCTGGGCCCTGGCACTAAAACAAGCCTAACACTGGGCCCAGGTCCTGACCCTAAAACAACCCTAAGCCTGGGCCCTGGCCCTGACCCTAAAACAAGCCTAACCCTGGGGCCTGGCCCTGACCCTAAAACAACCCTAACCCTGGGCCCTGTCCCTGACCCTAAAACAAGCCTAACGCTCGGCCCTGGCCCTGACCCTAAAACAAGCCTAACCCTGGGCCCTGGCCCTGACCCTAAAACAAGCCTAAACCTGGGCCCTAGCCCTGACCCTAAAACAACCCTAACCCTGGGCCCTGGCCCTGACCCTAAAACAACCCTAACCCTGGGACTTGGCCCTGACCTAAAACAACCCTAACCCTGGGCCATGGCCCTGACCTAAAACAACCCTAAACCTGGGCCCTGGCCCTGACCCTAAAACAAGCCTAACCCTGGGACCTGGCCCTGACCTAAAACAACCCTAACGGTGGGCCCTGGCCCTCACTTAAAACAACCCTAACCCTGGGCCCAAGCCCTGACCCTAAAACAACACTAACCCTGGGCCCTGGCACTAAAACAAGCCTAACCCTGGGCCCAGGTCCTGACCCTAAAACAACCCTAACCCTGGGCCCTGGCCCTGACCCTAAAACAACCCTAACCCTGGGCCCTGGCCCTGACCCGAAAAGAAGCCTAACCCTGGGCCCTGGCCCTGAACCTAAAACAACCCTAACCCTGGGCCCTGGCCCTGACCCTAAAACAAGCCTAACCCTGGGACCTGGCCTTGACGCTAAAACAAGCCTATCCCTGGGCCCTGCCCTGACCGTAAAACAACCCTAACGCTGGGCCCTGTCCCTAGCCCTAAAACACCCCTAAACCTGGGCCCTGGCCCTGACCTTAAAACAACCCTAATGCTGGGCCCTGGCACTGACCTAAAACAACCCTGACCCTGGGCCCTGGCCCTGACCCTAAAACAACCCGAACCCTGGGCCCTGGTACTAAAACAAGCCTAACCCTGGGCCCAGGACCAGACCCTAAAACAACCCTAACCGTGGGCCCTGGCCCTGACCCTAAAACAACCCTAACGCTGGGCCGTGGACCTGACCCTAAAACAACCCTAACCCTGGGCCCTGGCACTGACCCTAAAACAAGCCTAACCCTGGGCCTTGGCCCTGACCCTAAAACAAGCCTAACCCTGGGCCCTGGCCCTGACCCTAAAACAACCCTAACCCTGGGCCCTGTGCTTGACCCTAAAACAAGCCTAATCTTGGGCCCTGGCCATGACCCTAAAACAAGCCTAACCCTGGGCCCTGGCCCTGACCCTAAAACAAGCCTAACCCTGGGCCTTGGACCTGACCCTAATACAAGCCTAACCCTTGGCCCTGGCCCTGACCCTAAAACAAGCCTAAACCTGGGCCCTGGCCCTGACCCTAAAACAAGCCTAACCCTGGGCCCTGGCCCTGACCCAAAAATGAGCCTATCCCTGGGCCCTGGACCTGACCCTAAAACAACCCTAACCCTGGGCCCTGACCCTAAAACAACCCTAACCCTGGGCCCTGGCCCTGACACTGAAACAACCCTAACACTGGACCCTGGCCCTGACCATAAAACAACCCTAACCCTGGGCCCTGGCCCTGACACTGAAACAACCCTTACCCTGGGCCCTGGCCCTGACCCTAAAACACCCCTAAACCTGGACCCTGTCCATGACTCTAAAACAACCCTAATGCTGGGCCCTGGCCCTGACCTAAAACAACCCTGACCCTGGGCCCTGGACCTTACCCTAAAACAACCCTAACCCTGGGCCCTGGACCTTACCCTAAAACAACCCTAAACCTGGGCCCTGTCCCTGAGCCTAAAACAACCCTAACCCTGGGCCCTGGCCCTGACCCTAAAACAACCCTAACCCTGGGCCCTGACCCTGACCCTAAAACAAACCTAACCCTGGGCCCTGACCCTCACCCTAAAATAAACCCAACCATGGGCACTAACCCTGAAACAATCCTAACCCTGGGCCTTGACCCTAAACAACCCTAACCCTGGGACCTGGCCCTGACCTAAAACAACCCTAACCCTGGGCCCTGGACCTGACCCTAAAACAACCCTAACCCTAGGCACTGACCCTAAAATATCCCTAACCCTGGGTACTGACCCTAAAATAACCATAAACCTGGGCCCTGGCCCTAACCCTAAAACAACCCATACCCTGGGCCCTGGCCCTGACACTAAAACAACCCTTACCCTGGACCCTGGCCCTGACCCTAAAACAAGCCTAACCCTGGGCCCTGGCCCTGACCCTAAAACAACCCTAACCCTGGGCCCTGGCCCTGACCCTAAAACACCCCTAAACCTGCGCCCTGTCCCTGACCCTAAAACAACCCTGATGCAGGGCCCTGGCCCTGACCTAAAACAACCCTGACCCTGGGCCCTGGCTATGACCATAAAACAACCCTAACCCAGGGCCCTGGCACTAAAATAAGCCTAACCCTGGGCCCAGGTCCTGAGCCTAAAACGACCCTAACCCTGCGCCTTGGCCCTGACCCTAAAACAAAATCCTAACGCTGGGGCCTGGCCCTGACCCTAAAACAACCCTAATCCTGGGCCCTGGCAATGACCCTAAAACAAGCCTAACCCTGGGCCCTGGCCCTGACCCAAAAAGAAGCCTAACCCTGGGCCCTGGCCCTGACCCTAAAACAAGCCTAACCCTGGGCCCTGGCCCTGACCATAAAACAACCCTAACCCTGGGCCCTGTCCCTGACCCTAAAACAACCCTAACCCTCGGCCCTGGCCCTGACCCTAAAACAACCCTAATCCTGGGCCCTGGCGCTGACCTAAAACAAGCCTAACCCTGGGCCCTGGCCCTGACCCTAAAACAACCCTAACCCTGGGCCCTGGCAGGAAAACAAGCCTCACATTGGGCCCAGGTCCTGACCCTAAAACAACCCTAACCCTGGGCCCTGGCCCAGACCCTAAAACAGGCCTAACCCTGGGCCCTGGCCCTGACCCTAAAACAACCCTAACCCTGGGCTCTATCCCTGACCCTAAAACAAGCCCAACGCTCGGCCCTGGCCCTGACCCTAAAACAAGCCTAACCCTGGGCCCTGGCCCTGACACTAAAACAAGCCTAAACCTGGGCCCTGGCCCTGACCCTAAAACAACCCTAACCCTGGGCCCTGGCCCTGACCCTAAAACAACCCTAACCCTAGGCCCTGGCACTAAAACAAGCCTAACCCTGGGCCCTGGCCCTGACCCTAAAACAAGCCTTATCCTGGGCCCTGGCCCTGAACCTACAACAACCCTAACGCTGGGCCCTGGCCCTGACCCTAAAACAAGCCTATCCCTGGAACCTGCCCTGACCGTAAAACAACCCTAACGCTGGGCCCTGTCCCTGGCCCTAAAACACCCCTAAATCTGGGCCCTGGCCCTGACCTTAAAACAACCCTAATGCTGGGCCCTGGCACTGACCTAAAACAACCCTGACCCTGGGCCCTGGCCCTGACCCTAAAACAACCCGAACCCTGGGCCCTGGCACTAAAACAAGCCTAACCCTGGGCCCAGGACCAGACCCTAAAACAACCCTAAACCTGGGCCCTGGACCTTACCCTAAAACAACCCTAAACCTGGGCCCTGGCCCTGAGCCTAAAACAACCCTAACCCTGGGCCCTGGCCCTGAACCTAAAACAACCATAACCCAGGGCCCTGACCCTGACCCTAAAACAAACCTAACCCTGGGCCCTGACCCTCACCCTAAAATAAACCCAACCATGGGCACTAACCCTGAAACAATCCTAACCCTGGGCCCTGACCCTAAAACAACCCTAACCCTGGGACCTGGCCCTGACCTAAAACAACCCTAACCCTGGGCCCTGGCCCTGACCTAAAACAACCCTAACCCTGGGCCCTGGCCCTGACCCGAAAACAAGCCTAACCCTCGGCCCTGGCCCTGACCCTAAAACAACCCTAACCCTGGGCCCTGGCCCTGACCCTAAAACAAGCCTAACCCTCGGCCCTGGCCCTGACCCTAAAACAACCCTAACCCTGGGCCCTGGCTCTGACCCTAAAACAACCCTAACCCTGAGCCCTGGCACTAAAACAAGCCTAAACCTGGGCCCAGATCCTGACCCTAAAACAACCGTAACCCTGGGCCCTGGCCCTGACGCTACAACACCGCTAACCCTGGGCCCTGGGCCTGAACCTAAAACAACCCTATCCCTGGGCCCTGGCCATGTCCTAAAACAACCCTAACCCTGGGCATTGACCCTAAAATAACCATAACCCTGGGCCCTGGCCCTAACCCTAAAACAACCCTAACCCTGGACGCTGGCCCTGACACGGAAAAAACCCCTACCCTGGACCCTGGCCCTGACCTTAAAACAACCCTAACCCTGGGCCCGGGCACTGACCCTAAAACAACCCTAATCCTGGACCCTGGCCCTGACCAAAAACAACCCTAAACCTGGACCCTGTCCCTGACCATAAAACAACCGTAACCCTGGGCCCTGGCACTAAAACAAGCCTAACACTGGGCCCAGGTCCTGACCCTAAAACAACCCTAAGCCTGGGCCCTGGCCCTGACCCTAAAACAAGCCTAACCCTGGGCCCTGGCCCTGACCCTAAAACAACCCTAACCCTGGGCCCTGTCCCTGACCCTAAAACAAGCCTAACGCTCGGCCCTGGCCCTGACCCTAAAACAAGCCTAACCCTGGGCCCTGGCCCTGACCCTAAAACAAGCCTAAACCTGGGCCCTAGCCCTGACCCTAAAACAACCCTAACCCTGGGCCCTGGCCCTGACCCTAAAACAACCCTAACCCTGGGACCTGGCCCTGACCTAAAACAACCCTAACCCTGGGCCATGGCCCTGACCTAAAACAACCCTAAACCTGGGCCCTGGCCCTGACCCTAAAACAAGCCTAACCCTGGGCCCTCGCCCTGACCCTAAAAAAACCCTAACACTGGTCCCTGGCCCTAACCCTAAAACAACCCTAACCCTGGGCCCTGACACGGACCCTAAAACAAACCTATCCCTGGGCCCTGACCCTGACCCTAAAATAAACCCAACCATGGGCACTAACCCTAAAACAATCCTAACCCTGGGCCCTGACCCTAAAACAACCCTAACCCTGGGACCTGGCCCTGACCTAAAACAACCCTAACCCTGGGCCCTGGCCCTGACCTAAAACAACCCTAACCCTGGGCCCTGGCCCTGACCCTAAAACAACCCTAACGGTGGGCCCTGGCCCTCACTTAAAACAACCCTAACCCTGGGCCCAAGCCCTGACCCTAAAACAACACTAACCCTGGGCCCTGGCACTAAAACAAGCCTAACCCTGGGCCCAGGTCCTGACCCTAAAACAACCCTAACCCTGGGCCCTGGCCCTGACCCTAAAACAACCCTAACCCTGGGCCCTGGCCCTGACCCGAAAAGAAGCCTAACCCTGGGCCCTGGCCCTGAACCTAAAACAACCCTAACCCTGGGCCCTGGCCCTGACCCTAAAACAAGCCTAACCCTGGGACCTGGCCTTGACGCTAAAACAAGCCTATCCCTGGGCCCTGCCCTGACCGTAAAACAACCCTAACGCTGGGCCCTGTCCCTGGCCCTAAAACACCCCTAAACATGGGCCCTGGCCCTGACCTTAAAACAACCCTAATGCTGGGCCCTGGCACTGACCTAAAACAACCCTGACCCTGGGCCCTGGCCCTGACCCTAAAACAACCCGAACCCTGGGCCCTGGTACTAAAACAAGCCTAACCCTGGGCCCAGGACCAGACCCTAAAACAACCCTAACCGTGGGCCCTGGCCCTGACCCTAAAACAACCCTAACGCTGGGCCGTGGACCTGACCCTAAAACAACCCTAACCCTGGGCCCTGGCACTGACCCTAAAACAAGCCTAACCCTGGGCCTTGGCCCTGACCCTAAAACAAGCCTAACCCTGGGCCCTGGCCCTGACCCTAAAACAACCCTAACCCTGGGCCCTGTGCTTGACCCTAAAACAAGCCTAATCTTGGGCCCTGGCCATGACCCTAAAACAAGCCTAACCCTGGGCCCTGGCCCTGACCCTAAAACAAGCCTAACCCTGGGCCTTGGACCTGACCCTAATACAAGCCTAACCCTTGGCCCTGGCCCTGACCCTAAAACAAGCCTAAACCTGGGCCCTGGCCCTGACCCTAAAACAAGCCTAACCCTGGGCCCTGGCCCTGACCCAAAAATGAGCCTATCCCTGGGCCCTGGACCTGACCCTAAAACAACCCTAACCCTGGGCCCTGACCCTAAAACAACCCTAACCCTGGGCCCTGGCCCTGACACTGAAACAACCCTAACACTGGACCCTGGCCCTGACCCTAAAACAACCCTAACCCTGGGCCCTGGCCCTGACACTGAAACAACCCTTACCCTGGGCCCTGGCCCTGACCCTAAAACACCCCTAAACCTGGACCCTGTCCATGACTCTAAAACAACCCTAATGCTGGGCCCTGGCCCTGACCTAAAACAACCCTCACCCTGGGCCCTGGACCTTACCCTAAAACAACCCTAACCCTGGGCCCTGGACCTTACCCTAAAACAACCCTAAACCTGGGCCCTGTCCCTGAGCCTAAAACAACCCTAACCCTGGGCCCTGGCCCTGACCCTAAAACAACCCTAACCCTGGGCCCTGACCCTGACCCTAAAACAAACCTAACCCTGGGCCCTGACCCTCACCCTAAAATAAACCCAACCATGGGCACTAACCCTGAAACAATCCTAACCCTGGGCCTTGACCCTAAAACAACCCTAACCCTGGGACCTGGCCCTGACCTAAAACAACCCTAACCCTGGGCCCTGGACCTGACCCTAAAACAACCCTAACCCTAGGCACTGACCCTAAAATATCCCTAACCCTGGGTACTGACCCTAAAATAACCATAAACCTGGGCCCTGGCCCTAACCCTAAAACAACCCATACCCTGGGCCCTGGCCCTGACACTAAAACAACCCTTACCCTGGACCCTGGCCCTGACCCTAAAACAAGCCTAACCCTGGGCCCTGGCCCTGACCCTAAAACAACCCTAACCCTGGGGCCTGGCCCTGACCCTAAAACAACCCTAACCCTCGGCCCTGGCCCTGACCCTAAAACAACCCTAATCCTGAGCCCTGGCGCTGACCTAAAACAACCCTAACCCTGGGCCCTGGCCCTGACCCTAAAACAACCCTAACCCTGGGCCCTAGCAGAAAAACAAGCCTCACACTGGGCCCAAGTCCTGACCCTAAAACAACCCTAACCCTGGGCCCTGACGCAGACCCTAAAACAAGCCTAACCCTGGGCCCTGGCCCTGACCCTAAAACAACCCTAACCCTGGACCGTGGCCCTGACCCTAAAACAACCCTACCCCTGGGCCCTGGCCCTGACCCTAAAACAACCCTAACCCTGGGACCTGGCCCTGACCTAAAACAACCCATACCCTGGGCCCTGGCCCTGACCTAAAACAACCCTAACCCTGGGCCCTGGACCTGACCCTAAAACAACCCTAACCCTGGGCCCTGGCACTAAAACAAGCCTAAACCTGGGCCCAGGTCCTGAACCTAAAACAACCCTAACCCTGGGCCCTGGCCCTGACCCTAAAACAACCCTAACACTGGGCCCTGGCCCTAACCCTAAAACAAGCCTAACCTTGGGCCCTGGCCCTGACCCTAAAACAAGCCTATCCCTGGGACCTGGCCCTGACCCTAAAACAACCCTAACCCTGGGCCCTATCCTTGACCCTAAAACAAGCCTAATCCTGGGCCCTGGCCCTGACCCTAAAACAAGCCTATCCGTGGGCCCTGGACCAGACCCTAATACAAGCCTAATCCTTGGCCCTGGCCCTGACCCTAAAACAAGCCTAAACCTGGAACCTGGCCCTGACCTAAAACAACCCTAACCCTGGGCCCTGGCCCTCACTTAAAACAACCCTAACCCTGGGCCCTGGCCCTGACCATAAAACAACCCTAATCCTGGGCCCTGGCCCTGACCCTAAAACAACCCTAACCCTGGGCCCTGGCCCTGAACCTAAAACAACCCTATCCCTGGGCCCTGGCCATGTCCTAAAACAACCCTAACCCTGGGCACTGACCCTAAAATAACCATAACCCTGGGCCCTGGCCCTAACCCTAAAACAACCCTAACCCTGTACCCTGGCCCTGACACGGAAAAAACCCTCACCCTGGACCCTGGCCCTGACCTTAAAACAACCCTAACCCTGGGCCCGGGCACTGACCCTAAAACAACCCTAATCCTGGACCCTGGCCCTGACCAAAAACAACCCTAAACCTGGACCCTGTCCCTGACCATAAAACAACCGTAACCCTGGGCCCTGGCACTAAAACAAGCCTAACACTGGGCCCAGGTCCTGACCCTAAAACAACCCTAAGCCTGGGCCCTGGCCCTGACCCTAAAACAAGCCTAACCCTGGGGCCTGGCCCTGACCCTAAAACAACCCTAACCCTGGGCCCTGTCCCTGACCCTAAAACAAGCCTAACGCTCGGCCCTGGCCCTGACCCTAAAACAAGCCTAACCCTGGGCCCTGGCCCTGACCCTAAAACAAGCCTAAACCTGGGCCCTAGCCCTGACCCTAAAACAACCCTAACCCTGGGCCCTGGCCCTGACCCTAAAACAACCCTAACCCTGGGACCTGGCCCTGACCTAAAACAACCCTAACCCTGGGCCATGGCCCTGACCTAAAACAACCCTAAACCTGGGCCCTGGCCCTGACCCTAAAACAAGCCTAACCCTGGGACCTGGCCCTGACCTAAAACAACCCTAACGGTGGGCCCTGGCCCTCACTTAAAACAACCCTAACCCTGGGCCCAAGCCCTGACCCTAAAACAACACTAACCCTGGGCCCTGGCACTAAAACAAGCCTAACCCTGGGCCCAGGTCCTGACCCTAAAACAACCCTAACCCTGGGCCCTGGCCCTGACCCTAAAACAACCCTAACCCTGGGCCCTGGCCCTGACCCGAAAAGAAGCCTAACCCTGGGCCCTGGCCCTGAACCTAAAACAACCCTAACCCTGGGCCCTGGCCCTGACCCTAAAACAAGCCTAACCCTGGGACCTGGCCTTGACGCTAAAACAAGCCTATCCCTGGGCCCTGCCCTGACCGTAAAACAACCCTAACGCTGGGCCCTGTCCCTAGCCCTAAAACACCCCTAAACCTGGGCCCTGGCCCTGACCTTAAAACAACCCTAATGCTGGGCCCTGGCACTGACCTAAAACAACCCTGACCCTGGGCCCTGGCCCTGACCCTAAAACAACCCGAACCCTGGGCCCTGGTACTAAAACAAGCCTAACCCTGGGCCCAGGACCAGACCCTAAAACAACCCTAACCGTGGGCCCTGGCCCTGACCCTAAAACAACCCTAACGCTGGGCCGTGGACCTGACCCTAAAACAACCCTAACCCTGGGCCCTGGCACTGACCCTAAAACAAGCCTAACCCTGGGCCTTGGCCCTGACCCTAAAACAAGCCTAACCCTGGGCCCTGGCCCTGACCCTAAAACAACCCTAACCCTGGGCCCTGTGCTTGACCCTAAAACAAGCCTAATCTTGGGCCCTGGCCATGACCCTAAAACAAGCCTAACCCTGGGCCCTGGCCCTGACCCTAAAACAAGCCTAACCCTGGGCCTTGGACCTGACCCTAATACAAGCCTAACCCTTGGCCCTGGCCCTGACCCTAAAACAAGCCTAAACCTGGGCCCTGGCCCTGACCCTAAAACAAGCCTAACCCTGGGCCCTGGCCCTGACCCAAAAATGAGCCTATCCCTGGGCCCTGGACCTGACCCTAAAACAACCCTAACCCTGGGCCCTGACCCTAAAACAACCCTAACCCTGGGCCCTGGCCCTGACACTGAAACAACCCTAACACTGGACCCTGGCCCTGACCATAAAACAACCCTAACCCTGGGCCCTGGCCCTGACACTGAAACAACCCTTACCCTGGGCCCTGGCCCTGACCCTAAAACACCCCTAAACCTGGACCCTGTCCATGACTCTAAAACAACCCTAATGCTGGGCCCTGGCCCTGACCTAAAACAACCCTGACCCTGGGCCCTGGACCTTACCCTAAAACAACCCTAACCCTGGGCCCTGGACCTTACCCTAAAACAACCCTAAACCTGGGCCCTGTCCCTGAGCCTAAAACAACCCTAACCCTGGGCCCTGGCCCTGACCCTAAAACAACCCTAACCCTGGGCCCTGACCCTGACCCTAAAACAAACCTAACCCTGGGCCCTGACCCTCACCCTAAAATAAACCCAACCATGGGCACTAACCCTGAAACAATCCTAACCCTGGGCCTTGACCCTAAACAACCCTAACCCTGGGACCTGGCCCTGACCTAAAACAACCCTAACCCTGGGCCCTGGACCTGACCCTAAAACAACCCTAACCCTAGGCACTGACCCTAAAATATCCCTAACCCTGGGTACTGACCCTAAAATAACCATAAACCTGGGCCCTGGCCCTAACCCTAAAACAACCCATACCCTGGGCCCTGGCCCTGACACTAAAACAACCCTTACCCTGGACCCTGGCCCTGACCCTAAAACAAGCCTAACCCTGGGCCCTGGCCCTGACCCTAAAACAACCCTAACCCTGGGGCCTGGCCCTGACCCTAAAACAACCCTAACCCTCGGCCCTGGCCCTGACCCTAAAACAACCCTAATCCTGAGCCCTGGCGCTGACCTAAAACAACCCTAACCCTGGGCCCTGGCCCTGACCCTAAAACAACCCTAACCCTGGGCCCTAGCAGAAAAACAAGCCTCACACTGGGCCCAGGTCCTGACCCTAAAACAACCCTAACCCTGGGCCCTGGCGCAGACCCTAAAACAAGCCTAACCCTGGGCCCTGGCCCTGACCCTAAAACAACCCTAACCCTGGGCCGTGGCCCTGACCCTAAAACAACCCTACCCCTGGGCCCTGGCCCTGACCCTAAAACAACCCTAACCCTGGGACCTGGCCCTGACCTAAAACAACCCTTACCCTGGGCCCTGGCCCTGACCTAAAACAACCCTAACCCTGGGCCCTGGACCTGACCCTAAAACAACCCTAACCCTGGGCCTTGGCACTAAAACAAGCCTAACCCTGGGCCCAGGTCCTGAATCTAAAACAACCCTAACCCTGGGCCCTGGCCCTGACCCTAAAACAACCCTAACACTGGGCCCCGGCCCTAACCCTAAAACAAGCCTAACCTTGGGCCCTGGCCCTGACCCTAAAACAAGCCTATCCCTGGGACCTGGCCCTGACCCTAAAACAACCCTAACCCTGGGCCCTATCCTTGACCCTAAAACAAGCCTAATCCTGGGCCCTGGCCCTGACCCTAAAACAAGCCTATCCGTGGGCCCTGGACCAGACCCTAATACAAGCCTAATCCTTGGCCCTGGCCCTGACCCTAAAACAAGCCTAAACCTGGAACCTGGCCCTGACCTAAAACAACCCTAACCCTGGGCCCTGGCCCTCACTTAAAACAACCCTAACCCTGGGCCCTGGCCCTGACCATAAAACAACCCTAACCCTGGGCCCTGGCCCTGACCCTAAAACAACCCTAACCCTGGGCCCTGGCCCTGAACCTAAAACAATCCTAACGCTGGGCCCTGGCCCTGACACTAAAACAAGCCTAACCCTGGGCCCTGGCCCTGACCCTAAAACAACCCTAACCCTGGGCCCTGTCCCTGACCCTAAAAGAAACCTAACCCTGGGCCCTGGCCCTGACCCTAAAACAACCCTAACACTGGGCCCTGGCCCTGACCCTAAAAGAAGCCTAACCCTGGGCCCTGGCCCTGACCCTAAAACAACCCTAACCCTGGGCCCTGGCCTTGACCCTAAAACAACCCAATCCCTGGGCCCTGGCCCTGACCCTAAAACAAGCCTAAACCTGGGCCCTGGCCCTGACCCTAAAACAAGCCTAACCCTGGGCCCTGGCCCTGACCCTAAAACAAGCCTATCCCTGGGCCCTGGACCTGACCCTAAAACAACCCTAACCCTAGGCACTGACCCTAAAATATCCCTAACCCTGGGTACTGACCCTAAAATAACCATAAACCTGGGCCCCGGCCCTAACCCTAAAACAACCCAAACCCTGGGCCCTGGCCCTGACACTGAAACAACCCTTACCCTGGACCCTGGCCCTGAACCTAAAACAAGCCTAACCCTGGGCCCTGGCCCTGACCCTAAAACAACCCGAACCCTGGGGCCTGGCCCTGACCCTAAAACAACCCTAAACCTCGGCCCTGGCCCTGACCCTAAAACAACCCTAATCCTGAGCCCTGGCGCTGACCTAAAACAACCCTAACCCTGGGCCCTGTCCCTGACCCTAAAACAACCCTAACCCTGGGCCCTAGCAGAAAAACAAGCCTCACACTGGGCCCAGGTCCTGACCCTAAAACAACCCTAACCCTGGGCCCTGGCCCAGACCCTAAAACAAGCCTAACCCTGGGCCCTGGCCCTGACCCTAAAACAACCCTAACCCTGGGCCGTGGCCCTGACCCTAAAACAACCCTACCCCTGGGCCCTGGCCCTGACCCTAAAACAACCCTAACCCTGGGACCTGGCCCTGACCTAAAACAACCCTAACCCTGGGCCCTGGCCCTGACCTAAAACAACCCTAACCCTGGGCCCAAGACCTGACCCTAAAACAACCCTAACCCTGGGCCCTGGCACTAAAACAAGCCTAACCCTGGGCCCAGGTCCTGACCCTAAAACAACCCTAACCCTGGGCCCTGGCCCTCACCCTAAAACAACCCTAACACTGGGCCCTGGCCCTAACCCTAAAACAAGCCTAACCTTGGGCCCTGGCCCTGACCCTAAAACAAGCCTATCCCTGGGACCTGGCCCTGACCCTAAAACAACCCTAACCCTGGGCCCTATCCTTGACCCTAAAACAAGCCTAATCCTGGGCCCTGGACCTGACCCTAAAACAAGCCTATCCGTGGGCCCTGGACCAGACCCTAATACAAGCCTAATCCTTGGCCCTGGCCCTGACCCTAAAACAAGCCTAAACCTGGGCCCTAGCCCTGACCCTAAAACAACCCTAACCCTGGGCCCTGGCCCTGACCCTAAAACAAGCCTATCCCTGGGCCCTGGACCTGACCCTAAAACAAACCTAACCCTAGGCACTGAACCTAAAATATCCCTAACCCTGGGTACTGACCCTAAAATAACCACAACCCTGGGCCCTGGCCCTAACCATAAAACAACCCTAACCCTGGGCCCTGGCCCTGACACTGAAACAACCCTTACCTTGGACCCTGGCCCTGACCCTAAAACAAGCCTAACCCTGGGCCCTGGCCCTGACCCTAAAACAACCCTAACCCTGGGCCCTAGCAGAAAAACAAGCCTCACACTGGGCCCAGGTCCTGACCCTAAAACAACCCTAACCCTGGGCCCTGGCGCAGACCCTAAAACAAGCCTAACCCTGGGCCCTGGCCCTGACCCTAAAACAACCCTAACCCTGGGCCGTGGCCCTGACCCTAAAACAACCCTACCCCTGGGCCCTGGCCCTGACCCTAAAACAACCCTAACCCTGGGACCTGGCCCTGACCTAAAACAACCCTTACCCTGGGCCCTGGCCCTGACCTAAAACAACCCTAACCCTGGGCCCTGGACCTGACCCTAAAACAACCCTAACCCTGGGCCCTGGCACTAAAACAAGCCTAACCCTGGGCCCAGGTCCTGAATCTAAAACAACCCTAACCCTGGGCCCTGGCCCTGACCCTAAAACAACCCTAACACTGGGCCCTGGCCCTAACCCTAAAACAAGCCTAACCTTGGGCCCTGGCCCTGACCCTAAAACAAGCCTATCCCTGGGACCTGGCCCTGACCCTAAAACAACCCTAACCCTGGGCCCTATCCTTGACCCTAAAACAAGCCTAATCCTGGGCCCTGGCCCTGACCCTAAAACAAGCCTATCCGTGGGCCCTGGACCAGACCCTAATACAAGCCTAATCCTTGGCCCTGGCCCTGACCCTAAAACAAGCCTAAACCTGGAACCTGGCCCTGACCTAAAACAACCCTAACCCTGGGCCCTGGCCCTGACCATAAAACAACCCTAACCCTGGGCCCTGGCCCTGACCCTAAAACAACCCTAACCCTGGGCCCTGGCCCTGAACCTAAAACAATCCTAACGCTGGGCCCTGGCCCTGACACTAAAACAAGCCTAACCCTGGGCCCTGGCCCTGACCCTAAAACAACCCTAACCCTGGGCCCTGTCCCTGACCCTAAAAGAAACCTAACCCTGGGCCCTGGCCCTGACCCTAAAACAACCCTAACACTGGGCCCTGGCCCTGACCCTAAAAGAAGCCTAACCCTGGGCCCTGGCCCTGACCCTAAAACAACCCTAACCCTGGGCCCTGGCCTTGACCCTAAAACAACCCAATCCCTGGGCCCTGGCCCTGACCCTAAAACAAGCCTAAACCTGGGCCCTGGCCCTGACCCTAAAACAAGCCTAACCCTGGGCCCTGGCCCTGACCCTAAAACAAGCCTATCCCTGGGCCCTGGACCTGACCCTCAAACAACCCTAACCCTAGGCACTGACCCTAAAATATCCCTAACCCTGGGTACTGACCCTAAAATAACCATAAACCTGGGCCCCGGCCCTAACCCTAAAACAACCCAAACCCTGGGCCCTGGCCCTGACACTGAAACAACCCTTACCCTGGACCCTGGCCCTGAACCTAAAACAAGCCTAACCCTGGGCCCTGGCCCTGACCCTAAAACAACCCGAACCCTGGGGCCTGGCCCTGACCCTAAAACAACCCTAAACCTCGGCCCTGGCCCTGACCCTAAAACAACCCTAATCCTGAGCCCTGGCGCTGACCTAAAACAACCCTAACCCTGGGCCCTGTCCCTGACCCTAAAACAACCCTAACCCTGGGCCCTAGCAGAAAAACAAGCCTCACACTGGGCCCAGGTCCTGACCCTAAAACAACCCTAACCCTGGGCCCTGGCCCAGACCCTAAAACAAGCCTAACCCTGGGCCCTGGCCCTGACCCTAAAACAACCCTAACCCTGGGCCGTGGCCCTGACCCTAAAACAACCCTACCCCTGGGCCCTGGCCCTGACCCTAAAACAACCCTAACCCTGGGACCTGGCCCAGACCTAAAACAACCCTAACCCTGGGCCCTGGCCCTGACCTAAAACAACCCTAACCCTGGGCCCAAGACCTGACCCTAAAACAACCCTAACCCTGGGCCCTGGCACTAAAACAAGCCTAACCCTGGGCCCAGGTCCTGACCCTAAAACAACCCTAACCCTGGGCCCTGGCCCTCACCCTAAAACAACCCTAACACTGGGCCCTGGCCCTAACCCTAAAACAAGCCTAACCTTGGGCCCTGGCCCTGACCCTAAAACAAGCCTATCCCTGGGACCTGGCCCTGACCCTAAAACAACCCTAACCCTGGGCCCTATCCTTGACCCTAAAACAAGCCTAATCCTGGGCCCTGGACCTGACCCTAAAACAAGCCTATCCGTGGGCCCTGGACCAGACCCTAATACAAGCCTAATCCTTGGCCCTGGCCCTGACCCTAAAACAAGCCTAAACCTGGGCCCTAGCCCTGACCCTAAAACAACCCTAACCCTGGGCCCTGGCCCTGACCCTAAAACAAGCCTATCCCTGGGCCCTGGACCTGACCCTAAAACAAACCTAACCCTAGGCACTGAACCTAAAATATCCCTAACCCTGGGTACTGACCCTAAAATAACCACAACCCTGGGCCCTGGCCCTAACCATAAAACAACCCTAACCCTGGGCCCTGGCCCTGACACTGAAACAACCCTTACCTTGGACCCTGGCCGTGACCCTAAAACAAGCCTAACCCTGGGCCCTGGCCCTGACCCTAAAACAACCCTAACCCTGGGCCGTGTCCCTGACCCTAAAACAACCCTAACCCTCGGCCCTGGCCCTGACTCTAAAACAACCCTAAACCTGGGCCCTGACGCTGACCTAAAAAAACCCTAACCCTGGGACCTGGCCCTGACCCTAAAACAACCCTAACCCTGGGCCCTGGCCCTGAACCTAAAACAATCCTAACGCTGGGCCCTGGCCCTGACACTAAAACAAGCCTAACCCTGGGCCCTGGCCCTGACCCTAAAACAACCCTAACCCTGGGCCCTGTCCCTGACCCTAAAAGAAACCTAACCCTGGGCCCTGGCCCTGACCCTAAAACAACCCTAACACTGGGCCCTGGCCCTGACCCTAAAAGAAGCCTAACCCTGGGCCCTGGCCCTGACCCTAAAACAACCCTAACCCTGGGCCCTGGCCTTGACCCTAAAACAACCCAATCCCTGGGCCCTGGCCCTGACCCTAAAACAAGCCTAAACCTGGGCCCTGGCCCTGACCCTAAAACAAGCCTAACCCTGGGCCCTGGCCCTGACCCTAAAACAAGCCTATCCCTGGGCCCTGGACCTGACCCTAAAACAACCCTAACCCTAGGCACTGACCCTAAAATATCCCTAACCCTGGGTACTGACCCTAAAATAACCATAAACCTGGGCCCCGGCCCTAACCCTAAAACAACCCAAACCCTGGGCCCTGGCCCTGACACTGAAACAACCCTTACCCTGGACCCTGGCCCTGAACCTAAAACAAGCCTAACCCTGGGCCCTGGCCCTGACCCTAAAACAGCCCGAACCCTGGGGCCTGGCCCTGACCCTAAAACAACCCTAAACCTCGGCCCTGGCCCTGACCCTAAAACAACCCTAATCCTGAGCCCTGGCGCTGACCTAAAACAACCCTAACCCTGGGCCCTGTCCCTGACCCTAAAACAACCCTAACCCTGGGCCCTAGCAGAAAAACAAGCCTCACACTGGGCCCAGGTCCTGACCCTAAAACAACCCTAACCCTGGGCCCTGGCCCAGACCCTAAAACAAGCCTAACCCTGGGCCCTGGCCCTGACCCTAAAACAACCCTAACCCTGGGCCGTGGCCCTGACCCTAAAACAACCCTACCCCTGGGCCCTGGCCCTGACCCTAAAACAACCCTAACCCTGGGACCTGGCCCTGACCTAAAACAACCCTAACCCTGGGCCCTGGCCCTGACCTAAAACAACCCTAACCCTGGGCCCAAGACCTGACCCTAAAACAACCCTAACCCTGGGCCCTGGCACTAAAACAAGCCTAACCCTGGGCCCAGGTCCTGACCCTAAAACAACCCTAACCCTGGGCCCTGGCCCTCACCCTAAAACAACCCTAACACTGGGCCCTGGCCCTAACCCTAAAACAAGCCTAACCTTGGGCCCTGGCCCTGACCCTAAAACAAGCCTATCCCTGGGACCTGGCCCTGACCCTAAAACAACCCTAACCCTGGGCCCTATCCTTGACCCTAAAACAAGCCTAATCCTGGGCCCTGGACCTGACCCTAAAACAAGCCTATCCGTGGGCCCTGGACCAGACCCTAATACAAGCCTAATCCTTGGCCCTGGCCCTGACCCTAAAACAAGCCTAAACCTGGGCCCTAGCCCTGACCCTAAAACAACCCTAACCCTGGGCCCTGGCCCTGACCCTAAAACAAGCCTATCCCTGGGCCCTGGACCTGACCCTAAAACAAACCTAACCCTAGGCACTGAACCTAAAATATCCCTAACCCTGGGTACTGACCCTAAAATAACCACAACCCTGGGCCCTGGCCCTAACCATAAAACAACCCTAACCCTGGGCCCTGGCCCTGACACTGAAACAACCCTTACCTTGGACCCTGGCCGTGACCCTAAAACAAGCCTAACCCTGGGCCCTGGCCCTGACCCTAAAACAACCCTAACCCTGGGCCATGTCCCTGACCCTAAAACAACCCTAACCCTCGGCCCTGGCCCTGACTCTAAAACAACCCTAAACCTGGGCCCTGACGCTGACCTAAAAAAACCCTAACCCTGGGACCTGGCCCTGACCCTAAAACAACCCTAACCCTAGGCACTGACCCTAAAATATCCCTAACCCTGGGTACTGACCCTAAAATAACCATAAACCTGGGCCCTGGCCCTAACCCTAAAACAACCCATACCCTGGGCCCTGGCCCTGACACTAAAACAACCCTTACCCTGGACCCTGGCCCTGACCCTAAAACAAGCCTAACCCTGGGCCCTGGCCCTGACCCTAAAACAACCCTAACCCTGGGGCCTGGCCCTGACCCTAAAACAACCCTAACCCTCGGCCCTGGCCCTGACCCTAAAACAACCCTAATCCTGAGCCCTGGCGCTGACCTAAAACAACCCTAACCCTGGGCCCTGGCCCTGACCCTAAAACAACCCTAACCCTGGGCCCTAGCAGAAAAACAAGCCTCACACTGGGCCCAGGTCCTGACCCTAAAACAACCCTAACCCTGGGCCCTGGCGCAGACCCTAAAACAAGCCTAACCCTGGGCCCTGGCCCTGACCCTAAAACAACCCTAAACCTGGGCCGTGGCCCTGACCCTAAAACAACCCTACCCCTGGTCCCTGGCCCTGACCCTAAAACAACCCTAACCCTGGGACCTGGCCCTGACCTAAAACAACCCTTACCCTGGGCCCTGGCCCTGACCTAAAACAACCCTAACCCTGGGCCCTGGCACTAAAACAAGCCTAACCCTGGGCCCAGGTCCTGACCCTAAAACAACCCTAACCCTGGGCCCTGGCCCTGACCCTAAAACAACACTAACACTGGGCCCTGGCCCTAACCCTAAAACAAGCCTAACCTTGGGCCCTGGCCCTGACCCTAAAACAAGCCTATCCCTGGGACCTGGCCCTGACCCTAAAACAACCCTAACCCTGGGCCCTATCCTTGACCCTAAAACAAGCCTAATCCTGGGCCCTGGCCCTGACCCTAAAACAAGCCTATCCGTGGGCCCTGGACCAGACCCTAATACAAGCCTAATCCTTGGCCCTGGCCCTGACCCTAAAACAAGCCTAAACCTGGAACCTGGCCCTGACCTAAAACAACCCTAACCCTGGTCCCTGGCCCTCACTTAAAACAACCCTAACCCTGGGCCCTGGCCCTGACCATAAAACAACCCTAACCCTGGGCCCTGGCCCTGACCCTAAAACAACCCTAACCCTGGGCCCTGGCCCTGAACCTAAAACAATCCTAACGCTGGGCCCTGGCCCTGACACTAAAACAAGCCTAACCCTGGGCCCTGGCCCTGACCCTAAAACAACCCTAACCCTGGGCCCTGTCCCTGACCCTAAAAGAAACCTAACCCTGGGCCCTGGCCCTGACCCTAAAACAACCCTAACACTGGGCCCTGGCCCTGACCCTAAAAGAAGCCTAACCCTGGGCCCTGGCCCTGACCCTAAAACAACCCTAACCCTGGGCCCTGGCCTTGACCCTAAAACAACCCAATCCCTGGGCCCTGGCCCTGACCCTAAAACAAGCCTAAACCTGGGCCCTGGCCCTGACCCTAAAACAAGCCTAACCCTGGGCCCTGGCCCTGACCCTAAAACAAGCCTAACCCTCGGCCCTGGCCCTGACCCTAAAACAACCCTAACCCTGGGCCCAGTACCTGACCCTAAAACAAGCCTAACCCTGGGCCCTGGCCCTGACCCTAAAACAAGCCTAACCCTGGGCCCTGGCCCTGACCCTAAAACAAGCCTATCCCTGGGCCCTGGACCTGACCCTAAAACAACCCTAACCCTAGGCACTGACCCTAAAATATCCCTAACCCTGGGTACTGACCCTAAAATAACCATAAACCTGGGCCCTGGCCCTAACCCTAAAACAACCCAAACCCTGGGCCCTGGCCCTGACACTGAAACAACCCTTACCCTGGACCCTGGCCCTGAACCTAAAACAAGTCTAACCCTGGGCCCTGGCCCTGACCCTAAAACAACCCGAACCCTGGGGCCTGGCCCTGACCCTAAAACAACCCTAAACCTCGGCCCTGGCCCTGACCCTAAAACAACCCTAATCCTGAGCCCTGGCGCTGACCTAAAACAACCCTAACCCTGGGCCCTGGCCCTGACCCTAAAACAACCCTAACCCTGGGCCCTAGCAGAAAAACAAGCCTCACACTGGGCCCAGGTCCTGACCCTAAAACAACCCTAACCCTGGGCCCTGGCCCAGACCCTAAAACAAGCCTAACCCTGGGCCCTGGCCCTGAACCTAAAACAACCCTAACCCTGGGCCGTGGCCCTGACCCTAAAACAACCCTACCCCTGGGCCCTGGCCCTGACCCTAAAACAACCCTAACCCTGGGACCTGGCCCTGACCTAAAACAACCCTAACCCTGGGCCCTGGCCCTGACCTAAAACAACCCTAACCCTGGGCCCAAGACCTGACCCTAAAACAACCCTAACCCTGGGCCCTGGCACTAAAACAAGCCTAACCCTGGGCCCAGGTCCTGACCCTAAAACAACCCTAACCCTGGGCCCTGGCCCTCACCCTAAAACAACCCTAACACTGGGCCCTGGCCCTAACCCTAAAACAAGCCTAACCTTGGGCCCTGGCCCTGACCCTAAAACAAGCCTATCCCTGGGACCTGGCCCTGACCCTAAAACAACCCTAACCCTGGGCCCTATCCTTGACCCTAAAACAAGCCTAATCCTGGGCCCTGGACCTGACCCTAAAACAAGCCTATCCGTGGGCCCTGGAACAGAACCTAATACAAGCCTAATCCTTGGCCCTGGCCCTGACCCTAAAACAAGCCTAAACCTGGGCCCTAGCCCTGACCCTAAAACAACCCTAACCCTGGGCCCTGGCCCTGACCCTAAAACAAGCCTATCCCTGGGCCCTGGACCTGACCCTAAAACAAACCTAACCCTAGGCACTGAACCTAAAATATCCCTAACCCTGGGTACTGACCCTAAAATAACCACAACCCTGGGCCCTGGCCCTAACCATAAAACAACCCTAACCCTGGGCCCTGGCCCTGACACTGAAACAACCCTTACCCTGGACCCTGGCCCTGACCCTAAAACAAGCCTAACCCTGGGCCCTGGCCCTGACCCTAAAACAACCCTAACCCTGGGCCGTGTCCCTGACCCTAAAACAACCCTAACCCTCGGCCCTGGCCCTGACTCTAAAACAACCCTAATCCTGGGCCCTGGCGCTGACCTAAAACAACCCTAACCCTGGGACCTGGCCCTGAACCTAAAACAACCCTAACCCTGGGCCCTGGCAGTAAAACAAGCCTCACACTGGGCCCAGGTCCTGACCCTAAAACAACCCTAACCCTGAGCCCTGGCCCAGACCCTAAAACAAGCCTAAACCTGGGCCCTGGCCCTGACCCTAAAACAACCCTAACCCTGGGCCCTATCCCTGACCCTAAAACAAGCCTAACGCTCGGCCCTGGCCGTGACCCTAAAACAAGCCTAACCCTGGGCCCTGGCCCTGACCCTAAAACAAGCCTAACCCTGGGCCCTGGCCCTGACCCTAAAACAACCCTAACCCTGGGCCCTGGCCCTGACCCTAAAACAACCCTAACCCTGGGCCCTGGAACTAAAACAAGCCTAACCCTGGGCCCAGGTCCTGACCCTAAAACAACCCTAACCCTGGGCCCTGTCCTTTACCCTAAAACAAGCCAAATCCTGGGCCCTGGCCCTGAACCTACAACAACCCTAACGCTGGGCCCTGGCCCTGACCCTAAAACAAGCCTAACCCTGGGCCCTGGCCCTGACCCTAAAACAACCCTAACCTTGGGCCCTGGCCCTGACCCTAAAACAAGCCTAACCCTCGGCCCTGGCCCTGACCCTAAAACAACCCTAACCCTGGGCCCTGGCCCTGACCCTAAAACAACCCTAAACCTGGGCCCTGGCACTAAAACAAGCCTAAACCTGGGCCCAGGTCCTGACCCTAAAACAACCCTAACCCTGGGCCCTGGCCCTGACCCTAAAACAAGCCTAACCCTGGGCCCTGGCAGTAAAACAAGCCTCACACTGGGCCCAGGTCCTGACCCTAAAACAACCCTAACCTTGGACCCTGGCCAAGACCCTAAAACAAGCCTAACCCTGGGCCCTGGCCCTGACCCTAAAACAACGCTAACCCTGGGCCCTATCCCTGACCCTAAAACAAGCCTAACGCTCGGCCCTGGCCCTGACCCTAAAACAAGCCTAACCCTGGGCCCTGGCCCTGACCCTAAAACAAGCCTAAACCTGGGCCCTGGCCCTGACCCTAAAACAACCCTAACCCTGGGCCCTGGCCCTGACCCTAAAACAACCCTAACACTGGGCCCTGGCCCTAACCCTAAAACAAGCCTAACCTTGGGCCCTGGCCCTGACCCTAAAACAAGCCTATCCCTGGGACCTTGCCCTGACCCTAAAACAACCCTAACCCGGGGCACTATCCTTGACCCTAAAACAAGCCTAATCCTGGGCCCTGGCCCTGACCCTAAAACAAGCCTATCCGTGTGCCCTGGACCGGACCTTAAAACAAGCCTAACCCTGGGCCCTGGCCCTGACCCTAAAACAACCCTAACCCTGGGCCCTGGCCCTGACCCTAAAACAAGCCTAACCCTTGGCACTGGCATTAAAACAAGCCTCACACTGGGCCCAGGTCCTGACCATAAAACAACCCTAACCCTGGGCCCTGGCCCAGACCCTAAAACAAGCCTAACCCTGGGCCCTGGCCCTGACCCTAAAACAACCCTAACCCTGGGCCCTATCCCTGACCCTAAAACAAGCCTAACGCTCGGCCCTGGCCCTGACCTTAAAACAAGCCTAACCCTGGGCCCTGGCCCTGACCCTAAAACAAGCCTAAACCTGGGCCCTGGCCCTGACCCTAAAACAACCCTAACCCTGGGCCCTGGCACTAAAACAATCCTAACCCTGGGCCCAGGTCCTGACCCTAAAACAACCCTAACCCTAGGCCCTGTCCTTTACCCTAAAACAAGCCTAATTCTGTGCCCTGGCCCTGAACCTACAACAACCCTAACGCTGGGCCCTGGCCCTGACCCTAAAACAAGCCTAACCCTGGGGCCTAGCCCTCACCCTAAAACAACCCTAACCGTGGGCCCTGGCCCTGACCCTAAAACAAGCCTAACCCTAGGCCCTGGCCCTGACCCTCAAACAACCCTAACCTTGGGCCCTGGCCCTGACCCAAAAACAAGCCTAACCCTCGGCCCTGGCCCTGACCCTAAAACAACCCTAACCCTGGGCCCTGGCCCTGACCCTAAAACAACCCTAACCCTGGTCCCTGGCACTAAAACAAGCCTAAACCTGGGCCCAGGTCCTGACTCTAAAACAACTGTAACCCTGGGCCCTGGCCCTGACCCTAAAACAACCCTAACCCTGGGCCCTGGGCCTGACCTAAAACAACCCTAACCCTGGGCCCTGGCCCTGACTTAAAACAACCCAAATACTGGGCCCTCGCCCAGACCCTAAAACCACCCTAACCCTGGGCCCTGGCACTAAAACAAGCCTAACGCTCGGCCCAGGTCCTGACCCTAAAACAACCCTAACCCTGGGACATGGCCCTGACCCTAAAACAACCCTTACCCTGGGCCCTGGCCCTGAACCTAAAACAACCCTAACGCTGGGCCCTGGCCCTGACCCTAAAACAAGCCTAACCCTGGGCCCTGGCCCTGACCCTAAAGCAACCCTAACCCTGGGCCCTGTCCCTGACCCTAAAACAAGCCTAACCCTGGGCCCTGGCCCTGACCCTAAAACAACCCTAACCCTGGGCCCTGGCCCTGACCCTAAAACAAGCCTAACCCTGGGCCCTGACCCTGACCCTAAAACAACCCTAACCCTGAGCCCTAGCCCTGAGCCTAAAACAACCCTATCCCTGGGCCCTGGCCCTGACCCTAAAACAAGCCTAACCCTGGGCCCTGGCCCTGACCCTAAAACAAGCCTAACCCTGGGCCCTGGCCCTGACCCTAAAACAACCCTAACCCTTGGCCCTGGCCCTGACCCTAAAACAAGCCTAAACCTAGGCCCTGTCGCTGACCCTAAAACAACCCTAATGGTGTCCCTGGCCCTGACCTAAAACAACCCTGACCCTGGGCCCTGGCCCTGACCCTAAAACAACACTAACCCAAGGCCCTGGCACTAAAACAAGCCTAACCCTGGGCCCAGGTCCGGAACCTAAAACAATCCTAACCCTGGGCCCTGGCCCTGACCCTAAAACAACCCTAACCCTGGGCCCTGGCCCTGACCCTAAAGCAACCCTAACCCTGGGCCCTGGCCCTGATTCTAAAACAAGCCTAACCCTGGGCCCTGGCCCTGACCCTAAAACAACCCTAACCCTGGGCCCTGGCCCTGACCCTGAAACAAGCCTAACCCTGGGCCCTGGCACTGACCCTAAAAAAACCCTATCCCTGGGCCCTCGCCCTGACCCTAAATCAAGCCTAACCCTCGGCCCTGGCCCTGACCCTAAAACAAGCCTAACCCTGGGCTCTGGCCCTGACCCTAAAACAACCCTAACCCTGGGCCCTGTCCCTGAAGCTAAAACAAGCCTAACCCTGGGCCGTGGCCCTGACCCTAAAACAAGCCTAACCCTGGAACCTGGCCCAGACCCTAAAACAAGCCTAACCCTGGGCCGTGGCCCTGACCCTAAAACAACCCTAACGCTGGGCCCTGACCCTGACCCTTAAACACCCCTAAACCTGGGCCCTGGCCCTGACCCTAAAACAACCCTAATGCTGGGCCCTGGCCCTGACCTAAAACAACCCTGACCCTGGGCCCTGGCCCTGACCCTAAAACAACCCGAACCCTGGGCCCTGGCACTAAAACAAGCCTAACCCTGGGCCCAGGTCCTGACCCTAAAACAACCCTAACCCTGGGCCCTGACCCTGACCCTAAAACAAACCTAACCCTGGGCCCTGACCCTGACCCTAAAATAAACCCAACCATGGGCACTAACCCTAAAACAATCCTAACCCTGGGCCCTGACCCTAAAACAACCCCAACCCTGGGACCTGGCCCTGACCTAAAACAACCCTAACCCTGGGCCCTGGCCCTGACCCTAAAACAAGCCTAACCCTGGGACCTGGCCCTGACCTAAAACAACCCTAACCCTGGGCCCTGGCCCTGACTTAAAACAACCGTAAACCTGGGCCCTGGCCCTGACCCTAAAACAACCCTAACCCTGGGCCCTGGCACTAAAACAAGCCTAACCCTGGGCCCAGGTCCTGACCCTAAAACAACCCTAACCCTGGGCCCTGGCCCTGACCCTAAAGCAACCCTAACCGTGGGCCCTGGCCCAGATTCTAAAACAAGCCTAACCCTGGGCCCTGGCCCTGACCCTAAAACAACCCTAACCCTGGGCCCTGGCCCTGACCCTGAAACAAGCCTAACCCTGGGCCCTGGCCCTGACCTAAAACAACCCTAACCCTGGGCCCTGGCACTGACCCTAAAAAAACCCTATCCCTGGGCCCTCGCCGTGACCCTAAATCAAGCCTAACCCTCGGCCCTGGCCCTGACCCTAAAACAAGCCTAACCCTGGGCCCTGGCCCTGACCCTAAAACAACCCTAACCCTGGGCCCTGTCCCTGAAGCTAAAACAACCCGAACCCTGGGCCCTGGCACTAAAACAAGCCTAACCCTGGGCCCAGGTCCTGACCCTAAAACAACCCTAACCCTGGGCCCTGACCCTGACCCTAAAACAAACCTAACCCTGGGCCCTGACCCTGACCCTAAAATAAACCCAACCATGGGCACTAACCCTAAAACAATCCTAACCCTGGGCCCTGACCCTAAAACAACCCCAACCCTGGGACCTGGCCCTGACCTAAAACAACCCTAACCCTGGGCCCTGGCCCTGACCCTAAAACAAGCCTATCCCTGGGACCTGGCCCTGACCTAAAACAACCCTAACCCTGGGCCCTGGCCCTGACTTAAAACAACCGTAAACCTGGGCCCTGGCCCTGACCCTAAAACAACCCTAACCCTGGGCCCTGGCACTAAAACAAGCCTAACCCTGGGCCCAGGTCCTGACCCTAAAACAACCCTAACCCTGGGCCCTGGCCCTGACCCTAAAACAAACCTAACCCTGGGCCCTGACCCTGACCCTAAAATAAACCCAACCATGGGCACTAACTCTAAAACAATCCTAACCCTGGGCCCTGACCCTAAAACAACCCCAACCCTGGGACCTGGCCCTGACCTAAAACAACCCTAACCCTGGGCCCTGGCCCTGACTTAAAACAACCGTAAACCTGGGCCCTGGCCCTGACCCTAAAACAACCCTAACCCTGGGCCCTGGCACTAAAACAAGCCTAACCCTGGGCCCAGGTCCTGACCCTAAAACAACCCTAACCCTGGGCCCTGGCCCTGACCCTAAAGCAACCCTAACCGTGGGCCCTGGCCCTGATTCTAAAACAAGCCTAACCCTGGGCCCTGGCCCTGACCCTAAAACAACCCTAACCCTGGGCCCTGGCCCTGACCCTGAAACAAGCCTAACCCTGGGCCCTGGCCCTGACCCTAAAACAACCCTAACCCTGGGACCTGGACCTGACCCTAAAACAAGCCTAACCCTGGGCCCTGACCCTGACCCTAAAACAACCCTAACCCTGGGCCCTGGCACTGACCCTAAAAAAACCCTATCCCTGGGCCCTCGCCCTGACCCTAAATCAAGCCTAACCCTCGGCCCTGGCCCTGACCCTAAAACAAGCCTAACCCTGGGCCCTGGCCCTGACCCTAAAACAACCCTAACCCTGGGCCCTGTCCCTGAAGCTAAAACAAGCCTAACCCTGGGCCGTGGCACTGACCCTAAAACAAGCCTAACCCTGGAACCTGGCCCAGACCCTAAAACAAGCCTAACCCTGGGCCGTGGCCCTGACCCTAAAACAACCCTAACGCTGGGCCCTGACCCTGACCCTTAAACACCCCTAAACCTGGGACCTGGCCCTGACCCTAAAACAACCCTAATGCTGGGCCCTGGCCCTGACCTAAAACAACCCTGACCCTGGGCCCTGGCCCTGACCCTAAAACAACCCGAACCCTGGGCCCTGGCACTAAAACAAGCCTAACCCTGGGCCCAGGTCCTGACCCTAAAACAACCCTAACCCTGGGCCCTGACCCTGACCCTAAAACAAACCTAACCCTGGGCCCTGACCCTGACCCTAAAATAAACCCAACCATGGGCACTAACCCTAAAACAATCCTAACCCTGGGCCCTGACCCTAAAACAACCCCAACCCTGGGACCTGGCCCTGACCTAAAACAACCCTAACCCTGGGCCCTGGCCCTGACCCTAAAACAAGCCTATCCCTGGGACCTGGCCCTGACCTAAAACAACCCTAACCCTGGGCCCTGGCCCTGACTTAAAACAACCGTAAACCTGGGCCCTGGCCCTGACCCTAAAACAACCCTAACCCTGGGCCCTGGCACTAAAACAAGCCTAACCCTGGGCCCAGGTCCTGACCCTAAAACAACCCTAACCCTGGGCCCTGGCCCTGACCCTAAAGCAACCCTAACCGTGGGCCCTGGCCCTGATTCTAAAACAAGCCTAACCCTGGGCCCTGGCCCTGACCCTAAAACAACCCTAACCCTGGGCCCTATCCTTGACCCTAAAACAAGCCTAATCCTGGGCCCTGGACCTGACCCTAAAACAAGCCTATCCGTGGGCCCTGGAACAGAACCTAATACAAGCCCAATCCTTGGCCCTGGCCCTGACCCTAAAACAAGCCTAAACCTGGGCCCTAGCCCTGACCCTAAAACAACCCTAACCCTGGGCCCTGGCCCTGACCCTAAAACAAGCCTATCCCTGGGCCCTGGACCTGACCCTAAAACAAACCTAACCCTAGGCACTGAACCTAAAATATCCCTAACCCTGGGTACTGACCCTAAAACAACCGTAAACCTGGGCCCTGGCCCTGACCCTAAAACAACCCTAACCCTGGGCCCTGGCACTAAAACAAGCCTAACCCTGGGCCCAGGTCCTGACCCTAAAACAACCCTAACCCTGGGCCCTGGCCCTGACCCTAAAGCAACCCTAACCGTGGGCCCTGGCCCTGATTCTAAAACAAGCCTAACCCTGGGCCCTGGCCCTGACCCTAAAACAACCCTAACCCTGGGCCCTGGCCCTGACCCTGAAACAAGCCTAACCCTGGGCCCTGGCCCTGACCCTAAAACAACCCTAACCCTGGGACCTGGACCTGACCCTAAAACAAGCCTAACCCTGGGCCCTGACCCTGACCCTAAAACAACCCTAACCCTGGGCCCTGGCACTGACCCTAAAAAAACCCTATCCCTGGGCCCTCGCCCTGACCCTAAATCAAGCCTAACCCTCGGCCCTGGCCCTGACCCTAAAACAAGCCTAACCCTGGGCCCTGGCCCTGACCCTAAAACAACCCTAACCCTGGGCCCTGTCCCTGAAGCTAAAACAAGCCTAACCCTGGGCCGTGGCCCTGACCCTAAAACAAGCCTAACCCTGGAACCTGGCCCAGACCCTAAAACAAGCCTAACCCTGGGCCGTGGCCCTGACCCTAAAACAACCCTAACGCTGGGCCCTGACCCTGACCCTTAAACACCCCTAAACCTGGGCCCTGGCCCTGACCCTAAAACAACCCTAATGCTGGGCCCTGGCCCTGACCTAAAACAACCCTGACCCTGGGCCCTGGCCCTGACCCTAAAACAACCCGAACCCTGGGCCCTGGCACTAAAACAAGCCTAACCCTGGGCCCAGGTCCTGACCCTAAAACAACCCTAACCCTGGGCCCTGACCCTGACCCTAAAACAAACCTAACCCTGGGCCCTGACCCTGACCCTAAAATAAACCCAACCATGGGCACTAACCCTAAAACAATCCTAACCCTGGGCCCTGACCCTAAAACAACCCCAACCCTGGGACCTGGCCCTGACCTAAAACAACCCTAACCCTGTGCCCTGGCCCTGACCCTAAAACAAGCCTAACCCTGGGACCTGGCCCTGACCTAAAACAACCCTAACCCTGGGCCCTGGCCCTGACTTAAAACAACCGTAAACCTGGGCCCTGGCCCTGACCCTAAAACAACCCTAACCCTGGGCCCTGGCACTAAAACAAGCCTAACCCTGGGCCCAGGTCCTGACCCTAAAACAACCCTAACCCTGGGCCCTGGCCCTGACCCTAAAGCAACCCTAACCGTGGGCCCTGGCCCTGATTCTAAAACAAGCCTAACCCTGGGCCCTGGCCCTGACCCTAAAACAACCCTAACCCTGGGCCCTGGCCCTGACCCTGAAACAAGCCTAACCCTGGGACCTGGCCCTGACCCTAAAACAACCCTAACCCTGGGACCTGGACCTGACCCTAAAACAAGCCTAACCCTGGGCCCTGACCCTGACCCTAAAACAACCCTAACCCTGGGCCCTGGCACTGACCCTAAAAAAACCCTATCCCTGGGCCCTCGCCCTGACCCTAAATCAAGCCTAACCCTCGGCCCTGGCCCTGACCCTAAAACAAGCCTAACCCTGGGCCCTGGCCCTGACCCTAAAACAACCCTAACCCTGGGCCCTGTCCCTGAAGCTAAAACAAGCCTAACCCTGGGCCGTGGCCCTGACCCTAAAACAAGCCTAACCCTGGAACCTGGCCCAGACCCTAAAACAAGCCTAACCCTGGACCGTGGCCATGACCCTAAAACAACCCTAACGCTGGGCCCTGACCCTGACCCTTAAACACCCCTAAACCTGGGCCCTGGCCCTGACCCTAAAACAACCCTAATGCTGGGCCCTGGCCCTGACCTAAAACAACCCTGACCCTGGGCCCTGGCCCTGACCCTAAAACAACCCGAACCCTGGGCCCTGGCACTAAAACAAGCCTAACCCTGGGCCCAGGTCCTGACCCTAAAACAACCCTAACCCTGGGCCCTGACCCTGACCCTAAAACAAACCTAACCCTGGGCCCTGACCCTGACCCTAAAATAAACCCAACCATGGGCACTAACCCTAAAACAATCCTAACCCTGGGCCCTGACCCTAAAACAACCCCAACCCTGGGACCTGGCCCTGACCTAAAACAACCCTAACCCTGGGCCCTGGCCCTGACCCTAAAACAAGCCTAACCCTGGGACCTGGCCCTGACCTAAAACAACCCTAACCCTGGGCCCTGGCCCTGACTTAAAACAACCGTAAACCTGGGCCCTGGCCCTGACCCTAAAACAACCCTAACCCTGGGCCCTGGCACTAAAACAAGCCTAACCCTGGGCCCAGGTCCTGACCCTAAAACAACCCTAACCCTGGGCCCTGGCCCTGACCCTAAAGCAACCCTAACCGTGGGCCCTGGCCCTGATTCTAAAACAAGCCTAACCCTGGGCCCTGGCCCTGACCCTAAAACAACCCTAACCCTGGGCCCTGGCCCTGACCCTGAAACAAGCCTAACCCTGGGCCCTGGCCCTGACCCTAAAACAACCCTAACCCTGGGACCTGGACCTGACCCTAAAACAAGCCTAACCCTGGGCCCTGACCCTGACCCTAAAACAACCCTAACCCTGGGCCCTGGCACTGACCCTAAAAAAACCATATCCCTGGGCCCTCGCCCTGACCCTAAATCAAGCCTAACCCTCGGCCCTGGCCCTGACCCTAAAACAAGCCTAACCCTGGGCCCTGGCCCTGACCCTAAAACAACCCTAACCCTGGGCCCTGTCCCTGAAGCTAAAACAAGCCTAACCCTGGGCCGTGGCCCTGACCCTAAAACAAGCCTAACCCTGGAACCTGGCCCAGACCCTAAAACAAGCCTAACCCTGGGCCGTGGCCCTGACCCTAAAACAACCCTAACGCTGGGCCCTGACCCTGACCCTTAAACAGCCCTAAACCTGGGCCCTGGCCCTGACCCAAAAACAACCCTAATGCTGGGCCCTGGCCCTGACCTAAAACAACCCTGACCCTGGGCCCTGGCCCTGACCCTAAAACAACCCGAACCCTGGGCCCTGGCACTAAAACAAGCCTAACCCTGGGCCCAGGTCCTGACCCTAAAACAACCCTAACCCTGGGCCCTGGCCCTGACCCTAAAACAACCCTAACGCTGGGCCCTGCCCCTGACCCTAAAACAACCCTAACCCTGGGCTCTGGCCCTAACCCTAAAACAAGCCTAAACCTGGGCCATGGCCCTGACCCTAAAACAAGCCTATCCCTGGGACCTGGCTCTGACCCTAAAAAAACCCTAACCCTGGGCCCTGTCCTTGACCCTAAAACAAGCCTAATCCTGGGCCCTGGCCCTGACCCTAAAACAAGCGTATCCGTGGGCCCTGGACCGGACCCTAATACAAGCCTAATACTTGGCCCTGGCCCTGACCCTAAAACAAGCCTAACCCTGGGCACTGATTCTAAAATATCCCTAACTCTGGGTACTGACCCTAAAACAACCATAACCCTGGGCCCTGGCCCTAACCCTAAAACAATCCTAACCCTGGGCCCTGGCCCTGACACTGAAACAACCCTTACCCTGGACCCTGGCCCTGACCCTAAAACAACCCTAACACTGGGCCCTGGCCCTGACACTGAAACAACCCTTACCCTGGGCCCTGGCCCTGACCCTAAAACACCCCTAAACCTGGGCCCTGTCCCTGACCCTAAAACAACCCTGATGCTGAGCCCTGGCCCTGACCTAAAACAACCCTGACCCTGAGCACTGGCCATGACCCTAAAACAACCCTAACCCTGGGCCCTGGCACTAAAATAAGCCTAACCCTGGGCCCAGGTCCTGAGCCTAAAATGACCCTAACCCTGCGCCTTGGCCCTGACCCTAAAACAACCCTAACGCTGGGCCCTGGCCCTGACCCTAAAACAACCCTAATCCTGGGCCCTGGCCATGACCCTAAAACAAGCCTAACCCTGGGCCCTGGCCCTGACCCAAAAACAAGCCTAACCCTGGGCTCTGGCCCTGACCCTAAAACAAGCCTAACCCTGGGCCCTGGCCCTGACCATAAAACAACCCTAACCCTGGGCCCTGTCCCTGACCCTAAAACAACCCTAACCCTCGGCCCTGGCCCTGACCCTAAAACAACCCTAATCCTGGGCCCTGGCGCTGACATAAAACAACCCTAACCCTGGGCCCTGGCCCTGACCCTAAAACAACCCTAACCCTGGGCACTGGCAGTAAAACAAGCCTCACACTGGGCCCAGGTCCAGACCTTAAAACAACCCTAACCCTGGGCCCTGGCCCAGACCCTAAAACAGGCCTAACCCTGGGCCCTGGCCCTGACCCTAAAACAACCCTAACCCTGGGCCCTATCCCTGACCCTAAAACAAGCCTAACGCTCGGCCCTGGCCCTGACCCTAAAACAAGCCTAACCCAGGGCCCTGGCCCTGACCCTAAAACAAACCTAAACCTGGGCCCTGACCCTGACCCTAAAACAACCCTAACCCTGGGCCCTCGCCCTGACCCTAAAACAACCCTAACCCTGGGACCTGGCCCTGACCTAAAACAACCCTAGCCCTGGGCCCTGGCCCTGACCTAAAACAAACCTAAACCTGGGCCCTGGCCCTGACCCTAAAACAAGCCTAACCCTGGGCCCTCGCCCTGACCCTAAAAAAACCCTAACCCTGGGCACTGGCCCTAACCCTGCCGTAAAACAACCCTAACCCTGGGCCCTGGCTCTGACCCTAAAACAAGCCTAACCCTGTGCCCTGGCCCTGACTCTGAAACAAGCCTAACCGTGGGCCCAGGTCCTGACCCTAAAACAATCCTAACCCTGGGCCCTGGCCCTGACCCTAACACAACCCTAACCCTGGGCCCTGGCCCTGAACTTAAAACAACCCTAACCCTGGGCCCTGGACCTTACCCTAAAACAACCCTAAACCTGGGCCCTGGCCCTGACAATAAAACAACCCTAACCCTGGGCCCTGGCCCTGACCCTAAAACAAGCCTAAACCTGGGCCCTGGCCCTGACCCTAAAACAACCCTAACCCTGGGCCCTGACCCTGACCCTAAAACAAACCTAACCCTGGGCCCTGACCCTGACCCTAAAATAAACCCAACCATGGGCACTACCCTAAAACAATCCTAACCGTGGGCCCTGACCCTAAAACAACCCCAACCCTGGGACCTGGCCCTGACCTAAAACAACCCTAACCCTGGGCCCTGGCCATGACCTAAAACAACCCTAACCCTGGGCCCTGGCCCTGACCCTAAAACAAGCCTAACCCTGGGACCTGGCCCTGACCTAAAACAACCCTAACCCTGGGCCCTGGCCCTGACTTAAAACAACCGTAAACCTGGGCCCTGGCCCTGACCCTAAAACAACCCTAACCCTGGGCCCTGGCACTAAAACCAGCCTAACCCTTGGCCCAGGTCCTGACCCTAAAACAACCCTAACCCTGGGCCCTGGCCCTGACCCTAAAACAACCCTAACCCTGGGCCCTGGCCCTGAATCTAAAACAACCCTAACGCTGGGCCCTGGCCCTGACCCTAAAACAAACCTAACCCTGGGCCCTGGCCCTGACCCTAAAACAACCCTAACCCTGGGCCCTGTCCCTGACCCTAAAACAGGCCTGACCCTGGGCACTGCCCCTGACCCTAAAACAACCCTAAACCTGGGCCCTGGCCCTGACCCTAAAACAACCATAACCCTGGGCCCTGGCCCTGACCCTAAAACAAGCCTAACCCTGTGCCCTGGCCCTGACCCTAAAACAAGCCCAACCCTGGGCCCTGGCCCTGACCCTAAAACAACCCTCTCCCTGGGCCCTGGCCCTGACCCTAAAACAACCCGAATCCTGGTCCCTGGCCCTGACCTAAAACAACCCTAACCCTGGGCGCTAGCCCTGACCCTAAAAAAACCATAACCTTGGGCCCTGGCACTAAAACAAGCCTAAAACTGGGCCCAGGTCCTGACCCTAAAACAACCGTAACCCTGGGCCCTGGCCCTGACCATAAAACAACCCTAACCCTGGGCCCTGACCCTAAAACAACCCTTACCCTGGGCCCTGGCCCTGAACCTAAAACAACCCTAACGCTGGGCCCTGGCCCTGACCCTAAAACAAGCCTAACCCTGGGCCCTGGCCCTGACCCTAAAGCAACCCTAACCCTGGGCCCTGTCCCTGACCCTAAAACAAGCCTAACCCTGGGCCCTGGCCCTGACCCTAAAACAACCCTAACCCTGGGCCCTGGCCCTGACCCTAAAACAAGCCTAACCCTGGGCCCTGACCCTGACCCTAAAACAACCCTAACCCTGAGCCCTAGCCCTGAGCCTAAAACAACCCTATCCCTGGGCCCTGGCCCTGACCCTAAAACAAGCCTAACCCTGGGCCCTGGCCCTGACCCTAAAACAAGCCTAACCCTGGGCCCTGGCCCTGACCCTAAAACAACCCTAACCCTTGGCCCTGGCCCTGACCCTAAAACAAGCCTAAACCTGGGCCCTGTCGCTGACCCTAAAACAACCCTAATGGTGTCCCTGGCCCTGACCTAAAACAACCCTGACCCTGGGCCCTGGCCCTGACCCTAAAACAACACTAACCCAAGGCCCTGGCACTAAAACAAGCCTAACCCTGGGCCCAGGTCCGGAACCTAAAACAATCCTAACCCTGGGCCCTGGCCCTGACCCTAAAACAACCCTAACCCTGGGCCCTGGCCCTGACCCTAAAGCAACCCTAACCGTGGGCCCTGGCCCTGATTCTAAAACAAGCCTAACCCTGGGCCCTGGCCCTGACCCTAAAACAACCCTAACCCTGGGCCCTGGCCCTGACCCTGAAACAAGCCTAACCCTGGGCCCTGGCCCTGACCCTAAAACAACCCTAACCCTGGGACCTGGACCTGACCCTAAAACAAGCCTAACCCTGGGCCCTGACCCTGACCCTAAAACAACCCTAACCCTGGGCCCTGGCACTGACCCTAAAAAAACCCTATCCCTGGGCCCTCGCCCTGACCCTAAATCAAGCCTAACCCTCGGCCCTGGCCCTGACCCTAAAACAAGCCTAACCCTGGGCCCTGGCCCTGACCCTAAAACAACCCTAACCCTGGGCCCTGTCCCTGAAGCTAAAACAAGCCTAACCCTGGGCCGTGGCCCTGACCCTAAAACAAGCCTAACCCTGGAACCTGGCCCAGACCCTAAAACAAGCCTAACCCTGGGCCGTGGCCCTGACCCTAAAACAACCCTAACGCTGGGCCCTGACCCTGACCCTTAAACACCCCTAAACCTGGGCCCTGGCCCTGACCCTAAAACAACCCTAATGCTGGGCCCTGGCCCTGACCTAAAACAACCCTGACCCTGGGCCCTGGCCCTGACCCTAAAACAACCCGAACCCTGGGCCCTGGCACTAAAACAAGCCTAACCCTGGGCCCAGGTCCTGACCCTAAAACAACCCTAACCCTGGGCCCTGACCCTGACCCTAAAACAAACCTAACCCTGGGCCCTGACCCTGACCCTAAAATAAACCCAACCATGGGCACTAACCCTAAAACAATCCTAACCCTGGGCCCTGACCCTAAAACAACCCCAACCCTGGGACCTGGCCCTGACCTAAAACAACCCTAACCCTGGGCCCTGGCCCTGACCCTAAAACAAGCCTAACCCTGGGACCTGGCCCTGACCTAAAACAACCCTAACCCTGGGCCCTGGCCCTGACTTAAAACAACCGTAAACCTGGGCCCTGGCCCTGACCCTAAAACAACCCTAACCCTGGGCCCTGGCACTAAAACAAGCCTAACCCTGGGCCCAGGTCCTGACCCTAAAACAACCCTAACCCTGGGCCCTGGCCCTGACCCTAAAGCAACCCTAACCGTGGGCCCTGGCCCTGATTCTAAAACAAGCCTAACCCTGGGCCCTGGCCCTGACCCTAAAACAACCCTAACCCTGGGCCATGGCCCTGACCCTGAAACAAGCCTAACCCTGGGCCCTGGCCCTGACCCTAAAACAACCCTAACCCTGGGACCTGGACCTGACCCTAAAACAAGCCTAACCCTGGGCCCTGACCCTGACCCTAAAACAACCCTAACCCTGGGCCCTGGCACTGACCCTAAAAAAACCCTATCCCTGGGCCCTCGCCCTGACCCTAAATCAAGCCTAACCCTCGGCCCTGGCCCTGACCCTAAAACAAGCCTAACCCTGGGCCCTGGCCCTGACCCTAAAACAACCCTAACCCTGGGCCCTGTCCCTGAAGCTAAAACAAGCCTAACCCTGGGCCGTGGCCCTGACCCTAAAACAAGCCTAACCCTGGAACCTGGCCCAGACCCTAAAACAAGCCTAACCCTGGGCCGTGGCCCTGACCCTAAAACAACCCTAACGCTGGGCCCTGACCCTGACCCTTAAACACCCCTAAACCTGGGCCCTGGCCCTGACCCTAAAACAACCCTAATGCTGGGCCCTGGCCCTGACCTAAAACAACCCTGACCCTGGGCCCTGGCCCTGACCCTAAAACAACACGAACCCTGGGCCCTGGCACTAAAACAAGCCTAACCCTGGGCCCAGGTCCTGACCCTAAAACAACCCTAACCCTGGGCCCTGACCCTGACCCTAAAACAAACCTAACCCTGGGCCCTGACCCTGACCCTAAAATAAACCCAACCATGGGCACTAACCCTAAAACAATCCTAACCCTGGGCCCTAACCCTAAAACAACCCCAACCCTGGGACCTGGCCCTGACCTAAAACAACCCTAACCCTGGGCCCTGGCCCTGACCCTAAAACAAGCCTAACCCTGGGACCTGGCCCTGACCTAAAACAACCCTAACCCTGGGCCCTGGCCCTGACTTAAAACAACCGTAAACCTGGGCCCTGGCCCTGACCCTAAAACAACCCTAACCCTGGGCCCTGGCACTAAAACAAGCCTAACCCTGGGCCCAGGTCCTGACCCTAAAACAACCCTAACCCTGGGCCCTGGCCCTGACCCTAAAGCAACCCTAACCGTGGGCCCTGGCCCTGATTCTAAAACAAGACTAACCCTGGGCCCTGGCCCTGACCCTAAAACAACCCTAACCCTGGGCCCTGGCCCTGACCCTGAAACAAGCCTAACCCTGGGCCCTGGCCCTGACCCTAAAACAACCCTAACCCTGGGACCTGGACCTGACCCTAAAACAAGCCTAACCCTGGGCCCTGACCCTGACCCTAAAACAACCCTAACCCTGGGCCCTGGCACTGACCCTAAAAAAACCCTATCCCTGGGCCCTCGCCCTGACCCTAAATCAAGCCTAACCCTCGGCCCTGGCCCTGACCCTAAAACAAGCCTAACCCTGGGCCCTGGCCCTGACCCTAAAACAACCCTAACCCTGGGCCCTGTCCCTGAAGCTAAAACAAGCCTAACCCTGGGCCGTGGCCCTGACCCTAAAACAAGCCTAACCCTGGAACCTGGCCCAGACCCTAAAACAAGCCTAACCCTGGGCCGTGGCCCTGACCCTAAAACAACCCTAACGCTGGGCCCTGACCCTGACCCTTAAACACCCCTAAACCTGGGCCCTGGCCCTGACCCTAAAACAACCCTAATGCTGGGCCCTGGCCCTGACCTAAAACAACCCTGACCCTGGGCCCTGGCCCTGACCCTAAAACAACCCGAACCCTGGGCCCTGGCACTAAAACAAGCCTAACCCTGGGCCCAGGTCCTGACCCTAAAACAACCCTAACCCTGGGCCCTGACCCTGACCCTAAAACAAACCTAACCCTGGGCCCTGACCCTGACCCTAAAATAAACCCAACCACGGGCACTAACCCTAAAACAATCCTAACCCTGGGCCCTGACCCTAAAACAACCCCAACCCTGGGACCTGGCCCTGACCTAAAACAACCCTAACCCTGGGCCCTGGCCCTGACCCTAAAACAAGCCTAACCCTGGGACCTGGCCCTGACCTAAAACAACCCTAACCCTGGGCCCTGGCCCTGACTTAAAACAACCGTAAACCTGGGCCCTGGCCCTGACCCTAAAACAACCCTAACCCTGGGCCCTGGCCCTGACTTAAAACAACCGTAAACCTGGGCCCTGGCCCTGACCCTAAAACAACCCTAACCCTGGGCCCTGGCACTAAAACAAGCCTAACCCTGGGCCCAGGTCCTGACCCTAAAACAACCCTAACCCTGGGCCCTGGCCCTGACCCTAAAGCAACCCTAACCGTGGGCCCTGGCCCTGATTCTAAAACAAGCCTAACCCTGGGCCCTGGCCCTGACCCTAAAACAACCCTAACCCTGGGCCCTGGCCCTGACCCTGAAACAAGCCTAACCCTGGGCCCTGGCCCTGACCCTAAAACAACCCTAACCCTGGGACCTGGACCTGACCCTAAAACAAGCCTAACCCTGGGCCCTGACCCTGACCCTAAAACAACCCTAACCCTGGGCCCTGGCACTGACCCTAAAAAAACCCTATCCCTGGGCCCTCGCCCTGACCCTAAATCAAGCCTAACCCTCGGCCCTGGCCCTGACCCTAAAACAAGCCTAACCCTGGGCCCTGGCCCTGACCCTAAAACAACCCTAACCCTGGGCCCTGTCCCTGAAGCTAAAACAAGCCTAACCCTGGGCCGTGGCCCTGACCCTAAAACAAGCCTAACCCTGGAACCTGGCCCAGACCCTAAAACAAGCCTAACCCTGGACCGTGGCCATGACCCTAAAACAACCCTAACGCTGGGCCCTGACCCTGACCCTTAAACACCCCTAAACCTGGGCCCTGGCCCTGACCCTAAAACAACCCTAATGCTGGGCCCTGGCCCTGACCTAAAACAACCCTGACCCTGGGCCCTGGCCCTGACCCTAAAACAACCCGAACCCTGGGCCCTGGCACTAAAACAAGCCTAACCCTGGGCCCAGGTCCTGACACTAAAACAACCCTAACCCTGGGCCCTGACCCTGACCCTAAAACAAACCTAACCCTGGGCCCTGACCCTGACCCTAAAATAAACCCAACCATGGGCACTAACCCTAAAACAATCCTAACCCTGGGCCCTGACCCTAAAACAACCCCAACCCTGGGACCTGGCCCTGACCTAAAACAACCCTAACCCTGGGCCCTGGCCCTGACCCTAAAACAAGCCTAACCCTGGGACCTGGCCCTGACCTAAAACAACCCTAACCCTGGGCCCTGGCCCTGACTTAAAACAACCGTAAACCTGGGCCCTGGCCCTGACCCTAAAACAACCCTAACCCTGGGCCCTGGCACTAAAACAAGCCTAACCCTGGGCCCAGGTCCTGACCCTAAAACAACCCTAACCCTGGACCCTGGCCCTGACCCTAAAGCAACCCTAACCGTGGGCCCTGGCCCTGATTCTAAAACAAGCCTAACCCTGGGCCCTGGCCCTGACCCTAAAACAACCCTAACCCTGGGCCCTGGCCCTGACCCTGAAACAAGCCTAACCCTGGGCCCTGGCCCTGACCCTAAAACAACCCTAACCCTGGGACCTGGACCTGACCCTAAAACAAGCCTAACCCTGGGCCCTGACCCTGACCCTAAAACAACCCTAACCCTGGGCCCTGGCACTGACCCTAAAAAAACCCTATCCCTGGGCCCTCGCCCTGACCCTAAATCAAGCCTAACCCTTGGCCCTGGCCCTGACCCTAAAACAAGCCTAACCCTGGGCCCTGGCCCTGACCCTAAAACAACCCTAACCCTGGGCCCTGTCCCTGAAGCTAAAACAAGCCTAACCCTGGGCCGTGGCCCTGACCCTAAAACAAGCCTAACCCTGGAACCTGGCCCAGACCCTAAAACAAGCCTAACCCTGGGCCGTGGCCCTGACCCTAAAACAACCCTAACGCTGGGCCCTGACCCTGACCCTTAAACACCCCTAAACCTGGGCCCTGGCCCTGACCCTAAAACAACCCTAATGCTGGGCCCTGGCCCTGACCTAAAACAACCCTGACCCTGGGCCCTGGCCCTGACCCCAAAAAAACCCGAACCCTGGGCCCTGGCACTAAAACAAGCCTAACCCTGGGCCCAGGTCCTGACCCTAAAACAACCCTAACCCTGGGCCCTGGCCCTGACCCTAAAACAACCCTAACGCTGGGCCCTGCCCCTGACCCTAAAACAACCCTAACCCTGGGCTCTGGCCCTAACCCTAAAACAAGCCTAAACCTGGGCCATGGCCCTGACCCTAAAACAAGCCTATCCCTGGGACCTGGCTCTGACCCTAAAAAAACCCTAACCCTGGGCCCTGTCCTTGACCCTAAAACAAGCCTAATCCTGGGCCCTGGCCCTGACCCTAAAACAAGCGTATCCGTGGGCCCTGGACCGGACCCTAATACAAGCCTAATACTTGGCCCTGGCCCTGACCCTAAAACAAGCCTAACCCTGGGCACTGATTCTAAAATATCCCTAACTCTGGGTACTGACCCTAAAACAACCATAACCCTGGGCCCTGGCCCTAACCCTAAAACAATCCTAACCCTGGGCCCTGGCCCTGACACTGAAACAACCCTTACCCTGGACCCTGGCCCTGACCCTAAAACAACCCTAACACTGGGCCCTGGCCCTGACACTGAAACAACCCTTACCCTGGGCCCTGGCCCTGACCCTAAAACACCCCTAAACCTGGGCCCTGTCCCTGACCCTAAAACAACCCTGATGCTGGGCCCTGGCCCTGACCTAAAACAACCCTGACCCTGAGCCCTGGCCATGACCCTAAAACAACCCTAACCCTGGGCCCTGGCACTAAAATAAGCCTAACCCTGGGCCCAGGTCCTGAGCCTAAAATGACCCTAACCCTGCGCCTTGGCCCTGACCCTAAAACAACCCTAACGCTGGGCCCTGGCCCTGACCCTAAAACAACCCTAATCCTGGGCCCTGGCCATGACCCTAAAACAAGCCTAACCCTGGGCCCTGGCCCTGACCCAAAAACAAGCCTAACCCTGGGCTCTGGCCCTGACCCTAAAACAAGCCTAACCCTGGGCCCTGGCCCTGACCATAAAACAACCCTAACCCTGGGCCCTATCCCTGACCCTAAAACAACCCTAACCCTCGGCCCTGGCCCTGACCCTAAAACAACCCTAATCCTGGGCCCTGGCGCTGACATAAAACAACCCTAACCCTGGGCCCTGGCCCTGACCCTAAAACAACCCTAACCCTGGGCACTGGCAGTAAAACAAGCCTCACACTGGGCCCAGGTCCAGACCTTAAAACAACCCTAACCCTGGACCCTGGCCCAGACCCTAAAACAGGCCTAACCCTGGGCCCTGGCCCTGACCCTAAAACAACCCTAACCCTGGGCCCTATCCCTGACCCTAAAACAAGCCTAACGCTCGGCCCTGGCCCTGACCCTAAAACAAGCCTAACCCAGGGCCCTGGCCCTGACCCTAAAACAAACCTAAACCTGGGCCCTGACCCTGACCCTAAAACAACCCTAACCCTGGGCCCTCGCCCTGACCCTAAAACAACCCTAACCCTGGGACCTGGCCCTGACCTAAAACAACCCTAGCCCTGGGCCCTGGCCCTGACCTAAAACAAACCTAAACCTGGGCCCTGGCCCTGACCCTAAAACAAGCCTAACCCTGGGCCCTCGCCCTGACCCTAAAAAAACCCTAACCCTGGGCACTGGCCCTAACCCTGCCGTAAAACAACCCTAACCCTGGGCCCTGGCTCTGACCCTAAAACAAGCCTAACCCTGTGCCCTGGCCCTGACTCTGAAACAAGCCTAACCGTGGGCCCAGGTCCTGACCCTAAAACAATCCTAACCCTGGGCCCTGGCCCTGACCCTAACACAACCCTAACCCTGGGCCCTGGCCCTGAACTTAAAACAACCCTAACCCTGGGCCCTGGACCTTACCCTAAAACAACCCTAAACCTGGGCCCTGGCCCTGACAATAAAACAACCCTAATGCTGGGCCCTGGCCCTGACCCTAAAACAAGCCTAAACCTGGGCCCTGGCCCTGACCCTAAAACAACCCTAACCCTGGGCCCTGACCCTGACCCTAAAACAAACCTAACCCTGGGCCCTGACCCTGACCCTAAAATAAACCCAACCATGGGCACTAACCCTAAAACAATCCTAACCGTGGGCCCTGACCCTAAAACAACCCCAACCCTGGGACCTGGCCCTGACCTAAAACAACCCTAACCCTGGGCCCTGGCCATGACCTAAAACAACCCTAACCCTGGGCCCTGGCCCTGACCCTAAAACAAGCCTAACCCTGGGACCTGGCCCTGACCTAAAACAACCCTAACCCTGGGCCCTGGCCCTGACTTAAAACAACCGTAAACCTGGGCCCTGGCCCTGACCCTAAAACAACCCTAACCCTGGGCCCTGGCACTAAAACCAGCCTAACCCTGGGCCCAGGTCCTGACCCTAAAACAACCCTAACCCTGGGCCCTGGCCCTGACCCTAAAACAACCCTAACCCTGGGCCCTGGCCCTGAATCTAAAACAACCCTAACGCTGGGCCCTGGCCCTGACCCTAAAACAAACCTAACCCTGGGCCCTGGCCCTGACCCTAAAACAACCCTAACCCTGGGCCCTGTCCCTGACCCTAAAACAAGCCTAACCCTGGGCCCTGGCCCTGACCCTAAAACAACCCTAACCCTGGGCCCTGGCCTTGACCCTAAAACAACCCTATCCCTGGGCCCTGGCCCTGACCCTAAAACAAGCCTAACACTGGGCCCTGGCCCTGACCCTAAAACAAGCCTAACACTGGGCCCTGGCCCTGACCCTAAAACAAGCCTAATCCTGGGCCCTGGCCCAGACCCTAAAACAACCCTAACCCTGGGCCCTGTCCCTGACCCTAAAACAAGCCTAACCCTGGGCCCTGACCCTGACCCTAAAACAAGCCTAACCCTGTGCCCTGGCCCTGACCGTAAAACAAGCCCAACCCTGGGCCCTGGCCCTGACCCTAAAACAACCCTCTCCCTGGGCCCTGGCCCTGACCCTAAAACAACCCGAATCCTGGTCCCTGGCCCTGACCTAAAACAACCCTAACCCTGGGCGCTAGCCCTGACCCTAAAAAAACCATAACCTTGGGCCCTGGCACTAAAACAAGCCTAAAACTGGGCCCAGGTCCTGACCCTAAAACAACCGTAACCCTGGGCCCTGGCCCTGACCATAAAACAACCCTAACCCTGGGCCCTGGCACTAAAACAACCCTAACCCTGGGCCCTGACCCTAAAACAAACGTATCTCTTGGCCCTGGCCCTGACCTAAAACAACCCTAACCCTGGGCCCTGGCCCTGACCCTAAAACACCCCTAAACCTGGGCCCTGGCACTGACCCTAAAACAACCCTAATGCTGGGCCCTGGCCCTGACCTAAATCAACCCTGACCCTGGGCCCTGGCACTAAAACAAGGCTAACCTTGGGCCCAGCTCCTGCCCCTAAAACAACCCTAACCCTGGGCCCTAGCCCTGACCCTAAAACAACTCTAACGCTGGGCCCCGGCCCTGACCCTAAAACAACCCTAACCCTGGGCCCTATCCCTGACCCTAAAACAAGCCTAACGCTCGGCCCTGGCCCTGACCCTAAAACAAGCCTAACCCTGGGCCCTGGCCCTGACCCTAAAACAAGCCTAAACCTGGGCCCTGGCCCTGACCCTAAAACAAAACTAACCCTGGGCCCTGGCCCTGACCCTAAAGCAACCCTAACCGTGGGCCCTGGCCCTGATTCTAAAACAAGCCTAACCCTGGGCCCTGGCCCTGACCCTAAAACAACCCTAACCCTGGGCCCTGGCCCTGACCCTGAAACAAGCCTAACCCTGGGCCCTGGCCCTGACCCTAAAACAACCATAACCCTGGGACCTGGACCTGACCCTAAAACAAGCCTAACCCTGGGCCCTGACCCTGACCCTAAAACAACCGTAACCCTGGGCCCTGGCACTGACCCTAAAAAAACCCTATCCCTGGGCCCTCGCCCTGACCCTAAAACAAGCCTAACCCTCGGCCCTGGCCCTGACCCTAAAACAAGCCTAACCCTGGGCCCTGGCCCTGACCCTAAAACAACCCTAACCCTGGGCCCTGTCCCTGAAGCTAAAAAAGCCTAACCCTGGGCCGTGGCCCTGACCCTAAAACAAGCCTAACCCAGGGCCCTGGCCCTGACCCTAAAACAAACCTAAACCTGGGCCCTGACCCTGACCCTAAAACAACCCTAACCCTGGGCCCTCGCCCTGACCCTAAAACAACCCTAACCCTGGGACCTGGCCCTGACCTAAAACAACCCTAGCCCTGGGCCCTGGCCCTGACCTAAAACAAACCTAAACCTGGGCCCTGGCCCTGACCCTAAAACAAGCCTAACCCTGGGCCCTCGCCCTGACCCTAAAAAAACCCTAACCCTGGGCACTGGCCCTAACCCTGCCGTAAAACAACCCTAACCCTGGGCCCTGGCTCTGACCCTAAAACAAGCCTAACCCTGTGCCCTGGCCCTGACTCTGAAACAAGCCTAACCGTGGGCCCAGGTCCTGACCCTAAAACAATCCTAACCCTGGGCCCTGGCCCTGACCCTAACACAACCCTAACCCTGGGCCCTGGCCCTGAACTTAAAACAACCCTAACCCTGGGCCCTGGACCTTACCCTAAAACAACCCTAAACCTGGGCCCTGGCCCTGACAATAAAACAACCCTAATGCTGGGCCCTGGCCCTGACCCTAAAACAAGCCTAAACCTGGGCCCTGGCCCTGACCCTAAAACAACCCTAACCCTGGGCCCTGACCCTGACCCTAAAACAAACCTAACCCTGGGCCCTGACCCTGACCCTAAAATAAACCCAACCATGGGCACTAACCCTAAAACAATCCTAACCGTGGGCCCTGACCCTAAAACAACCCCAACCCTGGGACCTGGCCCTGACCTAAAACAACCCTAACCCTGGGCCCTGGCCATGACCTAAAACAACCCTAACCCTGGGCCCTGGCCCTGACCCTAAAACAAGCCTAACCCTGGGACCTGGCCCTGACCTAAAACAACCCTAACCCTGGGCCCTGGCCCTGACTTAAAACAACCGTAAACCTGGGCCCTGGCCCTGACCCTAAAACAACCCTAACCCTGGGCCCTGGCACTAAAACCAGCCTAACCCTGGGCCCAGGTCCTGACCCTAAAACAACCCTAACCCTGGGCCCTGGCCCTGACCCTAAAACAACCCTAACCCTGGGCCCTGGCCCTGAATCTAAAACAACCCTAACGCTGGGCCCTGGCCCTGACCCTAAAACAAACCTAACCCTGGGCCCTGGCCCTGACCCTAAAACAACCCTAACCCTGGGCCCTGTCCCTGACCCTAAAACAAGCCTAACCCTGGGCCCTGGCCCTGACCCTAAAACAACCCTAACCCTGGGCCCTGGCCTTGACCCTAAAACAACCCTATCCCTGGGCCCTGGCCCTGACCCTAAAACAAGCCTAACACTGGGCCCTGGCCCTGACCCTAAAACAAGCCTAACACTGGGCCCTGGCCCTGACCCTAAAACAAGCCTAATCCTGGGCCCTGGCCCAGACCCTAAAACAACCCTAACCCTGGGCCCTGTCCCTGACCCTAAAACAAGCCTAACCCTGGGCCCTGACCCTGACCCTAAAACAAGCCTAACCCTGTGCCCTGGCCCTGACCGTAAAACAAGCCCAACCCTGGGCCCTGGCCCTGACCCTAAAACAACCCTCTCCCTGGGCCCTGGCCCTGACCCTAAAACAACCCGAATCCTGGTCCCTGGCCCTGACCTAAAACAACCCTAACCCTGGGCGCTAGCCCTGACCCTAAAAAAACCATAACCTTGGGCCCTGGCACTAAAACAAGCCTAAAACTGGGCCCAGGTCCTGACCCTAAAACAACCGTAACCCTGGGCCCTGGCCCTGACCATAAAACAACCCTAACCCTGGGCCCTGGCACTAAAACAACCCTAACCCTGGGCCCTGACCCTAAAACAAACGTATCTCTTGGCCCTGGCCCTGACCTAAAACAACCCTAACCCTGGGCCCTGGCCCTGACCCTAAAACACCCCTAAACCTGGGCCCTGGCACTGACCCTAAAACAACCCTAATGCTGGGCCCTGGCCCTGACCTAAATCAACCCTGACCCTGGGCCCTGGCACTAAAACAAGGCTAACCTTGGGCCCAGCTCCTGCCCCTAAAACAACCCTAACCCTGGGCCCTAGCCCTGACCCTAAAACAACTCTAACGCTGGGCCCCGGCCCTGACCCTAAAACAACCCTAACCCTGGGCCCTATCCCTGACCCTAAAACAAGCCTAACGCTCGGCCCTGGCCCTGACCCTAAAACAAGCCTAACCCTGGGCCCTGGCCCTGACCCTAAAACAAGCCTAAACCTGGGCCCTGGCCCTGACCCTAAAACAAAACTAACCCTGGGCCCTGGCCCTGACCCTAAAGCAACCCTAACCGTGGGCCCTGGCCCTGATTCTAAAACAAGCCTAACCCTGGGCCCTGGCCCTGACCCTAAAACAACCCTAACCCTGGGCCCTGGCCCTGACCCTGAAACAAGCCTAACCCTGGGCCCTGGCCCTGACCCTAAAACAACCATAACCCTGGGACCTGGACCTGACCCTAAAACAAGCCTAACCCTGGGCCCTGACCCTGACCCTAAAACAACCGTAACCCTGGGCCCTGGCACTGACCCTAAAAAAACCCTATCCCTGGGCCCTCGCCCTGACCCTAAAACAAGCCTAACCCTCGGCCCTGGCCCTGACCCTAAAACAAGCCTAACCCTGGGCCCTGGCCCTGACCCTAAAACAACCCTAACCCTGGGCCCTGTCCCTGAAGCTAAAAAAGCCTAACCCTGGGCCGTGGCCCTGACCCTAAAACAAGCCTAACCCTGGAACCTGGCCCAGACCCTAAAACAAGCCTAACCCTGGGCCGTGGCACTGAACCTAAAACAACCCTAACCCTGGGCCCTGGCCCTGACCCTAAAACAACCCTAACGCTGGGCCCTGGCCCTGACCCTAAAACAACCCTAACCCTGGGCTCTGGCCCTAATCCTAAAACAAGCCTAAACCTGGGCCATGGCCCTCACCCTAAAACAAGCCTATCCCTGGGCCCTGGCACTGACCCTAAAAAAACCCTATCCCTGGGCCCTCGCCCTGACCCTAAAACAAGCCTAACCCTCGGCCCTGGCCCTGACCCTAAAACAAGCCTAATCCTGGGCCCTGGCCCTGACCCTAAAACAAGCGTATCTGTGGGCCCTGGACCTGACCCTAATACAAGCCTAATACTTGGCCCTGGCCCTGACCCTAAAACAAGCCTAAACCTGGGCCCTAGCCCTGACACTAAAACAACCCTAACCCTGGGCCCTGGCCCTGACCCTAAAACAAGCCTATCCCTGGGCCCTGGACCTGACCCTAAAACAACCCTAACCCTGGGCACTGACTCTAAAACATCCCTAACTCTGGGTACTGACCCTAAAATAACCATAACCCTGGGCCCTGGCCCTAACCCTAAAACAACCCTAACCCTGGGCCCTGGCCCTGACACTGAAACAACCCTTACCCTGGACCCTGGCCCTGACCCTAAAACAACCCTAACACTGGGCCCTGGCCCTGACACTGAAACAACCCTTACCCTGGGCCCTGGCCCTGACCCTAAAACACCCCTAAACCTGGGCCCTGTCACTGACCCTAAAACAACCCTGATGCTGGGCCCTGGCCCTGACCTAAAACAACCCTGACCCTGAGCCCTGGCCATGACCCTAAAACAACCCTAACCCTGGGCCCTGGCACTAAAATAAGCCTAACCCTGGGCCCAGGTCCTGAGCCTAAAATGACCCTAACCCTGCGCCTTGGCCCTGACCCTAAAACAACCCTAACGCTGGGCCCTGACCCTGACCCTAAAACAACCCTAATCCTGGGCCCTGGCCATGACCCTAAAACAAGCCTAACCCTGGGCCCTGGCCCTGACCCTAAAACAACCCTAACCCTGGGCCCTGGCCCTGACCCTGAAACAAGCCTAACCCTGGGCCCTGGCCCTGACCCTAAAACAACCCTAACCCTGGGACCTGGACCTGACCCTAAAACAAGCCTAACCCTGGGCCCTGACCCTGACCCTAAAACAACCCTAACCCTGGGCCCTGGCACTGACCCTAAAAAAACCCTATCCCTGGGCCCTCGCCCTGACCCTAAAACAAGCCTAACCCTCGGCCCTGGCCCTGACCCTAAAACAAGCCTAACCCTGGGCCCTGACCCTGACCCTAAAACAACCCTAACCCTGGGCCCTGTCCCTGAAGCTAAAACAAGCCTAACCCTGGGCCGTGGCCCTGACCCTAAAACAACCCGAAACCTGGGCCCTGGCACTAAAACAAGCCTAACCCTGGGCCCAGGTCCTGACCCTAAAACAACCCTAACCCTGGGACCTGGCCCTGACCCTAAAACAACCCTAACGCTGGGCCCTGGCCCTGACCCTAAAACAACCCTAACCCTGGGCTCTGGCCCTAATCCTAAAACAAGCCTAAACCTGGGCCATGGCCCTGACCCTAAAACAAGCCTATCCCTGGGACCTGGCTCTGACCCTAAAAAAACCCTAACCCTGGGCCCTGTCCTTGACCCTAAAACAAGCCTAATCCTGGGCCCTGGCCCTGACCCTAAAACAAGCGTATCTGTGGGCCCTGGACCTGACCCTAATACAAGCCTAATACTTGGCCCTGGCCCTGACCCTAAAACAAGCATAAACCTGGGCCCTAGCCCTGACACTAAAACAACCCTAACCCTGGGCCCTGGCCCTGACCCTAAAACAAGCCTATCCCTGGGCCCTGGACCTGACCCTAAAACAACCCTAACCCTGGGAACTGACTCTAAAACATCCCTAACTCTGGGTACTGACCCTAAAATAACCATAACCCTGGGCCCTGGCCCTAACCCTAAAACAACCCTAACCCTGGGCCCTGGCCCTGACACTGAAACAACCCTTACCCTGGACCCTGGCCCTGACCCTAAAACAACCCTAACACTGGGCCCTGGCCCTGACACTGAAACAACCCTTACCCTGGGCCCTGGCCCTGACCCTAAAACACCCCTAAACCTGGGCCCTGTCACTGACCCTAAAACAACCCTGATGCTGGGCCCTGACCCTGACCTAAAACAACCCTGACCCTGAGCCCTGGCCATGACCCTAAAACAACCCTAACCCTGGGCCCTGGCACTAAAATAAGCCTAACCCTGGGCCCAGGTCCTGAGCCTAAAATGTCCCTAACCCTGCGCCTTGGCCCTGACCCTAAAACAACCCTAACGCTGGGCCCTGACCCTGACCCTAAAACAACCCTAATCCTGGGCCCTGGCCATGACCCTAAAACAAGCCTAACCCTGGGCCCTGGCCCTGACCCTAAAACAACCCTAACCCTGGGCCCTGGCCCTGACCCTGAAACAAGCCTAACCCTGGGCCCTGGCCCTGACCCTAAAACAACCCTAACCCTGGGACCTGGACCTGACCCTAAAACAAGCCTAACCCTGGGCCCTGACCCTGACCCTAAAACAACCCTAACCCTGGGCCCTGGCACTGACCCTAAAAAAACCCTATCCCTGGGCCCTCGCCCTGACCCTAAAACAAGCCTAACCCTCGGCCCTGGCCCTGACCCTAAAACAAGCCTAACCCTGGGCCCTGACCCTGACCCTAAAACAACCCTAACCCTGGGCCCTGTCCCTGAAGCTAAAACAAGCCTAACCCTGGGCCGTGGCCCTGACCCTAAAACAACCCGAAACCTGGGCCCTGGCACTAAAACAAACCTAACCCTGGGCCCAGGTCCTGACCCTAAAACAACCCTAACCCTGGGACCTGGCCCTGACCCTAAAACAACCCTAACGCTGGGCCCTGGCCCTGACCCTAAAACAACCCTAACCCTGGGCTCTGGCCCTAATCCTAAAACAAGCCTAAACCTGGGCCATGGCCCTGACCCTAAAACAAGCCTATCCCTGGGACCTGGCTCTGACCCTAAAAAAACCCTAACCCTGGGCCCTGTCCTTGACCCTAAAACAAGCCTAATCCTGGGCCCTGGCCCTGACCCTAAAACAAGCGTATCTGTGGGCCCTGGACCTGACCCTAATACAAGCCTAATACTTGGCCCTGGCCCTGACCCTAAAACAAGCCTAAACCTGGGCCCTAGCCCTGACACTAAAACAACCCTAACCCTGGGCCCTGGCCCTGACCCTAAAACAAGCCTATCCCTGGGCCCTGGACCTGACCCTAAAACAACCCTAACCCTGGGCACTGACTCTAAAACATCCCTAACTCTGGGTACTGACCCTAAAACAACCATAACCCTGGGCCCTGGCCCTAACCCTAAAACAATCCTAACCCTGGGCCCTGGCCCTGACACTGAAACAACCCTTACCCTGGACCCTGGCCCTGACCCTAAAACAACCCTAACACTGGGCCCTGGCCCTGACACTGAAACAACCCTTACCCTGGGCCCTGGCCCTGACCCTAAAACACCCCTAAACCTGGGCCCTGTCACTGACCCTAAAATAACCCTGATGCTGGGCCCTGGCCCTGACCTAAAACAACCCTGACCCTGAGCCCTGGCCATGACCCTAAAACAACCCTAACCCTGGGCCCTGGCACTAAAATAAGCCTAACCCTGGGCCCAGGTCCTGAGCCTAAAATGACCCTAACCCTGCGCCTTGGCCCTGACCCTAAAACAACCCTAACGCTGGGCCCTGACCCTGACCCTAAAACAACCCTAATCCTGGGCCCTGGCCATGACCCTAAAACAAGCCTAACCCTGGGCCCTGGCCCTGACCCAAAAACAACCCTAACCCTGGGCTCTGGCCCTGACCCTAAAACAAGCCTAACCCTGGGCCCTGGCCCTGACCATAAAACAACCCTAACCCTGGGCCCTGTCCCTGACCCTAAAACAACCCTAAACCTCGGCCCAGGCCCTCACCCTAAAACAACCCTAATCCTGGGCCCTGGCGCTGACATAAAACAACCCTAACCCTGGGCCCTGGCCCTGACCCTAAAACAACCCTAACCCTGGGCCCTGGCAGTAAAACAAGCCTCACACTGGGCCCAGGTCCAGCCCCTAAAACAACCCTAACCCTGGGCCCTATCCCTGACCCTAAAACAAGACTAACGCTCGGCCCTGGTCCTGACCCTAAAACAAGCCTAACCCTGGGCCCTGGCCCTGACCCTAAAACAAGCCTAAACCTGGGCCCTGACCCTGACCCTAAAACAACCCTAACCCTGGGCCCTGGCCCTGACCCTAAAACAACCCTAACCCTGGGCCCTCACCCTAAAACAACCCTAACCGTGGGCCCTGGCCCTGACCCTAAAACAAGCCTAACCCTGAGCCCTGTCCCTGACCCTAAAACAAGCCTAACCCTGGGCCCTGGCCCTGACCCTAAAACAACCCTAACCCTGGGCCCTGGCCCTGACCCTAAAAGAAGCCTAACCCTGGGCCCTGGCCCTGACCCTAAAACAACCCTAACCCTGGGCCCTGGCCTTGACCCTAAAACAACCCTATCCCTGGGCCCTGGCCCTGACCCTAAAACAAGCCTAACCCTGGGCCATGGCCCTGACCCTAAAACAAGCCTAACCCTGGGACCTGGCCCTGACCCTAAAACAAGCCTATCCCTGGGCCCTGCCCTGACCGTAAAACAACCCTAACGCTGGGCCCTGTCCCTGACCCTAAAACACCCCTAAACCTGGGCCCTGGCCCTGAACATAAAACAACCCTAATGCTGGGCCCTGGCACTGACCCTAAAACAAGCCTAACCCTGGGCCCTCGCCCAGACCCTAAAAAAACCCTAACCCTGGGCCCTGGCCCTAAGCCTGACCCTAAGACAACCCTAACCCTGGGCTCAGGCTCTGACCCTAAAACAAGCCTAACCCTGGGCCCTGGCCCTGACCCTAAAACAAGCCTAACCCTGGGCCCAGGTCCTGACCCTAAAACAATCCTAACCCTGGGCCCTGGCCCTGACCCTAAAACAACCCTAAACCTGGGCCCTGGCCCTGAACTTAAAACAACCCTAACCCTGGGCCCTGGACCTTACCCTAAAACAACCCTAAACCTAGGCCCTGGCCCTGGCCCTGACCCTAAAACAAACCTAACCCTGGGCCCTGGCCCTGAACCTAAAACAAGCCTAACACTGGGCCCTGGCCCTGACCCTAAAACAACCCTAACCCTGGGCCCTGACCCTGACCCAAAAACAAACCTAACCCTGGGCCCTGACCCTCACCCTAAAATAAACCCAACCATGGGCACTAACCCTGAAACAATCCTAACCCTGGGCCCTGACCCTAAAACAACCCTAACCCTGGGACCTGGCCCTGACCTAAAACAACCCTAACCCTGGGCCCTGGCCCTGACCTAAAACAACCCTAACCCTGGGCCCTGGCCCTGACCCTAAAACAAGCCTAACCCTGGAACCTGGCCCTGACCTAAAACAACCCTAACCCTGGGCCCTGGCCCTCACTTAAAACAACCCTAACCCTGGGCCCTGGCCCTGACCATAAAACAACCCTAACCCTGGGCCCTGGCCCTGACCCTAAAACAACCCTAACCCTGGGCCCTGGCCCTGAACCTAAAACAATCCTAACGCTGGGCCCTGGCCCTGACACTAAAACAAGCCTAACCCTGGGCCCTGGCCCTGACCCTAAAACAACCCGAACCCTGGGCCCTGGCCCTGACCCTAAAACAACCCTAAACTTGGGCCCTGGCCCTGACCCTAAAACAAGCCTAACCCTCGGCCCTGGCCCTGACCCTAAAACAACCCTAACCCTGGACCCTGTCCTTGACCCTAAAACAACCCTTAACCTGGGCCCTGGCACTAAAACAAGCCTAACCCTCGGCCCAGGTCCTGACCCTAAAACAACCCTAACACTGGGCCATGGCCCTGACCCTAAAACAACCCTTACCCTGGGCCCTGGCCCTGAACCTAAAACAACCCTAATGCTGTGCCCTGGCCCTGACCCTAAAACAAGCCTAACCCTGGGCCCTGGCCCTGACCCTAAAGCAACCCTAACCCTGGGCCCTGTCCCTGACCCTAAAACAAGCCTAACCCTGGGCCCTGGCCCTGACCCTAAAACAACCCTAACCCTGGGCCCTGGCCCTGACCCTAAAACAAGCCTAACCCTCGGCCCTGGCAGTAAAACAACCCTCACACTGGGCCCAGGTCCTGACCCTAAAACAACCCTAACCCTGGGCCCTGGCCCAGACCCTAAAACAAGCCTAACCCTGGGCCCTGGCCCTGACCCTAAAACAACCCTAACCCTGGGCCCTATCCCTGACCCTAAAACAAGCCTAACGCTCGGCCCTGGCCCTGACCCTAAAACAAGCCTAACCGTGGGCCCTGGCCCTGACACTAAAAGAAGCCTAAACCTGGGCCCTGGCCCTGACCCTAAAACAACCCTAACCCTGGGCCCTGGCCCTGACCCTAAAACAACCCTAACACTGGGCCCTGGCCCTAACCCTAAAACAAGCCTAACCTTGGGCCCTGGCCCTGACCCTAAAACAAGCCTATCCCTGGGACCTGGCCCTGACCCTAAAACAACCCTAACCCTGGGCACTATCCTTGACCCTAAAACAAGCCTAATCCTGGGCCCTGGCCCTCACCCTAAAACAAGCCTATCCGTGGGCCCTGGACCTGACCCTAAAACAAGCCTAACCCTGGGCCCTGGCCCTGACCCTAAAATAACCCTAACCCTGGGCCCTAGCCCTGACCCTAAAACAACCCTAACCCTGGGCCCTGGCACTAAAACAAGCCTAACCCTGGGCCCAGGTCCTGACCCTAAAACAACCCTAACCCTGGGCCCTGTCCTTTACCCTAAAACAAGCCTAATACTGGGCCCTAGCCCTGAACCTACAACAACCCTAACGCTGGGCCCTGGCCCTGATCCTAAAACAAGCCTAAGCCTGGGCCCTGGCCCCCACCCTAAAACAACCCTAACCGTGGGCCCTGGCCGTGACCCTAAAACAAGACTAACCCTGGGCCCAGGCCCTGACCCTAAAACACCCCTAACCTTGGGCCCTGGCCCTGACCCTAAAACAAGCCTAACCCTTGGCCCTGGCCCTGACCCTAAAACAACCCTAACCCTGGGCCCTGGCCCTGACCCTAAAACAACCCTAACCCTGGGCCCTGGCACCAAAACAAGCCTAAACCTGGGCCCAGGTCCTGACCCTAAAACAACCGTAACCCTGGGCCCTGGCCCTGACCCTGAAACAACCCTAACCCTGGGCCCTGGGCCTGACCTAAAACAACCCTAACCCTGGGCCCTGGCCCTGACTTAAAACAACCCTAATCCTGGGCCCTCGCCCTGACCCTAAAACAACCCTAACCCTGGGCCCTGGCACTAAAACAAACCTAACCCTGGGCCCTGACCCTGACCCTAAAATAAACCCAACCATGGGCACTAAACCTAAAACAAACCTAACCCTGGGCCCTGACCCTAAAACAACCCCAACCCTGGGACCTGGCCCTGACCTAAAACAACCCTAACCCTGGGCCCTGGCCATGACCTAAAACAACCCTAACCCTGGGCCCTGGCCCTGACCCTAAAACAAGCCTAACCCTGGGACCTGGCCCTGACCTAAAACAACCCTAACCCTGGGCCCTGGCCCTGACTTAAAACAACCGTAAACCTGGGCCCTGGCACTGACCCTAAAACAACACTAACCCTGGGCCCTGGCACTAAAACAAGCCTAACCCTGGTCCCAGGTCCTGACCCTAAAACAACCCTAACCCTGGGTCCTGGCACTAAAACAAGCCTAAACGTGGGCCCAGGTCCTTACCCTAAAACAACCCTAACCCTGGGCCCTGGCCCTGACCCTAAAACAACCCTAACCCTGGGCCCTGGCCCTGAGCCTAAAACAACCCTAACCCTGGGCCGTGGCCCTTACCCTAAAACAAGCCTAACCCTGGGCCCTGGCCCTGACCCTAAAACAAGCCTAACCCTGGGCCCTGGCCCTGACCCTAAAACAAGCCTAACACTGGGCCCTGGCCCTGACACTAAAACAACCCTAACCCTAAGCCCTGGCCCCGACCCTAAAACAACCCTAACCTTGGGACCTGGCCCTAACCTAAAACAACCCTAACCCTGGGCCCTGGCCCTGACCTAAAACAACCCTAACCCTGGGCCCTGGCCCTGACTCTAAAACAACCATAACCCTGGGCCCTAGCACTAAAACAAGCCTAAACCTGGGCCCAAGTCCTGACCCTAAAACCACCCTAACCCTCGGCCCTGGCCCTGACCCTAAAACAACCCTAAACCAGGGCCCTGGCCTTGACCCTAAAAGAACCCTAACCCTGGGCCCTGGCCCTGACCCTAAAACAATGCTAACCCTGGGCCCTGGCCCTGACCCTAAAACAACCATAACCCTGGGCCCTGGCCCTGACCCTAAAACATCCCTAACGTTGGGCCCTGGCCCTGACCCTAAAACAAGCCTAACCCTGGGCCCTGGCCCTGACCCTAAAACATCCCTAACCCTGGGCCCTGGCCCAGACCCTAAAACAACCCTAACCCTCGTCCCTGGACATGACTCTAGAACAACCCTACCCCTGAGCCCTGGCCCTGACCCTAAAACAACCCTAACCCTTGGCCCTGGCCCTGACCCTAAAACAACACTAAACCTGGGCCCTGACCCTGACCCTAAAACAACCCTAACCCTGGGCCTTGGCCCTGACCCTAGAACAACCCTAACCCTGGGCCCTGGCCCTGACTCTAAAACAACCCTAACCCTAGGCCCTGGCCCTGACCCTAAAACAACCCTAACCCTGGGCCCTGGCCCTCACCTAAAACAACCCTAAACCTGGACCTTGGCCCTGATCCTAAAACAACCCTAACCCTGGGCCCTGGCCCTGACCCTAAAACAACCCTAACCCTGGGCCCTGGCCCTGACCCTAAAACAAACCCAACCCTGGGCCCTCACCCTAAAACAACACTAACCCTGGGCCCTGACCCTAAAACAACCCTAACCCTGCGTCCTGACCCTAAAACAACCCTAACCCAGGTCCCTGGCACTAAAACAAGCCTAACCCTGGGCCCAGGTCCTGACCCTAAAACAACTCTAACACTGGGCCCTGGCCCTGACCCTAAAACAACCCTAAACCTGGGCCCGAGCCTTGACCCTAAAACAACCCTAACCCTGGGCCCTGGCCCTGACCCTAAAACAACCCTAACCCTGGGCCCTGGCCCTGACCCTAAAACAACCCTAACCCTGGGCCCTGGCCCAAATTGTAATGAGGTCTGTTGGGCAAAATTCCATATAAGCATAGTATAAATTAATAAAGCAAATCGTTATAAATTAGTACGATTGATTTCTGGAGTTTCTGAGAATAAAAGTAAGGAAAATGCAGAACACAAAGACAGAGAGTAAAAGGAGAAATTAGGAAAGCATTCTACATGTTTAATAGGAAGACACTGGCCGTGTTCGTGCAGCGGCAGTATGTCGTGACATGACATAACTTGGAGAGAAGTTAACAGATGAGGAAGTTGATAAAAATCATCAGAGAAGCAAAATACTGGTAGCGACACTCAAGGAAACCACGAAATTTCCATAACTTATGTCAGCAAAGTGGGAATATTGTACAGTGTGTGTTGAAGTTCCTATACAACATTGTTTATCTGCCGTTTGTTTGTTTGTAAGGAATGTATATACTAACAGTTCTTCTTGCTGTCAAAAGAATATGTGTGAATAAGTCATTTTAACTTATTCTTCTGTTTTTCTTTTATCTTCCTGCCATCATCCCACAGCCTTACTTTAGAAATTTTTTCTTTAGAAAATTGAACAAGTGCTCCTTGTGGTGGCACATACCTCGAGGATGGGAGGCAGGGGTGGAAGGGTCACTTGAGGCCATTAGTTTGACAGCAGCCTGGCCAACAAAGTGAGACCCCATGTCTGCAAAACAATTTAAAAATTAGCCAAGTATCGTCATGTATACCTACAGTCCCAGCTACCTCAACTTACGGAGAAAGTTCAGGGCCTGGAGAGAAGGCTGGGCGGCAGGAGCTGGGTCTAAAGAGGCCATTGTAACGATGGAGCTGTGCCTGTGGAGGCTGTTGTGAGGCAGTAGGCTCATCTGCGGAGACTGCCGTGAGGTAGGGTAGCTTGAGTCATTGTGAGGTCACTTCCTGGAAATCACCCTAACCCTGGGCCCCGGGCCCTGACCCTAAAACCCTAACCGTGGGCCCCGGTCCCTGACCCTAAAACCCAAACCCTGGGCCCCGGGACCTGACCCTGAAGCCCTAACCCTGGGCCCCGGGCCCGGACCCTGAAGCCCTAACCCTAGGCCCAGGGCCCTGACCCTGAAGCCCTAACCCTGGGCCCCGGGCACTGACCCTGAAGCCCTAACCCTGGGCCCCGGGCCCGGACCCTGAAGCCCTAACCCTGGGCCCCGGTCCCTGACCCTGAAGCCCTAACCCTGGGCCCCGGGCACTGACCCTGAAGCCCTAACCCTGGGCCCCGGGCCCGGACCCTGAAGCCCTAACCCTGGGCCCCGGTCCCTGACCCTGAAGCCCTAACCCTGGGCCCCGGGCCATGACCCTGAAGCCCTAACCCTGGGCCCCGGGCCCTGACCCTGAAGCCCAAACCCTGGTCCCCGGGCCCTGACCCTGAAGCCCAAACCCTGGGCCCCGGCCCTGACCCTGAAGCCCTAACCCTGGGCCCCGGGTCCTGACCCTGAAGCCCTAACACTGGACCCCGGGCCCTGTCCCTGAAGCCCTAACCCTGGGCCCTGGGCCCTGACCCTAAAGCCCTAACCCTGGGCCCCGGGCTCTGACCCTAAAGCCCTAACCCTGGGTCCCGGGCCCTGGCCCTAAAGCCCTAACCGTGGGCCCCGGGCCCTGGCCCTAAATCCCTAACCCTGGCGCCGGGCCCTGGCCCTAAAGCCCTAACCCTGGGCCCCAGGCACTGCCCCTAAAACCCTAACCCTGGGCCCTGACCCTAAAACCCTAACCCTGGGCCCTGACCCTAAAACCCTAACCCTGGGCCCTGACCCTAAAACCCTAACCCTTCGCCCTTACCCTAAAACCCTAACCCTTTGCCCTTACCCTAAAACCCTAACCCTAACCCTAGTGAGCCTAGACCACACATTGCACTCCAGCCTGGGTGACAGAGCATGACTCTGTCTCAAAAAAAAAAAAAAAGAAAAAAAGACAGAGAAAAGAAAGCCAACAAGACACCATTAGGCAACCCATTGTCAGGTTATGGGAGTTTGAAAAGGAAAATAGAGAAAGGAGAAGAAAGCTTATTTAAAGAATGGCTGAAGACTGCCTAAATCATGGGAAAGATTTAGACATCTAAATCCATGAAGCTTGAAGATTCCTGAAGAGGTTCAAACCAAATAGATACTCACCAAGTCACAATATAATCAAATAGTCAAAAGTTAAAGAAACTTTGCAGGTCAGGACAGAATCGAATAATACATTCAAAGTGCTGAAAGAAAAAAAGTGCCAGCAACTAATACTATGTCTGACAAAGCTGTCCTTCAGAAAGAAAAAAGAAATAACGTGCTTCCTCGACAAACAAAGCTGAGGGCATTCAGGACCACTAGGTCTACCTTAAAAAAATGCTTAACGGAGTTTTTCAAGTAAAAATGAATGAAGTTGGGAGCAGTGGCTCATGCCCGTAATCCCATTTTGGGAGGCTGAGGTGGGTGGATCACCTGAGGTCGGGAGGTCAAGACCAGCCTGGCCAACATGGCAAAACCCCACCCCCAGTAAAAATACAAAAAATTAGCCAGGTATGAAGGCCACTGAGATCGTGCCACTGCACTCCAGCCTGGGTGACAAGAGTCAAACTACATTTCAAAAACAAAAAAACAAACAAAAAAAACAAAACTTGAGGCCTGGTCTTCTGCTCCTCTCCAACCCCCACTTCTCTGGGCCCAAGCCACCTGGGCTGAGGAGGGGGTGAGGTGTGAGCCCCTGCCAGGAACTCCCTGCCCGGACCAAGTACTCGGCCCCCAGGCCTGCATTCAGTGAGGTCTCCCGTGGCGTCAGCATGTTCGTGTGGAGGAATGTGGAAGGTCACTCTGTGGCCGTGTTCCCCTGGTACTCCATCCCCTTCCTGACCCCTCCCTGCAGCCACACGAGGCCCAGCAACCTGCCAGTTACTCAGTGGCCTCCAACCAGAGAAAACAACCTGCCAAGTTGGCAGCTGTTGCTCATGAGCATCCACCAGGTGGCACAGGGAGTGTTGACCCTGGGCGGCCCCCTGGAGCCACCTGCCCTGAAAGCCCAGGGCCCGCAACCCCACACACTTTGGGGGTGGTGGAACCTGTTAAAAGCTCACCTCCCACCATGGAGGAGGAGCCCTGGGCCCCTCAGGGGAGTCCCTGCTGGACAGTGAGACAGAGAATGACCATGATGATGCTTTCCTCTCCATCATGTCTCCTGACACCCAGTTGCCTCTACCACTCAGATGATGTCAGGCCCAGTCCCTCAGTGCCCTGCGCAAGGAACAGGACTCATCTTCTGAGAAGGATGGACGCAGCCCCAACAAATGGGACAAGGACCACATCGGTGGCCCATGAGTGGCGGTCATGATCTTCAGCAAGCGGCACCAGGCCCTGGCAGGGCGCACCAGGGTCACTCCAACCAGGATATCCGGACCGTCAGCCAGATGCTGACTCTGGCCCAAAGACTTCTACTCAGTATGGAGCTCCAGGCCACTTTGCAGCCCCTGGTGAGGGAGGTGTACATACCATGAATTGTGGGACCTTCAGAGCTTTTCACTTTTCAGAAAATAGCTCCTGTTGGGGCTACAAGATGGAGTGTGAAGAGGGCCTTGGGCCACAGGGAGGTGCCTGTGGACTAGGGGGAGTTCATGCACCCCTTCTTTCCCCAGAGGGGCTGGACTCAGGTGAGTATGGGGGTGGGGGCTCCTGCACTTCGACACAGGCAGCGGGAGGGTTTTCTCCCCATTCCCTCTGCACTCCCAACTTGAGCTATACTTTTTAAGAAAGTGATTCACCCTGCCTTTGCCCCCTTCCCCAGAACAGAACACGTTGATCATGGGCGATATTTTTCATTGTGCCAAACAGTTGCCATGACCGTCATTAAACCTGTTTAACACCAAATAATAAGGAAAATAAAATAAAAAATTCGGGCTTGGTGCAGAAACTCACCCCAAATAAATCACCTACCAAAATATTTACATAATGGTGGAAATATTCCAAAATTCAATATTTTGGGATTTATACACAAAAGATAAACAAATTAGAGGCCAAGAGGCTGCCAGAAGGGAAAAACGGGGCCTGGGAAGGCCGTTGTGATGAATGAGCTGGGCCTAAAGAGGCCACTGGCAGGCGGGAGCTGGGCCTGCCGAAGCGGCCGAGAGGCAGGAGCTTTGGACTCGGGAGGCCGCAATGAGGCAAGAGCTAGCTGGGCATGGAGAGTCCGCTGTGAGTCCGCTGTGAGTCCGGGCCCGTGCAGGCCTTCGAGAGGCAGGAGGCCGGGCCTGCAAAGGCCCACTGGAGGTCAAGTTCTGGGCCTGAAGAGGCCACCAAAAGTCAAAAGCGGGGCCTGGGAAGGCCGCCAAGAGCCATGAGCTGGTCTGGGCTGAAAGAGGCCACTGGGAGGCAGGAGGAGCTGGGCCTGGAGAGGCTGACTCGAGGAAGTTTTGCACCTGGAGAGGCCGCCGAGAGGACGGAGCTGGGCCCGGGGAGGCCGACTTGCTGCTCTTCCGGGCCCAATTCCAGGCCGACTTGACGACAACTTGGGCCTGCTGGGAGCTGGGCAGGAGCTGAGTCCAAAGACGTTGTTGGGAGGCCAGAGTCAGGCCTGGAGACGCAGCCGGGAGGAAGAGCTGGGCCCGGAGAGGATGCCGGGAGGCTGCAAGTGGGTCTGGAGAGGCCGATTTGAGGAGGCCCGGCCTCCGCCTCCCGCATGGCGGCCTCTGCAGGCACAGCTGTTTCTCCTGGCTGCATCTCCCGCCTCCCAGCAAACAAGCTTTTTTGGCTCAGCTCCCGCCTGCGTTTGTAGACCCCGAAGTTTCTGCAACCAAGCTCTTCAGACCCACATCCCACCTCCCAGTACCTGAACAGTCCCAGCTCCGGCTGGAGAACAGAGTCTGTAGGCCCCGCTGTTGCCTCCCAGGGGAGTCTCCAAGCCCAGCTCTCACCCCACCACGACCTCCCAGGCCCAAGTCGCTGCCTGCCTCACAGCAGCCCGCGTGCGACCCTGCTCCTCCCTCACGGTGGCCTGTTGAGGCAGGGGCTCACGCTGACCTCTCTCAGCGTGGGAGGGGCCGGTGTGAGGCAAGGGCTCACGCCGACCTCTCTCACCGTGGGAGGGGCCGGTGTGAGGCAAGGGCTCACGCCGACCTCTCTCAGCGTGGGAGGGGCCGGTGTGAGGCAAGGGGCTCACGCCGACCTCTCTCAGCGTGGGAGGGGCCGGTGTGAGGCAAGGGGCTCACGTTGACCTCTCTCAGCGTGGGAGGGGCCGGTGTGAGGCAAGGGCTCACGCCGACCTCTCTCAGCGTGGGAGGGGCCGGTGTGAGGCAAGGGGCTGACGCTGACCTCTCTCACCGTGGGAGGGGCCGGTGTGAGGCAAGGGGCTCACGCCGACCTCTCTCAGCGTGGGAGGGGCCGGTGTGAGGCAAGGGCTCACGCCGACCTCTCTCAGCGTGGGAGGGGCCGGGGTGAGGCAAGGGGCTCACGCTGACCTCTCTCAGCGTGGGAGGGGCCAGTGTGAGGCAAGGGCTCACGCTGACCTCTCTCAGCGTGGGAGGGGCCGGTGTGAGGCAAGGGCTCAGGCTGACCTCTGTCAGAGTGAGAGGGGCCCGTGTGAGGCAAGGGGCTCATGCCGACCTCTCTCAGCGTGGGAGGGGCCGGTGTGAGGCAAGGGGCTCATGCCGACCTCTCTCAGTGTGGGAGGGGCCGGTGTGAGGCAAGGGGCTCATGTTGACCTCTCTCAGCGTGGGAGGGGCCGGTGTGAGGCAAGGGCTCATGCTGACCTCTCTCAGCGTGGGAGGGGCCGGTGTGAGGCAAGGGGCTCACGCTGACCTCTCTCAGCGTGGGAGGGGCCGGTGTGAGGCAAGGGCTCAGGCTGACCTCTGTCAGAGTGAGAGGGGCCCGTGTGAGGCAAGGGGCTCATGCCGAACTCTCTCAGCGTGGGAGGGGCCGGTGTGAGGCAAGGGGCTGACGCTGACCTCTCTCAGCGTGGGAGGGGCCGGTGTGAGGCAAGGGCTCATGCCGACCTCTCTCAGCGTGGGAGGGGCCGGTGTGAGGCAAGGGGCTCATGTTGACCTCTCTCAGCGTGGAAGGGGCCGGTGTGAGGCAAGGGCTCATGCCGACCTCTCTCAGCGTGGGAGGGGCCGGTGTGAGGCAAGGGGCTCACGCCGACCTCTCTCAGCGTGGGAGGGGCCGGTGTGAGGCAAGGGGCTCATGTTGACCTCTCTCAGCGTGGGAGGGGCCGGTGTGAGGCAAGGGGCTCATGCTGACCTCTCTCAGCGTGGGAGGGGCCGGTGTGAGGCAAGGGCTCACGCTGACCTCTCTCAGCGTGGGAGGGGCCGGTGTGAGGCAAGGGGCTCATGTTGACCTCTCTCAGCGTGGGAGGGGCCGGTGTGAGGCAAGGGCTCACGCCGACCTCTCTCAGCGTGGGAGGGGCCGGTGTGAGGCAAGGGGCTGACGCTGACCTCTCTCACCGTGGGAGGGGCCGGTGTGAGTCAAGGGCTCACGCCGACCTCTCTCAGCATGGGAGGGGCCGGTGTGAGGCAAGGGCTCACGCTGACCTCTCTCAGCGTGGGAGGAGCCAGTGTCAGGCAAGGGGCTCACGCTGACCTCTCTCAGCATGGGAGGGGCCGGTGTGAGGCAAGGGCTCACGCTGACCTCTCTCAGCGTGGGAGGAGCCAGTGTGTGGCAGGGGCTCATGCCTCTGGGCAGGGTACCAGAGGCATGGGCATCAACAGGCCACCGTGAGGGAGGAGCTGGGCCGCATGCGGGCTGCTGGGAGGCAGGCAGGGACTTGGCCCCAGGTGGCCGCCGTGGGGGCAAGAGCTGGGCCTGGAGAGGCCCCTGGGAGGCAAGAGCGGGACCTGCAGAGGCCGTTCTCCAACCATTGCTGGGCCCGTACAGGCCACCGGGCGGCAGGAATGAGGCCCAAAGAACTTGGCTGGAGAAAGTTCGGGACCTACAAAGGCGGTTGGGAGCTGGGCAGGAGTTGAGCCAAAAGAGCTTGCTTACTTGCTGGGAGGCATGGCTGGGAGATGCCGACTTCAGGACAACTTGGGCCTGCAGAGGTCACCGGGAGGCCCAAGCTTGGCGTGGAGGAGCCCACCGACCGGAGACCATTTGGGTCCTGCAGGTGCCATTGGAGGGCAGGAGCTCATCGTGGAGGGGGCACCGTGAGGCCTGACCTGGGCCTGGGGAGCTTGGCTTGAGGAAGCTGTGGGCCGACCAAGGACGCCAGGAGATGGGTAAGCACTGAGTCCAAAGAGGTTGTTGAGAGGCAGGAGTCAGGCCTGGAGACGCAGCCAGGAAGAGGAGCTTGGCCCGGAGAGGACGCCTGGAGGGTGCAAGTGAGTCTGGAGAGGCCGACTTGAGGAGGTTCTCAGCCCGGAGAGGCCGCCGGAAGGGAAAAACTGGGACTGGAAAGGCTGTTGTGAGGAATGAGCCCCATGGGCCTGAAGAGGCCACTGGCAGGCGGGAGCTGGGTGTGTAGAAGCTGCTGAAAGGTTGGGAGCTTGGCTTGGGGGGTCCACAGTGAGGCAGATGCTGGGCCTGAAGAATCTGCTTAAAAAGATTTAAGCACATTTACATTTATTAGGCACTTTATTTCCATTATTACATATATATAAATATATATACGTATTATATATCCAATATATAATAAAATGATTATACAACTCACCATAATGTAGAATCAGTGGGCGTGTTAAGCTTGTTTTCCTGAAACTGGATGGTCCCACCTGAGCGTGATGGGAGAAAGTGACAGATCAATAGGTATTAGATACTCATAAGCACAGCGCAACCTAGATCCCTCACATGCACGGTTCACAACAGGGTGCGTTCTCCTATGAGAATCTAATGCTGCTGCTCATCTGAGAAGGTGGAGCTCAGGCGGGAATGTGAGCAAAGGGGAGTGGCTGTAAATACAGACGAAGCTTCCCTCACTCCCTCACTCGACACCACTCACCTCCTGCTGTGTGGCTCCCTACGGCTCCATGGCTCAGGGGTTGGGGACCCCTGCTCAAGTGCATCCAAAGCGACCCTTCCCACACCAGTCTTCATAGTGGTCAAGGGCAGCAACCACTTAGCTCCCAAGGCATGTGCCTCAGCTTGCATTTTGTCACAATCAACAGTAAGTGGTAGCTTGAGTCACTGTGAGGTCACTTCCTGGAAATCACCAGCATCCCATTTCCCACTGGCAAAGAGCTCAGCACTGCCCCCTGGGAAACCAAACCTATGCCCAAATCCCATCTGTGTGGGTTTATCTCCTGGGACCCTTCCTAACATATTAGTCAGAGTCCAATCAGGAAGCATAAACCACTCAAAAGTTTAAAGTGGTAAAATTTAATACGGAGAATTATTCATTATAACAGGTGAACAGCATAATGAGAGATTGGCTAGCACAAAGTAAAGAGAACTCTAGAGAATACAGGACTAGCCCAGGCCAGGCATGGTGGCTCATGCCTGAAATTCCAGCAATTTGAGAAGCTAATGCAGGAGGATTGCTTAAGGCCAGGAGCTAGAGACCGGTCTGGACAGCACAGTGAGAACCTGTCTCTATCCAAAAGAAGAAAAAAGTTAGCTGGGAGTGGTGGTGCACACTTGTAGTCCCAGCTACTCGGAATGCTGAAGTTTGAGCCTGGGAGGTCAAGGCTGCAGCGAGGCATGATTATGCCACTACAGTCCAGCCTGGGACAGAGCAAGACCCTGTCTCAAAGAACAAAACAACAACAACCATTTACAGACAGAAAAGAGATAGAGCTAATAAGCTAAGGAAAGATGTTGAAATGTGACAAGTAAAGTAATATGAGGTCTTTTATCTATTTAAAATAATCAAACAAAAAATGACTTACTAAATTATAATACCCTGTGCTGGCAAAGGTACAGTGAAATGGGCACTTTCTTATACTATGAGGGGTTTTTACATTGTGTATAAGCCTTTCCGGGTAAAGCTTGTCAATTTTTTAAAATAATGCAGACAGGGTCTCACCATACTGCCATACTGCCTCCTCCAACTCTTGGCCTCAAGCAATCCTCCTCTCTTAGCCTCCCAAAGTGCTAAGAGTATAGCTGGGAGGCACCCAAAACCCTGTCAATTTACATCAAGGGTAATGAGAATGTCCATTCACCATGACTCACAGTAATCTTACTTCTGGGGAGACAATTCAATCTAAACAAAAGGTCATCTGTACACACACAGTAAAAATCTGGGAGTAACTGAAGACAGAGTTGGTAAGTGAAATAAGAAACAGTTCTAAGAAATTAAACTATGGTATCAATAGGCACCTGGTATAAAAGGTCAGTTGATGTTGCTGCTACTTTTTTGTTGTTTTGAGACAGGGTCTCACTCTGTCACCCAGGCTGGAGTGCAGAGGCCTGATCATGACTCACTGCAGTCTCAGCCTCCCTGGGCTTGAGTGATCCTCCCACCTCAGCCTCCCAAGTAGCTGGGACTACAGGAACGTGCCACCACACTAGGCTAATTCATGTATTTTTCTGTAGGGATGGTGACTCCCCCTTTGTTTCCAAGGCCTATCGCAAACTCTTGGCCTCAAGCCATCCTCCTGCCTCAGCCTCCCAAAGTGTTGCGATTACCAGTGTGAGCCACCACACCTGGCCAGCTGCTACTTTTAGCAATATTATTATTATTCTTCCACTCCATTAAAAATTATTATTTTCAAGGCTATGCAACAGTATGTATCCTACAGCGTAATTGTAAAAACATAAACAGTTGCCGTCCCTCAGTATACAGAATTAGTTACAGCCCCCCATCTCTGCATATACCAAAATCCATGCTTACTCACGTTTCGCTGTCACCCCTCTGGAATCCACGTATACAAAAATACCAAATATTAGTTGGGCATAGTGGCAAGCACCTGTAGTCTCAGCCACATGGGAGGTTGAGATGGGAGGATCGCTTCAGCCTGGAAGGTTGAGGCTGCAGTCAGCTGCGATAGCACTACTACCCTCCAGCCTCGGACAACAGAGGGAGACCCTGTCTCAGAAAAAAGAAAACAAAATAAAACAGGTTAGAAATTGTAATCAGGTCTGTTGGGCAAAATTCCATATAAGCAAAGTATAAATTAATGAAGCAAATCGTGATAAATTAGTACGATTGACTTTCTGGAGTTTCTGACAATAAAAGTAAGGAAAATGCAGAACACAAAGACAGAGAGTAAAAAGAGAAATTAGGAAAGCATTCTACATGTTTAATAGGAAGACACTGGCCGTGTTCGTGCAGCGGCAGTATGTCGTGACATGACATACCTTGGAGAGAAGTTAACAGATGAGGAAGTTGATAAAAATCATCAGAGAAGCAAAATACTGGCAGCGACACTCAAGGAAACCACGAAATTTCCATAACTTATGTCAGCAAAGTGGGAATATTGTACAGTGTGTGTTGAAGTTCCTATACAACATTGTTTATCTGCCGTTTGTTTGTTTGTAAGGAATGTATATACTAACAGTTCTTCTTGCTGTCAAAAGCATATGTGTGAATAAGTCATTTTAACTTATTCTTCTGTTTTTCTTTTATCTTCCTGCCATCATCCACAGCCTTACTTTAGAAATTTTTTCTTTAGAAAATTGAACAAGTGCTCCTTGTGGTGGCACATACCTCGAGGATGGGAGGCAGGGGTGGAAGGGTCACTTGAGGCCATTAGTTTGACAGCAGCCTGGCCAACAAAGTGAGACCCCATGTCTGCAAAACAATTTAAAAATTAGCCAAGTATCGTCATGTATACCTACGGTCCCAGCTACCTCAACTTACGGAGAAAGTTCAGGGCCTGGAGAGAAGGCTGGGAGGCAGGAGCTGGGTCTAAAGAGGCCATTGTAACGATGGAGCTGTGCCTGTGGAGGCTGTTGTGAGGCAGTAGGCTCATCTGCGGAGACTGCCGTGAGGTAGGGTATGGGCCTAAATAGGCCATTGTGAGTCATGAGCTTGGTCTGTAGAGGCTGACTGGAGAGAGTTCTGGGCCTGGCGAGGCTGCCGGGAGGTAGGAGCTGGGCCAAAAGATTTAAGCACATTTACGTTGATTAGGCACTTCATTTCCATTATTACACTGGAATATATAATAAAATAATTATAGAACTCACCATAATGTAGAATCAGTGGGCGTGTTAAGCTTGTTTTCCTGAAACTGGATGGTCCCACCTGAGCGTGATGGGAGAAAGTGACAGATCAATAGGTATTAGATTCTCATAAGCACAGCGCAACCTAGATCCCTCACATGCACGGTTCACAACAGGGTGCGTTCTCCTATGAGAATCTAATGCTGCTGCTCATCTGAGAAGGTGGAGCTCAGGCGGGAATGTGAGCAAAGGGGAGTGGCTGTAAATACAGACGAAGCTTCCCTCACTCCCTCACTCGACACCACTCACCTGCTGTGTGGCTCCTTACGGCTCCATGGCTCAGGGATTGGGGACCCCTGCTCAAGTGCATCCAAAGCGACCCTTCCCACACCAGTCTTCATAGTAGTCAAGGGCAGCAACCACTTAGCTCCCAAGGCATGTGCCTCAGCTGGCATTTCATCACAATCAACAGTAAGTGGTAGCTTGAGTCACTGTGAGGTCACTTCCTGGAAATCACCCTAACCCTGGGCCCTGACCCTAAAACCCTAACCCTGGGCCCTGACCTTAAAACCCTAACACTGGGTCCTGACCCTAAAACCCTAACCCTGGGCCCTGACCCTAAAACCCTAACCCTGGGCCCTGACCGTAAAAACCTAACCCTGGGCCCAGGCCCTGACCCTAAAACCCTAACCCTGGGACATGGCCCTGAGCCTAAAACCCTAACCCTGGGCCCTTGCGCTGAGCCTAATACCCTAACTGTGGGCCCTGGCCCTGACTGTAAAACCCTAACCATGGGACCTGGCCCTAAAAGAAACCTAACACTGGGACCTGGCCGTGACCCTAAAACAAGCCTAAACCTGGGCCCTGGCCCTGACCCTAAAACAACCCTAACCCTGGGCCCTGGCCCTGACCCTAAAACAACCCTAACCATGGGCCCTGGCCCTGAGCCTAAAACAACCCTAACCCTGGGCCCTGGCCCTGACTCTAAAACACTAACCCTGGGCCCTAGCCCTGAGCCTAAAACCCTAACCCTGGGCCCTGACCCTGATCCTAAAACCCTAACCCTGGGCCCTAGCCCTGAACCTAAAACCCTAACCCTGGGCGCTGGCCCTGAGCCTAAAACCCTAACCCTGGGCCCTGACCGTAAAAACCTAACCCTGGGCCCAGGCCCTGACCCTAAAACCCTAACCCTGGGACATGGCCCTGAGCCTAAAACCCTAACCCTGGGCCCTTGCGCTGAGCCTAATACCCTAACTGTGGGCCCTGGCCCTGACAGTAAAACCCTAACCATGGGACCTGGCCCTAAAAGAACCCTAACCCTGGGACCTGGCCGTGACCCTAAAACAAGCCTAAACCTGGGCCCTGGCCCTGACCCTAAAACAACCCTAACCCTGGGTGCTGGCCCTGACCCTAAAGCACGCCTAACCCTGGGCCCTGGACCTGACCCTAAAACAACCCTAACCCTGGGCACTGACCCTAAAACAACACTAACCCTGGGCACTGACCCTAAAATAACCCTAACCCTGGGCCCTGGCCCTGACCCTAAAAAAAGCCTAACCCTGGGCCCTGGCCCTGACCCTAAAACAACCCTAACCCTTGGCACTGGCCCTGACCCTAAAACAACCCTATCCCTGGGCCCTGGCCCTGACCCTACAACAAGCCTAACCCTGGGCACTGGCCCTAACCCTAAAACAAGCCTAACCCTGGGCCCTGGCACTAAAACAAGCCTAACCCTGGGCCCAGGTCCTGACCCTAAAACAACCTTAACCCTGGGCCCTAGCCCTGACCCTAAAACAAGCCTAACACTGGGCCCTGGCCCTGACCCTAAAACAAGCCTAACCGTGGGCGCTCGACCTGACCCTAAAACAAGCCTAACCCTGGGCCCTGGCCCTGACCCTAAAACAACCCTAAACGTGGGCCCTGGCACTGACCCTAAAACAACCCTATCCCTGGGCCCTGACCCTGACCTAAAACAACCCTAACCCTGGGCCCTGAACCTGAAACAACCCTAACCCAGGGCCCTGACACTAAAACAACCCTAACCCTGGGCCCTAGCACTAAAACAAGCCTAACACTGGGCCCAGGTCCTGACACTAAAACAACCCTAACCCTGGGCCCTGTCCTTGACCCTAAAACAAGCCTATTCCTCGGCCCTGGCCCTGAACCTACAACAACCCTAACGCTGGGCCCTAGCCCTGACCCTAAAAGAAGCCTAACCCGGGGCCCTGGCCCTGACCCTAAAGCAACCCTAACCATGGGCCCTGGCCCTGATCCTAACACAAGCCTAACCCTGGGCCCTGGCCCTGACCCTAAAACAACCCTAACCTTGGGCCCTGGCCCTGACCCTAAAACAAGCCTAACCCTGGGCCCAGGCCCTGACCCTAAAACAACCCTAACCCTGGGCCCTGGCCCTGACCGTAAAACAAGCCTAACCCTGGGCCCTGGCCCTGACCCTAAAACAAGCCTCAGCCTGGAACCTGGCCCAGACCCTAAAACAAGCCTAACCCTGGGCCGTGGCCCTGACCCTAAAACAACCCTAACGCTGGGCCCTGGCCCTGACCCTAAAACACCCCTAAACCTGGGCCCTGGCCCTGACCCTAAAACAACCCGAACCCTGTTCCCTGGCACTAAAACAAGCCTAACCCTGGGCCCAGGTCCGGACCCTAAAACAACCCTAACCCTGGGCCCTGACCCTGACCCTAAAACAAAACTAACTCTGGGCCCTGGCCCTGACCCTAAAACAACCCTAACCCTGGGCCCTGGCCCTAACCCTAAAACAAGCCTAAACCTGGGCCATGGCCCTGACCCTAAAACAAGCCTATCCCTGGGACCTGGCCCTGACCCTAAAACAACCCTAACCCTGGGCCCTGTCCTTGACCCTAAAACAAGCCTAATCCTGGGCCCTGGCCCTGACCCTAAAACAAGCGTATCCGTGGGCCCTGGACCTGACCCTAATACAAGCCTAATCCGTGGCCCTGGCCCTGACCATAAAACAAGCCTAAACCTGGGCCCTAGCCCTGACCCTAAAACAACCCTAACCCTGGGCCCTGGCCCTGACCCTAAAACAAGTCTATCCCTGGGCCCTGGACCTGACCCTAAAACAACCCTAACCCTGGGCACTGACCCTAAAACATCCCGAACCCTGGGTACTGACCCTAAAATAACCATAACCCTGGGCCCTGGCCCTAACCCTAAAACAACCCTAACCCTGGGCCCTGGCCCTGACACTGAAACAACCCTTACCCTGGACCCTGGCCCTGACCCTAAAACAACCCTAACACTGGGCACTGGCCCTGACACTGAAACAACCCTTACCCTGGGTCCTGGCCCTGACCCTAAAACACCCCTAAACCTGGGCCCTGTCCCTGACCCTAAAACAACCCTAATGCTGGGCCCTGGCCCTGACCTAAAACAACCCTGACCCTGGGCCCTGGCCATGACCCTAAAACAACCCTAACCCTGGGCCCTGGCACTAAAATAAGCCTAACCCTGGGCCCAGGTCCTGAGCCTAAAACGACCCTAACCCTGGGCCTTGGCCCTGACCCTAAAACGACCCTAACGCTGGGCCCTGGCCCTGACCCTAAAACAACCCTAATCCTGGGCCCTGGCCATGACCCTAAAACAAGCCTAACCCTGAGCCCTGGCCCTGACCCAAAAACAAGCCTAACCCTGGGCCCTGGCCCTGACCCTAAAACAAGCCTAACCCTGGGCCCTGGCCCTGACCCTAAAACAACTCTAACCCTGGGCCTTGTCCCTGACCCTAAAACAACCCTAACCCTCGGCCCTGGCCCTGACCCTAAAACAACGCTAATCCTGGGCCCTGGCGCTGACCTAAAACAACCCTAACCCTGGGCCCTGGCCCTGACCCTAAAACAACCCTAACCCTGGGCCCTGGCAGTAAAACAAGCCTCACACTGGGCCCAGGTCCAGACCCTAAAACAACCCTAACCCTGGGCCCTGGCCCAGACCCTAAAACAAGCCTAACCCTGGGCCCTGGCCCAGACCCTAAAACAACCCTAACCCTGGGCCCTATCCCTGACCCTAAAACAAGCCTAACGCTCGTCCCTGGCCCTGACCCTAAAACAACCCTAACCCTGGGCCCTGGCCCTGACCCTAAAACAACCCTAACCCTGGGCCCTGACACGGAAACATCCCTTACCCTGGACCCTGGCCCTGACCTTAAAACAACCCTAACCCTGGGCCCTGGCCCTGACCCTAAAACAAGCCTAACCCTGGGCCCTGACACTGACCCTAAAACAAACCTATCCCTGGGCCCTAACCCTGACCCTAAAATAAACCCAACCATGGGCACTAACCCTAAAACAATCCTAACCCTGGGCCCTGACCCTAAAACAACCCTAACACTGGGACCTGGCCCTGACCTAAAACAACCCTAACCCTGGGCCCTGGCCCTGACCTAAAACAACCCTAACCCTGGGCCCTGGCCCTGACCCTAAAACAAGCCTAACCCTGGGACCTGGCCCTGACCTAAAACAACCCTAACACTGGGCCCTGGCCCTGACTTAAAACAACCCTAACCCTGGGCCTTGGCCCTGACCCTAAAACAACCCTAACCCTGGGCCCTGGAACTAAAACAAGCCTAACCCTGGGCCCAGGTCCTGACCCTAAAACAACACTAACCCTGGGCCCTGGCCCTGACCCTAAAACAACCCTAACCCTGGGCCCTGGCCCTGAACCTAAAACAACCCTAACGCTGGGCCCTGGCCCTGACCCTAAAACAAGCCTAACCCTGGGCCCTGGCCCTGGCCCTAAAACAAGCCTAACCCTGGGCCCTGACACTGACCCTAAAGCAAACCTATCCCTGGGCCCTAACCCTGACCCTAAAATAAACCCAACCATGGGCACTAACCCTAAAACAATCCTAACCCTGGGCCCTGACCCTGAAACAACCCTAACACTGGGACCTGGCCCTGACCTAAAACAACCCTAACCCTGGGCCCTGGCCCTGACCTAAAACAACCCTAACCCTGGGCCCTGGCCCTGACCCTAAAACAAGCCTAACCCTGGGACCTGGCCCTGGCCTAAAACAACCCTAACACTGGGCCCTGGCCCTGACTTAAAACAACCCTAACCCTGGGCCCTGGCCCTGACCCTAAAACAAGCCTAACCCTGGGCCCTGGCACTAAAACAAGCCTAACCCTGGGCCCAGGTCCTGACCCTAAAACAACACTAACCCTGGGCCCTGGCCCTGACCCTAAAACAACCCTAACCCTGGGCCCTGGCCCTGAACCTAAAACAACCCTAACCCTGGGCCCTGGCCCTGACCCTATAACAAGCCTAAACCTGGGCCCTGGCCCTGAACCTAAAACAACCCTAACCCTGGGCCCTGTCCCTGACCGTAAAACAAGCCTAACCCTGGGCCTTGGCCCTGACCCTAAAACAAGCCTAACCCTGGAACCTGGCCAAGACCCTAAAACAAGCCTAATCCTGGGCCGTGGCCCTGACCCTAAAACAACCCTAACGCTGGGCCCTGGCCCTGACCCTAAAACACCCCTAAACCTGGGCCCTGGCCCTGACCCTAAAACAACCCTAATGCTGGGCCCTGGCCCTGACCTAAAACAATCCTGACCCTGGGCCCTGGCCCTGACCCTAAAACAACCCGAACCCTGTTCCCTGGCACTAAAACAAGCCTAACCCTGGGCCAAGGTCCGGACCCTAAAACAACCCTAACCCTGGGCCCTGGCGCTGACCCTAAAACAAGCCTAACCCTTGGCCCTGGCAGTAAAACAAGCCTCACACTGGGCCCAGGTCCTGACCCTAAAACAACCCTAACCCTGGGCCCTAGCCCAGACCCTAAAACAAGCCTAACCCTGGGCCCTGGCCCTGACCCTAAAACAACCCTAACCCTGGGCCCTATCCCAGACCCTAAAACAAGCCTAACGCTCGGCCCTGGCCCTGACCCTAAAACAAGCCTAACCCTGGGCCCTGACCCTGACCCTAAAACAAGCCTAAACCTGGGCCCTGGACCTGACCCTAAAACAACCCTAACCCTGGGCCCTGGCCCTGACCCTAAAACAACCCTAACCCTGGGCCCTGGCACTAAAACAAGCCTAACCCTGGGCCCAGGTCCTGACCCTAAAACAACCCTAACCCTGGGCCCTGTCCTTCACCCTAAAACAAGCCTAATTCTGGGCCCTGGCCCTGAACCTACAACAACCCTAACGCTGGGCCCTGGCCCTGACCCTAAAACAAGCCTAACCCTGGGCCCTGGCCCTCACCCTAAAACAACCGTAACCCTGGGCCCTGGCCCTGACCCTAAAACAACCCTAACCCTGGGCCCTGGGCCTGACCTAAAACAACCCTAACCCTGGGCCCTGGCCCTGACTTAAAACAAACCTAATCCTGGGCCCTCGCCCTGACCCTAAAACAACCCTAACCCTGGGCCCTGGCACTAAAACAAGCCTAACCCTCGGCCCAGGTCCTGACCCTAAAACAACCCTAACCCTGGGCCCTGGCCCTGACCCTAAAACAACCCTTACCCTGGGCCCTGGCCCTGAAACTAAAACAACCCTAATGCTGGGCCCTGGCCCTGACCCTAAAACAAGCCTAACCCTGGGCCCTAGCCCTGACCCTAAAACAAGCGTATCTGTGGGCCCTGGACCTGACCCTAATACAAGCCTAATACTTGGCCCTGGCCCTGACCCTAAAACAAGCCTAAACCAGGGCCCTAGCCCTGACCCTAAAACAACCCTAACCCTGGGCCCTGGCCCTGACCATAAAACAAGCCTATCCCTGGGCCCTGGACCTGACCCTAAAACAACCCTAACCCTGGGCACTGACCCTAAAACATCCCTTACCCTGGGTATTGACCCTAAAATAACCATAACCCTGGGCCCTGGCCCTGACCCTAAAACAACCCTAGCCCTGGGCCCTATCCCTGACCCTAAAACAAGCCTAACGCTCGGCCCTGGCCCTGACCCTAAAACAAGCCTAACCCTGGGCCCTGGCCCTGACCCTAAAACAAGCCTAAACCTGGGCCCTGGCCCTGACCCTAAAACAACCCTAACCCTGGGCCCTAGCCCTGACCCTAAAACAACCCTAACCCTGGGCCCTGGCACTAAAACAAGCCTAACCCTGGGCCCAGGTCATGACCCTAAAACAACCCTAACCCTGGGCCCTGTCCTTTACCCTAAAACAAGCCTAATTCTGGGCCCTGGCCCTGAACCTACAACAACCCTAACGCTGGGCCCTGGCCCTGACCCTAAAACAAGCCTAACCCTGGGCCCTGGCCCTCACCCTAAAACAACCCTAACCGTGGGCCCTGGCCCTGACCCTAAAACAAGCCTAACCCTCGGCCCTGGCCCTGACCCTAAAACAACCCTAACCTTGGGCCCTGGCCCTGACCCTAAAACAAGCCTAACCCTCGGCCCTGGCCCTGACCCTAAAACAACCCTAACCCTGGGCCCTGGCCCTGACCCTAAAACAACCCTAACCCTGGGCCCTGGCACTAAAACAAGCCTAAACCTGGGCCCAGGTCCTGACCCTAAAACAACCGTAACCCTGGGCCCTGGCCCTGACCCTAAAACAACCCTAACCCTGGGCCCTGGGCCTGACCTAAAACAACCCTAACCCTGGGCCCTGGCCCTGACTTAAAACAACCCTAATCCTGGGCCCTCGCCCTGACCCTAAAACAACCCTAACCCTGGGCCCTGGCACTAAAACAAGCCTAACCCTCGGCCCAGGTCCTGACCCTAAAACAACCCTAACCCTGGGCCCTGGCCCTGACCCTAAAACAACCCTTAACCTGGGCCCTGGCCCTGAACCTAAAACAACCCTAATGCTGGGCCCTAACCCTGACCCTAAAACAAGCCTAACCCTGGGCCCTGGCCCTGACCCTAAAACAAGCGTATCCGTGGGCCCTGGACCTGACCCTAATACAAGCCTAATACTTGGCCCTGGCCCTGACCCTAAAACAAGCCTAAACCTGGGCCCTAGCCCTGACCCTAAAACAACCCTAACCCTGGGCCCTGGCCCTGACCATAAAACAAGCCTATCCCTGGGCCCTGGACCTGACCCTAAAACAACCCTAACCCTGGGCACTGACCCTAAAACATCCCTTACCCTGGGTACTGACCCTAAAATGACCATAACCCTGGGCCCTGGCCTTAACCCTAAAACAACCCTAACCCTGGGCCCTGGCCCTGACACTGAAACAACCCTTACCCTGGACCCTGGCACTGACCCTAAAACAACCCTAACACTGGGCCCTGGCCCTGACACTGAAACAACCCTTACCCTGGGCCCTGGCCCTGACCCTAAAACACCCCTAAACCTGCACCCTGTCACTGACCCTAAAACAACCCTGATGCTGGGCCCTGGCCCTGACCTAAAACAACCCTGACCCTGGGCCCTGGCCATGACCCTAAAACAACCCTAACCCAGGGCCCTGGCACTAAAATAAGCCTAACCCTGGGCCCAGGTCCTGAGCCTAAAACGACCCTAACCCTGCGCCTTGGCCCTGACCCTAAAACAAAACCCTAACGCTGGGGCCTGGCCCTGACCCTAAAACAACCCTAATCCTGGGCCCTGGCAATGACCCTAAAACAAACCTAACCCTGGGCCCTGGCCCTGACCCAAAAACAAGCCTAACCCTGGGCCCTGGCCCTGACCCTAAAACAAGCCTAACCCTGGGCCCTGGCCCTGACCATAAAACAACCCTAACCCTGGGCCCTGTCCCTGACCCTAAAACAACCCTAACCCTCGGCCCTGGCCCTGACCCTAAAACAACCCTAATCCTGGGCCCTGGCACTGACCTAAAACAAGCCTAACCCTGGGCCCTGGCCCTGACCCTAAAACAACCCTAACCCTGGGCCCTGGCAGTAAAACAAGCCTCACACTGGGCCCAGGTCCTGACCCTAAAACAACCCTAACCTTGGGCCCTGGCCCAGACCCTAAAACAGGCCTAACCCTGGGCCCTGGCCCTGACCCTAAAACAACCCTAACCCTGGGCTCTATCCCTGAACCTAAAACAAGCCTAACGCTCGGCCCTGGCCCTGACCCTAAAACAAGCCTAACCCTGGGCCCTGGCCCTGACACTAAAACAAGCCTAAACCTGGGCCCTGGCCCTGACCCTAAAACAACCCTAACCCTGGGCCCTGGCCCTGACACTGAAACAACCCTTACCCTGGACCCTGGAACTGACCCTAAAACAACCCTAACCCTGGGCCCTGTCCTTTACCCTAAAACAAGCCTAATTCTGGGCCCTGGCCCTGAACCTACAACAACCCTAACGCTGGGCCCTGGCCCTGACCCTAAAACAAGCCTAACCCTGGGCCCTGGCCCTCACCCTAAAACAACCCTAACCGTGGGCCCTGGCCCTGACCCTAAAACAAGCCTAACCCTCGGCCCTGGCCCTGACCCTAAAACAACCCTAACCTTGGGCCCTGGCCCTGACCCTAAAACAAGCCTAACCCTCGGCCCTGGCCCTCACCCTAAAACAACCCTAACCCTGGGCCCTGGCCCTGACCCTAAAACAACCCTAACCCTGGGCCCTGGCACTAAAACAAGCCTAAACCTTGGCCCAGGTCCTGACCCTAAAACAACCCTAAGCCTGGGCCCTGGCCCTGACCCTAAAACACGCCTAACCCTGGGCCGTGGACCTGACCCTAAAACAACCCTAACCCTGGGCACTGACCCTAAAACAACACTAACCCAGGGCACTGACCCTAAAATAACCCTAACCCTGGGCCCTGGCCCTGACCCTAAAAAAAGCCTAACCCTGGGCCCTGGCCCTGACCCTAAAACAACCCTAACCCTTGGCCCTGGCCCTGACCCTAAAACAACCCTATCCCTGGGCCCTGGCCCTGACCCTACAACAAGCCTAACCCTGGGCACTGGCCCTAACCCTAAAACAAGCCTAACCCTGGGCCCTGGCACTAAAACAACCCTAACCCTGGGCCCAGGTCCTGACCCTAAAACAACCTTAACCCTGGGCCCTAGCCCTGACCCTAAAACAAGCCTAACACTGGGTCCTGGCCCTGACCCTAAAACAAGCCTAACCGTGGGCGCTCGACCTGACCCTAAAACAAGCCTAACCCTAGGCCCTGGCCCTGACCCTAAAACAACCTTAAACGTGGGCCCTGGCCCTGACCCTAAAACAACCCTATTCCGGGGACCTGGCCCTGACCTAAAACAACCCTAACCCTGGGCCCTGGCCAGACCCTAAAACAACCCTAACCCTTGGCCCTTGCACTAAATCAACCATAAACCTGCGCCAAGGACCTCACCCTAAAACAAACCTAACCCTGGGCCCTGACCCTGAAACAACCCTAACCCAGGGCCCTGACCCTGAAACAACCCTAACCCTGGGCCCTGACCCTGAAACAACCCTAACCCTGGTCCCTGACCCTGAAACAACCCTATCCCTGAGCCCTGACCCTAAAACAACCCTAAGCCTGGGCCCTGACCCTAAAACAACCCAAACCCTGGGCCCTCACCCTGAAAAAACCCTAACCCTGGGCCCTGACCCTGAAACAACCCTAACTCAGGGCCCTGATCCTGAAACAACCCTAACACTGGGCCCTGGCCCTGACCGTACAACAACCCTAAACCTGGGCCCTGGCCCTGACCCTAAATCAACCCTAAACCTGGGCCCTGGCCCTGACCCTTAATTAACCCTAACCCTGGGCCATGGCCCTGAGCCTAAAACCCTAACCCGAGGCCCTGGCCCTGAGCCTAAAACCCTAACTCTGGGCCCTGACCCTAAAACAACCCTAACCCTGGGCCCTGGCCCTGACCCTATAACAAACCTAACACTGGGCCCTGGCCCTGACCCTAAAACAACCCTAACCCTGGGCCCTGGCCCTGACCCTAAAACAACCCTAACCATGGGCCCTGGCCCTGAGCCTAAAACAACCCTAACCCTGGGCCCTGGCCCTGACTCTAAAACACTAACCCTGGGCCCTGGCCCTGAGCCTAAAACCCTAACCCTGGGCCCTGACCCTGATCCTAAAACCCTAACCCTGGGCCCTAGCCCTGAACCTAAAACCCTAACCCTGGGCGCTGGCCCTGAGCCTAAAACCCTAACCCTGGGCCCTGGCCCTTACCCTAAAACCCTAACCCTGGGCCCTGACCCTGATCCTAAAAATCTAATCATGGGTCCTGACCCTAAAACAACCCTACCCTGGGCCCTGACCCTAAAACAACCCCAACCCTGGGCCCTGACCCTAAAACAACCCTAACACTGGGCCCTGACCCTAAAACAACACTAACCCTGGGCCCTGACCCTAAAACAACCCTAACCCTGGGCCCTGACCCTAAAACAACCCTAACTCTGGGCCCTGACATTAAAACAACCCTAACCCTGGGCCCTGGCCCAAATTGTAATGAGGTCTGTTGGGCAAAATTCCATATAAGCATAGTATAAATTAATAAAGCAAATCGTGATAAATTAGTACGATTCACTTTTGGAGTTTCTGACAATAAAAGTAAGGAAAATGCAGAACACAAAGACAGAGAGTAAAAAGAGAAATTAGGAAAGCTTTCTTCATGTTTAATAGGAAGACACTGGCCGTGTTCGTGCAGCGGCAGTATGTCGTGACATGACATAACTTGGAGAGAAATTAACAGATGAGGAAGTTGATAAAAATCATCAGAGAAGCAAAATACTGGCAGCGACACTCAAGGAAACCACGAAATTTCCATAACTTATGTCAGCAAAGTGGGAATATTGTACAGTGTGTGTTGAAGTTCCTATACAACATTGTTTATCTGCCGTTTCTTTGTTTGTAAGGAATGTATATACTAACAGTTCTTCTTGCTGTCAAAAGCATATGTGTGAATAAGTCATTTTAACTTATTCTTCTGTTTTTCTTTTATCTTCCTGCCATCATCCACAGCCTTACTTTAGAAATTTTTTCTTTAGAAAATTGAACAAGTGCCCCTTGTGGTGGCACATACCTTGAGGATGGGAGGCAGGGGTGGAAGGGTCACTTGAGGCCATTAGTTTGACAGCAGCCTGGCCAACAAAGTGAGACCCCATGTCTGCAAAACAATTTAAAAATTAGCCAAGTATCGTCATGTATACCTACGGTCCCAGCTACCTCAACTTACGGAGAAAGTTCAGGGCCTGGAGAGAAGGCTGGGAGGCAGGAGCTGGGTCTAAAGAGGCCATTGTAACGATGGAGCTGTGCCTGTGGAGGCTGTTGTGAGGCAGTAGGCTCATCTGCGGAGACTGCCGTGAGGTAGGGTATGGGCCTAAATAGGCCATTGTGAGTCATGAGCTTGGTCTGTAGAGGCTGACTGGAGAGAGTTCTGGGCCTGGCGAGGCTGCCGGGAGGTAGGAGCTGGGCCAAAAGATTTAAGCACATTTACGTTGATTAGGCACTTCATTTCCATTATTACACTGGAATATATAATAAAATAATTATAGAACTCACCATAATGTAGAATCAGTGGGCGTGTTAAGCTTGTTTTCCTGAAACTGGATGGTCCCACCTGAGCGTGATGGGAGAAAGTGACAGATCAATAGGTATTAGATTCTCATAAGCACAGCGCAACCTAGATCCCTCACATGCACGGTTCACAACAGGGTGCGTTCTCCTATGAGAATCTAATGCTGCTGCTCATCTGAGAAGGTGGAGCTCAGGCGGGAATGTGAGCAAAGGGGAGTGGCTGTAAATACAGACGAAGCTTCCCTCACTCCCTCACTCGACACCACTCACCTGCTGTGTGGCTCCTTACGGCTCCATGGCTCAGGGATTGGGGACCCCTGCACAAGTGCATCCAAAGCGACCCTTCCCACACCAGTCTTCATAGTAGTCAAGGGCAGCAACCACTTAGCTCCCAAGGCATGTGCCTCAGCTGGCATTTCATCACAATCAACAGTAAGTGGTAGCTTGAGTCACTGTGAGGTCACTTCCTGGAAATCACCCTAACCCTGGGCCCTCACCCTAAAACCCTAACCCTGGGCCATAACCCTAAAACCCTAACACTGGGTCCTGACCCTAAAACCCTAACCCTGGGCCCTGACCCTAAAACCCTAACCCTGGGCCCTGACCGTAAAAACCTAACCCTGGGCCCAGGCCCTGACCCTAAAACCCTAACCCTGGGACATGGCCCTGAGCCTAAAACCCTACCCCTGGGCCCATGCGCTGAGCCTAATACCCTAACTGTGGGCCCTGGCCCTGACAGTAAAACCCTAACCATGTGACCTGGCCCTAAAAGAACCCTAACCCTGGGACCTGGCCGTGACCCTAAAACAAGCCTAAACCTGGGCCCTAGCCCTGACCCTAAAACAACCCTAACCCTGGGCGCTGGCCCTGACCCTAAAGCACGCCTAACCCTGGGCCCTGGACCTGACCCTAAAACAACCCTAACCCTGGGCACTGACCCTAAAACAACACTAACCCTGGGCACTGACCCTAAAATAACCCTAACCCTGGGCCCTGGCCCTGACCCTAAAAAAAGCCTAACCCTGGGCCCTGGCCCTGACCCTAAAACAACCCTAACCCTTGGCACTGGCCCTGACCCTAAAACAACCCTATCCCTGGGCCCTGGCCCTGACCCTACAACAAGCCTAACCCTGGGCACTGGCCCTAACCCTAAAACAAGCCTAACCCTGGGCCCTGGCACTAAAACAAGCCTAACCCTGGGCCCAGGTCCTGACCCTAAAACAACCTTAACCCTGGGCCCTAGCCCTGACCCTAAAACAAGCCTAACACTGGGCCCTGGCCCTGACCCTAAAACAAGCCTAACCGTGGGCGCTCGACCTGACCCTAAAACAAGCCTAACCCTGGGCCCTGGCCCTGAACCTAAAACAACCCTAAACGTGGGCCCTGGCACTGACCCTAAAACAACCCTATCCCTGGGCCCTGACCCTGACCTAAAACAACCCTAACCCTGGGCCCTGACCCTGAAACAACCCTAACCCAGGGCCCTGACACTAAAACAACCCTAACCCTGGGCCCTAGCACTAAAACAAGCCTAACACTGGGCCCAGGTCCTGACACTAAAACAACCCTAACCCTGGGCCCTGTCCTTAACCCTAAAACAAGCCTATTCCTCGGCCCTGGCCCTGAACCTACAACAACCCTAACGCTGGGCCCTGACCCTGACCCTAAAAGAAGCCTAACCCGGGGCCCTGGCCCTGACCCTAAAGCAACCCTAACCATGGGCCCTGGCCCTGATCCTAACACAAGCCTAACCCTGGGCCCTGGCCCTGACCCTAAAACAACCCTAACCTTGGGCCCTGGCCCTGACCCTAAAACAAGCCTAACCCTGGGCCCTGGCCCTGACCCTAAAACAACCCTAACCCTGGGCCCTGTCCCTGACCGTAAAACAAGACTAACCCTGGGCCCTGGCCCTGACCCTAAAACAAGCCTCACCCTGGAACCTGGCCCAGACCCTAAAACAAGCCTAACCCTGGGCCGTGGCCCTGACCCTAAAACAACCCTAACGCTGGGCCCTGGCCCTGACCCTAAAACACCCCTAAACCTGGGCCCTGGCCCTGACCCTAAAACAACCCTAATGCTGGGCCCTGGCCCTGACCTAAAACAACCCTGACCCTGGGCCCTGGCCCTGACCCTAAAACAACCCGAACCCTGTTCCCTGGCACTAAAACAAGCCTAACCCTGGGCCCAGGTCCGGACCCTAAAACAACCCTAACCCTGGTCCCTGACCCTGACCCTAAAACAAAACTAACTCTGGGCCCTGGCCCTGACCCTAAAACAACCCTAACCCTGGGCCCTGGCCCTAACCCTAAAACAAGCCTAAACCTGGGCCATGGCCCTGACCCTAAAACAAGCCTATCCCTGGGACCTGGCCCTGACCCTAAAACAACCCTAACCCTGGGCCCTGTCCTTGACCCTAAAACAAGCCTAATCCTGGGCCCTGGCCCTGACCCTAAAACAAGCGTACCCGTGGGCCCTGGACCTGACCCTAATACAAGCCTAATCCGTGGCCCTGGCCCTGACCATAAAACAAGCCTAAACCTGAGCCCTAGCCCTGACCCTAAAACAACCCTAACCCTGGGCCCTGGCCCTGACCCTAAAACAAGCCTATCCCTGGGCCCTGGACCTGACCCTAAAACAACCCTAACCCTGGGCACTGACCCTAAAACATCCCGAACCCTGGGTACTGACCCTAAAATAACCATAACCCTGGGCCCTGGCCCTAACCCTAAAACAACCCTAACCCTGGGCCCTGGCCCTGACACTGAAACAACCCTTACCCTGGACCCTGGCCCTGACCCTAAAACAACCCTAACACTGGGCACTGGCCCTGACACTGAAACAACCCTTACCCTGGGTCCTGGCCCTGACCCTAAAACACCCCTAAACCTGGGCCCTGTCCCTGACCCTAAAACAACCCTAATGCTGGGCCCTGGCCCTGACCTAAAACAACCCTGACCCTGGGCCCTGGCCATGACCCTAAAACAACCCTAACCCTGGGCCCTGGCACTAAAATAAGCCTAACCCTGGGCCCAGGTCCTGAGCCTAAAACGACCCTAACCCTGGGCCTTGGCCCTGACCCTAAAACAACCCTAACGCTGGGCCCTGGCCCTGACCCTAAAACAACCCTAATCCTGGGCCCTGGCCATGACCCTAAAACAAGCCTAACCCTGGGCCCTGGCCCTGACCCAAAAACAAGCCTAACCCTGGGCCCTGGCCCTGACCCTAAAACAAGCCTAACCCTGGGCCCTGGCCCTGACCCTAAAACAACTCTAACCCTGGGCCTTGTCCCTGACCCTAAAACAACCCTAACCCTCGGCCCTGGCCCTGACCCTAAAACAACGCTAATCCTGGGCCCTGGCGCTGACCTAAAACAACCCTAACCCTGGGCCCTGGCCCTGACCCTAAAACAACCCTAACCCTGGGCCCTGGCAGTAAAACAAGCCTCACACTGGGCCCAGGTCCAGACCCTAAAACAACCCTAACCCTGGGCCCTGGCCCAGACCCTAAAACAAGCCTAACCCTGGGCCCTGGCCCAGACCCTAAAACAACCCTAACCCTGGGCCCAATCCCTGACCCTAAAACAAGCCTAACGCTCGGCCCTGGCCCTAACCCTAAAACAACCCTAACCCTGGGCCCTGGCCCTGACCCTAAAACAACCCTAACCCTGGGCCCTGACACGGAAACAACCCTTACCCTGGACCCTGGCCCTGACCTTAAAACAACCCTAACCCTGGGCCCTGGCCCTGACCCTAAAACAAGCCTAACCCTGGGCCCTGACACTGACCCTAAAACAAACCTATCCCTGGGCCCTAACCCTGACCCTAAAATAAACCCAACCATGGGCACTAACCCTAAAACAATCCTAACCCTGGGCCCTGACCCTAAAACAACCCTAACACTGGGACCTGGCCCTGACCTAAAACAACCCTAACCCTGGGCCCTGGCCCTGACCTAAAACAACCCTAACCCTGGGCCCTGGCCCTGACCCTAAAACAAGCCTAACCCTGGGACCTGGCCCTGACCTAAAACAACCCTAACACTGGGCCCTGGCCCTGACTTAAAACAACCCTAACCCTGGGCCCTGGCCCTGACCCTAAAACAACCCTAACCCTGGGCCCTGGCACTAAAACAAGCCTAACCCTGGGACCAGGGCCTGACCCTAAAACAACACTAACCCTGGGCCCTGGCCCTGACCCTAAAACAACCCTAACCCTGGGCCCTGGCCCTGAACCTAAAACAACCCCAACGCTGGGCCCTGGCCCTGACCCTAAAACAAGCCTAACCCTGGGCCCTGGCCCTGACCCTAAAACAAGCCTAACCCTGGGCCCTGACACTGACCCTAAAACAAACCTATCCCTGGGCCCTAACCCTGACCCTAAAATAAACCCAACCATGGGCACTAACCCTAAAACAATCCTAACCCTGGGCCCTGACCCTAAAACAACCCTAACACTGGGACCTGGCCCTGACCTAAAACAACCCTAACCCTGGGCCCTGGCCCTGACCTAAAACAACCCTAACCCTGGGCCCTGGCCCTGACCCTAAAACAAGCCTAACCCTGGGACCTGGCCCTGACCTAAAACAACCCTAACACTGGGCCCTGGCCCTGACTTAAAACAACCCTAACCCTGGGCCCTGGCCCTGACCCTAAAACAACCCTAACCCTGGGCCCTGGCACTAAAACAAGCCTAACCCTGGGCCCAGGTCCTGACCCTAAAACAACACTAACCCTGGGCCCTGGCCGTGACCCTAAAACAACCCTAACCCTGGGCCCTGGCCCTGAATCTAAAACAACCCTAACCCTGGGCCCTGGCCCTGAACCTATAACAAGCCTAAACCTGGGCCCTGGCCCTGAACCTAAAACAACCCTAACCTTGGGCCCTGTCCCTGACCGTTAAACAAGCCTAACCCCTGGGCCCTGGCCCTGACCCTAAAACAAGCCTAACCCTGGAACCTGGCCCAGACCCTAAAACAAGCCTAACCCTGGGCCGTGGCCCTGACCCTAAAACAACCCTAACGCTGGGCCCTGGCCCTGACCCTAAAACACCCCTAAACCTGGGCCCTGGCCCTGACCCTAAAACAACCCTAATGCTGGGCCCTGGCCCTGACCTAAAACAACCCTGACCCTGGGCCCTGGCCCTGACCCTAAAACAACCCGAACCCTGTTCCCTGGCACTAAAACAAGCCTAACCCTGGGCCAAGGTCCGGACCCTAAAACAACCCTAACCCTGGGCCCTGGCCCTGACCCTAAAACAAGCCTAACCCTTGGCCCTGGCAGTAAAACAAGCCTCACACTGGGCCCAGGTCCTGACCCTAAAACAACCCTAACCCTGGGCCCTAGCCCAGACCCTAAAACAAGCCTAACCCTGGGCCCTGGCCCTGACCCTAAAACAACCCTAACCCTGGGCCCTATCCCTGACCCTAAAACAAGCCTAACGCTCGGCCCTGGACCTGACCCTAAAACAAGCCTAACCCTGGGCCCTGGCCCTGACCCTAAAACAAGCCTAAACCTGGGCCCTGGCCCTGACCCTAAAACAACCCTAACCCTGGGCCCTAGCCCTGACCCTAAAACAACCCTAACCCTGGGCCCTGGCACTAAAACAAGCCTAACCCTGGGCCCAGGTCCTGACCCTAAAACAACCCTAACCCTGGGCCCTATCCTTTACCCTAAAACAAGCCTAATTCTGGGCCCTGGCCCTGAACCTACAACAACCCTAACGCTGGGCCCTGGCCCTGACCCTAAAACAAGCCTAACCCTGGGCCCTGGCCCTCACTCTAAAACAACCCTAACCGTGGGCCCTGGCCCTGACCCTAAAACAAGCCTAACCCTCGGCCCTGGCCCTGACCCTAAAACAACCCTAACCTTGGGCCCTGGCCCTGACCCTAAAACAAGCCTAACCCTCGGCCCTGGCCCTGACCCTAAAACAACCCTAACCCTCGGCCCTGGCCCTGACCCTAAAACAACCCTAACCCTGGGCCCTGGCACTAAAACAAGCCTAAACCTGGGCCCAGGTCCTGACCCTAAAACAACCGTAACCCTGGGCCCTGGCCCTGACCCTAAAACAACCCTAACCCTGGGCCCTGGGCCTGACCTAAAACAACCCTAACCCTGGGCCCTGGCCCTGACTTAAAACAACCCTAATCCTGGGCCCTCGCCCTGACCCTAAAACAACCCTAACCCTGGGCCCTGGCACTAAAACAAGCCTAACCCTCGGCCCAGGTCCTGACCCTAAAACAACCCTAACCCTGGGCCCTGGCCCTGACCCTAACACAACCCTTACCCTGGGCCCTGGCCCTGAACCTAAAACAACCCTAATGCTGGGCCCTGGCCCTGACCCTAAAACAAGCCTAACCCTGGGCCCTGGCCCTGACCCTAAAACAAGCATATCAGTGGGCCCTGGACCTGACCCTAATACAAGCCTAATACTTGGCCCTGGCACTGACCCTAAAACAACCCTAACACTGGGCCCTGGCCCTGACACTGAAACAACCCTTACCCTGGGCCCTGGCCCTGACCCTAAAACACCCCTAAACCTGCGCCCTGTCCCTGTCCCTAAAACAACCCTGATGCTGGGCCCTGGCCCTGACCTAAAACAACCCTGACCCTGGGCCCTGGCCATGACCCTAAAAGAACCCTAACCCAGGGCCCTGGCACTAAAATAAGCCTAACCCTGGGCCCAGGTCCTGAGCCTAAAACGACCCTAACCCTGCGCCTTGGCCCTGACCCTAAAACAAAACCATAACGCTGGGGCCTGGCCCTGACCCTAAAACAACCCTAATCCTGGGCCCTGGCAATGACCCTAAAACAAGCCTAACCCTGGGCCCTGGCCCTGACCCAAAAACAAGCCTAACCCTGGGCCCTGGCCCTGACCCTAAAACAAGCCTAACCCTGGGCCCTGGCCCTGACCATAAAACAACCCTAACCCTGGGCCCTGTCCCTGACCCTAAAACAACCCTAACCCTCGGCCCTGGCCCTGACCCTAAAACAACCCTAATCCTGGGCCCTGGCACTGACCTAAAACAAGCCTAACCCTGGGCCCTGGCCCTGACCCTAAAACAACCCTAACCCTGGGCCCTGGCAGTAAAACAAGCCTCACACTGGGCCCAGGTCCTGATCCTAAAACAACCCTAACCTTGGGCCCTGGCCCAGACCCAAAAACAGGCCTAACCCTGGGCCCTGGCCCTGACCCTAAAACAACCCTAACCCTGGGCTCTATCCCTGACCCTAAAACAAGGCTAACGCTCGGCCCTGGCCCTGACCCTAAAACAAGCCTAACCCTGGGCCCTGGCCCTGACACTAAAACAAGCGTAAACCTGGGCCCTGGCCCTGACCCTAAAACAACCCTAACCCTGGGCCCTGTCCTTTACCCTAAAACAAGCCTAATTCTGGGCCCTGGCCCTGAACCTACAACAACCCTAACGCTGGGCCCTGGCCCTGACCCTAAAACAAGCCTAACCCTGGGCCCTGGCCCTCACCCTAAAACAACCCTAACCGTGGGCCCTGGCCCTGACCCTAAAACAAGCCTAACCCTCGGCCCTGGCCCTGACCCTAAAACAACCCTAACCTTGGGCCCTGGCCCTGACCCTAAAACAAGCCTAACCCTCGGCCCTGGCCCTCACCCTAAAACAACCCTAACCCTGGGCCCTGGCCCTGACCCTAAAACAACCCTAATCCTGGGCCCTGGCACTAAAACAAGCCTAAACCTGGGCCCAGGTCCTGACCCTAAAACAACCGTAACCCTGGGCCCTGGCCCTGACCCTAAAACAACCCTAACCCTGGGTCCTGGGCCTGACCTATAGCAACCCTAACCCTGGGCCCTGGCCCTGACTTAAAACAACCCTAATCCTGGGCCCTCGCCCTGACCCTAAAACAACCCTAACCCTGGGCCCTGGCACTAAAACAAGCCTAACCCTCGGCCCAGGTCCTGACCCTAAAACAACCCTAACCCTGGGCCCTGGCCCTGACCCTAACACAACCCTTACCCTGGGCCCTGGCCCTGAACCTAAAACAACCCTAATGCTGGGCCCTGGCCCTGACCCTAAAACAAGCCTAACCCTGGGCCCTGGCCCTGACCCTAAAACAAGCGTATCCGTGGGCCCTGGAACTGAGCCTAATACAAGCCAAATACTTGGCCCTGGCCCTGACCCTAAAACAAGCCTAAACCTGGGCCCTAGCCCTGACCCTAAAACAACCCTAACCCTGGGCCCTGGCCCTGACCATAAAACAAGCCTATCCCTGGGCCCTGGACCTGACCCTAAAACAACCCTAACCCTGGGCACTGACCCTAAAACATCCCTTACCCTGGGTACTGACTCTAAAATAACCATAACCCTGGGCCCTGGCCCTGACCCTAAAACAAGCCTAACCCTGGGCCCTGGCCCTGACCCTAAAACAAGCCTAAACCTGGGCCCTGGCCCTGACCCTAAAACAACCCTAACCCTGGGCCCTGGCCCTGACCCTAAAACAACCCTAACCCTGGGCCCTGGCACTAAAACAAGCCTAACCCTGGGCCCAGGTCCTGACCCTAAAACAACCCTAACCCTGGGCCCTGTCCTTTACCCTAAAACAAGCCTAATTCTGGGCCCTGGCCCTGAACCTACAACAACCCTAACGCTGGGCCCTGGCCCTGACCCTAAAACAACCCTAACCTTGGGCCCTGGCCCAGACCCTAAAACAGGCCTAACCCTGGGCCCTGGCCCTGACCCTAAAACAACCCTAACCCTGGGCTCTATCCCTGACCCTAAAACAAGCCTAACGCTCGGCCCTGGCCCTGACCCTAAAACAAGCCTAACCCTGGGCCCTGGCCCTGACACTAAAACAAGCCTAACCCTGGGCCCTGGCCCTGACCCTAAAACAAGCGTATCCGTGGGCCCTGGACCTGACCTTAATACAAGCCTAATACTTGGCCCTGGCCCTGACCCTAAAACAAGCCTAAACCTGGGCCCTGTCCTTTACCCTAAAACAAGCCTAATTCTGGGCCCTGGCCCTGAAACTACAACAACCCTAACGCTGGGGCCTGGCCCTGACCCTAAAACAAGCCTAACCCTGGGCCCTGGCCCTCACCCTAAAACAACCCTAACCGTGGGCCCTGGCCCTGACCCTAAAACAAGCCTAACCCTCGGCCCTGGCCCTGACCCTAAAACAACCCTAAACTTGGGCCCTGGCCCTGACCCTAAAACAAGCCTAACCCTCGGCCCTGGCCCTGACCCTAAAACAACCCTAACCCTGGGCCCTGGCCCTGACCCTAAAACAACCCTAACCCTGGGCCCTGGCACTAAAACAAGCCTAAACCTGGGCCCAGGTCCTGACCCTAAAACAACCGTAACCCTGGGCCCTGGCCCTGACCCTAAAACAACCCTAACCCTGGGCCCTGGGCCTGACCTAAAACAACCCTAACCCTGGGCCCTGGCCCTGACTTAAAACAACCCTAATCCTGGGCCCTCGCCCTGACCCTAAAACAACCCTAACCCTGGGCCCTGGCACTAAAACAAGCCTAACCCTCGGCCCAGGTCCTGACCCTAAAACAACCCTAACCCTGGGCCCTGGCCCTGACCCTAAAACAACCCTTAACCTGGGCCCTGGCCCTGAACGTAAAACAACCCTAATGCTGGGCCCTGGCCCTGACCCTAAAACAAGCCTAACCCTGGGCCCTGGCCCTGACCCTAAAACAAGCGTATCCGTGGGCCCTGGACCTGACCCTAATACAAGCCTAATACTTGGCCCTGGCCCTGACCCTAAAACAAGCCTAAACCTGGGCCCTAGCCCTGACCCTAAAACAACCCTAACCCTGGGCCCTGGCCCTGACCATAAAACAAGCCTATCCCTGGGCCCTGGACCTGACCCTAAAACAACCCTAACCCTGGGCACTGACCCTAAAACATCCCTTACCCTGGGTACTGACCCTAAAATAACCATAACCCTGGGCCCTGGCCCTGAACCTAAAACAAGCCTAACCCTGGGCCCTGGCCCTGACCCTAAAACAAGCCTAAACCTGGGCCCTGGCCCTGACCCTAAAACAACCCTAACCCTGGGCCCTGGCCCTGACCCAAAAACAACCCTAACCCTGGGCCCTGGCACTAAAACAAGCCTAACCCTGGGCCCAGGTCCTGACCCTAAAACAACCCTAACCCTGGGCCCTGTCCTTTACCCTAAAACAAGCCTAATTCTGGGCCCTGGCCCTGAACCTACAACAACCCTAACGCTGGGCCCTGGCCCTGACCCTAAAACAACCCTAACCTTGGGCCCTGGCCCAGACCCTAAAACAGGCCTAACCCTGGGCCCTGGCCCTGACCCTAAAACAACCCTAACCCTGGGCTATATCCCTGACCCTAAAACAAGCCTAACGCTCGGCCCTGGCCCTGACCCTAAAACAAGCCTAACCCTGGGCCCTGGCCCTGACACTAAAACAAGCCTAACCCTGGGCCCTGGCCCTGACCCTAAAACAAGCGTATCCGTGGGCCCTGGACCTGACCCTAATACAAGCCTAATACTGGGCCCTGGCCCTGACCCTAAAACAAGCCTAAACCTGGGCCCTGTCCTTTACCCTAAAACAAGCCTAATTCTGGGCCCTGGCCCTGAACCTACAACAACCCTAACGCTGGGCCCTGGCCCTGACCCTAAAACAAGCCTAACCCTGGGACCTGGCCCTCACCCTAAAACAACCCTAACCGTGGGCCCTGGCCCTGACCCTAAAACAAGCCTAACCCTCGGCCCTGGCCCTGACCCTAAAACAACCCTAACCTTGGGCCCTGGCCCTGACCCTAAAACAAGCCTAACCCTCGGCCCTGGCCCTGACCCTAAAACAACCCTAACCCTGGGCCCTGGCCCTGACCCTAAAACAACCCTAACCCTGGGCCCTGGCACTAAAACAAGCCTAAACCTGGGCCCAGGTCCTGACCCTAAAACACCGTAACCCTGGGCCCTGGCCCTGACCCTAAAACAACCCTAACCCTGGGCCCTGGGCCTGACCTAAAACAACCCTAACCCTGGGCCCTGGCCCTGACATAAAACAACCCTAATCCTGGGCCCTCGCCCTGACCCTAAAACAACCCTAACCCTGGGCCCTGGCACTAAAACAAGCCTAACCCTCGGCCCAGGTCCTGACCCTAAAACAACCCTAACCCTGGGCCCTGGCCCTGACCCTAAAACAACCCTTAACCTGGGCCCTGGCCCTGAACCTAAAACAACCCTAATGCTGGGCCCTGGCCCTGACCCTAAAACAAGCCTAACCCTGGGCCCTGGCCCTGACCCTAAAACAAGCGTATCCGTGGGCCCTGGACCTGATCCTAATACAAGCCTAATACTTGGCCCTGGCCCTGACCCTAAAACAAGCCTAAACCTGGGCCCTAGCCCTGACCCTAAAACAACCCTAACCCTGGGCCCTGGCCCTGACCATAAAACAAGCCTATCCCTGGGCCCTGGACCTGACCCTAAAACAACCCTAACCCTGGGCACTGACCCTAAAACATCCCTTACCTTGGGTACTGACCCTAAAATAACCATAACCCTGGGCCCTGGCCTTAACCCTAAAACAACCCTAACCCTGGGCCCTGGCCCTGACACTGAAACAACCCTTACCCTGGACCCTGGCACTGACCCTAAAACAACCCTAACACTGGGCCCTGGCCCTGACACTGAAACAACCGTTACCCTGGTCCCTGGCCCTGACCCTAAAACACCCCTAAACCTGCGCCCTGTCCCTGACCCTAAAACAACCCTGATGCTGGGCCCTGGCCCTGACCTAAAACAACCCTGACCCTGGGCCCTGGCCATGACCCTAAAAAAACCCTAACCCAGGGCCCTGGCACTAAAATAAGCCTAACCCTGGGCCCAGGTACTTAGCCTAAAACGACCCTAACCCTGCGCCTTGGCCCTGACCCTAAAACAAAACCCTAACGCTGGGGCCTGGCCCTGACCCTAAAACAACCCTAATCCTGGGCCCTGGCAATGACCCTAAAACAAGCCTAACCCTGGGCCCTGGCCCTGACCCAAAAACAAGCCTAACCCTGGGCCCTGGCCCTGACCCTAAAACAAGCCTAACCCTGGGCCCTGGCCCTGACCGTAAAACAACCCTAACCCTGGGCCCTGTCCCTGACCTAAAACAACCCTAAACCTGGACCCTGTCCCTGACCCTAAAACAACCGTAACCCTGGGCCCTGGCACTAAAACAAGCCTAACACTGGGCCCAGGTCCTGACCCTAAAACAACCCTAACCCTGGGCCCTGGCAATGACCCTAAAACAAGCCTAACCCTGGGCCCTGGCCCTGACCCTAAAACAACCCTAACCCTGGGCCCAGTCCCTGACCCTAAAACAAGCCTAACGCTCGGCCCTGGCCCTGAACCTAAAACAAGCCTAACCCTGGGCCCTGGCCCTGACCCTAAAACAAGCCTAAACCTGGGCCCTAGCCCTGACCCTAAAAAAACCCTAACCCTGGGCCCTGGCCCTGACCCTAAAACAACCCTAACCCTGGGACATGGCCCTGACCTAAAACAACCCTAACCCTGGGCCATGGCCCTGACCTAAAACAACCCTAAACCTGGGCCCTCGCCCTGACCCTAAAACAAGCCTAACCCTGGGCCCTCGCCCTGACCCTAAAAAAACCCTAACCCTGGGCCCTGGCCCTAACCCTGACCCTAAAACAACCCTAACCCTGGGACCTGGCTCTGACCCTAAAACAAGCCTAACCCTGGGCCCTGGCCCTGACCCCAAAACAAGCCTAACCCTGGGCCCAGGTCCTGACCCTAAAACAATCCTAACCCTGGGCCCTGGCCCTGACCCTAAAACAACCCTAACCCTGGGCCCTGGCCCTGAACTTAAAACAACCCTAACCCTGGGCCCTGGACCTTACCCTAAAACAACCCTAAACCTGGGCCCTGGCCCTGACCCTAAAACAACCCTGACCCTGGGCCCTGGCCCTGACCCTAAAACAAGCCTAACCCTGGCCCCTGGCCCTGACCCTAAAACAACCCTAACCCTGGGCCCTGACACTGACCCTAAAACAAACCTATCCCTGGGCCCTGACCCTGACCCTAAAATAAGCCCAACCATGGGCACTAACCCTAAAACAATCCTAACCCTGGGCCCTGACCCTAAAACAACCCTAACCCTGGGACCTGGCCCTGACCTAAAACAACCCTAACCCTGGGCCCTGGCCCTGACCTAAAACAACCCTAACCCTGGGCCCTGGCCCTGACCCTAAAACAAGCCTAACCCTGGGACCTGGCCCTGACCTAAAACAACCCTAACGATGGGCCGTGGCCCTCACTTAAAACAACCCTAACCCTGGGCCCAATCCCTGACCCTAAAACAACACTAACCCTGGGCCCTGGCACTAAAACAAGCCTAACCCTGGGCCCAGGTCCTGACCCTAAAACAACCCTAACCCTGGGCCCTGGCCCTGACCCTAAAACAACCCTAACCATGGGCCCTGGCCCTGAACCTAAAACAACCCTAACGCTGGGCCCTGGCCCTGACCCTAAAACAAGCCTAACCCTGGTCCCTCGCCCTGACCCTAAAACAACCCTAACCCTGGGCCCTGTCCGTGACCCTAAAACAAGCCTAACCCTGGGCCTGGCCGTGACCCTAAAACAAGCCTAACCCTGGGCCCTGGCCCTGACCCTAAAACAAGCCCAACCTTGGGCCCTGGCCCTGACCCTAAAACAACCCTAACCCTGGGCCCTGTCCCTGACCCTAAAACAAGCCTAACCCTGGGCCCTGGCCCTGACCCTAAAACAAGCCTAACCCTGGGACCTGGCCCTGACCCTAAAACAAGCCTATCCCTGGGCCCTGCTCTGACCGTAAAACAACCCTAACGCTGGGCCCTGTCCCTGGCCCTAAAACACCCCTAAACCTGGGCCCTGGCCCTGACCTTAAAATAACCCTAATGCTAGGCCCTGGCACTGACCTAAAACAACCCTGACCCTGGGCCCTGGCCCTGACCCTAAAACAACCCGAACCCTGGGCCCTGGCACTAAAACAAGCCTAACCCTGGGACCAGGACCAGACCCTAAAACAACCCTAACCGTGGGCCCTGGCCCTGACCCTAAAACAACCCTAACGCTGGGCCGTGGACCTGACCCTAAAACAACCCTAACCCTGGGCCCTGGCACTGACCCTAAAACAAGCCTAACCCTGGGCCTTGGCCCTGACCCTAAAACAAGCCTAACCCTGGGCCCTGGCCCGGACCCTAAAACAACCCTAACCCTGGGCCCTGTGCTTGACCCTAAAACAAGCCTAATCTTGGGCCCTGGCCATGACCCTAAAACAAGCCTAACCCTGGGCCCTGGCCCTGACCCTAAAACAAGCCTAACCCTGGGCCTTGGACCTGACCCTAATACAAGCCTAACCCTTGGCCCTGGCCCTGACCCTAAAACAAGCCTAAACCTGGGCCCTGGCCCTGACCCTAAAACAAGCCTAACCCTGGGCCCTGGCCCTGACCCTAAAACAAGCCTATCCCTGGGCCCTGGCCCTGACCCTAAAACAAGCCTAAACCTTGACCCTGGGCCCTGACCCTGAACCTAAAACCCTAACCTTGGGCTCTGGCCCTGAGCCTGAAACCCCAACCCTGGGCCCTGGGCCTGAGCCTGAAACCCTAACCCTGGGCCCTGACCCTAAAACAACCCTACCCCTGGTCCCTGACCCTAAAACAACCCTAACCCTGGGCCCTGACCCTAAAACAACCCTAACTCTGGGCCCTCACCCTAAAACAACCCTAACACTGGGCCCTGTCCCTAAAACAACCATAACCCTGGGCCCTGGCCCTGACCCTAAAACAACCCTAACCCTGGGACCTGGCCATGACCCTAAAACAACCATAACCCTGGGCCCTGACCCTGACCCTAAAACAACCCTAAACCTGGGCCCTGGCCATGAGCCTAAAACCATAACCCTGGGCCCTGGACCTGAGCCTAAAGCCCTAACCCTGGGCCCTGAACCTAAAACAACCCTAACTTTGGGCCCTGGCCCTGACCCTAAAACCCTAACCCTGGGCCCCGGGCCCTGCCCCTAAAGCCCTAACCCTGTGCCCCGGGCCCTGCCCCTAAAGCCCTAACCCTGGGCCCCGGGCCCTGGCCCTAAAGCCCTAACCCAGGGCCCTGACGCTAAAACAACCCTAACCCTGGGCCCTGTCCCTAAAACAACCCTAACCCTGGGCCCTGACCCTAAAACAACCCTAACCCTGGGCCCCGGGCCCTGACCCTAAAGCCCTAACCCTGGGACCCGGACCCTGGTCCTAAAGCCCTAACCCTGGGCCCCGGGCCCTGTCCCTAAAGCCCTACCCCTGGGCCCCGGGCCCTGCCACTAAAGCCCTTACCCTGGGCCCCGGGCTCTGCCCCTAAAGCCCTAACCCTGGGCCCCGGGCCCTGGCCCTAAAGCCCTAACCCTGGGCCCAGGGCCCTGACCCTAAAGCCCTAACCCAGGGCCCCGGGCCCTGGCCCTAAAGCCCTAAACCTGGTCCCCGGGCCCTGGCCCTAAAGCCCTAACCCTGGGCCCCGGGCCCTGGCCCTAAAGCCCTAACCCTGGGCCACGGACCCTGGCCCTAAAACCCAAACCCTGGGCCCGGGGCCCTGAGCCTAAAACCCTAACCCTGGGCCCTGGCCCTGAGCCTAAAACCCTAACCCTGGGCCCTGGCCCTGAGCCTAAAACCCTAACCCTGGGCCCTGGCCCTGAGCCTAAAACCCTAACCCTGGGCCCTGGCCCTGAGCCTAAAACCTTGACCCTGGGCCCTGACCCTGAACCTAAAACCCTAACCTTGGGCTCTGGCCCTGAGCCTGAATCCCCAACCCTGGGCCCTGGGCCTGAGCCTGAAACCCTAAACCTGGACCCTGACCCTAAAACAACCCTAACCCTGGTCCCTGACCCTTAAACAACCCTAACCCTGGGCCCTGACCCTAAAACAACCCTAACCCTGGGCCCTGACCATAAAACAACCCTAAACCTGGGCCCTGACCCTAAAACAACCCTAACCCTGGGCCCAGGGCCCTGACCCTAAAGCCCTAACCCTGGGCCCCGGGCCCTGGTCCTAAAGCCCTATCCCTGGGCCCCGGGCCCTGACCCTAAAGCCCTAACCCTGGGCCCCGGGCCCTGCCACTAAAGCCCTAACCCTGGGCCCCGGGCTCTGCCCCAAAAGCCCTAACCCTGGGCCCCGGGCCCTGGACCTAAAGCCCTAACCCTGGGCCCCGGGCCCTGGCCCGAAAGCCCTAACCCTGGGCCCCGGGCCCTGGCCCTAAAGCCCTAACCCTGGGCCACGGACCCTGGCCCTAAATCCCTAACCCTGGGCCCGGGGCCCTGAGCCTAAAACCCTAACCCTGGGCCCTGGCCCTGGGCCTAAAACGCTAACCCTGGGCCCTGGGCCTGAGCCTAAAACCCTAACCCTGGGCCCTGGCCCTGAGCCTAAAACCCTAACCCTGGGCCCTGGCCCTGAGCCTAAAACCTTGACCCTGGGCCCTGACCCTGAACCTAAAACCCTAACCTTGGGCTCTGGCCCTGAGCCTGAAACCCCAACCCTGGGCCCTGGGCCTGAGCCTGAAACCCTAACCCTGGGCCCTGACCCTAAAACAACCCTAACCCTGGGCCCTGACCCTAAAACAACCCTAACCCTGGGCCCTGACCCTAAAACAACCCTAACCCTGGGCCCTGACCCTATAACCCTAATCCTGGGCCCTGGCCCAGAGCCTAAAACCCTATCTCTGGTCCCTGGCCCTAAGCCTAAAACCCTAACCCTGGGACCTGGCCCTGAGCCTAAAACCTTAACCCTGGGCCCTGGCCCTGAGCCTAAAACCCTAACCCTGGGCCCTGGCCCTGAGCCGAAAACCCTAACCTTGGGCTCGGGCCCTGAGCCTGAAACACCAACCCTGGGCCCTGGCCCTGAGCCTAAAACCCTAACCCTCGGCCCTAGCCCTGAGCCTAAAACCCTAACCCTGAGCCCTAAACCTAAGAGAACCATAACCCTAGGCCCTGACCCTAAAACAACCCTAACCCTGGGCCCTGACCCTAAAACAACTCTAACCCTTGGCCCTGACACTAAAACAACCCTAACCCTGGCCCTGACCCTAAAACAACCATAACCCTGGGCCCTGGCCCTGACCCTAAAACAACCCTAACCCTGGGACCTGGCCATGACCCTCAAACAACCATAACCCTGGGCCCTGGCCCTGACCCTAAAACAACCCTAAACCTGGGCCCTGGCCCTGAGCCTAAAACCATAACCCTGGGCCCTGGACCTGAGCCTAAAGCCCTAACCCTGGGCCCTGAACCTAAAACAACCCTAACTTTCGGCCCTGGCCCTGACCCTAAAACCCTAACCCTGGGCCCCAGGCCCTGCCCCTAAAGCCCTAACCCTGGGCCCCGGGCCCTGCCCCTAAAGCCCTAATCCTGGACCCCGGGCCCTGGCCCTAAAGCCCTAACCCTGGGCCCCGGGCCCTGGCCCTAAAGCCCTAACCCTGGCCCCGGGCCCTGGCCCTAAAGCCCTAAACCTGGGCCCCGGGCCCTGGCCCTAAAGCCCTAACCCAGGGCCCCGGGCCCTGGCCCTAAAGCCCTAACCCTGGGCCACGGACCCTGGCCCTAAAACCCTAACCCTGGGCCCGGGGCCCTGAGCCTAAAACCCTAACCCTGAGCCCTGACCATAAAACAACCCTAACCCTGGACCCTGACCCTAAAACAACCCTAACCCTGGGCCCTGACCCTAAAACAACCCTAACCCTGGGCCCTGACCCTAAAACAACCCTAACCCTTGGCCCTGACCCTATAACCCTAAACCTGGGACCTGGCCCTGAGCCTAAAACCCTATCTCTGGTCCCTGGCCCTGAGCCTAAAACCCTAACCGTGGGACCTGGCCCTGAGCCTAAAACCTTAACCCTGGGCCCTGGCCCTGAGCCTAAAACCCTAACCCTGGGCCCTGGCCCTGAGCCGAAAACCCTAAACTTGGGCTCGGGCCCTGAGCCTGAAACCCCAACCCTGGGCCCTGTCCCTGAGCCTAAAACCCTAACCCTGGGCCCTGGCCCTAAGCCTAAAACCCTAACCCTGGGCCCTAAACCTAAGAGAACCATAACCCTAGGCCCTGACCCTAAAACAACCCTAACCCTGGGCCCTGACCCTAAAACAACCCTAACCCTGGGCCCCGACCCTAAAACAACCCTAACCCTGGGCCCTGACCCTAAAACAACCATAACTCTGGGCCCTGGCCCTGACCCTAAAACAACCATAACCCTGGGCCCTGGCCCTGACCCTAAAACAACCCTAACCCTGGGACCTGGCTATGACCCTAAAACAACCATAACCCTGGGCCCTGGCCCTGACCCTAAAACAACCCTAAACCTGGGCCCTGGCCCTGAGCCTAAAACCATAACCCTGGGCCCTGCACCTGAGCCTAAAGCCCTAACCCTGGGCCCTGAACCTAAAACAACCCTAACTTTGGGCCCTGGCCCTGACCCTAAAACCCTAACCCTGGGCCCTGACCCTAAAACCCTAACCCTGCGCCCTGACCCTAAATCCCTAACCCTGGGCCCTGACCCTAAAACTCTAACCCTGGGCCCTGGCCCTGACCCTAAAAACCTAACCCTGGGCCCTGGCCCAGAGCCTAAAACCCTAACTCTGAGCCCTGGCCCTGAGCCTAAAACCCTAACCCTGGGCCCTGGCCCTAAGCCTAAAACCCTAACCCTGGGCCCTGGCCCTTGCCCTAAAACCCTAACCCTGGGCCCTGGCCCTGATCAAAAAACCCAAACTGTGGGCCCTGACCCTAAAACAACCCTAACCCTGGGCCCTGACACTAAAACAACCCTAACCCTGGGCCCTGGCCCTAAAACAACCCTAACCCTGGGCCCTTACCCAAAAAAAACCCTAACTCTGGGCCCTGACCCTAAAACAACCCTAACACTGGGCCCTGACCCTAAAACAACCCTAACTCTGGGCCCTGGCCCTGACCCTAAAAAACCCTAACCCTGGGCCCTGGCCCTGAGCCTAAAACCCTAACCCTGGGCACTGGACCTGAGCCTAAAACCCTAACCCTGGGCCGTGACCCTAAAACAACCCTAACTTTCGGCCCTGGCCCTGACCCTAAAACACCCCTAGCCCTGGGCCCTGGCCCTGACCCTAAAACAACCCTAACCCTGGGCCCTGGCCCTGAGCCTAAAACCCTAACCCTGGGCCCTGGCCCTGACCCTAAAACAACCCTAACCCTGGGCCCTGGCCCTGAGCCTAAAACCCTAACCCTGGGCCCTGGCCCTGAGCCGAAAACCCTAACCTTGGGCTCTGGCCCTGAGCCTGAAACCCCAACCCTAGGCCCTGGCCCTGAGCCTAACACCCTAACCCTGGGCCCTGGCCCAGAGCCTAAAACCCTAACCCTGGGCCCTAACACTAAAACAACCATAACCATGGGCCCTGACCCTAAAACAACCCTAACACTGGGCCCTGACCCTAAAACAACCCTAGCCCTGGGCCCTGGCCCTGACCCTAAAACAACCCTAACCCTGGGCCCTGGCCCTGAGCCTAAAACCCTAACCCTGGGCCCTGGCCCTGAGCCGAAAACCCTAACCTTGGGCTCTGGCCCTGAGCCTGAAACCCCAACCCTAGGCCCTGGCCCTGAGCCTAACACCCTAACCCTGGGCCCTGGCCCAGAGCCTAAAACCCTAACCCTGGGCCCTAACACTAAAACAACCATAACCATGGGCCCTGACCCTAAAACAACCCTAACCCTTGGCCCTGACCCTAAAACAACCCCAACCCTGGGCCGTGACACTAAAACAACCCTAACCCTGGGCTCTGACCCTAAAACAACCATAACCCTAGGCCCTGACCCTGACCCTAAAACAAACCTAACCCTGGGCCCTGACCATGACCCTAAAACAACCCTAACCCTGGGCCCTGACCCTAAAACAACCCTAACCCTGGGCCCTGACCCTAAAACAACCATAACCCTGGGCCCTGGCCCTGACCCTAAAACAACCCTAACCCTGGGACCTGGCCATGACCCTAAAACAACCATAACCCTGGGCCCTGGCCCTGACCCTAAAACAACCCTAAACCTGGGCCCTGGCCCTGAGCCTAAAACCATAACCCTGGGCCCTGGACCTGAGCCTAAAGCCCTAACCCTGGGCCCTGAACCTAAAACAATCCTAACTTTGGGCCCTGGCCCTGACCCTAAAACCCTAACCCTGGGCCCCGGGCCCTGCCCCTAATGCCCTAACCCTATGCCCCGGGCCCTGCCCCTAAAGACCTAACCCTGGGCCCCGGGCAATGGCCCTAAAGCCCTAAACCTGGGCCCCGACGCTAAAACAACCCTAACCCTGGGCCCTGACCCTAAAACAACCCTAAGCCTGGGCCCTGACCCTAAAACAACCCTAACCCTGGGCCCCGGGCCCTGACCCTAAAGCCCTAACCCTGGGCCTCGGGCCCTGGTCCTAAAGCCCTAACCCTGGGCCCCGGGCCCTGTCCCTAAAGCCCTACCCCTGGGCCCCGGGCCCTGCCACTAAAGCCCTAACCCTGGGCCACGGGCTCTGCCCCTAAAGCCCTAACCCTGGGCCCTGGGCCCTGGCCCTAAAGCCCTAACCCTGGGCCCAGGGCCCTGGCCCTAAAGCCCTAACCCAGGGCCCGGGGCCCTCAGCCTAAAACCCTAACCCTGGGCCCTGACCCTAAATCAACCCTAACCCAGGGCCCTGACGCTAAAACAACCCTAACCCTGGGCCTTGACCATAAAACAACCCTAACCCTGGGCCCCGGGCCCTGACCCTAAAGCCCTAATCCTGGGCCCCGGGCCCTGGTCCTAAAGCCCTAACCCTGGGCCCCGGGCCCTGACCCTAAAGCCCTAACCCTGGGCCCCGGGCCCTGACCCTAAAGCCCTAACCCTGGGCCCCATGCCCTGGCCCTAAAGCCCTAACCCTGGGCCCCGGGCCCTGGCCCTAAAGCCCTAACCCTGGGCCCCTGACCCTGGCCCTAAAGCCCTAACCCTGGGCCCCGGGCCCAGGCCCTAAAGCCCTAAACCTGATCCCCGGGCCCTGGCCCTAAAGCCCTGACCCTGGGCCCCGGACCCTGGCCCTAAAGCCCTGACCCTGGGCCACGGACCCTGGCCCTAAAACCCTGACCCTGGGCCCGGGGCCCTGAGCCTAAAACCCTGACCCTGGGCCCGGGGCCCTGAGCCTAAAACCCTGACCCTGGGCCCGGGGCCCTGAGCCTAAAACCCTAACCCTGGGCCCTGGCCCTGAGCCTAAAACCCTAACCCTGGGCCCTGGGTCTGAGCCTAAAACCCTAACCCTGGGCCGCGGCCCTGAGCCTAAAACCCTAACCCTGGGCCCTGGCCCTGAGCCTAAAACCCCAACCCTGGGCCCTGACCCTGAGCCTAAAACCCTAACCTTGGGTTCTGGCCCTGAGCCTGAAACCCCAACCCTGGGCCCTGGGCCTGAGCCTGAAACCCTAACCCTGGGCCCTGACCCTAAAACAACCCTACCCCTGGTCCCTGACCCTAAAACAACCCTAACCCTGGGCCCTGACCCTAAAACAACCCTAACCCTGGGCCCTAACCCTTAAACAACCCTAACCCTGAGCCCTGACCCTAAAACAACCCTAACCCTGGGCCCTGGCCCTGACCCTAAAACAACCCTAACCCTGGGCCCTGGCCCTGAGCCTAAAACCCTAACCCTGGGCCCTGGCCCTGAGCCTAAAACCCTAACCCTGGGCCCTGGACCTGAGCCTAAAACCCTAACCCTGGGCCGTGACCCTAAAACAACCCTAACTTTGGGCCCTGGCCCTGACCCTAAAACACCCCTAGCCCTGGGCCCTGGCTCTGACCTAAAACAACCCTAACCCTGGGCCATGGCCCTGAGCCTAAAACCCTAACCCTGCGCCCTGGCCCTGACCCTAAAACCCTAAACCTGGGCCCTGGCCCTGACCCTAAAACCCTAATCCTGGGCCCTGGCCCTTGCCCTAAAACCCTAACCCTGGGCCCTGGCCCTGATCAAAAAACCCTAACTGTGAGCCCTGACCCTAAAACAACCCTAACCCTGGGCCCTGACCCTAAAACAACCCTAACCCTGGGCCCTGGCCCTAAAACAACCCTAACCCTGGGCCCTTACCGAAAAAAAACCCTAACTCTGGGCCCTGACCCTAAAACAACCCTAACACTGGGACCTGACCCTAAAACAACCCTAACTCTGGGCCCTGGCCCTGACCCTAAAAAACCCTAACCCTGGGCCCTGGCCCTGAGCCTAAAACCTTGACCCTGGGCCCTGACCCTGAACCTAAAACCACGACCTTGGGCTCTGGCCCTGTGCCTGAAACCCCAACCCTAGGCCCTGGCCCTGATCAAAAAACCCTAACTGTGTGCACTGACCCTAAAACAACCCTAACCCTGGGCCCTGACCCTAAAACAACACTAACCCTGGGCTCTGACCCTAAAACAACCCTAACCCTGGGCCCTGGCCATGACCCTAAAACAACCCTAACCCTGGGCCCTGGACCTGACCCTAAAACAACCCTAACACTGGGCCCTGGCCCTGAGCCTAAAACCCTAACCCTGGGCCCTGGACCTGAGCCTAAAACCCTAACCCTGGGCCCTGACCCTAAAACAAACCTAACTTTGGGCCCTGGCCCTGACCCTAAAACACCCCTAGCCCTAGGCCCTGGCCCTGACCCTAAAACAACCCTAACCCTGGGCCCTGGCCCTGACCCTAAAACAACCCTAACCCTGGGCCCTGGCCCTGAGCCTAAAACCCTAACCCTGGGCCCTGGCCCTGAGCCTAAAACCCTAACCCTGGGCCCTGGCCCTGAGCCTAAAACCCTAACCCTGGGCCCTGGACCTGAGCCTAAAACCCTAACCCTGGGCCGTGACCCTAAAACAACCCTAACCCTGGGCCCTGACCCTAAAACAACCCTAACCCTGGGCCCTGACCCTAAAACAACCATAACCCTGGGCCCTGGCCCTGACCCTAAAACAACCCTAACCCTGGGACCTGGCCATGACCCTAAAACAACCATAACCCTGGGCCCTGGCCCTGACCCTAAAACAACCCTAAACCTGGGCCCTGGCCCTGAGCCTAAAACCATAACCCTGGGCCCTGGATCTGAGCCTAAAGCCCTAACCCTGGGCCCTGAACCTAAAACAACCCTAACTTTGGGCCCTGGCCCTGACCCTAAAACCCTAACCCTGGGCCCCGGGCCCTGCCCCTAAAGCCCTAACCCTGTGCCCCGGGCCCTGCCCCTAAAGCCCTAACCCTGGGCCCCGGGCCCTGGCCCTAAAGCCCTAACCCTGGGCCCTGACGCTAAAACAACCCTAACCCTGGGCCCTGACCCTAAAACAAGCCTAACCCTGGGCCCTGACCCTAAAACAACCCTAACCCTGGGCCCCGGGCCCTGACCCTAAAGCCCTAACCCTGGGCCCCGGGCCCTGGTCCTAAAGTCCTAACCCTGGGCCCCAGGCCCTGTCCCTAAAGCCCTACCCCTGGGCCCCGGGTCCTGCCACTAAAGCCCTAACCCTGGGCCCCGGGCTCTGCCCCTAAAGCCCTAACCCTGGGCCCAGGGCCCTGGCCCTAAAGCCCTAACCCTGGGCCCCGGGCCCTGGCCCTAAAGCCCTAACCCAGGGCCCGGGGCGCTCAGCCTAAAACCCTAACCCTGGGCCCTGACCCTAAATCAACCCTAACCCAGGGCCCTGACGCTAAAACAACCCTAACCCTGGGCCCTGACCCTAAAACAACCCTAACCCTAAGCCCTGACCCTAAAACAACCCTAACCCTGGGCCCTGACCCAAAAACAACCCTAACCCTGGGCCCCGGGCCCTGACCCTAAAGCCCTAAACCTGGGCCCCGGGCCCTGGTCCTAAAGCCCTAACCCTGGGCCCCGGGCCCTGGCCCTAAAGCCGTAACCCTGGGCCCCGGGCCCTGGCCCTAAAGCCATAACCCTGGGCCCCGGGCCCTGGCCCTAAAGCCCTAAACCTGGTACCCGGGCCCTGGCCCTAAAGCCCTAACCCTGGGCCCCGGGCCCTGGCCCTAAAGCCCTAACCCTGGGCCACGGACCCTGGCCTTAAAACCCTAACCCTGGGCCCGGGGCCCTGAGCCTAAAACCCTAACCCTGGGCCCTGGCCCTGAACGTAAAACCCTAACCCTGGGCCCTGGGCCTGAGCCTAAAACCCTAACCCTGGGCCCTGGCCCAGAGCCTAAAACCCTAACCCTGGGCCCTGGCCCTGAGCCTAAAACCTTCACCCTGGGCCCTGACCCTGAACCTAAAACCCCGACCTTGGGCTCTGGCCCTGAGCCTGAAACCCCAACCCTAGGCCCTGGCCCTGATCAAAAAACCCAAACTGTGTGCACTGACCCTAAAACAACCCTAACCCTGGGCCCTGACCCTAAAACAACCCTAACCCTGGGCTTTGACCCAAAAACAACCCTAACCCTGGGCGCTGGCCATGACCCTAAAACAACCCTAACCCTGGGCCCTGGCCCTGACCCTAAAACAACCCTAATCCTGGGCCCTGGCCCTGAGCCTAAAACCCTAACCCTGGGCCCTGGCCCTGAGCCTAAAACCCTAACCCTGGGCCCTGGACCTGAGCCTAAAACCCTAACCCTGGGCCGTGACCCTAAAACAACCCTAACTTTGGGCCCTGGCCCTGACCCTAAAACACCCATAGCCCTGGGCCCTGGCCCTGACCCTAAAACAACCCTAACCCTGGGCCCTGGCCCTGAGCCTAAAACCCTAACCCTGGGCCCTGGCCCTGAGCCTAAAACCCTAAACCTGGGCCCTGGCCCTGACCCTAAAACCCTAATCCTAGGCCCGGGCCCTTGCCCTAAAACCCTAACCCTGGGCCCTGGCCCTGATCAAAAAACCCTAACTGTGGGCCCTGACCCTAAAACAACCCTAACCCTGGGCCCTGACCCTAAAACAACCCTAACCCTGGGCCCTGGCCCTAAAACAACCCTAACCCTGGGCCCTTACCCAAAAAAAACCCTAACTCTGGGCCCTGACCCTAAAACAACCCTAACACTGGGCCCTGACCCTAAAACAACCCTAACTCTGGGCCCTGGCCCTGACCCTAAAAAACCCTAACCCTGGGCCCTGGCCCTGAGCCTAAAACCCTAACCCTGGGCCCTGGACCTGAGCCTAAAACCCTAACCCTGGGCCGTGACCCTAAAACAACCCTAACTTTGGGCCCTGGCCCTGACCCTAAAACAACCCTAGCCCTGGGCCCTGGCCCTGACCCTAAAACAACCCTAACCCTGGGCCCTGGCCCTGAGCCTAAAACCCTAACCCTGGGCCCTGGCCCTGACCCTAAAACAACCCTAACCCTGGGCCCTGGCCCTGAGCCTAAAACCCTAACCCTGGGCCCTGGCCCTGAGCCGAAAACCCTAACCTTGGGCTCTGGCCCTGAGCCTGAAACCCCAACCCTAGGCCCTGGCCCTGAGCCTAACACCCTAACCCTGGGCCCTGGCCCAGAGCCTAAAACCCTAACCCTGGGCCCTAACACTAAAACAACCATAACCATGGGCCCTGACCCTAAAACAACCCTAACCCTTGGCCCTGACCCTAAAACAACCCCAACCCTGGGCCCTGACACTAAAACAACCCTAACCCTGGGCTCTGACCCTAAAACAACCATAACCCTAGGCCCTGACCCTGACCCTAAAACAACCCTAACCCTGGGTCCTGACCATGACCCTAAAACAACCCTAACCCTCGGCCCTGACCCTAAAACAACCCTAACCCTGGGCCCTGACCCTAAAACAAGCCTAACCCTGGGCCCCGGGCACTGACCCTAAAGCCCTAATCCTGGGCCCCGGGCCCTGACCCTAAAGCCCTAACCCTGGGCCCCGGGCCCTGGCCCTAAAGCCCTAACCCTGGGCCCCGGGCCCTGGCCCTAAAGCCCTAACCCTGGGCCCCGGGCCCAGGCCCTAAAGCCCTAAACCTGGTCCCCGGGCCCTGGCCCTAAAGCCCTAACCCTGGGCCACGGACCCTGGCCCTAAAACCCTAACCCTGGGCCCGGGGCCCTGAGCCTAAAACCCTAACCCTGGGCCCTGGCCCTGAGCCTAAAACCCTAACCCTGGGCCCTGGGCCTGAGCCTAAAACCCTAACCCTGGGCCGTGGCCCTGAGCCTAAAACCCTAACCCTGGGCCCTGGCCCTGAGCCTAAAACCTTGACCCTGGGCCCTGACCCTGAACCTAAAACCCTAACCTTGGGCTCTGGCCCTGAGCCTGAAACCCCAACCCTGGGCCCTGGGCCTGAGCCTGAAACCCTAACCCTGGGCCCTGACCCTAAAACAACCCTACCCCTGGTCCCTGACCCTAAAACAACCCTAACCCTGGGCCCTGACCCTAAAACAACCCTAACCCTGGGCCCTGACCCTAAAACAACCCTAACCCTGGGCCCTGACCCTAAAACAACCATAACCCTGGGCCCTGGCCCTGACCCTAAAACAACCCTAACCCTGGGACCTGGCCATGACCCTAAAACAACCATAACCCTGGGCCCTGGCCATGACCCTAAAACAACCCTAAACCTGGGCCCTAGCCCTGAGCCTAAAACCATAACCCTGGGCCCTGGACCTGAGCCTAAAGCCCTAACCCTGGGCCCTGAACCTAAAACAACCCTAACTTTGGGCCCTGGCCCTGACCCTAAAACCCTAACCCTGGGCCCCGGGCTTGCCCCTAAAGCCCTAACCCTGTGCCCTGGGCCCTGCCCCTAAAGCCCTAACCCTGGGCCCCGGGCCCTGGCCCTAAAGCCCTAACCCTGGGCCCTGACGCTAAAACAACCCTAACCCTGGGCCCTGACCCTAAAACAACCCTAACCCTGGGCCCTGACCCTAAAACAACCCTAACCCTGGGCCCAGGGCCCTGACCCTAAAGCCCTAACCCTGGGCCCCGGGCCCTGGTCCTAAAGCCCTAACCCTGGGCCCCGGGCCCTGTCCCTAAAGCCCTACCCCTGGGCCCCGGGTCCTGCCACTAAAGCCCTAACCCTGGGCCCCGGGCTCTGCCCCTAAAGCCCTAACCCTGGGCCCCGGGCCCTGGCCCTAAAGCCCTAACCCTGGGCCCAGGGCCCTGGCCCTAAAGCCCAAACCCAGGGCCCGGGGCCCTCAGCCTAAAACCCTAACCCTTGGCCCTGACCCTAAATCAACCCTAACCCAGGGCCCAGACGCTATAACAACCCTAACCCAGGGCCCTGACCCTAAAACAACCCTAACCCTAGGCCCTGACCCTAAAACAACCCTAACCCTGGGCCCTGACCCAAAAACAACCCTAACCCTGGGCCCCAGGCCCTGACCCTAAAGCCCTAAACCTGGGCCCCGGGCCCTGGCCCTAAAGCCCTAACCCTGGGCCCCGGGCCCGGCCACTAAAGCCCTAACCCTGGGCCCCGGGCTCTGCCCCTAAAGCCCTACCCCTGGGCCCCGGGCCCTGGCCCTAAAGCCCTAACCCTGGGCCCCGGGCCCTGGCCCTAAAGCCCTAACCCTGGGCCCCGGGCCCTGGCCCTAAAGCCCTAACCCTGGGCCCCGGGCCCTGGCCCTAAAGCCATAACCCTGGACCCCGGGCCCTGGCCCTAAAGCCCTAAACCTGGTTCCCGGGCCCTGGCCCTAAAGCCCTAACCCTGGGCCCCGGGCCCTGGCCCTAAAGCCCTAACCCTGGGCCACGGACCCTGGCCCTAAAACCCTAACCCTGGGCCCGGGGCCCTGAGCCTAAAACCCTAACCCTGGGCCCAGGCCCTGAACGTAAAACCCTAACCCTGGGCCCTGGGCCTGAGCCTAAAACCCTAACCCTGGGCCCTGGCCCAGAGCCTAAAACCCTAACCCTGGGCCCTGCCCCTGAGCCTAAAACCTTGACCCTGGGCCCTGACCCTGAACCTAAAACCCTGACCTTGGGCTCTGGCCCTGAGCCTGAAACCCCAACCCTAGGCCCTGGCCCTGATCAAAAAACCCTAACTGTGTGCACTGACCCTAAAACAACCCTAACCCTGGGCCCTGACCCTAAAACAACACTAACCCTGGGCTCTGACCCTAAAACAACCCTAACCCTGGGCCCTGGCCATGACCCTAAAACAACCCTAACCCTGGGCCCTGGACCTGACCCTAAAACAACCCTAACACTGGGCCCTGGCCCTGAGCCTAAAACCCTAACCCTGGGCCCTGGACCTGAGCCTAAAACCCTAACCCTGGGCCCTGACCCTAAAACAAACCTAACTTTGGGCCCTGGCCCTGACCCTAAAACACCCCTAGCCCTGGGCCCTGGCCCTGACCCTAAAACAACCCTAACCCTGGGCCCTGGCCCTGACCCTAAAACAACCCTAACCCTGGGCCCTGGCCCTGAGCCTAAAACCCTAACCCTGGGCCCTGGCCCTGAGCCTAAAACCCTAACCCTGGGCCCTGGCCCTGAGCCTAAAACCCTAACCCTGGGCCCTGGACCTGAGCCTAAAACCCTAACCCTGGGCCGTGACCCTAAAACAACCCTAACCCTGGGCCCTGACCCTAAAACAACCCTAACCCTGGGCCCTGACCCTAAAACAACCATAACCCTGGGCCCTGGCCCTGACCCTAAAACAACCCTAACCCTGGGACCTGGCCATGACCCTCAAACAACCATAACCCTGGGCCCTGGCCCTGACCCTAAAACAACCCTAAACCTGGGCCCTGGCCCTGAGCCTAAAACCATAACCCTGGGCCCTGGACCTGAGCCTAAAGCCCTAACCCAGGGCCCGGGGCCCTCAGCCTAAAACCCTAACCCTGGGCCCTGACCCTAAATCAACCCTAACCCAGGGCCCTGACGCTAAAACAACCCTAACCCTGGACCCTGACCCTAAAACAACCCTAACCCTAGGCCCTGACCCTAAAACAACCCTAACCCTGGGCCCTGACCCAAAAACAACCCTAACCCTGGGCCCCGGGCCCTGACCCTAAAGCCCTAAACCTGGGCCCCGGGCCCTGGTCCTAAAGCCCTAACCCAGGGCCCCGGACCTGGACCCTAAAACCCTAACCCTGGGCCCCGGGCCCGGCCACTAAAGCCCTAACCCTGGGCCCCGGGCTCTACCCCTAAAGCCCTAACCCTGGGCCCCGGGCCCTGGCCCTAAAGCCCTAACCCTGGGCCCCGGGCCCTGGCCCTAAAGCCCTAACCCTGGGCCCCGGGCCCTGGCCCTAAAGCCCTAACCCTGGGCCCCGGGCCCTGGCCCTAAAGCCCTAACCCTGGGCCCCGGGCCCTGGCCCTAAAGCCATAACCCTAGGCCCCGGGCCCTGGCCCTAAAGCCCTGAACCTGGTCCCCGGGCCCTGGCCCTAAAGCCCTAACCCTGGGCCCCGGGCCCTGGCCCTAAAGCCCTAACCCTGGGCCACGGACCCTGGCCTTAAAACCCTAACCCTGGGCCCGGGGCCCTGAGCCTAAAACCCTAACCCTGGGCCCTGGCCCTGAACGTAAAACCCTAACCCTGGGCCCTGGGCCTGAGCCTAAAACCCTAACCCTGGGCCCTGGCCCAGAGCCTAAAACCCTAACCCTGGGCCCTGGCCCTGAGCCTAAAACCTTCACCCTGGGCCCTGACCCTGAACCTAAAACCCCGACCTTGGGCTCTGGCCCTGAGCCTGAAACCCCAACCCTAGGCCCTGGCCCTGATCAAAAAACCCTAACTGTGTGCACTGACCCTAAAACAACCCTAACCCTGGGCCCTGACCCTAAAACAACCCTAACCCTGGGCTTTGACCCAAAAACAACCCTAACCCTGGGCGCTGGCCATGACCCTAAAACAACCCTAACCCTGGGCCCTGGCCCTGACCCTAAAACAACCCTAACCCTGGGCCCTGGCCCTGAGCCTAAAACCCTAACCCTGGGCCCTGGCCCTGAGCCTAAAACCCTAACCCTGGGCCCTGGACCTGAGCCTAAAACCCTAACCCTGGGCCGTGACCCTAAAACAACCCTAACTTTGGGCCCTGGCCCTGACCCTAAAACACCCATAGCCCTGGGCCCTGGCCCTGACCCTAAAACAACCCTAACCCTGGGCCCTGGCCCTGAGCCTAAAACCCTAACCCTGGGCCCTGGCCCTGAGCCTAAAACCCTAAACCTGGGCCCTGGCCCTGACCCTAAAACCCTAATCCTAGGCCCGGGCCCTTGCCCTAAAACCCTAACCCTGGGCCCTGGCCCTGATCAAAAAACCCTAACTGTGGGCCCTGACCCTAAAACAACCCTAACCCTGGGCCCTGACCCTAAAACAACCCTAACCCTGGGCCCTGGCCCTAAAACAACCCTAACCCTGGGCCCTTACCCAAAAAAAACCCTAACTCTGGGCCCTGACCCTAAAACAACCCTAACACTGGGCCCTGACCCTAAAACAACCCTAACTCTGGGCCCTGGCCCTGACCCTAAAAAACCCTAACCCTGGGCCCTGGCCCTGAGCCTAAAACCCTAACCCTGGGCCCTGGACCTGAGCCTAAAACCCTAACCCTGGGCCGTGACCCTAAAACAACCCTAACTTTGGGCCCTGGCCCTGACCCTAAAACAACCCTAGCCCTGGGCCCTGGCCCTGACCCTAAAACAACCCTAACCCTGGGCCCTGGCCCTGAGCCTAAAACCCTAACCCTGGGCCCTGGCCCTGACCCTAAAACAACCCTAACCCTGGGCCCTGGCCCTGAGCCTAAAACCCTAACCCTGGGCCCTGGCCCTGAGCCGAAAACCCTAACCTTGGGCTCTGGCCCTGAGCCTGAAACCCCAACCCTAGGCCCTGGCCCTGAGCCTAACACCCTAACCCTGGGCCCTGGCCCAGAGCCTAAAACCCTAACCCTGGGCCCTAACACTAAAACAACCATAACCATGGGCCCTGACCCTAAAACAACCCTAACCCTTGGCCCTGACCCTAAAACAACCCCAACCCTGGGCCCTGACACTAAAACAACCCTAACCCTGGGCTCTGACCCTAAAACAACCATAACCCTAGGCCCTGACCCTGACCCTAAAACAACCCTAACCCTGGGTCCTGACCATGACCCTAAAACAACCCTAACCCTCGGCCCTGACCCTAAAACAACCCTAACCCTGGGCCCTGACCCTAAAACAAGCCTAACCCTGGGCCCCGGGCACTGACCCTAAAGCCCTAATCCTGGGCCCCGGGCCCTGACCCTAAAGCCCTAACCCTGGGCCCCGGGCCCTGGCCCTAAAGCCCTAACCCTGGGCCCCGGGCCCTGGCCCTAAAGCCCTAACCCTGGGCCCCGGGCCCAGGCCCTAAAGCCCTAAACCTGGTCCCCGGGCCCTGGCCCTAAAGCCCTAACCCTGGGCCACGGACCCTGGCCCTAAAACCCTAACCCTGGGCCCGGGGCCCTGAGCCTAAAACCCTAACCCTGGGCCCTGGCCCTGAGCCTAAAACCCTAACCCTGGGCCCTGGGCCTGAGCCTAAAACCCTAACCCTGGGCCGTGGCCCTGAGCCTAAAACCCTAACCCTGGGCCCTGGCCCTGAGCCTAAAACCTTGACCCTGGGCCCTGACCCTGAACCTAAAACCCTAACCTTGGGCTCTGGCCCTGAGCCTGAAACCCCAACCCTGGGCCCTGGGCCTGAGCCTGAAACCCTAACCCTGGGCCCTGACCCTAAAACAACCCTACCCCTGGTCCCTGACCCTAAAACAACCCTAACCCTGGGCCCTGACCCTAAAACAACCCTAACCCTGGGCCCTGACCCTAAAACAACCCTAACCCTGGGCCCTGACCCTAAAACAACCATAACCCTGGGCCCTGGCCCTGACCCTAAAACAACCCTAACCCTGGGACCTGGCCATGACCCTAAAACAACCATAACCCTGGGCCCTGGCCATGACCCTAAAACAACCCTAAACCTGGGCCCTAGCCCTGAGCCTAAAACCATAACCCTGGGCCCTGGACCTGAGCCTAAAGCCCTAACCCTGGGCCCTGAACCTAAAACAACCCTAACTTTGGGCCCTGGCCCTGACCCTAAAACCCTAACCCTGGGCCCCGGGCTTGCCCCTAAAGCCCTAACCCTGTGCCCTGGGCCCTGCCCCTAAAGCCCTAACCCTGGGCCCCGGGCCCTGGCCCTAAAGCCCTAACCCTGGGCCCTGACGCTAAAACAACCCTAACCCTGGGCCCTGACCCTAAAACAACCCTAACCCTGGGCCCTGACCCTAAAACAACCCTAACCCTGGGCCCAGGGCCCTGACCCTAAAGCCCTAACCCTGGGCCCCGGGCCCTGGTCCTAAAGCCCTAACCCTGGGCCCCGGGCCCTGTCCCTAAAGCCCTACCCCTGGGCCCCGGGTCCTGCCACTAAAGCCCTAACCCTGGGCCCCGGGCTCTGCCCCTAAAGCCCTAACCCTGGGCCCCGGGCCCTGGCCCTAAAGCCCTAACCCTGGGCCCAGGGCCCTGGCCCTAAAGCCCAAACCCAGGGCCCGGGGCCCTCAGCCTAAAACCCTAACCCTTGGCCCTGACCCTAAATCAACCCTAACCCAGGGCCCAGACGCTATAACAACCCTAACCCAGGGCCCTGACCCTAAAACAACCCTAACCCTAGGCCCTGACCCTAAAACAACCCTAACCCTGGGCCCTGACCCAAAAACAACCCTAACCCTGGGCCCCAGGCCCTGACCCTAAAGCCCTAAACCTGGGCCCCGGGCCCTGGCCCTAAAGCCCTAACCCTGGGCCCCGGGCCCGGCCACTAAAGCCCTAACCCTGGGCCCCGGGCTCTGCCCCTAAAGCCCTACCCCTGGGCCCCGGGCCCTGGCCCTAAAGCCCTAACCCTGGGCCCCGGGCCCTGGCCCTAAAGCCCTAACCCTGGGCCCCGGGCCCTGGCCCTAAAGCCCTAACCCTGGGCCCCGGGCCCTGGCCCTAAAGCCATAACCCTGGACCCCGGGCCCTGGCCCTAAAGCCCTAAACCTGGTTCCCGGGCCCTGGCCCTAAAGCCCTAACCCTGGGCCCCGGGCCCTGGCCCTAAAGCCCTAACCCTGGGCCACGGACCCTGGCCCTAAAACCCTAACCCTGGGCCCGGGGCCCTGAGCCTAAAACCCTAACCCTGGGCCCAGGCCCTGAACGTAAAACCCTAACCCTGGGCCCTGGGCCTGAGCCTAAAACCCTAACCCTGGGCCCTGGCCCAGAGCCTAAAACCCTAACCCTGGGCCCTGCCCCTGAGCCTAAAACCTTGACCCTGGGCCCTGACCCTGAACCTAAAACCCTGACCTTGGGCTCTGGCCCTGAGCCTGAAACCCCAACCCTAGGCCCTGGCCCTGATCAAAAAACCCTAACTGTGTGCACTGACCCTAAAACAACCCTAACCCTGGGCCCTGACCCTAAAACAACACTAACCCTGGGCTCTGACCCTAAAACAACCCTAACCCTGGGCCCTGGCCATGACCCTAAAACAACCCTAACCCTGGGCCCTGGACCTGACCCTAAAACAACCCTAACACTGGGCCCTGGCCCTGAGCCTAAAACCCTAACCCTGGGCCCTGGACCTGAGCCTAAAACCCTAACCCTGGGCCCTGACCCTAAAACAAACCTAACTTTGGGCCCTGGCCCTGACCCTAAAACACCCCTAGCCCTGGGCCCTGGCCCTGACCCTAAAACAACCCTAACCCTGGGCCCTGGCCCTGACCCTAAAACAACCCTAACCCTGGGCCCTGGCCCTGAGCCTAAAACCCTAACCCTGGGCCCTGGCCCTGAGCCTAAAACCCTAACCCTGGGCCCTGGCCCTGAGCCTAAAACCCTAACCCTGGGCCCTGGACCTGAGCCTAAAACCCTAACCCTGGGCCGTGACCCTAAAACAACCCTAACCCTGGGCCCTGACCCTAAAACAACCCTAACCCTGGGCCCTGACCCTAAAACAACCATAACCCTGGGCCCTGGCCCTGACCCTAAAACAACCCTAACCCTGGGACCTGGCCATGACCCTCAAACAACCATAACCCTGGGCCCTGGCCCTGACCCTAAAACAACCCTAAACCTGGGCCCTGGCCCTGAGCCTAAAACCATAACCCTGGGCCCTGGACCTGAGCCTAAAGCCCTAACCCAGGGCCCGGGGCCCTCAGCCTAAAACCCTAACCCTGGGCCCTGACCCTAAATCAACCCTAACCCAGGGCCCTGACGCTAAAACAACCCTAACCCTGGACCCTGACCCTAAAACAACCCTAACCCTAGGCCCTGACCCTAAAACAACCCTAACCCTGGGCCCTGACCCAAAAACAACCCTAACCCTGGGCCCCGGGCCCTGACCCTAAAGCCCTAAACCTGGGCCCCGGGCCCTGGTCCTAAAGCCCTAACCCAGGGCCCCGGACCTGGACCCTAAAACCCTAACCCTGGGCCCCGGGCCCGGCCACTAAAGCCCTAACCCTGGGCCCCGGGCTCTACCCCTAAAGCCCTAACCCTGGGCCCCGGGCCCTGGCCCTAAAGCCCTAACCCTGGGCCCCGGGCCCTGGCCCTAAAGCCCTAACCCTGGGCCCCGGGCCCTGGCCCTAAAGCCCTAACCCTGGGCCCCGGGCCCTGGCCCTAAAGCCCTAACCCTGGGCCCCGGGCCCTGGCCCTAAAGCCATAACCCTAGGCCCCGGGCCCTGGCCCTAAAGCCCTGAACCTGGTCCCCGGGCCCTGGCCCTAAAGCCCTAACCCTGGGCCCCGGGCCCTGGCCCTAAAGCCCTAACCCTGGGCCACGGACCCTGGCCTTAAAACCCTAACCCTGGGCCCGGGGCCCTGAGCCTAAAACCCTAACCCTGGGCCCTGGCCCTGAACGTAAAACCCTAACCCTGGGCCCTGGGCCTGAGCCTAAAACCCTAACCCTGGGCCCTGGCCCAGAGCCTAAAACCCTAACCCTGGGCCCTGGCCCTGAGCCTAAAACCTTCACCCTGGGCCCTGACCCTGAACCTAAAACCCCGACCTTGGGCTCTGGCCCTGAGCCTGAAACCCCAACCCTAGGCCCTGGCCCTGATCAAAAAACCCTAACTGTGTGCACTGACCCTAAAACAACCCTAACCCTGGGCCCTGACCCTAAAACAACCCTAACCCTGGGCTTTGACCCAAAAACAACCCTAACCCTGGGCGCTGGCCATGACCCTAAAACAACCCTAACCCTGGGCCCTGGCCCTGACCCTAAAACAACCCTAACCCTGGGCCCTGGCCCTGAGCCTAAAACCCTAACCCTGGGCCCTGGCCCTGAGCCTAAAACCCTAACCCTGGGCCCTGGACCTGAGCCTAAAACCCTAACCCTGGGCCGTGACCCTAAAACAACCCTAACTTTGGGCCCTGGCCCTGACCCTAAAACACCCATAGCCCTGGGCCCTGGCCCTGACCCTAAAACAACCCTAACCCTGGGCCCTGGCCCTGACCCTAAAACAACCCTAACCCTGGGCCCTGGCCCTGAGCCTAAAACCCTAACCCTGGGCCCTGACCCTGAGCCTAAAACCCTAAACCTGGGCCCTGGCCCTGAGCCTAAAACCCTAACCCTGGGCCCTGGCCCTGAGCCTAAAACCCTAACCCTGGGCCCTGGACCTGAGCCTAAAACCCTAACCCTGGGCCGTGACCCTAAAACAACCCTAACCCTGGGCCCTGACCCTAAAACAACCCTAACCCTGGGCCCTGACCCTAAAACAACCATAACCCTGGGCCCTGGCCCTGACCCTAAAACAACCCTAACCCTGGGACCTGGCCATGACCCTAAAACAACCATAACCCTGGGCCCTGGCCCTGACCCTAAAACAACCCTAAACCTGGGCCCTGGCCCTGAGCCTAAAACCATAACCCTGGGCCCTGGACCTGAGCCTAAAGCCCTAACCCTGGGCCCTGAACCTAAAACAACCCTAACTTTGGGCCCTGGCCCTGACCCTAAAACCCTAACCCTGGGCCCCGGGCCCTGCCCCTAAAGCCCTAACCCTGTGCCCCGGGCCCTGCCCCTAAAGCCCTAACCCTGGGCCCCGGGCCCTGGCCCTAAAGCCCTAACCCTGGGCCCTGACGCTAAAACAACCCTAACCCTGGGCCCTGACCCTAAAACAACCCTAACCCTGGGCCCTGACCCTAAAACAACCCTAACCCTGGGCCCCGGGCCCTGACCCTAAAGCCCTAACCCTGGGCCCCGGGCCCTGGTCCTAAAGCCCTAACCCTGGGCCCCAGGCCCTGTCCCTAAAGCCCTACCCCTGGGCCCCGGGTCCTGCCACTAAAGCCCTAACCCTGGGCCCCGGGCTCTGCCCCTAAAGCCCTAACCCTGGGCCCAGGGCCCTGGCCCTAAAGCCCTAACCCTGGGCCCCGGGCCCTGGCCCTAAAGCCCTAACCCAGGGCCCGGGGCCCTCAGCCTAAAACCCTAACCCTGGGCCCTGACCCTAAATCAACCCTAACCCAGGGCCCTGACGCTAAAACAACCCTAACCCTGGACCCTGACCCTAAAACAACCCTAACCCTAGGCCCTGACCCTAAAACAACCCTAACCCTGGGCCCTGACCCAAAAACAACCCTAACCCTGGGCCCCGGGCCCTGACCCTAAAGCCCTAAACCTGGGCCCCGGGCCCTGGTCCTAAAGCCCTAACCCAGGGCCCCGGACCTGGACCCTAAAGCCCTAACCCTGGGCCCCGGGCCCGGCCACTAAAGCCCTAACCCTGGGCCCCGGGCTCTACCCCTAAAGCCCTAACCCTGGGCCCCGGGCCCTGGCCCTAAAGCCCTAACCCTGGGCCCCGGGCCCTGGCCCTAAAGCCCTAACCCTGGGCCCCGGGCCCTGGCCCTAAAGCCCTAACCCTGGGCCCCGGGCCCTGGCCCTAAAGCCCTAACCCTGGGCCCCGGGCCCTGGCCCTAAAGCCATAACCCTGGGCCCCGGGCCCTGGCCCTAAAGCCCTAAACCTGGTCCCCGGGCCCTGGCCCTAAAGCCCTAACCCTGGTCCCCGGGCCCTGGCCCTAAAGCCCTAACCCTGGGCCACGGACCCTGGCCTTAAAACCCTAACCCTGGGCCCGGGGCCCTGAGCCTAAAACCCTAACCCTGGGCCCTGGCCCTGAACGTAAAACCCTAACCCTGGGCCCTGGGCCTGAGCCTAAAACCCTAACCCTGGGCCCTGGCCCAGAGCCTAAAACCCTAACCCTGGGCCCTGGACCTGAGCCTAAAACCTTCACCCTGGGCCCTGACCCTGAACCTAAAACCCCGACCTTGGGCTCTGGCCCTGAGCCTGAAACCCCAACCCTAGGCCCTGGCCCTGATCAAAAAACCCTAACTGTGTGCACTGACCCTAAAACAACCCTAACCCTGGGCCCTGACCCTAAAACAACCCTAACCCTGGGCTTTGACCCAAAAACAACCCTAACCCTGGGCGCTGGCCATGACCCTAAAACAACCCTAACCCTGGGCCCTGGCCCTGACCCTAAAACAACCCTAACCCTGGGCCCTGGCCCTGAGCCTAAAACCCTAACCCTGGGCCCTGGCCCTGAGCCTAAAACCCTAACCCTGGGCCCTGGACCTGAGCCTAAAACCCTAACCCTGGGCCGTGACCCTAAAACAACCCTAACTTTGGGCCCTGGCCCTGACCCTAAAACACCCATAGCCCTGGGCCCTGGCCCTGACCCTAAAACAACCCTAACCCTGGGCCCTGGCCCTGACCCTAAAACAACCCTAACCCTGGGCCCTGGCCCTGAGCCTAAAACCCTAACCCTGGGCCCTGGCCCTGAGCCTAAAACCCTAAACCTGGGCCCTGGCCCTGACCCTAAAACCCTAATCCTGGGCCCGGGCCCTTGCCCTAAAACCCTAACCCTGGGCCCTGGCCCTGAGCCTAAAACCCTAACCCTGGGCCCTGGCCCTGAGCCTAAAACCCTAACCCTGGGCCCTGGACCTGAGCCTAAAACCCTAACCCTGGGCGGTGACCCTAAAAAAACCCTAACTCTAGGTCCTGACCCTAAAACAACCCTAACACTGGGCCCTGACCCTAAAACAACCCTAGCCCTGGGCCCTGGCCCTGACCCTAAAACAACCCTAACCCTGGGCCCTGGCCCTGAGCCTAAAACCCTAACCCTGGGCCCTGGCCCTGAGCCGAAAACCCTAACCTTGGGCTCTGGCCCTGAGCCTGAAACCCCAACCCTAGGCCCTGGCCCTGAGCCTAACACCCTAACCCTGGGCCCTGGCCCAGAGCCTAAAACCCTAACCCTGGGCCCTAACACTAAAACAACCATAACCATGGGCCCTGACCCTAAAACAACCCTAACCCTTGGCCCTGACCCTAAAACAACCACAACCCTGGGCCCTGACACTAAAACAACCCTAACCCTGGGCTCTGACCCTAAAACAACCATAACCCTAGGCCCTGACCCTGACCCTAAAACAACCCTAACCCTGGACCCTGACCCTAAAACAACCCAAACACTGGGCCCCGGGCCCTGACCCTAAAGCCCTAATCCTGGGCCCCGGGCCCTGGTCCTAAAGCCCTAACCCTGGGCCCCGGGCCCTGACCCTAAAGCCCTAACCCTGGGCCCCGGGCCCTGGCCCTGAAGCCCTAACCCTGGGCCCCGGGCCCTGGCCCTGAAGCCCTAACCCTGGGCCCCGGGCCCTGGCCCTGAAGCCCTAACCCTGGGCCCTGGGCCCAGGCCCTAAAGCCCTAAACCTGGTCCCCAGGCCCTGGCCCTAAAGCCCTAACCCTGGGCCCCGGGCCCTGGCCCTAAAGCCCTAACCCTGGGCCCCGGGCCCTGGCCCTAAAGCCCTAACCCTGGGCCACGGACCCTGGCCCTAAAGCCCTAACCCTGGGCCCGGGGCCCTGAGCCTAAAACCCTAACCCTGGGCCCGGGGCCCTGAGCCTAAAACCCTAACCCTGGGCCCTGGCCCTGAGCCTAAAACCCTAACCCTGGGCCCTGGGCCTGAGCCTAAAACCCTAACCCTGGGCCGTGGCCCTGAGCCTAAAACCCTAACCCTGGGCCCTGGCCCTGAGCCTAAAACCTCGACCCTGGGCTCCGACCCTGAACCTAAAACCCTAACCTTGGGCTCTGGCCCTGAGCCTGAAACCCCAACCCTGGGCCCTGGGCCTGAACCTGAAACCCTAACCCTGGGCCCTGACCCTAAAACAACCCTACCCCTGGTCCCTGACCCTAAAACAACCCTAACCCTGGGCCCTGACCCTAAAACAACCCTAACCCTGGGCCCTGACCCTAAAACAACCCTAACCCTGGGCCCTGACCCTAAAACAACCATAACCCTGGGCCCTGGCCCTGACCCTAAAACAACCCTAACCCTGGGACCTGGCCATGACCCTAAAACAACCATAACCCTGGGCCCTGGCCCTGACCCTAAAACAACCCTAAACCTGGGCCCTGGCCCTGAGCCTAAAACCATAACCCTGGGCCCTGGACCTGAGCCTAAAGCCCTAACCCTGGGCCCTGAACCTAAAACAACCCTAACTTTGGGCCCTGGCCCTGACCCTAAAACCCTAACCCTGGGCCCCGGGCCCTGCCCCTAAAGCCCTAACCCTGTGCCCCGGGCCCTGCCCCTAAAGCCCTAACCCTGGGCCCCGGGCAATGGCCCTAAAGCCCTAACCCTGGGCCCTGAAGCTAAAACAACCCTAACCCTGGGCCCTGACCCTAAAACAACCCTAACGCTGGGCCCTGACCCTAAAACAACCCTAACCCTGGGCCCCGGGCCCTGACCCTAAAGCCCTAACCCTGGGCCCCGGGCCCTGGTCCTAAAGCCCTACCCCTGGGCCCCGGGCCCTGTCCCTAAAGCCCTACCCCTGGGCCCCGGGCCCTGCCACTAAAGCCCTAACCCTGGGCCCCGGGCTCTGCCCCTAAAGCCCTAACCCTGGGCCCCGGGCCCTGGCCCTAAAGCCCTAACCCGGGGCCCAGGGCCCTGGCCCTAAAGCCCTAACCCAGGGCCCGGGGCCCTCAGCCTAAAACCCTAACCCTGGGCCCTGACCCTAAAACAACCCTAACCCAGGGCCCTGACGCTAAAACAACCCTAACCCTGGGCCCTGACCCTAAAACAACCCTAACCCTGGGCCCTGACCCTAAAACAACCCTAACCCTGGGCCCCGGGCCCTGACCCTAAAGCCCTAACCCTGGGCCCCGGGCCCTGGTCCTAAAGCCCTAACCCTGGGCCCCGGGCCCTGTCCCTAAAACCCTAACCCTGGGCCCTGGACCTGAGCCTAAAACCCTAACCCTGGGCCGTGACCCTAAAACAACCCTAACTTTGGGCCCTGGCCCTGACCCTAAAACACCCCTAGCCCTGGGCCCTGGCTCTGACCTAAAACAACCCTAACCCTGGGCCCTGGCCCTGAGGCTAAAACCCTAACCCTGGGCCCTGGCCCTGACCCTAAAACCCTAAACCTGGGCCCTGGCCCTGACCCTAAAACCCTAATCCTGGGCCCTGGCCCTTGCCCTAAAACCCTAACCCTGGGCCCTAGCCCTGATCAAAAAACCCTAACTGTGGGCCCTGACCCTAAAACAACCCTAACCCTTGGCCCTGACCCTAAAACAACCCCAACCCTGGGCCCTGACACTAAAACAACCCTAACCCTGGGCTCTGACCCTAAAACAACCATAACCCTAGGCCCTGACCCTGACCCTAAAACAACCCTAACCCTGAGCCCTGACCATGACCCTAAAACAACCCTAACCCTGAGCCCTGGACCTGACCCTAAAACAACCCTAACCCTGGGCCCTGACCCTAAAACAACCCTAACCCAGGGCCCTGACCCTAAAACAACCCTAACCCTGGGCCCCGGGCCCTGACCCTAAAGCCCTAACCCTGGGCCCCGGGCCCAGGTACTAAAGCCCTAACCCTGGGCCCCGGGCCCTGACCCTAAAGCCCTAACCCTGGGCCCCGGGCCCTGACCCTAAAGCCCTAACCCTGGGCCCCGGGCCCTGACCCTAAAGCCCTAACCCTGGGCCCCGGGCCCTGGCCCTAAAGGCCTAACCCTGGGCCACGGGCCCAGGCCCTAAAGCCCTAACCCTGGCCCCGGGCCCTGGCCCTAAAGCCCTAACCCTGGGCCCGGGGCCCTGGCCCTAAAGCCCTAACCCTGGGCCACGGACCCTGGCCCTAAAACCCTAACCCTGGGCCCGGGGCCCTGAGCCTAAAACCCTAACCCTGGGCCCGGGGCTCTGAACCTAAAACCCTAACCCTGGGCCCTGGGCCTGAGCCTAAAACCCTAACCCTGGGCCCTGGGCCTGAGCCTAAAACCCTAACCCTGGGCCGTGGCCCTGAGCCTAAAACCCTAACCCTGGGCCCTGGCCCTGAGCCTAAAACCTTGACCCTGGGCCCTGACCCTGAACCTAAAACCCTAACCTTGGGCTCTGGCCCTGAGCCTGAAACCCCAAGCCTGGGCCCTGGGCCTGAGCCTGAAACCCTAACCCTGGGCCCTGACCCTAAAACAACCCTACCCCTGGTCCCTGACCCTAAAACAACCCTAACCCTGGGCCGTGACCCTAAAACAACCCTAACCCTGGGCCCTGACCCTAAAACAACCCTAACCCTGGGCCCTGTCCCTAAAACAACCGTAACCCTGGGCCCTGGCCCTGACCCTAAAACAACCCTAATCCTGGGACCTGGCCATGACCCTAAAACAACCATAACCCTGGGCCATGACCCTGACCCTAAAACAACCCTAAACCTGGGCCCTGGCCATGAGCCTAAAACCATAACCCTGGGCCCTGGACCTGAGCCTAAAGCCCTAACCCTGGGCCCTGAACCTAAAACAACCCTAACTTTGGGCCCTGGCCCTGACCCTAAAACACTAACCCTGGGCCCCGGGCCCTGCCCCTAAAGCCCTAACCCTGTGCCCCGGGCCCTGCCCCTAAAGCCCTAACCCTGGGCCCCGGGCCCTGGCCCTAAAGCCCTAACCCAGGGCCCTGACGCTAAAACAACCCTAACCCTGGGCCCTGTCCCTAAAACAACCCTAACCCTGGGCCCTGACCCTAAAACAACCCTAACCCTGGGCCCCGGGCCCTGACCCTAAAGCCCTAACCCTGGGCCCCGGACCCTGGTCCTAAAGCCCTAACCCTGGGCCCCGGGCCCTGTCCCTAAAGCCCTACCCCTGGGCCCCGGGCCCTGCCCCTAAAGCCCTACCCCTGGGCCCCGGGCCCTGCCACTAAAGCCCTTACCCTGGGCCCCGGGCTCTGCCCCTAAAGCCCTAACCCTGGGCCCCGGGCCCTGGCCCTAAGGCCCTAACCCTGGGCCCAGGGCCCTGGCCCTAAAGCCCTAACCCAGGGCCCCGGGCCCTGGCCCTAAAGCCCTAAACCTGGTCCCCGGGCCCTGGCCCTAAAGCCCTAACCCAGGGCCCCGGGCCCTGGCCCTAAAACCCAAACCCTGGGCCCGGGGCCCTGAGCCTAAAACCCTAACCCTGGGCCCTGGCCCTGAGCCTAAAACCCTAACCCTGGGCCCTGGCCCTGAGCCTAAAACCCTAACCCTGGGCCCTGGCCCTGAGCCTAAAACCCTAACCCTGGGCCCTGGCCCTGAGCCTAAAACCTTGACCCTGGGCCCTGACCCTGAACCTAAAACCCTAACCTTGGGCTCTGGCCCTGAGCCTGAAACCCCAACCCTGGGCCCTGGGCCTGAGCCTGAAACCCTAAACCTGGGCCCTGACCCTAAAACAACCCTAACCCTGGTCCCTGACCCTTAAACAACCCTAACCCTGGGCCCTGACCCTAAAACAACCCTAACCCTAGGCCCTGACCATAAAACAACCCTAAACCTGGGCCCTGACCCTAAAACAACCCTAACCCTGGGCCCCGGGCCCTGACCCTAAAGCCCTAACCCTGGGCCCCGGGCCCTGGTCCTAAAGCCCTATCCCTGGGCCCCTGGCCCTGACCCTAAAGCCCTAACACTGGGCCCCGGGCCCTGCCACTAAAGCCCAAACACTGGGCCCCGGGCTCTGCCCCAAAAGCCCTAACCCTGGGCCCCGGGCCCTGGACCTAAAGCCCTAACCCTGGGCCCCGGGCCCTGGCCCCAAAGCCCTAACCCTGGGCCCCGGGCCCTGGCCCTAAAGCCCTAACCCTGGGCCACGGACCCTGGCCCTAAATCCCTAACCCTGGGCCCGGGGCCCTGAGCCTAAAACCCTAACCCTGGGCCCTGGCCCTGAACGTAAAACCCTAACCCTGGGCCCTGGGCCTGAGCCTAAAACCCTAACCCTGGGCCCTGGCCCTGAGCCTAAAACCCTAACCCTGGGCCCTGGCCCTGAGCCTAAAACCTTGACCCTGGGCCCTGACCCTGAACCTAAAACCCTAACCTTGGGCTCTGGCCCTGAGCCTGAAACCCCAACCCTGGGCCCTGGGCCTGAGCCTGAAACCCTAACCCTGGGCCCTAACCCTAAAACAACCCTAACCCTGGGCCCTGACCCTAAAACAACCCTAACCCTGGGCCCTGACCCTAAAACAACCCTAACCCTGGGCCCTGACCCTATAACCCTAATCCTGGGCCCTGGCCCAAAGCCTAAAACCCTAACCCTGGGCCCTGGCCCTGAGCCTAAAACCCTAACCCTGGGCCCTGGACCTGAGCCTAAAACCCTAACCCTGGGCCGTGACCCTAAAACAACCCTAACTTTGGGCCCTGGCCCTGACCCTAAAACACCCATAGCCCTGGGCCCTGGCCCTGACCCTAAAACAACCCTAACCCTGGGCCCTGGCCCTGACCCTAAAACAACCCTAACCCTGGGCCCTGGCCCTGAGCCTAAAACCCTAACCCTGGGCCCTGGCCCTGAGCCTAAAACCCTAAACCTGGGCCCTGGCCCTGACCCTAAAACCCTAATCCTGGGCCCTGGCCCTTGCCCTAAAACCCTAACCCTGGGCCCTGGCCCTGATCAAAAAACCGTAACTGTGGGCCCTGACCCTAAAACAACCCTAACCCTGGGCCCTGACCCTAAAACAACCCTAACCCTGGGCCCTGACCCTAAAACAACCCTAACCCTGGGCCCTTACCCTAAAAAAACCCTAACTCTAGGTCCTGACCCTAAAACAACCCTAACACTGGGCCCTGACCCTAAAACAACCCTAGCCCTGGGCCCTGGCCCTGACCCTAAAACAACCCTAACCCTGGGCCCTGGCCCTGAGCCTAAAACCCTAACCCTGGGCCCTGGCCCTGAGCCGAAAACCCTAACCTTGGGCTCTGGCCCTGAGCCTGAAACCCCAACCCTAGGCCCTGGCCCTGAGCCTAACACCCTAACCCTGGGCCCTGGCCCAGAGCCTAAAACCCTAACCCTGGGCCCTAACACTAAAACAAACATAACCATGGGCCCTGACCCTAAAACAACCCTAACCCTTGGCCCTGACCCTAAAACAACCACAACCCTGGGCCCTGACGCTAAAACAACCCTAACCCTGGGCCCTGACCCTAAAACAACCCTAACCCTGGGCCCTGACCCTAAAACAACCCTAACCCTGGGCCCCGGGCCCTGACCCTAAAGCCCTAACCCTGGGCCCCGGGCCCTGCCACTAAAGCCCTAACCCTGGGCCCCGGGCCCTGTCCCTAAAGACCTAACCCTGGGCCCCGGGCCCTGCCACTAAAGCCCTAACCCTGGGCCCCGGGCTCTGCCCCTAAAGCCCTAACCCTGGGCCCCGGGCCCCGGGCCCTGGCCCTAAAGCCCTAACCCTGGGCCCAGGGCCCTGGCCCTAAAGCCCTAACCCACGGCCCGGGGCCCTCAGCCTAAAACCCTAACCCTGGGCCCTGACCCTAAATCAACCCTAACCCAGGGCCCTGACGCTAAAACAACCCTAACCCTGGGCCCTGACCCTAAAACAACCCTAACCCTGGGCCCTGACCCTAAAACAACCCTAACCCTGGGCCCTGACCCTAAAACAACCCTAACCCTGGGCCCTGACCAAAAACAACCCAAACCCTGGGCCCCGGGCCCTGAAACTAAAGCCCTAAACCTGGGCCCCGGGCCCTGGTACTAAAGCCCTAACCCTGGGCCCCGGGCCCGGACCCTAAAGCCCTAACCCTGGGCCCCGGGCCCTGCCCCTAAAGCCCTAACCCTGGGCCCCGGGCCCTGGCCCTAAAGCCTTAACCCTGGGCCCCGGGCCCTGGCCCTAAAGCCCTAACCCTGGGCCCCGGGCCCTGGCCCTAAAGCCCTAACCCTGGGCCCCGGGCCCTGGCCCTAAAGCCCTAACCCTGGGCCCCGGGCCCTGGCCCTAAAGCCCTAAACCTGGTCCCCGGGCCCTGGCCCTAAAGCCCTAACCCTGGGCCCCGGGCCCTGGCCCTAAAGCCCTAACCCTGGGCCACGGACCCTGGCCCTAAAACCCTAACCCTGGGCCCGGGGCCCTGAGCCTAAAACCCTAACCCTGGGCCCAGGCCCTGAACGTAAAACCCTAACCCTGGGCCCTGGGCCTGAGCCTAAAACCCTAACCCTGGGCCCTGGCCCACAGCCTAAAACCCTAACCCTGGGCCCTGGCCCTGAGCCTAAAACCTTGACCCTGGGCCCTGACCCTGAACCTAAAACCCCGACCTTGGACTCTGGCCCTGAGTCTGAAACCCCAACCCTAGGCCCTGGCCCTGATCAAAAAACCCTAACTGTGTGCACTGACCCTAAAACAACCCTAACCCTGGGCCCTGACCCTAAAACAACCCTAACCCTGGGCTCTGACCCTAAAACAACCCTAACCCTGGGCCCTGGCCATGACCCTAAAACAACCCTAACCCTGGGCCCTGGACCTGACCCTAAAACAACCCTAACACTGGGCCCTGGCCCTGAGCCTAAAACCCTAACCCTGGGCCCTGGACCTGAGCCTAAAACCCTAACCCTGGGCCCTGACCCTAAAACAAACCTAACTTTGGGCCCTGGCCCTGACCCTAAAACACCCCTAGCCCTGGGCCCTGGCCCTGACCCTAAAACAACCCTATCCCTGGGCCCTGGCCCTGACCCTAAAACAACCCTAACCCAGGGCCCTGGCCCTGAGCCTAAAACCCTAACCCTGGGCCCTGGCCCTGAGCCTAAAACCCTAACCATGGGCCCTGGACCTGAGCCTAAAACCCTAACCCTGGGCCGTGACCCTAAAACAACCCTAACTTTGGGCCCTGGCCCTGACCCTAAAACACCCCTAGCCCTGGGCCCTGGCTCTGACCTAAAACAACCCTAACCCTGGGCCCTGGCCCTGAGGCTAAAACCCTAACCCTGGGCCCTGGCCCTGACCCTAAAACCCTAAACCTGGGCCCTGGCCCTGACCCTAAAACCCTAATCCTGGGCCCTGGCCCTTGCCCTAAAACCCTAACCCTGGGCCCTAGCCCTGATCAAAAAACCCTAACTGTGGGCCCTGACCCTAAAACAACCCTAACCCTGGGCCCTGACCCTAAAACAACCCTAACCCTGGGCCCTGACCCTAAAACAACACTAACCCTGGGCCCTTACCCTAAAAAAACCCTAACTCTGGGCCCTGACCCTAAAACAACCCTAACACTGGGCCCTGACCCTAAAACAACCCTAACTCTGGGCCCTGGCCCTGACCCTAAAACAACCCTAACCCTGGGCCCTGGCCCTGAGCCTAAAACCCTAACCCTGGGCCCTGGACCTGAGCCTAAAACCCTAACCCTGGGCCGTGACCCTAAAACAACCCTAACTTTGGGCCCTGGCCCTGACCCTAAAACACCCCTAGCCCTGGGCCCTGGCCCTGACCCTAAAACAACCCTAACCCTGGGCCCTGGCCCTGAGCCTAAAACCCTAACCCTGGGCCCTGGCCCTGAGCCAAAAACCCTAACCTTGGGCTCTGGCCCTGAGCCTGAAACCCCAACCCTAGGCCCTGGCCCTGAGCCTAACACCCTAACCCTGGGCCCTGGCCCAGAGCCTAAAACCCTAACCCTGGGCCCTAACACTAAAACAACCATAACCATGGGCCCTGACCCTAAAACAACCCTAACCCTTGGCCCTGACCCTAAAACAACCCCAACCCTGGGCCCTGACACTAAAACAACCCTAACCCTGGGCTCTGACCCTAAAACAACCATAACCCTAGGCCCTGACCCTGACCCTAAAACAACCCTAACCCTGAGCCCTGACCATGACCCTAAAACAACCCTAACCCTGAGCCCTGGACCTGACCCTAAAACAACCCTAACCCTGGGCCCTGACCCTAAAACAACCCTAACCCAGGGACCTGACCCTAAAACAACCCTAACCCTGGGCCCCGGGCCCTGACCCTAAAGCCCTAACCCTGGGCCCCGGGCCCAGGTACTAAAGCCCTAACCCTGGGCCCCGGGCCCTGACCCTAAAGCCCTAACCCTGGGCCCCGGGCCCTGACCCTAAAGCCCTAACCCTGGGCCCCGGGCCCTGGCCCTAAAGCCCTAACCCTGGGCCCCGGGCCCTGGCCCTAAAGCCCTAACCCTGGGCCCCGGGCCCTGGCCCTAAAGCCCTAACCCTGGGCCCTGGGCCCAGGCCCTAAAGCCCTAAACCTGGTCCCCGGGCCCTGGCCCTAAAGCCCTAACCCTGGGCCCGGGGCCCTGGCCCTAAAGCCTTAACCCTGGGCCACGGACCCTGGCCCTAAAACCCTAACCCTGGGCCCGGGGCCCTGAGCCTAAAACCCTAACCCTGGGCCCGGGGCCCTGAACCTAAAACCCTAACCCTGGGCCCTGGGCCTGAGCCTAAAACCCTAACCCTGGGCCCTGGGCCTGAGCCTAAAACCCTAACCCTGGGCCGTGGCCCTGAGCCTAAAACCCTAACCCTGGGCCCTGGCCCTGAGCCTAAAACCTTGACCCTGGGCCCTGACCCTGAACCTAAAACCCTAACCTTGGGCTCTGGCCCTGAGCCTGAAACCCCAACCCTGGGCCCTGGGCCTGAGCCTGAAACCCTAACCCTGGGCCCTGACCCTAAAACAACCCTACCCCTGGTCCCTGACCCTAAAACAACCCTAACCCTGGGCCCTGACCCTAAAACAACCCTAACTCTGGGCCCTGACCCTAAAACAACCCTAACACTGGGCCCTGTCCCTAAAACAACCATAACCCTGGGCCCTGGCCCTGACCCTAAAACAACCCTAACCCTGGGACCTGGCCATGACCCTAAAACAACCATAACCCTGGGCCCTGACCCTGACCCTAAAACAACCCTAAACCTGGGCCCTGGCCATGAGCCTAAAACCATAACCCTGGGCCCTGGACCTGAGCCTAAAGCCCTAACCCTGGGCCCTGAACCTAAAACAACCCTAACTTTGGGCCCTGGCCCTGACCCTAAAACCCTAACCCTGGGCCCCGGGCCCTGCCCCTAAAGCCCTAACCCTGTGCCCCGGGCCCTGCCCCTAAAGCCCTAACCCTGGGCCCCGGGCCCTGGCCCTAAAGCCCTAACCCAGGGCCCTGACGCTAAAACAACCCTAACCCTGGGCCCTGTCCCTAAAACAACCCTAACCCTGGGCCCTGACCCTAAAACAACCCTAACCCTGGGCCCCGGGCCCTGACCCTAAAGCCCTAACCCTGGGACCCGGACCCTGGTCCTAAAGCCCTAACCCTGGGCCCCGGGCCCTGTCCCTAAAGCCCTACCCCTGGGCCCCGGGCCCTGCCACTAAAGCCCTTACCCTGGGCCCCGGGCTCTGCCCCTAAAGCCCTAACCCTGGGCCCCGGGCCCTGGCCCTAAAGCCCTAACCCTGGGCCCAGGGCCCTGACCCTAAAGCCCTAACCCAGGGCCCCGGGCCCTGGCCCTAAAGCCCTAAACCTGGTCCCCGGGCCCTGGCCCTAAAGCCCTAACCCTGGGCCCCGGGCCCTGGCCCTAAAGCCCTAACCCTGGGCCACGGACCCTGGCCCTAAAACCCAAACCCTGGGCCCGGGGCCCTGAGCCTAAAACCCTAACCCTGGGCCCTGGCCCTGAGCCTAAAACCCTAACCCTGGGCCCTGGCCCTGAGCCTAAAACCCTAACCCTGGGCCCTGGCCCTGAGCCTAAAACCCTAACCCTGGGCCCTGGCCCTGAGCCTAAAACCTTGACCCTGGGCCCTGACCCTGAACCTAAAACCCTAACCTTGGGCTCTGGCCCTGAGCCTGAATCCCCAACCCTGGGCCCTGGGCCTGAGCCTGAAACCCTAAACCTGGACCCTGACCCTAAAACAACCCTAACCCTGGTCCCTGACCCTTAAACAACCCTAACCCTGGGCCCTGACCCTAAAACAACCCTAACCCTGGGCCCTGACCATAAAACAACCCTAAACCTGGGCCCTGACCCTAAAACAACCCTAACCCTGGGCCCAGGGCCCTGACCCTAAAGCCCTAACCCTGGGCCCCGGGCCCTGGTCCTAAAGCCCTATCCCTGGGCCCCGGGCCCTGACCCTAAAGCCCTAACCCTGGGCCCCGGGCCCTGCCACTAAAGCCCTAACCCTGGGCCCCGGGCTCTGCCCCAAAAGCCCTAACCCTGGGCCCCGGGCCCTGGACCTAAAGCCCTAACCCTGGGCCCCGGGCCCTGGCCCGAAAGCCCTAACCCTGGGCCCCGGGCCCTGGCCCTAAAGCCCTAACCCTGGGCCACGGACCCTGGCCCTAAATCCCTAACCCTGGGCCCGGGGCCCTGAGCCTAAAACCCTAACCCTGGGCCCTGGCCCTGGGCCTAAAACGCTAACCCTGGGCCCTGGGCCTGAGCCTAAAACCCTAACCCTGGGCCCTGGCCCTGAGCCTAAAACCCTAACCCTGGGCCCTGGCCCTGAGCCTAAAACCTTGACCCTGGGCCCTGACCCTGAACCTAAAACCCTAACCTTGGGCTCTGGCCCTGAGCCTGAAACCCCAACCCTGGGCCCTGGGCCTGAGCCTGAAACCCTAACCCTGGGCCCTGACCCTAAAACAACCCTAACCCTGGGCCCTGACCCTAAAACAACCCTAACCCTGGGCCCTGACCCTAAAACAACCCTAACCCTGGGCCCTGACCCTATAACCCTAATCCTGGGCCCTGGCCCAGAGCCTAAAACCCTATCTCTGGTCCCTGGCCCTAAGCCTAAAACCCTAACCCTGGGACCTGGCCCTGAGCCTAAAACCTTAACCCTGGGCCCTGGCCCTGAGCCTAAAACCCTAACCCTGGGCCCTGGCCCTGAGCCGAAAACCCTAACCTTGGGCTCGGGCCCTGAGCCTGAAACACCAACCCTGGGCCCTGGCCCTGAGCCTAAAACCCTAACCCTCGGCCCTAGCCCTGAGCCTAAAACCCTAACCCTGAGCCCTAAACCTAAGAGAACCATAACCCTAGGCCCTGACCCTAAAACAACCCTAACCCTGGGCCCTGACCCTAAAACAACTCTAACCCTTGGCCCTGACACTAAAACAACCCTAACCCTGGCCCTGACCCTAAAACAACCATAACCCTGGGCCCTGGCCCTGACCCTAAAACAACCCTAACCCTGGGACCTGGCCATGACCCTCAAACAACCATAACCCTGGGCCCTGGCCCTGACCCTAAAACAACCCTAAACCTGGGCCCTGGCCCTGAGCCTAAAACCATAACCCTGGGCCCTGGACCTGAGCCTAAAGCCCTAACCCTGGGCCCTGAACCTAAAACAACCCTAACTTTCGGCCCTGGCCCTGACCCTAAAACCCTAACCCTGGGCCCCAGGCCCTGCCCCTAAAGCCCTAACCCTGGGCCCCGGGCCCTGCCCCTAAAGCCCTAATCCTGGACCCCGGGCCCTGGCCCTAAAGCCCTAACCCTGGGCCCCGGGCCCTGGCCCTAAAGCCCTAACCCTGGCCCCGGGCCCTGGCCCTAAAGCCCTAAACCTGGGCCCCGGGCCCTGGCCCTAAAGCCCTAACCCAGGGCCCCGGGCCCTGGCCCTAAAGCCCTAACCCTGGGCCACGGACCCTGGCCCTAAAACCCTAACCCTGGGCCCGGGGCCCTGAGCCTAAAACCCTAACCCTGAGCCCTGACCATAAAACAACCCTAACCCTGGACCCTGACCCTAAAACAACCCTAACCCTGGGCCCTGACCCTAAAACAACCCTAACCCTGGGCCCTGACCCTAAAACAACCCTAACCCTTGGCCCTGACCCTATAACCCTAAACCTGGGACCTGGCCCTGAGCCTAAAACCCTATCTCTGGTCCCTGGCCCTGAGCCTAAAACCCTAACCGTGGGACCTGGCCCTGAGCCTAAAACCTTAACCCTGGGCCCTGGCCCTGAGCCTAAAACCCTAACCCTGGGCCCTGGCCCTGAGCCGAAAACCCTAAACTTGGGCTCGGGCCCTGAGCCTGAAACCCCAACCCTGGGCCCTGTCCCTGAGCCTAAAACCCTAACCCTGGGCCCTGGCCCTAAGCCTAAAACCCTAACCCTGGGCCCTAAACCTAAGAGAACCATAACCCTAGGCCCTGACCCTAAAACAACCCTAACCCTGGGCCCTGACCCTAAAACAACCCTAACCCTGGGCCCCGACCCTAAAACAACCCTAACCCTGGGCCCTGACCCTAAAACAACCATAACTCTGGGCCCTGGCCCTGACCCTAAAACAACCATAACCCTGGGCCCTGGCCCTGACCCTAAAACAACCCTAACCCTGGGACCTGGCTATGACCCTAAAACAACCATAACCCTGGGCCCTGGCCCTGACCCTAAAACAACCCTAAACCTGGGCCCTGGCCCTGAGCCTAAAACCATAACCCTGGGCCCTGCACCTGAGCCTAAAGCCCTAACCCTGGGCCCTGAACCTAAAACAACCCTAACTTTGGGCCCTGGCCCTGACCCTAAAACCCTAACCCTGGGCCCTGACCCTAAAACCCTAACCCTGCGCCCTGACCCTAAATCCCTAACCCTGGGCCCTGACCCTAAAACTCTAACCCTGGGCCCTGGCCCTGACCCTAAAAACCTAACCCTGGGCCCTGGCCCAGAGCCTAAAACCCTAACTCTGAGCCCTGGCCCTGAGCCTAAAACCCTAACCCTGGGCCCTGGCCCTAAGCCTAAAACCCTAACCCTGGGCCCTGGCCCTTGCCCTAAAACCCTAACCCTGGGCCCTGGCCCTGATCAAAAAACCCAAACTGTGGGCCCTGACCCTAAAACAACCCTAACCCTGGGCCCTGACACTAAAACAACCCTAACCCTGGGCCCTGACCCTAAAACAACCCTAACCCTGGGCCCTTACCCTAAAAAAACCCTAACTCTGGGCCCTGACCCTAAAACAACCCTAACACTGGGCCCTGACCCTAAAACAACCCTAACCCTGGGCCCTGGCCCTGACCCTAAAACAACCCTAACTCTGGGCCCTGGCCCTGACCCTAAAACAACCGTAACCCTGGGCCCTGGCCCTGAGCCTAAAACCCTAACCCTGGGCCCTGGACCTGAGCCTAAAACCCTAACCCTGGGCCGTGACCCTAAAACAACCCTAACGTTGGGCCCTGGCCCTGACCCTAAAACACTCCTAGCCCTGGGCCCTGGCCCTGACCCTAAAACAACCCTAACCCTGGGCCCTGGCCCTGAGCCTAAAACCCTAACCCTGGGCCCTGGCCCTGAGCCTAAAACCCTAACCTTGGGCTCTGGCCCTGAGCCTGAAACCCCAACCCTAGGCCCTGGCCCTGAGCCTAACACCCTAACCCTGGGCCCTGGCCCAGAGCCTAAAACCCTAACCCTGGGCCCTAACACTAAAACAACCCTAACCCTGGGCCCTGACCCTAAAACAACCCTAACCCTGGGCCCTGACCCTAAAACAACCCTAACCCTGGGCCCTGACCATAAAACAACCCTAAACCTGGGCCCTGACCCTAAAACAACCCTAACTCTGGGCCCTGACGCTAAAACAACCCTGACCCTGGGCCCTGACCCTAAAACAACCTTAACCCTGGGCCCTGACCCTAAAACAACCCTAACCCTGGGCCCTGACCCTAAAACAACCCTAACCCTGGGCCCTGACCCTAAAACAACCCTAACCCTGGGCCCTGACCCTATAACCCTAACCCTGGGCCCTGGCCCTGAGCCTAAAACCCTATCTCTGGTCCCTGGCCCTGAGCCTAAAACCCTAACCCTGGGCCCTGGCCCTGAGCCTAAAACCCTAACCCTGGGCCCTAAACCTAAGAGAACCATAACCCTAGAACCTGACCCTAAAACAACCCTAACCCTGGGCTCTGACCCTAAAACAACCATAACCCTGGGCCCTGACCCTGACCCTAAAACAACCCTAACCCTGGGCCCTGGCCATGACCCTAAAACAACCCTAACCCTGGGCCCTCGACCTGACCCTAAAACAACCCTAACCCTGGGCCCTGACCCTAAAACAACCCTAACCCTGGGCCCTGACCCTAAAACAACCCTAACCCTGGGCCCTGACCCTATGACCCTAACCCTGGGCCCTGGCCCTGAGCCTAAAACCCTATCTCTGGTCCCTGGCCCTGAGCCTAAAACCCTAACCCTGGGACCTGGCCCTGAGCCTAAAACCTTAACCCTGGGCCCTGGCCCTGAGCCTAAAACCCTAACCCTGGGCCCTGGCCCTGAGCCGAAAACCCTAACCTTGGGCTCGGGCCCTGAGCCTGAAACCCCAACCCTGGGCCCTGGCCCTGAGCCTAAAACCCTAACCCTGGGCCCTGGCCCTGAGCCTAAAACCCTAACCCTGGGCCCTAAACCTAAGAGAACCATAACCCTAGGCCCTGACCCTAAAACAACCCTAACCCTGGGCCCTGACCCTAAAACAACCCTAACCCTGGGCCCTGACCCTAAAACAACCCTAACCCTGGGCCCTGACCCTAAAACAACCATAACCCTGGGCCCTGGCCCTGACCCTAAAACAACCCTAACCCTGGGACCTGGCCATGACCCTAAAACAACCATAACCCTGGGCCCTGGCCCTGACCCTAAAACAACCCTAAACCTGGGCCCTGGCCCTGAGCCTAAAACCATAACCCTGGGCCCTGGACCTGAGCCTAAAGCCCTAACCCTGGGCCCTGAACCTAAAACAACCCTAACTTTGGGCCCTGGCCCTGACTCTAAAACACTAACCCTGGGCCCTGACCCTAAAACCCTAACCCTGCGCCCTGACCCTAAATCCCTAACCCTGGGCCCTGACCCTAAAACTCTAACCCTGGGCCCTGGCCCTGACCCTAAAAACCTAACCCTGGGCCCTGGCCCAGAGCCTAAAACCCTAACTCTGAGCCCTGGCCCTGAGCCTAAAACCCTAACCCTGGGCCCTGGCCCTAAGCCTAAAACCCTAACCCTGGGCCCTGGCCCTGACCCTAAAACCCTAAACCTGGGCCCTGGCCCTGACCCTAAAACCCTAATCCTGGGCCCTGGCCCTTGCCCTAAAACCCTAACCCTGGGCCCTGGCCCTGATCAAAAAACCCAAACTGTGGGCCCTGACCCTAAAACAACCCTAACCCTGGGCCCTGACCCTAAAACAACCCTAACCCTGGGCCCTGACCCTAAAACAACCCTAACCCTGGGCCCTTACCCTAAAAAAACCCTAACTCTGGGCCCTGACCCTAAAACAACCCTAACACTGGGCCCTGACCCTAAAACAACCCTAACCCTGGGCCCTGGCCCTGACCCTAAAACAACCCTAACTCTGGGCCCTGGCCCTGACCCTAAAACAACCCTAACCCTGGGCCCTGGCCCTGAGCCTAAAACCCTAACCCTGGGCCCTGGACCTGAGCCTAAAACCCTAACCCTGGGCCGTGACCCTAAAACAACCCTAACTTTGGGCCCTGACCCTAAAACACCCCTAGCCCTGGGCCCTGGCCCTGACCCTAAAACAACCCTAACCCTGGGCCCTGGCCCTGAGCCTAAAACCCTAACCCTGGGCCCTGGCCCTGAGCCGAAAACCCTAACCTTGGGCTCTGTCCCTGAGCCTGAAACCCCAACCCTAGGCCCTGGCCCTCAGCCTAAAACCCTAACCCTGGGCCCTGGCCCTGAGCCTAAAACCCTAACCCTGGGCCCTAACACTAAAACAACCATAACCATGGGCCCTGACCCTAAAACAACCCTAACCCTTGGCCCTGACCCAGAACAACCCTAACCCTGGGCTCTGACCCTAAAACAACCATAACCCTGGGCCCTGACCCTGACGCTAAAACAACCCTAACCCTGGGCCCTGGCCATGACCCTAAAACAACCCTAACCCTGAGCCCTGGACCTGACCCTAAAACAACCCTAAACCTGGGCCCTGGCCCTGACCCTAAAACAACCCTAACCCTGGGCCCTGACCCTAAAACAACCCTAAACCTGGACCCTGACCCTAAAAGAACCCTAACCCTGGGACCTGGCCATGACCCTAAAACGACCCTAACCCTGGGCCCTGGCCCTGACTCTAAAACAACCCTAAACCTGGGCCCTGGCCCTGAGCCTAAAACCCTAACCTTGGGCCCTGAACCTAAAACAACCCTAACTTTGGGCCCTGGCCCTGACCCTAAAACAACCCTAAGCCTGGGCCCTGGCCGTGACCCTAAAACAACGCTAACCCTGGGCCCTGGCACTGACCCTATAACAACCCTAACCCTGGGCCCTGACCCTAAAACAACCCTAACCCTGGGCCTTACCCTAAAACAACACTAACCCTGGGCCCTGACCCTAAAACAACCCTAACTTAGGGCCCCGGGCCCTGTAACTACAACAACCCTAACCCTGGGCCCCGGCCCCTGACCCTAAAGCCCTAACCCTGGGCCCCGGGCCCTGACCCTAAAGCCCTAACCCTGGGCCCCGGGCCCTGCCCCTAAAGCCCTAACCCTGGGCCCCGGGCCCTGACACTAAAGCCCTAACCCTGGGCCCCGGGCCCTGGCCCTAAAGCCCTAACCCTGGGCCCCGGGCCCTGGCCCTAAAGCCCTAACCCTGGGCCCCGGACCCTGGCCCTAAAGCCCTAACCCTGGGCCCCGGGCCCTGGCCCTAAAGCCCTAACCCTGGGCCTCGGGCCCTCACCCTAAAACAACCCTAACCCTGGGCCCTGAGCCTAAAACCCCAACCCTGGGCCCTGGCCCTGAGCCTAAAACCCTAACCCTGGGCCCTGGGCCTGAGCCTAAAACCCTAACCCTGGGCCTTGGCCCTGAGCCTAAAACCCTAACCCTGGGCCCTGGCCCTGAGCCTAAAACCTTAACCCTGGGCCCTGACCCTGAACCTAAAACCCTAACCTTGGGCTCTGGCCCTGAGCCTGAAACCCCAACCCTGGGCCCTGGACCTGTGCCTGAAACCCTAACCCTGGGCCCTGACCCTAAAACAACCCTAACCCTGGTCCCTGACCCTAAAACAACCCTAACCCTGGGCCCTGACCCTAAAACAACCCTAACACTGGGCCCTGACCATAAAACAACCCTAAACCTGGGCCCTGACCCTAAAACAACCCTAACCCTGGGCCCTGACGCTAAAACAATCCTAACCCTGGGCCCTGACCCTAAAACAACCCTAACCCTGGGCCCTGACCCTAAAACAACCCTAACCCTGGGCCCTGACCCTAAAACAACCCTAACCCTGGGCCCTGACCCTAAAACAACCCTAACCCTGGGCCCTGACCCTATAACCCTAACCCTGGGCCCTGGCCCTGAGCCTAAAATCCTATCTCTGGTCCCTGGCCCTGAGCCTAAAACCCTAACCCTGGGACCTGGCCCTGAGCCTAAAACCTTAACCCTGGGCCCTGGCCCTGAGCCTAAAACCCTAACCCTGGGCCCTGGCCCTGAGCCGAAAACCCTAACCCTGGGCCCTGGCCCTGAGCCGAAAACCCTAACCTTGGGCTCGGGCCCTGAGCCTGAAACCCCAACCCTGGGCCCTGGCCCTGAGCCTAAAACCCTAACCCTGGGCCCTGGCCCTGAGCCTAAAACCCTAACCCTGAGCCCTAAACCTAAGAGAACTATAACCCTAGGCCCTGACCCTAAAACAACCCTAACCCTGGGCCCTGACCCTAAAACAACCCTAACCCTGGGCCCTGACCCTAAAACAACCCTAACCCTGGGCCCTGACCCTAAAACAACCATAACCCTGGGCCCTGGCCCTGACCCTAAAACAACCCTAACCCTGGGACCTGGCCATGACCCTAAAACAACCATAACCCTGGGCCCTGGCCCTGACCCTAAAACAACCCTAAACCTGGGCCCTGGCCCTGAGCCTAAAACCATAACCCTGGGCCCTGGACCTGAGCCTAAAGCCCTAACCCTGGGCCCTGAACCTAAAACAACCCTAACTTTGGGCCCTGGCCCTGACTCTAAAACACTAACCCTGGGCCCTGACCCTAAAACCCTAACCCTGCGCCCTGACCCTAAATCCCTAACCCTGGGCCCTGACCCTAAAACTCTAACCCTGGGCCCTGGCCCTGACCCTAAAAACCTAACCCTGGGCCCTGGCCCAGAGCCTAAAACCCTAACTCTGAGCCCTGGCCCTGAGCCTAAAACCCTAACCCTGGGCCCTGGCCCTAAGCCTAAAACCCTAACCCTGGGCCCTGGCCCTGACCCTAAAACCCTAAACCTGGGCCCTGGCCCTGACCCTAAAACCCTAATCCTGGGCCCTGGCCCTTGCCCTAAAACCCTAACCCTGGGCCCTGGCCCTGATCAAAAAACCCAAACTGTGGGCCCTGACCCTAAAACAACCCTAACCCTGGGCCCTGACCCTAAAACAACCCTAACCCTGGGCCCTGACCCTAAAACAACCCTAACCCTGGGCGCTTACCCTAAAAAAACCCTAACTCTGGGCCCTGACCCTAAAACAACCCTAACACTGGGCCCTGACCCTAAAACAACCCTAACCCTGGGCCCTGGCCCTGACCCTAAAACAACCCTAACTCTGGGCCCTGGCCCTGACCCTAAAACAACCCTAACCCTGGGCCCTGGCCCTGAGCCTAAAACCCTAACCCTGGGCCGTGACCCTAAAACAACCCTAACTTTGGGCCCTGTCCCTAAAACACCCCTAGCCCTGGGCCCTGGCCCTGACCCTAAAACAACCCTAACCCTGGGCTCTGGCCCTGAGCCTAAAACCCTAACCCTGGGCCCTGGCCCTGAGCCGAAAACCCTAACCTTGGGCTCTGGCCCTGAGCCTGAAACCCCAACCCTAGGCCCTGGCCCTCAGCCTAAAACCCTAACCCTGGGCCCTAACACTAAAACAACCATAACCATGGGCCCTGACCCTAAAACAACCCTAACCCTTGGCCCTGACCCTAAAACAACCCTAACCCTGGGCTCTGACCCTAAAACAACCATAACCCTGGGCCCTGACCCTGAAGCTAAAACAACCCTAACCCTGGGCCCTGGCCATGACCCTAAAACAACCCTAACCCTGAGCCCTGGACCTGACCCTAAAACAACCCTAAACCTGGGCCCTGGCCCTGACCATAAAGCCCTATCCCTGGGCCCTGGACCTGAGCCTAAAACCCTAACCCTGGGCCCTGACCCTAAAACAACCCTAAACCTGGGCCCTGGCCCTGACCCTAAAACAACCCTAACCCTGGGCCCTGACCCTAAAACAACCCTAAACCTGGACCCTGACCCTAAAAGAACCCTAACCCTGGGACCTGGCCATGACCCTAAAACGACCCTAACCCTGGGCCCTGGCCCTGACTCTAAAACAACCCTAAACCTGGGCCCTGGCCCTGAGCCTAAAACCCTAACCCTGGGCCCTGAACCTAAAACAACCCTAACTTTGGGCCCTGGCCCTGACCCTAAAACAACCCTAAGCCTGGGCCCTGGCCGTGACCCTAAAACAACGCTAACCCTGGGCCCTGGCACTGACCCTATAACAACCCTAACCCTGAGCCCTGACCCTAAAACAACCCTAACCCTGGGCCCTTACCCTAAAACAACACTAACCCTGGGCCCTGACCCTAAAACAACCCTAACTTAGGGCCCCGGGCCCTGTAACTACAACAACCCTAACCCTGGGCCCCGGCCCCTGACCCTAAAGCCCTAACCCTGGGCCCCGGGCCCTGACCCTAAAGCCCTAACCCTGGGCCCCGGGCCCTGCCCCTAAAGCCCTAACCTTGGGCCCCGGGCCCTGACACTAAAGCCCTAACCCTGGGCCCCGGGCCCTGGCCCTAAAGCCCTAACCCTGGGCCCCGGGCCCTGGCCCTAAAGCCCTAACCCTGGGCCCCGGACCCTGGCCCTAAAGCCCTAACCCTGGGCCCTGGGCCCTGGCCCTAAAGCCCTAACCCTGGGCCTCGGGCCCTCACCCTAAAACAACCCTAACCCTGGGCCCTGAGCCTAAAACCCCAACCCTGGGCCCTGGCCCTGAGCCTAAAACCCTAACCCTGGGCCCTGGCCCTGAGCCTAAAACCCTAACCCTGGGCCCTGGCCCTGAGCCTAAAACCCTAACCCTGGGCCCTGGCCCTGAGCCTAAAACCTTAACCCTGGGCCCTGACCCTGAACCTAAAACCCTAACCTTGGGCTCTGGCCCTGAGCCTGAAACCCCAACCCTGGGCCCTGGACCTGTGCCTGAAACCCTAACCCTGGGCCCTGACCCTAAAACAACCCTAACCCTGGGCCCTGACCCTAAAACAACCCTAGGCAGCCTAGGCAGGAGGATCGCTTGAGGCCAGGAGTTGGAGACCAATCAGTGTTAAATAGTGAGACTCTGTGTCTACCAAAAAAAAGAGACATTAGCCAGGTGTGGTAGTGGTGCACACCCGTAGTTCCAGCTACCTGGGAGTCTGGGGTGGGAGAAATCCCTTGAGCCTGGGAAGTCTACACTACAGTGAGCCAAGATTGTGCCACTGCACTCCAGCCTGGGCGACAGAGTGAGACCCTGTCTTAGAAAGAAAAAAGAAAAGAAAGTGTTAATCCCCCTATGGGAATCTCCTCTTCTCCTGCCCTCTCTGGAACCTCACTTGTCGGTTCTTCCTCCCACTCTCCTGTATCTTTAACCTATCCCCCAATTTTAGCTCCTTCTCATCATCATTTAAATTACTCAAACTTCTTCTGTTTTAAAAACCTCTCCCTAAACTCACAGAGAGGTCTCCTGCACACCCATTGAGCCATCTGCTCTCCCTGGTGCCCTCTCCATAGCAGCCACAGCCATGTCTCTAATCCATGAATCTCATCAGGTTACTCCCCCAATGCATTAGCATTGGAAGCGATGGTGTGGATTAGATCAGTGATAGGCCATGGTGTGGATATTATTACATTACTATTGGAAGCGATGGTGTGGATTAGATCAGTGTTAGGGCATGGTGTGGATATTATTACATTAGTACTGGAGGCGATGGTATGGATTAGATCAGTGTTAGGGCATGCTCTGGATATTATTACATTAGTATTGGAAGCGATGGTGTGGATTAGATCAGTGATAGGCCATGGTGTGGATATTATTACATTACTATTGGAGGCGATGGTGTGGATTAGATCAGTGATAGGCCATGGTGTCGATATTATTACATTAGTATTGGAGGCGATGGTGTGGATTACATCATTGTTAGGGCATGGTGTGGGCATTACTACATTAGTATTGGAGGCGATGGTGTGGACTAGATCAGTGATAGGGCATGGTGTGGATATTATTACATTAGTATTGGAAGTGATGGTGTGGACTAGATCAGTGATAGGGCATGGTGTGGATATTATTACATTAGTATTGGAAGCGATGGTGTGGATTAGGTCAGTGATACGGCCACGGTGTGGATATTATTACATTAGTATTGGAGGCGATAGTGTGGACTAGATCAGTGATAGGGCATGGTGTGGATATTATTACATTAGTATTGGAAGCGATGGTGTGGATTAGGTCAGTGATACGGCCACGGTGTGGATATTATTACATTAGTATTGGAGGCGATAGTGTGGACTAGATCAGTATTAGGGCATGGTGTGGACATTATTACATTAGTATTGGAAGCGATGGTGTGGATTAGATCAGTGATAGGGCATGGTATGGATATTACTACATTAGTATTGGAGGCGATGGTGTCGACTAGATCAGTGTTAGGGCATGGTGTGGATATTACTACATTAGTATTGGAAGCGATGGTGTGGATTAGATCAGTGATAGGGCATGGTGTGGATATTATCACATTAGTATTGGAAAGGATGGTGTGCATTAGATCAGTGATAGGGCATGGTGTGGATATTATTACCATACTATTGGAGGCGATGGTGTGGATTAGATCAGTGTTAAGGCATGGTGTGGATAGGACCACATTAGTATTGGAAGTGATGGTGTGAATTTCATCACTGTAAAGCCATGGTATGCATATTATTACATTAGTATTGGAAGCGATGGTGCAGATTAGATCAGTGATAGGGCATGGTGTGGATATTATTACATTAGTAGTGGAAGCGATGGTGTGGACTAGATCAGTGATAGGGCATGGAGTGGATATTATTACATTGGTATTGGAGGCGACGGTGTGGATTAGATCAGTGATAGGGCATGGCGTGGATATTATTACATTAGTAGTGGAAGCGATGGTGTGGAATACATCAGTGATAGGGCATGGTGTGGATATTATTACATTAGTATTGGAAGCGATGGTGTGGATTACATCAGTGATAGGGCATCGTGTGGATATTATTACACTGGTATTGGAGGTGATGGTGTGGATTAGAGCAGTGATAGGGCATGGTGTGGATATTATTACATTAGTAGTGGAAGCGATGGTGTGGAATACATCAGTGATAGGGCATGGTGTGGATATTATTATATTAGTACTGGAGGCGATGGTGTGGACTAGATCAGTGATAGGGCATGGTGTGGATATTATTACACTAGTATTGGAAGCGATGGTGTGGATTAGATCACTGTTAAGGCATGGTGTGGATATTATTATATTAGTACTGGAGGCGATGGTGTGGACTAGATCAGTGATAGGGCAAGGTGTGGATATTATTACATCAATATTGCAACCGTTGTTGTGGATTAGAACAGTGTTAGGCCATGATGTGGATAGTATTACATTATTATTGGAAGCGATGGTGTGGATTGGACCAGTGATAGGGCATGGTGTGGATATTACTACATTAGTATTGGAAGCGATGTTGTGGATTAGATCAGTGTTAAGGCATGGTGCGGACATTATTACATTAGTACTGGAAGAGATGGTGTGGATTACATCAGTGGTAGGGCATGGTATGGATATTATTACATTAGTATTGGAAGCGATGTTGTGGATTAGATCAGTGTTAAGGCATGGTGTGGATATTACTACATTAGTACTGGAGGTGATGGTGTGGACTAGATCAGTGATAGGACATGGTGTGGAGATTATTACATTAATATTGAAAGCGTTGTGGACTAGAACAGTGTTGGGGCATGGTGTGGACAGTATTACATTACTATTGGAAGCGATGGTGTGGATTAGATCAGTGTTAGGGTATGGTGTGGATATTATTACATTAGTATTGAAAGCGATCGTGTGGATTAGGTCAGTGATAGGGCATGGTGTGGATATTACTACATTAGTATTGGAAGCGATGGTGTGGACTAGATCAGTGATAGGGCATGGGGTGAATATTACTACATTAGTATTGGAAGCAATGGTGTGGATTAGATCAGTGTTAAGGCATGGTGTGGATATTACTACATTAGCACTGGAGGAGATGGTGTGGATTAGATCAGTGTTAAGGCACGGTGTGGATATTACTACATTAGTATTTGAAGCGATGGTCTCGATTAGATCAATGATAGGGAATGGTGTGGATATTATTCCATTAGTATTGGAAGTGATGGTGTGGATTAGATCACTGTTAAGTCATGGTATAGATATTATTATATTAGTATTGAAAGCGATGGTGTGGACTAGATCAGTGGTAGGGCATGGTGTGGATATTATTACATTAGTATTGGAAGTGATGGTGTCGATTAGATCAGTGTTAAGGCATGGTGTGGATATTATTACATTAGTATTGGAAGCGATGTTGTCGATTAGATCAGTGATAGGGCATGGTGTGGATATTATTTCATTACTATTGGAGGCGATGGTGTGGACTAGAACTGTGATAGGGCATGGTGTGGATATTATTACATTAGAATTGGAAGCGATGGTGTGGACTAGATCAGTGACAGGGCATGGTGCGGATATTACTACCTTAGTATTGGAAGGGATGGTGTGGATTTGATCAGTGATAGGACATGGTGTGGATATTATTACATTAGTATTGGAAAGGATAGTGTGGATTAGATCAGCGATTGGGCACGGTGTGGATAATATTACAATACTATTGGAAGCGATGGTTTGGATTAGACCAGTGTTAAGGCATGGTGTGGATATGACCACATTAGTATTGGAACGGATGGTGTGAATTAGATCAGTGATAGGGCATGGTGTGCATATTATTACATTAGTATTGGAAGCGATGGTGTGGATTAGATCAGTGATAGGGCATGGTGTGGATATTATTACATTAGTATTAGTAGCGATGATGTGGATTAGATCAGTGTTAGGGCATGGTGTGGATATTATTACATTAGTATTGGAAGCGATGGTGTGGACTAGATCACTGATAGGGCATGGTGTGGATATTATTACATTAGTATTGGAAGCGATGGTGTGGATTAGACCAGTGATAGGGCGTGGTGTGGATATTATTACATTAGTCTTGGAAGTGACGGTGTGGATTAGATCAGTGTTAAGGCATGGTGTTGATATTATTATACCAGCATTGTAAGCAATGCTGTGGATTCGACCAGTGATACGGTATGGTGTGGATACTATTACATTAGTACCGGAGGCGATGGTGTGGATGACATCAGTGATAGGGCATTGTTCGATATTATTACATTAATATTGGAGGCGATGGTGTGGATTACATCATTGTTAGGGCATGGTGTGGACATTACTACATTAGTATTGGAGGTGATGGTGTGGATTAGATCACTGATAGGGCATGGTGTGGGCATTACTACATTAGTATTGGAGGTGATGGTGTGGATTAGATCACTGATAGGGCATGGGGTGGATATTATTACATTAGTATTGGAAGCGATGGTGTGGATTAGATCACCGATAGGGCATGGCGTGGATATTATTACATTAGTATTGGAAGGGATGGTGTGGACTAGATCACTGATAGGGCATGGTGTGGATATTATTACATTAGTATTGGAAGCGATGGTGTGGATTAGATCAGTGTTAAGGCATGGTGTGGATATTACTACATTAGTATTGGAAGCGATGGTGTGGATTAGATCAGTGATAGGGCATGGTGTGGATATTATTACATTAGTATTGGAAGCGATGGTGTGGACTAGATCAGCGATAGGGCATGGTGAGAATATTACTACATTAGTATTGGAGGCGATGGTGTGGACTTGATCAGTGTTAGGGTATGGTGTGGATATTATTACATTAGGATTGGAGGCGATGGTCTGGATTAGATCAGTGATAGGGCATGGTGTGGATATTACTACATAAGTATTAGAAGCGATGATGTGGATTGGATCAGTGATAGAGCATGGTGTGGATATTACTACATTAGTATTGGAAGTGATGGTGTGGATTAGATCAGTGTTAAGGCATGTTGTGAATATTATTACATTAGTATTGGTAGTGATGGTGTGGACTAGATCAGTGATAGGGCATGGTGTGGATATTATTACATTAATACTGGAAGCGATGGTGTGGATTAGATCAGTGTTAAGGCATGGTGTGAAGATTACTACATTAGTATTGGAGGCGATGGTGTGGATTAGATCATTGTTAGGGCATGGTGTGGATATTATTACATTAGTATTGGAAGCGATGTTGTGGACTACATCAGTGTTAGGGCACGGTGTGGATATGATCACATTAGTATTGGAGGCGATGGTGTGGATTAGACCAGTGATAGGGCACGGTGTGGATATTATTACATTAGTATTGGAAGTGACGGAGTGGATTAGATCAGTGTTAAGGCATGGTGTTGATATTATTATACCAGCATTGGAAGCGATGCTGTGGATTAGACCAGTGATAGGGTATGGTGTGGATATTATTACATTAGTACTGGAGGCGATGGTGTGGATTAGATCAGTGATAGGCCATGGTGTCGATATTATTACATTAGTATTGGAGGCGATGGTGTGGATTACATCATTGTTAGGGCATGGTGTGGGCATTACTACATTAGTATTGGAGGTGATGGTGTGGATTAGATCACTGATAGGGCATGGTGTGGGCATTACTACATTAGTATTGGAGGTGATGGTGTGGATTAGATCAGTGATAGGGCATGGTGTGGATATTATTACATTAGTATTGGAAGGGATGGTGTGGATTAGATCAGTGATAGGGCATGGTGTGGATATTATTACATTAGTATTGGAAGCGATGTTGTGGATTACATCAGTGATAAGGCATGGTGTGGATATTATTACATTAGTATTGGAAGCGATGGTGTGGATTACATCAGTGACAGGGCATGGTGTGGATATTATCACATTAGTATTGGAAGCGATGGTGTGGATTAGATCAGTGTTAAGGCATGGTGTAGATATTATTACATTAGTATTGGAAGCGATGGTGTGGATTAGATCAGTGATAGGGCATGGTGTGGATATTACTACATTAGTATTTGAAGCGATGGTGTGGATTATATCAGGGATAGGGCATGGTGTGAATATTATTATATTAGCATTGGAAACGATGGTGTGGATTAGATCAGTGACAGGGCATGGTGTGGATATTATTACATATCTATTGGAGGCGATGGTGTGGATTAGATCAGTGTTAAGGCATGGTGTGGATATTACTACATTAGTATTAGAAGTCATGGTGTGGATTAGATCAGTGTTAAGGCATGGTGTGGATATTATTACATTAGTATTTGAAACGATGGTGTGGATTAGATCACTGATAGGGTATGGTGTGGATATTATTACATTAGTATAGGAGGCGATCGTGTGGATTAGATCAGTGTTAAGGCAAGGTGTGGATATTACTACATTAGTATTGGAAGTGATTGTGTGGATTAGATCAGTGTTAAGGCATGGTGTGGATATTATTACATAAGTATTGGAAATGATCGTGTGGATTAGATCAGTGATAGGGCATGGTGTGGATATTATTACATTACTATTGGAGGCGATGGTGTGGATTAGATCAGTGTGAAGGCATGGTGTGAATATTATTAAATTAGTATTGGAAGCGATGGTGTGGATTAGATCAGTGATAGGGCATGGTGTGGATATTATTACATTAGTATTGGAAGCGATGGTGTGGACTAGATCAGCGATAGGGCATGGTGAGAATATTACTACATTAGTGTTGGAGGCGATGGTGTGGACTTGATCAGTGTTAGGGTATGGTTTGGATATTATTACATTAGGATTGGAGGCAATGGTCTGGATTAGATCAGTGATAGGGCATGGTGTGGATATTACTACATAAGTATTAGAAGCGATGATGTGGATTGGATCAGTGATAGAGCATGGTGTGGATATTACTACATTAGTATTGGAAGTGATGGTGTGGATTAGATCAGTGTTAAGGCATGTTGTGAATATTATTACATTAGTATTGGTAGTGATGGTGTGGACTAGATCAGTGATAGGGCATGGTGTGGATATTATTACATTAATACTGGAAGCGATGGTGTGGATTAGATCAGTGTTAAGGCATGGTGTGGAGATTACTACATTAGTATTGGAAGCGATGGTGTGGATTAGATCAGTGTTAAGGCATGGTGTGGAGATTACTACATTAGTATTGGAGGCGATGGTGTGGACTAGATCAGTGATAGGGCATGGTGTGGATATTATTACATTAGTATTGGAAGTGATGGTGTGGATTAGATCACTGTTAAGTCATGGTATAGATATTATTACATTAGTATTGAAAGCGATGGTGTGGATTAGGTCAGTGTTAGGGCATGGTGTGGATATTATTACATTAGTATTGGAGGCGATGGTGTGGATTAGATCAGTGTTAAGGCATGGTGTGCATATTATTACATTAGTATTGGAAGCGATGATGTGGATGAGTTCAGTGATAGAGCATGGTGTGGATGTTATCACAATAGTATTGGAAGCGATGTTGTGGACTAGATCAGTGACAGGGCATGGTGCGGATATTACTACATTAGTATTGGAAGCGATGGTGTGGATTAGATCAGTGATAGGGCATGGTGTGGATATTATTACATTAGTATTGGAAGCGATGGTGTGGATTAAATGATCAGTGATAGGGCATGGTGTGGATATTACTACATTAGTATTGGAAGCGATGCTGTTGATTAGATCAGTGATAGGGCATGGTGTCGATATTATTACATTAGTATTGGAGGCGATGGTGTGGATTACATCATTGTTAGGGCATGGTGTGGGCATTACTACATTAGTATTGGAGGTGATGGTGTGGATTAGATCACTGATAGGGCATGGGGTGGATATTATTACATTAGTATTGGAAGCGATGGTGTGGATTAGATCACCGATAGGGCATGGCGTGGATATTATTACATTAGTATTGGAAGCGATGGTGTGGATTAGATCAGTGATAGGGCATGGCGTGGATATTATTACATTAGTATTGGAAGCAATGGTGTGGATTACATCAGTGATAGGGCATGGTGTGGATATTACTACATTAGTATTGGAAGTGATGGTGTCGATTAGATCAGTGTTAAGGCATGGTGTGGATATTATTACATTAGTATTGGAAGCGATGTTGTCGATTAGATCAGTGGTAGGGCATGGTGTGGATATTATTACATTAGTATTGGAAGTGATGGTGTGGATTAGATCAGTGTTAATGCATGGTGTGGATATTATTAAATTAGTATTGGAAGCGATGGTGTGGACTAGATCAGTGACAGGGCATGGTGTGGATATTACTACCTTAGTATTGGAAGGGATGCTGTGGACTAGATCAGTGATAGGGCATGGTGTGGATATTATTACATTAGTATTGGTAAAGATGGTGTGGATTAGATCAGTGTTAGGGCATGGTATGGATATTATTACATTAGTATTGGAAGCGATGATGTGGATTAGATCAGTGATAGGGCATGGTGTGGATATTACTACATTAGTATTGGAAGCGATGCTGTGTATTAGATCAGTGATAGGACATGGTGTGGATATTATTACGTTAGTATTGGAAAGGATAGTGTGGATTAGATCAGTGTTACTGCATCCTGTGGATATTATCACATTAGTATCGGAGGTGATGCTGTGGATTAGATCAGTGTTCAGGCATGGTGTGGATATTACTACATTAGTATTGAAAGCAATGGTGTGGATTAGATCAGTGATAGGGCATGGTGTGGATATTATTACATTAGCAGTGGAAGCGATGGTGTGGATTAGATCAGTGTTAGGTCATGGTGTGGGTATTACTACATTAGTATTGGAAGCGATGGTGTGGATTGGATCAGTGTTAGGGTATGGTGTGGATATTATTACGTTAGCTTTGCAAACGACGGTGTGAACTAGATCAGTGATAGGGCATGGTGTGGATATTACTACATTAGTATTGGAAGCGATGGTGTGGATTAGATCGGTGATAGGTTATTGTGTGGAAATTATTTCATTAGCATTGGAAGCGATGGTGTGGATTAGATCAGTCATAGGGCATGGAGTGGATATTATTACATTAGTATTGGAAGCGATGGTGTGGATTAGATCAGTGATAGGGCAAGGTGTGGATATTACTACATTAGTATTGGAAGCGATGGTGTGGATTAGATCAGTGATAGGGCAGTTTGTGGATATTATTACATTAGTATTGGAAGCGATCTTGTGGATTAGATCAGTGTTAGGGCATGGTGTGGATATTAGTACATTAGTATTGGAAACGATGGTGTGGACTAGATCAGTGATAGGGCATGGTGTGGATATTATTACATTACTATTGGAAGTGATGGTGTGGATTAGATCACTGTTAAGTCATGGTATAGATATTATTACATTAGTATTGAAAGCGATGGTGTGGATTAGGTCAGTGATAGGGCATGGTGTGGATATTATTACATTAGTATTGGAGGTGATGGTGTGGATTAGATCAGTGTTAAGGCATGGTGTGCATATTATTACATTAGTATTGGAAGCGATGGTGTGGATTAGATCAGTGATAGGATTTGGTGTGGATGTTATTACATTAGTATTGGAAGCGATGGTGTGGATTACTTCAGTGATAGGGCATGGTGTGGATATCACTACATTAGTATTGGAGGCGATGGTGTGGATTACATCGGTGTTAGGGCATGGTGCGGATGTTATTGCATTAGCAGTGGAAGCGATGGTGTGGACTAGATCAGTGATAGGGCATGGTGTTCATATAACTGCATTAGTATTGGAAGCCATGGTGTGGATTAGATCAGTGATAGGGCATGGTGTGGATATTACTACATCAGTATTGGAAGCGATGGTGTGGATTAGATCAGTCATAGGGCATGGAGTGGATATTATTACATTAGTATTGGAAGCCATGGTGTGGATTAGATCAGTGTTAGGGCATGGTGTGGATATTATTACATTAGCATTGGAAGCGATGGTGTGGACTAGATCAGACATAGGGCATGGTGTGGATATTATTACATTAGCATTGGATGCGATGGTGTGGATTAGATCGGTGATAGGGCATGGTGTGGATATTATTACATTAGTATTGGAAGCGATGGTGTGGATTAGATCAGTGATAGGGTATGCTGTGTATATTATTACATTAGTATTGGAAATGATGGTGTGGATTAGATCAGTGTTAGGGCATGGTGTGGATTTTATTACATTACTAGTGGAAGCGATGGTGTGGACTAGATCAGTGATAGGGCATGTTGTGGATTTTATTACATTAATATCAGAAGCGATGGTGTGGATTAGATCAGTGACAGGGCATGGTGTGGATATTACTATATTAGTATTGGAAGCGATGGTGTGAATTTTAACAGTGATAGGGCATGGTGTGGATAATACTACTTTAGTATTGGAAGCGATGGTGTGGATTAGATCAGTCATAGGGCATGGTGTGGAAATCATTTCATTAGTATTGGAAGCAATGCCGTGGACTAGATCAGTGATAGGGCGTGGTGTGGATAAAATTACATTAGTATTCGAAGAGATGGTGTGGATTAGATCACTGTTAGGTCCTGGTGTGGATATTACTACAATAGTATTGGAAGCGATGGTGTGGATTAGATCACCGACAGGGCATGGTGTGGGTATTATGACATTAGCATTGGAAGCCATGGTGTGGACTAGATCAGTGATAGGGTATGGTGTGGATATTAGTACATTAGTATTGGAAGTGATGGTGTGGATTAGATCAGTGTTAGGGCATGGTGTGGATATTACTACATTAGTATTGGAAGCGATGATGTGGATTATATCAGTGTTAGGGGATGGTGTGGATATTACTACATTAGTATTGGAAGCGATGATGTGGATTACATCAGTGTTAGGGCATGGTGTGGATATTATTACATTAGTATTGGAAGCGATGGTGTGGATTGCATCAGTGTTAGGGCATGGTGTGGATATTATATGGGTGTTAGGGCACGGTGTGGATATCATAGTAATGTAGGGCACCGTGTGATTATTATATTAGAGGCCACTGTAAGAATATATATTAGCAGCCACTGTGTCTTGGACATTGACAATGATGTTAGGGTGTACTCCAAACAGTGAGATTTGGGGATTTTATTTTTCTAGATGAATTTCTTCCTCTGCTGAGTGCTCTAAAGACTCACTCCTTGGCACTCAGGGCCGTGGACAGGAGCTTTTTACTCACCAATGAAGAACACCAAGGTAACACGACCCTCGTGCTGCACTGGGGAAGTTGAAGCTCCTCGCTGCTTCTGGCACCTCCGCGGGAAGTTGGTTGGGGCGGGATCGCGCGCCCTCTGGTGGCTCCGTGGTTCAGCACAGACGCTCTTGCCCACAGTTTCTCGGCGGATGTGCGCCCCCTCCTGGCTGTCCTGAAATACCTATAAAATTCAATATTCAGTTTATTCAGTGTCATAATTTTGCAAATTCAAACCGAAATAAAGGCCACTATATCCATACCCTTCCCATAAATGGTGATGGAAGAATTATTTGGAAGCCATATAGAATGAAATGACTCTATACACAAATTAAAACAGAAAAACCTACTCAAAATAGTCCAGAGACTACAACTTCAAAGGCAAAACTATAAATAATCTAAAAGAAAACCTAAGAGACATTGGATCTGGTGTTGAGTTTTAACACACAGCATCAAGTGCCAATTCGTGAAAATACTGAGAACAGACTTTATAAAGCTAAATTTTCTACTATGAAAAACCCTATTCAGAGAACAAAAAGACAAGACACACTGTGAGAAGATATTTACAGAATACAAACGTGATTTTAAAAACTGTATTGAAAATACACAAAGAACTCTTCAAACGAACACTAAGAAAACTAAAAACCCAAATAAAACTGGGTAAATATCTGAACAGACATCCAGCCAAATAAAATATATAGATAGCAGGCCAGGTGTGGTGGCTCATGCCTATAACCCCAGCACTTTGGGAGGCTGAGGTGGGTGAGTCACCCGAGGTCAGGAATTTGAGATCAGCCTGGCCAACATAGTGATACCCCCTCTCTACTAAAAATACAAAAAAATTAGCAAGGCATGGTGGTGGGTGCCTGTAATCCCAGCTACTTGGGAGGCTGATGCAAGAGAATTGCTTGAACATCGGAGGTGGAGGTTGCAGTGACCCAAGGTCACGCCACTGCACTCCAGCCTGAGTGACAGAACGAGACTCTATCTCAATAAAAATAGAAAGAAAAAAGAAAAAAAAGAAAATATACAGATAGCACATAATCACACAAAAGGATGCTCAATATATCTCATTAGGAGACTGCAAATTAAACTAATGCTGAGATATCACTGCACACCTAGTGCAACTGTGGGACTCTTAAAAAAGCTCAACAGTAACAATTGGAGGTTGAAGAACAATAGGTACGGCCATTCATTACTGGCAGAATGCATGAATGGGTACAGCCACTTTGGGAAATAGTTTGACAGTTTTTCCCAAAGATAAACAAGTCTTACCTTACAATCCAACAAATGCACCCCTAAATTGTGTATGTTTAGACAGCTGCTTTGAAAAATTATGTTCAAACAAAAACTAGCATGTAATTATATACGAGGCACTCTACTCATAATGGCCAAAACTTGAAGTAATCAGAACGTTCTTCAATAGCTGAATGCACAATCAATTTGAAGTACAACCATGCAATGGAATACCATTCACCAACAGAAAGGAATGAACTGTCAATCCATGAAAACAAATGAATGAATCTTGCATCTATGTTGCTAAGTAAAGGGTGGCAGTATGAAGATGCTATACATTATATGACTCCATTCATATAACATTCTGGAAAAAGCACAACCAAAGAGATGATAGTCAGATCAGTGACTGTCTGGGGTGGGGATTTGAAGTATTCTGTATGCTACTTCAGTAGTGGATATCTGACACTATGCATTTGATAAAACCCACAGAATTTTAATGCACAAAGAACAAATCACAATCTACACAAATTAAATTATTTAGGATGTGGAAGTATCTAAGGACAAAATACAGAGTGCAACCAAGAATCTAACTGTATTACCAATGTATGTTGCAAGTGGTGGGCCAAAGGTGCTGAGCTGGAAATGAGTAGAATCCATAGACTAAAAACAAAACGTACTATATACACGAACAGTGGACTCTATTTTATAAAGTTATTTCCCATAGGGATAATAGTTAATTTTGAAACTACTATATCTGTAAAAAGAAAAATAACCATGATTTTCCTCTATACTATCAACACTCCACTTTTAACAGCAAATTGTGGGGGGTGGGGGGTGTTTCCCATACCAACCGATATTCCAACTCTCTGGAAAACAATTGGGTATCCTGTAATTCAACTGTGACACTGATTACCTGGAGTTAGTATACACCCTACAGGTTAAGGGCTTAGTAACACCAGACTGTCCACAACCTCAGATGCCAATCACAAGTTGTGAATCCCCAGTTTACCCAAACTTCTATATGACTTGGCTAGAAACTAGATATTCCTACACCCCCTCTTCAGGTTTGACAATTTGCTATGATGGCTTATGGAACTAGGAAATACTTACTTATGTTTACTAGTTATTATGGTCTCAATGTGTGTACACCCCCACCCCAAATTCCTATTTTGAAATGTAATCCCCAAAGGGATGGTATTCAGAGGTAACCGAGAGGTGATCGGATCATGAGAGTGCTGTCCTCATGAATGAAACCAGTGCCCTTATAAAAGCATCTAGGAGCCCGTTTCCCCATTCTGCCATGTCACGACATGCTAAAAGGCACTATCTATGATAGATGAGCCCTCACTAGACATCAAATCTGTCAGCCTTGATCTGGAACTTTCCAAATTCCATATTTTAGGAATTTTTATGGAAGCTTCATCATGTAGACATGACAGATTATTAACTCCATTTCCAGTCCCTTCACACCCTCAAAGGATTGCATGTTAAGCTAAAAGTTACAACCTTCTTATCATGGCTTGGTCTTTCTGGTGACCATCCCCATCCTGAAACCATCCAGGAACCCACAGAGTGTCCTTATTAGAACAGAAGCCATTCCTATTATCCAGGAGATTCCAAGAGATTTAGGAACTCTGCATCAGGAACCAGGGCCAAAGACCAAATATTAGAACACAAGATGCTCCTAGCAGCCCTACTGTTCAGGAAATTATAATAGTTTTAGAAGCTCTGTACCAGGAACTGCAGACACAGACCAAACATATATTTCTTATTAAGTCCCAACCTGGAATCTTGATCAAGAATGAACTCCTTGTTCCCAATAGTACAAGGGATGAAATAAATGGCAGATAGTAGGAGCCAGGTTCCTCACTATTACAGTGAGAAGTTACAGATAAAAAATAGGGAAGCCTAGAATGATCTCTGTCATAATGAGTCAGAATATATATATATACAACATAAGTATAAACTCACATTTAGCTTAACATATACATAGATGGTTCCACATAGAAACCTTTATAATTAAGTGGGTACATATAAGTTAGAAGACACACATATATTTCTTTGCACTGTCAGCTGTAAGTGTCATGATGCAATGACCACATTTAGTGGCCAGATGTAAGTTTTTCATACCATTCTCTAACAAAAGAAATCAGGGCTATTAGAAGAAATAGCTGAAACTAGGACTGGGACAGAAAATATATGAGCCAGGGTACTTTTGAAGTAACAGAAATAAATTATTTAAAAAAAACCATGAAATTATGTAAAAGGAGCCAGTGGAAAGAGCTACCAATGGCCACAGCTATGAACAAAGAGCAACAAAATACTGTACAATTAGATAACAACCAAAAGATTAAAGTAACTATCTGTGGACCCATACTGGTATAAATAAATGATTAAACAGATATGCAAATGGGCTGAATAGAAATCTCTTATACAGAAGAATTCCAAATACCTGATATAGACAGCTATCAAGGAGGTGGGGCTAACTCCCCACTCCTTTAAGTATGAGCTCTGCATGATGACTTCCTCCAAAAGCATACATACAATATAGACATGGGAAAAAAGTAACTTCACAGTGAAAAACCTGAAAACACTGCCTCAACCAAGTGATAAAAGTTAACATTAATGGTGATAACACATCTTGAGAGCATGAAGTGACTAGACTAGCACTTGCAAACCAAAAATAAAATTCAAAGATCTTTCCCACAACCACCTCTCCAGCAGGGGACACCAAAGTTAACCTGGAAGACTGGTTCAGGCTATGATGGGAAAGACGTGGTCAGACATGCCTCATTATGCCCTCCTCCCTTTTGGAATTCAGGAAAAGCCAATCAGCATTTAACATCAACACAACCTAAAATCTGATAAGAAACATTTACAATCTATTCTCTCTGAAGCCTGCTACCTGGAAGCTTCATCTCCATGACAAAACCTTGGTCTCCATAACCCCTTACCATAACCCAGACACTCCTTTCTATTGATAGTAAGTCTTTCAACAAACTGCCAATCAGAAAAATTTTAAATGTACCTATAACCTGGAAGCCCCACCCCACCCTAATCCATTGGGTTGTCCCACCTTTCTGGACCGAACCAATATATATCTTAAATACACTTGATTGATGACTCCTATCTCCCTAAAATGTATAGAACCAACCTGCACCCCAACGACCTTGAGCACATGTTCTCAGGGTCTCCTGAGGGCTGTGTCAAGGGCCATGGTCACTCATATTTGGCTCAGAATACATCTCTTCAAATATTTTACAGTCTTTGACTCTTTTTGTGGACACACTACACATCTGCTCTGCTTCCCGCAAACCCCTAAACCCAGGCTGATTATGAGAAAAACCCCAAGTAAACCACAATGGAGGACATTCTACACAATACCTGACCAATCCTCCTAACACTGTTCCAGGTCCTCAGAAGTAAAGTCTGAGAGACTGTCACAGCCAAGAAGAGCCTGACATGATGACTAAATGTCCTATGGGATCCTAGATAGGATCCTGGGAGAGAAAAAGGCAGAACTAAGGGAAACCAAATAAGATGTGAGCTTATTTAATAATATAGTAATACCCAGTCATTAAGTATGACAAGAAATGATGTAAGATGTTGGTCAGGAGTGGTGGCTCATGCCTGTAATCCCAGCACTTTGGGAGGCTGAGGCGGGCGGATCACCTGAGATCAGGAGTTCAAGACCAGCCTGGCCAACGTGGTGAAACCTCATCTCTACTAAAAATACAAAAATTAGCCGGGCATGATGGCAGGCGCCTGTAATACCAGCTACTCAGGAGGCTGAGGCAGGAGAATCACTTGAACCTGTGAGGCGGAGGTTGCAGTGAGCCGAGATCATGCCACTGCACTCCAGCCTGGTTGAGACTCTGTCTGGGAAAAAAAAAAAAAAGATGTTAAACCTATCTGATACATGTTGATATGTTAAAAAGAGGGGAAACTAGGTTGCATCTACATGGGAAATCTGCATTTTCTTCCCAATTTCTGTATGAATCTAAAACAAATTTAAAATAAAACCTCTATTTAAAAATTGTAATTTTTTCAGATATCTGCTAAATTATTTGTACTAAAAATTAGTAATTGACAGTAACTACTCCTATTTTTAAAAATAAGAGCATTCATGATACTGCAAAGTAAATTATACAGACTAATATATACTTTCAAAGAAATGCCCCTTTTACATGTTTTATGTTAAGATAACATATATGTGTAAACATGGTCATATCATTTTTCTTATGGTGTAGTTCACTCTCTAAGAAAGCTGGTCATCTTAGAACCAGGGAAAAAAATTCACATTTTGGAGACTATTTCAATTTACGGCTGGACGTTTTCAAAGTATGACTGTGAAAAAAAAAAAAAGTTCAAATTGATTCCTTGTGACTGGATCACTTATTCTAATGAATGCTTGTCTTTATTTTGTTTCCCAGCATTCCTTTCAGCTACGATACAACAGAAGCAAATATTTGCCACTGGAAAAAAATATTCAAAGACACTCTTAGGTTAATCTATAGCTGATGACAGTCAGTCTAGTCTACATAGCAAGCAGCTTCAAGATATGATTACTTAGCTAAGAGGGAAATGGGACGTGACTACTGCCTCATTCCCATGCCTCCCTGGACCTGATAATTTAGAGGAAGCTCACATTCGCAAGATAGAAATTTTCTTTTCTTTCTCAGTATTAAATATGCTGTCACAATAGAAGAAAGCTTTACTGACTTCTTAAATGATGTGTTGAGACCGGAAACCTAAAATGATAGTTACTGAGAATACTGCTAATGCCCTAAGTTTTTAGTCACACCCTCACCTAGGTAGGAACCTAACCAAAAGGGGAGAACTGTTGAACAAATTACGGGAGGTCACTGTTTTGGTCACAACTCCCGCATTAGGCCACACTGAGCAGGCAAAACCAGAATGGAGACACTCACGCTGAATGACACACAACAAAGCTGAAACTTTAAGGAAGTAGATAGATCCCAAAAGAGCTCCCTTTTTCCCTGAAGAGATTCCAGTCTACCTGAGTCAGCATAAAGAAGTCCCCTCTGCTTTAATTCTTACCAAAACAAGTAACTTGAAGTAATCTGATATTAACAAATCAGTTGTTATTTTCTATTGCTCTATTTCTGCCTTACACAACAGTGTTCTGATATTGCCCAGAGGGCACTGAGACCAAATAAAACTTGAAAATGCCACACTGAAAGCAAATAAGTCCTAATAACTCAATTTACAACGATAACAAAGAGTGACACCAATGCCCAAAGTTTTGATCAATATCTCAAAATTGAGAGGCTGACCAAAAGGGAGGAATTCTTACATCAAACAACATTTGGGCTTTAGAAGCCTCCCAAGGAGTCCTTGTAAAGAGTCGCGGCCGGGCGCCGTGGCTCACGCCTGTAATCCCGGCACTTTGGGAGGCCAAGACAGGTGGATCATGAGGTCAGGAAATCGAGACCATCATGGCTTACAAGGTGAAACCCAGTCTCTACTAAAAAAAAATACAAAAAAATTAGCCGGACTTGGTGGTGGCAGCCTGCAGTCCCAGCTACTCGGGAGACTGGGACAGGAGAATGGCATGAACCCGGGAGGCGAAGTTTGCTGTGAGCTGAGATCGCACCACTGCACTCCAGCCTGGGCGACAGAGCGAGACTCCGCCTCAAAAAAGAAAAAAGAAGAAGAAGAAGAATCGCAACCTAATTTAGTATAGAAACAAACTGAAAATCTGACTTGGGAATGTATCATGGTAACAAATTGCGGCGGTTCAGCCAATCACATCAGCCGAGTGTCAGTCAATGGCCAGCAGCCAGCTGTTCAAAACAAGTTCCAAGACGGCAAATCCAGGCTGTAACCAGGTCTGTAACCAATCCAGCAACCTCTATACCTCACTTCTGTTTTCTGTATGTCACTTTTTTTCTCTGGCTATAAATATAACCCGCACATGTCGTGTGGCAGATCATTCTGAACCATTTTTGGTCTGGACTGCTGCCTGATTCTAGAACCACAAAAAAAAGCCAATTAAGACCTGCAAACCCACATTTGTTGTAATTTTGTATTTTAACAGTTGTGCCCTACAAAAGACATTAAGCTGAAATTAATTAAAAATCATTTACGGTCATGATTAGGTCATAAAAAATTGTCAAACATAACAATTCTTCAAAAAAGCTAAAAAGTATATTTTAAAAATATTGTTGATGGAAAAAAGAGTGCAAAAGTAGATAGGAAAATTATGTACAAAACTAAAAACATAAGAGAAATTAAAAGTCAAATAATTGCATCAAACTGGAAACCTAGAAAAAATGGGTGATTTCCTAGTAAAAATACACATTAACAAAATGGGCACTGAAATAAGGCAACTATGAATATACCAATTAGCATAGAAAAGCTAAGAAAGGTCCTTAAAGATCTCCCAGTGGAAAAAGGCCCCAGGACCATCTGGGTCCATAGCTTAGTGTAAGCTGACTTAACTAAATGTGATTTTACACTCGTGCATTGCATACATATGATGGTGGTCCCATGAGATAAAAATGGAGCTGAAAAATTCCTTCCTAGCCATCTTGTCATAAACTCATGGCTCAATGCATTACCTTTTCTCTGTTCTGATACCATGAAAGGAAAATAAATCTCAGGACCCCCAAATCACTAAGCCAAGGGAAAAGTCAAGCTGGGAGCTATGTCAGGCAAACCTGCCCTCATTCTATTCCTAAGATAGCTACAAAGATAAAAAGGTACATACCTCACTCACAATTTGCCCACAAAGAATTTCCTTTTGGACAAAGGACAGACAGCACTCAAAGTCATCCCTCACCTGAGACAGATGCATATCTGACTGCTTCCTCTGCCCTATTATTTATGTAAAAATGCAGATTCATTGAGCCAGACTAAATTGTGTATTCAGTGGAAGGCTGATGAAGGATTCAAAAGAATGCAGCCTTTTGTCTCTAACCTACTTCTGACCTGGAAGCACCCCCACTTCCTGCTTCCAGTTGTCCCGCCTTACTGGGCCAAATGACTGTACATCTTACACATCTCATGTATCCCTAAAATGTACAAAAGCAAGCTCTACCCTGGCCACCTTGGACACACGTCGTCAGGACCTCCTGAGGCTGTGTCACGGGCGTGTCCTTAATCTTGGCAAAATAAGCTTTCTAAATTGACTGAGGCGCGCCGGCGCAGGCGCGTCCCCTGGGGGGCGGGGGGAGGCGCGGCGCAGGCGCAGAGACGCACGTCGTTGGGCTGTGGGTTTGGGGGGAGGTGAGTGGTGCAGACGCAGAGTCACACGCCACCGCCGGGGTGGAGCGTTGTAGGCGCAGAGACGCACGTCCCCGGGGGCGCGGCGCAGAGACGGGTTGAACCTCAGGAATCCGAAATGCCGGGCTCAGGTGCCCCCTGCTTGCAGCCGGGAACTACAGGACCCGCTTGTCCGCGGTGCCGTCCCAGTGCCCCCCCCCCCGCTAGCGACTAGGGCAACTGCAGGGCCCTCTTGCTTACAGTAGTGGCCAGCGCCCCCTGCTGGCGCCGGGGCACTGCAGGGCTCTCTTGCTCGCAATATAGTGGCGGCACGCCGCCTGCAGGCAGCTAGGGACGTTGCAGGGCCCTCTTGCTCACAGTGTAGTGGCAGCACGCCCGCCTGCTGGCAGATGGGGACACTGCCAGGCCCTCTTGCTTGCAGTGTAGTCGGGGCACGCCCTCTTCTGGCCGCTGGGGGCACGACAGGATCCTCTTGCTCACAGTGTAGTGGCAGCACGACAGGGCACTGCAGGGTCCTCTTGCTCATGGTGTGGTGCCCGTACGCCATCTGCTGGCAGCTGAGGACACTGCAGGGCCCTCTTGCTCACAGTGTAGTCGTCGTACGCCCACTGCTGGCAGCTGGGGACACTGCCGGACCCTATTGCTGTCAGTGTCGTGGCAGCACACCACCTGCGGGCAGATGGGGACTAGGCAGGGCCCTCTTGGTCCCGGTGTGACGGCCTCCTGCACCACTAAAGTCAGAGCGCCAGTTATTAAGCCCCATCAGTTCTGTAAATTCAAACTGAAACGGAGCTATTACTGGGGAGAGCTGATGTCCCAGTTCTTGTTTAACTTGGAAGAAACATTTTCACCAAGAGGCAGTACAAAGATGGCAGATAACTTCATTGAAAAGAAATACAGTGTAAAGAGCTTATTGTAGAAAAATAGGGAGGAGTGGGCTGAGCGTGCATTAAAGCAGCCTAAGAGTCCTGTGCAGGGAATTTTATTTTGGATTTCTTCACATTCCTGCCTCTGTTTCAAGTCTCCACCTGTTTTCTTTGTCTGGTTTTCCTGCTACTACCTTAGCTCCCCAACTTGCCCCACTTAGGCTTGTGGGACCTCCTCACTGTTGGTTGAGGTACATGTGTGGTGATCAATACGAATCCACTTTAGCACCAGCCTCCTTCCCACCATCCCAGGCACGCTGACAGCGATCACATTTGTACCTACTGCGCCTGCCTCTTTTGAATGTCCTTCTCTGCCCTAATCTGTACTTATAGTGCCAGGTTTCTCTTAAGAATGTCCCCTTTGGCCTTCTTATCAGCATGTAGCTAGCAATATTCTGACATTTTTATTGCAGAGTGAATGACTGGGGCATCTTCAGAGGAGTTCTAGGGTGTTTCTTTCTGCATAGGCACCTCTTCTCCCTCCTACCCACAATTGACAAGTGCCCATCCACTCCAGCACTAGAGATGCTACTAATATGTGAATTTTTGGTGGTCCCTCCAGGTGAGCCTTCCCAGACTTTCCCTTTTCCAGGAGGGCCCCTCCTGTTCATGTCTAGCTACCTATCTACTCTAACAAAGTCCACTATCCTGTGACTTTCCCAAAAATAGTGAGGGAACGATTAATTGGAAACCATAAGAAATGATATGGATATAGATGAAAACTTTACAACTTACACAAATAATCACTCAAAATCATCCTTACACTAAAAATGCAAAACTATACAATTTCTAGAAGAAACAATAGAAGAAAAGCTATCTGCCTTTGGGTTTGGTAATGAATTTTAACAAATGACACAAAAGGTAGATATACACAAAAGAAATGACAGTGTGGATTTCTTAATATTTAAAGTTTATACTCTGGAAGAGACCTTGTTAAGAGAACAAAAAGACAAGCCACATATTGAAGAAAATATTTGCAAAATACACATCTGAGAAAGAATTTGTCTTCAAAATATATAAAAAATTATTAAAACTAAACAATAAGTTAAACAGCCCAACTAAAAATGCACACACATCTGAACAGACACCTCACCAAAGAAGATCTACAGATGGCAAGTAAACACATTGAAACCACAATGTGGTTACAATTGAAAACCACAATGAGATAGCACAGCTGGTCTATATCTGTTAGAATTGCTAAACTGACCCTGACCCTGACCCTGACCCAGACCCTGACCCTGACCCTAACCCTAACACCCTAACCCTGACCCTGACCCTAACCCCAACCCTAACCATAACCCTAACCAACAACATAAGAAGACCCCATCTATACAAAAAATAAAAGACATTAGCCAAATGTGGTGGTGGGAACCCTGTAATTCCAGCTACTTGAGAGGCTGAAGCAGGAGAATCACTTGAGCCCTGGAGGTTGAGGCTTCAATGAGCTATGATTGCACCACTGCACACCAGCTTGGACAACAGAGCGAGGCCCTGTCTCTTAAAAAGAAAAGAAAAAAAACCTGTTTTTCTAAGTTCTGTGAGTTGTTCTAGTAAATAATTAAACTCAAGAAGAGGGTCATGGGAAACCCTGATTTCTAACTGGTTGGTCCAAATACAGGTGACAACCTAGGACTTGCAACTGGCATCTGAAGTGAGGGTGGTCTTGTGGGGCTGAGCCCCTAACCTGTGGGTTCTGTGCTAACTCTAGGTAGTGTCAGAATGGAATCGTGGGATACGCAGTTGGTATCCAGAGAGTTGGAGAACTGGTGTAGAAACTCTGCACACACATTTGGTCAGAAGTCTGTGAGTAGAGAGAAATGTGTTGCGGGAAGTCAGGGACCCCAAACGGAGGGACTGGCTGAAGCCACGGCAGAAGAACATAAATTGTGAAGATTTCATGGACATTTATTAGTTCCCCAAATTAATACTTCTATAATTTCTTAGGCCTGTCTTTACTGCAATCTCTGAACATAAATTCTGAAGATTTCATGGACACTTATCACTTCCCCAATCAATACCCTTGTGATTTCCTATGCCTGTCTTTAATCTCTTAATCCGGTCATCTTCGTAAGCTGAGGATGAATGTCCCCGCAGGACCCTGTGATAATTGCGTTAACTGCACAGTCAGGGAACCTGGCTCAGCCTGGCCCAAGCCTTCTCCCACAGGGGGGTACACAGCCTGGACGGCAGGGAAATAGACCGTCAGGCACTACAGGAACTGACACAGGTGGTGTCTGGCACTGCATCATACTCTGGCCCAAAGCCTTCTACTCAGTATGGAGCTCCAGGCCACTTTGCAGCCCCTGGTGAGGGAGGTGACCAGTGGGCAGCCCTGCTGCTGTCCACCTGAGCTGCTCATTCCCAGCACATGGCCAGTGAGGACATAGCGAGTGATGAGGAGCACACGGTCATCCATGAGGAGGAGGGGGTGATGATGTGATTGCTGATGATGGCTTTAGCACCACTGACACTGATCTCAAGTTCAAGGAGTGGGTGACCGACTGAGAGTGGGGACAACTCTGGGGAGGAGCCAGAGGGCAACAAGGGCTTTGGTGGGAAGGTATTTGCACCTGTCATTCCTTCCTCCTTTACTCCTGCCGCCCCTTGCTGGATCCTGAGCCCCCACGGTCCCCCGATCCACCTGCAGCTTTTGGCAAAGTCTATGGTCCCACCCTGTCCTCCTCCTACACATACTCGGATGCTTCCTCCTCAACCTTGGCACCCACCTCCTTCTTACTGGGCCCAGGAGCCTTCAAAGCCCAGGAGTATGGTCAAGGCAGCAGAGCGGGCCCCCTATGGCCCCTACCCCTGGGGATGGGGACCCACGGACGCCTTCCAAGGTGACCTGTTTCCTCCCAATGGATCCTGCCACCTTCTGGGGCAAGAGGCCTGAAAGCGTGGGTGACCTGGAGCTACCAGGCTCCTCAGTCATCAGGGTCCCAAATCCTTTCAGTTTGGGATGGAATAAGGCCTGCCTCTTTTTTTTTTTTTTTTTTTTTTTTGAGACGGAGTCTTGCTCTGTCGCCCTGGCTGGAGTGCAGTGGTGCGATCTTGGCTCACTGCAACCTCTTCCTGCCGGGTTCACGCCATTCTCCTGCCTCAGCCTTCCGGGTAGCTAGGATTACAGGTGCACGCTACCACGTCCGGCTAATTTTTGTATTTTTAGTACAGACGGGGCTTCATCATCTTGGCCAGGCTGATTTCGATCTCCTGACATCGTGATCCGCCTGCCTCCACCTCCCAAAGTGCTGGGATTACAGGCGTGAGCCACCACGCCTGGCCAACGCCTGCTCCTCTTATCTATACCCCCTACCCCTGCAGCTGCGCCGGGGGAAAGCTGGGCAGTTTCCCTCCTCCGAGCCCCTGTACATACCATGAATTGTGGGACCTTCAGAGCTTTTCACTTTTCGGAAAATAGCTCCTGTTGGGGCTACAAGATGGAGTGTGAAGAGGGCCTTGGGCCACAGGGAGGTGCCTGTGGACTAGGGGGAGTTCATGCACCCCTTCTTTCCCCAGAGGGGCTGGACTCAGGTGAGTATGGGGGTGGGGGCTCCTGCACTTCGACACAGGCAGCGGGAGGGTTTTCTCCCCATTCCCTCTGCACTCCCAACTTGAGCTATATTTTTTCAGAAAGTGATTCACCCTGCCTTTGCCCCCTTCCCCAGAACAGAACACGTTGATCATGGGCGATATTTTCCATTGTGCCAAAAAGTTGCCATGACCGTCATTAAACCTGTTTAACACCAAATAATAAGGGAAATAAAATAAAAAATTCGGGCTTGGTGCAGAAACTCACTCCAAATAAATCACCTACCAAAATATTTACATAATGGTGGAAATATTCCAAAATTCAATATTTTGGGATTTATACACAAAAGATAAACAAATTAGAGGCCAAGAGGCTGCCAGAAGGGAAAAACGGGGCCTGGGAAGGCCGTTGTGAGGAATGAGCTGGGCCTAAAGAGGCCACTGGCAGGCGGGAGCTGGGCCTGCCGAAGCGGCCGAGAGGCAGGAGCTTTGGACTCGGGAGGCCGCAATGAGGCAAGAGCTAGCTGGGCATGGAGAGTCCGCTGTGAGTCCGCTGTGAGTCCGGGCCCGTGCAGGCCTTCGAGAGGCAGGAGGCCGGGCCTGCAAAGGCCCACTGGAGGTCAAGTTCTGGGCCTGAAGAGGCCACCAAAAGTCAAAAGCGGGGCCTGGGAAGGCCGCCGAGAGCCATGAGCTGGTCTGGGCTGAAAGAGGCCACTGGGAGGCAGGAGGAGCTGGGCCTGGAGAGGCTGACTCGAGGAAGTTTTGCACCTGGAGAGGCCGCCGAGAGGACGGAGCTGGGCCCGGGGAGGCCGACTTGCTGCTCTTCCGGGCCCAATTCCAGGCCGACTTGACGACGACTTGGGCCTGCTGGGAGCTGGGCAGGAGCTGAGTCCAAAGACGTTGTTGGGAGGCCAGAGTCAGGCCTGGAGACGCAGCCGGGAGGAAGAGCTGGGCCCGGAGAGGATGCCGGGAGGCTGCAAGTGGGTCTGGAGAGGCCGATTTGAGGAGGCCCGGCCTCCGCCTCCCGCATGGCGGCCTCTGCAGGCACAGCTGTTTCTCCTGGCTGCATCTCCCGCCTCCCAGCAAACAAGCTTTTTTGGCTCAGCTCCCACCTGCGTTTGTAGACCCCGAAGTATCTGCAACCAAGCTCTTCAGACCCACATCCCGCCTCCCAGTACCTGAACAGTCCCAGCTCCGGCTGGAGAACAGAGTCTGTAGGCCCCGCTGTTGCCTCCCAGGGGAGTCTCCAGGCCCAGCTCTCACCCCACCGCGACCTCCCAGGCCCAAGTCCCTGCGTGCCTCCCAGCAGCCCGCGTGCGACCCTGCTCCTCCCTCACGGTGGCCTGTTGAGGCAGGGGGTCACGCTGACCTCTCTCACCGTGGGAGGGGCCGGTGTGAGGCAGGGGCTCATGCCTCTGGGCAGGGTACCAGCAGATCCACCCTGTCTATACTACCTTCCTGTCCAGCAGATCGACCCTGTCTACACTACCTGCCGGGCCAGTAGATCCATGCTATATACACTACCTGCCTTGCAAGCAGATCCACCCTGTCTACACTACCTGCTTGTCCAGCAGGTCCACCCTGTCTAAACTACCTGCCTGTGCAGCAGGTGCACCCTATCTACACTACCTGCCTCTCCAGCAGATACACCCTGTCTATACTACCTGCCTGTTGAACAGATCCACCCTGTCTACACTGTCTGCCTATCCAGCAGATCCACTTTGTCTATACTACCTGCCTTTCAAGCCGATACACCCTGTCTATACTACCTGCCTATCCAGCAGGTCCACCCTGTTTACACTACCTGCTTGCCCAGAAGATCCACCCTGTCTACACAACCTGACTGCCAGTAGATCCACACTATCTACACTACCTGCCTGGCCAGGAGATCCACCCTGTCATCACTACCCGCTTCTCCAGCAGGTCCACCCTGTATACACTACTTCCTTCCCAGCAGATCAACCCTGTCGATACTACCTGCCTGGCCAGTAGTTCAACGCTATCTACCCAACCTGCCTGATCAGCAGACACGCCCTGCATATACTACTTGCCTGTCCAGCAGGTCTACCGTGTCTAAACTACCTGCCTGCCCTGCAGATCCACCCTGTCTACACTACCTACCTGGCCAGTAGATCCACGCTATCTACACTACCTGCCTGACCAGCAGATCTACCCTGTCTGTACTACCTGCTTGTCCAGCATATCCACCCTGTCTACAGTGCCCACCTGCCCAGCAGATCTACACTGTCTACACTACCTGCCTGCCCAGAAGATCTGCCCTGTCTACACTACCTGCCTGCTCAGCAGATCCACCCTGTCTACACTACCTGCCTGGCCAGCAGATCCACGCTATCTACACTACCTGCCTGGCCAGCAGATCCACCCTGTCAACACAATCTGCTTGCCCAACAGGTCCACCCTATCTACACTACCTGCCTACCCAGCACATCCGCCCTGTCTATACTACCTGCCTGGCTAGCAGATACACCTTGTCTACACTACCTGTCTGCCAAGCAGATCCACCCTGCCTACACTACCTGCCTGCCCAGCAGAAGCACCCTGTCTGCACTACCTGCCTGGCCAGTAGATCCACGCTATCTCCACTCCCTGCCTGTCCAGGAGATCCACCCTGTCTATACTACCTGCCTGTCCAGCAGATCCACCCTGTCTACACTACCTGCCTGCCCAGGAGATCCACGCTATCTACACTACCTGCCTGCCCAGCACATCCACCATGTCTACACTACCTGCCTGGCCATTAACTCCAAGCTATCTACACTACCTGCCAGGCCAACAGATACACCGTGTCTATACTACCAGCCTGTCCGGCAGATCCACCCTGTCTATACTACCTCCCTGGCCAGCTGATCCAACCTGTCTATACTACCTGCCTGGCCAGCAGATCCACCGCGTCTCTGCTACCTGACTGTCCAGCAGGCCACCCTGTCTACACTACCTGCCTGTCCAGCAGTTCCGCACTGTCTACACTACCTGCCTGTCCTGCAGATCCACCCTGTCTACACTACCTGCCTGTCCTGCAGATCCACCCTGTCTACACTACCTGCCTGCTCAGCAGATCCACACTGTCTATACTACTTGCCTGGCCAGTAGATCCACGCAATCTACACTACCTCCCTGGCCAGCAGATCCAACTCTCGACACTACTTGATTGTCCAGCAGGTCCACCCTGTCTACACTACCTGCCTGCCCAGCAGATCCACCCTCTCTACACTACCTGCTTGTCCAGCAGGTCCACCCTGTATACACTACCTGCCTCCCCAGCAGATCCACCCTGTCTACACTACCTGCCTGGGCAGTAGTTCCACGCTATCTCCCCTACCTGCCTGTCCAGCAGACCCGCCCGGTCTATACTACTTGCCTGTCCAGCAGATCCACTCTGTCTACACTACCTGCCTGTCCAGCAGATCCACCCTGTCTATGCTACCTGCCTCTCCAGCCAATCCACCCTGTCTATACTACCTGCCTGTCCAGCAGATCCCCCCTGTCTACACTATCTGCCTGGCCAGTAGATCCACCCTATCTACACTACCTACCTGCCCAGCAGATCCACCCTGTCAATACTACCTGCCTGGCCAGTAGATCCACGCTATCTACACTGCCTGCCTGCCCAGCAGATCCACCCTGTCTACACGACCTGCTTGTCCAGCAGGTCCACCCTGTCTATACTACCTGCCTGGACAGTAGATCCACGCTATCTACACTGCCTGCCTGGCCAGCAGATCCACCCTGTCTAAACTACCTGCTTGTCCAGCAGGTCCACCCTGTCTACACTACCTGCCTGCAAAGCAGATCCGCCCTGTCAACACTACCTGACTGGCCAGTAGACCCATGCTATCTAAGCCACCTTCCTGTCCAGCAGATCCAACCACTCTATACTATCTGCCTATCGAGCAGATTCACCCCGTCTATACTACCTGCCTGTCAAGCAGGTCGACCCTGTCTACACTACCTGCCTGCCCAGCGGAGACGTCCTGTCTATACTCCCTACCTGGCCAGTAGATCCACACTATCTACACTACCTGCCTGTCCAGCAGATCCACACTGTCTACACTACTTGCTTGCCCAGCAGGTCCATCTTGTCTACACTACCTGCCTGCCCAGCAGATCCACCCTGTCTATACTACCTGCCTGGCCAGTAGATCCACGCTGTCTACACTCCCTTCCTGTCCAGCAGAGGCACCCTGTCTATACTACCTGCCTTTCGAGCCGATCCACCCTGTCTATACTACCTGCCTATCCAGCAGGTCCACCCTGCCTACACTACCTGCTTGCCCAGAAGATCCACCCTGTCTACACTACCTGCCAGGCCAGTAGATCCACGCTATCTACACTACCTGCTTGCCCAGAAGATCCACCCTGTCGATACTACCTGCCTGACCAGTAGTTCCACGCTATCTCCACTACCTGCCTGACCAGCAGACACACCCTGTATATACTACCTGCCTGTCCAGCAGGTCCACCCTGTCTAAACTACTTGCCTACCCTGCAGATCCACCCTGTCTACACCACCTGCCTGGCCAGTAGATCCACGCTATCTACACTACTTGCCTGACCAGCAGATCTACGCTGTCTGTACTACCTGCCTGTCCATGCATATCCACCCTGTATACAGTCCCTACCTGGCCAGCAGATCTACCCTGTCTACACTACCTGCCTGCCCAGAAGATCCGCCCTGTCTACACTACCTGCTTGGCCAGCAGATCCACCCTGTCTACACTAGCTGCCTGTCCAGCATGTCCACCCTATCTACGCTACCTGCCTGTCCAGCAGAACCACCCTGTCTCTAATACCTGCCTGTCCAGCAGATCCCCCTTGTCTACACTACCTGCCTATCCAGCAGATCTACCCTGTCTACACTACCTGCCTGCTCAGCAGATCCACCCTGTCTATACTACCTGCCTGGCCAGAAGATCCACGATATCTACACAACCTGTCTGGCCAGCAGATACACCCTGTCAACACAACCTGCTTGCCCAGCAGGTCCCCCCTATCTACACTACCTGCCTACCCAGCACATCCACCCTGTCTATACTACCTGCCTGGCTAGCTCATACACCCTGTCTACAATACCTGTCTGCCCAGCATATCCACCCTGCCTACACTATCTGCCTGCCCAGCAGAAGTACCCTGTCTGCACTACCTGCCTGGCCAGAAGATCCACGCTATCTCCACTCCCTGCCTGTCCAGGAGATCCACCCTGTCTATACTACCTGCCTACCCAGCAGATCCACCCTGTCTACACTACCTGCCTGCCCAGGAGATCCACCCTGTCTACACTACCTGCCTGGCCAATACATCCACGCTATCTACACTACCGGCCTGGCCAGCAGATCCACCCTGTCTACACTACCTGCCTGTCCAGCAGGTCCACCCTGTCTACACTGCCTGCCTGCCCAGCAGATCCACCGTGTCTACACTACCTTCCTGGCCAGCAGATCCATGCTATCTACACTACCTGCCTGTCCAGCAGATCCACCCTGTCTATACTACCTCCCTGGCCATTATCTCCACGCTATCTACACTACCTTCCTAGCCAACATATACAACCTGTCTATACTATCTGCCTGTCCAACAGATCCACCCTGTCTATACTACCTCCCTAGCCAGCTGATCCACCCTTTCTATACTACGTGCCTGGCCAGCAGATCCACCGTATCTATACTACCTGCCTGTCCAGCAGACCAACCTGTCCACACAACCTGGCTGCCCAGCAGGTCCGCCCTCTCTACACTACCTGCCTGCCTTGCAGACCCACCCTGTCTACACTACCTGCTTGGCCAGCAGATCCACCCTGTGTACACTAGCTGCCTGTCCAGCATGTCCACCCTATCTACGCTACCTGCCTGTCCAGCAGAACCACCCTGTCTCTCATACCTGCCTGTCCAGCAGATTCCCCTTGTCTACACTACCTGCCTATCCAGCAGATCTACCCTGTCTACACTACCTGCCTGGCCAGTACATCCACGCTATCTACACTACGGGCCTGGCCAGCAGATCCACCCTGTCTACACTACCTGCCTGTCCAGCAGGTCCACCCTGTCTACACTACCTGCCTGTCCAGCAGATCCACCCTGTCTACACTACCTGCCTGGCCAGCAGATCCATGCTATCTACACTACCTGCCTGGCCAGGAGATCCACCCTATCTACACTACCTGCCCATGCAGCAGGTCCACCCTGTCTACACTATCTGCCTAGCCAGTAGATCCACGCTATCTACACTACCTGCCTGTCCAGCGGCTCCACGCTGTCTATACTACCTGCCTGTCCAGCAGATCCACCCTGTCTACACTACCTCCCTTTCAAGCAGGTCTACCCTGTCTACACTACATGCCTTTCAAGCAGGTCCACCCTGTCTACACTACCTGCCTGTCCAGCAGGTCCACCCTGTCTACACTACCTGCCTATCCAGCAGATCCGCCCTGTCTACACTGCCTGCCTGTCCGGCAGATCCGCCCAATCTATACTACCTGACTGGCCAGCACATCCGCCCTGTCTACACTACCTCCCTACCCAGCAGATCCACCCTTTCTACACTACCTACCAGCCCAGTAGATCCACGCTATCTACACTACCTGCCTGGCCAGCAGATCCACCCTGTCTACACTACCTCCCTGGCCATTATCTCCACGCTATCTACACTACCTTCCTAGCCAACATATACACCCTGTCTATACTATCTGCCTGTCCAACAGATCCACCCTGTCTATAATACCTCCCTAGCCAACATATACAACCTGTCTATACTATCTGCCTGTCCAACAGATCCACCCTGTCTATACTACCTGACTATCCAGCAGATCCCCCGTCTACACTACCTACCTGGCCAGTAGATCCACCCTGTCTACACTACCTGCCTGCCCAGCAGACCACCCTGTCTACACTACCTGCTTGTCCAGCAGGTCCACCCTGTCTATACTACCTGACTGGCCAGTACATCCACGCTATCTACACTGCCTGCCTGGCCAGCAGATCCACCCTCTCTACACTACCTGCTTATCCAGCAGGTCCACCCTGTCTACACTACCTGACTGGCCAGTAGACCCACGCTATCTACACTACCTGACTGGCCAGCAGATCCGCCCTGTCTATACTACCTGCCTGCCCAGCAGATCCACACTGTCTATACTCCCTACCTAGCCAGTAGATCCACGCTATCTATACTACCTGCCTGTCCAGGAGATCCACAAGGTCTACACTACTTGCCTTTCCAGCAGGTCCACCCTCTCTACACTACCTGCCTGCCCAGCAGATCCGCCCTCTCTATACTCCCTACCTCGCCAGTAGATCCACGCTATCTACACTACCTGCCTGTCCAGCAGATCCACAAGGTCTACACTACTTGCTTTTCCAGCAGGTCCACCCTCTCTACACTACCTGCCTGCCCAGCAGATCCACCCTGTCTACACGACCTACCTGGCCAGTAGATCCACGCTATCTACAATCCCTACCTGTCCAGCAGAGCCACCCTGTCTATACTACCAGCCTTTCGAGCCGATCCACCCTGTCTATACTACCTGCCTATCCAGCAGGTCCACCCTGTCTACAATACCTGCCTGGCCAGTAGATCCACGGTACCTACACTACCTCCCTGGCCAGCAGATCCACCCAGTCTACACTACCTGCTTGTCCAGCAGGTCCACCCTGTCTAAACTACGTGCCTGCCAGCAGATCCAAGCTGTCTACACTACCTGCCTGGACAGTAGATCCATGCTATCTCCACTACCTGCCTTTCCAGCAGATCCACCCTCTCTTTACTACCTTCCTGTCGAGCACATTGACCCTCTCTACACTACCTGCCTGGACAGCAGATCCACGCTATCTACACTACCTGCCTTACAAGCATATCCACCTTATCTACACTACATGCTTGTCCAGCAGGTCCACCCTCTCTACAATACCTGCCAGTCCAGAAGATCCACCCTGTCTACACTACCTGCCTGTCCAGCAGATCCACGCTGTCTATACTACCTGCCTATCCAGCATATCTACCCTGTCTACACTGCCTGCCTGCCCAGCAGATCTACCCTGTCTTCACTACCTACCTGGCCAGCAGATCCACCCTGTCTACTCTACCTGCTTGTCCAGCAGGTACACCCTGTCTACACTACCTGCCTGTCCAGCAGATCCACGCTATCTACACTACCTGCCCGTCGAGCAGATCCACCCTGTCTATACTACCTGCCCGTCGAGCAGATCCCTCCTGTCTATACTACCTGTCCGCCGAGCTGATCCACCCTGTCTACACTACCTCCCTGCCCAGCAGGACCACCCTGTCTACACAACCTCCCTGCCCAGCAGATCCATCCTGTCTACACAACTCGCCTGTCCAGTAGATCCACGCTATCTACACTACCTGCCTGGCCAGCAGATCCACCCTGTCTACACTACCTGCTTGTCCAGCAGGTCCACCCTGTCTACACTACGTGCCTGCCAGCAGATCGAACCTGTCTACACTACCTGCCTGGCCAGTGGTTCCATGCTATCTCCACTACCTGCCTGTCCAGCAGATCCACCCTGTCTATACTACCTGCCTGTCCAGCACATCGACCCTGTCTACACTACGTGCCGGGCCAGTAGATCCACGCTAACCACACTATCTGCCTTGCCAGCACATCCACCCTGTCTACACTACCTGCTTGCCCAGCAGGTCCACCCTGTATACACTACCTGCCTATCCAGCAGGTGCACCCTATCTACACTACCTGCCTTCCCAGCAGATCCACCCTGTCTATACCGCCTGCCTGGCCAGTAGTTCCACGCGATCTCCACCACCTGCATGACCAGCAGACACGCCCTGTCTATATTACTTGCCTGTCCAGCAGATTCACTCTGTCTACACTACCTCCCTGTCCAGCAGATCCGCCCTGTCTATACTACCTGCCTAACCAGCACATCCACCCTGTACACTACCTGCCTGAACAGCAGATCCGCCCTGTCTACACTACCTGCCTGGCCAGTAGATCCACCCTATCTGCACTACTTGCCTGGCCAGCAGATTCGCCCTGTCTACACTACCTACCAGACCAGCAGGTCTGCCCTGTCTACACTACCTGCCTGGCCAATAGATCCACGCTATCTACACTACCGGCCTGGCCAGCAGATCCACCCTGTCTACACTACCTGCCTGTCCACCAGGTCCACGCTGTCTACACTAGCTGCCTGTCCAACAGGTCCGCCCTACCTACATTACCTGCCCCTCCAGCAGATCCACCCTGTCTACACTACCTGCCAGTCCAGCAGATCCACCCTGTCTATACTACCTGCCTATCCAGCAGATCTACCCTGTCTACACCACCTGCCTGCCCAGCAGATACAACCTGTCTATACTACCTGCCTGGAAAGTAGATCCACGCTATCTACACTATGTGCCTGGCCAGCAGATCCACCCTGTCTACAATACCTGCCTGTCCAGCATGTCCACCCTGTATACACTACCTGCCTGTCCAGCATGTCCGCTCTGTCTATACTACCTCCCTGGCCAGCAGATCCGCCCTGTCTATACTACCTGCCTGGCCAGCAGATCCACCCTGTCTATACTACCTGCCTGGCCAGCAGATCCACCCTGTCTACACTACCTGCCTGCCCAGCAGATCCACCCTGTCTACACTACCTGCCTGTCCAGTAGATCCACGCTGTCTACACTACCTGCCTGGCCAGCAGATCCACCCTGTCTACACTACCTGCCTGTCCACCAGGTCCACGCTGTCTACACTAGCTGCCTGTCCAACAGGTCCGCCCTACCTACATTACCTGCCCCTCCAGCAGATCCACCCTGTCTACACTACCTGCCAGTCCAGCAGATCCACCCTCTCTATACTACCTGCCTATCCAGCAGATCTACCCTGTCTACACCACCTGCCTGCCCAGCAGATACAACCTGTCTATACTACCTGCCTGGAAAGTAGATCCACGCTATCTACACTATGTGCCTGGCCAGCAGATCCACCCTGTCTACAATACCTGCCTGTCCAGCATGTCCACCCTGTATACACTACCTGCCTGTCCAGCATGTCCGCTCTGTCTATACTACCTCCCTGGCCAGCAGATCCGCCCTGTCTATACTACCTGCCTGGCCAGCAGATCCACCCTGTCTATACTACCTGCCTGGCCAGCAGATCCACCCTGTCTACACTACCTGCCTGCCCAGCAGATCCACCCTGTCTACACTACCTGCCTGTCCAGTAGATCCACGCTATCTACACTACCTGCCTGGCCAGCAGATCCAACCTGTCTACACTACCTGCCTGGCCATTATCTCAACGCTATCTGCACTACATGCCTGGCCAGCAGATACACCCTATCTATACTATCTGCCTGTCCAGCAGATCCACCCTGTCTATACTACCTCCCTGGCCAGCTGAACCACCCTGTCTATACAACCTGCCTGGCCAGCAGATCCACCGTGTCTATACTACCTGCCTGTCCAGCAGACCAACCTGTCTACAATACCTGCCTGCCCAGCAGCTCGCCCCTGTCTACACTACCTGCCTGCCCAGCAGATCCGCCCTGTCTACACTACCTGCTTGTCCAGTAGATCCACCCTGTCTACACTACCCGTCTGCCTGGCAGATCTACCCAGTCTACAGTACCTGCCTGTCCAGCAGATCCACCCTGTCTATACTACCTCCCTGGCCAGTAGATCCACGCTATCTACACTACCTGCCTGGCCAGCAGATCCGCCCTGTCTACACTACTTGCTTATCCAGCAGGTCTACCCCGTCTCCACGACCTGCCTGCCCTGCAGATCCACCATGTCTACACTACCTGCCTGGCCATTAGCTCCACGCTATCTACACTACCTGCCTGGCCAGGATATACACCCTGTCTATACTACCCACCTCTCCAGCAGATCCACCCTGTCTATACTACCTCACTGGCCAGCTGACCCAATCTGTCTATACTACCTGCCTGGCCAGCAGATCCACCGTGTCTATGCTACCTGCCTGTCCAGCAGACCACCCTGTCTACACTACCTGCCTGCCCAGCAGATCCGCCCTGTCTACACTACCTGCTTGTCCAGTAGATCCACCCTGTCTACACTACCTGCCTGCCCAGCAGATCCACCCTGTCTATACTACCTCCCTGGCCAGTAGATCCACGCTATCTACACTACCTGCCTGGCCAGCAGATCCGCCCTGTCTACACTACTTGCTTGTGCAGCAGGAATACCCTGTCTACACTACCTGCCTGCCTTGCAGATCCACCCTGTCTACATTACCTGCTTGGCCAGCAGATCCACCCTGTGTACACTAGCTGCCTGTCCAGCATGTCCACCCTATCTACGCTACCTGCCTGTCCAGCAGAACCACCCTGTCTCTAATACCTGCCTGTCCAGCAGATCCCCCTTGTCTACACTACCTGCCTATCCAGCAGATCTACCCTGTATACACTACCAGCCTGCTCGGCAGATCCACCCTGTCTGTACTACCTGCCTGGCCAGCAGATCCATGCTATCTACACTACCTGCCTTACAAGCAGATCCACCCTGTCAACACAAACTGCTTGCCCAGCAGGTCCACCCTATCTACACTACCTGCCTACCCAGCACATCCGCCCTGTCTATAATACCTGCCTGGCTAGCAGATCCACCCTGTCTACACTACCTGTCTGCCCAGCAGATCCACCCTACCAACACTATCTGCCTGCCCAGCAGAAGCACCCTGTCTGCACTACCTACCTGGCCAGTAGATCCACGCTATCTCCACTCCCTACTTGTCCAGGAGATCCACCCTGTCTATAATATCTGCCTGTCCAGCAGATCCACCCAGTCTACACTACCTGCCTGCCCAGGAGATCCACCCTGTCTACACTACCTGCCTGGCCAGTACATCCATGCTATCTACACTACGGGCCAGGCCAGCAGATTCACCCTGTCTACACTACCTGCCTGTCCAGCAGGTCCACCCTGTCTACACTACCTGCCTGCCCAGCAGATCCACCCTGTCTACACTACCTGCCTGGCCAGCAGATCCACGCTGTCTACACTACCTGCCTGGACAGCAGATCCATGCTGTCTACACTGCCTGCCTGAACAGCAGATCCACCCTGTCTTTATTACCTGCTTGTCCAGCATGTCCACCCTGTGTACACTACTTGCCTGCCAGCAGATGCAACCTGTCTACACTACCTGCCTGGCCAGTACATCCACGCTATCTACACGACCTGCCTGTCCAGCAGATCCACCCTGTCTATACTACCTGCTTGTCCAGCAGATCGACCCTGTCTACACTACCTGCCAGGCCAGTAGATCCACGCTATCTACACTACCTGCCTGGCCAGCAGATCCGCCCTGTCTACACTACCTGCCTGGCCATTATCTCCACGCTATCTACACTACCTTCGTGGCCAACAAATACACCCTGTCTATACTATCTGCCTGTCCAGCAGATCCACCCTGTCTATACTACCTCCCTGGCCAGCTGATCCACCCTGTCTATACTACCTGCCTGGCCAGCAGATCCACCATGTCTATACTACCTGCCTGTCCAGCAGACCAACCTGTCCACAGTACTTGGCTGCCCAGCAGGTCCACCCTGTCTACACTACCGGCCTGCCCAGCAGATCCGTGCTGTCTACACTACCTGCTTGTCCAGTAGATCCACCCTGTCTACACTACCTGCCTACCCAGCAGATCCACCCTGTCTATACTACCTGCCTACCCAGCAAGTCCACCGTGTCTACACTACCTGCTTGCCCAGCAGATCCACGCTGTCTACACTACCTGCCTGGACAGCAGATCCACGCTGTCTACACTGCCTGCCTGGACAGCAGATCCACCCTGTCTATATTACCTGCTTGTCCAGCAGGTCCACCCTGTGTACACTAAGTGCCTGCCAGCAGATGCAACCTGTCTACACTACCTGCCTGGCCAGTACATCCACGCTATCTACACGACCTGCCTGTCCAGCAGATCCACCCTGTCTATACTACCTGCTTGTCCAGCAGATCGACCCTGTCTACACTACCTGCCAGGCCAGTAGATCCACGCTATCTACACTACCTGCCTTGAAAGCAGATCCACCCTGTTTACACTACCTGCCTGTCCAGCAGGTCCACCCTGTCTACACTACCTGCCTGTCCAGCAGGTGCACCCTATCTACACTACCTGCCTGTCCAGCAGATCCACCCTGTCTATACTACCTGCCTATCCAGCAGGTCCACCCTGTCGACACTACCACCCTGCCCAGCAGATCCACCCTGTCTACACACCCTGCCTGGCCAGTCGATCCACGCTATATACACTACCTGCCAGGCCAGCAGATCCACCATGTCATCACAACCTGCTTCTCCAGGAGGTCCACCCTGTACACACTACCTGCCTTACCAGCAGATCCACCCTGTCTATACTACCTGCCTGGCCAGTAGTTCCACGCTATCTCCACTACCTGCCTGACCAGCAGACATGCCCTGTCTATACTACGTGCCTGTGCAGCAGATCCACTCTGTCTACACTACCTGCCAGTCCAGTAGATCCGCCCTGTCTCTACTACCTGCCTCTCCAGCACATCCACTCTGTCTACACTACCTCCCTGGCCAGTAGATCCACCCTACCTACACTGTATCCCTGGCCAGCAGATCCGCCCTGTCTACACTACCTACCTGACCAGCAGATCCGCCCTGTCTACACTATCTACCTGGCCAATACATCCACGCTATCTACATTACCTGCCTGGCCAGCAGAACCACCCTGTCTACACTACCTGTTTGTCTAGCAGGTCCACCCTGCCTACACCAGCTGCCCGTACAGCAGATCCACCCTACATACACTACCTGCCCGTCCAGCAGATCCACCCTGTCTATACTACCTGCCTATCCAGCAGATCTACCCTGTCTACACTACCTGGCGGCCCAGCAGATTCAACCTATCTATACTACCGGCCTGGCCAGTAGATCCACCCTATCTACACTACCTGCCTGTCCAGCGAATCCACGCTGTCTATACGACCTGCCTGTACAGCATGTCCACCCTGTCTACACTACCTGCCTGCCCAGCAGATCTACCCTGTCTACACTATCTGCCTGGCCAGTAGATCCACGCTATCTACATTACCTGCCTGTCCAGCGGATCCACGCTGTCTATACTACCTGCCTATCGAGCGGATCCACCCTTTCAATACTACCTGCCTATACAGCAGGTCCACCCTGTCTACACTACCTGCCTGTCCAGCAGATCCACCCTCTCTTTACTACCTTCCTGTCCAGCACATTGACCCTCTCTACACTACCTGCCTGGACAGCAGATCCACGCTATCTACACTACCTGCCTTACAAGCAGATCCACCTTGTCTACACTACATGCTTGTCCAGCAGGTCCACCCTCTCTACAATACCTGCCAGTCCAGAAGATCCACCCTGTCTACACTACCTGCCTGTCCAGCAGATCCACGCTGTCTATACTACCTGCCTATCCAGCATATCTACACTGTCTACACTGCCTGCCTGCCCAGCAGATCTACCCTGTCTTCACTACCTACCTGGCCAGCAGATCCACCCTGTCTACTCTACCTGCTTGTCCAGCAGGTCCACCCTGTCTACACTACCTGCCTGCCCAGCAGATCCACGCTATCTACATTACCTGCCTGTCGAGCAGATCCACCCTGTCTGTACTACCTGCCCGTCGAGCAGATCCCTCCTGTCTATACTACCTGCCCGTCGACCAGATCCACCCTGTCTACACTACCTCCTTGCCCAGCAGGACCACCCTGTCTACACAACCTCCCTGCCCAGCAGATCCATCCTGTCTACACAACTCGCCTGTCCAGTAGATCCACGCTATCTACACTACCTGCCTGGCCAGCAGATCCACCCTGTCTACACTATCTGCTTGTCCAGCAGGTCCACCCTGTCTACACTACGTGCCTGCCAGCACATCGAACCTGTCTACACTACCTGCCTGGCCAGTAGTTCCATGCTATCTCCACTACCTGCCTGGCCAGCAGATACACCCTATCTATACTATCTGCCTGTCCAGCAGATCCACCCTGTCTATACTACCTCCCTGGCCAGCTGAACCACCCTGTCTATACAACCTGCCTGGCCAGCAGATCCACCGTGTCTATATTACCTGCCTGTCCAGCAGACCAACCTGTCTACACTACCTGCCTGCCCAGCAGGTCGCCCCTGTCTATACTACCTGCCTGCTCAGCAGATCCGCCCTGTCTACACTACCTGCTTGTCCAGTAGATCCACCCTGTCTACACTACCTGCCTGCCCTGCAGATCTACCCTGTCTACGCTACCTGCCTGGCCATTACACCCATGCTATCTACACTCCCTGCCTATACAGCAGATCCACCCTGTCTATACTACCTGCCTATCCAGCAGATCTACCCTCTCTACACTACGTGCCTGCCCAGCACATCCACCCTGTCTATACTACCTCCCTGGACAGTAGATCCACGCTATCTACACTACCTGCCTGGCCAGCAGATCTGCCCTGTCTACACCACATGCCTTTCAAGCAGGTCCACCCTGTCTACACTACATGCCTTTCAAGCAGGTCCACCCTGTCTACACTACCTGCCTGTCCAGCAGGTCCACCCTGTCTACACTACCTGCCGGTCCAGCAGATCCGCCCTGTCTACACTGCCTGCCTGTCCAGCAGACCCGCCCAATCTATACTACCTGACTGGCCAGCACATCCGCCCTGTCTACACTACCTGCCTGCCCAGCAGATCCACCCTTTCTACACTACCTGCCTGCCCAATAGATCCACGCTATCTACACTACCTGCCTGGCGAGCAGATCCACCATGTCTACACTACCTGCCTGGCCATTAGCTCCACGCTATCGACACTACCTGCCTGGCCAGGATATACAGCCTGTCTATACTACCTACATCTCCAGCAGATCCACCCTGTCTATACTACCTCCCTGGCCACCTGACCCAACCTGTCTATACTACCTCCCTGGCCAGCAGATCCACCGTGTCTATGCTACCTGCCTGTCCAGCAGACCACCCTGTCTACACTACCTGCCTGCCCAGCAGATCCGCCCTGTCTATACTACGTGCCTACACAGCACATCCGCCCTGTCTACACAACCTGCTTGTCCAGCAGATACACGCTGTCTACATTACCTGCCTACTCAGCAGATCCACACTGTCTATACTACCTGCCTGGCCAGTAGATCCACGCAATCTACACTACCTGCCTGGCCAGCAGATCCAACTCTCTACACTACTTGATTGTACAGCAGGTCCACCCTGTCTACACTACCTGCCTGCCCAGCAGATCCACCCTGTCTACACTACCTCCCTGCCCAGCAGGTCCACCCTGTCTACACTACCTGCCTGCCCAGCAGGTCCACCCTGTCTACACTACGTGCCTGGCCAGTAGATCCACGCTATCTACACTACCTGCCTGTCCAGCAGATCCACGCTGTCTATACTACCTGCCTGGCCAGCAGATCCACCCTGTCTATACTACCTGCCTGTCGTGCAGATCCACCCTGTCTACACTACCTGCCTATACAGCAGGTTCACCCTGTCTACACTACCTGCCTGTCCAGCAGATCCGTCCGGTGTATACTACCTGCCTAGCCAGCAGATCCACCCTGTCTACACTACCTGCCTGCCCAGAAGACCCACCCAGTCTACACTACCTGCCTGTCCAGTAGATCCAGGCTATATACACTACCTGCCTGGCCAGCAGATCCGCCCTGTCTACACTACCTGCCTGGCCATTATCTACAGGCTATCTACACTACCTTCCTGGCCAACAAATACACCCTGTCTATACTATCTGCCTGTCCAGCAGATCCACCCTGTCTATACTACCTCCCTGGCCAGCTGATCCACCCTGTCTATACTACCTGCCTGGCCAGCAGATCCACCGTGTCTATACTACCTACCTGTCCAGCAGACTAACCTGTCCACACTACCTGGCTGCTCAGCAGGTCCGCCCTGTCTACACTACCTGCCTGCCCAGCAGATCCGCCCTGTCTACACTACCTGCTTGTCCAGTAGATCCGTCCTGTCTACACTACCTGCCTGCCCAGCAGATCCACCCTGTCTATACTACCTCCCTGGCCAGTAGATCCACGCTATCTACACTACCTGCCTGGCCAGCAGATCCGCCCTGTCTACACTACTTGCTTGTGCAGCAGGAATACCCTGTCTACACTACCTCCCTGCCCTGCAGATCCACCCTGTCTATACTACCTCCCTGGCCAGTAGATCCACGCTATCTACACTACCTGCCTGGCCAGCAGATCCGCCCTGTCTACACTACTTGCTTGTGCAGCAGGAATACCCTGTCTACACTACCTGCCTGCCCTGCAGATCCACCCGGTCTACACTACCTGCCTGGCCAGCAGATCCACCCTCTCTACACTACCTGCCTTTCCAATAGATCAACCATGTCTATACAACCTCCCTGGCCAGTAAATCCACCCTGACTATACTACCTACCTGGCCAGCAGATCCACCCTGTCTACACTACCTGCCTGGCCAGCAGATCTGCCCTGTCTACACTACCTGCCTGTCCAACCCGTCCACGCAATCAACACTACCGGCCTAGCCAGCAGATCCACCTTCTCTACACTAGCTGCTTCTCCAGCAGATCCACCCTGTCTACACTACCTGTCTACCCAGCAGATCCACCCTGTCTACACTACCTGTCTGGCCAGTAGATCCACGCTATTCACACTACTTGCCTGACCAGCAGATCCACCCTGTCTATACTACCTGCCTGTCCAGAAGATCCACCCGGTCTATACTACCCCCCTGGCCAGCAGATCCAACCTGTCTATACTACCTGCCTGTCGAGCAGATCCACCCAGTCTACATTACCTGCCTGTCAAGCAGATCCACCCTGTCTACACTACCTGCCTGCCCAGCAGGTCCACCCTGTCTACACTACCTCCCTGGCCAGTAGATCCACGCTATCTACACTACCTGCCTATCCAGCGATTCCACGCTGTCTATACTACCTGCCTGGCCAGCAGATCCACCCTGTCTACACTACCTGCCTGGCCAGCAGATCCACCCTGTCTACACTACCTGCCTGGCCATTATCTCCACGCTATCTACACTACCTTCCTGGCCAACAAATACACCCTGTCTATACTATCTGCCTGTCCAGCAGATCCACCCTGTCTATACTACCTCCCTGGCCAGCTGATCCACCCTGTCTATACTACCTGCCTGGCCAGCAGATCCACCGTGCCTACACTACCTGCCTGTCCAGCAGACCAACCTGTCCACACTACCTGACTGCCCAGCAGGTCCGCCCTGTCTACACGACCTGCCTGCCCAGCAGATCCGCCCTGTCTACACTATCTGCTTGTCCAGTAGATCCACCCTGTCTACACTACCTGCATGCCCAGCAGATCCACCCTGTCTATACTACCTCCCTGGCCAGTAGATCCACGCTATCTACACTACCTGCCTGGCCAGCAGATCCGCCCTGTCTACACTACTTGCTTGTGCAGCAGGAATACCCTGTCTACACTACCTGCCTGCCCTGCTGATCCACCCTGTCTATACTACCTGCCTGGCCAGCAGATCCACCGTGCCTACACTACCTGCCTGTCCAGCAGACCAACCTGTCCACACTACCTGACTGCCCAGCAGGTCCGCCCTGTCTACACGACCTGCCTGCCCAGCAGATCCGCCCTGTCTACACTATCTGCTTGTCCAGTAGATCCACCCTGTCTACACTACCTGCATGCCCAGCAGATCCACCCTGTCTATACTACCTCCCTGGCCAGTAGATCCACGCTATCCACACTACCTGCCTGGCCAGCAGATCCGCCCTGTCTACACTACTTGCTTGTGCAGCAGGAATACCCTGTCTACACTACCTGCCTGCCCTGCAGATCCACCCTGTCTACACTACCTGCCTGGCCAGCAGATCCACCCTCTCTACAGTACCTGCATTTCCAATAGATCCACCATGTCTATACTACCTCCCTGGCCAGTAAATCCACCCTGACTATACTACCTACCTGGCCAGCAGATCCACCCTGTCTACACTACCTGCCTGTACAGCCCATCCACGCAATCAACACTACCTACCTAGCCAGCAGATCCACCTTGTCTACACTAGCTGCTTGTCCAGCAGGTCCACCCTGTCTACACTACCTGTCTGGCCGGTAGATCCACGCTATCTACACTACACGCCTGGCGAGCAGATCCACCCTGTGTATACTACCTGCCTGTCCAGAAGATCCACCCTGTCTATACTACCTACCTGGCCAGCAGATCCAACCTGTCTACACCACCTGCCTGCTCAGCAGATCCAACCTGTCTACACTACCTGCCTGCCCAGCAGATCCACCCACTCTACACTACGTGCCTGGCCAGCAGATTCACCCTGTCTACATTACCTTCTTGTCCAGGAGGTCCACCCTGTTCACACTACCTGCCTGCCCAGCAGATCCATGGTGTCTACACTACCTGCCAGGCCAGTAGATCCATGCTATCTACACTACCAGCGTGGACAACAGATCAACCCTGTCTACACTACCTCCCTGCCCAGCAGATACACTCAGTCTAAACTACCTGCCTGCCCAGCAGATCCACCCTGTCTACACGACCTACCTGGCCAGTAGATCCACGCTATCTACACTCCCTGCCTGTCCAGCAGATCCACCTTGTCTATACTACCTGCCTTTCGAACAAATTCACCCTGTCTATACTACCTGCCTACCCAGCAAGTCCACCGTGTCTACACTACCTGCCTGCCCAGCAGATCCATGCTGTCTACACTACCTGCCTGGACAGCAGATCCACGCTGTCTACACTGCCTGCCTGAACAGCAGATCCACCCTGTCTATATTACCTGCTTATGCAGTAGGTCCACCCTGTGTACACTACGTGCCTGCCGGCAGATGCAACCTGTCTACACTACCTGCCTGGCCAGTACATCCACGCTATCTCCACTACCTGCCTGTCCAGCAGATCCACCCTGTCTATACTACCTGCTTGTCCAGCACATCGACCCTGTCTACACTACCTGCCTGGCCAGTAGATCCACGCTATCTACACTACCTGCCTTGCCAGCAGATCCACCCTGTTTACACTACCTGCCTGTCCAGCAGGTCCACCCTGTCTACACTACCTGCCTGTCCAGCAGGTGCACCCTATCTATACTACCTGCCTGTCCAGCAGATCCACCCTGTCTATACTACCTGCCTATACAGCAGGTCCACCCTGTCGACACTACCACCCTGCCCAGCAGATCCACCCTGTCTACACACCCTGCCTGGCCAGTCGATCCACGCTATATACACTACCTGCCAGGCCAGCAGATCCACCATGTCATCACAACCTGCTTCTCCAGGAGGTCCACCCTGTACACACTACCTGCCTTACCAGCAGATCCACCCTGTCTATACTACCTCCCTGGCCAGTAGTTCCACGCTATCTCCACTACCTGTCTGACCAGCAGACACGCCCTGTCTATACTACCTGCCTCTCCAACACATCCACTCTGTCTACAATACCTGCCTGGCCAGTAGATTCACCCTATCTACACTATATGCCTGGCCAGCAAATCCGCCCTGTCTACACTACCTACCTGACCAGCAGATCCGCCCTGTCTACACTATCTACCTGGCCAATACATCCATGCTATCTACATTACCTGCCTGGCCAGCAGAACCACCCTGTCTACACTACCTGTTTGTCCAGCAGGTCCACCCTGTCTACACCAGCTGCCCGTACAGCAGATCCACCCTATATACAATACCTGCCCGTCCAGCAGATCCACCCTGTCTATACTACCTGCCAATCCAGCAGATCTACCCTGTCTACACTACCTGGCGGCCCAGCAGATCCAACCTATCTATACTACCGACCTGGCCAGTAGATCCATGCTATCTACACTACCTGCCTGTCCAGCGGATCCATGCTGTCTATACTACCTGCCTGTACAGCAGGTACACCCTGTCTACACTACCTGCCTGCCCAGCAGATCCACCCTGTCTACACTATCTGCCTGGCCAGTAGATCCACGCTATCTACACTACCTGCCTGTCCAGCGGCTCCACGCTGTCTATACTACCTGCCTATACAGCAGGTCCACCCTGTCTACACTACCTGCCTGCCCAGCAGATCCACCCTGTCTACACTATCTGCCTGGCCAGTAGATCCACGCTATCTACACTACCTGCCTGGCCAGCGGATCTACGCTGTCTATACTACCTGTCTGGCCAGCAGGTCCACCCTGTCTACACTACCTGCCTGTCCAGCAGATCCACCCTGTTTACAGTACCTGCCTTTAAAGCAGGTCCACCCTGTCTACACTACCTGCCTGGCCAGCACATCCGCCCTGTCTACACTACCTGCCTGTCCAGCAGATCCGCCCTCTCTACACTACCTGCCTGTCCAGCAGATCCGCCCTGTCTACACTACCTGCCTGTCCAGCAGATCCGCCCTGTCTTTACTACCTCCCTGGCCAGCAGATCCGCCCTGTCTACACTACCTGCCTGTCCAGCAGTTCCGCCATGTCTACACTACCTGCCTTTCCTGCAGATCCACCCTGTCTACACTACCTGCCTGTCCAGCAGATCCACCTTGTCTACACTACCTGCCTTTCAAGCAGGTCTACCCTGTCTACACTACATGCCTTTCAAGCAGGTCCACCCTGTCTACACTACCAGCCTGTCCAGCAGGTCCACCCTGTCTACACTACCTGCCTTTCAAGCAGGTCTACCCTGTCTACACTACATGCCTTACAAGCAGGTCCACCCTGTCTACACTACCTGCCTGTCCAGCAGATACGCCCTGTCTACACTTCCTGCCTGTCCAGCAGATCCGCCCAATCTATACTACCTGACTGGCCAGCACATCCGCCCTGTCTACACTTACCTGCCTGCCCAGCAGATCCACCCTTTCTACACTACCTGCTTGCCCAGTAGATCCACGCTATCTACACTACCTGCCTGGCGTGCAGATCCACCATGTCTACACTACCTGCCTGGCCATTAGCTCCACGCTATCTACACTACCTTCCTGGCCAGTATATACACCTTGTCTATACTACCTACATCTCCAGCAGATCCACCCTGTCTATACTACCTCACTGGCCAGCTGACCCAATCTGTCTATACTACCTGCCTGGCCAGCAGATCCACCGTGTCTATGCTACCTGCCTGTCTAGCAGACCACCCTGTCTACACTACCTGCCTGCCCAGCAGATCCGCCCTGTCTATACTACCTGCCTACACAGCACATCCGCCCTGCATACACAACCTGCTCGTCCAGCAGATACACCCTGTCTACACTACCTGCCTGCTCAGCAGATCCACACTGTCTATACTACCTGCCTGGCCAGTAGATCCATGCAATCTACACTACATGCCTGGCGAGCAGGTCCGCACTGTCTACACTACTTGCTTGTCCAGCAGGTCCACGCTGTCTACACTACCTGCCTGCACAGGAGATCCACCCTCTCTACACTACCTGCTTCTCCAGCAGGTCCACCCTGTATACACTACCTGCCTTCCCAGCAGATCCATCCTGTCTACACTCCCTGCCCGGGAAGTAGTTCGACGCCATCTCCGCTACCTGCCTGTCCACGAGACCCGCCCTGTCTACACTACTTACCTGTCCAGCAGATCCACTCTGTCTACACTACCTGCCTGTCCAGCAGATCCGCCCTGTCTATGCTACCTGCCTCTACAGCACATCCACCCTGTCTATACTACCTGACTATCCAGCAGATCCCCCGTCTACACTACCTACCTGGCCAGTAGATCCACCCTGTCTACACTACCTGCCTGCCCAGCAGACCACCCTGTCTACACTACCTGCTTGTCCAGCAGGTCCACCCTGTCTATACTACCTGACTGGCCAGTACACCCACGCTATCTACACTGCCTGCCTGGCCAGCAGATCCACCCTCTCTACACTACCTGCTTATCCAGCAGGTCCACCCTGTCTACACTACCTGACTGGCCAGTAGACCCACGCTATCTACACTACCTGACTGGCCAGTAGACCCACGCTATCTACACTACCTTCATGTCCAGCAGATCCGCCCTGTCTATACTACCTGCCTGCCCAGCAGATCCACACTGTCTATACTCCCTACCTAGCCAGTAGATCCACGCTATCTATACTACCTGCCTGTCCAGGAGATCCACAAGGTCTACACTACTTGCCTTTCCAGCAGGTCCACCCTCTCTACACTACCTGCCTGCCCAGCAGATCCGCCCTCTCTATACTCCCTACCTCGCCAGTAGATCCACGCTATCTACACTACCTGCCTGTCCAGCAGATCCACAAGGTCTACACTACTTGCTTTTCCAGCAGGTCCACCCTCTCTACACTACCTGCCTGCCCAGCAGATCCACCCTGTCTACACGACCTACCTGGCCAGTAGATCCACGCTATCTACAATCCCTACCTGTCCAGCAGAGCCACCCTGTCTATACTACCAGCCTTTCGAGCCGATCCACCCTGTCTATACTACCTGCCTATCCAGCAGGTCCACCCTGTCTACAATACCTGCCTGGCCAGTAGATCCACGGTACCTACACTACCTCCCTGGCCAGCAGATCCACCCAGTCTACACTACCTGCTTGTCCAGCAGGTCCACCCTGTCTAAACTACGTGCCTGCCAGCAGATCCAAGCTGTCTACACTACCTGCCTGGACAGTAGATCCATGCTATCTCCACTACCTGCCTTTCCAGCAGATCCACCCTCTCTTTACTACCTTCCTGTCCAGCACATTGACCCTCTCTACACTACCTGCCTGGACAGCAGATCCACGCTATCTACACTACCTGCCTTACAAGCATATCCACCTTATCTACACTACATGCTTGTCCAGCAGGTCCACCCTCTCTACAATACCTGCCAGTCCAGAAGATCCACCCTGTCTACACTACCTGCCTGTCCAGCAGATCCACGCTGTCTATACTACCTGCCTATCCAGCATATCTACCCTGTCTACACTGCCTGCCTGCCCAGCAGATCTACCCTGTCTTCACTACCTACCTGGCCAGCAGATCCACCCTGTCTACTCTACCTGCTTGTCCAGCAGGTACACCCTGTCTACACTACCTGCCTGTCCAGCAGATCCACGCTATCTACACTACCTGCCCGTCGAGCAGATCCACCCTGTCTATACTACCTGCCCGTCGAGCAGATCCCTCCTGTCTATACTACCTGTCCGCCGAGCTGATCCACCCTGTCTACACTACCTCCCTGCCCAGCAGGACCACCCTGTCTACACAACCTCCCTGCCCAGCAGATCCATCCTGTCTACACAACTCGCCTGTCCAGTAGATCCACGCTATCTACACTACCTGCCTGGCCAGCAGATCCACCCTGTCTACACTACCTGCTTGTCCAGCAGGTCCACCCTGTCTACACTACGTGCCTGCCAGCAGATCGAACCTGTCTACACTACCTGCCTGGCCAGTGGTTCCATGCTATCTCCACTACCTGCCTGTCCAGCAGATCCACCCTGTCTATACTACCTGCCTGTCCAGCACATCGACCCTGTCTACACTACGTGCCGGGCCAGTAGATCCACGCTATCCACACTATCTGCCTTGCCAGCACATCCACCCTGTCTACACTACCTGCTTGCCCAGCAGGTCCACCCTGTATACACTACCTGCCTATCCAGCAGGTGCACCCTATCTACACTACCTGCCTTCCCAGCAGATCCACCCTGTCTATACCGCCTGCCTGGCCAGTAGTTCCACGCGATCTCCACCACCTGCATGACCAGCAGACACGCCCTGTCTATATTACTTGCCTGTCCAGCAGATTCACTCTGTCTACACTACCTCCCTGTCCAGCAGATCCGCCCTGTCTATACTACCTGCCTAACCAGCACATCCACCCTGTACACTACCTGCCTGAACAGCAGATCCGCCCTGTCTACACTACCTGCCTGGCCAGTAGATCCACCCTATCTGCACTACTTGCCTGGCCAGCAGATTCGCCCTGTCTACACTACCTACCAGACCAGCAGGTCTGCCCTGTCTACACTACCTGCCTGGCCAATAGATCCACGCTATCTACACTACCGGCCTGGCCAGCAGATCCACCCTGTCTACACTACCTGCCTGTCCACCAGGTCCACGCTGTCTACACTAGCTGCCTGTCCAACAGGTCCGCCCTACCTACATTACCTGCCCCTCCAGCAGATCCACCCTGTCTACACTACCTGCCAGTCCAGCAGATCCACCCTGTCTATACTACCTGCCTATCCAGCAGATCTACCCTGTCTACACCACCTGCCTGCCCAGCAGATACAACCTGTCTATACTACCTGCCTGGAAAGTAGATCCACGCTATCTACACTATGTGCCTGGCCAGCAGATCCACCCTGTCTACAATACCTGCCTGTCCAGCATGTCCACCCTGTATACACTACCTGCCTGTCCAGCATGTCCGCTCTGTCTATACTACCTCCCTGGCCAGCAGATCCGCCCTGTCTATACTACCTGCCTGGCCAGCAGATCCACCCTGTCTATACTACCTGCCTGGCCAGCAGATCCACCCTGTCTACACTACCTGCCTGCCCAGCAGATCCACCCTGTCTACACTACCTGCCTGTCCAGTAGATCCACGCTGTCTACACTACCTGCCTGGCCAGCAGATCCACCCTGTCTACACTACCTGCCTGTCCACCAGGTCCACGCTGTCTACACTAGCTGCCTGTCCAACAGGTCCGCCCTACCTACATTACCTGCCCCTCCAGCAGATCCACCCTGTCTACACTACCTGCCAGTCCAGCAGATCCACCCTCTCTATACTACCTGCCTATCCAGCAGATCTACCCTGTCTACACCACCTGCCTGCCCAGCAGATACAACCTGTCTATACTACCTGCCTGGAAAGTAGATCCACGCTATCTACACTATGTGCCTGGCCAGCAGATCCACCCTGTCTACAATACCTGCCTGTCCAGCATGTCCACCCTGTATACACTACCTGCCTGTCCAGCATGTCCGCTCTGTCTATACTACCTCCCTGGCCAGCAGATCCGCCCTGTCTATACTACCTGCCTGGCCAGCAGATCCACCCTGTCTATACTACCTGCCTGGCCAGCAGATCCACCCTGTCTACACTACCTGCCTGCCCAGCAGATCCACCCTGTCTACACTACCTGCCTGTCCAGTAGATCCACGCTATCTACACTACCTGCCTGGCCAGCAGATCCAACCTGTCTACACTACCTGCCTGGCCATTATCTCAACGCTATCTGCACTACATGCCTGGCCAGCAGATACACCCTATCTATACTATCTGCCTGTCCAGCAGATCCACCCTGTCTATACTACCTCCCTGGCCAGCTGAACCACCCTGTCTATACAACCTGCCTGGCCAGCAGATCCACCGTGTCTATACTACCTGCCTGTCCAGCAGACCAACCTGTCTACAATACCTGCCTGCCCAGCAGCTCGCCCCTGTCTACACTACCTGCCTGCCCAGCAGATCCGCCCTGTCTACACTACCTGCTTGTCCAGTAGATCCACCCTGTCTACACTACCCGTCTGCCTGGCAGATCTACCCAGTCTACAGTACCTGCCTGTCCAGCAGATCCACCCTGTCTATACTACCTCCCTGGCCAGTAGATCCACGCTATCTACACTACCTGCCTGGCCAGCAGATCCGCCCTGTCTACACTACTTGCTTATCCAGCAGGTCTACCCCGTCTCCACGACCTGCCTGCCCTGCAGATCCACCATGTCTACACTACCTGCCTGGCCATTAGCTCCACGCTATCTACACTACCTGCCTGGCCAGGATATACACCCTGTCTATACTACCCACCTCTCCAGCAGATCCACCCTGTCTATACTACCTCACTGGCCAGCTGACCCAATCTGTCTATACTACCTGCCTGGCCAGCAGATCCACCGTGTCTATGCTACCTGCCTGTCCAGCAGACCACCCTGTCTACACTACCTGCCTGCCCAGCAGATCCGCCCTGTCTACACTACCTGCTTGTCCAGTAGATCCACCCTGTCTACACTACCTGCCTGCCCAGCAGATCCACCCTGTCTATACTACCTCCCTGGCCAGTAGATCCACGCTATCTACACTACCTGCCTGGCCAGCAGATCCGCCCTGTCTACACTACTTGCTTGTGCAGCAGGAATACCCTGTCTACACTACCTGCCTGCCTTGCAGATCCACCCTGTCTACATTACCTGCTTGGCCAGCAGATCCACCCTGTGTACACTAGCTGCCTGTCCAGCATGTCCACCCTATCTACGCTACCTGCCTGTCCAGCAGAACCACCCTGTCTCTAATACCTGCCTGTCCAGCAGATCCCCCTTGTCTACACTACCTGCCTATCCAGCAGATCTACCCTGTATACACTACCAGCCTGCTCGGCAGATCCACCCTGTCTGTACTACCTGCCTGGCCAGCAGATCCATGCTATCTACACTACCTGCCTTACAAGCAGATCCACCCTGTCAACACAAACTGCTTGCCCAGCAGGTCCACCCTATCTACACTACCTGCCTACCCAGCACATCCGCCCTGTCTATAATACCTGCCTGGCTAGCAGATCCACCCTGTCTACACTACCTGTCTGCCCAGCAGATCCACCCTACCAACACTATCTGCCTGCCCAGCAGAAGCACCCTGTCTGCACTACCTACCTGGCCAGTAGATCCACGCTATCTCCACTCCCTACTTGTCCAGGAGATCCACCCTGTCTATAATATCTGCCTGTCCAGCAGATCCACCCAGTCTACACTACCTGCCTGCCCAGGAGATCCACCCTGTCTACACTACCTGCCTGGCCAGTACATCCACGCTATCTACACTACGGGCCAGGCCAGCAGATTCACCCTGTCTACACTACCTGCCTGTCCAGCAGGTCCACCCTGTCTACACTACCTGCCTGCCCAGCAGATCCACCCTGTCTACACTACCTGCCTGGCCAGCAGATCCACGCTGTCTACACTACCTGCCTGGACAGCAGATCCATGCTGTCTACACTGCCTGCCTGAACAGCAGATCCACCCTGTCTTTATTACCTGCTTGTCCAGCATGTCCACCCTGTGTACACTACTTGCCTGCCAGCAGATGCAACCTGTCTACACTACCTGCCTGGCCAGTACATCCACGCTATCTACACGACCTGCCTGTCCAGCAGATCCACCCTGTCTATACTACCTGCTTGTCCAGCAGATCGACCCTGTCTACACTACCTGCCAGGCCAGTAGATCCACGCTATCTACACTACCTGCCTGGCCAGCAGATCCGCCCTGTCTACACTACCTGCCTGGCCATTATCTCCACGCTATCTACACTACCTTCGTGGCCAACAAATACACCCTGTCTATACTATCTGCCTGTCCAGCAGATCCACCCTGTCTATACTACCTCCCTGGCCAGCTGATCCACCCTGTCTATACTACCTGCCTGGCCAGCAGATCCACCATGTCTATACTACCTGCCTGTCCAGCAGACCAACCTGTCCACAGTACTTGGCTGCCCAGCAGGTCCACCCTGTCTACACTACCGGCCTGCCCAGCAGATCCGTGCTGTCTACACTACCTGCTTGTCCAGTAGATCCACCCTGTCTACACTACCTGCCTACCCAGCAAGTCCACCGTGTCTACACTACCTGCTTGCCCAGCAGATCCACGCTGTCTACACTACCTGCCTGGACAGCAGATCCACGCTGTCTACACTGCCTGCCTGGACAGCAGATCCACCCTGTCTATATTACCTGCTTGTCCAGCAGGTCCACCCTGTGTACACTAAGTGCCTGCCAGCAGATGCAACCTGTCTACACTACCTGCCTGGCCAGTACATCCACGCTATCTACACGACCTGCCTGTCCAGCAGATCCACCCTGTCTATACTACCTGCTTGTCCAGCAGATCGACCCTGTCTACACTACCTGCCTGGCCAGTAGATCCACGCTATCTACACTACCTGCCTTGAAAGCAGATCCACCCTGTTTACACTACCTGCCTGTCCAGCAGGTCCACCCTGTCTACACTACCTGCCTGTCCAGCAGGTGCACCCTATCTACACTACCTGCCTGTCCAGCAGATCCACCCTGTCTATACTACCTGCCTATACAGCAGGTCCACCCTGTCGACACTACCACCCTGCCCAGTAGATCCACCCTGTCTACACACCCTGCCTGGCCAGTCGATCCACGCTATATACACTACCTGCCAGGCCAGCAGATCCACCATGTCATCACAACCTGCTTCTCCAGGAGGTCCACCCTGTACACACTACCTGCCTTACCAGCAGATCCACCCTGTCTATACTACCTGCCTGGCCAGTAGTTCCACGCTATCTCCACTACCTGCCTGACCAGCAGACATGCCCTGTCTATACTACGTGCCTGTGCAGCAGATCCACTCTGTCTACACTACCTGCCAGTCCAGTAGATCCGCCCTGTCTCTACTACCTGCCTCTCCAGCACATCCACTCTGTCTACACTACCTCCCTGGCCAGTAGATCCACCCTACCTACACTGTATCCCTGGCCAGCAGATCCACCCTGTCTACACTACCTACCTGACCAGCAGATCCGCCCTGTCTACACTATCTACCTGGCCAATACATCCACGCTATCTACATTACCTGCCTGGCCAGCAGAACCACCCTGTCTACACTACCTGTTTGTCTAGCAGGTCCACCCTGCCTACACCAGCTGCCCGTACAGCAGATCCACCCTACATACACTACCTGCCCGTCCAGCAGATCCACCCTGTCTATACTACCTGCCTATCCAGCAGATCTACCCTGTCTACACTACCTGGCGGCCCAGCAGATTCAACCTATCTATACTACCGGCCTGGCCAGTAGATCCACCCTATCTACACTACCTGCCTGTCCAGCGAATCCACGCTGTCTATACGACCTGCCTGTACAGCATGTCCACCCTGTCTACACTACCTGCCTGCCCAGCAGATCTACCCTGTCTACACTATCTGCCTGGCCAGTAGATCCACGCTATCTACATTACCTGCCTGTCCAGCGGATCCACGCTGTCTATACTACCTGCCTATCGAGCGGATCCACCCTTTCAATACTACCTGCCTATACAGCAGGTCCACCCTGTCTACACTACCTGCCTGTCCAGCAGATCCACCCTCTCTTTACTACCTTCCTGTCCAGCACATTGACCCTCTCTACACTACCTGCCTGGACAGCAGATCCACGCTATCTACACTACCTGCCTTACAAGCAGATCCACCTTGTCTACACTACATGCTTGTCCAGCAGGTCCACCCTCTCTACAATACCTGCCAGTCCAGAAGATCCACCCTGTCTACACTACCTGCCTGTCCAGCAGATCCACGCTGTCTATACTACCTGCCTATCCAGCATATCTACACTGTCTACACTGCCTGCCTGCCCAGCAGATCTACCCTGTCTTCACTACCTACCTGGCCAGCAGATCCACCCTGTCTACTCTACCTGCTTGTCCAGCAGGTCCACCCTGTCTACACTACCTGCCTGCCCAGCAGATCCACGCTATCTACATTACCTGCCTGTCGAGCAGATCCACCCTGTCTGTACTACCTGCCCGTCGAGCAGATCCCTCCTGTCTATACTACCTGCCCGTCGACCAGATCCACCCTGTCTACACTACCTCCTTGCCCAGCAGGACCACCCTGTCTACACAACCTCCCTGCCCAGCAGATCCATCCTGTCTACACAACTCGCCTGTCCAGTAGATCCACGCTATCTACACTACCTGCCTGGCCAGCAGATCCACCCTGTCTACACTATCTGCTTGTCCAGCAGGTCCACCCTGTCTACACTACGTGCCTGCCAGCACATCGAACCTGTCTACACTACCTGCCTGGCCAGTAGTTCCATGCTATCTCCACTACCTGCCTGGCCAGCAGATACACCCTATCTATACTATCTGCCTGTCCAGCAGATCCACCCTGTCTATACTACCTCCCTGGCCAGCTGAACCACCCTGTCTATACAACCTGCCTGGCCAGCAGATCCACCGTGTCTATATTACCTGCCTGTCCAGCAGACCAACCTGTCTACACTACCTGCCTGCCCAGCAGGTCGCCCCTGTCTATACTACCTGCCTGCTCAGCAGATCCGCCCTGTCTACACTACCTGCTTGTCCAGTAGATCCACCCTGTCTACACTACCTGCCTGCCCTGCAGATCTACCCTGTCTACGCTACCTGCCTGGCCATTACACCCATGCTATCTACACTCCCTGCCTATACAGCAGATCCACCCTGTCTATACTACCTGCCTATCCAGCAGATCTACCCTCTCTACACTACGTGCCTGCCCAGCACATCCACCCTGTCTATACTACCTCCCTGGACAGTAGATCCACGCTATCTACACTACCTGCCTGGCCAGCAGATCTGCCCTGTCTACACCACATGCCTTTCAAGCAGGTCCACCCTGTCTACACTACATGCCTTTCAAGCAGGTCCACCCTGTCTACACTACCTGCCTGTCCAGCAGGTCCACCCTGTCTACACTACCTGCCGGTCCAGCAGATCCGCCCTGTCTACACTGCCTGCCTGTCCAGCAGACCCGCCCAATCTATACTACCTGACTGGCCAGCACATCCGCCCTGTCTACACTACCTGCCTGCCCAGCAGATCCACCCTTTCTACACTACCTGCCTGCCCAATAGATCCACGCTATCTACACTACCTGCCTGGCGAGCAGATCCACCATGTCTACACTACCTGCCTGGCCATTAGCTCCACGCTATCGACACTACCTGCCTGGCCAGGATATACAGCCTGTCTATACTACCTACATCTCCAGCAGATCCACCCTGTCTATACTACCTCCCTGGCCACCTGACCCAACCTGTCTATACTACCTCCCTGGCCAGCAGATCCACCGTGTCTATGCTACCTGCCTGTCCAGCAGACCACCCTGTCTACACTACCTGCCTGCCCAGCAGATCCGCCCTGTCTATACTACGTGCCTACACAGCACATCCGCCCTGTCTACACAACCTGCTTGTCCAGCAGATACACGCTGTCTACATTACCTGCCTACTCAGCAGATCCACACTGTCTATACTACCTGCCTGGCCAGTAGATCCACGCAATCTACACTACCTGCCTGGCCAGCAGATCCAACTCTCTACACTACTTGATTGTACAGCAGGTCCACCCTGTCTACACTACCTGCCTGCCCAGCAGATCCACCCTGTCTACACTACCTCCCTGCCCAGCAGGTCCACCCTGTCTACACTACCTGCCTGCCCAGCAGGTCCACCCTGTCTACACTACGTGCCTGGCCAGTAGATCCACGCTATCTACACTACCTGCCTGTCCAGCAGATCCACGCTGTCTATACTACCTGCCTGGCCAGCAGATCCACCCTGTCTATACTACCTGCCTGTCGTGCAGATCCACCCTGTCTACACTACCTGCCTATACAGCAGGTTCACCCTGTCTACACTACCTGCCTGTCCAGCAGATCCGTCCGGTGTATACTACCTGCCTAGCCAGCAGATCCACCCTGTCTACACTACCTGCCTGCCCAGAAGACCCACCCAGTCTACACTACCTGCCTGTCCAGTAGATCCAGGCTATATACACTACCTGCCTGGCCAGCAGATCCGCCCTGTCTACACTACCTGCCTGGCCATTATCTACAGGCTATCTACACTACCTTCCTGGCCAACAAATACACCCTGTCTATACTATCTGCCTGTCCAGCAGATCCACCCTGTCTATACTACCTCCCTGGCCAGCTGATCCACCCTGTCTATACTACCTGCCTGGCCAGCAGATCCACCGTGTCTATACTACCTACCTGTCCAGCAGACTAACCTGTCCACACTACCTGGCTGCTCAGCAGGTCCGCCCTGTCTACACTACCTGCCTGCCCAGCAGATCCGCCCTGTCTACACTACCTGCTTGTCCAGTAGATCCGTCCTGTCTACACTACCTGCCTGCCCAGCAGATCCACCCTGTCTATACTACCTCCCTGGCCAGTAGATCCACGCTATCTACACTACCTGCCTGGCCAGCAGATCCGCCCTGTCTACACTACTTGCTTGTGCAGCAGGAATACCCTGTCTACACTACCTCCCTGCCCTGCAGATCCACCCTGTCTATACTACCTCCCTGGCCAGTAGATCCACGCTATCTACACTACCTGCCTGGCCAGCAGATCCGCCCTGTCTACACTACTTGCTTGTGCAGCAGGAATACCCTGTCTACACTACCTGCCTGCCCTGCAGATCCACCCGGTCTACACTACCTGCCTGGCCAGCAGATCCACCCTCTCTACACTACCTGCCTTTCCAATAGATCAACCATGTCTATACAACCTCCCTGGCCAGTAAATCCACCCTGACTATACTACCTACCTGGCCAGCAGATCCACCCTGTCTACACTACCTGCCTGGCCAGCAGATCTGCCCTGTCTACACTACCTGCCTGTCCAACCCGTCCACGCAATCAACACTACCGGCCTAGCCAGCAGATCCACCTTCTCTACACTAGCTGCTTCTCCAGCAGATCCACCCTGTCTACACTACCTGTCTACCCAGCAGATCCACCCTGTCTACACTACCTGTCTGGCCAGTAGATCCACGCTATCCACACTACTTCCCTGACCAGCAGATCCACCCTGTCTATACTACCTGCCTGTCCAGAAGATCCACCCGGTCTATACTACCCCCCTGGCCAGCAGATCCAACCTGTCTATACTACCTGCCTGTCGAGCAGATCCACCCAGTCTACATTACCTGCCTGTCAAGCAGATCCACCCTGTCTACACTACCTGCCTGCCCAGCAGGTCCACCCTGTCTACACTACCTCCCTGGCCAGTAGATCCACGCTATCTACACTACCTGCCTATCCAGCGATTCCACGCTGTCTATACTACCTGCCTGGCCAGCAGATCCACCCTGTCTACACTACCTGCCTGGCCAGCAGATCCACCCTGTCTACACTACCTGCCTGGCCATTATCTCCACGCTATCTACACTACCTTCCTGGCCAACAAATACACCCTGTCTATACTATCTGCCTGTCCAGCAGATCCACCCTGTCTATACTACCTCCCTGGCCAGCTGATCCACCCTGTCTATACTACCTGCCTGGCCAGCAGATCTACCGTGCCTACACTACCTGCCTGTCCAGCAGACCAACCTGTCCACACTACCTGACTGCCCAGCAGGTCCGCCCTGTCTACACGACCTGCCTGCCCAGCAGATCCGCCCTGTCTACACTATCTGCTTGTCCAGTAGATCCACCCTGTCTACACTACCTGCATGCCCAGCAGATCCACCCTGTCTATACTACCTCCCTGGCCAGTAGATCCACGCTATCTACACTACCTGCCTGGCCAGCAGATCCGCCCTGTCTACACTACTTGCTTGTGCAGCAGGAATACCCTGTCTACACTACCTGCCTGCCCTGCTGATCCACCCTGTCTATACTACCTGCCTGGCCAGCAGATCCACCGTGCCTACACTACCTGCCTGTCCAGCAGACCAACCTGTCCACACTACCTGACTGCCCAGCAGGTCCGCCCTGTCTACACGACCTGCCTGCCCAGCAGATCCGCCCTGTCTACACTATCTGCTTGTCCAGTAGATCCACCCTGTCTACACTACCTGCATGCCCAGCAGATCCACCCTGTCTATACTACCTCCCTGGCCAGTAGATCCACGCTATCCACACTACCTGCCTGGCCAGCAGATCCGCCCTGTCTACACTACTTGCTTGTGCAGCAGGAATACCCTGTCTACACTACCTGCCTGCCCTGCAGATCCACCCTGTCTACACTACCTGCCTGGCCAGCAGATCCACCCTCTCTACAGTACCTGCATTTCCAATAGATCCACCATGTCTATACTACCTCCCTGGCCAGTAAATCCACCCTGACTATACTACCTACCTGGCCAGCAGATCCACCCTGTCTACACTACCTGCCTGTACAGCCCATCCACGCAATCAACACTACCTACCTAGCCAGCAGATCCACCTTGTCTACACTAGCTGCTTGTCCAGCAGGTCCACCCTGTCTACACTACCTGTCTGGCCGGTAGATCCACGCTATCTACACTACACGCCTGGCGAGCAGATCCACCCTGTGTATACTACCTGCCTGTCCAGAAGATCCACCCTGTCTATACTACCTACCTGGCCAGCAGATCCAACCTGTCTACACCACCTGCCTGCTCAGCAGATCCAACCTGTCTACACTACCTGCCTGCCCAGCAGATCCACCCACTCTACACTACGTGCCTGGCCAGCAGATTCACCCTGTCTACATTACCTTCTTGTCCAGGAGGTCCACCCTGTTCACACTACCTGCCTGCCCAGCAGATCCATGGTGTCTACACTACCTGCCAGGCCAGTAGATCCATGCTATCTACACTACCAGCGTGGACAACAGATCAACCCTGTCTACACTACCTCCCTGCCCAGCAGATACACTCAGTCTAAACTACCTGCCTGCCCAGCAGATCCACCCTGTCTACACGACCTACCTGGCCAGTAGATCCACGCTATCTACACTCCCTGCCTGTCCAGCAGATCCACCTTGTCTATACTACCTGCCTTTCGAACAAATTCACCCTGTCTATACTACCTGCCTACCCAGCAAGTCCACCGTGTCTACACTACCTGCCTGCCCAGCAGATCCATGCTGTCTACACTACCTGCCTGGACAGCAGATCCACGCTGTCTACACTGCCTGCCTGAACAGCAGATCCACCCTGTCTATATTACCTGCTTATGCAGTAGGTCCACCCTGTGTACACTACGTGCCTGCCGGCAGATGCAACCTGTCTACACTACCTGCCTGGCCAGTACATCCACGCTATCTCCACTACCTGCCTGTCCAGCAGATCCACCCTGTCTATACTACCTGCTTGTCCAGCACATCGACCCTGTCTACACTACCTGCCTGGCCAGTAGATCCACGCTATCTACACTACCTGCCTTGCCAGCAGATCCACCCTGTTTACACTACCTGCCTGTCCAGCAGGTCCACCCTGTCTACACTACCTGCCTGTCCAGCAGGTGCACCCTATCTATACTACCTGCCTGTCCAGCAGATCCACCCTGTCTATACTACCTGCCTATACAGCAGGTCCACCCTGTCGACACTACCACCCTGCCCAGCAGATCCACCCTGTCTACACACCCTGCCTGGCCAGTCGATCCACGCTATATACACTACCTGCCAGGCCAGCAGATCCACCATGTCATCACAACCTGCTTCTCCAGGAGGTCCACCCTGTACACACTACCTGCCTTACCAGCAGATCCACCCTGTCTATACTACCTCCCTGGCCAGTAGATCCACGCTATCTCCACTACCTGTCTGACCAGCAGACACGCCCTGTCTATACTACCTGCCTCTCCAACACATCCACTCTGTCTACAATACCTGCCTGGCCAGTAGATCCACCCTATCTACACTATATGCCTGGCCAGCAAATCCGCCCTGTCTACACTACCTACCTGACCAGCAGATCCGCCCTGTCTACACTATCTACCTGGCCAATACATCCATGCTATCTACATTACCTGCCTGGCCAGCAGAACCACCCTGTCTACACTACCTGTTTGTCCAGCAGGTCCACCCTGTCTACACCAGCTGCCCGTACAGCAGATCCACCCTATATACAATACCTGCCCGTCCAGCAGATCCACCCTGTCTATACTACCTGCCAATCCAGCAGATCTACCCTGTCTACACTACCTGGCGGCCCAGCAGATCCAACCTATCTATACTACCGACCTGGCCAGTAGATCCATGCTATCTACACTACCTGCCTGTCCAGCGGATCCATGCTGTCTATACTACCTGCCTGTACAGCAGGTCCACCCTGTCTACACTACCTGCCTGCCCAGCAGATCCACCCTGTCTACACTATCTGCCTGGCCAGTAGATCCACGCTATCTACACTACCTGCCTGTCCAGCGGCTCCACGCTGTCTATACTACCTGCCTATACAGCAGGTCCACCCTGTCTACACTACCTGCCTGCCCAGCAGATCCACCCTGTCTACACTATCTGCCTGGCCAGTAGATCCACGCTATCTACACTACCTGCCTGGCCAGCGGATCTACGCTGTCTATACTACCTGTCTGGCCAGCAGGTCCACCCTGTCTACACTACCTGCCTGTCCAGCAGATCCACCCTGTTTACAGTACCTGCCTTTAAAGCAGGTCCACCCTGTCTACACTACCTGCCTGGCCAGCACATCCGCCCTGTCTACACTACCTGCCTGTCCAGCAGATCCGCCCTCTCTACACTACCTGCCTGTCCAGCAGATCCGCCCTGTCTACACTACCTGCCTGTCCAGCAGATCCGCCCTGTCTTTACTACCTCCCTGGCCAGCAGATCCGCCCTGTCTACACTACCTGCCTGTCCAGCAGTTCCGCCATGTCTACACTACCTGCCTGTCCAGCAGTTCCGCCATGTCTACACTACCTGCCTTTCCTGCAGATCCACCCTGTCTACACTACCTGCCTGTCCAGCAGATCCACCTTGTCTACACTACCTGCCTTTCAAGCAGGTCTACCCTGTCTACACTACATGCCTTTCAAGCAGGTCCACCCTGTCTACACTACCAGCCTGTCCAGCAGGTCCACCCTGTCTACACTACCTGCCTTTCAAGCAGGTCTACCCTGTCTACACTACATGCCTTACAAGCAGGTCCACCCTGTCTACACTACCTGCCTGTCCAGCAGATACGCCCTGTCTACACTTCCTGCCTGTCCAGCAGATCCGCCCAATCTATACTACCTGACTGGCCAGCACATCCGCCCTGTCTACACTTACCTGCCTGCCCAGCAGATCCACCCTTTCTACACTACCTGCTTGCCCAGTAGATCCACGCTATCTACACTACCTGCCTGGCGTGCAGATCCACCATGTCTACACTACCTGCCTGGCCATTAGCTCCACGCTATCTACACTACCTTCCTGGCCAGTATATACACCTTGTCTATACTACCTACATCTCCAGCAGATCCACCCTGTCTATACTACCTCACTGGCCAGCTGACCCAATCTGTCTATACTACCTGCCTGGCCAGCAGATCCACCGTGTCTATGCTACCTGCCTGTCTAGCAGACCACCCTGTCTACACTACCTGCCTGCCCAGCAGATCCGCCCTGTCTATACTACCTGCCTACACAGCACATCCGCCCTGCATACACAACCTGCTCGTCCAGCAGATACACCCTGTCTACACTACCTGCCTGCTCAGCAGATCCACACTGTCTATACTACCTGCCTGGCCAGTAGATCCATGCAATCTACACTACATGCCTGGCGAGCAGGTCCGCACTGTCTACACTACTTGCTTGTCCAGCAGGTCCACGCTGTCTACACTACCTGCCTGCACAGGAGATCCACCCTCTCTACACTACCTGCTTCTCCAGCAGGTCCACCCTGTATACACTACCTGCCTTCCCAGCAGATCCATCCTGTCTACACTCCCTGCCCGGGAAGTAGTTCGACGCCATCTCCGCTACCTGCCTGTCCACGAGACCCGCCCTGTCTACACTACTTACCTGTCCAGCAGATCCGCTCTGTCTACACTACCTGCCTGTCCAGCAGATCCGCCCTGTCTATGCTACCTGCCTCTACAGCACATCCACCCTGTCTATACTACCTGACTATCCAGCAGATCCCCCGTCTACACTACCTACCTGGCCAGTAGATCCACCCTGTCTACACTACCTGCCTGCCCAGCAGACCACCCTGTCTACACTACCTGCTTGTCCAGCAGGTCCACCCTGTCTATACTACCTGACTGGCCAGTACACCCACGCTATCTACACTGCCTGCCTGGCCAGCAGATCCACCCTCTCTACACTACCTGCTTATCCAGCAGGTCCACCCTGTCTACACTACCTGACTGGCCAGTAGACCCACGCTATCTACACTACCTGACTGGCCAGTAGACCCACGCTATCTACACTACCTTCATGTCCAGCAGATCCGCCCTGTCTATACTACCTGCCTGCCCAGCAGATCCACACTGTCTATACTCCCTACCTAGCCAGTAGATCCACGCTATCTATACTACCTGCCTGTCCAGGAGATCCACAAGGTCTACACTACTTGCCTTTCCAGCAGGTCCACCCTCTCTACACTACCTGCCTGCCCAGCAGATCCGCCCTCTCTATACTCCCTACCTCGCCAGTAGATCCACGCTATCTACACTACCTGCCTGTCCAGCAGATCCACAAGGTCTACACTACTTGCTTTTCCAGCAGGTCCACCCTCTCTACACTACCTGCCTGCCCAGCAGATCCACCCTGTCTACACGACCTACCTGGCCAGTAGATCCACGCTATCTACAATCCCTACCTGTCCAGCAGAGCCACCCTGTCTATACTACCAGCCTTTCGAGCCGATCCACCCTGTCTATACTACCTGCCTATCCAGCAGGTCCACCCTGTCTACAATACCTGCCTGGCCAGTAGATCCACGGTACCTACACTACCTCCCTGGCCAGCAGATCCACCCAGTCTACACTACCTGCTTGTCCAGCAGGTCCACCCTGTCTAAACTACGTGCCTGCCAGCAGATCCAAGCTGTCTACACTACCTGCCTGGACAGTAGATCCATGCTATCTCCACTACCTGCCTTTCCAGCAGATCCACCCTCTCTTTACTACCTTCCTGTCCAGCACATTGACCCTCTCTACACTACCTGCCTGGACAGCAGATCCACGCTATCTACACTACCTGCCTTACAAGCATATCCACCTTATCTACACTACATGCTTGTCCAGCAGGTCCACCCTCTCTACAATACCTGCCAGTCCAGAAGATCCACCCTGTCTACACTACCTGCCTGTCCAGCAGATCCACGCTGTCTATACTACCTGCCTATCCAGCATATCTACCCTGTCTACACTGCCTGCCTGCCCAGCAGATCTACCCTGTCTTCACTACCTACCTGGCCAGCAGATCCACCCTGTCTACTCTACCTGCTTGTCCAGCAGGTACACCCTGTCTACACTACCTGCCTGTCCAGCAGATCCACGCTATCTACACTACCTGCCCGTCGAGCAGATCCACCCTGTCTATACTACCTGCCCGTCGAGCAGATCCCTCCTGTCTATACTACCTGTCCGCCGAGCTGATCCACCCTGTCTACACTACCTCCCTGCCCAGCAGGACCACCCTGTCTACACAACCTCCCTGCCCAGCAGATCCATCCTGTCTACACAACTCGCCTGTCCAGTAGATCCACGCTATCTACACTACCTGCCTGGCCAGCAGATCCACCCTGTCTACACTACCTGCTTGTCCAGCAGGTCCACCCTGTCTACACTACGTGCCTGCCAGCAGATCGAACCTGTCTACACTACCTGCCTGGCCAGTGGTTCCATGCTATCTCCACTACCTGCCTGTCCAGCAGATCCACCCTGTCTATACTACCTGCCTGTCCAGCACATCGACCCTGTCTACACTACGTGCCGGGCCAGTAGATCCACGCTATCCACACTATCTGCCTTGCCAGCACATCCACCCTGTCTACACTACCTGCTTGCCCAGCAGGTCCACCCTGTATACACTACCTGCCTATCCAGCAGGTGCACCCTATCTACACTACCTGCCTTCCCAGCAGATCCACCCTGTCTATACCGCCTGCCTGGCCAGTAGTTCCACGCGATCTCCACCACCTGCATGACCAGCAGACACGCCCTGTCTATATTACTTGCCTGTCCAGCAGATTCACTCTGTCTACACTACCTCCCTGTCCAGCAGATCCGCCCTGTCTATACTACCTGCCTAACCAGCACATCCACCCTGTACACTACCTGCCTGAACAGCAGATCCGCCCTGTCTACACTACCTGCCTGGCCAGTAGATCCACCCTATCTGCACTACTTGCCTGGCCAGCAGATTCGCCCTGTCTACACTACCTACCAGACCAGCAGGTCTGCCCTGTCTACACTACCTGCCTGGCCAATAGATCCACGCTATCTACACTACCGGCCTGGCCAGCAGATCCACCCTGTCTACACTACCTGCCTGTCCACCAGGTCCACGCTGTCTACACTAGCTGCCTGTCCAACAGGTCCGCCCTACCTACATTACCTGCCCCTCCAGCAGATCCACCCTGTCTACACTACCTGCCAGTCCAGCAGATCCACCCTGTCTATACTACCTGCCTATCCAGCAGATCTACCCTGTCTACACCACCTGCCTGCCCAGCAGATACAACCTGTCTATACTACCTGCCTGGAAAGTAGATCCACGCTATCTACACTATGTGCCTGGCCAGCAGATCCACCCTGTCTACAATACCTGCCTGTCCAGCATGTCCACCCTGTATACACTACCTGCCTGTCCAGCATGTCCGCTCTGTCTATACTACCTCCCTGGCCAGCAGATCCGCCCTGTCTATACTACCTGCCTGGCCAGCAGATCCACCCTGTCTATACTACCTGCCTGGCCAGCAGATCCACCCTGTCTACACTACCTGCCTGCCCAGCAGATCCACCCTGTCTACACTACCTGCCTGTCCAGTAGATCCACGCTATCTACACTACCTGCCTGGCCAGCAGATCCAACCTGTCTACACTACCTGCCTGGCCATTATCTCAACGCTATCTGCACTACATGCCTGGCCAGCAGATACACCCTATCTATACTATCTGCCTGTCCAGCAGATCCACCCTGTCTATACTACCTCCCTGGCCAGCTGAACCACCCTGTCTATACAACCTGCCTGGCCAGCAGATCCACCGTGTCTATACTACCTGCCTGTCCAGCAGACCAACCTGTCTACAATACCTGCCTGCCCAGCAGCTCGCCCCTGTCTACACTACCTGCCTGCCCAGCAGATCCGCCCTGTCTACACTACCTGCTTGTCCAGTAGATCCACCCTGTCTACACTACCCGTCTGCCCGGCAGATCTACCCAGTCTACAGTACCTGCCTGTCCAGCAGATCCACCCTGTCTATACTACCTCCCTGGCCAGTAGATCCACGCTATCTACACTACCTGCCTGGCCAGCAGATCCGCCCTGTCTACACTACTTGCTTATCCAGCAGGTCTACCCCGTCTCCACGACCTGCCTGCCCTGCAGATCCACCATGTCTACACTACCTGCCTGGCCATTAGCTCCACGCTATCTACACTACCTGCCTGGCCAGGATATACACCCTGTCTATACTACCCACCTCTCCAGCAGATCCACCCTGTCTATACTACCTCACTGGCCAGCTGACCCAATCTGTCTATACTACCTGCCTGGCCAGCAGATCCACCGTGTCTATGCTACCTGCCTGTCCAGCAGACCACCCTGTCTACACTACCTGCCTGCCCAGCAGATCCGCCCTGTCTACACTACCTGCTTGTCCAGTAGATCCACCCTGTCTACACTACCTGCCTGCCCAGCAGATCCACCCTGTCTATACTACCTCCCTGGCCAGTAGATCCACGCTATCTACACTACCTGCCTGGCCAGCAGATCCGCCCTGTCTACACTACTTGCTTGTGCAGCAGGAATACCCTGTCTACACTACCTGCCTGCCTTGCAGATCCACCCTGTCTACATTACCTGCTTGGCCAGCAGATCCACCCTGTGTACACTAGCTGCCTGTCCAGCATGTCCACCCTATCTACGCTACCTGCCTGTCCAGCAGAACCACCCTGTCTCTAATACCTGCCTGTCCAGCAGATCCCCCTTGTCTACACTACCTGCCTATCCAGCAGATCTACCCTGTATACACTACCAGCCTGCTCGGCAGATCCACCCTGTCTGTACTACCTGCCTGGCCAGCAGATCCATGCTATCTACACTACCTGCCTTACAAGCAGATCCACCCTGTCAACACAAACTGCTTGCCCAGCAGGTCCACCCTATCTACACTACCTGCCTACCCAGCACATCCGCCCTGTCTATAATACCTGCCTGGCTAGCAGATCCACCCTGTCTACACTACCTGTCTGCCCAGCAGATCCACCCTACCAACACTATCTGCCTGCCCAGCAGAAGCACCCTGTCTGCACTACCTACCTGGCCAGTAGATCCACGCTATCTCCACTCCCTACTTGTCCAGGAGATCCACCCTGTCTATAATATCTGCCTGTCCAGCAGATCCACCCAGTCTACACTACCTGCCTGCCCAGGAGATCCACCCTGTCTACACTACCTGCCTGGCCAGTACATCCACGCTATCTACACTACGGGCCAGGCCAGCAGATTCACCCTGTCTACACTACCTGCCTGTCCAGCAGGTCCACCCTGTCTACACTACCTGCCTGCCCAGCAGATCCACCCTGTCTACACTACCTGCCTGGCCAGCAGATCCACGCTGTCTACACTACCTGCCTGGACAGCAGATCCATGCTGTCTACACTGCCTGCCTGAACAGCAGATCCACCCTGTCTTTATTACCTGCTTGTCCAGCATGTCCACCCTGTGTACACTACTTGCCTGCCAGCAGATGCAACCTGTCTACACTACCTGCCTGGCCAGTACATCCACGCTATCTACACGACCTGCCTGTCCAGCAGATCCACCCTGTCTATACTACCTGCTTGTCCAGCAGATCGACCCTGTCTACACTACCTGCCAGGCCAGTAGATCCACGCTATCTACACTACCTGCCTGGCCAGCAGATCCGCCCTGTCTACACTACCTGCCTGGCCATTATCTCCACGCTATCTACACTACCTTCGTGGCCAACAAATACACCCTGTCTATACTATCTGCCTGTCCAGCAGATCCACCCTGTCTATACTACCTCCCTGGCCAGCTGATCCACCCTGTCTATACTACCTGCCTGGCCAGCAGATCCACCATGTCTATACTACCTGCCTGGCCAGCAGACCAACCTGTCCACAGTACTTGGCTGCCCAGCAGGTCCACCCTGTCTACACTACCGGCCTGCCCAGCAGATCCGTGCTGTCTACACTACCTGCTTGTCCAGTAGATCCACCCTGTCTACACTACCTGCCTACCCAGCAGATCCACCCTGTCTATACTACCTGCCTACCCAGCAAGTCCACCGTGTCTACACTACCTGCTTGCCCAGCAGATCCACGCTGTCTACACTACCTGCCTGGACAGCAGATCCACGCTGTCTACACTGCCTGCCTGGACAGCAGATCCACCCTGTCTATATTACCTGCTTGTCCAGCAGGTCCACCCTGTGTACACTAAGTGCCTGCCAGCAGATGCAACCTGTCTACACTACCTGCCTGGCCAGTACATCCACGCTATCTACACGACCTGCCTGTCCAGCAGATCCACCCTGTCTATACTACCTGCTTGTCCAGCAGATCGACCCTGTCTACACTACCTGCCAGGCCAGTAGATCCACGCTATCTACACTACCTGCCTTGAAAGCAGATCCACCCTGTTTACACTACCTGCCTGTCCAGCAGGTCCACCCTGTCTACACTACCTGCCTGTCCAGCAGGTGCACCCTATCTACACTACCTGCCTGTCCAGCAGATCCACCCTGTCTATACTACCTGCCTATCCAGCAGGTCCACCCTGTCGACACTACCACCCTGCCCAGCAGATCCACCCTGTCTACACACCCTGCCTGGCCAGTCGATCCACGCTATATACACTACCTGCCAGGCCAGCAGATCCACCATGTCATCACAACCTGCTTCTCCAGGAGGTCCACCCTGTACACACTACCTGCCTTACCAGCAGATCCACCCTGTCTATACTACCTGCCTGGCCAGTAGTTCCACGCTATCTCCACTACCTGCCTGACCAGCAGACATGCCCTGTCTATACTACGTGCCTGTGCAGCAGATCCACTCTGTCTACACTACCTGCCAGTCCAGTAGATCCGCCCTGTCTCTACTACCTGCCTCTCCAGCACATCCACTCTGTCTACACTACCTCCCTGGCCAGTAGATCCACCCTACCTACACTGTATCCCTGGCCAGCAGATCCACCCTGTCTACACTACCTACCTGACCAGCAGATCCGCCCTGTCTACACTATCTACCTGGCCAATACATCCACGCTATCTACATTACCTGCCTGGCCAGCAGAACCACCCTGTCTACACTACCTGTTTGTCTAGCAGGTCCACCCTGCCTACACCAGCTGCCCGTACAGCAGATCCACCCTACATACACTACCTGCCCGTCCAGCAGATCCACCCTGTCTATACTACCTGCCTATCCAGCAGATCTACCCTGTCTACACTACCTGGCGGCCCAGCAGATTCAACCTATCTATACTACCGGCCTGGCCAGTAGATCCACCCTATCTACACTACCTGCCTGTCCAGCGAATCCACGCTGTCTATACGACCTGCCTGTACAGCATGTCCACCCTGTCTACACTACCTGCCTGCCCAGCAGATCTACCCTGTCTACACTATCTGCCTGGCCAGTAGATCCACGCTATCTACATTACCTGCCTGTCCAGCGGATCCACGCTGTCTATACTACCTGCCTATCGAGCGGATCCACCCTTTCAATACTACCTGCCTATACAGCAGGTCCACCCTGTCTACACTACCTGCCTGTCCAGCAGATCCACCCTCTCTTTACTACCTTCCTGTCCAGCACATTGACCCTCTCTACACTACCTGCCTGGACAGCAGATCCACGCTATCTACACTACCTGCCTTACAAGCAGATCCACCTTGTCTACACTACATGCTTGTCCAGCAGGTCCACCCTCTCTACAATACCTGCCAGTCCAGAAGATCCACCCTGTCTACACTACCTGCCTGTCCAGCAGATCCACGCTGTCTATACTACCTGCCTATCCAGCATATCTACACTGTCTACACTGCCTGCCTGCCCAGCAGATCTACCCTGTCTTCACTACCTACCTGGCCAGCAGATCCACCCTGTCTACTCTACCTGCTTGTCCAGCAGGTCCACCCTGTCTACACTACCTGCCTGCCCAGCAGATCCACGCTATCTACATTACCTGCCTGTCGAGCAGATCCACCCTGTCTGTACTACCTGCCCGTCGAGCAGATCCCTCCTGTCTATACTACCTGCCCGTCGACCAGATCCACCCTGTCTACACTACCTCCTTGCCCAGCAGGACCACCCTGTCTACACAACCTCCCTGCCCAGCAGATCCATCCTGTCTACACAACTCGCCTGTCCAGTAGATCCACGCTATCTACACTACCTGCCTGGCCAGCAGATCCACCCTGTCTACACTATCTGCTTGTCCAGCAGGTCCACCCTGTCTACACTACGTGCCTGCCAGCACATCGAACCTGTCTACACTACCTGCCTGGCCAGTAGTTCCATGCTATCTCCACTACCTGCCTGGCCAGCAGATACACCCTATCTATACTATCTGCCTGTCCAGCAGATCCACCCTGTCTATACTACCTCCCTGGCCAGCTGAACCACCCTGTCTATACAACCTGCCTGGCCAGCAGATCCACCGTGTCTATATTACCTGCCTGTCCAGCAGACCAACCTGTCTACACTACCTGCCTGCCCAGCAGGTCGCCCCTGTCTATACTACCTGCCTGCTCAGCAGATCCGCCCTGTCTACACTACCTGCTTGTCCAGTAGATCCACCCTGTCTACACTACCTGCCTGCCCTGCAGATCTACCCTGTCTACGCTACCTGCCTGGCCATTACACCCATGCTATCTACACTCCCTGCCTATACAGCAGATCCACCCTGTCTATACTACCTGCCTATCCAGCAGATCTACCCTCTCTACACTACGTGCCTGCCCAGCACATCCACCCTGTCTATACTACCTCCCTGGACAGTAGATCCACGCTATCTACACTACCTGCCTGGCCAGCAGATCTGCCCTGTCTACACCACATGCCTTTCAAGCAGGTCCACCCTGTCTACACTACATGCCTTTCAAGCAGGTCCACCCTGTCTACACTACCTGCCTGTCCAGCAGGTCCACCCTGTCTACACTACCTGCCGGTCCAGCAGATCCGCCCTGTCTACACTGCCTGCCTGTCCAGCAGACCCGCCCAATCTATACTACCTGACTGGCCAGCACATCCGCCCTGTCTACACTACCTGCCTGCCCAGCAGATCCACCCTTTCTACACTACCTGCCTGCCCAATAGATCCACGCTATCTACACTACCTGCCTGGCGAGCAGATCCACCATGTCTACACTACCTGCCTGGCCATTAGCTCCACGCTATCGACACTACCTGCCTGGCCAGGATATACAGCCTGTCTATACTACCTACATCTCCAGCAGATCCACCCTGTCTATACTACCTCCCTGGCCACCTGACCCAACCTGTCTATACTACCTCCCTGGCCAGCAGATCCACCGTGTCTATGCTACCTGCCTGTCCAGCAGACCACCCTGTCTACACTACCTGCCTGCCCAGCAGATCCGCCCTGTCTATACTACGTGCCTACACAGCACATCCGCCCTGTCTACACAACCTGCTTGTCCAGCAGATACACGCTGTCTACATTACCTGCCTACTCAGCAGATCCACACTGTCTATACTACCTGCCTGGCCAGTAGATCCACGCAATCTACACTACCTGCCTGGCCAGCAGATCCAACTCTCTACACTACTTGATTGTACAGCAGGTCCACCCTGTCTACACTACCTGCCTGCCCAGCAGATCCACCCTGTCTACACTACCTCCCTGCCCAGCAGGTCCACCCTGTCTACACTACCTGCCTGCCCAGCAGGTCCACCCTGTCTACACTACGTGCCTGGCCAGTAGATCCACGCTATCTACACTACCTGCCTGTCCAGCAGATCCACGCTGTCTATACTACCTGCCTGGCCAGCAGATCCACCCTGTCTATACTACCTGCCTGTCGTGCAGATCCACCCTGTCTACACTACCTGCCTATACAGCAGGTTCACCCTGTCTACACTACCTGCCTGTCCAGCAGATCCGTCCGGTGTATACTACCTGCCTAGCCAGCAGATCCACCCTGTCTACACTACCTGCCTGCCCAGAAGACCCACCCAGTCTACACTACCTGCCTGTCCAGTAGATCCAGGCTATATACACTACCTGCCTGGCCAGCAGATCCGCCCTGTCTACACTACCTGCCTGGCCATTATCTACAGGCTATCTACACTACCTTCCTGGCCAACAAATACACCCTGTCTATACTATCTGCCTGTCCAGCAGATCCACCCTGTCTATACTACCTCCCTGGCCAGCTGATCCACCCTGTCTATACTACCTGCCTGGCCAGCAGATCCACCGTGTCTATACTACCTACCTGTCCAGCAGACTAACCTGTCCACACTACCTGGCTGCTCAGCAGGTCCGCCCTGTCTACACTACCTGCCTGCCCAGCAGATCCGCCCTGTCTACACTACCTGCTTGTCCAGTAGATCCGTCCTGTCTACACTACCTGCCTGCCCAGCAGATCCACCCTGTCTATACTACCTCCCTGGCCAGTAGATCCACGCTATCTACACTACCTGCCTGGCCAGCAGATCCGCCCTGTCTACACTACTTGCTTGTGCAGCAGGAATACCCTGTCTACACTACCTCCCTGCCCTGCAGATCCACCCTGTCTATACTACCTCCCTGGCCAGTAGATCCACGCTATCTACACTACCTGCCTGGCCAGCAGATCCGCCCTGTCTACACTACTTGCTTGTGCAGCAGGAATACCCTGTCTACACTACCTGCCTGCCCTGCAGATCCACCCGGTCTACACTACCTGCCTGGCCAGCAGATCCACCCTCTCTACACTACCTGCCTTTCCAATAGATCAACCATGTCTATACAACCTCCCTGGCCAGTAAATCCACCCTGACTATACTACCTACCTGGCCAGCAGATCCACCCTGTCTACACTACCTGCCTGGCCAGCAGATCTGCCCTGTCTACACTACCTGCCTGTCCAACCCGTCCACGCAATCAACACTACCGGCCTAGCCAGCAGATCCACCTTCTCTACACTAGCTGCTTCTCCAGCAGATCCACCCTGTCTACACTACCTGTCTACCCAGCAGATCCACCCTGTCTACACTACCTGTCTGGCCAGTAGATCCACGCTATCCACACTACTTCCCTGACCAGCAGATCCACCCTGTCTATACTACCTGCCTGTCCAGAAGATCCACCCGGTCTATACTACCCCCCTGGCCAGCAGATCCAACCTGTCTATACTACCTGCCTGTCGAGCAGATCCACCCAGTCTACATTACCTGCCTGTCAAGCAGATCCACCCTGTCTACACTACCTGCCTGCCCAGCAGGTCCACCCTGTCTACACTACCTCCCTGGCCAGTAGATCCACGCTATCTACACTACCTGCCTATCCAGCGATTCCACGCTGTCTATACTACCTGCCTGGCCAGCAGATCCACCCTGTCTACACTACCTGCCTGGCCAGCAGATCCACCCTGTCTACACTACCTGCCTGGCCATTATCTCCACGCTATCTACACTACCTTCCTGGCCAACAAATACACCCTGTCTATACTATCTGCCTGTCCAGCAGATCCACCCTGTCTATACTACCTCCCTGGCCAGCTGATCCACCCTGTCTATACTACCTGCCTGGCCAGCAGATCTACCGTGCCTACACTACCTGCCTGTCCAGCAGACCAACCTGTCCACACTACCTGACTGCCCAGCAGGTCCGCCCTGTCTACACGACCTGCCTGCCCAGCAGATCCGCCCTGTCTACACTATCTGCTTGTCCAGTAGATCCACCCTGTCTACACTACCTGCATGCCCAGCAGATCCACCCTGTCTATACTACCTCCCTGGCCAGTAGATCCACGCTATCTACACTACCTGCCTGGCCAGCAGATCCGCCCTGTCTACACTACTTGCTTGTGCAGCAGGAATACCCTGTCTACACTACCTGCCTGCCCTGCTGATCCACCCTGTCTATACTACCTGCCTGGCCAGCAGATCCACCGTGCCTACACTACCTGCCTGTCCAGCAGACCAACCTGTCCACACTACCTGACTGCCCAGCAGGTCCGCCCTGTCTACACGACCTGCCTGCCCAGCAGATCCGCCCTGTCTACACTATCTGCTTGTCCAATAGATCCACCCTGTCTACACTACCTGCATGCCCAGCAGATCCACCCTGTCTATACTACCTCCCTGGCCAGTAGATCCACGCTATCCACACTACCTGCCTGGCCAGCAGATCCGCCCTGTCTACACTACTTGCTTGTGCAGCAGGAATACCCTGTCTACACTACCTGCCTGCCCTGCAGATCCACCCTGTCTACACTACCTGCCTGGCCAGCAGATCCACCCTCTCTACAGTACCTGCATTTCCAATAGATCCACCATGTCTATACTACCTCCCTGGCCAGTAAATCCACCCTGACTATACTACCTACCTGGCCAGCAGATCCACCCTGTCTACACTACCTGCCTGTACAGCCCATCCACGCAATCAACACTACCTACCTAGCCAGCAGATCCACCTTGTCTACACTAGCTGCTTGTCCAGCAGGTCCACCCTGTCTACACTACCTGTCTGGCCGGTAGATCCACGCTATCTACACTACACGCCTGGCGAGCAGATCCACCCTGTGTATACTACCTGCCTGTCCAGAAGATCCACCCTGTCTATACTACCTACCTGGCCAGCAGATCCAACCTGTCTACACCACCTGCCTGCTCAGCAGATCCAACCTGTCTACACTACCTGCCTGCCCAGCAGATCCACCCACTCTACACTACGTGCCTGGCCAGCAGATTCACCCTGTCTACATTACCTTCTTGTCCAGGAGGTCCACCCTGTTCACACTACCTGCCTGCCCAGCAGATCCATGGTGTCTACACTACCTGCCAGGCCAGTAGATCCATGCTATCTACACTACCAGCGTGGACAACAGATCAACCCTGTCTACACTACCTCCCTGCCCAGCAGATACACCCAGTCTAAACTACCTGCCTGCCCAGCAGATCCACCCTGTCTACACGACCTACCTGGCCAGTAGATCCACGCTATCTACACTCCCTGCCTGTCCAGCAGATCCACCTTGTCTATACTACCTGCCTTTCGAACAAATTCACCCTGTCTATACTACCTGCCTACCCAGCAAGTCCACCGTGTCTACACTACCTGCCTGCCCAGCAGATCCATGCTGTCTACACTACCTGCCTGGACAGCAGATCCACGCTGTCTACACTGCCTGCCTGAACAGCAGATCCACCCTGTCTATATTACCTGCTTATGCAGTAGGTCCACCCTGTGTACACTACGTGCCTGCCGGCAGATGCAACCTGTCTACACTACCTGCCTGGCCAGTACATCCACGCTATCTCCACTACCTGCCTGTCCAGCAGATCCACCCTGTCTATACTACCTGCTTGTCCAGCACATCGACCCTGTCTACACTACCTGCCTGGCCAGTAGATCCACGCTATCTACACTACCTGCCTTGCCAGCAGATCCACCCTGTTTACACTACCTGCCTGTCCAGCAGGTCCACCCTGTCTACACTACCTGCCTGTCCAGCAGGTGCACCCTATCTATACTACCTGCCTGTCCAGCAGATCCACCCTGTCTATACTACCTGCCTATACAGCAGGTCCACCCTGTCGACACTACCACCCTGCCCAGCAGATCCACCCTGTCTACACACCCTGCCTGGCCAGTCGATCCACGCTATATACACTACCTGCCAGGCCAGCAGATCCACCATGTCATCACAACCTGCTTCTCCAGGAGGTCCACCCTGTACACAATACCTGCCTTACCAGCAGATCCACCCTGTCTATACTACCTCCCTGGCCAGTAGATCCACGCTATCTCCACTACCTGTCTGACCAGCAGACACGCCCTGTCTATACTACCTGCCTCTCCAACACATCCACTCTGTCTACAATACCTGCCTGGCCAGTAGATCCACCCTATCTACACTATATGCCTGGCCAGCAAATCCGCCCTGTCTACACTACCTACCTGACCAGCAGATCCGCCCTGTCTACACTATCTACCTGGCCAATACATCCATGCTATCTACATTACCTGCCTGGCCAGCAGAACCACCCTGTCTACACTACCTGTTTGTCCAGCAGGTCCACCCTGTCTACACCAGCTGCCCGTACAGCAGATCCACCCTATATACAATACCTGCCCGTCCAGCAGATCCACCCTGTCTATACTACCTGCCAATCCAGCAGATCTACCCTGTCTACACTACCTGGCGGCCCAGCAGATCCAACCTATCTATACTACCGACCTGGCCAGTAGATCCATGCTATCTACACTACCTGCCTGTCCAGCGGATCCATGCTGTCTATACTACCTGCCTGTACAGCAGGTACACCCTGTCTACACTACCTGCCTGCCCAGCAGATCCACCCTGTCTACACTATCTGCCTGGCCAGTAGATCCACGCTATCTACACTACCTGCCTGTCCAGCGGCTCCACGCTGTCTATACTACCTGCCTATACAGCAGGTCCACCCTGTCTACACTACCTGCCTGCCCAGCAGATCCACCCTGTCTACACTATCTGCCTGGCCAGTAGATCCACGCTATCTACACTACCTGCCTGGCCAGCGGATCTACGCTGTCTATACTACCTGTCTGGCCAGCAGGTCCACCCTGTCTACACTACCTGCCTGTCCAGCAGATCCACCCTGTTTACAGTACCTGCCTTTAAAGCAGGTCCACCCTGTCTACACTACCTGCCTGGCCAGCACATCCGCCCTGTCTACACTACCTGCCTGTCCAGCAGATCCGCCCTCTCTACACTACCTGCCTGTCCAGCAGATCCGCCCTGTCTTTACTACCTCCCTGGCCAGCAGATCCGCCCTGTCTACACTACCTGCCTGTCCAGCAGTTCCGCCATGTCTACACTACCTGCCTTTCCTGCAGATCCACCCTGTCTACACTACCTGCCTGTCCAGCAGATCCACCTTGTCTACACTACCTGCCTTTCAAGCAGGTCTACCCTGTCTACACTACATGCCTTTCAAGCAGGTCCACCCTGTCTACACTACCAGCCTGTCCAGCAGGTCCACCCTGTCTACACTACCTGCCTTTCAAGCAGGTCTACCCTGTCTACACTACATGCCTTACAAGCAGGTCCACCCTGTCTACACTACCTGCCTGTCCAGCAGATACGCCCTGTCTACACTTCCTGCCTGTCCAGCAGATCCGCCCAATCTATACTACCTGACTGGCCAGCACATCCGCCCTGTCTACACTTACCTGCCTGCCCAGCAGATCCACCCTTTCTACACTACCTGCTTGCCCAGTAGATCCACGCTATCTACACTACCTGCCTGGCGTGCAGATCCACCATGTCTACACTACCTGCCTGGCCATTAGCTCCACGCTATCTACACTACCTTCCTGGCCAGTATATACACCTTGTCTATACTACCTACATCTCCAGCAGATCCACCCTGTCTATACTACCTCACTGGCCAGCTGACCCAATCTGTCTATACTACCTGCCTGGCCAGCAGATCCACCGTGTCTATGCTACCTGCCTGTCTAGCAGACCACCCTGTCTACACTACCTGCCTGCCCAGCAGATCCGCCCTGTCTATACTACCTGCCTACACAGCACATCCGCCCTGCATACACAACCTGCTCGTCCAGCAGATACACCCTGTCTACACTACCTGCCTGCTCAGCAGATCCACACTGTCTATACTACCTGCCTGGCCAGTAGATCCATGCAATCTACACTACATGCCTGGCGAGCAGGTCCGCACTGTCTACACTACTTGCTTGTCCAGCAGGTCCACGCTGTCTACACTACCTGCCTGCACAGGAGATCCACCCTCTCTACACTACCTGCTTCTCCAGCAGGTCCACCCTGTATACACTACCTGCCTTCCCAGCAGATCCATCCTGTCTACACTCCCTGCCCGGGAAGTAGTTCGACGCCATCTCCGCTACCTGCCTGTCCACGAGACCCGCCCTGTCTACACTACTTACCTGTCCAGCAGATCCGCTCTGTCTACACTACCTGCCTGTCCAGCAGATCCGCCCTGTCTATGCTACCTGCCTCTACAGCACATCCACCCTGTCTATACTACCTGACTATCCAGCAGATCCCCCGTCTACACTACCTACCTGGCCAGTAGATCCACCCTGTCTACACTACCTGCCTGCCCAGCAGACCACCCTGTCTACACTACCTGCTTGTCCAGCAGGTCCACCCTGTCTATACTACCTGACTGGCCAGTACATCCACGCTATCTACACTGCCTGCCTGGCCAGCAGATCCACCCTCTCTACACTACCTGCTTATCCAGCAGGTCCACCCTGTCTACACTACCTGACTGGCCAGTAGACCCACGCTATCTACACTACCTGACTGGCCAGCAGATCCGCCCTGTCTATACTACCTGCCTGCCCAGCAGATCCACACTGTCTATACTCCCTACCTAGCCAGTAGATCCACGCTATCTATACTACCTGCCTGTCCAGGAGATCCACAAGGTCTACACTACTTGCCTTTCCAGCAGGTCCACCCTCTCTACACTACCTGCCTGCCCAGCAGATCCGCCCTCTCTATACTCCCTACCTCGCCAGTAGATCCACGCTATCTACACTACCTGCCTGTCCAGCAGATCCACAAGGTCTACACTACTTGCTTTTCCAGCAGGTCCACCCTCTCTACACTACCTGCCTGCCCAGCAGATCCACCCTGTCTACACGACCTACCTGGCCAGTAGATCCACGCTATCTACAATCCCTACCTGTCCAGCAGAGCCACCCTGTCTATACTACCAGCCTTTCGAGCCGATCCACCCTGTCTATACTACCTGCCTATCCAGCAGGTCCACCCTGTCTACACTACCTCCCTGGCCAGCAGATCCACCCAGTCTACACTACCTGCTTGTCCAGCAGGTCCACCCTGTCTAAACTACGTGCCTGCCAGCAGATCCAAGCTGTCTACACTACCTGCCTGGACAGTAGATCCATGCTATCTCCACTACCTGCCTTTCCAGCAGATCCACCCTCTCTTTACTACCTTCCTGTCGAGCACATTGACCCTCTCTACACTACCTGCCTGGACAGCAGATCCACGCTATCTACACTACCTGCCTTACAAGCATATCCACCTTATCTACACTACATGCTTGTCCAGCAGGTCCACCCTCTCTACAATACCTGCCAGTCCAGAAGATCCACCCTGTCTACACTACCTGCCTGTCCAGCAGATCCACGCTGTCTATACTACCTGCCTATCCAGCATATCTACCCTGTCTACACTGCCTGCCTGCCCAGCAGATCTACCCTGTCTTCACTACCTACCTGGCCAGCAGATCCACCCTGTCTACTCTACCTGCTTGTCCAGCAGGTACACCCTGTCTACACTACCTGCCTGTCCAGCAGATCCACGCTATCTACACTACCTGCCCGTCGAGCAGATCCACCCTGTCTATACTACCTGCCCGTCGAGCAGATCCCTCCTGTCTATACTACCTGTCCGCCGAGCTGATCCACCCTGTCTACACTACCTCCCTGCCCAGCAGGACCACCCTGTCTACACAACCTCCCTGCCCAGCAGATCCATCCTGTCTACACAACTCGCCTGTCCAGTAGATCCACGCTATCTACACTACCTGCCTGGCCAGCAGATCCACCCTGTCTACACTACCTGCTTGTCCAGCAGGTCCACCCTGTCTACACTACGTGCCTGCCAGCAGATCGAACCTGTCTACACTACCTGCCTGGCCAGTAGTTCCATGCTATCTCCACTACCTGCCTGTCCAGCAGATCCACCCTGTCTATACTACCTGCCTGTCCAGCACATCGACCCTGTCTACACTACGTGCCGGGCCAGTAGATCCACGCTATCCACACTATCTGCCTTGCCAGCACATCCACCCTGTCTACACTACCTGCTTGCCCAGCAGGTCCACCCTGTATACACTACCTGCCTATCCAGCAGGTGCACCCTATCTACACTACCTGCCTTCCCAGCAGATCCACCCTGTCTATACCGCCTGCCTGGCCAGTAGTTCCACGCGATCTCCACCACCTGCATGACCAGCAGACACGCCCTGTCTATATTACTTGCCTGTCCAGCAGATTCACTCTGTCTACACTACCTCCCTGTCCAGCAGATCCGCCCTGTCTATACTACCTGCCTAACCAGCACATCCACCCTGTACACTACCTGCCTGAACAGCAGATCCGCCCTGTCTACACTACCTGCCTGGCCAGTAGATCCACCCTATCTGCACTACTTGCCTGGCCAGCAGATTCGCCCTGTCTACACTACCTACCAGACCAGCAGGTCTGCCCTGTCTACACTAACTGCCTGGCCAATAGATCCACGCTATCTACACTACCGGCCTGGCCAGCAGATCCACCCTGTCTACACTACCTGCCTGTCCACCAGGTCCACGCTGTCTACACTAGCTGCCTGTCCAACAGGTCCGCCCTACCTACACTACCTGCCCCTCCAGCAGATCCACCCTGTCTACACTACCTGCCAGTCCAGCAGATCCACCCTGTCTATACTACCTGCCTATCCAGCAGATCTACCCTGTCTACAACACCTGCCTGCCCAGCAGATACAACCTGTCTATACTACCTGCCTGGAAAGTAGATCCACGCTATCTACACTATGTGCCTGGCCAGCAGATCCACCCTGTCTACAATACCTGCCTGTCCAGCATGTCCACCCTGTATACACTACCTGCCTGTCCAGCATGTCCGCTCTGTCTATACTACCTCCCTGGCCAGCAGATCCGCCCTGTCTATACTACCTGCCTGGCCAGCAGATCCACCCTGTCTATACTACCTGCCTGGCCAGCAGATCCACCCTGTCTACACTACCTGCCTGCCCAGCAGATCCACCCTGTCTACACTACCTGCCTGTCCAGTAGATCCACGCTGTCTACACTACCTGCCTGGCCAGCAGATCCAACCTGTCTACACTACCTGCCTGGCCATTATCTCAACGCTATCTGCACTACATGCCTGGCCAGCAGATACACCCTATCTATACTATCTGCCTGTCCAGCAGATCCACCCTGTCTATACTACCTCCCTGGCCAGCTGAACCACCCTGTCTATACAACCTGCCTGGCCAGCAGATCCACCGTGTCTATACTACCTGCCTGTCCAGCAGACCAACCTGTCTACAATACCTGCCTGCCCAGCAGCTCGCCCCTGTCTACACTACCTGCCTGCCCAGCAGATCCGCCCTGTCTACACTACCTGCTTGTCCAGTAGATCCACCCTGTCTACACTACCCGTCTGCCTGGCAGATCTACCCAGTCTACAGTACCTGCCTGTCCAGCAGATCCACCCTGTCTATACTACCTCCCTGGCCAGTAGATCCACGCTATCTACACTACCTGCCTGGCCAGCAGATCCGCCCTGTCTACACTACTTGCTTATCCAGCAGGTCTACCCCGTCTCCACGACCTGCCTGCCCTGCAGATCCACCATGTCTACCCTACCTGCCTGGCCATTACATCCATGATATCTACACTCCCTGCCTGTCTAGCAGATCCACCCTGTCTATACTACCTGCCTGTCCAGCAGATCCACCCTGTCTATACTACCTACCTATCAACCAGGTCCACCCTGTCTACACCACCGGCTTGCCCAGCAGATCCACCCTGTCTACACTACCTGCCTGGTCATTAGATCCAAGCTATCTACACTACCTCCCTGGCCAGCAGATCCACCCTCTCTACACTACCTGTTTGTCCAGCAGGTTCACCCTGTCTACACTACGTGCCTGCCAGCAGATCCACCCCGTCTACACTACCTGCTTGGCCAGTAGATCCACGCTATCTCCACTATCTACCTGTCCAGCAGATCCACCCTCTCTATACTACCAGCCTGTCCAGCAGATCGACCCTGTCTACACTACCTGCCTGGCCAGAAGATCCAAGCTATCTACAACTACATGCCTTGCCAGCAGATCCACCCTGTCTACACTACCTGCTTCTCCAGCAGGTCCACCCTGTCTAAACTACCAGCCTGTCCAGCACGTACACCGTATCTACACGACCTGCCTGTCCAGCAGATCAACTCTGTGTACACTTCCTGCCTGTCCAGCAGATCCGCCCTGTGTATACTACCTGCCTCTCCAGCACGTCCACCGTGTCTATACTACCTGCCTGTCCAGCAGATTCGCCCTGTCTACACGACCTGCCTGGCCAGTAGATCCACCTTACCTACACTACATGCCTGGCCAGCAGATTCGCCCTGTCTACACTACCTACCTGACCAGCAGATCCGCCCTGTCTACACTAACCGCCTGGCCAATACATCCACGATATCTACACTACCGGCCTGGCCAGCAGGTCCACCCTGTCTACACTACCTGCCCGTCCAACAGGTCCACCCTGTCTACACTAGCTGCCCGTCCAGCAGATCCACCCTGTCTACACTACCTGCCCCTCCAGCAGATCCACCCTGTCTATACTACCTGCCCATCCAGCAGATCTACCCTGCCTACACTACCTGCCTGCCCAGCAGATACAACCTGTCTATACTACCTGCCAGGCCAGTAGATCCACGCTATCTACACTATGTGCCTGGACAGCAGATCCACCCTGTATACACTACCTGCCTGTCCAGCATGTCCGCCCTGTCAATACCACCACCCTGGCAGCATATCCGCCCTGTCTATACTACCTGCCTGGCCAGCAGATCCGACCTGTCTACACTACCTGCCTGGCCAGCAGATCCACCTGTCTACATTACCTTCCCGCCCAACAGATCCACGCTGTCTACACTACCTGCCTGTCCAGTAGATCAACGCTATCTACACTACCTGCCTGATCACCAGATCCACCCTGTCTACACTACCTGCCTGCCCATTATGTCCACGCTATCTGCACTACATGCCTGGCCAGCAGATACACCCTGTCCATACTATCTGCCTGTCCAGCAGATCCACCCTGTCTACACTACCTCCCTGGCCAGCTGATCCACCCTGTCTATACTACGTGCCTGGCCAGCAGATCCACCGTGTCTATACTACCTGCCTGTACAGCAGACCAACCTGTCTACACTACCTGCCTGCCTAGCAGGTCGCCCCTGTCTACACAACCTGCCTGCCCAGCAGATCCGCCCTGTCTACACTACCTGCTTGTCCAGTAGATCCACCCTGTCTAAACTACCTGCCTGGCCTGCAGATCTACCCTGTCTACACTACCTGCCTGGCCATTACATCCATGCTATCTACACTCCCTGCCTGGCCATTACATCCATGCTATCCACACTACCTGCCTGGCCAGCAGATCCACCCTGTCTACACTACCTGCTTGTCCAGCAGGTCCACCCTGTATACACTACCTGCCTGTCCAGCAAGTGCACCCTATCTACACTTCCTGCCTGTCCAGCAGATCCACCGTGTGTATACTACCTGCCCGTTGAACAGATCCACCCTGTCTATACTACCCACCTATCCAGCAGGTTCCCCCTGTGTACACTACCACCCTGCCCAGCAGATCCACCCTGTCTACACTACCTGCCTGCCCAGAAGATCCGCCCTGTCTACACTACCTGCTTCTCCAACAGATCCACCCTGTCTACACTAGCTGCCTGTCCAGCATGTCCACCCTATCTACGCTACCTGCTTGCCCAGCAGATCCACCCTGTCCATACTACCTGCCAGGCCAATAGATCCATGCTATCTACACTACCTACCTGGCCAGCAGATCCACTCTGTCTACACTACTTGCTTGTCCAGCAGGTCCAACCTGTCTACACCACCTGCCTGCCCAGCATATCCACCCTGTCTACACTCCCTGCCTGGCCAGTAGATCCACGCTATCTACACTCCCTGCCTGTCCAGCACATCCACCCTGTCTATACTAACTGCCTTTCCAGCAGATCCACCCTGCCTAAACTACCTGCCTATCCAGCAAGTCCACCCTGTCTACACTACCTGCTTGCTCAGCAGATCCACGCTGTCTACACTACCTGCCTGGACAGTAGATCCACGGTATCTACACTGCCTGCCTGGAAAGCAGATCCACCCCGTCTACACTACCTGCTTGTCCAGCAGGTCCACCGTGTCTATACTACCTGCCTGTTGAGCAGATCCACCCTGTCTATACTACCTGCCTATCCAACAGGTCCACCCTGTCTACACTACCACCCTGCCCAGCAGATCCACCCTGTCTACACAACCTGCCTGTCCAGTAGATAGACGCTATCTACACTACCTGCCTGGCCAGGAGATCCACCCTGTCATCACTACCTGCTTCTCCAGCAGGTCCACGCTGTATACACTACCTGCCTTCCCAGCAGATCCACCCTGTCTATACTACCTGCCTGGCCATTAGCTCCACGCTATCTACACTACCTGCCTGGCCAGCAGATACACCCTGTCTATACTACCTGCCTCTCCGGCAGATCCACCCTGTGTATACTACCTCCCTGGCCAGCTGATTCAACCTGTCTATACTACCTGCCTGGCCAGCAGATCCACCCTGTCTACACTACCTGCTTTTCCAGCAAGTCCACCCTGTCTACACTACTTGCCTGACCCGCAGATCCTACCTGTCTACAGTACCTGCCTCCCAGCAGATCCATCCTGTCTACACTACCTGCCTCCCCAGCAGATCCACCCTGTCTACACTACCTGCCTGGCCAGCAGATCCACCCTGTCTATACTACCTGCCGGTCCAATAGATCCACCCTGTCTATACTACCTCCCTGGCCAGCAGATCCACCCTGTCTATACTACCTGCCTGGCCAGCAGATCCGCCCTGTCTACACTACCTGCCTGTCCAGCAGATCCACGCAATCTACACTACCTGCCTCGCCAGCAGATCCACCCTGTCTACACTACCTGCTTGTCCAGCAGGTCCACCCTGTCTACACTACCTGCCTACCCAGCAGATCCACCCTGTCTACAGTACCTGACTCCCCAGCAGATCCACCCTGTCTACACTACCTGCCTGGCCCGTAGATCCACGCTATCTACACTTCCTGCCTGGCCAGCAGATCCACCCTGTCTACACTACGTTCTTGTTCAGGAGGTCCACTCTGTCTACACTACTTGCCTGCCCAGCAGATCCACCGTGTCTACACTACCTGCCTGGCCAGTAGATCCACGCTATCTACACTACCAGCGTGGACAGCAGATCCACCCTGTCTACACTACCTGCTTGTCCAGCAGGTCCACCCTGTCTGTACTACCTGCCTATCCAGCATATCCACCCTGTCTACAGTACCTGCCTGCCCAGCAGATCCACCCTGTCTACACTACCTGCCTGGCCAGCAGATCCACCCTGTCTACACTACCTGCCTTGCCAGTAGATCCACGCTATCCACACTACCTCCCTGGCCAGCAGATCCACCCTGTCTATACTACCTGCCTGGGCAGCAGATCCACCCTGTCTGTACTACCTGCCTGGCCAGCAGATCCACCCTGTCTACACTACCTGCCTGCCCAGAAGATCCGCCCTGTCTACACTACCTGCTTGTCCAGCAGATCCACCCTGTCTACACTAGCTGCCTGTCCAGCATGTCCACCCTATCTATGCTGCCTGCCTGTCCAGCAGATCCACCCTGTCTCTAATACCTGCCTGTCCAGCAGATCCACGCTATCTACACTACCTGCCTGTCCAGCAGATCCATCCTGTCTACACTACCTGCCTGCCCAGCAGATCCACCCTGTCTACACTACCGGCCTGGCCAGTAGATCCACAGTATCTACACTACCTGCCTGGCCGGCAGATCCACCCTGTCTACACTGCCTGCTTGTCCAGCAGGTCCACCCTGTCTAAACTACCTGCCTGCCCAGCAGATCCACCCTGTCTACACTACCTACCTGGCCAGTAGATCCACGCTATCTACACTACCTGCCTGTCCAGCAGATCTACCCTGTCTGTACTACCTGCCTGTCCAGCATATCCACCCTGTCTACAGTACCTGCCTTCCCAGCAGATCCACCCTGTCTACACTACCTGCCTGGCCAGCAGATCCACCCTGTCTACACTACCTGCCTTGCCAGTAGATCCACGCTATCTACACTACCTCCCTGGCCAGCAGATCCACCCTGTCTATACTACCTGCCTGGGCAGCAGATCCACCCTGTCTGTACTACCTGCCTGGCCCGCAGATCCACCCTGTCTACACTACCTGCCTGCCCAGAAGATCCGCCCTGTCTACACTACCTGCTTGTCCAGCAGATCCACCCTGTCTGCACTAGCTGCCTGTCCAGCATGTCCACCGTATCTACGCTGCCTGCCTGTCCAGCAGATCCACCCTGTCTCTAATACCTGCCTGTCCAGCAGATCCACGCTATCTACACTACCTGCCTGTCCAGCAGATCCATCCTGTCTACACTACCTGCCTGCCCAGCAGATCCACCCTGTCTACAATACCGGCCTGGCCAGTAGATCCACGGTATCTACACTACCTGCCTGGCCGGCAGATCCACCCTGTCTACACTGCCTGCTTGTCCAGCAGGTCCACCCTGTCTACACTACCTGCCTGCCCAGCAGATCCACCCTGTCTACAGTACCTGCCTCCCCAGCAGATCCAGCCTGTCTACACTACCTGCCTGGCCAGTAGATCCACGCTATCTACACTACCTGCCTCCCCAGCACATCCACCCTGTCTACAGTACCTGCCTCCCCACCAGATCCACCCTGTCTACACTACCTGCCTGGCCAGCAGATCCACCCTGTCTCTAATACCTGCCTGTCCAGCAACATTAGTCCTTAAAAAAAGCAAACACACAAAATCAGTGTCTATTTACAACGGCCAAATATTATGACTACGATTTGAAATAAATTTGTAGAACCATGTAAATAAATTTTAAATCTTAATGAGGATATAAAAATGACATGAATAAAGCCCGAAAATCATATTATTTGAATGGAGGACATAGTGACATAAAACCTCAGTGACTGTAGACTCAGGGCAACCTAGACTTAAAAGTCCCATGTCGTCTTTTACATGTAAAAAATGAGAATTAGTCTAAAAGTCAATTTTGTCTAAATTTTGATTTTTGGTGAGTATACAGTCAAAATAGTTGTGAGAAGAAAAAAAGTTGTCAAATTTCATGTGACCTATGTTATTTGGAAATTTAAAATAAGTTATATAAATATTTATAACAATATTAAACAATTTCATAAGTGGACTGAATAAAACATAATATTTTATCATATACCATAGCTCCTGCCTTCCTGAGGAAAACATAAAATCAAAGGGCGTGAAGGAAGGATTTTGGTTTCACTGCAGAAACATAATAAGACACCGAAGTGTGTGTGTGTGTGTGCGTACATATAATTAAACTACAGAATATAAAATAGTATCTAATATACATCAAAAATGAGTTTCATAGAAAAATTCATTTTACATATATGCCTATAAAATAATAAAATTTATTCAGCCTCACAATTACTTTGTGAACTGGAAATAACAATGAGTTGTCATTTTATCCAAATCTAAAAAAAAACATACATACAGCATCAAGTTCTGGTTAAAATAGTAGATGAACTTTACGTGGTACATAAGAGTATCTATACAGTTTGTGGGCTGCATCTTGCTAGAATATATTACATTATAAAATGCACCATTTATTTACTCTGCGATCAAACCCCCAACTTGCCCCAAGTGGACGAACCCTCAGACATTTGCAGAGGAGTCAGTGTGCTAGTAAGCAGCATTCTTTACAAATCTATGAACATCAAGGTCTCCTTGGAACAGATGCTCTGTGAACAATTTATAAAACTCCCTCCTGTTAGACACTTAGGTTGATTCCATTTTTAAATCAATTACTGAATAAAACACACTCCATCGTGTGGATGAAATGCTACCTTAATTTGTCAAAGCTATCATTTTCTAAACTTTTCTTTTTAATTCAAATCATTAATATTTTGTGACCAGATCAATACTGATTCATTGTTTTAAGCTTCAAATGCATTATACAGTTGGGCAGAACACATTTCCTCTCATCAGTCTTCTTTTCCAGGATTTGTCAGGTATTCCTGACATTAATTCACTACTAATATGCACAGTTTCTCTAATCATGGTCAACAAAGATCTGACAGTGCATTGTCCCTAAACGATCCATACTTGCCTCACTGACACCATGTGGCCCACTTCCCATCTATAATCTATGTCTGAGTGTGAAGCCCTTCCCATATGATCCCCCGAATGGAACTTCACAAGTTCGAATTCACTGGGTCACAGTGTGATAGTGTGAAGATGGGAGGACATTAAGGGAAGGCTATGGGTGAGTTGGGAAATGTGTTAGGCAGGGTCAGAGATTACCACATCCTAAAAACAACACTTAAGGAGGGAGATGACAAAACAATCAATGAATAACACGACTTTTTCCAGTGAAAGTGCCATATCTAATCCTTTTCCATTTTTGTTCTCTGAGCTTCTTTCTTAGGGAAGATCCTTCTTGAGAAGCCCCTGCTGAGTATTAGGAAAATGCATTTCAGGACCTCTCATCAACACATCCTCTTTCTTTACCACAACCACATATATGGGGGCATAACTCAACATGTGTAAAAGACAATCTTCTGCTTTTCACTGAACCTCCAGGAATTCAGGACAATAAACGTCTACATGGAGACCAACAGGTGAGTTTTTCTGCCCCTTCTTTCATAACACCGTTCTTCCCTAGTGAAGTCCACACACATACTTACATGGCAGCTGTGGGTATATCAACTGGTCTGACGCCTTTTAGTCACGGAGCCTGAAGTCTCTTCTAGCACCTGCTGAGCACAGGGTCATGGGTGAGAATGGGCAAGTCTTTTTCTTTCTCTGGTTCCTGAACTTCCCAGGCTCTCTCACTTCTGGATCCTGAATACCCAAATCCCAAGCTTCCTTCCCAGAACCAACACCTCCTCCTCATTAGAAAGATGCCTTTGTTCTGTGCTTACTTTATAAAGTCTTGCTCTTTCCCTATCCACTGCCTTGTGTCAGTATGTGTGTGTCTTGGGGCCGGTGGAAAGGTGAACAGAAGCCAGTAGAGAGTAACCAGCACCAGCTTCACAGGAATGGCATGACCTTGATACGATAGCGGCAGTTTTCCCTTAACATCCCTGCCCCCTAAAGATTTCAGATCATATGTCACACTCTTAAGTAACAGCGATTTGTCTTTCACGGTTTCAATCATATTGATTAAAAGCATTTGTCTTCTCCAGAACATCACATTAAGTCATCAAAAAATATAAACCTTAAAAAAAGATGTAATTATTGGAACTGAAAAACATAAAAGGTGAGCTTTGGAAATATCCTTGAGCAATTTATTCATTATGAACACATGTAATCTGTTGGAACAAAGTTCTAGGACAATCCAGGTCATCCTTCAATACTTGCAGAAAACAGCACAAAGAAAACCTGATACTTATACTTAGTTGGAAACTTTATGCCACAGCCATTAAATACAGAGATCATATAAAGGAATAGAGAAAGCTGTTGAATACTAAACTAACTCACATCATCAATATCCTTACGAAGTACACACTGAATTAATGTAAAAAGTATTTAGTAAACAAGAAGTATTTTCAATATACAATTAAGACTGAAAAGTATTGAGGCCTCATAAGCTGAACCTGACACAATAAATTTAAAAGGGAAACTAATTTGGAAATCAGAAAACCATCTAAGGAATTTGGGAATTAGGCTTCTGTTGCCCTCTCTGCTACTGACGGTCAAGGCCTCCTCACTGTATTCTGTCCTCCATATCTCTGCTGATTCCCATTTTGTCTGTTTCCATTTACCCCACTACTACTTGCTCAGGTCACTCTCCTTCACTGTCAGTGTTTGTTCAAATTCCTCAGACCCATCCACTTCCCGTCTAAACTTCCCTCCCCTTTTCTCGCTCGTTGGCTCTACCTCCCTCCTCTCCGTTTTCTCCTCACTCTCCTGCCCCACCTCGACATCCACAGCGAGGCAATGAAGATGCCCCCGCCAAGGAAGAGCCCACTTCTCAGTGGGACACCGGGAAGGTAAACACCCAACACTCACCGCTAGTGGGAGGCGACTGTGCAGAAGCACGAGGGTTGTTACAGGATCGGGCAGGTCCCCTACCCCAGTCTCGGGCTCAGGGTCCTGTCTGAGGCGGTCACCCCGAAGCGTGGGGTTTGCGGAGACGTAGGGCCTGGCGGAGGGAAGGATGGGGAAGCATCTCAGGGAGGACTGGCGTCTGCCGAATCCCAGGGCTGCCCTGAGGGGCCAAGAGGGGCGAGGGTGGGGACGATGGAAGACAAGCCACATGCCGAATGGGGACCTGACGCGGCGCGCGACAGGATGGGCGGACGGTGAAGAGAACTAGGGTGGAAGGGCCGGACAGGGGCGACCTCAGCGACGGAACCGGACACAGACGCAGATCTGGCAGTTGAGCGACAGGCTCCGGAGCATTTCCGGGCGTCGCGGGACTCCCCGCCGACAGGAGGGCGGTTGCCGAGCCTGTGACATCCGCGGAGACCAGCAGGCCCCGGGTGTGGAGGATGCCACAGGAAGGGGACTGCGTGGCTGGGTTTGGCCACAAAAAGCGGAGGGCACTCACCCGAGCGGACCTTGGCTCCGGAGAACCCGTTTCCCGGTCAACGAAACACGTCGCGCGAGGGGCGCGGCCCGTACGTGCAGGGAGGAGAGGCAGAGAAAAAGGCGGGCCGGGCCGGGCCGGGGGGCCGGGGGGCCGGGGGGCCGGGGCCGGGAGCTTACTGACCTCCCGCGCCCGCTGCGCGCGTTTCTGGCCGGGGGCCGGGGCCGGGGGGGCCGGGGGGTCGGGGCCGGGGCCGGGAGCTTACTGACCTCCCGCGCCCGCTGCGCGCGTTTCTGGCCGGGGGGCCGGGGGACCGGGCCGGGGCCGGGGTGGGGAGCTTACTGACCTCCCGCGCCCGCTGCGCGCGTTTCTGGCCGGGGGGCCGGGCCGGGGCCGGGGGACTGGGGGGCCGGGGGGCCGGGGAGCCGGGCCGGGGCCGGGGCGGGGAGCTTACTGACCTCCCGCGCCCGCTGCGCGCGTTTCTGGCCGGGGGGCCGGGGCCGGGGGGGCCGGGGGGTCGGGGCCGGGGCCGGGAGCTTACTGACCTCCCGCGCCCGCTGCGCGCGTTTCTGGCCGGGGGGCCGGGCCGGGCCAGGGCCGGGGCCGGGGGGCTGCGGGGCCGGGCCGGGGCCGGGGCCGGGGCCGGGGAGCTTACTGACCTCCCGCGCCCGCTGCGCGCGTTTCTGGCCGGGGGACCGGGCCGGGGCCGGGGTGGGGAGCTTACTGACCTCCCGCGCCCGCTGCGCGCGTTTCTGGCCGGGGGGCCGGGCCGGGGCCGGGGGACTGGGGGGCCGGGGGGCCGGGGAGCCGGGCCGGGGCCGGGGCGGGGAGCTTACTGACCTCCCGCGCCCGCTGCGCGCGTTTCTGGCCGGGGGGCTGGGGGGCCGGGGCCGGGGTCCCGGGCCGGGGGGCTTACTGACCTCCCGCGCCCGCTGCGCGCGTTTCTGGCCGGGGAGCCGGGGCCGGGGGGCCGGGGGGTCGGGGCCGGGGCCGGGAGCTTACTGACCTCCCACGCCCGCTGCGCGCGTTTCTGGCCGGGGGGCCGGGCCGGGCCAGGGCCGGGGCCGGGGGGCTGGGGGGCCGGGCCGGGGCCGGGGCCGGGGAGCTTACTGACCTCCCGCGCCCGCTGCGCGCGTTTCTGGCCGGGGGGCCGGGCCGGGGCCGGGGCCGGGGCCGGGGCGGGGAGCTTACTGACCTCCCGCGCCCGCTGCGCGCGTTTCTGGCCGGGGGGCCGGGGGACCGGGCCAGGGCCGGGGTGGGGAGCTTACTGACCTCCCGCGCCCGCTGCGCGCGTTTCTGGCCGGGGGGCCGGGCCGGGGCCGGGGGGCTGGGGGGCCGGGGAGCCGGGCCGGGGCTGGGGCGGGGAGCTTACTGACCTCCCGCGCCCGCTGCGCGCGTTTCTGGCCGGGGGGCTGGGGGGCCGGGGCCGGGGGGCTTACTGACCTCCCGCGCCCGCTGCGCGCGTTTCTGGCCGGGGGGCCGGGGCCGGGGGGCCGGGGGGTCGGGGCCGGGAGCTTACTGACCTCCCGCGCCCGCTGCGCGCGTTTCTGGCCGGGGGGCCGGGCCGGGCCAGGGCCGGGGCCGGGGGGCTGGGCCGGGGCCGGGGCCGGGGAGCTTACTGACCTCCCGCGCCCGCTGCGCGCGTTTCTGGCCGGGGGGCCGGGGGACCGGGCCGGGGCCGGGGTGGGGAGCTTACTGACCTCCCGCGCCCGCTGCGCGCGTTTCTGGCCGGGGGGCTGGGGGGCCGGGGCCGGGGCCAGGGTGCCGGGCCGGGGGGCCGGCGGGGGGGGGCCGGGGCGGGGAGCTTACTGACCTCCCGCGCCCGCTGCGCGCGTTTCTGGCCCTGCCGGTGTCTCCGCCGGTTGAAAGCGCGTGTCTGCGTCGGGTTCCGTTGGAGTGCGTTCCGTGCGCCGCCGTGGGTCCGCGCTGCTTCCACCCAACTTCCTGTGAGGTAAGAGGCGCGTGAGGCTCCTGTGCCGGGGGCGGTGCTGCTCCCGAGTCCGCGCACGGCGGGGACGCGAGTCGGTAGGTGCTGGCGAGAGGGAGAGTGGGGTGGGGACCCTCGCGAGCCCGCACTCCGCCTCTGGGTGGCAGCCTCTTCGGCCCCACACGGCGTGACGCGCGCTCGGGCTCCGCGTTCGCGTCGAGGCAGAGGCGTAGTAGGGGTCGGGCCCAGGGCTGGAGGGGCCGGGGCCGGGGCGGGGAGCTTACTGACCTCCCGCGCCCGCTGCGCGCGTTTCTGGCCGGGGGGCCGGGCCGGGGCCGGGGCGGGGAGCTTACTGACCTCCCGCGCCCGCTGCACGCGTTTCTGGCCGGGGGGCCGGGCCGGGGCCGGGGCCGGGGCCGGGGCCAGGGGGCCGGGCCGGGGGGCCGGCCCGGGGGGCCGGGGCGGGGAGCTTACTGACCTCCCGCGCCCGCTGCGCGCGTTTCTGGCCGGGGGGCCGGGCCGGGGGGCCGGGCTGGGGCCGGGGCGGGGAGCTTACTGACCTACCGCGCCCGCTGCGCGCGTTTCTGGCCCTGCCGGTGTCTCCGCCGGTTGAAAGCGCGTGTCTGCGTCGGGTTCCGTTGGAGTGCGTTCGGTGCGCCGCCGTGGGTCCGCGCTGCTTCCACCCAACTTCCTGTGAGGTAAGAGGCACGTGAGGCTCCTGTGCCGGGGGCGGTGCTGCTCCCGAGTCGGCGCGCGGCGGGGACGCGAGTCGGTAGGTGCTGGAGAGAGCGAGAGTGGGGTGGGGACCCTCGCGAGCCCGCACTCCGCCTCTGGTTGGCAGCCTCTTCGGCCCCACACGGCGTGACGCGCGTTCGGGCTCCGCGTTCGCGTCGAGGCAGAGGCGTAGTAGGGGTCGGGCCCAGGGCTGGAGGGGCCGGGACCGGGCGGGGTGCTGCCCTGGACACCGCGCCGGCAGCTGTTCCGCGCGGGTTCATGTCATTCTTATTTTCAACCTGTCCTGCTCCGCACCTGAGATGATTTATAAATTCGGTACCTTTGGGACAGGTGTGGATGACATCCCATAATTTACTTCGTTATTAATTTCTAAATGTAATACATACCACTCTCTAAAAGTATTTTTTTTTAATTTGAAATATATTTGTATATATGTACATATATATTTATTTCTGAATTTTGTCTCCAGTACATATAATGAGGCTTGTAAAGTGGATAGTGTTCAGGACATAGGTGGATTTTGCTTTTAAGTAGTAAAGACTTAATTGGTGACTTACTGGGGCTATTTGATAAGGTTTTTTTTTTAATGAACATTAAAAACAGTGAAATTGTATTTCCGGATTTCATTAGCTTCATTTATATCTTAATTGGTGAAAACTGAAAGTTAATAACTCATTTTTATTTCCTTTGGAGATTCTTAAGTTTGTGCTACCAATGATTATTTCCAAAAAAGGCACACTTCTGGTTTTCCCAGAACTAATGCTAGCTTCTCAATCTTTTGAGTTTACTTGATATTAATGTTTGACCTCAAATCATGTCACATTTTTGAAGAAAACTTTCTCTTAGCCAGTGGAACATAAACCACCCTGGAGTTCATATAGAGGAGGGGTTCAAATGCCTCTGATAGTGTCGTTTTAAAACTCATGGCCAAACCCAAGGTCACATAGCTTTCTTTCCATGTTTTCCTCTAGAATTTGTATAGTTTTGTCATTATAAAATGGGTCTTGTCCTAGACCCCAAGAACAGGTTTTTGGATTTCACATGGGAAAGACCTTTTGGCAAGTCACAGAGTATAGTGAAGTTAAGATAGTTTATTAGCGACTACTCAGCTACATAGCAGGGCGTCTTCAGAAAGCAAGAAGAGGAATGCACCTGTTGTAAACATATAACTTTTTCTTGAGACAGAGTTTCTCTCCTGTCACAATGGCATGATCTCGGCTCACTGCGACCTCTGCTTCCTGGGTTCAAGGATTCTCCTGCCTCAGCCTCCCAAGTAGCTGGGATTACAGGTGCGTGCCAATATACCCGGCTAATTTTTTTTATTTTTGGTAGAGACTGGGCTTCACCATGTTGGTCAGGCTGGTCTGGAACTCCTGGCCTCAAGTGATCTGCCTGCCTCGGCTTCCCAAAGTCCTGGGATAACAGGCATGAGCCACCCGGCGCCCGGGCTTAACGTTTGTTTATATAGGTTATTAAGAATCAATTTGTGACAGGCTATTAGTATTGTTACTTCTCTTTGTTACTGTCGATTTTAACAACAATTTATGTGTGTACTATTACCTTTAAAATAAAACTTATTTTTAAACTAAGAATGCTTTTTGTTCTTAAAGTTTTGGGACATTTAAATAAGTTTCGTGTCTTTATTAACTTGTTCCCACAATCATAAATATTTTATAACCAAAAGTGCTCAACCCCCTAAATATATAATCCAACAAATTTAACGTGTGTGTGTGTGTGTGTGAGAGAGAGAGAGAGAGAGAGACAGGGTCTCACTCTGTCGCCCAGGCTGGAGTGCAGTGGTGCAATCATGGCTGGCTCATTGCAGCCTCAAACCTCTGGACTCAAGCAATCCTCCCACTTCAGCCTCCTGGGTAGCTGGGACTACAGGTACGTGCAAGCATGCCATCTAATTTTTTTTTTTCTTTTTTGTAGACATAAGCGTCTTGCTATTTGCCCAAGCTGGTCTTGAACGCCTGATCTCAAGTGATCCACCTGCCTTGGCCCTTCATGTGGAAAATTAGAAACCAAAATCCCCTGTGAATCCAGCACACTCGAGGTTCATTCTCCACACCCAAGGTGAGGCAGCCACAGGGCCAAGCTGCGGTCTTGGAACAGAAATGTAGCATCAGGAAAGCAACTAGAACACCCGCCACACTGATCATAACCTCCGTAGTACTAATAACACTGCATCTGTGATGCTAGTGTTAGCACCCGTTTTATACAGAGAGGCACACCCGTCGGGGTAACTCGGAAGCTGCCGTCCACATCCAACCCCGGGAACATGGATGTGTCCCTCAGTGCGCACATAACGCTTCGAACGCGGAGGTGACATCGTCACCTAACGCTACACCCGTCACACTCATATAATCCCCGGAACACGCATGTGTCCCTCAGAGCACACACGTAACCCCTGGAACGCCCGTGACACAGTCAGACTCACGCCACACCCGTCACACCCCCGGAACACGCATGTATTTCTCAGAGCGTACATACCGCCCGGGATGCAGTCATGGCCTTTGCAGCCCACACGAGAGGGTCTGCAGCTCTGAGGATGGAACCTTCTGGCTCTCGCTGGGGCGCTGAGTTGACAGCCTCTGCTGGCCTGGGTTTGGGCTGGATTTGGCCTCTGTCATGAAACTTCATGTTGTTGTCTCTGCCTTACTGACGTGGTATTGCCACGGTTGTTTTAAAAAGTAGTTTACTTCCCAATAATGTCATACTTCTGGGAAACTTGCAACAGCACTTAGTATGCCTTCTCCTTTATCTCCAATTCCCCAGCTGTTATTCCTGTGCCAGATTGCAGCTTCACAAAAAATACCCCCGTGTGTTTCACCAAAAGCAGGAATACTCCTCCAGGTGATCCCCAAATAACCCCCAATTTAGGAAATAAACAGTTTCTATGTGAAAGTCCAGTCTACAGACCTATTTCACTTCACTCCCTGCCCTAGGTGGGAGAAAAATGTCTATTTCCATGCGGGCCTAATTTTCCTTTTCGGGAACTGTTCCTGAGACTCAGTTTTCTGTTTTTTTGTGTGTGTTTTTTTTTTTTCTTGACGGAGTCTCCCTCTGTCACCCAGGCTGGAGTGCAATGGTGCCATCTCTGCTCATTGCAACCTCTGCCTCCCATGTTCAAGATATTCTTCTGCGTCAGCTTCCCAATTAGCTGTAATTACAGGCACCTACCACCACACCCGGCTAATTTTCTGTATTTTTAGTAGAGATGGGGTTTCACCATGTTGGCCAGGCTAGTCTTGAACTCCTGACCTCAGGTGATCCATTAGCTTCAGCATCCCAGAGTGCCGGGATTACAGGCGTGAGCCACTGCATCCGGCCGACTCTCAGTTTTCACAGCCTCAACAGATGTAAAGAGCAGAGATGACTCCAAGCTGGGTCTGCCCAGCGTTTCCTCCTAAACGTGTGCAGATCCTGTGTTCCTGGCAGGAACATCCTGCCCTGGTGCTGCGCTCTCCTCACTGCAGCCCACTTGGAGGAGCACCCATCCATCCCACCACCACTGGCGATCTCACTTGGAAATGGCAAATATTCATTTACAATCACAAATTTCATCCTGTCAAGCTCCGCATTTCACTTTGCCAGTGGTTTTCCCTGACCTTAGAACCGTGGACTCCAGACCCCGAGTTCTCCTGCCTGCTGTCCTCTCCCATCCAGTCTGCTACAGCTGCCTGCAGTCCCACTCATGGGGACATGGACTCCCAGGTGTCTTGGGGATTTTATGTGGGTTCCCCCAACCCATTCACCCAGTGCTGACCGTACTTTTTTAAGGCTTTTTCTAGATAAGTCCTTCAAGTCACAGCAGTTACGATATCTAAAAGTTGAAAAGTTAATGCTGATTTTCTAAAGACAAAAAAACAATTCATTATTAGATCATCTGTGAGACGACCCTCAATTTTTTTATCTTTTTTTTGAGGATAGAGTCTCCCTATGTTACCCAGGCTGGAGTGCAGTGGCACGACCTTGGCTCACCACAGTCTCCACCTCTCAGGTTCAAGTGATTCTCCTGTCTCAGTCTCCTGAGTAGCTGGGACTACAGGCACCTGCCACCATGGCTGGCTATTTTTTGCAGTTTTAGTGGAGATGGGGTTTCACCATGTTTGCCAGGCTGGTCTTGATCCCCTGACCTCCAGTGATCTGCCTGCCTTGGCCTCCCAAAGTGCTGGGATTACAGGCGTGAGCCACCGTGCCCAGCTGCCCTCAATTTATAAATCAAGGAAATACTAGTTCTCTGGAACCAAAGTTCATGTTTGAAATAATTAGGAAAGAAAAATAAAATCTCATTGCTGAAAGAAAGGCAAATAGCACAATTGATTATTGAAATTGCAGAACAGGGCTGGGTGCAGTGGCTCACTCCTGTAATCCCAGCACTTCGGGAGGCTGAGGCAGGCAGATCACCTGAGGTCAGGAGTTCGAGACCAGCCTGGATAAGATGGTGAAATCCCATCTGTACTAAAAATACAAAAATTAGCCTGGTATGGTGGCACGCACCTGTAGTCCCAGCTGCTCGGGAGGCTGAGGCAGGAGAATCGCTTGAACCCAGGAGATGGAGGCTGCATTGAGCCAAGATCGTGCTACTGCACTCCAGCCTGTGTGACAGAGTGAGACTCCGTGTATAAAAAAAAAAAGAAAAAAAAAGGAAATTTCAGAAGAATTTACTGGACAGACTGTTACCTTGCTGTATTCTCTAGCCCTGTGTTAGCAGTTACAAGGTATTTTAGGTTTAAACACTTATATTTTAGTCATTCGGTATAGTTAACTATCAAAAAGTCCTGTCCACATCATGACAACCTATATAAAATTTGGAAACCTCTTCATCTATGCAATGGAAAATTGGTAAAGTAAGTGTAGATATTTAAGTTGATGAATTATTAATATTTAGGTACTGAAATGAGTGAGGGAATGTAATTATGTCATAGTTCTGGCATGGGACTTGGGGAGGCTCCCTCTGTTGCCTCTTGCTGGACGACAAATTCGTGACCTGTGGAGACTGAAGGATAAACTGTCACCTTCATCGGAAACCCTAGTCCAGAAGGAAAGTCCTCATTTCAGGATATACCACTTTGTCCCATGCATTTCCTTTTTCTTGTTCTGTTTTTTGGAGACAAGTCTTGCTCTTTCGCCCAGGCTGGAGTGAAGTGGCCTGATATCGGCTCACTGCAACCTCCATCGCCCAGGTTCAGGCAATTTTCCTTCCTCAGCCTCCTGAGTAGCTGGGATTACAGGTCTGCACCACCACACTGGCTAATTTTTTTTTTCCTTTTAGGCGGAGTTTCACTTTTGTTGTTAAGGCTAGAGTATGATGGCGCGATCTCGGCTCACCACAACCTCTGCTTCCCAGGTTCAAGCGATTCTCCTGCCTAGGCCTCCTGAGTAGCTGAGATTACAGGCATGTGCCACCACGCCCAGCCAATTTTGTATTTTTAGTAGAGATGGGGTTTGTCCATGTTGGTCAGGCTAGTCTCGAACTCCCAACCTCAGGTGATCCGCCTGCCTCAGCCACCCAAAGTGCTGGGATTACAGGTGTGAGCCACAGAGCCTGGCCCTAATTGTTTTATTATTTCCTAGAGAAAAGGTTTCACCATGTTGGCCAGGCTGGTCTCCAGCTCCTGACCTCAAGTGATCCATCTGCCTCAGCCACCCACAGTGCTGGGATTACAGGCGTGAGCCATCTTACCTGGCCCTTTTTATTTTTATTTTTATTTTTGAGACAGGGTGTTGCACTGTTGTCCAGGCTGGAATGTAATAGTGCGATCTCAGCTTACTGCAACCTCCACATTATGGGGTCAAGCAGTCCTTCTTCCTCAGCCTCCCAAGTAGCTGGGACTGCAGCTGTGTGCCACCATGTCTGGCTAATTTTTGTATTAGTAGACATGGGGTTTGGCTGTGTCGTACTGGCTGGTCTTGAACTCCTGGGCTCAAGTGATCTGCCTGCTTCAGCCTCCTAAAGTGCTGGGATTACAGCAAAAAATAATTTTTATTTTATGTCTTTTATAATTTTGTATTTTAGGGTGTAATCCCTAGAATAATTTTGTATAAGAAAGAGTCTTGTGTGGTAAATCTTTTGTCCTAAGGTAAACTGATTGGTGGTTTAAATATATTTTTTAAAAAGTACACGGCTAAGACTGGGGGTTTAAGAAAATGAGGAAATATCTGGAAAAGTCAAAGAGGATTTATGAAAGGTGGGCCTTACAAAACGTTGTGTGTGTAATTGGCTTGGCTGGGATTGAAAAGAATTTGTTTATAATTTTTCTCTAAACATTGGTGTCAGGGGTGCACTGATACAGGACAAGTCTGGTTCTACAGAGTTTAAACATCAAGGTTTTTTCAAAGTACTGAACTTAATAAAATTGAAAATGGCTTGGATTTTGTTTCTTTATCTGCCATCTTTTAAATTACAGACAGTTTTTATTTGTGTCACATTTTTGTTAGATATATTTAATTTCCCTGGTTTCAGGTTTAAAATGCTGTGCTCTTTGTTTAAAATGGTACTTTCATTTCTTGAGGAAGAGTTTTCCATTGGAAATTTTTCAGATTCACATCTCAGAGGTTCAACTTTTACAATATCTCACAGCATATAATTTGCAGGTCATAGATTATTGCCTTCAGCTTTTTCTCCCCTTAAGGAGGCCTGTGATAATAACTCTCTCCTTCAACTTGTTTATCAGTTTTTGTATCTTTTTTCTCTGGTTCCAAATCAGCTATTGTTGCATGACCCTGAAATGTTTATCTTGAAGGCCTGGAAAGGCAATGTTTTTCTCCAGTATACTTTAATTCTGTACTCTTGGTTTTTCTCAAGGTGTTTAACTTGTTACCCTTCTACCCTTGGGCATATTCTTCCTGTGACTGATTACATTCAAGCATCTTTTCCATCAAATTTAACTTTCAGGTTATCTAATGAGCTTTCCACAAGGAGAAACAATCAATCACACTTCAAAAGATTTTCCTTTTCCTTTTTGGCAGATGGCCTGAGAAATAAAGATTTTACATTTTATCAGAATGATTTATTGTGTTGCACTTATTAGATCTTTTTGTTATTTAAAAAGAAACTGAGCTTTAAAAAGGTTAAGGTTTTTTTCATCCATGTACCTCCTGGTATTGATTTTAAAGCATTTTGATTATCACTCTGGTTACATAAGTGATTATTATTTTACAAATGACCTATGATCCTATTTTGATCAAGTGTTTTAAGCCTTTGAACATCTTTCACAAACTTCCCCAAAATTAAATTATAAGACTTTTAACCTAATATTAACTTTGGAATTTTTCAGTTGGACCCCAGGAAAGATTTAAAAGACATATATGTCTCACTTTGTGCAGCTATTAAATGTTTAGGATTATTTGGTAATTTGTATAAGAAATATTGTCAAATGACAAGTGATAGTAGAACTTTCAGTTGCATTTATGGGTATGTTGTTGATATAAAGTTCTCAAAAATAATATAAATTTATAAAAATCTAATATGTTATCAGTAACAATTCTGGCAATCTTAAAATGCTACAGATAATAGAAATAACTAAATGCTGAGGCCAGCATTATCCTAATACCAACACCAGAGAAAGGTATTATGAGAAACGGAAACTACCAGACCAATATCATCTCTCATGAATATAAAGGCCAAAAAAACCTCAACAATGTATTAGCAAATGGAATCTAACAATGCATGAAAAGAATTATATAACAGTTTTTTATCTGGTTATGCAAGACAAGCAACATTCTGCTTCTATAAGGGACTTCCTGTCTATATCAACCCCAAAAACATCAGGTTCCAGGCTGACTGGCATAAGGGGTGTATTATTTAGCCTATTATGCTACCTGGTACAACAATTAGATCACCCTGAATCTGACAGTTAAGTGGTCCCATCTGCCCTTGGCTATTCTCCAGTCTTATCCCTTTGATACTAGAGAACCAAGTTTCATAGCAGAATCTCCAACTACTGTAATTCTTGGGTACAGAAGACAGTAATGTGTTATTTAAAGATGTTAGTGACTACCTTAAAAGTATCCCCTTGACCCTCTCAGAGCATGCATGCCTTTAAAAAATCTCAAAAAATATATAATACAGTCTATAGTGCCCGAAGAAATGTTCTGCAAATTTTCTTCCAGTTAATTAAGTTGAATCTAGACTATCTGATATATGAGGCCATATGAAAAAGTAATTTCTGTGATCTGTGTTTACCCTTCTTGCAACTTCTGAAAAAAAATCTAATGACACTATGAAACAGTTGCTGAAAACTTACCGGGTATTAGAAAACTAAACAAATAATCAAAGTTGTCTCATAATTTAAAAACTCTATAATGAAATTTTTAATTGGAAAATTTTGCCTGAAAATATTTAAGATGCAATATGTTTAGCCTCAGAAGACATATTTAACCTTAAAATTGGGAGACATAGTAGGATCACATTTACTTTCAAACATGAAAGGAGGGGGCATCATAAAAGATATTTGATTATATGCAATTCCAGATTATAAAATGGGAAATGAAATATGAAAGCTATAAGGAAGCAAATTTTCATCTCAATAAAATAATATAATTTCACTTTTAATAAGTAAAGTTCCCAAAAGGTATTATGTTGCTCTATGTGCTTGCCAGTTTCCCAGGCCTAGAAGTCTGAAAGAATAGGTTGCTTACTAGTTGAACATAGAGGGGTTTTAGACTAGTTTTTCATCTTCGTATCAAGATCCCCAAATTGCACTCAAAGCACTACTAATTGTTTAACTATTTTTTCGCCCATTTTATTTTTTTCTGCTTATGTGAATATTGAATAATAATACATTTAATTATATACATGGATATAATTTTTGAAAAATTATAATTGTATACATATGCATTTTTAACATATGTAATAACATAAAGGCAAAGAAGGAACAGCAAACCTGAATCAACATTCAAGGTAACACTTGTTTTGCTTTCCAAAAAATAATTGTACACAATTATTCCCTTTAGATGAGAATGCTTTTCAACCCAATGCAAGAGGAAAATATCAGCTTATGCCAATAGCCCTGCAAATACACACTGTGGGTGGGAATTCATTAAAACATTTTAGGATGTTCTATGGAAGAGTCAAAATGCAGCTCACACAAAAAGTGTATTGTAAAGTTTGAAACTATCTAAAACTGCTCATAGATAAGGAATTAAATATGTATTTGTATTATTGACTAACTTGGAATAAACTGTCCAAGGTATTTGAGCTCCTGAATTAAGGACAATACATTGTCTGAAAATAGCATAAATTTTAAATATTTGCATTTACACTGGTGCTTACAGAAGGCACCATTTGTACATTATAAATTACTTAGATCTTCCTCAGACTCAGGAGTTGACTATTCAGTCTCTTCATTGCCATCTTCATATCTTTGTTTTGCAATGAGTAAACGGCAGGACTGAGGATGAGTGTAATCATAAAGTCTAAAATGGCAAGAAATTTATCCACTGGTACTGTGGGAAATGGCTACACATAAATAAAGATGCATGGTCCAAAGAACAAAGCCACCACAGTGATGTGAGCTGAAAGAGTAGAGAGGGCCTTGGACAAATCACCTGAAGAGTGTTTCCATACAGTGACAAGGATGAAGATATAAGAGGTAATCAATAACAAGAAAGTGCCTGTGGAAATGAACCCACTATTGGCAGTAACCAGGAACTCCATCCTGTAGCTGTCTATGCAGGCAAGTTTGATAAACCAAGGAAGATCACAGTATAAGCTATCTATCTCATTAGGACTGCAAAAAGGCAAATGGACAACAAAAGCCAATTAGGTAACTAAGTCAATAAGACCAATAACCTAAGCACCAGACAGAAGCAAAACGCACATCCACGGGCTCATGATGGTCAGGTAGTGGAGGGGTTTGCATATGGCCACATATCTGTCAAAGGCCGTAGCTATAAGGAGCACCATCTCAGATCCACCTAGGACATGAAGGACAAATATCTGGATGACACGCACCTGGAATGATATGGTATTGTGCCCAGAGTATAGGTCAGAAATCATCTTAGTAACTGTTCAGTAGAAAAACACAAATCCATAAATGAAAGCGGGCTAAAAGGAAGTACATGGGGGAATGAATGTAAATGAGGATCGAAGGTCACTATAAACACAACAATAATGTTTCCCAGAACAACTGTCACATAAAACACTAGAAATGGCAAGCAGGAAGTGCTGCACTGGTCTGTAGGTAGAACGTCCCAGGAATACAAATTCAGATACCTCAGAGTAATTTGCTTCAGACCTCAGGTTTTGTCTGGTGTAAACTGAAAGATCACAAATAAAATAAGAACAAAGGAATTTGTCAGGAATAAATATTGAGAAAAACATTTAAATTGTTCTTAAATATTATATTAAAAAAGAAATCTTCCTGAACCACCATAAGATGTTTTGAAAACTTTATTTATTTATTTTTTAAAAATTTTATTATTATTACATTTTAAGTTTTAGGTTACATGTGCACAATGTGCAGGTTTGTTACATATGTATACATGTGCCATGCTGGTGTGCTGCACCCATTAACTCATCATTTAACATTAGGTATATCTCCTAATGCTATACCTCCCCTCTCCCCACAACCCACAACAGTCCCCAGAGTGTGATGTTCCCCTTCCTGTGTCCATGTGTTCTCATTGTTCAATTCCCACCTATGAGTGAGAACATGCGGTGTTTGGTTTTTTGTCCTAGTGATAGTTTGCTGAGAATGATGGTTTCCAGTTTCATCCATGTCCCTACAGAGGACATGAACTCATCATTTTTTATGGCTGCATAGTACTCCATGGTGTATATGTGCCACATTTTCTTAATCCAGTCTATCATTGTTGCACATTTGGGTTGGTTCCAAGTCTTTGCTATTGTGAATAGTGCCGCAATAAACATATGTGTGCATGTGTCTTTATAGCAGCATGATTTATAGTCCTTTGGGTATATACCCAGTAATGAGATGGCTGGGTCAAATGGTATTTCTAGTTCTAGATCCCTCAGGAATCGCCACACTGACTTCCACAATGGTAGAACTAGTTTACAGTCCCACCAACAGTGTAAAAGTGTTCCTATTTCTCCACATCCTCTCCAGCACCTGTTGTTCCTGACTTTTTAATGATCGCCATTCTAACTGGTGTGAGATGGTATCTCATTGTGGTTTTGATTTGCATTTCTCTGATGGCCAGTGATGATGAGCATTTTTTCATGTGTTTTTTGGCTGCATAAATGTCTTCTTTTGAGAAGTGTCTGTTCATATCCTTTGCACACTTTTTGATGGGGTTGTTTTTTTCTTGTAAATTTGTTTGAGTTCATTGTAGATTCTGGATATTAGCCCTTTGTCAGATGAGTAGGTTGAGAAAATTTTCTCCCATTTTGTAGGTTGCCTGTTCACTCTGATGGTAGTTTCTTTTGCTGTGCAGAAGCTCTTTAGTTTAATTAGATCCCATTTGTCAATTTTAGCTTTTGTTGCCATTGCTTTTGGTGTTTTAGACATGAAGTCCTTGCTCATGCCTGTGTCCTGAATGGTATTGCCTAGGTTTTCTTCTAAGATTTTTATGGTTTTAGGTCTAATATGTAAGTCTTTAATCCATCTTGAATTAATTTTTGTGTAAGGTGTAAGGAAGGGATCCAGTTTCAGCTTTCTACATATGGCTAGCCAGTTTTCCCAGCACCATTTAATAGGGAATCCTTTCCCCATTGCTTGTTTTTCAAAGATCAGATGGTTGTAGATATGCTGCATTATTTCTGAGGGCTCTGTTCTGTTCCATTGATCTATATCTCTGTTTTGGTACCAGTACCATGCTGTTTTGGTTACTGTAGCCTTATAGTATAGTTTGAAGTCAGGTAGCGTGATGCCTCCAGCTTTGTTCTTTTGGCTTAGGATTGACTTGGCGATGCGGGCTCTTTTTTTGGTTCCATATGAACTTTAAAGTAGTTTTTTCCAATTCTGTGAAGAAAGGCATTGGTAGCTTGATGGGGATGGCATTGAATCTACAAGTTACCTTGTGCAGTATGGCCATTTTCACGATATTGAGTCTTCCTACCCATGAGCATGGAATGTTCTTCCATTTCTTTGTATCCTCTTTTATTTCATTGAGCAGTGGTTTGTAGTTCTCCTTGAAGAGGTCCTTCATGTCCCTTGTAAGTTGGATTCCTAGGTATTTGATTCTCTTTGAAGCAATTGTGAATGGGAGTTCACTCATGATTTGGCTCTCTGTTTGTCTGTTATTGGTGTATAAGAATGCTTGTGATTTTTGTACATTGATTTTGTATCCTGAGACTTTGCTGAAGTTGCTTATCAGCTGAAGGAGATTTTAGGCTGAGACAATGGGGTTTTCTAGATATACAATCATGTCATCTGCAAACAGGGACAATTTGACTTCCTCTTTTCCTAACTGAATACCCTTTATTTCCTTCTCCTGCCTAATTTCCCTGGCCAGAACTTCCAACACTATGTTGAATAGGAGTGGTGAGAGAGGGCATCCCTGTCTTGTGCCCGTTTTCAAAGGGAATGCTTCCAGTTTTTGCCCATTCAGTATAATATTGGCTGTGGGTTTGTCATAGATAGCTATTATTTTGAGATACATCCCGTCAATACCTAATTTATTGAGAGTTTTTAGCATGAAGGTTGTTGAATTTTGTCAAAGGCCTTTTCTGCATCTATTGAGATAATCATGTGGTTTTTGTCTTTGGTTCTGTTTATATGCTGGATTACATTTATTGATTTGTGTATATTGAACCAGCCTTGCATCCCAGGGATGAAGCCCACTTCATCATGGTGGATAAGCTTTTTGATGTGCTGCTGGATTCGGTTTGCCAGTATTTTATTGAGGATTTTTGCATCAATGTTCATCAAGGATATTGGTCTAAAATTCTCTTTTTTGGTTGTGTCTCTGCCCGGCTTTGGTATCAGGATGATGCTGGCCTCATAAAATGAGTTAGGGAGGATTCCCTCTTTTTCTATTGATTGGAATAGTTTCAGAAGGAATGGTACCAGTTTCTCCTTGTACCTCTGGTAGAATTCAGCTGTGAATCCATCTGGTCCTGGACTCTTTTTTGTTGGTAAGCTATTGATTATTGCCACAATTTCAGATCCTGTTACTGGTCTATTCAGAGATTCAACTTCTTCCTGGTTTAGTCTTGGGAGGGTGTATGTGTTGAGGAATTTCTCCATTTCTTCTAGATTTTCTATTTTATTTGTGTAGAGGTGTTTGTAGTATTCTCTGATGGTAGTTTATATTTCTGTGGGATCGGTGGTGATATCCCCTTTATCATTTTTTATTGCATCTATTAGATTCTTCTCTCTTTTCTTCTTTATTAGTCTTGCTAGCGGTCTATCAATTTTGTTGATCCTTTCAAAAAACCAGCTCCTGGATTCATTAATTTTTTGAAGGGTTTATTGTGTCTCTATTTCCTTCAGTTCTGCTCTGATTTTAGTTATTTCTTGCCTTCTGCTAGCTTTTGAATGTGTTTGCTCTTGCTTTTCTACTTCTTTTAATTTTGATGTTAGGGTGTCAATTTTGGATCTTTCCTGCTTTCTCTTGCAGGCATTTAGTGCTATAAATTTCCCTCTACACACTGCTTTGAATGTGTCCCAGAGATTCTGGTATGTTGTGTCTTTGTTCTCGTTAGTTTCAAAGAACATCTTTATTTCTGTGTTCATTTCGTTATGCACCCAGTAGTCATTCAGGAGCAGTTTGTTCAGTTTCCATGTAGTTGAGTGGTTTTGAGTGAGTTTCTTAATCCTGAGTTCTAGTTTGATTGCACTGTGGTCTGAGAGACAGTTTTTTATAATTTCTGTTCTTTTACATTTGCTGAGGAGAGCTTTACTTCCAACTATGTGGTCAATTTTGGAATAGGTGTGGTGTGGTGCTGAAAAAAATGTATATTCTGTTGATTTGGGGTGGAGAGTTCTGTAGATGTCTATTAGGTCCCCTTGGTGCAGAGCTGAGTTCAATTCCTGGGTATCCTTGTTAACTTTCTGTCTTGTTGATCTGTCTAATGTTGACAGTGGGGTGTTAAAGTCTCCCATTATTATTGTGTGGGAGTCCAAGTCTCTTTGTAGGTCACTCAGGACTTCCTTTATGAATCTGGGTGCTCCTGTATTGGGTGCATATATATTTAGGATAGTTAGCTCTTCTTGTTGAATTGATCCCTTTACCGTTATGTAATGGCCTTCTTTGTCTCTTTTGATCTTTGTTGGTTTAAAGTCTGTTCTACCAGAGACTAGGATTGCAACCCCTGCCTTTTTTGTTTTCCATTTGCTTGGTAGATCTTCCTCCATCCTTTTATTTTGAGCCTATGTGTATCTCTGCATGTGAGATGGGTTTCCTGAATACAGCACACTGATGGGTCTTGACTCTTTATCCAATTTGCCAGTCTGTGTCTTTTAATTGGAGCATTTAGTCCATTTACATTTAAAGTTAATATTGTTATGTGTGAATTTGATCCTGTCCTTATGATGTTAGCTGGTTATTTTGCTCGTTAGTTGATGCAGTTTCTTCCTAGCCTCGAAGGTCTTTACATTTTGGTATGATTTTGCAGTGGCTGGTACTGGTTGTTCCTTTCCATGTTTAGTGCTTCCTTCAGGAGCTCTTTTAGGGCAGGCCTGGTGGTGACAAAATCTCTCAGCATTCACTTCTCTGTAAAGTATTTTATTTCTCCTTCACTTATGAAGCTTAGTTGGGCTGGATATGAAATTCTGGGTTGAAAATTCTTTTCTTTAAGAATGTTGAATATTGGCCCCTACTCTCTTCTGGCTTGTAGAGTTTCTGCCAAGAGATCCGCTGTTAGTCTGATGGGCTTCCCTTTGTGGGTAACCCGACCTTTCTCTCTGGCTGCCCTTAACATTTTTTCCTTCATTTCAACTTTGGTGAATCTGATAATTATGTGTCTTGAAGTTGCTCTTCTCAAGGAGTATCTTTGTGGTGTTCTCTGTATTTCCTGAATCTGAATGTTGGCCTGCCTTGCTAGATTGGGGAAGTTCTCCTGGATAATATCCTGCAGAGTGTTTTCCAACTTGGTTCCGTTCTCCCCGTCCCTTTCAGGTACGCCAATCAGACATAGATTTGATCTTTTCACATAGTCCCATATTTCTTGGAGGCTTTGTTCATTTCTTTTTATTTTTTTTTCTCTAAACTTCCCTTCTCACTTCATTTCATTCATTTCATCTTCCATCACTGATACCCTTTCTTCCAGTTGATCACATCAGCTCCTGAGGCTTCTGCATTCTTCATGTAGTTCTCGAGCCTTGGCTTTCAGCTCCATCAGTTCCTTTAAGTGCTTCTCTGTATTGGTTATTCTAGTTACACATTCGTCTAAATTTTTTTCAAAGTTTTTAACTTCTTTGCCTTTGGTTTGAATTTCCTCCTGTAGCTCGGAGTAGTTTGATCATCTTAAGCCTTCTTCTCTCAACTTGTCAAAGTCATTCTCCATCCAGCTTTGTCCCATTACTGGTGAGGAACTGCATTCCTTTGGAGGAGGAGAGGCGCTCTGCTTTTTAGAGTTTCCAGTCTTTCTGCTCTGTTTTTTTCCCCATCTTTGTGGTTTTATCTACTTTTGGTCTTTGATGATGGTGATGTACAGATGGGTTTTTGGTGTGGATGTCCTTTCTGTTTGTTAGTTTTCCTTCTAACATACAGGATCCTCAGCTGCAGGTCTGTTGGACTTTGCTAGAGGTCCACTCCAGACCCTGTTTGCCTGGGTATCAGCAGCAGTGACTGCAGAACAGTGGATTTTCGTGAACCACGAATGCTGCTGTGAGATCGTTCCTCTGGAAGTTTTGTCTCAGAGGAGTACCCAGCCATGTGAGGTGTCAGACTGCCCCTACTAGGGGGTGCCTCCCAGTTAGGCTGCTCGGGGGTCAGGGGTCAGGGACCCACTTGAGGAAGCAGTCTGCCCATTCTGAGATCTCCAGCTGCATGCTGGGAGAACCACTGCTCTCTTCAAAGCTGTCAGACAGGGACATTTAAATCTGCAGAGGTTACTGCTGTCTTTTTGTTTGTCTGTGCCCTGCCCCCAGAGGTGTAGCCTACAGAGGCAGGCAGGCCTCCTTGAGCTATGGTAGGCTCCACCCAGTTGGAGCTTCCTGGCTGCTTTGTTTACCTAAGCAAGCCTGGGCAATGGTGGGCGCCCCTCCCCCAGCCTCGCTGCTTCCTTGCTGTTTGATCTCAGACTGCTGTGCCAGCAATCAGCAAGACTCCGTGGGCATAGGACCCTCCGATGCATGTGCGGGATATAATCTCCTGGTGTGCCGTTTTTTAAGTCCATTGGAGAAGCACAGTATTAAGGTGGGAGTGACCCGATTTTCCAGGTGCCGTCTGTCACCCCTTTCTTTGACTAGGAAAGGGAACTCCCTGATCCCTTGCGCTTCCTGAGTGAGGCAATGCCTCACACTGCTTCGGCTCGCACATGGTGTGCTGCACCCACTGTCCTGCGCCCACTGTCTGGCACTCCCTAGTGAGATAAACCCGATACTTCAGATGGAAATGCAGAAATCACCCGTCTTCTGCGTCGCTCATGCTGGGGGCTGTAGACCAGAGCTGTTCCTATTCGGCCATCTTGGCTCGACCCCCCCGGATTAGTTTCTTGGTTAGCCACCCTTCAGCCTGTTTTCCCTTTGCTCTCCTTATCCCTTTTGTTTTCACTTTTGTTGTCTGAAGATTTATCCTTTCCTGCTGCCTTTTTTGGCTTTGTTTCCAGTTTAACAGAAGCAGGTTTAGCTGACAACAATGCTTTTTTTCTGTTGTTGAGTATCTTTATTGAGATTCCATTTTTCAACCTCATTGGTTTCTGACCTAATATTCATTTCTTTGCACATTGGGCTTATCTTGTCTTCTTTTTTTTTTTCAGTTTTCTCAGGTAGAAGCTTATTATTATTGATTTAGGTCTATCTTCTTTTCTAATATGTGTAATCAATGATATAAAGTTCCCTCTAAACACTGCATTCATTGCCTCCCACAAATTTTGTCTTTTCATTTATATTTAGTTCAAAATATTTTTAATATCTTCTGAGACTTATTTTTTGATCCATTTGTTATTATTAACAAGTGTTGTTTAATCTCCAAATATTTTAGTTTAATTCCTTTGTAATCTAACTTTTAGTTTAATTCCTTTGTAATCTAAGAACATGTTTTGTATAATTTCCATTCTTTTAAATTTGTTAAGTGTGTTTTATGGAGTAGAATGTGGTCTATCTTTATGAATGTTCCATGTGAGCTTGAGAAGAATGTGTGATCTGCTGTTCTTAGATGTAGTTTTCTAAATGTGAATTAGGTCAAGTAGATCAATGGCATTGTTGAGCCCTGTGATGTCCCTAGGGATTTTCTGCCTGCTGGATCTAACAGTTACTGAAAACAAGGTGTTGAAGTCTGCAAATGCAGTTGTTGTTTGTCTGTTTGTCCTTGGAGTTCTATCAGTTTTTGCCTTAACGTTGTTGTTAAATGTTTACACATTCAGAATTATTATGTCTCTTTTGAGAATGAATGAATTCCCTCAGATTAAGTGTGTCTTAGAAAATATTTTGTCATTCTTCACTTTTGATGGATAATTTTGCTAAACATAGTATTCTAGTTTGATTTTTTTCAATGCTGTAAATATTTCACTCCTTTCTCTGCTACATGGATTGACCAAAAACATTATGCAATTTATATTCTTGTTCCTCTGTATGTAAGGTTATTTCCCTATATCCTATGGATTCTTTCAAGTCTTTTTTCTTTTTTTTTTTTTTGGCTTTTCTATAGTTTAGATGTGACATGCCTAGGTGTGGATGGGTTTTTGTTCTGTTTTGTATTTATCCTGCTTGGTGTTGTCTAAGATAAGTGGTTTCATCACTGCCATTAATTTGAGAAAATTCTGAGCTATTATTATTTCACACATTTCTCCTGCTCCTTTTTCTTTTACTGTTCTTCTGGTATTCCAGTTGCACATATGTCATACCTTTTATAATTGTACAACAATTCTTGGATATTCTGTCGGGGGTGGGGGTCTTCTATTTTCCTCTGTGCATTTCAGTTGGGAAGTTTCTATTCAAAAGTCTTCAAGCTCACTGAATCTTTTCTCAGCTTTGTCCTGTCTACTGCTGAGCCCATGAAAAGCATTCATTTGTTCATTTGCAGAACAGAGGCCAAAGAGGAAATTATCAGGAACTCACCTTGCACAATTTCATGTAATTATTTGTGCTAATAGCCCTCCTCGATTTTTCATCTTCATCTTTCACTCTGTGGTACCTAAGAACACAGATTCTCTGAGCCAGGCAGTCATAGTCTGAGTCTTGTCTCTGTTACTGTGATGGTTAATACCAAGTGTCAACTTGATTGGATTGAAGGATACAAAGTATTGATCCTGGGTGTGTCTGTGAGAGTGTTGCCAAAGGAGATTAACATTCAACTCCCTGGGCTGGGAAAGGCAGACCCACCCTTAATCTGGGTGGGCACAATTTAATCAGCTGACAGGATGGCTGGAATATAAGCAGGCAGAAAAATGAGAAAGGAGAGGCTGGTCTAGCCTCCCAGCCTACATCTTTCTCCTGTGAGGGATGCTTCCTGCCCTCAAACATTGGACCCCAAGTTCTTCAGTTTTGGGACTCGAACTGGCCCTCCTTGTTCCTCATCCTGCAGACAGCCTATTGTGGGACCTTGTGAGTATGTGAGGTGATAATTTATATATATATTCCATTAGTTCTATCCCTCTAGAGAACCCTCACTAATACAATTACTTATGAACTATGGGATATTAATCAAGTTACAAATGCCAAGCCTCATATGTTTTTGTATCTAAAATAGGAGCTCTTGTATTATCTTAATGTTGTTTGTTTATTGTTTTCTTGTACATTTTTGGAAAGTAACTGAAGCAGCTCAGATAAACCAGGTGAATGTATAATCTCTAAAATGGTGATAATAGATCGAGTTTATACATATAGAATGCCAGTTTATACATCTCCTCAGATTGTGTAGATGCTATATTTAAACATGTTGATATTCATCATATTGTCTGGAATTTTCACACAATGGAATCTGAATAGTTTATTTACAACTTTTTATCTATTCTTTTGATTCCTTGTATCTAATCAACAATATTTTTATGTAAAATATTTTCTAGGTTATGTCTCAAGACCTGAGGCCTTGCTTTACCTGATCTTCAGCTTAATTGACCAGAGGACTCATCACTACTTACCTGATTAATGTCAAGCCCAATAGTCCCACCCTTGCCACATTCTCTTCCCAAAGCCCAAGCGCTCATTCCTAAAGTGCAAAGACAACACTTTAAAAACGTGTTTTTTCTTTTGAACAAAAAGGAGGTATCTTTTAAATAATGTTATCTTAATTCCTCATTTCTCTAAAAGCAACCACTCCATTAAATGAAAGGTATTTAAGCATAAATTGATTTTAATACATTAAATATTAAAATACCTTTCATATACGGATGATCCCCAATTTATAATGGTTCTACTTATAATTTTTCAACTTTGCAATAGTGCAAAAGCCATACATATTCTGAGAAACCATGCTTTAGGTACCCATACAATCATTCTGTTTTTCACATTCGGTTCTGCATTCAAGAAACTACATAAGATGGTCAATATTTTATTGTAAAACAGGCTGTATGTTATATGATTTCATCCAACTGTAGGCTAAAGTTAGTGTATTAAGCATGTTTAAGGCAGGCTAGGCTAAGCTATGATGTGTTGAATGCATTTCAATTTTTAATATTTTCAACTTATCATGGGTTTATTGAGATGTAACCCCATTTTAAGTCAAGAAACGTGTGTACCATATATCAAAAAACAGAACTCATCAAAATATACATGTTAACATATGCACATGTTATTATGTAATTACATGAAAAGGAAACTAGAACAAAATCCCTAAAAATATGTACAAGACTTATTTTTGGCAAAAAAAAAGTAATTAAAAAAAGGAGACAGAGGCAGATTATTATATATCTTTCTCAAGCTTTAAAGTGTTGGAACTTTGAACAGTAAACCTGAATTTGCATAATACCTTATAAATGAAAAAAAGATAAGCTTCTGCTATTGATGTTATTTATAAGAATATTAGTAATTTTATTTTTTACATAATATGTTAAACCTAGAACATTGCTCACATAAGCACAGAAAGTTTTGAGACCTTAACGTGCTTCTCTCCTCTTCATTGTGTATGCTTCATACAAAAGCAGTGGTTCAGGGCTGGCTGCTCTGTCATAGGCATGGCTGCTGCATCAGTGCCCAGCTCATCTCCCGCTGCCTGTCACCCACTCCCACCAACACAAGTCATCTGGCTTCTGCTGGGGTTAGAAATGGAAGCTCTGCTCTGAAATAATGTTTCTCTTTTAAAAAATTAAACAAAGAAATGTTTTAAAACGGCTTAACTTCTATCTTTAGAACCTTTAGAATTGTATTCGCTAGGGCTCTTTGTCTTTAACAAAAGGTTCTCTATTAAGTGATATTCTCAATTCAGAGAAACTGGAAAACTATGGGATCCCAAAGGAATATGGTATAGGTAGTTTGAAAGCCTTCCACCCCAGAGGCTACTCTGCAGTGAATATATGCCTCACACTCTCCCACAAACACTGGTCACTGCAGAAAATGCATTGTTTTGCTGCAATAGGGTTTTATTTCAGACGTCAGTTAAAATATGGGCAATGCTTTATCCATGGGAGAAAAATGTGGTGAGATAATGATGTCTGTCTGGTAAGATATGGTCTGTATTCTAACCTATCCCTTACTTCCTCTATCACATTTAAGAGAATTTCACAATGTTTTAACACCATTTGTCCACACCTACTAACTAACTGGGATAGTTTGAAAGTGCTGCATAGCTTCCAGAAATATCAAGGGTTTTCTCCCAGCTACATCTTGGGACTTCTGTACTCCCTACAGCATCAAAGGGAATGACTGCTAGACAGTCTCACACCTTGATAGATGCCCTGGTTGAGGAAGGCCTCTTCTTACATATCCGTAATAATCAGAGTCCATAGTTTTCCTGGATTAAGGGACTGTTCTAGGTACAGATATGTGACTGTCATTAGCGGAAATTTTCAAACAGGGAAAAAATTGTTAATAATTTATTGAGATAAGGAGAAACTTGGTAGAAAATATGGAAGGAAATCTGTTAAAAGCTATAACTGTCAATGGTGCCATGGAAATAAAATTATGTTCTGGGAACTGAATAGAAAGAGATGCAGGATAATACACATGAGGAGAAGGACAAATGTCAGAGAACATTGGGTGTGCCTCCCAATCATGCTAATTCTGAGCTCTGAAACTTCTAACAAGTTACCTGGAGAGTCAGACTCAGAATAAGACCCATTTCATGGGGTTATTGTGAAGATTAATTTAGACAATGTGAGTGAAAGTTTCAGGCACACAGCAGGTATTCAGAGAGACAAGGCAACACAGAGAGGGTTTTAGTTTTTCACGTGACCCTAAAAGCAGCAGCTCCAAAATAAATGGAAATGGTTTCATTTTCTTTCTATACTTCTTTTTTTTCCCTATATTTTCTTCTCTTTGGTGAGGTCTGCTTTAAGTCATTCTATTTTATAAATATATACTCTTGCAATTTAGAGAGTAACTTCTCCCTAGGGTATGTCTGAAAATTAATTATACTTGTATTGTCAGTATTGATATTAAATTATAATTTATTTTACTAGTAATACTTTATCTTTTGTAATTTAACTAAAATAATACTAACAACTTTTAAAATAAGTAATAAGGTAAAAAAGCAGGCATAGGCTTTTACTCTTTGTGTATAGTACCAACAGTCTATTTCTTTTTTATCTGACATGACCAGTAGAGATTAATGCACACGATAAGAAAATATTCAATAAATTCTTGTTGACTAGAGTAGAAAAAATAATCCCCTTGTAAATCTGGTACTTTCTAATTCCGTTCTTATTTTATCCCTGGTATCCAATAATACTGTTGAATCTAAACAACAACTTCAATGATATACAACAGTGGGGATACGCCCAGACTCAAACAACTTGAAGCTGTAAGTTCCAAAAGTAATCATAACAGAATTATTATGGATGCATGGAATATTTTTCATGCAGCTATTTTCCACTTATATTTCTTATGTCAGTTACCTTTTCATAGGACACGTCGTCTTCGTAAGAGTTTTATTATTTCATCATGATTCATAGAAATCATATTCCTTTCCAACCAAACTAAACTATTTATAATCATTCTTTCTAGACACTAACTCTACTACATTCTCTATTATCTATGGACATTTTCCTTTTGTTGACATTTTTTCAGCTGTAAAAATGAGTATAATTGTTATTATGATTATGAAATAAGTGTTTTGCACAGCCCTGAGTGCACTGTCCTCTCTCTCAAAGATACACGTATATACTCTCTCTCAATATGTGTGTGTGTATATTTATATATACACACGCATATATATACTCTCCCTCTCTGTGTGTATATATATAATTTTATACATATATAACTTTATATATGTTTTATGTATTTATAAAGCTCTCTCCATATATATATATATTTATATATACTATCTAAACTATCTAGCAACAATCTAGCTGCCTCCCAACCTTAACAGAGGGCTGTGTAACACCAATCATCAGAAAATTATCATGGGTATTGGAAATAAGTGATTCATTATAGCAAGGCTTTGAGATCCAGATATCTAAAAAAAGAAAAAGAAGGAGAGTAAGAAGGAAAACTAGGAGACAGAAAATACAAGAGAGGAGAGGGAAAGCAAGAAATAGAAAGAATGTAAATCTATTTTCCAGCTTCACAGAATTATATTTTTAAAGGAATTAATAGCAAAAATGAGTAGGTTAGAGACAAAATTTCTACAACTTGTTGGTAAGGAATCTATTTAGTTTGTATATGCCATTTACCCTGGCATTGTGAAAGGAAATCTTCTGCCAGTGATGATTAGGGGAAACTATGTATTTCAAAAAACATAGCTTCTTCATCTAAGATAGATGAGACTGATTGGAAATAGCTTCCTGTGGTGACGTTGGAAAACGGAGGGAATTATCTAATCTCAAAGTGCGTAGCCAGAGTCTTGGGTCCCAGGGGCCTTCTCCTTTGTCACACTAAAATCTGTTTTTAAAGCAACTTGATGCACATCCCTCTCCCAGTCTTCACCACAGACTTTGCTTCATTTTAGTCCCTGCAGAGATTTCCAGACTTTAGCTTCTCAAAAATCATCTTCTTTTGAACTAGAAATTTAATGCAAGACAGTGTATTCTACGGTCATAGATCGTGTCTGGCAACATGGCTTTTGAACACATTTTAGAGTTCTATATTGAAGATTAGACCTTAGGAGTCACAATGGCTGTGGTATGCCTCAGGTTCTGAGTAATTTTTTACAGGCTACACAAGCTTCGAGTTTCATGATCAGAGAACATTTCTTCCTAATGCCCATTATTTTTCCTTATGCCTAGAATATTTATTCTTTCACAGATGGTTAACCACCTTCTCCTTGACTGGTTTATCTGCCCTTATATTTAATTAGATATTTTCATTGATGAAAAACGTTTTGTCATTTTGTCAAGACTAGTAGTAGGATCTCTTTATTTATTCATTAATGAAACAATTATTGACCTTCAAACAATGTCCTAATATTTTCCAGTATTTCAAATGTATATTTAGGCACTATTTTTCTACCACATAGTCCCTAAATAATAATATGTGCTTTTCAAAAATAATATTATTGGCCAGGCACAGTGGCTCATGCCTGTTTTCCAAGCACGTTGGGAGGCCAAGATGGGTGTATCAGCTGAGGCCAGGAAATCCCAGCTACTCAGGAGGTTGAGGCAGGAGAATCACTTGAACCCAGGAGGCGGAGGTTGCAATGAGCCAAGATCATGCCATTGCACTCCAGCCTGGGCAACAGAGCAGGACTCTGTGTCAAAAAAAAAAAAAAAAAAAAAGAAGAAGAGGAAAAGAAAAGAATATTATTTTACCTCAGGTTCACAGTATTGAATGGACCATAATCCTTGATTCACATCATAAGCTCTTTCACGCCCATTATGTATGTGTTTATCCATTAGTGAAATTACACCTATGAAAACATGATGCAATACAAGAACTGAACGATTCATAAAGCACTCATATGCTTATGTGCTCATCTTCATAACTCCTTTGCTTCCCCTCACCTGAGGTTACTGAGAACATCTTACATTTCCTCTTTTTTATTTCATACATATATTTTCACTTATACAAGTTCTTGCAAAGCACACTTGCGTTTTATTGCTTTTCACCTCATAAAACCTATGCTGAATTGATCCATTTTGGACTTTTCCTACATTATAATATTTTACTAAGATTTTTCTATATGATTTTATGTAGTTGTGCTTCATTTGTTATGGTTCAGAATAATATCCCATTGTTTTGTCAATGGGCATTATTATAAATTTCTCTTTGTATGCATATGCAAGAGTTTATCTTGGGTTGTAAATGGAAGTGAAATCACTGGGCCATAGAATGTGTGAATGTTAAGTTTTCCAGGATAAGGGCGAACTGTTTTCCCAAAACGATTATACTAGTATTTGGTTCCATCAGCGACGTTTAAGAAATCCTCTTAACTGGGCACATGTCATAAGGACCTTCTGAGGGTGTGTCATGAGTGCGTCCTTAACCTCGGCAAAATAAACTTTCTAAATTGAATGAGATCTGTTCTCAGATACTTTTGCATTCATACAAGTTATTACTGGAAACAGTGAAGAAGGCTTTAAAAATAAAACTTATCAAGTTTAGGTGAGATTAAATGAAAGCTCTAAAGTTGTGAACCCCAAAAATCTGAGACAGGTCTCAGTTAATTTAGAAAGAATGTCACTTTCTGACAGGCCCAGGAGCCCCAAGTTTATCTTGGAACCTCAGAGAGGAATTCACCCAACTCACAGGTATTTGATGGTACAAATCCATGGCTGGGCTTGGCTTTAAAAATTTTATCTGAGATTCCTTCTATGGAACAAAGTTCCATCAAAACCAGTTTAAAAGCCTATGTAAAAACAAATAATTATTCTTGCTGCACTGTATACAAATAATCAGGACTAGTGTAATAAAGTGAATCAGTTCTAAAAAAAATCCTCTAAATTCACATACTGTTTATTCAGAAAATGTGATGCTGTGCCTTTTTTTTTTTCAGATGACTTTAGAACAAACTGGACTAAATGGAAGAAGTAAATCAGTCTGTGGTGTCTGAATTCATCATTCTTGGGCTTTGTGATTCATGGGAGCTCCAGGACTTACTCCTAGTGATATTTTCTTCACTTTATTTGATCACCATTTTAGGCAACATCTTCATTGTGGTTATAATTATCACTAACCTCCATCTCCATTCCCCTATGTACTTCCTGTTAGCCAATCTCTCATTCATTGACTTCTGTCTTTCCTCAGTCACTGCCCCTAAAATGATCACGGACTTTCTCAAAGAAAATAAGACCATCTCCTTCGGAGGCTGTATGTGTCAAATTTTCTTTGGACACTTCTTTGGAGGGGGCGAGATGGTACTGCTTGTGTCAATGGCCTATGACCGTTATGTGGCCATCTGCAAGCCACTCCATTACTCCAGCATCATGAACAGATATATGTGCATTGGGTTAGTGATGATATCATGGATTATTGGCTTTGTGCATTCAACAAGCCAACTAATTATGATTGCAAAGCTGCCCTTCTGTGGACCCAGGGAATTGGACAGCTTTTTCTGTGATATTCCATTGGTAATCAAGCTAGCCTGCATAGACACCTATATTCTAGAAATGTTGATAAATGCTGACAGTGGGGTACTGGCAACCATCTGCTTCATTCTGTTGCTGAGCTCTTACTCTCATATTCTGTTTACTGTCTGCCTTCACTCTAAGGGTGGAGCATCCAAGGCTCTCTCTACCTGCGCTGCCCACATCACAGTGGTAGTGTTATTCTTTGGGCCTTGCATCTTCATCTATTTGTGGCCAGTCAGTATCCCCTGGGTGGACAAGTTTCTTGCTGTATTTTATGCAGTCATCACACCTCTCCTAAATCCAGCCATTTACACCCTAAGAAACAAAGATATTAAAAATGCCATAAAGAGACTACTATGTTAGTATTAGATTGCAGTGAGTATTTAGTGTCTCACCCTAGCATGTTTATAGTAATGTCCCTAAATTAGTCACATCTGACCTGTTACTTTGAACTGGGAAACATTACCCAGTTCACAGATGGTCGTCTATATCTCCAAATGAAAGATTTGTGTCAATTCTACTCAATTCCACAATCATTTATTGATTATTGAATGCTAAATTATTTCCTGTCTGGGAAATTTGGCCAGTCTTTAGGACTATGATTTTGACTGTGCTCAAGGATGACTTGAAGTTAATTAATGACATTTATTACTCTTGGTGCTACTACTTCCAATACCCACTACCATATGCTGAAATTTTCTATTATGCTAAGCATTTCTTTGAGCAAAGTATGTCACGTAAGTCTTCTCTTAATTTTTTTCAATAAGCCAGTGAATTGAGTATTGCTATCTTTATTTTTACAAATGGATAAATTAGTCATTCAATTAATAATCACTCTACCTAACTTACCTGAAGACACACTGTAAAGGTAATTGTGAAACATTCCCCATCACACTCGGAATAAGACTGAATCAGTCATAATATAGAGAGAATGTTATTCCTTCAACTTCATGCCTTGGCCATTTGCAAAACTGTGTAATTGTCTTTAGGAGATACACAATAAAAAGAGAGATGAGTGCACTAACAATCTTAGGGTATTACTTCTCTTTCTTTTAATAAATGTGTTGGAAGTTCATTATCTATACCAGATAAAATAAGGGACATTGTGTTATATTCTAAAAATGACTAGGGACCCCAAAGACCTTCTGTTTAAGAAGGTTATATCTATTAACATTTATCAGTTTAGAAATCTTAAAAAATTAAATGATTATGTACTAATGCTTAAAAATAACAAAAATAAGGCATTATTAGTTACTGCAAATATCATATTTTAGGAAAAGTAACAATATTTTCAAAAATGTAATAAAGAAGAATGGAATGGTTTTACCTATTTGCAAATTCCTTTAGCGTATGGCTGAATAGAAGCAGTTGAGTTCTCTCATCTACTCTGCATTGCGTCTGTTGTAACATGTGCTTTTGTTAGAATTATATAAAGGCCATCTGGCCTGACAGAGATATATAGTTGAATAAAAGAGGAATGTTTTCATTTTTGTGGAAAAGCAATGGTGAATAAAACTACAGGTGAAATTTAGCACAAAGCAAGACAGTGGCATCCTGTACTAGATATTGTGGCAGTCCTCATTATCACATACTCACAGTAAAAAAAGTAAAAACTGTAATAACCTTTTAAAGTTATGTGTGCAGTATAATGCCAGATTGTATTGTTGTTTGTTGTTGCTATTTTGGTTGTGGTTTAAATAGTGAATATTGTATATTTCTCCATTTTGATGATTTTCATTCAATATTTACTGCAATCTGGGAAAGTTTTTCCACCCTAGCAACACTTCCTAGATTTCTTCTCAGTTACTGTTTATCTGAAAGTGTCTTTTTTTTTTTTTTGAGATGGAGTCTCGCTCTGTCGCCCAGGCTGGAGTGCAGTGGCGTGATCTCAGCTCACTGTAAACTCCACCTCCTGGGTTCACACCATTCTCCTGCCTCAGCCTCCCGAGTAGCTGGGATTACAGGTGTGTGCCACCATGCCCGGCTAATTTTTTTGTATTTTTAGTAGAGATGGGGTTTCACCGTGTTAGCCAGAATGGTCTCGATCTCCTGACCTCGTGATCCACCTGCCTCGGCCTCCCAAAGTGCTGGGATTACAGGCGTGAGCCACCATGCCCGGCCGAAAGTGTCTTTATTTTTTCTTCATATTTGAAAGATATTTTCATTAAGTCTGGAATTCTAATGTGTCAGTTTTTCTCAAAGCTTGAACTGGATAAAGAAAATGTGGTACATACACACCATGGAATCCTACTCAGCCATTAAAGGGAATGAGATCATGTCCTTTGCAGTGACTGGATAAAGCTGGAGGCCATTATCCTAAGCAAAACTACTCAGGAACAGAAAAACAAATATTGCATGTTCTCATTTATGAGTGAGAGCTAAACATTGAGTGCACATGGACACAAAGAAGGGAACAACAAACCCCTGGGTTTACTCCAAGGTGGAGGGTGAAAGGAAGGAGAGGATCAAAAAACTACCTATCAAGTAGTATGCATATCACCTCAGTGACAAATTAATCTGTACACAAAATCCCCATGATGGGCAATTTACTTATGTAACAAACCTGCACGTGTACCCCTGAACCTAAAATAAAAGTAAAAGTAATAATAATAAAATGTTATTCCAATGCTTCTGGCTTTCATGTTTTCTGTTGAATAGTCATCAGTTTTATTGCTGTTCCTTTGAAGATATTAAGTTCCTTTTTCTCGCTACCATAAATATGTTCTTTTTGCCTTCAGTTTCAGCAAAGTGACAATATGCCTATGATATCGTTTTCACTGTAGTCATCTCTCTTGTTCACTGCACTTCTTGAATCTACAAGTCCTACCTTTTATCTTTTAAATTAAAAGATAAACTTTTCCATGGTATTATTTTTCTATATATAAGGCTGAATCCCTTTGCCAGCTGGATGTGTAATGAATAATTTAATTCTCTATTTTTGGGGATTTTATTTTTAAAATAAATAATTGTAAAATATTTGCCCAATAGCTAAATATTTTAGCTAATCTGTTGTTATTACCTGAAGAAAAAAATTTTGTAATTGGATTTTAATCATATGGCAATTTTTAAGCATTTGATATATGTTTTGAACTTATGATCTGTAGAAGATTTATAATTTATACTATAAATTGCAAAGTATGATGGTGTCTATTTTCTTAAAGGCTCACCTATGTATCGGGGGAACCTGCCCCCGATAGTCATGTAGGTTCTTTTCTATTTTCCCTAAGTGTCGGCTGGTCTGAGAAATAAAGGGACAGAGTACAAAAGAGAGAAAATTTAAAGCTGGGTGTCCAGGGAAGACATCACATGTCAGTAGGTTCCGTGATGCCCCCTGAGCCGTAAAACCAGCAAGTTTTTATTAGCAATTTTCAAAACGGGAGGGATTGTATGAATAGGGTGTGTGTCACAGAGATCACGTACTTCACAAGGTAATAGAATATCACAAGGCAAATGGAGGCAGGGCGAGATCACAGGACCAGGGCAAAATTAAAATTGCTAATAAAGTTTCAGGCAGGCATTGTCATTGATAACGTCTTATCTGGAAACAGGGTTTGAGAGCAGACAACCGGTCTGACCAAAATTTATTAGGCAGGAATTTCCTCATCCTAATAAGCCTGGGAGTGCTACGGGAGACTGGGGCTTATTTCATCCCACCGCTGCGACCGTAAAAGACAGCCACCCCCAAAGCGGCCATTTCAGAGGCCTACCCTCAGGGACCCATTCTCTTTCTCAGGGATGTTCCTTGCTGAGAAAAAGAATTCAGCGATATTTCTCCCATTTGCTTTTGGAAGAAGAGAAATATGGCTCTGTTCCACCCAGCTCACTGGCAGTCAGAGTTTAAGGTTATCTCTCTTGTTCCCTGAACGTTGCTGTTATCCTGTTCTTTTTTCAAGGTGCCCAGATTTCATACTGTTCAAACACACATGCTCTACAAACAATTTGTGCAGTTAATGCAGTCATCACAGGGTCCTGAGGTGACATACAGCCTCCTCAGCTTTCGAAGATGACCGGATTAAGAGATTAAAGTAAAGACAGGCATAGGAAATCACAAGGGTATTGATTGGGGAAGTGATAAGTGTCCATGAAATCTTCACAATTTATGTTCAGAGACTGCAGTAAAGACAGGCATAACAAATTATAAAAGTACTAATTTTGGGGAACTAATAAATGTCCATGAAATCATCACAATTTATGTTCTTCTGCCATGGCTTCAGCCAGTCCCTCCGTCCGGGATCCCTGACTTCCCACAACACCTATGACATATTATTCTTTTATTTTAAGTTTTTACAGTTTTTTACAAACATAATAGCAATTCTATTTTTTATTTACATTTCTTTGATTACAGATGAATTTTAATGTTCTTCATATACTTATTGACTATTTTTGGATTTCCTATTTTGTCATAAACATGAGTTTATTTTAAATTTGGTATACATTTACATTTAACAGTTATTTCCTACATTTATTTTAGTTAAATAATTTATACAAAAGATTTAAATTTTTGAAACTTAAAGGGTCAGAAATTTTTTTCTGCATTATTTGCACATGGGGTGATATACTTAGATTTTTCTCACTCAAAGACCTATTTGATGTGGTCCTTTGTTAGATTCTTAAGTGGTCTCTTTCCTTCCTCTCTGAGTTTACCTGCAATCACCACCTACTGGACTGGAAGTCAATCTGCACAACCCATCGTAAACATCTGTTGACACAAGTATACCACACTTGGGTAAGAGACATGCTTCCTACAACCTCTGCTACCACCATCACCTATGCCACCCCAGCTACCAAGGAGGTGGTGAGCCCACACAGCAGCCCAAAACACCACTACTACAACCAGCATTTAAGAAAGGCACCACACTAAAGCTATTTATAACCAAGGAAATCATATAGAGATTTCACCGCTGAACACGGCCAGAAGCAAATCCCAACAATCCTAGTCAACATACATCATAGTCATATCCTCAAGAGGATAATTTCACATATCAGTATTCACCTTGAATGTAAATGAATTAAATGCTCCACTTAAAATATATACATTGGCAGAACGGATTTTAAAAAACAATCCAACTAAACACTATTTATCACAAACTCACCTTAGTAGTAAAGACATTTATACGCTGAAGGTAAAGGGGTAAATATCTTTTTCCAAAGATATTCCACACAATGGAAGACTTCTCAAAAACAAACAAACAAACAAAAAACCCTTACATTCGACAAACGAATTCGGTAAAACTTCAGGATACAGTATCAATGTACAAAGATCATCAGCATTTTTACACCAATAACAATTAAGGCAAGAACCAAATCGAGAAGGCAATTTCATTTACAATACCTACAAGAAATATTTAATAAAATGCCTAAAAATATAGTTAACCAATGAGGTGAAAGATCTCTACAAGGAAAACACTGATGAAAGAAACTGTAGACAATAAAAATAAATGAAAAAAAATCCTATGCTCATGGATTGAAAGAATCAATATCATAAAAAATAACCATATTGTCCAAAACAATCTACAAGTCCAATACAATTCCTATCAAAATACCAATGTCATTTTCACATAATTAGAAAAAACAATCCTAAAATTCATATGGAACCAAAAAAAGAGCTGAAATAGCCAAAGCAATCTGAGCAAAAAGAACAAAGCTGGAGGCATTACATTACTTGACCTCAAATTATACTACCAGGCTATAGTAACTAGAACAGTATGATACTAGTATAAAAATAGACATATAGACCAATGGAACAGAATAGAGAACCCAGAAATAAAATCACATATCTACAGTCAGCTGACATTTCACACAGTCAACCAATACATACCCTGGGGAAAGGACACTCTCATGACTAAATGGTGCTGGGAAAATTGGACTGCCAGATGCAGAAAAATGAAAACTGCATCCCTATATCTCACTATACACAAAAATCAACTCAAGATGGATTAAAGACTTAAATGTAAGGTCTGAAACTATTAAAATACTAGAATAAACTCCAGGGAAAACTCTTCTGGACATTGGTATAGTCAAAGCATTTATGACGAAGACCTCAAAAGCACAAGCAATCAAACCAGAAATAGAACATTTTGACTTAAGTACTCAACATAGTACTTAACTAAGATTTACTAAATTCATGTATCAAATCTAAGAGTTTTTGATACTACAATGGTAGATACCTATCATAACACATTTTTCCAAACCCATAGAATGTACCAAGGTGAACACTAATGTAAACTATGGACTTTGGGTGATAATAATGTGTTAATGTAGATTCATCAATTGTAAGAAACACACCACTTTAGTAGGGGATGTTAATGGGGGAGGCTACGCACATTTGAGATACATGGGGTATATATGCACCTTCCTCTCCATTTTGCTATAAACCTAAAACTGCTGTAAAAAGAGTCTTTTCTTTAAAAAAAACAAGTATTGTTTTAAAGACTCAGAGATAATACAGTAAAATGAAATTACTAATTATTTTCTCTGAGTAATAGAAAAATTAGTGATTTTTTTCTTTCCTTCTTTATTTTCTAGGAATCTGAATTTCTTAGTTTAATGTCAATTGATATTAGTTGATCCAATTTAATGAGAGAAAAAGAAACAATATTTTCATCAGTAGAAATATAGATGATTATATGTTAGTGTGCTAACTACAAATTGGAAGGTTTCAATTAAATAGAAAAAGAAAAGCATAAAAACAAGTAACTCATAATTATAAAAATATAAGTGACGACTAAACTCATTTAAAGATATTAAACCTCAGTAATCCTTAAGAAAATGCAATTTTAAAATAACAGATTTGTTTTGTTTTTACTGATTTTTGTTAACTGATTGGCAAAGACAAAAATGAAAAAAAGAAAAAGAGACACAGATTAATCCCAGTGTGTTTGAAAGAGTCCCTATAGTAGAAACTCTTAAACATGATTGGGGGAAGTAGAAATTAATATTTATTAGAATTTAAAATGTTCAACTCCAGGCAACAACAGAGATCTCCGAGATCCCTATCCCTGAACAAAGGGTTAAATTCACTGAGCATTGAGGAGGTCTTGTAACTGAAAGGAAATGCCATAGCTTACATAACAGACACCTAAAATAAAAAACAAATCTTGCCGAGCAGAAAAAATAGTATGATTCAGTATTGTCCATACATGAAAACATCTCAAAGAACAAAAATGCCCAACTTTGAAGATCAATCTAGCAAAATGTGATTTTTAGGTGGCTTTAACTTCCTAAAAGCCTTACTTTTGCAGTTTAGATGCCTTTTACAAAGAATTAACATTTGTTAGTGAGAAAGTATAGATTTTTCAAAATACAAGTGGAAATTCAAGACACACAGCCCATTAAATGAAGAAATACCACACAAATATTTAAAAAATGAAGCATAATAGTAGGTAAACAATTTTTTTCTGATGAAAAACCAAAACTATTAGTATAGCACAAATTATCAGCAATGCATCCATAGTATTCAACATATCTTAGTTGCATATACATAACATAAATATAAAATTGGCTGACTGATAAACTTGGTTAAGGCTGGAGGTGATTTCAAAAAGAGGAAAAATAAGGGAAGTGACAGTGATAGAATTTAAAAAAGAGAAAAGGAAACTAGAAGTGAGGAACTGAGAGATGAAAGACAGGCGAGAAGGGAGTCTGTGTGGGAGTCCCCTGATGAGTTACAATTCTGCTTAAACTCTTTAAATTACTTTTACCCTTTCACAAAAGTACAGACTGTAGAGGCAATCCGTCTTCTATTTTCCTAGTCTCACATCTTGATTCTGCCCTGCTCCCACAAAGTCCTGTCCAAGTTTAACTACTTGGATAACCATTTTTCATATGTTTGCTTGCCGCCTGGCTGGACCGATGTGTGCATGCTTTTGGTTCTGCTGTTAAGTACAACCCAGGCAACACCGTCTCATAGACTTCTTCCTCCTTCCTCCCTCCTCCCAGTTGTATCAGACCTTTATGTCCTCATATCACTTTGTACAAGCATCTGTCATAATGCTTATGGACACTTTATGATTGACATTTCGCTACCTTGTCTGTCACTCCCAACATGTCTATGAGCTCCCCCTAAGGAGACAGATCATTTCTTACTGACAAATTCTGGCCCATAGTAAGTGTTCCAGAAGGTGTTCAGAATTACTTGGACAGATGGAAGAATGGAAAGATGATTTGATTTGATGATAACAGTTTCTGGGTAAGTTATGATTTATCCTGTGTTTTGATCCTTCCCATAGAATGGTTAATTACAGAGTCAATCAAGAAACTGTTTTAAGCAGCTGCAGGATGTATTAATCCCTCACAACCTGCCTGTCACTTTGTCTCAAGCCAAAACAGTGAATTCAACAAGTTTAAGGGAGGTTCATTTAAATGATAATGTGAATCTAGAATTGACTTTTTGAAGTACATGTGTATCTTATCTTCATTTTTATTTAAAAAATAATTGATAAGAGAGTCTTCAGCAGGCAGCATTTCCCATAGAATAAGATGCAGCAGTAAGATGGAGCATCCTAACAAGTGTACAGGTCTTTTGGAAGCTGCTGTCTCAGTGAGGTCTGCTCTATTCTTTTCTGGCTAAATACTAAATACTCCTTTTTTTCCTTAGGAAACATACTTCATTCTGTTTCACATTCCTCCACAGTCCCCTTAATTCCTGTTTATCTATTCATTTCTGAATTCAATCAGTTCAGAATACTTCCCCAATCTCACATTCTAAAGAACACTTCACTGCAGATCAAAGCGATATTATTTGCTTCTAATGATGCTTATGATTCTCACTAAATGAAGTAGGATCTGGAAATGGCAGTAGCAGCAGAAGCTATGGCTATTTTTTGCAATTCACCATCACCTAGTGGTATGTATTTCTCAGAAATTATGAACACACTACTTTCCTTCATCTTGTAATGATCTCAAACCTGAACTGTGAGTTTATAGTCCATGTATTTTAATACCTGCAATTATTTCAGTGCATATATTTCTCTTGTAAATTTTGTATATTGCTGAATATTTCTACCTTTGAAAATTTCTCCCAAGTAAAAAATGAAATAATGAAAAAGCAAAGAGAATATTGCTCCCCCTTTGCCTTCTGCCATGATTGTAAGCCTCCTGAGGCTCTCATCAGAAGCAGATCCTGGCACTGATTCGTGTACGGTCTGCAGAACCATGGAGTGAGTTTTGGTAATCATATTTTCCTTGAAACTGATTAAATTTATTTTGTATTTCCAGTTCCTTTTTGAAAATAAATATATAATTGTTTTAAAATTACATCTATGCCTGTAATGATTTTTTAAATATCCAATTAAAGTGTTGTGAAATTGTGATTTCTTTAGGTAGCTAATATTCCAACTGCCATATTTTCCTTAAAAATTACCTTTAATTTATTGGTTGATTCCAATATAAATCTGGTTTTTAATGTATTAATATTTATTTTCTGTGTATTCTTTTCTGACATTTTGCTTAGGTTCACTGTATTGTTTATTACCGAAATAGTGCAGTTGGGAACCCAATTATGTTTTATTTATCTTTATGTGGTATATGAGAAGTTTAAGCTATTAATATACCTCTGAGCAATGTTTTAGCCACAATCTAAAGGATTGATATTATCATTATTATTATAACTTTTTTTTAAAAGACTTTACTTTTTTTAGAGAAATTTTAGGTTCATAGCAAAATTTAGAGGAAGGTACAGAGATTTTCCATGTATCCCCTGGCCACACATGCGCAGCCTCCCCAACTACCAACATCCCGCACCACAGTGGTATCTGTTACAACTGATAAACCTACATTGACACATCATTATCATCCAAAGTCCATAGTTTATATTAGGGGTTCACTTTTGATATTGTGTATTTCAGCGGTTTGGACAAATGTATAATTACAGTATTATTCTATATATATCCTTATACAGTAGTATCATACAGAGTATTTTCACTGCCCTAAAAATCCTCTGTGCTCCCACCTATTATTCCTTCTTTACTATCTTTTTACTCTCTTCATAGTTTTGCCTTTCCCAGAATATCATATAGTTAGAATCATACAGTATATAGCCTTTTCATACTGGCTTCTTTCACTTAGTAATATGCATTTAAGGTTCCACCATGTCTTTTTATGGCTTAATAGCTCATTTGTTCTTAGTGCTAAATAATATCCCATTGTCTGGCTGTACCACAGCTTATTTATCCATTCACCTACTGAATGACATCTTAGTTGCTTCCAAGTTTTGGCAATTATGAACAAAGCTGCTATAAACATCTATGCACAGATTTTTGTGTGGACAGAAGTTTTCAACTCCTTTGGGTAGATACCAAGGAGCATGATTGCTGGATTATATGGTAAGAGTATGTTAAGTTTTGGTAAGGAACTGCCAAACTGTCTTCCAAAGTGGTTGCACCAATTCCAACCAGCAATGAATGAAAGTTCCTGTTGTTTCACATCCTTGTTAGCATTTTATATTTTCAGTGTTCAGGACTTTGATCACTCAAATAGATGTGTAGTGGTATCTCTGTGGTATTAATTTGCATTTCCCTGATGACATGCATGGAGCATCTTTTCATGTGCTTATTTGCTATCTGTATATTTTCCCTGGTGGGTATCAAAGTCTTCTGTTGATTTTTAATTTGTTCATTTGTTTTCTTATTGCTGAGTTTTATGAGTTACTTGTATATATTTGATAACAGTCCTTTATCAGTGTGTCTTTTGCAAATATTTTCTCTTTGTGGATTGTTTTCTCTTTCTTATTTTTATTTCTTCTTATTTTAGGCTTGGGGGTACATGTGAAGGTTTGTTACATAAACAAACATGTGTCATAGGGGTTTGTTGTACATATTATTACATCACCCAGGTATTAAGCTCAGAACCCCTATAGTTATCTTTTCTGCTCCTCTCCCTCCTCCCACCCTCCCCCCTCAAATAAATAGACCCCAGTGTCTGTTGTTTGTTTCTTTGTTTTCGTAAGTTCTTATCATTTAGCTCCCACGTATAAGTGAGAACATGCAGTATTTGGTTTTCTGTTCCTGTGTTAGTTTCTTTGTATTACTGATTCCATTATATCTCCTCTCTTTCCTATCAATTATACTTTTTAAAATATTTCAGTGATTGCCTTATAGTTAACAATACACATTTTAACTAATGTTCATTTTCATATAACACTATACTGTTTCACATGTAGTACAAGTACCTTATAATAGACTATTCCCAATTTCTCCCTCTTGTCACTTGTAACATAGTTATCATTCATTCACTTATCCATATGTTATAACAACCTTACATATTAATGCTGCCATTGCTTTAAACATCTTGTAAACCAGTTAAGAAAGGAAAAATTATTTTATTCTACTTTCATTTTTTCCTTTTCCAATGGTCTCCCTCTCTTTATGTAGATCCAAGTTTCTAGCCTGCTTCCTTAGTAACTTCTTTTAATATTTATTTCAGGGTAGCTTTGCTGACAATTGATTCCCCAGTTATTGTTTGTCTGTGAAATTTATTTCTCCTTCCCTTTTGAAGGATAATTTCACTGGATGTAGAATTGTAGGTTAATAAAGGGTTTCTGTTTCAATCCATTAAATATTTCACTCTATTCTTTTATTGCTTTCTTTTCTAACAAGAAGCCCACTATAATACTTACCCTGTTCCCCTGTATTTGTAAAATGTACCCTCTGCCCTAATTTTTTCAGTATTTTGTTCTGACTGTGGATTTTTGCAGTTTTAATATTCTATGTCTACGTGTGTTGGGTTTTTGTTGTATTTTTCATTCTTGCTGTTCTCTGGCATCCCTGGATCAGTGGTTTCATTCTTCATTTTTAGACAGTTGTCCGTCATTATTACTTCAAAAATTTCTCCTGGTCAGTTCTGTTTTTCTTCTTTCTCTTCTCCTTCCCACTTACATCTCTTTTCATTTTCTCACAATTTTTTTTTTTTTTTACTATTTTCTTCTGCTTTCTTTTTTAGTCTATTTTTTCTCTTTGCATTTCAGTTTGGGGATCTTCAAGCTCATGGCTTCTTTCCTTGGCCAAGTAGAGGCTGAATTTCTCTAGTGTCTTTGTTTTATTTTCTTCTCTTGATTTTGGGCTTCCCTACGTGTCTCTCTTCAGAGAAAGTCTGTTGTCACGTAGCTCTCAATTGTAGGCTGTTACTATACAGAAGTTCTGTCAGTATGTCGGTAAATTGTTGCAGAGGGTAGTGTTTTACAATCTTCTGATTAAATCTCCATCTTTCAATGTGTCTGTGTTTTAGGGCCAGGATTATTACAGCATTTCTTCAGTAGTTTAGCTTGTTAACTCTCCTGCCTCCTACTTCCTTCCATGACTGTAGCATTCTCACTCTATTTTCTCGAAGCCCCGAACCCTGCTGAGTTTTGTTGTCATTGTTGTTTTGTTTGTTTTCTCTTAGTTAGGAAAGGAAGCCTGGAGAGGGTTGGAGTAGGAAGAATTTTCTTCCCCAGCTGGAAAAAGTTTTTAAATTGAGCTGTGATAAAGTTCTCTCTGCTGTCCTCTGTTTTGGAAACAGCTCTGGGTATATTTTACAAAGATCACTCTTCTTCCTCAGCCCCGTTCCCAGTAGAACCAGGAGAATGTTTCAAATATTTACAATGAGAACCTGTTGGAGTTCCTGGAGTTGTGAAACTTTTTCAGCTTACATATACTGAAGGTATGTAATTAAGGACATATAAAGTTAAAGTGTTAAGTCTTTCTGCTATGTTGACACTTTAATTATTGTAAAATGTTTTCTTCCATCTCTATATTGCCTTAAAAGTATACATTACCTAATATAAGTGTACATTATCTAAGTAAGTGTTCTTTTGGTTTTTATGTGTATGTTGTATCTCTATCCTTTTAATTTCAACTTTTTTGTAAACTTAAACTTCAGTCTCCTGAAAACATAATATAGTTCAAATTTATTTCTTTTTATCCAGTCTGGCTCTATGTCTTTTAATTATAGTATTTAGTTTATTTACAGAAATATAATTACTGACATACATGAGATTTCACCAATTATTTGTGTATTTTCTACTTGTCACACTTGCTTATGTTGATTTCTCTTCTTTCTTACTGTTTGTGATTGTTATTATTCTATTTTTTCCTAAGAGCTACTGAAATATATATTTTTACCTCCATTTAGTTCTTACCATAGAGATTACAACACCCACCCTTAGCTTATTAGAACCAATTTTAAGTTACTATGTGTTATCAATTCACAGACAATTCAATTACCTTAGAACTCATCAGCTTCGCTTACTTTTTGTGCTATTGTCATTTTTAAAAATTCTATACATAGTTTACATACGAAAAGTATTTTATAGACCGTTAGATTTCCCAACATAAGAACTTTTACAGTTTTTTTATTTCTCCTTATACCTTTGAAATTCCATCTGGGATAAGATTATTTTGTACAATGAAAAACCTTCTTAATACTTTTGCAAGTCCTCGAGTGACAGATTTTTTTCTCATTTTATTTAACTAAAAATATCTAGACTGAGGAATGAACATTTTAAAAAGAATGTAAAATACATGAAAAGATAAAACATAGAGCATATAGGACATGTTAAAATGGTCTAACGTAAGTGTAATTGGAATCCTACAAGGAAGGAGCAAATAAACAGAAAGTGATATTCGAAGATGTAATAGGTGAGAAATTTTCAAAACTAATGAAGGTATCAATCAACAAAATGTTTTCTCGACCCTCCTCTGGTCATTAATTTTTTCAGTTATATCTAATCTGTTCTTAAGTTCATTCACTGAGTTCTTACTCTTTATTATTGCAATTTTAGTTTCAGAATTTACATTAAATTCATTTTTGGAATTTCCAACTCCCTGCCAAAATTTTCCAACGTATAGTTTAGTTAATTGACCATACTGATTTTATTTGTTAAGTCCATATCTCTGGAGTTCCTGTATGTCTATTTTTTGGGTCTGGTTTTTCTGCTGGTTTTCAACTTTCTTTTACGTGTGGTTACTTTTTAGTGCTATACATTATAAATGAAAGCTTTTAGATTAAGTCAAATTTGTAAATATCAATCCAATCAAAACTTGATAATTAAATTAGTTACAAATAACTATAAATTTATTAAAACATTAATTTGTCAATAAACATTTAATACTATAGATTTTTGCTTTATTTCTTTTATATTTGTATCTAGTTTCTCTTCCATGAAAAATCTTTGATCCTAATATCATTAATATCCATTTTTTAATACTACAATATATACAAAAGTATTCCAAAATGTCAGGACCAATATCGATAATAAAATAATACTATTGGAGTAAAATACAAGATTACTCTAAATTTTACTCTGAATCCTCCTGCATTTTTATTAGCATTCTAATTTTAGTTAATACTCCAATAAGTTGTTTAATATAATTTTTTTATCCCCAAGAGGTCATAAATATTTTTGATCAATTAATATCTACTTTCATTGCATTGAAGTCAGAACATTTTATTTTACTTGTGAAGAAATGTATGGTATTTTCAGTTATGTGTACACTTAAAGAGATATATTCTCCATTAGGGAGTTAGAAAAATATATATACATATACTCAAAATATTTACTATGGTTTGATTTTGTTAACTGAGTATTTTTACTTTTCCTTATTGTGTTGCCCACTTGACCTTAGATTAGACATCACTTGTCAACACCTTTTAATGGTCAGTCCTATTCTTTTCAGTTTTACTTGGTTTAGTTTTGTGTTATTAACATGTCTTTCATAATATTGTCTCTACCTGTTCTTTTGAATTTAAAAAAATTATTTTTATATTTTTGGTATACAATTTTATAACTTGTTTTTCAACTTGAGTGTCACTTAAAAAATAACACATTGGTGATGTCTCTTTCTTTTCTAATAAGGACACCAGTCATATTGGGTTAGGGCCCCACCCCTCATAGTTTTGTTTTAACCTAATCTCCACTTCAAAATAAAGGGCTTATCTCCAAATAGGGTTACTTTTTGAAGTACTAGGGGTTGGCACTTCAACATATGAATTTGGGGAAGATACAGTTCAGCTCATAACACAATCCATTACAATAGTTATGGCCACTTTTAATTTGATTGTTAAGTGCTCCCACATGCTCTTGGCTATTTCAGAATCTTAACCTTTTAACAGGAGAGAACCAAGTTCCAAAGCAAAATTCCCGACTACTGTTAACACTTAATGTGCAGAGGACTGCCATGAATCTGCTTCTTAATGCACATCTGATATGTAAAGATACATACAAAATGCAAATATCTGAACAAATTATAATATATTCTATAGTTCCTTCAAAAATATTCTACAAATTTGCTTCTAGTTACTTAATTTGACCTAGTCCATCTGATATATGAAGCCACATGACTAAGCTACCTCTGTAATCTATATTCACCATTCTTGCAACTTCCAAAAACGTTTAATGATATATGAAATAGTTGCTAGAGAATTTATTAGGAATTAGAAAAATGAGCTGATATTTCAGGTTGCCTCATAGTAATTTTTTAAAATTCTATGGTGAAAATTTCAAGATGGGGATCTTGTCTAAAAAGATTTAAGATTCAATATGTTTAATCTCAGAAGAAATATTTAACTGGAAATATTTAACTAAAACTGGAAGACACAATAGAACAATATTTATTTTCCAACATGAAAGGAGGAGGCATCATAAAAACATTTTATCATGCACAATTCCAGATTATAAAATGAGAAACGCAATATGAAAGCTATAGGGAAGCAAATTCCATCTCACTATAAGAATACAATTTCAATTTGAATAGGTAGTTTACAAAAGGTGTTGTGTTGCTGTAGGTACTGGTCAGTTTCTCCTACCTGGAAGTTTAAAAGAACAGGTTGCTTAATGGTTGAAGATACAGTGGTGTTCATTCTTGCATTGGATCCGCTGCTGAGCAAGATTATATCCGAGGTCCCTCTCTTTAGCATTTTTCAATCCTAGCCTAGTTCTACTTTCTTTGACTGAATACTTGTTCTAAATTCATAACTTTTTACCACCAGCACACTTTTAAAGGGCATGGTTAAACTCAAGGTTGAGAAAAAGAAAACCATCTTTGACCTCTTAGTGACCAGACCCCAAAAAGGCATTCAAAGCACTACTGACCACTTAACTATCTTTGTCCACTTGACTATTTTATGTGTATGTGAGTATTTCACAATATTCTATGAAACAAATTAAATTTCTTACAAAATGTATGGAACTGAGTACATTTATTAATATAGGTAATAGTACAAAGGAAGAAAATGAAAAATCAGCAAACCTGAATCAACATAGAATGTGAAACTGCTCTGCTTGCCAAATAATAACTGTGATGGGAACCAGTCATTCTCTCTGATGAGAACATTTCCCAGCCTAGTAACAGAAGAAAATATCAGTATATACCTGTGGCACTGTGGAATAAAGTTCATAAACTTCTCAGAATGTTCTATGGACTAGTTAAAATGCGAGCCACACAAGAGTATGTTTTCTATATTTTAAAGTTATGAAACTATGCAAAATAGCCCGTAGGTAAGGAATTAAATATGTATTCACATTATTGGTTACTAAACTGGAATATACTTTCCAAGGTGTTTGAGCTCATGATTAAGGACAATAAATTGTCTCAAGATAGCATAACTTCTAAAAAAATTGTGTTTACAGTGGTGCTTATTGAAGGCATCACTTGTACCCTTATAAGTTGTTCAGGAGATCTTCCTCAGACTCAGGAGTTGACTACTCAGTCTCTTCATTGCCATCTTTATGTCATTGTTTCTCAATGTGTAAATGGCAGGATTCAGGATGGGTGTAATCATAAAATCCAAAATGGCAAGAAATTTATCCACTGACACTGAGGGAAATGGCCACATATAAACAAAGATGCATGGTCCAAAGAACAAAGCCACCACAGTGATGTGAGCTGAAAGAGTAGAGAGGGCTTTGGACAAACCACCCGAAGAGCGTTTCCATACAGTGACCAAGATGAAGATATAGGAGATAATCAATAAAAGGAAAGAGCCTGTGGAAATGAACCCACTATTGGCAGTAACCAAGAACTCCATTCTGTAGCTGTCTATGCAGGCAAGTTTGATAAACCAAGGAAGATCACAACAAAAGCTATCTATCTCATTAGGACCACAAAAAGGCAAATGGACAACAAAAGCCAACTGGGCCACTGAGTGAATGAGACCAATAGCCCAAGCGCCAGACAGAAGCAGAATGCACATCCATGAGTTCATGATGGTCAGGTAGTGGAGGGGCTTACATATGGCCACATATCTGTCAAAGGCCATCCCTATGAGCAGCACCATCTCAGATCCACCCAGGACATGAAGGACAAATATCTGGATGACACACCCCTGGAATGATATGGTATTATGACCAGAGTACAGGTCAGAAATCATCTTAGGAACTGTTAAGGTAGAAAAGCACAAATCCATAAATGAAAGGTTGGCTAAAAGGAAATGCATGGGGGAATGTAAATGAGGGTCAAAGCTTACTATAAACACAACAAAGAGATTCCCTAGAACAATTGTTACGTAAAACACTGTAGAGACAGCAAGGAAGAAATGCTGTATTGGTGTAGATGTAGAAAGTCCCAGCAACACAAATTGAGATGCCTCAGTGTAATTTGCTTCATTCATTGACTTTGTCTTTTACTACCTAAAAGATCAAAAACAAAATAATAACAAAAAGGAGTTTATCAGAAATAAATGTTTGTAAAATTTTAAGCTGTTTTAAATTCAATATTAAAGTAAAAGAAATCTTCTCATAATCACAAGGTGTTGAAAAATTCATGCACTCATTTACCCACTCAACTAACGCTTCTAATACGCAACTGCTATATGCCAGGAAAGATGTCAAGTTCTGAGGTCAGACACTGATTCTGACTTCAGATGGAGCAAAACGTTACATAGCCCTAACTATAGACATACTCTGATGATTGACCTTAAGAAAAACCACAGAGCGCTGTGAGAACAATGTGATGCATCCCAGTAGTGCCTGCGCAGACTCCGCTACAGGAAATTATTACTGAAAAGTGAGAAGAGCAGTCCAGACTTTGGAAATGCCCTGTGCAAAGACCCTAAGACAGGAAAGCCAGTGCGGCAAGAGGCTGAACAACTGAGATTAGCATAGAGTGATAGGCCAGTCTTAAAATCTTGTTTCCATTGTAATAATTTAGTTTTTTACCCTAATAGCAATAGAAAATCACTGAAAATTTTTAAGTGGTAGCTTGGTTATATTTCTGCTTTCAAATGGTCACAATGTAAAGAATGGAATGAAAGGGCTAGAGAGAGCTTAAAGTAGTTTATCAGGAACTACTGAAGAACCATATCACATCAGGTGAGCAGGATGAATTATTAATCAATGGTGTTAGCAAAACAAATAAAACTGAGAAAAAATAAATCTTTGTCTCTGAACACAAACTCAGATAAGTTTCAAACTGATATTTAAATGACAGAAATAGGAACAAGGCAAAGGAAGTATCTGAATACTCGGAGAACTATTAGGTTGAAAAATTCATTGTAAGCATATACCTAGATTCATAAATATAATGGAGGAAATAATCGATAGTATCCAAAATATTAAAATAGAAATACATTAGATATCCAGGTAAATATAAAGATAGTATATCCAGATATACATATAAATGTTTTATATGAGGATATAAGCACTATAAAAATATAAGCATAAATTGTTGAAAATTGTTGTAAAAGATTAGATATGTGATTGATAATTAGTTCTTCCAAATAGATAAAGAAAAAAATATGGCAAATCGGTTTAAAGTTAGTAAAAAGATTATTGACAAAAGGAGAAATCTGAACAGTCAATAATCACACTAAAAGTAAGACACTAGTAATCCAAGATGTGTAGATAAGATAGTATGGAGAGCTATTTTGTGCTTAACAATTTCAAATTAGCTGGGCACGGTGGCACGCACCTGCAGTCCCAGCTACTCGGGAGGCTGAGGCAGGAGAACTGCTTGAACCCTGGAGGCAGAGGTTGCAGTGAGCCAAGATTGTGCCACTGCACTTCAGCCTGGGCAGCAGAGCAAGACTCCATCTGAGAAAAAAAAAAGATGATTTTCTATGGATGAGGCTGTGAGGAAATAGACATTCTCGAATACTTAAAGGAATAGTGCAAATTAATACAATGTCTCTAGAAGGCACTAAGTAGATATCAAATGGTTAAATTTTTCCTTAACTTATAACTAAAACTCCCATCTCAACAACATTACTTCATGTAATAATAGATGAGCTAAAAATATAGCTGCAAGGCTACCTATTATACCATTGTTATATTACAGAGAATTAAAATATACTTGGTACTTCTAACTGGAGAAGGCATTCAATCTCTTGTGGAGAAACAAAAATTAATATGTGGAGAGCCGTTGCTAAGTCCTGGCCATAGCAATCTGACAAAAGAAAGAAATAAAAGGCATCCAAGTCGGAGAAGAAGGAGTAAAACTATCTCACTTTACTTAATGATATGATTCTATACCTACAAAATCCTAAAGACACTGCCAAAAGGCTTCCAGAACTATAAATGATTTTAGTAAGGCTTCAGGATACAAAAGCAATGTACAAAAACCAGTAGCATTTCTATACACCAATAATGTCTAGGCCAAAAGTCAAATAAAAAACACAATCCCATTTATAATTTTATTCTAATAAAGAAAATAAAATACCTGAGAATACAGTTAACTAGGGAGGTGAAAGATCTCTACAAGGAGAACTACAAAACACTGCTAAAGAAATCAAGACAATATAAATAAATGGAAAAACATTCCATGCTCATGGATTAGAAGAATCAATACATTAAAATGGCCATACTACCCAAGGCAATTTACAGATTCAATCCTATTCCTATCATACTACCAATGCCATTCTTCACAGAATTAGAAAAAAAATCTGGAATTCACATGAAATCAAAAAAGGGCACAAATAGCCAAAGAAATTCTGAGCAAAAAGAACAAACCCAGAAACATCACATTAGTCAACTTCCACCTATACTATAAGGCGATAGTAAACAAAACAGCATAGTACTGGCACAAAAACAGACACATAGACCAAATGGAACCAAATAGAAAACTCAGAAATAAAGGGCCACAATTACAAACACCTGATCTTTAACAAGGCCAACAAAAACAAACAATGGGTAATGCACTTCCTATTCAATAAACAGTGGTGGGATAACTAGCTAGCCATATGCAGAAGAACGAAACTAGACCTTTTCCTTTCATCATATACAAAAATTAAGTTGGGGGGATTATTAAAGATTTAAATGTAAAACCTCAAGCTCTAAAAATTCTATGAGAAAATCTAGGAAATATCATTCTCAACATTGGCCTTGGTAAGAACTTTTGGCTATGTTCCCAAAAGCAATTGCAATGAAAACAAAAATTCATAAGTAAGACAACAAAACAATTTTTAAAAACAAGAATTGATAAGTGAGAGAACAAAAACTGGTAAGCAAATTTGTTTAACTGATAAAAAACTTCTGCAGAGAAAAGGAAATTATTACTAGAATAAACAGACAACCTACAGGATGGGGGAAAATATTCACAAACTGTGCATCTGACAAAGGTCTAATAGCCAGAATCTGTAAGGAACTTAAATAAATCAACAAGCAAAAAACAAATAACCCCATTAAAAAATGGGCAAAGGGCACATGAACAGATACTTCTCAAAATAATTCATACAAGCATCCAACAACCATATGAAAAAAATGCTCAGTATCTCTAATCATCAAAGAAATGCAAATCAAAACCACAGTGAGATACCATCTCACATCAGTCAGAATGGCTATTACTAAAAAGTCAAAAAACAACAGATGTTGGTGAGGCTGAAGAGAAAAGGGAATGCTCACACTCTTGGTGGGGGAATGTAAATTAGTTCAGCCACTGTGGAAAGCAGTTTGGAGATTTCTCAAAGGACTTGAAACAGAGCTACCATTCGACCCTGCAATCCCATTGCTGAGTATATACTCAAAGGAAAATAGATCATTACACCAAAAAGACATATGCATTCATATGTTCATTACTGTGCTATTCACAATAGCAAAGACATGCAATCAACCTAGGTGCCTATCAGTGGTGGACTGGATAAAGGCAGTGTGGGAACATGTACACCACAGAGTGTTATACAGCCATAAAAAAGAACGAAATAATGTCCTTTGCAGTAACATGGATGGAGCAGCATGCCATAATCCTAAGCAAACTAATGCAGGAACAGAAAACTCAATACCGCACAGTCTCATTTATAAGTGAGAGCTAAACATTGAGCACAGATGGACATAGGCATGGGAACAATAGACGCTGTGGACTATTAGAGGGAAGAGGAAGTGGGGCACGGGTTTAAAAACTACCAACTGGGTACTATGCTCACAACCTGGATGCAATATACTCATGAAACAAACCTGCACGTCCCTAAAACAAACCTCCACTATATCTAAAATAAAAGTTGAGATGTAAAAATAAAAAAAGTTAATAAAGTATATTTGGATAGAAAGAAAAAGATAAAATATATAAGAAATTCATTTTGAAATTTTGTCTTTAGTGTTTATCAATAAATTGTAAATCTCCAGGCTTACATGTATTTATTGATTTGAACCATATAAAATTATGCTCTCTGTAGATCAAAAGATGATCAAATATCAATTTTATAGATTTCAATTTAATACGTTGACATTTTTTCCTTACATAATTTTCAAAACCACTTTATCTCTAAGCATCAAACATTATTGATGATTATTTCTCAACCCAAATTGAATAGCACGGGATTCCCAGTTGTACAGCCATCAACACACTTTCCCTCAAGCCCACACCACTTGACTTTCTCATGTCCTTGCTCGTTCTTGTGCCGCTCCACACCAAGCCTAGGCTCCCAATGCACCACTTCAGCAGGAGAGCAGCATGAGCTGGCGGGAGCACCATGAACATGTGGGAGTCAAGAATGGATTTGAGGGCAGCCAGGTCAAACAGGACTGGGGATCCTAAGTGTTATGGACATGGAACAAGTATTGCGGTCAAAAGAAAACACTACAGCAGAGATGCCAGGAGGCCCTGCCACAACAGCAACGCAGGAAGAATTTTATAGCCAGTAATTGATGAAAATGGAGCACAATTGGGCATGAGAGAATGGGACAGTAACTAAGGTGAATGACAATGGATGTGACTTGAAAGGGAACTATAGTCAAATCTCTATCCAAAGGTTTTGACGTTATAGATTTTTATATATACATATTTATATATAATATATATGTTACTATATGCATATTCTGGAATATGAAAAAAAACACGTTGATTCAGTATGTTCCCAACAGTATAAGATGAACAAAAATATTTTAAAGACCAAAATAAAAGGGAAGAAAAAGTAAAAACAGGGTTTTTTTCTAAGTGGTAGAAAAATGGGTGATTTCTTTGTCTGTTTTCCTCTTCTTTATTTTCTAAATTTAAAATTCCTTATTAATAAAACTGTCTTCATTTGATACAATTCAATGGGAAGGTTAGGTATGATAGTGTCATCAATCAGAATATTATGATTAAGAAAAAGTCAATAGGTTAATTCCACGAGAAGGTCGAATTTGAAAAAATGAGAAGGCATGCACAGGTAACTCACAACAGGAGCAACAGCACGTGCAAATGGCCAATAAATATATTCATGTTTCCATTTTCAATGGTGCTTGTCAGTCATTAGGAGCTTCATTGTTTTCTGTTTTGCCATTCAACAGCAAAAGAGAGACAGAGAAATAGAAAAAGAGAAATGAGTAAGAGAAAGAACAAAAATTTCCAGTATTTTCAAGGTTTTAAAACAAAAGTGATTACTGTATACTTTTCAAGAAATTACAAATTGAAAATATTTAATATAAGTTAAAGCGGAGGAATCTATTTCTAGACATGCTAGCACAGGAGTAAATATATATAGAATATATTTATGTAACATACATATTTACACATACATACACATATATACATAAAATAAAATGGTTTTGACACGTCAAACAATAGCGAACACTAATCACAATATATGACATGTATACAATGGAAAATTATGAAGCTATTAAAATCAACTAAATGGTTCTACATATGCAGATCGAGAAAAATTTCCAATTTAAGTGACAAACTAGAGAATGCATTATAAAATTAACGAGACTTTGTGGGTGTGCTTGAATAAAAAAATTCTCCAAGAATGCACACCAAATATTACCAACGGTGAATCCTGCAGAGAAGAATTACATGTGGTCTATACTTCTGTATTGTTTCAGTCACCTGGGGAGAGAAATCATCATGGCGGACCGGAGGCAGGACTGGATTGCAGCTCCCGGCAGAGCAGCCTGCAGATAGATGCCCGCATTGTGAGCTTTACCTCCAGATTGACTGCGAGAACAAACCAGCCATCCTGACAGGACCCACAGACCCCATGAAGGAAGCAGACTGCTCCTGCAGGACCCAGAAGACACTGCAAATACCGTCAGGGCCCCAACTGTGGAAGTGAAAAAAGCAGACCCCCCTCTCCCGGACACACACCCGCACTGGAGAAGCCGAAGGTCTGTTTGCAATAGAAGTTTCTGACTTTACCTGGAGCTGGGTGGATTTGGAGAGCCTAATGAAACACAGGGGTAGAGGAAGCAGCAGAAAGGCCCTGGGAGCTCAATGGGTCCCCTAGCAGGCCATTCCTGCCTTGGCACCACAGGGATCCGTCGGGGGGACGGCCACAGGAGCAGGGGATAAAACTCCACAGGGAGAAGGAAATCTCTAGCTGAACTTTGTAACAGATTGAACGAGGCGAGAGGAGGGAGGAAGGCGGCTTAAACTTTTTACTTTTATACAATTTAGTTCCACTCGAATATTTTATAATGAGACTTTTATAAATATAAATGATTGATCACTTAAGTATTAAATATTAAAATATTGAATAACCTAAACCAAACTTGCATTGCTTTTGACTTAAAAATAGACTTAAGTATAAAATAAGAGGTTCAAGATGCACAACCCTGCAAATTCAATGTAGTAATGTCAATGCCATTCCAATAAGCATTTAAAAATCAAAATACAGTTTTACAAACATGAGAACAACTGTTTTCTCTTTTAAAAAAATCACAGCTGTCACTTAACAGAAACTGTTGTCAGTAAGGAGTTCATTACCAAGATAAAACCTCATATTTCTGAGCAGTCTATTGCTGGTGTCTTTACAATGTATCCATTGTTTAGTTGATTCATATTAGTAAGGAAAGAGATGAAAGGCAAAGGAAGACTAAGGGTGGAGAGAAAAGGGACAGGAGCAACAGGAAAGAAACAGGAGAGAAGAATAGAAGCAAGCAAGAAGGGATACCATAAAAATTAAAAGGGAAGCAGTCAAAAAGCCTAGCAATGGAGTATTTCCCTCGTCTTATCTTGCCTACTCACCACTTAAAATCCCTGAGACTTCTGCCTTCAAAACATCTCATGATGTCGGTAAAGCTCTGGAATCTGCATACAGCCCATCTCCCCACCTTCTCATGTGGCCTCTCCACCTCACAACCTGATGAATTACAGGGACACTCCTTGTTCTTTCATGACTGTTGAGGCTCACTCACGAAATCTTTTTGCTCTAAAGCAATCCCTGACGTTTTTCATTTAGCTGATTACTTCTCATTCCAAAATTGCATCTCATGCGTCAATTCATCAAGGATGTCTCCTCTATTCCAGTCTGGGGTAGATATTACTCCTCTGTGCTCTCACAACGTGTTTTCAAATCTTTTATATTATCTACTTCATAATATAATTTACAATTACTAGCCTCTTTGCCTCCCTTGCTAGGTCTATGAGTTTCTGGAGAGCAGGGACTGTATTTTATTCATAAATCCTGGCCCACAGTAAGTCTTGTAAATTTGAGAGAGAGGCAGGTGATCGGATGGATGTGGGCATGAATATGTATATAAACGATGGATAATTGATAATAATGGTTTCTTGGTAAAGAATGTTTATACTATATCTTAATCCTTTCAAAAACTGATACCAATAGAATTATTTAAAAAAATAATTGTTACTCTAGAAATGATCACACACATACAACAGGTCTGAGGCAATTCACTGTAGAACCAATTTCCAAGGTTGTTGCTAGTTCCTACTGAAATATAATATAACCTAGACCAAGAAATTTCCTTGTAAACCAAGACATAATCTAAGCATATGGAGCAATTGAAAATTCTAACTTTTCCTTGAAAAGGTTGACACGAGTGGATGTTCAATAAATGCTTGTCGAATTGAAAAACAGCAATGGAGATGGGAGAGAGAGAGAATTTCAGTGTTGTGGTATACATACTATGCATTACCTGTATAAAGAAAATACCTGGTAATTTTAGTAGGCTGTTGACTTTAATTGTACTGTCCCCCACTTACCCGGCCAAAAAAAAAAACGTGCCAGCATGCAAAGTTTCCACTATTACTGGATCTTTTAACAAATGTTTTCCTTTTTTGATGCTATATGCATAGTGCTTCCCACAATGGCTCCAGTTCTAACAACAACCTAGCAACGCTTTTGGTGGCCACTTTATGACTGTGATCTGAATCCTGAGGTCACTTATCATGGGAATTCTACTTTTGAATTTCCATGGCCTTAAAGGAAAAAATATTTAGAAGCTTGGATATGAAAGTAAATGGAAAACAAAGGGAATTATGTCTAATAGTGTATAACAGCAAAATATCTTCAAGGAAAATCAACATCTGATATTTTAAAGTCTATTTATAAATTAAAGACCATTTAATGAAAAAAGAATAGCTATTAACAAACTGATTAAATTAGCATCATTTAAAATTGTTTTGGAAGCATATACATGCGATATCCTTAGAAACACTACTTGCTTTTTATCTCATTCATGCAATTAGCATCCCTATTTTAGAGATGCTAATATTAAGTAACATGTTCATTAAATATATTGGCAATGATCACTATGCTACGGTCATCAAATATTCAAACTCAGTGTTTTAAATTTCAAAATCCATGGTTGTAAACACTATAACATACTGCTTCCTTTTTATGTCATTGCTGTAATACACAAACAGAAGTTCACAGACCTAGTTTTAAGTTTTCTGAATATTTTTACATATATTATCTCATTTATTCTTTCTAATAAGACCATGAGGTAGAAATGCAATAGTCTTCCATAACAAAAGAAAAAATGAGGTTGTGACTTACCTACTGTTGAGTGGCAGAAAGGCAGATGAATTCTTGTTCCCTGTCATGAATTCAATCAGTGTTTTTTTTTTTTTAATTTGCAGATTGATGCTAGGCATCCTGAATGCCTGAAATGCTGCTCAGAAAGACAATGTATCCAAACAGGAGACCAAATGCCACACACCCTTAGTCTCAAGCATTTAACACTATTATAAGAACAACCGTATTTCAACATGTCATTTTAACAAACTTGATTTTTGTTAATTACATCGCTACTTATTATTCCCATTTTTCTAAATTTTAGCCTGAGTTCTATATGATACCTAGACTGCAGGGATTAAAATAAGAGAAAACTTAGTGTGTTAACTGTATCATACTATTTTAAATCAAAGGTATATTTTTACCTAATATGAAGAGAAAGATAAACCTAAGTCAAATATGATTTTGAAAGAAATGTGCTAAGCCAAACTGAATGACTCAAATCTTAATTCATAATGTAAAATATTTACTTATCTTTTTATGTTAAAATTTTATTTTCATTGAGTTAAAAATTCACATAAACTTAACATTAAGAGTACAGTTCAGTTGTGTTTAGGATACACACAATATGCATGTTGCAATATGCATGTGCAACCATCAGTTTCATCAAATTATAACATATTTTCATCATCTTAAAAGAAAATCCCATATCCTTTGAGCAGTCACTGCCCAGTCCCCTCTCTCCTTATCCCTAGGCAACTACTAATCTCCTTTCTGACTCTATGGATTTATCTATTTTGGATATTTCATTTAAATGGCATCAAAACAGTATGTGACCTTAGTGTCTGGCCTCTTTCACTTAGTAGGTTTTCAAAGTTCATCCATATTGAAGCGTGTATCAGTACTCATTCCTTTTGCATGGCTGAGTAATATTCCATTGCATGGATATACCACAATTTTTTTTTTTTTTTTGAGACAGAGCCTCGCTTTGTTGCCCAGGCTGGAGTGCAGTGGCACAATCTCGGCTAACTACAAGGTCCGCCTCCTGGGTTCACACCATTCTCCTGCCTCAGCCTCCCAAGTGGCTGGGACTACAGGTGCCCGCCACCATGCCTGGCTAATTTTTTGGATATACCACATTTTTTAATCCATTCATTAGCTGATGAACATACGGATTGTCCTATCTTTAGTTATTGTGAAAATTGCTGCTATGAACATTCCTATGCAGGTTTTTTTTTTTGAGTACCTGTTTTCAATTATTTTGTGTAAATACCTAGGAGTGGAATTGATGGGTCATATGATAGTTCTATGTTTAACTTTTTTAGGATCTGCCATACTTTTCTTCACAGTGGCTGTACCATTTTACACTTCCACAATGCACAAAAGTCCCAATTTCTCCACATTCTTGCCAACATTTATTTTGTTTTGTTTTTTTAAATATATAATAGACATCTTAATGGGTTTGACATATTGTTAGATTGTGGTTGCGATTAGTATTTCCCTAATGACAAATGTTGCTGAGCAACTTTTAACGTGCCTATTGGTCATTTATATATCATCTTTGGCAAAATGTCTATTAAGATTCTTTGTGTATTTTTAATTGTGTTATTTGCATTTGTATTATTATTATTTTTGAAACAGAGTCTCACTCTGTCACCCAGGCTGAAATACAGTGGTGCAATCACAGTTTACTGCAATCTCAACCTCTCAGGCTCAAGCCATCCTCCCACCTCAGCCTCTCAGGTAGCTGGGACTACAGTGTGTGCTACCACACTTGGCTAATTTTTTAATATTTGGAAAGATGGGATCTCACTACGTTGCCCAGGCTGGTCTCCATCTCCTGGGCTCAAGCAATTCTCCCTCCTTGGCTGCCCAAAGGGCTGGGATTACAGGTGTGAGCCACCACACCCTGCCTGTATTTTTATTATGGAGTTGTAAGAATTCTTTAAATATTCTGAATATAAGACCTTATCAGATACGTGATGGCATATTTCCTCCCATTCTGTGGGTCGTCTTTTAACTTTCTTAACAGTATCCATTGATGAACATTATTTTTATGTACATTTTACCTATTTACCTATTTTTTTCTTTTTTGCTGTGTCTTTATTATCATATCTATAAGAATCCATTGCTAAAACCATGGTAATGGAGATTTACACTATGTTTTCTTCTAATAGTTTTAGCTCTTATATTGGTCTTTGGTCCTTCCAAATTAATTTTTTTTCTATGGGTGTGAAGTACGGGTCCAACTTGATTCTTTTGCTTGTGGATATCCAGTTGTCTCAGAACCACTAGTTGAAGAGACTGTTCTTTGTCCTATTACTATCTTTGGCACCTTTGTCAAGAATTTTGGCACCCTGTCGAGAATCAATTACTGTACATGCATAGGTTAATTTTTAAAATCTCATTCTATTTACAGTAGTCTCCCCTTCTCCATGGTTTACTTTCCTCAGTTTCTATTACCCATTACCTCAGTTAGCCACAGTCAACCTTAGTCTAAAAATATTAAGATATTTTGAAAGAGAGACATACCATATTCACATAACTTTATTATAACATATTGTTCGATACTGTCTGTGGTTTCAGATATCCACTAGGGGTCTTGGAACATGTCCTCTGAAGGTAAGGGGAGACTACTGTGTCTTTTTATCAGTTAGAGTTATGCCCATAATATGATTTTCATTCATACTGTTAATTTTCAGGGCTCTGCTCAAGAAAGCATGGAGAATGTTGAGACCTAAATGTTCCTCTGAGTCACAGGAAGCAGAAGTTCAAGTAGGTTCTTAAATCATGAGAACAGGTGCAACATGCTCACAATGAGCTGGCTGTCACCTGCCCACCTACATAACTCATCTAATTTCTGCTGGGACTGGAACTGACATCTTAGTTCAATTTTATGACATGGTAGATACACACCAAAAGAAAGCAAGCTATATCTGCCCATAAAGCAGAAGAGAAACATATGTTAAACTTTATTTTGTCAAATTTTAATAAACTTCCTCATTCTATTTTACAGGACTGACTTGATTCTAGCTTTGAAAGAGTGCATTATATGTAAGGACTCAATTTAGGGAAATTAGGAAGCTAAGAGATTCCCCCAGGAGCATGATAAGAAAACCTTTTCAAATTTTTGGTTACATTTAAAAGAGGCTACTACATACAGTATGCCACACTGAGGATATATCCTCAACAACATTGGTCCCTGCAGAAAGTCCCTTCATTCCAGACTTAAAGTAGAATCTAGAGTAAGCCTTATGAGCCAAGAAGGATCTGGTTTCAGAGGTGATTCCTGTAGGGTAAGTATATCACAAACTATCTGATTTTTGAACTTCCACTTTTGTCCCATCCACTAACTTAAAAATAATTTTTCCTGAAGGATTTTTTTCCATATTTACCTGTTAGTCTTAGAGTTCTGAATGTATTATTTAGCTGATATGTTTACAGGAAAGATTATGAGTTTTCTCTTCCAACTAATCCCTAGGCCTTCTGGACTTCTTGCAGCAGAGTTTCACACACTAACAAAAGGCAACGTCTTTTTACAATCCTAGAACTTCTCAGACACTCAGGTTGGGGAAGAATGGTTTTTACAGGCCATTCAACCTACCGTGACAATACTCTAATTCCTTTCTAATTTTGCTTGTTCTACCATTTGGTCAAAGTAGTAAATGCACAAAAACTCAGTTATTAACATTAATAAAGTACATTCCAATCTGAAGACAATGATGATTAAATAATTTTAATATAAAAATGAACTTCTTTTCCCATCAGTATTGGCCATGTAAGTTTGTTTGTATTTGTTCTCTTCCTACAAAAAAAATGCCTTATTTTAGAAATCTCGTCTTTTCCTTATTTTTCTCAAAACCAAGATTCCTATCAGAAGCCATTTTGGAAATTTTAGAGTCAGACAGATCTCAGTTTCTATTCCAGCTCTGCCATTTTCTAGTGTGTGACTTGGAAAATCAAGCTTTCACATCTGAAAAAATGGCAATAAATGTTATGACTGCTAGAATATAATGTTTGTAAAGTGCTCAACACTGATATAGTAAACAATAGCCAGTAAATGTATGAATTAGTTATTGGTAATTAATTCCCAGACTTGCTCATTCATTTTAGTCCCAAATACAAAAACTATTTATAACTGTGTGGCTTGGGCAATAATAAAGCATCTAAAAGGCAGTTGATTTATCTGTGTTTCTCATTCCTTGAAGTTTCTGAGGAAACCTAAGCCTGTATAAGTAGGAAAGACACTCACTCTTTTAACTTTTCTGCATCTGCTTCCATCATTATCTTCCCTCAGTTTTTTTATCGCCACAATCTCTTTATCTCTGTCTCCCTTTTTCCTTTGTTAGCTCTCTTTGATTGATTTGCACTTATACTGTCTAATATCCTTTAAAGTCTTATTCTCATAGTTAAAATTATATTAGGATATAAACATAAAATAATATTCAAAGTGCCGTTCTCTTTGTTCAGATACCGTATGAAGTATCTGGAATTTTCCATCTCCTTTCTCTGTAAAGATTAGGATCATGAAAACAAAAGTGATGTCTATGTCTTGGTTATCCTATGCCTACTGACACAACATTAGAAAGCATGCTAGCTTTATTTTTCCCAAAGGAATTCAATCACTGTTCTCAATGTGAAAAACTCTAGGTCTGTTTCCTAAATATCATCTACACTTTTATGATAGCGTTTACTTAGCACTTACTCTATACCAGAGCATTTTCTGATGTTTTTCTTTCTTTAACTCATTCAAATTTCAAAACATAGGAGATAGTGACTTTTAGGTATCTTTCTTTACAGAGAAGAAACTAGGGCACCAAGCAGTTTAGTAACTCACTCTAGAAAGTGCAGCTAGTAAATAGAAAATCCGAGGGTGCAAACAGTTGCCCCTTGTGTCTTTTTTTTTTTTCAGACGGAGTTTCGCTCTTGTTACCAAGGATGGAGTGCAATAGTGCAAGCTCAGCTCATCGCAACCTCCACCTCCCAGGTTCAAGCCATTCTCCTACCTCAGCCTCCCGAGTAGCTAGGATCACAGGCATGTGCCACCACGCCTGGCTACTTTTTTGTATTTTTAGTAGAGACAGGGTTTCTCCATGTTGGTCAGGCTGGTCTTGAACTCCTGACCTCCCTACCTCAGGTGATCCTCCCACCTCTGAATTACAGGCGTGAACCACTGCGCCTGGCCATGTCTACACCCTTAAACACTGCGTTATCTTATATATTAGACATTGCTCCTGTATAAATTTTCCTTTCCCCTTTATCAAATGGGATATGTCTTGTTTTTAAATTGTAAAAACAAAAAATGATACTTCTAAAAATATAGCAAGTTAGGTTGGAAATAAAGAAAGCAGCACACAATTAGTTAAAATCTTTCCAGCTGTACAGATTTGGGGTAAATATTAAATATTTACTCATGGAAAGCTTATTTGCACCCCTCAAATAAAAAGATGTATGTTCTATGACTGTTTCTCTATTGATAACCTTCCCTTCTAGCTACTACAGACTTAATCTCATTTCAAAACCAATGTCAGATAAATGTATCCACTTAATCTGTCCCTTTTTATTGAACAGTTAACCCATTTATGCCGGAGGTTGCCAGTTTTTGAATTGCAGACGTGTGAAAAATCAGACCTTGGCAATGACCTTGAGCAGTAGGAGATAAATAACACTCATGCACTTAGTGTTCCAATAATGGAACACTAGGGATACGTAGGTTTAATATGTTTACAATCAGTCCATATTCTCAGACATACTGATAAGTAAAATAATGTTACAAATACATTTTACCATTTGTCTAGTTATTTCCTTACAAATGAATTCCATGAAATAAAATTGCTATGTCACACTTAAAAGAGTTTTTACTTCCATTACTCCATTGCCCTCTAGAAGGATTGCACACTTCACATTCCCATCAGCTGAGACGGAGAAGCACTGCTTCCTCAATTCCAAAGCAACAGAAGGATTAATAATTTTGTTCAGCAATGAGAACACATGGACACAGGGAGGGGAACATCACACACCAGGGCCTGTCAGGGGGTGGGGGGCTAGGGGAGGGATAGCATTAGGAGAAATACCTAATGTAGATGATGGGTTGATGGGTGCAGCAAACCACCATGGCACGTGTATACCTATGTAACCTGCATGTTCTGCACATGTATCCCAGAAATTAAAGTATAATAAATAATAACAATAATAATAATTTTGTTCAGGAAATGACATAAAAATAAAATCTACCTTTTGAATTTGAAGAAAGGCTTTCTTAACCTCAATTTTTTTTTTTTCTTGAGATGGAGTCTCACTCTGTCGCCCAGGAGTGCAGTGCACGATCTCGGCTCACTGCAACCTTCACCTTCCAAGTTCAAGCGATTCTCCTGCCTTAGCCTCCTGAGTAGCTGACCTCAATTTTTAAAAGTTAATATATATATTTAATTAAAGTTTTACAATTTTACTTTTACATTTAAGACATATCACCTAGAACTTGTTTTGTCATAAACGATACTTAAAATTATATGATTCCAATATCGACTTACACATTTACCAATCACTGGCTATTATCATTTTGTGGGAGAAATACTTTATTTTCCCACATAAATGTAATACCTTCCTTATTATATACTAAATTCCCTAATATGTATCTAATTCTTCCTGTGTTTTTGTTCTATTTATCTGTTTAATTTTAGTCAAAATAATGATTGTTTCATTCTTAGAGGTTCATGATATATTCTGATCTTTTACAGAAAGCCTCCCCAGTTCCCATTACATTTTCTTTTCACAATTTACCTGAGTTTTGAAGTAAAATTTTGGATCCCTTTGTAACATTCCATTGTGTCTCCTAAGCACCGTAGCTGTTGCGTAGATTAGTTCAATGAGAATTCTTTATAACTTTGATTTTTTAATCTATTAGCATGGCTGAATCTCCCACTTATTTAGGGTTTATATCAGGAAAGTTTGTATTTTCTTCAACAGAATGCATACATTGCACATTACTTCATTTATAAATATATCTTTTAATTATATCTTAAAATTTTATTTTACATATTTATTTAAATGATCTTTTTAGAGTTTACATTATCCATTTAATTGACTACAGTTTTTAAGGCAGACAATTGGTGATTTGTGAAGATTTTAGTTGTGCTACTTTTCAAGAAGGTTGCTTGATCTAATCTTGTCTACATTACATTGTGTCGCTGAGCCACAGCATTAGCAGGCTTTCCTCTTTATAGTCTTCCATTTTATGTTTCATTTGTAATCAGGTGCTGACTATTGGTTTTAAAATTGTATTTAAAGCATCCTGTGTAAAATATTTATTAATTCTGCCATTTTATTAAGATTTTTTCTCAGCAATAAATTTTGAAATTTGTTCAGTAACTTCTCAGTACACTTATTCCCCAAAATTTGGGGGGAAATACTCTCTGAAATCAAATTATGCTGATTCCTCTCAGAGTCTTATGTGATATGCTGTGGGATTCCAAGAATATTCTTATGATAGATCCACTAAAGACTTTGAATAGGAGAACCAAGTGATCATATTTGACGTTAGAGAGATCTAAAAACGGATTATTAAAATGAACGAATTTGGGAAAAATGGAGGCAGATAGTACCTTCAGTAGTCTTTTAGTCTTTTCAGTTGTCGAGATCAGAAAATACATAAACTGAAATCAAAAAAAGAAATGACAGAGGAGGAAATCGAATTGAGAAATGTTTGAAAGTAAAAATTGTGCACCTGGAGATGGAATGTGAAGGACAGACAAGAGTGCCACACAGGTGTACACACCGGGCATCTGGGAGAATGGTAGTGACATGTACTGAAACATTGAAGTAGATTATAAGATAATGAGTTCAGTTTTCACGTGTTAACTTGAGGTGAAGTTGGGATTGCATTTGTATGTTCCACGTCACAACCTGGAATTCAGGGATAAAGCTACAGATTTAGAATTCAATTTGTAGATACTATTTAAAATAAGCAACCTGATATTGAATTAAAAACCAATAGGTCAGAACTTCTGAGTCACACCAAAAATTAAGGCTGAGCTGAGGGGAAATCACCACTCTGTTTTAAAGACACAGAGAAGAAATCAGAAAGGTAGGAGAATAATTAGGGAAGAGCTTTCATAGAAATACTTAGATTGCAGTCAACTGCAATTAACAGAAAACTTGTTTTACAGTGAATGAAACAAACTAGGGTTTATTTTTCTCAGGTTACAAGGAGAAATCTGGAAATAAATTATTGCTGTCTTTAGTGAAGCAGTTCAACATGACCTTTGGGTTCTAAGTGTTTTCTAAATGTTTACTATGTTATTTGTTCTACATGGATCATAGAACTTCATTGGTTACTGCACCTTTAGGAATAACAATAGCATTAAGTGCATAAAAAATGGACCAGGAAAATACCATCTCCTAAGTACCGTAGCTGTTGTGTAGATTAGTTCAATGAGAATTCTTTATAACTTTGATTTTTTTGATTTATGATGGATGTCCTTTAACTTGAGAAGGAAAGTCCTCCAGAGAAGACATTGGTTTACATCTCATTGAACAGTTCTGGGTTACCTGCCCCACCTTAGACAAATCCATGGCCAAGGAAAATGGGATAATAGCAACTGGTTTAGAAAAATCATATATCATGCTCTTGATCTTGAATAAAGCTACTCTCTTCTAAAACTGAAAGATTTCAACCCACAGCATGAACAAATGGATTTCTGTTTGTAAGAGATGGGAAAGGAAATGACTTTGTAGAATACAAGAATCCGGGGGAGAGGTAATTACAGAAATAAGACCATGATAAATAGGATCAGATTCTACAGGGAGATCAAGGAAAATTATTATTGAAAAGAGATTATTGTATAAAGCATGCAGAATCCAGAGTTTCTTTCTATAGAGAATGAAACAAGCCATCAGTGGAAACTGAATTGTTTTGACATTGAATGAACAAACTGTAAGAACTGCCAATGAAGCGTTGAAAAAAAAAGGAATAATAAGGATTAGGAGGGGACACAAGATGCAGAGATTTGAGTCTTTTAAAAAGAAAGTTTATGATGTTGATAGGTAAAATTACCTAAAAGGTTGAAGGCTATTTGGGGAGAATGAAAGATGTACTTGAAGGGTGCTATCCTTTAAAGAGCAGAGCACCATGATTAGGAGCATGAAGTATGGTGTCCTACACCTCCAGGTACAAGTCTTGGCTCAGACACTTGATTCCTCTGACACTCAGTTCATTTATATAATGGGACTAACAGTCTCTGTAAATGGAATTTTATGAGGGTTAAAAGAGACAGTATGCTTAAAACAAAGTTCTTCATGAAGAAAGGACACACGTGTTATCTCTTAATATGATCATTGTTTAAATAACATTTTTACTTGCTAACAGGTATTCAGTTTTGTATCCATAATTTATGGTTATCGAGGTCCATCCACACACTAAGATAATAATGTGTTATGAGCTAAACATGATGAATAATCTCAGTCTGTGCATTTGACCTCCATAGTTAAATGTACAAACAAAAACAAAACATACAGGTGAAATGGGATGAAATATACTAAATGATTGGCCTAAAAATTTCCATTTCAGCAGTGGAATAAGAAATTAAGCTAAAGAGAAGTTGCAGGTTAGTGAGAGAACATTAACGTGTGAATAATTGCTCTTAGCTGAGATTATTAGGATGGGACAACATCTAGCTAAGTAGCTGGGGGAAACATCTAAACATCCTTGAGGGGAAAAAAAAGGAAAAGTATATTAATGAGATAAGAAGGAAGTGACTCCGTTTGCCCCCACCCAATACATTCATAATTATCTTTCTCTTTCTGTGTAGTCACTCTCTGATCACTATAATTCTATTTCTTTACTTGTGTCTTTCCCAATTCAATGATTTCTGACTTAAATAAATGTAACCCATAAAACAAACTAGCAGGATCACCACATGTTCTCACTCATAGGTGCGAACTGAACCATGAGAACACTTGGACACAGGGTGGGGAACAGCACACACTGGGGCCTGTTGTGGGGTAGGGGGAGGGGGGAGGGATAGCATTAGGAGATAAACCTAATGTAAATGACGAGTTAATGGGTGCAGCACACCAACATGGCACATGTATACATATGTAACAAACCTGCACGTTGTGCACATGTACCATAGAACTTAAAGTAAAATAAAATAAAATAAAATAAAAAAGAGAATACACTTTAGCACCACTGATTCTGACTTTTCATCATTTTCTATCCTCAGGTGGTTTGAAAATCAGCTCCTCTACTCAAGTCAATTGATGGAATAAATGACTCCTTGGTTTCTGAGTTTGTGCTGCTGGGACTCTCTAGTTCTTGGGAAACCAACATTTTTCTCAACTGATATTCTCCTTGCTCCATTTAGGAATCATCCTGAGAAATCTCTTCATTGTATTTTTAGTAATCGCCGATTCTCACTTACATTCTCCTATGTTCTTCCTGCTTTCCAATCTCTCCCTCATTGATATGGGCCTTTCCACCACCACAATCCCCAAGATAATCTCAGACCTCTCAAACGAATACAAAGTAATTTCTTTCCAAGGTTGTATGACACAGATATGCTGCATCCACATCATGGGAGGGGTAGAGATGGTGTTGCTCACAGCCATGGCATTTGAAGTGTGTTTTATTCGTAGTCACTGCCTGGGTTACTGGGCTTATCCATGCCATTTCCCAGTTTGCTTTTGTTATTAACTTGCCTTTTTGTGGTCGTAATATAGTAGACAGCTTTTATTGTGACTTTCCCAGGATCATAAAAGTTGCATGTATAGATAGAGCCAAGACTGAGTTACCTGTTGCTGCCAACAGTGGCTTCATGAGCATGGGCAACTTCTTCCTGCTAATACTTTCCTATATCTTCATCACCTTCTGGAAGCGTTCTTCAGGAGACTTATCCAAGGCACTTGTCATGTTGTCAGCTCACATCACTGTGGTTGTTTGTTTGTATGTTTGTTTTTTTAACTCCAGGCACGTTTCTCTATGTGTGGCCTTTCCCCCACATCTTCAATTGGCAAATACCTGTTCATTGCTGACTTTGCTATAACCCTGCCTTGAATCCTATCATCTATACATTAAGGAATAAAGATATGAAGATAGCCATACAAAGGTTGAGCAAACAGGCATTATGACAGATTTTGCTGTACCTCTAAAAATGTACATTTGCCTGCCTGTTGGACATCTTCATTTAGGTATCTGCCATTTAAACTGGCCAACTAGACATGTCACTTACTTACCGAACATGTGTCTACTGCTCCTACAGAGTATTTAATCATTGCTCTTACCACTATGGGAATGCAGTGGAATGTGAATCTACCATGATATGTGTTACTTTAGCAGACGGTAGCAGTATCTATAAATGAATTTTTATGATTTAACTTTTGATTATTTGAACTTAAGAAAAGATAGATGACAACCATTCTGCTTCCTAAAAGGTTTACAAATAACTGCGAACTTGCTCTGGTGAATGTCAGGAATCATCATATGGATTGGTTATATACACAGGACTAGGAGCTCTACTTGCTTACTTAGGTTTAGTTCCCTCAGAAGAAGACCCAAAGACAAACTTTGAATGCAGGTAGTTTATTTGGAAGTTAATTTTTGGAAGCATCAGTGGAGAGGTGACACCAAGAAATGAGGCATGCTTATGCTGATAAACACAACTGGGATGCAAGTCTACCACTACCCTTTAGGAGATTATATAGACTCCTGATTTAGAACTGTCTCATTTGAAGGGCAAAGTGTTTGGAGTATTTTGTCATTCTTAAAGAATGCATTAATCCTCGGTATATCCAGTCTGTCTCATGTAAAATATTCTGTGTGTATTTTAGGAAGCCAGAGACAAGCTACCAGGGAGACTTTCTGGTGCTAACAGTAATGAACCATCACCAGTAAAAACAAAGGGCAGCCTCCTAATCTCACTATATTTCCTACAAAAGTGCAAATTAAATTTTTTCCTCTTAATTTAAATAATATTAACTGGTAAGTGAGCATAGATAATTCTGTTATCTGAAATATTTCTGTTTCTCTAATTTCAACCATGTTTACAAAAACCAGAAGTCCAAGGTGGTTATTCGACCATTGAGATGGTTCAGCAAGTGAGTGACCAGCCCATAGTTTCAGCTAGCACAGCTGGCCATCACCTGCCACCAACAAAAGTCATATGACTTCTGCTGCAGCAGGAATCTTAGTTTCAATACAAAACTATAGCTACAGGGGTATCTGGCAAGATGGTTGAATAGGAACCACTCTGGCCTGCAGCTCCCAGAGAGACAAATGCAGAAGTCGAGTGATTTCGCATTTCCAACTGATGTACCCAATTCATCTAATTGTGAGTGGTTAGGCAGTGGTGCAGCCCACAGAGGCAAGCAAAAGCAGTGTGGGGTGTCACTTCACCCAGGAAGTGCAAGGGGCTGGAGACTTCCCTCCCCTAGCCAACGGAAGCCATGAGGGACTGTGGTATCCAGCCCAGATACTACACTTTTCCCACGGTTTTTGCAACCCACAGACCAGGAGATTCCCTCTTGTGCCTATACCACCAGGGCACTGGGTTTCAAGCATAAAACTAGGCAGCTGCTTGGGCAGACACTGAGCTAGCTGCAGGAGTTTTTTGGATAAAGAGTGAACACTCACAGTGTGCTATATTCAGGAGACCCATCTCACATGCAAATACACACATAGGCTCAAAATAAAGGGAAGAAGGAATATTTACCAAGCAAATGGAAAGCAAAAAAAAAAAAAGTAGGGGTTGCAATCCTAGACTGATAAAACAGACTTTAAACCAACAAAGATCAAAAAATACAAAGAAGGGCGTTACATAATGGTAAAGGGATCAAGGCAACAAGAAGAGCTAACTATTCTAAATATATATGCACCCAATACAGGAACACCCAGATTCATAAAGCAAGTTCACAGAGACCTAGAAAGACACTTGGACTCATACACAATAATAGTGGGAGACTTTAACACCCCACTGTCAATATTAGACCGAACAACGAGACAGAAAATTAACAAGGATATTCAGGACTTGAACCTACCTCTGGAACAAGCAGACCTAATAGACATCTACAGAACTCTCCACCCCAAATCAACAGAATATACATTCTTCTCAGCACCACATCACACTTATTCTAAAATCGACCAAATAATTGAAAGTAACACATTCGTCAACAAATGCAAAAGAATGTAAATCATAACAAACTGTCTCTCAGACCACAGTGCAATCAAATTAGAACTCAGGATTAAGAAACTCACTCAAAACTGTACAGCTACATGGAAACTGAACAACCGGCTCCTGAATAACTACTGGGTAAATAACAAAATTAAGGCAGAAATAAATAAGTTCTTTGAAACCAATAAGAACAAAGAAACAACATACTGGAATCTCTGGGACACAGCTAAAGCAGTTTTTAGAAGGAAATTTATAGCACTAAATGCCCACAGGAGAAAGTCGGAAAGATCTAAAATCAACACCCTAACATCACAATTTAAAGAACTAGAGAAGCAAAAGCAAACAAATTCAAAAGCTAGCAGTAGACAAGAAATAACTAAGATCAGAGCAAAATTGAAGAAGACCGAGACACAAAAAATCCTTAAAAAAATCAAAGAATCCAGGAGGTGGTTTTTAGAAAAAATTAACAAAATAGACCACTAGCTAGACTAATGAAGAAGAAGAGAGAGAAGAATCAAATGGACACAATAAAAAATGATAAAGGGGATATCACCACTGATCCTACAGAAACACAAATTACCATCAGAGAATACTATAAACACCTCTACCCAAATAAGCTAGAAAATATAGAAGAAATAGATAAATTCCTGGGTATATACACCCTCCCAAGACTAAACCAGGAAGAAGTCGAATCCCTGAATAGACCAATAACAAGTTCTGAAATTGATGCAGTAATTAACAGCCTATGAACAAATAAAAGCCCAGGGCCAGATGGATTCACAGCTGAATTCTACCAGAGGTACAAAGAGGAGCTGGTACCATTCCTTCTGAAACTATTCCAAACAATAGAAAAAGAGGGAACCCTCCCTAACTCATTTTATGAGGCCAGCATCATCCTGACACCAAAATCTGGCAGAGACACAACAAAAAAAGAAAAAAAAGAAAATGTTAGGCCAATACCCCTGATGAAGATCAATGCAAAAATCCTCAATAAAATACTGGCAAATCAAACCAGCAGCACATCACAAAGCTTATCCACCATGATCAAGTCAGCTTCATCCCTGGGATGCAAGGCTGGTTCAACATACGCAAATCAATGAAGGTAATCCATCACATAAACAGAACCAATGACAAAAACTACATAATTATCTCAATAGATGCAGAAAAGGCCTTCAATAAAATTCAACACCCCTTCATGCTAAAAACACTAAATAAACTAGGCATTGATGGAATATATCTCAAAATAATAAGAGCTATTTATGACAAACTCATAGCCAATATCATACTGAATGGGCAAAAGCTGGAAGAATTCCCTTTGAAAACTGGCATAAGACAAAGATGCCCTCTCTCACCACTCCTATTCAACATAGTACTGGAAGTTCTGGCCAGGGCAATCAGGCAAGAGAAAGAAGTAAAGCTTATTCAAATAGAAAGAGAGGAAGTGAAATTGTCTCTGTTTGCAGATGACATGATTATATATTTAGAAAATCCCATCGTCACAGCCCAAAAACTCCTTAAGCTGATAAGCAACCAAAGTCTCAGGATACAAAATCAATGTGCAAAAATCTCAAGCATTCCTATACACCAATAATAGGCAAACAGAGAGCCAACTCATGAGTTAACTCCCATTCACAATTGCTAGAAAGAGAATAAAATACCTAGGAATACAGCTTACAAGGGATGTGAAGGACCTCTTCAAGGAGAACTACAAACCACTACTCAAACAAATAAGAGAAGATGGCTGGGCATGGTGGCTCACACCTGTAACCCCAGCACTTTGGGAGGCCAAGACAGGCAGATCACGAGGTCAAGAGATCAAGACCATAATGGCCAACATGGTGAAAACCCGTCTCTACTAAAAATACAAAATTTAGCTGGGCATGGTGGCATGTGCCTGTTGTCCCAGCTACTCAGGAGGCTGAGGCAGGAGAATCACTTGAACCTGGGAGGCATAGACTGCACTGAACCGAGATCATGCCACTGCACTCCAGCCTGGGTGAAAGAGTGAGACTCTGTCTCAAAAAAATAAATTAAAAAAAGGGAGGGCACAAACAAATGGAAAAACATTCCATACTCGTGAATAGGAAGAATCAGTGTCATGAAAATGGCCATACTGCCCAAAGTAATTTATAGATTCAATGCTATCCCCATTAAGCTACCATTGACTTTCTTCACAGAATTAGAAAAAACTATTTTAAATTTCATATGGAACCAAAGATGAGCCTGTATAGCAAAGACAATCCTAAGCAAAAAGAACAAAGCTGCAGTCATCACGCTACCTGACTTCAAACTATACTGCAAGGCTACAGTAAATAAAAACAGCATGGTACTGGTACCAAAACAGATATATAGACCAATGGAACAGAACAGAGGCTTTGGAAATAACACCACACATCTACAACCATCTGATCTTCAACAAACCTGACAAAAACAAGCAATGGGGAAAGGATTCCCTATTTAATAAATGGTGCTGGGAAAACTGGCTAGCCATATGTAGAAAGCTGAAACTGTACCCCTTCCTTACACCTTATACAAACATTAATTCAAGATGGATTAAAGCATTAAACGTAAAACCTAAAACTATAAAAACCCTAGAAAAAAACCTAGGCGATACCATTCAGGACATAGGCATGGGCAAAGATTTCATGACTAAAACACCAAAAGCAATGGCAACAAAAGCCAGAATTGACAAATGAGATCTAATTTAACTAAAGAGCTTCTGCACAGCAAAAGAAACACCCTTTTCATATCAGAGTGAACAGGCAACCTAATGAATGGCAGAAAATTTTTGCAATCTATCCATCAGACAAAGGGCTAATATCCAGAATCTACAAGGGACTTAAACAAATTTACAAGAAAAAAACAAACCCCATCAAAAAGTGGGCAAAGGATATGAACAGACACTTCTCAAAAGAAGACATTTATGCAGCCAACAAACATATGAAAAAAAGCTCATCATCACTGATCATTAGAGAAATGCAGATCAAAACCACAATAAGATACCATCTCACGTGAGGTAGAATGGCAATCATTAAAAAGTCAGGAAACAATAGATGCTGGAGAGGACATGGAGAAACAGGAACACTTTTACACTGTTGGTGGGAGTGTAAATTAGTTCAACCATTGTGGAAGACAGTGTGGTGATTCCTCAAGGGTCTAGAACCAGAAATATCATTTGATCCAGCAATCCCATTACAGGGTATATACCCAAAGGATTATAAATCATTCTACTATAAAGACACATGCACACATATGTTTATTTCAGCACTATTTACAATAGCAAAGACTTGGAACCAACCTAAATGTCCATTAATGATAGACTGGATAAAGAAAATGTGGCACATATACACCCTGGAATACTATGCGGCCATAAAAAAGAAAGAGGTCATGTCCTTTGCAGGGACATGGATGCAGCTGGAAACCGTCATTCTCAGCAAACTAACACAGGAACAGAAAACCAAACACCGCATGTTCTCACTCATAAATGGGAGTTGAACAATGAGAACACATGGACACAGGGAGGGGAACATCACACACTGAGGCCTATCACAGGGTTGGGGGCAAGGGGAAGGAGAGCATTAGGACAAATACCTAATGCCTACTGGGCTTAAAACCTAGATGACAGGTTGATGACTGCAGCAAACCACCATGGTACTTGTATACCTATGTAACAAACCTGCACGTTCTGCACATGAATCCCAGAACTTAACGTATAATAATAAAAAAATCTGTAACCATAGATCAAAATTAAGTAGGATTTTCTTCACCACTACACAAACAAATCAAATGAACCAAAGGATACTTTAAAACTTGAGTACACGTCCATCACTAGAATAGTTATAACTAATTCACCTTGTATCTTTGCTTCTGATTTGAGAAAAGTCTATCAGATGATGCTCCTAATCCAGGATAACTCACATAAGAAGTCTCAAGAAACAAGGCTTGAGTAGTCTGTCCATAAGCCATGCTTACCAACAACACAGAGCTCTACAGTTGCCCACCTCAGAAGCTACTCTCCACAGTAAACATATTCTACACTATATTAACACTGTTCAGGGAGTGTATTGTTTGTTTCACTGGGTTCTGACTATATTTCAGGCCCTAGTTAGATACTGGAATCTGCTTTACTCATAAAAAAGAATCCAATGACAGATGATGATGATTCAAAACTGACATATATCTTACACTCTATAATAATTTCTTAATGTCTCCCTTACTTATCTTACTCCTTCACATTCAAACCAAATTTAAGAAGGGTTTAATATCAACTTTTTGTATATACCCACTGGGATATTCTAGAAGTTTTGTAAAATTTCCAGAAACATCGAAGGTTTCTTCTCAATGAATTCCTGGGACTTCTGGACTCTCCAGAGCAAAGGATCTTTCAGCACCAAATGGGGTGCCTTCTATACAATCCCAAAGCTCCCAAGGATTACAACTCAGGAAGGCCTATTCTCATATCATAATCCATCATTCTCTAAACAGGAATTTGGTTGCTAACAGCATTGTTTGCTAACCCTTTATGTTAGGAAAATCCTGAATGAACCACATAGAGGAAGCCTCCAAAATACTATAGAAATTATTTGTCATGAAAATGAAACCAAATGGTAATGCCTAGGTTTTCTTCTAGGGTTTTCATGGTTTTAGGTCTAACGTTCGTCTTTAATCCATCTTGAATTGATTTTTGTATAAGGTGTAAGGAAGGGATCCAGTTTCAGCTTTCTACATATGGCTAGCCAGTTTTCCCAGCACCATTTATTAAATAGGGAATCCTTTCCCTATTGCTTGTTTTTCTCAGGTTTGTCAAAGATCAGATAGTTGTAGATATCCGGCGTTATTTCTGAGGGCTCTGTTCCGTTCCATTGATCTATATCTCTGTTTTGGTACCAGTACCATGCTGTTTTGGTTACTGTAGCCTTGTAGTATAGTTTGAAGTCAGGTAGCGTGATGCCTCCAGCTTTGTTCTTTTGGCTTAGGATTGACTTGGTGATGCGGGGTCTTTTTTGGTTCCATATGAACTTTAGAGTAGTTTTTTCCAATTCTGTGAAGAAAGTCATTGGTAGCTTGATGGGGATGGCATTGAATCTATAAATTACCTTGGGCAGTATGGCCATTTTCACAATATTGATTCTTCTTACCCATGAGCATGGAATGTTCTTCCATTTGTTTGTATCCTCTTTTATTTCCTTGAGCAGTGGTTTGTAGTTCTCCTTGAAGAGGTCCTTCATGTCCCTTGTAAGTTGGATTCCTAGGTATTTGATTCTCTTTGAAGCAATTGGGAATGGGAGTTCACTCAAGATTTGGCTCTCTGTTTGTCTGTTATTGGTGTATAAGAATGCTTGTGATTTTTGTACATTGATTTTGTATCCTGAGACTTTGCTGAAGTTGCTTATCAGCTTAAGGAGATTTTGGGCTGAGACAATGGGGTTTTCTAGATATACAATCATGTCGTCTAAAAACAGGGACAATTTGGCTTCCTCTTTTCCTAATTGAATACCCTTTATTTCCTTCTCCTGCCTAATTGCCCTGGCCAGAACTTCCAACACTATGTTGAATAGGAGTGGTGAGAGAGGGCATCCCTGTCTTGTGCCCGTTTTCAAAGGGAATGCTTCCAGTTTTTGCCCATTCAGTATGATATTGGCTATGGGTTTGTCATAGATAGCTCTTATTCTTTTGAGATACATCCCATCAATATCTAATTTATTGGAAGTTTTTACCATGAAGGGTTGTTGAATTTTGTCAATGGCCTTTTCTGCATCTATTGAGATAATCATGTGGTTTTTATCTTTGGTTCTGTTTATATGCTGGATTACATTTATTGATTTGCATATATTGAACCAGCCTTGCCATTCAGGACATAGGCATGGGCAAGGACTTCATGTCCAAAACACCAAAAGCAATGGCAACAAAAGCCAGAATTGACAAATGGGATCTAATGAAACTAAAGAGCTTCTGCACAGCAAAAGAAACTACCATCAGAGTGAACAGGCAACCCACAAAATGGGAGAAAATTTTCGCATCCTACTTATCTGACAAAGGGCTGATATCCAGAATCTACAATGAAATCAAACAAATGTACAAAAAAAAGAACAAACAACCCCATCAAAAAGTGGGTGAAGGACATGAACAGACACTTCTCAAAAGAAGACATTTATGCAGCCAAAAAACACGTGAAAAAATGCTCATCATCACTGGCCATCAGAGAAATCCAAATCAAAACCACAATGAGATATCATCTCACACCAGTTAGAATGGCAATCATTAAAAAGTCAGGAAACAACAGGTGCTGGAGAGGATGTGGAGAAATAGCAACAGTTTTACACTGTTGGTGGGACTGTAAACTGGTTCAACCATTGTGGAAGACAGTGTGGCGATTCCTCAGGGATCTAGAACTAGAAATACCATTTGACCCAGCCATCCCATTACTGGGTATATACCCAAAGGACTATAAATCATGCTGCTATAAAGACACATGCACACGTATGTTTATTGCAGCATTATTCACAATAGCAAAGACTTGGAACCAACCCAAATGTCCCACAATGATAGACTGGATTAAGAAAATGTGGCACATATACACCATGGAATACTATGCAGCCATAAAAAATGATGAGTTCATGTCCTTTGTAGGGACATGGATGAAATTGGAAATCGTCATTCTCAGTAAACTATCACAAGGACAAAAAACCAAACACCGCATGTTCTCACTCACAGGTGGGAATTGAACAATGAGAACACATGGACACAGGAAGGGGAACATCACACTCTGGGGACTGTTGTGGGGTGGGGGGAGGGGGGAGGGATAGCATTGGGAGATATACCTAATGCTAGATGACGAGTTAGTGGGTGCAGTGCACCAGCATGTCAGATGTATACATATGTAACTAACCCGCACATTGTGCACATATACCCTAAAACTTAAAGTAAAATAATAATAATAAAAAGAAAATGAAACTAAGCCTTTAGAACATAACAGGGGCAGAACTGCACAACAGGAGTCAGAAGACCTTGGATGTGGATCCAGTCCTGCTGCTTCCCAGCTCCGTGACTTCCAGTAAACTACACTCACAGAGATACAACCTCTCAACAAGATGCATTTTATGAGTTTATTGTGAAAATTAGATCAGAAAATGTGAGTGAAAGCTCCTGACATGTGAGGTATATTCAGATTTTCTGATTTTTCTTTTTGACCTCCACGTATTTTTTACTTTCTCTTTAGGAAATGTTCTGTCTCGAAGTATTTCATGGTAAAAATTAACACTTGGAACGTGAAGATATACCTTTCCCATACTGAGCACCTCATTCTCATTAAATTAATTACCACAGTATTCTTTCTCTGGCTATTAATTCAATTGTATAGTATTACTAATACTAATACTAATACAATCATATAGTATTACTAATACAATCGTATAGTATTACTAATACTACATTGATTTGTAAATCAATATAAAATAGTAGTGACACCTTTCAAGGAAAGTAGTGAGGGTGAGAAGGCTTGCATGGGCTTTGGTAAAATCTGCAGCACTCTGATCAATATGCTTATAAGCATATTTTCATATGGACATTGACTATTTATCTCATCTTTTTGTATATAATTCTTAAGAAGACTTACATCATTCAATATACGCTAAACTGTTCGACCCAGCAAGCCCATTCTTAGGTATTTAACTAGGTGAAATAAAAATTTGAGTACCATTAAGTACATGAATGCTCATACAGTTTTATTCCTAATCCCTAAAAATTTATTATAACCCAAATGTCCTAAAGTGGTGAATATATAATAAATGTTTACATCATACAGATGTAATGAAATACTGCTACTCACTCATATTTGTGGCTTAAAAATTTGATCTCCTAGAGGTAGTCAATAGAATGGTGGTTACCAGAGGCTGGGAGGGGGGTAACAGGGAGAAGAGGATGAAAAGAAGTCGGTTAATGGGTACAAAAATACAGTTAGAAAACAGGAATATGTTCTAGTGTTCGATGGCACAGTAGGGTGAAAACAGCTAACAACAACTTATAGTATATTCAAAAATAGCTAGAGGAGAAGAGTTGAAATGTTCCCAGCACAAACAAATCATAAATGTTTGAGGTGATGGATCCCAATTACCCTGATTTTATCATTACACACTGTATGCATGTATTAAAATACCACATGTATTCCACAAATGTATTACGCATAATTTTTTAAAAGACAGAAAGCCACTACTAATACGTGCAACAACATTTATAAATCTATAAATCTCAAGTGCAGAGTGAGGAAACCCAGACTCGAAAGGAACATACTGTATCATTCTGGAAATGCAAATCAAAAGTACTCAATGAGGGTAGCTCCCACTTGTTAGGATGTCTGTTATCAAAAAGAGACAACAAGCGTTTGCAAGGATGTGAAGAAAAGAGAATCCTTTTACACTGTTGATGGAAATGTAAATTAGTACAGGCATTATGGAAAACAGTATGAAGGATTCTCAAAAAATTAAAAATAGAATTATCATATAACTCAGCAATCCCTCTGCTGGATATATATGCAAACAAGTGAAATCAGCACCTCGTAGAGATGTCTGCACTCCCATCCCATGTTCATTGCAGCATTATTCACACTAGACATGATATAGAAAGAACCTAAGTGTCCATCCATGGATCAATGGATAAAGACATTCATATATATATATATATAATATATATATGAATACTATTTCATTTCAAAAAGAAAAATATACTGTCATTTGTGACAACATGGATGAAACTTGAGGACATTATGCCAAATGAAATAAGCCAGACACAAAAAGAAAATTACTGTATGATCTCACTTATATGTGAAACCTAAAATAAAAAAAACAGTAAATAGGAACAGAGTAGAACTGTAGTTATTGCAAGGAGGGAGAGGAAGGGAATAGGGAGAAGTAGGTCAAAGGTTACAAATTTGCAGGGAGGTAAGATGAATAAATCTAGAGATGTACCACATGAGGACTATAGTTAATAATATAGTATTACATACTGAAAATTTCCGAAGAGAAAATTTTAGGTGCTCTTACCATAAAGAGCTATCTATGTAAGGTGACAGATATGTTAATTTGTTTGAATATAGCAATCATTTCACTATACATATATAAACATCATATTGTACACCTTAAAAATATACAATAAAAATAAAATTTCAGAAGAGGAAAGGCAAACTTACAGGAATATAAAACAGATCAGTGGTTGCCTAAGTCAGGGATATGGTGGTGATTGACTACAAAGAACCACAGGAGATTTAGGAAAATTTGGGGTGTAATAAGACTATCGCATACTCTGATAGTATGATGTTTACCTAAATGTCTATGTGTAACTGCAGAACTATATACTGAAAGGCTTTAGTTTTATTACATGTTAATTATGCCTTAATAAAAATGAGCAAATATTAAATTATAAGTTACAAAACACAAAATGAAAGGAATTAATTTATTGCATTAAAAAATCTTATTGTGTTAAGATTCATAGAAATCATGTACTCCCTCCAGCTCTCGTGGAAACCAACATTCTTCCCCAGGCCCCTCACTTAGTAGCAGTGTGCCATGGACAAGTCACCTAGCCTCTTTTATCCTGTTTTCTCTTCTGTAAATGAGTCTACATGTTATCATGATTAAATGAGATAGTACTGGAAAGTGTTTTTAGAGTACCCCAGCAAGTGAATAAGCATTGAATCTTTATGTCTCTGACTAGAAAATTATGATCTCTAGACCTCAGATCATGTCGTGGCTGGGTAGAGCAAATAAATTCATTTAAATGATTTGAGACCTGAAAATGAAAGAGATAACAAAAGAATGGGAGAGAGAGAGAGAGATCAAGTAAAGGAGGGTGGGTGGATAGGAACAGCAAGGGAAGGATAAAGGAAACAAATGAGGACTTAATAAGCATAGTTTTTCAGATCTAATTAATTAAAAATATCAACCAAAAAGAAGATAAAGAAAAATCACCACTGATATATGTTGGTATGTATACTTCTCACTACTGATACAAACAGTAATAGAAGGATGCACTCCAAGCTTAGTAGTTGTTATATCCAAGAGTGGACAAGAGTGAGGAGAGACAAAGAGGCCTTCAACATTTTCTCCAAACACATCTAATGAATTGTTTAAATCATTAAATTAGAATGTATTAATATCTTTTTTCTTTAATCAAGTTGTGAATTATCACTTATAAAATGTTCATAATCTGGTTTTATGCTCAAATTGCTAATTTTCAGAACTCTGCTCAAAGAAACCCTGAAAATAATGAGATCTAAATTATTTAAATCTCATCATTAAACAAGAAGCAGAAGTTCATGTAGGCCCTTAAATCATGAGCACAGTGGTGAAGTGCCAATGTTGAGGTAGCTGTCACCTTCCCATCCACATAACTCACCTAACTTCTGCTGGAACTGGAATTTACTATCTTATCTCAATTTTATGACATGGTAGATTCAGGCCAAACAAAAGAGTGTTATATCCTTCTAATGGACAGAATAATAGAACCATTTTACTTTAACAGATTTATTCAGTTTTAATTGATGTACATAAGCTGCATATATTTAAAGCACACATTTTGATGAGTTTGGACATATGCAAACACCTATAATATCGTCACCACAATCAAAACAATAGATGTATCCAGTGCCTCCAAAGTTTCCTTGTGTCTGTCTTTGCTTGTGTGTGGTTTCTTGTGTTTGGGGTGCTTATTTTTATTCTTTTGGGTTTTGTTTCTTGGTTTCGTAGAAACATTTAACATGAGAATTACCCTCTGAACAGATTTTGAAGTATGCAATACCATGTGGTTAACTATAGGCACTTTGTCGGACAGCATATCTCTAGAACTTATTCAATTGAGTATACCCATCAGATACCTCCCTATTCTCCCACTTCCCGAACCCCTGGAAACCACTATTGTATTCTCTGCTTCTATGAGTTTTACTATTTTAGATATCTCATATAGGTAGAATCATGCAGTATTTGTCTTACTATGACTGGCTCATTTCACGCTGTATAATGACCTTAAGGTTCATCCATGTTCTTGCAAATGGCAGCTTTTCCTTTCTTCTTAAGGTGGAAAAATACCCCATTGTATGTATATACCACATTTCTAATTCATTCATCTGTCCGTGGACACTTGGGTAGTTTTCGTATCTTGGCTATTGTGACTAATTCTGCAATGAACATGGGAGTGTAGATATGTCTTCGACATATTGATTTCATTTCCTTTGGCTATATATCCAGTGGTGGGATTACTGTGTCATAGAGTAGTTCTATATTTAGTTTTTCGAGGAAATTCCACGCTGCTTTCTCTAGTTGCTGTACCACTCTACAGTGCCACCATCAATGTATAAGGGATCCCAATGTCTTCATCTCATGGCCAACACTTTTATCTTTAGATTAAACTTTCTAATCTTAAATTTTTAGTTGTATTTAACTGTTCTAACTTGAACTAGCATTGAAAAGGGTTCAGTATTACACAATGTCTTCAATTCAGGGCAAGTTGGAAGCTAAGGATCCCTGAGGACAGCAAAAGTCTTCCCAAACACTTGGCTCTGTCTAAAACACAGAGTTGGAAAGTTTCCAACCCAGAGACTACTCTTTACAGTGTATATATGCCACAATGAGGTGGATGCACTGTCACCCACACTGGTCACTGCAGAAAACAAGTTGGACTTCATTTCAAACTTAGGATAGAATCTTGAGTAAGCCTTATCAGTCTAGAAGGATCTTGTTTCAGAGGTGATTCTTAGAGGGTAAGTATATCACAAGCTACCTGATTTTTGAACTTTCACTTCATCTCATCCACTAATTAAGTCCAGAAAATAAACCAAAGAATGGTGGCCAGGTCCCAGCATGGGGAGGTGTGACAATATTACGATTCTTTAAGGATGAAGAACAACTGCCAGAAACAAACCATTAGAGTTTCATTGTTCAATGAAGTGTTCCTGATTTAGTCCAACATTTATGTTTTATAAATAATTCATAAAGAAAGAAATATAGGAAGCAATCTACTCAGCCTCACAAAGGTAATTGGTGGGAAAATTTATACTGGGACCAAGAACTTTTTACTCCCATTCAAAGTTCTTTACAGTAAATACTTGTTACATTAGTTTACTATTGCTGCTGTAACAAGCTACTACAAATCTAGTGGCTTACCACACACACACACACACACACACACACACACACACGTTATATTCTTACTGTTCTAAAGTAAAGAAGCCTAAGATGAGTTTTCAGAGCTAAAATCAATAAAATGAGTTTTCAGAGCTAAAATCAAGGTGTCAACAGAGCTGCATTCCTCCTGGAGCTTCTAGAAAAGAATCCGTTTCTTGCCTTTTCCAGCTTCTAGAGGATGCCTCCATCCCTTGCTTGGCTCATAACATTCTGCCTCTTAAAAGTGCATCACTCCAACCTCAATTTCTGTCATCGCATCTCCTCTGACTCTTCCTCTTATAAGGACCCTTGTAATTCATTGGGAAGTTCCAGATAATCCAAGTAAATCAAGATTCTTAAATTATTCATATCTGTACCTTTTTGCCAGATCCAGGAATTAGGACATGAACATTTTTGAAGGCCATTATTCTATACAGCACAGCTTTCTTACTGTGAACAGGTGTTTTAGGGGGAAAAGGAAAATCTTAAAGTAATGAATCTGACAGAGGGATTTCAAGTAGCCTGTCAGGAAGGTGGAAGAGATATTGAGGGAATGGGGACAGATGGTGCATCCTGACTTTTGCTCTGTAACTACACATTAGTGACTTCTGACTCCAGTTACATGTAGGACCAAGCATGGCCACTAATGACTATCAATAAGGAAACAATGATCATTAGTCAACCAACATGTTCTTTAAAAAGTAGTTATTCTATGTATATAATTAACTCCTGAGTGGTTCTCCGAATGATTTTTGTTCATTAATTCAAAAAATATCTTCAGTGCCCAGGATTCCAGATACAATTCCAGAGGTTGGGCATATAGCATTGACAAGAATTCTTGCTTTTGTGGAATCAATATTCACCACAGCAAATGCAATTTTGGTGTCACATACAGATTTTCATTCTACAGAAAGGGTAAGAACATTTGAAGAAAGTCTATAATTTATCAACTACCTGGGGAGTCTCACTCTATTTCTAATTTCTACTTTCAGGAGATCTGTTTTCTGACTTCTTCCTTTATCTGAATTCTTACCACTATAACTTCTATTACACTATTTTCCAGTGGGTTTTATCCAATAAATATGATTGGTTTTATCTCCCCACATATATATATATATATATATATATATATATATATATATATATAACTGGTGGGGTCATGTTTCACATACCATGATTCTTTGTATTGACTGTAAAGCAACTCAAAAACAATGCTGGGGAGATTTCTTGGCTTATTCACTCATTCATTCGACAAGTATTTATGCTGTATCTATCAAGTGCCTAACAATGCACTAAACCTTAGAGACGATATAAAGGTGAAAATATATACATTATGTTTAATAAGAAATTGAACATAGATAAAATGAGAATCTAAGGTTATCAGAGCAATTTTAAGTAAGAGTTGTGCAAACCATTCTGTGATTTACATCTAAATCCTCATGACCTGAACTATAAACTTATCTAGAAATGGGCAACAAAGACAAAAATAAATCCTTCTGATCACTAAGAGAAAAAATAGCCTTCTAGCAAAGATGCTATTAAGGCTTCCATGAAGTAGGAATAATAAAAATATGCTGTGAAGTAGAAATATATGTGGTGCTTCCTCCAAACTGAAATTTGAATAGCAAGAACTGACAACTCAGAATAGCAAAAGAAATGGTGGTAAACTTCACTTTTAGTGAATTTACAAGGAAAAGACAAAACTAAAAGAGGGTTATTAGGTCATTCAAAAAATATGAGATTCTGTGTAAAGTTTACCCAAAGCCAGAGTCTACACAGAGGGCAAGGTGGATTTTTTTAAGTTAAATACATTTTTTAAATCAGAAAGGAAACGGATGAGAAAAAAAGAGAAGGGGAAATTGAATTATTGAATTCAACAGGAGACTAAGATGGTTCATTAAGTGGAAAACTGTGATAAAGGAGAAGAAATAGCAAAGTAGGAGTTTGTCTAGATGTGCAATATTAAAAGCTCCAGTGCCCCAAAATATTTCCTTTAACATTAGAGTTGCTTTATTTAGGTTAACATACTGCAGCATTAGAGATGTTTTCCTTTAGGTTAACATACTGAAGTCCCTAGTGTTGCTTACATTGCTACAGGAAGGATACTCCATTGAGCATTGCAGACAAATAAAACAAATAACAGCTGGCTTTCCTTAGTGGAGATCACATGCATGCAAGACATGAGACTCTTAATGATGAAGAAATAAGTGATCCATTTTTAAGCTGAGTCATTACCCAAGAAGGATTATCAAGGACTGGTTGCTTCAGGAGACAGAGTAATAGCTGAAGGGCTGGGTAGGAGAATAAGAGTCGCAGGAATGAGGCCACAACTGAGTAAAAGAATAAATTGAGCTAAACACAAAATTTACCTACTTCACAATCCCTCATAAAGCAAAGATGAGAAAATAATACAAAGAGCAAATGGCAGCAGATCTAAAAGTTTACTCAGCTTTTGTCCTCGTCTTCACATTTCATAAGTATTAAGATCATCTTTGGGTCGCTGAATGGCTTCCAGGATGACACATTGGGTTATAAGTGTTTGATTATTTTGATGCATCCCAAACCCTCCATGGAAAGAATGTGTTCTCTCCTAAGGCCATTGCCATTAGGAGATATCCTGCTTTGAGTTCCCTAGTTCTGGCCTGGCTATTGCTCTCAATAATTACAATGACATGAATTATAGTTATCATCTATTTACACTAAATAATTGTGATAGTGTGACAAATACAAATAGTCTAGCATTTGATGAAATCATTTAAATTTAAATTCACCTAATTGGAATTGCATGGGATTGGAATTGGGCAACTATTTAGAATAGATTTATGATCACTACATTTTAAAATTTTCTTAAAAAGATGTTCATTATTCTCAATTAATAAACTCAATGAGCTGGAAAAGATCTGAGACTACGTTCTGAACCAGTTCCTTTATTTACCCATCCAGGAAATGTCAGTTTTTCCCTCAGTTTTCAAGGTTCAAAAATATATTTCTTAGCTATTATGAACAGGTGTCATGCCTTTTTTTTTTTTTTGAGACAGATTCTCACTCTGTCACCCAGGCTGGATTGCAGTGGCACAATCTCGGTTCACTGCAACCTCCGCCTCCTAGGTTTAAGCGATTCTCTAGCTTCAGCCTCCCGAGTAGCTGGGTTTACATTCATGCACCACCACATCTGGCTAATTTTTGTATTTTTAATAGAGATGAGGTTTCACCATGTTGGCCAGGCTGGTCTCGAACTCCTGCACTCAACTGATCTGTCCACCTCGGCCTTCCAAAGTGCTGGGATTACAGGTGATGAGCCACCATGCCCGGCTGTGTCCTGCTTCTCATTAACATAAAAGTCCAAATGTTCTCTTACAAAAAGGAAATCTCCATCCTTTCAACTAAGCTGATATCCACTTAATTCATCCCCTGTGGATATAAAGAAGTTGTCAGGTACTCTGTCAGACAAGTGCTTAATATCCTTGGTGTTGGTAAAAGCAAATAAAGATCACTCATCTGTACCCTCTAGTTTTATTCACCTCAATTTGCTTTAGCCTTCCTCAAAGGATCCATCTTCTACCTCTTTATCTTGTCACTTTTGTCTAATCACTCCATTTCACTACCTGAACTTCTCATTATATAGACCTAAAAATTTATCATAAATGTTTTGAAAACATGAACAAGTATAGGAGGATTTATTGCAGGTTGTTAAATATTACACATTTAGTTTCCTACTTTTTTTTTTCTCCATTCTTCAATCAACTAATTTTAACAGACACTACATTTCTTTAGTTCAGGGTGAGTTAAAAACCCAGATGTTTTCCTTACAAATGTTTTCAATTATTCCTTCTCCATCTTGAGTCCATGAAACTGGAATTTCATCTTTTAAAGCTTCACTTATGACTAGTATCTGATGAACTTTCTCCTTTTTATATCTTGGGTCTTCTCTAGAAATAGAAGTAAACAACACGCTTGTTAGGAAGACAACAAGCATGTTTGTCTTTTCAGGGCTAATAGATTTCCCCAAAAGTCTCTGGATACCACAAACAACTTTACATGCATCCTAGTCCTGCCCTGAACCAAGCCACAGTGCAGACTCCAGACTCTGTAGTGTACTCCTTTGCACCTTTGGATCTCCAAGTCATTTCTAAGTTTTAGTTAAAAACTAAGGTTAATTCTTGTTCTCCCTTTCCAGGTAATTCATATTTATGCCTTTGCTGTGATCACCATTTCCCCACCACAACCACCTGTTTCTTTCTGCCCCAGGCTAACAAACTGTTACCTGAGTCTTTCTTGCAGCTGAAGTTTATCTAGTTTATCGTGCTCCCGTTGTGAACTTCATGCCATCCTTACCTTGCAGCTATTTACAGACTATCATCTCAAGCACACAGAGGTATTTGAAATCTTTATATAAATGGAAAAATAGCTAATTAACTGCACTGGAGGATAGTGACCTAATAAAGCTATAATGACCTGCGACTGCAACTCTAAAGTCAATGAGCCAAGAAATTGTCTCCTAGAAATATATGCAAAGCAACAAAGAAGAAATGTTGATAATGAGTCACAGGAGAAAGGAATGACTCTAGAATCTCTAAGAAAAATCAGTCTCCACCACTTTATATTTTTCTGGATTATTTTTCTTTTTTCACTTTTATTTTAAGGTCAGGGGTACATGTGCAGGTTTGTTACATGGGTAAAGGTGTGTCATGTGGGTTTATTGTGCAGATTAATCACTCAGGTATTAGGCTTAGCACCCATTAGTTATTTTTCCTGATCCTCTCCCTCCTCCCAACCTCCAATAGGCCCTAGTTTGTGTTGCTTCCCTCTATGTGTCCGTGTGTTCTCATCATTTAGCTCCCACTTATAAGTGAGAACATGCGGTTTTTGGTTTTCTATTCCTGAGTTAGTATGCTAAAGATAATGGCCTCCAGCTCCATCCATGACCCTGCAAAGGACAGAATCTTTGACAATTTAAATCCTATCATGATAAATGAAAGTGTCTCTAGATAATCTAATAATATCCACTCTCCAAGATATTCATAAAAATCATATGGAATCCTTTTAAATTTTATCTATAATGAATAAAGTAGGCAAGTAAAACAGTAAGCTATAAAAATGTTAGTATCTTATAATGTGACTTTTATAAGTTATAAATGTAACATATTGTACTAAGCACTTTGAAGATATAGGCTTTATCTAATTCACATTCATTTTTTCCAAAGCAACTTGCAGTTTCCTGTAATCAAAGAAGACTATATTCATTGAATTTAATAAAAGAATCCAGCTGTTGAAGTAATTCCATTATCTTTTACTGTGTCTGTCATCAGGAAGCAGGAATAATATGAATAAGGATTGATTTCAAAATATTAAAAGGAAGCAAGGGGACTTGTGTGGTTTTCTAACCTCAGGTGTAATCATGTGTCTCTGTCCATGGTGCTTAATGATCATTGGTTTACAACAAGCATTGATCAATTGATCAACAAGCAATGATCACTGGGTTACAACAAGCAATGATCACTGGGTTACAACAAGCAATGATCACTGGGTTACAACAAGCAATGATCACTGGGTTACAACAAGCAATGATCACTGGGTTACAACAAGCAATGATCACTGGGTTACAACAAGCAATGATCACTGGGTTACAACAAGCAATGATCACTGGGTTACAACAAGCACTGATCACTGGGTTACAACAAGCAATGATCACTGGGTTACAACAAGCAATGATCACTGGGTTACAACAAGCAATGATCACTGGGTTACAACAAGCAATGATCACTGGGTTACAACAAGCACTCTTGTTTTTCTTGTTTATCCCCTTTAATTTCCGTTCTCAATCCCTTTCTCTCAAAGACAGCCATTCTGGTGTTTTTAAGCGTGTCTTGCTTTTGTGTTATCGTGAAACATGCAGTATTGTTTGTATGCATATACATATAAAACGGTATTCTGTATCTCATTCTAATTCTTTTTTTCCACTTATCTCATGTTGCTATATGTACATCTAGTATATCACTTCTAAATACTGCAGAGCACTCCATGGTGGGTATGCACCACGTTCTGCCTTTCTGAGTACTCAGATCACCCCCAAGTTTTTCAGGGTCACTGACTGGAGTAAGCAAGTATTGGACCTTGCTTCTAACTTCAACCCTCACATACCAACAATGTTAATATTTAGCTAGAAGACACCAGCGTAATAATACCTGTTGTTAAAAAATTAAAATACTTGCACACTGGTTAGAATATAGCCACTGTCACAAGCCTCTTAAGGTTCCAACCACTTCCAAGTTGCTTCCTCAGAACTCCTTATGAATCAGCTACTAAAAGTTAATGCCTGGAACAGCAGGAGTCTCCAGGATCTTGCTCCAACTCTGGCACCAGCATCTGTTCTGATCAATGCAGTGGTTTAATATTTTGAAGATCATATCTTCCCTATACTAAAACCAACATTGCCGTGGACACCTTTTACATTGTCTCCGTAGAGATCAGCAATGACAATGATCATGTCTTTTAAAGCATTATGAGGCATTGATCTTTTGAACTAGTGAGAATTATTTTATTAACCACTGTTTTGTGGCATGGGAAAAACTACAAATAAAGCAAATGACTGATCTAAATTAGTGAATAGTTCCAACCCTAGAAATTATATCAAAGTGGGGGCACAAATATCATGTTCTTCTCCATAGTCCTGACCCTAGACTTAGGGTTTTAAAGAGCAGTCATTAATTCATCCATGTTGCTGTGCTAGCAATTACTCATCAGAAATTCATGACAAAATATTCAAATGCCCACTCATACAGAATTAGGCCAGAGGGTGAAATATAGAGGCACTAGGAACCGGCTAAGATGGTTATACTGCCAAAGATTCTCCAGTGAGAACTCCTAGGGAAAACTAAGCATAAATAGACAAAGACTTGAAATACAAACATCAGTTCTGAAGTCGTAACACTAGGAAACTCAAAAAGAGAGAGGCCAAGAGTTCCATCTGTATAGAAGCAAAACGTAACTGAATCAAAGAAGGAGCAAGAGAAGACAACGTAGAACAATCATGTACACAGCTTGCCTCTACAATCCAACCATGGTGGGATGGAGTCGAAATGAACCCCAAGGAAAATCTATACGCCAAGACAATCTCTACCCCAGTCATACCCCCAAGAAAAATCTATATGCCAAGACAATCTCTACCCCAGTCATACCCCCAAGAAAAATCTATATGCCAAGACAATCTCTACCCCAGTCATACCCCCAAGAAAAATCTGTTATATACTCAAATTACAACAAACCATCATCAGTCCCATAGATAACTTGGGGGAGCTTAATTAGGAAGAAAGAATGCAGATGCCATATGTAACATCTAAGAAGTCACTTATCTTGTATCAAGATCAAATAATAAACCAATTAAGCAAATTTAACATCACTAGTGATGCTGTGTGGATATTGTGTACTCCCTGTTATCACGTGATTAGAAGATCTTTTCATCTTTTGAGTATTCTTTTTGAAAATCCAGAAACCATGTGTAACTATAATAAAAAATGTCAGACAAACTCAAATTGAGGGACATTCTACAAAATATCTGACCAATATTCCTCTAAGATGTGACACCATGAAAAGCAAGGTAAGACTGAGAAATTATCACAAACCTCAGAGGAGATTAAAGAGACCTAATAGCTAAATGTAATGTGATATTCAGATTTGATTCTGAAACATAAAAAGACATTAATGGAAAAAATTGGTGAAATTTGAATAAAGTCTAGAGTTTAGTTTACAGTAATGTATTATACCAATGATGATTTCTCAGTTTTGGAAAATGTACCATGGAAATATAAGGTGATAACATTAGAGGAAACTGAAACTTGGTAAGGGGCATATGGGCACCCTCTGGACTATCTCTGTAACTTTTCTGTATATCTAAAATTATTCCAAAATAAAAGCTTTATTTTAAAACAATCAAAAGAATCAGAAAAAGAAATGTAAAATAGGACTGAATAGATTAAGTGAAAATCATACTTGAACATTTGTTGAAGCTCTGCTATTTGACAGTCACTCAAGATACAAGGTGAATTATATCTTATGTAAGTAAAAAATTAACAGTCCAGTGGGAACAACAGATTTATCAACTATGCAAATATGTTCTAAAATGATAGAAGACAGCAGAACACCAGGAGTCTCTCAGTCTGGGTTCTAGGATCTGGATTTGGATCTTCCATACACGACTTTTATCATCTTGAACTAATTACTTTCTTTTCTAGTAGCTGAGAGTTTCCAAAATGAGGAAAGACGGAAATTATTTATAATTTACTTTAAAATTCAAAAACTCTATGATCCTACTAAGTAATCACATGTGCTTTCAGCGCCAGTGTATCTGTCTACACTCTGTATGATGCAGGAGCTGGGGCTCTGCCAACTTTCTCTTTCTTTTTTCTTTTCAGCTTCTCCTTGCTTGGACTCACCATTATGGATACTAGAGGGAAGCTGCAAGGCTGGAGATAGAAAAAGGGACTTGCTTCTTCCCATTTGCCTCCTCTCTGCTTGCTGTGCCTGTCAGCATTACCCAACCACACTCATCACCTCAGCAACCTTGGTTGTTTTCCAAAGCAGCAGCTGAATCCAGTTAGTTTTTCCGATGCTAGAGGAGCTCTGCTCCTCACACCCTCCTCAGGAACACCTGCACCAGCCAGTGGTGCCTCTTCCTCAGGGGTGTTATGACACAGAGGGCCTCCTCTAAGCTCAGAGACACTAGCACCAGCCAGGCAGCATCCGCCTCTGCTGAGATATTTGAGTTTCACCTCCACAGGTTCTTCCTCCAAGCTTTAAGAGTTTGGGGTGTTTTATTTATTTAAGTCCTAGTAGTTCTAACCTCTTTCCTTTATTTCCCCCATTCGAGGGGTGAAAGCTGCTTCCTACAAATGCTACATTTTTATCTTAAAGTTCATTTTTTTCAAATAACTAGTTAACAACTGTCAAAATTATGAAGTTACAATTTCAAAGATCTAATTAGCTTTTATTAGTGATTCTAGAATTGGGCAATACCTTGTTCTATCAAATAGAATGAATGTTCTCAATGAGCTGAGCAGAAGAACTTGGCTTTGTAGGCAGAAAAAGGCTGAAGACAGCAGAATCAGAGACAAAAAATGGATTGGCCTTTTCAAAGATACTTAAAACAGAAGGGACTTTTGTATTACAGTGAGTCAGCCTGACTGTAATGTGGGTTTTTTTTTGGGGGGTGGTGGAAGGGGGTGGTTGAAAATGGCTAATTTTGAAGTTCAGTGTGATTACGCGGCACCTAGCACAAGTGACTATTCTGGTTTTCCTGCTGTATTAGTTCATTCTACCCTGCTATAAAGAAATACCCATGACTTGGTAATTTATAAAGGAAAGAGATTTAATTGACTCACAGTTCTGCATGGCTGGAGAGGCCTCAGGAAACTTACAAACACGGTGGAAGGCAAAGAGGAGCAGACATCTTCTTCGTAAGGTGGCGGGAAGGAGTGAGTGCAAGCAGGGGAAATGCCAGTAGCTTATAAAACCACCAGATCTCGTGAGACTCACTATCACGAGAACAACAGAAGGGAAACCATGTTGTTCCCATAACCCAATCACCTCCCCTCAGGTTCTTCCCTTGACACATGAGTATTATAATTCAAGATGAGATTTGGGTGGGGACACAGAGCCAAACTATATCACCTGGTCGGCTGGGGCCTAATACAGGAGGCTAGCCCAATACAGTAGCTCCCACAAAATTTATTTAACACAATTTTATACTTAGTTAATTCTTTATACCAAAATTCCTCTTTAAAAAAAAGTGTAGTTTCTCTCTACTGGACTTTGAAAAAAGATAAGCAAATAAATAGCTAACATATAATGAGCTGAAAAAATAAAAAAACAACTTAGCTACATAGTAAGACAAATCAGTAAATCTAGTAAAAATTAACCTTTATCTTTAAAGCAAGATAGTCTACCTTAAATGGAAAAAATAGAAAATGGGCAATGAACCACATACTGACATTCCAAATGGATTGTTTAACATTTAGAGTAATTCTATTTGACACTACATATAGGTAAGAATGTTGGTGAAATAAAGTAGCCACACTGTTTAATCTTTAAATCTCTTACATAAGCAAGAGATTCATATCACAACTCAATTTGGGAAAAAAAAAAGACAACACAACACATACTAGTAGAAAGTGATATTCTGGTTAAATGTAACATAGCTTACATAGCACTCATCTGTCTGAAATTCTAGTATAATTTGCCTTTTTGTATAATCTCAATATATTTAAAAGATTTTACTGTAATTCACAAACTGAAAGCATCGTCTTTTCATTGCCACCTTCATCTCTTTATTCCTAAAAGTATAGATGACTGGATTCAAAACAGGAGTGATAACTGCATCAAAGATGGAAAGGAATTTATCCAGATGTGGTGTGGGAAATGGAAAAACATAGAAAAAGATTAATGGCCCAAAGAACAAAACCACCACAGTGACGTGAGCTGACAACGTAGAGAAAGCCTTGAATATACCATCTGAAGATTTTTTCTGAACAGTCACCAAAATAAAGATGCAAGAGATTATGAGAATTAAAAAAGAAGCCAGAGAAATAAATCACGATTGGCAGTAACCATGAATCCCATTGTGTAGGTCTCCATGCAAGCCAGTTTGATAAATCGAGGAAGATCACAAAAGAAACTATCTAATTCATTAGGGCCACAGAACGGCGGGTCTATAACAAAAGCCAAATGAATCACGGAGTGAATAATACCTATAATCCAGGAAATGACTAAAAACAAAATACATCTTTGTGGGTTCATGATGGTCAGGTAGTGGAGAGGCTTACATATGGCCACATATCGGTCAAAAGCCATGGCTATGAGCAGCACCATCTCAGTGCCCCCAACTGCATGGATAAAGAAGATCTGAACTACACAGCCCCCAAAAGAGATGGTTTTGTGCTTCCTGAAGAGGTCATAAATCATCTTGGGAGCTGTGGAGGAACAAAATATCAAATCAATGATGAAAAGTTTGGCCAGCAGGAAGTACATGGGGGACTGTAAATGAGGGTCAGAGGTCACAGTTAGCACAATGAGGAGATTTCCCATCAGGCTTGACACATAGGACACTGAGAAAAAGAGGAAGAGGAGGAGCTGGATCTTCCACGAGTCAGAGAGTCCCAGGAACACAAACTCAGAGACCACAGAGTGATTGGCTTCATCCATTGCCTCTGTCGGCTGTGACAACTCCCATGCTAACTGAAAGAGGAGAGTAAGGAGAAACTTTGATTTAGGACAAAAAGCATTGATGTTGGTAAAATCATGAGCAATTCATATGTTGTCAGAAAACTAGACAAGGGCTAATATATGCCTTTAGAGACAATTTCAGTCACAAAGCAACTCATATTCCTCTATTGTAAATTTTGTCACCAGAAAATACGTTGCACAGAATAACAACTCATTTACTTACTTGAATGGATACCTTTGTTTTATACACACACACACACACACACACACTTCAGCTCATGTCTTCACTCCACATTCTTCACTCAGCCTACATGCCTTTGTCATCATTACATCTCTCTAATTCTTCCTATTTTCTTCAGTACCCACTCTGTCTAATTCCTTTCTCCATGAAGTCCTCTTTGATACCCTTACCTTTATATACACTAAGTGGAAATAAATCTTGTTTATACTGTGGTAACAAAATCAAAAACCTTTGTACTAATAGTGTTAATAGTGTTCTAAGAGTGATCTAACAAAGAACACTATTGAATTTCTGGTCATTGTAAATCATGTTTCTTCAACATGTCTTCAAATTACCCTTTTTAGACTTTTGCATGATAATAGTATAAATGGCATTTACATTCATAAACGGCAACTCAGCTTGGAATAACTTAAGTTCCTTTCACACTGATTATCATCAGCAACCTTCCCACTGAAGCAATTTATTTAAGTGAATGATTAAATTCTAAATTGCTCCCTAGAAGCTGAAAGTTACTCTATCAATGTCTCCAATTTCCACTTACTCCTAAAACTGTTTTAATTTTTACACAAGACTTTTGTTTTATCTTTAAAATAACACTTTATTTTTATACATAAGGTTAGCAAAGATTTATATTAGATTATTCCTAGTGTTGCTAAAAATTTGGAAAACAGGTTTGTCCACTCATTGTTGGTACTACTGCCTTCCAGACAGTCTTTCATGTTCTATCTCTATTTAAAACTTAAGGTCTTTACGTACCACACTTTGTATTAGTCCCCACTGAACACTTTTTTAAGCAGGGCAGAATAGTTGTTTAAATCTGATCTTTTCCATGAAGACAGAATTAAGCTCTCCACTTAGCTCACTCCTACAAAAGGAAAAACGATTATCAGTGGTGATAAGCAACTCAATCCCAGTGTGCCTTTGTAGTGTTCTGAAGCTCATGATTGTGTTTAACACAGAGCACCGACCTCCCCCACACTCCTACTATTAAGCCTAGAATGTAACAAAAAAAGATACTCCAGAGATCATCTACTGATCGACTCACTCTGTCCTCTGCTCAGGTTGCTCAGCCCTGTGCTGCCCAACAGAAATGGGAAATGAATTAAAGTCATGTGAGCTTATCACCAATCCAAATAAGGATGATAATTCTAAGGTTTTTTAAATGTAGATCATTGTTTGAAGTCACTCCAATAAAGATGGGTAGAAAGGGCTCAGGACACCACTCAAAATATGAAAAAGATGGACAGGAATGGACACTGGAGTTGCATGCTCCCAAATTACTGTTCCTGCTGCCATCAACAATACAGCAAGCCTTATAGAAGTCTGTTGTTATGACCTGAACGAAACTTTGCTAACGATTGTAAAATTCTTTCATTTTAGGGTTAAGAAAACCAAGGTACAAAGACGGTAAATGACTCTGCTAAAGCTACAGGACAAGTTGGTGGCAAATCCAGAATATGTTTGACTTTTGGTTTCCTCAGTACAGGTTATTTCCACTACATCATGTTTCTTCTTTTGTGATGATCTTTGTGTACTGTCTGTGGCCCAGGAAACCATAACATACGAAAACTAGTTTGTTTAGCATTGTCTAAAATTCCTCACATTTTACTTGCACTGGACTCAAATTTTGCACTCCAACTTTATTCTTTGCCTGGAGACCCACACACAGCACATCTGTGCAAATGTCACTGGAATAACCTTTCCAATATTGAACATGAAATCATGACTTGACTCTACTCATTCTGCTGCCTTCTATATTTCGGTTGTTAGTTAATCTGCTGCAATTTTCCTGTTGAATAGCAAATAATTCATGACTCCTGGTTGATTAAATTCTCCCTCTCACTGTCCTGTGTGTTTCCATTTAAAGTTCTGATCTCCATCAAAGACAGTTTCTTTCCATTTAACCCACCTGGACCGGTGTTGAAATAGAGGATCACAAAATGCAGAGCTCACTGATGTTATGATCATCACTTGGCATAAAAAGTCATGTGTAATACCTCCACAGGGGGAAAGGGAGCTAATTAGCAGCACAGAACAGTTACTTAAATGTTGCTATAGAGACCTCAGATTGCCATCCTGAGTACATTTGGCCAAGGGAATTCATTCTGTGCCATCCACGGAACTTTGGCCACAGCAATTAAAGGGGAAAGCTGGCAATGGGTCACTTGAAGGGAAGGAAGAGGAGAAACTAGGGACCTTTTGTGTGTAAAAATTACAGAATTTTTTTTTTGACACGGAGTCTGAGCTTTTGCTCAGGCTAGAGTTCAGTGGCACGATCTCAGCTCACTGCAAGCTCCCTCCCAGGTTCACCCCGTTCTCCTGCCTCAGCCTCCCTAGTAGCTGGGACTACAGGTGCCCGCCACAATGCCCAGCTAATTTTTTGCGTTTTTAGTAGAGACGGGGTTTCACCGTGTTAGCCAGGATGGTCTCGATCTCCTGATCTCGTGATCCGCCTGCTTCCGCCTCCCAAAGTGCTGGGATTATGGGCATGAGCCACTGCGCCCTCCTGTTTTATCTTGTTACCTGCTTGTTTTCCTTATTTATGAGGGAAGAAACTCTGTAAGAAGGAAAATATATACTTTCCAAAAGGTGAAATCAAGTTTACCATTGTGGAAGGAAGGAAGGAAGGAAGGAAGGAAGGAAGGAAGGAAGGAAGGAAGGAAGGAAGGAAGGAAGGAAGTGGGGGGAGGGAGGGAGGGAGAGAGGAAGGGAAAGAGGCCTCCAATGTGGCATCTAAAACGTGGTCCATGCCCCACTAGGAAGGATAACTGAATTACAGGTAATAATATATACAGTTGTGTAGTCAACATTTGGTTAGTTCTTAATTGTGTGTGTGATATGGGGAGATGAATAAGGTGTTATAAAAGCAGCACACGAGGATGGACTCAAAATGCTAGTGCAGCTGAAGTAGAGAAAATCAGTGATGGATTTAACCTCTCATAGATTAAGTTTTTTTTATTTATAAAACAAAATCAACAAAACAGAAAACCTCTGGTTATATTTTATTTCTTTACATCAAAAATATGCAGAGAGTCAGTGAAAGGGCCACTGATAAATTCTAATTATACAGAGTATACTATATCACTTACCTATTGCTGCACAACAAAGTAGCTTTAATCAATAACATTTTACTTGCTCATGTGTCTGCAATTCAGGCTAAGCTCAGCTGGGCAGTTCTTCTGCTGGTCTCGCCTGGGCTTTCTCATGAGACATTAGTTATCTGGCAGCTTGACTGGGGTTGGAGGGTCTATGATGGCCTTACTCACCTGTCTGAAGCCTAATGCGGGCTATAGACTGGGCCTCTCTCTCACAGGGTCTTTTATCATTCATTAGTCTTGCCCAAGCTTCCTTACATGGTGGTGGAGGATGCTATGGGTGGGCAAAGAGAGAAGCTACAAAGCAACTTATGCCTAAGTTCTGGAACTCATGCAACATACATTTTGTCATATTTCCTTCATCAAAGCAAGCATAACGCCAGGCCAGATTGAAGGTGGGGAAATAGACTCCACCTCTTCGCAGGAGGAGCTACAAAATATTGTAGCCATGATTTTCAATCAACTAAATACTCCATAGCTAACAATTCTCAGTTGTATCAATTGGCTAAGTCTCATTTAGAAATATTTTTAATATAGGCACGTGATACACATCCTATCCAGGGCTCTAAGGTGCTGTTACTCCAACTTTCACTAACTCAAAGGAACATCAGCTCTCTCCCACTCCTGCTTTTGTCTTAGATTCAACAGATTTGTAGTAAGTAATTTTTATAGTTATTTTCTTAATGAGTTTATATCCTGATACAAAACTTCAGTTAAGTCACATGACCTTCTAGAGTCTTCACCACCAAGGACAGTCCAGCCTCCTACTTGTCAAAGAAGGTTCAAGAACACTGAGGTAGAAGCACAGTCACATTACTTGAAAGAAGTCTAGAGGCCCTGTGGAAAGAAACTTTTCACCATCAACAAATGAGATCAAACATACACAGAATGATTTGATGAACTTGAGTTGTCCAAAGGAGGGCAGTCCGATGCATCTCAGATAAAATCATTACAAAAGCAAAAGGTATCTAGCAGAATAGGCCAGACTAAGCAGCAAGGCCTGGTGACTGCATGGGCAGCAACTGAGCAGGGATGTACACGAACACACTCTAACACAGCCTCTCTACCCCTCCCCACACAGTCCCCAGATTCCTACAGTTTCAGGCAGTGGCATGCAGGCTATGCAGAGATAAGCAATTCAGGAGAGATGAACAGTAGCTCAAGCAGATAGCTGTGTGCCACAGAGTGGCTTCTGTCTCTGAAGCAGAAGAATGGCTATACCACAGCCAGCAGAACAAAGGGGTAGCACTGATTATATGCAAACTCTCCCATCCTAATACTCTAGAGAGAACAGTTGGGAAGAAGAATCCCGGAAAAGATTAAAATTCTGCTTATCAAGCAGGGCAGAGAAATGAGACTGGGAAGAATATTGTGTAAGTGTGACACATTTGTATTCAGCAGGTCTTGCAGCCTGGTGTTTTGATTGTCTTAATTTTATTATTTTAACTTGATTCCAGTGTGTGTCTGTTGATTAGCATGTGATGTCATTATTCCAGTGTGCACCTGTTGATTAGCATGTGATGTCATTTATTAAAATATTGAATGCCAAGACAAATATTTTACTTACTCCAAATACTATTATCTTTACTAGCCAAGGGTTACATCTACAAAATGAATTTGCCAGTATGAGGAAGGTTTTACTTACAAATCTCTTAATTTGGATGCCCATGAAGAAAGCATACCAATATCTGCTGATTTTAGATCTTGCGTATTCCACCTACTGGTGCCTTATACAGCACAGATGCATGGTTAGTGTCTGCTATTACATATGGCATCTATGTTTATTAATTGCGGCCATAAGAAATCATTAGGGTTTCAGAAAAAGCTTATTTCCCAATTAGTTCGCTTGCCAATTGGCTCACTTAATAAGAGAGGATTCTATTGTAACCAAAGCAAATTCACAGAAAGTTTGTCTATTCTTCCAGAATGTATGCTGAATTCATCAACTTTTGTTTTCTTTTTTATGGTTTGCTGATATCCTTTTTTTGTTGCTGTTTACAAACAGTAACTAAAATTTCATATAGATTTTTCCATATGTTGCCTGACTATATTATCTTCTGTGCTGCTTTTTTCAACTTTTACTTTAAAATAAGGGGGTACATGTGCAGTTTGTTACACAGGTATATTGCATGGTGCTGAGGTTTGGAGTATAAATGAATCCATCACCCAGGAGGTAAGCATCTACCCAATAGGTTTTTTTCAGCCCTCACCCTGTTCTCTCCATCCCCACTCTTGCATTCTTCAGTGGCTATTGTGTGTGTGTGTGTATGTGTGTGTGTGTGTGTGTGTGTGTGTGTGACAGAGACTCACTCTGTCACCCAAGCTATAGTGCAATGGTGCAATCTAGGCTTACTGAACCTCTGCCTCCCGGGTTCAAGCAATTTTCCTGCCTCTGCCTCCTAAGTAGCTGGGGTTACAGGTGTGCACCACTAGGCCTGGTTAATTTTTGTATTTTTAGTAAAGAGGGGTTTCACCATGTTGGCCAGGCTGGTCTCGAATTCTTGACCTCCACCTACCTTGGCCTCTGAAAGTGCCAAGATTACAGGCATGAGCTACCTCACCCAACTTTATTGTTCCCATTTTTATAACCATGTGTACACAATGTTTAGCTCCCACTCACAAGTGAGAACATGTGGTATTTGGTTTCCTGTTTCTGCAGTCATTCACTTAGGATAATGGCTTCCAGCTGCATCCATGTTGCTGCAAAGGACATGATTTTGTCCTTTATGGCTTCATAGTATCCCATGGTGTACATGTACCACATTTTCTTTGGCCAGTCCACTGTTGATGGCACTGGGCATCAACATATTTTTAAGTCATCACATTCATACTAATTTGATATGACAGCCTTTGGAAACTAATACAGAGATTAATCTGTCGTTAGAAGTAAAGTGGATTCAAGAAAGAGATTATATTTATTTGTTTTATGTTTTCAAGCTTAGAAGAGACGTGGCCATGTTTGAATACTGATATAAACAAACCAAAAGAAAGGATGGTTTAAAAATATAGGAGGGGGAGGGGAACTGAAAGAGCAAAGACCCAGAAGAGGTGGCAGAGGATGAGATCTATAACTCAACCACAGAAAGGGCCCTGCATCTTGGGGATCCTGCCTTCACCTAACCAATCATATTCTCCCTCCTGGAAATTTGAAATTTGGGGTTCATAAATGCTGGTCCGATTCTGCTGGTCCCTTAAACTAAAGTGATGTAACTACGGGGATGGGACACAGAAAGAAATACAAATGAGAGGCCCGCAACCTCGAGCATTGGAAGAAATAGTGGGTTTAGTTCCTTCTCCTTTTCCCATTCATGGTGCAGTTCCTGGTGGTTCTGCTCTAGAATTCCACCAAATACTTCTGTGTGAAGATAAGTCTCCTCTTCTCATATCTGTTACTTGCAACAAGAAGCTGTGACTAAGAAACTGACAGAATTTGGTTTGAACCCCAAATCAATCACTTTCTAGGTGTGTAACTTCTAGGCTGAGGCTTTCTCATTTATGAAGCAGGGATAGCAAAACCTACCTCATAGGTTTTGTGTGTTTTTAATGAGAATACATATGAAGGCCCTGAAGTATAGTAGATATTTGGTTACTGTTAGTTCCCCTGGCCATTCCCTAGGGGTAACTTGAGGAAAACAGAAAGCTCTGCCCAAATAGTTTATTTGATAGATTATTGTGATAAGCACTTCACTTGGAAATGGATACTAAAGAAAATCTCACCATCAAAAATGGTTGTAGAGGAGTATAGAGAAGCTTTAAGCTCCTTTGGAAATCTGGGAATACATAAGGCATAACAAAAACTGAGGCATAATACAAGAGGACCTTTCCATACAAGGCTGCCAAATCACTGTCTCTTCCCCAAGGTCCCTGCCAATCATCCCTATCTCTGTTTCTGTTCCCTACCCCATCTCCAGACAGTTAAAAAATAAAAGCTCACCCAGTAACCTATCATAGATAGTCTATAAAGGTATCCTAGATTCTGATTATGATTCCAGCACTGGAGTTGGAACAGAATAACTTCATCCTCACATTAGGAGTAGTACGCAAGGTCTTTGAAGTTACACAAGGTCTTTAAAATTACCCAATGGCAGGATTCATGCAGTTGACATCACCACAGATCTGGGTTTTGCTGCTGCAAACAGGCTGACCGTAGCACAAGGATGACTGTGTCTCGAATCGTACTCTACACAGCACCTAAAAGATGCAACAGGGAAACTTTAGGCAAAATGATAGGAAATCGTTTTACCTCTCCAGATTTTCTTTTCTAAATGAGGGCATAACAATGCCTGCTCCATATAATTTTTATGTATACATTAGATAGTGCCTGGCACACAGCACTTAATAAATGGTAGCCGAAAGGAGGAGAGAAGCCCTACTGGTTAAATATACTAGCTAAGGAGGAAGCGTTTTATATACACCAGAAAGAGCTGTGCTTGAAGCTTAGCGTTTTTTTCTTTAAGCTTTTGTTGGAGTACTTCGGACATGTCTAATGGTATAGAATCAAGAAGCAGTGTATCATTTGTTCAGTCATTTCCAGCTGTCAATTAGACAGTCATTAAAACTGGCTTGTCCTCTGCCTGGACTAATGCAAACTCATTTGTTACATGAGAGTGAAGGAACCACATGAGGTGTTCCTGAGGCTTCATTCTTTTCCTGCAACAAAATTAGTCTATCATGGATTAAGTACCTCCAAAGCACAGACGGTGCATTGTCTTTCACTTATGCAAAATTGTGTTTGAATATGATAAAGTTACAAAATTGTTTCAGTACCTAAGCTGCTTCTGAATCTTAACTCCTTTGAATAGTAAATTTATGGATATTTTAATGATACATTTAAATGACAGAACAGAAATCTTGAATAGCATTAGATTTCATTGAGTTGATGCATATTTTATGTTACCATTTTATGCTATAAAGTATAGAAAGGAAAAATGTGTTCAGATTTTCGAAGTTCAGGAGAGAGGGTCTTTGAACCATCTTGGGAGGTAGTGGAGTGTGGTCATTAGGAGCATGGATGTTGCAGCAGGAGCTGCTTGAATTCATGTCCCGGCTCCACTGCTTACCAGCTGTGTCCCCCGTGATAGTTACTGAATCTTTCTGTGCATTAGTTACCTCACCTGCAAAAGAAGAATGAGAATACTACCTACCCAGTTGCTGTTAAAATTAAACGAGTTAAGGTATGTAAACAACATAGGGTAGTACCTGGCACATCGTAAGTGTTCAATTAGACAACCCTTGGTCAATGGTTAATTTTACTAAAAAGAAACATCTCTCATTTGGTTAAGTTAATGTCTTAGCATATACTTGTCCTAACAAAGTTTTACAAGGGAATTAACAGTTTTAAAGAAGTTCAAAACTTTAAAAAGAAGAAAAGTGAATATAAAAGAGTAAAATAACTTCCTAAAAGAATCTTGAAATATGTCAATGCTTTAAGAAGACGGATTCATTACAAGGTTCTACCAAAAATCACTAACTTACAGGGATATATGAGTATATATGTGACATTTTAAAGAATCTTTAAAGTAAGTAGGTATTAGTGTAATATCATCATAGTTATTTATAAATCAAAAAGTATGTTTATAGAACAGAAGGACTTTGCCTGTGGCTTATATTATTTTTGGGTCCCAAAAGTTCTAAAGTTCCCAATATCTCATTCAAGGAAACCATGATCCGCTAATACAAAAAAAAAAAAAGGAGTAATATTCATGCCTGAAATTCTTGACGCTTATTTAAGATAACTGCTAGATTTGGTAGCAGTAAGAAAAGTGATGGTAGGCTGGGCACAATGGCTCACGCCTGTAATCCCAGCACTTTGGGAGGTGGAGGTGGGAGGATAGCTTGAGCCCAGGAGTTTAAGATCAACTTGGGCAACATAGTCATACCTCATCTCTACGAAATTCAAAAAATTAGCTGGGTATGGTGGCACATGCCTGCGGTCCCAGCTACTTTGGAGGCTAAGGTGGGAGAATCACTTGAGTCTGGGAGATCGAGTCGTGATGGACACTGCACTCCAGCCTGGGCGACAGAGCGAGACCCTGTCTCACAAAAGAAAAGAAAGAAAGAAAGGTGACGGCAAATGCTATTTAGAGTGTTCAGTAGAGTAGAAAAGCAATATAGACAGAGGAATACTGTTTAATTATGGATTTTTTTAGTGAGTGACACAAATAAAAGCCATGGATGAGACCAGACATGAGTGATGATATAATCATGCATTTTGTAAAATAACCACAACCTGGTTCAAGAAATTTCTTGTTGGGCTGCAAATAAAAAAGGAACTTGGAAACAACAAATAACCATATGAAATCAGTGACAATGAAAAGAGTGCCGTGCTCACCAGCTGGGTGATGGGATCAATTGTACCACACACCTCAGCTTCACGCAATATAACCATGTAACAAACCTGCAAATGTACCACTGAATCTAAAATAAAAGTTGAAATTTAAAAAAAAGAAAGAATAAAGAACTCTCTTCTGCTCACTGGTGTCAGAAATAAAAAGGCAATAGAAGGGCAGAGGTGCAGTTTGTTAGTGGAAAGTTCAAGAATCTAAATCAGTAAGTGGGCTTAATTTTTTTTTAATCTAAAAGTGAGGAAACCAAATTCTCATTCCAAATCTATCATCTAACATCTGTGTCTGAATATAATCATCTATAAAATAATAGGTTGGAACAAATGAACTCTCAAATTCCAGTTCTAAATTTCCATACTTCTATTATACAATCAACAGTTCCCTAAGTAGCCAAAGGATACAGGAAGCAAGCAGATACTAAAGCAAGAGTGAGGGAAATGAAAGCAATTAGGCATTATCACAGTTTGGTAGGTGGTTTGAGAAAAGGACATTAAGCAATTCAAAACAGGGAAAGTATAACAGTGAAGAGGAATAATACACTAACTTCCAACACTGAATTATTGAACACATTCTCTGTTTGGCACCTTTTGACAGAGAAGATTCATGAAATTGGGAAATTCAGTGAAAAATAGCTTAGGTTTGAAACATTTCACATAGTAATTATAAAGAGAATGAGCAGACAGTACGTCTTAACTTATAAAAAATATTATGGAGGTAAAAATACTCACTGCACAGAGTTATCGTGAATATTAAATGATTTATATTAAACATCCAGCATAGGGTCTGAAACACAGACGCCTCCAATGTTAGCTCCCTTTGTCATTATTGATTAGCGTAACACAGACACCTCCAATGTTAGCTCCCTTTGTCATTATTGATTAGCGTAACACAGACGCCTCCAATGTTAGCTCCCTTTGTCATTATTGATTAGCGTAACACAGACGCCTCCAATGTTAGCTCCCTTTGTCATTATTGATTAGCGTAACACAGACGCCTCCAATGTTAGCTCCCTTTGTCATTATTGATTAGCATACGAGAGATGCACACTAACATGGTAAATGCCTAAATGTAACCTAGTACACAAAAGTAATTGAGATATAAATGTCGATGACTTTATTTTTTCCATTGTCTTCGAGTGTGGAGCTACATTTTTGTTTATCTTTAGCATAGCTAGGACACCTTCCTGTAACTCACAAGTTGATGGCAAAGTTTCTTCATTGCTGCCTTCATCTCCTTGTTCCTGAATGCATAGATGACTGGATTCAGAAAAGGAGTGAGAACTGCATCAAAGATAGCAAGAAATTTGTCCAAATGTGATGAGGGGAAGGGCCAGGTGTAGAAGAAAATTAATGGTCCAAAAAATAAAACAAGCACACTGACATGAGCTGACAAAGTAGAGAGGGCCTTGGATAAACCACCTGAAGAGTGTTTCTGAACAGTGACCAGAATGAAGATGTAAGAAATAATTAATATGGAGAAAGACCCCACAGAGATGAGTCCACTGTTGGCTGTGACCATGAACTCCAGTCTACTGGTCTCTGTACAAGCAAGTTTAATGAGCTGAGGGAGATCACAGTAAAAGCTGTCCAATACATTAGGGCCACAGAAGGGCAAGTCTATGACAAAAGCCAGTTGGGCCACTGAGTGAATGAGGCCAAGGATCCACGCAGCAGCAAAATTAAAATGCACATTTGTGGGTTCATGATGGTCAGGTAGTGGAGGGGCTTACATATGGCCACATATCGGTCAAAGGCCATGGCTATGAGCAGCACCATCTCTGTGCCCCCAACAGCATGAATAAAGAAGATCTGAGTTATACAGCCCCCAAAGGAGATGGCTTTATGTTTTCTAAAAAGGTCATAAATAATTTTGGGGGCTGCAATAGAGCAAACTCCCAGGTCAAGAAAGGAGAGATTGGCCAGCAGGAAATACATAGGGGAGTGTAAGTTAGAGTCAGAAGTTACAGAGAACACAATGAGGAGGTTTCCCACCAGACTTGCCATGTAGAACACAGAGGAAAAGAGGAAAAGAAGAAGCTGGATCACCCGTGAGTTAGAGAGTCCCAGGAACACAAACTCAGACACCACAGAGAGGTTGGCTCCATCCATTGCCTCTGTGAGCAGAGCTGACTCTAACATTACCTGAAAAGGAGAGTAAAGAGAAAGTCAAACTTTGTGGGGAGTCTCTGATTGCGTGAGTTTCAAACTGCAAGGAGAAAATACTGCTTTAACTCACAGAGCCAAAACATCTCTATATAACTCCCTTAAACTGTAGTTGCAGAAAATAGGCAGTAACTCATTGTCAAAAGGCACCGCTTCCAATTCCCTAGACTCCCTAACAATCTACAGGTTTTGATAAAAGAAGATCAAGCTAAAACAAACACTAAATGCACTGGAATAACATGAGGGGAAAACAAAGAGGAAATGAAGATGAACCCACTGATTTCTCCCTCACAGTTTGTTATTCCTGGCCATAGTGCTCTCCAAACCTCAAGCAATTTCTGATGACTTTTATTTTTCTTACCTTTTTTATTTCTTCCATGTGCAATATATTACCGTTATTCATACTCTCTCACGTTCAGCCTCATGCTATTGCAGTTTTATCAGAATATCTTCACCTTTCCCTCATAAGGAGAGAAAATAATGTAGAAACCCTAAAATCATCCCACTTTTGTAGCCCAGCTCAGGGAGTAGAGGTGATCACAAAGCCTGAGCTGTGACAGAATATGGTGGAGAAGGAGAAGGCCAGGAAAGTGATGTATGCTGCAGGATCTACACATGAATAGAGCTCATGCGACATAGCCAAAACAATTCCACATAATTGATATCTAAAATTCGTTGGCCATGCTAACTTTTCATGGTTCATGGAATGGGGGAAAGACATTGCACTTGGAATCAGAAAAGTATGATCAAGTCGCAGCCCTAAGTCATGGAAATCTGACCAAGTTCTTCCTCTCATTCCCTCTACACTTGACACACTTTTTCAACTCAGTTGTATTATTTATAAAATAAAGGGGTGGAGACAATCCTTCCAAGTCTGCCATTTCTATTATTTTGTAATCCTATGCTATCCCAATATGTAATAAAGTTTACCATAATGATGGTATTTTCTGCATTGGGTAGCTCCCATATTCACCATTTCTTTCCCTTGTTTGTGGTTGGTTATAAGTCCCGTATCCCATACAACACTCTCTCTTCACAGTAATCTCCCTCTTATCTAATTCCCTTTATGACTCATTTGGCATGTTATATAAATCTATAGTCTGCTAAACAGCAGATATAAATCTGCTGTATCATTTATTTTGCCCTTTATCATAACCATTTGTAATCAATCAATAAACATTTACAAGATGCCTCCCATGCACAATGGGCACTATTTACTTATAGAAGCATTAAAATATTTACTACTGTTAAGGATTTTACATCTGAGCACACACAAAAAATATAAACAATAAAAAATGTATAAAAATTTCAAATATAATATGATCCTAAAATTTTTGAAGTAGAAAAGATACTCATGAGCCAGGGTGATCAGAGCTGTCTTCAAAACGGAAACAGAATCTATGCCGCACTTTAGGAGATGGATCTAGTTTATTTCAATATACAGCTTCATGTCTGAGCTTAAAGAGTTACTTAGACATCATCAGGGAATAGCTCCCAGTCTGGAGCATTGTTTCATGACCTTTCTGTGGAAATAATGATAACAAAGGTAAAACAAAACCAGTGGCCACCACGTGCAAGACACAACAATTACTGCTTCACATACGCTATCTTGTTTGATATCTACAAAAACTGTGAAAGTTGGTATTATTGGATCCTTTTTACATTTAGGGAAATCAAGACCAAGAGCAGAGAAGCAACAAAGTAGAACAATAAGAGGTAGAAATGAGATTGAGACTCTGGTCCACCTCTCAGCCAGAATGGAGAGAAAACTGCTTCTTCCTCATGACTTTCTGATTGTGTATCAGTCCATTTCTGAATGTCCCATGTTCTATCCTCAGCACCCTAGGCAGATCTAAGTGAAAGAGGAGACAGCTTTGTCCTTAAGTATTCAGAGCATTCAGGTTTCTTAAGCTACTTCAAATGCATCCATAATTTATCCTGGCTTTTTAAATAAACATAGTAGCAGAAGGTGAATTTGTATAATACCTGCAGCTCAGATCATCCTGGTTGAGTTCCCAGACTGCCGTTATCTTGATCCACATAAAATCCTTCAGCTTTCCGTAAGAGACTCAGTTTCTACTATAATCTAATGAATGAAGAAAATAAACGTATTCTGTCTGCATGTCAAGAAATAAAGTAAAGCCCAGAACTAAAGCAAATCAGATTCTATTCCCACTTACAAGATTGCCTCATAGCCATGCTAACTCCCTTTTTTTGGATTGCAACTTTAGATAGCAATGAGGTTTTTTTTTAAAAAAAAAAAAAAAAGAAATAAAAGTAATTTTAGATTCTGATTTGATGTCCTTTTTCTTCTCATTTGTATTGATTCTTGCTCATTAAGCTCATCTGAAGCTGCTTCCTTTGTAAAAGGTACATTTAATTAATTTCTATATAAAACAAACCTGTCATCAGAAACATCTATTCAATACTGACCCTTGAGGACTTGAGCACTGTAAGCCAATACCCCTAGGCCACTTCTATATTTGCCACCAATGTGCTTACTTAAAGACCAAAGGTGTGTCTATTTACAAAGATTTAACCACATTCAACTGTGGTTAGAACTACCATTGCTTCATGCACAAACTATAAAAATGCTATAACTGTGAAAGATATGGCTAATTGGCACACAGGGAGTACTGACCAAATGATACTGTGGAGACTTGGGATCACCAATATCAGTTCATTTATCCAAGGGAATTGTCACCCAGAATCCTGGCAAGCCAACAGAGGAAGCTATAAATGAATCACAAATGGAGGGAAAAAGAGATCAAAAACATAAGGCTAATATAAAAGGCCTAAAGTACATAAGTAATAATGTAGATCTAAGTAACATCATACTCTGTAAAACAGATTATTCCTTTTTTTCAAGTATCCACAGAGACCATATATGTGACCATATATTATACCACAAGAAATCTCAAAAATTGGAAATAGTACAAATGACATACTCTAATCACAATCCCAGAAAACTTGAATTTAGTTTAAAAAGAGGAATAGAGGGGAAGAAATCTAAAACATGAAATAACCATTCATAGATACATCAAAGGTAAAAATAAAAGCTATAAAAATATCCTGTGAAAACTGAGGAAACTTGAAAACGGACTGTGTATCAGAGGGTGTTAGTGACCGCATGAGTTTTGTTAGACAAAATAATAATTTTTAAGATATTTGTAATTATACAAGATTGGAGAAAATGCTCATCCATGAAGAAGTAGCTAAATAAATTATAGAATATATAACAGAATAATTTGAAACAATAAGAAAAGCTTGGGAAAGCTCTCTTTGTATAGATATGAAATGCCTCCGAATAGTAGGAAATCATTTATATTTTTTAAAACAAAAGGACAAAACATAATATTTTATATATGTACAAGCAATCAAATATAAAGAATAAAAAAGAAAAAAATTACAATGCTTACCTCTGGGAAAAGGAATTGGATATCTAAATAACCTCTTACAATTTTTGAATAGAAAATTTTTATCTAACAATTTTTATTTTAAAAACACAAAGAAAGAATACTCCAAAGAGTTTATTTTATGAAGTCATCCTCTCTAGTTAGTGCCAGAGCACTAGTATTTGAATTTAATATTTCCTCCAAACCTTTGGAGGACAGTTAGGGATGGGAGGAGACTCCGGAAAAGTCCAAGATTTAAGCATAAAATTTTAAAGTGGGAAGCACTTTGGAAAAAATACACAGAAAAAAAGCAAGAATTAAAAGAAAAATACAAAGATGTGAATTTTCTGTGGGTTAATCTCTAAACTTAGCACCATTCCATTAAAGTATCACCAAGTTTCTTTGAGGCGCTAAATTGATTATAAATTTCATTTGAAAGAACAAGTAAGAGCTGTGAAAACCTGAAAAGGGAAATCGATGGGGAGGAAGAGGAGGAAGGAAGCCTTAACAGATAATAAAATATTTTAAAGACTCCTATAATGTTTTTTAAAATTACAGGAATAAACAAATGGATTACTGGGACCAAACAGAAAATGTAGAAACATCCCAAATTGCCACTGGAAATTTAGTATTCAATAAAGATAACCTCTTTTATCACTTGATATGGACATGTTAATAAATGACTTGAGGATGCTAGAGAACTATATGTAGAAAAGGTTAAATTAGACCAACTTCTGGCACTACACCAAAGTAAATTCCAAAGGATGTAGAAGTCTAACGACTTTTTAAATGAACAAACAGGAATTAGAAGAAACGTAAGCAAATTCCTCTGTAATCTGCAAGTAGAGAAAATATTTCTAACTCTAAGTCCAGACAGAAGACAATGGAGATGCATCCTCACAATATTGTAAAGAAAGAAAAATGTGTCAACTAAAAATTATTCACATAGCAAAAATCTTTCAAAATTGAAAGCAAGTTTTCAGTTCAAAATAGAATTAAACTAGAAATCAATAAAACAAAGATAGCTGGAAATTCTAAAGCACTAGGAGATTAAACACACATTTCTAAACAACACGAGTCAAAGGAGAAATCTCAAGAGAAACTTAAAAATATTTTAAACTAAATGTCAATGAAAATACAATGTATTCAAATTTGTGGGATGTGGCAAAAACCAGGCTTAGAGGGAAATGTATTGGTCTTAACGCACATAGTAGAAAAAGAAGCTTTAAAATCAATAACCCAAGCTTCAATTTAGGACACTAGAAGATGAGTAGATTAAATACAAAGTAAGCAGAAAAAGGAAATAACAAAAATTAGAGTAGAAATTAATAAAATTGAAAACAGGAAACCAATACAAAAAATCAAGGGACAATCGTAACCTCAAATTAGACAAATGTGCCAGGCGTGGTGGCTCACGCCTGTAATCCCAGCACTTTGGGAGGCTGAGGCAGGTGGATCACCTGAGATCAGGAGTTCGAGAGCTGCCTGCCCAACATGGTGAAACCCCGATTCTGCAAAACTACAAAAATAGCTGGGCGAGGTGGAGCATGCCTGTGGTCCCATCTACTCAAGAGACTGAAGCAGGAGAGTCGCTTGAACCTGGGAGGCAGAGGTTGCAGTGAACCAAGATCCTGCCACCACACTCCAGCCTGTGTGATAGAGTGAAACTCTGTCTCAAAAACAAACAAAAAAAGTAGATAAATGCTACATTAATGTTTGGGTGGTAAGATTCTGTTTTGAAGTCCAAAGTTTGCAGATATGCCTATAGTTTTTTTGGAGTTTACTACTTTCTTATTCTGTATCATAATGTAATAACTTAAATTACTACATATTTTATGATTTTTCTGTATTTTGTAAGAAATTTGCATCTTTGATTTGATGTAACAAAGGTTTTAATGTAATTTGTTAGATTTTTGCATTTTTTAATTACTGTTACACTTTCACCTGACTGAATGACTGATTCTTATGTCATTGTATTAGTATTGTGAATAATCGTGAAATGTTTTGAGACAGAGTACTGTATTTGTGAATATAATTTTACGGCTTTTTTTACTTAGTGAAAACCTTTCCATCAGTGTGGGAAACCAAGAAATTGCTTTCTGCTGTATAATCTGGCATTCATTGCAGATTAAACCTTATTTTTCTGTGAATAAAACTTATTCAATAAAATACTATGCTTTAAAATGAAAAAAACCAACAAAACCAAAAGCTGGGTTTTTTAAGCATCAATAAAATCAATAAGCCTCTAGCTATGTTAACTAAAAAAAAAAAAAAGAGAGAAAGGACACAAATTAATAATATCAGAAATGAAAGAAAAACTACTACAGATCCTGCAGACATTAATAAAATAAATACTATAAATAACTCTATGCCCACAAATTTGATAACCTGGATGAAATGAACCAATTCCTTCAAAGATACAATCTACAAAAACTCACACAAGAATCCGAATACGTCTATATCTATTAAAGACATTGAATCGCATTTTCTTTATCCAATCGTCCATGATGGACACTTAGGTTGATTCGTGTCTTTGCTATTGTGAATAGTGCTGTGATCAACACGCAAGTGCCGTTATCTTTTTCATACAATGATTTCTTTTCCTTTGAGTAGTTACCCAATAGTGGGATTGCTGGATCAAATGATACTTCTATTTTTAGTTCTTTGAGATCTCTCCATGTTTTCCATAGAGCTTGTACTAATTTACATTTCCATCAATAGCATATAAGCTTCCCCTTTCTCCACATCCTCGCCAATATCTGTTATTTTTTAACTTTTTTAGTAATAGCCATTCTCACTGGAGTAAGATGACAATGGTGGTTTTCCTTTGCATTTATCTAATGATTAGTGATGCTGAGCGTTTTTCATATGCTTCTTGACCATTTGTATGTTTTTTTTAATGTCTATTCATGTTTTTTGCCAACTTTTTAACGGGTTTATTAGGTGGGAATATATATATATATACACACATATATATATAAACACACACAATGGAATACTATTCAGCCTTAAAAAGTAATGAAATCATGTCTTTCGCAGCAACGTGTTTGGAGCTGGAGCTGGAGACTATTATCTTAAGTGAAACAACTGAGAAACAGAAAGTCAAATACCACATGTTGTCACTTAAAAATGGGAACTAAATAAGGTGTACACAACATAGAGTGTGCAATAAACAGACAACAGAGACTTGGAAGGATGGGATAGTGGAAGTGGGGTGACGGATGAGAAATTACTTAATGGGTACGATGTATATCATTCGGGTGATGGGTACACTAAAAGCTCAGAATTCACCACCATACAATATATCCATGTAACAAAACTGCACTTGTACCCCTTAAATTTATACAAATAAAAAAACAAACACAATCAATTAATAATTAATAATCTTCCAAAACAGAAAAGTTTCAGACCCGGACAGACTCACTGGTAAGTTCTACCAAACAATTAAAGAAGAAATTATACCAATGCTCTACAATCTCTTCCAAAAGATAGAAATACATCCTAACTCATTCTTATAAGGCCAGTGCTACCTTGATACTGAAACCAAACAAAGATATTACAAGAAAAGAAAACTACAGACCAATATCTCTCATGAACAAATATGCCAAAATTTTTAGAAAAATATTTGCAAATTGAAGCTGGGCACGGTGGCTCATGCCCACAATCCCAGCACTTTGGGAGGCTGAGGTGGGTGGATCTCGAGGTCAGGAGATTGAGACCACGATGAAATCTCGTAAAAAAAAAAAGAAAGAAAGAAAGAAATTTGCAAATTGAATCCAAAGTACAGTCCTTCTTTACCCATGGATTCCATATCTGTAGATTCAACCAACCTCAAATCAAAAATATTCAGAAAGAAAAACAATAAAAAATAATAATACAACACTAAAGAGTAACACAATTTTTAAAAAACAATAGAGTTTAACAACTATTTACATAGCACTTACATTGTAGTAAGCATTATAAACAATCTAACAAAGTACAGTCATGTGTTGCATAACAAGGGGGGATGCATTCTGAGAAATGCATCATTAAGCAAATCTGTCATTGTGTGAACATCATAGACTGCACTTACACAAACTAGATGCTATAGCCTGCTGCACACCTAAGCTATACATTAGGGCCTATTGCTCCTAAGCCACAAACCTGTATAGCATGTGACTGTACTGAATATTGTAGGCAACTGTTAAGTATTTGTGTGTCTAAACATATCTAAACATAGAAAAGGCACCATAAAAATTTAGATTACAAGGTACCATGAATGGAGCTTGCAGAGCTGGAAATTGTTCTGTGTATATCACTGAGCAAGTGGTAGTGAATGTGAAAACTCAAGACATTATAATACACTATTCCATATTTTATAAACATTGTACACTTAGGCTATGCTCAATTTATTTTTTAAATATTTTTATTTCTTCAATAATAAATTAATTTCAGCTTACTGTAACTTTTTACCTCATACACTTTTCCATTTCTTTTCAACTTTTTGACTCTTTTGTAATAACAGTTTAAAACACAAACACATTGTATAGCTCTACAAAAATGTTGTTCCTTTATATTCTTATTCTGTAAGCTTTTTATTTACTTATTTATTTTTACTCTTCAAACTGGAGAGGTAAAAGAATTCCCACCCTATGTGGTAGGTGGTTTCTGAGAGCAGTCATATTATCAGATTCACATTACAGAAAATCCCTCTGGTGGCTTTTTTCTGTTGGAGAGATTCTGGGAGGAAGGGGAGGCTCCATGCCTAGAGACCAATTAGGAGGTGAGGAATAAGAGATCCTGGGCCAAGGAAATGACACTGAAAAGAAAGAGAAAGGGACAAACGCAAGCGACATTAAAAATAACAGACAAGATTCTAGTAGACTGGAATAAAATCTCTGTGTCCCCAAGATTCTAGCTTTAAAAAATTGGGTGGTATCCTCCATCTAGGTGAGAATGCAGAAAACCCCAGTTTCTATGGGGAAGGTGACCAGTTTCCTAAAAGTTATATATGGAATTGCTCTTTCAAGTTATGTTGTCTGGCATCCATGAAAGAAACCAGGACTAGTGTTAGAAATATGGGAGGATATTTCAGACGCACGCAACACTTAGGATGAAAGTTTTCAATGCATAAAATCAAGGGGTACAAAACAGGAATGCCAAGACATCTTTTCTCAAGTTCAAGAGGGTTTAATCTTATAGCTAAGATTCAGTGGCAAATTTGCGTGGGGGAGAGGGTGAAGATTTGTCAGAAATATTCATTTAGGCCTTGAACATTATGCTTCCAATTTCTTACTAACAGCCTATTGCTGCTGCTGCAAGGATTTATTGCTACAGGTCATTCTGGAGCTGATGCAGAGCAGGCCAGTTTCCTAACAGGTTGTTTAATCCACACTTGAATAATAGTAGGTTCACATGACAGCTGCTCCTACTCGTTTGGTAACCCAGAGAAGCACTGAAATACTCTCTTCGAACAGTTATTTATACTATTTTTGAATAGTATACTTTTTTGAATAATTACATAAAATAAATTTTATCATGTGGAAAGTTTAATGTATTTCTTCATTATAGCTTTACATCTCTTCATTTATAGACAGTTCTGTAATATATTTTGTAATTTCTACACTTTGTACTTGCTTTTCTTTAAGACAAGGTCTCACTCTATCGCCTAAGCTGGAGTGCAGTGGTGCAATCATATGTATCATTTGCTTTTTATTTAGTTATGAACCTGGTTCACATAAAATGGAAATATTTTGCATTTTTATTTATTAATAAATCAGTGTTTCTTCTTTTCATCTCCAAAATACTTAATCCATTTATAATCATTTAATATTTATATACTTTTCAATATAAAAAATAACTATTGGTTATAAAATAATTGGGAAAAAATAATTATGCACATTGTGTGGTATAGGAATTTACATCTTCTGGTCTCAAAATGTTTTCTTGGTTAATAATATTAAAGTTTCCTGAGTTGTCTCTCTATGATTTTCCTCAAATTTTACCTTCCAATTATAACTAAATCTAAAAATCTTAGTGTTAACCAAATCTGTGTGTTGGTGAACAAATTAAGATGGTAAAAGCCTCAAATGCTCAAAGCTGTCTAAGCAATTATCTTCATTTTGTTTTTTCCTCAGTATACAGACACTGAGAAACTCCAAAGACATGAATATAGGTACACATGTGAATTAGAAGAGATGAGCCTTTGAGAATCCATGCCATGGAGAACAACGTCCAAAATTTGGTATTAATGGGAAATGTGCCCAGTTTGTGAGATTTTAGCAATTGCCATCACCAAAATCTTCAAAAATAAACAAGGATGCTACATTCCAAGAGTGAATTCATTCCTCATCGATAGTTTCAGGATTCTTAAAACAAGGGTTCCTATGAAGAACTGACCAGATCAGAACAGAATCCATTGAGGAGAGATTTCACAGTACATACTGAAAACACTAACTCAACTAAAATGATTTGTGAAATGTTCCATTAAAGCGATTAATTTCCAAGAATAGTCAAGATGAATCTGAATTTCTTGGACTGGGTGAAAAAGAATTCTGCCTGATACTTAAAGCCCTAAGAAATAGTCTCCTCATTGCCACCTTCATGTCCTTATTTCTAAATGTATAGATGACAGGATTCATGAAAGGCGCAATAACGACACTAAAGATAGCTAGAAATTTATCTATAGGTAAGGTAGGAAACGGCCACACATAGAAAATAATGCAAGGAGCAAAGAAGAAAACCACAACAGTGATGTGAGCTGTGAGAGTGGACAGGGCCTTGGATGAACCTCCTGAAGAGTGTTTACGAACTGTGACCAGAATAAAGATGTAGGACACAATCAAGATGAAGAAAGTGCCCGTGGAGATTAAAACACTGTTGGCAGTGACCAGAAACTCCAGTCTCTATGTGTCTGTACACGCAAGTTTGATAAACCGAGGAAAATCACAATAAAAACTATCCATTTTGTTGGGGCCACAGAAGGGTAAGTTTACAACAAAAGCCAGTTGGGCCACAGAATGGATGAGTCCAATGGTCCAAGCAACAGCCACAAAAGAAATGCACATTCTTAGGCTCATGATGTTCAGGTAGTGGAGGGGCTCACAGATAGCAATATACCGATCATAGGCCATGACTATGAGCAGCACCATCTCTGTACCACCAACAGTGTGAATAAAGAACATCTGAGTAATGCGTCCTTTCAAGGAGATGACTTTACGTTTTCTGAAAAGGTCATAAATCATCTTTCAGGTTGCAATGCTGGAAACACCTGTATCAATGAAGGAGAGATTTGCCAACAGAAAGTACATCGGGGAATGTAAGTGATGGTCTGAGATTGTAGTAAGATAATGAGAATGTTTCCCAGCATACTTGCTACATAAAATACTATGAAAAACAGAAAAAGGAAAACCTGAATCTCCCAAGACCTCGTGAGTCCCAGCAAGAAAAATTCAGACACCACTGAGTGATTTTTCTCCATTCATCAACTTCATGTGCAAGGCTGAAGTTACCTGAAGAACGAAAGAGGAAGAAAAACGTAATTTGTAAGTTGAAATTGACATTCTGGCTATCGAATAATGACACAAATGTCTATTATACTGCTCAAGATTACTAGAATTTACATAGTACAAGATTCATGCAGAGCCAGCCCCAGAATTTTTTGCACACCTAGATATTTGATATTTTTTAATCATGTAGGCTCAAATTTAGTTTGGGATTTAGTGTATAATCAAGAAGAGAAAATGTAAGCAAAGTCATCTACAAACTTAAAGAGGGAGAAATCAGATTGTAGAGAGACTTGCGCTTCCTCATTTCTACACAGAAAAAAAATGCCACAGAATGAAAAGTGCAAACATTGGGAAAAGTTATTTATTTTTGTTGTAAAAGTTATTTATTTTGTATATATGTAGCCACTTTACTACACTTTGTAGTTTTTTACTGAAATGTCTTGGATTTTCCAGCTTGACAATCATGTCATCAGCAAAAAGAGATAACTTATTTCATTTTTTAATTTTTGTTGGTTTGATTAGAGCTATATTCATTTCATTACCTCCTGATTAACTTGGAAGTACTATTATACTTTTCTATTCTGTTAATGGTTACTATCCTTTTTCTAGTGATACAATTCTCCACTCATTTTAAAATACATCAACTATTTTGCTCACCAACATGTTCTGTTTCCTTTCTACTTTCCTCCAACACCGACGAAGATGACACCTTTAAAATACTTTTCTCCCCTGTTTACTTTTCTCCTCTCTCCACTTCAATTAAGTCAATTCTTTTTTATCCTTCTGGAATTACTATCAATTTTACATATTGATTTTCATACCTCCTGTATCTGTCCTTCCTATTTTGTTTTCTTTCATCATTTTCATCTCTTATCTTTATCCTATGGGCTTTAAGATATACATTGCACCTAATCTTCCAGCCTCAAATTTGGATTTCAAAAATAATCATCTGGCCAGGTGCAGCAGTTCATGCCTATAATCCCAGCACTTTGGGAGGCCAAGGCAGGAGGATTGCTTGAGCCCAGGAGTTTGAGACCAGTATGGGCAACATAGTGAGACCCCACCTCTACAAAAAATAAAAAGATTAACCAGACGTGAGGGTGCCTGTAGTCCCAGCTACTGGGGAGGTAGGGCGGGAGGGTCACTTGAGTCCAGGAGTAAAAGGCTGCCCCAGCCTGGGCAACAGAGCTAGACACTGTTTCTAAAATAACTAAAAATAAAAAAAATCATCTAAGCCAAGCACAGTGGCACATGCCTGTAATCTCAGCTAGTAGGTAGGCTGAGGCAGGAGAATCACTTGAACCTAGGAATTCAAGGCTGTAGTGCACTATGATCACACCTGTGAATAGCCACTGCACTCTAGCCTGGGCAACATAGAGAGACCTCGTCTCAAAAAAAAAAGAAAAAAGAGAAATCATACTGTCTTTAAATCCATCTTCTGAATTGCTCTGCTCCAAAGAATCTTGTCTATGTTGCACTTGAATCTCTTCACATCTATTATTATGTTTTATTAAAATAAGTATCTGCTTCTACCAGCAGCCCTGTATCAAAGATCAGCCTAATACTACACATATTTAATATATGCTTTATGCATATAAATTATAGGATTTGAGAAGAACATTCAGACATCTATACCAACTACCTGATTTCAACAACTATTCAATATATCCAGCCTAGTCTGTTATTTTGCACACTCTAATTGCTCCAGAGATGCAAATGCCATCTAAAATACAGTGGTAGACTCCTTGTTGTGTTGTTGTAATAATTACTTGAGTTCTACAAAAGTGCCTTTAAAACCTTTGAAATAAATAAATACCATTGTATTGGGTTTGAAGCAAACTCTAATTCTCAATGACAATATTCTTACTTATTGCTTGTGATGAAGCAATTAAAGAAAAGCTGGAGAGAATTTGATATTTTTTAAGGATCCAAACTTAAAATTGATCTCATCTCAAACACTTGCCATCACAACACAGACTGACCTTGAAGACAAGTAAAATTTTCTGTACAAGATAATAAAGAATGACAATTTGCAATAAAAATTCAATCACGTTAGTCTTTCCAAATCTCAATGTAGGATATTAGATTTTATTTAAACCCGTGTGTTTTCCTCCTTATGTTTAATAATCTGGGCAGACAGAGGTAATATATTTGTTAAAAAATGAATAGCAGGTCAAACTCCTGGGTTTAAATATGACTTAACCACTTACCTTCCCATTTTTCCCTAACCTTAGACAACTTATCTATCTCATTGTATCTAAGATACTATCAAATTGAGTAATAATAGTTCTGGCCTCAAAATTTGCTATAGGTAAAGAGCTTAGAACAATTTGTGACACAGCAAGGACTCAACACTGTTAGCTGTAATGATACTATTATAAACATCCCGAGTGGCACTAAATTCGCCTGGTAGTTCACTTAACTCTCAAACTACTCCTTTTGTCATTTCCTAGTTTTTCATCATTCCTTCACTACATAAATAAGAGCGTTGTTTAAGATCTTGCCTCGTTCTCCTCCTCTAATGGGCTTTCTGTTTGGTCGTATTATACCCTCCCCCTAAAACTTGACCACTATGTGAAAGGCAATATGTATGGAAAGATCTGGTAGTACCACTAGAATATAACTTCTAGTTGAATCTGAGTAAGTATATCATTCATCTCCTAATTTTTTTTTGTTTGTTTGTTTGAGACAGAATCTCGCTGTGTCTCCCAGGTTAGAGTGCAGTGGCATGATCTCGGCTCACTGCCAGCTCCACCTCCCAGGTTCACGCCATTCTCCTGCCTCAGCTTCCCGAGTAGCTGGAACTACAGGCATGTGCACCACACCCGGCTAATTTTTTGTATTTTTAGTAGAGATGGGGTTTCCCTGTGTTAGCCAGGATGCTCTCGATCTCCTGACCTTGTGATCCGCCCACCTTGGCCTCCCAAAGTGCTGGGATTACAGGCGTGAGCCCCCGCGCCCGGCCATTCATCTCCTAATTCTTTCCTAAACAATACAGCCATATTTCCCTCAGCCTACTAAGCACTATTACCTGGATGTTTATATGTCACATGATGTGAAATGTTACATGACTACAGCAAAACCCAAAATTACCTCTCTAATCCCCAATGCAGCTTTTCCTCAAGGTCTACTATATTATCACAAGCCTCTCATCTGTCCTGCTCCTGTCAAATCTCTCATTTGTTTTCACTAACCATTACTGAAATTCTATAATTCAGGACAACTGATCTCTCTCCATTTCTCCTGAATACGGCCATGAGATTACTTCTCCTAAGTAGCACTTTGATTATATAACTAGCACTTCCAAAAACTGTTCAGTGGATCTCATTACCTCTGAAAATACAAATTCCTCATCTAGAATCTACTGTGGTAATTTGGCTTTATACCATATTGCCAGTATAATCTCCCTTTATGCTCCTACTTTTCAGAAATATTTATTCCTCCTAATACTATCTGCTTCACTGCCCATCAATGACCCCCTTGCCTCCACTTTCCTAAAACTGGTCTCATGAGAACCCCAAATACCTTAGAGTAGCTAAATCTTCATCCTCATGATCTCTCTGCATTATTTCACACTGTTCACCATTTCCTACTGTCTAAGAAATCATGTAGATAGTGAGATATGCAAAACTTTTATCATCTTCCCCTATAGGCAATGTCTATTCTACAGGCTGAATCTAAAGAGGATACCTCTTCAAATAAGAATTCTAGCTAGAGTCATTCACACAGAGAACGATAGAATCATCATTGCTTAGAGGCCAAAGAGCAAATCATACCTAAATGCACAGTGCACAAAGTAACTTTAAACATATGCAAATTATAAAGTTCACAATCTGCTTCGGCATTCTGTTGAGTGTTTCATAAACTGTGTTCTTTACTCCTTTCCAAACCCTCAGACATAATCTACTAAGGATGATTATTTAGGATGACTTGCTTCTGCTAAGTCCTCAGTAGAGATAGAAACGACTACTATTCACCAGATGGTGATCTCTTATACAAGGGAAATCATGCCCAGAAAGCCATCAACTAAACTTACTAGTCAACGACTCAATCACAGAGTGATTTTTTAACTATTTACCTCTCCTTAATTTTATGATATCCATAATAAACATTTTTCTGCTATTAATGGCATCTCCTTTCCCAACCCTTTTAAACACATTAGTCATTCCTCTTTGACTCTCTTCGCTGTCTACACATCATTTAGCACACTAGCACATTAGGGATACGCTAATAAATCTTGGTCATAAAACTTTAATAACGGTCTGTCTAATTACAAATATGATCCAATTATTTCCTGAACCTTGAAGGTCACACTTCTGTTAATTCTGATCTCGTATTGAGCTTTAGAAAACAATATTATATTATAGATGTACCATATCCTCTGGAAATCAAGATATTTTATGTTAGAATATCATTAGTCCTGATGATTAGCCCTATCAGTTAAAAACTCATCTGAATTGAGAATGCTCCTATTCTCTCACATAATTACAACTAAGTCAATTTCTTCAAGTTCTGTCCTACCATAAATGCTGCTTGTTACTTTTTATCCTTTTCATCAACATTTCCTCCAGGAAACAAATACCAAAATTTATAGCATGGATTTGCTTTTTTCCTTACAGTTTATAGTCTTTAAAAATCTTTCATATCTTTTGTTATAAAATAGCCCATGAAGAATGTAGGAAATGTAATATGATCCACATTTTACAGATTAGGAAATAAGGACTTGAAGAGATTATATGGATTGCCTGATTTTGCACACCTAAGTATCAAATTCAAACCCAATTCTTGCAATTGTTGTTTAAAAATGTAAATGAATAAAAAAGAGTATCTGAAGGAAATGTCAAAATTTTAACAGTTGCCATTTTTCTATGGAGGGACTATGGGTGTTTTTTCCTCTTCTTCTTACTTTATTTTATAAATTTTCTATAGTACACATGCATTTATCTTTAAAGAAAAATATTAAAAAGCAAGTTGACTTCAGATTCCAAGCATTCTTCACTACGCTACTCTGTAAGTCACTGACAATCTAAAGTCAAAGATTATTTTCAGGGGCAGATAGTTTTCAGAAGAAGTATCTTTTACTATCTGAGTACTCAACAGAATTTCAATGAAGGCAAATTGGGTCTTGAGTGTCTATCACCTGATGTGCGGCTCCTCTACCATGTCTTGCCATACCATCATCTACTCCTTCTCTGGTACCTACTATTTTCATACTCCCCTTTGGCTGTCCGGTAACTTCCACTACATCTTTCTCTCACAGATCTAGTCTCCTCTAAGTGCTTAGCCTTCAAATTACTCTTTCCAGATACTTTCAATTAGCCCACTTAATATTGAGTCAGCTCTACATGAAGTCATAGGAGGAAATCAATGCAGTTACCTGGGTTTATGTAAATTTGATTTATCATATTTTTATTTTAGTTATATATGTCCCTAACTGCGCTATGCTTCCTGATTATTCCAGGCTGCTATAACTCTCCAGCTCTCACCCTGCCCTCCTTGCACACCAGAATAAGGGACATCAACAACTCAGAACTCAGCTTCTAAAATGTTGCCTATACCTGATCTCAGCTCCCTATGGTAACATTTTTAAATGAGAATTGACGTTTACCCTATTTTACTGTCTTCTTCATCTGTATCACATCAAAAAAACAACAGATGAATCTTCTCTGAGCCTTGAAATGATTCGTACTCAATGATGAAAATGCCTTTAGTCCTCTTTGCAAAGAAGCACTGTAAGACCCAAAACTGTATCTTACCTGAGTTAAGCCAACGAATCTAATCTATCCTCCTCAGATGATGGGTTAATTCCTTTTGTGAAAAGATAAAAAGCTTCGATTATATGAGAGTTATAATTTCTAAAAAGAAAGAAAGAAAAAGTAGCTTGAGTAATGCTGAGAACTAAAAATGACCAAAATTGGGAGTTTATAATACACAGAAACTGATAACATCACTTAGGAATTTATCTACCATGAAAAGCTAAAAGGAAATACAGAATAAAAGAGTTGAAAGAAGCAAGAAATAGAAAGAACAAAAATGTTATGGTGCTTCCTCCACCTCCTGGAATATGTTCTTCTGTTTGGAATCCCACTCTTCATTCAAGATCTAATTTAACATCACCTTCCCCAAAAAAAAGTTCCCCAAAACCATCAGCAACAGTCATAGTCTGTTCATTTTGATACTCTCCTGCCTGGCTTGTCCAGAAAACATTTGCAGCAAACATGTTGAATAAGAATTAAATTATAAATTAAATTAATGGGAAATATTTACTGAGCAATGCTCAGAGATAGAACAGCTATCCAAGGACAGGTTAGATTAATGTCTAGTCTGCTAAACTGTAAAACATTTGTTTTACATACATTTTACAGGATAGTACGTGAAGTAAGAGCATTTTTCTAGGTTCAGAAGATGGTAATTTCATATTCTGACTGAGGTTGTAACCTTTTCCAAAACAAAGAGTCCTATGTTGTTTTTCGCAAGTAAAAAAGATTCTAATTAGCAACCTTGAATATCAGTGACCAAATGATGGTACCCAGTCTTGGGAATAGCCTGTCCTCTCTTGATTGGATTTTCCTGGGAATTATACCTCAGAGTCTACATTGATTTTCACCCAGGGAATAAAAAGGACAAAAGAATTGAAGAAAAGTACCTGCTGGGTATCAAGTGTAATGGTGTCTTGGATGAATGTACAGAAATATTTTTGCTTTAAAATAAGTCAATAGGAGTAACTGACTGAGAAATCCAGCACTTTCAAATACTTGGGAAGCAGAGCTGGAAGGAGAAAGAGTAACTATTTGAGAAACCACAGAATATAAAATTAAATTTAACTTTAGCAATTTTGATTTTTTAGATGCTTTGAGCTCCACAAGGCCCAAATCCCAGGCCCTTAGATTACAGAAATTTTCCACTAGAAAGCACTGTCAAGTTATAACATATTAATTACTAAAGTATAACAGGATTGTGACATCACAAAGCTTTCACATAAATATACCTTTTCTGTAAAAACCTTCCTTGACTATATTTAATAAGAAGTTCATATACTCTTCTTTCACGGTCCTCTGATCTTTCCCTCTGTTTTTATTGTTACCATCATTCCTCAGGTATTATTGCTTCATATTAACTCTTACCAAGGGCTGCCATTGATCAGCCTCAGGACCATCACCATACACTACCATAACCTGGTCAATAAGGGCAAGCAAGCAGCAGGGCACAATGCAGAACACAGAGTCAATATTTAATAACGAATCATCTTTAAAATCTATTTGACTAATTTTTCTAATCTAGCTTAGAATAATTTTACAATCAATAGATGTAACCAAATGGTTGATCCCTCTTAAACACAGCCACTACCAACAAGCAACTGTTACAATAATTCAATAAAGTAAACTATTGTCCAAGATTTAGGTATTTATGTATTTTTAGACAATATCAAAATTGACTTTAAAATCCACCTATATGCTATTTACAAGACACATTCTTAAAAACATAAAGATATACAAAGGTTGAAAGTAAAATAATAGGAAAATTATGTACCAAAAAGAAAAGTAGCATGGCTGTATTTATTTCAAATAATAAATAAATTAAGTCAAAAAGTATGAGTGTAAACGACAAAAGACTCAATTCACCAGTAACATTCTAAACTTGTATGCAATTAATATAAGAGCCTCAAAAGGTGTAAAGAAAACATTGATCAAATACATTTTTTCGACATAAGAGAAAACTGAAATATATTTCTTACACCGCCTATAGGTCAAGCAGAAAAAACTAGAAATGCTATGGATTTGAAGAATCATGAGCAATGTTAATTACTAAACAATCATGATCTAATTTAAATATATGGAATTCTATTCCCAACAATTAGAAAATATATATTTTTTAAACACACATGGAGCAATTACAAAAACTTACTAGGTAAAAGAATATAAATCTCAATAAATTCCAAAGAATATGACCTCAACCTCTGACAACAGTACTATCAACTTATAAGTTTATAAAGGAAACATATTTTTAATTCCCATACATTTGGAAATTTTAAAACTTCAAAATAGTTTGTGTTTTAGTGAAGAATTTGTAGAAATTAAAAAAAAAACACTTTAAACTGAACATGTGGTTCAATGAGATACCATCTTATGCCAGCTAGAATGGCAATCATTAAAAAGTCAGGAAACAACAGATGCTGGAGAGGATGTGGAGAAATAGGAACGCTTTTACAATGTTGATAGGAGTGTAAATTAGCTCAACCATTATGGAAGACAGTGTGGTGACTCCTCAAGGATCTAGAACTAGAAATACCATTTGACCCAGCAACCCCATTACTGGGTATATACCCAAAGGATTATAAATCATTCTACTATAAAGACACATGCACACATATGTTTATTGCAGCACTGTTCACTATAGCAAAGTCTTGGAACCAACCCAAATGCCCATCAATGATAGACTGGATAAAGAAAATGTAGCACATATACACCATGGAATACTATGCAGCCATAAAAAAGGATGAGCTCATGTCCTTTGCAGGGACATGGATGAAACTGGAAACCATCATTCTCAGCAAAGTAAGACAAGAAGAGAAAGCCACATACCACAAGTTCTCACTCATAAGTGAGAGTTGAACGATGAGAAAACATGGACACAGGGAGAGGAACATCACATACTGGTGCCTGACAGGGGGTTGGGTGCTGGGGGAGGGACAGCATTAGGAGAAATACCTAATATAAATGATGAGTTGATGGATGCAGCAAACCAACATGGCACATGTATACCTATGTAACAAACCTGCACGTTGTGCACATGTACCCCAGAACTTAAAATATAATAATAAAAAAAGAAAAGAAAAAAAAACTAAACAACATGTGGTTGTGAAAGCTTATGTGTACCTCAATGGAAATGCATATATGAGAAAAGAAGAAAGCCAAAAATTAAGTATCTAACTTTCCAACATAGAAAGTTGGAAACATAGAAGGTAAGAAAAAGAACACAATAAATTCAAATAAAGTAGACAGATAAAGAGTAAAATCAAAGACACCTAAACTAAAGAAAAAATAGGGAAGACCAACAAAGCTAGAAGTTGGTTCTTCGAAAAGACCAACAACTAGGCAATCCTCTATTCAACGTAACACCCACATAATACAGGAAGAGACAGAGAGAAAGAGACAGAGTCAGAAAGAGACAGATGAAGTAGAGAAAACCAAGAAGGGAATATATCTACATGGTATTGCAGATTTTTTTACAAAAAGAAATTTTTTAAATACTATTGAAAACTTTGATGCCAGTGAGTTTCAAAACTTAGACAAAATTGACAAATTATTCTATTCCTAAAAAGGTATAACTTAGCCAGGTGTTGTGGTGGTTTATGACTATAATCCCAGTGACTGGGAGGCTGAGGTGAGAGGATCGCTTGAGGCTAGGAGTTTGAGACCAGCCTGGGCAACATAACGAGGGCACATCTTTAAATAAATAAATATAATTAGCCCAGCATGATAGCACACCTATAGTCCCAGTTACTTGGAAGCTGAGGTAGAAGGATTACTGAAGCCCAGGAGTTTGAGACTGCAGTGAGTTATGATCTGTGCTCCAGGCTGGGCTGTGCTCCAGGCTGGGCTCCAGGCTGGGCTCCAGGCTGGGCTGCAGAGCAGAATCGTGAAAGAAAGAAAAAGAAGGAAGGAAGGAAGGAAGGAAGGAAGGAAGGAGATGAAGGAGATGAAGGAAGGAAGGAAAGAAGGAAGGAGAAGAGAAAGAGGAAAGAGAAAGAGAGAAAGGAAAGACAGAGAAAGAGAAAACAAAAAGAAAGAAAAGAAAGAGAAAGAAGAAGAAAGAAAGAAAAAGAAGGAAGGAAGGAAGGAAGGAGATGAAGGAGATGAAGGAAGGAAGGAAGGAAGGAAAGAAGGAAGGAGAAGAGAAAGAGGAAAGAGAAAGAAAGGAAAGACAGAGAAAGAGAAAACAAAAAGAAAGAAAAGAAAGAAAGAGAAAGAAGAAGAAAGAAAGAAAAAGAAAGAAAGAGAAAGAAGAGGAAGGAAGGAAAGAAGGGAAGGTTGGTAATAGAGGAGGCGTGAGGGAGAAAGATGGTAAAACAGATGGTTCCACCAATCATCCCCCTGCAAGAACACCAATGTAACAACTACACACACACACAAAACACCTTTATAAGAACCAAAAATCAGGGGAGCACTCGCAATACCTGGTTTTAGCTTAATATAGCTGAAGGAGGCACTGAAGAGGTAGGAAAAACAGTCTTCAATTGCTGATACCACCCCTTGAACCTCCCCTGGCATCGGCAGGGTGGTGCACAGAGCATTCCTGTGCTCTGGGGAAAGGGAAAGCACAGCAATTGTGAGGCATTGAACTCGGTGCAGCCCTGTTTTGGCAGAAAGAAAAAACTGGACCAAATCAGCTGACACCCACCTGCGGAGGGAGCATTTAAACCATCCCTAGCCAGAGGGAAATCACCAATCCCAGCATCTGAATGTGAGCGCCCTCAAGCCTCACCACCATTCACCATGAAGTAAAGTACTCCAGAGCTCTCAATAAATTCAAAAGGCAGTCTAGGCCACAAGGACTGCAACACCTCGGAGAGTTCTAGTGCCAAACTGGGCTCAGAGCCAGAGGATGATACTCTGTCAGTACAACCTGTGGGCATGTGGTGACAGTGACCATGGGATGAGGCTCCTCTCCCTTTGGAAAGGGGAGGGAAGAGTGGGAAGGACTGTGTCTTGTGATTTGAGAGCCACTGAAACACAGTATATTAGAACACAATGTAAACTACTTCTAAGGCTTTTGACTCTGGTCCTTGGCTCCCAGAAAGCACCTCTGGACAAGCCTGGGGCCTGGGGAAACTTACCACCATTAGACAAGAACACAGGCCTGGCTGGCTTTGCCATCTGCTGATTGTACAGCCCAAGGGCCTTGAGCAAACATAGTCAGTAACCAGGGAGTGGTTATAGCAAGCCCTTGGGTAGGCATTGTTTGTCAGGCATCAAGTCTGACACAGTGCAGTCCTATTGATGGTGGCCACAGAGGTGCCTGTGTCACTTCACCCCCAGCTCTGGGTGGCTCAGAACAGAGAGAAAGGCTTTGTTCACATGAGAGAAAGTAAGGAAAGAGAACAAGAGTCTCTACCTGGTAATCCAGAGAATTCTTCCAGGACTTGTCCAAGACCATCAAGGAGGGGCCTCTATGAGTCTGCGAGAACCACAGCATTACTGGGCTGGAGGTGCCCCCTCACGTAGATAGAGCTTGGATCACAACACCTAAGTCCTTTCAAATATTTGGAAAGCCTTTCCAAGAGGGGCAGGTACAAACAAGCCCAGTCACGGAAGACTGTAATAAATACCTAACCCTTTAATGACCAGACAGCAAAGAACATTTACAAGTATCAACACCATACCAGAAAACATGACCTCACCAAATAAACTAAATAAGGCACCAGGGACCAATTCTGGAGAAATCAAGATATGTGACCTTTCAGACAGAGAATTCAAAACAGCGGTGTTGAGAAAACTCAAAGAAATTCAAGGTAACACAGAAAAGGGATTCAGAATTCTATCAGATAACTTTAACAGGGATTGAAATGATTCAAAGGAATCAAGCAGAAATTCTGGAGCTTAAACAGGCAATTGACATACTGAAGAATGCATCAGAGGTTTTTTAATAGCAGAACTGATCAATCAGAGAAAAAAAATTAGTGGCCTTGAAGACAGACTACTTGAAAATAAACAGAGGAGACAAAAGAAATAAGAAAAAAAAAATCAAACACACTTACAGGATCTAGAAAACAGCCCCAAAGGGCAAATCTAACAGTAATTGGTCTTAAAGAGAAGGTAGAGAATGAGATAGGTGTGGAAAGTTTATTCAAAGGGATAATAACAAAAAAATTCCCAAACCTAGAAAAAGACATCAATGTCCAAATAAAAGAAAGTTGTACAACACCAAGCAGGTTTAACTCAAAGAAGACTAGGTCGAGACATTTAATAATCAAACTCCCAAATGTCAAGGATAAAGAAAGAATCCGAAAAGCAGCAAGAAAAAAAGAAATAGGTAACATACAGTGGAGTTCCAATACATCTGGCAGCAGGCTTTTCAGTAGAAACTTTACAGGCCAGGAGAGTGGCATGACATATTTACAGTGCTACAGGAAAAAATATATATATTTTTACCCTAGAATAGTATACCAGTGAAAATATTCTTCAAACATGAAAGAGAAATAATGACTTTCCCAGACAAACAAAAACTGAGGAATTTCATCAACACCAGACCTGTCCTACAAGAAATGCTAAAAGGAGTACTTCAATTGGAAAAAAAAACACATTAATGAGCAATGAGAAATAAGCTGAGGGTACAAAACTCACTGGTAATAGTAAGTATACAGAAAAACACGTAATATTGTAATACTCTAAGTGCAGTGCAAAAACTCCTCTTAAGTAGAAAGACTAATTGAAGACCAATCGAAAATAATAAAACAACTTTTCAAGGCATAGACACCACAAAAAAATATAAATAGAAACAACAAAACATTTAGAAGCATGGGAAAAAATTAAGACATAAAATTTTTATTAGTTTTCTTTTGGCTTTTCTGTGTCTTTGTTTATGCAAGCAGTGTTAAGTTGCTATCAGCTTCAAGTAATGGGTTATAAGATAGCATTTGCAAACCTCATGGTAACCTAAAACCAAAAAACATACAATGGGGCCGGGCGCTGTGGCTCACGCCTGTAATCCCAGCACTTTGGGAGGCTGAGGTGGGCGGATCACGAGGTCAGGAGATTGAGACCATCCTGGCTAACATGGTGAAACCCTGTCTCTACTAAAATACAAAAAATTAGCCGGGCGTGGTGGCGGGTGCCTGTAGTCCCAGCTACTCAGGAGGCTGAGGCAGGAGAATAGCATGAACCTGGGAGGCGGAGCTTGCAGTGAGCAGAGATCACGCCATTGCACTCCAGCCTGGGCAACAGAGCAAGACTCTGTCAAAAAAAAAAATACAATGAAAACACAAAAACATAAGAAGCAAGAAACTAAATCATATCAAAAGAGAAATTCATCTTCACGAAAAACAAGACAGGAAGGAAAGAAAGAAAGAAGAGAAGACCACAAAATAACGAGAAAACAAATAACAAAATGGCAGGAGTAAGTCCTCATTTGTCAATAATAACATTGAATGTAAATGGACTAAACTACCCAATCAAAGGATAGAGTGACTGAATGGATTATTAAAAAAAAGAAGAAGATCTATTAATCTGTTGCCTACAAGAAACACACTTCACTTATAAAGATACACATAGACTGAAAATAAAGGGATGGAAGAAGATATTAAATCCCAATGGAAACAAAAAAAGAGCAGGAGTAGCTATACTTATATCAGACAAAAATAGATGTCAAGACAAAAACTAAAGCAGACACAAGGTCATTATATAATGAAGAGGTCAATTCAGCAAGGCAACGTAACAATTTTAAATGTACATGCACTCAGCACTGGAACACCCAGATACATAAAGCAAATATTACTAGAGCTAAAGAGAGAGCTAGAGGCCGGGTGCAGTGGCTCACACCTGTAATCCCAGCACTTTGGGAGGCCAAGGTGGGTGGATCACAAGGTCAGGAGATCAAGACCATCCTGGCCAACATGGTGAAACCCCATCACTACTAAAAATACAAAAATTAGTTGGGTGTGGGGTGCATGCCTGTAATCCCAACTGTTCGGGAGGCTGAGGCAGGAGAATCGCTTGAACCAGGGAGTCGAAGATTGCAGTGAGCTGAGATCATGCCACTGTACTCCACCCTGGTGACAGAGCGAGATTCCATTTCAAAAAAAAGAGAGAGAGAGAGACAGATAGAATCCAGTTAAAAAAAATAGCTAGAAATAACCCACTTTCACCACTGGACAGATCTTCTAGACAGAAAATCAACAAAGAAACATAGGAATTAATCTGTAATCTGTACTACAAATGGACCTAACAGATATTTACAGAACATTTTGTCCAAAGGCTGCAAATTATTCACTCTTTTCCTCAACACATGGGCCATTCTCAAGAATAGATCTATGTTAGGTCACAGATCAAGTCTTAAAACGTTGAGAAAATTGTAATAATGTCCAAATTTTCTCTGAACACAATGGACTAAAACTAGAAATTAATAACAAGAGAAGTATTGTAAATTATGCAAACACATGGAAATTAAACAATAAGCTTCTGAATGACCAGTGGGTCAATAAAGAAATTAAGAAGCAAATTGAAAAATTCCTTGAAACAAATTTTGAAAGAAACACAACATACCAAAACGTATGGGATACAGCAAAAGCAGTACCAAGAGAGAATTTTATAGCTATAAGTGCCTACATCAAAAAAGAAGAAAAACTTTAAATAAGTAATCTAACAATGTATCTTAAAGAACTAGAAAAATAAGAGCAAACTAACCCCAAAATTAGTAGAAGAAAACAAATAAAAAAGATAACAGCAGAAATGAATGAAATTAAAAAGAAGAAAACAATACATAAGTCAATGAAACAAATAAATGGCTTTTTGGAAAGATGAACAAAACTAACAAACCTTTAGCCAGACTAAGTAAGAAAAAGAGAAAGAAGAGCCAAATAAATAAAATCAGAGATGAGAAAGGTTTACAACTGATACTGCAGAAATTTGAAGGATCATTAGTTGCTACCATCAGCAACTAGACACCAATAAATTGGAAATAGAAGAAATGGATAAATTCCTAGACACATACAACCTACCAAGACTACATCAGGAAGAAATCCAAAACCTGAACAGACCAATAATAAGTAACAAGGTCAGAGCTGTAATAAAAAGGCTCCTAGTAAAGAAAATCCCAGGACCTGATGGCCTCACTGTTGAATTCTGCAAAATATTTAATGAAGATCTAATAAAAATCCTACTCAAAATATTCAAAAAAATAAAAGAAGAGAAAGTACTTCCAAACTCATTCTCTGAGGCCAGCATTATCTTGATATCAAAATCAGACAAGGACATATCAAAAAAAGAAAACCATAAGCCAATATCTCTGATAACTATTGATGCAAAAATCCTCAATAAAATACTAGCAAACTGAATTCAACAATACCTTAAAAAGATCATTCGTGATGATCAGGTGGGATTTATCCCTGGGATGCAAGAATGGTTCAACATACACAAATTAATCAATGTGAACCAAATATCTGCTATTTTCAAGAGACTCACCTAACACATATGAACTCATATAAACTTAAGGTAAAGGGGTGGAAAAAGATATTCCATGCAAGTGGAAACCAAAAGCAAACAGGAGTAGCTATTCCTATATTAGACAAAACAGACTTTGAAGCACAATTGCCAAAAAAAAAAAGACAGAGACAATAAGGGACATTATATAATGATAAAAGGATTAGTCCAACAAGAAAATATAACAATCTTAACTTTATATGCACCTAACACTGGAGCTCCCATATTTATCAAACAATTACTGCTAGGCCTGAGAAATGAGATAGACAACAATACAATAATAATGGTAGACTTCAATACTCCACTGATAGCACTAGACAGACTATTGAGACAGTCAGCAAAGAAACAATGAACTTAAACTACACCCTAGAACAAATGAACTTAACAGATATTTACAGAACATTCTTTCCAACAACTGCAGATTATACATTCTTCTCATCAGCATATGAAACATTTCCCAAGATAGACCATATGATAGGCCACAAAATAAGTCTTAATAAGTTTAAGAAAATCAAAATCATATCAAGTATTTTCTCAGACCACAGTGGAATAAAACTGGAAATCAACTCCAAAAGGACCCTTTAAAACTATACAAATACATGGAAATTAAATAATCTGCTCTGGAATGATTTTGAGGTTTATAATTATATCAAAATGAAAATAAAAAATTATTTGAAATAAATAATAATGACACAACTTATCAAAACCTCTGGGATACAACAAAAGCAGTGCTAAGAGGAAAAATTTATAGCAGTAAGTGCCTACATGAAAAAGTCTGAAACAGCACAAATTGACAAAATAATATCATACCACAAGAAACTAGAGAAACAAGAACAAACTAAATACAAACCCAGCAGAAGAAAAGAAATAACAAAATTCACAGCAGAACTACATGAAATAGAAACCAAAAAATACAAAAGATAAATGAAACAAAATGCTGGTTATTTGAACAGATAAACAAAATTAATAAACCACTGGCAAGATGAAACAATAAAAGAAAAGAGAATACTCAAATAAGCTCAATTAGAAATGAAACAGGAGATATTACAATGGATACCAAAGAAATACAATAGATTATTCAAGACTACTATGAATACCTTGTATTAGTTCATTGTAGCACTGCTATAAAGGAATACCTGAGATTGAGTAGTTTATAAAGAAAAGAGGTTTAATTGGCTCATGGTTCTGCAGGCTATACAGGAAGCATAATTCTGGCATCTGCTCAGCTTCTGGGGAGGCGTCAAGAAACTTACAATCATGGCAGAAGGCAAAGGGGGAACCAGCACTTCACATGGCCAGGAGCAGAAGGAAGAGAGGGGGGAAGTGCCACACACTTTTAAACAACCAGATCTTGTGAGAACTCACTCATGATACAGTAACAAGGGGGGATGGCAGTAAGCCAGTAGAAACTGCTCTCACGATCCAATCACCTCCCACCAGGGCCTACTACCAACACTGGGGATAAGAGTTAGACATGAGATTTGGGCAGGGACACAGATTTAAACCATATTACACCTTTACATGCACAAACGAGAAAAATCTAGAGGAAATGGATAAATTCCTGGAAATATACAACCCTCCTAGGTTAAATCAGGAAGAAATAGAAACCCTGAGCAGATCAATAACAACAGCAAGATTGAATCAATAACCAAAAAAAATTGTCAACAACAAAAAAGTTCATGACCACATAGAATCACAGCTGAGTTCTACCAGACATTCAAAGAATTGGGACCAATATTACTGAAACTATCCCAAAAGATAGAGAAAGGAGAAATGCTCCCCAAATCATTCTATGAAGCCAGTATCACCCTAACACCAAAACCAGAGAAGAACATAACAGAAAAAAAAACTGCAGTCAATATCCCTGATAAACATAGATGCAAAAATCTTCAACAAAATACGAGCTAACTGAATCCAACAGTACATCAAAAAGATAATACATCATGATCAAGTGGGGTTCATTTCAGGGATGCAGGGAAGATTTAACATTCACAAGCCAATAAATATGATATATCACATAAACAGAATTAAAAAACAAAAACCATATGGCCATCTCAATAGATGCAGATAAAGCATTTGATAAAATCCAGTATCCCTTTATAATAAAAACCCTCAACAAAATAGGCATAGAAGGGATTTACCTCAAAGTAATAAAAAGCCATTTATGACAAACCCACAGCCAACATTATCCGCCTTCTGGGTTCAAACAATTCTCCTGCCTCAGCCTCCCGAGTAGCTAGGACTAAGGTGCATTCCACCACACCCAGCTAATTTTTGTATTTTTAGTAGAGATGGGGTTTCACCACGTCAGCCAGACTGGTCTCGAACTCCTAACCTCAGGTGATCCACCCACCTTGGCCTCCCAAAGAGATGTCTTTCCATTTTTATGTCCTTTTCAATTTCTTTTACCAATATTTTATAGTTTTCCTTATAGAGATCTTTCAACTCCTTGTTTCAATTTATTCCTAGGTAGTTTTTTAATAGCTATTGTAAATGGAATTGCTTTCTTGATTTCTTTTTTGCTAGTTTGTGGTTGGTATATAAAAACACTACTGATATTTATGTTCATTTTGTATCCTGCAGCTTTACTGAATTTATCAGTTCTAAGAGTTTTTTGGTGGAGTTTTTACGGTTTTCTATATAGAAGATCATGTCGTTTTCAAACAGGGACAATTTGACTTTCTTCTTTACAATTTGGATGCCCTTTATTTCTTTCTCTTGCCTAATTGTTCTGGCTAGGACTTCCAGACTTATGTTGAATAAGAGTGGAAAGAGTAGGCATCTCTGTCTTGTTCCAGTTCTTTTCCTCATTCAGTATTATTCAGTATAATGTTAGCTGTGGGTTGGTCCTATGTGGTCTTTATTGTGTTGACATGTGCTTCTTCTATTCCTAGTTTGTTGAGAGTTGTTATCATGAACAATGATAGCTGAAGTTTATTAAATGTTTTAACATATCTACTAGGATGATTATATGGCTTTTTCCTTCATTCTGTCGCTGTGACATATCACATTAATTGATTTGTTTATGTTGAATCATTCTTACTTCCCTGAAATAAATCTCTTGATCAAGGTAAATGATCCTTTTAATGTGATGCTGGATTTGGTTTGCCAGTATTTTGCTGAGAATTTTTGTATCTGTGTTCATCAGAGATATTGGTCTATAATTTTCTCTTTTTGTTGTGTCCTGCTCTGGTTTTAATATCAGGGTAATTGATGACCTCGTAGAATAAATTTGGAAGAATTCTCTTCACTTTAATTCTCTGGAAGGTTAGAAAATAATTGGTATTAGTTCCTCCTTAAATGTTTGGAAGAAGTCAGCAATAAAACCATTAGGTCTTGGACTGTTCTTTGACGGGAGATTTTTTTTACTAACTCAATCTTGTTATTCATAATTAATCTGTTCTGGTTTTCTATTTCTTCTTGGTTCAATTTTGATAAGTCGTATGTGTCCAGGAATTCATCCATTTTTGTGAAGCTTTCCAATTTGTTGACATATACTTGTTCGTAATAGTCTCTTATGCTCCTTTGTATTTCTGTGGAATCAATTATGTCTCCATTTTATTTCTTATTTATTCATTCATGTATTTTCTTTTTTTTCTTGGTCAGTCTCACTAATGGCTTGTCAATTTTATCTTTTCAAAAAACCAACTTTTATTTTATTGATCTTTTGTGTTTTTTTAGCCTCAATTTTGTTTATTTCTGCTCAATCATTTCTTTCCTTCTACTTATTTTGGATTTTGTGCATTCTTGCTTTTCTAGTTCCTTGGGATACACTGCTTTTGCTGTATCCCATAGGTTTTTGTATGTTGAGTTTATATTTTCATTTGTTTCAAAGATTTTTTAAATTTCTTTCTTAAGTTCTTCATTGAATCACTGGTCACTCAAGAGCATGTTTAATTTTTAATTTTCAATTTCTGTGGGTATATAGTGGGTATATATATTTATGAGGTATATGGGATAGTTTGATACAGGCATATAGTGTATAATAATCACATGAGGGTAAATGGAATATTCATTACCATGAGCATTTACCCTTTGCGTTATAAACAATCCAATTACACCCATTTCATTATTTTTACATGTACTATTAAATTGTCATTTACTATAGCCACCACGTTGTGCTATCAAATACTAGATCTTGTTCATTCTTTCTGTGTTTTCATGACCATTAACCATCCCTACTTCCTCCCCACTACAACTCTTCTTGGCCTCTGGTAACCAACATTCTACTCTCTGTCTCCATGAGATCAATTGTTTTCACTGTTAGCTCCCACAGATGAATGAGAACATGTGAGGTTTGTCTTTCTGAGCCTGGCTATTTCACTGAACATAATGTCCTCCAGTTCCATCCATGTTGTTTCAAATGACAAGATCTCATTTTTTTATGGTTGAATAGTACACCATTGTGTATATGTAGTAACAAACTCACTTGTAGTCAGAACACTGGGGTCCGTGATTCCCCTCGGGCTAGGGTTGGTTCCTTCTGCAGACGGGCATTGACACTTTGGTCCAGTTTTCCTTTCTGCTGTAACAGGACAGCAATGAGTTCAATACCTCATAATTGCTGTGTTCTCCCTCCCGCAGCACTCAGAGACACTCTGCACCACACCACTGCTGCCAGGGGTGGAGGAGGGGTGACCTCAGTGATTCAGGACCATTTTTTTCTATCTTTTAAGTGCCTCTCTCAGTGATATGAAGTGTAAACTAGGTACTATGAGTGCACACCTTATTTTTGGTTCTTATGAAGATTTTTTTCTGTGTAGATAGTTGTTAACTTGGTGTCCTTGTAGGGGCTGGAAGAATGATCAGTGGAGCCTCCTATTCTGCCATCTTGCTCTGCATCCTTGTAATGCATTTTCTTTATTCATTCATCTATTGATGGACATTGTATTTTTCATTTCATTCGTTGCATTCTTCAGCTACAGGATTTCTGTTTGGTTCTTTTTTAACATATCTATCTCCTTGATGAATTTTTCATTTATATGGTGAATTGTTTTACTGATTGTATTGAATTGTCTATCTGTATTTTCTTGTATCTTATTGGGTTTCTTTAAAATTATTATTTTGGATATTTTTCAGCAATTAGTTGATTTCCTTTTCATTGTGGTCTGTTACTGAACAGTTATATTCCTTTGATGGTGTCATATTGCCTTGCTTTTTCATGTTTCTTGTGTCTCTGCATTGATGTCTGTATGTCTGGTGGAAAAATTGCCTCGTCCCAACTTTCTAGAAAAATTTTATAAGAAAAGAATTTAACGTGCAGTTGGATCTTAGTGTACTGTTAGGAAGGGTTTCCAGTTGGGGGCAGTAATATGATCTCCATGCAGCTTCTTTGGCTGCATTCAATGACAGCAATAACTGTATGCTTCTCAGTGGCCTAGGCTGTAGAAGTTTGTGGTAGTCTAGTGGCAGTATAGATTGTTTATTTCCTCTATGGCAAGGGCTTTTGGAGCCTCCTCTTCTTGGTTTCCCCACACTACTGAGATTTAGCCATGGGAATTCTCTAGGTATCAGGTCTAAGGTCTAACACAGCCTAGAAGGAGCTACAGTGGTGCTGGGTTACAGGTGCAGATCTTTGGAGCAGCAGCTGATCTTTGGGGCCAGGCTTCAAGGCTCAGGGTCTCATGAACCTATTGTGGCACCTGGGTCTTGGGGTGAAGGTTTGCGCTTTGTGAGAAGGTTGGATGTAGGTGGCCCATAGAGCCAGAATCTGTGACTCTGAGGCACTCCCTAGCAGCTGGGGCCTTGTTGTAGCTATGATTCTACCCCTGTGAGGCAGAGGGCAGCACTGGCCTGACTCCAGGGAAGAAGAGGTAATCTGGAGTTTGGGGCCTGGGATGCAGGGTATGGCCATAATTATGGAACCTAAACCAATAGGTTCAGTGGCAATTCAGGTCACTGGGAATGAGGCATCATGTAATGGTGACTCTAGACCCTGGAGAATTCCAGACTCTATGAACCCAGGTGCTGCAGAGGTAAAGAGGTGAGTTCTCCAGAATGGCTGAGCATAGCTTTTGTTTGGGCCCTGGGGACAAGGAGTAGCACAGCAATGACTCCACTCTCCAGGGAGAGGAATGTCTCAGCAGCTCAGACTCTAGGAAGCTAGTCCAGCTCCAGGGAACCAGGGTTCTAGAGTTGTAGGTTCTAGCCTGTAGGGTTGGGGTGTTTCCGATCAGCCACCGCTCTGTTTCCCTGGTACGCAAGGTACCACCATGTCACCTCAGCCCTGGAATGTGCAGCTGCTCAGTTCAGCCAAAGCACCAGTAGTCCAAAGGGAGACATGCTGCTTCCGCTCAGGCCCAAGGGGCGTGACTGCTCTGGGTGGTCCAGACTCCATTTTCCAGGGATGCAGGGTTCTGCCCCGGGATTGTTTCCTTGGGAGGCAATCCACAGTTTCAGCTGAGGCCAGTAGGGGTGGGGTGCAGCCTTGGCTAAGAGGTAAATGGAGCCGTTCTGCCAAAGCACAGTTTCCCAGGAAGGAGTGCTCAGCGTCCGCCTCCAGCCTGAGGGTGTTGAGAGAGGGGGAGGTGGAGCTTCTTCACTGCAGCTTGGCCCCACACGGAAGAACATAGCAGCTGCTTCCAGCTCAGCCTGGGGATGCTGGGCCACCAGGCGGGAGTGGTTTAAGGCAGTTCAGCCTCAAAAATGAAAGGGTGCCGGGGCTCCACACTCTCAGAGCAAGACACTCCAGCAGTACCTGCAGTCCCAAGATGGCAGAGCGTAGTAGCCGCACAGGCCACAGAGTGTAAGGCACATTGTCCAGCTCCTTCTTGGAGGGAACACAGCTGTGTGGACTCCAGTCAGCTCTCTCAGCCAGGCTTAGTGGCTGTGAGGACCAAGGGGACCCAGTGGTGAGGACTGTATATATCTAGTAACAAACTATAGAAATGAGCCCTAAAGTATAATCTTGAGGACTGTATATATCTAAGGTGTTGCTGGGGGTTGCTGGAATCCTCTTGCCTACTTTTTCAGCACACGGAGATGTTCCTCCTAGTTCCTATCTGATCCCTGCTGAAGAATTTGGTGGTAGAGTCCCAGTGTTTGCTTCTGTTCTCTATGTGGCTGTCCTGAGTTTCTGTGCTCACCAGTGTTTCTGTTACTCCTTTGATGTATTCTGGCGCTTCCCTTTAGTTATTTGTATCAAAATGTAGTTGTTTATTCATTGTTTTTGCTGCCTTTGTGGAAAGAATAAGCACTATCGGCTTCTAGTCAGCCATCTTGCTGACGTCGTCCTCCAAGAGGGAACTTCTTTAAATAGGAAGCCTTTCCTTGGAGTTGACACTCAAGCTGAAACCTGAATGATGAGAGGGAGCCAGGCTGGCCTACACATGGGCAAAGCACTCTGCAAACTGTATAGGTCTCAGGAGGCCACAAGCTTATTATATTCAAGTAAAGGGAAAGTACGAAATGCCTGAGAGCCCCAAGCAGAGAAGAGAGTGGCATGAAGAAGTAGTGGGTGAGATTGGCAGGGTCAGACCTTATCAGGCTTTGTAGACCCTGGTTAGGCAATGAAGTACAGTAGGTGTCTAACCTCTCTGATAGTGCTGTGTTATCAACCTGCTCTCAGCCTCCAGAGCTTTTTGTGAGCTTCTCTCCTTCCCAGGACATGTACTGAACTCGGAGGACTGGTCAGCAGGGGCCTCAACCCCATCCATAGCATTCACAAATTCATGAATCCCCTCTGCTCAAACCCTTTCATTGAATCTGCCCACCATACCACACCCTTGAATTACTTTCAGTAATTTTTCACTTCAGAGAAACTTGGTTTGTACAATTTTCCACAATTGGATTGTACGCTACTAACACAATTTCGATAGTTCCTAGCATAGGAATTAGAATATAATGAATATTCAATTTTTTTATTTTTTATTCACCCTTAGATTGCTGATGATATATTTTTTGATCAACCAAATTTCTATTTATACAATTTTTTTGTAAGCTAATCAACTTGGTAACTTTCTCCAGCACACTAAAAAGCACCATAGATAACCAGAACTAGCTATGTAGAAATATGACATAGCACATAAGAAAGCAGTTTGAATATAAGAAAAAGAAAGTATCAAAAGTAAATTGAAGTGTAGCATTTAAAAGTCTCTATATTCAAGGAATTCTGTCATTTAAAATAGTTGAAGAATATGTACTCCAGTCCTGTTAGGAAAAGAACAAGTTCTTGATCAAAGATTAATGAATAGAGTTAGAAAGAAAAGAAACAATTTGTACATAGTATGAGAGAAAGTCATCACAACTGATGAAGAAGTTGTTTTAATGTTTTATTTCATTTTATTGAACAGACACTTATATAACACTATAGACAAAGAATTATTTAAAGCACTTTATAAATATTCAGTTAATTTTTAAAACCTTATAAGGAAGATGCTTTTAGTTATAAGGAACTGCCACTTTTGTAAGTTAAAAACAGTCAAGTATGAGGAATTTCAGACAGTTCAAACTACCTCTATTTTATAGATGATGGAAGTTAAACATAAAAAGGTTAAGCAACTTGAATTAGTAAAAAGCATAGCTGAAATTTGAAGGCAGGCAGTCTGGCTAAAGAGTCTGTCCTTGTAATCATGTTACTGAAAAAGAAGAGAATTTACCTACCTCTGAGGAATTATTGCTGATTTCAGTGTAATTAGGTCAAGCAGGCGCTAGAATGGAATTTTTAATAGGTCATTGTTCTTGCCCCTTACTAGGTCTCCATTGTTCAAATCCTCTGACAGTACAGAAACACAGCTTTTGAAAGAACTAGAGTAATTTTAAGGCTTAATTCAGTTACCATATGCACTAGCTGAAATGCTTAAGAAGCCATAACCTAGTAACCCGATTTTAGGCTGATGTTGTGATCAAAAAAAATTTTCAAAATAATGTTAGCTCTTTACTTTTGTTTTGTTTATTAAAGGACAATATACATTAAAGGGTAATAAAGAGACAATAATATTTTTTAAATCTTTTTTTTTTTTTTTTTTTTTGTGGCTCACACCTGTAATCCCAGCACTTTGAGAGGCTGAGGCAGGTGGATCGTTTGAGCTCAGAAGTTTGAGACAAGTCTAGGCAACATGAAAAACCCGTCTCTACCAAAAATACAAAAATTAGCCATCCCTGGTGACGTTTGCCTATAATCCCAGCTACTTGGGGGTGCTGAGGCAGGAGGATCACTTGAGAACAGGAAGTCAAGGCTGCAATGAGCCAAGATCATGCTACTGTACTCCAGCCTGGGTAACAAAGTGAGACCTTATCTCAAAAAAAAAAAAATTCTATTTTTATCTTTCATGTTTTCTTCACATTTTATAGGTACTTCCACATATTACCTCAGAGTCAAAAATACTATCCCCAGCCTGGGCAACATAGTGAGACCTCATCTCTACCAAAACAATAAATAAACAAAATCAGCCAAGCATGGTGGTGCACACTGCAGTCCCAGCTACTCAGGAGGCTGATGTAGGAAGATTGCTTGAGCTTGGAAGGTCAAGGCTGCAGTGAGCTCAGGTTGCACCAATGCACCCTAGCCTGGGCTACAGAGTGAGACCCTGCCAAAAAAAAAAAAAAAAAAAGCCTCTCTCTGGTAATTACAAATCTGTCTCATATTTCCAAAGCACTTTTCTTCAGATTCTACATCACAAAACCCCAAAAATCAATCTGACAAAGAAAGATTCTCCTCAGAATGCAGAGTAAGATGTAACAGGTCAGTCCAGAATTCTCCTTACCAAGGAGGGGTGGGGGAAATGTAGAAACATTTGTATATTAATACTTCTTATTCAAACACATTTCATAAGAAAGAATATAATATCCTCCTTGGTATGAGCAAAAGAACACATTAAGAAAATCCTCCATATTGGTAGATAAATTAGTAACCAAAGCATCCATGTTTCACTGGATTTGTGTCTGTAGCATGGACCAGGAATTTTAGAAATGCTTGTCTTTCTTTATATTGAAATCACTTAAAACAACTTCCAGAAACTCAGCACCTGGTTGAATATTCTCCTCATTGCCATCTTCATCTCTTTGTTCCTAAAAGTATAGATGGTAGGGTTCAGAAATGGAGTAATTATTACATCAAAAATGGCAAGGAATTTATCAACAGGCACTGTGAGAAATGGCCATGAATACACAAAGATGCATGGACCAAAAAATAAGACCACCACTGAATTTTAGCTGACAGTGTAGAGAGGGCCTTGGATAAGCCACTTGAAGAATGCTGCCAAACAGTAATCAAGATGAAGATATAGGAGCTAATCAAAATGCAAAAAGTCCCCAGAGAGATGAATCCAGTGTTGGCAGTAATTATGAGCTCCAATCTGTAGGTGATTGTGCAAGCAAGCCTAATAAATCGAGGAAAATCACAGTAAAAGCTGTCCACTTCATTGGGACCACAGAATGGTAGGATAACAACAAATACGAGTTGAATCAATGAATGGATGATTCCAATAGTCCAGGAAGCCACTGGGAGTAGAGTACAAGTTCTGAAGTTCATGATGGTCAGGTAGTGGAGAGGCTTACATATAGCAACATATCGGTCAAGGGCCATGAAAACAAGTAGGACCATCTCAGTTCCTCCAATAACATGAATGAAGAACATCTGAGCCATGCAGGCTTGGAAAGAGATTACTTTTCTCTCCTTGAAAAGATCAGAAATCATCTTGGGCACTGTAATGGAGGAAATCCACATGTCAATAAAGGAGAGGTTGGCCAGCAGGAAGTACATAGGGGAGTGTAAATGGGAGTCGGAGACCACTGTGAGCACAATGAGGAGGTTTCCTAAAATACCTGCTACATAGAACACAGAGAAAACCAGAAAGAGGACAATTTGCATTTCCAAAGAACTGGTGAGTCCCACCAAAACAATCTCAGACACCACCGAATAATTTCCTCCCTCCATGGTCTCAGTCATTTTGGGCTGCAAATTTGCCTGAAAAAAAAAAACAAAACAAAACAGGAGAAATAAGAAAGTGGAATTACTGACTGTATCATTCAGGGTTCCATTAGAGAGACAAGACCACTAGGAAATAATACGCTAGGAAATTGTTACAGGAAGTTGATTTTGCATAATCATGGAAGCTGGTTCAGCAATCCATGAGTCCATTGTCTTTGCATGTAATGCTATAGCTTAAAGTCCACAGGACATAAAGACAGGGGAAAAAAAGATGAACTTAAAATTTGGGAGAGCAAGAATAAAGTGGAACCCATAAAACCCTCCTTTCCCATTGCACTTTAAAATTATCATAGGGCCTTTCGACCTATAGTATAGAGTTACATGTACATGATTTACTTCCTCTATCTGTTTGCAAACACTAGAAGAAAAGATTTGTATATTTATCTCTGTCTTCATTATGAGACTGTAAAATAGTTTCAGAGGGCAGAATTGTCACTTCTAGGAATTCAGTATTTGCTAAATTAATTTGAATTAATTCATTTACAATTTCGAGTGAATTGTTTAAATAAGAATAATTTAGAAGATGAAGATAAATGAAAGAAATAAAGAAAAGAAATTAAAATATGCTGAGGGGTGGGAAGAAAAAGAAAAGACAATGAGAAATACCAAAACCCAGAAACATTGAGAGAAGGAGAGAGTAATTGGGAAAAGTCAAGTAATGAAAACGATCATGCAGGCCAGGCTCAGCAGCTCACACCTGTAATCCTAGCACTTTGGGAGGCTGAGGCAGGTGGATCACTTGAGCTCATGAGTTCAAGACCAGCCTGGGCCACATGGTGAAACACCGTCTCTACTAAAAATACAAAAATTAGCTGGGCAAGGTGACCCAGGCCTGTAATCCCAGCTACTCAGGAGGCTGAGGCACAAGAATCGCTTGAACCCAGGAGGGAGAAGCTGCAGTGAGCCAAGATCATGCCACTGCACTCTTGGGTGACAGAGTGACACTCTGTCTCAAATAAATAAATAAAGTAGAAGAGAAGGAGAAAAGAAAAAATAATGGTCATAGAAACTCCCTTCAAGTTCTGGGACTAGAGATTTCAAATAGAAAAATACAGAAAAGGAATTAAAAACTAGCTTACAGTTATATCTTTAACATTCCAAAGAGCCCTAGCCACACACCCAGCAAAAGCCTTTAGAGGAAAAAGCTAATCCCACAAAGACTTGAGTTTTTCATCTCAGAAAATATTTGGCAGAACCCGTGATGGATGGAAAATGGCAGACCCTTAATTTAAAACCAAAGCTCCCCCCACACACACACCATCTTTCCACTTCTTTCCTAATGGGACCTTTTCCTGAAAAGCATTCCTCCCTTATTTACCTTTCCACGTCTCACATGTTCCCTGCTCTAGCTGCTAACTTTCTGTTTCTATCTCCCACACCAGGCTGTAAGCTCAGAGAAGAAAGATAATGCCTTTTTCTCTGTCCCCAACACCCAGCACAGTATTGGAAAAATAATAGAAGCTGAAGAAGTGTTTTTTGTTGAATGAGAAAGTGTGCGTACAAATGAAAATGAACCTAACCCAAATATCGAGGTTCTTTGAATATTTCAGAAAGACTGGATCCAGGACACAGGGAAAATTAGAGGATGTATTTGCCTTCAGCAATCACTTCAAATTTGTTCTCCTGAGTCATTTAACTGGTTAAGTGGTCAGTGTCCAAGGGAAAAACATACAACGCCTTCTTCTTTGTTAAACAGCCTGAATTGCATTCTTTTATTTGCGTGGTCCACACAGAAGTTGTCATCTACAACCAAGACCAAATACCTTTAAGGACTCAGGAGTGGATATTTACTGCCAACCGTAAACATTAGGTTATTCACACTCTTATGTGCTTCTTGGCTCATGCCTGATTCTCCCATATCATGATTCTTATCCTTAAATACCTGAGACCCTCTCTGTGCCTGTTTAAACAACAAGATAGATAGGTTCCCTGCAGAGTATTTACCAAACCCTATCCATTGACTCAACTACTGCTCTCAACTCTTTCTCCTCTAGATATCTTCTTCTTCTGTGTCCAGAGGTAATTACAAACTGTGATTTAATTACCATAAAATCTCTTAGTTGGCAAAATACAAGCTGATTGAATGTGTTCTTTCCATCCTTCTCACCCACCTGTTCTCTAGAAGATCTGAAATAACAGCATCTTCAGAAAAATGATACCTGGCACAAGGAGCTATTTGAAATTCCCCCAGAGTAGAAAAGGAATAACTGATTCTCAACATAGAAGCAGTAAAAAGTGGTACCAAATAGAACACGGAAAGGCAATATAACTTCAACCTGTGCTGGGAATGGTCTCATAGAATAAGACTGATTTTCCCAAAGCAACATAGGAGGAGGCAATAAATGGATCCTAAGGGAAGAGGTCCCTCATGAATAAATGAGCTTTGTTGAGTTATTTTTATACTTCAGGGCTTGAGGCAATGAAGTTCTAATGTTTGTGAAAATATATATTAATTATTTCTAATGAAAATCATCTTTATTGTCCTCTCTTATACGCATATACAAAACATACACGAACATACAAAATTGACGTATATTTTCTGGATACATGCACTTGGACAGGTTGAGAAAAGGCAAACAAGCATATTTTGGGAGTTAGCAAATATAACAATCAATAAAAAAAGAGTCACCAAAAAATGAGACCCCCTTGGTCTTCACTGTATTCTGAATCTACCTATTGATCTATCTAAAGGTTAGCATCAATATGCTCACTATGCTTACTTCTAAATACCTATTACTCTGCTAAATAAATATTTATAAAACTTTTTATAGATTGGGAGTATATTTTCTTTTTCCTTTTGGTAAATATCTGACAGATTGCCTTTATTTAAAAGAACAGAATGGTATAAAAGTCAGGCTACTCCAAAGACATGTGGTCACTACACCCAGGGTACTCTTGGAGGAAGACAGCATTATGATATGCAGGCCCTTCAAGAACCAATTCTTTCTTTAACTTAACATCTTTGTATTTTTCAGCTACATGGGTAATATAAATTAAAACCTCCACAACCTAGATGAGGTATAGGCCTATGAATTCCTAGGAAAGATTTCCCTCTTCCTCTTATCTGAATTGAGGCTGAGATAGAAAAGTTGTCTAGTCATCTCTTTTTGCCAGTAAGTGGATTAGAATTTCATTTAGGGTATAAATGAAAGTATTTTGGGTATAACTTGCAAGGATTTGGGGTAGCGACAGGGTGATGTTTCTCATTTACAGCTGTTTGCCTGACAAGCCCAGTATTTCCATGTGGACTTTAAAACTCAAGCTTTTGTATGAACTGGTTTAGGCAAGTTTGTCAGGCTGCCAACAAGTTCAGCTTATGATTTCTTTTTTTTTTCCAGAGGTTATTGGGGTACAGGTGGTATCTGGTTACATGAGTAAGTTCTTTAGTGGTGATTTGTGAGATTTTGGTGCACCCATCACCCGGGCAGTATACACTGCACCCTATTTGTAGATTTTTATCCCTCGCCCCTCTCCCATCCTTTCCCCCAAGTTCCCATAGTTCACTGTATTATTCTTATGCCTTTGCATCCTCATAGCGTAGCTCCCACATGTCAGTGAGAACATATGATGTTTGGTTTTCCATTCCCGAATTTACTTCACTTAAAATAATAGTTTCCAATCTCATCCAGGTCTCTGCAAATGCCATTAATTCAATACTTTTTATAGCTGAGTAGTATTCTATCACATATATATACCACAGTTTCTTTATCCACTTGTTGATGGGCATTTGGGTTGATTCCACGATTTTGCAATTACAAATTATGCTGCTATAAACATGCATGTACAAGTATCTTTTTCATATAATGACACCTTTATCTCTATGTGCCCAGTAGTGGAATTGCTGGATCAAATGGTAGTTCTACATTTAGCTCTTTAAGGAATCTCCACACTGTTTTTCATAGTGGCTGTACTAGTTTACATGCCCACCAGCAGTGTATAAGTGCTCCCTGATCAACACATCCACACCAACATCTGTTTTTTTTAATGTTTTGATTATGGCCATTCTTGCAGGAATAAGGAGGTATCACATTTATTTGCTTGGTCCACAGGGTTTTGATTTGCATTTCTAGGTTTGGGGTATATTTTCTGTTTCAGTTATGCCCTTTGCAGTGTCTAATTAATTCTCTTGACAAAATTTTTTTAATGTTATAGGTTATTGAGTAAGATGGTAGGGAAAAAGATGAGATGACCATGGGTTCAAATCACTTCTACAAACACTAATTGGAATTGTAATATACCAAGTTCTATTATATAGAAGATGATCATAAAAAAGAAGGAAGACGAGGAAGAAGAGTCATGGACTATCCCTCAAAGAATTCACAGTGCAGATGAGAGAAAGGTAAAGAAGTATTTTTAAATAGAGTGATAAGTATAGTATTGAAAGGTCCACATAAAAGACAAAGTAATAAAATATGACTGGAAAATGTAAAGAGGCTTTACCAAAGAGGTGACAGCTGAATGATAGCTTGGCTTTGAGCTGTGGTAGACGAAGCTGCATATGCAGAAATGCAAAAATCTGAAGTAGCATAGCATGCTCAGCTGTTTACTAGCAGTTTGTGCATGGGAGGGCTGTGGTTTGCAAAGGGAGGTGAGGTTTCCTGGATAACCATGGGTGCCTTGGACTAATGAGAGAAGATATGCTCAAAAATCACAGACCAGCTTGTTATCAAAGAGCACAGAGGGAGGCTGGGGTTTCCCACCCCCAATCCGGGCACAGTGGCTCATGTCTGTAATCCCAGCACTTTGGGAATCCAAGGCAGGTGGATTATTTGAGGTCAGGAGTTCAAGATCAGCCTGGCAAACATGGCAAAACCCCGCTTCTACTAAAAATACAAAAATTAACCAGACATTGGTGGCTTGCACCTGTAGTCCCAACTACATGGGAGGCTGAGGCACAAAAAAATCACTTGAACCTGGGAGGCGGAGGTATTGCCTAGTATATGAGACCATTCATGTCATTTTGATAACATTAATTCTATAATTCTGGCTTGGTATATTTACTTTTAATATTTTATTTTCTTTAATTAAAAATGACGATTTTTCCCAATAAACCAACCACATTTTTTATCTTCATCAATTTTTGTGTTCTTTGCCTGAACGTAGAAGTTTACGGGCTGATCTCAACTTTTATGTTCAACTTGAAAAGAATAGTAGCCATAATAATAATTTTTCTTTTTAATTTTTGATTTTTTAACTAAAAATAATTTCCATTACCAACAAAGAACTCTGAGTAGAATACAAAGATTTTTCACAGTTGGTTGTATGCCCTTTTGCTTGGAGGCAGGTTCAAATGTTAAATTACTATATTGATTATAGAGAAGAATAGATCTTGAAAGGCTGGGTCTCTGGGGCTATCCTATCAGAGCATAATTAATTTATCCAGTCTGAGTTTGACAGATGCACAATGTCTAAGAAGAGAATTCCTTTAAAATTATGCTGTTTTATTCCTGGCAACTCATTTTGAGTTTCTCTGATGAGTCACTGAAGGAGACTTCCTTCACACATCTGCCTCCAGTGACTAAGTCAGCTGAAAATAAACATATACAATACAATACCTCAAGAATCTGCATCAACTTCAGGACCCTATGTGGGGTCACAAATTATATTTTTAAATATATAAAATACATCATATTTAAGTTATGCTAAACAAATAACAATAACGTTTCCAGCTAATGAGAGTTAACCATGGTGCCCTAATGTCTGGCTTCAGTTGTCGGCTGCAGAGTGGAGATGGTCCTAGAGAGAAGGAACAAAGAAAATACACGTTTTGGGTGGGATGAAAGAAGAGTGGGAATAATTTCAATTATAAATATTCTTTTTTTTTAACTTCAGGTGACTATCCAGCAGGCAGTCAGGTATACATACCTGGGATTCATGGGTATTGTCAGAGCTGGAGATACAGATTTGAGAGTTGTAGGTGAGAGAAAAGATCACCTAATTAAAGTGTGAAGAGAGAGTTTAGATAAGATGAAAATCTGGGAACACTTTGCATTTAAGGGTTAAGCACAGTAGATTTAGAACGGGAGACAGACAGAGAATGTTGAGTATGACTTGATCTAAGGGGAAAGCATCATTAGAGCGAGAGACATTAAAGACTCGGGAGAGACAAATGACTGACAAAGTGCAAGAGGATTTGTCGGGGTGGGAAGGATTAAAAATATAACGGAGGCCAGGCACGGTGGCTCATGCCTGTAATCCCAGTACTTTGGGAAGCCAAGGTGGGAGGATCACTTGAGGTCAAGAGTTTGAGACCAGCCTGGCCAACATGATGTCTCTACAAAAAAAATACAAAAAATAGCTGGGCATGATGGTGCACACCTGTAATCTCAGTTACCCAGGAAGCTGAAGCAGGAGAGTTGCTTGAAAAGGGAGGCAAAGGTTTCAGTGAGCTATAGATAGATAGATAGATAGATAGATAGATAGATAGATAGACAGATAGCATATATATATATATGAGTTTGGAGGAGCTGATGGCTTTCGTGTCCAGTAACCTCACATTCCTGAAAGCATTAGTACAGGCGGCCATCTGTTGAACAAGAAAGGCAGGGGAGGGATGTGCAAAAAAGTAGCATAATGTCTCAGTTTCTGAGTAAAATGAACAGCTGACCAACTGCAAAGAAAACTATTCAGGTTCTCCCCTGGAACATCCAGATGATTTCACTCACCGCTATCATTTTCTCATTGCCAATATCCTGAAAACCCTACATTCTGCTCAGTTAACTTCATAAGCCCATGAATAGTCTTTCTCACTCCACATCATTCTGCTTCCATGGTCACACCTCCCTATCTGAATCTCCTGGCTCACTCGACTCTTATGATTCCATTGAACTCACCCAGATAAGACAGGTTAATCCCTTCATGTCGAGCTCCTTAATTTAATCACATCTGCAGAGTACATCAGTGTAAGGCAACACAGTCACAGGTCTGGGAATGAGGGCTTGGCAGTCATCTCTGGGGAGGGGCATTTCCTACTCACCACAGTGGTTTTTAGTCTTCAAATGTGAACATGAGGCCTGGGATAATCTGTCATCTTGTGACCATGAGACAACAAACGGGAGAGAAAGAGCATTCCAAAATGCAAATACTAGCATGTACCTGGCCATGGAGCTATTATTAGTGGATGTATAACTGGGACTTCTTATACGACATAGGTAAACTCTCTATTGGTGAGCCTTCTTAAACTTGGGTTTTCTTTTTCTTGGAGCCATCCACAATAAGAAATGTATTTTATGTTATGACCCAATAGTGAGCCATAATCCTTATTTGAAAAACATTGTCCTAAGAATAAAGATTATTTAAGCTTTTTACTGTTTTTTTTTTGTTTTCTGCACATTATACTGCATTTTATTTGAGCCATGTAAACAAGGCAATATTCCCATTTAAATTGCTTGTTAAAAAGACCTCTCAGCACTGAACTCCATACAAATCTTAGCACCATCTGAGTCAGCTACTCTTTGCTAAAATCCCCCTACTGTTTGTATTGAAGATTCTGTTTCACTCTGCTTTTTCTACTTTGTAGTCTTTTTTATTATTATTATTTTTGTAGAGACGGGGGTCTAGGTTGCCCAGGCTGGTCTCAAACTCCTGACCTCAAGTGATCCTCCCAACAACACCTCCTAAAGCTCTGGGTTTATAGGCATGAACCACCATGCCTGGCCCACTTTGTATTCTTTCTGATGATTATCCTTCATCCTGCTGTCCTCTAACTGTAGCTCCCTCAAGGTATTTTACTTTTAAAATTTTTGACCAGGACCTTTATTGAGAAATGCATTTTACATCACAAGTTACCACACACATAGGGCTAATGTTTGGTTTTCAGCTATATTTTCACAATTCGATTTTTCTCTGAAAAAATAACTGTTATGTGGATAAAACAACTGCATTCCTATCAGATGTCAACCCCTTTGTGTGCTAGAGCCCACTGCCTTGCATCATCTGAGAACTTATTTATTTTGGACAATTATCCAATCTCTTTCCTGCATCATTAATTTCTTACCTTCTACAGGATTATGCCCTAAATTTCATTCTGTTACACTCATGGAAAGAAGAAGAAACTGGAGATGGAGGAGAGGGAGGAGGGGGAACTATGTCTGCAGCTCTACTCTAGTTCTCTGCTACCCTTAAAAGTAAAACTTCTAGAAAGAGCCATCTATAGTCGCATTCTCTAGTTCATCACCTGAATTCTCTCCTAAGACCACCCTAACTGAGCTTTCATTTTCACTGCCTTTATGAACGTTTGTTAAGCTACATGCAGTGAAATCCAAAGGTAACTCTTCTATTCTTGTCCAAAATGTCTTAGAAGTGTTCAGTGAAGTTTATCACTCGCTTCTATGATGAAGGCTTTCTTCTCCTGGTTTCAGAAACCCCATCCTCTCCTTGCCTCTCCTTTGTCACTGAAACTCTCTTACTGTCTCCTCGGCTCAATCATGGTATGCCCCTGGGCCCTTTCCTGGTCCTGTACTCCTTTCTGTATAGAGGTAAAGCATTTTAAACCCATCTAATCCCTGGGCTTTAACCAGTATCTGTATAAACAGGACTTTCAATTCTATATGTCTCATTCTGAACTCTTTTGGAACTATGATTTGTGTAATCACATACGGACTTGATATCTCCACATAATACAGAATATTGGAGGTACATATTGCCTAATGATGATCTTCTTTGTCCACTTCATTTCCTGAAACTGAAATGTAGAGAGGTTGAATAACTTAACCGATTTCATATTGCTAGTCAGAGGCAGAGTAGATATGCCTTCGAAACAGCGCTATCAGCTACTCTTCAGCAGGACCAAAAAATTAAAAAGCACATAATGCATGTATTAAACACTAACAAGCAAGAGTATAAGATTTCTTTTTGTTTGTTAGGAAGCTCCAATGTCGGATAAAGCTGTGCGGGATAGACTCCTGTAAATTCAAGCCCTGTGGTGGGGCTCTTTATGTCCCATGCTGAGTATGGCAGCAGAGGCATAACTGCATTTCTTTTAAGCTTTCCCCCAAAATTCAATCTGATTTTTACATTTTTATCTTTTCTCTCCCTGCTGGTAGGCTTCACTGGACTGATATAGATTTACATATTCCCAATCTGATTATATTCCAGTTTATTGATTAAAAATTACCACTGTGATATTAAGTTATTACAAAGTGAGGCATACTTTTTTAGTGAATTATCACTTTTGCAGATAGGGATCACTGTGATGGGAGGCTCTCTTTCAATTATCCCATCAAATAGTTACTGTTTATTTAGAGCTTGCTGAGAGTCAGATCATTTACGTAAATTTCTAAATCCCCAAGACTCAAAGCTGATTTCCAAAAATATTTGACTTTAACAGTATAGTTTCTTCAACTCAACTGTCTTTATTTACAAGCCTTTTAAGGATCAAGAGGAATTGCAGGTTTTGACACTCAGCATGTGAAGGCTTATATTAACTATTAAAGAATGAATTTCCTACAGAATATTTTTTCTCAACTGGGTCTTCATGCAATAATGTTAATTATCAAGATAAATGATACAAAATGAGATGAAAGCTAAACATCAAAATACTGAACAAATTCTCCATGATCATGGGGATGACTCCATTAAAGCAAATTGCAGCTAAATGCAGGGCAGCAAGAAGGGAAACAGGGCAACAAGGAGATAAATTATCTGTATCAACAACAGAGCTCTAAAGCCAAAATATTTAAGAGAAGTACGAATGGTCCGGCTTTGGGAAATAAACCAAATGTCAACAGTTTGCTATTACAATGATCATGAATGCCAGGTACTTTGAATACTTAGCATTTTGTATGCCAGATAGTTTACTGGGCAACACCGGTTACAGCAATGTAGGCTGTACAGTGAATGGCTGCTGGTTTTCTTTTCCCCTGTAACAACATACCGCTACAGTAACTCTGCATGCTTTCATTTCAGTAACCTCTAGAGGTCCTTTATTATGAGGTATCAGAGCACTAAAAAGATTTCCGGGACTTCATTGAGTTTAAAAAACAGATGCATATGCCTATTTTTGTAATTGTTAACGGATACTTTTTTACATGGGGCAGGTTTTGGCTACAGCTGCTTTTATTATAAAAACACAAGATTTTCAAGGAAGAAACCTAATGCCCTCATTTTATGTTATCAATTTTAGAAAGAAATAACAATTAAGCATCAGTCAATTACCTTCACTTAGGAGAGGGAAGAAGAAAGCATAACCCTCAGACAGATTGGGGAGGCAGGAGAGAATTACGCAAAACGGGAGGTTTACTGAGGTCCTACAGATACATGCCTGGGTTCTTCCAAAAATACCTTCACCCACTCTCAGATATTGGGCTTAGGATTCTAAAGTATTGAGCTCAGTTCTTGTGGCAACAGGACGTAAGATTCTAAACAGTCTTGGTTTGAAATGGAATAAGATTATGTGGAATTGCTTTAACAAGGCATGTGAACAAGTTGTTCTTCACTGCCAACCCTTTCCCTCCACTTTTGCTTCCTAAGATGTAAAGCCGTGGTTTCCTGAAATGATTTTTTGCATAGGTGTGCCTAAATATTGTGGAACACAACAGCATTTGCTCATTATTAAATGTGTCAGATTCACTATCTTCTACTGTTTATTTTCAATGCTACATTTGTTCCTGTGTCCTTGCTCCACAGTTTGTGAGTATACTTCCTGGTTACAATTTACTAGTTAAAAATAAAGTTGGCCTGGCATGGTGGCTCACACCTGTAATCCTAGCACTTTGGGAGGTCGAGGCGGGCAGATCACGAGGTCAGGAGATTGAGACGATCCTGGCTAACACGGTGAAACCCCGTCTCTACTAAAAATGCAAAAAACTAGCAGGGCATGGTGGCAGTTGCCTGTAGTCCCAGCTACTCGGGAGGCTGAGGCAGGAGAAGTGCATGAACCCAGGAGGTAGAGCTTGCAGTGAGCCGAGATTTTGCCACTGCACTCCAGCCTGGGCAACACAGCAAGACTCCATCTCAAAAAAAAAAAAAGTTAGAGGAAGCACTAATGGTACTATTTTTAGTACAATTAGAAAGACAGGTACTCATTTCCTTCACACTCAAAAAGAACATTGGTTTGATGATTTTGTGGCAAGGCTTGATCTACGGACGGAATATAACTTTTCTGTAATCACTGTATAGTGGTCTTCCAACCTCAGCAGATATTTTTTCTGAATATATTTGAATAATTTCTCATACTCTTCCTGTCTTCTTCACTTTGTTGAAACAGATCAAGCCCAAGTATTTTTGGGTTGTCTACCAATTCCAAAAGAGAGTCTTGATTTGGGATTAGGTTACTCTGAAATATTTTCCAAAGTAACTCAATTTTACAGAATCAAAGTGTACTTGTAGTTCATTTTATAGCTATGGAGAATATGTATTTCTAATTTCCACTTTAGAGGGTTTTTTTAACCATCACAACTAGGAATTTTAATTCTTTGTCTGAAAAATTATACCATACATATTTCCCTCAAAACCATTTGGTATGAAGTACTGCCCATTAGAAGCAAGCTGAACATTTTGAATATATATTATTCATCTCATATGGGATGATCTTGCTCAGTAGGTCATAATTTGAAGATCTATTATGACTGTGATTAATAGGACTTCTCTCGACCAGTATCTGAAATAAATGCAAATGGCCACCATAACACAATTACTTGGTTTCCATTTTAAAGTCTTTCCACTTAGAAACTAAGTATACATAGAAGTTACGTCTCTCAGTCTTGCTGACAGGCTCTCAGGTGGGTGGGCCTATTACAATCTATGCAAACAGGAAGACCAGGTCACTCATTAAACCATGGTCAATACAAATGGTGCAATGGGTTTTGTCCCAAGGACCGATGGCTGGATAATTTGACAAAAGGACAGAGAAGGATTGTGAAAAAAAAAAAAACACACACACACACAGATCAATGGCTATTAATTTGAAAGCAACACATATCCTAGAAAGAAACAGTTTATGCTGTTATTTAGAATAATTACCATTTTCAATTAGCTGACATTTCACATAGCTTTGGGACTATAGCAAGGCAATGACCCTCAACATCTAATCTCAGCCCTGCCTTTTGTCAATGATCTCCTGATACCGCTTCAAAGGCAAACCCAATACTTTGTGAGCAATGGCTTTCTTTGTCATAAATAGCAAGTAGTGCACAGAGTTCAAAGGAAGTTCAAGTGATATACACACTAAGGCAAAATATCTCATGTTAAAATTTCCCTGAGTACGTGAATATTTTTCTCCTGGCCATTTCCTTAATGAGCATATACTTCCAATGCAATAGAGCAGTAATTTTATTGTATTATGGTGACACTATAAAAACATAAAGGAATTAAAAGTTCCATTGTAGATTTCTATCCCATCAGTGTCAATATACAATTTACATAAGTTTTTAAAGCTAAATTATAAACTTAATTATTCATATCATTTTAAGATACTGTTTGGAATTTGAAAGTATAATATGATACATAGTTTAAAATAAATTAGCCATTTCCTATTTGAAAAATAAAATCCTCAATCTGTTAAGAGAACACATCATGATACTGATGTTAAAAGAATATTGGCAGAGAAACAGCCCTGGTGTTCCAGCAGGAGCAGAAAGGAACAGGAAAACAAATGGCAGTGGCCCTGAGACAGCCACCTCTGGTGGCGGCCACTCACCTGGGGATGTGAGTCTTCGCTGGCCAGGCTCCTGGGGACAGGGGACCCAAGGGGCAGTAGAGGGTAATTGTTAGGATTGTGGATGGACTGTTAGGTACTGGTTAAGAATTCTGGGTTTGAATCCTGCCTCTCCATCTGCTAGGGCAAGTTGCTTGAGCTCTTTGGGCCTCTCTTTTCACATCTGTATAATAGAGGTGGTATTGTTTGACTTCCTTTTGTGAAGTTTAAATGAGATTTGTTATTGTTGTTTTTATGTTAATCCCTAGTACATGGCCTGCTGTAAACACTCAGGACACCCAGGATATGGTCATTGCTGTTTGATTTTCCTCATCCCCAGTCTCAAGGGGAAGCCAGGACAATGAGAACAGCCACTTGCCATCAGGAGTCACTGAAAGGACCCCAGGGTGGGATGGTGGGGAGATAAGAACCATGAGAGAAGTTGGCACAAAGGAGTTTTGGGAGAAAAGGTCCAAGATAGGCAGAAAAGAAAATGTTGCCAGTTGATGGGGAAGAAAGGAAGTCAGAGGGCTTAGACACTAAGGGGGAAAGAACATCTCCACGTGCACTCTCATCTCTTGTAGTCAGCACCAGGTGTCCATGGGGAGGGCCCTACATCATCTGCTACCCTGAAGGATCTGGAGGTAAGAGGCTCTGGGCGGAGGTGCAGTGACCCTGCAGGCCAGCCCTCCAACCTCCTCCCACAGCGGGGACTAGGTGTCCCTCTGCCTCCTGAGACAGTCCACACATACCTCAGCCCTAATGATTGTTCTACCTCTTCCCCTACTCCACTCCTCCTGCACCTCCTCCTCGCTGCATGTGCCTCAGAGCCCATGCCAAGAACCAGCAGTAGTCCCAGACTCCAGGTCTGTAAAAATCAGTCAACTGAAGAACACCATCAAATCTTTGGTAAGAGTCCAGTGCGGTCCCCCGATTCCACGCTGTCAATCCTGGGCTCGTTTCCCCTTGGGGCCCTGAAGAAAGGGGCTGGGGGCCCTGAAGAAAGGGGCTGGGGGCCCCTGGTGCCAAGGGCAAATAGAGAGCTGGGGCATCCAGGCCTCACCTGGAGGGACCCCAGAACATGCAGCATGGCTCTTCTTTTGCTGCCCTCTTTGCCGACTCTCTCCTATCCAGACATCCCTGCTCGAGTCCTTGCTACACACGCCCTGGGGTTGTTGCCTCTCGGGGAAGTGCTAGCCTGACTGGTTGTCAGGGGCCCCGTATTTCTGCCATGACTCAGTCTCTAATTTGCTCTTTGATTCTGGACAAGCCACCTCTCCTTTTTGGGCTTGTGTTTTGAGAGGAGGTAGTGAGTATCAAAGGTCTCTGTCAGCTCTGAGAGTCCGAGATTTAAAGGCCCCCTAGAATGGAAACCTCAGGGCCAAGGGCTCCTGTCAGTCCTTTTCCACCCTATATCTGCTGTGAAGAACCATACCTGGCCCGTACGGGCTCAGTAAATATTTATCGAATGAATGCACTTTTCTAAATCACAAGCTGGCAGAAGGAGGGGACTTTCTCAAACTCCATCTCTAGAGGTTTATGTTACTCTCCTCTCAAGAGATTCCAGATTCCGACTTTGAGTTTTGTGGCTGTGGGCAAAAGCCAACAAAGACCCAAATCCTCTGTCCTTGGGAGCTTGAAGAGAGTTTACCAGTTCGTGTTCCCATTGGGTCTGAGAACGTTGCCTTTAAAATCCATTCCTGGTCCCTGCCTACCACTTCCTGGTCTGGAGAATAGAGCTGAGGGGGCCACCCTCCATCACCTTAATTTGACTCTCCCCACAGGAGCAACAGAAGAAACAAGTGGAACATCAGCTGGAAGAAGTAACGTGATTTCTGTGTTTGCTCATGACATGACTGCTGGGTTTGGGGGGCACTCAGATGTAGAGGCCCCAGTCTCATCTTGTCCACTCCCAGCCTGGGAAAGAAGGCTCACCCCTCAGATTCCACCCCATCCCTACAGGGTCCCTGATAACCTGGTCCCACGGATAGGCCTGTCCTGGGGCATTGGTGGCATTCTGGGGGCACATCTCTTGCTGTGCCATCTCTGCCTCCCCCTGGTAAGAGCTCTGTCTTCCTCTTTCTATAGGAAAAGAAAGTAAACAATGAGAAACAGAAAGCCGAAAGGGAGCTAGAGGTGAGTGGAGGGTGTGCAGTTCCCTCCTGTCCTCCGGAGAATGTTTCTTTCCTTCTCTTTCAGCACTTGCTTGGCTTTTCTCCCAAAGGTTCAAATCGAGATTGAACACACAGAAAGGGAAACTAAATATGGACCTATATCATATGAAATGTTCTCTCAAGTATTTTGAAGGTAGGAATCTGGGCACCCTGTCACCTTTCCGCCTGGCACTTTGACATGTCTTTAGGGAGAGTCCTTTGGGTCCCATCTCAACTATCTCATTACAGATGAGTCCAAGGGTCTGGCCATTCGCCCGCAACATTCATTGCAGCGTATAGCAGAGTTAGAGCGGGCTCTCTCTGCTGTCCCCACCACACAGGAGAAGAAGGACAGTGTGAGTTCAGCCACTTGCCCCATCCCCTGGCAGCTTGGCTTCCTAGATGGAAGAGTGAGCCTAAAGTTCCCTTCTGCAGGATGGAGTGTCCTGCCCAGAATGCAGCATGGCCATTTCCCGCTGCTTTTGTGTATGGTTGTTAGAGCAGCCTGGGGCTGAGTCAGCTGCTGTGGGTGAGTTGGGGGCCACTGTGGGGAGCGAGCACTGGACGCAGAGCTTGGAGGCCAAGTGCCCGCCCTGCCCTTACCTGGCTGTAGTGTTGGCCAAGTCCTACGTAGGGTATTAGGTACTTCTACTGTGAAGGTACAGAAGAGTACCTTTAATATGTTACCATTTCTGTAGAGAGAGGAAACGTGTGTGTGTGTGTGTGTGCACGTACTATGATAATATACATAAAACATGTGTGCAAGGGTTCATAAAAAACTCAGGAGAGGGCAACAGGGTGGCTGGGAGATACTTCCCTTCTGTACCTTCTGAGTTTTGGACTATGCGAATGTATCATCCATTCAAAAAGTGAACAAAAGATTAATTTTCCCCTTCCAATCTGTGCCCCCACCCCCAGCAAGAAAAATGGGCTTAGAGAATCTCATAGACATGGGTGTTCAAATCCCAGCTCTGCCTAAGTGATCTTAGGCAAGCACTTAACCTCGAATACTCCATGTGTTTTCATCTACACAATAGAGGTAATCATAGTAACTGTCTTCTATGGTGGTTGCAAGGATTAAATGGGATTGCTAGCATGGTACCTGGTGAAGCACTCCATAAAGGTTCAAACGGTGGTAGCAATAGCAGTAATTACAAAGCAATATTATCTGATCTCTCTGGGCCTCTGTTAGCCAGCTGTAAATTCGATCTCTTTCCCTGTCCCTTCCAACTTGACTGAGTTCTTTTAAAAAACCATACCACGAGCTTGGAAAGGCCTTGATCTTTACTGACAAATTTGTATATTGAGCCTAGCCCAGCCCTTTTAAGGGGCACTGTGTGGAATGGCCTGGGCTCTCCAGATCAAAACTTCTCACTCTTCACCTTCAGACCTTGAGCTGCAGTAAAGCAGTTATCGAGTGGCAGTTAGAGTGGTCCATACAGGAGCAGGCACTGCTGAATACACACACGACATGGGTGAGGTTTTGCAGTGGGAGGGATGTGGAAGGAAGATGACCCAGGTGGCCAGGAGCAGCTGAGGACCAGTGACAGCCCTTCCTAACTTCTGTGCCCATTCTTGCAGTTGAAGGAGTTGCTTAAACAAATCCGGCTAGAGAGAGATGAATGTGCTCAAAATATAAAAGAAGAGAGGGCCCAGTGGCAGCAGAGGATGAGGAAAATGTCGCAGGAGGTGAGATCTAACCCTTCAACACCCCACCTTAGATAAGTCACTGGATCTTTCTGGGCATCTGTAAAATGGGAATAGTACAGCCAGAGGTGGTCCTGGGTCTGGGCTTTGTGGAGGTGGGGGCAGAGAGGGAGATGGCAGCCTGTCCAGCCACCAGCCCCTCTCTCCAGGGCTCTTTCCCCCTGTGGTTTGGGCAGGTTCACACATTGAAGAAGGAGAAGTATGAAACATGTCGGGGAGAGAAGCTGGAGAAGAGCTTGTCCAAACTCAAAAACCAGATGGGTAAGATGGGGCTGGCATGACCTGGGAGCAGGACTGGCATCAGAGGGCTGTGGGAGTGGCTTAGAATGCCCCAGGGAGGTGGGTCGATGGAAGGGCTTTGAGGCAGAAGGAAAGAGGTCTGTGCCCGAGACAGCAAGTCTTGTCATCTCCATGATCCTCAGTGTCCCCATCAGCAAAGAGGGCCCGTTGTCAGCCACCCACAGTGCTCTCTATCTGAAAGTGGCTTGGAAGATTGGCTACCATCTGGGTGCGAGGAATCAGTAGCAGTGAGGCCAAGTTCGGGGAGCCTGAGAGGAGCTGTGCACCAAGAGGAGGGTTTTTCTTTTGTTTGTTTGTTTGTTTGTTTGTTTGGTTTGTTTGTTTGTTTGAGAATCCAGAGGCCTTTATTGTCTGCTTCCTTTCTCAGCTGAACCCCTGCCCCCGGAGCCTCCAGCAGTGCCCTCTGAGGTGGAGCTGCAGCACCTGAGGAAGGAGGTTGAGAGAGTGGCAGCAGAACTCCAAGCCCAGGTGGACAACAATAAGCGCATGAGTGTCCTGATATTGGGGCAAAAGGAGAGGCTTCGGGAGCAGGACGCGATGCTTCAGCAGCTGGCCGAGCCACAGAGTAGCTTCGAGGAGCTGGTGCGTTGCCCCACCTAGGGAGCCTGCCCTCCTCCCTAGCCCTCCAGGCCTTTGTTTCTCCACCTGTAAAATGGGGCAGTGTAGCCCTCAAGTGAAACGTTACTTCTAAAGGCACCTGTGAGCCAGAGCCATGCTCTGGTGGCTGTGGGAGACGGGATGATTTTTCTAACCTGCCTCCACCCTTCCTGGTGCCATGGGAGGCAGACACCAAGTTCTGGGGTCTCCAGCTGCAATGGGTGGCTGCTGATTGCGTCTCTCTGTCCAGAACAAGAACAAAAGTGCACTGCAGTTGGAGCAGCAAGTAGAGGAGCTGCAGGAGAAGCTTGGTGAGGTGAAGGAGACAGTAACCTCTGCCCCCTCCAAGAAGGGCTGGGAGGCGGGCACCAGCCTGTTGGGAGGGGAGGTGCCAGGCCAGAGGCAGCACTAGCCTGTGGGCAGGTGACCTCAGCACCCTCCAGGGCAGTCCTGTGACTATTTCTTGCGTCCTGCCTTCTGACTTTTAGAGGTGGGTAGCCCTGGGCTCCTCCCAGGTCTGGACATCATCACCTCAGCTAGCGGCATGGAGGCCCCAGTCATAGGGGAAGAGACAGTGGTATAACAGGCTCCTTATGCCAGGTGCAGTGGCTCAAGCCTATAATCCCAGCACTTTGGGAGGCTAAGGCAGGAGAATTACTTGAGGTTGGGAGTTTGAGATCAGCCTGGCCAACATGGTACAACCTCATCTTTACTAAAATTACCAAAAAAAAAAAATTAGCTGGGCATGATGGCACATGCCTGTAATCCCACCTACTCAGGAGGCTGAGGCATGAGAATCACTTGAGGCCAGGAGGTGGAGATTGCAGTGAGCTGAGATTGCACCACTGCACTCCAGCCTGGGCCACAGAGTGACACTCTGTCTCCAAACAAAACAAAAAGGCTTCTTAGGTTAAAACTGGATTCCAGCCTCGGTTCCACTGGTCACCATTCAAGTACTTTGCATCTCTAAGTCTCTGTTCGTTTAACTTCAGAAGGAAGTTAACATTTTCCTTACAGACGTGCTGAGGATTAACTGAGATAATACTTGGAAAGCATTAGGCATGTAGCACACTTAGCAGATGGTGGTTGGCTCCCAGTGCTTTTCCACCAGTCTGTGGCCTACAGTTTAAATGGTGAGAAGAGGATATGAGATTTGAGGCTGGGGAAGGAGGCATGGGGTTCTAGGAAAAGGAGGCAGTCACTTAGGCCTGGAGCAAGGGGCCAGGGGCCTGGACAGGCGACAGAGCCCCACAATGCCCTCACTACCCTATTAATGGGCCCAGAATCTGGAAGCCAGCAACCACAAGCCCTCACACCCAGGGTCTTCCTGCAGGTGGAGCTGAAGAGCCAAGAGGCTCAGAGTCTGCAGCAGCACCCAGACTATTACCTGGGTCACCTGCAGCAGTATGTGGCCACCTATCAGGAGCAGGTGGCCACCTATCAGCACCTGACCTCTAACTGCACAGCCAGTTACTGCAGCAGACCCAGCTAATGAACCAGCTGCATCAGCAGGAAGCTTGAGGCAAAGCGGTAGCCGACCTGGCCCACCAAAAGTTGCAGGAGACCCAGGGGAGGGAGCTGCTGAGGCTGGGGCCCTAAGGGGGACAACCTGTCAAACTCTGTGCCTTCTCACCCTTCCCTGGCCCCTTAGGAGTGCCTGGAAGCTGCCAGCCAGCAAAACCAGCCCCTACAGGCCCAGTTGAGCCTCATGGCTCTCCCTGGGGAAGGTAAGGGAGACTGCCCAGAGGAAGAGGAGAGAGCCCCAGGAGGAAGTGGGGACTGTTAGCAGCATAGGATTGAGGAGTTGGAAGAGACCTTTAGAACAGCTGGTCCTTATGCCGACCGGGTGCCCGCACTAAGTTCAGCATCAATATGGTGACCTCCTGGGAGCGGGGGGCCACCAAGTTGCCTAAGGATGGCTGAACTGGCCCAGGTCAGAAAGGGAGCGGGTCAGAACTCCCGCACTGACCGTAGTGGGACTATGCCTGATCTTGGTTCTTAAAAGTAAAAATAAAGAACAGCAGCTCATTGCTCTCTGGGTAGTGGCTGGCTCAGGGTTACACAGTGAGGGTGGAGGCAGCGGTGGGCCCACAGTACCTCCCTTGTTGGGCTGTCTGAGGACCCTTCTGGCCACCCCCCACAGGAGATGGAGGAGGACATCTGGACAGTGAGGAGGAGGCACCTCGGCCCATGCCAAGCAACCCGGAGGACCTGGAGAGCTGGGAGGCCACGGTGAGCCTGACTCCCCCTGCACCCATTTTGCCACCTTCCTCTGTGGTCCCTCCAAGGCCCCTTTATGCTCTTGGTTTCCCTGCCTTCTGATTTCTCTGGACCCTCACCCCTTCTGGGAGCCAGTGGTCAGACACCATTTCACCTGTGACCAACAGATGCACTCTCTGAGGCCCCAAGGGAAGGGGCTGCACTCCACCTCTCTGCCCTGTTTGTTCTGTGTATGCCCCTACAAGAATGCTCACCTCTTGCCCTCAGGTTGCGTTTTTCAACTCCACTGGAGCCAATGCCCAGGAGGAGCAGGAATGGTTACGAGAGCAGGTGAAAGAGCAGAGGGTGTGCTGCCAGCACATGGCTCACCTGGTGGCCTCGGTCCAGCAGAAGCCAGAGGCAGCGGTCCCAGCCCCACTGACTGGGGGCGAGTCTGTGAGTGGGGAGACCCACCGGGCCATGCAGGAGGTCATGGAGAAGCTGGAGGTGACTGAGTCCTGGCATGGGCCAAGAAGGGCAGGGGTGGAGCAGGTCGCTGCCGAGATGTGAACCCATTATTTTGGCTCCAGAGCGGCCTTACGGACCTCCTGGAGGAGAAGGTGGACCTGAGGTAGCGAGCGGAGAAACTAGAACTTCGATTCATCCAGTACTGGAAAGACAGAAGTCATCAGTTAGTGGGAGGCCAGGGCACGGCAGGGGGATCTGCAGGGCCGTCGGAGGGACCTCAGCGTCTGAGCCCTGTCCTCCTGCAGGAAAGTTCATCACCCTAGAACACAGCCAGGGGGCAGTGCCAAAGATGCAGCAACGTGAGGAGGACATCATCAGGCTGGTCCAGGACACGGAGGAGATGAAGGTAGGGTGTGCAACATCTCTGCAGGGGTGGGGGTGGGCGTGAGGGTGGGCGCCGGTAGGTGCATAACAGCTGAGCACCCCTCCCTCCAGGTGAAGCTGCTGGAGCTGCTGGAGATGATGTTGCGGCTTGTGGTGGCTACAAGGAGGGGCACGGCAAATTACTGACCACTACCCTGAACCCTGCTGATGAGCCCGGTCCAGGAACCCCAGCCCCCCAGGAGCTTGTGGGTGCTGACAAGCATGGTGGTGAGTAGAGTCCTCAGGCAGGGTAGGCAGGCAGGGGCAGGGGCGGCTTGAACTGCACTCAGATCCCCACCTCCTTCTCTCCAAAGATCTTTGTGAGGTGAGCCTCACTGACAGCGTGGAGCACCCAGGCTTGTGCAGCAACTCCTGTATGCCATTCTTTTGCTGGGCTTGGCTGCTGAGAAGAAGGAGATAAACATCACCATCATCAAAGAGCTGCTCAAGAAATTTTAAAAAAGGAAACAAAGTTATGGGGTTCATCTCCTACCCAATTCATTTACTTCATTTGAATGTTAGAGCCACTCATGATTATTTGTGTTTGTAATTTATAGTTTAAGTTTATTTGTAAAAAGTTAAAGGAGAGTGGGTCTCTGTGGCTTTCACTGATGTTCACTCTGGCATCCTTCAGCATTTTCCTTTTTTAGTTTCATAATTGTAGGTCATTAGCATGCATATCAAGTTTGCCCTTACATGGTGGGAGTTCAAATACACAAAGACCCACTATTTTGCACAAAATTATTATTGCTGGTTTGGAATAGGCTGCCATGCTTTTTTAATGTTATTGCAGCATGTATGTTCATTATGGAATTCAGATAAAATTTGCTTATGTTCTGCTATTGTTTGATCTAATCTTAATCACAGTGAGCTCTTCATTAGCTCAATATGTGGTTTGCCCCCAAGTGTGCACTGTTTATTACTTTGTAATATGCCACTATGAGTACTGACATTTAGAGTTGTTTAAAGGCCGAGAACTGGAAACAGCCTTTCCCCTATTTTCTGTGTATTGGCGATGGGAGTAATAACATTTTGGGGGAGCTTTTAAAATCTCACAGAAGAGGAAAGTGGCCTGCTCTGGCAGGTTTGTGCAGGATAGAGTGTGTTTCATTTGTTCCGGTGCCAACAATTAGTGCTGTACTATGGTAGTTCCCTTTGGATTTGTATGTGCTCTGGGCTCATGAAGATATTGCATCATGAGCTGCAGCAGTTGTACTCTTTCTCGATGACCTAAAAACTGATCATTTCTGAGGAATGAAAGGCTCCCATCATTGACTGTAGATGTGGAAAACCTTTCCTAGCTTAGAGCATTTGTATCTATAATACATTTTAAAGTCACAGTTGATGTTACCTGTTTTAATCACATGACCACATGTCCCAGTACACAAAAGAGTGCTGGTTGGCATTCTTCTTAATCTATTTAGTAAAGATCATAAGAAATCCTTTAGGAGTTTAAATGTCCCTGGAACAGGCATACAGGCTCTAGTCAAGAATGAATTAGAGTGAAGGAAAGCTTGTGACACCTGGCATTCCTCTCTGTTCATGGAACTTCTTTGAGGCTTGAAGATTGATTCTTACCATCTACACCTCTCTGGCTAATACCTATTCTTCAACCACCTTGGTTACTCTGACATAGGAATTTACTTCTTTTCCTTGAATGGAAAACACTTTAAAAAATAATAACAAACATTATTATAAACTAATATATGTGAGAGTACTTAGTTGAAACAAAAAGGAGTTTTAGTAGACAGTATTATACTATATTTGAAAATCAAGGAGAAGTTTATGCAATTTAAAATGTTTATAAACTGCAGTGCAATCTACTGTTTGGGAATGTCAATGTATTATCAGGAAACGTGTCTATACAATCACAGAGTTATATCTCCTCACAAACTTGTTTACTAAGAGTGAAATATGTTTTTGTACCTCTCAGTTTCAGTTAGGGACATATTTTTTGCAATATTTATGTGATTGTGCCTATGCATGATGAATGAATGATTTCAGCCATACATTGCCTAAATCATAACTTGATGACGCTTGGGAAAGACTCAACAGTTCAAACTTCATGAAGTTCTAATGTCTGTGTTCCAAAACACATCACATTATTAGGATGTAGGGAGATGTGTATGTGTGCTCCCTGGGGTGGGGATTTCTAGTTACTAGACCATCTCCATTTTTAGCATTTGGCGTCCTCATGATACTTTTCTAAATATGACATTAACAGGAGAGCAACAATACGATTTTACCGATGGAATAACAGATTTGCCTGCATTCACTGAAAGAGCGCAAATATTGGGTCCTTGTGACTTCAACTGACTCTTCCAAATTGTATGAATGTATCGATGTATTAGATAAACCCAGTTTCAGAATGATAAAGAAAAAATGATAGACCAAATAACGCAGCTAATTAACAGTGGTACGATTTCTAGCCCGTGGGTTTAAAATGGACCTAAAGTCCTGTTCTTGCCTTTTATTTTCTGAACTTGCTGCTTTTGCATTCTTTGAGTTCAGTTTAAAGACAGTTACTTTAAGTCCATTTTAAACCCTCAGGCTAGAAATCAGACCACTGTTAATCAGCCACATCTATTTGGTCTAACGTTTTTTCTTTATCATTCTGAAACTGGGTTTATCTAATACATTGGTAAACTATTTCAAAGGTACTTTTATTGTTGAAATCACTTCACTTTTACCCTGATAAATATTAATGACTAGGAATGACCTTCAGCTAGCATTTAGCATCTGTAACCAGTCTGACAATAATGTGTTCCTCAGGTGCCTATGGATTAAATCACATACGGGCATATTTAAGCTGAATGTCAGTCTGGAAATAAATTTACTACATTAACTGAAATACCACTCTTTGTGTAGGTATTTGTCATATATTTAAGAGAAAGCTAAAAAGAATGGAAATCGTATGACTAACTTGTGTTTCTTCAAAGTGCATACAGTCTTTTGTGATACCTCATTGAGCCAAGTATTTGTGCTCTTCCTCATTCAGTACAATGCAGCTTTTGATTTGCTTAGAAGGAAGGTTAGAGTTCATCAGAAACATAGAATTTTAAAATGCTAGTTCAACTGAATCAATTTGAATTTCTGCAGGAAGAATCAAAACACCTATTTAAAGATTGCAATATATAATAATTATTTTTAAAGTATTTGATTAAACCTGATAGGTTTTCCAGAAATGAAAAAAAGAAATCGGTTCTAAAACCAAAGCTGATTTTTAGAAAATTTGAAAATGTAAATCAGCCCTATCCATAATATAGTTTCTCTAAAACTTTATCTTAAAGAGTCATTTAAAAATAGTGTAACTATTAAAAAATGTAACTGCTATCTTAAAGTTCTGAAATAAAACATTTTAAAATATGAATACTATAGTTTAAAAGAAAGAAACGGTGGGAGGGAAAAGTAGAGAAAGAAATGCCAATTCCAGTCCAAAGCTTTATTTGCCAAGTTTTCTTAGAATGAATTTTACCAATTTATGAATTCTTGTAAACAGAAGGTATAATGGAAATACTGAAAAACTTTTGCCTAAAGTGGGATTATTGACTGCTAGTGTGATGCTACTGTAATGTAATAAATTATTAAATTGTTGCAAAGTGCTGTTTTTGCCTTAAAATTTTGTTTTGCATGTCTTGAAAAACTATAGTATTAAAGGTGTTGATACTGTGCGAATGCTGGGCATGCTTGGCATGAGATAATCTGTTTCATTTTTACAAAATTGTAATATAGCTATGCAAGTGTTTGTTAAAAGAACACAAAATAAAAAAGTTACGGGATTAAAAAATGTTACGGAGTGAAAAAGTTATGGGATAAAAAATGTAAAAAAGTTGTGGCAAAAAAGTAGAAAAAAATTTTATGAAAAGTTACAAAAAAAGTTATGAAAAAGAAGTTACGGGATTTTAAAAAAAGTCATGGGATAAAAACAAAAATTAAAAGCAGGCCTCTGTCAGCAAAGCCTGGAGAAGTAGGGCTGGAGTCTCCACTGCCACCATGACCCTACCACCCCTTCCCAGTCACCCCTTTACAATTACGGTAGCCACACAAGACCTCTGTCTAATGGGGAAAGACAAACAGACCCTTTGCCGCCTTGACCAGGGCTGAGTCCTTAAATTTCTGGATGATGATGATTGTTATTTAAGAGCCAGAGGCTGGCAGAGGTGGTTTGTTTGGAGGAGGTCTGATGGCCTCCTTACTCTCACCATAGTAACTTTTCCCTCGGGGGGGCTCCCATCTTCTTATTCAGAGACGCAGCTGAGGCGGGACAGTGGGGCTAACTGTGGACCAGGTGAGGGCACAGGCTGCTGGGGTGGCCCCCCTTCCCCGGTGTACATATTGTATCTATGTAACGTTTTGTATATTCCAGAGGGTAGGGCCGCCCCTGTATCGTACCTAGAGGAGGTTGGAGCTGGCACATGGGGAGGAGGGTCTAATCATTATTTGTGGCTGGGAAACTTATGTATTGCTAGCATAGGACAAAGAAAGGAGGCGGGGATGGGGTCATGGCTCCTGGTGATGCGACTCCCGTTTATTTTGCTTTTTATTTTGGAATAAACGGATTTAGCCATACTGCTCAGCCTGGTGTGTTCCCATTTCCCTCACTGGGTCCTGGTGTTTGTGCCACTGAACGAGAAGCCCTGGAGTGTCTGAGCGTGTCCAGCTGGGCTGTTGGGGACCTTCCAGGTCTGTTACCTGTATGCTGCCTGATGATGCCTGGGGGATTCCACGGGGACTGCCATGGCACCTATGGGCACAGCCCGGCCCTGACAGCCAACAGGCTCAGAAGCGTGATCTAGCCATGGCCGGGAAGACAGGTACCAGCACCTAAGGGCACTGACTTCCATCCACCCCAGGTGTCTTCCGTTCCATCCCCTTGCCTCCCTCTCCTGTCTGCACCTGGTGGCCTGTTCTGTCTGTCCCTCCAGAGTGCCGGCTGCCCCTCAGGCTCCCTCCAGGCTGAGTTCACGGCCCTGCCCCCTGGTGGCCAGAGCCGGCTTCACAGGATAAGAGCCAGCTAAGCTCCAGGGGCTTTCCAGGAAAAGTGTCCCTTGGAAATGGTGTGACCTTTTCACAGCTCCCAACAGCACCCTAGAAATGGCTTGGCCTTTCCCGTCCTCTGAGCTCCACACAGAACACAGCCAGCAGAGGACACACTTCCCCGCCATCCAGAAATGGGTTTGATTCTCAGCCGAGGGACAGCAGGACTGGTAGAGACTGTCAGGCCACACAGAGGCCTGCATAGCACCCCCATGCTTGGTGGGGGGCGGGAGGGATGGCGGGGCTGGCTGTCCACAGGCTGGGCATGACAAGGAGGCTCACTGGAGGTGGCGCACTTTGGAGGAGCAATGTCAGGGGACAGCTTTCTCTTGTTGGGCCACAAGACTCCAAAAGGACAGCAGGGTGACTGATTCCCAGCGCTAGAGACGAGGCGGTCGGCCACGTGTTGGTGCATGTGTATATATATATGTGTGTGTGTGTGTGTGTGTGTGTGTGTGTGTGTATTTATAGATATTTATAGAACAGGACAGGGGCATATCACAAAGGGGGCACAAGTTTTCAGCAGTGGTCACACCTGGATGTGTCAGCTCACCACTACAACAGACTAAGTCACAGATGTAGGGGGCTGGCTTTGAGGCTGGGGGAGCCACTGTCAAGTCACAGAACAGCCGCTCAGGCAGGCTTGGAAAGGGAGGTCTCTGAGAAGAGGAGGGATCTGTTTAGAGGTCGAAGGGGCAGCTGGCGCTCTGAGGATGGGATGGTCTTGCCTGACCCAATCAGCTGGCCGTTGGAGAGAAAGCAGAGAGAAGCAGGAGAGAGAAAAGCGAGCAGAGAGCTGATGAGGCAAGTGCAGAGCACAGGTGTGCCACAGCAGCTGTGGGAGGGCTGGGGCGGGGAGGGCGCAGGTGCGGGTATGGCGAGGCTCCTGGGAAAGTGGGGCTGGAAAGGAAAGGGGAGGAAGAAGGAGGGAGGCAGAGCTTCACAGTTAGTGCCTGGGGGCTGCGGCGGACCTCCCCACCCCACACATGCTGGCCTCTTTCAGGGCACCCAGGGCGGTGCACCCACCGTTCAGAGCAATGCTCAGCCCACTCCAGTGTCCCTCTTCTCTGGTCACCCTGTCTTTGAACCCACTGGCCCGGGGCCACCTCTTGCTTTTGGGAACCCAACGCAACAGCCACGAGGCCTGATAGAGAAGGAACACTGCTTGAACCGGGATGATGAAGCTAAAAGGGATGGATGGCTGGAGTGATCACCGGAGCCCCCTTTGGGCAGTCAGAAAGCCCAGGACCCTCTGAAGGGACCCTGGGGGAGGTAGGGAGGACAGGCAGCCGGATGCCACTGGCTATAGACTTATAAGTCTAAGAGGGGGGCCTCAGCTTGTTGGGGGTTGCAGGTCACAAAGGTGAGGCTGGGCCCTTCCTGCTGGGAAAAGCAGAAGAGGGAGAGTCCATGGCAAGGGAGGTGGGTGGGCTTGCTGGGCGGAGCTCAGCCGGGCCAGCATGCACTATGGTCCCCTCAGCTGAATCGCAGAGGCAACCTCTAGAAGCAACAGGCCAAGGTGCGTGAGCCTGCTGGCTGGCGGTAGTGCTTCAGCGGGGGCCAGGGACACTGCCTTCAGCCACACGCTATCAGCTATGATGGTACCTGGGAGGGAGGGAAGGGGACTGTGTGTCCCTGCCTGGCCTGTGAGGTGTGTTGTGGGTTGACCGTGTGTATGGGACTCTCAAGGTTTTATCTTAGATCACCACTGGATTGTCAACAGATAGAGGAGGTGGGACCCTGACTATCACCCTGCTCTGCAGTAGATTTGGCTCTTAGCACTCCCAGGCTGGGAGCTGGATGCCCACCCTGGCAGCATGACTCAGACTTCACAACAGCTACAGCGTGCCCAGGATGACATTCCTAGGCCTCTGGCCGCCTCAGAGTACAGCCCTGCACACAACCCCCTCCAAGCTCTCAGCCCTTACACCATAAACCACGAGCTCTCTGACAGCTCCAGAGAGAACCCATGTCTGCCAGCTTGGGCACAGAGCCTGTTCCAAGAGCCCACAAGCTCAGCCATAGAGGCTGGGGGGCTTTGGGGCTAGTGGGGGCCAGCCCTGGTACCTGCGTCCAGCCGGGACGCTCTGTACCTGCAGCTAGGAGTCGTCCACGGGCCCCCGTAGCTGTGCTGACGGTGTTAGTGTTGATGTCGCCGATGATGCTGAGAGCCTCTTTCAGCACGTGGTGCATGCGCAGCATCTCGTCGCGCCGCTGTGCCTGCTCTGCCGACTCCTCCACAAGTGTCTTCTGGTTCCTACGCGAGTACAGGTTGGACAGCAGCTCTGAGAAGATGAACTCCTTGGTCTGAGAGTGGGCAAAGAAGGAAGGAGTTTGGGTCCTGATGCCCGTGCTGCCCTGGCCTCCTGCTGGCCCCTGCTGGGACTGTGTGCTGGAGTTGAAGCCCTGAGTATGGCTTTTCAGATGTCGCTTCTACACAGCTTAAACTCAAAGATCTGCCTCCCCATTGCCCTTTTCTCACTCAGATAGGGACACTGAGGTCCAGAGGAAAGGTCGCCTGTGGAAGTCACAGATCTGGGAGGGGACCCTGGACCTATCATGCTACCAGGACACCTGTCTACTCACGTTTTTCTAATTTTTTTTTGGAGATAGGATCTTACTCTGTCGCTAGGCTGGAGTATAGAGGGCAAGATCACTGCTTACTGCATCCTCAACCTCTTGGGCTCAAAGTGATCCTCTAATGTCAGCCTGTCGAGTAGCTAGGACTATAGGCACGTGCCACCACCAAGCCCAGCTATTTTTAAAATTTTTGTGTAGAGGCCAGGTCTCACTATGTTGCCCAGGCTGGTCTCGAACTCCTGGGCTCAAGCTATCCTCCCGCCTTGGCCTCCCAAAGTGCTGGGATTACAGGCATGGACCACTGTCCTCAGTCCCATGTTATATTTCTATGAGACAGCTCTGGTCTGGACCATGCCTCCCTCCCTGGACCTGGTCCCATAGGGCTGGTCAGCATCTCCCCCAGGCCAACATGGCCACCTGCATCCCCAGTGCCACAGGAGCCGCCTACCCCCATGAGGCGGTGCATGCACGTTGTAGATCATGATGTGCATGATGGTCTTGGGCTTCGCACCAACCATGAGGTTCCACACGGTCTTGTTGACAATGGCCATGTAGGAGTCCACCAGGTTCTGGGTGGTTTCCATTTGCCACTCCAGCTGTGGGTCCATGGAGTGCATGAAGCTGTGGGAGCCATTCTCCTCGGCCTTGCTGTCCTGTCACGGAGAATGCAAGGGCATCAGGGTGGCCAGGCCACGCAGCCAGGCTCCAGGAATCCCTAGGATCTCAGTCCCTCCAAGGGTACCTGGAACATTGAAGCACAGAGAGAAGCAACTGGCCTGAACACACACCCAGCTCCCCACATGCTCTAGACGGTTTCAGGCCTCTGCCTCTCAGGACCCTAGACTCCCCTGATTCAAGTCTCATCTTAGTCCTGACTCTAGTGCCCAGAATTTGCCTCAAGTTACCAATCCAGAAATTGGAAAAGAACATCTCCAGGTACCTTGCTTGAAGACCTGGCCAGAGCTTGTGCCAGGCTGCAGATGCCTGGCAGGAAGCAAGAAAAGGGCATACTCACTTTCCCCTTGTCCTAAGAGGCCCATGCACCAACATTGCCACCGCCGCTGCCACCAGGGAACAGAGCAAAGTAGACACACACAGAGAAGAAAACGGGAAGGGTTGAGTGAACCTGGGACACTGCACCCCAACTTTAATGTGTTGTTGAATTCAATTAGCTAATATTTTTGTTGAGGATTTTTGTATCAGTATTCATCAGTGATACTGGCCTGTAGTTTTCTTTTTTGGATGTATCTTTAGTTTTGGTATCAGGGTAATACTAGCCTTGTAGAATGAGTTTGGAAGTATTCCCTCCTTCTCTATTTTTGGAATCGTTTGGGTAAGGTAGGTATTAGTTCTTCTTTAAATGTTTGCTAGAATTCAGCAGTGAATCATCAGGTCCCAGGCTTTTCTTTGCTGGGAGCCTTTTCATTACTGCTTCAATCCCATTATTTGTTGTTGGTCTGTTCTGGTTTTGGATTTCATCCTGGTTCAGTCTTGGTAGTCTGGATGTGTCTGGAAATTTGTCCATTTTTAGTAGGTTTTCCTATTTGTTTGCATATAGTTGCTGATAATAGCCACTAGTGATTCTTTGAGTTTTTGTGGTATCAGTTGTCGTGTTTCCTTTTGTTTGTCAATGTTGTTTATCTTTTTAAAAAAATAATTTTTTTTTTGAGATGGAATCTTGCTTTGTTACCCAGGCTGGAGTGCAATGGCACAATCCTGGCTCACTGCAACCTCTGCCTCCCAGGTTCAAGTCATTCTCCTGCCTCAGCCTCCTGAGTAGCTGGGATTACAGGTGCGTACCACCACCCTGGGTAATTTTTCTATTTTTAGTAGAGACATGGTTTCACCATGTTGATCAGGCTGGTATTGAACTCCTGACCTCATAAGGTACCCACTTCGGCCCCGCAAAGTGCTGGGGTTACAGGCATGAGAATCCGTGCCCAGCCCACATTTTGTTTTTAAATTTTACTTATTTACTTGTTTTTTTCTTTTGCAAACAGGGTCTCATTCTGTTGCCCAGGCTGGAGTGCAGTGGTGCAATCATGGGCTCACTGTAACCTTGAACACCTAAACTCAAGAGATCCTCCCATCTCAGCCTCATGAGTAGCTAGGACTACATGCCTGCACCACCACACCTGGCTAATTTTTCTCGTTTTTGTAGAGAAAGGGTTTTGCTATGTTGCCCAGGCTGGTCTTGAACTCCTGGCCTCAAGCAATCCTCCTGCCTTGGCCTCCCAAAGTGCCAGGATTACAGGCATGAGCCACCATGCTGGGTCTATATATACATTTTCTTTTCCATGTTATATAAAGGATTCTGTATGCATCCTTCTGGAATTTGTTTTTCTCACAATATTATATTGCTAAAGTTCTTATTGCTGTTTATTGCTGGCGTTCATTCTTTTTGACTGCTTGTGAAATCACCAGAAGATAGACATCCTGAGATCTCTTAAGAACTGCTGCTGGGAGTATACACTGGTATGACCACTTTGGAAAACAGTTTGGCTCCATCTCATAAGGTTCAATATTCACACTCCTCCCAGCCCAGTAATTCTACTCTATGTGGAAGAGAAATTCTTGCCTATATAAAACAGGGGATGTGGACAAGGAATGTTCCTAACAGCTCTGTTCAAAATAGCAAAAACCTATTGCCCATCAACTGGAGAGTAGGTGACTAAATTGTACTTTTTATTCCCTTTGATTTCCTGTAGTCTTACGATGCGAGTGGCTTTCCCACGGCTAGCTTGGGGAGGGGGATACTCTTGGCAACTGAGTCTGTGGTGGCAGTCCTGCTTAGCCCTAGGGCAATCGGTGCTGACCAAAACAAGAGTAAACAGAACAAGGTGCCCCATTGAGCCAATGCCTTGGGTCCCTGGAGGTACAGTCTTGTATCTGTAGGAAATAGCCATCATACAAATCAGTCTTTTCAAATGCTCTGTCACTGGGCTGAGTCCAAAGGACATCCTCCCTTAAAATATTACAAAGTTTATTGAGGCTACCATTTATCGAGCATTTATCATGTGCCTGATCATGTACTAGTGTACTAATTGCATGCGTTATTTTATTATTTTATTTATTTACTTATTCATTTATTTGAGATAGGTTCTCTCTCTGTTTCCCGGGCTGGAGTGCAGTGGTGTGATCACAGCTCACTGCAGCCTGAAACTCCTGGGCTGAAGTGGTCTCACCTCAGCCTCTTGAGTAGCTGGACTGTAGGCCTAAGCCACCAAGTCCAGCTAATTTAAAAAAAAAACATTTTCATAGAAATGTGGTCTGGCTTTGTTGCCCAGGCTAGTCTCAAACTCCTGGCTTCAAGCGATCCTCCTCCTTCAGCCTTATTATTGCATTTAATCTTCACCATCACCCTGTAAGAGTGCCTGGGGGTAGGTGCTCCACACAGTAGCAATGTAGCAACCTCCACTCATAGGTGATAATGAGACTCAGTGTAGTCAAGCAACTTCTCAAAGGTCACACAGCTGGAGGGTGGCTGAGCCAGGATGAAGACCTAGGACTCGAAAGCTGGTGCACCAGTAAATGAGAAAATCTCTGGGGGTTCAGGATCGCTTCCTCCCAAGAAATCTTTCTCCAAAGGTTCTAAAAACAATAACAGATCCATCTTTCATAAAGCAAACAAAACTAGCAGCCCCTTCATTTTAGAGGGGGGAGGGGGATAAAGATTAGCTAAACTCCAGGGCATCCCATTTTAATCCTACACATTTATCAGGCAACTGCCAGCACAGCACCCCAAACCTAAAGAACCATGCACAGCTGTCTCTGTGGGGCATGGCGTGTCCATGGACATAAAGATTTTCCAATGTGTGTTTACAGGCCAGTGGCATCATCCTCAGTCACAGGCTAAACGGCAGCTAGGCCTGGCCTGCTAGGCACCACCGTGAGAATCTGCTGAGCTTTCCAACTAGCTTATCTGTTGTTTGCAATGAAAGACGCCCTGAAAAGAAGGGGTGTGGGTGGGAAGAGTTCTGATTTGAGGTCCCCTGATCCGGCACGATCTCCTTCCCCAGTCGCAGGAATCAGAGGACTCCATCTGTAAACACAGGCTCAAGCTATGTCCCCCAACCCCCTCTTTCAACCAGGTGCCACCCTCTGCTTCTCTTCCATAGACAGCCTAGGCTGCCAGCATTCCCTTAGGATCTGTGCCCTCAGGCCTAGCTTAATTTTTTCCTCTCCAAAGAGCCATCTGTAGGGCCAGAAGCCAGCAAAGCCTAACTCATTACTGGACGGCAGTTCCTCTGCCTTTCACTGATTCCTACCTTACCCTGGGGTTTTGTTTCTTGTCTCAACACTAACATTTCTCACTCCTCCACAAGTTGAATTGCTCACTCCAGCCAACCGAAGCATGCTCTTCTTGACACAGTTAGCTCTCAGCACATGGTCGGTGCTAAAAAAAAAAAAAAAAGAAAAGAGCATTATGTCAATTTCATTGATCAACAAAAGTGATGCCTCCACTGCAAAGTCCAGTTGATAGTGCCTGGGCCTCTGAGTTCAAGAGCCTTCTAGACAAAGCGCTCTGAGCTGAAACATGAGCATGCACACATATGCATCTCTCTCGGTCTCATGAGATAATCTGGATACTTGGTTGTTATCCTTGAGCATTTTCCTACCTCATTAATGCACGTGTAGCCAACACAATAATTATCATAGCTAATAACGGCTAAAGCTGAGGACTTTCCTGAGCCAGGCAGTGGCTTTAAAAACTTTAATGTTTTCACATAGACTCTCATTGAATAATTTCTGTTTTTCAGATCAAGAAACTGAGACTTACTATCACATTTGGGATTAAGTTTAAAAAAAAAAAAAGAAACTGAGGCTTAAAGTTGTCTAGTATTTCACAGCCAGCAAATGGCTAAGTTGGAACTTGAACCCAGGCAGTAGAGCCCCAGGATCCTGTGCCTTTACCCATTACCTAGTGTTGGCTACACAAAACTAGTGTGTAGACAACTTCAACTATAGTTTAAGCTATAGTTTAAGTGGGTGACATATTTTTCACTACACTTTATGGAGGTGACTTTCAGTTTGGGGGTATTCTACTTATGCAATCTATTGAGGTGGATATTAACTGAGAACAAATAGAAACTAATGAACTCTGAAAAACATAAAACATGAGCAACATGATGTCACCGCAAAACACAAAACAGCCCACAGCCTTCTTGTGACTGTATTTTGCTGACAGTCCACGACCTAATAATCAACCTGAACTCAGCAGTGCTCTGTTCCCTTGGGAGACACACACACACACACCACACACACACTCTACAGTTGATGGTTGTGCTGCCCTGAGCCTCCAGTAGGCGAGTGTGAGGAATGTAGGGACTAGATGGGTCGGGCAGAAAGGTGCTGGGTCAAGGGGAGGAGGGGGCAGCCGGGAGCGCGCGCACGCTCTGGACTCGTGCAACCGCCAAAACGGGTGCGCGCCGGGTTGACGGGTGACAGGGAAGGTGGCAGGGTTGGGGCAGCCCTTTCCCAGGCGGTAGCGGGGACGGTGGTGCTGTTGTCCTTTTTTTTTGCGACGGAGTCTCGCTGGGTCCCCCAGGCTGGAGTGCAGTGGCGCGATCTCGGCTCGCTGCAAGCCCCGCCTCCCGGGTTCACGCCATCCTCCTGCCTCAGCCTCCCGAGTAGCTGGGTCTACAGGCGCCGCCACCGCGCCCGGCTAATTTTTTGTATTTTTAGTAGAGACGGGGTTTCACCGTGTTAGCCAGGATGGTCTCGATCTCCTGACCTCGTGATCCGCCCGCCTCGGCCTCCCAAAGTGCCAAAGTGCTGGGATTACAGGCGTGAGCCCCCGCGCCCGGCCGCTGTTGCCCTTTTAAGCTGCGGCTTGACAGGAGCCGCCCCTCCTGTCGGTGGCGTCGGTTACAAAGGGAGCAGCCCCCGAGGCCGCCACACAGCTCCCCGCCGAGGCCTCGGTGCCCCTTGCCATTTTCCATCCGCGCTCCCACGAAGGTTGAGGCGGCGGGGAGAGGCGAAGCCGCGAGGGCTCGCCCGGGCGGTCCCGCCGGGTGGTCGCAGCCATGACAGCGGCTCCCCTTCCGCGCCCCTCCCGCCGGAGATGAGGGGAAGATGTCCCTGTCAGGGTTAAGGCCAAGCTGAAGTTGCCGGCGTCTACCTTCCACAAGAACCAGGAGCCGCAGCCGCGGCTCACGCTCCACTGCAGCATAACGGTGAGGCGCCCGGCGGCGGCCTCGCAGGGCAGCGCGGGGGCGGAGGGGGGAGTCCCGAGACAAACGGCAGCGCAACGGGTAGAGGCGCCGGGTCCCCGCCCCTTTCTCCCTCAGCCGGCCCCGCCCCCGGGACTGCGCGAGGCTTGGGTGGGAGGAGGCGGAGGGCGCGTCTGTCCGGCTCCTGGCGCGGGGCTGACTTGGGGGCTGCTGGCCCCTCTTGGCCGCCGTCGCTACGCACCGAGGTGGGAGCCCGCCGCGGCCGGAGACCTCTTGGGACTCATGGTCGCCCTCAGTCAGCGGGACTGCTCCCGGGACCGCGACAGGGCGGGGCAGGGCGCTCCAGCGTTGTTTGAGCCCAGGCGCGGAAGGGAAAAGGCCTCTAAGATGCTCGGGTTTTTTGCCTGGGCGCGGTGGCGCACGCCTGTAATCCCAGCACTTTGGGAGGCCGAGGCGGGCGGATCTCCTGAGGTCAGGAGTTCGAGACCAGCGTGGCCAACATGGTGAAACCGCGTTTCTACTAAAAACTACAAAAATTAGCCGGGCGTGGTGGCAGGCGCCTTAATCCCAGCTACTTGGGAGGCAGAGGCAGGAGAATCGTTTGAACCCGGGAGGCGGAGGTTGCAGTGAGCCGAGATCAAGCCATTGCACTCAAACCTGGGAGACAAGAGGGAGACTTCTCTCAAAAAAAAAAAAGTTTTTTTTTTCTTTTCTTTTCTTTTTTTTTTTTTTTTGAGACAGTCTCACTCTGTCGCCCAGGCTGGAGTGCAGTGGCGGGATCTCGGCTCACTGCAGCCTGTGTCTCTTGACAGTCCACGGGTTAAAGCGATTCTCCTGCCTCAGCCTCCCCAGTAGCTGGATTACAGGCCCCGCCACCAAGGCTGGCTAACTTTTGTGTTTTTAGTAGAGAAGGGGTTTCACCGTGTTAGCCAAGCTAGTCTCGAACTCCTGACCTCAAATGACCCACCTCTGCCTCCCAAAGTGCTGGGATTCCAGGCGTGAGCCACCGCGCCGGGACCCAAGGCCCTTAAGTTTTAAGGCCTCATTCTTCAGTCAGGTTTTCCCTGTTCCCCCGTGTTCGGCCAATTTTTTTTTTTTTTTTTGAGTCACTTTGTCCAGATATCTTTAATTAGCAATATGTTTAAATAGTTACAAGCCTTTCCTTCTTTTCTTGTGACAGTTTGAGTTGAATTTCTATCATTTGCAACCTGTCACTGTAAGGCACAAACATGATCACGCAAGATGCGATAGTAGATTTAAGCCAGTTGTTTTTAAGTTTGTGTTTAAGGAGAAACTAACAATGAAAACGCACTCGTTGACGGAGGAAAAGTTGGAATGCAGCCTCTGGTGCTGTTTGAGCGATCCCTCTCCCCGGGGCCTGGCCGCGCACTGCTGTGTTCTGGAAGGGCTCATTGTACAGTCAAGGCGGCAGGTAAGAGTCCCGTACAGGTGTCTGCCCGCTTTTCCTTTCAGGCTTCTGTGTCAGCTGTTTTTCCCCCGTAGGATGCGTCCCTGACCTCCACCCCTTAACCCTACCCAATTTGTCTTTACATGTCTGACCATCAAGGCTCTCCCGGGTCATATTCAGTTGATGTTGATATTTTCCCTTCCTCCCCTCTTTGGTCCTCACTATTTTTACTTTGGTCATGTTATGCTATATACTCTAAGTCTTTTTACATTTTTTTATGGTGGCAGGGGAGAATATTTTATAATTATGCTTTGTGCTTTTTATCTTCCAGTCAGTAAATGCTTGGTAAATATTTGTTTTATTGAGTATATGACCCTATTCTAGCTATATCGTGCTTGAACAAAAATCTTAACTGCCTTGAAAGTTAACTGCTAAGAATTTGTCAAAAGTGCAGAGCTACATCAAGAACTTGTCATGGATAGTACAAAAAGGTCTCTAAGGGCTTGATGGAAGTCTGTAAATTGATTTCATATGAAAGAGAGTGTAAGAAGTGAAAATGTAAAGCATGACTGGAGAACCAGAGAGATAAAGCAAGGGTCCCTTTCTCCAGATCCTTTGTAACAGTATTATGTGATATCTTTTAGAAATCACTCTGAAAGATAATGCCAACTCGGAACCTAGGAAACCATCCAGTGGGTTTCTGCAGGTTAGGTGGTTCAATTCCTCATCAGCACCTTTGTTTTCTCTGCCTCAGTTTGCTTACAATGGTGTTCTCAGTAGCTGTAATTGCTGTCTGTCTTTGAATGCTTAAGCATTTTTTTTTTTTAGCTCACAGCGGTATATGTGCATTTTTATTTAACCAAGTGTTAGAATTTTTACTCTGCTGTTGTGGGCTCTGGGTTAGCTACTTTGGTTGTTTAGTTGTAAAATGATTACCAGGGAAAACCGTGTGTGTTTGTGTTTGTGTGTGTGTGTGTGTGTGTGTAAGTTTCTTTTGTTGTCAGAGCACTTAGAATTTTATTTTATATGGTAATTCTGTCAGTTTACTTTATTCTCCACCCCACATTTATTGAACAGCAAAGTGTGAAAGTAGTGTCCCATAACTAGCTTTCAGAAGAATTACAACTGCTGTATATATGAACTTTTTCTTTTCTTTTCTTTTAAGACGGATTCTCACTCTGTCACCCAGGCTGGAGTGCAGTGGCAGGATCTGGTCTCACTGCAACTTCCGACACCCAGGTTCAAGCGATTCTCCTGCCTCAGCCTCCCGAGTAGCTGGGATTACAGGCACCTGCCACCCCACCTGGCTAAGTTTTGTGGTTTTAGTAGAGACGGGGTTCACCATCTTGGCCAGGCTGGTTTTGAACTCCTGACCTCGTGATCCACCTGCCTCGGCCTCCTAAAATGCTGGGATTACAGGCGTGAGCCACTGTGCCTGGCTGAACTTTCAAGAAGAAGTTTGTGTATCAATTTTCAAATAATTATGATATCAAAAGAGAGCTGTGTCCTACATTTGGAAAGATACAAAAACTGAACCTTCTGGCAGGCAGTTTTGCTTGCTGGAGCTTGAGATAGAGCCACACATTGGCCTCAGTGGATTTATGGAGAAAAATAGATACAGAAAGTTAATTCTAAATAAGACCAAAAAATCCTTTTCTTGAGCAGTGACAGGTAAAGAGGTTGTCTTGGTTAACCTTGAAATGTGTTGCCCTTGATCAAGACAGTTTTATGGTGGGGATGGTAGTGGAGATAAACTTGTTTGAAATTTGTCCACTTATGGTAACCTTTGTGGTAGCCATCACAGACAACTTCATCCTCACAGGCCTTAAAATTACTATAAAACTAATAGAATGGAGGAGAAACAAGGGACCTGAATAATTAGGTGCTTAGATAATTGTAATGTGTTTTCATAACTGGTGAAAAACAGCAGTGTTAGAAGCACTTAAACATTCTATGTAAGGAACACTGCCTGAATTTATATTGCGGTTTTTGAGCACCATTCGCTGTTTAAAAACTGGCCTATTTTAGGTCATATTTTGAAGACAAATAGAAAACTTACCTTTTCAAGGTGGATATAAAGCTTAACCTTATCAAAATTACAAAATTTAAAGCATATGATTGAAAAATATTAATGCATAGGTTTAAATATTGGTCATCATTTTAGATGTCTTTCAAAATAGATTGTCTCTTAAATATTAAACTGAACAAACTTTGAACATGTTGTAGAGTTTGTGCTGAAGGTTAGGTTTCCTGGGGCGGTGGATCTTTTATAATATGGATAACAAAACCTTATTTTAAGAAATTTAGAAAATTTTTAGGCAAAACTAGAAAATATTACTGATAATTCTACCACTCAGAAGGTACCACTATCAGAATTTTGTATTTTTCCAGTCATCTGCGCATCTCTTTTCTCCTATGCTTGTATATGTTCCCTCTCCCTTGAAAAATCAGATTTTTTTTTGTAATCTGCTGTTTCACTCAACAATATTGTAGATCCGTGTCGTAACTTACTCCTCTGCAGTGGCTTCAGTTATTGTACACTTTCTGTTGGATGATTATACCATCTAGTCAGTCATGTTTCCTGGTACTGAATACATAGGCTGTATGTGTGTGTGTGTGTGTGTTTCTACCTTAACTAATGCTTTAGACATCAATAGGTAGAGCTGAATACTTGAAACCTTCCAAGTGGTGGCTTTCAGTTCTCATTGCTGAATTGGTTTCTAGAGATGGAACAAATTATATTATATGGAAACTTTTTTTTGAGACAAAGTCTCACTCTTGTCACCCAGGCTGCCGTGCAATGGTGTGATCTCAGCTCACTGCAACCTCTGCCTCCCAGGTTCAAGCAATTCTCCTGCCTCAGCCACCCAAGTAGATGGGATTACAGGTGCCTGCCACCACACCCAGCTAATTTTTGTATTTTTAGTAGAGATGGGGTTTCACCATGTTGGCCAGGCTGGTCTCAAACTCCTGACCTCAGGTGATCTGTCTGCCTCAGCCTCTCAAAGTGCTGGGATTACAGATGTAAGCCCCCACACCCGGCCTTTTTTTCTTCTAGGTACCAGCTTTTATTTATCAGTTTGGTAAAAATGTTAGAAAATGGGCATTTTCACAGTCGTGGCAGAAAGTATAATTATCTTTGACTTTCTAGAAAGCAGTTTGGCTTTCTAGAAACTTGCCTAACCTCTCCCCATTTAGGCAAGATGAATTCTGACTATCCCAAGGTGGCCAACCTTGTCCCTGTGATTCCAGATCTCCCAGAAAGAGAGGTTTAGTCTCAGGGAAAACCCAGATTTTCTTGGCTTAGCCCACCTTGACAGCTAATCACTGGAAATGGGGCGGGCTGGTAAAGTCCTTTGGTTAGGTTTTGTGTCAAGAGAGGGAGGTGGAAAGATGGGAGGGAGGTAGCAAAACCGGCCTCAGTGGAACTCTGTAAGTTAATATGGAATGGCAAAGGGATGTTTCTTCCCAGGAAGAAATTCTAGGGAAGGAAGGAAAGTGGAGGGGAAGGCAGCAGTTCTCAGAGTTTTGGAATCAGGACTCCTTTATACTCTTAAAAATATATTGAGGGCCCAAGGAGCTTTGGTTTATGTAGGTTATATCTATTGGTATTTATCACTAGAAATTAAATCAGAAATATTTAAACTATTCTTTAAAAGCTCACCACATATTGTTATAAATGCTTTTATGAAAACATTTCTAAACCAAAAGTAGCACAGTCTTACATTTTTTGCAAATTTCTTTGATGTTTGGTATGTCATTTTCATCTGCATTCAATTTATTGTGTGATATTTGCTTTAAAAAATGTGAACAATGTCCAATCTCATACAGATAGCCATTTTAGATCATTGTGGAGATATATATATATATTTTTTAAATTTTTTTTGAGATGGGTTCTTGCTCTGTTGCCCAGGCTGGAATGCAGTGGTGTGATCACAGCTCACTGCAGCTTTAGTCTCCGGGGACTCAGGTGATCCTCCCACCTCAGCCTCCAGAGTAGTTGGGACTACAGGTGTGTATCACCACACCTGGCTAATTTTTTGTATCTTTTTATAGAGACAGGGTTTTGCCATGTTGCCTAGGCTTCTTTTTTGATACTCCATCAAAACTTGGTTTTTCTTGAACTTTGGATCTTTTACCCTTGCATGATATTACAATATCATGCATTGGTCATTTAGAAAATAATGGTTCAAGATCTTCTACATGTTGATACGTTTGATTATACAATATCAAAATACATTCATCAATATCACCATCAATCTCATCAGAATACTTTTGGAAAGCTATGGTGGATATAAGTTTTCTAAAACTAATTTTTTGTTCAAAAGATTGAATTTTATTATTAGCAATTTTATTATTGAATTTTATTATGGCCTGTCTGTTGTTTTTCTTGAAATGACAGAATCTCATTTTTTTGAGAAAATGTCTCCCAAAAACCCAAGTTGAAATAACATTGTTTATCAGTCATCCTTTCAAGTAAAAATGGTATTCCATTAAAGTGGTTAATTCACTTCACGACTTAGTCACACGAGGGTTTTTTCTCAGGCAGTCTGTAGAAATGCTCATGTGTACTTCCAGTTTCATCACTTGAAATATTAAAAAGACATATTCAAGGATAAAAATGTAGTAAAATTTTCACTGATTCATCATAGACATTCTTTTTATTTTTGAGACAGGGCCTTATTCTGTCACCCAGGCTGGAGTGCAGTAGCATGATCACAGCTCACTTTAGCCTCCACCTTCTGGGCTCAATCAATCCTCCTGCCTCAGCCTTCCAAGTAGCTGGGACTACAGGCATACAACCACCATGTTCAGCTAAATTTTGTATTTTTTGTAAAGATAGGGTTTCACCATGTTGGCCAGGCTGGTCTCAAACTCCTGACCTCAGGTGATCCACCTGCCTCCGCCTCCCAAAGTGCTGGGATTACAGGCGTGAGACACCATGCCCAGCCTGCCCTTCCTTTTTAAACCTTTCCTGTGCATAGTGAAGAATACCATGACTAGTTTGGTGTTACTGCCTTTGTTTGTGCTAAAGTACCAGCATTTTTACCCACTATTGTATTTGCACCCTTACAGCAAATGTCACCATGTTAGTGTTCCTGTTAAAATAGTTTGGACCTGGGCATCTGAGGGCCCCACTTTGGGAACCATTGAAATAGGTACTTAAACCTACTATATATCATATCTTTTCATCTACAAGATTTTTAAAAACATGATTTCAGTTCATTTATTTTTATAATTTTTAAAATATGGTTTTGAGGGGTTTCAGTCCAGAATAACAACATGTATTTTATTTTGCTTATGCTGAAGTTTACTAGACAAATACTAACCTAATAGAATGAGGTCCTAAATCTAGTTGCAGTTTCTTTAGCCAAAAAAAAAAAAAAAAACCCAAAACTAAACACATAAAAATGGTCCATAGGGTGTATTCCCAATGCATGTTGAAGAATTTGAAGAAGAAAATGCAATACTCAGTAAGTGGTGTTCTTTATGAATAGGATTAATTCTGAAGAGTTTCTTTTAGCCTGTAAAGAGATTTGGGACATAGTAAGAGAGGAATGAGAAGAATGAGAATAGTAAAATAAACCATTATTGAAGAGATATACTGTTAATGATGTCCTCCTTCCATAAAACTTGTTTTTCTTTTTTCTTTTTTTTGGGGGGTGGACAGAGTCTTTCTCTGTCACCAGGCTGGAGTGCAGTGGTGCAATCTCAGGTCACTGCAACCTCTGCTTCCCTGGTTCAAGTGATTCCCCTGTGTCAGCCTCTTGAGTAGCTGGGACTACAGGTGCATGCCATCACGCCCCGCTAATTTTTTTTTATTTTAGTAGAGACAGGGTTTCTTGATCAAGACAGGATGGTCTTGATCTCCTGACCTCGTGATCCACCCACCTCGGCCTCCCAGAATGCTGGGATTACAGGCATGAGCCATCACGCCCGGCCAACTTGTTTTTCTTAAAAGAACCTTTGGTAAATAATTTGTTTCTGTGGCTTCAGCTATAATTCAGATTACAGTTTTCAAAGCAGTGTTTCCTAAAGTTTGTGCAAAATTGTTTTCCATGACTTGAACCTAGTTGTTGTGAAGCTAATATATAATAATAATGGCTTCTCCCCAATTTATAATAGCAAACAGTAGAAAGTAACAGAGTAAATGTCTGTTAGTGGTAAAAGCACATAATGCTTAGTTCATTAGCTTTTTAAAAAAAATCACATGTAATTGTGTTCCAAAAATACATGTATAGCAATGGCATTTCTTGGTATTACTTGGTTTGTGTGATAGAATAAAATATTAGAATTTTATGGTGTTTGAATTAGTTATCTATTGCTCTGTAACAAATTTAGCAGCTTAAAACAACAAACATTATCTCACAGTTTCTGTGGGTCAGGATTCTGTGCAGTTTACCTTGGGTTCACTTGCTTGGCCTCTCACCAGGCAGTGAAGGTGTTGGTGGCGGCTATGATCATCCCAAGGCAGGATAGGGAGGGAATCCATCTCCAAGCTCACTCACGTATATGTTGGCAGGATTTATCTCACAGGCTGTTGGACTGGGCCTCTGTTTCTAGATGACTATTGGTCGGAGGGCTTCTACAATACCTTGTCACGTGGGCCTCTCCATAGGGCACCTCAACACATGGCAACCGGCTTCCATCAGAGGGAGCAATGGAAAGAGCAGGAGAAGGGTGACCAAGGCAGGCATCGTTTTGTCCTTGTAGCCTCATCTCAGAAGTGATGTTATTACTTCTGTTGCATTCTCTTTGTTAGAAGTGAGTCACTAGGTCCACAGGTGGGAATTTTACAAGGGTGTGAATGCCAGGAGGTGAGGGTGATTGGGGCCATTTAGAGGCTGCCTACCAGTGCTGAAGAAAATTATTGACTTCTATGAGCTGTAGTAGCAGACAGTGCTATGCAAGGAGAATGGCTGCCTCAAAAGTCCAACTCCTCACATTGGTTTTAATGTGTTGCCTTTTCCCCCCCATACATTTTGTTTAAATCCATGTTAATCTTGCCATTTAGTGGTGTGGTTTAATTGCATATTTGGGTTAGTCTGTATGCAGATGTTTAACATAGGTGTCTCTGTGCTAAACAGGAATCCTATTCATCTTTCTCACCAATATGTTTTGTGGACTCTGACGAGCCAAATCTGACATCAGTTCTGGAACATCTAGAAGATACTAAGAACAACCATTCAGTGAAGAGAGAAGCCAAGCTATTTTCTCTTTTCCTCATGAACATTATATTTAGAAATTAAATGTTAAGAGATAATATGATATAATGTTAAGAGATAATATGATATAAAAGCATGATTAATGACTATAATCTTAGAGGAATTAAAGTCTGGGTATTTTAAGTCCTTCAAATCTTATTTACTACCTGGTTTCTCTTTATTATTTCCCACATGTATAACCTTAGTTTAGGAATTCAAGATCTCCTTTTCCCTGAATGCTAACCATTAAGCCAAGCAAGCATTTTGGGTAGAGATGACTAGCCAAGGTGGGAGGTAGAAAAAAGACCAAGGTGGAACTGAAGGGAGAGATGGGTAGAGTCACACCAGGACTAGTGCGAGGGAATTGCCTTTTCTTTGAAGGGTCTGTAAGTCTGCAGTAAAAGTCAAAGGTATTTAAATAGAAAGTTTTGTTTTTGTTTTTAGTATATAAAGAAGTATAACTTTCCATGTTGCAAAAATTTTAAAAACCTTTATTATAAAACTCATAAGCAATCAATAGTAAAATATAGAAAAGAAAAAAAATTAAAGTCTCTCATAATTTTTCTACCTAATATAATCACTGTTGACATGATGGCTATTTTCTACCAGTATATATTTTTTCTTTGCTAGTAAAATACATAATCCTTATACATATTTTTAAATAGTTGAGGTCATATTCTCTATAGTTTTATATTCTTTTAAAAAGCGTTTACTAGGCTGGGCATGGTGGCTCACATCTGTAATCCCAGCACTTTGGGAGGCCGAGGCAGGCGGATCATGAGGTCAGAAGATCGAAACCATCCTGGCTAACATGGTGAAACCCCATCTCTACTAAAAATATAAAAATTAGCCGGGCATGGTGGCTGGTGCACCTGTAGTCCCAGCTACTCGGGAGATTGAGGCAGGAGAATGGTGTGAACCTGGGAGACGGAGCTTGCAGTGAGCCGAGATCATGCCACTGCACTCCAGCCTGGGGGACAGAGTGAGACTCCATCTCTAAAAAAATTAAAAATTAAAAACTAAAAAAAAGCATTTACCGTATTTTCCCATGATGTCATAATCTTTATAGAAAAATAACAATCATTATTTTAAGTTGACGTAATTGTTTACCTAAAAATATCCAAAGGAACCAACTGAAAACAATTTTTAAGGTTGCTGGTTAAAAGCCCCATTACTGAAAAATCAATAGCCTACCCCAATATTAGCTATAATCACATAGGAGATATAGTGATAAAGTATTTTTTCAAGTATTTCAGCAAAAATTAAATACCTAGGAATAAACTTAGATGTGCAGGACTTTTATCAAGAACATGACAACATTTTGCTGAGTGGAATGAAAGATTTGCATTCTATGTCCCTGGATGAGCAGATTTCATATTATAAATATGTTAATTATCACCATGTCTTCATATTAATTTATAAATATAATTTCTGCTGGGCACAGTGGCTCACACTAGTAATCCCAAAAGTTTGGGAAGCTGAGGCGGGTAGATGACAATTAGCTGGGTGTGGTGGCACACACTTGTAGTCTCAACTACTCAGGAGGCTGAGGTAGGAGGATCACTTAAGCCTTGGAAACAAAGATTGCAGTGATCTGAGATCATGCCTCTGAACTCCAGCCTAGGTGACAGAGTGAGACCCTGTCTTAAAAAAAAAAAAAAAAAAAATCCCAGCAGATTTATTTTTGGAACTTGAAAAAATGACTCTAAAGTTTGTGTAGAAGAGTAAATAATAAAAAATAATAAAGAATAGACTTGTTCAACCAGATATTAAATAAAATATTGTGGAATAGCCCTGGGCCAGACAGATAAAGGCAATAGAAGTTTAGAACCAGAGTCATGCTAATGAGAATTTTATAAGACAAAGGTGGTATTTTAACTTAATAGGGAAAAGATAGATTATTCTGTAAATAGTCTTAGGAGAACTGACCATCTGAGGAAGTTTGAGTCTTAACTCCAATTTTTGTCAAAATAAGTTATAGTTGGTTTAAACGCATATATTCTTAAGAAATGAAGAACAGGGATTTGAAGATATTTTAAGAGTTAAGGCTGAGGCTGGGCACAGTGGTTCATGCCTGTAATCCCAGCACTTTGCGAGGCCAAGGTGGAAGGATTGCTTGAGCCCAGGAGTTTGAGATCAGCCTGGGCAACATGGCAAGACCCGCTCTTCTCTCTCTGTCTCTCTCTCTAGTTATAGATATACATATACATATACAAAAAAAAGAGTTAAGTTTTATATGGAGAGCCATGAAGATAAGAGGTAAAAATTAATTAAAAGCTAGATGGACACATGTTTACATCTCCAGCAAGGGGGTTGATGGGAAAGAATGATAGGCATAGCTCCGTTATTGCTACCTCCTTTTAGGAAGTTGCTTCTGAACATCTAAAGATAACAGTTTTATAATAGCAAAAATGAGTTATTTTTTACTGTCTAAAACATTACATAAACATGTTCATAAAGTTAAATGAAGTAGGATATAAAATTGGGCCTAGTGTTTATAAAAGTAAATATATTTACATGAAGGAGAAAACTCACCTCCCACTCTTACAGCCTCTGCCAGTTTACCATAGCTAGTTTCTTGAGCAGATAATCTATATGTCTTCAGCTTTTTTCATTGAATTCATTATAATCTGGATTCTGCCTTCATCATTGCACTAAAATTTATCTCCTAGTTGCCAAATCCAGTGTCTCCTCTCTTAGTCCCCAAATTGACCCCTCTGCAGTATTTTGATACTGTTGATTGTTCCCTTGTTGAAACATTCCTCCATTCTTAATGTCCACCAATAAACAGTTGGTTAAATAAAAATTATAGTGTATAGTTTTATAATAGAGTATTCTGTTGTAGACCAAAAAATGCAGCCAGTCCTTCCATAAACACGGCAAACGTCTAAGATATATTAAGTAAAAAAGTAAGGCATAAAATACTGTGTATAATCTGGCCCCTTTAGTATACAGTGTAAAAAAATCCATATCTGTTCTTGTTTATACTTACTTTTTTCTCCCCTGGTGGATACAGCAAACTGTGAATAGTAGAACCCAATTTAAAAAAACATTGAGTGGCTTCTGTGCCAGGCCCTGTGATAATTGAGTATAAAAGACAAAAAAGGCATGTCCCTATCCTCTGGGAAGGGACATGATAATCTAATGGGACTTCCATCAGATTCCTTTCTTCTGTTTTGATCTTATCACCCTGCCTTGGTCTCCTCCCATCTCTTCTTCCTTGGCCTACTTCTTTCTTCTCTTCTCATTCTGTGCTTTCTCTGAGTAATCTTTGACTCCTATTACTGAAGTCATGACCTGTGTTCCAGGGATTCCTAAATTCGCATTCACCTCTAGAGTTTCAAACCCATATATCTGTCTGCATATCATATGTGTTAGGGAATCTCACTTGGAGTGCCATGGGTGTTCAAAATGATGACATTTACATTTTCATGTATCCACCTCCTAGCACCCATCATGTGTTCCCTCAGTAATTCTCCTTGTCATTGTGAGTGGGACAAAATGATATAATCAAACTAGTCACCCATGCCTAAACCTGGGAACTGTCTTAGCGTTCTTTTATATGCTACTGTTCTCTGACCTCCCCAAACTAGTAAATTTCTAAGACCTGCCCTTCTGAATGTCTCTTACTATTTTCCCTGTGATCTCAGCTTCTTCTTCCCATCCTTCAAATGCTTTGTATGTGTGTATCATGAGGGAAGGGAGTAAAATTGAAATTTGTGGAAAATGTACTAACTTGTGTTTCTTGTTGCTTGATATGACTCCGCTACCCTGCTGCCTCTCTCCCCCAGCACTCCTGTAGCCACTTCTGTGTCAGAGGTCAGAGTGTCCAGGTCTGTGTCCAGATCACCCCGCCTCATCTTCCTTATGTAGTTAGCACAAACAGCGTATTGGGTGCATAACAAATCCACACTGGGGCTTCGAGCTTCCTTTTAAGCATGAGGATTTTTGGTGGATCCAAATTTACTGTTCAACTTTCCTTGTTTCCACTTGCTTCATTGCTCACTTTGGGAAGGCTTATTCTTTGCTTTGTTAACCCATTCTAATCCTGTGTCTTCTTTCCTTGTCCTTTGTAAACCTGCTTCTTTCTCTTCATCTCTTTTCTTGATCAGAGACACCCAGGAAATTGTTCCTGACCAAGTGAAGTGAGTGCCTTATTAGATCCCATTTGAGTCACCTTATACGTTGAAAATCATTTTAAACAACGAAAACCATACTTGTGCACATAGTTTACCTTACTTGCTTAAAGTAAATATGCTTACAACACAATTTGGACTTAAATTTGGAAATTTACAGTTATTCTTTGCAGTTTCCTAGTGAATTATTATTTTTTAGACAGACACTTACAAGCCAACTAAGTATCCAGTGTTTTCACAGGTTTCAGTTAATCTTTACCATTCTGGGAAAGTTTTCATTTCTTTGTTTTACAGATGGGGAGACTCAAACTCAGGGAATTAGATACGATATCCAAGGTCATCTAGATTCCCAGGCTCTGTCTGCTAGATCACATTTGCTTATGTACTTTTAACTGACTATGACTGGAATGTATAATTTTATAATCCATGTGTAGCAACACTGCCTATGTGTTTTTTTTCTTTTTTTTTTTTTGGTAGCCTCATTAATGCATTAATGTTCTCTTGTCTGAAGTTGTAAGTTTCTAAGAAAACAAGGTAGCAACGAGAAATTGGACAATGTCTGGAACTTCTTCCTGTGCCTTAATTGTTGTCATTCTGCTAGGTATCAGTTGTAGTGATTGTACACCCAAGCCATAGTAATTTTCTTAAACTAGAGGCTCCTGAAAATATTTTGAAGAGTATTTTTTTAACTGTAAGCTGCAATCGAGCAGTAACAAACATTTTTATTTCCTACTGGATTGATTACTGCAGTCATAACATTATTGGTGTCTTCTAAGGGCTCTTTAACATGCTTATTTACTGAAATGTGTTTTGTAGCTTTGTCAGCAATTGAAGTGGTTGATATGTAAACTCTGCAGATTATATAACCTTCCTAAGCACCTGGATGTTGGGTAACAGTTACAATATAGTAGAAAAGGATACTGAGAGAATGGGGGCAGGCCTACCTTAAATGGAGTGGGGAGGTGGCACTAAGCTAAAACTGCCAGGATGAAAAGAGGTCAGACATTAAGAGTGGACAGAGGATATTATCAAGGCAAGACGCCGAATGTGTAAAATCCCAGAGGCAGGAGAGAGGGATGTTTCTGAGGATCTGAGAGCTCCATGAACCAGCACAGGGGTTTGCCGGGTTTGGGGTCATGGTATAATCTAAGAGAGGCCATCAGAGGCTCGATCTTGCTGGCCTGGTAGGTCCTGATAAAGAATTTGGATTTTACTTTATTTGCAGTAGAAAGCTCCTGATGGTTTTACCCAGGGGAGTAAACATAATCTTACAGATGTTTTAAGAAGCTTATGTTTGAGGCAAACATTTTATCCTTTGCTTTAACATTTGTTCTCTCTCCTTCTATAATTTTTTTTCTGAACCATTTGAACATGAGTTACATACATCATAACTAAATACTTTGGCTTATTTTTACGAAGAATGGAGATCTCATATAGCTTTAGAACAATTATCAACTTCATAAATTTACATGAACAATACTTTTATCTAATGTACCATCTGTATTCCAATTTTGTCAGTTTGTCTAATAGTGTTCTTTGTAGCAATTTTACCCCTTCCAGGATCCAATCTGGAGTAAGGTATTGCATTTAATCATCATGACTTTAGTACCATTTAATCTGGAGCATTCCAGATTTTGTCTTTTATTATATAAACATTTTTGAAGAATTCAGTTTCTCCCCTCCACCGTTAAAAGCGAATGTTCCTCATTTTGTGTTTATGTGCTGTTTCCTTGTGATTAGATTGGGGTTATGTATTCTTGATATAAATTCTGTACAGGGGTGTTATACCTTCTTTAGAATATCACATCTGGAGGTACATAAAGTCCACCTGTTCCTCATAGGGGATGTTCATTTTGATCACCTGATCAAGATATTGCCTGATTTCTCCATTGTATAATTACTTTTTGTTTTCTCCCTTGCAACTGGTTAACAGCCTGTGGGGGAACATTTTATGTCCATGCCAGTATCCTGCTGCTTTTCAGCACTGCCCCCTAGATTGAGCATGATGATTCTTGTCTGATCCAGTCCTTACTATGAAAGTGGCAAAGTGATGATTTTCTAATTTCCCATTTACCTGTGTTTGCCATTTAGTCCGTGGCATAGACTATAAACTGAGCTCTGGCTTCTCTCCCATTTTTTTCTATTATTGGTTGGACTTGTGAGTTCCCATATTTTTTAATGGTTTACAATTCATTACTTAATTATTTTTGAAGTTCAATTGGTTTGGCTGGTGGGATCCCTTCAAGCTGGTTCCTATGCCCTTGTATCATGTTCCCATCATTTTTGTGGAGAGCGCTTTGTTAATTTCCAGCAAAACAAAGTGCTCTAGGCTTATCTTGAACTTACATGTCTGATATCATTTAGATATTTGTCCCCTGCAAATCTCATGTTGAAATTTCACCCCCAGTGTTGCAGGTGGGGCCTAGTGGGAGGTGTCTGGTTCATGAGGACAGATCCCTTATGAATGGCTTGGTGCCGTCCTCGACAGATCCCTTATGAATGGCTTGGTGCTGTCCTCACTAATGATTGAGTTCTCACTCTTAGCACCTGTGAGAACTAATTATTTAAAAGAGCCTAGCATCTCTCCCCTCTCTCTTGCTTCTGCTTTCCTGTCATGTGACCTTTATACATGTGGGCTCCCCTTTGCCTTCTGCCATGAGTGGAAGATTCCTGAAACCCTCACCAGATGCAGATGCTGGCACCATGCTGCTTGTACAGCCTGCAGAAGTGTGAGCCAAATATACCTCCTTTCTTTGTAAATTATCCAGCCTCAGGTATTTCCCTGTAGCAACATAAATGGACTAAGTCAATGTCCCAGCTCTGGAATAGGCCTTTCTGCCAGGAGCCCTTTAATGAGGAAAGGTATTAGAGGGCGGGACCTTTATCTCTTGGTTATCTACTTGTAGATAACCAAATTCATTGTTTTCTAGTTTATTTTCTGTTTCTTTTTGTGATGATAAGCAGATATATGCATGTTTTCATTTTCTCTTTTTTCTTATACAACATGTAACATACTACATGTGTACATTACTGTTTTTTTGTTTTTTGTTTTTGACGGAGTCTCACTCTGTTGCCAAGCTGGAGTGCAGTGGTGTGATCTTGGCTTACTCCAACCTCCACCTCCCTGGTTCAAGAGATTCTCCTGCCTCAGTCTCCTGCATAGCTGGGACTATAGGCGTGCACCACCACGCCCAGCTAATTTTTGTATTTTTAGCAGAGACAGGGTTTCACCATGTTGGCCAGGATGGTCTCAATCTCTTGACCTTGTGATCTGCCTGCCTTGGCCTCTCAAAGTGCTGGGATTACTTGCGTGAGCCACCGTGCCCAGCCTGAACATTACTTTTTTTGCTTCATAAAATCTCCTGGAAATCGTTCCATATCAGCTCAGAGATCCTCTTAATTATTTTTTTAACAGCTTCATAGTGCTCCATTTTTTGTGTGTACTATAGCTTATTGAACCAATCTCCTATGAGGTACTTTACAATCACAACTCTTCCATTGAATTTGTGTGCATATGCATTTTTGCATTCTTGTATCTTCAGAATAAATTTCTAGAAGTGGGATTGCTGGGTTGAAAAAGAAATGTATATTTAGTGTTATTAGAACTTTGTCATTGCTTTATTTTGCTGTCATTTTTCTCAATTTTTCAATTGAGAATTTATTTCCATTCTTTTGTTTTTATCAATATAGGTGTTAGAGTTATGATTTTTTTTCTGATTACTGATCTGTGTATTGCATAGATTTGTAGTATTTTCATTATCACTATTTTAAAGAAAGTCTGTACTTTCCTTTTTCATTTCTCCTTTCAATAAAGAGATGCTTAAGAGTTTTAAAATTTCCATGTGAAAAGGCTTTTTGTTGTTGTTTTATTTTTAATTTCTAATTTTATTGCATTGGGGGCTGAGAGTGTTGTACCTAATATTTCTACTTTATGAAACCTACTGAGGTCTTTCTTGAGCTCTACAAATGATTAATTTATATGAAGAATCTATACATTTGTTTAAGAGGAAAGTGCATCTTCCGTTTTCAGGGTATAGTTTATATAGATATTTATATATACATACTGATAATGTGAATATATTCAAAATATCTACTTTTTAATTATATTGTTTGGGTCTTTTACATCCTTACTTTTTTGTGGGGGCACTTGAATATACTCAGAGAGTGATTTGTTATTTTCCTTTTTTTTTTTTTTTGAGATGGAGTTTTGCTCTTGTTGCCCAAGCTGGAGTGCGATGGCATGATCTCAGCTCACCACAACCTCCACCTCCTAGGTTCAAGCAATTCTCCTGCCTCAGCCTCCCAAGTAGCTGCAGCCACCACACCCAGCTAATTTTTTGTATTTTTAGTAGAGACGGGACTTCTCTATGTTGGTCAGGCTGGTCTTGAACTTCTGACCTCAGGTGATCTGCCCACCTCGGCATCCCAAAGTGCTGGGATTACAGGCATGAGCCACCACACCCAGCCTTGTTATTTTCCTCTTATTAGTGTGTTTCTCTTTCTCCTTTAGTTTCCTGTAGTTTTTTTCAAATTACAGGTGTATAGATATTCAGAATTGCTATATTTTCATTGTGGAATGTGGCACTTAACATTACAAAATGTCCTTCTTTGTCTTATTTAATGCTTTTTGGCTTGAATAATTTTTTAGTATATGTCTCAAATATTGCATGGGACATATTTATATAAACATTATTTTTTGTTTATCTGAAGTTCAAATGTAAATGTGCACTGTGTATTTTATCTGGCAATCCTAAATACAGAAAAGTCCTAGAAACAAAGACTGCTGCCAGGACCCACATTGTGTGATTTAAATTACAATTCCCATTAAACTGGACTAGGCCACCTTGGAGAAATGATAGATTCCTTGAATATAAGATGAGCCTGGAACATTTTATCAAACCAAAAATCAAGGAAGCAATTAAATTCTCAGGAGTCAACTTAAAGAAGCTTCTGCTCCACAAGAGTGCAGAACCATCTGTAAATCATGGCCAAATTTTACCTTCGTCAGTCAACTGGTCATATAAAACTTTTCATGAGGCCACAGGAGTTGTGATCATCTGGGTGACTTGTTTATGCCAAAAACTCGTACATAATCTGTTTGAGCCTGATCTGGCATACACCTCTTTTATTTAATGATAGGATGCTGCTGTATATACCCAACCTTATGGCTTAATGGGTCAAATAACATTCAATTCATGGAGGGAAACTTGGGTAGCATGGTAATTTGATGGTCCCTGATGAAGCACTCAGTCTCTACTATGGCCCAGTAGCAAACCAGAAGCTGCTTCTCAAAAGCAGAATAGTTAATCCCAACACTTTGGGAGGCAAAGGTGGGAAGATCACTTGAGGACAGGAGTTCAAGACCAGCCTGGGCAATGTAGCAAGACCCCATCACTACAAACATTTTTTTAATTAGCTGGGCATGGTGGTATGCACCTGTAGTCCCAGTTACTCAGGAGGCTGAGGTGGGAGGGTTGCTTGAGCCCAGCAGGTCGAGGTTGCAGTGAGCCAAGATCTTACCACTGCACTCTAGGTTGGGTAACTCTTATCTGCCACAGACATTTCAAGCACCATCAGATCTGTTGTTCATGTGGCCCACATAGAAAAGTAGCTTGCATAGCAGCATTACCTGTTTCAGAATCTTGTTAGGTTCTCAGTCTTACTTAACACTGGCAGTCTTGAGTTACATAGTAATTGGTTTAGAAAAATAATGTCCAAATGAGGTATATGTTGCCTCCAAAGAGGCATCTCTAAATGCTCTGAGCTACTTAATGCCTAGAAGTTTCACTGAGGTGACAGCCCTCTGAATTTTTACATTTGGGGATATATTTCCTTCTCTACGACCTCCACATGCCTTATCAAGGTAACTATAGTATTTGCTATTTCCTGCTCATCAGGGAAAATCAGCATGCTATCATCAATGATAGGACACCAGCATGATATCCTATGGAATACAGCAGCAATCAAAGTCCTTGTGGACTAGATTATCACATAAAACTAAAGAGTTTATATTGTCTTGAGGTGATACCCTGTGAAGGTGTATTGCCAGCCTTGTCAGCTGAAATAAAATGGTGCTCGATAGCCCTTAACTAATAGATATAAAGAAAGAAGTATTAGCCAGCTCAATAGGTGCATATCAGGTGCTAGGGGTTATGCTGGTTTACTCCAACAATGAAATCATATCTGGAAGAGCAGCTGCAACTGGAATCACCATCTAATTAAATTTATATTAATCTACTATAATTCTCTAACATCCATTTGTCTTCTACATAGGCTAAATGTAAATGGGATGGTAAGGTAAGGTAAATGGGGTGTGATGAGAATCTCCACCCCTGCATCTTTCAAGTTCTTGAGGGCAACAGTAATCTGTGCAATTCCTTCAGGAATGCAGTATTACTTTTGATTTATTATTTTTGTATGTTGATAAAGTTCTAGTGGTTTCTGCTTGGCCTTTCCTACCAGAATAATAGCCTTATGTCCGAGGGTCAGGGAAACACTGTAGGGATTCTGCCAGTTTGGAGTATATCTATTCAAACTCTGCATTCTGGAACTGACGAAATAACTACAATGTGAGTTTGGAAACCCAATGGGCTCACTGGGTATTGTGTGATCCTAGCTAAAACCTGGAAATAACCCAAATTTTCCATCAACAAATGAATAAACAAATTATGGTATATCCATACAATGGAATACTACTCAGAAAAAAAGAAATAACAATAGATACACACAAACATAGGTAAATATCAAAATTATTGTGCCGACTGAAAGTAGCTAAACAAAAGGAGGACATACAGTGTGGTTCCATGTGTAGAAAATCAAGAAAATGCAAACTAACCTATAGTGACAGGAAGCAGACTGGTGGTTGCCTAGGTATTGGGAATGGAGACCCAAGAGAGACAAATTCCAGAGGGTCCCGAGGAAATTCTGGGGTGGCTTAAGTGGGTCCATGACATTCAGTGATGTGTTGGTCATGACAGAATGGCAGAAGCAGAAACTCCATGGCAGTGGATGGAGAAATGATGAATAATGAGGAGTCAGTGGGTCCTATGTAACTGTATCCAGAGGCTTCCTGCGGAAGGACTAAAAAAGATAGTGATATTGGTTAGCAACATACTTCATGGAATCTCCTCCTGGGTGCTGTTTGGGATTCCACTTAGCTTAATCCAATGAGCTTGTCCCCCTCCGCTCCTTCTCCTGCACTGATTCTGCTCCTGGAGTGGAATTTACCTGCTTTTCCTCCTTGCTAACATCTCCCAACCTTTATTTTCCAGAGCAATTTCTCCCTTTCTCAAACCACACCAGTCCAAGCTAAGCTCTTCCACTTCAGGACTCTTAGGGCATTATTACCCGTATCACATTATATGACATGCTCAATTAAATTCTGCCAAAGTTGAAAAGTACTAGTGTTAAGTGTGTAGAAACTGGCATCAGACTATCTGAGTTTGATTCCCCCTTTGTCATGTAGTGGCTGTGTGACCTTAGTCAAGTAACACAGTCTCACTGTGCTTCAATTTCTCCAGCTATAAGCGGATATAACAGTATCTCCTGTTATGAAGATTAAAGGAGTTACTACTATTACAGAGTTTAGAACAGTGTTTGTCACATCCTAAGCCCTAAGAATAGTGATAAAAATCAATTTCTGTTCCTGCTCCAGGAAGTTTCACACTCATGGTTAAGAGGGATACAAAGATATATGTGGCATTTGCCCTAGACTCAAGGAGCCAGTAATTTCGTGCTGGTCGGATTTAGATTTCACAGCGATTTTCTATATGCCCTGGCCCAGAGGCCTCAGTACTTGGGCAACTTTGGCACGAAAGGCCAGAAAGTCCATTTATAGTGAATGGCCACTTTTTAGAACCTGTTTGCAAGGCAAAAGAATGGTGACTGCCAGAATTCAAGAGGAAGAAAGGGTGAGGCCTTTTTGGAGAACGCAGATGATGGCCTTTTTGCAAGGTTTTGGAAGATTTTCGTTTCAACGGACTAAAAACTACTGCCAAGAGCCTCTAGACAGGCCTCGAAAGGCAGGGGAGGCCCTTCAGACCCCATTTCCCCACTGCCCCTAACCCTAAGGTGGGCCTGGCCTCAGGCCCCGCCCCGCCCCGCCCCGCCCCGCCCCGCCCCGCCCCGCCCCTGCAGGGTATCTGGCCTAGGCCCCGCCCCTCCCCGCCCAGCGCCCCGTCCCTGCAACGTGTAGGCCTCGGCTCCAACGCGGCCCCATGGCTCCGTCCCCGCCCCATCGCCCCGCCCCTCCCGGGAGCCCTGTCTTCTGCCCTGCTCTGAGTGTCCGCGTCGCCCTCGCCGCAGTCGCGGGCAGCCCGCTCGGCGTCGGTGCCTGAGGGAGGCCGCGATGGCGGCCGAGGCCCTGGCGGCGGAGGCCGTGGCGTCGCGCCTGGAGCGGCAGGAGGAGGACATCCGCCGGCTGTGGTCGGAGGTCGAGCGCCTGAGGGACGAGCAGCTGAACGCGCCCTACAGCTGCCAGGCGGAGGGGCCGTGCCTCACGCGGGAGGTGGCGCAGCTCCGGGCCGAGAACTGCGACCTGCGCCACCGCCTGTGCAGCCTGCGGCTGTGCCTCGCCGAGGAGCGGAGCCGCCAGGCCACGCTGGAGAGCGCGGAGCTCGAGGCGGCGCAGGAGGCCGGCGCACAGGTAACCGGGCGGTGGGGACACTGGAGAGGACGCGGGCGGGGCGGGCCGAGACGGTGCGCACCGAAAGGTTTTCAACTGCGGGGGCAGGTGCGGGGGCGCCCCGGGGGAGTGCCCTCCCAGTGCCCTGCGGCTGGCCCGCCCTGCACTGCTCGGTGGTCCCGTGTGGCCTGGGGAGCCGCCGGATTTCCAGCAGTCGCCAGACTTAACCAAATGCTGTTGATGTCTCAATTCGTCCATTAAAGAGCCTGCCACGCATCTTTTTCAGTAGCAGAAATAGTGTTTTCATTTGTTTGAAAAAATGCTGGAGTGTTTAAAACTCATTATTCTTTCCTTGGTCAGAAAGACTAACAGCTGCGTATGTAAACTCTTTCATTCCCTCTGGTTCTTTTTTGTTGTTGTTGGGTTTTTTTGGGACGAGAAGTTTTAGCTTTTTGTGCTCTTGTTTTGGTGGTTTATCTTGAGAGGATAGCTGTATATTTAACATTTTTATTTAATACAGTATTTTATGATTTGTAGAAAGGATAAATTATCTTCTTTTAACATCATACTTTCTGAGTCCTGAAGCTTCTCAGGCTGAGATGTTCTGCAGTCCTTTAGGAAGGACAGCTGCGGTGAACTAGCAACATCTTCAGGAAATAGTGCATTTGATGTGGCGGGCAGCAACCACACATTTTCCAGCCACATTATTTGTTTAAAGTTCAGGACAAAAAGTTTTCAAGAGCACAATATATTAAATGTGCTTAGCAACAGTGTGACAGGAAGGACTGAACCCTGGAGAATGACTTGCCCACTGAGAGTTGTAGCTGGTGGTCAGGAGAGCCCAGCTATGAGCCTCTGAACACGGGGCACTTGCAGCCTGCTGGCATGACTCTCTTCTTAAAATGTGTTGCTTTTTCTTGCCATTGATGTGAGTCATTTATAATTTATCTTTCAGCCTCCTTCTAGTCAAAGCCAAGACAAGGACATGAAAAAGAAGAAAATGAAGGAAAGCGAGGCTGACAGCGAGGTAAGTTGTTGCTGTGGAAACAATATAAAATACTACCTGTAATTTTAAATATGTGTATATAGTTAGTTACCTAGGATTTCCAATAAAAATTACTGATTAAATTATTATTTGGGTCACATTAGTGTATTTAAAACTTTTCAAGCCTTAAATATGAGATGTCTTGAGAAATGAGCTGCCCATGTTTAATAAACACGTGTATTTAATCTATTTAAGTTGTGCTACTAGAGTACTAGAGTTGGGTTTTTTTTTTTGTTTTTTATTTTTTGTTTTTTGAAGGCAGAGGTTTGCTCTTGTTGCCCAGGCTAGAGTGCAATGGCATGATCTCGGTTACTGCAGCCTCCACCTCCCAGGTTCAAGCGATTCTTCTGCCTCAGCCTCCTGAGTAGCTGGGACTACAGGTGCATGCCACCAAGCCCAGCTAATTTTTTGTATTTTTTTTTTTTTTTTTTTTAGTAGAGATGGGGTTTCACCGTGTTAGCCAGGAGGATCTCGATCTCCTGACTTCATGATCCACCCACCTTGGCTTCCCAAAGTGCTGGGATTACAGGCGTGAGCCACCGCCCCCGGTCTTTTTTTTTTTTTTTTTTTTGTATTCAAGAAACTAGCTACTTTGCTTTTGTATATCAAGCATTAAAACAACCAGTAAGTATTTAGCATCAACATTTGGTAGGAGTGAGGGAGGAATACCTGGGCCCAAAGAAGTTAGTCTGGTTGAGGAATTCAGGCAGACTCAGGACAAACAACTAGAGAACAGAGTACGATGGTATACAAGTAAGTGCTGTAATGTGTGACTGTGTACACGTTCTGTAAACAGTAGAAAAGGGAGGTGTCATGGGGGCTGGGCGTGGGGCTGTCTCAAAGAAAAAAAAAAAAAAAGGGAGGTGCCAGCGGGTAAAATAGGTAGAGGAGGCAGGCTTTGAGGTGGACCTTTAGAGCTAAGGAGAAGTTAGATAGGCATAGAGGAGCCTTTTGGAGGTGGGAAGTACACATGCTCTTAGTCTTACAGTTGGGTTATGTCCCAATAAAACCAATGTGAGTTAAAAATGTATTTAATACACGTAAGCTAGTGATCATCGTAGCTTAGCCTAGCCTACATTAAAAGTGCTCAGAACACTTAGATTAGCTTACAGTTGGGCAAAATCCTCTAACATAAAGCCTATTTTATTATGAAGTGTTGAATATCTCATGTAATTTATTGAATACTGTACTGAGTGTAAAACACAATGGTTGTATGGATACTCAAAGTACAGTTTCTACTGAATGCATATGACTTTCGCATCATTAAAGTTGAAAAATTGTGGCTGGATACAGTGATTTATGCCTGTAATCCCAGCATTTTGGGAGGCCAAGGCAGGTAAATCATTTGAGGTCAGGAGTTCGAGACCAGCCTGGCCAACATGGCGAAACCCCATCTCTACTACAAATACAAAAATTAGTCTGGCAGGGTGGTGCGTGCCTATAATCCCAGCTACTCGGGTGGCTGAGGCAGGAAAATTGCTTGAACCTGGGAGACAGAGGCTGCAGTGAGCTGATTTCATGCCCCTGCACTCCAGCCTGGGTGACAAAGCGAGACTCCATCTCAAAACAACAGCAACAACAACAACAAACCAAAAAACAACAACAACAAAAAAATCATAATTCAAACCATGGTAAGTTTGGGACCATCTGTAGAACTGAGAAGGCAGTAAGGGGGTGAGCCTGATTCAGAGCTGAGCAGCTGGAAAACAGTAGGCTGTATATATTAATCTCATTATGTTCTAATAATTTCCAGGTGAAGCATCAACCAATTTTCATAAAAGAAAGATTGAAGCTTTTTGAAATACTGAAGAAAGACCATCAGCTCTTACTTGCCATTTATGGGAAGAAGGGGGATACAAGCAATATCATCACAGTAAGAGTGGCTGATGGGCAAACAGTGCAAGGGGAAGTCTGGAAAACAACGCCTTACCAAGTGGCTGCTGAAATTAGGTAAACCACAGTGTGGAAAAGATATTCAATCTTAAGTAATTATACTGAAGCCTGGTGAAAATGTTTTCTTAGGGACCGCTAATATATTACTCCATTCTCACGATACTAAAAGGACATATCCGAGACTGGGTTATTTATAAAGGAAGAAGATTTAATTGACTCACAGTTCCGCAGGGCTGGGGAGGCTTCAGGAAACTTACAATCGTGGCAGAAGGGGAAGCAAGCATGTCCTTCTTCACATGGCAGCAGCAAGGAGAAGTGCAGAGCAAAGTGGGGGGAAAACCCCTTATAAAACCATCAGATCTCATGAGAACGCACTCACTATCAAAGAACAGCATGGAGGTAACAGCCCCTGTGATTCAGTTACCTCCCACTGGGTCCCTTCCACAAAACGTGGGGATTATGGGAACTACAGTTCAAGATGAGGTTTGGATGGGCACACAGCCAAACCATATCAGCTAAATTTTTTTTTATTCAGTTGAATAAATTAAATGTATTTAATTTTTTTCCTCTGGCTTCTCCAAGGGCCATGTAAATAAGTAGTTGAATATCAGAACACAATCATTTCCTGTTCTAATAAAAATATATAGGAGAGAAAAAAATCTGTAATTCTTGATAGGCCATTTTACACTGACTTTATTCGTCAATCAAGTAATTTCCATGAGTTTTTACAGGTCTTTTAATTATAGATTGAAGATATATGTTTTAGAGCTATTATCAGTCTTGGAATAGTGCTTTGACTTTTCTAGAAATTAGATACATTAGTGAACTTATATTGTTTTGACTCATGTTAATTCTTAGCATTAAATACAATTGTATAGAAGCTATTGTATAAATACAATTATATAGCTTCTATACAATTGTATTAATGCCATGTAAATAAATGTTTATCATTTAAAAAGCAAACTGTTTCAACAACTGAAATTCTCAGATTTTCTTTGAAAACTATGGCTAAGATTGTATTTCTGATTCATCCTATTATATTGTTAAATGCTCTCCCAGCCTGTTTTCATGTTTTCCAGGAGGAATGATGTGCTAGGAGAAAACAGGTTTTGAGGCAAGAATAAGTTTGTTTTCTCATGGAGAGTCAGGTTGCATGTTAAATGTGTTGGGTCAGTATTTCTCAAAGTGTAGTCCCCAGACCAGCAGCATGGGCATCACCTGGAAACTTGTTAGAAAAGCAAATTTGGGGATCCCACCTCAAACCCCCTGAATTGATCAGCCATCAGTGTTTTTATGAGCTCTCCAGGGGCTTCTAATGCAAGCTAACCATCTAGAAGTGACCAGTCCAGCCTAGTGGACATCTCTGGTCCACGCAGTTATTTATGGACCCAGCTTCCTCCCATCTTGTTGATCTGCTGTCTCCTAGGTAGGGTTTCTTTGTGTCTAGCGGTGGAAGCTGGGTCGTTGCATGGGCCTGCCTGCAGTCAGGAGGAAGAGAAGCTGCAGAGCAATGATGCCTTGAGGCCAAGACACCATAGTGGCTGGCTTCAGTTTCCACTTACATCCTCTTAGCTCACATTTAGTCACATGGCTATGCCTAGCTGTAAGAGAGAATTGGAATATAGCTCCCTTGGCCGCCCAGCCACATGTCCAGCTAAAGCATTCATACCATGGAAGAGAGGAATGGTTTATGGAACAACAGAGAGTCTGCCACAGTCTGCCCCTCTGACATCCAGATATCTGTGGGTACTCTTCTTTCAACATTGACACACTCACTCCCCAAGTGAGACAACTCTTATGTTCCATAGCTCAAAGCCTGGGATTTCTGAGTGATGTACAGAACACCCCCCATCAGGCTGACCACTTGTATTCTAGCAACAAATAAACTGATAGACAAGTCTGCTCACACCACACGTGCATACAGTACCCAGAAGACAATCACAAAGTGTGTGCTTGGAAAAAAGAAGGAGGAGAAATATAGCAGGGAGTGGTATAGAGAAGTCATCAGATTCTGCTTGAAGCCACCTTGAGGCCCCACAGCCTGGCAGCAGTTAGTGCTTGTGTCAGCCCACCTGTTCATCCTTTGTTCTCTGGAAGCAGCTGTCTTATCCCATGATCCTCCATGGGCCCTGATTTTGCACTTTGGGAAGTTCGGAGTTGTCCATTACCCTCACTTGTCACATCTGAAGTGCACGAGTTTGTCCTCTTAGGATCTGTGCAGTTTCCACAGCTCAGTTCTGTGGTGCACACTTGGGGCCTGAGGGTTCCCTTAAGGATCACATAGTCACAGATATTTGTAAGCTGAGCTTATGATTTGTTTGGCAATACAATTACCATGATCAGTTAGCCATAGTAGGCTCTGGTCTATTTGCAGCTAATCCGTTCCACATGAAAGTAATCTCACTTAAAGAATCTTCTAGATAGAGACTTCTCACCCTGTTGTTTCATGGCTTTTTTATTTGGCTCACTCCTGTCTCCTTGTTTAATGGACTGAGATCATATGAAGCAGAGGCTTGTGGGAGGGAGGCACTCTTGCTCTCTAATCCTTGCAGTTCCACTGGCCTCTATTGTCTGGATTTATGTGTGGCCTTTGAGAAGGGCTATCAATGCCTGTCCCTCCTGCGGTTTGGGAAAGAAGATTGTCTTTCCCATCTTGCATAGCTCTACGTTTCTGAACTTTTAGTCAGTTGAATTACAGGACACGGGCAGAGGGAGCCTCCCTATCCCTTCCACCTCTGCTGGCAAACTAGATTGTTTTCATCTGAGATAACTCATTCTTGTAGCTTCTTGCTGAAAGCAACAAGAGTTACCCAGGGTATACCAACACTGTCCCCCCACCTCCACCCCGCCCCTTTTCTCGATCTTGGCTCACCACAACCTCCGCCCTCCGGTTTCAAGCGATTCTCCTGCCTCAGCCTCCCGAGTAGTTGAGATTACAGGCATGCGCCACCACACCCAGCTAATTTTGTATTTTTAGTAGAGATGGGGTTTCTCCATGTTAATCAGGCTGGTCTCGAACTTCCAACCTCAGGTGGTCTGCCCACATCAGCCTCCCAAAATGTTGGGATTACAGATGTAAGACACCACGCCCAGCCCTACTTTCCCGTTTTATACCTGCTTTCTTGTGTGCTACAAGCACTGTGACACATGGTTTGCCTGCAAGTTTTATCAGATATTTTGATATACTATCACAAAGGTTATTGGCTCTCCATATGTTAGAATCTGTTTCCTTATTACTCACTGCCAGTCTGCTAAGCCAGTGCCACTTGTTTTGGATTTTTACTTCCAGGTCCTTATTTCTGTATTACTTAAGATATATACTAAGCTGCTACAACAAAGACATCACAAAAACCTCAAGTCGCTTGAATATGGTCAAAGTCTGTTTTTCATATAGCAGTCTAGACATGGGTGGCCAGGTTGACTGGGTGACATGTCTCCATACGGTCTTTTGGGGACCCAGATTTCTCCCATCTTGTTGCTGATCTGTCTAGTACAATGTTGCCGTTGTCTACATGGTCCAGAAAGAATAGCACATGGGTTCCCATCTACAGAAGGTGGAGAGAGGATGGAGAAGTGCCCTCCACTGTTTTAATGATGAGACACAGAAGTGTTACACATGACTTCTCCTTCTATCCATTGGCTCCAAACCTGGCCGCATGGCCACATGTAGCTGCAAGGAAGGCTGGAAAACTCTTTCTGTAGAAGAAGGGCAGAATCGGTTTGCGAAACACTAGCTGTCTATGACAGCCAGTAAAAATGAAAAGAAAGTTCTACTTGATTAGTAACATCTAACATTTATTAAGTTCTTGTTATCATATGTACACATTATGTAATCCTGAGTATAGATGAATGAGGAAGGTCCTATAATCCCTATTTTGTAGATAAGAAAACTGAGGCCTAAAGAAGCTGAGTAAATTGTCCAATATTTAAACTCAGGTTGGCCTCTTACCTGTGTGCTCCTAACCTCAATGCAGTACTGCTGCTCAAGTTAATCACAGAAATGTAAATTAAAAGATTACATTGTAGGCTGGGCACGGTGGCTCACATCTGTAATCCCAGCACTTTGGGAGGTGAAGGTGGGCAGATCACTTGGGGTCAGGAGTTTGAGACCAGCCTGGCCAACAGGGTGAAACCCTGTCTCTACTACAAATACAAAAAGTAGCCGGACATGGTGGCATGTGCCTGTAATCCCAGCTACTTGGGAGGTTGAGTCAGGAAAATCACTTGAACCCGGAAGTTAGAGGTTGCAGTGAGCCGACATTGCACCTTTGCACTCCAGCCTGGGTGACAGAGTAAGACCCTGTCTCAAAAAAAAAAAAAAAAAAAAAAAAAATGACATTGTAGAGTTGATACAATTTAATAGTACCTAACATTGTGAGAACTCAGAGACAAGATACTCTTGTAACTCTGCTAGTAGGAAAATTTTGCAATATATTCCGACAGAAATCACTGAAAATGCATTTCCCTTGACCTAGCAGTTTTACTTCCAGAATTTTTCCTGAGAAAATAATTGAGTAAGGTATATGTTCAAGAATGTTCATTGCAGCATTGTTTTTCATTGCTACTCGTCCCCCAAAGTACCCATAAAAAATAATTAAAATGCCTAGCAAATATTGGTTCCTCTGTGACTATTAAATATCACGTTTTGGAAATCTGTCTCCTGTTAGGGAAAATGCTGTGATTTATTGTGAAGTTTAAGAAGTAGGTTATAAAATCACATAATTAGATACTATTAAATATTTTTTGTTCCTATATATTAAATAATATGGAAAGATATAAACAAAACATCAATGGTAATTTCTTGGTGGTAGAATTATAGGTGATTTTGTGTGTGTGTTTCTGTGCTTTCCAGGTTTCCTTTCTTAACTTGTAATTTTGTCAACAATTTTCAAACAATAAATGTTATTTAAAAGATACCCAAAAAAACAGAAAGAAAGAGATCAACACCTCACTAGAAGACCATCCTGGCCAATATGGTGAAACCCCATCTCTACTAAAAATACAAAAGTTAGCTGAGCGTGGTGGCGTGTGCTTGTAGTCCCAGCTACTCGGGAAGCCGAGGCAGGAGAATCGCTTGAACCCAGAAGGCAGGGGTTGCAGTGAGCCAAGATTGCACCACTGCACTCCAGCCTGGCAACAAAGTGAGACTGTCTCAAAAAAAAAAAAAAAGAAAATAGGCAAAGGAAGCGGATAGTTCATAAAAGTAAAAATAGCTTGTAAGCATGAACCAAAACTAAGAACTAAATCAAAACAACAATTTTCAATGTCACATTGATAAAGATTTTAAAAATCGGGGTACGTGGAAGTGATGCGTTCAATTGACATCAGAAATCTGTCAACGGTACATCCCCTTTGATCTAGTAATTCCAATTCTGTGGATGTATTCCCAGAAAACAGTCACAGAAGTCACAAGATGCCTGTGTACAGATGTCTGTGTGATATACTCTATGAGAGCAAGACTTAGGCGACCTCAGTGTGCAGCAGTGGAGGCTTCATTAATAAATACAATACTTCCAGACTGCTTTGGAAGGCAATCTGAGGCATGACAGAAAATGCAAGCTATACAATTATGTCGGCAGCTGCTTTTAAAGACAGCACATATGTGTGCATGGGGTGGATGGAGGTAGAAAAACCACTGGATAGAAATGTACCAAAATGTTATAAGTAGTGATTTATGATATTTATGTGTGATTTTTATTTTATCCTGTGGGCTTTCTCAGTTTTCCAAGTTTTTTTTAAACAGTGAATGTATATTACTTTTCTACATAAAATAAATATTGCAAAACAAGAAATATCTGTCCTATTAGTTTACGTTTGTACTTTTTATACACTTCAAAAAAAAAAACCCTAGAAATTCTTTTAATCTTTTGAGGAATCATTGTAACAATGATAAAGTTAACTCCCAAGTGGCTTTTGTTTTCTTAGTCAGGAACTGGCTGAAAGCACAGTAATAGCCAAAGTCAATGGTGAACTATGGGACCTGGACCGCCCATTGGAAGGGGACTCTTCTCTAGAGCTGCTTACATTTGATAATGAGGAAGCTCAAGCTGTGAGTATTTAAAAACCAGACAGCCAAACTTTGGGTAGTTATGTTGTAAACTACATTATATAAGAGGCCACATATTGAAGTCACGAATGTTGAGTTTTTTGGGGGTTTCTGAGATTTAAAATTTGATTATTGATGTTTAATATTTGTGGCATGAATGTATACAAATACATGTCAGTTTTTAAAGTAGCCCATATTTATAATTTCTTTTTTTTTTTTGAGATGGAGTCTTACTCTGTCACCCAGACTGGAGTGCAGTGGCGCAATCACGGCTCACTGCAGCCTCAGCCTCCCCTGGCTCAGGTGATCCTCCCACCTCAGCCTCCCAGCTACCTGGGACTACAGGTGCACACCACCACACTCAGCTAATTTTTCATATTTTTTGTAGAGACAGGGTTTTGCTATGTTGCCCAGGCTGTTCTCAAACTCCTGGGCTCGAGCAGTATGCCTCCCTCAGCCTCGCATAGTGCTAGGATTACAGGTGTGAGCCACTGTGCCCAGCCTTATCATTTCTTACAATAATCATTTCCTTAAGTTAGAATGCTTTGGTTATTAAATCAACGTGTGTTTGAAATGAATTGTTAATAGGCCATTAAAAATGGGTCTACTTTATAATTTAATATGTATAGGAGAATTGGAAGAAATTACAAGACTCAGATATCCTTTAAATACTTAATATAATTTTCTATAAAATAAATACCACATTTTTCACATATGCATGTGATATATGATTTCTGATATACGTTGTCGCCTGAACGTTGCAGTCGCCCTTCAAGCTGTCCATTATCTTCATGAAACCTAAGTTATGATTAGCTTAGGTTACAATAATTGCAAGGCTTATGCTAAATTTCTTTAAACTATAAGAACCATATTATAATTTCTGTTTAAAATATGCAAAGTATAACCATTAAATATGTAAACAGTACACTATTAATAAAACCATATTTAAAAGTGATTTTCAGAAAGTTCAGTACTGTAGACTGAATTCACAACTCTCCAGCCATAGCTAGCCATGCCTCAGTTTTTATGCACTACTGTCTATGTAATATCTGCATGTAGATCTTGTACAAGAATCTTCAGTACATTCACCATGAAATTTTCGATTTTAACCCCAAAACTTATTTCTTCCTGTTTGCCTGAGTTAGTGCATTACTCCACCACATACCCAATAGCTCATTCCAGAACCTTGGAGGTTTTGTGTGATTCCTCCCTGTCCCTCAACTCCATCTCCAGTGAGGGGTAAGCCCAGTAGATTTTACTTCCTAAAATATCTAGAATCTGTCCACTTCTCTCCCTCTCCATTGCCACTGCCTGAGAATCCGCACTCACCTTGTTATAGAACCACCCAAGAAACTGCCTACTTGCTGTTTTGTCCCCTGAAATTCATTCCCATCGAGCTATCAAATGAGGTGTGTAAATGTAAATTTAATCATTTTGCTTAAAACCCTTTAATGCATCCCATTGCATTTGGAGTAAAATGCAAGCTCCTCCCCAAGGCCTGCATGGTCTCTGGCCCTTCCTTACCTCTCTAACCTTTCACAAGCTATGCTTTGTCACATCCCCTACGTGTTAGTCACACAGGCCTTCCCGAGTCCCCATGAATGCAGGACACTCACCGTTTTTCTGTATTACAGAGCCCTGTTCATCTCCTTTTAAACACCCTTCTCATCTTAGAATTATGCATGTCCAGGTTTGTGTATTGCCTGTGTCTTCGCCAATAGACTGTACCTGTGTGGGGGCTGTGACTATGTCTGTTTCTTTCACTATTGTATACCCAGCACAGTGTTTGGCTCAACAAATATGTAGGTGTGGACAGTGCACCACATGGGAGATTTGGGCTGATGCTAGCAGTCAGCCTGCCATCCTAGCAGCATCCAAAGGAGCAGTGCTGTGCCCTAAGGACTGACCCTCTGGGTCTGTCTGCAAATCATATCCCAGCCTATTGCTGTGGGCTGGGATTGCACATAGTGCTCCATCATCTGACTCCTGCCCTGATTCATTTTATCAAACAGCTTTTTAATTGTAACTTGCTTTCTATTTAATAAAAAGAAAGAAAGTGCTGAAAGATGAGTTGATTATCTTACTCCTTTGGTACCTATATTTATTTGGTGACTTTGGTTAATTTCAGTTTATCCATAAACTAAAATGAATTCCTTGGGAACTCAAAACAGTATCAACTTTTTGAACTTGGAGGACTGACAACCGGGCTCTGGACTGTGGCTAATGAGCCCATATATACACTTCTCAGGGGTCCCAGGCAGCCAGCAGACGTTCCCTGGCAACACTTTTTTCTTCCTGAGACATCTTTCGAACTTCCACAGTCACATGCTATTCAACACACGAAGACTGCTCTGGAGATGCAGGATCTCGTTAACTCTAGTGGTGTCAGGAACACTGCAGTGCTCTGTGTCCAGCTCAGAGGGGGTGCCCCTGGAGAAAAAGAAGACAGCTAGCATCTGGCACTCCTCGGCCTTCCTCCTACTCTGGGCTTCAATCAGGTTTGCACACAGCTGCTCTGCTGGCTGTTCTGAGAGGTGTTCATCCCTCGTGGCTGACATGCACGGAGGAAATGGGGTTGTGGCCGAGCTCTAGCTGCCACTCAGCAGAGCAGCTTCACACTGGCACTGAGCAAGTGGCTCTGGTGGAATGTCAGGGAGGGCTCAGAAAGCATTCTCTTCTAAGTGGGCATTGAAGATTTTCCTTTCAAGTTGATGTTGCTGCCCTCGGTCTTGCCATGTATCTCCTTAAAATTTTCTACTGGTTTACATCATTTTACTACTAATTTTCCATGATATACTTTTGGTAGCTAATGGCCTCTTTGTCCATGCCATGCAGGTGTACTGGCACTCCAGTGCTCACATTCTTGGGGAGGCCATGGAGCTTTACTATGGAGGCCACCTGTGCTACGGTCCGCCCATTGAAAATGGATTTTATTATGACATGTTCATTGAAGACAGGTAACACACTGAATACTGGCTTGTGAATGCATGTGTTTCAATTGTATTGTTTTGTAATGGTTACATACTAGCCTAGTAACTATATACTGTTGGCCCTTACATAATGTGGGGTTAGGGGCACCGACGCCCATGCAGTTGAAAATCCGAGTTCAACTTGTGATTCCTGCTAAACTTAACTAATAGCCTGTTGTTAGCTAGACGCCTTAATGAAAACATAAACAGTTGAGTACCACATAGTTTGTATCTTATGTGTATCATATACTGTATTCTTGAAATAAGCTAGAGAAAAGAGATGTTAAGGAAATCATAAGGAAGAGAAAATGTATTTACCATTCATTTAGTGGAAGTGGATCATTATAAAGCTCTTCATCTTCACGTTGAGTAGGCTGATGGGGAAGTGGAAGGGTTGGTCTTGCTGTCTCCGGGTGGCAGAGGCAGAAGAAAATCCACATATCGGTGGACCCATGCAGTTCTAACCTTTGTTGTTCAAGGGTCAACTGTATTGCATAAGATGATTATAGATTGGTTGACCAATTTTGAAAATTATTTTTAGTTTAGAAATGGTCTAAGGCATTTAACTAAAAATTATTTTTAGTCAAATCTAGTTTAGATTCAAGAGATACTTCTAAGATTGTTTTCTTTTTTGTCCCCAGAAGAATATGATATGCTATTTATCTAGTCTTGGACTTGCTAGAGCATGGTATTAATTAAGACCAGAATTGAAAGCTTAATTCCTAGAGAGAGGCTACTTTAATTCACTCCGTGATAATCAAGGACCTCATTAACCTCAGCCAAACATCTCACATAGTTGAGTGCCGGACAGGGATGTGTCACAGATGCTTCACATTCCATAGGCCTATGCTTGAATCGTTAGCAAACAGCCAGCCCCGTCCACCTCCTGCCCTGAATTCCTCATAGCTCCTAGGGTACCTCCAGCTGCCACAACCAAAACCTCTGATCCTTCTACTTCCTCCCTCCTCTTCACCACCACGCCACCATCCAGTTGTTTAGTCCAGTTGTGCCAATTTTATCTCCTAAATAGTTCTCCCACCCCCCTCTCCTTCTCTTGTTTCTGCCTTAAGTTAGCCCCATGGCATCTCTGGCCTGGATGACTATGGTGCATTTTGTCTTTACCTTCTCCTGCATGCTGCTTAATGACCTCCCCAACCAAGCACCCAACGCTGTGTAGCTACTACTTACACACTTGTCCAGGCTGAACCACTATTACTCACAAGCATGAAACTGTGTTTACCTACAACAATTCTGATCTCAAAGGTGTGGGTTTTTTCCCAAATCAATGGCCAGCGCTCCAACTCTCTGGACACCAATGAGGTGTCTAATGATTGAACTCAATTCTGACGCTATCTACCCTGAGTTAATGCAGATTCCCCAGGTCAAGGGCTCAGTCCCACAAGACTGGCCCCAATTCAGATGCCAGCTGGAAGTCTGGGCCTTCCATACTTTTGACCTACAGGCTACAAATTGGGAGTTCCCATGACCCCATCGTTGGGTTCAATAATTTGCTAGACTGGCTCACAGAACTCAAGAAGGCACTTTACTTACCTTACCAGTGTATTATAATGGATGTTACAAAGGATAGAGATGAACAGCCTGATGAAAGATGCTTATGGTGAGGTATGTGGGAGGTACCACAGAGATGCTATGTGTCTCTGGGCGCCATGCCCCGAGCACCTGGATGTGTTCAACAACCTGGAAGCTCTGTGAATCTTGTTGTTTAGGGATTTTAATGGAGGTTTCATTATAGAGGCACAATTGATTAAATCATTGACCGTTGGTGATAACCCAATCTCTAGCCCCTCTCCTTTCCCCTAAGGAGGCAGGTGGGGGTGCTGAAAGTCCCAACCCTTTAATCATGCCTTGGTCTTTGTGGTGACCAGTTCCTGCTCTGAAGCTACCTAGGGGACCTAGCCACCAGTCGTCTCATCAGCACACAAAAGACACTCGTATCACTCCAGAGATTTCGGGATTTTAAAAACCCTGTGCCAGAAATCTGGATGAAGACCAAATATGTGTTTCTTACTGTATCACAGTATCACATCCCGTTCATCTCTTGTTAACACGGCTCCAGTATTCGTTCAACAAGATGTTTTTGCTGCCTGCTGTGTGCTCTGTGCTGGGTGCTGGTGATTCAGCAGTGAAGGAACCAGTCTGTCCTCATGCAGCTAACAGTGTTTGGGGGAAGACAGCAAATGCACAAGCAGCCATCTGCTGCCTGGTGGTGATGACTATAGGAACATCAGCCAGGTGTGGGAGGTGTGTGCCATGACAGGCAGGTGGGCAGGAAGGAGCAGGTGGCATTGAAGCAGACTGGAGTGGAGGGAGGGAGCAAGCCCTGAGGATGGGGATACTTATGACATCTGCAGGGAGAAGGTTCCAGGCCTCTGTGGGACTGTCCTGGTGTGGGGATATGTGTGGCTTGTTTGAGGAGTGGCAAGGAAGCTAGTGTGGCAGGAGGGAGTGAGCACTGACCAGGGGGTGACTGAAAGGAAGTTAGTCCATGCATAGCGGAGGCTGAGTGCTGCTGGGAGCACCGGGACTCTGCAGTCCATACAGATCTCTCCCAGCCTTAGTTCCATAGCCAGTGAGGGCAGGGACGTGATGAGCACTGCATCTGGCTCTTGAGCAAAACTAAAGCATGTGAAGGGTAAGGAAGACCACAAAAAAGAACAGGCCTCAGAGGAGCTCACAGTCCACCTGGGTGTCTCCTAGCAGGGCTTCCTTCTCCCCTTGCAGCAGAGGAGAAATGAGGCAGGTCTTGGCACCTGTTGATGCCCAGTCTCCCTCACTGAGACACAAGAGTAGTGACTGTATGAACGTTTGACTTTCTGAAGTCCTGGAACAATAAGACAGCAGATTCAAATTTATGGCCGCTGAGGCTCCAGGACAAAGGAAAGAGGGAATGCATAATGTCCGGAAGATGGATGTCGGTTCTCTGCTCTTCTTTTTAGAGCAGTGTCCAGCACAGAATTGTCAGCCCTGGAGAATATATGTAAAGCCATCATAAAAGAAAAGCAACCTTTTGAAAGACTAGAAGTCAGCAAGGAAATCCTCCTGGAAATGTTTAAGGTAACTTGGGGAAACTCCTAAACCTCTTACTAGGAATATTAAAAATCAATGTAGACTAGCTTCCCCACCTTCCCCCAAATAATTACCTGTTGCTCACCAAATTGTTCCAATCCTGTTAAGCTACTGTGAGGTTGTTACCAGTTACTTGCTGTGACATTTCCCTCCCCATCTATTTCCTGAACATTTGAGGGGAGACATAGGTAGGTAAAGGGCCAGGTGAATAATTTTCACATGTGTGTTTATAAATCTGATTAATTCTGAGTATTGTGAATATCTGTCCCCTAAATTCAACAATATTTATAATCCCATATAAAATGTTGCCTTTTTCTCTTTTCTGTGGGAGTTTTCTGTTAACTTTTGTTTCAGATTTTAACCTAGAGTAACCTGTGTAAAACAGTAACTTTCTCTTTATATTTTTTTGACCAACGTACTTAAATATATTCCTGATTTTATGTTTTAAAACATACATATTGGAGAAAACATACATTTTGTTTTTTATTTTTTGGGTTTTTTTTTTTGTTTTTTTTTTTTTTTTGAGACAGAGTCTCTCTTTGCCTCCCAGGCTAGAGTGCAGTGGCACTATCTTGGCTCACTACTATCTTGGCTCACTGCAACCTCCGCCTCCTGGATTCAAGCAATTCTCCTGTCTCAGTCCCTCGGCTGGGACTACAGGCATGTGCCACCATGCCTGGCTAATTTTTCTATCCTTTTAGTAGAGACAAAGTTTTGCCATGTTGGCCAGGCTGGTCTTGAATTCCTGACCTCAAGTGATCTACCCCCTCAGCCTCCTAAAGTGCTGAGATTACAGGCGTCAGCCACCACGCCCAACCAAAAACATGTATTTTGAAAACACAGTATTATTAGTTTTGTGGGCTTGAATAAAAAAATAGAGTTGGTTTTGGTAAAAAGTTGCAGTATTCTTTTTTGTGCAGTAAAATATATAACATATAAAATTTACCATTTAATCCTAAGTGTACAGTTCTGTGGTATTAAGTACATTGACAATGTTGTCAAACCATCACCAATCTCCAAAGCTTTTTATCTTGCCAGTCAGAAACTCTATACCCATTAAACATTAGCTCCCCATTCCCGCCCTGCCCCCAGCCCCTGGCCACCACCATTCTACTCTGCGTCTCTGAATTTGGCTCCTCCAGGCACTTCATATCAGTGGAATCATGACAATATTTATCCTTTTGTGACTGGCTTGTTTCACTCAGCAAAAAGTCCTCAAGATTCATCCATATTTTAATGTGCGTCAGAATGTCCTTCCTTTATAAGGTTGGATAATATTCCGTTGTACGGATAGACCACATTTTGTTGATCCGTTCATCCACCTGTGGACACTTGGGTTGCTTCTACCTTTTGCCTTCTATTGTGAACAGCGCTGCTGTGAACATGGGTGTGTAAAGCTCTGTGTGAGTCTCCGCTTTACTTCTATTGTGAACAGCGCTGCTGTGAACATGGGTGTGTAGAGCTCTGTGTGAGTCTCCGCTTTACTTCTATTGTGAACGGCGCTGCTATGAACATGGGTGTGTAAAGCTCTGTGTGAGTCTCCGCTTTACTTCTATTGTGAACAGCGCTGCTGTGAACATGGGTGTGTAAAGCTCTGTGTGAGTCTCCGCTTCTATTGTGAAGAACGCTGCTGTGAACATGGGTGTGTAAAGCTCTGTGTGAGTCTCCGCTTTACTTCTATTGTGAACAGCGCTGCTGTGAACATGGGTGTGTAAAGCTCTGTGTGAGTCTCCGCTTTACTTCTATTGTGAACGGCGCTGCTGTGAACATGGGTGTGTAAAGCTCTGTGTGAGTCTCCGCTTTACTTCTATTGTGAAGAACGCTGCTGTGAACATGGGTGTGTAAAGCTCTGTGTGAGTCTCTGCTTTACTTCTATTGTGAACAGCACTGCTGTGAACATGGGTGTGTAAAGCTCTGTGTGAGTCTCCGCTTTATTTCTATTGTGAACAGCGCTGCTGTGAACATGGGTGTGTAAGGCTCTGTTTGAGTCTCCGCTTTACTTCTATTGTGAACAGCGCTGCTGTGAACATGGGTGTGTAAAGCTCTGTGTGAGTCTCTGCTTTACTTCTATTGTGAACGGCGCTGCTGTGAACATGGGTGTGTAAAGCTCTGTGTGAGTCTCTGCTTTACTTCTTTTGGGAATATACTTAGAAGGGGAATTTCTGGATCCTATGGCAATTCTGTTTTTAAGTTTTCGAGAACTCGCCATACCGTTTGGTGCAGTGGCTACACCATTTTACAGTCCCATCAGTGATGCACAGGGGGTTCAGTTTTTCCACATCCTTGCCAACACTTGTTTTGTTTTTTTTTAATCATAGACATCCTAATGGTTGTGAAGTGGTATCTCATTGGGGTTTCTGTTTTGACTTGCATTTCTCTAATGACGTAGTAGTGGTGAGCATCCTAATGTGCTTATTGGCCATTTGTGTATTTTCTTGAAGAAATGTCTTTGGAGAAATGTCTGTTGAGCTCTTTTGCTCATTTTTTAATTAGGTTTTTTTGTATTTGAGTTGTAAGAGTTCTTGATATATTCTGAATATCCATTTCTTAACAGATATGTGATTTGCAAATATTTAATTCTGTGGGTTGCCTTTTTTGCAGCTACTTTTAAGAACTAAACACAATTAATCTTTATTAAGGAAAATGGTTTGATGTGAATATATAGATATGAAACAGTTAAATCATGCAGATACGGGTTTTTCTCCCAACAACTAGCTCCTTTAAGTAGTTATTTAATATAAAGTGCCTTGTATACCCCGATAGTAGTGATGGAAGCAGAAAAGAAAGGAAAAGGAAAAAAACCCTTAGTTTTATAAATATATCATCATTATGATAAACTTTGCTTTTGTTTTTATACAAATTAATAATATAGCTGTGTCCTTGTCAGAATTTTATTGATTAATGTTAAAATTAGATCTTCTAGAACAGTACTGTCCAATAGAAACATAATGGAATCCACTAGTCTGAGCTACATGTGTAACCTATAATTTTATGGCAGCTACATTTTAAAAGTAAAAGTTACAATTAATTTTAACAAATTTTTAACCCAATATATAAAAAGTATAATTTCAATGGCAGCCAGTATAAAGAATGATTAACGAATGATTTTATTCTTCTTTTTGCAACATTATACTTCCAAAGTCCAGTATGTTTTATACTCACTGCACATCTTCTTTCAAATTAGTGGCATTTGAGGCCAGGTGTGGTGGCTCCCACCTGTAATCCCAGTACTTTGGGAGGCCAAGGCAGGCGGATCACTAGAGGTCAGGAGTTTGAGACCAGCCTGGCCAACATAGTGAAACCCTGTCTCTACTAAAAATACAAAAATTAGCACATAGTAAAAATACAAAAATAAAATACAGGCATGATGGTACCTGCCTGTAATTCCAGCTACGCGGGTGGCTGAGGCAGAATCGCTTGAACCAGGGAGACAGACGTTGCAGTGAGCCAAGATGGTGCCACTGCACCCTAGCCTGGGTGAGGGAGTGAGACTCTGTCTCAAAAACAACAACAGCAGCAACAAATTAATGGCATTTGAAATGCCCAGTAGCCACGTGGCTTGTGGCCTCCATGCTGCACGGTGTCGCTCAAGGCTGTGAGCTGTTTGTATCCCTCGTGTCTCAGCACCTAGAACATCAGTAGATGACCTTTCAATGTTTCTTGAAAAAAAGTAGAGTTGTTTTCATTTCAACATTGTGTGTAATAATGTGTAAATATGTTTTTCTTCGTAGTACAATAAATTTAAATGCTGCATTCTGAATGAGAAAGTTAACACTGCAACTACCACCGTGTACAGGTTTGTGTCCACACATGGTAAACGCTGCTCAGTGGTAAACTTGAAGGTGTTAGCAGTAGAGGCCGAGTTTGTTTTCTGGTTGGAGATCGATTTTTCAAGTTGTGTAGTTGATAATCTGCTGTAGTTATAATCTTCAAAATGTTTTCACTAAAGAGAAATGATTATTTTCCCCTTTTTAGTAATCAGGACAGTACTGAGACCCATATTTTGTTTCCTGGGTGTTAGCTATAACAGGATTTTTCTCCATGTGAGTGATACTGTTGGGAAAGGAGTTTCTATTCTGTCCTTCCACGTTCTTATTAATGTGGCAGTGGGGGCCATTACAAGCCATCTCCTCGGCAGTGATTCTCTGCCTCATACTTACTGTCCAGAGTGCAAGTGTAGAAGAGTCTGCCCCATTGTCCAGAGTCCAAGTGTACAGTCTTCATGCATTAGCAGGATACTCATGATGAGACAAAAAGAAAATACTGGGAAACAAAGGCAGGATCAAATGTAAGAGGAGACAAGTGAAGTTAATACCAGAATCACTTAGCTCTGTTCGTTTAACCTCAGGTTCCTGAGCGCCTTTTTCTTTATTCGTGTGTATACGCCTTATATGTCATTGCTGTTCCCCTTTCCGTGTGTTCCGGCCATCTGGGTGCTGCTCGGACTATCACAGTACCGGCTTAGAAGACCTGGTATTTATTTAATTATAACCACAGATATTCTCCCTCGTGGTACTTATTTTCCACAGTCAAGGACTTATGGTTCTCTGGTTTAATTGTACTGTAAGTAAAATCATATCCCCTTTGTGCAAAGCTATGCACGGTGCATTTCTTAAAGCTTAAAAATAAATGAAAATGTAGAAAACAGGCTAAGTTTTAAATTTCTAGCTTCTAATGCTTGAGCTGTTGGGTTTGAGAACCTTACTTAGGTCAACATTGACATTTTTTGTAGTTTTTCAATTTGAATGGCTTGTATTTAATTTTTGAAAAAAAAAAGTAAAGCTTTTCTTTTATGGCTTTCTTTTTTTTTTTTTTTTTTTAATTTTTTGAGATGGAGTCTTGCACTGTTGCCCGGGCTGGAGTGTGATGGCGTGACCTCGGTTCACCGCAACCTCTGCCTCCCAGGTTCAAGTGATTCTCCTGCCTCAGCCTCCCAAGTAGCTGGGATTACAGGCACCCACCACCATGCCCAGCTAATTTTTTATATTTTTTATTAGAGACAGGGTTTCACTATGTTGGCGAGGCTGGTCTCGAATGCCTGACCTCGTGATCCACCTGCCTTGGCCTCCCAAAGTGCTGGGATTACAGGTGTGAACCACCACACCCGGCCCTGTGACTTTCTATTTAAAGGTTAGAGTATTGAAGCCTTTCATGCTAATTTGGCATTCCTTCCCTTCATCTGAGTGTTGCTTACAAGCTCTCTCCCTAGAGAACAATACACAAAGACTGGCCATTGAAAGAGATGACATTTTCGTGTTTGCCACTCTGTAAGCCAGTCCCTTTTTGTATTCATTGTAATTTTTAAGTTTTTAATCAGAGAATTGCCTAGTTTCTTTCAGAAGATGTTCTGTGGTTTTTGAATCTAGAGGGCAGAATGGACTCTGAGGCTAGATGAATCACCTCTCTCCTTCACCCTAAATTAAAAATGGCATTGCTACATATAAATAAGTGAAGCTCTACCTAAAACATAGGATATTATGGCTTATAATGAATAGTCCAGAACACTGTAACTGTGCCTGAGCATGCCCTAAATATTTCATTATAGGTGCGGTCCATTAATTGACCTTTGCAAAGGTCCACATGTAAGACACACTGGAAAAATTAAAACCATCAAAATTTTTAAGGTAAGGATTGATTTTTTTTAATACAGTAAACTTAAGGTGCACTAGCTATTAAAGGATTTTAATCATATCTTATTCAATCATATCTTTTGTAGTCTGAACATCATGATATTTTAAAATATTTCATTCTTATTTGATGAAAACTAATAAAATCATTTAGAATTTTGATAATTAGAACACTATAGGTAGCTTTCGTTTATCATTTTACCTTATTGTAAGTGTTACAACATTTCTTTTTCATGCGATATTTTATTTTATTTTTTATTTTTCTGAGACAGAGTCTTGCTCTGTTGTCCAGGCTGGAGTGCAGTGGTGTGATCTTGGCTCACTGCAATCTCCGCCTTCTGGGTTCAAGCAATTCTCCTGCCCCAGCCTCCTGAGGAGCTGGGATTACAGGCGTGCACCACCCCACCTGGCTAATTTTTGTATTTTTAGTCGAGATGGGGTTTTACCACGTTGGTCAGGCTGGTCTCAAACTCCTAACCTCAGGTGATCCGCCTGCCTCGGCCTCCCGAAGTGCTGGGATTATAGGCATCAGCCGCTGCGCCTGGCCTTTTTCATACACTATTTTAAAATATTGTTCTGTATACCATGGTTTTCTTGAATAGCCCTGATGTAAGCAAGAATATTTGTCTGCATGTGAAAGTAATGTACTGTGGCATAAAGAAAAAGCAGAAGGGGATATGATGTTGTAATGGAGAAAACATTGCTCTGGGATTAGGAGGCATGGGACTGACTTGGCAGTCCCAGCCTTTCTTGGCTTTGATTTTCTTACAGGTAAAATGGGGCTGGCTAATGGCACTGTTCTTAATCATTGACTGTAGGTTAGCAAGACCGACCTTTACTTCCCCATACCTACCATCTGTTCTGCCCCGTCCTTGGTGATTATGATTGCTGCTTAGCCTTCCCTCCTTTCTGTGTGCTCTCACTGTCATTCCTAGAATCCATAGCAGACTCTACATAATTTGCTGGTTAATGGTATAATTTAGGCTGGGAAGGTTTAGTTAGAATCTATTTTAAGATTGTTCCCAGCACTACAAATAGTCTTCTTTAAGCTTTGTTGATTTTGTTTGTTTGTTTGTTTGATTTTGAGACAAGGTCTTGCATTGTCACCCAGGTTGGAGTGCAGTGGCACAAACACTGCTCACTGCAGCCTCGACCTCCTGGGCTCAAACAGTCCTCCTGCCCCAGTCTCCCAAGTAGCTGGGATTACAGGCATGTGCCATCGTGCCTGGCTAGTTTTTGTATTTTCTGTACAGATGGGGTTTTGCCACGTTGTCCAGGCTAGTCTCAAACTCCTGAGCTCGAATGATCTAACCACCTCGGCCTCCCAAGGTGCTGAGATTATAGGCATGAGCCATCATGCAGGGCTGCTTTGCTGATATTATAGTGGAAAATTGCGTTTGTATTTAAGAGCAGTTTTACTTACAACTGAATGTTTGATATATTTACCAAAATCCTCTTTGATATTTAGAATTCCTCAACATATTGGGAGGGCAATCCGGAAATGGAAACATTGCAGAGGATCTATGGAATATCCTTTCCTGATAACAAGATGATGAGAGACTGGGAAAAGTTCCAAGAGGAAGCAAAGAACCGAGATCATAGGAAGATTGGGAAGGTATGCCCCACATCTTAATCACTAGAGATGTAATCATAAGCCAACATAGGAATGTTTCTGTCTCACAAAACTAAGTTGCTTTAAAAATAAGATTTCTTCTTCTTCTCTCCTATTTTGCTGGCACTCACAGTCCGCTGCTGAGTTCTTTCATTTTAATACCCCAGATGTCTTCTAACCTCTTTCCTTCCTGTATCTTTTATTAATTTTTGAAAATTGTACCCTTCTCTTATTTTTGTCATGATATAAAAATAAAGTTGTTTTTGGTGAAACCCCACCTCTACTAAAAATACAAAAAAATTAGCCGGGCGTGGCAGCGTGCGCTTGTAGTCCCAGCTACTCTGGAAGCTGAGGCAAGAGAATCACTTGGGCCCGGCAGGCGGAGATTGCAGTGAGCTGAGATCGCGCCACTGCACTCCAGCCTGGGCGACAGAGTGAGACTCAGTCTCAAAAAAAAAAAAGAGTTGTTTTTTACATTCTGTGCACTTTATAGCATCCTTTGTATCTGGGAGACAGAGCAGCGTGTAGAAGGAAAACCTCAGATTGGAAAGCAGCTCGGCCTGAGCTTTATGCCCAGTCCTTGTACTCACTAGTTGTGTTAGATGATGGGCAAGCTCTGTGTTCTTGTCTTCCTTGCTGGGTAGCCTTGCAGGGTGGCTGTGAAGACAGAAACTGGGTGACGGTGCCTGGTACAGGATAGGCTCTCAGTAAGCGGCAGCCATGATGATGATCATCATCACCTAAAGCCCACCTCCTGCAATGAACTTTTTTGGTCTTTTTACCGTGTTGTCTCTCCATGAGTGCCATACTCCAAGTGTGCCAAGTAAGAAAATTCGCAGAAAATAGCAGAAGGTGAAGTAAAAGCTAAGTTCAAAGCTAATTAGGCATAAATATGATTGGAAATTTTACATATGCTGTTGCATACATTTAGGTAAAAGTGTTGAATGGCCTTGGAATGTCTGTTACTAGAGAAGATGGAAATAACTGAGTATTATATGTTTTATTCCCAGCATATTGTGTGTGTGCAGTAAATGTTAAGCAATAGCAGATGACATTTGAAATGCAATTATTGTTTCAATCTAGGAACAAGAACTTTTCTTTTTCCATGATTTGAGTCCTGGAAGCTGTTTTTTCCTTCCCAGAGGAGCCTTCATTTATAATACGCTTACAGATTTCATACGAGTAAGTTAACTTTAAAATGTTTTATTCTTATTCAATTCCAGTTTACATTTTTACTATTTTCTCTCATAATAAAGTGGTCAAGCGTTTCCATTTACTTTACTTTGGTAACATTAATAAGAATTTTGAGGTTAAAAGTGAGATACTGGCCAGACACGGTGGCTCACACCTATAATCCCAGCACTTTGGGAGGCTGAGGTGGGCAGATCACCTGAGGTCAGGAGTTCGAGACCAGCCTGGCCAACATGGTGAAACCCTGTCTCTACTAAAAATACAAAAATTAGCCGAGTGTGGTGGTGCACGCCTGTAATCCCAGCTACTTGGGAGGCTGGCAGGAGAATTGCTTGAACCCGGGAGGCAGAGTTTGCAGTGAGCCAGGATTGTGCCACTGCACTCCAGCCTGGTGACAGAGCAAGACTCCATCTCAAAGGAAAAAAAAAAAAAAAGTGAGGTACTAGATTGTACCTTCTAATAATAACATGGAGATAATTTCTGTTTCCCCTGAATACATTCCTGGATTTCATAAAATTCACTTTTTGTCCATATAAGTTTCTAAACCATGTAGAATATAAAGGTAAGCATTAGACTAAGTGTGGCACTCCCTGTGAAAAAGAAGAAAGGAGAAAGTGTCATCTCTGGTACAGAGTGTTAAACCATGAAGCATTGCTTCTCCAAATGTGCTCCATGGGCCACTGATGCTTCCCTTTGCCTATAGCATGACTCCCAGGTGATTTGGCAGCTCCAGAGGAAAGAGGAAAAAACCAACAGTGCAAAATACCTACTTGTATTACAAGTTCATAGGTGGGAAAGTCTTTAGTATTTACATGATAAGGACTGTGTAGATAGTGTTCACAGGTGATCCGGGTGGACTACTGGGATTACATTTCCATGCTTGCACTGTTTTGTCTTTCCTATAATCATTACCTAAATTTTTCATTTACTTAGTTTTTTTATGTGCCTACCACTAATTCATGCTCCAATTTCTCTCAAAAACTACAAATCTCCTTGCAACATATTCTGCAGTGATTCAGGTAATTGCTCAGTAATTTTTTTTTCAACTTTGGTCCTACTCCAGAATTAACTTGCTACTAAGATTCTTGCAAACTGATGGCTTAGGACTTCATTTCATCATCATCTTGGCCACTCCCCTCATGTCTCTTCCTATGCTGAGTCTCTTTTCCTGGTCCCTGTATATCTCTTCATTGCTTATCTTTAATTCTCATTTGGGGATCACTTTCTTCAGTAACTTTCTGAGAAGACAATCCATGGCATGTAGCCTGCGCTGGTTATTCTCTGTTTGCTTCTCCAGTCTTGTTCTCCTTTTTCTTCTTGTGCTGTGCCCCTGGAGGCTGACCTCTCTGTATTCTATCACCTGGGGTACAGATCTTCCAGTAGGGACTGGCCAATGCGAGGCAGTGGTAGGAGATCAGAGGGCAGTGGAAGAGACTTGAAGAATCACTGAAGATTATCAGAGATTTACATTTAGGCAGGTGGTGATGACCGTCACAGCTGCTGATTTGGATGTGCTGTCTTCTCTGGAAAATCAGCATGGCCCCTGGCACCTTGTACTCTCAAGTTGGGAGTACAATAGTTGGAGAATGAACAGAAAGCCTTTACAGTGGCATTAAGGGGATCTCTTATTTTTTATAGATGCAAGACAGATGTGGCTGATGAACAGGAGCAGGGCCTGATTGTGAGGGTCACCAAACTGTAAAGGCATTTAAATGCACAAACCCAATGATCTCTTATTCTAAGGTAAGGGCACTGGTTGGGAAGGCATGGGTCCCTGAGGCTTGGAATGGGAATATTTGACAGACACAGACGACACTGAGAACTTTGAATTTCTGGATACCTTTGTCTGAAGGAATTGGCCTTACCATGAAAAAAACCTTTTAGGGAACTCAGCTGTTTTTTCTGTTGGTTTTTTGCTATTATGGTTGTGTCACTTCCCATATCAAGTAATATTTTATTAGCTGCCAAGTATTCTATTTAATTTAGGTGTAGAGGCTCTAGATGACATCTCCCACTGGAGCATTCACCCTCTGCCGCTATTAAAGACTGATCATTGAATTCAATCAGAGATTGCACTGGGTTAGGGCTGGCTTCCATTGTAATAAGATTCAACTTTTGATTCCTGTTTCTAGGCCATGACCCCCTTGGGTTTCCACTTGACAGGCTGGTGGGTTTATGTCTTTTCAGCCCCAAGGGACTGTAGGGAAGTCCATTCTGCTCTTCCAATGTGTTCTATTCTTAACAAATAATTCCAAGGCTCATCTAATTACTACATTGGCTCAGAAATCCAGGACATCATCTGAATCAGGCCTAGCTGCAGATGAGGCTCCTTGGGTGCAGTTTCTTGGGAACAGATTATCAAGTACATTTCCTCTACAGTTTAAGACCTGTGAACTAAAAACTCAAGTTATCTATCAGCCACCTCATCCTGCCATCTCCCTCACATTATGAAATGGTGCTTAAGGAATAATGCAATAGATAGTCTTACTCAAAAAGGAGTGGGGTAGAGTAGGAGGCACATGGTAGTCACCATCTGTAGAAATTCTGGTATCTACCAGTCATCACTGCCCCAGGGTCAAAAGATACACTTTGATTAAGATCCAGTTTTGCTCTGCCTGGCTGTGATTCTGCCCTCTGAGTCATCCTTTCTCTTCCATAAGAAATGGCCCATATGGCTACTAGGGAGGCTGAGGCAGGAGAATGGCGTGAACCCGGGAGGTGGAGTTTGCAGTGAGCCGAGATCGCGCCACTGCACTCCAGCCTGGGCGACAAAGCAAGACTCCGTCTCAAAAAAAAAAAAAAAAAAAGAAATGGCCCATATGTGCCTTAGGGTAGCTTTCTTTAAAAAAAAAAAAAAATTATTTATGTATTTTTTTATTTTTTATTTTTCTTTGAGACAGAGTCTCGCTGTGTCGCCCAGGTTGGAGTGCAGTGGCGTGATCTTGGCTCACTGCAACCTCCTGCCTCCCAGGCTCACGCCATTCTCCTACCTCAGCCTCCCGAGCAGCTGGGACCACAGGCACCCGCCACCACGCCAGGCTTTTTGTATTTTTAGTAGAGACGGGGTCTCCCTGTGTTAGCCAGGATGGTCTAGATCTCCTGACTTCGTGATCCGCCTGCCTCAGCCTCCCAAAGTGCTGGGATTACAGGCATGAGTCACCACACCCGGCCTGGGGTAGCTTTGTTCTCAACCTGATTCCTTCCTGTAGAAGGCTGGGGGAATCCAAAGCCCTTATTTCATTTTGTGCTGCCTTTCAATGTAAGCTAGTACAATTCCTTTAAAAACTTTGCGAGTCCTTTTCTATAAATGTATCATCAACACGGTTAGATAAAAGCCACATCCACATCTTTCTGACACCGATCCTTCTTTGCCTGGGAGGCTACTGTGAGACAATAGTACACTGCCGAGTCTTCAGAGCCTTCGTGTTTAACGGAAAGGGTCTACAAAGCACACTTCTAAGACTTGCAGAAGCCTTACTAGATGCACTTACAGTAGATCATTCTGAGGTTTTCACAGTGTCTTACAGCCCCGCCCTTAAGATCTTTACCGTAAGGCTGTGCTTTGATGATTATAATCTGAATTTGATCCGTGTCCTGAAGCCTCGTGAGTCTTTTCTGGGACAGTCTAAGGATAAGGTTTCATTTTTGAACCCAGCAGGTCCTGGTGGCTTTATATTTCCTCTAAACTTGGCTCAAAAAGTTAATTAGTTTCACCTTTGGTTTATACCTCTTTTCTTGTATTTTACCGTAGGGAGCCAAAAATCGGCTGTCATTTTCTACATTCTGCCTGGACATCTCCCCAGCTAAGTCCATGAGTTCTTTGGGTACCCTTTCTGTTTTCCATGTTACTTCTGGTGACAGTGTTACCCACCATCTGTTTCTGGCACCTCGTAGTAAGAATCCCTTCTAGCTTCTGCCCACCACCTGGCCCCAAAGCTACATGTTTTAGGTTATTGTTATGTCAGCTGAAGAATCATGAGGTTCATAAAATTGTAAAGGAGAGCTTCATTTCTTCTGAGGGGTTGCAGCCTGAAATCTTGCAGGCTAGGAAGCTTCATAGCTTCTGGCAGAAACCAGAAGCAGGCATTTCAGGGGAGGGAAAAGTAAGACAGGAATTTATGCTGATGAGATTGGCCAAGTATAAATATTTAACAGGTTATAAGAAGAGCTATGAATATTCACAAAGGGGGGACATTTATATACATGGTAAGCAAACATGCATGTTACATGCATCCCTTGTTCACTTTGGGGTGGAGACAATGCATTTAAATTAGGCTGTATAACCAAAAGGTCAAATGGAGGACACAGAGGCATCCCGTGTGCAGCCTTTATAAACCAGCAGAACCAGTGCATGGTGAGTGGTCTTTTAACAGGAAGGAATGCTGCTCAGTTGTGTAAATCAGTGGTGGAACAAGTCTTTCAAAAGGGCTGGTTTCTGATTAACTCTTAGGAAAGAAAGCCTAATGATTGTTAGTGACAGAGTGGGTATAATTAGGCATGTCCAACCTCTTGTCACTGCCAGTAACTCAGTTTTTAAGGTTTCTCTGGGGTCCTTTGGCCAAGAGGGTGTCTGTTCAGTCAGTTGGGGAGCTTAGGATTTTATTTTTATTTCTCAGTTATAGCAGTACCTACATCCAGTGCAAAATTCTGTTCTGGATGGCTATCGCAACATAGCAAAGTATCCCAGAACTTAATAGTTTAAAACTGCCATTTCATCATTACTGTCTTTCATAGTTCCAAATTTTAGGCTCCTCTGGGTGGTTCTTGCATTGGGTCCCTTACATGACTGTATTCAGGTAGAGTCTCATGCTAGGGTTATTGATTGAAGAATGTCCCCTTCCCATCATAGAAAGACTAAAAACATCAGGCATTGGCAAGAATATGGAGCAAGTATAACACTTACTGCTGGTAGGAATGTAAAATGGTAGAACTACTTTGTAGCAGTTTGGCATTTCCTATAAAGATAAACGTGCCCTGCTTCTTTTTTTTTTTTTTTTTTTTTTTTTTGAGACAAAGTCTCGCTCTGTCGCCCAGGCTGGAGTGCCGTGACGCGATCTCAGCTCACTGCAAGCTCTGCCTCCTGGACTCATGCATTCTCCTGCCTCAGCCTCCTGAGTAGCTGGGACTACAGGCGCCTGCCACCACCATGCCTGGCTAATTTTTTTGTATTTTTAGCAGAGACCATGTTAGCCAGGATGGTCTCAATCTCCTGACCTCGTGATCCACCCACCTCGGCCTCCCAAAGTGCTGGGATAATAGGCATGAGCCACCACCGCGCCCGGCCTTTTTTTTAATTTAATTTTATTTTTTTCCTAAGACGGAGCTTTGCCCTTGTTGCCCAGGCTGGAGTGCAATGGCATGATCTCAGCTCACCACAACCTCTGCCTCTCAGGTTCAAGTGATTCTCCTGCCTCAGCCTCCCAAGTAGCTGGGATTATAGGCATGCATCACCACACCCAGCTAATATGTTTGTATTTTTAGTAGAGATGGGGTTTCTCCATGCTGGTCAGGCTGGTCTCAAACTTCCAACCTCAGGTGATTTGCCCGCCTCCGCCTCCCAAAGTGTTGGAATTACAGACGTGAGCCACCACGCCCAGCCCCCACTTCTAATTATCCCAAGATAAATGAAAACATATGCCCACATCTACACAGAGAGTTGTATTTGGATGTTCATAGAAGCGTTACTTACAATAGCACAGAACCAGAAACAACCCCAGATTCAGCTTGTGAAAGGATAAACACAATGTGGAAAGTCCATGCTGTGGAATACAACTCAGCATTTACAAGCAGTGAGATACTGATATACACATGAAGGAGGAACCTCGAAAGCATCGTACTAAGCCAAATAAGACAGTCGGAGAATGCATAAGGCACCATTCCATTATGTGACATTTCAGAAATGCCAAAACTATAGTGACAGAAAGATGATCAGGAGTCCAGTGGGTGGGGAGAGGGGATTGACTCCAAAGGGTCAGGAGGGAACTTCCTGGAGGGTAGAAATGTTCTGTATCTTGACTGTGGCAGAAGTCGCATGACTGTATACATTTGTCAGAAGTCACTGAATTGTACACTTAAAATTGGTGAATTTTATGGCATGTAAATTTTACCTCAATAAAGCCATTTTGTGGTAAAATACACATAATATAAAAATTTACCATTTTAACTATTTTTAAGTGTGCAATTCATTCTCACTAAGTACGTTCATGTTATTATGCAACTGTCATGGTCCATCTCCAGAACTCTTTCCATCTTGCAAATCCGAAACTCTCCAGGACTTTGTCATCATCCTACACTTAATCTCTGTACCCACTAAACACTAATTTCCATGCCTGCCTCCCCCAGCCTCTGGTAACCACCACTCTAGTTTCTGTCGCTATGAAATTGACTATTTCTAGGTGTCACATATAAATGGGTTCATAGGCTATTTGACCTTTTGTAATAAAACTATCTTTTTAAAAGTCTCCTTTGGTGTTGACATAGGCAAGCTAGCTTTCTTACGTTAGTGTTTGCGTGATATATCTTTTCCTATCCTTTTATTTTCTGCCTCTGTTTCTATATTTAAAGTATGTTGCTGGAGAAAAGAATACTGTTGGGTCTTAATATTTTTCAGTCTATCTGCCTGTGTCTTTTTTCCTCTCTGCCCTCTTCCATGTGCCTCAAGGTCCTCCCTGAGGTTCCAGTTGGTTCTGTTAGTCACCAGCCAGTAGAGGGTGTGCTTGTGGGACAGACTCTCAGTCACAGCTGGGCTGCCTCAGGGGCCATGGTCTGGTCCAATATCAGTAGCCTTTGCCTTGGTGCTGAGTCCTAGACCAGTCAGTAGTAGCCAGAGTGCTGGGGTACATGGTGCTGAGCACGGTGGAATATATGGCCGCATTCTACCAGGAAGCATCCTTTTCCTCAGAACTGGAACTGCTGCATTTCTGTGGAAGGGATGTAGGCGGCCAGGATGGGCTGGGTGTGCACACTGTTCCCACTGAGGGAAATTTCAGGATTTCTGAGTTTTTGACTCAGGTAAAATGACTTCCACTTAGGTTTAAGTAAAGGCAAGTGAACTTTTGTTTGTATATTAGTTACTGACTGTGTGGACAACTGATAGTGAATAAATAGATCTTTTTGTTACTCTCCTTGAATTTTTTTTTCCTTGCATTCTGGAAAATATCTGTCAGCTGATTCTGTACTTTTCTTACCTTTTTTTAAATTAACTTTTTTAATTGTCATGCAGTAAAATTTATGCCTTTTTGATAACATTGCAGAACTGTGTTATCACCTCAACAATCAAGATACAGAACAGTTCCATCACCCCTCAAAACTCCCTCATGCTACCCTTTTAAAATCAAACCCTCCCCAGCCTTTTAAAATCAGACCTTCCCTGATCTCAGGGAACTGCTGATTTTTTCCCTACCCCTAAAATATTGGCATATAAATGGAATCATAATTTTATAAAACCTTTAGAGACTGACTGCTTTCACCCAGCATAACACCCTGGAGATGCATCCGAGTTGAGTGTCCCCAGCGGGCCTCTGCTTTTGTCCCTGGGCAGTATTCCATCATATGAACACACCACTGCTTCAGATCCATCCTGCAGTTGAGGGGCATTTGGGTTGTTTTCAGCTTTTGGCAGTTATGAAAACTGCTATTGTCATTCATGTACAGTTTTTTGTATGAACATAGGTTTTCATTTTCCTAGAGTAAATACCTAGGAGTGTGATTTCAGGGTCATATGGTGATATGGTTTGGCTGTGTCCACACCCAAATCTCACCTTGAATTGTAATAATCCCCAAGGGTCAGGGGTGGGGCCAGGTCAAGATAATTGAATCATGGGGGTGGTTTCCCCCATACTTTTCTTGTGGTGGTGAATAAGTCTCTTGAGATCTGATGATTTTATAAAAGGGAGTTCCCCCGCACAAAGTCCCTTGCCTTCTGCCATTTAAGATGTGCCTTTGCTTCTCCTTTGCCTTCCACCATGATTGTGAGGCCCCCACCCAGCCATGCTGAACTGTGAGTCCATTAAACCTCTTTCCTTCATAAATTACCCAGTCTTGGGTATGTCTTTATTAGCAGTGTGAGAATAGATATGGTAAATTTAAGTTTATAAGAAAATGCCAAACTATTTTCCAAAATGACTACTGTTTTGCATTCCCACCAGCTGTGCATGAGGGTTGCTTTTGTAAAGCTCATCTCAGTCACACCTTTTGCATTTCCTGGAATCTGCCTGACTTGTTGATGCATGTCTTGAAACCATGGAGTGGGGAGGGGAGTGGCTTCTCTTGTTATTATATTAATAACCCACTTGGGGAATTTTTGCTTCCTCTTCACACAACCTTAGATGGAGTGAATTTCTAAACCAAGCTTGTCTTTGTGAACATGGCAGGCCTCAAAACATTCAGCTCTTCTGCAGGGAGAGTCCTGAAAGATGCACTCCAAGGGTTTAACTGAAGAGAGTCTAGTGAAGGAAATATTTATGGAGATATGGGCCTGGCTAAGGTAACTAACAAGGGATGATAGAGCGCCCAGGGATTACCAATAGCAAGAATCCCTTCCCCTCCATCACTAGGCCTGCAGAAGTGAGGAGATGGAGTAGTAATACCAGAACCCACAGAGAGCTTGGAGCCATGGAGGAGAGAAGTGAGGAGATGGAGTAGTAATACCAGAACCCACAGAGAGCTTGGAGCCATGGAGGAGAGGCCACGCAACAGAAGCTGTAACTGTAGAACACAGCCAGAGCCTGAGTAAACCCACAGCAGGGAGAACCAGGGAAAGAAATATCCAGACCTCTCTCTTCCACTTCCCTGTGAATCCTTTGGAACTTCCCATTGGTCAGACCCAATCAGAAACCATATGGAAAGTATATTAGCATGTCAGGATTCTCCACAGAAACAGAACCAACAAGATACATAGAAAAGAAGAGATTTATTATGAGGAATTGGCTTGTGTGATTATGGAGGCCAAGAAATCCCATGATCTGAGGGTCCAAGAAAGTTGGAGATGTAATTCTAGCCTGAGTGCAGAGGCCTAAGAACCAGGGGAGCTGATGAATCTAAAAAAAGGAGAGAGCTCAGGTACATACACAGAGAATTAAACAGTGCTTACCATGGTCAGGGGTTGGGGAGAAGCAATGGGGGGATATAGATCAAAGGATACAAAATAGATATCTAGGATCAACAAGGTCAGAGATCTAATATAGAACATGAGGACTAAAGTTAACAAAATTATATTTTATCAGGGAGTTTTGTTAAGTAATTAGATTTTAACTGCTCTTGTCACACACACAAAAAAGGTAATTCTTTTACTATTTATTTGTGTCCTATAACATCATGTTGTGAATCTCAAATATGTGTAATAAAATTTATTGAAGAAAATTTAAAAGGCTGGGCATAGTGACTCACTCATGTAATCCCAGCACTTTGGGAGGCTGAGAGGGGTGGATCGCTTGAAGCCAGGAGTTCGAGACCAGCCTGGCCAACATGGTGAAACCCTGTGTCTACTAAAAATACAAAAATTAGCCAGGCGTAGTGGTGCACATTTGTGATCTCAGCTACTCGGGAGGCTGAGGCAGGAGAATTGCTTGAACCCAGGAGGTAGAGGCTGCAGTGAGCCAAGATTGTGCCACTGCACTCCAGCCTGGGCAAGAGAGCAACACTCTGTTTCAAAAAAAAAAAATATATATATATATATAAATACTGAGGTAATAGTTCTAAGACTGATACCCATTGGCCAGGCGCAGTGGCTCATGCCTGTAATCCCAGCACTTTGGGAGGCTGAGGTGGGTAGATCACGAGGTCAGGAGATCAAGACCATCCTGGCTAATAGGGTGAAACCCCATCTCTACTAAAAATGCAAAAAAATTAGCCAGGCGTGGTGGTGGGCGCCTGTAGTCCCAGCTACTCGGGAGGCTGAGGCAGGAGAATGGTGTGAACCCAGGAGACGAAGCTTGCAGTGAGCTGAGATCACGCCACTTCACTCCAGCCTGTGTGACAGAGCGAGACTCCGTTTCAAAAAAAAAGATTGATACCCATTAAATAATTTTCATCGCTGAAGGAAATGTGAGGAAACAGTTATCATATACTTAGAGAGAAAGTTTAAATTGCTATTAATCTGGTAATAAATATTAATGTGAAAAAAATGCACACTCCTAGCAATATTCTTAGAAAGGAATCTAAAATATACAATTAAAATCACATAGAAAAAAACTTTACTGCAGAATAGTTTGTAGTATTCAAAAATGAAAAGTCTAATGTTTCTCAATAGTAGAAGGATTAAATACTTTGTGACATGTCCACACAATAAAGCACTATGCAGTTAGTACAAAAATACATCTATGCATACTAACTTGAAGGGGGTTCAGTATACCTCACCATTGAAAACTGGAAGTGACAGAGTAAATGTATAGTGTATCCTTTCTTTTTATAGGTAAAAGCAAAAAACAACAAAATCCTGTATGTGTGTTTTGTGTTTTCACAGTCATGGAGGAGAGGGTTGAAATACAGGAACACCAGGCCATTAGCATTATTTCAGGGCAGTAAAGGGTGGAATGAGAGAAAATGTTCAGGTTTTCTTTATACACCTTATTTTTTTTCCACGTGAAACATAATTTAAGCATGTTGTATTATACTATTGTGTTTAAAATAAAAGTATATATTTTATAAAATAAAAAAATAATAATCACAGCAAGTAAGCCTTCTGTGGAGCCCACAGAAGTCAGCTTTGGGGAACACAGTGCAGGGCAGAGAAGGAAGGAAAATGGGCCAAGATGAGGTGAGACAGGCAGTGGCAAATGGAGAATAACAAGCGTGGCTCACCCCCTGTGCCTCTCAGCACATTCTTGCCTTTTGCTTGGAGGACACTGAGGACATTGGTTTCCTCCCACAAACTCCGATCAGCCGATGTGTCATCATGTGGTGATGTCACTTCAGTTTCACCTAAGTCTGAATCGTGACATTGGCCACCATGAGTGCCCTTCATGTAAGAATGCAAGGAAAAGACATAACTAAATGTAACTGTTTCAGCCTCTGTAGATGGATGCTAGGGCCAAGCTGATACATCAGAGCCTTCTTTTCCCATCACTCATTCCACATTTGCCTTATCCTGGTGGCACCCCAGATGGGCATTGTTTTATTTGGTGGGTGCATTAGTTTCCTAGGGTATTATAACAAAATACCATAAACTAGGTGACTTAAAACAACAGAAATTTATTATCTCCCAGTTTTGGAGGCCAGAAGTGTGAAATCAAGGTGTTGACGAGGCTGTGTTCCCTCTAAAACCCATGGGGGAGTCCTTCCTTGCCTTCTGCTAGCTACTGGTGGTTGCCAGTCATCTTGAGTGTTCCTTGGCTTGTTGAAGCGTCATTCCCATCCTCTGTCTTCACGTGATGTTCTCCCTGCGTGTCTTCACATTGTCTTCCCCTTGTGTGCATCTGTCTCTGTGTCCAGATTTCTCCTTTTTATAAAGAGACCAGCCGTATAGTATTAGGATCTACCCTAATGATCTCATTTTAATTTGATTACCTCTATAAAGACCCTACTTTCAAATAAGGACACATTCTGAAGTACTAGGAGTTAGGACTTCCAAATATCTTACTTGGAGAATACAATTAAACCAATAATAGTGGATGGCCCCAGGCTGTCCTTAGGATCCAGGTTTTTAGTAATGCTCTTTGTGGGGTTTCGGGGCTCCCACTGATGGTTGTTGCTAGATGTGTTGATATCGAAGGCTCCCCACTGAATTCCAGACACAGTCCTCCTTACTCCATTGTAAGCAATACGACTTCTCCCAGTAATTGCGATCAAGGGTAGTAAGTCTTTCCCCAAGTAATTGGGATCAAGGGTAGTAAGTCCTTTTCTGCCTATCAGTTCTATAGTAAAGGGAGCCCGTAATGGGCAACGGACAATCTCAACTCCCAAGCATGTCTCAGTTTTTGGTGAAAACATACTTTGGGCACCAAAACATGTTATCGAAAGATTCCAAAGCTCCAAGGATAAAGAAAATATCCTAAATGTTTCCAGAGAGAAAAAAGCCACAGACATAGGACTGGGTATCTGAATGGCATTGAAATTTTCAGTGGAAACACTGAAAAACAGAAGACAGGAACAATGCCTTAGTAATGCGAAGCCTAGAAATCTATACCCAGTTAAAGCAGGTTGCTTCTGGATTTCTCCCACTGCCAATTTAGTTTTGGCTTTCCTAGGTCTTCTGAGGCAATTAACACTTGATCACCTACTTTGCAGATTCTAAATTATTATAGCATTCATCTTCTCTCCTATTTTCTTTGTCCTGGTAGATTTATGCTCTTATAAAAACTTTCTTTACTCTTATTTTAATGGGGTTTTGGAAAGGAGCTGTTTATGTGGAATTGCCTTATTTTTTACAATGAGAAATTACTTGAAAACAATTTTATGACACTGATTCTTAGAAGCTATTTAGATGTTTTTAAGTGGCCAGATCACTAGGTATGGGTAGAGATTCAGCTCCTTCAGTAACCTAAACTATTATTTCCGGGATGAAATATGATTTTTAATGTTCCAGATAAGTTATCTGGATTTCTTCAGGAGACTGGACTGAGCTGTGAACTGCTCAATCACTGAGAGTTTACTCTTTCCCACCATTAGAGAAAGAAATTAATGGCATGGCGTGAGACATATTTTACTCCCCAACTTTTTCTCTTGAAAAGTTCAAATCTAGAGAAAAACTAAAATGCAATGCAATGAACATCCATATTTCCTTCATTTGGATTCATCAGTTGGTAATATTTTGCCAGTTTGCTTTATCTCTCTGTTATTTATACGTGTGTGTGAGAGACAAAACAATTTGTATATCACAATATGGAGAGATACAGCAGCATAATATCTTATATATAGATATCTCCTATATATTTATGTAAAAATAGAATAGTTGTTGACACTTCATCTCATAGGGATTATACTCATTAGTTTGTGTTGCTATAACAAAGTACCCTAGACTGGGTAGCTTATAAACAACATAAGGGTATTTCTCACAGTTCTAGAGGCAGTAAGTCTAAGATTAGGGTCCCAGCATGGTTGGGTTCTGGTGAGGGCCCTCTTCCAGGTTGCAGACTGCTGACTTCTTGTAACCTCAGATGGCAGAAAGAGGACCAGAGAGCTCTCTGCGAATCCTTTTATAAGGACGCTAATCTCATTCATGAGGGCTCTACCCTTATGACCTAATCACTTGTCAGAGGCCCTACTTCCTAATACCATCACCTTGGGGTTAAGGTATCAATATCACAATTTTGGGGGAGACACAAACATTCAGTCCATTGCAGGGATAGTTTAAAATCATTTCTAAACATCTCAAGAAGACATGCATTCCTAACATGGTTGCATTCAGAGTGAATTAAAAATGCATTGAGCAGTATCTCCTGAGCTAGACTTTAAAAGTAGTTTTTAGTAAAAGTGAACACACACACCCTGCCACACACACACACACACTCACCCTTAATTTCTGGGACCTTGTTTAATCTGAATATATGGAACCATCTGAAATAGCCAATAATCACTGCCATTCTTAATGACATCATTTTGTTAAACATTTTCTTTCTTTTTTTGAGATGGAGTCTAACTTTGTTGCTCAGGCTGGAGTGCAATGGCGTGACCTTGGCTCACTGCAACCTCTACCTCCTGGGTTCAAGCGATTCTCCTGCTTCAGCCTCCTGAGTAGCTGGGATTACAGGTGTGCGCCACCATGCCTGGCTAATTTTTGTATTTTTAGTGGAGATGGGGTTTCATCATGTTAGCCAGGCTGGTCTCAAACTCCTGACCTCAGGTGATCCACTTACCTTGGCCTCCCAAAGTGCTGGGATTACAGGCGTGAGCCACCACACCCTACCTGTTAAGGTTTTCTAATTTAGTAAAAACAAAGGATAGGTAAAGCAGCTCACTGAATGGCCGAGACCTAAGCTGTCTACCCTGGACTGCCAAGATGCCCTGCTGAAGAATAACAGACAACATTCCTAAAACCATTGTTAGTAATCTTAAAATGTTATGTTTTATGTTTTTTTAGCTGTGAAAACAGTTTTTCGAATTTGCTCAAAGTATATATGGCATTCTAGATTTGGGCCAGATGTCCATTAAGTGATTTACAATGTTGAGAACCTAAGGATTCTCAGAATTCTTACTTATTCAGGTTTTTGTGTTCATCCAGATTAAAACTGTCATGCAAAGGGTCCCTATCAAATACTGTCAACACAATTTGACCTAATTGACATTTGTAAAACAACAGCAGAATATGCATTTTTGGAAAGTGCACATAAAATATTTATCCAACAAAGATCACCTAATTGTTTTGTTTTTAAAGAAAGTTTAAATAAAGTTAAAACTTTGCTTGGAAAAAAACTCTCTTCTCCTGTCTCCAGTAATTCCATTAGGGAAGCTGTTAACAGGTAGGGAGGGAGAGAGGCCAGCTCATAGACTTAATAATATCAACTACTTAAATCGTTATACACTAAAATTCTTATTTCTGTTTAAAACTAAATAAATCAAAATTATAACATGCAACATGGCATTCAGGCTTATTAAATTATAAATTTTTTCTGCATCTTAAATAATAGGAAAAAACCTGTTTATCTAGAAGGACTTTGGAGTAGTTACAGTGAGTTTCTATATATATTGTATTTCAATTACTACTTTTCAAAGAACTAAAACATTATATACTATATACTGTTATATGCTATAAAATAAATATACTCAATAGAAATTATACTAAGCATATGTAAATCTTTCTTTCAAGATCCGGAAACCACCACACCTAAAACTGAGGGTACATTAATCATGAATTAATATAGGACATGAGCCCAATTTGAAAATATTTGCTCATAGTGTTACTTTGCATGGAATTGTGATCTGCCCTAGCAGATTTTAATGTTGAATGCATGTATCTTGAAGGAGGAATATCACAAACGGGACTTCACGGAGGTGCTCTCTCCCAATATGTACAACAGTAAACTCTGGGAAGCCTCGGGCCACTGGCAGCATTACAGCGAGAACATGTTTACCTTTGAGATTGAAAAGGACACTTTTGCCCTCAAACCCATGAATTGTCCAGGGCACTGGTGAGTATTAAAAGCGAAGCAGACCTTTTCATGAGAGCACATAGCACGCTTCGTCACAATTAGCTTTTAATGCTTTGTGGAATGAAAGAGTCCCTTTAATCTGAAGAGTGGTGATTACTAATTTTTACTAAGTTGTTTCATTCTGGAGAATGGATTTACTTTTGAAACTACATTTGATCTTTGGCAGATATGGGATGTTAGCTGGTAACCATTGCATTTTTTTGTGCTGATTAAAGGATAATGTTATGTGTCAGTTTTATAAGTTTTATAATATTTGTCTTTCTTATAGTAATGCACTTCAAATGTTCATATTTGCAGAATATTTAGTTCTTTCATACTGTTTGGGTGGATTATAACAAGATCAATGAGGTCATAATCAATGGGTTTCTGGATTTCACTGATTCCAAGATACCATTTTTCTTCCACATTTCAACATTTCTGAAGTTGAAATGCATCTTATAGTTGGTGGCATCTTAGCATTATATCATAATTTAATTAATAGGTTATTTTCTTTCTTTGTAGCACATAAAATGAAGATACATTTTACAATCAATGCTGTCTTCGATTCTGTGAAAGACTAATTATCATAAAGTTGGTATGCAAATTCAACCTTGTAAGACAAACATATTGTACAACTGAAACTGAATAGGCATAATTGTCCACAAAAAACAATCCCAACAATCGTAGTTTTTGTATTATCAACATACATAGTTTCAAGTAAATTTACCTAGAAGATAATTATTAAAACCGGTAACTGAACACTGAAGAAAGCTCTTTGCCCTTTTAAGTGAAGATGAGAAGAAATTTAACTTTATGATGATGTCATGTAAAAAATATACATAACTTTAATTTTAGGAACACTGGTATGTAAACATTCTGTATCCTCTCTTTCTAAACAGAAGGTAGAAGCTATGCTAGTGTTTTGCATTGTAAAACACTTGTGTTAACAATTTCTTAACTCATTTTCTCAAAGGCATCCTTATAGCCTCGTACTTTATAATGAAAGTAGAGAATTTAAGTTTGTCTTTTTACACCTCAGAATAAGAAAGCAAGACTACGGTGGCTTAGAGGCAATGGGATATGGAAGCTAGGAGTGCTTTCTGCAGGAGAGAAGTCTTTCATTCAACAGAGAACATAGTTGAGTGCTTTTTGTGCTTGGAACTAGAAGTGCAGAGGTGATTAAGACACAAACCATTCCCTCATGGAGCTCATGAGCAGAGTGGGCAGGGCCATGCATGTAGACAATCTGTTATAAAAAGACCAGTGCCATAATGATGGCATGTTTGAGGTGTTCCAGGAACGTGAGGAGAAACTGCCTAGCCCTGTCTGGAAAATGTCTAGGAGGGCTTCATTTAAGAAGTAGCCTTTGAAATGAATCATAAACAGTAAATGGTGATTCACTGTGTGGATAAGGGGAGGGAACAGAATTTCTGGGAAGAGATAATAGACAAGCTTCTTTCTCAGAGTGCTGCAGTGATGTAAATGCAAGGTTCACTAATTTGTGGAAGAATTTTTTTTTAACCTGGTGATCTAAGAACTAGAATAAGGAGTTTATGAATCTTGAGGCTTAATTGTAATTTCTTTATATTTAGATAATTATTTAATATTTCTGTGCTGTGTAAAAGCTGTGTGTTACCACATCTTTTCTAGTCTAATGTTTGCCCATCGTCCACGATCTTGGAGGGAAATGCCTATTAGATTTGCTGATTTTGGAGTTCTGCATAGAAATGAACTGTCGGGGACTCTCAGCGGCTTGACCAGAGTGAGGCGCTTCCAGCAGGACGATGCTCACATCTTTTGCACAGTGGAGCAGGTAAACAATAACACAGAGTGAAGCAGGTGGTCACAAATTCAGTGTGAAGCCCCGAACACATCTTGTATTCTTTCAGAGTTACTGAAACATAGACGTTTGGTCTAGTCTCTGAGATTCGTTCAGCTCTAACCTGCTGTGATTCTCTAAATTAGGTCAATAGATTAATCATCTCTTGACATGAAATATATTCCTTCAGTGATTTTATTAACCTAAATTCCATTAAGTGGAGTATTTTAAGGGATTTGGTGGAATTCTGGATGTTTTGTTTTTCAATATTGCCTAGAACTTAAAATCTACTTTTTCAAGTTTTTGTGTTAATTCAAGTTAAAATTGCCATGCAAAGTTTCACTGTCAAACAATTTGACCTAATTGATGTTTATATAACAACAGCAGAATATACATTCTTTGGTTTCATGTTGGATGGGTAATGTGCCAGTGTTGTATCCAATGTGCTTCATGTGGGGTGGGTAATATGCCAATGTTGTACCGAGGTGTGAGGGAGGTACATCTTACACGTGTGTACACCCAGTCATCACGCTTATGAACTACAAAAGGATCAGAGTATTTGTTCTTTGAAATTGCACATAGAATATTTACTAAAATAGACCATATTCTGGACCATAAAACAAGTCTCAATGAGTTGAAAGGGATGCAATTAAAACAAAATGTTTAATTAACCCTAATGTTTAACCCTAATCCTAACTGACCACAATAGAATTAAAAATAGATAACACAAAATCCAAAGGAAAATTAGACAATTTTATATAACAAATGAAATAAAAACACATCAAAATTTGTAGGATGCGATTTAAGTGGTAGAGGGATGTTTATAGCACTGAATACCTGCATTAGAAAAGAAAAATCAATGACTTAGCTTTTACTTAAGATAGAAAAAGAAGAACAAATTACACCCAATGTAATGGAAGCAAAAGAAAGAAAATAAGAAAGAGCAGAGTAGAAATCACCGAAATGGAAAATAAAGAATAAAAATAAAAGCTGGTTCTCTGAGAAGATCAATAAAATTGATAAACCTGTAGTCAGACTGATGAGGGAAAAAAGAGAAGACAAATAAAAATGTCAGGAATGAGACAGATGTCATCACTACAGATTCTTTAGCTGTTAAAAAGATAAGGCAGTTTTATGAATAACTTTATGCTCATACATTTGACAGCTTAGATGAAATGGATGAATCTTTGAAAGACAAAACTATTAAACTTTACTCAAGAAGAAGTAGATCATCTGAATAGCCCTGTGTCTACTACAGAAATTGAATTGATAGTTAAAAACCTTCCTACACAGAAAACTCCAGGCCAAGATGGTTTTACTGGTGAATTCTACCAAACATTAAAGAAGGAATAATACCAATCTAGAGATACTCTTCCAGAAAATTGAAGAGGAGGAAAGCTTCACCACCTCATGAAGCTAATGAAGCTAATATTGCTGTGATAGAAAAATAAGACAAAGAAATTAAAAGAAAACTACTGAACATCTCTCATGAATGTAAAATCAAAAAATTTAAACAACATTTTAGTAAGTCAAATCTAGTAATTTTTTAAGAAGGACATCTTAATCAAATGGACTGAATCCCAGGAATGAAAAGGTAGTTTAACATTAGAAAATGAATCATTGTAATTCCCCACATTCACAAACTAAAAAAAAGAAAATAAACAAAAAGACAAAAAGCATATTATCTCCTCAGTAGATGCAGGGAAAAGTATTTGGCAAAATTCTACATCCATATCTCATAAAAACTCTCAAAACTAGGAATGGAAGGGAACTTTCTTAACCTGATAAAAGGCCTCTATGAAAAACCTACAGCTAACCTCATACTTAATAGTGAAAGTCAAATGCTTTACTCTTAAAATCAGGAATTAGGTAAGGATTCTCTCATTACTTCTCTGATCATAGTACTGCAGGTTCTTTCTGATGCAGTAAGTTAAGAAAGAGAAATAAAAAACACCTAGATTGGAAAGAATTAAAACTCTTGTAAATGACATAATCATCTATGTAGAGATCAGATGGAATCTACAGAAAGCTATTAGAAGTAAGGTGAATTTAGAAAAATTGTAGTATGGAATATCAACATACAAAAATGAATTGTATATGCATTTCATAATAATAAACCCTTGGAAATTGCAAATAAGAAACAATTTATAATAGCTTCTCAAAACGTATGATAGTACTTTGGGATAAGACTGACAAATATGTTGCTATGGACTGAATTGTGACTCCCAAAATTTATATGTTGAAGTCCTAACCCCCAATGTGATGGTGTTTGGAAATGGGGCTTTTGGGAAGTAATTAGGTGTAGATGAGATTATGAAGATGGAGCCCTCATGATATGATTAGTGCCCTTTTAAGGAGATACCAGAGGCTTCCTTATTCTCTCTGCCGTGTGAGGACACAGTGAGAAGTCAGCCATTGGCAAACTAGGAAGAAAGCCCTCACCAAGGAACTGAATCAGCTGGCACATTGATCTTGGATTTCCCAGCCTGCAGAACTGTGAAGAATAAATGATTCTTATTTAAGCCACACAGCCTATGGATTTTTGTTCTGGCAGCCCAAGCTGAGTAATACATACATACACAACCTATACAGTGAAAACTTTAAAACATTGCTGAGATAAATTTAAAGAAGGCCTAAATAAATGAAATATACCTTGTTCGTGGTTTGGAAGACTAAATATTATTAAAATATCAATTATCCCCAAGTTGATCTATAAAGTCAGTACAATCCCAGTCAATACCAAAGCAGACCTTTTTTCTTTTTTTTTTTTTTTTTTTTTTTTTTTGAGACGGAGTCTCGCTCTGTCGCCCAGGCTGGAGTGCAGTGGCGCGATCTCGGCTCACTGCAAGCTCCGCCTCCCGGGTTCACGCCATTCTCCTGCCTCAGCCTCCCGAGTAGCTGGGACTACAGGCACCCGCCACCACGCCCGGCTAATTTTTAGTATTTTTAGTAGAGACGGGGTGACCTTTTTTCCCTGTAAGAGTTGACATGCTGATTCTAAAATTCGTATAGAAAGCACAAGAACCTAGAATAGCCAAAAGAACTTTGAAAGATAAAAACAAATTTGGAAGACTCACTATGCTTGATTTCAAGAATTATGAGAAACTACAGTAATCATGCTGGTCTAGATAGATAAATCAGCAAAACAGAGTCTAGAAATAGACACAAATATATGGACAACTGATTTTTAATTAAGATTCGAAGGCAATAAAATGGAGGAAAGGTAATATGGTCAACAAATGATGCTGGAATGATTGTGTATCCATATGCAAAACATGAGGTATGAGGATTCATACCTCATACCATATGAAAAAATTAAGATGAATCACAGGCCTAAATGTCAAACATAAAAATACAAAACTTCTAGAATAAAAATTGGGGAAAATCTTTGTGATTAGGTGATAGGTGATGATTTCTCAGATATGACACCAAAGGGCAATCCATAAAAGAAAAAAGTTGATAAATTGGATTCCTCAAAATTTAAAACTTCTGCTCTTCAAAAAATATTGATCAGAGACAGGAAAGACAGGTTACAGACTGGGAGAAAATATTTGTGAGGCATATATCAAATAAAGGACTTGAATCCAGAATACTTAACAAATATTCAAACCTCAATAAGAAAACAGACAACCCAGTTAAACAATGAGCAAAAAAGACCTGCTTTGGGGAAGATGAAGCAGGTGCTTTCCCTTTCCTTCCCTCTAAGAACAAGTAAAAACCTTGGATATTACATATAAAACAAACACGAGACTCTGAAAGGTGATGAGAAAAAAGGCACACTGGCTATGGACATCAGGACCTAAGAAACAACATGGTAGTGAGTTCCTTAGGTGTTTTTGTTTTGTTTTGTTTTGTTTTGTTTTGCCACATATATTCCAGACTTGGCAACCAACAGATGCCGACAGGCATCAATAAAACAGGCCAACAGAAGTCTGCTTGCTGTAGCCAAAGGACTAGGAAAGGGGCAGCCTAGAAAGATAGAAAAGTTGTAGACAATATCTACTATATTTCAACCAGACACCACAGAAAAAACTGTGGCCCTTTATATGCCAGCTAAGGCTGATTGAGGAGCTTATATTTTAACTCTCAGCAGGCTCTAAATAAGTACCTCAATACCTGTTGGAATGGGTAAGAGAAGGCTTATTAGGAAGCTGGGACTTTTACTCCTGCATTAACAAGATCCCATCCCCCTCCCCCAACCCAGCAGTGTCAGTGAAGACTATGTGGGGAGCCTGGACTTTTGCCCTCCCCTGGAAGTAATGAGGTGCCTCTTCCACTCCTGCTTGAGTAGTGTCAGAAGACGTCTAGTGGAAAGATAAGACTTTCTCACTGCCAATTGGTCATGAGGCCATGCTTTCTGTGTGCAGTAAAGGCCATGGAGGGGGGGCTAGAACAACCGTGCAACCCAGAAGTAACGAGGAGCTCCTCTCCCCTTACTTCCTTTCTAAAAGGAGCTTGGACTGCTTTTCCCACTTGCCAGTAACTGTCCAGTACTGTCCTCCCTCTGCTGGAAGAGTGTCAGTGGAAGTCAGCTAAAACAACATTTAAGATCCAGAGGCTTACTATAAAACCCAAAATGTCCAGGTTTAAGAAATTGAAAATCACTCATCATGCTAAGAACAAGAAAAATCTCAACTTGAATTTAAAAAGACAATCTATGAACGGTAACACTGAAATAACAAAAGATGTTACAATTATCTGCCAGAGATTTTAAAGCAACCACCATAAAAATGCAATTACTAACTAATGAGCAATTACTAACACACTTGAAACAAACAAAAATTACAAAGTCAGCGAAGAAATAGAAAATCTCAGGAAAGAAATAGAAGATGTAAAGAAGAACCAAATGGAAATTTTGAACTGAGAAATATAATATTCAGTGAATAGATTCATGAGCAGAATGGTGAAGACAGACATAAAGAGAAGAACAGAAATTACGCAATCTGAAAAACAGAGAGAGAACAGACTGAAAGAGAAAATAACAGAGCCTGAGAACAGTGGGATATAACAAGATATCTAACATTCATATCATCATAATTTTGGAAGGAGAGGAGACTGAAGGTGGGAGTGAAAAAGTACTCAAAGAAATAATAGCTGACAACTTGCCAAATTTGGCAAAAGACATCTACAGATTCAAGAAAACTGTTCAGGATAAACTCAAAGAAACCTACACCAAGATACATCATAGTAAACTGAAAACTAAAGACAAAGGAAAAGCTTGAAAGCAATGAGAGAGAAATGATGCATTACCTTTAAAGAGAAAAACAATTTGAATGATAGCAATTTCTCATTAAAAAACAAAAATCCTGGAGGCCAGAAGGAAGTGGCACAATACTTTTAAAGTGCTGAAAAAAAGAAAAAGGAATTTTCAACCCAGAATTCTATGTCTAAAGAAAATACCCTTCAGGAATTGAGGGGAAATCAAGACATTGGACCCACCAAAAGAATGGCTGTAGGAAGTTTTCTAAACAGAAAGGAAATGATGAAAACAGGAATCAGGGAACTTTAGGAAGAAAAAGATTGTGAAAATAAAAACAGGTAAATACAATATATTTTCCTTCTCCTTTTGCGTTTTCTAAATTATGTTTGATCATTGAAGTAAAAATCACATGTTCTTTCTGATGTTCTAAATGTATGTACAAGAAATGTTTAAGAAAATTATACTATAAATGGGGTAAGGTATAGGGAATAAAAGTTTTTGTACTTCACCTGAGCTGGTAAAGTGACAATATCTAGACTGATAAGTTATATAATACCTAGAGAAACCAATAAAAAAAAAAGCTATAGACAGGGATACACTAAGAGAACCTATAGATAAATTGGAATTGAATTCCAAAAAAATGTTAAAGTAATCCATAGGAAGACAAGAAGGAAACAAAAAGGCAGTGTAAAGCCCTAACATATTAAGTGTAAATGGTCTAAATAATCCAATTAAAAGAGATTGACATAGTAGATTAAAAAATATGACCCAGGCTGGGTGAGGTGGCTCATGCCTGTAATTCCAGCACTTTGGGAGGCTGAGGCAGGCAGATCATGAGGTCAGGAGTTCAAGACCAGCCTGACCAACATGGTGAAACCCCATCTCTACTAAAAATACATAAATTAGCTCGGTGTGGTGGCACACACCTGTAATCCCAGCTATCAGGATGCTGAGGCAAGAGAATCGCTTGAACTTGGGAGGCAGAGGTTGCAGTGAGCCGAGATCATGCCACTGCACTCCAGCCTGGGTGACAGTGATACTCCATCTCAAAAAAAAAAAAAATGACCCCCCAAAAAAAAGAAGTCCCATGATATGCCAATTAAAAGCTGGAGAAAGGCCAGGCATGGTAGCTCACGCCTGTAATCCCAGCACTTTGGGAGGCTGAGGTGGGTGGATCACCTGAGGTTGGGAGTTCGAGACCAGACTGACTAACATGGAGAAACCCTGTCTCTACTAAAAATATAAAATTAGCCAGGCGTGGTGGCACGTGCCTGTAATCCCAGCTACTCAGGAGGCTGAGACAGGAGAATTGCTTGAACCCGGGAGGTGGAGGTTGTGGTGAGCTGAGACTGTGCCATTGCACTGCAGCCTGGGCAACAAGAGCAAAACTCCGTCTCAAAAAAAAAAAAAAAAAGCTGGAGAACTAGGAAAGCTGATGGTATAACTCCCAGTCTAAGGCCAAAAGCCTCAGTGGGGTGAGCAAAGGAGGGAGCTGGTGTAAGTCCCAGAGTTGGTGGGCCTGAGAACCAGGAGCTCCAGTGTCTGAGAACAGGAGAAAATAAATGTCCCAAGTCAGAAAGAGAGAGAATTTGCCTTTCCTCTGCCTTTGAGTTCTATTCCTGCCCTCAACAGATTGGATGAGGCCCACCCACATTGGTGAGGGTGGAAGGTGTTTACCAATTCCACTGATTCAGATGCTCATCTCTTCGAGAAACACACTCACAGGCATTCCCAGAAATAAATGTCGTAAGGGTGGCCAGCTGTCTGGCATCTTTTAGCTCAGTCGAGTTAACACTTAAAAGTAGCCATCACAAGCTATTATCCTCAGCAAACTAACACAGGAACAGAAAACCAAACTCCATATGTTCTCACTTATAAGTGGGAACTGAACAATGAGAACAGATGGACACAGGGAGGGGAACAACACACACTGGGGCCTGTCGGAGGGAAGAGGAGGGAGGGAGAGCATCAGGATAAATAGCTAATGCATCCTGGGCTAAATACTTAGGTGATGGGTTGATAGGTGGAGCAAACCACCATGGCACACATATACCTATGTAACAAACTACACATCCTGCACGTGTACCCAGGAACTTAAAAAAAAATGGGTGTAGTGGCTCACGCCTATAATCCAGCACTTGGGGAGGCTGAGGCAGGTGGGTCACTTGAGGCCAGGAGTGGAGACCAGCCTGGCCAACATGGCGAAACCCCTTCTCTACTAAAAAAAAAAAAAAATACAAAAATTAGCCGAGCACCTGTAGTTCCAGCTACTCCGGAGGCTGAGGCATGAGAATCGCTTGAACCCGAGAGGCAGAGGTTGCAGTGAGCCAAGACCACACCACTGCGTTCCAGCCTGGGTGACAGAGCAAGACTGTCTCAAAAAACAAAACAAAACAAAAAACTAGCCATTGCAGTTAATGAATGAAAGACTTGATGTCTCAAATTCATCAAATTCCCTGCATTTCAGTTGCCTCTCTCTGGTTTAAGCCACCGCCATCTTGCTCCTAATTGACTCAGCCAGCTTCCTGATGGGGCTGTCTTCTAATCTTGCCAGTTCATTCCACATACTGTGAAAGAACACATTGAGTCATGTTAGTCCCCTGCTTAAACAAAACAAAACAAAAAAAACCCTTCATTGCCTCCCCATTGTTCTCAGCCTAAAAAATCCATACATTCGCCTGGCTTTGAAAGCACTTAATTTTCTCTGGCCCCTGCCCACCTACCACACTGCCCCTCTGCCCTTCAGCCCATCGTATGCAGCCCCCCGACTTAGTCTGCTCCTCTGTCCACGGAGCCTTCAGCTCAGTGTGTCCTCTGCTCACAGAGCTCCTGAGCTTCCACTCCATGCAGAGCGTTTGCTTGTCCCCTGCTGCAGCTCAGTCTCACTTCCTCTGGGCAGCCCCTCTGTGCCGCTCTCCTGTGCGTGGCACTGCCTTTTCACAGTATGGTTCCCTCGCCTACTCCTTCTCCATTCCCTGCACGTGCCTGGCACTCAAACGAAGGTTCAACTCAGGATTGGATAAACAGCCAAAACAGGATCATCAACTGTACTCCATTAAAAACATGCTGTATTTCTGTCTGACATGAAGAATTTTATTTTTTAAAACATAAATGAATTTGATGTTCTATTTGAATGTTTCATTTGCTTCGATTTCAGATTGAAGAAGAAATAAAGGGGTGTTTGCAGTTTTTGCAATCTGTTTACTCAACATTTGGCTTCTCCTTTCAATTAAACCTGTCAACAAGGCCGGAAAACTTCCTAGGAGAGATTGAGATGTGGAATGAGGCTGAGAAGGTAAGAGACACACCTTGTGATTCCTCTTCATTTTAGTCGTATGGAAAACACCTGAGAGGCTGCAGTCTTCACAGGAGGATGCAATAATTTGTAATAGAAATTTTGAACCTGGAAATTATGAGATAGATATATAGGTTGTAGAATGTGGTTATCCCGTTTTCTTTGTGACGGTGATAATAATACCTTACATTTGCTTCACACTTAAAGTTCATGTCTGGCTTTTATTTATAGTCCTTCAGTGCTGGTCACTAATAGCTGGCCCAGGATTTTAAAGAAATCCTCTGATTGCTGTAACTCTCGGTTTGTGTGGTTTATCTTAAACCATTGCCTGTTGAGTCATCTTAGTCCGACTGTAGAGTCCCAGGGCTGCATGGTCTAGATGTAGATGTGCATAGTCCCCTTCATAGTCACGTCCTGTTGTGCCCTGCCCTGTGTCTGTCTGAAGACACCCACGCCTGAAGACGTTACATCTAAGCTTTGCAAAACCAAGGTAAGGAGATCATCACATTGCTTTTTTTTCTTAATAAACACAAAGGATATAGTGTGTTTCCTGTGTTCACTTTTATTAAAAATGAGGATGGTGTCATGGCCAGACACCCTGCTCTGCCTGTTAGTTCTCCTCTTCTTGGAATAGTCCCCACTTATCCATGGGAATAAGACCCCAAGTGGATGCCCAAAACCTGGATGGCACCAAATTGACGGCAATCAGGTTAGGACACGTATCTGTTCATGCCTTCAACCCACAAATTTAATGCCCTTTCTTTTTTTCTTTTTTTTTTGAGACGAAGTCTTGCTCTGTCCCCAGGCTGGAGTGCAATGGCGCGATCTCAGCTCACTGCAAGCTCCGCCTCCGGGGTTCACGCCATTCTCCTGCCTCAGCGTCCCGAGTAGCTGGGACTATAGGCCCCCGCCACCACACCCGGCCAATTTTTTGTATTTTTAGCAGAGGCAGGGTTTCACCGTGTTAGCCAGGATGGATCTGACTTCCTGATCCTCCTGCCTCTGCCTCCCAAAGTGCTGGGATTTAATGCCCTTTCTTTTCTTAACTAAGCACTATTCATGCACTGTGGCTGGAGCTTTTGCAGTGTGAGGTGCAGCAGCAAAACTAGCATGAAGTTCTTTTTCCTTCTTCACTAATTCACAACTTACCCAATGGATAGAAGATTTTTTTTTAACCATAGCTCTTAGCAACTTCAGCATAGGATTCTTTTTTCCTTATTAAATGGATAACTTTCACCTTTTCACTTAAAGGAAGCGTTTTGTGGCTTCACTCTGGCATATCCAGATTGCTAGTAACACAACTCTTGTGCTTTGAGGCCATGGTTAAGGAAAATAAGGGTGACTGAACATAAGCACTGTGATACTGCACAGTTGATTTGATAAACATGGCAGCTCCCAAGTGACTAGCAGGTGGGCAGTGCACCCAGCATGGAGACTCTGGACAAAAGGACGGTTCACATCCCAGGTAGGGCAGAGTAGGGTAGTGCTTTATCCTGCTGCTCAGAGCAGTGCACAATTTAAAACTTATGAGTTGTTTATTTCTGGAATTTTCCATTTAATATTTTCAGACTGCAGTCGACTGCGGGTAACTGAAACTGAGAAAAATGAAACCACAGAGAAGGGGGACTGCTGTACTCATGGGAGCTTAACACACCAATACAAGAAATAAGAATCAGAGAAGCCCTGGATTAATAGTATAACAATTATTTTTACGTGATTAATAGGTACAGAAGCTGAGCAGAGGCTGCACGGAAGCAGTTTAGCCTTGAGCTCTAAGGAGGGCCTTCTCCTCCCCACTGACCCGTGCCCATCCTAAGCTCTTCTTCCACATCCACTGCATGGACAAAGAGGGCCAAATGAGATAGCCTATCTACCCTGGGAAGGATGCAGACTCAGTTTACCTAACAGCTGTGTGGAAGCAGGAAGAGGAAATGAGGACACAGAGCTCAGCTCTGGAGCCATTTGTTCCAGACTTTAAAGTCTGAAAGTACTTTATCTCCATGAGTAAATTATAGAAGATCTATAAGCATCAGGATCCAGCATGAAATGGTGATGATGATGACGATGGTGGTGGTGGTGGTGGTGGTGATGTAGCAATAACACCCACTTCCTGAGGGTATGGTGAACTTAAATGAAGTAATTTACACGGAGTGTTAGGCATAGTGCCAGGCACATGTAAGTGCCCAGTAGACGTTAGGTGTTGGTATCATTGTCATTACTCCATTCATTTGAAACTTGGTGGGGTGTGGGGAGCTGAAAAGGGGATGGACCAGGTGTAGACCTGGCATGGGGAGAATAGGCTGGAAGTCCCAGCATTTTTGCTCCTTTCTTAATTAATGGGGGTAAATAGTTTAGCAGCCAAGCCTGAGGTCACCCAGGGGTGTGACTGGATGGACCTGCTTCCACTTTTGAGATATTTCTCTCCAATAACTAACCCTGGCCTGGAAATCAGTGAGATGAGCATTGAAATATTTTGTCTTCAGAAGTGTCTGAAATGGTTTGAAAGAGACAACATCTTCATGTATCCGATGCTCTCTCGGCTCTGGCAGCTACTACTGTGCCCTCCTGTCCTGTGTCCTCCAAGGCCCGAGGAGCAGCAGTGACCCCTGCTTTATCCTCTTCTCCAAAACTTGGCCTTTCTTTGGCTTTTTAGCTTCTTGGAGTCCCCAGAATTCTTTCCATCACTTGGTATCTGCTGTAGGAGGGCTTCATTTGTCCTGGAAACATGTACCTGTGTTCCTTCTCCTTTGAGAAACAGAGTGGAACAGGGGAGCGCGGCCTCCAGGCCCAGGAAGTGTCTCCGTGGGGTGGCGTTCTCTGGTCCTAAGTAGAAAAGAAGCTGCTTCTGTAAGATCAGGCCTATGCGGGACATTCCCAGGATCCCAGGAATAAAATCTTCATCTCTCTCAAGATCAGATCCTGACTGAGGACCTGTGAAAGGCTGCCAGGACTCCAGGAGTCACCTTTCTTGATGATGGCAGCTTCGGCCCTAAGACTCTGCCACGGCTCTGATTTCCCCATGAGGCATGTCACTCCCAAGTCTGCCCCCTCATGGGCACCCGTATGTTGGAGGTGATGATGGGAGTTTGGCTCGTGTTTTGGCAGTACTTTTGGCCAAGGACTTAGGAATGCCCACGTGCTTCCCAGGGCAGCTGGATTCACGGGAATACTGGAAGACTCTGGGAAATTTTTCATTAATACACACTCGCACCCTCACGTTCAATGTGGAACATCTTCACTACAAGCTAAGTTGAAGGCATGTAGTGGCTTAGGCTGAAGACAAAAGTGGAGCCTCATGCTTCCACACCCCTATAAATTATAAGTGACCCTCCCAGACACGTGCAGAGGTGAAGGAAAGGCAAAAAGGAAGTAGTGAGGCCTGCCCTCTTGGCCTTCTTACCCACCCAAACTCAGAGTGGAAGAGGGAGTGTGATCAAGGCTTTCCTGCTTTTTCATGTGTGGAGGCCCGTCACCAGGAGGCAGAAGCTGGTTGATGTGTAGGGCACAGGGGGCCTGTGTTGGGAGGAGGGCCAAAAGCGACCCCTCCCTAATGCTTACCTGGAATTCACTGGAACAATTTATAAATGATCTTTTCTCCCCAGTTGAAATGTTTATGTTTCTTTGAGAGCAGGTGCCACTTTAATCATCTCTGTGTAGTCCCTGCTCAATAGTTTATTGAATGTAAAAGATGCTCAATAAATATATGTTGAACTAACATAGACTGTAATGAAGAGTTATAGTAACTTTTGTGAGCTGTATGTAAAAAAAAAAAGATACAATGTATAATTGTATCTTTTTTCTTCTTTTGAAAAAGCAACTGCAGAACAGCTTGATGGACTTTGGAGAACCGTGGAAAATGAACCCAGGAGATGGAGCATTTTATGGCCCTAAAGTGAGTCGACCACATGCTTCAAAACAGCAAAATGTAAAAGAAAAATAAATACTCTCTCTAAGCAAACGTTATTTAATTTGTAGATTGACATAAAAATCAAGGATGCTATTGGCAGATACCATCAATGTGCTACAATTCAGCTGGACTTCCAACTGCCTATTAGATTTAATCTCACGTATGTTAGGTGAGTGATTGAATGTGATAAATATTATAGTACTAATATTCTAGTTTTTTGTAATTTGAGTATTAGCAATGCAAAAGTAAACATTAGTGAATATCTAGTATATGTGCTATACACGCAATATATATTTGTTTACCTGATCATAATCCAGTTGGGAATCAACTTGAATTTTCTGGTCTAGTAGGGGGAGGAAGATAAGTAAACATGAGAGTAGAGATATGAACAAAGTTCCATGAAAATATGATCCAGGCTGCTGACTCTCCCTGAGTTACAGGGGGAAGACTTCACAAAATGCTGGCATTGGGTCTGTGTCTTAAGGATGAGATGTTTTCTTGAAAAAGCAGGGAAAAAAAGGCAATTTTATCACTGTAAACCAACAACTTCTTTAAAAAAAATACAGTAAGTCAGTGTGGCGATTCCTCAGGGATCTAGAACTGGAAATACCATTTGACCCAGCCATCCCATTACTGGGTATATACCCAAAGGACTATAAATCATGCTGCTATAAAGACACATGCACACGTATGTTTATTGCGGCATTATTCACAATAGCAAAGACTTGGAACCAACCCAAATGTCCAACAATGATAGACTGGATTAAGAAAATGTGGCACATATACACCATGGAATACTATGCAGCCATAAAAAATGATGAGTTCATGTCCTTTGTAGGGACATGGATGAAATTGGAAATCATCATTCTCAGTAAACTATCGCAAGAACAAAAAACCAAACACCGCATATTCTCACGTATAGGTGGGAATTGAACAATGAGATCACATGGACACAGGAAGGGGAATATCACACTCTGGGGACTGTTGTGGGGTGGGGGAAGGGTGGAGGGATAGCATCAGGAGATATACCTAATGCTAGATGACGAGTTAGTGGGTGCAGCGCACCAGCATGGCACACGTATACATATGTAACTAACCTGCACAATGTGCACAAGTACCCTAAAACTTAAAGTATAATTAAAAAAATAAAATAAAATAAATAAATAAATAAAAAATATATTTTACATAATTTAGTAATCCAAAAAAAAAAATACAGTAAAATTAACTCTGTGTGTGTGTGTGTTGTGTGTACAGCTTGATGGTTATGATTCTGTTGTTCTCTTGTGCTGCTCCTTTGTAGTCACACACTCCTCCTACTCCTAACCCCTGGCTACCTTTAATGAGCTCCCCATCACCATAGTCTTGCCCTTTCCAGAATGTCATGTAAACGGAGCCATGCAGTATCGAGCCTTCTGAGACTGGCTTCTTTCACGTAGCACAGTGCTGTGGAGATTCATCCATGGTTCTGCAAGTATTGATAGTTTGTTCCTTTCTATCACTGACTGGTGTGCCATTGTGGATCCAATCTCTCATTGAAGGGTGTTTGGGTTGCTTCCAGTTCTTGGTAATTATGAATAGAGCTGCTGTAGATATTAGTGTATAGGTTTTTGTGTGAATAGAAGTTTTCATTTCTTTAGGTTAAATAACTGGGAATGGGTCATATGATAATTAAATATTTAACTTTGTAGAAACTGCCAAACTGTCTTCCAGAGCAGCTGCAGCATTTTGCATTCTCACCTGCAATGTGTAAAGAGTTCCAGATGTTCCACATCCTTGCCAGTACTTGATATTGTCAGGTTTTGTTTGTTAAGCAGTTCTAATAGGTGTGTAGTAGTATTTCATTATCTTTTGATTTTACATTTTTTTTAGTGGCTAATAATGTTAACATCTTTTCATGTGCTTATTTGCTATTCATTTATCCTCTTTGGTTAAAAGTCTGCCAAAGTCTTTTTGCTCATTTTTAATTGAGTGATTTGTTTTCTTACTGTTGAGTTTTGAGAATTCTTTATATATTCTAGATACTAGCCCTTGGAGGAATATATGATCTGCAAATATTTTACCCTGGTCTTTAGCTTGCTTTTTCATTTTTTGTAATATCTTTACTTTCCCCTTCATCCTGAGTTATTAAATACAATAAAGTTTAATTTCTCCATTTTTTTCTTTTATGGCTCATGCTTTGGCATCACATCTATAAGCTCTGCCTAAGTACAGGCCATGAAGATTTTCTTCTATGTTTTATATTAAAAGTTTTCTAGTTCTAAGACCTGATGTGAGTTCATTGTTTGTGTAAGATGCGACATTTAGGTCAAGATTCATTGTTTGCATCTAAGTGTCTAATTATTCACACATCAGATGATGTCAGAACAGGCCACTATTTCACCATCGACTTGCCTTTGGATCTTTGTCAGAAATTAGTTGGACATATATATGTGGGTCTGTTTCTAGATTATAAATTCTGTTCTGTGGGACCACTGATTATCCCTTTGTTCACTGTGTGAACATCACCGAGTGTGCTTACACAAACCTGGGTGGTAGAGCCTACTACATACCTAGGCTAATATGGTCTAGACTATTGCTTCTAGGCTACAGACCTGTAAAGCATGTTACTCTACTGAATACTGTAGGCAACTGTAACACAGTGGTAAGGTATTTGTGTATCAAAACATATCTCAACATAGAAAAGGTACAGTAAATTTAGGTATAAAAGATAAAAAATGGTACAGTTGTTTAGGACACTTACCATGAATGGAGCTTGCATAACTGGAAGTTGCTCCAGGCGAGTCAGTAAGTTGTAAGTATATGTGAAGGCCGAGGACATTAGTGTATACTACTGTAGACATTATAAACACTGTACATTTAGGCTACACTAAATTTAAATAATTGTTTTCTTCAATAGTAAATTAAGCTTAGCTTACTGTAACTTTTTTACTTTATACATTTTTGACATTTTAAAACTTTTGAATCTTTTATTATAGCACTTACCTTAAAACACAAATACATTATAGTTGTACAAAAATATTTTCTTTATATCTTTATTCTATAAACATTTTTCTATTAAAAACTTCAAAAATTTTTTACTTTTTAAGTTTTTTTGTTAAAAACTAAGACACAAACACATTCATCAGCCTAGTAGCCTAGGCCTACACAAGGCCAAGGTTATCGATATCACTGTCTTCCACCTCCATATCTTGTCCCAGTGGAAGGTTCCAGGGGCAGTACACGCATGGAGCTGTCATCACCCATGATGATAGTGCCTTCTGGAATACCTCCTGAAAGACCAGCCCCAGGCTGTTTTACAGCTAACTTTTTTTTTTTAAAGTAAGTGAAAGAATACACCTTAAATAACGATTAAAAGTATAGTGTAGTAAATACATAAACCAGTAACAGTTGTTTATTATCATTATCAAGTATGATGTCCAGTACATAATTGTATGCACTGTCCTTTTATACAGCTGGCAGCACGGTAGATTTATTTACACCAGCCTCACCACAAACACCTGAATAATGGGAAGATTTTTAGCTCCATTATAATCTTACTGGGCCACTGTCATGTATGTGCTCTGTTGTTGGCCAGAACACTGTTACGCAGTGCATGACTGTATATATATATATATACAGGCACAGCTTGTTTTATCGTGCTTCACACTGTATAGCACTTCGCAGACGCTGCATTTTTTATAAACTGAAGGTTTGTGGCAACTCTGTGTCAAGCAAGTCTGTCAGTGCCATTTTTCCAACAGCATGGGCTTACTTCATGTCTTTGTGTCACATTTAGGTAATTCTTGCAGTATTTCAAGCTTTTTCATTATTATTGTATCTGTTATGGTGATTAGTGATATTTGATATTACTGTTATAATTTTAGGGGGCACCATGAACTATGCCCATTTAAAACGGTGAACTTTACCGATAAATGTCGTCTGTTGTTACCACTCCACCGGCCCCTCCCTAATCTCTCTCCCTCTCCTCAGCCTTCCCTATTCCCTGAGACACAATAACATTGAAATTAGGCTAATTAATAACCCTACAACAGCCTGTAAATATTCATGTTTAAAGAAGAGTCATAAGTCTCTCACCTTAGATCAAAAGCTAGAAATGATTAAGCTTGGTGAGGAAGGACTGTTGAAAGCCCAGACAGGCCAAAAGCTCGGCCTCTTGCACCAGTTACCCAAGTTGTGAATGCAAAGGAAAAGCTCTTGAAGGACATTAAAAGTGCTACTCCAGTGAACACAAATGATAAGGAAGTGAAACAGCCTTCTTGCTGATGTGGAGAAAGTTTCCCTGAAGCCAAAGACTAATCCAGAGCAAAGCCCTAACTTTTCAATTCTGTGAAGACTGAGAGAGGTGAAGAAGCTGCAGAAGCAAAGTTTGAAACTAGCAGAGGTTGGTTCATGAAGTTAAAAGAACCATCTCCAGGGCCAGGTGCAGTGGCTCATGCCTGTAATCCCAGCACTTTGGGAGGCAGAGGCAGGAGGATCACCTGAGGTCAGGAGTTCAAGACCAGCCTGGCCAACTCCATATGGTTGGTGAAACCCCGTCTCTACTAAAAATACAAAAATAAAAATAAAAAAATTACCTGGGCGTGGTGGTGGGTGCCTGTAATCCCAGCTACTTGGGAGGCTGAGGCAGGAGAAACGTGTGAATCCAGAAGGCGGAAGTTGCAGTGAGCCAAGACCACGCCACTGCACTCCAGCCTGGACAACAAGAGTGAAACTCCATCTCAAAAAAAAAGCCATCTCCGTAATATAAAAGTGCAAGGTAAAGCAACAAGTGTTGATGTACAAGCTGCAGCAAGTTATCCAGAAGATCTAGCTAAGATCAGTGATGAAAATGACAACACTAAACAACAGATTTTCAATATATATGAAACAGCCTTCTATTAGAAGAAGATGCCCTCTAGGACTTTCATAGCTAGAAAGGAAAAGTCAATGACTGGCTTCAAAACTTCAAAAGACAGGCTCACCCTCTTATTAGGAGCTAATGCAGCTGGTGACTTTAAGTTGAAGCCAGTGCTCATTTACCATTCAGAAAATCTTAGAACCCTTACGAATAATGCTAAATTTACTCTGCCTGTGTTTAGAAATGGAACAACAAAGCCTAGATGACAGCACATCTGTTTACAGCATGATTTACTGAATATTTTAAGCCCACTGTTGAGACCTACTGCTCAGGAAAAAAAGAAAAGATTCATTTCAAAAGATTACTGCTCATTGACAATGCACCTGGTCATCCAAGAGCTCTGATGGAGACGAACAAGGAGATTAATGTTTTCTCATGCCTATTAACACAACATCCATTCTGCAGCCCATGGATCAAGGCACAATTTTGACTTTCAAGTCTTGTTATTTAAAAATTCATTTTGGAAGGCATACTACACACTACATGCCATATACATTAACAACCTCATAAGCAATATTATTTTTGTTTTCAATCATAGTACATGTTTTAAAGAGCTTAGGAGGAGAACATTATATTATATTTACCAAATATTTACCATTTCTGTTGATCTTGTTTCATTCCTGATGTTCCAGGGTTCCCTCTGGTATCATTTCTCATATATCTGAAGATATAAGAGAATAAACAGTTTATTTAAAGCAGGTCGGTTGAAGATGAATTGCCTTATTTTCTTTCATCTGAGAATGTCTTTATTTTGTTGTACTTTCAAAGAAAATAACCTTCTTTGCTTGTACAATTCTGGGTTGATAGTTATTTAGTTTTAATATTTTAAAAATATTGTTTAAAAATATATATTAACTTAGTAGTATAGCAAGAGGACGCTTCTGAGGTTAATGCAAACTTTGAACACTCATCTTTTTTTTTTTTTTTTTTTTGAGATGAGTCTTGCTCTGTTGCCCAGGCTGGAGTGCAGTGGCACAATCTTGGCTCACTGAAACCTCCGCCTCCTGGGTTCAAGCAATTCTTCTGCCTCAGCCTCCTGAGTAACTGGGACTATAGGCATGCACCACCATGCCTGGCTAAACTTTGTATTTTTAGTGGAGACAGGGTTTCACCATGTTGGCCAGGCTGGTCTCAAACTCCTTACCTCCTCCCACCTCAGCCTCCCAAAGTGCTGAGATTACAGGCGTAAGCCACCGATCCTGACCTAGAACACTTATCTTCTAATTTAAAAACAGAGACATCCATTTTTGTGTTAACCTTTGTTGCATCTCATTTCCAGAGTAAGTAGACATGAAATAAAATTTATGAAGGGAAAATATAGAAAAATTTTGATGCTTACAATGAAATAAATATTAGAACATTACTGCTCCAATGATTTAGTGAGGATCTTGAAATGAATTCTGAAGTCTTCCAATGTTTGCATTTATTGGAGGGGCTCCTGAGTTCTATCAACTTGTTTTTTCAAGTCTTGTTCTCATCTTGTGCATAAATGTTAACGCTTCCCAAAGTAAAAACTTAGCTTTCTTACTTTTACTTTTTATTAAATTTAATACAAAATATGACCTGAGTAGTTAAAAAATATTTTACATTATTTGCAGTAAGATGTCATTAGCCCTTTCAAAGAGCAAATTTTAAAACTTCAATCTGGGTGAAAGATTGGCTAGTTTTATAGAAAGATTTGCCGTCTTAAACTCAAGCTGATTTTTCTATTTTTATGTAAATAACTGAGATGCCATCTTATTAGTTCTTCCAAGGTCATGTTTGTAAAATAAACATTACATGAGAGCTTTCCTGTCATCTACACTATATGTTGTTTAGCGTGTTGAACAAATTTGAGTTCCTAAGTTGTAATCTGTCCTCATGTGGTCTATGCTATTTGCACGTGTGCCGCTACACACTGAGATGATAACGCTGTACGATTTTAAATGGTAGCAGTTTCTGTAGGCTGTAGGCTGAATATTTTGATGAACTGCTTAGTTTGGGGGTTTTATTTTTTAAGTTATATAATTTATTTTCTTGCAAAGTAAAAACAAAAAATATTGTTACACATCCTGCTGGCTTTTATGGTTTCTGATGAGAAATATGCAGTAATTCGAGTCACTTTTCCTTTATGTGTCACACGATTGTGATGTGTCTGTCTGTGGACTTATTCAAGTCTATGTTGTGGTGGTTTGAACTTCTTGAATCTGTAAGTTATTGGTTTGCGAAAGTTGGATAGTTTTCAGCCATTGTTTTTCCATATTTCTTTTGTACTATACCTCCGCTCCTTCTGGGACTCAGGTGACCTGAATATTAGACCTTTTGGTATTTTTCCAGTTTTCTGAGGCTGTTTATGCTTCCTTCAGTCTTTCTTTGCATATCTCTCAGATTGGATACATTCTATTTACTTATCTTCAAATTCACCAACTCTTTACCATCTCTGTTGCCACTGAATCCATCTAATGACTTTTTAAAACTTTCTGTGATTGTAGTTTTCAGTTCTACAGTCTCTGTTGTTCATGTTTTGTATTTCTTCCTGAGACTTTGGTCTTTCCAGTCACTCCAGGTGTGTTTACCCTGCTTCCTGGGGTACAGTTATAATGGCTATTTCTAGCCTTTGGTAATTCCATCATTTGTATTTTCTTGCTGCTGGACTGTTGTTTGTCTTTTCTTCTCACAAATTGAGAATTTTCCTAATGATTCATATGCTAAGTAATTTAGGATTGTATCCTGAACGTCTTGAATATTATGTTATGAGATGCTGTGTCTTGTTTAAATCCTAAGGCGGTTGTCTTGTTTTGGCAGTGAATCTGCGTGGTTAGGTTCAGGTGGAAATTTCCAACCCACTTTTGTGGGCTGTGGTTCGGTGTCAGTTCAGTTATCGAAGCCTTTATAGTGATATTCACACCTGTTCCATGTGTTCGCCACCCAGTGGCCAAGTCCCATAGGTCATACCGTGTGCCAAAACGGAAGAGCTTCTGGGAGTTGGCCTCTAACTTTTTGCCTGATTGGTACAGTGGAGTTAGTAGGACTCCGAAAAGTCTAATCTCTCCGTTTTGGAGGAGCAAGGGTCAGAACTATTAGAGAGAAAGTCAAACCTTCAGGATCAGTCCTACAACAAAATTGCTTAGGGCCATCAGAATGCAAGTGAAACTCCTCATTTAAGGAGGACGTGGAGGAGAAACAAATCAGCCCAGCCAGCCATCATAGGTGTTGTGCGGCAAATGGCGAGTAGGCAAGCAAAGGTGGAAGCAGTGGATTGCAGACCAGGTAAGAAACGATGACAGTTGGAGCCAGGTGGCATAGCGATGAACAAAGTAGGGGTACTGGAGTGTATTTTGGAGGAAGAACTGATGTGACTTGCTCAGGCTTATGTATGAGAGGAGAGAGAGAAGCATCAAGGTCATCACCATGATTAAGGGTTTTTCCCTAAAAAAGCAGGGGTGGATGAGAGTGTGCTGTTGTCATTCATTACATTCAGCATGCAGAAAGGCATCAGATAAAAGTTAACATTCATTCCTGTGAAATGAACAGAAATTTCCTTATCACGATAAAGAGCTTTTATCAGAAAACAGCAATAGCATCTCAACACAGTTGGGAAGAAGATGAATATGACTACTATTTGTATTGTTACTCAAAATTATTCTGGGATTACACATACATGAAAGCAAGAGATAAAATTATTATTTGTAGGTGTTAAAATATAGGGAAATCCAACAGAATCAAATGGAGAAATGGGCACTAATAATAATGGAAGGTAAAAATGCAAAAATCAATTTGCCTTCATAATGGTAGCAATAATCTGCTGGGAAATGCAATGGAAAAAACATTTCAGAAGCAACAGCAACAACAAAGTAGAAAATACGAATAAACTTAACAATAAATATAAATATAGTCATGCATCCCCGTAAATGTAGTCATGACAGGGATATGTTTGGAGAAATGTGTCATTAGGCAATATCATTGTTGTGTGAACATCACGGAGTGTACTTACACAAACCTAGATGGCATAGGCCACTACACACTTAAGCTGTGTGGGATAGCCTATTGCTGCTAGCTCCAAACCTGTGCAGAATGTTACTGTACTGAATGCTCTAGGTACTTGTAACACAAATCAGTAGATGATAGGGATTTTTCAGCTTCCTTGGGTGCAGGACACCAACGTGGCTCATGTATACATATGTAACAAACCTGCACGTTGTGCACATGTACCCTAGAACTTAAAGTATAATTAAAAAAAATTTTTTTTTCAGTTTCTTTATAATCTCGTGGGACCACCATCATATCCGCAGTCCATTGTTGACCAAAATGTCATTAGGCAACACATGACTATAGATGTTATTTATAAGCATATGCTATAAATTTTTCTCCAAGACCACAAAAAAGTTATTTAAATGAAGATTCATACCACACTTTGGAATGAGAAGAATCAACACTGTGAAGTTATTCTCTTCAAATTTATCTGTTAATCTAATATAATTGTAAGCAAATCCACTGGGGTTATTTTGGGGGAATTTGGCATTCATTCCAATGTTTATCTGATAGCACAGATGTGTAATCATAGTTTATGTCACTATTCGCTCTTCTTAAGTCTAGACATGATTCAAAGAAATGATGGGACAGAAATTTTGGATACCCAGGCTCTGTGAAAGGATCAGTTTGCTTCTCTTTCTTCCCTACACAAAAATCAACATGATGGGATATTCAGGCATATTTCATACTGGTTTCAATTTTTGGGATGAATTTCTTCATATACCTGCATAGGAATGGACTCAAGCCGCTCACCCCTACCCCAAAGCTTCCTGTAGGGTCCAGACAGAGAGTTTTGCCTGCAGTTATTCTATAATGGCTCTTAGCAGAAATGGTTGGCAGTGATGATATCCAGTTACAACTCATTTGAAGTAGGTTTAATGAATGGGTTTCTCTGTTTTTATTTGTTTGTTTTATTTTATTACTTATTTGTTAAATTTGTTTCATTTATTGTAGTAGTAGCTAGCTGGTATAATTTTTAGATAAAAATTTATCAAAAGAACTTTGTAAGTGTCGCATGTCACATTTGTTGCAATAATGTGAAATTTATCTTTCTGAGAAGCTTGTGCTTGTGCAGAGATCTTGAAGTGGCTTACTTCATTACAATTAAGTCATCATTTGCTTTTTTCATTTTTTTTTCCTAAGGGGAAGAGGGAATAAAATGTAAGATACACCTCATGAAGGTTTCAGGGAATTTGACCAGTGGACTTCAAGAACACATATCAGGAACATTTTTAAAATGAAGATTATAATGTGGGAGATAGTGGCAAGAATGGGGGTGCATTTGGATCAGATGAGATTGGCTGTGAGTTGACATTTTGTGAAGCTGAGAGGGTATGTGGAAGTTCATTATACTCTTCTCTCTACTTTTGCATATCTAATAAAAAGTTTTTAAAATAAAAAAGATTAGCAAAGAAAGCAATGACAAAACAAGACAGTCACAGAACAAATAAGGTTAATGGAGAGATCTGATATCACTAATCTAAATCTATTCTCAAAATTAAATATAAGGCTAGAAGATAGTTATTGAATCTTAGGAAAAGACTTAAATGTATAATTTTCATTTTTTAGTAAGGATGGGGATGATAAGAAGAGACCTGTGATCATTCATCGAGCCATTTTGGGATCAGTGGAAAGAATGATAGCCATTCTTTCAGAAAACTATGGTGGAAAATGGTAAGTGATATGGAAAAGGAAAACTATATGTCTATTATTCTTTTTAATTTTTATTAATTTACTTATTTTTCCTTTTTAAAAATATTTCTATTCTTAAAAAATCATGTGTAAAAGAAAAAAGTAGTAACAAAAGAAAGGGCCTTTCCTGCCTTGTAATTAGCAAGTGTCCAAACAGCAAATAAAGAATTCTTATTCAATTTGCCAGATCAGAAAATAAAAACTAAGGGAGAGTGGCATAAAACTGTACCATTTACCTTTTGGGGGACTCGGTAGAATTAAAGTTATCTTTTTACCTGTTTCAAGCCCTTCAGAGATCTAGTTGCTGTCCTGAAAACATGTGACCCACACTCCTAGGTACCACCTCTTGCCCTCCAGCCATCCTTCCTTCAACCCATGTTGTTTGCCTTTGGGGTTCCCTACAGCCACTGAGGAGGAAAACATGCAAACCTGATTCATAAATGGCACAAACTCAAAAGAGGATGGCTCAGCAGCACAGCCCATTTAGGATGACAGTGGGGAAGGGAAGTGTCCTAAAGTGCAGAATTTTGAGTGGTGCATCCTGTGGTCCTTTTTGCCCGGAAGGAAGAATGGCCGGAGATAAGGAGTTACATGGATGCACAGGCTCTAGTTACTGCTTTGGCCACAGAGTCAAAGATTTAGAACTAATTAGATTGAAAAATAAATTACATAGATTTGGGAAGCAGAAATGTGGATGATCACTCAGAATGGGCCAACAGAGGTGGTATTGCCACCAAAAGGCCCCCGCTGTTGAGGGATTTTTCAGTATTCCAATACAAGAGGACCCATTCTGTTAAAATCAGCTTCTTTTTTCCCCTCGTTGTTGCTCAATGGCTCATGGGCAAAGTGGCCACTGGTGGATATGCATGGGCTCAAAAACATGGACTTTGCCTCACTAAGTTCCATCTGGCTACATCTCTTCTGAGAATTCAGGTTGCCATCAGTAGTGATTAATTGTGATCCCCCAGGATGGTACCATAACCTGGGGGAATAGCCAGTGGTCTTGTAGCAGGTTGATTACGTTGGATCCCTTTCATCATGTAAGGACCAATGCCTCATTCTCACTGAAGAGAGACTCACTGTGGATTTTGCTTTGCTCTTCCTTGCTGCCATGCTTCTGCCAGTGGCACCAAATGTGTACTTATGTGCTGCCAGGAACACAACAGTGCTTCTGACTATGAAAGAGATTTTATAGCAAATAAGTAAAGCATTGCACTGACATTATGGGATTCACTACTATCACCATGCATTCAGAAGTAAGTGGCTTTACTAGCAGTTATAGCACCAGCTGGCAGACAACATCTTGTGATGATGTATCCTAGTATGTGGAAATGCTGCAAACCAGCAACCACCTGTGAAATTTCTACCTCCCATTCCATTTTTAGAAATTGGCTAAGCATCTGCTCATGCAGTTTAGCTCTCTCTTCAGAAACTACTGCCCCCACTGCTACTATTGCCGGGCACAGTCCCTGCAGCTCCCACTGTGGACACTGGGCACTGGATGATACTGCTAGGGTCACTGCAACCAGTTCCTCCAAAAGCTCCATGTCTCTGCATCACCTTTCCTTGCCATAATGGATTCCATGTGGTGCCTCCTTCTCCACTCTGTCTTAAGTCAGAGTGCCATGTTTATACATTAGCAGAACCTAGATCACATCCATGCATACTACCATTCATGTCCAGCGAGACTGGGGAAGCAAATTTTTGAGCAGGAAACATAAGGTGGAAAGTTTCCCAAACAAAGTGTCTTCCAAAAGTCCTGGGTAGCTAGAGAGTCTGTGTATATTCCTGATATTTTGTGATCATAGAGAAATACACTTAGGTATCATGGAGTTTCTAAGCTGTTGAAGTTACAGTTAAGCCAAAAGTATGGGTATGAATATGTATGCCACCTGAGTATGAGTTAACATGTTTATATTTCTTTCCAGTTGGTTTTAAATAGTTTACCATAGGTAAGAGATGATGGTGTTTTGCATTAGAATGGTTGCAGTGAAAGTGGTTTAAAGAAAAGAGAGAGAACTAGTGAAATAGGAGATGGAGAGGGAGACAGGAGGTGGTTGGGGCCAGTGCACTGAGCATGCCTTCCTTTGTCGCAGAGACTGAGGTATACTCCCTGCACTTCATACATCCAGACTTCAGACAGCAGTCAGCCTTGTGGGGAAATCTCCCCGGGAGCCAAAAGTAAAGATGGCTAAAATGTGGGTCATTTAGAGGAGTAGGCTGGGGATGGGATAAGGACAGAGCTCAAAAGGAAATATGTAGTTTCCATTGTATACCCTGTATTTCTGGTTCTACCATTTATCATGTATTGTTTTGTGTTTGTAATTTGAGAATAAATATATAAATATGCACATTTATAAAATGCTATCTGAAATAGTCCTCCTTGCATGTCCTTTCACCTTCAGACTAAATACTCACTATGACAGGGAAAGGGCAAACATGTCCCACAGCGGACACTGCTTATACCTACCCTGCCATCTTTTTTTTTCTAGAAAAATTATATGTTGAAATAATTGTAGGTTCGCATGTTGTTGTAAGAAGTTATACAGAGGCCGGATGTGGTGGCTCACGCCTGTAATCCCAACCTTTGGGAGGCCGAGGTGGGTGGATCACCTGAGGTCAGGAGTTCAAGACCAGCCTGGCCAACATGGTGAAACCCCGTCTCTACTGAAAATACAAAAATTAGCTGGGTGTGGTGGCGATGGCGGTAATCCCAGCTACTCAGGAGGCTGAGCCAGGAGAATCACTTGAACTCAGGAGGCAGAGGTTGCAGTGAGCCGAGATCAGGCCACTGCACTCTAGCCTGGGTGAGCAAGATTCCATCTCAAAAAAAATAAAAAAGAAGTTATACAGAGAAGTCCAGCACACTCTTTACCCAGTTTACCCCAGTGGTAACATCTTGCAAAACTAGATACAGTATCACAACCAAGAACTAGACATTGAGACTGTCCACCAACCTTGTTCCGATTTCACCAGCCTCACATGAACTAGACATTGAGACTGTCCACCAACCTTGTTCCGATTTCACCAGCCTCACATGAACTACACATTGAGACTGTCCACCAACCTTGTTCCGATTTCACCAGCCTCACATGAACTACACATTGAGACTGTCCACCAACCTTGTTCCGATTTCCCCAGCCTCACATGCACTCATTTGTGTGAACGTGTATTTAGCTGTGTCACATGGACAGATGGTGTAAGGCCACCAGTCCAGGCACAGGACAGTCCATCACTTGTAAGGCTCCCTCCTGCTGCCCTTTTTTCCCCACACTCAAACCATCCCACCCCGTCCTCCTATCTGACAACCATGAACTTGTTCTCTAGCTCCATCATTTTGTCATGTAAAGAATATTACATAAATGGATTTACACAGTACACAAACTTTTGAAGTAGGCTTATTTTTTTCACTCAGTAGAATTCCCTTAAGAGCCATCCATGTTGTTTTGTTTCGAGATAAATTAGTTGGTTTTTTTTGCTGATGGTGTTCCACGTTCCACAGTGTGGATGCACCACGGTTTGACCATTCACCCGCTAAAGGACATTTGCGGTGTGTGTTTCCTGTTTGGGGCTATTATAAATAAAGCTGCTATGGACGTTAGTGAGCAGTATTGTGTGTGAACCTGCACTTTCATTTCTCTGGGACAAATGCCAGAAGTGCAGTTGCTGGGGCAGACAGTAAGTGCATGCTCAGCCCTTTGGGCTGTCTGCCAGCTCATTCTACCTGCACTTGTGCTATCAAAATTCCAAAATTCTCCTTTCATTTACTTTGCTGCCTTCAGACTTTCATATAATTTGGTTTTCTTCCATGCTGCGCTACTGAAACTGCCCTCTTGTGAAGTCTTTAAAAGAATCTTTGGTTATTTGAAAATCATGTAATAAGTAGCCATTATTACACTTTGAAAATACATATTTTATATATTTTTCAGGCCTTTCTGGCTATCTCCTCGTCAGGTGATGGTCATCCCTGTGGGGCCAACTTGTGAAAAATATGCACTTCAGGTAAAATCAGAGGTGTTTAAAGTACGTAATAATCTTGCCTGTATTCTGTGTAGGTCATCGATTTGCAGTGTCCTTCATGCTTTAAAATATTGCAGAACTGACACATTAACTTAAACCGTGTTTTCAGCAGTTGGGAGTAACACATGAATCATGTCTCTGCAGCTGTCTCAGAACTATTTCATTCTTAATGTTTTTTGAGAAATTAGTATTTTAAAACATATCATAATTATTCATTTCTACACAGCTCTATTAGGGAAGAATATTATCTGTTGCTGTGTCACAAGTGACCCCAAAACTTAGCAGCTTTAAACAACAAACATTGATGATCTCACAGTTCCTACGAGTCAGGGTCTGGGAGCAGCTCAGCTGGTGGATTCTGGCGCAGAGCGTCTCCTGGGGCTGCAGTCAGGTTGTCGGCCAGGGCTGCGGAGCTCGGGGCTCACTCACAGTTGGTGGATGCAGCTCCTCATAACCTGGGTGCTTCACAGCTTGCCTGAATGTTCTCACTGCATGGTGGCTGGTTCCCCCCAGAGCGAGTGATCTCAGAGAGATGGGAGCTGCAGGCTTTTATAAACTAGTCTCGGAAACGATGCGCCGACACTTCCGCACTTCTTTATGGTCACGCCGACCCGCTCTGGTATAGTGAGCAGGGAACTATACAAGGGTGTGAATACCAAGAGTGGGGAACAACGGGGTCTTCTTGGAGGCTAGGTACCATAATGTAACAGTAAAGGTGTTTCATTTTCTTCTAGGTATCCAGTGAATTTTTTGAAGAAGGATTTATGGCTGACGTTGACTTAGATCACAATTGTACACTAAATAAGAAAATACGAAATGCACAGCTGGCTCAGTATAATTTTATTTTGGGTAATTTAAGTTTGTATATATTTTTCCAAATGCTTTTTTTTTCCACTTCAATTCCAGAAGACCAAATAAGAAATATGGTTCAACTACTTGATTATCATGATTTGTCTATTTAATACTTACACAAAAAGAAGAGTCCATAGCATTTCTAGCTTAGCTGTTCCTAGGTACTCTTTGTTGTTTGCTGGAAGAAGAGTTGTAAAGTTTCACCTGAATCCCCTGGGATAGTTTTACTAGCAATAGTTCATATTGCAAGCAAACAACGAAAACAACTCTGAAAATGATCCCATCAGTAGAATTATATACTTTATATTTCAGCCTCACAGGCCTGTAATATTTTCCCTCACTTTTCTGGCTTATTAGGAAACTTTGGGATTAAACTAACAGAAAGAAAAGATCCCAAATTTAAAATGATCCAAAGGAAAAGATTTAGATGAAAAGTAAAATGTCCTTTTAGCATATGACTAATTAGATGCAGAATCTAAAATTTAGGCTTTAAAAATGATTCCAAAATTAAGAGAAACTAACACTGATATAACTGCAGGCATAGTATTGCTATTTCCCGTAAGTTGAAAGTCTGTAGAAGGCGAAATAAATATGCATAGCATTGTTCTATTGACAGTGTTTCACTGATAATGTTTGACACCAGAGTAGGTATTGTGCTGCTTCAGTCAGGCTTCTTACGGTGGCAGAAATCTCAATTTGGTTTAGACACAGCATTTGTTGGAAGGGTCTTGGAGTATCCCATGACATGAAAGGTAGAATTAAATAGCCAAACCACTAGAAGAGCAATCAGGAGCTCAACCCTCACCAGGACTATTTCTCCCCATTTCTGGTTCCTGTCTTGCTCTGGTTCTTTATGCTTCTCTTGAATATCTCCCTTATTCCACTTATCTGCAGACCGGTTTCTTCCTTCTGTGTGGCAAGAAGCATGGCTGTAGATTCCTGCATCATCTCACAATATGGGTCACTAGAGAGAACAAACTTTTTACCCACATTCCAGAAAGTTCTGGCTGGCTCGCATGGGTATGGTGTCCACCCCTTGGCTCATCAGGTATGCCAGGTGGAGTCAGTGTGAGCCTGTAAGAGCTCCCCGCTCTCATCTGCGCCCTAGTGCCAGGTGGGGTCAGTGTGAGCCTGTAAGAGCTCCCCGCTCTCATCTGCACCCTAGTGCCAGGTGGAGTCAGTGTGAGCCTGTAAGAGCTCCCCGCTCTCATCTGCACCCTAGTGCCAGGTGGAGTCACTGTGAGCCTGTAAGAGCTCCCCGCTCTCATCTGCACCCTAGTGCCAGGTGGAGTCACTGTGAGCCTGTAAGAGCTCCCCGCTCTCATCTGCACCCTAGTGCCAGGTGGAGTCACTGTGAGCCTGTAAGAGCTCCCCGCTCTCATCTGCACCCTAGTGCCACGTGGAGTCACTGTGAGCCTGTGAGAGCTCCCCGCTCTCATCTGCACCCTAGTGCCAGGTGGAGTCAGTGTGAGTCTGTAAGAGCTCCCCGCTCTCATCTGCACCCTAGCGCCAGGTGGAGTCACTGTGAGCCTGTAAGAGCTCCCTGCTCTCATCTGCACCCTAGTGCCAGGTGGGGTCAGTGTGACCCTGTAAGAGCTCCCCGCTCATCTGCACCCTAGTGCCAGGTGGAGTCAGTGTGAGCCTGTAAGAGCTCCCCGCTCTCATTTGCACCCCAGGACCACAAGAGCTGTTCTCTCAGGTGGACAATAGAGAGATGGGATCAGAAGTCATTGCTTCCCTCAAGAAACTTAACTATCAGAGGATGAACCGAATGCTCATTAGATGATATTTAATAGTAATGAAGAAAAACTTGATAAAAACATGTCATGGGACTGCTGACTTAATGTTTGGTAAACTGCTGATTTAAAATACATTACCTTTCTTTTCTGCAGTGGTTGGAGAAAAGGAAAAGATAGATAATGCTGTAAACGTGCGAACAAGAGACAACAAAATTCATGGAGAGATTTTAGTAACTTCCGCCATTGATAAACTGAAGAATCTCAAGAAGACACGGACACTCAATGCTGAGGAGGCCTTTTGAAGTCCTTCCCTGATATTTGCTTCTCTGTAATTTTGTTTTGACTCTTAAAAATGTATTTTTCTTAACATATTAGTACTTCTAAGACTTTGGAGCCACTGATGGGGTCCACTCACGGCCTCAGCTGAGAAAGGAGACAATGAATGTGTAGCTGACATGCACAAAGTTTAATTTACTAATGTCCACGGGGGACATTTAGAGGGCACGTGGGAAATTTTCCAGCAATCAATGCCTTGAGAAACTTAAATGGGGAAATATTATTCATCGAAAAAGTGAAACTAAACACTAGGAAATGATTATGAAATGTTAGTGATTTTCAAAAGATGGGCTTCAAATAAAAGTCTGCAGAGTTTTTTTTAATATGAGGGAAAATCTTATTTTCTAATATGTCTCAGGTATTTTTATGACTTTTACTAAAATTCACACTGAAACTTTATCTTCTAAACTGGAATCATTACTTAATTTTAACTAACCAACAACCACAAAAGCAGCAGCTACTACTAAATATTGGATTACTGACAAAGGAATTCAGTTTTGTGGAATCTGGTGTTTGCACTATAGGTTAAGAGTTGCCATTTAAATGTTTCTTATTCATAATTAGGTTTTGTTCCGCTTTAGAAAAAAATAAATTCCCAAATGAATTGCATCAGTGTTTCAGCTGTGGGCTTCTACCACAACTAAGCTGCTCACCTAGAGTTAAGTTACTTTTTTGATGGGATGACATTCCATGGATTTATATACTGAAATGGATTTCAGATTTTAAAGAGAGGAATGCTCTACGTGCTCAGAACTGAATTAAAATGGCATTATGTCAATAGAGAATTCAGCTACCAAACAAGAAGTATTGTTTATTTTGCGATATGCTGTGAAATTCAAAAGAAATGTAAGAAATCTCTTCAATATACTGATCATTTAGTTAACTTCTTGAGGGATGTGAACAGTGAAACAGTTGGCAAACAAAACAATATATATCAGACTTGTGTAGTAGTATAAGGTGCAGATTGTGTGATATGATTTTTATTTATTATTTATTTTTTGAGACGGAGTCTCGCTCTGTCGCCCAGGCTGGAGTGTAGTGGCACGATCTCGGCTCACTACAACCTCCGCTTCCCGGGTTTAGGCGATTCTCCTGCCTCAGCTTCCCGAGTAGCTGGGACCACAGGCGTGTGCCCCCACGCCTGGCTAATTTTTTTGTATTTTTAGTAGAGACAGGGTTTCACCGTGTTGTTAGCCAGGATGGTTTCGATTTCCTAACCTCGTGATCCGCCCGCCTGGGCCTCCCAAAGTGCTGGGATTACAGGCGTGATTCACCGCCCCCGGCCGTGATACGATTTTTAAAGCTAACATTCAGGGCTTATGTGCCGGCACTTTTCCATGTATTTTTTAAAAAATCATTCAGCAAACATGCACGTGAGGGGGTGGTAGTCAGAAGACCCCGGAATGACTGATCCCGCAGCACGTGGGTGGGAGGAGAGCACCTGTCACCAGCACGGTTTCTTCCAGGTGTGCTGTGATAGAAACTGGCACGGGTCTCCGCAAGCTGGGGCCTGAGCGCGGCTCCCCAGACGGCCGCGACCTTCCCCAGGCAGGGCTGGGCTCTGGACCCTCCCCTCACTTCCCAGCGCCTCCGGCCATCCTGCTTCTCCAGGCCTGAGAGGAACTTTCTGGAAGTGCTGCGTATCTTCAAGAGGCTGGCCAGAAATGAAAGCCGCGGCAGGCCTGAGCGCCGGCCCCAGGGGAGGGGTCCCTCGGGCCCTCGTCCTCCCGGGGCCGCTTCCCCGACTGTAAATAAGTGTCTTTAGGATGAAAGGCCACGCGATACTGTCCTCAGAACCTTCGCACGAGATCCAGCACACAACATCCGACCACACACTGGGGCGGCCAGCCTCCCGCATTTGCCCGCCTCTGCCCTTGGTTGCTTCGGGCGTGCATTTCGGTCCACGGATGACCTTTAACAGGTCTCCTGCAGTGGAACGAGGGGTGAGGGCCTCGTCCAAGGGCGTGAGGGGCGCGTGGAAATGGAACAACCTCCCAGGCTCGCATCCTCCTCGGGGACCTCCCAGAGGGCTCAACCCGAAGAAAACCCGCGACCCGCGCGAGGACAGCGACAGCGCAAACGCCGGCCGCCCGGAGTCGCAGCGCGCCTGCGTCCAGTTCACGCTCCAGCTCCCAGGCGCGCCCGGGCCCGGCCCGTCCGCTTCACGCGCGAGCCCGCGCCCCGCCCCCCGGCCCGGAAGTGCGCAGGCGCCGGCAAGATGGCGGGAGGGGTGCGCCCGCTGCGGGGCCTCCGCGCCCTGTGTCGCGTGCTGCTCTTCCTCCCGCAGTTCTGCATTCTGTCGGGCGGTGGTGAGTCAAAGGCTGGGTTCAGCGCCGGGTGGGGCTGAGTGGCAGCAGGGCCCCGGGAGCTGCGAGGAGGCCGGGCCCACGGGCACAGGCTGACGCGCGGAGGAGGCCGAGTGCCGGGCTCCGGGCCGCTTGTCGCTGCATCTGGAGTCTGGCGCCCTGGCCGCCCGGCCCGAGGCCGCCCCTCCGCTCCGGCGACACCGAGCCGGCCATCGCGGCTGCGGAGCCCTGGAACGGAGATGGAGCGCTTGCGGGCTGGGCCGGGGAGGCGGAACTGGAGCGCGATGTCATCCTCCGGTCCCTCGTTGCCGGCTGACCTGAACTGATGTCTACTCTGTTGACGTTTCGTCCCTAAGCTTTGTGTTTTCTGGCTGACCAGCCGTGAGGTTTTCATGAGCAGCTTATTGGCCTGGTGTAGACCCGCCTTGTTAACCACACAAAACAAGGGTTTCTTGTCCCGGGATAACATGTTTCTCTAATTGTACGATCCTTAAATTTAGAGCAATCGCAGGCGCTGGCTCAGTCAATAAAGGATCCGGGCCCAACACGCACATTCACAGTAGTTCCCAGGGCAGCAGGTACTAGACGTTTTCTATTCTAGTAAATATATGTATTTATCTCTAGTAGTTTCTCTGTTTTTATAAAAATTCCCTTTAGTATACGAAGTCACTTTCCATTTTTGAATATTTATTGTATTTTAGATTATGTGAATTAAGGGTAGATACACAGCCATTTTCAGTAGATAGTCTTCGTATTTATACCTTTTGACGTTTCTGCCTTCTCTCTTTTTCCAATCCCACGCTCATTTGTCACCTTATTTCTATTATTTTTCCACTTCATCCATCAAAATAACCTTCAGTCCGTGCTTCTTTCCCTTCAGCAAATGTCCTCTACTGCTAAAACCCTGTTCCTGATGTTGGAATATTAAAGGCTCCCTCAGGACTGTGGAAATGGAAGGATTACAGCGGGACTGATGGAGACTTGAAATCTAGATCTGGTTTTGCTACTGGGATCTTGAACAAATTATTTATCCTCTTTGGACCTTGGTCCTCATCTTTAAAGCGGTGGGGTTGGTCTGACGACCTAAAGTCATTTCTGCTTTGTGATTCTAAGTGTCCACCTTCCAGCCACGTAGTCACGGGATCAAAAAAGAGTATTTTGTAGAATTGTTCTTTAATACAGTGAGTAAAGTAGGACCAGTTTTAAACAAGCATTAGTGTGTTTTGCTAGGTGGAGGCTCTGACTATAATTTCATCACTTTAAAGTGACATTACTTCAGTGAATTGAAACTGGCAGAGATATTTTACTGATTCTTATTTGGATGTAAAAAACAGCAGTGCACTTGAATTTTAAACTCAGATTACTTTTTAGAGAAAGCACAAGAGTTCTTAACTCTTGCAGGCTTTTGAAAGCCCTTCTTTTCAGGAATACTTGCAGTTTTGATCCTTTCAGTTGGTAAAAATACGTTGCACACTGATTAGGTTGGTTGGAAATAAGTTGCAGCTTACTGAAGATGTTATTAAAGTAGAGAACTATTTTGAACTTTGGCAGCATAAAACTGTAAATATTATATTAGCAAATGTGGCTTATCAAAGTACCAGTGTGAAATAATGACATTTTCAAGTTGATGCCCTGAGGATGTCAGTGGCTTCATTTCTGAATTAGTGAATTCAGATGAAAAGAACACGGGATTGGAAATGGAGAGATTTGGGTTCTAGTTCCAGTTTTGCCACAGACTTCCTCTGTGGTTTTGCAAAACCCTACTGTAAGTTTTAGTTTTTCAACTTACAAAATGATAGTCTTTTTTTTAAGCCCTTAATGTATACCCAGAATTTTCTATACATTGTTTGTATATGAGCACCTTTAGTTTTCACGGCCACTTGGGAGGCAGGAATGAAGTAATGTTTTACAAGTGTGGTGCTCACCAGGTCACACAGCTGGCCGTGGGCAGAATTCTGCTTTAATTGCAGGTGTCTCTGACTCCAGTCCCATGCTTCTTCCCTTCCAGTGCAGTGTCTGCTTGCTAATGATCATGTCTCTTAACCTCAGAAGATTGTTCTCTGTTATTCGAATCAGTATTATAGGAGAATAAGCTTCTGTCTTGCCTCTCACAGAAAGTACTGAAATCCCACCTTATGTGATGAAGTGTCCGAGCAATGGTTTGTGTAGCAGACTTCCTGCAGACTGTATAGACTGCACAACTAATTTCTCCTGTATCTATGGGAAGCCTGTCACTTTTGACTGTGCAGTGAAACCATCTGTTACCTGTGTTGTAAGTACTGCAGCTTACTTATTCTAAATACATTCGTTGTAAACTTTAAGTTAGAAGAACAATTCAGACTTGACTATTGGGAAGAAATTCTGAAGAATTTTTATATTCTTTTATGATTTCCCTTTTGAGTATGTAAGTAGAAATAAATTTAAAAACCCAATAGACCTTTCCGTATCAGCTCACTACTGTTTTAGTTATAATGATAACTGTCTAGCCAGTTGATGTCTGCTGGAAATACGCTTGACAGAAATGTTGCTTTGTAGGACTGGAGAAGATATCAGTCTACTAGCATATCTGAAGCAAGTCTAATTCGTTCAGATGGATTCTGTGTTCTCAGTAGTGACAGCTAGTGTACAGAGGGGGTGGCAGTGTCTTTCTGCCATAGATGAGCTTTTGAAGGGCCGGTGCTTATCTGTGGTGAGAAGATGGATTCAGTAAATGCCGGAGTGCCTGGTAGCTCTCTAGAACAAAATTAAGTGGAACGCCTGTCTTATCCAGAATAAATTCCAGATAGTCCAAAGATGTAATGTGAAAAATGAAACCTTGAAGTACCACAGAAAACACGAGATAGTTGCTGTTATAATCCCAAAATGGAGAATATTTTTCTAAGTATTGAAATAAAGTTTAGAAGCCATATAATAAAGAATTGATACATTTGACTACTAAAAATTGGAGATTTCTGCATGACCCCAAAAAAAAGCATAAAGGCAAAAGACATGGCAAACTAGGAAAAAGCGTTTCTAGCATATGTGACAAATAATACACTAATATCAATAATATATAAACACTTCCTAAAACCCACATGGAAAAGATGACAGTCTTGTAGAAAAACAGTGTTAGGAAATGAGCAGATGGTTCATAGGAAAGGAAATACAAATAGATGTATAACATGAAAAACATAAGTTTTCTCATAGTATTTAATTAATACATTTTTAACCCTTAGATTGGCAATTTTTTTTTAATTTGATTAACTCTGAGTTTGTGAGAGTATAAGGGTCAGATGCTCATATCTTATAGGTAATCAAATTGATCAACCTCTTGTAGGCGATTTGCCATATCTGTTAAATTTATACATGCACACAATCGTTGACCTCGCAGTTCTACATGTAGGAATTTATGTTGTAGATATCATTATACATGGATGCAAAGAAGTATGCTTATTTTTTAGCTGCATTGCTCATTAAAGCAAAAGATTCAAAAGAAGTGAAATGTCTAAGAACTGCTTAATTTATGGTACACGTGTAATAGAATAAACACCTTGTAGCCATTAAAAAGAACTAGGCAGCTCTAGAGATAATGTACTGATAGATGTCCAAAATTAAGTGAAAGTATTGGGGAACATTAAATGTAGATGACATACATGTGCCTATGTGTAGAATCAGCTCTCTCTGGAAGCACAGAGGGTACTTGGCCTGGGGAGGGCAGGGGCTCCCGGCGGCCAGGCCAGACGAGGCCGGCTCACTTCTCACTCTCCTGTTGTGTCTTGACATGTGTACCATGTACATGTGTCACCTACTTTTTAAAAAACCATTAAAAATTGGTTTTTGCATTGATAAGAAAATGAATAGTACTTGCTTCATCAGCGCATATGCCAAAGTTGGAACCATACAGAGAAAATTAGGATGGCTCTTCTGCAAAAATGACATGCAAATTTGTGAAATGTTAAAAAAAATAACAAACATGGGCCGGGCGTGGTGGCCTACACCTGTAATCCCAGCACTTTGGCAGGCCGAGGCAGGTGAATCACCTGAGGTCAGGAGGTTGAGACCAGCCTGGCCAACATGGTGAAACCCCATCTCTACTAAAAATACAAAAATTAGCTGGGCGTGGTGGGGTGCGTCTCTAATCCCAGCTACTCAGGAGGCTGAGGCAGGAGAATCGCTTGAACCTGGGAGGCGGAGGTTGAAGTGAGCCAAGATTGCACCACCGCACTCCAGCCTGGGCGACAGAGCGAGACTCCATCTCAAAAAAAGAAAAAAAAATAATGTGTGTATGTGTATATATATGTATACATATATATACATGATGCATCCAGAGATGATTGTGTGACCACATAAAAATGATTTTGAAAAATATGCACTGCAGTGTAATGTCAGGTAGAGTAAAAAGACTACAAAGTGCTTTCAGTATAATTCCATTTTAGTAAGTTGATAAATATACATGTAGAAGAAACGGAAAGAAGATTAAAAGTGGTTAGCTCTGAACACCTATAGGTTTTTGTCTATAATCTTCAAATATGTAACATACAAAGAACATTCTACTTTTGTAAGCAGAATACAAAATAATGGCTTTTAAAATTGAAATGAAAAAATCTCTGGCCACCAATGAACACTCACTGAGCCTCCACACACCATGTGGTGCTTCTGAGTTGGGCTGCCTCTGTATTAAACATGCCACATGCCCTGCTGGTAGGAGCAGCTGTAACAACCCTGAGTTGCCAGGCTGTGCAAGGTAGGGGATGTTAGGGAAGGGTGGCAACTCAGAAGCAAGGCGGTGTGTTAACCATTACAGAAGCGTCAGGCTGGAGTTCAGGGACCTGGATTCCACTCCTCACTTGAAGCTCAGTGACCTTCAACAAATGCATTCATCAGTTCCTTCCAGCCATCCGTGATTGTGACTTTCTAAAATAAATTTTCCTCTTTTCTGCATTATAAAAGTATACGTTTACTATGAAAAATTTAGCTAAGCAAAAGTTATGAAATAATTATATCACCCTGAAATAACCTTTGCTATTTTGATGTGAATTTATCTAGTTTTTTCCCTTAAGTACATATGTTTGGGTGTGTAGTTTTATGATTATGAGGTCACATCATATGCATTTGTTTTACATACATATTGTTTTGGTAACTGTTTTGCTGGCACTTACTCCTAGGTCCTAAATACAAGCGTTTACGGAATTTTGTGCCATGTGACTGTGCAGTCTTACTGACATCTTAACAGACTACACCATTGTGATTGATGAGTTTTGTGTCATTTGCTACATAGGATCAAGACTTCAAATCGCAAAAGAACTTCATCATTAACATGACTTGCAGATTTTGCTGGCAGCTTCCTGAAACAGATTACGAGTGTACCAACTCCACCAGCTGCATGACGGTGTCCTGTCCTCGGCAGCGCTACCCTGCCAACTGCACGGTGCGGGACCACATCCACTGCTTGGGTAGGTCAGAGTTCAAGGACATTTGTCAACAAAATGTTTTTCTCTAAGTTTATTGAAGGGACTTTAACCAGAAATTTGCGAGTCAAATTACTTAATTAGAAACATTTATCAGCAGCTCTTTAGATGTGCCAAGCATCATCAATAAACTCAACATACTAAAGTAAAGCATCCAGAAAATTGCAATTCTTTTTAAATGTAATATTTGATAAAATAATAAAAACATTTGAAGTATAAAGCGTAATACACAGTAATTGACCTTTACCCAAAATAACAATGAAAGCAGCACCAATACCATTGCGGCCGCCTGAGTGCCTGAGTGCTTGCCTTCACCTGGTTGCTTTTCCTCCTCTTCCAAGGTAACCACCCTTTTGAATTTTTTATTTCACTTCCTTTTAAATTTTTTCTATAGTTTTATTGTCTCTATGTAATAAAATAATATTCAATAATGCATGTTTTAGAACCGTATAAAATGATTTCAGAGTGTGTGCTCTTCTGGGACTTGCTTATTTCCTAAACATTATGGCTCTAGGATTCATCCACGTGACTTCTCTTCTTTTTTTTACTTCTGTGTAACAATCTATTGTAAGATTGTATCACAGTTTATTCTCCAATATATTTGGTTAGGTGCTGTTTTCTGCTGTTGTGAGTGTTCAAATTTCTTTGCCCATCTCCTGATGGCACAGGTGCAAGAGCTTCTTCAGCATGTACTTTCCAGTGTGTGTCATTCTTCAAATGGCTGTATTGACTTACATTCCCACCCGTGCTATGTAACTGTTCCTGATGAGCCATATTCTCTCCAAGAGTTGTTATTCTTAAATTTGGTCTTCAAGTTGTCTAGACTTCTTTTATATTTTGGATATTACCTGTGCTGTCCCTGACACCCTCTCCCAGATTTTGATTTTTTTTTTTTGCATTATTGTATATTTTCATGAACAGAATTTTAAAAATATAATTACTGTAAGTTATTAGAGTTAGTCCTTTTTTGTTGTGGTTTTAAGAAATCTTTTTCTACCCCAGGTTAATAAAGACAATTTGCTACATTTTCTTTCGAAAGTTGTAAGTTTAACATTTCACATTTAGGTTTAGAATCCACCTGGAATTGGTCCTGGTAGATGGTGTGAGGTAGATTCTACTTTAATTGTCCCCACACATGGATGGCCAGTTGTCTCAACTCTTCCCTGTTGATCCGTGTGTGACCTCTGTCATACACTGATACATGAAGTGTTTGTATATTTCTGGTTCTAGACTTTCTCTTCTTTTCCTATTGGGTGATTTTTATGCCTCAGGACCACACTGTCTTATATACTCGTAACTTCCCCGTAAGTCTTGATATGTGGATGAGCATTTCATGTTCCTCACGTTGTAATCCTAACTGAGCTGATTTAAATATTACATCTATATAGATAGATGGTAAGCGCTTTGTACTCTTCACTTCAACATGTATTACCGTAAAGAGAGTTGACTTTTCACATTTTAAATTTTGAGCCCATTTGTTACAATTAAGTCTTTCTGAGAGTATTTTTTATACCCTGTATTTTTCTTTCTTTTTTTTTTTTAAGGTAACCGTACTTTTCCCAAAATGCTATATTGCAATTGGACTGGAGGCTATAAGTGGTCTACGGCTCTGGCTCTAAGGTAAGCCTTGTTACTCATAAGTGTAAAAGGCCGTTTGCATTTCTTTGGGATTGGTGGAATCTTCAGACATTGAGCTCAGTCCACTTCGTTCTTCACTCAGATCCTACCACGTGTGTTAGACTCTAGGAAACAGCTGGAAGAGTTTAGATGATCAGACCAGTACCTCCGTGGAGTTGACTGGCAGGCACGTTAGCTTTTCTCCCAAGATGCTTGCACATTACGTTTCCCATTCTGAATGTACCACGAATCAGTAAAATGCTGTGGACTATCCAAAATGGGCAGTTTTATGATGTATAGCTTTAATTTTAAGTAACTATTATAAAAAGTAATACATGATGAACACTGAAAACTGGAAAAATGAAAATGACAAAAACATTAAAAATGACCTATAATTTCATCATCAGCAGATAATTATAAGCTTATATTTCTTACATAGAAATGTCCTGTTTGTTAAACTTCTCAACAGTACTTTAAGAAATTATAGCAGTTCTTCCCACCAAAGGGAAGGGCAGGTAAGACCCTGGTTAACTGATTAGTGAAAAGGTCACGCTGCCTACAGTTGAAGTTCTGAGTTCGTGCCTGAGACCCTGAGGCCTGCAGCATTGCAGCCATAGGGCAGGATTTCTCAGCCTCATCACTGCTGACGTTCTGGGCTGAATGAGTTTTTGTCTTGGGGCTGTCCTCTGCATAGCAGGGTGTTGAGGAGCCTCACTGGCCTCTACCTACTGCTTGTCAATAGCAAACCCCCTATCCCTTGCAGCTGTGACAGTGTGTCTCCAGATGTTGCTAGGTGTCCCCTAGGGGACAAAATTGCCCCTTGCTGAGAACCACTGCATTAGAATTTGAGCTGAGGAAAGAAGGATCTTGCCTGGCAGGAAAAGTGTGACTGAAAAGTAAAAGAGGATGCCAGGATAGAAAATGAGATTAACAAAAATAAGATAGGCCGGGCGCGATGGCTCACACCTGTAATCCCAGCACTTTGGGAGGCCGAGGCTGGCGGATTGCTTGAGGTCAGGAGTTCGAGACCAGCCTGGCCAACATGGTGAAACCCCATCTCTACCAAAAATACAAAAGCCTGCCATCGTGGTGCATGTCTGTGGTTCCAGCTGCGTGGTAGGCTGCAATGGGAACATCACTTGAGCCCAGGAGGAGGAGGCTGCAGTGAGCTGGCATTGCACCACTGCACTCCAGCCTCAGTGACAGAGCGAGATTCTGTCTCAAAAAAAAAGATTAGTAACCATTGCTGACAATGGTTCAAATTAACAACTGGCTTTTTAAAAAAATAAATAAATGTTTGAAACTTGGAATAATTTTAATTTACAGAAAAGTTGCAAAGATAGTAGAGTTCTTATATACCCCTAACCTGGTTTCCCTACGTTGTTAACCTCTTACAGTACTATACTATAACATACTTTCAACAATTAAAACTTCTCAGCACTCAACATGGTGTTTTTTTTGCTTTTTTTTTTTTTTTTTTTGAAACGGAGTCTCTCTCTGTCGCCCAGGCTGGAGTGCAGTGGCTCAATCTCAGCTCACTGCAAGCTCCGCCTCCCAGGTTCATGCCATTCTCCTGCCTCAGCCTCCGGAGCAGCTGGGACTACAGGCGCCCACCACCGCGCCTGGCTAATTTTTTGTATTTTTAATAGAGACAGGGTTTCACCGTGTTAGCCGGGATGGTCTGGATCTCCTGACCTCGTGATCCGCCTGCATCGGCCTCCCAGAGTGCTGGGATGACAGGCGTGAGCCACTGCGCCCGGCAACATGGTTTCTTTTAAAATCATCACTGTAATGAGATGATGCCCAAGGTTTGCTTCAGGGTACTCTGGAGGGGAAAGAGGAGGGTTTTGATGAAACATGGCTGGCCAAGTGTTGATTATTGGAGCTGAGTCATGGGTACTGTTCTCTTTACTTTTTATTGTTATGTGTTTAGAAATTTTCCATAATATTGTTTCAGTATTACTAGATCTTAGAATTTAAAAGATCCTTAAAAGTCGCTTATTCCTAACATTAAGATTTTAGAGATGAATGAGAAAATAGACTGAAAACATGGACGACTTGATCCAGGTCATCCAGGTGGTGGTGAGCTCCTCCCGACTCCAGCCCTGACCCCGTGTTAGTGCACTTCCTGTTAGACTGCGTCTTTGCTTTGTTTTGACTAAAAAGCAATGAGATTGATCACTTTAAAAAAAAAAGAAAACATTGGTTTTTTAATACAGCTAAAAATTGTATGTTTACTTTTGACATTTAAACAGTCTTCCTGCCCATAATTATTTGGTGGTGTCAGTTTGTGAAATAGTCACTTGTGTTCCAGTTAAGGGCTATGATCAGGGGAAGCCCTTTCTCAAATCTGACATAATGTGGTGATTAAACCATAACTGGCCACAGTTGGGGTGGAGGTGATCTCATGGAATCCTGTCTGTTTGCTGTCGCAGCATCACCCTCGGTGGGTTTGGAGCAGACCGTTTCTACCTGGGCCAGTGGCGGGAAGGCCTCGGCAAGCTCTTCAGCTTCGGTGGCCTGGGAATATGGACACTGATAGACGTCCTGCTCATTGGAGTTGGCTATGTTGGACCAGCAGATGGCTCTTTGTACATTTAGCTGTGGTGTGTGCTTCAGAAAGGAGCAGGGCTTAGAAAAAGCCCTTTTGTCCATAGGAGTTGATGTGGTGTGAGTGATATATTTCTATGTTTTTAATGTACAGCATCTGTACTTTGTTTGCCTTGATAAAGGTAAGATAAATGAAACGCTGAACTATGCTAATCTGGAATTTGTTTTTATTTGCCTGAAATATATTTTTTTCTGTGAAAAAATTAAAACGTACTTAAGCCAGGAGAATGAATTATACAGTGATTGAAAATCCATTTAATTCCTATGACTTTTGTTTTGTATTGCCCAAGTCAAACTACATCACTTGTATCTCCAGCCCAAATGTAGTCTGCCTTGAAAAGCCTTTCAGCTGTGACTGCAGGAAGTGGGAGTGTTTTTATTGTTAGCTAATTGCTGTGACTGCAGGAAATGGGAGTGTTTCTGTTGTTGGCTAATTGAAGTTATTAGGCTCAGCTTCAGTCATGTGTAAGTTTTGCAGTGTAATACGTGTGTAGTCTGGTCTGTATATATGAAAATTTGAATTAAACTGCAGAATGTTTATGTCTAGTTATGGTTTAAATTTTCTTAGTAGTATATAAAAGGTATGAGTACTGAAAATAAAATTGCAAGTTAAATACTGTGGGCCTGTTTTCTGTATTAAATATAATCTTGAATAATCATTACAACTTACCTTTATTGTTAAGAATAACATTTTTATCTTTAAGGGCATTACTCCATTCTAACAGAGTCATAATTGGCTGGTTTATTGACACAGTGGAAATATATAAATGTTTCTGAGTATAGATCTGTTATAGACCCTTTATCGGGGAAAAAAAACTCAGTTATTCAAAAAGATTTTTACTCAAGCTTGCTTTTGAAACATTTAAAAACTTAGCATTTTTTCTTTCAAATGTGGGTATCTGAGTTACTGTTTTTTAAACATTTGTGTGTATTATCCAGAAGACTGTTAACCACCATATCATATCTAGAAGCTATAAGATACCTGCATATTTCATTCAGCAGATGATTTATTGATTTCAGTTTACCTGAAAGGTTTCAGTGATCACTTGCTGCTGTTCAAAGCACAGCCCTTTTCTTAGCTGAGTGACAGTTCCATCTCTCGTCGCTAGGTGGCGCATCCCCATTACGTTTGCTTCCCCATTCTAGTTCCAGAAACAGCCACTCTGAAATTGTTTTTGTTTTCTTTTGTTTTGTTTTGTTTTTACGAGGAACTTGTCACAGAGCATGAGCAGTGCTTCAGGATGGGAGTAACACGGTTTATGCGGACCTTTCTTTCTGAGAGCAAATACACACTTTTTGTATCCGTTAAACTGTTGATTGAGCAGGTGTTTCTTTAGAAGAGGATCTTTTCTTCAAGAAGTAGCCCCTTTGCTAACTATAATAAAAATGTCTCCTGAGTCTCCTTATGTAGCTCTGCGTAGAAGAGAATCTAATACTTCCCTGTTGAGCAATCATGCAAGGTGGAACCAGGGAGTGGGTGGGAAGTTAGTAGGAAGTATGCATTGCCCTCGGTGGAAATAGGTAACAGCATCCTTGATTAACCATTTTTGTGGCTCTGGGGGCCTGAATTAGATAATGAAGCTGCAGTGTCTGAGAGAGGAAAGCTCAAAGATTCAGAATCCATGAAAGGAGGCATGAATGAACTTGTTCCCAAATCCTAAAAAGTTTGCACAAGGGCATAGCCCTTGGAACCTGAAGGATGTAAGCCAGTCAGGAATGCTTCATATCAAGGACTTTGATAGAGCTGATGGCCTGAGACAGAACTAGCAGGAAATACGAAGAGATTTTCAAATAGTACAAACAAATTTATGAACGATGAACTCATACACAGCCCCAAAAAGAAACTGCAAAGTAAAACTATACTTTCAAAGGGCACTAGGGAGTGTGGGTGCAATCTCTTGTAGCAAATCCCATGGGCCTCTGCTGGCAGCAAAATGCCATGTTGGAGTCTGACCTTCAGGTTCTATTCCTCTGCTGTCTTAGATTTTCAGGATTGCTATAACAGTACCATAAACGGGGTGGCTTAACAACAGAAATTTATTTCTTAGAGTTCTGGAAGCTAGAAAGTCCAAGATGAAGGTGCTGGTAAATTTGGTATCTGGTGAGGGCCTTCTTCCTCATATCTTCTCACATCCTCACATGGTAGAGGCAGGGAAGATCTCTCTGGGGCCTCTTCTACAAGGGCACTAATCCCAATCCTGAGAGCTCCACCCTCATGACCTGATCACCTCCCAAAGGTCCCACCTCCTGATACCATCATTACAGTGGTGAGGATTTCCACATGTGAATTTGGGGTGGAAAGGACACAGTCCATCATGTGTGAGCTATGGGCTCTGATCCAGGAATATGATTAGATAGCCATCCTGTTCACACAGGTTGGGAACCGTATCAGTCAACCATCCTCTACTGATAGTTCTCTAGATACTCAGAATTTATCACTGCAGCAGGCCATCTGTCATGATTTCCCCTTAAGAATCTCTACCTTGCTTTGTCAGCTCTCTTCCATTTACCCCAATAATGCCTCACGGGAAGGTGCTGGGTTATTTATGTCTACCACCTCCATTGTCCCTAGAATAATGCCGTGCACACAGAGGCTCTCATTTATTTGCTGAGTTAATGCCACGGGTGTCCTCAAGGTTTTGAAGGGACTGTGTACAATTCCAGGGATTGGCGGTTGAGGTGGCTGCAAGGAGATAATATATAGAAATTGGCTTCAAGTAAATATTTGTCTGTAACACCATGTTGATCTGATTTCTGCAAATTGCTGAGGAACAACTCTGGTTTATGGTGCGTATAAAAAGATTTTTTCAAAGATCTTATGCTTCAAGGTTTTAAAATGTAAAAATACCTTCTCTATGCCACACAACTTCATTTCTCTGTACTTTTTTTTAATGCCTTATGCCAGACTTGCATTTATTTTGGGCATATATCATCAGCTATGGAATATGCAAATGATTTTAATTCATCCTGTAAGCAATGAGTGGAAAATGAGCTGTACCTGATGCAGCTTCTCAAATACAACATTGAAAAAGCCTGAAAATGAAGGCGCTACATAAGTAGAATATGCATAAAAAGGAAAAAAAAAACACCCAGGAAAAATGAAGGCAGATTCCTCCGCCCCTGCTCTAAAGCTTCCCCTCTGTTCTGCACTTTTGGTAGAGTATGAAATGTCACATGAATGTTAGAGGTAGACACATTTTTTTAACTTTTATTGTATATACATCGTATGCGTTTCTTTCATGGTAAGAGCACTTAAAATCTACTCTTAGCAAATTTATAATATGATAACTGTAGTCATGCTATGCACTAGACCTATTGGTTAATTTTGTAACCTAGGCAAATTTGATTTAAATTCTTTTAAATGTATTGAAATTGTCTTCCATAAACACAACACTTTTATGCAAAATACGCTTTGATGGAGACACGTGGACAGAATTTACTAAGGCTGCACGAAGGCGGGGCTCTGGTTCTCTGCTGTAGCTCAGCTCTGAGAGCCCTGCCGGCCATGCAGCAGGTGCACAGTGACTAGGATTTTGATGAATGAGTAAGGAGGAATTGCTGGGAGTAAGCTAAACACCTAAAAGTATTGCTGAGAATTTTTAAAGTGGTAGAGTGCAGCTGGATTACAGCATCTCCCTTCTCAAATACTTAAATGATGAACACACTGTAGGAAAAGCCAGCACCTCCTTCCTGCCCAAAACCAGCAAACAAATGAAAACTCCACAGCGAACAAGCAAAAGGATACAGCCAAATGCCAAAAACGTCAAAAAATTGTGAATACAGGGAAAAAACATTATTGCTCAGGTGTGTAAGATGACTCCCGCAAATGGCCCTGCTGGCACAACAAAACTCAGAAAGTCTCACTGGAGGCCAGACGTGGTGGCTCACGCCTGCAATCCCAGCACCTCGAGAGTCCGAGGCGGGCAGATCACCTGAGGCTAGGAGTTCGAGACCAGCCTGGCCAACATGGCGAAACCCCCGTCTCTACTAAAAATACGAAACAATTAGGTGGGCGTGGTGGCAGGTGCCTGTAATCCCAGCTACTCAGGAGGCTGAGGCAGGAGAATTGCTTGAACCTGGGAGGCAGAGGCTGCTGTGAGCCGAGATCATACCATTGCACTCCATCCTGGGCAACGAGAGCGAAACTCCGTCTCCAAAAAAAAAAAGGGGGTCTCACTGGTGAGGAAAAACAGGTTAATTGGGAGAAAAGAGAGGTATCTATATCTTTCTCCTGTTACTGCTGGGGGAAGTGAAAAGGGCTGCTGGGAAGAGACCAGTGAGAGAGGGCTCGTGAACAAACAGGAGGGACTCTGATGGGTTCAGGGGTTCCCTGCTGAACCAGATAAAGGATCCAAAGCCTGGGGTGACCCCCAGGGGTCACTGCATCACTCCCTGGGGAGGAAACTTTGATTCAGGACATTTAGAAAATCCTAGTCAAGAAACCAGAGACCAGATATTCTAGCAAAGATATAGTCTCAGCTGAGCTTTTCCCTGCCTCACTCCTAGCTATCAGGGCACGGAATGTAGACTAGAACACAAAATACAACTTGCAAAATGCTCGAAGAGAAAACCAAGGGAATTTGTTCACATATTATGAAGTTGTCCTTTTACACGAGAACAAAATGAAATGACTCACCACCCACTAGAATGACTATAATAAAAGGCATTCTTAACCTGCCTGCGCAGCGTAGTGACGCCTGTCTCTAAAAAAAATAAATAAAAATAAGCAGGTGTGCACCTGTGGTCCCAGCTACTTGGGAAGCTGAGGTGGGAGCAATCTTTGAGCCCAGGAGGTGGAGTTACAGTTAGCTACTGAGGACTAAACTCTGACCTTTTTCCCTCTTGCCAAATTCCTATCTAAGGGGCTGGGGAGTTGCACCTTATAAAATCTCAAAGCAGTTTTATTTAACCCTATATGATGTGGCTTACTTTCCAACCTGACTCTGGCATAACATCACAGGACAGATAAAGAAATCAAAATATTTTAACCCCAAATATGTTTCTTTGCCATATCTTGAAATGGCCCTGCATAGCTGTCTCTTGGAAAAATCTACATTCTGCAAAGAATCCCCTTCCCTTTCAGGTCTTTTCCCTGACACAGCAGAGAATCAGTCACAAATCTGGCACCTTTTTCAGTCTAAGAAACATTTCCAATCTATTCTCTCTGAAGCTCGCAGTCTGGAGGCTTCATCTGCATGATGAGAACCTTGGTCTCCACAATCCCGTATCATAACCCAGACACTCCCCTCTGTTGTTTAGAGGTCTTTAGACAATAACGCTTTCAACCAATTGCCAGTTAGAAAATCCTTGAATCTACCCATGATCTGCAAGCCCCTGCTTCGAGCTGTCCTGCCTTTCCAGATGGAACCAGTCTGCATCTTACATGTATTGACTGGTGTCTTATGTCTCCCTAAAATGTATAAATTCAAGCTGTAGCCGGACCACACTGGGCACATGTTCTTAGGACCTCTTGATACTGTGCCTCACTCATATTTGGTTCGGAATAAATCTCTTCAAATATTTTACAGAGTTGGACTCTTCATTGACACTGTGACCACACCACTGCACTCCAGCCTGAGCCACAGAGCGAGACACTGTCTCTAAAAAATAAAAGAAAAAGAAAACACAATAACAAGTATTGACGAGAATGTGCAGAAATTGGAACCTTCATATATTGCTGGTGGGGATGTAAAGTGATGTAGCTGCCCAGGAAAACAGTCTGGCAATTTGTGAAAATGTTAAACATAGAGTTACCATGTGACTTGGGGAATCTGCTAGGGATACACCCAAGAGAAGTGGAGATATGTTGTGAAAGTTGTCAGCACCAAAATGGGGTCACTTAGGTCAAACCCTAGCAAAATGAATCCGGGAGGCCCTGAAGGAGGAGAACTCACACACACGTGCCTATGATAAGAACTATTACAAGGACTCCCTGGAAACCATAAACACTCCATGTTAAGCTGCTGGAGTGAAGACATCTCCCCAGCAACAGCCAGTGTGACCGATGAGGAGCTATGAGCTTCAACAGTCAAGAGTTTTTGTTTCAAACCAGCTTACATGACTTTCTCCTTTTTGTCTTTATAAAAGTTTGCCTTGACCCCAGCGTCTTTGGGTGTTCCTTGGTTCATTGTGGCATGGGTATCTTGGATTGCAATCCCCCACTAATCCCAGATAAACTCCTTTGGAGAGCCTATCTGTCTATTGTTATTTTAGGTTTTAGGACATACACTAAAAAACTTGTTTACAGCACAATTATTCATCGTAAAAAAGTGGAAACAACCCAAATGTCCCACTGATGAATAATGCATAAACAAAATGTAGTTCATTCATATAATGGAATACTATTTCATCACATAAAGGAATGAAGTACTGATACACACCATAACGTGAATAAATCTCAAAAACACGGTGCTAAGGGAAGAAAGCCAGTTACACTTTAAGCTGGTAACCTTTACAGCATATAAATTACTTCTTAATAAAGCAGTCTTAAAAAAAAAGAAACGGCTCAGCAACCACACACACATGATAGAAGGGGAACGAGAGAACCCAGATGAAAGGAAAGACAGGAAGAAACACAGTCTGCGAAAGAAAGATGAAGAGTTCATCCTGAGGAAAATATAATCCAAGAAACACAGGAAAAGCCCCTGCGAAAACTCTGTACTATAGAACACTTCAGTGTATTTCTTCATTCAGCGAAAGTACTGAGCCCCTATGTGGCATGCACCCTCCTGAGCCCTGGGGATTTAGCACTAAGCTAAGTTCTTCCTTTCATGAAGCATGTCATGTTCTTGTGCACAAAAATATAAGCACAAAGAGATGATTCCACTGACCGCCCCCCCCCCCATCAAGCAGGGGACGTTGATTTGTCCACACTGGAATAGATGCTTACTTTGAACATGGATTTGCCTTCTCTAGCTTTATTCGCTGTTTCACACAAGATTGCTTCTGATCAAAGAATTTATTTCGCAGTAAAAGAAATGTGGCACCAAAAGTGAGTTCATGCTGAGAAAGTGGAAAATGGCCCTGATAGTAGCCAGGCTGTGATTTTAATCACTAAATATAAAAAATGCTCACAGATTGCAAACAGTATTCCTTTTTTCTCCTAGTTTCTTAATGTAGATGCTTGGGTCAATAATTTGAGACATTTCTCCTTTTCTAATATAAGTATTATAAGTAATGCTATAAATTTCCGTCTGAACTTTGAGAACATTTCACAAATTCTATTATGTATAATTTAAAATATTTTATAATTTCACTTTTGAATTCCTTTTGGTCAAAAGATTTATATTATTATTATTATTATTATTATTATTATTATTATTGAGACAGGGTCTTGCTCTGTCATCCAAGCTGGAGTGCAGAGGCACGATCTCAGTTCACTGCAATCTCCACGTCCCAGGCTCAAGAGATTCTCCCACCTTAGCCTCCCGGGTAGCTGGGACCACAGGTCTGCACCACCATGGTAGGCTAATTTTTAAATTTTTTTCTAGAGGTAGGGTCCCACTATGTTGCCCAGGCTTGTCTTGAACCCTTGGGCTCAAGTGATCCTCCTGCCTTGGCCTCCCAAACTGCTGGGATTACAGGCATAAGCCACTGCACCTGGCCCAAAAGATAATTTTTAAATAAATCATTTAAAGATAATTGTTTAAATGAGTTATTGGTCTTAAAAATGTCCTCAAAGACATTTTCAAGATATATTTTTGTACTTAGTTTGTAGCTGGTTTTCACTGTGGTAAGAGAATAAAATTTGTATTATTTTAGTTATTTTAAATTTGTTGATTTGCTTTATGGCTCAAATACGGTCTATCATGCTGAATGTTACATGTGCACTTGAAAATAATGTGTATTCCACTGGACCAGGTCATGTGTTTTATCAGTGACGATTAGGTCAATTTGCTTGATAGTATTTTTCAGGATTTTTCTATCTTTGCCAATATTCCGTGTTCTTATTCTGTCAATTTCTGTCAATTACCCACAGAGAAATGTTGCAGTCTCCAACTCTAATGGTGGCTTTCTGTATTTCTCTTTTCAGTTTTTTGTTTGTTTGTTTGTTTGTTTGTTTGAGATGGAGTCTTGCTCTGTCGCCCAGGCTGGAGTGCAGTGCTGCGATCTCGGCTCACTGCAACCTCCACCTCCCAGGCTCAAGCAATTCTCCTGCCTCAGCCTCCTGAGTAGCTGGGATTACAGGCATGCACCACCACACCTGGCTAATTTTTGTATTTTTAGTAGAGACGGTGTTTTGCCATGTTAGCCAGGCTGGTCTTGAACTCCTGGCCTCAAGTAATCCACCTGCTTTGGCCTCCCAAAGTGCTGGGATTACAGGCACGAGCCCCCATGCCTGGCCCAGACTGGACATTTCTATTGATATGCTTTTGAGTTCATCGATTTTTCGTTCCTCTATCATCTCTTGTCCACTACTGAGGCAGCCCAGTGAGTTTTTAATTTCAATTATTATATTTTTGTTACATAATTTCCCTTGGTACCTTTTTATATCTTCTATTTATTTTCTACTTTCTATTTGTATTAAGAGTGTTAGTAATTGCTCAATGAGGCATTTTCATGATAGTTGCTTTAAAATTCTTGTCAGGTAATCCCAATGTCTGAGTCTTCTCAACGCTGGCACCTTTTGATCATCTCTTCGCAATCAAGTTGTGAATGTCCTGGTTCTTGGTATATGGATTTTTTATTGTCTCCTGGACATTTTGGATATTATGTCGTAAGAACTAATTGTTTTTTCTTTTAAATTCTTCTTCTTTTTGGGTATAGTCTGCAGGCCCAGGTGGGGCTTCATGTTCAGCTCACTGTTGGACTTCATTGACATCACCCTGAAAAAGGTGGATTTTTGAGGAGCGTGAGAAGAAGAGCATGAGAAGTGCTGAATTACACTGTGTTGTTGCAGATGAGCATCCCTAACCGTAGCAGTCCTTGAAGAAGAAAGATGGTCTGATAGGAACTGCTTATTCAGGAACACATTGCAAAATCTGTGGGTGTCCTTCGTGATCTGAGGGCCTCACTCCTACAACTGCAAGGAATTGAATTCTTCTAACAGTGCGATGAGGTTGGAGGAAGACTCCAAGATCCAGAAAGGAACACAGTCCCACCAACACCTGTGTTGTAACCTGGTGAGACCCTGAAACAGAGAATCCAGCTAAGCCATGCCCAAAATATTCATCCACAACGTGTTGTTTTAAGCTTCCAAGTTTCTAGTAGTTTGTTATAAAGCAATAGAAAAGTAATATCTCCTTTCCGAGGCTCATCTTCATTCCAAACGTTCCACATTTCCTTCTGTTATCATTTATTTTCTGTCTGAATTACTTCCTCCAGCAAAAAAAATTTTAAGGCAGTTCTGCTGGTAACAAATTTTCTTAGATTTTCTTCATCTGAGAATATCTTTATTTCACCCTCATACATGAAAGTTAGTTTTGCCAAACACAGAATTCTGGGTGACAGTTTTTCTTTTTCTTTCAGCACTTGAAAAGTCTTATGACACGTCCTTCTGGCCTTCATGATTTCTGCTGAAAAATATGCTGTCATTTGAATAGTTTTAATGCTGTAGGTAATAGTCATTGTTTTCTGGCTGTTTCTGTAAGTTTTAAATTTGTCTTTAGTTTTCAGATGTTTGATTGTTATGTATTTGGGCATGGATTTATTTGGATTTATCCTGCTTGGAGTTTGCTCAATCTCTTAAATTTGTCAGCTTATGTCTTTTGCCCAATTTGGGAAATTTTCAATCATTTTTTCTTCAAATATTTTTGGGCACCACACTCTCTTTTCCGTTGAGTCTCTGATCACATTAATTTTAGATTGTTATCGTCCCACGTGTTTGTGAGATTCTATTCATTTTAAAGTCTTATTTTCTCCTTATTTAGGATAATTTGTATTGATCTAGCCTCAGATTCATTGTTTCTAATGTCATCTCCACCTGCTATTCAATCCATTCAGTGACAGCTTCTTTTTATTCACATATTTTATTTTTCAGTTCTAAATTTTGTGGTAAGTTTTGTTTTTTTTTTAAGAAAATAAATTTTTTTTTATTATTATACTTTAAGTTTTAGGGTACATGTGCACCTTGTGCAGGTTAGTTACATATGTATACATGTGCCATGCTGGTGCACTGCACCCACTAACTCGTCATCTAGCATTAGGTATATCTCCTGATGCTATCCCTCCCCCCTCCCCCCACCCCACAACAGTCCCCAGAGTGTGATATTCCCCTTCCTGTGTCCATGTGTTCTCATTGTTCAATTCCCACCTATGAGTGAGAATATGCGGTGTTTGGTTTTTTGTTCTTGCGATAGTTTACTGAGAATGATGTTTTCCAATTTCATCCATGTCCCTGCAAAGGACATGAAGTCATCATTTTTTATGGCTGCATAGTATTCCATGGTGTATATGTGCCACATTTTCTTAATCTAGTCTATCATTGTTGGACATTTGGGTTGGTTCTGAGTCTTTGTTATTGTAAATAGTGCCGCAGTAAACATATGTGTGCATGTGTCTTTATAGCAGCATGATTTATAGTCCTTTGGGTATATACCCAGTAATGGGATGGCTGGGTCAAATGGTATTTCCAGTTCTAGATCCCTGAGGAATCGCCACACTGACTTCCACAATGGTTGAACTAGTTTACAGTCCCACCAACAGTGTAAAAGTGTTCCTATTTCTCCACATCCTCTCCAGCACCTGTTGTTTCCTGACTTTTTAATGATCACCATTCTAACTGGTGTGAGATGGTATCTCATTGTGGTTTTGATTTGCATTTCTCTGATGGCCAGTGATGGTGAGCATTTTTTCATGTGTTTTTTGGCTGCATAAATGTCTTCTTTTGAGAAGTGTCTGTTCATGTCCTTCGCCCACTTTTTGATGGGGTTGTTTGTTTTTTTCTTGTAAATTTGTTTTGAGTTCATTGTAGATTCTGGATATTAGCCCTTTTTCAGATGAGTAGGTTGCGAAAATGTTCTCCCATTTTGTAGGTTGCCTGTTCACTCTGATGGTAGTTTCTTTTGCTGTGCAGAAGCTCTTTAGTTTAATTAGATCCCATTTGTCAATTTTGTCTTTTGTTGCCATTGCTTTTGGTGTTTTAGACATGAAGTCCTTGCCCATGCCTATGTCCTGAATGGTAATGCCTAGGTTTTCTTCTAGGGTTTTTATGGTTTTAGGTCTAATGTTTAAGTCTTTAATCCATCTTGAATTGATTTTTATATAAGGTGTAAGGAAGGGATCCAGTTTCAGCTTTCTACATATGGCTAGCCAGTTTTCCCAGCACCATTTATTAAATAGGGAATCCTTTCCCCATTGCTTGTTTTTCTCAGGTTTGTCAAAGATCAGATAGTTGTAGATATGCGACGTTATTTCTGAGGGCTCTGTTCTGTTCCATTGATCTATATCTGTTTTGGTACCAGTACCATGCTGTTTTGGTTACTGTAGCCTTGTAGTATAGTTTGAAGTCAGGTAGTGTGATGCCTCCAGCTTTGTTCTTTTGGCTTAGGACTGACTTGGCGATGCGGGCTCTTTTTTGGTTCCATATGAACTTTAAAGTAGTTTTTTCCAATTCTGTGAAGAAATGCATTGGTAGCTTGATGGGGATGGCATTGAATCTATAAATTACCTTGGGCAGTATGGCCATTTTCACGATATTGATTCTTCCTACCCATGAGCATGGAATGTTCTTCCATTTGTTTGTATCCTCTTTTATTTCCTTGAGCAGTGGTTTGCAGTTCTCCTTGAAGAGGTCCTTCACATCCCTTGTAAGTTGGATTCCTAGGTATTTTATTCTCTTTGAAGCAATTGTGAATGGGAGTTCACTCATGATTTGGCTCTCTGTTTGTCTGTTGCTGGTGTATAAGAATGCTTGTGATTTTTGTACATTGATTTTGTATCCTGAGACTTTGCTGAAGTTGCTTATCAGCTTAAGGAGATTTTGGGCTGAGACAATGGGGTTTTCTAGATATACAATCATGTCGTCTGCAAACAGGGACAATTTGACTTCCTCTTTTCCTAATTGAATACCCTTTATTTCCTTCTCCTGCCTAATTGCCCTGGCCAGAACTTCCAACACTGTGTTGAATAGGAGTGGTGAGAAGGCATCCCTGTCTTGTGCCAGTTTTCAAAGGGAATGCTTCCAGTTTTTGCCCATTCAGTATGATATTGGCTGTGGGTTTGTCATAGATAGCTCTTATTATTTTGAAATACGTCCCATCAATACCTAATTTATTGAGAGTTTTTAGCATGAAGGGTTGTTGAATTTTGTCAAAGGCTTTTTCTGCATCTATTGAGATAATCATGTGGTTTTTGTCTTTGGCTCTGTTTCTATGCTGGATTACATTTATTGATTTGCGTATATTGAACCAGCCTTGCATCCCAGGGATGAAGCCCACTTGATCATGGTGGATAAGCTTTTTGATGTGCTGCTGGATTCGTTTTGCCAGTATTTTATTGAGGATTTTTGCATCAATGTTCATCAAGGATATTGGTCTAAAATTCTCTTTTTTTGTTGTGTCTCTGCCTGGCTTTGGTATGAGAATGATGCTGGCCTCATAAAATGAGTTAGGGAGGATTCCCTCTTTTTCTATTGATTCCCTCTTTTTCTATTGATTGGAATAGTTTCAGAAGGAATGGTACCAGTTCCTCCTTGTACCTCTGGTAGAATTCAGCTGTGAATCCAGCTGGTCCTGGACTCTTTTTGGTTGGTAAGCTGTTGATTATTGCCACAATTTCAGATCCTGTTATTGGTCTATTCAGAGATTCAACTTCTTCCTGGTTTAGTCTTGGGAGAGTGTATGTGTCGAGGAATTTATCCATTTCTTCTAGATTTTCTAGTTTATTTGCGTAGAGGTGTTTGTAGTATTCTCTGATGGTAGTTTGTATTTCTGTGGGATTGGTGGTGATATCCCCTTTATCATTTTTTATTGTGTCTATTAGATTCTTCTCTCTTTTTTTCTTTATTAGTCTTGCTAGCAGTCTATCAATTTTGTTGATCCTTTCAAAAAACCAGCTCCTGGATTCATTAATTTTTTGAAGGGTTTTTGTGTCTCTATTTCCTTCAGTTCTGCTCTGATTTTAGTTATTTCTTGCCTTCTGCTAGCTTTTGAATGTGTTTGCTCATGCTTTTCTAGTTCTTTTCATTGTGTTGTTAGGGTGTCAATTTTGGATCTTTCCTGCTTTCTCTTGTGGGCATTTAGTGCTATAAATTTCCCTCTACACACTGCTTTGAATGCGTCCCAGAGATTCTGGTATGTTGTGTCTTTGTTCTCGTTAGTTTCAAAGAACATCTTTATTTCTGCCTTTATTTCGTTATGTACCCAGTAGTCATTCACGAGCAGGTTGTTCAGTTTCCATGTAGTTGAGCGGTTTTGAGTGAGATTCTTAATCCTGAGTTCTAGTTTGATTGCACTGTGGTCTGAGAGACAGTTTGTTATAATTTCTGTTCTTTTACATTTGCTGAGGAGAGCTTTACTTCCAAGTATGTGGTCAATTTTGGAATAGGTGTGGTGTGGTGCTGAAAAAAAATGTATATTCTGTTGATTTGGAGTGGAGAGTTCTGTAGATGTCATTAGGTCTGCTTGGTGCAGAGCTGAGTTCAATTCCTGGGTATCCTTGTTGACTTTCTGTCTCGTTGATCTGTCTAATGTTGACATTGTGGTGTTAAAGTCTCCCATTATTAATGTGTGGGAGTCTAAGTCTCTTTGTAGGTCACTCAGGACTTGCTTTATGAATCTGGGTGCTCCTGTTGTGGGTGCATATATATTTAGGATAGTTAGCTCTTCTTGTTGAATTAATCCCTTTACCATTATGTAATGGCCTTCTTTGTCTCTTTTGATCTTTGTTGGTTTAAAGTTTTATCAGAGACTAGTATTGCAACCCCTGCGTTTTTTTGTTTTCCATTTGCTTGGTAGATCTTCCTCCATCCTTTTATTTTGAGCCTATGTGTGTCTCTGCACGTGAGATGGGTTTCCTGAATACAGCACACTGATGGTTCTTGACTCTTTATCCAATTTGCCAGTCTGTGTCTTTTAATTGGAGCATTTAGTCCATTTACATTTAAAGTTAATATTGTTATGTGTGAATTTGATCCTGTCCTTATGATGTTAGCTGGTGATTTTGCTCATTAGTTGATGCAGTTTCTTCCTAGCATCGATGGCCTTTACAATTTGGCACGATTTTGCAGCGGCTGGTACCAGTTGTTCCTTTCCATGTTTAGCGCTTCCTTCAGGAGCTCTTTTAGGGCAGGCCTGGTGGTGACAAAATCTCTCAGCATTTGCTTGTCTGTAAAGTATTTTATTTCTCCTTTGCTTATGAAGCTTAGTTTGGCTGGATATGAAATTCTGGGTTGAAAATTCTTTTCTTTAAGAATGTTGAATATTGGCCCCTACTCTCTTCTGGCTTGTAGGGCTTCTGCAGAGAGATCCGCTGTTAGTCTGATGGGCTTCCCTTTGAGGGTAACCCGACCTTTCTCTCTGGCTGCCCTTAACATTTTTTCCTTCATTTCAACTTTGGTGAATCTGACAATTATGTATCTTGGAGTTGCTCTTCTCAAGGAGTATCTTTGTGGCGTTCTCTGTATTTCCTGAATCTGAATGTTGGCCTGCCTTGCTAGATTGGGGAAGTTCTCCTGGATAATATCCTGCAGAGTGTTTTCCAACTTGGTTCCATTCTCCCCATCACTTTCAGGTACACCAATCAGACATAGATTTGGTCTTTTCACATAGTCCCATATTTCTTGGAGGCTTTGTTCGTTTCTTTTTATTCTTTTTTCTCTAAACTTCCCTTCTCACTTCATTTCATTCATTTCATCTTCCATCACTGATACCCTTTCTTCCAGTTGATCGCATCGGCTCCTGAGGCTTCTGCATTCTTCACGTAGTTCTCGAGCCTTGGCTTTCAGCTCCATCAGCTCCTTTAAGCACTTCTCTGTATTGGTTATTCTAGTTATACATTCTTCTAAATTTTTTTCAAAGTTTTCAACTTCTTTGCCTTTGGTTTGAATGTCCTCCTGTAGCTCAGAGTAATTTGATCGTCTGAAGCCTTCTTCTCTCAGCTCGTCAAAGTCATTCTCCGTCCAGCTTTGTTCCGTTGCTGGTGAGGGACTGCGTTCCTTTGGAGGAGGAGAGGTGCTCTGATCTTTAGAGTTTCCAGTTTTTCTGCTCTGTTTTTTCCCCATCTCTGTGGTTTTATCTACTTTTGGTCTTTGATGATGGTGATGTACAGATGGGTTTTTGGTGTGGATGTCCTTTCTGTTTGTTAGTTTTCCTTCTAACAGACAGGACCCTCAGCTGCAGGTCTGTTGGAGTACCGGGCCATGTGAGGTGTCAGTCTGCCCCTGCTGGGGGGTGCCTCCCAGTTAGGCTGCCCGGGGGTCAGGGGTCAGGGACCCACTTGAGGAGGCAGTCTGCCCGGTCTCAGATCTCCAGCTGTGTGCTGGGAGAACCCCTGCTCTCTTCAAAGCTGTCAGACAGGGACATTTAAGCCTGCAGAGGTTACTGCTGTCTTTTTGTTTGTCTGTGCCCTGCCCCCAGAGGTGGAGCCTACAGAGGCAGGCAGGCCTCCTTGAGCTGTGGTGGGCTCCACCCAGTTCCAGCTTCCCGGCTGCTTTGTTTACCTAAGCAAGCCTGGGCAATGGCGGGCGCCCCTCCCCCAGCCTCGCCGCGCCTTGCAGTTTGATCTCAGGCTGCTGTGCTAGCAATCAGCAAGACTCCGTGGGCGTAGGACCCTCCGCGCCAGGTGCGGGGTATAATCTCGTGGTGCCGCATTTTTAAAGTCCGTCGGAAAAGCGCAGTATTCGGTGGGAGTGACCCGGTTTTCCAGGTGCGTCCGTCACCCCTTTCTTTGACTCGGAAAGGGAACTCCCTGACCCCTTGCGCTTCCGGAGTGAGGCAATGCCTCACCCTGCTTCGGCGGCTCGCACACAATGCGGTGCACCCACTGGCCTGCGCCCACTGTCTGGCACTCCCTAGTGAGATGAACCCGGTACCTCAGATGGAAATGCAGAAATCACCTGTCTTCTGCGTCGCTCACGCTGGGAGCTGTAGACCGGAGCTGTTCCTACTCGGCCATCTTGGCTCCTCCCGTGGTAAGTTTTCTTTTCCTTTGTTTAGAGTTTCTGTTTTTTCTTTTTTTTTTTTCTCCCACAGCGTTACTATTTACTTTTTGGAGCATTTTTATGCTGGTTCCTTAAAACCCTTGTCAGACAATTATAGTATCTGTATTATCTTGGTGTTGCTGTCTGTTGGTTGCCTTTTTGCATTCAAATTGAGATGTCCTTGGTCATAGTGTGATGAGTAATTGTGGATTGTAACTAGGACGTTCTGAGTGTTGTGTGATGAAGTTCTGGTTTCTATTTAAATCTTCTTTCAGCAGGCAGTCAACCTGTTTAGCTTCAGTATGCATGTTCCAGTACACTTTCATAGGCTGAGATTCAAATGCCAATTTAGTTTGCTACCCTGGTCTTCCCAACTTATGTGCTGCCCAGAGGCCAATGTGAAATGATAGCAGTATTTGACACCGCAGCTCAGTTCTCCAGTCTTCTAATGTGTTGATTCTTATTAGGCATAGGCTGCTTGGGGGTCTGCCCAGGAATTAATACACAGGTTCTCTCCTCCGTAATCCTACCTACCCTGCTCTAATTGGGAGGGAAGGAGGTGCTGCCTCTTTGCTGCTGTTTGCTTCATGCATGGTGGGGATGGTCACAGTCTATGCACCAGTGGAGTGGGAGAGGAGCATCACCTCTTTGCTGACATTTGCTTAGTGCAGCAGAGGGATGGTAGAAAGGATTCACTCTACAGTCTCCACAGTGATAGGTATTGGGGGAGGGGTGCCACTTCTACCCATGTTAGTGTAGGATCAGAATAGTTGAAAGGGCTTCACCCTGAAGTTTGCTCTGAGTCCTGGTATAGAGGAGGAAGGGTTCTTTCTCCTTAATGCAAGACAGAAATGGCCAAACAGGTCTCCACCTACAGTCTCTGATATGGTTTGTCTGTGTCCACACCCAAATCTCATCTGAATTGTAGCTCCCATAATCTCCACATGTCATGGGAGGGACCCAGTGGGAGGTAACGGAATCATAAGGGCGGTTACCCTATGCTGCTGTTCTCATGGCAGTGAGTGAGCTCTCCTGAGATCTGATGGTTTTGTAAGGGGCTTTTCCCCTTTTTGCTTGGCACTTCTCCTTGATGCCACCATGTGAAGAAGGACATATGTGCTTCCCCTTTTGCCATGACTGTAATTTCCTGAGGCCTCCTCAGCCATGCTAAGCTGTGAGTCAGTTAAACCTCTTTCCTTTATAAACTACCCAGTCGCAGGGATGTCTTTATTAGCAGCAGGAGAACAAACTAACACAGTCTCCCTGACCATAGACTCCAAGTCGGGAGAAGAAAGGGTGCCTGATCCTTAGGGTAGGACAGGGATGGTTGACAGGGCTCTGCCCTCAGTCCCTGCAGCTGCGGTGTTGCATGGGGTTGGAGGATGGTATCACATTTTTTTAATACCATCTGTTCATCTGGAGTAGCATGTGTTCTATCTCTCAGGGCTGCCCTTTATCAATACTTTTGCCTGGAGAAAGTAAGCTTTCCTTGGAGCCTTTGTTTTTTGTGCCTGTTGGTATTTCTGAGTGTGGGCCTCTCCGGTGCTCAAATGAAGATATACAGGAGGGAAATCATAACAAGGAACTCACCGCCTGGTTGTTCCTCATGTCTCAGAATCCCTGGCCAAGTCACCTTCTTTTCTCTGCCTCTCAGTCTTCTGATGGTTGCTTTACAGATTTCATCCAGAGTTTGGTTGTAAATAGTGGGAAATATAAGATGGAATGTGGTTACTCCAATAAAAATGAGAGGGTCTTTTATACTTACTTCCATGTTTTACCATTTCTGATGCTCTTCATTTCTTTGTGTAAACCAAGCTTGTCCAACCATGGCCCATGGGCCACATGAGGGCCAGGATGGCTTTGAATGTGGCCCAACACAAATTCATAAACCTTCCTAAAACATTATGGGATTTTTTGCAATTTTTTGAAGCTCATTAGCTATCCTTAGGGTTAGTGTATTTTATGTGTGGCCCAAGACAATTCTATCTCCAATGTGGCCCAGGGAAGCCAAAAGATTGGACACCCCTGGTGTAGACCCGAATTTCTGTGTGCTCTCATATTCCATGTAATAAAGAGTAAGATTCCATTTTTTATGTTTGACCTTTGATAGCTTTCAAACCTCATTCCTTCTCCATTTACAGGGACCTGCATATTTCTTCCCTTGGTGTCAGCAGGAAGTTTGAACCACACAAGCCCCACCCTTTGTGCTTGAACCTTTTCCGCAGTCCCACCACCTACTCACAATACAAGCCAAATCCATTAACTCTGCCTCACTCCCACCATTTATACTGACTTGCACCTGACATTTTCTCTTCAGAAAGTCCCATGGCATGAGCAAGAAACATTTCCATATCTTCTTGGTGCATATGGCCTTATCATTCTTGACATTTAAACTATTCCAGTGAGAGGGGGCCGATCCCATCCTCCTCAAGGTGATCATAATACACTCTTTCTATCTGAAGAAACTTCTTTAAATGAATCGAGAATGAATTGTCTCAGCCTTTGTTTGAGAATGTTTTTATTTCACCTTAATTTTTAAAAATATTTTTATTTAATATAGAGTTCTGGGTTGAGAGATTTTTTCCCTTTCAGCATTTTAAAAATGTCACTCCGTTGTCTTTTGGCTTGTGTAGTTTCTGATCAGAAGTGTCCTGTCATTCTTATCTTTACTGTTCTGCATGTAATGTTCCCTTTTTTCTCTGCTATCTTCAAGCTTTTCTCTTCATCTTCCACTTTTGACAGTTTCACCATGATGTGTATAGTTAAGTGGGATTTTTTGCTGATGGTGGTGTTGGTGTTTTCTTTTTCCTTTCTTTTATTTTTGGTATTAATTCTGCATAGGGTTCTCTGAGAGTCTTGGATCTGTGGTTTAATGTCTGTTATTACTTTTGGAAAATCCTTGACTATTTTCTCTTCTAATATTTCTTCTTCTTCGTTCCCTCCTCTCCTGTGACTCTGAGAACATATACGTTAGCCCGTCTGATGATGTCCTACAGCTCTTGAATACTCCGCTTTGTTTTTGCCGTTATTTTTTCTTTGTGTTTCTCTTTGGATAATTTTTATTGACCTATTTTCAAATTTGTTGATTTTTTCAAAGCTGTATTCATTCTACTCATGTGCCTGTCAAAAGAATTCTTTATCTGTGATGTCGTATATTTAATTTGTAGCATTTCTATTTTACTTTTTCTTGTAGTGTTCCTCTCGCTGGTGAAATTCCCTATCTGTTTGCATTTGTTGCCCCTTTTACATTAGATGCATTAACATATTTATTATAGTTATTTTAAAATCTCTGTCTAATGGTTCCAACTATTGGGGTCATCAAGTCTATTTCTGTTGACTGCTTTGTCTCTAGATTGTTTTATCTTTTGCTTTTTAAAAAATTGTAATTTTTGATCGAATGCCAGACATTGTGTGTTAACAGTACAGACTGAGGTAAATAATATTCACATCTCCAAATTGTTATGCCTGTTATGTCTGACTTCTAGTGTGCAAGGTGAAGTCGATCTAGTTGGGAGCTGAGCTGGGTTTGGGTTTACTTTGTTGCTATTGCTATCTTCGGTGATGCTAAGGCTTCAAGTTTCTGTAAATACGAGATGTTTCTATAATATCTTGTACTAGATTGGGGACTGGGGTGTTGGGTGGTTTTCTTCTGTGTTCCTAATGCTCCCTTTACCTTTTAGCTATTCCTGCATGTCTTTGCCACAGAGGGACTCTATCTATACTCTCGCCTCTTCAGGGATAGACTCTCTTTACTTGTTACTCTGTGCTAGGCTTGTGGTGAGATAGGGTTTTCTTTGTTGTCTTGCTGCAACCTCAATCTTAGACAGATATAAACCTTAGGGTGGGGCTGTCTCAGCACTTCTGCTCTTCCTTCCTATGGCAATTAAATTCTGCCTTGTATCTGTGATGGTCTTGGACAGGAGATTCCTGCTCTCCCCTCCCTCAGTGTAGCAGACTTCTGATTGGTACTGGTATAGGATCCTGGGCCTGGAATAGCTTCTTAATTTTATCCCAGAACTAGGACATTTTTGCATCTACCCTTCCCACAGTACCAAAGGATTTTCTCCTGTGTCCTTGGGGCTAGAGTTTTCCTACCCCTCTTCCAGAGGCATATAAGTTTTGCTTCTAGTCTTTCTATAAGAGCAATGGATTTTGCCTGTGCCCTGAGTGTGGGAGGATGTGGTCCCCTCCCCTCAATGTCTTAAGGCGTTTACTGCATAGAAAGGAAGGATCCAGGGGAAGTGGGTGGGGCTTTGTTCCTGTCCTCCAACAGCAGCTGATCTTGTCCTGCACACCCACATACCTGTGCCTCTGAAGGAGCAGCCCCCGTTTCCTGCCCACTCCTAATATGTCTCTTGAGAGCCCTCAGTGATTTTGTGAGTGAGTGTGACTCCCTGAGTTTCCCAGTTATTCCAAACTTACATCCTAGGCCACACTTGGACTTTAATGATTTACTAACATCTTATCTGATAGCTTCATACCTAATGGGGGCCACATGTTTTTCCTGTGCTCAGGCAAAGGTGAGAAACGCCATGTGTCTCGTGTCTCCCTGGAGTGCCTGCTCCCTCTTTGGAATTCTGCTTATTTGGTTGCCTTGCCATCTTAGATCTTTGATAGACTCAAGAAAAATTATAACGTTGGTACACTAGCCAGGTTTTTTTTATTATTCTTTGCAGCTTTCTACATCCCACATGGAAGCAGAAATGAGATGTTTCAAAATCACCATCTCACTCTAGTTTGTCTACAAAGCCATCTATCAAGAACATTATATGAACTTTTAAATACATTCTTCTGTATTTATAGAATGATTTTTAAAGCATTTCCAGCCATGTTTAAAAGCTGTGAATAGTCTTTTTTTGTAACCTAGTAACCAAAGTTATTAATGAAAGTCACAGTTAAACTTTTTTCCTTTGAAAAAAAAAATGAATCAACACATAACGAGAAGGTTAACATTTTTCTCTATCTTCTGGAAACTCTTGCATTATTTTATTTTAAATTTATATAAGCTCTCTGTAACCAATTAGGACAGCATCTCCCATGGATTTTAATAGACCTTGTAATATGTATTACTTTTCTTTTGTGGGGAATCTGTTTATCTGTGCTAGTTAGTTCTAGAGTATGCACATCATGATGGAACATTTGTGTCATTACTTAATGTTCTGATTTTTTATGGCGGTGTAACAAATTACCTCAAAGCTCAGTGGTGTAAAACAGTCACACATTTTCAGACATTGTGCATCAGACATTTGGACAGGCACAGCAGAATGGTTTGTCTCTGTTCTGTGATGCCCGGGGCCGCAGCTGGGAGACTCCGAGGATAGGGGCTGGAAACACCCAAAGGCTCATTAGTCATCTGCCTGGGGATCCTCTCCACAGGGGCTTCTCCGTGTGGTCTCCCCGCAGGGTCTGGTTTGGGCTCCCTTCCACCATGCTGGCTGGCCACGCGGAAGCTGTGTCGGCTGTTCTAACCCAGCTCCAGAAGCCAGGCTGCAGTACACGTACCACAGCTCATTAATTGAGTGAGCTACAAAGATCCACCCGAAGCCAAGGGGAGTAGACGTGAACTCCTGCTCTGACTGGGGGGCAGGAGGGCAGGAAGATTCAGAAAAAGCAATGAAACTAGAAACCACACAGAGGCCATTTTTAGAAAATACCAGTTGCTGTAATTAACCTCCAGAGTCTTTCAAGAGCTGGAGGAAGAGCAGGGGAAAAGAAGGTGAGAGGGGCTGGCTGGAGTCTTCCTTCACAATCCCTCAGAACTCACTAGTTCTTTTTTTCTGTAATTAGGTGGGATATTACTTTCCAGTTATTCTTCTGTTCGCACTATTGCCAAGTGTTCCTGTCAAGAGTTTCTATTTTGTTGTTTGTGTGTTTGTGTTTTCGAGGATGTGTTAACCCTGTGTCCTCTTCAGGGTCACGCCACTTAGCTCTTATCCAGCAAGGCTTTGCACCTCCTGGGAAATGATTGGTCAGAGGAAGTCGGAAAAGCCTAGAATATAAATGCACGGCACAAGTCTCAGCTGATCACTGAAATTTTTTCTGACCTGAGTAGAATAACTTAGGTAGATAATTTTAGGATCTGAATTGAGTTTAGAAGTCTCCTTATGCCAACTAAAGAATGCAGGCCATTGGATAGTCAGGATTTTTTTTTTTTCTATTTGTTTTAGGATGCCTCTCAAAATAACTTATTTTGTCTATGTTAAAAGTTACCCAAAGTGGCTGGACGTCGTGGCTCACACCTGTAATCTCAACATTTTGGGAGGCTGAGGCAGGCAGATCACCTGAGGTCAGGAGTTCGAGACCTGCCTGGCCAACATGGTGAAATCCCGTCTCTACTAAAAATACAAAAATTAGCCAGGCATGATGGTGGGCGCCTATAATCACAGCTACTGGGGAGGCTGAGGCAGGAGAATTGCTTGAACCCGGGAGGCGGAGGTTGCAGCGAGCTGATATCACACCACTGCGCTCCAGTCTGGGGCACAGAGTGAGTCTCCATCTCAAAAAACATTTAAAAAAATAAAAAATAAGTTACCCAAGGTGGCCAACCATAACTTCAATTGTCCTTGATGAAACAACATCATTTACATGAATTAGAATTATTAATGAAAATGTGGAGTAAGCAGGTGTTTGGCCTGAGAGGGGCTCGCATTTGGACCAAGACCGTCCCACAAGAGCTGCCGTGGTGGGTCGGGACCGTGTGCCCACAGTCCTGTCCGGAACCTGGCCCAGAGCCGGCTGTCATCAGTCCGGGCTGAGGACCCTCCTGCCATCTGTCTGCTTTCCATGTCTTGAGTGTTTTTCATTTGCGGGAGGACATCTGTTGGGGGAGGGTGGACCTGGAGGCTGCCTCCGGGAGAGACTCACTGGACTCAGATCTGCGCTCTCCCCACAGACATCTTCCTGCAGACAGACAGCGCTTGCTTCCCTGACGGGCTTGATAAAATATTTGGAACCCAGACTCACACTTACCTCCTATAGATGGCAACTCAAGGGGTGTCAGATGTGTTCGTGTTTACCAAGTCAGGGTCCCAGGCTGCAGGACTGGAGATCTTGGCTGAATCATGCTAAAACCCCCACTTGCTGAAGCCCACCAACCCAAGACCACCAGAACATCCATCACCAAAAAAGGTCAATGTCTTTAGCTAGCGGCTGGGGAGATACTGCACGTGTGTGTCTAAAGCCTCAGTGCTTCTGACTTTACTGGTTGCTGTAATTTCCCACTAACTGCCCAGAGCTGTTGGCTGTGGGTACACAAACAGATGCCCTGGAGAGCCCCACTGCTCTAGCAGCAGAAGATGGGCACGGCCACAGCAAGGCCTCTGCCTGCCGGCCTAGCGTGCTGGGTTCAGAGGTACAGCGCCAGCCCCTCCTCTGAGCTCCCTCGGCTCCAGGGGTCACAGCTGCTTCCTGCAGTCACCAATATCAGGGTCACCACAGCAGCCACATTTGCTCCTTTTCCTCTCAGTCCCCCAACTGTCATCTTCACTTCCTTTTGCCTGATACGCCTGGGACTGGAGATCTCGGCTGAATCGGGCTGGAACTTGTGGAAGCCCACCAACCCAAGACCGCCGGAACGTCCATCACCAAAAGAGGCCTCTTGTGGTTTCTGGTTTTATTTTGTTTTGTTTTGTTGGATGGGACCAGGCACACACCACTCGTTTGGAAGCAGTGTGTGTCCTTTCTGCCTGTTTCTTCTCTCCTCCTCCTTTCAGGCTGGAGTAGGGATGTGTTTGTCACAGAAAGGCAGACAAGAAAGATATACCATCCCCAAGGATACAGGGAGCTTCCACCCCAGCTGTGCCTTCTTTCCCACCGGAGAGAAAAAACAATTCTTTCTTGTTTAAGCCACAGTTGGCTACTAGCAGCCAAACGCCACCCCCAACCGGCCCGGCCTTTTGGGGTCAGCCACAGTGTGTCGTGGATAGGGCACGGCTAACGTTGGCCTATGTAAGAAAGGAAATTCTTGGAGGAGAAATAAGTCAGCTAATTTTTGATGTAATCATCATGAAAACATTTTGTAAGTAGATAATGAAATCAGACACTGAAGAATCTTTTCTGATCAATAACCCTGAGGAGAGAAGTTGCAGGTTACGGTGCTGGCTGGCGGGGCGGCATAACTCCAGCCCGCTCTCTCCTGCACCAGGAGGTGAGCGAGCGAGTAACAGACACAGGGGTGGGGGGTGGAAGGAGGTGGGGAGAGGCGGCTCACAAGGAGACAGGTGGCAAAGCGGTGGGGAGCCAAGGCCCCAGAGCTCTCAGATACATCAGTGTGGTCTGTAGCCAACCAAGGCCTCAGTTTCTTCATCTGTAAAATGGAGGGGTTATCAGTAGCTACCTCATGGGATTGCAAATGACACAATCTATGTAAAAACACAATTCGAGATCTCCTCATATGATATTTATAATCCACTCTAATTTACAAATACAAAAAGTTTGCCACCTTTTGCGCTTTTACTGTTATTAACAGCAACGACCTGTCTTTATTTGCACAGCTTCCCAGGCCCTCCAGGGTGACAGTCACCAAGAGCCAGGGCTTGGGCCTCAGCTTTGCAGCTCCTGGCTCTTGGTTTAGTCTAGATCCCTAAAGGAGCATCAGCAGCCAGGGAGAACTGAATCAGCTCTCCAGGTCCTGGAGGCAACCGCAGAAACAGAACAGTGCAAATGCCAGCATTTCCGCAGATAAGCGTGGCCCGCCAGCTGCAAACACCCCTGACATGCAGCCGTCTGTTTAAAATCTGGTTGCCAGCTGCAGCCAGTGGAGCTCAGAGGGCTGCCTGGCGGGTAAGGACTCCAGGCACACAGCAACAAGTGGCTGCCACCTCAAATCCCACATGGAATATGATGGGGTCCGAGCCAGCCAGTAACTCCAAGAGGGCTATAGTGTGTAAATTCGGCCACAGTTTGCAGACATAATAACATTGGCCCCACGACGTAGACCTGTGGCGGCTCAGGGTAAGAGACGGGTGCAAACCCCTGCTTCCCTGGATCTCGCTCCAGCCCTCTCTCCTTGCTTCTCCAAACTTTTAACTAGATGGATCACGACGCTATCGATTATGTGTCAGCTGAGCCGGAGCAGTTCAATGGATTAGGGTGATGTTCACCTCGGCCATTTTGCTATAATTGATCCCCGTGTGCTGCTGTGAATCGCTTCATTCACATGGTTACAACTGAGCATTGCGAGTACATGCAAGGCTGCAAGATGCAGTGATCTAGAGCCATTTTCTCTGGGGCCAAGTGGGCACCCTGCTGGAGTCATCCTGATTGCAGCTCCAAGGAATGAGCATCTTCCACAGCGAGGACCCGGAGTCTGAAGGAAAATTAAGCTGTGCTTTGAATATTTTAGTGAAGGATAAAAGTGTTTCCAACAAAATGCTCATTTGTAAGCTTGCGTGATTATAGGGGCATCTCATGGTGTCTAGAAAAGTTAGATTTCATTGTTTCCTGCCGGGGCTGAATTAATGAGATGTCAGTCAGTAAACTCACTCCTTCCTCAAGGTCTCTTTATGATGTGTGATCAGGGGGTGATGGGCTCACAGCAGCCAGGGCCATTCATCCTGCAGTTCACAGATTTGTCTGTTGCTACAAACCATGCATCTTCTCAGACACAGGATAAAGGACTATGCCTCATCCTGTGTGATCAGCATCACACACTCACACACACTCACCCGCAGTCACACTCACACGTGCATACACACACCCACACATCACGCCTCCCCTGGGTGGGAAGCTACATTTTAGTTTACCCAATAGTGATCAATGAGAGCGCAGTGTACGTGTTGTACACGGGGTTTCCAAGTCTCTGTTTGCTTTTTGGTCGATGGCAGTGGTGAAAGTTTATGAAGCAAGAAAGGAGCGCGGGGGAGGTGAGGCGAGAGGTGAGGTGGAAAGCTTTCAAATGAGGCCAGCTCCTTGTGGAAATGAGGCTCCGTCATTTTTCCCTGAGTGGCCTAAACCCAGTGTTTACTTGTAGCTTCTATGCAATGAGCTCAATATCACACATATTATATTGGATCCTGACAGTCTGATATTTTATGGGATTTCTCCTAGATCTTCTTTGCTGACCCCAGTGGTCCCAGCCCAGATTCCAAGCTGAACAAGTCAGGCTGCTTGCTCTGTGAGCAGTGGAGTGCCTGGTGAGCTTGGGCAGCTTTCCCGAGGCCCCACCCTCTGGCCTCCTGCCCTGCTAACAGGCACGTACTCTGTGGATGGGACCCTGAACCGGTTATCTCAATGTCAGGGGGAATTTACTTCCAAGAAACTCCCCTCTCCTCCCAACTGTGTCCATTCATTCCTGCGGAGTCTGCACTTGGGCTGCTCTTCCTCTGGGTTCCCGCCCCTGAAGATGCAGGAGGCTGTGACCACGCCCCTTTTGGAGGCTTCCTGGGCTCAGGGAGGGGCTTTGCCTGCTGGTGAGTGTGTGTGTGTGAGTGTGTGATGCTGATGACACACACACGGCCCTGCCTCGAAGGAGGCACCTGGGACCGAATGGGCTTGGGCGTCCCTCATGCACCGACATGGACATGGGCCCCTGGGAGGGTCTGAGCTGGGGTGGAGGGAAGCCCGGACACAGGTCTTGCAGAAGAGCTCAGCCACCCAAGAAAGGATCTCAAGGGTGGGGCCAGGAGTGCAGGTGGGGGCGCTGGCTGGCTGGGAAGGGGATTTCACATAGGAGGACCAGGCAGAGGGAATGCCACGTCCACAGTGTATGCAGCACTTAGAGGGCAGGCCACGTCCACAGTGCATGCAGCACTTAGAGGGAATGCCACGTCCACAGTGCATGCAGCACTTAGAGGGCAGGCCACGTCCACAGTGCATGCAGCACTTAGAGGGAATGCCACGTCCACAGTGTATGCAGCACTTAGAGGACAGGCCACGTCCACAGTGCATGCAGCACTTAGAGGGCAGGCCACGTCCACAGTGCATGCAGCACTTAGAGGGAATGCCACGTCCACAGTGCATGCAGCACTTAGAGGGCAGGCCACATCCACAGTGCATGCAGTACTTAGAGGGAATGCCACGTCCACAGTGCATGCAGCACTTAGAGGGCAGGCCACGTCCACAGTGTATGCAGCACTTAGAGGGCAGGCCACGTTCACAGTGTATGCAGCACTTAGAGGGCAGGCCACGTCCACAGTGCATGCAGCACTTAGAGGGAATGCCACGTCCACAGTGCATGCAGCACTTAGAGGGCAGGCCACGTCCACAGTGCATGCAGCACTTAGAGGGCAGGCCACATCCACAGTGTATGCAGCACTTAGAGGGAATGCCACATCCACAGTGTATGCAGCACTTAGAGGGCAGGCCACGTCCACAGTGTATGCAGCACTTAGAGGGCAGGCCACGTCCACAGTGTATGCAGCACTTAGAGGGCAGGCCACGTCCACAGTGTATGCAGTACTTAGAGGGAATGCCACGTCCACAGTGCATGCAGCACTTAGAGGGCAGGCCACGTCCACAGTGTATGCAGCACTTAGAGGGAATGCCACATCCACAGTGCATGCAGCACTTAGAGGGCAGGCCACATCCACAGTGTATGCGGCACTTAGAGGGAACGGGACAGCTGGCAGGGCTCTAGCCAAGGACAAAACAGCCCATTCCCTTCCCAGACTTTGAGGCAGTGTTTAGGGTTTTGCCTCATGATGGGCCGTGCTGAGGACACCAGTCAAGATAACCTGAACTCAGACCCCTTCCGCAGTGTCTCCTTTGTCCTGCTGAGCAACTCTGCTGTTCTCCTGCAGCCCCTCCAGGCCAGCCTCCCTCTTCCACTCAGGGCGGGGTCCAGTCAGTGCACCCAACTCCGGGGCTCCTCAAGGCTCTCCTCCCTGCCTCTGATCTGGGCTGAGGTGGAGCAGATGTGAGGAGAGGTGGAGGGGGGAAGCCCCCTTCTGCACTCCCCATGGTAGGAGCAAGGTTGACGCCCCAAAAGCTCCTGTCAAACTGTCCCCAAAGCTCCTGGACAAGGACTCCTCCCTCGCCATCTCCCTGATCAAACTCACCCTTCCAGAAGGGCTCAGAGTGGCTTAGGGACCTCTTGGCATCTGGGACAGCCCCGATTAAGGTCTCATAGACTATCTGCTCTCGGGCACGGACCGGCATCTTTAGGATGTGAGATACTCGGCTCTTATTGCTGTCAGTGTGGGGGCCTCAGCTGGGAGCACACGCCGCATCACAGCCTGCTACACACACAGAAGCATTGTCCCAAGTCCGACTGCGGAACTGTAATGAATCTCAGCTGCCACTCACAGCTGCTCACCAGCGTTCTCTGCTGCTTTTAGTGGCTTTGTAGGTTTCCATTGCAGAGCTCGAATTATTTAAGCAGCCCTGGTCTTGGGTATGGAATTTTGCTGTCACAGCAGGCTGGGAGGGGATCTTTTGCTGACTCCTTTGTGCACAGGTGTGAAGAGATGTGTAGGAGAGTCCTGAAGGTGGTTTCTTATCTAAGCTGCATCCATGGAAGAGCCCGTCCTGGTGCCCGGCTGTCGGGACCCCATAAGGACCGTGAGCTACCCCTTTGCCGGGGCTGGGACTGTGGATGGTCATTTGCAGCCCAGACCCAGGAGGTGTTTCCCAAGCGTGGTGGCACCTCCCTGTGGCTGTCCCTGGCTCCTTCCAGCTCTCCCCAGCGGCCCATAGGCTGAGAAACATGTAGAGTGTGTCCCGAGCAGGGGGCCAGCCTTAAAAAATGCCAGCCCATCTCCTCCATCCACGATGACGTCACCGGTACGGGCCTGTGTGTAGGTGACCTTTGGTGGCCTGATCCTCCTGCCCTCTGCCTGGCTCCCTGGGCTCTGGTGGAACACGACTGCCCTTCCTAATTTGGTCTTAATCAGGCTGAGCTAAGCCAGTCTGTATTTGAGGAGTTGGAAGCAGGTGATTCGGGCACAAATTTGAAGGCCAATAAACGGCAGCCGTCGCCCGTGCACTCAGAGCGGCCAGGAATCCTGCTCCTGGGGAAGGAGGAAGGGTGCAAGGGCAGTGAGCATGTCGCCTTGCCCTCGGGGTGTGCGGTTTCTGCTCAGCCTCCTGCAGCCTTGTTTCAAGTGTGGGAATGGCCTCCTGACTCCCAATCTGAAACAACTGCTGAGCACAGAAGGCAGAGCAGGGCCCTGAGAGTCAGAGGAAAATGCTGCTGCGGGGACTGGGGAGCCCCCTCGGGTGACTCCCCAGAGATGTGAGCAGGTGCAGAGGCTGGAACAACAGGTGAGGCATGTGGGACCAGGAGGCCAGGTTGTGGGAAGCAAGGCATTTGTGGAAATCCGGGTTCCCCAGTGACACTGGGACCCTTCCTGCAGTCCCCAGTGCACTGATATTTCTGGGGCTCGTCAGGGCTTCCCGTAACAGCCCAGGATTAAGTTTGTTCTCTTCCCTACCCCCAACACCCAGTGCTGCAGGAAAGTCTCTCCCGTGGACGCTGTGGCCTGGGGCTTGGGTGACGACGTGCACGGCTGCCTCCTCGCTGTCACGTGCTCTGCTGGCTCGTCTCCAAGCTGTGCTGCTCATGTTCCAAAGGCTCCCTGGAGGCTTTAGTGAAAAGCCCTTTCCCCGGTGACCTGGAGCGTCTTGCTAGATGGAGCTGGCCAAGCCTGACGTCTTTTCCTGGCCGATGCCTCAGTCCTTACGCAAGTAGGTGCAGCCACAAGAGGCACCTTCATGGGAATTAGGAACAGAGGATGCCAGGGCTGGGTGTCTCACCAGTGACTGCTGGGCCAGGGAGCAGACCCCGTGCAGACCTGCCCAGGCAAATCTGCTCCCCAAATAGGGTGTGCCGGGGGAGAGGGGAGGGCTGCACAGACCTCTGTGTCCAACATGCAGCTCTTTTGGACACTAGGTGGGGAGGAGGTGGGCTGGCATTTCTTTAAGGCTGCTGCCTGCTTTGGACACACTCTCATGGTTTCTCAGCCCGAGGGCCACTAGAGAAAGGTAGAGGGACCAGAGACTGCTGGAGTAAGAGTGCATGCATAAGGGACAGCCCCAGAGAGGTGCCGCCATGCTGCCATGCCTGGGAAATGTGCCTCATGGGGCTTAGGGGGACCATCCACAGTCCCAGCAGCCCCAGCCCCTGCACAGGGGTCACCCGTGGTTTTTATGGGGTCCCGACACCCAGGCACCAGCACACGCTCTTCCATGGAGATCCCATGGAGAGGGATGCCTGCATGGAGGCCACAGCACTTCTACCAGACCCTGCCACCAGCAGCCAGGCTTGGGAAATGGGGTGGGGGTGGCGGTAGCCTGGCCTGGTCACCGACATTAGCAGTCACCTGCCCAAGGCCATGTGGTGAGGGAGCAGCGAGGAGAGGCTGAAAAGCAAGCTGAGGCCTCACCCGGCCCTGGGTGCCCTCCCAGCCAATATCCAGAGGTGCCCGGCCGGAGGGCCTCACTCACCAGGGCCAGGGTCTCAGCCAAGCCCCAAGTCCCCTCCCCAGCACCCACGGAGGTCATCTTCGGAATTTCAAACGTTTGTCAATGAAGTGCTCCCAATGGAGGCCTCACCAAGCCTCAGTTTGGAAGATCTGAGCAGGTGCTGCTTCCAATTTTGCTTGGCTGTCTGGAGAGTCTCTTCTAAGAAAGTCCCTGCCCTGGGAAGCAGGGGTCAGGTGGTAATATAGCAGTCACCCAGAGAGGAGGCTGGGGCATTGGAGGACAGAGGAGGAACCAGCCCCGAGCTTGGGGCTAGGAGAGGGGGAGCTGCGTGGGGTTCGCAGCCTTTGCAGGCCCCACCCAGGGCCCTAGTGTTGCCTTAGGAGCTGGGCAGCCACAGCTGGTGGGATGAGAGTTAAGTTCTGCAAACAGCAGCCTGGCTGCACTCATTGGAGAGTGAGAGTGGGTATGACCCGGGGAGGTGGTGATGCCGACAAGTGGCTGCACCCAAGGACTGTTTAGGAGTGAAAACCAAGCAGACGGTGGGAGATGGGCATGTGGGGAGCAGGGGTGTCCGGGAGCACCCAGGCTTCTGGATGCACAGTGGGAGGAGGATGGTAGAGGGGACTTGTGGAGCCGGGGCAGGTGTCGAGCAGTGCTGAGTCTCTGGGTCTAGAGTCCAGGAGCCGTTGGGCTGGACATACAAACTGAGAGTCCTCAGCACCTCAAGGACACTAAAGTGACAGCAAGGTGAGAAGAGAGCAGGGCCCACAGTGGCCTGCCCTGCCACCAGGGGCGTGAAAACCTGAGACATTCATCCTGTTGGCCTGGCGCCTGCAGCTGGCCCCCTGCCTTGCGTGTCACGGGGGCACTCTGCCTTGAGGGTGGAATGTTCTGGGAAGGCACTGCCTCGTGTTTGGTTAAATGACAGGTCAGGCTGAGCCTTGTGCATTTATGGGAGTTGATACGTGTGTGTATAAATACATATGTACATATACACACATACACATGTGCACACACATGTACATGCATAATATACAGTCATTTCCGCATGTATACACGTACACCTGTCTACAGTACGGGTGTATGTATACATATCAATATTTATTTGTAATTTCTGTCCTCTCTCCCTCCTGAATAACCTAGCAAGTTAGACCTTAGCTTTATGCTTTATTCTTCTCTCATCTACCTTTTTTTTTTTTTGAGATGGAGTCTTGCTCTTTGGCCAGGCTGGAGTGCAGTAGTGCAATCTCTGCTCACTGCAACCTCCGCCTCCCGGGTTCAAGCAATTCCCCTGCCTCAGCCTCCCAAGTACAGGTGCTCACCACCATGCCCGGCTAATTTTTTGTATTTTAGTAGAGACAGGGTTTCACCATGTTGGCCAGGATGGTCTCGATCTCCTGACTTTGTGATCCACCCACCTCGGCCTCCCAAAGCGCTGGGATTACAGGCATGAGCCACCACGCCCAGCTCTTTGATCTACCTTTCACTAGTGAGACCATGAAAGGGGACATGTGGAAGCCAAGCCGCTAACAGGCCCCTGAATTCCCGACTTAGTGACACTTTGTTTAAGCACAGGGAGATGCAGCTAGCCGTGGCCAGGGCAGACGCAGACGGGGCTCCTCGGACGCTGAGCCACGGCTTTCTTGAACAGATCAGACATCAGACGCTGTTTTAAGGAAGAAAGGATGACCCGAAGGAGGGCCTTTGGTTGAGGCCTGGAGGAACAGTGGGGAGGAGGGGCAGGTGATAAAATGAGCAAGTGGGGGGCGGGGCAGGGGCAGCCTTGGGCAGGGCACTGGTGAAGGGCAGTCAGAGGAAAGAGAGTCTCTTCTAAGAAAGTCCACTCTGAGCCCTGCTTTTGAGTAGGTTCTAAGAGTGCAGCGTGGAGCTTGCAAAGGCTTCACTAGTTAGACCTGGGACGTTGGCCCGAGCGTGACAGCAGGAATGGAGAGGGGTGTGCAGAGGGTGACGCAGGAAGGGGAGGACTGCGCCTGGGAGGAGGGGACCGTCACCGGCCCCACAGTCTACAGGCTGCCTCCCAGGCCAGGGCGGTCCACTCACCTCAGGTCTTTCCGACCCTGTCCTTGGGTACTGTGAGGCTCTCTGCATCACCCCCATACTCACATGTCCTGGACTTGCTGTTTCTGGGGTCTTCCCTTATCATCTTGCTTGTGGGAGAGGTTGGTCCTGTCTGCACGCTGAACCTTGAAGACATCCGTCATGCTGACCCCCGACCCCAAGGTGTCCCCTCTGTTGAGAGGTGCTCCAAAGCAGAGTGTAGCCCTCTTCCCTCATTAACACAGGCTCTGGGCAGGCAGCCTCTGGGACCTTGGCCCCACCAGCCCAGCCCCCTTGGCGGAGAGCTCTTGGGGCTCCCTGCCAGCCGCCCAGTGCCCAGCGTTGCCCTAGTAGCAGGGAGGGCTTGGGAAGGGTTTTATCTCTGGGAAGGGACTGTCTCCTCTGGGTTTTATTATAAAAGTTGGTTGGTCCCTGGGAAAGCGGAAAAGGAAGATCAGATGACCTGCCTGCATTTTGTTTTCTCTTGGCGAAGGCTGAGCTATCTGATGGCAGGTCCTGAGATCGGTGTCTGGGGCCAGTTCCCAGGGATAGGCTATCCCAGCAGGACCACAGCACCTGCTGATGCCCCTGCAGCTGCCAGATCCTGGGAGGTGGCATCACTGTGCCTGCCAGTAAGGTGGACGTGAGGCAGGACTTCATCCTGGAGCTGGAAGAAGCCTCAGGGTCATCAGTCCTCAGAGTGGCATCAGGCCCACCCTCACCGCACAGGTGGGGCCTCAGGCCTGGGAGCGTGACCGACTGGCCCCCAGTCTTTCCACCAGCCGGGAGTAAGGTCGGGACTAGACTCCTGACTCTGACCACCATACCTACAGCCATTCCCTCACTCTCCTTCAGTGACCTCAAGTGAGGGCAAAAGAGCAGCTGCCATGACCACAAGGACTCTCAGATGCATGGCAAATGGCAGGTCTGACCATGCTGGAAAGGGTCCAGGGGAAGGCTGCTGCCTCCATCCTCGGGCCAGGACATGAAGGGGCATCAACTTCAGGGCAGAAAACAGGAGCAATGGGAGGTCCTGAGTGAAGCCTGCAACAGAGAAACTCTTGCCTGCACCCTCTCCTCTGTCCCCCCTCCACCACCCCATCCCAATGCCACAGGCTGAACCGAAGACCTGTCTTGATGCCAGAGGGGGTCAGCAATTGCCCAAAGAATGCGGAGCTCCCCCTGGTTTGTTGCTGGGGGCCCTTAATCCCAGTGCTGCGCTGGAGCTGGCTTGCAACATTCAATAGAACCAAGTGTTAAATGTGCTCAGATTTTGTGAGCCAGTTGTAAATATAGGCATTATTCACAATCAATCACATGAACTTATAATCAAATATGTTAACAAACACCTCTTCCCAATGAGTTTTACTACTTTTGCTATTTTCTATGCTTTCAGGGTTACTTGCATCTATTATATCAATGCAGAGGGAAGAGTATATAATGGCAGCTACTGGGCATCTCTTCCCAAGCCCACAATCTGTGACATCACATTGAAAGCTTGGGATTGGCCATGATAGGAGTATTTACACCATGGAAATTGGCAAACACTGCAAATCAGAGCTTGTGTTATTGTTTTGTTGATTTTCTAGACTTAAGAAAGTAATAAAAAATTGTTAATAGTACAGATTCAACTTATAAGTGGGTCATGTCTGGGGCCGTTTGTAGCAGTCTGGCTCTAATCGGGAGACAGAAATCACACAGCAGGTTAAACGGGGGAAATTTAAGTTAAAATTATTAACAGTTATAAAAGAGCAAGATAGGCCGGGCGCGGTGGCTTATGCCTGTAATCCTAGCACTTTGGGAGGCCAAGGTGGGCGAATCATGAGGTCAGGAGTTCGAGACCAGGCTGACCAACACAGTGAAACCCCATCTGTACTAAAAATACAAAAATTAGCCAGGCGTGGTGGCAGGTGCCAGTAATCCCAGCTACTCGGGAGGGTGAGGCAGGAGAATCGCTTGAACCCAGGAGGCAGAGGTTGCAGTGAGCCGAGATCATACCCCTGCCCTCCAGCCTGAGCAACACAGCAAGACTCTGTCTCAAAAAAAAAAGAGTAAGATAAAAAGAAGTTCTATGCAGTATCCTAGGGCTGAGGGAGCTACCAAAGTAAAAATGAAGTTGTTGGGGGTTCAGACGTAGCTGGAGAGGGTGTGGTTCAGCCACTGGATAGCAATGAAGTTTAGCCCAGAGCACACAGCTACAGCTGGTTTGCAGTTGGTGGACACACAATAGGCACCCTCTGGAGGGCAGGCAGGGAGCAGGTGATTAGTAACCAAAGGCGTGAACTACAGTGGGAAACTGAGTGCCCCCAGGGCAGAAGGCCTTCTGGGTGCTGAGGTTGCTTGTGGGGTGGAGAGGTTGCAGAGGAAGTGGCAGGCTGCGTGGTGAGGTCGGAGGCCAGCGGCTGTGTAGACAGTCACCGCCAGGCATGGCCACAGAGTCATTGTGTTCTGGCTCTGAGGCTCCGGCCGACTCCACGGGATAGAGTCTCTGCATGGCTGACCTTCCTGGAAATTACAGGAAAGTCCTTCCAGCACCGTCTACTGAGAAAGCTTCACATCCTGTTCACTTTAAAGGCAAAATGGTTAAAAGGTTCCAATCTTTGTCCTAAAGCATGTATTGAAAGGTGCATTCAGAGCTGAGATGCAATAAATTAAAAACTGCCTATGTGAGTTTCCTGTGGCTGCTGTCACAAATTACCAAAAACTTGGTGCTTACAACAAGGCACATTTGTTCTCTTACAGTTTTGAGGTCAGAAGTCCCAAATCAGTTCCAGCAGGATGGAATCAGGGTGCCATGAGGGCCGCTCCCTCCAGAGGCTCCAGGTGGGTCTGTTTCCTTGCCTTTTCCAGCTTATAGAGCTGCATTCCTTGGCTCATGGCCCCTTCCTCCGCCTTCAAAGGCAGTGGCTTAGCGTCTTCAAAATTCTCTCCACGCTGTCTTCTCATGGCCTTCTCTTCTATGTCAGATTTCCCTCTATCCTCTCTTATCAGGACATTTGTGATTGCATTTGGGACCCACCCATGTAATCCAAGATAATGTCTCCTTCTCAAGATCCTCAACTCAATCACATCTGCAAAGTCCCTTTTGCCACATAAGATACATTTGCAGGCTTCATAGATTCAGATCTGCATATATTATTTGAGGGCCATTATTTAACCTACTACACTGATGTCACCCCTATATTGTGACAAGCAAAAAAATTGAGGATTTATTCTTCCAGTACTTAAAAACTGTGGCCTGATTGATTCAGCAAGGAAGTCACTTGTGACATTGATGAATAAGTGAACTTCTGATATTCGCCTTCATTGTCTCACTTTTACTTGTTAACATAAATGAAAATATCAGCCTCATGAAAATGAAACAAAATGAAAATAGCCAACCCTCATGTGTAAAGCACACTTAGTCATCATATGCAAACAGACATAGGCTGTAGATACAAGAGTTTGGAAAAACTCAACAAAGGCATTCTGTGAGGATCAATCAACTATATGCAGCTTATAATAAAGGATATTGTATGTTTCATTGTTTTGTACATTCTTTATATCAGTAACATTTATAATAAATTATCTCTTCATTTATATGTGTATGTACACACACACACACGCGTGCGCGCGCGCACACACACACACACACAGTCTTTCCCTCCAGAGGGCCAGCTGTTGAGCATTTATCAGCCCACCACTGCTTAATACTTATTTCCAGTAGGGAGGCAGAGGGAGCCTAAGGCCCCTGAAAAGGTAAAGTGCTCTTTGCACCTGAGGGTGGACCTTGCAGTCCCGAACTCTATGATGAGCCTGTCACCCACCGTGGTCAGCTACCTCCATCCACAGACAGTTAAATGGATCTGGATCAACCACCTCCGAGGATGCCTGTGTTTCAGCGGAAGATGAGGCTGTGAGTTTTCTGCATTTCTTCCCAGTACAATCCATCGATGGGGGGTTGTTGTTCCCTCTGTCTTCATTGCCTGTGGCTGCCCTATGCCGGCTTACTATCACCCCCATGTTCCCACCCAACACAAACCTGCAGCTTCCTGCCTGACTTCCTGGACCTCTCGTCTGGCCTGCCTTTCCTTTCTTTTCCTTTTTTTTTTTTTTTTTTTTTTTTTTTGAGACGGAGTCTCACTCTGTTGCCCAGGCTAGAACACAGTGGCACCATCTCGGCTCACTGCAACCTCTGCCTCACAGGTTCAAGCAATTCTCATGCCTCAGCTTCCTGAGTAGCTGGGATTACAGGTCTATACCACCACGCCCAGCTGATTTTTTTATTTTATTTTATTTTTTAGTAGAGACGGGGTTTCCCTATGTTGGCCAGGCTGGTCTCAAACTCCTGATCTCAGGTGGTCTGCCCACCTCAGCCTCCCAAAGCGCTGGGATTACAGGCGTGAGCCACCACGCTCAGCCGCCTTTCTTTTCTTGAATGAACAGTTGACAAGATCAGTGGGACCTAACCTGGGGTTGGGTGGGCCTTGGGCTGCCATTTCCGATTGTGCCCTTTCTGTTTTTAAAAGTACCTAGACACAACTGGATGCAGAGCTCATTCAAAAGGCCTTCAGGACAAGGGGGAAAGATTTTGTAAGGAATCGAGGGAGCATCATCAGTGGAAAGCCTGCCTCCACTTCCCATCCCTGTGATCATGACAGACATCACTAGCTGATCACTGACCATGGCATTCTTTCCCACAGAGTGTGAACTTGGCCTTTACATCCTTCTCCACAGAGCACTGCAAGCAGCCAGTCCCACTGGAACATAAGATGAAGCTTTTGTTCCCATGGCTGGATACACTTTGGATCTTGGAATGCAATAATTACTTCAGCTGGATCTGGTTCATGGAGTACTTGGCCAGGGCTCTGCCTCATGCCGTGGTCCTACAAGATATGTGAGGAGGTGGACATCTTTGCGTAGCCCTCCTCCAGAGGCAAGTGGATTCCTTCCATAACCCAGAGAAGGCTGCTTGGGAATGAGGCTGAGAAGCCAGACTTTTTGGCACACAAAGAAAAAGGGAGTTTTCAAAGTTGCTGCAAATCATGCAGGAAGAGAAAACAGGACATTAGTGGACACTGATTCTTCCCCTCTGCTGAACTCTGAGTCCAGTTTAAATCTTTAATAACATAACACATGGAGAAAATTGCTTATATAAAATGATCACCTTTCTTTTTTAAAAAAAAATTATAGAGACTGGGTCTTGCTCTGTTGCCCATGCTGGAGTGCAGTGGCTTGATCATAGCTCACTGCAGCTTTGAACTGTTAGGCTCATATGATCCCCATGTCTCTGTCTCCTGAATAGCTGGGACTACAGGTGGACACTACCATGCCTAATTTTTTAGTTTTTTTTTTTTTGAGATAGGATCTTGCTATGTTGCCCAGGCTGGTCTTGAACTCCTGGTCTCGAGCAATTATTCTGCCTCAGCCTCCCAAAGTGCTGGGATTACAGGCATGAAACACCACACTCAGCCAGAAGAAATTATCATCTTTCTAAAATCAAACTTCTCTTATATTCTGGGAACCTACTGAGGAAGGCACAGATTTATCCTTTAGATGCCAGAAGGCTAGAATTGGGAAAGCTTCGAAGCTTAAACAGGGCAAAGCTTAGGTCATAGAAGAATGTATTATCTATTGCTATGCAACAAATTACTCTAAAACTTTAAAAACACAAACATTTATTATCTCTCAGTTTTTCTGGGTGAGAATCTGGGTATGGCTTTGCTTGCTGCTTCTGACTCAAGGTCTCTCACCTGTCAAGGCTGCAATCAAAGTGTCGGTGGGGGCTGCAGTCTCATCTGAAGGCTTGCCTGGGGAGAACACACTTCCAAGCTCACTGCCCTGGTGGATGGAAAGCCTCAGGTGTACTGCAATTGAGGGGAGAAGATGGCCAACTTGAGCCAGGGTGCAATGATATCAAGAGGCCTGGGAGCTGAGGAGGAAAGACTAACGAGCCTGAGGAATGGATGTGGGTCTGGAAGAGAGCTGGAAGAGTACATGGTCCTGGGAACCTCCTGGGGAAAGTGCTTTAAGTAGGAGGCAGAGACCAACTGGTTCCCATGGTGCCAATGAGTCATGTGAGATAAGGACTGAGAGTTGACATTAGGAGTGGCAGTGGAGGGGCATGTAGTGACTTTGACTAGAGCCATTTCCGTGGGATGAGGAGGGTGAGGGAAGCTGACTAGTGTGGGCTCAGTTTATGCTGGAGGAGAGGACTGGGAGAATAATGTTCCTTCATGTTCCTCAGTTATGCTGTAAAGGGGAATGAGAAGCAGTAGCCGGAGAGGACTGGGGGAAGGGGCGTCTAGGTTTCCTCCATGCATCTGATGGGAATGATCCTGCAAAGGGTAAATGAACAATGCAGGCGAGAGAAGCAAGCCCTGCTGGACATATCCTTGAGTAGGCAGAAGCCAATGTCTGGTGCGTAGGCAGAGGGCTGGCTTTAGGTGGGAAGGATGGGTGGGAAGATGAGCCGGCGCAGAAGGGGTAGGGGGGGACTTGCAGAAGCACTTTCTGATGGTGTCTGTCTCTTCACTGAACTGGGAAGCCAGGTTGTCATTGGAGCCACCTCCCAGTGGGGCAAAGAGGAGGGAGTGAGATGCCTCATGAAAAGCAATGCTTGGGGTCTGGTATAGAGTAATAACTCAGTAAATCCATTGTCTTCTTGCTTATCTCTAAGTTATAGTGATCACATTTTCCAGACCAAATATCTGAACCTGGAATCTGGCAGGTGCCTTAGGGGCCAATGGGTGTGACTGACTGAAAAATCAGAATGTCTCAGAAACACCTAGACTTTTAATTTCCAAAAAACAGACATGATAAGCATCCAGGGCCTGTCATGTATATTATGGAACCTAATGCCACTTTCTTTGGCCCTTTTCCAAAGCAGATGATATCCCAGCACCAGGGAAAATGGTTTCAATATCAAGTTGGGTCAGCAGCATCTTTCTACCTATTTCTGTCTTTGTGGTCTTTATATTTGAAATAATCATTACTATTTTATGCATTCTCTCCCCATCCTGCATTACAGAAGGAACGTTCCTAACACATGTTTTATGTTTCAACTGCTAGGAGATTGTATTTTTGAAATAAAATTTTAGTTATCCTTTCATTTTTTGATCCTGTGGATACATACAAATTTAGAAACTCTGAAAGAACACCTTAATTTATATTCTGTGCCTATGTGGGTGAGGGAAGAAGAGGCTGTTTGGTATATATTATATTTTTAGGTTTTTAAATCTCTCTTCTTTTTTGCAAATGTGATGGAATGTAACATTTACCAGAAACTGAGAATTCCCGAGGCAGTAGCCACAGCAGCAACAGTAACTCTAAGCTGGAGATGGCCTGCTCTGGTGCCAGAGAGGCCAACCCTTGACTCTACTCTCTCATGATCAATCAGCTGGACAATCACCAATCCATGGTCCTTCTTTCCCATAAGTCACAGTCTGAGTATGGCGCCTGTGGCTGGAACCCTTACGCTCTCCTTTGGGGTGTCTGGGTACCACTCTGTCTGACCCATGCTCCTGGGCATTCTGGAAGTCGGGACTCTGCCTTCCTTACCTGTCTGTGCTTGGAACTCAGAGGATCCTTGTTATGTAGTAGGTGTAGTGGACATTGGTCAGTAGGGAGGCCTATCATCTTTTTACAAGTGTTCTAGACGTTTTCCCAACCCCCCACTTTGTCAACCCTGCCTTTCACACTGACATCTTTTCCCAGCCTGATTTGGCACCTGCCCATCAGACACCATGTGAGTCTGTGGCTCAGAATGGGGTCCGGGAAGCACCACACAGGGTGGGCATCCATGTGGAGGATGCAGGAACAGCATGGTGGAGGCAGGGTGGCCTTGAGGGCAGTAAGGCAGGCTTTGCCATTCTGTGGTTCGAGGCACAGCCCAGAGCTGAGTCCTTCAATCCTCCCCAACAGAACTGTGAGATTTCTCAAACTAATCAATAAATCCCTTCCTGCTGAAACCAAATTGATTGGCTTCTGCTGGTTCCAACCAGGCCCCCGGCCAGTGCCATGGATGTCTATGGACCCGAAGAAAGGCCTCCACATGAGCAGATCCAGCTGTGTGGGGCCCAACGCTTCTATCGTTGAAAGATCCTACAAAGTAAAAGAATATAAAGTTTTACAAACAAAACTATATACAAAGGTGAATATTTAATGAGAAAATAAATCACAAGAAATTATAAATTTTAAACCTCAAATATCTTAAAAATATAAAATTTTAAAAATTAATTTTCTACTTTAACATACCTCTAGGACACTTCTTTCTTATGCTTTTGACAATATTTTGCAATGGCATTTTCTATAGAGAGAATTAAAAGATAAATGAGGCTTTCCTTTAACACTATTCATTAAAATTTGATTGATTGATTGATTGATTGATTTTGAGATGGAGTTTTACTCTTGTTGCCCAGGCTGGAGTGCAATGGCATGATCTTGGCTCACTGCAGCCTCCGCCTCCTGGGTTCAAATGATTCTCCTGCCTCAGCCTCCCGAGTAGCTGGGATTATGGGCGTATGCCACCATGCCTGGCTAATTTTTTATATTTTTAGTAGAAATGGGGTTTCACCATGTTAGCCAGGCTGGTCTCGAACTCCTGACCTCAGGTGATCCACCTGCCTCAGCCTCCCAAAGTGCTTGGATTCCAGGCGTGAGGCACCGCACCCGGCCTAAAATTTGGGTTTTTTTTATTGATAGTTTAGAAAAGTTTTCAGCTTCATACCTTGTCATTAACAAAATGTCATGTAAAGTTTTGGATTATTTCAAATTTAGAGAAATCTTTATCCAGTTTCTGAGATATCTGAGCTGTGAGATTTCAGGACACTTGAGCAATGGCCAATCTGAAATATACTTTTTTTGTTTGTTGGTTTGTTTGTTTGTTTTTGTTTTTTGTTTTTTGTTTTGATACAGTGTCGCTCTGTCACCCAGGCTGGAGTGCAGTGGCATGATCTCAGCTCACTGCAACCTCCGCCTCCTTGGCTCAAGTGATTCTCCAGCCTCAGCCTCCCACATAGCTGTGATTACAGATGCGCGCCACCATGCCCAGCTAATTTTTTGTATTTTAGTAGAGATGGGGTTTCACCATGTTGCCCAGGTTGGTCTCGAACTCCTGAGCTCAGGCAATCGGCCTGCCTCAGCCTCCCAAAGTGCTGGGATTACAGGTGTGAGCCACCGCGCCCAGCCTGAAATAAACTTTGAACTGATAACATTTGTTATCCAATTAGTCATCAATATTTTCTTGCTACATTGCCCAGCAAGTCAACACAGTGGGCAGTAAGGAAATTTTGAAACATTTTTATACCAGATGACTTCCAATAATTTAACTATAGATGGAAATGAGTATGAATCACATAAACACATCTCATTAAACCTGAACTAAATGTATCCCCTGCTCCCTTCCCCTTAATGAATGCCCAAACTGTACATAGTCACTTCAAAAATTACCCAACAAGAGGGGACATATGATAGAGAGGATATCAGAATGGCAACAAAAAGTAGTCACAACCAACTACAAATAAAATCCCTTATTCTTGTAGATTGTATAAAATGTGTAACCGGGTGAACTAGGGATTCGGAAAGGCCCATGAAAGTGCGGGGTTCTGAAACATGCTCAGCATCACTCTAATTCTACCTCTATCTCCAAAATAATAATGATAATAATATTTAATACAGCAATTTGTTCTGAGACTTGTGTGAGAATCAAACCACAAAGAGTTAATTTAGTACCCTGAAATTCTCAGTAAATTGTCTTATGTTTTCATGGGTTTTATGTCATGGTGCTGTGTCCTAACTCTAAAGTAAAATTTGGATAGTTTCTGCCCTGCAATTTCTCCTCAGAAGCAAAGCAATATAATGTGGTCGTGGAGATCTGCAATATATTTAAAGAGCAGCCTCTTTGTAGTGTGATAAATCAACTTAGGTACCCAATCCTGGGTAGATACAGGAAAATTCACACCTGAAAATCCAAATTGTCCAGGAAGATGGCATAGACATACTATCCCTACTCCTTTTACTAAGTGCAGTGAAAAACATGGGTTATTATGAATAAAAGCAGCATAAGAAGACTCCAAAAGATTGAGGGAAGAAGGCAATGGACCAGGGACCTCAGGACCCAGGGAATGACTATGATGAGTTCCCTGGGCTCTCCTTTTGTATCACATGTCTCAGACGTGGAGCTTGAAGAAGCAGGCAAACTGGAAACACCAACGGCTACAGACAACAACAACAACAACAAAAACAACAAAAGCTTTCTCTCTTTAATCAAAAGACCAGGAAAGGGGAAGCCTAGAAGGACAGAAAACATTTAGTCCGTGACTGCTGCTCCAGCCAAACTCTACAGAAAAACCTTGGCACCTTCCACCCATGCCGAATGGGTGAGCCTAGACTTCCACCCTCATCAGGCTGCAGAGCAAGGTGCTCAGCTCCCGTGAGGCAGAGGTGTCAGAGATGGCTGTGCAGGAAGCTGGGGCTTTCATCTATGCTAAGGAGTTATGAGGCACCCCTTCCCACCTGCAGTGTCAGCAGAGGCCATGTGGAGAACAGTGGTGAAACACTCCTGCCCCTCCCAGCCAGGGCTAGTAGGCAGCTGGAATTCCCACCACTGCCCAGCAGTAACAAGGAGTCTTTTCCTTTCTCAGTGTCAATGGAGGCCAGAAGGGAATCTGCGCTTGACAATAACAAGGCAGTGACTTCTCTTCATTTGCAGTAGTGTCAGAGAAAGCCAGCTAAAACAGAAGGTTTAAATAAGATTCAAGCCCTCATAGCATAATACTCAAAGTGTCTGGGTTCCAGGTGAAAATCACTTGTTATACGAATAACCTGGAAAATCTCAACTTAAAGGAAAAAAAAAAACAATAGACACTAACACTGAGATGACAGAGATGTTAGAATTATCCGACAAAGATTTTTCAAGCAGCCATGATAAAAATGCTTCAATGAGCAATTACGAACACATTTGAAATGAGTGAAAACTGAAAAAGTCTCAGTAAGAAATGGAAAATCTCAAGACAGAAAAGACATGAAGAAAAAAATGGAAGAAAAAAAAAGAACTTAAAAATAGGGCATTGGGAATAAAAAGCTCAGTGGATGGGGTCAACAGCAGAATGGAGGGCCCAGAAGAAGAAAACTGGTGAACGTGAAGACAGAACAATGGAAATTACCCAAATCCAAACCACAGGGACAAAGTCGACTGCAAAAAAGTAAGCATCGTTTCAGTGACCTGGAGGACTGTGTAATAGAAGATCTAACATTTGTGTTATCAGAATCCCAGAAAGAAAGGGAAAGGGGTGTAGCTTAATAAGCACTTGAAGAAATAACTGCTGAAAAAAAAACCCCAAACTTGGCAAAAGACAGAAACTTGGCAAAATATAGATTCAAAAAGCTGAGGGAGCTCCAAAACGAATAAATTAAAGGAAATCCATGCCAAGATGCATCATAATCAAACTTGTGAACACTAAAGACAAAGAAAAAAAGCTTGAAAGCAGCAAGAGAAAAACATCTTATCTATAGAGAAAAAAAACAATCTAAAAGAGAACACTTCTCATTAGAAACCATGGAGGCTAGCTAGAAGGAAGTGGCACAACATTTAACAAGTGCCGAAAGAAAAGAACTGCCAACGCTGCCATGCAAAGACCACCCAGGATGGCTGCATGGTAGAAAGGACAGCTTTATTGGCGATACCGATTTGTAAACTGGGAAGAGACAGTCTCTGGTGTGGACTGAAGGTGCTCTCTCTTTGAAGAGGAAAAGGGAAGGTTAGGTTTTATGTCTTACAGAGCCTGTATCACACAATAGAGTCAAACATATTCAGCAGATTTAGGGGAAAAGCTGTTCATATTAATGAGGGAAGTTGGGCACATGTGCAATAGGTAAACACATATGTAATATATATCCCATGTTCACTTTGGGGCAGGCTTTTAGCATTAAAATAGGGTGGAATTTGGCTCTTTACATCGAAAGGTGAAGTATAGGGAGCAAACACCATTTGTATGCAGTCTCTATAAGCTGCTGAAACTGGCTTAAGGTCTGCAGTTGCTTATCAGGAAATAATGTCTGTAAGGCCAGTCTTCTGTCCATTCAAAGTTGTAGTGGTCTGGATTGTAAATCAAAGTTAAGAAGGGCCTGAGAATTTGCCCCATAGCTCCTATTGTTAGGGAGTTTAGCAAGAGTGATTTTCTTGTGGTTGCATGAATTGAGAAAGTTCCCATGCCAGCTGAGCCTTTTACCCTCAACCTGAAGGTAACTCACCTTAACCTTGGGGGTCCATCTTAGTTGATAAAGGGGTATCTATTTTGATCTCTTAGGCCCCAACCCAAAATTCTATATCTAGAGAAAATACCCTTAAGGAATTAGGGGGGAATCAAGTCATTATCAAATAAATGAGAACCGAGAAAATTTGTTGCCAGGAGACCTACCATAAGAGAGTGGCTAAAGGAAAATCTCAAACAAAGAAAGTGATAAAAGACAAAATCTTAGAACATCAGGAAAGAAGAAGGAACAATGGAATGAGTGGAGATCGAGGTTAAATATACTACATTTTTCTTCACATCTTGAGTTTTCTAAATTATGTTTGAGAGTTGAAATAAAAATTATAACATCATTGATGAAGTTTTAAATGTACTATAGAAGAAATAGTTACTTATACTATAAGTGGTATAGGACAGAGAGATGTAAGGGAAGGTAAGATTAATATGCTTCATTCAAATCGGCAAATTGTTGACATCAGTAGAATAATAAGTTATGTATATATAATTTAATACCCAAAACAACCACTTAAAAAACTATACAGATATTCACTAAAAGAGAGGGAAAAAAAGATTCACTTAAAAACACTATAGGTAAATAAAAATATAAGTCTAAAAAATGTTTGCTTAACTCACTAGAAAGCAGGAAAATGAAAGCAGAGACACTGGGGATCTGGGAGGGAAAATGGCAGATAGGAGGCAGGACTAACTTGCAGCTCCCACTTGGATGGACACAGCAGTGTGTGGAGACCCACATCGTGAACTTTGACTCCAAGAACTACTGCAGGAACATTCCAGGAGAGCTGAAATAATCCACAGACCCTTTGAAGGAGATGGATTGCAGCTGAAGGCTCCGTGGGACAGCAGAGGAACTCCAAAGATGAAGGACATAATATATTTTGGGAGCTCTATGGCCCCACCCACCTCCTGATCCTCCCTGTACTACTGTAGCTGATGCGATCTTGAAAGCACCGCCTCCTGGCAGGAGGCCAACCATCACAAAACCAGTGCACTTAATAAAAATACAAACAAGTACCCTCACAGAGTCTTCTTCACTCCTCTGCTACCTCCATCAGAGCAGGTGCTGGTATCCATGACTGAGAGACCTGAAGATGGATCACATTACAGGACTCTGAAGACACTCCCCAGTACCAGACTAGAGCCCAGTAGCTCTTCCAGGTGGCTAGATCCAGAAGGAAATAACAAGCACTGCAGTTCGGCTCTCAGGAAGCCTCGTTTCTAGGGAAAAGGGGAAAGCAGCACAGTAAGGGAGCACCCCATGGGAAAAACTAATCTGAACAGCGGCCCTTGAGTCCCAGATCTTCTCCCTGATATAGTCCACCCAAATGAGAAGGAACCAGAAAAACAATTCTTATACTATGACAAAACAAGATTCTTTAACACCCCCAAAAGATCACACTAGCTTGCCAGCAATGGGTCCAAACCAACATGAAATCTCTGAATTGCCAGAAAAAGAATTTAGAAGGTCGACCATTAGGCCAATCAAGGTGGCACCAGAGAAAGATGAAGTCCAACTTAAAGAAATCAAAAAAAAGATATTGAATATGAATGGAAAAATGTCCAGTGAAATAGCACAAATAAAAAACAATCACAACTCTGGAAATAAAGGACAAACTTAGAGAACTGCAAAATGCGCTAGAAAGTCTCAACAAGGGAACTGAACAAGTAGGAGAAATAACTTCAGAGCCAGAGCACAAGGCTTTCAAATTAACCCAATCTGGCAAAGACAAAGACAAAAGAATTTAAAAAAATAATCAAAGGCTCCAAGAAGTTTGGGGTTATGCTAAATGACCAAACCTAAGAATAATTGGTGTTCCAGAGGAAGAAGGGAAATCTACAAGTTTGGAAAACATATTTGAGGGAATAGAGGAAAACTTCCCCAGCCTTGCTAGAGATATAGACATCCAAATAGAAGAAGCTCAAAAAATGCCTGGGAAATTCATCACAAAAAGATCATCAGATTAAACCATCCTGCAACTCTTGATCATGGTGGATTATCTTTTCGATATGCTGTTGGATTCGGTTAACTAGTATTTTGTTGAGGATTTTTCCATCTATGTTCATCAGGGATATTGGTCTGTAGTTTTGTTGTTGTTGTTGTTATGTCTTGTCCTGATTTTGGTATTAGGGTGATACTGGCCTAGGCACATAGTCATCAGGTTATCTAAAGTCAAGATAAAGGAAAAAAATCTTAAGAGCTGTGAGGCAAAAGCATCAGGTAATCTATAAAGGAAAATCTATCAGATTTCTCAGCAAAAACCCTACAAACTAGAAGGGATTGGGGTCCTATCTTTAGCCTCCTTAAACAAAAAAAATTATCAGCCAAGAATTTTGTATCTGATGTAACTAAGCTTCGTAAATGAAGAAAAGATACAGTCTTTTTCAGACAAACAAATGCTGAGAGAATTCACCACTACCAAGCCTGCACTACAAGAACTGCTAAAAGGAGCTCTAAATCTTGAAACAAATCCTCAAAATACACCAAAATAGAATCTCCCTAAAGCATAAATCTCACAGGACCTATAAAACAACAACACAATGAAAAAAAAAAAACAAGGTATTCAGGCAACAAATAGCATCATGAATAGAATAGTACCTTATATTTTAATACCCTCAAAATCATGCAAATACATGGAAATTAAATAACCTGCTCCTGAATGATCATTGGGTCAACAATGATATCAAGATGGAAATTTAAAAGCTCTTTGAACTGAGTGATAATAGTGACACAACCTATCAAAACATTTGGGATACAGCAAAGGCAGTGCTAAAAGGAAAGTTCATAGCATTAAATGCCTACATCAAAAAGCATGAAAGAGCACGAATAAACAATCTAAGGTCACACTTCGAGGAGCAAGAGAAACAAGAACAAACCAAACCCAAACCCAGCAGAAGAAAATAAATAATCAAGATCAGAGCAGAACTAAATGAAATTGAAACAAACAACACAATAAAAAAAATGAAACAAAAATCTGGTTCTTTGAAAAGATAAATAAAATTGATAGACCATTAGTGATATTAACCAAGAAAAGAAGAGAGAAGAGGACTTATATTCCACATAAGCCCAATTAGAAATATAAGGGGAGATATTACAACTGACCCCACAGAAATGCAAAAGATCATTCAAGGCTACTATAAACATCTTTATGTGCGTAAACTAGAAAACCTAGAGAAGATGAATAAATTCCTGGAAATATACAACCCTCATAGATTAAACCAGGAAGAAATAGAAGCTCTGAACAGACAAATAACAAGCAGTGAGATTGAAATGGTGATTAAAAAGTTGCCAAAAAAAAAAGTCCAGGACCAGACAGATTCACAGTTGAATTCTATCAATCAGATATTCAAAGAAGAATTGGTACCAATTCTATTGAGAGTATACCAAAGATAGAGAAAGAGGGAATCCTCCAAAAACATTCTATGAAGCCAATATCACCCTAATACCAAAATCAGGAAAAGACATAACAAAAAAAAAAAAAAAAAAAAACTACAGACAAATACCCCTGATGAACATAGATGCAAAAATCCTCAACAAAATTCTAGTTAACTGAATCCAACAGCATATGAAAAAGAGTCCACCATGACCAAGTGGGTTTTACAGGAGGGATACAGGGATGGTTTAATATCCACAAGTCAGTAAATGTAATACACCACATAAACAGAATTAAAAATAATAAGCACATAGTCACTCAAGAGACACAGAAAAAGCATTTGACCAAATCCAGCATCTCTTTTGGTTAAAACCCTCAGCAAAATCGGCATAGAAGGGACATACCCTAAGGTAATAAAAGCCATCTATGACAAACTCACAGCCAACATTATACTGAAGGGGGAGAAATTGAAAGCATTCCCCATGAGAAGTGGAACAAGACGAGGATGCCCACTTTCACCACTTCTATTCAACATAGTACTGGAAATCCTAGCCAGAGCAATCAGACAAGAGAAAGAAATAAAGGGCATCCAAATCAGTAAAGAGGAAGTCAAACTGTCACTATTTGCTGATGACATAATTGTATACCTAGAAAACCCTAAAGACTCATCCAAAAAGCTCCTAGAAGTGGTAAATGAATTCAGCAAAGTTTCAGGATACAAAATTAAGGTGCACAAATGAATAGCCCTGCTATACACCAACAGCAACCAAGCTGAGAGTCAAATTAAGAACTCAACCCCTTTTACAGTAGCTGCAAAACAAAACAAAACAAAACAAAACAAAACAAAACTTGGGAATACACTTAACCAAGGAGGTGAAAGACCTCTACAGGGAAAACTACAAAACACTGCTGAAAGAAATCATGGAAGACATAAACAAATGAAAACACATTCTATGCTCATGGGTGGGTAGAATCAATATTGTGAAAATGACCATACTGCAAAAAGCAACCTATAAATTCAATGCAATTCCTATCAAAATACCACCATCATTCTTCACAGAACTAGAAAAAAAAATCCTAAAATTCATATGGAACCAAAAAAAAAAGAGCCTGCATAGCCAAAGTAAGACTTAGCAAAAAGAGTAAATCTGGAGGCATCACATTACTTGACTTCAAACTATACTATAAGGCCATAGTCACCAAAACGGCATGGTACTGGTATAAAAACAGGCATATAGATCATTGGAACCGAATAGAGAACACAGAAATAAAGCCAAATACTTACAGTTATCTGATTTTTGAGAAAGCAAACAAAAACATAAAGTGGGGAAAGAACACCTCATTCAACAAATGGTGCTGGGATAATTGGCAAGCCACATGTAAAAGAATGAAACTGGATCCACATCTCTCACCTTATACAAAAATCAACTCAAGATGGGTCAAAGACTTAAATCTAAGACCTGAAACCATAAAAATTCTAGAAGATCACACCAGAAAAACCCTTCTAGACATTGGCTTAGGCAAAGAGTTCATGACCGAGAACCCAAAAGCAAACACAACAAAAACAAAGATAAATAGATGGGACTTAATTAAACTAAAAAGCTTCTGCACAGTGAAAGAAATAATCAGCAGAGTAAACAGACAACACACAGAGTGGGAGAAAGTCTTCACAATCCATACATTTGACAAAGGACTAATATCCAGAATCTATAAGGAACTCAAGCAAATCAGCAAGAAAAAAACCAACAGTCCCATCGAAAAGTGGGTGAAGGACATGAACAGACAATTTTCAAAAGAAGATATACGAATGGCCAACAAACATATGAAAAAATGCTCAACATTACTAATTATCAGGGAAATGCAAATCAAAACCACAATGTCATCCTTACTCCTGCAAGAATGGCCATAATCAAAAATCATAAAGTAATAGATGTTGGTGTGGTTGTGGTGAAAAGGGGACATTTTTACACTGTTGGTCAGAACGTAAACTAGTACAACCACTATGGAAAACAGCGTGGCAATTCCTTAAGAACTAACGTAGATCTACTGTTTGATCCAGCAGTCCCACTCCTGGGTATCTACCCAGAGGAAAAGAAGTCATTATACGAAAAAGATACTTGCACACGTATGTTTATAGCAGCACAATTTGTAATTGCAAAAATCTGGAACCAGCCCAAATGTCCGTCAGTCAACAAGTGGATAAAGAAGATGTGGTATGTATATGCCATAGAATACCACTCAGCCATAGAAATGCTCAGCATTTGCAGCAACCTGGATGGAAGGGCAGGCCATTATTCGAGTGAAGTACCTCAGGAATGGAAAACCAAATATTGTATGTTCTCACTCACAAGTGGGAGCTAAGCTATGGGGACACAAAGACATAAGAATGATACAGTGGAATTTGGGGATTTGGGGGAAAGAGTAGGAGGGGCTGAGGGGCAAAAGACTACACATTGGGTACAGTGTACACTGCTCAGGTGATGGGTGCACCAAAATCTCAGAAATCACAGATCACCCCTAAAGAACTTATTCATGGCCGGGCGCGGTGGCTCACGCCTATAATCGCAGCACTTTGGGAGGCCGAGGAGGGCAGATCACGAGGTCAGGAGATCGAGACCATCCTGGCTAACACGGTGAAAACCCGTCTGTACTAAAAATACAAAAAATTAGCCGGGCGTGGTGGTGGGCGCCTGTAGTCCCAGCTACTCGGGAGGCTGAGGCAGGAGAATGGCGTGAACCCGGGAGGCGGAGATTGCAGTGAGCTGAGATCGCGCCACTGCACTCCAGCCTGGGAGACAGAGTGAGACCCTGTCTCAAAAAAAAAAAAAACTTATTCATGTAATCATGCACTATCTGCTCCCCCAAAGCCTTTTGAAATAAAAGAAAACAGAGAAAGTAAAACAGAAGTAACAGGAAATGAAAAATAAAAACCCCAACATATCAATACTTAGGTCAAATGTAAATGATGTGATGATTGATTAGGAAACAAATTGGCAGAATGTATGAGAAAACATGACTCAATAACATGTTCTCAAAAAGAAATTCACTTCAAATTAATGATACAGTTAGGTTGAAAGTAAAAGAGTGGAAAAAGAGATTGCATGCAATATCAACAAAAGACAGCAGGCGTGACTATGTTGATAGCAAAGAAAGTAGACTTTAGAGAAAATAAAATTACCAAAGACAGACAGGGAAATTACAGTTATAAAAGGGTTAATCCAACAAGAAGACACAGCAATCCTAAATATGCATGTACCAAACAAAAGAGCTGCAAAACTATGTGAAATAAAAACTGATAGAACTAAGGGAGAAACACACACATCCACAACTATATTTGGAGATTTCAATACCCCTTTCTCAACAATTGATAGAACAACTAGAGAAAAAATTAGCAAAGACATAGAAGAACTCAACAACACCATCAACTGACAGGATCTCTAACATTTGCAGAACACTCTACCTGGCAACAGCATAATACATATCATTCTAGTGCCCACAGAACATATAGCCACATAGATCATATTCTGGCCTATTAAAATAAAAACTTAGTAAATAAAAGATTGAAATAATACAGGGTGTTTTTTTCAAGCACAATGGAATCAAACTAGAAATCAATAACAGAAAGATAGCATGAAAATGTCTAAATACTCAGAAATTGAACAACATACTTTCAAATAATCCTTGGATCAAAGAGGAAGCTACCAGGGAAAATTTAAACAAAACCCAAAAACAATGAACTGAATGAAATGAAAATACAACATATTAAAATTTGTGGGATGCAGCTAAATAACTAGCAGGCAAATATATAAACACAAAATGCTTCCTTTAGAAATGAGGAAATGTCTTATAATAATCTAAGCTCTCACTTCGGAAGCTAGAAAAAAAAAGCAAAATAAAGCCAAAGCATGTAAAAGTAAGGAAATAATAAAGATAAGAGCAGAAATAAATAAAAGTGAGGACAGAAAAATATAGAGAAAAATCGAATAAACCAAAAGCTGGTTCTTTGAAAAAAACAATAAATAGATTTTTTCAAATAAACAACTGAATAATCAATAAAATTGATCCAAAAAGATGAAATAAAGATCAATAAAATTGACACATCTCTAACAAGACTAACAAGGGAAGAGACAAATTACCAATATCAATCAATACCAATCTATAGAAAATCAATCAATACCAATCAAAGAATAGATATCACTACAGACTGCAGATATCACAATGAAAATAAAAGAATATTACAAACAATCCTACACACATAAACTTGACAACTAAGATGAAATAGACCAATTCTTTGAAATGTACCAGCTACAGCGATTCACCCAATATTAATTAGATAATTTGAATAGCTCTGTGACTATTAAGAAACTGACTTTTAAAAAAAAATTAATCGACAAGTTTTTAGAGCAGGTTTATGTTCATAGCAAAATTGAGTAGCAAGTACAGAGGGTTCGTATATTTACTGTCTCATAACACATCCACAGCCTCCTCTGCTGTGACCATCTCCTCCCCTTACCCATCAAAATAGTAGGTTTGTTACAATCAATGAACCTACATTGAGACATCATTACTAAAAGTCCATACTTCATATTAAAATTCACTGTTGGTATTCTACATATATGGATCTTGACAAATGTGTAATGACATATATGCACCGTTCCATTACCATAGAAAACAGTTTTACTGCTCTAAAAATTTTGTACTCCACCTATTCAATATATATATTTTTTGGCCCCCTGGTAACAACTCTCTCCATTGTTCTGCCTTTTCCAGAATGCTATGTAGTTGAAATCATACAGTGTGTAGCCCTTTCAGACTGGCCTCTTTCACTTGGTAATATGCATCATTTTGTCTCTTCCGTGTCTTTTCATGGCTTAATAGCTCACTTCTTTTTAATGCTGCGTAATATTACATTGTGTAGATGTACCACAGTTTATTTATCCATTCACCTACCGAAGGACATCTCTGTTTCCAAATTTTGGCAAGTATGAATAAAGCTGGTATAAACATCTGTGGGCAGGTTTTTGTATAGACAAAATGTTTAATTCATTTGGGTAAATACTAGAGAGCATGATTGTGGGATTGTATAGTAAGACTATGTGTAGCTTTGTAAGAAACTGCCATATTGTCTTCCGAATTTGTGCCTTTTTGTATTTCCACCAGCAATGAGTGAGAGTTCCCATTGCTCCATATCCTTGCCAGTATTTGCTGTTGTCAGTATTTTGGATTCTGGCCAAATTACTGATTACTGGTACCCCATTGTTGTTTGAATTTGCAATTCCCTAATGACATATGATGTTGAGCATGTTTTCATATGCGTATTTGTTGTTTGTATACCATCTTTGGTGAGGTGTCTGTTCAGAGTTTTTGCCCACTTTTTGAATGAGTTGTTTGTTCTCTTATTGTTGAATTTTAATTTTTTTTGTTTGTGTGTTTATTTTGGATGCATGTCATTTATCAGCTTTCACTGTCTGTGGCTTGTATTTTTATGTTCTTCACAGTGCCATTTGCAGAACACAAGTTTCAAATTTTAATGAAATCAATTTTATAAATCTTTTCTTTCATGGATTGTGCTTTTGGTGTTATATCTAAAAAGTCACTGCCAAACCCAGTCACCTAGATTTTCTACTATGTTTATTCTAAAAATTATGTAGTTTTGCTCGTCCATTTTGAGTTAGCTTTTGTTTAAGCTAAAACAGCGTGTTAGAGTGTAAGATCTCTGTCTAGATTCATTTTGTGTTTGTCCCCAGTTTTTTCCAGCATAATTTGTTGAAAAGATTGCCCTTTCTCCATTGAATTACCTTTGATCCCCTTTGCCAAAGATCAGTTGAATGTATTTCCAACTATTTCCGTTGAATTTATTTCTGAGTTATATATTTTGTTTTATTCATCTGCTTGCCTATTATTTTATCCATATCATACCATCTTGACTGCTGTACTTTTTTAGTAAATTTTGAAGTTGTATAGTGTCAATTCTCTGACTTTTTTTTCCTTCAATATTGTGTTGCCTATTCCACATCTTTTGCCTTTCCCTATAAACTTTATTATTTATTTATTTTTAAGATGGAGGTTAACTCTTGTTGCCCAGGCTGGAGTGCAATGGCATGATCTTGGCTCACTGCAACCTCCGCCTCCTGGGTACAAGCAATTCTCCTGCCTCAGCCTCCTGAGTAGCTGGTATTACAGGCACTCACCACCATGCCTGGCTAATTTTTTTGTGTTTTTAGTAGAGACGGGGTTTCACTATGTTGGCCAGGCTGGTCTCAAACTCCTGACCTCAGGTGATCCACCCGCTTCAGCCTCCCAAAGTGCTGGGATTACAGGCATGAACCACCACTCCTGGCCTCCAAATAAACTTCAGGATCAGTTTTGTCTATTTCTGCAAAATAACTTGCTGGGATTTTCATTGGGATTGCATTAAATCTATAGATAAAGTTTAGTTAGGAAGAACTAGCATCTTAACAATATCAAGTCTTTCTATCCATGGACATGGAATATCTCTCCATTTATTTACTATTCTTTGATTTCTTTCATCAAAACTTTGTAGTTTTTCTCATATAGATATTATTCATATTATGTTAAATTTATACCTAAGAATTTCATTTTTGGTGCTAATATAAATGGTGAGTTTTTAATCTCAAATTCCAATTATTCTTTGATGAAATGTAGGACAATACTTTTTTGAATTTTGTATATTAACTTTGTATCTTGCTGTAATCATTTATTAGTTCCAGGAATATTGTGGTTGTGATTATCCTTGGAAGTCTTCTATATAAACAATCATATCATCTGTGAACAAAGAGAGTTTTATTTCTTCCTTTCCCTATCAGTTTATCTTCATTCTGTTTTTAAAGTCTTATTGCATGCATTACTTAGGACTTCCAGTGCAATGGTAAATAGCAGTTGTTAAAAAAAAGACATCCTTGTCTTTTTCTAATCATAGAAGAAAAGCATCTAGTTTCTCACCATTAAGTATGATATTAGCTCTAGTCTTTTTGAATATGTTCTTTATCAAGTTGGGGAAGTTCATCTCTCTCTATTCCTCCTCATTTGTGAGTTTTGTTTTGTTTTGTTTTTGTTGTTTTACAGAGTCTCACTCTGTCACCTAGGCTGGAGTGCAGTGGTGCAATCTCAGCTCACTGCAACCTCCACCTACCAGGTTCAAGCAATTCTCCTCTCTCAGCCTCCCAAGTAGCTGGGACTACAGTCACATGCCACCACACCTGGCTCATTTTTGTATTTTTAGTAGAGATGGGGTTTCATCATATTGGTCAGGCTGGTCTTGAACTCCTGACTTCAGGTGATCCATCCGCCTCAGCCTCCCAAAGTGCTAGGATTACAGGCGTGAGCCACCACACCAGGCCTGCTGAGCATTTTTAATTGTGTTGTAATATATGTACTTTTTTCTACATTGTTGGATTCTATTTGCTAATATTTTTTGAGGATTTTGCATCTATGTTCATGTAAGATATTGATCTGTAGTTTTTCTTTCTTGTGATGTCTTTTGTTGTTTTGGTTATGATGATAATGTCCACATAGAATGAGTAGGAAGTATTCCTTCTCCCTCTATTTTAGGGAAGAGATTATAGAAATCTTTTCTTCCTCAAATATTTGGCAGAACTCATCTATTAAACCACCTGGACCTGGTACTTTCAGTTTTGAGAAGTTATTAGTTACTAATTCCATTTTTTAAGCAGATATAGGCCTATTTAGACTTTTCTCCTTGTGAGAGTTTTTTTGTTTGGTTGGTTTTTCATGTTTTTGTTGTTGTTTGTTTGTTTGTTTGTTTTGAGATGGAGTCTCACTCTGTTGCCAAGGCTGGAGTGCAATGGCACAATCTTGATCTCAGCTCACTGCAACCTCCACCTCCCAGGTTCAAGAGATTCTTGTGCCTCAGCCTCCCGAGTAGCTGGGATTACAGGTGCCTGACACCACGCCTGGCTAATTTTTGTATTTTTAGTAAAGATGGGGTTTCACCATGTTGGCCAGGCTGGTCTTGAACTCCTGACCTCAGTGGATCCACCCACCTCACCCTCCCTAAGTGCTGGGATTACAGAAGTGAACCACCGAGCCTGGCTGCGCGAGTTTTCATAGATTGTATCTTTCACGTACTTGGTCCGTTCTATCTAAGTTAAATAGAGTTGTTCGTAATATTCCTTTATTACCCTTTCAGTGTCCATGGGCTCTGTAGTGATGATCCCTCTTTCATTTCTGGTATTATTCATGCCTATTATTCATTGCTGATGTGTTTTTTTGTGGTTAGCCTGGTTAGAGTCTTATCAATTTTATTGATCTTGAAAAAAAATCAGCTTTGATTTTGTTGATTTTCTCTATTTTTTCCTGTTTTCAATTTCACTAATTTCTGCTCTAATTGTTATTTCTTTTATTATTTTTACTTTAAATTTAATTTGCTCTTCTTTTACTAATTCCCCATGGTAAAAGTTTAGATTATTGATTTTAGATATTTCTTTTTTCTGATAATGCATTTAATAACATAAATTTCCCCCAAGAACTACTTTTGCTTCATCCTGTGAATTTTGATAAGTTGTGTTTTTATTTTCATTTAGTCCAAAATATTTTAATATTTCTCTTCAGGCTTCTTTGGCCCATGTATTATTTATAATTTGTTTAATCACCAAATATTTTGGGATTTTCTCCAGTCTTTCCAGTGAGAATCTGTTGATTTTCAGGTTGTTTGGTGTTTTCATTGGTTTGTTTGCTGTGGAGATGGGAATAACAACTTTCAAGCTCTTTACATGTTGCACTGGTAACCAAAAGTCAGGAAATTGAATTTTTAAATTAAAAATTCCCAAGAAAGAAATCTCCAGACACACGTGGTTTCACTGAAGATTGTTTTCCAAACATTTAAATAATATTTAAAACCAATTCTATATGATCTCTTTCCAAATATAGAAAAGGAAGGAACACATCTCCACTGATTTATAAAGCTGCTATTACCCTAATATCAAAGCCAGACAGACAATTAAAAAAAGGGAAAACTAAAGATCAACATCCCGCTTTAATATAGATACAAAAATTCTTAACAAACTCTTAGCAAATAGAATTTATCAATATAGAAAAAAATTCTAAATCATGAGCAAGTTGGACTTACTCCAAGGATGCTAGGTTGGTTCAATATTCGAAAGTTATTTAATGTAATCCACCATATTAACAGGCTGAAGAAAAAAATCACATAATCATATCAATTGGTACAGAAAAAGCATTTGACAAAAATCAACACCTTTTCATGATTAAAAAAAAAAACTTAACAGAAAACTAAGAATAGAAGGAACTTTCTCTATTGGAGAAAGACCATGTACCAAAAAAAACCCCTTACAGCTAAAATTATACTTAATGCTTAGTTGAATAATAATAATAACACTGAATAGTTCCCCTCTAAGTTTGGGAATAAGGTGAAAATATCCACTCTTACTTTTATTCAACATAGTAGGGAAGTCCTAGCCATTACAATAAGGTAATAAAAGGAAATAAAATGTGTACAAATCAAAAAGGAGCTAAAAATGTTCCTATTTGCATATATGATTGTCTATACAGAAAATCCCAAGAAATATACAAAAAAAATATAGAACTAATAAGTGCGTTTATCAAGGACATAGAAAGATGAACAACATACAAAAATCAATTTTATTTCTTTATACTATTAATACATGTGGATGCTGAAACTTAAAATACAGTGCTATTTATGATCACTAAAAAAAAGACAAAGAAATAGGCATAAATGTCATAAAACGCTTACAGGACTTGTATGCTAAAAACTACAAAATACTGATGCTAGAATTCAGAGAAGCTCTAATTAAATCAAGGGACATACTAAGTTCATGGATTGGAAGACTCAATGTAGTAAAGATGCCTATGCTCTCTAAATTGATTTATTGGCTAAATGTAATTTCTATCAAAATCTCAGCAAGGTTTTTGAAAAAATAAATATATACATAGATATAAATATTCTAAAATTTATAAGAAAAGGCAAAGGAACTAGAAGAGTTGAAACAATTTTAAGGATGAATGAATTGGAGGAATTGGTCTACTCAACTTCAAAACACACAGTAACAAAACTCTACGGTATTGATGGAGAGATACACACATAGTTTGATGGAATCAAATAGAGAAATCCAGAAATAGACCAACACAAATATGCCCAACTGATTTTGGATAAAGATGCAAAAGAATTCAATAGAGGGCTGGGCTCAGTGGCCCATGGCTGTAATCTCAGCAACTTGGGAGGCTGAGGCTGGAGGACTGCTTGAGCCCAGGAGTTTGAGGCTGCAGTGAGCTATGACAGAGTGAGACCCTGTCTCTAAACAAAATTCAGTGGAGGGAGGATAGCCTGTTTGATAAATGGTGCTGGATAAAGTAGGCACCCATTAAAAAAACATGGAGTCTTGACTTAGACCTCTCATTTATACAAGAAAATAAGTTGGAATGAATGATAGTTATAAATGTAGATCTAAAACTTTCAGAAAAAATATCATAGGAAAACATCTTGGGGATGCAAAATTTTTTTTTTTTTTTTGAGGCAAAGTCTCACTCTGTCACCCAGGCTGGAGTGTGGTGGTATGATCATGGCTTGCTGCAGCCTCAATCAAGCAATCCTCCTGCCTCAACCTTCTGAATAGTCAGGACTGCAGGCTCTATCTACCATGCCTGGCTCAGGATATAGAGTCTGGCAAAGAGTTCTTCAACTTAACATCAAAGACACGAACCATAAAGGAAAAATTGATAAATTAAACTTAATAAAAAGATAAAACCTAAATGTGGCACATATACACCATGGAATACTATGCAGCCATAAAAAAGAAAGAGTTAATATCCTTTGCAGGGACATGGATGATGCTGGAAACCATCATCCTCAGCAAACTAATACATGAACAGGAAACCAAACACCCACATGTTGTCACTCATAAGTGGGAGTTGAACAATTAGAACACCTGGACACAGGGAGGGCAAGATCACACACTGGGGCCCGTTGGGGGTTGGGGACAAGGGGAGGGAGAGCACTAGGACAAATACCTAGTGCACATGGGGCTTAAAACCTAGATGACGGGTTGATAGGTGCAGCAAATCACCATGACACATGTATACCTATGTAACAAACCTGCATGTTCAGCACATGTATCCCAGAACTTAAAAGAAAAAAAAAAAGATAAAACCTTTTGCCTTACAAAAGGCCCTGTTAAGAGGTGAAAAGCTGCTACAGGCCAGGAGAAAATATTGCTAAACACATAAGTGACAAGGGACTAGTATTTATTATATATAAAGAACTTTTAAAGCTCAACAGTTAAAAAAAAAAAAAAAGAAAGAGAAAGAAATAAAAAAGAAAAAAAAACCCTAATTAGAAAATGGGCAAAAGACGTAAACAGACATTTCACCAAAGAAGATATACAGGTGGCAAATAAGCATATAAAAAGATGTTCAACATCATTAGCCATCAGGGAAATGCAAATTGAAACCAAAATGAGGTATCATTGCACACCTATCAGAATGGCTAAAATAAAAGAGACAATACCAAATTTTGCTAGGGATGCAGGGAAACTGGATTACTTATACATAGATGGTGAAAGTATAAACTGGTATAGTCACTCTGGAAAACAGTTTGGCAGTTTCTTAAGAAAATAAATGTGCAACTACCATACAACCCAGCAACTGTGTTTCTGGGTATTTATCCTGGAGAAATCAAGACTTATGTTTACATAATAATTTGTACATGAATGTTCATACCTTCATTATTCATAACAGCCTCAACTGGAAACTACCCAGATGTTCTTCAATGAGTGAATGGTTAGACAAATTGTGGTACAGTCATACTATGCAATACTACTCAGAAATAAAAAGGAGTGAACTGCTGATACATGTGAAAACTAGGATGAATATCCAGGATGAATGTTACGCTGACTGAAAAAAAAACCCAAAAGTTTATCTACTGTATGAGTCCATCTATGTAACAGCCTTGAAATGATAAAATTATGGGAATGGAGAACATATAATGAATTAGCAGTTGCCAGGGCTTAAGGACTGAGTGTGGCGGGGGTGGGCGCTGGAGGGAAGTATATGTGGCTGTAAAAGTAAAACATGGGGGACTCCTGTGCAGATGGAAATGTTCTGTATCTTGACTTTATCAATATCAATTTCCTGGTTGTGATATTGTACTATAGTTTTGCAAGATGCTACCACTGGGGGAAACTGGGTAAAGGGTTCATTGTATCTTTCTATATTATTTCTTACAGCTGCAGAAGAACCTATGATTAGCTCAAAATAAAAAGTTTAATTTTTTAAAAAAGCAAAAGAAATGCAAAATTATGTAGTTGTGCTAAATAGTGTTAGACACAAGGCCATGGTGACTGCCACAAGAATTATCCCTAACATGTCTGGATGGAAGTGGAGATGTGAGCCCAAGGCATGTATCAGTTACATGGTGAATGCTCCAAACAGGTGTGGAAAACCTTCAAAAGTGGAATTCCAAGTAAGTAGGATGGGCACTGGTGTGACGTCTTATCCCAGTTCTGTCTCAAGTCAGACAAGCAACCATGAGTATAGCTGTTGGTACCTCTGAGCAGCAAGTAACAGAATATAACACTATCTCATATGATGCAAGTACTATTATCTAACCTATCAGGAACAGAGAGGTGGGCGGTTTCAAAGTGGATCCCTCATTCTAAGTTGGCTTTTTTAGGATTCTCTGGTCTAATAGTTGCAGCAGCGTGAAGCAGCACTGCCTGACGCCATGCACACAAAGCTGGAGAAAAGGAGACAACAAAAAAGGAACATTTTCCCCCTTGCCCCTCTCTAATCAGGGTAAAAAAATGAATCCATAATTTCCTAGAAGACTTATCCTTGTGTTTCATTGGCCAGAACTGGTCACATGCTCACCTCTACCCTTCCCCCTCAACTCACTGGCGGAGGGACTCATAATTCACTCCTTGTTCCTGAGCACATTGTCATCAGACACTATTCTCTTAGCAAGAAACGGTAGAGAAGAGGTGTTAGCTGGACATGAAACAGGCCTGCTATAGTGGAAAGTTGGCCACTGCCCTGTGGAATGTTCTGAGCCTTCCATGTGAAGAGTCTGTCCTGTCTTCCCTCTGCTCTGTTGGAGAGGCTCTCCATGGGTGTGTGTGTGTGTGTGTGTGTGCATGCACTCACGCACGCGTTTCTGGGTCTTGTGGGCAACTTTTACCATGGCCCCTGTTCCATCCAACCAGAGGAGAAGGTTACATCTAAAGAGAATGGGAACTCTGCCCGTAAGCGGTCTCTGGTGACCTGTGAAAGTGGTTTACTGTTCACTTGATGCAGAAAACCCGCCACAAAATCATGCACATCGAGAGGTTTAAATCTTTGTGTTCACTTTAAGAACACTCCTAGACCATCACAGGTGTGCATATCTGGAAAGCCACCAAGTGTCTGAAAGGTGTAACTTAACCGAAGCAATGTGTGCCATTCTGTCTTATGATGGTGGAGTTGAGAGGTGTGCCCAGGCCAACAGTAGGGCTGGATGCAGGGTCAGTGGCTCCAAAAGAGTGTGGAATTTGGTCAACGAACATCTCTAGGTGAACAAAGTACCCAAGATATTGGCACCACCATATTTACAGAACTCACGGTGGGATTAACCCACACATGAACTCTCCCATGAGGCGATCCTTACTGAAGAAAAAAAAGAAAATTTGTTCCCAAGCCAGAAAAGGAGGTTGCACAGAAGAAAATGATATCCCAGAAGAATCTGAAGAAACAAACATTTACGGCGTGGGAAGAAGTTCAGCATAAAATAGATGCAAATAAAAGACTTAAAAAGGAAGAAAAAGAATGGCACATCCTTGACCAGAATCGGACTCAGACATTTGCCCCTCCACCTACATCTCCAAGCCAGAGAAACAGAAGTTCTCAGGCCGTAGCAGAACTTTTCTGTAGCAATAACAGTCCTGCTGAGGTGGCCCGAGGAGCTGAAACAAACGAGCTTTGACGAGTTTAGCAGAAATAAGGAAGAGATGAGCTGATTGTTGGCAAGTGCACCTCTTCTCTCTGTCTGAAGTGAGATCTTTGAGACATTCTTCATCCATTCCCCGGGGACCTAGGAAATGAGAAGAGTCCCCCTCTATGTGTGTGCTTTCATAGAAGTGCCCGTTACACTTCTCCCGCAATTTACGGGACCACATCTGGTTGGCTATCTTGGTCAGCTTTAGGATATTGGCTCGAAAAAGGGTCATAAATTTTATTTTCAATTTTGTTTCTGTGGCTTTTATACTTTAATATGTCCTTGCAGACATGCCGAGTGTGATGTTCCGGTTAAGGAGAGAAATGGCTGCTAGAGAGGAGTGCTCCACCTGGGAAAGGGTTTTTGGCCTCAGAAAGAATCCCTCTCTCCTTTGCGGGGGTCAGGCCAAGTTGGGGCTCAAGTTAGTGAGTGCGTGGTGTGGCCTTGCCGGTATGTCTTTTGTCTGGCCAGCTGTCTTTAGGAGGCTAACCCTCCTTCCTTCTAGTTGGCACTGACCCCACCTCTGGTGACAGAGTTTGAGACGTAACTCAGATCCAGCCAGTCAGAGAATTTGACCCTCCTTGGGATGGGGAGAGACCATCGAAGCTGGGCCAGTCATTGCCTTCATTGGAGCTGCTGGGCAACAGGCTGCCCACCCCCTGGGTCCAGCTATGCCTGAAGCGCTGTGCTTTCCTGGAAGTCCCCACGACTCAAAGCAATAAGTCCCCCACCTGCCCCTAAACTTATAAGCTATTGTGAGTTGGAATTCCATCACTTGGAAATGAGTCATGAGTGACAGATGAGTCTTGAATACAAATATGGGGTGTATGTTCGGAGTTCCCCGGGACAGCAGCACTGGCCCCCGACTCCGAGTTCTTCCTCCACAGAGGGGTGTTTGAACAGTGTTGGAAGAGGCTTAGCCACTCCACTCAGCCCACACCTGCCACGACCATCCCAGGACAATCCTTCTGGCCCAGCCTCCGTTTTCTCTCCTATAAAATGAGTTGCTCACCCTTGAGACCTGTGAGAATTAAGTGGGAAACCAGAAATAACTCAAAACAGCAACATCTGACAATCCCTTGTCTCTGATTCCAAAGGTCAAAGAGCTCTGAAAGGAAGGTTTTTCCTAGCTTTTTTTGATGGCCAAAACCTGACCCCATCTAAATGAACTGCCATGCGGCTGTCTGTGAAAGTCAGTTCCCTTCCCCACTTTGTGTTTCCTTATATTCTTTGATTTCCTTCCCCCAGAGCACTTTCAGCCGCGCCATTCAGCAAAAGGAACTTAGCCTCCTGCTCTGTGCAGGGAAGTGAGTCCATCCCTATCTCCTGTCTTCAAGGAGGTTAAAAGCATGATCAAGAAGTGGGGAGGGGGGCAGGGGGGCAGCTGCTGGCTCCCATGCACAGCCCCTTTGTGAGCTCTTTGTCTTTCTCTCTTTCTCTGTCTCTCTCTATCACTGAGCGTGTGTGTGTCTCTCTCCCCCTCACGCCCCTGACACAGTCACACAGACCCTCTATACAAGGGGACACACATGCACACACATATATACCCCACACACATATACATATATACACGTTCCTGGGAGACATGATCAAAATTATTTATGGATTCAAAGGAGTGAGTCCTGGCAGGGGTGGGCACTGTGGTGAGTGTGGCAGCTGTTGGACCACCGCCCCTCCACTCCAGCATCCTTGGGGATATCCTCTGGGGGCTGGAAAGTTCAAGCCCGCATGTCTCAGAACCACTTGCCTCTGGACTGTCAGCAAGGGCCTGACAACCAGATGCATGTCACCTGGACAGGGAGGTGAGGCTGAGGTCTTGCTCCGATTGCTTTCATTCTGCTCTGACAACAGGGATGGTGGAGAAGGCACTTGGTTCTCTGCAGCGGTGGAGGCAACAGTCTCATGCTTGTGGGAGGCAGGCAGAGGGCGTCTGTGTGGCTGGTGTGGATCACGACTGAGGGACCAGCGTCCTGGGCATGAGAGGCAGTTGAGCCTCCTCCGCAGAGAGGCTGTGCATGGGGAGCCCGCCGCTGATCCTCCGCCCCCTCCCCACTTCTGGGTCATGTCAGAGATGCAGCTCCAGTTCTGCAGTGTGAGGACCAGTTCCAAAGCCACACTGAAGGCCTGCGCCTCCAGCCCAGGTGACTTTGGGCACACCCAAGCCTTCAGTTACCCTGTTTCTACATACACCTCTGAGGGTGGTTTCTGGGACTGCAGTGAGCTCTGAGCATCACCGGGGCACGTGAGAATGGTGCAGGAGAAGTCAGCGGACTTGAGGGGGAGACACATCCCAGGGGACTTGGGACTCTGAAGGGTGCTGTGTGAGGAAGAACTGGACTGGGTCTAGAGGTGCCTCAGTGATGCTGACGGGGAGAGGGCGGACCAATGGATAGTGTAGACGTCCATGGAGGACAGCCTGGAGAGGTGACTGTGAAACAATGTTCTGCACACAGCTCCAGGACATGTGGACCCCCCTTCTGCCCCTGGGACTCGGGGAGGCAACATATCCATTTAAGAAGGCTACCCAGCACGGAGACCCTGGGGAGACATCAGGCTGCTTTAGACCAACAGGTAGAAAAAGACAGGAGAAAAGATTAAGGATGGAAGGGAGATTATTTATCACCAAACAGGACATGTTCAGGGCAAGAGAAAGGGCTCATGGAAGGACCTGAAGAGGGGCAGGGAGTGAGGAGAGTGGGTCTGGGCCCCCCGAAGATGCAGCTAGAGGCAGGAGCCAGAGAATGGAGGCAAGTGATGTCCCTGGCAAATGGCATCCTCTGTCCCTGGGGTGATCCTTACCTGTCCCTCCTCATTGCTGGATTAAAAATTAGCTCTGGGCCAGGCATGGTGGCTCACACCTGTAATCCCAGCACTTTGGGAGGAAGAGGCAGGTGGATCATCTGAGGTCAGGAGTTCGAGACCAGCCTGGGTAATATGGTGAAACCCCGTCACTACTGAAAATGCAAAAACTAGCCAAGCATGGTGGCGGGCGCCTGTAATGCTGGCTACTCAAAAGGCTGAGGCAGGAGAATCTCTTGAACTCAGGAAGCAGAGTGTTTTGCAGTGAGTCAAGATCTGCCATTGCACTCCAGCCTGGGCGACAGAGCTAGACTCCCTCTCAAAAAAAAAAAAACAAAGTTAGCTTTGGGGCTAGGGATAAGCCTAACCACCCATATTTCCAACCCCAAAAGCCTCCAAATAAAATGAAATCAAGGTTGTGTTACTTGCTGGGCTAGTATGATTAACCACAGATTATTAAACTGGTCCATCATTTTCCATTTGTCCTTAATTTTTTTCCCAATGAACTTATACTGGCAGATTTAATTATTTTTTTAAAAAACTGTCTTTAGCAGGACAAAATGCGGAGGAAAGAAATGATATTGGAGTTCCTTTCCCATCCCTCTTTCCTCTTGCCCCTTTTCTTTTCCTCCATCTGATGCTGCTCTGGTGGAGGTTGGGGATGGGGTGGGCCAGGGATGCAGAGAGCCGGGACACAGCTGGAGTGTGGGGTTCCCTGCCTCCAGAAGGGATGGCAAGGGCTATGGGGTCGGGGAAGAGAGGGAGAAGGACCAGGCTGTGAGAGGAGTCTGGAAGAGCTGGGGCCCATTGTCCTAACCAACCTTTGTCATCCACCCTGATGGATGGACGTCATCCATCCCTGACCAATGCTAGGTCACCCTCAGCTGCCATGGTGGGCTCAGCTGTGATCCCACAACCTGGAGCTTAACGCCTGTCTTCCTTGCTGGGAAGACTCAGAACCACACAGACCTGCTCCTCACCCTCCACAGCCAGCACTGACCTCAAGGAGCAGCAAGGCAAGCCCTCAGCATCTCTGGTTTTCTGAGGTGGACTCTCCCTGACTATTCACCCTTTTCTGTTGCCTTCTAGACGTACCACCCATTTAATTTTTAGCATTCCGATAGGTCTCTCAGTGTTTTGCTTACATTTTGATATTGAGCATCTTTTCACGTATTTACAAGCGATTGGAATTCTTTGGTGAATTGCCTGTTTCTATCCTTCATCCATTTTCTAATAAGTTGTTTCTTGTTTTGCCAATATGCAGAGCCTCTTTATATATTATGCATGCTAATCCTAAGTCTACTATGTATGGTGAATATTTTATCTCAGCCTGTCCTTTAGCTTTTTAAAAATAAACTATTTTTTAGAGCAGTTTTAGGTTTACAGCAAAATTGAGCAGAAGGTGCAGAGATTTCTCATACACCCTCTCCCACTACAGGCACAGCCTCCCCTATTACCAACATCCGCCAGCAGAGTGGTCCGTTTGTAACAACTGATGAACCTGCACTGAGGCAGCATTATCAGCCCGAGTCCATCATTTACCCTGGAGTTCACCTTGGTGTTGTACATTATCTTTTTTTGAGACAGAGTGTCACTCACTCTGTCCCTTAGGCTGGAGCGCAATGACGCGATCTCAGCTCATTGCAACCTCCACCTCCTGGGTTCAAGTGGTTCTTCTGCCTCAGCCTCCCGAGTAGTGGGATTACAGGCGTGCGCTACAATGCCCCGCTAATTTTTGAATTTTTAGTAGAGATGGGGTTTTCCCATGTCGACCAGGCTGGTCTCAAACTCCTGACCTCAAGTGATCCAGCCACCTCAGCCTCCCAAAGTGCTGGGATTACAGGCATGAGCCACTATGCCCGGCCAGTATTGTACATTCTATGGGTTTGGACAAACACATAATGTCGACATGTATCTATCGTTATAGTATCATACAGAATAGTCTCACTGTCCTCAAAATCCTCTGTGCTCTACCTGTTCATTCCTCCCTCCCCCAAGCCCAGGCTACCACTGATTTTTGGTTTGTTTTTTTTTTGAGATGGAGTCTCGCTCTGTCCCCCAGGCTGGAGTACAGTGGTGCGATCTCGGCTCACTGCAACCTCCACCTCCAGGTTCACGCCATTCTCCTGCCTCAGCCTCCCGAGTAGCTGTGACTACAGGCGCCAGCCACCACGCCCAGCTAATTTTTTATATTTTTAGTAGACATGGGGTTTCACCGTGTTAGCCAGGATGGTCTCAATCTCCTGACCTTGTGATCCGCCCACCTCGGCCTCCCAAAGTGCTGGGATTACAGGCGTGAGCCACCGCACCCGGCCACACTGATCTTTTTATCTTTTTCCTTTTTGTTAGTGGCAGCTTGGGGGGTGGGATGAGGTGCAGGAAACATTTTACATTTTTATGTAATAAAATCTCCTCATCTTTTCCTTTTATCTTGGTTAGTAAGGCCTTCCCATCCCCAGATTGTAAAAACATTCTTCTATATTTTCCTCTGACTCGTTCATGGTTTGGATTTTTACATGTAGATCTTTAGTCTACCTGGAATTTGCTTTTGGGTGTGGTGTGTGAGGTATATATCTAAGTTATTTTTTCCTTCAAAACATCCGAACACTACTGATTAATCCTATTTTTTACTGTTATTATTCAACATTGAAAACTATTAACATACTTCGCTAGCATATTAAGGGGAAATATATTCATCTTGATACATTTCTTAAGTTTAAAAACCTAACACCCAGGCTGATCAAAATACTCAAAAACCTAATAATATATGGAAACTTTCTCAACCTAAAGAAACAATCCACAGTGTCAATATTGGCTCACCCTTTGTAAAAAAAAAAAAAAAAAAAAAAAACCTTCATTAATGCAGGATGTTAAAAATTGGGGAAATTAGCGAGGGGTGGGAACTCTCTCTTTTTGCTTAATTTTTTCTGTAGAACTAAAACTTCCCAGAGATAAAAAATTTTAAAAAATCAAGCCAGAGGGGCTGGGTGCAGTGGCTCATACCTGTAATCCCAACACTTTGGGAGGCCGAGGCGGGCAGATCACTTGAGGCTAGGAATTCGAGACCAACCTGGCCAACATGGAGAAACCCCATCTCTACAAAAAATACAAAAATTAGCCAGCCGTGGTGGCAGGCACCTGTAGTCCCAGCTACTCGGGAAGCTGAGGCAGGAGAATTGCTTGAGCTACTCGGGAGGCAGAGGCAGGAGAATTGCTTGAACCAGGAGGTAGAGGTTGCAGTGAGCCCAGAGAGCACCACTGTGCTCCAGCCTGGGTGACAGAGTGAGACTCTGCCTGAAAGAAACAAACAAACAAACAAGCCACAAGAAACATGATATTTACTGGTGGAACTTTGTAAGCATTACCACTGAAATCAGGAGCTATTTAAATGACATAAACATCTTATATCTGCTCATTCTTGCTGTAGCAACTGCGGTCTCTGTCTCTTGCTTCTTGCTCGGTGGAATGAGGACATTATTGCCTCTACTCATCCCAGTTCTGCTTCCCAGTTTCTGTCAACACATTTCTATGTTGTTAAGATGGATAACATTTATCAATGTATGAATATTGATATTGAATTTATTTGTAGGTTGATTCTCAAAGGCAAAAGCCAAGAGACAAGCAATATCACGTTGACATGATTTTCACTGCAAATTCTATTCACTGCTGAGTCAAGCCACGCTCTGGAATGACATACCCTTCTGTGTGGTTCAACTGACAGTGTCCTTGAGTCATGAAAGGCAAATGTTTCCAATTGATTGTTTCACACTGTCAATTGCTCAAAATCAAGATACATTTTGGTTTGCTGCAAATCTGGATTATATCTTGTACGTTCAGCTTGTTTTTCTTTTGGAGAGAAGAAACTTTCACCTTACCCAACAAATGCCTCCTAGTTTCCTGCTTCCTAAAATTCTAATTGCTCAGGGTCTGTTTCATTCTTATTCTTGAATCCTATCCAAATCCTGGACTAATTTGGACCAGGTGCATCATACACGACTCTGCATCCCTTTGCTTTTCATGGCTGCCTCTTACGTTGCTTGCCTTTGTCGTGACTTCAGGTTCCTGCAGTGTCTCAAGCACGCTGTTCTCTAGGGAGCCCATTTCTCACAGGTCCTTCCTTCCAGAGCCTTCTGACCTCCCACTCCAGTGGAATGGTTAATATCCAGGCTTGCTATTCAAATGCAGTCCTGGGTCTTCTGGTGGCTCTTTGGGGTTCAAAACTATTGTTTTCTAGAGTCTTTCTTGTCCCTTTTCTTGGTTCATTTCCTTACTTTGCTGTAGTATGCTCTTTAGTTACTTCCTCCCAAAAAATGCATGAGCAGTTAACTTTTTAAATTCCCTCATATCCAAAAACTTCTGTGGTGAGTCCTCACACTGGAAGGTCACTTGGGCTGGACCATTAGGTTGAAGCCATTTTCCTTCAGTCTCTGAAAGCTCTACTCCATGGTATTCAAGAATACAGTGATGTTCTCAGCCTCCGGCTTATCTCATTCTCATTCCTTTGAGGACCATCCGTCTTTTTCCCCTCTGGACACTTTTTAGGATTTTCTTCTTTTTTTTCAGATTCATCCTGGCTATTCTGAAAATTCATCCTGTGAGTTTAGATGTGGATCTCTGTCATTCAGGATGCTTTCAGCTGCAAGTAATCAAACAGCCAATTCATGGCAACTTAAATCATATGGAGGCTTATTGGTTCATATAATAAGAATTCCCAAAGTAATGCAGTCCCAGGGCCTTGCCATCAAGTCTCATCTTTTCCCTATTGTCTCTGTCTGCCAACTTCAGCATGTCAGCTAGCTGCGGAGGGCTGCGGTGAGTTCAGGAAGCACATTCTGGCCATGCAATGTCCAGAACAGAAGAGGGAACTATCTTTTCCTTGTGTCTTATTTCAAGAACCAAGAAATCCATCACAGACCCCCTCCTGGGAGACTTTTCTAATATCTAATCAGCCAGAACTGGGTCACATGCCTCTTCCTAGGCTTGTGATTAGAATGATCATGGTGGATGTAGACCAACACAGGTCCGGGCTCTGGGGCTGGGGCTGCACCAGGAACGTGAAGACCTAAAACAATCAGGTTCTGTTCCAAAGGAGGAGGGAGAAATGGCTGTTCGGTAGTAGGCCGTTTCTGCTTTTTAATTTTTTTTTAATTTTTATTTCATTCTTTCAAATATAGAAAGTCAAAATTCTGACAACAATTATCTCAAAACTATGCAAAGCAATTCAAAATGTTTACAAGCATTTTCCTTTAGTTTTGCTTCTTTAAACAATGATGTGATCAACAGATATATCTTTGGTTTCCTTGGGAGTGAGGATATATATAGAGAGAAAGACAGACAGGTAGGCAGATAGATAGATGATAGATACGTAGATAGATAGATAGATAGATAGATAGATAGATAGATAGATAGACAGATAATAGATAGCCAGAACCAATTCATTAGAAAGTGTACCACTATTCTTCCAATCTACCCTCTGTACTCTTAACAGGAAATGAGTATGGCATTTGCCCAGTGGATAAACTTTACTGTTTTCAAGCTATGCAGAACATAAATTTTCAAACTATGCAGAACATAAAAAAAAAACTATGCAGAGCAGAACTTTGACATCCACAAGTCTTAACTATTCATGATTAGCACACCAAGTCTCATTGCTAGTGTTTTTCTTTTTTTTTTCATTTTGAGACGGAGTCTCACCCTGTCACCCAGGCTGGAGTGCAATGGCATGATCTCAGTTCACTGCAACCTCCACCTCCCGGGTTCAAGCGATCCTCCTGCCTCAGCCTCCTGAGTAGCTGGGATTACTGGCACCCGCCATCATGCCTGGCTAATTTTTGCGTTTTTGTTGAGAGGGGGGTTCCCCATGTTGGCCAGGCTGGTCTTGAACTCCTGACCTCAGGTGATCCGCCCGCCTCAGCCTCCCAAATTGCTGGGATTACAGGTGTGAGCCACCGCGCCTGGCTTGCGAGCATGTTTCTGTTCATATGCTAAAAGCTTGGCCACTGGGTAATTTGGAGGAATGGTGCCGAAGATTGAACCGCACACATTGAAATCAACCCCCACAATGCATCCGTGCCATCTGGTGCCCTAAAAGGAGAAACCTCAGTCGTGCGCACAACATTAAGGGTCAGAGATGTGCGTTTTCTCTGTGTTGCTTACAGTTAAACTGCTTTAGTGTGAAAATTTTGGCAGACCCTTCAAGAGAAAAAAAGAAAAAAACACACCGTTAGGCCTTTTAATTTAGTTTTGCTGAACTGGGCTTTAAAGATATGTGTGATAATAACCAGCTATGTAAAATTGAGGGATATAGTAGTCCATTTCAACCTAAATAATTATCTTCTTTAACTTTAGGAAATTTTCTTGTATCATTTTTTGAAAAGTATCATACAGCAGGTCCTCGAATAACGTTTTGTTCAATGTTGTTTCCTTATAATATTGATGGGCAAAAACGTGGCTTTCCAGCCGGGGTGGGGACCCCGTCTGTGTGGAGTTTGCACGTTCTCCCCAGGTCTGCATGGGTTTCCCAGGTGCTCTGGTTTCCTCCCGCCCACACCCCAAAGTCGTGCACGTGAGGTGATCATCTTGTCTAAATGGTCCCAGTGTGAGTGAGCGTGGGCGCGTGTGAGTGCACCCTGCGATGGGATGGTGTCCTGTCCGGGACTGGTTTCCACCTTGGCCCTGAGCTGTCAGAACAGGCTCCGGTCACCCACCACCCTGATCTGGAATAATTGGGTAAATAATTACCTTGCCTGTTTTTGTTAATCTATCTTAAATGGATGTATAGCTCACAGTTATTTCAGTGTTTAATAGTGGAAGAATTTTGGTCTTTATTTAGAAGTTTGTAATGTTTTTGTGGCCAGAAATATACATAGAGACCTAACTCTTGTATGTATCAACCAGCCTTTGGGAAACTTGTTTTCCTTTCACTTGAAGTCACAGTTTCCAAGAACCTATCGACGACATCGAGAACTTACTGTGCATGAACTTGGTTAAAGAGAGGTAGAGAGAAAATATAAGAATGAGAGAACCTTCGATTCTTTCAGTAGACAGTACACATTCTCTTATATGACACGAAATAAAATTCAAATTTCTAATAATATCATCTACGTATTTTTAAAAATCAAGGAGTTTACTTAGGTGAATAATAAAAACAGTCTTTTCCTGCCTCATCCATGAAACTTCTAATATTTACCCCTCTGAGATGAATGCTTTTAACCGCTTTAGCTGCTTTTTATTTTCTGGCTTTTATATCCATATTTCTATATACTATATTTGACTGTATTGATATTTTTGAGTTTTTGATTTTAGATATTATCTACTGATAATCCATTTTACTTCCTGTGCACAAACACCCATAGACTTCCTCTCTTGCCAATATTGTATCTCAGTTTTTAGTTCTGTATGTATTTGTGTTTACATTATGACTGTGCAGCTATTAATCACAGCTGAGTCATATAGTGTACTCTAGTTGTAATTTCTTTCTTGTTTAGCTTTGTCTTTTCTAGATTTAATAGTTTTTCTCATTTTCCTTCTGTTTAGTTTTCCATGTACTAATCACTAATTTATCACCAAACTGATTGTATTATAAAATTATTTTGAATATTTTCAAACTCATCAACACCAACTCATTTTTGAATTGGAGACATCTTTCTCAGAGTCCTCGATCTTCTATTCTAACCTTGAAGTGTTACTTTCCAAGACTGCTGCACAGCTGTCCTGGGATGTTCCTATTATCCTGGGCATTCCCTTTGCCTGTCTCTTATGTTGAAGACGCTCCAAAATTTAACTTTCTCAATTTACATATTTATTTTTAACTAAAATTGAAATAGAAAACTCATTTAATTGAAGCATAAGTTATATATTATAAAATTCACCTCTTCAAAGTGTATAATTCAGTAGTTTCATTATATTCACAGAGTTGTGCCACCATGTAGTACCATAACATTTTACTTTTCCCAGAAAGAAATCCTGCACCCATCAGCAGTCACTTTCCATTTGTGGCTGGCTTCTTTCACTCAGCGTAATGTTTTCAGGGTTCATTTATGTTGTAGTGTGTGTCAGTACTTTGTTCCATTGTGTCGATGTACTACATTTTATTTACCCATTTATCAGTTGATAGACATTTGGGTTGTTTCTTCTTTGGGGCTACTACGCATGATGCTGTTACAAAATTTGTGGAACTTTTTATGTGGACATATGTTTTCAATGCTCTTCGGCTTATATCGCTCATTAATTTTGATAAGCCATATCCTCCAGTTGCCTTGTGAGAAAGGATGCATGACAGAGAATGTTGGGGACATGAATATTTGCAAATATCTTTATTATACCCTTACGTTTGGTTGATAGTTTGAGCACAGACTTATGAGGTGGAAATTGTTCCACCTCACTTCAACTGTGGTCCTCCTAACCATGCAGGCAGCAGGGAGGCTGATGCGGCCGGGGTAGATGTGTGAACGCTGAGCAACCTGGAAGCCAGGAGTGGCCCTTCCACCCTGCCTGCCCCCAGCCCAGGTGTCAGCCTTCTCCTATCTTACCAAGGCTTCTCTCTGTAGGTTCTAAGTTTGCTCAGTAACTACCCGATTCAAGGAATTTACTTTGGCAGCCTTTCTGTCCTGTGGCCTCCGTGCTGGCCTCCCAGTAGTGAGCTCACGGACATCAAGGCACATTTCCTCCACGGCAGATCTTCTCTGCCTCTCATAATTGCTTTTCTGCCCTTTTTGTTCTGCCTTTTCTTCTTTTGTTCTTCCTGCAACAAATCTGTGATTGTACGCTCCTCCTCCTGGATCGCACCTCAGGTCCGCCCTGCCCTTAGAAACTACATTAATCATTGCCAGAGATCATCGGGACACTTTCCTGGTGGCCTGTGTGGTGGCTTTTCCCTTTGGTGGCTCCCCTCCATGCCCCAGCCCTCCTGCCCTGGTCTGGACACATAAGCACGTTCCCAGCCTGCTGGCTGGAGATGGTCCAATCCAATAGGGAAAGGCCCCCGCTCCCATGAGGGGAAGAAGCTCAAATGAGGCAGTGTGACTTCCCAGATTTTCATTATTGAAAAATGGTCCTACAGTGCTACCAGCATCCATTTGAGAAAGGACATTCAAAGCAAAGCTCTTCATTTCTGCAACCCTAGGTCTTTCTGGCAAAGATAAATAGGTGGTTAAGGATCACAATAAGGCGTGAGATCCCACATCCAATTCCCAGACCCGTCTAACAGGCTGTTGAATGAGATGTAATTCCTCAGTACGTGACAGAGGACTTGCATCTCCCGGACACTGACATTGTTACTGGTCTTGAGTCTGAAGGGAATTAAGAGAAATCTTTTGCAGTCACTGTTATTTCAAGCACTGATTCATTTCCTGTTTGGTTGACTCTATGCGATGCCATCTCTCTCCAGAAGACACATCCGATAAGGAGCAGCTCTTCTTGTTTTTCGGTGATTTGCCCAGGACAAAAGTGATTGTTTCCCCTCTCTTCTACTCCAGCGAAGCCTTTGCCCCTCTTCCGAGAGGAACTTCAGGAGCATTTGTGCAAAGAACGGACCCACTTTCTAAGCTGGTTGCTGACTTTGTTTATACTCAGGGTCCTGTAAGGCCCTGTGTAGTGACTGCTTATAATTTTAGCCTTGGCATCTATTTTTAAAATACAAGTTTAAGCCAGGCATGGTGGCTCACACCTGTGATCCCAGCACTTTGGGAGGCCGAGGCAAGAGGATCCCTTGAGCCCAGGAGTTCAAGACCAGCCCAAAGCAAGACACCCCCCCACACCGCCCCGTCTCTACAAAAAAACTTAGCTGGGTGTGGTGGGGCACCCTGTAGTCCCAGTTACTCGGGAGCCTGAGGCAGGAGACTCACTTGAGCCCAGGAGTTCAAGGCTGCGGTGAGCAAGGGTTGCACCACTGAGCTCCAGCCTGTGCAACAGAGTGAGATCGCACCCCTAAAATTAAAAAAATATTAATTTAAAATTCTTAAAAAATACAAATTTAACTTTTTTATACCAGAAGCAGGGCTCAGTCACTCTTGATACGGTTTTCAATACTATACCTCATTGGAATGGCTCCAGTGTGTGGCCAGAGATAAAACAGAGGCATTTCTCCCTCTTGACAGGCTGGGATCCCCTCTTCCTTTAAAGGATTCAGACACTTGCCCCTGGACTTAACGTGATCACTTCTGGGTCACAGTGTGACCTCCTGGAACTGTGCCTGCCTGCTAACCCGCCAACTAAAGCTCGCTTGGGAAGCCTATTTTTGTAGCGCCCTGAACCCAATAAAGACATTGGCCCATGGGTCCCTGATCTCTCTCTGCCTGCACTCACTGACCTCCTTCTGTGTGTATGTGTGTGTGTGTGTGTGTGTGTGTGTGTCCTCCAGGTGTGTCATGTACCCCCCGGAGCTTGTAAGTACTAAAAGCTCTTAAATTTTCACATCGTGGCCTTGCCCTGACATCCAACCCCTGATGGTGAGGCAGGCCGAGGAGACCCCTGCAGGTGGGTCCCTGCTGGCACTCTGTTGTCTGGGCTTCTCTTGACTGTTGGTAACAGTCACTACCAGCTAGGTTGATGGAGAAACTCAAGAGCTTCATTCCAACACCCTGGCGGGTGCCCAGCAACACCCTTCCCTCCTCTGCGTCTGCACGACTTCGCAGAGCACCACGGGAAGGCAAATCCATGATTCCAGTCAGCCTGTCCATCTCAGCAGCACCCTTCCCAGCCATTAGGAGCATCTCTATCTAACACAATTGCTACAGACTCTTCGCATGCTTTGTTTAAATAAAATAAAACCTGTATTGGAGCACGTGCTTTGGGGGAAGAAGCAAAACCTCTTTTGGTGGAAACTTCTGTCAGACACAGTAGTCCGCAGTCCACATGGAGGACTGCGTGAGGAACCCAGGTCCAGCTCCTCCAGTGTGGGGATTGCTGGCAACGGGTGAGGGGTGGAACAGACCGTGAACTCACGCTCTCCCCCTCTGAAGTGCCAGCTCCCCACAGAAGAGGAATTACAAGTGAGAACTCAGCCCGATGCATCATTCACAGCTCCACTCTTCTGACTTCTAATTCCATGACATGGTCACAAGTACAAAATATGTGATGGGCCCTGCCTTTTTTTCCTCCTCTGCGTTTTCTGGCCAAGTCATGAGCTCTGAAATCTTTGCCTCCGGAGACACTGTGCTGTGGTGGAGAGACCAGTGTAGGGTTCAGTGATAGGGCTTCTTGTTCTTTACTTTTTTTCATTTCTTACTTTATTTTCTGTAACTTTCATTTTAGGTTCGGCGGGACGGGTGAAAGTTTGTTACACGGGTAAACTCGTGTCACAGGAATTTGTTGTACAGATTATTTCATTGCCTAGGTATTAAGCTTAGCGTAGGGCTTCTAACAGTTCTAATCCTGTTACAGACTCTGTGTGCATTTGAGCAACGTCCCCAGGCCTCTGTGTCTTCAAGACTGAAGTGAGAATATTGGAACCAGTGACCCAATGAGGGTGAACATTTTTATTTAAAATATTTTAATTTTAAATCTCTTATTAGATGAAATTCCAGCTATTCAGTGTTCCCCACAAGTCAGTTAACTTGTTATATTCATGCATTTCCAAGCTATAAAATGAAATTTATTATGTCTTGATGTCTCAATGTAGAGGGTACAGTCATAGCTGCCTGCAAATGGAGACGTCTGTTATTCGGATAAAGACATTTTTTATCCATTTTAAAGTTTTTTTATCCAGTTTGGATGATTACTTGGCTATTGTATTACGACTACATTGCTTGCAAGTGGCAGACACCCAAGCCAAATTATCAACAAGATAAATTTATTATTGGCAGGTGTATAAATTAGGATTCTTAGGTGCAGACTACAGAATCCACTCCAGTTTATTTAAGAGAAAGGAATTTATTACAGCCTGTCATGTGGTTTGTTAATATCTGGGCAGGTCAAAGACCCAAGCTTAGACCTTAGAGCCAGGAGAAATACATGCCTAGATCACAGGACTCTTCTGAAAACTCCACTGCCACTGCTGCTGCCCATAGCTTAGGTTTGGGACGATAGACCCTCTACCCCAGCTACTCAGAACAGCCAAGCACCTGGGCCATTCTCCTTGCTGAAAGTCTGATCTCCCTGAGTGTTGCCACCACCCTGGGGTGCTCATTTCCAACTCCCAAGTCTGCAGGTGTCTCTGCCTGGTGGGACCCAGGTCACATGTGAAACCTTCTCTGCAAGGGAGTCTGGGAAATGCAGACTGAGGCTTCCCATCCTCTAGATTCCCGGGAAGACACTGGGTAGGTTGTGAGGGTGCCAGTCTGTGGGGCCTGACATAGCAGCATCCTGGAGGACCCCTCAGAATCTGTGGGCAGTGTGGGGCTGGGCCTTAGGGACAGAGCTGGGCGCTGGGCACTGTGGGGAGGTGAGGACGTCATCTCTACCTCCTTGTTTCCTCTGCCTCTCTCTGCCTGGCTGCTGCCTTGGAGTAACACAGCTTCCGGGAGCACTAGAGTTTTACATGTTAGAATCCAGGTCCCACAGGGGTCTAAGTCCCAGTTCCAACCTCCTTGGGAGAGTGATGGGTTGGAACTGGGACTTATCAAATAGCCATCTGTATGATAACCATTGGAAACAGAAGACACCAACGTTCCAAACAGGAGAGTAGCAGAGGGTAAAAGTGAGGTGTGGAGACCGGGCGTGGTGGCTCCTGCCTGTAATCCCAGCACTTTGGGAGGTCGAGGCAGGAGAATCACTTGAACCAGGGAGTTGGAGGTTGCAGTGAACTGAGATCACACCACAGCACTCCAGCCTGGTGACAGAGTGAAACTCTGTCTCAAAAAAAAAAAATAAAAGAGTGTGGAGTCTCTGGGCAAACCAAATAATACCAAGAAGCCAAGAATTCTTTTGAAGCAACTTTACCCCTCAGCTGCTATTGGCTGAGTCTAGGTCTGTCTCCTTCCTGCATGGCAGCATGATTTTCTTAGAATGTTACACAATCCCTGTCCTTCCGGGCTGTGGTCATCAGGAGTAAAGGGTGGTGACAGTGAATTGGCAGGGCTGGGCAAGCTTGGCCTGGGTGAGTATCCAGCCAAGTGGCCCTGGGCAAGCCCCCTCACTCTTGTCTTCCCTATTTGTAAAATGGGCTTGCAATGGTGCTTCTAGAGATCATGGAACCTATACTTAAGATACAGGGATCCTTCTCCACAGCATCCTACAGGAGCAAAGGCACCAGCGTGCTCCTTCAGATCCTCCAGAACCTCGTCTGGACACTGGTGTCCTCTAGAGAAACCTCCTTTCCAACCGTCCCATACCCTCAGCACCTACGGTCAGACAGAACTGATCCTGGCCTCCAGACGGCCTTTTTGTAGCCACTGGTAGTGCCCCCCTTGGCCACTCAGCATTCCACTGGGACACGAAGCCTCTTTTTTTGTTCCAGGCCTAATAATTATAGAATCTTTCTATGCAAGTTTTATAACCCTGAGTTTTTAATAAAATATCCCAGATTTATTTATATACAACAACCCATTGGAAAAACAGCAATGATTGACTCTAATCCAGCAACCGGTTTATATCTCAAAAGGAAAGGCTGGCTGGGTGCGGTGGCTCACATCTGTAATCCCAGCACTTTGGGAGGCCAAGGTGGGTGGATCACCTGAGGTCAGGAGTTTGAGATCAGCCTGGCCAACGCGGTGAAACCCTATCTCTGCTAAAAATACAAAAATTAGCTGGGCATGGTGGTGTGCACCTGTAATCCCAGCTACTCAGAAGGCTGAGGCAGGAGAATCTCTTGAGCCCGGGAGGCAGAGGTTGCAGTGAGCCGAGATCGTGCCATTGCACTCCAGCCTTGGCAACAAGAGCAAAATTCCGTCTCAAGAAAAAAAATAAAAAGAGGAAAGGCTAAGAAAATAACACTTGGAGATTCCAAGTGACCTTGCGTCTCCAGATTCAACCCCACTACTTGAAAGCTTGAAATTCACAGAACATAAAATTAACCATTTTAATGTGAACAATTAGTAGCATTTGGTACATGCACGATATGGTGCAGCCGTCGCCTCTATCTAAGCCCAGATTTTCATCACCCAAAAGGAAACTCTGTACCTGGTAAGCTGTGGCTTCCCATTCCCCTTTCCCTCCATCCTGGGGAAAGACTAAGTTGTTGTCTCTATGGATTTACCTATTTTGAGCATGTCCTATAAGTGGAATACTGCAGTATGTAGCCATTTATGCCTGGCTTCTCTCACTTGGCATCATGTTTCCACAGTCCCTGCGTGCTGGAGCATGTCTAAGTACTTCACTCCTTTTTAAGGCTGAGTAATATTCCACTGTATGGATAAATCACATTTGCTTAACCATTCATGATAGACATTTGGGTTGACTCCACATGTTGGCTGTTGGAATTAGTGCTGCTATGAGCATGGGGTACATGTGTGAGTATCTGTTTTCAATCCTTTGGAGTACATTCCTAGGAGTGGAGTTGCTGTGACATATGGGAACTCTATATTTAACTTTTTGAGGAACCGCCATACTATTTTCCACAGTGGCTGAGCCATTTCACATTTCTGCCAGCAATGTACGAGGGTTCCAATTTCTCCACAACCTTGTCAACACTTACTTTTCGTTTTTAAAATTATAGCCATCCTGGTGGATGTGAAGTGGTATCTCATTGTGGTTTTTATTTGCTTTTCCAAGAATTTTTTTTAAAAAAAAACTAAAAGAGTTGGCAATTTTATGTTCACATTTCACAATACAAATGAAAACTGTACTTTTTTGGTCTCACTTCTCCCCTCCAAAACTATTCTCTGGTAGGAAGGGGGAGCAGGTCTTCCTTATGCTGCTAAGGAAACACCCAGCATCACAGCACCATGGTCTCCTGGAGAAGAACAAATAGCAAAAAACTGATATGACAAGGTCTCTCCACTATTCTAATCTGTCTGGCTTAGTTATTCTGGGCTGCGTGGGCTCCACCATGCGATGGGTGGGAGGGCTTATCCCGGGGGCCCGGGTAACACTGGCATGTGACATCCCATGGGTGGCCTCATTCCAGGAGCAGGTCCCATGGCATCACCCTCAGGAGGAGGTGGGCCTGTCATTGGCATCTTAGGAGGACCCCCCATAGAGGGTGCTGGCATCACACCAGGGTGGCGAGGAGGACCTGGGCACTGGGGGAAGTGGGATCCCTGCCCCTGCAGGAGGAGGAGTGGAGAATGGAGCAGGAGGTGTCTTTCCTTGTTGAAATGCAGCCGTTGTCCTGTGCATCAGGCTCGGAGCCTGCTCTTCCATCCCTTTCTGGCGCAGGTCTTTCGCGTCCTCTTTGTGTTTCCCACCGCCGCCCTGTGTCTTTCTCGCAGATGGAGACTCATGGGTGAGGTCTGCACCACAGTGATACCGTCACAGTCAGACTCGGGCTTGTTGCTCCGTGGGCCATTGGCCCGGAAACCATGTGCCTCCAAGAACGTTTTGAAGTGAGAGATGACGCTTTGTTCTTGATTTCTTGAGGTGAATTCTGGCAAATAGGAGATGGGCTGAAGCCTGTAGCAGAGTAGATGTTGTCCGAATTCGCCAGCAAAAAAGAAAGACGTGTGGACTCCAGAAGCTGTAGCCTCCAATCCCCAGTCACATTCGAGGAGGATGAGTAACCGGATGGTGTCCACAGAGGAAGAGCGTGGAAAACGATTTCCCTACTGGACTCGTGGCCACGTCACCGCAATAGTGCATTTTTACTTCTGCATGGTGTTTTACCAAGTTACACATCTTTGTGAACAGGACAGGGGCCTGTTATGTGTTATGGATTGGCGGGTTCCCTGTGGGGTGCACAATCATACCCCAAGACAAGCCCTGGTCTGAAGGGCTCTGTGTGTGGCTTGCTGGTATCAGGGACTTCCGGGGCCAAGACTGGGAAGAGTTGGGGTGCAGCACCCAGTGGCCAGTGCTCAGGGAAGTTCTGGGAGGCCTGGGCTTCCCAGAGACAACCTGATTGCCTATGAAGGTGAGGCTGAGTTGGGACTGGGTTCTGGGCTGCATTCAAACCCAGATGATACATGTCCAAAACGGGGCCCTCTGGGTGAACGGCAGCACGGGGGTAAGGAACCTCGCTGATTTAGCTGAGCTCTGGCTTCCGTGGGTGGAGGAAGTGAGGCCCTCTCAGGAGCTAATCTAAGAGATGAGGCCATTTGTGCACGGCCACCGCTGAGGTGCGATCGCACAGTGCAAGTCCTCTGTGCTGTGAGCCGCCCGCACTCTCAGGACATGAGCGCTGGCCCCTGCATGGAGCTCCAGGACGGCGGAGTCCACCCGGCAGCCCATCACAGGCGGGGGCAATTCAAACCTCCTCTGCCTCTTGCCTCCCCAAGATATTGCCCTTGTTGTCCGCCTGCTCCCTTGTCCCCCAGCTTACACCTGGTACCTTTCCGGCTCCCACCTCCGTTACTGGTTGCTTCTCCCTATTCCTCTGCTATGGAGCCTCTGCAGCCTGAACACGTGGTAATGATTCCTTCCTCTTTTCTCCCAGGCCCCAGAACTTTGTGCGCCTGTCCCCTGCGCATCCATGCAGCTTCTCCATGAGGCAGCCTAGGCCTCCCAGGACTTCCCTGCGTGACTTCCCTGAGCACCCGCCACTGGGAGCTGCACCCCAACTCTTCCCAGTCTTGGCCCCAGAAGTCCCTGATACCTGGTAAGCCACATGCAGAGCTCTCCAGACTGGGCTTCTGTGGATGTGACTGTGCAACCCACAGGGGGGATCTGTGAGGGTTCCCTGGACCAGTCCCTGCTCCACCTGGAAGCCAGAGGTGGCAACGTGAACTGCAGGAGGGGTTTTGCTGCTATAATGTGGGTTGCATGAGGAGGCCCTGGTCTTCCTCCAATCCCCCTGGGGATGTGGGGTCTCCTCCAACCCTCAATCAGCTGTGGTTGATGCCCTGCAATCCCCCACTTCTTAGCTGTGGATATGGGGTCTCCTCCAACCCTCAGTCAGCTGTGGTTGATGCCCTGCAACCCCCCACTTCTTAGCTGGGGATGTGGGGTCCCCTCCAAACCTCAATCAGCTGTGGTTGATGCCCTGCAATCCCCACTTCTTAGCTGGGGATGTGGGGTCCCCTCCAACCCTCAATCAGCTGTGGTTGATGCCCTGCAATACCCCACTGCTTAGCTGCCCACCAGCCTGAATGGACTCTGGGGACCAGCTCTGCCTCTGAGGTTCCTAACCAGATAGACAACGTCACAACTCTACCCCTCTCGGCTGCTGTGTGAGGCATGGGGAGTGTGCACAGAGCCTTTAGCTTAGGCTCTAGAATCAGGTTTGCTGGACTTGACAGCAGGTTGGTGTGGACTTGGACAAGTCACTTAACCTCTGTCTGCCTTAATTTCCTCATCTGTAAAGCAGGGATAGTAATAGTACTGAACTTTAGAGTGGTCATGAGGGTTACTAAGACAATGCATGAAAACTACGTAGGCTCGTGCTTGTAGAAGAAAGAGGGATTTGAGTTATGACTTAAAACTGGCTGTGGGAAGGTCTGAACTCAGTGAGAAGCAGACAGGAAATGGCTTGATCTTCCTTACATCCTGGCTTCAGGTAAGACCACTCCTATCAGCTTTCCCTGCCCCTTGATGACATCTCAGATAGCCGGCTCACCTGTTTGCAGGCATTTTTAGTCAAGAAAAAGGCTGCTTCTTGTGAGAATGACTCACTTTTATGTATTAAAGAGTCAATTTGAACTTGACATCCATGTCAAACTCCCCCTCCCACAGCCCCCAGCACAGGCTGGGCTGGTGTCTGGGCCAGGGGTAGTCCAAGGGGCAACACGTGTTCTTTTCCTAGTTCTCTCTTTCCCTCTCTCTTCTCACCCTTACGGGCAGGACAGGGGGATGGGGGATTAGAGGAAGTAAGCAAGAAATCTTTTCCCTTTTAACTTAACTAGTTCTGCAGCTGTAGTTCTCACGTGGCAGCCACCCAAATGCTGGCTCTCGTGAGGACCGCGTTTTGTGGCTTCTTCAGAGGCCCCACGGCGATATGCACCCTGTGTAGTTTCTTAACCCCGGAGACATATGCTTTGGATAATCTCTTGCAGCCCCTCTTTGCTGGGGATCCTCCGTTGTACCCTTCTCCTGATCCACGCCTTCCCATCTTTGTCTTTCTCTGTCCCAGGAGGCTGACTCCCAGGGACTGCATCTTTGAACTTTCTTCCTGGATGACTTCTGGGCTTGGCCAATGGAGGTTCCAGCAGGGGAGTGGAGGGTGGAGGGAAAGAGGAGTCTGAGGCCTTCTTCACCCCCTGTCTCTGCTGCAGGGCTGCATCTGGCCATAGTGTGGCCCCCACATCCACAGCCCTGGCTGGGCTGCCCGACCTCCCCACCGCCAGTCCTCACTGGGCTCACGTGACAACAATTCATCCTGTTTCCCCTTAATCCATGAGTGGGAGTGGCTCCCTGCTAATGCTAGTCTTGGGTCCCTCAACACCCCACCTGAAGCAGTGCCTTCAGGAATATTCTTCAAAAGGCAACATGTAGAGTGGGATATCAGCACTATCTATTGGCAATATATACATCTGACAAAGGTCTTGGATTCAGAATATTTATGTAACTCCTACACGTCAATAAGGAAAAGACAACCCAACATACAAGGAACTGAAGACTTGAATAGACACCTCCCGAAAGAACACATCAGAATACCTTCCCGTATGTGTCTCATAAATACATGCAGAAGAGTTAAACGTTGTTGGCCATCAGGACAATACAAGTGAAGACCTGTGAAAGATGGTCGTACACTCACTGGAATGGCTAAAATAAACATGGTGGCCATTCCGAGTGTCGGTGAGGACGCGGAGCAACCAAAACTCCCCTGCACTGCCGGCGGCAGCATATGGCGTGGACATTCTGGAGAAATCTTTGGTGTGTCTACTAGAGCTTTTCTGGGGGTGATGTAAATGTTCTGGATCTTGTTTGTGGTAGTGGCCACACGACTGGAAATATTCTGCAAAACTCATTGAATGGGACACCTTAACAGAATGAGTGTAATTTTGTATAGATTTTGCCTCAATAAACTCAATTTTTATAAATCTCTTTATTTTAACCATTTAGGGCGAATTTCTGATGGGACCTTGACTGACAACTTCCTTTTCCCTCTGCACCTGGCAGCTCTCCTTGGCACTTGGCTGCTCCAGCCAGTCTCCCATCCTCAGAGGTTTCTAGGAGAGAAGCAGGCATCATTCTTTCTGCTCATTTCTACTTCCAAACATTCACCAAATATCTCTCAGGAACATTGTCACCAGGGACCGTTCAGCTAATTGCACAGGGTGGGCACATAGTCGTGTCCCCTCTGGCGGGACCCTGATTTCTAAGGGTATCTTGGCATCACGTCACCTGGTTCGAGGGACACCTCTTGGCACTCCCACTGCATGACAACCTACTGCTCCCCTCAAGACCCCTTCTTGCCCCGTTTCTCTTAATTCTTCATACACTCTTTACAGCTGATTGGCTGGGCCACTGGTTAAGAGTTGCAAAACCAGTTTAGACTTCTTAGTAAGCCTGAGAGTAGGTTTCTGGTGGCTAGTGGCTCCGTGCTCTTTTGTAAGTGTGGGAGCTACTTCATTCCAGTTGTCCTTGGCTTTGGACTGTAGCCAAAATCCAAATGCTCTGGGAAACGCTTCAACAATGGCTGACGGTAGTGTGCCCTGGTTTGCTCCCACCTGTTGGTGCGTCCACAGAAGCTTGTGCAACACAATCATCCACTGCTCTGCGGTTTTCAAAAATAGCTGGTTGGTTGGTTGAATGAGGCCAGACAACTTTTTTTGGAGGTTTGCATAAATAACAACCACAGTGAGCCTGAAGTAAATCTGAACCATTTCCTGCCCAGCTTGCGGGGCTCTGCACGGATTCAAGAATTTGTGTTTCCAATGTCCCTAATACACCCACAAAAGAGGGACCAAGGTTCAGGCAGAAAATACTCTCCTAAGAATATCGGTCTTTGGTGGTCACAAGAGGACAGTCCCTGAAGTTGGCTTTTTGTGACATTGCAACATTCAGGAGGAGGAATATATATAATTTTTTTTTTTTTGAGATGGAGTTCTGCTCTTGTCACCCAGGCTGGAGCGCAGTGATGTGATCTCTGTTCACTGAAACCTCCGCCTCCCAGGTTCAAGCGATTCTCCTGCCTCAGCCTCTCGAGTAGCTGGGACTGCGGGCACGCACCACCACGCCTGGCTAATTTTTGTATTTTAGTAGAGACGGCGTTTCACCATGTTGGCCAGGCTGGTCTCGAACTCCTGACCTCAGGTGATCCCCTCGCCTCGGCCTCCCAAAGTGCTGTGATTACAGGTGGGAGGAGGAATATTTTTAAAGCTGAAAACATCTGGCCACCGGTTCCTCCATGAAAGTGGATACAGCTTTTTAATGCATAAGCGGGCAAAGAGAATTTGCCAATAGCTGGGACTTCGTCACTTAAAATCTGGTAGGAGCCCCGCTCCTATCCGGCCAGGACTAATGCTTTCTCTCATGTAGTTGTGAGGCTTGGCTTCTATTCACAAGGCCAAAGACTGGCAGAATCCAGGAGAAGGCTAAGAACAGGAGTGACCTCTCCAAGAGGCATCCACTCCAAACCCAGATGACAGAGTTAGGGGGCATGAACTGATGAAGAAGCAGAAACTGGACACACAGGCTGGGGTACTTACCTTTCTGGAGAATCCTAGAGGCCTCAAAGTGAGTGACACACACACTAAGGTGCCGGTGGGATTCCCACCAAGAGGCTGCTTCAGGTACGCATGGCCGTCCTGCCTGCGTCTGAGCACCAGATCCTGTTGAGCGGAAGTTTCTGCCCTGCTCCTTCACGGCGCGGGCACGATCTTTCATCAGGCGTGTGCAGCATCCTCAAACACTTCTAATGCTCACCGGTAAACCAATCCACGTAAAAACACACTGCATTTCCAGGATGAATGAGGAGCTCTTAATGACCCCAGATCGCACGTCCTCCTCGGCCAGGCCCATCACCAGGCTAGCACTTGGGCCCTTCCTGTGGGCACATAAAGAACAATGTCATCATTGGTTGTCCTCAGAATTCCAGCTCTGTCCTCTCAATTAAGTCCTGGGCTTGTCCAGTCAACACATTTGCTAGGACACTGGTTTCTGGCAACCTCTTAGATGACTAGTAGTTGGGCTATCAGACTGAATTCTCTCTTTCAAATGTAAATACTTCCTAGCCAGGAAAAAAAAAAAAAAAAAAAAAAAAAAAAGCCACGTCAAGTCAAATATTTAAACCCCATGGAATTTTAGTCTTGTTCAGTTTCCAAACCTGGGGAAGTTAGGACCAGGGATAAAAACTAACACGTTTCCTCCAGGGCTGCTGACAAGGATTTCTCCACTCTTTCGTCAAGACGTCTATTGGTGCCTGATTTCTTACAAGGGCTCCAGTTCTTAGTCTGGATTCAGTGATTCCTCCTGTCAGTGGCAGGACCTGCTCTACGTGGGCCTGGCAGTGCAATCCAGCCTTCTTTATTGCAGGTACCTCACGCACAGGAGACCGGCGCTCTAGAGCAGGCTTTGCTGAAGCTGTGAGCAGAGGAGGGGTGATGCTGTGGACGAACGTACCTGGAACCCGGAACCCAGACACCTCTACGCCCCAAGGCCCTGTTGGCTCTGCTGCTTCGAACCTTGCTTGGCCACCAAGCCTGTGACTCTGCTGATCATCTTTGCACTCCTCAAGTTTTCTCACCGCTCTGCAGCCTCCCCATACCTGCAAGGTCCCTGGCTTGTTTAAGCAGAGAAATTTCACCCCCACTACTCACTGCACCTACCCTCGTGTATCTAAATACTCACCAATGGATGCTCAGCTAAAGTAGGGACAGCATCTAGAGGAGTGGGGGTACAGCAGAAGCTCTGAGGAATCCCTTGTTCCTTCTCTCTTCCTCCTACTATCCCTGAAAAACAGGTAGAGATCTGACTCTCAGAAAGGAAGGATGATACTCCACATCAAAGGTGGAAGTGGACAGATGTTTTTAAATAATCATTTCCAGCTGGGCTTGGGGGCTCACGCTTGTAGTCCTAACACTTTGGGAGGGCGAGGCAGGCAAATCACCTGAGGCCAGGAGTTCGAGACCAGCCTGGCCAACGTGGCGAAACCCCATCTCTACTAAAAATACAAAAAATTAGCTGGGCATAGTGGCAGGAGCCTGTAATCTCAGCTACCGCGGAGGCTGAGGCAGGAGAATCACTTGAACCCAGGAGGCAGAGGCTGCAGTGAGCCGAGATCTCGCCATAGTGCACCAGCCTGGGCGACAAGAGTGAAACTGTCTCAATAAATAAATAAAATCATTTCCTTTCCCACCCAAATATCCTGCTACATCTTTTAATGCATTTTCACATTCTCTGAATATTTCTGTTTACATCTGCCTCTTTCACCAGACTGTAAGTAAGCCTGGGATGGTGCACAGTTCTGGAAACACCAGAGGCCCCCCTCAGCCTTGAACTAAAAGGGTGAAGTGCAATCAGGAGAGACTTCCTGGAGGAGGAGGCAAGGCGAGGTGTGAGTTAGGCCTTAACAAATTTAGATTGGCAGCAAAGAGGGAAGAGGCAAAAGAATGTTGTGAGACACAGAGGGCATGGAACTGTTTTCCCTGAGTCAGGGAGGCTAAACCACAAGGCTTGGATTCACTGAACTGGGGGCCTGAATTAGAAGTGCGTGTCTTCCCTCCTGTGTAGGGCTGCCAGATCAAATACAGGATGCCTGGTTAAATTTAAATTTCAGACAAACAACAAATAATTTTTTGTGTAAATATGAAGCCATGCATTTTTGGAAACATACACTAAAAAATTATTCATTGTTTCTCTGAAATACAATCTACATCAAATTTAGCTGGGCACGGTGGCTCATGCCTGTAATCCCAGCACTTTGGGAGGCCGAGGCGGGTGAATCACATGAGGTCAGGAGTTCAAAATCAGCCTGGCCAACATGATGAAACCCCGTCTCTACTAAAAATACAAAAAAAATTAGCCGGGCATGGTGGCAGGCGCCTGTAATCCCAGCTACTCGGGAGGCCGAGGCAGGAGAATCACTTGAACCCAGGAAGCGGAGGCTACAGTGAGCCAAGATCATGCCACTGCACTCCAGCCTGGGCAACAGGAGCGAAAACTCTGTCTCAAAAAAAAAAAATTTAACTGGGAGTCCTGTTTTCATTCCGCTTAAATCTGACAACCCTCCTCTCAGAGATGCCAACGGGACCTCGCTGTGGCTCCTCTGGGGAAAAGAAAGTCCACCTGCCTCGGAGGCCCCTGAAGGACCTGACCCTACTATGTTTCCTGCATTGCCCTGCTGGATGGCGACTTGACATCTGAGGACAGAAAGCAGTCCTTTCCCGGGGCTGGGTTCCAGGCTCTGCTGTGCTGTGGCCACGGCAATGTGCTTCATGCCACTCCATAGAAGCAGCCTCCTCTCCGGCTGAACATGACTGCCTCACGCCAGCAAGGTGGGAGTGGAGTTGCTCAGGACTTTTTTAAATATTTTTTTGAAAATTTGTTTATGAAAATGTTTTTTACGCGGGCCCAAGTACACAACCTAACAGCTTCCACAAGTGCCACTGGGATCTGCAAGTCACACAGAACCACGTCCGGTTCCATGAGAAATGTGTCATCCTTGGCAAACAGCGGCTCGAGCCCCTGCCTCAGCGGTGGGAGGCAGCTACGTGGGCCCAGCCACACAGCCTCCACCTGAGCATTTCATGACACTTAGCAAACACTGAGGAGTAAAAACAGACTTGGCCGGCTCAGCATTTATAAACAGCAATTCCTCAGAAAATTCCAGGTCTATATTAAGGTTTCAATGTTGTCTTTAAATAAACAAACCAAGAAGGCTCATAGTTTTTGCTGAGTTGTGTTACTCATGTGGACTAGCCTTGGCTTCTAAACTACTGCTCTCTGCCTCGCTTTCTTCATCTGCCACGTGAGGATAACCATAGTATCTGCCTTGTGGATTTGGGGCTGGGGTAAAATGAGATAATCCCTGTAAAGTGCCCAGTTCAACACCGACAGTAATAGCAGCTGCTCGAAAAATGGGAGTTATTAGCATTGTGGGAAGTGGAATCATGGCCCCCTAAAGATGCTGCCCCCAACCTTATTCCCAGAGACAGTAACTGAGTCATGCCATGGGGCAAAGTGGGCTTTGCAGACACAGCTGAAGTTCAGGAGCTTGAGATGGGGTGGTGATCCTGGATTTTTCAGGCAAAAACAATCCAATCACGCAGTCCTTAAAATTGGAGATCCATTCCCAGTTGTGGTCAGAAGAGGATGGGACTGTGGACGAGAGGCACAGAGAGACTTGGAAGGTGGATGAAGGGGCCAGGAGCCAAGGAATGAGGGCCGCCTCTAGAAATGGAAAAGACAAGGGCGTGGATTCTCCTCCAGGACCGCCAGAGACAGCACAGCCTGCCAAGGCCTTGACTTTATTCCACCGAGGCCCATGACTTTTGACCTGTTGCACTGTAAAATCATAAATCTGTGCTGTTGGCTGAGCAAATGGCTTATACCTGTAATCCCAGCACTTTGGGAGGCCGAGGCAGGAGGATCACATGAAGTCAGAGGTTCAAGACCAGCCTGGCCAACATGGCAAAACCCCGTCTCTACAAAAAATACAAAAATTAGCTGGATGTGGTGGCACACACCTGTAATTCCAGCTACTTGGGAGGCTGAGGCATGAGAATCGCTTGAACCTGGGAAGTGGAGGTGGGTGCACAGCACAATCAAGACAGTGAACTAATCAGAGTGTTCACAACAAGACAATTTTTAGAACTATCATAGGAAAGAACAGAAGAATTGAGGGTCAAGGGCAAAAGAATTCTCAGAATAGTTTTCAGTTTGAATGTCCAACAACAGGGTACTAGCCTGATTGTAATAATTCCAAATATGAGATACTGTGCAGCCAAAAGTGTTGAGAATATTCAGTAATGTGGAATTTTCATGCTATTGAATGAAAGACGCAAAATATACAACTGTATGTAGGGAATAAGTTCATTTTTCTAAAAAAAAAAGCAAAGCATAGGGATTTTATATGCACACACACACACACACACACACACAGGAAAAATCTCTGGAAGGAGAAATAGCAAAAAATGCATTATGAAGAATTTATTCTTTAGCTTGCTTGTGACTTCTCCTCGTTTAAAATGTTTTCTACCATGATCTTGTAACGCTTTAGATTTAAGGGAAAGTTTATGAAAAGGCACATCCCCAAGGGCTACAAAATGGGATAGTAAGAGAGGCTGCAGTGGAACCAGAACCCCTGGGTGTGTGCGGGAGAGCAAGGGTCCCGCTGGGGAGGCTGGTGTTGAGGGAGGGGCCGGGAGGCTTCCTCTTCTCAGCTTCTGCTGTGGGTCCCTGGGTCAGGAAGGAGGAAAGATGAAGCACCCCTGTGCCACCATCTTTCTTTAATCAATTGTATTGATTTTTCTAAACCCTGGGCAGGAGAACCCCTGGGAGAAAGACCATTCTCTCTTACTCCTCTGGAGGCCAAAATGCCACAATGGGGTGCCAGGCAGAAGGAGAGTGTCCCCTCGAGGACTCTCCTTGGCTCACAAGTTCACGGGCCCACAGTCTGAAGAACTTAGAGGAGAGGACTAAGAACTGCACCCGTCCTTTATTCTCGGCATCCACCCCCTCTCCTTCCAGCCACAGCTCAGTCACTGCTGGGTGCTGGGGTGCCCAGGCATTCAGACCACTCCCTGTTCTCCTGGAGTTGAAGCTCCTGCAGAAGCAGCCCTGTCTGCAAACCATCACCTCACCATGGTGCAAGTGTTTGGGAGCTGGAGGGCCCCAATGTCCCCGACACCCTGAGGATGGAGCGGCTGCACTCAGGCTGTTCCTCTGAGGGGATAAAGGGGACCCCAAGTCCCATGGCAGAGATTGCTCCAGCGCTAGCCTCCGTCCTCTCCTGGTTTCAGAGGGCTCATGGGCAGCCGTGGGGTTTTACAGTTACCCCCGCTGGCAGAATTTAGCAGCACAAAATCCGATCTCTCTTGATTCTAATTAAAGATGCATAATGCTTGACTTGCCTCTGAGTTGCCTTGCCCCCACTGGTACTACCCACATGGGTATGCGATGCAGATCACTCTGGGTGCCTGCTGCCTACCTCAGGGTCCAGCAAAAGCCACCGGGGCTTGTGGGAGTGCCCTAGGAGCTGCTCAGGCCCCGCGTGGGGCTGCTCTGTGAGGCCACCCAGAGCTGCTGTAGGGTATTGGTCTGCCACCACCTGCCTGGCCCTGCAGACGCACCTAAGTGGCAATACTGCCTGGTACTGAGTTCAACCACAGAGCCTTGCCTGGAGCTCAGGCCCTTATGGCCCCCACTCAGCCTGGACAGCGATGCTATTTCAGAGTCACCATTTGCACAAGGCACGCTGCAGAGAACCTCTTCTGTCCCAGGCCCCGAGCTCCAACAACATCCTGGGATTCAGGCGCTCCCTGCTCCAAAAGGCCGGCCGTGCTGGGTAAGGAGAGAGTGGTCAAAATCTGCCCAGAGCTCATTCCCTTCGTCTCTGCTGTGATGACACCACCTGACCACCTTTCAAAAATCCTCTGCACCCTCTTCTGAGGCTAGAGGACTTCCCTCCACCACTCACGTGCCCAGGTGCCCTTCCAAAGTCCAGAAGAATCTCTCTCCCTTGAAGCCAGAAGCCATCTGCGGATTCTTCTCTTTCTAGTCTGAATTGTGTTTTCTGATCTCAAGGGAGAAACATTCACTATTTCATGGTTAAGTATGATGCTTGTTGTAGGGGTTTTTGTGTAGATACCCTTTGTAGCCGAAAAGGTGTCTGAGAAAGGTCTCAATCAATTTAGAAAGTTTATTTTGCCAAGGTTAAGGACACACCTGTGACCCAGCTCAGGAGGTCCTGATAACACGTGCTTAAGGTGGTCAGGGCACAGCTTGGTTTTACACATTTTAGGGAGACATGAGACATCAGTCATTATATGTAAGGTGTACATTGGTTCGTTCTGGAAAGGCAGGACAACTCAAAGCAGGGAGAGGGCTTCCAGGTCATAGGTAGATAAGAGACAAATGGTTGCATTCTTTTGAGTTTCTGATTAGCCTTTCGCTCAACATACACTGTACAGGAATAGTCACTTATGTCTTAGCCTGGCTCAGTGAAACCATAGGGAAGGGGAAGCAATAGGATATGCATTTGTCTCACGTGAGCAGAGGGATGACTTGAGTTCTGCCTGTCCGTTGTCCACAAGGAATTTCCTTGCGGGCAAATGGTGAGGGAGGTAGGTAGCTTTTTATTAATCTTTGTAGCTGTCTTACTTAGGACTAGAATGAAAGGCAGTTCCCAGCTTGACTTTTGCCTTTGGCTTAGTGATTTTGGGGAGATTTGTTTTCCTTTCGTGCCTCTATGATTAAGGAATCCCCTTCCATTCACAGCTTCTGTAGTTACCACTATGAACAGGTGTTGGATTTTACCAAGCCCTTTTTTTCATCCAGTGATATAATTACTACAGGACTTCCTACTTTATTCTGTTAGTGTGGTGAATTCCATTGCTTTCTGCACATTAAACCAACTTCATATTCCTGGAATACCTTTTTATCTATCTTGGGTCTGCTTAACTAATATTTTGTTTCAGATATTTATGTTTGTGAGAATGTTTGTGAGAATGATTGACCTGCCATTTTACTTTTTCGTAATGACCTTATAAGATTTTGGTATCAAAGTTATGCTTGCCTCATGACAAGCAGGCAGCGTTTCCTTGCTTTCTATTCTCTGGAAGAGTTTTCATAAGATTAGCATTATTTCTACCTGAAATATTTGGAAGAATGCACTGAAGTCATCTGGGCCTGGAGTTTTCCTTACAGGAAGGTTTTCTAATTATACATTTAATAGATATAAAATTATTCAGATTTTCTATTCTCGTGTTCATTTTAAAAAGTTGTTTGGGTGAGAGGATTTGTTCATCTAAATTTTCAAGCAGATAGGCCTGAATATGTCGACAAAATCCTCTCGCTTTCTTTTCAGTGGTCTGTAAGACCTTTCACTGTCCCCCACTGCTTTCCTGCTATTGGCAATCTGCGGCTTCTTTCTTCTCACCCTGCTCGTAAGGTGAAGAGCTACCAGAATCCCCCTTCAGAAATGAAGTGCTCATTGCCCTGGCTGCCAAGAGTGCTCACGACTCCCAGTGTCATGCGCCCTTTCCAGGGCAGCCTACAGGATGACTGCTCACTATGGGACATGAAGATCTGCCTCTGGCCCCGACTTGGGATGACTCTCAAGGGTCGTGTCAGCTTCCGTCCTCCCTGAGTAGCTGGCTGAGGCATCCTGTGAGGCTGAGTTACAGCTCAACCTCTTCCTTTACCCAATCCTGGTTTCTTCCCTTTCTCTTCTCTTCCCTTTCCTTCCCTTTCCTTGGATTCCAAGAACACTCCCTCGTAACCTTTCAGCATTGTGCTCTTTATCTCAGAACTTGCTGCCCAGGAAACCCAACTTACTACCGACTGTATTGCTCATTTCAAAAAGAAACTTTAACTTTATTGAACACCTCTATTTGCAAATTTGTTTTCTATTTCATTAATTTCTGCTATTATATGCTTTACCCCTTTCCTTTTATTTTCTTTAGGTTTAATTTGTTATTTTCCCAGTTCCTTGAGATGGATGCTCAGCTCATTAATTTAAAAAATGTTGATTGTCAGATACACATAAAATGTATCATCTTAACCATTTTGAAGCGTAAGGTTCAGTAACAGTGAGTAGATTCATAGTGTTATGCAGCCATCACTACCATCCACCTCCAGAACTCTTTTTATCTTGCAAAACTGCAACTCTGTACCCACGAAATACTAATTCCTTTGCCCCCAGCAGCCCCCGACAGTCACCATTCTACTTTCCATCTCTGTTAATTTGGCCACTCTACGTACCTCATATAAGTGGAATCACTTGTATTTATCCTGGCTCATTAAATGTTATCCTCTTCACTTCTCTCACATATCCATTTCAGTGTAGCTTAGCTTCATCTCAAGGTTTTATATCACATATTTATCATTCAGTTCAAAGAAAAAAAAATTTTTTTTTGAGACGGAGTCTTGCTTTGTCACCCGGGCTGGAGTGCAGTGACACGATCTCGGCTCACTGCAACCTCCGCCTCCCGGGTTCATGCCATTCTCCTGCCTCAGCCTCCCGAGTAGCTGGGACTGCGGGCGCCCACCACCACGCCCAGCTAATTTTTTGTATTTTTAGTAGAGATGGGGTTTCACTGTGTTAGCCAGGATGGTCTCAATCTCCTGACCTTGTGATCCGCCCGCCTCGGCCTCCCAAAGTGCTGGGATTACAGGCATGAGCCACCGCACCCGGTCTCAAAATATTTTTGAATTTTTATTTGAGTTTCTTTTTGACCCGGGGTTATTTAGCAACATATAACTTAAGTTAAAAACATTTGGGGATTCCTAGTTTTGATTGCCAGCTTAATTTTAATGTGGTGAAAGAACGCAGTCTGCATGATTTCAGTCATTAGAAATGTATTGAGGTTTGTATCATTTCCCCGAATATGGTCAAATTTAGCCAATGCTCTGTGTGCAAATTAAAAAGAAGGCACATTCTGCAATTTGTGGTGCAGAGTTCTGCATATATCTATTAAGTTTGTTAAATGTGTTGTTTGAATTTTCTGTATGCTTGCTGACTTTTTTTTGCCTACTTGTTTTTTCAGTTGCTAAGAGAGTTGTGTTAAAAATCTCCCAGGATAATGGTGGATTTGTCTGTTTTTCATTTTAGTTTTGTCAATTTTTTTCTTTACAATTTTGAGGCTAATTTAGAATTACTGTCTTCCTGGTGAATTGATCTTTCATCGTTACAAAATGCCATATAGTATTCCCAAAACATTATTATTGTTGTTTTGTATGATCGGTCTTGATTTAGATTTACCTGCATATTAAATCTTTGTATTTCTCTTCATTCTTCCCTGCATCTCTGTGCTTTCATCTAGGATCATTTTCCTTCTGCCTAGGGAACTCTTTTGCTGGTTTCTTCAGTGCAGGTGCTCTGGTGAATAATTTTAGTTTTCACTTGTCTGAAAATGTCTTCACATCACCCTCACTTTTGAAGGATATTCTTGCTGTGTATATAATTATATGTTGGCAGCAATTTACTTTCAGTGCTTTGAACATATGGTTCCATTGTCCATTAGCTTTCATTGTTTTCTTTGAAGGAAATATGGCTTTTTTTCTATGGCTGCTTTTGGAGTTTTCTTTTTGGTTTCCAGGAGTTTTACTGCTATGCGTCTAGGTGTGTTTTTTTAATCTGTACTGTTTGTGCTTTATAGCTCTTCTGAAATCTGTAGTTTTCTGTTTTCCATCATTTTTGTCATCTCTCAGCCATTGTGTCTTCAAATATTACTTCTATTCTCTCTCCTCTATCTTTCTTGGACTCTAATTACATATTTTCTCTTAAATTCTTTTCTGTATTTTTCATTTTTTTCTCCTTGTGCTTCAGTCTAGATATATTTTTCTAACTATCTTCACAATTACTTATTTTCTTCAGCTATGTCTAATCTGTAGTTAAACTTAGCTATTCCCATAAGTTTCGTATCATATTTTTAAGTTCTAAAGTTTCCATTTATTGCTTCCAGGATGCTGCTGAAAATACCTATCTAATTTCTGGAATATACTAATCTCAGTTATTTTAGTTTTTAAAAGCCTCATAACACCAATATCAGAATCTCCAGAGGATTTTTTGTATTGTTTATTTTTTTCCTCTTGCTCCAACCCTTATCATTTTTCATACCTGGTTAGTTTTGATGGAATGTTAGCTATTGTGTTTGAAAACTGCAGAAAGGACTCAAGACCCTGGGTGTTATCTTTCCCCAGAGAATATTTACTTTTGCTTCTGGTCATCATCAACGGCAGATCACCTAACTTAATTAGGGCCTGAGAGGATTTGAACCTGGGTGTCAGCATGAATTCCAGGGTTTATTTAGGGTGACCATCTTCATCTGTTCTCTGTTCCTATAATAGAATACACAGAGTGGGTAATTTATAATAAAAATAAATTAATTTCTTACAGTTCTGGAGGCTGGAAATTCTAAGGTCAAGGAGCTGCATCTGCTGAGGACCTTTTTTTCTGTCTTGTACCATGACAGAAGGCATCACAGGGTAAGTGGGGTACACAGGGCAAGTGGGGTGCACAAGAGAGAGCCAAATTGGCTTTTACAACAGACCCACTCTCAAAATAACTAACCCACTCCTATGACAAGCCACAGTCCATTAATCCATTCATAAGGGCAGAGACCCATGACCTAATCACCTCTTAAAGGTCCTACCTGACCCCGCCTCTTAATACCCTCACAACGGCAATTCAACTCCAGCATGAGTTTTGGAGGGGACACCCAAACCACAGCAGTTACCAAGAACCCTGGATTGCCTTGGACTGAGGGGATTCCTACAATGGCAATTCAACTCCAGCATGAGTTTTGGAGGGGACACCCAAACCACAGCGGTTACCAAGAACCCTGGATTGCCTTGGACTGAGGGGATTCCTGGGACAGAGAACCTTCTGTGCTAAAACCAGGACAGTCACGGAAAAACCAGGGTGGCTGGTCACTCTAGGTAGCTCTTTGGGCCCCTGAAATGAAGGCCTGGGGTATCTACCTTTGGCTCCTCTTTTGCATACCTTCCATGCCAATGTTTGTTCCCTTGTCTTATGAGATTGTCAGCAGTTCACCCACTTTTTCCTTATGAGACTGTCAGCAGTTCACCCACTTTTTCAGCCCCTCCATCACTGCTTGTTGCTTAGCTTCTCAACCTCTCAGCTGCAGCTGAGAGAGAACCGGCAACTGCCTTGAGAGAGAAATAGGCACCGAACTTCCAGCTTATCCTCCTGTGTTTCTCTTCTCTCCAGGACCTGGACCTTTCAAGTGCTCACTGCCCTGGGGCTGCTCCCACGACTTCAGGCAGGTGATTTATACATTTGTCTACAGCTTTTCTGGTTGTTCTTGATAGGAGGGTTGATCTGAGATAAGCTAGTCCAACATTGTTGGAAGCACACATTGGCTCCCATGTTTTTAATGCTTTTGAAAACAGTGCCAAAATGCCCTCTGGAAAGATGGCATCCATGTTTGCTCTTAGTTGTGGGCAAGAGAACCCGTTTCTCCACATCTCACCAACACTGGGTGTCACCGTCTATGCCAAAGACAATTTATCTTTGTATCTTTTCCACTTGCTAGCTTCAGAATGGGTGAAGCTTTAATTGTTACCTTTCCCTGGTCCCTAGTGAGGTGGGGCTTTATTTCGTGTGTTTAGTGGCCATTTGTATTTACTCAACAGAATGTTTTTAGTGCAAACCTTCACTTGGACCTTATGCATTGAACATTGCCCTACGGATATGATAGATGGAAATTGGAAAACACAAGCTGTTGATGAGTTTTTGGCCAGCAGCCTCTTGGTTACAGGTTCACCCAGTGACCTGGGCAATTGAAATGTCTCCAGACTTCAGGGCTCACTCCTTATTAAGGACTCCAACATCAGGTCCCCTACCGATGGGAGCCACTTCGCAGTTAAGCCTGTGGGTCTCGAGGTGGGCTCGGGGTGCTGCAATCCTGACCACAAAGGCTGGGTCCTGACACGAGGTGGGTGCCAGGTTCTGGAGGGTCAAGGACTCTAATAAATGCGGTGATAAGAGAAGAAACAGAATCAACACCCCAAATCCTGTGGAGAAGAGAAAGGAACCGGGCTCAGAGTGGACAGGCATCCCCATTTCCACTCTTCCTTCCATCTCAAGGACCATCACTACTGCAGGCAAAAGCAGTGCTGTTTTTGCGAGAGGATTGTCTTAACCCTGACTACATCCTATGCCAAGCAACACGCCTGGCACATACAGTCTCAGAAACCCGGCTTCCTCACTGTCTCACACAAAAGGTGCATCAGTAGCATCTTCTGCAGTAGAATGAGTTTGTGTCTGGGCTTAATTTCGGTGTTTGCCTTCTAAATAGTTCCCTGTGCCAAAGCGGCTGCGTTTGGGCATTTAACTAATAACTTTTACTATAAGAGAGTAGGTCAAAGCATTCTTAATGAAGGAGGGGGAGGAAGAAACCGTTCTGTTCTCCTCAATCCCACAGCGATTCTCTTTGGGCTCCCTTGTGGTCACAAAGGCAGCAGCTCTAGGGCCACATTTGGGCCTCCCAAATGTGAGGTTCAAAGAGGGATTTTCACATTTAATTACCCCCCAGGTAGCGCCTATATCTTTATCAAGTAAATGTGTAATTGGGAGTTCCTGCTTGGAGACTGGAGTCTCCGTCGACAAGAACTTAAAGACCAGCTTCCCACTGGTTCTAAATGGTCTTTTATAGCAGGAGACTCCCAGATACAGGGTTTTTTCAAAGGCTTTCTACAGCAATTAATGGCTAAAAGCAAATAGCCAAACCTCAGATCCTGACTGTGTGCCAAATCTTTCGCTGCTGGGGGAGTCTCTCACAGCAGTATTTGTTCTCTTAAGTTGCTTGAAACAGGGAATATTTTACACCCATAAATAACTGTTTTTGGTGGGGAAGGAGGGACAGGTGAGCCACAGCAATGTTTTTTTTAAGAAAAGGGACAGTAAACTTATTATGCCTCAAGAAATTTCCAAGGATGTCCCATATTCCTTGCAGGAAATACCCTGTAATTTTCCTTATTCCCATGCCAATTTTCCTTCCTCCTTATTTTAATGAACGAGGCTTGCAGCGATCCCAGGTTAGCGCTCGCCTCTTTAACATTTTTTCCATATTGTTATTTGGAGACTGGCTTGGCCTTCAGACTCCTTTCCACCCACACATATGGCCACTCAGAACTTGCTGTCCAGACGGTCTTCGTGGGCAGGGAGGTCCGTGACACTGGGGGACTGGCCTCTGGCCACAGCGGCCACGGAGTGGTGAGAAGCAGAGAGGCCAGGAGCCACAGGCTGAGGTCACACGGATGGGTGGGAGGCGGGGTGGGCTGGAGGGCATCAGACCCGGGAGGCTGGGGTGGGAAATAAAGCTCCCCCACCATCCTGCCAGGCGGCGGAGGGCTCTGGGCCACCTGTTCCTATTGGGAGCACCAGTGCAGCTGGAGCAGGTGGTGTGGGCACAGAACTGGGGAGACCCTGCACACGCGGGGCAGGGGGCTCCTGGGCAGTGCCAGTTTTGTGCTGACTGAGAACGTCCTTGGGAAGTCCTGCTGGCTGCAAGCAGTGCTGTGAACAACGCTTTCTAAAGTGAAGCCTTCCCTGTTCTCATCAGTCCAGCGGCATGAACGTGAGCTTTTCGGAAGCCTGGGTCTTTCGGGTTCCAGGTCATTGTTGTAAACCTCCATTGCTGTGGAACAGGGACTACATTGGCCCAGCTGCTGAGGCCCTCGGAGACAGGAGCCCGCTCAGGACCCCATACAATAAAAGGTGGTTTGCCATGACCCCTAGATGGTTTCCTTCAGAGTAAAATAAGAAATACCGCGCACTAAGCCCTAGGCAGTCTGGGGTCTTGGTTTGGTGCATGGGCTCCGCAGCCGGCCTGCCTGGCTCAGATCCCATCTGTCCCACCTGCTGGCTGAGCCGTTCACCCGCCCTACCTGCGCCTCCACCCCTCAGCTGTAGAAGGACGAGGGTAGCAGGTTCTCCCTGCGGGGAGAGCGTCAGTGTTAGGAAAAGGGCCTGGCACACCGTATGTGTCTGGTAGATGTCAGCCATTGCTTGTGGTTGACTTCCTAGGATAAGATAAGGAACATACCACCTGGTTTGGTTAAGGTACCGAAGGCAGGAGAGCAAGGGAAGTGGAAGGAGGAAGGATGGGGTTGCCCCCCATGCCCTTCACCCCTGTAGGCAGAGTCGCTCCAGAACCCAGCTCAGCGGGCCTGGCAGACACTTGCCCCTTGGTCTGGCTGCAGGCTCAGGTGAGGCCTCCTGTGCCAGGCAAGGACCCCAGTCCCGCCGCTGTGTGTGAGGCTTTGGGAGGAAGGCAGTGCCCGAGGAGTCCACACTGACACCAGCGCCACTCCTTCTGAATACCACCCACTCCCAGACATATGCCAGATGTAGATATTCCCGGGGGCAGGCCTCATTACAGGGAAAATTGCACCCTGAGGGACCACAGGCAGTGCATGCCCAAGGCCAGTGGGGACTACAGCCCCTAGAAACCCCCCGACCTAGGCTTCTGCGCCCCCTCCTCCCTCATGGCTGCAGACAGCAACCACCAAACAAGAGTCTGCCCAAGTTGGTCTCCCCACCCCAGGACGGTGGTTTTAGGTGCTGGAGACGGCACGGGACAACGGGGAGAGCAGTGTTGGGGTTGGGTGGGGGGTCAGGGGGGAGAGCAGTGCTGGGGTTGGGTGGGGGTTCAGGGGGGAGAGCAGTGCTGGGGTCGAGGGGAGAGCAGTGCTGGGGTTGGGTGGGGGGGTCAGGGGAAGTCCCTCAGCCTCAGGCGGGGGAAAGGGCAAAATAAAGTCCCTCAGCTGTGTATGAGGACAGACACCATGGCCGGGACCCAGGGGCTGACAGCTGCAGAGCTGGGCTCCCCCCACAAACCTGGGAGTGTGGGCCGTGGGGGCTCTTCGGGGGCCGCTGGGGTTCCCCCAGTTCTGGGGAAAGAGGGTCCCGGAGATTCCCGTGAAGACTTAGTGTCCGGCAGGAGGAGGGGCAGGAGGACGGCGAGGGGCCTGGGAGGAGGAGTAGGATGGAAGGGAACTTGAGGGTGCAGAGAAAACAGCGCTGGAGGCTTAGAGGAGCCTGGCTGGATGGGCCTCAGCCTACCCTGCGCTGGCCCAGGTAAGGCCCGTGCTCTCCTGCCTCCGTGCCATTTCCACCCTACAGCCCAAAGTAAGTGCTCTTTCCTTTATTCTGTCCATCAAAACCTTACCCAGAGTCCATGTGCGACCCCGTCACACCCCTGCCTAGTACCTGAGAACTCCAGCCAGAAACTCCTCGCCCACGGATCTGCCATCTGTTGAAGGTAACTGGGTAATGGGCACACCCTCCTGAGCCCTTTAGGGCATCAGTGGCTGTGTTTTATTCATTGCCACATCACCTGCACCCACCTCAGAGCCTGGGTCACCCACTGGCTCACTGCCCCCAACAAAGATGGTGTGAGCCCTACCAGGCTGTGTGGGCACTGAGCTGGGACAGGCAGACGGTGGCCCCGGCCCACAAGTCCTCATCTTCATCAAGCTGACATCCAAGAGGGAAGACGGATGATGGACGAGCAAACAGGTGGACCAGGGGATTTCAGAACACTGGGGTGCTGGGGAAGAGACTGCACCTGGGAGGCCAGATAGGGCCTCGCTGGGGAGGTGGTGCCTGAGCTAAGGCTGGCATGGAGAGATGGCAGAGACAGCTTTCAATAAACCATTCAGGTGAAGCTGACGACAACGGGCAGTGCTGGGAGAGGATTGCGGTCTCGGGGCCTCGGTGCACTTGCAGGGACCACCACTGTCTCCGCGCCAGGCCCTGCCTCCCGGTGCACTGCCAGGGTCCCTCCTCTGCCACCCAGATAGATCCCAATCAAAGGGGAAACCGAGGTGCTTTCAGGAGGGGATTACGTGAGGCTAGGATGCTCGTGCCCTGGAGAAACCATCTCAGAGCTCACTGAGCCCAGGGAGTCCCCGACCGTGGGAAGTTCCTCAGACCTCAACCCCTCGTCAGAGTCCCAGTGCTGAGTCAGGTGGAGGGGACAGGAGGCCCAGCCTGAATTCCCCGAGACCCTGATCTGTGCGGCACAGGGAGGAGAGGCTCCAGGAATGAGATGCCAGCCCCACCAGGAGCCTTGGGGTCTTGGGCCACGCCCACCAGAGAGGACACCAAATCCCACAGGTGACTGCACTGCCATGGAAAACCTCACCTGGTCTCCCCTCCAGAAGGGGCAAGGAGCATCTGGATGGTCTTATCTCAGAGACCCCCAACCCTGCTCCCAGCCTCCAGGCTCCCGGGGTCCTGGTGGTCTCTCTGTGCCAAGGGCCGTGCCCTCCTCACCCCCAAAGAGTAGCCTGGATCTCTTCCTGTCTGTCCACAGAGACCCTGGGCTGCCCTGGGAGCTCTGCTTGTTGTAGGCACCAGATTTCTGAGGTATGCAGGGTGCATGGTGCGCGTGGGGAAAAGTGTCCTCAGCTGACTCCTGCAGCTGTTCCTGGACCCCTCCTCCCCTCCATGTGCCCCCCACACCCCCAGCAGCCCAGGCCACTTTGGGTTCATTCTAGTTCCTGCCCAGGGAGTGGCACCTCCCCAGACTTTGGCTGTCCATACCGGCATTCTCAGCCCCTGCACTGGCCCTGGGCCTACAGAGAGCTCCAGCTCCCCTGCTTCTCCGTGGGATCCCTGATCCCTGACGCACCTCAGAGACCTGTGCTCCACTCCCAGACCAGTCCCAGCAAATGGAATGTGATGCCACCTGTCTCCAGGCCAGATCCCCGGGGCGGGCTCCAGACCTCCTCTGTGGCGGCGCTCGTCCTCCTAGTTGGAGAGCCATGACCCTGGGCACTCTGCGCTGTTATCCTCTGGGGTCCTCTGGTGAACAGCACTCCTAGCATCTGGCTGGAGGTGGACTTGCTGATGGGCTGTCCCCAGCACCCCCACATCATTGCCTGCAATCTACCTTGGGAACCCCGGGTGGACACCCACTTTTTAAATTGGCCAGGCATGGTGGATCATGTCTAATCCCAGCATTTGGGGAGGCCAAGGCAGGAGGATCACTTGAGGACAGTTCAAGACCAGCCTGGGCAACATAGTGAGACCCTCATCTCTACAAAATAAAAACAAAAACAAAAGAACCCAGGTACTTGGAAACCAAAGTATGGTGATTCTCCCAGGCTCCCTGCCTCACACCATGTGCTTAGGTCAAGAAGCAAACCCACCTTGATTGGTTCAGGTTGTTTGGAAATTCCAACCTGGGTAAATGATGGAGGTCAAAGGAGGATGGAAAGACAAGGAGGCTTCAGGTTCCTCTGTTCCTACTAAAGTGTGGATCCTAAGCAGAGGCTTCTTCGGTTCATAAGCTTTCCGCGGCTATTCGGCCTTTGAACACTGCAGAGGGTGGGATGCTAGAAGGAGCTTTAGGAAGCGGGAGGCAGGGACAGGGATAATGAAGCGTCCGTACGAGACACCACCCTGGCTTCAGGAATCAGTGGCCAGGGCCTGTTGCTTCTCCAGATACTGCAAGGCAGGCCCTGGACCTGACTGTTATTATTTCATGGCCAGGGGCATGTTGAACACACTGTATTTTGTGCTGAAGTCTCTTTGAATCATCACCTGGTGATTTGCATTCCTAAAACTCAAGATGTGGGCGTTTATATGAATATTTTAATACTGTTCTTAGAGGTAGCGTTCGAGGCTACCCCTTAATTAATTTGATTTTTGGAATCTGGAGAGAAAAAGTTTTGCCAGGAATGCATTATTGGCCTACCAGGGGCCCCCTTCCACCTCTGCAGACACAGACACACGTACCCGAACCCCCTCCACAAAGGCTGCTTGCTGTTCAACAAACACAGGTGCAGAAGTCACTCCAGCTGGAAGCAGGGTTGCAGCAGCGTCCTCTCGGCCAGAGTTCACTCCGTCCTTCTCAACACTTCCATGGACTTGTCCCAGCGCCCGGAGGGCAGCAGGGCACAGGCTGACCTGGCACAGTATGCTTGAATCCCCGCCGCTGTCCTGTTTCCATTTGAGAAGTTTATTCACGTTGTTTAAGTTTTATTTTTATTACATGAATAGTACCAGCTTATTGAAGAAACTTTAGAGAATAGGCGAAAACAAATGAACAGCAACTCCAATTCCTCTGTCCAGATATTCAGAAACTTTCCTGTGTGTGGGCGTAAGCGTGCACCTACATGTGCACACACTTCCAGTTACAATAGCTGTGTAACAAACTATCCCCAAAACAGAGTGGCATAAAACAACCATCTATTATCCTATGAGAGGAATTTGGATGTGTGCCATGGGGATGGTTCTTCTCTGCCCAGTAACGTCTGGGGTCTCAGCAGAGACCCTTGGAGGCTCAGTATCATCTGAAGCCTCGTTCAGGCCAGTGCTGGGTGTTGGTGGCCAGTTGGTGCTGTTGGCCTCTTCAAGCGGCCAGGGCTTCCTCACAACATGGTGGCTGGGTTCCGAGGGCATGTGTCCCAAGAGATAGAGAGAGCCAGGCAAAAGCAGCTTTTCTGACCTAACTTCAGGAGTAATGGGCATCTCCTTTACCGCCTCATTTTAGCTGAAAGTTGCAGAGACCTGCCAGGCTCAAGGGGAGGGAAGAGACACTCCGCCTTCGGACAGAGAGTGGCAGAGTTCTGGAAATGCATTCAGGACCAGAAATACTGCTATGGCCATTTTTGGAAAACACAATCTGCCATGTTAAAATTTCATAATATTTTCATGCTGCATTTACAGCTTCTGTTTTATTGAGGTATAACATTCACACAATGCAGGGCTCAAATCTTAAGTATACCGCTCAATGATGTGATAAGTCTGTAATCCTTTGTATCCCCTCACCCATCAAGACAGAGAACATTTCTGGCATCTGGAGGGTTCCCTATGCCCCTTGCTGGTCAATACCCACCCTTTTCCCCACCCTTGCACACTCTCTGACTTTTATCACTAAAGATGTGTTTTCTAGCCTGTGTTTTTCCCAAATGCATTATTAATGGTTAACCATGCCCGTACTCACTTTGAATAGCTGTGTGGTTCACACACGTACGGAAATATCATCGTTTATTTAACCAATAACTTGTGGTTGGAACTTGAAGGGTTTTACAACATCCATGAAGGAAAATCAAATGACTGTAGACCATGGCTCTGCCCAAGGGCCCTATCGCCACAGCCCACCTCGTGAAAACTGTTGGCTGCCTTCACCCCCAACCTGGGGTTTTCTGGGGACAGTAATGGGGACAGCTGCTGGCCAGACAGCACTGGTCACAAGGGAAGATGGGCCCTCCACAAGGCATATATATGGCTTGATCCTCCTGGGGTTGGCCTGAATGACTTGGAAAGGAGATTTATTTATCTGCCACCATTTTAACCATCTGTCCAGTAAGAAGACCATGTCCCAGAGGCTGAACATACGTGGTGGCATGGTGGCCTGCCTTTCGTACTGCTCTCCTGTATCTCTGCTTTCTCTGAGTGGATAGCATTTCTCATCTGTCTGTGTCCCTTCAGAATGCCTGGGCTGAAATGTACTTTGCAATTAAGTGGCACGGGCCTGCTTTATAGACTTTCCTTGTCTGTTAGTTCTAAGTCTTTCCTATAAGGGTGTCATCATATTTGCCCACAACCAAACAAGAAGATGAAAGGGAGGAAAGGGTAGAGGCATGAGGAAGAGAGGGGGAAGGAGAGGGGAAGGACTGGCAGGAGGAAGAGAGGAACCACTGTTCTAATTTTGCTAGGGGGGAAGTCAGGGTTTGTGGGGTCATATATCATCATGTTGAGTTTACAAATAAAGACACCAGAGGCCACTGGTGCTCAAACACAGGATGCAGACGCTCTGTCTGCAAGGCATTTTTTTTCTAAGGAAAATTAAATTCCAAAAATATTTGCACTGACTTGAAAAAAAAAAAGCTTCTCCTCACGTCTCCCAGTTTCAGCTGCATTCCTCATTTGTATGTTGAGTATGAATCCCTTTTTAAAAAGTTTAAATAAGAACAGAAGCTATCCAAGATTGGAGAACACATTGTGTAAATGGAAAGAACACGCTAAATGGGAAGCAAGAAAAAGTGGATAGAAAGCCCCTTCCTTCCCCATTAAATGGCATGGAAAGGCAGCCCTCGGAAGCTCCCTCCTGATCATCCAGCCATCGGATGGCAAGGGAGAGGGCCATGTAAGGAGTGCTGTGTTTGGGGCACAGGTGGGGCCAGCATGAGAGGGGAGCCCGGGCAGTAACTCCAGGATGGGATGAGAGTGCCATCCCCAGAGGCAGAAGGCAAGCCTGCAGAGTTTCACTGTGGCCCCTGCAGATTTGTCAGAACGGCATCTGCAGGCAGCACATTTTAGGAACACAAGTGATCGACTGATCCCGGTGGCCTTCCTCAGCTGGGAATAACAGCAGAAGGGAATGTCTTAGGATCCAGAGATGGGACCAGCTAGCTTGCCAAGTGCTTCTTGGCCTCCGCCCACCATGGAGCCATTGTCCCTCCCGGGTGCCTGCAAACCTTAGGGCAGTGCTGGGTGGTCACTGCGCTCCTCTCCTCTGCCAAACCCTGAAAAGCTGCCTCCCGGGAGGGACACCTCGCCGTGAGCACACCCTCTGCTGCATCCTTGGCTCCGCACAGGAAAGATCAGCTCGCGAGGCCCCCTGGGCCTTATGCCCCGTGACGACTCTAGGAGGGTTCCCTGTGGGTAGCAGCAGATGGGGCGGGGACAGACCTCCAAGACTAAGAGCCGGGGTGTGGCCGCGAGTCACCATTTCTGCTCTGTTAGGCGAGGAACTTGGAGAAACTGATTCACGTCAGGGAGATGAGAAAGGGCAGGCACTCCACTCCCGTTAGCTCGTAGAACTCCTCGCCACTGCCCTGCGAGGAAGACCCAGACAATGAAGCTGGGGCCCGGAAGCCAAATCACTGGCCCCAGGACAGCGCTGAGCTGGGGACCACCCACCACCCGACTGGGGTTCTTTCTCTGCCACCTTCCCCGGGTCTGTCCCCACGCTGCTCCCACAGCTCTGGGCTGGCCTTGGGCCCACCTAGCAGGAGGCTGTTCCATGGGACCTTCCAGTGCCAGGGGAGGCTGTGGACTCCAGGCCACCCCTTCTCCAGGGTCACCGTGAGGCCCCTCCGGTGACTTCCACCCACCACGCCTGGTCTAGGGTCCACCTGGGACACCTTCTTGTGAAAAGAGAGCATGGCAGTGGCAACACATCCCACAGAGTGAGCAAGCTGCTTGGGGTTCGGGCCGTGTCCCCTCCTGCCTCCTCCTCTCTCTCTGCTGATGAGCCTTCCCCTCTCTGCCCTGGGAAAGCAGAGGCCATGGGAGAAGTCCCCACACCCCCAGTGCTGCCCGTGGGCCCCGAGGCTCTGCCCTTCCCTCCATGTCTGGGTTGCGCCGTCCACCCCCGCCCCCTGCCCCACAAGACCAGCGGCTCCTCCTGGCCCCAGATCCTGCTTCTGGAGGACACCCCTCCACAGGCCCAGCAACTCCTGACCTTCCCCTGGGCCACGGCCATCGGCTAGAAACACATGGTTATTTCTCTCTTTTCATGTCTTAAAAGACAAACATCAAACAAGAAATCCTCCCTTGAGTCACTCCCTACCAACTCCCCCCAGTTACTGCCCTCTCTCTTTCCCTTTCCGGAAAATTCCATGATAGGCTGTCTATCCTGCTGTCTCCAAGTCCTCTTCTTCCTTTCTCTGTAAAAAGCAGCCTGGCTTTCACCCCCACACCTCCCAGCGGCTCTGGCAAGGCCAGCACTCGCCCCCAGGCTGCCCCACCCAGCACCGGTCTGGTCCTCATCCTTGTCTCTGCCTGCCTTTGGCTCCACTGGCTGCTGGTCTCTCCCTCCTCCTCTCCCCGTTGACCACCGGGGACTCCATGGGAGCCACTTCCCATATAATCAACACTCCCTCTACCCATGAGCCGAGAATTCTCCCGGCCTGAAAGACCATCTGTGCAAACAACCCCACACGCGTTTCCCACTGGCCTGTCCTGCACACCTGGGCCTCTCGGGTCTCCGGCCCCTGCTCCACCTTGTCTCGCCCGCCCCGGAGAATGGCAGTTCCATCGCCTGCACCATGCATTTGAGTCTTCTTGACTCCCCTCCTTCCACACCATTACTTTAGGACACGGAAGTACGCCCTCCATGGGGCCATTATTGCCCCCATGATTGCCACCACCCTGGGCCCTGTGGTCACCATCTCCCGCCTGGAACGTTGCAAGCGCCTGGCCTCACCTCCCTGCATGTACATGTGCCCCTGCAGTCTTGCCTCAACACGCGGAAAGGTGGCTCTTTCACGTAAAAGCCACACGTCCCTTTGCTGTTTGAAGGCGGTACCCTCCGCCAACTCCCTGTCCCATACAAGACAAAGCCAAAGTGTTGAGGCTGTGGCAAGGCTGCGAGATCTGGCCCTGTCACCCCAGTGCCCTCGCCTTCGGCTCCTCTGCTCCCAGCTTCGGCTCTTCCTCCCCTCACCCCGACTCCAGGGCCTGGCTGTTCCCTCGAGGTCCCCCTTCCTGGGTTTCTTCAATGTTTACTCGGATTTCTCCATCTTGCAGATGTCTTCTCTGGCCCGACTATGTAAATTGCAACCCCTCAGCCCACCCCGGGCCCTTCCTATACTCTTTACCTGCTTTGTTTCCCTTCTTATCTGTGTGTGTGTGTCCCTCTGTTCAAATGTAACAGAATGTCCTCTCCATGGAAACGGGGGGCTGTGGCTGTCTTGTCTACTGCTACCTCCCCGGGGCCCTGATCAGAGCGGACACAAAGCCGGCTCAGTGAGGAAGTAAACGACCTATACAGTCAGTCCCGCTCCAGCATCTCCAGCCTCTCGCCCTGCCCGTCACTCAGCATCAGAGCTGATCTATAGTAGACGACTCCCGGATCTCATGCATGGAAGGACACAGTGTAACCTGGGTGAATCCGTTGAAAAGCAAAGCGCAGGGTGGGCAGAGCTGCTGGGGTCACACACGAAAAGCAAGTCCAGGAGGCAGGTCAGTTACAGGCAAAGAGGAGAGAAGTGAGAAAGATGATGCCTGGCCCAGTGCGCACTTTCGAAGGGTGCAGCTTCCAAGACAGCGTCAGAGAGGGCCTGGGGAAAAGCCACGAGGCCGTCAGGGTTTTGTGAGATGACCCTATTCATGATCGGATGCCGAAGTCAGAAACTTAAAGGACACAGCAGAGCCCAGGGGGGTACGCGCTCAGACCCCAGCCCTCCTAACACTGGCTGCGTGACCTGGTAATGCACAGAAGCTCTCTGTGCTTCAGCTTTGTCACCTGTGAAATGGAGATAGAAATGGGATCTGTCTCGGTGAGTGCCGTGAGCATTAGATGAGTGTAGATACACATCCATGGTGCCTGGCACACAGTAAGTGGTGTTAAGTATTTGCTATTAATTTTGTAAGCGCATATACAATTATGCCAAAAAAACTAATTAATAATAGCTTCCTTTCCTCTTTCATTCTAAAAATTGGCTCAGGGTTGCATATCAAGTAATTTATTTAAATACAATTTTTCACAATATATTGATATATAATATATAAATTTTCACAAATGTGCTTCATTTTTTACGTAGGTTCCAGTCAAACCCTGTGTTTTGTGTTTGTTTTCACTATTGACTGTGAAATTTGCTCTCCATTTAAGCAGACTCATGTTAGGGGACTTTACCCAGGTCCAGCTGTCCTTTGCCTGGCCAGGTAGGTGGGAACTGATGGAGGAAATTAGTTTTCAGAAGAGGACAGAGCCAGGAATGAGGGGATTCAGAGGCCCAGTGTAGGGAAGGCCCTCCCAGGAGTGCTAGAGGTGGGCTCAGTGGGGAGTCCTTGCTTCCTTCCTTCTTTCCTTCCTTCTACCAACATTTGGATGAAGAGAAAATACAGGTAGTCCACAGGGGTCCCGTCAGCATCCACCAAGGCCTTGAAATCGGGTCAGACTCCGTGGAGGTACCGGAAGAGCCGCGGGCTTCAGTGAGAGCATGGGCTGCACCCCTGCCCGGCTTGGCCCTGGAGACACCTTGGGGAGAGGGAGCCTGAAACCACAGAGCCCCGGGGAAGCCTGAGGCCACTGGGACCCGTGAGGGGTGTGGGTGGGAGCAGCCCCAGGGCCAGGGCAGGGAGCAGTGGTGGGGAGAGCTTGGAAGTCCTGCTCCTGTGTCCACCCCACTTTATTCCATTCCTCTGGGATAGCAGCAATCCCAGCCCAGCCGCCTTGTGTTGGTGAGGGTCCAGTCCCAGGCTTCCATGGATAGAGGCTGGGTACATTCCTATCAGCCTTCCTCGGGCACCCCTCCTGGCTGCCCCCTCTGCTCCCCAGGGCTGGTGGGCTGCAACCTGAAAAACCCACCTCTTCTCAGGGCCACCTACAACTGTGAGTTAGGGAAAGTGCTGGCAACAGAAGCAACCTCATGGTCTCAGGGCTCATCTCCCATCTCATAACCCCCTTCATGGGGGCCACAGACACCCCGGGCCTGAGCTTCAGCACCTTCCCCATTACCTGTCCCCAGGAGGACACGCATCTAAGATCAATGCAAATGCAGGCCCCGGGGCACTTCTCTCTCCCAGGGGGAAAACACACTGAGCCACAGTCACCCATCGGAATCTAAACTAAGTGTCATAAGTATTGTCAGCTAAGGGGCAGTATTAATAATGGAAAGCAGACAGAGGAACCGTAAAACAGCCAAATGGAAGCAAGAAGGGTGGGAAACATAAAATGCGGAAACACAGATAATGATAAATGAGACCTGCACACTGAGGCTTGCGGCAGGAGTGTCCCAGGCTGGGGGCCTGTGTCACAGGTAAGAGGGGAAGTCAGGTGCAGAGGACACCTGGGACGCCAGGCCCCCATTAGAAGCAACGGCCCAGATGTGCACAGAGACAGGGACCTACTATGAGGTTCTGGTGCTGAGTGAACATAGAAACCCATCGAGGCCAAGAGTGAAATAGTCCTTATGTAGGTCAAGAGTACCAAACAGTACTGAGTGACAAGGAATAAGTGGATAAGCAAAACGTGGTCTATGCAGGCAAGGGAAGATGATTCCGCCTCAAAAAGGAAGGAGATTCTGACAGGTGCTACAACATGGACAGACCTTGAGGACCTTATGCTGAGTGAAATAAGCCAGGCACAAAAGGACAAATACTCTGTGATTCCACGTATGTGAGGTGCCTGGGATTGTCAAAATTATTGGGACAGAAAGTAGAATGGTGGGGGCCGGGCACGGTGGCTCACCCCTGTAATCCCAGCACTTCGGGAGGCCAAGGCCGGGGGATCACCTGAGGTCAGGAGTTCGAGACCAGCCTGACCAACATGGTGAAACCCCATCTCTACTAAAAAGAATACAAAAATTAGCTGGGCATGGGGGCGGGTGCCTGTAATCCCAGCTACTTGGGAGGCTGAGGCAGGAGAATTGCTTGAAGCTAGGAAGTGGAGGCTGCAGTGAGCTGAGACTGCGCCGTTGCACTCCAGCCTGGGCAACAAGAGTGAAACTCCGTCTCAAAAAAAAAGGAAAGAAAGAAAGAGGAAGGAAGGGAAGGGAAGGGAAGGGAAGGGAGAAAGAAAGAAAAAGAAAGAGAAAGAAAGGAAAAGAAAGGAAGGAAGGAAAGAAAGAAAGAGAAAGAAAAAGGAAGGAAGGAAGGTGGCTTTCAGGGGTTGAGCAGAGGTGGGATGAGGAGTTAGTGTTTAATGGCAACAAAGTTTCAGACTGAGAAGATGAAAAAGTTCTGAAGGTGGATAGCAGTGACGGTTGTACAACAGTGTGAATATACTTAATGCCACTGAACTGTACGTATGAAAATATTTAAAATGGTAAATTTTATGTTACGTATATTTTACCACAATAAAAATAAAATTAAAAAGGTTCAATCTAGTAAAGAAATAATTTTGGAAACCAAAATAGAATAGTGTGTCTTATACTGGGACACAAGCAAATAAAAGGACACACATTAAAATACTAGAACGCTGAGGGGGGAACGGGACCAAAAGAAAATTAAACTGGCGAAGGGGCCACGGACCGCAGCATGTGGCAGGCAGTGCCCTCTGCCCACAGCCAGAATGCGGGATCAGGAGTGAGCAGCAGGCAGTGGGGTGACAGATGATCTCAGGGTAGCCTCCCAAGGCTGCAGGAGAGTCACCATCCCACAGCCTAGCCGGTGCCCCAGCACACCCAACAGCCCTTCCAAACCCCCGGCTCCCAAGAATGCCCTGACAGCTGTCTGGGCTTCCCCTTCCCCTGTGTGGCCTCGTGGAGTAGAGTCCAAATCCCAGCTGCCCTGGACACTCGTCCCAGCCTGGCTGGCCCGTGGCCCATCGACACTGGGCTCATGCACACGGTAGGTGCTCTGAGAGGTTCTGTTGAGTGAGAATAAGTGATGGGAGTTGAGAATGGGGAGAACTCTCTTAGCCAGGAGAAATGACACAATGCCCCTTTAGGGAAGCCCAGTGGATGATCCTTCAGATCCCCAGGGGGATAAACCTCACTTCCGATCTCAGGAGCATGGAAGTGGCCCTTTCTCTATTTTCGGTAACTGAACTCAGTTTTAATTTTAAGCGTCAATACCATCAGGTAACAAGGATTTAATCTCCACCTGTGCAGGGGCTCAAGCTTGCAGGCCAGCCGGACCCTCTCTAAGCAGCCTTCTTCTCTGACCAATTCTCTGTGGCACGAGGCTCAGCCGGGGACACGGTGGCCCTACAGTAACTGCGAGTATGCCTAGTCACCTGGCCAAGCATGAGGACCACTGCCGCAGGGAGCAGAGTAGGCCCTGCTGTGGCCTTCAGCACAGGAAAGGTGGAAAAGCCATTTGTATACTGTGGCTAAACCCTGAGTGTGCGATACCCCTTCCAGGCTTGTAATCCACATTCCAGCCCATGGTGATTGACAGCTGGCACACAGCAGCACTCCGGGCGCCACCCGCCCTCCATGAGTGTGCTGCTGGTTTAATTGATGTGTGCAATTTTGGGGACCACTGAGTCCATCAGAATGCCAAGGAGGAAGGGGGTGGGAGGGACGGCAGGGCAGGGTGTGCCTTGCATGGGCAAAGAGGTCAGAAGTGAGCATTACATCAAGCAGGCCCGCGGCAGCTTTGAAGAGCACTGTCAGGGCAGGAGACAGTCCTCAAGCAGCAGCACAGGGCAGACCCTGACTGTGCGCACCAGGCTTCCCGCCTGCAAAGCGCTTCTGGTTAATCATCAGAAAGGGAATATTGTAAAAGGGTAGCAAGTGGCTCACAGACAACTCCCTGCTGAATCACTGTGGGGAAGGGTCAGGAACCTGGAGGTGCCAAGTGGCCACAGCTATAGCCCCAAGACATGTGGCTAGGACACTGCTGGTGCTGAGCATGCACTAGCCACTGCTCTTCGCACCCAGGACGCTGGGGCACTGCTCTGCCACCTGGGAAGGGGGGATGGACCCTGAAGTCTCTGTGCCTCCTGGGCATATGGCTGCACAGCCCTGCTCCCCCCACCGGTGTCAGGGAGTGCACGTTCTCGGCCTTTTAGGCTTCTGTAGAGGGAAGCAGGGTTTTGCCTCCCACCAAGACGGTTCACTTCTCAAATGTTAAAAGGCTGTCCTGATGCTGCATAACCACAAAATAAAAAGCATCCACAAGGCCAGGCGTGGTGGCTCACGCCCGTAATCCCAGCACTTTGGGAGGCCTTGGCAGGTGGGTCACTTGAGGTCAGGAGTTCGTGACCAGCCTCGCCAACATAGTGAAACCCCATCTCCACTAAACATACAAAAAGTAACCAGGCGTGGTGGCTAATGCCTGTAATCCCAGCTACTTGGGAGGCTGAAGTGGGAGACTCGCTTGAACCTGGGAGGCAGGGGTTGCAGTGAGCCAAGATCACGCCACTGCACTCCAGCCTGGGTGGCAGAGCAAGACTCCATCTCAAAAAAAGCATCCACAAGAGTGACCAAGTGACTGCTCAATGGCCATGGATGTTTCTGGACCCTGAGGGCCCCTGTTTTGCTGAGATGGAAATCATTGCTGACTCCTTTAACATTGTTTAATTTTTTAAAAACCTCTTCAAGCATTCCTCTAGATTTCTAGTATTCAGAACTATGCTGTGAACACAGAAAGATTAAGGACTGTTCTTCTAATGCCTTAGCCTGTGCCAATTGGTCTCAGAGTAGAGAAAAATATACTTATGCTGTGAAACCTAAATACCCAAACTAAATTCATTTTAGCAAAGATTAATACGCAGAGCCCCAATTCTTGTACAGATTCCTCAGAGCAGCACGTGCTGTTTGGCGCTTCTTCCTTTATAATAAATGGTCAGGTGTGCAAACAACTGTTCGAAGAGCCATTAGGAGTCAGTCAGCTGTGGTGTGGGCAGAGTGGGCAGTGGTATGCCAGGAAGTGCCCAGGGTTGCAGGTCTAGGGCGTTGTGGAGACAGCAGCAGCATTCCTTAGTCCTGAGCTGGGATTCCACATCCAGTTGGGCCCAAGCGTGATCTGTGTGTAGTTCCATGAGGCCTGGGTGGAGGGTGTTGGGAGTGATCGAATGTCTGGAAGGAAGTACAGGGGAGTGAGGCCTGATTCACCCAGGCAATGGGGCTGGGTGAAAATGGCCAGGCTCTTAAAGGTTTGGCACATAGAGGAGAAAACTGTCATGAACAAGACTCACAGACCCTGAAAATAGGCAGCTTGTCTTCTCTGTGAGACGGTCTGGCTGGTGTCCCTGCAAGCCCAAGTGTGAGCTGGGGGATTCGCAGGCAGGCTGGTGACACTTTCCATCAGTGGGAACCCCTCTACTTTCGAACACCTGCCCCTGACTTCATGCAGGGAGTGCACGAGGAGTCTGCCTGGGACTGTGGATGGGCCTGAAGGACAGCCCAGCCTGGGACTGTGGGACGCAGCTGTCCAGTGAGGTGCTGGCTGGCCGGCCAGCAGCCACCACCCAGGCCCAGCTGCAGGGCTGGGTTTCCTGCAAACCGTGATTCTGGAGCAGGGTAGGTGACCCCGAACTGCCTGTTTACAGTTTTCATGCACCCTGGGGACACCGTGAGCCTCCCCAGCCCTGTGGCCTTGAGCTGCTGTATTCTAGAGATACCAGCAGCTGCCTGTCCCCTGAAGCCTCCCCACAGCTTTGAGCAATGATGAATATTGGTTAATCTCTCCTGTAAACAGTTGTTTTCCCGGCAACTGCCCAGCTCATGTTAAATATTAACAAAGAGCCGCCTCCACAGCCGCTCACAGGGTGTCTGCTTTAAATATTTAAGAAATTGCTGATCCTGTCCCTGAGTGACTCTTTGGCTCAAACTGTCCTGTAAGTGTTCTTGCCTCCCTGGTGACTGCGTCGTGTGAAACGTCCGACATCCCTGCTTGCTTGCTTTTTCTTCACCCATTGCTCTCTTTGTCTCTGTCCTTCCCTGTCTCTATCACTGTCTCTCTGTCTCTCTCTCTCTGAGTGAATAGCACTAAAAAATGTAAATGCTGAGGGATGCACTCAGTCCTGGGTGCTCAGCCAGGCTGCCTGGAGATGCCCCAGGCAGGCTCCTGCTCCATCTAGATGCTGCGGAAAGCAAGTGGCCTTTAAGTGTTGCTGCCTCACACGCTCATGGTTAGGTGTGAATAGCTGGGGCACCCCACCCCTCACCCCCATCTGGGGGTGTGTCTGCACACGTGTACTCGGGTGCCCAGAGGGTTGTGGAAATGCCGTGACTGTGTGTAAATCCTTTACATCTAAGTCCTTCTCACTGTTGGCACTTCCCATTCCCTTCAGGGTTTGTGGAAGACACGCCTGTTTTCTTCCCTGGGCTAACTGTGAAGCTCAGAAGAGGAAGAAGGGCCCCGATGGCAGATGAACCGCACAGGGCTGTGTGGCCTCAGCCCCGCAGCTGGGGAGCTCAGTGGCCTCCTGAAGGCGAAGCTGACTTTGGAGGACCTGGAACACCATGGCTGCTGGGAGTTGGGGCTGTGTGGGAGGCTTCTGTCTCTTTGTGGCATTTGGTCATAACCACTGGACTTTGGAACATCCTGCTTAAAACCACAGCTTTGGCTGGGCACGGTGGCTCATGCCTGTAATCCCAGCACTTTGTGAGGCTGAGGTGGGCGGATCGCTTGTGCTCAGGAGTTCAAGGCCAGCCTGGGCAACATGGCAAAACCCTGTCTCTACTAAAAATACAAAAATTAGCTGGGCGTGGTGGCTCACACCACTTGGGTGGCTGAGGCAGGAGAATCACTTGAACCCAGGAGTTGGAGTCTGCAGTGAGCCAAGATCATGCAACTGCACTCCAGCCTGGGCGACAGACTGAGACCCTGTCTCAAAGAAACAAAACAAAACAAAACAACAGCAAAAACCCCCACAACTTTACCTAGACTTATCTGTGAAAACTTCAGTGAATCCGGCCTCAAACTGTCGCTATGGGGGAGCCACTGGCAGCTGAGTTTGTTTAGATTCCTCCTTCCTGGGTGAGACCCGGGGTTGGAAACACCATTGAAATTTCCCTCTAGTAATGGGCTCTGTCATCCAGAGGAAGGGGCAAGACTCCCCCACCCCCACTTCTCACCCCTTGCCCGGGGTCTCTTCTCCCTACCTCACCAGGAGCCTAAGGAAGGCCTCAGGTAGAAATAGAGAAGCATTTTCCTGCCTCTGGGGCCAGAGATTTCCAGCCGAGTTTTGTGAGACTCCAAGACTGCTGTGCATATCCTCAGAGCTGCTGAGATCATCTCAAAACAAAGCCCGTTTAAAGTCACTTTCATTTATTTCAAGAGCTACTGTGAACCTCTCAGGAAAAAATGAAAATGAACTTCAATTCACTTTAATTTTTAAAAGATATGTTCTTTTAATATCCTTTTTAAAATAAAAACAGGGAAAAAGAGGTAGTGGTTTCAAGTTTGCAATTCCCATCTGGCCCAGGTGAGGCCACAGGGCCACCTCCTGTGAGAACATGGCCTCAGGAGGGCAGGTGGCACAGTGCATGAGCCTGGGGCGAGTCTCGGCTCCGCCTAGGGTGGGGGGAGGGGCTCTCTGCATCTCACTCTCCCTAGTTCTAAACGGAGAAAGTAGTAGTACCTGCCTTAGGGTGTTGGTAGAGAACTGACTTAGATCTTGCCGGTAAAACTCAGGGCCTGCAGGCGTGACCTTATAGCAGGTGGGCTACAGGCACAGTCCTGGCTACAAGCCGGGCAGCTGTCTTGTCCCAGGAGACCAGGAAAGCCTCCAAGACACCATGGGCCTATCGGTAGGGGACAAGTGGGCTTCCCTGCTGGGTGGCCTGGTGACAGGGTCATTAGCAGTTGAAAATTTTGAGAAAATGATTCTGCGAGCTGGAGGGCAATTGGACGGGTGAGGATGGAGGAGAAAGCCAAAATCCGCAACTCAGATCACCGTCAGGGCGAGGCTGGGAGTGGGGGAGCGGGGGATCCCTCCCCAGAGGAGCACAGGCTGCAAGCTGGTGGCCTGGAGGCCTGGGGGAGAGGAGTGCAGCTAGGGCAGGACAGTCGCTGGAAGTCTGTGGAGGAAGCTGCCCTGTCAGTCAGCCTCCCCACTCCAGGCACACAGCAATTACAACCTCAGGCCAAAAAAAAAAAAAAAAAAACAAGGCTCTTTTGAAAAGAAATTGAACAAACTACCAGACTGGGCCCCATCCTTAGGCCTCATTTAATTTTTTTTTTTTTTTGAGACGGAGTCTCACTCTGTCACCCAGGCTGCAGTGCAGTGGCGTGATCTTGGCTCACTGCAACCTCGGCCTCCTGGGTTCAAGCGATTCTCCTGCCTTAGCCTCCCGAGTAGCTGGGATTACAGGCATGTGCCAGCATGACTGGCTAATTTTAGTATTTTTAGTAGAAACGGGGTTTCGCCATGTTGGCCAGGCTGGTCTCAGACCCCTGACCTCAGGTGATCCTTCTCCCTCGGCCTCATAAAGTGCTAGGATTACAGGCATGAGCCACCACATCCAGCCTCATTTAACTTTAATTACCTTTAAGGGCCTTGTCTCCAAATACAGTCACATTGGGGGGCAGGGCTTTGACATAAAAATCTGGAAGGACGCAAACATTCATTCCATAGCACTCAGAGAGCAGCAGCTACAGGAGGTCACTGACCCCCTATAGAACCGGAGAATGAAATGGAAAGTGAAGCTACGAGAGCTCATGAGCACGACTGCCCCTCATCCAGAAACCAGGAGTCACCCTCTGGCCACTGCTACGGAGCCTAAACATCAAGAGCTCCGCCACTATTGAGACACCCACCACCAATCTGCAGGTTGCAATCACTCTCAGCTGCCAGCTGCTTCCGGAGCTGGAGAAGGGGACATACTTTCTCCCGTGATCCAGGCTTCCAGCCTCCAGTGCCTCTCATTGGCCGGAAACTTGCATCAAGAGAAGCTGGGAATATAGTTCATAGGCTTCCAGCCCTGGCAGTTACAAATGGGAGTATAGAGTGACAAGTTAGAAGCTATGTCGACAGATAAATAAACAGCACAGATTGCAAGACAGAGAAGCGCAATCAAGAGGCAGTTATTCTTCGTCCATGAGAAAAATGAAAGGTAAATCAAACATGGGGGGGCTATCAAAAAGTTGTCTGTGAAAGCCACAGTCTAATCATGAAAAAACTAAAAATATATTATGGTTTTCTGTTTTGAGACGGAGACTCGCTCTGTCGCCCAGGCTGGAGTGCAGTGGCATGATCTTGGCTCACTGCAACCTCCACCTCCCAGGTTCAAGCAATTCTCCTGCCTCAGCCTCCTGAGTAGCTGGAACTACAGGCACCTGCCACCACACCTGGCTAATTTTTTGTGTTTTTAGTAGAGATGGGGTTTCACCGTGTTAGCCAGGATGGTCTCCATCTCCTGACCTCATGATCCGCCCGTCTTGGCCTCCCAAAGTGCTGGGATTACAGGAGTGAGCCACCGCGCCCGGCCATGTTATGGTTTTGAGCAAGAAGAAAGTTTATGAGAGACAGAATGCATTCAGCCTTGACGCTGAAGTCATTCTCTCATGTGGCCCCGGGAAAGCCACCAACCACAGAGAAGGAAACCACTTGGCTGAATGAATGGTACTTACAAACTTGTAAAAATGCGAATGCCATTGACTTGTTTTCAACACACATAAAACTTAACAAAGAACAGAAAACTTAATTATGCTCATCAAACAGAATATGATGCCATCCTTGGCGCTGCAAAAGAAAAACCCATGGGATGGAGGAAGAGAAGGGGAAGAGGGGAGGGGAGACGGAGGACGAGACAGGGCTTCAGGGGCCTCCACGGTGTGCTGAAGATTCAGCAGTCTCAGCTGGATGGAAAAGCAGTAAATGCCCACGTCTATATTGACAGGTGCAAATCTAACAAATGTGAAAACTAACAATCGTGACTGAGAGGAGGTGGGGGAGGGTAAATGAGGGAAATTCTCATTTTTTAATAGTGCAGAATCAGTAGATACTGTTGAAGGATGACAAATGAAGAGGTGATGGAATAAGCATATTGACTAAAGTTATGACGGTGCATAGATTGATTTTTTTTCTTTTGAGATGGAATCTCGCTCTCTGTTGCACACAGTGGAGCTCTTAGAGGTGTTAACAGAGTCTAATCGCATCCCTTTGACCTGCGAAGCTCTGAGGAGGGAGGGTTCCAACAGCTACCTGTGACCAGAGTCCCTGTCTCAGCACCCTGCAGGGCAGGTGACCTTATGGCCAATGAGACACAGGGAACATTGGCTTTTCCCTCCCTGATGAGCAGGGAGGAGCAGTTTGAGGCCATGATGCACAGAACGAGGTGGCTGTGTTGTGACTGTCAGGGAGGGAGGAGCCACCAGCAGCTGATGGGACAGAGGAGAAGGATAAAGGAGAGGCTCTGGTGACAGTACTGGGCACTGTGCATGGTGGGGGACTGCCTGCCTCCCAAGTTCTTGTTGTGTTGACAGAGATGACAAAATGTCATCATTGTTTAAGCTGCAGCTCACTGGGTGCTTGGCAGCCCACTCCCCCAACGGGCCCAGGAGCCTGGCGGTACCATGGCTCCTCCTAGTGCAGGCGCTCGCCTCAGTCTTCCCCATGGAAGGGCTCCAGCGGGCCCCAGTCTCACAGGGTGGCCCAGCTGGCTGTCAGGCTTGCTCCTGGGGACACCTCAGGCAAGACAGGAGAGGTGCTCTGTGCCCTCAAGCTTTCATTCATGCACTGGTTCTGTCGGCGAATGTGTTGACACGTGCCACACCATGCTGTGTGGTGTGGACCCCATTACCTGTCATCTTCCTAACTTGACTGCAAACTTCATGAGGGGAGGACAGTGGCCTGTGTGACCCAGATCCTCAGTGGCCAGCCCTGGGAATGGCTCATGATCTAGGGGAGGAAACAGACTCTCATCAGATCCAAGCCCAGCTCCTAGGGGTGGTGATGGTGCTATCTAAGCAGGACCCTCTCACACACCCCACCCCACCCAGCTGCGTGGCTGAGCCCTGTGGCTGGTGGCACTTCACACACATCATTTGATGGCTGCCACTGGTATTTAGTGTCCCCTCGTCCTGCCTGGCCCCTCCAACAGGGTCTCCTTTCTTCCAGGGCCCTGACATCTCGTGGAGACACTGCCTCCCACATCTCTCCATGTGAGCAGTTTCCCCAGCCCTGCCTTGCTCCTCTCTCCTCTGCTGCAGTGCCTTCTCCTAATACTGCGGGAATGCTGAAAGAGGTCTCTGGGGAAGCGGCGCCTTGTCACCTGCAGGCCCAGCAGCCTCAACTCAAACACACTGGCACAAAGTTGCACTTCATTTACTCCACTTGATTTCTGGGATTCCAACTCCAGTCCGGGAAGACGTGTAAACAAGGATGTTCAGATGGTGGTTGCCCTGGAGGGTGGGCGTGGGGGCAGGTATTGATGGCAGCGGGGCACGGGGGCGCCTCCTGGGAGCTGCTGATGTCTTCTGTCTTGGTCTGGGTGCGATTTACAGGGGTGGGCTCGGTTTGTCAAAATTCGTTGAACTGTACTCATATGATGCGTGAACTTTTTTTGCTGTATGTAATGTCAATAGATAGAAAGGTTTCTGTGTGTGTGTGTGTGTGCTTTTTAAATTTTTGATTTAAAAATAAGGAACACTCAGAGTAGCATTTCACGTTAGTGAACAAAGGTAGCACAAGGCAGTGCTTCCCTGCAAGTTGTGTCCTTGCCCCTTTTCGCAGGGGCCCTGCCTCTGTCTGTGCCCTGGCTGGGGTTCCCACTCCGTGGCGGTAGCTAGAGGGAACCTGTGGGCACCCGTCTGTCTTTGCCGTCGTCCTTGCTTTTCTTCCCCTGGCCGCCTGCTGGGATTGTCGCTGGATCTGAAATTGGCCTGTTTACTGCTCTGGAGTTTCCGTGTTGATCATTCTGTGGGGTGGTTGCTGCAGGCCTGGGGCCGTTGGGCGTGGGTTTCACCAAATGCAGTAATGTTTATATCCATCCATGCCTTTACAACATTTATATGAAGGGAATTAAAACCGAAGTATCTGCCACGATAAACGGCCATACCCTTGGTTCCTACCAGACCTTCCTGTAGAACTGGAGCCTGGCTCAGTTGCAAGAAGGATAAACTTAATATTAATGATAATAATACTTTGCACTTGGTCTAGTAAAAACATTTTGAATATAGCAGAGGCAAGGATGTGAATGTTTGCTTGGCGCTATTTATCAGGAAGTGCTTCTGCTTGTTTATTATGTTAGGGCTTTGTATACGGAAACTATTTTTTCCTCTCTTACCACCGAGGGCCATATTTCTCGTTGGTTGCTACATCCAAAGTTTAACAGGAAGTTGCTGTTCATATTTAAATGGTATGCTTTTAAAACATATCTGTAAATAGCTGAAGACGGAATGGCTGAAGGTGTGGAGTTGATATTCTCACTCACAGACATTTTTGCGCTTCAAATTACCTCTCAGTCGTTGTGAAACAGGAAACTTGAAAGCGCCATGTTCAGGAGGTTGTGACACTTTAATGCTTATCTGTCCTTGAATCTGTGGAGGTTTAGAGATACTCAGAAAATAAGGAAGTTGTTTTGTTTAATTGCAGGGTGGATCTGAAGAATTACTTTGGTTATATCTGAACATATTTTACGAAAGCAGAAGAAATAACTTGGGAGAAGAAAAGTCAGTATCTATATTCTCTCCTAGTTGACATGGGAAAAAAAAAAGACCTTTTCTATGTAGCATGGTAGCTGTCTTCTCTGCAATAATTATTACAGAGTTCTCTTGCAGATCCCTCATTTCCTCCGGGGGCCACCTCCTCGGTGTGTAATGCATCACCTGTGGGGACTCTCTGGCATCAGTAAAACAGCAGCACTGGGATGATGGGCTGGAGCTGCTCTCAGGCAGCAACAGGTCCCTTGGATGCATATTGCAGCAATCTGTCTCCAGCACCAGGCCTTGGATAATGTATTATTTGCAGGATAGAATCACCCAAGGAGCAATATACTCAGGCTCTAACTCAGTTTAATTCCATGATGCAGCTTTGGGTTGCTTATTGGGTCCACACTGCAATAATTCAGCATTTGTAATCCTTTGGAGTCACAGATCTTGCTACAGCAAATTTGGCCTTAGATCCATCCCAGGTGACTATATTACTGCCATAAACTAGTGGACATAGAGTCTGTGCATCACAGACTCATGGCACCGGCTGGCTCAAGAACTTGGAAAGCCTGTTGACTCCTACTTAGCTGTCTCTCTAGGTTAAGAAAAAAACAACTATGGGTTGATTCTGCAGGAGCTTAAGGGCTTGTAAAACTAGGGGTAAAAAGAGTTCTGGTTTAAGATGGTGGATTTTACACATGGATTTTTCTTTTTCCTTCCAAATCCCACTAAAGAAGTACAGAATGAAATAACCTCCCAAAACAGGAAGGAGAGGTGAAGAAGGGGTTACATGCAAGCAAGGCACGGGCACAGGGAGGTGGAACGCAGAGGGTGCGGGTTACAGATGTGGCAGAACCAAGGACAGGGTGCCAGGTCAGAGACACGAGCAGCGGGGGCACAGCAGTGGCCAATTCTCCCCACAGAGCTCGGAGAGGCTGCAGGCTAGAGCTGGCAGTAAGGGAAGGGATCACACAGAAGGTTCTAATAAAAGGTTGTCAACAAAACACTTGTGCCAGGCAGTCCCTTCCCTAAACCCCTCCCTACTTCACAGAGAGACTGACAATCAGATCTTCACCCCCAGGCAAACAAAGCAACAAGCTAGAAGGCTCTCTCTAAAGACACACACCACGGAAATCCAAGGTTCTAGTGGAGGGGTTGGTGCACTCCTATTCTAATATCAAAGGATGCTCCCAAGACCGTTAAAATCCTACAAAGTCTACTGGTGTGCAAGCGCCAACACCACACGAGCTCCCATTCAAATGTTTTATTAGCTCAACGGTGAGGCCCATGGAAGACACACAGCATGCCAGCTACCGTGAGTGTGATCCTTCATCCTCACATATGAACAAAGGACAAAGGACCACCAGGCACACGGGAAAAGTGAGCCATCCGATAGAAAAAGACCAAGAATATTAAACAGAATAGCTGACCCCATAGGAAAGAAAGGTAATCAAGGGAACATTTATACAAAGAGATACAAATAGGAGAGAAAACATAACAGACCCAAAGGATTACTCCAAGAGGGGGCAACACCCAACTAACAGTTTCAGAGACAGAAAATGGAGAGAAAGCTATTATCAAAGACAAAACAGAGATTTTTATAAAGAAATCTACCTTCTGGCTTAACATGGCAAAGACAACGCCCAATTTACTGCTCCCTCTAAAAACTTCGGCAAAATGACAATGAAAGGATAAACCTGTAACGACAATGAGAATGGGAGGACAGTCTGAAACCATCCACCTGGAAGCTGGGAGGCAGACGGATGAGTGGTGACTGTTAACAGGGCCAGGAAAGCTGGAGCCCTCACTGGCTCTGAGGAAAATCCAAAAACGGAAGAGCCCTAAAAGTTGGAAGTATTAGTTAACTGAAACCGAAGGGGTTGAGTGAGGCTCAAAAGAGGAAGATTGACTGAAAATCTGAACAAGAAATAGGTAGACCTCCCGGGATCTGCTACAATAAACCCATTAAAATACAAAGATACAAACAGATTTAAAATAAGAGTTGAGAAAAGGCGTAAAATAGATTTAAAAATATATACTATTTGAGCACTCATTCAAAGAAAGCAGCAGGTGCTAACAGGTATGAAATTTCAGAGCAAATGATATTAGCAGAGGTAAATCGGGAAATTTCATAAAGATAAAAGAGGCAATTTACCAAGAACATATAAAACAAACCTAAACATTTATGCACATCATAGCAGAGTTTCAAAATACATGAAACAAGAGTGAATAGAACTATAAGGAGAAATGAGCAAGTCCAAATTGTAGTTAGAGATTTCAACATTTTATTCTCAATAATCTGTAGAACAAATAAATAGAAAAATCAGTGAAGATACAGAAGACTTACAAAATACTTTCAACCAACATGATCTAATTGATATTTATAGAACATCCTACCTAACAACATAAGAATACGTTCTTTTGCAGTGCATATGGAGCATTTACTAAGATAGACTATATTCTCAGCAGAAAAAAAACCCGTCTATAAATGTATAAGGATTTAAATCAAATAAAGTATGTTATCTGGAATAGTTTGTGGAGAATTGGTGTTAGTCCTTTTTTTCTTTTCTTTTCTTTTCTTTTTTTTTTTTTTTGAGACAGAGTTTTGCTCTGTCACCAAGCCTGGAGTGCAATGGCACAGTCTCAGCTCACTGCAACCTCTGCCTTCTGAGTTCAAGCGATTCTTCTGCCTCAGCCTCCTGAGTACTGGGACTACAGGTGTGTACCACCACGCCCAGCTAATTTTGGTATTTTTAGTAGAGACAGGGTTTCCCATGTTGGCCAGGCTGGTCTCGAACTCCTGACCTCAGGTGATCCACCCACCTTGGCATCCCAAAGTGCTGGGATTACAGGCTTGGTTAGTACTTTATTAAATGTTTGGTAGAATTCAGCAGTGATGCTATTAGGTCCTGGACTTTTCTTTGTTGAGAGACTTTTTATTACTGCTTTAATCTCCTCTCTCACTATCAGTCTGTTCAGATTTTCTATTTCTTTGTGATTCAGTCTTGGTAGGTTGTATATGTCTAGGAATTTATCCATTTATAAATTTCTTCTAGCTTATGTGACTTTTTGGCATATAATTATTCATAATAGTCTTATGATCTTTTGTATTTCTGTGGTGTCAGTTATGATGTCTCTTCTTTTATTTCTGATTTTATTCGAGTTTTTCTCTTTTTCTCTTGATTAGTCTGGCTAAAGGTTTGTCAATTGTTTATCTTTTTTTTAGAAAAAACAACTATTTCGTTGATCTTTGGTTTTGGTTTTCTAGTCTCTATTTTATGTACTTCTGCTCTAATCTCTATTATTTATTTCTTCTAATCTTGGGCTTAGTTTGCTCTTTTTCTATTTGCTTGAAGTGTAACATTAAGTTTTTAATTTGCAAACATTTTTTCTTTTTTGGTGTAGGCATTTATTGCTAAAAACTTTCCTCTTAGAACTGCATATGCTGCATCGCATAAGTTTTGGTATATTGTGTTTCCATTTTCATTTGCTTAAGATATTTCTAAATTTCCCTTTTAAGTTCTTCATTGACCCATTAGTTGTTCAGGACCATGTTGTCCAATTTTCATGTACCTGTGAAATTTCCAAAATCTATTTTGTTATTGATTTCTAGTCCAAAAAATTAAGAAGAAAGAATACTTACAAATTCTTTTTATGGGGCCAGCATTACTTTGATACCAAACCAGAGAAGGACATCACAAGAAAGGAAAATTACAGGCCAATATCCTCAGTGAACATAGTTGCAAAAATCCTCAACAAAGTTGCAGCAAACGGAATTAAATAACACATTAAAAGGTTCATTTATCACAATCAAGTAGAATTTATTTCTGGAATGCAAGGATGGTTCAACATATGCAAATCAATAAATGTTATACACCATATTAACAAAATAAAGAACAAAAATCATATGATCATCTCACTAGATGCAGAAAAAGCATTCAAAAAAACTCAGTGTAATTTCATGATAAAAACTCTTAATAAATTAGGTATACACCTTTATGAGCTATTACCTCATACCTGTTAGAATGGCTATTATCAAAAAGACAAAAAAAGCTGGGCATGATGGCTCATACCTGCAATCCCAGCACTTTGGGAGGTCAAGGCAGGTGGATCACAAGGTCAGGAGATCGAGACCATCCCGGCTAACACAGTGAAACCCTGCCTCCACTAAAAATACAAAAAATTAGCCGGACATGGTGGCACATGCCTGTAGTCCCAGCTACATGGGAGGCTGAAGCAGGAGAATCACTTGAATCCAGGAGGCGGAGGTTACAGTGAGCCAAGATCACGCCACTGCACTCCAGCCTAGGTGACAGAGCAAGACTCCATCTCAAAAAAAAAAGACAAAAAAGTGTTGGCAGGGACACGGAGAAAAGGGAACCCTTGTACATGTTGGTGGGAATGTAAGTTATACAGTAATTACGTAAAACAGTTCAGAGGTGCCTCAAAAAACTAAAAATAGAATTAACATATGATTTAGCAATCCTACGTCTGGGTATTTACCTGAAAGATTTGAAATCAGTATGTTGAAGACATGTTTGCACTCCTATGCTCATTGCAGCACTATTCACAATAGCCAAGTTATGGAATGAACTTAAGTGTCCATCAAGAGGTGAATGGATTTTTAAAAATGTGGTAGAAACACACAATGGAATGCTATTCAACCTTTAAAAAGGAAGAAATTCTGTCATTTGAGATAACAGGGATAGAATCAGAAAACATTATGCTAAGTAAGCCAAACACAGAAAGACAAATGTCACATGTGCTTACTTATATGTGGAATTTAAAACAATTGAACTATAGAAGGTAGTAGGATGGTGGTTATCAGAGCCTGGGGTATGGGGGCAATAGGAAGATAATAGTCAAAGGGTACAAAGCCTCAGTTAGACAGGAAAAATACATTTGATTTGCGTGTATACAAACAATTGTACAGCATAGGAAACATAGCCCATCATTAAGTCCTGTACATTTTAATATCACTAAGAAAGTACATTTCTAATGTTTTTATCACAAAAACATCAAATATTTGAGTTGATGGATATGTTAACTAGCTTAATTTAATCTTTTCACATTGTATTAAAAGATAATAACACCACTTTTTCTCCCATAAATATATACAACTATAATCTGTCAATTAAAAATTGAAATTAAAAAAGTGTTCTCTGACCACAGTGAAAGTAAATTAAAGGTTAGTATTGCAAAAGTATCTGGAATATCCCCCCAAATATTTGGAATTTAACTAATACATTTAAAAATAATTCATGGATCAGAAAGAAATCAAAAGAGAACTAAATCAAAATGAAAATTCAGCCTACCAAAATGCATGGGATGCAGCTAAAGCAGTATGCAGAGGAAAATATATAGTCCTACAGGCTCATATTAGAAAAAAAGAAAGGTTTTATATATGCAACTTCAGTTTCTAACATAAGAAAAAATAAGAGCAAATTAAACTATTAAACTTAAAGCAGAAGAAAGGAAACAAGGTAAGAGTATAAATAAATAAAATAGAAAACAGAAATACAATATAAAAATCAAGGAAACCAACTTTACTATTTGATAAAATCATTAAAATTGATAAGCTTCTTGACAGGAAAATCAGAAAAAAGAGAGAAGATACAAACTATCAACAAGAATGAGATGTGACATCATTACAGACTCTACAGATATGAAAAGGAAGATAAGAAAATATTATAGATAACATTATGCCAATAAATTCAACAACTTAGACAGATTTCTTGAATGACACAAGCTATCAAAGCTCACCCAAAAAGAAATCAAGAGCCATAAAAAGGAATAAAGTTTGGTTACATGCCGCAACGTGGATAAACCTTGAAAACTTTATGCTAAGTAAGCCAGACACAAAAGGACAAATATTGTATGGTTCCAATTATATGAGGTACCTAGAATAGACAAATTTATATAGAGGAACAGAGGTCGGTAGGGGCTGGGAGGAGGGAGATATTGTTTAATGAATACAGAATTTCTGTTTGGAATAATTTTTTTAAGTTCTGGGAATAGTGGTAATGGTTACAGAACATTGTGAATGTACTTAATGTCACTGAATTATACACTTAAATGGTAATTTTATGTTAAAAATATCTTATCACAATAAAAAATCTGAATAGGCCTATATCTATTAAAAAATAAAATTTGCAAGTAAAAGCCTTTCCCGAAAGAAAACTCCAGCTCCACATGACTTTCCTAGTGAATTCTACCGTACATTTTAGGGAATAAATAATACCAGCTCTACACAAACTCTTTCAGGAAATCAAAGAGGACGGAATACCAACTCATTCTATGGAGCCAGCATTACCCTGTTACCAAAATCAGAAAAAGACAAGAAAATTAAACGGCAAGCAAATATCTGTCATGAGCATAGATGCAAAACTTCTTAATGAAACTTAGCAAGCTGAATCTAACAAGAAATAGAGTGAAAATACTTCATTACCAAGTAGGGTTTAACCCAGAAATGCAAGATTGGTTTAACATTTGAAAATCAATTGATGTGGCCAGGGACAGTGGCTCAAGCCTGTAATTCCAGCACTTTGGGAGGCTGAGGTGGTAGGATCACTTGAGCCTAGGAGTTTGAGACCAGCCTTGGCAACATAGCGACACCTCGTCTCTACCACAAATTAAAAAAAAAAAAAAATTGACTGGGTGTGGAGGCTTGTGCCTGTAGTCCCAGCTACTCAGGAGGCTGAGGTGAAATGATTGCTTGAACCTGGGAGGTCAAGGCTGCAGTGAGCCATGATCACAGCGCTGCACTCCAGTCTGGGAGACAGAGTGAGACCCTGTCTCAAAAAAAAAAAAAGAAAGAAAAAGAAAAAGAATTAATCATATTAGCAAACTACAAAAGAAAAATCACTTGACCATCTCCATAGACGTAGGAAAAGTATTTAACAAAATCCGATTTTAATCCCTGATAAAAACTCTCAGCAAACTAGAACATCATACTTCATAGTGAAAACAGACTGTTCGAAACAACAAGAAGATAGCACTGCACACCTAGAAGAGTGGCGCAGATCCAGGGCACTGACGTCACCAAACACTGCCGAGGATGCAGAGCAAGAGGAGCTCGCTCACTGCTGGTGGAAATGCAAAACGGTACAGCCATTTGGGAAGGTAATTTGGCAGTTTCTTACAAACTAACCACATTCTTACCATATAATTCAGCAATTTCACTTCTTGGTAGGTACTCAAATGAGGTGAAAATACTTATGCTGATACAAAAACCTGTGCACACGTTCATAGCGGCTTTATTCATAATTCCCAAGTTAGAAGCAACCAAGACGTCCCTCAGTAGGTGAATGGACAAATAAACTGTGGTACATTATACAATGGAATATTATTCAGCACTAAAAAAAATGAGTTACCAAGCTATGAGAACCTCTTTTTTTTTTTTTTTTTTTGACAGCGTCTCACTCTGTCACCCCACTGGAGTGCAGTGGTGCAGTCATGGCTTTCTGCAGCCTTGAGTTCCTAAGCTCAAGCAGTCCTCCCACCTTGGCCTCCTGAGTAGTTGCAACTACAGACACGGGCCACCATGCCCAGCTCATCTTATTTATTTATTTATTTATTTAGAAATGGGGTCTTGCTATGTTGCCTGGCCTGGTCTCAAACTCATGGTCTCATGTGACTCTCCTGTCTCAACCTCCTGAGTAGCTGGGATGACAGATGCAAGCCACCACACCTGACCGAAGGAAACCTGGATGCATATTACCAAGTGAAAGAAGACGATCTGGAAAAGCTGCATACTGTATGATTCTAAATATATGACATTCTGGAAAAAGCAAAACTATGGAGACCGTCAAAAAGATCAGTGGTTGCCAGCAGTTCGGGGAGAGAGGGACGAATATGAGAAAAGAGGATTTTTAGGATGGTGAAGCTACTCTGTATGATTTTATAATGATAGATACACGTCATCATACACATGTCTAAGCCCACAGAATGTACAGGGGTGAATCCTAATGTAAACTATGGACTTTCGGTGATAATGATGTGTCAATGCAGGTTCATGGATTGTGACAAATGTACCACTGTGGTGGGGGCTGTTGATAATGGAGGAGACTGTGTGTGGTGTGGGGGCAGGTATATGGGTAGTCTCTATATTTTCTGCTCAATTTTGTCTGTGAACCAAAAACTTCCTAAAAAATAAGTCTATTTTTTTAAAAAAGGAAAAGCAGCCACCATGTTTCAGTACATTGTGTTGCATCAAATAAATTCACCACTCCCTCACAAGATTTCTTTTCTGATTATGACTTTGTCCCTCTAATAAAAATGATCTTTTAAATGAAAAAAAAACCTGAATGCTTTTCTTCTAAGATTAGAAGCACACTAGGATGTCTGCTTCTGTGCTTCTATTCAGCCTTGTCCTGAAAGTTCTAGACCATTAAATAAAGCAAGAAAAAGATAGATGGGAAAAAGGAAGAAAAGTTGTATCCAAATGGAAATAAAGAAGAAAAACTGTCTTCATTTGCAGACATGATCATCTATGTAGAAAATCCTGAGAGAACCTACAAAATAAACTACTAGAACTAAGAAGTAAGTACAACAAGTTTGTAAGATATAAGATTAGCACACAGCAGAAACTCAAATGCATTTCTATACATTAGCAATTAATAATTAAAAATTGAAATTTTTAAAAATAATACCATTTACAATAGCATGAAAAATACAAAATACTTAGGGGAAAATCTAACCAAAGGTGCATAAGACCTTTCCACTAGAAACAACAAAACGTTGCAGAAAGAAATTAAAGAAGATCTAAGTCAACGGAGAGACAGCCATGTTCCTGAGTCAGAAGACTCAGTATTATTACGATGATACTTCTCCCCAAGCTGATGTATACATTTAGCACCAAAATAATCAAAATCCCAGCAGACTGTTTTGTAGAAATTGATAAGCTATTTCTGAAATTTATATGGAAGTGCAAAGGACCTAGTATAGCCAAACATATTTTGGAAGAAAAGAACAAATGTGAGGACTTTCCCTACCCAATTTTAGAACTTACTATACAGCTCCAGTAATTAAGCAATTTGGTTCCTGGCGTGAAGACAGACAAGCAGATTAATGGCAGAGAGTAGAGTCCAGACATAAATTCATGCCTATAAGGGCAACTGATTTTTGACAAAGGTGCCAAGGTTATTCAAAGGGAAAAATTCAACAAACTTCATAGAAACAGTGGATATACACACGTGAAAAAATAATGAACCTTGATTGTTGGTTCACATTGGATCATAGATCTAAATATAAAACCGCAAATCTTCTAGATGAAGAAAACAGAGAAAATTTTTGTGAGCTTGAGTCAGGCAAAGATTTCTCAGCTGTGGCATTGAAAGCACAATTCAGACAAGAAAAAACCTGATAGTTTGCACTGTGTTAATGTTAAACTTTTAAACTTTTCTGGTTTGTTTTTTTTTTTTTGAAGAAAAGTTCTTAACTTTTCTTCAAAAGATGTTGTTGAAAGAATATACAAGGCACAGGCTTGGAGAAAGTATTTGCAAATTCATATCTGATAAAGGCTTGGATCCAGAATATATAAAGCAGTTTCAAAATGTGATAATAATCAACCCACCCATTTTATTTTATTTTATTTATTTATTTATTTATTTATTTATTTATTTATTTGAGACTGGGTCTTGCTTTGTCACTCAGGCTTGGATGCAGTAGTGCAGTCTCAGCTCATTGCAGCCTCAATCTCTCAGGCTCAAGGGATCCTCCCACCTCAGCCCCTGGAGTAGCTGGGACCACAGGCATGCACCATGACACCTGGCTAATTTTTTATTTTTAGTAGAGATGGGCTCTCACTCTGTTGCTCAGGCTGGGTCTCCAACTCCTGGGCCCAAACGATCCTCCCATCTTGACCTTCCAAAGTGCTGGGATTACAGGCCTGAGCCACTGTGCCCAGCCCACCCATATATATATATATATATATATATATATATATATATTTTTTTTTTTTTTTTAATGGGCAAAGGCTTTAAACAGACCACCAAAGAAAATATTCAGGCCAGGCGCTATGGCTCACGCCTGTAATCCCAACACTTTGGGAAGCAGAGGTGGGCAGATCACTTGAGCCCAGGAGTTTGAGCCAGCCTAGCCAACATGGCAAAACCCCATCTCTACTACTAAAAATATAAAAATTAGCCAGGTGTGGTGGTGCGTGCCTGTAGTCTCAGCTACTCAGGGGGACTGAGGCATGAGAATTGCTTGAATCCAGGAGGCAGAGGTTACAGAAAAAAAAAAAGAAAAAGAAAGAAAGAAAACATACAGATAGAAAATAAGCACATAAAAATATGTTCAATATCATTCGTCATTAGGGAAATGCAAGCTAAAATCCCTATTAGATACCACTACACACTTTTTAGAATGATTAAAATTAAGTAGTCTGATGACTCAAAATGTCAGTGAGGATAAGAGCAACTGGAAATCTAAAAAGCTTCTGGCAGGAGTGTAAATGATGCAACCACTTTGGGGAACTGTTGGCAGTGTGGGAGGTGTCTTCTGACTTGACTCCCAATGACCCCAGTGCCTAGTATTCATGGCTTTGCGTAACCCCTCTCCTTGAGTAACTTTCTCCTAACCAATGTAATACAACAACATTGAAGGGATGGCACTTCCATGTCTAGCTTACAAAAGATTGTGACTTCTGTCTTGTTAACAGACCTCTCCTCCTAGCTTTCACGAAGCAAGTCACCGTATTGGAGAGGCCTACATGGGAAGGAACTGAGGGATGTCTCCAGCCAACAGACAGAAAGAACTGGGGCTCTCAGCCCAGCAACCCTCAAGGAGCTCAACCCTGCCAACAACCACATGAGTGACTTTGAAAGTAGATCTCTGCTCAGTTGAGTCTTCAGATCAAACCTCAGGGCTGCCTAATGCCTTAACGGTACTAAGCTAAACTATGCCTGGATTTCTGAACCACAGAAATTCTGAGATAATGCATGTGTGTTATTTTAAGCTGGGGAGTTTTGGGGATAATTGCTTATGTAGCATTTGATAATTAATATAGGCAATTTCTTAAAAAGTCAAACACACACCTATCATATGCTATAACCATTGTACTCTTGGTATTTACCCAAGAGAAATGAAAACGTATGTCCACACAAGCTCTTGTGAACAAATGTTCATGGCAGCTTTATGTGTAATAGTCTAAAACTGGAAACAACTCAAATGCCAATCAACAAGTGAATGGATTAAACAAATCGTGGTATACACAATATACAATGAAATATCATGTAGGAATAAAAAGGAATGAAATGTTGATATGTAGAGCATGGATAATTTCAAACTTATTAGGCAGAGTGAAAGAAGTCAAATAATAAAGAGTATATAGTGTATGATTCCATTTATATAAAATCTAGAAAATGCAAACTAATCTGCAATGAAAGAAAGCAAATCAGTGGTTATTTGAGGATAGGATGGTGGGGGATGGGGTGGGGAAGAAGATGTGAGAGGGATTATGAAAACACAGAAGAAAACTTTGGGGCATGATGAATATGCTTACACTGATTATAGGGATGGTTTTATGGGAATATATAAATATACATATATATAATATGTCAAAACTTAGCAAAGTTTTGTGGGGAGTTAAATGTGGGGAGTAACATATTAGTATACATCAGTGAGGCTGAAAAGGGGAGTATTGTTGTAGAAAGGGACATTTAGAAAACAAAAATGATTTTGGAATTTTAAAATCCAAAAGCAGAAAAGAAAAATTTAGTAGAAACATAGAAACTTGAGGAAATTTCCAAGTAATAAAAATGATTACAACAAAGAAATGGAAAATATAAGCTAAAAAGCAAGAAAATTGGACTAAACAGGAAATACATGTTAAATAATAGGGCTTTCAAACATAGAGAAAAAAAATGGAAGGGAGCAATTCACCAAAGAAACAATTCAAGAAAAATTTCCTGGATCCCAAGGACATCAATTTCTAGGCTGAGAGGTTCACCAAGTGCTCAGCACAATGAATGAAAACAAAGCCACACAAAGCACATTCACATGAAGTTTCAAAACATTGGGAACAAAGAGAAGGTACTAATGCTCTCTGAAAGAAAGAACAAGTCACATACAAAGGTCTAGAATTAGTTCTGCGTTAGGCATCTCTACAGCAATGGTGAACACTAAATAATAGAGCAAGGCCTTCCACATTCTTATTGAAAATGATTTCCAAATTAGAATTCTGTATCCTCAGCCAAAGTAGTAACGTGCTCTTGGGCTAGAGTAAAGACTACTGGGCGTTTTCAGAATGCAGTGTCTCAACTTTTAAAAATTGTTCCTGCTTTTCTTTTCTCAGGACGGAGACTTTTTTCTGTTGAGGAATTTGGAGATGGATTTGTGATAGGTACATAGTGAAACCAAACAAATGGGATGAAGGTTGACTCCAGTGAAGACAAAAACCGTATCAGAAAATAAAGGAAATTAGAATGCATATAGCTACCGCCTCAAATCGTATTTCCATGGGCATAATAAAATCAATGCTGAATACGATTTGCCCTGTAATTGTGCCGTTCTGTTAGAGGAATGGGATGGAAAAGAAATATATTTAAGGGTGTGGGAGTAGAGTAGAAAGCTAAACCCTTATTGTCCATTGCCTGAAGTAAATAAACTATATTTAAAACTAAAAATATTAATAAACAGGAATTTAAACCTGCTATTTAGAAATTTGGAGGCAAATACAAGAAAACTAAAAGCATTGAAAGTCATGGCTTCCAGGGAGTGGGAGGAGAACTGCTAATATCACTTGCAGATTTATAGAACTGTTTAATTTTTTAAATTATATAAATGTACACTTTATTAAAATCAAAAGAAGAGAGACATGATAGAACAAAGTTTTCCAGAAATGAAGAAAGATAATTATCTCTAGACTAAAAGACCCTCCAAGTAGAATAAAGAACAAAAGACTTACGCCCTGACACAGACTCAAGATATTTTAGAACGTTGAACATAAAGAGACATTCCTAAAAGCTTCCAGGAAACAAGAAAAGTCATTCTCAAAAGACCAAAAATAATACTGACCTCAGACATCTTGTCAGGAGCATTGAATACTAAGAGGAAAAAAAAAATTCTGGGAAATATGATTTAAAACCCAGAATTCCATACCTAGAAAATTGTTAAGCACGTGAGCAAGAGTTTTACTTTTACAAGTACTCAGAGAATTTGCCTCCAAAGCACCCTTTCCTTTCTATTACTGCAAAATATAGTCCAGCAAAAAGCTTCAAGAAACAGTATGATTAAGAGGTTTGGTAATTCTGAGGATCTGACAAAAACACAAGTAGTGCAACTTAAAATCCCAAGAAAAACAAAAAGCTATTTAGGAGATTTATGTCTGTGTCTAAATATAAAGGAAATAAAGATGTGACATGAATTTAATAATTAACCTTTCACGTCACTTATGGTTAATGATACTGGACCTAGAGAAAAATAAATAAAATCCTAACATGCTGATTGACTTTGAAGGAACAATATTTACAAAGTCATAATTATGTACACAGTGTTTATTTTTTTAATATATTTTTAGAATCGACTGGTGGACAAAACATGAAAACCTTATGTTTATAAGACAGTATATAAAATGATCAACTCTGACAGTATAAAAGTTAAGGTATGGCTAAGAGAAACTGATCTATTATCTGAAAACAATAGAACAAGAAATGATAGACAAGAGATTGCGAGTTAGAAAGGCAAACAACAGAAAACTAAAAATAACAATGTAACTGTGAAAATTTAGGGGAGGGTGTAGTGTAAGTCAGCTAAAGCCTTGTGTTTCATGGCAAGGAGTCAATAGAGCCTGAGTTGAATATCAACATAGAGATGTGAGGATGCCATGTAGAATGAAGATGCTAGCCACTAGGAACACAAAATGCAGAAACGCTGAAAGGTGGTGGCCTCTGGGACTATGGGTAGGACAAGGGAATGGAGTGGATGATTTTTGCTTTAATAATATGCCCTTCTCGACCATGCATACCCTGAGAAACATTTTTTAATGCTTTAAATGAATAAAGTAAAATGTTGAATTGTGAATACATTTACGTTCTGAAAACCAGATATGAAAACATGCTGATAGTGAAAAGCAATTTTTTAGGCAGTCAAGACAGGAGGATATTCAGCATCTGTCATGCATTTGTCATCAGGTTCCAGAATGGTGGCCTTGCCAGAGGGTGGGAACAGTCCCTTCCTCATTAGTACTTCCAGCCCCAAAATTCAGCCCCAAAATTAAAGATAAGCTTACAGTGGATATGAAGCATTAGTTTGATGGCGGTGTGTGTGCGTGTGTGTGTGTGAAGTATTAGTTTGATGGCAGTGTGCGTGTGTGTGTGTGAAGTATTAGTTTGATGGCAGTGTGCGTGTGTGTGTGAAGTATTAGTTTGATGGCTGTGTATGTGTGTGTTTGTGCAGGAGAATTACAAGAAAAATAAAGCATCTGAATTTTGAATCAAAATTGCCAAGTTGTTTTTGTAAAATGTGATTCAGAAGACCTAAAAAAATCAGGTATAAGAGATGTTCCATTATTATGACCTTTAGCGATAGAGCCAACTGGCAGGTGTGAGCCTCCATTCTGATGGAGTTCTGCAGAAGCCTCTGGTCAAGAGAGGCCCTGGTGAGCTGTGCTGGGCTTATGAGAGAGTCGTGGGATGGGGCCCAGTTTCATTCAAGAGACTTAGTATCCTTTTTGTTTCTCTTTTACATAACCAGTTCGCCACCGCTGGGTGCCAACAGACAGACCCTCTGTTGAGTTGTCCACCTGCTTTCCACCTGGCAGGTGCCAATAGCCTCTTGTTCTCCCAGTTCTCCCGGCCCTACCCTTGTGGGAGAAGGATACTATTTTGTATTACTTCTTATGAACATTGTGAGCAAAACGTTCCACGGACCACCCAAGCAGTGCAGACCACAGGCCGTGTCCCAGGGACCTGGAAGCAGCAAGGACGCAGGTGCAAACACCCAGGGTGAGCCTACCCCATCCTTCACACCCAGGATGAGCCTACCCCATCCTTCACAACCAGTGTGAGCCTACCCCATGCCTTCACACCCCGGGTGAGCCTACCCCAGCCTTCACACCCCGGGTGAGCCTACCCCATCCTTCATACCCCGGGTGAGCCTACCCCAGCCTTCACATCCAGGGTGAGCCTACCCCATCCTTCACACCCAGGGTGAGCCTACCCCATCCTTCACAACCAGTGTGAGCCTACCCCATCCTTCACACCCAGGGTGAGCCTACCCCATCCTTCACACCCAGGGTGAGCCTACCCCATCCTTCACATCCAGGGTGAGCCTACCCCATCCTTCACACCCAGTGTGAGCCTACCCCATCCTTCACAACCAGTGTGAGCCTACCCCATGCCTTCACACCCCGGGTGAGCCTACCCCATCCTTCACACCCCGGGTGAGCCTACCCCACGCCTTCACACCCCGGGTGAGCCTACCCCACGCCTTCACACCCCGGGTGAGCCTACCCCACGCCTTCACACCCCGGGTGAGCCTACCCCACGCCTTCACACCCCGGGTGAGCCTACCCCACGCCTTCACACCCCGGGTGAGCCTACCCCATCCTTCACACCCCGGGTGAGCCTACCCCATCCTTCACACCCTGGGTGAGCCTACTCCATCCTTCACATCCAGGGTGAGCCTACCCCATCCTTCACACCCCGGGTTAGCCTACCCCATCCTTCACATCCAGGGTGAGCCTACCCCATCCTTCACACCCCGGGTGAGCCTACCCCATGCCTTCACACCCCGGGTGAGCCTACCCCATCCTTCACACCCCGGGTTAGCCTACCCCATCCTTCGCACCGGCTACCCTGGCAGCCATGTTGCAAGAACGTTGAGGGCAGCCTGGGGAACCCCCCAAATTTCAGCATCAGTGAGTGCTCTGACATCATTGATGACAAGATCCCACAGGTCACTTACACGTGTCACATAGAAAACGTTCTCCTGTGACCGAAAATGCAAGCCATCTGACAAACAGTTTCAGGCTATTTTCAGTATCATTATCTTCTCCACCAACACTGACAAATTTACCATGGTTGTGGTTTTCTTCATTTTAATGACTGTTTGGTTGTGTTTTCCTTTGGGGATGGGGGCTGGTGGCGCTGCTGGCATCTGTGGCAAGGCCCCGAGGGAAGTGGATTTCTGCGGTGGTCACTGTGCCTTGCTGCCTTGTTTAAAATGAGACTTCATGGGACACACACAGCGAAGACGAAAGAGCAGAACCGTGGCATGTGAGGGACGATTAGGGCCAGGCTGGGCCATTAAGACCTGGTCTAAAAGGTGCCCAGACACCTATTGACATGACGTGTCCTAACTGCTCCCCAGACACCAGGATTAATCCACTGTGTCAATTTGGTTCGTGTCCCTAATGTCTGTCAGCAGGAGCCTCTTCGTGCCTGATGGAGCTGGGGGAGGGGAGGATGTCAAGGTGGATGCTCTCGGCTGGAAAAGCTCTCCAATGATGGGCTGTAACTAAAGTTTGTGACATTTCGATAGCTCTTTGCCTTTTAATGTGCTCATCTGGGGACAGCCCGTTACCTGCTTTTCTGCCTTGATCCATCATTTTTCTCTGGACCAAATCACAAAATAATACAGAACAGAAAGAACTCTGGGTTCGAGATGGCAAGTGCAGCCTGCTCTCTGTTAACCTGACAAAGTGTTGATGAGTCAGAACTTCTGGGTAGCACACAACACTGCTGTGTATGGCTGACAAAAATGTCCAGCTTGTAAACAATTAGGAAACAGTTCAATAAAATATTCATGGGTACAATTTAACCCATGACTCAGGCAGACTCCTTACAATCTTGACATTGATAGTCTGAACATTGTCATTCTTCTATATATCTTCAGAAGGGCTGGTAAATATTGACCTACAGTTAATAGGTTGTTGGATAAGCCAGCTTAGCAGGCCCTTCACCTCACGCTTTCTCCCTTTACCTCCATGACCTGATGTTTGAACCTAGAAGACAGGGTTGTCGACATCTTCTCCACCGTGCCAGAGCCCTCAGTGCAAAGAGTGGTGGGTGTCCCCGCGGCCTCCTGCCTGGGGTCTGAGCTGCCGCACGATCCATTTCTCACCTCTGAAGTGTATCTCACCGTGGGCACTGGGAGCAGCAAATGGTTGTTCTCTTCTTACCTGCTCGATCCACACAAAGCTGGGGAGGTTCATGGGTGCCTAATCTCACAGGACAGATGTGACGACACTGTGAATTCACATTGGGTCTCATCAGGGATTTCACTGTTCTTCCAGAGAGGGCAAGTATCTTACTGACAACCAGAAAACATTTTGGGGGAAGGGGGAAAACAACTAGAAAGTGGAGGAAAGGTAAAATAGAAAATTGAAGGACAAATAAGATGTTAAAGAAAATGATGAAGTAGAGTGAATGAGAATTGTTTGGAGGGGGTGCCTCTGGCTTGGATGGCTGTCCATTTTGCTGAGGTGTCTGGGGTTGACCGTGGGAGGAGGGAAGAAGGCTGAGCGGGGAAGACCAGGCATACCTAACTAATGGTGTGGGTGATGTGATATTCCTGCTGGCCCTCATCGGTCCTGGGGCGTGGCTCCTTCTCGCCTTTGCTCTTCCTGTCTTGGAGTGGATTGAGGCTGGGACGAGAAGAGAGATGGGCCTGCAGAAGGGCTCTTCCCCCGTTCCCCCAAACCCTTCCTGAAATACCAGCTGGCAAAACTTCTCGAATGTGCAGTTTCAGAACTATCACAGCTTCCATGAATATCAGATGTTCCATTTAGTTCTTGATCTCTCTCCCCTCTGGCTCTTTTGTCACTTTTATTTATTTTGTTGTTTTAATCTTCCTGGAGGCCTAATGGGCTGTGTTTGAGATCAGTAGGATACTTTTAATGGTTTAAGTTGCCATGATTCCAGGCCCCAAGAGAAAATGTTCTGTATTTTTTTCAACCAAAACCTGTGCCTGCCACTTCTTTTTAAAATATTAAGGATGCATTTCCTTAGCCAGTCCCAGCTTGAGCATTTGACCCTCCTGCCCACCCAGAGTTGCCAGATTTAGCAAATAATAATACAGGACAGACACTCAGGTAAATTTGAATTTCAGATAAATAAAAAATAATTTTATGAGTGCAAGTGTATCCCAACTTTTGTGTGAGGTATGCTTAAACCAAAAGTGTTTTCATTGTTTATCTGAAATTCAAATTTAACTGGGCATCTAGTATTTATTTGGCAATCATACCAGCTGATTCCTCAACCATTCTTTGGAAACATTTAATCCCAAGTTCTTACACAGCAGACACATTTAATCATACTTACTGCCTAGCAAGTATCCGTACTTTTTTTTTTTTTTTTTTTTTTTTTTGAGACGGAGTCTTGCTCTGTCACCCAGGCTGGAGTGCAGTGGCGCAATCTCAGCTCACTGAGAACTGGGTGAGTCTTACTGGGAACTCCGCCTCCCAGGTTCACGCCATTCTCCTGCCTCAGCCTCCCGAGTAGCTGGGACTACAGGCGCCCACCACCACGCCCAGCTAATTTTTTTGTATTTTTAGTAGAGATGGGGTTTCACTGTGTTAGCCAGGATGGTCTCGATCTCCTGACCTCATGATCTGCCCGTCTCGGCCTCCCAAAGTGCTGTGATTACAGGCATGAGCCACCGTGCCCAGCCCGTATTCTTTGTTCATGATGTCTCTACCTGGATGCATGCAGGATGTCTCCAACAGTGAGCTCCAAAGGAAGTCCCTCTGAGTGGCTTAGAGGGCTGTACTCACAGTAGGGGCTGATGGCACAGATCGCTTTAGGAAGGTGGTGAGTGGGAGGTGGTGGTGAGGGAAACAAGACTTACCAGTTTACCAGAGGCAGGGATCAGGGTGGGATCGGGAGGGAATAGGATTTGGTGCTGTTTTCACTGAATTCTGGAATTGTGGTCTGGCTCTGGGAATCACCTGGGAGGTCAGCCCCTGGAGGGGAAAGGCAGCCCCTCCTCAACGTCTGCGACACGTGCCCTCCTACGCTTCCCAACCCCTCCCAGTGTGGGCAGTTCCCCAGCTCACAGGCAGCACACGCAGGTGGAAACAGCTCTACCTGTCGGCTCACCCTCTGGCGAAATTCTACTTTCAGACCAGGAAAGCAGCTGAGAGGGGTGGAGGGTGCCTCGCTGAAGTCACAGTGCTCGGGCCAGGCCTTCCCATGGCTCACCTTTCTCCACTGGACCCCGCTTGTTCTTTTCAGCCTGTGAGAAGGCCACAAACAGTTGTTACTTTTTCAAGTCAAAGAGGGTATGTGTCCCAAAGACATGATCAGAGATGTCATTAAGTGTGCGTGTGTATAGGGCGGAGTGAGGCCCAGGAGGTGGAGTGGTGCGACTCTCAGGTCACGGACATGGAATTCCTGACTCTGCCCGCTCCCGGCGGCCTGCTGGCCTGTCAAGGGGAGAGCACAGTGAGTGACAAGAGGATTTATTTCCGCCAGGCAGAGAATGGCTCATAATTTACAGCCCGCTGAGCCAGCCTCTACCACGGCATTAGAGCCTTCCTTTTGTAGACAGTAATAAATTGTCTTATCCCCGGTGCTGACATAACATGCTCCTTTTTAAGTGCACCATAATTTTCATTTTTAAGAGAATATTCATATTTGATGGCAGAGCTCATGGGCATCTGAATACTTCTCTGGAGAGAAGCCTTTATTTTTCTTTTTCAAAAGAAGATATAATTCAGCTCCTAAATGCCACTAGCAGGGATAGGCTTGACTTCTAAAGCGACATTAGGGGCAGAATTTGGGGACATTGTAGACCCTTCATAGACAGTGACTTGTCCCTCATCAGTAGGCATCAAAAGGATCAAGCCCCTGGAGGATGCACGTCCTTTGACTGTCCGCCTTGCTGCCTTTGCACGATGGTGGCCAGGGAGCTGGGGCGGCCTCGGGCTTTTCCATCCCAAAGGATGGGCTTCCCCGCCACCAGGGGGGACTCACTCCCTTGAGCTCCCCCTGGCAGGAGGGGCCTGGGGGTGACAGGCAGACAGTAAAGGAGTCTGAAGCCTGCCCGGGGGTTTCCAGCTTGGGATCATGGGGCTGCCGAGTCCGGGCACCGTGTCTCTCTCCTTCTGCATCCTCCAGGGGGCAACAGTGCAGCCTGCTGATCCCCAGTGAGCTGTTCTCCCCGGGGCACAGTCCTGGAGGGGGATGCCACAGATGGTCCCTGGTCACCAGGGAGTCCTCGGGCCTGTCTCCTGTTTCTACCGACCCGTGGGGATGGGCCAGCCGGGGTGTCCTTCTCCCCTCCCGTCAAGGTTCTTGTGCCTGGGTCCTTATCTGAGGATGCCCTCACGGCGTGGCAGGAAGAGATGGGGCCGGGTGGCTGCCCAGCCTCCTCCCTCTGCCTTTGCCTTGTGCCTTCACAGCCACCCATTCCAGAACCCTAACTGTTCACCTGACAAGACCTTAGGCAAAGCCCCGGCTCCCTCGGAGGATCGGGGCTTTCTTGTTTGTAAAACAGGACACAGGGGCTTTAGGAGCTCAGACACGAACGGATGCAAAAGCCTTACAGAGGGTTCAGGAGAGGTGAGTTTTTGTCTCCTCCTCTGCTCCTTCTTCCTTCACTGCCTGTTTCCCTCCTTTCACCAGGCACGTACAGGAAGGAGCTGAGGTCCCCAGGCTATGCAGTCCTTCTAGGTCTGGGCTGTGGAGGGAGAGGAGAGGCTGGACTGGGGGTCTCTGCTGGGGGAGATACAAGGCCGGCCTGTGGGGCTGGCCAGCCTGGGGCATGTCTGTGTCAACACAGACGCACCCACACAGACACTTCCAGAACCAGGCATGTTTACAAGTAGCAATGAGGTATTGCTAAACCTCTGGCCTGATGAGAACAGCTCTCACATAATGCTGTCTGAGTGCCAGGCCCAGGTCCAGGCACTGTACACTAATTCATTTAAGGTGGACACAAATATGCCCATTTTATGCTCAGCTGGGAAAACTGAGGCCCAGAGAGGTCAATGGACTCATCTGAGGTCAGGCAGCTGGGAGGTGGCCGAGCTAGGATGAGAACCCAGGTGGTCAGGGCTGGAGCCTCTTCCCTAGCCACAGTGCCCCTCTGCCTCTTCTCCTCCTGCCTGAGCAATCCCACTTCGCTTGGACCATCCCCTGCCTATTCCAGGAGACAGGACTTGAGTGTCACTTCCCCTCCTGCTGTCTTGTGGCCCTGCCATGCACTGTGGCAAGTCTTCTGTTATCTTCCGCCTGAGAGGCCGTGACTAAGAAGGTTCCAGACTTCCCGTCTATCAAAGGTGAGGACTGAATTAGACTTTCTTCTTGACAGTGGTGATCACCTGTGACCTGTGACTGGTACATGCTCAGGAGGGAGTATACTGTTCCACTTTGCTGATTTCTAATGAAAGATTACTTTTACAGGATGGAGGGAGAAAGGGCTCAGAAGGAGAAGGAAAAAGAATAAGGGCATTGGCCCCAGTCCAGATGAAAAGACCCAGATGCAAAATTATTTGGGCCACATATGTGTTGTTTGCTTATCAAATTTTCAACCTTTGAAAAATCACAATATTGGATGGTTGGAATCAGTAGCATTGCTGGAGTTCCTGTGGGTGGTAGCAGTTGGACATTGTGGCAGGTGACCCTGCAAAGGATAAACACAGAACCTGCAGAGGGTAAAGGATTTCCCAAGTCTCACTCCTGGAGGGAGGGGCACAGGCATGAGCAGCCTATTGGGCCCCATGTCATGCAGCTATGTTCTCTGCTGCTGGTGAGCTTGGCATCGAAAGAAAACATAGCAGGAATGATTTTGCCTGGGTTGGGGATTTGGGGGAGTTGAGACTATAAATAGTGAGGAGGATATAAAAAGCCTTAAGAGGATTTTTGGAAGCCCTAAATCCACCACATAGACCAAAGCAAGTTAACAGGAACCACTTCGGTTTTAGTGAGGTCTAAGTGTAACTCAGCATAGCACCCTCCCCTCCACTGTTCCCTTCCAGCTGTCATGGTTCACGTGACCGCTGTCACCACAACCCTTGCCAGCATCTGCCAAACCAAGGGCACGTGTGTCAGGAGGTCTGCTGCCAGCATGCCAGCTGCCAGGTGCTGCCTAGCCTTGAATTACGGCCTGGCTCACTCCCTAAGGGAAGGCATCATTGGCAGCCTCTTCTACAGCAGAGAAAACGGAAGCATAGGAGGGTAGGTGCCTGGTCCAAGGTCACACAGCCAGCAAGTAGTGGGCTGGTTTCCACACTCAGCCGAGGCCCACTCTGCTGCTTCTAGCATAATTTCTTCAGGATCACCTTTTGAGTGGACCTCAGCTGCGTGTGGGAAGGAACCTGCTGGCCTCTGCGCCTTGCTTCCTGGACACCTGCAGTCCCAGCCTTCTCTTTTCTGTGGGCCCTTATTTCATTTAATACATGGACTCATCATAAAACCCCTTTGCACTCCTGTAGCCCCAGCTCAGGAAGCCTGAAGCCCACCCCGGTCACCAAGGTGCTCAGAATCTATGGAGATCCAGAGTTGAAACCTCCCTACCTTTGGTCCTCTGTCCCCAGGGTCTGCTGCCGGCTCCTAGATACCTACAAACAGGTCTTCTATTGTTGACTCTTTTAGGAACATCACTGTGGCCTAATAGTGAGGGAGTGACATTTAGGATGACGGCCGACCATCTCATTTATAGGAAAAACCCAGGGCTCTAACACATATTTTAAAAATCACTGCACTGCTGGCACAGCCCTGCCACCCAGCATCGTATTAGCCAACTCCTTCCCAAGGCTCTGGGAGAGGCTGCAGTGGGAACATTCCGATCAGAGGTTCTGCCTTGTTTAAATAGGGGTGGAGCGAGATTGCCAGGTCTGAGGCTTCATCTTGCCAGTGAGAAATGGGGGTGCAGGGAGCTGTTTTAGATGGGGGTGCAGGGAACAGCTGCTGAGGCCTCACCGTGAGTCACACACAGGGCTGGCAGTGAGGCCACAAATCACAGTTGGGCCCCCAAACATAAGGTCCTACAGCCAGGGAGGGCCATTCTGCCTGGAGACCGAGAAGAATCCAGTCAGGAAGAAATAGTGGAAGCTAAGGTGCCCGGGCCTGAAGGGCCAGTCCATCTGGGAGCAGCAACTGGCCCTATGGTGGGACAGGAAGAGCAAGAAAAACAGTGCCAGCTTGCTAAAGGCCGTGCCCCTGAGTTTGATCTCCACCCTGCTGGCTGAGAAGACTCACTGATGGTCTAAGTCGTCTCATGGGAGTGCCTGGGAACCAAGACTCTGGAGACGGCAGGGAGGGTGATGAGGGGCAGCGGCTGGAGCTAGAGAGAACACCTGGGAAGTTCACACCACAGACAGCGCGTCAGGGCCCTCGGCTAGGGTGGGAAGCCTGGGGACGGGTGAGGGAACTGGTGAGAGGTGGGAGTCAGGGCGAGCCCACACTGGGTCAGGACATGAAGGCCACAGCATGCCCTTGAGGCCAGGGTCTGGTCCGGGTGAGGGTGAGGAGGTTAGAACAGGCTGCTCTGGATTTCAGAGGCCACAGAGAGTGGAGATATTGAGTAAGGAGGTGAAGATGTGGGACCCAAGGTTCCTGGCCTCCTGAAGACAGCGTGGGGCCGCGGGTGCAGGTCAGAAGGCCTTGGAGGCCAGGTGGGTTGGAGCTGTGGGAGTGCCCCTCCTCCGCTTTCCACCCTTCTTGGGATGGAGTCCAAATTCTTGCCAAGGCTGATGAAGCTGTCACAGCCTGGCCTCTGGCCGTGCCTCTCGTCCCCTCTCCCACTACCTTCCTGTCACTGCCAATGCCCCTGCTGCCCTGCCTGCCCTCTAGCTCCTCCACCACACTAGGCTTCCTCCTGCACCAGGGCCTTTGCACGTGCTGATCTCAAGTGGGCCCTCTGCCTGGAGCTGGGGGAGGCATGCCTGCACCCAGGGGTGGGAGAAACTGTGCTCCTTCATCCCTGAGTCACCGACTCCCTGCATTGCAAATCCTCAGTGTGATCTCTGTTTTCTTGCTTAGTCCTGACTGATGGTCCACCCCTCTGGCTATCTCCTGTTTATATCTTCAAATTCAGGTTAAAAGTCACTTCTTCCAGGAAGCCCTAACCATCTTGTTCAATGCTCTTCTCGTATCTGACAGCCTCCACTGTGTGCTTGGGGGAGGGTAGAGAAAAATCTTGGATTTTTCTCTGCGTGAAGTTGGAAGCCATGGAGAAATTTAGAGCTGAGGAACGGCCTGATCTGACTTCTATTTTCACACATCCTCTGTGTTGAGGATTGATGGCAGGAGGCATGGCCGGAACAGGGAAGGCATTTAGAAGGCTGTTGAGTTTCACCAGGTGACAGGTGGGGGTGGCTCGGCCCAGGGACGTAGCAGGGGTCGTGGTGAGAAGTGGCCGGACTCTGAATGGATTTCAAAGTAGAAACAACCAGACTCACTGACAGTCTAGACACGGGTGTGCTGGGGTGAAGGGAGGGGTTAACCATGACCTCAGGCTTTAGCCTGAGCAGTGGAAATGTGGAGTTGGCATTTGCCGTAATGGAGAAAGCTGGGGACAGGGCAGGGCGGCCGGGGGCGTTTTGTGGTGGGGACGGGGAGGACCAGGAGCTCAGCTTGTAAAGTGCTTTAGACATCCAAGGAGAGAAGCTGCCGGCCGCCTGGAGTTTAGGAGTCCGAGCCAGCGACAGGCTCCGAGAGTCACCCACACGTAATGTGCACCTAAAGTTAGAGAGTGAGAGCGTCGCGGGAGTGAGGGTGGGTGCAAAAAAGAAGCCACCCAAGAGCTGGGGCTCGGGGCACCCCGATGCTAAGAATGAACCAGCTATGGAGACTGAGGAGAGGCAGCCACACAGGTGAGAGGAGAACTAGGATAGCAGGGGCAGCTCGGCAGCCACAGGAGGAATGTGCTTCAAGGACAAGGGGTGTCAGCCGTGTCAAAGGTGCAGGAAGGCCTCCAACAGGAGGTCAGAGAACGGCCCCCTGGAGTCAGCAGCGGACAGGCTGCGGGGGATGGTGATGAGAGCGTGGATGGGCTTGAGTGCAGGAGAGACTGAAACAGTGGGTGGGGAGACTTGCTTGAGGAGTTTTGTGTTGCTAAAAAGGGAAGAATGGGAGAGTAGCTGGCGAGAGTCCTGTGGGTTTTTAAAGATGGATGATATAACCACATGCTTGTACGTGCATGGAGGTAACTCAGCAGGAGAAAGGGTGATACTGTGAAGCGGCGGCTCTGGAGAGCTGGGGTAGCTTGGGATCCAGCAGGTGAGGGAGGGGAGGTCCTCAGTGGGCCCCACCACCTGCGGCAGTGCCGTGAGGCAGAGCCCGGCGCAGGTGCAGGTGGAGGAGGAAGATCTCTTCCGAGAAAGGAGGTAAGAAGGAAGCAAGGCTGTCAGCTGAGGGTGAGGATGGAGGACGCCAGTTGGACAGGAGGGGTGGGCATTTGGAGAGACTGCCAGAGGTGTGTAACGATGGCTGCCAGGCGACAGCAGCCGGGGTGGCTGTGTTTCTTCTCCACCTGCATCCAGCTGAGTGGAGGGAGAGGGAGAGGACGGCATGGAGAGGCCCGTGAGTGAAGAGCGGCGTCATGTGACCTTTCCTGGAACCCCGGGGAAGTGAAGGCAGGAGGTCAGAGGTGATGTGAAGGGGCGGCAGGGGCAGGAAGGCATAAGAAGCCTTCTCAGAGCCGGGTGGGGGAGCTCTGGCACACGTGCAACTAAGGGGAAGGATCTGGGGACAGGAAAAGATTAGAGGGTTAGGAGTTTGGGGAACCGCCAGAGCACGACCCTGCAGAGGGCAGGATTCCCTGGGGACCAGGGCACCAAGGGAGGGGCAGCTTTGGAGAGGGACAGGGCAGGGGGATGCAGAAGCAATGGTGTTTGTGCCTTCTGTGCTCTTGAGGAAAGAGAGCAGCTAAAGGGCGAGGACTACAGGAACTTGGAATTCCTCAGCCCCACCCAGCCCGGCCACTTCGTGTACACCACAGCCCAGCAGGTCCCCCGCAATGCCCATTTTCCCATGATGTATTTCTACACTCAGCTTCTCAAAACCAGACTTTTGTAGAAAGGGATACCCTGCCGGCTCTTCTCCTCTGCTTGTCACTGCGAGGACCCCACTCCCATCCCGTCTTCTGCTCTGCTCTCTTTGCCGGGACTAGGAAGGGAGCCCCAGCTCCCAATTCACTCTCACTCGGGAAGAACACTTAGGCCACAAACCTGAAACCCACCCTGGAGCCAAAGGGTGTCTTCACACAGGAAAAAGGCACACCCCGCTGCTGGGCTTGTGGACAGTGCAACGCCATCCTTGTGCTGCCGGGCGTGGGGACAGGGAAGGTGGGGAAAGTCAGAGTCACCGCTGCTTAGGCTGATTTGTGTTGTATTTAATTTATGGAACACATTAATTCTAAATAATACTTGAGCCTTCCTTCCCCTTCCCTCTTATTCTTCCCCTCCTCCCTTCCCTTCCCCCGCCTTTCCCTCCTTCCCTACCTCCCTTCCTTTCCACTTTTCGATAAATATTTGCTTGGAGTCTGCTGTGTGCCTAAGAAAATCTATATGAAGGTGATCCAACAGAAACAGAGAGCAAGAGGTAGACCCCCAAGGAACTCGCCTAGCAGCCTCCACAGTGCCGCCCCTCGCTAACAGCATCCTGGTTTTGCTCAATCTGGGGCAGCAATGTGCTCAGGGAGCATTCCCCAGGAGAAGAGCTAAGACTGATCGAAAGCAACCTGAGCCACCCTGCTCACCTTGTCTACGATTACCTGGCAGCAGAGGGTGGGCCTGTGACCCAGATCTGGTAGGTGGGGCCTGAGAGGAAGTGGACTGGAGGGTTAGGTGCTTCCTCCCCAGGGAGATGAAGACATTCAAGAGATGGAAAGTCGCTCTTGCGCTTCCTCCCTGGAGGCTGTCTTGAGAGGATATGATCCTCCCATCTGTGGCAGTCATATAAGAATAGGAGAAAGGCAGGTGAAGTATAGAAAAGCTACCTTGAGTCCCAGCATCACTGAGTTGCTGAATTAACAACCCTGGGTCCACCTACTACCAATTTCTTGTTTGCAAAATAATGAATTGTCCTTATTGTCTGCACTCATTTCAGTTGGGCACTCTCATATTTTGTAACCAAAGGCATCTTACCTATTGCAGCAAAGAAGAAATAAAGAACTACGATTTCTCTATCACATGTGGCTCTGAGCCTCCTGGATGCTGAGGTGAAAAGGGAAATGAGATGAATTGCCAAGCTCTCATTCTTAGTCAGGAAGAGCTTCTCAGGGAGTTTCAGCTTTTTTGCCCCTAAATTCCCTGTTTGACACTAAATTTCCACATGGGAGTTTAGGAAAGGAACACTGGGATACACAACTGCTGGACCCACGGTAATTGTTTCACAGGAGTAGCAGTTTTCAAGGGCTCTTTCTTAAGAAAACTAGGATCTAGATATAAAGAGAGTTTAAGCAGAGAGGAGAGTAGAGTGGGAGCTGCTCCATGCCCTCCCCACCCCAGATAGTCACATGTCCCCCCACCCCAGCAGGGAGTAGAGCTCATTATGAATGAGCAGATACTGAAGAGACCGCTGAAAAACTGTGTACACCGAGCAGAAGGCAGAGCCCAGAAGGACACAGAGCCTGGAGCTGCAGGGGAGCAAAGGCCCCTGATCCACCACTGCTATGGGCAGCAGCTGTGAGTGGGATTTGGAGTGAGTAAAAAGGAGAGAAAAGAAAAGCGTGAAAGGGAGAGAAGAGGACCTGGCTGGGGAAACCCCCGGTTTGTAGAAACCTGGGCTTAGGTAAAGGTTTGTTGGGGACGGTGGGAGGGGCTGGTGGGAGGCAGAGGTGTAGTCTGCCCCGGATTCTCCATGTCTCAGGCCCACTGGCTGTGTGTGACCTGCATCACACCTCCTGTTCCTGGGGACCTTGGGTGTTTATCTGGGCTCAAGAAGCACTGTCAGGTCTAAGGAATGACTGTACGTCCCATCAGTATCTCACCTCTGAGTGCTGTCTGGCCCAAAGTATCCAAGGGTTCTCCCGATAGAAATGTATTTGAAAATTCAACTGAGCCAGGCAATTACTTTGAAAAAGTCTTTACCTTGCTGAGGATTCAAAACAGATTTTCATGAAAAATGCTGTACTCTCTGTACCTTTTCTGTAGGATATCAATAGATGCCACACTCACACATACACAGACACAGCAAATATATTTGGAAGAATTCAACAAGTTTCTTTACTGCAATATGTCTTGAAGGCATTAATATCATATGTCATCAAATCTAAGATACACCCTCAATTGGAAGATGTGTCATTATTTAACATATTACTAAGAAAAAAAAAACGTCCAAGATGGAAAGTCTCACAGGAGATGCCTCTCTAAAGATGGAACAATGAAAGGCTCACAGGAGATGCCTCTCTAAAGATGGAACAATGAAAAGCTCTACTGTTGGCCGGGCCTGGTGGCTCACGCCTGTAATCTCAGCACTTTGGGAGGCTGAGGCAGGTGGATCACCTGAGGTCAGGAGTTCGAGACCAGCCTGGCCATCATGGTGAAACCCCCATCTCTACTAAAAATACAAAAATTAGCCAGGCATGGTGGCTTGCACCTGTAATCCCAGCTACTCGGGAGGTTGAGACAAGAGAATCACTTGAACCCGGACACCAGAGGTTGCAGTGAGCCGAGATTGCACCATTGCACTCCAGCCTGGGTGACAAGAGTGAAACTCCATCTCAGGAAAGAAGAAGAAAAAGAAAAAGAAAAAGAAAGAAGGGAAGGGAAGGGAAGGGAAGGGAAGGGAAAGGAGAAAGAGAAAGAAAGAGAAAGAAAGGAGGGAAGGAAGAGAGAGAAGGAGGAGGAGGAGAGGAGAGGAGAGAGAGGGGAGGGAAGGGGAGGGGAGGGGAGGGGGAGGGGGGAGGGAAGGGGAGGGGAGGGGAGGGGAGGGGGGAGGGGGGGAGGGGGGAGGGGGGAGGGGAGGGGAGAGGGAGGGGAGGGGAGGGGGGAGGGGGGGAGGGGGGAGGGGGGAGGGGAGGGGGAGGGGAGGGGGAGGGGAGGGGGAGGGGAGGGAAAATAAAAATAAAGACTCTACTATCAGTACAGGAGAAAATGAGAAATAAACCCACCATGGAGAGGAACAGCAAGGAATCATCAGGTTTCTATCTTGGCCCTGGCGAGGGGAGGGAGAAATAGGGAGATGCCCTGCACTGATCATTAGAACCATAAGCTGGTTCTCACTCTGGGGTCACACCATTCAGCAGATCCCCAAGGAGTTTCAGGAGCTGTGTCCCCAGATCACTGGCAGAAGCAAAAACAAGCCCTCTCTGGAAGAACTCAATTTCAGTCCAGGCCAGTGGTGATTGCAAAACACCAACTGTGAGATGTTTCTTGATTTGGGGATGTTAAGATGTGAGAAAATGTGCACCCAGGCATAGATGAGGACAGTGAGCCCTTATCCAGAGAAGGTCAGAGTATTCAGCCCTAACTACTCTATCCCACTGGAGAGCTCCTGGTCAGCAGTGGTCACTGTGGCCACTATTTATGGAGTGCTGACTTCATGCCAGGCTCTGGGTGCCAGGCTCTGCTCACATCAGCTCCTGTCATACTCATAGCACCTCTGCATGGGGACAGCAGCGTTACTATTATTTTCAGTAGGGCAAACTGAAGCAACTTTACTGAGGCTGCACACGAGTAAATGACAAAGCTGGGCTTTGAGTCCACGCTCATCTCTGGTATCCTGAAGGTGGTGTCCATCAGCTATTTTTGAAGGGATGCTAGTCTGGCCTGCTGAACCTAGCATATTGCCAAAAATGTAATTGTTCAGTAAAGTGTCTATTCCCTACACAGAGGCAATTTCTGCATCAAAGTCTGTCTTATCACATCCTAGAAGGCTGTGCAAAGGCTCTTGCTGTCCCGTGGTCTTGGCTGCGTGGGTATTCCCGGGCTCTGGCTGGATAATCCTGTGTTTGCTGTAAAGGGATCAGTGGTGGGCATGAGAACACATCATTCAATGTCTTCTCCTCTTTTCTGATTTTAGAAGATGTCAGTATAAATATCACAAAACTTCCGAAATATGACCAGGCTCCAATCACCTTTCTGGTCCATGTCCTGTCCCTCCTGAGGCTCGAAGACCTCAGTCTAGGAAAGCAGCACCCCCTCCCTCCCCACAGAGCTGTGTGGACCTCGGGGGCCATGTGGAGAGCCAGAGCCTGAGTAATAAATCCCCTCCCTGCAGGACGACTAGCCAAGTTTTATTACAGATCCTATCACAATGAAAAGGGCTGGTACTCCTGTGACTGACCTAATCCCGTCAGCGTGAATCAATAGGAAACCCACAGGAGGCGATTCGATTCAGGATGTTCATTTTGGGAAGCTGGTCTTCCTAAAACATCAGAGTCAAGATATTGCCAGGGCACTTCCATGACAAATGGAAAGTTCAGCCCAAAAGGACCAGACTTGTTAGTAAAATACATTCAGATCTCTCCAAATAAAAATTCAGATGCATTTTAGTCTCCCCTCAGTACAGCAGGCTGAATCCCTTAATCTACCACATTATTATGGAAACACCCTTATCTCTGCCTGTCAAAATCACTGCCGTTGCGGGGGCTCCGTCTTGGGAGGCACCAGCTGCTTTATAATCATTTAGCTGATGTGCAGTTACATTATCTTGAAGCAGGCCACATATCTGAAGAACGGCACCAGATCCAGGATGAATCTGAGGGACATCCGGCCAGCAGGGGAAGGGGAAGAGAGGTAACACATGTTGCCCAGATATACTGCTGCTAGGTGACAATGCAATGCCTCCAACCCCGTCCCCTTGACCCAGGCCAATGTCCCTCTTCTTCTAGCCAGTTGGCTAGGCAGCCAGGGCCATGTCAGGCAGAGGCAGACTGAGAGTTCTGGGTACTGTTTCTGTCCAACAGGTATGGCTGGTTCTCCTCTAGGGCTGCCAGTTTGCATGAGGGCCTCATGTCTCTCCACTGGCAGGGGCTGGTGAGCATCCAGTCCATCTGTAGGAGGGACACACGGTGGCTGTCTTCTGCAGCGTGGGCAGGCCTGGAGTGACTGCCCAAGCAGCTGACCCCACTTGCCGGGGGAACGCAGGGAGGTGAAGTTACGTCTAGTGTAGCAAAGCGAAGGCCGTGTGGGACGTTGATCTCCAGGTTCCAAGATGGGCTCTTGGCAGGAGCCCTTGTGAACATGGATGTGGCCTGTTGGGATGGGGCCTCCCACCACGCCTCCTGTTCTCCCACCTCCATTAGGCGTGACTCACACCTGCAGAAATGATGAATCATGTGGGTTACGAAACCAAAGGGCTCCTGAGAGCGAGGCTGGAAAGGACCTCGGAAACCATCTGCAGATCCTGTCCTCAGCCCATGCCCTCTCGCCCCAGCCTCTCACCTCCAGCTGCCAAGCCACAGACTCCAAGTGAATCCTGCACGCTCAACAAGAGACCGCTCCTGGAACTGACCATCAGAGAAGCAGCTTCCTTCCCACCTCAAGGCCTTCTTGACCTTTTTGTTTTACTTCCTATATTAAGCAGGTTGATGGCTTGCTTTCTGGAAGTGGGCCAGTAGGACCAATGGGTCCTGGGAGGGATGACAGAAGAGATCTAGCAGCGATCCTCACCCTTCATAATTCCTTGGTTATGGTGTGAACACTTCCATACATCTCCAGGGTGCTTCAAATCATTATCCACTGGATACCAGGCTGCTCCAGGCAGCAGGGGTGAGGATGATTCAGCTGAGTTTCCTACTGCTGGTCCCAGCTCAGTGGGTGCTTTCAAGAGTGTATGTACATCGTCTAGTGAACACCGACCACATGGCAGGCCCTGGGCTCATAAAAACGAACGTTTATGGACAGCTTATTGTACAGCAAAAGCTGACCTCATCCTCAAATCAGCCCGACGGGGTAGATACCACTGTTCCCCCCATTTTGCAGGTGGGGCGCCTGCCCTCAGCCACCACAGCCATTTGCCCAAGATCACAGCGATGCTAAGTGGACGGCCTGGGGGTTCACCTGCACAGCCTGCCTCCTAGGATGGGCTGTGGCCTCCGCGATGGGCTCTGTGCGGTGCTTTCTCGGGTACACGCTCGTGAGCCCGGCTAATGCGCCACATGCCTCTGCCCCGTTCAACGTGTCCCTTCAGCCAGGCTTGGTCCGGGGCGATCCACTGTCTTCCCGGCAGCTTCTTCTCCCTGGGACCCCGCGCACGGGAGAGCCCTCTGTCTAGGGAGGCGGGCGAGGCCGCCAGGCGTCTGAGGCCCCCGCCAGGTGAGTGCGGCCTCCGGGAGTCCGGCCGGTCTAGGGAACCGGGGACTCACCTGAGGCGCCGGGGCCTCCCCGCTCCCAGCAGAACTCGCGGGGCCGAGGCCGCCTCTGGGGCGGTACCGCGTCCCGAGAGCCCCACAAGTCGGCGCAGAAGTTCCCCCGGTGGGGGGCGTTTCGGGCCTCCCGGACGGCTCTCGGTCTCGGAGCCCGGCCTCAGGAGCGCGGGCCCGGGGGCGCCGCCGGGGGCCGCGCGGGCGGGAACGCGCCGCGGCCGCCTCCTCCTCCTCCTCCCCGGCTCCCGCCCGCGGCGGTGGCGGCGGCGGCGCTTCCCCGGCGCGGAGCGGCTTTAAAAGGCGGCACTCCACCCCCCGGCGCACTCGCAGCTCGGGCGCCGCGCGAGCCTGTCTCCGCTATGCCTCCGCGCGCGCCGCCTGCGCCCGGGCCCCGGCCGCCGCCCCGGGCCGCCGCCGCCACCAACACCGCCGCGGGCGCGGGGAGCGTGGGGGGCGCGGGGGGCGCCGGCGGGCCCGGGTTCCGGCCGCTCGCGCCGCGTCCCTGGCGCTGGCTGCTGCTGCTGGCGCTGCCTGCCGCCTGCTCCGCGCCCCCGCCGCGCCCCGTCTACACCAACCACTGGGCGGTGCAAGTGCTGGGCGGCCCGGCCGAGGCGGACCGCGTGGCGGCGGCGCACGGCTACCTCAACTTGGGCCAGGTGAGTGCGGCCGGCCCCGCGCGCCGAAAACTTTCCCGGCGGCCTCCGGCGCGCGCGAGGGGGGCGCCTCCGCAGTCCTGTCCGCCCGGCCCCGGCCCCGCGCCGCGCGTGGGAAGGCTCCGGGACCGCTTGGGGACGGCGGGCGGCCGGGGCGCCCTGCGGGGGGGGGGGGTCGCCCGGGAGGGCGCGCGCGGGACACTCGGCGGGGGGGGGACTCGGGGTCCCGCGTGGGCGCCCACGCAGGTCCGGCGCGCCGACCGCAAGTCCCCTGGCAGTGCCGCCCAACCCCGCGCTCGGAAGTGTGGCCTCAGAGGCCGGGGCGGCGCGGACACCTGCCGGGCTCCGGGGGAGTCTGGGCTGCCGCAGGCGTCGCGCGCCGTCCGCCGCCGGGTCCTGAGCGCCCACCCAGCTCTCCCCCGCGGGGGAGCGGCCCCTCTGCCCTCGACGGGCGGCGCGAGCTCCGGACCCTGTGCGCGCGCCAAGGCGGCCGGCCGCTGTTTGGGTGAGATGAGCGTGGCCCGGCGTCTCGGGGACTCGCGCTCCCTCGGCGTCCGCCTTTCCCGGGGGTGGATGGCCGGGAGCCTGCACCCTGGAGCCCGGCCACCGTCGGAGAGGCTTTGGGACGGCGCAGGGCCGGGGGTCCTGGGTTTAAAACCTCTCCAGGAGCCGGGGGAGGGCGCTTTGTGTGGGGGCTTCTGCGGCGGTTCTGATGGCGGAGCGGTGTGACCTTTGGCAAGTCGCTTCCCTGACAAGCTCCTTTGCAGTCAGTGGCAACGTCTACACTGTTGGGTTGTCGGAAAGATCTAATGCTGCGTTGCCACAGAGCCTGGACCGGGGCCTGACCCTCACCGGCCCCCACGGGGCCAGCGAGGAGCCCTCCCAGCCCCGCACCCTTTGGCTGTCACCTCTTCTGTCAGTGAGCAAGCAGGCCACGCCCTGGGCACAAAGGCGGCATTACCCTCAAAGGACCTCCCGGCGGGTCCCTTTTCCTCTCTCAACCAGCTACCGGGCTGAGGGGCGGTGAGTTGGGGTTGATCCATGTTTATGGCTCCTGGAGAGGCCATTATTTTGAGGTCACACCAGGGGACCTCTCAGTGCAGTTAACAAGTCTACAAACTACACACTCAGAGGATTAAGTGAAGTGACAGGGAAGCACCGACTCATAACTCTAAACCTTAGTGCCAGGCAGTGTTAAATTTAGTTTCATCGTTATCCGTGGCAGAAGCCAGCAAGGTGTGGTGGCGTCCCTGATAGAAATGACATTAGTTCTGCCTCCCAAGCCCCACGTTGATGTACTATTAGGTGTGTGGCTGGAGGGGTGGATTCCACCATTCGAATGAAGGAATCTTCACAAGGCAGGTTCGAGTTTACTGAAAGAATGCTAGCACATCTTTGGAGACCTTTTAAATATATGCATATATATATAAAATGTTACATATATACACATATATACACATACATATACACACATGTATGTCCATCTAGATATTTTTTTAACCACTCAAGGCCCTCCAAACATCCTGTGATTTCAGATTTTGCCGTTGGGTAGCACTGACTTCGTTTGTCTCTGTAGTTCCTGACTCTCCCTGGCTGATTGTCCAGGCTGACGAAGGTGTTCCTCATGTTTGTGTAGTGCCCCTGGCTCCTGCCACACTTCGCTGCTGTGCCCAGGTGGCCCAGCAATTTGTCTTCAGCTAAAAGTGACTCTTAAACTACGCGATAAATTACAAAGTGCCTGGGTTTTGGGATTCTAAAATTAAATGAGCAGAATGGAGCTGAAGTTGAGCTGTGAGCTCACACTGCAAGAGAGAGGCAGAGAGGCACAGGTAACTCTCCCCGGAAATTTCTATCTGTGGGAATAAAAATGCCTAACCCTTGGCCATGCCGCCCCTTTGAGACAACCTCTGTCAGGCTCACTGAGTTCTTAGTGCAGTCTGCTCTCCTGGTTTTGCGGATGGGAGAGAAGATTCGCCCCGATGCACAGTCCGTACCCAGGATATTCTGGGGAGTTAATCGGGGTCTCCCCAGCTCTGTCTAGTGCAGCCAGCATGAATGCCACGCAGCCCGGTCACTCAGGCATGGTGCTGGCAGTGGCACTGCGGTGACATTCACTAACAGAGAGATTAGCTGGTTGGGGATAGGAGCTGTCTCAGAGGCTTGTGTGTGATTACTCACGGAGGGCCTATTACTCTTTATTCCAATACGAGCTTTTCTTTCCCCCCTCTAAGTGCACTGCTAATGTGGAAAAGGCCTGGAGCATTTGAGCCTCTACCCACCCAATAAGAACTCTTTGAAAACCTTATTTGCCTTTTTTTCAGCCAGGAGAATTTGTGACTCATAAATAAGATGTAGATATTATTAGCTTTGACGTACAGATGAGTAAATGGGAGTGAAGTAAGGGAAGGAAGCTGTTTGTGTTCACATGGTACGCATATGTCACCTCTGACAGTTCCATCCCTGCTCATTTTCTTCTGCCGTATTCTCTCTTCCGAGGTCTCCCTTGTGAAGCTCTTTCTCCAAGCCCTTAATGGGCAATTAGTGTTATGTTCTGTACCTGCCTGAATCACAGCCCTGGTTTTCTCCCAGATAGTCGCTGTGCTCAAGGTTCTTGCTTGTTTTACTTTCTTCCATACAACTAATAACTGGATTCAGCTTATTTCACATGGCCCAGAGGTAATTTAGACTGGTGGTTATTCACCTTTCTTGAGTCATGGCTCCCTTTCAGCACCTGATAAAGGCTGTGGATCCTCTCCGTTGTAAAGTATGCATCACCAGGGACAAGACAAGATAGCCTCTCTTTGTCCCTCTACTCATGATTCCAGGTAACACCACAGGATTTCAAAGGGAATAAAAATGTGGAAGTGTCCAATGTCATTATCGGCAGATGACATAACTACATGGATAATCCAAAAGAGCCTGGAGATTAACCCCTGGAGCTAATAAGGGAGTTGATCAGCAACAGCCACCTGCATGGCAGCACATCTGAGAAGACAAAAGAAACCATTCTTCATTCTTGCATAAAAGCTGTGAGATACTTTGAAATAGCTCTTTTAAAAAGGTGAGACTTTTATGGAGAAACATAAAATATTTAGAAGAAGGACTGAGAAAAGAAAGTTTAGGCCGGGCGTGGTGGCTCATGCCTGTAATCCCAGCACTTTGGGAGGCTGAGGCAGGCGGATCACCTGAAGTCAGGAGTTCGAGACCAGCCAGACCAACATGGAGAAACCCTGTCTCTACTAAAAATACAAAAATTAGCTGGGCTTGGTGATACATGCCGGTAATCCCAGCTACTTGGGAGGTTGAGGCAGGAAAATAGCTTGAACCTGGGAGGCGGAGGTTGCAGTGAAGCAAGACCGCACCATTGCACTCCAGCCTGGGCGACAAGAGTGAAACTCCGTCTCAAAAAAAAAAAAAAAAAAAAGTTTAAATAAATGGAGAGATGTGTTGTGTTCATGCATGGGAGGGCTGGCTCTTATAGTTGCCCCAATTTAATCTGCAAATTCAATGTAATCTAGTTTAAGCCATGACAAGATTTAATGTGGAATATGAAATCACACAAATGAATTATAAAATTAGTATGGAAGAGTAAGGTCCAGGAATACCTCAGACAACTCTGGGAAAGAAGAGGAGGAGGGGAGCTGTGGTAACGACAGTCCAGCAGTAGAGTCAACTCAAACCCAAGCGTGTGTGGGAACTTGTACATGTGAGCTGAAGAGTTACAAATAGATGGGGAAGGATGGGCTATTTACTAAATGGTGCTGGGAGAACAGGCTCTCCCCATGGAAAAACAATTAGATCCTCACGTTACACAACAGTACATTCCAGATGGGATTAAAGACTGTATATAAAACTTTAGAAAGAGCTACAGTGGAATACCTTTGTCACACCGGGAAAGGAGTCCCTACGCAAGTTATGAAAATAAACAAATTTTAAAATGAAGAGATTGATACATTAAGATAAAAATTCTATGTAAACAAAGGCATCATAACAGAGTTAAAAAGCAAGAAATAGACTGGGAAAGTATTTACAATATATAACAAATAAATTAGTACACAGATTATTTTGAAAACTATAAATCACTAAGAAAAAAAGATACATGCCAGGTAGAAAAATAGGGAAGTTTATGAATAGAGAAGTCAACGAAGAGAAATCCGAATGACCAGTAAACATAAGAAATGATGCCCAGCTTCACTCAAGCTCGCTGGAGGTTATTGGAGCACTGCAATTTAGGCAACGATGAGATACCATTTCACACCTATCGGATTTCCCGACACGGAAGAGTGTTAGCATCACGTGCTGGCAAGGATATAGAGCAATGGGAACTTTCAGATGCTGCTGGTGGCGATTGGTATAGTTTGGAGAGCAATTTGGTGATACACAGTGAGGCTGAACTGCACCAGCCAGACATATCCTGGAAGAACTCTCCCACGTGTGCACAAAGAGACTTGTGTAAGAATGTCCATGCAGGCATTTTTTTAAATGAAGGAAAACCCACCTTCCTTGAAGTAGAATAGAGAACTAAATCAAAATAGTCACACCATGCAAGACTCTACAGTGGTTAGAAATGAATAAAACAGATCTATATCTACACAGATACATCTCTCAAATAGTGTTGAGAGAGAAAAAAGGCAAATTGTAGGTGTCCAATGTGATCATATTCATGTAAACGTTAAGAAACACACAAAGCAGGCCGGGCGTGGTGGCTCATGCCTGTAATCCCAGCACTTTGGGAGGCAGAGGTGGGTGGATCATCTGAGGTCAGGAGTTCGAGACCAGCCTGGCCAACATGGTGAAACTCTGTCTCTACTAAAAAAATATGAAAATTAGCTGGGCGTGGTGGTGCACGCCTGTAATCCCAGCTACTCAGGAGGCTGAGGCAGGAGAATGGCCTGAACCCGGGAGGTGGAGGTTGCAGTGAGCTGAGATGACAGGACTGCACTCCAGTCTGGCCGACGAGTAGAGTGAAACTCTGTCTCAAAACAAAAACAAAAACAAGCAAAAACAAACCACAAAGCAATACTGTATTATGGATGCTTATAGATGTAGTAAAAGTATAAAAGTGTGGGCTGTAAGGATCTGCATCAAATTCTAGTTAGCAATGGCCTCCAAGAAGGGAGGGAGGGGAGAGGAACTTCAAACTTTATCTGCAGTGTACTGCTTTACAACGCACGCTTATGTGTGTGGGTGTGTGTATGTATAAACATACATGGATTATATACAAAATTGTGCCTAGACATTTTGTACTTTTTTTCTTTGTATCAGGGTATATTACATATGGTGATGTGTACAAGTGTGTATATATACACACGCATAATATATAAACACACGTATATTGACGCATATACCTATATACATAGACATATACACATACAACACATACACATACAACATTAAAGAGAGAAAAAAGAAAAGGGAGATGCACATGGTACACCTACCGCATGGTGCTTCTGGACCATCTGAAGCACACCATTGGAGGCAGGCCCAGGTTAAGAAGTCCCTACTTTAGATGTCCAGACTGGGCCAATCCACTTGTCAAGGAAATGGTGACAGAGAAACAGAATGTCTGGCTGCAGGTTGCGTGGCCGTTTGGACAGAGCTGGACACAGAGCCAGGAACCCTTCCCTTCTCCCCTGCTTCTTTCTGCTTCCAGTCACCCTCACTCTAACCTGTGTGCATTGTCACCTTTGACATTGTGACTCAGAAAAGACAAGTTGCTTGTGTGGAGAGGATGGCAGCAAGGTATTCTCCACATACCAAATCACAACAGCTCAGCGTCTGCTGCTCTTGGAAATGATGTTTATCTTAAGGGTGGTTCTTGGATGCCATGCTTTCCCTTGGGTTTTTGCTTTGCCTGGGGTATTGAGCTAATTTGTTGCTTCTGAGTCTGAACATAAAAAGGCAGGCTGGCTGCCAGGGCCCTAAAAGATCTAAGAGCCTTAAATGATCTTGAACTTGCCTTAAATAGTTTTACTTAAAATAGCTACTGAGCAGGACATACCTGGCCCAGAATTTCAGGTGAGCCTGCACGAATCATTTGTCAGCAGAGGAAAATTGTCATGCTGCAGACAACTTGTTCTTGCAATGAAAAACAAGCCGAAGCCTTAACCAGGTGTTAAAATGATGGGCCAGAACTTGTTCCAGCCACAGTGTCAGGGGTTTGGTAGGGACAAGGGGAGACCCAGAATAGCAGTCACCTGTGACCTAGTTCTCTGGGATTGGTTTTCGGTCTAAGGCTGTCTTGGTTTTATGCTCTGAGCCAAGCTGGAGTGGCTGTGCGCGGCTGGCCTGCGAGAGGTTCTGGGTGTGAACTGAGGGACAGAGACAAGATGAGGGTTGTGAAGCTCATTGTCTTAACCCTCCTATCTGACGTCTTCACCCAGATGGTGATGCCTTTATGTGGGCAGGAGTTTAATTGACCGGACTGCCCTCCTGAGTCATTGGAGCTGGTGCGGGGAGTGGTGATCAAAGCTGAGCCAGCTGCCATCTCTGGAGCCAGAAAAGCTCCAGAAGGCAGCATCCAGGGGAGACTCAGAATCAGGACTGAGCAGGTGGCTCAGCTGACTGAACCATTAGAAAGGCTTGAGTTTCTCTAGGCGGAAACCAGGGAAGCAAATGAGAAACACAGAGCTGTTGGTGGGCTGGGGGAGGCTGGGACACCGCCTGATACTCCTGCCGGCTTTGAGCTTTGGGTGGCGACAGGGACACTCAGGGCTGTCCAGACCCTGTTCTCCAGTGTCTGCCAACTGCATGCCGGCTGGGGAACGTCCTGAGCTTTTTTGGATCTCTGAGCCTGTACACAGATTTTGGCATCTAGAAAGTAGTTCCTCTGATCTTCTGCAGCTCAGCCAGGCTGCCGACACCTCTCCTCCTCCTTTCAGCCTGCCCTGGGAGGGCTTCCAGGTTGTACTTGCCCTGGGTGGCTGGCCTCCTCCTGGCTCCTGGGACTGGGTCTTGGCCTTGCCACCGACCAGAAGCCCTGGCCTTGCTCCCACCAGCTGATGTTTCTCCTGACTATGGCTCCGAAGGCCCTCACCAGCCCTGCAGGGAGGTGTCACCAGGCCTGTTTAATGGCGATGAGGCCTTAGACCCAGGTACCTTCTGACAAACCGGTGACTGACAGGCCAGGGCCGGACCCCACACCCTCTGACTCACCTTCTACTGCTGTCACCTTGTACCTGCTTGCCAGACAAAGGTAAATCATCAGACAGAAAGCCTTTCAGCTCTGCCAGAATGAACAGATGAGTGGCATAGCAACCTCCTCAGACCCCACCAGCCGCCGTTTCTCTCTCTGTCCACCAGGTGTGTGCACATGTGGGTGCGTGAATGTGCACAGACTCAGAGGGCTGCACACCAGCATCGCTGTGTCTCAGGGAATCTGTACTGGCTCCTGCTCATCAGCATTGGAACCACTCACGCCTCTCTCTATTGGAGGGAAAAAGAAAAGCCCTCCAGTCCTTCTAGGAAGCCACTCAAACTACACATTTGAGTTACTCACATTTCAGTCACTCAAGCTGCACATTTATCAGCTGGACTAATCGTCTTTTGCTGAAACCCCCTCCTTGTGTGGGTCCCTGTCTACAAGAAGAGACCCCTGTCTACCTTAGTGGCAGAGCTGGAGGCCTAGAGGTCACCATCGCCTCCGCCTGCTCCCGTGCTCCCCCAAGCCTGTCTCATTGTCTCCTGAATGGCTCTCAGGCTCCCTGCGTTGCCCCTGCCACCGCCCAGCACAGGCTGTGGCCTCTGTCGCCTCTACCTGCTTCAGGGCCTCCTCCTGCCCCACCCCACTGCCTTGAGCCCTGGCTGTAGCTCCAGCTCTGCCGAACCCCTGTCTTCATGTTTTTGCTTCCTTTCAGGCTTTGCTTCTGTTGTTCTTCCTGCCCAGACGGCTTTGCCTGTCCCAGGTTTGCCCCTCAGCCTTCCCACCCGTCACCAGGTTCGCCCCTCAGCCTTCCAAGTTCTGCTGCACTGTCAGTTCCATCAGCCGACTCACCCCGATTTCCCCAGCCCACCGGATGTACCCTTCGTCTGGGCCCCCAGGCCCCCTGCCACCTGGACGTTGCCTGCTGGCTTGCCTGTTTCTGACACTGGGCTCTGGGCTTCCTGGGTGAGTCAGCCCAAAGTTAGGCCTCTGGCTGCTCTCTAAGGTTAGTTCTGATTCTGCCACCTCTCTGGTGGCCGGCGGACGTGTGTTCGTTTATTCAGCGAGTATTGCTGTGTGCTCTCACTGGCCTGGGCACTTAGAGATAAGAAAATGTGGACCCTGCCTTGCAAGAGTCTTAAGAGACTCTTGGTTATGAGTCTTTGTGAGGGACCAAGGCCAGGCACCTGCGCTTTGTTTAAGTGTCGTTTATTGAGCCGCCCCCGCCATCGCTTTCTCATCCCAATCGTTTGCTTTTTGGAGTCACTCGGCCCTGCCACGTACGTGCTTGTACGTGAGGACACCCTCTTTGTGATGCTGTAGTTTGCCTCTTGGCCAGGTCAGCTCCACACTGATCTGAGAGCCCTGTGTCCCCTGAAGGCCCCACTGGTGCCCTGGAGGCCCCACTAGTGCCCTGGAGCTCACTGTGGATGCTTCAGACCCTGTGGGTCCCGTCATCCCATCAAGCTGTGGTTCTTCCTGATGTCCTTGTGCCTCTGCCCTTTGAGCATCTCGAGGACCCAGCAGCAGGCGCAAGGCCCCCTGTCTAGTCCTGCAAGGAAGGGGGATGAATAGCCATCAGCTGTCAGGAGCCTCACGCTCCATGGGATGGGATCAGCAGCCTAGGGTTCCCATGGCAACCAGCCCATCAATGCCCTCAGTGTCAAGTCAGGGGCACTGTGGAAAGGAAGAAAGTCTCATTGTCTTGCCTTGGCCGCTTGGGCATAAACAAGCTGCGCTCCACAGGGCCCCGCAGCCACGCCCGACCTGTGGCTCTGTCCAGCCGCACACGGACCCATTTACTGAATTGGGCTGGGAAGGGGCCGTCACTGTTAGTTCTCTAATCTTCCTCGGGGGCTCTTGTATTTCTGCCACCGGCCAGCATCCATCACTTCTAGAGTCCTTGTTGGGAAAATCCATCTTCTCAGTGAGAGCGGGCAGAAACAGCCCAAATGGAGCAGACTACCGAAGCTCTGAGTGATCAGCCAGACCGCCCTGGGGGGAATCCATCAGTGGGTAATGGCATCACTCACGTTCCTGCAAGGAACCTGGACTTCCAGACTTTCCCCCTTTGGTTTCAAACACCCTGATGACAACTCTCAGACATATCTCCTGTGATCATTTAAGCAGATCACCTTGAGATCACCACTGCTGGGCTCGCCGCAGGCGGACAGTCCAAGAAGGTCCTGTCCCCCTTCCTGGACTGTCCCCCTGGGAGGACCCCAGCAGTGGTCATTTACAAGAGCTTCCTTCTTGCCTTCAAAAGGCCCAAGTTCACCTCCATGATCATTGCCGGACTCTTCCCTGGGTGGAGATCTGGGAAGGTGGTGGAGGGGAAGGGAGGGGCTGCCTCGTGTTGGATAAGGGCCCTCCCGCCAGAGGTCAGGCCTGCTGTTCCCTGTCTAGTAGAAGGCTGCATGGGGGTGCTCCTGTGCCCCACACCAGTTCTGCTCACCCTTCTTGTACCCTGTCCTCCTGATGGGAAACCAGATGTCTCTCTGGATTCCTCCCACCAGCATCTGCATGCACCGACCACAGCCCTGTCCGACCAGCCTCTGGGTCTTTCTCCCCTGCCACCCAGCCCATGGCCACAGCCCAGGCCGGGCCGGCTCACTCATACTCTCACTGGTGGTGAGTGTCCTGGTGACTGCCTCACTGGCTTCCCTGCCTCCCTTCCAGGCCATTTCCCACACTGCCATCCGTAGGATTCTTCAGAGCCCCACTGCTCTGTGCTCACCCAGAACCCTTCACTTTTACCACACGCTTCTTCATGAAGTCCGGGCCTTTGACATTCAGGACACTTTCCATATGCTTTTTCTTTCTTCTGCACCTATCTGTTGCTGTCGTTTTAACCTGGGGGCCCCTTCCTTGTGTGGTCTACCCGGGCCCTGCCCTTCTTTGGCATTAGCCAAAGTGCCGCTTCCTGACCTGCCTGCAGCCCTGTCCTCTCCGAGCTCCACGGAGGGGCTCGGCCATGGTGTGCGGGGTGTCTCTCTCCCCGCTAGACCCTCTGGACCACAGGGTCCCATAGTCCGCATCTTTATGTGACTCATTTTGCTTCCGGAGGCCCTAGTGCAGTTCCTGGCACTGAGAAGGTTTAGTGAATGAGAAATTGTTAGAATTTTTTGTGTCAGGACCTGTGATGTCCTGATTCCATTCACCAAAGGCAAATCATCCTTGCAGCGTGAGTATGGAGACAATGCTGATCTTGTTATCTTCACTTCTGCTGAGCTCTAGCAGGTTTGTGAGCAGCAAATATTTGTGATGTTTCTGTATAGTCAGATATCGCTTGTGCTTTCCACCCTTTGACATCTCTTGGTACCTTGCTTTTGGGTTCTGTGTTTCCTGGGACTGAGTCTTGCTGAGTGATTCCAGTGTCACCTGCAGGGACTCTGCTCTCAAGGCCAAGGCAGATGTTCAGTCATCTGTGCCGCGTGGCTACTCCGAGGCAGAACCGGCAAGTCTGGACAAACCTAGCATCCTAGCCTGGTGTTCTCTGAAGTTCAGAATGAACATCTTGCTCCTTGGTGGGCAGAAGAACAAGAGGAAAGGAAGCCAGAAAAAGAGGACTGGGGAAGCCTCAGAAGAGGGAGGGAGGGAAAGTGGGAAGGAGGACTGAGGACAGGGGGCATGGGTGTATCCTGCGGCCTTGGTGGAGCCTGTCCTGTGGAAGGTTTATTTTCTGTAAAGAAGCAGTCTGGCTCGTGCCTGTACTCAGCCTCTCTGTCCCCACACGTGACTGTGCTTAGAATGGCAACTGGGTCCTCGGATTCCAGTACCCCACCATGACTGCCGCCAGCCACTCCTATGTCAGTCTTGGCTGTCTGCCAGGCACTGCTGATGATTGCCCCCAGAACCCTACTATTAATCCCATTACACAGGTGAGCAAACTGAGACCCACAGAGGCTGAGTAACCTGCTATAGTAGTAAGGGTCAGAGCAAGGCTTTCAACCTGGGCAACTTGCATTCCAGGCCTTCCTCATAGACAGAGTCTGTGTCTATTAGGAAAGGCTACAAGGAGCAGGTGGCATGTGAGCCGCCACGGAACTTGGCTTGGGGCTTTCTAAGTGGCTAGGGCAGAGGGGTGCAGTCCAGGCAGATGGAGGGTTGGGGCAGAAGGGACCTGTGAAGAAGTCCTCCTGTACTATGGGATCCTCCCCTCCTTATCAGGGCTCTGGCCTGGAGCTCAGTTCAAAGGCTTATCTATGCAGGAATGAAGGCAGCATTCTTGATATGGAGTCTAAGAGTCTGAAGGTCAGGGAACCTTTCTTGGATACCCTCCTTTCTGCCTACCACAACCCTGTGTTTCCTGCCTGCTGGGAGGCAAGTGGAACACAGTAGAACCAGATCCCAAGAGGAGAGAAGAGGCTGGAGGGGGACCCACAGTTGCATAGAGGGTAGCATGGCCTGGTTATAAGACTGTTTACACTACTTGATTCCTCTCAGTATAATACAGAAAGGATATGTGGATACAGAATATTTTTGCAACATAGAAAAGAACAAGAAAACTATAAAAATCACCCATAGTCCCACCACCCCAAAATAATCACTGTTGACACTTTGGGCCATGACTTTTTGTTTTGTGATTCTGTGTCTGAGTGTGTGCGTGCACACTCATATGCAGGTTGAATATCCTGTATCTGAGATGCTTGGGAAAAGAAATGTCTTGGATTTCCAGTTATTTTAGATTTTGAAATATTTGTATTATGTTCACTTGTTGAGCATCTCTAACCTGAAAATCTGAAATTGGAAATGCTTTGAGTGTCCTGTTGGATTTTGGAGTATTTTAGATTTTCAGGTTAGGGATATTCAACCTGTGTAGGTATGCATGCACACACACACAGACACACAGACACACACACACACGCACGCACACATATTCACCAATGTCTTATACAAATAGGATTGTCTACTTTTGCAACTTGTACCTCCCAAGTCAGTAAGTCTTCTGTGGCGTAACTTGTAATGGCTGCTCAGTGTACCTTGGCGTAGCTGGCCCATCATTTGTGTCATTCTTTCCTGACGTTTAGGTCAGTGAGTTCTTTGTCACTGCGTGGGGAGGTGGATAGTGCTGCAGCTGCTGTGGAAGGTCAGGACCGTGCAGGGAAGTGGAAAAGGCTCTGCCACTGCGCTGCTTCCCCGCCCCACATGCCCTGGGTCCCTGGTTATGGCGTCTCATCCCACCTCCCTGCATCTCCCGTCCGGCATCACCAACCTTGCAGAGGGTCCACACTTGATAACATTTGTTCAGTTCAACTCATTAGGATTTTATTGAGCATTTTTATTTAAAAAATTATACATTACATATAAATTTATAAATTTAGAGTATTATATAAATGCTCCCCCATTGTAAAGAATTCAAACAGTGCAGGTGTACAAAGCAAAATCCAAAATCTCCTTCCTCCCCTCATCCGATCCCTGATTTACTCCTTCCCTGAGATGTCACCACTGTTCACACATTAGTATGTGTGTCCTGTTTCTGTGCCTTAACAGACAGATACGTGCGCATATACACACAAAAAGAATTTTTTTTTAATATAAATGGAATCACACTAAACATGTTTTTTTTTGGACCTACCTAGGTTTTCTTCACTAACAGTGGGACGTCTTGGGAATCTTCCCATGCTCGTACATAGAGACCTACCTCATTCTTTTTAAATAGTTTTATGGCATTTTAGAGATGCAACATGTTTTGTTATACCACACCTGTGAATGTTCCTTTGATTTGCCTCCAGTTTTTTTCTGTTATAAGCAGTGTTGCAGTGGTTATCCTTATTCATGACTCTGCACTTGTGAGAATTTCTGTAGGATCCATAAGAACAGAACAAATACTAGTTATAATAATAAATGGTGATTGCTGGCCCTTACTGTGTACCAAGTAACTTTTCATGTGCTTTCCTTGTATTGACTCATTTAATCTTAGAAACTCTTTGGGGTAGGTGTTATTATTACCCCCATTTTACAGATGTGGAAACAAAAGCACAGAGAGGTTAAGTAACTTTTTCCCAGTTACACAACTTGTAAGTGCCAGAGCCAAGATTTGAACCCAGATAGTCTTGACTCCAGAGAGGGGACCTGCTGAGTCAATGTATGTGTGCAAGTTACATTGTGTTAGATGTTGGCCATGGCTCTCCCAACAGATAGTGCCAGTTGACACTGCCCCCAGAAGTGTGTGTGGGCCACACCGATTTTGTGTAGTGATGACCAATTGTCCTATTTGCCAGTTCTTATAGCTGACAAATGAGATCTGGTGGTTGTTTTAATATGCTTCTTTTCCCTCATTGTTATTCAAGTTAAATGTTGCTTGGCCAGCACAGTGGCTCACACTTGTAGTCCCAGCACTTTGGGAGGCTGAGGCTGGAGGATCACTTCAGCCCAGGAGTTCGAGACCAGCCTGGGCAAGATGGCAAGTTCCTGACTCTACAAAAAAAAAAAAAAATTAGCCAAGTGTGGTGGTGTATGCCTGTGGTCCCAGCTACTGGGGAGGATGAGGTGGGAGAATTCCTTGAGCCCAGGAGGTTGAGGAGTCAGTGAGCCAAGACCACATCACCGCACTCCAGCCTGGACGACAGAGCGAGACCCTGTCTCAGAATAAATGAGTAAATAAAGTTAAGTGTCTCTTTATATATTTATTAGCCATTTTAATCCTTCTCTGAATTGCTTATTTATATTCTTTGCCCATTTTTTCAGTGGGGCTGTTTGTCTTTTAATGATTGCTTTCTCTGTGTTGTGGATATTCATCCCTTGTTTTTAAGTACGTTGCTTTTCATTGAACACTGTTCAGAGTGTTTGTTGGCTTTGCCTGTTGTTTTTTGAAGCAAAATCTGCAGCACCATTTGTTTGCCAGGCTCTTTGGGCTCGTCACTCTGTGTAATTCAGAGATGAGTAAGACAAAGTCCCCACCTAAAATAGACAGCACGAAACTCTTGCGAGAGGAGTAGTGAATGGAATATAGGGGCTGAGTCCAAATGCTTTAGGATAACGGAGGAGAATGGGGCAGCCTCTCAACTGGGGATTCAGGGAAGCCTTTGTGACCAGTGGCGTTAGGGCCGGACCTGGAGGGGTCCATAGAATGTTCACAGAGGAATGGGAAGTGGGGGTGTGTTTGGGCAGATGGATCGTGAGTGCTTTAATCTGCATCCCATCCGAAAACAACTTACCTTCAATGACCCACTGGAAAAGAGTCTCATGAAAAGGCTACTTACAGGGTGTGCATGGGGACAAGGGAACCAACAGAGGGTGTTGAGGTACCCGGGGACTGGGTAGGCAGTGGTGGGGAGCTGCTGCAGGGACGGAGGCAAAACAGTGTTAGCAGATCCTGTGGGAGCTGGAGCTGAGTAGGGTGCAGCCTCCTTCTGGTGCCTCCATTGGCCTGGGCAGTATTGCCTGGAGGGCTTAGTCTTCTGCAGCACAGAGCAGGGCAGAGAATGGTGGAGAGTGGGACAGAGGTGTCAGGGGAGGTGGAGGGAGAAAAATCAGCTCAGTAAGGATAAAAGCAGAGATAGAAGTTCTGGATGTGTGAAGGCCTCAGCAACCCTCGATGCCATTAGAGGGTAGGGGGGTTCATTTGCTGCTGGTTTTACTTAGCAAACATTTATTGGATGCTGGCTCAAAGCCTGGCCCCGGGCGAGGTGCTAAGTTATAAAGATGGGTCAGGCAGGCTGCGCACCCCAGTGATCACCGCCGTGGCGCCAGTTTTAGCTTTCCACGTGTCCTCTCCGAGGGTCACAGCAGAGGCCTGTGGTTTTGTGTCTGTTAGACCCCATGTACCTGGATCTGTGCCTCCTTGTCCCAGTTGGAGTTTATTTAGGTGTGTCTGTCTGAGGACAGATTTTAACATGGAAAAATAAGTCCATTTTTGGCCGCCATTGAATTCAGTCTAACATACATCTTGATCTTCTGCTGTTTTTTTCCAACTTAAACAAACAAACAGAAATCCCAATTTGTGTTCCTCTTGATAAAGCCCAATTTCTATAGAAAGAAAAGAAACCTTATTGCTGTCCTACCAAAGTAACCATTTATGACTGAGCTCATTAACAGTCTTATGCACGGTTCTGTTTCTCATTTGCAGGAATATGATGCCGTTAGCCAAGAACAAGAAGTTAGATTTGTTTCAGAGGCTTAGACAACTTTATGTATCATGACTTTGATAATCTAAGACCCTCACAACCATTCATTCATTCATTCATTATTTATTTATTTATTTATTTACTTACTTACTTTTTTGAGACAGAGCCTTACTCTGTCACTCAGGGTGGAGTGCAGTGGTGTGATCTCAGCTTACCGCAACCTCTGCCTCCCAGGTTCAAGGAATTCTGCCTCAGCCTCTCTATTAGCTAGGATTACAGGCGCATGCCACCACCTCCAGCTAATTTTTATATTTTTAATAGATACGGGGTTTCACCATGTTGGCCAGGCTGGTCTTGAACTCCTGACCGCAGGTGATCCGCCCACCTCGGCCTCCAACCATGGGGTTTCACCGTGTTGGCCAGGCTGGTCTTGAACTCCTGACCGCAGGTGATCCGCCCACCTCGGCCTCCAACCATGGGGTTTCACCGTGTTGGCCAGGCTGGTCTTGAACTCCTGACCGCAGGTGATCCACCCACCTTGGCCTCCAACCATTCATTTTAGCACAAGATGCAAAAGCCTGCTTGTGGGAATAGATGCTTTCTCTTCCCCATGGAGTTCTGTGAACTCATTAGTGCTTTCTAGGTTTTTTGTTTGCTTGCCTGCTTTTTCAAGGAACTTGCTATTCTACCTTGTTCTGATATTTGGTCAAATCAGAAAACGTTAGAAAACCAAATTGATTCTTTCTTACACTAAATAATCTTAAAATCCAAATGAAGGCTAGGCATGGTGGCTTATGCTTGTAATCCCAACTCTTTGGGAGGCCGAGGTGGGAGGATCCTCTGAGCCCAGAAGTTCGAGGCTGTAGTGAGCTATGATCATGCCACTGTACTCCAGCCTGGATGACAGAGTGAGACACTGTCTCTACAAAAAATAAAAACATTAGCCAGGCATGGTGGCATGTGCCTATAGTCCCAGCTACTCAGGAGGCTGAGGCCAGAGGATTGCTTGAGCCTGGGAGGTCAGGGCTATGCAGTGAGCTATGATCATGCCACTGCACTCCAGCCTGGGTGACAGAGCGAGACTCTGTCTCTAGAAAACAAAAGAAAACAAAACAAAAACCAATCCAAATGAAACCTCAGAGGTAGGTATGGACACATTAGCTCTGGGAGACTGTCAGTACAAGGCTCACATTGAGGCACCAGAACTAACAGACCCACACTATCACAAGCCAGGTCTTAACAGCCTTCCTTTTCCAACCAGGGAAGGGCAGCTCTCAAACCTAACCAGAGGATCTTTCCACTTTCTGTTTTGATTGTTACTCATAAAGAGCCCTGGATGTATTTTCTATTTTCTTCTGTCAAAAGTTTAATGGCTACAGAGAACTAGAGAAAATCCTGTCTTAACCCCATTTATTTTCTTATTCCAAGTTGGTTCTACTTTCCAGCAATTGGTTCCTTTCCTGGAGGTAGTTGCTTTGTGCTTGGTCTGTGCTGATGGCTGTGCCAGCCCGGGCATCTCATCGTGCCAGGGAGCTGCTCAGCCTCCTCCCTGGTCTCTCCTGAAAACTGACCTCCTTAGTGGAGTCTCAGTGACCAGGCGCCACCATTGAGAGATCCTTTTGTCTCTCCAAGGTTGAGGGAACCTGTTTGTGCACTTGCCACTGTCATTCTCCCCACAGCGTCAGTTTTGTTTGAATCATGCTGTCAGGTTGCAAGAATTAGATTGCAAGTCTCGAGCTTGGGCCATGTTTCTGCATGCACCGTGGGTGTGAAACTGATGCCTGGCAGATTGTCCCATCGTTAGAAACACTGGACAGAGCCGGAAGGGAGCAGCCATGCTGCCCAACCCATTTTCAATGCCATGACTTTGTCCTGAGGCCTCTTCAGGGAGCTGTGTTAACGTTGAGCCCAGTTTGATTTCTGTGTCGGCCCCTTCATAGCAGAAGACGACCTGCTGACTGCTGTGGCCAGGCCACCTGGCCTTGGGGCTTTGAGGAGAGACTCAAGCCAACAAGTGCCGTCAGTCAGAGCATGTCTCTGGTCTGCCTGTCCCCTTGCTGGGTTCTCAGCAATCTGGGGCGATGCCTCCGTTCGATTTTTTTTTTTCCTCAGAGGATTATGGAGTTTTCTGGGTCATTTAGCTTTTTTTATCACAATTTTATGTTTCTTAGGTCCATCCATAGGAGAATGGAAAAACAAATGTGATACATTCATTCAGTGAGCACTCTTTTATTCAGCAATAGAAAGGAACAGACAACCAGCATGCTTAACAACATACATGCGTCTCATAGACAGGCCAAGTGAAAGAAACCTTACATGAGGGTGGCCTGACTCCATTCAGAGGAGGTTCTAGAATTGGCAAAACCAAATGTGGGGGCATGAAAGCTGGAGGTTGACCGGGAAGGCACATGCGAGACTTTCTGGAGTGATGGCTGTCTTCTGAATCTCAGTAGGGGTTTGAGTTATACAAGTGTGTACATTTATCCAAACTCAACAAATGTGTAATTTACATTTGCTTGTTTCATCATATCTAAATTTTATCTCAAAAGAAATAAATCTATAAGCAAATAATGATGTGTATGTTGAAGTCCTTAGGGAGATGTATGTTGTGTACTGATACTGCAGTTTACTTTGGAATGCACCAAAAATAAGATGTGTTGACAAATGGATAGAAGGATGGATGGATGGAGAGAAGTTTGATCAAGTGATTTTAGTGAATATGTTAATGGTAGAATCAAGGTAATGGGCATATGGATGTCTGCCATACAATTCATTCAACGTTGGTGCATGTTTGAAAAATTTCGTAACAAGATGTTGGGAGAAAGGTATTTTTGTGGACATGGTAGAGACAAGGTGGATGTGGGAGAGACCCCATGTTGTCTTTGAAGACATAATCATAAATTTATGTTTAGAGATGAGGATTAGAAGCCTTTCTAGGGATTTAGTAGGGCAAATGATGTCATCAAAGAAATCTCCTGGAATCTGGGTTCAGGGGCATTTGCTTTTGTAGAGGATGTTCTGGGGCTACACTGGCATCTGAAAGGATTACTGTGGCTCTCTGAGCCACTAACTTGCTAGGCTTTCCCCAGGCAGAGTTTCAGCCCCAGGGAGAAGCTTCCCAGTAAATGTAAATGAGCAGAGTCCGTGGTTTAAGGACCTTCCTGCGGAGGAGAGATAAGCCTGCCGCAGACACCCCTGGCACGGCAAGGTAGGCTGGGTTGCTTGCCTGCTAATTATCTTCTCGGTCTTGCTCCGCAGTGTTTCTCTAGTTTCAGAATTTGAATTACTGACTTTGTGTAGAATTTTCAGCCTCTCGAGTTGTTGAATTGAAGGGCGGCACCACAGCCATTCCCTACAGAGTCCTAACGGACAGGCGTCCTATGTCGGAATCCTGATCCTGTGTAACCCCGGGGATGTACCAGGGCAAATGCAGCAAAGACACAGCAGTCAGACTCCTTGTGGGAGAACCCCGGCCTAGGAGGAGCTGCTGGTAAATTTAGGGCACGTTGGAGAAGTGGGGGTGGGGAGAGAGAGAAGAATGAAAGCATTATTCTAAGGAGCTACTTTTATTTATAGATTCTCCTAATTCTATTAAAATGAATGCCGGAGGGATGTAAAACTTGGAACACATAACACATAATAGAAATGAAAGGACATTAAACTAAAATAGGGAAAAATGGTAAAATGAGAAGAGAATCTTAGTACCAAGAGGAAGATGTGACATTTTTCTGAAATAAAATACTCTTACAGCACAGTGTATGGGGAAAGTGAATTAAATAAAGTAAGGACTTGGTTAGCAGAAAACTTGGAAGGAAACAAAATATTTCATAATGAAAAGGAGAAAGTGTTAAGCTGACTCAAGGGGAAAACACATACAGATATTACACTAATTACATTATAAAGACAGATAAGATGTCATTGTTGTAAAAGGAAATAAAACTAATTAAATGTTTAATGTGCTTTAAGAGACATTGGTGAAATAAAATATATTAAATATGGTAAAATATGTGAATAGGCATAATTCGCCTGCCTTGTTCTGGCAGCCAGCACAGTACCTCACCTCCTGTGTACAAAACAAGGGACTTTTGATCCCTGAGTTGACACATTAATGGGAGAAGATACAAAATAAATAGGCACTTATATTACAAAAGCTGGAATCAAACAAATGCTTTTAGGTGAATACATTGACAAATGAGTGAGGATTCTATAAAGTGAGGAGTTTAAAAACACTCACTCAAGGGAGAAAGGAATGGAACTACCTTCTAAGATTTAAAATCCAACGGAATTAAGCTATGAAAATGGTTCAGCTCTTTCTTCAAAAAAATGGCAGTTAGAAGCACCTCCAACAACTGAATGTTTGCAATAATGCCAGTCCCGAAATGAGCACTCAGCGCGTGTTGTTGCCAGTCGTATTAATATCATCACGGTGATTATCATTAGTACTGGATGAGAGAGAAATAACATGTCCTTCCAGCGTCAGGCCTTGGAGTCAGACTAGGAAAGCACTATTTTTAAAGTAGGAATTCAAAGCTAGTAAAAAGTGTCACGGAGAAGATTTCAGATCCACTGTTTCTTTTACCTTTTGTGTTGGCCGATTTGAAAAGCTTAGAATGGAAAAGGCAGAAGTTAAGCCAAACTAGGAAACAAACTGCTGAGCCATGATTCAGCAGCTGGGACATTTCCAGCCTGCACACCGTCCTCACCGGCTCCCAGCGAGGCGCCCGGCTCTAGCCGCTCCATTCAGCAGCGTGTGGACACCCCTGCTCAGCCCTTCGCCTGCCTGGCATGTTCTTCAGGGCTCGTGCCCACCACCACTGACGCAAAAGAGGACTCTCTTGCCTGAAATTAATTAACTAAGGATTCTCTCTTAAAGATGAAAGAAAATAAAACTTGGGGTTAAGATGACAGACGGAGGGTCTCTCAGCACTTCACCCATGTCGGCATCTTGGAGCCAGCGTAGAAGCTTATGAAGGAATGGTTTCTCGCCTGCACACAGTCACACAGGGCATGTAGCAGCTCTCTACACACGTGCATTTGCCTGTAAACTACAAATGCTCACTTTCTTCATTCCCAAGAGACTGAAGTGCCTGGAGAGGCTGGATTATTATCCTTTCCCCCAGCTTTTCTTGCTTTGGGCATCACTTGGGATGGATTGTACAGAAAACTGACCATCTTAATTCAATGAGCAGGAGTTGTAAGGCTCCTCTGGAATGGGAGGGCAGAGATGGGAGTGTTTTTTCTCCCTGTAATAGTCAAATTTCCCCAGAATGCCTAAAAAAACACATGTGTTTCTCATAGCGCTATTTTGATCTAGTAGTTCTTGCAAAAAGAGCTAGTGACAAAATGAGAACTTTGAGATCAGAAGAGCTGGGTACGAATCCCAGCACTTTCGACGACACCTTGATCAACAGCTGGGGACCTCTGACATCCTTGGATGTCAAATCATTCATCTGTAAAATATGATTGCAACAATCATCGCCAAAATAGAATTCTATATCCAGCTGTCGTGAGGATTGCAGCATAAACTTAAACCTCCGTGAGACAAGCTGTCATCACTAGTGCAGATGTGAGGTCTGTCTCCTTGCCTGATGGGCACACTCCATGCTGATCCTAGAGAGAGCTGTGCCTTCCAGTGTGGATACCTAACAGCAGTCCATACTGTGACCACTGGCCCAGCATCGAGGACGTGGATGGCCACTCCCAGTTATTAGTACCAACTGCTGTCTCCTTCATCGACATTTTGCCTGGGATGGTTCCTTATTGGATTTTGGAGGAGCCATAGAATTCTGGGTGTTTGTGGAGTCCTGGAGTCATGGCCCACCTTCTGACACGAGAGCTGAAATTTGGAAGCATCAGATTTCTGTGATTTTATTTAACCTGTAATCTAAAAGCTCCTGCTGGAAATGGAGAGTTTGCATCCTGCTAAGGAATAATATGCTGGATGTCACCCAATTCCAGAGCATCATCAAATAGTAGCTAGGAATGTATTCAGATGCAAAAAGTAGATGATAGTGGCTTAAACAAAGTGGGGCTCACTGTTTTCACACAGTGAATATGAAGATGGACCATCCAGGGCTGGTGCTGTGACGATGATGATGATGGTGACAATGACAAGGATGACAAACTCTTACTGGGCAAGAAACTGCTCTGAGGGCTTGATCTCATTTACTACTTACTGCTAACCCACAAACTAGGTACTTTCCCTGTCTCCACATCACAGATGAGGAAACTGAGGCACAGAGCATTCAGATGACTTAACCCAATTAGAAATGGCAGAGCCGGAGCTGACACCGCACTTTTTTCTCCTTTGTTATTTTTAAAACATGTTTAAGATTTAAAATCTATTATTTGACACATATAAAATATTTCCCACAATATATTTGTTAGTTATACAAAGTATAACAATAGACCCTGTGAAGCCACCACTCGTCCAATGACTAGGCTATTACCAGTATTACCTACGCGTTCCTTGCTCCCTACCACCTGCCAGACACCTCCAGCTCCCGCAGGAAGCCGCTGTCTGCGCGGCTCGTGTATCTCCGGCGTAGATGTGCTTAGACAACCTGTTGCTTAGCTTTGGTTTCGAGCACTGTGGGAATGATGTACTGTGTGGGGTATTCTGAGACTTGCTTTTCTCCCTCCAGTTTAACATCGTGTTTCTAAGGTTTAGCCGCAGTGTGGCTATGGCCCCAGCTTAGCTGGGGTTCTCTTATTTTCACTGCAGTGAACACTACAGTGTTTTTTGGCCAGCAAATCTCAATGTATCTGTCCATTCTCCTGGCATGTTTGTAATTCTTTTTTAAGAATTGTTGTTGGCCAGTCGTGGTGGCTCATGCCTGTAATTCCAGCACTTTGGGAGGCTGAGGTGGGTGGGTCACCTGAGGTCAGGAGATTGAGACCAGCCTGGCCAACATGGTGAAACCCTGTCTCTACTAAAAATACAAAAAATTAGCTGGGTGTGGTGGTGGGCGCTCGTAGTCCCAGCTACTCGGGAGGCTGAGGCAGGAGAATTGCTTGAACTGGGAGGCAGAGGTTGCAGTGAGCCATGATCGTGCCATTGCACTCCAGCCTGGGCGACAGAGCGAGACTCTGTCTTGAAAAAAAAAAAAAAAAGAATTATTGCTAAGAACAGCCTTGTACAAGACTGCTAGTACACAAATGCCAGAGTTTCTTTGGGGTGTGTGCCTAGAATTGGGATTACTGGGTGTACATATACTGCATATGAATCCTTTGTCAGTTACAGGAGTGGGAAACCGTGTTTCCCAGTTTATGAATTTTTTTTTACCTGTATGGGGTGTCTTCTGATTAAACTGGAGAGTTAACTGTTACATAATTATATATAAAAATGTATTCTCTTTTAATAACAATTCTGTTAAGTTATAATTCACATAGGATGCACCTATCTAGAGCATGCAGCTCAGTGGTTTTTGGTACATTCACAGAGTTGTACAACTGTCCCTGCACCCAATCTGATAACATTTTCATCACCCCAGAAAGAAATGCCATGCCCGTCTTAGCAGTCACTCCCCATCTACCCCACTCCCTTAACCCTAAGCAGCCACTCGTCTACTTTCCGTCTCTCTAGATTTGCCTATTCTGGGCATTTCATATAATGGAATCATACAGTGATACAGGGTCTTTTTGTATCTGGCTTCTTTGACTTAGCGTGTTTTCAAGGTTCATCCATTTTATAACATGTATTAATATGTCATGATTTTTATCACCAGATAACATTCCACTGTAATGAATTACCCACGTTGTGTTTGCTCATTTATCAACCGATGGACATTTAGGTTGTTCCCAGGTTTTTTGGTGTTGTGAATAACGCTGCTGTGGATATTCACGTGCAAGTTGTATGTGGACATATGTTTTTATCTTTCTAGGGAGCTTATCTAGCTGTGGAGTGGCTGAGTCATATGGCAGCTCTGTGTTTACGTTTCTGAGAAACTGCCAGGCTGTGGCTCCACCCTTCACGGTCTCACCAGCCATGTCTGAGGGTGCCAGTGTCACCACTTCCTCATCAGCACTTGTGATGATGCGTCTTTTTTTCTGCACCCATCTCATAGATGCAGTGGTTTGCATTTCCCTTACAGCTAATGACGTTGAGCGTATGTTCCTGTGCTTTTTGGTCATTTGTGTCTCTTTTTTAGAGAACCGTCTGCTCAGATTTTTGTTCATGTTTAGTGGGTTTATGTGGCTTTTATTGTTGTATATTCTAGATACGAGTCCTTTATCAGATACGTGACTTGCAGTCATTGTCATCCTTCTGTGGGTTGTCTTTTCACTTTCTTGATGGTGTCGTTTGGAGCACTGACATTGCTTTTTTAATCCACTCTGACATTCTCTGTCTTTTGATTGGTGTGTTGAGACCATTCACATTTAAAGTCCTTGTTGGTGTTGTTGGATCAATATCTACCGTGTTTGTAACTTTTCTGTTTGTTACGTTTGTTCTTCGCACCCCTGCCCCTCCCCAACCCCACTCCTTTCTGCCTTCTCTGGTTTTGATTGAGCCTTTTAGATAATTCCATTTTGTCTCCTTGCTTAGTGTGTTGATTATACTTCTCTTAAAATTTTTTAGTGGTTTCCTTAAAGATTACAATACAGTACATACTTAACTGATTTAAGTCCACCTTGAAGTAATACCGTGCGCATCACGTGTAGTTCAGGTGCCTTAGAGCATTACCAATGTCCCCCCTCACGGCCCCATCTCTTATGATACCATTGTCTTCCTTCACGGTTAGTGCTTCCTCTGTTCTTGTTTAAGAAATCCTTCCTACCCCACGGTCAGAAAGATCTCCTCTAGTGCCAGCCAGTCAGTGTCTCAGAAGGCAACAGGTGGCCCCTCTGCCCTCTTCTAATAGCCCTCATCCCACCAGCTCAGAGCCAGAGTGGAGCCTCAGCCGTTCCTGGGTGTGTCTGCACACTCTGCTCTGGAGCTGGGGAATGACCTCAGGAGGGGCTGAGCTGCACTGGACGTACCATCAGATGGTCCTGTTTCCATGAGCAGAGCAAGACGTGCTGTTTCCACCCAGCTCAGGACCTGTGCGTCTCAGCAGCGCATCAGGGCTGTAGAATCAGTGCGGGTTCAGGGCCTGTGTTTAGTAGCCAATGGGAGGTCAGCGTGTCTCCCTGTCCCCAGCACACAGCCGCCTGGCAACAGCCACCTGGCAAGTGGCCGTGCGGGTCTGGGGAACGTGTGAGGACAGGCTGAGGACAGGCTCGCCACACACGCGGATTGCCCCTCGCAGGGCCCTTTCTTAAAGGGCCCCAGCCTCCCCGTCATTGGTCTGGACACTGGATGATGTTGCAAATCCCCACTATGGTTCTGCTCAGCAGACCCAGTAGGTCCCAGCTTCTGTGTGTCAAGCGGCATCTGATCAGGCTTGCCCTCTTTTTCATCTTGGAGCCTCTCCCCAGGTCCTGCGAGTCAAGTACACTGAGTAGCCCTCTGTCCCCTTGCTTAGGTGATCACTCTGGTATGCCCGCCGCTGGCCTCTACTACCCAGGATCCCGCAGTTCCCGTGGAGAGTGGGAACCTGGTGCTGTGGGAGCATCCCTTGTCACCGGCGGGATAGAGCGGACAGCCTCCATGGACTTCTTTAGGAGGACGCTGACCCTCCCCCAGGCATTTTCCTAACCCCTTGGTGAGGAGACCAGCCTCCAGGCCTCCCCTGGGAGTATAGGTCAGGTGGCTTAACAGGTGTCATGCAGTAGATCCCTCCAGCCTCCCATTTCCCTGCATTCCCAGCAGACCAGCAGCAGCTACATTTGGGACCTTGTTAGAAATGAAAATCCTTGGACCCCACCACAGCCTGCTCGATCACAGACTCTGGGAGAGGGCCCAACAATCTGGCTTTAATAAACCGTCTGGGGCTGGAGAACCACAGCTCTGCAGGATGTCCGGGAGGTCCAGCATACTGACCTCATCAGCGATTGGTTTTTATTAATTCTAGACTTGGATTAGCCAATCTTGTAGACTATACACACCCCTCGATGTTCAAGGTTCGCATTAAATGACCAAATTGTGAGGGAACCACCTTGTCCACACGTGTGGGTACATATGACCTACTTGCATTTCGTCCCGCTTGGAGCCCACCTCCCAGGCTCCTGCCCCCGCACAGTGGACATCTCCTTCTGACGCAGTTCGCGTGCCTCGGGGTCTGCCTTGTTTTATGGGCCCAGGTGGCGCAGGATTAGGGTGAGTCTGTGGAGAAAGGGCACCAGCTTGCAAGGCAGCAGCTCCAGGAGCAGCCTGGGAAGGCTTTGCGCAGAGGAGGACTGTTTCCTCCTACGTGTTGGGAGAGTTGTCTCTGCAGATGGTGGGTGAGAGTTTGCTGCCAAAACCACTGTCTTCCCTGCCCTGCGGACACGTCTTCCCCACCTTCCTAAAACTGTAAGAGACCTGGAGGCGTTGAGCATCAATGACTCTTTGACTCAGGAATCTTAAAAAATCACACCCTGGGGCTACCATGGGGGCCTTCTGGTTCTCCTTGTGTATTACTAGTTGAATGTTTATAGCTTTCAATTTCTTTTTCCCCTTATATATGCTCTCTAAGGACATAAGAAGAATCTACCTGACCTCACAACTTTGGTAGGCACTGTTATTACCACACCCTCTTCTCCCAGTGGGCACCCCACACCCCAACTCCCCGGCACGTTGTTCAGTGGGACTGCCAGTATCATGTATAATCATGAATGCTGTGGATTATCCTTATTCACACACAGACTCACACAGTCACACCCAGAAAGGCAACTATCCCAGTGCTCCCAGAATAGATGAACAACCTAATCCAGTGCTCCCAGAATAGATGAACAACCTAATCCCAGAATCCCTTCGTGAGGATCTACTTGAAGACCACTTTCAGTAACAATTACTTTATCAGTGGAGGTCTCAGCAGGAAAGATACGGCACATAGTGGAGCACTTTGAGGAAGGTCACTAGACCAGTTCCCAAGGCATGGGCGGAGTTCAGAGAAACCACCAGGAACTGGTAGCAGCAGAATTGTTTCAACCCTTGGCCCCAAAGGAGGAGGGGAGGGAACGTTGATGGCACCTGGAAGGAGAGGTTGTATTGACAAGTCTCCTTGGTAGAGCAGTGATATTCGGGGAGAAACACGGCCAGCCAGAAGTTACCCTGTAGAAGGGGGCAGGGGAGAAAACAAGCCAATTTGACCCTCCTCCCAACCTGCCTCTCTCGTCTCTCCCATTTTCTGTTTCCAAAACCAACCCACAGTCAGAGGGCAAAGGAGCCAACCAGAAGGCCCCTGTGTGTGATTTTTAAGATTCCTGAGTCAAAGAGTCATTGATGCCCAATGCCTCCAGGTCTTTTACAGTTTTAGGAAGGTGGGGAAGAAGCGTCCGCAGGGCAGGGAAGACAGTGGTTTTGGCAGTGAACTCTCACCCACCATCTGCAGAGACAACTCTCCCAACACGGAGGAGGAAACGGCCCTCCTCTGTGCAAAGCCTTCCCAGGCTGCTCCTGGGGCTGCTGCCTTGCAAGCTGGTGCCCTTTCTCCACAGACTTGGGCCCCCATAGCCATGTGCCCGGCGCTGAAAGCAAGGTAGAGGAAACCGGAAAGTGGATTTAGAGGGACAAACAGAAGATAGCCAGCCCACTCAGACGTCCTCCTACAAGTTTTAGTTTTACTTCTCACACTTAAGTATTTAATCTAGCTCAAATTGGTTTTGTGTTTGATGTGAAGTAGGGATTTTATTTTATTTTTTTCTCATATGAATAACCACCTTTTCCCAGCATCATCAGTGGATTAGTTCCTCCTTTCAACACTGATATTCTATCAGTAAATCAAGTTCTGTATTTGCACACAGATTGTCTCCCTTTTCTGTTCCACGAGTTAAACTTGTCTGCCTCTGACCCAGTGCCTCACAGACTTCGGTACTGTATCTTCGTAATAAGGCTTGATATGTGGTGGGGCAAGTCTTATTCTTTTTCAGGAGTTTTCGGCTATTCTTGGCCCTTTGTTGTTTCATATTAACTTTGAATCAACTTGACAAGTTCCACAAAACAAAAGCTGTTGGGATTTTGACTGAAATTTTATTTAATATATACATCTATCTATCTAACGTATCTTTTTTTTTTTTTTTTTTGAGACGGAGTCTCGCTCTGTCGCCCAGGCTGGAGTGCAGTGGCGCGATCTCGGCTCACTGCAAGCTCCACCTCCCGGGTTCACACCATTCTCCTGCCTCAGCCTCCCGCGTAGCTGGGACTACAGGCGCCCGCCACCACGCCCGGCTAATTTTTTGTATTTTTAGTAGAGACGGGGTTTCACCGTGTTAGCCAGGATGGTCTCGATCTCCTGACCTCGTGATCCGCCCGCCTCGGCCTCCCAAAGTGCTGGGATTACAGGCGTGAGCCACCACGCCCGGCCTATCTAACGTATCTTTATGATATGGGACCTTCCTATCCATGAGCATGGTGTCTCTTTATTTAGGTCTCCTTTAAGTATTAGTAAAGTTTGTAAATTCTTATATACACAACTTACACATCTCCGATAAAGGCATAGGTACCTTAAGTGTCTAACAGTTGTTGCTAGTATATAGATGTGCAGTTGATTTTTTAGATTGGTCTCACATCTAGCCACCTTTCAATAAAGTCCCTTGTTTCTTCCAATAATTTGTCTATTTTTTATGTAAACCATAGGAAACCATAGATTTGATATGGTTTTCTATGTAGATAGTCATATCATCTGTGAATAATTGTAGTTTTGTCTCTCCCTAATCAATCTTTAAGCTAATTATTTATTTATCATGGCTGTTGTTGACTAGAACTTTCAGTATAATGATGAATGAAAGCATTGATTTTGGGCATTCTTATCTTGTTCTTGATTTTAAAGGGAGTGCTTTCAGGGTTTCCACATTAAGATTGATATTTGCTGTTTGTGTTTTGTAAATGCCTTTTTAACAGGTTAAGAAGGCTTCCTTCTTGTTTTAATTTGCTAAGAGTTTTTAATCATATGGGTTTTGAATTTTATCTAATGCTTTTCCTGTATCTTCTTTATTCTGCTACTGTAAAAATTACAATTATTGACTTTCTAATGCTAAAATACCCTTTCATTTTTGGAATAAACTCACCATGGTCATGGCAGACTGTCTTTCTTCCTCGTTGCTGAATTTGGCTTTCTAATATTTTAGTTAGGAGTTTTGCTTCTGTATTCTGGGTAAAGTGGACCTAGAGTTTCCCTTTCTTATACTGTTCTTGTCTGTTTTTAGGATTAAACTATTCTGGCCTGATAAAATTTTACTTTTTCTGTTCTCTGGAAGAGCTTGTTTAAGACTGGGATGATCTATACCTTGAAATTTTGGTAGAGCTTACCTGTAAAACTGTCTAGGCCTGTTCTTTGTGAGAGAGATGGGTGTTTAAGCACTGTTTCAGTTTCTTTAGTGAAAAGTTTGACAAGTCCTGTATTTGTTTTTTAGTTAGTGGTTTCATAAATTACAATTTTCTAGGAATTTTTTTATGTGGTCTGTGTTTTCAGAATTATGAGTGTAACGTCATTGGTAGTGTTTCCTTATAGTTTTTAAACCTCTGCTTGATCTGCGGTTACATCCTTTTTCTGCTTATCATGTTATTTATTCGTTTGCGCCTTAATTTTTTTCTTTATCAGTGGTGCCATGGGTTTGGCTATATTGCCAGATTTTTAAAGAACTGCATTTGGCCTTTTAAATTCTATTGTAAATTTGTTTTCTACTTTTACAGAGTTCTGGTCCTAATTGTATTACCTCCTTCTCATTTTTTTTTTCTTTTAACTTTTTAGTTTGACGCTTAATCCCATGAATTTTCAGCATTTCTCTTACCACGAACACCTCAGGTTACACACATCTTTCCCAGGGTCATGTCCACAGTGCCCATGAGTTGTCCTAAATAGTATTTTCATTATCATTCCATTCTGAGTATTCTTTATCCCAATTATGATGGTTTCTTTTACCGTGAGTTATATAAACATGTGTTTGTGAATTTCCAAATGTGTGACATTTTTAGTCTTTCTTTGCCCTGTTGACCTCCAGCTTAATTGCATTACAGCCAAAGACTATGCTTTCTTGGAAATCAGTTCTTTGACATTTGGGGGGTGTGCTTGAAGTCCTGGTACTGGGGTCAGTCTTTGAAAATGTTGTGTGTCTCTAGAGAGAAATGTTATTCTCTGTTGTTGGGCGTGGAGTTCTAAGTCTGCTGGATTACATCTCTTGACAGAGTGGCTCAGACCCTTTCCACTGCTATTGGCTTTCTGTCTAGGTGGCCCTCTGCTACCCCTGTCCCTTATGGCCCCTGGAATCAGGGAGCTTATTTAGGAGGAGCAGGTGTTTGGGCTGGCCCTGGAGGGTGAGGAAGATTTGGCTTGATGGAGGGTAGGCAGGGGGCCTGGGCAGAGGGGACAGCATAATACTGGTGAAGGAAGGCCAGGGAATGGTGTGGCATCTCGAAAGAGGGCCAGAGGGCAGGAAAAGGCTGGGGCAGGGACCAGAGACCCTGGGAAAGACCCCTCTTTAGAAGAGGGGCAGGAGAGAGTCTTCTGAGGGGAGATGAGAGAGAGCCCACAGAGAGGAGGACACGGAGGGGTGGGGTTGGGTAGGCCCAGGCCATTGTAGGGGGTCTTCCTGGGCAGGAGAGGGACCTGTGTGATGGTTCATAGGGGCATAGTGGTGGCCATGTGGCTGTGTGGGGAGGAGGCCCTCAGTTCAGTGTGGGGCCTGGGATAGTGGGTGGCAAACATCAGATGGAATTTCACAGAACCTAACGCACATCTCTCTCCCTCGAGGTGAATTTTTCTTTACAGACCTGTGAATCTAAGAGATGATGTAACGCCTGAACTCATTTTATAACATCAGAAGTTTGCGACTTAAAAATGTTTCAGAAGGTGGGGGCGTGGGCTGTCTAGGGTTCTAAGGAGAACGTGGTTGAAACAGCTGCCTAAAGGACTGAGGGTGTTGGAGGAGCCGGTGGCAGGCACATGGATGGAGGACCAGGAACCACCAAGGTCACCATGGGTGGGGGGCTTCAGGGTGAGGGAGGGGTGTTGGTGAGGGGCCCAGCTGGAGCTGTGTTCACAGTTGCTGGGATGGAGGGGACAGGGCAGGATTCAGGGTGTCAGCACAGTCAGTTACCTGGGAGGCATGGCACAATGGTGATGGAGGAGGGGGAGCCCAATGATAGTGCAGTGAGGAATGGTGGGGGGGACGGGAATGGTGGCAGCAGGTGATGTGGATTTAGGGAGAGGAGACGTGGAGCAAGCAGGGAGAACTGGGTGGGCCTGGATTCTTCCTTTCCTGGTAGGATTACTGTGGCCACAGAATTTATTGTGCAACCAGGATGTTTCTAGGAAGTAAAAGGGAGAGCCTGGACACTTACAGCTGGGCAACAGGATGGAGGAAACCAGCACACACATGATTCCCTGTGCAGGCACGTAGGGGCTTTCAGCTAAGCCAAGGGTGTGTGAGGAAGCACCAAAGGTGCAGAGGAGTTTCTCCCTTGTTTGTGGCTTTAAAATATATGTTTGTGTATAATAGGGATTCCCAAGGGCTCAGTGGGCGGAGCTAGCAGTAAGGCTGGGAGAGGAGAGGTGGCCTGGAGAGGGTTTCTCTTCTGTCCGGAAGCCTTTCTCCCTTGGCTGAGAGAAGCTACACACACACCTCTTCTCTCTGAACACGTGGCTCGTGAACCACAGTCCTACAGCTGTCAGTAGTAAAATCCAGGCCCATCCAGCATGCTTGCGGGATGTCGGGGTCGTTAAATGAAATGGAAGGCAGTTTGTTTTTTCCAAGTGAGATGGATGTGAAGGAATTAGGTAGAAGCTGACAGAGGTATACCCAAAACTGCTGAATTTAGCCTGGATTCAAGAAAGAGGTTAGAGAGGTGGCATTGTGAGTAATTAGACGCGTCGCAGAGAGCGTGAATGATTGACAGTTTGTGTCTGTGGTTGCCACTGGGGAGAAACAGAGCAGAGTGGGAGTCTTCGGAAGGAGCGAGGAGCCAATCTGCTGGGTATGTGGAGCCTTTGGGACTGTCAGTCGCGCTTCGGGTGCTGGGGTCTGTTTCCGCTGGAGAAGATACACATGGTGAAAGGGAGAGTGAGGCACAGTCCCTGGAGACAGACGATGGTCCGTAAATGGTGAGCAAACACCAGTCAGGAGCCTTGCTGGAGTCTGTACCAAGGGCCCTCCTAAGAAGCCGGGTCCTGTGGGGGTCCAGTGACTGTATAGCCCGGGGGTCCAGTGACTGTGTATAGCCCGGGCCACATTGCCCCCCTGGGGTCTCTACGGCATTTGGGTTTATGCCTCAGCTCAAAGCCTTGCGGAAACCCCTTTCAACATGTGTGCTGTCTGCTGCAGAGACTCAAACCCACTGGGGCAAAGCGACCACACAGCCCTGGAGTTGGGTTTCACGTCCCTATCACCACGACCTGTGCCCACCAACCCAGAAATAGTTGGGTGAACTTGCTGGTTGTTTGCTGAGATAGTACACATGGCAGTCACATGGGTCTTTACTGTGTCTTGCCTGATAGCCCAGCATGAGTAGAACAGCCATGGAGACCTCTGAGAGAGCAGGACGAATGTGTCTGACCACCTTGTTGCAAGCCACCTAAAACGTGGCTGGACCCAGCTCCACCTCTGGAGGGACGTACCACAGGCAACCATCTGTGAGGGTATTGGAGACACCAGATGTCAGCGCTGGTAGGGGGTAAGCAAACATCAGATGGAATGTGAGCATAAGAGATGACATAAGGCCAGAATGTGTTTTACAAAATCAGAAGTTTTGGACTTAAAAAATGTTTCAGTCTGGAATTGGACAGATAGTGCAGGCTCATTTTATGGATAAGAAACAAGTTAGTTTCAAGAAAATGGATTGCCAGACACGAGTGGTATTGCACACCCAGAGGGGTGGCCAGGGCTGCCTGTGTGTGGACTGTCCCCAGCACAGCTCCTCGGCTCCCCCCTGCCCTGCACCCTGTACTGTTCACCTTGGCCCTGTATGGCTCTGTCTAGGTGGGATTATCTTCCCCACAGGGGCCACCGAGAAAGAAGCACTCTATGTATGTTTAAGAATTGAAATCAAAGGGCAAATGGGATTTCTCTAACTTTGCAACTAGCTTTACTGTGTTGCATTTCCCCCCACAAAGGGAGCTGCATCCTTGTTCTTTTCTTTAAGAAATACTATGAAAAAAACCAGCTGACCAGCCTGCGCCCTGGGAGGCTGGGGCTGCTCTCTGTGTGCCAGGCCCTGAGCCGAACATTCCATATGCATCACGCCTCATTTATCCCCCCAGAAACCTTGGGCAAGGGAATGCTGCTAATCCAAATGCATGGAAAGGGAAGCTGAAGAGAAATTTAGGAACTTGCTCAGAGATCCTTTTCACTTAAACAGAGGAGTTGGGATTCAGATCTGGGTAGTCCTTGGCTCCAAGGCCCAAGACCTCAACTGCTGAGTTGAGATTTTTATTTATTTATTTTTATTTATTTATTTATTTATTTTTGAGATGGAGTCTCACTCTGTTGCTCAGGCTGGAGTGCGGTGGCACGATCTTGGCTCACTGCAACCTCTGCCTCCTGGTTCAAGTGATTCTCCTGCCTCAGCCTCCCAAGTAGCTGGGATTACAGGTGTGTGCCACCGCACCCAGCTAATTTTTTATATTTTTGGTAGAGACAGGGTTTCACCATGTTGGCCAGGCTAGTCTCGAAATCCTGACCCCAGGTGATCTGCTTGGCCTCCCAAAGTGCTGGGATTACAGGCGTGAGCCACTGTGCTCAGCCCAAGCTGAGATCTTGATACTCCCTCTGGAGTGTCCTTGGTCATGCAAGGCAAGGCCTGGGGTCCCTTCATTGCTACCTCCTTGCCTGCCTTTGACCCTCACCTTGTGTATTCCCCCTTTCTCTCCCCGGCTCCATCTTGCCTCGAAAGATGAGTAGAGAAGATGTTCCCTCCACTGCTAGGACTCCAGCCTCTAAGAATGTGGGTCCCTGTTTTTATCCAGGGGTGCATCTGGCAGATTGCCGTTCCTTGTTATGCCCTCTGAGAGCCCGGTAGGCAAAGCGGTTTCCTATGTGCCTCCTTCATCTTGCTGTGTCATACTCGCTCCTGTCAGCCTCTGCCCTGGATCCAGGCCCTGGGCTCATGTGGGCCCTTCTGGGTCCCTCATGTCTAAAATACCTGGCTCGAGCAGCTGCCCAGATATTTGTTGAGGGAAGGAATGAGGGAATGGACAGACGCCTCTGGAGACCTGCAGTGACTTGAGAAAACAAGGACAAGGGTTCCAGACAGAAGAGGAAGGAACGGTTGGAGCTGCCCAGCAGTCAGGGTGGGCATCACTATTGATAAACGCACAGACAGTGACTGCACAGAGTCTCGTCACTGTGGGTGGGTCTTCACCAAGTCCCTGTTTATAAGCTGCTGTTACGTGCAGTCTTACTGAATCAGCCGTGGAGGGGACCATCCATCCTTCCATCCCTGGAATGGGATGATCTGTCTTCTCTTACCCTCCTTTCAAGCAGTTACTTCTCATCTGTAAATTAGTGCTGCTGAAGTTTTACTTTGAGTATGAAAGTTCTGTTGAAATCATTTATTGGCAAATATTCCATAAGCCACAGATGTTAGTGCAAATGGGATGGAGAGAAAAGGCAATGTAGCGCCTCCCCGATAGAGTAGAAACTGTGGCCAGCAAGGGTGCAGAGATGGGCTGGGACCTGGTCCCCTGACTTCTTAGCATACAGCTTGCCGGAGAAATCCTAAATGCCATTTTTAAAGAGCCGTATGAAAATTGCACCAAGTCTATTTTTAGTTTACAAGCCAAGATATGCTTTGCAACCGGGAAAGGATGTCCCTCAGTTGTATTTTGGTGAAGTCATGACAGCTGCCTCATCAGTAGCTTCTTCATTTTTAATTACCAGCGTGGGGTTGAGTCACAGAAGCAGAATGACAGTGCATGTTTCTCTGCGCCTGTTTTTAATTGGTGTGATTGAGTTGGGGCATTGATGCAGCTGGATGAAAGCTTTCTGTATCCTCATGCACTGGGAGCTGCCGACCTCAGCAGGGCGAGCTGTCGCAAGGTCAGCAGCATAGGAGCTTGGTCACTGTGCCACCTGGTCAGCAGGCCTTTGAAGCCATCATTTCGGATAGGCTCCAGGATAAAAGGAAGCTGAGCTTGCATGGTGTTTGGCTGACACTCTCACCACCCATGACTGTCAGTCCCGGTCAGGTGACTCTGGCCGTCCCTGAAATGATTGCCACCTCCTTCCTGTGTCCTTGTTCCCTTTAAGGGAAACCACACAATAGAGAGGGGCCAAGGATGGGAAGCGCTTCCCGGAGCTAAGAGCTGTTAATAATCACAGCTGGGCAGCACTGCCGTGCTTGGCTGTGCCTTGGGGTCGGCTATGCCTTCTCCCTCTCAGGCCTCCAGATGCTGCTGGTACACTGGAGCCATAGTCCCAGCATCCTGAGTGACACAAGAGAGGTGGGAAAGGTGGGGACAGAATGCAGAGGAGAGTTTTTTGTTTGTTTGTTTGTTTGCTGTGGTCAAATACACATAATAGAAAATATATCATCTTACCTGTTTGTAAGTGTATAGTTTGGGACATTTAGTATTTTCACGTTGTTATGCAACCATCACCACTGTCCATCTCCAGAACTTTTTTATTTTCTCAGACTGAAACTCTGTACCCTTTTATTTATTTATTTATTTATTTATTTATTTATTCATTCATTCATTCATTCATTCATTCATTTTTTGAGATGGAGTCTCGCTCTGTTGCCCAGGCTGGACTGCAGTGGTGTGATCTTGGCTCACTGCAACCTCCGCCTCCTGGGTTCAAGTGATTCTCCTGCCTCAGCCTCCCAAATAGCTGGGATTACAGGTGCACGCCACCATACCCGGCTAATTTTTGTATTTTTGGTAGAGGCGGGGTTTCACCCTGTTGGCCAGGCTGGTCTTAACTCCTGACCTCATGTGATCTGTCCACCTGCCTCGGCCTCCCAAAGTGCTGGAATTACAGGCAGAAGCCACCGTGCCTGGCCTGAAACTCTGTACCTTTTACGCACCAACTCCCCACTCCTCCCTCCCCCACAGCCCCTGGCAACCACATTCTGTCTCTATGAATTTGGCCATTCCAGGTACCGCATACAGAGAGAATCGTTCAGTATTTGTCCTTAGTGCCTGGCTCATTTCACTGAGCACAGTGTCCTCCAGGCTCATCTGTGTTGTAGCATGCATCAGAGTTTCCTCCCTTTTTCAGGCTGAGCCATATTCCATCGTGTGTCCCTGCCAGGTTTTGTTGATCCACTCAACCAGCCACAGACACCTGGGTTGCTCCCACCCCTTGGCTTTTGTGGAAAATGCTGCTGTGAACACGGGTATGCAGATATTTGTTCAGAACCCCGTTTTCACATCTTCGGGTACAGGAGGTATATATTTTTAAGTGAAAATTCGAAGATTAATTTTTCTAGAATTCCTTTTGATTTCCCTTGGGATAACTTGCTCTCAAGTGATGGTGTTTTAGGTATTAAAATGTGAATTTCCAACATTTCTTTCATAAAGACAAAATCTTATTTAAAAAACCTGTAGCCTCCTCCAACATGACCTCCCTTGGTCAAGTAGCCATGAGCTGCAGCCCAGCACTGACCCTTCTTTCCGGGGAGCCCAGGAGGGGGACTGGCAGGAGCCAGACGGGCTACCCCTGACTGCCTTGGGTGCTCAGTGTAGTTTGTTCTCTGATCCATGATGTAAGCGGCATGCCCAGGTGTGCTGTGCACAGCCTTTGGTGCTCAAGGTCACAGACACAGTCCGCTCTTCACGAGCAGAGCTGCCGTATGCTGAGAGTAGACCTGGACTTGTACCGGAGCCTCTCTCCCCTGGCAAATTCACTAGATGAGACTTTCTTGAGGATAAGGCACCCCCTACTTCTCGCATACTCAGAAAGAAAAAAGTAAACAGTGGGCCTCCTCAAGTTGGGAAAGTCTCAAGCAAATGTCTCAATCCCCACTTTCCAGGACGACAGGCTGCCTGTAGCCTGCAGGCATGTATTAGGCAGGCTACACAGTGGTGGTAACATGTACAATGAGTTGCCATTTTTAAAAACTCGGCAGAGCGCATGTCGGATCCGCATGCTGGCTTCTCTGGAAGAGTTCAGGAGATCTAGCAGTTCTGGGTTCCTGGAGCCTCCACAGGCTCACCTCCTCCCTGACATGGGGTCCCAGGCTGGGCCCTGTGGGCATCGGGGGTACCTCACCCAACTAGAGAGGCCAAACATGGCACAGGGAAGTTAGCGAGCAGCAGGGAGATGTGGCTCAAATCCATTCCCACTAACACATCAGCTGCACAGGGGCAGCCTGCGGGGAGCAGGGGCGTGTGCTCTGCCTGGGGGTGAGGTATGGGCCCTGGGCACATGGGGCAGGGCCAGGCCTCAAGCAGCCTCCCTACCCCGGAGGTCACCTGCCCTTGAAATACACCTCATTTTCTGTCTCTTTTACAAAATAATTCCTGGATCCCACGGGCCCTGCTTTGATGGGAGGAAGGAATGGGGCAGCTCTGAGAAGCAGTCTGTCGCTGCTTCTCAGCATGGGGTTAGAGGAAGAGTTTTGTCTTCAGTTTAGACCATACATTCTTTAAGCTTTATTTGGGAAAGGGGCTAAAAGGTCTGGTTACCTTGTTTTATTACAATTAAAAATTTCTTTTACAATTTTTTGAAACAATCACAAACTTACAGAAAAATTGAATGCCCAGGGCAAAGCTCATCTGACCCAGTGCAGAGAACCTGGTGACCCCGGCCCCGCCAGCCCCAGTGCTCCAGTGTGTCCTTCGCATAAACAAGGACTGTGTCTGCAGAACTGTGCAGCGCAGCCACGGACACCAGGGAATTACCGCTGGTCTCTTATCAATTGTAATGGCCCCTAATGTAGTAACATGTTCCATCCGTCCTCTCTGGGTAACCAATCTGCCATGTCCTCTGTCTTCACTTTCCCTGAGTGGGCACCCTGGTTATCTGCCCGGACTGACATCTGGAGTAACCTGTTCCCCCCCGTAGCTCCACGGGCTGCGATTCCACGTTCCCCCATGTGAGCGCCCTCCTCACCTTCTGGGTTACAGCAACGCCTTGTTCTGGGCCACCCCAGATCTTCCCACCCCACACACACCATGTTCTTCGCCATATGATGACTTTAGACTGGAATTTTTCAGGAAAAAGAAGAGTTTTACAGCTTATCTTAAAATTAAAACAAAACAAAACAAAAATGAATACTCAAGAGGCATTGGATTTAGGAATCTGGTAAAACAACTAATTCCAGACAGCCATAAAGAAACCTGTAACCAGGAAATGATTTAAAATGGAGATCTTCAAAGTCAGGATTGTAGAGTTTTTTCAGGTAGCTTTTTGTAGACATTGAAAATATAGGCCGAGGCCACATGTAGAAATTAAACGTTCTCGTCTGAAGCCGGACCATTTGGTTTGGCGACTTAAGGGAAGAGAAAAATGAAGTTTGCTAAGTAAGAATTAATGATTTCTCAGGAATTTTTAGGATGTTGAACAGCTTAATTGCATAGTTTGGGTGGATATGTGTTGAAGAAAGTAATTTTAGGAGACTGGGAAATTGTGCAATCATCTTAACTTGGGTCAGGATTGTAATTATTGCAATAACAGAATGTTGCTATGTGTATATGTGACTGAAATGGGAAGCAGTTTTTAAAAAATGCTTAAGAAATAACAACAAAATGTCCATTCTCTCTCTCTCTCTCTCTGGACTTCCTTAATTATAAATACCAGGTAATCCAGTGCTGGCTAAATATAGGTCCAGTGGTCATCTATATTTATAACGTTTTTTTCAGGCGGAAGTCACTAGAGCAATACAGAATTAATTTGGTGTGTAGGTTTTTATAGAGTCTAATTAGTTGTGTTTTTCTTAAGCAAACCAACCGGGATCAATAACATTATATAACTGAACTCAGACGACCATGACTTTTAGACATAGACTCTTCCCAGAAAGCCAAGGCCCTCGGCAGATGCCGGCCCTGAAGACAGACAAGCGGCTCGGGAAGCAGGCATGCTGCAGCTGCGGAGCAGACGGGGTTTGGAACATCTGTTTCCAGCCAAGGGCAGGCTTTGGGAGTGATAAAGTACAGTTTTTTTTTGCAAAGTCAGAAGCCTCATCTACAGTCCATTCATCACTGAGGCCTTGAATTGAGACATTCTGTGGCTGCTTATCAGCTGTTCCCGTGTGGAAGGGTTTGGCTGGGCTGGCCTGGGGAGGTGGGGTGGGGATTTTGCAGACTTACCAAAGTATGCACTCAGCCGACCCACCCCCAGCAACAACGCAGCCTGCTCGAGGGCTACGAACTGCACCTGTGTCTGCAGTCACGTCCATTGGAGAGCTGAGTGGGCGGGTGGACCTTTGGAACTATTTGATGTCATTTGGGGTAGATTCGGCGTGCTTCTCGGTGACTTTGCTGCAAATTAAACATGTAAAGTAGATTGGGCTTTCCTCCTCCATTCCTCAGGATCTTCAAAAAACGTTTAGTCTTTTCTGGCAGAGTGAACCCGAGCTGGCAGCGCCCACTGAGATTTTGTTTGAAGCCAGCTACACTCGCATTTAAAGAAACGACATGATGGGGGAGGCCCTTTCTGTAAATCCCAAGCCAGGCCTTTCCCCTCGTGAGGGTTCCTACCCCTCCCTTGTGTGGCCCTGCAAGCCGCTTCTGCTTGTCCACACCTGCGCCCGAGGGTTCTTCTCATGGCTGGTGCGTGCCATGAATGAAGGGCACTGGCCAGTGGAAGGGAGTGCCCGGCCAGGCCTTGCCTGCCTCAAGTCCTCAGACCAGAGAGGCCAGTGGGGGTCTTGCCCAGACCATACAGCCGGGAGGTGGTCTGCCTGGCTCCATAGCCTCCTCCCGACCTCACAGCTGTCCTGGGACGGGGACTGAGAGAGAGCTCAAAGACAGGACAGCAGAACCCGGGCCAGAAGGCACTGGGGGCATGCTCACCCCACCTCTGGCCGCGGGGCCTCACCGGACAGCTGGACACAGATGGGATGGGGGTAGACCTGTGTATCCTCCCAATGTCATTTGGAGACAGAAGTCTGTTCATTTCATCAGGCAGATTTCAAGCTCCTCTGTGTTCCAGACACAGCCAGGCCCTGAGGATTGACAGACAACATAGCTCCTGCCCTTGAAGGCTTATGGTGGAGGGAGGGAGGACGAAGGGTGTCATAGCCATGTCTGGGCATACAGGGCCTGGGAGGCCTGAGAGGGCTTCCTGGAGTCAGTGACAGCCGAGGGGATGGTTAAAAGCAGAGTAGGAGTTGAGGGGACTTGAGCAAGCACAGGGGTGTGAAACGGTGAGTGAGGGCAGGGCCCCTTACACTGGATGACAGAGGGCAGTGTGGGCAGGGCCAGGCCTGTGGCTGGAGAGGGGTCCTGGCCGGTCGTGTACTCTCTGAGACAAGGAGGAGTCAGGGTGGGAGTGTCAGTGTGGTGGTACGGGAGAGACTAAGAGGTCAGCGAGGGTCCAAGCAGAGGGGTGGGGCTGCCTGAACTAGGGCTGGTGCGATGAGGGGAGCGGGTTTGGGAGCCATTAAGAGCCCCCTTTGGGAAGGTTTGGTGGTGGCTTTTACCAAGACAAGGAACGCCTCAGGAGGAAAGGTTTGGGGTGCAGGATGGCGAGGGTGCGCAGTGTTGTTGATGCTGCTCTGGCGTGGTGGAAGTTATGAGCTGACCTAGGGGTCCTGCCAGGAGCCGGTGGATAAAGATGGTGCGGATCCGGCCCAGCCCCTGGAGGACTCAGCCATTATGGGGCCATGTGCTTGGGACCCACTTAGGCGGGAGAGGCTCCCCAGAGATGATGCTGAGCTGAGCCTGGAAGGACCCAGGATTGGTTGGCAGGAAATGAAGAAACAGCCTTCTGGGCCTGTCTTCTCGGTATCTCATGCAGTTCCTGGATACAGCTCAGCTTCTCCCGCAGAGGACTTCAGAACCCACCTCCCCAGTGGCTGTTCAGACCTCTGGAACCAGAACGTCCATCTGGGGCCAAGCCCCCACCCACATGGGGTTGCTCAAGCTACTCAGGTGAAGCTGACATGTACGAAGGTGGCGAGCCATAGATCTGGAGTTCTGAGTTAGGGCAACCCAGCAGTGGCCCCAGGAGGCTCACTTGGATGTGAGAACTGTGGGAAAACCAAGGACCTACCTGGTATGTTTCAGAGTCATTTGTTTATGAACCTTACATAAACACACACACCTGGATATGTATATACACGTGTATATGCACAAATACACACACACACCTGAATACATATGCAGTTGGCTGTCTTTATCCACGGGTTCCACATCTATACATTCAACCAACCTCAGGTCAAAAACATGAAAAAAAAATGTATGGTGGATGTAGAAACTATTTTCTTGTCATTTTTCCTTAAACAGTATAGTATAACAACTATTTCCACAGCATTTACATTGTATTAGGTATTATAAGTAGTCTAAAGATGATTTAAAGTATTGGAGGATGTGTGTAGGTTGTATGCAAATATGATGCCATTTTATATCAGGGACTTGAGCATCTGTGGATTTTGGCATCTGCAGGGTGGCCTGGAACCAGCCCCCCACGGATGCCAAGGCATGACTGTATACATACATACACATCTGTATACAAACACTTGCACATCCATATACATATGCGCACACACACACCGGCATACGTATACACGTGTGTACAACACTCACACATTCTGTACATCCACACATATGCACACACACTCGTATACAGACATAATGGAATAATATGTACGTGAAACATAATATAGGCCTCCCACGATTTCCTTATTGAAATCAAGGGAAGTGCACACATGCTGAGGGTACTGGTTCTCTGGGAAAGAACCTGCCGCAAAGGACAAGGACCAAGGTGCCTGAAATTCCCCATGGTAACTAACAGTCTTAACCGTGCCGAGAGGCAGAAGGTTCAACGGGGAAGAATCCTGACTGTTCATTGACTAAATGAATCTTGAACAGTTTCACTGCTCTGTGCCTCAGTTTCCCCATCAGTCAGATGAGGATGGTCATAACATCTACCCCCTACAGTTGTTATGAAAATCAAGCTTATTAATTCGTCTGAACTCCAAGCTTGCTGCCTGGAATGGGGCGTGTGCCCAGCAAGCGTCAGCTGTTGTCGTGAGCCAGGAGCTCTCGGTAACAGTGAGGATCCCTGGCTGGGGGACAGGTGAAGGGGGGGATTGCCGTTCCCCACTAACTCTGTACCCTTTTGTACCTTCCCTGTTCTGTATCATGTGCACATATTACCTATATTTTTTTAAATGTCAGAGCATCTTGTTAAAGAGGATTATACTACATTCAACTCTCTTCACTGTGAGTTCTTTGATCTCATTCCTTCCAGTGTTCTGGTCAAGAACATTCGGCAAGGTTTGTAATGATGTTCTAATGATGTTATCAGTTTGATCGAGTAATGCATGTAATCGCCTGTCAATGCTGAGTAAAGAAACGTGAGCACCCTGTATTCGGCGGATTGTTTATTTTCTTGAACGGTGCATGAGACGGGCTCTAATGAATTCATTGTGAAGATACCACGGGCACGAAAGAGAACAAGAACGTATTTAAATTTCATGTTATGACATTACAAAGACAGTGCCTTGTGGACTAGCAGTCAGATTCATCGAGGAAGAGCAGATGGAGGTCAGGGGAGGACACGGGGCTGAGCAGGACTGGGACGCAGCCTGGGATGGTGGAGGCAGCGCCTCCCTTCTATAATCGAGGGAAGGAGGAGGAGGCTGCCGGGGCCCTCCGATAGCGGCAGTCCGTGGAAGCCGCCGCTCCTGATTCTAAAGGCGGGCTGCTCGGGCACTGGCTGGAGAAGCGGTGCGTAGTCAATGAGCTGTGAGCCTGGGAGCAGAGCCAGTGCCTGGTGTGGACGCTGTCCGAGGCCACAGCCACGCAGCAGCCACCCAGGACGTCCAGGCTGCTGAGCAGGGAGGAACACCTGCCATCAGGCAAATGCCACATAAAGAAAGAACCTCACTTTCCCTGGAAGATTATTTGGAATTTTGTCTTTAGGCTGCCCCCTTCCTGAGTCCACCCCTGTCCATTTGACCCTGAAGAGGTCCTGAAAGTGTGGCAGTCATCTTAAACCCTACTTGTGTATCTATATGTCATTTAGTATCAAATTTTGTCACTGGCTTGTCTGTGAGCAGAAAGGGGAGCTGCTGGTTTAGGAACTGGGAGCCCCACAGTGTGACATAGTCTTAACCTCCCTGGGCCTCAGTATACTCATCTGTGAAATGGGGACATCTCTGTGGGTCCTTGTCACACCCTAATCTGTGAGTCAGGGCCAGAGGGCAGCCAGGTGTCCTTCATGTTGAACCAGGCCAGTGGCCACATCCCCACAGGTGACCCTGCGTGAGCCTGGGGGCCTCACAGCCTGGCATCCTGTCCCCCTTCCCCATGAAGGCACCCAGAGATGTGAAGGAACAGCCTCCCTCATTGGGGAGGGGCAGGACCTCCTCGTACCTGGGGTGGACCCTGCTGTGGTAGGTCAGATGAGAAGCCTAGAAGGGCTTAGGTGGGTGGGGAGGACGAGAGACAGCAATGGCTGTGTCATAAACGCAGCATCATCCGGGCCGACAAGACTTTCAATGGGCCTGTGTTCCTGGGCAGCTGCTCCTGCCTCCTGCTGTGTCACCTTTGATTCTCTCACTGGTTTTGCCCGTGATGAAAACCTCACACTCCTGACCTGGTGCCTGATGTTGCAAAGGGAGGGCAGAGGGCAGGACCACATGAGTCAGACAGAAGGACGGGGCGTCTTGGAGCATCTGACAAGGAGGTTTATGGAAAAAGCACGTCTCAGAGACTCAATGAGATGCTGAAGGCCTAGGCTTGCAGCCACACCTGTGTTTGTCAGCAGTCACTCCGTGTATGGACCGCCACTTCCCAGCCCTAGAGAACCCTTGCTTGACCTCAGAGACTTTGGTGAACTCCCCAGATACTCTCAGCAGCAAATGCTGTACATCACAGGCTGGCACCCTTTTCTGTTTCAAAGTTCACATATGAACTCTTTTATCCTTGTGGGCTCTAGGGTCTCTGTTGCAACTACTCAGCTCTGCTATTGTAGTAGGAAGGCAGCCATGAACAGTAGGGAAAGGGTGGGTGTGGCTATGTCCCAAGAAAATTTATCAAAAAACGGTAGGTGGATATATACCCAAAAGAATTGAAAGCAGGGACACGAACAGATATTTGTACACAGCAGCATTATTCACAGCAGCCAAGAAGTGGGAGTAATCCACGTGTCCATAAATAGATGAATGAATAAACAAAATGTGAGGTGTGCAGATAACGGAAGATTAGTCAGCCTTAAAAAGGAAGGAAATTCTGACACATGGTCCAACACTGATGAAACTTGAGGACATTATGCTGAATGACATAAGCCAGTCACAGAGGACAAATGTTGTATGATTCCAGCTTCTTCTGCAGCTGGCTTTGCAAGGGCAGCCTTGGCTGGTGTCCCCTTCTCCCCTGCAGTGGGAGCGTCCCTCCCCGGCCCCCCAGCTCTCATGCTAGGCAGGACATAAGTGTCCAAACAGATGGAGTTCTGGCCGCTGCTGCCTCCAGAGGTGGTTGGCCTGGTCAGCATTCTGGGGACTGTCTGTGCCTTTCCTGGATCGTTCGTGGGGAACAGTTCACATCAGCCCAGACCCAGGGGCCTTTGCAAAGGACAGTCATGGCGGCCCCGGGGCAGGGGGCTGGATGGCTTTGGGACTGGCCTTTGAGGGGAAAGGTGGCTTCCCCAAGCCTGGCTTAGCTGGTCAAAGGCCAGGTGCTGCCCTGAATGGCTTCCAGGGCCACCCTGACATGGGCCTGCTAAGGGTCAGCACTGCTGCAATTAGTCTCTTTGCCAGCAAGTTTTATTCAACTCTTAGTTTCTCCATGTCCCTGACTGGGAATTGACTCGAATGCCCAGAGTTAAAAGACCAAAAGTTATGTAACGTCTCCCAGGGATGATGGCAGCTTATGAGCAAACATGTTGATTAAACACTGCGGCAAGTTGAGCCTCCGTGATTGCCTGCGTAGCTAAATAACAGCTCTAGTGTGGGTGAGGAGGAGCCTTTTGACACATGTGGCAGTTAACTTTGTTGAAGAAGTGAGCAAGGTGACTTATCTGTAGGAAGAAAAATAAAAGTGCTTGTGAGCAAAATAGGGCAGAAATAATGAGGTTTATGATGGCAGAAAAATGTGAGAATCAGAATTGCAGAAAACCGTGTATCGAGCACTTACTACCTGCCTGCTGAGTCTCTGCTAGCTCTTTCACACATAAATATCTCGTTCAAATTTTGGAGCAACCCTTCAGGGTGGTGGTTATTAGTCTCATAAGGAAACTGAGAGAGGGTAAGCCCAGGTCACCCAGAGGGAAGGGGTCACATTAGATGCAGACCTGGATTTGGCCAAAAGCTAAAGCATCCCAGACCCAGAGAAGGGAGTGGAGGAGCCCGAGAGAGAATCCCAGCTCCCAGGACCACCAGCATTTGCTGAATGCCCACTAGGTTCTAGACACTCAACTAGGCTCTATATAGGTGATTCCTATTGATTCCTCATGACTATCTTCGTATTTGATGTTCTGTGGTTGTAAGCAACAGAAACACACTGGAGTAAGCTGAAGTAGAAAAGGGAACTCTTTATTTCGAGGACAAAGTGGTGTCTCCTAAACCCAAGAACAGGAGACAGCAAGGCTGCCAGGGTTGCCAGAAAGGAGAACTGAAGGGAAGTAAAGGGGCTGGGAGGCTCTCTCTTGCACTCCTGCCTTATCTTCTTGTGTAAAGATATGAAAATGGCCACTCACAGCATCCAAGTCCCTCCAGGTCTCCACCTGGGCCAGTCAACTCTATTGAGGTCAGACTATAGCAGACTAAATGGCTATGAATGAGGTGGAGGCAGCCAAGGAGTTGTGAGTCGGGTAAGCTTTAGTCCTACTTAACTTTTAAAGGTAAGTACCTTTATCCCCATTTTACACATAAGGAATTGAGATTCCTATGACTCAAATGCCCTTGTCCAAGGTCGTATGGCTAATCTTGGTGGAGGGGTAGGAAGGGTTTGGACCAAATCGATCTGACTCAAAACCCATGTTTGTAATCATCATATAGAACTGCTGTAGAGGACCATTAGTCTTGAATTTACCCTTTAATCAAGCTAGAAAAGAAACCAGGATGGTTTAGCCTGAGAAGATCAACTTGAGGGTCTGTATGATATCCAGTCCATCTTGATTTTAAAATCCTTTTTGGAGGGTGGTGATCAACTAGCCCTTCTCTACAGCCGAGAAGCAGGCCTCCGATAACAATGTCCCCATGCTCGAGCCCGGACAGACGTGAGGACAAGCTGGTGCTACAGCGAGGGCCAGCCCTTCTTGAAGGTCAGGGGCTGGGGCACAGGGCTGCTGTTGGTTCCATCCGGTCCTCAAGCTGAAATCTGTCCTGACAAACTGCCCCTGGCAGAAAATTGGGACACCTCGGGAGTTTAGATGTTCTCATCTGACCCTTTCACAATCCCCAAGCAGATGGATCCATGTGTTTTCTTTGGCTGTCCTGTTGCACTGGAGAGTGAGTGTTCATTCTTCGATATTTCAGTTTACCCATGGGGTGGAGAGGATGGGGTTTGTTTATAAATGAATGTTTCGGTGTAGACCTGACTTGACACCAACTTAGCTACTTCAGGGATTCTTGGCCCTAAACGAACATTCATTTCTGTCTAAAAAACTCGGCCATGATAGTCCAAACTTTAAATGGTGTTAATTTACCGTGAGATGTGATGGAGTTTGTGTCCCATGGGAAATATGACTTAGTGTTATTTATCTAAAAAGGAGTGTCTGAATCCACCTTCATGTTTATAAACACTGCACACATGCCAGAGATATGAGGAGCAGGGTGGTGGAGGGCATGTTTCCTCTGGGAGAATGAGCCCCTCAGATAAGGGGGAGATTCTTGTGGGGTGGAAGATTTTGGAAGCTGTTCGTGAGACTATTAATTGATGGTATTCTGCTTCTTGTCTTGCAGATTGGAAACCTGGAAGATTACTACCATTTTTATCACAGCAAAACCTTTAAAAGATCAACCTTGAGTAGCAGAGGCCCTCACACCTTCCTCAGAATGGACCCCCAGGTATAGAGTGTCCGGATGCCTTCCTAAGGGCTGGAGGGTTTGGGTCTGTGGTCTTAAAAATGGCGGAGTCTGGATTTTAATGTGATTCTGGAGGGACATGAGTTTTCCACGTTCACTTTAAATACAGCCGGACAGGTGTAGCTACATATCAGACCATCTGAACTAAATCACGTGAGTGAGGATCTCTCAGCATTTTAAAATCAACAAAATACAATACTCACAGGAGATACATACGTGAATCTTACCCATGAAACAAAAACTCTGAGCAATTCAAGCAAGTATTTTAATAATGAAATTAGAGATCGGGCAGGTGGATGTTTTTGTGGTTGTCATAACATGTATGTTAACGGTTACTATGAATTTGAAAACTGAGGCAGCAACTATGACGTTTTTTCCTCAAAGATTCACATGATCTTCAGGATTAAAACAAATGTGATTTGAAAGGAGGCTAACATTTAAAATTTTAACATAACCCATATTTGTTGGGTGGTTAATTATACTTCCTTTCTGCATAGATTTGAAATTAATATTTGAGAAATATCAATCAACAGTTATGTGTCAAGATTAAAGATTTAAGATGGCCAAGTGAGCCTCCAGTGAGTTCATTCATTTGGCAGGTATTTTTGGAATACCTTCCATGTGGCTGGCTCTGTCCATAGCAGGGCCCGTGGAGCTGGTGGCGGGGCTGACAGAAAACGAAGCAGGAAATAGAAAAATATGTGATATGTCACAGGGCGATGAGTGCTGAGAAGGAAAATGAAGTTCACGTGAGAAGCAGTAGCAGCCCCAACAAGGAACGGAGGTCATTGGTAAATCATAGTTTTAGGTCACAGAAATCATCTTCTCTTAAAAGTTAACATATGTGCTAGATGTTTGTTTGGGCCGCCTGGCTGCTGCACAATATTATTTCAGCTATTTCCAGAAAATACTTAGAGTAAAGTTTTTATGGAAAAATGGGTTCTTGGTGTTGCCCCAACCCACCTGCGTCAATGACAATCAGGGCTCTTTTTGTATTGACTGAGCAGGGATCTGTTGGAGAGACGTGTTATCTCTGGGCTCTGTATCTGAATTATCCTTCTCTGGGGCATCGCATGGTGAGGGTTTTGATTTGAAGCACATGAGGAAGTGGCCCCCATGGAGCTCACCTATGGACCTGGGCTGTGAAAAGTCAGACTTGTCTTGAATATATTTCTGGATTGGTTTTATAGGTGGATGGATGGATGGATGGATGGATGAATGGATGGATAGATAGATACGGATAAGTCGAATGAGATAGATATGAAACGTTGTGCTAATTCCATTATTCCTTCATAGCAAAGGAAGGAGTTAAGTGTTTACTAAGGGATGACTGTGCCTGGGCACTTTACATGCACCATCTCACCCCATCACATGGGGGTGAGATTACGTCTACTTGTGCTTACACCATGGAACATGAAGGAATGTTTTTCAAAGGGGCCAGTATATTTAATCCTCTAGGAAAAAAGCCAGATTGTAGTTGCTTATTCCCAAAGAGTGGGGCACTTGGGGAAGTGTGGATCAGTAGAAAACTGAGCAGCAGGGGGCCTCTGTGCAGGGTGCATAGGCTGATCCCGGAGGAGGCGTGAGTTCTGTGCGGTTGAGAGACCGTCATCTGTCATCTTGGAGGAAATTCTAAGCTAGGAAAGAGGCCGACGCAGCATCCCTCCACACTTTCACTTTAAGCAAGCACTTGATCTGCCGTGTGAAGAAACATCCTCATTCTTCAACTGAAGTCTTTTGAGTTGTTGAATTGCCACCACGCGGATAGTTACAATGAAAGCAAGCTGTTTGCATGCAGGAAGCCCCTCTCATAAGCATGCTCTGAGAAGAGACGGGGACCGTGGATTTCTCGGTCTTCTTTCCGTGAGGCCTTCCAAGAATTAATAAAGCAGATTCTTAATTGTTAGAACTAAGGCAGAGTCGAAATAGGAGACTTAATCTGTGTTTTGACTACATCCTCTGTTGTTGGTGACTATATTTTAAAACTTTTAAATGTACTCAGGTCGACTGCTCATCCCTTCCTTCCAAAAATATTAGTGGTGCACCTGCTGAGTGCAGGACCCTGTGCCTGAGTAATGCAGAGCTGCCCAGCAGGTCTCTGTTCTTGGTGAAGATGGGGATGGGAGACCCGTGCATGAGCAAGGCAGGCTGAGGCAGCAGAGACAGACTCTGTGGGGGGCTTGAGGGCCACCATACCCTGGACCTGCCTCCTCTCTGCAGCACCTGAGCTGCTTGATTGACCCATTTTAGGTGTGTCAAAAGTCCTATATTCAGTTTGGGTCTGAGGGCAAAGCATTCCCAGGCATTAGTTGTCTCCTCGAAGTCAGCAGAAGGAAGGATAGGATAGAGACTTCCTAGGCAAAGGCTACCATAGCAGATAAATTTTTTCAAATAAAAATCTCCTTTTCACAGAGCTTCTTAATAAGCTCCTGGCAAGGCTGCTATCAATGCATCCTGCCAGTAAAGAAGAAAGGAAGAAAGGTAAACAGCCTGGGCATCCCAGGCCTTCCTGGAACTTTCATAGGATTGGCTGATTGTTTCTCACAGTTCTGATTAAATTGTTAGCCCCAGGGAAAGCACACAGACATCTGAACCGATTATGAATTCAGAATCGCAACTGAAATACCTCTGTTTAAATTTGTCTAGCTTTAATGCAAACCAAATCAATTAGCTGTCAGTCTGACTAATATTTACTCCGCCCAGTCATTACAATTAAACACTTGGTGAAATTAGCTGTTTTATGTAAGTATTTAGTGTTATCTTTTATTGCAGTGCATCGGAACGTTTCCCTACGTTGGCAAAGCATTTTTATGATACCTTCACATCTGGAGAGTTGTGTAATTAATATTATTAACAAAAGGAAAAGATGATTTAATATTATTCAGAGACTTCGGAATGTGAGGCTGCCATTGTGTTCAAATGACCAAACTGGAAATGAATGTTATGGGGCTTAGGATAAAGTTCCATCGAATGCAGACGGTATCTTATTTTAATTAGTTCCAGTCCTTATTGTATAAAAGTGCTTTGATAAGTGATGGAATGCACAGTCCACCCCACGTCACATAAAAGCAGATAGAATGTACATTTGTGAAAGCAAAACAAAACTCAAGGGGGGGTCAGCAGCAGGACTCTGTTAAGCACGTGTGTGCACGCACACTTATTAGGCATCTTCTTCGCCCTGATCCTGTACCGGAATGGTACAGTCATGTTCCTTGCATTCTTAATTACCTTTGCTTGATGTTTTTCTTGCCGTCTTTGAAAAGGGCCGTTTTGCTCAGATTGCTTTGTTACTCAGCCCTGTCCTTGGAGGAACAGCCCAAGTGTTCGCAGTGTGCAGTTATCGGTCGCTGGGTTTTTCCAAGGCTTGTCATTTAAGCAAACTGAAAGCATTTGTTTTTAACTTGTTCTTTTGCCAAAAGTCTGGAGAAGGGTGGATATTACAGAAGCGTCGACCAATCACTGAAACGGCTCACAAATTTTTTTAAAATTACTTGTTCTGATTATGTTCCAAGCTGGCTTATAGTTAGTCGTTGCTGCCTGTGTCTTCCAGACCTAACATTTTAGCATGATGACTTGGGTTCAGCTCTTTTCCTTCCCTACAGATCTCAGCCAGATTGGTGATGGAAATGGAAGGATAAAGATGTTCAGAGGGAGCCTTGGTGGCTCCTTCTAGGGCCGTAGGAGGCTTGGGTTCAATGCTTCATTTCAGTGCTTTAAAGCGTAGAAGTTGCAAAATGATTGCAAGGACCAGAGGAGGCATTCTGTTTTGTAGGATGGGACTTTGCCCCCAGAGTTTAATCAAAGCTCGGGTTTCCTTCCAGCAGTGATGCAATGTTGAAGCAGATCTTTCCATTAACCACAGATGGAATTTTATCTAACAGTTTTGTGTGCTAGAGCAATTCAAAGTGCAAACAAACAGAAAGTTCCTGACGAGAGCACATAGACAGTAAGTGACCACATTGGTCTCAGAGGTTGATGAACTGTGTCACGGGCTGAGGGCAGGGCCAGGCAGCTGCCCAGGGCCCAGCGGATTTGCCCACGTGGGGACGGTGGACTGCTCCCCCATGAGGGTGATCGAATGACAGTGACAAGTTGGCTGTTCACATTTTCAGCACCACCCAGCTGGTTCTAGTGGCATGGCTGCTAGGAATTGGTAAAAAGTTTGAATGTGTAAATTTACCTTAAAAGACAGCATTTTATTCTTTCACAACATGCTCTGCCCTTCTGCTTAGATATCTCAAAGACAATCCAAAGTCAGTATGTCCCAAACCCAGCTCACTGTCTCTGACCCTAGTCTGTCTCAGAGGGAAGCGCTCATCTGCATTCCACTGCAGTGCCAGCAGCCTCTCCTTCCCCCCTACACTTGTTCCACCTCCCGTACAACCCGGCCCTGCCATGTCCTGTGTCTCCTGCCCTAGGCCCAGCTCCTGTCATCTCTTGCCTGCACCACTGCACTGCCCTCCTTGCTGGCCTCATGTGGGCATCCTTGCCCCTGCCAGTCACCTCCCATACTCCTGAGGGATCCTCTGAAATACATGCCTGATGGTGCCACAAAGCTGTATCTGCACCTCCCAAACCCTGCTTTTTCTGGCCTCCTGTGGCCCCCTGAGTCCCGGCCACCACTGGCCTTTAAGGTCCTCCTCGGATGACTTTCGCTCTTTTTCCCTCTGCAGAGCTTTTGCACAGACGGCTCCCCACCTTCCCCTCTGGGCTCCAATATCCCTGCCACCAGGAAGCCTGCTCAGAGGCTGCGGACTTGGCCTGCTCTTCTAGCAGTCGTATGTTTGTATTCTAGGTCTGGCCCTAGAGTAGGAGCACACAGCAGTGTTTGTTGGGAACGATGACTAGTTCAGTTTGTTTGGGATCTGTCAGGGACAGACAGAGTCGGCAGGGGAGCTGCAGGTGGTTCCTGGGGGACCTGGATCGTCAGGCTTGGGAGGGCGTTCAGTATTCCAGAACCAGAGGAGAGGCGATGGGAAGGCGGACTGACGCTGCTGTGCGGATGCCTCAGGAGAGAGGAACTTGGAGTTCAAAGCATGCAAGCCCATCTCTTGCCAATGCAACAGGAGGTTATCGAGGGTCAAGGCCACATATCATTTGCTTTTACTCCCTTACAAGTCCAGCAGCGACCCAGAGAACAGTAGACAATGCTTCCTGAAGCATATCTCAAGTTCCAGAGATGTGGTTCCTATAAGCAAGTTGTGTGTAACATAAGCAACTTCTTTCTATGTAAATACTTTAGAAGTAAATTCTGACCCACCTTGGCTAAATTATGGAAAAATCCTAAATGTAGTTTTCAATTGACAAAGCCGTATCCTGTACTGCTGGAGCTAAAATAACAGAGGTACTGACAGTGACTGCGTGTCAGACACGTTGAGCAGCGTTGGGCTTCATAGTTTGTTAGTCTGCGGGGGCAGTTGTAACAAAGTCCCACAGGATGCGGGGACTTCAACCACAGAACGGTATTGTCTCACACTTAGGAAGGTTGGAAGGCTGAGATTACAGCGTTGGCAGGGTTGGTTTCTTCTGAGGCCTCTTGATCCTCACGTGGTTGTCCCTCTCTGCGAGGTGGCTCTGTCCTAATCTCTTCTCATGGGACACTGGCCAGATTGGATTAGGGTCCCCCGCATCATGACCTCATATTAACGTAATTACCTCTTTAAGGCCCTTATCTCCCATTGCAGTCACGTTCTGAGCTACCCGGGGTTAAGATTTCAACATAAGAATTTAGGGGTTCACAGGTCAGCCCCTAACAATAGGTGAAGCTGGGCTCCAGCTGCCTCTTCTGTTGTCAGTGAGTGGAGGGTGGAGGCGGGTGGCGGGCGGTGGGGAGAGGGGCACCTTCTGTCCCCTTTCAGCAAAATAAGAACTAACTTACAAATGAGTAGCTTTACTTTCCCAAAGAGGTTTCACACACACTGTCCCATTTCCGTCATCAGCAGAGCGAGGACTTCCCTCTCTAGTGACTGTTAAGCAGGGGTCTTCTGGCACCTGTAGTTTAACTTCAATGGAAAGAATTCAAGAAATGGTCTCTACGCTGTTGCAGTTATGGCTGCAGGGGAGGCAGTGGGGAGGGAGCTGGGCTCGCGGCTGCCTGGATGACACGGGAGGTGGTTGGGGGGGAGGCTTTCTAGGCTGAGTTAGAATCTCCTTTATTTTCTGGTTCCTCCTCCCCCTCCTCTACTGTGCGGGCTTACTCACTGGGTTCCCGCTGTGTGATTGCCGTGGCAGCCTGGGGTTTCCCGGCCCCACCCCAAGGTGAGCCAGTGCTGCGCCAGAGGTGGGCCTGGGCATCTCGCCGTGATGGGCTCTCACGAAGCCATGTAATCATCTCTCACTTGTCGCGATGGTCCTCTTGCCCTGCTGGAAGATGACAGCCGCAGGACCAATCCCTCACTCAGGGAGAACTTGGATCTGCTTTCTGCCTCTGTCTAGCTTGGTTCAGTGGTTCTTAGCCATTCGGGGGAATCACAGGCCCCTTTGAAAAGCCGATGGAAGTTGTGGGGCCTCTTGCTCTCCAGAGGGAAAAAGACATCATGCTCCTGCCGGCACCATTTTGCATACGGTTCTGGGGTTTCCGGGACTCGAGCCTGTCCTTCCACTCCTTGAGGGACTGTGGGATCCAGGGCAAGATGGCTCCAGTGTGCTGCATGAATCGTCGCCTGTCAGTGAGAGAAGGGCCACGTTGCACATTATGCAGTGACGGGCACTTGTCGGGGAGTGGGATTTTTCTTTCTTTAAATTCACCAGTCAGGCTTCTCATTGAGCTCTTTAGCTGGTTGGATGTTGGCCCAGCGAGGTGCTCAGAGCAGTCAAGGTTGATGGGAATCAAGATCTAAGTGCCACAGACTGTTGAGTGCACAAGCTCTGAGAGAGGGACCGGTCCCAGCCCCTGCTTTACAGTGTGGAGACGGAGGCCCAGGCAGGGTGCCCACCTCCCACACAGAGAGAATAACAGGTTTACTTTCTACGGTGCCCTGATTGTTCTCTCCTGGAGGAGGCTTTGGAGCTTGGTGGCTCCCGGGTGCTGAGGTGTGGCCTCCGACTCCCTCCCTTGATATGCCCTGGTGGACAGTCAGGTCTGGCTTGCAGTCCCCTTGTTCTTTCACAGTTACAGAATAAAGTAACCTTCACTTTGATGAAACCAGGGAGAAAAGAGAAAAGAAAGAGCTGGCCAAGCTGTCTCCCTTGCTTTGGCTACAACTGTGCAGAACCTGTGTGAACCTGGTGTCCGCAGCCCTGCCGGTGCGTACTTCCAAGAACCTCAGCAGCTTGACTCCCTTGATGCTGTGTGGGACCCCTGGACCGCTGGGGGAGGGTGCCTGTGTATGCCTTTTGTGGCCTTCACTCCATCTCAGAGCAAAGACTGAAGCCCCTCTCCTTTTAGGACTCTCCAGCTCCCAAGAACTTCTAGGGGCCTTCCTGAGCCACAGCAGGGCCCCTCTGAATAGGCACGGGCTTGAAGTTAGGGCAGAAGGACGTGGTGGCTTTGGGTGGACGTGCAAGTGGGAGGGATTTCATGCTCTCTTTGGTGGCACTGGCTCATGAGTGAAAGTTTCAAAACACCCACCCCTGTCGCTTGTCACACCTGGGAATGATATGTCAGCAAGCTTCTGGCCCACCTGTGGCCCACAGGGAAGAAGACAGGGCCAAGGCTGCCCATGGCTGCTCGCTGAAAGGACGCTTGGACAAGGATCACAACTTGGTGGCGTGGACAGCCTGCAGCATGGCAAGCCATTTACTGGAACGCGGGCAGGGCCCCCTCCTGGGTCTCTGCTTGTTTATGTTACCCTTTAGGAACATCTTTAGATTTTACCTCGTCTTATCAACAGAGGGACAGTCAACGGATGCCTCATTTTAACTTGGCTTCTCAAGAAGGAATCTGGAGGAAGCACACACTACAAAAGAAAGTGTTGCTGCGCGCTTGTCTTGAGAAGACGATGAAGTCTTCTTCATGATTAGAACTCCCTGCCCCAGAGCGTAGCTTATCTATAACTGTGCTGCATGTTTAGCAGGAAACATACATTTGGAAAACAGAGAAAAGGATAAAAAGGTCAGAGTGAAGTTCTATCTTCAAAGTATGACGTTAAAGAAATCCTGGCACTTTCTACAGATTTGCAGAGAAAGATGGTTTGTGTTTGGGCTAGAAGTGGCATTTGGCAAACCTTGCCTTTGCCCCAAATCACTTATAGTTGATCTTCCACAAAAAAAAGTCAACAGATGTCATCTAGCAGTCATTTAGTCCTAATCACATTTTCTTTCTTTCTTTCTTTTTTTTTTTTTTTTTTTTTTTTTTTTTTTTTTTTGAGACAGAGTCTCACTCTGTTGCCCAGGCTGGAGTGCAATGGTGCAATCTCTGCTCACTGCAACCTGTGAGGGTTGCTTCCATTCGATGGGAGAGCTGGAGTTTTAGTCGCTTGGTTTGGGGCTGGTGACACACCTCTGACCTCCACAGAGTGTCCAGGTGGCTCCTGGTTTCACCCCGAGGGGGCATTGAAGGCAGAGCTTTGCATCCCAGCTGGGGATGGGAGGGGGAGGCACTTTGGTCCTGGCCGGGAACCAGGTATGTTCATGCTGATCTTCCCAGAACCTAGCGCCAGACACACAGGAAGACTCAGTGCATTTTTGTTGAGTGAGCCACAGAATAAGTGACCCCAGGATGCCTGCTCTCCGGAGACACTGGGGAAGGTGAACCTGGCAAATGGCTTTCTCTTTGTGATGGGTAGGTGGTGGGATCCGGGATCCCCTTGTGCTGTCCTGGAGCTGGGTGAGAAGCAAGGGAGTGACTGGAACCCAGAGGAAGGGACACAGTGGGTGCTGGGAGAATCAGCCTCTGCCACCGCGCTGTCTGCCTGCATCCCGTCTCCACAGAGAAGCCCCCGTGCCTGGTCAGTCATCTGTTGTACAGTGTTCGGTTCCATTGGCCTGACAGCACCTCACTTGCCGTCAGAGACTTATAATGAGCAGGTGTGTTAGCAGAGAGAGGGCTGCCCCTGCGACCACGACAGAGAGAGAGCCCCAAACTGTGCTGCGGGCCCCAGGCTATCACAGTCCCCCTCAGAACTGTGTGCCAGTGTTGTGGGGTTTTGCCCAGAGCCCAGCAAGGGCCAAGGGCCGGGATGCCCAGGCTCTTCCAACCTGCTGAGAAACCCTCTTATGACTTCTGGCTCTACACTTTCCCACATCTCCCAGATGATTAGTGGGGTGTCACCCACTTGGGCTTGGAAGGGCAGAGAGTGCCTCCTCTGACTGGAAGTGTGGTCTGGTGGGCACAGCAATTGGAAGGGGCTGGATGTTGTTAGAATGGAGAGTTCAGGGCCCCTTAGCACAAACAGGGCTCAGCCTGGCAGGAGGGCGGAACATCCCTGGGAGCTTTGGGCTGTGCGGGATCTACATGCCACTGTATTTTGTAATAGCGTGCTTAACAGATTATGAAATATTGTTTGCGGCATCTTAGACCAGGTAAAAAGCCTTCTAGTTCAGGCAGTAATATATGGGAACATTGCAAAATGCCATCAGCCGGTGTTAGGAACAAAATATCTCATTTTATAGTTTTATTTTCTGTGGAAGTATCTGTCAGCGGCCATTATAAATTATCTAGGACTTGGTGCTGAGGATTTTTTAAGTGTGTGACGTGAAACTGATTTTGAGCCCTTTGCAGTGTCTCTAAGGCGCCTGGTCTGCTGGGGTTTTATAGACGAATTACATCGGGGTGGGACAGGCTGGGATGCCTCTCTTCCGGCATTTTGCCCTGTACACCAAGGATGTCTTGGAGGCCATCCCCAGCCCTAAATCTGAGCTGTTTATGCAGGTGCTCAGCTCTCCTTGCTCAGGGTGATGTGGGGAGGCCAAGGCTCAGGGACGAGGAAGAGAAATCTTGTCCCTTTGCTCTTGGGGACCGTTACTCCCTGCCCACTCAGCCTCAGGTAGCTCTGTTCTAGCTTCCAGCATGACCCTGTGTTGCCAGCCTTGGGTCACCTTGGGGCCCTGCCCCCTTCTCTTGTTCCTCCCCTGCCTCTAGCTGCCTCCTCCAGGCAGCCTGCTCTGTTTGGAACTCACATCATCCTCTGATTGGTGGGATCCCCTGAATGTAGTGCAGACTCCTCGAGAGCACGGCCCTGGTGCCCATCCTTATCCCACCCATGTCAGGCCCCAGAGCCAGGCTGAACCCCAGCTTTGAGCATTATTCAATCAGGTGGAGCTGCCGTGGTAAGACCAAAGAAAACATTCCCACTCAGGGTCCAAGAAGTCTTTACCCCAAGATCCTTTTAAAATAAAAAGTTTTTCCAGCTTGAAAAGAATGTGTACACAGGATGATAAGAGCAGGTGTGCTCCAGGCACTGGTCTGAGGGCTTTATATGTGTTGTTTCTTATATCAACCCTGTGGCAACCCATGGCTGTCCCCACTGTGTGTGTGGACACCACCCTGAGGCCATGGATGTCCACTGTCAGCTCCAAGTCACACAGCTGGTGAGCGCGGGGCTGGGTTTTATTGCAGGTGGCCTGGTGCCTTGATTCTTGGTCTTAAATATCAGTGATACAGCCTTGTGAACTTTTTTCCTTGATCATGAAAACAAATCATGCTGATTGAAAGACATTTATGACATCCTGAAAGTAATTGTAAAATTTTAAATTAGCAATAATGTCACCACCCAGGAACTGATGCTACTGCTATTTTGCTGTATTCCTTTCTAGATTTTTCTCTGTGCATGTTTTGGTACCATATTGCTGGTGGCTGCCAAATATTCCAATATATGGCTTATCATATTTACTTATGTCCTTACTGTAAAGCAAATTCCAATACCAGTTAACCAAACACTTTCTTCATTCACTGCTTTCCCATGTGTGTATTTCCTTTTTCTTCAGGACAAGGATCACCAGATAATTTATTGGCAATTTCACAAGGCTGGCTTCCTTCCTCCTCTCCCTTTCTCCCTCCCTTCCTTCTTGTCTTTCTGTCTCTCTCTCTCTCTGTCTTTTTTTTTTGACAGGGTCTTTCTGTGTTGCCCAGACTGGAGCACAGTGGTACCATCATGGCTCACTGCAGCCTTGACTTCCCAGGCTCAAGCAATCCTTTCACCTCAGTCTCCTGAGGAGCTGGGACTACAGGCATGTGCCATCATGCCCAGCTAGATTTTTTTTTTTTTTTTTGGAGAAGTGGGGTTTCCCCATGTTGCCCAGGCTGGTCTCAAACTCCTGGGTTCAGGCGATCTTCCTGCCTCGGCCTCCCAACGTGCTGGGATGACAGGCGTGAGCACTTTCTTTCTTTTAGTACAGCAACTTCAAAATCTATCAGAGTGGTGTTATTTCTTCCTCTGTATACACAAACAAGTTCTCATCTTTCAAATGTAGTCACTTTGAAGTGAAAATGTCCCCAGGAACTTACCATCTAAAATATCTACTATGACACAGATATTCACGCACAAGGAAATCTGTAGCACCTGCAGAGAGGCTACATAAAATCAAGAAATCGTTTCTAATATAAACAGTAATTGCATTTCTTCTGGTAGGTGAAATGGCTCCAGCAACAGGAAGTGAAACGAAGGGTGAAGAGACAGGTGCGAAGTGACCCGCGGGCCCTTTACTTCAACGACCCCATTTGGTCCAACATGTGGTACCTGGTGAGTAGGACGGGACCTCTGTCTGCCCCAGGACACTTGCACTGCCAGGTCTCTGAAATGGGTTAATTTCCCTCAACAAAGCTAAATTCAAACAACATCTCCAGACAGACACACTTCACCTTGAGGCTGTAAAACCCCTACTGCAAGGCTGTGCAGTACCGGCTTTCTTGTGGATTTTTTCTGAAACTTTGTGCAGCACACCCTGGGATGGGGGCTCTTTGAGAAGGGAAGTGATTTGATGCAGGCTGTATGACTAAATGGCAAAGCCCAGCCCATGGACAGAGCTCCTGTTGGGAGGCGATGCCCTGGGAAAATGATAGATTGCAGGTGCAGAAAAAGCAAGGGAGCCATCTGCATGATTCTCGATCCGAGTGGGAAAGAGGAGCTCTGCTATGTAAGGCAGGGATAGGTGTTCCCTCCTTATTTACTCGCAAGCCTAAGCGCCTCCCTGTGGGGTGTGCACCGAGTGTCAGTTCTGCATCTGGAATGTCCATGTCGGGGGGACTTTGTGTCTTTTGTGCTTACAGCATTGTGGCGACAAGAACAGTCGCTGCCGGTCGGAAATGAATGTCCAGGCAGCGTGGAAGAGGGGCTACACAGGAAAAAACGTGGTGGTCACCATCCTCGATGATGGCATAGAGAGAAATCACCCTGACCTGGCCCCAAATTATGTAAGTCAATCCTCGGAACTGACATGCAAATATATTCAACTGTGCTGGTCATTAAGTAAATGCAAGTTTAAAAACGGTAAGGTCCCGATCTCCCCCAGCCCCCATTAAGTTAGGCAGTAAAGAAAACTATGCTGGAGAGAATTAGGAAAATGAATATTCTGCTACTTGCTACTGTCAGGGGCAAGGGTTTTGCAGAGGGATTCATCCACATGCTTGCACAGTCACATACACTTTTAGGAATGGAGCCTAAAGAACTAAGAAATGCGTGGAGGCGGATCATCAGTGTACAGATAGTAGCAACATGAACAGTGACAGGGTGACAGTGTGAAAACACGGGCTCCAGGCCCAGAGTACCTGGGTTCCTATCCTGGGTCTGCAAATGATTAGCTCTGAGATCTTGAGTAAGTTACTTAACTTCTCTGTGCCTCATCTGTAAACATTTTACCGTCTGTAAAATGGTTCATAAGAGAACGACTCTCTCCTGGAGTTATTGTAAGGACTAAAGTAGTTAAATGTAAGGACGCAAGCTTGGCATGTCGTAAATATCATAGATGCAAGAAGTACTCTAAGGGACTTGGGCACCTACCGGTGATTAAGTAAACCGTATTGTATCCATCTGACAGATCATTATGCAGCCCTTAGAAATGAATTTTGCAGACTACGTCAACAACACTGGAAAGCTTTTATCATATATTTTAAAAGGAGAATGTAAAATTATGTGAATACTGCTGTTACAGTCATATAAACAGAAGCATACCTTTTGAAAATATAAAATGAAGGAAATCCTGACCCACGTGGAAACGTGGATAAACGTTGGACGTTATGCAAAGTGAAATAAGCCAGTCACAAAAGGACAAATACTGCCTGATTCCACTTACACGAGTGACTCAGAGTAGCCAAAATCTTAGACAAAAAGGTGGAGTGGGGGTTGCCAGGGCCTGGGAGAGAGGAGTGGGGAGGGGGTTTTGGAGGTTGAAAGACTTCTGGAGATGGGTAGCAGCGATGGCCGCACAGCACTGCGAATTAATGCCACCGAGCCGCACACCCGAGAATGGTTAAGGTCGTGTGTTTCCTGTCACGTAGCAGCGATGGCCGCACAGCACTGTGAATTAATGCCACCGAGCTGCACACTCGAGAATGGCTAAGGTCGTGTATTTCCCGTCACGTATATTTTACCACGATAAAAACGTATATGAGATTATAGCTATAGCAAGAGAGGAACCCCGCGTGTGGTTTCTCTATTTGCCAACGGAACGTAAAATCCATTTAAAGCAGAGCTGTCATATGCCATTTCTCCTCACTCACCAAGATTCCATTTCTTAGGATTCCTACGCCAGCTACGATGTGAACGGCAATGATTATGACCCATCTCCACGATATGATGCCAGCAATGAAAATAAGTACGTCACCTCGCCTCCTCTCCCCGGCTTCTCTTCCCCTCCCTGCAGCGTCGCTGTTGAATGTGTGTGCGAGGGAGCTGGAGAGGCGGTGGCTGCCGGCATATCTTCCCTGCCCGGGCGCGAGGCAGGCTTCTCCAGGAGTCACAGGCCATGCCAGGCACAGCCCTTCAGGCATGGCCAGCTTCTGTGGAGTTAGCCTGTTCCTCTGGGGTGTCACCGCTGCCGGGCAGCTAGAAATGGGTGTTTGACAGACATCGTTCCTGTTTCCAACTTTCTTGAAATATTTTAAAAGAGAAACCCTGAAGTCTAACGGTCTCCATGACCTGCTGTGTGAAGACAGCAGTTTGGTCTGTTTGAGCACACAGGTCACATCCCCAAGCTTTTGTGACTCTGTGACCTTAGGAATGAGGTGGAAGGGGCATGAGTAAGTAATGCTGGATAGACCCAGGTTCAGATCGCAGCTCTCCCACTTACTGGCTGCGTGCATGCTGGGTGAGCTGGTTGAAACTTCATGTCTTAGTGTCTTAGAGGCTCGTCCAGGCTAGTGATGTCCCCTACCTCACAGGGTCACAGGAGGGGTCAGTGAGATGATGCATGAGGAATGCCCCCAGCAGATTCTCCCGAAATGGTGGGCGTTTTTGTGTCACTGTCGTTTTGCAAGTGGAGGCAGTGGGGTCTGGAGAGCCCAGGTGACTTTGCAGTGTAAACGGCAGCCCTGGGGTCAGTCCTGGGAATTCATTTGCTGTCTCTTTCCTTTCTCCATCAGCATGCCCATACCCTGAGCTCTTATCATTCCTCTAAAAATATTTAGAGGGAAATAATAAAAGCTTTTTCCTCCTCCCCACTGTTGACAAGATTCTTGCTGAGGGGCGTCTCCCGATTATAGTCTTTTAGTTTGTGGTTGCTTTGAATCTGAGATTCACAAACGGGTGCACAGGCAATGCTGTGCAGGAAGCCTCGGCCACTGGAGTTCCACACAGCAGGCTGCAGAGCTCCCGCGAGCCTGCAGCAGCCCAGCCTCATGCACGTCCCAAGGTGCCCTTCCTGCTGCCAGTGAGGATGCCTGGGGCAAAGGAGGAATGACCCACATACCACGCAGTGACCCTTGAAGGGCAGGATTCAATCCCATCCCGAGCCATCCATCGAGCTCTGTGACCCCGGGAACAGCCCTGGCCTTGAAGCTGTGTGGCTTCCAGGGAAGGACAGATGACTCTCTTCCAGAGGGCTGCTGCCTGGGGTGATTTTTAAAGGCAGCTTTAAATTTGAATCAATGATTCCCATCCTCTGTGGACTCTTCTCAAAGATGTGCTATTTCAAGTTGCTCCTACTTTGGCCCCCGCTGGAGGAACTGACCCGACGTGGCACATCAGAGAATGGGGTCATTACTGAGGAAAACGCAATTTGTTTTTCTGGTCATTTCTTCATAGTCTCCCAGCTGCTGAGTGTTTAATTTAGAGCGTTCTTCCTCAGCTCCAGCTTAAATGGCCTTAGAAGCACAGGAAGGGCTGCCTCAGGGTGAGCATGGTGTTGTAGGTGCATAGGGGATGAGGCAGGTGACATCAGCACCAGACTGTTCCTTCTTTCATCCTGCCAGGCAGCAGGTGTCCATGCTGCCAGCCACAGGAGACACGAGGCCGAGGTGGCGCAGCACCCACCCTACACAGCAGTGGCCATGTGCCAACTACACGTGCTGGGAGGAGGAAGGTATAGGGCCACGGGCACTGGGGCAGGCACCTTCCTCCCACATGGGGGTCAGGGGAGGCATCCTGGAAGAGGTGACCATGCATGAGCACTTGCCACATTCAGGATGCCAGGAAGGGCTGTACCCAGGCTGACTTGGTGCCTTCTCCCAGAGTGGGGTTGGTGATGAGAAGGGATGCAGGAAATGGGCTTTAATGATATCTCTGGGCTTCGGACAACTGACTCTCTTGTTGCATTGAACTGAGCCAGGCACTGAATTCACTGAAACTTGCTGGGCTGCGTCCTCACTTGGTTTTTTCCTTTGTTTCAGACACGGCACTCGTTGTGCGGGAGAAGTTGCTGCTTCAGCAAACAATTCCTACTGCATCGTGGGCATAGCGTACAATGCCAGAATAGGAGGTAAGGCCGGGCGCGCCAGCCTGCGAGCCGAGGGGCCTGGGGCAGGGGCAGCTGGGAGCTCCCTGTCCGCTGGTCTCAGCAGCCTCCTGTTTTTTGGCTTTGGCCATGTCAGCAGATCCCTGGGCCAGACGCAGCAGTGCCGTCTGTATCATGGCCCAGGCAGCTGACCCACAGGGACTGGGGCCTCAAGACAGAGGAACTGCTTACTGTTTTGCCTGAAAAGCCATTGCAGTTCCCATCAGAAAGGTACCCTCTCTCCTCTGGTCCTGCTGGCCTGGCTGCTGACTCCTAGAAGGCTGCGTTGATTCCCCGCTGCCCATAGCCTTCAGTGGCTCCGTCACTTCCCAGACAGAGTGACAGCTTTTACCTGGGACCAGAGCCTTCCCTGGGTTCCGACTCCCACTCAAGCCTGCTGGCCCACTTCTCCTGCCCCTGCTCTGGCCTTAGAGGACATTTGTCATAGTGTCCCTTAGACACATCTGGTCTTCCCGATTGATGCCTGGGCTTGAACCGTTCCCATCCCCGCCTCCCCCCGTCTTTCCACTTGGCTCTGTCCACCTGTGCCTTATGGCAGCTCATGCCTGCTCTGTTCTGTGAAGTGCTCCCTAGATCCAGCTGTCCCCCGTCTCATTCACCAGGGAATCACCTCTTCTTGGTCCCTTTACGGAGCAGCAGCCGCCCCCGCCCCAGCGTGCGTCTGGTCTTGCCATTTAGCTTCTCACACTGCTCAGTCAAGCTGCCCTTGCTAGGATGAGGCTTTGGAGTAAAGTGTTGAATGTCTTCCTATTCCCCATGGGAGCCCGGCAGTGTGACAGCTCAGTCACCAAGTGCTCTGAAGGCCCCTCTAGGTGCATGTCACTGACCCGGGAACTGAGCAAGTGGGGGCAGCAGAGAGGAGTGCCAGAGGGCCTCCAGGGACTGCGGCCTCACCCAGGAGGCCTGTCTGCCCCTCAGTCCGAAGGTGCGCCTGCTCACTCAGGTGGCTGCAGTGGGAAACCACCTTCCCGGGGGGGCACTGCTGTTCCTGCCACTGAGCCTTGGTGAGGGTGGCTGCAGCCGCTTTCTGCCGTCCTGCCACCGAGCCTTGGTGAGGGTAGCTGCAGCCGCTTTCTGCCATTCTGCCACCGAGCCTTGGTGAGGGTGGCTGCAGCCGCTTTCTGCTGTTCTGCCACCGAGCCTTGGTGAGGGTGGCTGCAGCCGCTTTGGCTCCACTTATGAGCAGTACCAGGCAGGGAGGTTGGGCCACGGTTCCCTGGATTACCAGTCCTTGGGGGAATTTCTTGTGTTTCGAAAAGAGGGTCCTTAGCTTTTACTTAATTAGGACTCTGCCTGCCTTTTCCCATGGAAATCTTGAAAGTGGCTTGGATTTTCATTTTATAGCAGAATTAACCCCCAAGGGCGCGTTCTGCAGAACAAATCAGGAGACTCTGTCAACTGGCCTGGCTCCTTTGTGGATAGTTCTTGCAAACTGAGATATATAAGTTCTCCCTGGAGTCTTTGATGATGGATGCAGAGCCCTGAGACGTCTCTCCAGGATCTGTAGAATCGGGCCAACCTGGGTGCCAGTTCCATTCCCACCACTCACTGTCTGTGTGTCATTGAACAACTTACATAACCTCTCTGAGCCAAGGTTTCTTTACCTGTGGGGTGAAATGACCACAAGGCAGCTGCCTCCCCAGTTTTGTTATGAGGATGAAGTCAGATACCATGTGTGAAACCATCGGCTTGGGCTAAGTCTGCAGGGGATAGCTGAGCTCCTCCTTCCCTCTTGCTGAGACTCTCAGTGGGAGAATAAAAACCATTTGTGTTGCTTTGAATGAGGGGTGGACCCCACCTTTGGAGCTGCTTGAGCCTTGCCCCCCCAAGTCCCTAGACTTTGAGCATGGCATCCTCTGGGAGCCGTTAGAAATGCAGAATCCCCACCCCAGGCCTACGGAGTCAGGGTCTGCATTATAACAAGATCGCAGGGGATTTGTCTCCAAGTGACAGTGTGAGAAGCGCTGGTTTAGAGGACTCCCTGGGTCTCACAGGTAGGTAACACCTGCGTCATGGATTGTGGGGAGGAGTTAGTGGAAGTAACATGCATAAAGATCCTCCCAGATGAGGTGCACAGTAAATACAGCGTTACCGGTAGATAACGCTACACTCATCACCAAACTCTTTCCCTACGTTTCCCGAGTCCTGCAAGTGAAGGGGCTCCCTCCAGATCTGGAAAATGTAGGGATAGAATTTGGCATGTGTTTAAAACAAGAATAATAGCAATGCACTGTGGGTTTATAACGTATGAAGCTATATATGTATATATATATATATATGTATGTATATAAACAACAGCAGGAATGGTAACAGTCATGGTGAATGGAAACGCTCTTAGATTTATACGTTATACAGAAAGTAGTATACTATTAATTCCAGATAGACTGGGATAAGTTAGGATATGCATTATAGTCTCTTGAGTGACAACTAACAATAAAGACATGAGAAGGAAGAGCTCTGTGGTCAGCTCCGGGGACATCCCAGGGAAATTCGCTGTTGTGTGCCAGAACACTCAGAGAGGGAGCTGTGTTACAGCATCCCACCCAGAGGTGGGCTTGGAGGGAGAACCAGGAGGAAGCGGGTTGGCTGCCTGTGTGGAGAGGCTAAAGCTGCTTGCAGCAGCTTTGGAGCCAGTGGCTATCACCAGATGCTTGGGTCAAGGCCAGCCTCAACCCCACACCCACCTTCCAGAGAGGTGTGAGCTCCACCTCATGTCCTCGATCTTTATGTGGCCTGCTCACCCCAGCCCCACGCCTCAAACCTAATTGTCTCCTCAGCACTCTCACGGGTAGTCAAGTCCTGCCGTGTCAAGCTCAGCCACACCCTCATGCCCTGCTCTCATGGGGTGCCTGCTCTGCCACCCCTGGGGCTCCTACCTGCCCCTTTAACTTCAATAGATGATCCTGTGCCATCTTCCTTGTTGGTTCCCTCCAAAGACATGCTGAGCTCCTAGAGGCCCAGAACTGTGACCCTCATCTCTTTCGTCTCTCTGTCAGTGGCATATCCAGTATTATACATGCAGCACGTGCTCAGCCATATTCAATGCATTAATTAAAAAATATCCCTGTTATCATGCATATCCTAACTTATCCCTGTCTATCTGGAATTAATAGTGTACTTTCTATATAATGTGTAAATCTAAGATTGTTTCCATTCACCATCACTGTCATTGTTTGTGCTGTTGTTTTTATATATTTTACTTCACATGTTATAAACCCACAGTGCATTTCTTTTATTCTTGTTTTAAACATGTAGTTGACTGCAAACTACTTATGAAAAGAAATACACTTACCTGCATGTGTACCATTCCACTGACTGGTCTTCCTTACTTTTTCTAACTTCACATTTCCATCTTTCCATTTATCTTCAGCCTGTCTCCAGGCTCTTTGGCATTTATTGAGGTTATCTCTCACCTCTTTTGGTATTTGTTGAGGTTCAGGTATGCTAGTGAAAAACTCTCTCCAATTTTATCTGAAAGTGGCTTCTCTTCATTTTTCTTAAAAGAAATTATGCTGAACATGACCTTCTAACTTTTTTTTTGTCTTTCAACACTTTAAAGATGTTATTCTGTTGTCTTCTGGTATCCATTGTTTTTGACGATGAGTCGATTGTTAATTGCCATCCTTATTGTTGTTCCCTTTTAAGAAATGTGATTTGTTCCTATGGCTCCTTTTTTTGTTTTGTTTTGTTTTTTTTTAAGAGATGGGGTCTTGCTCTCTCACCCAGGTCGGAGTGCAGTGGCATAATCATAGCTCACTGCAGCCTTAAACTCCTGGCCTCAAGTGATCCTCCCACCCGAGCCTCCCAAGTATCTGGGACTGCAGGTGAACACAACCTTTCCCAGCTAATTAAAAAAAAAACACACACACCTTTTTCCTTGTAGGATGAGATACTGCTGTGTTGCCCAGGCTGGACTCAAGCTCCTGGCCTCAAGTGATCCTCCCACCTCAGCCTCCCAAAGTGCTGGGATTACAGGCATGAGCCACCATGGCCCGTCCCTGTAGCTGCTTTCATAGTGTTATTTTTAAAAATATCTGTGCTTTGCCTGTGGCTCTAACATTCTTTTGTGTAGTTTTCTTCGTATTAATTCCATTTTGGGTTTTCTGTGCTTCTTAGTGGGTTATTCTTTTTAAAGAAAATTTGGAAAAAAAATTGTCAATATTTCTTCAAATTTTTTTAAGTTCCATTTTCTTTCTACTCTCTGTGGGCACAGTTATAGTTGTTAGATTGCTTAATACGCCTCACAGGTTACTGAGGCACTGTTCCTTTTTTTTAACCCTTTTTTCTCTGCTTCAAATGGGATGATTTTTATTGAACTTCAAGTTAACTAATCCTTCATTTTGTTGTGTTCAGTCTGGTCTTTAAAAAAAATTTCAGGGCTGGGCATGGTGGCTCACTCCTGTAATCTCAGCAGTTTGGGTGGCTGAGGTGGGTGGATCACCTGATATCAGGAGTTCGAGACCAGCCTGGCCAACATGCTGAAACCCCGTCTCTACTAAAAATACAAAAAATCAGCCAGGTGTGGTGGCACATGCCTGTAATCCCAGCTACTCTGGAGGCTGAGGCAGGAGAATTGGCTTAGACCTGGGAGGTGGAGGTTGCAGTGAGCTGAGATCATACCACTGCATTCCAGCCTGGGTGACAGAGCAAGACTCCATCTCAAAAAAAAAAAAAAAAATTCAGATATTTACTTTTCTGTCTTATGATTTCCATTTGACTCTTGTTTTACTGTTTCCGAATCCCTCCTGTGTCTCCGTCTCTTCAGTCATGATATCTGTCTTTTATTCTAGACTCTTTAACATGTTTGTAAGAAATACTTTAAAGTCTTTTGCACTTAATTCCAACATCTAGGCCATTTTAGGAGTATGTTTACAATGACTGATTTTTCTCTTTACAGTGGGTCATATATTTCTCTTTCTTTGCATATGTCTAGTAATTTTTTATTGTATGGTAGATATTGTTACATTGTAGAGACTCTGGATTCTGTTGTCTTTGAATATCATTAAGTTTAGTTCTTGGCCGGGCGCGGTGGCTCACGCCTGTAATCCCAGCACTTTGGGAGGCCGAGGCGGGTGGATCACGAGGTCAGGAGATCGAGACCATCCTGGCTAACACAGTGAAACCCCATCTCTACTAAAAATGCAAAAAATTAGCCGGGCGTGGTGGTGGGTGCCTGCAGTCCCAGCTACTTGGGAGGCTGAGGCAGGAGAATGGCATGAACCCGGGAGGCGGGGCTTGCAGTGAGCTGAGATCGCGCCACTGCACTCCAGCCTGGGCGACAGAGCGAGACTCCGTCTCAAAAAAAAAAAAAAGTTTCGTCCTAGCAGTTGGTTAAATGTGAGCTTGTGGAGACCTGATTATTCTTTAATGTTTGCTATCTTTCTGGTTTGCGCGTAGCCTTAGGGAAAATCCGTTAGCCCTAGCATATGGTCTTTACGCCTAGACCGTGACCCTTTGGTATTTCAGTGGAAAGCCTGAAATGTTTAAACCCAGACCTCCAGCTTAGCAAGTCTGAAACTCCAGATGGACTGCCCTGTAGTGGGCAGCAGCTGAAATACCTGCTCAGCTCCTCCAGCCTCTCAGCTGCTGTTTTCCTACTGGACTTCTTAGTGGGTTGCCCATGTATACTTCAGGGTTCAGCCAAGTGGTTGTGAGGAGTTTATATGTTCTCTTCTGTAGATCTCTCCTTTCTGAAATTTCTCCTCTCAATTTCCAGCAGCTCTGACAGTCCCAAACTCTATCCCCTGACTCCTCTGGAGAATAAGATGACATTTTACTGTACTTCAGTATTTGAGTTCTAGCCTCTCTGCACCAAAAGAAATGGAAAGTTCCCTCAAGAGGAAAAGTCATGTCAACTTGGAGCATACCCAGTATGGTTTGTCAAGAATTGAACCCCCTGCCTACCTCTGCCTTTTTCTGGTTGTTCTTCAATGGTCTTAAAAAGTTAATTTTTCCTAAGTAAATATTTTTTCAGAGTTTATAATTATTATCTTTAATAAGAAGAGTTAATCTGATATAAGCAACTCTGTCATTGTTGAACTTAAAACTTGTGGTTTATAGTTATCAATTAGATTGTGTATTAGTTATCTATTGCTGAGTGGCAGTCATTCTAAAAATGTAGCTGCTTAAAACAACAAACACTTGTTTTCCAGCACAGATAGTGGCTTTGCTGAATGTTTCTGGTTCAGGGTCACTGGTGAAGTTCCAGTCAAGCTGTTGGCTGTGATTGTAGTCTGAAGACTTGACTGAGTCTGGAGGATTCACTTCCAAGATGGGTTACTTACGGGGCTGTTGGCTGGAGTCCCTGATTCCTCACCTTGTGTACCTTTCCAGAGGGTTGCTTGAGTGTCCCCATAACATGGTAGCTGGCTTTCTTTATAACAAGTGATTCAAGAGAAAAAGCAAAACCAAACCAGCAATGTCTTTTATGACCTCGTCTCAGAAGTCACGCACCATCTCTTCAGCCATACTCTGTGCATTAGAAATGGATCACTAAGTTTAACAATACACTCAAGGGGAGAGAAATTTGGTCGCACCTTTTGAATAGAAAGGTGTCAGAAAACCTGTGGACATAGTTTAACCAATTTTCTTTGTAAAACTGCACATTCCTTATAAATGTTGTCACATAAAAATAATTAAATCAAATGAAAGAAACAGAGGAACTGTCCAAATTATATCTTAAGAAATAGCCAGGCGTGGTGGCTCGTGCCTGTAATCCCAGCACTTTGAGAGGCGGAGGTGGGCAGATCACCTGAGGTCAGGAGTTCCCGAACAGCCTGCCAACATGGTGAAACCCTGTCTCTACTAAAAATACAAAAATCAGCTGGATGTGGTGGTAGGGACCTGTAGTCCCAGCTACTTGGGAGGCTGAGGCAGGAGAATTGCTTGAACCTGTAAGGTGGAGGTTTCAGTGAGCCAAGATCGTGCCACTGCACTCCAGCCTGGGCAACAGAGCGAGACTCCATCTCAAAAATAAAAAAATAAAAAAGAAATAAAACTCCTTCAACCCCCAGTTTCCCTAGGTGTGTTGCCTTCAGGTGCATTAGCACCTACCCTGGGGAGAAATTTTACACTGTCAGGAATCCACAGAGGCATGTGCCATCTTCATTGTTTCCAGAGAGGAGAGTGGGGTACCCCTGTGCGGTCACTGGTCCCTGATGTCTTTCATTTTAGAGAGACTTTAATTTTATATTAAGTTGTCAAGCTGTACATTGATGATTTGTGCCCCCTTTTCATATATAATTTTTTAATAAAAATCTGTTTAAAGTTTTTATGGGCTGGGCATAGTGGTTCACACGTGTAATCCCAGCACTTTGGGGGTTGAGGCAGGAAGACCTTTTGAGCCCAGAAATTTGAGACCAACCTGGTCAACATAGTGATACCCTGTCTCTACAAAGAATTTTGAAAAATTTAGCTGGGCATGGTGGCACGTGCTTGTAGTCCCAGCTACTTGGGAGGCTGAGGTGAGAGGACCACATAAGCCTAGGAGGTCGAGGCCACAGTGAGCCATGATTGCATCATTGTACTCCAGCTGGGTGACAGAGTGAGACCCTGTCTCAAAAAAACAAAGTAAAGTTTTTATGATGTCAAATTTGTTCATCTTCCTTCATGACTCTTGAGTTTGGGATCTTGCCCAAGATAGTAAACCTGTTTTGTATTTCCTCTAAAAACTTAGTCTTAGGACAATAATTGGTCTTAAAATTTTTATGGTTTTCTCTTTTCTGTTTAGCTTTTTTTTTTTTTCTGAGACAGAATCTTACTCTGTCACCCAGGCTGGAGTGCAGTAGCATGATCTCAGCTCACTGCACCCTCCACCTCCTGGGTTCAAGCAATCCTTCTGCCTCAGCCTCCCAAGTACCTGGGATTACAGGTGCCCACCACCATGCCTGGCTAATTTTTTTGTATTTTTTATGTAAAGACGGTGTTTCACTATGTTGGCCAGGCAGATCTCGGACTCCTGACCTCAGGTGATCCACCTGCCTCAGCTGCCCAAAGTACTGGGATTACAGGTGTGAGCCACTACAACCAGCCTTTCTGTTCAGCTTTTTGATCCATATGGAATTTATTTCTGTGAGTAGTGTGAAAGAGAGATCCCCCCAAATCAATAGTTGGTGATTGCCACATGTGGCCCTCATCACATCCTAGATCCCCATATGGACACTGGGTCCGCCCTTACGTTTCCTTAGTCAGTTCCTTCATAAGCCCTAACAATACCACGCTTTGAATTATTACAGTTTAGGAGAGTTTTGGGGTTTTGTTTTTGTTTTTTTGGTAACTGATAGGGCAAATTTTCTCTTATGGTTCCTTTTCAAAAATTACTTGGCTATTCTTGCACATTTTCTCTTTCAGATGAACTTGAGAATCTGCTTGTCAAGTTCCATTAAAAAAAAAAAAAGCCCTGTTGGGATTTTGATTGGGATTGCTTGGAAATTATAGATTAATTGGGGGAGAATGACATCTTTACAATATTGAGCCTTCCCACCCAGGAGCATGGTATGTTTTTGTTTATTCAGGTCTTCTTTTACATCGTTTTTTAAAGTTTTATCACTTTCTCCATATCGATTTTATACATTTCTTATTAGATATATATCTAGATTTTTAAAAAATTTATATTTCTAATTGGTCATTATTGAAATGGATATAGGAAAGCTATTGATTTTTGTATGTTGGGTTTTGTTTCTGGTCACCTTATTGATCTCTGTGGGTGCTGTTGCTTTTCCCTTGGATTCTCTTGGCTTTTCTGGAGAGATGTTAAATAATAGCTATCTGTAAATATAATGGTGGTTTTATCTCTTTAATATTAATAACTCTCTTTTTCTTGCCTTATTTGAATATGTAGCAGTTCTTGATGAATATTGAATAGTGGTGGTTTATGGGTTCTGTTTGATTTCTGACTTATACAGGAATACTTCTAATTTTATGCCATTTGTAAATGTCTTCCCCGTAGTTACCCTTTATCAAGTTGAGAAAATTTTATTATATTCCTAGATTTCTAAGAGATTTAATCAGGAATGAATATTGAATATTTAAAAGTATCTATTGAGATTATTATATTGTTTTTCAACTTTATTGTTCAATCTGTGTAGTGTAATAAGTTACATTAATAGATTTCCTAAACTGGGCTAGGCACAGTGGCTCACGCCTGTAATCCCAGCACTTTGGGAGGTCAAAGTGGGTGGATCACTTGATGTCGGGAGCTCGAGACCGGCCTGGCCAAAATGTTGAAACCCTATTTGTACTAAAAATACAAAAATTAGCCAGGCATGGTGGCCGGCACCTGTAATCCCAGCTACTCGGGAGGCTGAGGCAGGAGAATCACTTGAAGCTGGGAGACAAAGGCTGCAGTGAGCCGAGATGGCACCACTGCACTCCAGCCCTGTAAGACTTTGCCTCAAAAAAAAAAAAAATCCTAAATTGGAAACTTTTTCTTTCATTTTTGAAATAAGTTCCATTTGCTCATGAGTATTGTTCTTTTGATACATCTGCATTCAACTGCTGATGTCTTCTTATGGTTTTACAACTTTATTTATAAAATGGATAGAATCACAGTTTCTGTGTTTTGTGATGTTTCTCTCTAACTTGTTTATCAGAGTCAGGCCAGTCTCATAGAATGAGTTAGGAAACTTTCTTTTCCTGTGCTCTGAAATAGTTAATATATTGTGGATAGTGCCTGATTTCTGAAGTGTTGGTAGAGCTGATTAACTAGTCTGATTGGATATGGTGACTTTCAAAAGGACTAGACCTATTCAGGTTTTCTGTTTCTTCTTGAGATTTTTGTAATTAAATCTTCCTAGAAAATCATCAATTTTTCAAGATTTTCAAATATATGACATAAATTTAATATCATATGCTCATAATTTAAAAGTACATCCTCCATGTTTATAGTTATAATTGTTTCTAATCTTATTTGTGACATCTCTTTTTTCCCTTGATTGATGAAAAATTTCTATTTTTAATAAAATAGGTTTTTTCACCTCAGTGTCATACAATATACCCATGTAATAAATTTGCACATATACCCCCTGAATCTAAAGTAAAAGTTGAAATTATAAAAAATAGTGTAAGTAAAAATAAAAAAAAACAGGCTTTTGCGGAGAACTAGGTTTTTTTTAATTGAGTTCCTTTATTTTCTACGTCATAAATTTCTGCTTTTATTTATTAATTCCTTCAGCTTTTAAATTTGTTGTTGCTGTGTTCTAATTCCTTGAATGGAATGTGTATTTAGTTCTTTATTTTCAGGATTTTATGTGTTCTAATAAATAAATAAATAATCATACATTCTCCTTTCATCACCTCTTACTAGTTTAATTATATGGTGCTTTTCTTGCTATATATTTCTGAATAATTGTACGTTTCAGCTTAGATTTTTCTCTTTAACCCAGGGGTTATTTAGAAGAGATTTATAAAATTTTTCAACTGTGTAGATTTTCTGATGCTCGTTTTGTTGTTAATTTTTAACTTTATTATATTGGGTTCACAGAATGTTCTGTATATTTTCTGCCTTTTGGAATTTATGGAGAATATCTTTGTGTCCTAATACACGTTCAGTTTTTGTAAATATGCCAATGGGTGTTTGCATTAGTCCGTTTTCACACTGCTGATAAAGACATACCCAAGACTGGGAACAAAAAGAGATTTAATTGAACTTATAGTTCCACATGGCTGGGGAGGCCTCAGAATCATGGTGGGAGGTGAAAGGCACTTCTTAACATGGCGGCGGCAAGAGAAAAATGAGGAGGAAGCAAAAGCAGAAACCCCTGATAAACCCATCAGATCTCATAAGACTTATTCACTATCACGAGAATAGCACAGGATATAATATAATACAGTAGCTTTTCCAGGCACATGGTACAAGCTGCCAGTGGATCTACTATTCTGGGGTCTGGAGGACGGTGGCCCTCTTCTCACAGCTCCACTAGGCAGTACCCCAGTAGGGACTCTTTGTGGGGGTTCTGACCCCACAATTCCCTTCTGCGCTGCCCTAGCAGAGGTTCTTCATGAGGGCCCCACCCCTGCAGCAAAGTTCTGCCTGGGCATCCAGGTGTTTCCCTACAGCTTCTGAAATCTAGGTGGAGGTTCCCAAACCTCAGTTCTTGACTTCTGTGCACCTGCAGGCTCAACACACAAGTGGAAGTTGCCAAAGCTTGGGGCTCCCACCTTCTGAAGCCACAGCCCAAGCTGTATGTTGGCTCCTTTCAGCCACGACTGACGTGGCTAGGACACAGAGCACCAAGTCCTTAGGCTGCATACAGTACGAGGACCCTGGGCGTGGCCAATGAAACCACTTTTTCCTCCTGGGCCTCTGGGCCTCTGATGGGAGGGGCTGCTGTGAAGGTCTCTGACATGGCCTGGAGACATTTTCCCGTGGGCTTGGGGATTAATGTTAGGTTCCTTGTTACTTATGCAGATTTCTGCAGCCGGCTTGAATTTCTCCTCAGAAAATGGGTTTTTCTTTTCTACTGCATCATCAGGCTGCAAATTTTCTGAACTTTTATGCTCTGCTTCCCTTTTAAAACAGAATGCCTTTAACAGCACCCAAGTCACCTTTTAAATGCTTTGCTACTTAGAAATTTCTTCTGCCAGATACTCTAAATCATCTTTCTCAAGTTCAAAGTTCCACAGATCTCTGGGGCAGGGGCAAAATTCTGCCAGTCTCTTTGCTAAAACATAACAAGAGTCACCTTTGCTCCAGTTCCCAATGAGTTCCTCATCTCCATCTGAGACCACCTGACCATGGACCTTATTGTTCATATCACTATCAGCATTTTTGTCAAAGCCATTCAACAAATCTCTAGGAGGTTCCAAACTTTCCCACATTTTCCTGTCTTCTTCTGAGCCCTCCAAACTGTTCCAGCCTCTGCCTGTTACCCAGTTCCAAAGTTGCTTCCACATTTTGGGGTATCTTTTCAGCAATGCCCACTCTATGGGCACCAATTTACTGTATTAGTCCATTTTCATGCTGCTGATGAAGACATTCCCGAGACTGGGAAGAAAAAGAGATTTAATTGGACTTACAGTTCCACATGGCTGGGAAGGCCTCAGAATCATGGTGGGAGGCGAAAGCCACTTCTTATATGGTGGTGGCAAGAGAAAAATGAGGAGGAAGCAAAAGCAGAAACCCGTGATAAACCCGTCAGATCTCATGAGACTTATTCTCTATCACAAAAATAGCACAGGAAAGACTGGCACCCATGATTCAATTACCTCCCCCTGAGTCCCTCCCACAACATGTGGGAATTCTGGGAGATTCAATTCTAGTTGAGATTTGGGTGGGGACACAGCCAAACCATATCAGTGTTTGAAGAGTATTTTTATTCTATGCTCATTGAGTAAAAAAAATCTGTATCAGATTAGGGATTGCAACTGGTAGCCCATAAGCTGCCTTTGGCCTGCAGACATGTTTTGTTTGACTCACACAAGTGTATTTTTGAAAACTTGAGTAAACATTTACAAATCACAGTATTTTATGTAAAAATATGGATTTGGGGCTTTCTATGAAAGCTTAGAAGCTCTGGCTGTGCTGGGCCCTCATTCCTTAATGGCAACAGTCGGCTACGATTGCTCCTAACTCAAAGGGCAGTCTACCCGTCCCCGGGTGGCCTTCACAGACCTGGCTGCTTCAGCCATTTACCCTGCCTGCCTGATACCTTTAGGCATCAGCCTCTATCACCTGTGTGTTCTATCAAGTTCATTCAGAAGTTCTGGAGTCTCTCTTACTTTTTGTCTACCTGATCTGTTTCTGAGAAGGAATGCTGGTTTTCATGATGATTATGGATGTGTCAGTTTCTTTCCGTTTTTGCTGTACACATTTTACAGCTATTTACAAGGTACATTACAAGGTATAATGAATCTTCATCAATATAAAATCCTCTCTATCTCATTTTTGCCCTTTAATTGTGCTTTGGCTGATATAACACCTGTACTTTGATTGATAAAAGTAGCACACTTGTGAAATTATTTTATCATCCTTTTTCTCATATATTCTTTATTTCTAATGTTGGTTTTATAAGCAGCATGTATCTGGATTTATATTTTAACACAATTGAAGAGTCTCTTTAAAGAAGGACTTTGTTATATTCATACATGTGCTGATTTCAGATATCTTTGGATTTATTTCTATTGTATTTGTTTTTACCTATTCGTCCATCCATCCATCCATCCGCCCATCCATCTGTCTACCAATCTGTCTTTACCTTCCTTTTGCTGGTTAGATGTAGTTTCTTCTCTTTTCTTTCATTCTAATGGGTTGAAATTTTTACATTCTAAATCTGTTTTTCTGTTACTCTTTAAACACAGTTATTGGGATTTATATTTCTCTACAGTGTTTAGCACTAATCAATACTTAACTCTTTCACCTGAGCAACATAAGAAACTTACCATAGCTCCACTCCTCTGCCATCTTCTTTCTGTCGTCACCTCCTTAAATTGGGATCATTCAAAAATTTAACTCCATATTATTTTTACAACTTTACATCATGCATCAACAATTGTGTGAGCTTAAGTATAAAGTCTAACTAATTTCTTTGGTCACCATTGTTTCTTTTTTCTTACATCTTTTTATGTGATTTTTTTATTTTACTCGATTTTCTCATCTATTAAATTATTCATTCTCTTAAAAGATATTTTGAGTGCTTGCTATAGGTATGAATGGTTATACAGATAGTAAATTTTCTGAGTCCTTGAAGTCTAAAAATGTCATTATTTTCTCCCTACAAATTTGGCTAGGTTTTGACTTTAAGTTCAAGATAATTTTCACTCATAATTTAAAAAGTATTACCCCATGGTCTTTGGTATTCAGTGTTGCTGACAAGGGGCGTCTCTTTGTCTCAGGTGAATTTTTTTGCTCTGAAGTCTACTTTATCTGATATTAATATAGCTACTTCTACTTTCCTTTGATTAATGGTTGTACAGTATATGTTTTTCCATCCTTTTACTTTCAACTTGCCTATATTGTTATATTTGAATTGAGTCTCCTGTAGATAGCATATATTTGGGCCATTTTTTAAATTTATTTTTCTTCTATAAAAATTTTTATTAAAGAGTACAATATAGTAGAAATTGCCTCTTTTTTCTTTTATTGATAAACAACATTTTACATATTTATGAGATACATGTGAATGTTTTCTACATGCATAGAATGTAGAATGATCAAGTCAAGGCATTTGGGGTATCCGTCATCTTGGGTATTTATCATGTCTATGGTCCTCTCTTCTACACTGAAATATTTAACATATTGTTGCTAACTGTAGCCCCTCGGTCTGCTGTCAAACGTGGGCCATGTTTTTAGATTCACTTGCCAATCTCTTTTAGTTACTATATTTAGATGGTGAATATTTAATGTAATTATTGATACATTAGGGGTTAAGTCTGCCATTTTAACTTCTCTATTCTTTTTTCTCTGTATTTAGTTTCTCTGGTTTTTTTTTTTCCTGCCTTCCTGTGGGTTACTTGAACACTTTTTAAAATCTCACTTGGTTTATAATGTTTTTGAGTATGTCTTCTTGTATAGCTTTTTTAGTGGCTACCCTTGGTATTACATTATGCACATGTAACTTCTCACAATCAATTTTATGGGTGTTGTCACTTTACCAGCGTGAGGTACAGAAACCTTACCTTCCTTTATATCCCATTATTCTCTCCCATTTATATTTGTAATATACATACATATTAAACATACATTCATTTAGAACCACATCAGACAGTGTTGTAATTTTTGCTTCAACCGTCAAATGTAATTTAGAAAACTTGTAAGTAAACTTGGTGAATCTGTAGGTTTATATCTCTTGCCAGATTTGGAGAGCGTTTAGCCATTATTTCTTCGAGAACTTTTCCAGCCCCCACTACTTTTCCTCCTCCTCCTCCTCCTCCTCCTCCTCACTCCTCCTCCATTATTAGAGACAGGGTCTCGCTGTGTCGCTCAGGCTGGAGTGCAGTGGGGCGATCATAGCTCACTGTAACCTCGAACTCCTGGGCACAAGCAATCCTCCCACCTTGGCCTCCCAAAGTGCTGGGATTATAGGTGTGACCCACCATGCCTGGCCCTTTTTCCTCTCCTCCTGTCCACTCTAGTGACATGAAGTTTAGGTCTTTGTTATAGTCTCACAAGTCCCTAATGCTCTGTTCATATTTTTAAATTTTTTTCTTTATATTGTTCAGATTGGGTAATTATATATATATAATTTTCCAATTCACTCTTTCCTCTGTCCTGTGGGTTCTCTTATTGAGCCCATCACTGAGCTTTTTGATTACTGTATTTCCAGTTCTAATAATTCTACTTGGTTCCTCTTTATATCATGTATTTCTTTGCTGAGACTTTCAGTTTCTTTATTGAGACTTTCTATTTTTTCATTTTTTTTAGGCATATTTGTAATTGCTCACCTAGGTGTTTTTATCATGGCCTCTTTAAAATCTTTATTAATATACAACTAATATATCCTTAAAAATTAAAAATAATTTTAAAAGGTAAACCTAAAAAGAGGAAGAAAATGAATAAAATGTCTGTCAGATGGTTCCAGCATCCCTGTTTCCTCCATGTTGGCATCGGTGATTGTCTGTCTTTATGCATTTGAGATCTTCCTATTCATTCTTGGAATGACATGTGATATTCCTTTGAAACCTGTACATTTTCGCATTATGTTATGAGGCTATACCTGACTTCAGCCTTCTGTTTCAGCTGGCTTCTCTGGCCCTGTTGCTGCAGAGGACAAGGGGTACCATTTCATTATTGTCGGGTAGGTTGTCCAGGGCCCCCATTCAGCCTCCGCTGATACCCAAGTGTGGGAAGTCTCCTTATCAGTGCTGAGTAGGGGCAGGGGTTCCCACTCCCTGTGTGCCTCCCGTGACCCCACAGTGCAGGTCCCCTCATTACTGTGAGCAGCAGTGAGGCTCCTGACTCTCCACCAGGCATCCTGACACAACTCCAGGGGAGGGAGGGGACACGTTGTTCCTGCTGGGTGTGGTTGGAAGACCAGGCTCATGGCATGGTATCTGCTGGCACCATGCAAGTGGGCCCCTTTTGAGGTTGCTGGAGGTAAAAGCCCTGCTTCCTACCTGCTGTTTCCTGACATGCCCCAGCAGCGAGGCCGGGCACCTCATCTCGTTCTCGCATGGGTGGAGGTCTAGGCTTGCCACTCAGGCTGTGCTGCCGTAGGTGGGGCTGGTGCCACGGTTCCTTGCTGTGGTATGTGGCCTACTTATTGTGTATGGTTTTTTCCATTTGTTCTATTGGCCCTGTCTCGTCGGGTCCCTCTGGTTTTGTTCATGTTGCTTTTTAATTGGGTGCCCCTCTTTCTTGGGATGGGTTTTCCTCAAACACGGGCTGCTTCTTGGTCGTCCACCCCTGCACGTGCTCACAGATCCCCACGTGGCTGTGGGTGGTTGTCTGCTCTGACGGCAGGGGTCTTTCTGTGATGTGGAGTGGAGGGAGCTGTTGCTTGATAGCATTTCTTCTGAGAGGGTGCGAGGCGGACTCCCCGCTCCCAGGGCATCGTCCTGGTGCTCTGGCCTTAGGACCCTGTCTCACTGCACCAGCCTCAAGATGACTCTGCTGCTGTCCCCACTCAGCCTGGAGGCTGAGACCTGCCACCCTAGCTCCTTACTCCGAGGCCTGTTTGGGGCTCCTCCTGTCCTTGCACGCCCAGCCTGGCACCTTCCTCAGCTCTGGAATTGTTTCCCACTCAGAAGTCCTCGCGCCAGGACCCTGCCTCCTGCTGCTACTTGATGCCCTCTGCTTCCCGTCTTTCCTCAGTGCCTCAAGACAGCTCGTCTGTGCTGATCTTGTTTCCCAGGGCTGGTTCAGATTTGTTCGTTTTAAGTTTTATTCCTAGGGATCCAGGCCCTGGGGAGAGGTAGGCTGCGTGCTCAGTCTTCCTCCTGGGTCGGGTCTCTTGAGTCTTTTCACTGTAGTGCAGATGGTGACACCTCTTGCCGATTGCTGTTGGTTGCCAAGCACTTGTAGTCATCTTTGCATCCAGTTCTTAGTGTGCCTTTGTGCGCTGGACATGATCATGGCCGTTTCCCACCAGGGGAGACTAACAGAGAGATGAATTGCCACATCTGGGTTCACACAGCTGCCAAGAGGCAGCGCAGAGGCTTGAGCTCAGGCCTGTTGCCCTGAAGCCTGGATTCCACCTTTGCAATCGTAGCCTTCTGATGCTAGGACACAGCGGTGACCAGATGAGAACAGCTGCCACCGAGCCCAGTGGCCAGAAACAGAAGCAGAAGGGGAAGCCTTCACAGCGTATAACTGTATACTTCTTGACTGAATTCTGATTCCTTCCAAGCATATTTTGGCCTCGCCTCTTCCTCCTGGCCTAAAAAGGTATGATAATGTGAACAGCACAGGAGGGAGTGAGAGAGGGCAGCAGGCATTTCCTAGCCCCTCCTCTTATTCATCCTTTCTTTGCTCTCTTGCTCTGTTCACCTTTTTGTCTTTTTAATTTTGACCTGGCACATAGTTCTCCTTCTCTCTCTCTCTAATGCTCCTTCCCTCCCAGCCCATCTGCTTCAGGGTGGCATTGGTGGTGGGGGGCTCCAGCTTGGCTGCCTCCACTGCCGTCAGCTCACCTCCAAGGTGAGTGCAGGCTGAGCTTCATGGCAAGCCCTTCCTGCTGGGGCCTGCAAAATTCTAAAGGCCCTGGCCAAGCACAGTGGCTCACACAAAATCCCTGCAGTTTGGGAGGCCAAGGCAGGAGGATCACTTGAGGCCAGGAGTTTGAAACCAGCCTCAACAACATAGTGAGACCCTGTGTCTACAAAAAATTTAAAAATTAGCCAGGCATGGTGGCTCATGCCTGTAATCCCAGCCACTCAGGAGGCTGAGGCAGGAAGATCTCTTAAGCCTAGATGTTTGAAGCTGCAGTGAGCCATGACTGTGGCACTGCACTCCAGCCTGGGCAACAGAGCAAGACTCAAACTCAAAAAAACAAACAAACAAAAAAGTGTGAAGGCCCCTCCCAGAATGCAGGCTGAGGATGTGATCCCATCCACTGCACCAGGTCCTCCTGGCTTCATGCCCCATGCGGCATCCTTTGAGAAAAGCTTGCTGGCGAGCCAGGTGTGCTGGCTTGGCCGGAGTGGAACCTGCTGTCTCAGGGAAGCTTGCAATATGCAGGGGAGGTGAGTGGAGCCCTCGCCCCTGTAACTTTACCAGGCTTCTACCCTTTAGCAAGTTCCTTACGTGTGCTGATACTTAACCAGATTCAGACACTTTCCTAAGGCAGGAGGGGTGTCATGAGGGACACTGCATTATGGTACACTTTACCTGCTTTTTTTTTTTTTTTTTTGAGACGGAGTCTTGGTCTGTCGCCCAGGCTGGAGCGCAGTGGCGCGATCTCGGCTCACTGCAAGCTCCACCTCCTGGGTTCACACCATTCTCCTGCCTCAGCCTCCCGAGTAGCTGGGACTACAGGCGCCTGCCACCACGCCCGGCTAATTTTTTGCCTTTTTAGTAGAGACGGGGTTTCACTGTGTTAGCCAGGATGGTCTTGATCTCCTGACCTCGTGATCCGCCCGCCTCGGCCTCCCAAAGTGCTGGGATTACAGGCGTGAGCCACCGCGCCCAGCCTCCCTGCTTTTCAGAAGCATCGCCAGCCCACAGGGCAGGCTCCCTGAGGCTGGTCTGGAGTAGGCTGCATTTGGGGCCTGCAGCAGGGGCAGCTGGAGACCGCGGGGAGCCCTCCCACCTGACAAACAGAAAAGCTCCCCTGCTCAGGCCCCCAGATATAGGCGCATCTTTTCAGACCATGTTTGCCCTGTTTCTGGGAAGGAAAAGTAAACAGCAGCGACCAGATTCCTGTTGGTGTTTTTGCTCCATATTTTGATTGGGGAACTGAATCATGTTTTTCCTTTCATAAACACGAAAATGTTAAGTACATAACAGCTAAATTAATCCATGCCCATAAATTGGTTAATTATGTTAATTCTGAGTCACAGAATTCAGTCTCATTAGTGTTTCCATTAAGCAGTTTAGGCCTGTGAGCATTTTAAGAGAACAGTTTAAGCTGTAGATTAATCTTCAAAGGTTCCCAGTGCATTTTCAACTGCAAGAGGATTTTAAATGCACTGGGGGGCTTGGGGGGATTTGGTGAATGTTAGGAGCTGCTGCTGTCAGGGAGCGGGTGTTCCCCACTTCCTCGTCCCTCACCTCCCCAACACATCCAAGGCCCCTGCCTGCTAGATCTGAGCATCGCCAGGCCAAGCAGGAGCCATAGGAAGGAGGAGATGGGCAAGAACTGGCATAGCCCCTTCTGCCCTGTGTCTCCCTGGTGGCCATGCCCTCCTCAGGCCGCCCTGCTGCAGACACCCGCAGAGAATGGGTGAGGCTGGCTCTCGAATGCTGTGGGCTGCATAGCTCTGGGTTCCTGAGATGGCTGCTGAGGGGCTTTCTTCCTGGGTGTACATAAGAAAGAAGCAGAGAGGCAGGAAGAGAGCACGCTGAGTCTTAGAAACAAGCTCCCAGGTGGCCTTTGTTCATGGCGGCATGAACGTCTCCTTTTCACCGTCCGTGTCCCCTTCAGAGGTCCGTTCAGGATATGGGTTTGCTTTCTTGGCACGTGCGCCTCCTCTAGGGTTCCTTGCCGTACTTGCGTGTGGTGCAGATGTACGGGTGCTCCATCTGGCTCGGAAGCCTGCTGTCCCGTCCTGCATCCCAAGCTGCCGGCTCTCACTGGCTTCCTGTGAGCGCGTGGGCCATGCGCTTCTGTTCTCCAGCCCTCATTCCGTAGCGGGGAGACCGTGAAAGGGTCAGCCTCGATGTCAAACCTCTAGACCATGGCTAAGGCTTTTCCAGGTTTTATATTGTTCTTTGAAGAATCAACAGGACCCGATTATCCAAGAGAGACCTGTTTGAATATGTACAATCATTTTCGGTATTATTTAGGTTTGGCAAGGCCGGCAGATGAGGAGACCGCTGCCATGCTTTGAAAAGGTGGTTTGTTCCAGTTCCCAAGAGGATGCGTCCCAGTACCGTATGTGGGGCCATACAGGGAAGCACCGGGGTCTGTCAGGAGGCAGGAGAGAGGGGAAGACACGGGCCAGAGGCCTTGTGGTGGTTTCTGTGGGAAGGAGTGGGTGAGGCAGAGAAGGCAAGTTCAGAATCAGCTAGGCTGAATAATTTCAGCAGACTCAGGGGAATAGGGGCTGTCCCTAGCTGCCTGACACCTGGCCTTGGGTGGTTAGGTTAGGGGAGTAGTGACCTGGTGTGTGAGAGCCCATGATGGAGGTGGCTGGGGTGTAGACTCTGGATTGGTTGGCTTGCATGTGAAAAGCACACTCCTGATGGGTAGTTTACTATCCCGAGACCCTGGGTAGCGCCTGAAGGAACAGTCTCCCCAGGGTCAGCAAGCCCCAGATGTCAAAGCATCAGATACTGAAGATACAAGAGGAAGGGGGAGAAGATGGATGATACCAAAGTTATCCCAGACACAGTACCAGGGCCAGGGCCTCAACTGAGCTTTTCATTAATCTTCTCAACTGCCTTGGCAGATAAATATTGTAGAAAACATGATTTAGAGAGGCTGAGACTATGGCCCAAGGTTATGCAGAGCCGACATTGCGCTCCAGGACTCTCTGACCCCAGCTGTCTTCCCCCTACCATGAGCTGCTCTGTATCTTGCCAGGGGCCATACCCTTGCCACACCACACTGCCAGCCTCCCACGCTGGTCACGGCCCTTCTCTTGGAGGTTGCTGGCTGAGAGAGCTGCGCACCTGTGTCCGTGACACAGCTGTGGAGATGGGACGCCAGACACATGGACCACAGACTGGGGAACCAGTCTCAGTTATCACGGGGCCCGACCTGGGACAGACCTCATCTCCTGGATCCAGGGCTGCATGCGGGACACACCCATAAGGAGCGTCGCTGGCTACAGCTGTGTTTCCACTCTAGAAGGAGGTGGAGTGGCTCCATCAGGGCATCAGGAACAGAACAGGAAGCAGGAAGAGATTTGGCTTGGTGATCCCCCGCGCGTCCCCACACACTTCATGTCACAATGGCGAACGTAGGTCTGCCTTGACAACTCGGCAGACCACAGCTCCCTGGAGTTCCTAGAACAAGGCTGTCCTGTGGGGGCATAGTTAGCAATTTGAGAGCCGTGTCTGTTGTCTTAGGTGATAATGAGGGTTGACAGAAACCTTTTAGGATTGTAGCATTTCTGAGTAACTGTTGAAACCTTACTTGGCCCAGAATGGCTGCTCATAGAACAGAATGTGCTATAGTTTTACTGAAAAAAACAAAACAAAAACAAAACATAATTCTCTGTGGACTTACTAAAATAAACCCAGGGCTAATGAGCAAAATGTGTTGGGGAGGCCTATTTGTCACACTCAGGAAGCGACAGTCTAATTTTATTTGCTCCTGTTCATTGCTTCTGCATTGCCATTCATTTGCTGAAGGCAAAATACATTACTTCTCAATAAACAAAAGTGGGCCCAGCATGTCCCGCTCCCTGCCTTCCTCCAGCCGTTAACCCCCCAGGCAGGAGGGCTGACTTGTATTGATGTGCATGTGTGCATGTGTGTGTGGGTGTGTGGGCTTGTGGGTGTGTTCTTCCCATTGCTCTCAATGTTGAGCTTCCTAGAAAGTTTTCAGGGGAAATGCCGTGTCTCGTGCTGACTGGGGCCGGCTGCATGTTGATAGGTTCACTTTGCCTTATACAAACCTGCTATTTGGAAAGTCGAGATATAAAGTAGAAGCAGGCGGCCAGGTACGGTGGTTCATGCCTGCAATCCCAGCACTTTGGGAGGCCGAGGAGGGCAGATCACTTGAGGTCAGGAGTTTGAGACCAGCCTGGCCAGCATGGCGAAGCCCCATCTCTACTAAAAATATAAAAATTAGCCAGGCGTGGTGGTGTGTGCCTGTAATCCCAGCTACTCCAGTGGCTGAGGCAGGAGAATCGCTCGAACCTGGGAGGCGAGGTTGCAGTGAGCTGAGATCGCGCCACTGCACTCCAGCCTGTGCGACAGAGGGAGACTCTGTCTGAAAAAAAAAAATTAGAAGCAGGGGAAATGGAGGAAAGACAGGTCACTATGGAAAAAAAGTGGCTTTTTTTTTTTAGCTTTACTAAGTGACTTGTAAAATCATTCATTTCATCAAGTTCTCCCAGGGCATTTAAAATATTATTGGGTTTAGGAGATTTTATAGGAATGCACGTATTATTTAAAGCAAGGCAAACTGGTGTGATTCTTTCCTGGATGGAGCTTCTGTGGGCAGCTGCAGTTGTCAGTGGGGGGATTGGTTCCCATAGCACCCCGAGTTCTTCCCTCAAACACAAAGGCACCAGGTTCTCCAAAGCAACCATCTTCCTTCCACTCAACACTCCTCCCGCCTCACACCCACAGACTCGTCCTTAGAGTGGACCGGGCAGGCGGGTTCATTGTGCCACGCTGTGCTCTGAACCCAGCATGCCCAAAAGCAGTCCGTTAGCAAGCTGACCATGGGGAGTTCATTGCCATCAATGCCATCAAAACAATTTGCCCAAATCAAATTTATACCTCACATTTTATAGTAAATGGGCCTTTCTTTTCTCATTAGAGAAATCATTACTGTTGTTCTTCTCCTTGGCATTTCCAGAGAGCCATTCACATTTAAAGCTCATGTTGGAACAGCAGGCTTCTACTGAAAATATTTACCTTTTCTTTGTTGGCAACTTGTCAGTGTTGGGGAAAATAGATGCTTCATTAAAATCGAAGCGCGTGATGCTTGCTTTCCCACACATCAGTCAGTCTTTTTCCAAGATGAAAAGCATGGTGAGAGGTGTTGGGAAATCATTCTGGTCATATGTTTTCATGTATTTTTGGATGTCTTCTGGCATCCCGTTCTTCTTGTTCAAAAATAGGCATTTCAACACCTATAACTTGTAGAGAGAATCCTAGAACAGGATCAGCTTCACCACTAGAGCATCAGAATTGGTCTTGACCCCCTGGGTGGCCAGTGAGGTCTCCTGCCCTGGAGATCCATGGCTGAAAGTAAGGGCAAAAAGAACCCTGCTGCCATTTATCCAGCAGTTCCGGGGCCAGGGCCTCAACTTAGCTTTTCATTAATCTTCTTAACTGCCCCGGTAGATAAATATTGTAAGAAACATGATTTAGAGAGGTTGAGACCATGGCCCAAGGTCATGTGGAAGCGAGATTACACCCCAGGACTCTCTGACCCCACTCTCTTCCCCTACCGTGAGCTGCTCTGTATCTTGCCAGGGGCCCACGCCCTTGCCAGCCTCTTGCACTGGGCCTGGCCCTGACCCTTCTCTTGGAGGTTCCTGGCTGAAAGAGCTGGACACTTGGGCCCAGCGTCCCTGACACAGCCATGGAGATGGGATGGCAGGCACATGGACCACAGATTTGGGAAAGACCCCACTTCATGTCCACCCCACCCCTCCTCTCCACCCAGAAGGGACGAAATACAGTGAGCTGATGCCACAGCCCATGTGAGCTGGGCCTAGAGGTGGCTCTGCCCTGCCTATAAAAGGGGGAACGGAACTTACGATAGATGCCAGCAAACCCAGAAACCCAGAGAAGGTTGGCCCCTGTTACGACTCCTTTGATCTTCACAGGGAGGTGAGCTCTTGCTCTATTAAAATTAAGAACCTCTGTTTGTCAAGAGCTACCATAAACACAGTGACAAGACCAGGCATACACTGGGAGAAGATTTTTATAACCTGCATTACCAGCAAAGGAGTAATTCTCAGTACAAGCAAAATTAAACAATGAATCACTTAAGCATATATATAATTGTATTAAACTAGTAGTATTTAAAAAGCAATGGCCTGCAAGGTGGGCGGATCACCTGAAGTCAGGAGTTCAAGACCAGCCTGGCCAACGTGGTGAAACCCTGTTTCTACTAAAAAACACAAAAATTAGCCATGTGTGGTGGCGGGCGCCTGTAATCCCAGCTACTTGGTTGGCTGAGGCAGGAGAATCACTTGAACCCGGGAGGCGGAGGTTGCAGTGAGCCGAAATGGCGCCACTGTCCTCCAACCTGGGCAACAGAGCGAGACGCCATCTCAAAATAAATAAATAAATAAATAAATAAAGGCAATGGCATGAATAATCCAAAAATTCTGATCATTTTCCTCTGAGAAGCTGGGGGTGACAGGGAGGACACAGAAGTAGAGGCCCCCAGTGGGTCACGTTCTTGTTCTTGCATTGGGCTGGAGGGTTCACGGGTATCCGTTTTTTTATTAGGCTTTATAACTAACGTGTATGTGACATACAATCTTTTGTGCTTATCAAGTCATGTGTTTTTAGAAAACAAAAAGAAAAACCAATCAGTTATTGTTACTACCTCCATTTTTTTCTCTTTTTTTTTTTAAATTATTATTATACTTTAAGTTTTAGGGTACATGCGCACAATGTGCAGGTTAGTTACATATGTATACATGTGCCATGCTGGTGTGCTGCACCCATTAACTTCTCATTTAGCATTAGGTATATCTCCTAACGCTATCCCTCCCCCCTCCCCCCACCCCACAACAGTCCCCAGAGTGTGATGTTCCCCTTCCTGTGTCCATGTGTTCTCATTGTTCAGTTCCCATCTATGAGTGAGAACATGTGGTGTTTGGTTTTTTGTCCTTGCGATAGTTTACTGAGAATGATGATTTCCAATTTCATCCATGTCCCTACAACGGACATGAACTCATCATTTTTTTATGGCTGCATAGTATTCCATGGCGTATATGTGCCACATTTTCTTAATCCAGTCTATCATTGTTGGACATTTGGGTTGGTTCCAAGTCTTTGCTATTGTGAATAGTGCCACAATAAACATATGTGTGCATGTGTCTTTATAGCAGCATGATTTATAGTCCTTTGGGTATATATCCAGTAATGGGATGGCTGGGTCAAATGGTATTTCTAGTTCTAGATCCCTGAGGAATCGCCACACTGACTCCCACAATGGTTGAACTAGTTTACAGTCCCACCAACACTGTAAAAATGTTCCTATTTCTCCACATCCTCTCCAGCACCTGTTGTTTCCTGACTTTTTAATGATGGCCATTCTAACTGGTGTGAGATGGTATCTCACTGTGGTTTTGATTTGCATTTCTCTGATGGCCAGTGATGATGAGCATTTTTTCATGTGTCTTTTGGCTGCATAAATGTCTTCTTTTGAGAAGTGTCTGTTCATATCCTTTGGCCACTTTTTGATGGGGTTGTTTGTTTTTTTCTTGTAAATTTGTTTGAGTTCATTGTAGATTCTGGATACTAGCCCTTTGTCAGATGAGTAGGTTGTGAAAATTTTCTCCCATTTTGTAGGTTGCCTGTTCACTCTGATGGTAGTTTCTTTTGCTGTGCAGAAGCTCTTTAGTTTAATTAGATCCCGTTTGTCAATTTTGTCTTTTGGTGCCATTGCTTTTGGTGTTTTAGACATGAAGTCCTTGCCCATGCCTATGTCCTGAATGGTAATGCCTAGGTTTTCTTCTAGGGTTTTTATGGTTTTAGGTCTAACGTTTAAGTCTTTAATCCATCTTGAATTAACTTTTGTATAAGGTGTAAGGAAGGGATCCAGTTTCAGCTTTCTACATATGGCTAGCCAGTTTTCCCAGCACCATTTATTAAATAGGGAATCCTTTCCCCATTGCTTGTTTTTCTCAGGTTTGTCAAAGATCAGATAGTTGTAGATATGTGGCATTATTTCTGAGGGCTCTGTTCTGTTCCATTGATCTATATCTCTGTTTTGGTACCAGTACCATGCTGTTTTGGTTACTGTAGCCTTATAGTATAGTTTGAAGTCAAGTAGCGTGATGCCTCCAGCTTTGTTCTTTTGGCTTAGGATTGACATGGCAATGTGGGCTCTTTTTTGGTTCCATATGAACTTTAAAGTAGTTTTTTCCGATTCTGTGAAGAAAGTCATTGGTAGCTTGATGGGGATGGCATTGAATCTATAAATTACCTTGGGCAGTATGGCCATTTTCACGATATTGATACTACCTCCATTTTTACAGATGGGAAAACTGAGGCTCGGTGGGGTCAAACTAGCAGCAAACACACACGTTGAATGCTTACTGTGTGCCAGACCCTTTACACGGATCATCCGATTTCATTTGTTTGACATCCCTCTACATATGATAACTGTCATCATTGCAGTGTGCAGAAGACTGAGGCTCAGCGAGATGGGAGAACTTCAGAGTCACTACCTGGTCACAGTTGATGGTGAAGGCAAGGTCTTCACCCGTGGCATGCCCCACGTCCCTCCTGCTGGCTCCGAGGCTCGCTGTGAGTGACAGCTCCACTCTGTGGACCTCCCCTTGGGAGCAGGCGTTGAGGCATCTAAGTCCACTTGCCTTGTGCCATCTCAGTGCCTGGACACTGGTGGCTGCCCTGGGCCGTCCTGCAGCCAGCTCGCTGAGGTAGGAAAGAGAGGAAGGGAAATAGGTGGGGCCAGAAGAGAAGATAGATAACACTGAAGTTACATTTATTCCTACTGCTCATAGTAGGCTTTCAAGCTATGAAGAGATGGCTCTTCCCGTGACTTCAGCCCCATCCTCCATCACTGCCCATGCCCACGTGGCTGACACTGCCGAATGTCTCTAGCACTGTTGTTGAACTTCTGATGTCTCCTATGCCTCAGCCTTGCTATTGCCTTGGTGTAAATTTCTCTGACATTGATTTTGAATACAATTCCAGGCTTTTGGAGCAGAAGTTTCCACTTAAGCTTGGTGTCCCACCTAAGTGTTAAGGTCAACATGCCGAGCCCTAGAGTGGTCCTCCCTCTCCCACCACCAACTATCCTACCTGGCCTCCCAAGAACTGTCTGTGGTGACTTTTGTATTCTCTGTCTTGGTTCATACCTGGGAAATTTCAGGGCATATATTAAGGGGAAAACCTTAGGGAAACCTGAATCTTCAAAACTGGGTAGATTGAATGGATGGAATAGAAGAATTTACTGCAGCGAAATCATCTTCAAATTCCTTTTAGGTTGGAAGCTTCTTACCCTGGCAAGTCAAGAAGTACATTTGGTTATATGTTTATAATCCATGTGCTACTGGGTGAAAGATGATAGGACAAGAACATTTGAAATGTATGTGTTAGGGATCTCTGCCCAGCAGTTTCCATCAAAAGAGCACACCCATGATTATCGTACAAATGGATGGGACAGCAGGATTCTACTCACGTGAAATGTTTGTCCCTGAGCGCCTAGGGAGGGTGTCACCTCCAGGGTCTCCTTCCCGTGGCTCTTCTGCGTGAGTCCTGCACCACCTCTTTTAACCTCAGGGGAAACTTCACTATTTTGTTTTTTAAAGTCAGTCATATTTAAAGTTGCTGCTTTTGAGTATGCACTACGTGTTGATGTAGATTCTGGGATGTAGAACAAACAGGCGCAGACTAGTATGGGTAAGGTGGGGAACCCCTACTTCAGAAGGTGAACCCCAGAAGGAAGGCTGCCTGGGCCAGGGGTGTGTGCATGGTGGCAGGGAGCTGTAGCCACTAAGCCTTGGAATGGCACAGGGAAATGCCCTGTATAAAGCTCAGTGGGGGAAAAAAAGGATTTAGAAAGAAAGTATATGCTAGAGGCAAAGAAAAAGACTAGAAGAAAATAACCAGCCAGGTGCAGTGGTGTGCACCTGTGATCCTAGCTACTTGGGAGGCTGAGGTGGGATGATTGCTTGAGCCCAGGTGTTTGAGGCTGCAGTGAGCTATGATCTGTGTCACTGCTTTCCAGCCTGGGTGACAGAGTGAAACCCCATCTCTAAAGCAAAAAAAGAAAAGAAAATAGCCAAAATATTATTGGTTATTTCTCTATTTCCCAAAGTTTGGGCAAGAGCATATACTATTCTTACAATCAGAAGAAGTCCTCTTTTCCATTACGTCTTAAATAGCTCTAAGATTTAGAATTCGTCTTGATGAAGGCATGGTCATCGCACACACAGAGCTGGGCCCCGTGGGTGAGGGGCTCCCGGGGGCCTCTGAGTGGGGAGCTGTGGGTGTCAAGTGGCCATGAAGAGAGTTGACCCAGGGTCGGGTGGCAAGATTCTCTGAGCCCCAGAGAAGTCAACTTTCTGTATCTACTAGAATCCGGGAAGAGTGTGTCCATGGCCGTCATTACCCCCTGCTTCCCCGTTTCATGCCAGGTTTTTCTCAGATGCCTTCTCTGGGGGAGGCACTGTTGTTGAGGCAACTTTCTGGCTGCAGAGAGCACCCAGTAATAAAGGCAAATGCCAAGTATGAGGCAAGAAGGGAGGCCCCTGGCTGGGATGGCAGGCATTGGGAGAGGCTTATGGGAACCCCTCACCCCTCTCTTTTTGGGGTGCTCTTGAGGAAGCTGGACTCCCCACCTCTAAAGACCCCTCCAGGGAACATAGATCCCAAACCCAGATGGAGATGAGCTGGCCAGCGAAGTCCAAGACCCCAGTCCCCTCCATTGCAACCTGGGGTGTGGGCTTCTGTCTTCCAGGTTGAAAGCTCATCATTTGGTTCATCATAAGTTATACGTCGGAGTGGAATTATAAAGGAGAGAGAAACAGATGTGAACTCTCAACAGCTGGGAGAGGTGGAAAGCCTCTGGAGTTCCGTTATAGAAATGTGCCTTTTGGCCAGGAGTGGTGCTTCACGCCTGTAAGCCCAGCACTTTGGGAGGCTGAAGCAGTTGGATCACTTGAGGTCAGGAGTTCGAGACCAGCCTGGCCAACATGGCCAAACCCTGTCTCTATTAAAAATAAAGGTTAGCCAGGCATGGTGGTATGTGCCTGTAGTCCCAGCTACTCGGGAGGCTGAGGCAAGAGAATCACTTGAACCCGAGAGGCGGAGCTTGCAGTGAGCCGAGATTGCACCACTGCCCTCCAGCCTGGGTGACAGAGTGAGACTGTCTCAAAATAATAATAATAAATAATAATAATAGGTCTTGTTTTTTAAAATAAAAAACAGAAATATGCGTTTTTAGATATCAGCAGGACATCATAGCACTGAGGGAAGCTGAACCCTCTCTTTGGGACATAGCTTGCTTTCTTTTGTTGCCCCGGCCTGAGTTCTTTCACATCAGCCAGTGTGGAGAAGAGGAGCCAGTTTTGCAGAATGACTGGGAACAGCCCCTGCTGGGGAGGGACTCTGTGATGCGGTGTCCTTGTCCGAGCCTCCTGGGCCCGGGTTCCCGTCGCTGTGTGCCCGGAGCCTGGGCGCCGACACCGAGCCTCCTCTGTGCTTTCAGGCATCCGCATGCTGGACGGCGATGTCACAGATGTGGTCGAGGCAAAGTCGCTGGGCATCAGACCCAACTACATCGACATTTACAGTGCCAGCTGGGGGCCGGACGACGACGGCAAGACGGTGGACGGGCCCGGCCGACTGGCTAAGCAGGCTTTCGAGTATGGCATTAAAAAGGTGTGAGTAACCAGGGCTACAGGGGAGCGCTCTGGGACAAGGGTGACAGTAAACATCTTAACAATTAAGTATCAGTGACACTGGCCACAGCCCTGAAACAAGACAGGGAAGACTCTGCTGTGACAGGTGCCAGGGCCAGTGTGGAGGAGTCACTCGGGGAGTCTGAGAAGTGGCTCTTGACCGTGAGAGCAGAAGTGTTTTTGCCTCATTCCAGAACAGCTGTTCCAGTGACAGCCAGGTGGCCACTGCTAGCACGACCCTCTCTGCCTTGGAGTTTGCCCATCCCTGGCTGAAGGGGGTACACAGGTGGGTGACGGGGGTCCAAGGCAGCTCACCTGGCCTGTTACTTGGACTCTGCAGGGGCCTCGGCCCACCTGCCGTTAGAAACACCCAGCCGTGGAACTTTCTGCATTCATCACGGGGTATGTGCTCACCCAGGCCCCGCTGCAGCAGGAAGCAGTGGTCGGGGTGTCCCCCACCAGCGCACAGCCCAGCCCACTTTGAACTTCTCCAGGGGAACCTCACAAGGGGCTAAGCAGGGCAAAGGTGCTTCTCTGCCGATGGGCCAAGGGGAGGCTGGCAGGCTCCTGTGAGGCCACCCGCCAGCCACTGTGTGGTCTTTGGTTCCAGATCCTTGTGTGTCAGGAAGGCTGAGGAAGGGGGAGGAGGTGGCTGCAGATGAGCCAGTTCTTACAAACAGGGTGGCAAGGCAGCTTTCTGGGTGAGGACAGCTTCTTGGAGCAGGCAGACAGAGCTGTGGTCAGTGTCCAGGAGGCCCTGGGTGGCCGAACAGGCCCCAGCCCAAAGTACAATGTGTGGTCAGTGACTGCTGTAGGGAGTGGGGACCGGGGGAGTTCCAGCAGGAAGTCCAGGCTTCTCTGACTCCTCCCGTGGGGGATGGGAGAATGGGGAGGGGGTGGCAGGAGTCAAGCCCATTAAATTTATATCATTTAAAATATTTTTACAGTTCTCATCATATTATAACCCATGCATAGTGATTACAGTGTGGCTCATAAACAGCTAATACATCAATCGGATAGTAGGAAGAGATGATATTGCAAACAGCCTTTCTCTGTCTCTGTCTGCCCACCCCCGAGTCCTGCCCCACAGGGGAGGAATCTGTTTTTAAACCGTGTTCATGATTTCCTTTCTCTAAGTAATATCATTTGATGGCTTTCCTGGGTGCATTGAGTTTGGTCACTATCTATTAATTTCCTCTTATCAGAATGAGCGTTTTTCTCTTAGGAGACCCCCAGCCCTGCTGCCCTGCTGAAACCCTGCAGTTTCCTCCACTTCTTACCTTTCCCGGGCGTCAGGCCTACACTGCATCCTCTGCCTCCTGCCAGCTGCACCTGCCTGCACCTCCTCTGAAGGACTTGGTGTCACTCTGCAAGTGTGAGGTGGAAGCTTCCTCCTCTACTGCCCCCACCCCCCAACCACTCAGGTCTTGAATGCCTGAGAAACCAATGACCAAATACAGGGTATCTACCCGCCTGTCCCTCCGAGTTTAGTACTCACCCAGACACTAAATGTGAGAAGGAAAATTAAGGAAGAGGGGCAGTGTAGACACACACACGCACGCACACAGCATGGGATCTTGCGGGCATCCTTGGGACACTGGACAGCTTCCTTTATCTCCATTCTCCCAAGAAAACACCAAGGCAGCTTCAATCAGGCTGCTGAGCACCCAAGCCAGGCCCAAGGCTGGGCTGAGTGCGTGCTGGCAGACTCAGGTATGACCAAGTCAGCTGCTGCCCACCAAGAACTGCCGAATACATAAATCACCCTTCCATTACTTAGCTCCCAGCTCCAACCCACTAGATCGCTTGGATCTCAGTCTTGATGACAAGTGAGGCATCCTAAAAATTAAGCTGAATTTAAGCTTCGGAGAGGGTGGGTAAGCTGGAGGGCGGGTTTCCTGCATAGAACATATTGCTTTGGATGGTGTTCCTGCTGAGCGTCTGTCATTTCTACGGGATGATTTCCAAAGATTGAGCTCCTAGGATGAGGCACCCTCCGTCCAGGAGGGGTCCTGGTTGTTTGGCAGTGATCGTTCGGGCTCTCTGGTTCCCTGAGCCTGTGCAAGGCTTGGGGAGGTTGGAGCTGCAGAGAGGGATCTTTGCATTCTGAATTCTGAGCAGTGTTGGTTTCATCCAGCTGTCAGGGGAGTGGGGAAGTTGCAGAGGGGACCACATGGCTTCCCCTCATTCTTGTCACAGTTTCGTGAAATACTGAGGTCATTTGATGTTTTTTTCGTCATTTGGAAGTAAAATATGTCACACAGAGAACCTTAAATCGCAACTGTCTCGATCTGTCACTGAAAATCCTCCTAGAAATTTGATGATCTCAAACCAAACCACATTGCCCCATCTGTTTTTCCTCCTTGTGGCCCTGTTTGTCACCTACAGTCTTCTTCTGTGAAATCTGACTTTATCTTTGGTAGATGATGTGGTCCAGGGGTGAGAGACTGTGGAAGCTGTAACTTGGCACAAAGATCTGTTTAACATTGGTCCTTAGGAAGCCTGGCTCCTCTCACACCTGGTTATTCAGAAGGGACGATTAGACATTGCTGTGGCTAAAGACACTGGCCGCGTCCCGGTGGCCGGTGTTTGCTGGCCCTCAGTCGCGGTGCTTCTGAGCTCATGAAATGAACTCTCCCTCCCCAGGGAAGACACCAAATACGATTTGATTGGGTTGAAGTTGTGAGTTTACTGAAAAGAAGTGCAAGTTCATGGCTAGGGTTGAAATGTCCCCTACAGCTTCTGTCCCATGGCTTCCATGAAGCCACTGGAAGATCTGGGAAGTGAAAATAAAGTCGTCAGAGACAGTTAAAACATCTCTACACTCCTCAGACCTGGCTGTTTCCTCGCCTCATTTCCATGTCTCCTTCCCAGAAACCGTTTTAAGGAGGGAAAGGTTGTTGGCACCTTGATGCCTATGAAGATGGGTTGGTCTCATAGTAAATGCATGGTGCATGCTGTGAATGCAAACCTTGAGCATTTCAGGCTCTTGGTATTCAAAGTGGGGTCCAGAGCCAGCAGCACTGGCGTCCCCTGGGAGCTCATTAGGGATGCACACTCTCAGGCCCACCCTGGACTGTGGGGCACAAGTCTGCATTGTAACAGGTTCCCAGGTGACTCCAGGGTGTGCACATTCAAGTTTGGGGAGCGCTGTTTTTGGCCATTCTCTGCTCCTGGAGCAGTAAGGTTGCATGCTCCACCTTGCAAAAGGACAACATTTTATGAGTCATTTCAAGTGGGGTGGGGAGTTAGGAGTGGCAGTGTCTAGGACTAATTCTCACCTGGAATAAGGACAGGCTCTGATGGGTTACATACCTTTTGATTTGCATTGTAGTTGCTTTAAACCAGCTTCAGCTGAATCTCTTCCTGCAGGTAATCACATGCACACACACACCACCTTCCCGAGCTCTTTGTGCCTTTCTCTCAGAAGGTTAGCTTTTCTGGGAGGGACCTTTCTGTTGAGCTCTTGGCCACCCCGACAGGTTCACCTTGCAGATGCAGAAAGCAGAGTGGACACGGCAGCCTTAAGCAGCGGGGCTGCGTGAGCTCCAAGAACTTTCCTGTGGGCTTTCTTGGGAGCCTCAAGTTGGAGCTGGAATCTCCTTGGTTTACAAACCCCCGTGGTGTGAGCGTACAGAGCAGGCGGGTCCACTCATTGTGCTCCAAAAGTGAGTGTGACATGTTTGATCAGCAGCAGGCTTCAATTTGGCTCTACGGGGATTGCAGAATTGGTGTGTAAGTTATCTTTAAATTGGCCGATTGTTGAGCATAAGTATACATTTCCTCTGTTTGTTTGGGAAGGACGGTCCTTAGTAAGGACGTGATGGCCAGCCAGTGGCTCCAGTTTCCCGTGGAGGTGGACGTTGGTCCTTCTCTCGGGCCAGCTGTGCACCACCAGCCCATCCAGCCATCTAGACTATATCCGTCAGTTCAGTCTTCCGCTCGCTAATCTTTAGCTGGTATTTGTGGCTGGAATGATTCTCAGTGTGGTCAGAAATCATCCGTCCTGTGGGTATGGGATAGAGCGGAGCTGCAGGAATCTGCCCTGACTGGCTGCTGTCTTTCAAAGACTTGCTTTCATGTGTACATTCTTAACAATGAACACCGGTGCACAGCTGGGCATGGCGGCACACTTCTGTAGGCACAGCTACTCTGAAGGCTAAGGCAGGAGGATCACCTGAGCCCGGGAGTTCCAGACCAGCCTGGGTAACGTAGCAAGACCCCTGTCTCAAAAAAAAAAAACAAAAAAAAAAAAAACGGAAAGAAAACCTACACACAAATGAGGCCCTGGCCTTGGCTTGTGATGTAAATCAGACCACCCTGATACTTACCCACTGCAGAGACCACAGGGAGCTCTGACAGAACACCCGCAAGCTGCTACCAGCTTCCTGGACGTAACCCTTTCCACCTATTCTGTCTTCACCCAGAGTTCATGGTCCTATCCCTCTTTGCAAATTTAGCTCGCTCTGCAAGAAGGGTACCTCTTCAAGTGTGTTTTCCAGAAAAATCATTCTTTTCCCCACCAGACCAGCTCTTTCAACCCAGAAAAATTAAAGTTGTAAATTCTGCCATCATCTGTAATCTCAGTGTCATTTGCAGCACTGCTATCTCTCTTTGATCCTAGGCCATTGCGATGGAAATGACAGGCATGGCTCTGGAATAGAGCAGCTTGTGTTGGGACCCTTGATTTTCCTGTGAAGAACAGAGGAGTCTTTCTGGCCCCTTTCCCTCATATGATCCTGTGATTCTGCAATTTTAAGGCTGCTGCCACAGGCAAAAGCACACCATTAAAATCCAAACAGAGCCCCCAAAACCATGCTCTCAGCAGCATCCAGATGGTCTGAATGCAACCTTCTTATCCCTTTGAAGGAACATTTGGGAGATGGGACTCTAGGCTGGGGGGGAGACCCACCCTACGAGGTTCTGCTGCGGGGCTAAGCCTTGTTCCTCTTGTCCCTCCAGGGCCGGCAGGGCCTGGGCTCCATTTTCGTCTGGGCATCTGGGAATGGCGGGAGAGAGGGGGACTACTGCTCGTGCGATGGCTACACCAACAGCATCTACACCATCTCCGTCAGCAGTGCCACCGAGAATGGCTACAAGCCCTGGTACCTGGAAGAGTGTGCCTCCACCCTGGCCACCACCTACAGCAGTGGGGCCTTTTATGAGCGAAAAATCGTAAGTTCTCTTGGCAAGTTGGAGTGCTTACAGTGAGTGCCTCAGCCCTCTGGGAATGAGTTTCTTCTCCCTTTCTCAGAAAGATGGGTTAGGTTGAGGCCAGATTGTTCCGGATCCCAGGGCCCCAGCCTTACCCATCGGCGAACAATTTGAGCCTCGAGGTAAACCCCAGTCCCTTGGCAGCCTTCCTCGGACACTGGCTTTCTAATCTGTGCACAGAAATAGCAATTAAACCCCTCTCTGGCTTTAGAGATCTAAAAATATTATTTAAGAACGAGGTTCCTCCTCATGATGTCTTGTTTTAACTCTGAAATTCTGTGGTCACATGTCTTGGAATCCAATGAACCCATCCAGTTCCAGTGTGTACAACAGAGTAAGAGAAAGACTTGGTTTTATACTGAGACATTCTAGAAATCCAGGAGTTCTTCTAGGCATTCTGTTGCTGCAGAAGCACTTTTTCTGGACACTTTAAGTCGAGCAGTGGTTTCTGTCTGTGCCGCTTACTTAAGTGAACATAAGCATGATTTGTCTTTTAAAAGGTAACTGTTTTAGTACTCAGGTAGAATTTGTGCTTTTTCCTTCCCTACATACTTTCCTACTTAAAAAAAAAAAAACGAGGAAGGGAGGGTTTCCAGTTCAAATTAATGCAGAATTGAAATGCAAAGTCATTAAGCTGACTTGTAGACATTTTAAAAATGAGACTGTGGAGCTGGCCAGACATGGTTAAATTTTAAAGCTCACTAGCATCTTTTCATCTCTGCGGCTGCTCAGCCACATCTTTAGAAGTTATTTGCAAATTTATTTTTACACTTTTCTGTGGGAGCATACAGGCTTCCTGTTCTCGGCTTTGCTCCGCACCAGTGAAAGGTCAGCTGCCATCGTTCTGTCGCCAGCCTGGTAGCGGCTCGGGCTGGTTAACTAAGGTATTAATTTGTTATTTTCCTTTTCTGCCGGAGTACGCACCCCTGGGACGGGCAGCTGAGATGCTGAATGGTGTCCTGTTTATGTAGAAATCCAGCTCATTTGAGCACGGACCTGCTAGGATCTTATTAGACAGACAGTTGGCCAAAACCCAACATAGTCTTGCTGGCCGAATGGATGCAAGTTCGAATTTGCTAAGTTATGGGACAGTTTATAACATGGACTGCGTGCAGGCAGGGTGGTGTCTCTCAACCCTGGAAGCAGGACTTGCACTTTATTTGCATTACGAATCACGTCAGCATGTGATCCGTATGCCATGCATGTGTGCGTGCCTTGCCTATAAAATGCTTTTTCTTTCTTTTTTTAAAATTCTCTTCCCTGAGCAATAATATATGGGTAAGAAGGGCATAGTTTGGAGAGCGGTAAAAGAGAAAATATACTTTGTCTTGGTCACTGCCTGGGAAGTCTGCTCTGACAGTAGGAGGGGTGTTATTTTCAGCTCTACTAGAGCCCAGCTTTTGTTCTGAGTCCTCTTAGACATCCTCCAGGGAGAGAGTGCTGCTTAGGACAGTCGACATATCACAGTCCCAGCATTCAGGCAGGCCTGTGATGGCAATCACAACCCTGTCTGCCTGCATTCTCTGTCCCTCTGAGTCTGAGGAATGTGAGCAGGTGTCCACCTGGAGCGAGGGATGTCCCGTGGTGAGACATGACTCTTTATAGAGGAGTAAAACCTAAAGAAAGCATCTCTCACCAGAACAAGAGGGTATGTTCGTTCACTGAACACGAGCTGTGTCCCAGGCGTGGCACTAGGACTCAGGAGGGGCTGTCCACCTTGATTCAGCCATCCCTCCCAGGGTAGGCCCCTCTGCTCGCTCCCCGGGACCCCCTTCTCTGAAGCTGGAGAACCAGCTGTGAGCCTCACATGCTCTTGGGAGCGTGGCCTCCTGCCCAGCCACCCCTAGTTTCTCCTCCTGGCCACCATTTACCAAGGCCAAGTACGTTCAGGTGCCTGGCTGTGATCTGCCGAGAACCGCTGAAATCTATATCATGGTGTCCATTTGCATATGAAGATGCTGGGGTCAGAGAGGGAGCATTTTTGTCCCTTTTCCCATGCCCTCAGCTGCCCTCCCCATGTTGAGGTACCCCAGCCCCCCTGAAACGAACAAGGAGGAAACTGGTCTCTGTTGGCATTCCCGTCACATCTTCCTGTGTGTGACACAGGCCAGACCCCCACCTTCCCTAGACAGTTGGCCCAGCTAAAACGTGTGCAAGGAAGGTGCTGAGTTCGGAAGAGGATCTGGATTGCTCTCACTGTGAAACTGATTCTCAGAGGTTAGGCAAATCGGCTACTGGAGCCCTGTGGTGGGTGGGTGGGTGTGACTTTCCTATTCCTGCCATAACAAATTATCACAAACTTAGCAGCTTAAAACAGCACAAATTGATATCTCACGGTCCTGTAGGCCAGAAGTCCAGGAACCTCAACCGAGTCTCTGCTTTGAGTCTCATAAGGCCAAGACGAAGGTGCTGGCAGGGCCGTGGTTCCTTCCGGAGGCTCCCGGGAGAATCTGTTTCCTTGCCCACTCGGGCTGTTGGCAAAACTCAGGTCCCTGTGGTTCTGGGACTGAGTTTCCCACTTCCTTGTGGGCTGTCAGCTGGGGCCCGTTCTCAGCCTCTGGAGGCCACCCACATTCATTGGCTTACTCCTCAGCTCCCTCTTCAATGCCAGCAGCGGTGGGTCCAGTCCTTCTAATGCTTCCTCTCTCTGACAGCCTTGCTGCCTTCCTCTTCCAAGGTGGAGGGCCCTGTGGTGGCACCAGGTCTACTCAGATAATCCAGGATAATCTTCCTGCTTTAAGGTCGGCTGGCTACCAACCTTAACTCCATCTGCAAAGCTCATCGGAATAACACCAGGGGACAAAGATGATGGGGGCCACAATCCCACCTAGCACACCTGAACCCACACAGGCTGAACCCCCAGCACCCGCTTCCCATTTCAGTCCAGAGGGAGATACACATCAGCCTGAGGTAGTGAGGTCCAGAATCCATCCCACACCCAGCCTGGGCCAGTGCCTCCGAGGAGGGCAGGCAGAGCCCCCAGCTAGCAGTACCTGCCTTGTTGCCCTGTGCAGCAGGCCTTGGGAGGTCAAGAACATGCCAGGTTGATCTGCTTCTTCAGGAGGACGTCCTGGTGGAGAACCCAGCTTATGACCTATTGGCTAAAGGCAGAAACTCTCTCTGAGCCACCTGGGTACCTCTAGCTGCTCTGAAGTCAGGGGGTGACTTAGGGGTTGCTAGTGTGGACTCTGATGGTTTTGCCGTGGGTACTCCCGGCTGTTGGTGACAGGCCACCAAGTCCAGCAGACCCAGGGAGGAGGGCTTGTGGGGTGCGTCTTGGTTTCATGTTGTTTTACCATTTTTTCCACATGCGCTTCTGCAGTAGAGAGGGAACCAGCTGATCTATTATTATCAAAGCATACGGTCTGTGCTCCCAGCTGGCCTTCTTGCCCCTGCCTGTCTTCCTACAAAGTGATTTAGCAGGGAGCACCAGATGTTGTGGAAACCTGTGGTTGCCGAGATGCATTTGCCTAACACCTTATTTGTTCCCGAGACCCAGCGTCATGCTTGCCAGTTAGTGGCACCTGAAGTAGCCCAGCCTTCTCCAGAGAGTGAGTTAGCCTGTCTGCCATCACTGCCTCACTGTGCTTCCCTCTCCCCCAGGTCACCACGGATCTGCGTCAGCGCTGTACCGATGGCCACACTGGGACCTCAGTCTCTGCCCCCATGGTGGCGGGCATCATCGCCTTGGCTCTAGAAGCAAAGTAAGTTCCCACTTAACTTTTTCTAAAAAAAAAAATGTTTAGATTGTGGTAAAATACACATGACATTGGCCATTTTCACCCTATTGAAGTGGACAGCTCAGCGGCATTAAGCACATTCAGTCAGTCGTGCACCTGCACCACCATCCCTCTCCCAGAGCTTCGTCTTCTTCCCAGGCCGGAACCCTCTGCCCGTTAAACAGCAGCTGCCCAGGTTAGTCAGCTCAGGCTGCCGTAACAGAGTCCCACGGACTGGGCAGCTCAAACAACAGAAATTTAGTTTCTCAAAGTTCTGGAGCCTGGAATTCCTGGATCAAGGTGTCAGCAGGGTTGGTGTCTTCTTGGCTTGCAGAAAGCTGACTTCTCCCCTTCTGCTGGGCCCTCTTTTTATAAGGACACTGGTCGTATTGGATTAGGGCCCACCCTAATAATCTCATTTTATGTTAATTAGCTTTTTAAAGGCCTTATCTCCAAATATAATCATATTCTGAGGTACTGGGGCCTAAGACTTCGATGAATACATTTTGGAGGGGACATAGTTCAGCCTATAACACGCCCCATTGACCCCCCGCCCTAGCCTCTGGCAACCACCATTCTACTTTCTGTCTCTATGAATTTCATTACTTTAGGTGCCTCATGTAAGTGGAATCACACAGGATTTGTCCTTTTGTGCCTGGCTTATTTCACTTCACATAATGTCTTTAAGGTTCACCCGTTTGTAGAACGTATCAAAATTTCCTTCCTTTTTTTAGGCCATCCTGATGGGCGTGAAGTGGTTTCTTCCTTTCTTAAAGCCCGAGTCTCCTGCCCTTTGTAGGACACGGGGGCTGGCTGGGCCAGAGTCCAAGGCCTGCCTCTGATTCTGCACCTCACACCAAAACCACACTTTAGGTTGCGCTGGCTTCCTTTTAGGAACTTTCATTTATAAATTAACAGTCAAGAAAAACTCTTGGGTTGTGTATGTGTTGTTGGTTCAGAAAGAAAAGCAAGTTAACCGCACATGCAGTCATAGAGTCAAAACCGAATTGTACTTTAGTCACCAAAACTGGCAGAGAACAAACCAGCCCTCTGCAGTAGTCATCTGTTGTAGATGAGTTTTCAAATAACTCAAAAAGAATGGTTGGGATGCCTCAATGCTTGTAATTACGTGTGTTTGCATGTGGATTTGCACAAGACAAACTGAGCGTAACACTCAAATGCTACCAATGTAACAAAGGAACAGTTTGATATTTTTAATTTCCAGGCCAAAATGTTAGCTTCTGTGTCCTGAGGCTCTTTTTAAAAATTCTTCATAATGAGTTGCTTGTGTGGAAACTCACATTGGCATACTTTACCCTTCCTTGCGCTGTATTTTCCTCCATTCCTTATTGGAAACATGCAAAGAGCTAAATGGAAAACAAACCCTGCTCCGGGGCGCGTTGTCCCCTTAAACTTGGTCAGTGGGCACGTGAAAGCTCAGACGGTCATCTTCCTCATCATTTTAGCTCTTCCTCAGACACATACAGGGGACGGATCAGGCAAACATCGTTTGGAACAATGTCAGTCTAGAGCACTTGACACTTACAGGATTGGTCAAGGAAGGAACAGTTGATGTCTGGGAATTTGAAAACCTGTGTTGAGCAGACCTGCAGCCTGGGATAGCTCTCGCCTGTGCAGGTTGGCCCCAGGCCACCTTCTCTCTCTGTTCACTACTGCTGTGGAAGGAACTGGGGCAAAGCCAGATGGTTCTGGGTGGAGATGCTCCCTGAGAGTCTGGGGAGGGCCCCCAGACAACGTGGGGCCAGAATGAAGGAAGACACATACGTGTTGGAATTCTCTAAAGGGAGTCCCATGATTTTGGGACAGTCTTGGTACTTTTCAAACATCCGTTCTTCATCAAAAAACATTTTCAACATCCTCTCTTAGACATATTTTCCGTGCGGTTATGTTTGTGATTTTGTTGCTAGAGTCAAAAATAAAATAGATTTCTTCATAAGAAAATGGTTCCTAACTTTCTCACTCCCTGGACCCATTCTGTCCTCCACTCCAAAAGTCATCCCGGCACCTCAACTCAAGATTTCCAGGAGGGCTGGCTGTAGCCGTCTTCGAGTACACCCTGCTGACACACAGCAGTAACTTGCCAGGTTGCACGGGCAGCATGGGGTGTGGCCGTGTCAGCACTTGTCTAAACTCCAAAGCCTGCACCTGTGACCTCTCTACCAGGGTGCACGGCCATGGGCTACTCGAGGCCTCAGAACCCTCCCCTAACAGTGAGGTTGGCGTGTGGGCCGCAGGAAGGCCAGTGGATGCAGGAGGAGAGCAGGTGTGCCTGGTAGGGAAAGGCCTGGAGACTGAGCCACTGGACACGGACGGGGAGAGACGGTGAGGAAGCCAGTGACCAGCCAGGAGCAGCAAGAACACATTGGAGAAGTCAGGGGAGGCCAAGGCTGGAGCCTAGAGAGTGTGAGCCCAGGGAAGGAGTATACCCAAGACTTAAGCCATGGGTGAGCTTCTCGTAGGAAAACAGGCAAAGAGGGGGCAGAGGGTGGGAGTGTGCAGAGCAACCGCCATACGAAACAGTATAGCGCGTCCTTGAAAAAATTAAACAGACTCCCCAGACGATCAGCAATCCCACTTGTGGGTGATATCCAGGATTGAAAGCAGGGACTCGGGTAGATACCGGCCCAGCCATGTTCATGGCAGCATGGTTCACAACAGCTGAACGGCGGGAGCAATCCGAGTGTCCATGATGGACGAAGAGATCAGCGAAGTGTGCTCTGTACACACGTGGAATATCATTCAGCCTTGAAAGGAAGGAGATTCGGGTACAGATTATGATCAGGTCCCTCAAGGACGTTGTGCTAAGGGAAATAAGACAAACCCTGAGTGGTTCCACTTACACGGAGACCTGGAGCCATCAAACTCATAGAGACAGAAAGTAGCATGGTGGCTGCCAGGGGCTGCAGAAGGAGCGATGGGGACTGAGTGTCCCGTGGGACAGAGTTTCAGTCTGGGGGTGGTGAAAAGTTCTGGAGGTGGGTGTGGCGGTACCAGAGCAATGTGAATGTCCTTAATGCTACTGAGCTGTACCTTTACAAATGGTTGAAATGGGAAAGTTTGTGTTCTGTACGTCTTTGCACACCCACACACAGAGTGGGCCACTGGAGAGACGCCTGTGACCTCCCAGCAGGCGCCACTGGGGAGGGCGGGGCAGCTGGGTACTTCAGCTCTCTCTCTTCCGCGTCCCCAGGCCCCCTCAGGTGCAGCAGCTTCCCCGATTTTACTTAGTCCGTGTTCCTAGGGTCACATTCCCTGAGGCAGCACCTGTGGCACGGCGTGCGTTCCTAGTAAACACGCACCGAGACAAGCCTGGGGCTTGTGCTTCTGGTCACCTGCATCCCAACGAGCCCTGGGAAGATGGTCTGGAAAGAAAGAGTATGTGTTTGTGATATTAGGGAGTGAGAGTCTTGGACTCGAGAGATGTTCGTTTATTCTTGGTTAATTTTCTGATTGAATAGGAAGTCCTAGGTAGGCATCAATTTAACTGACTAAAAAAGGAATAAAAGATCTATAAATATTTATCTGTCAAATGGCGGCCGGAACCATGAGCCCATACATCTTTCTTTTCACTCAGCTGTTTGATAGGGCGAAAATGTATTCCTTTCATTACCGATTCACATGTAGGTGTTATCTTTACCATGTTTTAAGGCAGCCTTGCAGAAAGCTTGTATGTTCAAATATCCAGATTGCATAGCATTTAATACTGATTAGAAGGAAGGAACAATGCTCTTATTTTATACTATTCTCTGTGTACAGATAGTATGAAAAATACTATATTTCATCGAATCCAAGATGCCATAAAGTTGTAAGATGCACCTTTTTATGTACCACAGAAACCAGAAGTGCTGCCATTATACAATACATCCATATCTCTTAGAATTTTTGTAACTATTGAAGAGTTCTTTTAGGCTGAGGGTTATTTAGACCTGGAAATGACACTGTGAATAGACAGGACCAAGTTCAGCACCTCCAGGCAATGTAACCCGTTCCTGGTTGCTGTGGGCAGAGGGGCTTATAAGAGGTATCAGATCATAAGATGGATCTGGATTTCAGAGGTGTTAAAGAAAAAAAAAAAAGAAAAAGTGGGCCAGGTGTGGTGGCTCACACCTGTAATCCTGACACTTTGGGAAGCCAATGCAGGAGGATTGCTTGAACCCAGGAATTCAAGACCAGCCCGGGCGGTATAGCAAGACCTCGTCTCTACAAAAAATGTAAAAATTAGCTGGGTGTGGTGGTGCACACCTGTAGTCTTAGCCACTTGGGAGGCTGAGGTAGGAAGACTGCTTGAGCCCAGGAGGTCGGGGTTGCAGTGAGCCAAGATCACACCACCGCACTCCAGCCTGGGCAACAGGGTGAGACCCTGTCTTACACACAGAAAGCAGGGGTGAGCAAATGTGTCTTAGAAATTTAAAAAAATCATCTGTGTATTTAGTTACATTAGTGGCATGTTGTATTCTTTTGATGAAATGTTTCTACTTCCCCAAAAAGAATATTTTGCAAATTTAGAATCATATATAAAATCTTGAATTACAATCTACAGCCAGTGGGTCCACACAGGATGGAATCTCGGCCACTGGTGGTTCGAACGTACTCTTATGCACTGTTGTATTTGCTTAGGATGAAGAATAACCGCAAGTATTTACTAAACATTTACTATTATGTTAAGTGTCTCGTATTTTCAGAATTTCCCATATGGCTCTGGGCAAACTCAGGCAGAGCTTGGCAGCAAGGCTAGGCTTTAATGCTTATGAATTTTGGGTCATCCATTGAACCTTTTTTCCCTCAGGATTTAGGTGCCGGAAACTTGTTTACAAAGAGGTGGTGAAATAAACCCTTGCCAAGGAATGCAGTCCTTAGCCTGAGGGGCTTGCTCGAGTTCGGACGTGGGTTGGCTGCCGACCCCCTGCCTCTGAGTGGCCTGTGTGGCTGCCGTTGTTGAGCTGTGTGGACTCTAGGGTGTGTTGTGTCATTGCAGCAGCCAGTTAACCTGGAGGGACGTCCAGCACCTGCTAGTGAAGACATCCCGGCCGGCCCACCTGAAAGCGAGCGACTGGAAAGTGAACGGCGCGGGTCATAAAGGTGCGGCAGTGGCGTTCTGGTGGACCATTGGGTGGCCCTGGAATGTGTAGGAAGGGGTGTCATGAATTCCTTAAAAGGACTCTACAAATAGCATTAGTTGTTATTATTAATTGTGTGTCACAAGAATTTAAAACGCATGTGCAGCTATTTAAGAAAAGTATCCCGGAAGCTCACAGTGACATTACGGAAGAACCCTCAGGTCACAAGAGTCTAGGGTCCCCTATACTCTATAACTTTGGCCACACCGAGACACCACCTACACCAATATTCACTCAGAGTTCTCTTTAAGCCAGGAGCAATGACGTGTGCCTATAGTCGCAGCTACTAGGGAAGTTGAGGCAGGAGGATTGCTTGAGCCCAGGAACTTGAGTCTAGCCTGGACAACACAGCAGGACTCCATCTCTTAAAAAAAAAAAATTACTGCCCCCACTACTTTTTTTTGACATAAAAAAATGTATTTTAAAAGGAAACTGTACTACATCTAGTTAATCATAGGTTTGATATGTAGTTATGTATTTTTTCTAATGTGCATTAAAACAAATCCATAATTATTAAAATAAATGTTTGTGTGCCACCTAAGGGCAGCTTGCATCCTTAGCCCTGAGTAGCTCTGTGATTTTGAAACTTGCCTTCAGTTTCCTCATCTGTACAATGAGGACATTGAGATAGTTTTGTAAGTTACTTTCTAACTGTAAAACTTCTTTTGGCCAGTCCCTATGTTATAAAAGTAAATCATAGGACAGTGGGGCCTCTACTCTCAGCCCAGCCTGGTACAGACCTAGGTACCATGAAATCAACCCATGGTCAGGGCTTCGTTAAGCTGGCTGTCTGCGGCCTTTGAAGCAGGTAATTTTAGGACAGTGCTACTGGCTTTGTTTGCCTGACTTCTTTTTTTTTTTTTTTTTTTTTTTTGAGACAGAGTCTCGTCTTGTTGCCCAAGCTGGAGTGCAATGGCACAATCTCGGCTCACTGCAACCTTTGCCTCCTGTGTTCAAACGATTTTCCTTCAAGTAATCCCTCCCGAGTAGCTGGGATTACAGGTGCCTGCTACCACGCCCAGCTAATTTTTGTATTTTTAGTGGAGACGGGGTTTCACCGTGTTGCCCAGGCTGGTCTCGAACTCCTGACCTTGTGATCCACCTGCCTTGGCCTCCCAAAGTGCTGGGATTACAGGTGTGAGCCACTGTGCCCGACCTGTTTGCCTGACTTCTTATCAGGTATACTGAAAAATATTTCATTTGGCCGTAGTATTTATGTTAGGGAGGAATTTTTTTTTAACCTTTTCTGAAGCTCAGGTCTAACTAATTTGACACTAAGTCTGATACTACTGTCTAAAATATAGCTCAAGCATAGTTACCCTAAGTGCCGAGGGACATTCCTTTTAATAAGGAGGCCATCGATTGGGCTATTTCATCTTTGTTTTGCAGGAATGTCGGTGGTAGTGGTGTGCTGTAACAAGAGCTGACCCACATTTTAATTCTGGCCTAATTAAATAGGAGAATAGATTGTATGAAGTTCTTGACCTTGCCTCTTAAATTAAACTTTGAAAGTCTCCTGCCCTGGCCAAATTAAATACTGGACCGGGCCAGTTCGCAAGCCTGTCTCTGTGCTGTGCTGTTTTCCCGGAATGCTCTGGGAACTCAGCAGGGAAAGAAAATGGCAAAAAAGATGAGTACAGCCTTGTGTTATTGCATTTCGGGCACGTGGTAATTGTGTGAACCAAGAGGTCTCAGATTTTGTTTCTCTTGTCTGGTCTTAGATTCAGGGAGCATAGATGCTGACAAGCCCTTTTAATGTAAAGGAACCTGTCTTTGTCTCAAAAAAAGAAAGTCCTAGACCTTCTCAGCACTTCTACTCTGTACCAAAGCGGGATGTGTTTCCTGACCCACACTCCTAAATTTAGCAGAAGGAGTTGGGTTCAGAGAGAGAGAGGCAGCTGGGACCTTTGAGCAGCCCTCAGGGGGACCCGTCCTACAGCCTGGGGTCCCCAGGAGACCTCGAGTCTTACGGTCCATCTGTCCTGCATGGGGCCCGGCAGATGCAAGAGCCAGCCTTGCTCCCTTCCTGGGAGAGGCAGGAGATCCTGGCTCTGAAGGGCCTGTCTTTTCAGTTAGCCATTTCTATGGATTTGGTTTGGTGGACGCAGAAGCTCTCGTTGTGGAGGCAAAGAAGTGGACAGCAGTGCCATCGCAGCACATGTGTGTGGCCGCCTTGGACAAGAGACCCAGGTAAGGCTCTGCTGTGGCATCGGTGACTTCTCAGGCACGTGGGTTTGGAGCTGACTCTGTTGTAAGGTGTGGCTGGGGGAGGTGTTCACACACGCATTCTGTGCACACGTGCGTGTGCACGATGCATGCCTGCACATGTCTGCGTTTTCTCTTGTGGATGGTACGGCTGGGAAAGGAGTCACTTCTTAAGCCACCACTGTTTTGAGGCCTCTTCCCCTTTTGTAGCAGATTGCTCCATGGTAGGGGATCAGTTCCTCAGCCTGAACCGCTCAGCCTAGTGTTGGAAATTCTTACCCGTGTTTAGCATGTCAGCCCAAGTCAGGAATCTGCTCCTCCCAGAAGGTGAAATGGGGAGTAGCTGCAGGTGTCCTTTCTGTCACCACCTGCTGGAGATTGGAGCTGTAGCCCCAGCCCAGCCTAACCGGCCCTGGGAGTCTGCAGTGTGAATCCACCAGGCCTGAGCAGGAGCAGCTGGGTCAGCCCCTTCTCTGTTGCAGGTTGTGGGGTACTGCTTATTATTCACAGTGCATAGCAGCTTTGTGTGGCTTTTATCTGGCCCCGTACAACCTTCTTAAGGCTTAAGCACTGGGATTTTTTTAACAAGGCTTGAGCAGAAGGGCCCTGGCTTCATCTCTCTCCCGTGAGCAGCGCACACCCAGAACTGCTCTTTGGAGTAAGTGTTTCTAAATCTGTTATATTTGTTCACTGATTGATTGATTGATTGATTGAGACCGAGTTTTGCTCTTGTTGCCCAGGCTGGAGTGCAGTGGCATGACCCCGGCTCACTGCAACCTCTGCCTCCTGGGTTCAAGCCATCCTCCTGCCTCAGCCTCCCGAGTAGCTGGGATTACAGGCACCCACCACCATGCCCAGCTAATTTTTTTGTATTTTTAGTAGAGACGGGGTTTCACCATGTTGGCCAGGCTGGTCTCAAACTCTTGACCTCAGGTGATCCACCCGCCTTGGCCTCCCAAAGTGCTGGGATTACAGACGTGAGCCACCGTGGCTGGCCAAAATTTTTATTAAAAAAAAAATCAGCCATAAAGTAAATCAGAAAGCAAGAACCCTAGCCCACTAGGAGAGGAAATCAGATTATTCCAGTTCTGCCATCGCAGTTGTTTTTAAGGAGAACGGTGTTTCTCTGGGCCTTGTATCTGATACAGAACGGAGTGTGTTTTTCCCATAACTACTTGTTCCCTTTGGAAAACGTGTTTGAAAAAGAAGCAATGTGATGACTAAAAGTGATATATTTTCTTTATCAACAAATACAGATCACTCTCTTTAGATGCTCTTCCTTGAATATGCCTCTACTCTTGTAATACACTCTTTTGCCACAAATAGTTGAGAAAAATGTGTCTGGTGGAGGGCTCGCATATGGTAGGAATGCGGAGAGTGTGTGTTGGCTGAGCAGCTGGATGAATAGCCACAGAAGGATCTTTTGAAAAATTACCTTTTTCTCCCGTGGCTAATTGCACACTGACCGCTGAGTGGTCACTCCAGGCCCCGACAGGTCGGCCGGACACCTGACAAGCCTCAGTCTTGACTTCTTAAGGCGTCAGTTTCTCTGAGGAGCCTTAGACTGTCAAATTTGAAACAACGTGGGAGAGTCTCTGAGATAAAGGAGGTTTTTGCCTTCTCTGTCTTTGCTGGAAAACGCCTGCAGCCTGGACCCTCAGAGGCTAGGTGAGGGAGGTGGGCTCCTGGGTCTGGTTCCTGACCTGGGGGCTGCCCTCTGCCCCGGCGCCTCCGCTCGTGTCCCCGTCAGGGCGGCTCCTGAATGAAGCATTCTTCTCCTGCCAGAAATCGTTTTAAGATGGCAGAGTGGTGCCTAGGTGGCGAGTGGTTGTTTTTATTTTTATTTTATTTTGTTTTTTAAGTGAAAGCACACGGAGTCTAGACAGCACAGGTTGAGGGAACCCACCGTAACATACAGTGTAACATTGTTCCTGTCCTTTGAGGAAAGTAAGGACCCTCCAAACTCCAAGAGGAGAAGAATCAGACTTCTGTTTCTAAAGAAAAGTCATCTTTACCTTTAGCGGTTTCAGGCTCTTTCTGGGATATTCAGCCAGCCTACCGTCTCACACCACTTGCTTATCAAATCACTTGCTTAACTCTGTAACATGGTTGTTGCAGAGGACATAAGGGCCTCCAGAGAGAGTGGTGTTACCAAGCAGAGTTCCATGCCTCACGTCCACCTGTGGGTCTCCCCTCCTGGCAGGGAGCTCCAGCCAGCTCTGCCACTGAGCCTGCCTGCCTGTCGGGGTCATCTGCGTCTGAGCTGCGAGTATCCCCACAGCTATGCGAGTTTTCCCCATCGGGGTTCCCAGCTGCTAGGATCACGTGGCCGAAAATGAAAAGGAAGTGTTCCCACACAGCCATTTTCCCGTCTTCTTCTAACTGCCCCCTCTCCGTGCACATTTCTGGGTCCAGCTGTCTACTCTCTTGGCCTCATTCTGATTTCTTCCTCTCACGGTGGAATCCTAGGACTTCCTGAATGTCCTGAACCTGCCCTCAGCTGCTTCCCATGGTGAAGAGCAGAGCAAGAGGGAAGACAGAGTGTGTGTATGCTTCTTTATACACCCATCTCGTGTGCATCCGTGTGCACTGCGTGGGATATGGTGACTGTCTTTTCTCTTGAACAGGAAAGGATGCTACCCTGGTGTGACCAAAGGTCAGACAGCTATGTTCACTGGATGTTAAGCACAGGAGTCCTCTAGCTGGGGCATGTGTCCACACCTGTCAGGTCTATGGTAACGTCACACATGGTCCTGAGGGAGAGGGGCTGGGGTGTTCATACGTCCACCCCTCTGGTCATGGGCAGGGGTAGGAAACCTCTGTCTACCCCCAGCCCTGGGCTGGGATACGGTCATGGTTCAGGGAGACTGTCCTCATGGCAGTGACTGACAAGAAGAGTCAAATGGGCCACCCCTTCTGCACGTCCCTCCTGTGCACCCAGCCTGTGCTCCCAAACTAGCATTGCATCCAGTGCCCCGAATGACTGCACAGAGCTTGTGCCCCGTCACCCATGGTGTCCCCCTGCGGAGCTGCTGTCTCCAACGCTGCCCCAGTGGCTGGCATCACAGCCTTTGCCTGCCCGAGTCATGCTCAGGCCCAAAGGCGCAGAAAGGCCACCAGCACAGCACAATGCGGGCTGCAGAGGAAGGAGCTGGGGCAGTGATGCCAGACCCACCAGACGCAGTCCCCTTCAGGAGGCAGCTCCGTCACTTGAAAAAAGGCCATCTGTGGTGTGAAAAGGACTAGCCAAGAGGGGACCCCCAGTGATACGTTGGCATTTCTCACCTGGACACTGCACATCTGGGGACTGGGGGGTTTGAGCCTGTCTGTCTGGATCCACCCGAAAGATAAGAAGTCATCTGTGGAAGGGTAGCGAACATCAGGAGAGAGGGGACCTCAGGTAGGGCTGGGCCTGGGTGAGAATCAAGGAGCCAGGCCCCCTGCTCCAAGGCACCACGGGATCGTGCTGGGCAGTCTCTTTACTGCCTGGTGTTTACCCTGCCCTAGAGCAGTGTGAGCCCCAGAACTGAGGTAGTGATGTCTGAGCCACCTCTCCAGGAGCCCACACGGGGTAGGGCCCATCATAGGCGGCTTTCAGGAAGTAAGCTAAATGCAGAGGCAAGAGGAAATCATTTAAACTGAATGGCAGCTACTGTTAGCAAAGGAGAGTGACTTGCTGGAGTCCTCCAGGATAGCACTGGATGAAAAGTGCCAGCCTTGCCTGGGCCTCTGTTGTGATCGTCACACCGTAGAGAGGCACGTTGACCTACTCCTGGGCACAAACGGTTTCCATCTGTTTAGAACCTTTGTCAGTTAAACGAAGGTACATGGGATCATGACCAGGGGCATCTGTGTGTGCAAAATGATTTTAAAATCTGTGTGTATTAAATAGAAAGATAAAGTTGATATTTTTATATCTTTTCTTCAAATGAAAAAGAAAATTAAGCTTAGTATTATTCCAACGAATGAAATAGAGGCCCAGCTATTAAATATTCTATTTGACTCTTGATTTTTCTAGCCAGTGCTTCTGTCGCTGCTTTGAAAATGCAGGCTTGTGGGAAACAGTTTATGACATGCATGACTCCCACCTCAGTGCTGGGAACACCCACCACAACAGGGTCTTTTAAACCAACACAAAGCAATAACTTACCTGCACGTCTTTAGTTTCTGCTGGTTTGGAAGGTTACTGTCCAGACAGAGCTTACAGTTTAGCTTGGCCTGTCTTTTAATGAACTCACACACACCCACACCCACACAAGATACTTCAGACCCAAAAGCCAATGTGTTGCTTTGACTATCAAGGATTATCTGTAGAGCAGATAATCTTTTTATAGATGTTCAGGAATTAACTCTGGATTGGCCGCATATCACCTGCTTTTCTGGAATTTCGTGAAACTAGACTGCGTATGGTGGTCATTTTAAAACAACTCTATTTATAAAGACATATGGCTGTGGATGAGAGAGAATGGATTGTGATTATAAAGGCACTTACTGTGTGCCGGGCATTGCTCTAAGCACTTTATATAAAAATCCCCAATAAACACGTGAGGTTGGAGTTCTATCTTTATCCGCATTTTATGGAGGAAGAAACGGAGGCACAAAGGAGTTAGGAACTTAGGCCCAGAGGTGGGGTGCTGCGGGGTTGAGCTGCTCCCGCAGGCTGCTTGTCTCCAGAGTCCACCTTGTTGCCCCCCTAGGTAGGAGCTCAGGCAGTGCTGAGCCAATTACAGCGACCTGCGCACCCGTTAGACCTCACCTCTGTGACCTCCGTGCCGGGAGCTAGCTGGGCGCACCACCTCCAGGGATGATAAAGTACCTGACCCTGGCTGCCCAGAGCGTCCTCCGGCCTTGGCCAGGTGCCAGTGCCTAAGAGCACAGCTGCTGGCGGCTCATCTGCGGCAGGTCAGCTGGGCAAGCAGGTGAGGCCAGGAGCCCAGCGGCCTGGTGGAGTGCCGTGCGGATCAGACGCAGGTCAGCCCAGCTCCCTACTGTGCTCAAGCGCACAGCCTGATGTGACGTCTTTTTAGGAAGCCAAGAGCCCTTGTTTTCTACGGGCTGTCTCAGAACTATGCAGGTGTCTGCCACCCTCCCGTCCCCTCCTCACCTTACCCAGCCTCTCCCTCCAGGGCATTTGACCTCTGTGTATGCCTGGGTACCACAGGAGGCCCTTACTTCTGGTTTCTCCTCTTGGGCTGTTGTTATACAGAGCGTGCCTGGGTGTCCTCAGAAGATCTGTGGGGTGCTGTGCAGTCCCGCCCTGGGGGTAACCACAGTGGACCCACAACACTTTTCCTGCCTGCTGCTACCCCTTGTAGCTGCGAGCAAACTTAACCAGCTGGTTATGTTCTTGCAGCCCTTTCCCTTCCTGGCTTAGTTTTGAAGCAAACTTGTTCTCCCCAAATTGTAAAGGCTACTTATTTCTAAAATTAGGATTTGGAATTTGAATACAGTTGATTCTCCCTATTCGTGGTACTGTTCCACAAAGTCACCACGAACACTGAAGCATTATTCCTAGGAGAGATACAGGGTTAAGTTCCTGTGAGCCTCCGGTCACATTTTTGCCAGCCTGTCAATACAGACCAAGTTTTATGTGTATGGGTTTAAAGACAGCTTATTTAACATAGATCATTGATTCATTCACTTTAGACTCTCAGCTGACAGCACTAGTGCTCGTTGCCGGAACCAAGCTTGTCTTACACGTGTGTTTTCTCCTTAAGGCAGGTCTCTGCTTTCTCATGCTATTTGACACTAGACAGTGCTTCAGCACTGCACTTGGGGCCATTTCAAACAGTGAATTCACTAACAGAAAAGCACAGAGCCAGGCATGGTGGTTTGCACCTGTAGTCCTAGCTACTTGGGAGGCTGAGGTGGGAGGATCGCTTGAGCCCAGGAGGTCAAGGCTCCAGTGAGCTAGGATTGCACCACTGCACTCCAGCCTGGGTGACAGAGTGAGACCCTGTCTCTAAAAAACAAAAAACAGCACAAAAATGTGAAAAATGTGGCACTAAATACCCTGTGAAACAGACACTTGATTTTATTTGAGATGGAGTCTCACTCTGTTACCCAGGCTGGAGTGCAGTGGCGCGATCTCGGCTCACTGCCACCTCCGCCTCCCAGGTTCAAGCAGTGGTCTTGCCTCAGCCTCCTGAGTAGCTGGGATGATAGGCACCTGCCACCACACCTGGCTAATTTTGTATTTTTAGTAGAGACGGGCTCTCGCCATGTTGGCCAGGCTGGTCTCGAACTCCTGACCTCAAGTGATCTGCCCACCTCAGCCTCTCAAAGTGCTGGGATTGCGGCCGTGAGCCACCGCGCCTGGCCAGAAATGGACACTTATTTACGGCATGAGAGCTGCACCAACAGGCGGTGTTGCCTTGTTTGACCTCAGCTGGGAGTTGGGGGACTCATTGTGTTACCACTCTGCACACATCTACACGTGACACCAAACTGCCGCAGGTGTTAGTTTGGGGGATACAAATAAATGTCAGCCACTAGGTGAATATGCAGATACAGCATATGTGAATAATGAGGATTGGCTGTATATTTTACTTTCTCTTTTACTCCCCTTCAGGTTGAATTGTAGACTGTTAGAACTGGAAGGCATCTTTAAAGCCAGCTAATTCAGTCCCCTCATTTAACGTAGAGGAAAAAGTGTGCTATAAATTTAAGCATTACGTATTAAAGCACCTTCTGACCCAATTAACTGTGGACGGCATTGTGTAAGTTAATGTACCGGATTAGCTTTTTTTTTCAGGTTAAATTTTATTTCTCACCTAAGTGATGTGCTATGGTTTGATCATCAAAAGTAATTTTGGCCGGGCGCCGTGGCTCACGCCTGTAATCTCCACAGTTTGGGAGGCCGAGGCGGGTGGATCACCTGAGGTCAGGAGTTTGAGACCAGCCTGGCCAACATGGGGAAACCCCATCTCTACTAAAAATACAAAAATTGGCCAGGCGTGGTGGCGCATGCCTGTAGTCCCAGCTACTCAGGAGTCTGAGGCGGGAGAATTGCTTGAACCCGGGAGGCAGAGGTTACCATAAGCTGAGATAGCACCAGTGCACTCCAGCCTGGGGACAGAGTGAGACTCCATCTCAAAAAAAAAGTAATTTCATGTGAGGAAAATTCTCAGTCTGAACTCATATGAATAAGGAACTCATATGAACACAGATGAATGAAGCAGCTTACCTCAGAGCCTAAAGACGGTCTTGTTGAGAGCGTGCATCCTGGAACACAGGTCTGAGAAGTGACCTAGAAGCCTCTTGCCACCTTCACACGGGCACTCTGTGCCCTCCGACAGACCTGCTGTTTTCCTATTGCTTAATTTAGCAAGTCTGTCCCAATTAACTCTTGCCACTCCACTCACTCCCGTTAGCGGGTCTGTGAAAGGGTTTCCTGGATGACCTTCTGCTGTAATGGGCCTCAGTTCTTTAGCCTCTCCTCCCCAAGCCAGGTGTCAGCACAGCAGCTGGCAGGATGCTGCTGGCTCCTGATTCTGGAGCGTCTCTCAACATGGCCCTAGAACATTCATGGGCCCAGTAAGGAACAAAGCAAGTGCTTTGTGCAAGGATCCAGGTTGGTCCAGGAAGCCAGCCTGGGGAGAGGGCTTCAAGGAGGGAGTGAGAAATACTGACACGGAGTAGCTTCCCAGGTAGAACTGGAAAAGTGGAAAGCTTCAGGAGGAGGGTCTCAGCCTGTGGCCCGCCTTCCTGCTTCCCCTGGCACTCGGTTACTTGAAAATATTTATTTTTGCTATTAGATAGTATTATGCATTGGAAAAAAAAATAGGAGGAGGCCAACGTATCTGTGGTCTGGAGTTCCTAGGGAGTCAGCAGGGTGGCTACTGTTGGTGGGCCTTCACCTCCTCAGGAGAAGGGAGCGGCTGGAGAGCCTTCACCTCCTCAGGAGAAGGGAGCGTCTGGAGGGCCTTCACCTCCTCAGGAGAAGGGAGCGGCTGGAGGGCCTTCACCTCCTCAGGAGAAGGGAGCGGCTGGAGGGCCTTCACCTCCTCAGGAGAAGGGAGCGGCTGGAGGGCCTTCACCTCCTCAGGAGAAGGGAGCGGCTGGAGGGCCTTCACCTCCTCAGGAGAAGGGAGCGGCTGGAGGGCCTTCACCTCCTCAGGAGAAGGGAGCGTCTGGAGGGCCTTCACCTCCTCAGGAGAAGGGAGCGGCTGGAGGGCCTTCACCTCCTCAGGAGAAGGGAGCGGCTGGAGGGCCTTCACCTCCTCAGGAGAAGGGAGCGGCTGGAGGGCCTTCACCTCCTCAGGAGAAGGGAGCGGCTGGAGGGCCTTCACCTCCTCAGGAGAAGGGAGCGGTTGGAGGGCCTTCACCTCCTCAGGAGAAGGGAGCGGTTGGAGAGCATTTGGGATGAATGGAGAACATCTGAAGTACCAGAGTAATTAACGTTGAAATGTGGCTGCGTGGCATGTGGCATTTGCTGTCATTAGAGATCTTTTCCAAGTCTGGCCGTCTCCCTGGCTTCAACAATGCTCGGTCTCCAGGCAGGTTTTGCAGGATCATTTAACTCCGTGGACTCCCTTAGGGTCCTCAGAAGATGGCTTTATGTACATAGACCACAATTTCAGAAGTTAGTAGCAGAAGACACTTTTCAGTTACTTTGGGGACTTTAAGATCTTTCTAAATCAGTTTTCAGCATTAAAGTACAATGTAGGTGTATTCACGTGACAGTGATAATCTCTGCACATTGTTTAACTTGAAAGATAAATTACTTGGCAGTCAACTTGCATTTTCATTGTTACCTTAGAAATAACTGTAGGGTGGAGAACCACTTCTGTTTTTTTCATTGACTGTTCTACTTTCTGTCTTGGAGTTAATTTTTTAAAGTGATGACTTTTGATAGATGGCTTCCTTATTTTCTTCCTGGAGTTTCCATCTGAAATACAGAAAAATTTGAGCACAACGATCATGAAACATTTTGAAGCCTCGTCTTTTATTTCTCTTCTTAATAAAAGCACTCTAATTGGGGATGTTAGGTTAATGGTTTCAATAGCAACCACAGAAATAAAATGTGTGGGGAGCTAACTGCATGTCAGGAAGGTGGCAGCGTGCCCTCCTATAGTAGCTGTCCTGGGCTCCTGCGCTGCCCCAGAACTTACAGGAATGAGGAGTCCTGGTGGCCTGTAACTGAGTGATTTAGCAGTTAAGAGATTTCACATAAAAACTAATTGTTACAGTTAGCCTTGTTCCAGGAGGCCGCTGGGCTCCTAGCCCCCAGGTGAAGCTAAGGGCTTGGCTTTGAAAACCAAACGAAGTGAGGCCATTAACTCCTGCAGGAGCTGGGTGCTCCCGCCCCCAGCCAGCCTCCCTGCAGGCAGCAGCAGCGGGGCTGGTGGAGGATCACACCCAACCCAGCCTTCTTTATGCAGCGGCTGGAGTCCCTTAGCAGGAATAAAAAAGTCAGATGCAAGAGACTTTCATACTCTGAAATGATTTTTTTTTTCTAGGTGTTCGCTCTGTGGGTGGGGCTCAGAGTGGCGGGGCAGGTGAGGGGTGGGGCTTGGTTGTCTTTCACTTGTAATTACCTTGCTCCCGTTCTCTCATCCCTGTGCCTTATCAATGGGATTAAAGCTTCTTCACAAGGATTCCAGGTCTATTTCTAGAGCAGATTGATCACTTCCCCTACCGATGAGCAATTGGTTGGAGTGTGGGGACTGTGTCTTCAACTTGGTTAAGGCTTTTGTGTCTGTTTCCCCTTGATCTTGCTATTCAGCACTGGAAAGGTGTTGAAGTGTGAGAGTGTAGGGTTGTTCCTGGTTTTTGGGGTTGACTGGGAGCTACATTTTGAAGCCCCAGGGGAGCACTGAGTAAGTCTGCCGGCATAGATGTTTCTCCATCTCCACACCTTGCTTCTCCCTAACGCACCCACCTTGCATTCTCAGTGTGGGGTGAAGGTGGGGGATGGGGGACACTCACCTGGAGAGACACATGGGCCCTGCGGGACCTGGAACTCTCCAGAGCCTTCTGTTGTGTTTGGCATCTACCGCAGCGGGGGCTGCTGGCCAGTAAACACTAGCAGTAAAGCTTGGGAGAAGGCAATGAAGGAAGTCAGCATCTCTAGATCAATTTATGGTGCATGCAAAGCGTGTTTTCAAATATTTACAGAGTCTCCGAGGGAATTACATCACTGTTTATAACTGTTTTGATTGTTTTTTATGACTCAGGGCCCAGTAGAGCCAAGCAATGTAACTCCTGAGAGGCTCTGAGCAGAACGCCTCACGCCTCCCAGGAGGAGAGTCCAGGCGTAATGGGAAAAGCGCTCCCCGTAATAAGCCAAGCACCAGTCGTGTGGTGGGGAGTTATTCATGTGCTGCTGAGCGGTGGTGGGTCCACACTGAAGAATGCCCTGTTTCTTCAGCTGCAGATCACTGGGGTGGGTCGGAGGCTGAGTTCAAAGAGGCATGAACCCTAGTGGCCTGGAATTGGCAGGGTGGTCCGGCCTGGAATTGGCAGGATGGTCCGGCCTGGAATTGGCAGGGTGGTCCAGCGTGGACACAGGAACGGCCTTGGGGTACAGATTTTGTATCTGCTTGGTCTGGGGAGTGTGTCAGAAAATTCTAGCAGGAAGGAGTCTTGAATGATTGAAGCTTTGTTTTTACCCTCAGACTCCATCCCATATGGTAACGCTGCCCTGAGTTTGTAAAGGGAACCATCGTCCATTTCCATTACAGGGCAGGAAAGTGAGGGGACCCTGCTTTCTGCAGGAGATTTGGGAGCACACAAGCTTGGCACCCTCGATCAGCATGAGAGGGCCGCCTCCGAACTCCGAGCTGTGTCCTTGACTGTGGGTCCACGCGAGCTTCCATTCGAGGCAGCGAGGCCTGGAGGCGGAGGCGTGGGCTCTGGGGCCCCAACTCCCAGCTCCTCTCCCCATTAGCTACACCTTGGGTGCAGTCCTTAATTTCCCTCTGGATTAAATGGGTTAATCCTTGGAAATTCTCAGGCCAGTGCCTTATGCTCAGTGCACAGTCAGCTTGGGAAATGTTTGCTGATTGCTGTTATTTAGCATTGTGACTTCTATTTTCAATGCTAGACTTCGGAACAAAGTAGTGGGATTTTTTATTTATTTGTTTGTTAAAATGTTTAATTATTTTTATATATTTAGGGGGTCCAAGGACAGGTTTCTTACATGCACATATTGCAGTGTGGTGAGGTCTGGCCTTTTAGTGTACCTGTCACCATGGAGGTCGTACTAGGGCAACTGAGAAATGAGCTGGCCAAATGCCACCGAGGAGAAGCCGCCTTCTGGTCACCAAAGGGAGCCCATCCCTGGGGACATTCACCCAAGTCTGCCCAAGAACCCATCTTTTATTTTATTTTATTTTATTTTTGAGTTGGAGTCTCGCTCTGTCACCAGGCTGGAGTGCAGTGGTGCGATCTCGGCTCACTGCAACCTCCGCCTCCCGGGTTCAAGAGATTCTCCTGCCTCAGGCTCCTGAGTAGCTGGGATTACAGACACCCGCCACCATGCCCAGCTAATTTTTGTATTTTTAGTAGACAGGGTTTCACCGTATTGGCCAGGCTGGTCTCAAACTCCTGACCTTGTGATCTGCCCTCCCCCTCCCCCCACTTTGTATAAGACAGAGTAATTGACTCAGCAGCAATGCAAGGCGGACAGGGCCATCGTCCAGAGGGTTGGGGCCTGTGCTGTGCCCCCCACGGCACTGCCCAGCAGCCTGGTCTCTCCACTGCAGGCAAGTTGGAGCGGTGGCAGCAGGTGGTGCCTCGGCCTCCCAGAGAGCTGGGATCAGAGGCGTGAGCCACGGTGCCCAGCCGAACTGTCTTTCGAATCTCTGTAAGCAAATTCCAGAGGCATAAACGTCTTCAGGACGGGTGATAAAGTTCACAGTGGAGCATCCGCGTGAGGCAATCAGAGGCTGCTGCGGCTCCCCGGGGTCCCCGGGGCCCTGAGGCTGCAGTGGGGATAGAGTGGACGGGCGCCGGAGCTCCTGGCTGTGTGGGTGAGACTTCATGCTTCCGGTGCCAAGTGCTGAGCCCTCCCTTCTCCCCCAGGAGCATCCCCTTAGTGCAGGTGCTGCGGACTACGGCCCTGACCAGCGCCTGCGCGGAGCACTCGGACCAGCGGGTGGTCTACTTGGAGCACGTGGTGGTTCGCACCTCCATCTCACACCCACGCCGAGGAGACCTCCAGATCTACCTGGTTTCTCCCTCGGGAACCAAGTCTCAACTTCTGGCAAAGAGGTGAGGCGAGGCAGGCGTGGGGATGGGGGCTGGGCTCACTGAGATTGACCCTGCACAAGAGCTTCTGTCCAGTCTTGGGCCCACAGTGTCTCTGCAAGGCCCTCTGGCATTGGAGGCTCCCACTGGTTCTGCCAGCAGCTTCCTTTCTCTTGGAGACCCTTGCATGTAGGCCCCAAAAACCTTAAAAGTTACTCCCTGAAACCTTGCCTTCCAAAAGGTCCTGGAAAACTTTCCTTTTCAGAGAGAAGTGACAAAAGAGTCGTTGTTTTGTTTTTTGTTGTTTAGCGGAGGGATTTGTGGAATTCTGGCTATGCCTTCTTTGCTTAGAAGTGCATTAAAGGTCATTTAATCCTATTCAATTGGCTTTTGAATCGAGCATGTGTACCACAGGGAGCACTGTTTGTCCCCTCGCCAGCTCTCCCACCCAGTCGTGGGCTGCCCTGCAGAACCTGCACCAGCAGGGGCCTGTCCCGGGAATACAGACAGGCTCGGGTGGTATGTGGGGAAGGTGCTCCCAGGCTGCTGTCTGCCAACTTCTCTTGCGCTCAGGGGCTGGGAGTTCCAAAGCTTCGTACATGGTTTTTGGGAGGCTATGGAGTCATTTCTTTAACAAACTTAGAAACAAGGGGAAATACATGGATGCAAATATATGACTTACAGGTAATTAGAATGAAGGTGTTTATGGGAACTTAAGAGGGGCCAGGGTATTCTGGTACCTTTCTGTCTCTTTCTAGCTAAGAGGTAGAGAGAGAAAAGAGATTTCATGGACAAATCAGCATTTCCAGCTTCTCTCAAAAACCAGGACGGGCACCGTGCCCACATCATCTGCAGGAAGCCCCCCAGGACCAGGCCTGCTCTGTCTTCTGGGGTGTGGTCCCCTTGCCCACTCTGGGCCCACTTGACTCCTTTGGTGACCTGCCTGAGGCTGTGGCCCTTGTGTGGGCTATAGGGAGCTGCAGAGATTCAGAAACAGGGGCTAGCAAAGGCTCTCAGATGGAACCAGGCAGAAGTTGGGGGTTGCCCTTTGCTTAACCCTTCCCCTCCCCCCGACTTTGTATGAGACAGGGTAATTGACTCAGCAGCAATGCAAGGCAGACAGGGCCATTGTCCAGAGGGTTGGGGCCTGTGCTGTGCCCCCCACAGCACTGCCCAGCAGCCTGGTCTCTCTGCAGCAGGCAAGCTGGAGCGGTGGCAGCAGGTGGTGGGCCTGGCACCAGCTTTGTCCTCGGTGCACTGGAGTCAACCCTGAGGCAGACCCTGGCACTAAGCTCAGCCCATCCCACATTCTCCTTTCATAGCACGAGCGTCACAGGGGCACCCCTCCCTCCTGCCGGGAGGCCCGGCCGTGCTGTGCCTCTGCCTGTGGGAGGCCACACGGGCACGAGCAGTTCGGTGTCAGCGGACGAGCTGCAGCTTTTGATGCTATCTATGTTGCTCCCCGTGGTGTTTTTTATTTTATTTTTTTAACCTTAAAGATTTTAAAAGTCCTCATTTCTGGCATTTCTTGGAAAGTTGGAGGGTGTCTGACACCAGCCCTGTGTTCCTGTGTGCACTGGGCCGGAGCTGAGCAGGTGGGCGAGTGTGTGTCCATGTGCTCCATGTTTTCCGTGCTGGCAGCCCTGAGGCCAGCAACGGGCTCTCCGTTCACTCCAGCCGCACACCGAGTGGCACCCAGGTTTGTGACCCCTGACTCAGAGCCAGAGCTGGGTGCAGGCCCAGGTGGTGGCCCAGGTTGACCGAGAGCCTGTGGTGAGGCTTTGAGGCTGGGGCAGCAGGTGGCAGGCAGGCGGGTGGCAGTGACCCTGCAGAGTCGGCCCCCACCCTGCTCTTCCACTCCTGGCTGGGCTCCCAGGAGCCAGTCCCTTTGCCTCTCTTTATTCCTCATCTCTGAAAATGCCACTTCACTTATCCATAAACATTAGGACTGTTACAAGACTTGAGTGTGATAATATATGTAGATAAAAATGTTTGGCATCATCCCTGGCACAGGGGCCTGGTTGCCCTACATGTCCTGCTTACGTCCGGCTACCTGACCCACAAGAACCTTCCGGTGCCCCAGCCTCCCCTCTCCCGCTCCCCTAGGGCCCGGTTTCCCTTCCCTGGAAACTTTCCTCCTCCTGCTGCTGCCCAGTGTTGCGCCCTTGGGATAATAGAGGGCAGGTCCTGCCAGGCCTATTGGGAGCCACCCCTTGGCTGGGTAGTGCTGTCCTTGTGCCATCAGGCATTTTTAAAAACTACCCAGGAAGGGTGGCTCACACCTGTAGTCCCAGCACTTTGAGGGGCCAACGTGGGTGGATCACCTGAGGTCAGGAGTTCGAGACCAACCTGGCCAACTCCTGTCTCTACTAAAAGTACAAAAATTAGCTGGGCGTGGTGGCACGCACCTGTGATCCCAGCTACTTGGGAGGCTGAGGCAAGAGAATCACTTGAACCCAGGAGGCGGAGGTTGCAGTGAGCTGAGGTCACGCCTCTGCACTCCAGCCTGGGCGACAGAAAGAGAGTCTGTCTCAAAAACAAAAAACAAACAAAAAAAACTACCCTGAGGCTACTCCAGCTGTCATCTGAGTCTTGGGACTTTGGTTTTTTTCCAAGGCAGATTTTGTGATTGTATCAAGAATTTGTGTTTTAGGATCAATGACCTCCTATCCTACTGCACATCTTACTTAATTTAGCAGCTTTATCAGGTTGCCAGTTTCTTCACTAAGAAACCATTGATGTGCCTCAGCACCTCAGCCCTTAAAAGACAGTTTGTCCTTGTTCTGTCCCCAGTGTGTTGGGTTCAGCTTGGCATTGAGCGTGAAAATCAGCCTTGACCTTTGCCATTTCTTAGAAGAAAGCACAGGATGCTTCCCCTCACTCTTCTCCATTGCAAAGAATGTTCCCTAGATGAACATTTTCCTACATTGAGTGTTCAGAGAACCCCCGGATTGGAAATTGAATCTTACATCATTCAGAACTTATGTATTTCAATTTCTGATGAACAATAAAGATCCCTATGTTAAAAAAAATGTTTATTCCAAAATCGAGATAGAAAATTAGACTGTGAAGAAAGAATAAGAGGAAAAAACCTGGAATTGATTCCAATACAGAGTCACTTCTGAGGATGGCACCGGGTGCAGGAAGAGATTGGATGTTGATTAGTTGCTTCCTGTTTCTGCCTGAACCAAGTGTGAGGCAGAAGGCCCGGGGGCTCAAGGGTACAGCTGGGAAAGGCCTTCGAGTCGGGAAGGGTAAAGGGAGGCTCATCAGGACTTGCAAGGAGGGTACTGCTGGGGGTGGGGGAGCTGTCTCCTCCCCCCGGCTCTCCACGGGCCCCTCCCATTTCCACTGAAAAGCAACCAACCCTGCCATTGTCATCTCCCCCAAATGCCCCTGTTGAGACTGGATCAGCCCTGGAGGTGAAGGGACAGAACTTTCCCCACAAGCTTGAGTAGCTGCTCCTCTTTCCTTATTTGTGTCTCCCAGAGAACAGTGCACACAGCTGGCTTGAAGTCAAACATGGAAGTTTCATTCTTCCACAAACAAGCACTTTCAAAAGGCGTCCTTAGTGAGCACTCTCTGGGCTTCAGTGAAGGTACCCCAGGGGGACCCCCGCCCCTGTCTGCTTTCGTGCATCCAGGCACTGGAGTTATGGTCTCTGTAAGATTGTTGCTGGGTGGGAAGGAGCCAACCACCTTCTGCAGGAAATTGTCGGGACTGGGGGCTTTTGTTGGTGAGCTTGTAAACATCTTTCACTGGGTTATATGAAACCTGCCTGCCTGCCTGCCTTCCTCTCAGAATGTTAGGGAGGTTCAAGGAGGTGATGGAGGAGACAGTCTGTGTAAGAGCTTAAAGACAGTCACATTTCACTGTGCCCTTTGCCCTCGCGTTGGCTGGGGCCAGACCCCTGCTACCCTGGGGGTACGGTCCAGCCAGATCATACAGTCCCCTGAGAGCCCTCCTTGTGCCAGTCCCTCCGCCCAGCCACTCAGTACCAGCACCTTCATTTTCTGACACCACATCTCCAATTGCAGGTTGCTGGATCTTTCCAATGAAGGGTTTACAAACTGGGAATTCATGACTGTCCACTGCTGGGGAGAAAAGGCTGAAGGGCAGTGGACCTTGGAAATCCAAGATCTGCCATCCCAGGTCCGCAACCCGGAGAAGCAAGGTCAGTGGCTCTTGGGAATCTCATGACAGCTTTTGTATCTCAAGCCTCTTTTTACCTCTGGGCCTTATTTAACTACGGAGTCTCTGATAATTCTTTGTTTTGTGTTTTAGAGGTAGAATTCCCATAACAGAAAATTCACCATTTTAATTATTTTTAAGTGGACAGTTCAGTGGCTTTTAGTACATTCACGATGTCGTGTAACCGTCACCACTATCTAATTCCAGAATGTTTTCATCCCCACTAAAAGAAACCCCATACCCATGAAGCAGCCACTCCCCATTCCCTCCTCCCCTCCCAGCTCCTGGCAACCTCTAATCCACTTACCGTTTCTTTGGATTTGCCTCTCCTGGACATTTCATATAGATGAAATAATACAACACCTGGCCTTTTGTGTCTGGCTTCTTTCACTTAGCATGATGTTTTCAAAGTTTTTCCATATTGTCGTATGCATCAAAACGCCATTACTCGTATGGCTGAACGATATTCCATTGTATGGATTGATCACATTTTGTTCATTCATTCACCTGTGATGGACGTTTGGGTTGTTTCTGCCTTTTAGCTGTTACAAACAGTACAGCTATGAGGATTCATGTACAAGTTTTTATGTGGACCTATGTTTTGTTTCTCGTGGGTGTATACCTAAGATTGGAATTGTCAGGTCATATGGTAACTCTGTGTTGAACGTTTTGAGGAAGAGCCAAACTGTCTTCCACATTGGCTGCACCCTTTTACATTCCTGCCAGCAATATATGAAAGGTCCAGCTCCTTCACATTCTTGTTAACACTTAATATTCTCTGCTTTTTAAAAAATTATAAGCGTTCTAGTAGGTGTGAAGTGGTATCTGTGGTTCTTCAGTTACCTGATGGTGCACCTTGATGCACAAAAGTTTTAAATTCTGATGAAATTCAGTTTATTTTTTCTTCTGTTGCTTGTGCTCTTGGTGTCATACCTGAGAAACCATTGCCTAACCCAAAGTCACAGAGATTTACTCCTGTGTTTCCTTTTAAGAGTGTTACAGCTCTTACATGTAGGTCTTTGATCCATTTTGAATTATTTTTGTATATGGTGTGAAGTAGGGGTCCAAACTCATTCTTTTGTACCCACTTGTTCCAGCACCACTTGTTGAAAAATACATTCTTTACCCATTAGGTGATCTTGAGACTTCTGTTGCAAATCAACTGACCACAGAAGAGAGGTTCATTTCCACACTCTCGATGTTCCATTGGTCTATATATCTATCTTGGAGTCAGTACCATATTGTTTTGATCACTGTAGCTTTGTAGTAAGTTTTGAAATCAGAAAGTGCGAGTCCTCCAACTTCGTGGTTCTTGCTCAAGATTGTTTTGGCTATTTTGGGTCCCATGTAATTCCATATGAATTTGAAGATAAGCTTGTTCATTTCTTTTTTAAAAGGTAGTTGGAATTCTGGTAGAGATTGGATATGTAGATCATTTTGGGGAATATTTCCACATTAACAATATTAAGTCTTCCAGTCCATAAACGTGGGATAGTTTTCTGTTTATTTAGCTCTTCTTTAATTTTGTTTAGCAGTGTTTTTTGTAGTGTTGAGTATATAAGTCTTTCGCCTCCTTGGTGAAAGTTGTTCCTAAGTATTTTATTATTTTTATGCTATTGCAAATGGAATGGTTTTCTTAATTTTTCTTTTGGATTGTTTATTTCTCTGGTAATTCTTGTACCTTTTTAATCCCTTTTACTTAATGATCAATCATTTATTTAACCAGTCTTTATTAAGTACCAAACTCTGATCTAGGTAATGGGGTTACAACCAGGAAAGAAAACTGGAATAATCAGCACATCTTATTTTGTAGTTACCCACAAAGGTCTGTAAACACCTGTCTTTGTTCTGTGGGTCGAATGCATAGTAACGTTTACAGAATGTGCTGGGATCTTGCTTTTCTATGGGCGAGTTTCCTCAAGGTTTGCTTTCACTGTTCCGTCGTTCACTGTGCCCTTTTCTGTGAAGATGCAGTCTGCTTCTTGGTCACCCTGGGAGTGCGTGAGAACCTTCCCCTGCCCTGGTTCTTTTCCAGTTCTCCATAAACAATCCAAAAGCAAAATTAAAAAAAACCATTCCATTTGGAATAGCACAGTTTTAGGAGAAAAGAAGAGTGTTGACTTGCCTTATGTGAAAAATTGACTTTAAGTCATCGAGTCATCTACAGGGATCTGGGGCCTCCCCCAGTTGTATTCTTTCTGGTTTTAAAATAGTAAATAACTATTTTAAGAAAGCATTGGCTGGGCGCGGTGGCTCACGCCTGTAATCCCAGCACTTTGGGAGGCCGAGGTGGGTGGATCACGAGGTCAGGAGATCAAGACCATCCTGGCTAACACGGTGAAACCCCATCTCTACTAAAAATCCAAAAAAAAAAAAAAATTAGCCAGGCAAGGTGGCAGGCACCTGTAGTCCCAGCTCTTAGGGAGGCTGAGGCAGGAGAATGGCTTGAACCTGGGAGGCGGAGCTTACAGTGAGCTGAGATTGCACCACTGCACTCCAGCCTGGGTGACAGAGCGAGACTCCGTCTCAAAAAAAAACAAGTGTTATAACAAATCCTAAAAATACAAAAATGTAAAATTTTAAATGACCTGAAATTTACACATTTTAATAGTGGAAGCTCCTAAATTCTTTCTTTTAAAAGCCCCAAAGTGTATTGGCCGAGTATTAAAAGTCAAGGTTGACTCCTCATGCCAGCTGCATCCTCAAGCATTCACTGCTTCGTGGGCACAAGGCAGAGTTCTCGTGCCAGCCTGCATGGCCTGCTTGCCTGGGAGGCTGGTGCTGTATGCAGGAGAGCACGTGGAGGCTGGGGCTACTGCTCTTGTGTCCTCATGGCATAGCCCTGGAAACCGGGCACACCATTCACCACTCTAGACCTGTGATCTTTACTCTGTATCATGAGCCGAATACAGCAAGCCCTACCCATGTCCCAGGGCAGCTTCGAGGGGACAGTCAATCCCCCATGTAACTGTGCCGCTGCAGGCAGCCTTTCTCATGCATCTCATGCATTCTTCTCTTTCCCCTTCCTATTAGGCCAACATGCGTGCACTGATGCCTCTCCCCTGAGTCCACATCCCCTCCAGCCACCACCCACTTCTCTGCTCCCCTTTATGGCAAAGCCGGAAGAACAAGCTGCCTGCCATGGCCATCACTGGCTCACTCCCAGCCCACTCCCATCCACTGCACAAAAAACCGGGGCTCGTCAGGGTCCCCCACCGTTTCCACACTGCCCAAGCCTATGGTCCCATCTCTGTCCTCCCCAGGTTGTTAAAGCCAGGGTCTATGGTTCTAACAAACTAAGCACCCTCTCTGGGGACCACAGGGTGCAATGGTAAAGACTGGGGGCTCAGGAGCCCTTCTCCCTGGGGGTAGATGCTGGCTCTAACTCTTACAAATATCTGTGACCTTGGCAAGTCACTTAGCCTTTCTAGGCCTTGGTCTTCTTATCTAGAAAATGGGGATAGTACGCAAGTTACTGGGTTGCGGTGGGATGAAATCAGGTAAGAAAGGCTGGATACCGAGAGCAGGGCCTGGGCACACAGCGACGTTGGCAGCTCACCACCTCTAGAAGTGCCCTCTTGCACAGCTGCAGTGATGCCACACCTGGGGGCCCTCTCCACCTCACAGGCTGCCCCTTGTGCATCTCGTTGGCTGATCCTCTCACACATACCCCTGCACGCGCTCCTGGGTCCTCTGCTCCTTGTTCCCATCCAGGGATCTCATCCAGCCCCGTGACCCTGAGCACCTTGTACCTGCTGGTGGTGCCCAAAGCTGCCTCTCCCTGCCCTCGTGCACCCAGACCTGCTCTGCAGCAGCCTCCTGCTTCTGGGCATGGGTCTAACTGGCTCTGAGCTTGTGCACCTTAGACAGACTCCCAAACTGCCTCTTTCTTGCTTTCCACATTAATGTAAATAGCTTTGGGCTGGGCGTGGTGGCTCATGCCTATAATTCCAGCACTTTGGGAGGCCGAGGCGGGTGAATCACAAGGTCAGGAGATCAAGACCATCCTGGCTAACACGGTGAAACCCCATCTCTACTAACAATACAAAAAGTTAGCCAGGCGTGGTGGCGGGCGCCTGTAGTCCCAGCTACTTGGGAGGCTGAGGGAGGAGAATGGCGTGAACCCGGGAGGCGGAGCTTGCAGTGAGCTGAGATTGCGCCACTACACTCCAGCCTGGACGACAGAGCGAGACTCCATCTCAAAAAAAAAAAAAAGCTTCACCTTGCACTCCATTGCTTGGCCAAATCCCAGGAGGGAACCTTTAATTCTTCTTTGTCTCCTTCACCATCTGCTTCCAGAGTATATCTCAGTCTGCCCACTGCCTCAGTTCAGTCCCCTATCGTCTCTTACCTCCTCATTCCGCTGGCCCCCCTGCCTCAACCCCTACTGGCTAGAGCCACTCTCCACCCAGCATCCAATGATCCTTTTAAAATATAATTCAGATAATGATGCACCCCTGCTAACTTTCATGACCTCCCACAGCTCTTAGAGCAAAACCCAAATCTCTTAGCCTGACCTGCACATCCTGCTAGCACCTCCCCACCGTGAATCATTTCCTGCGTCTCATCGTTGACCTCCGTTCTGTTCCCCTAACATGCCTGGTCTTACCTCCATGGGGCCTTTGCACGTGCTGCTCCCTCCTTGGGGACAGCTGTCCCTAGGGCTTCCCATGGCCGCAGCTCAGACCTGGCCTCATGGAGGGGTCTTATCTGAATGCCTGTGGTGGATGTCCTACCCACTCTCCCACCTTATACTCCTACAGAAACATAAAGGCAGGGGATGAGAATGGGGAGGAATAAAAATTTGCTGAGATTCTCATTCCACATTTAGTGGGAGGGGTGATGGATTATGTCTTACTCTTAGCACTGATAGAGACATATAAACTCAAATATCTTCTTATAATAGAGAGATAACCAAGATTTAAAACAGGATGCCAACCTTCCAGATCACTAGAGGGAAATAAGAGTGAAGAGAAATTGATCAATATGCCAAAAAAAAAAAAAAGAGAAAGAACTATAGGCAAATTTGAATAGGGATACGGAAGTCTTAAATAAAACATTAGGAAGTGGAATTCATCAGTTTATTCAAAGAATACTCCCCTCCAAGAACACAGCCTTCACTCAACAGATACTTACTGAGCATTTACCAAGTTCTAAGCACTGGGGATGCACCGGTGAACAAAACAGATGCTAAGCTTATATTCTAGAAGGCAGAGGAGGCCGTGAAACAAGATTACCAGGCAGGAAGCTGTTGTCCATTAGATGATGAGAAGCTCTAAGGAGAAGAATGAAGCAGGGCAGGGTGACAAGGGCATTTCAGGGTGTACCGGGAAGGCCTCAGGGAAGGGACATTTGAGTAAAGCTCAAAGAAGATGAGGGGGTGAGCTCTGCAGACATCTGGGAAAAGGGCATTCCAAGCAAAGCGTTCAGGGGATGCTGAGGCCCCCGGGCAGGAGTGTGCCTGGTGTGTTCCAGGGGATGCTAAGGCCCCCGGGCAGGAGTGTGCCTGGTGTGTTCCAGGGGATGCTAAGGCCCCCCGGGCAGGAGTGTGTCTGGTATGTTCCAGGCACAGCAGAGAGGCCCCCGAGGCTGCAGGGGGCAGTGGGAAGAGGAGCAGAATAGGACAGGGCCAGGCATCGAGAGCATAGGGACCAGATCACACTGGGCTTCGTCAGCCCTCACAGGGACTTGGTTGGAAGCCACTGAGGGATTTTAGGCAGAGGACAGAGGTTATCTGAACTTCTGTGTTAATAGGCTGACAGCTGGTCAGAATAGACGGAAGTGAGGGTGGGAGAGGAACAAAGGCGGGGAAGCCAGTTAGAAGGTCATTGCAATATCAGGTGAAGGTGACTCCGAGGGGGTGGCATCAGTGGAGTGTATGAAGCAGTCGGATTCTGAAAGCAGGGTCGAGAGATGTGTAGATGGATCAGATGTGGGCTGTGAGAGGAGAGAGGGGGCATAGATGACTTCAGAGTTTTTGTCCTGCACAGTAGAAGAATGGAGTCCCAGTTTCCTAGATCTGGAACATTGCAGGGGCAGAAGATGCTGGAGAGAAGATCAGGAGCTCGGATTTGGGTGGGTTAAATCAAAGATACTTACACAAGTCCAGGCGGAGATATGTACCTGGAGGTCAGAGGGAAGACTGAGCTAGAAATCCAAATTCAGATTAGGTATGTTAAGTATTGTCAGCCTTTCAAACTGTATGAGCAATGGAAGGAGATCTGTTTATATAACAGTGATTCACACGTTTGGAGCCTATTGCGTGTGGGTGCTGAGCGAGCTTTAGGCTTGCAGTGGTGCACAGCACGGAACCGCATGCCCTGCACACCTGTGCACCTGCCACACTGCTTCCTGCCCAGCCAGATGCTGCCATATCAGCTCCCTGCTTGCTGCCTGCATGGCACTCAGCAGCTCTGGCCTTGGCCTTAGCACTGATGGGCTTGCCATCTGCAGCCTTCCTTCCTTCCGGTCCTGCTGCGCCCCAAGAGCCTCCTGCTACGCCCCGAGAGCCCCCTGCTGCGCCCCGAGAGCCCCCTGCTGCGCCCCGAGAGCACCCTGCTGCGCCCCGAGAGCCCCCTGCTGTGCCCCGAGAGCCTCCTGCTGCATGGTGTATGATGGATGCAGAATAGGTGTTGGTGGATTGATTAGTCCAGTTGGAACCCTCTGTAACCACCACATGACCAGATGCTCTGTGTGCCACAGAGGACACAGGATTAGTGGATACAAGAATACTTCCTGAGGGTAGCCCCAAATTAAGTCTTGACACAGGTCGATCTCCACCCCTCAGCGTGGGTAGAAACTGGATCTTTGCTTTCAGAAGGTTGAGACGGGTGCAGAATAAACACCTTGTGGTACCTTCTAGCTCTGACCTTCTGTGGCCTACTGGAATTTGGGGTCGGGGACACATTCTCCAGTGTCATCACAGAGAGTATGCACATTCCTGCAAGGGCGTCTGGAGTCAGTTCATTCCATGCAAGCTTTACCCTGTAGAGAGCTGCCACTCCTGAACGTGGTCTTTGCCAGAAACAGCAAGTACAGGCATGCGTCCTGCCACAGCTGATGCACGGCAAGCCCTCCCTGCTGTGTGTGGGGAGGACGGGCGCCTTGCTGTCACCCACAGGCTCTGTGCATCCTCCCCAAGCACAGTGAGAGCCACCCTGGGAGCCTGGGTCCCACCAGCATCTCTCCACAGTGGAAATCCATGTGGCCCTCACATGGGACACTGCAGTTGCAACTGAGTCTCCCCAACCTGCCCTGCTCACTTCATTCCAGGGCCAGCCTCTGAGCTTGTTGTTCAGCATGGCGGCTGGATCCTCCCAGGGTGAGGGAAGGGAGTGATGGAGTGAGGCCAAAAGGGGTCAGAGGGGCTCAAACAAAGGCCAAGCGGCCCTTTCCAGGTTGGCGTATGGGCCCAGTGCTTTTGAGGTTGATCCAGGATAAGCCCTCTTCAGCCTCCAGATGAATGGTGCCTCTTCCGGCTGTTCCTGAAATGTCAAAATGGGGAGGTCTGCGTATCCTAACAGACATGTCTCCGATGCATTTTGCAGAGGTCCTGCCATGTGCCAGATGCTATGCCAGGGCTCGGGCACAGAGAGGCTCTAAGACACAGTTCCTGCCCCTGAGGAGCCCACAGGCTAGTTGGGAACATTTCGGATTTCAGGAACCAATAGTACCATGCACAAGGGCCCAAGGGCCACCGGTGACCCAGAGGAGCGCCCCAAGTTCAGTGGAGCAAACAGGGATTTCCGGCTGAAAGAAACAAGGAAGGGCTTGTGAGGAAGGGTCTGCCTAAGGCCAGATTCTCAGGAGTTCCCCAGTGTCACTTTGTTTTTTTATCTTAGTAGCACAGAAAATACAGGCCATTAGGAGATGGCGACTGCCCCAAGGGTACGGCTGTCCTTTCGTTTTGTAGAATGAAGTGCCAGGCAGTGCCCACATATGACCTGCCTTACTCCGCCTACCCCCAGCGGTGAGACTTCTCAGGGCTGGCCTTGCTCCCCAGGCCCTGGGAGGGACCACAGAGGGGCTCAGCAGCGACATGCCAGGCTTCCCCACCCGATCCAGTGGGCAAGCGATGGGGATGTCAGGCCGAGACAGTCCTCAATGATGACCTGCCCTAACTCCCCTCCCTCCAGGGGCAGGTCTGGGCCCTTCCATGAGTGCAGAGCAGAGGTGGGAGCTTCCTGGCCAGGCCGACATGAGGAAAGGGCCTGCTGCCTCTGGGAGGATGCTCTGGTGCCCACAGAGGGCGTCAGTGTGGATGGGGGCCTGCAGTGGACGGGCATTGAGGTGTGGAGGAGAGTCTGAGAAGATCTCTATCAACCACCAGAGAGCCAGGAAGCACCCCCTAGGAGGAAGGGTGAAAGGATGCAGTAAGAACAGAGAACCGTGTCTACCCAGAGCTCACCAAGGCACTGGTTGTGCTGTGCCCATAGACCCGGGTCCCAACGTAGGCATTGTTCACAATAAGACCTACCCCCAGAGCATGCCTGTGAGGCCACGCCAGGTGGGCAGGACGGCCGCTGGCCGGAGCTTCTCATCAGGGCATGGGTGGAGAGGGAAGCCCGGCCTGCCTGCACGCTATGACGCTATTGTGTATGCCGGGAGGCAGGACCAGCCCCAGCACTGAATGTTCAGGTCAAGCCGATAGTGCCTGTTGGGGACCTCAGCCTGGGAAGGTGACAGAGATGACCTAGGTTGCCCTCTAGCTCCAGGATTCAGAGCTCTAGAGGCCGGGAAAATGCAGGGCTGGTCAGCATCGGTGGAGTCAGCTGCCTGTCAGCCTCGTCGATGCCGAGGTATGAACTGATCCCAAATGGGCAGCATCTTCCACTCCCTGGTTGTCTGGTGAGGGTGGCCTGTGAGTGCACAGTCACCACCAGCCTCAGTGCCAGGCACAGTGCAGCACACACAGACGTAGACCAGAAGAGCAGGCAGTCCTCACTTCTCTACAGGCATTCCAAGAACCTGTGCTTGGGGCAGGGTGCTTCGTTTCTGTGGTGTTCATTTCAATCTCCTGCAAATCTCTGCAAGTTAATTGCTTTAAAAAAAATGAAAAGAAAAAATAGTGCTCCAATGGTGTGCTGTGTAGAAGTGCTTTAAAATCTATGCTAAACCCAGGGTTTATGAAGTAATTAAGTGATCTGACTGATGTGCTAGCTCGAATACTACTCACCTCCTGTCAGATTGAACGTGGCTTATGTAATTAGTTTTAAAACCATTTTTAAAAGTTGAATAGCAGATCAGTCATCCATTTTCCTCTTCAGTTCCCAGGCCAAGGATCTGGGTCCTCCCAGGATCACTCTCTTCCAGGAGGCAATTTAGGAATGGAATCGAGTGCAAATCCTGCTTTGCAGTCTTGCAGCATTTGCAGATACTAACAGCTCTTCATTTATTCCTGCACACCTATATTTATTTATTTATTTATTTATTTATTTATTTATTTATTTATTTATTTATTTTGAGACAGTCTCGCTCCGTTGCCCAGGCTGGAGTGCAACGGCGCAATCTCGACTCACTGCAACCTCTGCCTCCCAGGTTTAAGCGATTCTTCTGCCTCAGCCTCCCAAGTAGCTGGGATTACAGGCATCTGCCACCACATCTGGCTAATTTTTTTTTTTTTTTTTTTTTGTATTTTTAGTAGAGACAGGGTTTTGCCACATTGGCCAGGCTGGTCTTGAACTCCTGACCTCAGGTGATCTGCCCACCTCGGCCTCCGAAAGTGCTGCAATTACAGGGTGAGCCACTGCACCCAGCCCAGCACACCCTTATTGAACTCTACTTAGCTCCAGATTTGGGAACACTAGGACCTTGCCCCTGCAGTGCACAGTGTGGGTGTGGAAGAGGGGGCAGCTTCCACTGTGGGTGAGCTTGCTACTCCAGCCATTACGCACAGAGCCTGCAAGGCTACGAGACGGAGCTGGCAACGGTGCAGGCAGAGCCGGGGCGATGGCTCGTCCTGCAGAACATCTGTCGGAGAAGTTTGGCTGCATTTAAGAGAGTTGCCATCCAAAATGCCCGAGATTTTAAGTTTGGACCCAGAATGCAGAAAGTGTCTATTCTCTGAGAAACATGTATGCTTCATTCTCCCACATCAAACATCAGATAGGCCTGGGGTTGGATCCTCCTGCCTCCGCTTTTCCTGTCTCTCTGGCCTCTGCGCTGGGTCTCCTGTCCTGTAAGATAGGGCTGTGCAGAAGTGAGACCCAGACCAAGTCACTGAAGAGAGGAGACTTCCCAGCCCGCCCTTCTCGCCTCGGAGCCTACGTTGGTGGTTGCACCTGAACGACAAGGCAGAGCCTGTGCACCTGCCAAGGTCAGGCCAGCCTCCCCACCCAGGGCCACATCCTGCTCAGCACCCTCAGGCGCAGGAAGGTCCCTGCACCTCCTCATGACCTGGGGACCCCATGGGCACGCTGGATGCATGCAAAGTGCTCTGCAGGAATCGAGCTTGGCTTTGTCAGCACTAAGGGGCATCTGCATGGTGTTCTCCTGTTCATGCAGCACACACTTACCTTGTCTGCACACCTGCCCCGTGCCGGGTCTGCTGGGTAGGCATGGGGGTGAGGGGTGCTTCCTTGTTCTTCACTTCTTCCACCCCAAGAGCCCAGCTGAGTGTGCCCTGCAGGCAGTTTGACCAGGGCTATGTACAGGATCCAAACTTTACTGAGTTGGCCTAGCCCTCCCTTTGTAACCAGGAGCCTACCTAAGGTGCTGGGGCACCTCCCACAGTCTTCCCCTGCCAGGGAGAATTGTGAGACATCAATGTCTAAATAGAAAAAATAATCAGGCATGCTTTCCAATCTTCTCTCTGTAATTGACACCATGTATCTTATTTCATGGTTCCAAAGGGTTTTACGTACTTGGTATTCACATAGTAATAAATAGACTGTCTGAGACAATTGATGGCACTTTTAAAAATCCTGTGTCACTCTTGAACTCTGAGAATTCACTTTCTCCCTGATTAAAATTTCTTTTTTCTCTAATCTTTCATCTGTTTCCAAAAGAGCAGCAACCCACATGTGCTGTGTTTTTCCAGATTATTTCAACAGCATTATTTCCAGATTCCCACCAATCTAGGAAAGAAGTCCAATTCATCAAAAGAACAAGAGAGGAATAGGATGATGATTAGCACCTACGTGTTCTCCAGCAGGCACTGGGTGCTATTTTATCTCGCTGTTACAAATCAGTATAGAATCAGGGTAGGTGATAATAAGGAATTAAAGTTTCAGGAAAAGTTATTCTTGCTAGTGATGCATATCATGGTATTTACAAATGAAGACATGACCACGATGCCTATGATTTGTGCTTTAAACTTTTCCAGAGGGTGGGGGTGGGGAGTGGGAGAGTAGGAAGAGGGTGGACGAAACCAGATTGAGAAAACGTTGGGGATTCTTGGGACTGTGTGATGGGGCACAGGGACTCATTGTACTGTTTTCTCCATTTTGTGTTTATTTGAGAATTTCCATTACGCGAAGAGTTTTTAAAAGCACATGTATGGGAAACATTTCTTCCGAAGAGGTCAGAATGCAAGACTGTCTAAGAGATTTACATGGCACAAGTAAATATAACGATGTAAAGATTTCATTGCTTTACAGCAAATACACTTCAGTTCTTTACTTGTGAGGAGTAAATGCTCAATGTGCCATGAGACACGTAGAGACAGGGATTTTACACTTTGTTTAAAAGTGTAAAAAGACACGTAGTTTCTTTTACGTTTGACTGAAGGTGCTCTAGACAGTTACTGGACGTGTGTATGGGAGTGTGTGCTTGGGTGTATATATGTGTGCATGTGTAGGGGAGAGTATTGTGTATAAGTATGTATGTGTGTGTGTGGGTTTGTATGTATCTGTGTGTCCATGTGCATATGTATGTGTGTATATGTGGGCATTAGGTATATGTGTATACATGTACATGTATCTGTGTGTGTGTGCATGTGGATATGTGGGTGTGTGTATGTGTGTGGTGCATATTGGCTTATGCTTCCTTTTCAAGACCCAGTGTGGCACAGGGCTGAGCTCTAGAGCGGCCTGCTTCTCAGATCCATCTTCCACCACTGGTCATTGCGGACCTCGGCAGGCCATTTCCATGCTCCGAGCCTCCAAGCCGTCCTCTGCCCAGGGAGGATTAAATGAAACAGCGCCCGAGAAGTGCTGAGCCTTACCAGGATGAACATGATTCTCTTATTGTCAGTGTTTAGATTCTCCTTTTATGGAAGAGGAAGCTGAGTCCAAGCTCCTCCACCCAGAGCCTGACTGAGCTCACCTGCCTGGAAGGGGCAGAGCCTGGCGTCAGGGCCGTCTTCCAAGCTCAGGGCCACCCTCACCTCAACCCAACCTGGTGAGGTCTCTAAGCCTCTCCAAGGCAGTACAGGCAGCCCATAGTTGATCTGATCTCTTTAGCCCTGTGGCCAGTGGTTTTCATGTGTCTGGCTTCAGGATATTTCTGGTTGGACTTTTTTGTTTAAAGTGTTGTAATTAGAAGATAAAAATTAAATGAAATATTAAAAGCTGGGAGCCTCTGCTGGGTGCCAGCCAGGGTCGGGGTGTTGAGGAATGTTGCTCCTGAGAGGCTGCCTCACTTGGCTGAAATCCAAGAGAGCAGCAGGGCTTCTGAGAACTTGCTTTGACCAGTCCACAAGAGCAGGGGTCCCCATCCCACCTACCGGTCCGTGGTCCATGGACTGTTAGGGACTAGACTATACAGCAGGAGGTGAGCAGCCAGCAAGCACTTCATGTGTGTTTACAGCTGCTCCCTGTCACTCCCACTTCTGCCTGAACTCTACCTCCTGTCACATCGGCAGAGGCACGAGATTCTCATAGGAGTGCGAACCCCATTGTGAACTGCACGTGCCAGGGATCTAGGTTGCACGCTCCTTATGAGAATCTAATGCCTGATGATCTGTTACTGTCTCCCATCACCCCCAGACGGGACCGTCTAGTTGCAGGGAAACAAGCTCAGGGCTCCCACTGATTCTACATTATGATGAGTTGTATAGTTATTTCCTTATGTATTACAATGTAATAATGATAGAAATAAAGTACACAATGATTGTCATGTGCTTGAATCACCCCGAAACCACCCCCACTGCTCCCCACCAGATCCCCAGCTGTGGAAGAATTGTCTTCCAATAAACTGATTCCTTGTGCCGAAAAGGTTGGGAACCACTGCAGTAGAACATTTGAAATGCAGTAGATACTTGGAATAGGTGCTTGGTTTTAAGGGTTTTTCCTATAGGCTGTGTTCCTGAATGGGACGATTCAGTATCACTGAGATATCTCTTCTTCACAAAGAAGGGATAGCCGTCACTTTAACACGTCCCCATCAACTTCGCAACAAAATTAAAGGAATGCAAGGAAAACCTATTCTGAAAGAATGGGCACAGATAATAGCTAGAGAAATTCTGAAAAAATGAATGCAGGTGTTTAACTGTGTTTTTTAACTATAATAAAATGATCTGGCACTGGTGCTAGAATAGACCGATCAAGGGAACAGTACGGATAGTCCATTAATAAAGCCACAGAGATATGCTAAGGATAACATTTTAAACTGGTGGGAAAAGACTGAAGTGTTGAATAAGAGTTATTGATAACTGGCCAACCATTTGGAAAGAAAATAATTATCTTGATGCATACACATAAAATTAGAAATTTCTGTCTGGCAGAAAACATCATAAAATTCGAAAAATATTCCTGTAATCCCAGCACTTTGGGAGGCCAAGGCAGGTGGATCATGAGGTCAGGAGATCCAAGACCATCCTGGCTAACACGGTGAAACCCCGTCTCTACTAAAAATACAAAAAATTAGCCAGGCGAGGTGGCGGCCACCTGTAGTCCCAGCTACTCAGGAGGCTGAGGCAGGAGAATGGCGTGAACCCAGGAGACAAAGCTTGCAGTGAGCTGAGATCGCACCACTGCACCCCAGCCTGGGCGACAGAGTGAGACCCCATCTGTAAAAAAAAAAAAAAAAAAAATTAGAAAAATATTTATAAAATATTTTGGACAAACTCAAGTGATTCACAGATGGCCTTTTCACTTCTGTCTAGCCCATGGGTTGGAAAACTTTTTCTGTAAAGGGTCAGATAGTAAATGTTTGAGGTTTTCTGGTCTCTGAGACAACTACTCAGCTCTCCCATTATAGTGTAAAACAGCCATGGAAATTATGTAAATGAGAGGCCGTGCTGTGTTCTGACCTCTCTTTATAAAATAGGCGGTAGGTCCTGGCCTTAGTTTGCTGTCCCCACTCTGCCCTGTTTACATGTTCAGTTGAATTGAGTCTTCTGTTTCATGGTAGTTAAGAGGGCTGTTTATTTGGCTGTTCTATGAGGCATCCCATCCTGTCCCCATTTTCCCACCACCCATGAAGTTATATTGTCCTGCTTGCTGGTAAATATTTAACAACTAGTGCTCTGGGGGAAATTATATATAGATATTGACATATCACATAAGTTCATTATAAATTTTGCTGATATAAAGGATGTTAGCCAACAATTTACAAATAATAAAATATACACTGCTTGTATTACAAATTCCATTTAGCCAATTGATTCTCAGAGACTGCTTTCATTGATTTTTGCCAGATTCTGCTTCCATAACCAGCCGATGGCTGCCATGCATGAACAGTTGTCTTTCCAGTGTAAATATTGGGTAATATTTTTGCCACAGAAACAACAAAGACATATGTCAGAGCTTCATTCACTCACCAGGGATGGGAACAACTTCCTTGCTAAATTGGAAAATAATTTTCAAATACTGAAAGAATATCTCTTCAGTTTTGTATGCTGTTCACAGTGTAATACCTACAGACACGAAACACTGTTAAGTTATACCTGCAGTATTAATGCTTTCTCCATCACTTTCTTAAGTCCAGAAAATCAACAGTAAACCCAGCCCTTGTTTGTAGCATTTGTCGATTTCCATATGGGAATATCCCGCCATGGCCAATTTCAAGCTGCTCACGTGATGTCGCTGAAGACGGCTTGGTAAAAGAGCGGTCCAGTAGCCACCATGAGATAGTGCTTCCCCTGTGTAGGTAGAACAGATGTGAGTAACCCCGAAGCACAGATAATGACAAAATATAGTGAGATCATGAGGAAGGGGCAATTTGTGAATATTCATTACCTTTGTTTTTAATATAATTTATTCAATTGTAAGCTTCTATAATTTAATGTTTAATAAAGACTGTGTTTAACAACCAGCTCACAAAGGTTCTGAAAATGTTCACAATCAGTTCCATTAAGCCAGTGCTGGTCGGCTGCAGCGCACCACTACATATTGGGAGTTGAACGGGTAGAGGGCTGTCTTTCTCTTGGGACGAGCACACTTTAAGGGGAGCGTATTCATTGCAGGACCAAGGCTCAAAGTGCACCGCTCCCCTCCCGTCCCAGCTCCTCTTTATGCTTGTGGGGCCAGCCAGTCTCCAGTCCTCCCCAGGACTATACGTCACAACCAGGCGTTCTTTTTTCATTGGCCTCATTCTTCCCAGGGCCGGCTCAGAGGCCCCCCGGTCTAATTGCCATTGGTTTAACTGCTGTTTAATAAATCAAACTATTTTTCTGACTAAATCTTGCTAATCAGTAAATAGTGATCATCTGAATTCTCCATATGCTAAAAAGTCATTTTTCCAAGGGGTAAAATTAAAGTAATATTTGGCATAAAAAATTCTAATACACAGGCAGACACCTTTATCTCTAATATCTCAACTGTAGAGGTTAGATAATCACAGAGTGCTATACTGTGTTATAGCCTTAATATGTAGAGTGCTTACAGATCACTAAGAAATATTTAAATAATATCACTAAATAGGACAAAATCCTGAAAAGCAATTCGTAAAGAAAACATACAAATAACCAGTAAATACAAGATATTCAACATTTGTAGTATCCAAATAAAATACAAACTAAAGGCCAGGTGCGTTGTCTCACACCTATAATCCCAGCACTTTGAGAGGCCGAGGCGGGCGGATCACGAGGTCAGGAATTGGAGACCAGTCTGGCCAACGTGGTGAAACCCCATCTCTATAAACATACAAAAATTAGCCGGGCATGGTGGCGTGCACCTGTAATCTCAGCTACTCAGGAGGCTGAGGCAGGAGAATTGCTTGAACCAGGGAGGTGGAGGTTGCAGTGAGCCGAGATTGTGCCACTGCACTCCAGCCTGGGCATCAGAGACTCCATCTCAGAAAAAATAAAAATAAAAAAAAATAAACGAAAACACAAGAAGGCAAAATCATGATAGAAAGCCAACAAGCAGGAGTGGCAGAGATGGTAGAACAAGTGTGTGAAACGAATCTGTATGGCACTCTGCACTCGGGGCCACGGAGTGATGTGATTTAAAGAGCGGGAATGCGGGGGCAGAGGAGCCTGGGTCCCACGCTGGCTGCACCGGTGACGGGCTGGGAGACCTGGGACTGATGACTCCCTCATCAGCGTCTTACCAGCACCTGGTGGACATGAAATTTCTCACCCAGCCTGTGTAGGTTGTCACAGAAGCCCAGGCTCCTCTCCCCTCTCCCTACCTGCCGCTGCAAGTGTGTGTTTTACCACAGCCTTTAGGAATTGGTCCGTTTGCTCTCTGGGAAAATTCCAGCCTGGAGAAGCTGGTAGAGACCTGCCTCCGTGCCTTTGAGGAAAATCAAATTAGCTGTGACCTCTACAGAACCCAGGAATTTGGAATTCACTGAATCCAGGGTTGCTGCGCTGAAGGCAAAGCTGGGCTGCTATCTGGTTGGCTGGCCCTAAGGGAAAACTCTTCTGACTTTTGAACTCAGCAGGTACATTTCTATTCTTCCTTTCTTCTTCTTAAGCAACACTTTTCCCAAGAAAAACAAACAAAACTTTGCTAACCAAAAGCTTTGTGTTGAAACTGCCAGGAGGAGATGATAAGCCAAGCATTGCCTTGGCTCCTCAGGACTTTTGCAGGCCCCCGGGGCAGAGCCATTCAGGAAGTTCCCACAGGGCTTGGCTTTCTTTGGAGCTCAGCCCAGTGCACCTGACTCTACCCTGTGCTTCTGTGGAATCCCAGCTTTGGTTCTGTCCTTCCCAGAAACCTGAAAGTTGAAGCCAAGACAGGATCAAGGAAGGTCTAGTCAGAACTGTGGTGCTTTTGCCAAAACTTGCAGAATAAGCTATCGGGGCACAGATCAGTTACGAAAACCAAATCTGACCCGCTATCCAGGCGATTTGAGTGAGAGGAGCAGGAGGGTGGCGGGAGGGGACCAGGCTGCCGCAGACACTGGAGCCCCTGAACGGGATTTGGACCTCAGGGTGGTGTTTAGGGAGAGCCCAGAGCAGAGCAGCTGGCAGGTGTGGTCTGAGTTCAGCTGGCCGCTTCCTGGCCTGGTCACGGAACCTCTCAGTCTCTGTTTCTGCACGTGTGTGATGGGAATAATAGTCTCTACTTCAACGGGCCTGGGGAGATTCAAATGGAGGAAGGTTTCATATGAGCAAATCCTTTATGAGGAGTTTCAAAGGTTTCATGATTACGATCTCTGTCCATAGTGCCTATAACATCAGAAACACCAAGAAGTGTTTCTTGATATTGAGCTTCCTTGAAGCCAATTACACATGTCAGTTACATATCGAATTCTGTAGTTCTGCCTTGTGCTGTGACGGTGTCTCATGAAGGTGCTGCTATACCTTTGGAAGACTCCAGAAAGCCCAGGGAAGCAGGTTCTTTTCAAACATGATAATTCACACTTTATACCTCGAAGCATGTATTTTGATGACGTTTTACTCCGCAAATGTCACACTGGCCCCACTGCGTGTCTCCCCAGACTGGCCCAGCCCTGCTGTCGTCAGGCCTTGCCTCTTGCCCAGTAAAGAGATCTAGCCCTCACTTCCTTGCCTCGGCTCCCCCAGCCTCCCCACAGTGAAGCCTGGGCGTTGGAATGGCTGCTGACGTTCCCATCGGGGAGGAGCGGCAGAGGCGTAGGGGTCCGGTCCGACCCAGCAGGACCCGGGGCGGGGGCGGGGGTTGTGGCTTTTCTCTCCACTTCCAGGTGAGGCTTGGCATCAGGCCTCCCCAGCATCTGGCTGCCTGGAGGGGGCAGGTAACACAACCCAGAAGGAAGGTTTACCCAATGAAAGACAGGACATAAAGTGTATGCCCTTCCTGTCTGAGGGCACATTGGTCTCACAAGGCCTGTTTGGAAGACTTCCCCTGGCTAAGCAACCACCCCGTTTCTTTGTGGAGCTGCAGCCAGCTTGAAACACAGCTCCTTCCAGTTGTCAACCCCGGGCCCTTCCTCCTGCTGCCCTCCACTGCTGTTGCCCTGGGATCGCACCTCCCAGTAAAGCTTCAGCCCATGCGCTTCGCTTCAGTCCCTTGTTTTCCGGGGAACCTAGACTAAAACACGTGTTCAGGTGGCAGATTGAACAAGAGCTTTGATAATCTCTGTGAAATACTGCAGAGGGACAGATGACCAAAGCCACCATGTTGGTAGAACTTTGGCTGCCTTTGGAAGTCCAGAGCTGGATCTCTCAGCTCCCGCCCCCAGAGGCTCAGCACTTTGGACACGGCTAACAAGCAGTTGTTGATCGGCTGCATGAATGCGTGTGCGTGCAAGCATGAACCTTGTTTAAATCAAGAGCTTACATAATTTTAACCAGTTCTGTCTTCAGCTGTACATACTCAGTAAAATGTTTAATGAAGGGGAAGAAATTAGTCTCTTCTGTGTGACCATGTTTTCCCTTTATTCATCCTAAAAAGTTCCATGAATTCTTGATTTCCTTTCAGTGGCTCTTTCAACAATGTCTTTTTTCCCGAGAGCATAACTGTTCTCATTTTATTGCTAGCAGTCTTGATCTGTGTTTTATTGACATCTGTTTCGAGCTAATCTTCATTTCTAAGATAAGGGTTGAGATTTTGCAATCTGTGTTCAATGGCTCAGTCTATCTTGTGCTTGATGCTAGAAAGGAAGACAGATTTAAAGCACATGCCTTCTGTGCTGGCTTTCAAGTTTGTCACTAAACTCTCATTTCTGGAAAGTGCAATTATAGAGTATCACTCCCACTTCCTTGGAAACAGAGCTGAAGAACTTGGCACAGTCTCCAGTCACCATACACACTGTTGTCAAAAAGTTCCGTTTTTAACCCCATTTGCATTAATATTGCAGTCAATCTCTTTACCTCCTTTCTCTTTCACGGGGCCATTACAGTGACGCCTTTCCCCAAAACTCTCCTCGTTTGAGAAAAAAAGAAGTATGTATCCCCACTTATCTCGGGGAGAAATGCAACCAACTGCTGCTGTGCACATTTATGAATCACAGTATTGTTTAGTTGGTTCTGTATCTCCAGTAGAAAGCATAACAAAAAGATGACCTTTGTCTCACCTCATGGCTAATTTTTGCAAATAAAATACTAAATATTTATGAAAATGAAAATGACAGATCTGAGGAAGAGGGAGAGCTCTCTTGAAATCTGTTTCCCAGATTTGCCCTCAGTTTTAGGAATGAGGTACGCTTGGGCATTCCTCCTGCCTGCATGGTTCGGCATTCTGGCAGCCAGGTTCGCCCCAGAGTAGATAAGTGTGTTTGATTTTCGAACATTTGACTTTATTACTTATTTCCAGAAACACTTCATGTTCAAACTACGTCTCTACAGGCATTTCTACTTGGTCTTTTTCTCCCCTGACATTTCACAGAGTCCTAACTGTGCTGCATGTATAACTTGGTCTTTCTTTTTGTTACTTGCATAGCAAGCACATTTCTATGTCATTAAATATCCTTTGTAAGCAGCATTTTATAGATTTTTATAATACTTCACCAACAGAAGCACCATAATTTATTTAAGCATCTGTCTATTGTTGGACATGTAGATTGCTTTCCATTTTTTCCTATTATGAGTGGACAGCTTAGTACAAAAAGCCTTCTCCTGAATTTAAAATTATTTCTTTGGGATTATTCACCAGAAGTAAAATTACTGGGATAAATAAGAGGTGGAAACCACAAATATGCCTGCCTTTGATACATATTGCCAATTTGCTTTTCGAAATAGTTGAACTGATTTGTAGTCTTACCAGGAGTGGGCAGTTCTGGAGGAGATAGATTATATCCTTCCTTAACTTACATTGTGATCATTACTAACAAAGGTGAACCTTTTTTCAAATGTTTGTGCACTGTGTTTTTTCTTTTGAAAATTGCCCTTTCTGGCGTGGTGGCTCACGCTTGTAATCCCAGCACTTTGGGAGGCTGAGGCAGGCAGATCACCTGAGGTCAGGAGTTTGAGACCAGCCTGGCCAACAGGGTGAAACCTCGCCTCTAGCAAAAATACAAAAATTAGCCGGTCATGGTGGTGGGTGCCTATAATCCCAGCTACTCAGGAGGCTGAGGCAGGAGAATCACTTGAACCCGGGAGGCGGAGGTTGCAGTGAGCCGAGATTTTGCCACTTCACTCCAGCCTGGATGACAGAACGAGACTCTGTCTCAAAAAAAAGAAAAAAGAAAATTCCCTTTTCTGTCTTTTACGAGAGCGCTCAGTGTTGCTATCAAGCTGATAAGTATGTAGTCTATGTAAAATATTGGTAAACTATTGGTGTAATAACCCTGTGTGTGTCATAGTTCATATAAATTTTTTTTCTGGCCTGCTGTTTCACTTTTGACTTTATAAAAATAATTTTAAATTTCCCCTCCACAGTTTTGATAATTATTTCCTTTTTTAAAAAAGTCCCAATTTGTTTGATTTTATTTTCTTCATAATCTGTTTGCCTTTTTTTCAGTCTAAATATTAATGTCTCTAAAAAATAAATAAAAGATATATAAAACTTTTTCTAAGTTGCTGACAAATTACTCCAAAACAAAGACAAGATCAAAATGTTAAAAGATGTCGTGGACTTATTTCCAACAACAGAGAAGACAAGTGTCTTGAAATCTCCCTCCCACAGAAAAGAATTTTAAATGTTGGTTGAAATGTTCACAGCCAAAGAGGTGAATAGAATCATGATCCGGCTTTCGCTTGAAGGCATCTGCTTCATCTGTGGAGCTCACCTAGCAGACCACATAACACTGGGACCTCAGGGGCACCCAAGGAAAGGAGACACAGACAAAGCTGTGTAACTAGAACCCACAAAACAAGTGCTTACAAACAAGTCTAATAACTTCAATAGTTTCACTAAAGGCATATAGACTCATTGCTCCCCTTGAGAGACAAAAGTTGTCATATTGGATTTTTTTTTAAATGTATTTAAAAATGTATTTGGGGGGCTGAGGTGGGCGGATCACTTGAAGTCAGGAGTTCAAGAGCAGCCTGGCCTACATGGTGAGACCTCGTCTCTACTAAAAATACAAAAATTAGCCGCATGTGGTGGTGTGTGCCTAATAGTAGTCCCAGCTACTCAGGAGGCTGAGGCAGGAGGATCACTGGAACCTAGAAGGCAGAGGTTGGAATGAGCCAAGATCATGCCAGTGCCCTCCAGCCTGGGCGACAGTGAGACTCCATCTCAAAAAATACAAATTAAAAAAAAAGTATTTTCTGTAGTTCCAGGTATATTTCATTTACCCACCAGATCCATTCTCCACTCCTCCACCCCACAGACTCCCTTGCCTGTGGCTTATACTTGAGTTCAGCCAAGGGGAAACTCCAGCAGGAGAGTGGAGGGAGAGAGGAGATATTTATTTATGAGTTAGTGATTCTCCAGTCCTTCATCAGCTGGCACTCCTCACAGTCATAGTTCGCCCTTACCTGTGGAGCACTAGTCCCAGGGATCTGCACCGTCCCTTCTGGCTTTGTTACCCTCTGCTCGCACCTTTGTAAATAGTCTGCTTATGAAAGCCTCTTTGGATCATCCTATTTTAATTATGCTGTCTGCTTCCTGCTGGAACTGACTCTTATAACTATACACAAGAAGGATATCTAAAACTTAAGAAATCAGAAGAATTAAAAATAAAGTAGACGGGAAAAGATATACTAGGCAAATAATAACCAAAAGAAAGCTAGTATAGTTATATTAACATTAGGCAAACAGAAATGTTATGGCAAAAAGCGTTATTGGAGCTTCATATGTAGCTCTGTGTATGTATCAATATGTAGAGGGTATATACATATTGCTAAAAGGTTTAGTTCAGTTCTAAAAGTTCCACCTCTAATCTTTTATGCAATTTATAACACAGCCTTAAAATACATATAGAGCAAAAACTTGTTAAAACTACAAAGAGAAAATGGCAAACTCACACAGGAGGGAGAGATTTAGCATACCTCGGATATATTTGATAGGTAAAACAGCAAAAATTCATAATAATAGAAGATGCAAATATCTCAATTGACAATTTAGGTCAAATGGACATATTGGAACACTGTGCCAAACAACAGAATAATACACCAACTTTTTTTTATTTTTATTTTTGAGACAGAATCTTGTTCTGTCGCACAGGCTGGAGTGCAGTGACGCAATCTCGGCTCACTGCAACCTCCGCCTCCCACATACAAGTGATTCTCCTGCCTCAGCCTCTTGAGTAGCTGGGACTACAGGTGTGTGCCTGTATTTTGTATTTTTAGTAGAGACAGGGTTTCACCGTGTTGGCCAGGCTGGTCTCGAACTCCTGATCCGTGATCTGCCCGCCTTGGCCTCCCAAAGTGCTGGGATTACAGGCATGAGCCACCGCGCCCGGCCAGTACACCCACTTTTCAAACACGAATGGAAGATTTATGAAAATTGGCCACATGTCGAGCCATTTGGCAAGCTTCAATGGATTTCCAAGGATTGGTAGCATATAAACCCTTTTCTCTGACATTACACTTAAGTTGGAAATCAAAATCAAAAAGATAATTAGAAAGTTTCCATACATTTGAAAATTGAAAAATACTTCTAAATAATTTATGTGTTAAAAGAAAAAAACATAATTTATATTAGAAAATACTTAAAACTGGATGATAATAAAAATACTACATATTCAAATAAGGAAGATACAGCTAAAGCTGTAGTGAGACAACTTTATGGCTGTAATTGCATATATCAGAAAAGAGAAAAATCCTGAAAATTAACGTGCTAAGCATCCAACTTAAGATGATAGAAAAAAACCAACAACATATAGAATGAAGAAAGAAGGAATTTTTAAAATAGCAGAAATTAACAAAATAGAAAACAAACATATGTAGAGAAAATTAAAATGCCATAAGCTGGTTCCTGAAAGAAACTAATAAAATTGATAAACTTGTAAGTAGACCAAGGAAAAAGCTGAAACTATATGATTTCAGGAATGAAAAGCGCATGATTATAGATCCTATATACATTAAAATTATGTGACAAAGGAATTCTAAGTGAAATGAACAAATTCCAAGAAAAAATACAACTTAACAAAATTGACACATGTTTACATAAAATTAAAATTGTCCTATTAAAGAAATTGATTCTATAATTTAAAAGAAAACTCAAGGCCAGAGCAATTTACCAGCAAATTCTGCCAAACGTTTAAATGGAAGAAATAATGTCAGTGTTCTGTAAACTCTTCTAGATGGTAGAAAAATAGGGAAACAGTCCCCACTTTGTTGAATGAAGCCAGAGTTTGTTTTTTTTGTTTTTTGTTTTTTTTTGAGACGGAGTCTCACTCTGTTGCCCAGGCTGGAGTGCAGTGGTGCAATCTCAGCCCACTACAACTTCTGCCTCCCAGATTCAAACGATTCTCCTGCCTCAGCTTCCCAAGTAGCTGGGATTACAGGTACTCACCACCACACCCAGCTAATTTTTGTACTTTTAGTAGAGACAGGGTTTTGCCATGTTGGCCAGGCTGGTCTCCAACTCCCAACCTCAGATGATCCACCCGCCTCAGCCTCCCAAAGTGCTGGGATTACAGGCGTGAGCCACCATGCCCAACTGAAGCCAGTGTATTCTTGATACCAAATCCCAAGAGCACATATGAGAATGGAGAATTTTCAGGCAATCTCACTCAAGAACATAAATACAAAAATTCTAAGCCCAATATCAAGAAAACTAAATCCAACAGTATTAAAAAGATGAAATACTCTGTTCCTCTTTTCCTGCCTTGTTTTAGATTAATCAAATATTTGTCAGCATTCCACTTTATCTCCTCTGTTGGCTTTTTAGCTGTACTTTGAGTGGTGCTCTGGGGATTACAATATGCATCCTTAATTTATTACACTTTACTTAGAATTAATATTGAACAGCTTTACACTTCTCAAATAAAAGGATCTAATAACAGTGTAATTCCATCCCCCTCCACTTCCTCATTTGTGCTGTGATGGTGTTGTATATTTTACTTCTGTATTTGTTACAAACTCCTTCTTAAAACAGTGATAATATTTTTTGCTTTAAGCAATCTTCTTTTTTTTTTTTTTCTTTTTTTGAGACGGGGTCTTACTCTGTTTCCCAGGCTGGAGTACAGTGGCACAATGTCAGCTCACTGCAACCTCCACCTCCCAGGTTCAAGCAATTCTCCTGCTTCAGCCTCCCAAGTAGCTGGGATTACAGGCATGCACCACCGTGCCCGGCTAATTTTTGTATTTTCAGTAGAGACAGGTTTTCGCCATGTTGGCCGTACTGGTCTTGAACTCCTGACCTCAAGTGACCCATACACCTTGGCCTCCCAAAATGCTGGGATTATAAGGGTGTTGTCTTTTAAATAAATTAAGGGAAACAGCTACTCTTCAGTGTGTTTACTGACATGTTTACCATTTCTAGTGCTCTTTATTCTTTCCTGTAGATCTGAATTTTCATCTGCTATCATTTCCCTTAGCCTGAAACACATCCTTTACCATTTCTTATCAAGCTGGGCTTCTGGCAAGGACTTTGCTCAGCTTTGTTTTCTTTGAAAATGTCTTTACTTCAACCCATTTTTGAATGGTATTTTCACTGGATATAGAATTCTGGGTTGGGAGTATTTATTCCAGCACTTTAAAAATACCAAATTTTTAGGCCGGGCATGGGGACTCATGCCTGTAATCCCAGCACTTTGGGAGGCCAAAGTGGGCAGATCACCTGAGGTGAGGAGTTCAAGACCAGTGTGGCCAACATGGTAAAACCCCATCTCTACTAAAAATACAAAAATTAGCCAGGTGTGGTGGCAGGCGCCTGTAATCCCAACTACTAATCCCAACTACTTGGGAGGCTGAGGCAGGAGAATTGCTTGAACCCAGGAGGCAGAGGTTGCAGTGAGCCGAGATTGCACCACTGCACTCCAGCCTGGGTAACAGAGCAAGACTTTGTCAAGAAAAAAAAAAAACCCACACTTTTGGCCAGGCGCTGTGCGGCTCACACCTGTAATCCTAGCACTTTGGGAGGCTGAGACAGGTGGATCACCTGAGGTTCGGAGTTCAAGACCAGCCTGGCCAATATGGTGAAACCCTGTCTCTACTAAAAATACAAAATTTAGCTGGATGTGGTGGTGGCACCTGTAATCCCAGCTACTTGGGAGGCTGAGGCAGGAGAATCGCTTGATCCTGGGAGGCGGAGGTTGCAGTGAGCTGAGATTGCGCTACTACACTCCAGCCTGGGCGACTCTGTCTCAAAAAAAAAAAAAAATTGGGAGAAGCACATAAATGCCTTAAAATTAAAAATATAAGTCAAAAATTCAAAATTCAATAGATATGTTAGAAGATAAACTTGAGGAAATCTCCCAGAAAATGAAAGGGTGGTGGGGGAAAGACAATAAATATCGGACCCAGTAAGAAATTTTGTTAGAACAACATTGGGAGGTCGGGGAGGGAGAGGGAGCATGTGAGTATGTGGAAAATAGTGTAAGAGAACTGAATTCTCAGCTTCCTAGGTGAGACATCACTGGACAATGTCTAACATCAAGAAACCAGGACATAGCATATGAGTATTTTTGTCTAGCAATGTAAGGGTAAATGCCAGAAAAATAACTCAAAGTGTTAAAAAGAGGTGGGGAGTCAGGGGGACTCCAGGAGGTAGAATGGAGTGAAGAAGGACTGCTTTCTTTGTTATAAACCTTGTAAGAGTTTTTGACTTTCCAGACATTTAATTTATTACTTTGGAAAAGCTGGAGCATCTTAAAAGATAGAATGACCTTATAGATGCCATTAAGAAAAGTGCTGTGTTGTCCATTGTACACACAGGTGATCATTCTTTCCTGAATGGATATTTGTTGAGGATTCTTCGATCCTTTTCCTGGCATTTAAAATACCATCTTTCAGGGTTTTTGTGGCTGTAGGAGCACAGGGAAGCCTTGTATCTCCCCTTTCTTAGCCTGGGTCTGAGAGTTCATGTGTGTATGTGTGTGTGCTCAGGTAAGTACGTGAGTGTGGGTGTGCATGTTATGGGTGCCTTGTGCACACATGTACATGTGCATACATGGACGTGTGTGTACATGGGGAGCACACATATATGTACTCTTTTTCTTATCCTCCTTTCCAAGCCATTCCTAAATTCCTTTTTACCTTTCTCTTACTGGCCATAATGTGAACTTAAAGTGTATTTTAACAATGTGTTAAATCTGTTGAGTAAAGGTTGATATTTCTGTTTGTGTGTGTATACATATACATACAATATATGCAAAAATGACTGTGTGTATGTGTAATTATTATATATATATATATATTTATTTATTTATTGAGAAAGGGTCTTGCTCTGTCACCCAGGCTGGAATATAGTGTGCAATCACGGCTCACTGCAGCCTCCAACTCTTGGGCTCTAGCAATCCTCCCAACTCAGCCTCCTGAATGGATAGGACTACAAGGACACACCACCATGCCTGGCTAATTTTTCTATTTTATTTTTTGTAGAAATGGAGTCTCACTATGTTGCCAGGCTGGTCTCGAACTCCTGGCCTCAAGAGATCCTCCCACATCAGCCTCCCAAAGCTCTGCGATCACAAGCGTGAGCTACTGTGCCTGGCCCCTACACGGTATTTTTAATAATAGCTTTATTGAGATATAATTCACATACTGTGAAATTCACCCCTTTTAAGGAGTAAATTATAGGAGTATTCAGTATGTGAATTATAGGGGTGTTTTTGTATATTTTTATAAATGGATGGAAGTAAGCTTTTTTATTCCTTCCGCCCAAACCTCTGCATTAACCTTTGTAACTTGAACATAGCCATGGGTGGCTGGTTCACCGAATCTCAGAAGGAAGAAACTTCTGCTGGTGTTTTAAACTGAAACATATTTACGTGATTTTTCTAGGGCTCTCTTACTTCACTGTGTTTCAATTAAGGAATTTCTTCCTGCATATTTTAAGTATGGGGACATAGGGGGAGAACTAATTAAACTCTATATTGTTAATAACTTCTCTTATAGCCAAGAAAACCCAGGAATCCAAAAGTATTAGCTCAGAGTTCTTAATCTGATAGAACTTTCCCCCACCCCTACTTGCTTTGTCTCCAATTGTAAATTTCCTTCACAAGGATTTTAATGCTTAACTCAAAATGCCAGGCATAGGAAAGCTTCATTATTGCTGGTACTTTCCTGTTGGCAAATTCAACCATAGTCTCCCCTTAATTCTGGTTCTTTCTTTGCATAATGGGAATAATCCTGTTTGTTCATTATGAATTTAATTCATTGAGGGGAAATACTGCATTGAAGATAGTGAATGGTGATAAATCCATTTACTGGCAGCCTCAGTTGGCACTAGCTGTGGATTATCCTCTGCCTCTCACAGTGACATTCCCTGGCCTTCGTTGTTGACATCTGGAGGCAGCCTGCTGGCAGTGCTGGCCCAAGTGCTTAAACAGGTGGATTTGTGATTCTTCTACAGGCTCAGGAATCTGATGGGAAAAAATTTGATTGGGCATCTTTTTAGACCCCCTCCTTTTAGAAACTAAGGAACTCGTGGTGCTAGTCGGGTGTGTACAACAGTAAACTTGAACAGGCTTGTAGAGTATCTTGAATAGTAAATAACACATTCTTGCTAAGTGGCTTGCCGAAAGCAGGGTCAACATTCTAAAATCTGACTGCCTCTGGGTGGCAGTTCTGTTGAGTGTAGACCCTGGTCTGGCCTGGGGTGTCCCTGGACACATCTGCCTGTTCTTCCTCCTTGCTTCTCCTGCACCCATGTGGCTTACCTTCCCAAAGAGAATGTGGCCTCTTGGGGGTGACTGAGTGTGGAGGGGCCGGCCTGGGGAGCCTGTCCTGGCACAAGTGCTGCTGCTGTGGGGGGGGAGGGGGGGCGACACTGTGGACGCAATGAGAGGAGGTGGATGCCTCCTGAAAACTAAAGCCTCCAAGAAGCTCATTCCTGTGTGTCTCTGCCTTAGTCTGTTATCCTAAGTCACCCATAAGCATCTGACCCTCCTGCCTCAGTTAAGCTTGGACTGTGGTTTGGAGAAGGGACTGTGTAGAGGGGGTGATTCTTATCAAGGAACTGATTTGCCCAGGTGGCCTGTGGTCCCTCGCCTGGGTATTTTGCAGTCAAGCCTCATGGGACACCAAACACTGTGGCGGGATCATGTGGCATTGCCGTTCATGATAGACATAAGTTTACAGTTCATGATAGACATACAGTTCAAGATAAGACATTAACAGTGTTGTATCACCTGACCCAGTGGTTCCACTTTCGGGACTCTATTGGGAAAAAGTAATCCAGACTGCATCAAGTAATATTTTTGTCAGATTTATGTATTTCAAAAAAGGGAACTGGGCTAAACGTTCTGTCATAACCTGTCATAAGAGGTTGTTAAACAAATGGTCACATTCACAGGGTGAAGTATTTTGCTGTCAAAAAAAAATGTTTTAACAGATTCATTCATTCAGCAAACATTTATTGAGTACCTACTGTGTGCCCAAAAGTTGCTACACACTGAAGCTAATGCACCAAACAAGAGAGACATGTTCCCTGCCCCGTGATGCCTCTAGGCTGAAGGGAGAGAAAACAGTGAACAAGAAAATAAGTAACGTCGAATGCAATTAACATGATATAATACTAAGTGGAAAAAGAAAGAGAAAACAGGGTGCTGTGTGTTTTCAACTATGCAAGAAATACACATGCATAGGAAAGAGCCCAGGAGGAAATATGCCAAGAGAGTTATAGGTGATTTATTTTTATTTTTCTTTAAATATCTCAACATTTAATAATTTTTATTCTAACTAGGGAAAAAGTAATTTTAAAAAAGAATCACACTTCAAATTTATGCCATACACTTTATGCCGTAGGTATGGAATTCTCATTTTTACATCTTCCAAAGGCAGGAAAACCAAAGTGACTCCCTTTGTTGAGAAAGTGAAAAAAGCATTTAAGTACTAGAAAGGGGAGATAGGCCCGGTGCAGTGGCTCATGCCTGTAATCCCAGCACTTTGGGAGGCACGCGGATCACAAGATCAAGAGATCAAGACCATCCTGGCAAACATTCTGAAACCCCATCTCTACTAAAAATACAAAAATTAGCCGGGCGTGGTGGCGGGCGCCTGTAGTCCCAGCTACTCAGGAGGCTGAGGCAGGAGAATGGCGTGAACCCGGGAGGCGGAGCTTGCAGTGAGCCGAGATGGTGCCACTGCGCTCCAGCCGGGCGACAGAGCGAGACACCATCTTAAAAAAAAATAAGAGAGAGATAAATGTCTCCAAATTTACCATTGTCTAAACCTTAACCTTAGGTCAAGTGTCACAAATCACACCTATTAGAAAAGGAAAGGTCTCTTTTGGAGGCACATGCAGGAAGGGGTTGCTTTGGGCCCACTGCCTCTTCCCTGCCGGCTTTTTTGGAGCTCCCAGCTCTCAGCTCCACAAGTTGTTAGCTCAGTGCCTATAGGCTGTCATAAATATCTTGCAGATCGAGAGAAAGAACAAAAATACAAACCATGTGTGAGCAAAACACCATTTCATTCCACTGGCCCTTGTTACAAATGCAGCTAAGATCTGCTTCTATGCATCTTAGACGTCTCATCCCTTGTTCCTAGCAAATATCTTTGGTAAATTTACAAGTTTATAAATTGCTTTTAATTTTATCAAATCAGAAATTTGTCTTGCTCTTAATTATATGAAAAAGATGCTCAGTTTATCATATAATGAGAGAAATGCGACGTTAACCTTTCTGAGTTATCGGATTGGCAATGTAAGCCATAGCTCCAGGCTGCAAGGGAGCCCGTTCCTTTTGACGTGTGACATGTGACGTGTGACGACTTTTACGTCTAGTAATGTAGCCTACAGGTACACACGCACACAGCTGAAATGACGTGTGCAGTAGATTTCCCTTAATGGACAGCTCCTGTGTGCCAGTCTCTATTCTAAGTGCTTTACCATCATTAAGTCATTTAATCTCCAAAACAACCCTGTGAGGTAGACATTTGGAGACGTTATTATTATCCCCACGTTACAAATGAGGAAACTAAAGAACAGAGATGAAGTAATTTGCTAGCAGGGGCAAAGCCACGTTCCAGACCCTGTTGTTCCAGGGCCCTTGCTCTGCTCACCTCAAGTAGTTGCTCCCTATGTGACCAAGGATAGAGCACTATTTGTGTAGTCGTGTGCTGCAAAATGACATTTCCATCAGTGGCAGACCCCATATTCAATAGCCATTGCATAAGATTCTAATGTCGTATTTTGACTGTACCCTTTTTATGTTTAGGTATGTTTAGGTACACAAACACTTATCATTGTGTTACAGTTGCCTACAGTATTCCGTACAGCACCATCCTGCACAGGTTTGTGGCCTGGGAGCCGCAGGCTGTACCCTATAGCCTAGGTGTGGAGTAGGGGTACCATCTAGGTTTGTGTAAGCACACTCTATGGTATTCACACAACAACAAAATCACCTGCATTTCTCAGGAGGTATCCCCATAGTTAAGCTACACATGACTATAATTGCCAAAGTTTGTAAACAACCTAAACGTCCATGAGTATGAGTAGGGGATTGTTTAAGTAAACAACACTACATCTCTCCTGTGCAGCCATGGAAGGATCATAAGGATACACTGTTAATGGAAAACTCAAGGTGCAGAAAGTGCTAGCAGGTGTGTTACCAAAAAGGATGGGGAAACATATGTTCATATTTGCTTGGATAAGAATAAAATGCTTCAGAAATGATACACAAGAAATGGGGAACCAACATTGCCCGTGGGGAGGGAGACTTCGTCATATGCACTTTTATACTTTTGCATTTCTGAGCCATCCTTGTATATTACTTATTCAGAAACAAAAATCAAAACCCCGAGTACTGCTGCTTTTTAATGGGGTTTTTTGACCATACAACCACTTTATTCATAGATTTTAAACATTAAACTTTTAAAAAGTTTTAATGTTTATATATGAACAGGTAATATATGTTGTGGTTTTAACAAAAAGTCAAACAGGCTGGGCACGTGGCTCACACCAGTAAATCCTACACTTTGGGAGGCCAACGTGGGAGGATCGCTTGAGCTCAGGAGTTTGAGACCAGCCTGAGAAACATAGTGAAACTCCATCTCTACCAAAAATACAAAAAGTAGCCGGGTGTGGTGGTGCACACCTGTAGTCCTAGCCACTTGGGATGCTGAGGTGGGAGGATGGCTTGAGCCTGGGAAGTTGGGGCTGCAGTGAGCCATGATCGTACCACTGTACTCCAGCCTAGGCAACAGAGTGAGACCCTGTCTAAATACACACATACACACACACATACATAAAGTCAAACAGAGAGTGTAATAAAAATGAAGTCTCTCTTCCATTCCAGTCCAGCCTCCTCCCATGAGGCTGCCTGTCTGCTGGATCCCTGGGAATTCTTCCTGCTCTCTTTTTCCACACAGTGCACACCACTGACCCTGAGTGTGGGGCAGCTCCTCTTGTTTGTCCCACCAAAACTATATCTGAAAATAAAAATCCAGTTTTGGTGACCAGGCCTTTTGTGGGTGTTTTTGGAGACATCCTCTATAATTGAAATAAACTTCAACTCAAATTATAGCCTCTAGAGCCCTTGGTCCCTGTCCTACCGTCATTACAACCCCAGCGTAATCTCAGTGCACCACTTGGTGGTTAAAGTGCTCGATTCCTTTGTGGTTGGAATGTGGCTGTAATTGGACCCTAAGGAGCTGAGGAGAGTCGGAGCTTCCTCACCAGGCTTGTTTTCTGCACCTGCAGCGGTGAGAACAACTTCCTGTGTCACTGCTGCAGCGGTGAGAACAACTTCCTGTGTCACTGCTGCAGCAGTGAGAACAACTTCCTGTGTCGCTGTCACCACACACGTAGGCTGGATTAGGAACTGTGTCAGGGAGGGGAGCTGCTGTGGGGCTTAATGAACCGAGCCCTGTGGAAGACCGTGTGCTAGAAATGCTATGCTGGGGATGCTGTTTCATGTAGGAGGGCCTTGCTTACCTCTTCCGGCCCTGGCCAGGCTAAGGGAGGCTTGGGCAGTACGGAATCTGACTTGGGACAGTGTGGAGGCTCCAGCCTTTTGCAACCTAGTACTTAGCCAGTTGAGGCTGTGGTTAAAATGAAACAGGGCTGCCACATGCCACATTGTGTAAATGGGTCAGTGTCGAATGCCATTTCGAATCGCACCAGGGGGGCCAGTCCTGCCTGTCTTTCACCTGCCCGCCCACCCACCCAGGATGGTGTGGATTACAGCCTATGGGCTTATGGTATGAGGATGAGCAGGAGCTCCTGTTCTGGAATTTAGAAACGCTAAGAGATTTCCAGAATTGGAACAAAAAGTAAAGTTGTACTGGCAGAGGGGCCTGCATTGCAGAAACAGTGCATAGGCAGGTATGTAAAGACAGACAGGCTGCCATTTAGAGCCAGTGGGTGAAGTAGCGAGCATGGGCAGAGGTAAGTGTTGAGAAAACACAGTCAACAGCAAAGAATCAGAGCAGTATTCTTCCTCCCCAAAACCATTCTGATTGCCAAGAAACCCCGTGGCAGGAAAGGAAGAGGAAGCAGGGATTTTTCAGCCAACAGAGACATTGAGCCAGCAATGGCCCTGTCCCCAGCTTGGGTCGCAGGAAACAGTCATGAGGGCCCACTGAGGGGGTTCACAGCTGAACATGTGTGTGCATGTGTTTCCTATTGAGCCAATCCAGTTAGAAACAAACACTGAAAGGCTGGGGCGTCCGGGAGCCCCGTCAGCATGAGCAGCTGTCCTTGGGCAGGTCACACTGGCCCCTGGCCCCCTCAACTATGTGGGGTGATGACCTTCTAAACAGTTACCCTTCTCTGAATTCTGGGGATGCCGTGGTTAAAAAAAAGAAGAAGCAGCTTAAACCAGTGGCCAGCAGCAGAGCCGGCCTGCAGATACACGTTAATTAATTGCATAGATGCTCTTTGACTTACAAATTGTAAGTTGACTTATTTCGATGATATTTTCAACTTATGGTGGATTCATCCCAACATAGCCCCATCATTAAGTCTAGGAGTGTACTGAATGCATCTGGCTTCCACACCATTGTAAAGTCAAAAAATTGTAAGTCAAACTGTCATAAATTGGGGACTGTTTATAATGTGTTTTATAACATCAAGAATTCACCTGGAAATTGCTACCAGGATTTTCACTTTGCTTGATACCTGAGAACAGACAGCTGCGTGGGCCATCGCTCCCTGTGGAGCTGTCGGTGGGGCGAGACCCCAGCTGCCCCCATGTTGGCTGGGAGCTCTCCCATCAGCACTGTCTTTCCTGTGTCTGTCTGTCTCTGATGTCCCCCATGGAGCCTGGTGTCTGTCTACTCATCCCCATGCTTTCAAAGATGTTCTCCCTCCACCCAGCTTCTGCAGACATTTGGGTTTTTACCAGCACTGCTATCCCCCAGAACATCCCTCACTGTCCTGGGCTAGCTGTGGAGGAGAGAGCCCAAGACTGAGTCTTCCCATGATCTAGGATCAAGGATCCAAACAGCAGGACTCCTCCATGCAACCCAGTTATCACACTTGGAGGCTGTAGGGCAAGACTCACAGCCAGGCCTGGCACCAGATTTACCCACCGATATCCCAAGACGGGAAGGTGGCTGCTGCTAGGCATCGGGGAGGCAGCATTGAGGGAGGCTGCAGTGAGATCAGCAGGGCAGAGGACAGCCTCCAGGACAGTGGAGAGTCCAGCCTGGCTGACTTCCATCCCAGCAGGGACAGGAAGTGGAGGGCAGCTCGGTAGAACAGGAATAAAAGGGCACTGGCTTGCAGGAATGAGACACTGGGGGAAAGCAGCATGTGGCCTGGGCAATAGGTGCACACCTGGCCAGCAGGTAACCAGGAAGTGAAGGTAGCAGGCCAGAGCCCAGCTATCAGGGGAGGAGCCAGGCAGCATTTGGCTTATTTCTGTGAGTGACAGAAGTCTTGGCACAGGCAGGTAACTCCGTGGGTTTGGTGCCTTCCAGGGAAGTTGAAAGAATGGAGCCTCATACTGTATGGCACAGCGGAGCACCCGTACCACACCTTCAGTGCCCATCAGTCCCGCTCGCGGATGCTGGAGCTCTCGGCCCCAGAGCTGGAGCCACCCAAGGCTGCCCTGTCACCCTCCCAGGTGGAAGTTCCTGAAGATGAGGAAGATTACACAGGTAATGAGCCTGAAGTAAGAGGAGACGGCCAGCTTCCACGAGCTTTGATTGTCCAGAGTAGCTCTTAAAATGTAGGGCTGCTCCTGGCAAAGGTGGGGCTGATGGTTGTGTGTCTTCTCTTGCCTGGGAGTCATAATAATCATGGCAATTTGCACTCACACAGCTCAATCCACCCCAGGCTCTGCTAATATTTTACAGACCAGTAAGTATGCTTCAAACCAGTAAGTATTTTCCAACCTTCCCAGCTGGGAGAGCAGGGTCTATATGCCCAACCAGAATGGGGTCTTGCCCACTGGTAAATTAGCCACTTCCAGGAGCACCCCCTTTCCAAAGGCCCCCATCTCACAGCTCAGCCTCCTGACTCCCTCAAGTACATCCACTTTCAGTCCTTGAGGTCAGGATGTGGGAAGGACACAGTTACTCCCAAGGATCCAGGAAGGTTGGGTTCAAGGAGCACAGCTGGGAAAGGACTTCGTGGCAGAGATCCTGACCAGCCTGGAGGCCTAGGGTTAAAGACCCAGAGAGGATCTCAAGAGATGATGTCAGCAGATACTGATGCTTCACAGACGCCTTGAAAATCTTACAGCATCTAAAAAGGCCCTGCATGAATCGTTTTTCTCAAATCATCCCATTGCCAAGGTGGGCCCTGGTTTGGGGCCACCAGTTCACTCCACAAGGCGGCCAAAACCACAGCTGCCCAGAGAAGCTCCAGCCACTGAGCTGGACACGGCTTTTATTCATGTGTTAGACTAGAAGCTGTTCTTCTCCCTCTGAGCCCTCCTGTAGCAATTTGTGCGAGAAGAGGTATTTCTGGTTGGACATATTTTCCTTAGCTAAATACTACGGCTAAATGATAAATGATGGGTGATATCTAAGAACACTGATGCTTTAAGTTATCTAATATCTTCTGTGGAAAACAAATAACAAATGGAAAATTCCACCAACACATATCAAGTATAAATTACGGTCAATTCCATTTTAAATTTCTTCTACTATTCCTTTAAAATAGAGCATTGAATTATGTATGGACTAATCTGCTCTGTTTCCCTCTGTGATTTATAAACTGTGGCAAGATTCAGTAATTATTAATAAAGAACTGATTTTTTTCTTAAAATCTGCTACTGACTTCAGCCTTGCACAATGGAACCTCACTGTGATACCATTCTGCAGTCCAGCAGTCTACTGAGCAGGGATTAGGTGGAGAGAGGGGGTCTCCATGGGAAGGAGATGCATTCCTGGCTCTCAGAGAAGCCCCCTCAAGTCTCAGGGGTGAGTGGGATGGGCAGACCAGAGACAGCAGGAGAGCCTATTCAGAGACCAGGACAGAGTGACAGAGGAGGTGAGAACCAGACGGTGCCAGAGTGTGGAAGCCAAAGGAGGAGGACGAGCCACGTTAGAGTCCAATGCAAGGTCAGGTGGATATGAGACGGGGTGTGCGGAGCCGGCCATGGGCATGGTGCATCGGGAGTGACGGGCCCAGGCCAGTGGAGGCTGCACCTGGACCCTTTGGGCAAGAGAGCAGTTGCCAAGAAATAGAGGAGGTGAGCGAGGGGGACGAGGGAAGCCTAGGGAGTACTTGCAAATGGCCAGGGTCCCAGGACAGCAGCAGGCAAGATGGTCCCTGGAGAGGAAGGTTGAGGACCAGAGCATCTGGCTGGGAGAAAGGGCAGCAGCTGCAGTGGGCAGCGTGGGGCACAAGGAAGATGTCAGTGCTGTGGTTCTGAAGGTGGACAACTTTGTGGTGACAGCCAACCTGCTAGGCCAGAGCCGTCTGGTGGCCAAAGTGCAGGTGGAGGCCACCCCAGGGACTCCGCAGGGTGCTGAGTTGAGAGCAGATCCTGGGCTGTCCCCCTGCCCCCGCCGCCGCCAACCCAGAGACTGGGATTCAGCAGGTGTGGGACGCCTGGGAGTCTGCACCTGTAGCAACCACTCTTAGGTGCCTGCAGGCAGTGTGGGCTTAGGGAGCTGGCAGATAAACCAGCGAGGATGGGGGCAGGAGGCAGGGAAGAGCTTGGGTTCCTGCAAGAGAGTGGCTGGGAGGCCAGGACATTACTGGCATGGAAACACAGGGAAGCCTGGGCCTCAGGAAAGAAGCCATGGTTGAGCAAAGGAAGCTGAGTGGGCTGAGATCAGCTCAGGACACTGTGGTCATACACACAGGACTGCAAGGGAAGCCAAGAACCCACGTGGCATTGTCTGGAAGACGGAGTTCCAGGGCAGCTCCACCGGTACGGGAGCCAGTTCACAGGATGAGGGTGATGTCTGGAGCAGGACCATGTGTGCTCACAGGCTCAGCACATCCGTGCTTACTCGACAGGCTCAAGCAGAGGCCCAGAAGCCTCAGGTCACTTGCTCAGGGCACAGCAATCAGGAAGGAAACCAGACTTGTGCTCAGTGTGCTCTTATTCTCGTGGGCACCTCTTGTCTGCAATTAATCAGCCCAAGTCTTGCATGCCTCTCGGGTCTGATACTGCTCCAGTGAGGTTCCGGTGTGCTGTTCTTGGATGGCGTGAACGATGGAGAAGATGGTGATACCAAACTCTCCTGTCCATCGGCAGTTGGTCTGAGCACGCAACGGCAGAGCACATGGAGAACTCCCAAGTTGCTTCTAACATTTATTTGTGCATTTTTTTAAATCCTGGATTTCCTCCACAAAGGATTGAAGGTGGAGTTTTCAAATAAACCCGTGTCAGTCTAAGCCCATCTAGAGAGGCATCAGCCGCTAGCCAGGCTGTTCAGCATGTGAACGGAGCCCCCCTTGTATGAAGAGACCCCTGCTAGGAGTTACGGGAAGTGACACAAGAAGGCAGTGGGGCTTGGAGGAACTGTCACGCTAATTGAGGCAAAGGGAAAAGCAGACATAAGTACAAACTGCAACACGAACATCATGGTCGCCCAGAGAATGAGCTACAGCTGGACCAGAACACGCTCAGGCAGTGGAGTGATTGGGAACACGTGGACAGCCAGGTGGATTTAATTTAAGAACGCTTCATGGGAGAGACGAACCTGGATATTTGGCTTTTAAACAATTCAAGTCGACAGCCATACTGGGGAGGTTTGTTTACAGATATTCATCTAGGCATCTCCACCCTTGGATGGGCATCATCTTAACCTGACCGGTGGGTGACCTCAGTGCAGTGTGGGGGCCCTGCAGCTCTGTTGAATAGCCCCCAACCTTGCATTGGGCTCCTTGCAAAATTATGAATAAGCTTTCCACTGCAGAGAGACCCAGGAACGGGGGTGGGAGGTGTGAAGTCCATACACCTGGACCAGCAGCTGGGAGCACTGCTTCAGGACCCTCCCGAAGGCTGTCCTCCTCCGAGGACATCCTAGAACATTCTGTCTGGAGATGGTGATGACATCTGCACTTTCCCTGTTCCTAGCCACCCTCCTCTCATCCGCTCAGCAAATAGTGATTGAGCACCTGCTCTGTGCCTAATGCCAGGAATCTAGCAGTGAACGCACCAAACCAAGCCCTGCCCGCCTGTCTCCCATTCCCTGTGTCTAGAAAGAGTGAAAAGATTGGTCTGCCGCCTCCCTGTCCCACTCCTGCCCTCATCTTCTTAAGATGAAGGAAATTGTTCACTTTATCAAGCAAGACAGACCTGCTGCCTCCTCAGGGAGAAGGCGCTGCAGGAAAAGGCAGGAGAGAAGTCCTTAAGTCACCACGACAGCCCCGCGTTCACTGGGCCAGCTGCGAGGGTGGGAAGGCGAGAGCCCAGTGGCTGAGCTGGAGTTTTGGGCTCTATGGGTAATTTAAAGCAATGGTGCGAGAAATGAGGATTTTGGAGGCTGTCCTCATAGATGACCCAGGATGAGGTGGGCAAAGAATCCCATCAGATGGGAATTGATCCAAAATATTATAGTAAACCCTCTGGAGCTGGGGAGAGGAGTTTAGCAGTGAGTTTTAGAAATGGTGGGTGGCATCTGGAACCCAGGATACCAGCACCGCCCAGGAACCACATCTAGAGTGTCCTCGTGGATACACACAGCTCTGAAAGGGGTTCACAGTGGGAACCGGGACAGGCAAAGCCCCCCCACAGTGAAAACTAGGGAAATAACACCAGAGAGCGTTCGGGGAGGGAAGCCAGCCTCACTGGGTCTAACACTGGCAAGGTCTGGAGACTTCAAGACGAGTGAAGAGGGCTTTGCGTGCCCCAGCAAAACCCCATTGTGGGCAGCAGAGAATGAGGACTTTTGTCTTTTCCTCAAGTCCCCACCAAATGAAGGTGGCCAGCAACTCGCTAGTCTTTACTCTTGAGCTCACTCCCCATCCCCTCTCATAACTCACACCTCGGAGGAGGAGGTTTTTCTTCCAGTAACTCAAAAGCCTTCACATGCCCCACTTAGTCCCTGTGTGTCAGAGCTGTCGGGGTCCCCTGGGCCGTTTCCCAGCGTAGGAGGGACAGGTGGGCAGTAGGCAGGAGTCCACCCCAGCTGTAGCTTCAGGCATCACTCCTGCTGACCAGCGTGGGGAGGACCCCTGCAGCGTGCCCCGCCCCCGCCTGAGGGGTAGACCTTTAACACTGGCTTCATCTCTGGGATACCTGCGAAGGACCTAGAGGGTGAGGTTTGCTGGCATCTACTCAGCTCGCCTGCAGTTCTCAGTTGTTTTTCCAACTCACCAGCCTCCGGAGTGAGAAGCTGGGGACCCCTGGGAACTTGAGGGAAGACACAGCTGCCGTCCCACCAAGGGCTCCAAGGAAAGCCTAAAGGGGATGTTCTGAAAGGGGCTCAGCCCTCAGCACAGAAAACAGCAGCCCCCCAACCCTAGGACAGCACTGTCTAGCTGTGTCCCTGCCCCACCCTAGACCTGCCCAGCAACAGCCCCACCAGGCGGTCCTGAGCATGCGGAGATCCATCCCCATTCCCACCACAGCGAGTTGCGGGGGGCCTACCTAATTCCTCCTGGCTCATCAGCTTGCCAGCAGCTCCCCTGACACTCAGCACCCCCTCTTGTGTTGCTCTGTCCTCCACGTGGAAGTCAAAGGTGCTGGCTGGTCCCAGCATGATGACTGGTGCAAGTGAGTGAATGAAACAGCTGTTCCAGCCTCTCCCTCCCCGCTACCCCTCCAGGCTCTCACAAGTCCCATCTCCTCCCTGCTCCGGGTGGCGTACCCACCCTGGATGTTTCACTCCTTCTCATGCTATCCCTGTCTAGAGTGCTCAGACTGACACTGGAGCCCAGCGAGGCTCAGCTGTGCCTGTTACCCGCAGGGACGGCTGCTCCCGCCTTGTCGTCTGGCCATCCAGCCCCAGCGGGGCCTGGGAGCGTCTCCCAGCCCTGCCAAGTTGCGATATCCTGACACAGGGATCCGCGGGACTGCAGTAGATGGAGAAGGCGTCTCTCTGGATGAAAGGCAATGCTTGTTTCTTTAAGGTGTGTGCCATCCGGAGTGTGGTGACAAAGGCTGTGATGGCCCCAGTGCAGACCAGTGCTTGAACTGCGTCCACTTCAGCCTGGGGAGTGTCAAGACCAGCAGGTAATGCGTGCCCCGCAGCCCTGTGGCTCACCACTCAGTGACTTTCCAGTTGTATCCTTAGCCCCTCCATGTCCTGATGCCCCAGTTAGGAAGTAACGTAGCACCCCCAAACAATCATCACACTGAAGTTAACTGCTTTGGAGTTTTTAAATTTTTAGTAACTTGGCATTCCTATCATGCAAGTCATACATGTCCATTACGGAGAAATTAGAAGCTGTTGCACGTTGGCATCCGTGCTTATAAAGCCTTTTCTATCCGTGTTGTTAAAGAGAAGTGGTTCATGTTGGGCGTGCCAAGGCTGCCCCAGAGGGCCTGGAGACAGATGCGATTCAAGGCCCTGGTGCTGTCCTCACAGGCCAGCTCGGGGGACATGGCTCTTGGACAGGCTGAAGCCTGCTGATGGTCTTTCTTTCAGTGTCTCTGGACTCTGGTTGGGTGTGGGGCTTTCACAGAAGCTCTCCTGGCACCTCCCCAGAGAGCCCATGAGGCTGAGTTTACCTCGAGGGAGGATATCGGGAGCTCTGACCTGGGACCCCAGGTATATGGCCAGTTGCCCGGTTCAGGCTGACCCTTCTGTGATGAGTGTGCCCTCCTGTGTGGCCTCTGCAGTCAGGCCCTGGGCTCTGTCCACGGAGCTCCTCCAGCTCCTGGCATCACCACTTTCTCAGATTCTCTTCCCTGCTAGTCCTGCAGCTGCCCTGTTGTCCATTCTCATTTCACAAACTTCCCTGGGAACCCATTATGCCCTGCACGTGCCAGGCCTCAGAGGCCACGATGACAGGACACTGCTAGGCTCCCCAAAGGCCTGGGTGACAGATGCACCCACCAACCACTGGTGCACACCCATGAGGGCTCAGGCACGGGTGCGGCCGTGCAAGGTCAAGCCGGGTGCCCATGTGGCTCTCGTGGCGTCCTCGAGCTCCCAGCCACAGCGCACTCACTGGCCAAAGTGCAAAGGCTGTCACCCTGCTGGCCTCACTCACTGCCCACAAGACTCACTCCCTGAGGGTGCCCGAGAGAGGGTTTTGCCAGAGCCGACAGATCCAAAAGTCAAATACCAACCTCACGATGCCCTTGGGAAGCCATGCGCACCCTCAGGACCTTCCAGCGGGGCCAGCTTTGAAAAGAAAGGATTCCCAGGTTCTATGCAAGGCCTCCAGCCTCTCCACCTGTGTACGTAGGAACCTCAGAACTGCACTCACCAAGACAAAGGGCATCATGTTTGACATTCACTCCTGAAGCCTTCGTTTCCTCAGAGGAAACAAAGGGGCCGGCGTGGGGCTGGGGCTGAGTTGGCAAGGCCCTCACCCTCCTGCCTTTGCTCCTACAGGAAGTGCGTGAGCGTGTGCCCCTTGGGCTACTTTGGGGACACAGCAGCAAGACGCTGTCGCCGGTGCCACAAGGGGTGTGAGACCTGCTCCGGCAGAGCTGCGACGCAGTGCCTGTCTTGCCGCCGCGGGTTCTATCACCACCAGGAGATGAACACCTGTGTGACCCTCTGTCCTGCAGGATTTTATGCTGATGAAAGTAAGTGGCTTGTTTGTGGGTCCAAGAACTGGTGAGCCAGCCCCAACTTTCTGGGCCCGTGTCCTCTCTCCGGGGAGAATTTCCCAGCCTTCTGCTTCCGTATATTTTGTTGTTCTGAGTAAGGACTTTGAACAGGGAAGGAGGCAGAGATGAAGAGATCAAAGCACCCAGACCTGTTAGTTAATAGCACTTCACCCACAGACCTGGCCAGGAGAAGTTCCAAGTGATGCTGAGAGACATCCTGGCTGTCCAGGGAATTTCACCCACCTGCATCAGAGTCAACGTCCACTACTGAGCAAGGGCAGAGAGGTGACTAGGGCCAGCCACTCTTGAACTCAGTCTGATTTCAGGTACCAGAAGAGGAGGTCCTGCTGTCTGTGCTGTAATTTCTCCTCCAGGAAAGACTATGCCATCGGCTTCTCTGTAACACAGGCTGTGTGCGCTGGGCGTGGGTCAGGGCATATGGGATTGGTGGTCAGAGGTGGGGGAGAGCCCTCCTCGGCAGAGCTGCCGAGATGGAATTGGGATTCAGGTGTGGGCGGAAGGTTTGCAGACCTCCACACGTGAAAAGGAGCTGCTGACCAACGTCAGTTGGGCTCGGAAGGGATGGGTTTGTCTTTGCGGGGCATTTCACGGGTGGCAACCACACCCCTGAACACTAGACAGGCAGTGTTTTCCTCGTCCTACAGATGGGGAATCAAAGCTGAGCAAGGGCAAAGGCCACAACTAGTCATGATGGAGGTGGGACTCCGACTCAGAGCCGCAAGGCCAGGTGTCTTGCTGTCCCAGGAGGGTGGGGCTGGACAGGAGTTGTAGGCTCAAGACCCCATGCCATGTTTTCGTAATTCGCCTCGCCCTGGGAGACACAAAAGCAGGGCTTGGGTTAAATTGACAGGGGATAGTTCTCAAACACATTAAAGAAGCTACCGTTTGGCACTCGTGGTCTTCCAGGTAGCCGGCCTCCCCACGGCCCTCCTTTCTGGGCCCTTGCTGCCCAGGATGGGTCATTGATCCGGCCTGTCATGGCCCTGCTGTTACCCCTGTGGACAAGACCCAGGAAATCTTTAAAGACGTATAAAACCATCAAATAACAAGACTCCCCCTTTTTTTTTTTTTTTTTCGAGATGGAGTCTCACTGTCTCCCAGGCTGGAGTGCAGTGGCATGATCTCAGCTCACTGCAACCTCTGCCTCTTGGGTTCAAGGAATTCTCCTACCACAGCCTCCCAAGTAGCTGGGCTTACAGGCATGCGCCATCACGCCCGGCTAATTTTTTTGTATTTTTAGTAGAGATGGGGTTTCACCATGTTGGTCAGGCTGGTCTGAAACTCCTGACCTCAAATGATCCATCTGCCTTGGCCTCCCAAAGTGCTGGGATTACAGGTGTGAGCCACCTCACCCGTCCCAGACTCCCTTTAGAGGGGAAACAAAAAGTCATGCAAGACACATTTCACAACCTTTGCAAACGCTTGCCCTGGGCTGCCAACCAGACCTTTGCAAAGGACGGAGGCGCCTTCATCCCCACCCCCTTCCCAAGGGCACAATTGGCCGCCCTTCTTCACCCCGACATCCTCACTCAGCACCTGCTTTATGGCGTATGATGCCACCTGTGGAGGCCCTGAGGGGGACATGCGCAGGTGTGGCAAGCAGCTGTTAGTTCCCAGGCCCAGAGCACCCCAGCCACTTAGGAGTGGTGCATGGTGGTGGTTCATGAGGCGCCAACCCAGATAATAAGTTATGACATTGCAGGTGGGAGTTGGGGTGACCCAGAACTTCCCCAAGAGGCACGATGACTCGCCGTAGGTTCCTGTCTCACCATCTAGAGCAGCCAGATCTTCATACATGGGTTTCCCTGAGAAAGCACCGTGGGGGGCAAGTGGCAGCCTCGGGCTCTCCACCCCCACCTGCCCACACCCGGCCACATTTATGAAGATTTCCACCTCGTTAAACTCTACTCAGCCCACCAGGAATTGGCCACCATCCCTGTTGAAATAAGCAGAACCACCTCAGAGGTCTGGTGGTTGTCTGAGGACCTTTTTTACCTCAGAAAGGGGAGGTGAGAATTCTGTGACCCCACACCAGGTACAAGCGGCCTCTGGCTGCTTTATTTCCACCCATTCCGGAGGCGGACTCGGGGAACAGCCCACCTGCACCCCCGCTTTGAAATGCCGGGGGCCTGCTTGCCCAGATTTCATTCCTGTCAGTGCTGTCCCTTCTCTTTTCTTATCTTGCTATTTTTCTCCAGGTCAGAAAAATTGCCTTAAATGCCACCCAAGCTGTAAAAAGTGCGTGGATGAACCTGAGAAATGTACTGTTTGTAAAGAAGGATTCAGGTAAAACCCCCTTGAAACCTGAGGAATGCCAGGGCGGGGGCACTGCTTGGAGTGTGTTATGGATTTACCACGTTGGTGCATTTCTCCTAAAAGCTGAACTGTCAGAGGCCCAAAGCCGTTGAGGGTAAAGATTCCGAGTCCTGGAAATCGTGTGTCCACTTAGGATGGAAAGGGAGAGGATGGGTGGAATCTACGTTTTACACATGGGCGAATTGGGCAAAGCAGCACTTGATCACATCACGTACAGCACAGGGCTGTGCCCAGATCCGCCTCCTTTCGCTCGAGCACCTCCACCTGCTCCAGTTCCCCTCGCTGTCTGGGCCGGGGGTGGGCTGTAGCGGCTCACCCACCCTCTCTCCTCTGCATCCCTCGATCTTCTCTTTTTCTCCCAGCTCCTGACATCTTCACGGCTTCCTGAGGGTGCTCTTTACGTTCCTGGTTCTCCCTGTTCATCAGGCTCAGCCCCATAAAGCTCAGCATGCATTTTCTTTAAAATCATTCTACTGGGTTAATGATTGTTCTTGGAATATTTTGAAATGTTCCTTCAGCCCATTTAATGCAACCAGACTTCATTTAATGCAATCAAATATACATTACCTGTTCCTCCGAATTGCTGTCTAAAATCTTAGAACATTCTGTTCAAAATTTTTGGGGGGACACTCCCATAGTAGGGAGACTAGCACCATGGTCCGCACTGGAAGGATCACCTCATGTCCAGATGCAGGTTCTGATGCAGCGGGTCTGGGCAGAGCCCACGACTCTGCATTTCTGCAGGCTGGCAGTGGTGAGGATGCTGTGGTCCAGGCAGGGAGCTGCTTTTGCAGGGTGAGGCGGTGGAGGGCTGCAACACACCCCCAGCCCCGTCTCCCTTCTCAAATGCTGTGAGGACTGGAATTCTCCATAGAAGAAGTTTCTTTTTTGGAGTAAAGAACAAAGGAAGAAAACTTACTGAGCATATCTTCTCTTATTCCAGGGGCTTGCACCAGTGTTGCCTCATTTAATCTTTGCAGCAACCTGTGAAGTAGACATAATTCTTACTCGCATTTTACAAACAGGGGAGATGAAGTTTCCCCAGGAGGCACTATGCTACTGCCTTCATTTCCTTCAGCCTGCTCATTTCTTCCAGATCAGAGTACTGGGGAGAAGAGGACCCCAAGCAGCTAGGAGTCCAGGAGAGGGAAGGCAAAGCAAGGCTCCCAAAGTCATGCATCACATCTGCTGTCATTTAAACCTGTTGGCTGGACAAGGCAGGATTAGGAGTGAAAGGATGAACTGGCCCAGGAAAGGGATCCCCCAAAGATAAAAGAGTTGGAAGAGAAAGGAGGCATTCCGCTGGCGGCCTGGGAGAGGCCAGCTTTGACATCCCAGGCTCTGCAGGTCAGGCAGCCCAGGAGTGGATCCTCAACCCAGGCTGGTAGCTGGGGGTATCAGGAAGAGGAGGCTCTGTGTTCCCAGCTCCCTGGAACCTGCCTGTTTCCCAGCGGAGAAGTGCTGAGGGATCCCCGGGAATGCATTTATGCATCCTGTCCCATCCTGTAAGAGAGGGAAATCGGATACTCAATTTAGGAATGGTGTGCTAAAGAGAAAATGCTTCCTGTCAGTAGCCCCGCCACACAGAAGCAGTGGTTCCGTCACTGGCGAGCTTTCAGAGAGGCGTGCAAAGTCCAGACGCATCGCCAGCCGTCAGCCACAGAGAGCTTCCGTTTATTGCCCAATATCCTCTTAAGCTGTGACTTCTAATCACCGCAGTCATGTTAAAGCAGCAAGAGAGCAGCCGAGCCGCCGCCTCTGGCCCTCCATCTCTTCAGGGGGATCAACACAGGAAAGGTTTGCAGGGGAATGTCAGTTATTAAAGACATGATTTAACTGCCCTTCGCAGTGGGCATGGCACCATGAAGAGGAAGGGCGCTGGGTGGGTGTCCGCCATCTCTGCAGAGGAGCTTGCCAACATACAGACGTCTTCCTGCTAAATGCAGGTGTAAGAGACAGGAAAAGCCAGTGTTTTCTCCTACTCTCACACACAAAATACAACACACTTCACCTCTGGTAGCCAAAACGTGTGGGTTTTTCCCACACACCAAGCAGTTCTCCAGTGAACCGTAAGATATACGTAATAAATATATAGCTCAGGCTGAACGCGGTGGCTCACGCCTGTAATCCCAGCACTTTGGGAGGCCGAGGCAGGCAGATCACTTGAGGTTAGGAGTTCGAAACCAGCCTGGCCAACATGGCGAAACCCTGTCTCTACTAAAAATAAAAAAGTTAGCCAGACATGGTGGTGCACGCCTGTAATCTCAGCTACTCAGGAGGCTGAGGCAGGAGAATCGCTTGAACCTGGGAGGCGGAGGTTGCGGTGAGCTGAGATCGTGCCACTGCACTCCCGCCTGGGTGACAGAATGAGATCCTGTCTCAAAAATAAATAAATAAATAATAAATAAATAAATAGCTCAATTCTGACGCTACTAGATAGTGTCAGATCCTACAAGTTGAGGGCTCAGCCCAAGACTGCCCCACTTTGATGTCAATCCCGAGTCCCACATGGCGGCCTGTGCTTCTGAGTGAGCAGCCGTAAATCGGACTTGCCATGACCCCTCCTTGGGTTCGATTAATTGGCTAAAGCAGCTCACAGGGAAAGACTTTACTTACATGTGCCCATTTATTACCAAGGATATGGCACACAGCCAGATGAAGAGATGCGGAGGGTGAGGTTTGGAAGGCTTGAGCGCTGGACCTTCCATCCCTATGGGGCTGGGCTGGGCTGGGCTACCCTCCCAGGATGTGGTTGTGTTCTTGTTCACCACCCCAGAGCTCTCCGAACGCTGACCTTTTGGGTTTTTTATGGAAGTTTTGTTACATAGCCATGATTGATTACATCATTGGCCATTGGTGATCAATTCAGCCTTCAGCCCCTCTCACCTCCCAGGAGGGAAGTCAGAGTAGTAGGGCTAAAAATTCCAAAGCTCTGATCAATGGTTGGTTCCCTGGCAGCCAGCCCCTGTCTAGAGGCTGCCCAGGAACCCCCAGCTATCAGTTATTAAAGACATTTAGCACTTTGGTAATTCCAAGGGTTTTAGGAGCTGTGTGCCAGGACGAAGACCGAACATATATTTCCTTTTTTTTTTTCTTTTTCTTTTCATATATTTCTTATTATAAATCCCAGTGTCATAGCAGGAGTCTCCGGGTCTGACAGATGCACCCCAGAGCCCTTGCTCAGTATGTTTAGTGGCAAACCCATCTAGAACATGTACGTCACAGACTGTACACAGTATAATCTCAGGAACTAAAGAGATAATAGTAGGTGATATTGATTCACACTGCTGTGTGCCAGACACTGAAATGTTTATGGGTATTAGCTCATTGAGTCCTCCAAGCAACTTTATGATGTAGAAACCAATTAACAGGAAGGGAAACAGATGTAGAGGGGCTGGCTGGCTTGCTTGGGGTTGAACACTGGGAAGGTGGCAGAAGCCATCCCCGTGGGTGGTCTAGCTCAGCATCTGTGTCTCTGTCCAGCACTCGGCTGGCTGGAGTGAAGTGAGGGCACAAATGGGGAGAAAGAGGAAGGTAGGGGCTGCATCTGACAGGCCTGCTGGGGCTCCAGAGGGCGTCTTATTTCAAGTTCATTGCGAAGCTGCAGAAGGTTTCAAGGTTTCAAGCAAGAGAGGCAAGAGCGGGTTGGGGTTCAGGGCCAGCCTTGTAGCCGACAGCCCCGTCACACGCCATAAATGCCAACACTTCAAGAGGGACTTGACACTGAGACTGAGCTAGCGTGCCACCAGCGATGACCCACACAGCTCCACTTCTCTTCATGGGGTTTGGATTCGAGCTGGAGAAATGACAGTAAGGAAAAGCTATCACTGGGTCAAGGACGGAGCCTGGCGCCTGCTGCCTGGTGATGGGAGCTTTGCTTCCCAGGCCCTTGTGCCCCTTCCTGCTGGGCCTCCAGCGGACTGCGGGATGGCTTTCCCAACTTTCCTCAGCTGAGACCTTTCGGTGACACAAAGAACTGTGCCTCAGCCACTTACATCTCCTCTTGGGAAAGGTGTTAGAGGGCAAGTCATTTAATTAGACTTTTGGAATGGATGTGGAAATCTGCCTCTTTCTTTTCAACAGCCTTGCACGGGGCAGCTGCATTCCTGACTGCGAGCCGGGCACCTACTTTGACTCAGAGCTGATCAGATGTGGGGAATGCCATCACACCTGCGGAACCTGCGTGGGTGAGTTCACCGCCTGCGGAGGCCTGGGGCCAGCGTCACCCAAGCGTAGGCTAGCTGCCTTGAGCCCGAGAAAGCGCTAGGACTTCGTGGGCTTCTGCATTTATTGCAGCGTTAAAATGCAAAGGCAAAACAAGGTACAAAGGCCCTACCAGGGACTGGGGGCAGGGAGAGTGGGGATTTAATGTTTAATGGTTACAGAGTCTCAACTTGAGAAATGACAATTGTTCCAAGGATAGATGCTGGCGATGGTTACATAACAGTGTGAATGTACTTAATGCTGCTGAACTGTGTACTTAAAAATGGCTGAGATGGTAGATTTTATGTACATTGCAGTGGCTCACACCTATAACCCCAGCACTTAGAGAGGCAGAGGTGGGAGGACAGCTCGAGCCCAGGAGCTCAGGACCAGCCTGGGCAGCAAAGCTGTGAGACCCCGTTCTCCACAAAAGGAAAATGTTTTGTTGGAAATTTTTTTTAAAACCATGTTTTTAAATTTGAAACAAAATCCCAAAACAATGCAAAGGCCCACTTTGAACACGCAGCCTGAGGTTCTCATTAGAAACCCAGCCAGGCAGTGGCTTATTTCAGATGGGGAAAGGGATAATAGATGCTCACCACTCATAAGCCATCTTGTCTCAGAGCTCAGCTCTTGCTGTGGAACGGCGCGGACAGAAACACAACACCATAAACATCGAGAGGGCTTTGGGAGAGGCAGGAATGGATCCAGGTGGGGATGGGGATGTTTTCATACCTAGCCTTAGTTCTTTGTGCCTATCTTCACTTATTTTGAACATTTTGTTCAAAGAGGAAAAGAATTCTATAAACAATTTTACATGTATTATAATTGCCCACAAAGATGATGGCACAGATGTCTCCCAGGCACAGTGTTTATGCAGAATAGCAGAGAATTCATTCATTTTATTGGATTTTGTTTTGCAGAGCTGTTTGCACAGTAAGTTGAAGTGCACCGTCAGTCTGTGGGCTCGGATATGTTTTGGGTTAAGTTTTCTCCTCTCTCCTTCCTGTCCTTGGCACTTTGGTCCTTTCTAAGAAACTCACATCATATGAGCTCTTTCTGCAGTAATACTTTAAGAATTAAGTCTCTACTGGCCGGGCACAGTGGTTCACGCCTGTAATCCCGGCACTTTGGGAGGCCAAGGCGGGTGGATCACCTGAGGTCAGGAGTTCAAGACCAGCCTGGCCAACATGGTGAAACCCCATCTCTACTAAAAATACAAAAATTAGCCAGGCGTGGTGGCGGGCGCCTGTAATCCCAGCTACTGGGGAGGTTGAGACATGAAAATTGCTTGAAACTGGGAGGTGAAGGTTGCAAGGAGCTGAGATCACACCCCTGCATACTTCAGCCTGGGCGACAGAGTAAGACTCTGTCAAAAAAAAAAAAAAAAAAACAGAATTAAGTCTCTGCTAAATCAGTTTCCATGATACTACTATGCCTCAGAAATGCTGCAGAATGGGCACACCCCTCCCCACGTGGCTGGCCATGAGCACCCCATGCAGCTCCCTGCCGTATGTCCTGGAATAGACAGGCCTGATGAACAAGGCTGTGGCTAAGGCCGGTGTCCTCCTGTGATTGCCAGGCTGACCTCAGACCACCCAGGGGAGACATGTCCTCCTCAGTTCCCTCCTGGGGCAGCCCTCAAGGCCACAGTGCTCAGCATCTGGGTGGGTTCCACCCGCTGGCAGCTCAGCAGATTTCCCTAGCCGTTTGCCTGTCGCCTTTTCGTCTCTTATTTTTATGATTTCTTTGACTTACTTAGCCCAGATTGATTGGGAAGCATCACTGATGTTGCTTATTTAAATTTCATAGTCACTCGAATCCATAACATTCAGGCATACAGTTTTGCAACTCTTTGATTTCAATAATTCACTTTTCTTTCTTTGAGTCCCCAGATTGCCTGATGGCAAAAAGCTTTATAGAGTCCCTTGGAATTCTCATCTCAAACCAGTGACTTCTCCATCACTTCAGCTATTAAATTCATTGGTGAGCAGGTCCACAGCTCCGGGGGTCTCCCCTGCGCCCCATGCCCTCTGGCCTGGGGTTCTTTCTAAGCTCCTGGGAACGTGTACATCTATGCCCTGGCAGCCTCTTGGGAGAGAGACCTCATTTTCCTCCTCTGAGTCACTGGAGGCTTCTTGTTCCATGTCAGGTGTGGACCTCATTGGAGGCAGCTGTTCTCAGCTGCCCACTTCCTGTGCCCTGGAGACCCAGGCCCACCTGGCACTCCCCTCCCTGTTCCCATTCAGTGACCACTGCTGTCCACCACACACCCAGGGGCCTGGGCACAGTCGTGGGGAGGGTCGGAGTCAGGCAGTGCTTGGGGTAGGGCATGGCGGAATCTGTCCCCACCCTTGGCTCACAGTGCTCCAGTGCACTTGGCAGGCAACTCGATCGAGATGAGCCTCTCATCCTCCTGAGTCCAGGTGCCTCGTGTGTCCTGGCATGGAGGTTGTAATCCTTCGGGTCTGCTGGCACAGCTGGGTTAATGCAGTGGCCCCGTGGGACGCGACTTACCCACCTGGGGCATGGCATGTGGATTAGCAGCTGACAGCCTGCAGGGCACACACATACCAAGTTGCGGGGCAGTGCCCCAAGCACCTGTGACGGTCAGCCCTCAAGCGTGAACATCCTGTCCCTGAGACGGCACTACTTGAAACAGCAAATGAGAAACACTACAGCAGACCAAGAGAGACTCAAAAGAAAGGAAAACGCTTTCTGTTTTAGTCCCTGTCGTGGCACATTCTTCCGGCTTTCTGAACAAAGGCTCCAGGTTTTCACTTTATACTGGGCCCCGCAAACGACATAGCAGGTCCTGTATAAGCACAGCCCATTCTGCTCTTACTTCTATGGTTGTGGGTGCTTTTAAAGTGTTCAAAGTCTACAGAGACTTGCGACTTAATGGAATCCTTAAAAGACTTTCACTGAGTTATGAAATTCATATTTTTTAGTAGTAGAGAAAACAGGTCGCTTAGAAAATCAACCCACTTTAACGGCTTTTTTGTTGTGGTAAAATACACATCACATAAAATTTATCATGTTGACTATTTTTGGGCATACAGTTCGGTGGCATTAAGTGAATTTACATTTGTGTGCCACCATCGCCACCACCTCCAAATAAATGTGTTTTAACAACTTTGAAGTTTAATACACTGAGCATGAAACTAAGTACAAACAAGAACGAGCTTTCTTTCCCACTTGGGAGGCTCCGCAGGTGTTAAGGACCCTGGTGCTGGAGGAAGGATAGTGGGGAAGACGGGTCCAGCAGGTGAGGCGTGAGAGGTACAACGGCAGGCCCTGAACAGCTCCCAGACCCCACTCAGAGTGGCACCCCGCCTGGTGTACGAGACCCACCCACCAGATGCTCCCAGAGACCAGCGATGGGGAGGGGCGGCATCGGCCAAAGCATAAGAGCAGCCTCTGCTCCAGAACAACATAAACCAGACAGAGTCCCGCCCCCCGGGGACAGCTCTTCCACCGCACCTCAGGAAGAGAGGGAGACACCGCCGTGAAGACGGTGGTCCTCAAGAGGCCCCTTGAGGTCCCTACATCTGCCTCCTGCTCAAAACCCCGTGGCCTTCTCGGCTTCACTCTTCCTGACTCTCAAAGGAGGAGCTTCTCCTGCCTGAGCTCAGAATTCCCTCCCAGGCTTACGGCTGTGGTTCTGAGGTGTGGAACCAGCCCCAGAGCCCGGGGCCTTGTGCTTGAGCCCTCCAGGCTCCGGAACCTCTGCAAAGGGGTTTTCCCTTGACGCAGCGAGAGGCCCCATCCGAGTCCAGAGCAGACTGCAAGGCCTCAATCTGCGACCATAGTCGAACTGAAGCAGCTGTGGGGAGGTTTACTTGGGCATTGTGATTATCATAGAGCCCCTGAGATAATTTCCTCCCTGCCTGTAACCCTCTCCGCTGTCAGTCAGTGGCCACCTCACTGTCCCTCTCTGACGTCCCATCAGTTGCTCCCTGGAGACACCTGGCCCAGAGGAGGTGCTATCTAGTCAACTAGTCCAACATCTGACCCAGGTCGACAGGTCCTCCTCGGACCCTGAGCCAACCTGAAGGTTTTCCTCCATGACTCGTGGCCCTTTGCTCAGAACTGTTGTGTCTTCGAGTCTCTCCTCCCTGCCCTATAAACCCTTAGTCTTAGGCATTTGTTTCTCTGTTGTTGAAAACGCCCTGGCTGTACACACCAAACACCTGTCAACACCATTCCCAAAGAGCTCTTCTTTCGTCTTCCCCCGTCACCTTCTACAGCGTTCTGTGCAATGGAAGGGCCACAAACGCAAGCCACGGATGCAATTTGAAGTTGCCTAGTAACCGTATCTTAAACAGTCAAATGAAACAGGCAAAAATAATTTTAGTAACATGTCCTATTCAACCTAATGTGTCTAAAATATTGCCATTTCAACATGTATCCATACAAAACATAAATGAGCTGTTTTATATTTTTTATATGAAGACTTTGGCACTGGATTTCCAGGTGTTCAGGGAGCAGAGGTGGGCCTAGGCCTGTTGGAAATAGGGCCCATCATCGTGGCACGGCCAGTGGGCAGGTGTGCTCCCTCTGAGATCATCTCATGCCTCGATGTCCCCGTCTGTGAAATGGGGAGGGCGATGTCCACCTCCTGGGAGTGGGTGAGGCCGGCCCAGCTCACAGAACCTGGGAAATGGCAGCTGTGGTGGTGGCCTGGGGGCTCCTGAATGGTACCCCTGATCTCACGAGGCCCTGAAGCAGGCCTGGGGCATGGTCTTCTGCCAGCCATCCCTGATACCTGCTTCTTTTCCTGTGTCTCTCAGGGCCAGGCAGAGAAGAGTGCATTCACTGTGCGAAAAACTTCCACTTCCACGACTGGAAGTGTGTGCCAGCCTGTGGTGAGGGGTTCTACCCAGAGGAGATGCCGGGCTTGCCTCACAAAGTGTGTCGAAGGTACGGTCCTCCTGGCGGGGAACGGCAGGCAGCTGTGTCCAGCAAAGGAGTGCCTGGAGGGCAGAGTCTGGCAGCATCTTCCCCAGGGGCCGGGGAGGTCATGTTGCATCACCCCACTGTGGACAGGAGCCCATTTACAGAGCTGCTTAGGGGCCTTCGTCCCTTTGTTCACTGGATGCATATTTGTTGGGTCCCTGCTGTGGGCAGACACCGTGCAGCAACGGGATAAGATGGGAAGCAGAATAGCAAGGTGCTCACACCCCATTGGTGGACTACGTGGGATGTCCCTGCCCATGTCGCGCTCAGCATGCATCCTTTGCGCTGTCGATAATCAGAGAAACCATGTTTTGGGTTAAAAAAAATTTTTTTCTGGAGACACACTCTCACTCTGTCACCCAGGCTGGAGTGCACTGGTGTGACCTCAGCTCACTGCAACCTCTGCCTCCGGGATTCAAGCAATTCTCATGCCTCAGCCTCCCGAGTAGCTGGGACTACAGGCGTGCACCACAATGCCCAGCTAATTTTTGTTTTTGTTTTCGTTTTTTTTGAGATGGAGTCTCGCTCTGTCGCCTAGGCTGGAGTGCAGTGGGGCAATCTCGGCTCATTGCAAGCTCCGCCTTCTGGATTCACACCATTCTCCTGCCTCAACCTCCCAAGTAGCTGGGACTACAGGCACCCGCCACCACTCCCCACTAATTGTTTGTATTTTTAATAGAGACGGGGTTTCACCATGTTGGCCAGGCTGGTCTCAAACTCCTGGCCTCAAGTGATCCACACACCTCAGCCTCCCAAAGTGCTGGGATTACGGGTGTGAGCCACCACGCCTGGCCTAAAATATTTTTTTTAGTTAGATACTTTAGAGAAATTAAAAAGATCCTGACAATTTCCTCATTCTAAAGCTGTTTTCTGCACAGTCCATGCACATCGATTTTACCCTTCCTGTCCTCCTCTTGTGCTTCCTCCCATGTGTCCGTCCACAGAGGCACCATTCTTATTTGACGGCCCTGGACCCTTCTGTTGTTGGACATGAGCTGTTAAAGGAGGAGCTGTTTGCTCTGGTCTCCTCTTTTCTGGCTGAATATTGCCCTATGTTGGGAGATCATGAACTCCGGACCCAGAACAAGGCAGGGCAACCTGTCTTACTCAGGGTGGGAGCAACATTGAGGAGTTTGAAGGGACCTGTGAGGCTGTGATGATGGGGTGGACTGTGAGGGATGACGATGGGGTGGGCTGTGAGGGTGTGACGATGGGGTGAGCTGTGAGGAATGACAATGGGGTGGGCTGTGAGGGTGTGATGATGGGGTGGGCTGTGAGGAGTCATGATGGGGTGAGCTGTGAGCATGTGATGATGGGGTGGGCTGTGAGGGTGTGATGATGGGGTGAGCTGTGAGGGGTGATGATGGGGTGGGCTGTGAGGGGTGATGATGGGGTGGGCTGTGAGGGGTGATGATGGGGTGGGCTGTGAGGGGTGATGATGGGGTGGGCTGTGAGGAGTCATGATGGGGTGAGCTGTGAGCATGTGATGATGGGGTGAGCTGTGAGGGTGTGATGATGGGGTGAGTTGTGAGGGGTGATGATGGGGTGGGCTGTGAGGTGTGATGATGGGGTGAGCTGTGAGGGGTGATGATGGGGTGAGCTGTGAGGGGTGATGATGGGGTGAGCTGTGAGGGGTGATGATGGGGTGGGCTGTGAGGGGTGATGATGGGGTGAGCTGTGAGGGGTGATGATGGGGTGAGCTGTGAGGGGTGATGATGGGGTGAGCTGTGAGGGGTGATGATGGGGGTGAGCTGTGAGGGGTGATGATGGGGTGAGCTGTGAGGGGTGATGATGGGGTGGGCTGTGAGGGTGTGATGATGGGGTGAGCTGTGAGGGGTGATGATGGGGTGAGCTGTGAGGGTGTGATGATGGGGTGAGCTGTGAGGGGTGACGATGGGGTGAGTTGTGAGGGGTGATGATGGGGTGAGCTGTGAGGGGTGATGATGGGGTGAGCTGTGAGGGGTGATGATGGGGTGGGCTGTGAGGGGTGATGATGGGGTGAGCTGTGAGGTGTGATGATGGGGTGAGCTGTGAGGGGTGATGATGGGGTGGGCTGTGAGGGGTGATGATGGGGTGAGCTGTGAGGGGTGATGATGGGGTGGGCTGTGAGGGTGTGATGATGGGGTGGGCTGTGAGGGTGTGATGATGGGGTGAGCTGTGAGGGGTGATGATGGGGGGAGCTGTGAGGGTGTGATGATGGGGTGAGTTGTGAGGGGTGATGATGGGGTGAGTTGTGAGGGTGTGATGATGGGGTGAGCTGTGAGGGGTGATGATGGGGTGAGCTGTGAGGGTGTGATGATGGGGTGAGCTGTGAGGGTGTGATGATGGGGTGAGCTGTGAGGGGTGATGATGGGGTGAGTTGTGAGGGGTGATGATGGGGTGAATTGTGAGGGTGTGATGATGGGGTGAGCTGTGAGGGGTGATGATGGGGTGGGCTGTGAGGGTGTGATGATGGGGTGGGCTGTGAGGGTGTGATGATGGGGTGAGCTGTGAGGGGTGATGATGGGGTGGGCTGTGAGGGGTGATGATGGGGTGGGCTGTGAGGGGTGATGATGGGGTGGGCTGTGAGGGTGTGATGATGGGGTGGGCTGTGAGGTGTGATGATGGGGTGGGCTGTGAGGGGTGATGAAGGGGTGAGCTGTGAGGGGTGATGATGGGGTGAGTTGTGAGGGGTGATGATGGGGTGAGCTGTGAGGGGTGATGATGGGGTGAGCTGTGAGGGGTGATGATGGGGTGAGCTGTGAGGGGTGATGATGGGGTGAGTTGTGAGGGGTGATGATGGGGTGGGCTGTGAGGGGTGATGATGGGGTGAGTTGTGAGGGGTGATGATGGGGGTGAGTTGTGAGGGGTGATGATGGGGTGAGCTGTGAGGGTGTGATGATGGGGTGGGCTGTGAGGTGTGATGATGGGGTGGGCTGTGAGGGGTGATGATGGGGTGAGCTGTGAGGTGTGATGATGGGGTGAGTTGTGAGGGGTGATGATGGGGTGGGCTGTGAGGGGTGATGATGGGGTGAGCTGTGAGGGGTGATGATGGGGTGAGCTGTGAGGGTGTGATGATGGGGGTGAGCTGTGAGGGGTGATGATGGGGTGAGCTGTGAGGGGTGATGATGGGGTGGGCTGTGAGGTGTGATGATGGGGTGAGTTGTGAGGGGTGATGATGGGGTGAGCTGTGAGGGGTGATGATGGGGTGAGCTGTGAGGGTGTGATGATGGGGGTGAGCTGTGAGGGGTGATGATGGGGTGAGCTGTGAGGGGTGATGATGGGGTGGGCTGTGAGGGGTGATGATGGGGTGAGTTGTGAGGTGTGATGATGGGGGTGAGCTGTGAGGGGTGATGATGGGGTGAGCTGTGAGGGGTGATGATGGGGTGAGCTGTGAGGTGTGATGATGGGGTGAGCTGTGAGGGGTGATGAAGGGGTGAGCTGTGAGGGTGTGATGATGGGGTGAGCTGTGAGGGGTGATGATGGGGGTGAGTTGTGAGGGTGTGATGATGGGGGTGAGCTGTGAGGGGTGATGATGGGGTGAGTTGTGAGGGGTGATGAAGGGGTGAGCTGTGAGGGTGTGATGATGGGGTGGGCTGTGAGGGGTGATGATGGGGGTGAGCTGTGAGGGGTGATGATGGGGTGAGCTGTGAGGGGTGATGATGGGGTGAGCTGTGAGGGTGTGATGATGGGGTGGGCTGTGAGGGTTGATGATGGGGTGAGCTGTGAGGGGTGATGATGGAGTGAGCTGTGAGGTGTGATGATGGGGTGGGCTGTGAGGGTGTGATGATGGGGTGAGCTGTGAGGAATGACAATGGGGTGGGCTGTGAGGTGTGATGATGGGGTGGGCTGTGAGGGTGTGATGATGGGGTGAGCTGTGAGGAATGACAATGGGGTGGGCTGTGAGGGGTGATGATGGGGTGGGCTGTGAGGGTGTGATGATGGGGTGAGCTATGAGGAATGACAATGGGGTGAGCTGTGAGGTGTGATGATGGGGTGGGCTGTGAGGGGTGATGATGGGGTGGGCTGTGAGGGGTGATGATGGGGTGAGCTGTGAGGAATGACAATGGGGTGAGCTGTGAGGGGTGATGATGGGGTGAGCTGTGAGGGGTGATGATGGGGTGGGCTGTGAGGGTGTGATGATGGGGGTGAGTTGTGAGGGGTGATGATGGGGTGGGCTGTGAGGGGTGATGATGGGGTGAGTTGTGAGGGGTGATGATGGGGTGAGCTGTGAGGTGTGATGATGGGGTGAGCTGTGAGGGTGTGATGATGGGGGTGAGTTGTGAGGGGTGATGATGGGGTGGACTGTGAGGGGTGACGATGGGGTGGGCTGTGAGGGGTGATGATGGGGTGAGCTGTGAGGGTGTGATGATGGGGTGGGCTGTGAGGGGTGACGATGGGGTGAGCTGTGAGGGGTGATGATGGGGTGGGCTGTGAGGGGTGACGATGGGGTGGGCTGTGAGGGGTGATGATGGGGTGAGCTGTGAGGTGTGATGATGGGGTGAGCTGTGAGGGGTGATGAAGGGGTGAGCTGTGAGGGTGTGATGATGGGGGTGAGCTGTGAGGGTGTGATGATGGGGTGAGCTGTGAGGGGTGATGATGGGGTGGGCTGTGAGGGGTGATGAAGGGGTGGGCTGTGAGGGGTGATGATGGGGTGAGCTGTGAGGGGTGATGATGGGGTGGACTGTGAGGGGTGACGATGGGGTGGGCTGTGAGGGGTGATGATGGGGTGAGCTGTGAGGTGTGATGATGGGGTGAGCTGTGAGGTGTGATGATGGGGTGAGCTGTGAGGGGTGATGAAGGGGTGAGCTGTGAGGGTGTGATGATGGGGGTGAGCTGTGAGGGTGTGATGATGGGGTGGGCTGTGAGGGGTGATGATGGGGTGGACTGTGAGGGGTGACGATGGGGTGGGCTGTGAGGGGTGATGATGGGGTGAGCTGTGAGGGTGTGATGATGGGGTGGGCTGTGAGGGGTGATGATGGGGTGGACTGTGAGGGGTGACGATGGGGTGGGCTGTGAGGGGTGATGATGGGGTGAGCTGTGAGGTGTGATGATGGGGTGAGCTGTGAGGGGTGATGAAGGGGTGGGCTGTGAGGGTGTGATGATGGGGGTGAGTTGTGAGGGGTGATGATGGGGTGGGCTGTGAGGGGTGATGATGGGGTGAGTTGTGAGGGGTGATGATGGGGTGAGCTGTGAGGTGTGATGATGGGGTGAGCTGTGAGGGTGTGATGATGGGGGTGAGTTGTGAGGGGTGATGATGGGGTGGACTGTGAGGGGTGACGATGGGGTGGGCTGTGAGGGGTGATGATGGGGTGAGCTGTGAGGGGTGATGATGGGGTGGGCTGTGAGGGGTGATGATGGGGTGAGCTGTGAGGTGTGATGATGGGGTGAGCTGTGAGGGGTGATGATGGGGTGAGCTGTGAGGGGTGATGATGGGGTGAGCTGTGAGGGGTGATGATGGGGTGAGCTGTGAGGGGTGATGATGGGGTGAGCTGTGAGGGGTGATGATGGGGTGAGCTGTGAGCATGTGATGATGGGGTGAGCTGTGAGGTGTGATGATGGGGTGAGCTGTGAGGTGTGATGATGGGGTGAGCTGTGAGGGGTGATGATGGGGTGGGCTGTGAGGGTGTGATGATGGGGTGGGCTGTGAGGGAAGTACCAGGTGTTAGCCTGCTTTCACAGTGCTAAAAAGAAATACCTGAGGTTGGGTGATTTATAAAGAAAAGAGGTTGAATTGGCTCACAGTTCTGTAGGCTTCATAGGAAATGTGGCGCCAGCATCTGCCCAGCATCTTCACTCCTGATGGAAGGTGAAGCAAGGGCAGCACATCACAAGGCAATAGCAGGAGCAAGAGAGGGAAGGAGGCTGGGCACGGTGGCTCACGCCTGTAATCCCAGTACTTTGGGAGGTCAAGGTGGGCGGATCACCTGAGGCCAGGAGTTCAAGACCAGCCTGGCCAACATGGCAAAACCCCTTCTCTACTAAAAAAAAAAAAAAAAAAAAAATGCAAAAATTAGTCGGACGTGGTAGTGTGTGCCTGTAGTCCCAGTCTTACAGGAGGCTGAGGCAGGAGAATCGCTTGAACCAAGGAGGCAGAGGTTGCAGTGAGCCATGATCGCGCCATGCACTCCAGCATGAGCGACAGAGCAAGACTCCATCTCAAAAGAAAAAAAAAATTAAGGAGTTGCCACACACCTTTAAACAAGCAGCTCTCACATGAACTCACTCATCACCAAGGGGATGGTGTGAGGCCATTTATGAGGGATCCACCCCATGATCCAAACACCTTCCACCAGGCCCCACCTCCAACACTGGGGATCGCATCTCAACATGACACTTGGAGGGGACAGATGTTCAAACCGTATCGGGGGGCTTCCGTCTGAAAAAGACTGAAAATGAGGGAGCCCTCAAAGGCTTGTGTCAGAGCAGGGGAGGGGTGCCCGTGCCTGGCTGCCAGCTGTGTACCGATTCACCGCACAGTGGGGTCTGCCTCCCAGGCTGTGTGTAAGAACCACTGTGGGTTGTAACCTATTCCCCTAGAAACAAAGCCCTACAGTGAGCTCATGAGGGACCACCAAGCCCTTGCACTTGTCTGACCCACAGCAGAGGGACCTGGTGGCGGTTACGTATCTCTGCAAGCATCAGCCCCTTCTACTGCGTTGCTGTAATGGAGGAAACTTGCCACCCGCTTGCAAGGTGCAGCCTTGCTGAGTCCTGCACAGGGCCCTGGGCACAGTTTTCTGAAGTTAAACCCTTCATGGTAACCAGTCAGCTGGTTCTCAGATAATTAAATATAGCAATCCAGGGAGAACTTGGAATTAAACAGTGATAATCACTTTCATTTGTCAAATGCCCTGGATTTCAGGGCATGCTGATCATGCCCACAGCTGTGCAACTGGACCCCTGCAGGCAGCCCCACCGCAAACCTCTCTTTGCCCCCCAGGAGGCAGCAGGCGGGCAGCCCCATCGCAAACCTCTCTTTGGGCAGTGGAGGACAGGAGTTTCCTGGGTACTTGTTCCCAGGTGAGGGGCAGCTTTCGGCCCTGCAGAGGCTGACAGTGCTGGGGCTAACACACCGGGTCTTGGAGAAGCACCCCCCAGGAAGAGCGTCAGTGTGGACGCCTCCCAAAGGAAGCAAGGCCTTGGTCCGATTGGTTCTGCGGGGTCTCTGCCCACTTGGACAGCCTGAGCTGAGAACCACAGGCATCCTCCAGGCCCCAGAATGCTGGTGGACGCCGCGGCCGTCCGCTGCTGCTGTGCCAGGCAGCTCCGAGGGAGCACGTGGCCAGACGGGCTGCGTTGGAACATGCAGGTCAGGATGCAGGCCTGCTGGGTTGGCAACTGCAGGTGGAAGCTGAGGCCCGACGCTGAGAACAATGCACGATAAGTTCCCTAAGAGAGGGGCCGAGGCCCGACGCTGAGAACAATGCACGATAAGTTCCCTAAGAGAGGGGCCGGACACCCTCAAGACCCAGTGACGGGACCCAGCAAGAGCCAGTCTGGACAACTTGGAAGAAAAACAGGCCTCTGTGGAGTGCTTGCCAGCGGGGGAGACAAACTCCTCATGCCCTGGCCCTGCCTCCACTTGCCCCCAGGCTCAGCGGGGGCAGAGACTCCCAGGGGCACAGCTTGAAGGGGCACGCCTTCTGCCAATGCGCATGCTGCATCCAGGCTGGAGCATGAAAGCGTCAGTCTTCTGCATCCCACTCCTGAACAGGCAGGAGGCTGATGGGAGTGGCCTCTGCAAGGGAGCAGGGACAGAGGGCTGCATCCGGCATCCCTGTCCTTCCAGAATGTGGCAGGGCAAAGCGGCCATGGTGTTTGGGGGAAAAGTAGATACCATAGATGGTTGCAGAACCAGAAGCATCTTAAAAGCCACCCTGCCCAAAGCTGGTGCTGCCCACGAGGACCCGCTGTTGGGCACGGTAATCCTGACGGAAAGCAGGAGCTACAACAGGGTCTCCCAGGGAGAGCCGTCTGCACTGGCCTAACGGGGACGGGAGCATCACCCGTCTCCCTGAGCAGCATGGTGATGGATTATTTCCCCAGACTTCCAGAGGAGAGCCCAGCCTGGCCACCACCTTGCCCTGAACCTCGTGAGACCCTAGGTGGAGAGCCCAGCTGCGCCTGCCTGGACTTCTGCCTGCATAACGGGGAGCCGCTGAGTGGGTGTTATTTTAAGCTGCTGAGTGTGTGGCAACCTGGTTAGAGCAATGGAAAACCGAGGCCCCTGCCATCCTACTGAGCTTGGTGAGGTTGTATTTGAAGAAGCAAGCAAGCCGTAACCTGGCTGTCCACCGCAGCCCACTCCTCACCACAGTTCTTCATTGATGAAGCAACCCTCAGCCATGGCCTGGGGGCACTGGGCCCCTGGGTCCTCCAGACCACTGACATCTCTTTAAATGACTCAGCTCGGCCCTGGTTCTCGTCTCACCAGTGGCATTGTCTGTAAGAGGAACCAGAGGGTCTGTGGGGAAAGTCATAACCTGTGCTGGGGCATCAGGGTCTGGTGGCTGGGCCACCAGAATGTGCAAGGGCAGGTGTGGGGAGGGGGCAGCATGATGGGGGCAGACCCATGGGGCTTCCCACAAGTGCACAACCCCCTCTGGCAAGTCCTCTAACCCCGTCCTTTCCTCTGGGGCGGCCCGGATGGGAACATTAGAAAGGCTCGTGGGTGTGAGTTTGCCTGTGGGGTTTACACACTTACAATTACAGACCAAGGACTTGAGCTCTAGGCTCAGCATCCTCAGACACACTAGGAATAAAACCCACCTCCCACCCAGGCTGAAGCGATGCTACACCTGGGGCTCCAGAGCAGCGGAGTCCATGGTGAGACCAGACCCCATCAGAGGGCTGCTCTGCAAAGAGCCCCACGAGGAGGCCTGGTGTCTGAGCATGGAAGGCTTCACACAGCAGGGAGGGGACATCTGCATAAAGCAAAGAACTGCCCCCCAGGGAGGCCCAGGCATGAGCACAACAAAGCTCCAAGCCCTGCCTATGGGGCCTGTTCCACCCTTAACTGGCAACAATGGGGAGGTGGGCAGCTGATGCGAGCACTGTGGAGACCGAGTCACCGGGCTCTGGACTCAGGACAGGCAGCAGCATAGCCGGGGTGCACTCACGGCCCCAGGATGGGAAATGTGCTCCTTCAAGCACTCGGCCCGCATCGGCAAGTGCTTTCTGCAAAGGGCACAATGGTCAGTCGTTCAGGCTTTTGGGGCCACACTGCCTCTGTCACAGCTACTCAGCTCAGCCACTGCTACACAAAAGATTGTCAATGAATGAGTGTGACTGTGGTCCAGGATAAATGCTGGATGTGGCCCTTGGGCTGTAGTACACCAACCCTCCCGTGAGGTCACGTTTACCCTGCATTAGAAACAGCCCTGGCTGGGGTCCATCTCTGCGCAGGTTGGGCCAGGACTGTCCGAGAGGGGCAGGAATTGTGGGGCATCTCTCCCACTCCCCGAGGGTAAGCAGGCATGGCCACATATAGGTGACAGCAGCCTTCTGGTCAGCTCGAGTCAGGTGTGTCACATCCCTGCGTGGAGTCTGGCCTGGACCCCAAGCCTACAGCCATCGCAGCCCGGCAGCCGCTGGAGAGAGAAGACTGACAGCTCTGGGAGCCGTGTGGTGGGGTGGGGGCTGGGTGCCACGGCCCAGGAGGGTGTCCAGGTGAGCTGCGGGAAGCCTCGGAGGCCTGGCCCCTGATCCTGGGCTTGCTCCTGCCAACTGGCCATGGCTGTCTCTGCCCTCCCAGGGCAATAGTGAGGTCAGACAGGAGAAAAGACATGCAGACACTCAGCCCCTGTGTCAGGGAATGGTGGGCGACACAGCCTCTCCACAGAGGACCGAGGCTGAGGGGGTGGGAAGGAGGTGCAGGGAGGTGAGGGTTCTGGGAAGGGAGCCCGGAGTGGTGGAGCCTCTTCCCCGGACTTCAGCAGGAACGGTATCTTCCCACAGGTGTGATGAGAACTGCTTGAGCTGTGCAGGCTCCAGCAGGAACTGTAGCAGGTGTAAGACGGGCTTCACACAGCTGGGGACCTCCTGCATCACCAACCACACGTGCAGCAACGGTGAGCAGCAGCTGGGTTACCCTGGGGCTGCCTGTGGAGGAGCTCAGCTGGCCAGCTCGTGCTCCAAAGAGAAAAGCAAAGCCACACAGGCATGGTGGCTCCACAGACAGGCGTTCGTGCCCCTGATCCGATTGACTGTCTGGGATTCCTCTAGCTGATATGGAAGACAGCTGCCCTGTCTCCCAACTTCCCTCTAGGCCTCTCACACATCGATCAGAGAGGCATCCCAGCCACTGCTGATCTGTTTATTGAGTGACTCCTAAAAATGATTTTGTCCTTGTACTGGTCCCACTGCCATGCCATAGGCCGCCGGTGGCCCGGATGTGACGACATACCATAAAAGAAGCCTGACCTGGGGGGTCAAAGCCAGGAAGCCTGGAGAGTCTCTGCCTCAGGACGAGGGGGACAGAGCCCAGAGTAGAGCACAGGCTCAGCAGCAGCAATCCCAGCTCCGCAGGGATCTAGCATGGACCTGCATCTGTGCTGCAGGAGAGCCCTGGCTCTGCAGTGGGATGGGGGACAAGGACAAGTTGTAAAAACAGAAACTTAAAAGGGCACCAAAGCTAAGTGCCCAGTTTGGGAATTCCAGGCACCAAGGAGGGTTGGCAGGACTTGGGCCTGGAGGTGCAGTGCAGGAGCTATTATAGACACACGGGCAGGGAAGGGGGCTCTGGCCCAGCAAGCAGCAGGGTGGAGCCACATTCTGACAGCCAGGAGAGGAAGGCTCTCTGCTCCAGTGTCCAGGGTCAGGGCAGGTGGTCCTTGGGTATGAAGCTGGCACTGGCCCTGTCCTGGCAGAGCATGGAGCTTGTGGAGGGCCCTGGGATGCCTCCTTGCCTTGTTACTGGTTATTATTTTTGGGGGGTGGCGGGAGGGTTGTCTAATTATGTCCCTTCAAAGGCCTGGAAACTCCTTCTTTAGGAAGTCACCTGCCCAGGTTATGTATCTAGCCCAAAAAAGTATGGTTGCCACTGGAGGGACTCCCAGGTCCACGGATGATGCATCCTCAAAGGCCTCTTCCCCTTGCCGCAGCAGCGTCCTCAACAAGTCCTGTCCATGGCGGCTCCCGTCCCCCCATCCCCACTCCTCCCCGTCCGCCCCCTCCACCCTGGAAGCAGCTTCCATTCCCTCCTGCCTCCAGGCCCGTCCTCCGGCCTCCCCTACAGTCTTCCTCCTAAGCTCCACTGCCAGCACAGTTGTCCAGAAAGACAGGTGCACATGTGCCCCACAGGCCCAGGCTGGGTGTTCTCCCGAGATCCCTCCCACACCACCCCCACATCCTGCTCATGAATCCCCTTGTCACTGAGACTCAGCAAGAGCCCCATATACCAGTGCCTTCCCGCCACACAGGGCTCCCAGAGTCAAGTGCATTGCAGGAAAGGGGCTTCAAGGGCTGCCATCCTGCTGCCCACCTCTGTCTGTGTCCCTCTTGCCCAGGGCACCACTGATGCCTAGCATATGTGGAATGATTGAAACAATATTTTTTAATTTTTATTTATTTATTTATTTATTTTTGAGACGGAGTTTTGTTCTTCTTGCCCAGGCTGGAGTGCAGTGGCATGATCTCAGCTCACTGCAACCTCCGCCTCCCGGGTTCAAGTGGTTCTCCTGCTTTAGCCTCCCGAGTAGCTTGGATTACAGGCGCCCACCACCATGCCCAGCTAATTTTTATATTATTAGTAGAGACGGGGTTTCACCATGTTGGTTAGGCTGGTCTCAAGCTCCTGACCTCAGGTGATCCACCCGCCTCGGCCTCCCAAAGTGCTGGGATGACGGGCGCGAGGCACCGCGCCCGGCCTGGAAACAGTCTTTACAGGCACCGAAGACTGACCTTTCCCTCTTTTGCCTTTCCTGATGCGCGGCCCCAGCTGACGAGACATTCTGCGAGATGGTGAAGTCCAACCGGCTGTGCGAACGGAAGCTCTTCATTCAGTTCTGCTGCCGCACGTGCCTCCTGGCCGGGTAAGGGTGTCTAGCTGCCCACGGAGGGCAGGCACTCCCATCCATCCATCCGTCCACCTTCCTCCAGACTGTCGGCCAGAGTCTGTTTCGGGAGCGGCGCCCTGCACCTGACAGCTTTATCTCCCCAGGAGCAGCATCTCTGGGCACCCAAGCCAGGTGGGTGGTGGCTCTTAAGGAGGTGTTCCTAAAATGGTGATACCCTCTCAAATGCTGCTTGTTGGCTCCAGTCTTCTGACAAACTGTAACAGGAACAAAATGAATTCTGGGAATCCACAGCTCTGGCTTTGGAGCAGCTTCTGGGACCATAAGTTTACTGAATCTTCAAGACCAAAGCAGAAAAGAAAGGCGCTTGGCATCACACATCACTCTTCTCCCTGTGCTTTTCTGCGGCTGTGTAGTAAATCTCCCCGGCCCAGCTGGCGAACCCTGGGCCATCCTCACATGTGACAAAGGGCCAGCAGTCTACCTGCTCGTTGGCTGCCACTGAGCAGTCTGGGGACGGTTTGGTCAGACTATAAATAAGATAGGTTTGAGGGCATAAAATGTATGACCACTGGGGCCGGAGTATCTATTTCTACATAGTCAGCTACTTCTGAAACTGCAGCAGTGGCTTAGAAAGTCCAATTCCAAAGCCAGACCAGAAGATTCTATCCCCGCAGCGTTCTCCTTTGAGCAAGCCGAGCTCTCCTTGTTACCGTGTTCTGTCTGTGTCTTCAGGAGTCTCATGGCCTGAACGACCACCTCGACCTGATGCAGAGCCTTCTGAGGAGGGGCAACAGGAGGCATTCTGTGGCCAGCCAAAAGGTACCCCGATGGCCAAGCAATTCCTCTGAACAAAATGTAAAGCCAGCCATGCATTGTTAATCATCCATCACTTCCCATTTTATGGAATTGCTTTTAAAATACATTTGGCCTCTGCCCTTCAGAAGACTCGTTTTTAAGGTGGAAGCTCCTGTGTCTGTGTATATTACGAGCCTATGTGACACAGTTGGATTTATTCTGCCAAACCTGTGTAGGCATTTTATAAGCTACGTGTTCTAATTTTTACCGATGTTAATTATTTTGACAAATATTTCATATATTTTCATTGAAATGCACAGATCTGCTTGATCAATTCCCTTGAATAGGGAAGTAACGTTTGCCTTAAATTTTTTCGACCTCCTTTCTCCATATCGTCCCGCTCCCCTGTTTGACGACAGTGCATTTGCCTTGTCACCTGTGAGCTGGAGAGAACCCAGATGTTGATTATTGAATCTACGACTCTGAAAGAGAAATCAATGAAGCAAGTACAATGTTAACCCTAAATTAATAAAAGAGTTAACATCCCATGGCACAGGAACCTGTTATTTCTTTCCATGGCACACAAAATGAAACATGAGTGCTGACCAAGTGTTAAGTGGACGTTACTTTAACTGTGGTTTCATATCTGTTTGATGTCATTACGTGGAAGGTCTTCTTTTGAGCTTTAGCAAATGTTGATGTAAGGAACCAATGGAGGAAATCCCAGATCCCAACCCCAGAATGTCATTGGGCAAAGAGACCCTCTTCAGACCACGTTAGCCTCACTGGGAGGAGGTTCTAGAGCCTCTCCAGATGTAGGGGCCCCTTCCATCTGTCACGGGGGAGCTCCCCAGAGCCCAGACTGCCAGCCTCTTCACCGGTTGCTGCCAAGTGTGATTGAATTAGGTTACAGCTTGTCTTCTAAGCAGTGGCTGAAATCCCTGAACCCATGGCTTATGCACTCCTTGGGATGTTTACCATGGCCTCTCTGTGAGGTCAGAAGCTTGTACTTGCTAGGAATCCTTTGGCTGCAAGTAAAGGAAACGCAGCAACTAGAAATGACTTAGGTGAAAACACGAGTGGGTGAGGGGCGTTGTTTTGAGAATCCAGAGTGGATTCAGAATTTCAGGGAAGGGTGCAGCAGAGCCTTGGGAAAGCTGGAGCCAGCGTTAAATGTCACCTGGACCCTCTCTGTGCGGCAGCACTGCCCTTCTCTCCATGGCCGCCTTCTCCAGTTGATGGGACAAATGACAAGACCTCCAGCATCTTCCAGGTAAAAACTGGTACAAATCCAACCCCTCAAGCCAACTTTCTGGGTCTGTTTCTTGGCTCTTCTTTTCCCAGGGACAGGACTTGGTCAGCCTGCCTTACATGGGTACTCTCCCTGTGTCAGCAGCTGTGGCTACAAGGACAGGCTTGTGCAGCAGAATATGGCTGCAGGGAGCTCTGCAGCAGAGGAGGGGAGCAGTGTGCAGCTCTCAGAAGGCAGGGCAGGCCACACAACCCAACAGCTGGCCACCACAAGCACCAATTGACCAGAGTTGGGCGTGTGAGGCAGTGAAGGAATAAGTGTGTTTGGGATGAACATTCAACCCCTTGCCCCGCCCATGAGACCGACATTGAATGAAAACCAGCAACTTGTTAAGTACTGCTGGTGCAAGGCAGCTTTTTAGACCCTAGAGCCCGGATATCAGTAAATCTGAGCTCTTTGCCCACTGAGAGCTTACAGTCTACCATGTTTGCAGCTGAATCAGAAATAAACTCCTGGCCAGGCATGGTGGCTCACACCTGTAATCCTAACATTTTGGGAGGCCGAGGCGGGCGGATCACCTGAGGTCAGGAGTTCGAGACCAGCCTGGCCAACACAGTGAAACCCCATCTCTACTAAAAATACAAAAATTAGCCATGCGTGGTGGTGACACCTGTAGTCCCAGCTACTCGGGAGGCTGAGGCAGGAGAATCGCTTGAACCCAGGAGGCGAAGCTGCAGTGAGCCAAGATTGCACCACTGTACTCCAGCCTGGGTGACAAGCGCGAAGCTGCGTCTCAAAAAAAAAAAAAAAGGGAAGAAACTCCCTTTATCTCCCAAAGGACACCAACTACAGGAAAGCCAACCAGGCAGCCTCGTCAAGTGGCTAAGCCAGGCAAGCCCAGCTTGGGGCTGACAAGTTGGGTGGGGAGTTGAGAAGTTGTTCACAAAGTCCTAATGACTAAACTCCACCTTGTTGAAAGAGACCAACTACATATAATGTCTGCTCACAAGTGGTCCGACCTTGAGGTTAAAATTGTCTGGACTCTGGCAGGACATGTGTATGGATTTTAAGTGACAGGATCATGGATCACCTCCTCTAAACCTGTCATTTCCCAGACAAGGACACTGAGGCCCACAGAAGTGAGTGCCTTGCCTTGGGCTGCACATTGGCAAAGTTGCTCCCCACCGGGCCCAGGGAAGGAGGCTGGCTGGCTGCAGGAGGGGCGTCGTTCTGCAGCTGCCCAAATGCAGCCATGATGCATTTGTTTTAAACTAGCTTTATTTTCAGGGGGTGATGTTTACCTGACCTTATCCCCAAATTCTTTGGCACCTCACAGTGGACCCCATGTGTACATCCCCATCCCTCCCAGGCCACTACTGACTTTGTATCTTGTGACTCTTCAAAGGACTGGTGAGAATTGCACTTTGTACAGAAGACACACCTGAAATGGGAAGGGGGGTGGACAGAACTTAAAAAATAAAAGGGCCAGGCACAGTGGCTCACACCTGTAATCCTAGCATTCTGAGAGGTTAAAAGCAAGAGGATGGCTTGAGCCCAGGCATTTGCAGCCACCCTGAGAAATATAGCGAGACCCTGTCTCAATCAATCAAAAATGACAGAGATAGATAGATAGATTGATTGATAGATGATAAATGATAGATGATAGATAGATAGATAGATAGATAGATAGATAGATAGATAGATAGCAACATGGTCTAAATGAGTCCAGGAGTGGAGTGTCCTTGAACTTGGGGAGACCACCCTCCACTGCATTTGCATTATTGATACTATGGCTGGAGAGGGCCTTTTGCCTAAAAGCTTGGAGTATGTTGGGGCCCCCGAGAGCAGGTGAGGGCCAGAGGTTCAGATCAGAGGATGGAAAGAGGAGGTGGAGAATAGGAAAGAAAAACATTTTAATAAGAACAAGCAGGGGTGATGGAAAGTATACACCAAGGCCATTCTCTAGCATCTTAAGGTTCTGCCCAGCCAGCTGGGAGGCCACTGGGCACTGGCTGCTGGGGGGAAAGGAAGAATCTGCTCCCCTACCCCAGCCTTCACTGTTGCTTTCCTCGCACGAACCCCAGACTCTATCCTTCCTGGTTGGCTGTTTAAGTCCTTTCCTGACACCCCAGGCTTTGTGGCTTATCTGAGCACAGAACAGCATCCTTAGATGGTACAGCACTGAGCACCCACCTTAGATCCTAGGATTCAGTCCCACCATCCAAAGCCCCTCACCACTACAGACCAGCCACACTAAGGGTGACCAGATATCTTAGCCTCCCTTTTGAAACAACAGGAACCAAAGTGCCCAGGGCAGAGAACATCCTGTTGCCAAAATAGTGGTTCTCAACCAGGGATGACTTTTGTCTTCCAGGGGACATTTGGCAACGTCTGGAGACATTTTGGGTTGTCACAACTGCAAGGATGTACTCACATCCAGTGGGTGGAGGCCAGGAATGCTGCTAAGCACCCTGCAATGCACAGCAGCCCCCATGACAAAGAACTGTCCGGACCAAAATGTCAATAGTGCCGAGGTTGAGAAATTCCGGCCAAAAGAAATGGAATCAAAAAAGAAAATTGTTTGCAACTTCATAGAGATACCCTAAATGAATAAAACCACATATGGTTTGACTTCTGTCCCTGTTCCTATGCTGAAGGGAAACTTGTACAACTTTCCCTTTTTAAAGTAAAGAGATACCACCCCACTCCTTTTTTTTTTTAAATACAGCAACAGAAGGGCCCCAAGTTAAAACCAGCTCTCCAGCCTAAGGACTCCACCTGGTGGTCCTCTCTGGAATTAAATGAAGTTTAGGTTTTATTTTAACTTTTTTCATTATTTAGTTATTTTAACATTTTTAGTTATTTTGTTTAATTTTTTAGTTATTTTGTTTAACTTTTAAGTTATTTTATTTCTTAGTTATTTTAACTTATTTTAATTTTTTTAGTTATTTTAAAGTTATTTTAATTCTTTAGTTATTTTGTTTAACTTTTTTAGTTAAACAAAAGTTGCAGTGACCGGGGCAGGTGTGATGGCTCAGGCCTGTAATCCCAGCACTTTGGGAGGCCGAGGCAGGGACAGGGGGCAGGGGAAATCACTTCTTGAGGTCAGGAGCTCAAGACCAGCCTGGCAAACATGACAAAACCCCGTCTCTACTAAAAATATAAAAATTAGCCAGGCATGGTGGCGAGCACCTGTAATCCCAGCTACTTGAGAGGCTGAGGCACGAGAATCCCTTGAACCTCATGTGATTCCTCATGAGGCGGAGGTTGCAGTGAGCCGAGACTCCGCCACTGTACTCCAGCCTGGGCAACAGAGCGAGACTCCATCTCAGAAAACAAAAAAGTTCCAAGTACAATACAAAGAAATTCCCTCCCAATTTGAGAGTAAGTTGCTGATATACCCTACGACCCCCCCGCCAATACTTCAGTGGGTATTTCCTATGAACAACGACCTTCTCCGGCACAGCCATCAGACTCAGGAAATTAACATCGGTATGTTATTACCATCAACCCTCTGACTGAATTCTAGTTCTGCCAGTTGTCCCAATAAAGTTCTTAGCAAAACGGTCTGGTTTAGAAACACACTTTTCACTTAGTCATCATGTCTCTTCAATGTTCTTCCATCTGGAACAGTTCCTCAGTCTCCTTGCCTCATGATCTGGAAGCTTTTAAAGACTATAGGCCAGTTATTTGTAGGCTGTCCTTCACTGTGCACTTGTCTGAGGGTTCCTCACGTTTTGAGTCAAGTCATGCATCTTTGACGGGAATCTCACAGGCTGATTCTGTGTTCTCTCTGTATTCTAGCAGGGAGTACACGATCTGTTCCATTATTGGTGATGTTAACGATCACTGGTTAGAGTTTCTTTCTGGGCTATGAAGTGATGCCTGCCAAAGCATATCCACTACCACCGCTGTTCAACATTGTGCTAAAGATCCCAGCCAGTGTAACAGGGCAAAAAATACAGAACCAGTATAATAATTGGAAAGCAGGAAATAAAACTATCTTTTTTTTTTTTTTTTTTTTAAGACCGAGTCTCACTCTGTTGCCCAGGCTGGAGTGCAATGGCATGATCTCCACTCAGTGCAACCTCTGCCTCCCTGATTCAAGTGATTCTCGTGCCTCAGCCTCCCAAGTAGCTGGGATTATAGGTACGTGCCACCACACCCGGCTAATTTTTGTATTTTTAGTAGAGGCGGGGTTTCACCATGTTGGCCAGGCTGGTCTCAAACTCCTGACCTCAGGTGACCCACCCACCTCAGCCTCCCATAGTGCTGGGATGACAGGCATGAGCCACCACGCCCAGCCAACTATCATTATTCTCAAATAGCATGGTTATGTATGTAGAAAATCCACAAGAATGCTTACAGATAAACTTATAATAAGTAAATTTCACAAGATCGCTGGATGTAACGCCAATATACAAAAATCTGCTGTATTTAGATATATCAAACTAATGATTAGAAAATGGAGTTTTTAAACAAAAGGTACTATTTACAGTAGCATCAAAAACTATCAAATATCTAGACAATCTATCAAATATCTAGACAATCTAGTAAAGGATATACAAGGCCTCGACACAAAATCTGCAAGATGCTACTGAAATTAAAGAGTACCTCAATAAATGTAGGGTTATAATATGCCCATTGATTGGAATACTTAATATTGTAAAGATATTAATTCTCTCCAAATTCATCTACAGATCCAACACAATACAAATCAAATCATGGGTGCTTTTTCACGTATAAGATATATCTATAATTTATGTTCACATGCAAAGGATTAGAATAATCAGATAACTACTAGATAATCTGAGAAAAAAATGGGAGCTTTTTTTGAGGGACAAATAACAAGTCTTTTTCTAAAGCTTGTATTCTGCAAGGATAGCTGACTAAACCCATGGAAAAGAACAGCTAGTTCAGAAGCAGAGGCCCTCACATATTTGGACATTTGATTTTTGAAAAGAGCTGCTCTGCAGAGCAGTGAGGGAGAAGATGGTCTTTTCAATAAATGGTGCTGGGTCCACCAAATATCCATATGGGGAAAAATATATCTTCTTCCCTACCTTAGACTATGCACAAAAATCTAGGCCAGAGAGACTGCAGATCTAAATGGACAAGGTGGAAGAAGAAAGCTTTTAGAAGAAAATATAATTTTGGAGTAGGCAAAAGTTTCTCACAGCATACTCGAAAACTATTAGCTGTATAGGGAAAGGTTCATAAATCAGACTGTATTAAAATGAAGAACCTCTATTCATCAAAAGATACCATTAAGAGAGTGAAAACCCAAGCCACAGGGGGAAGATACTCACTACAGACATAGCTCACAAGGTTCCTATTGAAAAAATATAAAGAGCTCCTACAAATTAGTTTTAAAAAAAAATAAAGCCCAATAGAAAAATGGGCAAAACACCTAAGCAGACACTTCATTAAAGAGGTTATCCAAATAAACAAATATATTTTTTAAAGTTCTCAATTGTGTTAGTAATTAGGGAAATACAGTTAAAACCACAATTTCATACCATTACCTATCTACCAGAATGGCTAAGATTAAAAAGACAATACTAAACGTTAGCAAGGAGTTTAAGTTGGCAACCACTTTGGAAAACTATGTCCTACTTAAGCTGAACATAAGTAAGCCCTATGACCCAGTAATTCCATCCCCGGGTGTATATCAGTATATGTGTTCACATAAAGATATATATTATTGAGTTTGTAGGTACACTATTTATAATATAAAAGCACTATTTATAAAAGAGTGAAAATTACCCAAATGTTCATCAACAGCAGAATGGATAAGTAAATTGTAAAACATCCACAATGAAATACTATATTACAGTGAGAATAGATTAACTACATCTACACACAAACATAATGTTTAGCAAAAAATATGTAAGGTACTTCATTTGCATAAATACAAAACTAGGTAAAGCAAATCTATACAAGATGGCAGGATAATGGTTACCCTTGGGGCAAGGGTGGTGACTAGATGAAGACAGGAGGAGGGCTTCTGGAATGTGGCAATGTCCTGTTCTTACGAGGATGCTAGTTGGTTGGGTGTGTTCAGTTTGCATTCTTCTATATGTATATCATACTTCAATAAAAGTTCAAGGAGAATCATTTCCGGGTGGATTGTAGAACTAAATGTGAAAAGCAAAACAATCGTCTAGTAGACCACATAGGAAAATGCGATGGGGGTAAGGGAAGATTTCTTAAGGCACATGCACATGCACACACACCCAATCCACTAACCTAAAGAAAATAATTGAACTACATAAAACTTGGAAACTTCTCAGCCAGGCGAGGTGGCTCACGCCTGTAATCCCAGCACTGTGGGAGTCTGAGGCAGGTGGATCACTTGAGCTCAGGAGTTGGAGACCAGCCTGGGCCACATGTCAAAACCTTGTCTCTACAAAAAATACAAAAGTTAGCCAGGCCTGTTACCTGTGCCTATAGTCCCGGCTATTTGGGAGGCTGAGGTGGGAGGATCTCTTGAGCCTGAGAGGTCAAGGCTGCAGTGAGTCCTGATGGCACCACTGCACTCCAGCCTAGGTGACAGAGTGAGACCCTGTCTAAAAAAAAAAAAAAAAATTCTAATCATCAACACCATTAAGAGTGAAAAGGCAAGCCACAGAGTGTGTTCATATCCCTAATATATAAAGAAATTCCACAAATCAATAAGAAAAAAAGGCAGACAACTCCATAAGGAAAAAAAAAAATGAGCCAGGGACTCGAAAGAACACTTAACAAAGGAAGCTATCAGAATGGGCACCATACACATGAGAAGGTTCTCAGCTTCATTAGTGATTAGAGAAAAGCAAAGCAAAGCAGTAGTGCAATACCGCCACACACCCATCAGAATAGCTGAAGTTATAGAGTTAAAATGCCAAGAAGGCTGAAGCTGGAAGCCATGAAAACCCTTACACACCGCTGGAGTGTGTATATTATTTCAGCCTCTTAGCATAACTGTTGGGCATTACTTATTGATGATAGATATCATACCCTATGTCCCAGCAGTTCCACTCCAGGACAAACTCATGCAAATGTGCATCAGATCCACGTACCAGAAAATTCATAGCAGCATTACTCAGAATAGCCCTAACTGAAAACTACTTTGATGTCTATCAACAGCAGAATAAGTAATTTATGGTATAATATATACAATGGAATTCTCTTCAGCAGCGAAAGCAAACAAACCATCTCTGTATGCAACCTGGATGGACTCCAGACATAATATAGACTCCATGAAACTAGGCCCAAAAAAAGCATACTGCATGATTCTATTTATAGCAAAAGCAAGCAAACCGAATTCGTAGTGTTGAGTTCGCGGTTGCCTTTTGGGAAAGAGGGAGGCTTTCAGAATAGTGGTGTTTTGGATCCCGGTGTCGGCTACGCAGCTGTGTTCACTCTAGTCATTAATCACTCTGTAAATTCCTGATATGCACACTTTTATGTATATCACATTTCATACATATGAATATTCAGAAGTCTAAAGGTCACAAGCTTAACCGCAAACCCTACCGTGCCCGAGGCCGGGCTGGACTTGCGGAGCGGTGGGGTTGTCCCGGCGACCTGCCCCAGGCGGGCCACCTAGCCCGGGATCTCACACTGTACCCCGGAGCAAGGCCCAGGCCCGGGACGGGCACCTGAACTCCTGGACCCTTCACTGAACCCCACGGGTTCCCGCGACGGCTGGTGGAGGGAGGACAGTCACAGCTTCCCCTCCCACCTCGAGGTGCGCTAATGCATGAGAAAGTTCCCCTCGGGTGTTTCCACATTCGCCTTAACTTTTAAACACCAACGTCTGGAATCAGGGGTCCTCCAGACTCCGAACACACCCTAGGAAACAACCCAGAGCTAGACACATCCCCTGTGCGCGCGCCACGACTTCCGGCAGGAACGCCCCCGGAGGCGTGGCTTTTCGATTGCTTCGGCCTGGCGGTCGAGCTGCGCGCGCACTCGGCGGCTGCGATTGGTGCTGCCTGGCGGCGGGGCGCGGGGCACGCTGGGACGTCTCGCTGGCGGGAGGCCACGGGCTTTCCGCAGCGCGGGGGAACGGGAGGCTGCAGGATGGTCAAGCTGACGGCGGAGCTGATCGAGCAGGCGGCGCAGTACACCAACGCGGTGCGCGACCGGGAGCTGGACCTCCGGGGTGAGTCCGGGGTCGTGGGCGGCCAGTCCCCAGGCAGCACCGAGCCGCCTTATTTTCCGCGCTTTGCCGCGTGCACCGAAGGCCGGAGCTTGGCCCGCGGGCCGGTTGTCTGGGCCCCGACCGGGCTGCGCAGGGAAGGCCGGGCCTGATTCTTGCCGTTGTTGCCAAATGAGCATCCCGTTAAGCTCTTGGGAGCCTTCTGTTAGCGCCGTGCCTCTTGACAGGCACGGGTGACTTCATTACTTCCTGGTGCATACTCGTGGGGCCCTATTAGGCCTTGCTTGGCTGTTTCGCCGCTGGCTCTGTTTGAGGGCCCGGAAGAGCGGCTCATTAATGGTTGTAACGCTAGTGCAGGGCGAGGGATTGGTTCTTAACACTTGCCGCCAGATGGTATTGTGAGCGTAGATAGGATATGTGTTCATTATTCCTAATGTGAGGGAGGAAACTAAGTCCCCGAACAGCCGCGATTGTTTCCTCCAGTATTTTCTACTTGGTAGCTTTAATTGTCTGGCGTTTCCCCTATATGAAGACGTTTTAAAAATTGAACTGTGTCACCCAGGCTTGCACCGCCGGGTGCTGTGTGTAAGTTGTGGAAGCGCTCGCAATTATTCAGATTCCTGTACTATTTCAACCTTAGCAAGACTTGGTAAGATACTGGGAGGGCAGCTAGCTAGTTGGCATTTCAGGAGACGGCTTTAAAAAGGACGTGATAGAGCAACTTCTCTGAGGATGAGACCATGCTGTCGTAGCCTGAGATTTGTTCCCGTGGGGACCTATGGCCTCGGAGCAGCATCGCTGCGGGATCTGCTTAGATTTCTTGCTGACCTTTGGGAAATCCCAGTGTTTTGTTTTGTGTAGTGTTGAGATCGAGTCTCGCTCTTTCGCCCCAGCTGGAGCGCAGTGGCTTGATCTCGGCTCACTGCAACCTCCGCCTCCCCGGTTCAGGTGATTCCTGTGTCTCAAGCCTCCCGAGTAGTTGGGATTACAGGCGTGAGCCACCGCGCCTGGCTGATTTTTGTATTTTTAGTAGAGACGGGGTTTCGCCATGTTGGTCAGGCTGGTCTCGAATTCCTGTCCTCAAGTGATCCGCCTCCGCTGGCCTCCCAAAGTGCTGGGATTACAGACGTGAACCACCGCGCCCGGCCCCCAGTATTTTTATTTTGTTGAAATAAAGTTTCTTAGAGAAAGGTTCAGTTAAAGAGCAACTCACCACTGGTTTTTTTTTTTTTTTTTTTTTTTTGAGACGGAGTTTCGCTCTTGTTGCCCAGGTTGGCGTGCAGTGGCGCAATGTCGGCTCACTGCAACCTCCGCCTCCCGGGTCCAAGCGATTCTCCTGCCTCAACCTCCCGAGTAGCTGGGATTACAGGCATGCGCCACCACGCCCGGCTAATTTTTTGTATTTTTAGTAAAGACATGGTTTCTCCGTGTTGGTCAGGCTGGTCTCGAACTCCCGACCTCAGGTGATCCGCCCGCCTTGGTCTCCCGAAGTGCTGGGATTACAGGCTTGAGCCACTGCGCCTGGCCCAACTCACCACTTTTGATGATCTCTGCCATTTCTCTTTATGGAGTACGTGCAGTGTTGAGAATACGTATTTTGATGCAGTACGTGTAGTACAGCTCTGAATTGTGTCCTTTAACTTTGGGTAAGTTCTTTTTTTAGTAGACCTTGCTTGCTTCTTCGGAATATTTCTTTTCTTATAGTGTCTAACACAATAATTATGCCCAAATTAGACAAATTAACATTTGAGTGTTCACAGATTTATTACTGTATGTAAACCATTGATCTTCAATTCTGAATTGGAGCTGGGGGAGGGGAGGGAGAACTGTCGTGATATGTTGAGGCTGCTCTGATGGGTTCTAAGAGTCTGGCCTGTGGAGATGCAAGAGTGGAGAACTGTTGTCCACAGTGTTTGAACGCCGTTTGGGCACTGAGACTCAGCAGCTCCGAGTGTAAATTCCTGTTGTGCCGATTCCGCTGAACTAGCCCAAACGACTTAGAACAGTGTGAGGCACCTTGTAAATGTTCTTGTAAATGTTAGCTGCCTATATCAGCCATTGTTAGTGTCCTTGTCCTTGTCGTCATCAGATTGTAAGCTTCATGGCACTGGCGACTTGAGACTCGTTCAGCGTTTTCTCTCTAGTATCTTAAACAGCGGCAAGTCATGCGTGACCTGACATAGGTGCTAGGTAATACTTCCTGAATAAATCAAAGCCTGGAGTCAGATACTATGAAATACAGCTAATGCTTTAAGGGGCAACTGTTTAGTTATATTAATACCTCTTGTGTTTTTTTTTCCTCCATTTTATAGGGTATAAAATTCCCGTCATTGAAAATCTAGGTGCTACGTTAGACCAGTTTGATGCTATTGATTTTTCTGACAATGAGATCAGGAAACTGGATGGTTTTCCTTTGTTGAGAAGACTGAAAACATTGTTAGTGAACAACAACAGAATATGGTACGTGTCTGTAGGGGAAAGTAATTTTTCCCCCTAGAGTAAATGTTGCAGTGTTTCCTGAAGAAGTTGTAGCACGTGCTACCGGTTAAACCTACATGTTTCTTTTTCTTTTTTTTTTTATATTTTGAAAAAATATTTTTTCCATAATGGAAGCCACATTCAATACATGTTTTTTCTTAAAATGAGAAATGAACTTCACTTTTCCTATAGAGATCCAGAGATTAACCTGGCATTAGTCTAGTCTTGTATCTGTTCAGAAATCATGTATTTTTATTTTCATGGTAAGTTTCTAATTAAAAACATGTTGCTTTGTATACATTTTGGCTTCTAAAACAATTATCAAAGGGGTCATAGTAAAAGGATATATAAAGGTAACAATTATACTTTTGACTGAGCGTCTCTGCTATTTTTTTTTAACTGCAACTAATTTCTAGACTGTTGCTTATTGAAATTGAGCTCTTTTTTGACCCTGCCTTCATCAGCTCTGTGTAAACTTTATTGGAAAAAAAGCACTTGGTGTATAGATAATGTCTTTAAAGGTACTGGGTGGTGAGTGGGATTTCCTTCAGATAGAAATATTTCTCATAGGTTAACCATTCCCCTATAGTATAGTTGTTGTGTCTTGTACCTGAGCTGGGAATCCAGAATTATTTGTATTTCTGTGCTGCCTGCACAAAAAATCATGAAGTGAGTTAAGTAGTTTGTGCCACCCAGGAGTTGCACTTTTTCTCAGGTTCCACTAGATGGTATGACAGTAGAATTAGCCCCAGGCAATGTCCGAAATCCCACTTCTGTTGCTGACCCTGTGGCCTCAGAAAAGGGTTCTTCTTTTTTGCTTTGTTTCCTCTTTGTCAGGGTGTTGGAAGAAGGATCTCTAAGTGTCTCTCTGTGATCCTCTGAGCAAGGAGGTAGATAAAATTGTTAGCTTATTTAATTTTCACTTTTACCAAGACTCTATTTTTATTTTAGCCGTATAGGTGAGGGACTTGATCAGGCTCTGCCCTGTCTGACAGAACTCATTCTCACCAATAATAGTCTCGTGGAACTGGTAAGTTGCACAGAAGGAAAATGTATTTGGTGGGTGGGGTTAAAGGTACTATGTGCTTCCTACAGAAAATTTACAAAATCTAGAAAATGATCTCAGTATCCTCTTTCTTATCTTTTTCTTAATTCAGGATCTGGGCCTTTTGGGTTCTGCAGCCGTATGTTGCAAATATTTTCCTACTTTTACTTGACTTTTGACTTGGGATGTCTTGTTAGAGAGGTTCCTAATTTAGGTGCAGTCCAATGAATCAATCTTCTTTATTGTAGCCCTTTTGATGTTTAAATTTCCCCTATTCCAGGGTTATAAACTCCTATGTTGTTTTCTACAATTGCAGTGTTCAATATAGTACCAGTAACTACAGGTGGCTACTTATAGTTGAGATGTGCTAGAACTATAAAATACATACTGGATTTCAAAGACTTAAGTGCAAAAAAAAAGTAAACTATCTCAGTAATTTTTTTATATCGATGTTGAAATGATAACGTTTTGGATAATAGGTTAAACGGCATATTATTAAAATTAGTTTCACCTATTTTAACATAGCTACTAGAAAATTTTAGATTACATATCTGATATGCATTAAATCTTGCTGAACAGTTCTAGTCTAGAAACCTTGTTTTACTCTTCACGTTAGATGAACAATCCACTTGGAACTGTTGTTATGCTTTTTAAATTTCTGTTCTGTGTATCCAATTTTTAACACAATTGAGATACTGTATATTGTTTTGTAACCTAAATTCTTCACTTAAACACTGGATGCTTAAATTTATATTGTAGGCCAGGTGCCATAGCTCATGCCTGGAATCCCAGCACTTCGGGAAGCCAAGGTGGGAGGATCACCTGAGCCCAGCCTGGGCAACATAGTGAGACCTTGTCTTTCTCTATAAGTAATTTTTTTTTAAAAAAGCCGGGTGCGGTGGCTCATGCCTGTAATCCCAGCACTTTGGGAGGCCGAGGCGGGTGGATCACGAGGTCAGGAGTTCAAGACCAGCCTGGGCAATATGGTGAAACCCCATCTCTACTAAAAATACAAAAATTAGCCGGGCGTGGTGGTGGGTGCCTGTAATCCCAGCTTCTTGGGAGGCTGAGACAGGAGGATTGCTTGAACCCAGGAGGCAGAGGTTGCAATGAGCTGAGATCATGCCGCTGCACTCCAGCCTGGGCAAAGAAAGAGACTCCATCTCAAAAAAAAAAAAAAAATGCCAAAAGTGCTAGCGTGCATCTGTGGTCCCAGGTATTCCAGTGGCTGAAGTGGGAGGATCGCTTGAGCCCTAGCCATCAATCGAGGCTGCAGTGAGACATGATCATGTCTCTGTACTCCAGTCTGGGCAATAGTGCAAGACCTCATCTCAAAAAAAAAAAAAAATCGTATAACTTAATTTTGTGACTTAACCTTCCTCCCGTATTTTCCTGATTGTTGAGAATGAACTGTGTTCCTTTCCTTGTGGACAAGGTCCATAGCATCCTTCAGATTCTCAAGGAGATGCTTGACTACAAACATAAGAAAGCACTGGTCCATGGCCATGTCCTTTCTGAAGTGTGTGAAGTATTCAACCCGAAATACATATTTATAGGCAATGTGTCTCATGATAGGTGCTGTTAGAGAAATTATAGTTGTATTTAAAGCTCTTTGCAAAAATGAAGACTATTGGGTTTATCAGTTATTGAGAGAGGTCTGTTAGAATCTCACAGCATGGTAGTGGATTTGACTATCCCTGAAGTTCTGTCGATTTTAGTTTTGTATATTTTGAAGTTGCCTTATTTGATACATACAAATTTTAAATTAGTCATATCTTTCTGGTGAACGGAAACTTCTTATTATGTTGTGACCCTCGATCTCTATTAATGCTGTTTACCTTGAGGTTTCTTTTACCTCGAAACAATCTTTGTTTTGGTTAGTTATATGCATGATAAATCGTTTTCCATCCAAAATTTACTTTCAGCTTTTCTGTACCTCTTGTACTTTAGATTTCTCTCTTAAAAACTGTATGGTTGGATTTTTTTTTTTTTTTTTTTTTTTTTTTTTTTTTTGAGGCAGAGTGGCTGGAGCGCAGTGGCAAGATCTCGGCTCACTGCAACCTCTGCCTCCTGGGTTCAAGTGATTCTCCTGCCTCAGCCTCCCGAGTAGCTGGGATTACAGGTGGGCGCCATCACATCTGGCTAATTTTTGTATTTTTTTTTTTTTTAGTAGAGACGGAGTTTCACCATGTTGGTCGGGCTGGTCTCGAACTCCTGACCTTGTGATCCTACCGCCTCGGCCTCCCAAAGTGCTGGGATTATAGGCGTGAGTCACCGCGCCCAGCTCTGGTTGGAATTTTTTACAATCCACTCTGAAAGCTCTTTTAAGTGAATTATTTATATTTAGTCTGTTTACATTTAATGTAATTACTGGTGTGTTCCAGTTTGTCTTCTCTCTGTTCTGGGGCTTCCTGTCTGTCCCACCCGTTCTTCAATCCTTTTTCTCTCCTTTATTGTAGATGCTCTCCTTCTGTCATTCCATTTTTCCTTCTGATGGTTTAGAAATTACTCTCTTTCAGTCTTGAGTTAGCATCGTAGGAATTAAAACACACATATTTATAAAAGTTTAAAATTAAATGTTAAGATCACTGTACCATGACCTTCAACATTTAATTTTAAACTTTGACACCTTTACCCTCCTAAACAATACAGTACAGTGACCTTCAACATTTCAGCAGCCTTCGGCTGTTAATATTTATTCTTTTTTGAAGCCCATCACTACATCGCCATTATGTTTTACACTGTGTATGTAACAAATGTTACCACTTTGTTCTTTATTCCTTTTTGGACCATCTTCAGGGGAGGTAAAACAGTATCAAGCTCTAGAGCTCCCTCTGGTGGTTTTTGTGACATATTTGAAGATGGCAGCTTGCTTTTTGAGAATTTCTGGCTCTGCTCTCCCTGTTTTTATCTGTACTTTTTTTTCTCACTGTGCCTCTTGGACACACACACCCCTTCCCCACCATCTACCCAATTTGTGCCTGTTCCAGCAGTTTCTCTTCAGGGCAGGGCCGTGTTGGGACATGATTTCTATTAAGAGTGAGGGCCCAAATTGCTCTTGCCCCTGCAGCCCTTATCACAGACCCCTGTAATCATTATTGGAACATGCTGGTCATGGGCCTGCTTTTCTCAGTCACTGGAGTTCTCCAGTTTGTAAGATGGCTCCTCGCCTCCCCTCTGCTTCTTCTTGTACAAAGGCCGTCACCCTGCAAGCCTTGTTGCTCTCAACATGGGTTGTCTCTACTTGTTCCTATTTTAGAGTTACTGCAGAATGTCTTGCCATCTAGCTTGGCTGTAGCTGTTAACCATAGGTTTTTGTTTTTTTGCTATCCTTATTGCACTATGTTTTATGGAACAATTGGAGAAGATTAAAAATTCACCCTGCCTACCGGGCGTGGTGGCTCACGCCTGTAATCCCAGCTCTTTGGGAGGCCGAGGCAGGCAGATCACGAGGTCAGGAGATCGAGACCATCCTGGCTAATACAGTGAAACCCCGTCTTTACTAAAAATACAAAAAAAATTAGCCGGGCATGGTGGTGGGCGCCTGTAGTCCCAGCTACTTGGGAGGCTGAGGCAGGAGAATGGCATGAACCCGGGAGGCGGAGCTTGCAGTGAGCCAAGATCGCGCCACTGCACTCCAGCCTGGGCAACGGAGCGAGACTCCGTCTCAAAAAAAAAAAAAAAAAATCACACTGCCTTCTTTCCATTAATTCGATCATTTTTAAACTATACTATTCCTCGTCCCTGCAAATTTTATTTAAAGAGATTTGCAGGGGCAGCTAGGATAAATGTACCTTCTTTCAAAAGACAGTATGCCTTTGTTGTTCTTAGACCCTGAAGCTGGTGCTACCAGGAAAGCCCACTTACACCAAGATTCTGGCTTGCAGTTCCCACTGTGAATAGGTTGCTCCAGAGTCCCATCAGCTTTGCCATTGTTTTCTTTTCCAAATCATGGCTCAGCAGCCACTTTGAGATTCCTGTAGGAAAGCAATTTTTTATCTCCTGCTATTGAGACAGAAGCTGTTAATGCCAAGATTTTAAGAAGCTCAAATGTATTCATCAGTAGAAATTATTTAAACATTTGTGATGTGCTAGTATTGGGCTTGTTGCTAGAGAGTAAAAATTAACTAAATAATTAAAAGACAACTTGCTTCAAAAGCACTCTCCATTTCAGAATCTCAAAATAGCATGTGGTATTCGCGTTCTTACCTGTGGCTATTGCTTGACAGGGTGATCTGGACCCTCTGGCATCTCTCAAATCGCTGACTTACCTAAGGTATGGGAATTACATATTGTGACAAAATGAAGCCCTTTAAAATAACATTACTTTTACCAGCCTTGACCTTAATGTAATCAGTTAATTAAAAAATGTGGCACATATGCACCATGGAATACTATGCAGCCATAAAAAAGGATGAGCTCATGTCCTTTGTAGGGACATGGATGAAGCTGGAAACCATCATTCTCAGCAAACTATCGCAAGGACCAAAAACCAAACACCCCATGTTCTCACTCATAGGTGAGAATTGAACAGTGAAAACACTTGGACACAGGAAGGGGAACATCACACACTGGGGCCTGTTGTGGGGTGGGGGAAGGGGGAGGGAAAGCATTAGGAGATATACCTAATGCTAAATGACGAGTTAATGGGTGCAGCACACCAGCATGGCGCATGTATACGTATGTAACAAACCTGCAAGTTGTGCACATGTACCCTAGAACTTAAAGTATAATTTTTGAAAAAGTGCCTTTTACAAAGAAAGATTGAATATATTTCCTTAATGTTAAATTGTTACAGTGTTGCAATGTGAAGAATGTGAATGTTCCCTTGATTTATAGGTTCCTTAGACTATTCAAACAGACCTCTTGAGTACTGTGCCATGAACAAGTTTGCCATTGTGTTCTTCCTTTTCTTGTAGTATCCTAAGAAATCCGGTAACCAATAAGAAGCATTACAGATTGTATGTGATTTATAAAGTTCCGCAAGTCAGAGTACTGGATTTCCAGAAAGTGAAACTGAAAGTAAGTAGTAATCTGTTGCTTGTGCGTCATTATAGAGTTGTGTGTTTTTCTTTATATTTTTATTACTGATTATTAAAATTGTCTAAATGAGTAAATTTTACCATTAGTTTGTAATAAAAGTGGGAGGGAAAAGGTTACATCACATTTTTTTCTAATAGCAGAGTTTATGATAGAACTTTTAAGTTGGAGCTCTTTTATGTAATGCTGGCTATTCCAAAGTTCGCAAAGTGCTGAGGCCACGGTGAACATTCTTAACAGCGGATTGTCTGCCTAGATACGCTCCCCGTGGAGAACTTAATGTAACCCACTTTCGTGCAGCTCCGTGTGTTAGAATGATTTTTCCCTTTATTAGGAATTCATTAGTTTATTATTCGTTTAATTGCCTTCTTAGTTCCCTGGGATCCCCTCCTTGGAACTAGGAGAATGAACTTTCTTCAGGGAGCTTTACCAAAGAAGGAAGACTACTGTGTCTTCTCTTAATTTAAAATTGCTTTTTGGTATTTTCACCAGCCCGGAGTACTGTAGGAGAGTTCGCTTCCATGTCTTCTGAGGAATGCATCTAAATGCATGTGGTATTCCTATTTCCATTAACTCTGTGTGTGGTGTCGCTGTAGGAGCGTCAGGAAGCAGAGAAAATGTTCAAGGGCAAACGGGGTGCACAGCTTGCAAAGGATATTGCCAGGAGAAGCAAAACGTAAGACACGGATATCCAACTTAACTCTACTTCACCTTCAGAAACATGATCTGATCTGTCTGGCAGTTCGTCTCCTACAAAATTAACCAAAAACTCTGACATATTAATGTGGTATTAAATTTGAGTGCTTATAGTCCATGTACATCAATGGTCCATACATCACAAGAAATTTCTACCAGCTTAGCAGAGCAAATATTTCAGTAGTCAGTCTTCATGTGATACCATGTACATCCTATTTTCTATATAGGAAGATGAACTGGATGGTGTTTCTGAAGGAGAGAGTTCTTGTATCAGTTTGTTAACAAAGATAAGATACTACACTGGTTGAATTACTTTCAAAAGCTTTTGAAAGTAAAAGAGAAGCAACTTCTGTTGGTCTAGGTTTAACAGTTATGTTCTTCCCCCTCTTAAGTTTTAATCCAGGTGCTGGTTTGCCAACTGACAAAAAGAAAGGTGGGCCATCTCCAGGGGATGTAGAAGCAATCAAGGTAATCATGTGTTAGGATTCTTGGACTGGAATGAGCTAAGATGGGTTCAGAACACAAAGCTGGATAATAAACATGTTCCGAACATTGCAGATTTCATTTTCCCACAGTTATTAGCATACAGCAGTATTTCTGTTTAAGGAAAAACTAGCATAAAGTTATTATTTGATCAGACTTGAAATTACACAAGCTAATTAATGTGGAGGCAGCTTTGTCTTTCTCATTTCCCAAGGTGCATTTATCACTTCGAATACTTACCTTGGTATGCTGTCTCAGTGTTTGCCTTAATTTTTACTTTCGAAGATTTGCTGTCTGGCAAATCCTTTTGACTGATCAGTAGGGACCCTAGTTTTATAATATTGCCTCCTTAAATTATTCAGTAACATAATTGCAAATAGTTACTTCACTTAGCTACGATTTTAGAACATGTGGAGTGATTATTTATAAGAAGGCCTGCATCTCTTCACCAATTTTAGAAATTTGTGGTTTGGCTTCTAGTTTTATTTTTGTGGGCCAATAACATTCTTCCCCCAGCACCAAAGTCTTTAATGTTCCTGATGGAGAAGTTGCTGTGAATTTCTGTAGGTGATTGACACTTAGTTTTCTGGGTAGCTGATACTTGGTTGAAGTTAATCATCCATCTCTATTGCCCTCTGTCCTCCAGAATGCCATAGCAAATGCTTCAACTCTGGCTGAAGTGGAGAGGCTGAAGGGGTTGCTGCAGTCTGGTCAGATCCCTGGCAGAGAACGCAGATCGGGTGAGCAAATGGTGTTCTTTGTATGTTCAAATTAATGTTACACTCAGAGTGTAACTCACAACCATTTAGATGCCGTGACTCTGGAATGCCAGAGTAGTGCCTCCTTACATCAAATCTAATATATGAAATCTCTTTAAATGCTCTTTGAAGATAAAGTATTTGATGGGCTGGGTGCAGTGGCTCACGCCTGTAATCCCAGCACTTTGGGAGGCTGAGGTGGACGGATCACCTGAGGTCAGGAGTTCGAGACCAGCCTGACCAACATGGAGAAACCCCATCTCTACTAAAAATACAAAATTAGCCGGGGGTGGTGGTGCATGCCTGTAATCCCAGCTACTCGGGAGGCTGAGGCAGGAGAATCGCTTGAACCTGGGAGGTGGAGGTTGTGGTGAGCCGAGATCGCACTATTGCACTCCAGCCTGGGCAACGAGCAAAACTGCAGCTCAAAAAAAAAAAAAAAAAGGTATTTCATGAAGAAAGTTAAGTTACAGCACTGTGGGGGGTTTTATGTAACAGTTGAAGCTAGCATTACTTCAGCCATGGAGTGCACTGAACACTAGCGATAGCCATGTGGACTTTTACCTATATATATTTGCGTGTGTACATAATACCTCAGTAGTTAGGAACACAGGTTCTAGAGCCAAGCAGTCCAAGGCCCAAATCTCAGCTTCACCAGCTCTGCCTTTGGACAAGTTTCTTCAAGTCTTTCCTCATCTTTAAATCTGAGATAACAATAGTACCAAACCTCAAAAGGTTGCCGAGAGGCTAAGAGACTGAATATAGCACAAGGCTCAACATTAGCGAGTTTTTGATAAGTGGTAACTGTTCTAACATTTGAATGCCTACTTTATGCTAGGCAGCATGTGGGGCACTAGGGATATAAAATAAAAAAAATACTGAAATACATCTTACAAGTTTTGATATGAATGTAACTGGGGACAGCCATTTAGAGTGCTGTCTTGGGGAAGTTTCCTAGGGAAATAATGTTTGAGCTGGAAGCTAAAAATTAAAAAGACGTTTTTTTTTCTTCTTGAGTCAGAGTTTTGCTTTTTGCCCAGGCTGGAGTGCAGTGGCACGATCTCAGCTCACGCCAACCTCCGCCTCCCGGGTTCAAGCGATTCTCCTGCCTCAGCCTCCCAAGTAGCTGGGATTACAGGCACCTGCTACCGTGCCTGGCTAATTAATTTTTAGTAGAGACAGGGTTTCACCATGTTGGCCAGGATGGTCTCAATCTCTTGACCCCGTGATCCACCTGCCTCGTCCTCCCAAAGTGCTGGGATTACAGGTGTGAGCCCCGTGCCCATCCAAAAAGAAATTTTTTAAGACCAGTAATTCTCTACTGTATGGTTTGTGGGCCTCTGGGAGTCTGTAAGGTGAAGACTGGTTTTTTTTTGTTGTTGTTGTTGTTGTTGTTGTTGTTGTTGTTGCTTTGAGACTCAGTCTCGCTCTGTCACCCAGGCTGGAGTGCAGTGGTGCAATCTCATCTCACTGCAAGCTCCGCCTCCTGGGTTCACGCCATTCTTCTGCCCCAGCCTCCCGAGTAGCTGGGACTACAGGCGCCCACCACCACGCCTGGCTAACTTTTTGTATTTTTTTTTTTTTAGTAGAGGCAGGGTTTCTACTAAAAACACATGTTAGCCAGGATGTTCTCAATCTCCTGACCTCATGATCCACCCGCCTTGGCCTCCCAAAGTGCTGGGATTACAGGCGTGAGCCACCGCGCCTGGCCGAAGACTGTTTTCATCTATAACACCAAGGTGTTACTTGCTTTAGTATGAACATTTGCACTGATGGAGCAATAGTGGGTACAACTGCGGGCACCTCAGTAGGAGTCAAGGCAGCAGCCTAAATAATAGCTGTTACATTCTTCCCTGCTCTGCACTCCCAGTAGCGTGCATACCAGTTTCACTTAAGAGTGTCCTGGCTGCAGCAGTAAAGATAATTAAATATCACTCCTCGGGCACACGTCTCTTTGATATTCTGGGTGACAGAAAGGGGGTGCACATGTCTGCATTCTTGAGTTAGGTGGTTATCTCCAGGCACTGGTGCAGTTGTTTCAGTTGAGAGGCAGCTACCTGTCTTCTCAAACACGATGAAGTGAGCCTGTCACTTCAGGGAAAACAATTGAAAATTCAAGGTTTGAAGCAAAAATTAAAATTTAGAAAACTTGTATCCACTGCCGTAACCTGCCAGCTTCCCAGTACTTTAAGACTTTTCTGGGGAACTCAATAGTAATGTTATGTGCATGTGAATTAATGGGTGTGACATTTTTGATGTTGTGTAATTACATGGCTCAACGTTTGGAAGATCTGCAAAAGTCGGTGAGCCACAGTTTTCCAAATGATACGAAATCATGTACGGGTAAAAGATTTGTTCAAAGTACACGATAAACCAAGTAAGAGTATGAAAAGTTCATTGATAAGGTTTCAGACTTTTACACTGCCATCTAACCTTGAGGAAGCTACCATTTGTCAAGTTTTAGCATAGTATCTAAAAAGAGCATCCACCATTATCTGCACAGGCTGTTAAAATCTTCCTCCCTTTTCTAACTATATGCCTCTGTGGCCAGATTTTCTTCATGCCCGTCAATCAAAATGCCATATTGCACAGGATGGAATGATGAAACCAATACAATAATTCAGCTGACTGATGTTAAGTCAGACATTAAGTCAACAAGTCAACAATAACAGTTGTTTCCCAAACAATTGAAGGAGTTACAACTTTTTTTCCCCCCTGGAATACATTGAGCAAAATAACTGCCATAAATTGTTGAACAAATGTAACATTTTTTGGTAGTTGTTGGCATATTTCCCTAATTTAGAGACAATAAAGTCATTGAACTGTTGCCAGTATCTGGCATGTAGTAGGTGCCCAGTTGTTTTTGAGTATTTCCGGTTTCTTTGCCTACGGTAGTGCCATGAAAAGCACATGAGTATAGGCTTTACCTTCACCAAAAATGAATTATTATCAACTACAATGGGAGGCAACAATTTTGAAATCTTTGTGACCCTTTTCCTTTGAAATTGACCATCCCTTCCAGTACCTGCCAAAGACAGACTAGACCGTCCCTGGACTATAAGCTCCTCAAAGGCAGGTGCTGCTTTTGATCTTTTTGTACCTACTTCAGTGCCTAACAAACAGTGGCCACAGAACAAACACTTGCATGCTAAGGGAATGGATTCTCTAAAATTGATACTACTTTTGCTTTGGTGGTTTTCTTTAGGGCCCACTGATGATGGTGAAGAAGAGATGGAAGAAGACACAGTCACAAACGGGTCCTGAGCAGTGAGGCAGATGTATAATAATAGGCCCTCTTGGAACAAGTCTTGCTTTTCAAACATGGTATAATAGCCTTGTTTGTGTTAGCAAAGTGGAATCTATCAGCATTGTTGAAATGCTTAAGACTGCTGCTGATAATTTTGTAATATAAGTTTTGAAATCTAAATGTCAATTTTCTACAAATTATAAAAATAAACTCCACTCACTGTGCTGCCAAGTTGTGTGTCATCATGGTGCATTTGCAGTGAGGTCTAAGGACACGCTGAAATTGGAAATGCAGGAGGGCAGCGTTTTCTTGGTAGGCTTCCTGGGCTGGATTAGCTTCTGGCTCCTGCAGTGTCATGACACATGCCAGGAAGGCCGCCTTTTCCACTCCCACGTAGCCCTTCTGTTAATGCAGACTTACCTGTCGCTCTGGCTTCTGACAGGACAACTGAAATGATTCCATTTTTGAAATTGATTGGTGTGTCCCACCAAACCTGGCTATGTTTTTTGTTTTTTTCTCCCCCCCCAGGCTGGTCTCCAACTCTGGCTTCAAGTGATCCTCCCGCCTTGGCCTCCCAAGGGAGTACAGGCCTGAGCCACCATACCCAGCCTTTAGTTTTAGATATGTACATAGTTAACATAAAGGTCATATGGAGAGTCTACGAGAACATTTGTTGAAAGGGGCGTAAGTGACTCATATTTGAAGAACACGACTGCCTCATTGCCATCTCTCTGATCCCCCGTAGCCACGACAGTCTTAATCCCATCCTGTTGCATGTACTTTTGTGAAAAGCTTGGCACTTTATCAGTTAGCTCTTGCTGCAATAATGCTGTATAACAATCCGCCCGAAAACTCAGGGTTTTGTTTTTTTTTTTTTTTTTTTTAAGACGGAGTCTCGCTCTGTTGCCCAGGCTGGAGTGCAATGGCGCCATCTTGGCTCACTGCAAGCTCCGCCTCCCGGGTTCACACTATTCTCCTGCCTCAGCCTCCCGAGTAGCTGGGACTACAGGCGCCCACCACCACACCTGGCTAATTTTTTGTATTTTTAGTAGAGATGGGGTTTCACCGTGTTAGCCAGGATGGTGTCAATCTCCTGACCTCGTGATCCTCCCGCCTCGGCCGCCCAAAGTGCTGGGATTACAGGCGTGAGCCACCACGCCTGGCCAAACTCAGGGGTTTTAATCGACAACACTATTATGTAGTTGGCTCTGCTTATCACTGTAGGTCTGGATTAACTGGGGTGGCTTGGTTTCTTTACAGATCTCAGATGAACCAGCTCACCCGGCACAGGCACAAGAAGTAAACACTAGGAGCTTCTTAAGGCCTACCTACACTCAAAACTGACACACTTATTTCTGCCCACTTGCTATTAACCAAAGCAAGCCACCTCGCCAAGTACAAAGTCAAAGGATGATGGGGAAATATACTCCTTTGACCTTGCCATAGCAAGGATATGGCTGTGAGAAGGAGTGACAAATTAGGGCCACTCGTTTAGCCTCGGCCAATCATTTAGCCTACAAGAGTCAGTGACAGGTGGCAGCCCTGGTTACTGTCCACCTTTGTCCTCTTTTTGCAAATAATACCTGAGCAATTACATTGAGCAAAGTGTTTGTTGAAATACCTTTCCAGTTCTAGACAAGCCAAGCCAGGTGAGGTTATAACACCTGATTAAAGGGACAAAGGTAACAAATTCCTGGCTAGGATGAGTAACTTCTATCAATAGGACCATAAGATCAATGTGCTAGGAACTGAAAAGCCATCATCCATGCATTCAAATAATATCTATTAGATTTTAGTGGAATATATGCATTATATGTATATACGTATACAATAGTTCACAATAGTTTACAAGGATACTTTGGTTTTCTATATGCTTAGAATGTGCATTATTTTCATGAGTTAATACTGGTTTCCATTTTATATGGCAAAGTCCTGAGTGAAAAGGATTGTTGCCTTTTTTTAATGATAGAACCTAAAATGTTACAATTTATTCCATCTTTGTGATTACAGACATTACAGGATAAGGTAGCTAAACAAGACAAATAAAGCAAACGTTCCCTTCATTTAATCAGATGCAACATTTTGGCATTTTTATACTGTGCACGTTGACTTTAATTCATTGACATGGATTGAAAGCCGGCAACAACAAATCTTTGCAATTTAGGATCTTCTTCCATAACTAAGTTTTGTGGTTTTTTTTTTTCTTTTCTTTCTTTTTTAGACAGAGTCCTGCTCTGTCACCCAGGCTGTGGAGTGCAGTGGTACGATCTTAGCTCACTGCAACCTCTGCCTCCCAGGTTCAAGCGATTCTCCTGCGTCAGCCTCCCTAGTAGCTGGGATTACAGGTGCCCGCCATCACACCTGGCTAATTTTTGTATTTTTAGTAGAGACAGGGTTTCACCATGTTAGCCAGGCTGGTCTTGAACTCCTGACCTCAGGTGATCCATGCACCTCGGCCTCCCAAAGTGCTGGGATTACAGGCGTGAGCCACCGTGCCTGGCCACATTTTTTTTTAGAGATGGGATCTTGCTGTGTTGCCCAGGCTGGTCTTGAACTCCTGGCCTCAAGTGATCCTCCTGCCTCAGCCTCCTAAAGTGCAATAGGATTACAGGCAAGAGCCACCACTTCTGGCCCACTGCAACATTCTTGAAGCTCTCAAGTCTTCATCTGACACCTTGTCAAGATGGGGAACTCTTGGGTTAAACCATCCTGTTAAGTTACTGTATAAGCATAAAACTGCTCCCAAGCATTGATTGAAACTGTTTTGGTATTATGAGTTTCCTGAGAGAAAAGTGAGGCCCTAACCATTCTTTTCCATGAACTATGACCCCAGTACGGTATACCTAATGTCCTTCACAGCCTAACACAATAGTTGAGGCAACCCTGCTCACCCTGTCTAGTTCATCAGTATTTAGATGTAAGGCGGATTTAAAGCTAATCTGGGACTGAGGATTGCGACTGTAATTCCATAGAAGTCATTCAGTTTAGCACATAAATGTTCCTGCAAGATGCCAGAGCAAGTGAGAAATCATCTGTAGCAAAGCAAAGAGTGGCGATGGTTCATCACCTTTTACAACGGAAAGGCAAATATGAAGAAGGAAATCCTCCCTCCTAAAATTCCTCATTAAATCGATAAGCTATCTTCACAGCCTTTATGGATAACATCCAGAGTCCTCGGTTCATTTGAGGAGTCCATTTTCAAGGTGGCCAACAGGGAAGAAGAGCTTTCAGGCTTCTCTTTGCTATGGCTCATGAATGCCAGGTCCCCTTTATTGCCTTCTGAACACACCGCTGGGAAAGCTTGATGAGGTCAGTGCTCAGATCCCTGCAGCTGTCCCCCTTGAGGAACTTCTTGGCAAACCTGCATTGAAGAAACAGTGATTGCGTTCACGCTTCATGTCAAGGTTTGCCTTCCCCACACCGCTCCTGGCGACAGTGGTGACGCAGCAGTCGGATGTTGTCACCTGTTCATTATTTTTTGTTATATTCCCAATTCCCAACCCTCCTTTTGAAACACACCTAGGTATGTGCACTTCAAATGCTCCAGAAAAACCCAAGGTCAAATTTCAAATAGGATGGTTATGGTCACCATAAAGGTGGTGACGTTTGAGTGGTGGAAGAGGGTGCGGGACGGCGTTGCAGGCAGAGGAACACAGCCAGGACACTATTATAAGTAACTCTGTGATCGTGTCTTGTGGTGATACAGTATAATTCAACACAGGTTAGAGCAGTTACTATGATCGTTCTTTCCTAAAAGGCTTTGATTTTGGAGAAAGAACCTTGAGGATCGGTGGGGACTCTCTTGGCCTGAAAGGTATCACCAGCAGCAGGAGCAGGAGGCTGCTCACATTTCGTGTCTTCACTTGGGGTGGACGTTGGCTGCAACCCTCAAATGCTGAGAGTCGTCAACCAACTGAGCCCTGTTGTCCAATGTGCCCCGGGCAAGGATGTGGGTGCAAATCCTGCTTCCGGGCGACCACTGACCTCCTTGGCTTCAGTGTCCAATTAGAAAAAGAAAGAAAGTAGAAATTCGGTAAGAAATCCGTGAAAGAGGTCCGTCCTCCACCCCCGACTCAGGCCAAGAGATAGCACAGAACGTTCCCACACGCGCTGTCCCGGCCCCAGCGAGCGTAGCCGGGATTTCTCCCCCGCCACGCCCCTCGGCCACGCCCCCCTGCGTTTGGCCCCGCGACGGGGCGGGGTCGGCCTGCGATTGGCCGGGACCACGACCGCGTCCGGGCGCGCCACGTGTGCGTAGGAGCGCACCGGAAGCGCCCGGCTGGAGGCGCGGTGGCAGGGCTGGGCGGCGGCCGCAGGGCTGGGCGGCGGCGGTCATGGAACGCCAAGAGGAGTCCCTGTCCGCGCGGCCGGCCCTGGAGACCGAGGGGCTGCGCTTCCTGCACATCACGGGTGAGTCGTTGCGGGGCAGCAGGGCGCGTGCCGCCACTTTTGCGACGCGCAGCCATGATCGGTGGGTCGTCCTCCGCTGCAGCGGGCGCCGGAGCCTGGGAGGCCTGGGAACGGTCGGGCGTTGGCGCTTACGCGGACCTTGGGCAGCAGGCCCGGACTTTGCGCGGAGGCTTCTCGGGAGCCGCACTTCCCTGGGCGGCTCGGCTGTCCCTTGTTTGCGCAAGTCTTTTTTGCGGACCAAGCCCTTCCTGTGGTAGTTACTGGGGTCACTCGGCCCTTGGCGTTTGCCTTTGGGACCCGTCCCACACAGCCCCATACACACTCCTGACTCCCTGCGCTGTCACCGCTTTATATGTGGTTCTGAAAGGCCTTTGCCTTCCTGATTCAGATTAGTTGCTCTTCGTTCTTCAAAACCCAGTTGCTGCGCGCTCCACACTCTAACTGCCCCCGACTCCCCAGATGGTTGGGAAGTCTCGCTTCTCAGTGATCCCTGAATTGTCGCACTTCTTGAGTTCGTGTTTTAACGATCTACTTAGGAGGCTTTTTCCTCAGCCTAGACCATGAAGGCTTTGAGGGCAGGACTTACACTTTGTGTTTGTTGAGTCTTATGGAAAGGTCAACTAGTAGTGTCATTTTTAGTTTTTTGAAAACTTTTTTTCTTTTCAGTGGGCTCCCTGCTGGCCACCTATGGCTGGTACATCGTCTTCAGCTGCATCCTTCTCTACGTGGTCTTTCAGAAGCTTTCCGCCCGGCTAAGAGCCTTGAGGCAGGGGCAGCTGGACCGAGCTGCGGCTGCTGTGGGTTAGTGCCTGATAACCGAAATGAAAGCGGTGGTTTTGCACCTCCTTTATATTAAGAGTTAGTCTCTTAGTAGAAGTAAGAGGGGCCACACAGGAAGACCCTGTCTCTATTAAAAAAAAAAAAAAAAATAGCCGGGAGTGGCGGCACGCACCTGTAGTCCCAGCTGCTCAGGAGGCTGAGGCGGGATAATCACTGAGTCCAGGGAGTCAAAGCTGCAGTGGGCTATGCTCGGGCCACACTACACTCCAGCCTGGGCAATTGATTGAGACCTTGTCTTTAAAAAAAAAAAAAAAAAAAAAAAGTAGGAAGAATATGGTTCTCGGCGGGGCGCGGTGGCTCACACCTGTAATCCCAGCGCTTTGGGAAGCCGAGGCAGGCGGATGACTTGAGGTCAGGGGTTCGAGAACAGCCTGGCCAACATGGTGAAACCCTGTCTCTACTAAAAATACAAATATTAGTGGGGCGTGGTGGCGGGCACCTGTAATCCCAGCTATTAGGGAGGCTGAGGCAGGAGAAATCGCTTGAACCTGGGAGGTGGAGATTGAAGTGAGCTGAGATTGTGCCACTGCACTCCAGCCTGGGCAACAGAGTGAGACTGTCTTTTCTTTCTTTCTTTCTTTCTTTTTTTTTTTTTTTTCTATGAGATGGAGTCTAGCCTTGTCGCAAAGAGCGAGACTCTATGAGTAGACATTATGAATAGAAATGAGTTCATTTCTATTCATAATGCTATTTGGAAGGATTTTTCTTTTCTGTAGAAACAAATACTTAAGAATCTTCTGCGCTAATTAAGGGATGGATAATGATTTAGAAAACTGTATATTTCCTTGGTAGTCTTCCAGGATTCTAGTCAACCTAGAGAATGTGGGTGTCACTGAGGTATCCAAGATGTGCTCTGTGTGGCCACTATCCCAGGCTTTATGAATCAGAATTGCTCAGGGGAACTCGGAAATTGGCATTTCTAACAGATTTCTGGTGATGTAGATATTTGGGGCTAAAATCCGTGGCTCAGCAACAGACCGCTGCCCCCTGAAGCAGTAAAATATATGCAGAGGGGTTAGGAGTATTTATGTAAAAATATGTTGTTTCATTGTCTGATATCCATACCTCTTTATACTTATAATAATATGGACACTCAAAAGTTTCTATTTTATATTGTACACAGTGCTTTATCTCCATTTTCTTCTGACATTTTAGAACCTGATGTTGTTGTTAAACGACAAGAAGCTTTAGCAGCTGCTCGATTGAAAATGCAAGAAGAACTAAATGCGCAAGTTGAAAAGCATAAGGAAAAACTGAAACAGGTGTGAACTGGTTTCAGTTTGAATGTGTGCATAGAAATTGTCTGAGGTTTAGTGGCTAACCATGCCTGTGTGTGTGTTGTCTATAAGCTTCTAGGACCAGGTCCTATCCCATTAGATTCAATAAGCACTTCAGTTCCTACCATGTAAGTATTGGTGATATCAAGAAGAATACACTATTGTTAGGGAACACTAGATGTGTGAATATATTACCATGAAAGGTCCAGAGCACAAAAGGAGGGACAGGCTGGAGCAGGGAGCATGTGAGTGTGTGTGTGCATGTGCCTGTGTCTTCCACATTACCAAAAATGTCCTGACAGGAGTGAGTTTCAGAAGAATGGAGTCAGTAATCTTTTTCATGAAACATTTTGCTTTCTTTAATAGTGTACAAAAACCAAAGCTGCTCTATGTGAGTTAAACTCACACTACCAGATCACAACAGTTTTATTAACTAAAGAAAACGAGGGTGAAGTTTGTTCTGAAAGACATTTAAATTAAGAATTATCAGAGTTAGCTTTGTCTTTGAGAGAAATGGCAGCTTCTGAATTCTTTCTGTAAAATGTGATTGTTTCTCAGCTTGAAGAAGAAAAAAGGAGACAGAAGATTGAAATGTGGGACAGCATGCAAGAAGGAAAAAGTTACAAAGGAAATGCAAAGAAGCCCCAGGTGACTGGAGACCTCGGCCGGCTGGCATGCGGGAGATGAAGATTGCCAAGCAGAATGTTTTAGTTGCTTCTTACACTACTGTGTGTGTTCAAACAGGAGGAAGACAGTCCTGGGCCTTCCACTTCATCTGTCCTGAGACGGAAATCGGACAGAAAGCCTTTGCGGGGAGGAGGTAAGCACCACTGATGTCAAATGTTAACAGATTTTCAACACTTACAGGATATAGTTACCTTTTAGGAACAAGATTGTTTGTTTCTTTGTCCATAAATTAAGACTAATTCCTTAGGATTGTGAAGATTCAATAAAGGAAACAGATGCAAATCACCTCCTAGGTCCTCACTAAGTACTTAGAAGGATTGTACTTATTCTAACTTGATCCTTCTGCAGCCTCGTAGAGGGAGAGCTAAGTAGGATGAGGAATTGTCTGCCCATCTTCAGATGAGTGTCAAGGAGCTGGAACACAGTGGTTTTCGTCTTTCTAGCCGGGACCACCTTGTTTCTTGCAAATAACAAGGAGTAGCAGACAGATGCTCATCCAAAGCTTTTTCCTGTGTGCAGCACTGCCCCAGGGACTCTGGATGATGCCACAGCAGTCTGTCTTCATCCCATCCCTGAGAATTTCAAATCTGGGAAGATGGGACTCACAAACGAAAATAAGCAATCCTTGGTGATTCTGGCTAAGAGTTGCAAGTTACTGCTGAGGAAGGAAAGAACAAACACACTAGAACACTGTAGGAACCAAGGCAGAAGATTTTGTATCCTCCATAGGAGGAGAGGGGCACCGCAGAGGCCCTGATGGTGTCTTTGAGGACTGAGGAAAGACTGGAACATGGGCTCCAAGGCAGCAGGGCCACAGACTTGGCTGACCTTAAACGCTGAGCTGTAATCCCCTTTGTGTCAGAAGACTAAACCTGGCTTGCTGTAGAGAAGGTGATGCATCTGGAAAGAAAATGCTATTTTTAAATGGTCCTGCCGAAAGCTTATTTTTAGACACATAGAGGTGATATTTAGGAGAGGAATGGAAATCGTAGAAGATGGAATGCGGGGTGTGCTTGCCTGCACGGCCTCTTTCAGCGTCCCCAGCATTTCTGAGCTGGGGCTTTGAGTAGCCTGGCTTTACAAATAAGGAAACTGAGGCACAGGGTTTAATTGCCCAAAGATTCCACTGTAAGTAAGGAGTAAAAGTAACATTTAAGTTCTGGCTGGCCCTAGAACCTTAGCACTCAACCAGGTTACCAGTTGTGCACTGACTTTGGGAAGCTCACGAGGGAGTAGGGTGGTGGGGGGTAGGGAAGGATACAGATGACCCCGTTCTAACTGGTAGAAGTGACAAGTTTGACTCTTGATTTTTTTTTAATCTGTTTTCTGTAGCTTGAACAGCCCTTATTTGAATGTATGAGTTTCAGTAAGCACTGTGATAGGAGGATTCATATACTTAAATCAGGCCCTCTTGAGAGAGTTTTTTGGTGACCCTTTTGCATGTGTTTCGGAGGTTGGGACAAAGAAGCTGAATGACTTTTTTCCCCACCAGAAAATCAGTTCAAATGGCAATCGCAATATAAAGGTTTTTTTTTCACGTAGCTAAAAGGTTTTTTTAAATGTCCCTTAGCATCTGTATCTTTGCAGTGCTTTGCGTGTCACTCTCATAATTTTATTTTGGATATACAATGTTCCCAGATTTTCAGATTTTTATCAATGCTATTGTGCTTCTTTTCTGTCCTCCCAGGTTATAACCCGTTGTCTGGTGAAGGAGGCGGAGCTTGCTCCTGGAGACCTGGACGCAGAGGCCCGTCATCTGGCGGATGAGGCTAAGAATCTTGTTAGTGTCACTTTTGACATTAGCAAGATGAACCCTTAACCCTCGATTCAATTGCCTTACGCACGCTTTTCACAGTGACTAGCCAAGGGGAGGTGGGGTTGATTTCTGTTCCTAACTACACCTGCATATGTCAGGGCTCCAGTCAGCAGAAGGTATAGATGTTGCCTCTAGGCATGAGGTCATTGGTCACATTCTACTTGGAGACAGTGATTGCATTCATTGATTTCGTGGTTAATTGCTAGTTGGTAGGTAAAGGCCTCTAGATGATTAGCAATCTTAATAAAAGAGGCCTAGTAATGTTCTTTTGAGGTTAGCAATCCTTGCTGCTAGGACAGTCTCTGTGACAGGTTGCGTTGAATGATGTCTTCCTTATCAATGGTGAGCCCACCAGTGAGGATTACTGATGTGGACAGTTGATGGGGTTTGTTTCTGTATATTTATTTTTATGTACAGAACTTTGTAAAAACGAAACTATTTAAAAAACGAGAATAACATTTTTAGCATCTTTATTCAAGGAGATTTATGGACTTCAATTTGTCTATCAAACATTAAATAGCTTTTTATTACAACCTCCAACTATTACTTATTTCTCTATTTATCATTACTCACCCAAAATAAGTCTGGCAAGTGGCAGACAGCTGCCGTGATTTTGAAAGTTGACAGACTCCTTGGGGTTCATCCTCAAAATTGGGTGCTTGGAGTCGAGTTGCCGAATTACTGGGATAAAGAAACATCGCGCCTCAAGGTTCCTCATAGGCTGACCAGGTTTCTACGTGTCCTCTCAGTTATTCCCTTACGCCACGACTCATCTTTTATGCTCTTGTCCAGAGGCACTATCAGCAGTTTTGGATAAAGAGCCAAACAGTAAATATTTTAGACTTTACGGGCCACATATGATCTCTGTCACATAGTCTTAGGTTTTTATATTTTTAAAGGATTGTTTTTAAAAAAGATTCTCTGCGCTTGGGCTGGATTTGGGCTGAATGCTGTAGTGTGTGGACCCTGCCTAGATCATCAGAAGGAAAAACATTAACCTTCAGAATAGGGGGTAATTCGCTACAAAAGTACTATAGAATGGTCTCATACATAAATTAGTCAACATTGGTTATCTCCTGCAGGTAGAATATTCCGTGGTTGCTTCTTGACCCAGGGAAATACAGTCTGGCTGTGCGAGACTTAAAATCTCTTGAGGAGCGCTCTGGAGAATGGCTGAAGGAGAGGAAACAGGAGCCTTGAGCAGTGTAATTACAAACAAATAGGTTGGCATAGTCTTAAGTCTTTGAGTCTAGAGAGATTTGAGTTTTATTTTGCCTGTGGAGGAAATTGGGGGTTTCAGGTCAAAGAGAGGGTCAATGGAAACAAGGGTGGGCCTTGTGAGGTGTGGGGAAGCCCTGGCACCCTCACTCCCCTTCCAGCGTGTAACTGGGTTGGCTCCCGCCAGCACAGAAGATTTACGACGTGGGAAGTGGTGTACTTGGATTTAAATATCTCATCCAGATTTGTTGACATCTAGAGAGAACCCCTTGTAGGTGATAAGGAAACTTTTTAACATTATTCCTTGAATATATTTTCTGTAGCTGAAAATGTTTGTGAAGTGGCTGTCAACTACACATTGCATAAGTAGAGGGGCTCAGGGTCGGCGTTTCATATGCAGCAGAGCAGCTCCCTTGTTGCCGTCCATCAAGAGCCCTCAACACAAGAGTCTGTTAGAAATTGAAATAAACGACAAAAAGTAGAGGGGTATGTTTAAGTACACTATTAGATGTGACTGACTACCTTGAAACCTGATTTTTTTTCGTGGGAAGAAACAGTGCTTGAATTCTGCATGCCCCCCTTGCATCTAGCACCTTTCGGTGGGGGTGGAAGGAGGGTGTCACGGAGAATGACTAGGAGGTAATGGAGGGAGGGGAAACTTGCATTGTGTAATAGCATTTGAAGAGCACTTACCACGTGGCAGGAGTGTCCATTTCTATTTGATCCCCCTAGAATCCTATGAAATGGGTATGTACTAACCTTGGTTTTCAGAAACTGAAGCTTAGATGGGTTTAGTAACTGGTCCACAACCCTACTCGCTGTAGTCTACTTCATCCTTGTGTTCATATTAGCCAAAGGCCTTAGGTCATCAAGGTGTGGGAAGCTTCTTGCAGCTAATGAAACAGTTATGTGGCCAGGCACAGTGGCTCACACCTGTAATCCCACCAGCCAAGATGGGTGGATCACCTGAGGTCAGGAGTTCGAGACCAGCCTGACTAATATGGTGAAACCCTGTCTCTACTAAAAATACAAAAAATTAGCTGGGCGTGATGGCATATGCCTGTAATCCCAGCTCCTTGGGAAGCTGAGGCAGGAGAACTGCTTGAACGTGGGAGGTGGAGGTGGAGGTTGTGATGAGCCAAGATCGTGCCATTGCACTCCAGCCTGGGCAACAAGAGCAAAACTCCGTCTCCAAAAAAAAAAAAAAAAGTTATGTGAAGTAATGATACAGTGAAAATCACATTACAGATCTAGGGCATTAAGCATTTCAGAAAGGTGGACTGAGCTTGCCAGGGAAAGCAGGTCTTGGACCTTTCTTGAAAAAATGAGAAATTGGGGGCAGAGGTGCAAATGCCAAAAGCTGAGGCCCCTGGGGAAGAAGGGACGGCCAGAGCCATAAAAACCATGCTTCAAACCTAGGCTGTGTGCTCACCTTGTCCACCAGCAGAGGCTGCTGTGGGGCTCGCGGTGTGTCCTGGCAGTTTGCAGGAGTTTGGGACAGACACTGGGAGCTGTCAAGTTTTAGATAATGTGTGACGCACCCTATCCCAATCATGGAGCAACATGAGTAAATTGTGGGGCAGAACACACACGAGTCTTCAATTGGAATGCTTAGGAGATAGAGTTGTGCCCTTGGCCAAATGTTTGAGGAGAAAAGACTTGAACGACCGCGTTTGGATCCCATCACCGCCTGGATCCCATCCTCTCCTCAGGGACTCCACTCTGCGCCCCCTTCCTCTCCTCTCCTTCATGCCGTCTCCACTGGCGGCTCCTCATCAGATACGTAACATGCCAAGTCTGTCTCTTCTTGGAAAGAGCAAGGCCCCGTCAAATGCGCAGCCCTGGGTGCCTCTGGGTGGGCGTTTCTCACCCTACTCCTTAGGGATGTGGAAGGTGCTCTTACTGAGTTCATCCCATTTCAAATGCCAGTGGAATTTTGGTCTCGCTGTATTTGACTTGACAGCACATTTCCTACATGCCATTCCTCGCAGCCCTCTCTTCTTCTAGAACACTCTACACACTGGATCTTAGCCCCTGTGACAGTCCACACCTCTCTCCTTTGCCAGTTGTGCCATGGTCTCTAGTCTTGAAAAAGTGTTCTGTGTTCCCTAATTTCTCTTCCTGCATTTGCTGTTAAATCCATTCTGCCGAAGCTGCTCTTCAGGTCACCTGTGGCAGGGAGTGATGGGTCGCCTCGGTCCTCGCCTGAAGTTAGCATCCTTTGCAGTCCTTGAGCACTCCTGAAGAAACACCTCCCTTGGCTTCCAAAACACCGAGTTGGCCTGGTTTTCTCCTATGTTTCTGGCCACTCCTCGTCCTCTTTTGCTGCTTTTTCTCACCTTCCTGAAACCCCTGGGGTGCCCAGAGCTGTCTTTAGACCTGTTCTCTTGGCCACATTTGACACAGTGTGTCTCCCCCTTTCTCCCCTGACTAAGGGGAAGAAGTTAGGTTGCAGTGAATGCTGTGTGTGCTCGGAGCATCCAGTCTTCCTCTGGCACAACTGTCACATTTTGTTGTAATTGTGTCTTTTCCTCACTCCAAGACAAAAGGAGTTGTCTCTTTGGTGTGTGGGTGCATCCCCGGCAACTAGAACAAGCCCTGACATAAGCGCCCACCTCATGGAGTTAGAAAAGGCAAGAAGGAAACCGTCACTAATGTCACGTGGCGAAAGTGGCATTGTGGATACCACATATGTGCAAACGCATCTTCTAGTGATTCTGTAGACGGGTAATCGTGGCTTATGATAAAATATCAGTGTCTCACACCCCAATTCAAATGCTCTGTTTCGAAGAACTCACAGAAAATTGTGGGCTCTGGGGAACTAAAGGCTCGGAGTGGGCCTGGGGGTGCCGAGGATGCTGGGGACAGTGTGAACACAGGCCTCGCCCTGAGGGCCTTGACATCTGCGGGGGAAGACGAGCACTGCATGGCCACAGAAGTAGACGACCATAGCTGATGAAGGCCCGTAGATGGGAAATACCCATTCCAGTAAGAAATGATCTGACTTACGAAGACCTAACTTAGGTTTATTCTGTAGCTACAGATTCCACTTCTGTGGAAGTAGGGGTTGGAAGTTGTAGGAAATAATTTAGAGATGAAACAACCTTTTCCTCTGTCTTAGCTGCTGTAATAGTACCACAGATTGGGTGGTTTATAAACAACAGGCATTTGTTTCTGGAGGCTGGAAGTCCAGGATCAGGGTGCAGGCATGGCCGGGTTCTGGTGAGGCCTTCTTCCAGGCTGCAGATGGCCAACTTTTCATTGTGTCTTCACGTGGTGGAGAGAGCTCTGGGGCCCCCATTATAGGTGTACTAATTCCATCATGACCTAGTTAACCTCCGAAGGCACCCCCCCAATACCATCACCTTGGGGGTGAGGATTTCAAATGCTAATTTGTGGGGGGACACATACATTCAATCCATAACAACCACAAACCAGGAGACTCTAGTGTTCAGTATTAGTACAGCTCCTAACACTCCTGAGTAGCTTTGTCCGTCTTGGAGTCTACGTGGTCCTTTGCAGGTTCTGAGGAACCTTCACTGGCCCCTTGCTGCCTTCAGCATCCTGAGAGGGTGTCATACAGTGCCACCAGACCAGCTTCAGGAGAGCACGTCTGCAGATGTTGATGCAGGTTCAGCCCCCTTCTGTTTGAAGCAGCTTATTCCAAGCCTCCACTCAGCTCACTTCAGGCTTCTCTTCATCATCACCCAAACAATGGCAAACCCTGTAATAAAAAGGGCTCGTCATGAAAACATGCAAGAGAAGTGAGCTTGCCAGGGTGACCTCTGATTTGGAAGATGGTCAGCTCAGTGTTTCCAGCATCTGGACTGCTCTGAACATAATGACTTCAAACAACCATTTATCCCTAAGATTCTGCTGGGCTGTCTGCGCACTCATGCTTGTGGTCAGCTGGCGGCTGGCAGGGCCCAGTGGCCTCCCCCACATCTGCCTGCTGGCTGGCGCTAAGCTGGGCCCGGTGGCCTCCCTCACATCTGCCTGCTGGCTGGCGCTAAGCTGGGCCCGGTGGCCTCCCTCACACCTGCCCGCTGGCTGGCGCTAAGCTGGGCGACAGGCGACTGGCCCGTGTGTTTCTAAATCTGCGGCTAACCCGGATTTGTTCATTTCCAAGAACTGTGCGCCCAAGTTTTTCAAGCTGCTGCTTGCTCCACACTTTGCTACTATCCCACGGGTCAAAGCAATTCATGAGGCCAGTCCCAACGCAAAGGCTGGAGGAAGGCACAGCCTCTCAGTGGGAGGAGCTGTCGAGTCACATTGCAAAGGCATAGATGCAGGGAGGGGAAGAAACTGGCCATTTGCAGTAGAAGGGAGTCTTCCGGGTCACACAGCCTTAGTATACATCTTTGCGTCTGTGAAACTTCTCCCCATCTGGATCAAGACTGCCCCAACTTGATCTTTGAGGATCATCCCCAAAATTTATAAGCAAGAGAATTACCCGGCAAATGTGAAGATTCCTGCTCTGACCAATACACTCCACCTGAATCCCAAAAGAGCCTAGGACATGGCCTGTATCAGCCGGAAATGGCATCTCAAATTGGCTGGCTGAGGAGCGTTCAGTAAATGAGCTGTTTGCCAGGGTGCAGACAGGGTTAGGCATGATACAATCCGGGCGGCTAGCAACATTGGGGAACCTTTAATGCCCCCAAACCTGAGAGCAGTTACCAGGACCTGGGGGGAGGGCCGACCGACAGAGACCAGCCTTCAATAGAGACGCCAGCTCTCAGTGACCCAGCGAGAAGGACCACGATAAATGACCATAGTCTCCTCCCACCCACCAGCCTTTCTGCCTGTGCCTCTCATTGGCTGAGCCCAGCTGAAGGCATGAGCCTCTGGGGTTGGCATTAATATCTCTTTTTGTTTCTTTTTTTGGTTTTTTTTTTTTTTTGAGATGGAGTCTCACTCTGTGACCCAGGCTGAGTGCAGTGGCGCGGTCTCGGCTCACTGCAACCTCCGCCTCCTGGGTTCAAGCCACTCTCCTGCCTCAGCCTCTTGAGTACCTGGGATTACAGGCACACACCACCACGCCCGGCTAATTTTTGTATTTTTAGTAGAGACAGGGTTTCACCTTCTTGGCCGGGGCGATCTCAAACTTCTGACCTCAGTGATCCTCCCGCCTCGGCCTCCCAAAGTGCTGGGATTACAGGCATGAGCCACTGCGCCCGGCTTTAATATCTGCTAAGCTCATTAACCGATGCCTGCACTCAAGGTGACTGTTAGGGGTTGAGTTGTGTCCCCCAAAATGTGCTGAGGTCCTGCCCCCAGTACCTATGAATATGCCCTTATTTGGAAATAGAATCTCAGCAGATGTAACCCAGTTAAGATGAGATCTGCGGAGAGGATGGGCCCTGAGCCAATGTGATACTGTATGAGTTGGCTAGGGCTGCCGTAACAAAATGCCACAGACTGGGTGTCTTCAACCGCAGACGTTTATTCCCTCACAGTTCTGGAGGCTGGAAGTTGGAGGAGGTGCCGCAGGACTCTCCTCCAAGGCCTCAATTCTTGGCTTGCAGATGGCCACCTTCCTGCTGCCTGGTCACAGGCTCTCTTCTTTGTCACAGTTACCCCTCCTGCCTCTCTGTGTCCTAATCTCTTCTTACATCAGTCATACCAGACTAGGGCCCAGTCTGATGGCCTCTTCTTAATTACTTCTTTAAAGACTGTCACCAAATATAGTCACATTCTGGAGTACTGAGGGTTAAGGCTCCAACATATGAATTTTAGGGGGGACAATTCAGCTTGTAACAATTGGTGTCCTTATAGAAGAAGAGAAGAGGCCGGGCGTGGTGGCTCAAGCCTGTCATCCCAGCACTTTGGGAGGCCGAAGTGGGCAGATCACTTGAAGTCAGGAGTTCAAGACCAGCCTGGCCAACATGGCGAGACCCCATCTCTACTAAAAATACAAAAATTAGTCGGACATGGTGGCGTGCACCTGTAATCCCAGCCTCCCCACTGGGAAGCTGAGGCAGGAGAATCGCTTGAACCCAGGAGGCAGAGGTTGCAGTGAGCCGAGATCCCACCACTGCACTCTGTTCAGCCTGGGTGACAAAACGAGACTCTAAATAAATAAAAGAGACACAGACACTGAAAGAAGGTGACCACGTGAAGCCCACGGCAGAGACTGGAGTGACGCAGCCACAGCCGCAAGCCAAGGAAAGCCTGGGGCCCCCAGAAGCTGAAAGAGGCAAGGAAGGATTCTCCCGTCGAGGCCAGGAGGGAGCATGGCCCTGCTGACACCTTAAGTTTGGCCTCAGAAACTGTGAGAGAAGCAGTGCCTGTAGTTATAAGCCACCCAGTTTGTGGTCATTTGTTCTAGCAGCCACAGGAAATGAAAACTGGCCTTTGGCAAGCACAGTTCAACTCTCGGAATTTCCCTCGCATGTGACGAGATACGGTCCCAAGGCTTAGGACACACGTGAGTTGCATGGATGTACCACGCGTAGCTTGCTCAGCACCCCTCCCCGACAATGCTCCCCAGAGGTGGTCCAGAGGACATTCCTTCATCAGAGCATAAAGCAAGTGCTGGTGGGACAACCAGGGCTCCTGAGCAGCATGGGAGGAAGGCCGGCTGGAGGCCAGTGGGATTGCGCCGTGCTGCATGAGGTCTGCTTGCCCCTCCACATCTACTCTCCACCCGGTTCCTGCCCCAGGCGGCTGACCTGTATGCATGCAGGGAGCCCTTCTATGCAGTCCGTTCAGGCCCTCTCCTGGGGTGCTGTCCCTAGGCCACCATGACTGCGGGCATAGGTAACTTTCTCAATGGATACGAACACCACCCCAGGTGCTCCGGCCAGCACAGTAAACCCTGAATTCCTTTTCCTGAAGTTGGACTCCAGCAAGCCTTAGGATCCATTCTCCTCCTCCTGACAACCTTAGGATCCATTCTCCTCCTCCTGACACCCTTGGAGTCTGTGGCCGTGATTCTTCTCAGACTCCTGCCACAGGGATGGATGAAGTCATACTACATTTTCAGTGATGGCTGTGTACAGTGAGCCTTGTACTTTTCGATCTGGGATTTTCTGGAATCAGACTGTTTCCATTGCCTGGAGGTTGTGAGGGGCGATGAGAGTGAAGCCTGCAGGATCAGCAGCAGCTGGAGAGATAACTGTCCCAGTACCTTAAGTGAAAGCTGTTTCTGCAGGAGGAAGCAGGCAGGGGGCTGAGATGAAGGGATTGGGAGGCTCAGCGTTCTCAATTCTCAGCCTCCTCCGTGTCGACCCATATTTCAGGGTCCCGCTCCTTTCCCATCAGTGCCCTTAGCATTAGGGACCTGACAGGGGTCAGCATCTCATTGGCAATGCTGCTCTGCAGACCTTAAAGCCAGGCCTGGGCTGGGCTTCAGCCATTTCTCTCCTGCAACTACAGGGGATGGGGGAATTCCAGCAGGGCTAGAACCCACTGTATTCACTTCCTGTGGCTGCTGGAACAAATGACCACAGACTGGGTGGCTTATAACTACAGACGTTGCTTCTCCCACAGTTTCTGAGGCCAAACTTAAGGTGTCGGCAGGGCCATGCTCCCTCCTGGCCTCGACAGGAGGATCCTTCCTTGCCTCTTTCAGCTTCTGGTGGCCCCAGGCTTTCCTTGGCTTGTGGCTGCATCACTCGTCTCTGCCATGGGCTTCATGTGATCACCTTTCAGTGTCTGTGTCTCTTCTCTTATTTTCTATTTATTTATTTACTTATTCGAGACAGAGTTTCGCTCTGTCACCCAGGCCAGAGTGCAATGGTGGGTTCTCAGCTCACTGCAACCTCTGTCTCCCGGGTACAAGCAATTCTCCTGCCTCAGCCTCCCAGTTGGGAGGCTGGGACTATAGGCACATGCCACCATGTCCGGCTGATTTTTGTATTTTTAGTAGAGACAGGGTCTCACCATGTTGGCTCGGCTGGTCTTGAACTCCCGACCTCAATTTTCATCTGTGTTCTGCATTGGATCCTAAGTAACTTTAACTTGTCCTTTTCCCTGTACACACTCAAGGCCCATCCAAAGCAGCCAGGCGACCCCACCTTCTTCATAGTCATCCTCGTTGCCATTGTGCCTGCTTCACAGCCATTTGGCCGCCACTGCCTCGCTCTGCTCTCATCCACTTTCCTCGGCCACGGCCATGGGTACTTTGAATGCCCATGATGCCCCTGCCTGCCACTGAGTAAGTACCAGAGTGCTGTTGCTCATTCCTTAAATAGCTGAGCAATCCTCTCCCCAGTCCCATTTTGAGAGTATGCCTCCCAAGACCACATTGTTAGTCATTAGGAAAATTCAAATTAAAAACCACAATGAGATACCACTACACACTTATTGGAAAGGCTAGGCTGGGCGCAGTGGTGGCTCATGCCTGTAATCCCAGCACTTCGGGATGCTGAGGTTGGCGGATCACTTGAGGTCAGGAGTTTGAGACCAGCCTGTCCAACGTGGCAAAACCCCATCTCTACTAAAAAGAAAAAAAAAAATTAGCTGGGTGTGGTGGTGCCCACCTGTAATCCACTTGGGAGGCTGAGGCATGAGAATCGCTTGAACCGGAGAGGTGGAGGTTGCAGTGAGCTGAGATCATGCCACTGACTCCAGCCTGAATGACAGAGTGACACTCTGCCAAAAAAGAGCTAAAATTAGAAAGACTATTCCAAATGTTAATGAGGATGTGGATGAACTGGAACACACACACTCCTGGTAGCAACAGAAAATGGAAGAGTTTGGCAGTACCATAAAAAGTGACATTACACCTACCATGTGATCCAGCCATTCCATCCATAAATACCTAAGGGAAATAAAAGCATCTGTCCATACCAAGACTTGCACAGGAATGTTCCCAGCTACTTTACATGTAGTAGCCCAAATTGAAATCAGTGCAAATGCTCATCAACAGGTGAATGGATGGCTAAATCGTGGTATGTTCATAGAAAGGAACGCTATTCAGCAACCAAATGGAATGAACTATTGATGCATGCCACGTGGATGGATTTCAAAATAGTAACGCCATGTGAAAGAAGCCAGGCCAAAACAACAACAACAAAAAACCACTGCATACCATATGATTCCATTTCTACAAAAATCCAGAAAACGCTCATTAATCTGTAGTGATGGAGCAGATCAGTGGTTGCCTGAGGTGGAGGTGGAGGTGGGGAACAGGGAGGGAAGGAGGAAAAGGTGGTTCAAGAAAACTTTTCAGGGTAGTAGACAAGTCTGCTGTCTTGGTGGTGATGGTGTCTGTGATACTGTGAAACACGTATTTGGTTTTCAACTCTGTTTGCTGGGATGCAACTCCTAAAATCCTCAGACTCTTCAAGTGATGTCCTCTCCTATGCTAATGAGTTGACTGGTGGCTGGTAGCTCCCTAGGTAGCTTCGGGATGGGGCTGGTACCGGAAAGACCAAGGCAGGATTGGAGGGTTGGGACTTTCAGCCCCATTCCCCAACCTCAGGGAGGGGAGAGGGGCTGAAGGTTGAGTTGATCACCAATGGCCAGTGATGTAGTCAATCATACCTAGGTAATGAAGCTCCCATAAAAACCCAAGAGGACTGGATGTGGGGAGATTTCAGACAGCTGAACATTTGGAGGCTTACAAGGAACTGAACAACACCTCATCCGTGTGCCAGGAGGGTAGTGCATCCCAACTCCACCAGGACAGAGGCTCCTGTCCTCAGGACCCTTCCAGACCTCTCCCTGTGTCTCTCTTTATCTGGCTGTTTATCTGTGTCCTTCAAAATATCCTTTGTAATGAACTGGTAAACATAAATGTTTCCCTGAGTACTGTGAGCCACTCTAGCAAATTCACTGAACCAAAGAGGGGTTGTGGGAACCCCAGTTCATAGTCACAAGGTCCAAAGGCCCAGACTTATACGTGCCTGAGTGTGGACAGCAGCCGTCTTGGGCACTGAGCCCTCAACCTGTGTCCGACGCTATCTCCAGGTAGATGGTGTCAGAATTGAATTGGAGGACACCTAGCTGATGTTGGCTGCAGAATTGATTGGTTGCTTCCTGGTGGGGAAAACACAACCCCCAAAACGTTTGATCACAGAAGCCTTCTGTGTTGATTGTTATGGTGTGAAAGCAGAGGAAGAACACAGATGAGTTGGTTTTTTCACACACGGTGTCACAGGTGTATATGTCAACACTTAAATTGTACATTTTACACTTGTGCAGTTTATCGTATATCAATTATACGTCAATAAAACTGTTTTTTAAAAATCCTTGGCCAGGCACAGTGGCTCACGCCTGTAATCCCAAAACTTTGGGAGGCCAAGGTGGGTGGATCACCTGAGGTCAGGAGTTCGAGACCAGCCTGGCCAACATGGCGAAACCCCATTTCTACTAAAGGTACAAAAATTATCTGGGCATGGTGGCGGGCGCCTGTAGTCCCAGCTACTCAGGAGGCTGAAACAGGAGAATCCCTTGAACCCTGGAGGAGGAGGTTGCAGTGAGCCAAGATTGCGCCACTGCACTCCAGCCTGGGTGACAGAGGGAGACTCTGTCTCAAAAAAAAAAAAAAAAAAAAAAAAATCCTCTCTGTTCAAATAAGTGGCAAAGTTTCTGTACCCTTGTGACACAGGTAGTTCTGGTTCAGGGTCAGAGCTCCCTGTGGGATCTTGGAGTCTCTGTGAGCTTTGCTTCTTTGACATCATAAAAGTTGACCAAAAGTGAAGCAGAGGTGGTTTGGCCTGGAATATGTTTCAGGCAAGCATCATGGGCAGTTCCAGTGCCCTAGCTGAAGTGACACAGCTTCTCACCCTTGTTTCTGATGTTTGCTGTCTCATAGGTGAAGCAGTTGGCCTCACTACTACTAAATACTTTAAAATTACGTATACTTTTCAGTGGCATAAATGTTCATTTCTGAGTTAACAAATGCTAAGTGGCATACATGTTTTTTTTAACCAAGTAAAACATTGACTCAAAAATTTCCCATCTCTACAAAACATTTTGCCGGATGTGGTGGCTTACGCCTGTAATCTCAGCACTTTGGAAGGCTGAGGCGGGTCGATCACGAGGTCAGGAGTTCGAGACCAGCCTGGCCAATATGGTGAAACCCCATCTCTACTAAAAATACAAAAATTAGCTAGGCGTGGTGGCGTGTGCCCGTAGTCCCAGCTGCTCGGGCGGCTGAGGCAGAAGAATCGCTTGAACCCAGGAGGCAGAGGTTGCAGTGAGCTGAGATGGCATCACTGCACTCAGGCCTGGGTGACAGAGCGAGACTCCATCTCAAAACAAAAACAAAACCCCAAGTAATCCAATTAAAAAATGGACAAAAGATCTGAATAGACACTTCTCAAAAGAGGACATACAAATGGCCAACAGGCATTTGAAAAAATACTCAACATCACTCATCATCAGAGAATTGCAAAGCAAAAGCACAATGAGATATCACTTCAACTTCACCCCAGTTAACATGGCTTTTATCAAAAAGACAAAAAATAACAGATGCTGGCAAGGAGGCAGAGAAAAGAGAACTCGTACACTGTTGTATAAATCAGTACAGCTATTATGGAGAACAGTACGGAGGTTCCTTTAAAAACTACAAGTAGAACTACCCTATGATCCAGCAGTCCCACTGCTGGGTATATACCCAAAAGAAAGGAAATCAATATATCGAAGATATGTCTTCAATATCCCACACTTATTGAAGCACTATTCACAACAGCTAAGATATGGAATCAAAAGTGTCCATCCATGAAGCTGGGAGCAGTGCCTCACGCCTGTAATCCCAGCAGTTTGGGAGGCCAAGGCGGCCGGATCACTTGAGGTCAGGAGTTTGAAACCAGCCTGGCCAACATGGTGAAACCCAGTCTCTACTAAAAATACAAAAATTAGCCAGGTGTAGTGGTGGGTGCCTGTAATCCCAGCTACTCAGGAGGCTGAGGCACGAGAATCGCTTGAACCTGAGAGGCAGAGGTTGCAGTCAGCCGAAATTGTGCCACTGCACTCCAGCCTGGGTGACAGAGTGAGACTCTGTCTCCCCCCCCCAAAAAAAAAGAAAAAGAAAAAGTGCCCATCAATGGATGAATGGATTTTAAAATGTGGTACATATTCACAATGGAATATTACGCAGCCATAAAAAGAATAAAATCTTGTCATTTGCAACAACATAAATGGAACTGCTAAGGACATGTTAAGTGAAATAAGCCAGGCACAGAAAGACAAATAATGCACTCATATGTGAGACCATTTTTCTCATGGAGATAGAGAATAGAACGGTGATTACCAGGGATTATAAAGAGGGAATGATTAATGGGTACAAAAGTAGAGATAGATTAGAAGGAATATGATCTAGTGTTCAGTAGCACAATAGGGTGACTTTAGTTAATAATTTATTGTGTATTTCAAAGTAACTAGAAGAGTAGAATTGGAATGTTCCTAACACAAAGAAATGATACATGTTTGAAGTCACCAGTTACCCTGATTTGATCATTACACATTGTAGGTTTGTATCAAATTATCACATGTACCCATAAATATATATGACTATTACATATCCACAAAAATTTTCAAAATACAGAAAAAAAAGTTCGCAGTTTTAGGAGAATTGCAAAGAAAACAGAAGTCTCAAAGAGGTCAGCAGCCCCTCATGGGGAGGAAGAGGGGCCCACTCCCTCTGCATTGGTGTTGGGGGCTAATGAAAGCCCAGTGATGTAAACAACCTCTCTGACCTTTAACCCTGGCCCCTCCTCCCACTGCCCCAGATTCTATGCCCACCAGCCCCCATGGGACAAGATTTGCCAGGCTGAGGGGAGGCACTCTGATGACCTTTTGCATTGTGAGCATGTTTGATGCTGTTGGAGGCAGAGTGCCCAAGAGCACCCCGGACAACTCCGGATTTTGTACAGCCACATAGTGCTTATTTGGCTCAGACTTCGGCAGCAAGGGCCTGTGGACAAGCTGTCCTGGGTGACCTCCTCTGCAGCTTGAGATACCCATGCAGATGCAGGAAGACAAAAGCTTCTCAGCTAGCATCTATAGCCATGCGCAATAACTTACGCTGGCTGACAGTTTGCATCTGTTGGGAGATAACTGACCCATTTCTCACATGAAAGCAGAGACTGTGGCTCTCAAACCACTCTGGGTATCAGAATCATCTTGGGTGCTTGCTAAACCTACCTACTTCCCTCAGAGTTTAGGGGGAGTTTCCAGCTGGCAGCTTTTAATTCACCTTCTCTCATGTTACAGTGTCACCAGCTGGAGAACCACAAATCCAGAACCAGGGTATCACCTTGGAAAATGCTGGAAGGCGATAATTAGAAGTAGGTTATTATTAATCATAAAGTAAAATGTCTGACCATTGTTCTTTAAGTCCGAGATTAAAGAAATCCTCACTTCGCAGGAATTAGCTGTGTACCACAAGAGGGTGCCATTGTCGCAAAGTTGTAGCACTGCCCTTCCAGCCCTTTGTTATATTCAATACGCTATCCAAGGAAATTTTGAAAAATTATTTTCCTATGTTAAAAGGCTAAAAAAAGACATGACACAAGGCTCTAATATTATGGAACGTCCGAGAATAAAGTACAAGGAGGAACACATATAAAACAAGGGAAATAAGGCTGGGTGCCGTGGCTCACGAACCTGTGATCCCAACACTCCAGGAGGCCAAGGCAGGAAGATCACTTGACCAGCCTGGGAAACATAGCGAGACCCCATCTCGAAGAAAAAAAAAAAAAAAAAAAAAAAAAGTTAGGCCTGTAGTCCTAGCTACTTGGGAGGCTGAGGTGAGAGGATGGCTTGAGCCTGGGAGGTCAAGGTTGCCCTGAGCCAGGATGACTCCATTGCACTCCAGCCTGGGTGACAGAGTGAGACCCTGTCTTTAAAAAAAAAAATCATGGCCAGGCGCAGTGGCTCACACCTGTAATCCCAGCACTTTGGGAGGCCAAGGCAGGTGGATCACCTCAGGTCAGGAGTTCAAGACCAGCCTGGCCAACATGGTGAAAACCCGTCTCTACTAAAAATACAAAATTAGGCGGGCGTGGTGGCAGGCACCTATAATCCCAGCTACTTGGGAGGCTGAAGCAGGAGAATCACTTGAACCCAGGAGGCGGAGGTTACAGTGAGCCAAGATCACGCCTTTGCACTCCAGCCTGGGCAACAAGAACAAAACTTCGTCTAAAAACCACAAAAAGGGCCAGGCACGGTGGCTCCCGCCTGTGATCCCAGCACTTTGGGAGGCCAACATGGGCAGATCATGAGGTCAAGAGATTGAGGCCATTCTGGTGAAACCCTGTCTCTACTAAAAATACAAAAATTATCTGGGCATAGTGGTGCACATCTGTGGTCCCAGCTACTGGGGAGGCTGAGGCAGGAGACTCGCTTGAACTGGGAAGCTGAGGTTGCAGTGAGCTGAGATCGCGCCACTGCACTCCAGTCTGGAGACAGAGCGAGACTCTGTCTCAAAGAAAAAGAATATGTGGTATATACATAAATATATATATATCACATATACTATATATATATATATAAATTATATATATATACACACACATCAGTGATATCAATGATATTTATCAGTGCCCAACTGGGAAATCTTGCGCACACACTTCAACTGCCCTCATTTTCTCCACCCCCGATTAGGCCATCACTTTTATTTCTTGTGCATCCCTCTAGTGTTTTGTTATAAAAACACTAGCAAACTTCTTATTCTTTCTGCTTTCTGTTTTGTACCATTTCAGTAGAGAGAGCGCCTCCTTGCTGTGGTTTACAGCTGCACAATAGTTCATTCTCTGACGGGTGCGCCTTTGTGTATTTATCCGTTCCCCTATACGTGAACGCTGGGGTCTAATCTTTTACTATCACAAACAGTGTCGCAGAGAATAACCTCGTTCAAGTGTCATTTTGTACTGGTATGGCTGGAGGACAAATCTCAGAAGCAGGACTGTGGGGTCGAAAGCAAATGCACTCGTAATGTGTAATGTTGACAGTGAGCCACGATCACTCCACCGCACTCCAGCCTGGGTGACAGAGTGAGACCCTGTCTTTAAAAAAATGAAAATAAAAATTCACACTTATATTCAGACAAAACCGCCCTCCCAGTGGGTTTGTATGACTTTGCTCTCCTGCAAGCATGTTGGGAAAGCCTGTATTTCCACAGACTTCTCCGAGTGAATACACATACGGTGATTATTTTGAATTCCTAGAGAGGCCTTAATTGCCAAGTTTGGATAACAACATTTATCACCCATGAGGTGTGCATTAAGAGTATTTATGACCCCAGCATGGGCTTGACAGCATAACAGGGTGTGAGAAGGATCAATGACCTGGGGCCATTTAGCCATGAGTATTATGGTGACAGTGTTTTCTCTTGCATTGTACTTTCAGGTGTTTGTAGATCCCTATTTCTGCTGCCTCAATTTGTAGCTTAAACCGTCTTCTGCAGCGTGAATGTTTTTCCCAGTCTTACGTTTCATTAGGCCTCCAGTGGGAATCGAATCTGAGCTGCACATCTGGCCCCAGCTGCGCTGAGCCCTCAGGTGGCCATGCTGCTGCCCAGCTGTCCAGTGCCTGGGTTCCTACAGGGAGTTCCCTCCTGTGGATAGGAGCTTTGTCTTTGTGCAAACTTCCCAGCTGTGGAAACTCTGGCACCGCTTTAAAGATCAATGCATTTCTTGGCAAGGGATGGGAAAGGCAAACTCCTCTCCACAAGGATTAAGTCTTACACCAGAAGCCAACTGTCCTCAGCCTCTGCAGTGAGGTTATCTCCTAAAGAACATTCAGGCTGTTTCCCAGTAGTGCCAGTGCTGGCGGCACCCAGCATTTTCTAGTTAGGAAGATCACATCCCATCTGGCTGGTCCACATGGTTGTACTGAACTTAAATCTCTTCTGTGTCTCTATCATACACATGAAAGCTCACACACACACACACATTGTGTGAGAAGCACTCACACTGACTCAGCGTCTGATGGAAACAGTGTACACAGCTGATAAGCAGATCCCGGCAGCACGAGGCACTGAAGGACTTTGCAGAACACCCAGGGCTGGATAGGCCAGTGTGTGAAACCAGAACATGGGCCCTGCTCACTTGCCCTTTCCTGCATCTGACTGGAAATGCTACAAACAGAAGGAAATATTGAGCGAAATTAATAACCTCATGAGGATCTTGCTTGTAAGTTTAATAGCAGCATTCATAATGAAGCAGTGTTTTATTGGGTTAACAGAGGTTAAGTGGCAATATTAGTAAAGTGGTCATTATAGATTTTCTTCTTTGCAGGCAGTGAACAGAACCTTCTGAAAGGATGGATGATTATAACTCCTCAGCATTCACTGTTTCTTAAAACAGGCCTTTCTGAAAGTTTTTTTTCTTTAATAAAAATTACCACTTTTTCCAGGGACCCCTGTTTGAGGCGAGAGTGGAGAGGCTTCATCTTTAAAGAAGCTCTTACAGGGAACTCTGTCGGTCGTTTGAGGCTTGCTGCCAACAAACAATTGAGGTATTTACCAAGGGTTTCCAAGAAATTGCTGCAAATTATATGAAATGTTATACTGGTAACAGACGTTCAATGTATTAGCAACAGAAAAAAAATGTGAAGTGTGTGGGAACAAAGTTGCCATCTGTAAGAAAATGCTCAGTAAGGTAGGTGGCGATGAACTTTAATAATGTGTCATAAAGAGTCACACTCATGAACACAGAAGGGAAGTTAAGTGATCTGGGATTTTTGAACAAATTTCTGAATACTGGTCTGGAATCACTATGGAGGACCGTTTAACGTGATCCAGCAGAAAGACTCATTTGGAGACAGAGCCGGACTCCCGGAGCCCCTCCAGGTGGAACTCACTCCATGCAGAGCTCAGACTCGGTCCCACACTCCTGATCCCTGATCCATCACAGCCCACCTCTTGGGCCAGTCCTGTGCCATTGGGACTTTCATGGAATAACTACAGTTAAGGGCTTCCTTACAAGTGTTCCTGGTAACAGTTAATACCTCCCCTTCTTTTATGATGAGAAAAATGGTCAATGATTCCCTCAACAGAGAAGGCCAGTAGCACAGTGAAATCAAGAAGCCCGGAACATGAAAAGTCTTTCCTCAGCTCACTGCAGTGAAATCCCTATAAATGCGAATCACCCTGCCTTCTCCTTACCTTTAAAAATTACTTAGGGTGAGGGGGCTTTAGGATGAGAACAGCCTTGGCCCCCAGGGGGCTGTGGGGAAGGACGCATGTGTGTGCACTGGGGGCAGATGTTCCAGACCCTTGTTGTCCTCCCTGGCTCCTTGCTGGTATTGACTAGTGGCGCTGGGCATGGGACAGGCCTTCATACTGGGGGTACCAGTCCTGTGCAGCTGTTTGGGCCTCTGGCTGTCACTGAAGTTCTTGATTCCAGGTATTTGCTACTGGCTGTGAAATCCCCACTTAGGATAGCCTTGTCTCCTGAGCCAGGCCCCTTACTGGGACACTTTTGGATTCTTCCCCAGGAGAACTGCCCCAGCTCAACAATCCAGCTGCTCCTTCCAGATGTGCTAGAGCTTGCCCTCCTGCTCCTAGGCTGCATGCCGGAATTGGTCCCTGCCCCTGGCAGACTTCTATAGGACCTCAGTTTCTCTCTTCTCCTTCCAACCCTCTCTTGGCCTGGCATATCCCTCTTCTCCCAGAGGGACTTCCCGTATGTCTTACTCTCCTTCTCCAGGGAATTGTAAGCCTTCAGGCTCAGCCTTTACAAAGAAAAGGGTATCCTTTCCACATTACGAAAGGCCCCCATTAAGCCTGCAGGTGAGACAGGTGAGACTGTTAACCTAGGAAATGAGGGACAACTAGGAACCAGGATATTGAGGAGGACAAAATATTTGGCATCCTCAGAATATTATTCCCATCACATATTTATATACTTTTTTTTTTTTTCTTGAGACGGAGTTTCGCTGTTGTCGCCCAGGCTGCAGTGCAATGGCACGATCTCGGCTCACAGCAACCTCCGCCTCCCGGGTTCAAGCGATTCTCCTGCCTCAGCCTCTCGAGTAGCTGGGATTACAGGCATGCACCACCACCCCCGGCTAATTTTGTATTTTTAGTAGAGTCGGGGTTTCTCCATGTTGGTCAGGCTGGTTTCGAACTCCTGACCTCAGGTGATCCGGCCGCCTCGGCCTCCCAAAGTGCTGGGTTTACAGGCGTGCGCCACCGCGCCCAGGCCAGCTTTTCACTGGACACTAGTTTCGAAGAAAACTAGATAAGTCTAAAGCAGGTTAGAAAATATTGAAATTGTTGAATATGCCACAAAATTGAACATCTGAATCTTGCCATATTCGTGCTTCATGTAAATCACTGTGAATGATGGGGCTGCTGAATTTGGGGTATCTGGTGACTCCTCGGCATTTGTGGTTTATGGTCTTACTGGAAACCTTTTTCGATGGTTTTCGAGCCTGTAATTCATGGTCGTATGTTCTGTATTTTTCCCAAGACCACTGCTGGAATCCTGTATTCACTGTATAATGAGTATTTTATTTTTAGATGTGGATCACCCCTTGGGGAGGGACTCTGTGGGAAGGTAGGTAATGAACTATTTTTAATATAAATCACAAGTGTCAAAGAAAGTGGTAATATCCAAAGAATAAACAAAAGTGACCACCATTCAGGTGCCCAGAAGGTATCTGAAGCTCCCACAGGCATTTTAAACTGTGTGATAGTTATTTCAACCATTTGGTCAACAATGAAGAAAGATCCAAGGATTGCCCCAGGCATGTGTTTATTTGATTCAATGCAGGTAACTTCTCAGGCCCAGGGAAACACTTTGCCCTTCAAAAGTTTCATTAGAAAACCCCAATATACTGGTGACTAAGTAACAAGACTGAAACTCTACACACACTTTCGCCGTATGGAGACCTCCGCTTTTGCTGCCTTAGCTGAAGTACTGTAGAGGAAATGTATAAAACTTAAAATCCCGAGTGGAGGATCTGGGACCCAAAATCCGTCTTTAGAAATCCACGGCACTTTTACAGACGGACTATATTAAAATACGGACAAAGTCCCAGGCTGGGGGTACTAGCCGGCTATCTGCCCACACAGTATGTAAATGAAAGCAGGGTTTACCATCCAGGGCATTAACATCATTTTCCTTGTCTTCAAGATCCATTAAATGCTAGTACTGTATGAGGAGCGTGGACCTGAAATATTAAAGATGGCTTTTTCTTCTTCTTCTTCTTATTTAGCGTAGAAACTAGCAACAGGGAACAAGGTAACTGAATTCACGGTCCACTCGCAGGCGCGCACGTCCCCAGGGCTCCGGGACGGCTGTTCCCTGCGTGCGGCCGCGGGACTGCGGACAAAGCTGCAGTGTGGTCGGGAGCGCGGGGCCGGGAGCGGGTGGCCGGGAGCGGGAGGCCGGCCCGGCGGCAGGAAGGGCGTGGCCGTGGGGTGCAGCGAGGACGGCCTGTGCGGGAGGAACGTGCGCAGCGTGGAGTCTGGGGGCCGAGAAGCCCCCACTGCAAGGCTGGCTCCTGAGGTTCGCGCCCGGGCGCCGCGGTGCAGGAACCGGCCGCCCTCGCGGGGACGCCCTTGCGCCGGGTGCTAGGTGCGGATAACGGGCAGCTCCGGCCCCGCGGGCGCCGGGCAGGAGCCCACGCCCCCTCCGCCCGCCAGCTCCAGTCGCAGACCGCGCGGGCGGGGCGCCCGAGAGGGCTTTTTTTTTTTTTTTTTTTTTTGGTCAAACTTTGGCCACGTGAACCGCCCCTCATTCACTTTTGCGCCAATCGCGCGGCGCCGACGGATCCCGAGAGGGGCCACGGCTCGCCGCCGGCGGGGCCACTTCATAACGCGCTGTGCGTGACGTGAGGGGCTCCTGTTGCAATGGCGAGCTAAGCCGGAGGATGTGCAGCTGCGGCGGCGGCGCCGGCTACGAAGAGGACGGGGACAGGCGCCGTGCGAACCGAGCCCAGCCAGCCGGAGGACGCGGGCAGGGCGGGACGGGAGCCCGGACTCGTCCGCCGCTGCCGTCGCCGTCGTGCCGGCCCCGCGTCCCCGCGCGCGAGCGGGAGGAGCCGCCGCCAACTCGCGCCCGAGCCGCCGCTAGCGCGCGCCGGGCATGGTCCCCTCTTAAAGGCGCAGGCCGCGGCGGCGGGGGCGGGCGTGCGGAACAAAGCGCCGGCGCGGGGCCTGCGGGCGGCTCGGGGGCCGCGATGGGCGCGGCGGGCCCGCGGCGGCGGCGGCGCTGCCCGGGCCGGGCCTCGCGGCGCTAGGGCGGGCTGGCCTCCGCGGGCGGGGGCAGCGGGCTGAGGGCGCGCGGAGCCTGCGGCGGCGGCGGCGGCCCGGCGGGCTGAGCGGCGCGGGCATGGCCGCGCGCGGCCGGCGCGCCTGGCTCAGCGTGCTGCTCGGGCTCGTCCTGGGCTTCGTGCTGGCCTCGCGGCTCGTCCTGCCCCGTGCTTCCGAGCTGAAGCGAGCGGGCCCACGGCGCCGCGCCAGCCCCGAGGGCTGCCGGTCCGGGCAGGCGGCGGCTTCCCAGGCCGGCGGGGCGCGCGGCGATGCGCGCGGGGCGCAGCTCTGGCCGCCCGGCTCGGACCCAGATGGCGGCCCGCGCGACAGGAACTTTCTCTTCGTGGGAGTCATGACCGCCCAGAAATACCTGCAGACCCGCGCCGTGGCCGCCTACAGGTGAGCCCCTGCTCCCCGGGCACCGCCTCCTGGCGTCCGGCATCCCGGCGGCTGGCATCCCGGGTGCTCTCCTGGCTCTCGCCTCCGCCCGCTTCCTAGGCCCTTCTTGGGCTTCCGGTGGGATCGGGTTGCCTCTCGGGAGATGCCGGGCCGAGGGAGAAAAGACCAGAGGCGAGATGGTGAGCGCAACGCTCAAGAACATGGCCTTTGGGGTCAGACGGACTAGTGTGGCCTCGCTGGGTGTGCCTCTCACCCTGCTTAAGGCACTGTAGCCTTTACAAATCGAAGCTTCTCGTTAAAAGGGCCCGACAGATCGGGTCTCCCTCATAATGTTGGAAAACTCATAGCACAGTACCTGATAGTGGAGGCAGTTGGGGCTGATATTGGATTCCCTAAAATGTGCACCTTTGTCCTTGCAAAGCTAGAGCCCGTGTACATTAATCTAGTTCTAGAACCTTTCCACATCATACTCTCACATTTCGCAGTTGGCGGCACTCCTATAAATGAAAGAGAATGCCCGCAGCACATTGGACCACACCAGTCTGTTGAGTAAAGAGAGAGAGAACCTTGGGGAAAAGCAGTTCTTGGCCCTTGGTAGATGCAGTGGAAAACTGCATTCTGGTGTTAATTAGTTCAGCTTGGTGGTGTATGCATGTTATCCAGTAACTGGGCTCTAGTTGGCCAAATGAGTCATAAAAGCAGCTGGAATTGTGTTCAGGTTTAACAAAGGGATTAGCCAATGTAGTCTTTAGAAGGGAGATGATTTTGGAATGGCTGGCATGGCTAGAATCAGATTTGTATTGGAGTGAATTTGAAGTTGGAGAGGGTTGTAGACTCGATAAAGGGATTTGATGGAAACCCTATATGTGTGTAGTATAGAGACACTTACTGTATGGATAAAGTTTGGGTCTTATCCAGCCACAGAGCAAACCAATGTGGGGAATGGGTTTAGAGCATCAGTGATCTGGGAATGAAATTTCAGAGCAGCCAGTGCTGAGCCAGGCTAAGCTGGTCGCTGTTTGTTCTTATAACCAATACCTTTACACTTCAGTTTTTAAATGCAGTCTTGGTCAGATTTTTCAGGCACTACATGTTGTGAGGGGAAAAGCATATATGGTCTCCCTTGCCTTTAAGGGAGAAAGTAAAGGACTGAGAAAGAAGGTGAAAGTGGTCTTCAGTGACTGCCCCTTGAATGGCTTGATCCCCATTCCTGCACATTTCCATTAGGGTCCTGCTTAAGTCCAGAACCCACATTCCGCCAGGAAGGGTCCTGAGTGGCTTGAAAAGCTTAGAATGCAGGTATTGTAAATACAGACTAATGCAGGCCGGGCGCCGTGGCTCACGCCTGTAATCCTAGCACTTTGGGAGGCCGAGGCGGGCGGATCGCCTGAGGTCAGGAGTTCGACACCAGCCTTACCAATATGGTGAAACCCCGTCTCTACTCAAGAGTACAAAAATTAGCCGGGTGTGGTGGCGTGCACCTGTAGTCCCAGCCACTCAGGAGGCTGAGGCAGGAGAATCGCTTGAACCCAGGAGGCGGAGGTTGCAGTGAGCCAAGATCATGCCACTGCACTCCAGCCTGGGCTACAGAGTGAGACTCCATCTCAAAAAAAAAAAAAAAAAAAAAAAAATTCTATCGATCGATCGATCGATCAATAGATCAATAGAGATACATAGACTAATGCAGTGATTTGGGAACCAGCCTATCAGGATCTCTCCCAGATCTACCTTGCATTACCTGAGGTTTTATGGGATTTTATTTTTTGACCAGAGAAACAGCCGCATCAGAAATCGAGGATGAGCCATATAGATTATTTACAGCATGGTTTTGAAAGTAAATCCTCATGACTCTAGTGTGGTGATAGACCATGTGAAATCACAGTTTTGGGGACAGTTACCAAACTAGTTAGTACAAACAGTAAATTAGGTAACTCCCTTATCTCCCCCATGCCCCCTGAACCAAATACATTTTCATGGTTACGGTATCAATATATTCAAATCAGTGGGGGGCCTAATGCACCAGCAATACTCAGAAAATGTAATGCAGGCCGGGCACGGTGGCTCACGCCTGTAATCCCAGCACTTTGGGAGGCTGAGGCGGGCGGATCCTGAGGTCAGGAGATCAAGACCATCCTGGTTAACACGGTGAAACCCCATCTGTACTGAAAATGCAAAAAAAAATATATATATATATATTAGCCGGGCTTGGTGGCAGGCGCCTGTAGTCCCAGCTACTCGGGAGGCTGAGGCAGGAGAATGGCGTAAACCCAGGAGGCAGAGGTTGCTGTGATCCGAGATTGCGCCACTGCACTCCATCCTGGGGGGCAGAGCAAGACTCCGTCTCAAAAAAAAAAAATAAGAAAAAGAAAATGTAATGCAAACTGGAACTACTGTTTCACACTTGGAGATGGTTTTCCAAACTCGAGCTTAACGCTCTTACTTTTGGCCTCCTTTCCACATCTCTTCCCTCATCTTTTTCTGGATGTAAGATTTAATCTCATTGTTTATTTATTATTTTTTTTTCAGGTGGTTAGGGGAAAGCAGAAACACAGTTTGCCCCCAGGCCGGGTTCTCCCTTTCTTTTGACACCTCTGCCTTTCTGAGAAAGGAAAACGCCTACCAGGAGATAGTGTCCAGCTAATGTCACTCCAGCTTTCTCACAGAAGTTTTCTTTTATCTCTCAGAGCTTAAGAAGTCAGAGTGCGTGGAGCCTGGAGGTGGACCTGCCCTGCCAGTTAGGGTCCTTTGCCTCTTGCCTGCCAACCTTGTGTTTAGACTGACTGCAGGAGTTGGCACAAGACGATTTTAGCCTTAAGGCTAAAAGTTAAGGAACTTTTGGGGAGGGCCTCAATTGGGATGGAGGTTATAGGGTATAACATATGATTACAGTTTTACTGTGCTTTGCAGCCCAGGCCAAAAGTCCACACTGAGCTCTTAAATTGGAAATTCCATGCACAGTTCAGTATAAAAGTAAGCTTGACTCTTCTAGCACAAGGTAGAACTCTAGTTTGGAAATCGATGTGCTGAGCTTTACATTTCTACTGAAAGGTAAATTCATTCTTTATCTTATCGAAAACTGTAGTTTTGTTTTTTAAAAAAAACAAAAAAAAACTGTTGTTTGGCTTATAGATGAAGGAGATGCCAGCACTTTCAGTAGGATGATACTTTGGTGTAGAATACTGAAAATGTCAGAATTTAGGTGTAGGGACTAGTAGCTAGCAACCTCTTCATTCCAACAACTCTGAGATCCAGAAAGGGGCTAAAAAAACTTTTGAAAATCCAAGGAGATATGCCCGTCCACACTAAAGGCACAGCACTTTGATGATAGAACATCTCCATCATGACACATTTTTACTTTCTAGACCTGCCATCTGCTTGAGGGGTGGATGGGGGCCACCAAGATACAGCAGGGCAGTGACAGCTGATAGCAGACAAGAAACAGATTTTTCAAAGCAGGCGAGACAAAACTCAAAATGTAGCAGGTGAGAGACCAGCCAGGGCTGAGCTTTGGAGGCCCTGAGTGACACAGTGGCTGTTGAGTTAATAGGAGTGATCCTGATTCATTACTTAGGATCCATTTCTTTGTAAAGCACATGCATGCGTGGCCCCCGACCCTGAGTCCTGGGGGACACTGCAATACACGGCTTGCTGTCATGTTCTTTAGTCAGAGGGACGACACTAAAAAGAGGGTTTCTGCTAGTGATGGATGCTGTAGAGAAAATAGAACAGGGTTGGGGCAGGGCAAGTGTGTCCTCTCTGTGTTAGGTGATTAGGGAAGAGTTTGGAGAGAGTGCCATTTGGGCTGAGATTTGATCATGAAGAGCCAGTTGTGTGAATATCATTGATGAGCATGAGGGCCAAGGAAGCACTGGGAAATCCCAAGGCGGGGACCAGCTTGGAAAGGAACACCAAGAAGGCCAGTAAAAGAAAGAAAGCCAAGAAGGCCAGTAAAAGAAGAGCCCCAAGAACGGGCTCGCTAGTGTCCAGTCTTGTAAAGTTTCATTCTGAGTGAATTAGAAAGCCACTGGAGGGTTTATGCAGGAAAAGGAGGTGGGTAGCTGGGGTTCTGTAAATTAACACATAAAATAATTTATTTTGACTCATCTGCAAGTGTGTGTTGTAGGTAATTTCGCTTTAAAATGGTACTGTGATTCCTCTGAAGTCATTTGTTATGCAAATTAAGGACAGCTTGTCAGAACCTCTGGGTTTCTTGTGTCTTGCATTATTAGCTGCAATTCGTATTTTTCCCATATTTAAACATTTTCTTCTTAGTTATGTTCTGTGATATATGAAAGGGAAATGTTCATGTAGTTCAGTCTATGTCTTTCCCTTTCTGATTTTAGTTTCCTCTACCCCAGGTTCACAGTTACTGCCCTGGAGAGATTTTTAAAGGTAACGTTTCCTTCCTAATTCTAGAAAGGGTAGAAATCATCTCAACTTTATTTTTTCCCCAAATGGTATGTGGTCGCAGCACCACGTACCGTTGACTAAGTTCTCATTTCCCTACCAGTTTGAAATGCCATCTTCGTCATGCTCAGAATTCTTGGGTATGTTTCTGGACTTCATGTTTTGTTCCGTTGATCTTTCTGTCTGTTCTTGTGCCAGTACCACCCATTGAAATTATTGGAGGTTGAATAATATTTTAATATCCGGTGGACAAGTTCCCTTTTGTTATTCATCTGCTTCACACATTTCTTGGCTACACTTAACCTTTTCTTGCCGAGAGAGTTTTTATGCTATTTAGATTTTTTTAATCAACGTTTTGATAAAAAAAAAAAAAGCCACACATATTTTGCTTATTCGTCCATTTTAATGCCCAGAACCTTGAGCTAATCCAACACCTTTTGTTTGTTTTGGTTCTTACCCTCTCTGGGCTGAAGATGGGGAATAGTTTTGTTCTTTTTTTATGTTGTCAGAAGAAAGAGGTGGATGGTTTCTCTTCTTTGCACCAAGATTGAACAAGGGCACCATTACAGATTAGCATCAGTCTGTAGGGGACTGTGGGAAGAAAGTTTGAGAAGCATTACCTTGAGATATAGGAATCTTATTTCAAGATACTATTATCAGTGAATGATCTCTTCCTAATGCTTTAAATGAAGACGGACTGTTCCTCTACCAACCTTAATGAGATCCTCCTATCTTATAAATCTGAATTCATTTCCTTATTTCTTGAGCTAAGTAAACCATGTTTATCTTGAAACCGTTCAGAGCAGTCCTCACTTTCTTAGATAGAATTCAACTTGGCAAACGTTTATACCGAAGGCTTTTCCGTGTAAAATCCAAATAATCAACCTGTAAGTGAACTTTTGGAGCACCAAGTCATTTCAGATTGTGAATTTCCTGTAGAAGACTAGGGAACCATGTGGCTCTGAAAATGAGTGTAGCTTTTTATGTCAGGTTCAAGATCTTGATGCGCTCAAACAATATTCCAGGGATAGCTGTGGCTGTCAATAGGGGATTGCGCATGACTGTTTCCATTGCACCGGCAGCTTCACGTTCCCCTGTCTGTTAGCTAAGCTGCTCTTTATTAACAGTAGATTCCAAATACAGGGCCCTAGTCTCTGCAGAGTTCATCGTGTCAGAAGGAAGCGAGCGATGGTATTGGTTGATGAGGGCTGTCAGGGTGCGTGAACTAATCACTGTGAGGGAACAGAAGAAAGAGGCTTACACCCAGTGGGTGATGGATCAAGAAATGTCTCACCCACACTCCCACCCTTTTTTTACCCACTAGCTGAGTCTTGGAAGATGAAGAGGTGTTTTTGAGGCAGAGACAACTACAGGTTTCCTGCAACATGAAATGGCAGCAGTTAGTGAAGGAGTGATGGGAAAGATCAGCTCTTTGGGGCTAGGTGTAGGCTGTGGGTGGTAGAGTCGTGGGCAGGGACATGGAGGGAAGGTCTGCGTGCCAGGCTTTGTGTGGTTGCTGTCCAGAGCTATTGGTGACATTTCGGCAGGACAGTAGCCTGATGGGATGTGTGTTTTGGAAGATCAGCCCAGCGGTGTTGCTGCTGCAGAGGGTGGCTAGAGTTGGTCAAGTACCGGTACCTAGCTAGAGTTGGACAGGACCGGTACCTGTTGAGGGACGCTTGGGTAGCATTTATCAAGAAGTCTAAAATGCAGCTCTCTTGAGGTCTAGCAATTCCTCTAGAATTTTTTCCAAAGGAATTTTAAAGGTGCGCTTAAATGTCTACATATGAAGTGGAAATTTCAGGTATTTTAGGTGTCCTGCTTTAGGAGATAAGGACCAAAATTGACTTAACTGATTCATCCATACTGTGGTCTGCATCTCTAACAAGTAAATATGGTGTGGCTGAAATACTTTTATTGACATGAAGAGAGGTTCAGAATATATTTAAGTGAAAGTAAACTGTAAAACAGTATGGCCAGTACAAAGTCCTCTGTGTTTAAAGTAAAACAAAAGTGTATGTTTGTGTAGCATAAAAAAGGAAACATCAAAGGATGTACTCACTGTGATGCCAAGTGATCTTTTATATTCTTCTTAGCTCTTTTCTATATATTCTGGTTTTTCTACAGTAAGCAGTTATTTTGTAATAAAGCTACAGTAAAACCACAAAAAGATGTCAGCTCTAAGAGAAACTGCATTCCATTTTGAGCACGTTAGGCTGCTGGCGTGGAGGTCTGCTAGGCACAGAGCTGCAGCCCGTTCTCGTTTCAGTCAGTTACCATTAATTCTGTCCTGAAGTGACAGAATTAGCTTAGCACACATTTACTTGGTTAGTGTCACGACTGTTTTCCTCAGTTACTGTAACTTCACGCTTCCAGGTGACACTGGGGAGGATCTGGTGGCAGCATTTTCAGTGCAGGGGCCTCAGCTTTTGTATCTTAATGTAAATACTCAGTGCTTCCACCTGTTGTTGAGGCCTTTTTGGCTTCTGGTTCCGGATGGCATTGGGTGAACAAGAAAACCTAGCTACAGTTTACAAGCATAAAAGCTGTCCATCTTCTCACCTGAATTCAGTGTCATCTCTGAAGCATTTATAGCTGCAGCATTTATTCTGTAGACAAATACATTTTCTGGATGATTACACATAAGGTACAGTCTGCTCTGATATGGTGTCAAGTTGATGCCTGTAAACCGAAAGCCTGAGGATTATTGACTGTAGGTGTTGAGGCCATTGAAATTGTGGTTTTCTAGGTGGACCATAGGCGCAAAGGCTGTTACACTTTGCTCGGCGTGTTTCTGATGGTAGTGTCTGCAGGTAATTGGGCACAATTTAGAGGCGCACACGGACCCAGACACAGAATGTGGCCTCAGAAGCTAACACTGGAATCAAGTTGTCTGGCCTTCAGTTAAATCCAGCCCAAGCACTGCAAAGTTGTCCTTGACTGGCAGGTTTTGTCCAGGTTTTCAAGTCGCCAAGCCATGCACGCTGGGAGTGGGTCTGAAAGTGGTTGAAGTGTGTGTAAGGCTGGTCTCCTTATCCACGATGACTGTTTGTCCAGCCTTAGCAGTGTCCGTGAGACTGGAAAAGTGATGTGGGTGATCACCTGGGAGGCGCGTGTGTGGGATGGAAAGCCAGTGTGGAGGCTGTAGGGCCAGGGTGGCTGGTGACTGTGTTTAGGTGGGCTTTATACAGGACAGTGCCTCAGTTCGGGAAGACGGTGATTTGCAAAGTGGTCGGCCAGAATAAGTTCAGGGTGGTTTAATTGTTTGCATTAAACGATACTGATTTTTGATTCATGTGGATCATTATTAGTTGCATATTTATACTTTTAAGGATACAGCAGCAATATGCAAATTATAAAAGGAGCTCTCCAACACTTTCAAGCTTTGGAAATGTCTCATGAGATCAGAATTTGTCTTCTGTCATTTACACTCCAAATTTTAATTCTGATGTTTCAAAAGTGGCCTATTTGTGGTCTCTGTTCCCATTGTTTGCCATGAACCTGGGCTCAAAGGGCAGGCTCCTCGTAGCTCTTAATACCTTGGAATGCCGTCTGGGCTTGTGCCCAGGCCATTGTTGAAGTGGGAAGCTGTAATCCACCCTGCCAACAGCTTAATTAAGAAAAAAAGGGCTCTTTACTGCTTGCTTTCCCCTCAAGTCTATTTTTTAGGATGGACAGTAAGGAGTATAATTTGGTTTTTCTTTTAAAATAATTTTCCCACCATTCACAGCCTCTTACATTTTCCCACCTCCCTTCAAAAAGGGTTTGAGATTGGACAGGTCATAAGGACGTGCACGATGAGACAGTTAAAGGTTTTGAAAGAGGAAACCACATACCCGGAAACCACATGCACAGAAGTGGGAAACTGCAGCTGAATGCATTTGCTGCAGAGCTTTTGGGACCAAGGCAGAAGATGGAGATGAGGGATTGAACAGTGTTTGCAACATCCTGCCAAAGGGGATTCCTTCCGGCCGAGGAGAGGCCCGTGGCATCACTTGGTGGCCTTGAAAGACCCCTGCCTTTTCTGAAGGCTGTGGCTCTGACTGGCAGCATAGAGTGGTACCCTCTGTGTACTTTTTTGGAGGATGAACTTGGACTGCTGCTCCATCACCCTGTGCTTCCTGTAAGGATACCTCCATCATTGACCTCGGGAGAAGCTTCCCTCAGGCCTTGGTATCTGAAAGAGTTTTTACGCTTAACCCTGAACAGTAGGACACAGTCTCGTGACTTCTCGTGGCTGCCTGCTGAAAAGTTTGTAGCTGAATTTGGGCCTACCACTAGCAAATCCGTAGGTCACGTGATGGCAGGTAGGTCTCAGCACAAGAGCACTTTGCAGTTGAAGTGGTGGCTCCTGAGAGTGCTCTCACTGAGTCAGGGTTTGCCCTGGGCAGAGCAGCCCCCACCAGGATTTGCCTTTCGTTCCTTGCATAAGGGTTTCCTACTCTTACTTTTCTTTGGTCTCATTTTCTTGCTGATTTTTCTCATCCTGTATGCATTTTGGTTAAGTTGTCTTAAATCCCTTCTGTAACAGGGGAGAATGTAAATACAGCTGGCCCTGCTATCTGCTACATCTGTGGATTCCACCATCCATGGATTGAAAATATTTGGGGGGAAAAACAATAGAAAATAACAATAATAAAAACAATACAAGTAAATACAATATAGTATAACGACTATTTACATAGCATTTACATTGTATTAGGTATTATAAGTAATCTAGAGACGATTTAAAGTATACAGGAGGGTATGTGAAGGTTTAAGCAAATACTGCACCATTTTATATCAGGGACTAAAGCGTCTGTGGATTTTGGGGTCCTGGGATCATTCCCTCTTGGATGATAAGGAACAGCTGTATATACCCTTAATTCCTATTATCCATCAGTTCTACAGAGAGAAAAACCCATATCCTCCCTTCTTTAACTTCCAAGATGATTTTATCATGAGTCCTTTCAAACTTACTGCCATGTAGCCATCAGACAGCACATGTAATAGTGATTTTGGGGAACTCACAGAAAATCTCCCCACCTTTTTAATGGTAAATAGTAGAATAACTATTAAAGCTTAAAAATCACAATCGAAACGACTCAATCTTACTCCATTTTTCTTTCAGTTTTTCTTGTTGGAAAAAAAAATTTTATTACAAAAGTAAAAATTCTCTGTTGTTACATGTTTTGATTTCTTTGGTTGCTTGTTAGCCTCAAAGCTTTTGCCCAGTTAAAACTTTTTTTCTAGCTCTAAATATACCTGTTGCAGAAAACTTAGAAAATTTAGAAAACACAAAGAAGACTATTGGCCGGGAGCGATGGCTTCCGCTTGTAATCCCAGCACTTTGGAAGGCCCAAGTGGGCGGATCACAAGGTCAGGAGTTCGAGACCAGCCTGACCAACATGGTGAAACCCTGTCTCAACTATAAGTACAAAAATTAGCTGGGCGTGGTGGCAGGTGCCTGTAATCCCAGCTACTCGGGAGGCTGAGGCAGGGGAATCGTTTGAACCCGGAAGACGGAGGTTGCAGTGAAATCACGCCATTGCACTCCAGCCTGGGCAACAGGGCCAGACTCCGTCTCAGAAAACAAAAAAAAGACTATTAAATCCTTCCGGGTTTTCCCATCCAAAAATAACCACGGTGAATACTTTGGGGGTGGAGTTGTACGTTATTTTATTTTTGTATATGTACTTTTGTTCCCTTGGTAAGCCACATCACAAGTATATACTGTTGCCTGCTTTTTAAGCTTACTCGTATATTATGAATATTTACCGAGGACAAGAGTCATGCTATAGATGCAGTTTTGTACAGAAGTGTATTTTATGTAGTTTTTCTTAAAACAACACTGAATGGAAATGGAGACTATGATATTAACCCATTTATGCCTAGAGTTCCATTATTGGAACGCTGAGCTTGTGGGAGTTATTTATATCCCGCTCAAGGTCATCACCAAGGTCTGATTTTTTTCCACACAAAAAAATCGCAACCTCTGACATAAATGGGTTAAGTCCTAACCAGCAAAGGCATTCCTTAGCTAAGCTAATACTGGTCCAGCTGAATTACTTAACTGTGATTTAACTCAGTGTAGGAATAGCGTTTAGAAACCTAGAGTGATGGAGCATTCACTTGGCACTCTCAAGTTTCAGCTGTCTTATCTGGGCTTGAGCAAGAGTTGAATATCAGTTCATTGAAAATGAGCTTTTTCTGGCAAGGCCTCTGCAAACGTTTTGTCGTTTCAATTAAGTGAGAGTTCTTTGCTCCCGGTAACAAATGTGTTGATGGCAAAGCTGACGTTTGCTTATGAAAATGAAGGAACTGGACTTGTTGATATTGCAGAAGAGGGGACAGCTTGCTTCTTTGGGAGCATTCCCTTCAATTATTTGAAATTATTAATGCATCCCCTCCTCCTTCTCAGGATGGTGGTGAATCACGATTTATGTTCCAGAACTCGTTCACTTTGTGGAGCTCTTCAAGTTAAAGGACCCTAATTGAAAAGATTATAATTTCTTAAGATTGGAGGGTTTACCAAGACTTGACATTGAGAGATTTCCCTCAAACCAACCACCAGTCATTTAGAACAGAAAAGGACAACATGAGGTTTTTCCCTGAGTTACCTAAAAAGGAACAGATAATAATTGGGTGGAGTTACCATAAAACTGTAGGGTTGAGGTTAGACTGTTTTTAAAATTAATTGGTTTCTCTTCTTGGGCAAATTACACCATTTCAAGTCATAGTTGAGGCATTAATTGCGTATGTGCTGGTTGTACTGCTGGGGCCTCTTTCGCTGTATTCTTCCTGGTGGGGCACACGGGAAGCAGGGCCAAACTAAAATGAAGTTTCATCCTCAGTCTAATAGGGAAGTTTCTCGTGTTCTACAGCAAAAATACTTGTGAAATTTAAAGTTAGACCTCTTTCCTGTAACATTGTCTGAAGTTGATAGTAAAAGAGGATTTCAGTACATAGCTTGAGGCTCAGGTTTTTAGCCGGAAATGTAAGAAGCATTTTCCACATTACCTTTGCTCCGTGTGCTCCTGAGACTGACGAGTCCATGTGGAGCCCACACTTTCCTGTCTTCCTTACTTTTTCTTTCACTACCTTATTTGATTTGCAAACTCTTGTCTTCCTTAATAATAAGTCATACTTACGTAGTGCCAGGCAGGCTTCTAAGCTGTTTACAGAGAACTCATTTAACCCTCACAACAACCCCCGTTTACAGATAAGGAAACTGAGGCACAGAGTAACTTGTCCAAAGTGGAGCTGGGATTCTCGCCCCCATGGCCTGATTCCAGAGCCAGCTCTTGACCGTGATGCTGTAGATGGCCTCCTTAGTTGGTTGTTCTTTGAAGGCAGGAATTGTCTCACCCACCCCATCTCCCAAATAACATTATAGTGTTTTAGTATTTTCATGGCTTCCTAGGTTGAAAATTTCTCAAAGATACAAGATAGAAACGATTTCTGACCTTTTGCAAACACATGTGGCACCATTAAGTCACTTACTGTACACGAGTGGGCAGTATTCAGTCCACACATTTTTGACCTCTATTATGTGCCAAGCACTGAAATTATTTACATTTTCAAAGAATTGTTGCGACTGCCAAATGAAAAACGTTTCTCTCTAAAGAGAGCATTATCAGGGGCTCCTCGACTTGAATGGGGGGGTCATTGCACTGTAATTTTGTCCTTACGAACTTCCCAAGGCTGGAGGAGTTCTGAGAAGTTATCTCCCCTCCCTGTGTCACCGCATCAGAAGACTGTGTATAGCTTGTCACACATTCACACATTGTCACATTTGCAAAAGGACTTGTCCCTTTGTAGATGGGATTGGTTTTTCTTTAAATTAATTGCCACATCTCTATGTTTATTCTACATCCTTTTTGTTCAGGAGCATATCCTTTGTGAAAATGAAGTGCAGTACCTAGAACAGTATCTGTTAATAACCGTGGAATGAATGTCTGGGCTGAATTTGTTTTTTGTTGTTATTGTTGTTCTTTGTTAATGAGTTATTTAAGTGGCGTAAGAATACGGGTCCATTTTAAATCCATAGGCACTAAGGGAAAACATTAACAACACCATCTTATATCCATTCTGTGATTTTGACATCTCAGAAATTAGGATGCATTTTATAGTTACCGGCGTCATGGGATTATGATTGGCAGTATTTTTTAAGTTTGTTGATAGATAAAACAATGGTGCATCTTCCAGTTAACATCCTAAATTTGATGAAAAAATGTATATATTTAATCCTTGCACTTTTTGAGAGGCGTGTTGGCAGAAAGTTGAATTCCATTGAATTTTGCCTCTACTTGAAAGAGATACATTCGAAGTTGTTTTGTATTCCTCATATTTGGGTTTGGAAGAGAAATAAAAGCCAGTCATTTGTTTTCCAAGTGCTTCATTGTAAGTTCTTTTTAAAATTACAAAAGTAAATATTTAGAATCTCAGTTTTGCAAGATGAAAAAAGTTCTGGAAATGGATGGTGCCGATGGTTTCACAACACTGAATGCTGCTGAACTTTACATTTAGAAATGGTTAAGATGATAAGTTTTATGTTATGTGTATTTTATCACAATTTAAAAAAAAACAATATGATACTTATGCAGTTGTCCTTCAATATAGAGATGCATAGAATAAAAAGTGAAAGTCACCTTTGTCCACACACATTCCAGCTCCTAATTTTCCTCCTTGTGTACCTCTTCCGCAGAGATTTGGTGTGTATCTTTTCAGATATTTCTCTCCTAAGACTTTCCCTTAAAGATGTGTGGGGGTTTCATTGATCCTTCAAGTAGTTTTTCACTATAATAAATACACTTGTAACAGGTAAAATAAAAAATATTTGAAAGAACATCATTTGATAACTGCTTTTTTGATTTTAGGATTAAATTTACTATTTTATGTATTCTCCACGACACATTTTTCTTGGAAGTAGTCTGTATGAATGAATTATTATAGCCAAACAACTTTAGATCTGAATACAGAACGTGAAGAAAGTAGGAGGGAAAGTGCGATATGATAGCCTTCAATTAGCTGCTCAGCAGAAGCAGCCTTTACGTGGTTTCCTCGCAGTTGACCACTCATCTTCCCTCTGTTGATGGGCAACCGTTGTCTCTTAAACCCGGGTCTGGGCTGCTGCAGTAGTTTACTCGGTGGTCTTCCTGTGTCCTCTCTGGCTTCCTTCGGCCCTCTTCTCCATTCCTAGGGAGTTCAAAATGTGTGGGCCTTAATCTTGTCTTCTGCCGCATTCCCTCTAGAGGCTTCCTGTGGCTCTTGCAACATAGAGGCCTGCATCTCTAGTGTACTCTGCCAGGCCTTGCACATTTGCCTCTGTTTTTTTTTTTTTTTTTTTTTTTGAGATGGAGTCTTGCTCTTTTGTCCAGGCTGGAGTGCAGTGGTGCGATCTTGGCTCATTGCAACCTCTGCCTCCCGGGTTCAAGCAATTCTTCTGCCTCAGCCTCCTGAGTAGCTGGGATTACAGGCACACGCCACCATGCCTGGCTAAATTTTGTATTTTTTTTTTAGTAGAGATGGGGTTTCACCATGTTGGCCAGGCTGGTCTTGAACTCCTGACCTTGTGATCTGCCTGCCTCAGCCTCCTAAAGTGCTGGGATTACAGGCATAAGCCACTGCGCCCGGCCACATTTGCCTCTATATTAGTCTGTTCTCACACTGCTGATAAAGACATACCAAAATAAGTAATTTATAAAGAAACAGAGGGGTTTTTTAAATTATTTTATTTATTTATTTATTTTGAGACAGAGTCTTGCTCTGTCTCCCAGGCGGGAGTGCAGTGGCAGGATCTCGGCTCGCTGCAAGCTCCGCCTTCTGGGTTCATGCTATTTTCCCGCCTTAGCCTCACGAGTAGCTGGGACTACAGGCGCCTGCCAGCACGCCCGGCTAATTTTGTTTTTTGTATTTTTAGTAGAGACGGGGTTTCACCGTGTTAGACAGGATGGTCTCGATCTCCTGACCTCAGGATCCACCCGCCTTGGCCTCCCAAAGTGCTGGGATTACAGGCGTGAGCCACCATGCCCAGCCCAGAAACAGAGGTTTAATGGACTCACAGTTCCACATAGCTGGGGAGGCCTCACAATCATGGCGGAAAGTGAAAGGCACATCTTACTTGGTGGCAGACAAGACAGAATGAGAGCCAAGCAAAAAGGGAAACCCCTTGTAAAATTATGAGATCTCATGAGACTCACTCCTGACCATGAGAACAGTGTGGGGGAAGCTGCCCCCATGATCCACTTACCTTCCCCTGGGTCCCTCCCACAACATGTGGGAACTGTGGGAGCTATCATTCAAGATGAGATTTGGGTGGGGACACAGCCAAACTGTATCAGCCTTCTTCCTCGCCTCATGACAGCGCTCTCGTGCCCTGCATTCCTTGATGTTTACCCTATTTCAGGGGAAGGCTCCCTGTTCTGTTGGTCCAGCTCATGTCCTGTGCTCTGCCCTTTGGGAGTACTTCTCTTAGTTCATAATAATATATACATTAGTCTCATTATTCTGGTAAGTGTCTGTCTCTCCTGATGTCCTCTCTCTGAGTTGGGGATCACGTTTTTGTTCACCACCGCATCCCTTTAGCTTAGCACATACCTGGCACTTGGTTCAAAGAAAATTTTTTGAGTGAACCATTTGATTTTGTTTTTTGTTTTATAGAGCTGAGAAGTTTTTAGGTAGGGAGTTGATAGTATCACAAAATTAATCTGTATACCCAGACCTTGGTCCCCTGGCAGTTTGGTTTTCAGCCATAACTAAAACTTAGTTATCCCAGAACAGTTTTAACACTTCTTCATTTTTTGTTGGGGTTCTTTTGAAAATTAATTTAGACTTTGCAATACGCGGTAACCTGGGCTTTCATTAAGAGGAACCAAGCAGGCCAAGTAGCTTTTTATCATTCCATTGAACACGGCGATACAAGATGAGCAGATAACGTGAATTCCTGAAAATCAGCTTGGAATAAACTGTTCTCTAACTGGTATTTATTTTAATTCCAGAACGTGGTCCAAGACAATTCCTGGGAAAGTTCAGTTCTTCTCAAGTGAGGGTTCTGACACATCTGTACCAATTCCAGTAGTGCCGCTACGGGGTGTGGACGACTCCTACCCGCCCCAGAAGAAGTCCTTCATGATGCTCAAGTACATGCACGACCACTACTTGGACAAGTATGAATGGTTTATGAGAGCAGATGATGACGTGTACATCAAAGGAGACCGTCTGGAGAACTTCCTGAGGAGTTTGAACAGCAGTGAGCCCCTCTTTCTTGGGCAGACAGGCCTGGGCACCACGGAAGAAATGGGAAAACTGGCCCTCGAGCCTGGTGAGAACTTCTGCATGGGGGGGCCTGGCGTGATCATGAGCCGGGAGGTGCTTCGGAGGATGGTGCCGCACATTGGCAAGTGTCTCCGGGAGATGTACACCACCCATGAGGACGTGGAGGTGGGAAGGTGTGTCCGGAGGTTTGCAGGGGTGCAGTGTGTCTGGTCTTACGAGGTAAGAACAGAATTCTTTACCATGGGAAAAACTTAATTTTGTCAATTTTGTCATTAGTTCTGAGCGTGTCATAGGAAACTAGAGATGATATCCTCTTTGAGGGTTAAAGTTGGTATTATTCTACATTTTTAGCCTTAGATTAAAAAAAAAATTCGGTTCCCCTTTATTACCTTTTCTTGGCTTTGAGCACATGTCTTCTGTACTTTTTCTCCCCCCAGAGAGAGTCTTGCTCTGTCTCCCAGGCTGGAGTGCAGTGGCGCGATCTCGGCTCACTTTAACCTCCGCCTCCTGGGTTCAAGCAATTCTCCTGCCTCAGCCTCCCGAGTAGCTAGGATTACAGGCAGGCGCCACCACGCTAGGCTGATTTCTGTATTCTTGGTAGAGACAAGGTTTCACCATGCTGGCCAGGCTGGTCTCGAACTCTTGACCTTGTGATCTGCCTGCCTCAGCCTCCCAAAGTGCTGGGATTACAGGCGTGAGCCACTGCGCCCAGCTCTTCCATACTTTTGTCCTAATACTTAGTTAATAAATAATGGCATTTGGGGCCTAAAGAAAAGATAATGGGTTGCTGATGGTCACTGTGATATTTTCTTGATTATCCAGAAAATCATCTTGTCTGACTTCTGCTGATTCCACAGATGTAATTGCAAGAATGTAGGATATCTCCCTATTTGTTTTCGCAAAGGCCTGGCTCTTCTCTTCTGGTCATAATGACCTACACAGATTAGAAACTTAACGTGTTTTGAATTTATAAAAGGAATCATGATGTAAAAAAGCCAATAGCATTTGACTTCGCATTTGTTGTGTACCTTGACTGTTCAGATAGTTACTTTAATCTGTGAGTTTATAATATAGTTGTTGCTTTCAGAATAGTTGTCATGCAACTCCTGAGTTACCGTGACACATAAATGAAATTTGCCAAAGGAAGTCCGCTTGTAGATGTTTTCTCTGTAGCAGTTCTAGAGAAGATGGATTGGCTTTGGACTTTCCTCTGTTGTTGCTGCACCCTTTGCCTGCAGATTGCACAATCTGATACCAGTTAATGGTGAAAAAAATTATTTAGGTTGTATTGTCTTTAGGTTGATAAACTCCTGGCAGTTGTGAGGAGCAGAGGTAATTGCTAGATCTTTTGCCCAAGAAAAAGAATACACTTTCTAATATGAACTGTTAGCTTTTTTCTGAACTAATGTTCTAAAGCACGTACTTGAGTGAAAGAGCAGTATTCTTGCCTGTACTTGTCCACCCCTAGACTTGCTTTTAAATGTCTGCTAATCACTCTTACTTTTTTTGTTGTTTGAAATTTAGGGAAGTGGACATTTTCAAGCATACAGGGAGTGGTCATGTAATTTTTAATTACAAAGTCACAAAGATACATTTTAAATCCTAAATGTGATCTTGAGTGAACTCTTCAATCCCTGTGTGCCTTACACTATCCCCCCAACCCCAGCACATAGGGGACAGCTCACTGGGCCTACGGGATCTCTCTGTTGTCACGGATTTTTGCAGCGAGGAAAGCTGTTTGGGGGTTTCACGCTGTTTTAAGCAGAATACAGCTGGCAATATTTCTGCATTTTTCCCCATCCTAATTAAGTAGTTATAACCTTGACACATTTCATTATGGTTGAAATATGTAACACATTGTATATTTTGGAACACTTTCCCCTGACCATCATCTCCGAGAAGCCAACCTTCTTGCTGGAATCATAGAAGACAGACCTTCTTTTGGGAGAGAATTTTTAAAAGTATGTCTTAGTTAGGTCGTGCTGTTATATACTGCTGGACGGACACCAACAGAGCCAGTCTCTTGAGTTTGATCAAGAACTTGGGTTTAGCGTTAGTGCCAAGATGTAGTTAGAAAGTGTCATCCTGGGGCTGCAGGGTGGGAGGCCATTTTGGAGATGATTTTCCTCTGACGTGAGGTAATCACAAAAGGTTTCTGATGGCCTGCGATGGGGTGCATGGAATGATCCTGTCTGGACACCTGGAGCCCCCTCTTAGGCTTGGTGCGTCCTGTCAGTGGCCTCATCAGCTGAAGGGACCTGGTTGGTGAGGAGGCCTCCTCCACGTGTGGTTCCCTGTCTCCCTGCCTTGGGAGGTGGGTCAGGGACAGCAGCAGCAAGGCTCTCCTTGGGAGTGTGGTTATTGGGCCTGCTGCCGCTCTGCGTTTCTTTAAATGCCCTGTGGTGTCAGAGCTTTGACTGACTGCTGCAGGCTTCTCCTGGGCCTGTGCCACAGGGCACTCCCACCTGCAGTGCCCAGAGCTCTCTTTTTCTCTTCTGTGAGCTGCCTTGCCTGTTCATAGTCTTGGCCCATATTTCTGCTGAAATGTTGTCTTACGGTTTTGTTGAAGTGCTTTATTCTGGATAGAGTATCTTTTCTCAGACTGTGACTTAACTTTTCACCTTAATTGTGGGATTTTTATTGTACACAAATTGTGAATCTAAGTGCAATCTAATGCATCATTCTTTTCCATTACGGTTTATGCTTTTGTGTTTAAGAAATTCTTCCCTTCCTTAGGTCACGAATATTTTTTCTCCTGTATGTTTTCTTACATGTTTGAAGTGTTCCCTTTCACGTGTAGTTCTTCATTATAATGTTAAGAATTCATCTATTGGAACACTTGCCATCTTATTAGACCTTTGATTTCTATTTTTTTCTTTTTCTTTTTATAAAGCTTTAAGTGCTTCTAACCTAAGTTGTTATTAGGTTTATCATTGTGTTCACCACTCAGGTAAGATTAATCCTTCGTGTGGATGAGGAACTTTTATTAAACTTCCTGTAAATCTAGTTTCCCCATTAAGGTTCACATTATGGGAAATTATTGAGGTGGAGTCTTATGTTAAAGACAATTACGTTAAGCTTTGGGACTTGGAAGGTACTTATTTTGCCCTATTATAAGCCTAGCCAGAAGGTATAGTTTTTTTTTTGGCGAGTAGAAATAATACCTTGGGATAACACTTAGGTAATTAAAATGACTTGTGAGGAACAACTGTCAAAATCAAAGTCTGGATTCATTTCTAAACTTGTTTTGATAATTATTGGTGGTTATTAATAAATGGCTTTGAGAACTTTGTTTGGAGATAATGTTAGACTCACAGAGAAGTCACAGGATAGTGAGAGTGTAGGCCTGGAGGCTGGGGAAGAGCTGGGAGGAGCTCAGCTCCTGGTTCCCCTTGCACACGGTGTCAGCAATACTGACTCAACTCAGGTGAGGTGTTTTTGAGAATTATTATTGAAAATTTTGAAATAGGAATTCATTTTATCAAGGCAAATACATGAAAAGCTATACTACTCTTAAGAGGGAACAAAAAGAAAATTGACTTAAGTAACCTATTCATTTTGTCTTTGACTTTTGCTTCGACGTGTGCTGTACGTGTGGGAAAGTGCATAGGTCGTAAGTGCAGAGCCCAGTGGATTTTCACAGACTGCACGCGGGCAACCAGTAGATCTTTCTTTTATTATTTTCTCATATTTGACTAGGGGTGAAGCTGTAGACAGTAATGATTATTAATGAAATTTGGAGATAGGCAAAGGTGTATTTGACAGCTTTAAAATATTAATTGTTTTTAATAGCCAATACTGTCGCGTGGCTCAAAATTCAGAAGTGCAAAGGGCTTATAGGAATACGTCTTCCTTCCTCTGCCTCCGGCCCCTGGGCTTCCGCTGTGAATTAGCCATCATGGTGCCTCAGGTTTCCTGCGTATGGTATCATATGCAAACAATGAAGTTTCTACTTCTCTCCCCGTTTACATGAATGGTAGCGTAATACCTACCATCTATGTCTTGGAAGATTTCCCATTTGGTAAATAAAAGAACTTCGTCTTTTTGATGGACATTCGGGCTATTTCCAGTTCTTTCAGCAGTGTTTCTAGGCGGTCATTTAGCCCAAGGCTCCCCAATCTTTTTCACATCTTGACATTGACTCAATTCACTCACGCTGAGGAGCCTGCCTCCAAGGGCTGCTGTTACCCCAATCCCTAGCTCCTGTCCCCTCCACCACCCCTACAGCCCCATACCACTCTAGGCCTGGAAGGATTGTTATCTGGGCACACATGGAACTTGTTCATGTTACACCCGCACACCAAAATATACCAGTTATGAAGCTCTGAGTTAGCCAGTAAGTACTTGTTAAGGGTTCATTAATGAGCCCAGAACTGCCTTCTGAATTGGTAGGGAAATTGCAAAAGATTGAAACATGAATGGCCACCTTTTTCTCCCTCAAGGACTTTAGAGTAGTTGAGGAGACAAAGACCATATGTTCATGAACCAGTTGAAAAGAAATTAAAAATATGAAACCTGTGATACTGATTTTAAATATAAAACAGTACAGGGAAGGCTGAAATGGATAATGTTCTTTTTATGGGGAGGCATATATCATCAAGGGAAATTGGAGTTTGCAACAAAATGTGTAAAAAGATAAAATCTTCCTTGTTAGTCTGTCTTATAAAGGAATGTTGAACATCCATATACCAGAAGCCTGGGATATTTTTCCCTTTAATAATAGAAGAAATAATGTTTCTTTTTTAAAAAAAATTCACACATTATAATTGTACATATTTATGGAGTATGGTTTAATGTATTCATGTATATGTTGTATAAGGATCAAATCAGGAAGGTTGACATGTCCATCACCTCATGAGAGGTTTTTGAATGTTCTCTCCACAAAGAAATAATTTTTCTTGACTTTGGGTTGTCACGGAGATGATTTGTGTTCCAGTAGTCCCTTCCTCACTCATTTAGGCTGCCCATTAAACTCGCAGGCCTGAGAACCAGGCAGACCCGCAGTGGCTAGATGTCCCAGAGAGTGAGCACTAATGCTGCATGTTCTATCCATTATCAAAAGTAGGGTATTAGGGCCGGGCGTGGTGGCTCAGCACTTTGGGAGGCCAGGGTGGGTGGATCACCTGAGGTCAGGAGTTCAAGACCAGCCTGGCCAACATGGTGAAACCTCATCTCTACTAAAAATACAAAAATTAGCCGGGCCTGTTGGCGGGCGCCTGTGGTCCTAGTTACTCTGGAGGCTGAGGCAGGAGAATCACTTGAACCTGGGGAGCAGAGGTTGAAGTGAGCCGAGATCACGCCACTTCACTCCAGGCTGGGCAAAGAGCAAAACTCCATCTCAAAAAAAAAAAAAAAAGTGGGATATTGAAGTCTCTAATATCATCATTATTATTTTTGAGGCAGAGTCTCGCTCTGTCACCCAGGCTGGAGTGCAGTGGCATGACCTCAGCTCACTGCAACCTCTGCCTCCTCGGTTCAAGCGATTCTCTGGCCTCAGTCTCCTGAGTACCTGGGATTACAGGAGTATGCCACCATGCCCAGCTAAATTTTGTATTTTTATTAGGGATGGGGTTTCACCATGTTGACCAGGCTGGTCTTGAACTCCTGGCCTCAAGTGGTCTGCCTGCTTCAGCCTCCCAAAATGCTGGGATCACAAGTGCGAGCCACTGTACCTAGTCAGAAGTCTCTAATGTTATTGTTGAATTCTCTATTTCTTCCTTCAGTTCTGTCAGGTTTTTCTCCTTTTATTTCAGGGCTGTGTTTTGGGATGTATATATGTTTATATTTGTTATACCTGTTTGATGGATAGACACTTTTATCATTATAAAATTCCTTCTTTGTCTCTAGTAACAATTTTTGTCTGAAGTCTATTTTGGCTGATATTAGTATAATGACTCCAGCTCTCTTGGTTACCATTTGCGTGGTATATCTTTTTTCATCCTTTTACATTCAACTTGTTTGTGTCTTTGAATGTAAAGTGTGTCTCTCATGAAGATAGCATATAGTTGGATCATTTAAAAAATGCATTCTGCCAATATTGCCTCATAATTGGAGTATTTAATTAATTTGCATTTAATATAATTACTGATAGAGGAGGACTTATGTCTGCCATTTTGCTGTTTTCTGTATGTCATATCTTTGTTTTTCTGTTACTCCAGTACTACCTTTTTTATTACCTAGTGTACCATTGTAATTCCCTTGTCATTTCTTTTACTGTATTTTTTAGTAGTTGCCTTGGGGATGAACATCTTACCTGATAATTTAGTTCCGATTAATACCAACTTAATGACAGTAGTAAACACAAGATTTGCTCATGTGTAGCTGTGTTGTCTCCTCTCTTTGTGCTGTTGTTGTCAAATAAATTATATCTTTATACATTGTATGCCAGTCAACAGAGATTTATAATAATTGCTTTATGTACTTATCTTTTAAATCAGATCAGAGAAAAAAGGAATTACAAATAAAAAATACATTTATACCCTTTTTTACCTATGTAGTTACCCTTATGGGGCTTCTTATTCATGCCTATTTGAGTTACTGTATAATGTTCTTTCATCTCAGCTTGAAAGACTTCCTTTAATATTTTTCATAGAGCAAGTTTGCTAGAGATGAATTCCTTTTGTTTCTCTTGGAATGTCCTAATTTCTCCTTCACTTCTTTCCTAAGGGCATCTTTCTTGGATATAGAATTCTTGGTTGCCAATCTTTTTTTCTTTTATCACTTTGAATGGATGCTTTCTGGCCTTCATGGTTTCTGGTAAGAAATCAGTTGTTAATCTTGTTGAGGATCCTTTGTATGTCATGAGTTGCTTTTCTTGCTACTCTTAAGATTCTCTTTGGCTTTCAACAGTTTGATTAGGATGTGTCTAGGTGATCCCTTTGAGTTTATCATACTTGGAGTTTGTTGTATCTCTTGGTTATGTGGCTTGTTTTTCATCAAATTTGGAGATTTTTCACTTATTATTTCTTGAGTATTTCTGCCCCTTTCTCTCTGTTTCTGTTTTCCTTTGGAATGCCCGTCATGCTGTGTTCTACTCATTTTTACTCCTGTTTTCTTTCTCTTTCTCACACTAGATAATTGCAATGGCCTACTTTCAGTTTCACGGATTCTTTCCTCTGCCTGTTTAAATCTGTTGTGATATTTTCATTTCAGATATTGTACTTTTCAGCTCCATAATTTCTGTTTGGCTCATTAAAAATACAAATAATTTCTGTCTCCGTATTGGCTGCTTTTTCCGCCTTTGTATGGGCCATACTTTCTTGTTTGTTTGATACCTCATAATTTTTTTTTTGGAAACTAGACATTTACTTACTATTATTTAAATGTGACAACTCTTGAAATCACATTCTACCCCTTCAGGGATGTTATTGCTGGGTTTTGTTGTTTGTTTAGTGTCTTTTCAGAACCAATTCTGTACAGTGTATATTTTTTGTATGTGGCCATGGAAGTCTCTACATGATTTGCTTAGTGCTTAGCTAATGACTGGACAGAGATTTCCTTAGATGCCTGGAACTAAAAAGTTTCTGGCTCTTTGCTGAGGGTCTTTGTATACCTGTTGGTGCTTGCCCTGAACACTCAGCAGGCATTTGACAACCCTGCCTTAAACTTCACTTAACTGCTTAACTTGCTTGTACAGAGAGCTTAGGGCCTTCTTGGATCTTTGCTGAACCTGCACGCACTCCCACACATGCATGTGGCCTTGTAGATTCCCAGGAGTAATATATTGAAGCTTTTTCAAAACCCCATATCGCATCTTATTCCCTGCTTTTCTTTTTAAGCTTTTTATTTAGCCTGTTTTTTGTTTGTTTGCTCCCCACACACACTGCGTTTATCCTTAGCCGTCCCCTTGGGCAGTGCTGTATTCAACAATTGCCTGTGATTGTGTTTGACCAGCCCGCTTTCCCCTTCCAAGAAGCTGTTTGCAATAGGAAAATTCTGAGTCAGGTCAAATAAAGACAACATTGCAAGGTCTTCCAGGGAACCACCAGATAGGTCAGATAATGACAGTTCTTTGGGAATGGGGCTTTGAAGGAGCTCCAGCCCCTCTTTGACTCCTCTAGTGGCTTCCAAGCTGCTGGTTTTTGCTGTGATTGTAGACTGTTGTTTTTCAAGGCTAGGGTAGAAAACAGACTGGAAATAGGGCAAATTAAAATGCCACCAAGCTTACTGTTACCAAAATTTTTGTCTTTTTCTTGCATAAATACTGTCTGGATTACTGCAAATCTTTAATATCCAGAGTCCTGGAAAGGTTGCCTCTGCCCATTTTTGTCAGTGTTCGCTTTACTTTCAGGGCAGACAGAATTTTTGGAGGTCTTCACTCTGCCATTTTCACTGATGTCACCTAAGAGCATCTGTTGTGGGGACTTAGCTCCACAGCTTAAATTTTGCTTTTTATAATTAGATGAATTACGCTGAGTGTCGCCTTATAGTCTGTTTAAGAAGTCAGGGTATTGTGCTCTAAAAATTAGACTTCCAACCAATTAGTTACAATATTCACATACATTCATTTCAAAAATAAATTTTGGACATCTGTAGCAAGACACTGTGCTAGCTGGGGACACAACAGTGCAGAAAGCCAAGACCATGGTCTCATATGCTGGTGGAGCGAGGTGGGGTGCAGTGAGAGACAGTACAGAGGAGTATGTGTGGTATGTTTAGGACATAGCACAGTGGCCAGCATGAGTGGAGTGACAAGGCAGAGTGGGGCGAAGGGTAAGGCCAGATGGCATCAGAGTTGAGGGGAGGCAGGGAATGCTGAGGACATTGGTTTGGGCACAAATAGGCCTGACTTGAATCATGGCGCTTCATTCAGCTTTGTTCTTCACTAGCTGTGTGGTCTTGGGCAGCGAGTTACCTGACTCCCCTGAACCTTAATTTCCTTAAAGATGGGGTGAGGGTGAAAATTGTCTACGTTATAGGGTGGTTCCAAGGATAAATTGAGTTGATGCATGTTACCTATTACCATAGCTCATGTTTGGGACAGGTGAGTGCTTGCTTGTGAAATGTGAGGGCTACTGGAAACTGTCCTCAAGTATCTGAAAAGCAAAGCCCTTCGGAACTCATTCCCTGAGACCACCACATAGATTTTGATCTATGTAAACAAATACTTGAATATGCTTTGTAGTAACATTGTAGTCTTGGAATCTCATGTTTTTGTTTTTTACAATTTAGGGAAGACTATTTTGACAGAACCAATTATAGTTTACCTAAAATGGATGTGTTTGTTGCTTTGGATCTGTGATTATTTTGTTGGCAAAACAAACCTTCTCCAGGTACATGAACAACTCTGAAATGGTTTCACCATTGGGTATATCAGAGTCCTGTGATCGTGAGAGCCTGTTAGCACGTTCTCAGGAGGTGGGATCGACATATCGTTTTCTTTTATCTTAAGACGTAGCACAGTGGCATTTCCTGTATACATTTGAAGAGATTGAGATCACAGCTGTTATCACCTCAATTCCCATAATAGAACTGGCGTGTTAGTCCGTTCTCACACTGCTATAAGGAAATACCTGAGACTGGGTAATTTATAAAGAAAAGAGGTTTAATTGGCTGGTGGTTCAGTAAGCTGTACAGGAAGCATAGCACAGGCATGTGCTTGGCTTCTGGGAGGCTTCAGGGAGCTTTTACTCATGGTAGAAGGCAAAGGGGGAGTAGACATCTCACATGGCACAAGTGGGAGCAAGGGGAGGGGGGTGGTACACATGTTTAAACAACCAGATCTTGAACTAACTCACTGTTAGGACAGCACCACAGATAAACCATTCATGAGGGATCCACCCCCATGATCCAGTTCCTCCCACCAGGACCCACCTCCAACACTGGAGATTACATTTCAACATGAGATATGGGTGGGGACAAGTATCCAAACTATATCAACGGTAATCTGCCTTTTAAAACGTATATCAATATTCAAAGCATTTTGAAATAAGAATAAAACAAGGCTCGGCAGTGGCTCACGCCTGTAATCGCAGCACCAAGCTGGGAGAATCACTTGAGCCCAGGAGTTCAAGACCAGCCTGGGCAACATAGTAAGACCCTGTATCTGCCAAAAAAAAAAAAAAATTAGCTGGGTATTTTGTTGCACGCCTGTGGTCCTAGCTACTTTGGAGGTGAGGTGGGAAGATGGCTTGAGCCTGGAAGGTTGAGGCTGCAGGGAGCTGTGACTGTGCCACTGCACGCCAAGGCAGAATACTGTAAGCTGTATGGGAAAGCACAGGGTGGGTGCCTGGATCAATTAGAGCAGGCAGGATGAGTTGGGGAGCAGTGGGAGGCACTCTCGTTGCCTGGGCCACGCCCTTCTGTAAAGGTGACTGGGTTTCTGGACTGTTCCAACCAATCACGAAGGCATCCTTTCACATTTTTAAGAGGTCTTAAGATGGCATCAGCGAAGCTTTTGAGTCTTTAGTTCTAACATTTAATCATCTTTATTGAACTAATAAGACTCTGGTGTTTGAAAAGGAACAGGTGAGGGAACAGAGGTGCAGCTGGATCTGGTGGTGGCAGTGTTGTCTGCGATAGGAAAATCGGAGGTGAAGTGTAAGGTTTAGAAGTGTAAGTCAGCGTGTGTGTGGACGTCAAGTATTAGCATTGCCTGTGGGTCTTAGACCAGGTGGGAGTTTCTTAGAGGCAGAGCGTCTGCAAAAGAATCCCTTGAGGTGCTTGCTAATGGGCACATTTCTAGGCCCCAGACTTGGCAGGTGGAGTCCAGTGATCTGCGCTGTTTACAGGCTTCTCTGGTGAATCTTACACTTGCTAGTGTTTAAGAACCATCATTGCCATTTATACTCTTAAAACATTTCTTATGATTTAGTGATGTTATGGATGTGTGGAAACTGAAGTTATGTTTTTGTTAATTGACATCATCCCGTTTAGCCCTGGGTCTTTCTAGTAAGTAACTTTTATAAAGTCAGGTTAGTGGGAGGCCAGACTTGGCACATAAATGCCCCCAGTCATATGTTTGATAGGTTAATGCTTTATATATATGTATTCTTTTCCTTTCTTCTCTCCTCTGAGCCATGTTACTGGCAATGAGTTGTATAACCAGATGCAGTAATGTGTCACTTAATGACAGGGATGCATTCTGAGAAGTATATCCTCAGGTGATTTTGTTGTGTAAACATCATAGAGAGCACTTACACAAGCCTAGATGGTAACAGCCTCCAACACACCTAGGCTGTATGGTGTAGCCTGCGGCTCCTAGGCTACAAACCTGTACAGCGTGTTACTGTGCTGAATACTGTAGGCAACTGTAAGACAATGGTAAGTGTTTGTATTTCTAAACATATCACAACATATGAAAGGTACAGTGAAAATAAGGTATTACAGTCTTACGGGACCACAGTGTAAGGGGTCAGTTGTTGACTGAGACATTGTTACAGGGGCCAGGACTGTAAAAGTGAGCAGATGATAAGCACTAAATCCTGAGTCCCAATGTGGAAGTACTCTGTAGTAGATGAGGCCTGAGTCCCAGTGTGGAAGTACTCTGTAGCAGATGAGGCCTGAGTCCCGGTGTGGAAGTGCTCTGTAGCAGATGAGGCCTGAGTCCCGGTGTGGAAGTACTCTGTAGCAGATGAGGCCTGAGTCCCAATGTGGAAGTGCTCTGTAGTAGATGAGGCCTGAGTCCCGGTGTGGAAGTACTCTGTAGCAGATGAGGCCTGAGTCCCAATGTGGAAGTGCTCTGTAGTAGATGAGGCCTGAGTCCCGGTGTGGAAGTGCTCTGTAGCAGATGAAGCCTGAGTCCCAGTGTGGAAGTCCTCTGTAGCAGATGAGGCCTGAGTCCCAATGTGGAAGTGCTCTGTAGTAGATGAGGCCTGAGTCCCGGTGTGGAAGTGCTCTGTAGTAGATGAGGCCTGAGTCCCGGTGTGGAAGTCCTCTGTAGTAGATGAGGCCTGAGTCCCGGTGTGGAAGTGCTCTGTAGTAGATGAGGCCTGAGTCCCAGTGTGGAAGTGCTCTGTAGCAGATGAGGCCTGAGTCCCGGTGTGGAAGTGCTCTGTAGCAGATGAGGCCTGAGTCCCAGTGTGGAAGTCCTCTGTAGCAGATGAGGCCTGAGTCCCAATGTGGAAGTGCTCTGTAGTAGATGAGGCCTGAGTCCCGGTGTGGAAGTACTCTGTAGCAGATGAGGCCTGAGTCCCAGTGTGGAAGTGCTCTGTAGCAGATGAGGCCTGAGTCCCGGTGTGGAAGTCCTCTGTAGCAGATGAGGCCTGAGTCCCAGTGTGGAAGTCCTCTGTAGCAGATGAGGCCTGAGTCCCGGTGTGGAAGTCCTCTGTAGCAGATGAGGCCTGAGTCCCAGTGTGGAAGTGCTCTGTAGCAGATGAGGCCTGAGTCCCGGTGTGGAAGTCCTCTGTAGCAGATGAGGCCTGAGTCCCGGTGTGGAAGTCCTCTGTAGTAGATGAGGCCTGAGTCCCGGTGTGGAAGTACTCTGTAGCAGATGAGGCCTGAGTCCCGGTGTGGAAGTACTCTGTACTAGATGAGGCCTGAGTCCCGGTGTGGAAGTACTCTGTACTAGATGAGGCCTGAGTCCCGGTGTGGAAGTACTCTGTAGCAGATGAGGCCTGAGTCCCAGTGTGGAAGTACTCTGTAGCAGATGAGGCCTGAGTCCCAGTGTGGAAGTCCTCTGTAGCAGATGAGGCCTGAGTCCCGGTGTGGAAGTGCTCTGTAGTAGATGAGGCCTGAGTCCCGGTGTGGAAGTGCTCTGTAGCAGATGAGGCCTGAGTCCCGGTGTGGAAGTGCTCTGTAGCAGATGAGGCCTGAGTCCCGGTGTGGAAGTGCTCTGTAGTAGATGAGGCCTGAGTCCCGGTGTGGAAGTCCTCTGTAGCAGATGAGGCCTGAGTCCCGGTGTGGAAGTCCTCTGTAGCAGATGAGGCCTGAGTCCCGGTGTGGAAGTCCTCTGTAGCAGATGAGGCCTGAGTCCCGGTGTGGAAGTCCTCTGTAGCAGATGAGGCCTGAGTCCCGGTGTGGAAGTGCTCTGTAGTAGATGAGGTGATGAAAACAAAGAACTTTTGGCGAGGGGTTAAACTGACAAACACCTTAAAGCTAAAACTGTAAGATATTTTAAAACATCTTTTGTTTCTGTAATTGATCATTTCACACATGTTCATGTGGTCTGGTGATAAGCCTTCTTAAGCCTCAGCTTTTATTAGTTGCCATGAACTGTAACTCCGGATTTATTTATCAAACAAATTATAGTTTAAACAAAGTAGTTGGTCGGGCATGGTGGCTCTTGTCATCCTAGCACTTTGGGAGGCCGAGGTGGGTGGATCACCTGAGATCAGGAGTTCGAGACCAGCCTGGCCAACATGGCAAAACCCTGTCTCTACTAAAAATACAAAAAATTAGCCGGGCGTGGTGGTGGGCGCCTATAATCCCAGCTGCTTGGGAGGCTGAGGCAGGAAAATCACTTGAACCTGGGGGGCAGAAGTTGAAGTGAGCCCAGATCACGCCACTGCACTGCAGCCTAGGCAAAGAGCAAAACTCTGTCTCAAATAAAGTAGTTAACAAAGTATTTGTTAATCACTGTGGTGGTTTTAATGCTCATTTTAAAGTCTTTGATAATCTTCCTCCTGGAAGTGGAGCTTAATCTCCCTCCTCTTGACTGGAAGGACAGGGTGACTCAAGGCTCCTGAATGGAGCGGAGAACAGGAATCTGGTGGACACCACCTTGACATCACAGGAGTGGGTCACATTTATATCAGGTACCCCCCCACCATGATGGCATGAGAAAGACACATCACCTCTGCATAGTCTTCCCCAAATCCACAACCCCAGTTTAATCAGGAGAAAACTTCAGACAAAACCAAGGGGTGGGATTTTCCGCAAGATATTTGACCCGTGTTCTTCAAAAGTGTCAGGGTCACGAAAAGCAAGGAAAGACAGGGAAACTGTCACAGGTTAGAGGTGACCAAGGAGGTGGGATTACTAAATGTACTGTGGGGCCCTGGAGTGGAAGAGAAAAAGGACATTAGTGGGAAAACTGGTGAAATCTGAATAAAGTCTACACTTTAGGTAATAGTGTATACGTGTATCAGTTTCTTAGTTTTGCTCTGTGTAGCATAGTTACGTGAGATGTTAACATCAGAAGAAGCAGGGTGAAGCTGTGGGAACTGTCTCTGCTATCTTTACCATTCTTCTTTAAATCTCAAATCGTCTTGAAGTACAAAGTGGCTAGAAACAAGAGATAATTGGACACAAAAGTGATGTCGCTGTCTCTGCCTCTGTATCCTGATGGCTTCTCCATGCCGAGGGGAAACTAGGCAAAGCAATAGAAGACTAGATCCTCTGTGACTCTAAGTGGATATTGTGCAGGATGTGATTTTTAGCTTATTGACTTCTAAGAACTCTCAGACAGAAAGGTCTTTGTGTGTGAGGGCTGTAGACTTCTAACCCTTACAAAGAGCTTATCAGTTGAGCAAGCTTATAATGTGCTGTGTTATTACTGTAAAAAATTTGTAATGGTACCATTACAGCAAAATGTTTCCCAGGCTAAAAAGATCTTTCAGCGTTCACTCAGCAATTTAACGCTTGGGCTTGCTGACATCATCTTGGTTAACCCTGTAGTGCTTGGCTTCTGTGTTTTCTCTCATTGAACTCTGGCAGGGATTTTTTAAAAAAAAGTACAAAGCTATTTTCTTGGATGTCTAGCAATTATTTCCACAGCCTTTTCTTAAGAAACAAACAAACAAAAAAACTCCCTGTGACAGAAAAATACTATAGGTGCTAGTTTTTCTTTCACATAGTTAACATGTCTGTGCTGTCTCCTGGAACAGGTACACTGGTTTTAAAGACAAAACTTTTATTTAAAATGATGTGGTTTATTTAAGGCAGAAAGTTGAGTACGGTTTCATTTATTTTTACCACCTGAGGAATGCCTGTTTGCTTTTTAGGTGCTTATATATTGATTCTGTAATAATTTAGAATTCTGGTTACTTTATTAGGGTAAAGTGAGCATGGATATTGAATATTCCAGATAATACAAACTTAATTTTTAAAACTTTATTTATAGAGAGAGAGAGAGGGAGAGAGAGAGACTGAGAGAGACACTCTCAACCTGTCACCCAAACTCGTGTGCAGTGGGGCAAGCTTGGCTCCTCCCGGGTTCAAGAGATTCTTGTGCCTCAGCGTCCTGAGTAGCTGGAATTACAGGCGCACCCCAGCACACCTGGCTAATTGTTGTTGTTGTTGTTGTTTTTAGTAGAGAGGATTTTGCCACGTTGGCCAGGCTGTTCTTGAACTCCTGATCTCAAGTGATCCGCCCACCTCGGCCTCCCAGAGTGCTGGGATTACAGGCGTGAGCCACCGCACCTGGCCTGTTAATATATATTTTTAAAAATTTGTCTGCGTACCTGCGTGTGACAGGCCCTGCTATAGGCATAGGGGCTGCCACAGTGAACACAGCAAAGCTCCTATTCTCTCAATGCATTTGTTTCTCTATGGGGATGTCCGAAAATAAGGAGACAAATAAATAAATAATGGCAGGTGGCACTGAGTCTGAAGCAATACAGGCATGATAAGGCGGCCGACTGATGGAGAGACGGGGCTGCTCGCAGGTGGCACTAAGTCTGAAGCAATACAAGCATGATAAGGCGGTCGACTGATGGAGGGACGGGGCTGCTCGCAGGTGGCACTGAGTCTGAAGCAATACAAGCATGATAAGGTGGTCGACTGATGGAGGGACGGGGCTGCTCGTCCAGCTGAGAGAGTGAGAGGCAAACCATGGTCATATCTGGGAAAGGACCTTTTGAGCAGTTCAAGCAGAGGGAATGGGCGTGCGGAGGCACTGAGGCAGTGAATATGTCCATGACTAAGAAAACACGGAAGCTGAGTTAGAGCACGTGAGTGAGAGGGGCAGCGTCCTGTGAGGCCTGTCCCCTTCTGTGATAAGAACATTGAGGGTTACAGTCAGTGAGCTGAGAGGGCCCTGAGAGTTGGGACAGACGAGCCTCCATTTCCAGAGGGTCCCTCTGCTCTGCTCATGGAGAGGCAGCTGCAGAGTGCGAGCAGGGAGGTTGGTTGGCAGGCATGCTGATACATCTGCGAAGAGATGAGGGAAAGTGACTGGGACCAGGTGACTGGTGAGAAGTGGTTGGATGGTGGATAAATGGATAAATTTTGCAGGTAGAGTTGATAGGATGTGGGGAGAGAGACAGGTTGCCTGAGCAGTTGAATTCCCAGGGAACTCACAGGGATAGGGTTCCTGGTAAAGGGGAAGACTGGGGAAGTTCAGGCTTGATATACAAATACCATCTGCAGCATATTGATGGTATTTAAGTACAGGGGCAGTTAGGGAGATAGAGGCAGGGTCTGAGGGCTGAGCCTTGAGGCTCCAGTGGGTTAGAGGTCAGAGATGAGGGGGCACCAGCTGAGGAGACTGAGCAGGGGAGGCCAATGAAATAGGAGGAAACTTTGATTTACCTTTGCTTAGTTTGCACTTGGAATGCTTGAACACTCACCATTTGGGTACTTATTACATTAAAAGTTGACTTGGAAGGCAGGTATTTGGGAGATTCTTATCAAAAGTGAATATTATGTTTAAAAAGAGAATCCTAGGCTGGGCGCAGTGGCTCGTGCTTATAATCCCAGCACTTTGGGAGGCCGAGGCGGGCGGATCCCCTGAGGTCAGGAGTTGAAGACCAGCCTGGCCAACATGGAGAAACCCCCTCACAAAATTAGCCGGGTGTGGTGGCACATGCCTGTAATCCCAGCTACTTGGGAGGCTGAGGCAGGATAATTGCTTGAACTTGGGAGGTGGAGATTGCTGTGGGCCAAGATCACGCCGTTGCACTCCAGCCTGGGCAAAACAGGAGCGAAACTCCATCTCAAAAAAAAACAAGAATCCTCTGGTATGGGTGGACAAGGATGGGGTATGTGCTGGCATAACAATGGGAAACTTTTTTCTCTGCTGATGACTGGTGTACGAGACAGTACTTGAAAAAAATCAACCTCAGTGGCAGCCTGAGAACCAGTGGACCACAGATGGCTGGTGGTCAGCACCTGGGCAGAGCTGAGTGGTGTTTGTTTGGAGAATTAAGCTGTGGAGTGTGGGCCCTGTGTTACAGAGGTTTTATTTACCATGAAATCTGACGTTTGCTTGTATTGATTTAAAAGTGTATGATTTGTTTATTTTTAAAAAGATAATCCACCCCTCCCTACATGGAACTGGATGCATCCTCGTGAAGCTGCTTTATACCTTTACCAGCTGCATAGAAATCTACCAGGGCCTCAGCCTTCGTTTTGTAGTCTGCAGTCCATCAACTTTAAGAGACTGAATGCTGTTGATCACTTGGTGATCTAAGCCTTTTGCAATACGTAAGATTTCTAACTGGACACTTAACTTGGCAGAAATCACGCTTAATTTCAGGAGGCAGTTATAATTGAACATTGATTCAGTTAAGCCTTTGTAATAAATAGATTTTTTTGGAGGTGGATGAGGTTTAAGGTTATCTTATTCTTTTGGTATAGAGAGAAACCCCATTTAAACTGCATTCTTCTAAGCCTCTGCTTCCGTTCTTCCCTAAAACAGGATTATTTAACCTTGTCCGAGGTTGTACTGCTTGTAGAGAGATAGAGTCAGAGTTTTAATCCAGGCAGGCCGACTGTGGAGCCTGCAGTTTGAACTGTAATGATCACATTTTCTTTTTCTGTATGATACCGCACTATACCTTTTTATTGTAAATACCGCCAGTATTTGTTTGAAAAGAACCAATAAAGTTGAAATGTTGAGAATTTTTGAGAAAGGGAAAATTTTCATGGTTCTTACATTTCTTCATTTGGTGGGATACTTTTAGTACACTCATATGTTTAACAGTCTATTCAAGTGACAGCTGTTGGGCCTCATAGAGGGGTTTGTTTTTGAGGCAGGGTCTTGCTCTGTCACCCTGGCTGGCATGACTGTAGCTCAGTGCAGCCTCAAACTCTTGGGCTCAGACAGTCTCCCACCTCAGCCTTCTGTTGGCATGAGCCACCATGCCCAGCCTGTTTTAACATAAGTTTAACTTTAGGAGAGTTTTATTTATGCACTGCTGGAGTGCAGTGGCGCGATCTCAGCTCACTGCAACCTCCGCCTCCCAGGTTCAAGCGATTCTCCTGCATTCAAGTGATTCCCCACCTCAGCCTCCCTAGTAGCTGTCATACAGGCACACACCACCACAGCAGGTTAATTTTTTGTATTTTTAGTAGAGCCGGGATTTCACCATGTTGACCAGGCTGTTCTCAAACTCCTGACCTCAGGAGATCCACCTGCCTCAGCCTCCCAAAGGGCTGGGATTAACAGGCATGAGCCACTGTGCCCAGCTGGAGAGTTTTAGATTTACAGAAAAATTATAAAGATAAAAATCTATACTTTATTTAAATGTCCTTAGCTTTGACCTGCTGTCTTTTTTCTATTGTCATATTTCCAGGCTTCTCCAGTCTGTGCCAGTGTCTTAGGCATTCCTTGTTTTTGATGATCTTGACAGTTTTGAGGAGTGCTAGTCAGGTATTTTGTAAAATTTTCCTCTATTCGGATTTGTCTGATGTTTTTCTCACAATTAGATTGGCGTTATGGATTTCTGAGGGGAAGACTGTAGAGATAAAATGCCGTTTCCATCACATCATATCAAGGGTACATACTGTCAGCATGATTTATCATTGTTGATGTTGACCTTGATCACCTGGCTGAAGGGAGTGTTTGTCAGGTTTCTTCACTGCAGAGTTACCCTTTTCCCTCCTTTACATACTGTGCTGTTCAGGAGAAGGTCACTAATATGCAGCTCACACTTACAGGTGGGGAGTTATACTCTCCTTCCTTGAGGTTGGAATACCTATGTGATTTCTTCTGTTCAGGAGGGAAATTTGTCTGTTCTTCCTCATTTATTTGTTCAGTTGTATATTTATGTCAATATGATCCCATGCATATTTATATTTTGGATTATATACGCTTTTATTTTGTTGCTAAACTTGTTCCACCTTTGTCCACTGGGTGCTCTTTCAGTTGCTTGGTCCTCCCTCCCTCCATCTCTTCCTTCTGCACTCCTGCACCTCTTTGCTTTCTGGCACTAGAAGTTGCTCCAGGCTCATCTTGTGTATTTCCTGCCCAAGGCCTAGAATCAGCCATTTCTTCAAGGAATCGAGGCTCTTCTCTTGGAGAATGGTATTAGAAAGCAAGATTTGGGTGCTAGGTATGCTTGTTGCTATTGGGGTGTCACTTGCTTGGCCCCCTCAGATGACAGAGCATGGAAATACCTATGTGTATACTAACCCATGTGTATGCACATATTTATAAATATTTCTGTATGTGACGATCTGTATTTATATTAAGCTAAGCATGAATTGATAGTGATGTCTCCAGCTCTAATTATTACCATGTGGATCGTTCTAGCCTCCTTCTTTGCTAAACTGTAACCTCCCAAACAGTGAGAAACCTGGCTTTTACCACCCGCCATCCATTTACTTAAATCTGTAATTTCAGTGTACAAGCATAGTGGTTTCAGAATTAACACGTATCTCTTTGGGAAACAACTTTAGCAAATAGAGTACGGTGCTTATGTACATTTTCTTTTGCCTTTAGTCTTACAGTCTTCACTCATTTTCAGTTACTTAGGTCAGCACCTTCTGCCCTGCCCACTTCAGTGAGATTGTCTCATACATTTGTAATGCAGTTAGATTGTTTTGTCACACTCTGCATTCCATCCTGGGACCCCTGCTCCTGACCTCCTAAATGATTTCGTAAAAATTTATATACATCCAGGTTAGCTCTTTGTGCTGTAAAGTTCGTGGGTTTTGACAAACGCAGTGTTATGTGTCCACCATTACAGTGTCATGCAGAATGGTTTCACTACCCTAAAAATCCTTGTGTTTCGCCTATTCAGTGTTTCTCCCTCCTTCCCAACTGCTAGGTCCTTGGCACCACTGATCTTTTTACTGTCTCCATAGTTTTGCTTTTTCCAGGATGTCATATAATTGGAATCATCCCATACATAGCTTTTTCAGACTGGATTCTTTCACCTAGGAGTCTGCATCTAGGATTCATCCATGCCTCTGTGTGGCTTGATAGCTCACTTCTCTTTTAATCACTGAATATTATTCCATCGTACGGATGTACCATAGCTGTTCACCCACTGAAAGACATTTGGTTTTCGGCAATTAGGAATAAAGCTGCTATAAACATTTGTGTGCATGTTTTTGTGGGGACATACATTTTTAAATCAGTTGGGTAAATATCTAGGTGTATGACTGCTGGATTGTATATAAGACTATGTTTAGCTTTGTAAGAAACTGCCAAACTTTCTTCCAGAGTGTCTGTAGCATTTTGCATTCCCAGCTGCAATGAACGAGAGCTCCTTCTGCTTTGCATCCTCTCCAGGACTGGGTGTTATCAGTGTTTTGGGTTTTAACCATTCTAATAGTTATATAGCGGTGTCTCATTTTTGTTTTAGGAAGAGGTTTTTAATGCCTTCTTGATGGCTTAGTCCAGGCTGAGGTGCTTTTATTTGGTACTGTGTTTCTAGCTGTTTATAATTTGGGCAAGTTGCTCTTTCCATTTTTGTATTTTAATAATATTAAAGTTAGGCATGTTTACGCCTGACTATAATGAGCATATGGAAAATTGTTGAAGTGATCTTCTCTGAGGTTGGGTTTGATTTTTTTAATGTTCTTTTTATGATTGTTCATGTGCCTCAGGCATCTGGAATATTAATAATATGGATTACTTAACCTTAATGGTAATGGCAAAAGTTTTTAAGACAAGTCTGAACAACAGAAGATTATCACATTCCATGTTTCCTACCTAGATGAATATTAACAAGCTGAAAAAGATCTTGAAGAGATGTACATGAATTGTTCATTCATTTGTTGATGAATTCATATCTGATGATTTGAGACAGAGTCTCGATTTGTTGCCCAGGCTGGAGTGCAGCGGTGCAGTCTCAGCTCACTGCAGCCTCCACCTCCCAGGTTCAAGCGATTCTCCTGCCTCGGCCTCCTGGGTAGCCGGGACTACAGGCATGCACTACCACGCCTGGCTAATTTTTGTATTTTCAGTAGAGACGGAGTTTTGCCATGTTGGCCAGGCTGGTCTTGAACTCCTGACCTCAGGTGATCCACCCACATTGGCCTCCTTAGATGCTGGGATTACAGGCATGAGCCACCACGCGTGGCCTATATTTAAAAATTATAGAAGATTCTGGCCGGGCGCAGTGGCTCACGCCTGTAATCCCAGCACTTTGGGAGGCCGAGGCGGGCGGATCACGAGGTCAGGAGATCGAGACCATCCTGGCTAACAAGGTGAAACCCCGTCTCTACTAAAAAATAAAAAAAATAAAAAAAAAAATTAGCCGGGCGTGGTGGCGGGCGCCTGTAGTCCCAGCTACTTGGGAGGCTGAGGCAGGAGAATGGCATGAACCCAGGAGGTGGAGCTTGCAGTGAGCCGAGATTGTGCCACTGCACTCTAGCCTGGGCGACAGAGCGAGACTCCGTCTAAAAAAAAAAAAAAAAAATTATAGAAGATTCTATACCATAGCAACTCTGTGAAGGTCTTACTCAGTAGCTGTTAAACTTTGTATCCTACCCCTTCATCTTTTTATGGCCTTGAAAACTTAAGTTTGCTGTATCTGATGATGTAGGCTCATGCTGATAGTATACCCTGGAGAACCTTTTAAGATTTTAAGCTCTGTAACTTACAGTCTTTATCTAGTATTCTCAGATCTTTACACATTGTGTTAGTTCTCACATTGCTATAAAGAAATGCCCGAGACAGGGCAGTTTATAAAGAAAAGGTTTAATTGGCTCATGGTTCTGCAGGCATTACAGGAAGTGTGATCCTGGCATCTGCTTGGCTTCTGGTGAAGACTCAGGAAACTTACAATCATGGTGGAAGGCAAAGTGGGGGCGAGGTGTCTCACATAGTGGGAGCAGAAGCAAGAGAAAGCGAAGGGAGGAGGTGCCGCACACTTTTAAAAAACTAGATCTTGCGAGAACTCACTGTCAGGAGAACAGCACCAAGGGGAGGGTGCTAAACCTTATGCATGAGAAATCCACCTCCATGATCCAGCCACCTCCCACCAGGTCCCCCCTCCAACATAGGGACTGCAATTCGATATGAGATTTTATGGAAACACAGATCCAAGCCGTATCACTCAACATTCATATACCAAAGTATATAAGCATCTGTTACAGTTATTGAGGATGTACACAAGTGAAAATTCAGTTACTATTTTAAGATGGCAGATGCAGGCACAACTTGTGCGGTGACGTTGATGCAGATCTTTAGTCCATGTCTTCCTAAAAAAAGGACATAAGGTGCTTTTATGATATAAACTGTAGTGAAATGGGTATCCTTGCATCGTACACAGGCCCTGGTAAGTAGGTGTTCAGGGTGTGTGAGGGACAGGGTCAGTGGGTGGCGAGATGTGCTGCACCCGGTAATGTGAAGCTGCTGTGTCTACCAAATGCAAGATGAGGCTGGGTTTGGCAAATAGGGGCCGTAAGTTCTGCACACACAGACAGCAGACACACATACACGCCCTGATGTCTGTACACAGCACAGAAACAGTTTGTGCAATGGGGACTCTGCACAAGGCCAGATGCCATTTCACAGGCTTTTGCCCCACCAGCCCCACAGGTGATGGATCCCCAGGTCACTTGGGACTGGCCCAGGTTTAACCAATTTTCCATACCTGGGCTATCTGTTTAAGGTTGAAGGAGCCAGTTTTCATTGGAGGGAAAATGAGACAGTGGCTAGTCTGCCACATTCTTGTATTTTTGTTTTAACCGCATTAGGAAAAGTAAAAGCCTCGTGATTTTTCAGGTACGATTGAGTAAGACTTAAACGCCGAGTCTAGGAAGTTACACACTGTAGGAACTGTGTAAATATGTAACGTGGGAGTTTGCTTTTCTTCGTACGTGTATCTTCTCTTTGATCTTGCTTCAAGGTGTCATTAATCACAAAGACATATTTTGTGCTGCTGTGCTGCTGTAGTGTTTTGGAATAGTTTGAGTGACTTCAGCGTAGTTTATGCCATCCTAGTTGCTTGTTCATTTGGGTCTCTCTCAGCTATTGTGTGGAATACATTTGATAAACAGGATTTATCTGATTTCAGCAGTATTTTGTCAGGTAGCACATTTCCTTATTTTAAATTTGAGAATAATCTTAGAGTATTCAGTCTGTTTACTTTTAGTATAATAACTGACACTTGGTTTAATTGTACCATACTTATTGTTTGTTTTCCATTGGTCAGCCTCTTCTAATTTTTTTTTCCAGTTTCGATGCTTTTTGTTTTTTTCCTTCCTCTACCATTTGTCTAATGGTAAGCTCTAGAGATTACCTCACGCAGTTTTGACTTTTTAAAGACTATAAACTAGTATCACTTCCCAGAAAAAATGCAAGGATTTTACAACACTGTAGCACAATGAAGTCCTCCCTCCTTTTAGGATATAGTTGTCAAGTGTGTGTGTTTCCTACAAGACATCATTGTTACTGTTCCATACAGTTGATTTTTATTTAGATTTATATTCATGGTTGCCCTTCCTCTTACTCTGTTTTCCTTACTACACCTCCGTTCTTCCATCTGGATTTCTTCCTCTTTTCAGAATAATTTACTCTTTCAGATTTCCTTTAATATAGGTTTTCTATTGATAGTTTCTTCATTTTTGTCAAGTATTAATTTCACCTTCCTATTTTTTATTCAATATTTATGAAAAAATTTTAAATTGAAAGTGTTTTCAGTCAGTATTTATATACTTACCACCTGGATTCTACCAGTAATACTTTATTATACTTGCTTTATTACATATCTGTCCAACCATCTTATATTTTGATGCATTTCAGAGTTAATTGGTACACTTTCCTTCAAGTGTTTTCAACATGTTTATTATTACCTAGAGTTGCATATTGACTTACAGTTTGCTATTCTTTTAGATCATGTTTATATTCAACAAAATGCACAAATCTTAAGCTTGCATTCACCTAGTTTTGATAAGTGCATACACATGTAGTAACCCAGACTCCTTGTAAGATGTATATTACATTTACCTCAGAAAGTTCCTCCTGTCCTTCCCAATGAATCTCCCAGCTCAAGGCAACCACTGTTGTAATTTTCTTCTACCAAAGATTGATTCTGTCCTCTAACTTAATTTAAATGGAATCATACGTGTGGACTCTTTTGTATAAGGCTTGTCTCACCTGAGCATGTTTCTGAGGCTCATCCATACAGTCGTGTGTATCAGTTGCTCATTCCTTTTTATTGCTTAGTAAACTTCACCTGGAGTATTTCTAGTTTTTTTACTATTGTGAACAAAGTTGCTTTGACTATTCTTGAACAAGATTTTGTTTGTGGACATTTTAAAATATTTTTTTGAATAAATACCTAGGAGTGGAATTGCTCGGTCAGAGGATAGGTATATACTTAATTTCATAAGAAACTGCCATGTGTTTTTTCCCCAAAGTAGCTGTATCTTATTAACTCCCAACAGCACCGTATGAGAGTTCTGGTTATTTCATGTGCTCATCATTGTTTGGCATTCTCAGTCTTTTATGGTTTTAGACATTCTGATGCGTGTGGAGTGCATTTACTTCATTGTGATTTCAGTTTGCGTTTTCCCTGTGACTAGTGATATTGAGTGCCTTTCCATGTGCTTATTGACCATGTGCCTGTCTTTTGTGCAGTGTCTGTTCACACCTTTTGTCCATGACTTTTGCCTACCCCAAGTCTTGAAGTTGTTCTCCTGTCTTTAAGCCACCTGCTTTTTTTTTTTTTTTTTTGGGTGATGTATTTTCTAGGTATAGAATTCCAGATTGGCAGGGTTTTTTTGTTTGTTTGTTCGTCTTACTATTCTTGAGCGCTTGGAAGATATCATTCCATTGCCTTCTGATTTCAGTTAGTTTCTGATGAAATCACCTCTCAAGTCGTGTTTTCTTTGAAGGTATTTTATCTTTTCTCTGTATTTAGGATTATTTCTCCCTTGATAGTCAAATAATAGAAATTTTTTTCTCTTTGATTTTGAGTAGTCCTATTATGATGTGCCCAGTTATACTGTCTTTGTATTTATTCAGCTGTGATTCACTGAACTTCTTAAATCTGTGGGTTTACATCTTTCGTCAGTATTAGAAATTTCTCAGCCATTATTTTTGTAAATATTGCTTCTGTCCCATTTTTGCATCTGTTTCTGGGTCTCTAGTTACATATATATTACACATTTTCACTGAGTCCTATACGTGTTTTATGTTATTTTCAGGATTCTTTTAAACTCTAAAATCTCTGGATTTTTTCCGTCTGACACACCTTTCATTATACTAATATCTCTTCAGTTGTATCTAATCTGCCATCACACCTGTTGTGTTTTGTTTGTTTTTTGAGACTGAATCTCGCTCTTTCGCACAGGCTGGAGTGCAGTGGTGCAATCTCAGCTCACTGCAACCTCCATCTCCCGGGTTCAAGTGATTTTTCTGCCTCAGCCTCCCAGGTAGCTGGGATTACAGGTGCCTGCCACCACGCCCGGCTAATTTTTGTATTTTTAGTAGAGACAGGGCTTTATCATGTTGGCCAGGCTGGTCATGAACTTCTGACCTCAGGTGATCCACCCTCCTCGGCCTCCCCAAGTGCTGGGATTACAGGCCTGAGCCACTGCGCCCAGCCTAAACCTATTGCATTTTAACTTTTAGCTGTGTATTTTAATTTTAGATATTTCATTTGATATTTTTAATAGTTTAATGTTGTCTGCTATACTTCTACATCTTATCATCTGTTTCCTGGACATATTAATCACATTATTTCAAAGCCCATACCTGACAAGTATAGGTTTCTCTTGTCTGTTTTTCTTGGTTTTCAGTCACTTGGTCTTAAACAGCTGGCATGTTCAGTAGCTTTTGACTGAATCACAAACGTTGTATTTAAAAAAAACTGGAATGTCTTTGGATATGATTACTGTCCTCCAGTGAGGATATAATTTTGCTTCTGGCAGACAGTTAAGGTTGGACCACGTAACGTTAATCCAATCAGATATTGAGCTGAGTTTTGAATCAGCTGCTTCATTTTTCTAAGACTTGGTCTATTTCTGGCCCACCCCTGCTCTTAAGATGCAGTTCTCCTTTTCTCCCTCCACTTTCCTCCATTTTGCAGTCTTCTTGATTATGATTTCTTTAAAATCACAACTTAGATTCTAGTTTTCTTTGACCAAAAAAAAACTATTCGTAATTTTAAAACTCAAGAAAATAGGATTTGAGATTCAAAGCATTACTTTTCCAGTATCCATCTAGGTATCTCTGTATCTCTTCTAGATGTTATTTAAATGGGGATTAGTTTTTCTATTAAATGTAGGGTTTTTACAATGACAGGAAGATAAAGTCTTAAGAGGTTTATGTTTAAGGTGTGATGGTGCCTTCAGCCTCTTTTTCTGCTAAGCACTTTTGCACGTTATGCAAAATTGTGGCTATAATAGGCCTTACTAACTCCCTGTGGCCAAGTATTTTTAAAACCTGACAATAAAAGGTACTGGCTAATCTGTTTAGTGAGTGATTGTAATCAAATCATATTCCAAGGTTACAGATCTTGTTTTCGAACTTTGTTTTTTTCTTCTCCGTGCTTTTTCCTAGAAACATTCAGAAAGTTTTACCAAGTTTAATCAGTAGGCAGGAAGAGAAATAATGGACTAAGAGTTGAAGACAAGTGCTTTAAGAAACTTACTCAGTATTTTAACGACACTAACTTGTAGTAACCTCAAAGAGTCTTCATTACAAAATTTAAGGCACTTGTATACTTTTTGTATACTTTCTGTGTTGAACTTGCCATTTCAGTTGTCATTCAGTACAGATCAGTCACATGCCAGTAGATTTCTTTTTAGCTTATAGTGTTGTCCTCACATCCTCCACACTAAGAAACTGAAGAATGCCACTATGTATCTTCTAAGAAAACACCTGTCTATTGGAACAGTTTCTGATTCACTATTTATAACCTGCCCTGAGAATTTAACATAGAAAATATAGAAAGATTCATTTTTACTGCCCTTTCTCCTCCTTTGTTGACTTCATGCAAACATTTCTTATTGTTGCATAGCAACTGATCCTGCTATTTGTTATTTTTGTTTAGCAGGTTTTTTTTTTCCCATGGAATATTGAATTCATATCACAATTTCCAGTCTCTTAAGCTCAGTGATAAAGGTTTTTACTTAACCCTTTTTCCTTAAAACAAAAAGCTTCATGGCATACAGGTATATATCGCTTTATTATTCTTACATAAGTCTATGTATAAGTTGAAGTTTTATTAAAATGGATGGCATTTTACAAGCAGTGGTATTATGTCCTTAGTCACTTTCAGTCTGAAACAGGTCTCCATTCTTTTCTTGATTTTTATGACCTTGACACTTCTGGAGCTTACAGACCAGTGGAATGTTTATCAGTTTGCATTTATTTTCTCATGATTAGGTTCAAGTATGCAGATACTACAGAAGCGTTGCTGTGTTCTCTTTGTATCCTAACAGTTTGTGATTTTGGTTTGCTCTGTTATTGGTAGTATTAACTTTGATCATTTAACTAAGGTAGAGTGATTAGGAAAACCTGGCCAGGTTTCTCCACTGTAAAGTTCTCTCTGTCTTTTTATATTTAGTGAGTGACGTTGTTGAGAGACTGTAAATATCCTGTTCCTCATCAAACTCCCACCCAATAGTTTTAGCATTAATTGATGTTTCTTGGCAGAATAAATGAATAGTGTGATGGTTGCTAAATGGTGATTTTCTAATCCAGTTATTCCTTCTACTTTTATTAGTTGAAAGTAAGGAAAACCTTGTTCCTTTTCCCATTTATTTATGTGTGTGCTTGTATGAGTATACACTCTTGTATTCCTATTTTATTTAATGAGTTATAATCTCTTACCATTATTATACATTTCCATGTTTACATAACCTTAGACGTGTCCAGTGGCTGCTGTTTGTTGCAGGCTTCTGTATCTCTTTTTTTTTTTTTTTTTTTGAGATGGAGCCTCCCTCTGTCACCCAGGCTGGAGTGCAGTGGCACGATCTCGGTTCACTGCAACCTCCGCCTCCTGGGTTCAAGCAATTCTCATGCCTCTACCTCCCGAGTAGTTGGTATTACAGGCGTCCGCCACCATACCTGGCTAATTTTTGTATTTTTAGTAGAGACAGGGTTTCACCATGTTGGCCAGGCTGGTCTCGAACTCCTGACCTCAAATGATCCACCCGCCTTGGGTTCCCAAAGTGCTGGGATTCCAGGCATGAGGCACCACGACTGGCCTTCTGTATCTTTTTGATATGCCCCTATAACTGTTTGAGCAATTTCTTTCTGGCATACTAAGATGTTTCAGGCTGTTATTTTTTCCCTGCCCTAGCCTTGCAGTCTGCCATCTCTCGAAGAGTCTCTGGTTCTTTTTAGTGGAAAACATTTAGGAGCCAAGATCTAGACTGTGGGTGTGCTCGTTGCTGTGGGTGTTGGCTGGCCCACTCCTGAGCAGTGGGCTGACCAAGGGAAAATGTGCATGTGTGTCTGTGTGTCCTTGGGTTCCCCCTGATACTCCAAATCCCGTTTCAACACCAAAGGGTTCTTCCTCCTCTCTCCCTTTCTGTATTTGTAATTGCTTTATTTGACAGTTGAGAAATCTAGCTGCCCATTGGCCTCAGCCACATTTACTTACTGCATCAGTTTCCGCTGTAAGTGAGCAATCCTCTGTTGCAATGCCTCCTTCCCAGTGCCTTCCCTATGTGACTCAACTCAAGGGTTGGCAGCCTACCTGACGCCCCAAGGCTGGGCCGCTACGCCAGCCCACCCTCACCCCATCTGGGGACCCTATCTTGCTTGACCCCACTAGTGGCTTTTTACTTCAGGACAACGGGTGGGGCAGGGGCAAGAAGCCTAACTCCATCTTGAAATAAGCTTTGCTTTTCAATTTTAGTTACTAGATTCCAGGTACTACCTGTGTCACATGGCAACACAGCCCTCATTTTCAGAGGATTTTAAAAACCTGTTGGTAAATTTAGCAAGACTGAATATTTGCTTGGATAGTATATTCTTGAAGATCTATTTTCTTTGAGTGTTTATTTGTGCCAAATATTCAACTTTTTTTTCTAGTAGATTGTGTCTTGTCTTAATTATTTCTGTATTCCAGTTAGAGGTTAACATATGAGGCACTTGAGTGTTTGATAAATTAACAGATACAGAGCATATGAGAGAGGTGTCTGGAAATTTAAGAAAAATATCCTGTTAACATTGAAGTGAAATATTATATAACGTACTAGAAGGTATTGTTGTTCACAGATAGCCAGCATCATGAGTTGGTTCTAAAAATTGGAATGAACAATTTTTAAAATACTGTTGTTAGTTGGCGAAGTGAAGACTTGATGACGCTGATTCTTCCCATTCTGAAGGGTTATGTGGGTGTAACTCTTTCCTTTGCTTTCAGCCAAAGACTTTCTATTTCCAAAAATGAGGTATAGAAGAAAAGACTTTTATTCCCATTTTGGATAGTGAGTGGCTTATTTTTCTTTTGACTGCAAATGCTGTGTTAATATAAAAAACATTTGTCAAGAGTAGACCCTTTCTGAGAAATATATTAGACAATATTTGTTTCAGTTATCTTAGTAGGATTTTTCCCCTTTTAGGTTTTGTTTGTTTCCTTTTGGCTTTGTTTTGTTTGGTCTTGTTTCTTTTAAATTAAACTAATTTTGGAATGTGCTGACACGCGAGAGTGGTACTGGGTAGCCAGTGGAAATGCGTGGCATACGTTCCTAGAACATTAATTTTACCTGAGATCTGGGAGAGAGACTTTTTTTATGAGATAAACATGGGTGTCCTAGAGTATCATGCAAATTAGTGTGAATTTTTATCATTAAAAATGAGAAAAGAAATTTGGTATTTTTTGGAGGACTATTTTAGGCTGTGCCCCAAAACCCTGGGAATATTTGTTCACTCTCTCTGCCATTACGGCTACTTCTGTGTAGGGAAAATAAAATGACAAACCTACATGTTTTCTCACAGATGATAAATGTATTTCTTCTTCTCTGTAGCCTATTAATTAATATCTAACACTGCTGTCTCTTCTAGCTTCTACAGTTTACTTTCTTTTGGTGCATAATTTAATGAGTGTTCGTTTATTTTCTGAAGTGTTATTTGTATAAAGTGAGCCCGCATAAAAGCTTCTTTCCAAAGTGTTTTCATGGGAAACGGATCTTGGTGGTGATCTGTCACTTAGCACGCCACCGCCTTCAGAGCCCCGGCTGATGACTAACCCCACAGTGGGAGCTGCTGCCCCTGCCTGTGGATAGTGTGCCATGTCCTCCCTCACCACGACCTCCACCCCTGCCTCTGACTCAGTGGATCATGTGAGTCTTTAGAAACAAATACCTGCTCGTTGGTTCTCCTGCCGACTCGAGACCTGGTAGGTTTTCCCTTGTCTGTCTAGTTTCACTCCGTGGCGCGCGAGGCACACCATGCCTGTGCAGCCCTAGTTCTATCTCCTAAATCAAACCTCTCGCCTCAAAGGCTCACCCAGGGAGAGAAAGGAGAGCAGACATAGACTGGAGTTTGAAATTAAACTTCTCATTTAGTATTGCAAACATTATGAAGCATATATCAAAAATCAAATGCCCTTGAATCCTGCTGCCTTAATGATGGAGCGTATTACTGTCTATAGGAACTTGAAATAGAAAACACTACCATACCAGGATCATGGGGTAGAGCAAATTAATAAACAATCTTCTTTTTTTTTTTGAGACGGAGTCTCGCTCTGTTGCCCAGGCTGGAGGGCAGTGGCGCGATCTCAGCTCACTGCAAGCCCCGCCTCCCGGGTTCACGCCATTCTCCTGCCTCAGCCTCCCGAGTAGCTGGGACTACAGGCGCCCGCCACCACGCCCAGCTAATTTTTTGTATTTTTAGTAGAGATGGGATTTCACCGTGTTATCCAGGATGGACTCGATCTCCTGATCTCGTGATCCACCCACCTCGGCCTCCCAAAGTGCTGGGATTACAGGCGTGAGCCACCGCGCCCGGCCAACAATCTTCAAAATTAAAAGTCTTCACTTAGAGCAGAATAAGCATGTATGGGTTTGTGTGTTTAAATGTCAGGCTGCTAATACTAATAGTCGTTAGTAGAAAAATCAAGCTCAGTTTTGTGATCACAGTACTCTTCAGGTTTGGGTATGTGTCTTTTCACAAGTAGCTATAAACATCTGGTAGACCTGTGTGTTTTCTCTAGTTATCAGGAAACATTGTGGAGTCTATGTCAGTTGATTACTAGCTTGTTTATATAAATGGGGAAATATAAAGACCAGGCTTTTTCTTAAACAACTGAAGAGTATGCTGGTTCTAGTTTCTTTCCTCTGAATCGTGTGTGTGGTGGCAATTTAGTGACTGGGAGGCACTGGAAATTATTGGTTATAATAAATTGATGTCATGCCCACAGCACAGCAGGCAAAAAGGATGAATTAGAGACAGAAATAGTAATAGGGTTTTGTCCAGGAGACCTCAAGCATATGAGGTATTGCCATGTTGATTACTTTAAAAAAAAAAAGAGAAAAAAAAGATAAAATATTAGAACTTTAAGCTTAATAAAAATAGATTACAGAGGAAAAACTTCTTGCTTTATGCTTCTGAAAATCTCTCTGAGTAGTTAAAGAGCTGCTTAGAAATCTCTTAGCCATACTTTCATGATTTGCTGGTGGATAGAGTATGTAGTATTGCAAAAAATTAATTACTATGATGTTCACCAAGTGGCAGTATTCTTAACTCTGCCAGATGGTCTTTTGTGTGTGTGTGTGGCAGGGGGATGGAGTCTCGTTCTAGCGCCCAGGCTGGAATGCTGTGGCGTGACCTTGGCTCACTGCAACTTTCGGCTGCTGGGTTCGAGCAATTCTTGTGCCTCAGCCTCCTGAACAGCTGGGATTATAGTTGTGTGCCACCACGCCCAGCTAATTTTTTGTAGTTTTAGTAGAAATGGGGTTTCATTATGTCAGTCAGGCTGGTCTTGAACCCCTGTCCTCAAGTGATCTGCCTACCTTGGCGTCCCAAAGTGCTGGGATTACAGGTGTGAGCCACCATGCCCAGCTGGATGGTCATTTTTAACCACTGTTTTTTGGGGGGCAATTTTTATTTTGAAAAAATTTAACTTGATAGAAAACTCCTATAAGTCTTTCACCCAGATTCCCTGGTTATTAATATTTACCACATCAGCTTTATCATTTTCTCTATAAGTGTACATCATTATTATTATTATTATTATTATTTGAGATGGAGTTTCACTCTTACTGCCAAGTCTAGAGTGCAATGGCATGATCTCGACTCACTGCACCCTCCATCTCCCGGGTTCAAGTGATTCTCCTGCCTCAGGCTCCCGAGTAGCTGGGATTACAGGTGCACGCCACCACGCCCAGCTAATTTTTGTATTTTTAGTAGAGACGGGGTTTCGCCATATTGGCCAGGCTAGTCTCGAACTCCTGACCTCAGCTGATCCACCCACCTCAGCCTCCTAAAATGCTGGGATTTACATGCATGAGCCACTGTGCCCGGCCTACATTAGTTTTTTCTGAACCATTTGGAAGTTGCAGATATAATGCTCTTTTTGCCCTTAAATCAGTATGTATTTCCTAAGAACAAGGACATCCATTTACATAAACACAACGCAGTAATCAAAATCAGGGAAATTAACGTTGATACAGCACAGTTATGTAATCTACAGAGTTTAGTCATATTCTGTCAGTTGTCCCAGTAATGTCCTTCGTAGCAAAATAAAGAACTTGAGGTGTTCCAGAGTGTAGTCTAGGGTCACGTGCAGCATTTATATGGTATGTCTCGTTAAGTGCCCTTTAACCTTGACCTTGTCTTTGCTGTTCATGACCTTGACGTTGTTGAAAAGTACAGATGAGTTATTTCGTAGTTATTTGTCCTTCAGTCTGGGTTTATCTGACATTTCCCCAGGCTACGTGATGTGTCCTCAGTGCCTCACATCAGGAGCACATGATTTCGGTGTATGATCCATACAGGCAGTGTTAACTTTTATCTCTTGCCATGATTCTCCTCTGTAAAACCACTACTTTTGCCTTTGTTATTTAATAAATACCTTATAGGGAAATATTTTGAGGCCATGAGATATCCTATTCCTCCTGTAAGCATCGACTAATTTTTACTTGAGTTAATGATGAGTTAATCATCCACATGATTTTTACTTGAATTAATGATGTTTGTCAAATGATGATATTGTTGAGCAGCCGTATATGGGGGCTTTTGGTAATTCTTAGAAGAATTCTGTTTCTCCATTCTTAGAAGTAGTTTGAATGACTGTAGTTGTGGGAAGCCTTTGTATTGAAATTAGTGTGTCTCTTTTCCTCTCTCCTCCTGTACACTTGGATGTATGGCCTGGACCTGTGGAATGGGCTGCCTAAAGGGAGAAGGTCCATGCCTGTCAGGACTGTGGACAGGGTCTGCTGGCTGTGCTGTGGGCGCCCACGCCGCCTTTATACTCCCTCATCCCCCCTATTTCAGGGGTTTGTGGTTTCTGCAACCCAGTGCGTTTCTACTTTAAAGCTTGGCTTCAGGTGCAAGCAGTTGTTAATAAAATTGATTTGTGGTTGTTGTCTTGTTTGTTTACTTGAAAATAGCCGTTACTGAATCCCATTGTCACATTTTTATTTTTATATGCTAACCAGCACTAGTAATGTTTTTCTCTGGAAACAAGTGACCTCTCTATAGCAGTGCAGATTGGATTTTAAGAAATGTGGAATTTAGGTCTACATCCAGCATAAAACCCAAAGACCATGTTATACTCCCCAAATTATAGCTGGTTCATGATGGTAAAATATTTTTTTTTCTTGTTTGATTACCATTACATAATGCCTTTTAAGTTATTAGTCCTTGTTTTATAATCGTTTAGTCTTAACCACCTCTCCCAAAATCCCTAAATTTGCAAACTACTATTTATATGTTAGCCTTTTAAAGTTAAAAAAAATCCTAAATGAGAGTCACCTTATTCCATGTTCACCAGTGAGTGCTGCAAGGGGTCAGAAATGCCCTCCATCCTCCCCTGCAACCTCTGCTGTGTCTGAGATCCCACTGCCCCCACTGCAGAAATGCCCTCCATCCTCCCCTGCAGCCTCTGCTATGTCTGAGATCCCACTGCCCCTCCTGCAGAAATGCCCTCCATCCTCCCCTGCAACCTCTGCTGTGTCTGAGATCCCACTGCCCCCACTGCAGAAATGCCCTCCATCCTCCCCTGCAGCCTCTGCTGTGTCTGAGATCCCACTGCCCCTCCTGCAGAAATGCCCTCCATCCTTCCCTGCAGCCTCTGCTGTGTCTGAGATCCCACTGCCCCTCCTGCAGAAATGCCCTCCATCCTCCCCTGCAGCCTCTGCTGTGTCTGAGATCCCACTGCACCTCCTGCAGAAATGCCCTCCATCCTCCCCTGCAGCCTCTGCTGTGTCTGAGATCCCACTGCCCCTCCTGCAGAAATGCCCTCCATCCTCCCCTGCAGCCTCTGCTGTGTCTGAGATCCCACTGCCCCTCCTGCAGAAATGCCCTCCATCCTCACCTGCAGCCTCTGCTGTGTCTGAGATCCCACTGCCCCTCGTGCAGAAATGCCCTCCATCCTCCCCTGCAGCCTCTGCTGTGTCTGAGATCCCACTGCCCCTCCTGCAGAAATGCCCTCCATCCTCCCCTGCAGCCTCTGCTGTGTCTGAGATCCCACTGCCCCTCCTGCAGAAATGCCCTCCATCCTCCCCTGCAGCCTCTGCTGTGTCTGAGATCCCACTGCCCCTCCTGCTGCTTCCACCCTGGTAAGCTTGATAGGACCAGAGCTTGTCATCAGCAGCTTCTGAAATTGCTAAAGCTCATGGAATGCAGTCTGACCCATAATTTAGCCCCGACTGAAAGCTGAAGTGTGTTGAGGGCTGAGGGTTGTCCTCCTTAGCTGCTGTAGTGGGCCCTTCCCTGGCTGGCTTGCTGCTGGCCTGAGATTCCTTCTAACCCCCTCCTGGACACCTACTGGGAGAACATGAAGGCAGCCGCCAGTTCTCTCTGAACACAGTTCAGGAAAGGTGGAAGGTAACAGCCTTCCTTTCCATCTGGTTAGGCTGATCTCTCTAAGAAACACTGGCTGGAATGAAAGAAGGGCAGCCCCTACCAGCCCAGGGCCACCAGAGCTGCCAGGGAACGCCTGTCTGTGTTTCTTCCCTGCTGCTGGTACTTGCAACGTCTGTCATCCCGCCATCCAGTGACTCACAGCTGCAGCCCTAGCTAAGATTTAACTCCTCTTGGAGTCTTCCTGCCTCCTCTCCTCCCACCCCGCTGCCCAACCGCCTGCTGGAAAGGCAGCCCTGCCGCTCCACCAATCAGATGAGTCAGACCAGCCCCAGAAGGATGGGAAGGAGTTAGGCTGGGCGGGCTCATCGGCTTCCTCCTTGTTCTTAGGCATCTTTCTCATGTGAGCCTTTCTCTTCTGCTCACTCGTCCCCACCTTGTTCTATAGGACGTTTGGTGGTTCCTCCTGCCAGGGTGCCTTAACGTTGATATTCACGGAAGGCTGAGGGTCGGGGGAGTAATAGGCAACTCCTTCTTTAACCACCAGCCTCATTATTCATTATTTTCTTTATGTAGTGGATTTTTGCCAGACATGCATTACAATCTCAGATGATTCTACTCTATACCCATTTGTGGGGAATCACTGTTCTCTAAGAGGAATTAAAGGAGATTTCACATTCTCTCTCTGGCTTGCCCCGCCACCCCCTACCACCTCCCCCCACCGCCCCCACCTGTAGACACTCTGGGATGCCCTGGGAGGGCAGTGGGCAGTGGGATATTGGATATTGTGTTTCAGATGGTGTACAGGCTCCCACAGACCCTGGCTTAGGCAGGGAAGGGGGACAGGATTTACCCAGGGTGGCTGACTTCGCACACATGGCGAGGGAGAACCTCCTGCCTCGTCCACAGAACTGTGGCCTGGCAACATGAGACCTGGCAGAGGGAGGAGGGGTGGCTGGAATGTGAGGAGACATAAGGGGTATGCAGAGCAGTTGGGGTGGATCGAATTATTCCCAGCAAGCAACATGACCAGGGTTCCATATTGAAAGACCACCCTGACAGGTTCAGAGCAAGGTGAGGCTGGGGCAGAGGAGACCTAAGAGATTTCTGCAACAGCCAGGTAAGAAATGAAGAGAATCATAGCTGAGAGGCTTGCTTGCGGGCTGCAGAAGAGTGGGTACATTGGAGAGACTCGGGAGCTGCATCTGGAAGAGTCTGGTCCCTGACCCAGCTGGGGGTGCAGGGGCTGGCAGGTGTTCTTAATAAGTGCATCTTTCATGGTACTTAAGAACAGTTCTTGAACAATTCTCCTAACCTTGTTTGTACTGTTAGTTTGCCCTGAATTGTAACCCCAGAAAAGACTTTTGTGACTTTTCTGGTCCAAATCAGGCAGGAGACAAACTGGGACCAAATTAGTCAGGAGACTTGCTCAAGGACACAGCCTGTGAGAAGCAGGCCAGGCTCCAGCCCGTGTCGTCTTTGCATTGTGATTACCAGTCATGTTAAATGCAGTAGGACTGCAAACCTGAATAATTTTGTTGATAGATAGCATTTTTGCATAAAGGCGTCTCTTATTTTTTACGTGGATACTCTTTAAAATGAAAACCAAAAAAGTTATTCTAGAAGTAAACTGGCTCATGAAATGACAACATATGGTGACAACATTTCGTCTTATTCAACCTAGAATGTCATCTTAGTTCCTGGATGATAAGGGATATTTGGAATGAAGTATTTATTTTATGTTGTAGAATATTGGATAACTGTGCCGCAGTACCGGGCATATAGTGAGTATTCACAAAACATTGCTTGTGTGAAACGAATTGTGTGAGTCACTTTTTCTCGTACCTTATTCAGAACGATGCTTCGGAGGGCTTTTGTGACTCACTTATCTCCAGTTGCTGATGCAGCTGTAATGCTGTTAGACACAGGGATGAAATGAACATACGCTGCTGTTCGTGGTTTTGGGGGTTCTATTTTGGGGAGTGCTATGTCTGTTTTTAGTTTCTTGAAACTGCCTTTTATGCACAAAACCGAAGTAGACTGAATGTATAACCGCAGAGCCACGCAGAATCTGGTGCGTCGTGTTTCCTGTCCAGCGTTGCCACTTCCAGGTTTTTCATCTAACTTGAATAAAACATGTTTATTTTTTACAGAATTTCTACAAAATTTTATTTTTGAAGTTGCTTTTCAGAAAATCTATTTTTAACTGGTAAAATACATGTCACATCTAAATACATAGTTCAGTCATTTAAGTATGTAAGTTGCGCAACCGGTCTCCAGAACTGTTTCATCTGAAATGATGTGTTTTTTGTTTGTTTGTTTGTTTTTGAGACGAAGTCTCACCCTGCCGCCCAGGCTGGAGTGCAGTAGCACAATCTCGGCTCACTGCAACCTCCGCCTCCTGGGTTCAAGCGATTCTCCTGCCTCAGTCTCCTGAGTAGGTGGAACTACAGGCCCATGCTACCACGCCCGGCTGATTTTTTGTATTTTTAGTAGAGACGGGGTTTCACCATGTTAGCCAGGATGGTCTCCATCTCCTGACCTCATGATCCACCCACCTCGGCCTCCCAAAGTGCAGGGATTACAGGCATGAGCCACCGCGCCCGGCCGCAGTGATGTTTTTTGAAGGAGTTCTGTTACAATTGAAAAGGTAGGAAGCCGGAGGCGCAGTGTCCACAAATGTAACAGAGTGTCTTGGTGTCAGGAAAACATAGCAGGGCACAGGTCAGGCATGTGGTTTGGGCAGCAGCAGTGGGAGCAGGGAGCAGCTCAGTGGTAGATGGGAAGGCAAACTGCTTAGGAGGATGCCACACTTAGGAATGAGTTTCTTTAGGCAAAGTCTGCACGTGCCTGGTTTGCCTCCAGCAAGTGGGGCTCCAGCATAAAGGTGAAGGCTCTGGATCAGAGCCAGCAGACTCTTTGTGTTGTGTAAAGGGTTGGCCGGTAAATGTTTTAGGGTTTTTGCAGGCCGTGGGATCTCGCTCCCAGCTACTCAGCTTAGCCACTGTAATGCAAAAACAGCTGTAGACAGTAACAAAAGTGAGTGTAACTGTGTCCCCGTAAAAATTTTAATGGGGGATTTTGGCCAGTGGGCCGTAGTGTGCCGACCCCTGCCCTGAGTTACAGATATAAGTGTTTTTTGTTTTGGGCCTGGTCCTACTGACTGCTGTTTCCTGTCAAGTTACCCAGTTTTTGAAAGTACACTTTCTCCGCTGTAAGATGGGAGCAATACCTGTAAAACCTGTGCCTGGCATGCGAGGACATGAAATAATCTGTAAAATGCCACTCTGAAAGTAGAAGTTACTGATGTGTTTTTTGTGAGCTGTGACTCTGAAAAGTGGCTTTTAAATCACAGTTCGTTCATGGGTTCCCGTGTTTAATATAGTAGCCAACTTAAGACTTACGAGAGGGCTACACCACTGTCACAGACACCTGAGAGGATGCAGCAGAGATAGATGTTAATTTCTCTGTCCAGTAACAGGATGGCTTTTCCAGGATTTTGGGGGACTGTGTTCCTTGTGGTCATTGAGGGGTCCAGGGTCTTCCATTTTGCTTTACTGCCATCTCCTGTGGCATTGTCCTTCACCGGTCAGTAGCGTGGCTGCTGTGCTCAGGTGACAGACAGCTGCAGGAGAGGAAAGAGCCTGGGGACACAGAGCTCAGAGCCAGGTCTTAAGCACAAGCCGAAAGGGGAACGGGTCTCTCGCTCACACTCTGCTTGGGGGGGTCTTGGTTCACACCTAACTGGACAGAAGGCCCGATAGCCGGAGTCAGACCACAGTCTGTCACCACAGGGGAAGGGGGACAGATACATGGGCGACGAGGTCGCAGTCTGTGCGACATGATGGAAACAAATCCTTACATCCCAAAGTGAGTCCCCAGCAGCGTTTCCTCTCTTTGGTGGACTGGGTTTTTGTTTCTCAGGTTTCAAATATAAGGAGTCCAAATACCACTCGCGGAATTCTTAGCGTATACCAAGGTCAGGTGTTTAAGAAATGCAATTGCACAATGTAGTTTAATTGGCTTTTAGGTTTAAAAGCTCCTAATTTGAGATTCAAATAGGCTTCTAACAAGTATTTCCATTCGTAAGAATCCTGGCTTCTTAGGAATCTGTCACCTGTATTTGTAGTTTTGGTTTTGCCGTATTGTAATTTAACATTATATACATTTATAGCTTTACATTATATAAGGAATTTATCATTTAACATTATAAATTGTTTATAATTTAACGTTAGATAAATGCCATAATTTAGGGTGTCCTTAGATATTCGCCCTGAATTTGTCTCTCCTAGAAAATCGTTCTGGCTGTAATTGTAGATACAAGGACTTGGGAATCTTCTCAGAGTATAAACCAGCAGATCAGTCCAGATGGAAACGTTTCCCTTAGAGTTCCTTCCTTTAAATTTGTGTTATATGGCTTTTAGTTCTTCCTCTGCCATAACAGGTGAGCTTGGGAATACATTTGTGATTAAACTTACATTTGGGCAGGTATGGAAATGTCTTGTGATTAGTTACCAAAGCTTAGCGTGACCTTTAAATAAGGAACATAATTAATGGGCTTCCAGTCAAATATATCAATAATTTGAGGGAAGAATCTTAAATTGCCAGGCATTGCCTCTCCCCACTCCTTCCACCCGTTGGGGCTGGCCTTGAACTCCTGGGCTCAAGTGATCCTCCTGCCTCAGCCTCCTGAGTAGCTTGGACTACAGGCATGTAGCACCGCACCTGGCCGGAAAATCTCAAATTGCATAATGCCACTTTCTTTGGGAAGAAATCAAGCAAAATTTGTGATTCTTGAGTATCTGTATAGATGTATATTTGTGAATTAGGTAAACAAAGAATAAAAGAATTAAGACTAAACATGCTTTGCCCCTTTTTGTTCTAGGAATGTACCAGTAGTTCACTGAATTGCTGGGGTCACATACTCCCAATGTGGTGTATTGAAGGGTTTTTTTTAAATTATTTTTTCTTTCAAGTACAAATGAGGTCTTGCTATATTTCTTAGGCTGGTCTCGAGCTCCTGAGCTCTAGCGGTTCCCTTGCCTTGGCCTCCCAAAGTGCTGGGATTACAGGCATGAGCCACTATGCCCAGCCTATATTGAATGTTTGACAAATACATTTGAAGCCAGGGCATTTACATTTAAATTATGGCTTTATTGCTGGTGTTGGCTAATCGTCCTATAGTTCGCATAGTGTATATGGTTCCTAGTGTATATAGTTTATAGTCTAGTCATGGATCTCGGGGTGTAATCCCGCTTGGTGGCATTACAGTGCTGTGGCTTCTCTCAAGTTAGTTTGACATGAGTTATACCCTAAGATAATAACAGTGGTTATCACCAGGTAGACAGAATAGGTTTAATGTTTCTTTTCACCTCTCTGAGTTTTCCTGGTTTCTGCCAGTAAACATGGGTTGTGCCGTAAACCTTCCCACTTCTGACACCTGGCCTTCACATCAGCATGGGACACCAGAAAGTGCCTGAATAAGAGCCAGCCAAGAAAAATGTTTTCATTTCTTCTAGTGTAATTTATACTTATGGATCTCATGAGAATTACATTGTTTAGTTAGGGTATGCTTATTTTTACATTTTTTTTTTTTTTTTGAGACTGCGTCTCGCTCTGTCACCCACGCTGGAGTGCAGTGCTGTGATCTTGGCTCACTCTGTCTCCCAGGTTCAAGTCATTCTTCCGCCTCAGCTGGAATTATAGGCGCCCTCCACTACACCTGGGTAATTTTTGTATTTTTAGTAGAGACAGGGTTTCACCACGTTAGCCAAGCTGATCTTGAACTCCTTACCTCAAGTGATTCACCTGCCTCAGTCTCCCAAAGTGTTGGGATTACAGGCATGAGCCACTGCTCCTGGTCTTGTATGTCCATTTTTAATATTTATATATAATTTATATTAACTAACTGGGGTGTCGACACTATGTAACTGGAATTTGAATCTATTTGATAGTCTCTCCTGCAATTACCTCCTCCCTGGAGACAGGTTGTTTTTTTTTGAGACAGAGTCTTGCTGTCACCCAAGCTGGAGTGCAGTGGCACCATCTCGGCTCACTGCAAGCTCCGCCTCCCAGGTTCACGCCATTCTCTCGCCTCAGCCTCCTGAGTAGCTAGGACTACAGGCACCCGCCACCACACCCGGTTAATTTTGTTTTTGTATTTTTAGTAGAAACAGGGTTTCACCGTGTTAGCTGGTATGGTTTTGATCTCCTGACCTCATGATCTGCCCGCCTCAGCCTCCCAAGGTGCTGGGATTAGAGGCATGGGCCACCGCACCCGGCCAGCTTTTAAATAAAAAATGTAATAAAAAGTTTTTAGCTTTTGGTTGACACATGACTTATACCTTTACCATTAGCCTTTAAACTTTCTCACATCTGTGAAATTTTTGTTGTTCTTATAGCTTATAATTTTCATGTCTCTTTTTCTTTGGTTGAAATCCTGACACAAACAGTAGGATAGCTTGGTTTTATTTAGCAGTTAATGTTGTTAACGATTTCAGGAAAATAAGATGATCCAAAATATGATTATTGCTCAGGTGTGATATAGGAGTATGTAAGTACTGTATAGTTTGCAAAGTATAATTAGTTTTGTAATCTTATATGCGAATATGTTGCATTAGAAGGAATATTTTTCAAATGTCAGAGTAGGATTATGAGTGATTCCTCCCATTTCCAGAATTTTATAATAAGTATATATTGTTTTATAATAATAAAGAAGGTTTAACAATAGTTAATCATAAGTGATGTAAATGTTTCTACTTGACCGCATTTAAAGAGTCACGTGGGTTATGGGCGAGCTTATGAAATGCGGTTTGTAAGACACTTTTCATTCATGAATCCCTCTTTATTTCATTGTAGTCAGTCTATTATAAGGCATATGTTGTGGAATCTGTTCAAAATCCGGGGAAGAAGTGCATGAGATCTTATCTTCTTGGCATCAGAAGTGTACTCTTGAAAGTAGAATTTTGACTTTTTGAGATGCCACTGTTTATCCTCCCACCCCTCACAGCTCTCCCTGTCTCCCTTCTCCCAACCCAACCCATGCATACAAAAAGTCAGGGTTTGTGATTTAATTTAGAAATGGAGGCAAGATTAGAAAATGGAATTGTGTGGAGACTTGGAGATCATGTAGCATGCAGCAGATCTGTTCTAGGAAGAGTAGGAAGCTCTGGTTGTGAGTGATTGAAGACCACTGCACTGTTCAGAAGCAGCTGTCGCATCCTCTTCCATTCAGCACCTGATTATTACATAGCTTTATTTAATGCTGCAAAATACCAAATAGAGAACAAGGAATATAAGGGCAAAATTAATGGCTGGATAGCTGTTGTGGCTACGTAATTCTGATCTAAAATTAGTTTAGAAATTACAGTTGAAAATGCAGTTGTGAAATATCATTTTGAAATACTTCAAAATGCTGCCTGGCCTACTGAAATGTTTCTCAGTTGAGGTACCCATGTAAAATGTGTGCGTACACATGGACACACAAACAGGCTAAGAAAGAAGCAGAGGAGTAGAAACATTTAATTAGTTGAGACAGGTTTACCTCCAATGAAATTTTTCTTTTCTTTCAGTTCGTAGCACGTGGGTGGTCTGTGTTAATGTTAATAATAAAGCAAAAGTTACCCATTCTTAGATTACTTACCTCTACTATCACTAGTGATGGCTTTCCTGCCGAAGGCGCTCCGTAGCTACATGAAGAGGGCACAGAGAAAATTACTCCATGCTTTCGAGTCACTTTCACTTTTAAAAGGTGCTGGTGGCCTTTGGATCCCACTTGGCCCTGGTGCTTGGCCAAGGCCAGGGCATCTGACTGCCCCTAAGCACATGGAGGAAGGAGGTGGTAGAGGGAGGTGTGGAAATCCACGCTGATGGCCCTACCCTTGCTGGTGCCCTCTGTTGCTAGGACTCGGTGCCCCACCTGCTCACCAAGCAGAAGTGATGTCAGAGTGGTCTCCGTGGCCAAGAGAGCAGGTTTTGTCAGGCAAGGAAGGAGCGTGAAGATGCACACTCTCCTGGTGTGGAACATGGTGCTGTCCCCAGCTTGTCTTCCTCGGTGCCAGGAGTGTTGGTATTGTGTGCACATTAAATAGAGGACTTTCCCACTCTTCTCTTTACTCTTATGCATTATCTGACCCAAATTTGGTTCCATGGAGTAAACATACTTGGTCAGAAACTGTGAATAGTCATTTCCAGCATTTAAACCTTTCTTGCTGGTGATGCCATTAAAATACGCACATGTGCATGCACATAGCGTGACTGCGGCTGGAGAGGAAGGAGCGTTCACATACATGTGCATGCACACAGCGTGACTGCGGCTGGAGAGGAAGGAGCGTTCACCTGCTCCCGGGCAGCTGGTCAGGCTGGTGGCCCAGCCGTTATGCTTGCTCCTTGCTCCAGGGTGTGGCCCCTTGCCCAGAGGAAGAAATGAATGTTCTGAAAGAGCACAGCGTATTCTTCAGTCTGCTCCAAGGTTGATTCCCTCTGGAAAGCTTCCCTGGCCCCCTCACTGCTGTCTGGTCTCCCTCAGGTTTTCCCTGCTGGAGAGGCCTTCCCTGACCCAAGGATATGATGCTGCAGCCCTGCCCTCGCTGCTGTCTCCCCAGCTTCGTGGTTCTCCAAAGCTCTCATCCCCATCTGACACACTCCTTGTTTGTTGCCTGCTTGCCGGGCAGGCATTTCTAGTTGTCTTGTCAAGAACCAGCCCGAGAGAGAGCTGAGAGCCAACCTGGGCTTTGCTGTGTGCAGTGGCTGTGGGGTGTGAGCAAGTTGCTGAACGCACGAACTAGAGTATCCCTGAAAGTAAAACGTGGACAGTAACAGAGCTACCTCGTCGGATTACACCAGTGCATACAGGGTAGGTCCTTGGTATAGCCTCCGAGAGATGTTAGTTGTTAATGTTATTATATAAAATCACATAAATTATTTCACTTCAATGGGAGAGGAGTGGTAATAAGCATTTTTAAAAATTGGGTGCCTCTGAAGGGTGAAAGGGCTGGCTGTCAGTTTAAACATGTTGCCTAGAGTTTAGCTAAAAGGATAGTTGAATGATTGTGCAGGGAAGTAGGTTATTGTGGAAATACATGTAGGATGATTACTTTCAGCTATGACATCTTAACCTTTGGATAAATGTTTATTAAGGGAATACGTTAATGCCAGGCTCTGCTGTGTGCTGTGAGTGTGGAAGGAATCTGTGAGACCTGCCTTCAAGGCACCTCTGTGGAGCCACGAGGGAGGCGTTCAGAACTCTGAATTCTGAGAATTCTAGTTGATCCTCTTTGAAGGATGCTTTTCCTCTCGTATTTCTGAAGATACTGATCTTCTGTATTTGAAAGTCCCCTTGTCTTAGCTCTTGTTGCCATATTGTTTGGGAGTGGGGGGAGTTGGGGTTAAGGTTGGCTGTCTTGCCTTGGCTGGTCTGCCCCAGACCCCTGCCTGGCTGTCTGGGAATCTGAGGGGTAGGAGGTGGGTGTGGGGATGGGGATGTCTTTTCTGAGCAGGCAAAGGCCCTGTGCAGAGTGTGTGTTCTCTTAGCTCTTGTTTATTGGGCATGACACATCTCTTCTGTTGTAATGTTTATGTGTTGACAGGAGCCACTTACATTGTTGTCTGTGATTAATCTTTTTGTCCTTACCTGTAAACGAGATACAGTATCTACTCATTCATTTATTCAGCAAGTACTTAGAGGGCAATTACTCAGTGCTTGGCACCTAGAACAAAATGAGTTTTGCTCTCAAGGAGTTTAAAATTGTGAGGATTAAATGAGTGTGTTGAGAGAGAGAAGTATGGTATCTCATAGCAGATGCTTAAAAATATTTCTCTCTCCTTTTTGTATAGGGCTTTTTAGTTTAGAATACTGTGTTAAAGAACAAACAATCCTACTCATTGTTAATTATTAATTACTTGCATTTTATTTCCACCTACCTCTTTCCACAAAGGATCTGAAGTTTAGTGTATTTTATATATTTCTGTAAATTTTTTTTTTTTGCTTACAGCAGTGAGTAGATGGATGAAGGAAGGAAAATGAATGAATTTATTATAAATGAGAAGCCAGACAAAAAGTACTACCAGTTTCCCCTACAATCTACTTAACATAGATAATTTGAGGACATTTTTTCCCTAATAGGTTGCTTTAAAAAAAAAATTAAGTTTTTTGGAGGAGCTTTAGGTTCACAGCGAAATTGAGTGGAATGTGCAGAGATTTCCCAAGTGGCGCCTGCCCCTACACGTGCACAGTCTCCCCCAATATGGACACCTTGTACCAGAGTGGTGGTCCCTTTGTTACAATCAGTGAACCTACAGTGACGTATCGTTATCACCCAAAGTCCACAGTTTACAGTAGGAGTCACTCTTGGTGTTGAACGTTCTGTGGGTTTAAACAAGTTTATGACAGATGCCCTCATGTATGTATCACACAGAACAGTTCACTGTCCTGAAAACCCTCTGTGATCTGCCTGGTCATCCTTCCTTCCCCCGTAACCCCTGGCAACCACTCGTCTTCTTACTGTCTTCATAGTTTTGCCTTGTTTTGTTTTACAGTGTTATATAGTTGGAATCGTACAGTATGTAGCCTTTTCAGTTTGGCTTCTTTTACTTAGTAACATGCATTTAACTTTCTTCCTTGTCTTTTCATGATTTGATAGTTCATGTTTTAAAAATGCTGAATAGTATTCCATTATCTGAATGTGCCACAGTTTATTCATTCACCAACTGAAGGATATCTTGGTTGCTTCTGAGTTTTGGCAATTATGAACAAAAGTGCTGGAAACGCCCATATGCAGATTTTTGTGTGGACACTTAACTTTTCAGCTCTTTTGGGTAAATACCAAGGAGCTCACTTGTTGGATCCTATAAGAGTATGTTTAGTTTTGTAGGAAACTGCCAAACTGTCTTCCTAAGTGCCTGTAGCACTTTGCATTCTCCCCGGCAGTGAGTGAGAGTTCCTCTTGTTCCATGTCCTCACCAGCATTTCGCGTCACTCCTCTCGGCCCTTCTAATAGGTGTGTCGTGGCATCTCGTTGTTTGAATTTGCATCTCCCTGATGACATATGATGACTTTCACATGCTTTTTTCTGCCATCTGTGTAACTTCGGCAAGGTGCTTGTTAAAGCCTTTGGCTACTTTTTAATTGGGTTGTTTTCCTGTTTTTGAGTTTAGAAGTTCTTTGTGTATTTTAGATAAGTCTTATAAGTCTGTGAAAATTTTCTTTCAGTCTTGACTTGTCTTATTCTCTTGGCTGTGTCTTTTGCAGAGCAGAAGTTTTTAACTTTAATTAAGTCCAGTTTATCAATTCTTACATGGAGTGTGTCTTTGGTGTTGTGTCCAGAAAGTCATCACCAAACCCAAGGTCGTCTAGATTTTCTCCTCTGTTTTCTTTAGGAGTTTTGTAGTTTTGCCTTTTTGCATTTAGGCCTGTGATCCTGTGAAGGGTAAGGTCTGTGTCTCGTTTCATCTTCCTGCATTTGGATGTCCAGTTGTTCCAGCCCCAAGGGTTGAAAAGCCTGTCGCTTCTCCGTGGGATTGCTTTTGTTGGTTGCCTATGCTCTGAAAACTGTTCATATTGCTTCCCTGGGAATTTGACACTGTGGAATTTAAAGCTTTACTAGCTTCCCTTCCCCACGCACCCTTCCCCAGAAAAACAAACCCACTCCCTCTTCTTCCCTCAGTCCCCTCTCCAGTGTTTTTCTTACCCTCTTTTTTGAAAGAAAACTTTCAGAATGGTGCCTTTGTGAGGTAGGTGTGAAGTGAGAGTCCCCCTTCAGACTTCTTATGAACTGGACATGGCAGACGTGGAGTCTTCAGCCTCACAGGGGTCGTGCTCAAAACCCAGGGTCCAAACCTGTGGCATTTAACCTCACCCCACTCAACACTGTGTAAATGACAGAAACACTGACAGTTCTGAGTGTAACGCATGACCCAAAGCTGGGTGGGGACCCCAGGGCTTCTAGAGCAGTTGCCCTTCCTCCGAGGACTCGAGTGGTGGAGCTGGGCTGCGGGAACCCTTGCTCCCCGCCCGCAGCGTCACCGTGCTGTCCCCACTCACCAGGCCTCCACTGTCCCAGCTTGAGTCTTTAGGCGGTGGTGGGGGTGGTTGGGTTTCTTAAGTAAGACGTTTGTTCATTAAATGCTATACGATAACATGGCGTTGAATGTCTTTATGTCGAATAAGATTCTACAAAAAGTCAGGTGTGGATGAAAAAATATCCTGGAAGGAAGTGAATCTGTAGGTCATATTTGACCCACAGATATACTTTGGCTTGTATTTCTTTTTTCTCTCTTTTCCTTTTCTCTGTCCCTTTCCCTTTCTCTCTCACTTGAACTGGTTGCCAGCACTTCAGTTAGACTTGACACAGAACAGCTGGATTTCTAGCTTCCCTTTAAACCCGGCTGCACTGGGCCTGTGTGGCATGTCCTGGTCCCCCCGAGCTCCATCCCTTCTGGCTTACATCCACCTTGTCCCTGTAAGTTTGTTTTTAATTTTATTTTTGATTCAGTTTGTGCTTTGGCAGTCCCCTAGACTAGAGCTTATATCACGTTCTCATAGAGACATGTTGGGTCACGTGTGACGCTGGTGTGTGGTCCATGTTGACTGGAGTGGAGAGGGTGCTGAGAGAGCACGGGTGTGGAGGCCAGAGGGCCATACCTGGTGCTGGGCGAGCCGGGTTTAGAAACACCTTGGGAGAGAAGCCTGGTAGCCGCTTCGTGGCAGGCCCGGGCTGGGACTCTTAACGCCACGCTCGCCGGCCCTGTCTTGTGTTCGCGCTTGTTTCTTCTTTGTACGTGACGTTTGGGCTTTCACTGCCTGGTGCGGCGCCTTTCACGGGAGTGTTCAGTAAATATTGAGTGCGGCGTGTGCACAGGACCTTATCTGTTTAAAGATGGTTCTGCATGTATTCATCCTGCATCATGCTGCCACTTCTGCCACTTCATTTTTTTTTTTGTTAAGGTGATGCCTGGTGCATTCAACTGATTGCCCCGGATCAGATGTTTGTGAAGGGAAGACATGGGAGTTTAGATGGTTTTCGGACTGCAGATAAGGGTCTCCTACCACAGTCTCTGCTGATGATTTAGACATGGAATGTTCACTTGCAAAATCTATTGTTTCAGTTTTATCACGTCACTTATAGTCTTATGCAGAAGCCTTAAATTGCTAGCAACAGCTTTTGTTTTACTTTGCTAAGCTTAATTCTCAATTATTTTGAAATGAGTCAGGCTTCTCTAAAAGGTGTTTAGGTTTCAGAATTAGTCAGTAACCATTCAGGACTCATTCATAATAATTCTCATTTTTTTTTACCACTAAAGTCCCAGCTTAATTTCCATGACAATTTCAGTTTTTAAAACACAAAACGTAATCCTTGAACTTAATTAGACGAAAATTGGCAAAGCCTACACAAAACTAATTAGGAAAGACCTAGTAGGGACAGTAGGATAACCGTGTGTCCTGAGAGTCTGGACAGGCCCAGTTTATGCTGGTGGTCTCGGCCTGATTATTAACAGACCCAGTCTTTCATCTCAAAAGGTCCTGCTTGGGACAGTAAGTTACCTGCAGAGCCTACCTGGAAGCATATGAGAATGTAATTTAAATGTTGAAAACTCGTGACTGGCTACCAGCAGTTACGGTCTCTTGACATTTAGACAACGCTTACTTTCTTTGAACCACTTTTCAGGACAAAAGGGTGAGAAAACCACTTCTCTGTAATGAATGGAAACACTGCCTAAGTCCGAATGGGAAGTTGTCGCTCTGTAGCAGTGATGGTCTGTAGCTGAGGCTGAACCGTGTACGTGCTGAAGGGCAGTCATGTAAACAGTTAACAGGAAGAACGAGGACTTAATGAGAATGTTGGCTCTCCTTGCAGCGGACAAGAAGGACATTTGCTAATGAAGACTGTGGAAGGTATTCGTTAACCAAAGATTAGATATGGGTGGTTGATGGTTATTCCCAGCTGGGCTAGAAGTTCCTGGGAAGAGCGTGACCTTGGTATTAGCCCCTCTCAGATTCACTGGAGAATGACGCAGAGCCCTGAAACATCTCACAGGAAGGGAGATGGCTTTGCTGGAGTTGAAGGATATGGAGGCACTTTTTATAACAAAGATTAAGGCTTGTTTCATGGACGGTGGAAATTAAATGAAGTCATCAGTGCCACTATAAGCATCTTAAGAAGGTTTCTTTGCTGAGTTTTTTTTAAGCAAGGAATACTCTTGTGATTACTAAATTAACCTGTCTATATTGACTTGTGTTTTCTTCTGCAGTACTTCTAACTTTCTGTTTTATAATATTCTTTTAGGTGATGTGCCAAATTATAGATTATTGAAATACCTTATAATAAAATCCTCTTAAACTTTGAATTTGGTACTATCAAAATATTCTGGAGTTTTGTTTGTTTGTTTGTTTGTTTGTTTTCTTTTTTGAGATGGAGTCCTGCTCTGTTGCCCAGGCTGGAGTGCAGTAGTGCCATCTCGGCTCACTGCAGCCTCCGCTTCCCAGGTTGAAGCGATTCTCCCACCTCACCCTCCCGAGTAGCTGGGACTACAGGCACACGCCACCACGCCTGGCTAATTTTTGTAATTTTAATAGAAACAGTGTTTCACCACATTGGCCAGGCTTGTCTCAAACTCCTGACCTCAAGTGATCTGCCTGCCTCGGCCTCCCAAAGTGCTGGGATTACAGGCGTGAGCCCCTGGCCCGGCCCAAAATATTCTTTATAACAAAAATGTCATTACTTTATTCCTGGAGTTACTAAAATGAACTGTTAAGAATCTCGTATTTTTAACTAATTTTATAGAAGAGTTGGAGATTAAGTTTCACAGGATAGAAACAGTTAATAGGGATGTGTTATTACCCTTTAATGCTTCAAATATAGTTTTAGTCAATGAAGATATTGCCGCAGCTTCAGCCATAGCAGGAGTAGGTGGGCAGAAGAATGTCAGAGCTGGGCTTCAGAGGATTTGTGGCTCGTTCTGACATGGTCACATAAGATCTTTGAATTCTTCACCTTGACGGATCCTCTGTCTAGTACAATGCAGTCACTTTTTTGTGTTTTTTGTCTGTTTTTGTTTTTGTTTTTTTTTGACAGGCTCTTGCGCTGTCACCTAGGCTGGAGTGCAGTAGTGCGATCATGGCTCACTGCAGCCTCAACCTCCCAGGCTCGTGATCCTCCCCCCTCAGCCTCCCGAGTAACTGGGCCCACAGGCATGTGCCACCACATCTGGCTAATTTTTAAATTATTTGTAGAGATAGGATTTCACCATGTTGCCCAAGCTCATCTTGAATCCCTGGGCTCAAGCAGTCCTCCCGCCTCTGCCTCACAAAGTGCTGAGGTTACGGGTGTGAGCCACCTTGCCCAGCCCAGTCATTTTATAAATGAGAAAACTTGAGACTCGATCAATTCAAGTAGCTTGTCCAAGGTCTTACAGCTTTATTCTTGAAATTGTTATATTCTAAACTTTCTTCCAGAGAAATAGTTGCTTTATTTCTGTTACAAGAAAATTGCAATTTAGTCATGTGACTATACGTTTTATTTATTTATTTATTTATTTATTTATTTGAGACAGGGTCTCACTTTGTCACCCAGGCTGGAGTGCAGTGGCACGATCTCGGCTCACTGCAACCTCCGCCTCCCAGACTCAATTGATTCTCCCACCTCAGCCTCCGAAGTAGCTGGGACCTCAGGCATGTGCCACCACCCCTGGCTATTTTTTTTTTGGTAGAGACAAGGTTTCACCATGTTGCCCAGACTGGTCTGGAACTCCTGGGGTTGCAGGCATGAGCCACCATGCCTGGCCTGACTATACTACTTAAGGGTCAGGGACTTCAACAATTTCCTGTTGAATGCAGGAAATTGCCTGGAGCTCAGTAATTAAATGTTACCTGCGTTGTTTCCTACTTACTGGCATTCTGGTGGTGAGCAGTGACTTGGCCCATAATATGAGGGAAAGCAGGAAGATGGTTGGAGATGTAGGCGCTAAACGCTTAATGACCAGCATTTCTCCTTGATGTGCCTAGAGCAAAATGATTCAGTTTCATCTCACCCACAGCATGCCTCTTAAATACGCATCCTCAAAGAAAAATGAAAGCTAGGAAGTAGGGAAAACCCAAATCACAGCAGAGAAACTGGAAACTTGGTGAGGTTAAAAAAAAAAAAAAAAGATATTTCGAGAACATTGCAGGGGATTCCAAAGTTCAGTACAAATGGCCTCATTGCCACAGAGTCAAAGATTCCATCCAGAAGCACTGAGATCTCTTGATGTGGTCACATGGGAGGGCTACCTGGGAAGGCGGGGAAGGGGGATGGAGGGTGCTCCGTGGAGGATGTGTAATCACAGGGAAGGGGGATGGAGGGTGCTCCGTGGAGGGCGTTCACAGGGAAGGGGGATGGAGGGTGCTCCGTGGAGGGCGTTCACAGGGAAGGGGGATGGAGGGTGCTCCATGGAGGATGTGTAATCACAGGGAAGGGGGATGGAGGGTGCTCCGTGGAGAGTGTTCACAGGGAAGGAGGATGGAGGGTGCTCCGTGGAGAGTGTTCACAAGGAAGGGGGATGGAGGGTGCTCCGTGGAGGATGTGTAATCACAGGGAAGGGGGATGGAGGGTGCTCCGTGGAGAGTGTTCACAGGGAAGGGGGATGGAGGGTGCTCCGTGGAGGATGTGTAATCACAGGGAAGGGGGATGGAGGGTGCTCCGTGGAGGGCGTTCACAGGGAAGGGGGATGGAGGGTGCTCCATGGAGGGCGTTCACAGGGAAGGGGGATGGAGGGTGCTCCGTGGAGGGTATGTAATCACAGGGAAGGGGGATGGAGGGTGCTCCGTGGAGGGTATGTAATCACAGGGAAGGGGGATGGAGGGTGCTCCGTGGAGGGTGTTCACAGGGAAGGGGGTTGGAGGGTGCTCCGTGGAGAGTGTTCACAGGGAAGGGGGATGGAGGGTGCTCCGTGGAGAGTGTTCACAGGGAAGGGGGATGGAGGGTGCTCCGTGGAGGATGTGTAATCACAGGGAAGGGGGATGGAGGGTGCTCCGTGGAGGGCGTTCACAGGGAAGGGGGATGGAGGGTGCTCCGTGGAGGGTGTTCACAGGGAAGGGGGATGGAGGGTGCTCCATGGAGGGTATGTAATCACAGGGAAGGGGGATGGAGGGTACTCTGTGGAGGGTGTTCACACTCAGAGCAAGGGCTGGCCTGGAGGCCTCATGGCCCTGGAGCCTGGTGGGGCCCGTCACGGCTTCCCTAGGTGTTCCTTCCTGCTCCATTCAGAAATCACAGATGATGTATGAATTTCTTTCCTAACCTGGCTTTAATATCTCATTGACATTTTTGCTTTGCATTATATTTCACATTTCCTGTTCTTAAAGAGCTCTAAAGACAGCATATTTGATTTCTGCCTCTCCATCTCCCATTCCACACGCTGAGGGTAACAAGAAAATGTTTCCCTACCTCCACACCAAAGCCATTTATGATAAGGCTTTGTACAGAAATTGGCTGAAGGGCACCACCTGAAGCCCATTTGGGCAGGTCTTGGTTAAGGTGGAGGTACTGGTCCTTACCTGTGGCAGAGTGTCTGCTCACCTGTTGCCCATTTGGGCAGGTCTTGGTTAAGGTGGAGGTACTGGTCCCTGCCTGTGGCAGAGTGTCTGCTCACCTGTTGCCCATTTGGGCAGGTCTTGGTTAAGGTGGAGGTACTGGTCCCTGCCTGTGGCAGAGTGTCTGCTCACCTGAAGCCCATTTGGGCAGGTCTTGGTTAAGGTGGAGGTACTGGTCCCTGCCTGTGGCAGAGTGTCTGCTCACCTGAAGCCCATTTGGGCAGGTCTTGGTTAAGGTGGAGGTACTGGTCCCTGCCTGTGGCAGAGTGTCTGCTCACCTGAAGCCCATTTGGGCAGGTCTTGGTTAAGGTGGAGGTACTGGTCCCTGCCTGTGGCAGAGTGTCTGCTCACCTGTTGCCCATTTGGGCAGGTCTTGGTTAAGGTGGAGGTACTGGTCCCTGCCTGTGGCAGAGTGTCTGCTCACCTGTTGCCCATTTGGGCAGGTCTTGGTTAAGGTGGAGGTACTGGTCCCTGCCTGTGGCAGAGTGTCTGCTCACCTGTTGCCCATTTGGGCAGGTCTTGGTTAAGGTGGAGGTACTGGTCCCTGCCTGTGGCAGAGTGTCTGCTCACCTGTTGCCCATTTGGGCAGGTCTTGGTTAAGGTGGAGGTACTGGTCCCTGCCTGTGGCAGAGTGTCTGCTCACCTGTTGCCCATTTGGGCAGGTCTTGGTTAAGGTGGAGGTACTGGTCCCTGCCTGTGGCAGAGTGTCTGCTCACCTGTTGCCCATTTGGGCAGGTCTTGGTTAAGGTGGAGGTACTGGTCCCTGCCTGTGGCAGAGTGTCTGCTCACCTGTTGCCCATTTGGGCAGGTCTTGGTTAAGGTGGAGGTACTGGTCCCTGCCTGTGGCAGAGTGTCTGCTCACCTGAAGCCCATTTGGGCAGGTCTTGGTTAAGGTGGAGGTACTGGTCCCTGCCTGTGGCAGAGTGTCTGCTCACCTGTTGCCCATTTGGGCAGGTCTTGGTTAAGGTGGAGGTACTGGTCCCTGCCTGTGGCAGAGTGTCTGCTCACCTGTTGCCCATTTGGGCAGGTCTTGGTTAAGGTGGAGGTACTGGTCCCTGCCTGTGGCAGAGTGTCTGCTCACCTGTTGCCCATTTGGGCAGGTCTTGGTTAAGGTGGAGGTACTGGTCCCTGCCTGTGGCAGAGTGTCTGCTCACCTGTTGCCCATTTGGGCAGGTCTTGGTTAAGGTGGAGGTACTGGTCCCTGCCTGTGGCAGAGTGTCTGCTCACCTGTTGCCCATTTGGGCAGGTCTTGGTTAAGGTGGAGGTACTGGTCCCTGCCTGTGGCAGAGTGTCTGCTCACCTGTTGCCCATTTGGGCAGGTCTTGGTTAAGGTGGAGGTACTGGTCCCTGCCTGTGGCAGAGTGTCTGCTCACCTGTTGCCCATTTGGGCAGGTCTTGGTTAAGGTGGAGGTACTGGTCCCTGCCTGTGGCAGAGTGTCTGCTCACCTGTTGCCCATTTGGGCAGGTCTTGGTTAAGGTGGAGGTACTGGTCCCTGCCTGTGGCAGAGTGTCTGCTCACCTGAAGCCCATTTGGGCAGGTCTTGGTTAAGGTGGAGGTACTGGTCCCTGCCTGTGGCAGAGTGTCTGCTCACCTGTTGCCCATTTGGGCAGGTCTTGGTTAAGGTGGAGGTACTGGTCCCTGCCTGTGGCAGAGTGTCTGCTCACCTGTTGCCCATTTGGGCAGGTCTTGGTTAAGGTGGAGGTACTGGTCCTTGCCTGTGGCAGAGTGTCTGCTCACCTGTTGCCCATTTGGGCAGGTCTTGGTTAAGGTGGAGGTACTGGTCCCTGCCTGTGGCAGAGTGTCTGCTCACCTGTTGCCCATTTGGGCAGGTCTTGGTTAAGGTGGAGGTACTGGTCCCTGCCTGTGGCAGAGTGTCTGCTCACCTGAAGCCCATTTGGGCAGGTCTTGGTTAAGGTGGAGGTACTGGTCCCTGCCTGTGGCAGAGTGTCTGCTCACCTGTTGCCCATTTGGGCAGGTCTTGGTTAAGGTGGAGGTACTGGTCCCTGCCTGTGGCAGAGTGTCTGCTCACCTGTTGCCCATTTGGGCAGGTCTTGGTTAAGGTGGAGGTACTGGTCCCTGCCTGTGGCAGAGTGTCTGCTCACCTGTTGCCCATTTGGGCAGGTCTTGGTTAAGGTGGAGGTACTGGTCCCTGCCTGTGGCAGAGTGTCTGCTCACCTGTTGCCCATTTGGGCAGGTCTTGGTTAAGGTGGAGGTACTGGTCCCTGCCTGTGGCAGAGTGTCTGCTCACCTGTTGCCCATTTGGGCAGGTCTTGGTTAAGGTGGAGGTACTGGTCCCTGCCTGTGGCAGAGTGTCTGCTCACCTGTTGCCCATTTGGGCAGGTCTTGGTTAAGGGGGAGGTACTGGTCCCTGCCTGTGGCAGAGTGTCTGCTCACCTGTTGCCCATTTGGGCAGGTCTTGGTTAAGGTGGAGGTACTGGTCCCTGCCTGTGGCAGAGTGTCTGCTCACCTGTTGCCCATTTGGGCAGGTCTTGGTTAAGGTGGAGGTACTGGTCCCTGCCTGTGGCAGAGTGTCTGCTCACCTGTTGCCCATTTGGGCAGGTCTTGGTTAAGGTGGAGGTACTGGTCCCTGCCTGTGGCAGAGTGTCTGCTCACCTGTTGCCCATTTGGGCAGGTCTTGGTTAAGGTGGAGGTACTGGTCCCTGCCTGTGGCAGAGTGTCTGCTCACCTGTTGCCCATTTGGGCAGGTCTTGGTTAAGGTGGAGGTACTGGTCCCTGCCTGTGGCAGAGTGTCTGCTCACCTGTTGCCCATTTGGGCAGGTCTTGGTTAAGGTGGAGGTACTGGTCCCTGCCTGTGGCAGAGTGTCTGCTCACCTGTTGCTTAAACCCACATCACCCTCCTTTAGAAAGGGAGAGCTGTTTCCTTGACGACAGTTTAGACTTTTTTAAAGATCATTACAGCTATGTGTTCCACCCAGTCTGTCAGGTAGGAACTTCTCTGTCTGAATTGTTTATATGCCGTAGCAACATGAATAAATAATAAATTAATAAAAACCCTCAGTCTGTTCTACAGCTTCTACCAGCCTGTTAGTCAATACTTTTCTCCATGTTTACCCCCTTAGCACACACACTCTGTGAAAGTAACAACCATAGGCAGCTTCTAAAACATTTTGTGAAATGGATTCCTGAAAATGTGTGGGGACGTGTTGTCCTAGTGGGTGTGTGAGAAGTAATCAGTCATGTAGAGGCCTCCCATGGGGGCCCGCCCTCCCTGTGTGGGGTATGGACGGCCAGGAATAAAGTGTGCAGTCATATTTGGTCTAGGGAGTAAAAAAAGGTGACCACTATATCATCTCTCCAGAGTAGTATATATTTTCTCTTTCAATATGCTACTGATTTTTGCGTTTTAAAACACATCCTGGCCAGAGGAGCCCAGCCTTATCCTTGTATGCCGTTTACCATGTGTAAGATACCGTGTCTGTCCTCATCAGCTGTTTCCTTCTGCATGGATGTCATTCAACAATTTCTCCATACTTGCTCTGTTTAAAGGCCTCACTTGTTATGAATTCGATGTATCAAGCACTGAGCTGGACTCTGGAGATGGAGGCAGTGAGCACCCACACCCTCCCCCGTTTGCACGTGTTCCCGCAGCTGCTGCAGGGCTGTCCGTGTGATGCCTCCTTGCATGGTCATTCTGGCCCATGCGTCTCGTTTCCTGGATCCTGTCGTCTTCTTTACAGCTTTCTTTCCTTGCTTTAGAGGAAGATATCCTTCAGTAGCTTCCTGGGAAGGAATGAATGCAAGGTAAAATTGAGTCCTGAGTATCTGACATCTTTCGCTCTTCTCACTTGATGGATAGTTTGGGAAGAGAATTCTACACTGAGAATAATTTTCCACTCCTCCCACTTTTGAAGGCATTGTTCTTCAGCTCCCAGTGGTGTTATCTGTGTCCGGTGCCGTTTCCATTTCTGATGATTTCTATATGCCCTTTTTCCTCCTCTGTGGAAATTTTTAGATTGCTTTTTCCTGTAGTTTTTATACTGGATACTTTTATACTGTACTTTTTATACTGGATACTTAGAGTTTAACCCAGGCACCTGACTCCCTTAATTCTGGATCCATTTTTTTATATTGTTGTTTCCCTCCTGTGTGCTTTTTGTTCCTAGAATGAATACTTTTCTCTCCTGTTGTCTGTTGTTTTTTTTTTTATCGTTATGATCTTCTAGGGATTTCTTCAGTTTTATCTTCAAACTCTACTCCTTTGTTTTGCTGTCTTGTGTTTGGTTTCAAGGGTTTTTTCCTCTGATTTTTGTGTTTATCATATTCTGTTTTGGTTGCACTGTCTTCCCTTTGACTATATTGTAGCTTTTTGTTTTTGTTGTTGGGTTTTTCTTCTGTTCACTGCGTTTCTGTTCCACCAAGGGTTTTGCTTTTGTTTTGTTTTATTTTCATCATTCCCATTTGGAACCCTTTTTCAGCTGCCCTGATGATCCTTGACTGTTGATTTTCATTAAGAGTGAAGCATTGAGAAGCTCACCAGGAGCTGTGTAGCAGAGGCTTTTAAAACTAGTGTCTTTGCTGTAATGATCCAGCTTTTTGGTTGATGTTTTTGTTGGCAGACTCTAGCTATCTATGGTACTGTTCAGTTGATCCAAAAGACTCTTCCGGTTTCCTGCTTCGGGTGGGGAGTGGGATAAGTTTTCTGGGACACAAGTGGGATATGAGGGCAGGGTCCTACGTGGGGTGGTAAGTGGGATAAGTTTTCTGGGAGGCAAGTGGGATATGAGGGCAGGGTCCTGCTCAAGTGCCCCAATTTCCATTTCGCCGTTATCAGACTTGCACCTCACCACCTTGTGCTTGGGTGTAATTTCTGGAAAAACGAAACTTCAGAGTTATGTATTTATCAAGGAAGTAAACCCAGAGGACTAAGATGCAGCATTCAGTCATAACTGTATAAAACAACTGTGGTACATACTCTACTCCTGTGTGACTTCATAGCTTCCTCCTGTTGCCACTGTGGTGAGCTCAGCTGGTGCAAATATAGGCTTGAAATGCTGGGTGACACTAATCATCCCCGCCTGAACAGTTCATCGCTCCAGAAAATTGCATATTGCAGTCAAGAGCGATCTCTTGCAGTTCTTATATTTTTCTTCAGATTTAGTGCAATACTGTGAACCTCAAATAACACCGTGGGACCCATATGAAGTACCACTAACCATGCTGAATGGCTCCCAAGAAACAGAAAAGTCATGACATTACAAGAAAAGATGAATTGCTTGCTAGGTACTGTAGATTGAGGTCTGCAGCCGCAATGGCCCATCCATTTCAGATACAGATGATTGATCTTGTAAACAATGTAAACTCACAGTATTAATACATACAGTGCTGTAAGTGTATTTACTCTTCCTTCCATGCCATTTTCTTAATAACATTTTCTTTTCTCTAGCTTCCTTTATTGTAAGAATGCAGTATATAATTCACAACATGCAAAAGATGTGTTATTGATTGTTATTGGTAAGACTTCCAGTCAACAGTAGGCTATTAGTAGTTAAGTTTTTTGGGAGTCAGAACTCATACATGGGTTTTTGGCTGCATGAGGAGTCGGCACTCCTAACCCCCACGTTGTTCAAGGATCCACTGTATCTGGGAAGAGAGGAGAAAATCATGTGAGTTCCACCACTCCTGTTCAGCCATAAGTCTCCAATGTGTGTTCTAAGAATACCTCTGTGCTACTGTCTTGAAGCACTGTTGAGGGAGGAACAGAATTCTGCAAGCAGACCCATGGGGAACCTGTGGCATGACCCAGTGGGGCTGGAGAGAGAAGGGTCAGAGATACATGGGGAGATGGAATTGGCAGCACGAGCTTCCTGCAGGGCAAAGAAGGAACAGCACGTGCTTCAGACTGTTGTCACCTCACTGTAGAAGACAGCTTGTAAGGCCAAATTCATGTGTGTTCACACTCTTGGAAATGGAGAGACCTTCCACAAACGATATTATGGTTCTTCGTGTTCATTGTTAAGAATTTGGAGATTATGAGCAGATGAAATGGAAACAATACATACTTGAAACAAATACATATAGAATCTCTGCCGGAATTGTCATCTAGCTTTTTATCTCACAGCAGACAGTCATGACTGTGCTAGCTCTCAGTTAGGCAGTATGTGGGCTTGTGGGTCTCTGCCGTGGAAGAGCCTTCCTTACCGTGAGATCCTCAGGGGGAGGCAGCGGTGGGGTCTGGTGGCCTGCACGGTTACTTAAGTCACGTTGCAAAGGCTGGCCTTGGTGGAACAGGAAGCATGGCTTCCCCAACCCTGGGAGCATCTTCTGAGGCACCATAGCAGGTCCTTGTAACTGCTGTGCGCCCGAGTGCCCCAACAGGATTGTAAAATGACTATATTTGCTTCAGGGTTTTATAGCCTGCAAATAATCGTTCTCAACCTTTCCTCTGAGTCCCCACATGACATTTGCCACCTTGTAGCCCTGCCGTTTGTACGCAAGAATCAGCCCAGCTAGAAAGTGAACAGTAAGGATGCTTTGGGCAGGAAGTGCATCAGGCTTCTTTTGTTGTGACCCACAGAAGGAGCAAAGTAAAAAGAGAAAGAAGTTAGCGTGGTTCATCCAAGCCTTGTGGCAGGGCCTTTATCTTCATGTTGTTTGTATCTGGCCTGCCCATCAGGGCTTGAAGGAGTCCCGGTGCCAGTCGCTTACTGCCTTCTCCCAACAAGCCCCAGGTTACTTCTTTGCTTCAGTTTATTTAAAACAAGAGTTTGAGATTTGCTTTCCTGTAGTTGATAGTAAAGCTGATAGTAGGTAGCAGAAGGGGCATGTAAAATTCCATATAAAGTGTGCCCTGTGTGCTGCATGGGGGTCAGAGTCGGAGTTTCTCCTCCTAGCCTAGGGAGGCCCTGCTTCCTACCCCCACAGAAAACCTCACCACCTTTTCTAATTAATTAGAAAAGTGTGCCACAGTGTGGGAGTGATTTCAGTGCTAAGTCCATGCATGCACCTGCCATGTGGGGAGCATAAGCGGTGTGGGAAGGAAAGTTGGAAACAGCGGCGGCGCTTTGGAGGACCTGTAATTCTGCTCTAATTCTTGCTCTAAGACCGGACTCACGGGTGCCCAGGAGGGTAGAGGTCAGCGCTCATCAGACCCCAGCTCTGTGCAGGGCCTGGCAGGCATGCCGGCTCCCTGTTTTCTTTTTACCTTATGAGAAAAAGAAGTAAGGTATAAAAGTGCCCATTTATATTTCTCTACTATTACAGTAGTTGCAGTGGCTCAGGAAAAAGTCAGCATATGATTGTCCAGAGGCAAATAAACCAGTCAGCCAGAATGCGTATCATCCCTTACCAAGAGTTAGTATTTAACAATATGAACGAAAAACAACCATGAACTTGAAAGAAACAGGACTAATTTACCAGATACCAACCTCAAATGCTTTCACTGAACATTTTTTGCAAACTATTACTCTGCATTCCAACATGCTTTGTAAAAACGTTCATCTCCTTGCCCAGATGTACTGAGGCACTAGGCACATTCCCTTCCTAACTTGAGGGAACCCATTTTGGCTGATGGCCCATAAGCTTATGCTGTCCCAAAACCTGCGCCACAGGGCGGAGGCAGAGTTGGTGGAATGGTGAGCCCTGTGCATCCTGCATGTTTCCCATCTGCCAGCATTTTCTGATCCCCCAGGCACCAAGCTCCGTGCTGATGCCGGAGACCCCATGCTGAGCAAGCAGGCCCGCTCCTGCCTCCACAGAAGACCTGGAGAGGGGCACCTTCCTCGTACACAGGAGGCCAGCAGCGTGAAGAGGGTTTTCAGCGTGTGCTTGCTTCCAGAGACTTCACGGAGCCTTGTTTCATCCCTACAGCATCCTCGCAGGGCCAGGCCGCCTCCTGCCTCTGATAGGCTTTCCTTTCCCTTAGCTCCCTGGAAGCAGGGTACTCCTTCGCTCAGGTTGTTTGCCTGGAGTTCTTCTGGCTCTCAGGAGGAAGTTTATTCCCACAGATAGAAGCCGCAGGGTCTGCTATTCAGGTCTTCAGCCAGGGACGCATGACTCTGTGGGTCCCTTTCACAGGCGTAGTGGGACGGGGGTGGCTTTATCTTTCAGGCATGCTCCTGTGGTACACTGTGATCTCAATTTTATATGTTTTCATTATGGGACAACTTTTTCATAATTCTGTTTGCCTGTGAAAGTATATTGGCCAACTTTGGTTATTAACCCTTACTTCCTTAAGCAGTTTCTATCTGTGAATTCTTCTAACCACATTGGACTGCTGTTGATTGGGCCTTATCTAGGGCCTTTTGTGTGCTGTGGTCCATTCAGAAACATTTCTAATATTTGCATTTTCTTTAGCATGTGCTGGCACTCAATCATACAATACTAAATTTGTGATCTCTTTTTTTTCCCGTAACAGATGCAGCAGCTTTTTTATGAGAATTATGAGCAGAACAAAAAGGGGTACATTAGAGATCTCCATAACAGTAAAATTCACCAAGCTATCACATTACACCCCAACAAAAACCCACCCTACCAGTACAGGCTCCACAGCTACATGCTGAGCCGCAAGATAGCCGAGCTCCGCCATCGCACAATACAGCTGCACCGCGAAATTGTCCTGATGAGCAAATACAGCAACACAGAAATTCATAAAGAGGACCTCCAGCTGGGAATCCCTCCCTCCTTCATGAGGTTTCAGCCCCGCCAGCGAGAGGAGATTCTGGAATGGGAGTTTCTGACTGGAAAATACTTGTATTCGGCAGTTGACGGCCAGCCCCCTCGAAGAGGAATGGACTCCGCCCAGAGGGAAGCCTTGGACGACATTGTCATGCAGGTCATGGAGATGATCAATGCTAACGCCAAGACCAGAGGGCGCATCATTGACTTCAAGGAGATCCAGTACGGCTACCGCCGGGTGAACCCCATGTACGGGGCTGAGTACATCCTGGACCTGCTGCTTCTGTACAAAAAGCACAAAGGGAAGAAAATGACGGTCCCTGTGAGGAGGCACGCGTATTTACAGCAGACTTTCAGCAAAATCCAGTTTGTGGAGCATGAGGAGCTGGATGCACAGGAGTTGGCCAAGAGGATCAATCAGGAATCTGGATCCTTGTCCTTTCTCTCAAACTCCCTGAAGAAGCTCGTCCCCTTTCAGCTCCCTGGGTCGAAGAGTGAGCACAAAGAACCCAAAGATAAAAAGATAAACATACTGATTCCTTTGTCTGGGCGTTTCGACATGTTTGTGAGATTTATGGGAAACTTTGAGAAGACGTGTCTTATCCCCAATCAGAACGTCAAGCTCGTGGTTCTGCTTTTCAATTCTGACTCCAACCCTGACAAGGCCAAACAAGTTGAACTGATGAGAGATTACCGCGTTAAGTACCCTAAAGCCGACATGCAGATTTTGCCTGTGTCTGGAGAGTTTTCAAGAGCCCTGGCCCTGGAAGTAGGATCTTCCCAGTTTAACAATGAATCTTTGCTCTTCTTCTGCGACGTCGACCTCGTGTTTACTACAGAATTCCTTCAGCGATGTCGAGCAAATACAGTTCTGGGCCAACAAATATATTTTCCAATCATCTTCAGCCAGTATGACCCAAAGATTGTTTATAGTGGGAAAGTTCCCAGTGACAACCATTTTGCCTTTACTCAGAAAACTGGCTTCTGGAGAAACTATGGGTTTGGCATCACGTGTATTTATAAGGGAGATCTTGTCCGAGTGGGTGGCTTTGATGTTTCCATCCAAGGCTGGGGGCTGGAGGATGTGGACCTTTTCAACAAGGTTGTCCAGGCAGGTTTGAAGACGTTTAGGAGCCAGGAAGTAGGAGTAGTCCACGTCCACCATCCTGTCTTTTGTGATCCCAATCTTGACCCCAAACAGTACAAAATGTGCTTGGGGTCCAAAGCATCGACCTATGGGTCCACACAGCAGCTGGCTGAGATGTGGCTAGAAAAAAATGATCCAAGTTACAGTAAAAGCAGCAATAATAATGGCTCAGTGAGGACAGCCTAATGTCCAGCTTTGCTGGAAAAGACGTTTTTAATTATCTAATTTATTTTTCAAAAATTTTTTGTATGATCAGTTTTTGAAGTCCGTATACAAGGATATATTTTACAAGTGGTTTTCTTACATAGGACTCCTTTAAGATTGAGCTTTCTGAACAAGAATGTGATCAATGTTTGCCTTTGAACACATCTTGCTGAACATTATGTAGCAGACCTGCTTAACTTTGACTTGAAATGTACCTGATGAACAAAACTTCTTTAAAAAAATGTTTTCTTTTGAGACCCTTTGCTCCAGTCCTATGGCAGAAAACGTGAACATTCCTGCAAAGTATTATTGTAACAAAACACTGTAACTCTGGTAAATGTTCTGTTGTGATTGTTAACATTCCGCAGATTCTACCTTTTGTGTTTTGTTTTTTTTTTTTACAATTGTTTTAAAGCCATTTCATGTTCCAGTTGTAAGATAAGGAAATGTGATAATAACTGTTTCATCATTGTCTTCAGGAGAGCTTTCCAGAGTTGATCATTTCCCCTCAATGGTACTCTGCTCAGCATGGCCACATAGGTTTTTTGTTTGTTTTGTTTTGTTCTTTTTTTGAGACGGAGTCTCGCTCTGTTACCCAGGCTGGAATGCAGTGGCGCAATCTTGGCTCACTTTAACCTCCACTTCCCTGGTTCAAGCAATTCCCCTGCCTTTGCCTCCCGAGTAGCTGGGATTACAGGCACACACCACCACGCCCAGCTAGTTTTTTTGTATTTTTAGTAGAGACGGGGTTTCACCATGTTATCCATACTGGTCACGAACTCCTGACCTCAGGCAGTCCACCCACCTGCGCCTCCCAAAGTGCTAGGGGTGGGCCACCAAGCCCAGCTGGCCACGTAGGTTTTAGAGCAAGGGGCGTGAAGAAGGCACAGTGAGGTATGTGGCTGTTCTCGTGGTAGTTCATTCGGCCTAAATAGACCTGGCATTAAATTTCAAGAAGGATTTGGCATTTTCTCTTCTTGACCCTTCTCTTTAAAGTGTAAAATATTAATGTTTAGAATGACAAAGATGAATTATTACAATAAATCTGATGTACACAAACTGAAACACACACACACCCTAATCAAAACGTTGGGAAAATGTATTTGGTTTTGTTCCTTTCACCCTGTCTGTGTTATGTGGGTGGAGATGGTTTTCATTCTTTCATTACTGGTTTGTTTTATCCTTTGTATCTGAAATACCTTTAATTTATTTAATATCTGTTGTTCAGAGCTCTGCCATTTCTTGAGTACCTGTTAGTTAGTATTATTTATGTGTATCGGGAGTGTGTTTAGTCTGTTTTATTTGCAGTAAACCGATCTCCAAAGATTTCCTTTTGGAAACGCTTTTTCCCCTCCTTAATTTTTATATTCCTTACTGTTTTACTAAATATTAAGTGTTCTTTGACAATTTTGGTGCTCATGTGTTTTGGGGACAAAAGTGAAATGAATCTGTCATTATACCAGAAAGTTAGTTTTTTAAATTCTCAGATCAAATGTGCCTTAATAAATTTGTTTTCATTTAGATTTCAAACAGTGATAGACTTGCCATTTTAATACACATCATTGGAGGGCTGCGTATTTGTAAATAGCCTGATGCTCATTTGGAAAAATAAACCAGTGAACAATATTTTTCTATTGTACTTTTCAGAACCATTTTGTCTCATTATTCCTGTTTTAGCTGAAGAATTGTATTACATTTGGAGAGTAAAAAACTTAAACACGATTCATAAAGTTTTTCAAGTTATTTGAGGGAAATGCTTCTGTGGACCGCAGTTTGGGAGTGAAACGAAACCCGGTTTCAAGTGCTTCCTTCCGTTTTTTCCTCAAATGAGCTCGTCCTTGTTCCTTGTCAACTCGCTGACCCCACATTCTTCAAAAGAAAGGTCTTCAAACCGGGCCCGGGCCCCGTCTGGCTCCTGGGTAGAAATGTCCCCTCCTAGGCCCCATAGAATCTGCATTTTAACAAGTGCCCGGCGTGGGGCTGTGGCACAACTTGGGGTTCCAGGATCAATCTAGTTAGAGGATAAATCAACACAGTTGCAATATAACGCAAGAATAAAAAGAAGTGAGATCTTTGATGCCAAGGTAGCAAGCGCGTGTGGGCAAGCATTGCCCCCGGGTAGGTATATTTACAGTGTAATGACAGTTAAGTCCCAGCATAATGACATTGGACTCACAGCAAGAATTGCCATAATTCAGCCTAATTGCCATTTACTCCGTGGGAGTGTTTAGTTTTTTCTTGGAGAAAAAGCAGAGACATTTTTATTCTTCGGTAAGGAAGAGCATAATATGCATCTTCATGACAAAGTATTATAAATGCTTTCCTATTTACCATAGTGACAAACTGCGGGGAATTGGGACGTGGTGTGAGTGACATGTTTGAGTGTGCATCCAGCATTTCAGTGACCCTTGGTGAAACCTGCCATTTCCTTCCCTGCTCCCACTCCTGATCAGGTCTGTCCCTCTTCCTGATAGCAGTGTTGGTGTTCATGGAAGTACTGCCTCCCTTCCAGGCTCCGTTTCCAGAAACGCGGCGGGACCCCTCCTCTAGCTCCCCGCCCTGGCAGTGGCGTGTCTGCACTCTGCGTGCTGGCCTCCAGGTTCCACTCTCCTCCTTCACCTGGTGCTGTTCTTTTGCCCAGAGGGTGGACTCGGCAGTTCCACGGGCACCTGGGCCCTCCTCAGCCTGGCTGCTGTCCCTGCGTCTATCATCCCCCATTCCACAGGGCACCTCCTCCAGCCGCTGCGCCCCAAGTCGTGGGGGCGTCCGTGTCTGCGGCCCTGCCACACACTTTCCCTCCATCTGGACAACCTATTTCCCAGGACGCAGCTGAAACACGCCACTGTCCACTCCGCTGCCACCCTGGACCCTTCTGTGGGATGTGACACAGCTGGGCCTCCTCCTGTGACCATGTGGCAGTATCTGTCTCACTAGAGCCCCTCGAGGAGGCCTGGGGCTCTTGTTCCTGCCCGTCCCCTGGCGTGTTGGGAACCACACTGCCCTACTCCCTCCAGCGCCCTCTCCACATGTGCCTCCTGCCAAAGGCGTGCCCTCCCGTCCTCCGCACTGAGTACTCCTGCCAGTGCGCAGGCTGAGACCTGCAGCCCCTGCTGGGCCTGGAACTAATCCCTTCCCCCCGAATCTCTGGGGGCTTCCTGCTTAACCCTTCCACGGTGGCTTCCTGCTCTGTGACTCCTGTGGACAGTAGGTTAAAATCGTGGTGTGTAATATGGCTGAAGAAGGGGAGAAGGGCGCAATCACAAAAGCATGACGGGGAATTTCCCTCCTTCCTCCCAGCACCAGCTCAGGACTTCCCACAAACAGCCACCAAGTTTGTCCTGGCCAGGAAGGCAGAGCTGTGTGCATAGATGCATAGACAACATTTTTGAACTTTGCACACTAATGAGGGAATTCCTTCTCTCTCGGGCATGTGGACCCCGGCGGGGAGCCTCAGGGCAGAAGATGGATGTGGCTTCATGACCCAGTGAAGTGTGTGGGGAGGGGTTGCCAGTGGGATCCCGGCTTTGTGGTTGGATGCCAGGGACCCTGCATGGAGCGGAACCAGGAGAGCCTTACAGGGCAGACAGCACTGGCAGACTAGGGGAACCTGCAGCTTGCTTCCAGAAGGTGGGTCAACTTCCCTGCACTGCTGTTCTGGGCTGGGATGAGACCGGAGCGTGGATGTGGGCCTAGCATCCCAAGGCCTTCTGTGGAGACGCCACGGGTCACAAGGTCATGAGACGGTCCCTCTTGGCTGCAAAAGCAGGCAGGCCTCGGGAGCGAAGGTGGAACATTCCCTCCACTCCGGGATGTGAGGGCCAGGGAGGGCGCTTGTAAACTCGCAGCTTGGGTCCTTTGACAGTTCAGATAATGGAAGGAACTCTGACCCTCGGATGTCTCATCTTATTCCCGCCCCAGCCCCAACACGCCTTCATGGCCCTGCTGATGAGTTATTGAGGCCTATAGGCAAAGTGTCTGAGCCCCTCCCTGCTATTTCACAAAGGCATCAAAGCCTAGGCCCTGACTGAGCCCAGAAGTGGACACGGGTTTCCTTCCCCCCAGCCCAGCAGGCTCAGAGCGCTCACTGGCCATCTACATAGCAGTTGACCTGAGCAAAATGATTGTCGTATTTGCCTCCTTGCCATGCACTTGAAGGATCACCTAGAGGTCTGAGCGTTCGTGCAGCCACCTCCATTCACTACTCAGCGTGTTCACCGAGTCAAATGTACACACTAGTGAGTTGCCGGCACCACACTCCATCTCGTAAGGACAACACTTAGGTTATGGGAACCAGCGGCTTTCAGAGGCATTCTCCCTGCTGTTAGGGTCTCGTTTCTCAAGACCCGTCCTCCAGGAAGGTGACACACCTGCCTACTGCACTGAGGGGTGCCTGCCCAGGCCCCAGGTGGCAAGGTTTCCTCTTGTGCCCTCATCACGGAGGAAGCCAAGGGCCAGCCCTCCCTGTGCCTGCACAGATGCCCGCCCTGGGGAATTAGGCTGCATTACTGCCGTATAACTTGCTGTAATCTCTGCTGCAAAGGAGCTTATGTGCTTCAGCTGGAGGGGGGGTGGTCTGTCAGCTCAAGCGGCTGCACAGGGCTGCTACCTGCCGCGGTGGGCCCCACTGTGCTTGCTAAACCCTTGAAAGATGGCCCCTTCTGTTCTGCTTGAAATGAAAATGCTTGCACCAAATCTTCTTAGTCTAACTTGTTATAAATGCAATGAAAATGTAAAGGTTACAATGCAATGGATCAAATTACAGTAACTCATTTCGAATGGCTTCCAGTAGAAAGCAGATGCTTCAGAGTTCGGTTTGGTTTTCTGCAGGGGTGTAGGGGTGAGGGAGGGGGTGTAGATTTTCACCGGAAACGATCGCGTCAAACAGATTAGGGGCTGGCTTGCCATCAGTGCAGTTAAACCACTTAATGTCTTTTGTCAGATATTTCTTCATACGTTTAATTTACCATTCATGATGTTTCAGTGATGAGGGTCTTCATTTCTTACTAATACAGGCAAAAATGAAATGTCCTTTAAAGAACATTCTAGCTACATTTCCTTTAAAACTGTAAGAGTAGTCGGTTATGCCTGACCGCTTTTTGATGAGAAAATATAATAAGAAATTGATCAAATCACTTAATAGCAAAGTGGTTGGGCAAGCTCTGGAAAATGCTTAAATGAAGCTGGCTTATCTGTAATGAATTTCTCTCCATCATAATTAAGTCGGCGATGCTCCCGGGCTGCCGCTGCCCCCTTCCCCTCGCCAACTTGCCACGACTCATCCCCTTGGTTCACGCCACAGCCCTCCGCATGCCTCGCTCGCTGCTCCACGTGTGACCCTACTGGAGAAAAGAAATGCTTCTAGCCAAGCCTTAGGGCTACCTTCAGATTCATTCATTCTGAATTAAGTTTGGGTTGAGTTTTAGGCAAAAGCTCAGAAAGGGGAATTTCGTTTATAGCCTCAGAAGCCCTGGGCACACCCCGAGGTCTGAAGCTAGAAACGAATCATTTCTAAAAGTGCACTTTCAAATGATCCTATTAGTGTTGTGAAGGAAGCATTTTGGATATTGTTGGGGTTTTTTTTGTTTTTGTTTTTGTTTTTTTCTAGAGAGAGTCTCCCTCTGTTGCCCAGGCTGGAGTGCAGTGGCGCAATCTCGGCTCACTGCAACCTCCTCCTCCCAGGATCAGGCGATTCTCGTGCCTCAGCCTCCCAAGTAGCTGGGACCACAGGCATGTGCCACCACCCCAGGTTAATTTTTCATATGTTTATGAAAATGAGACAAGGTTTCACTATGTTGAAACCCTCTACGGGATAGAGACGGGGTTTCACTATGTTGGCCGGGCTGGTCTTGAACTCCTGGCCTCAAGTGATGGATCTGCCTCAACCTCCGAAAGTGCTGTGATTACAAGCATGAGCCACTGCACCCGGCCTGCAGTTTGGATTTTTGGACGGATTCTATTTCTTCCATGGTAAATAACAATGTAACTGCAGCAGAGGACATCCATATAGGGAAGTAGAGAAGGGAAAGGAAAGACCAGGCCCTTCCTCTGTACCACCCTGTTCCCACTCTGCCGAGTTCCCGTCAGGGGCTGTGGTAGGTACCGTTTGATGTAAGGGTGCACGTACCATACAATTTGACATCTTGCTTTTTTTCCATCCGTTTAAAACACATTGGTCCTGTGAGACTGCCCGGGAAGGCTGCCTTCTCTCCTACATTGGGCGTCTCCCTCCTGCTGGCCATCTCCAGCGTCCCGTGGTTCCATCCTGAGTCACAGGATGCAGGGAGCATCTTTCCACTTCACCCTTTTCGTACTTTGGATCATCCTCTTCCACGGCTGAGGGACTTTGGGACTTGGCCATTTCTGACATAACACTAAGTCGTCTGGCGTTTTGTTTTATTTGGTCAACGTTGACATTTTGTACCTACTAGCTAGTTCCAATAAAACCTTTTTAAAAATAAGCCTGAAAAGTGAAATGACCTTTAAGAAATACTGTGAGAATATTGCACAGCGTCTTGGATCCCTCAACCTGTGAGAATATTGCACACAGCGTCTTGGATCCCTCATCCTGTGAGAATATTGCACAGCGTCTTGGATCCCTCATCCTGTGAGAATATTGCACACAGCGTCTTGGATCCCTCATCCTGTGAGAATATTGCACACAGCGTCTTGGATCCCTCATCCTGTGAGAATATTGCACACAGCGTCTTGGATCCCTCATCCTGTGAGAATATTGCACAGCGTCTTGGATCCCTCAACCTGTGAGAATATTGCACACAGCATCTTGGATCCCTCATCCTGTGAGAATATTGCACAGTGTCTTGGATCCCTCATCCTGTGAAAATGGCAACTCCGCAGACCCAACTCTATGACTGCAAAGCTTGAGTCAGGACAAAGTGAGACAGATTTATTGATGACTCAGGGAGCGAGAAGAGGCGCGTTCCAGACAGAGGGCCTGTTTGGGAAAGAGGTACACTCCACTCCCAGGAAGCTGGCGCTCATTCCAAGAGATGGGACAGGCAGGGGGGTGGAGTGGAAGTGGGTAGCCTGAGATAAGAGCAGCTCTTTCCAGACTTGTTGAGGCAGCGGAAGCACTGGACGAGATGTGGACATGACCAGAGGCACCGGGCCTCCGTTTGGGCAGCCAGGAGTGATTTCCTAGTGGGAAAAGTACACATTTGCAAACAGATGGGAATACATTTGGATATGCGTAGATGGAATTACTAACCACCTTTACCTATGTTCTAGGCAAGTTTTGAAGATTGATATTATATTTTATATAATGTCATATAGAAAATATATATTGGTTATGATTTATCATTATATGGTTTCTGTGCTACTTGGAAGGCACGGCACATTATTAGATCTGAAGATAATGTTTGGCTGTGGGGTGGACTGCAGTCCAGGGGCCTGGGGACGCTGTGAATGAGCACTTTTGTAGGAGCATCAGGTGATGAAGGGAAGATGCGGCACATCTCGTGGCAGAAAGGGCAGCAGCAGTGAGCTGGGGGTTTCTGAGAGAGGGTCGTGGGCTCGAGGAGAGCAGTTGTTAACAGTACATGCCTTCCCGGCTTCCCCAGGGCTAGAGCAGCCCAAAGGTCTGAGGCAGCTCCCCACACAGCCCCTGGGTAATGAGCAGTTAGGATAATGATTCATGGGCCTTCTTTAAAATTAGATCTGGGGATGGGCCTTTCTACCAAGAGGATGTGCCTTCCAGCAGGAACTCAGCAGCCCGGCTTCTCGAAGGCGGGTGTCAGCGCATTCACCATCTGGGCCGCATCCTCAGGAGGAGGTGACATACGTGTTCCATCAGCTCGGCGGGAGAGGATGGCCGTGTGCAGCCCCAGCTGGTTTCCCAGGGTCCACCAGCAGCTGCTGGGCAGCCTTGACTGCTCTGCCTGCCCAGAAGTCGGGTCTCTGCTGCCAGGCCTTCCCTGAAGCATGCTTGGTTTCCATGTCACACCTGATCTGGGGCCTTGGCGTAATGCCCTGTGGTATCATCTCACCGCCTTCTCCCTGAGCTGAGGGCTGGTGCAGTGGCCTTTCCCTCTGAGTCGCTGCTGTTGCAGCCAACCTCCCTGAGTGGCTTTGGGAGGTGAGTTTGTCACAGAATGGCTCCGTTTTGCCCCCGTGCCCTGTCCCTTTTCACCCACACAAGGGCCCTGTCCGCACGCGGCTCCACTTGCCCGCCTTTCCTGGCCTCGTGGATCTGCCTTTCTTCTGCCTCCACAGCAGTCAGTTTCAAGTTAGAAGGAAAATATCCACAGGCCACAGGATTTGGGAGAAAATGGGATGCATATGGACTTTTGTAGGTTTGGGACTAAAACACTGCACATTGTCTTAAAATGAATTGTCTGAGAGGATGTCGAATTGCCAACTTTGAGGACAGCTGCTGTGCAAATTGAATCCATTTGCAGATTTTGACATCAGAAACACAATTCCTATTTGGGACAAGACCTCACTGTGTTTGGCTTCTGAATGGTGAGCACGTAGCTGTTATGGCTAATGTCAGAGTTTCGCCAAGCTGCAGCCACCTCAGTGAGCACTAAAACCAAATCCAACCATGCTGCAGTGATTCGTGTGAGCCCTCAGCAGAATGTCCCTCTGCAGGAGTCTTGATGCTTGAATATGGCTCCAGAAGAATTAACTAAATTGTACATCCTGAAGTGACAGGGCAGGCCTGGGCTTGGGGGCAGAGTGAGAGAGAGTGATTCTGTTATACTGTCAGATATTTTCCTGTATCCCACTGTACACACCAACCTATATGTAAAACCCATGAGAGACTAGGGTAAAGGGCAGTGAATACAAATACCAAGACCCAGATTAGTTGTGAGCTGTGTGCTTGGCCCTGTGGAAGGAGAAGGGGCCTCAGAACCAGGCTGGCCTGAGTTGGAGTCAGTGGTGGTCTGAAGCCAGCTAGGGACTCATGAGAATGGATCCCCAGCCCCACATTCAGTGACATCATGCTGGCCACTGAAATTGGCTGAGGTGGGAGTATTTACACCACAAGAAATGGCACATGCTTCAAAGCAGGCTTTTTTTTCTTTTAAATTGGACTTACCAGCACAGCATTGGTTTGGATCAACTCCACAGACGGTTGGCCAGGCCCTGTGCCAGTGTGCCTGCAGCTGTGTGACCTTGGACAAGTTCCATGTGCCAGAGCTCAGCTTCCTCCTCTGCAAGATGGGCATAGTTACCAGTAACTCCCAAGACTGATGGGAGAATTGACAGAAGCTGGCCCTCCCCCTGTCACTTCATTTCAGTTTGGTGTCACCTCCCCACTATCTTCCCACCTGGTAGCATCAGCTGCTCAGAACTCCTTACAGACCCACATCCCGTGAGTCACCAGGTCCCACAAACCCTCCTAGATAAGGTCCTAGGATGCTCCTCCCAACCCCTCGTCTCTTGACAAAGCTGCATTTACAGGGCATGCCCTGCCCATTTCCTGCTCCTCCAGTCCAGCCTCTTCCTTAAAAAAAAAAAGAAAAACAAATCTTATCTGGACTCTCCCGCTTAGACTGAACCGGTTCAGGCCCAGACTTCCTGGCTTAACTGGGCTGAGGCTCTTCTTGACCGGCATCGCCTGTATTTCTGACCTCATCTGTTCTCCACAGCCCCCACCCCATCACCACAGCCCCCCAGTCACTCCCTCCTCCTCCTGAAGAGGAAGCCAGGCAATCACTTCTTGGAAGCCACGCTTTTCCCCCGGGGCTTCCTGTGCCTGGAATGCCCGGCCCTCGCTGCCCTGGGCGCACTTCCTGATTCGGGGGCAACGTGACCTTCTCTCTGGGCATGTTAGGCAGTGTTTTAGCTGTGCCTCCCCCAACCCTCAGCCCGGGCCCCTTTCCACCTGCCATGATTGGATCTCACTCCCAGCTAGGGACTGTGTCTTGATCTACTGGGTGCCTGCTGCCCCACCAGGCTGGCCAAGCCCATGCACACCCAGCTTTGTGCCCCCCCCCCCCGGGGTCTGGTAGGTTATGGTGTGCAGCCAAGATTAGTTACCCTTCACTTCTGTTCTAGCCTCTCAGCTGGGTTTGCCAAAGGAAAATAACAGCTAAAATTAGATATTTCTATAAAGACAGCCTGGGACATTCAGTTTTTAGGTGAAAACAATCAAATAGCTTTCAGTGTAAGAACAAGAACCTGACTTCACAGACACGGAATGCTTTCACTCTTGAATCATAAAGTTAACATTTACGGAACCATTACTGAGTGCCAGGGACTTCATATAAATTAGTTCATTTACTGCTCCCCCATCTCTGTGAGATCAGAATTCTTGACCTCAGTTTACAGATGAGGACTGGAAGGTCAGGGAGCTCAGGTGACGTGCCCAAGGTCATGGAGCCAATAAATGGCAGATCCAAAATTCATACCAGATCAGCCTTATTCCAAAATCCATGTTGGCGGGAGAGGGGAAATGCAGTGCCAGAGAGATTTAAGATCCTCAATTTAGACTGCTGGTAGGGTACCAAGAAATGGCAGCCCCGTGAATAGGATGTTTTACTGTAAAGCTCGTAAATAGTTTACCTGTTTAATTTTTCTCTGCCTTTTAAAAGTTTGTTTTTTTTAAGATTCCATAAACATACTATTCAATATAGATGCAGTAAAATCGTTTTTCTTCAAAATACACAGTATTCAGAAGATTCTAGTTTCAGGAATTGTGGAGTAGCTCATATCAGACTACTTCTCCCACAGATAGCAATTATAAACTATGGACAAAGTAGCAACCACCAGGACAAAAAGAAACAACTATTTGAAGGCCCTGGAGAATAACGAAGATCAGGTAGAAACTGGAGAGAATTTGATGCTTGATAAAAAGGAACTGCATTGGGTGAGATGCATGTTACTTATACGGCCCCTTCGTGAAGGGCACTTTCTAGGCCATAGCACTTAGGAGTTAGAACTCAAAAAGTTCCATTATTATTGGCTTGAGATCTTGTAGGATGGGGTTTAGAGCTGCCAGAGTAGCTGGAAGTGGAGGAGGGAAATCCCAAAAAGAAGGGAGACTAAAGGGTGGGACTCCCAAGTCTGCATATTAACCCCCTTCTCAGTCTCAATTAACTCCTAACCATGTTTGCGTGGGGGAGACTTCAAGGAACCCAGAAGAAAGTAATTGCTGGGGGGCTGGAAAAAGCCAGTCAGAGATTTCCCATTGCAAGAATGTCAGAGTTTGGAGTTAGAGTCCCACTAAGTTATATGGGGCTTCATAAACACCTTTGGATTTCCACTGAAACCCCAAGAGGGTTATATATTAGGAACAAAGACTAGGTCTTATATTTATCTAAGACCAATGGCAAAAACAAAACAGACCTTCCCTAATAAAGTGTGAAAACCAAGCCTCCACAAAAATCAAGATGATTAGTTAGGAATTTAACAAAAATCAGTACTCTTCAGAGGAAGATAACATAATCCAGAGCTTATACAACAGATCATCTATGATGTTCAGAATTCCTTCTTAGTCAAGCCTTTCTTAGTGCCTTGGGCAGAGTTTTAGTCATAGCTTCCCATCCTCACTCTGGACTCTGCATCAAGCCCTGTAAATTCTAGCACTTCTTGCCAAGATCTGCTGGTTGTCTGGCTGCCATGCAAGACTATTAACTTTTTATTAGCAGGCATGTGAAGAAACAGGGAACCGTAACATACAGTCAAGAGAAAAATCAGGCAATAGAAGTAAACCTTGAGATGAACCAGGAGGTCAAATTAGCAGATAAGAACTTTAAAACAGCTCTTATAAAAATAGTCAAAGACAACCTCTGCTTTCCAGTTTCAAGAGATTCTCCTGCCTCAGCCTCCTGAGTAGTTGGGGTTACAGGCACCTGCCACCATGCCCGGCTAATTTTTGTATTTTTAGTAGGGACAGGGCTTCACCATGTTGGCCAGGCTGGTCTAGGACTCCTGACCTCAGGTGATCCACCTGCCTGGCCTCCCAAAATGATGGGATTACAGGCATGAGCCACCGCACCTGGCCAGACTTTAAAACTATTTTGTAGAGATGTGGTCTCACTATGTTGCCCACGCTGGTATCAAACTCTTGGCTTCAAGCAATCCTCCTGTCTTAACCTCCCAAGATGCTGGGATTACAGGCATGAGCCACTGTTCCTGGCCTGTTCTGTTTCTTTACCTGGTGTTCATGTTATAATTATTGTTTAAACTGTACATATGTTAATGGCCTCTTTTATATTTATGAGCTACCTCACAAAAGAAATGAGTTAAAACATAAACTGAACTATAGTACAATATTCTGTATTCATTCAAACTTGTCTTCCTGAAGACAATTCTACAATATGGGAAAATGCTCGCATAGTAAAAAGAATAAAAAGCAAGTTATGAAACTGTATTCACATTATGATCCCAGCTTAGAAGAGAATATATATATTTACAGAGATCCACAGAGAAAAGACTGAATGGAAAAACCTCAAAAATGCTAAGGGATTATTTTCTTTTGTATACTCTTAAGTAACTCCAAATGTTTCACAATGAATAGGTGTCAATTTTATAGTCTTAAATAGGGAACTAACAAATGGTGTTTAAGTTCACTGCAGAAAGGTCTGAAATAAGACTTACCAAATTATTTCTATCACTCAGGATCTAGGGAGGGAAACGAAAACCACTTCATGGCCGGGCACGGTGGCTCACGCCTATAATCCCAGCACTTTGGGAGGCCGAGGCAGGCGGATCACGAGATCAGGAGATTGAGACCATCCTAACATGGTGAAACCCTGTCTCCACTAAAAAAATTAGCTGGGCTTGGTGGTGGGCGCCTGTAGTCCCAGCTACTCTGGAGGCTGAGGCAGGAGAATGGCGTGAACCTGGGAGGTGGAGCTTGCAGTGAGCCGAGATCCTGCCACTGCACTCCAGCCTGGGTGACAGAGTGAGACTCCGTCTCAAAAAAAAAAAAAAAAAAGACCACTTCAGGCATTTTCAGCACTAAGGCATTTAATAGAGGGGATTTAGAGCTGCTGAAAACAGTACCAAGGCTGGGTACCTCTGGCTTAAACAACAGAAATACACTGTCTCATAGTTCTGGGGCTGGAAGTCCAAAATCAAGGTGTCAGCAGGGTGGGCTCCTTCTGAGGCTGTGAGGGAAGGTCTGCAAGCCAGGGTCTTCAAGGTCTGTTCCAGGCCTTTCTCCTTGGCTTGCAAAGGGCCATCTTCTGTGTCTTCACATTGTCTTCCTTTGACTCATGTCTCTGTGTCCAAATTTCCGCTTTGTATAAGTGTAATCTCCCAGTGGGTTCACCTTGTCCACTGCCTAGATGGAGCCAATTCATCAAGACAGGGGAACTGCAATAGAGAAAGACTAATTCATGCAGAGCCAGCTGTGCAAGAGCCTGGAGTTTTATTGTTAAATCGGTCTCCCCGAGCATTCGGGGAGCAGAGGTTTTAAGAATAACTTGATGGGTGGAGGGAAGCCAGTGAGCCAGGAGTGCCGACTGGTCAGGGATGAAATCAAATGGAGTCCGAGCTGTGTTCTTGCCCTGAGTCAGTTCCTGGGTGGGGGCCACAAGATCAGATGAGCCAGTTTATCGATCTGGGTGGTGCCAGCTGATCCATCCAGTGCAGGGTGAGGAAAATATCTCAAGCACTGATCTTAGGAGCAGTTTAGGGAGGATGGGAATCTTGTAGCCTCCAGCTGCATGACTCCTAAACCATACATTCTAATCTTTTGACTAATGTTAGTCCTACAAAGGCAATCTAGTCCCCAGGCAAGAAGGAGGTTTGCTTTGGCGAAAGGCTACCATCATCTTTGTTTCAAACTATAAACTATAAGTTTCTCCCAAAGTTAGTTCAGCCTATGGCCAAGAATGAACAAGGACAGCTTGGAGGTTAGAAGCAAGTGGAGTTGATTGAGTTAGATCTTTCACTGTCTCGGTCATAATTTTGCAAAGGCGGTTTCATAAGGACAATTGTCATGTTGTATTAGGGCCCACTCTATTCCAGCATGACCTCATCTTAGCCTAACTAACTACATCTGCAATGACTGTATTTCTAAATAAGGTCACATTCTGACATACTGGGGGTTAGGACTCCAGCTTATGAATTGGGGAGGGGACTGGACACAATTTAATCCATAACAGTACCGTTTAAGGTTTTTACAAACAGCACGATCATGGGGACAGAAAAGGAAACCTAAGATTATCTGGAGATAAACAGTGGAGGCCTGGACAGGTGCCATTCTGGGAGTGGCCTTCTGGAGGCAGGGACCCTCAGGGGTACATCAGAGGCTGAAGACTGCCTCTAAGTGCACGGACATCGGCCTTCTGAAATCATTCTTCCAAGTGATCACTTTGTTGGCAGTGGGACCCAAGAGCCAACATAAACTCCCATCTGCCCCTGCCACCATCTGATGTTCTCTATGTGGCAGAGGAGATGCCCTGCCCTGCCCCCTGCCTCTGCTACCATTCTCTGGTTGCATCCAACTGCCACCTGGCTGGACTCACCTTGGAGGGGAGGAGGGTGCCTGTCCTTGGGGCTTGGAGTTCACGCACTTGCTTATCATTCTAGATAGAGCCGGTTTGGTGCCTTGGAAAGTGTTTAGAGAGCAGAGAGAGGCCCCAGGAGAAACTGACCTCTTTATCTCGCCTGGCAAAGGCCTCTTCCTTCTACAGATGCTGCGGTATCTCCGGATCAGAACAGGGCCTCACTCCTCCAGTAGCACCAGAAATGGCTCTTGAGAGGCTGGCCTCTGGAGGGCCCCAGCTCTGCTCCTCCCCGTAGGGTCTGTCCCTTTGGATGATAAGTGGTCATCAGTGGCCGGAGGGCTGGGAGCAGAGCCGTGCAGTTCCCAGTGAGGGTTTCTTGTTTCCCTCGTGGCAGGTGTTGGCTGAGACAGTGCAGATGGCTTTGTCCCTGCTGGTTGCTCTGAAACTTGGATTCTGTCCCTGGCCGGGCCCCAGTGATGCCGGCTGGTTTCCTCCAGCGGAAGAAGCTGCTCTTTTTGTGTCTGCAGATGGTCCTGCTGCAAGACACCTCTGTCAGGGTGGCTCTGCGAGAGCCAGCTGGAAGGCGCTCGCTCCCCTTTCATTAAGAGGGGGCTGCTGGCCTGGCTAGCCATGACCTTGAGGTCAGCGGGTTTCTGTTCAGTGCTGCTCTGGGGATTGTTCACCCCAGCCCCGCCATAACTTGCTGCCTTCTTTTCCCCACCTTTCCCCTCTTATCCATGTGGACAGGACAGTTTTAGAACCTTTTCTGCACACCATCGTATCACCCTCAACTTGCGTCCTGCCACCACCCTGCCGAAAACCTTCCGTGGCTCTCTGGTGCCTCAAGTGTACTTCTCAAGCTGTATTGTGTCTTGGAGTTGCCTGTAGCTCATAAAAGATCAGCCCCTCCCAAGTTGCAGCTCAGAGCCAGTCATCAGATCCCTATGACGGAACCCAAGGACCTGAATCTTTAACTCACTCCGCAGGTGATTTTTTTTTTTTTTTACCTGTATAGTTTTTCTTTAAATTGTGGTAAAATATACATAACATGAAATGTACCATCGTAACCATTTTTAAGTATGTAGTTCAGTGACATTAAGTACGGTTACAGACGGTCTCGCCGCCAAATTCATGTTCAAGCCCTGACTCTGAATATGATGGGTTTTGGAGGTGGGATCTTTGGGAGGTGATTAGCTTTGGTTGACATCTTGGGAGTGGAGCCCTCATGATGGGATTAGATCCCTTATAGGAAGAGGAAATCAGATTTCTCCACGTGCTTGCACTGAGGGAAGTCCACACGAGCACAAGGCAGGAAGGCTGCTGTCTGCAAGTCAGGAAGAGAACCCCCATCAGCCCCTAGCCATGCTGGTACTGTGATCTCGGACTTCCAGGCTCCAGAACTGTGAGAAGGTAAGTGTCTTTTGTTTAAGCCATTGGGTCTATGTTCTTTGTCACAGCAGCCCAAGCTGACTCAGACAACTGCGTTCACGTTGTTGTGCCACCATCACCACCATCCGTTCAGAGAACTGTTTCATTTAGCAAAATTGAAACTCCACACCCACTAAATAATAACTCCTGTTCTCCCTGCTCCCAGCTCCTGACAACGCCATTCTACTTTGTCCCTACACATTTGACTATTCCAGGTACCTCACACAAGTGGAATCATATAGGATTTGTCCTTTTGTGCCTGGCTTATTTTGCTTAGCGTAATGTCCTCAAGGTTCATCCATGTGATAGCTTATGTCAGAATCTTTTTCTTCTTAAGGCTGAATAATATTATATTATACGCATATTGCTTCCACCTTTTGCCTATTGTGAGATCCTGCTTTCATTTCTTTTGGGCATATATCCAGAAGTAAAATTGCTTGATCACATGGTAATTTTTCCTTTTTTCTTTTTTTTTTTTTTTTTTTAGAAAAGGTCTTACTCCGTTACCCTGGCTGGAGTGCAGTGGTGAGATCTCATCTCACTGCGACCTCCGCCTTCTGGGTTCAAGCAATTCTCCCACCTCAGCCTCCCGAGTAGCTGGGACTACAGGGGTGCACATGCCCAGCTAATTTTTGTATGTTTTGGTAGAGACAAGGTTTCACCATGTTGGCCAGGCTGGTCTCGAACTCCTGACCTCAAGTGATCCATCCGCCTCGGCCTCCAAAAGTCCTGGGATTACAGACATAAGCCACGCCTGACCAGGATCACATAGTAATTTTATTTTGATTTTATTGAGGAAATGCCATACTGTTTTCCACAGTGGCTACACCGTTTCACATTTCCACCAGCAGTGCACAGGCGTTCTAATTTCTCTACATCCTCACCAGCACTGGTTTTTTCCTTTTTTGTTCTCTTGTAATAGCCATCCTACTGAGTGGAAAGTGGTATCTCAGATGGTTTTAATTTGCATTTCCCTAATGGTTAGTGATTTAAGCATCTTTTCATGTGCTTATTGGCCATTTGTATATCTTCTTTGGAGAAATGTCTATTCAAGTCCTTTGCTCACTTTTGAGTTGGGATGTTTATTTTGTTGTTGTTGTTGAGTTGTATCCAGAGATGATTTTGACAGAAAGTGAGAGAGTGGTGGATGGAGAGGATGAGCTGTCTGTGGGGTGTCCGGGACCCTCTGTGGGTGGCCTGACCCACCTTCCCTCTCATTTCCTGCTTCTCCCAGCAAGAATGCTTTGCCCTGGCTGGCTGTTCCCATCTCTGGCCTTTTGTTTATTCCATACCATCAGCTTGGATTGCTGTAGCAGACTGACTTTTTCTTGTCTGCACAAAATCACCCTCCTCCATCTCCAGCAATAGTTCTGGTGGGACTGTGGGTCATGGTCCCATTCTCTCCTGGCCACGTCACTGGCACATGACCCTGGCTTGCCCGGAGCTAGTGCTCTCGTCACCCTGGTGTCAGGGGTTGCCTCAAGGGGTAGGCCTGTGATCCAAGCCAATCAGGTCTTTATGTGGCTATTAGAAAAATGTCTCTTTCTGCTTGGATTACCGAGCTGGGATAAGGTAAGCCTGGGCTACTGGTGGTCTCTTCCTTGATAGCATGACCCATCTGCAGGAAGACATGAAAGGTCAACGCACAAATGAGAGCTAAGTCAAGATAAGGAAAGTGAAGAGAGAATGTGAGTGAGAGAGAGAGAGAGAGAGACTGAGATCATTGCTTGAGTCCTGGATCCAGCCATACCTGAAACAAGCCCACCCCGGGATATTTCAGGTGCACAAGCCGAGAGATTCCACAACATACCCCAACCCTCTTTTTTTCCACCTAAGCTGGTCTGAATTGGGTTTCTGTCACTGGTAACAGAAAACATTCTGACTAATGCAAATCCCTCTTCCCAGTTCCATCTCTCCATGCATCCAACTGTCTGTCCTTCCAATTTTCGTCCTGCCAAGCTCAGATCTGCGCTTTTCTGTTTTATATCTGGCCTGAAGAGCTGCTCCCTCTAGGGAGACCCAGTAGTCAGGGGGTGAGAAGGGGGCTTTCCAGGTGCTCTGATCTCCAACGTCCTGCCCGCTGTGCCCTTTGGGAACCTCTGTACTATACACTTCTGTGTGTAGCTTGTGTGTTAAAGTGTTCTTTTAGCACTCTGAGAAAGCTTATCCTGTGGCAGCTGATATGAACTGCCCAGGAAGACATCCAGCATCCCCTTCCCTGCCCAGCCCCTGACCGAGGTCCCTGGGGCAGCCCAAGACAACATCCTCCGCCCACACCTCCGGGGCAGCCTTGGGCACAGGCCCAGCCCCGGCTAAGGAGCACGGGGATCCACAGGGGCTTCCAGAGAGAGGGTGTGAAAAGGTGAGTGGCGATGGAAAAAATGACTTGGTGTTTCCTTGTTGTTGGTGTTGAGTGTGTGGCTTTATTCTTTTGCAGCTGTGATCTCTCTAGAGGGTTTTCCACCCCCAGCCCAGGAAGGGGAAGCCGCCTCCGGGTGTCCATGGGGAGCCACTGGCCCTGGTGGTTCAGTCTCTTGGTGGGGTGGTGAGTGGGGGGTTGGATCACTGGAACAGAGAACAGGATGCATGCTTTGTGGGGGGTGTAGGGGAATGGCTGGCCCTGGAATTGAGACACTTGAGACAGGGGAAGGGGCTGGGCATTGCTCAGGGGTGTTGTTCAGTGTGCAAGCGTGGTGCCTCAGTTTGCGGGCCAAGAGGGGGCGTGCACGATGTACCCAAATGCTGGATCCCGTCGCCTGTGGCACAGCCCTGGAGTGGCAGCTGCAGTGGACAAAGACCCAGACCCTTCCCAAACTGCACAGAAAAAATCAGCCCCCAGTTCCCGTGTGACCCTGAACATGACTGAGGCTGAACTGGCTCACAGCTGGGGAGGGGTGTGTGGATGGAAAAGCAGATAGCTGTGAACGGCACCCCTTCTAGGAGGGCGGAGAAGGGGCAGTGCGGGGAGACCCACTCCCTGTACTTGTGTGGCGCTGGGCTTACGCTGAGGAAATGCGTTCTGGTACTATTTGCTCAGTCCAAGACAGATTTTTTAAAGTTTAGAAACGTTTATTTGAAAAACAAGTGTTTCCCACACCCGGGTATCACACAGGAAGTTGCGTGCCCCGCGTTACTCTGTCAGTCGTTGCCATGTTAGTTTTGGGTACATGCATGTCCCGGTTCCCCAGCTGTGCTCTCAGGGCCATTTCCGCAGCTTCGAACTGCCACAGACTCTGGAGCTCAGCCTGGGAGAGATGCTCAGAAGGTGTGAAGCTGGTGCTGAATCAACAGCTAACCTTAGAGAGGGCTTAGTCGGAACCAGGCACTACTCTAAGCACTTCCACAGTATTGCTTCATCTCATCTCAACAACTGTGTCCCCATTTCCTGGGTGAGGGTCAGAGGACTGAGTGAGGCTCAGTGGGTTCCAGCAGTGGGGACGAGGCTGAACAATGGGAGGAATAGTTCTGAACAGCACGGTGGCCAGAGGCCTGGTCCCAGGCGGGTGCGGACGCCTGCCAACCGTGAACTTGACTTTGTTCATTTCATGTCCAGTGGCATTTTGCGGGGTGGGGAGGAGCATGCACTCTCGGCAGACCTGGTCATATGTGGGGAGTCTTGAACAAGCGCTTTTCTCTGAGCCTCAGTTTCCCTAGCTGTGAAATGGAAAGAGCTATACTTTATAGTTGGGAAAAATGAATGGGATCGTTGGGGAGAGAGCCTCGCACTCGGGGCTAGATCAATGCTGCATTTTCCAGTTTGGGTCACCTCAGGGCCTTCCTCTCTCCCTGGCTGGTGAAGAGTAGGGTCATAAGGCCTGGGGGCCTCAGCCTGAGCCCTTGCTGCACCAGGCACTGGGCCACACTTGGCGCTGGGGAGTCCCCGTGCCTGAGCCCTTGCTGCACCAGGCTCTGGGCCATACTTGGTGCTGATGCTGAGGAGTCCCCATGCCTCTGGGGACTTGGGGGGCTAGCACCCCTCATTTCACCCTGGTTACCCACATGCCTGGCTCCCTCCGGTGCTGCCCCTCCTGAGCACATTCCTTGTGCTTGGAGCTGGGGAACAAAGATGGATAAGACCCAGCTGCTGCCCCCAGGACTCCTGGTCTCATGGGAAACCCAGAACTGTATCAGATGCCAGCACAGCATTGGAGGTGATCTCAGGATGCTGGGGGAACCCCGTGGAGAAGCAGAAAATAAAATGCTCCCTTCTCCTCCAAGCAAGGAATGGCTTCAGAGAAAATACTTATGACACCATGCTAAGGTGGTGTTGACATCTATGATTCTCTACACGGTCTGCATGGAACCCGTGGCTGCGGTTGAGTGCCTTTGGGAAAGGAACTGGGCCATGGATGGGAGAGACTGACTTTTTGGTGTAAATCCTTTTATGTGGTTTGCTTTAAAAAACAAACAAACAAACAAAAACAAAACAAAAGCCAGGCTGGGCGTGGTGGCTCACGCCTGTAATCCCAGCACTTTGGGAAGCTGAGGTGGATGGATCACGAGGTCAGGAGATCGAGACTATCCTGGCTAACATGGTGAAACCCTGTATCTACTAAAAATACAAAAACTTAGCTGGGTGTGGTGGCGGGTGCCTGTAGTCCCAGCTACTCGGGAGGGTGAGGCAGGAGAATCGCTTGAACCCGAGAGGCGGAGGTTGCAGTGAGCTGAGATCACGCCACTGCACTCCAGCCTGGGGGACAGAGCGAGACTCCGTCTCAAAAAAGAAAAACAAACAAACAAAAAACAATGGTAAGATTTAGATTTATCGAAAGTTGTTATTGAGAGCAATCCTTGTTTGGTAACCTATGCAGCTGTGCACAGGCCGTGACAAACACTTCTTCACCAGCTCACCTGCAGAGCACTCCGAGCCACCCCCGACGGTCTGTGGGTTTACTCCTAAGCTTGCTCTTGCCCGTTGCACTTGCTATAATAGTGATGTCATCTAATTAAATTTAATGTAAACCAATGAGATATGAGGGTAATAAGAATGAATTGGTGTTTCTAAGACATATAAGTGAATGCCTTGGAAACCTTTCTCAAGCTGAGTCATTTTACAAAAATCATTGTCAGATTAGATAGGGGCAAGACAGCTGCGCAAGTCCGGGGACGCCCAGTCCCAGGGGAGCCTCAGGTTGCTCGCGTCACACGAGTCTTTAAATTCTGCCTCCACCTTAAAGAGAACCAAGCTGGACATCGTGAATAGACATTACGGAAATGATTTATGCAAAAACGCTGATGTGGAATCCCGCGGAGTGGCTCCTTCCCAGCATTCCTGGGCCTCAAACCTACCTCCACGTGTAGGCACTAAGTGTGTTTCCAGTTAAAAGCTTTACACTATCAGAGGTTTTATTTCGCGATGCCCACTTTAACTGTCTTTTCGGGTGAACCTGCCTGCTGTTGGCCAGAGGTTCTGACCACAGATATGTGAGTGTCTAATAGTGACCACATGTCCTTCCTTCTTAGGGAGACTCCCAAGAAATCCCCCGGTTTGTTGGTTCTGGTACCCTCAATTAGGGGCAAGGTCTTGCCTTTACCCCAGCCCCCTCCAGCTGTCCAAGACTGTCGGGCAGTGGGTAGTCTGCAGGCCCAGGTCACTGGAGAATCCACCCATGGCCCTGCCAGGTCCCGCACCCACCTCCATGCTGCTCACCTGATGACTGACTCCAGCTCCCACCTCCTCCCCTCTGCTGATTTTCACCCTCCCTTCTCCCCTTTGTCTCACCTGGCCCCGCAAACACATATTCACATTATTCTATTTCTTGGTCTTGCACCTTCTTCAAGACTTTATTGTGAGGTAAGAGGAAAACAGTGGTCAGGCACTGGGACGTGTCAGAGGGGAGGAAAGTCCACAGAAACACATTTGAAAAGCCCAGCTTTGTTGTGTTGTTGTTTTAGACAAGGTCTCGCTCTGTCGCCCAGGCTGGAGTGCAGTGGCAGGATCTGTGTTCACTGCAACCTCCGCCTCCCGGGTTCAAAAGATTCTCCTGCCTCAGCTTCCCAAGTAGCTGGGATTACGGGCATGTGCCACCATGCCAGACTAATTTTTGTATTTTTAGTCGAGACAGGGTTTCGCCATGTTGGCCAGGCCTGGTCTTGAACTCCTGACCTCATGATCCACCCACCTTGGCCTCCCAAAGTGCTGGGATTACAGGCGTGAGCCACCGCGCCCAGCCAAAAAACCCAGCTTTGATGGAAGAACAAGCAAAATGCAGTGATACGTATAACGGAATAGTATTCAGCCTTACACAGGAAGGAGATTCTGACGTGCGCTACCACGTGAACGGACCTGGAGGACGTTGTGCTGAGTGAGAAAAGCCAGGCGTGAAGGACAGATAGTGTGTGACTCCACTGGAGTAGTCGGAGTCCCAGAGACAGATGTAGAGTGGAGGCTGCCCGGGGCTGGGGGAGGCATGGGGCTTTGGTGTTTGATGGGCACGGGGTTTCAGCTGGGTGAGATGAAAGGGCTCTGTCTGGAATGATGCTGGTGACGGCAGCACAACAGCCTGCGTGGACTTCAAGGCCACGGCTCCGCACAGCTGAAGAAGTAGTTACGGTGATACATTCTGTGCTCTATATCTCTCATCACAGAAACAAAAACAAAACACAAACCCCCAAAAAGAACCTCAGCAACAGGCCGGGCGCAATGGCTCACACCTGTAATCCCAGCACTTCGGTAGGCCGAGGCCGGAGGATCACTTGAGGTCAGGAGTTTGAGACCAGACTGGCCAACACGGTGAAACCCCATTTCTACTAAAAATACAAAAATTAGCCAGGCGTGGTGGTGCGAGCCTGTAATCCCAGCTACTCAGGAGGCTGAGGCAGGAGAATCCTTTGAGCCCAGGAGGCGGAGGCTGCAGTGAGCCGAGATCTCACCACTGCACTCCAGCCTGGGCGACAAAGCGAGACTCTTTCAAAAAAAAAAAAGAACTCTGGCATTGCGACGGCCTGCCCCTCAGTGCTTGGCCTCCCTGGGAAGTGCCCTGGTTGCTTCTGGGGATGGGATGTGGATATCTTCATGCTCTTCCTTGAACCTTAATGTTTCCCAATTCCCTTCAAAAAACATCTATTACTTTCCTAGTGGGGGAGTCGGGGAGGAGGGCCTGTTGAGAGTTTTAAAGAAAATGAGAAGGGCGGGAGTGGGGCAGTTAGTTGTCAGAGTTCATCCTTCTTCCTCCCAAGGCCCAGGTCTCCTCTAGGTGGGCGGAGATGCTTGGGGGCGAAGGGGAAGGGCACTTCCTGCCGGAGGAAGACCTGGCAGGTTCTCTCCCACCCAGCCCAACCCTGATAGGTCTGCTGCCAAGGAAACCCGGCACCTGGGTCCTTGCAGCTCCCAGAAAGGCCTGTGAAGATGGGCTGGGCTCCTTCTGCACACCCCTCATCTGCACTCCTCACCAACCCCAGAAGAGATAACTAGCTCCTGTTTGCAAGCAGCTCAAATTAGGGGGGAAACAACTGCTAAACCGGGACTCGTCAGGCTGATCCAATCGGTGCTTCCCACCTGGGGCTCTAGGGATGGCCCAAGTCACCTCCGTAGTCACGGGGCAGGGGGACGTGTGGGTGCGTGTGTGGGTGCGTGTGGGTGCAGGTGTGGGTGCAGGTGCACAGGTATGTGTGAGTGCACAGCTGTGTGTGTGTGAGTTCCTGGGAATGTGTGCGTGCAGGGGTGTGTGTGTGCATGGTTGTGTTTGGGTGCACAGGTGTGTGTGTGGGTGCATGGACACGTGTGTGGTAGCACAGGTATGTGTGTGTAGAGGAGTGTGTGTAGGTGCACAGGGTGTGTGTGTGCGTGGGTGCACAGGTGTGCATGTGGGAACAGGAGTGCATGTGGGTGCAGGGGTGTGTGGGGGTGCACAAATGTGTGTGTGCAGAGGCATGTGTGGGTGCAAAAGAGTGTGTGGGTGCAGGGGTATGTGTGTGGGTGCACAGGTGTATGTGTGCACGGTGTGTGGGGGTGTATAGGTGTGTGTGTGGTTATACAGGTGCATGTGGGGGTATACAGGTGTGTGTGGGTGCAGGGGTTTGTGTATGAGCGCACAGGTGCGTGTGTAGGTGAAAGCTCACATGCGGATGCATCAGGTCCACATGTGCACCAGGGGCATGTGTGTGTATGTGCACATACGTGTATATATGAGACCACAGCTCCCTGCAGCTTCTCTGTCCGTTGGCTAGCAAAACTCAGTTTCTTCTCGTGAGACGTGGGCACCTCCCTCTTAGTCTCCCAATCCCCCTCTGCAGAGCGTTCCAGCCCCATGGCCTCCTGGGTGAAGAGGGAAAACCCAGGGACCCTAAGCCTGATGAAAGGCAGCTATCCTGGTCCCTGAGGAGCCTGGACGGTGCTCCCACTGTGGCCTTGAGCCTGGTCCTGGCCAGCTCCTGTAAAATATACCCTACAAATTAATACATAAATCCTACAAATTAGTATATTGAAAAGTTTGTACCTTTATTTTGTGTTTTAGTAAGAATATAAAATAAATAAATAAAATAAAAATAAAATAAAATAAAATAAAATTAGCTGTATTAGTTAGGGTGACTGCTGTAGCAACTAGACCCCCCAATGCCTGATGGCTCAAAAACAATTGAAGTTGATTTCTACCCACCCCAAAAATCCTAGACAGTGCAGGTCAGCAGAGGCAGGCAGGCAGGACGGGAGGCCGGGCTCCCACAGTCATTCCGGGACCCGGCTGCCAGGGGCTCTGCCAGCTTCAGCTCAGGGCTTCCGAGGCTGCCCTGGGCCTTGGCGCCCAGAGAGCTGGAGGAGGAAGGATCTCACAGGGCAGAGCTCTCTGGTCCAGGTCCGAGAGCCATGGTGCAACTTCCACTGAGACGCCGTTGCCTAGAGCTGGTGCCCATGGCCAGACCCCGCAGGACAGATGGGAAAATGCAGGCTAGCTGTGTGCTAGGGATGGAGGTGAAATGGGTTTTGAGTTGGGTGGCCCATGTAATTTATCCTTCAAACCAGGACCTTGCTAAGAGTGAAAGGTGTGATCAAGTTGTGCCAGAAAGGCAGGCACCAACTGAGACAGGACAAACGGCCACCCTGGCTTTGTGAGCAACAACAGGCAAAGACAAACAAGACAGTGTTCTTATTTTCCTCATTGCCTGTAGAAGAGGAAAGCATGCGACCCGGCCTGTTCTACGCTTGGTTGTATTTCTCCCACTTGTCAATATATCCGGGATCTGTTTATGCAGACAGCCTCTACTGAGTGGTTGTTTTTGTTTAACTTTTGCACAATGAACCTTAATGCGTCTTTGTTTATTGAGCCAGTTCCTACAGATGGACACAACTCATTTCAGCCTTTTCAATCACAAACAATGGTGCGGGGTTTTATACTGCACAGACATCATTTTAGGTCCAGTTTAAATAGTAGTAGTGTAGGCCAGGTGCGGTGGCTCACGCCTGTAATCCCAGCACTTTGGGAGGCCGAGGTGGGTGAATCACCTGAGGTCAGGAGTTCGAGACCAGCCTGGCCAACATGGTGAAACCCTGTCTCTACTGAAAATACAAAAATTAGCTGGGTGTGGTGGTGCATGCCTGTAGTCCCAGCTACTCGGGAGGCTGAGGCAGGAGGATTGTTTGAATCCGGGAGGCGGAGGTTGCAGTGAGCTGAGATCACGCCATTCACTCTGCCTGGGCAGCAGAGTGAGACTCCATCTCAAAAAAATTAAATACATAAATAAATAAATAGTAGTAGTCATGAAATGAACACTTATGCCTTTACCATCTGTGAACATATGCATCTCAGATTAATGCATTATAGAGTTTTTCTTATTTCTGTGCTTTATATGAATAAGATCAGATTCAAGGTATTCTTTTTGTTATTTTTCTTTTCTTTCTCTATTTTTTGATTTGGGATCGTTCTCTGTCACCCAGGCTGGAGTGCAGGGGCACAATCTTGGCTCACTGCAACCTGGAACTCCCGGGCTCAAGTGATCCTCCCGTCTCAGCCTCTCGAGTAGCTAGGACTACGGCCATGTGCCACTACACCCGCTAAGTTTTCTTTTTCTTTCTTTTTTTTTCTGTAGAGATGGAGTCTCAGTATGTTGGCCAGGCTGGTCTCAAATTCCTGGGCTCAAGTGATCCTCCCGCCTCAGCCTCCCAGATTGCTGAGACTGCAGGCCTCTTTCGGGTGGTCATTCTGGCTGGCTGCAGGTATTCTTTTTAAATTCTGTGTTCTCCTCACTGTTGCTCAAAATTATGATTTTTGACATGTATCCATTGAATGAATGTTAGATTCCATTGAATGACTGTACAGTTTAAAAAATAGTTGAGTTTACTTTTGAGGGTTCTTTGGACCATGGCCAGTGTTTTGTGTTTTGGACCGTGCTGTACAGACACTCTCTGTCCTTTTGTGTCCGTGTGCAGCGTTTTCACCGTGGTTACGCCCGACAGCAGATGTGCTTCCTCTCAGGACAGGTATGTATTTCCTGTTGCTTCCCATTCTCCTCTTGACTTTCTTTTGCATTTCAGGCTAAGCAGCTTTTCACATCTTTGCAATTTGAGTTTCCTCATTTGTAAATGCCCCTCTGAGTCTTTTGCTCATTTTCCTATTATATTGTTTATCTTTTCCTTATTAGATTAGAGGGGTTCTTTCTGTATTTTGAATACAAATTCTGTGTTGCTCATAATTGTTGAAATATTGTCAGCTTGTGACTTGTCTTTTCCCTCTTTATGACGTCTTTTTTTACTTTTATTTTTTATTTTTTAGTAGAGATGAGGTTTCGCCATGTTGGCCAGGATGATCTTGAACTCCTGGCCTGAAGTGATCCCTTTGCTTTGGTTTCCCAAAGTGCTGGGATTACAGGCATGAGCCGTAGCACCCGGCCTTTATGGTGTCTTTTGATAACAGAAGTTCATAAATGTAACGCAGTCAGGCTGGTCGATCTTGTCCTTAGGGTTGGTGCTTTTTGGTTTTGTGCTTGAGGATCCTCCTCCAGCTGTGGTCCCGAGCACCCACCTCACCCAGAGCAGGCAGTGACTTGGATGTTTGGGTAGCGAGCTCTGGGTCAAGGACTGGCACCCAGTCTCCTCCCTGGGAGATGCCTGTCCCTGCCCACACCTGCCAGGAACACTCAGCTCTGACTTGCCCTGGAGCCCCCCATGCCTACTTTGCTGTCCACCCTGGGTGGGTGTGCCCCTGATGCACTGCTGTCAGCTTCCCCTTTGGGTCTGGAATTTTATTTTTCTGTCTAACATGCTTGTCCCTGGTTGGACTGGCCTGCCTGTATTCCTTGGGCAACCCAGCAGGTGGCTTGGCCTTTGGACAATTAGCTCCTCTGCTCCCCTGAGGAAGGGAAGGAAAGCCCCAGCGAGTGGTGGAGATGGCTTCCGAGACACTTTCCAGTGACAGGTCTCTCCGGAGCTGGGGTCTCAGGGCAGGGCCTGCAGGAAAACGTGGACTCACTAGGGAGGAAGTTTAGCTTGGCTCTGGGTTTGACGACAATGACGATGGTGACGATGATGATGATGACGATGCTATTTTGTTGTTGTTTTGGGGCTCACAGGAGCTGAGAGGAAGAGCAAGGGTTTGCAAATGAGGAAGAAAGCTGGGAAGTGGTTTCATGCATTTCCTCCTCTCTCCACGTGCCAGAAGGTGCCACTCGGAGGCTGTCTTCCCAGCCTCTTGAGGACAGGCAGAAGTCCTTGTGGCCTCAGTTAAAGGAAAGAAGAGAGAAAGAAAAGAATGAAAGCAAGAAAGGGGGCCAGAAGGGAGTGTGAGCTGCAATCCCAGCATCCTGACATGTGCCTTCATGCCTGGTCACATGCAGGCACGTTGCACGCCCGCTGGGCACAGGCCGCTTGTGTACCTTGGTCACTTATATTCTTAACAGCCATCCAGGACACCGTCGAGTGCATAATACAGCCGTGTACTAATATAGCCATCCTTAGCAGCCGTCCGTGCACTAATACAGCCGTGCGGGTGGGCTGCCGTGCGCTAACCTAGCCATCCTTTTGATGTTGGGCATGGGGTCATTTCCAGGGTCAGGTTAGATGTTCTAGACAGACCCAGCAGTGGTCTGTCTAGCTTTAACTAGTACTTTAGTCCTTCCTTTCCATTATTTCCTTAAGCTACATTCTCATGAATGAAATTTCTGGATAAATGATGAATATTTTTATGGTTTTAAAAAGACAGCATCAAATTTCTTTTCAAGGACAGGTGCTAATTTGGAAAACCCCATATACATGTATCTATTAGAGATGGCATCTTGCTATATTGCCCAGGCTGGTCTTCAACTCCCGGCTTCAAGCAGTCCTCTTGCTTTGGCCTCCCCAAGTGCTGGAACTACAGGCGTGAGCCACAGTGCCTGACCCCTCGTAATTTTTAAAGATAGAGTGGGGCGGGAAAAGCTCACCAGAATGTCTCTCCAGCCCTTGAAGGGCTCCAGCCTTGGTGTCTGGAAGGCTCTGATCAGCAGCTCTGTTTTTACGGGGCCAAGCTGGAGCAGACAGGAAGGCTTTATGCTATCTGACTGATAAGGTTGTCTGGGGACTGTTTCCATACCACCGGTTTCTGTGCTTGTTGCTGTGGGCTTGGGTCTGGGGACCTGGCACGGAGCTATGGGGGCTCTGACTGTCTCAGACCCTGCCTCTGCCATCTTAGAGCTCACACTTTAGGTGGGGGGGAATGAAGCAACCGGCGCTCTCTAACCAGAGTCGGGAAGCCTCATGTACCCAGGGCCTTGCTTTGGCCTCTCGGGGGTTGCAGGCAAGACTGGCTTGGTCAGGCCCAGAGGGTGCCCTGGGAAGGTGGGCCTCTCAGTTCAGGCTGGAAGCCCAGCTAGGGTGGTCAAGCCCTGAGGGCTGGAGGTGTAGGTAGAAAGGTGCCCTCAGGGAAACAACAGAAACGCCCAGTCCAGTGGCAATAAAGCCCCAAGGACAGGCAGACAGTGCAGGGCACCCCCAGGCCGCCAGCCCAGAACCTTTCCCGCTGGGGTCTGGGCCTTTCCATGGGCAGACAGAGCCCCACGGGCCAGGGCTGAGGGATCCATTGTCCCCACACTAGCAGGGCCCCTGACCCACTTGCATCCAGCAAGCGCGGCTGACCTTTCTCTGGGTGCTTGGCCGGAATCCGAGCCCATTCTTCCGACCACCTCAGAGGGGGGTCAGGGCCTCAGCAGGGGCCTGCTCAGGACCTGAGGGTGGACAGTTTCACTTTCCCTCAGATACAGGGTGGGAGGCTATTTGGGGACAGGAGCCCAAAAGGGCCTGTCTGCTCACTCAGACCAAAAGTGGGATAAAACCAAAACCACTTCCTGGGAGGACAGTGTCTAGGGTGTCAGAGCCCGACACCGCTGCCCTCCACGCCTGCCTCCACTGAAGTGGGTTCTGGGGGCTCCAAAGGTCAGCAGGGTTCAGGACGCTTTCCTGGGACTGCCCCTCCTAGCTGTGCAGGCTCACAGGCTCCTCCACTCACTCCAGCATCCACAACAACAACAACAAAAAAAAATAGCTCACATAGGACTTTCCCCATCCCAGCTCTGTGGTAGATGCTACTCTCATTACTCCCATTTTACAGATGAGGAAACTGAAGCACAGAGAGGTCAAGAAACCTGCTCCAGGTCACACAGCCAGTGAGCAGTGGAACCGGGGCTCAGAGGGAGGCAGTCGGACTCCAGAGCCAGAATGTACAGGCTTTTCATGTTGTGAGATGACAAATACATACACACACGCCCACCAGAAGAAACCTACAGGCTGGGGCTGGGGGCAGAGCAGGGCTCCAAAGCCAGCAGACCTAGGACTGCATCCTAGCACTGCTGATCCCCAGACAGGTGACTTTGGTCGATTATTTTTTATATTTAGAGACAGGATCTCACACTGTTGCCCAGGCTGGAGTGCAGTGGCTGCGATCATAGCTCACTGCAGCCTTGACCCCCTGGGCTCAAGCGATCCTCCCACCTCAGCCCCCCAACTAGCTAGGACTACAGTTGCATACCACGCCTGGCTAGGTTTTTAAACTTTTTGTAGAGATAGAATCTCACTGTGTTGTTCAGGCTTGTCTTGAACTCCTGGCCTCAAGTGATCCTCCCACTTCAGCCTCCCAAAACACTGGGACTACAGGTGTGAGCATCGCGCCCAGCTCATTACTTCATCTGTGAAACAGGAGAATAAACCCTACGGGAGCTGTGAGAATGAAAGGAGATCAGTCACATTCACAAACATGGGTGGCACTGTGGCCTCTCCAGCCATGGTAGACAGGCAGGAAGTGTGAGTTCCCATCCCCAGTCCTCCTCCTTCCCAGATAACCTCAGAAAGTCCCATAATTGTCCTGGGTGCAGGGATAGCATTTGGAAAAACTGATGGTTCTATTCATCCTGCTGCAGGAGCCTCTTGGAAGATGCAAATGGATGAAACAACAGAAAACTGTGCTGCAAAAGGCCGATGCTCTGTGTATGGCCTCTCAAAAGATGTGAAACTAGGGGGAAAAACAATACTGTCCTTACCCTTTCCTGGGCACCGCAGAGCCCTGTGATTCCGCTCACACCTGCAATCACCACCGCCTGATGTTCCGCTCTCAGATGCCCCAGGGACTATCCAGCCTGCAAGCCCAGGGCACGTGTCCTGAGTCAGGAATCAGCTTCCCCTCTGGATTCACCTCTGAATTCCAAGATGGGTTGTCTGGGAACTTCATCAACTTCATGACTTCCATGTTCAATGGGAAAGTCAGCCTGCCTGGCCAAAGCAATAGTGAAATATGGGTTAACGTTACAACAATGTAATGCTGATTTAGATGTCAGTTTAATAGATGATGGGTGGTATTAGAAAGCACCTTCAGCCGGGCGTGGTGGCTCGCGCCTGTAATCCCAGCACTTTGGGAGGCCGAGGCGGGCGGATTGCCTGAGGTCAGGAGTTCGAGACCATCCTGGCTAACATGGTGAAACTCTGTCTCTACTAAAAATACAAAAATTAGCCGGGCGTGGTGGCTGGTGCCTGTAGTCCCACGTACTTGGGAGGCTGAGGCAGGAGAATTACTGGAACCCAGGAGGCAGAGGTTGCAGTGAGCTGAGATCACGCCACTGCACTCCAGCCTGGGCAAGAGGGCAAGACTGTCTCCAAAAAAAGCAAAAGAAAAAGGAAAAAAAAAGAAAAGAAAGCGCCTTCAAGGCCGTCTGTTTCTCTGGGCTACTACCCTTTTTGGAAAGACAAATCTCCTTCCCCTCCTTGTCCTCCTTCCTTCTACATTCCCCTAGGGCTGTGTGCTTCTCTCTCAGCGTGCCCTGCCTTGGTGCCTCTGTGGCAGGGCCAGGTCTGCCTTCCCAGGTGAGCTTGCTCTCCTAAGCTGCATCATTGCATGACTCTCCTCTCTTTCCTAACCTCCCTCACTCCTCCAGCTCCCTTCTGCTGGTGAATGACGTCTCTTCACGCCACATAGTCACAGGACGGCTGCTCCACCACCGGCATCACATCTCCTTTCCAGGCAGGAAGAAGAGGAAGGAGGAAGAGACAGGACAAAGGTGGTCTTTCTTCCAGTAAAGCTTTGACTTTTTATCTAGAAAACATTATCTTTGAGCTTTTCACCTACATTTCCTTGGCCAGACCTGGGTCACATGGTCACCTCTAACTGAGAAGATGAGTATTTTAGAGGGACACATTTTTATTCCCTCCCAAATCAGGGCTGTGTTAGGAAGAAAGCGGGGATGGGTCCTGGGAAGGCAGCTCGCAGTAACTCCACACAGTCTGTCCCTTTGCTATCCAACACCCACGCAGCCCTTCCCTCAGACACAGAAAACATCAGTGTCTCCCGAGGCAAACAGCCAGAATCCCATCTTGCTACTTCCAGGGCAGGCTTCTTTGTAAGGTGCAGGTGGGGCGCCCTGTGGTCCTATGACCTTGAAACTCAAAGACAAGTTATCTGCCCCGACATACTCAGGATCAGTGGTTGGTTAGAAACAGGAAAAGTGCAGTACAGCTTCCATCCAGCAACATGGAAAGGGATGCACACAGCAGTCGCTGGAGCAGGAAGTCCTGCTGAGTGAGGACGCCTGGCTTCCTAGGTACCATCTAGCACCCTGCTCTGCTCTCAGGAAGATGTGCCAGAGCCATTGCCTTCTGCAGACTCAGCTCTGCCCTATTCTCCTTATTCATTATTCTCCATGGGGTGGGTCTTGAGGGGACACGCCATTTCTGGGGGCCACACGGCTTCCTGTTGGTGTGAGTCTTGGGTCCTGGGTGTGGCTTCATGTATTGGCTGTTACTCACCAACCTTGCGTTCTTTTGGAGAATACATTTACTCAAAAACTTGGTTGGCTTCCAGTCTTCTAATTTTATTTATTTATTTTTGTGGTCAGTTCCGATAGCGGCCTCTATTTGGTGGTTGGAGGTCAACTTCTGACCCCTGCTGCCCTCTGGAGTCTCATTTTCAAATGATGTCTCCTGAGGTTGAATCTGATTGGTGGAGTGAGGTCACATGCCTGTGCCCTGGCTGCAAAGGAGGCTGGGAGGGAAGTTTTCTCTGTTCTACTTCAGGGACATGGGACTCTCAAGATGGGAAATGCCCCCAAACCGAGCCAGTATGTTTTACAGATATGAGGCAGCCAGAAAACAGGAGGAGGACCAGGCGTGGTGGCTCATGCCTCTAATCCCAGCACTTTGGGAGGCTGAGGCGGACGGATTGCCTGAGCTCAGGAGTTCACGACCAGCCTGGGCAACACGGTGAAACCCCGTCTCTACTAAGATACAAAAAATTAGCCAGCCGTAGCAGTGTGCACCTGTAGTCCCAGCTACTCGGGAAGCTGAGGCACGAGAATTGCTTGAACCCGGGAGGCGGAGGTTGCAGTGAGCCAAGATCGTGCCACTGCACTCCAGCCTGGGCGACAGAATGAGACTCCATCTCAAAAAAAAAAAAAGAAAAAAAAAATGTTTGAATGATTTGACTATCTCTCAAATGTAGCTCAGCATCTGGTACTTCAAAAATTTTTGAGTCTTCTGGCCTGAACACCTGAGGAAACATTGCCTGTAGGGTATGTTTTTGTGGGGCAGAGATCATTTTGCAAACCCCATGGCCCATTCAGCTCTCAAGCTGCGTTTAAAATGAATCAATCTGATCTTAAACCTACTAATAACCAGAAGTGCCATGCAGCCAACTAGCTCACCCCCAGGGTGGGTCCAGGCCCTGATCACCGCCAGCGATGAACTGATGCCCTGCGGCCATCCACACACTTGCTCCCCAGAGGCCTCAGGCTTCCTGGCCACCCGGCCTGTTGACATGTGCCGTGATAATTCTCCAAAGCCTCAGGTGAAGTGTGTGGGGAGCAGATCTCCCAAGCAGGTCAAAGGTGGCTTGATTTAGGATGTGTTGTCCTTTCCTTTTTGAGTACAAGCTGAAACCCGTGTGCAAGATGGTTTTGTTCAGGCTAATCAAGTTATAGGAATGATCCTGTGCACCTCACATCTCTAGTTTATAGCTTCAGAGCCTGTGAGAGAGGAATGGGAACCCTTCACACATCGTAACTATGAGTAGCATATCTTAGGCACCAGCTACATGCCAGCCCCCAGCTAGGTCTTTATTGACATCATCTTCAGTCCTCACGTGGCTCTGCAAGTAACTGGGTCTGTGCAGCTCAAGACTGAGAAAGCCTGCAGCCCAGCCCCCTGCCCCTGCCTGCACCCTTTCCAGCTCCTCCAGAGCTGGAGCTGTGAAGGCAGCCTTTGCCAGGTTCCCCTGCAGGTGAGGTTACATCTTGGGGGTTCCTAGGTTTTTTTCTTGTTGCAGGGGTGGAGACTTGGCAGCCTGGGAAGGTAGGGCCATGGAGTAGGTACGTGGGGGCCTGGCCTGGGTCCCACCTTGGCTGAGTGATCTGGCCAGAGCAGGTGTGGGGGGTGTAGCTTGGCCTCCCACAAGCCTCCCTCAGGGGGTCTGGGCCAGGCCCAGCATTTGGATTGACAGACTCAGCCCACCCAGGAAAGCATAGACTCTCACAGGGAGAGGGATCTGGGAGGGCTTCTCAGCACTTGCCAGCATTTACCACTCACTGTGTCTGCAAGGGACACTCACTCCACTTCTGATAGAAGTATTGCACCACTATACCAATTATTGTTCTTGTAGCTATTATTATTATTATTCTGCTAATTATTTTCATATTGAGGTGGGAGACTATGGCTCATTTATTTTTGTACCCACAATGACACAATGCCTGGAAGGCAGGAGTATGGAGCAGATGGATGAATGAGTGAATGGGTGGATGGATGAGTGGATAGGTGGTTGGATAGGTGGATGGATAAGTGGGTAGATGGGTGGATGATGGGGTGGATGGGTGGATGGTTGAGTGAATAGGTGGTTGGGTGGGTGGGAGGGTGAATAGGTGGTTGGGTAGACAGCTGGATGAGTGAATAGGTGGGTAGAGGGGTGGATAGGTGAGTGGAGGGGTGGATGGTTGGATGGACAGATGGGTGGATGGGTGAATGGATGCATGAGTACATGGATAGATGGGTGGATAGGTGCCTGGGTGGATGACATAAGGGTGCATTGATTGGTAGATATGTGGATGGGTGTGTGAGTGGATAGATGGTTGAGTGGATGGATGGATAGGTGGGTGGATGGGTAGATGGGTGGATAGATGAGTACTTGGGTGTATGGGTGTGTGGGTTGATAGGTGGGTGGATTGGTGAATGGTGGGGTGGGTAGGTGGTTGGGTGGATAGGTAGATAAGCGGATAGATGGGTAGATGGGTGGATGGGTGTGTGAGTAGATAGATGGCTGGGTGGATGGATAGATGTGTGAGTGGATGGGTAGATGGGTAGGTGGATGGGTGATTGGGTGTGTGAGTATATGGATGTGGATGGGTGTATGGGTGTGTGGGTAGATAGATGGCTGGGTGGATGGGTAGATGTGTGAGTGGATGGGTAGATGGGTAGGTGGATGGGTGATTGGGTGTGTGAGTATATGGATGTGGATGGGTGTATGGGTGTGTGGGTTGATAGGTGGGTGGATTGGTGAATGGTGGGGTGGGTAGGTGGTTGGGTGGATAGGTAGATAAGCGGATAGATGGGTAGATGGGTGGATGGGTGTGTGGGTAGATAGATGGCTGGGTGGATGGGTAGATGTGTGAGTGGATGGGTAGATGGGTAGGTGGATGGGTGATTGGGTGTGTGAGTATATGGATGTGGATGGGTGTATGGGTGTGTGGGTAGATAGATGGCTGGGTGGATGGGTAGATGTGTGAGTGGATGGGTAGATGGGTAGGTGGATGGGTGATTGGGTGTGTGAGTATATGGATGTGGATGGGTGTATGGGTGTGTGGGTTGATAGGTGGGTGGATTGGTGAATGGTGGGGTGGGTAGGTGGTTGGGTGGATAGGTAGATAAGCGGATAGATGGGTAGATGGGTGGATGGGTGTGTGGGTAGATAGATGGCTGGGTGGATGGGTAGATGTGTGAGTGGATGGGTAGATGGGTAGGTGGATGGGTGATTGGGTGTGTGAGTATATGGATGTGGATGGGTGGATGGGTGTGTGGGTAGATAGATGGTTGGGTGGATGGGTAGATAGGTGGATAGGCAGATGAGTGGGTGGAAGGGTAGATGGTGTGTAGATAAATGGATGAGTGGATGGGTAAATTAATGTACGTGCACATGGGTAGATGGATAGATGGGTGGGCGGGCGGACGGGTGAGGAGGTTGAGGGCGGGGGGGATTTGCCTCCACTTGCCCAGTCAGCTATCACAGAGGTACAGCACTCCAGTCCTTCTCACCCTCAGCTCCCCGTCTTTCTCCTTATCTTTGACCATGCCTGTTGGTCTCTCCTCCCACACTGGGGGCATATAACGTGGCTGGGCTTTGGGATCAGGCTGAGTGTCCATTCTGCCCCTCAGCAGTGATGGGGCCATGGGGTGGTGCCAGTCACCAGCAGCAGCAGGGCCTGTGGTAAGAAAGAAGCAGGCGCACTGGCTGGGGCCACTCCTGCAGCTCCCCACATGGAGCCCTAGGCCTCTGGTTCCTTGTGCCTTTGGGGTAGCACTGCCGATACAACTTTCTGTGATGGTGGAAGGTTCTGGGTCTGTGCCGTGCAATATGGGAACCATTAGCCCTGAGTGGCCATGGAACACTTGAAGTGTGGCTCATGTGGCAGAGGAGCTGACTTCCAAAATATACTTAATTTTAGTTAGTTTAAATATATATTTCGATAGTGGCAGATAAGTAGTGGCTACCATTTTGGGCAGCACAGCTCTGGTGGGCTGGGCTAACTCTTGTTTGTAAAATCGCCTCATCCAAGGGGGGTTCCTGGGAAAGGGAGCCCCCTGACTCCTAAACCTGAGAACCCAAAATAGAGCTATGGAGGGTAGTCTTTCAGCAGGGGTGTTGGAGACACAGCTGTTGGGGGCTCAGGCACCCTGTGCTGTCAGCAGGGGCAGGAGCATCTGGTGGCTGGACACACTGCAGAGAGGTTACTGGTCCCCTGCCGCATGTCCGTCCACTGTCTCCCAGACCTCCTGACTCTGAGCTGGGCCTCTTGGAATGAAGACCACAGGTCTCAGCCTCCCTTGCCTCTGGGTGTGGCCAGGTGACCTCTTTCCTGAGACAAGGATGAAAGCAGAAATGCTGGGAGGCAGTGACTGGGAAATATCCGGAAGGAGACCCCTCTGGGCATGGCCTCTGCCTATCTCCCCTTTCCTCCATCCTGCTGCTTGGAGCAGAGGTGAGGACCAGAGTGCACCTTTAGCCATGAGGACCAGGAGACAGCCTGGGCTATGGGCAAGAAAGCTGGAGGGAGCCTCAGCTTCATGTTCAAGCCCAACCAGCTCATTGCCCTGGAGAGGAGCCCTGGCGAGCCGAGGTTTACCAGGCCTGGCTCTCTTCTGTCCTCTCCTGCACTCCGCAGGGTCCTGGGCTTTCTTCTCTAGCATGTGGTCCTGGCAGGCGCTGAGGGGCACGGCCCAGCTTCTCAGACAGCATCCGCCTCCCCTGCTTCCTTTCCAGCCTCTCCTCTGGCTGGGACAGACTCTCTCTCTCCAGGTGGGACGCTGGCTTGGCGTACAGGTCCTCCTATCCTGTTGTTTATGGTCTAAACTTTATCCTTGGAGCCTTTTGGAACCAAAAACCAAAACATAAAACCAAAAACCCAAAAACGTTGATCTGTTATAAAGCCCGGCTCTTGCAATTTTAGGCCTCGGCTCTTAATGTAGTTTCACTTCCCAGCGTCTCCGTAGCCATCAGTGGAAGTCGAAAATGTACAAGTGTGTGCCCTGTTCCCGACTGTGCGGCCCCACCCTGGGGACAGTGAGTCTGAAATAACCCCTACGTGAATGGCCTAAGTGATGGGGCAGCATAAAGTACCAAAAAATCCCCCAAACCAGAAACAAAGCATTTTGTCAATATGTTAAAGTATTATATTATTTTGACACAAAGAGAAATAGCTCCCTGTGAGCTGACAACAAACGCTGAATTCCGAAATGGGGTCTCTCTGTTAATGGGGTAGACGCTTCTTGGACTGAAAGGTATTTGGATCCCATGGGGGGCGGGTGGGGAAGCGCAGAGTGGAGGGGTGGGGTAGGGTGAGCTTCTCTGAAAGGGTGTAGCCCCTTTAAAGGCTTTTGGGGCCCACCCCTCAAAACAGATGCCAGTCGGAGTCAAGCCCACCCCTAACCCCCCGCCACACACACACACACACACACGCACACACACACACACTGCCTACTGCTGCTCTTGGCTGGTTTCGTATTTCCACTCCATGCCTCTCAACTCCGGCAAGAATAACATTTCCATTTGTACCTTGTTAGGCCCTGGAGACCACAGGGTTCTAAGGAAAAAGAGAGCACACATGTTTCCTCACTGACTCACATGAGGTTTGAGGGGTTTCAGCCATAAAGGTCCACTGTGCCCCAGCAGAAGCTGGGCGTGCTGCAGCCAGCCCCAGGAGCCCCCCGGGGGTCTGGAGGTTGCAGGGGGTGATGTATTTTTTCTCCTAGAACAGTGGGTGAGCAGGGGGCTGGAGCTGGCAGACTGTGACACATGTGTGTGTGAAGTCTTCAAAGCCTGCTTAGGTCCCCAGGCTCTTCCCCAGTACAGGGTGGCCCCTCCCTCCCACCTCAGGGCCAGGGGCCTCAGGGTCATGTCTGCCCTATCAGTGGCGTCTGCTCTTAGAAACACCTGAACACGGACAGTGAAATCCTCAGGGATGTTGCATTTGGATTGGGATTTGAATCTCCATATTTAGGAATGAATGGTGGAATTTGAGGCATCGGCCAGGGGGTGGGCAGCTCTGTTTCTGTGACCTTTTCAGTACTCTTGAAATTACTCGTCGTCCGTGTTTCAGGCCCTGACCACAGGGCTCAGATCAAGTATATGCAAAGGACCCTGGGTAGGCCTCCCTCCGAGAGCCATGAGCTAGTAGAGACCAACCTAGAACCTCTCCCCACCCAAAGAGCCAGGGCAGAATCTTGCAGTTCAGCCCCACTGTGCCCGGCCTGCCTGTGGGACTAGGGGGACCTCCAGCCCCTCTTTGGGGAGTCAGCTCTTTCTTCTGTAAGGTGAAGCGGGTCACCACATAGCCATGAACACAGTAGCCAGATCTTAGGTTCTGGATCCCAGTCCCACCCCAAGGGACCAGGGCTCTCTGGGAGACTGGCTGGTTCCGGGTCTGGGCAGGAACGGTTTGAGGTAGGCCCGGACATTCTACGCCAGAAAGCAAGAAGTGCCCAGAGATTTCCGGGACAATTGGAACTCCAAAAAGCGTGGTGCCTGTAAGTGAGCGTAAAGCATAGTGTGTTCAGTCCATGGACCCACTGTGATAAAACAGGAAAAGACAAAGCAAAGAAAGAGAAGGAGAGAGGAAAGCCCGTCGGTCCCCACTGGAGGGGAGCTTTGCAGGAGGAGCACCTGTTCCTCCGAGGGAATCTTCTTTACGGAAGAACGTCCGCTAATGGAGAAGGAAGGAGAGAAGTAGAAAATCGCTGCTCGACACCCTCAGTGAATAGCTGGTTCAGGCCAGGCCAGTCTCTGGGGCTACTCCCATGCAGTGGAAGGTCACAGAGGATTGGGGTGTTCACCGGGCACTGAAGCACCACCCCAAGATAACCTGCTGATTGCAAAGTGGAAAAGCCCTTTAGGGAAAAGATCTGGGGCTCCTGGGCTAGGCCCCTACCTCGCCCCTGCTCCCACTGGGCCAGAGCCTCCCTGGCAGGCAGTGGCTCAATGTCCTTTTTTGGAAGGGGCAAGGGTTCCAGTCCCAGTCTTTTGGGCTCCTTCTGGACGTCCTCAGGAATGCAAGGTAGAGAGTCTGATCACCCCTAAGTCCTGAGAGACAGGAGCAGACCACATCTTTGGGAGTAGATCCCTGAGAGCCACCTTCCTCTGAGCATGGCCCTGGGAGTCTAACTCTGTCCTCTGCACAGTGGCTTGGGAAAGCCTCTGGACCTCTCAGAACCCTCACCTGGAAAATCTGGCATGCACAGATCAACAGCCCTGCCAACTCTGCAGTTTATGAAATAACCACACTTCAGAAATGTCACTATTGTTCCTTGCCTTTCTTTGGCTAAGTGAGGTCTGAGATAACCCAAACACTGTGCAGAGGCTGGTGGCTCTGCAATTCTGCGCTGCCCACAGAGGACTTCCTGAAGCCAAGGTCCCCAAGTCCTGGTGTTAAAGCAAGTCAGAACAACACTATGCTACGAAACCATTCACACATGCACATACATGCACCTGCATACAAGACACATGCAACACATGCATGCAACACACACACAAGTGCACACAACACAGACACCCCACACACACACATGCAGGGTGTCGAGTGTATGTGTGCTAAACATGGCGGAACAGGAAGGGCCCTGCCCACACTGTTAGGGTGGTGGGGCAGGAGCAGAGTGCGGGCTGTGCGCGTGGCTTGGTCTGTCCTCGTAGTTACCTGTGGACTTAGAAGGCAGATCTGTTAGTTGGCTGTGTGTGCGTGTGGAAGGGGAAGTGGCCCCTGGAACACAGGCTTATGAAGAAGGTGCTGCATGTGCCTGGATGTTAGATGTCCCTCCCTGCTCAGTCCCCATCACATCCATGTGGTCTACCTCAGTCCCACCGTGTTGCCTGCCACACCCACCCGTGCAAAAGCACAACCTGTGGTGTCATGTTCCTGGTTTGTGGAGGATGTCCACTCCTCTGAGCTACCTGACCCCAGCTCCTCTCAGAAGCAGGCTGGCTTGTTATTGTTAGCCCATTTCACAGAGGAGAAAATCAAGGCTTGGAGAGCCTTGGGGACTTGTCCGCGGTTGCACAGCAAGGAGCGACTTCTCCTGAACCCTCGTTCTTTCCACACCCCACCCAGGCTCCGGCTGCCCTTCTCCTGGCCATACCTCTGCTTGGCTTCCTGATCACATTTTCTCATGTCCACAACCTTCAGTGCCTCCCATTGGCTTAGAGTGAAATGCAAGTCCTTGCTTAGCAGTTCTGTGAGCCCTTTCCATTGTCCCAGCTCCTCTCTCTCTGGATGTCTTCCTGAGTGCACCACCTGGTGCCAGCTCCCCACTCCTCAAATACGTGGGAATTGGTCTCTGCTCATACAATCCTCTCCCACAGTCACTGTTCAGGAGATATTGGTTGTAGAGGTTCAGAGGAATGGGAGTGGCGGAGACCTCGTCCTGGAAGCGGAGGGTGGGGGGATGAGGTGTCCTTGATGGGGGAACAAAAGGCATGAAGGGGTGTGCCTGTGTGCATGTGAGATGCAAGACTGCCAGGGGCTGCTAGAAAAGAGAGGGCAGGGGACATCTGGTGATGCCAGCAGAAACCCATAGAGTTCTGCCTGGGCAGCAGGTAGGAGCTGAGCTCATCTTCACAGGGATGGAGGGACCTTGGGGGCTTGTGACACCCTGTAGACCCTCTTGAAGCCGTGCCTGGGTCTCCACTGCAGGGGCTGTTTCTGGGTGTGGACATCATGTTCCCAACTGAAGACGATTTTTATCAACTTGGGAATGATGAGATTGTAATAATGACAGTAGCTAATGTTTAATGAGTGCTTACTGTTTGCTTGGCACTGACTGAGTGATTTACGTATATTTTCTGGTTTATCTTAACTGGGTACAACCGTGCACCGCATAATGATGTTTTGGTCAATGACGGACTGCATATACAATTGTGTCCCATAAGATTAAAATACCATATTTTTACCGTGCCTTTCCTATGTTCAGATATGTTTAGATACACACCTGCTTACCATCATGTTATAGTCGCCTACGGTACTCAGTACAGTAACATGCTGTGCAGGTTTGTAGCCTAGGAACAGCAGGCTGTCCCATATGGTCGGCTATACCACCTAGGCTTGTGTAAGAACGCACGAGGATGTTCACACAATGACAAAATTGCCTAACAACGCCTTCTTTCTCAGAACATATGCCCATCATTGACAGACATGTGGCTGAACTATTATTTTACCCTCTCAGGGGCCTCTCCGGACTCACACATCTTTTCTCTCTGGGCGCCCATGGGAGTTACCCACCGGAAGTGCAGGGGGGTGCCGTGGCTTGTCCGGCCTGCCACCCAAGGTAGGGCTTCCCCTTGTCTGGTCTGTGGCTTTCACTTTAGTGCAGCCTCTGAAGTGGGTCTAGGGGTCAGGAGGGGGCATGACTTGTAAACAGTCACATGTAAGAGCTGAGAGCCACTGCTGAATGAACAGGATCTTCCTCAGTCAGCGGTCAGGGCTATGTTCAAGACACATGTTTCAAAGCAATTACAAGCCTGTTAAAGAAAGGGATGGAAAGAAATGAATAGACACTTCACCAAAGCAGATATACAGACACATAACAGGAATGTGAAAAGGTGCTTACCATTATTAATCACCAGGGTAATGCAAATCAAATCCGTGATAAGGTGCCTCCGTGCATCTATTGAAATAGCTGAAATCGGCCAGGTGCCTCCGTGCATCTATTGAAATAGCTAAAATCGGCCAGGTGCCTCCGTGCATCTATTGAAATAGCTGAAATCGGCCAGGTGCCTCCGTGCATCTATTGAAATAGCTGAAATCGGCCAGGTGCCTCCGTGCATCTATTGAAATAGCTGAAATCGGCCAGGTGCCTCCGTGCATCTATTGAAATAGCTGAAATTGGCCGGGCGCGGTGGCTCATGCCTGTTATCCCAGCACTTTGGGAGGCCGAGGCAGGTGGATCAAATGAGGTCAGGAGTTCGAGACCAGCCTGACCAACATGGTGAAACCCCATCTCTACCAAAAATACAAAATTAGCCGGGCATGTTGGCACATGCCTGTAATCCCAGCTACTTTGGAGGCGGAGGCAGTAGAACTGCTTGAACCCGGGAGATGGAGGTTGCAGTGAGCCAAGATCATGCCATTGCACTCCAGCCTGGGCAATGGCTGGAGTGAATTGCCCACTCCAACTGAAAAAGTGTTGGAGTGAACACTTTTTTAGTGAAAGTGTGAAACTTCAACTAAGAAAAAAATAATAATAAAATAAATAAAAGCTAAAATCGAAAAGAGCGACAACACTAAGTGCTGGAGAGGAACTACCTTACATTACGGTGGGACGTAAAATGGTACGAGCATTTAGAAAACAGTCTGGCTGTTTCTTTTCACAAAGTTGAACTATACCTACCATATAACCAGCAATCCCTCTCCTGGGTATTTATCCAAGAGAAATGAGAACATATGTCTACATAAAACCTTGTACATGAATGTTGATAGCAGCGCTATTCATAACAGTTGAAAAATAAAAACAACCCAACTGTCCATCAACTAGTGAATCGATAAGCAGACTGTGGAACATCCATGCCATGGAATATTACTGAGCAATACAGGGAATGAATGCCTGATTTATTCAACAGCATAGATTAAACTCAAGTCACAGAAGCCAGACCCAAAAGCCTACATATATGATTTCAATTATATGACAATCTGGAAAAAGAAAAACTGTAGGGATGGACAAGAGATCAGTATTTGCCAGGTCTTGGGGTGAGGGATGGATATTGACCAAAAGGGACACGGGGAAACCTTTTGAGGTGGTGGGAATGTTCTTTAGCTTGATGGTGGTGCTTACATGAAAGTGTACCTTTGTCAAAATTAATCACATTGCATACCCAAAAAGGGTGAATTTAACTGCATACAAAATATAGCAATAAATTTGGTTAAAAAATAATTCAGCCCAAAGGGATGCACCTCACCCCTTGATCACACCTTAGGCCATGACTTCCAGTAGCCATCTTCGGCACAAATATCCCGGACAGCGGGAGGCTGCAGGTGAGAGCCGGGAAGGAAATGATTGCCCCACGGAGAAGCCAGGTTTAAAGGCTGTGACACGGGGCCTAGCTCCACCTCCCTGGTTCTCTGCCCCACGGAGAAGCCTGGTTTAAAGGCTGTGACACGGGGCCTAGCTCCACCTGCCTGGCTCTCCAGGAAATGGCTTTGTCTTCTGGATTTGCTTAAAGGGGCCTTAGGCAGTACCGTCTCTGAGGAGGGATCCTGCTGGGACCTTTCAAGGCCAGGTTCCAGGAGCATCAAGCCTGCAGAAGGGCTTTCAGCCCCAGCCCTGCAGGCCATTCCTGGCTCCTGGCCGGCTCTGGGCCACCTGGCAGGAACTTCCTGGGGCAAGGCCACGCCTGAGCTGCAGCCCCTCGTGGTTCCAGCCAAGGCCACCTGGGGGGCTGCAGTTGCTCAGCAGTGGAGCCGCCCCTCCCACCTCATGGCTTATATGGAGCTGAGTGTCAGGGAATTAGGAACATACGGCTGAGAGTGGCCCTGACAGACAGGAGGTGTCAGAGGCACCTGGCAGCTGTGCCCCGGCCAGACCCAGGTCCTCAGACTCTGGGGTCCTCTCAAGCATCTGGGGCCTGGAAAAGGAGCATGGGACTGGGGTGCAGGAGGGTCAGAGGTCAGGAGTGGAAACGTGGGTGACAGGGAGACTCAAGAGCAGATGGAGACTCTTTCATGTATAGAAGAGTTGCTGCTGGCCAACCAGGGAGGCATGGGCAGAGCCTGACCAGCTGCTTTCTCACACAGCCCCCCCATGGCTGGCCTGGCCCTGAAGGGGCCTGTGGGGCTGGCCAGAGCCTTTTTCCAGGTGACAATGACCAAGTTTGGGGTTTCTGGAATTCTGGAATGTGAATGGTCACTCCCTATGTCAGCTCCAGGTGTGGGGGGTCTGTGGTCCTCATGTCACTTGGACTCATGTCCCTGAGTCTCCATGTCCTTATTGTTCCCCTCATGAGGGTGGGGGCTAGGCGAGGTGGGAGAGGAGCTGGCAGGCCTGGCGCATGGTGCAGGTGAGGAACCACGGCCCCCTCGCTTCTTGCTGTGGAGGGGTGGTCCGGTCAGCCAGATCCCGGAAGCTGTGACCTCAGCCCCTCACCCCGCCTCAAGGGGAGTTTGAGGAGAAGGTGCTTGGATGAGAGAGGTGGGGTGCCCAGCTCTGCTCTCAGACCCTGCTCCCCGGGACAGTGGACCTCACAAATCCCTCCACAAGAGGGGCAGTGGTTAGGTGACGGTGACATGCCCAGTGCAGGGGAAAGGCCAGAGTGGACGCATCTCCTCGAACAGGCGACAATGAGCACGTGGCAGTCCCTTTGCTCCTGCTCCACTCCGCAGACAGCTACAGAGGGTGTGAGCAAAGGTGCTCCCCTCGAGTGTGGAGTGGAGGCCTGTGGGGGAAGGGAAGGTTCCTGGCGGGGAAGGATGGGAGGAAGGGAAAAGGGGGCCAGAGAGGGCTGCAGCAGAGCAGGCCTTGCCCCTGGGCCGAGCAGGGACAGCCAAGCGCACATGCTCCGTGGAGACCTTGCCCACGTCTAACTGTGGAGTCAGCTGTTTCTTTGAACCAGCCTTCAGGTAGGAACATTTCAGTCATCGGATGCCATGAAGCAGTTCTGGTGGCCCCTCTGGGCTGGAGCTAGGCCTCAGGAAAGAGCACAGGTCAGCATCTCTGAGCCTCTGTGAGGTCCTGTGCCACCGGCCCTATAGGCCACACCCTCTCCAGTCCCCACAGTGCCACTCAGAGTGCACCAGGCTTGTCCCTTGGGCCTGGATCTGACATGGCCACCGATGGTGGGGAATGGGCAGGACTCCAGCCAGGCCTCCAGAGCCCACGGACTACTTGGCGTCCCTGACCAGACTGCTCCCCATGTGAGGATGGAGGTAGCTTTTCCTGGGGTGCCTTAGTGGAGACTGGCAGATGTGTTGGCTTCGGAAGCAGAACTGCACTATGCTGCAGTGAGCACCTGAGCCCCTGCCTTGCCTAGGAGGAGAGGCCCACCTCACGCCTAGATTTGTAGATGCATAGGCTACGTCTATTCCTGTCGCAGGGTGGCCACAGATGAGGACCCTGAGGGCAGAGGGGAGGCCAGAGGGGTCAGTGACTCACTCAAGGTAAGACCCAGGACTCCAGCCCCCTGCAAGCCCTGAAGTCCGGTGTTAGTCCCTACAGCGAAGCAGATACCTAAGGCATCCGCTCCAACCCACGGTCTCCAGGGCCACATACACGCTTCAACGGCTGGTGTATTTTCACTCCTGCAACGATTTTTTAAAAATTAAATATTTTTGAGTTGGCAATAGTTGTATATTAGTACAAAATTTAAAATGAACCAAAAAGCATCTGGTAAAAATCTCCTTTCCTGCTCCTGCATCTGGTGACTTTTCCCTGGAGACAACCAGTGGGGTCATTTTCTTGAGTATCTTTCTGGAGATATTTTTGCTTAGTCAGGCAAATACATTTATGGACTCCTTTTACCACTTTTAACCTGAATGGCAGCATACTATACATAATGATTTGTTCCTTTCTTTTCTTTTGACTTAACATGTTATAGAGCTCATTCCTTATGCATATAGAGCTACCTCTTTTGTGTTAATGGTGGCATGGTATTTCATCATCGGAGTCAATACTGCTGTTTGCACAACTCTAGGCAGTACCTTTCACATGGTATTCAATGAGGCCCTAGATAGATGCACTATATTTAACCAGCTCTCTATTAAAAAAATTTTACTGTGGTAAAATACACACAGCATAATATTTACCATATCGTATTAGTCCATTTTCGCATTGCTATAAAGAAATACCTGAGACTGGGTAACTTATAAAGAAAAGAGGTTTAATTGGCTCCTGGTTCTGCAGGCTGTACAGGAAGCATGGCTGGGGAGACCTCAGGAAACTTACAATCATGGCAGAAGGTAAAGAGGAAGGAGGCACGTCTTACACGGCTGGAGCAGGAGGAAGAGAGTGAAGGGGGAGGTGTCACACACTTTTAAACAACCAGGTCTTGTGAGAACTCACTGTCACAAGAACAGCAAGGGGGTATCCACCCCCGTGATCCAGTCACCTTCCACCAGGTCCCTCCTCAAACACTGGGGATTACAATTTGACATGAGATTTGGGCGGGGACACAAGTCCAAACCATATCACATATCAACCATTTTTAGGTGTGCAGTTCAGTGATATTAAGTACATTCCCACTGTTGTGCAACCATCACCACTATTCATCCACAGAACTCTCATCCTATAAAATCAAAACTCCGTACGCAATAAATACTAACTCCCCATACCGCTCTTCCCTTGCCCAGCCCCTGGGAACCACCGTTCTTTCTGTCTCTATGATTTTGACTCCTCCAGTTATCTCATCCAAGTGGAATCACACAGTCCTTTCTTATTTCACTCAGCATTATGTCTTCAAGGTTCATGCCTCCTGCAATATGTCTCAGACTTTTGTTCCTTTTGAAGACTGAGTAATATTCATTGTCTGTATTTACCATGTTGTTTATCCATTCATTCATCCATGCATGCTCAGCTTGCTTCCACATTTTAGCTGTTGTGAATAATATTTCTATGAACATTGGTGTACAAATTTCTCTTTGAGATGCTGCTTTCAGTTCTTTCAGCTACAGACCCAGAAGTGAAACTGTCAGATCATATTGTAATTCAATTTTTAACTTTCGGAGGAACTGCTGTACTATTTTCCACACAGCAGCAACATCTTACATTCCCAACATCACAAGAATTCCAATTTCTTCACATCCTTGCCAACGCTTGCTATTGTCTGTTTTTTTTTTAAATAGTAGCCATCATAATGGGTAAGCAGTGGTATCTCGTAGTTTTGATTTGCGTTTCCCTAATGATTAGTGAGTTAAACATCTTTTCCTGTGTTTGTTGGCCATCTTCTTTGGGGAAACATCTATTCAATCCTTTGCCCATTTTCAAATTGGGTTTTGTTGTTTGTTGTTGTTGAGTTTCAGGAGTCCTCCATATATCCTGGATATTAATCCCATATCAGATATATTATTTACAAAATTTTCTTCCATTCTGTGACTTGTCTCTTTACTCCAACCGGTTCCCTATGAATGGACATTTAGCTTGTATACTAGTCAGCTCTGGCTGCTGTAACAGATACCACCAACTGGGGTGCTCAAACAACGGACATTGATTTTCTCACAGTTCTGGAGGCTGGAAGTCCAAGATCAAGGTGCCATCAGAGCTGTTTCCTGGTGAGAGCTCTCTTCCTGGCTCATAGGTGGCTGCCTTCTTGCTGTAGCCTCAAAGGCAGAGAGGGAACACTCTGGTGTCTCTCTCTATTTTTTTTTTTTTTTTTTTTGAGACAGAGTCTGGCTCTGTCACCAGGCTGGAGTACAGTGGTGCGATCTTGGCTCACTGCAACCTCTGCCTCCCAGGTTCAAGCGATTCTCCTGCCTCAGCCTCCCAAGTAGCTGGGACTACAGGCATGTGCCACCACACCCAGCTAATTTTTGTTAGTAGAGATGGGGTTTCACCATGTTGGCCAGGATGGTCTCGATCTCTTGACCTTGTGATCTGCCCACCTAGGCCTCCCAAAGTGCTGGGATTACAGGTGCAAGCCACTGCACCCAGCATCTCTCCCTGTTTTTAAGAGGACACCAGCCCTAGAGAATCAGGGCCACCTCCTTCTGATCTCATCTAACCCTGATTGCCTCCTAATAGCCCTATCTCCAAATACTGTCACACTGCAGGATTCAGGCTTCAACATATGGATTTAGAGAGGACACAATTCAGTGCATAGCAACTTGTTGCCATATTTGGCTATTGTCAAACAAAAACAATACGGAGGGCTAGGCGACCTGCACATTCAGCCCCTTAGAACCAGAAGCTTGAGCAGCCCAGAGGCCAGTGCAGACCCTGCTTGCCTGGCGCTTTGCTGTGACCTCTGCTTGACGTGCTTGCTGCCTTGGAGCTGACGGGCTCTCGTCCAGCTCAGCTGGGGCACAAAACCGTGTAACTTTGTCTAATTAAGAGCCACAGATGAAGTGCACCTTGGATGTGTTTCTTATTATTTCTGATGAACGGTTGGCCTCTCCAGAAATCACCCCCAAGATTACTGTGCCTCAAACCTCACTTGTTCCAGCCGATAGGGAAATGACGTTTTAACGATCATGTTAAGTGAAACTGTAAGCTTGACCTTATTAGCTGCCTCTTCTTAATTAGCTGCTTATGCAAGCATTCTTTCCCCCCTGTAGATACAAATCAACAATTTCCAAGCCATCTTTGAACCAACCCACTCTCTTCTGTCCCCTTGCCAATTCCCTAGCTCCAGGGTTAATAAACTTCACATATGCTCAAGAGCAATTGCGTTAAGAAATGTTGCTTCCACGCAATTACTAGCAAAGTGCAGCATCAGCAGCCATTCATCACCTCACACATGTGCAAATTTACTGCAGGATACATTCCTAGGAGTGTGTGTCATGGAGGACGGCTTGGCAGCTAGCATTCTGTGTGCTCTCCTCTCTGTTCCTTCAAAGGCTGGAAGGTGAGCCACTGCTTTTCCCGCTTCCCTTGCCGCTAGAGTTCTAAATGTGAAATGGGTTATGCCCGGTGGTCAATGTTTAACAACCAGCTCTCAAAAACAAAACAAAACAAAACAAAAGCAACCCGGCTGTTAGTGCTTGCTGATTTCCATGGTGTAAATATATCCACTGTGGTCAGTTTCAATCTTGCTATCCCCTGGTGTCCCTGGACCCAGAATTGGAATTGCCGTGCACCGTTGGCTGTCACTAGGCTGAGCCAGCTCCAGCACATCCATAGTCCTGCCAATTCTTCGCACACCACTATGATTCAGAGGCCAAGACTCTCCTCCTGCTGCTTTTGGCCGTTTCTGCTGGCGAGCAAAGTTGTGGTGGTTGTTTTTCCTGTGGCAGCGTTCCAGGGTCCATTCAGTCCCTTTGCGGGGTCAAGAGGCAGGTATGGTACAGCACTGGGAGCCTCCCGACCCCCACCTGGCTGAGTGGAGTCAGGCTAGCAGAGCCCAGCCCGCTGGTCCCCAGGCCTTTTTCCGGGCACCATGCCAATAGGCCCGGCCCATGCCTCTCAATAAAATGGTAAGCCCCTAATTTCCTGTCTAAACCCCTTTTTGCTTAAAATTGTTAGAGTGGTTTCTGTTTCCTGTAACTAAACCCTGGCTGATGTAAAGTGGAACCTGAAACTGCATTTTTTTTTTTTTTAAAGCAGATGTACGTTTTCCTTAGGCTTGTCTCCTAATCTGTCTGTGCAGAAGGATTTTAATGCGTTGTGAGGCCTGGGAGGACAATAATGAGTAAATTGGCACTCATTAAGCTTTGTAAATCTGAGAACTCTGGAGACAAAGCATCTGAGTGAGCTGAGAAGGGTGAGACCCACTTCTAGAGTTTGTGAGGCCCTGTCCTCTTAGCACTCCTTCTCCCAGGCCCCGGCAAGGCTGTCTGTGTTCACCCGGCAGAGGCTAGGCTGTAGGATGCTGGTGTTAGTTAGGGAGAAACTGGATTTTCTTAGATCCACAGAATCAGACACAAGTCATGAGACTATGTCATGTAATTTGCAACTCCAAATGCTTTTGAGGCTGAGTTAACTGTGGGACGTCTCTTTGGATTTACTCTCAGGCAGGGCTCCTCCCTGGGGAGCAAACTACTCCTGAGGTGAGATGGGGGAGAACAGATGTGTACCAGTGATCCCAGCAGCCTAGGGAGGAGGCCCGACTTGCAGAGGCATTCTTTCAGCTCATTAAAGAGCACCCTCTTTGATAAAAGCGATTACCTCTTGGGAAAGGAGCCTGTTAGCCCCTCTCAGAACCTGGGTGTGAATGAATTTCCAGGTTCTTTCCAAGCTGAGAGCAGGTACTGCGAGGATGAGGCACAGCCTGGGTAAGTCTGGCAGCTGGAACTGTGGGGAGTAGACCCACCCATGGTCACTAATAAGAGGGGCTAGTCGGGACTGTGCCCTGAGAAGTGGGAGCTAAGCCCTGCAGAACCAGCTTCTAGGCTCTGTCCCCTCCTGCTGGCCCTTGGATAAGCCTCTCTGGGCCCCCTGCTTTCTCATCTGTCAAATGGGGATTATACTACCTAGCCTCATAATGTTCTCCTGCGGTGGGTAAAATGGAATCTTCAAAGCGCTAGGGAAATAGAAAGTGAGGGTGGGGTGGTGGGAGCTGTGGGCCTGGGTTCAGGCAACGAGGTGACACACTGTCACTGAAGTCACAAGAATAAAATCTACTAAGTCAGACGACTGGTGTTTTTGTTGCTGTTGTTTGTTTTTCTAATCACCAGGCATGATTAAATACTCCTGCCAGGGAAAATATTTTGTTGATCTAAATTCTAAACAATTGTGAGGGTTTATATATATATACTACAAATCAACATGATTTTATTTATTATCCTTTAATAAGCTTTGTATTCCAAGTGAAAGTTAATTTCAGAACTTCCAGGTATAAAGTCGGTCCAGAAATGTGCTTTTCAAAAGTAAGTTGTGAGCCGTCTGAAGCCACTTTGGACATCATTCATGTCTCCAGTGCCCCAGGGTGCTGTGAATTCCTACATTTAAACAGCAGATTTGACGAAGCAACAATAGCACAGTGATTGGAAAGAGGAAGATTCGGAACTTAAGTTACTTCAATTCTGTATTCTGTGTGACCATTGAAGTCTTGTTTGTGTTTAACATTTAAAACAGTATAAGAGGCCAGGAGCAGTGGCTCATGCCTGCCTGTAATCCCAGCACTTTGGAAGGCCCAAGTGGGCGGATCACAAGGTCAGGAGTTCAAGACCAGCCAGACCAACATGGTGAAACCCTGTCTCTACTAAAAATACAAAAAATTAGCTGGGCGTGGTGGCAGCCGCCTGTAATCCCAGCTACTCGGGAGTCTGAGGCAGGAGAATCCCTTGAAGTCAGGAGGCAGAGGTTGCAGTGAGCCAAGATCGCGCCACTGCACTCCAGCCTGGGTGACAGTGTGAGACTCAGTCTCAAAAACAAACTAACAACCCCCAAAACAGTACAAGAGCACGAACTGCAAGGTGAGGGGACATTTGAGTTCATATATGAAATATTTTACTATGTTGGAATGATATATTTAAAATTGGAAACATGTTCTTTTTAAATTATTAATTTAAAACTAAGGAACAAATCAAGAAAATTAAATATTAGAGAAAATATAGTAGTTGCCCAAGTTTTGTCTTTTGCAGATGTTTTGTCCCATTTACTGAAATATAATTGATATACCATAAAATTCACTGTTTTAAAGTATACAATTCAGTGTTTGCTTTTTCTTTTTCCTTTAACCGTACTCACAAGGTTGTACAGCTTTCACTGCTATCTAATTCTAGAATATCTTTGTCACCTGAAAAATAAACCCCATACCACGAGCAGTCACTCTTCACTTCCCTCAGCCCTGGGCAGCCACTAGTCTATGTCTTCATGGATTCGCCTATTCTCAGAATTTAATAGAAGTGAAATCATATAATAGGTGACTTCTGCATTTGGTTTCTTTCCCTTAGTGTAATGTTTTCAAGGTTCTTCCATATTGTAGCATGTCAGAATTCCCTTCCTTTTACTTTCCTTCCTGAATCTTATTCCCTTGTATGGCTATACCAGATTTTCTTCTCCATTCATCAGCTGCTAGGTATTTGGGTTGTTTTCACCTTTTGGCCATTGTGAATCATGCTCCCATGAAGATTCATGTAGAAGATTTTGTGTGAATGGATGTTTTCATTTTTCCTGGGCATAGACCTACGAGTGGAATTGCTGGTCATGTGGAAACTATGTTTAACGTTTTGAACAACCACCAAGGGACTCGTCCTTTTGTGAGTATATATCCAGTCCCAGCAATTTCTCCGCATCCTCACTAACACTTAGCTGCCCTTTAAAAATTAGAGTCATTCTAGTAGGTGTGAAATGGTCTCTCACTGCGGTTCCTTTTTTTTTTTTTTTTCCAGAGACAGAGTTCTGCTCTGTCACTCAGGCTGGTGTGCAGTGGTGCAATCTTGGCTCACTGCAATCCCCCCACTCCCAGGTTCAAGCGATTCTCCTGCCTCAACCTCCTGAGTAGCTTGGACTACAGGCACCTGCCACCACATTCAACTAATTTTTTTGTATTTTTTTTGTAGAGATGGGCTCTCGCCATGTTGGCCAGGCTGGTCTCGAACTCCTGACCTCAAGAAATCTGCCCGCCTTGGCCTCCCAAAGTGCTGGGATGACAGGTGTGAATCACTGCACCCAGCCTCCGTGGTTTTGATTTGCCTTTCCAATGACTTGTGATGTGATTATTGGCCATTTTTGTATGTCTTCTTTGGAGAAATGTCTATTCAATTCCTTCAGTCATTTTTGAATTGGGTTATTTTGTCTTTTTATTACTGAGTTTTAAGAATTCTTTATACATCCTAGAAGGAAGTCTTCATCAGATACATTATTTCCAAGTATTTTGTCTCATTATTTGTATTGTTCTTTCACTTTCTTGGTGGTTTGCTTTCTTTTGTTGCTGATGGTATCTAATCTAAAGAAACCATTGCCTAATCCAAGGTCAAGGAGATTGACGTCTGTTTGCTTCTGAGATGTTTTTAAGTTTTAGCTCTTACATTTAAGTCTTTGATCCATTTTGAGTAAATTTTTTAATGTCGTGCGAGACAGTAGTCCCAATCCATCCTTTTGTTTCAGCACCATTTTTTGAAAAGATGATTCTTTCCCCATCAACTTATCTTGACACCCTTCTTGCAAATCAATTGACCATAGATGTAGCTACTTGAAGTTTTATTTCTGTTTTCCCTCAACTTCTTATTTTCAAAAATTTAAGTGGCAGGCCTTTGTTCTTCCCTCTTGTTACAGTTTGACATTCCTTCCTAAAAATCACTCTAAACTTTGTGACGGGTCCCAAGTGTCCTCCTTACGTCCCCAGCACTTAGCTGGGGCAGTTGGCCTGGGGGCCTTGGTTCTCCTCCATGTGCCCCTCTAGCAGGCTGGCTCGGGCTTCTCACAGGGACCTGAGTTCCAGAGGGACAAAAGCAGAAGATGGAAGGCCCCCTAAGGCCTTATTTGGAGTCACGTGGTGTCTCTTGTGCCACTCTTTATGAGTCACAGCAAGTTGCAAGGCTTGGCCAGATTAGAGGGGTGGGGAACTAGCCTGTGCCTCTTGATGGGAGAAGATGGAAGGAATCTGCAAAGAATCTCTGACATTTTAATTCACTGCAATCTCTGAACATGCCAAAGTGTTTCCTAAGAACGGGAGAATTTTCCTGGATAGTCACACGTGGTTGTAAAGTAAGCATCTTCAGAGAAGAGGACATTTAATAGAGGCCTGAATGAAGAGAGGGAATGAGACATGGGGAAGAGTATTAATATCAAGAGGAAGAGCACGTGCAAAGGTCCTGGGGAAGAAAAGGACTTGGGGTGTTTGAGAAGCAGCACAGAGACCCATGCAATGGGAGTGAGGGTGGGGCTGTTGTGAACACCAGATGGGATAAAATATGTAAAAGGGCTGTATTATGGAACAGTGAGGGGAACCATTTCTCTTCATACTGATTCTCTGAAGATATTTTCAGAGGGTGGGAGAGGACAGAAAAGGAGATACCTTCCATAATAACGCCCAGTTAGGTCAGGGGCCGGATGGGCCTTGGTGATATGTGTCCCCCGGAGTGTCTCAGTGCTACCGGCTTTTGCTGCCCAAAGCTGGTGCTACCTCAGGAACCTCTGCCAGCCCTCCCAGGTGGGCTGAGCACCTGCCTCAGAGCCCCTCCTTCCCAGCTGCCCAGCCCCAGCTTGCTGGCCTTGCCATGGGCTGCCGCCGGCTGACTCCCCTGGCCCCCTGGTGTTCAGGGTCCCAGGTTCCAGTGACTTTTAAGTGGCAACAGAGTTCAAAGGTGTCAACATTGTGAGGTGCAGGGCTTCCCCAGGGGCTGCTCTAGGACCTGGGATCTGTTTAAGTCAGAGAGCACTTAGCCAGGGCACTTAGAGAGCCACATCAGCCTACCCAGTGAGCCGCAGGTGGACGGGGGCCTGGCCACTTTTGGTTTTCGAGGTTTTTAGTATATGAAAAAAGAAAGCCGGAGACAGACAAAACAGGATGACAAGCATTGAGGTGCACATTTAACTAACTGATAGTGCTTTAATGAAAATACAGGGGGAGAACGCTTGTGCTATTCACAAAATATCGAAAACCTTATTTCCAAGTGCACCCCAAGTTACAGGTCCCTGGCGAGCAGCAGCTTCTTTCAGTCCCACCTGGAAGGTCTGGGTGACTCTGGTCACCCAGGATGTCCTCAACCAGACCACGTCTGGTCCACCAGGGTCCTTGGTGGCTGGGGGCTCCATTCCCACATGGTAAGGGAGGCTGCTCTGCAGGGGGAGGCTCAGGGGTCCAGCGGTCCGGGCAGGGGCTGCCCGCCACTCTCGCTGCCTGACCAGCCCTGTGCACCGTGAGCAAGGTCTCCTTCTCCCTCTTTCCTCTTCCTCTGTCGCTAAGCACCCCACTCCACCCCCCGCTTTTTATTTCTTTTCTCTCTCTGTGTGTCTCTCTTCCCCGGGCCTGTCTCTCTCTGTGTCTGTCTCTCTCTGACCTCTTTCTGTCTCTGTCTCTTTCCTCGGTCTGTGTCTCTGTGTCTTCTGTCTGTTTCTTTCTTTCTGTTTCTCTCCCAGCGCTTCCTCCCTCTCTTTCATCCCCGACGCTAAAGCAGAACCGTCATGGGCCCTGCACCCCAGCCTCTGGAAGGGAAAAGCTGCTTTGGGAAGTCTTGGGCCCTGCACCCCAGCCTCTGGAAGGGAAAAGCTGCTTTGGGAAGTCTTGGGCCCTGCACCCCAGCCTCTGGAAGGGAAAAGCTGCTTTGGGAAGTCTTGGGCCCTGCACCCCAGCCTCTGGAAGGGAAAAGCTGCTTTGGGAAGACTTGGGCCCTGCACCCCAGCCTCTGGAAGGGAAAAGCTGCTTTGGGAAGTCTTGGGCCCTGCACCCCAGCCTCTGGAAGGGAAAAGCTGCTTTGGGAAGACTTGGGCCCTGCACCCCAGCCTCTGGAAGGGAAAAGCTGCTTTGGGAAGTCTTGGGCCCTGCACCCCAGCCTCTGGAAGGGAAAAGCTGCTTTGGGAAGTCTTGGGCCCTACACCCCAGCCTCTGGAAGGGAAAAGCTGCTTTGGGAAGTCTTGGGCCCTGCACCCCAGCCTCTGGAAGGGAAAAGCTGCTTTGGGAAGTCTTGGGCCCTGCACCCCAGCCTCTGGAAGGGAAAAGCTGCTTTGGGAAGTCTTGGGCCCTGCACCCCAGCCTCTGGAAGGGAAAAGCTGCTTTGGGAAGTCTTGGGCCCTGCACCCCAGCCTCTGGAAGGGAAAAGCTGCTTTGGGAAGTCTTGGGCCCTGCACCCCAGCCTCTGGAAGGGAAAAGCTGCTTTGGGAAGTCTTGGGCCCTGCACCCCAGCCTCTGGAAGGGAAAAGCTGCTTTGGGAAGTCTTGGGCCCTGCACCCCAGCCTCTGGAAGGGAAAAGCTGCTTTGGGAAGTCTTGGGCCCTGCACCCCAGCCTCTGGAAGGGAAAAGCTGCTTTGGGAAGACTTGGGCCCTGCACCCCAGCCTCTGGAAGGGAAAAGCTGCTTTGGGAAGTCTTGGGCCCTGCACCCCAGCCTCTGGATGGGAAAAGCTGCTTTGGGAAGTCTTGGGCCCTGCACCCCAGCCTCTGGAAGGGAAAAGCTGCTTTGGGAAGACTTGGGCCCTGCACCCCAGCCTCTGGAAGGGAAAAGCTGCTTTGGGAAGTCTTGGGCCCTGCACCCCAGCCTCTGGAAGGGAAAAGCTGCTTTGGGAAGTCTTGGGCCCTGCACCCCAGCCTCTGGAAGGGAAAAGCTGCTTTGGGAAGTCTTGGGCCCTGCACCCCAGCCTCTGGAAGGGAAAAGCTGCTTTGGGAAGTCTTGGGCCCTGCACCCCAGCCTCTGGAAGGGAAAAGCTGCTTTGGGAAGTCTTGGGCCCTGCACCCCAGCCTCTGGAAGGGAAAAGCTGCTTTGGGAAGACTTGGGCCCTGCACCCCAGCCTCTGGAAGGGAAAAGCTGCTTTGGGAAGTCTTGGGCCCTACACCCCAGCCTCTGGAAGGGAAAAGCTGCTTTGGGAAGACTTGGGCCCTGCACCCCAGCCTCTGGAAGGGAAAAGCTGCTTTGGGAAGTCTTGGGCCCTGCACCCCAGCCTCTGGATGGGAAAAGCTGCTTTGGGAAGTCTTGGGCCCTGCACCCCAGCCTCTGGATGGGAAAAGCTGCTTTGGGAAGTCTTGGGCCCTGCACCCCAGCCTCTGGAAGAGAAAAGCTGCTTTGGGAAGTCTTGGGCCCTGCACCCCAGCCTCTGGATGGGAAAAGCTGCTTTGGGAAGTCTTGGGCCCTGCACCCCAGCCTCTGGATGGGAAAAGCTGCTTTGGGAAGTCTTGGACCCTGCACCCCAGCCTCTGGAAGGGAAAAGCTGCTTTGGGAAGTCTTGGGCCCTGCACCCCAGCCTCTGGATGGGAAAAGCTGCTTTGGGAAGTCTTGGGCCCTGCACCCCAGCCTCTGGAAGGGAAAAGCTGCTTTGGGAAGTCTTGGGCCCTGCACCCCAGCCTCTGGAAGGGAAAAGCTGCTTTGGGAAGTCTTGGGCCCTGCACCCCAGCCTCTGGAAGGGAAAAGCTGCTTTGGGAAGACTTGGGCCCTGCACCCCAGCCTCTGGAAGGGAAAAGCTGCTTTGGGAAGTCTTGGGCCCTGCACCCCAGCCTCTGGAAGGGAAAAGCTGCTTTGGGAAGTCTTGGGCCCTGCACCCCAGCCTCTGGAAGGGAAAAGCTGCTTTGGGAAGTCTTGGGCCCTGCACCCCAGCCTCTGGAAGGGAAAAGCTGCTTTGGGAAGTCTTGGGCCCTGCACCCCAGCCTCTGGAAGGGAAAAGCTGCTTTGGGAAGTCTTGGGCCCTGCACCCCAGCCTCTGGAAGGGAAAAGCTGCTTTGGGAAGTCTTGGGCCCTGCACCCCAGCCTCTGGAAGGGAAAAGCTGCTTTGGGAAGTCTTGGGCCCTGCACCCCAGCCTCTGGAAGGGAAAAGCTGCATTGGGAAGTCTTGGGCCCTGCACCCCAGCCTCTGGAAGGGAAAAGCTGCTTTGGGAAGTCTTGGGCCCTGCACCCCAGCCTCTGGAAGGGAAAAGCTGCTTTGGGAAGACTTGGGCCCTGCACCCCAGCCTCTGGAAGGGAAAAGCTGCTTTGGGAAGACTTGGGTCCTGCACCCCAGCCTCTGGATGGGAAAAGCTGCATTGGGAAGTCTTGGGCCCTGCACCCCAGCCTCTGGAAGGGAAAAGCTGCTTTGGGAAGTCTTGGGCCCTGCACCCCAGCCTCTGGAAGGGAAAAGCTGCTTTGGGAAGTCTTGGGCCCTGCACCCCAGCCTCTGGAAGGGAAAAGCTGCTTTGGGAAGTCTTGGGCCCTGCCACCCAGCCTCTGGAAGGGAAAAGCTGCTTTGGGAAGTCTTGGGCCCTGCACCCCAGCCTCTGGAAGGGAAAAGCTGCTTTGGGAAGACTTGGGCCCTGCACCCCAGCCTCTGGAAGGGAAAAGCTGCTTTGGGAAGTCTTGGGCCCTGCACCCCAGCCTCTGGATGGGAAAAGCTGCTTTGGGAAGTCTTGGGCCCTGCACCCCAGCCTCTGGAAGGGAAAATCTGCTTTGGGAAGTCTTGGGCCCTGCACCCCAGCCTCTGGAAGGGAAAAGCTGCTTTGGGAAGACTTGGGCCCTGCACCCCCGCCTCTGGAAGGGAAAAGCTGCTTTGGGAAGTCTTGGGCCCTGCACCCCAGCCTCTGGAAGGGAAAAGCTGCTTTGGGAAGTCTTGGGCCCTGCACCCCAGCCTCTGGATGGGAAAAGCTGCTTTGGGAAGTCTTGGGCCCTGCACCCCAGCCTCTGGAAGGGAAAAGCTGCTTTGGGAAGTCTTGGGCCCTGCACCCCAGCCTCTGGATGGGAAAAGCTGCTTTGGGAAGTCTTGGGCCCTGCACCCCAGCCTCTGGATGGGAAAAGCTGCTTTGGGAAGTCTTGGGCCCTGCACCCCAGCCTCTGGAAGGGAAAAGCTGCTTTGGGAAGTCTTGGGCCCTGCACCCCAGCCTCTGGAAGGGAAAAGCTGCTTTGGGAAGTCTTGGGCCCTGCACCCCAGCCTCTGGAAGGGAAAAGCTGCTTTGGGAAGTCTTGGGCCCTGCACCCCAGCCTCTGGATGGGAAAAGCTGCTTTGGGAATTCTTGGGCCCTGCACCCCAGCCTCTGGATGGGAAAAGCTGTTTTGGGAAGTCTTGGGCCCTGCACCCCAGCCTCTGGAAGGGAAAAGCTGCTTTGGGAAGTCTTGGGCCCTGCACCCCAGCCTCTGGAAGGGAAAAGCTGCTTTGGGAAGTCTTGGGCCCTGCACCCCAGCCTCTGGAAGGGAAAAGCTGTTTTGGGAAGTCTTGGGCCCTGCACCCCAGCCTCCGGAAGGGAAAAGCTGCTTTGGGAAGTCTTGGGCCCTGCACCCCCGCCTCTGGATGGGAAAAGCTGTTTTGGGAAGTCTTGGGCCCTGCACCCCAGCCTCTGGATGGGAAAAGCTGTTTTGGGAAGTCTTGGGCCCTACACCCCAGCCTCTGGATGGGAAAAGCTGCTTTGGGAAGTCTTGGGCCCTGCACCCCAGCCTCTGGAAGGGAAAAGCTGTTTTGGGAAGTCTTGGGCCCTGCACCCCAGCCTCTGGAAGGGAAAAGCTGCTTTGGGAAGTCTTGGGCCCTGCACCCCAGCCTCTGGAAGGGAAAAGCTGCTTTGGGAAATCTTGGGCCCTACACCCCAGCCTCTGGAAGGGAAAGGCTGTTTTGGGAAGACTTGGGCCCTACACCCTAGCCTCTGGATGGGAAAAGCTGCTTTGGGAAATCTTGGGCCCTGCACCCCAGCCTCTGGAAGGGAAAAGCTGCTTTGGGAAGACTTGGGCTTGGGAAGGAGCAGCAGGTCGCTGGCAGCCTGGGGACTTCCTTCTCTCCAGGCAACCCTCTCCCAGCTGGAGGGCCCAGCCTTCCCAGCCCGCGCAGTCCCTGCTGCGTCTGGTTTCTGACCTTGCTGCATCCAGGGCCGTGTTGTCTTGTGTCTGGGCAGGAGCCGCACAGCTGGAGTGAGGCAGCCAGGCCGCGGGCAGGGCCGTGGGGCGTCTCGGGGCTGCTGGCGCCCTCGTGAGGGGAGGACTCCCTGGAGACGCTTCTCCTTTCTCGGTCTCCTTCTGTCCCCTTCTCTAGCCAGTTGCTGCTTTCCCTAGATACTGGGGAATAAAGATGTTCTTGGACAGCAGGATTTGTCCTCTCACTGGGCTGAGGCCCGGCCCCTTCAGGGCTGCGGCTCCCGGACGTGCGAGGGTGTCATTGTCCCAGCCACCCGAGGGAAATGGCATGCCTGTAAGGCGCGCCCAGCCTGGCTCAGCTGCACAAATGTGGCGTTTAAATATTTATTTTTAGTGGCTGCTGGTTTAATAGCAGCCTTCATTTTGGTGGGGGCAACCCTGAAAAGTAAAAATAAATCAGACCTTCGCCTTGTCAGTAAATCCTCCTGGCCCCTGCTGGGTGGACTCTGGGCCCGGTGCCCCAGTGTCCAGGGTGAGCTGGGAGGCCCGTGATTTGGGGGGCCACGCTGGGAGCCAGGCCAGCCTGCAACCACAGCTCGTCACCGAGACGCCTGAAGCCCTCCTTTCCCAGTCTCCCTGCCTGGCCCGCGCCACCTCCCCACCTGGCCCAGCTCACCGGCCTCACGCTGGGCTCATCAGCGGCTGCCAGGCATGGCGGCCGGGACAGAGGACCTGGGTCTGGCATGGGCACCTGCTGACCCCTGCTCAGGTCAGGAGGCCCGGGGTGCTCTGAGTTGCACATGTGACTCCCTCAGCCAGATGGGCTCTGACGCTTTCAAACTCCGTCTGTACCTCCTGCTGGCCTTGGCTCTCAGGCTACACCTGCTGGTCACCCTCTGCTTGCCCCCACCTGAGCTGGCCCTGGAGTGAGGGGTGAGCAAGTCCCCTGTGGTAGTGTTGAGGACGTGGTAGATCTGAGGCCATGCTTTGGCTTGGATTTGAGACTGTTGGGTGCTGGAATTCTTGCCCCACAGCCAAACGGGAGGCTGGCCCTGGAGGGTCTTGGGGGCCACTTCCCCAGGCCCCCAACAAAACTTTCTTCTGTCCTGCCTGATATGGGGCCTGGCATCCCTCTGGAGAAGGGCTTTTCATGGGTCAAGGCTGTGCCTGTCAGAGGAGCCTGGGTGAAGCAGGCCTGCCTGGACCGAGTAACCCCTGAGGAGAGGGAACACCCACCACCTATCAGGCTTCTGCCGCAGACACATGAGTGACAGCTGGCCCGGACAGAGGCCCTGACCCCAGTTTTCAGATGTGAAACCTGGCTCAGAGAGGCCAAGTCCCTTTCCTCAGGTCAGAGCTCACAGAGGAGTGTGGGCTCACACCGAGCAGCCCATGCCTTCAGTCTTCTTCCGGGCCACCTCCTCATTAAGTCACTTAATGGCTGTAGACACATCAAAGCTGACTGTTTTATCACAGTGATTCTCAAACTCAAATAATGGAGGACAACTTTCCACCCTCATTTTAGGGGGAAAGATTCTCTTGGTCCCCTAGTGTTGGTTTAAATGATTTTTATTATACTGCTACTTAAGTACATAAACACCTGCAAGCAGGCATAACCCTCTTACGCTTACAGCTGTGATAGAATCATACCACCAAGAGCCATTTGCAAGTTAAATACAAACAGCGTGAAAAGAGGAATGGCATTCAAATGAACAGAATTAGGCCAGGCACCGTGGCTCACACCTGTAACCCCAGCATTTGGGAGGTTGAGGCGGGCAGATTGCCTGAGGTCAGGAGTTCAAGACCAGGCCTGGCCAACATGGCAAAACCCCATCTCTACTAAAAATACAAAAATTAGCAGGGCGTTGTGGCATGTGCCTGTAATCCCAGCTACTTGGGAGGCCGAGGCAGGAGGATCACTTGAACCGGGGAGGCGGAGTTTGCAGTGAGCCAAGATTGTGCCACTGCACTCCAGCCTGGGTGACAGAATGAGACTCTGTCTCAAAACAAATGAACGAACAAACAAAAAACAAAACAAAACAAAAACACAAATGAGGCCGGGCACGGTGGCTCAGGCCTGTAATCCCAGCACTTTGGGAGGCTGAGGCGGGTGGATCACCTGAGGTCAGGAGTTTGAGACCAGCCTGACCAATATGGTGAAACCCTGTCACTACTAAAAATACAAAAAAATTAGCTGGGTGTGGTGGCATGCACCTGTAGTCCCAGCAACTCAGGAGGCTGAGACAGGAGAATGGCTTGAATCTGGGAGGCAGAGGCTGCAGTGAGCCAAGATTGCGCCACTGCACTCCAGCCTGGGTGACGGAGCGGGACTCTGTCTCAAAAAAACAAAAAAACAAAAAAACCCCAAAAAACAAAAAAGAAACAAAAAACCCCACAAATGAACAACATTAGCTTAATGAGGTGTCTGATGGTCTAATGGTGTCTACTTTAGCGCCAGCTGCCTTGGGCTCAGCCCACCGGGGATGTGGGTCTCTCTCCATTGTCTTTACTTGAACTATGACAACTGCTGGTTTGCACAACACATGTTGTACCAATGGCCCTTGGCTTGGATAGGACAGCAGCGTGCACCCCCATTCAGATGCCAGTCACAGGATGGAGCACTGTGGAGTAAAGCTGGGGTCTGTGTCTTGTTTGTGCTGTGCCTGCATGCTAGTTGCTGAGCAGAGTCCCAAACATGTGGCATCTTAGTCAGGGAAGAGTTGGGGCAGGACTGGAGCAAGGGACAGCAGGGCCCGGCGTGGGGTGGGGAGTTGTGGGCTCAGAGCAAGGGATAGGCCAGGAGGCACACTCAAGTAAATCTTTTGCCCAGAGAGAAGGTGGCAGGAAAATCTCATGGCCTCCAACCTCCAGCTACATGTGAGTGAATGACAGCGGAATGACATCCCTGTCCTTTGTCCCAGGGAAAAGGTTTGTCTTGGAAGGGCAGCCCTTGAACGCTGTCCCGCAGGTCCCCCTGCAGGCTGCTACCTGGCCTGAATCCCCTGGAGCCTGAGCCAGTTGTGCCACTGGCTGCTCCCGGCCTTGAAGCTCCTGTGGGCCCTCACTGCCCCTGACCGCTCCCTGTTTCCCTGAGAATTAAGGTCAGGCAGTGGGGCAGCCAGGCTCCAAGGAAGGACAACCAGATAAGGAAGGGGGCTCCCCACCAGCCTGAGAACGACTGACAGGTGGGCATACTAACCCCGCCTCCTGGGACTGACTGACAGAGCTGAACGCCTGCATCTGGGAAGGGCAGCACCTCTGTCCCTGTTCTCCGTGGCCCCATGTTGCCTTCTCTCAGTGTCTTGCGGATTGAATGGGGTGGCCAAGAAGTGTGAGGCCCTTTGTCTTTCAGGCCTGTTTGGCACCTCTCCACCTACCTGTGGATTGCCCTTGGGGTTGTCAGTTGCCCTGTACTGTATCTGAATGTGTCCCCCAAGATTCATGTCTTGAAATTTAATGGCCAATGTGGTAGTATTAAGAGGTGGGGCCTTTAGGAGGTGACTGCGTCATGAGGCAGAGCTCTCATGGATGGGATTAGGGCCCTTAGAAAAGGACTTGAGGGAGCGGGTTCATCCCCTTCGGTCCCTTCCGCCACGTGAGGAAGGATGCAGCATTCATCCCTCTGGAGGGCACGGCAACAGGCGCCATCTTAGAAGCAGAGACTGGGCCCTCACCAGACACAGAACCTGCTGCTGCCTTGACCTTGAACTTTCCAGCCTCCAGAACTGAGACAATAGTCTGTTCTTTATAAATAACCCAGGCTGAGGTATTTTGTTACGGCAGACTGAATAGACTAGGACACCCTCTCTGGACACCAGAGAGGTGGTGGGTCCAGACCCCCTCTCCGGACCCATTACACCCACTGTGTAATGGGTCCTATGTGTGGATTCCATGAGGTAATATGGGTCTTCTGCACTGGGTTCTAGCTGGCTTCCACATACGTATCTCTATGTATGTACATATGTGCATATACATATATATATGCTATATATATATATTTAGCTCCCTCAAGCCCTTTTCTAAGGGCCCTAATCCCATCCGTGAGGGCTCTGCCTCATGACGCAGTCACCTCCTAAAGGCCCCACCTCTTAATACTACCACATTGGCCATTAAATTTCAAGACATGAATCTTGGGGGACACATTCAGATATATATATATGTATATGCCGATACAGTTTTTTTCTTCTGATGAAGTCTTCCTCTGTCACCCAGGCTGGAGTGCAGTGGTGCAATCTCGGCTCACTGCAACCTCTACCTCCCAGGTTCAAGCGATTCTTCTGCCTCAGCCTCCTTAATAGCTGGGATCACAGGCGCCTGCCAACACACCCAGCTAATTTTTGTATTTTTAGTAGAGACAGGGTTTCACCATGTTGGCCAAGCTGGTCTCAAACTCCTGAGCTCAAGTGATCTGCCTGCCTCAGCCTCCCAAAGTGCTGGGATTACTGGCGTGAGCCACTGCGCCTGGCCACAGATACAGTTTTATTAGAAAGTTAAAACCAGCGGCGACAATAGCCACAGTAACTGTGAGCTTCTCCCCAGGTGCCTGGGGCACCAGGATTTCTCTCGCTGGAAGACTGAAGCTGTCTGACCCCGTGAGGTATGAGCTGGGACAGGATGGTGGTCGTGGGGCAAAGGCAGCTTCGGCAGCAGTGCTTACATTTCATTTTTTTCTTAGTTTCCTCTGGGAGAGTGGGAAAGAAAGCAAGTCTTCAACTTCAGAAGGCAAATCTTGGTTTAGGTGGTGCCCCAATCAGAAAGCCACGCTTGCCAATGGCCTCTGGCCCATCACTCCACTTCTCTCTCCATGGAAGCTACGGCTCCATGAAAGCTCTTTGGAAGAATTACAAGCAAAGCCAAAGTTATATTGTGGCCTGGATCTCTTTTGGAAGTAGATGATGTATAAATTCTTAATTAAGGAGATATACAATATTATATTTGAATTTTCAGGCCCAGAGCCATCCTGGATAGCACAATGAGTGGAAGGGAAGTCTCTTATGTCCCCTGAACCTCCCTCTTCGGGTGTCTGCTTCATAAAAATTGCCAGAGAATTTGCTTTCCCAGAAGAGATTCTGCCTCCAGACCTCCTGGCCTGGGTGGGGACAGGGCATTTACCTTGCCAAGCTATGGGAACAGAGGGACTGTCCCTTTACAGGGTTACAGGGTTGCTGAGCTAGTAGGATGCGTCTTTTTGGATCCTTTCACGAGGGGAGGCCTACCTGTGATAAGATGAGATAGAGAGGCCCTGGATAGAGCCATACCTGAAGCCACCTACTCAGACGCCTCAGTTATATTAACCTACAAGCCCCCTCTCCTTTTTTTCCTACAGAAGATGGCTTGTGGTTGACAGAGCCTTGCCCACTGTAAGCACCAGGAAGCATGCAGTAAGAAGAATGTGGGCTTGCTCAACTATCCACCCACAGGCTGCTCTTGAGTCAGGCCCTGTGATGTGTGTTGGGGGCCCAGGGATGAATTATGTCTTCAGTTACGACCTCAGTCCATTGAAGGGTCACTGAGACAAAGCCACGCTGCCCTATGCTGAATATTGGAAGGGTGGGTGGGAAGAGACTAAGGGAGGGCTTCCCAGAGGAGGTGACACCTTAACTCAAGGGAAGAATGGGGCTTGCCAAAGAGAGGAGAAAGCGTGGGCACAGGCCACGAGGCTGTCAGGACATGGAGTGTATGAAGAAACCGCAGGCAGTGAGCCGGGCCAGACTTCCCTGTGCTGGGGGAGGGTGGAGCTGTGGGAAGACAGCTGCAGCCCCCACGCCAGTCCTGCAGGGGCCCCAGGCTGGCCCTGCTGCGTGGAGTGTTGGCAGGAAGAGGCTGGAGGGAAACTCAGGAAGACACGCATGGCTGAGAACAGTGGTGGGGGAAGGAGGGGAGAAAGCCATTTTCTTTCCAGCCCCAAATGGTAAAGAAATGACCCTCCTCCTGCACAAATTGGAGTTCCTGCAGCTGGAAAGAAATCGGCTCATGCCATGTTTTATGATGCCTCGCCTGGGCCAGGCGGGGCCAGTACAGCCTGATGTGCTCACAGCTGGCCTGGCTGCCCCCGAAACCACAGTGACTGTCCTGCTGGCCCGGCCCTGGGCCCCAGGCCTCCACATCCAGGCTGGAGAAACTTGGCTCCCCTGCAGCTTTCAAAATAAAGTGGTTTTTATTTCATATTCACAAGAGAAGGTAACAAAATATAATTGGGGTTGCTGCTTCTCATATTATTTATGCAGTTCTCCCTCCATCTCTCTTCCCAAAAGCAAGCCACAAAGGGGTCTTTGTTCTCTGCAAGTTCAAAGTCAGCTCCTCCAAGGGGAAACTTATTGGAGATTACAAGGAGGAGGTTCAGTTTTACAACGGCTGGCTGTCAGACCAGAAATATGGTACGCATCAGGGTTCCAGTGGGAGCCGGCCAGAGTGCGGTCTGCAGGCTGCAGAAGCCATGTGAATGATTTCCAGTGAAAGATAGGGCAGGAGTGCCAGGGACAGGGGCAGCAGGAGCCGCTCACGTCTGCGTAGGCACACCCTGTCTCCACAGCCTCAGTTTCCTCACCTGTAGAATGGGCATCCCCACACTGGACTAAACCAGAGGATTTCATTCAGTCCTTTGGAGCCATGGGGCCCTGCCAACGCTCTCAGAAAAGAGTGGGCAAGACTCAGGGGCACCCATCCCCACTCCTGCCCTTCTGAAGGCTTCACTGATTGAATGTCCAGGTCAGATTTTTTTTTAAGAGAAAGGTTTTTGGCTGGGCGCGGTGGCTCACACCTGTAATCCCAGCACTTTGGGAGGCCGAGGCGGGTGGATCACGAGGTCAGGAGATCGAGACCATCCTGGCTTACACAGTGAAACCCCGTCTCTACTAAAAAATACCAAAAATTAGCCGGGCGTGGTGGCGGGCGCCTGTAGTCCCAGCTACGCGGGAGGCTGAGGCAGGAGAATGGCGTGAACCCGGGAGGCAGAGCTTGCAGTGAGCCGAGATCGCGCCACTGCACTCCAGCCTGGGCGACAGAGCGAGACTCCGTCTCAAAAAAAAAAAAAAAAATAGAAAAAGAAAAAGGTTTTTATAAACAAAAATCAGTAATATCCTAGCTGGGTGTCGTGGCTCATGCCTGTAATCCCAGCACTTTGGGAGGCTGAGGCAGGGGGATGGCTTGAAGCCAGGAGCTCAAGACCACCCTAGGCAACATAGTGAAACTCCATCTCTAAAAAAGTTTTTAAAAATTATCTGGGCATGGTGGTGTGTGCTTCTAGTCCCTGCTACTTGGGAGGCTGAGGCAAGAGGATGGCTTGAGCCCAGGAGTTTGAGGATGCGGTGAGCTGTGATCCTGCCATAGCACTGCAGCCTGAGACCCCATCTCTAAAAGGAAAAAAAAAAAATTGCAATAGCCTGGCCTGGATGAGCTTGAAGGCTCACTCCCAGCATCCTGTAGGAAATATGGAGCAGACAGGGCCTCCACCCTCAGCTGTCTGTGGCTCCTCTCGCCATGGTGGCCCCAAGTGGGGAGAATCCCAGGGATCTGGGTTGCCAACATCATGTCCCCTAGACACAGCGGGCCCATAGGGGTCCTTGGTGAGCATGCACTGGCTTCCTTAGCCACAAAGCTGTCCTGGGACCTACGCCTGGTTGAGGGTCCTTGAGGCAGCAGCCCTGGCCTTGGCTGCCCTGGGAGCCATCATTTTAATGAAAGCAGCTATTTCTGCAACAGCGAAAAGACCATCAATGGGATTGCAGGTCACTTTTGCAGCTCTGGGCTGTCCATCCCCAGATGCAACATGATGTGGGAGGCCAGAGGCTCTGGCAGGTCCACGCTGGGAGGACTGGCCTCTTCTCTCACCCTGATGGAACCCCTGCAGGCCTGGCCACCAGACTCAGGGCCCACGACCTCCCAGCTTTCATTCCAGCTCCATTCCCAAGGAAGCCTGGGAAGGTGGGGGTGGGCTGGGGGAAGTGGTATGTCCCAGCGGCCTGTGCCTGCCACCAGAGCTCTTCACCATCCACCAAGAGGGGTGGGCCCCTGGGGGGAGAGTGGGGGACACCTGACCCTCCTTTGCTGGGAGCAAGAACTTCATTTGGGAGACCAGAGATGCGTTTCTGCAGCTCCAGGACAATGATGTCGGGGCAGGGCAGGGAACTGATGGTGGGAGGAGGAGGGGCTTCCAAAAACGATGAAGTCTTCACCCTCCCTCTAGCCTCAGAGAGATGTGGCCCTCCCTGGTGAGATGCTCGGGGAAGAGGGAGAGAAGAAAGGAAGAGAGGGAATGTGAGGTGCCTCCTGTGTGCACTTCATGGAAGCCAGAGGGAGAAGGAGAGCATGGGAGGGGCTCCCTGCCTGCCTCCAAAATCATTCCAGAGCATTGATCTTGGGGAATTGCAGAGCAGAGGCCAGGCCTAGGTGAAGGTGGATGCTGAGGATCCCCCCAGGGCAGAGGACTATCAGACTGGAGGTGAATCCTGGGGGCCCAGGATTGCCTCCCTCGGTGGCCTCTCTGTCGCCTTTGCTGCCGGCCGTTGAATTCACTGATAAACATCAGCCCAGGGAGTTGAGACATCAGGGCCCCTGGAGAAGATCTGTGCAGGCAAGAAGCGATCTGCTGAAGCCACAGTTCAGGGTCCTCTTTGCTCACATCATTTTACGTGAAAGCAGCTATTTCTGTGATAATGAGAAGGCCACGGCGGGGTTGCAGGTCGTCTCTGCAGCCCTGGGCTGTCCGTCCCCAGACGCCGTGCAGTGTGCGAGGCCGCTGGCTCTGGCAGGTCCACCCTGGGAGGGCATCATGCTGCCAAGGTCTTCCAGCACCCACAGAGCTTCTCCCCACCTTACAGACAGGGAAACTGAGGTTCACAAAGCCAGTAGAGGTTAGGATTGGGGTCATTCCTGGGTCTGCTGACTCCACTCTGCTCTTTGCCACTTGATATTGGATGGGAGCGGGGCACTTACGTTTAACACCATGTCCTAGGGGGCAGGCGCTACACCCTGCACTTACCTGTGTTACCTTGTTCAATCCTAACACCATGTGTGGGTATCGACCCATTTTGCAGATGAGAAACTGAGGGTCAGAGAGGCTAAGTAAGTTGTGAGTGTGGATTGAAACGCAGACCTGCTTGACCCTAAAGCCTGACCCGCTCTACCCCTGTGGAGCTCTGCGGCCTTCCCAGGGTGCCTCCCTTGAAGCTCCCTCGGCGGCCCAGGGGCACGCCCTAGGGAGCTTTAAAAAGGCTCATGTCTGGACCCCAGCCCCTGAGATTCTCATCTACTGGCTGGAGTGTGGCCTGGATGTCAGGGGTTCTTGGTGTTCCCCGTGGCCTTTTCTGGCAGCTGGGTTGAAAATCACAGTTCCAAAGGACGTCATCAGCCTCGAGGCCAGGCAGGGCCTGAGCTTCCTGCCCCGCTTTCCAGCCCCAACTTGCCCAGGAGAGCGAGGAGTGGAGGAAGCAGAGGCCCTGGCTGGGTGCATTTTGAAGGCGGTGAGCCTGGCCTGCCTGAGTCTTGGGCTCACTGAATATTCTCCCTGGATCTGGGGTGCCTGCTCAGAGTGAAGTCCCTGAGTGTGTTTACTTTTCCAAGAAACCCGCTGGGCTCATGCCACCTCTTCCAGCTTCCCGACCACCCAGCGTGATGTTGGACGCCTTGCTCCAGGTGTCCCTGTGAGCCTCGTGCTCTTGCCCCTGCCTGTCACGACCTGGCACAGCCTGGCTCATTTATCCGTGTGCTTATTTATGTCAGTCTTACCCATCTGAACGGTCGTCCACGGCATGGGGGACCTCATCTGTGGCATCTGTCGTGGTGTCCCTGGGTCTAGCACAGTGCCTGGCCCCTGGAAAGCATGTGTGTGGAGGAAATGAATGGATGGGGACGGGCTCACACCTCTGGGTGCGGATGTCATGTGTGACTTGAGGCTGATAAGCAGAGATCCCAGTGACTAAGCTAGTTGTAGGAAACCCTCAGTCAGGGGGCTGAACAGAAAACCCCTGGGAAGAAAGCCCTGCTGAGTGCACAAGCCCTGTCCGGGGTGGGGAGGGGCTGGCAGGCCCCAGACTAGTGTCCAGCTCAGCCTGGGCTGGGTCCTGGGGATCTGGGATGCGGTGGCGCACCCTCGACCCTAAAACTGCCCCAGGCTTGTCCCCCCTGGGGTGGGGTAAGCAGGTCTGATGCACACATCCCTTGGTACAGTCAGAACCACCCAACCCGAATACTTTACACTTCGCTCTTTAAGTCGCGCCTCTGCAGCTGTGGCAATGGGTGGCCCCAGTTTGTCTGGTGACTGAGCCGCACAGATGTCCGTTTGGAGACGGCAACCCAGGGACTCACACATGCAGGGAGCTGCTTGCCAGCAATGGGTAACCCAGCTCTCCTGAGGGGGCCTCAGGGGGTGCTGCAGCCACACCCACCCTAGCTCCCCTGCCCCTCCTCAGGGTCCCCTGCACATGCAGGGCTGGCTGGGCTGGAGGATCACCTGCAACCCTCAACCCCTGAGGGTCCCCAAACCTGTGTGTTGGAGCCCCCATGAGCTTTTCAAAGCCCCGTGTCCAGGTCCCCACCAACAAGTCAGAGTCTCTGTGGTGACACCTGGCCTTTGGTGTCACCCAACAGGCCACAGAACAAGCTTTTCCCCGAGGAACCAAGACACCTGCTCAAGCCTCTGCTCATTGCTGTTGGTAGTTCTGCTTGTGGCCAGCAAAGCCACATAATACCTAGGACAGTTTGATGACATGCAGGGATGCCAGGAGGGAGCTTTTGAGACCAGGATGGTCCTGGGAAAGTTGGGGTGTCTGTGATCCTCAGTAAAGGTCAAGGCTGTGAGCTGGGAGAAGGAAGGAGGGATCCCGGGAAGGCAGCCGAGGCAGGTGTTGGGGGTTCATGATGGAGGCATGTGGGGCCTGGGCCTGGCGAGGAGTGAGCAGGTCCCCAAGGGAAGGAGGAGCAGGGTGCCCTCTAGGCAGGGGCAAAGAGGCTGCCAAAAAGGGAGGAGTGAGAGGCAGATGGGGTCTGGGGGAGAAGCACCAGGAGAGGCAGGCCACGCCGAGCGGAGTCTGAATGCACATTAGGGAGCTGAAATCCTAGGCTTCAGGTAAAGGATAGCAGAAGCGGCTCAGTCCCTCTGAGGTTGGGACCCAAAAATGTCCGGAAGGTTGGAAAAGGCCACCATCAGCGGGCGTTTGATGTCCGGAAGGTTGGAAAAGGCCACGATTGGCAAGCTTTTGTGAATGGGTCATCTCTCCCAGCATCCTGTGGGGTCAGCTGGTCCCACGGGAGCTGTGAGGGCCTCGAGCAGCTGCTACTGAGCCCCAGCACCTCCCTCACAGTCCAGATATTTCCAAGCTGTTCCTGCCTCCCTGGCTATCCTTCAGTGATCTCAGCCAGGACGGAAGATAAACCAGCCACTGAACACGCATCCCTGGGACCACAGCACCTGGCCAGCCTGAACCACACAGCGATGGGTCTTGGGCCTTCATTCCTGGGACCCCTCACCTGGTCAAAAAGGAGGCGGCTCCTCAAAGTTGGGGGCCCTCCAGGCTGTGGTGAAAGGCTGCTTCATGAATTGTGCACGAGGCCATATAGAGAGGGGATAATTCCGTGGTGGTAGAGATACGGGCCTCGCATTAGAGGGCCTCGCTTTTCAAGATGTTTAGCATGCAATGGCTTATTTTTGGGAAAGGAATTTTCAAAAGTCCTGGGTGTAAATAAGTAAATAAAGAAAGCTAAAAATGGTCTCCAAGCCTTGGAGTGGCCCGATGGGCCTTCCCTGAGATTGTCCACATGTGGGTGGGCTCTTTGTGCTAGTTAACAAAGCAGTCAGTTCCCTCGTTGTTACCATCTGTGTTAGTCCGTTTTGCATTGCTATAAAAGGATACCTCAGAATGGATAATTCACGAAGAAAAGAAGTTTATTTTGGCTCATGGCTCCGTAGACTGTATAAGCAGGGCACCAGCATCTGCTCAGCTTCTGGTGAGGCCTCTGGAAGCTTACAGTCATGGTGGAAGGCAAACGGGGAGCAGGTGTGTCACATGGGGAGAGAGGAGCAAGAGAGATGCCAGGCTGTTTTAAACAACCCCTTATCAAATGAATGAATCAAATGAGTGAGTGAGATCTCACTGGTCACCAATGGGTGGTGCTCAGCCATTCATGAGGGATCCATCCCCGTGACCCCAGCACCTCCCACCAGGCTCCAACGCTGGGAATCCAGCACCAGGAACCACATTCCAACATGGAATTTGGAGGGGACACACATCTAAACACATTACCATCAGTACTATTTTTGTGGACTACAGCCACTCATGCCTGGACTCCTGACTTCCGTGGGCTGAAAGTACAGCAGCATTTTTTTTTTTTTTTTGAGACAAGGTCTTGCTCTGTCACCCAGGCTGATGTGCAGTAGTGTGGTCGTGGTTCACCTCTGCCTCGACCTCCCCAGGCTCAGGTGATCCTCCCACCTCAGCAATTTTTAAAAATTGCATAAACATTGTCACCTTGCATCATGAAGACAATAAGTGACTTTAACATTTCTGTTTGCTGGGCACAGTGGCTCACACCTGTAACCCCAGCACTTTGGGAGGCTGAGGTGAGCGGGTTACCTGAGGTCAGGAGTTCAAGACCAGTCTGGCCAACACGGTGAAACGCCATCTTTACTAAAAATACAAAAGTTAGCTGGGCGTGGTGGCGTGCACCTGTAATCTCAGCTACTTGGGAGGCTGAGGCAGGAGAATTGCTTGGACCCGGGAAAAGGAGGTTGCAGTGAGCCTGTCTCAAAAACAAACAAGTAAACAAAAAACGCATTTCTGTCATTGTTGTTATAGTGTGTGTGTGTGTGTGTGTGTGTGTGTGTGTGTGTGTGTGTGTGTGTTTTGAGACAGAGTTTCACTCTCTTACCCGGGCTGGAGTGCAGTGGCGCCATCTCAGCTCACTGCAACATCCACCTCCCAGGTTCCAGCGATTCTCCTGCCTCGGCCTCCTGGGTAGCTGAGACTACAGGTGGGCACCACCATGCCTGGCTAATTTTGTATTTTTAGTAGAGATAGGGTTTCACCATGTTGGTCAGGCTGGTCTTGAACTCCTGACCTCAGGTGATCCACCCACCTCAGCCTCCCAAAGTGCTGGGATTACAGGCAGGAGCCACCGCACCCGGCTGTCATTGTCATAATGTGTGTGCAGTAAATATCAGAAGAAAGAGAAAAGCAGCCACAACACCGGCATCCCCAGGCAACCACTTCCATGTTACGCTTTTCTTTGTCGTGATCTTTATAATTATTTCTTTAACAGGCAGGAGTAACGTGGGTGTCCAGAGCGGCCGTGGGCAGCCAGCGTGGATGCAGAGTGGGGGTAGACAGGTACGTGGACACTCAGGGACCAAGGTCCATCAGTAGCCCCTGGGGATCAGGAGGTGGGAGCCAGAAAGGGTGTCACCTCACGGGGGGATGAGGCAACTGACACACAGCGGCTGTGGGGAGACCCCCAGGGGCAGGCTGGCTTCTGCTGCTGAGCTGGACCTGTTAGGGGCTCCACTCCTAGCATTGGAGGCTTGTTGTGGAGCTTCTGATGAATCCTCAGACCGAAGAGCTCCTGGCCTCTTGAGAGTCTCATTGGTGGTAAGTGGCAGAAATCGTTTACCATCAATGATAAGAAGCCCAGTCCACACCAGCTTAAGAAGAAAGGGCAGTTTGTTGCCTCACATCACTGAAAAGCCCCGGGGCAGCACCAGCACTGTCGGAGTTGGGGCCTGAAGGCTATTGGCAGGCCCCTGCATGGGTCGCACTCTTGGGAAGGCCTCCCCTTCCAGCAGCTACAGGCATACAGACCCCTCCGTGGAAGGGAAAAAGGATTAACTGATTGTGGAGGCCTGCGTCACAAGCCTATCAGCGCGGCTGGCTCTAACAAACTGCAGTAGCCTGGGGGACTTAAACAAAAACCCCTTATTTCTCATAGCAGAGGCTGGGAAGTCTGAGATCAAAGCACCAGCAGGTCTGACATCTGGTGAGGGCCCACTTCAGGTTCACAGATGGCTGCTTTCTCTCTGTCCTCACATAGCAAAGAGAGAGATGAAGCAAGCTCCCTGGTGTCTCTTCTGATAAGGGCACTAATCCCACCATGAGGGGCTCCACCCTCGTGACCTTATCACCTCCCAAGGGCCCCACCTCCTAAGCCCATGCCACTGGGGATTAGGGTGTCAATGTATGAATTTGGGAAAGACACAAACATTTAGTTCATAGCAGACACCCAGAACAAAATACCACACATTGGCTGGCTCAAACAGCAGAGAAATTCATTTTCCCACAATCCTGAAGGCCAGAAGAAATCAAGGAGTTCACCTAGAGATCAAGGTGCTGGCAGGGGTGGTTTTTTCTCAGGCCCCTCTTATTGGCTGGGAGATGACTGTCTTCCTCTGGGTCCTCACGTGGTCTTCCCTCTGTGAGTGTCTGTGTCCTAATCTCTTCTTCTTATAAGGAGAGCAGTCATACTGGATTAGGGCCCACCTATGTGACCTTGTTTTATCTTAATTACCTCTTTAAAGACTGTATCAACCAGATATAGTTACATTCTCGGGTTCTGGAGGTTAAGATTTCAACATGTGAATTTTGGAGGAAGACAATTCTGTCTGTAACAGAAGATAAAGTCCCCGGCCCTAGGGGACCGGGGGTGGGGGTATGTGGGGGGAATGGTGTCAGCTGCCTTTGATCACACCCTCACTGTCTGCCAGGAAAGGTGTCAATTGCTTCTCATATGTATGGTCATGATGGGGAGAAAGGCTGGCCTCTGCCAAGTGTGGAATGGTGGCTCCCATAAAGATATGTCCACATCCGAATTCCTGGAAACCTGAGAATGTGATCTCGGTTGGAAAAAGGGTCTTACAGATGTCATCAAGTGAAAGATCTTGAGACGAGACCTTCTGGGTTACCCGGGTGGGCCTTAAACCCAATGACGAGTGTCTCCATCAGAGAAGAGGAGACACAGACACACAGAGGAGAAGGCCGTGCGACCGCAGAGGCAGAGACTGGGGCAATGCAGCCACGGGGAACGCCTGAAGCCACCAGATGCCGAAGCGGCAAGGGCCAGCTCTCCCGCAGCGCCTCTGGAGGGGGGCATGGCCCTGGGACCCCTCAAGCTGGAATTTCTGGCTCCGTCATTGTTTTGAGTCTCCAAGTTTGTGGTGATTTATTGTGGCAGCCCCCAGAAACGAATACAGCCCCTGAAAGTTAAGTCATTAAAATATTTGAACAAAGTGTGGGTGATTCAATGGAACTGAACTCTGGGATTGCCTGTCGGGTTGAGGTCAGCCAGCACTTCCATCCAGCGAGGCAGGACGGGAAGAGGATGATGAGTTAGTAGGAGGAGAAGGTTTGGTGCAGACAGGGGCAGCAGCCTGCAGAGGTGGCTTGCAGAATCCGGAGGTTTTGTGGGAGAGACCCCAAATGTTTTGTTCATTTTCATTTTTCATTTATCATATACTTCTAACTATTTGCAAGATGTCCTGAGCCACACGAAGGCAGGCACGCATGCACATGCTCCTTTCTCTCTCTCTTTCTCACACACACACACACACTCTCTCTCTCTCTCTCTCTCTCCCCCTGCCCCTCTCTCACCCCTCTCATTCTTTCTCTCTCTCTTTTTTTTTTTTTTTAAGACAGAGTCTCGCTCTGTCACCCAGGCTGGAGTGCAGTGGCGCGATCTCGGCTCACTACAAGCTCTGCCTCCCGGGTTCACGCCATTCTCCTGCCTCAGCCTCCCGAGTAGCACCACGCCCAGCTAATTTTTTATATTTTCAGTAGAGACAGGGTTTCACCATGTTAGCCAGGATGGTCTCGATCTCCTGACCTCGTGATCCACCTGCCTCGGCCTCCCAAAGTGCTGGGATTACAGGCGTGAGCCACCACGCCCGGCCTCATTCTTTCTCTCCCTTAATCTCACTCTCACTCCTACTCACACACATTCAGTGTGACCAACTACTTATAAATTTGAACTTAAATCATTGACTTTGCTGCTAGTTAACTCGATTTAGTGCAAACCTTAGAATAAAGCTGTTTTCATCCCTGTGACAAAACTGTTAACAATTGTTACCATTGAGAGCTAATTGTCTTTGCGAATCAAATTTTCCTTAATGTTCTATAATAAGAAAAAAATGCAAAAATAAACTGGAAACAAGGCTGATGTAAATCCACCCACCATAAACTTCAGTGTTTAATGTCACCCCTGCCATGATTTGGACTCGAATACATATCATACTTAAAGAAACACAGCCCAGATAGTAATTCCAATGTTATTTGTACCTTTCCAAAACAGCTATTTGGCCTCCAGATATTTTTACTAAAATCTCCAAGTGTGTTCCTATTTTTTAACGCTGAAATCCGAGGGGAACCTGGTAGGTGGCATTCTCTATGGAATATACCCTGCCCCCACCCTTATTATTTTCTTTCCCTTTGAAGACAGAAAAAGAAAACTGACCTCTTTGGCTTTTGTCCTTTGACTGAGAGCAGGGGAGCACGGCAGCTGTACAACTCCTCTTGTTAATAATTTTAACCCTGCCCATCATGGTTATACAGTTGAATACATGAGATCCATTTACACCCATAAACTACTGCTTTGGTCTATTTTATAGACTAGCAATATGTGTCATAAAAGGGAGGGGGTCACTATTAACTGTAAACTTAAAAACCCACCAGCATGGAAAGAGGAAGTCCAGGCAGTTAGTGGCTGTCTGGATTTATCCATCAGGTCCAAGGGGATGAGGCTAGATTAGGCCCTAACTTTCATGGCGTCCCCCCTTGTCTGCAGTCTGCAGCCCCCAAAACTCCTCAACCCCTGAGATCCCCTCTGAGGCCCATCAGGTGCCATTCCAATGACTCAGCTTTCTGGAAATTCCAGCCAGAAATCCTTCTGGGGGAATCCATTCATTTAGCTCCTTGAAAAGGCACCTCTCAAAGTAAATTAACAATTTGGCAGTTCTGTTTCAACACTGAAGTCTGCTGTGAGTTTGATCACGAGTCAGGTTCCCCAAGTCTTCCAAGAGCCACGGGACATTTGCCTGTGAAATGCCTGCCCGGGGCTTCCTGGCGAAAACCCAGATCATCACCATTCCTTGTCATCTCTCATCAGGGTGACATCGGATGATAAACAGTATAAGCGTCAGGATTAGTTTGTCAAGACTAGGACATTTGGAGCCAGGCAATGTGGCTCATGACTATAGTCCCAGCCACTTAGGAGGCCAAGGCTGCAGGATCACTTGAGGCTAGGAGTTCAAGACCAGCCTAAGCAACATAGCTCGACCCTGTGTCCACAAAAGGAAAAAAAATTAGCTGTGCATGGAGGTGTGTGCCTGTAGTTCCTGCTACTTGGGAGGCTGAGGAGGGAAGATAGCTTGAACCCAGGAGTATAAGGCTGCATTGAGCTATGATTTGCGCCCTTGTACTCCAGCCTGGGCAGCAGAGTGAGACCCCATCTCTTTAAAAGAGTGGGGATATTTTGGTACAAGCCATCTGGCTTCAGGTAAACCCCTGCCAGGGTGTGGCCTGTGGAAGGCGGGACAGTCAGCTCACGTTCTGGAAGGGCCACACCAGTGAGTGCCAACTGTGGTGACATCCGACTCATGAAGGGTTTGTGTGGTTTGGGACACCACTTAGTGGAGGATTTCTTTTTGAATCTGGACCCCTTGCTAGTCTCATCCCAAGACTGGCTGTTAAGGAGGTGCTTGCCATGCCATTGCGGGGAATGTCACTAGGTTCTGGGTGACGAGGGGTGAGTCCTGTGCTTGCACACGAGGATACTCTGTTTGTCACTTGGTTCTGGGTGACGAGGGGGTGATTGCACCCGAGGATACTCTGTAGGCACCAATTCTGTAAGTAAAGCTGGAGTGTAGACGGGTGACCCAAGGCTGACTGGTTTCCGGATTATGACAGGGAAAAAAAGTGCTTAAGAAAGATTGGGATAGCTGCACATTCTTTCCCAGCATTATGACAAGTGCAATCAACATTTGCTGCCTAAAACCTGGCTGCAGCCCTGGGCCATCTGTGGGACGGGGCAGCTGCCATGTTGCCACTTGCTCATCTGACTTTGTATTGGTTGGTGGCTCCAAAATGCATCGGAAAGTGAAGTTGCCTTTCATTTGGAACTGATGCGGATGCCTACTCAGTTCCCGTTAGGGCGTGGGGCTTTGAAGGGAGCTAAGAAATTCTCTAATGTTGGCAAAAAGTCCATATTCTAATTAGTGTTCAAAGTAGATAGTAGCCCTTTCCAAGCAAAAATCTCCTGTCCTGGAGGAGAAGGCCTTATCAGCCTGGATGTCTTCTCCCATTTCTAACCATTTTGGAAAGTAATGACGATGCGTGCTTTAAATTTATCAGAGGATCTTCCAAAGGTGCAAATGCAATTTGTGGGCATGGGGACTGTCACTCTGGAGTCCTCTGTGTCCCGCCTGGGAGAGTGTTCTGGGCTTTGTGGTTTGAAGGGCATGGTTCCAGCAGTGGTGCCTGTGTCACCTCCTCCCACTCCACACCCAGGGCAGACATCACCAGCCGATCACAGCATCTCTTCCCCAACCCACACCCGCTTCCCAACACCTTGCTTCGGGCAGCACTCCCAGTGACTCTTGCCTGTTTGTCTCTCTGGGCTTATTATTCAACAATTATCAAGTGCTAGGCACTGAAATGGTGCTGGGAATACAATGGTGAGCCAAAAGAGAAAAAGCCTCGGCTCTGGTGTTGTTTATAGTCTACGAGGGGCTGATGTGGCAAGGGGACCACAGGAACAAATGTACAATTACGCCAGAGGTAGGACAGGCATGCTGCTGGGAGAACTCATTCTGGGGACATTGAGAGGAGAGACAGTTGGGTTCTGGAGGGTGGAGGGGGGGAGTGTGAGTGGGAGCTCCGGAAGGGGCGCCTGGCAGCGGGGGGGTGGAAGGTTGTCCAGTGTGGCTGTGGCACAGCTGGCCTACAGGTCTTTTTTTTTCTTTTTTTGAGACAGAGTCTCACTCTGTTGCCCAGGCTGGAGTGCAGTGGTGTGATCTTGGTTCACTGCAACCTCCACCTCCTGGGATCAAGCAATTCTCCTGCCTCAGCCTCCCGAGTAGCTGGGGTTACAGTCATATTCCACCATGTCTGGCTAATTTTTGTATTTTTAGTAGAGATGGGGTTTCACCATGTTGGCCAGGCTGGTCTTGAACTCCTGACCTCAGGTGATCCACCCACCTTAGCCTCCCAATGTGCTGGGATTACAGGTGTGAGCCACCGCCCCCGACCAACCTATGAGTTTTCAGCGCTAAGACATCAGACCAGACAGGGCCTTGCAGGCCACACTGAGGCTCGTGGGCATCACTGAGAAGGAGCAAAGCAGCCCCTGTTGTCTAGGAGCTGGCCAGGCCCCTAGAGCTGGGCCTTGTGTTGTTAGGAGCTGTCCTGGCACTCCCAGCCCTGCCCTGCTGTCCTCACAGAGCACCAACAAGGTCCCCTGCAACCGTTGGGAAGTGCAACAACAAGGCCACCCTGCAGTCGTGTCTAAGCACAGACAAAAGCCAGGTCACAGTGCAAGCCAACAGCAGCAGATGCCCTCTCTGGGTTAAACTGAGTGAGGCTGCTTCCTTCCCTGCTGTGCGCTGCCCTCCCTGCAGATGAGATGTATAGGGGTGTCCCATCAGAGGCCTGTCCCCGCCCTCCCTGCAGATGAGATGTATAGGGTGTCCCATCAGAGGCCTGTCCCCGCCCTCCCTGCAGATGAGATGTATAGGGTGTCCCATCAGAGGCCTGTCCCCGCCCTCCCTGCAGATGAGATGTATAGGGTGTCCCATCAGAGGCCTGTCCCCGCCCTCCCTGCAGATGAGATGTATAGGGTGTCCCATCAGAGGCCTGTCCCCGCTCCTTGAGACCACCCAACCTAGAGCAAAGCCTACTTCTTTGAACCCACCTCAAAGTCACTATTCTCTGCGGAGGCACCCCATGGCTGCCAGGGGTGGGGGCATCCTCCTGTTTAGCCTGCACCTGTTCAGCCACTGGTGATGTTCACAAGGAGCCCAGGGTTGGGGAAGGGGTGATGTTGCCATCTTCTCTTTTCTCTCACCCTCCTCTTGCTCAGGTCTGACCCCTAGTGAAGGGGCAGTGTGGGAGAGGAGGGGACGCAGCTGGGAGGATGCAACCTGACCACTGCCCTCCTGGTGATCCGGCATGGGTTCCCTGAGACCCAACAGGCTGCTTCCAAATGATCCTCAGTTCTGGGCACTGAGCTCTCCAGGAGGTGCTCCACTCCACACTCCCTGGGGACAGTCATGCTGACTGTCCTTGACCTGGTGAACTCATTTCCTTAAGGGCTGGTGCCTCGAGCCTCCCTCTAGCTGGGTCCTCGGGCCCCCCTACGGCTGTCCAGGCTGTGTGGCCCACAGCACTCAACTTTTGGTTTGACTTTGGCAATGTGCCTAGCCTTACCTTCACTCTGCCATCCCAGTGCTGGCTGGGGGTGGCCAGCTTTTATTCCCTTATTTGTCCCCTCCCATGTTCCATTTTTATCCTATCAGAATGCCCTTTTTTCAATCCTCCCTGAGATGACTGGCTACTTTTAGGATCCTGCTAATTGGTGTGTTTTACAGAGCGCAGATTGGTGCATTTTACAATCCTCTTGCTGGCTACAGAGCACTGATTGGTGCGTTTTACAGAGCACTGATTGGTGCATTTTACAATCCTCTTGCTAGCTACAGAGCACTGATTGGTGCGTTTTACAATCCTCCTGTAGGACAGAAAAGTTCTCCAAGTCTCCACTCGACCCAGGAAGTCCAGTTGGCTTCACCTCTCACCAGCAGTGTGCCAGACCATCGGGCATCCTCAGGAGGGGTGGATCCGTGGTGTGTCCAGTGCTGCAGGGGAGCAATAGTGAGATTTGTGGGAGTCCTCACAGAGCCCTGTTTATGCGATTGGAGATGGGGAGGGAAGCGCTGTCTGCTCTCCTTCAATGTGGGGCAGCTAGAGCGCTTCCCTAAAATCCGCTCCTCAACCCCAGCAACCCCTGAAGCTTTATTTCCCCACTGTGGGTGAGGAGGCTGGGAGGCTGCAGGGTCCCAGCCTGGAATGTGGAATCGCTTGTGGGGCTGCTTCCGAGGAAACCCCCACAGCGTGTGCCCGCACCAGGCTCTCAGAGCTTCTGGCACACAGCTGTTCGGTCCTGAGCTGGCCAGTCTGGGGTAGTCTAGGGGCAGGAGGGGGACCCTGGGACTCTTCCCATCCTTCCTTTCCACCTGTATCCCTCAGCGGAATCCTGCTTCCCCCAGGTCTTGAAACCTGCTGGGAATGAATGAGCTTCGCCTGGCCTGCCTTCGGGTAATTAATACTTATCTCCGGAGGGGCCTGAGGACCAAGGTCTGCATCCGTCTCACCTCCCCTGGCACCGAGGGCCCCAGCCGTCATGGTGGAGGGGCGCTCCGGAGCGAGCTTTGTTCGTGGGATCTGGCCAAGCCACGAGCCATGGAGCCTGTGTCTGACAGCTTCCCTGGTGAGGTGAGGCCGTGAGGGTCACCATTGCCCTGGAGCCTGTGTCTGACAGCTTCCCTGGTGAGGTGAGGCCGTGAGGGTCACCATTGCCCTGGAGCCTTTGTCATCCCTGGTGTGAGGCCAGCGAGCCCTGAGTATCCTCCTGACAACAGTGACCATTTAGGCCGAGGGAACAGGACCTCCCAACCCCTCGACAGTGGCTAAGCAGGCTTCCAACTCCCCCTGCCAGGCTGCCCCCTCTGCTGGCAGAGGGAGCTGTGCCAAGGCCCAGCCACGGGGCAGCCTGCAGATTCTGATGGCATCCAGTTAGAAAGGGGCTTCTCCCAGCCAGGGACCCGCATGACTGGGAGGCAGAGGCCAGCTTTCTGCTCGGAAGTTCAGCCAGATCAGGCTTGAAGCCTTTCACTGAGTCCCGAGAGAGACCCTTTGCCCCCAGCCCTGAGTGTAGGATTCCTTTTCTCATGTGGATTCTCTTCCAGAGGAATTTGGAGAAAGGCCTGGAGTTGGAGCCTGTGCTCACTGTTTGGTCCCAGGTGAGCCTCTTAGCCTCTGAGCTTCAGTTTTCTTATTGACAAGATGGGCCACGGGCAACCAATGTGTGTTGAGCGGCTGCTGGATTCCCGGCACCGAAGCTGTGACTCTCTAGCCTCTGGCCTTCAGTGGGCACCAGCGCCATGGCTGCCACACAGGTATCGACTATGCCGGGGGCCCCGGGGCTGGCCCCACACTGACTTGTTCTCTTTATTCTACTGCAAAACCCTCAGCTCCCGGCAGCTTCAGAGATGGCTCCTTCTGTTCCCGGGGCTTGGCTCTGACTACCACATGGAAGGTTCTCCATTAGACGCAGCGTGGATGGACGCTAACTGGGAGGGAGGGACGCCTGGGTTTCTTTTTTTCTTTTTCTTTTTTTTTTTTTTTTTTTGAGACGAAGTCTCGCTCTGTCACCCAGGCTGGAGTGCAGTGGTGCGATCTCGGCTCACTGCAACCTTCGCCTCCTGGGTTCACGCCATTCTCCTGCTTCAGCCTCCCAAGTAACTGGGACTACAGGCAGGTGCCACCACGCCTGGCTAATTTTTTGTATTTTTAGTAGAGACGGGGTTTTACCGTGTTAGCCAGGATGGTCTCATCTCCTGACCTCGTGATCCGTCTGCCTTGGCCTCCCAAAGTGCTGGGATTACAGGCATGAGCCACCACGCCCAGCCAGGTTTCACTTCTGAAATTAAATTTGTGTGACTTATGAACCAACAAGAGCAAATAACTAATATCTTATTGAAAAAACCTCCTCTGGGCCAGGTGATTTATACACATTTTCCTAATGAACCTTCACAGTAGTCCTGTGAGATACTATCTTTCCCATTTCACAGGTGAGAACGTTGAGGAAACTGAGGCCTTGCCGGGGTCAGCACAGAAGAAGAGGGGGGCAGGATTTGGATCTGGGTCTCATGCCTCAGCCCGTGCTCCTGCATTCCCCTGGGCTGCCAACAGATATCATTTAGCAAGGCCCACTCATGGCCTGGGGTCTACGTGGCTGGCAGGCCAGGGCGGTTACAGGGTAGAGCTGTGGTTTTGCAGGGAACTGATGGAGGTTCAGCCCCATCTGCAGGAGGTGCCAGTGGAAGGCCCAGTGCTCCCACAGTGGAGAGGCTCCTGGGTTGAAGGACCCAGGGCCAGGGCATTCCGTGGAGGCTCTGAAGACCCCTCCACCTCAGCTAGCTTCCGCCTCAATCTCAGCCGGCCTGGGTGGCAGCCATGGAAACCCGGGCCTGTCTGTGGCCCCTCAGCCTGGCGGCCCTGGGGATGCTGCGTTGCAAAACCACACTGTCTTGTTTTGACTTTCTCTTGGTTTCCCAGAAAATTTATTTACAGAAGTTAAGAATGCTTTATAACTTTAAATTCTTCTTTTATTATGGTAAAATATACATAACACACATTCTACCATTTTAACCATTTTTAAGTATGCAGTTCCGTGGCAGTAATTCCCAATGAGTACATTCACAATGCTGCACAGCCATTCATTTCCAGAACTTTCTTCATCATCTCGAGCAGAAACTCTGTATCCATTAAATAATACCTCCCCGTTCTCCCTCCCCACAGCCCCTGGCTACCACCATTCCACTTTCTGACTATGAATTTGACTGCTCTAGGTACCTCACATAAGTAGGATCATGGTTTTTGTCCTCTTCCTATTGGCTTATTTCATGTAGCACAGTGTTGTCATGTTGTCAAGGTTCATCCATGTTTCAGCATGTCAAAATTTATTTCTTTCAGAAGGCTGAATAATACTCCATCATGTGGATAGAACACAATTTGTGCATCCATTCATCTGTTGATTGGACGTTTGGGTTGTTTCCATCTTATTTTTAATTATTTATTTATTTATTTATTTTTTGAGATGGAGTCTCACTCTGTCGCCCAGGCTGTAGTGCAATGGCACAATCTAGGCTCAGTGCAACCTCTGCCTCCTGGGTTCAAGCAATTCTCCTGCCTCAGCTTCCTGAGTAGCTGGGACTATAGGCATGTGCCACCATGCCCGGCTAGTTTTTGTATTTTTAATAGAGACAGGGTTTCACTATGTTGGCCAGGCTGGTCTCAAACTCCCGACCTCGTGAACCGCCCGCCTCGGCTTCCCAAAATGCTGGGATTACAGGCGTGAGCCCGGCCTCCATCTTCTAATCATTGCAAACAATGCTGCTGTGAACATGAGTCTCCACATACCTGTATGAGTCCCTGCTTTCAGTTGTTTAGGGTACACACCCAGAAGTGGAATTGAGAGATCAGGTGGTAATTTTATGTTTAACTTTCTGAAGAATCACCATACTGTTTTTCTCAGTGGCCGAATCATTTTACATTCTGCCAATAGCGGCAAGGGCCTCAAGGGTCTCCACATCCCTGCCAACACCTATTTCCCTTTATGTTTCATTTTTTTTTAATAATAGTCATCCCACAGCATGTGAAGTGGTATCTCATTGTAGTTTTATGCCTCTTAACTGTTTAAAAGTTTTACATCCAATGTAAAAATACTGTTTGTTCTATTCTAACTTATTTATTCTTTTTTGTTTTAATTATTATTATTATTTTTTGAGATGGAGTCTTGCTCTGTCACCCAGGTTGGAGTGCAATGGCTTGATCTTGGCTCACTGCAACCTCTGCCTCCTGGGTTCAAGCGATTCTCCTGGCTTAGCCTCCCGAGTAGCTGGGATTACAGGCAGGCACCACCACGCCCGGCTAATTTTTGTATTCTCAGTAGAGATGGGGTTTTGCCATGTTAGCCAGGCTGGTCTCAAACTCCTGGCCTCAAGTGATCTGCCTGCCTCGGCCTCTCAAAGTGCTGGGATTACAGGTGTGAGCCACTGTGCCTGGCCTTTTTTTCATTATTTTTAATTGACACATAATTGTATGTATTTGTAGGGTATGGTGTGATATTCTGATACATTTATACCATGTGTGGTGGTCATATTCGGGTAATTAGTATATCTATCACCTCAAACACTTATCATTTCCTTGTGTTGGAAACATTTAAATTCTTCTCTTCAAGCCATTTGAAAATATATAATAAAAGAAATTGTTACCTGTAGTCATCCTACAGTACTATAGAATAGGGTCCCCAACCCCCCGGCCACAGACTGGTCCTGGTCTGTGGCCTGTTAGGAACCGGGCTGCACAGCGGAAGGTGAGAGGCAGTGGAGCGAGCAAAGCTTCATCTGTATTTACAGCTGCTCCCCATCACTCACATGACCGCCTGAGCTCCACCTCCTGTCAGATCAGCAGTGGTGTTAGATTCTCATAGGAGCACAAACCCTATTGGGAACCGCGCAGGCGAGGGATCTAGGGTGCACGCTCCTTATGAGAATCTAATGCCTGATGATCTGTCACTGTCTCCCATCACCCCCAGAAGGGACCGTCTAGTTTCAGGAAAACAAGCTCAGGGCTCCTACTGATTCTACAATATGATGAGTTGTATAAATATTTCATCACATAGTCCCATGTAATAATAATAGAAATAAGTGCACAATAACTGAAATGCGCTTGAATCATCCCAAAACTATACCTCCAACTCTGGGGGATGTGGAAAAATGGTCTTCCACAAAACCAGTGCCTGGTGCCAAAAAGGCTGGGGACGGCTGCTCTAGAACACTAGAACTCATTCCTCTTAGTCAGCTGTAATTTTGTATCCATTAACCAACTTCTCCCCATCCTACCTCTCCTCCTACCCTTCCCTGCCTCTGGTAACCACTTTTCTGTTTTCTTCTTCCATGAGACCCACTGTTTCAGCTTCCACATGTGGGCGAGACCATGTGGTATTTGTCTTTCTGTGCCAGGCTCATCCACGACAGAATTTCATTCTTGTTTTTTCTGTTATCAAATTGCTCAGTAAGACGACTTTCCTATTTACCTAACCTTCCTTTGGCAGTGCATGAGAGGTGAAATTTCTGTACACCCTCACTAACATTTGATATTATCAGTCTTTCAAAATGTTCACAATCAGGTGGGCAAAAAGTGGTGCCTTTAGTAACTAGGTTTCATAGGCTTAATCAGCAGATGGGATCTTTGCTGTGGGTCTGCAGAAAATGCCCTAATCAAGTGAAGGAAACAACAGCTAAAATGTTCTCTTCTCCTACTCTGCCTCTATCTATTGAGAGGTTCGGCTCATCTAGTTTTTCCTACTCGACGAAGCTAACGTAGTGAGTCTCACTGTCAAGCAAGTCTTGCTTACCTGGGATTAAATGCTACTTGGTCATGATGGGTTATTCCTTTACTATGCTACTTGATTTGATTTGCTAATATATTAAAATATTTGCATACATGATCATTAGTGTGCTCTCTTCGTTTTGGAATTAACCTTATATTATCCTGCAAAATACGTTAATTCACTTTCTAGATTGTTGTATGCTCCAAAGTAGTTTACCTAACATGATAATTACCTATCTTTGAAGGTTAAGCAAAAAGTGTCCCGGGTGCGGTGGCTCACGCCTGTAATCTCAGCACTTTGGGAGGCCAAGGTGGGTGGATCATGAGGCCAGGAGTTCAAGACCAGGCTGGTCAAGATGGTGAAACCCTGTCTCTACTAAAAATACAAAACAATTAGCCAGGCTTGGCAGCAGGCGCCTGTAATCCCAGCTACTTGGGAGGCTGAGGCAGAGAATTGCTTGAACCTGGGAGGTGGAGGTTGCAGTGAGCCAAGATCATTACACTGTACTCCAGCCTGGGCAACAGAGCAAGACTCCATCTCAAATAAATAAATAAATAAAAGTCTATAAAAACAGCTGGGCCCAGGCATTTAAAAAAATGTTCAGTCTTCTAGTTTAGTCTTTTATTGTCTATGCAAATTCTTTGGCTATTGAACTATCCAAGCTTTCTATCTCTTCTTAAGTTGTGGGGAATAGGTTTCAATACATTTCTTGTCTACTGTTTCTCTTAGTGTTTTCTAATTCTAACCCACTGTTTTTGGAATTTCTATAAGATGGTTTTGCAACTTCTGCATCTATCCTCCATGCATCTTCACATTTCCTTCACAGTTTTCATGCTGTTTTCCTTGTGTGCTACGTTCTGAACAGGACTTTGGCTTCAAACTCCAGAAACTTGCTCTTCAGGGGGCTCCACTTTTCTCCTTGGCTTTCTTGAGTTTTCCTTTTAACAATCATATGTTTAACAATCATATGTTAAGGTCTTTAGTTGGTTCCTTTTTTTTTTTTTAAACAGTGGCATGATCTTTATTTCTCTAAATACATTAATAGACTTTTTTTTTTTTTTTTTTTTTTTTTGAGATAGGGTCTCACTCTGTTGCCTAGGCTGGAGTGCAGTGGTGCAATCTCAGCTCATTGCAACCTCCACCTCCCAGGTTCAAGTGATTCTCATGCCTCAGCCTTCCAAGTAGCTAGGATTACAGGTGTCCCCACTATGCCTGGCTAAATTTTGTATTTTTAGTAGAGACAGGGTTTCACCATGTTGGCCAGGCTGGTCTCGAATTCCTGGCCTCAAGTGATCTACCCACCTCGGCCTCCCAAAGTGCCGGGATAACAGGTGTGAGCCACCATGCCCGACCAATATACTTCTTTTAAAATCTCCATTTCTTTGTAATAAGCACTCATTTTCTTTAGGTGGTTTAGCTGTTGAGTTTGGTGACTCTCTCTTGCTGTGGGTTTTCCTCAGCTGTTCGTAGTGTCTTCGTTAAGTGCTCATCTTAGAAGGGGAGGTTTCCTGTTGACGCATCTGTAAGTGATGTATCTATTTACCCTCAGCAATTGCAGGTGAGAGGCAAGAATGCGTCGCCAGGTAGGCTGGGCCCGTGGGTGGTCTTCTGGATGCAGGCCCTTAGCACCTAACAGTCACTTGCAGCCCTGTTCTCTCCCTTGTACCTGCTCCCACTGAACTGGAAGCAGCCACCATTTCCAGAATTTGGAGCTACGGTTTCCTCATTCTCACTAATCCCAGCTGCTTCATAACTTCTGGACCACTGAAAGTATCCTGTTCTGGTTATCTGTTGCTGAGTAAGGAATCACTCTTAAAGGTAATGGCTTAAAACAACCATTTTATTCTCATTTCTCATGGCTCCTGAGGGTTGATGGGTTTGGCTGGGCAGGTCCTGTTCCGAGGCCCTCCTCTTATGGGCCTGCAGCCAGACTGGTTGGGCGCTGCTTATCCGGGCATCAGATGGAACACCTGCCTGTGTCACCTCCATGTGGCTTGGGCTGTCTCATAGCATGGAGTCTGAGTGTCAATAATAAGCTCGCCCAGAGGGCCAGGCAGAAATGGAATCGGCCTTTCTGACCCAGCTAGTCACGTGGCATCACTTTCGTGTAGTCACTAGCCCACCAGGGTTCCAGGAGAGGAAGGAGAGACCCCAACTCTGGAAAGGAGGAGCGTCTGAGCCCCTTGGTAGAAAAGCCGTGTGGGATGAAAGGTCTTGTTGTAGCCATCTTGGAAAATGCAAAATCTGCCGCAACCACCTTTCCCCAGCACTGCCAGGAATTCACTTACTTTCTTAAACACCTTTTCTGCATTTTTTAAGAACTTGGGGGCAGGATCATGGAGCCAAAGCTTACGCTCATCAGTCTTCTTGAGGTGATCTCACCTCACGGCTTTTTAAATTTGTAGTATTCCCCGCTATTCTATCTTGCAGTTCGTGCCATCTCATCCTCGTGTACTCAGCTGGTGTTCCACACAGAAACCCCCTGGGGCCAGCGTGCATGGTGTAGGCTTGAGGTGGAGGCTGCCCTCCTGGCCTTGTCGGATACAGCCTGGAAGCGGGGCCCAGTCACAGCGACAGTCATGGACTCAGAGGGTCCCCTGCCAGCTCTGTAGACCCCCTGCCTCCTAAGGCTCTCTGCGACTGCCATGATCTACAGTTGGGAGTGCTCCAGGGAGTTCTCATGTGTGCTCCTCCACACACAAGAGCCACTGCCTCTCGGGCGCCGATGTAGAATGGCTGGTGGGAATGGCTCAGTCCACTCTGAATGATCTCTCTCTTCTTAAAACCTGAGCATGGGTGCCCATGGCCTGCCCTCGGCCTGTCCAGTAGGCAGGGTAGGCACAGCACAGCAGTGCCTGGCTGCCCTGTCTCCCTCCTCTCACTGAGTCCTCCTGCAGGTGCACACTGGTGAGCTGCCCCACCGTCCTTCAGACTGGAGGTGCCTGAGAGAAGGGGCAAGCACAGGGGGATTGGAGGCCGTGCTAGTCAGGCTGGGTGAAGCAGCGGGGCTTGAGGAGGGCACGCAGCCCTGTGAAGCTGAATTAGGACCTGGGAGCCACCTAGGCCTGGACCCCACAATGGAGACTGGGGAGTTAGGAGATGGCTGTGGTCCCTGCTCATCTCACTGGATGCCCAAGTGAGATGCTTAGGAGTTAAATGGACAGAGCCTCCAGCTGGGGCCAATGCTGAGAAGGCCTCTCCGGAGGGGGAATTTGCTTTCTCTTGCAACAAGGGAAGCTTGAATTCTGCCGTAAGGATCTCCATTCCTCATCAAGAAGTCTGGAGTCATGCCACACACAGCTGGATCAGCGCTGCCTTTTGGTCTGATGTGACAGTGGTTAAACTGGTGTGACAATGACAAATCATGATGAACGACTTCCTTAATGTCAAAGTTTCCTAACTTTTCAGGGAAGAGAAAATAGGGCAACTGCATCATATTGTGGACAGTGAACTCGGATCTTTTAACTTCATTCCTACACCAAAGTTGCTGATTGAGGGAAATGGTCAGGGACCGGCCTGACCCTTGGGTCTTGGGTACAGACAGGACAGGGCTGTCTGCCGAGAAGTGAGGCAGGAGCCGAGCAGGGATGTTTTGGAATCGGCGAGGGTGTCTGAACACCATCAGCTCTGCCTGCATCTGCTCCTCAGGCTGTCTGCAAGTAGCACCGTGTCCTGGAGCAGCATGTTAAAAAGCTGAGTTGGTTCAGGCTTTTGAAAAATCAAAACAAGACAAACGTCCACCCCCGTGATGAACAACAACTTTTTCCCAGGCTTGCAAGCGCTGTGGCCGGGTTGCCCTGGCAACGACACATTTTGGATCGGCCGCTTCCCTGGGCCTTCCTTTCCCATGTGCACAATGGGGATGGGAGAAGGTCAAGGTCATTTCCGGCTGCACATTCTGGGAGGCAAACTCATACCTCGGAGGCCTCTCTCCTGCCCTTTAGTCCCTGGCTGGCATCTCAGCAGGGAGAATAAAGGCGTCTGTGTTGCGGCTTCCTGGGGCCTCTTCCTTGGAAACAGATAGTCTGATAGGCAATGATGGCAGCTGCTGACTGCTTATGGCCTGGCTGCTGCTGGCCATGTGGGCCTCTGGAGCGGGGGGCCTTGTCGAGGCTCCCCAGACCCGCTTCCACAGCCACAGGACCTGCCTGCAGTCTCTTTCCCTTTTCCTGGAAACTTCTGTCCCTTTGTCCACTCCCGATGAGTCAGAGTAGCTGATGGAGAGGAGTGCAGAGCCCAGGCCAGAAACAAGTGGCAAAGGCAAGGTGTGTCTCCTCTCTAAGGTCGCTAGGCCACAGCAGCAATGGTTTTCGTTTGGGCCTGACAAGGAGCCGGTGCTGTAGTCACCCATGACTCTGGAGGCCCTGTTCATCCATCAGGCCTGGAAACACCACCAGGACTGGCCAATCCACCCCAGAGCTCAGCCAGCATGGACAGTCAGTCTTGGCCAGCAGCACCTTCCTCAGGCCTGAGAAGAGGAGGCCAGGTCTGCCTTGCACAAGCTGCAAACTTTGGTTCCCTGCACCCCAGGCAGAGGGGGCTGCCCTGCCAGAGGCAGCTCCCACGTCCCCTGAGCCTGAGTCATTACCTGCTAAAGAGGGGACAGCTCTTCAAAAGACCTGTGGCCTCCTGGGTCCCGGCAGCATCCATGAAAGTGAAAAGAGCAGAATGTTAGTTGGCACAGTTTTCTGAATCTCTCCCTGGGCCATCTGTTCCAGTTACTGCTGTTTTCTAACAAAGCACCCCAAAACTTAGCCGCTTACCACAGCCATCTTCCCATACTCCTGGTTCTGCAGGTCTGGAAGTTGCACAGAGCACAGGAGGGCTGACTTACTTCCATCCTGTAAAGTCTGAGGCCTCCACTGCAAAGACTCCACAGCTGAGAGGGACCCAACAGCTGGAACCATCTGAAGATGTCATCTCTCATGTTTCCCCCACATGATGCTGGCTGTTGGTGGGACCTCAGCCCAGGCTGTTGGCCACAACAGCCTCTGCATGTGGCTTGGGCTTCCTCAGAGCATGGCGGCCTCATCACAGTCAGACTTCTTGACTACAGGCTCAGGGCTCCAGAGGTGAGTGTCTGCTTCATTGCCTTTCCCACTGAGCTTCGGCAGTTATGCTGCATCATTTCCACCATATTCTATTTGTAACAAGCAAGTCACAAGCTCCCCCCAAATACAAGGGGAAGGGACACAGACTCCACTTGTTGATGGGAGGGGTGACAGGATGGGAGGTACTGTTGTGGCCGTCTTTGGAGAACACAATCGGACACGCCACTCTCCTGGCCTTCCTTCCCACTCTGCCCCAGCCACGATCCAGCTGCACAGACAGCCTTAATCAGGCCCTTCCAGTACCTTCTTCTCTTCCTAACAGCTGCCGGACAGGTCCTCCACAGGCCCAATAGTGAGCTGGGCCACCAAGGCATGGGGGAGGCCCCTCCATTTCTGCCTTTTTCACCATGGCTGGGGAAAGGGGCAAGCTCAGGGTTAACTGGAGTCCACAGGGTCACTCAGTTTGATGGAGTGCCCCAGGCTGTCCTGGGGCCTGGCCTGCCTCCCTCGCTGTCTGTGCCTGTTCATGTGGCTTTTGGTTTTGTGTTTCTTGGCTTGTGAGTTGTGGTTCTGGAATGAGGGGAGCCAGGCAGAGCCTCACCCTGGAACCAAGCAGAGGGGGGTCCTGAGAGCCCCCCCGGGAGCCCAGAGCTTCCTCTGTGGATGGTCTCCCCTCTGTGGCTCCAGTTTAGGGGACTTGGGACAGAACCTTTTGCCATCCCCTGCCCTATTTGTATTAGGGGCAGGCTGTTCTTGCTGGAATACAGTTTCTGTGTGGCTGACACAAGTGTGAACTGCTGACTTGCCTTTGGTGGCTGAGTTCTGAGGAGTTTTGCTGAGAACAGCGCAAGGGTTAGTAGGTCCCAGCTGTGAGAGCTGAGGGACTGTTGTAGTTGTAGAAGCTGCTTTTGTCAAGAGACTCTCTCAGGAAAAATGTTCTCTGGATTTCCAGACCCTTTTCTACTCTTTCCCCTATTCCCAATGTACCCCTGGCCCGCAGACCCCCCAAATTCCCTAGTGTGGACACAGAGCCCTACTCTGCCACCAGGCCTGCACCTGGCCGCGGGTCCAGATGCCGGAGACATTAAAGCATGTGTGCGTGCACACACACACAAAACACACACACACAAACACACACACACACGCACATACATGAACACACACAAACACACATACACGAACACATACACACATACAAATACGTACACGTACACACAAACATACACGAACACACACATACATGTGCGTGCACACAGAGAACAGAGTATTCATGAGCCTGTAGTACATGCAAAAAAGCCAAGTTACGTTTTTAAAAATGTTCTATTGCACAAGAAATACAAGATGCCGACTAGAACGTTGGGAGAACAAAGTCCGCCCCGCAGCCGGCCCCCAGGCGGGCCCGCTCGTTTGGGCCTCTGCCTGCCCGCCTGGGGTGTCTGTATTTACATTCGTCCACACCCGCCACAAGGGTTCCTTTTTCCCCACATGGCATCGTACTTGGGAATACTTGGTAAAGTAAACTCATCAAGCCCACAAACTCTTCTCAGAGGGCCCAGGAGCCCAGGGGCAGCCATTTCTCGGCGGGCTGGTCCCCCGTCGCGGCGGGAGGACGGGGTCCGGCTGCTCGGAGCGGGGCGCGCCCTGGCGGCGGGCGAAGGAACTGCTCCTGCCCGCGGGTTGCATGGGGGCAGGTGCCCTCAGGAATACGCTGGAGAGGATGGCACGGCTCTCTGCTCTCCCGGGCTTCAGTGAGGGAGAGGAGCTGTTACATTTTGGCAAACAGCAGACCTTTTTTTCCCAAGCCCCCAGCTTCTAGCCACCATGGTTGACCGAGTTCTTTCTCTGCTGTAGGAGAAACAGGGCCTAGCCCCCGGCTTTGCCCAAGGGTCCCCCTGGCCCCCCTTCCCCGTCACTGCCTGGGAGTTAGTGATGACTGGGGAGGATTGGTTTTTGGGAGAGGGGCTGCAATGAGGAGTGTCACATTTTCTGAAGCGACAAGGAAGCCTCTGCACCCAGACCCTCACGTTCGTTCCCCCATCCAGTGTCCACCGGCCTGTCTCCCTCTAGCAAGTAAGTCCTCCCAGCCCAGCCCCTGACTTTCATGCAATCCCTCCCTGAGAACTGAGAGGGGCAAGTGCCCCGCCGTGAGCGATGGGAGTTCCTCTGTAGGGCCTTGTCACTTGGGGGATGGCAGGCCCCTCGCTGCTGGTTCCTGTTCCTGTCCCTGTGCTGGGGACAGCTGTGTGCAGCTGAAGAGAATTTTCAAGGCCTAGCCTGAAGTTCAGGATCCACTCCCTGACTGGAACAGAAGTAGACAGCACAAAAGACGTTACACTGGCCCTGAGCATGCCAAGGTCAGGAGGGTGGGGTTGGTGGGGGGCCGTGGATAGTCCCCAAGAACATTGACAGGAAAGACCTGGAGGCCCTTATGCACCTGAACTCTACTTCAGGAGCCAGGGTGGGGGCTGCAGCATCTTCCCTGATGCGTGCTCTCCGCAGTGGGGATCTGTCTATGCATACACCCTTACAACTTGCTGCTCCAGGCTGTCATCCCTGATTATTTTCCATCTCTGTCATTGAGGAAACAAGAATTTAAGAGGCATAGAATCTTGCCCTGGGTCTGGCAGCTGGCAATTGGCAGAGGGAGGATTCGAACCTGGGCCTGTATTTCCAAATCCCACCCTCATCACCACATTGAGGAACAGCCCCTTGAGGCTGGGCTCTGGCAATTCCTTTAGTCCTCAGTGGGGCCTCGAGGGAGAGGTTTGGGGTAAAGCCCTGGGCCTTTGGCTTTTGGGGTTTCCAGGACCCAGCAGAGGCCCAATTCTTGGCTGCCCCTCCTTGTACTCAGGGGTCTTGGGGTCTTTGGTCTTGAAGCCCCCATGGCCTCCACTGTGATGGAACCTAGTAGTTTGTGGCACACAGCCATTGGTTCTTCATCAACCAAGGAGGCAGGGCGTGGAGGAGCCGCAGGTCCCAGGAGAGAGGAGGTGGCTGTGGGTCACCCAGCCAGGAGGTGCTGGAGGGAGTGCGAGCCCCATTTTCTGACCCTGACCCCAGCTGCCCCGCTTCATATTGCACTACCCAGTGTGTCTCTGTTCTCTTAGGTCCGACCTCTGAATGTAAGAGTGAATGAAAGGGAAACCAATAACGGGAAACTCAAAGGACAGGGGCCTCTGGGGTGGGCAGACCAGTAGCTGGAAGGGGTCCAGCCCTGATTCCTGAGATCGCCTCAGCCTTGTGCAGACCCTGGGCCCCCGCCCAGCAGGCCCCACTGATGGGCAGGCTGGGCTCCAGCCATTGTCTGCTCCATGGCTCCATTGCGGAGCAGAAACCTTGCACCGAGGGCAAAAACACCTAGTGTGCCTTAGATCCAATTTAAACGTTTTTGATAAAGTCCGGATAAAGAGTTCATTCACTTCCCCTTCTCCAGCTGCATTTGATCTGAGGCTTTGGTGACCTGATGCCGCTATTTCAGAGGGAGAGATGTTTTCTAGTTCCTTCCACCTCATTGTCAGCTGAAGCTCCCCCCAGCCCCCACCCTCTTCCTCCCCTCCTTCTCCTCTGTCTCCAGACTTGGGTAGAAGTTGTGCTGCTTGAGGGCAGGGTTGACAGGGATGCCTTGGCTGGACTTGGAGATGGAGGATTGAGTCTCGGTGGGAGAGATGTCGCCTGGCACGCAGCACATCCTAGAGGCCACTTTGGAGGAAGGAAGAGGTCAGCTCCTGGTGCTCATGTGGTGGAAGCCACAACCACCTCGCAGAGCCTTTTAGGATCTGCGTAGGGACTGGCGTGAGCCTTTTAGGGTCTGCGTAGGGACCGGCGTGAGCCTTCTCGGGTCTGCGTAGGGACTGGTGTGTGCTTGGAGGGCCAGGCAGGCTCTCCAGAGTGTGCAGAAAAGTGCCTCCTGGAGATTCTGCACACGCCCAGCTCGCCACACTCACATGAGTGAGACCGGGACTGGGCAGCTCCTAGATGACACCAACGACGGGGCCAAGCCAGAGCCTGGGAGGAATGAATGCAGGATCCAAAACGGCGGTTGCCGTCCGAGTCGGCAGAACGAGGTTTCTGAGCGGGCTCCGGGCTGAGCGGCGGCAGATCCTCGCTCTCCGGGCCTCAGCGCTGTCGCCCATGCGATTGAACGGCGGAGCCGCTGCCGCGCAGGCGCCGGAGGCCGTGGGAGGTGACGCAGCTGCAGGGGGAGCTGGGGAAGAGCCGCGCAGGCGCCGGAGGCCGTGGGAGGTGACGCAGCTGCAGGGGGAGCTGGGGAAGAGCCGCGCAGGCGCCGGAGGCCGTGGGAGGTGACGCAGCTGCAGGGGGAGCTGGGGAAGATCCGCGCAGGCGCCGGAGGCCGTGGGAGGTGACGCAGCTGCAGGGGGAGCTGGGGAAGAGCCGCGCAGGCGCCGGAGGGCGTGGGAGGTGACGCAGCTGCAGGGGGAGCTGGGGAAGAGCCGCGCAGGCGCCGGAGGCCGTGGGAGGTGACGTAGCTGCAGGGGGAGCTGGGGAAGAGGCGACTGGCGCCTGAGAGTCTTGCTGAGCATCCCCCTGTGCTGAGTCCCAGACGCAGGTCCTTCGTTTCATTCCTTGGTTTTACAGGTGAGGAAGCTGAGGATCTGAGAGCTGTACGGTAGTGGCTGAGGTGGGGGTTGCAGTGAAGGATGTGACACACCCCAGATGGAGCTGAATGGGCGTGGGACCTCAGGTCTTGGCCACGGCGGCCTGCTGTGCATTGATCCTGCTAAAGAGTGTCCATTATCAGCCAGGCGTGGTGGCTCACGCCTGTAATCCCTGCACTTTGGGAGGCCGAGGTAGGGCGGATCACCTGAGGTCGGGAGTTCAAGACTAGCATAACCAACACAGAGAAACCCTGTCTCTACTAAAAGTACAAAATTAGCCGGGCGTGGTGGCACATGCTTGTAGTCCCAGCTACTCGGGAGGCTGAGGCAGGAGAATCGCTTGAACCCGGGAGGCAGAGGTTGAGGTGAGCTAAGATCGCGCCATTGCACTCCAGCCTGGGCAACAAGAGTGAAACTCTGTCTCAAAAAAAAAAAAAAAAAAAAAAAAAAAAAGTGTGCATTATCAGGGACATGGCAAGAGGACGGTGGTGGAATGCTGGTGGAGCTGGCCCAGCCGTTTCTGGGGACGGGGTCCTCAGCACAGCCTGAGGCTGCTCTGGTCCCACTGGCCAGGCCGGGGCTCTGGGGAGAGGCCTGTGGGAGGCTGGTGAATCCCAGGTCTGATGGCGCCTCTGGGCAACGTGTCTGGGCTCAGAAGTCAGGAGCTGAGGATCCTGTGGGGACGCGTGTCCAGGGGGATTTCAATGACAGCCGTAAGTCCAGGCAGTAGATCCAGCAGAATGCATGTGGCCACCAGAATTTACCCAGCGCCTCCAGAAAGTGCCCAGTTGGGAAGGAGACAGACGCCTGTGTGGAGGGAGGGACGGGTGAGAATCTGGGGCCCTGTCCCTTAGTCCTTTGTAAATGGCAGAGGGAGAGGGAGCTTCCGGATGGCAGTGATCCAAAACTCACCTCTCCATAGAAACAGGTCACTGGAGGCCCAGCTTCCGGGCCAGCCCCCAGTGCTGAGAGAAGCCGCTGCCCTTTGCCACCCCCGGAGAGGATGCCAGCTGTGCTCATTAGAGGGTGGGTGCTCCCAGCATCCAGCCTCCCTCTCATTCAGAAACTCGGCTCCAGGAGGGGGTTTTGGAGGCTGGGTATATGAGGTGTGCCAGTACCTTGGGGTTCTTCTGAGACCAGGAACCCGTGCTTTAGGCCTTCAAGGGCCAGGACTCACCTGGGCAGTGATTGGATGGGAGCAGCCCCCTCGTCCCTCTAGTCTAAGGCAGTTCGAAGAGACAGCACTGCAGAAGGCCCTCTGTGTGTCCCACCCTCCTGGGGAAAGTGAGATTCCTGTCCAGGCTTGGAGGAGCAAGGCAGTTGCCTACTACTTGAATAAATGGGTTGTTTCTGGATTCTGGGAACTGGGTAGCTGACAATGGTGCCTTTTTGGTGTTGCTGCCAGGATGCTGGGAGTCTTAAAGGGGACCAGTCACAACAAGGACGTGCACTCTTTGGTTCCTTAGTAATTAAGAATGAATGTTTTAGTTGGGCACAGTAGCTCACACCTGTAATCTCAACACTTTGGGAAGATGAGGTGGAAAGATCCCTTGAGCTCAGAAGTTTGAGACCAGCCTGGGCAACATAGGGAAACCCTATCTTGACAAAAAATAAAAGAAATTTAGCCAGGCGTGGTGGTGTGCACCTGTAGTCCCAGCTACTCAGGAGGTTGAGGTGGGAGAATCACCTCAGCCCCGAAGTCAAGGCTGCAATGACCCAAGATCACACCACTGCACTCCAGCCTGGGTGATGGAGTGAGACCCTGTCTCAAAAAATAAATTTGTAACTTTGATTTTTTTTTTTATTGCAAAAGAAATTCTACATACGAACAGTCCAAAAGAAAAGGAATAAAAGTGGCCATTCCAGCAGCGAGGAATAACCACCACTAATATTTTGGTCTGTGTCCTTCCAGCCTTGTCATTTATACCTTTATACAATACTCTACAATTTTTTAAAAACATGATCTTCAGGCCTCCCTGTTTCACTTAGTGGATTGCAGGTGCCTTTCCTTGCCTTTCACTGTCCTCCTCCCAGAGCCTCCGTTCACCCTCACTGCAGGCCATGCTCTCTGGCTGGCCTTTATGATCCGTGGAACCAAGGGGAACCCTAGAGCTTGAGACTTGTGGGATGCTGTAGGGCTGTTTGTTCCCAGCCTCCCAGAGTACAGCTAATATGTCCCACTCCCTGAACGATGTGCCTGCGCCACTGCTGAGTGACATGGGTGTGGCTGGCAAGGCACCTGTGCTGGTCTTTCTTCCATTGCTCACACCTCTCCTGGGCTCTCTGGGCTTCTGGGTGAGTTGAACACTGTGGTGTGCAGGGGAGGTAGGGCTATCTAGCCTGGAGTGGGGTGAATGTGCCCTTGGGAAAAGGATGCCACTCTCTTCCAGATCTTTCTGTCCTTATGTCAGAAAGATGGAGTCATCCCAGCACTTTTGGCCAGCAAACCTGAAGCGCCTCCATGGCCATCTCCCTCTGCCTTCAACCCACGTGAGCACTTCCTGGGAGCCAGGCTGGGTGCCAGGCTGTGAGGGCACTGCTGGGCTCACGCATTACTGCCTGTACACTGTTGATACCCTATTTATCAGGCTCATGAATCTGTTAAACATGAAATCATCAACCCTTTCCAAACAGTAACACACCGCTTCTGTGTCTCACACACAACTCTTGAGTTTTGGCAATTCCTCCAGTGAAACACTGATTTAACGTTTTTATTGGATCCCACTTGTAAATATTTAATTAAAGTCTAAAATGTTAGACTATCTCTAGTGCTTCGAACACCCAAACACTCAAAACATGCCTAAAATGCTGTATTGGTTACACAGCGAAGCACTCTGCTCTCTCTGGAACTGACCCCAGTGCTGAAGCGTGATTCCCACCTCCCCTCCTCACCCTCCTCCCCATCTTCTTACCGGTGCTCATAGCTCTTCCCAGGGGTTCTGAGCCTTCCTAGGGATGTGGCGACCCCAGGAAAAGAGACAAGGCTTCAGGGTGGGACCAGTTAAGGGCTGAGGACACAGGGGCCAGGGTGTCGATGGTTCCTTTGGGGCGGTGCTCCCAACTGTTCCTCCCGAGGTGACTGGAACCTGAGCTCAGGCATTAGGCTGTGTCCTTTCTGTAGGATGTTGGAAGCTCAAGCTTTTCATGAAGCTTTGTGTTTTTTGGCAGCCTGATGTCCACCCCCTGAAGCGAAGTACTCTGTAACTTTGGCTTGTCCCACTTCTATGTTATGCTGGTGGGACATACACATGCTCACGAGATATGCCTGGTCCTGCTTCACAAGGACCAGGGAAGCATATCTTGTTAGCATGTGCTAGACTGGCTGCTTTGAGGGTCTTTCTCAGGCGGGAGGGGTGAGTGTGGGCAGGCGGCTCACTGTCTCAGGGCTATCTCAGGACAGATGGCTGTCCCACATCTGCGGGCCCCTTACTGCTGGACCTCTTTCTGGCTGGTCATCAGTGCGGCCACCAGAGCGACAGCTCCTACACTCCTTCCAAGATAAGGATATACATACCTACTTACATACATACATACATACGTACATACATGCATGCGTACATACATACATGCATGCACACACATACCTACACATGCATACATACGTACACGCATGCATGCATACATGCGTGCATACATGCATACATACATGTATGATAAGCTCTAACCTTTTCCATTACCACTACAATTTATATGCTTTCTAGAAGAAACTGTATTGGTATCATTGCAACTTTTGACAACTGGCATTATTTCAATGAACCAGTTAACAAGCCACTGCCACTTGGCCAGAGTGAGCATTGCCCTGAAACCCCTGGGTATGCAGCCTGTCCCAGGCCCACTGTAAATAATGTGTGTGTATGTCTGTGTGTGTTTATGCATGTATGTGTGTTGTGTATGTGTGTGTGGTATATGTGTGCACACACGTGTGTCGTGTATACATATGTATCTGCATATATGCATATGTGTGCATGCTGTGTGTATGTGTGCATAAGTGGGTCATGTGTAAGTGTGCGTGTATGTGTATACAAGTGTGTGTGTATATCTTTATGTTTGTATATGTGTGGTGTGTGTGTATGAGCATTCATGTGTCATGTGTATGTGTATTTGTATATGCATGTATGTGTACATGTGTATGGTGTATGCAGATGTGCTCACGAATGTGTGTGTCATGTGCGTATGTGCCTGTATGTGTATATGAGTGTATGCATGTGTGGGTGTGTGATGTGTGTCTCTATACATGTATGTGTGTGCAGTGTGTGTGCATGAGGATGCATGTGTGTATGTATCTCTGTGCATGGTATATGTATATATGTGTGCATGTGTATGTCATGTGCATACGTGCCTGTATGTGTATATGAGTGTGTGCATGTGTATGTCATGTGCATACATGCCTGTATGTGTATATGAGTGTATGCATGTGTGGGTGTGTGATGTGTGTCTCTATACATGTATGTGTGTGCGGTGTGTGTGCATGAGGATGCATGTATGTATCTCTGTGCATGGTATATGTATATATGTGCATGTGTATGTCATGTGTAAATGTGCCTGTATGTGTATATGAGTGTATGCATGTGTGGGTGTGTGTGTGTCTCTATACATATATGTGTGTGCAGTGTGTGTGCATGAGGATGCATGTGTGTATGTATCTCTGTGCATAGTATATGTATATATGTGTGCATGTGTATGTCATGTGTAAATGTGCCTGTATGTGTATATGAGTGTATGCATGTGTGGGTGTGTGATGTGTGTCTCTATACATGTATGTGTGTGCAGTGTGTGTGCATGAGGATGCATGTGTGTATGTATCTCTGTGCATGGTATATGTATATGTGTGCATGTGTATGTCATGTGCATATGTGCCTGTATGTGTATATGAGTGTATGCATGTGTGGGTGTGTGTGTGTCTCTATACATGTATGTGTGTGCAGTGTGTGTGCATGAGGATGCATGTGTGTATGTATCTCTGTGTATAGTATATGTATATATGTGTGCATGTGTATGTCATGTGTAAATGTGCCTGTATGTGTATATGAGTGTATGCATGTGTGGGTGTGTGTGTCTCTATACATGTATGTGTGTGCAGTGTGTGTGCATGAGGATGCATGTGTGTATGTATCTCTGTGCATAGTATATGTATATATGTGTGCATGTGTATGTCATGTGTAAATGTGCCTGTATGTGTATATGAGTGTATGCATGTGTGGGTGGGTGTGTGTCTCTATACATGTATGTGTGTGCAGTGTGTGTGCATGAGGATGCATGTGTGTATGTATCTCTGCATAGTATATGTATATATGTGTGCATGTGTATGTCATGTGTAAATGTGCCTGTATGTGTATATGAGTGTATGCATGTGTGAGTGTGTGATGTGTGTCTCTATACATGTATGTGTGTGCAGTGTGTGTGCATGAGGATGCGTGTGTGTATGTATCTCTGTGCATGGTATATGTATATGTGTGCATGTGTATGTCATGTGCATATGTGCCTGTATGTGTATATGAGTGTATGCGTGTGTAGGTGTGTGGTATGTATGTCTACGTATATATATGTTTGTGGTGTGTGTGTATGTGTTTTTGAATGCAAGAAAGTGCTACTCCCTGGATCACTCTTCATGACAGAGCTAGAAAATATTTTTGATGATGGATATTAATTTCCATTCGCTTTAAAAATAAGTAAGAGTCATGTTAAGAAGGGTCCTGCGTAGCCATCTGATTCCCTCCCCAGAGGCCACCACTGCTCCCGTATTTTGATTTCTTTCTACAATTAAAGGTCATGAGTTCACGTGGATGTTTCCAATTTCACACGTTAGGCAGCTGTCCCCTGGCCACCCCCACCTTCTTTTTGGATGGGACTCCTTTGCCTGTGAAGACCTCGCCTCTCTGTTCCTTCCCTTGAGAAGTTCCCAGGCTGGGAGGCAGAGCTGGGCTGTTTCTTCTTACAGAGCAGGGTCAGCTCCGTGGAGCTGGTGCCAGGGGTGCAAGGCTGTGTGTGAGCGTGCTGGGTGGTCTGGGAGCGAGCTGGTCACAGGTCAAGTAGAATGGGCTGGGCGAGCTCAGGTCACCAAACCCCCCAGCTCCCAGTGGCCCCAACCACAGGCTTTGCTGCTTGTTCTTCATACATGTCGTGGCGAGCTGCCTGGGCACTCGGGGTCGTCTCTCCCAGGCTGACTGAGCAACAACCAGCGAAAGCTGCAGGGCCCAGGGCGGAGGGAAGTGGTGCCCTGGCAGAGTCGTCTCTTGCAGGAAGCGCAGGGCTCTCGCCTGTGGCACCGTGACAGTGCCCTTGCACTCGGCACGCATTTACCAGCACTAACTAGTGCCTCTCCCCTCGGACCCACCAACAGACTTCAGTGGGCCAGGGAATGCAGCCCAACCATAGGCCCAGAAGAGCAGAGAGCCTGGTGACAGCCCTGGGGGTGGCAAGGACCACTGATGGCAAAGTGGAAATTAATTTTATTTTATTTGTCTGTCAATCATTATTACTACTTCATTTTAAAAAAACATATGTTCCAGGCCGGGCGCAATGGCTCACGCCTCTAATCCTAGGACTTTGGGAGGCCGAGGCGGGTGGGTCACCTGAGGTCAAGTGTTCGAGACCAGCCTGGCCAATATGGCAAAACCCCATCTCTACTAAAAATACAAAAATTAGCCGGGCGTGGTGGCGCACGCCTGTAATCCCAGCGACTCAGGAGGCTGAGGAAGGAGAATCGCTTGAACCCGGGAGGTGGAGGTTGCAGTGAGCCAAGGTCGTGTCACCAAGCTCCAGCCTGCATGACGGGAACCAGACTCCATCTCAAAACACAAAAAACCAAAAACCCGTATGTTCCAAACTGGGACTCTTAAACATCCCTATCATCTTACTACACTCATCAATCAGCATCCATTTATTCTTCTATGTGCTGCACCTTAACTCAATTCTCAAGTAAGGGTGTGCATGAAAGTCTTCATTATTTCAGAAAAAACAGAGAGGAGATTTATTGTGAATGCTGGGATAGTTCATGGCAACAGGACTGCTTGTGTTTCCCCTAAGGGGTTCTCAAGGAAGACTGTGTGCTTCCCCCAGGGTGCCCTTCCCAGGCAGGAAAGAGGGGTCTCATGGCCAGGGGGAAAGGTGGGAGTCCTGGCCCTGGCGGGGGCCCTCCTAGTCCCTGTGCCGATCCCATCAGGAATTGTTGATGACAGAGGGGAAACCAGGGCTGCAGAGCTGGGGTAGCCTGTCCAGCGTGGAATTTAAACTTGCAGGACATCAAAGCCACCACACCTTAAATTTTGGCCTTTGGGTGACTTGGATGAAACCCTGGATCCTCTCTGTGACTGTGGTTTGGTGCAAAATGACTGTTATTTGCCTTGGGAAGAACTGTGGGCTACACCACACCCAGCTCTCACAATGCACCGGTGAGCAGGGGGCACGCCTGGCACACAACGCTCCAATCCATGGTTCTTAGGTCCCCCTGCCCGGACTTAAACAGAAGGTGGTTAGAGCCAGCTCACTTCCTGACTCTTAGTGCTCTGCTCGGGCTAATGGAAAATGTATCTGAATATTCGGAACTGCATTTGGCTGCCAGTCATAGACAGCTGAAAAATGCTGGCTTAAACAAGGAAGTGGGTTCCTTTTCCATAAGGTCACATGAAGCCTGCAGGTTGGCAGTCAGAGCTGGTGAACTGTCCCCCATCACTGCTCCAGGTCCTCCTGGGGCCGTCCCTCCCACAAGGAAGGAGGAGGCAGGGGCAGGGTCAAAGGGGCCTCCAGTGACTCAGCCCCCTTTGATGGAGTTCCCTGAAGCTCTACTTGAGGACATCCAAGTCACCCCTGGCTGGAGCTCAGTCCCAGGGCCACCCTACCTGCAAAGGTGGCTGGGAAAGCATGCACCAACAAAATTGGGGTCTGATACTGAGCAGGAGGGGCTGCAACTAGCAGTTTCTGCCACAGTGATTGTTAAAGTGCTATTGTAACTAACTGACCCCTATACCCCAACTCCATTCTCCATTCCCCATCCCCCCACCCTTTCCCTCACCCCCTCTCCCCGCAGAGACTTTGAGGCCCCAGGCCCAACATGCTAGAAAATGTGGCTCCTTCCAGGGCAGCAGCCTGCTGCTTGCCTCTCGGCGTGTTTCAGGTTTTCCTGAGCATTGGGGAGTTTCTGTGTTACCATGTCTCCTCTGGGGCTTGTCCAGTGCTTTCTGCCAGAGGAGCCCGTGCTCCAGCCCTGGAGGCACTGTGAGGGAGACGGGCTCTGGCAGGCTCCCCGACGCAGGCAGGCTCCTTGCAAAGACCCTGCAGGTTTGAGCAATCAGTGGCCCTGGAAGGTGGTGACGGCTCAGCCAGTGACCAGTCATCAGGCCACTGCTTTCCCAGGTGCAATGTGGTGGGCGGGAGGAGGCCTGGGTGCCATCTCCTGGGGAGGGGTGGGCCTTGACTCTGCACCTGGGCTGCACACCTTCCCCATTCCAGGGCGAAGGTGGACCAGGGTCAGAGCCAGTTGGCCTTGGCCCCCTGAGTCCAGCCCCGCATGCGTGTCTCCCTGCTGTAGCCATCCACCTCACCTGGGGCTCCGGTCCTGCATCCCAAAGACAGCCAAGGAGGTTCTGGTTTAGCCAGGACCATGAAGTTAGATGGATGGATTGTTAGGGGACCCAGCCCTGCCCCAGGACCTGCCCTCCATGGAATCAGACACCCACAGAGGAGAGGGGACAAAGGGGGACTCCCCATTACCTCTAGAGACCAAGGCCAAGAGCCACCTGTTGGGCTCAGGGAAGAGGCCCCTCCCAGCCTAATTACCTCCATCATAGGCATGCACACAATTCAGGGTGCAGAGAGGAAGGAAGGTGTACAATAAAAGTAAAGGGTTCACTCCTCTATGCCAGCCCTCAGTTCTCCTCCCCAGAGGCAACTGGTGTCCACCACGTCCTTGGGTGTCCTTTGGGATATTTTCCCTGTGCATACACGCAGAGCTCTGCAATGCTTTTTACGCACATGGTAACTCAATACACACTTTCATGCGCGTCCGTGTGAAGAGACCACCAAACAGGCTTTGTGTGAGCAACAAGGCTGTTTATTTCACCTGGGTGCAGGTGGGCTGAGTCCAAAAAGAGAGTCAGTGAAGGGAGAGGGGGGTGGGGCCGTTTTATAGGATTTGGGCAGGTAAAGGAAAATTACAGTCAAAGGGGGTTTGTTTTCTGGCGGGCAGGAGTGGGGGTGGCAAGGTGCTCAGTGGAGGAGGTTTTTGAGCCAGGATGAGCCAGGAAAAGGACTTTCACAAGGTAATGTCATCACTTAAGGCAAGGACGGGCCATTTACACTTCTTTTGTGGTGGAATGTCATCAGTTAAGGTGGGGCAGGGCATATTCACTTCTTTTGTGATTCTTTAGTTACTTCAGGCCATCTGGGCGTATACGTGCAAGTCACAGGGGATGCGATGGCCTGGCTTGGGCTCAGAGGCCTGACATTCCTGCCTTCTTATATTAATAAGAAAAATAAAACAAAATAGTGTTGAAGTGTTGGGGCGGCAAAAATTTTTGGGGGGTGTTATGGAGAGAGAATGGGCGATGTTTCTCAGGGCTGCTTCGAGTGGGATTCGGGGTGGTGTGGGAACCTAGAGTGGGAGAGATTAAGCTGAAGGAAGATTTTGTGGTAAGGGGTGATATTGTGCGGTTGTTAGAAGAAACATTTGTCATTTAGAATTATTGGTGATGGCCTGGATACGGTTTTGTATGAATTGAAAAACTAAACGGAATAAGTGAAGGAGAAAAACAGGTATAGAAGGTCTAAGAATTGGGACGACTTAGGACATCTGATTAGAGAGTGCCTAAGGAGATTCAGCATAGTCCTGCCAGCAAAGATTATTTATTTACTTCAAGAGTTAAGAGTGGCAGTTTGGGGATAGCACGAGGAGATATCAGCTGTGATGGCTTGGAGAAACAGTGTAAACTGGCAGTGTAAACAAGAGCAGGGCACGTATGAGTAGTTGAGAATGGTGAATAGGAGTATGACTACACAGAAGATAGTAGGGATGACAAGTTTTTTGGGGGCACAGTCTAAGTTGGTCTGGTGTCTGGAATGAGACTGGGGCCTAATAAAAAGGAGTGTCCAAATAGGAGCTCAAATGGGCTGTACCTTGTAGCATTCCAAGGACAGGCCTGAATTCTGAGAAGGGAAAGTGGTAAAAGTATTGTCCAGTCCTTTTTAAGTTGGTGGCTGAGCTTGGTGAGGTGTGTTTTTAAAAGACTATTAGTGTGTTCTACTTTTCCTGAAGACTGAGGACTGTAAGGGATATAAAGGCTTCACTGAATAACAAGAGCCTGAAAAAATGCTTGGCTGATTTGACTAATAAAGGCTGGTCTGCTATTGGACTATATAGAGGTGGGAAGGCCAAACCGAGGAATTATGTCTGACAGAAGGGAAGAAATGACTGCGGTGGCCTTCTCAGACCCTGTAGGAAAGGCCTCTACCTATCCAGTGAAAGTGTCTACCTAGACTAAGAGGTATTTTAGTTATCTGACTCGGGGCATGTTGAGTAAAGTCAATTTGCCAGTCCTGGGTGGGGGCAAATCCCTGAGCTTGATGTATAGGGAAGGGAGGGGGCCTGAATAATCCCTGAGGAGCAGTAGAATAGCAGATGGAACACTGAGAAGTTATTTCCTTGAGGATAGATTTCCACGATGGAAAGGAAATGAGAGGTTCTAAGAGGCGGGCTAGTGGCTTGTACTATAGCATAGCCTGCCTTTGCTGGTGTGTGGCGATTAGGCCTGGTGGAACTGCCATCAATAAACCAAGCATGATCAGGGTGAGAAACAGGGAAGAAGGAAATGTGGGGAAATGGGGTGAATGTCAGGTGGATCAGAGAGATACAGTCATGGGGGTCAGGTGTGGTATCAGGAATAATGTGGGAGGCTGGATTGAAGTCAGTGCCAGGAAAAATGGTAATTGTGGGAGACTCAACAAAGAGTGAGTACAGCTGAAGGAGCCGGGGAGCAGAAAGTATATGCCTCAGGTATGAGGAAGAAAATAGATTTTGGAAGTTATGAGAACTATAGAGAGAGTTGAGCATAGTTTGTGATTTTGAGGGCCTCTAAAAGTATTAGGGCGGCAGCAGCCGCTGCACAGAGACATGAGGGCTAGGCTAAAACAGTAAGGTCAAGTTGTTTGGACAGAAAGGCTACAGGGTGTGGTCCTGGCTCTTGTGTAAGAATTCTGACTGCACTAACCATGCCTAGGAAGGAAAGGAGTTGTTGTTTTGTAGAAGGGGTTGGGGTTTGGGAGATTAGTCGGACATGATTGGCAGGGAGAGCATGTGTGTTTTTGTGAGAATTATGCTGAGATAGGTAACAGGGAAGAAATTTGGGCTTGACTGATGTAATGGGGGCTGTCTGTGAAGCTTTGCAGCAGTACAGCCCAGGTAATTTGCTGAGCCTGATGGGTGTCAGGGTCAGTCCAAGTGAAAGTGAAGAGAGGCTGGGATGAAGCGTGCAAAGGAATAGTAAAGAAAGCATGTTTGAGATCCAGAACAGAATAATGGGTTGTGGAGGGAGGTATTGAGGATAGGAGAGTGTACCGGTTTGGCACCATGGGGTAGATAGGCAAAACAATCTGGTTGATAAGGCATAGATCCTGAACTAACTTGTAAGGCATGTCTGGTTTTAGGACAGGTGAAATGGGGGAATTGTAAGGAGAGTTTATAGACTTTAAAAGGCCATGCTGTAGCAGGCGAGTGATAACAGGCTTTAATCCTTTCAAAGCATGCTGTGGAATGGGATATTGTCATTCAGCGGGGTAAGGGTGATTAGGTTTTAATGAGATGGTAAGGGGTGCATGATCGGTCGCCAAGGAGGGAGTAGAGGTATCTTATACTTGTGGGTTAAGGTGGGGGGATACAAGAGGAGAAGGCAAAGGAGGCTTTGGATTGGGAAGAAGGGCAGCAATGAAATATAGCTGCAGCCCAGGAATAGTCAGGGAAGCAGATAATTTAGTTAAAGTGTCTCGGCCTAATAAGGGAACTGGGCAGGTGGGGATAACTAAAAAGGAGTGCTTAAAAGAGTATTGTCTAAGTTGGCACCAGAGTTGGGGAGTTTTAAGAGGTTTAGAAGCCTGGCCGTCAATACCTACAACAGTTATGGAGGCAAGGGAAACAGGCCTTTGAAAAGAAGGTAATGTGGAGTGGGAATCTTCCGTATTGATTAAGAAGGGGATGGACTTACCTTCCACTGTGAGAGTTACTTGAAACTCGGCGTCTGTGATGGTCTAGGGGGCTTCTGAAGTGATCGGGCAGTGTCAGTCTTCAGCCACTAAGCCGAGAAGATCTGGGAAGGAGTCAGAGAGCCTTGGGCCAGAGTTCCAGGGGCTCTGGGAGTGACTGCCCGGTGAGTTGGACAGTCCGATTTCCAGTGGGGTCCCGCACAGATGGGACACAGCTTAGGAGGAATCCTGGGCTGCAGGCATTCCTTGGCCTGGTGGCCAGATTTCTGGCACTTGTAGCAAGCTCCTGGGGGAGGAGGTTCTGGAGGAATGCCTGGCCACTGCAGTTCAGGTGTTTGGAAGTTCTTGTGGGCTGGAGATGTGGCTGGGGTTTGTCTCACAGTGGAGGCAAGGAATTGCAACTTTTTTCTATTATTGTACACCTTGAAGGCAAGGTTAATTAAATCCTGTTGTGGGGTTTGAGGGCCGGAATTTAATTTTTGGAGTTTTATTTAATGTCGGGAGCAGACTGGGTGATAAAATATATATTGAGAATAAGACGGCCTTTTGACTTTTTAGGTTCTAGGGCTGTAAAGTGTCTCAGGGTTGCTGCCAAACGAGCCATGAACTGGGCTGGATTTTTATATTTGATGAAAAAGAGCCTAAACGCTATCTGATTTGGGATAAAGAAAAAGGAGCATTAACCTTTACTATGCCTTTAGCTCCAGCCACCTTTTTAAGAGGAAATTGCTGGGCAGGTGGGGGAGGGCTAGTCACAGAACGAAACTGTAAGCCGGACGAGGTGTGAGGAGGGGAGGTGAGAAAAGGATTATAGGGTGGAGGAGCGGAGGCTGAAGAAGAATTGGGACCTAGCTCGGCCTGGCAAGGAGCAGCCTGGGGAGGAGGGGAGAGGTCAGATGGGTCTGTAGAAAAGGAAGATTAGAAAGACTCAGCGATGCTTGGGGTTGGGACTGAGGAGACAGGTGGAAGGGAAAGAAGGAAGATTTGGGACGAGTTGCATTGGGAACAGAGACTAGGGAGGGACTGATGTGTAAAAGAATGCCTGGACGTCAGGCACCTCAGACCGTTTGCCCATTTTACGACAAGAATTATTTAGATCTTGTAGGATGGAAAAATTGAAAGTGCTGTTTTCCGGCTATTTGGAACCACTGTTGAGTTTGTATTGGGGTCAAGCGGCATTGCAGAAGAAAATAAGGCATTTAGGTTTTAGGTCAGGTGTGAGTTGAAGAGGTTTTAAGTTTTTGAGAACACAGGCTAAGGGAGAAGAAGGAGGAATGGAGAGTGGAAGGTTGTCTATAGTGAAGGAGGCAAGTTTAAAGAAAAGGGAGAGTAGAGACATGGAGAGAAGCGGTTCAGGGTTTCTTACTCTCCAGAAAAGCGGGAAAGGGGTCGGGGCACAGAGATACGAGGTCAGGGTGTGGAAATAAGGGATCAAGGTGCAGAGATATAAGAGGTCGGGGCATGGAAATAAGGGATTGGGGCGCAGAGATATGAGGTTGGGGTACTTGCCCCTCCTCTAGAAAAGCGGGACTTGCCACTCAGGGTGAAGGAGAAGGGGTTGGGGGTTTCTTGCCCCCCCCAGAAAGGCGGAGAAGGGGTAGAGACATGGAGAGAAGGGGTTGGGGTACTTGCCCATTCCCCAGAAAAGCGGGACTTGCCGCTAAGGGTGAAGGACCAAGGCACGCATCCCTGCGTGGTCTGACACCTCTGAAACCTGGGTGAATAATCAGAGAGGCGTCCCTGCAATGATTAAACACCAAGGGAAGGCTGCCTTCCCAGTCTGTGACCGGCGCTGGAGTTTTGGGTCCACGGATAAAACATGTCTCCTTTGTCTCTACCAGAAAATGAAAGGAATTGAAGTTAAGAGAAGGGAGAAATTGAAGTGTGGTGCCAAGATTGAAAGGAGAAAGAGGTTGAGGGATAGCGAGAGAGGTTGGAGAAGACAGTAAAAAGAGGCTGCTTACCGGATTTGAAATTGGTGAGATGTTTCTTGGGCTGGTTGGTCTGAGGACTTGAGGTTGTAGGTGGATCTTTCTCACCGAGCAAAGAGCAGGAGGACAAGGGATTGATCTCCCAAGGGAGGTTCCCCCCCCCCCCCCCCCCCCAGTTATGGCACCAAACTTCATGCGCTTCCTTGTGAAGAGACCACCAAACAGGCTTTGTGTGAGCAACAAGGCTGTTTATTTCACCTGGGTGCAGGTGGGCTGAGTCTGAAAAGGGAGTCAGTGAAGGGAGATAGGTGTGAGGCCATTTTAGAAGATTTGGGTAGGTAAAGGAAATAGGGGGTTTGTTCTCTGGCGGGCAGGAGTGGGGGTGGCAAGGTGCTCAGTGGGGGTGCTTTTTGAGCCAGGAAGAGCCAGGAGAAGGAATTTCACAAGATAATGTCATCAGTTAAGTCAAGGACCGGCCTTTTTCACTTCTTTTGTGGTGGAATGTCATCAGTTGAGGCGGGGCAGGGCATATTCACTTCTTTTGTGATTCTTCAGTTACTTCAGTCCATCTGGGCGTATACGTGCAAGTCACAGGGCATGCGATGGCTTGGCTTGGGCTCAGAGGCCTGACACACTGTGCTGCAAGTTGCTTTCAAACAAATGCATTTATTATATCTTGGAGAACATTCCAGTCCAGCAGTTAGTGCTGCCTGCCTCTTTGACAGGCGCAGAGGATGGCACTGTTGCATGTGCAGGAATTTTATGACCTCCCTCATGATAGAGGTTGGGGTTGCTTCCTGTTTGGGGCCATATTCTAAGAGATGCTATAGTGAACATCCTTGTTCTGTATCTTTGGGCACTTTTACAAAGATTTCAGGACCAAATACTTAAGTGGAACTGCTGGGTCAGAGGGTATGTGCATTTGAAATTTTGGTAGATAAGGCCATAATACCCTCCAAGGGGTGGCCTCCAACTACCCCCTCGTTAATCCGCTCTCCATTCAGCAAAGTGAGTTGTAAAGATGCCTAAATCATCTAATAATCCTGCTTAAAACTGCCAGGAGCTTCCGTGGAGACCCCCACTTGCAATTCTGTGTGCACAGTCCCCTCCTTCAAGGCTGCAGCCACGCCAGGCTTTCCTGTCCCTCCCACACAGTGGCTTGAACCCACAACAGGGTCTTTGCATGTGCAAGGCCCTTGCACCCAGTGCCCTCAGAGCTCCACGGAATGCCTTCTTCCCATTCCTCAGTCTCATATTGTACCTCCTGGTGCAGGCTGCAGGCCTCCCCAGCCTCAGTCAAATGTAACGGTCCTAGGCCAAGCCACGAATTGCCCAACTGGGTGGTCCGGCTGCCCTGCTATCTCACTTGTTTGTGTGCTTATTGTCAACTCTACCTATGAGGAGTGAGCTCCTAAAAGCAGAGATTTGGCCAGCGCAGATAGCTCACACCTGTAATCCCAGCACTTTGGGAGGATGAGGCAGGTGGATCACCTGAGGTCAGGAGTTCAAGACCAGCCTGGCCAACATGGTGAAACCCCGTTTCTACTAAAAATACAAAAATTATCCAGGCATTGTGCTGCACGCCTGTAATCGCAGCTACTTGGGAGGCTGAGGCAGGAGAATTGCTTGATCCTGGGAGGCGGAGATTGGAGTGAGCTGAGATCGTGCCATTGCACTCCAGCCTGGGCAACAGAGCGAGACTCTGTCTCAAAAAACAAAAACAAAACAAAACAAAACAAAACACAGAGACTCTTGACTGTGTCTCCGGTGACAGTGCCTGACAGTAGGTGTTCAAGAAGGAGATGCTGGCTGGTTACCACCCTCTGCCAACATGCGGGTGGTAAGTGACATCTATCTGAGACGCCTGTGGTCCAGCTGACGTTGACAGGGTCCTCAGGGTGCCCCCCACCCCCTCACTGAAGCATGAGCTCTTCTACATCCGCCAGAGGTCACTGGGCAGAGGCCAAAGTTGCAGGGACCATGCTGAATGCTGGGCCCATCCCAGCAACATTTTACTGTTGTCGAGACTGTTTCCCTGCCGTTGGGTGAGGTCAAGCATTGATGTTTAAGGGTCTGTCTGTTTCTTTGTAATTTAATTGCTGCCCATGCCCTTAACCTGTTTGCCTTTCGGGTTTTCTGTTTCTTATTGACATTAGGAACTCTCTGTAATGAAGATAAGTGAGGTCTTTGTCTCTCATTTGTGTTGCAATGTTTTTTTTTTCTCAGTTGCTAGTCTTTTAGGCTTTGGACTAATTTTCCACGTAAGTTTCAATTTCATGGAGTCAAGTTCATTAGTCATTTCCTGTTTTGTTTTTTTTTTTGTTTTTTTTTTTGTTTTTTTTTTTTTTTTTTTTTAAGAGTCGGGTCTTGCTCTGTCACCCAGGCTAGAAAGCTGGTGTGATCACAGCTCACTGTAACCTCCAACTCCCAGGCTCAAGGGATCCTCCTGCCTTGGCTCCTGGGTAGCTGGGACTTTAGGCCTGTATGATTTCTAACTGTGATGTGATGAGATCTCCTCCCCTGGCTCTGTGAGGTCTGGGGCTGGGCTTTTCCAGGAGCAGGAGAGGGTGAATTTGGCGCCTGCAAAGCAGCCTGGCCTCGCGTGATGCCAAAGCAAAAGCTTGGGGCCTGGGGCAGACGGAATCTGTCTTGCATCTGGGGGTTAACTGGGCAGTTGTGGTGCAGTGGAATGAGAGGAGAGGGAGAGTGGGGCTCCTGAGACCCTGCTGTGGGATGAGGGTGACAGAATGGCAGGGAGGTAGACACGAAGCACAGACCCTCAGCCCCCTGGGACTTGGTGCCCAGGCTGGTAAAAAAAAAAAAAAAAAAAAAGAGTTGGGGGACTCGCTTTTTCCAAGCCTGTGACTGACAGAGCAGCGACTCCACCCATGGAAGCTGCTCAGGGGCCACCTGCATGTTGGCACAGCATGTTGGCACAGTGGGCAAGGAGGGGCTGCCCATTATCCCCAGACAGCGAGCAGGTCTGGGAGGGACTGAGCCTGTGCTGTTGTCATAAGCGCTCGAAAGACAGAGGCCACAGCTTCCTTCTTGAAAGAATCTGTTTATTTTGAGATTAAAAGAGTCTCATCTCCCTGCATATCCAGCAAATACTAAATTTGATCTTTTTAATTTTAGAAAAGGGTCAACGAACTTCGGCTGGAGTATGATCTCTCTTTCAAACTCCCATTCTGGTTTAAGGAGCCCCAAAGGGTAACTCTTGACAAAAAAGTGGCTATGTTTGCACATGTGTGTGTGTGCATGTGTGTAATGCATGTGCATAATTTAAAAAAATGTTTGCTGTTGTACCCATAAATCCCCTGTGGACAACGTTCCTTTTCGTACTCCGCTGTACATGTGTGCAGTGAATGTTTAGCAAATACATAATTTGGTATAAATCCCATACAATGTGATTTCACAACCAGAAGCCTGACCGCTGAGATATTACTGAATTTTTTAAAGTGATAAACAAGATTATTATGTGCAAACAAACAGGGCTTGTGCTCCAGCTGCGTCCAAATTTACTTGACAAAGCTATAAACACAAGGCCCTTTCTGGAGTCCTGCTGATTGAGTTTCCCCTTCCTTTTGTCGGTGGAGAGGAATGTAAAGGCTAAGCTGGTGCACTCGGACTGTGTGCCTCTGGGCTTGCTGGCGGTGGCACTTAAAGGAACTCATTCATTCTCTGGATGGGGCAACACTCCTCACCCAGCGTCCTCCAAGGGCTTTCCCACACGGAGACCTTCCCGAACACAGAGACATCTGATCTTGGCTTGCCCAAGCTGGCCCAGGCCTCGGGGACTCAGGAGCCTGTGGAATGTGCTGAGAGCCTGAGGTCTCTGGCGGGGAAAGGGCAGGGGTCACAGCCCCCCTCCTGCCCTACCTCAAGTGCTTCCCAGCAGAGGGCTTCTAGTGTAATTCCATCTGAGACCTGGGGATGGCAGGAAGGCCCAGCCCCGCTTTGTTTGACCCAGCTCGGAACAGGATCCTCCACCCCTGCTCCTGCAAACTGATGGAGGAGGCCAGAGGAGGCTGCTCCCAGCCTGATACCACTGTCTTCCCTGGGGCTGTAAAATCAGCAGCTGGGGGATGGGGTACTCAGAGAACTCTGCTCCAGAGAACCAGAGAACCCTGGAGCCACCGCCAGGCGGGTAACTTCTCAGCACTTCTTAGCAGCAAGGAGTCCAGGGGAGAGCTCCATCTGTCTTCTAGGTCCTTGGAGAACTAGAGGCCGCTGGCAGAGGGGTCCGGCTGCAGCCCGGGGCCAGCCAGCTCTGATGTGTGACAGCCATTCCACAGGAATTACCTTCTCTTGCGTGTGCAAGCCTCCAGCCGGCCCAGCTCCTCGTAGGACTGGTAGAAAATGTCGAACTCCCTGGCGCCCCAGCCCCTCCAGACGGCCAGGCACCACTCTGTGTTTTCATTTTCAAAGGTGCACACGACAGTGTCCTTTGCCACCACGGCAGCATCCACCAGCACCCTGCAGAGAGAAGGGGGTCTGAGGAAACTCACAGGGGTCCCCACTCGGGTGGGGTTGGGACCCTCCCCCTGTGCCTTCTGAGGAAGGCGGAGCTGGCTAAGGGCAGGGGAGTGTGTCTGCTTGCCAGCCCTCTCTGGGGTGTGCTCAGCTGCACCACTTCTCCCCAGTGGCCCAGCCTGTGGGCATGAGTTCGCGTCCATGGGCTTTGTCTGTAAGAGTCAGACTCCCTGGAAGGCCACAGAGGCAATCAGATCATGCATCCTTGACTCAGCTCCCAAAGCATCCAGAAAACACCACTAACCCAAATTTCTGCTTGTGAATGGCTCATGACCGAGTTTAACTCAACTCCCTTGCCACTAAGCTCAGTATGATTCTTCTCTCATTCTGTTTCTACATGCTTAGGAAATACAGGATCATATATTAAATGGAAAACCTACTGCCCCAAAGTCATCACTATATCATCAGTATATACATTTTTTGAAACTGTGGACAGTTTTGCAGGATCGGTGGGTATGCTACAAGTTTCCTTTTGGGCCACAGTGTGGCCTCCCTGCCCTGGTGGTGCCCCACCCCAAGCACATACTAATTGCCTTTCCTCCCTCTGTGTCCCATGTGTGCGGCCTGCGTGGCACTGAGGTGCTCCTGCAAACTGGGATGTCCAGGGACCTCTCACTCCGCGTGGCCTTGCCAGGACCTCCCCTTAGGGGAGGAGCCTCCCTATAGCGAGAAAGAGGTAAAATCTGGCTTCAGGGGATGAATAGGAGAAAAACAACAGTTAAACGTTAGGACATTAATGGCAGGTATGCCAAGGTCCTAACGTGGGTGCTGCACACCCATTTCCTCCAGAAGCCCGACCTGCAAGCTGGGAACTCCATCAGTTCAAGGCTTCTACCCACAGGCTCTGCCAGAGCTCAGGAGCAGATCCAGATCTTGCTTCCAGAACCACTTACTACAGAGCAAGGGTCACTGGCCCAGGACTCACTGCAAAAGTTCAAAGCTGGCAGGCAAGGGAGTGCGACTGCCATGGATGTCCTTGGTCATTGTCCTGCTTTGGGAGAAACAAGCTGACTGGGGTTTCTCCACCCTCTTATGCTCCAGATGAAATAAAAACCCACTTGCCCAGGGATGGAGGATAACTCATGCTGCAGGGAAACAGGCCTAGTGTGAAATGGAAGAGCTCCAAAGTACACACACACACACACACACACACTTGAACTGAGGACTTTTCGTAGGGGAGATTTACCGTGTGGGGCTCGGTAGTCAAAGTGCGGGGTGTAAACACTGTGGGGAGCTGCAGCTGGCGCCAGTCTCACATCACTGCAGCCATGTAGACCATGTCCCGGACAGGCCACCCTGCCCAGCATACCTTCACAGAGGAGACTGGCATAATCCTGGGGGTCCCCACCCACAGACAGGTACTGAGCTATGTCTCAGCCCAGGAAGGGCAGGAGCTGAGACCCCAGGCTTGGAGATGACAAGGTGTGCCTGTGTCATCTGTCCCCATAGGGTGCTGTGTGGGCAGGTGGACACCTCGGGTAGGGTTTCCTGCTTGGCAGGAAGAACAGTGAATCAATGACCTGGATGCATCTGCATGTCGATTGCAGCTGAACTCTGGCCCTGGAGACATTCGTTAGGTAGGGTACTTGATCTACAGGTGCACTGGGTACTCCAGAAACAGGCAGCCATGGCCAGTGCGGAGCCCCTAGGAGCTGTCTGTGGGGCCCCATCTTGTTTCCACTTTGCCTTACAGCCACGTTAGTGGCTATGCTATTTGGGAGAATGGAAGGGCAGCAAAGCCACTGTGCAGGACCTGGCTGCAGGGCCTTCTGTGCTCATGCTGCTGCCTGGGGCCTAAAGGAGCTGCCACTCAGTCTTACCCATGCGGAGTCAGCTCTCGGGCTTTTAAGACGGCAATGACTCGGCCCCGCTGGGCGCCAGAATCCTTCTCCAGGCCAATGACGATAACATCTCCACCGCGCCTAAGCAACCAAAACCCAGAAGGGGAAGCGATTTGTCGGTAGCCGTGCTCTCGGGGGAATGAAGCTGGTGTCCAGAAAGGTGCGGGAGGGAGGCAACAGACATGCAGTTTCTGCTAAGGGATTAAGTTATGGGGAGGGGACAGACCTCAAAGCAGAGGAGAATTTTCCCAGTGGAAACTGAGTCACAGTTGACTGTGGCTTTCCTTGTGTGGCACCTTAAGCTCTCTGGCAGGCAGTAAGCTTTTGTGCGGCCACTCTTAGATTTGCTAAAGCGATCGCTTCCATTCCCAATGGAGGAAACCAACCCTCTTGGAAGAACAGCACCTGCCTCCCCACATGACCTGTAAGGAAACCAGGGGGCTTCCCCTTGCTCTGTCCCCAGAGCAGGAGCAGTGGGCATGCCCTGGATGGTGTCCTCACCTCGGGAAACGTACCTGGGGACCCAAATGAGGTCTCTGACGGCGAGGATCTTCACGGCCTGCAGGTGCTGGCTGAAGGTCTCCCCGTCCATGGGGGTCAGGTCATGCTCAGACCTGTCGGAGGCAGCACCGGGCGCATGTAGCATGTCTGAGTCCTCGCAGTCGGTGGAGAAAGGCACACTGGAAGAACTTGCTGGGGAGCTGGGGAGGCTTGAGGGGGACCTGGCAGCCTGGCGGGGTGGGGATGAGGAGTAGGAGGACATGGAGCAGTAGTCAGTGAGTGATTCCTGGTGGATCAGGATCTGCGTGCCCAGCTCCTCACTGTACATGATGCTCACGTCCGCGATGGAGTCCCCCTCAGGCACCTTTGGGTTGGCCGTGTGGCTGGCTGCCGGGGGTTCCGTGTCCAAGGGCCGCACGGGAAACATGTCCCTGAGGGGGCTGGGGTCCCCGCAGAAGTACCGGGCACACAGCTGGTAGGTGGTGGAGTGGTACATCACCAAGGAGTTGGCCTTGTCGTCCAGGCACCAGACGACCTCCTCCCCTCTGCCCTCAGAGCTGCACACGACTGACGTAACCACGGAGGGGGCCACGTAGGGCTCCAGCCGCCTGCAGATCTCCAGGGAGGCACAGTCGATGACAAGGAGGCCCGGCCCATTGCTGTACCAGACCTCAGAGCCGCTGTTGACCACCTCCATGGCCTTCACTGGGTAGGGGTTCTGCCGTGCGTCTTCGTCCGCGATGCTGAACTTGGACCTGTTGGCTGTGTGTGAGCACAGGTAGGAGCAGCTGTCCTTTGGGGTGCCCCGCACCACGGGAAACACAGCCACAAGCCCATCGGCGAGGCCCGCTAAGACCAGGTAGGAATTCTGAAGGAAGGAGACAGGGATGTGTCACATCCTTCCATTTCACACATTCCAAGAGAGACACAGAGTAGGCACTGGACTCATCTGCACCCACACCAGGTGGGCAGTCACCTCCCACCAGTGCCCACACCAGGCGGGCAGTCACTTTCCACCAGTGCGCCTCAGGGCAGCAAATCTCTTAGAAAGGCCGGGGCTGCTCCTAAAGAAGTGCAGCTCTGACTGCAGAGCCATATCTACCATCCCTGCAGCAAAGAAGGGAATGTGCCACCCAGAGGCAGGGCCTGTGGCACCAAGTAAGGCTGTGTGTCACCTGGACCACATGGGCTGCCAGCTTCTTGCAGGGCGAGCAGCAGGGAGCTGCCTTCTCTTTGAGGCCACCAAGGCCTCCTTCAGAGGCAGGACCTAGTGCCCGCCCTTTTCTTGGTGCTGCTTAATATGACAGCAGTGTGGGCATGGCAAGCATCTGTGCACTGCCCCCTGCCTGCCACCCCCCCACCAGGCGGAGTGTTCCATAAGGATGGGCTCCCAGCATCCCTGTGGCACTGGCCTGGCACAGGGAAGGGCTCAGTCTCCTTCATTTTGGTGGCCCTGTGACTCCACCTGGCTCCTGCTCCAAGTGGATGACATGTGTTTGCTGAACTAATTCTGGAAGAAATTGCTTCCTACTCAACCGTCTTCTGGAGGCCTGTCTCAGCCCTCATCCCAGCTTACATCTATCGAGGTGCCTGTGGTTCAGCTGACGTTGACAGGGTCCTCAGGGTGCCCCCCACCCCCTCAATGAAGCATGAGCTCTTCTACACCCGCCAGAGATCACCGGGCAGAGGCCAAAGTTGCAGGGACCTTGCTGAATGCTGGGCCCACCCCAGACCGCCCCGGGGCACCTCCCAGGGCAGAGCCAGGAACAGAGTGCAGCTTTGCAGCCTAGACACCGCGTCGGCTGTGGTGGGGGTGGGAAGAGGTCTGGAGAACAAAGCTGGAGTCAGGGCAGAGCAGGGAGCTGGGCCTCATGCCAGTGAGGGGGCAGGGCAGAAAGCCTCCTTGCGGGGAGCTCAGGAGGCTGGCTGTGCAGGGCAATGGAGTGGAAACCCGTAGCTCACTGTCCAGGACAACATGCTCTAAGAAAGCGTATCGAAATCCATCCCCAGGACTTTAGGGAAAGAAGGCAGCCAAGGCAAACAGGCTCCAGGTCTCTATCTGCAGTCCTGGCTCAGGCCCCGGCCAGGGCGGTGAGTGCCACGTCCCGGCTGGGTGTGAACGTGCGTGCGCGTGCAAGAATGCAGGCTTTGCCCTGGCGGCCTCGGAGGGGGCAGACACCCTGCGCAGGAGGCCCTGCACAGAGCAGGCTTTATTCCCTCTGGTCGTGCAGGAGGTTGTGCCCTGGCTGGGGGCTCTGGCCAGCGGTGGCCTCAATAACACTTTGTGTCGTGTTCTCCTGCGCTCTGGTACGGGCCTGGTCCCAAGCTGCGTAGCCTCGCTGTTGGGCCATGGTCATAAATGACTCTAAGGTTCATTTCATACCTTTTTTTTTTTTTTAAATGAAACTGAAGAAGGGTGAAGAGAAGAGTTCATGTATTTTGCAACCATCCAGAAGTAATAATAATGCTCATTTACCAAGCGCACTGGCCTAGACCTTTGGGTATGCTAGGCCTTCTGTCTCTTCTTATACCTGTTTTGTAGATGGGCAAACTGGAATTGGATAATGACAGTCACATTTTAACAAAGCAACACCAGTAAAGGTTTCTTGTGCATTTACTGAGGGCGCCTACGCACAGACAGGCCCCACAGGCCCCTCGGGGTGGAGGAAACCAGAGCTGGCTGAGCCGTGCCTGAATCCTGCGGGCGGAGGAGCCCAGAAAAGCCAGGGAGCTGCCTCCCACTGAGGGGCAGCTTCTCAAAGGAGGGGACAAGGCCCCGGGTCTTGAGAACTGAATCGGAGGCGGTCTGGGAAGAGGTGCGTGGAGGGGCTGTTCCTGGAGGAGGCTGGGATGTCAAGGGCCCAGCACAGAGTGGGGTGCTTTGTGGGGAGGGTGCCGGGCCCAGCAGGGGCTGGAGGCCAGCCTCACAGAGGCTGGGGCTAATCCCAAGGTGCAGCACAGCTGGCTGGGCCTTTAATGGGGAAAGTGCCCCTTGGGGGTCTCATTTAGAAAGGCCAGGACTAGGAGGTTAAAGAGCTGAGTCTGCAGGGCTATGCTGCACAAAGAGCAACTGCGTCTAGGTGTAGACGGTGAGTACTTGGCGGGAGGGAGATCAGGACCTCCAGGACCTGGTGATCAAGTGGCTGTGGGGTGGCTCTGGCCTGGGCAGGTGGGGAAGAGGCTCCGGATGCCACTGCCCTCTGAAGGGGAAGGGCACACGCATGACTGCTCACCGTGCCATTTGTACCAACAGTCCTTCCACCTGAGTCAGGGCATTTGCATGTGAAAGGGGGTTTTCACTCGGCCCACAGTCTGGCTGGGGACTTAGGTTTTTGCAAACCGGAAGGCACTAATGATGGACCAGGTCTGATATCTTTCCTCCCACCGTCTCTAAGTCTGCGTCCTAGGCCAGGTGGTCCTAGAAGGTGTGGCTCTGCAGGCGCCACCCTGACATAGCTAGGAGACGCCTCCCAGGCGTGGAAGCGCATCAGAGACCTGCACACCCGCCTTTGCCCCGACCTCACCTTTTTAATAACAGGCACGGCCAAGAAGCAGGTGACGACAGCTGGAGTATCCAAGGCCCGTTGGGGTGTGTTTAAGGGGCACATGCCCTTGAGGGTGTAGATGTAGATTTTCTGGTCCTGCAGAGGCAGACAGGTCCACTGTGAGACCCAGGCTGGAAAGTGTCTGGCATTTCCCAAGCCATTCCCATGAGGATGCACTTGGGGATCCCCTATGGGTCTTGGAAAGTTACATGGATTGACACATTCTGGTGGGTTGTTTATGGATTTTGGATTTCTGCTCTTTGTAGAAACATTGAAAAAGACAGAATAGTCTATAGTCTAAAGAGGAAAACAGAAAATAGCCCGTAATCTATTCCCCAGAGAAAACCAGCATTGGGATCTGGGGGCACAGCCTCTCAGAAGTTCTCTGTGGTATTTGTGTGTGCACCTGGTACTGGCAAAGTGGACTCACGCCGCAGTGCTGTCTTCTCACTGTTCTTCCCATGTGACAGCATGCTTTAGGCAGAGCCCTTGCTCTCACCCATTCTAGGAGGAAGTGTTGTGGGAGCATCTCTTGGATGCCTGGGACTGGGATGCACCTACTTCGGCTAATCTGTTGTCAGATGTTTCTTAACACTGAGATTTCTGAGGCTTAAGTGGTAAGCATGCTTTTGAGATTTCTGACACATACGTGAACACACTTCCAAACTACCTGGGGAAATGTTGCACCAATCTATCCCCACACTCACAGCCTCAGAACTTTTTTTTTTTTTTTGAGATGGAGTCTCACTGTGTCGCAAGGCTGGAGTGCAAGCAATGGTGCAATCTTGGCTCATTGCAACCTCCACCTCCTGGGTTCAAGTGAGTCTCCTGCCTCAGCCTCCTGAGTAGCTGGGAACACTCGCGCACCACCATGCCCAGCTAATTTTTGTATTTTTTAGTAGAGACGGGGTTTCACTATGTCGGCCAGGATGGTCTCAATCTCTTGACCTCGTGATCCTCCTATCCTGGCCTCCCAAAGTGCTGGGATTACAGGCGTGAGCCCCTGTGCCTAGCCTGCCTCAGAACATTTGTGTTTGGCCAGTTGTCTCGGGACTTCTCAGAAGACCCCTCCTTGGGCCTTCTAGTGACTTCCCTGATTTCCCTGATGTGAAGGCAAGAGGCCTTCAGAGCTGAGTGACTAGCAGTGTTATGGGAAACACAGGCACGTCCCTAGCCTCCTGGGTCTCTTCTCCTGCTGAGGGTCTACATCTGGTCCTCACCATCGCAAATCCTGGCCTCCAGCCAGCAGCAGGCAGGGTTGAGCTGCCCCTGGTGACAGGCTGCTACTTCTCGGGGCTCCTGGCATTACTTGGGGACTGCACGGGGATGCGCTGGGGGTTATCTGAAAGTTCACTTGACCTGGCATCCTGTATTTTTTATGAATGTGGCCCCCACCCAGGGGGCAGTGCTTACCTCGGTGGCTGTCCACAGGGATCTCTGGACCTGGAGCTGGCAGCTCACCTTCATCCCAGGGCAGCACATCCTCTGCACCTCCATGAGGCCCTTCTCTGTGTTCACCACCGTGTAGTTCCTGTAAGTGGCAGAAACTGTGCGGTCAGTGCCCGGGGGCCAGGGGCTGCCTCCTTTCCCTGAGCCTGGCCTGCCAGCTGCGAGCCTCGTCTACCTCCCCTGCTCCCACCCAGGGTTGCATCCTGCGTTCTGAGAGGGCAGAGCTGGGTTCTGCCCGAAGGGTAATGCTTGACCGTCGCCCGCAGGAAGGGCATTCTCCACGGAAGAAAGGCTGTCCTCTTTCCGTGACCCCTCAGGGTTGAGACGGTTGCCCCCGGTACGGAGGAGGGGCCCTCCCGCCGGCCATATCCTGCCCGCCCATGTTATGCGGGGAGCTCCTCACTGTAGAGTAGACAAAGCCAGGGCTAAAGACAAGTTGGGAGAATTCCAGAGGAGATTGGGTTGGGGCGGGGTGGGGCACTCAAAATGTGCTCCCAACCCGAGTGCTCTGAGAACTAATGGCTTGTCATTTGCGAGAGCCTTGGCTCACCAGGCCGGCTGTCCCTGGCATCGCTGCCTCCCCTCAGGCTGTGGCGGGCATCCTGAGCACTCACTGCGTGGCAGAGGAGGCTGAAGCTGATGGGGCTGGGAAGTTATGTACCCCACATCACGCAGCTCTGTCCCTCAGACTCAAGAGAATATGTTAAGCTCACGGATAGCAAAGTTTCTCCTGCCACCAAATTTTAAAAAGCTTCACCACTGTTGACTGATAACGTATTTGCAGATGATAGAAATGGTAGAAAATACAGCAAACAAAAACTTCCTTCAGGTGTATTTGTCTCCTTTTCCCATCATTTTTTTATGCATCAGAAAAACAAAACTAAGATATTCGAATAGCTTTTACTTTGAAAACAGTTAAAAATATAGAGAGTCATAAAGAATAATTGCCCCTGTTCCCTGCAACTGGAATTGTGTCCTAAGTGTATCCTGTCTGTTTACCTGCTCGTCTGCCCTGCCTCTCCTGCCTCCTTTCCTTCCTTAATTCTCAGACAGATCTCAAGTCCAGCGCCATCCTGGCTCCCCTGCTTGGCTGCCCGTGTGCTCCCGGCCAGCCCCCTCCTCCCTTCCTGTGAGTGAGTCTCTCTTCAGGCCGCAGTGAGTTTTAAAGGAAGAGGCCTCTGTCTTCCCTCTGGGATGAGTCTTCAGAGCCCTGAGCAGAACTGTCTCAGGTACCTGCCGCGTGTGTGTCTCTAGGCCAGCAGGGCCCAGCCCAGCCTCCCAGGACCAGTCTGGCCCAAGGTCCTCCAAGTCACCCTCAGAAGTCTGACAATGTCCTTGCTTCTAGGGTGGTAGATGTTCCAGGTGCACTCCCTGCCCCAGACCTGGACTCTGCCATGATTCTGATGAGCCCTGGTTCACTTTGGTACTTAGAGACCACAGTCTGGGTCCTAGGGGTGCATATTGGCATTTGGTTGGTGAGCAGAACTGAGATATTTGTGTTTATTTTTCAACTATATCATGAGTCTATCCAATCAATTCAGAACTGCAGGCTTTTACTTACTGTACTTTACATCTCTTTCCCCTTTAGCTCATGCTGAAAAATCACGGTTTCCAGCAACATAATTACTCATTAACTTACTCCACAACCACAAGCAGCATCTTAGAATAACAATCGTAACAGTGCTACCAACAATATAATTACTGAAACCTGTTTAATTAATATGTTTGCTTTTTGTTTTGTCCTTAGAGTACATCCCATCAGGAAGGCGTGCTCCATCGCTGTGTTTTGGAATAACTTCTCTTTTTTTCTGAGGCAGGGTCTCACTCTGTCACCCAGGCTGGAGTGCAGTGGCACAATCACCACCCGCTGCAGTGGCACACTCCTGGGTTCAAGTAATCCTCCTGCCTCAGCCTCCTGAGTAGCTGGGACTACAGGTGCTCACCACCATTGACAGCTAATTTTTGTTATTAATTTATTTTTGTAGAGACAAGGTTTCCTAGACTGGTGTCAAACTCCTGAACTCAAATGATCCACCTGCCTCAGCCTCCTAAAGTGCTGGGGTTACGGGCATGAGCCACAAGGCCTGGTCAGAAAAGCTTCCTTACAGCATCATTTCTTAGAGTACCTCTGTGTCACAACCCTCAGTCCGAGTGGCACAAAACCTGACGCGAACTCACAAAGACTGACCTAAGAGAAACCGCGAAGTCTGTTCCATTTATCTTATTATGTCTCAAGCTCATTCCTCAGTGATATTTCCTCACTCTACCCCAGGCATCCTCCCCAAAGGTCACACTCCAGATGCTGTCTTTACTACCGACTGTGCGCCTCCCACCCACCCCACGGCAAGCATGTCTTGTCTGACCACCACCTCCTAGTTTTTCGGCTCATCCCACCTGATACCATAACTCTTGAGTTTTTGATTTTTTTTTTTTAACTCTAGCAATACCTAGGATCCTTTAGTACTTTGCATTGTGCTCCCTGAATTTGTGGCCTCCCTTAGCTTAGGTTCCTTGGTCCATCTCTGTATCACTCCCTTGAAAATACCCCAATGCCCCCGCCCCTCTCTCCCTTTGGCAAAACCCCAACTCTGTTTAGACCTACCTCGTCGCCCCTTCTGCAGTCTGGGGCAGCAGAACATGCTTGACAAAGTCACGTAGCCAGGCCGACAGGCCTCATTTCCTTTTTAAAAATGTTTTAAATTTTCTAATTTTTTAAAAGCTGGGGTCTTGCTATGTTGTTCAGGCTAAACTTGAACTCCTGGGCTCAGGTGATTCTCCTGCCTCAGCCTCTGGAGTGGCTAGGACTGTAGGCACATGCCACAGTGCCCTCACGTCCCCAGACACCCTGGCAGATACTACCCATTTTTGGCATCTCTTAACCACAAAACCATACATGCACGTCTCTTTGTGTGGACTTTCTTCTGCTCTCCCTGCTCTTTCTTGAGTGCAGTCTAACCAGGTTCTGGACCCTACCGTCTGCTAAATAATTCTCATTGTGGTCAACATCGACTGTGTTCCCAAATTCCACAGCGGCCTCCCACCCCAAATACAAAGGGGGCAGGGCAGACCGCGGGAGCTTACCTGGACTCCTCTTTTCCATCCCAAAACACCACGGTGTACTCCTGGCCCTGGGATGAGAAGAAGGCTGTCTGCTTCCCACAGTGCAGTTCATACATGAAGGTGGCAAAGGTCGGGTCCTTCATCTGGCTCACCACCGACAGGGCCAGCGGTCGCTGAGGGAGAGAAGCCACCAGAAGAGAGCAAGGTCACTTACAACCAGATTGGTGCCCATTCTGCCTAGGAGATCAGCCAGCCCCAACCAAGGAGGAATGAGGGGTTCTGTTCATTCAGACTAGATCCAAACAGAATGAGGGATTCAAACAAGAGGCTGAAACAGCTTCAGACGTCAGGAGCAAACCCATCCAGGTATCTGGGTCACCCTTGGCTATGGCAATTTAAGCTTATCTGGTCAGGTTAGCTGAACCCTGGGTATTCCAATCCAGACCCAAGGACATACACTCTTCATCTCACTCTATTGCCCAAGCTGGAGTGCAGAACCTACTCACAGGTGCGAGCATAGTGCACCACAGCCTAAAACTCCTGGGCTCAAGTGATCCTCCTGCCTCAGCCTCCCCAGTGGCTGGGACTATAAGTCCATGTCACCATGCCCAGATAAGGACATGCGTTCTTCTAAAGAATACCCTGTTTACTCCCAATACATTAAACTAGCTCTGTCTGATTTAATAAATGAGTTTTAACTTTGAAACCACTAGCCTCTTCCCAAAACACAAAACCACCACCAACAAAAAACTAGCCTCAACACTGTAATATGATCCCTGATTCTCACAACGAAACCTTTTCCCCATCACTTTACAAAGAGACACCCACATTCTCTCTGTTCTTGCATAGGGACTGTATTGTTATAAAGGGGTTTATATACTTTGTTTGCACGGTGAAGTAACACAAAAGTCGGGGAGGAAAAGGAAGTTTGTTTCGTAAGAGTGACACGCACACACAGAGACAATGAAAGTAGGTATGTTAGGAGCAGCAAACATCACCCTCTAGAAGAAATGAGCAGAGAAGCGTTGACAATGGTGATGGTTGGGCAGCCAGGCACACACCCCCTGGGGACCCACAGCTTCCTCACATGGCAGGAGGTCCCAGGCCCTGGGCTCTGTGCCCCCAAGTACCTTCTCTGGCTTAGTGTCCCAGCACTCCATCATGAGCGCCTGCAGTCGCTGGAACTGCACTTCCTCCGGCTGCCCCAGAACTGGGCGGATGCCCTTGGACAGCTTCTTGGCAATCTGGAGCTGGTGGTGGCCCAGTGCAGGGCGCTGTCCTGACAGCAACTCGTAGAGCACCATTCCATAGGAGAACATATCTACCTGGGCACAGAACAAGCCAAGTCAGGTCCCTGCCTGGGCCCAGTGGCCTTCACAAGGTGGCCCTCAGGTGGAGGGACCAGGGAGACACAATTAGACAAGGAAAACAAACATTCCACAAACCACCTGACCATGTCCCTCTGTCCATTTATCCATCCACCTATCTGACCACTTTCTCTTCTATCCATTTTCTCACCCTTCCTTCTTTCCATCCATCCATCCATCCATCCACTTGTCTTCCTGTACATTTATCCATTCTCTTCTGTCCATCCATCTATCCATCCGACCACCTGTCCTGCACATTTATCCATCTGTCTTCCTATCCTTCCTCTTTTCCATCCACCCATCCGACTTCCCACCGTATTGTCCATTTGCCCATTGTCCCATCCATCCATCCATCCATCGATCCATCCTTCCATCCAATAAAACACACTGAGAACTTGCTGTTAGTCACTGATTAAGGACTCCAAGGAGGTCATGGTCCTTATTGCCTTGAGTACCAAGACAAGGCAGGAAAACACACACCCTCAGCTTAATGTGCTTGGTACTAAAAGTGCTATGTATTGCAACTCATAAAAAAAGGAGTGTCTCCTGGATCACAACATGTTGTCTCCTCTAATTTTCATAATCAAAAAGGTCCAGCAAGGAAAAATTTATACAGACCCCTATAAGGGTCAAGAAATAACATTTTAGCAGGAGAATGACTGAGATAGATAGACTTGAGAATTTTAAATGTGAATGTTTCCATGATAATCTGAGTTTCAAGGTGACCTCCTTGTTGAAGTCATCTACTATTATGAAGCTCTTATTTTTGTTGCTCTGATTTGCCTTTTCTATGGGCAACAACCACAGGTGCTGAGCTAATCCATACATGCGCAGGTCATTCCTACAGGAATTAGTCAATGACCATCTGAAAAATCACCAGATAATAAGAAATTATAGACAAGGGAATTTTAATGCTGGGTGATCAATTAACAAGGCTGGCACTAGATGGAATACATGCATGGTAAGATGACTTCAAGTTGTGTGTGTGCCTGCATCTACCAAGTAGCCATCAGGGATAAATGTTATCAGAAGATCAACATTTAGTCATTGTCTCAACTGAGGCTGGCGGTGCAGTTGCCAGGGGATGCCAGCTTGTTCTTTCACTCTTCTCCTGGTTTGGCATTCAACTTGGCCAGCACCCTGTGGCCAGGACTTAAGGCCAAGGGTCTTTACCGTCCTTATTCTGTCTGCTCCTCCTGAGCGCCCTGCAAGGCTGGTCCTGTGTCCTCACTGTGGACATCTAAATGTGAGTTGGAGCCCAAATCCAGACCTGTTTCTCTCTTGGACTCTTCATCTGCTGTTTACAGCCTCTACAATGTTACTGAATCAAGGTCTGAGAACGCTGAGGCTAAGGAGAAGTCAACCTTGCTACAAGCAGACAGACATAGGCCCCTGCACCCTTCTGGTTCAAGCCAGAACCTCCCTCATTGAGCAAGGGAGAGTGAGAAAAATGTGCTTTTGGGGATGCTGAGCCCCGAAGCTTCAGGTGCCTCCAGGACTGCCCGGCTAGCCTCAGGGCTGGGCTCCTACACTGTGGGGCTGGGCCAGGGGATCCAGGCACATACCTTCTCATCATATACAATGCGAGGCCTGATCTCTGGGGCCTGGTAGCCAGGAGTGCCCTCCACGCCTAGGGCGCCCTCATGGAATGACTGCCTCGAAATCCCGTAGTCAGATAGCTTGATGTTGACGTGCTCCTTGACGTCAAGGGACCACACCAGAATGTTGTCCGACTTCAGGTCGCAGAAGATGATGTTTTTCTTGTGCAGGTAGGCCAGGCCCGAGGCGATCTGGTAGGCTATTTTTTGGGTGAGCATGTGTCCCAGGGGTATAAAGGAAGAATCTTGCAAAGAAAAACAATTTTCAAATGTATCAAAATTTCAGTTGTGATAGAATCAAATTATCATAACAACTGTCTTTTTGTCTTCCGATCTCCCTAGATACTTTATATTTTTTTTCTTTTTTCTTTAATTGAGACAGAGTCTCCCTCTATCACCCAGGCTGGAGTGCAGTGGCACGATCTTGGCTCACTGCAACCTCTGCCTCCAGGGTTCAAGCAGTTCTCATGCCTCAGCCTCCCAAGTTGAGTAGCTAGGACTGTAGGCGCGTGCCAGCATGCCTGGCTAATTTTCGTATTTTCAGTAGACATGGGGTTTCACCATGTTGCCCAGGATGGTCTTGAATTCCTGGCTTTAAGCGACCTGCCCGCCTGGGCCTCCCAAAGTGTTGGGATTACACATGTGAGCCACTGCGCCTGGCCCTTAGATACTTTATATTCCAGTGACACATTCTCACTATTCACCAGACTGCCATAAGGGACAGAGAATGGCCTGGTTAAGTGAAATAGTATTTAGGATAGAAATGCTCATCACTGTAGCTTCATTCATGATATCTTATTCCTGGAATTGCTGGCAGTTTTGCTGAATGAGCAAGGGTTCGAAATCTCTAGAGTTCATCTCAGGTCAAGGCTGTCCTACGTAAAGGGGTGAGAGGCAAGTAGAAGCATTTTGTTTGGCTGGGCATGTGGCTCATGCCGGTAATTCCAGCACTTTGGGAGGCTAAAGTGGGGGGATCGACTGAGCTCACAGTTCAAGAACGACCTGGGCAACAGGGTGAAAGGCCATCTCTACAAACAACAACAACAAATTAGCTGGGTGTGGTGGCGTGTGCTTGTAGCTACTTGGGAAGTTGCGGTGGGAGGATGGCTTGAGTTCAGGAGGTCAAAGCTGCAGTGAGCTGAGATTGCACCACTGTCCTCCAGCCTGGCCAACAGAGTGAGATCCTGTATAAAAAAAAGTACAGAATTCTGTTTAAAAAAGTATCTTCCACTGAGGCAGAAGTGATTGATTTTCATAGCATTTCTTCTTCCTTAGTCAAAAGACAGCTACCTTTCACCCTCTGGCCACTCTGGAGTTTAGCTGCTCTTTTCTCAAGGTAAATTACTTCGACATTTTATTTTAAAATATGGTCCCACTGACCCTGCGGTCTCAGAGTCTCAGCAGCGGTGTACGTGTGCAGTTGAGAAAGTGATTCAGTGCAGCTCCCGTGCTCGGTGCCCTCCCAGCGAGGCCTGTTACCATCCTCCTTTCACAGGCAAATAAACTCAGCGGCTTCCCGGACCGCGGCGGAGCCTGGTCTTAGCCGACTCCAGAGTGTGCGCTCCCCCGTCCTCGCCAAGGCTCTGCCTAGTGACTGGACCTGGCGGGGTGCCTGGCCTCACACCCAGGGGATGGTCACACGAGCCATGGGTTGGGCGTGCCCTGGGCTTGCCAAGGCCACCTGAGGCTCTGCCCCCCGTGCCAGGCAGGAGGCGCCCGGGGCTCTGTCGGTCTCAGGGGCCGGGTGGGGCGGCGTGCCGCGGTACCTCTGGCGTTCTCGGACAGCACCGTGTTGAGGCTGCTGAGCGGCGCGAGCTCCAGGGCGAAGCAGAGCGGGTGGATGCTGATGCCGATGAGCGCCACGATGCAGGGGTGCTGCAGCGCGTGCAGCATGCTGGCCTCCTGCCGGAACTCGGAGAAGTTCTTCATGGCATCCGTGGCCCGCAGGTGCCTCAGCATGGTGTCTGCCAGGGACAGCGCAGTGTCAGCCAGCAGGACATGGGGTGCCTGCAGCCTCAGGCCTCTCTAAGGCAGCACAGAGCTTAGACCCGGGCAGCATATGTCTGAGAAAAACAGCACCAACCTGGGACCCACTTACCTGCCGGTACATTAGCAAAGTTCTTGAATTTTTTGATGTGGAAGCGCTTGACGGCCACGGGCTGGCCCTGGTACCGGGCCCGGTAGATGACGGTGCCACTGCCGCCCTGGCCCAGGACGCTGCCCTCGTCCTCGCTGTGCTCCAGCTTGCTGTTCTCCAGGAAGAGCCTGCCACACACGCCCGGCATCAGCCACATCGCCCCCACCCTGACGCGGGTGGGTCCTGGGCTGGGTCATTTGCCCCAACGGCCGAGTGTCATGGTTCAAAGCCATCTGTGAGGCTGGACAGATCTGGGCCACCCCGGCCCTGCCACTTGTGGGTGAGCACACCTGGGTGGGTTATGCAGGCTTGCTAAGCCTCAGTCTCCTCTGTACAGAGGGCTCAGGACAGGAACGGCCTCAGAGGTGGTGATGGCTGGCACAGGGTGAACCCCACGGAAGTGGTGGCCGTAGAGAAAGGATCCCTTTGGAAGTTTTCTTCTGAAAGGAGATGTTTCCTATTTCCTCCCCGATTCTCTCCCTAGTTATGATTTGGGTTAGCATAGGTACAATAAACTGTAAGAACAGATTTGAGGGGTCCAAGGCTCAGTGCTAGGGCTACAGACAGGAGTCAGCGTTTGACAAAGAAGGTAAACGAGGCTCTGGGTGGCAGCTCTCCCTTCTCTCCCCTTCCTGAATGCCTGAGGAGCACTGGCTGCACTTATCTGCTGGCCCTAGAGCTGGTGGGGAGGTAGGAGTGGAAAGGAGAGGCAGCTCAGGAGAGAGCAGCTCTGGCTACGAGGGGAAGGGGGAGCCATATGGGGAGGCAGGATGGCTGCACTTGCAAAGCACTCTTCCCAGTTGGGCCTATCAAGGCCTCCAAAATGGAAAGCTGGCAGCCTGTTTCCTTTCAGGCAGCTGAGGATGGGAACCTAAAAGGTACTGAGACTGGTGGGAAGCCATGGCCGGGGCACCTGCCCGCCCCAGAGGGGTCTTCCTGGAGATCACTCGGCAACTGCACAGCGAGGAACGCCCCGTGACCTGCACTGTGTTCTGGGAGGGGCCTTCGGGGCATACCTGGCCGGGAAGTCGGTCATGAACAGTTCAGGGACCAGCTCCTGCAGCGGCACGGGGAGGTCCGGGTGTCTGGGGCAGGAGATGAAGTCCCGCTCGATGGCCGTCAGGACACAGTCTTCCATGTCGAAGTACTGCACATCCTCTGATTTCTCACTGGGGTCCGTGTGCTGGGCCCAGGCTGTCTCGCAGACCGGGCAGGGCACGTACTGCTCCATGAGTGGCGTCCCGTCGCTCTCTGTGGCCGTCAGGGCTAAATAAGGACAGAGCAGGAGACAGCTTCACAAGAAGGTGGTGCAGGAGGGCCCCCGAGCAGCACTCTGCACCCCAGGCCCTGAGGCCTTCGCAGCAGGGGAGCTGCCTGGCCTGGCCTGTACCCAAGAGACAGGCTGAAACCCATTGCCACATTCGGGTGCCTTTTTGGAGAGCGCAATTGTTTGTCCTGAAAGACGTGTCCAGGGAGGGTTCAGGATGCTTCTGAGAACTGTCCAGTGGTTGGGACACTGAGCAGGCTGGCTGGGGGGCCTGAGAGGAGGGTAGGGATCCCTCCTGCATGACTGGGCCCTAACAGGTCATCGCAGACTAGCTCTGAGCTATCCTCCAACCATCACAGCAGTGGGGAAGGCACCCTTCTTTCTTACAATTAGAAACATCAGGTTTACAATGTCCATGAAAGGCAATGCAGGGGCAGAAATGAGTGCAAATTATCATGGGGGGAACATTGGCTGGTGGGGAGCTGCAAAGTGCCCAGAAGTGTTCACATGGGCCTAAGGGCCCCTTAGACAGCCAAGTGCCTCCCAAATCACCATGACACACACACCCAACTGCCTTCTCCGAGGGCTCCTTTCTAAGCCTTTTTTCCTTGTAGGTCACCCTTCCTGCCAACAGTGTGAAGGACCCCAACCCTGACAGAGACCAGACCCTGGGATCTGGAATGTGTATCCTGAGTGCATTCTGCCACTGCCTCTTAGCCACCTTCCCTGATGCTGTCTGGGATGCAGGCATTGCATGCAGGTGAGGCCGGCCCAGGAGGCCGGGGGACCCGCCGAGGCTTGCAGGGGCAGCATTGGAATTCCAAACCTGCTCTCCCATAGCTGCTTGGCCTCCAGCGTTCAGGGGCTGAGGCTCTCCGGCAGCCTGTCCCACAGCTGCTTGGCCTCCAGCGTTCAGGGCTGAAGTTCTCGGGGCAGCCCCTCCCACAGCTGCTTGCCCCATTAAACCCCGGATGGCCTCCCCCTGGCAGGCTGCTCTGGGAGTCGTCTCCACCCCAGGAGCAAAACAAACAGGAGGCCTCAGGAACTTCACTCAAAGAGTACTTTTTTGGGGTGAACTATCAATGAAGAAACAGATCCAAAGGGTCTGAGAAGGGCGGTGTTAGTGGTTTGATCACCGCCAGGATGGGTGGGGCGGCAGGGAAGGAGAGCAAGGCCCCTTGGCGGCCACGGCTCCCCTCCATCCCTGCCCCTGCACAGGGGATAAATTTCCATCTGCCGGCTCCCCTGCAGTTTCAGCCACACAGTCCTCACTGTGAAAACGAGACACGTGTGAGCTCACACTGAGCATCTCCGTGGACCACTCGTGGTACCAGCGTCATCTTTCTTGCCACGCCTGTGGGCAGCTGGCAGGCCGCTTCCCTGCACATTCCCAGTGGGGTCCGAGCCCAATCCTCCCTGTGGGACTCCCCCCAGTGACAGAGCTGGACTTCTCGGGGGCCAGGACTCCCAGCAAAGTGCTGTTAAGACCCCCTAGTTTTCTTGGGCTGAATCCCAGTGGGATTTTTGTCCACCCCGAAAGCAGCAGCCCCACCCTGATTCATAAGAAATATTAGCATGAATGAGGGCTTGCTTCTAGCATCTCCCCTTACCAGGAAACCACTGATCAATCAAGGAATTCACGTGGTCCGTGATGAAAGCCATGGCTGAGAAGTCCCTCACTTCTGATTGGCAAACAATTTTCATTCCTCCGCTTTTCTTCTTTTTCCAGTTCACGTCGGAAGATTCCACACTGCAATCCAGAGACCAAAAGGAGCCCATTGCGATCTGGCTCTGGGGGACCCTGGGATGATATCCCTACCCCCAGGGACAGGACCCAACCCCCGGGGACCTGGAGAGACTCTGTGCCCTGCAGGACCGATGGGGGACTCCTCCCTGTATGTACGTGTGTGTGGCCCTGCCTTGTTCTTGCCCCGGACCTGGTCTGGTGAAGGAGGCACAAGGAAGATTGCAGTCAGGGATGCTCAGCCTGGGAGCTGACCCTCAGGTGAGGCCCTAAGGAAGTTCCCGCACCTCCGTGAACCTCAGTATGCTCATCTGTCCAGCAGCAACCCTGGGCCTTAAGTGAGAACGTCTATGCGGAAGAGGCAGGTCCCAATCAAGCCCTCTGTAAAGTTACCTCCCCTTTTCCCTTCTTCTCCTCTCACAGAGCTGAAGAATATTTTGCAAAGTTCATTGTAAACATTAAAATAATCTTGGGTGTTTATCATTTGTTAAACCTGTTGAGCTGACTTTAGGTCTACCGCTCTCAAAAAAACAAGAATAAATGGCACAGGGAGCTGAGTTCCGTGTCTGGTTATGGGCAGTGGAGATGGGGGCTGAGGAGTCTCAGTGTCCCCTGTCCCCAGCCTGGCTTCTCACAGAACAAGGGGACGGGCAGGATGGCTGCAAGGTCACCATGGTGACCTGAATAACCATGGGAAGTGCCTGAGGCTCTCCTGAGCTCAATGGCCGCCACGTCCCTCAAGTCCTCAGCTGTGGCCGCCACATCTGCCTTTGCCTTTCCCGTCCTGCAAGGGGGGCTCAGCAGGGGTGAGGAGACCCGAGCCTCTGGGACACTCGTGGGAGGGCCTCACATTTCTAGCAAGCTGCCATGACGAGCCGCTCTCACGAGCAAAATTCTGGACACCAAGAGGATGAGGCACCCTGCTGACGTGGCCCCGGGGTGGCTGCTGTGGCACCTGCTGACCTGGCAGGTGGGCTTCCAGGTGTTCCTACCTGAGGTAGCCCCCATCAAAAGTGACCAGGAGCCCTTCCTGCCAATAGATGGTCTGATTTCTTTTCACTCTGAATGTGCTACAGCGATTTCTCTGGTTTCCTGTAAAACTGTAAATGGTGACTTTCCTGTTCCTGCTTTTAGTATTCTTCTTGTTTTCAAAAAGCTGAAAGACAGAGAAAAGACCCTGCTTAAGTATTCTGGGCTCCTCGCTGGCCCTGGGCAGAGCTCTGCAGAGGCCGGGCTGGGCCCCATCTTGATAAATGTCCCCCATCTTTCCCACCCTCTCCTCCCACGCTGCTCATCCCTGCTGCCAAATTGAACGTTACATTAGCTGACGGGGTCTCCAGGGAATTCCGGAAACACAGTTTTTCCAAAGAATTGAAAAATAGGCTTTCCTTTAAAAATTTTTTCCCTTTCTGACTTTACAAGCAAAAATTCATATTAGAAAATGTAGAAAATACAGAAAAATGTAAGAGGGAAAACAAAACACCAATTTAACACCAAGCAGAGAGATCGTTCAGATTTTGGTATATATTATTCCAGGATTTTTTTTTCTATCTCCATATGTTTGTGAAAAACAGCTGAAGCCATATTGGATTTCTAATTTCATATATGTTAAAAAACCTCACCTTTCCTATGCCATTAAAAACACACACAAAATTCATTTTTCTAAAGTTTACTATTCTATTAAGCATAGTAATTTCCTGAACCACTCTCTTGTGGAAGTGTAAGTTGGTGCCAATCTTTTGCTCCCTCAAAACCACCTTGAGTTACATGAGAAAGGCACAGAGCTTTCTCTGATTGAAAATGATGTCTTCAGTTTAGATGTTTACCAGTCGGATTATTGGTCCAAGGGTCTGAATGTTTTAAAGCTCTCCATGTATCCCAAGGAATCGCTTTTTGAATGACGAGACTGTCCTGTGCGCTGACTACCAGTGTGCGCAGGGCCACTTCGTGCCCCGGGTTGGGGATTACGGCTCAGCTTTTTGCTAATGTGATGGATGAAAACTGGCATCTCACTGCTGCTTGAATTTGCATGCCTTTGATGAGTGATGAGACTGCACTCTTTTCCCCCTCCTGTCACCCATCTGAATTTCAATAGGACTTCTTTCCTAACTTCGAGTGAGGGAAGCTGCTGCCCGGAAGGGCGCCCTGGCCTCCAGGCCCAGCTGGGCCCCACTCGTGAGCTCAGCCTCCCACGATGCTAGTGCTCCATGGCCCTCCCCTGAGAACACAGCGGGACACAGAGTTCAAAGGGAGGGCAGAGGAATGGGAACGTAGGAGCACCAGCGCCTGCGCACACTCCTTCAATCAGTGCACCCTTCTGGCGCTATAAACCAATCTCCATCCCCGCTAGCACAGGCTGCTACTGTCACGATGGACTTTAAGGCTTTTGCATTGATTTTTCTTACCATTTCAGTAAAAATGGGAAGATCAAAGAACATTTTTATAGAGCTAAGAAGTTATAATTTAATAAGGGCTTTCTAATTAGGATGTAGCAACAATAAACTCATATGGAGTTTAATGTCAAGGATTTGACAGTCAGGGATTATGCCAGAGGTTCGCAAAACCAGAAGTGTGTCAGAATCCCCTGGAGGGTTGTGAAAACCAGTGCGGGGTTCCCCCCTGGAGTTTCTCATGCAGTGGGTTTGAGGTGGGGCCTGAGAACGTGTGTTCCTCACACGTTCCCAGGTGAGGCTGATTTTGCTGGTATAGGAACCCCACTTTGAAAAACACCACTGTAGCAAATGTTGCTTCCATGTTCCTGCCCTGCATGAAATTAATGTTGCCTGACAGTGGGGACTCCTTCCCGTAACCCCAGGTAAACCCACAGAAGTTAACTCCTTGGGCGGGGGGTCTCCACCAGAACCAACGTAAAGTTCTGCACAAGTGGTTCTCAAACTGGACTGCACAGGGGACTCGCCTGGGAGCCTTAAAAATAACAAAGAGGAATCACTTTTTCAAACCATGCCACACTCAAAGATCCTGATTCAATCGGTCTGGAGTGTGGTCTGCGTCTTTTAGAATTTCCTCCAGGCGAGTCTAGCGTGCAGCCAGGACGGCAAAACCGTGCTTCTAACGTCACGGTTCTCCAAGTGTGGTTGCTGGGCCAGCAGCATCACCTCGGGGAATGGATAGAAATGTGAATTCTTGGCCTCAGTCCACACCTACTGAATCAGAACCTCGGGTGGGGCCACCAAACTGTGTTCTAACAAACTCCAGGTGGTTTTGAGGTGGGCTAACACTGAGAACCACTGTTTATAAAGGGCGTGTTCTGTCTAAGGAGGGTGCTGCTTTGGAACTCCCAGGATGGCTTCAATGGGTTAGCCAGCAGCCCATGCCACACCTGCCCCCGGCACTACATTGGTGGCATGGCTCTAGGAGAAGGGTCTCCAGGCAGGGGCTCCCCAGCAAAGGGCATTCCCCTCCCCCAGTGGTACAACTGTAGGTGGCTCTCGGGCATCTGTCTATGCAGAAACCGCAGCCATAATACCTGCAGGTCCATCTCCGCCAGGCTGATCAGCATCCGTGCTATAAACCTTTGCCAGAAGCCAACGGGAACGAAGCTCATCTTAAATACCCTCTGAATGGTGTTGGCTGTGGGGTGCCGCATACCGTGGGTGTCCAGGCCAGGTTTAGATGGAAGGAGATGGGGAAGGAGGTAGCTGAAACACACCAAGGGGGACTGGTGAACAGTGGGGCCCAAGCTCCACTGCAGGGCCCTGACCCCAGCAGATGGCCTGATCTGGGGACAGGCTGTGCTGGAACACCTCAGGCTGCTGGGTTCCTTCCTCCCAGGGCCTTTGGAATTCTGTTATTAGTAAGAGAAGGGTGGTTTATATGATGAGAAATAAATACTCCAAAGGCAAATGAAGACTGGTCCCATTAATATGAGTCTCTCATGGTTTCTAAAAGTCTAGAATAAGGCTAAGGGAAGACATGAAAACATCATGGTCCTAAAAATGTCAGACACAGCAAATGGGACTCAATTCTCTATAAATGGGGTTGCAGTTGGGGAAATCACTTAACATTAACTTTGGTTGATGAAGGAAAAACAAACACAGCTGCAAGGTTTCAAGGACAATGCAGATATTAGGGTCAGAGTAACATTTTTGGCCTTTAAAGCTATTTATTATTCTTGGCCCGTTGACATGATGAGATTGCCTTAAAAGTTAGAATAAGCCTGTTTTGTGCGGAAGAGGGATGTTTTACGAGAACACTCTCCTTCATCATAAAAGTGCTGCATCATTGCGTCAGCAAGGGCTTCACGTCTTTTGTCATCTTAAAACAGCTGAAACCTGGGAGGTCCCTCCAAAAGGGTGCCTGAAAACCAGCAACGGCTGCATGCTGTGGGGCTGCGGGGGCAGGCACCGGACAGGCACAGGACGGCCCCTGGGTGTGCAGATGCTGCACTCCTTCCCAATAAAGGTTTTACCTTCAGCTCTCCTAATCTTAAATCTATTTCAGTCCAATAAATGTCCTTAGAACTTTCTGGAAAAGACTCCCTAAACTGTAAGAAAATTCAGTGACAGCCCATGGCCCGAGCATACAGGCGCAAGTCTGGGCTCTGACTTACATGCTCTGACACATGGGTATACAATGGGGAGAGAAAGGATCCCCTCTTGGCAGGGCTGGTGAAGGTAGACGGGGCTGTGCAGATGACACAGCAGACACAGGTGGTGAAGCAGGAGGCCTTTTCAGCCTTTCAGATCTTGAGTGAAAGGACATTCCCAACCTCTTGCTAGATGCCTCTTCATCAGAGTGTCCTGTCTTATTCCTATACATCTGAAAATTCCTTGCTTCTCTATCTGCTCAGTGTTTGTTCCCCATACAGGAGGCCCTGGGCCGTGCCTGCTGTTTCTTTCTGCTTTTTCTACTTCATCTCATGCATCCTGGGTCTCTCATGTGGCCCTCTTACAGTGGCGGTGCCCCATGTCTTTCTTGCTCTTCTCCTTGTTGGAGTGTGCTTAGAGAGTGGGGGGAGCATTGTCTGTCCCCAGGCGTCCCAGCACGATGTGTGGTGGCACACAGAAGAGGTGCTCCATGATGTTTTTGAGGGCAGAGGTTTAGAAGGTGACATGGCAAATAAAGAGATCCTGAGTGGCCACAGAAGCCAGTTCTCAAGGGAAGCAGTGGTCTCGAGGTAGTGGAGCCGCTGTCTCCGGGTTTCAGAGCAATTACGAGCTGGGAAAGGCCGTCCCAGGGAATGACCAGTGAGTCGGCAGGACAGGTCCTAAGAGGTAAATTCTTCATGTGTTTGATGAACGTAAAGCAGTGAAACCCTGGCAGGGCACAGTGTCTCCACCGAGGTGCTGGCTCATGCCACCCCACTGAGACAGCCTCAGACAGGGGCCGCAGCCCTTCTCAGAGTCTGCTGAGAGGCGAGGACCTTCCTCCTGAAAGAAGCACAAAGGCTTAAAACTGTATGGTACTTCCAGGGGGTTCATGGAGATTTTCTGAGGGGCTGGAGGGGTTCACTGCAGGTGGGAAACCATGCTCTGAGAGGAGCCGCAAATGTGTCTGTCTGCACAGATCCAGGGATCCCAGCAGCCTTAGAAAGCTGATGATGCCAGGAGCGGGGACTTGCCTGGGGCACAAGGGAACCATTATGCCTGCACTGAGACGAAACGTGTCCCACTATTCCTGGATGTGTATAGAACCCGACACCATGGCTATGAGTACCTACCACGAAGAAACAGTAACAATAACTGGACTGTCAATACTGGATGTCTTGGGAGCTTAAGAGACACTGTTCTGAGTATTTTACATGTATTTGTCAGTGGCTGTTCCCATACAGGAGGCCCTGGGACATGCCTGCTACTGTTTCTTTCTGCTGGTCTGAATATTTTACGTGTATTATCTAATTTAATCCTCACAACAACTATCATACTTATGGTAATTATATTATACCCATTATGCAGACGAGAAAGAAGGTAGTTGGGATTCATACTTGGGCGTCCCAACTTCATATTCTAACCTGCTGTGCCATAAGCCTTGGTGAGGACCTGGCCGTGATCACGCTGATGGTCTTGTTCAGGCCAACACACACACACACACACACATTATAAATACGTGTACGTTTTATACATATAAAAACTGACTTCATATAGATAACTGACTTTCTTTTACTGAGTACTCATATCTCCTCACTCCTCTAACCTGCAATAAAACAATCTGAAAGTTGTCAGATCCGGCAATGTTGTAAACACACAGGCTGCCTTACTCTGAACGTTCTCATGGACCAAAGTTAAGGACACCGCTGGGCCATGTTATGAGAGGCTGTGGAATTTTGAATTTCTCTTTGGGGTTTTATTTTTTAAGGAACCCAGAGAGCTGGAGCATCAAGAAAGACTTGAGGCCCCTCCCATACCTAGTGGGAGGTGGGTGAGGCCTCAGGCAAAGGTGGGGCCAGTGGCTGGTTCCCAGGTGGCTGGGTCTCTGGCCTCACTGTGCAGAATCCAGGCCTGCTCCCCAGAAGTCTCCAGGGGACACCCCTGTAGAGATCTGGAGCTGAGGACGCAGAGTGGCGACGTGTTCTGTGGGTGCTGCATGGCAACGTTCTGTGGATTTGGATCCTGTGGATTTGGATCCTGGATACAGCTTCATTGCCAACATCAGCATCAAACCCAGGAAGCGGCTGATATGGAAACTAGTACTCAGAGGCCTGAGGACCAAGCTGGTTTAGGGCAGAGCATCGTGGCAGGTCTCACCCCTCGTGTGCTCCCCCAGCCTGGCCCTCGTAGGGGTCCCACCCCGAGGGGAGGCGTTCAGTTCAGCTACTTCAGAAGATATATCCTGGCAATGGGTAGCACAGAGGAGAGCAGGAGGAAAGAAGAAGCCAACACTCCACTTGGTTTTGATGAAAACCAAGCCTCAAAAGTGAGAATTTGAAGGAAGAAAAGTTAAGTAATAGCTCATAAAGAATCTGCACAAATCCCCCGACAAGAGCACCCTGCTTGTAAGGCTAGGGGGCCTCACTGCCTCTCCCCTGCCTTCCATGGGCCAAATGCCAAGGCCAGAGCACATGCTGTGGGGAGGCAGAGAAGTGTGCTGCCCAACGCTCAAGGGCCGACAGCATAACTGAGGGTCCGGGCAGGTGGGTAAGAGGTAACAAGTAGGGGAGTGTAAGGGCAGTAAAAGCCACAGGAGGATGGTGGCAGAGCTCTCGGAGGGGCAGTAGGCTTCTCAGAGGCCCCTGGGCTGCAGCAGAGCAGGCGGCTGGGCATCCTTGATCACATGAGAGGAGGTGGCATGGGGTCAGAGGTCCTCAGCGAGGGGTCAGGGGTGACGAAGACTGAGGAGGACCCCTGTCTGCCCAGAAGACAATGGGGTGACACCTTTAAAAGACTGACATAAAAATGACCCAGAATTCTACATCGAAGAAAATTATACATCAAAAAATTAGTGTTAATAAAGACATTTTCATATAAACAAAAGTCTTGTCTAAAAAAGAGAATTTGTTTCCATCAGACTTAAAGAAATGCTACACGTAATTCTTCAGGATGAAAAGAGATTATACCAGATGGAAAGAAGTGAAGAGCACCAGAAACAGTCAACATTTTTCCCTTAATTTCTTAAAAGACTACTGATTGTTTAATTATTCAAAGCAAAAGTAATAAGACTATATTATGGGGTTCATTACATACATTGTAGTCCTCCCTTATCTGCAGTTTTTTTTTCATGGTTTCAATTACTGGTCCAAAAATATCAAGATATTTAGAAAGAGAGAGAGAGAGACCACATTTACATAACTTCTATGACAGTATGTCATAATTATACTGTTTTGTTGTTACTGTTGTTAATTTCTATGTGTTGTTAATCACTTACTGGGTTACAATTAAACTTTATCATAGGTATGTAGATAAAGGAAAAGGCATAGTATATGTAGGGCTCAATACTATCACAGTTTTGGGCATCCACTGGGGTCTGGAAATCCACCAGCTGTGGATAAGGGGGACTACTGTATAGAAGAAACGTGGATGACAGCAAGAGTACAGAGGGTGCTGGGAGGGGGTAATGTCCCGGTATCATGCTAAGGTTTTTGCACTTAATTCAAGGTGGTATAATATTAATTACAAGTAGATTGTGATAAGGTAAGGATGCATATTCTAATCCCAAGAGTAACCACTAAAACACAGTACCAGGAAGAATGGCCAAAAACCCAACAGAGAGCATGAAAATACTAAAATAAAATTTAACTCAAAAGAAGGCAGGAAAGAATGAACAAAATAACAAAAACAGATGGTATAAATACAAAATAAATAGAGAAATAGTAGGCTTAAACCCAACCATATAATTAATTATGATAAATGTAAATGAATCAAATATTCCTATTAAAAGGCAGAGATTATCGGATTGGATAATGTGCTGTCAGCAAGAGATTCATTTTTAACAGAGACCATAACCTGCTACTAGAAGAATAGGGAAAAAACCCAGGTAGAACTAAAAGAGCTGGTGTGGCTATTTTAACATCAGACAAAATAGACTTCAAGAAAAGGAGTATTACCAGTGATAAAGAGAAACACTGTATAATGAAAAAAGGGTCACTTCATTACACAGGCATGACACCAATGTGTGTATGTAACCAATAATGGCTTCAAAATATATAAAACAAAGCCTGTCAGAACTGGAGAGAGAGGTAGACTTATCATTAGATATTTTACCATCTCTCTCTTAGTAATTGATAGAATGAGTAGGAAAAAAATCAGTGAGAATACGGAAGATTTGAACACGTTGTTTACCACTCTGAGCTAATTAAGGTTTATAAGATACTACAGCCACAACACAGAAAACTCGTTTCTTGTGTGCACTCCAGACTTTCACTGGGAAAGATCACACATTGGCCCATAAAATAAGTCTCAATGAATTTCAAAATACAGAAATCTTAGAATATATTCTCTGACCAAAATAATATAAGATATATTAGAAAATCTTTCGAACTAAATGATAAAAACACAACATAGCAAAATTAGTTGTATTTGTCATATAAAGCAGTGCTTAGAAAGTTATGGCTTTAAATGCTTACATAGAAAATAGGAAAGGCTTAAAATAAATGACCTAAGCTTCTACCTTAAGAAGGAAGAACAAGAAGCACAAATTAAACCCAAAGTTAGCTGAAGGAAGACAATAATAAAGAGCAGTAATAGATGAAATAAAAGAGAAAAATAATAGAAGAAATCAGCAATGGCAACGGTTCGTTCTTTAAAACTATTCCAAAAATTTGATAAACACTTAGCATGACTGATCAAGAAAGAATGAGAGAAAAGACATATTATTAATATCAGGAGAGAGAGGATATCACTACACATTCCAGAGATATTTTAAATATCTTTATGTTAATACGTTCTGCACCACAGATGAAATGAAAAAATTTATTGAAAAAAAGTAACTTACCAAAACTGACACAAGAATAGAAAATTTTAATAACCCTATAGCTAATAAATAGATTGAATTTGTAATTAAAAACCCTCTTGTGAAGTAAACTCCAGGCTATAAATTCTATCAAACTGTTAAGGAAGGTCTAACACCAACCTTATACAAAATCTTGGAGAAAATAGAGAAGGAAAAAAATCTTTTCAATTCATTTTATGAAGACGGCCTATGTCCGATAACCCATAAAGACTTTTCATCAAAGTACCAACCAATATCCCTCATGAACATAGATTAAAAAATTCTTATGCAAAACAGGAGCCACTGAAATCTGGCATTAGATAAAAAAGATAATAAATCATGAACACTTGGTATGAATCTTGGGAATACAAGGTTGGTTTAACATTTGAAAATCAATCAACATATTTAACAGAAAAATAACTGAAGAAAAAATTAACGGAGGCAGAACAAGCATTTTCGGGGGACAAAATTCAGTACCCATTTATGATAAAAGCTTTTAGCAAACTGGGAATAAAAGGGAACTTCCTCAATCTAATAAAGTTTCCATGGATAACAAAGCTCTGCAGAAAACATCACACTTGATGGTGAAAGACTGAATGCTTCCCCCCTGAGATCACACAGAATGACGCCTTCTCTCATCCCTTCTATTTAAACCTTTGCTAGAGATCTGAGCCAATGCAATCAGGCAAACAGAGCAAAAAAACATGTGAAGATTAGAATGAAAAAAGTAAAACTGTCTTTTTTTCCAAAAAGAAGCATACTTAGAAAATCCTGAAAAATCTACTGGAGCTAATAGGTGAATTTAGCAAGGTTTTTGGATATAAGGTAAATATTTAAAAATAAATTATATTTCTGTATACCAGCAACAAGAAATGGAAATCAAATTAGAAGATATGTCATTTACCCATATCGGAGAACATAAATTGTGTAGACACAAATTTAACAAAAGATGCAGAAAATCTGAATACTGAAAACAAACCACTGTGGAGAGAAACTTTTTAAAAACCAAAATAAATGAAGAGATATACCATGTTCATATTGGAAGATTCAATATTTCTAAGATGTCAGCTCTCTTTGATCTGTAGATTCAATGTAATCTCCATAAAAATCACAACGGTTTTTTAAGAATCAGACAAGCTGATTCTAAAATTTAGATGAAAATGCAAAGGATCTAGAATAATCCAAAATAATCTTGAAACAGAAGAACAAAATTGGAGGGTGTCATATGCTGAATAATGAGCCCCAAAATATCCAGGTCCTAAACCCTAGAACTGTGATTGTTACCTTACATGGAAATAGAGACTTTGTAGATGTGATTAAGTTATGGACTTTGAAATGGGGGAAAGATCCCACATTATCTGGGTGGACCTTAAGTGCAGCCACAAGTGTCCTTAAAAGATAGGGGGAAGAGAGAGATTTGCACAGAAGAAGGCAAGATGGCCACTGGCACAGGGTGCCATGCTGCTGGGAGGGACGGCTTCAAGATGGCTGACTAGAGGCATTTCAGACTTGCCTCTGACACTGAGAAGAGGCAAAACAGTGAGTAGATAATCACATGTTGAATAGATCATCCAAGAGGGAACACTGGAATTCAACAGAAAAGTGACAGGAAATACCTAAGGCAAGGAAGGAGAAGGAAGCAAGGCAGCCTGCTAGGCTGAGAGCTGAGAGAGACTCCCCAGTGTGGGGAAAGGTAAGTGAGAGATCCCCAGTGGTCGACATTCCCACTCTGGACTCCTGAAATCCAAGGCACAGGAGAGCCCCTCACCCTTTGTGGGCCCTGAAACTAACTGATGGGAGATTGTGCAATGGCACTGCTCGGAGGGTGCTCACTCTAGGTCTCACACTCTCTGAGACCTGAGCAGCCACACTAAGGAGGCAATTTATTTATATTTTAATTTTTAATTTCAATAGGGCTTTGGGGAGCAGGTGGTGTTTGGTTACATGATAAAGTTCTTCAGTGGTGATTTCTGAGATTTTGGTGCTCCCATCACCTGAGCAGTGTGCACAGTACCTGATGTGTAGTTTTTTATCTCTCATCCCCTCCCACCCTTTCCCCTGAGTCCCCAAAATTCATTGTATTATTCTTATGCCTTTGCATTCTCATAGCTTAACTCCCAATTATAATTTGGAACATATGATGTTTAGTTTTCCATTCCTGAGTTACTTCACTTAGAATAATGGTCTCCAATTCATCCAGGTTGCTGCAGATGCCATTATTTTATTCCTTTATATGGCTGAGTAGTATTCTATGGTGTATATATACCACAATTTTTTTAATCCAATTATTGATTGATGCACATTTGGGATGGTTCCATATTTTTGCAATTAGGAATTGTGCTGTTATAAACATGTGTGTGCAAGTATCTTTTTTGTATAATGACTTCTTTTCCTCTGGGTAGATAGCCAGTAGTGAGATTGCTGGATCAAATGGTAACCTACTTTTAGTTCTTTAAGAAATCTGCAAGGAGCCATTTTACAGCCCTGTCCCCAACAGACTGTGTACTGTCCCGGAGCCCAGTGGTGCTGGGGCTGAGGTGCAAGAGAAATGTGGGCTGCTACCCCTGGGGCTGAGGTGTGAGTGAGGCATAGGCTACCACCTTAAAGGCTAAGGTGTGAGTGGCACGTGTTCCCCACCCAACAGCCTAATCTGTTGCCACTGGAGGTGGCCCACCCTCCCCAGTGGCAGGGCAGCAGTGTGGCCACTGATGTCCCCAGCCTGAGCATTCCATTGCTGGCCTGGGGATCACTCCACTCCTGCCTACCATGGCTGGTACCTGTACACACCGTTGAGGGGCCTGAATACAAGCCCACCTGGCCTGGCTTCATGTCCCCTGGCCCCTGTGCCAGAGCACGTGGACTAGGGCTGAGGGACTGCCCAGCTCAGTCCACCATCAGTGGTACCTGAACACTTCTCCTGAGGGCCTAAGGTTGGGCCTACCGACTCTGCTGTTACCACTACAGCTGGTACCTACTTGCACATGTCACCCATGGCCCTGTGCACAAGCCCAACCAGCCCATTGCAGCCACTGCCAATACCAGCATGCACTGCTCAGGACCTACAGGGTTTTCCTGCCACTTCCACTGCCATTACCCACACCATGCCAGCTGCCTAGGGACCCGAGAACCCACCCACCTACCTGGCCCACTGATGCCACTACCAACATCCAAGTAAGCCTCCTGGAAGCCCAAGAATAGGCCTGTCTGGACCCTCTAACACTGGTGCCAGTATATACCACCCTGGGGTCCAAGGACAGGCATGCCTGCTGCCACCACTAGGGCCCAAAGACTGGCCCACCTGGCATCCCTGTTCCCAGCAAAACTTCCCCACAAGTTCCACTAACAACTGTACCCTAAATTACTGAGGAAATCACAGATGCCACTGACATTGTTTATAGCCAAAGAAATCATACAGATTACACTACTGCATCTATGTAGAATGAAAGCCAAAGTGCCCTACTGAACCAACACCACAGATGCATCTTCAGGAGAAAGTTCTCCCCTGTGAAGGCAAATTCAAATACTGGAAGAAGTGACTGTTACACCAGATGCACAGATATCAATGTAAGGACACAGGAAACATGAAAAAGCAAGGACACATGATACTTCTAAAGGAAAACAATAATTCTCCAGCCATACAGCCTAATCAAGAACAAATTTATAAAATCCTGGAAAAATAATAAAAAATTCTGATACTAAAGGAACTCAGTGAGATAGAAGAAAATTCTGAAAAACAATACGAAGAAATCAGAAAAACAATTCAGGATACAAATGATAAATTTACCAAAGAGATAGATATTAATATCACTAAAAAAAACCAAATGGAAATTCTGGGACTGAAGAATTCATTGAGTGAAATATAAAATACATTCAAAAGCTTCAATAACAGGCTAGATCAAGCAGAATCATAATCTCAGAACTTGAAGACAAGTCTTATAAAAAAACAGTTAGACAAAAATAAAGAAAAATGAAGAAAATAATGAGTAAATATTTTCTCAATGAGTGATATATGGGATACCATAAAGCAACCAAGTATTTAAATTACTGGAGTCCCAGAAGGTGAAGAGAGAATGAAAGGGTTAGGAAAACCTATTTAACACAATAAGAGATGAAAACTTCCTACGTCTAGCAGGTATTTAGACATCCAGATACAGGAGGCTCTGAGATCCCCAAACAGAGATAATGCAAAAAGGTCTTCTCCATGGCACATTATAGTCAAGCTGTCTAAAGTCAAAGAGAGAATTCTAAATACAGCAATAGAAAAGAATCTAGTCACCTAAGAGACCCCATTAGACTAACAGCAGATTCCTCAGCAGAAACCTTATGTCACTAATAGACTGGCCCTATAAGAACTGCTCAAGGGATCCTTAACCTGGAAGCAAAAAGAAAAGTGACATTTAACATCATGAAAACACACAAAAGTATAAAAATCACTGGTAAAGCAAACACTCAAATGAGGAAGAGAAAGGACTCAAATGGTACCACCACAGAAAACCACCAAACCACAATGATAAGCACTAAGAGAGAAATAAAGGAACAAAGAATATATAAAAACAACCAGAAAATAATTAACAATAGGACAGGAACAAAACCTCGCATATTAATAATTGCCTTGAATGTAAGTGTATTAAATTCTCCACTTAAAAGGTGTACACTGGCTGAATGGATTAAAAAAACACGATTCAATTATATGCTACCAATAAGAAACTCACTTTATCTGTAAAGACACACATAGACTGAAAGTAAAGCATTGCAAAAAGATATTCCATGCAAATAGTAGCCAAAAGCAAGCAGACATCGCTATACTTGTATCAGACAAAACAGACTTTAAGTCAAAAACAGTAAAAAGACAAAGAAGGTCATTATATAATGATAAAGGGATCAATCCAACAAGAGAATATAACAATATCAATATATATGCACCCAACATTGGAGCACCCAGATTCATAAAGCAAATATTACTAGATCTAAAGAGAGAGATATATTCTAATACTATAATAGTATGGCACTTAAACATACCACTCTCAGCATTAGACAGATCATCTAGACAGAAACTCATCAAAAAAACATTCGATTTAAATGACTTGAGACCAAAAGGACCTTACAGACATTTACAAACCAAACCCAAAATCAGCACAAGGAAAGAAACCACATAATAAATAAGGGTCAGAGCAGAAATAAAATGGAATACAGACTTAAAAAACAATACAAAGGATCAATGAAATGAAAAGTTGATTCTTCAAAAACATAAACAAAATTGATAAATCACTAGCTAGAGTAACCAACAAGAGAAAAGACCCAAATAACCAAAATTGGTAATGAAAAAGGAGACATTACAACTGACACCACCAAAATACAAAAGATCATCAGAGACTATTATGAAGAACTATATGTTAACAAACTGCAAAGCCTAGGAAAAAAAAACAGACAAATTCCCAGAAATATAAAACCTTACCCAAAGTTAATCAGGAATAAAAAGTAAACCTGAACAGATCAATAATGGATTCTAAAATTCATGTGGAACCAAACAAGAGATTGAATAGCTAAAGCAATCCTGAGCAAAAAGAACAAAGCTGGAGGAATCACACTATCTGACTTCAAAATATACTACAAAGCTATAGTAACCAAAACAGCATGATATCAGTATAAAAATAGACACCTAGACTAATGGAACAAAATAGAGAACCCAGAAATAAATCCACATATTTACAGTCAACTGATTCTCAAGAAAGGTGCTAAGAACATACAGTGGAGAAAATATACCCTCTTCAATAAATGGTGCCGGGAAAATTGGATATCCATATGGAGAAGAACGGAACTAGACCCCCTATCTCTTACCACATACAAAAACCAACTCAAAATGGATTAAAGCCTTAAATTTAAGACCCCAAACTATAAACTACTAGAAGAAAACAGGGAAAGCACTTCAGGACATTGGTCTAGGCAAAGGTTTTATGGCTAAGACCTTGAAAACACAAACAACTAAAACAAAAATAGACAAATAGTACTATATTAAACTAAATGGCTTCTTCACTGCATAGGAAACAATTAGCAGAGTGAAGAGACCTGTTGAATGAGAGAAAATATTTGCAAAGTATTCATCCAACAAGGAACTAATATCCACAATTTACAAGAAATTCAAACAACTCAATAAAACTCAAATAATTTCAAAAGAAGGCAAACGACATGAATAGACATTTTTCAAAAGAAGACATATGAATGGCCAACAGGTATATGAAAAATGCTCAACACCATGAATCATCAGGGAAATGCAAATCAAAACCACAATGAGATATCATATAACCCCAGTTGAACAGCTACTATCAGAAAACCAAAAAATAACAGATGCTGGTGAGGACGCAGAGAAAAGAAAAACTCTTATACGCTGTTGGCTGTAATGTAAATTAGTACAGCCTCTGTGGAAAATAGTATGGCGATTTCTCAAAAAACTAAAAATAGAACTACCATACAATCCAGCAATCCCACTAGTGGGTATTTATACAAAGGAAAAGAAACCAGGTATTAAAGGGATACCTGGATTCCCTTATCTATTGCAGCACTATTCAAAATAGCAAAGATAAGGAACCAACCTAAGTGTCCATCAATGGACAAATGGATAAAGAAAGGTCCATATACACAACGGAATACTACTTGGCCGTAAAAGAGAATGAAATCATGTCATTTGCAGCAACATGGATGAAACTGTAAGTCATTACGTTAAATGAAATAAACCAGGCAAAGAGAAACAAATACTGCATGCTCCCACTCATAGGTGGGAGCTAAAAAACTTGATCTTATGAAGATAGAAAATAGCATGACAGATACTAGAAGCTAGGAAGGGTATAAGAGTGGGAGGAAGAGATGAAGAGAGGTTGGTGAATGGGTACAGACATACAGTTAGAAGAAATAAGTTCTAATGGTCAATAGCAGACTAGGGTGACTATAGTTAGCAAGAATATATTGTACATTTCAAAGTGGTTAGAAGCCAGGACTTGAAATGATACCAACACATAGAAAGGATAAATACTCAAGGTGATGGATACCCCAAATACCCTGACTTAATCATTCCACATTCTACGCATGTAAAAACTACTCACATGTACCCCATAAATACGTAAAATATTACGTATTGATAAAAGAAATGTGAGCTAAGAAATGCAGCTCTAGAGACTGGAAAAGATAAGAAAATGGATTTTCTTCTAGAGCCTCCAGAGGGAGCATGATCCTGCTGACCCCTTGACTTCGGACCAGGGAAGCTTATTTTGGACTTCTGACCTCCAGAAGAATGTGTGTTGTTTTAAGATGCCACATTCATGGTATCTTACAGCAATCACAGGAAACTAATACAAAAGGCTCACGCAACCTGATTTCAAGTCTCACTCTGAAGCTACAATAATCAGTGGAGTTTGGCACTGGCATAAGGATAGGCATATATATTAGTGGAACAAAATAGAGTCCTGAAATAAACCCACACAACTGATTTTTGATAAAGAAACCAAGATAATTCAATGGGGAAAGGAAAGTCTTTTCAACAAATGGTTCTGGAACAATGGGATAATATACACGAAAAAAATGGACCTCGACCCCTACTTCACCCCATATACAAAAATTAATTTGACATAGATTATAGACCTGGAAGTAAAAGCTAAACTACAAACCTTCTAGAAGAAAAATAAAGAAAGATTGTCAAGATCGTGGTATAAGCAAATGTTTCTTAAAGATGACACAAAAAGCAATAATCACACAATTTAAAAGTTAGACTTCATTAACATAAAAAAAGGAAGTCACAGACTGGGAGAAAATATTTGCAAATCATATATCTGAGAAAGAACTTGTATCGGGTGGGGGGAGGGGGGAGGGATAGCATTAGGAGATACACCTAATGTTAAATGACGAGTTAATGGGTGCAGCACAATATGGCACATGTGTACATATGTAACCAACCTGCACGTTGTGCACATGTACCCTAGAACTTAAAGTATAATAAAAAAAGAACTTGTATCCAGTAGATATAAAGAAGTACATATCAGTACCAAAAAGGAAAACATTCTAATCATAAAATAGGCATAAAACTTGAATAGACACTTCACAGCAGAAGATATACCAACGGCCAATAAGCTCACGAAAGGTGCTTGACCTCATTAGTCATGAAGAAAATGTAAAGTAAAGCCACAGTCAAGTACAAGCTCACATCCACTGGTACAGCTAAAATCAGAAAGACCTACAGACAACAAATATTGGGGAGGAGGCCGGCGCGGTGGCTCACCCCTGTAATCCCAGCACGTTGGGAGGCCAAGGCAGGCGGATCACGAGGTCAGGAGATTGAGACCATCCTGGATAACATGGTGAAACCCTGTCTCTACTAAAAATACAAAAAATTAGCCAGGCGCGGTGGTGGGCGCCTGTAGTCCCAGCTACTTTGGAGGCTGAGGCAGGAGAATGGCGAGAACCTGGGAGGCAGAGCTTGCAATGAGCCGAGATCATGCCACTGCACTCCAGTCTGGGCGACAGAGCGAGACTCCATCTCAAAAAAAAAAAAAAAAAAAAATAGTGGGGAGGAAATGGAGTGTACAGTCTCTTGGAGGAGCATACAGTCTCTTGGGGGACAGCCTGGTGATTTCTTATGAAATTAAACTTACACTCTATTACCCAGCAATTCCACTCCTGGTTTTGATCCAAGAGAAATGAAAACATGTGTCTCCAAAAAGACTTAAGACTGTTTACAGCAGTGTTATTCATAATAGCCCAAAGCTGGAAACCATCCAAATGCCTATCAACAGCTGAGTGGATAAACAAATTGCGGTAAAGCCATACAGTGGAATACTATTCAGCAACAGAAAGAACAAACTCCTGATACACACAACCGCATGGATGGATCTCAAAGGCATGATGTTTAGTGTGAGAAGCCAATTAGAGACCATATCGCGTGACTCTGTGTGGTTGAGAAGTTCAAGAACAGGAAACAGTAGGCTCTGGTGCTGGAAGTCAGAGTGCTGGTGCTGACATGGATGGGAAGCGACTGGAAGGGTGTCTGGCAGAACTTCCAGTATGACAGGAACATTCTGTATCTTGAGGCAGGTGCTGCTTGCACAGTTGTATGCATTTGTCAAAAGTCATTGTTTTGAACACTAGCGATCCGGGCATTTCACTGTAAGTAAACTTTACCTATGATGGAACACTACTCAGCCATAAAAAGGAATGAATTAACAGCATTTGCAGTGACCTGGATGAGACTGGAGACTATTATTCTAAGTGAAGTAACTCAAGAATGGGAAACCAAACATCGTATGTTCTCACTGATATGTGGGAGCTAAGCTGTGAGGATGCAAAGGCGTAAGAATGATACAATGGACTTTGGGGACTTGGGGGAGAGTGGGAGGTAGGCAAGGGATACAAGACACAAACAGGGTGCAGTGTATACTGCTCGGGTGATGGTGCACCAAAAATCTCATAAATCACCACTAAAGAACTTACGTAACCAAATACCAACTGTACCCCGATAACTTATGGAAAAATTCTTTGTAAATAAACAAACAAAAACAGAAGCAGGTATGGGTGTCACAAGGAGGAAAGGGGCTGTCAACAGAATTGTTTCACTGGGAGATGGCAGGGCCATGTCATTCCAGGTGGGGTGAGGAGTGGGTGTCAGGGGTACAGGGAGGAATTTGGAGCCTAGAGTGCCACTCCCTGAGCACAGTTCTCTGGGTGGGGGGTGGGGGAAGGTGATCGGTGGGACCACACAGCAGAGGAGAGAAGGCAGGTGTCTCAGACATGCTGTGTCAGTCACCATGCCAGACTTCCAGGTGGGAGCAATTTGGAAGCCCAGGCCTGAGCCTCTGGAGGCTGGGCCCTGCTGAAAATCTGAGGATTCTTCCTTTGGCGGACCAAGGAGGACCCCAAAGCTGCATGGAGGACCAAGGCAGCTGAATTGATGGCTTGGGCAAAGTGCAGGGGAGGGGCCTGCTGAGGACACTGGGGGCTGGAAGGGAGGGTGGCAAGGTCCTCTCATGGAGAAGGCCCTCCAGAGGGGAGGGTCAGTACTTGGGGCAGGGTCAGCAGAGGACAGGAGAGGTACCTGGGGGCACCTAGAGGGCTACCTGGCGACCAGTACAAAGTCATGAGGAGCGGCAGGTGCTGGGGAACAAGGAAAGGAGGAAAAGGAGGAGAGGCTCATTTGTTTTGTTTGCAGTTTAGGACTGGGGAGACCTGGGTATGTTACAGATCCAGGAGAAGTCCACAGAAAGAGGCAATGATTAGCTACTATATGGAATGCCTCTATTTGACCCTCGGACCATCCACCCTGGAGTAGCTGATGATGTTGCTCTCATGATTTAATCATGTTGGACTGCATTTTGAACTGGGCTGTGTAATTAGTATGCATATCCTAGTCACTCACTCTTTTTTTTTTTTTTTTTTTTTTTTTTTTTTTTTTTTGAGAAGGAGTCTCGCTCTGTTGCCAAGGCTGGAGTGCAGAGCTGTGATCTCTGTTCACTGCAACCTCTGCCTCCTGGGTTCAAGCAATTCTCCTGCTTCAGTCTCCCAAGTAGCTGGGATTACAGGCATGCACCACCATGCCCGGCTAATTTTTGTATTTTTAGTAGAAACAGGGTTTCACCATGTTGGTCAGGCTGGACTTGAACTCCTGACCTCAATTGATCTGGCCACCTCGGCCTCCCAAAGAGTTGGGATTAAAGGTGTGAGCCACCTCACCTGGCCACTCACTCTCATTTACCAAATAAGCAAGCAATCAAGCCCCTGTAAAGTGAATTTCCCACAAATTATTTTTAATGACATCCTTTCAAGTTTTCCTACATTTTTTCAATAAGTGGATTTCTTTTAACTCCCTGAACAGAGAAGCCCGTGGCACAGGAGGGAGCGGCCAGCCGTGCTCACTGTCCTGCTGACCCAGGCCCGGCAGGCAGGTCATCAGGTGCTGGCCTGTCCCTAGGGGGCAGCAGTGGCAGCACTGATCCCTGGAAATCTTGTTCAGGCCACCAGTGGCTCCAGACCCCAACTCCCTCTTTGGGGAGCAACCTGCACAGCCTGGCGTGTTAAGTTGTGTCCTCACCTGTCATTGGCGACGGGCAGGGCGATCTCAAACTTGGCCAGGAACTGGAAGTACTGCTCTTCCGTCTGCTGTGTGAAGCCAGTCCCCATCAGCAGCATCCTGAGGTCTTCTGCTCTGATCACCCCATTCTTGGCCACTGACCGAGAGCCCTTAATATTAAAGATCCTCTGCAGACATTCGGAGAGCCAAATAGGGTCGAGGAAGTAGAGGTTCCTCAGGCCGTGGCTGGTGTCCGGGAAATGGAGCAGGGTGCCGGTTTCTATGAGGAAGCTGATGGCTGCCCCAGGCAAGGAGAGGAGGAAGCAGCAGTTAGACAAAGGAGCGAAAGGGACTCTGGGGTGGCCCTCTTTCCAAGAGGACCCAGGTCACAAATTATTCCTGAGAAGAAACCAACATGTCCCACATGCTGGACCCTTCAGGTGGGCTGGCAGCCTGATCACAGGTGCCCTGGTGGCCCCTGGTAACTCTTGCCAAAGTCCTAGGCTGATGGCCGCCTGGGTAACTACACTTGATCCTCATTATTTGTGGATTTTGCCTTTGCAAATTCACCTTCTTGCTAAAATTGATCTGTAACCCCCAAATCAACACTCCTGCGGTTATTTGCAGACATGTGCTGAGCGGTGAAAAATTTGCATTGACCAATGTGCACGTTGCCAGCGGAGGCTGAACAGGGCAACACTCTCAGCTCTCATGCTGAAAACAGCTGCCTGCTTAGTGGTCTATGTCAGTGCCACGTTTTTTGAATTTTTGTGCTTTTTGTTGATGCTTTCACTGTTCAAAATGGTCCCTAGTGAAGTGCTGAAATGCTGTGTAGTTCCCTAAGCGTGAGAAGGCTGCGATGTGCCTTATGGAGGAAACCTGTGTGTTAGATAAGCTTTGTTCACGAATGAGCAATAGTGCTGTCAGCCGTGAGTTCAATGCCAACAAATCAACAACATATATTAAGTATGGCATCTTTACGCAGCAACACACATAAAACAAGGTTCTGTACTGACGGGCTGGTGAGTATGTGGTGACCAGAGGCTCGCAGGAGCCGAACGCTGCGTCTCTCCTAGGAGCACTGGTTCAGTATTCGCTATTTCAGTGATCACGGTGACTTTACAGAATGTAAGTCCTGTGGCTAGTCAGAATCGATTGTAACTGTTTGACCTCTGTCTCCCTGACTGAACATCAGCCCCGGAGGGCAGGGGCCAGTCCATCAGCTTGTATGTCTGTCCTCGTGGCAAACACAATGCTGGTGTAGAGTAGCTGTTTGTGTTCTCTCGCTCCAAGGAAAGAAGGGTGAGAGGGAAGAAGGAAGGGGAGGGGGATGGAAGGCAGAAACGCAGGCTGGGTGTCGGTCTCTCATTCATTGCTGAGGCCAAGCTGAAGTTAGCAAGTACAGACAGTTCCATTTCTCACGGGCACCCTGCCGCCCACCCCAGCCCCACCCACCTGACTGCAGGTCCTCGTAGTCCTTGATGTCGTTGTCGGGCGTCTGCTCCACCAGCTGCTCCAGCTGCCTGTCCGTCAGGTACTGCACGTCATCGTCCCGGCTGCGGCGCTGCTGCTCTGCCAGCACGGCCTCCTGCAGGCTCAGGTAGCTCCTGGGGATCTGGGGGACAGTTGGGCGAGGCAGGGTCTCTCAGGTCCCAAGGCACACCTGCCAGCTTGGGCAGATCCTGCCCGGCCCCTGTGGCCTGAGGGGGTGGGACGTTTCCACCCACTATCTTCCATCCTGACCCTCCCTCATCAGGAACCACCAAGCCTTGCCACACAGACATGGGCTTCACAGAAGGGAGGGGGAAGTGAGGACCCCCAACAATGGGAAGCAGGCGCACTGGTTTAAACTGGACCAGCAAGGTACCCACCAGCCGCCCTGCCAGTCGCTGGCAGCCGATGGTGCTGCCCACGTCCTTCATGCTGCACGTGACGTGGAAGATCAGCTGCCGCAGCCCTTCCTGACCTTCCAGGCTCTTGCAGGAAATCTCACTGTGTGCAAAAAGACCCGTCTTTACTCATCATGCCCCACCCCGAGGAAGCACTGCTGCTTCTCTGTTTCCCCGAGAGGTTTGTCCTGAACGCTGGCAAGTCTGGAGAACTCATGAAAGACAACACAAGAAGTTTATTGAGGCCTTGCTTTCTGCAAATCACCGTGCTGGGTGCCCCACACTGTGTCGCTTTAGTCTGTCTTCCCAGACTAAACATGGCACTTCACGGAGGAGGAAAGTGAGGTGCAGAGGTACATCGAGACCCCCAAGGGTACAGGCTGGGCAGGCACAGGCTCACACAGGCTGGACTCGGGTTCTGACCCAGAGCCAGGGCTCCTCTTATCACAGACCCCATGGGACTTTCTCAAGGGCAAAGCAGGAATTCCTGACAGCCTCATCCTGTATTCCGAGCCAGGCCAATGTGTCCCAGGCTGACCCATGCACCAATACCCGTGGCTCTCCGCCCCGGGCGAGGGAATCCGAGAGCCATCAGTGCAGCTAATGCAATGTGCAGTGTATTTTACTCCCATTAGGGCACACTTAACTTGCTGAACCTCACCTCCTTCACCTACAAAGTGGCAAACAATCCCCACAACCTGCAGGGCTGTTGTGAAAGTCCAGTGACAGGCGGTCAGCCCAGGGCAATTGGACTTATCTGTATGGACACGTCGTGATGCCTAACTGAAAGCCCCTCCCAACTCTTGGCCCTCTGTGACTCAAAGGCTGCTATCAGGACCACTCAGACCCAATGCAAGGGCTGGCCCTCCCTCCCCAGGGTCTGTCCTTGATCAGTGATCAACAAATGAGATGGGCAGCAATTGGTTGGGTGGTGCCCACGTTCAGTCTCCTGGTTCAATAGGCACCATGCATTTTCAGCACTGGCCCTTGGGGCGGGGATGGGGCAGAAAGGAAGCAAAGAGGGGCACCTCCAGGCCTCAACCAGCCAGCCATCTGGTAGGTCTTCACCCTCCCCAAGGCTGGGTCAGCTCTGTGGATGGCCACCCTTGGCCAGGGAAGGGGCCTAGCCCCACCCAGACTCAGGAGCTCTCTGCAAGCTGATCCCAGGAAAGATCAGCAACTGGCACCCACAAGAAGGCAGGAGCTGCCTGACGCTGGGCACTCACTGTAAGTGTTTGAAGGTAATGTCTGGGAAGCCTGTGGCCCTGGAGCCGGAGGGGGAGCGGCAGAGTGCCAGCACATAGGCACGCAGCGTTGCAATCCTTTCCACGCGGAACTTGGCTTCAATTAAATCCAGGTGCGTCCCGACCACCAGCACCACGGCGTTTGGGGCCTTGGCCTGCAACAGAGAACCCCACGGCTGAGTATTGTCTCTGTTCACTGAACAAGGGACAGGACAGAGCTCCCAGCTGTGCAGGTATGCTGACCCTGGATGCCACGGCCCTTGCTTAGCCACCAATCTGCACCCTTGAGACGGTTTGGATGTTTGTCTCCTCCAAATCTTATGTTGAAATGTGATCCCCAGTGTTGGAGGTGAGGCCCGATGGGAGGTTGGGTCATGGGGCCAGATCCCTCATGAATGGCTTGGCGCCTTCCTGCAGTAATGGGTGCGTTCACCCTATGTCAGTTCACAGAGGAGCTGATTGTGGAAAGGAGCCTGGCTCCTCTTCCTGTCTCTCCTGCTCCCTCTCTCACTATGTGACATGCTGGCTCTCCTTCCCTTCTGCCATGACTAAAAGCTTCCTGAGGCCTAACCAAAAGCCAACAGATGCTGAAGCCATGCTTGTATAGTCTGCGGAACTGTGAGCCAAATGAACCTCTTTTCTTCATAAATTACCCAGTCTCAGTCATTCCTTTATAGTAATGCAAAACAGACTGCGCTGCAGGGTGTCAGCCCAGGCAGCACCTGTGCTACTCATTCTCCGTGAACTGAGGGACTGCTGCATTGAGGGGTGTCTATGGTGTTCTGTGATCTCCTCCATGGAGGGTGCTGAGTTGGACTTGTGGGGAGGGATTTCTGACCCTTCAGACATGACAGCAGCCATCAGAGGCAGGGAGACAAGGACATCTTTATAACAGGAAGGGAACCCTGCTCTGCTTTTGGATCCAAGGGTGGGGGTTCCTAAATTTAAGGGAAGCGGGGAAATTACATCACCAGCCCTCAGCAGAGGAAGGTTTCAAGTGCCTCACTGTGAAAAGCAAGCAGCACCACGGTTCTGGGGCCCTCCATGGAACATAACCCCCTTTTTTTTCTCAGTACAGGGGATGCTTGAGGGAAGCGGTGGGACCTGCGAAGCTCTGGGCACTGAAATGGCAGAGCTGGCATCTGGTGTCCTCACCTCGATGTTGAGCAGCCAGAACTGGAGGTTGGCCACGGCCTCCTCCCCCAGCGCCAGGTTCCAGACCACCACGTACAGGGCCTTGTCCGTGAAGAAGCACTGGTTGACAGTGGCCATGCTGGCCGGTCCCCCGATGTCCCAGACGTTGAACTCCACGGACTCAACCTACTTGAGCAATAAGGCAGTGACAGGGAGGCATTTTAGAGACAAAGGCTTCCGTCAGTCAAACGGAGACAACGGGTAACTCTGGAGGCTGGACTCGGGGGTCTGAAAAAACAACCGTGGAAAAGTTCTGGACACTCTATTGTTTCTTAGGAAACAGTTATCCGGGCAAGGGACAGGGGCCCGATGGCATGGGGGGTGGGCTTCTGGGACTTCTGTCCACTCCTAGCAGAGCAGAGGCCAGGCCCTGGACAGACTTCAGAGGGCCTGGCTCTGTCTGGGCTGCAGATGGGTAGGGGATGCCCTGTGGGAGGAAGCTGTGCTCTGATGTCACGCCTTGCACTGCGGTTCAGCCTCCTTGTGTGCCAGGGCAAGAGGAGGAGATGGGCCTCTGAACTTGTGGGGCTCAGAGGGTGGCGCCCACCAAGGATGCTGGGAAACTCCCTCCCACCCTGTGGGAATCAAACAAAAGATGAGCTGTTGGGCTGCCGGGAACGGCTGTGTAAACGGTGGTTTCTCTATCATTGCATGAGGTAAGAGTCTGGCCCTGGATGCTAAGGCTGCAGTTTTCTACAGAAAGGAGTCATCTCTGTGAGGCAGCATCAGCCTCCAAGACACAGTGTGCTGACCTGGTTTTGTATAAAGATGAAAACAGCTGTTCTCAACTGGCTGAGGCCGGCCACAGAGAGAGCGGCGGGCTCAGCCTTCACAGGATCGTCCTTCTACTAACGGGTAGGGGGTTTTAATCATCGCAGAAAGGAAGTGGGGGTGAAGGTCAGGAAAAATAGAAGCACGAATTCACCCCTCAGGCCTCAGCTAGAGGAAGCTAAGAGAAGAAATGAGATTGCATAACTGTTAAGAAAAAGGCAAAGCAGGAGAGAATGCAGAGGATTCTGGTTTCTGGAGAGAACCTGCAGACTCGAGTCAGCTAGATTTGCTCCTGGAATGTTCTAGGACTGGCCTGGCGTTGACTGTCGTGTTTGATTGTTCTGGCCCCAACAGGCAGCGCTTCATCCCTTAGAGAACCAGCTTCCAAATCCGTGTTAGAACACGTGCACAGCTTCAATGCCTATTTTTCAAAGCAGGTTTGGAAAGTGGTTGTGTGTGGAAGAAGCTGCAGTGTTTGGTTGGCACTGTGCGTGGGAGCTTTGGGGGAAAATCATGGACCATCTGGATCTCAAGCCTCCTCAGCTTTCCACAGTGAAGCAGCCTCCTTGCCCCTTGGATCCCGAGGAATCACAGGGTGGCAGAAATCCAAATACAGTTGATGAGGATGGCCTTATCTATGTGTGTTCATTCCCCGAGCTCGGAGAAAGGGCTAACTGCCCCTGCTCTATTCCAGGGATGGAGTTCCCACCAACAGTCCATGGCTCTTTTCTCTGTTACATGAACAGGAAAATGTTCATTTCCATTTGCCTGGCACTGAATGGAAAGCAAGATGATTAAGTTTATGGATGGACTCAATTTTTTTTTTTTTTTTTGAACGGAGTCTTGCTCTGTCACCAGGCTGGAGTGCAGTGGCATGATCTCGGCTCACTGCAACCTCCACCTCCCGGGTTCAAGCAGTGATGGATTCATTTTAAGTAGGGCTTAGAAACAGGACTTTTCAGAACCCGGGGTGAAAGCAGGTGTCAGGGAGGGCAGGGCATTAAGTCCTGGAGTGCTTTTAGCCTCCTCATCAGGGGAAGATGTTGGTGTGTTTCACTGCCTGCAACAGTGGTTAGCTCTCACCCCTGGGTGTGCCTTATCCCAGACCACTTGAACTTGAATCCTTAGGGTCAGAGAGAGTGAGGTGAGGCCTGGGAATTGCTACCTTTAAAAGCCCCTCAAGGGAATCTAACAGACAGCCAGGATTAAGAACCACTGTCCCAGAGCCTCAAGTAACTATAACAGAAACATACAGGGCAGGAGGATCATTTAAGCTGGGGAGGTTGAGGATGCATCCAGCCTGAGTGACACAGTGAAACCCTGTCTCAAGAAAAAAAAAAAAAGAAAAAGAAAACATCACAAAGTCACATTAAGAAATGATTCGCTGCTCTTGGCAGAAGCTGGTATGGAACGGTACACAGTGGCTCCTGCAAAGGGCCTGAGCTTTGGACACCAGGCTGAGAAAATCCTGGGCTCTCTGGGGAGAAGGGAGAAAGAGTCCAAGGGATGTCCCTCCCACCCACAGGGACTCTGCACGCTGACCATCCTTGACCTTGGCTCTCGAGCCAGCCGGCCTCTGGAGCTCCCACTTGGTGGTCCTGATGGTGGCCTCTCCGTGCACCACCTGGGGGGCCCTCCCCGTCTGTAAGATCTCCAGGAGGGTGGACTTGCCCTGGCGCGGGGGACCCACGATGATCATCTTCATCAGCTTGCACTTCTCCGCTTTCCGCAGCTGAGCACGCAGGTAAGACAGCATTGCTTTGGGGCCTGTGCAAAATCATTAAGGGGAAGGGTAGCCGCGTGGGAACATGCTCACATCTCTTAGGACACAAAATCCTGTTGTGAAGGAACTCCTTCTTTGTGTTTTAGTGGGGACAGTTAAGGAAGACTACTGGATCAGGTGGAGGGAAGGCATGACACTAACCACCCCAAAAGCGAACTCTAAGAGGCAAGAACCTACGGACAAAATCCTCGCTGCCCAGGAGGTCACAGTTGTATCACCTGGTCCTTCTCAGTATAGTGACCCACAGTAACGATTGCTTTAGGGACAATTTTATAGCATCTTGCCAAATCTGGAACCTGGAGCTGGGCTCCATGGGTCACCAACTGTCTCCACCCCCAGAACTTAACAAGTGGACTGGAGTTGTCTTTCCAAGAGGTGACGGCAGGGGACAGGGCTGCAGAAGCCCTACCTTCTTTTCGGATTTCTGCAGGCACATTGCTGATGGTCAGGTCTTCAGTGTCCAGCTGCCAGAGGTTGCCCAGCTGCCCCAGCTCAGAAGGGAGCTCCCGGAGGCCAGGGTTGCTGAAGACAGATGTGTCCACCACGAGAGAATACACACACACACACACACACACACACACACGCACACACACACACGTGGCTCCTGTCAGCCTCTGCAGCCTGCACCCCAGACCCCACACTTTGAGCCCTGATTTCAACACTAATTCCAAACCCTTTCTCCTGGAGGATCAGTGATAGAAACGGCAGCTCTGTCTTCTGCAAATCCCCACGGCTTAGAATTGAGTCCCCTCCCCCAACTTTCCTGTCTCTGCTACTAATTACATCCCCATAAAGATGATCACTACCTCTTCCCAAGAAGGCGATGTCCCTTTAATATTAATATAACATTTTACACTCTCATCAAGCTTTGCACACTGCCTAGAACCCCTGGCAGTAGCTGGCATGCAATGGGAGCTCAGTAATGAAAGGATGAATGATTGACTGGTTCTCCTCATCACAGCCCGAGTGATGTAGCGAAAGTGTGTATCATTGCATTGCTACTCCGTCTTCCTCTCTCCCCACCTCCTTGATCAAGCCCTGTTCCAAAAATCCCACTACTGCTTCTTGGAAAGTAGATGGCTTCTTTCTGCCTGGCTTTCTGTGTCCCAGTTGGTTTAGGGATGGGCATTCTGCCTCTCTGGGCCAGCAGAGCCAGCACGGCCCCTCCAGATGTGTACTTACTTTCCCAAGTAGAGCTCTGATAAGCTCTTCAGTAGGCAAACCGAGGGAGGGACTGTGTCGAGGTGGTTGTCGTTCAGGCAAAGGACTTCCAAAGACTCACTTAGGAAGGCCGGAAATTCCAGCACACATGCTGCAAAGACATGGCGAAGCAGACTGCATTTAAAAATAATTCTGGACCGTCACAGCGTGGTGACCAGGTGGGCATATAAACTGATGCAACCTCCAGAGGGCATTTTGGCAAGCCTATCAGAACAAAATGCTCACCTCATCGACCTAGCAATTCTCATTCTACAGACAGCTTTGCATGCATGTGTGGCAAAGATGTGAGAATGAGGACACTCAGTGGCAGAGATAGAGGACAATCTACAACAAACTATGTGTCCAACCACAGGGGGTTGGTTCAATGAGTAATAGAATAATTGCAGCTATTACAAAGTATGGGGCAGGTCTACATATATGGGGGTATGAAGTGATACTCAGGAGCTACCCATCAATTGAAAAGGCAAGGTGCGCCAGGCTGGTGGCTCACGCCTGTAATCCCAGCACTTTGGGAGGGCGAGGCAGGGGGATCACGAGGTCAGGAGTTCAAGACCAGGCTGGCCAAGATGGTAAAACCCTGTCTCTACTAAAGATACAAAAATTAGCCAGGTGTGATGGTGGGCACCTGTAATCCCAGCTACTCGGGGGGCTGAGGCAGGAGAATTGCTTGAACCTGGGAGGTGGAGGTTGCAGTGAGTTGAGATTGCGCCACAGCACTCCAGCCTGGGAGACAGAGCAAGACTCCATCTCAAAAAAAAAAAAAAAAAAAAATAGTTCAGAACCAGATATCTAGAAGGCTTATTAGTGTAGCAGAAAATGTGTGCACACATGCATGCACACACACGCACACCGTGTATATGTTATATGCACACACACCACACCTGCACATGTGTATGCACAGAGGTTACAGTTGTTAGACAGGAACACAATGGTTACCAGAGATGCACTGAACTCCATAGTTGTCTCTGGGGAAAGGAATTACTAGAGGACTGAATATTTATCCCATGCCCTTTGCTACTGTTCAAAAACGGTGTTTTAAAATATACATGCATTGCTTTTTCCATGAAAAAAAGCTAGTTAATGAAACTATACCACAGTTGGCTGTTTTTATGCTTCTTACGATGCCATTCTTTGAAAAACCAGCCAACTGTTTAGTATTTGAATGACTTTATTAATTAGGCTCACTATGAGATTACCATGAAAATCATGTCAAATTTGCTGTTTCCACGGGCACCAGAGCATTTGAGTTGAGAAAGAGCTTGGAAACACACACTGATGGGAATCAGAGGTTTGGATTTCAGCAGAATCTCTGAAGTGCCTTTATCCTCCATACTAAGGCCTGGAGAGGGGGCAGGACAGCATGCCTGGGAGCTTGGAGAATTCAAGATTAAACAACTGCCTCAAAGCCCTCTCATAGGGTTCCCTGCCAGACATGGAAAATAGAGAAGCTGGAGTTCTTTTGTTGGGCTGAAACCAGGCTCGGTTGCCCTTGATCATAGCTACCCCGCCTCGGCTCTGGCTTTCCTCCACACATGTAGCTGCAATAACAATGGTAATGGGTAACCTGGCCTCTGAGAACATTCAGGGAGAGCCGATAATGGAATACCAAAACCAATGCCTGGAAAATCTGCCCAGCTAGCTGCACTGTGAATGGGACTCACTGCAGGGGCTCCTGCGGAAATAAAGGTGCACCGGCCTTCTAAAGATGGCTTTGTATGAGTCCTTGCTAGGTAAGGAAATGTTCAAAAAGCTTCTTTTTCCTTCAATGAAAAAAGATGATCAATATTAGCCTGCCCTAATTCACATTTTCATGAAAGAACGTCATAATGAGAAAGGCTTACTTTCTCCCCAGAGAACACATTCTAAATACCTGGCCTCTGTGCTTTTCCAAACCTTTAAAGTTTTGCTACGGTGTTTATGAAGCCTCTTTAAGTAAGAGATGGCTGGAATAATGAGCTATGATTGCAAACAGAGGCAACACCTGTAACAGACCTCCTGGCCCAGTGTTGAAAGCGATGGGCACTGAGCTGGGGAGAACACAGTTCAAGGTATTTAAGAACTGTAATTATTTGTTCATAAGTTATTTATGACTCTGCTGGTCTGATTTTTACTGTAAAAACGGCCATCCAAATTATTTTTGGATGAGGCCCCTGCACAAATATGACTATTTGAATGTACATAAATCTACTTGGAATTTTACTATCCTACTGCAAACAAGCTGTCTTTTGTAGATAATTCCTTACCCAAGGGTCCATGGCCCTGGGAGAATAACCCTACTGAGGAAAAGGGTTTGCAAAGAGCCTCCTTCTTTTCACTCAGGTGTGGGCCTCAACTTTCTAGATGAAGTTTAAAGAATCAAGAGGCCTTTGTCATTTGCCAAGGCCAAGATTCACCTCTGCCAGAGAACCTCCCAGGGGCGCGGCCCCCTCACATGGCTCCCCAGACATACTTCTGTGGGCTGCCAGCTGTCACTTTCTAGAGCACTGGTACTGCGCATAGTCCCATGGTGCTTTTCCATGCATGCCTGTGACTTTCCCCACCGGCGTCTCATTGAGTGCTGAGCCCACTTCCTTGCACACTCCTCCGTGGTCCCAGGAAGGATTCGGCATTTCTAAATTGGAGACACGTTTCTAATCCACACAGCAAGTGGCTTGCGTGACCGAGGTCTACACTAGCTCCTGTTCTCATACCCATCATCCCGTCTGGCATGAAGGAGAAGATGGTGTTTGTTTCCCCTTCCTTCCAAGTGAAATCCCTACGTCTGGACTCAATTTCTAAAGTCCTAAGGCCCTTCATTTATAAAAGGATCAGTTATGAAATTCATAATTGCATTTCCCTATTCGTGTGGTTAAGGACCTTTTCATTTGTTTCCTGGCCCTCTGGACTTCCTTTTCTGCAAATTGTTTATATCCCTTGCCCATTTTTTTTGCCTATTGTGTTGTCTTTTTTTTTTTTTTAATCAATTTGTAAGCATTCTTTGTATATCAGGGACTTAAGCCAATTTGTGTTGCAACAATTTGTGTTGCAAATATTTCTTCTTAGTCTGTTTGCATTATGACTTGGTTTATGATGCTTCCCACTGAACACAATTTTTGAATGTTTATGAAGCCAACGATTTCAGTCTTTTTAAAAAATTATTCCTGGATTTTCCAACTAGATTTTAAAGATCTCCCTCATAGCGAAATTATACCTATATTCCCTAGATGTTATTGTTTTCTTTTTTTATACTTAAACCTGATTGTTGTAATCTAGTAGCGTGTTTTGTCCCCTTTCCAGGCAGGAATATCAACACCGTTTATTAACGCACGCAAGCATCCTTTTACACTAAGTTGAAATTCTGCCTTTGTCATATATTACATAATAACAGTCCCCAACCTTTTTGGCACCAGGGACCGGTTCTGTGGAAGACAATTTTTCCATGGACTGCAGCATTGGTGAGGGGGACAGTTTAGGGATGAAACTGTTCCACCTCAGATCATCAGGCGTTAGATTCTCATAAGGAGGGCACAACCTAGAGCCCTCACAGACGCGGTTCACAATAGGGTTCGCGCTCCTATGAGAATCCAGCGCTGCCGCTGATCTGACAGGAGGTGGCGCTAATGCTCACTGGCCCACCGCTCACCTCCTGCTGTGTGGCCTGGTTCCTAGCAGGCCAGGGACCAATACCGGTTCGCTTCCTGCGGGGCGTTAGGGACTCCTGATGTATTTCTATGTTTACTGAGGTCTATTTTTGAACTCTTTTATCTGGTCCACTGATATTCCTTTTTCAGTCACATATAAATACACACGCTCTTATGGGACAGATCTCTATGTGTATCATACTCAACACACAAGCACACCAGTTCATCCAAGAGCGTAGCAGTGGCAAACTCCCTAGTTCACCTCCTGCAAATGTGTCCTGGCCTCTGTGGCGTCACTCATCCCTACCTCATACTATCTGTACTTGCCAACAACCATCCATCAAACCGAAGAAGAAAGTTGTATTATGTTTAAAACAACTTGGATGTGGGTTCTGGTTTTCTGGGCCAGCATCCTGAGGGATATTTCTGTGAGCAGAGCTGGCTTTGGAAGTCGTAGCTTTGAGGTTAAGAAGCAGAGCTGGTTGTTTAATGAAAGGGTCAGCTCCATACCTTCCCCTGTGTCTCACAGAAGATAATGGAACAAAAAGAGCTTGTTTACCTAGACGTACTCTCTGCTGAACTGGCCTTGTTGTGTGACCAGCACAAAAACTAGGAAAGTTCTGTCTCTGTTGAGTTTTGGGGAAGACCACGAGCCCCTGTGCAACCTTGGCCTCACCTCAGCCTGTAGGTCCAAAGGCGGCCATGATCCACGTGGGCTTTGCAAGACGCCATCGTGTGGCAGTAGAGACTTAACAGCACTGAGCTGCTGGTCCAGGGCTGAAGTCTCATAGCCCTGGGATGAAACCTGGCTCTGCTACTGAGAAGCAGCCACACAACCTGGGACAAATCAGTCAGTCCCTATGCCATGGATTGAACTGTGTCCCCCGCCCCCCACCAAATTCATATGTTGAAGCTCTAATACCCAATGTGACACTATTTGGAGATGGGATATTTGAGCTGTAATTAGGTTTAGATGAGGTCATGAGGGTGGGGCCCTTACGATGAGATTAACATTCTTATAAGAAGAGGGACCGGGCGTGGTGGCTCACACCTGTAATCCCAGCACTTTGGGAGGGTGAGGCAGGCGGATCACTTGAGGTCAGGAGTTCAAGACCAGCCTGGCCAACATGGTGAAACCCTGGATATCTGAGAAGAGGGCGCCAGCACTGTCAGGGGCTAGCGAGGGCCTTCTTCCTGGCATCCTGTATTGTATTAAAATACAAAATTACTATTTGGAGACAGGATATTTGAGCTGTAATTAGGTTCGGATGAGGTCATGAGGGTGGGGCCCTTATGATGAGATTAACGTTCTTATAGGAAGAACGGCCAGGCACAGTGGCTCATCTCCAAAAATACAAAAATTAGCCAGGCATGGTGGCACATGCCTGTAATCCCAGCTACTCAGGAGGCTGAAGAAGGAGAATAGCTTGAACCTGGGAAGCGGAGGTTGCAGGGAGCCAAGATCGTGCCACTGCACTCCAGCCTGGGCGACAGAGTGAGACTCAGTCTCAAGAAAAAAAAAAAAAAAAAAAAAAGAAGAGGAAGGAAGACCAGAGTCCTCGCTCTCTTCACTATCTCAGGACACAGAGAGAAGGATGCCAGGAAGAAGGCCCTCGCAAGCCCCTGACAGTGCTGGCACCCTCCTCTCAGATATCCAGCTTCCAGAACTGTGAGAAAATAAGTGTCTGCTGCTGAAGCACTCGGTCGATGGTATTTTGGTGTGGCAGCCGAGCTCAGACACCCTGGGAGCCTCAGTCTCCCCACGTGCAAAATGGGGAAATGTGGCCCATACCTCACGTTGTGAGGATGAGAGACTCTCACATACGAAACCTGCCTAGGGCACTGCCTGGTGTGTAGATCAGCTGCGCATGTTAGCTGCTGGCATCACTGGCCTCCACGCAGGAGAGTGGGGCTTGAGGATACTTGCGTGTCACACGTGGGACAGAAAGAATGGGCGCAGCTCATGTGCAGGGTTTTCATTTGAACATGGACATCTGTGGCATTGCAACAGGGCATTGAAGAGGAAGGCCCAAGATAAGGGCGATCCCCACTTTGGTGGAGCAGGAACCAGGCTACCCCGGCTGTCTCATCTGGGAACACCGTCTCCCAACCCACACACACCTGCCTCAGTCCCGGAGCGCTGGCGACCTCTGGTGGTGAAAAAGGCAATACGCTTTGTTTTCAGCCCATCTTCATTTCTGGGGGGAGGAAAGAGAGACAAAATTTGAGGACAGCACGACAAAAACATTACTTTTGGCTGTGATGTTATACTGCCAAGCCACGGAGATAGGGAGCAATTCATGTGCAACTAACTCTTCAGGGCCTGGCAGGGGCGCACGCAGCAGTGGCGGCTGCCTTTTTCACTGCCCCCACCCCTCCCCGCAGAGGTCCTCTTTGGGGTGCAAGTTCCACCGTGATACTGCAGAAGTGGCCTTCTACAAATGAACGGGGGTGGCTGGTCTCCAGAGGCTGGCTGGGCTCATCCCGGCTCTCTACCTATTGGAAGGCTTTGGGGCTGGGTGCTTTTATTCAATTCCACGTCCATTTCAGTTAGTGATCAGCAGAGACTTTTGAACAGAATTACAGTTTGGGCTGAAGTGAGAGACAAGCTTCTCCAGCAGACTAGAAATTAGAAATGAGAGGACACCATTAGGGGCTGTTTCCCCCCACATTCCTGTGTCGAAGCTCTAACCTCCAATTCCTCAGAATGTGACTGTATTTGGAAACAGGGCTGTTAAGGAGGTAACTAAGTTAAAATGAGGTCATTAGGATGGACTCTAATCCAATCCGACTGGTGTCCTTATAAGAAGAGGAGATTAGGTCACAGACATGAACAGAGGCCTGACCGCACCAGGACACAGGGAGAAGACGGCATCTGCAAGCTAAGGAGAGGGGCCTCAGGAGAAACCAACCAGGCCTGCCCGCGCCCTCACCTCGGACTTCAGCCCCCAGGGCTGTGAGGCAGTGATTTCTGTTGTTAAGCCCCCAGCCGGAGGCTCAGCAGCCCTCGCAGACTCACATGCCACCATTCAGAGGACCTGCTCGACCGTGGCCCCACACACGCTTTGGAACTGGCCAGGGAGGAGAGGCCCCCGCTTACTTGCCAAGTTGGTTTCTGGAGAGATCCAGGGTTTTGAGCTGCCTGCAGGTCCACTTCTCTTGAGGTGGAAGTGCCACCAGCTGGTTCCCCTGTAACCTCAAGAACATGAGGGCCTGAGAGAGAGAGGGAGGGAGAGAGAAGCTAAGATAGCATCAGATACAAGAAGGGAGGGGAGACTGAAGAGCCAGTCAGTTCCCAACCACGCGCAGTCAAACGATTCCAACCAATTTTCCTTCATGCAGATCCCAGCTGCGTGGGGCCCAGCAGCCTCTTCAAACTCATGAAATGATATCATACAGTGCGACGGGGCCATCTATCTACAGGAGCTCCTCCCTCAAAGGCAGTGAGAGGCAATTATTCTAGAGTGAAAGGAGCCCAAGCAGCTGTCAGCATTAAGGATCCTTAAGAGTACTGATTACCGGTGTGTCTCTCTGGGGAAAGTGCCAGACTCTGATGGTTTGGAGGACAACGAGTCACGGCTGGTGGGGGTGGCATGGGGCATGCAGTACAGGGCTGGTGTCTGCTGCCTCCCAGTGGGTGGCCTCCTGGGCCAGCCCAGGTCTGGGGACGGGGTGGCAGTGCCACCAAGGGTAACTGCCCTGGCCGCATGCCCTCTGCTAGCCGACACAGTCCCAAGCTGGGCCCCTCAGGATTATCAGCATGTCTGGGGTGCCCCACGTGGGTAGCCCTCCCTCAGCCCTACTGCAAACAGACCCTGCAGGGAACCCAGTCACCAAGGGGGATGAGGGGCTACCTTGCACCTGTAACATGTTTTGTTCTTTTTTGTTATTCTTTTTATTTATTTACTTTTTTAGAGATAGGGTCTCGCTCTGTTTCTTAGGCTGGAGTGCAGCGGTGTGATCACAGCTTGCTACAGCCTCAAACTCCTGGCCTCAAGCAATCCCCCCATTTTGGCCTCGCAAAGTGCTGGGAGTACAGTTCTGAGTCACCGTGCCCAGGTCTGAGCCATCATGCCTGGCCCACGTTTTACTTTGCAGGAGTACCTTAGACATGCTATCTCCCTGCTTGAGGACATCACCACAGCCACCAACTATCCCGCCCACAACCAGGGTGGCCTCAGGAGGGCCACAGGCTGTTTGCTGCCCCACATTAAATTCTCTCCTTCTGGTGCTTCCGTCTCCTTCCTTGTTGAAGGGGCTCACGCCACCGCCCACCATCACAACCGCTGCAGCCAGCCCCCAACTGCTGAAATTCTATGGAGACCCTGCCATGTGCCAGGCCTCAGGGCCCCCCAAGCCCCCACATACCCACCCACCCCTTCCCAGTGTGGAGAAGGAGACCTTGAGCGGACACATTCCCTGCAGGCCCACAGTGAAGCTCTGGACAAGGCTCTGCCTCTCCTGATTTGCTGCTTCTGGGCTTTGGGGGAAGCCAAAAATCCAAGCCTGCTAGTTGTTGGTGTGAAATACGAGAAGACAGACTCAGAACAGGGGCCCAAGGGCTGTGGACAAGGCCTGAAGGCCAGGAGTACCCTGCGAGGAGTATGATGTGGGACCCCCCCGGGCACCCCCGCGTGGCTCCTTTCTTCTGAGAAGCGTGAGTCCTGTCCCTGGTTCCCTGGCTTTGCCTTGTGCTTGTCAGGAGCCTAGGACATGATAGCCCGTCCTCTCTGAGGATACACGTGCTGAAGGGGCCTTCGCTGCCTTGTGGGGGTCGCCGCACACAAGAGGCTGCACCAGGCCTTGGAGGAGTGCCCGTGGGGGTCCTGGCAGTGGCCTGGCAGGACCGGGGGCTGAAGCCTGTGCAGGGTGGCCTGGGCACTCTGCCTGGGGGTCCACCACAGGGCCCCTGGTGAGGCTGCCCTGATGCCTTTAGCAGGCACTGATGGGGCCCCTTCTGGGGTTGGCCCTGAGCTCCAAGCAATGAGTGTGATCCACGGCCTGTCTGCCTAAGGACCCGCCAACCACCAAAAACAACCTAAAGCGAGAAGATACCCGTATTCTGGGGTAGGCACACAGGGCTCCGTGGAAAGGCCCTTCCTGGAGCTCTCAGTGTCCACTCAGCCTCATATATGGGCAGGCCGTGGACTTAAAGAAAGTCCCGAGGGATACGAACCATAACCCCACCACCACCTGACACAGCTGCTTCTGCTGTCCACATTCCACCCTCATCGCTGTTCGTGGCCATGCATATTTTTGATAGCTGAACTTTTTCTTCACCTTTTCCCCTTATATTTATCTCAGAAGCTCAGGAAAAGCACATACATTTCACTGCAACACGGAGCAATTTTCTCTCAAAAGCCGAAAATGAGAAAGAAGGGCTATTAGGCTTACATCAAGCTGGAAAAGTCCCAGGGGAACTTCTTTGAGTGTGTTTTCTGAGAAATCCACATCCTTCAGGTGATTTTTCCAAAAGACAGCCATTTTGTCTGGCAGACATTCCAGGGCATTTCTGGAAGCTTTACAACATTTCTAAGAGATTGACGAGAAAAAAAATGTATATTAGTTGGCCCTTTAAATGCAGTGGTGCCTGTGAGACTGTTTCCAAATTTGATGTTAAAAATGGACCATTACAATAATGTCCTGTAATGAAGGTGACTGAGTGTTGCTGGAAGGCTGCACACCCTCACTGTCCTTGTCCTCCCGCCCCTACTCCAAGGAAGGGACAGGAATGGGGTTTCCTGGGGGAGCTCATGGTCTTTTTCCTTCATTCCAGAACATCTGGCCCATTGTCCTTGGAAATAATGGGACAATTCAGGACCACACTGGAGAGAGAAGCTGGTTTCCCCTACACGAATGGCCAAACTAGGAATGTTAATGCCAGTGATGAAGAGTTTCCTGGTTTAAAACCAACAGCCATAACACACACAGACATGCACACACACACACACACACTCTTCATGCTATTCCATCTGTTTTAACAAGCAAAATTTCCCAGATGCAAAAACAGCATTTAATCAGCAGTGCTATGAGTGCAGATTGATGCTTTTTTTTTTTTTTTTTTTTGAGACAGAGTCTTGCTCTGTCACCAGACTGGAGTGCAATGGTGCAATCTTGGCTCACTGCAACCTCTGCCTCCCTGGTAAAAGCAATTCCCTGGCCTCAGCCTCCTGCGTAGCTGGGACTACAGCCACGTGCCACCACGCCCAGCTATTTTTTTTTTTTTTTTTAATTTTAGTAGAGATGGGGTTTCACCATGTTGGCCAGGATGGTCTCAATCTCCTGACCTTGTGATCCACCCACCCTGGCCTCCCAAAGTGCTGGGATTACAGGCATGAGCCACAGCGCCCGGCCTGATTTCTTACTGTTATGTGATAGTTGTCCTAAAAGAACTGAACCCTCCTTTTTTCAGGCATGAGTCGTCCTGTGCCAGGGTGAAAGCTGTCCCTGGGTAAAGTTCTGTGGGTGTTGCTGGGTGGCTCTTGAACCCAGAGCCAGGCAGGCTGGCTTTCAGGTGAGTCATCTGCCTGGGACACTTAGCCTCGCTGTATGCTGAGCAACGATGCTTACAATGTGGGAACCGGGTCCTTCTACCCGGCTTGGCTGCCGAGGGGATGAACTGACGTAATGCACCTGAGGGCTCTCTGAGGCCAGCTGAGAGGCAGAGTTGACTGTGGCTTTCATGACTTTTGGTGTGATACTCACCAAAGGGCAGGCCCAGGGATCTGGAAACACCTTCAGATTGTTTCTGGAGACATTCAGAGAGTTGAGGGACTTGAAAGAGTGAAGGAACAGGGCGGGGAGTTCTGTCAATTTATTGTCAGATATGTCAAGTTCCTGTAGCTTCCGTAAACCTATCCAGTTAGTGGCTAAAAAAAAAAAAAAAAAAAAAAAAAAGACACAAAGTATGAATTGGTCAAAATATCCCTACCAAGAAGAAAATGAATAATTCACTCAGGTTGATGAGAAAACATACCATTTTCTTCTTCGAACAATTTTTCTAAACAATTTTTTGAAGCTGTCAGTTTTTGAAGTTTTGAGAGGTGCAAGAATCCAGGAGGGAGGTGGGACAACTTGTTGCTGGAAATGTCAATTTCAAGTAGCCTGCGATGGAGAAGAAGGAAGGCAGGCATCAGAATAAAGAGGGAAAACACCAAATTTACATATTTTTCTATAAACCAAGAGGTGTATTTTTTTTTCTTTTTCTCCCCGTGCAAGGTTAAAGAGTGTGCATTGAAAATGTAGTGCATATGATTTTTAATTCTTTTGAAGAACTCTTACTGTGTCCTGTGTAGATAAAGACAAATCTCTCATCGGTGGGCCCTGGCCCCACTGACCAACAGGGATTCGAATCCTTCGCAGGCATGTAATAGCAAAATGAGTAGGTTCCCTGAAAGCTGCTGAGACCACAGAGCAGGGCTTTGAACCTTCTGGACCTGTCCATCTGGCCCAGGTGAAGGGCCTCACTTGGACGGCACTTGCTCCTTAAGTTCTGGTGTGCAGGCTTCTTTCCCGTTCTCACTTGGGAGTCCCATGGGTTAATGCCTACCCCAAGCTCTTTCCAACATTCTTGACTCTTGCTTCACTTAGAGCCTTCGTTTTTCATTTTAAAAATCGATTCAACCCTTTATGGAATGAGGACTTGCAGTTATGTGTCCTAAAGAAATCAGGCGAGGTGCGGTGGCTCATGCCTGTAATCTCAGCACTTTGGGAGGCCGAGGCAGGCGGATCATGAGGTCAGGAGGTCAAGACCATCCTGGCCAACACGGTGAAACCCCGTCTCTACTAAAAATACAAAAATTAGCTGGGTGTGGTGGCATGTGCCTGTAATCCCAGTTACTCGGGAGGCTGAGACAGAAGAATTGCTTGAACCAGGGAGTTGCAGGTTGCCATGAGCCGAGATTACGCCACTGCACTCCAGCTGGGCAGCAGAGTGAGACTCCGTCTCAAAAAAAAATAAAAATAAAAAATAAAGAAATCAACTAAGGTCATTCCTCCTTCCATGCAAGCTCAGGGGTAAGGCTCGTCTCCCTCCAAGGCCTCCAGAAGAAGCAAGCCTGGACTGCCCGCACAGTCCACTTGCTGCCAGAGTCCTGCAGAGTTAACCCTTTCTCTGAGGCCCTTCCCACTTTCCCTGGAAGGCAGAGTAAAAGCTGGTGCCTCAGAGCCCCATTGCATCCACCAGCGTGGGAAGGTTTGGCTGCCCTCATCTGATTCCTGGGCAGGACCAAGACGAGCATCTCAGGCAAGCATTCGCATGTCCCCGGGTGAGCTGTGTAAACTTGGGTCAGACAAATAATCTCTCTAAACCTCTCTGTTTTAATCTGAAAAGGAGGCTTGCCTAAGGGTAGGCAAAACTCCTTCTCCTATTTTAGCCAGAACATTTTCCCCCCAAAACCACAAAATACAACCCGGGAGCATGTGCAGGAGCACCACGGTGACAGCGGGGTCACACACGGCTCTGGTCACACCCCGGGGAGCCACCTGGAACAGATGATCTCGTCCGATGACTGCACACCAGGCAGCTCCCCCAGGTGGTTGTCGGAGAGGTTCAGCTTCCGGAGATTGATGAGGCCCCAGGGGATAACCGAGGGGAGGGTCGCCAGGCAGTTGGCAGAAAGGTCGAGCTCCGTGATCTGGCAGGAGATGTCTATGAGCCAGTCTAGGTCTACCCAGGGCAGTCTGAGATGAGACCATTTCACACGGAGAGCCTGGTGGTGGAGAGAAGGGAAAAGCACACGTGGAGGGTGAGTTCAGGGTCCACATGGGCTTGGAATACAGCAAGGGTTAATGCAAATGCGCGTCTGTGTGCCTGCTCCAGCCGGGGTCCCAAGAGGCCTGCACATGTCCTTCTAGGCCGCCAGCACCTGCCACGGTGGTGGGCGCAGAAGAGCTACCTGTTCCCATCCGCACCTGCATCTCACAGGCAATCTGTGCACAGCGCCTGCAAGTCACCCTCCAACCTCCAGAGGGCGCTGGTGGGCGTGGGCTCAGTGCCGCCCCTTAAGAGGCGGCTCCCAGGGAAGCAGCGCGGCGGAATCGTCCACGTGCAGAGGCGACCGCTGCGGCGTCCAGGCGCCTCCCCCAGACCGGAGAAGAAAGCCGACTCCCAAACCCAAGTCTCTGACCTCCCTTCAACGCCGCCTTTCCTGTGATTAGAGGAGCTGCCGCCTGCAGCTGCCTGCGCCGCGCCAGGGTGCTTGGTGGACAGGCTGCTTTCAGAGTGAGCCTGAGATACAAACAGACGATGGCCACACAATATATAAAAATGGAACTCTGACCCACAGTGACCTGCCTAGGAAACCAACGTCTTTATCTATAGCAAATAGCCCGGGAAGCCAGTCTCTTGCAGGAGGCCAGCCTCTTTTTTTTTTTTTTTTTTTTTTTTGAGATGGAGTCTTGTTCTGTTGCTCAGGCTGGAGTGCAGTGGTGCGATCTCGGCTCACTGCAACCTCCGCTTCCCGGGTTCAAGCGATTCTCCTGCCTCAGCCTCCTCTGTAGCTGCACCACCACTCACGGCTAATTTTTGTATTTTTATTAGAGACGGTGTTACACCATGTTCGTCAAGCTCAGGCTGGTCTCAAACTCCTGACCTCAGGCAATCCACCCACCTTGGCCTCCCAAAGTGCTGCAATTACAGGCATGAGCCACTTCTTATCTCTAGTAACAACCCAGGAAGCTAAACCATCATTTCCGTAAAAGTCAGTCTAAAATGGCCAGGACTTGGTTAATAATTGACAGATTCTCTAATTTTTGTCCTCACTTTCCATTTAGGACCAACCCGAGAGAGCCAACTTTGCACCCCACCAATCTCATGGGATGCCCAGCCTGCAGCGAGGCCCCCCAGCTTCCCCGGACAACGGCCTCCAGGCAGGAGACACCGGAGGCCTTCCCTTTGTCCCACTAGAAAGCTCCCACTCCTCTGCCAGCCTGTGGGTCTCTGCCACACGCAAGTCATGGTGGCTGACGCTCTTGCTGTTGAAGTCCTGCTGAACAAAATGTCTTTGCTCCTCTGATTTCTCATTGGTCTTCCTTTATTTCCGCAAGAGGGAGTCAGAAGGGCCAGCGGTTTTCTGGCATGGGGTGGTCAAAGGGACCTGGCGAAATATATCGGAGCACGACTTTGCTCTTTCTTCTTGATTACCGAAGAATATTGGGCTCAATCAGGTTTCTGGGGAGAAGAAATCTGCTTTTGGGTCTGTTTCTTCGAAGCAACTGGAAATCCGTATTGGAAAATTAGAGGAGCAGAAATATGAACAAAAATTAGTGCTTCGCAAATGGGAAAATGTAACAAGCAGAGGCTACGAGAAAGGTCCCAATAACGTGGGATAAATTCCTCAAAAATTGGCGGCAGGTGACAGGCATCCTTATTTGGCCACCAGATGGCGATGAGCGCCTGTCTTTAGCTCCCCCTCCGCCCACTCCGGGAGTTTGGAAACACTGGGTCTACGCCCCCTCAACGCTCCGGTCTTTGAACCGGAGGAATGAGGGACTCTGTCGCTCTGTCTGTCTGTCTCTCTGTTCACAGGGATGAAAAGGGAAGGGCGGCACTGGATCTTAGGTCAGGAGGGTAGATTCTGAGCTGATTTTTTAAGACAAGTCACTCAATTGCCCTGGGCCTGTTTGATTGTTACTATTTTACTCCCTACATTTTAATTTTGAAAATTTTTTTAAATTTCAGAAAAGTTGCACTAGGACACAGTGAATACCTGTGCACTCTCCACCTCGACTCACTGATTGTTAAAACGCTGTCACATAGGCTTTTGCCCCTCTTTCTCCACACAAATACACACGCTTTTTATGTTTTGATGAATCATTGGCCAGTAAATTATACATCGTGATGCTTCACCCGTAAGTACTTCAGCATGTATCCCTGAAGAACAATAATATTTTTCTACACGACAGCCGTATAATTATCATTTTCAATAAGTGTAACATCAATACGATATTATTAAGTTCACAGCCCACGTTAGAATATTCTCAATTATCCCAGAAATGTGGTTTATAACTATTTTGTGTCCTGATCTGGGATCCCATGACAATTGCATGACATTGCAATCCCACACTGCATTACACTGTATGTTTCTTTACTTTTCTTTCATCTGGAAGAGTCTTCACACCTTTTAATGCTTTTTTTTTTTTTTTCACATTGTCGTTACATTAAGTCCTGCAACTTTTAGCCTCTTCATCGGGGGCAGATGCTGGTGTGTTTCACTGCTTGTCTTATAGAATATCCCATAATCTGAATTTACTCAAGTTTTTCCTAAAGTTTAGATTAAAGTTAGCTATTTTGGGCAACAACCTTAGAGTCTAGTTGAGTGGTTCCCACTAAATCCCACCTGAGGCACCTGATATTAGGTGTTCCTGCTACAGGTGGTGCCCTGTTTGGTCTCATGGTTAAGGTGGTGTCTATCAGTCCCTCCTTTGTAAAGGTTAACATTATACCCTTTGTAATTAGTACACAATCTATGGGGTGATATTCTGAGACTATGTGACAATTCTGTGTTTCTACATCCTTTTGCCCCGTGGGTTTAGCCTCCGTTGCTGATCCTGGCCTGAATCAATTAGTACGATAGTGGTTGCAATGAGAAAGTTTTGCTAAAGCTACCTTTCTTTCTACATGTATTACCTGGCATTCTTCTGTACAGAAAAGCATTGCCTCCTCACCTCTTTAAGTATCACTAGGGACTCTTGGATTCTTTTTTTTCCCAAGTATCATTATTTTTTTGATGCCCAAGTCATCCCCAGTTTGTCCAGGGGGAGCCCCATTTGGGTGGGAGAGAGCCCCCTGTGTTCCTGTGACATATCGCTATCAATTTTGGGGCACCTCCTTACTTCCCGGCAAAACAAGATCTTCCAGTCTCCTCTTGTACTTTCTAAGCCCAGGCCTTGATTCACTTTAGCAAAAATTGGTATTTAGAAACCAAGATCTGGGTGTGAGGTGTGCTCATCACCGCTGGGGTGTCACTGCTTTTCAGCCCATTGATGGGCCACAGCTCTGTATTTAACATGAGTGCATTCTGATGCTTCCAATTCAATGCAGCAAAGTGGGTTTTTTCCCTCATCTTTCCATAATCCACAATTCACGACTGTATCACTCTTCATTCCATTATCATTGTTTTTAATCTGTTAAATAAGTGGCTTGGATCAGAGGATGCCTAGGTCAGTTCTTGTCCCAATATTTTTTCCGGTGGTCGTCTTGCAAAGTATAGTGGCCTTTGGGTAGGAGTCTTTGGATAAGCATGACAGTCAGCCCAGCAACAGGCTGACAGGAAGGTCACCATGTGGACTTTGCAATGCCAAGTCAAAAAAGGCTCCACAGGGCCTGTCTGCCTCTCCTTCCTGGATTCACAGAGACACACCCAGGTCTCAGGGGCAAGGGCCAGACAGCTGAACATGGAATCAAGGTGTCCAGATTGCCATCCAACCCTCTCCACTCACTCTGCGTGGCCATTATGGTCTTTCTGTATTGAACGGTTTGTACCCAAACTGAAATGGCAGCCAAATGCAAGATGCAGGGGAGGCTGGTTATGGTTTTGGCTTTGACAACAAATCTTAAGTCTCTATTGAAAATCTTTAAATAAAACTCTGGGGACCAGCATAAAATAAACAAAACAACAGCAAGTAATCAAATTATTACTGTAACATGACCCAATTATGGTACAAATACCTTGGGGAAGGGCTTAGGTGTGGCTGTCCTTACAATGGCAGCCTCCCTCTCAGCACCTCCTCCACATCCCCTGAGCTGGGGCTGGAGCCCTGAACTGCAGAAGGAGCAGGGGCTCAGCCTCAGGCTGCTTAACTAACTCCACATGGACTCTGGGCAAGCCGCAGTGGAGGTGAGCACTTTTTTGGGCTCTGTTCAGCTTGAGACACTTTGTATTAACCTCTCCACTGATCTGTGTGGCACTGACTCAGCCCACATTTCTTTTGCTGTGGCAGACAGCATGGCCAACCGGAACCCGGACTGCACACCCCACAGTGCAGAGCCCTGCCTGGCTGCCTCTGCAGCTCCACCTCATACCCACTATGCAGCAGACACTGAATCGGTGTTTGTGAGCTGAAGAGATTCAAGCCACCAAGACCTGCAAGCTGTCCACTCTGTGCACTTCTTACCAGATCAATCATCCTGAAATATCAAAGTCTGCGCAAGACCTTTCAGCTTTCCCTAGCCCACTCCGCCTTGAGCAGAACATCCAAAGCCCCTCCTTTGCAGCCTCACAGCCCCAGTTGGCTCCAACCCACTTTTCCAACTTTATGTCTTCCTGCCTCTTTCATAGCTTCTCCCTGCCCACCCAGAGCAGCCTCTGATCTATAGCGATGCCCTTTGCCTTCCTACTGGCAGTGATTTGTGGGGTTCATTTATTCTGGGTAAAAGAAATTAGGGGAAGGGGCACACTCCCCAGGCAGGGGAATTCGAGGCCAAGGAAAAGCTGCCAATCAAAGTGCAGAAACTGCTTGTTCGTAAATCAACTGCAGGGCTCACAAAGTAGGCCCAACATTGACATTTGTAGGAAGGGTTTTGGGGGCCACAAGGGTGTAGCCGTGCTGTTGGTAACTGACTGGCCCATGTGCTCAAGGGGCTGCTGGGGTGCTCTGGGGCTGCAGACCTCCCCTGCCTCCCTACTGGAATGTGGGTTACCATGGTGACCAAAGGGGCCAAGATGGGAGGACAACATGGGAAGTACAAGGTGGGCTGGGCCTGGAGCTAAGAGGGTGATATGGTTTGGCTGTGTCCCCACCCAAATCTCATCCTGAATGAGATAGAGAATTACGGGTAGCTCCCATAATTCCTACGTGTTGTGGGAGGCATCTGGTGGAAGATAATTAAATCATGGGGCGGTTTCCCCCATACTGTTCTCATGATAGTGAACAAGTCTCATGAGATCTGATGGTTTTATAAGGGGAAGCCCCTTTCACTTGTCTCTCATTCTCTCTCTTGCCTGCTGCCATGTAAGACGTGTCTTTCACCTTCTGCCATGATTGTGAGGCCTCCCCAGCCATGTGGAACTGTGAGTCCATTAAACCTCTTTTTCTTATAAATTACCCAGTCTCAAGTACGTTTTTATCAGCAGTGTAAAAACAGACTAATACAGAGGGTCTTTGCATACACCCTTAGAGTGGACCTCCTTTTTCCTCTTGGAGAAAGCAGATGTTGCCTGTTCCCAGAGCTCTTCCTAGGCTTACACCCACGTGTTTCTGCAGGACTGATATCCAATAAACTCAAGCCAGGAGGGAAGTGGTAAAAAGCAGTGGTGGTAGCGTGAGGTCAGTAAAGCGGCTGAGATTCTGCAGTGAGGCTGGTCTCTGTTCACGCTGTGTGCTGTGAGCATGATGAAGGAGAGACACAACCCTTCTCACCTCTGCGCCCTACTCCATTTACTCTCTCCTGGAATTCACAGTCCCCTCCCTCTCATCCAAATCCCATTCCTCCTGCAAGCCCCGGGTCAAGGATCCCCATCCTCCCCCGAACAAGTGCACATGTTACTATGCTGTAACAGGGATGCTGTCTTGAACTTGTGTCCGTATGTTCAGCAACACTTTCTTGAGTATTGCTATGTGTAAACCGTTCTGCCAGGCACTGGGGTGGATATGAAGATGCAGAAGCTGCAGACAGAACCGACACTCAAGTGGCTTATGGTTCAGAGGGAAGAGGTGTGCCAAGTGTGTGTGTGGGTTGTGCATGTCTTTGTGCAGGGTGTGCATGGGTGTGTACGTGTGCCCATCCGGCTGCCCTAACTCAAGGGTTTCCTGACCTTCGTGGACTCAAACAGCATGTGATGCTGACCACCCAGCCAAGAAAGAACGCTTGTAGGGAAACCTCCTGTGCTTCCTCTGGGGGTATTGCTTTATCAGAAGAAAATCATCAGTAAGAAGTAAGTGGCTGTGTGTACCACTGATTTCCCTCAACATGAGAAAGAGGAGAAAGCAGATGTCGCCAGTTCCCAGAGCTCTCTGTAGGCACATACCCACTGTGCTTCTGCAGGACTGACATCTGATAAACTCAAGCTGGGAGGGAAGTGGTAAAAAGCAGAAGTCTGCAAAAATGTTGACACTCGGAAAATAGACATGCTTGGAAATGGTTTCTGGGCTGGATGGAGGTTGAAAAACCTGTGCAATTTCTACCTGGTCTGGGGCTAGTCTGAAAACTGATTTACAAAAGTTATTTTCTTGTTCAAGCACAGACATTACAGGGTGCCCAGGTGTCCACAAAGTGGCAGAGAGAAACGAGAAAAAATGCACAGTTAAAAAAGTTGTCCAGGGCTGGGCACGGTGGCTCATGCCTGTAATCCCAGAACTTTGGGAGGCCGAGGCAGGTGGATCACTTGAAGTCAGGAGTTCACGATCAGCCTGGACAACATGGTGAAACCCTGTCTCTACTAAAAATATGAAAAAATAACCAGGTGAGGTGGTGCACACCTGTAGTCCCAGCTACTTGGGAGGCTGAGGCAGAATCACTTGAACCCGGGAGATGGAAGTTGCAGTGAGCTGAGATTGCACCCCTGCACTCCAACCTGGGTGACAGAGCCAGATTCCATCTCAAAATAAAAAATAAATAAATAAAAAGATGTTCATGCACTTGACATTAAAACCTAGCTCTTCCAGCCCTGAAGCTCTCATTAGCCCTCATTATGTATTTGTGTCTAGTCCAGGCAGAATCACAATAAACAAGATTCCGAGAGAGCAAAGCCAGCAATTATATAATCCTATCCATGAAGGCTAAACTACAAAATCAAAGACAGCTGGTTAAGGAGAAGCCATCAATTCAACACAGCAGTGGTTAAGCTCCACCCACCCCATCACAAACAGGTGGAGAATGTGTTCATGTTGGTTTTTCAAGCATGAGCCCTTTAAATTTCAGTCCAAGTAAAAGAAGTACCACTTTCTCGAGAAGGCTCAGTGCAATGATTTCAGAAACTTGTTTTCCACGGCAGTGGTGGTGACTTGGATTGCTTTCAAGAAGGATTAGGTGTATTTAAGGGCAACTGGTTCATTAGAGACTGATGTGTAAGAAAGATCTCATCTGGTGATGGAAGCTGCTGTTCAGGAGGGTGCTAGACACCTTCACATGATGCTTCTTGGAGATGTTAGCCATAAAATTGTCACAGTGAATGAGGCATTGCCCCACAATGACATCTCTTATGTTTTTATATCAGTGCAAACCTATTAGTTGAAGAAAAAAATTGTTCAATGAAGAGCTGGCATCTACAAAGCTTTTAGCCTGGTTTGAACCTCAGCAGATGTGGCTGGCACCCCAGCCCAGGGCAGACTCCGAAAAGGATTCCTGGCCCCGTGACATATGCACACAGGTGTGCCTCTGTACGATTCTGTGGGGTCAAGAGCAGCCTTGCCGGAGTGACGTTGTAATGTTAGCTCCTTGCTAGGTCTCACTGACCCCACAGCAGAATTCATAGCTCTTCCTGTGTCTGCAGCTCCTTGTTCCTGTCAGTTGGTCAGTATTTTGCTTATGGCTCATGAGTAAGAATCTTCCCCCCTAGAAACCATAGATCCCTTCAGGGCACAGACTATGGCTCAGTGACAAAAGGGCACACCACAGTAAAAGCAGTTAATAGGTATCTATTCAATGAAGACACACATGTTACAATGGGGGGAAGCACACAGAAAGTTCTTGAACTTCTCAATTCTTGGCCCATACAAACCCCAAGTCTTTCTTTCTGCAGTTAAGCAAAGATTCCTGGGACGGTGCCTTGTCCTTGTTGAACCAGCCAGTAAGACAAGAGCCACATTCTGAAACGCAGAAGTAACAATAAGAACAACTGAACAGCCAAAGGAGCTGCAAAATCAATGAACCTAATCTAAAATGGAGAGACTCACTCAAAGGCCTGGAGAACATGCCAAAAGAAGCCCTGAAAACAAAGATGCTCAGAGCAGCAGGCCCAGAAATGGCATCTGAAGGCTCATCCCAGGTTATCTGCATGATGCCAGTGATTATAGTAGAGAAGAGACTATGGCTGCCGAGAGGGTCTGTGCACTGACGCCCACAAGCTGAAGGTGAATTTCAAGGCTACAGGTTCCCAGAGAACTCTGGGAACTCAGATCATCAGAAGGGGCCCTGAGTGACAGGGATTCAGTGACACAGAACTGGAAACACCACAGACAGCAGCTCTGTCCCAGCATCCTTGTGCATGTAAAGGCCACAACAGAACCAAACAAACTGTGCCTCATCTCTGCTCCCAGGAGAAATACTCATTGTGGGTTTTCTAAACACCTGCTTCTCAAGTCCCTGCACTCTGGTAGAGACAAGCTCTTAAGGAGAAAGGAGGCATTTAAAACGGGAGGATGAGAAGGACACTGTACCTTCACTGGCCGTCTACCTGGCATCTAAGATGGCCCATGGCAGGTGGATCCAGGCCAAAAGCAATGAAGTGAAGGCAGCAAGGATGGTGTGACGGGTTGCAGTGTGTCCCTCCAAAAACATATGCTGAAGTCCTAACGCCCCGTACTGCGGAATGCGACTTTAATTAAAAACAGAGGTCATCTAGCCAAAATGAGGTTATTGTGGGGGCCGTCATCCAACATGACTGGTGTTCTTATGAAAAAGGAGAAACGTGAACAGAGGCAGACAACGGGAAGACGATGTGAAGACACAGGGAGAAGACAGCAGATGACCGGGGAGATGTGGCCACAAGCCGAGGAGTGTTGGGGACCACCAGCAGTCCCCAGCAGCTGGAAGGGGCAGGGAAAGACCCTCCCTCAGGGCTTCCAGGAGAAGCCGACCCTTCCAACACCTTGACCGTGGACTGCTGACCTCCAGGACTGTGAGAGAATACATTTCTGTTGTGTTAAGCCACCCAGTTTTGGGTGCTTTGTTACAGCAGTTCTAAGAATTCAGATGGTAATGAGTCAAGGGAAGAGAGGGGAGGTCGGGACCTGAGAGCTGGGAACATTCCATTGACACAGATTATGGTCACGATCACACAGATAACAAAAGGAAAGGCAAGGAACAGACTCTTAGAAAGCCAAAAGCATTCCTGTTAAGTTGATTAGAAATGTAATTTTAAAAGGTAATGACAATGACAGAAAAATCAGCTATTAAATTTGGGGAAAGCCTGTGAGGACTCTATGATGTAAATGGAGAATTTCAGAAAGGACTTGAGAATAACCACCACAGGGAGTAGGGAAAGGAGAGACAAGAAAATGGGGGACAGTTTCCTTCTAATCTTAGACGGGTTTACCCACTTAAATAAAAGACTGAATGAGATAAAACAACGAAGTCAGTTTTGACAATAGCATGTCTGTTAAAAATATTGTAAATATCAGAATTAGTGGTTGGCTGCCAATATGTTCAAACAAAGAAAGGAAATGTTACCGTTGAAACCAGATAAATGAGAAACCTAAGCACAAAAATAACTTACAAGATACACTTCTGATCATATATTAAACAGTCAACATGTAACAATCTGCACTAAACAGTCGTTGTAACAATCTGTGGCTACAAGTCCAGACTCTAGGCAAACAATCTGGAAGTAGAAATGTCAGATTTACTTACCAAAATAAAAATCATCAGTGACACGATCAGAGAAAAAACAAACATGGTATGAAACAAACAAGGAAAATAAAGAATCAGCTCCCCAAGTCTCCTAATTCAATATAATTTTTTCCCAGTCAAATATTTCAAATAACAAATAGTTCCTATATTATGTAAGTGGTTCCTTAATACAGGACTCATTTCACTTTATGAGTCAAAACCAGTTACTTTGCAAGGGCCATTAAAATTCCAGCCCAATTACATGTACGCACATGGATACAAAACTGCAACAAAATATTTAATCAGCTACAACTAAACTCAGAGAGTTAAGTTCTCTGGCCAGGTAGGGTCTGAACAAAGACAAGGGCATGACAGTAATTTAGGGAGAAGCACAGCACTCCCTATCAGAGAAAGGGAAACTGAGCTTCCCTTTTAAGCAAGTGAATGCCAAAAGATGTGTTTAGTAAAATTCATCACTGTTTCTTTGCTAAAATTCTTAAAAAACAGGTAGAGAGGTTTTTAAAACAAAAAGCAACATTGTACTTTTTTCTGTAATATTTCAGTCATTTCTTTTAAAAATAGGAAACTTACAAGAAATCTTCTGTCACTAGTTCCAACTTAGGAATTTTGCCAACAGCTATTTGAGAGAGGGAAAAAAATGCAAGAAATAAAAATATGGTGTCTGCAGTTAACTAAGCTACTTAACTTGCTTTCGAGAGAACCCTCAGTTTTCTCAACTTGTAAATAAAGACAAAACTTCCACCTCACAGGCTGTATAAGAGATTAAAATACAATGTTTGGCAAAGTACTTTTTTAAAGCTATGAGGCCCTACGTAAAGAGAAAGGAGGTTATTGCATACAAAAATTTCAACCATCTACCCATTCATTCATCCATCCATCTATCCACCCACCCACCTGTTCATCCATGCAACCATGCAATCATCCACCCACCCATCTACCCACCCATCTATCTATCCATCCATTCATCCATCCATCCATGCAACCATGTAGCCATCAACCCACCCGTCTACCCACCCATCTATCTATCCACCCAGCTATCCATTCATCCATCTACCGTCCTCCTATCCATCCATGCAACCATCCACTGACCCATCTATCTATCCAAGCAACTATCCATCTATCCATCCATCCACACACCCACTCACCCATCCATTTTCTACCTACCCACCTATCCATCGTGTTCCAAGTCCTACACCGAGGGGCAAACACAGGGTGAGCAAAATTGGCCAAGGTTTCTGCTTTGAGGAAGCTTCTAGTCATGTGGAGAAATTGATTAAAGAAGAATGTCACCCAAACAAATAACCCAAACTTTGTTTAGTGCTTTGAATAAAACTGACAGGGAGCTCTGAGACTTAGAAGGTTGGGGTGGGGGCAAGTGACCAGGCCTGACGGTTAAGGAAGGCCTTCCTGCGAATATTGTGTGGGATCTGCAGGGTGTCCTGGGTCGAGGAGGAGCAGTGTGCTGAGTGCTGAGTGCTGAGGAGGCAGGCTCGCTTTCTCCTGGCTAGGCGTGGTCTGCTTGCTGGTACAGCATGGATGGTATAGTCTTTCCCTGCCACCAGATATTTTGGCTTCCTTTCTTTTTTTTTTTTTTTTCTTGAGACAGAGTCTTGTTCTGTCGTCCAGGCTGAAGTGCAATGGCACTATCTCGGCTCGCTGCAACCTTGCCTCCCAGTTTCAAGCGATTCTCCTGTCTCAGCCCCACAGTAGCTGGGATTATAAGCATGCACCACCACACCCAGCTAATGTTTGTATTTTTAGTAGAGACGGGGGGGGGGGTTTCACCATGTTGGCCAGGCTGGTCTCGAACTCCTAACCTCAGATGATCCACCACCTTGGCCTCCCAATGTGCTGGGATTGCAGGCGTGAGCCACCGCACCCAGCAGACATGTTGGTTTCTTTCCCCCATGTCTTCTTATCATAAACAGCAGTGCTGTGGCCATGTTTGTGGCAATCACTATTGATTTCATTTGAATTCTGTCCTAGAGGTATTCTTCAGAAAGGAAATATTGAATTCAGAACAGTTCACTGGGAGAAAAGAGGTTTATAGCTTTTACCACATGATGCCAATTACTTTCCACACATATGGAATCAATTCACAGTGCCAGCAGCAAGACACTGGTGTGTCCGTTGCTCTGTGCTCTGCCAAATGTCTTACTCATTGTGTATATTTATTTTTGCTAGTTTAATAGGTGTGTGACAGTACTTGCAAGCTGTTTTAATTTGAATTTCTGTAATTGCCAGTGATGTTGTGTATGTTTCCATGCCATGATTTACTGCCAGTGTTTTCTTATATGTAAATTAACTGTTCATTCTCTCAAATTTTTACTTGGTGGAATCTTTGAGCAATGTGACAGCCAGGGCAAGGGTCTGGTCATCACTGCTGGGTCCCAAGCATCTGGCAGATCGATAAACTTTGGCTAAATTAAATTCGATCATCAGCTGACATGGAGTTGCACCAATGATCTACCTTGGATTTAAGTGTTTGTCAGTTATTTTTTCTGAAATATTTTCCATGTCTTTTCTTTTTAAAATTATGTTTTAGTATAAATAATTTTGCTTTAATGTTCATGTTATTTCTGATCATATATCTTCATATATGTTTAGAAATTGAAAGGCAATCATCTCTCTCTTATAACTGGGATAAACATGCTTTTAAATATATATATGTCTCTATAGATATAAGATCAGATATGCATATTCTGATGAGTTTTCAAAGCTTAACGCTAACTTGTCTAGAATCCATTTGTATCATAATGAATCTAAATCTCTGTGCTGAGCTCCAACAGTTCTCACAGCCTTGGCTAATGTTTCTTACTCTTATTCTCTTTCTTATTCTTTTCTCATTACGTCTTCTAGTTTGTCACTGAAGTTCAAATAATAGTTTTTCTGTTTCTGCCCGTCTAGCTTAATCATTTTTCTCTGTTGTTAACTAAATACAAGTGACTGACATGCTCACTGCTTTGTAGGATGTCTTAAAACCCAGCAGGATGACATGAACACTGGACTGAGAAGCCACGCGCTGTTCCCCTTCACTTATTCTGCCACGTGACCCTGGCTACCCATTTTCGAGTTCTATGAAGCACTAACATGCACATGGATAGCATCACATTTGTCTCCTATTCCACAGAGAAAGCATATGGGCAGAGGAAGAGGACAGGGAAAGCTTCAGCGTTTGGAACCTGGAGAAAATGGGCATGTGTGGGACCATGGACTGAACTGCTCAGCAGGACACAAGGATAGTGGAACTGGTGGAAGGATGCTGGGAACAGGCCAGGGTTTCCTTCATGACCCTCAGAGGGTAGGGAAGGGGCCTCCTCTTCTGTTCACATGACCGACTGTGGAACAGGCCAGGGTTTCCTTCCATGACCCTCAGAGGGTAGGGAAGGGGCTTCCTCTTCTGTTCACATGACCGACTGTGGAACAGGCCAGGGTTTACTTCCATGACCCTCAGAGGGTAGGGAAGGGGCTTCCTCTTCTGTTCACACGAGCGACTGTGGAACAGGCCAGGCCAAGAGGAGTCAGGGTCCATGCCCCAGCCCTGGCTGTCACCATGGGGGCCTTGCTGGGCCAGGCTGAATTCTGGGAATGCCAGTGCCCACATCGGCTCCTTCAGCAGCACCGCCCGCTGAGAAGAGGGTATGTGGTGCCAGGGCGGTGGTGATGTGTGCGGAAGTGCTCTGCAATGCACAAAACTCTGGAGTGACACCCTCTGCACCAAATGTGAGGTCCTACCTAAGACAGGGATGTTCCCCAGAGGCCTCAGGTGTCCCTCAGGAAAGGCCACCAGTCCCCAGCCATCAGGCTCTGTCATGAGCACGCAGCCCTGGCTCAGCTGCCTCCAGCAGCAGCTTGCATGGCCCCAGCAAAACGCCTGCCTTAACCCTGAGGATGTGCAGCTGGGCTGCTTGCGCTCAGGGCACTGACACACAGACATGAAGGGTGGGGCACCAGGAACTTGAAAGCTACATATGCCGGAACTGATCCAAAAAGTAATAATAGATGTCCCTCTCTCTTTAGGTTAGCTGCCAGATTTGAAATCATTAGAGACTTTTAAAAGGAAATTAATAATTTCCCCATTGGGTTGTTTGAAAGTTAATTTCAGGTCTGGTCTACTTCCACACTTAAAACAGCCCCAGTGAGCCCTCAGCCTGGCCCTCTAACTGCTGAACAGGAGCGAACATCGTGGTTATTCTGGGATCTGATTAGGCTTTTCCTGGCATTTCTGAGTTTTCTTGTTCCTTTCTGGGTGTGACAACATCAAAGCATTAAGCTATTTCTCATGGCAACGCAGCTAAACATTGACCCGATGTTCACCACAAACGCGGGCCGTCTCATTAGATGTTCAGGCAAAACTTTAGCAGCTTTAAGAGGTGCACTGCCCAGCCAGGCAAACAGCATGGCCTGGTCTGACTTTACTTCACTTTTGTTCCTTAGAGAGTGTGTCCCAGCAGTCCAGACCATACAGTGTGGCCTCTGGAACCTTCTTCAACCAAACACCAGCAAAACCCAAGCAGCCAGCCACTGCCAATGGAAAACAAATGTGGGTTTCTCTGTACTTTCTCCCTTTGCGGGCAGAGGTGGATTCGGGCTATGCTTGGCCCAGAAACACGCAGAGGGGCTGCTGTACCTGGGTCGGCTATGGCTTCCACACACGCAGCAATTACATTAAAAAATACTGACCAGCTGGTGTGTTAGGCAGAGCTCAACCACACAACAAACACGATGGCACATGCATGATCTCCCTAAGACACCATCGCGTGGCCCATGACCGCTTGTTGTACCAGGGCTGGAGCAACAACCTCCGTCACACGTGCCCTGAAGGGACCGTGACTTCAACAAGGTCACAGCCATGAGTGCCAGCAGTGCCAAAGGCCTTTTCAGACCATGTATCATGTCAGCGAAGCACCCTTTTAATACCTACCCTTGTGTAATATTCTGAACCAACCCAAACTGTCACTTTAATCCCACTGGATACCTGGGAAGGTAGGAGCACTTACCTCTGGCTCCTGAGTCATCCTTCCCGACTGTTGGAACCCTCTGCCTGGACCCCTCTCTGCTCTCTTCTGCCAGCAGCACCCAAGGAATGTGCTGTTGCAGGTTAGAGATGACGGGGCAGCCAGGCACACCCACTCCAAGGTACTTGCCCCTGAAATTCACTTGAATGCTAAAAATACCACCTGCTTTGGGGAAGCTCAAGGAGCCCTTGAGACTCAGGTTGTGCTGAAATTTCATTTCCTCTTCTGATTCCATGCAGCAGAGCCAGTTAGAGGAAAAGCACCATTGCCTTTTCCTTGTCTTTTCATTCACAAAATGCAGTAATCGCTTCCTCCATGCTCTATGCCAACCTTGGCATGTGTAAGAAGAGTTGCCTCACAGAAAAGATCACAGGTAGAAGATAACAGCTGTTTCTGCTTTTACCCTTACACCAAGAAAATCGGAGCCACTGACTCTTGACCTTGGGTGCACATTGGAATCACCTGGAGAATTTCTAAAACTCCTCATGCCGGGCCTTACGCTACAGATTCAGATTTAATCAGTGTAGGATGTGGTCTGAGCGTCAGGATTTTAAAAAGTTCCCAGGGATTATGATGTGCAGAGAATCATTCGTCTATGTGAAACCTAGGCGGTACAGTTCAGGAACTGTGTTCGGGAGTCTAAGCACCAATACTGTTTAGTATTTGTCATCCTTGGACAAATAACGTAATGTCTTTATACCCCAATAATTTCATATGTAAAACAGATGCTATTCCCTGCAGTTCTTACCGAGGTGTTATAAGGACCAAATTAGTTAAGAAAGTGCTTGGAAAAGTAACAAGCACTACATAGATGTAAGGGTTAGATGATCATCATTTCTTTTGGTGATGTGCGGCTAATAGCAATATAACTAATATTTATTGAGCACTTATTACGTGCCAGGGCCTGTGCTAAGTGCACAGCTGCCCTGTGAAGGGCATTGTTATCCCTGTTTTATAACTGAGAAAACCAACCAAGGAACAGATAGGTAGAAATATACAGAAAGTAGAATATCAGTACTCTTTAGAAACTAGGAAACCAGCAGGAATAAGGGAAGGGTAAAAAGGAAATAGTAATAAACATAAATTAAAGAGATGGAAAAATATATACTAATAGGACAGGTTTACACAAATATGAAGTGGGTGGATCCCTCGTTCAAAAGAAACACACTCAGATGAGATTAAAAACCAAATGCTGTTTACAAGAAATATACCTACGGCAAAGAGACAAATAAAAACCTGAAAATAAATATCTGGGAAAACTTATCCAAGGTTGACACAAAGAAAAACAGGGCAAAGTGGTCACGTGAAGAGAAAACAAACTCAATTTCAAGGACAGAGACATCAACAGGATTAAGGTGGCCATTTGATATAACCAAAATAGGTATTGATGAGTCATAAAGCCAGAAACCAGGTATGTCAAGCAAAACCTTGTAGAGACATAAGAAGAATGAGATTTTAAAAATCATCAGAAGTGGGAAATAAATATATGTACTTGTATCGATAGATGTATGTACACTTGTACATCTCTATATATCTGTATATCTCTATATCTATATTTCAGGCTCTGATAAAGAAAGCTAGGACAAACAGGCAGCACATAAAGGGCTCAAATACTGTAATCAACAAGCTAAAATTAGAGAAAAAAGAGGAAGAAATAAATATTCAACTCAAGAAACAGGTAACATCTATTAGGCGTTTGCCACGTGCCAGGCATTGCTATTAGGATGTCACAAATATTACTACACTTATTTGTCAAGCATCCCTCTGAGACAGGTATTTTATTGCTTTTCCCATTAAGCCAAGACACAGAGGAAGGCCCTGCAGTACTGAAGCCTGGAGTCCAGATAAGAACCAGGAAGTCTCATGCCAAGGCCTTGCTTTAACCTCAACACCAACAACAAAACTCTCAAAAAAGAACATATGGGCCGGGCACGGTGGCTCATGCCTGTAATCCCACCACTTTGGGAGGCCGAGGCGGGTGGATCACCTGAGGTCAAGACTAGCCTGACCAACATGGTGAAATCCCATCTCTACTAAAAATACAAAAATCAGCTTGGTGTGGTGCTGCACACCTGTAATCCCTGCTACTTGGGAGGCTGAGGCAGGGGAATTGCTTGGACCCGGGAGGCGGAGGTTACAGTGAGCTGAGACCACGCCATTGCACTCCAGCCTGGGTGACAAGAGTGAAACTCCACCTCAAAAAACAAGAACAGAAACAAAACAAAACAAAACCCCAAAAACAACCATATGAAGAGCGTTTTAACACAGACAGAAGTGAAAATTAATGAAATAACAAACAAAACAAGTAATTTTAAAAAATCTATCAAGTTCCTTGACAGTTCCTTGTATTTTAACATAAATCTCTGGCTAATTTGATTAAGTTTGAAAGAGAAAAAGTAAAACTGTTCAACAGCATAAATGAAAAGAGTAATATAAGTATAGATATAGAAGAAAAGAATGAGAAAAACGTCAATGCAACATTATGATGGCAAATTCAAAAACCTAAAGGAAATGGATAATTTTCTACCATAATATAATTTCCTGACTTGCATATAAGGGAAAGCAGACAATGTGAAATGACAAATGACTTCAAAAGGAATCAGAAAATAAAGATCTGCTTTGTCTAATTAACCATTAACAATAAATAATTCCTATGAGACTTCTCCAGATAATAATAAGACGGAAAGTTCCCCATGTTATTTTGTAAAGCTACCATCATCTTATATAAAACCACATAGAAACATTAAAAATAGAAAATTATAGATCAATTCACCTATAAACACAGATGCAGAAACTGTAAATAAAATATCAATAGATCAAATCCAGCAGTTAAAAAAGACAATTAGCATTTATAATAGGAGTTGAAGGTTGAGTCAACATCTATCAAAATCATTTATTAAATCAATAAAGTAGAAAAGCTATATGAATACACTAATTGCTGCAAAAAGGGATTTGAAAAAGTTCAGTAATGTTTCCTAATAAAAACTCAAAGCAAAAATGAATACATGGAAACTACCTAAATGTAACAAGAACCTATTTGCTAACTGTCTAGAGCAAATGCTTATAAATTGGTGACACCAAGACATTTAAAATCAGGAACAAGATAGACATAACTGCTAGAGTCACAATTATTCAGTTTTTGAGATTTCTAAAGATACACAATAAGACATGGAATAATAAGTTGTATAAATATTAGAAAAAAGAGATAAACTTGTTTTGAATTTGTAGAATATGTGATTATATATCCAAAAGTATCGAGGAATTCTAGTAAAAACTACATTAGAGTGAATAAGAGAAAATGGGACAGGAACTGGATAAAACAGAAATAGACAAAATAACTTTTCTCCATACCAGTAACATCAGGTTGGAATAGAAATGGAAAAAAGTTACATAAATATATAGATAGTTCATTAAAATGGTAGCAAAAACAATATAAAAGTCACAAACAGACAAGACAGGTCCAGGACTTTTAGGAAGAAAAGAAAAAAAATCTCATTAAAGAACATAAAAGCTACACAAATAGAGTCACCGTGGGAAATGAGCAAAATAGAAGAACAAATGTCCGATAATAGTCCAGTCAAGATATCTTTGAAAAAAACTAATGAACAGAAAACTTGCATTAACGATTGTAAAACTTAAATGCAGTGCCTATAATTGAAACAATATGACATTTGCCAGAAACAGATTAATAGGCCAGTGAACCAATACTGAGAATCCCAAAATGTATACAGATATAGGTACTGGGGAAAATGCCCATGGTGACATTTCAATTCAGATGAAAAAGAAAACTTTATTTTAAAAACTGTGCTAGAGGAGCTGGCTATCTGGAAGAGATAAAAGCTAGCCACCTCCACCCTCTGCCACTTCCCTCATACAATACACACAAATAAATACCAGAAACGTTAAAGCTTAAAATGTAAAAACTAAATGAATGAAAACATTACAAGGAACTCCAGGAGAATACTGAAATAAAATTAGAGGGAAAGTGGCCTTCTTGTATAACCACATACCAGAAAGGAGAAGATGAACATATTGAATTATGTATTATTTTACCTTTGCTATCACAAAAGATAACAAAAAAAGAAAAATAATGGATTGGGAAAAATATTGGCAACATTTATGATAAAGTCTTAAAAATCTCTAATGTTCAAAAAAAAAAAAACCCTCCAAAGTGAGAAAAAAAGACAAACAATCCTTTAGAAAAAATAATCAACAAACATTAACAGGCAGTTCACATAAAGGGAATGCAAATAGTTCATGAACATATGAAAAGATATTCAGTATTATTACTAATATAACATGGAAATTAAAATAAGCAGACATTATTTTTGCCTCACACTGATGAAAATTAATAGGCTCCAGGATGCCTACTGCTTGCTGGCTGAGGGGTGGAGACAGAGAATCCCATCTATTGCTGGTGAAAATATGAATCACCAGAGTGTTGGGGGGCAGTGTTTCCAAAGCAGCCCACATTTAGGACTGTGCTCTACATAAGCAAACATACCATAGCAAATCAGGCTATATTGCAAGAGGAAAAAAAAAAAAAGAACTATTTCAAATGTCCACCAATAGCAGGAGAGCTATGTCAACTAAGTGACACTGGCTCTATGTATTTAAAGAACGTCCCTAAAAGAATGAGTTGAAGCCACAATAACTGATCTAGAGGAAGTCCATGATAGAATACTAAATTTAAAAAGCCAAGTTGAAGATAACATAAATAATGCAATAATATTTTTGTTATTAAAATGGGAAATTAAAACTAAACCCTGTATAGTTTTGTAAATGTTTTTATAGCATTGCATATGGAAGGATGTGAAAAGATCCCTACCAGGTTGTTAACTATTTACTTCAAGGGCAGAAGATTCATAATTTTTATTACCACTCTCAATTGTGATCACTTGTTATAACAATCATTCATAACTTTAGTAATTTTAAAATTTAACACATAAAAATTTAAAAAAGAAATATGTTAAATATGATATATTTAACCAATTTTTGAAAAAAGGAAGAGAAAAAAAACAACCAAAAAAAACCAGAAACAAAAACAAAAACGTTGGGAGGGGGATGAAGCCCAGATTTCAGCTCCCACCCTGCTATAGCTTGAATGTCCCCTTCAAAACTCATGATGAAATGTAATTGCTGTTGTGATAGGGATGGGACCATTAAGAGGTGATTAGGCCAAGAAGGCCCCACCCTCATAAATGGATTAATGTTGTTATTGTGGAAGTGGGTTTGTTATTTTGAGGGTGGGTTGTTATAAAAGTGAGTTCTTCCCTCTCTCAGTCTGTTGGTCTCTTGCCCTCCACCTTCATATCACTGCATGAAGGCCCTCACCAGATACCAGCACTATGCTCTTGGACTTCTCAATCTCCAGACCTGTAAGCCAAATATATTTCTGTTTATTATAAATTACCCAGTCTGCAGGATTCTGTTACAGCAGCACAAAAGGAACTAAAACACACTCCGCAGGCAGTGACTACTCACTGTTTTTCCTGGATAACTGCTGGGCAAGGGACTGGCTTCAATGAAGTACTTTCTCAGCAGATGTTTGCTGGGGTCAGGACTATCCAGCAAGATGTAGGAACAGAAATAGGCCCCATGCCGAAGCAGGAATATTGCAATGTCTTCATTCCCTAAAGGAACAAAACCAAAAAGCTAAGGGCATGCAGATGCAGAGAGTGTCACAGTCGTTGGAAGGGCAGACTCTGATATGTGGAATGGAAACTGAAAAGGTACTTGTGCATGTTGGACTTCTCTATTTACTTCCCTTGGTGCATGAAGTTTCTGTTAGTGGGAGAATTTCTGTGGGGCTTTGCCCTTTGGAGTGCCTCATACAACAGCCCCATTAGCCACAGTCAGTCTCTGTCACTGAAATCCCCTTGCGGGGGCAAGTAAGGAGGAAATGAGGAAGGGTGCAGATATTTTGAAAAAGAAACATAGAACAGGAGTTGCAAAAGTCTCCTCACAGAGGTAATTTGAGAACCAAGAGTGAGAATAAAGACACAGTCCCACATCTGGAGGCTGAGATGGTTTGCACGGTCAGGGTTGACTCAGGGTAGTGGGGAAACCCACCTGACTTGATGGCCGCATACAGGGGCAAGCGCACAATGACAGGGAACTCATTCTTCCTGACAGCGTAGCTCTCCGGGTCAGCCCCGTGCGTCAGGACCAGGAGCTTCACAACCCCCAGGTGCCCTCGCTGGCAAGCTAAGGCCAGCATCCAGTTCAGAAGCCGCTGGGGACTGCAGGGACCTGGCAGGAGATGGCAGGACAAAGGGAAAGTGCCACTGAAGGGTGCTGTTTGTTCCCACTCTGCTCTTCCCTTAGACCACTAGTAGCAATGGACTAGTTAAATAAAATGTGGTACATTTGCACCATGGAATACTATACAGCCATAAAAAAGAATGAGATCATGTACTTTGCAGCATCATGGATGGAGCTGGAGGTCATTATCCTAAGTGAACTAACACAAGAACAGAAAACCAAATACTGTATGTTATCACTTATAAGGGGGAGCTAAACATTGAAGGCACATGGACACAAAGAAGGGAACAACAGACACTGGGGACTACTTGATGCTGGAGGGAGGAAAAAAGGGTGAAGGTTAAAAAATTACCTATTGAGTACTACGCTTATTACCCAGGTGACAAAATAATCTGCATACCAAACCCCGGCAACATGCAATTTACCCACGTAACAAACCTGCATATGTACCCCGGAACCTAAAGTAAAAGTTAAAAAAAACAAAACAAAACCCAGCTGTCCTGTTTCCAGCTGAAAGTTGCTTCTGTCGAGTTGATAGTGTTTTCTGGAATAGTCTCTCTGAATTGCATATGACATTTCCCCACATCAGTCACCCACCTGCTTGTCAGACAATGCCGAGTGATGAAATGGAGGATTAAAAATGGCGTATCCAGCATGATCTTAGCCAAATAAAAAATGGGTGTGTGGAAATAAGACTAGAAACAACTACCCCAGCATTGCGGTATTTTCTCTGGGCTCTCCCTTGCCCTCACCCCTCCCCTAGGGTAACATTACATGCAGGAGTATGAACTTTGGAGACAGGCATTTTAGAAATAAAATAATTTAGTATGTAATTTTGGACACATTTCTTAATCTCTCTCTGTTTCAGTTTGCCTGTTGGTAAAATCGGAATAATAATACCCATTCTTCCAAGTTTAATGTGAGGACTACATCACAAAATGCATGTCAAGTGCCTGGATCAATAAACCCTAACTCATCATGTTGTGTCATTGTATTATTAGAGTACTAACACTTTCCCACATTTTAAAATTATCTATAATATACATATATTACTTTCATGAATAATAATAACAAAAGCTTTGGTGAAAGATCTGTCAGGCCTAAAACTGACAATTTCTCCCCAACAGAGCCACCTACTTAATTCCAGGATGAAATAACACTTAGCACATTGAATTGACGGGGACAGTGTGGGCTGAAATGTTACAATATCTTCAAGTTCAAAATAGTGCAATATCTTTTGGGTCTAGTTGCCATGGAAAAATGACCTCATCTTCTGCAGGGACACTTCCCAAATGCATCATAACACTGCCTCATTTCCAGAGGCACATAGTCCTAGGGATCAAAGTGCTCCCAAGTGAGGAGAGAGTGACTCTCTCCTTCGCGACAGGACATTGATCAGGAAACCGGGATCAGGATGGCCCTGTATTCACCAAAGAAAGCATGTAGCATAGGGCTGAGGCTGGAACCAGTGCCAAGTAAATTTCCCTTCTTCTCCCTCTACTGTTACCCAGAATTAATGATTTGTAGGTATGTTAACAGAAAATAAGTGACCCCTAATCCACTTACACAAGAATATCTAGGTAAGAGAAACACAGTAACCATGCTAGTAACTTCTGTTGAGATGGGGATGTGTCAGTCTTTGGAGGCAGGCATTGTATTTCAGGACCCTGATTTTCAGATGAGGAAACCAAAGCTCAGAGAGGTTTGGAAATGTAGGAGATTGGTCAGAGTGGTAGGAAAAACTACAGGGAAAGGACACAAACCTTCTGAAAGTTCGGAAGCTTCTGCAGAGCCCTGGGGGAGAACAGCTGAAGGCAGAGGGCAAGGAGTGTAGGGGAATATATCTTAAACAGGCTTGTTTACTTATGTTGACCAGGAACTGACCTTTGATCATCTGCTGGCTTGACATTCCCTGAAAGGGGAACAATAAATGTTAATTACCTACAGGTTGTGTTGGCTCCAGGTTTTCGGCATTGTGCCTGCACTGAATGAAAGCAAGCAGCTCTAGCTTCTCCGGGCTGCTCTCTGGCCAGTAGAGCCAGGCAGTGACTCAGCTGCTCTTACACCGTACACCTGTGTCTGAGTACTCATTTCATCCATCAGCCAGGGTCTGCAGGACACACCTGGCAGGGAAACTTCTTGAAGGTCCCATAGTTAGTAAATAACAACGTCAAGACTTAAACCTTGCTTTGTCTAAAATCAAAGGGTGCTCTCTTAACCACACAAAACCCCTACAGGTACTCTCTACAGCCTAAGGCCAGCGACACTCAGAGGAGCCCCTCTTCCTCCCTGCTCAGCTTCAGAGACCAGGAATCACATCACAACGTGCTTCAAAGAATGCATCCCATCAACCTCTCATCCCTCTTCTTCTCAAACCCTCCTTTGTTCTCTAGCTGCTTCTTGTTTTTGTTTTTTGTTTGAGACAGGGTCTCCTTCTATCTCAGCCTGGAGTGCAGTAATGTGATCACAGCTGACTGCAGCCTTGGACTCCTGGGCTTAAGCCAGTCTCCCACTTCAGCCTCCCAAGTACCTGGGAATATAGGCATGTGCCACCATGCCTGGTTAATTAAAATTTTTTTTTTTTTGTAGATACAGGGTCTCACTATGTTACCCAGGCTGGTCATGAACTCCTGGGCTCAAGCGATCCTCTTGCCTTGGCCTTCCAAAGTGTTGGGATTACAGGCATGAGCCACCATGTCCAGCCTGACTCTTGTTTGTCTTCTTGTCTTGACTTACTCCTGACCATGGCTGACTTCCCTTCCAGCTTGAGAACTCCTTTGCAGGAAGGGCAGGGATGGGTACACACTGTTTTGCCCGTCTCTGCACTTTCTGCAAAGCCCACCACAATGGTCTGAAATCCTTCAGTCCTCAGCAGCTTTGCTCAGAGTTGAGCTGAAGATACGATGCTCCTGGGAGCAGTTGAAAACCACGATGAGGTTCAGCCACACTTCCTGCTCTGCAAAAGCAGGCAACCCAAGTCCTTCCTTCACTTGTCTGCCAAGTAAACTCCTATTCACTCTGCAAAGCCCAGGTCAGATGTAAGCCTCCCTTCGGAGACCCTATGCTGCATCCAACCTGCCCCCTGATGTGTGCTCCCAGACCTCTGCGTAAAAATACTTCAACCTCAGTGTAATTACATTGCACAGTGTTACTCCTTTCTGCTTCAATTTCCCCTGCTTGGCCAGTAGGTACTAAATGGCTGGGAAAATCTTTAAAAAAATTATCTGTCTCTCAAGTTCTACAAAGTTTTCAGCACTTGACAGTATTCAATAAATATTAGCTAACATTAGGTGACTGAGTCAGCTGGTGCAGACTCTTCAGGGCTAGAACAGAGCTAATCTTGGGGCTCCCTGAGAAGAGGCAGGTCAGCCTTTGGCTCCTCAGGAGCACCCAAGCGCCTCTCTGCCCTCCTATGTCTTGTCTTAGTATGCTTCTCATGGGCCCTAAAATTGCCCTGATTTCTGCCCATAACCTCATTCTGCCTTCAGACACATGAGGGGAACACTAGCTTGGAACCAACGCTGAGCACAGATCTATCAAAGTACACAGCTGGAAACCCTCAAACAGGACCACTATATAAGGGGTGAGGCCCAATGCAAAATGAAAAGAATGGGGCCTCTTGTTTAAAAATCATGAAACATTTTAAGATAGTGAGTACAGAGTATTAAACGTAACGTGGGCCCTTCTAGGTGCAGGGCCCTGGGTGACTGCATGTTCTCCCACCCAAGAGGTGGGCCCTGGCTCCCAAGCAAAATCTCAAATCCCAAAGACCACGGCTAGGGTGTGCCTCAACCTATAGCTGTAGCGATGCCTGCCTAGACTGGTGCAGTGTTTCTGAGCCAAGACCACCACGGGAAATTACAGGAGACCAGGACATCTTGAGTTCACCAGAGAAAAAAATAGTTCCTACAAAAGCAACATAGTGTGGTACACCAGTACAATGGAATATTATTCAGCCATTAAAAGAAATGAGCTATCAAGTCACAAAAAGGCATGGAGAAACCTTAAATGCATACTGCTATGGGAAAGAAGTGAGTTTGAAATGGCTACATACTGTGGGATTCCAACTAGAGTGATGTTCTGGAAAAGGCAAAGATAGTAAAAAAGATCAGTAGTTGCCAGGGGCCAGGGGAGGGAGGGAGGGATGGGGCCAGGGGAGGGAGGGAGGGATGGGGCCAGGGGAGGGGTGGAGCACAGAGGGTTTTTAGGGCAGTGAAACTGCTCTATGTAATACTGTAATGATGGACACGTGTCATTATCCATTTGTCAAAACCGATGGGATGTACAACAGCAAGAATGAATTGCAATGTAAGCGATGGACTTTAGTTAGTAAGAAGGTATCAATATTAGTTGATCAGTTGTCACAAATGTACCACACTAACACAAAACAGAGTTATAGGGAAAACCATGTGGAGGGCGCACAGTGGAGGTCACCTCTCTGAGCTTTGTTTTCGTCATCTTAAAACCATGGTTCTGAAATATAGCACCTGCCTCCTGAGACTGATGCGTCCCCATCTCAATAGAAGTTACTAGCATGATTACTATGTCTCTCTTACCTAGATATTCTTGTGTAAGTGATTTAGGGATCACCTGTTTTCTGTTAACATACCTCCAAATCATTAATTCTGGAACTCCGTACATTCCAATCGATTTTTTCCATAAATCTAAAACTTCTCTAAAAAGACCAAGGTCTATTAATTATTTTTTTAAAAAGCAATGTTAATTACATTCTTTATGAAATGTGGTGTCTGAGACTTTCTCTTATGAGTTCGTGGGAGTGAGAGGTGGAATGTGGCTGGCAGGCAAGCTTCACTTTGTTTGGGTGTCAATGGCCTACCCTGTATTTCTTGATCTCATTATTGGTGAAAGCATGAAGAAGTAAACATTTTGGGGTGAAGCCTAAGAAGAGGGTGCCCTGAGACACGGTTAGGAGCTCATGCCCTGTGATTTACCTGGTAAGGACTCAAGCAATTCCTGCACAACTGCCGTGTGTCCAAAATACGCTGCCACCACGGCTGGGTTGTCGTCCGTGGGCTCGGTGGGCAGCTCCACCAGTCTCTTGCTGAGTAGGTAGCGGACCATCTCCAGATCCCCATAGGCTGCCGGGATGCTCAGAAGCTGGCCCTGGTCAAAACAGAACAGGGCTCCAGTGAGACTGGCTCTATTAGGAACTGCCAAGGTTCAACTGACGTTAAACGCTTCACCAGGTCCTGGAGCAGGACTGGAGTTGTGTTGTCCAGAACGGCAGCACCTGCCAAGTGTGACTGGGCAGCACTTGAAATGTGGCTCCTCAGAAGTGAGAGGTCGAGTATAAAATCACACGTGAATTCCAAGACCTAGTACAGAAAGGGTAAGCTAGCTCATCAATAATTTATGTTGATTACATGTTGAAACAATGATTTTAATATATTCATGTTAAATAATATTAACATTTTATTTGTTTGTTTCTGTTTGCTCCTTTATTTTATTTATTTTTTTTGACAGGGTCTCTCTCTGTTACCCAGGGTGGAGTGCAGTAGTGCAATCTCAGCTCACTGCAGCCTTGACCTCCCAGGCTAAAGTGATCCCCCTGCCTCAGCTTCCTGAGTAGCTGGGACTGCAGGCACATGCCACCACACCGGCTAATTTTGTTTATTTTTTTTGTAGAGACCAGATCTTGCTATGTTGCCAGGGCTGGTCTCAAACTTCTGAGCTCAAGTGATCCTCCAACCAGAATACCTGTGATTATAGGTGTGTGCTTGTTTACTGCTTTAATGTGGCTACTAGAAAATATGATATATACATGTGGCTTGCATTTGCTGCTCTCGACTACCTGCTTCATGAGGAAGGGGACGGTGTGCATAGCCCCTTCTGGCATAGAGCCGGAGCTCAGTAGCCACTTGGTACATGTGAAGTCAGCCCTGCGAAGGGGGAAGGGAACCAGCTCTCTGAAGAACCATCCTGCAATTTATTCATAAATGGAATGTGACACACCAGGGGACTTCACAGATCTGAATCCTGGGACAAAGATCCTCCAGCAGCCTGCAGAGGGACTCTCGACTTGGTGGCCCAGAGGAAGGAAAGGATATGGTGGAAACTGGACCTAGGCCTGAGTTCCTGCTCATTCCAGTCCTTCTGGCATGTAAAGGTCCCACGAGGAGGGCCATGTGTTAATATATGAACAAGGATGTGGGGGTTCAGAGAGGTTTCAGAGCTTGCCCAAGACCACATAGCTAGTGAGCGGCTATCACTCACCAGTGTAAAAGTGGCCTTGACTTATCACGAGCTCTCTGGGTCTGAGAAAAGGATGCTCAGATAGCTGCTAGATTGGCATGTCAAGTGTTTGATCGTGTTTCTGAAATGTCAAGTCCTTTGGAAGCTGGCTGCCTCCTGTGGGCTTGAACATCAGTGTGGTCAAGCAGGTAGATGGGGATCCCCTATTGGAATGGGATGGCCAGTGCCCCCCATCAACACCTACTGAGGATCTACTGTGTGTGAGAGTGGGACTGGGCACTGAGGATGCCAGGGATGGCGAGTGCCCCCATCAACACCTACTGAGGATCTACTGTGTGTGAGAGGTGGGACTGGGCACTGAGGATGCCAGGGATGGCGAGTGCCCCCATCAACACCTACTGAGGATCTACTGTGTGTGAGAGTGGGACTGGGCACTCAGGATGACAGGGATGGCGAGTGCCCCCATCAACACCTACTGAGGGTCTACTGTGTGTGTGAGAGGTGGGACTGGGCACTGAGGATGCCAGGGATGGCGAGTGCCCCCATCAACACCTACTGAGGATCTACTGTGTGTGAGAGTGGGACTGGGCACTGAGGATGCCAGGGATGGCGAGTGCCCCCATCAACACCTACTGAGGGTCTACTGTGTGTGTGAGAGGTGGGACTGGGCACTGAGGATGCCAGGGGCCATTTCTGGCCTCCACAGATTTACAATTAAGTTTGAGGTGGGAATATGCATAAACAGCCCCCAACAAGCACGTTTGACTTGCTGAATAGTTTATAACACAAGTGTGTTTGGAGATCATTTTAGGTGAGTTGGGCAGGAATGGGTAAATGGAGCCCCCAGGAAAGGGAGTGAGCATTTATCAAAGCTCTCACCAGGTGCCAGATGCTGGACTGAGTACTTTATTCACATGGCCACATTCAATCCTCCTAACAGTCATGCCAGGAATGTGCCTGTATTTCTATGTTACGGAAGAGGAAATAAAAGCTTGCCCATGGTTAGGGAGTTTATCATCAGCAGAACTACTCAGAGTTTGAACTGGGATGTGTCTAGCTCTAAAGCGCAAGAGTCTCTGTTGCATCCAAGACTTCCTGGAAACATGGGACTTGGAGGAAGGCTCAGGTTCTGTAAGTGGAGTGAATGGGCTGGCAGTGGGAGGTATGTCTGACAGGTGAGGAGAGGAACAGTCTAAAGGGCTGGGATCAGGTGAAGGACGGTAGACTCATACATTCAATATGATCAGAAAAGAAAAGCCCACCCACCTGCCACTCTGCCCAGGGTGAGGCCCAGTAGCTCTGTCATTCCAGGAAAGCATTTGCATTATGGATAAAAGCCACATTGATTCAATGCTTCACTGCACACAACTAACAGCTATCTAGACTCGGTCGGTTAGAGGCTTAAAAGCCCCATCCTCTAGAGGTGGTAAGTGACGTCATAGGAGCCAGCCCAAGGCCAAGAGGGACCCAGACAGTGGAAAAGGTGAAAGCTGGCTTTCTGGCTGGAGGCTCCATAGTGAGTATTTGAAAAAATTCAAACAGCATAGAAAAGTATAAAACAGGAAGTAGGCCTCTCTCTATACCTTTACCTCCCAGTCACCCTCTGCAAAGGATGCCTTCCAGAACATATTTATTTATAGTACTCACAGGTAATCTCATATACAACCAAATGCTTTTTTCACTTAATTCATTATGACCTTTTAATCAACAATATAACACACCTGCACACCTGCAGAAAAATGCAAATACTTTAAATGTTCAGTTTCATGCAAGGCATTTAAATACACCCATGTAACCGGCCTCAGTCCAAAGACCAGGACATCACCTGTGTCCAGAAGCCCCCTTTGTTCCTTCTAGTAACTGCCCTATGGTGTGTAGCCACTATACTGACTTCTAACATCACAGATTAACTATTGCCAGTTTTTAAGTGCTGTAAAAGTGGAATTATACTTCACCTATTTTTTTTTAACTTTTTGCTTTGAAATAATCAGAGATTCACAGGAAGTTACAAAGATAGTACTGAGAAGACCCTAGTATCCTTCATCCAGTTTCCCCCAATGGCAATATGTTACATAATTGTAGCAAGATACTTGACGTTACTACAATGTATGTATATAGTTCTGCATTTTGTCACACATGTAGACTTGAGTAGCCACTACCACAATCAAGATACGAACTTGTTCCATCACCCGTTCCATCAAAAGGTCTCCCTCATGCCACGCACCCATGGTAGTCTCACTCATTCTCTTCCTCTTCACCATCTCTAACCCCTGACAAACACTAATCTCTCTTCCACCTGTATAATTGTGTCATTTTGAGAATGTTACATAAATGGAATCATAGAGAATATGATCTTTTGAGATTGGCTTTTTTTTTTTTACTCAGTATAATGTCCTGAGATCCATCTGAGTTGCTGCGTGTTTCAGGAGAGCTCCTTTGTATAGCTTAGTAGTACTCTATATATGTTTAAGTATCCACTTACTGAGAGTCTTCGGTTGTATCCAGTTTTGGGCCATTACAAATAAAGTTGGTATGACACATCATGAGCAAGTTTTCATGTGCATGTAAGTTTCCTCTCTCTAGACTAAATGTTCAGGAGTTCAATTGCTGGTTCATAAGTGTATTTCTAGTTTTTTAAAAGAAACTGACAAACTAGTTTCCAACGTGATTGTACCATGTTACATTCTCAGTGGCAACACATTAGAGATACCCCTTGTCTGCATCCCAATCTGAATTTGGTACTGTCGCTATTTTTTATTTTTGCTGTTCATAAAGCTGTGTAATGACATCTTATCATTGCTCTAACTTTCATTTCCCTAATGGCTAACGATGTTCAACATCTTTTCATGTGCTTATTTGCCATCTGTGTATCTTCCTCAGTGAAATGTCTCTTCGCATATCTCATACATTTTCTATTTGGATTGTTTGCTTTTTCATGTTGAGTTCTGAGAGTTCTTTATATATTCTAGCTATGAGTCCTTTGTCAGATAAGTGATTTGTAAATACCTCTCTCAGTCTGTAGCTTTTTTTAGAATCACTGTCTTAGGTATTTCTCAGAGAAAAGTTTTTAATCTTGGTGAGGTCCAGTTTACCAGTTTTTCTTTCATAAATCATTCCTTTTATGGATTTTCTGTATAGATTGTCGTGATCTACAAATAGAGACAGTTTAATTTATTTATTTCATATCTGTGTGCCTTTTATTTCATTGCCTTGCCTTCTTGCATTGGCTAGAATTGCCAGCAATATATTAAATACATTGAATAGTATTTTTTAAATACAATGATATTATAGTTGCTCTTGAATAGAACTTGCAGTATTATATTGAGAGTGGACATTCTTGCCTTGTTCCTGATCTTAGGGGAAAACAGTCTTCAACATCAAGAATGATGTTAGTTGTAGGTTTTTGTCAATATTCTTTACCCAATTGAGAAAATTCCCTCCTATTCTAAATTTTCTAAGAGTTTTTGAAAAACGTGGTATTGAATTTTGTCAATTTTTTTTCTGTATCAATTGATATGATAAGGGAACTTTTCTTTTTTAGTTTATTAATAAGGGGGATTACATTGATTGATGATTGAAACTGAATAAACTTTGCATCTCTGGAATAAACTCCACTTGGTCATGGCTTATAATTCCTTTTACATATAGCAGAATTGTACTTGCTAATATTTTGTGAAGAATTTTTGAATCCACATTCATAATGGGCATTGGTCCGTACTTTTCTTTTTTTAACACTGTCTTTGGTTTTGGTGTCAGGGTAATACAGGCTTCATAAAAGTGTTAAAAAATGTTCCCTTTTCTATTTTCTAGAAGAGACTATGTAGCATTGGTATTAATTCTTTAAATGTTAGGTAGAATTATCCAGTGAAGCCATCTGAGCCTGTAAATTTATTTTTTGGGGAAGTTTAAAATTATGAATTGAATTTTCTTAATAGTTAAAAGGCTATTCAAATTATGTATTTCCTATTAAGTTGTGGTAATTTCTACTTTTCAAGGATTTGTCCAATTTCATCTAAGTTGTCCAATGTATGTGTTTAGAGCTGCTCATAATGTCCCCTTATTATCTTTTTGATATCTGCAGGATCTGTAGTGATGTTCTGTGTTTCCCTTCTGATGTTGGTGATTTTTGTCTTTTGGATTGTTTTTCCCCTAAAGGCAATGTTTCCCTTTGACTACTTCCAAGGTTTTATTTTGTTTTGTCTTTAGTTTTAATAAGCTTGACTATGATGTGCTTGGAATGGACTTCTCTGGGCATATCCTGTTTGTTTTCAACTTCTTGAATCTGAACATTTATGTCTTCTGCCAGTTTGAGAAGCTTTCAGCCATTGTTTGAGCTCTCCTTCAGTCTTGCCTTCTGTCTAGTCTCCTGGGATTCTGATGACATGACTGTTGCATCTTCTGTTAAAATCCTCACATGTCCGTGAGGCTCTGTTCTTTTATTCAGTCTATTTTCTTTTGCTTTGGCTTTTGTTCCAGAGTGGGTAATTTCTACTGTTCTGTCTTCTCCCTGATTCTTTCCCCTGTCCTCTCTTCTCCATTCTACAGTTGAGCCCATTCATTGAGGTTTTTTTTATTTTAAAATTTCAGGTATTGTACTTTTAAGTTCTAAAATTTTCATTTGGCTCTCCTCATGTCTTTTATTTCTTTGCCGAAACTTTCTATTACTCCATTTGTTTCAAGTGTATTTATAATTGCTCACAGAAGCATTTTTATGATGACTGCCTTCAAATCCTTGTTAGATGATTCTAACATTGGAGTCATCCTAGTGTTGGCATCTCTTGGTTTTCTTGTCTCAGTGAGTTTGCGATCTTTCTGGTCTTGGTAATTATGAGTAATTTTTTATTGTGGCCTGGATATTTGGGTCTTTATGTTTTAAGACTCTGGATCTTACTTCAATCTTGTGTTTTGGCAGGTCTCCTCTGACGCCACTCTGGTGGATAAACAGGGATGCCCCTTCATTGCTGCCTGGTGGGGTGGAAATCTGGGGGCTGTACTTAGAATCAGTTGACACCCAGTAAGCAGGGGCTCCTTGCTATTGCTGGGCAGCGTTGGGACTTCAGGTTCTCCTCTAGGCCTGCTTCAATTCTACCCTAGTTAGATGGGGAATGCATGTCTTATTACTGCCAGGCTGGGTGGGGACAGAAATCCAGGCTCCCCACATGCTGTCCACTGATGGTGATGGGGGATGTTGTCACCACCTGGTGGGGATTAGCACCCCAGCTCCTCACAGCCTTCTCTGACACCGTGGGGTGGGGATGATTGGGGTGCCTGTTACAGCCTGGCAAGGGTGGAAATCTAAGCTCTCCACCTGGCCTTTGCTGGTAAGGGGTGGGGCTGGGCTGCAAGCATATTTCTTCAGTGTTTTGCTGAAGAGGGTTGGTGACTGACTGTAAGTTTCCTGCATGGCTTTTCTGTTCCTTTCCTGGTGCTTTGGTTGGAGAGAGCAGGCTTTCCTTGGAATTTTTTTTTTTTCTCTGTGCCAGTTTGTGTTTCTGGATTGCCAACTTCCTCAGTATCTGGTTTGGGATGTATGAGATACAAATAAAACCCAAAAACGTACTACTGTGATTTCCTTGAGCACTGAGGCCACCAGCTACTCTGCCTTCTTTTCTCCACCTTTCAGAATCCTACGTTTGTTTTACATGTAACGTCTAGAGCTTCAGTGCACTTAGTGAGAAGAAGAGGGCAAAGTAAACAACCTCCATATTCCCTCCATCTTCCCGGAAGCAGAAGTTCTGCACTTATTACATTAAGTTACACTGGAGTTCTTTCCAAAACAGCTGCTAGAGATTATCTTGTCCTTTTGGAGTGCTGTGTGGTATTCTAGGACCAGGACAGACTGAGATTTCTGTAGCAGCCTTCTCCTGTGGATGGAACAGTTAGGCAGTTTTCAAGGTTGTTCTATCTTAAACACAACTTGAATGAACATCCTTACACATACAAACTGGTAATTTTTTTTCAAGTAAATCTGTAGGGGTAAGTTCCTAGCAGTAGTTTTGCTGGGTCAAAGATAATGAAATTTGAAAATTTGACAAGCATTTTCAGATGGCCTTCCAAAGAGGCTGCACACATTCCTAGTATCTTCCTAGTAGCATTGAATAAAGGTGTGTAAGTTCCCATAGCCTTCCTTCTGATTTTTATCAAGCTTTAAGGTGTCAATCTGATTAGCTTAAAAAGGCTGTTTCATTTTTGTTTTATTTGCCTTTCTATAAGCATTAACGAAGTTGAATAACTTTACATATGTGTACCATCTATCTGAATATCTTTCAGGTGTGTGTGTGTCTATTTGCCTATTCATATCCTTAGTCATTTTCATTCAAGGTACTGTTCTCACCTACTCTTGGTATTGAGGTTGTGTTAGCTTCATTAAAGGAACAGGTGAGTGCACCCTCTTTTTCTATTTTCTGGACAAGTGATTATATTATTGGTAGAACACACCAGTAAAACCATGTAGACCTAGAATTTGCTTTGTCAGAAGGTTTTACATGATTGATTTATTTCCTTCATGGTTGAAAGACTATTCATGCTTTCTGTTTCTTTTTAAAGTTAAATTTTTCTTTTTATTTGTTCATTTCATCCAAATTTTTGAGTGTTTTAACATAAACTTGTTCATAATACATTCTCTTATTATGTTTTTAATGTTTGTATAAACTGTCATGAAGTTCTCTTTTATATTCCTGATTTATCTATTTCTTCTTTTTTATCTTTTACTCTCACCAGAGATTTTCTATTTTATTAATCTCTTCAAAGAACCAATTTTTGATTTGGTGGTCATTTCTACTTCTTTCTACTTTGCTTTCTATTTCAAAACTTTCAAATTATTTTTACAATTTCATGCCTTCTACTTTCTTTACCTTTATTTTGCTGTTTCCATGTCCTGTTGCCCTTTTGAAAATTATGTTATTATTTCATATTGACTTGTAAAAGCTCTTTGTCAATGAAGGGTATTAGCCATATACTTTCTCCTTTTGCATCAATCCTTGACTCTTATTTATGGTATTTTTTGGAACTATAATTTAACATTTTTATGAAAACACAAATGTATCCATCCTTTTCCTCACTGTCTTCTCAAAGTCCAATCAGCTGGGATTTCATCAGTCCTGTATTCAGGGGAGAGGCAGCTTTCTAGGAACCTTCTCGATTTTGAGTTGCCACTGTCCATGATGCCACAGAGAAGAGACCCACACCCTGGACTCTGTTTTCCTTTATTCAAATATGGGCCAGAGTGCCCTTTGCCAAATTATGATGCCACTCCCTTTAACGGCTTTTCCACCCTCAGGATGAAGTCACATCCCCCTTGGCTCTCAGGTCTCTCCATGATCATCTTCCCCCGTCAGCATCTCCTGCTGCTGCCACATCCCTGAATCTGCACAGCTCTGGAATGAGCCACTATCTCTGGCTGCTTGGCCACTTGGCAGGGATGCCAGGCTGTGTTTGCTGCACAGCTCCTCCCTGCTTCAGGCCACTGGGGTCCACCCGAGGAGCCCACAGCTCTGACCTGCTTGTGTGCACAGCGCAGCTCTCTCTATGCAGAAGAATGATCCTTTTCCATATCCACCATGAATTCCTAATCAGAGGGATCTCAAATGCCTTCCTTCTGCTTAACGATTCCCAAGCATGCTGTACTGCCCCTCCCAATCTCTTACACTTCTGAGAACAGGTTGGAGTTTTAGGAATTGAATGAATTCTAACTATCAATGAAATGGAGACATGTTAAACCTGTCCTAATCAAAGTAATGCAAATAAAACATCCTTAAGGTATTTTCATGATAATAGCCAGTAAGAATCCCCGACAAGGGCAAAAAATGTGGTAATGGCCCACTCCAATTTTTGCTGGGAGGGTTAATCTGTAGAAGATTTTTGGAAAACAGCTTGGCATGTATTCCAAAACTTTAGAAGTCCTCATATCCACATTCTCAATCCCTGCAGATCTATGCTAAGAAAATAACATTACAATAAGAAAAGAATTAGGCAAAAACATTCGATAGAGCATCATTTATATTAGTAAGAAATGAGAAGCAATCCTAATATCAGCCAAGATGAATAGCCAGGTAGACACGGTCCCTCTAGATGGAGTGTCACGTAGCCATTGAAGGAGACGCCTATAAGAAATTTTTAATCGTCTGGAAAATTCTTAAAATAATATTATAAAAGTACGAGCAGCAGCTGCATAACCATATATGCAATCTGTCTGCATCTGTATTAGAAACAACAACAACAATGTATGCTCAGATCGGCAGGCTGGAAGAAAATACAGCAAAACTGTTAAGTGGGTTTTAGGGTGTATCAGGAATTTGGTAACTTTTTTGTCCCATTTTTCCTACTTTGACATATTTTCTAAATTTCATTTTTCCAGCATGTGCTACTTTTTATAATGACAAAAACGTAAAAGAATACAGTAGGTTAAGCCTCTGGGTGGCATTTTGTTCTTTACATTTAAGTGACCCCACCCCTGTCCCTCAAAGGCCTCCCATGAAAAGGTGGCAGGGGCCTGCTTAGGTGATATCAGACTGAGAAGTCAATTGGAAAGGAAAGGCGCCCACAAGTTTATATGCAAAACGAGGCGTTTCCAGAACACAATAAAAACGCCCATTACCGTTATGACAATAACGAGAAAATCATCTGAGCGGTCACCGTCGTCCAGCCCAGGACGGCACTGGTGGCCGCAGGGGCAGGAGTTCCCCCTACCTTTTCCAGCGGGGACGTGCACTGGTCGCAGGCCTCCTCCAGCAGGTCCCGGGCGCCGCCGCGGTCTCCCCGCCTGTACGCGGCGCGAATGCCTTCCGTCCTGTGGGACTGCGCTGCAGGGTCACCGCCCGGCGTGGACGGTTTGCCGCCCATGTCCCCGGCACCTGCGCGGGAGGAAGCACACACACACGGCGTCACCGTCAACTGCCGGCGTGCTCTTGAGAATCACCGTGGAGCACAGCAGAAGGATGCGCGGCCCCATTGCACGATCGTGGGGGCTTCAGGAAGAGAAAGGGGTGGCCCCGCGACGCTCCCTGCACGCGCCGCCCCGCGACCGGCAACCCTGCCTGAGAGCCCTCCCGGGGCTGCTGCGAAGGCACCGGGCGGCGAGCACAGCTCGGAGGATTCTGCAGCGAGACCGCCACCTGGAGCCCTTCCAGGGCGCCGGGGACAGCGGCCCGCGGGGGAGCGGCCGGGCTGACCTCACCGACAGCAGCGGAGGCGCAGGGGCTTTGGCGAGAGAGCCGCAGGTCCCAGCCACACTGTCCCGCTGCGGTGCCCACGGGGGATAGAGTACCTAGCGATGGAGGAAAGACGGGCCACCTCCTCGGGGTGCGGACATCTAGACGCTTTCCCGCCCTGCCCAGAAAACCCCACGAAGGGCGTGGGATTTAAATCAGCAGCCCTCACTCCAGACCTGCCCTTGCACAAACGCGCCGCGTAACGATGGGGGACAGCACTGGGCCTCGGGTCGCGCTGGTTCACCAGAGCGTGGGCTGCTCCCGGTCATCTGAGCACCTGCTGCCACTCGGGAGGAGAGGCCAGCCTTGCGGGAGGCCGCGATCCAGCACCCGGGCCGTTCAGCAAAAGCGGCGGTCATTCACGGAGCGGCCACGGCAGGCCGAGCCCTCGCTGGGCGCAGAAGGATCCGAGGGAAAGGAAGGCGGCCTCTCGCCCTCCCCGAGCTTCCACTCTAGAAGGGGTTCACAGTGAGGGCCTGTGGACCCCGAAAGGCTAACAGGCTTCAGAAGTTCCCTGAACATCCTAAAATTGTACACAAAAGTGGGTGTGTGTGTGTGTACAGTTTTTCGAGGACAAAATTCAAAGCTTCTACCAGATTTCCAAAGAGGTTAGGGAACAACAGTAAAAAGCTTTCTCTCCATAGGTGTTACAGAAAGACTGCGATGGATGAGCAGGTGAATTCTGATTGTGTGGAGTGATAGCAGAAATAGGGAAAGAATACTGTTGTGAAAGGGGACCAAGCAAACTGGGTTATTGTTTTTACACCCAACTAAAACGGAGCTGAGAAGCCAAGAAGAAAAAGCACTCGGGGCATAAAACATGACTCCAAAAACATGATTCTCTACAAGTCCGACTACTAAGAATGCCTACCACAACTAAAACCAGTTTTATCTAATAACTACTAAAACGACTTTAAAACTAGCTTTACCCACAACTGTCACTCACCCATCATAACTTGCCAACTCTCCAAAACATTGCTAATACTAATAAGTTTTCTTGAAAAACACACATAACATTTCTCCTTTTTATGACAAAACTGCCAACCTTCTCTTTATTCTTCAAACATACCAAAACACACACACACACACACTCTCTCTCTCTCTACATATATATCCCAAATTACAATTCTTATATCCAAAGAAAACATTAGATTTTAAAATCCTTTTGAGGCTGGGTGTGGTGGCTTATGCCTGTAATCCCAGCACTTTGGGAGTCCGAGGCAGGCAGATTACTTGAGGTCAGGAGTTCGAGACCAGCCTGGCCAACATGGTGAAACCCCGTCTCTACTGAAGACACAAAAATTAGCCGGGTGTGGTGGCACGCGCCTGTAATCCCAGCTACTCAGGTGGCTGAGGCACGAGGATCACTTGAACCCAGGAGTCTGAGGTAGCAGTGAGCTGAGATTGCACCACTGCACTCTAGCCTGGGTGACAGAGCGAAACTCTGTCTAAAAAAAAAAAAAAAAAAAATTATTTTGTCATTTGCAACAGCAGGGATGGAACTGGAGGTCATTATCTTGAGTGAAATAAGCAGGCACAAAAAGACAAATATTCCATGTTCTCACTTATTTGTGGGAGCTAAAAGTTTGATCACATGGAGGCAAAGACAGGAAAAATGGGAAAAACAGCTAACAGAGACTGAGAAGGGTGAGTGTGGGAGCAGGGAGGACAAACAGAAGTGGGTTAAAGGGTACAAGCATACAGTAAGAAGGAATAAATTCAATGTTTGATAGCAGAGTAGGGTGACTATAGTTAAAAAAAATGTACTGTATTCAGGTGATGGACACCCTAAATGCCCTGACTGGATCACCACGTACTATATACACATAACAAAATGTCACATACACCCCACAAATGTGTACAAATAAAAAATAAAAATAAAAATTCACCTCTACATTTTTATTTTGACTTCAACACTATCATCCTTGGCCAAGTTCACGCAGCCAGTAGAGGCAAACTGGGACAGAAGTTTGGTCTCCCAGCTCTCAAGCTAAACCCAACCCATCTTTGTGCTGCCCCTCTGAAAGGATGAATAAAACAGCCTTTGGATTGATTTTCTTCTTCTTTTTTCTTTTTCTTTTTTTTTTTTTTTTGAGACACAGTTTCACTCTGCTTCCAAAGCTGGTGTGCAGTGGCGCAATCTTGGCTCACTGCAATCTCCACATCCCGGCTTCAAGTGATTCTCATGCCTCAACCTCCTGAGTAGCTGGGATTACAGGTGCACGCCACCAAGTCCAGCTAATTTTTGTATTTTTAGTAGAGATGGTGTTTCACCATGTTGGCCAGGCTGGTCTCAAACTCTCGACCTCAAGTAATCCACCCACCTCAGCCTCACAGAGTGCTGGGATGACAGGCGTGAGCCGCTGCACCTGGCCTTGTCACCTCAGCCTCACAGAGTGCTGGGATGACAGGCGTGAGCCACTGTGCCTGGCCTTGTTTTTCTTTTTAAATGTAAATGCATAGCACGGTTGGCTCACAAACATACACCTCACAAAAATGAATCACATAATAGCAGTTAACATTTGAAAAATTGAAAAAATAGTTTATGATAGTATAAAATTACATTCTTAGAAAAAAATGTAACAAAAGATGGGCAAGATCTGTACGCTGAAAACATAAAACATTGCTGAGAGAAATTGAACAAGACCTAAATAAGTGGGAAGACATCCATCTTCAAGGATTAGAAGAATCAGTTCTGTTAAGATGTCAATTCTCTTTGATTTTATCTATAGATTCAATTTAATCCCAACTATGATTCCAATAGGGTCATTTTTGGGGGATAGAAATTGACAGTCTGATTCTTAAATTTATATGGAAATTTGAAAGACCTAGAATATCCAAAGCAATCTTGAAAAAGAAGAGAGTTGGAAAATGTACACTACCTGATTTCAAGACTTGGAAAGGATGGAGTTGGAAGCCATTATCCTTCCAAAAAGCAAACTACAAAGCTATAGTAATCAAGACAGTATGGTACTGGTATAGACAAATGGCTCCAAGGGACAGAACAGAGGGTTGAAAAATAGACCTGTGCTTGTACATCCAATTGATTTTTGACAAGGGAGCCAAAGCAGTACAATGGGAAAAGCAAAGTCTTTTCAGTAAAAAGTGCTGGAACAACTGGACACCCTCATTTAATAAAAAGCAGCCCTGACCCCTACTTCTCACCATATACAAATATCATCTTGAGATGGCACACACATGTTCATTACAGCACTATTTACAATAGCAAAGTCATGGAATCAACCCAAATGCCCATCAGTGATGGACCGGATAAAGAAAATGTGGTGGCTGGGTGCGGTGGCTCATGCGGTGGCTCAAGCCTATAATCCCAGCACTTTGGGAGGCCAAGGCAGGTGGATCACCTGAGGCCAGGAGTTCGAGACCAGCCAGGCCAACATGGCGAAACCCCGTCTCTACTAAAAATACAAAAAATTAGCCCAGCGTGGTGGTGGGCACCTGTAATCTCAGCTATTATGAAGGCTGAGGCAGGAGAATCGCTTGAACCTGGGAGGCAGAGGTTGCAGTGAGCTGAGGTAGCACCACTGCACTTCAGCCTAGTCAACAAGAGCAAAACTCTGTCTCAAAAAAAAAAAAAAGAAGAAAAAAGAAAAGAAAATATGACACATATATACACCATAGAATACTATGCAGCCACAAAAAGGAATAAGATTATCTCTTTGCAGGGACATGGATGGAGCTGGAAGCCATTATCCTCAGCAAGTTAACACAGGAACAGAAAACCAAATATCACATGTTCTCACTTATAAGTGGAAGCTGACCGATGAGAATACATGGAAGCAAGAGGGGAACAACACACACTGGGCACCTGTGGTGAGGGAGGGTGGGGAAAGAGCATAAGGAAGAATAGCTAATGGATGCTGGGCTTAATACCTGGCTGATGGGATGATCTGTGCAGTAAATCCCCATGGCACATGTTTACCTATGTAACAAACAAGCGCATCCTGCTCATGTATCCCTGAACTTGAAAAAAAAAGTTGAAAAAAAAGAAAAAATAACTGAGATGAATCATGGACCTAAACATAAAGGCTAAAACTATGAAGCTTCTAGGAAAACATAGCGGAGATTATCTTCATGACTTGAGAGTAAGTCTTTACTTACTTTCTTACATGGGACACAGAAAACAAGAACCAGGAAAGGAAAAATTGCTAAATTAGGCTTCATCAAAATTTAAAACTTCTGCTCCTCAAAAGACCCCATTTAAAGTTAAATAGGCAAACTATAGACTACAATAACATATTTTCAAAACATATCTGAAAATAAATGATATCTAGAATATAAAAACTCGTATAACTCCATAATAAAAAGACAAACAATCCAATTGAAAATGAGCAGGCTGGACCTGGTGGTTCACACCTGTAATCCCAGCAATTTGGAAGGCCAAGGTGGGTGGATCCATTGAGCCTAGGAGTTTGAGACCAGTCTGGGAAACATGTAGACCCTGTCTCTACAAAACATTTTAAAAATTAGCCGGGCATGGTGGTGCACACCTGTAGTCCCAGCTACTCAGGAAGCTGAGACATGGGAGGATGGCTTGAGCCCAGGAGGTCAAGGCTTCAATGAGCTGTGACTGCACCACTGCACTCCACTGGCCTGGGTGACAGAACAAGACCCTGTCTCAAAAAAAACAAAACAGAAGGAAGGGAAGGGAAAGGAAGGGAAGGGGAAGGGGAAGGGAAGGGAAAGGAAGGGAAGGGGAAGGGGAAGGGGAAGGGGAAGGAAAGGGGAAGGAAAGGGGAAGGAAAGGGGAAGGGAAGGAACGAAAGAAAGAAAGGAAAAGGGAAGGGAAGGGAGGAAGGAAGGAAGGAAAGAAAGAAAGAAAGAAAGAAAAAGAAAGGAAGAAAAAAGAAAGAAAGAAAAAGAAAAGGAAGAAAGAGAGAGAGGGCAAAGATTTAAACAGCAAAAAAATATTCAAAAAGCTCAATGTCATTAGTCATCAGGGAAATGCAAATTAAAACCACAATGAGATACCACTATGCTCTCACCAGAATGGCTAAAACTGTAAGGCCAACACTACTTGGTGAGGAAATGGAGCAACCAGAATGTTCATACCTTACTGGCTAGAGTGCAAAATGGTCCAATCACTTTGGAAACAGGTCTGGTGGTTTCTTATAAAACTACATGTATACCTACCCTGTGACCCATAAATTCCATTCTTATCTAACCAAGAGAAATATGTCCAGAAATGTATCCAAGAATGTTCATAGCAGCCTTATTCATGATATTTCCAAACTGTAAGTAGCCCAAGTGTCTGTCCACAGGAGAATGAATAAACAAACCGTGGTACAGTAACTACTCGACAATAAAAAGGAAGGACCGATTGATCTATGGAAAGACTGATAGCAATCTCAAAAAAAATAATGCTGAGTGAAAGAAACCTTGTACAAAAATGATTCCATTTATATGCTGTTCTAAGATATAGTGAAAAAAAATCAGAAGAGTGGATCATGGGCATACGGTAGACAGTGAGTTTTCCTGTGGATGGGGCACAAGGACATCAGTTTGGTGGTTCTATATCTCACTGGAGTTTTCATTACACAGTTGCTGTATTTGTCAAAACTTATCAAGCAGTCCATTCAAGATATGTGCATCTTACTTTATATATATTTTACCTAAAAAAACTACAAACAATATTGTACCTTAGTCCATACTAGGCATGCTACAGTATTTAAGAGTGAAGTGTACAGATGTTTGCAATATGCTTTGAAGTGCATTAAAAATGAGTGGATGGTTGGATAGAAAGGCAGGAGAGAAATTTTGGAAAGTGTTAATGGTGTGATCTGAGTGGTAGGTATATGAATATAGATGGTTCAATTCTTTCAACTTTAGTGTATGTTTGAAATTTTTCATAACAAAATGTTGGGAGAAAATATGAGTCCTAATGTCTATACTCTAAGTGCATGGCTTGCCATATGACACAAGGTATGAGCTCTTGCCACCAAAGCTGAAAAATCCTGCTCTGCAGAAAGAAAAAAGGCAAGCTGCTTACGGAGCAAAGCCCCTAATACCAATCCAGGGTCTTTACAACTCACGCTAAGCCATGACTTGCTCCATTTCAAAGACAATCGTTCTGAAAATCCAAGCAAATGGATGACCATCACACAATCTTTATCATTCCTGAGATGCCAACACAGAATTGCTGTGTCTGAGTGGAGATTATTGTGTCTTGGCTGTGTGCTTTTGAAAAGAGGAATCCGGAAAAGGCTTGGTGTGTAAGCGGTTATACGTGTGAATAAGGCAGCTTCACTTCCCAACACACATTAACAGTCACCATTAATTATTTACAGGCAGAGCCCCTGAGACATGTGAGAGCAGGCCAGAGGGAGGAAGGCCATTAGCAGGGCCCAGAAGGAATAGAATCAACTGCTGTCATCCCTCAGATGGGGGCACTTAATTATGTCATTGCTTGTCTCTCAGAATTAAACAAATACCCGCTTATCCAGTAAAAGACATGTGCAGGTATGTGTATGTGTGAATGCACAAGCAGGTATGAAGTAGCCTCTTCTGTCCATGTTAGGAACATACATACAAACAGCTAAACCTTTAAGCCCAAGTTAAGGGACATTTTGAAGGTGGAACTTAGGGCATATGTAGGCCATAAGGTGCCCATGAGATTACAAGGGTGATTTAACTTGATTTTTCAATCATGCCTTGTGTGTGGAGTAAATGATGTAATAAGAATCTAGAACCTGCTCAGTTCTCTTTACATTATAAAAATGTTGTGGTGTTTATCTGTTTCGACTCTGACTTTCTTAAGTTGCAGGGGTGACACCATATCCACTCTCACCGACCCTGTGGGCTGAGGGTCTGGTCCAATCAAGTTGTTGGAAGGACATTAGGAAAAGGCACCAGTTAATGCATATGCATTTAATTTAATCTGCCAATCTCATTTAATTTCCTGAAATTATACAGAGAATGGTTAACCTTTATTTAAATTGAAGGAAAAAAGACCCAAATGCTTTGACCATAGTGAGTATTAGGCATGGGCCATGGGGGACTTCATGACAGAACTAGAAAAGATTTTTCTTCTTTATTTCCCAAGACCTGCGTGATGGGAATATATGACTGCTTCATTCAAAACTTTACAGACACTACAAAAGTAATAAAAGGACACATTCTCACTGAAAAAAAATTAAATAGTTCAGAAATAAATATAAAGGCAAAAGCCCCTCCTCACCGCCACAGAAAACAATAACCAGGAAAGGAAAAATTGTTAAATTAGGCTTCATCAAAATTTAGAACTTCTGCACCTTTTCCTAGAGATAATACTTATTTAGTCATTTTTTTCTCCAAAATACTATTGCTTTGTATTTGAGAATTGGCAACTTTTGATTTAAACTTAAAATGTAGGAAACGCATTTATACTATTCGAGATTATTCAGTTACTTGTGCTTATTCATCAACTATTGTCCATAATTATATTCTTTTATACAGTAAAATATCTCAGTTCTAAATATTTTCCTCATAAAGATTTCAAATTCATATTAAAAAATAAAATGGGGCAAACATTCTATTTCAATAACACATTAATGTCCCAAATAAGTAGCTAGAGCTAGTAGGAAAATAATAGTAGAACATTTCTATAATGCAGTTTCAAATTTTAGAAAATCCTTTTTGTTCTCTAAATTATAATTTATGTCATTGTTTTCATATATGGTGATGAAAATTTCCAAATTTTCAGGCATCTCACCTGCTTTTAATGTAAAGCTAATACATTCCAATGAAGTATTTAACGAAGTAAAGGAGGAGAAGGATAAATGAATAGCACCAGGGAGATTTTTTTTTTCAGGTTTGGTTGCTGTTGCTAGTTTGATTTTTAAAGGCAGTGGTTAGAAGTAGGAACCGGTTAGGGAAAATGAAATTATAAATGCAGTGAATAGCTAGGGTTATGGAGTCAGCACATGTGCAGCCATTCAAGACGACAAGAAACATTTACAATAAGCTCTGAGCTTGTAAGTGAACGTATTTCTGGTTGCTGATAAGTGTTAGTCTTCACTGTATGCTGGTATTTCAATGTGCCGGCCACGGATGGTAAGTTAAAGTTCCTACATCAAGAAGCATTTGGTTAGAAAAAACATAAAATATTTAAAAACCTACAGGACCTGAACACCATTTAGTTCTTGATAATTGCTTTCAATTTAACAAACTATTTTTAAAGAAATCCCTTCAGTGATACTGTGTGTTTCACAGTCAGCCATTTCAAGAAGAAGTGATTTTAGCTGCCAATAACTCAGTCTTTAAACATCATTTCCATAATTCATGTTTCAGAAAAAACAAATTATTCTAATTACAGAAAAACTAACAGAAATTATTTTTCTTTTTCAGTATTCTGAAAGAGTAATAAAACAGAATTCCATGAATATGACAGAGTAATGCTGGCTGTGACAACCGTGTCCCTGACGGCAGGCAGCTCACTGTTCTGCAGGTACACCTCGAAAGACACCGCCCCCGTCTATCCATCCCTGGTTCTGTCTGTCCTTATGTTCCAAGGAGACAGTCTTACCTTTTGTTCCAGAGCAATAATTGTTAAGTCATCACTCCTGTCCCAATAATTGGAATAAAATTCTCTTTCTACTGTTTTTTTCCCTACAAATCTAGGAAAATAGAGAAAATGAAATGAAAAAAATGGCTTTAATTATGTAAGTTCTAAATGTTGGCCTTGTGTGCGTGTGTGTGTGTGTATTTCTCTCCTCCCCACCAAGGAAAACACTTAGAATAAAAGGCAAATGTTTTTGGTCAATTTGAAGTGTGTGACATCCTCTGTAAATCTCAGAAAAGACACTGCCGTTTGATTTGCATATCCATGACTTTTTTTTCTTGCATTTGCCTCCGTCAATAGAGCAGCAAAAAGTGAAAATGATCTACCAGCTCACAGCTCATTGCAGGACAAACAAAAGTAAACTTCAGGATGCTACTGACCTGGTCATAGTTGTTTAACGACCTTCCTGTGCCACTGAGTCCCCATGTGGCCAAAGCACCAGGGAAACGGGGCTGGCCTTCCCAGGAGGTGACACCCTCCTGGCACTTTGGGGGCTCGCCCTCTGTTGCCCTAGCTTTGCCAGCCTTCCACTGGAAGGATGCTTCTTTATTCACCAGATATCACTCTAGTGTTTCAGCATCAGCAGCCCTTTACATCTCTGGGTCACATTACGGTGAAATCCAACCCTTGACGTCTTTGGGAAAGATGTGGAGGTTGGGGGTGTGCAGAGGAGGGAGGGTCACCCAGCCCCGGGGTGACCTGCGGTGATAATTCCTCTCCAGATGGCAGGTGCTCAGGGCCATTGCACCCATCACCCAGGCCCTCCACCCGCATCAGACAGGAAAGCAAAAGCCAGGGCCGGGCTCTGCGGGCTCTCACTAACAGCTCTGGCTCAGAGGCCAGCATTTCTCACTGCAGAAATGCTTCACGGCATAGATTACTATTTTGTGGATATACTCACCAAATCACTAGGAATTTTTGTTAATAAGAGGGAGATGGATGGTTATACATATAGACGGATTGGTCTCCTGGGGGAAAATTGCATGGAAAAGTGCTATTTGCTTTAGTAATAAAAATATAATTAATCACAAGATGCTATGTTATGTCCACCTGACACAGTAAAACATTGAAAGGCTTGTAACATTCCTTGCTGGCATGAGTGTGGGGAAATGGGTGCATCCTCTGGTACATTGGCCGTCGTGGGAGGCCCTGCCAACCGGATGGTCATTTCAGAAAGCAAGAGGACAGTGCTACATAACAAAAGCGGGAGGTCGGCCTGTTCTCCCACGGTTTTCTCTTCTAGGCATTTCCCTGCAGAAATGACACGGCACACACTAAAAGACTACCCCCGAGCCAGGACTTCTGCAGGGGTCCCTGCCACAGCCGAGGTAAGAGCAACTCTGTAGACAAGCGGCCCAGGCCAAGAATGAGGGAGTGGTGTAGAGCAGGGTGGTGCCCAAGGCCAGCACAGACCTGGGGACTGGACCCACATCACTTAACTGAACGTCCACAGCAGCGCTAGGAAGGAGGTGACTCTGCTGCCATTTTACAGGGGAACAAGGCCAAGACAGTGACACAGGTTCACAGAACAACAGCGCTGGCAACGAGCAGCTGGAAGGGAAGCATCCTGACCCTGGGGCCCACAGAGTCGCTGCTACTCGGCTTTCTAAGTTAATACCTGCTGGTGCTTCAGAATAAGGGGCTCGGATGCAGCCATCAGAACCTAAGGAGAAGGGTGAAAAAATGCTTGCCAGGTATCAGGCTAACAGTAGAACATAGGACAGAGGCCGTGACAAATCACAGGAAAAACACAGAACACAGATGCACACCATTTAAAAGTACGCAAAATGGGCCGGGCGTGGTGGCTCATGCCTGTAATCCCAGCACTTTGGGAGGCCGAGGCCGGCAGATTACCTGAGGTCGGGAGTTCAAGACCAGCCTGGCCAACATGGCGAAACCCCGTCTCTACTAAAAATACAAAATTAGCCAGGCATGGTGGTGCATGCCTGTAATCGCAGTTACTCGGGAGGCTGAGGCAGGAGAATTGCTTGAACCCGGGAGGTAGAGGTTGTGGTGAGCTGAGATTGCGCCATTGCACCCTAGCCTGGGCAATAAGAGTGAAACTCCATCTCAAAAAAAAAAAAAAAAAAAAATATATATATATATATATATGCAAAATGAAATAATTTATTCTAGGTTCTCCAATTATTTGTGATTAAAATCCTTTGAGAAAAGGTCCCTAATGAGTCTATGAATATAGATAATACATACAGTCTATTATTTTTGTTTGTAAAACCTGAACCTGACACTCTTTTCTCCTCCCTCTCCCTGTCTCTGTTTAGAAAGAAAATCTGAAGGACACACAAAAATTACAGTAGCCGTCCCCTTCAGCAGATGAAATGACTAGAGTTTTAAAATTTTATTTATTTATTTATTTAAGACAAGGTCTCACTCTGTCACCCAGGCTGGAGTGCAGTGCTATGATCTCGGCTCACTACAACCTCTGCCTCCCAGGTTCAAGAAATTCTTGTGCTTCAGCCTCCCGAGTAACTGGGATTACAGGTGTTTGCCACCACGCCCAGCCGATTTTTGTATTTTTAATAGAGACAGGGTTTTGCCACATTGGCCAGGCTGGTCTCGAACTCCTGACCTCAAGTGATCCACTCGCCTTGGCCTCCCAAAGTGCTGGGATTACAGACATAAGCCACCATGCCCAGCCTGGAGTTTTTAAAATATTTCTATTTTTCTGTGTTTTTCAATATATTTTTTGCAGTAACTTGTATTGCTGTTGAAATTAAGAAAAAAAATATTAAAAGATGAAGTATGTCCAGCAAAATGTTAACTATGTTTCACCCTGGCTTAGTGAGCCCGTTCTTCAGTGGTATTATCCATATTGAAACAACTGTTTGCTCTCAGTCTACCAAATCTTGACTCAGTTGCTCTAGAAAAAAGGATGGAGAGCAAGGAAGTCTCATGGAACAATAATTGGCACAGGTGTCCCAGATTTTGAAAGATACAATAAAATGGTTTATAATAATGTTTCATGTATTGGTCATTGGTGCCATTTATCGAGTCCTGCCGGATGCTGTAGAAAGTGTCCTGCGTGCATTTGACTTCCTCCCAACACCCATACAAGGCTAGGCTTCTCATCATCACTCACCACAAGGCGACCAGTGCCCTGAGTGGTCAGAGAAACTTCGCCCTCCCAGCTCCCAACAGCAGAGCTGAGATTTGGACTCCCAGCACCTGCCATCAAAGCTCATCCTCTGCTTCCTAGGTTGTGTGTTCCCAACTGCTCAACTGCTATGGTTTTTTTTTTGACGGAGTCTCACTCTGTTGCTAGGCTGGAGTGCAGTGGCACGATCTCGGCTCACTGCAACCTCCGCCTCCCAGATTCAAGTGATTCTCCTGCCTCAGCCTCCCGAGTAGCTGGGATTACAGGCACACGCCACCACGCCCAGCTAATTTTTGTATTTTTAGTAGAGACGGGGTTTCACCACGTTGGCCAGTATGGTCTTGATCGCTTGACCTCGTGATCTGCCCGCCTCGGCCTCCCAAAGTGCTGGGATTACAGGCATGAGCCACCGTGCCCAGCCACCAACTGCTATGGTTTTAATGTCCCCTCCAAAATTCATGTTGAAACTTAATCCCCGTTGTAATGGTATTAGGAGTTGCGGTCTTTGGGACATAATCAAGATTGGATAAGGTCACTATGGTGGGGACCCTGTAATAAGACTGGTGGTTTTATAAGAATAGGAAGAGAGACCTGAGCCAGCACACTCAGGCCCCTTGCCATGTGATGCCCGGTGCCACCTCAGGACTCTGCAGCCAGTCCCCACCAGCAAGAAGCCCTGACCAGATGCAGCCCCTCAGCCATAGACCTCCCAGCCTTCAGAACTGTAAGAAACAAATTCATTTTCTTTATAAATTACCCAGTCTCTGGCATCCAGTTATAGCAACAGAAAACGAACTAAGACAACCGCCAAACATGAGACTCTTATTCAGCACCTAACATGCATGGCAGAAATGTGGGAACTAAAACATGAGATGACCCTGTCTCATTAGATGGAAAAAACAGACAGGAAATGGAAACCAATCCCTCCATTAATTTTCTGCTGTAGAAGAAGAGAAACACAGAAATACAAAGCTATGAAGATGAATTCTTTCCTAGATTTTGTTCCTCTTCCAAAAATTCATTTATTTATTGCTCATTCGTTCTACAAATATTTAGTACCTCCTATGTGCTGAGCTGGACCCTGGGGACACAGCTTGCTGAGACACACAGAAAGAGCTCAAGTGCGCTGCTACAGTATTTCCAGAGTTTACTTTCAAACATCCACAACAGAAACCATGCCCTTTACCCAAAAGGGGATGCTTGAGGGACTTGGGAGAGCCAACAGACAAAAACTGACCTGGTAAAAAAAGGCGAACCATCTTTTTGGAAAATTAAAAATCACATAAATAGGACAGTTCATTTATTTAATACTCAGTAATACTATAGAAAATGGTACAATTCGAAGATAAACACACACACACTGTCAGTCCTACTCCGATTGTGGGGAAGATGATTGTGATTGTAAATACTGGAGGATCAGGACACCCTTTGACATTGCCATGTTGCTTCTGGGAAACTGATTCCAAAAGAATAGTTCTACACATTTAAAAAGCACTATGCAAAAAAAAAAAAAAAGCAATATGCACATAGATGCTGATTGCAGCACTGTTCAGTAGAGCAAAGAACGGTGATTTTGACAATTACACTGCACAGACCCTGGAACTACACAAGCAGGAAAACTGTCAAGAAGGAAGCCCCCAAAATGATAACATTGGTTTTCCTTATGCGGTGGAATTCAAGGTGAATTTCTCGAGACCCTTTTCTCTATTTTCCAGTTATTTCTCTATTACTACTATAACAACATTGTTATATTTAAAAAAATGCTTTTCAGGTTGACAAAGTACATTTTCTAACTGAATTTAACTTCCTCCTAACAAAAATGGGTGCAAGGAAAGGAAGAAAATGTCTCAATCTGAAAGGAGCATTTAGGATGAGGCACCGAGAGTTTTCCAATCACATCATCTACTGAGAACTGTGTGAAAACCCGCAGTTACAGGAAGAACTGAACTCTGTACGTTGGAAGACTTGGTTTCAAGCCCCAGCTGTGCTATTTGATATAGCATGGTGTTTGGCAAGTATTTAAGATGTCTGAATATTATCATCTTCTTGTAAAAGAAAATGGCACATATAAAAGATATTGCACAATGCATATAAATAAAAAAATACATACACAAACAGAAGCGGCAAGCACACAAATGGGGGTGATTTCCAGGAGGCCTGGCCCCTTCCTCCCTACTCCAGGTGCCTGTGAGGCTGCCAGACTGCACTCTCATTTCCTCTATGGACCAAGCTTCCCTTAGCTTTTGTTCCTGTGTCTGCCTTATCTGGAAGGAGCCCTTACGCTTTCCATGCTTCTCGAAATTCTCCTCCTTCTAGCCCAGCGCAGGGGTGCACCCCAGAAAGGACTTGCAGAATTTCCCACCGGGCTGCCTCTCCTTTCTCCGCCTGCACGTGGTCTGACCTGGGTCCTGGACTGTCCCCTGCAGAGTAGGTCTGCCAGCCTCCTGCTCTGCCCAGGGCTGCCCGCAGGCTGGGTTCTGCTTACTCACTGCCGTGGGTGCCTATCTAGACTGTGTCACTGAAAGCCTCTCCACTTCAATTTGTTGACCATCCAGAGCTCTCTGCATATTAGTAAGGGGGTCGTCTATAATTTTGCCCATCTACAGTTACGGCCACAGGGGTACAGAATTCTCCCAGTAAAAGAGGAGGAGAATGATGCCTTCAGGCACTTCTAAATTTTCCTTTCCAAGAATGATCCTCTTTTGGCCACTCAGCCACACATCCCCCTCCAAGCCTGCCCTAAGGTCTGGTCACTCCAGCACAACAGTGGTAGGGTTCATATCAGGTCAAAATGTAAACTCTTTCAAGATAATATGTGGGGGCTTTCCAAGTCATAAAAGTATCTGAGACCTTAGTCATACACACTGCCCAGAAATACATGACTGCAAAACGTTGGCAGGGAAGGAAGTCCCAGAGCACAGAGAGCCCGGGAGAGAAACGGAGAAGTGTGACCACGAGGCTGACCCCGCGCTGCTTCCTGGGCCCACCTCCAGGCCCCGCACATTTCCGTCCTCTCCACTTCGGATGGTGGCACCTACTTCTGAGGGGTTATTGTGAGGGTCAAGTGGATGGAAGCACGAGAAGTGCTTAGAATACTGCCTGACCCCGAGAGGCTCTAGATAAATGCTAGCTGCTATTATTGTTATTTGAAGTTAAGTTGGAAATTTGGCCCCTCTCTGAAAACTGTGAAGTCTAGGGCTTCTATCTTATTCCTTAGCCATCTGGGATGAATCATGCCTGTTCAAATGAATAAGTCAGTGGGTATTGGAATCTTATTTACTTAGCTATGGGTCAAATGTTAGTGAGGCCAAGAAGTGGAAGACAAAAGCCTTGCTTTAGCACCCTCGCTGGGCTTGCTGGGGAGCAGAGGTACAGACGTACCCAAAACACCCAAACATCAACTCCAGACAGGATGGCATATGCCAGTGGAAATAGCCATATTCCTGCATGCTGCCCAGCATACAGCTGAAGCTCAATAAATATTCAGTATACATGTTTGTGCCAAAATGAAGAGCCCCAATTGTTTACTCTGATAGTTCCCTTATTTAAAAATGCTGCTTAACCTACTACAGAAAAACAACAAATTAAAAAGGAAGATACAAAGAGAGAAAGAAAAGAACAAAAGAACTACAGAACAGGCTGGGTGTGGGGGTTCATGCCTGTAATCCCAGAACTTTGGGAGGCTAAGGCGGGCGGATCACTTGAGGTCAGGAGTTTGAGACCAGCCTGGCCAACACGGTGAAACCCTGTCACACAAAAATTAGTTGGGTGTGGTGGTGGCTGCTTGTAATCCCAGCTACTCAGGAGGCTGAGGCAGGAGAATCACTTGAACCTGGGAGGCAGAGGTTGCAGTGAGCAGAGATCACGCCACTGCACTCCAGCCTGGGTGACAGAGTGAGACTCCATCTCAACAACAGCAACAGCAAACAACAGCCAACTACAGAACAATCAGAAAATAATTAAAAAATTGGCAAAAGTATGTCCTTACTTGTCAGTAACTACTTTAAATATAAATGGATTGAATTTTCCAATCAAAAGACACACAGTAGCTGAATAGATTAAAAAATCCAAGAACCAGCAATATGCTACCTATAAGAGATCCATTTTTGCTTTAAACATACACATAGATGGAAAGTGAAGGAATGAAAAAAGATATTTCATGCAAATGAAACCAAAAGAGCTAAAGAGTGGCGATACTTATACCAGACTGAATAGACTTTCAGTCAAAATCTGTCAGAAGTGACAAAGAAGGTCACTATATAATGATAAAGGGGTCAATTCATTAAAAGAGTCTACTAATTTTAAATATGTATGTACCTAACATTGGAGCACATAAATAAGTAAAGCAAATATTAACATAACTGAAGGGAGAAATATATAGCAATATAATAATAGTAGGGGACTTCAATACCCCACTTTCAATAATAGATAGATCATCCAGACAGAAAATTAATAAGAAAACAGTGAATTTGAATAACACTATAGATCAAATAGACCTAACAGACATATGCAGAACAATGCCTTCAACAGAGAGAGAATATAATTTTTTCTCAAGCACACGTGGGACATTCCCCAAGAAATGTCCTATGTTGGGCCATAAAACAAGTCTTAACATATTTAAGATGATGGAAATATTATCAAGTTTCTTTTCTGATCATAATGGTGTAAAACTAGAAATCAATAACAAGAAGAAAATTGAAAAATCCACATATATGTGGAAATTAAACCACATACTCCTGAACAACCAATGGGTCATAGAAGAAATCAAAAAGGAAATCAGAAAGTATCTTGAGACAAGTGGAAAAGGAAACACAACATACCAAAACTTACGGGATACAGCAAAATCAGTTCTAAGATGAAAGTTGACAGCCAGAAATGCCTACATTAAGCAAAAAGAAATATCTTAATTAGACAAACTAACTTTACACTTTAAGGAACTAGAAAAAGAGCAAACTAAGCCCAAAGTTAGAAGAAAGAAAATAAGTATTAGAGCAGAAATAAACGAAATAGAGACTAAATAGATAATAGAAAAGATCAGGCTGGTCATGGTGGCTCACGCCTGCAATCCCAGCACTTTGGGAGGCCAAGGCGTGCAGATCATGAGGTCAGGAGTTCAAGACCAGCCTGGTCAAGATGGTGAAACCCTGTCTCTACTAAAAATACAAAAATTAGCCAGGCGTGGTTGTGGGCGCCTGTAATCCCAGCTACTCAGGAGGCTGAGGCAGAGAGTTGCTTGAACACGGGAGGTGGAGGCTGCAGTGAGCCAAGATCGTGCCACTGCACTCCAGCCCTCCAGCCTGGGGGTGACAGAGTGAGATTCTGTCTCAAAAAAAAAAAAAAAAAAAAAAAAAAAAAAAAAGAAAAGAAAAGGAAAAAAAAGGAAAGAAAAGCGAAAGTAAGAGTTTTTTTTAAATTGACAAATCGTTAGCTAGACTAAGAAAAAAAGAAAGAGAACTCAAATAAATAAAATTATAAATGAAAGAGGGGGCATTACAATTGGTATAATAGAAGCACAAAATATTATGAGACTACTATAACAATTATACACTAACAAATTAGATAACCTAGAAGAAATGGATAAATTCTTAGAAACATACTACCTATCAAAAATAAGTCATACAGAAATAGAAAATCTGAACAAGCCAATAATGAGTAAAGAGACTGAGGAAGTAATCAAAAACCTCCTAACAATAAAAAGCCCAGAATCAGATAGATGGCTTCACAGGTGAATTCTACCAAACGTTTAAAGAAGAGTGAATGCCAGTCCTTCCTAAACTCTTCCAAATATTGAAGACAATAAAGACTTTCGAACTTGTTTTACAAGATTAGCAATACCTCCTACCACAGCCAGATAAAAGCACCATAAGAAAAGAAAATTACAGACCAATATCCCTGCTGAACTTAGGTGCAAAAATCCTCAAGAGGATACAGGCAAACTCATTTCAACAGCACATTAAAAAAATCATACACCATTATGACGTTCAGTTTAACCCTGGGAAGCAAGGATGGTTCAGCATATGCAAATCAACAGACATGATACACCACATTAACAGAATAAAGGATAAAAATCATATAATGAACTCAATAAATGCAGAAAAAAACATTAGTAAAAATTGAACATCCTTTCAAAATAAAAATTCTCAACAAGTTGGGCATAGCAGGAATGTACTTTAATATCATAAAGGCCATATAAAACAAGCCTACAGCTATGATCATACTTCATGGTGAAAAGCTGAAAGCATTTTCTCCAAGATCAGGAACAAGACAAGTATGCCCACTCTTGCCACTTCTACTAGAAGTCCTAGCCAGAGAAATTAGGTAAGAAAAAGAAATAAAAGGCATCCAAATAAGAAAAGAAGAAGCCAATTGGTCTCTGTTTGCAGATGACATGATCTTATATGCAGAAAACCTAAAGACTCCACCAGAAAACTACTAGAACTAATAAATAAATTCAGTAAAGTTGCAGGACACAAAATCAACATACAAAAAATAATTTGCAGTTCTATACACCAACAATAAGCTTTTAGAAAAAGAAATTAAGAAAACAATCCCTTTTACAATAGCTACAGAAAATACTTAGGAGTAAATTTAACCAAGGAGCAGAAAGATCTATACACTAAAAACTATAAGACATTGAAGAAAGAAATTGAAAAAGACACAAATAAATGGAAAGATATCCTGTCTCCATGGATTGGAAGCATTAATACTGTTAAAATGTCCATACTACTCAAAGTGATCCACAGACTCAATGCAATTCCTGTCAAAATTCCAATGGCATTTTTCACAAAAATAGAAAAAAAATCCTAAAATTTGTATGGAACCACAGACGACCCCCAATTAGCCAAAGCAATCTTGAGAAAGAACATAGCCAGAAGCATCACACTTCCTGATTTAAAACTGTGTTACAAATTATAATCAAAACAGCATGGTTCTAATTGTATGCATTGGTCTATGTGTTAAAATAGACACATAGGCCAGTGAAACAGAATGGAGAGTCCAGAAATAGATGTATGCATATATAAATAAACAATCTTTGAGAAAGGTGCCTAAAATGCACAATGGAGAAGAATGGCCTTTTCAATAAATAGTGTCAAAAAAAACTGGACATCTACATGCAAGACAATGAAATTGGACCCATATCTTACGCCATGCACAGAAATTAACTAGAAATAAATTAAAGACTTAAAACATAAGAAACAGTAAAACTCCTAGGAGAAAACATAGGAAAAAATCTCCTTGACATTAGTCTTGGCAATGATCTTTCCTATATGACACTGAAAGTACAGGCAACCAAAGCACAAATAAACAAATGGGATTACATCAAACTAAAAACCACAGCAAAGGAAACAATCAACAAAATGAAAAGGCAACCTATGGAATGAGAGAAAATATTGCAAACCATATATCTGATAAGGGATTAATATTCAAAATGTGTAAAGAACCCATATGACTTAATAGCAAAAAAGCTAAATAACTTGATTTTTTAAATGGGCAAAGGACCTGAATAAAAATTTTCCGAAGAAGACATACAAATGACCAAAGGTATAGGAAAAGGTTGTCGGCACGTCTAATCATCAGGGAAATGGAAATTAAAAACATGAGTTACGCCGGGCACGGTGACTCACACCTGTAATCCCAGCACTTTGGGAGGCCGAGGCGGGCAGATCACGAGGTCAGCAGTTCGAGACCAGCCTGGCCAATATGGTGAAACCTCATTTCTACCAAAAATACAAAAATTAGCTGGGCGTGGTGGTGTGTGCCTGTAGACCCAGGTACTGGCAAGGCTGAGGCAGAAGAATTGCTTGAACCTGGGAGACAGAGGTTGCAGTGAGCCGAGATTGTGCCACTGCCCTCCAGCCTGGGGGACACAGCGAGACTGTGTCTCAAACAACAACAACAACAACAGCAAAACAAACAAACAAAAAAACCCATGTGTTATTACCCCACACCTGTTAGGGTGATTATTATAAAAAAGACAAGGATAACACATGTTGACAAGGAGAAGGGAACACTCATACAGTGTTGCTGGGAATGTAAGGTAGCAGCCATTATGGGAAAAAGTATGAAGGCTCCTCAAAAAATTAAAAATAGAACTACCTTATGATCCAGAAATCCCACTGCTGGGTATTTACCCAAAGGAGAGGAAATCAGTATCTTGAAGAGATATCTGTAACCGCATATTAACTGTATGTAGCATTATTCACAATAGCCAAGATATGGAAACAACCTGTATCCTTTGACAGATGGAGAGAGAAAATATGGCTTATATACATATACATATGTGTATATATATATATATGTAGACACACACATACACACACACAATGGAATACTATACATCCTTTAAAAGGAAGTAAATTCTGTCATTTGCAGCATGGGTGAGCCTGGAGAACGTTATGCTAAGTGAAATAGGCCAGACACAGAAGACAAATACTCTGATCTCACGTATATGTGGAATCTTAAAAAGTCCAAATTAAAGAAGCCGAGAGTGAATGGTGGTTGCCAAGAGCTGGGGCATGGGAGAAATAGGGAGGTGTTGGTCGAAGGGTACAAACTTTTAGTTACAAGATGAGTAAGTTCTGGGGATCTAATGTACCGCCTGTTGAGTATATAGTTAATAATACTGAATTGTATACTTGAAATTTACTAAAAGAGTAGATCTTAAGTGTTGTTAATACACACAGGCACACAAAGGTAATTATGTGAAACGGTAGATGTGTTCATTAACTTGATTACGATAATCATTTTGCAACATTTATGTATATCAAATAATCACATTATATACATTAAATATATAATTTTTATTTGGCAATTATACCTCAATAAAGCTGTAAAGTAAGCGAATAAAAATGCTGCTTAATGAGATTAGCCAACATTCAAATGAGTGGCCTTGGAGTTAATTTTGGTCAATAGATTCTGTTAAAAGATCTTGCTTAAAAGCATAAGGAATGCCCAGTAATATTCCCAAGTAAGATGTAAGCTTTATGATGCAGACTTAAAACCTGGAGGCAGCCAAGTTAATTGTCAGGTTAATCACCATAAAAATCACTGATGGGAATGATTACTGTGATAAAGCGTGGATGTAACTGAAAGCCTGACAAGCAATTTGATACCATTTCCAGGGAAAGGTATGCTGGGGTTGAACGCTGTCTCCGTCAGAGGAAAGAGTGGGCCAGGGCAGGAGTCAGGTCCTGTGAGAAGCGCCCCACAAAGAAGAGTGTGCTAATCAATGGTGTTTGTCCAACCGGATAGCCACATGGAAAACTATATGATCAGATCCTTTACTCCCGTGAAACACCAAGATAATTCCAAATGAATTAGAGATACAATGTAAAAAAATAAAACGATGTAGGCATCAGAAGAAAACACAGGCAAATTCCTTTTTAGCCTGGGACTGTATAACCCCTTTAACTGTGGCTCACAACCCAGAAGTAATAAAAGATGGATACATCGGTCACATTTAAAAGATAACAGATTTATTGAGAGATAATTCACATATCATAAAATTCACCATTTAAAAGTGTACAATTCAGTGGGTTTGAATATATTCACAGAGTAGTGTAACTATCACCGCTTTCTAATTTTAAAACATTTGTACCACCCTGCAAATATATGCTTTACCAGTCAGTTCCCACTTCCTCCTCCAGGTCCCTGCCAACCACTAATCTACTTTCTATCTCTACAGTTTGCCTCTTCTGAACGTGTCATACACGTGGAATAATACAATATGGTTTTTGTGACTTAGTTCTTTCACTCAGCATGTTTTCAAGACTTATTCATGTTGTAGCATATATTAGTACTTACTCTTAATAATACTATTATATTATTATTATTATCATTATTTTTTTTTCTGAGGTGGAGTTTCGCTCTTGTTGCCCAAGTGGGAGTGCAATGGTGTGATCTCAGCTCACTTGCAACCTCTGCCTCCCGGGTTCAAGCCATTCTCCTGCCTCAGCCTCCTAAGTAGCTGGGATTACAGACGCATGCCACCATGCCTGGCTAATATTTGTATTTTTAGTAGAAACGGGATTTCACCATGTTGGCCAGGCTGGTCTCAAACTCCTGACCTCAGATGATCCACCTGCCTCGGCCTCCCAAAGTGCTGGGATTACAGGTGTGAGCCACTATGCCTGGCCTTATTATTTAATTATTAAGTATTAATTCATACTTGCTAGTAATGCTATTATTTCCTTGCCATTGCTGCGTAATATTCCACTGTATGAATAGACCACATTTGTTTATTTATTCATCAGCTGATGGGAGCTTGGGTTTTTCCACTTTTTGGTTATTAGGAATAATGCTACTGTGATCACTTATGTGCAAGTTTTTCTGTGAATATCTGCCCTCAGTTCTCTTGTGTATATACTTAGGAGTGGAATTGCTGGGTCATATGGTAATTGCATGTTCGAAATGTTGAGAAACTGCCAAACCATTTTCCAAACTGCCTGCAGCATGTTCCAGTCCCACCTTCAATGAATGAACGCTCCAATTTCTCCATATCCTGACTACCACTTGCCATTTTCCATGTGTGTTATCCTTTCTGTTGGGTGTGAAGCGGTATCTCATTATGGTTTTGCTTCGCATTTCCATAATGATTAATGATGCTGAGCGTCTTTTCACGTGCTGATTGGCCATTTTCACATCTTCTTTGGATAAATGTCTATTTAGTCTGTTTAGACCCTTTGCTCTTGTTTTCTGAGACGGAGTCTCGCTCTGTCGCCCAGGCTGGAGGGCAGTGGCGCAGCCTCTGCTCCCTGCAAGCTCCGCCTCCCGGGTTCACGCCATTCTCCTGCCTCAGCCTTACAGGCGCCCGCCACCGCGCCCGGCTAATTTTTTGTGTTTTTAGTAGAGACGGGGTTTCACCGTGTTAGACAGGATGGTCTCGATCTCCTGACCTCGTGATCCGCCCGCCTCGGCCTCACAAAGTGCTGGGATTACAGGCGCGAGCCACCGCGCCCGGCCTGCTCTTTTTTAAATTGGGTTGTTTTTTTGTTGCTGAATTGTGAGGGTTCTTTATATAATCAGATACAAGTCCTTTAAAGATAAATAATTTGGAAATATTTTCTCCCATTTCACAGGTTCTTTTCACTTTCTTGATTATGTCTATTGAAGAACAAAAATTTTTAACTGATGAAGTCCAACTTACTACCTATTTTTCCTTTTGTCGCTTGTGTTTTTGGTGTAGTATCTGAGAAACTATTGCCTAATCCAAGGTCATAAAGATTTAATCCTGTTTTCTTTTAAGAGTTTTATAGGTTTAGCTATTCTCTTGTATTTTATTTGAATATTAGAATCATCTTGCCATTTTTGTAAGAATTTCAGCTAGGATTTTAAAGAGACTGCATTGAATGCATAAGTCAATTTGGGGAGTATTGCCATCTTACCATTATTAAGTCTTCCAATCCATGAATACAGAATGTTTTTTCATTTATTCAGTTTCTTTTTAACTTCTTTCCACAATGCTTTGCAGTTTTTGGTGTATAAATCTTACGCTTCTTTTGTTACATTTATTCCCAAATTTTTTATTCTTTTTGATACTATTGTAAATGTAATTGTTTTCTTAATTAAATTTTCAGATTGTTAAGTGATAATTCATACAATCACAATTGATTTTTACATTTTGATCTTGCATCCTGCAAATTTGCTGAACTATTAGTTCTAATTGTCTTTTGTGTGTTGCTTAGAACATTCTACATACAGTATGATGTCACCTGAAAATATAGTTTTACCTCTCCAATTTGGATTTCATTTCTTTTTCTTGTCTTTGCCCTGGCAAGAACCTCCAGTGTAATGTTGAATAGAAGTGGTGAGAGTGGACATCCTTGTTTTGTTCCTGATGTTAGGGAGAAAGCAGTCAGTCTTTCACTATTAAGTATGACGTTAGTTATGGGTGTTATTTTTTGTTAACAGATGCAGTTTATCAGATTGAGGAAGTTTCCTTCTATTACTAGTTTACTGAGTGTTTCTCATCAAAGGGTAGTGAATTTTGTCAAATGCTTTTCTGTGTCTATTCAGATGATCATATGTTTTTTCTCCTTTATTCTATTAATATGGATTATTATATTGATTGATGTTAAACCAAGCTTGGAATCCTAAGATAAATTCCACTTGGTCATGTCGTATAATCCTTTTTATGTGTTACTAAATTCGGTTTGCTAGTGTCTTGTTGAGATTTTGCATCTATATTTGAAAGAGGTAGTAGTCTGTAGTTTTCCTGTGAGATCTTTTTCTGGTTTTGGCTTCAGGGTAATACTGGTTTCATAGACTGAACTGGGAAATATTCTTCCATATTTTATTGTTTGGAAGAGTTTGTGAAGTTGATGTTAACTCTTCTTTAAATGTTTGGTAGAATTCACCAGTGAAACTATCTGGGCCTGGCTTTTCTTTGTGGGGAATTACTTATTTATTTATTACTAATTCAGTCTCTCTACTGGTTTTAAATGTAATCAGATTTTCTATTTCTTCTTGAGTCAGTTTGGATAGTTTGTGTCTTTCTAGGACTTTATTTCATCTAGGTTATTGAATTTGTTGGTGCAAATTGTTCACAGTATTTTCCTATAATCTTTTTTTATTTCTATAATGTTGCCAGCGATGTTCCTCTCTCATTCCTGATCTTGGTAATTTGAGCCTTCTCCTTTTTATCTTTAAGGTCATTCTAACTAAAGGTTTGTCAACAAAAATCGTTGGTTTTTTCAAAGAACTAACTTTTGATTTCACTGATTTTCCCTACTGCTTTTATATTCTCTATTTTATTTTTTTCTGCTCTAATTTTTGTTATTTCCTTCCTTCTACTTGCTTTTGGTTTAGTCTATCCTTTTTCTAGTTTCTTAAGGTGGAAGTTTAGGTTATTGATTTGAGATCTTTCTTCTTTTTTATATATAGGTAGCTGCTGCTATAAATTTTACTCTAAGCACTGCTTTAGCTGTATCCCTTAAGTGTTAGCATGATGTGTTTTTGTTTTAATTCATCGCAAAGTATATTCTATTTTTTTGTGATTTCTTCTTTAACACATTCGTTATTTAATAGTGTGTTGTTTAATTTCTACATATTTGTGAATTTCCCAAATTTCTTTCTGTTATTGATTTCTAACTTCTTTCTATTTTGGTCACCGAATATATTTTGTATGATTTCCATTCTTTTATATTTATGGAGGCTTGTTTTATGGCCAAACATAACATTTAAACATATAAGGATAAAAACTCCAACTCCACATCTCAAAACATAGAAACAAGGTAAAAAGACAAATGGCGACTTAGAAAAAAAAGTTTGCAACGTATAGACAAAGGGTTAATATGATGAAACAAACATGCTCTTTAATTGGTGGAGATAATGCAAATGGTACAACCCATAGGGAGGGGAATTTACCAATACTTAGCAAAACTACAACCCTTTCATGACCTCCGTGCATTCATAAGTCACGTTCAAACGGCGGTGACGAAACCCATGAGGAGGTGTCCCATCTGCCCGCCTCTGCCTCCTCCTTTACCCTAAGGAAGTCCAAGTGCACCTTCCTGGTGCTGGGCAGGCAGGGAAGGGGTGCCGAGGGGCTGAGGTGTCTGCATTGGAAAGGGCAGATGTGGAGGAAGACAGACTCAGAAACAGAAACATACATACATAACAAGACAAGCTGGCTTTGGGGGTAGCACCTGGGAGCTTTCTTGAGAGAACGAGGTTTAAGATTGATGACAGAGACTGTATTTTGTGAGATTTTTGGGAAGAGCTGGGCAAAGGAGTTCAGCAGTGTGTCTGTGTGCTTTCAATGGAATTCCCTGTGGATGCCTTGTCAATCAACTGTCTTAAAGACTTCAGCTGCTTGTTGATTTTAAGATTCCAGGCTGGAGTTTCCTTTGAATACATCACTGTGCAGACAAAGGTCATGGAGCAGCTCACGTTTCCCTGGATCTCACATAAATATTCATTTCTCCTCCTCTACTTTTTTAACAAATGGATTATGCGATAATCATGTTCTGCATCCCGCTTTTCCTGCTTGAAAGTTCTTCTGCATAGGTACATGGAGATCTAGCACACTCTTCTTCATGATAGCTTCCTGTCTTCATGGATGAACATTTAGGGCATTTCAGTTTTTCCTTAGTCTCTGCAATGCTGACATAAACATCCTGGGAAATGCATATGCATTTCTGCCCACGTAGCAACTATAAAATCTCCGGCAGCGGAAGGAGCAGAGGATATACTCAGTCCTAATTTTAATAAATATTGCCAATTTCTGCTCAACAAGTTCTTTTCAAGATAGCCTCAATTATTAACTCCAATATTGAGTTAAAATATTGAGAATAAAAAATATATATAAAGTAGAACAAAACGATAGTCTTACTACATTAAATAATACCAAACTTTCTGATTTTTCCAATCTGTAAAACAGAATAAGATATCTCATAATTGGTTTTCATTTGCATTTCTTTCCATGGGAATGGGCACAGTGTATTTTCTATGTTTATCAATTGTTTCTATTTTTTTCCTATTAACTAAGTTAAACTGCCTAATCCTGTGTTTTGTTTGATTTGAAAACTGGAGGCTGGGCACGGTGGCTCACACCTGTAATCCCAGCACTTTGGGAGGCCGAGGCGGGCGGATCACGAGGTCAGGAGATGGAGACCATCTTGGCCAACATGGTGAAACCCTGCCTCTACTAAAATACAAAAAATTAGCCAGTTATGGTGGTGCAGGCCTGTAATCCCAGCTGAGGCAGAGGAATCGCTTGAAGCTGGGAGGCGGAGGTTGCAGTGAGCTGAGATCGTGACACTGCACTCCAGCCTGGTGACAGAGCAAGACTCCGTCTCAAAAAAAAAGAAAAAGAAAAAAGAAAGAAAGAAAATTGGAATGTTCTTTTTGTTAATGCTCTTTGCAAATGAAGGAAAATAGCTCTTTGGAATCTATGTTGAAAATAGTTTTCTACCTATTCGTTGACTGGCACTTAAGAAGGGCTTTGCTACTGAATAGTTCTAATTGGTATGTTGTTCAACATTCATTCAACTTCTCCTAAATTTATGATGTCTAGGTTTGGTGCTGTGCTTAGAAAAATATCCTTTACTCCAAAACTGTTTAGTTTCATCATTTTCCTAGACTTTTAGTGGTGTTGATTTTTATGCTTAAGACATCTAGTGTTATTTGTTACAGCACATATTAGGAATCACCCAAATGCCCATGAAAAGGAGACTGTATGCCTGTATAACTGAGTTGCATCCATGCTATAGATTTGATCCATCTGAAAATGATTTTGGAGTGGGAGTGAGAAAGCAATATGTTACCCCTATGCTATTCCCAAATAAACCTTTCCTGGACTAATTTTAATTCTAACTAGCAAGACAAAAATCAATGTGCATTTTGGCCTATTTTCAGATTGCCACGCTGTTCCATTGCTTTCTCTGTGCATTGCCTCACTAGTCTCCAACCCCAGTCATTATGGTGGCATTGGAATAAATTTTAGCATACGCTGCAACTAATCTCCCCCCCTCCTCTCACCCCATCCCCTCCCCACCTGAACTTTCCTGTATTCTCACAGGTTTATTTCTCTAGGTAAAATTTATTATATTTTTTCCATGTTCCAAAAAGAAATCCTGTTTGTATTCTAATTGAGAATGCATTAAATGATAGGATCAATTTGTGGAGAATTGATATATTTACAATATTAAGTCTTCCTACACAAGAAGATGATATGTTATTTTTCTTACTCAAATATCCTTTATGTCAAGAGTTTAAGGTGTTCTTAGGTAGGCCTGATATATTTACCGCTATTTCCCCTAAGTATTTTATATTTAACATATTCATTTAATAATTAAGAGAAAAAAGCAGCATATTTCCTCTATAGCCTCTTTGAATATTCAAAGTTTTTATTTCAGTTTTCTGTGTTCTTAGATAGATCTTGATAGAGCATCTAATTATAGGTTAACAATGAATAGATACTGTGCCGACACTAACAGCGCCTAGAAATTGATAAGGAAAATCAGAGTTCCTCAAAAATTGATTAATAAAGAATGTGAAGGCTGGGCACTGTGGCTCATGCCTGTAATCCCAGCACTTTGGGAAGCCGAGGCAGGTGGATCACCTGAGATTAGGAGTTTGAGACAAGCCTGGCCAACATGGTGAAACCCCTTCTTTTCTAAAAATACAAAAATTAGCCAGTGTAGTGGTGGGCACCTGTAATCCCAGCTACTCGGGAGGCTGAGGCAGGATAATCATTTGAACCCAGGAGGCGGAGGTTGCAGTGAGCCGAGGTTGTGCCATTGCACTCCAGCCTGAGTGACAGAGCAAGACTCTGTCAAAAAAAAAAAAAAAAAAAAAGAGAGGCTATGAAGAGATAGTTTTTAAAAAAGTAAATATAGCTACCTCTTATGCATGCTAAAACATGCTTGGTCACACTCATCATAAGAGAAGTGCATATTCTAACTAGGCTGAGGTACCATTTTTCACATATCACATTAGGAAAAAGCAAACATTTGGTAATAAATACTTGTCAGCCACTGGGAAACAGACACGCACACATGTTTTCAGGGATTGGGGCATAAACAGGAAAAAGTCTCCTGAAGGGCTGCTTAGCAACATCTGTCAGATTTTTAGAAGCATATGCCCCTTGACCCATCACTTTGGGAATGTATTGTATAGATACGCTTCTATACATGGAAATAGACATCTGGCATTATTTGTTACAGCACATATTAGGAATCACCCAAATGCCCATGAAGAGGAGACTGCCTGTATAACTGAGTTGCATCCATGTCACAGAACACTATGCAGTTGACTAAAAGAAGGCAAATGACACCCTTAATGTGTGAAAGAAACAGGCAAGGTACAGAACAGCATCTGCGATCAGCTACATTTTGTGTAAAAGAGGGGAAAAATCAGACTCTATCTTTGTTTTGCTTCTTTACATATAAAAAAAATTCTGGAAGGATGTGAGAATCTCAGAATTGTAGATCGATACTTATGATTTTTGAACCATAAGACCGTATGACATTTTCAAACAACTAAAGTTTTAACATATTGGCAAGGGAAAAAATATGAGGTCATGTTTTCTTCCTTTTCCTCTGCATGTCTTCCAGGCTGAGATATATACCCTCGAGTTCAAACAACAGAAATTGACTCCAGCTGATTTGTCTCAATACTGGGACTGCCATCTGCCTTCCAAACACAAAAGCAAGCACACAAAATAGAAGCAAAAAAGCCAAGATCAGGAGTCCTCCGTAGCTGGTAGAATTGTAGGCTGGCGTATATCATGTGAGGATTTGAGGTGAACCCAGTGAGTGATTACAGTGTAGCCTCCGAAAGGTTAAAGCAAATGCCACAAACCCATCCTTGTAAAAGAGAATGCTGAACAGAAGGGAAAGCTCGCCTACCCCACGCCTTCGACCTAAGATACAAACTCTGAGAAGATCCTCAGTCTGCCCCGAGAGTTAACATTCCCTGGGTGCTGCACTGCTCTGCAGCTGGGTTTTTGGTGCGTAGCTGAGTTAGATCAATGCTGCTCTGTGGTTGTTGCATTCACAGATCTTTTTCCCGGATGGAGAAGCCCGCTTGTGTATGGTGCAAACTTCTTCCATTTAGTACAAACTCTGGCTGAACAGCAATAGGTCTCCTCCTTTTTCTCATGAGCAATATCCTGATATTAAAGCACGAAGCTCCACGATTCCTCAGCAACTGTAAACACTCCGAGAATGTCTGGGCCCCACTGTGAGGCCCCATGCCCACCCAAACCTCACTAACAGCCCCCTTCATGATTTTTCTCTGACCTGTGTTCAAGGCATTCATTTTGAATGGCTGGAGGCTGAACATTTAAGATATGATCACGACCGGGTGCGGTGGCTCACACCTGTAATCCCAGCACTTTGGGAGGCCGAGGTGGGCAGGTCACCTGAGGTCAGGCGTTCGAGACCAGCCTGACTAACATGGTGAAACCCTGTCTCTACCAAACATACAAAAATTAGCTGGGCATACTGGTGGGCGCCTGTAATCCCAGCTGCTTGGGAGGCTGAGGCAGGAGAATCGCTTGAACCCAGGAGGCGGATGTTGCAGTGAGCCGAGATCGCACCATCGCACTCCTGCCTGGGTGACAAAAAAAAAAAAGATACGATCACTTGCAAACAAATGATCGCAAGAATGCCAAGAACTGAGGAGGAACTAAACTTATTTTTAGCTTAAAAAAAAAAAAAGAACCAAGTAAAAAGGGACATTATCTAAGATCCAATTCAGTAAGTTTCTGATAGTTTATCTTTGTAACTTCCTAAAGCTACTGCTTGTTTATTTAAATTTTTAGAAATCATATGGCAATAACAACAAAGATAGAAATTTGTTGTTTTGTAGAAATTTGGGGGAGAAAGAGAGAATAGAAACATTATTTTGTAAAGGCAGTGAGTAAATATTCAAAGGAAACACTTAGGTTAATTCATTTAACCCCATCAGATGCTAGTATTAGCTCTGCTTACAGATAAAGAAAGAGGTCCCCAGAGAGTCAGTGACTTGCCCAAGGGAGGGGGCAGAATTTCCACTCTAAATCACTGAATTAATTTTTATTAAAAAGGCAGGAAACAATGACTCAGCAAGCTGTTACACCCCCTTGGAGTAAAACAGAAAGATTAAAATTACACATGAAGGAAAGGCAGGCCATCTTGTCCCTATTTTAAGAAAGTGAAATAATTCACTTTACATAGACTGTTGCCTTAGGCCCAGGAGTCTTTATATAAGATCCCAATTTGGAACATACCAAGACAGTTTGTGCATATTTTTATTAAGTCACTTCTGAGTTACTCTGTGAAAACCAGGAAAAAGCACCTTCCAAACCTGTTGAAAAGGGATGGCCAGCACTACGGGTTGATCAGTAAGCACTGGCGGATGGAGAACCCTGGGAATTGTTCAGCATGGACATGGAGGCCGTCTCCGGGTGAGTGCACACCCCCACCCACCCACTGTGAGCAGAGAGGCCCCATGAGGACCCAAGACTGCTACCAACAGAACCAGAGGGGGACTCTGGGCACCCATCGTCAGCCTTGTTTACTCCGTGAATTGTCGAACTTCACACTTTAGCAGTTTTCTTCAGTGAGACATACAGGTTTTGTAATTTGGAAAAAAAAGAAAAGAAAAAGCATTCTGAAGATAAGGCAAGGAAAGATTTGGACTTTAATTAAAACATTTTAATTTAAAATATTAATTAAACAACTTTAATTTTGGTGATTAGATTTGAGGGTCATCACACTTTGGTGTACACACATTTGGAAATGAAGACTGGCCACATTTTAAATCCATGTCTTCCATAACTGTGAGCCATGCCTTCTCTAGCTTAGAGCCAAATAAAATCGGACTCACCATTTTGTAAGGACCCTACTTTTTAATAATTGTAATATTATTATCATTTTCCCTAATAGAAATAGAGTCCAGTTGAGGCTACATAATTTGCCCAACAGAGAAAGAGAAAAAGAACAGGCCATTTTTTCTGAGGGTCTACCTAGCATGTGCACTTAGTATGGTGCTAACCATTCCGCAAACAGATTCTAACCCTGCCCCTGTCACAGATAGGACTAGCTGTGGAAGCATCAGGATTTGAACCCGGTTCCTTCCGACTGTAGGGCCCAGGTTCTTGACATTCTCACTCAGTATTTCCTGCAAGTGCACACCTTGGAGATGCCCAGGAGACGCTGGAAGATGAGATCAAGACAGCAGGCTGAGCCCGGCTGCAGCCACCACCTCCTGCTCCAAATCCTTAGAAATTATTACAAATATCAACAAGCCTTATTAGCATGGGAAAATAAGTGACCTGAGAAGACCGGAATCCACTGTGCGTGAGGTGGAGAAGGCTTGGAAGAGCTCCGAGGCTGCTGGGGGACATGGGAAGCAAGAGGGTCCCCAGGTCACCAGCAGGGCGACTGGGAGGAGTGGGGAGCCATAGTGGGCAGACTCCTGTGGATCTGGCCCCTCTCCAGCTTGTGCCAGGCAGCCTGGGACTGATAGGTCTACACTCGATGTGGGCTAAAGAGAAAGTGTGGTGGGCAACTCCCAGGAGGCACATGGAGCCCACTACCCGGAAGACATGCTCTGGTCGTCCCCAAGGCAGCCGGCTACAGTCCCCTGGCCCTCTTCTTCGCAGACTATTGTGACAAATGCTGTGTTCACAGACAGCTACGGGGAATCCCGAACAGAACAGTCAGCATCCACCCAGGCACCCGCAAACATTTGAGGAAGAGCAGCACCATAAAGAGAAGCACCAAACTCCTCTAACCAAGCCAGCACACAGGCAGGCCACCGATCAGCAGGAAGAGACATCCCACCTTACACACACACACACACACACACACACACACACACACACACAGACATAGACACACACAGACACACACACACAGACACAGACATACACAGAGACACAGACACACACACACACAGACACACACAGACACACACAGAGACACAGACAGACACAGATACAGGCAAACACATACACACACCGACACACACATACAGATACAGGCAAACACACACACACCGACACACACATACAGACACAGACACACACACAGACACACACACGGACACACAGAGACACAGACACACACATAGACAGACACACACACAGACACACAGACACACACACACATACACACACAGAAACACACATGCACAAGGACACACACAGATACGCAGACACACAGACACACATACAAAAAGACACACACAGACACACACACACAGAAAATATTTATGTTCCCTATTTATGTAGCCAAGGGCACAGGCTCATTGGAAGCAGTCTGATCGATCACCTAGGGGAGAAGCTGTGTCATATTTCACCACTGTCCCCCTTGGGCCTCAGAGTCTCCAGGAGGAAGTGAGCAGCTGATAGTGACAATGTCTCTGCAAGGCAGAGTCTAGCCAGGTCAGAGGGCCTGCACATCTTGCTGCATCCTCACATTACTGTTCGGGGGAAACCTACACAAATCACACAGTCACTGAGATAAGACAGCTTTGGGCTTTCCTGGTTCACAACACAGCTTGGTATTGTCAACTGTTCATCCTTATCTTGGAGGAAAAGACTGAGTTACATGGGAGCTTCCCTAAGCAGAATCTCAGGCTCCAGCTTTCCAGCACCTCCAGGGCCCCTCTCTACACAGAATTAATGTTAGCAGAGCGAGAATGAACTCAGAATAAATATTACTTATGTCTTGGAGAGAAACAGGAGGTTGCAGCATCCACAAACAAGAATCAACTAAAACTCTTGGGAATTAAAACGAGAAGAGTTGCACTGTGAAGCACAGTGGGTGGGCTGCAGAGCAGAGACACTGTTGAAGGACAAATCAGGAATCTGGAAGACCAAGAGGAGGATGCAGCACCAAAAGACAAGGAGGCCGGGAGTAGAGATAAAAGAGTGAGAGACATTGAAGATATTTTTTGAAGTTTTTCAAAATGTGTCTAATGAGAATTTCAGAAACATATACTTAAATAAATAAGAATAATTTTCAAGTTGCAAAAATGTGAGTCCTCAGAAGTGACAGGATACTAGTCAAGAAGAGTAAATTTAGAAAAAAGAAGAATGAAGGACTAGTGAAATAAACAATCATATGGAAAGACTGATCAACAACAAAATGAGAGAGAGAGAGAGAGAGCAGGACATGTGAGAACACAAAAGCATTATCTGAAACAAAGAGATAAAACTATATTAGAGAACTTAAAATCATGGCATCATCAGCAAAGGACACAGGGATTCTTGGAGAAACAGTGCATCGTGCATCCGGGGCAGGATATGGACAATCTGGCCCTGGATGTCTTGTCACATCAGAAAGCAAGGAAGTTATCAAAGACTTCTGGGGTCATGCCAAAAGATAGAGGAACCTACTGAGGGGGCCTACTGGCAAAAGAGGAACAGCGTTAGCATCAAGAATCAAATAAATTAAAATTCATGAGTTCATAATGATACTAAGGAAAAAAAAACCCACCTTCATTGGCCACCTTCAAAAGGTGCTAGGGAATTGACTTATTTTCAGGAGAATGAATAAGAAAACTAAGAGAAAAAAACCCAACTATTTACCCCAACTTTGCTTTACAAACTGTAACTCAAGGTACCACAGAGTTAATGGAAGAAATTTCTTCTATGAGATCACTTTCAGCTGATAAATGAAGAAGGTAAGATAGACTTAAAATAACACCACTTTGCAACCTCATATTAAATAATTGATCTAAGCAACCATCAATGACTGATAAAACCATTGTGTGAAAAGTCGAAAAACCATTAGGACGTTTATAAAGAGTGATTGCGCTGACACCACTGAAAATCATTAAAAAACTCCAAACATCAGAGAGAGACAATTAGACATTCTGTGACTAGGTGATGCAAGAGGAAGTACACACCATCTATTGGGCATTTTTGCCAAAACATCTTACTAAATCTAATCAGGCCTCTGGATCTACAAAAGCATAGGGAAGGTGGGAACATGTCAGGCCACACATAGAAATGCAATTGCCAAAAATCCAGACTGTGGAAAATTGCAAAGGACAAACAATATGGCTTTATCAACAAAAGAAACTGCAATGAAAAAGAAATTGAGGGAGAAAGATAGAAATTAAGAGACTTAGGAACTGTACTGTCCCATGTCCCAGCATGCAAGGGCACTGACTCAACAAACCTGCCCCAAACAAACCAGTGATAAAAACAGAGACAATCCAGGACATTTGAACACTGACTAGATATTTGATATTTTGACTTTTTTATTTATTTTGAGATGGAGTTTCACTCTTGTTGCCCAGGCTGGAGTGCAGTGGCATGATCTGGGCTCACTGTAACTTCCGTCTCCTGGGTTCAAGCGATTCTCCTGTCTCAGTCTCCCGAGTAGCTGGGATTACAGGTGCCCGCCACCATGCCTCGCTAATTTTTTGTATTTTTAGTAGAGATGGGGTTTCTCCATGTTAGTCAGGTTGGTCCCAAACTCCTGACCTCAGGTGATCCACCCACCTCAGCCTCCTAAAGTCCTAGGATTACAGGCATGAGCCACCACACCCGGCCCTCTCCAGCCAAGGGTCCAGCCTGGGTCTCCCCTCTCAGAAGCCTAGCCTGTCAATAGCATGCTATTGTGGACATACGTTAACATACATTTTTAAACATACATTTAAACGTATGTTAAATGTATTTTGTTTTTTCTTTTTTAGACTTCTTAAGCTATAAGTATGGAATTGGGTTCTAAATCATCTGGAAAGAGAGAGAAGGGGGTTTACATGGATGCAGATTGGCCATGTGGGGGAAAGAGGGAGGATGGCAGAAGGTGGGTTACCTGCATGGGAGGAGTAAGTTCCAGTGCACCAGAGCACTGGAGGGGGAATCGAGTTAACAATAGTTTGTGGTCTGTTTTCAAAAAGCTAGAAGAGTGGCTTTTGCATGTTCCCAACACCAAGAAATGAAAAATGTTTGCGGTGATAGATATGCTAATTATCCTTATTTGACATTACACATTGTATACATGTATCCAAGTATCACTCTGTATCCCATAGACAAGCACAATTATTACATGTCAACTGAAAACAAGAGGGTTAAAACAAAGATTGCCCATGTGTGATAATTACTGAAATTGGGTAATGGGTACAAAGGGGTGCATTTTAATATTCTCTCTACTTGTGCACTGTGTTCAAAAGTTTCTGTAATAAAAAATTTAAAAAAGTGGCCGGGTGTGGTGGCTCACATCTGTAATCCTGGCACCTTGGGAGGCTGAGGCAAGTGGATTGCTTGAGTTCAGGAGTTCGAGACCAACCTGGGCAACATGGTGAAACCCCATTTCTACCAAAAAAAAAAAAAATACAAAAATTAGCCAGGCATGGTGGTGTGCGCCTGTAGTCCCAGCTACTTAGGTGGATGAGGTAGGAGGATCGCTAAAGCCCAGGCTGTCAAGGCTATAGTGAGCCGAGAGGTCGCCACTGCACTCCTGCTTGGGTGACAGAGTGAGACCCTGTCTCTAAGTAAGTAAATAAATAAATAAATAAATAACTAGGCCAGGCGCAGTGGCTCACACCGGTAATCCCAGCACTTTGGAAGGCCAAGACGGGCAGATCACGAGGTCAGGAGATCGAGACCATCCTGGCTAACACGGTGAAACCCCGTCTCTACTAAAAATACAAAAAAATTAGCCGAGTGTGCTGGCGGGCCCTTGGAGTCCCAGCTACTTGGGAGGATGAGGCAGGAGAATGACATCAACCTGGGAGGCAGAGCTTGCAGTGAGCTGAGATTGCGCCACTGCATTCCAGCCTGGGGGACGGAGCGAGACTCCGCCTCAAAAAAAAAAAATAATAATAAATAAATAAATAAATAAACATTTTAAAAAAAGAAATCTAAGATAAAAATATAACATTTTAAAGTTCCACGTAGCTAAAGACTTATGAAAAGAGAAAAATATGCCATTTTGAGTCCAGGCTTAAAAACTGTGGTTTCTGAGGCCAATAAAAAAGGGGAACTAAGTATTAGCCCTGATTCTTTGGAAGAGACGGCAATTGGTAGTAAGTTTGGGTGGGGGGCGGGAATGGGTACTTTTCATTGTATTCCCTTTTGTACTTTTAAATTGTGTGTAAGTATACGATTCATCTATTAAAAATGAATAAGATAGTTTAAAAATATATTTTAAAATCCTGAACCATTATCAACTTCATGCTAAAATATTCGAAAATCTAGATTAAATGGATAACTATCTAAAAATTGTATTGCATAAAGTAACTCAAGAAGAAATAGAACATTTAAATAAACCTATAACCTTTAAAGACGGAGAATCAATAGTGAGACATCTACCCATTAAAAAGCCCCAGGCCTATATGGTTTTATAGGCACAGTGATGTATTCTGCTTCTTGGAAAATATAGTACATACTTATATTATCAAACTTATGTTGGTTGAAGAAGCAAGATGCAAAAAGACTGGCATAGTATGAAAATATTTAATCCAACATTTTTAGTATGGAAACTGTTCTGAAAGGAGCAGGATTGACAAAACAGGACTCTGGTTACCCCATCCCTACCACAGCTGGACAATGAGCCAGCTGAGATGCCTCCTTCTCCCAGCTGAAGTGATAGCACCCAAGCTCAGTTTCCCACGGGTCTAGTGGCTCATCATAGAGGACTGCACATCCCACAGACCCCGAGTTGCTCCATGTAAGCAGCCAGCACCCACAGCTAGCATGTTATTGACAGGCTGGACTCTGAGAGGGAAGACCCACGCTGGACCCTTGGCTGGAGTAGAACTCAGCCCCATCCAGCCCTATCCAGTAGATGCCCTGGCATAGCTTCTTGTTAAAGGAGAGGCTGGGGGCCACATGCCATGCCATCTTGCAGATTCAGGCTTTGTGATTTTCTTTCTCTTAATAAAGCCTATTCCCTAATCTCAGTGGATGACATTGTGGAGTTCATGCCAACCCCTGCGCAATAGATGGTAGCCCAGGGGGATCCACCTGGCAAGGCAGAAATGATACCATGTATTTACAGACACACACACACACATACAGCCATAAAGGGTTCAGACTAACTTCAGGATAATGGCTACCCCTGGAGTTGAAGGAGAGTAGTGATCAGGGAGAGATCCAAAGGCGTTCTGACTGTACCTGTAAGGTTTGACTTCTTAAAATATTTTCTTTGAAGCAAAAATGACAAAATACTAATGTTGGTTAAATCTGAGTGATGAGTACATCTTTGATCCCTCCTTCCTTTACTCCTCACTCACCTAACCCATACCAAAGCCTGCTCCTCTCACCAGGAGGTGGAGTCTATTTCCTGTGCTGGCCTACATCTGGACTGGCCTTTGACTTGTTTTGACCCACAGGTGGTGGCCGAAGTGATGCTGTACCAGGTCTAGGCCTGTGCCATGAGAGGCCTAGAGGCTTCTGCTGCTAAACTCCAAGAATTCGACAGTAGGCTATAAAGAAGCTTGGGCTAGACATGCGGTGGATGAGAAGGTGTGTGGAAGAGAGAGAAGTCATGTGGAGGAGCACGGAGGGGCCAGACATGGGAGTGAAGCAAGAAGAACCACCAGCTGGGCCCTGCCTAGATTCCTGACCCACAGAAACCTGGGAAATGATCATTCGTTGTTTCTTTTAAGCCAGCAAGTGATAGGGTGGTTTGTTACATACTTGTGTGTAGATACCCACACAAGTCCTGATAGCTTTCTTTTGAGACCTATTCCCAGTGCATTCTCTTCCTCCCACTGCTACCCCACCATCCTGGCCCCCCTGGTGCCTTCTCTCCAGGGCTCTGGCAATAGCCTTCTAATTCTCTAAATAAAACCATGCAGCTCCTCAGATGTGTCCATCAGCCTTGGAACAAAATCTACACTCCTGCTGTGAAGGCTTTACCTCTCCAGCCCCATTTGGTGCTTCTCTCACTCTGCCCCAAGTGCACAGGCCATCTTGCGGTCAGTCAAACCTACCGAGCTCATTCCCGCTGCCCAGCCTTTGCACTCACTGATGCCTTGCCAGGAGCACCATTTCCCCAGCTCCTTTACAGGACTGACCTCCTGATTCCATTCACTTCATTCTGTGTAAATGCCACCTCCCCCCAGACACCTTCCCTCATCTCTGACCAGCAGTAGTGCCCTATGCCTGTCACTCTCCATCCCTGCAACCTGGTTGATTTCTGTCCTGGCCCTGTTCACTCCTGACAGTAGAGTGCAGGTTTATTTACTGTGTTTCCCCTGCTGGAATAGAAACATCATGAGGAGATTTTCCTGGCTTCCCAGGGCCCTGACCATAGCAGGCTCTGACATAGCCTGGAGTGTAGGACTAAGACCAGGCACAAGAGGGAGGGCTGGGCAGATCATTCTCTGTTATTTTCAGTATGTTCAATAAACCCTCTTCTTCCCAGCCTTCCTGTGGCTGCCTCCTTCTGGTCAACTGAGCAGACCTGAGATTCAACATCAATGTCTTACCTAATAACAAATAAAAATGGCCACACTGTGCCTCTTTTGTACATGATCTTACTTCAATGCTTCATTGAGCATCACTCTCTGGTTTTCTTCTTCCTTCCTTTTTTTTTTTTTTTTTTTTAGTTTCTTGCTGTGTCACCCAGGCTGAAATGCAGTGGTGTGATCTCTGCTCACTGCAGTCTCTGCCTCTTAGGCTCAAGCAATCCTCCCACCTCAGCGCCCCCAAGTAGCTGGGACCACAGGTGTGTGCCTCCACGACCAGCTAATTTTTTTTTTTTTTTTGTAGAGACGGGGTTTTGCCATGTTGGCCAAGCTGGTCTCAAACTCCTGAAGTCAAGTGATCCACTTGCTTGGCCTCCCAGAGTGCTGGGATTACAGGCATGAGCTACCTTGCTCAGCTCTCCTGTTCTTTGCTGTCTACTTTTCCTGCTACAATTGGAAGCCCTGTAAGGGCAGAGGCCACACTCCTGCTGTGTCCCCAGCATCCGGAACAGTGTCCTCCACAAGTGGATGCCTAAGAATGGTTGAAATAATCATGCTGAATTAATAAAGACAAACACAAAGCCAGGGCTTAGAAGAAATGTAGAGAATGCAGAGTTCATTAAAAAGAACTTCAAAAATAAGTGCCAGTGAAAAATATTTTTCTGCCAGCATTTTCACTGACTTAGTATCCTAGGAAGTTGCTTTCTATGTAATTTATAGACATTCTTTGCCTATAAAGTCAGCTGACTGCTAATTTCCCTAATAATGCTTTGAATCATATAATTATTGATTTGTCTGGAATTCACTGTAAAATATTGGTTTCGATACATGATTTTGACATTTTAAATAAATAAATAAAAATTAACTGAGAAGACAAGACTGACACCAAAATAAAATAAAATAAATGGCAATTAGGATCCTCTGGGAAATTCAAGAAAATACTGTGTACAAAACACAGGAGCACAATGCTATGAAAATAAACAACCAAGAACAGGAAAGAGTTTTGGAAATTAAGACTGAGTTCCAAAATGAAATGTTCAATAGACAGGTTAGAAGATGAAGTCAAGCAAATCTTTTTTTTCTTTTTTTTTTTTTTTTGAGATGGAGTCTGGCACTGTGGCCCAGGCTGGAGTGGAGTGGTGTGGTCTCAGCTCACTGCAACCTCTGCTTCCCAGGTTCAAGCGATTCTCATGCCTCAGCCTCCTGAGTAGCTGGGACTACAGGTGTGTGCCACCATACCCGGCTAATTTTTGTATTTTTAGTAAAGACGGGGTTTCGCCACGTTGGCCAGGCTGGTCTGGAACTCCTGACTTCAAGTGATCTGCCCACCTCAGCCTCTAAAAGTGCTGGAATTACCAGTGTGTTACTGGACCTGGTCAAAAGTTTATAAACATTAAGAAAAAGAACAACAGTTGGAAAATGTGAGCGAAAAGATAAGCAACCTGTATCTTAATTAACAGGAGTTCCAGAAAAACAAACAAAACAAAACTATAGCGAAAGCAGAAGAGAAAAATATTATCAAAGAAAATACGAGAAATGTCCCACGCATGAAAGGGATACGTGCTTGGCCCACCCAGTGCCAAGCAGCAGGAATGGAAGAGGACCCGCACCCAGGTCTTTCACTGGAAAATTTCGGAAGACCAAGCACACAGGGAAGATTCTGAGAGCTTCTGAAAGGGAAAACTAGGTCACCACAGAGCAGTGAGAATCACACCACATCAGAGGACAAGGGAGAAGGTTCCAAAGGCAGAGGATTCCAACTGAGATCGCAGGAGAGGGCAAAATAAAGATGCCCTCAGGAACACGGAGTCTCCTGCAGGAGCCTCCCAGGAGGCCTTTCTTAGGCATTTTCTCGCTGATGCATTCCAATTAAATAAAGGTGCAAAGTAAGAGTCCTGGGTGGGAGGCGGGAGGCCGATGGAGGTAGCAGGGAAGGGGGTGGTGCTCATCTCCAGGGCTCCACAGAATACTGAGTCTCCGGGCACTCGTCATCACGAAGGGAACATGTCATTTAAAGTCACAAATGTAACCTAGGGATGAGTCAGCCCCAAAAGAATGAAATGCAGAGGGAGCAGCAGATAGATGGGGTGCAAAAGGGAAGGAAATATTCATTTATTATGGCAGGAAGTCAACAGGCACTGTTTCAACAGATCAGCAATAAAGAGGTGCAGGCATCTTCTTTACATTGAGAAATGGTAATTACCTGAAGAACTAAAACCAGAAACAGGAAATAACAACTCTTTTGGGAGTTGACACTGGGGCAGGGCCTTGTTGCTTTTCCTATATTATAGTCCCTTCTGTCTGACAGCCTTCATTAACCAGGGGTATGCCTTCCTTTGATAATTTTTAATGTGCTTGTTCTGTGATCCTGCCATTCTGCTGGGGCATATGCAGTAATATTCAACTCTTAGAAGCAAAAGGTAGAAAGAATCTAAAGGCCATTTAATAAGACATTGATGAAACATGGTTGGATTCACACCAGATGTGGTGCATATAGAGGGAACTCTGAGACATCCTCAAGAGAAAAAAGTTGTACAATAGTATGTACAACTGAATATGCATGTAAAACCAGAAATATATACAAAGATAACCATGCATGTGCTTTGGAAGAGGTTAGGAAGAAAACACACTCAGGCCGGGTGCTGTGGCTCACGCCTGTAATCTCAGCACTTTGGGAGGCCGAGACGAGTGGATCACTTGAGGTCAGGAGTTCCAGACCAGCCCGGCCAACATGGTGAAACACCATCTCTACTAAAAATACAAAAATTTGCTGGGTGTGGTGGCGAGTGCCTGTAATCCCAGCTACTCAGGAGGCTGAGGCAGGAGAATTGCTTGAACCCTGGAGGTGGAGGTTGCAGTGAGCCGAGGTTGCGCCATTGCACTCCAGCCTGAATGACAAGAATGAAACTCCGTCTCAAAACAAACAAACAAACAAAAAGAAAACACACTCAGCTAACAGTGATTACCCATGGGCATGATGGAAAGGGGGCCAAGAATAACTGTGGCTTTCTCTTATCATGTCAATCCACTGTGCGAATTGTGGAATTCCATATAAATAACTTTTTTCTTAACCTTCAGGGAGGAGTCAGGCACCAGGAGAATGCTCGTAGTCCACTGTCAGGCGGGGGCTCTTCGCTTGCTTCTTATTTTTGAACCCGTGGGTGCTGGTGAAAGTTGCACAGAGACTGGAGTGACTGCCCACTGGAGCCATTTTTGCCTGGAAGCTGGGGTGGGGGCAGAATGACTGGAGGAGCCCTGCCCTGGCCTCCTGCGTCCAGCCCCACCAGCAGATCGAGGCCCTGAACCTTCCATCTCTAACCCTGCAGGTGTGGGCCACCTGTGGCCACCCACTTGCCTCTCTGAGTTCACACGGCTGTGTCAAGTCCAAACTAAGCTGCTAACAGGAACTTCAGAGAGCCATTCCTGTCCACTTACATTCAATTTCTAACCTCAAATTTGCATTGTAACATGGCTTCATATTTAAAATAATCGATTAAGATGTTCTCTGCCTTTAAATATTTCTGAGTCACTGAAAAGTTCAAAGTGTCATGTAAGTTATTTTTGTTCTCGGTTCTCCTGAAACGACCAGGTAGGTGATTTTAAGCCAACATTTGGCAACGTGCCACGGCCCCTGGGTGCTGGATGTTGAATGGAGGATGAGAGGATGTCGCCAGGCACAACCCCAGCAGCATTAGCAAAAGGAACTGCAATCCTCAAAAGTTCTTTACAGTTGAAAATACAAGTTCTGATTAATGTGTGCTTCTTTGTGCAGCATGGGGGTGATGAGCTCAGGAAGGATTCTATTGCTCGAGATATGTGTTTCTGTTTGGTTTTCTCTTTTCTTTTTTATGACAAATGTCACCCAATAAGTAGCAAGATGGCTAAGTGGAATCTGGACAAACTGAACCCAAGGGTGGCCTGAATAGTGAAGGGACTCAGAATTGGGACTTCCAAAGAATAATAGCAGCTCCTTATTTTCATTCATCAAAGTTTCCAAAAATGTGCGTGCAATTCACACACTCAAGTTTAGACTTACATGGCATTGGGAGTGGTGGGGTGGGAGGGCTCCATTCCCAGAGAACTAAAGAATTTCATAAAAATCCCTAGTGATGGCTCCTTCAAAGTCTGACTCGGGCAAATCAGGAGGGGTGAAAATCCTTGTCGCTCTGCACAGGGGCCTGGGGAGGCCCACATGGACATCTCCCTGCTCTCAGGCTACTGATCTCTTCATGGGGGCCAGGGCAGATGGCTGGTAAGAAAATCTTCTCTCTTGGTGGCTGAATGCATGCCAAGTGAGCCTGGGCTGCTCCCTAGCAAGCACAGAGGCCACCAGATACGGCCGCCCTGTACACCCCACATAAAGGAGGCCAAGTCAGGAGCAAGTGTGGGGTTGGGGAGGCCAGGCAGGGGGTGAGGACTGGGGCTCTGGTGAGCTACCACCTTCAGGCTTGGGCCACCTAGGATGGGGTGGATCAGTGGGGGTGCTCCTGAGAGCCGGTCCACGGTAGGGTGGGGAAGCAGGTAGGGGCAACTCTCCCTGTGGACCCAGGTGTGTATAGCCTAATAATTAGCCCACAGACAGACTGAGAAGTCAAAAAACTCTTGGATATCCAAGCGGAACGTGTAAAGTTGCCGGCGGCCTGTCCATGGGATGGCTTACTTAGCCTAAAAAGGAATCTGCACGGAGGGCAACACATCTGCTTTTAGTGACTCCAAGAAATGGGTTAAGGGATTCCGATCTGTCTAAATGAATAAAGCCAGGTGCAAAGAGAGCCCCACAGCATCCACTTCCTACCAGAGCTGTCCACAGAAAGGCTGGCGTTGTTTGCTAGGGAGTCAGCTCCCCATTGCTAGAAGTAAGCAAGCACATTCCAGACAAGTAATCAGGAGAAGATCTAAGCCTCAGGTTAAAACGAATGTTCAAAGGCTCATCAAGGGCCTGGAGCATCTGTAGCTGGCCTCTGCTTTGTAAGCATGAAGCACAGCTGTGCTAACTGCCACCTGCATGGATGGACGCACACAGCCACCTCACCCGCCACCTGGGCCACCAATCAGCTTCCCTGTCCTTCTCCTCACTCATTAAAAGATTCCTGACCAGACATGGCTGTGCTGCCTGGAGGGGCTGGCGAACTCCTGCAGCCAGTCTGGAATCTCCTTCCCTGCAAGGCCCTGCCTGCCCTGTTTCCTGTGGCTCCCACGGTGTGAACACAGCCCAGCACGTTCAGGCAGGAATCCAACAGGAGGAACAGGTCAGAGATGTGGGCTGGCTCATCACTGGGTATCTGTCTCTTGTAGACTTTCCTGCTGTGGCCTGACAAGAAGGCCAGCTGCCACCCTAGAGGCTCTTCCTAATTTGATCTATTTCCTACTTCTATTTCTGGAAGGCAGGAAGAGCCCCTACTTGAGCAAACCTCTTAGCTCCTATATTAAGAAGTTGTATTTCAAATACAGATTCGAAAAAGCCAAAGGAGAAAACAACAAGACATTGGAAGTAGCCATGAAACAACCTGGGATTTGAAGAACTTCTGGAATGTTCCTTCTCCTCCTTTGGTCCATGCTGGGTCCGGTGGTGGGCAGTGCTCTGAGAGGTGTGTGACTGTGGCAGGGCTTTCAGGACCGAAGCGACAGCCACTCATAGAGAGCTGGGGGTGCGAGCCACTGCCTGGGTGATGTCTGCTCAAGCTCCACCCACCCTCCGCAATCCAGAAGTCTCCCCAAGTATTCTCCACCTGAATTATGTGGAAGTTTCCTGACTTCTCTACTTTCCAGGACAGCTCTCCTTGGCTGGCGGGACTGGTTTTTCCACTCTGGCTGGTGTCAGACATACTCAGAAGAATGAACATCTAATGACATGTTTGTCAAAGTAATGTGCGTCCTGCAGCCCATGCCCAGTATCTCATTGACAGCTGCTCTGTCAGCTGGCAAACTCTACGCCCATCAAAGCTTTCCAACCATTCCTCTTGCACCGCAGGCGAGCTGACTGCTGCCGGTGCTAATGAGGTTGAGATTGTCACACACCTTCCTGGGACACAATTGTGTTGCACAAACACACAGCAGGCCGCACGGCAGGGCAGACACACACAGACCCCAGCCTCACACCAGCTGGGCAAAGCCCCCCACATCCAGGGGCTTTGAAAGGATTAACCATTGTAAACAAACATAAGCTGAGGTCACGCAAGTCACAACAGGTAGGGGGTGTGAAAAGGCGTGCCTAGTACACAAATAAAAAATTAAAAATACCATTACCCCAACACCCAACAGTAGACACTGTTTTTTAAAGTGTGGGTCTTTTTCTAACGCATACGTGGAAGTATAATAAGAACGTTGTCGTTTTCAAACACATTATCTTCCAAGGATTTTTAAAGCATGAGAAAGCTGTCCCTACATAATTTCGAGTGTCGTTAGTTTTCCTTCTGGCAGCAAACTTTTCTCAGCCGGAGCTGGAAATTAGGCCTGAACAGTGTTCCCTGAGTGAGGCTGGTGGATTTGGGGGGTGGGAGAGGGGAAACAGGGCTCCCTATCATCCCAGGAAGTCTGGGAGAAGGTGGGATGGGACAAATCCAGCTTAGGCTCTGGGGACATGCGCAGAGGGTGAGTCCTGCGGCGGGATCAGCTGCAGTCATAGTAAGTCAAGTATTCCGCATTTATTCCAGAAAGACTTCAAGGCAAAGAGGCCAGTGGAGGCAGATCTAACTTTGGATGTAAGCACAGGAGGTTTACCGTTTAGATTCTAATCACAAATCATCAGTACTTAAATAAACAATAATTTAAAAATAACTTGCAATATTATTCGTCTGGATGCAAAAGAAGGCAAAACAAAACAAAAAGCAATGTGTAGATATTGTAGGAAACATAAACAGCACCGATGAGCAAAGCAAAGTGACTGCAATCCCAGCACACAGACGTGGCCACACGCCACCCTTTGAGCATTACCTGCTCCTTGGCTGTAGCCTTAGTGTAGATATTTATTAATATATTCTGTGAAAATGAAATCCAACATGCAATGCGTTAAAATTGGGCTTTACAGAGGGAGCACTGTAGGCTTTAGTCCCTGGAATTAATAACTTCTGTTAGTGAGCTCCAGGGCTGGGGCTCACAGGCTCAGTTCTGCTGGTACCACCTGTGGGACCTTCAAACTCTAAGTATGGGTATAAATTAGTAGCTTCTCACCAGATTCCTTATGAGGATTTGGTTATTATTGTAATTCGTTAACATGTAACATAATTTTCTTAATGCTAAACAGGGGACAGAACTTTCTGGGGTGTGTCAGGGTATCTTCCTCTCCTCTTCAACTCTGTGTTTTCTGTGTTAGGTCGCTGCACAAACACCTCCCTCATTCTCAGGGGTTCCCAGGGTGTCACTTCCCTGTCCTGTCCCTACTTCAAGCTCCTCGAACAGTACACAGTGAAGGCTGCTGAGGTCACGTCAGGGTCCTTGGCCCTTGTGTGTGTCCCTGGGGTTATACAGAACAGGGATGGCAGGGATTCCTGAGATCCCACTGGGGAAAGAGGCCTGGGGCAGAAAAGACTTTTCTGTGCCTGCTGTTTCCCATCAGAGCAGAGTCAGGAGAGGACACCTCCTAGGGAGCAGTGCCAAGCTCAGATGCAGGCCTTCAGGGAGAATCATGGGGGCTGGGGAGTGCCACACTTTGGCCTTTCGGAACACCTGAACATTTTCTGGTTATCTGTCCTGCCACGAGCTTGGAGGTGGGGATGGGTTTGTCCAAAGCCCATTGCGCCCCAGTCCCTGGGACCTGTAAGAATCAATGGGGGATCCCTGGGGACCTAGAAACGCAGGCTGTCTGTGCCCCAGGCCTCCTGAGTGAGATTCTGCATTTCATCAGGATCCCCAGGGGACATGTGCACCTGATAATTTGAGAAGTGCTGGTCTATGGGACTCGAACCATTTAGATGGGCTGATTCTCCACTTTAGCTACACGTTAGAATCACTAGGGAACTTTTAAAAATTAGCCATGCTGGCCGGGCGCCGTGGCTCACACCTGTAATCCCACCCCTTTGGGAGGCCGAGGTGGGTGGATCACTTGAGGTCAGGAATTCTAGACCAGCCTGGCCAACATGGTGAAACTTTGTCTCTACTAAAAATACAAAAATTAGCTGGGCATGGTGGCGCACGCCTGTAGTACCAGCTACTCAGGAGGCTGAGGCAGGAGAATCACTTGAACCTGGGAGGTGGAAGTTGCAGTGAGCCGAGGTCATGCCACTGCACTCCAGCCTGGGTGACAGAGCAAGACACTGTCTCAAAAAAAAAAAAAAAAAAGAAAGAAAGAAAACAAAAAAGAAAAAATTACCCATGCTTGCTCACTCCCCGCCCCCCTGCCCCAAGATGCTGCTCCAGTGGGTCCAGGTGGTGCCAGGGCCCTGCCGGTTTGAGCCACTACCCAGTGACTGTGTGGGCCGTGGTTGAGAAGCACTCCTTTAGATCACCAACTGTTGACCAGGAGGGGAGGGAGCAGCGTCTCCTGTGGACTTTTTCAGATGACACAGTCACCTACCGTACAGGCCCCAAACAGACCCAAGGTCCCTGTCCCCACCCTGGTCCCTCAGGGCTGCTAAGAGGAGCAGCAGGAGGATAAGGGAGCCTCAGGTGCACTGGAAAGGTGGAGGTGCTACCCCCAAATCGGGGACCGCATTCTATCACCCACGCCACCTCGATCTCACACCAACAGAGCAAGGTCTTCCTACCACACGACTGAAAAAAGACACACGTCTAATACAAAGAAAAAGAAAATTTACAAAGATGCAAGTTGAACACTCTGGAAAGATTTAGTGCTGGGCAATGTCAAGAAGCAAATTCGTCTCCCATTTCATAACGTGATGGATGTGAAAAGACACCTTCCAGAAACGTCACCCTGGTCAGCTGCTGGACATTTCAGATGGAGTGAAAACACTCAAACAACTGAACAAAGTGTCTGCCAAGCCAGGTGCAGTGGCCGATCGTTAGTTAACACAGTTAAAGGTACAAACGTGGGCCTCTCAGACCCAACCTGTTGACCCTTTCACCTCCCATAGTGTGGCCTAGCATTTAAGAACGAGTGTTGCAGCATTAAGACAGGGTTCCGATGGCAATTCTGTGATTTCTGAGTTGTTGACCTTGAACACGTTTCCAGGCTTCTCTTACCCTCATGTTCCTCAGCTATAAAACGGAAATAAAAGTACCATGTGCCAGGTTGTCGTGAGGATTTTATGACATTATTTCGTAAAGTTCTGAGCTTTGTGCACGCAGTGCCTGGTACATACTAAGGGACTGACAAGTATTTGTAAACGATGATGTCCTGTTGGTCTTAAAGGTAGTGCAACTGTAGCGGAAAATCCGGCAAAATACGTGCCAAGAGCTCAATGGTGTTCAAGACCAATCATTCAGCTTCTGTAAACCCGCATTACAGAAATAACCCTGAAACCAGGCAGGAAGAGATGGGAAGGAAATGCTCTCAGTAGGAGTGAATAACCAGAAGCAACCCGAATGTCCCACAGGAGAATAAGGATTAGGTCAATAACTGCACATAGCACTCCCGCAGATAACGATGTTTGTTTTGGTTCTGAGTGCTGCCCAATTTATGAATCATTTTTTGATCCAATTATTAAATCGTAAAAAAATAAAACAAAATAAATGAACCGATGTTTCACTTGATCGCGGGAGCCAGGTGGTGCCCCAGGCAAATGTCACTGATGGACGGTGAAGAGAAAAAAGCAACATGCAACATTACATACACCTTGTAAGTACAATAAAGTTAAAACAAAGTCCCCTAAACACGGAGAAGCAGAGACTAGGAAAGAACATGCCAAGATGCTCATTGTACTTGTGTTTGAGATAGTGGGATTCTGGATGATTCCTTTCCCTTCTTCCTTTTTTTAAAATTATTTCTTTCAATTTTTCCTTAATACACATGTATCATTTTTATAATGAAAAAACAAAACTAAATCCTTTTTGTTAAAAGTTCTTTAACCCAGCATGAAGTGATGTCCCAATTGTTAAGATCTGTGAGTCCACAATACATTTTGTACATGGTTCCTCAATTTTTAGAATTTAAGAGTCCCAAGATATATTATATGACGAAAGAGCACCAAATGATGGACATTTGATTTCCGTTGGTTGAGAACTCCTTGTTCTTACATAGCCTAGACACCCTGAAGGATGAGCATGGCAGGTCACACCCAGGCAGGCATAAGCACAGCCCTGTCCTTACCGTTAAGCGTCTCCATGGCGCGTTCTGGACACACAGCTGACTCCTCCGGCCCCACACACCAGTACATGCTGGGTGGTCTTTGCGACATGCCAGCCATCAACCCTTGCAGCAGCCGATCTTCAAAGGCAGGTCCCGCTGTTGTCACAGCCACTGCCACTGGCCGTGGGGTGCATTAAGGCGTGGACTCGTAGCCATGGCTGAGCAGAAAGCTTTCTTGCTCTGGTGGCGAAAAACAATCAAAACAGAAAGCCTTTATAATTCCTGTCCTCCTCCCCTGCAAATATTTGCATGGGTTCATTTAGTTTTCCCTCTGCAACATTCCTTTTTGTAGTCCATCTATCCAGCCAAACCCATCAGGTGTGGTCAGTGGGAAGGCACAGCTCCCCCCATCCCATCTTGATGCTGGGCTCAGGTCTTGTCTACCTGAGAAGAGTCTCAAACAAACCCCAGACAATTGGAAAACACATACTGGTAACAGCTTCAATCATTGTTCAGTCAACGCACACCCACTGTCACTTGCAAGGCGGCCAGGTTCTGTGTGAGGCTCAGTGGCACCAAGATGGCTCAAGGAGGCTCTTGCCCTCAGGGGCACACTCCAATGGGGGTAGGGCAGACATAGTTAAGGTTAGTCACGATACAAGGCTCTCCTTTTGCCCAGGGCCAGTTCTTCTGGAAGCCAGAGGTGAGCATGTCATCCCAAAGGGGTGGTCAGGCAAGAGTCCCAAAGACACGGAATTATTACTGGTTATGAAGTCAAGTTAGCATGAGCTTTAGCAGAAAGCTAAATGATGGAGGTTAGCAGACATGAGCCTCAAAAATTCTGCCCCTTTCCCAGGGGACATTTGGCAATGTCTGGAGACATTTTTGGTTGCCACAACTTGGTTGGGGGAGAGTGCTACAGGCACCTAATGGGTAGAGGTCAATGATGCTACTAAACATCCTGCAATGCACAGGACTGCTATTTGCAACAAAGAATTATCTGGCCCCAAAAGTTCCAAGGTGCAGTTAGACTGATCTCTGAAACTAATGACTATGATAAACTGAGACCAGGTGCTGCTCTTCTATGCTGGGCCCCCACTGAGCTTGGAGTCCCCCCATGGGCATAAGTGCCCATCCTGGTATGGTGATTGAAGGACCAGAGGGAGGGTAAGACCCACGCTCAGCTCAGGCCTGACATGAGGTACTACCATAAGAAATGCATGTGTGCCTATCCTTGTTCTTATAGCATATCCTATATGTAATGAAGTATGAGGTAATTAGCACCCCTTGTCTGTGTTCTCTCAGACAGACAACTCTGAAATGGGGAGTGATAGTGCAGCCAAAAATATATTTTTTAAATCAAGGTTATATAAAAATAATGCCTGAGAGAATCTGTACAGGCAAAAGCATAGCGTGGATGTTAAAGGTGTGGACTGCCTCTGTCACATGTTCACAGTGTGACTCCCAGCTGAAAGGTATGTGTGTCTCAGTTTTCACCTGTTAAAAATAGACATCCACCCTTACGCCCGGGCCCGCTAGCGGGGTTACTGTGTGAATTCAACCAAAGTGAAGTTTCTGCAGCCTCTCTCTACGACAGGGGTGGGGTGGTCATTACCTGCAGTACCAGTGCGCAGACTTGGAGGCCAGCGGGTCTCCCACCTCCCTGCTAATTAATAAGATCAGAATATCAATGCTGGAGGGCAGATGCCAGCCTCACCAGCGGGTAGGTTCTAGAAGATGCCGTGAGCAGTAGGGGCACGAAGTAAGGTACAGGACCAGGCTGTGGGAATTTCTCACCTAAAAGCCTAGAAATCAGGCACCTGGCCCAGGTGGACTGGACTCGTCAAGGCAGGGGAAGGTGGAGCTAGAAAAGCCAGGCTCCAGCAGCCTTGTGCAAGCTGCACATGTTTCAGAGCCAAAGAGGGATGGTCGACACAAACCATGTGTGGGAAACACCTGTGTTTGAAGTTGGGAAGCCTGAAAAGTCGAAGGAGGAAAGGAAGAACGATCAATCTGGGCAAAATTTAGGGGATGATTGAAGCCTTATAAATAGCAAAACCTGATTTGGAAAATCAACTTGTGACAGAGAGAGGAAGAGCCAGCAAGACAGAATCTGTTTTAAAATAAACGCTCCAATCACACATTCACATCCAGAAACTGAGAAGCACAGTTGCCATCTGCTTTCAGACACCTCTCCAAAACAGCTACCGCACATAACCAACAGCATTTCAAAAATCCAAATGCTAGACATTCTTCCTGAAAACAGAAGTGTCTTACCATACAATGTTTTTAAGTTTTAAAAAAAAAAATCTTAAAATTATTTCAGGCTAACCCTCACCCAGCACATTTTGTTCCCCTTTTCATTTTCAGTTTCCTTTTGAAAATCACTTTACCAGTGGAAGACTCTGCCCCTGGAGCAGTTTTAAAATTCTAGTTACTATTTTGGCTTATATTCTAAGGTAGAAGTTTTAAGATGAGGTAATTCAAATTTTGCTCAATCTTTGCCCTCAAACGGATCTTTGCTTCCTCCTGCTTCTTTTGGGTCCAGAGAGGTGCCAACAAATGATGATTACAAGTTACATGTCTTGATTATACACCCTAAAGAGGGCATCAAGAGGTTTTCAGCAGTAATGATGGTTTAAATGATTTTTCAAAACCTCATCAATTTCCTTTTGCCAACTATTTATACCTGCATTAATGAATAAACCTAAACATTTAATGGAAAAGAAAATAGATGGGTGAGGTGGCTCACGCTTGTAATCCCAGCTCTTTGGGAGGCCGAGGACGGTGGATCACTTAAGGTCAGGAGTTCGAGATCAGCCTGGCCAATATGGTGAAAACCCATCTCTACTAAAATTACAAAAATTAGCTGGGCATGTTGGTGGGTGCCTGTAATCCCAGCTACTTGGGAGGCCGAGGCATGAGAATCACTTGAACTGGGGGAGGTGGAGGTTGCAGTGAGCCAAGATTGCGCCACTGCACTTCAACCTGGCTGACAGAGCAAGACTCTAGAGAAAAGAAAAGAGAAGAACCTGTCATTCATTCTACAAATGTCTTATTGAGTTCTTTCTATGAAGAGGGAACTTCATGAGTTTGTGAAGCTGGTGGGGGAGCAGACAGCTAAGTAATTGCTATAAAGTTTCTGACAGCAGAGAAGCCCAGATATTTTAGGAGGCTTGGGAAGGACTGTCGATATCGAACAGTTAGAAAACCCTTGCAAGCAAAGCATGCTAGACATGCTCATTCGTATCACCTAGTTCCTTTTTGAACCAAAATCCTGGTCAAAATGGTTAGCCCATGAGTCTAGAAATCTCTTGAGTGCTATTTGCATCCCTTACTAGCATTGGCTTTTGCCTATAAAATGTGTTTAATGGGTTTGGGGGCGTCCAAATATCTTGGAGCTGCAGGCCAGAGAAATATGTTGTTCTCAATCCCAGATGAGCCCAAAAAGGGTGGAGGAGAGAAATGCTCCATGAGTCTGAAACCACAGGTAAGTTAGGGTTGTCCATTCCCCATCCAGTCACTCTACCACCATGCATGGGGTATCTCCCTGTACAGTTATGGGAATGAGGGCACAGCAATAAGAAGACAGATCAGTCTCTGACCCCAAGAGCTCCAGTGGAGACCACAAGATAATTAAGGAGAAATTAAACAGATAAAGAAGGAGTACAGAACGGGGACTGCAGGGAGGCTGCAGAGTGAGGGATGTGAGAGGGAGGGTGGGTTTTCAGAGGGTGACCAGGGAAGACTTTCTGAGGCTGTGTGAAGAGTCAGGAGGCAGCAGCGCAGGGGACCAGTGCTGGACAGCAAGCTCACCCAGTGTGGCCTGGGGCAATGACCTGGTGGTCCGAGACAGCAGAGGCTGGATCAGCTGGGGGTGTGAGGAGAAGGAGGTCTCCTGGATTGTGTGCCAATTGCAAGGAGAAGCTACTGAACGACTCCATAAAGAGGACTGATATGGTCCGATTTACCCATTTAAACACACAGACACACACACACGCACGCTGCTATATAGAGAATGGAGGAAGGGGGAACTGAAATCCTACAGTAAAGAGATGCTGGTGCCCTGGACAAGGGGCGGGGTGCGGGGTGGGGGCATAAGAAAAAGGGGACAGATCGGGACACATTTTAGACATAGATTCAACAGACTGAATGTTTTTTATCTGAGCATCCGAGTTGACTGCGAGGTCACTGCCAGAGACATCGACTTTTGGGAGAGGGAAAGGTTTGGCTGACCGCAAAACCTCCTTTAGGAACAAATTAGGTGTGAGGTTAGTTTGTTATATTATTTTCTCTTTCAGGACATAGGCAAAGATGAAGAAAATCAAATCATAAAAGGCGTTTAATGTTAACATTTTCCAGAATTGTGCATGTTCTAGCTATCCCTTTAATGTCTGGGCATTTTGATACCCTATGAGTGACTGGCAAACTCTATAATTAGTGTACACGGTGAGAGGTCTGCTGAAAGCTATATGCCCCTGTTTCTCTACCTGTTGCAGGGGAAGTGTTTGTGGGAGAAAAACGTCGTGGCCTCAAACCGTGAAGGGGTAGGTTGAGATGGCCACAGAGTTCTCAAATTCTCCACCAACGTCTCCTCGCTGACCCCGGCCTTCCTAGGCTTCCTTCCCGCGTCCCTGCCTGCCAGGAAGGTCCCCTGTAGGTTGCAGAGACCACGGTAGACAGAGCAGTTGTATCTGCACCAGCCAGAGACTACCCGGGCAAGAAGCATAACCCAGACATCGAGGAGGCTGAAGCCTCGCTGGGCCACCCCGCAACCCCAGGAAGCCCCGGACCAGCGAGAGGCTCCCGGGCGGTCTCTTGCCAACACCCCGGCACGGGCACACCCGCGCGCTCACACTCCGCCCGCTCCCCGCTAAAGGACTGGGTTTGCTCCAAAGGCAGAGGAAGCCTATGGACCCCCTGGTGTATCTCCCGACTTGTGTTTCTTGCCTCCGCTTCCCAGCTTTCCCGACCCTGTCCCGTACGGGGTTTCGGGGTTCCCTGTTCGGGCCCCACGCGCTCCCCTCCCACAGGCTGGCTGGGCTCCGGGCGCGGCGGGAGGCAGCGGGGACGTGAGACCGGGGTCGCCCCACACGCCCTCCGCGCCCCTCGGGCCGCGGCCCCTGCGCAACGGCCCCCCATGCCCGACCACGCGGCCGCCTGGAGCGCAGGCCCACGGGCAGGCAGAGGCCGAGGCTCCCCGCGGGCGCCGGGCGCGGGCTCTGGGTTCCCCGGGCCCCTGGGAGGCAGCCAGGCCCCCGGGGGGCGCGGGCAGGAGCAGCGCTTACCTGAGGCGGCGGCGGGGCCGGGTGCGGGCGCTCCGGGACGCGGGGCCGGGCGGACACACTGGCGGGCCGGGGCCTGGCCGTCCCACCGCCGTCTGCCCCCCGCGCCTCGGGCCGCGCGCCGGGGCCGGGCCCAGACGCACTTCCTCAATCCTGAGGCCGGCGGGCGGGCGGGGAGGGCGGGCGGCGCGCAGAGCTCGCAGAGCAAGGCCGCCGCCAGCTCTCCCAGGAACGGTCGCGAGGCGTCCCCTCGGTGGCCGCCTCAGTTTCCCTGGCCCTAAAACGCAGGCGATCGCGCTCAATGCCCCGGGAGACGCCGGGGTCCGCGGGCCCTTCTGGCACCGGGTCCTCCTTCAGGTTCGGGCACCCGGGTCCCTCCACGCGGGGCAAGCGCGGCGATGAGATTGGTCCGTGCTGCGCTCAGCCCCGCTTTCGCTATCCCTCTGCTCCAGGGGCAGCAGAATCAGCGGATGAGCCCCCAGCTTGCATGTGGCCCACACACTCCGGCCGTAAAAATTAGACAGGGAATATTCCTTTGTGTAGAGCTCTTTACAGGGCAATACAGAAATGTGTCGTTCTAAAGCGTTAACGATGTGCAATTTGCATATCCTCCAACACATGGATTTTACCGATTCAGTTATGGATGTGTGCAAAGAATTTGCTGTTCGGTGAATCATTGTTAATTGTCGGCTTTGGGGGCAATACATAAAACGTGGAATATTGGCAATTTATCGTGTTTCAACCTTTTATAAAGGTGTCACCAGGCTGCTGAGGCTAATACAGAAACGCAGACCATAAAAAAGATCTGCGTCCACGCTGCAGGCGGGCCTCACACGGAGCTCCACGCGTCGACCCAGGGACAAGGCCTGCTCAGGAAGAGCAGAGGGTTCCACGCCCTGCGGGACCCGCGCCCTAGGCTCCTCTCCTGGAAAGTTATGACTCGCACATTCCCAGGACTTAGCGCACATCTCCCCCACCCTCACTGCCATTTCACAGAACCCCGGCAGCTGCAGGGCTCCTGCAGGACCTCCCGGACGCCGCGGGGCCGTGTTCCCTTGAGCGGCTTCTTGGGTCCCTGGTTGGAGAGGGGACCACTGAGCAGCTTCGCTCTGCTCCTGGGAGGCTACTTCTGCCACTGGACGACTTTCCAAAAGGGTGAGCGCAGTTCTGCAATCCTGTTCTCACCCCTGAGGGCCTCACACCAGTTCGCAGGAGCCAGCAGTGTGATTGCCACCGACAAGTTCCCAACAATTTGCAGGGCGTGGTGTCCCCAGTGCTGAGAGAGCCCCGCGACGGCGGTGCAGCTCCTCCAGGGCGCGCAGCCTCGCCACCTGGCGCCACCGCGAGGGAGCGCAGGCCCCGGGACCGGGCAGACGCTGGAGGGGACGCGGCAGGTGAAGATGGGGCACCTCCACTCCCCTTCTAAATGAGCCTGGGAATAGGCTAGGAAATGTCCCCACTGTAGAAGACAGCAGGAACATCTGACACGCGGATAACCTGTGCTGAGCTCGTTATATTCCCAGCATTTAATTCTAGCCATTAGCCATGCGTTAGCCACAGCTTCGCATAGGAAGGTTGTTGCAGGTAAGTTAAGATTCCTTTCCACTTCTTCGTAAGGGTCGCTGACCCATGGTTCTCTAGCTTTTGCTGGTAATCCCACCCGGATTCTCAGCACCCTAGGTTGCAATGACCCCTCCTGAGGCGGGTGGGGTAGCTGGAAGGCACCTCCCTGAACTGACTTTTCTGCCTTTTTGAAGGTGCAGTGGCTGAGCGCTCCTTCAGTGTTTTCCGGTTGTCCTTCTTCAGCCCAATACGCAGTTTCCTCGGACAGTCTTCCTTGAGCAACTTCCTAAACGCCCTTCATTATCCCCCTTCAAGCTCATGCCTAGGAGCAAGGAGCAAAGCCATTAGAAAGGCTTCATCCACCAGCAGGAGAAGCTAGGACATCCCAAAGGGTCCACTTCTAGAGAGGTGCCAACCCCCACACGCACACCAGGCACACAAATGCATGTGTGCACACGCATACCACACCCTCCAATTGTCCCCAGAATGGCTCCCTTCAGGGAGTCATGTTCTGGGACACCAAATGAGGGAAAATATCCTTCTCCTATAGTTTCCTGCTCACATTTGGATTGAGAAATGGGATGTCTCTAAATAATGTGTCTAAATTCTCTTAACATAAGTGCATATGTTACGAGAGATCTGATCCCAGCCTCCCTTAAGTTTTTTGTTAAAGTGGTGGTGCTTTGCCACCCATGTCAAAATGATCTGGGCTTTCCACATCAGATGCAAGGGATGAGCTTGGAGGACATACCCCAGTACCAGCAATGATCTTGAACCAATGGCAGCGTCAGCTCACAACGTGGTGATTGAGGCTTCTTGGTTAGAAGCTTTAGAAACTTGAGGTCAGTAAAACCCAAATGGATCCTTTCTCTAGATCCTCTAGATTTCTCTAGAGGAAGAGGTGACAAAAACAGACACTTGTGCTCACCGTCAGCGGCACAATGCTGTCTGTCAATCCTCATGCAGTCCTCCCCACCATTTCCCACACTGACATCATCACTACTTTATGATAAAAGGAGACTCAGGCAGCTTAGATGACAGCTGAAACTCAGCCAGCTATGACATGGAACCTCTGAGGCCCAGCTCCTTGCCTGGTCAACCCCCAAGCCCACAGAAATGGGTCTCACACTCAGGCAAAGCACTGGGCCCGACTGACTGAACAAATGTAATTTTATGCTTACATTATTGATCCTGCTTTAATATCAGCCATTTCGTACAGGTCTCAGAAAGAGAAAGGCCTGCCATCGAATTCAAATGACTTCGGTCTTTAAATGAAAAAGCATAATGTTTCTCAAATATTCAACTTTATTTTATCATTCTCGCATTGTGGAATACGATCTGCAGCTAGGATCGGAATTCCCAGGCCTATAGATTTTTAAACCACACCACAGGGGTAAACCTTAAAAGAAGTGAAACCTAACACTATATATATTTCCATTTCTAAATACAGTATATTACAGAAGGTTAAATATACCACCTCTCTGTACTTACAACTATAAAAAGATACAATAACTATACCAATTATAAATAATGTAGCATTTCATATTAAAGACATTATGGTACAATGAAAGAATAGGAACCCTCTAACGTATCACTATCAAGGTTAGTGTCTATAGCTACTTGAGATAAAATACTGAAAATTCAGTGTATGAAGCCAAATCCTGATTTAACAAGTTATTGGTAGTATAAGTGATAAGTGTTAGCTGATGAAGGGAAGGCAAATGTGGTAATTTATATCTCTGACAGGGGTGATAGGCCCATTTTATACGTGGTTTTCGTTATACACACACTGGTTCTGATACGGGCCCTCATTTTATTATTGCCGTCCCCAACTTAATTTGCAAACTTAAGCACTACTTTCCCAATTAGGAAAGTGCTAGTTAGTAACCATAAAAGTATCCGAATAACACATTTGTTTTTGTTTTTGAAGCTATATGGGAACACTTTCAGTTTCCCAAGTTAAAACATGAAATTGCACATCATCATTTGGATCCCTAAAGAGGAAAAGAAAAATTCACAACCTGCCAGTGAAATACTCAGGCCACTTGGATGAAGACCGAGGTCCTCCATAGAATCCAGGTGTTATTTACTAACTAATCAGAAATTAATATCAAAATAGGACTTAAAAATAACAAGGCTGTGTTATAACAGCAGTCTTTCCAGTTGTGTACGCTTTACTAATCTAAATTGGGTAACAGAACTGGAGAAAAGGAAGACTACACAGACTTATCATAAGCTGTTAGTGAATGTGATAGAAATGCATAATTTGTTAAAGCGAATTGCAGCTCTGATTTGTCAAATGAGGAGGTGAATTATCCTAGGATTTGCTATGCTGTTGTGGCATTAGAAGATTGGATCTTTAGCAGCAAAGGTAACATCAACAATATTTTCTGCTTAAGAAAGTGCCTTGGTTAAGGTAGACCGTGATATCGTTTTTGACTAAGCTCTCTGGGCTATTGATTCTGTCATATTCCAAAGGCAGTATTGGTTTGAAGCTGAATCTCACGGTCAATGTCAACATGCAATCCACAAAGACCCTGGCGCCCTTCCACGGTATGCACTAACCAAAACTTTCTCACTGTGAAATCCTTTTTTAAAAAAAAAAAAAAAAAAAAAAAACCAAAAAACCTTACTGTGAATCCTTTCCCAAGGAATGGTCCCACCTTTACCTCGGAAAGAGGCGTGGCTTGCTCTGTAAGCAGGTCCACCCTGAGGAGGCCACAGGCACAAGAGCCCTGCTTGCAGAACACACAGTGGGGTTTCCCACATTCTTACTGGAGTCAGATTCGGCAAAGCATTTCAAGCAACTGCTGGACACTTCAAATGCCACTCCCTGTTAACAACGCCCTGAGTATCTCACTGTCTCCAGGATCTGGTTTAAAGGGAAAAACAGAAATGGCCAACAGCTCCCTCCCCAGGCAGGACTGCGATTTCACAGACAACCTATAGGCATCCCCAGTTTGGTGAATAAACAGGAGAGTGAGAGGAAAACAGCAATCATTCAACTCCAGTAGATGTAAAGCCTCCAGAAGAATGTGTCCTGGGAAGGTCAGAAATGTCATTTTTTTTTCTCCAGCACATTTCATCTGCCACATTCCGCTGTCCGATGTTTGAGGAAGGAGCCCCGCCTTTCCTTCAGGGGTTCTTGTCGCCAAGTTTGATGGTGACAGTTTTCACTTCTGTGTATTCGGCCAAAGCGTATTCACCTCTGTGATCACAGAAAAGAGGAAAATTCAAAATGGGTACGTCCCTTAGCCATTGTGTAGAAACTGTTCTGAGGCTTCATCATTCCATCAGGCCATTGGAGGCTTATGCAAAAGGTTAAAATGTGACGACCTCATGGAATAATAGCCAGGACTATAACAGCACTAGTAAGTGTCAGCGGCTGCATATGTGACTTAAACGTAAATATCAAGGTCTTCTTGTGTGTGATGCTTTTGAAATGGCCGGGACTAAGGGTTTCCCTTTAGAGAATGAAGGGGATGTAAAAAAAGTAAAGAGGTGAATTCCCTGGGGTGGCAACAGAGAGCGAAACCAGAGGGCCTGGTGGACGGTGGGGTGTGTGTGAACGAGGGAGGAGCAGAAATTACACTGGGTTGATAACTTTTAGATGGCAATTGGGAGCTGCTTGAAGAGGAGACAGAAGAGGCAGAGGCCCAAAGCTATTGGCTGGGGATGTGGCCAGAGGACCAGAGGGAAGAACACCAAGGGCCTGAAGCTGGCCTCAGAGTGCACAGCTGGGGACCAGCTGTCAGACAGTGAGGCCAGCCTAGGGGGCGTGAGGGAAGCAGACGTTAGCACAGACTGGACACGGGGAGGCCGCAGCCTTTGGGTTCACATCCTTGGTATAGTTCCTTTCTTTAAATCTTGCAGGGCTCAGGTGATCCTTCCCTGGCACCATGGGCCGTCTTCAGGGTAGCTTCCCTTCCAAGACCCAAGAGGCAGCTTTGGAGAGATTTAAATCCCTCTAAGCGCTTGATCTGCCATCAGGTGAAGAAAAATGTGTGCTTGTTTAGGAAGAGATGAAGGTAGAGGTGGCCACTGGAGTCTCTGTAGTTAAAAAGACCTGTGACAGAATCCCATCTCCTCCCTTAGATCAATGGTTCTCAAAGTGTGGTCCCCAGACCAGCAGCATCAGCCTCACCTCTGAACTTGCTAGAAATGTAGATTCTCAGGCCTCCCCCAGCCCTACTATCGTAGGCAGAATAAGGATCTCCCCAAAGGTATCCAAAATTGGATCCCCCAAACCTGTGAATATGTTGGGCTACAGAGTGAAGAATTAATGTTGCAGATGGAATTCAAGTTACTAATCAATTGACTTTAAAACAGGGAGACTATCCTGGATCATCCAGGCAGACCCAGTGTAATCACAAGGGTCCCCAAAACTGGCAGAAGAAGAGAGGCAGAGCAAAATGAGATTATAGAAACAGGTGCAGAGAGCAGCAGTGCTGGCTTTGAAGATGGAGGATGGGGCCACCAGCCTAGGAATGCAAGCAGCCTCTAGAGGATGGAAAAGGCAAGGAAGCAGATTCTCTCCTGAGAACCTCCAAAAAGGAATGAAGCCCTTGATTTTAGCTCAGGGAGACCTGTGTCAGATTTTTATCCTACAGAACTATAAGATAATAGATTTATGTTATTTAAGCCACTGATGTGATGGTAACTTCTTGCAGGAGCAATAAAAGACTAATAAACTTACTGAATCAGAAACTCTATGGTGGGGCCCAGATATCTATATTTTAACAAGTCCTCCAAGTGATTCTGATGCATACTCAAGTTGGAGAACCACTGGCTTAGAACTATGTTGCTTAGGTAAGTTCTTTGCCTTCCCTGAGCCTCAACTTCATCAACTATCAAATAGGAATACCATGACCTCCTTGTAATTATAACAATTACAGATAATCATGTAGAGCCCCTACTACATGTTAGGCAGAAAATGAATGGTAGGTGCCATTGAGATTTTTAGGTCATTTCCTAAAACAAATAGTTCCAGAACCCATGAAAATAAGTGAATTATTTTATAATCTTTCCTAAATAAAACACAAAATATAAAAGCCATAAACAGAATGCTAAATTCTATTTTTGTAGAGCAGAGACTCCATTAAAAACTCCCAAATGACAAACTAGAAAAAAAATTTACAACACTGTGTGAAAATCAGAGTGTGATTTTCCTTAATATACAAAGAGCTCTTGCAAACCAACAAGAAAAACACAAATACCCAAATGGAAAAATCAACAAAGGACAGGAATAGTTAGTTTGCAGAAAAAGAAATATGAATTACCAATAAGTGTGAAAATGGTGCTCAATGCCATCATGATTAAAGAAATGTAACCAAAACAGTGGTGAGCCCATTTTTCATGTGGCAGATTACTCAATTTTAGTAATTTATTCTGAAAACAATCTCCCACAAGTGTATACTTCCACTTGTATGCACAAGGAAGTACATCAGCATGGTTTGTAACAGCAGAACCCCTTGGAAATACACAAAAGTTCCTCATAGGAGATCATCAATAAAAAGAATGGAAGGATATCCAAAACCCAGCATCAATAATGAAATGTAGCTTGCTCCCATTTCATTTGAAAACAGAAAAGAACACACATATATAAATCCATTGTATGCAAATAAAAGGCACAATACACTCTAAAAGTGAGAATACAATGTTGCATTGTAAACATTCAAAGCCAATAATTATTTCTCCAGTTAGTAAAGAAACGCAAACAAAGTGATGAAATCAGATTGAATTAACACATAACTAACACATGCAGTAGGATTACAGCACAGCATTCCTTTAAGAATCAATACAGAGCTCCTCTCATTCTTTCATTTCTGAAGTTGCTGTCCTGGTTCAAATTCTTGCTGCTCTTATTCAACCCAGTGGGACATCTCCTCAATGGATTCTCAGCCAGTCTCAACCACTTTGCAGTTCAAAGCTATCCATGAGCCCAGCCTTACTCCTATTAAACCTCACCAGAATGTCAGGAGGCACAGGGACTGGTGGCTGTGTTGTTCACTGCAGTATGCTCAGAGCCTAGCATCATGCCTGGTGAATCAAAGATGCTCAAGAAATATTTGCCAAGTGAACAAAAGAATGAATGAGCAAATGAATGACGGAACAACATTTACCTCTAACAAATGGGACTGAAGGTCAGGGAGGGAAGCCTTGACTTTCCATATCTCTATTGCGTAGATTTTTTGGTTACTGTATCATTTTTATTCAGAAGAAAGGCTCCCAGGAGGAAGAGGAATTTCAGGCTCCATCCTGAGACCCGCACAGAAACAGCTCCCGGAGGGGCCCGTGGGTGGGTGGCCAGAAGCCAGCCCAGTCCAGGTGGCCGGGGACGGGGAAAACCATGGAATCCCCCGCACGATGCTCCAGCATTAAAAAAGGGGAACTTCTTGCAACATGAAGACATTAATTAGAGACAACTGAAGACAGAAATTGGTTTTCCAGGCAGTTTCTAGGCTCCTTGTGAATTATTTTTAAATATTTTATCAAAAGCCTTGAGAAAATATAGGCCAAGGGTCTAAAAAACAGACATTCAAAAAAGTCCCGACGGAGGCTAACTGGCAGGAGGACACATGGGCTGTGTCCAGTGAGTCCTCACCAAGCCCTGCTCTGTGCCAGGTGAGGGGGTGTTAAGGAGCCAAAAGCACTGTTAGGGTGGCAAGAGGGAAGGTTGCAATGAGGGTGAATCACCAGTGCAAAGCAGTACACACCAGGGATTGGGGGCCCTGCAGCTTCTACACCCAGGGACATTTGCTTCGGGGACTGGAGTCCTTGCTGTGGCGTGAGGCTGTGTCTGGCCTCTGGGAGGAGGACTGTGTGGGGTCTGGGTTCCCCAGCCCTAATGACCCAGCTGGTTGAAGGCAGCAGATGAAAGGAGACAAATGACCACGCAAACCCTGGGTGGCCTCATGAACAGGTGGCGGACAAGGGTGACCCCTGTTGAGCAAGGTCCTGCACTGCGGTGGGTCCAAGGACTAAGCTGCCAGCATTCATTTCTGACTGTCACTTACCAGCTTCCTGTGCCATTTTCTCATCTGAAAACTGCTGGACCCATCTCATGGATGGGCGTGAGGATGGTATGAAGGAACAGGCACAGAGAGCTCAACTGAGCCTGCTGCAGTCTGTGCTCAGCAAATCCCAGCTGTTGCCAGTACTGTTGCTGTTGGAGGGCCCAAGAGGGGACCCTGGTGACCCCAGCCCTGGCTGCCTGTCCCTGGAGGGGCAGGTGTAAGAAGTGATGAAGCAGGGGCTCACAGAACTCAAATGCAAACAGGCCACTAGAGGGAGGAAATGCAATTTCTGCAAAGGGGTTTCATGGCCAAGAATTACTGATGTCCGCTGAAGGCGAAGCCAGCCATAGGGATAAGGGGGAAGGCTAATGGACAGGCTTCACTCACAAGTGCAGACGCCTTGGGGTATTTGCTGAGAGTCTGGGATGGGCTACAAAGCAGGACTGGGGTGGGAGGGGGACAGGACCCCAATTCCACATAGACTGGTCAAGAACATCTGTTCGGGGATGGAAGCCAGGCCCATCCCTTCATAGCATCTTTAAGAATCTCAAAAGAAAGGCACAAAAAGGCCCCAACCAAGGCCCAAGGTGAGGGGAAGCGTTTGAGTCTTTCCCCGCTGGAAGAAGTGCAAACAAGGGAGTACATTTGTATATAAATAGGACAGACTAGTGAAATAAAAGGAAGAGTTTGGGTCCCTAGAGATGTCCCAGGAACCTGGGGTGTTGTCACAGATGGTTCCTTGGGAACACTGATCCTACAAAATGTTTGTCCACGCAGGCTAATAAAATCCTGGGCTGGGGAGAGAAGACAGTGTCCGGCTGGAAACCACTCATCTCCACTCCCGGGTTGCTCTAGCCGGCTCTGGGCCTGGGCCAGACGCAGGAAGTTCCACCCATTAATCTAAACCTAGGGAACTCATTTTCCCAGCAGGCAGGACAAAAAAGGAAGTGTGGAGGGGTTTGCACACACAGTGGAGGGGTTTGCAGCAGGTTTGCACACACAGTGGAGGGGTTTGCACACACACTGAGGGGTTTGCAGTGGGTTTACACACACACACGGAGGGGTTTGCACACACATGTGGAGGGGTTTGCAGTGGGTTTGCACACAAACAGAGGGGTTTACAGTGGGTTTACACACACACGTGGAAGGGTTTGCAGTGGGTTTGCACACACACAGAGGGGTCTGCACACACATGTGGAGGGGATTACTGTGGGTTTACACACACAAGGAGGGGTTTGCAGTGGGTTTGCACACAGTGGAGGGGTTTGCAGTGGGTTTGCACACACAGTGGAAGGGTTTGCAGTGGGTTTGAACACACAGTAGAGGGGTTTGCAGTGGGTTTGCACACACACTGAGGAGTTTGCAGTGGGTTTACACACACGGAGGAGTTTGCACACACATATGGAGGGGTTTGCAGTGGGTTTGCACACGCACGGAGGAGCTTACAGTGGGTTTACACACACAGAGGGGTTTGCAGTGGGTTTGCACACACACGAAGAGGTTTGCAGTGGGTTTGCACACACAGTGGAGGAGTTTGCAGTGTGTTTACATGCACACCTGGAGGGTTTGCAGTGGGTTTGCACACACGTGGAGGGGTTTTCACACACAGTGGAGGGGTTTGCAGTGGGTTTACATACACGTGTGGAGGGTTTGCAGTGGGTTTGCACACCCGTGGAGGGGTTTGCAGTGGGTTTGCACACGCATGTGGACGGATTTGCAGTAGGCTTGCATATACTGAGAGGGCCGCAGAGGCCCAGCAGGAGGTGTTGTCATAGGCCTCCTGGGAGGAGGCCCCCGCTAGGCTCAGAAAAAGGACCCAGCAGGTAGGAGCCTTACCTGGGTCAGCCTTACCTGTCTTCACTGCTATGAGTGGGGAGTTGTGTGAATAATGACACCCCACATCTGGCAAAAGTACACTTTTTCAGTTCTGCCTGTGTCCCCGTCCAGGGAGCTTCTGTCAAATATCCACTGAATGTCCCCAGCATGACGGGTGCTGGGCAGACACAAAAGCTGAGGCCTGGAGGGGGGCAGGCTGAGGATGTAAGTGGGAAGGGTGGGGGCGGTGGGCTGGAGAGAGGAAGGGATGGGTCCCCACCAACCCTAGAGGGACACAGCTGGCCCAGACAGAGCGGCGGTGTGGGGGGGACGGGGTGTCAGCAGATTGGAGCCTGTGTCACTGCCTGCAAAGCTAGTGGATCTAGTGTTCAGCCCACGGCAGGCTCAGAATGATGGAAACACTTACAGTTCTCTGCCATTTCCTGACATTTTAAAGCCACCAAATGGAGCCTGTGCATAGAGGGCGTTGTAGCAGTTGATCCTAGAAAAGAATGGAAAAAAGCTCAGAGTCATCTGGAGAAGACCCCCTGGCTCCTGGCACTGCAGCCACTGAGCCCCCAGTGCAGGGCATTGCCTAATAAATAGTCTTTTGCCAAAGCTTCCTTGATGAAAACACAGGGTGCTCTCAACTTTTGTCTTCTCATTCTTCCCATCAGCAACTGAAATTTGGAAATCCTCAAGTACAGAGTGTGTTTCATTGGGATAGGAATGAAATGATAAGGGGAGAAAAAAGAAGAGAGGGCCAGGCATGATGACTTATGCCTGTAATCCCAGCACTTCGGGAGGCTGAGATGGATGGATCACCTGAGGTCAGGAGTTCAAGACTAGCCTGACCAACATGGTGAAACCCCATCTCTACTAAAAATACAAAAATTAGCTGTGCGTGGTGGCATGTACCTGTAGTCCCAGCTACTGGGGAGGCTGAGGCAGGAGAATTGCTTGAACCTGGGAGGTGGAGGTTGCAGTGAGCTGAGAGTGTGCCACTGCACTCCTGCCTGGGGGAAAGAGCGAGACTCCATCTCAAAAAAAAAAAAAAAAAAGAAAGAAAGAAAGAAAAAGAAAAATCAGGGTGTAGAGGAATAAGAATTAGCTTTGAAATGAGACAGAACTGACCCGAAAGTTCTCCTGCTTCCTGGTTATATGATTCTGGGCTTATTGCTCAACCTCTCTGAGCCTCAATTCATTAATCTTTAAAATGGGGATCACAAAACATAATCTGCAGAATTGCTGATGAGGCACAGACTAGTATCCACATTTTGCAGATGGGCATGAACTGCTTTTAGAATCAGAATGGAAAATAAAGTGGGAGGGGCAGTACAGCACAGGGGTCACAGGCACAGGCACTGGAGCCCTCTCGGCCATCTGCTAGCTGTGTGACCCTGGGCAAGTCACTTCATCTCTCTGTGCCTCAATTTTCTCATCTATGAAGTGGAGACATAATGGCAGCTACCTCAGAAGATGGTCATGAGGATGGAAGGAAGCACTGAGATAGGGCTTGGTACGTAATATACAATGTAAACAATGAGAAACTCTCAATTAATAGAAGAATAATGAACTTAGCAAGAAGCAACTCAGGAGAGCTGAAATACACACACAGTCAACTCACCAGACCGTTCCAGACTCTAAGGCAGAAGCCAGCTTCAGGGCTTTGTCGAGATTTTTTGTGAACACGGCTGCTGTGAGTCCATAGTCAGTGCTATTTGCTCTTTTTATCACTTCTTCGATACTTTTGAACTTCAGTATTGGTTGCACTGGCCCGAAAATCTATGATTAATTGCAAGAATGGCAATGAGAGGCATGACTGAATGGAAATGCATGCTGTGAACAAGCATTTCCTTCTCTTTACATGTTTTTCATATGCCCAGAGCACACACGTGCCTGAAAAATGATGATTAGAGAAGAAAGAACGTCCAAACATTGCTTCAGCTGCATTACCATTGAAGACTGAAGGGAAGGATTAAAATGAAACAAAAATAAAAAATAATAACAAAAAATATATGTTGTGTTTAAGATGTCTTGTTGTCATCAGGGTTTCCAAGAAACCCAGCCAGAGAGCCTTGGAGTAACCCATAGATGCACAGAACACGAAACCTTTAGGTAACTTTTCTGAGAGTTATCCTGAAGGATATCTGCAGGCACTTTGTAAGACTGTGCTCCTACCTCTTGGAGCTGGGTTTTCTACCAAGGAAGACACCCTAGAACGTTTCCATAATAACGACCAGGGGAAGGAATGACACAATATTCACCACAGTTTGTGACATAGCAAAGAAAAGGAAATGGAAGAACTAAGGCTTGAACATTTAAAGGTGATTTTGAAGGGAGCTTGTAATTGATTCAATAGTAGACATAATTATAAGCCGGCAGGATGGTGCCTGGCCTGCCAAAATACCTTCCGGGTTCCCCAGGACCTCTTGTCACAGGGATGTTTAAGGAGCTGAGCTTTATGCCATCACGGCACATAACAATCTCAAGGAAGACGCCTCTGAAATACCTGCCCCAGAAAGCCCTTGGCAGGGACTCATCCTTTTATGGGCCCCAAAATACCACGTCCAGGGTCTAACCTCCCGGGATCCAGCTCTCCTCTTACGAATGCTGTGTGGGAACCAGTTCCCGTCTAGTGTAACAGTGGAGTTGAAACACAAAGATTTACACTCTTATGGGAGGGGGGGAGTCTCCTTAATTTCCCTCATTTTCAAGACGTCCGTGGTGGAAAATGTCAATAAAAATTCCAGCTGTGACATGTTCCTTGAGTGAACACTTGAAGTTCAGTCCAGGGGCACTGAAGGCGGCTTTGGGCCCTGAATCCACGGGTTCTTGAATTGATTCCTGGCAAAACCCACAGGTGGCAACAGTTCTCCACCTGCGGCTGCATGACTGACTCAGGGACCGGGTGTGTTAGAAAATCAGAGAGGGCTGGCTGCTCCCAGAGAGGGTGAGCCGTGAGTGAAAACTAGCTAGAACAAACAAGGTACCTGCTGTATCATGCTTGGAGTTCGCCAGAGGCAGGACAAAACGGCTTCCCTAGGGACCCCAAAGGAGAGGGGAAAGACCACACAGAAAAAACAACAACGACAACAACAGCAACAAAACCAAAAAAACACTCAGATCACAAGGATTTCTGGGATCCCTGGGCCCTAGGGAAGGACTCGTGTTTGAAAGGCCCCGCAAGTTGTAGCCTTGCCACAGCCCCCTTGTACCTCCTCTTTGGCAATCCGCATGTTGTCTGTGACTTCTGAGAAGACAGTGGGTTTGATGAAGAGCCCCTTGTCTTCCATGGCTGAGCCCCCGCATTCCAGCTTGGCCCCTTCCTTCTTCCCACTCTCGATCAGCTCTAAGATTTTGTCGAACTGCTTTTGATCAATCTGCAAAACACAAACAAGAAGTACAGCCTGGCTTCTTTCTGGGCAGTGGCTGCCATCTCATGTTTTCAGTGGCCTTCAACATGATCAGCCATCCTCCCTCTGCATGTTCTTGTCAAGCCATGATCCATGTAACTAATGTGCCTGGCAGGCAAATATTCCTCTGATGCACAGAGCTGGGCTCTTTGGAGCAGGGGAGAGATGGGGAGATAGACTAGTCTCATCCTCTGGAGGTTTGGGACATATTTACGCTTCTATCTCCCTTTTCCATGCAGCAAAGTTAGTCCATGAGTGACACAGGTCTGAAGTGGTCACAGTCTTTCTTCTCCCAACTCTTTACATTCTACTCAGGTTGCCAAATTTAGCAAATAAAAATACAGGATGCCCAGTGAATTTGAATTTCAGAAAAACGACACATAATTTTTTTTAGTATGTCCCAAAACAATATTTGGGATATACTTAAGCTAAAAGTGCATTTACTATTTATCTGAAATTCATGTTTACCTGGGTGCCATGTATCACCTGGCAACCCTGTGCCCTGCTCAGTTGGCACCATGAATCAGGGTAATAGTTACTGGAATTCTCCTGTCATGGTGCAGAGAAGCAAGAAGAAAAGCTAACCACCTTACTCAACACCCCTGGGGACAAAGCAGAATGAGCCTCCAGGTGGGGTGGCAGGGCTGCTCCTTGGTTGGTGGTGGGAACAGCTCATGAGAAAGACTCTCCCTTTTGCTATCTTGTCTAGACGTCTCCTTGGCTGGAGTTTGCCCTGTGCCACCAGCCTGACCCACAGCTTGTGAACACGCTACTGACCAGTTGTCAAAAGCGCACCCTTTTGGGAGACTGCTCAAGAGGGAAAATGCTCTTTCTGCCCCCTCCACTGGTCCTTCTTCCTGAAATCTATGGGAATCTTGTCCTTTATCATGATCTGTGGCTGGTCTCCCTCCTCTTTGGCTGGGAGAGACAAAGCTTTACTAGGTTTACTTTAGCTGGGATTTTTAGATGGGAAAACTGGTTTCATTCCAATGATCATAAACAGAAAAACAAGCAAACCCAGCGGTGCAATTGGATGACGGTCTGTCCTGGAGGAGCAGGAGAGAGGGCATAAACCATGCATGCCACTTGACCAATCATCTCATGAAATATGGACCCAGTTTAAAAATACTAACTCAGATCCACTCCTCACACTTTATACCAGGCCAAACTCCAAACCCAGTTTAAAAATACTGACTCAGATCCATACCTCACACCTTATACCAGGCCAAACTCCAAACCCAGTTTAAAAATACTAACTCAGATCCATACCTCACACCTTATACCAGGCCAAACTCCAAATAGATCAAAGATATAACCAGGAAAAACAAAACCATAAAAGTTTTATATGTGGGAGAGTTATCCTGCAAACTTGGAGTGCCTTCTAGTGACTCAAAATGCAGAAGCCAAAAAAGAAAAGATGTATAATTTTGAGTACGTAAAAAAAAAGGGGTGGGGGCAAAATTATCATAACACAGAGCAAAACAACAAACTTGGAAAAAATATTAACATGTCATATTCATAGAAAGCTAATCTCTCTACTATGTGTGTAAAGAGGTCTTAGAAGTGATAAGAAAAATGCCTAACAGCTTGCAAGAAAAATACGCAAAGCACATTTGATAATAAAGGAAATACAAATGGTTTTTAAATATATAATAAGATGTTCTACCTTGCTTATTATAAGTGGTAGATGCATATGAAAATGAAACAAGATAGCATTTTTAACTCTCCTATGGGCAAAAATCCATATTCTGTTGGAAAGGGTAAAGAAACAGACAAGCTTCTAGAATGTTGGTAGGAATACACGTTGGTTCGGCCTCTATGGAAGGTAATTCAGCAACACTTAAGGAAATTAGAAATGTGTTCCCACTTAGCAACCCACTTTGGGAAAGCTGTCCCAGGGATTTCCTTGTGTGTGTGTGAAATCACATACTCTAAGGCCTTGTGTGTGACTGCACATACCCGCATGCTAATCAGAAGATGTTACTGAAATTCTGGTGGCTTCATCCAGCAGAATTCCGCACACAAATGAAAAAGAATCAGGCAGGTTCCCATGGACTGGTATAAAGAGCTCTTCCAGTTTTTTTAGGGAACAATAAACAAAGTGCAAGATGATATACCATCATGGAAACTTCCGTGTAAAAATAACAAAGGCAATCAGGACTTGCATTCGTCTGCTTGCAGGCACACAAAAACATTCTAGATGGAAACATGAGGAACTAAGAACTGAGGATACCGTGGGGAGAAGGGTAAGAACCAGGTGTACAAAGGTGGGGGCGGGAGGGGCGGGAATCCTTTCACTATAGACGTTTTTAGGCGTTTTGGGGTTTGACCCGTGTATGTGTACTCCACTCAAAAAAAGTAACAAAAACAGCTTTGCAACAGATCCCGGAAGAGCTCAAGGTTCTCTCAACTTCTCTCTGGGTGAACCAAGCCTCAGGTTAACAGTTCCAGATGCTGCTGAGCTGCTCTTCTCCTCCCTGAGGGGCCAAAAGGGACACAGGGGCTTCACCCAACTGCAGGTCCTCCCTGGCTGCTGGGCATATGCCATCTGGAAGACCCTGTTTGTCCTGCAGGCAGTGCTGGGTCCCCGTGGAAAACCTACACATCCAAACTCAACACTCCCTGGAGAGTCCGTAGGAACACATTGTTTAAATCTAATAATCCTCCATGAAATGTCAGCTGGTGCCTTACAGTACAGGAAGAGAGACCTGCCAGGAAGTGAGATGACGCAGCAGGGCACAACACCAGAAACAGGGAAATACGGCCCCCACAGGACTGGCTCAAGGCTGTGCTCGGCTCTCTGCCCGGAGGACGCTGCCGGATCCTGCCCGGCCAGGTGGCCTGCATAATGTTTATGTGCCTCGTTGCTCACTTGCCAAATAAACCTGAATGATTTTGGAGCGTTCCCGCGAGCGCTAGCCCGGCCGTGGACCCAGATCTAGGTCAGCTAGCTGTTTTACAGGCATGAGACAGACAGGACTATTTAGACAGCTGTAAGTCCTCTCAGAGTAAAATCTTATTACTGTAGATGAAAAAGCACTTTGGAAGAAAAAAAAACCCCAACAGCGTTCTAAAATAATACGCTGAGGTTAGACGGCTTTAGTGAGCTTTCAGAAGGACTTTGAGCGGTGGCATAAATGCACTGATGAAATCAGCACCCATTCTGCCTCTATCTGTTCTCTTGGAAGAAATCGGTGTATCTGGCCTCAAAAGTCAAGACTGAGACATCAGGCATAAGCCAAGAAAAGAGCCACGGAAAGAGACTTACAAATAACGACGGGGTAAAAAAGTTTCTTCTGTATGGGGATCAGTTCACATATTTCCCACTGATTGTGGATTAGCTTTAAAACTCACGGCGGATTCGATAATGACTTGTGGTCATGTTTGCGTTCAGATCTGAAATCCAGCCGAGGCCATTAGACAACCTTGTGTCACTGACCGCTAGGTTTGGGGCACAGGCTGGGCAGGCAATGACTGAGGAGAAGGAATGTTAGCCACAAGGAGAAGTGCTTTCTGCCAGGGTCACGTGGCGTCGGAGTGTGTGGACTGGGGCCAGTGGAGGGTGGGCACTGATGGCCAGAAACGCACCCCTCCTCCACAAGGCCCTCCCTTCTTCCCCAGCCAGGGCATCCCCACAGGACAGCCTGATGTCATGCACAGACACTCACTGCCACCTAGACTGGAGAACCTGTCATTTAAAGCTTCCTCCTGTTTAAAAATAAAACCTGCCCGTAATTGAATACTGCCTAGGTGCCATGAAATTCTCATAATATTCATTGATTACTCCTATTCTCCAGATGAGGAAACTGAGGCATGGAAGGATTTTTGTGACTTTCATAAAACCCAGGGCCAAATCTGAGCTCAGATCCACAGCAGCCTCCCCTGTAAACATGCAGTGCTGTCACAGTAGGGGAAGTGGCAGCCTCCCGGGATAGACACAAGTGGGTAAGTCACGGACACGTGACTTGAAATTTCATGGCTGGGGCAGGACTTTGGCTAAAAGCAAAGTGAGTGACTGCTGAGCTCCATTTCAATAATGCATGGGATGGTCAGGCTGCCCTCTTTTAAATATTTATCCATCTGCTTCACTTCATAATTAGTAAGAAAGTGATACAGGATGTGCCGTTTTAAAGAGGATATTAAATCTCGTGGTTAGGATCATTTTCATCCTGTCCTTGGCTTCCCAAACTCATCCTCCAGAGACATGTTCCTACTGCCTGGAGATACATTCTCCTGCCCCAGGCTCTCTCCGTCTGGGATTGTTTCATTTCTGATGGTTCACCTTGTCCTGTAACCACGTGGGCTCGAGGGCCTCGGGCTGCGACTGAGACTCCAGGCCACACGCTGCCTGCACTCTGCTGCCTTCAGCCAGCCTACAGCCCCTTTTCTGTAGGGAGGTCATCCTGGAGAGTGGAGGGTTCAGGCAGATGGCCTTCTGCCCTGGGAATAGTGCCCTCCTCCCATGCTTCAGTGTGTCCTGCCCCCTTTCATGAGCCCCCGGGACCTGACAGGATTGTGTTGCTGATCAGTTTCTAAAGAAAAGAAAGCCTCCTGGGCAGGACAAGTCAGCATTCCTTCCTTGGAGAGGGACCCTGTAGGTGGTTGCCATGGGACTGCCTGCTTCAGCCCCTAGACAAGCACCATGGGTTCAGACACACCAGGGGGATTACCTGAGGCCCCTGTTCTGTTTTGACATCGAAGGGGTCTCCCACGGGCCGTTTCTTGGCATACTCCACGCTCCGCCTGACAAACTCAGAGTAGACCTGCTCCTCCACGAACACCCTGGAGGCTGCCGTGCAACACTGGCCTTGGTTGAAGAACACTCCCTGATGGGCACACTCCACTGCCAAGTCCACTGGAGGGGGAGGGGCGAGGGAGGCGGGCAGAGCGAGAGGAAGCGATTAAGTCGATTAAGTCGTTAAAGCAGGACTGGTGACAGCTGCAATTCTAATTGCCCACACAAGAAAACAGGCCCCAGGATGGCTGCATTTCAGAAATTAATTTTGTTTGCAGACTCTCCCAAATAGAGAGGAAGGGAGAAACGATTTTGGGGTCCACCAAGTTTGGGGTTAAATCAATTCCCTGACTGCAGGACTTCTCAGTACCTTTAATATGCTAATAAGTCCAGAGAGTCATAGCACTCCCCATTTCACTTGCCTTTTTCTAGAGGACTCCCCTCCCCTCCCCTCCCCTTTTTCTAGAGGACTAATGTTTTATAGAATAAACTTTGGTGATTATTGATGTAGGCCCACTGGGAGAACTTCTAAAGAAGCCAAAATGTTCCACCTTGAGTAAAAGAAGGGTCTTATTAAGTAAGATAACATCATGTGTGTGACTTAGAAGGGCTGACTCTAAGTTGCAGAGCTGACATTGAACTAAAACCAGTTATTCAAACCGAGCCAGAGGGTGTTTAGAGAATAAGATCTTGGGGGACACGCTTAGTGGATAAGAATGGTATTGGGATGTCATTTACATCTACAGAGGGGTTTCTAGTGTTCAACCCTTGGCTGGTTTCATCACCACCAACCCCCGCACTATTGCTTGCTTAAGAAATGCAGCTTTCCTTTGCATAGAGGCTGGCAGTGGCTCTGGGCATTGGAAAGTGATCCGTTCCAATTCCACAGGGGCTGCTCCAAGGGACTTTGCCCTTGGCTTTGAGAAGGAGGCTGCTTCTATCTAGCTGAGTCATTTGTGCAAGTTTCAGTGGCAGCAGGACAGCACCATAAGGTTTGGGGGTACCTCTCTGCACCCTTGACCCCTGCAGCTGGCTGGGCCAGGTTCCAACTTGGAACTGCCCCTTCTCCAAGATAACAGACTCATTTCCTGCTCCTGACGGAGCTAGGGGTGAGGCGAAGGGGCAGGGGAATGCTGGCTTGTTACCCTTGATGTCTTGCCTGGGATGCTGGTTATGTCAGGATGTAATTTGTGGACTGGCACTGCACTGATGAGGAGAAGGAGGTGGCTACACAGCATGTTTTTATGACCCTTGTAAGTAAAACCAAGCCCCAAACACAATTAGGCCTGTGCTTTAGCTGCAGTTTTCCTCCCCAAGAGGAGGAAGATGAACTTCAGTGCAGGTGGAGTATCCAGATATGGTGGCACAGAAAAGCAAAACAGGAGTCCTGGCTGTTTGGGACTCCAAATGTGAGTCACAGTGCCAGAAATGCTCCATGTGGCTCCAAAAACCACTTGCTATTCATAGCACTAATGGTGCTTCCACAAGGGAACACTGACCCAGGCAAGAAATGGAAAGTCCATCTTCACACCCAGCTCCCCTTTCCTTCCTGAGAGCCTGTGTCCTCCTCCTGTCCTTTCTCCCATTGTGAAAGCCAGCTGCCAGAAGGGAACTGATATCAGTCATTTACACCTTAGTAAGAAATTGTGCCAGGGTCATTTTTCTTGGGGATATTTGCAATCCCAACCTTATCTGAGTGTGAAGTGAAAGGCTTTGTTCTCCACGACAGGAATTTCTGGCACCCGTGGACAGGTCGAGGAGGTTATTCTTTAAGGCAAAGGTGTTTCAAGGCACTTGGGAAGTCACACCTTTTGATAGCTGACCCTGTCAGCAGGTAAATGAATGCCCGGCCAGCCCTTCCTTCCCTCTTGTGGACATGGCAGCCAACAATAGCATATATTTTAACGTTGTGTCATTTGGCTCTGCCAAGACACAAGCTATCCCCAAACTGCTGGGCAGGTTGCTTTCCCAGGGCAGGGGTGCAGGCCTAGAACCAGGCAAAGAGGGTAATTTGAAGGATCAGTTGCTACTGCCCTCCTCTGATTTATCAGGGCTGAGACACAAGGAAAGAGCATCTCCACTCTTCAGGGATCTTAAAACATATGATAGGAAATGTGACTTGGAGGGGACAAGAATGAATGACTGGGAGTGGGCGGCACCTGCCCTCCCCACTCCTCCCAGGGGGCTCTGGAGGAGAAGCCAGACCTGCTCCTCATGACCCCAGCTCTGCAGGAACAGGCAGGTAAACTTAACGTTAAGGCGCAGAAACAGGCAGCCTCTCAGGTGCCACTGAAGCCATATCGTTTTGGCAGTAGAAGGCAGCTTTCTACTAGAAGTAAAGCTGGCATTTTGATGTCCACCTGCCTGTCTGCGGCTGGCTGACTGTGGGCAGGATGCCCACGGTGGAAGCGTCCCCACTGTGTGTGCACGCATCTTACTCTCAGCTGGTTTTGAATTCAGGCCAGGAAGTGGGGAGAGACAGATGGATGCCCTGAAGCCCCAGCAAAGCCCAGGAGGGCAGAGACTCACAGTCAGCGTCTGCACACACGATGCAGGGGTTCTTCCCCCCCAGCTCCAGCGTCACCCGCTTCAGATTGCTCCGGGACGCAGCTTCTTTAACCAGTTTTCCAACCTCCAGGACAGAACACAGATCACAATTTACCTTGGATGTTGCTGAACTTGGCCCAGGTGTAAACATCAGCGAACATTCTGATCAAGCCCGGGTGGCAGTGCCACCACCTGGCTCTCTGCCCAGGCGCTCCAGGCCCCGATGCCGTCCCTTCACTCTCCTGGCCTCTGCCAGCATCTCCTCCCATGCCAGACCATGACATCCTGGGATCCTTGGTCTGAGCCGCTCCACTTACAGGTGTGAGTTAGAGCCTCTGGGAGCCCACACAGCTGGCTGGGAACAGGGCTGCCACCCGCTAACCTGTCCTGGTGCCCGTCCTTCTGGGCCCAGCAGGCTGGTCCAGCCAGTCTGGTAAAGGGCTTCAGGGACCGCAGGGTGACTCTTCTACCTCTCACTAGAAACAGCTGAAATTCCAACAGCCCAGTAGGGAGGTGGTTCTGTGTGGCTCTTTGGTGTGATCTGAGGGAACCTCCAAGTGTTAGAGAAGTAGCGAGGGCAGCCAGCCTTCAGGATGAGAAGGAGCCGATTCTCTGGAAACACACTCTAAGACTGAGGCTGCCGCAGACAGGCAGGGAGTGAAGGGGTGCGCCATGAGTAGAAAAGCCACTCACCAGTCATGCTCAAGGCCCCCACGGGGTCTCTCCCATTGCCCACTGTACCCCTGGAGGGGAGGGCTGGCCCAACATGACTCGGTGACTTATCTAGGGCAACAAGTAAAGCCCAGCACCACGAACTTCAGAGCTGGGAAGATCCTCAGAGACCAGTGCAGACACGGAGGCCTAGAGCCAGAAGCTAGCAAGGCGCGGCCCGGGCTCTTCCGGGTCTGAGACTGTTTTCTCCAATGCTAAGGTGTGAGCGCATTTTAAACATCAGCAAGCTCATGGCTGATGGCTGAATGAGGTCTGGAATCCATCCACAGGGCAATGTCTGTCCCCAAGGAGAGTAACAGCATCCACCAGGGCTGGACTAACTAAGGAGGGGGATGGGGACACTGATTGCAGCGGGTGTTTTTTCCATTTTTAAGTACAGAAGAAATACTTTCTCATTAAAAGTAATTCCACATGGAGATGTATGTAAATTACAGGGAGAAAGCCTTCAGCTTCCCTCCCGCTCTGCCCCGAGCCCACCCCACAGGTGGCCATCAGTAAGGATTTCTTGGGAATCCTTCCAGGTAATTTCTACTTCTACAAGCACACACCTCTACGGATGGGAAAATATTGTGGGTAATTTTCTACAGTTTGCTGTTTTGTGCTTCAACAACAGATCATGGACAGCTTTCCTTGTTGTAATGGCTGCAAAACATTTCAGAGAATGAATATAATATCCTTGAAAATATGTCCCTGAAGCCTCATGAGAAAATTTCTCTAAGTAGTTTTTTCTTTTTTTGAAGTGGAGCTTCTGAATCGAAAAGTTTTTCACTTTTAAATGCTGGATGAGTGCTACCAAAACACTGTGCATCTTAGGGCAAGTGTCGCTGAGCACCTGCTTCCCCATTTTCTCAGCAGTATCATTTCAGTTTTCAGCAATCCGGCAGGCAAAAGGAAAGTCTGATTTTGTTTGAATTTGCATTTTCCTGATTACCAGCAAACTAGTTTAAGCTTAATGGGCATGTAGTATTTCTATTGTCTGAACTGCCCATTTTTCTACCATTCAGTTTGGTTTTTTTTTTTCATTGATTTGTGGGAGCACTTTACATATGACGGATACAAATTCTTGGAGCACTGCATGCATCACGACTATTTTTCTCTGAGCTTGTTATTTATCTCTTAATCTTAATTATGGTGTTGTTTGACAGATGAATATTTTACATTTCTACTTTATCTTATCTCTCAATCTTTTCTTCTAAGGCTTCTGAGTTCTATTAGATATTTATTTAGTTTGGAAACTAGACTAGTGACTTTTTTAACTGGTTGTTATGTACTAAAACATGGTCAAATTTAGAAGAAAAACAAATCATATTAAAGCCTGTCAAAGGAAAAGCTCACGGGTGTCAAATAACGCACCCCTTTCACTTTCCCCAGCACCCTGTGAGGAAGGTTACCTCTGTGGAGCCGGTGAAGGCGATCTTGTTGATCTGAGGGTGAGAAGAAATTGCTGCTCCCACTGTGGGCCCGAATCCTGGCACGATGTTCACCACTCCTGGAGGGAACCCGGCCTGGGAAGAAATCAAGATAGCACTTGAAGAAGAACGGACTTCATCCACCACGGATCCACATTTGGGCCGAGAGAGCCGTGGCTGCCTCACATCCCTACAGGGAAGCCCGGGCCGGGCTGGATTTACCCAGGACCCAGAAGCAGTTGACCGTGGGCATCCTGGGAGCTGACCTGGGCTTCTCATCCCCTGCTGCCAGCCCAGTGTGCAGGCTGGGCAAGGGGAGATGCCCACTTCTCCTTCTGGGGGGGGGGTCCCCATCCCAAAGTGATATGCAGTGCAAATGTGTCGTTATGCTTCAAGGTGGCCATGGCCCGCCTGTAGCACAGCACCTTTCCATGTGGAGTGTGTGTGTGTGTGAGGGAGAGTGTGTGTATGTGTTAAGGGGAGAGGGGTAGCTTGATCAGAATGCCCTGCCCAGGATCAGAGGCACCTGCAAAATATCTGCCAAGAGCTTCAGTTTTGTTTTTTCTTCTTTTTCTTCTTTTTTTTTTTTTGAGATGGAGTCTTGCTCTGTCACCCCGGCTAGAATGTAGTGGTGCGATCTTGGCTCACTGTAAGCTCCGCCTCCCAGGTTCACGCCGTTCTCCTGTCTCAGCCTCCTGAGTAGCTGGGACTACAGGTGCCCGCCACCACGCCTGGCTAATTTTTTTTTTTTTTTTAAGTAGAGATGGGGTTTCACTGTGTTAGCCAGGATGGTCTCGATCTCCTGACCTCGTGATCCACCCACCTCGGCTTCCCAAGGTCCTGGGATTACAGGCATGAGCCCAGTTTTCATTTTTTAATCAGACCCGTTATTATTCCAAATGGTGACAGGGTATCACTCCCTTAAAGTTCTTTGCTTGTTCAACCTGGGTCTCACCTGGAGCAAGCCCTTCTGGAAGGCAGGGACTGCCACCTCGTTCACGTTCATGCCTCGTGTTTTTCATATACTAAGCCTCTTTATCAGGCAAGAACACAAAACAAACGAGGTGGAGGATGCTCTTCCCCACCTGTGCTGAGTCTTACTTAGAACACATGATTTCAGAAAGTCAAGATTTTAGACACAGTGCTTGAGTCTTTAGATTTTTAGGCACTGTTTCTTAACAGTTGGGATTTTCACATTCCTAAGTCTCACCAGTGTGACTTAATTATGCCCCACATCACCAAAGGAAAGTGGAAAATTGGCTCATCACCAGCTGTTCCCATCTTGCTTCTAAGCAACCGTGGACCTGCCTGCCGGTCATATCAGCCCGACTAAGAAGCGAAAGGAATGGATCTTTTCTTCTGTCCCTCTTTGCTTCCTGTTGCTTTCTCTAAATCTTTGCTCCATACACCCTGGGGATGGAATGACTAAAGGTATGTCTGGAAGGAGGTGTCCCATTGAGCCTCTGTTTCCCTAAGTTCTGGCTGCCTGAGGGAGAGCAGAGGGCACTGATTAGCAGGGACCCAGCACATGGACTGCTGCAGCCGCCCAGCTAGAGCTGGCGAGGCCACCTCTCCAGAGAAAAACGGACCGTTTCATAAACTGAGAATGCAAATCCCAGAGAACCTCCCAAATATTTGGCTCCCTCTTGGTTAACCCCCCCTGAAAATTCTCTAGACAAACCACTGGGTCCTCAACCATAGGTTTGAGCCCATAGTAAGAGTTAAGCATTCTCATTAGGACCACTGGGAGGAATGGAGTTTCTCCAGCTCAGTGGCCACAAGCAGGAGAAAGAACGTACAGTCGCCAAGCAAAACACTGGGAGTCATTCCCTTCCCACTCGATTGCCAGCAGTCTGCCACTGTCCCATCTCATGACGGTGGCCTGGTTCATAGGAGTGGGAATGTTACCAAGAACATGTGATATTTTCTTTTTGGATGTCTCACCTCTTTGATCAGAGAGCCGAGATAAAGGGCGGTGAGAGGTGTCTGCTCCGCAGGCTTCAGGACCATGGTGTTCCCACAGCAGAGGGCGGGTGCCAGCTTCCACACCAGCATCAGCAGGGGGAAGTTCCACTGCGACAGAGCACAGGGGCTTTGGGGGCCCAGATCCACCCTCCTACCCTGTCCCATGTGCCCAACGATGCCTTTGTGGAGGACACTTGCTTTTCATGGTTTGGATTTGGGGTATGTGGGGTAACATAGGAGTGTGCAATGATCAGAACTGCAATCCTGCACAGCACTTCCTAAACTGCATTCTGGGTGGTACTAATAGGCAGCCTTTGCAAAGAGGATGCTGTTGCATGTGTTCTACCTCTCCCTCTAAAACATCTGCTGAAGACGTGTCCTCCTCCCTGCCTCCATGGGCACTTTTTGAACCCTCACTTCATGTTGCCACCTGGCTCTTCAGCTTCCTGCCTGGCTGTTGTTGCAATGGCCAGAGGCTTCCCAAACAGACAGGCAGCATTGTTGCATTTCTTGGGCACCTATAAGCATCCCCACCGCCCAATGAATAAAGTCCCGGCCCCTTAGCAGCCAAAGCTGCTGGAAGCTGGCCCACACCACCTGCCATGTGTGCTCACTCTTTTCCTCACTTTTGCTCCTGCCTGAGCTCTAGCCCCACCAGCTTTCCTGCTGTTCCCTTCCAAGTAGCCCAGCCACCTCTACACTTTTGCCTAGGCCATTCCTACTCCTTGGAAAATCCTTTTCCTTGTTGAACAAGTCTTTCTTATCTTTAAGGCCCAGCTAAGAGACCACCTTCCTGGGAATGCTGGCCATTCCCGACCACTCTGGCTGGGAACCACAGTGCTTTCTGTGGCATGCCTAAAGCCGGTCTTAGGAGAGCAGAAATGGGGTCTAATCCATCTCAAGAGCCCCCAAGCATGGAGTTCCATGCCACGAAGAAAATGCTTGTTCAACGCTGCTGCAATCAGATAAAAACACACCAGAAATTGATTCCAAAGGACACAAGGCACTGGGGCGGGATCTACATACAATCTACTGAGAAAGGCTGCCATACTTACTGGAGTGATGGCCCCACAGACACCAATGGGCTCATGCCTGGTGAAGCACACGACGTTGTCATCTGGAAGAGGGTTACATGGTGGGGAAGGACACACTCACTTAATCCAGGTTAGGAACTTCAAGTAGTAAAAAGACAAGAAAGAAACCAACAAGGGTGCCAGATTCAAGTCTTATCTATTATACAGAGAAGTGATTTGACCTCAACTTTAAAAGTGAAGTTCTTAGAAGAAGAATTGGCAGTACCATTTGGAGAGGGAGTGGGGTTGGGAATGGTGCCTTAGGGAAACAGTCAGGAGGGGCTCTGGAGTAATGAAAAGATATAGCCCCAAAGGGATCCCAAATGAAGCTATAATCCACCTTGCTCACCTGTGGGGATGGTCTTGCCCTGGATTTTGTCTGCCCACCCTGCAAAGTATCTGAGGGTTCTAATACAGCCCTCCAGGTCGATGAAAAAAGCATGAAGAAATGGCTTCCCTGTATCCATCGTCTCCAGGGCCTGCAATAACAAGGTGATGTCTGTTTCGGACATGGCTTGCTTTTCTTTTGCACTGTCAGGCTGTTAAAGATGGAAGTTGGGGAGAGAACACAGTCCTTGGACATTGCTCTGTAGACCTCACAGTCAGATGCACCTCTTCAGAAAGCATGACACCAAATGTAAAGCGAGGCCTGTCTCTGAGTGTGAGGATTGCTTTTATTTCAAAATACCTAAAGCGGGCTGCAGGGTGGTGAGCCAAAACATAGACATGCACCCTCTTTGAAGGGCCCCTTGGAGGCCAGGCGGATTTAAAGCTGTGCTGGGAAGGAACGCACACTGGCATCTGATCTTCCATCTGTAGCACAGTGGCCTCTGCTGTGTGGCCAGTCGTGTGTGCTTGTGCGTTCCCAGGAAGCTCTCTGAAGGTTAGCTGGCTCTGGGGTGGCTGCAGTGGGAGCTGCCCTCCTCGAACAAAACAGAAAGAGAAGATGTAGGCTCTTCCTTCTCGGCCAGGCTGGCCAGCGTGGCTGTGGAAAGTGACTGAGCCGAGAAGGGTCGCGCCCCCAGCACAAAGATGCAATCCTTCCCTCCTGCACTGCAGAGCCCCGCCGGCCGGATGCAGAGTCGGAAGGGAGCAGACTGCCCTGCTGGTGAGGGAGGTGATTACCCAGGGCGAGTGTGCAGCCACTCAATGGCAGGGATTCTTTTCTATTTCCAGCCGGGGTGGAAGAGAACCCCTTTGTCCCTCAGACAAGTGGCCCCAGTTGAGCCCAGCGCTGAAACCGCCAGTCATCCGCCTCTGCAGGAAGTGGCCGCCCTGACACATAGCCCAGGGCTGGATTCTTGTGGAAGAGTCAGTGCAGTGAGATGGTGATTGAAAAAGGAAGAAGGCCCCTCCTCAGATCCAGGGCTTTAACCCCAGTGCACTCCCGATGTCTCACCCTTTGAGCTCCATGACTGCATTCCCACTTCAAGGTGCAGGCACGGACACTAACGGCCCAGTGACTTGGCCAAGGCCACCCAGTAAGGCAGCAGCTGAATTGGGGGCATCTACTTCTGGCCAGCACAGCGACTGGCCTTTAGAGGCTGCTCCTGGACAGGTGTGTCTGGAAAGACTGCAGGGCAGCCACTCCAGATGCTCGGGCTACCCCAGCTCCCCTTTGCTTCAGGAATGAGCCAAGCCCCCTTTAAATAGGAGGCAACCACATCTGCTGAACCCTAGTTAAGTAAGTGGGCCTTGGGTAAGTCCCTGAATCTCTCCTTGCCTCAGTTTCCTCATCTGTAAAATAAGAATAATAACGGTTCCTACCTCCCAGGGCCAGTGTTAGAGTGAAAGGAGTCAGTGTCCACAGAGCACCAACCACAGTGCCCGCCCATGGTGACTGCTGGATTGGTGTTCACATGAGAACACTGATGATTACACTGATTATCATCAACTTCCCTTTAGGCACCAGAGAAGGGCTTGGCGATCCTCACCTGGGGACCCAGACAGGGCACTGGGTTGCTGAAGACCACAGGACTGGTCTAGGTTGGGGGTGTGTGTTCTGCCCCCGGCAGCTGCCACTCAGGGACTGAGTCAGGCCAGTGTGACATCAAGTATACCCTAGTGTTGGTTCCTATAGATTTTCACTCAAGCGTGAACTTTCATTTTTCCAGGGGAAACCTAGCAATTGCAAACAGTGCAAAAAGGCCTCTAAGACTGACCTATTCCAGACAGTATCTGCATATCTGTCAGTGGAATTGCGAGTTTATTCTTTGCTCTTTTCTGGGATGGAACAAGAGAGAGGACTTCAACATCCAGCACTGAGGGTAAGCGCGAGACATGGAGCCAAGATTCTGCCTCCAGTCCTGGATTACCACCTCTGGCTGGGTGACCTAGGACAGGTTACTTAACCTCTCTGGGCCTCAGTTTCTCATCTCTGAAATGAGATAATAAATCCTACAGGTCAACAAGCCAGGTACATGGCGAACATTCAGCCAGCATTGCTATTTGTTTTTATTATCAACTTCAGCAAGTTTGCTTACTGGAGTGACAACATGAATTTACCAGGTTAGTTTTATGGTATTTCTCTGAGCAAAACCCAGGTCATGATAGGTTTAGACGGGAAATTATTAAAAAAAATTATGCAGGTGAGTGAGTACAAGTGCTCGCTACAGATTGAAACAGTCATCCTTTAAACAACTTGTTACTGTGGCTCAATCATGAGTAAACCATAGCCACTCCTAAGTTTATTTCCTTTAACATTTTAAGAGAAAAATGTGCCTCCTGAGAAATTAACACATCATAACCCTCAGATACTAAAGAATGACGGGAAGTGCCAGGAAAACAGCACGGCAGGGCTTACAACGAGAGGACCCAGAAATGGCACTTGGGGTGAAAAGGAGAGTGGATAGGGAGGGCTTCCGTTTGGGAGCTCCCAAAATGAGCACCCAAAGAGCAGAGTTGGGGCCTGGGTGCCCCAGCAAAGGAAAGCCATCCAGGGGCCGCTGGATCCCCCACATCTGTTTCCAGACACTGAGCACAGAAATAAACACCCAGCTCTGTCAAACCACTGAGCCGGCAAGAGAACACGCTCCATGAACATGCACGGAAACCATATCAAGGTGGAGAGCAAGGGGCGCTCTCCTGTGATGTGGTCGGAGTTTTAAAAACCATGTTTGCCAGTAATTCTCTTGTCCCTTTCATGTTGTGGCAAAGAGCTGGATCTTATTTCTCGTGGGCTGCGAGGTGCCAGTGGCAGAAGTGATTTGCTGGGTTTGCATTCTGAGATCCTCCAAAGCTGTCTGCTATCAAAACACAGTCGTGCCAGGACAATGGGGCAGCCTGAAGATGAAGGTGGCTTTGCAGCCTCTGCTCCTAAGATGATACTGACACTTAAGGACAGGGTTCAGGGCGGGGGGTGCCCAGGGCACATCCTCTCTAGCCTGCTATTAGTCCACACGGACATTGCCGACCGATGAGCTCATGCTGGGTGAAAACAGAAATGTTTTTGAAAAAGCCAGTTTGGCAGCTTGAGGGTTGAGGCTGGCTTACGTTGCAGGAAGAAACCAGAGGCTCCTCAGAGAGAAGCACTTACCCTGGGAGGGAGCTACCCTCACCCGGGGAACATGTGGACTGGCCGGGCTGACTGGGAAGGAAGGAAGGGGAGCTCGAGTTTCTGTGTGGATGCACCCTTAGGGAAATGCACCCAAGAGTACGGCCTGAGAGTTCCTCCACCCTAAGAAACACATTCAGGGGCAACAGCAATTTCCGTGTCCTGGCTGACACCCTCCTTTAAACAGTGGCTACCCTACTGCTTGTTCCTGACATCAGAAAAACCATTTTTCCAAATCAAAGGCCAGAAAGGAGATTTCCTCCCCTACAACCGGGCCTCAAGGTTTGGAACAACTTTTAAAAACAAGAGGCTGAGATGGGCAAGGACAGGATGCAAAGGACCTCATGGCCCAACGTGGCCCCGAGATGTCCTCTGATCACTCCCTCATGACCAGAGGAGGGTCTGAGGATCCTGCTGAAAAATGGACTTACAACTGATGAATGCCTTGGCAGCTCAACCTCATGGGGTATGCTGCATCAATATCCCCACCTAAGGTATCTAGAAATTACTGGCCAGCAGTGCATGTAGCTGAGGTTAGAAAATGGGTCTTCACATGACCTCATTATGATAACTGCTATTATTAATGATAGCTATCATCTATTTAGTGCTTACTGCCTGCTAGGGACTCTGCCTAGAATCTTAAATAGATCATTCTTACACCACTGAGTTATCATTATCGGTGACATTTTACATGAAGACATAAATCTCAGAGAGGTTTCACAACTTGTCCAAAGTCACACAGCTAGTAAGTGGCAGAGTGGGGATTTGAACCCAGGTCTTTCCTATTCTGAGGTTTCCTATAACCAGGCTATCCTGCCCTCACCACCGCTCCACATATGCTCGCTACTAGCCAGTTCAGGGGTGACTGAGGAATGATTTTAGGTCACATGGGAACAATTTTTTTCTATGTTAAGTGGTGGCATTTATTTTAGTAAGTATTAGAAAAATAAAATTAGCACATCAAACCTGTGATTTCACGAATATTGTTTCTTAGGATGAGATTAAACTTAAGTTTAAAAGGGAGTTAAGGCTGGGTGCAGTGGCTCACATCTGTAATCCCAGCACTTTGGGAGGCCAAGGCCGGCGGATCACCTGAGGCCAGGAGTTCGAGACCAGGAGTTCAAGACCTGGCCAACATGATGAAACCCTGTCTCTATTACAAATATAAAAATTAGCCGGGCATGGTGGCAGGCACCTGTAGTCCCAGCTACTCAGGAGGCTGAGGCAAGAGAATCATTTTAACCTGCGAGGCAGAGGCTGCAGTGAGCCGAGATCGCGCCACTGCACTCCAGCCTGGGTGACAGAGGGAGACTCTGTCTCAAAAAAATAAATAAAATAAAATATATAAAAGGAAGTTAATACAAAAAGGAAAAAAGTTAAGTACATAAACACACAGGTGGTACCAGGATATGGCCCAGCTCATGGTCACCAATCTGTGAGTGCCCCAAATCTGAGACCACTGATGTAGCTGAACTGCCTACAGACAACCACTTGGTCAAGAAGCTGAGCTGCAGAGGACAAAAGTCTGACTTCAAAATGAAAGGGATTCAGTCTAGAGGCATTAACACCTGCAAGTATTGCCAGAGAGCCGTATCTCAGAGGATGGAACAGACCCACGACCACACAAAACCAGGACCGTGATCTTTTCTCCCACACCCCATGGCGGACAGGACCCTCAGTGAGGCTGGCTCATCCCCCACCGGCCCCCAAGTGCATGTACTCACGGCCAAGGTGGCGCGGTCCCTCTCCACCAGGTCAGCCAGCTGGTGCAGCAGCCGCCCACGACTCGGGGCATCCAGCCGGCGCCATGGCGAGCCCCTCTGGAAGGCAACCTGTGCAGCCTCCACAGCCTTGTCCACGTCGGGCTGAGCGACCAGAACAACAGAGAGAGGGTGTCATCTTTTGACGTGACTGCAGTTTGGGTGTCATCTTTTGACGTGACTGCAGTTTGGGTGTCATCTTTTGACGTGACTGCAGTTTGGGTGTCATCTTTTGACGTGACTGCAGTTTGGGTGTCATCTTTTGACGTGACTGCAGTTTGGGTGTCATCTTTTGACGTGACTGCAGTTTGGGACCACGGCCGTCAGTTACAGAGAACAGCAGATTGTCCCGCTGGCAGACAGGCTGCAAGTAGCACATTTTTCAATCACTTGAGTGGCTGGGAGCGTTCAAGTGATTTTTTTCTTCTTTACATCTTAATATTTCTACAGTGGCCAAATACCAATGTTTGTTTTATTGATTTTAAAAAGCATTTAAAAATATTTCCTAAAGAGTATTTTTCTCGGGGACCCAAGTACGGAAAGACTTTCCACTGGCTGGCTCAGTGTGAAGGCACACAAGCCTGCTGTTCACAGATCAGGTGGGAAGTGTCTGCCTGACATTTGATCCCAGCTGGGAACTTGTGGTCCAAGAGTGAGAACGGGGAAATTCGTTCCTTTCTGGATTGCAGAACTGACCATCGTGGAACAGTTCGCAGACAGGGAGGAGCATGAAGGCCGTTTTTCTCCCTTCAGCCTCACCCACCCCATGGGAGCAGAACTAGATCTTTTGTGCACTGATAGAATAATCACAACGGAGCCTTCTATCTAAAAGGAGAGAAGTGAGGGCCATTTAGAGTAGTGTCACTGTCTCTTTTTCTCAGGAAAATGGGCCACATTCATCTCGAAGGCCCCTCCATGCCTCTCTCTTTCTAGGAAGGTACAGCAGGGAGTGGATGTGGGACACCAGGCAGGAGTGACTCTGCCGAGTCTCTGTGTGTCCAGAGCTGGCTTGGGGGTGAGCAGAAGCTTGGCAGGGGAGATGTGGGACACTGAATTTCTTGTCCCAGGCTCTGGGGTGGAGGCCAGGACCTTTCCAGCTGCAGAGGGTGGGGTGGCCTCTGGCTCAGAACAGTCACTCAGACCAAGGGAGAAATCAAGGCCCAGGGCAAGGGTCTCGTTCTCCTCCCAGCACCTGTACAGGGCACTTGGGAGTCTCCTAGTGGAAACCCCGTTCCATGTCGTGGCTTCCCCACAATGCCCTCACATTTTTCTATGAGCTCCTCTGTGCCACTTTCTTTGTTAGCAGAGCCTAACTGTCATGAGGTGCCACACAGAGGAGGGTCTGTATAGGTGGGGCCAGTGTGCATTTGCACGTCTGTCACAAAAACTCATGGGCAAGATAAAATCCAAGCCTACTCTGCACAGGCCCTTCACTGCATCCACTTCCAGCGTCATCAGTTTGCTGACTAAGAACATCAGTCCAGCACTCCAGCAGCTAAGGAAACATTTACATCTCCCTGCCCTCAGTGGAAGGGCTTTACCTCTGCACTGACATTCAAAATAGATTTGATGGCCTTGCAATGTATAAAGGACACATTCGAAAGTCCCTTAGCTTCTGTATTACGATGTAGACCTTGCACTTGCAAATAGAATGATGAAGGTTACCGCTTTCCATGCTCATGTAAATTTCTAGGAGAAAAGAACTCTGGTGCTTACATTGTTAACTATCCCCGCATCACCCGGGTAGCAACTATTTTTTTTCCTTCAAAGTGTCTATTTTTTTCTAAAGTGTCTTCTGCCAGAAAGCTGCATTTGGTGAAACACACCAGCGGGAAATGATTTCTGGAAAGATTCTTTAATGCCTTTAGGTCCAAATAATTGATAAAAAAAAAAAAAGAAAAAAGAAAACTTTCCTTTAGCCATATGATGAGGATAGCTGAGGTCATCCTCATAGTAGGAGAAACATCTATCAAGGGAGAATGATTCTCTGCAGAGGATCATCGGTAATTGATCCCATTCTGTGCCACATGTCTGAGAACCACATGCCAATTCGCGCAGCTAGCCCAGGCCCTGCCCCTAGGATAGGCCAGTTCTGTCTTATAGCTAAGCCAAACCGTTTCCTTATCCTTTGGTCATCCATAACTGAATTACTTAGAGCAAATTTATTTTAAGTATTTACCTTATCTCCTTCTTCCACTTCACATATTTGCTCCCGAGTTGAAGGGTTACATGTAGCAAACTTTTTCCCACTCTTGGATTCGTGCCATTCATTGTTGATAAATATCTAACCAGGAAAGGAAGTGTAACCAATTAGCTTTAGATCAAAATCATATAATTTCAACATACTAAGGACCTTAGGTGACGTCTTATCCATCTTGTCCACCTTCCCCTCTGCTGCTTCCCTCTCCCCTTCGACATCTTATAGATGAGACCCTGAGGGGAACAGAGTCCCAGGACCACATGACCAACAGATCAACCAGGACAGACTCGAAATTCAAGTTTTGGTCAAATAAAACTAAAGTCACTTAGAGATTTTTTTCTAAATTATTATTATTATCTTCAGCAATAACATGGATTCACAGAGGAATGGCTAAGTTAAGTGGTTAAATAGAGGCTGTGAATGGAATCTCATACCCTCATAGACTTTGGGGGAAGAGTCAATAGGTTTATATATATAAAAGTCCCAAGCAGTCCGCCTGCCCCTGAAGGGTAAGGACGCACCGAGCACTCCCTTTCTCCTTTCAGTGGCAACACTCAGCAAGATTGATTGCCAAGGAGCTCACTTTGAGGAGGATCTCACCATCGCCCTTCAGTTTTCACCAGTGCACATCAGCATGTCCCTCCCCAGCACATTCCCCTTAAAATGTGTATTTTCATAGCAAACCACCATGGCACATGTTTACCTATGTAACAGACCTGCACATCCTGCACATGTACCCTAGAACTTAAAATAAAAGTTGATAAAATGTCAAAAAAAAAACCCACAAAAACCTCCGAAGCTTGATAATAAACCAGTGTTGAAATACAAAGTTAAATGTCTGGGTTAGAAACTTTCCAGGTTACATTAAGAGATGTCACAAATAACTGTTTATGTAACCCACAGAAATCACTTTTCTGGGAACCTCAATGATCCAAAATGCAGATGAGAATGAAAATTTTTTCAACAAAAGACATCATGAGCAGACTAAGAAGAACATACGAAGTCCATGCACTGAAACATATGTACTATTTACTGTTAGTTTACACTAAGCTCTAATTGTCTTATTAATGTCACATTAAAAGAGAGGGCTTTTGGAAAAAACTAGGAACAGACATGACAGACAATATACAAAACACATTCCGACAGCACGGAGGTCCCCGGCTGCCCAGCCAGAAGACACACAAACTCCTGCTACACCAACTTGGAATGGCTTCCTCATCACAGCCTATCACAGCATCAGAAAAACCCCCGTGGCAGAAATGGCTGACACGCATGTCTCTCAAGTAAAATGCCGTCAGTAGTTTCTGAGTACAGAATTAGTTTATCAGGTTCCGTTTTTACATCTATCTGCATGTGGTATACATAGCTTTACTTTGCTTCTTTTTGAATTGTTTAAAGGAAGAATTGCATCCCTCAAGGGCTAATTTCAATTATTGTGAAATTGATTCATTTGAAACATTTGACTCCCCAGTGATGACAGATGAGAGAGGGCAGCCATCTCCTAAGCATGAGTCTTGGTTACATTCTCTGTATTGGGCTTCCTGTATAAACTCCACAGCTCCGGCTTAATACCTGGGTGATGGGTTGATCCGTGCAGCAAACCACCATGGTACATGTTTACCTATGTAACAAACCTGCACATCCTGCACATGTACCCCAGAACTTAAAAGTTGATAGAATGTTAAAAAAAAAAACCCCACAAAAACCTCTGAAGCTCATGGTGAGGAAACCTGGTCTGAGTCTGTTGGGGACCAAGCACAAGAGGCAGACTCTGGCTGGGCAGGTGAGCAGAGACCAGCTGCCCCCCAGTTTGGAATCCAGAACTGAAAGCATCGGTCACCAGTGGGATTTGCCTGTCTGGCTTCTGGAAGCTTAGCGTCTCCAATGTGAGGCCAGGCCCCCAGGGAAGCGCACCAGGAAAAGGCCAGGCTACAATTACAGGTTTATTCTTCCAGCTGAAACTAAATCCAAGAGTTCACTTTTGCCATCCAGCAAGTCATCACTTGGTAACAGCGAGAAATTAATAACTGGGGAAGAAGAGTTAAGTTAGTGCGGGGAGGAAAGTGCAGCCAGGAAGAGGGGCCCATTTGTAGAAAGATGAAATTTCGTGGGTTAGATAATAGAGACTGTCAGTGAAAATTGCTGATTCTAGGTCCTTCCTGGTATCAACTCCAAGGGGGAGGGAAAATGAGAAGGTGGCAGAAGAGAATATAAATAAGTGGGCTGAAAACAGATTACAATGATCGGATGTCTGCTATACTGCTATACTTCATCTCCAAGCATGCTCCTCCAAAAAAAATTACTGTTTGTTCATGACATTGATCTGTAACCAGCAACCTTAAAAAAAAATCAGACTGTTTGACTCTAACCATATTTTCCCATCACTATGTTTTTAATTTTGTAAAATCTTTTACTTTATACCACACTACAGTAGTAAGTAATCTTGTAAGTGGTTTCTACTGTTGATTTTTTCTCTCCACTAAAACAAAACAAAAGCACGAATATAAGGAAAGGGTATATAAATATGGTCTACTGATTATGCTGGCTGTATTGTTTTGAACTCCAAATCAGGGTAAAGGGTCTAGAAGGAATTGTTGTCTTTGATTTGTGGATTAGCATACAACAAACCTTACAGAGGTATAGCATTAAGCTACATTGAGCTGTAGACAGGGTTCACATTTTACTAAAGGAGCAGAATGACATGGAAGCAGGACGGAGCTGTAAAGTGTCTCAGGCAGAGCTGAAGATGACAGTCATACAAGTGAATCCTATTGATGCCGATTTCCAGTAACTTCCATCTGACAACAGGCCACTCAGCTAAACTCAAAAAGAATATGTTTTCAGAAAAGGAGATTTTGGGGAATTTTATTTTTCATAAGAGAGATAACAAAAACCGGTGTTTTAAAAATCAGAAAACTTTGAAGAGAATCCCTGCTACTGGAAGAAATTTTATAAGGAAAGAAAGAGGCCCTCTAAATTAGAAGGGACTTCTATCCTCTGAGATCTGTGTGGGGGCCCTGGAGGGGCTCTCAGCTCTCCAGAATCACACAGCATGACCCTAGAGAATGAAATGTTAACATGTGAGGACAAATGAAGGGGCTTTGACAAAGTCATCCTGAAAGTTGGACCACCCTGGGAAATGGCACTGCCGGGGCTAGGGCTCAGATGGACCAACTCTGGTGTGTTGTGTGCCCCATTATCGAGAAGCACCATGAGTCAGTTTTGGAAAATAGCAGACCACTGCCGGCTCCCATGCTCCACCGTCTGCTCTCCTGCCAGGCCACCCACCTGCCGGGCCACTCGCCCACTCTGGGCCTCGGTCCTGCACTTCAGTTTATCCCGCTCTTGCCTCGGCAGGCACTCTTGGTGGCCTCACTCTAGGCCGCCTCTCCAGTCCAGGCTCCCTGAGGACTGTGCCAGGGCACTGGTTGGCCACCCTCAGCCACACAAGCTGCCTGGGTCCACAACTGCTATGGGGAGGTCTCTGCAGAGATGGGCCAGGAGCCAGGACAGAGCAGGCAGCAGCACAGTCCCCCAACGGGTGAGGAGGGAGCAGCCGGTGTCAGGCAGTTGGGGCCTTTATCGCCTGGGAGACCACTCAAGATCCCAGCACTCCAGGCCGATCCACCAGCTTCCCTCAGCCTCATTCCTGCACTGGTTCCGTTTAACTGGCAAAGGTTGTGCACCCACCAAGACAACAGGCAACCATTGCTCTGTGAATTGTCTAAGGTCTCCATAAGGGCTACATCTACACTTTAAAAGTGTCCTAAAAATCATAGAGAAAGAGGTAAACTTTATGTATGTGGTCAGATTGCTGATAGGACTCAAAAACATAAAAAGTAAAAGGACCATAATACATGTACTGTCTGGTTTCTATATATATTATTTTGAAATCCTGTACAACCAAAAGAAAACAAACAACCTCCCCACTTAACCACCAGTAGCAGCAGCCAAGCACCTAGGGTTAGGGTCTTACAAAATTAGGGTACCATTTTCACTCTTCCCAGAATTCGTGCTGGAATTTTCACTCTGAAGCTGATATTACAAATAAAACTACATTCAGAATAATTTCCAGCGTTTAGTTTACAGCGACGTGTCTTTGTTGATTACAGAGCCTTCTGAAAACAGTTAATTTAAATGTCATGTGATCAGAGGCTCAGCCGACATTGGGAATTAAGTGCCAAGAGACCCAAATCTGAAGGCCACACATAGTGCCCTGCAACTTTCTCCGCTTGATTAAAATTCTTTGAGAAAGATAATTGCTACTTCTTAAAGTAAAACGGATGAGGAAATTCTCTAAGTGCGGTGTCAGCTGGAGTTGGGGGCTATGGATAAAAGCAAAAATCGAGAGAAGCCAAAGGTGGGGAAAGTTAAGGCAATGGCTCTCGGCCTGGCCTGTGCCTCTAAAGCGCCCCAGCACCGGCCCACGACAGACGCGCACGCCAGACAGCCTGGGGGTGTCCTCCATCGGGTCGCGCTTCCGGACCCGGGTCTCTTGGCCCTCCTCAGCCCCAGCTCAGAGGCCTCGGAGGCCTCACCATCTTCTTTTATTCCTTTCTGCCCCAGGCAGGTAATCTCACCGTTCTGCCAACGCTGTAGCCTCCCAGCCCACAGAGCAAGGAGGCAGAGAACCGTGCGCTTCTGCGGCGCGACGGAGCCTGGCCGCTCGGCCTTGCGACCCACCGCTGCCCAAAGGCCCAGATCTGCGACCTTCCGGAGCGCGCTCCTTGTCTGTAAACACCGGGACCTCTGGGCTCCGGGGAGGTTTCATCAGTAAGTGAGCACCTTCCTACTCCCCCTAGTTCTGCTGGTGAGCTGGGTATAAACTAAGCACGGAAGGTGCCAGATGCGCTTTGCTCGGAGGACCTGTTTCCCCAGTCTTCTAACTGCAGCTCCGCCATCGGCCTCCCGGACTCTCTCTTGGCGTTCTCGGGCACCTCCGACCCTCTCAAAGCCAGGCTCGTCCACCCCGGAAATCATCCCAGGGGTTTCTGGGGAGGGAGACCAGCGCGCTCCGGGTCAACGCGGCGCGCACCTCCACTCGCGATCAAAGCGGGCAGCGCAGGGACACGTCGGGGCCTCGCAGGGATGCGTGCAGCCTGGCACCGCGCGGGCGCTGGACGGCCTTGGTTTCCCGGCTTCGAGGCTCACAGCGCCGAGCCCCGCCGCCTGCGATCCCGCCCAAGATGTCCCGCGAAAGGTGCCGTTTCTAGAGGGCCGAGCCCGGGCAGGGAGGCTCGGGTCTCGGCAGCGCCCGGCGGACCCTCGGCCTGCTGCTCCCTCGCCCCCGCCGCCCCGAAGCTGGCTGCCCAGCGCAGAGGCCGGCGGCCGGCGGGTGGGAGGGGCGCCCACCTCACCTTGGTGAACTTGACCTCCAGGTTGCGGATGGGGCGCGGCAGGGCCGGCGGCTTCCTGTCCGGCTGCCCGTTTTCCACCGCCCCGTTAGTGGTGGCCATGGCTCCTCCGCGCTCCCCGGCCCGAGGCGCCCTAGTCTGCGGCGCACCGGTTCGGCCCGGGCACTGCGCAGCCTGCTCCCGGGGTGACAGCTCCCCGCCGCTTTATGCAGCGCCCCACGCCTCCCACCCGAGGGGGCCGTCTAATTGGCTGCAGGACCGGAGGAAGGGAGGGCGGGCTGCGGGAGGGAGGAGAGGGGAGCGGGGCCGGCCCGCCTCACCCCACCCCGCCCGCCGCCCCTGCGGGAGCCCGAGCGCCGGCAGCTCTACCCGCGTGCTGCGGACCGTCCCGGCGCCCGCGCCGCGCGCTCTCTCGCCCTGGAGGCTGCCTGTGGACGAGCTCCCCGAGGTGCCGCCGGGCCCCGGAAGTCGCAGGGCTGGGACACCCGACCCGGCAGGGAGCTGAGCCGCGGGGCCACGGCGCCCCGCTGCCTCCCCGAAGTCGGGCGGGCTCTCCCCGCGGCACCTGCAGCCCACTCCCAGCCGCCGCACAGCGCGCTCGCCCAACTTCGGCCGGCTCGCGGCGCTCCGGAATGCGCGCTCTCCGCCGGGCCCTGCGCCGCGCCCGAGTCGGGGCTCCTGGCGGGGCCGCCCCGCGTCGCCGCGCACGTGCCCTGGTCTTGGGTCCAGCCGCCCGATCCCCGCTAGCAGGACAGACGCCCGCTGCGCCCCACCCTGCCCGAGCAGGGACAGCCGGCGGGCGCACCCCGGCCCAGCTGGCCTGGAATTTCCCCGGGGCCCTGGGGCTTCACACGCAGTGGGGCAGAAGGCGAAAGCGAAGCGCCGGACCATTGCAGCTCTCCGCTGTGGAGCCCTGGCGCCGCTGGGCCTCTGACCTTCACAGGCGCACACCGCCTTCCAGCCCAGAGCCCGGGGTGCAATTGATTTGATTTTTTAAATGCATAAATTATACCTCGATTAAAAATGATAATTAAAAAAAGCACATGAGATCTTTGCTGCTAATCGTTTTAAGAGTTTAAATTCTTGTCACGCATTACTTCCCAGGAGGGGGAGGTAAGTCTAGCTCTTCTCCTTTTGCGATTTGGGAAACGCTCCGTCAACTCCCAGGACTTGACCCAGGCCCCATCTGAGACACGGAAGCGGCTTCTGATGCATGCCATTCCTCAGCTCGCTGGAACAAAGACCGGAGGCACGAACTCCTGACAAAAGCTGTGCTTTAATCCTCAGATAGGCTCAGCCCCTTCAGTCCATCTCTTTCTGTAGGTAACCCCGAGTAATCAACAATGGGGAGGGGTCTCCTTATTTTCCTGAGGCTCCTCCTGTTTTGAGGCCTCCGTGTCCATCTCTGTCCCCTGGTGTCCTTCTGGATAGAGGGGTAAGTTTTGAAGCTTTTGGAAACCCCACATCTGACCCTTACCCTGGGGTGGTGGAAGGTCTTGTGCTGTTATGGCCTGGAGTGCACAGCTGAGGCCGGGGAACGGGGATAATGGACCCTCGAGCGCGGCAGCCTTGACCAATATCGGCTGGCTAACACTGGCGAGTCTGAGCAATGCCAGCTCTTTCCTCAGCTGCTTCTGCAAATCCGGGGCTCCCTGCCCTCTTGGCTGGCCCCATGGCTCCCACTCAGATCTCCTGAAAACATCTGGGCAGATGTGCTATGCCACGGCCCCCGGCTGGGTGCTGAGCCCTAGCGTTTGGGTGCCTGAGCCCAAGAGGACTGTCAGGGTGTAGTGACAAACCCCTCCTGCATGGATAGAGGCCAGGGGCCCAAGGCCAGTGGGTGCAGCAGGCCCCAGGAAGCTGCAACTAGGGATGCTTTACAAACTGAACTCCCATTCTGAGACTTTATCGGGGGTCCTTGATGGTTGAAATTATGTCACTGCCAGGATTTTTTTTTAAAAAATCTGAAATAAAATTTATAGAGGAAACTGTGTTAATTAAATAATTGCTGGATTGATCGGGGAGGCAAATGGGGTTGAGCTTAGAACTCTGCTCCTTTAGGGAAGACAGTCGAGCCTGTTTGGTCAAAGATAGACAGTCACCACTTTGTTGGCTATGAAGTCAGGAATGAAAGCCACCTCACCTCACACTCAGACATCCTTGTGACCCGAGGTGTCTGGTCTCAGGAGCCAGTTGCAAAGATGCCGACTGGCTCACCTGCAGCTCCTCCGTTTGATACCCACGTGATCCTGGGAGCCTGAGATCAGACTGGAGCACTCAGCCATAGACTTTGTCACAGTAGGTGGCTCCCAGAGAGCAGGTCAGGAGGATGGGCCTAGCTCTGGGCTTGTCCAGACAAGCAGGCTCTACCTCTGCTCCCATCGGCGGGAGGGGTGGAGGCCAATGCGCTTCTCCCCATTTTACGGGTGAGTAAACAGAGGCGTGCAGACACTTGCCCCAGACATCACCATCGGCCGAGAAACTAAGGCCAGACTCTGTGAGAGTGGGTGGTGCAGTGCAGGGAGGAGAGGCTTCTCTGACACTCCTCTGACCTATTCTTTCAAGCAGGTGAGCACCTATGACCCAGGGTGGTCCCATGTCACTGGGGCTGCATAGGGCACAGTGAAGACACGAAGGGCTTTGAAGGTCAAAAATGGCAGGAGTATCCCTCTTCGTTGTGCCTTTCCTAGGAACCATATCTCCTAGCTGTGGCCTCAGAGGCAGGGACCACAGGGGCCGGGAAGGAGGAAGATTTATTTTTGCTCACAGTGGGTTGCTGGGTGTTTGGTTCAGTGATGAGGTGCCTGAGCATCGGAGATGGCAGAGGCCCAGCCCCTTCTGCTCACATCCCTGAACTGAGTCCCAGCTATGCACCCTTGGATGGGATATTGATCTCTCTGGACTTCAGTGTTCTTTTCCATAATCTCCTTCCCACTTTACAGTGTTTGGGAAGGCTTAAGCAAGATAAGGCTCTCAAGAAGTGCTACCTACATACCAGCTCTTCATGTTCATATTCTTCCTGGAGACTGGTTCCTCTTTGCTGGCTTTTCTTCTTGGAAGTCAGCAAGTTCCCCCCACTTGTCTCTGGCTTGCGGGAGCCCCCCAGGTCAACAGTCCCTCTGCTCATTTCATTGTGAAAAAGTATTTATTCATTTTGTTTCCAGCTCTGTGGTGCTGCCGTTGTCTGCTGTTTGTCTTGTTGGTGCATCAAATGAGCTGAGTCCAAGACATGTCATGTTGCAGGCTTGTTTGCGGATGAACACTCAGTAAAAAGAAGCATGAATAAAAGACAAAGATAAAACAGAAGTCAGGTGGTCACCCCCTAAGTTCAACCTCATTCCATTTCTAAACCCATAATCATTTGTGGGTGATGTTGAGGTCTGAAGCAAATGTCGTGAATAATGATGATGACGTTGATGAACCCCCTACTGTGTTTCATGTTATTTCAGATCTGGTACCTGAGCCTTGTGGAGAGACGCCCAGGTCTGCTGAGTACCCCTTGTGTCCCCACAGCCTCTGGCCAGCTGCAGAGCTGCCCCTCCCACCCAGTCTACTCACCTCCCTCAGTGTCGTGGAGTTGAGGCAGGGGCCTGGGTCTTGGGTGTGCGTTCTGAACCCTTCCTAGACAGCCAGGCCCCTGGGCTGAGGGTCGTTCTTTGATGTAGGGAAGCCCGGTCACCCCACTGTGCAGCACTCAGGCCAGCGCTTGGGTGACTCAGGGAGGTGACCTCACTTCAGGTGTTTTGGCTACAAAATGGGGGTGGCATGTGCCCCTGTGGTGAGGGAGGGCTGACTTCACTGTGAGCACCTCCCTGCTGGTATCAATGAAGTCAATTCCATGTTTCATGTGAGTCATTCGGTATCGCCTCAACCTGACTAGAATAGGCAACTACTTACCTTTGAAGCTCACCGTAAATTAAGACCCATCAAATACTACAATATCGTTCTGTCCTCAAGGAACACACAAACAAATCTTTTTCCCTGCGAGTTTCCATCAGTGATTGATGATATCGAGGCAGGAGCACCCCAGGTTGGAGAAAGAGGAGCTGATAACACCCAAACAGGTGAAGAGAAAGGAGCTGCCAGCCCACCACACAGCTCCACCAGCTGCTTTCTCTCCAGCCCTGCCAGTCCTTTCTGGCCCTGGGAAAGGCCTTCCCTACACAATGTTAGGCTGAGGCAAATCAGTCTTGGACCAGGCAGAAGCCAACGGAGAACTCATTACATAAAAGCAAAGAGACATCATGGTATTTGTGGGTCAGGCCTCAGTGAAGCCACACACACATGCACACACACATACACACATACACATGCATGCACACATGCACACACACACATGCACACACACACAGCCTGCCAGTTCACAGCTGCCAGAGATTTCCCCTTGGTCTGTCTTCCAGTGGATGAGAGTTGTGGCCCAGCCAGGAGAGAACATGGAGGGTAAGGTCGAGAGAGTTGGGTGAGTACCCACTAGTTCTCTCCTTTCTTGCCAGTGGAATCCCATGTTATCGAGGGTGGCAGTGGGCTTTGATAAACATATTTCCCAGCCTCTCTTGCAGAAGTATAAGCTGAAGTTTTTGGTTTGGGCTTCCAAAGAAGCTCTTAGGCATGGTGGCTTATGCCTGTAATCCCAGCACTTTGGGAGGTCGAAGTGGGAGGATCACTTGAGGCCAGGAGTTCAGGACCAAAGAAGCTCTTTACATGGGACTGAGTCAGCTGAAAGGCTCTTCTTCCTTTCTGCTTCCTGGAACACAGACATGAGAGCTGGGTTTCCAGCAGCCATCATGTAACCATAGTGCAATTCTGAAACGCAAGTTCCATGGTAAGGAAGTTGGAAGAGACACTTAGGAAGAACGTGGGTCCCTGATGGCCCTGGAACCAGCCCTTCATCCCTGGATATTTTTTCTTGGATTTTTTTTTCATGTGAGAAAAAGGAAAATCCCTGTATTATTAAAGCCCACCATTTGGGTTTTCTGTTATATGTGGCCAACTTAATCGTAAGCAGCATAGCTGGCTGTTGGCCATCGCTATGACAAGAAGAGCAAAATTTTAACTCAAGTGGAATAATGATCTCATTTTTGTATAAACGGAGCAGCACAGACATAAAAATCTTATCACCGTCTCTGTTATTTTGACCTTAATCAAATAACCTTGATGCACTGTGCTCAGGTTTATAGTATGTTAAAAAACAAAGACAAAAACTAGCTCTGGGATGGAATAAATGGAGTAAGCTCATTGATTCATTGGATGATGAGGTCCTACTAGGAAAGAGAATCTCTGTGGTACAAAAGCCCCGTGGAGCTGCCATCCTCTGGTGCTCATAGGTGTTAGTTGTGTCCTCACATCTACTGAGGAAGGCACCAACACTCAGAAAGATTGAGTGACTGAAAAAGTCCCTGGGTCACCCAGACCTGGAAGATACTTGGTCAGGCCAGCACTCAACTCAGGCAGCAAGAAGTCGACTTTGTTTTAAAGTAAACAAAATGTCACTCCATATAATCAGTGAATTTTGCTCATAATACTTCACACCCCTCAATACCACCACCAGCCACTCTCAGTGATGTGAGAAGTTGTTTGCAGACTTTCTAATCTCCTTCAAAATTCAAGAATTCTGAATTTTGAGCCACACTTTTTGGGGTTTCAGTTCAATTTACTCCAGACAAAACATACTTCCTGGTTAAAAGGAAAATTGTTTAAGGGGTCTTACAAAAGAAAGGGTTCAGGAAGATTCTTGGACACAAAGTGGTTCTTGCTAAATAATTGTCCTGAGATAAGCCTAAGAGAATCAGAAACATACACATTGAATTTCCCTTGAAATTCACATGGGTATAACACTGTTGGGAAGGGGGGCTTAGCAACATGCATTTTGCCAAACCCAAAATGTTTGAAAAATGATTTGAGTATGTGCACGTTTGGCAAATCACTCTTGGGTTCATCTATCCTAGCCCCACAGTGACAAGACTTTCCCCCTGCCCTTCATCCAGGACCCCCTGTAAAGGAGCATTAGTTACCCAAGAATCTTCCCTTGGATTTTTGCCATGATGTGAGTCCTAGGGTGGAGACCAAGGTGGGGGATGGAGGGGTTGTCAGAATCTGTGTCCTCATGGGAATGCCTGGGGATCCTCTTGCAGTTGTGTCTTTGTGTAATGAGAGTTACTCAGGCAGCACTCTCGAGGTTCCCCTGTAATCAGAAAGCGTCTATAAAGCACATCATGTCTTATAACATGTTTAGGCAGACAGGAAGCCTGTTATGTATGTAGCAGAGAGGAAACCTATTTATGTATATTTTCATCTAGTTTCATATGGCATTATGGTGATTCTAAAACACTCCACCCCCAGGGGAATAGATTAATTAGTGACCTATAGTATTTTCATACTTATAATGTCCTTTATTATTGAGCATATCTGCAAGCATTGAGTTTGCATTACATTACACTCTATTATACATTACATTGTATTATATATTATATTATTTGCAAAGATAGTTCATCAATTAAGAGACAATGAATTGGATATGGTGTATTTGCCACCAGTGATAGTAAATAAACATGAATATTAGGAACAAAACATGGGATTATAGACTTTATAAGGTGCGTGTAAATGTGCATCTTCTATATTCCATGGATACTTCAGCTATTATGAATTTCAGCGCATTTTTTTTAAGCCCAGGAAGTCCTAAGCTTTTCCACCTGCTTACAATGTCCAGAGATTTCACTGCAGTTCTCCTGTTGGCCACTAGATGTCACAGGACCAAGTTGAGTAGGAAGTTGCCACTGAAGTTCGTTCTATGAGAGAAGCAGGTATTTCCCAACTTAGCAATAAATGGCACTGCAAGAGCTTGTTCACAGTACAGTGCCCAAAACTTCAATTGCACCACAGACATCATGCTAGAACTGGTGATTAGTGCCCAGGCTAGCCCACAAAAGCCTACTCGCTTCTCCATAAGCCTAAAATGGGTTCCTAGCTTTGAGATGAAACAGATGTGGGTGCTGTTCTCAGCTCAGGGAGAACTTGGGCCTAATCTTTTTGAACCACTGCTTCCTTTTCTGAAGACGGGAGTAATAATTCCTGCTCAGCAAGGGAGTCATGGGGGTAGGTGAGAGTGGGGGTGCGACAAGTACATTTGCAAGAAGATAGACAAGACATCACTGCTGCCTGACCCTTGATGAAGCTCGCAGAAAGCACCACCCAGAACCTTGTCCTACTGGCTGTGAGGCATCACCCCTGAGCTGGCTGCTCTGTTGGGCCCTGGGTGCCCACCTCATCCCCATCCCTACCTGTCCCTCTCACAGACAAGACAACCCAGACCCTCCAATAGAAATTTGCAAAGGAATTGCAAAAGGATAAATAATGGCAAAGGATAAGTGTGTATGAGCCTAGGAGTTTAGCCTTGCAGGTGGGTAGACTGGGAAGGATTCCCACGGGGCATTTGCCAGCCTCATTGTTTAATCTCCCTTGGTCACAGATTCCTCGTCTGTAGAAGATGTTGGTACCTCCTTCATGGGATGAGAAATGCAACTGAGATCGCTGATGTGACAGGGCCAGCCCCTGCCTGGCGTATGGTGGATGCTCGGTTTATGTCACTTGAGAGACTTTCTTGCTAGGGAGATGGACTTCAGTCTCTTCCTTCAGCCCTGGCCAAGAAGCCTCCAGCTGGGCGGGCAGCTTCTCAACCCTTCTAGAACTTTCTTCCCGGTCTTCTCTCTGATCCATGCTACAGGCGGCTTTCAGCAGCTCCAGACTCTTCTCTGGCTCATGCCAGGCTCCATTCCCCCAACACCCATCCCTTCACTTGTATTTGTGCTTCACTGCAACACAGCAGACACTTTTGGGGCTTCTTCTAGGAATCTATCTGGCTTTGGGTTTCTGAACACCCAACTCTGCCCCGACTCGCTTCTCTCTCTCCTGTTTCATTAGCCATGTATCAGGGCTGATTCTTCTCAGTCTTTTTAGTTTCTTCCCCATGCTGCCTCTCAGGCATTGGTGGGGCACTGGCAGCACTGTGTAGACAAGGAGCTTGACTCTCATCAGAATGTCCTGATTGATTAGCGATGTCTTTCGTGGGCACAGGATGCAGGCAAGCCCTAGAAACTGGCCTTCTTACATGGTGACACGCACAGGCGTCACCAGGGATCTTGTTGGCAGGCAGGTTGCATTCATAGGTCTGATGTGGGGCTCAGGGTTCTGCCCTTCTAACAAGCTATTAACGAGTATCTAACAAGCTACTAACGAGTATCCAACAAGCTACGGACGAGTATCCAACAAGCTACGGACGAGTATCCAACAAGCTACGGACGAGTATCCAACAAGCTACGGACGAGTATCCAACAAGCTACGGACGAGTATCCAACAAGCTACGGACGAGTATCCAACAAGCTACTGACGAGTCTCCAACAAGCTACTGACGAGTCTCCAACAAGCTACTGACAAGTCTCCAACAAGCTACTGACAAGTATCTAACAAGACTAACAAGTATCCAACAAGCTACTGACGAGTATCCAACAAGCTACTGACGAGTATCCAACAAGCTACTGACGAGTATCCAACAAGCTACTGACGAGTATCCAACAAGCTACTGACGAGTATCCAACAAGCTACTCACGAGTATCCAACAAGCTACTAACAAGTATCCAACAAGACTAACAAGTCTCCAACAAGCTACTAACAAGTCTCCAACAAGCTACCGACAAGTATCCAACAAGCTACTGACAAGTATCCAACAAGCTACTGACAAGTATCCAACAAGCTACTGACAAGTATCTAACAAGCTACTAACGAGTATCTAACAAGCTACTGACAAGTATCCAACAAGACTAACAAGTATCCAACAAGCTACTAACAAGTATCTAACAAGCTACTAACGAGTATCCAACAAGACTAACGAGTATCCAACAAGCTACTGACGAGTCTCCAACAAGCTACTGACAAGTATCCAACAAGCTACTAACAAGTATCTAACAAGCTACTGACAAGTATCCAACAAGCTACTAACAAGTATCCAACAAGCTACTAACGAGTATCTAACAAGCTACTGACGAGTATCTAACAAGACTAACAAGTATCCAACAAGCTACTAACAAGTATCCAACAAGCTACTAACGAGTATCCAACAAGCTACTGACAAGTATCTAACAAGCTACTAACGAGTATCTAACAAGCTACTGACAAGTATCTAACAAGACTAACAAGTATCCAACAAGCTACTAACAAGTATCCAACAAGCTACTGACAAGTATCCAACAAGCTACTAACAAGTATCTAACAAGCTACTGACGAGTATCCAACAAGCTACTGACAAGTATCCAACAAGCTACTAACAAGTATCCAACAAGCTACTAACGAGTCTCCAATAAGCTACTAACAAGTCTCCAACAAGCTACTGACAAGTATCCAACAAGCTACTGACGAGTATCCAACAAGCTACTGACAAGTATCCAACAAGCTACTAACGAGTATCCAACAAGCTACTAACGAGTATCCAACAAGCTACTAACAAGTCTCCAACAAGCTACTGACAAGTATCCAACAAGCTACTGACGAGTATCCAACAAGCTACTGACGAGTATCCAACAAGACTAACGAGTATCCAACAAGCTACTGACAAGTACCCAACAAGCTACTGACAAGAATCCAACAAGCTACTGACAAGTATCTAACAAGACTAACAAGTATCCAACAAGCTACTGACGAGTATCCAACAAGCTACTGACGAGTATCCAACAAGCTACTGACGAGTATCCAACAAGCTACTGACGAGTATCTAACAAGCTACTGACGGGTATCTAACAAGCTACTAACAGGTATCCAACAAGCTACTAACAAGTATCCAACAAGACTAACAAGTCTCCAACAAGCTACTAACAAGTCTCCAACAAGCTACTGACAAGTATCCAACAAGCTACTGACAAGTATCTAACAAGCTACTGACAAGTATCCAACAAGCTACTGACAAGTATCTAACAAGCTACTAACGAGTATCTAACAAGCTACTGACAAGTATCCAACAAGACTAACAAGTATCCAACAAGCTACTAACAAGTATCTAACAAGCTACTAACGAGTATCCAACAAGCTACTAACGAGTATCTAACAAGCTACTGACAAGTATCCAACAAGCTACTGACAAGTATCTAACAAGCTACTGACGAGTATCCAACAAGCTACTAACAAGTATCCAACAAGCTACGGACGAGTATCCAACAAGCTACTGACGAGTATCCAACAAGCTACTGACAAGTATCCAACAAGCTACTGACAAGTATCCAACAAGCTACTGACAAGTTTCTAACAAGCTACTAACGAGTATCTAACAAGCTACTGACAAGTATCTAACAAGACTAACAAGTATCCAACAAGCTAGTAACGAGTATCCAACAAGCTACTAACGAGTCTCCAACAAGCTACTAACAAGTCTCCAAGAAGCTACTGACAAGTATCCAACAAGCTACTGACAAGTATCTAACAAGCTACTAACAAGTATCCAACAAGCTACTAACGAGTATCCAACAAGCTATTAACAAGTCTCCAACAAGCTACTAACAAGTATCCAACAAGCTACTAACGAGTATCCAACAAGCTACTAACGAGTATCCAACAAGCTATTGACAAGTCTCCAACAAGCTACTGACAAGTATCCAACAAGCTACTGACGAGTATCCAACAAGACTAACGAGTATCCAACAAGCTACTGACAAGTACCCAACAAGCTACTGACAGGTATCCAACAAGCTACTGACAAGTATCTAACAAGACTAACAAGTATCCAACAAGCTACTGACGAGTATCCAACAAGCTACTGACGAGTATCCAACAAGCTACTGACGAGTATCCAACAAGCTACTGACGAGTATCCAACAAGCTACTGACGAGTATCCAACAAGCTACTAACGAGTATCTAACAAGCTACTGACGGGTATCTAACAAGCTACTAACAAGTATCCAACAAGCTACTAACAAGTATCCAACAAGACTAACAAGTCTCCAACAAGCTACTAACAAGTCTCCAACAAGCTACTGACAAGTATCCAACAAGCTACTGACGAGTATCTAACAAGCTACTGACAAGTATCCAACAAGCTACTGACAAGTATCTAACAAGCTACTAACGAGTATCTAACAAGCTACTGACAAGTATCTAACAAGACTAACAAGTATCCAACAAGCTACTAACAAGTATCTAACAAGCTACTAACAAGTATCCAACAAGCTACTGACGAGTATCCAACAAGCTACTGACGAGTGTCTAACAAGCTACGGACGAGTATCCAACAAGCTACTGACGAGTATCCAACAAGCTACTAACGAGTATCCAACAAGCTACTGACAAGTCTCCAACAAGCTACTGACAAGTATCCAACAAGCTACTAACAAGTATCTAACAAGCTACTGACAAGTATCCAACAAGCTACTGACAAGTATCTAACAAGCTACTAACGAGTATCTAACAAGCTACTGACAAGTATCCAACAAGACTAACAAGTATCCAACAAGCTAGTAACGAGTATCTAACAAGCTACTAACGAGTATCCAACAAGCTACTAACGAGTCTCCAACAAGCTACTGACAAGTATCCAACAAGCTACTAACAAGTATCTAACAAGCTACTAACAAGTATCCAACAAGCTACTAACGAGTCTCCAACAAGCTACTGACAAGTATCCAACAAGCTACTAACAAGTATCTAACAAGCTACTAACAAGTATCCAACAAGCTACTAACGAGTATCCAACAAGCTATTAACAAGTCTCCAACAAGCTACTAACAAGTATCCAACAAGCTACTGACAAGTATCCAACAAGCTACTAACAAGTATCCAACAAGCTACTGACGAGTATCCAACAAGCTACTGACGAGTATCCAACAAGCTACTGACGAGTATCCAACAAGCTACTGACGAGTATCCAACAAGACTAACAAGTATCCAACAAGCTACTGACAAGTACCCAACAAGCTACTGACAAGTATCCAACAAGCTACTAACAAGTATCTAACAAGACTAACAAGTATCCAACAAGCTACTGACGAGTATCCAACAAGCTACTGACGAGTATCTAACAAGACTAACGAGTATCCAACAAGCTACTGACAAGTATCCAACAAGCTACTGACAAGTATCTAACAAGCTACTAACGAGTATCTAACAAGCTACTAAGGAGTATCCAACAAGCTACTGACAAGTATCTAACAAGTTACTGACAAGTATCCAACAAGCTACTGACAAGTATCTAACAACAAGCTACCGACAAGTCTCCTCCCTAGACTGGCAGCATGAGCATTTACTGGGAGCTTGATAGAAATGCAGACTCCCAGGCCCTGCCCTAGACTTATGGAGCCGGAATCTGCAGGTTGACAAAAGCCCCACCCAGGAGCTTCAAATACACATCACGGTATGAGAAGGCCACCAGGCTCTGGTCTGGCTAATACCTGGCCTCTTAGGAAAAGCAATCTCTGCCCCACCAAGAGCCCACCTTGTCAGAATGGCTGAAACGAGCTCCTCTTTTTCTTGTTCTCTGTTTATTTTCAGGGTGGAGATGACATCACCTTCTACTGTGAGACCAAGGATAGCCCAGTACTGGTCCCAGTCAAGATCCCAACTGCCCCCACTGTTTAGAGGCTCCTTACAGCTATACCCAAGGGAGTGTTTTTGAAGGATTTTAATCAACACACTTTTATAAGATGAGAGTCTAGAAGTACCAGGGCAACCCTATTAACAAGAGGTTGTATCTTCATTATATCGCATGCAAATTGCTCTTTACATTGCTCTTGAATTCTGGGGCTTGAGGAAGGCAGGCTCACTGAGATGGGATGTATACTCTGGGGAAGAAGGAGGGACCCTCTGTACAGTGGAAGTTAGGCCCTGTGCCTGTCGGAGAGGCTGCAATGAATCTTACCAGGCTAAGAGCCCCACTTTGGGATGTGAGGCCCCAGGGGCAACAGGGCACGACAAAGTGTTTCCCCAGAATGGCTGAAGGGGACATCAAAGGGACAAGTGTGGACAGAGGACAGTTGAAGCAGGCAATGGGAAGACTGAGATGGCCCCAAGCCTCAGGTTGCAGAGGTGAGGCAAGGACAGGGTGGGGCCGTCCACGTGGGCTCAGAGCAGCCGCCCTGACTCAGGCTGAGTGGTTTGAGATGAAGGCTACAGGCAGGCTGTCTCGGGCACTCAGCCCCGCCCCGAAGTGGCCCAGGCTCCTCCGTGAGAGCATTGACTTTAGGAGTTGTGCATGTTCCAACTCAGGAGGTGGCCACATTATTATATACATATGATTTTGTAGACACAGAATTATAATGATGTATTTATTTATGTAGTTCTTCTTTGCCATCGGTCTTCTTTACTAGACAGAGCTCCCATTTACGGTATGAACTGAGAGAGATTCAGTAGCTAGTTCCAGGCTCCCCGGCTCCGGCACTTGCATCTCTAACCCCTGGGGTACCTGGCGGAGGTCTCTAACCCTCAGCTTCCTTCTCTGCAAAAGTGGGTGGCTTGGCAGTGCACAGCTATGGGGACAGCATGGTGTCCCTGTGCTGGGATGTTAAGGAAATGGACCTCTCCAGGTGGGGGTGCTGGTGCTGGTGCTGGCTGGGTGTGTGGTCACCCTTCAGCTGCTCAAGGAGGGGTCTCCAAGGCTACGGCGCATGTATTGGCCAAGGTTAGCCTTGTGATTGGTCCCAATGGAATGGAATGGAAAATTGACTGAGGGAAGAGAAATTTTTCTGTGATACCCGAACGAAGGAATACCTTCTGAAGTGGAACTAACTAAAGCATGAGGAATGACCCGGAGAATGAAGGAATAAAGCCTAGTGCCACACCACTCTCCTGCCCAATTCCCAATCCCTTTCCGCTCAGAATCAGCTGCCCCCCCGCAGCAAGGACTCCCAAGATCTCCCTCTACACTGCCTCGGTGCTGGCTGGCCAGGGTGCCCTCTGTTGCTAAAACAGAATCACTCACTTCAACTCAGGGCCTTTGCGATCACCACTGCTCCCGCCTGGAGTGCTCTTTTCCTCAGATCTTTGCATGACTGATCTCTCCTCAGGAAAGTCTCAGCTTAAATGCCGCCCCCTCAGAGAGGCCTCCCCTGACCAGTCTGTCTGAAACCCCACGACCTCACCCTTCCCTCCCACATCCCTTTCTGTCATCTTTATGGCCCTGATTATACATTTCCTCTTTGTTTGCTGATGGACTCCTGATTCTAGAACTGAAGCGCAAAAATGCAGGGGACTCGCCCACCCCGACACCAGCCACCAGGTGGCGTCATTAACCCAAGACAGCTTGGTACCTACTATTGCAAGGGGTCCCCAAATACTCAAAATTGGCACCTTCACCAACTAGGAGTTGGATAGTTTATTAGCAGATTTGCAGTGAATGCATCAGGACTAATAGTCTTTCCAGAACAAATTAAAATGAGGCCTTAGGTTGGTGTCATAAAAAACAAGTTCTGCTTGTTTTCCCACCCATGCCTGGGACGTTTACAGATGAAGTAACCCTGTCAGTGCTTAGCATAGTGTCGTATCCCTGGCGGAGACCAGAGAGATCTCCAAAACCTAAGTCTTTAGAAACTCTGCACCTGTGTCACAAGTGTGTGTCCGTGGCCATGGAGTTAGCTGTTAGCGAGGGTGGAGGAGCCCAGGCCACCTGACTCCCAGCCTGGGATGCCTTCTTCCATGCCATGTGGAAACCCATGACCCCAGGCCTGTGCCAAAGCACCCTCTTGGTTTGTATCTTGTAAGAGGTAGAATGGTTAATCCTGAACAGAGTGGACTTCTGGTAAGCCAAAGGGTTTTTTGCTCAGTTACAAAGCATTTTAGGAGCTAGGCACCATAACTACAGAAAAATAAGACATCCCTCAAAGAGTCTGTAATGTAATGGAGAGAATAACTATGTCTGGTAGAATAATGAGTGATGAATTCAAGATGTTAATGACATCCTGGAGTGGAAAGAGTAGAGGTAAGGGATGGTCCTCTTGGGTATAGGGAAGGTTTTTAAAAAGAGGGAAATGTCTAAGATTGTGTGGTTGGGCCTCTGTGTTGTCACTCTATTTTGGCAAAATAAAAGCCGGCAGCATTGTTGTAACCATATTGAAAGCTCCAGGGAGTTCCAGCTTTGCATCTGGGCGAGAATATGCCGACTGTGCTGGGGCCCTGGGGCTGGGAGCTTGGTGGCCCGTCATCCTGCTGGCCTGCCATTTCTGCCCAGTCCTAGCATCTCCGGCAGAAGGTATTTTTAGGGTGTGCTTTAAAGACGGACAACTCCTCAGACAGTCACCAAATGGCTTCAAACTCTGAAAATGCTGAAAGTAGGCTTGACTTTGCTGTTGCTAGGTAGTATCCTGCCTCTATGTTGGGACACAAAATAAAGGCCACCAATCTTTTAGAGGTAGTAGAATTCCTCCCGAGGTGGGTTGGAGAGCATTCACACCCCCACCTGTCTCCCTCCATCTTACACTGGTGCTCAGGAAGCTGCACTGTCAGGCTGTGTGGCACAACCACCTGGGCATGTTGTATTTGGGGTGTGGTCTCAAGAAGGGAAACACTTTTGGTTATGCTTTTCTTTTTTCTTTCTTTCTTTTTTTTTTTTTTTTGAGGCAGAGTCTTGCTCTGTTGCCCAGGCTGGAGTGCAGTGACACAATCTTGGCTCCCTGCAACCTCTGCCTCCTGGATTCAGGTGATTCTCCTGTCTCAGCCTCCCGGGTAGCTGGGACTACAGGCACGTGCCACCACACCCAGCTAATTTTTGTATTTTTAGTAGAGACAGGGTTTCTCCATGTTGGTCAGACTGGTCTCAAACTCCTGACCCCAGGTGATCCGCCCGCCTTGGCCTCCCAAAGTGCTGGGATTACAGGCATGAACCACTGCGCCCGGCCTGGTTATGCTTTTCTTAAAATGTAGTTTGCAGCCATAAGCTAGTACATAGAACAATCTCTATTTTACGTTGCATATAGGGACTCATAAGCAAACTTACTTTTTAGCCTTAAGTTGTGAAGGATTTGGTATCTATTACATGGATTAAATAGGAAAAAAGTTTGAGGTAGGTGGCCTGGCACACATTGTCTGTAACAGATACTGCTTACCTATAGGCCCCTCTCATCTAGCAGCTTCCTAGCAATCTAGCAACAATCCAGCAACTTCCTTTCTGCTAACCTTTGTGATTGAAGAAACTTATTTTTGGTAACTTTCCCAATCCACAAAACCAATCCCATTTTAAGGTGGGAAAGTGTAGTGTAACAATGGGATCACTGTTTTTTTGTTGGTGAGATGAAAATGTTTAAGCTTGGCCCTAACACCAGTTGCTATTGAAAGGTACTGCCTTGTACAAAATAACAAACCAAATCCCAAACTGTCTGTTTATGGTTATTACGGTTCACTTCATTAAGCCATAACTCTGATTACATTCTTTCTCCTGCCCTACCCTGAAGGCTGAGCTCTGAGGCCAGGGGGCCGAGCCTGCTCTTATCTGGGAACTGCCGTGTCCAAAAACATATTTGGGCAAAATAGATGAGTTGTAGACAAAGGGAACTCTCAGGCTTTGAGGGGACCTTACCTGAGGGGATCCTTCCGAGCCCTGGAGTCATGCTGCCCCTCAGCTCTTGAGGCCTCAGGCTCCTTCCGAGCCCTGGAGTCACGCTGCCCCTCCTGAGCACCTCGGCTCTTGAGGCCCCAGGTTCCTGTTGCACCTGCAGAGATTCAAGTGAGAAATCTCTGGTTGGAGAAGGTGCAGGTGTGAGTTTGCTTTAATCTGAGATAATAATGCAGACTCTCAAAGAATGAGATGGAGTGAACAGAGAGAAGCCCACGGTTGTGGGTACGGAGTGTGGATGTCCCTGAGCCTCCGTGTGTCAGCCCATCTGTTAAGTCAGCTTTCATCTTCGTGACATTTTCCCAGGGCTCTCTCCTGCTATAAACGACTCATGAAACACATGAATTAGAGACCATCCTCAACCCCATGCAGGCAGCCCTTGACAGTGTGCTCTTGGGGCAGAGTTCTGGCCTCAAATGCACCTTCAGGAGCATTCCTTTGCTCAAGAGGCTGAGTATGGAGGAGGAAAGAAGGCAGGCAAGGGAGGTGGGTTGCTCTGGGTTCCATTCTCCCCCTCAGTGGTGTGGGACCTTCAAGCTCTTTTGCCTCTCTCTCAGCCTCCTCACCTATAAAATTCAGTCACACCTACTCATGGGGCAGCAGCTAGTCCCTGGTGATGGGCTCCACGAATGGAGCCTCCTGGTGTTCATGTCTCTGTACGGTCCCCGGCAATGCTAACTCTGGGTTGGTCCGGCCACTGCGTCAACTACAGAGTGCTGAGTCATGGCAGGCCAGTTCCAGGCCTGATCCTTGGGAAACTGGGCAACTTCTGCCTCTGTACTTTTGGGGGCCTGAGCGTCCATGTAGGAAGTCCAGGTAGCCTTCAGGAGAGACCACATGGAAAATCCATGTGCAGAGGGAGAGGCCCTAGCACCCCAAGGAGAGACAGACAGGCTCAGGTGTCCCAATGTCCTAGCTGAGCCCAGCCTCCCAGGCACTCCTGCCAAAGCTCCAGGGAGGTGAATGCAGTCACCTTGGAGGTCCAGCCACTGCCGCCACCTGACTGCAGCTGGATGAGACCCCAAACAAGACCAGCAGAGGGACCCTCTAGTTGAGCCCCAGTGAACCCTTAGAATCATGAGAAATTCAAAAAATGCCTGTTGTTTTAAGCTCTGAGCTCAGGGGCAGTTTGCTAAGCAGGGACAGATCACACGACATGGGTATAACCTAAAGTCAGGAATGCCAGCTGCCTGCATCACCCCCACGGTGAGGATCGGAAAGATTTTCTGTTAAGTCTCAATGCAGCTCCTGGCACATGGAGGGTGCTCAAAAATAGCCGGTTTTCTTATAAATAAATGCAAATAGGTGGTTTTCCCTCTCCTGTGCCCTAATTAGTCTAAACACTGACCTCTCATGGGCCCTGGCTCCTGATATCCTTAAATCTTTTTTTTTTTTTTTTTTTTTTTTTTTGAGATGGAGTCTAACTCTGTTGCCCAGGCTGGAGTGCAGTGGCCCAATCTTGGCTCACTGCAACCTCCACCTCCTGAGCTCAAGAGATTCTCCTGCCTCAGCCTCCTGAGTAGCTGGGATTACAGGCACACGCCACCATGCCTGGCTAATTTTTGTAAAGACGGAGTTTCACCATGTTGACCAGGATGGTCTCGAAGTCCTGACCTCAAGTGATCTGCCCGCCTTGGCCTCCCAAAGGGCTGGGATTATAGGCATGAGCTACTGCACCCAGCCCCGGATATCCTTAAATCTTGTTTAACGCCATGGAAGCAGGGTTCAGGTGTGCCAGCCCATTGGCAGAGCCATGTTGCAGGGGCATCTCGTTCAGCAAACATTTACAGGCCTGTTCTTATGTGCCAGATGCCACACCAGGCACTGAGGCTCCTGCAGACGGCACTGCAGACAAACCACTGATCTCATAGCTGGTATATGGCGGGGAGAAGACAGACATGGAATGAGAATCTGCAAATGTGAGTAGTTGTATGGAGAAGTGCAGAAAGGGGAGGGCTTACTTTGGTTTAGTTCAGCTGCAAGTGATGAAGACTAGAAACAACATCAGTTAAAGAGGATACAGGTTTATTTTCACCTGAGAGAAATACAGCCTTGGGCAGTCTAGGACTGGCAAGGCAGCTCCACAGTCACTCATCAGAGTCTGATGTCTTCTTTCTTTCTGCTCAGCCCTCTTAGCTTGTAATGTCCATCCTCACATTGGTCCCAAGATGGCTGCTGGAGCTCCAACCATCATGGCCACATTCCATGGGGGAAGGGCAAAGAAGAAAGTTCACCTCCTGGTTTAATTATCCCCCTTTCAAATAACTTTCTCTGAGGCATCCTCTACCCCTAAAGTCTTCTGCTTACACCCGCTTGGCCACAGATGTCTGCAAACTTGGGAAATGTAGTGCTTTAGCTGCCCCAATAATGTAAGGGTCTGTCAGTCAAGAAGAAAGGGGAATAGGTTTTGCTTGGCAACTGGCATCCTCTACCCCAGGGACCACTCCCAAGCACAGAAGTGACATTATTCAGCAGAAAGAAAGTGTGAGCCAATTAGACAAAGAGCATTACAGATGGAGAGACTCAACCCCCACAGAAAACCCAGAGGTGAGAAATCTCATGAATCCTTCAAGGAATTCACAGGAGTCCAGTGTGAACCTCTTCCCCCTCAGCGTAATTCCCTCATCTGTTTAGCATGAGCTTACTTTAGCTTAGGATCTGGAAAAACACGGGCCTCCCCTCCCACCCTGAGAAGAAGCTGAGGTTACCATTCACCTTTGGGACTGAGTGAGTTTCCGCTTTTCCCTGAGAGCGGACTTGACAGATGAGGGACACGGAGGAGCTAGGGCTCTGAGACATAAAGCGGGGAAAAGAGGAACTCTTAAAACAAGGAGAGATGGATCCTCGCCTTCCTCTTCTGGGTTGAGGGGTCCAGGGGACCCCCTGAAGCAGCATCCAGGGAGGCTACAGCCATGAGACTTCTGGCAACTTCCAGGAGGACCTGGCACGCTGCTCTCTGTTTGCTGATTTAGTCTAATAAGTGCATGAAACAGTATTTTCAAATTGCGATCTCCTTAGCTCTGGGGCCCATACCAATGACTCCTCGAAATTCCTTTTGTTCTGATCTCACACATCAGTTCAGCACGTGAGGGGGTCTGAAGGGAATCCATTAGAAATGCAGGCTAGATAAATGTAAAACATGCTGTTTTCTTTTTCTTTTTCTTTCCTTCTTTTTTTTCTTTTGCCTTTCAACACCTGCGGCCTGCCAAGTCCACTTCAAGGAAAGGGGCTGCATTTTAAGTTAGCCCTGTTTTCTGGAACTGGTGGGAACATCTTCATTTTTCAGGTTTCCGCCTGTGGTTACCTTGCGAGGCTTCTCAGCCAGGCCCTGCGTGTCCCCAGTCCCGCTGCATCCCAGCTCCCCCTGGCTGGATTCCTCAGCGCATCTGCTGTGGGCTGGGTGCCCAATCATTTTCCATTAATGCCTCTGGACAGAGAGGCCTACACAGCTGCACAGCTTGTGACGCAACGTACCCGACACATATACTCCCTGCTCGTCCCCGGCCAACCCTGGCCAGAGAGCCATCGGAAACTGGTGTTTACTGGGAAGTGATTTGACTCTGTAACACGGTGACCACAAGCCCCATTCCACTGGCCGACACGGTCCCAAATATTTCCTTCTCTCATGAGCTTCCCATCCCCCTGCCCCCACAGTTGCTGTTTAGAAAAGTGCGGCTCAGGAAGGGGAGGAGAAAGTGGCAGCCTCATAATCTGGGAACGAAAGAGTCTTTGCACACTGTCATTAGAGGTCTGTACATATTGGGCAAAATGTTTATAGTTGCTCTCTTGAAAAGTGAGTTATAACTCCTTACATTTACCCAAGTCATCGCTTTCAGGATCTGACTCTCGTTTCTTAGAAGGCATTACATCGCTTTAATATGCAACAGTCTAACATAACATTAAATCATTTTTAAAAGTTTCATCTAGTTGAGCCTGAGCCAAGGTATTCTTGGGTTGGGTTTGCACATCCACCCTTTTGTTTTTTATATAGTTAAAAAGAAACACACGGCAAAATACCTATCAAGTGATCTCACCCTCGCTGGTGTCCAAGAGTGATTTCTTGGCTAAGTGGGTCTCTTTGATTTCTAGGGGCCCCAAAAGATGGCTTCATTTTCAAGACCAGCAAGTGTTCTATGTGTGCCCACCACACACACCAGACTGCAGTGTGCGGGGGTGGGAGGAGGTGCCTGGGCTGGCTGCAGAATGGAAAAATCATGGTTTTCCAGGGATGCCAGGGACTTGAAGAGAGAGAGGCTGAGCCAGAGCTGGGAGGAGAGCAAGTGCTTTTCCCCTTTTATAAGAGATGCTTCAGCAAAACCTTCACCACACATGTCCTCCATTTCCCTTCTGCAAAAGGCCCCCATTCATTCACTATGGCCCCAAGTGAGGGCTGCTCTCCCAGGAGTCTTTGTCCTAACTCCTGCACCAAATCTCCTCCTTTGTTTGTCCTCCAGACCATCCTTGGAACCTTTATTTATTTGTTTATTTTCGAGACGGAGTCTCGCTCTGTCGCCTAGGCTGGAGTGCTGTGGTGTGATCGTGGCTCACTGCAACCTTTGCCTCCTGGGTTCCAGCGATTCTCCTGCCTCAGCCTCCTGAGTAGCTGGGACTACTGGTGTGCACCACCATGCCTGGCTAATTTTTGTATTTTTAGTAGAGACGGGGTTTCACCGTGTTGGCCAGGCTGGTCTCGAGCTCCTGACCTCAAGTGATCCACCTGCCTTGGCCTCCCAAAGTGCTGGGATTACAGGCATGAGCCACTGCTCTCAGCCTCTGTGGAATCTTTAAATGGCCCTCAGTCAACTCAGCTTGGGTTAGACTTGGGTGTTCACATGCCTGTCTCCTCACAGGCAGTAAGAGGGGAGCCATGTCTTGGTCACCCAAAAATCCTGATGGCCTTCCAGTGTCCTTTGGTGACTCAGTGAATGCAGCAGAACCCCTCACGTATGCAGCCGGGGAAGATGGGGAGCTGTCGCTTCCATTGCCACCTCCCGCCTCCTGCCCAGTGCTCAGCACAGCCCAGCCCCACAGCCCGCCCACCCCCAAGATCCCCACTTCTCACTTCCTCACTCCATTCCTGCCCAGGCCTTGCCCTGCTGGCCTGGGGACTCCCCCAGCTCACCTTGGTTCTTCAGAATATGTAGTGGGGGTGGTAGAGATACACGTAGGGATATCTGGTAGGTGTGACAACATTCTTCCAGTCTCAGCCACTTCCAGAAGCTGCCCAAGTCCTTGAGACTAGGTGATGGTCGGGTGGAGGAGGAAGTGGTTAGGGAAGCAGAGACCCAGATGGCTGCCTCAGTCCTAGGTAGGATGAGGGCCTAGGGGTAGAGTCTCCCTGGAGCACTCTGAGGACTCACTGGATAATCCACACTCTGTCTTCCTCCAGGGACCTGGGCCCTCTGGAGGCTCTTCCTGGAGCCTCGTTGTGGATGAGAGCCACCCTGGCCTCTGCCCCAACCCTGGACATGTCTAGCAGGGCTGGCACCAGCTGCCCCCCAGCAATCCATGAGCCGACTCCAGCCGCCGGGGGCCTGTGTTGCAAGCTGGGCCTCTTACTGCTCTCCCTGGGCCTGGCCTCTCCTCCCCAGTTGGCTCGGCTGGTCTGGAAACAATGACTGTGGACAGAAACGACTTCTCATGGGAGTTTTGGAAACCACGGCTGGGCATCAGCAAACAGCTCTTGCACAGGGCAGTGGCTCCCGAGGAGACGCAGAAATGCTGCGAGGCTGGAGGGGAAGTGGCAGAGACAATAGGAGGCATTGTGTCTTCTCCCAGGAAGCTGTGCTTTGCGTTGCTTCCAAGAAAACTGACTCTGGGGCAGCTCCATCTATTCCAAAGCAACAACTTTATGTGATTATGTTAGTCCCAGGCTCAGACAAACGCGCCCTTCCTACCTCATTAACAATGCCAGCAGGAACCAGCTGTGCCATGGGGGGCTCCATGCCCTAATTCGTCAGACAAGGGCCGAGTGTAGGAAGTCACAGGAACAATGCATCTCAGAGCAGAAGCTGTCTGTGGAGGGAGTGCAGCTTTGATGTGGGGCATGGCCCTGATTAGGGTTGACGGCTAGGGACGGTCCATGCTCGGGAAGGTGGCATAAGCCCGGATGGCATTTGGGATGTGGGGTTTTGCACCTGGGTCTGTTGAAGTTTGATGAAGTTTAACACGTGCAAACAGTGGCTTTTGTTCTGCAGGACAAAGGCCTTCCTCGACCTGGGCCCAGGCTGAGACCTTGGTGGTGGCACCGTTTCCTCCCCGTCGCCTCTTGTCACTCTCCTTGTGGAAGTTTAATTAGGACAACGAGTTTCACAGGCTCATTTCTCACTCCAGCAACTTTCTAACACTTCCTAACGAGGAAGCTGGAGCCTGAGGACTGTGGGGCAGAGAGGGGGCTGTGGGGCTGACCAGAAGGACCGTTGAGGGGACTGGGAGGGGCTGGGGAAGTGGGGGTGCATGGAGAGGAGCAGAACAGGCACAGAGGAAGCACAAAACCACAATGGGTCCCTGGAGAACTGTGGATTGATCTGGGAAGAAGAGAAAATAAAACAAATCCTAACTGGTCTTTGTTTTCTGGGTGGCCAGACAGTATTTTCCCCAAATTCTCTACGGTTCTGGAAAAGAAAGCAAAGGATCAATCACTGTTGACTTTGTGGTTTTCAGAACTGGATCACATGGGCCGTTACTTAACACCTTCCACTCCTCTTACTGCCATGGAAGCCTTTCCCATCCACGGGGTTCTAAACAGAGAGGTTGTGATGACCAGGCCAGGCCCCCAGCCCACTCCTGAACCAAGCTCCTCACTTTTTATCCAGGTGTGGACACGGTGGAGGGCCCTTCCCTCGGCAGGGGACAGGGAACCCACATCAAGGGCATGATCCTGCTGACCTCAATGGAGATACTGGCTTTCCTGGGCCCAAAGAGCATGAAGAGCTGGGGGTGGAGGGACAGAGGATCCCTGTGTATCCTCACCTGCATCAGTCAGTATAGTTGAGGTTGTGCTGCAGTAACACCCAAAATGTGGGTGCTTAAACAGCACACGGCTTGCTTCTTCCGCTGCTACACATCCATGGTGGATCAGATAACAGCTCTGCTCCACATCACCCCAACCCCTGGCCCCAAGCTGATAGAGCACGGTCTCATTATTTATAACACTGGTAACTGGTTTGATAGAGGGAGAGAAAGAGGTTGTGATGGCACACTGGCTCTTGAAGTGCCCTCTTGGGGATGACACATCCCAGTCTTACTCAATTTCAAAGTTGCGTGGATATACATAACTTCCAAGCAGGGGAGAGAGGTCATCCTACCGTGATTCTGGAAGCTAGAACCAGAAATAATTGGTGAGTAGTACTAATAACCTCCTGTTTTAGTTATCTGTTGCTGTGTAACAAATGACTCCAAAACCTAGTGGTTTAAAATCATAACCATTCATTTTTCTCACCCAGCAACCCGGGAGCAGCTTAGCTGGGTGACTCTGGCTCAGAATCTCTCATGAAGTTGTGGTTAAAATGTCAGCCAGGGCTGCAGGCATCTGAAGGCTTGACTGGGGCTGGAGGGTCTGGCTCTAAGATGCCACTCACATGGCTACTGGCAGGAGGCCTCATTGCTTTACCCTGCAGATCTCTCCAATGAGCTGCCTGAGTGTACTCACGACATAGAAGCTGGTTTGTCCCAGAGCTAATGATATGAGAGAGAGAGAAGGAGAACAAGCAGGAAACTGCAGTACTGTTTATGACCTCACACACATGACCTCTGCTTTATTTTATGCACGAGAAGCAAGGCACTAAATCCAGCCTACATTTAAGCAGAGGGAAATTAAGCTCCACCTCTTGAAGAAAGGAGCGTCAAAGAATCTGGGGTCATATCTTAAAACCACCACACCTACACAAGTTCCCCAGGTGACCATCCGGATACTGGGACCAATACACAGGGCTGCAGGCCCATCTGGCCCTGGTTCAGCCCAGGCTCTTCATTTGTATCCGGGGGCCTCTGCATCTGTCCCTGTCCCTCTCCAACTGAGACAGGAGGAGAAGCCCCAGGAGGGTAAGAGGAGGAGAGTGCACACCTTTCAAAACAGTCTCATGGTAAACAGAGACAAAGAGAGAGAAGGAAGGGAAGCACATGAGCCTTTGGCGTCTTTAAACCTTAATATTCTGTGGCCCCCTCTCCAAACTGAGGATGCCCTCTGACAGCTGTGTGGGCTGTCAAGGAAGATTTGAAACTCTTCCTACCCATAAGAACTTCCTCCCTGGCTGAGCACACTTCACCACTGGTGGGTGTGGCCTGTTGGAGTCAGGGGTCTCTGCCCGGGCAGACAGAAATGCTCCTTGTGCAGAAAGTTAGTGAGCAGGTGGGCTCCTCACTACCTAAGTACACACTAAACACACAAGCTTCCCAGGGGATGGGAATCGATTTTGCGCTACAACAAAATATACCTATCCCTTTGAGTTATGAGTGAAACTTCAGGACTAAGGCTCTGCTATCCATCCTGGTACATGTGAGACTCCCGGCAGCAATTTGAAACGATCAGAGCCAGAGACAGAGAGGACAGAGTAAAGGCCCTAAGAGAAAGCCCAACAGGAAGTCGGCAAATTGAGTGAGGGAGTCAGGAGATGGGCAAGGCTCGCCTGGCCACGGGCTTGACCCAGAGGCTCTAGCCTGCGATGGGCAGGAAGATTTTCACACACACCCTTTGACGGCCCACACAGACGTCAGTGGGGCATCCTCAATTTGGAGAGGGAGCCGTGAGAATACCACATGTAGAAAATGACCCTGCCCTGGTTGTTTAGAAAAGCTGTCAGGAAGGTCAGTGATCTTCTGTTAACCTCCATCTCCTGTATTTCTAGAACAGCTGGGGTAGATAGGGGAGGTGTTTTGGGTTCTCACCTTTCCTGGAATTCTGGCCTAGTGAGAGCTCAGTGACTGAAGGCTCCCTTCTGGGACCCTCGGGGGGCTGCGTGTAAGTGGGGAGGGCCGGGGCAGTGCTGGCCCAGAGGACAGGCACACAGAGTGCAGTGGGGCCACTGTGGGCTGGGGAGGGTTGCTGGCCACAAGGCAGCAGATTTCCTGACATAGCCTTACTATTTACTTTTTGGTCAATAATTGGAAAAAGTATTGGAAAGAGAGAACACATGGAATTTGACCTAAAGAAAAGTTCAGGGGACTTACCGGAGCCAGCAGTCTCGTCCTACAAGTGATGCTCTATGTGGCTGAGAACTGGGCTGGAGGGTGCTGGAGGTGGCCTGACCCCAGGAAAGCCTTGTCTGTCCATGTGCATGAGGTGGAAAGCCCCGAGGGACTGAGCTTCCCCTCCAGAGCCACTGCCCCTCCTCCTGGGCAGCAAGGGTGGGAAACGGTTACCACAGCAATGCCCCAGGGCTGCCAGAGCTTGTTCAGCCTGGGCCAGGTCCTTTCTTGGGGGTAGCTTTTTCCCTTTTAATTATTTTTTTTCTATCTCTCCTGCTACTAAGTCTTCGTGTCCCCCTTTTGCGAACAGTTGAGACTTTGCTTTCAATGATGAGATTGAACCCTTGTTGCCCATCAAAAAGTGGTGAATGAACTCCTGGTGGGAGTGATGATTGGTACAACTCATGGGAAATGGTTTGGGAGAATCTACCAAAGCTGCACATCCTCTGTGGCCCGGGAAGTTCACTCCTAGGTTCACCAAGGAAGAAAGTGCTTTCACCCAGAGATGTAGACGAGAATGTTCATGGTAGCTTTATTCCTAAGAGCCATAACTGGGAAAGACCCCAATGTCCGTAAAAGGTAGAACAGATACATAAATATTCACACACAGGAACACTAACTGCAGTGAAAATGTAAGAGCTCAACTCTACAGAGCAACACAGATGGACCTCAGGCACGCACCCTTGAGAAAAAGCGCCTGCCAGCCAGAGTGTATGTAACATTCATAGTTCCAGTTATGGAAAATCCAAGGACAGGCAAAACCATTCTGGGGGATAGAAATTAGCACGGTGGCTCCCTCAGGTGGGGTCTTGACAGGGAGGGGTCTGAGAGCCTTCAGGGGCAAGAAATGTTCTATTTCTTGATATTGGTGGTGGTTACACAGATATACACACAGGTGAAAAATTCATCAAGATATACCTTTCAGATGTATGCACTTTACTGTACGTGTGTGATACTTAGTAAAAGAAAGGTAAAAGAAGGGGCAAACAGGTTTTCTATATGTTCTGGGCTTTTTGGAGTTTTTAAGCGATGCTTCCTTAACAATGAAGAATTGACCATTCCATAAAAAAAAAAAAAAACTGCACATGTCACTTTGCCTTCTGGACTTTGGAGTCTTTCCAGGAAGAAATAATTTTAGGGGAAAGTGACACTCTAGTCGTAGAACTTACTCCCACCGAGGAGGCGATGCTTACCCCCTCCCCTCCCTGCTGAGGTTTGGGCAGCAGCAAATAGTTTCAACTTTCAGATGTCATCTTCCAAGCAAAGAGTTCTCATTATGGTCTAATTACCTTGGCTATTAGAAACAGGAAACGAATAGCTAAGCTATTGAACTTGGGGAAAAGAAGAGAACAGCGTCCTACCAATACTTTAAAAGCTGCAGAAAGATCACTGCCCAGTCTCCTCAGGGCTATTTGCCTAATTATATATTTTGCAAATAAACTAAAGAAAGAACGAATTCAAGACAGCATCGTTTAAATCTTTCAGATAAATAAAAATAAATGTGTGGTTGGAAGCTACAAATAAATATATTTTATATTTTAAAATGCCTAATTACATATTTGCCTAAGGAATTTCTGCACATTGTGGTAAAATTAATATACATAGTGCATTTTCCCCCTGAAAGATATAAGTATAAAAACAAATAAAATGCTCAATCTTTCTGATTGTGTAATGAGTTCCGGTCAATACAAGTTCTTTTTCTTCACTAATATTTACGGTTTTGGGGAACATTCTAGGGAAAGGAACTTTGTCAAAGGGACTGTAGTGGGAGAAAATCCCAAGAAATAGGGGGTGGCTTTTTTCCTGTCAAGCGCTTTATATAACAGTCATCTGCCCTCCACCCCCTCTTCCATCCCAGAGAGCATTTCTTCTAAGATAATGGTGAAAAGTGGATCCCTAAATGATTTCCCGTTGTTCTTGTAAAATATATGTTACACCTCCAAGCCCAGAGAATGGGCCCCCATGAGAAGCGTGTCCATGTGGTTCTGCTGCCAGCCTCTGTGATATCGGATACCACATGAAAACTAAGAAAGCAAAGAAGATAGACGTGGAAACACTGGGAAACAAAATCTGAATATTTTATTTCAAAGGGAAACTCTTCATGAATGTCTCTCCCTGACTTTGTGAGACGTGCTGAGCATAGGCATACTTTTAATCAAGTAAATTAAACTTGCTTTAAAGCAGGACGAAGCAGCCAGATTGCATCCTGCTAGAGAGACTAGCTTAGATGAGTAGAAACTCACCAGGTTCCTTGAAATAGGACGCTGGACAGGAAATAATTTCTGTTGCCCCACTCTTAAGGAAAAATTCTACAAACAAATAGAGCTCTTTATCAACAGTTCAGAAGTAAAGGAAGGCATTTTAAAAGGGTCAATCAGACGTAGACTTTCAATCATGTTGTGTCAAGGACAGAGCCTCAAGCGTGGCTTTAAATGGTTTTCCGTCACTGTCAAAGCACAACTGTGTATTTAGCAAAAGTTACTGGCTTTATTAAAATTTATTTCCAATTATTAAAATAACAATAGCTCAATAGGAATGAGCTTCCTTCTTTGAGTCAAAAGTGTGTACTTGGCTTTATTTTTCCAAATAGTCATCTAAGATGCTACACGAGCTGCATGGCTGATGAGTTGCTGAGATTTGCAGGTAATATTCACACGCAGGTAAGGGTGGAAGGAATGATACAAGAATTATCACACAGACGCAACTGTATTTTGTTGTTATTTGGTGGGTTGGGGGGGAAGCTATATTTTTATAACTGTCTTAGATACCCAGAGTCAAAAAAGGGCATTTTGGCCAGGCGTGGTGGGTCACGCCTGTAATCTCAGCACTTTGGGAGGCCGAGGTGGGTGGATCACCTGAGGTCAGGAGTTGGAGACCATCCTGGCCAACATGGTGAAACCCTGTCTCTACTAAAAATACAAAACAATTAGCTGGGCATTGTGGCAGATACCTGTAATCTCAGTTACTCAGGAGACTGAGGCAGGAGAATCACTTGAACCTGGGAGGCAGAGGTTGCAGTGAGCCGAGATCACGCCACTGCACTCCAGCCTGGGCGACAGAGCAAGACTCTGTCTCAAAGAAGAAGAAGAAGAAAAAAAGGCATTTTATTGGATGTTGGAAATTGCCTATTGTGTAGACAAATAACTGTCATTGGACCACCCCTTTTCAACTGAGCCTAGGTGCTACAGCCCTAGCATCTCCCTGGAGCTCCTGGGAAAGTGCTATCTTTGACCTTACCTCATGCCCAGCTTAGAATCTGCCTCTCCTAGGCCCCAGGGCACTGCCACACCCATGAGTGTTGGTGGAGAGTGTTGGAGGGTTGAAGACTACACATTACATTCAGGTGCCGAACAACGAGGGGCCCAGAGATGAGTGACAGCTGCTCCCTTCCAGCAAGGACCTTGTATTTCATTAAGACTAAGAGATGTGAGTAAAAATGGGAGTTATCTTCAAAAAGCTACGCCGGTGTTTGGGTCTGCATTTGTCATAGATGCCCCCTGGTTCTCCACACCTGGGAATGGTCCTACTCTCCTTTTATCAATGAGTGCTGAGGTCACGGTCGGATGGACATCCTGAGCCCTATGGCAGCCGGCCTTGACTCCTGCCTCTAGCCTGGCCTGCGTTGGGTTCTTACAGCCATCCCTTTCTGTGACTGCTGTATTAGCCATGGCGTAAGGATGAAAGAGCAGCATTAAGTTTTCTTCTGGAAAGTCAGTGATCTGAAGCAAAGATGGGATCACAGGGTTTCATTGGTTTCCAAGGGCAGCCATCCACAGACATGTCCCCTGATTGAGCCCATGCCACAACACCTGCTCTCCTGCACACACAGCCAGCATTCTTATCTGTGATGGCTTCAGGAGGGCACCAGTGTCTGGGGGCAGGGAGGGTAGATTTTAGGCTTCCCATCTCTCTGCATCCTTAGCCCTTCCTCTTCTCATCTTATCAAAGGTTGCCTGGGAGTTCTGTGGTCCTTGCCAATGTAGTCCTTCTGTATGGATGCGGGGCGCCCTCTGCCATTTGCCTATGGCTGACTGCAAGATCCAGGGTCTGCTGAAACCAGGCTAAACAGAGCCAGCGAGAGGCAGCTTTGGGCTAGCCAGTCCTCCACAGGCAGGGGTGTGATTGGGTCCTAGGAGCCCCCTCTCCACTGTGGGCCCGGGGAGGCCACCCCGGATAACATGTTCCAGGTGTTCAGCCCCAAAACAAAGAGGCTTTTCTCTGCTGCCTGAGAATGAAGAGTCCTCGCTAGTTGCATAAGGTTTTTCCGAGATGGTAATATTTGGTTACAGTAAGATCTGTTATTTCACAGGAAACCCAACAGGGGTGCCTGTAATTGGATTCATGTAGTAACTGGGAAAGCTCATAGCAGGGAGCTGGGGGCAGGGATGGGGGGACCCTAGCTCCTTAACACAGCGTTCAGTGGGGTCAGTGTTCAGCTCTCTGAGCGGAGCCTTGCATGAGAGACCGCCAGGTCCCTGGCCACCTCCCGAGGTCAAGGTCAGCCATGGAAGCTCTGTGCATTCCTCTAAGTGTAACACCCCACACAGTTTCCAGGATCCACACAGTCCACCCGATTTAATCTTAACTCTAAAGCCCGAACAAGCAACACTACCCAACAGGGCGGAATCCAACATTTCAGTGTCAAAAGCCAATTGCTGCAGATTTGCTGGGGACACTATAGTATTTGGTACCCGAAGTACCTACTTTTAAAAAGTATCTGTGATGACTTGAAAGAATATAGGTTTTTCTACACAGCTTATATGAGTTCATCTCTTTCCAGGAATTCTTATGTATATATCACTACTACATCAGTTAAATAAATCTATAATTCACCATAAATTAATATTTATATCAATTAACATGAATGAAATTAATATAACTGGATATTCAACTTATGATGTGTGTCCATGGCTTAAAATCTAATGCACTAGGATATATTTTATCCCAGATCAAGTACATTAAGAAACACATACATGTGAGTGCGATGAAATAAGGTTTTGATCAGCTCCCAGATCTGATGATGTATTTACTTAAGTACTCTCAAAGGGTTGGTTTTTGCTATCCAGGGCCAGGCAGCAACATGCTACAGAAGTGAGAACCTCTTCTGAGGAGCACAACAAGCCCCCAGAGTCACTCTTGCTCCCCCTTTCAGGAGGTGCCCGTGGCCAGTTTCTCAGACAAATGATGGGGACAACATCGGAGAACTTTAATCCCAATGACAGGAATTGTGGGAAACTAAGAGTTCTAATGACCGAGTCATTGTTTCTTGTTCTTGTGAGTCCATCTGTTGGGGAACCAGGGCTGTTGAGTGGCGGGTCTCACTGGTGACTGGCAGTCATGGACTTGAAAGATGGGGGAGAGGGTTGGGGATGGCATACGTGGGGGCTCAGGGGGAGGGTGGAAACCATGAACGTGGGTACTTTGAGTTATTGTTAGCTCCCAGATCCCTGCTCCTGGCCTCCCACCTTTACCCTGGTCCTCCAGGTGGGCACACTCCCTGCTGGACTCTGATACGTACTGTACTGGTCTAGCGAGGAGCACACTGCTTGGGTCATAAAGCTGTCATCTGGAGATGCCTGGTTTATAACTGTCAATACGGGCTTTGGCCCACTTGCACTGGACCTGGCTTCCCAGAGGTGTTTACCACAGCTTGGAGTAGTTGATATAAATAGAGTAGAAGTACTTGATAAAACCATCACATACCATCCTCTCTCACCCATTTTCCAAGGTTTGTTTGTTTTTTGGTTTTTTTTTGGTGGAGTCCCCCTCTGTCACCCAGGCTGAGTGCAATGGCGTGATCTCGGCTCACTGCAACTTCTGCCTGCCGGGTTCAAGCGATTCTCCTGTCTTAGCCTACCGAGTAGCTGGGATTACAGCCACCACACCTGGCTAATTTTTGTATTTTTAGTAGAGGCAGGGTTTCGCCATGTTGGCCAGGCTGGTCTGGAACTCCTGACCTTAGGTGATCTGCCCGCCTTGGCCTCCCAAAGTGCTGGGATTACAGGTGTGAGCCACCGTGCCCTGACTGTTTTCCTAGGTTTTAATATATATTGCCTTTCTGCCACTACAGACGTGTAGAACCAGGCCTCTGCAGGTGCCAAATGCTGCCTGTCCCAAGTCTCAGAATCTGCCTGTTCTTTACTTTCATTTGTAATATGGGTTGAACACTCAAATTATTTATATGTATTATGCATGATTGTCTTATATTTTTGACTCATTAAAATCACTCAACAATTAAAAAATAATTACAAGTATTAAAATATTTAGATACTTTGTTTCAATTGTTTCAGCTTTGTCAAAATTATGAAAATCACTAAAAGATAAACTTTCTCCTGTCTAACTGAACTTTTCTACCCTCTGACCAACATCACCCCAACCCCCCACACTCTAGCCCCTGGTAACCTCCATTCTACTCTGTTTCTGTGAGTTCAACATTTTAAGATTCCACCTGTGGGTGAGATCATGCAGTATTTGTCTTTCTGTGCCTGGGATAAATAAACTGTTAGTTTATAACAATTACTTTAAATAGTTTTTTTTTTTGTTTTGTTTTGTTTTGTTTTGCGACGGAGTCTCGCTCGGTCACCAGGCTGGAATGCAGTGGTGCGATCTCAGCTCACTGCAACCTCCGTCTTCCAGGTTCAAGTGATTCTCCTGCCTCAGCCTCTGGAGTAGCTGGGATTACAGGTATCTGCCACCATGCCCGGCTAATTGTTTCATATTTTTATTAGAGAAGGGGTTTCACCATGTTGGCTAGGCTGCTCTCAAACTCCTGACCTCAGTAATCCACCTGCCTCGGCCTTCCAAAGTGCTGGGATTACAGGTGTGAGCCACTGTGCCCGGCCTAAATAGTTTTTAACTATTCAATATAGAGCTGGAGGCCATTGTCCTCAGCAAACTAACACAGGAACAGAAAACCAAATACCACACGTTCTCACTTATAAGTGGGAGCTAAATGATGAGAACTTACGGACACAAAAGGGAACAACACACACTGGGGTCTATTGGAGGGTGAAGGTGGGATGAGGGAGAGGATCAGGAAAAACAACTATTGGGTACCAGGCTTAATACCTGGGTGACGAACTAATGTGTATAACAAACTCCCATGACACAAGTTTACCTATGTAACAAATCTGCACGTGGACCACTGAACTTAAAGTTAAACCAAAAACATTTAAAAAGTAAAGAGAAAAAGAAAATAAGATAAAATCAATATGCCCACTTTCCTCATCTTTAAAATGAGAGTTGAGCTCTAGAAGGCCTCCGGTTCCTTCAGTCTCTAAAATTTTATGTTCTAAGTTAAGTTTTTATTTGTTAGTTCCCTTTTAGCCAGCACATTCCCAAACAAGTATAGCCAGATCAGCTTTTTTTTCCCCAAATGACATTATGAAAGATTTTAAACATATAGGAAAGGTGAAAAGACAATACAACAAATACGTGTGTACTCAGCACATAGATTCAGCAATTGATAACATCTGCCATATTTGCTTTGTCCCTACGTGTATGCCTGTCCTTGTCAAATCATTTTAAATTAAGTTCCAGACATCCTGGCCCTTTACTCCCCGAGATCTCAGCATGCAATACCTAGAAATAAGGACATTTTTCTGCATGACACAACACGGTCATCACACCTGAGAAAACAGACAATACTGGACTCTCATCTAACTGTAGTGTCCGTGGTACTGTAATATCACCTAAGAAGACGCACAACGTCTCTTTCATTTCTTTTAATTTAAAACAGCACCCCCCACTCCCCACCCCCTGCACTTTCCCAGATAACACTGGCTTTTTAAAAGAGGTGCGACCAGGCGCAGTGGCTCACGCCTGTAATCCCAGCACTGTAGGAGGCCGAGGCGGGCGGATCACGAGGCCAGGAGATCGAGACCATCCTGGCTCACACAGTGAAACCCCATCTCTACTAAAAATACTAAAAATTAGCCGGGTGTGGTGGCGGGCACCTGCAGTCCCAGCTACTCCAGAGGCTGAGGCAGGAGAAGGGCGTGAACCCAGGAGGCGGAGCTTGCAGTGAGCCGAGATCACGCCACTGCACTCCAGCCTGGGCGACAGAGCGAGACTCCATCTAAAAAGAAAAAAAAGAGAGATGCGACCTAATACCTCGTCGAATGTTCCATTTCCTCACGGCGTTGTTTAATTGTACTTTGAAAGTTCAGTCTAAGGCTGGCTTGGGTTCAGGTTCAGTGTTATTGGCTCCCTCCTGAGTGAGGCTGCGCGTCCCCTCGCTGTTTGGAGGGGACGTTCGGAGCGGCCCGAGAGGCCACCATGCCCCACGCCCCCCGCTCCCGGGTCCCCGGGAAGAGGCAGCCCGACGGCCCGGCTTCAGACCTCGGCTCTCCCGCAGGCTGCGGGTGGTTACCTGGCTCCGGGAGACCAGGTTTCCTCGTCTGGGGAGCGCAGCGGTCTCATAGCTGCTGTGAGAGGGTTCACCACAGAATCCCCGTGAAGGGCGGGAGAACCCGGGTCGTCGGAAGAGGTGGGCTGCGTGCAAGCAGCCATTGCGCGGAGACCCGGATACACGCACAGGGCGTGGCAGGGGGCGGGGCGGGGCCGCTCGGTGGCCTGTGTTGAGCGATGCCACCTGCTGGTTCTGTACGTCCAGGGGGGCAGCGTGTGCACAGCTCTGGGACCCCGAGGTCCTTGGGGGGACACACTGCTCTCTCCAGCACACACAGACTCCACACGCACGCGCCCGCATCACAGCGGCAAACACGCCTCATCCCTCAGTTACCCGGAGACACATGCGGGTAAATATGACCCCAGGAACTTGCTGAACACGGGTAACTGTGTTTCATTCCTCCTACCCGCCTGCTGTGGGTTTACTATAGTTTGTCTTAGATGGCAAATAAGAAAGCTTTTTATTTTAAATGACAGTCAGGGCAAGAATCAGGTTGCTAATTTCCCTGAGACGCATGAGGCTGTAATGACACATACAGGCTGGAAACCAAGAGTCATTTTCCTTAAAAGACTTAACTTGAAAGTCGGTCTGTAAATGCGCTGGATCTGTACTAGCGAGTTCCAAGGTCCTGATTAAAAACAGAACGCGGGCAGGGAAAGGAGGAAGGAGGAAAGAGAGAGCTAAGTGGATGGCGTTCGGGACACGGCTCTCGTTGGAAGGCACAGACCCTCTGCAGCTCTGTTCGAAATGCTCCTTGTTGGCTGGAGTCCTGGCATCACCGGAATCACTGTGTTCAGATGTCCTTTCAGGGGCAGTGGGTGGCAGCGGCGGCCTTACCCAGGGGCTTCTGCCTGAGAAGGAAAAAGGTTGAGCCGCCTCCCCATCGATTTGTCCATCCCGTTTTCTTTTTTTCTTTTTATTTTTTTCTTGAGACCGAGTCTCGCTCTGTCCCCCAGGCTGGAGTGCAGTGGCGCGATCTCAGCTCACTGCAAGCTCCGCCTCCCGGGTTCACGCCATTCTCCTGCCTCAGCCTCCCAAGTAGCTGTGACTACAGGCGCCCGCCACCACGCCCGGCTAATTTTTTGTATTTTTAGTAAAGACAGGGTTTCACCGTGTTAGCCAGGATGGTCTCGATCTCCTGACCTCGTGATCTGCCCGCCTCGGTCTCCCAAAGTGCTGGGATTACAGGCGTGAGCCACCGCGCCCGGCCCACCCCGTTTTCTTAATGACCTGATTTGGGACTTCAGACAAATGAGTCTGTGATTTTTCATGTGTTTGCGTAAAGGCTGAGTTTGAAGTGATTCCTTCATTTTTCCCCCTCCTTAGGTCTTTTTTTTTTTTTTTTTTTTTTTTGATATGGAGTTTCGTTCTTGTTGACCAGGCTGGAGTGCAATGGCTCAATCTTGGCTCACCGCAACCTCCACCTCCTGGGTTCAAGCCATTCTCCTGCCTCTGCCTCCTGAGTAGCTGGGATTACAGGCATGGGCCACCATGCCTGGCTAATTTTGTATTTTTAGTAGAGACAGGGTTTCTCCATGTTGGTCAGGCTGGTCTCAAACTACCGATCTCAGGTGATCTGCCGGCCTCGGCCTCCCAAAGTACTGGGATTACAGGTGTGAGCCACCACGGCCAGCCTCCCCCTCCTTAGGTCTTTACGAGCACTAAAATTCTATAACTAGAATCCCATCTGAATTCAGTTTTCTATTTCTTCTGATGTTTTATTGTTTGCCACCGTAACCGTAAGGAAATACAGAACATTTTGAATAGTTAATCATCAGGCAAATTAGTGTTGTTTGGAAGATTTGCCCACTTGGGCTGGCAAGGTTGCAGTAAAACTGGCACTGGTGGCCCTGCAAATCGGGTCTATCACTTTGGGGGAGTAATAACTTAGTGATATTATTCCATACTGTTTCACTAATATGGCCCCTTGGGAACTAATCCCAAGATAACTGAAGAAAGATACAGTATGTGTGAAAGTGTTCGTTACAGTGGATCATACAGCGGAAAAGCTGGAAAGCACGTGTGTGTCAATAGGTGAACTGCATAGTATGACATCCAGCAATTAGTGATTATGTAAATGCTAGAAATGGGGGAGTTATCCACCAAACCACATTTTTGACAGGTTAAACAACAAAATTATATCTACATTGTAATTATAATTATGTACGTATATGTCAGGTAGTATATGAAAATAGGATGGAGTAGTGAAATTATGGGTACAATTGTTTTTATTTGTTGTTCTTTACACTTTTTTGCTTTAAAATATTTAAAAAATTACCAGCTTTGTGTCAGGGTTGGTTCAGGATTCTGTGCTGTTTAAGGCATGCATGAGAAGAGTTATTCTTTTTTAAGATACCCAGCAACAAGGTACATAAAAACAAAAACAAGCGAAGTAAGTCAGACTGTGTCACTGACTATAAACAAGTCAACCTGTTTTTCCAATACATGATTCACTGGAAGTGAACACGTCAAAGTGGCACACAGGGCAGCTTTGGGTCAGCTGGAGCTGAGCGCCAACCCAGCACGGGCCTTCCTCAGCTGTGTGGCTATTTGACGTGAGCCTCAGTTTCCTCATCTGTGCAATGAGAAGATAGCATTCACCTGTGTAGGGCAGAGGTGGGGTTGGAGATCCTGGGCCTGGTGAGTGTGGACTCTTAAGAAGAATAGCCTTTCTCTGAGAGGGATTGAAGATGTTTATTTTTCCCCCTTTATTATCTTTTGGAAAACATATTGATATGTGCACCAGACGGTATGAAACATGGGTTGCTATGAAGCTTCCTATCGGTGTCCCCTCATGAAGCAGGACCAGCAGTGACTTGACCTGTCCCTGTCCTGCTCGCCCCCAGGGACCAGCTCCCTCTTCAGTTTTAAAATAAGCTTAAAATCCCGAATGCCTGCATGTCTGAAACATATCAGAAGGCATGGCTAAGCAACTGAAATGTCAGTTCCTGGAACTGGAATGATTTGGAGACAATGAGAACAAAGAAACTATTTCTAAATGAGGTGAATTCATGAAAGGAAAGGGAATGATTTCTAAATGGAAAAAGATAGGTTTATGCATTGGGTTCAGAGTTATCTTAATAGGTAGCCCAGTGGCCAGTTTCATCGGGAGCGACAGCAAAACATCATCCTGATTTGATCTTTTGCTGCAAGCAGGCTGGTGGTTGCCATCAGAAGACTGTGTCAAAAATAGAAATGGCTCCCCAAAGATTGTCAATTTGGGGAGCTCTAAGACAGACCTCTTCCATGAATGCAAAAAATACAGCTTCAAGAAGAGGTAATTGGGTGGGGCTGAGTGGCTCACGCCTGTAATCCTAGCACTTTGGGAGGCCAAGGCGAGCGAATCACCTGAGATCAGGAGTTCCAGACCAGCCTGGCCAACGTGGCGTAACCCCATCTCTACTAAAAATACAGAAATTAGCCGGGTGTGGTGGCACATGCCTATAATCTCAGCTACTCAGGAGGCTGAGGCACGAGAATCATTTGAACCTGGGAGTCAGAGGCTTCAATGAGCTGAGATTGTGCCACTGCACTCCAGCCCAGGTGGCAAAGCGAGACTCTGTCTCAAAAAAAAAAAAGATGATTGGTGGGTGTCCCCTTCCTCTTCCACATCAAGCTGCTGCAGCTGCCAGAAAATAAGCCTTCTGCCACCAGCAGAAAGGGAGCAGAGCCCAGGGCATCACCAGGAGCGCCTGCTAATATACCAGCACCTTGCCACCCCTCCTCTCCCTTCACCCAGACACATGAGAGAAATGGAAAAGGATTCTTCACAGAGCACTTGGGCACACTGTATCAGAGAAAAACTGATAGATTCGTTCATGGTTTTTCTCGAATTCCAGAAGCAAAGCTCTGTTCTCCATATTGATATGTTCTCCCTAAACTTAGGTCGTCTAAAAAGAAATAATATTTCAGTCTGCTGTTTGAGGAGTTGACAGTGAAGCTAACCCAGTGAAAAATGTGTTCTTGCAGCAACTCTGGTGGCATTGTCCTTGAGGGGGCTTTGGTGTGTGGAAGCTATCAAAACAAGAAATGTGCACATTTAGTCTTGTAACACTTACCTGGTGGTGCTGGCTTCGTGTTATTTTCCTTTAAAAAAATTGGGGACCCCGCACGGTGGCTCAAGCCTGTAATCCCAGCATTTTGGGAGTCTGAGGCGGGTGGATCACTTGAGATCAGGAGTTCGAGACCAGCCTGGCCAACATGGTGAAACCCCGTCTCTACTAAAAATACAAAAATTAGCCGGGTGTGGTCTTGCACATCTGTAGTCCCAGCTACTCGGGTGGCTGAGGCATGAGAATCTCTTGAACCCAGGAGGCAGAGGTTGCACTGAGCGAAGTTCGCACCACTGCACTCCAGCCTGGGCAACAGAGCAAGACTCCGTCTCAAAACAAACAAAAAATGCTATCACATTAATAAAGTTGGTGTTTATTTTATTTTATTTTTATTTTTATTTTAAATAAAGAGTTCTCTTAGGTAAATACACAGCTACTCTGATTCGAGTCTCAAATGGGACCTAACCATGAGCCAAAAAGCAGAGTGGTCAGATGATTTCTGATGCCCCCCCTGCTGTCTTTCTGAAAGGCACAGTGGCAGGATGCCTGAGTGTCCCAGCCTCCGCTCCTGGAGGGGTCAAGAAGCAGCCCATGCTCAGCTACTTTCTGGCCCCTCCCCAGGGCCGCCTGCACACCTCTCTCTCCAGTGACATGAAAGAACCTCCCTGAGAGGCCAGAATCAGACATCTGTGACCTGGGCCCTTCAGGGGTAAGTCTTGGTCGGCAGATGCAACCCTCTGAAGTGACCGCCTTTATCTGATCTTGGGACAGTGAGTCTAAATGACCCGGGGGTAACAGCTAAGGGTGGCTCCGCCTAGGCAAGGCGGTGTCCCCATGTACCTTTCCCAGATTCGAAGGCCTCTTAGCCCTTCACTGGATCAGGTGGCAGAGACCCCACACCAGGCAAACAAGCTGTTCACACTGTGGACCACATACCCTCCAGGTGTCATCTGAGGTCACGTGGTCATGCTTAGAAAACATCGCTGTCACCGGAGCGACCGACGTTGTCGCGTTAGGAGTGGGCCCACATTTTACTCCAGCAATCCAGCCCTGTCTAAAACATACCCGGACAGCTCAGGGCTGGGGGAGCATGATTTTGATTTTCCTCGTAAGTGACAAATCCTTGTTCTTTGAGGGCGGGCTTCATTTTGAAAACAGTTCTAAGTCACTCAGATCTGCTGTAGGAATAATCATAGTAGCTAACACCATTTTTGTTTTCTTTAAAAAAAAATCTTTCGAATGTAAGCAAGGTAATGAGACCACTTTTTTTTTATGAGACTTATTAACCTTTTTTGGTGAGGTTTATTGGCAAGGTGAGTCCACATTCTGCAATTCCAAGCATATTCCAAAGCTGCATCGTGGGAGCGGGAGTCCAGCCACCCAAAGGGGCTGCTTTGAAAGGCAGCACCCGGAGGAATGTGTGGATTTGGATCCAGCTGTTCGGGACTCAAGTCTATTCCATGCTTTTCCAACACAGCTGCGCTCTGACAGAGGCACCCGCTAACTGGGTCCATCCTACGTCCTGGCACTTCCCCACACACTGACCTGCATGCTTGTTAGTTGCATCCAGGTTCAAGAAGCATTTATCTAAACAATACATTCTGTAACTTATTACATGTCATCAGTCAATCAGCCAGAGATCATAGTACGGAAACTATTTGAATTATTTTCTGCTTTCCTTCAAAATACTGTCCCAGGGCTGTTGTGGTCACTGACATTTACAAATTATCCTCACATCAAGAATTAGAGAATACTTTGGACTCAACCAAAAATGAAACCAACAACAACAACAACAAAAACCACCAAACAAATCCTCACTGCAAACTCTATTTCAGAGGGTCTCCACAGTACCAGCGTCTTCTGGTACTAGGTCTGTATCACTAACTTCTTTCTTGCTAGTTTCCCATTATCTACGTTAAAAAAAAAAGAGCATGTCCCAATTAAGTGACTTGCGCTTATTTTTGTGAACATAACTCATTGCTAAAATAGGACAGGGTAAAGCTGATGGTCCCGCTGTAAAATCTGAAAAGTTTCCAATTTCTTCTATTACCTGGTAAAATGTTTCCCTTCCAGAGAGACAGCTAGAACTTAGCTGTCCAGCAAGAGGACTAAGCAACTTCTCTGCCAGAGGGTGGTTGAGCCCTCAAACCCGTGCTGCCGACTTCAGGTTGTACATGTATGTATTCCGGGGAATGTGAGCAAGATTCTGGTTTGGCTGTATTTCTGGACGTTATTTATGTCAGTTGAGTCAAGTGGCACGTTTGCTATAGCCGGTCTTCAAAAACGTGGACAAGACTCTGGTTGCCTGGAAAGTACAATGATGATGAAAGAAAGGGAAATAGGCTCACACCATAAACAAAGCTAGAAACAAGGAATTTAGTGAAAACATAGAAAATATGTTGTGTATGTGAACTGACTCAGGCCAAAATTAAACAAACCAGGCAGGAGGAGAGAGACTTTCCAGCTCGCTGAGGGTTTAAGGCGGCCTTCTCTGATTGTTATCTGCTGCTGATTACCTGGTTTTGAAGGTAAACGCAAAATGTGCTCACACCTCCGAGGATAACATTAATCCCCTCGGCAGAAACTCTAGCACCAAATCCAACACTGGCGCTGTGGCTGGAGAATTTCACTTTTCGCTTTATCTCTGCTGTCCATCTGGGCTGTCAGGCCTGTCACATACCTGCAGCCTACAGCCTGGAAACCAGGGACTTTGATGTTCTAAAGGACCCTTTATCTGGGGTAATTTTGGCCAATTCTTACGTTATTGTGTAGGATATTCAGAGATGCAGAGAATGAGCGATGGCTTTGTCTGCTAAGATCAGAGCAATTTGCAAGCTTTACTGAGGGACAAGGTCTCATAAAGGAACTTTTGAGCTGGAGTCTGTCAACACCACTGAGAACTGGCATGACATCAAGCTCTATGATTATGGATAGCTTCAGCATCAGTGGGCAGAGAGAAAGGCTGTGGGCATGTGGAATTCCTCCTAGCCAGAGCAGGAAGCCTTGCAGCTTATGACTGGCTTCATATTAGATTAATTTTTTTAATTAAAAAGGTAATCATATACATGGGAACAAAGTCAAATTGTACAATGGAAAACAAGTCTGTCTCCCATCCTAAATTCCTTGTTGAGTTCTCCTCTCAGGAGCAGTCATTGTTGCCCAGTTTATGTGGGCGTAAATATTCTAGGAGTTCATCAAGCATGGTCCTACTTCAGCTTCTACACGGAAGGGAGTGGCACCACCATACCCTCTGTCTCCTGCTCTGTTCACATAGTATCTTGTAGGTCATTCTTTAACTGTGATAATGGCTAAGTCTTTTGTGTTCTCACTATGTCCAGAACACCAGGCTTGGTATTTGTACCTATATTTGTAATACTCTCAACAGTTTATGAGGTGGGTACAATTATTAAGCTCGTTTTACAGATGCACAAATAAAGGCATGGAGGGATACATGACCTGCCCAAGGTCTCCAGTCTAGAGAGGCCAACCCAGGATTTTAACCCCAGAACCTGTTCAGGACAACTACCAGTGTTATCACCCTAGAGGCACCTCATTCTTAAAAACCAATACTATTATATCATACTTCATAGACACAATAGAAAGTATAAGGAGTATGTAGTATTTTTTTTGAGATGGAGTCTTGCTCTGTTACCCAGGCTGGAGTGAAATGGTGTGATCTCCACTCACTGCAACCTCTGCCTCCCAGGTTCAAGTGATTCTCCTGCCTCAGCCTCCCAAGTAGCTAGGATTATATGTGCCCGCCACCAAGCCCAGCTAATTTTTTTGTGTTTTTAGTAGAGACGGAGTTTCACCATGTTGGCCAGGCTGGTCTCGAACTCCTGACATTAGGTGATCCGCCCACCTCGGCCTCCCAAAGTGCTGGGATTACAGGAGTGAGCCACTGCGCCCGGCCCGGGAGTATGTAGTATTAAGCACAGTAGTAAAATAAAAAATTGCAGGGGTTCCATATACTCTCTTGCTGTATAAACATCATTTTACTCCGCATGTAATAATATCTAAATAATATCTCATTTTGTTTCTCTTCTCTTCTTTTTGAAGTAAAAATTATGTCATAGTTCCTCGTTCATTTTCACCACTCTGTTGTCTCCTTTGGGTGGATATATCATAACTTACTTAACCAGTCTAACCGATGGGCATTTAGAATGTTTGAATCATTTGGCTGTTATTTGTAACAACCATGACCCTGCTTCTATATATGTCTTTGCATACCTCTCTGAGTATCCTCAAGGATAAAAGCCCAGGTCAAAAGCCCCAGTCAACTGGGTCAAGGGCTAGATAGGGCTAAGATTGCCATACAAGGAGTTACACCAATGATCTCTTTCACAGTTGTTGAATGAGAGTCCTGCTTCATCACAATAGTTGGTAAAGTTAATTTTTTTTTGTCCTGGCCAGTTTGAAAAGTAAAAGCTTTCTACTTTTAAATTAAATAACATTTATTTAATTATGATTGAGGTCAAGTAGCCATTTGTATTCCATTTGTACATGAAAATAACCTCACTTATTTATCTGTTACTTGTCTTTTCTTATTGAATCTCAACCGATCATTACAAATTGTGGAAATTAGCACTTTCTCTATATTATCTGTGACAAATGCTTTCCTGCAGATTGTCATTTATTTTTTAACTCTGTTTATGGTAATTTTTCCTAAACAGAATTATGTGGTCAGATTCATAACTTTTATCACGTTGGAATATTATGTTTTATGTAGAAAGCCCTTCCAAAAACACTCAAGGGTCTTTTTTTTTTTTTTAATGTTCTCAAGTTTTACTCTAATAATTTGGCAGTTTTATCTTTCGTATGTGTTTAAATATTCATCCATCTACTAGAAGTTTTTGGTTGAATGAAGTGAGATAAAAATTTTTATATTACTTTTTACAGATTGCTACCCTGGTACCCCAACTCCACTTATGAATAATCTACCCTTTTACCCACTGATTTGAAATACAGTTTTTTAAAAAATCATTTCTTTTTTTTTAAGACAGGATCTCGCTCTGTCACCCAGGCTGGAGTGCAGTGACACGATCACAGCTCACTGCAGCCTTGACCTCCTGGGCTCAAGTGATCCTCCGATCTCAGCCTCCCGAGTAGCTGGGACCACAGGCATGTGTGCCACTGCAACCAGCTAATTTTTAAAAATTATTTCTAGAGATGGTAGCTACCTATGTTACCCAGGCTTGTCTCAAACACCTAGGCTCAAGCAATCCTCCTGCCTCAGCTTCCCAAAGTGTTGAGATTACAGGCGTGAGCCACTGCGCCCAGCCTGAAATACAGTTGGATCATACATCAAATTGTTATGTGCATTTGGCCCACTTCTTTACTCACTGCATGATTCCATTGATCTTTTTGCCTGTTCACACATGAAAACCAAACTACAGCTCTACAATATTTTTAAATTATTGCTCTCTTTAAATTATTGCTCTTTTGAGTTTTCACAGTTTTTCTGGAAATGATCAAATGTTTATTTTTTTCTGCGTGAATTTTTCTTTAGCTTGTGTAGTTAAAAAAGGAGGAGATATTGATATTGATATTTATATTGATATTTTTATTGAGATCACATTAGTTTAGGCAGAATTATTTTCAGCATTTACAACACTGATGTTTTCTACCCAATAATAAAGTAGTTCCCCCATATTTTAGTCTTCTCTTGTCTTTTGGTATCATTTATAAAGTATATTTATATAGGACCTGTGTATTTCTTAAAAAGTATAGTCCCAGATATTCTTTTTTTTTTACTCTTTTCTTCCATTATATTTTCTAGTGAGTTGCTGCTTGCACATGAGAAGCTACTAATTTTTGTTTATTTTTGTCACCAGGGATCTTACTAAGTCTCTTAATTGTTTACAACAGTTTTTCAGTTGATTCTCCTGTGTGAATGTGTATTTGAGGCATACTATTGTATGATCTGCAAATAATAAAACATTTACTTCCTTCTCAATTTTTTTTGCATTTTTTCTCTTGTCTAATTATATTAATGAGTAATTCAAATACAATTTAGAATTGTTGTGGTAATTGTGAGCATCCTGATCTCTTTCTTGACTTCAGTAGAAATATTTTGTCATTAAACACAATGCCGGCACCTGCACGTGTGTAAAATCATGATAAATGAGTATGTTCCTATTTTATTAAGACATTAAATGTGAATTGTGTTGAACTTAATGCTTTTTCTTTTCTTTTCTTTTTTTTTTTTTTTTTGAGATGGTTCTCGCTCTGTCACCCAGGCTAGAGTGCAGTGTAAGATCTTGGCTCACTGCAACCTCCATCTCCTGGGTTCAAGCGATTCTCCTGCCTTGGCCTCCCTAGTAACTGGGATAACAGGCGCCCACCACCATGCCTGGCTAATTTTTTTGTATTATTAGTAGACAGGGGTTTCACCATGTTTGCCAGGCTGGTCTCGAACTCCTGATCTCAGGTGATCTACCCGCCTCTGCCTCCCAAAGTGCTGGGATTACAGGCATAAGCCACCACATTCAGCCGAACTTAATGCCTTTTCTAAATCTATGGACAAACTAATGTAGTTTTTCTCCTTTGACCTACTCCATGTTATATTAGTAGATTTCCTACTTTGGGGCATTTTCCCATCTTAGATTGAACTCCATGTTGGCTATGGTGTATTTTTCTTTTAAAGCATGGTTGGATTAGAGTTTTTTTAAACTATGTTCATGGGTGAGATTGATTTATATTTTTCTTCTGGGAGGCATTCTCAAATGTTGTTATCTCTGTGTGTGTGTGTGTGTGTGTGTGTGTGTGTGTATACACACACACACATTTTTATTCATAAAAATAATTGGTTAAATGGAGCACAATATCTTGGATTGAATCTGGGAACAGAAAAGGATCATCAGTGGAAAAAGAATGGGTGAAATCCAAATAAAATCTGTAGGTTAGTTAATAGTTCTGTACCATTAATAGTTTCTTAGTTTTGACAAATGTACTCTGGTTATAGAATACATTACCAGTACGGAAAGCTGGGAGAAGGCTGTATGGAAACTCCCTGTATTATCTTTGCAAGTCTTCTGTAAATCTAAAAGTATTCAAAAATGAAAGTTCTGAAATAAAACATGCTTTGTAAGATTTCTTTCTTCATCATTCATAGCAGTTTCAATAACATTGACGGTATCAGCATTTTGGATGGTCGATGAAATCCGTTTACAAAATCAGCTGCGCTGAGTCCTCCCTTGAAGTCTCTGCTATGTGAACTATTCTGTTTCTATTTCTCTCTTTTCATTTCTATATTTAGTAACTTATATCTTATTAGAAAACCATGAGGTTTTCATATTTATTTCTGCAAAATTGAGCAGGGTAATCATTTATTATTTTAAAATTTTCCTTGCAGCTGAGAATTTTCCGATTTCATAACTTTTTTTTTCTTTTTGTGGTTTTCTGCCATTTTCCTTCATTTGGTTAATTTTTTCTCCTTTTATATTTATTATCTCTCCCTGCAATTTTCTCAAATTTATTTTGTTTGTCTCTCTTTAATCTTTTTTTTTTTTTTTTTTTTTTGAGACCGGGTCTCACTCTGTTGCCCAGGTTGGAGCGCAGTGGCGTGATCTTGGCTCACTGCAACTTCCGCCTCCCAGGTTCAAGAGACTCTCCTGCCTCAGCCTCCCTAGTAGCTGGGATTACTGGCGTGTGCCACGATGCCAAGCTAATTTTTGTATTTTTAGTAGAGATGGGGTTTCACCACGTTGGCCAGGCTGGTCTCGAACGCCTGACCTCAGGTAATCCACCCACCTCGGCCTCCCAAAGTGCTGGGATTACAGGCGTGAGCCACCACTCCCAGTAATTTTTTTTAGTTGAGTGTATATACTGTTAATTTAAGTACTTAAAGCTATGAAATTCCCTCAACATATTGCTTTAGCTATATCATATAGCTTCTGATAAATGTTTTTGTGTTATGTTTATTTCATAATATTCTGCAGTTCTGTTTTCTATTTTATTTTGGACCTGAGGTCTGTATAAGAGAAAATTTTAAAGGTTTTAGGGATCTGTTGCTTTTAAAAGTAACACTCGATAGATTGGTTATTTTTATTTTTGAACAAGTCCTTACAGTGAGTAACCACTGTCATTTTTTTCTCTATGAATATTTTTATTTGATCATGAATACTTGCAAAATGAAAGCAGACATACAGTAAAATTCTTTGTCTTCATTTCTGCCATATCTTCCCACACTTTAAAAAGTTCAGACTCCTTTTCCTAGCTTATTTGATTTTACTTTCATAATTTATCAGAGGTTGCATTGGACTTTCAGTTAAGTGAAAGGAGCTATACAATTAGATCATGTCTCTTTGGGAGGTTGTATAGTTAGAAGTTTAGGTTCAATGAAAATTTAGAATAAAGAAGTATAATGATAGAGACATACAGGACATAAAGGGGAGAAAGGAATGATGATGAAATATGCTCCTAAATCTGTGAATTTCACATCTTAGGAAGCCAAGAATCCCCAGTCCCACTACTAACCTAAGATGCTGATGAAGTCCCCATCAGAAATAATAGGGACCCTTTAGTTCAGTGCAGGAGGGCATCACTTACATGATTAAGGGAGGGGGTGTGTGTCAGCATTTGCAGCCCCATTTTTAGCTGATTGAAAATCTAGCCAACAACTTCCGGGCAGATAAGGTTGCCCCCCCCACCGCTTCCTGAGTGGTATCACCTCTGCTAGACACGAAATACTTCCACACCCTTGGCCTTCGGAGTGGCCATGCTCCATCCCTCGTCTTTTCTGTGTGGCCTCTGTAGAGGCCAAGATCCTCTCCAACAGTTCTGCAAGCTGGGATGCCGCCCTGCTCTGCCAAGTGTCTCAAAGTTAAGGCGTTGCTTCAAATTATTCAGAAATAATAAAGCATACGAAACCCAATATGGATTTTATGAATATTCACACATAACCTATAAAACTGACTTTAGCCTTGAATGCTTCCTGAAGTAATGGATTTTGACTTGTTCCCCCAAATCTTCCCACATGACGCAATCTGATGAAAATGATAAGATTCTCAAGGGATTCATGTGGTTCCATTGCCCATACCGTTTGCCATTTTCCACCCTGTCCAATGTGGTGGGTCTTTTCTAGTTGTTTCGCTTGGCTGATAGCTGTCCACATCTTCCGTGCCAGCCCTTGGGTGTGCATTCTTTCTTGAGACACGTCTCCAAATCAGATTACTGTAGTGAGCTTCCTCTTCCCCTGGGTATTTATTTATTTAGATATAAAGAAAGTTGACAAATGTGTTTTGTATTACATGCTATCAACTACAGCGGCTGCAGTTCCACAGGGCTGAGGGATGTTTTTCATCAAGGCCTCAGAGTTGCCCCTTGTGAGCCCAGTGTTCCTTCCATTTCCAGGTAGAGGGAATGGCCTGGGTCCCCTTAACTGGTCAGCAAAAAGTATAGGAGGGGGTCCGTCAGCTTCTATGTGCTTCTTCCTGTTTCTGTTTTCATTGTCTTCTTGTTGCTCTTTCCACAGCTCGTTTTCTTTAGAGCACACACAGCTGTATATGGGTTTCAGGGCAGCATGCTCATGTTTATTATAAATTCCATCTTTACTTGACTTCAGTGTCATATAGTAATAATGATTATTATTTTATAGTAATTACTCTTATTTTATTTTATAGTAATTTACTCTTATTTTATGAGCCAAAAAGAAATCAGGTGTTCTCATACTTCCTAGCTTATCATTAAATTCAGTTCGCCATGTTGTATGTGTGCATTTGTGTGTGTGCATGAGAAAGACAGAGGGAGGGATAGAGAATGGGTTGGCACTGATTAGGTGCCACAAAACAATAAAACATTGCCTAATTTGAATAGCTTCAAGGTATCACCAAATACTCATCATGGTAATAATAATAATACCTGAGAAATTGTGTTGAATCTTCACACTATCCAATGCCACTCTTTGTTAGGCGCCTTGCCTGTATTACATCTGTTAGTCCTCACGACGACGTTACAAGATAGGAATGCTATCCCCATTGGACGCATGACGTGACTGAGGCTCAGAGAGTGACTAATTCGTCTACAGTGGGAACGGGATCAAAGCTCAGATTGTATAACCAACGATGGTCAGGATGCTCTGTGGAAGATGTAGCCTCCTTTACTAAAGGCTTTTCTACAGCTTCCTAAGAGTGTTTTCTCCCAAAAAGAATGCTTACACACTGTTGGTGGGACTGTAAATTAGTTTAGCCATGTGGCAGACAGTGTGGCAATTCCTCGAAGACCTGAAGACAGAGTACCATCTGACCCAGCAATCCCATTACTGAGTATATACCTGAAGGAATACAAATCATTCTATTACAAAGACACATGCACATGAATGTCCATTGCAGCACTATTCACAATAGCAAATACATGGAATCAACCTAAATGTCCATCAATGATAGACTAGATAAAGAAAATATGGTACATATAATCAGTATGGAATACTATGCAGTCATAAAAAAGAACAAGATCACGTCCTTTGCAGGGACATGGATGGAGCTGGAGGCCTTTATCCTTAGCAAACTAACACAGGAGAAGTAAACAAAATACTAAATATTCTCTCATAAGTGGGAGCTAAATTATGAGAACACATGGACACATAGAGGGGAACAACAGACACTCGGGCCTCCTTGAGGGTGGAGGTTGGGAGGAGGGAGAGGATCCAGAAAAACAACTAACGGGTATTAGGCTTAATACCTGGGGAGAGGAAATAATCAGTACAACAACCTCACCGCCATGTCACAAGTTTACCTATGTAACAAACCTGCGCTTGTACTCTGAACTTAACATAAAAGTTAAAAAAAGAGTGTTTTCTACCAATGTTGCAAGGAACCTCCTTTTAGAGTTGGGTAAACGTTTGAAGATTCAAAATAGAATTGAGTAATATCTGGAGCAGAAAATACAGCACCGTTCCTGTCTGCTTTCCCTTCCTCTTTCTCAAGAGGCCTCTCCTTCCCACCTCATCTGCTTCTAGCAAATCAAATTGATACAATTATAAAATGTTAAGCTGTTTTTTAATTGTTATGGATGCTAATTTTTGTAACCTGTCATTCCCTATTTGTCTCATTAAAACATTTTATTTCCCTTATTTATAGAGTGGCATCTAAGTTTTAGAAAGTGACAGTATTTTTTAAAGTGAGATTTCATTTCTTAGATAATTTATGCTTTCAGTTGTTTAGTTTACTCTTAGGTCATTACTTACTGCATAAATTAGTAGATCAAAGCGAAGAAATGGTTCTTAGAGTTTCAGCTGTAAGGCACCTGGCTGTCTTGGATGTAGGCCCTTGAATTTGGGCTCTAGGCATGAGTATTTTACCTTTTTACCTTACGATTAACCTTGTGATTAATGCCAGGGTTGTAAAAATCTCTTAAACCCATCTGACAAATTTTTCTTATGCACTAAATATGCCTAGCGGCAGCTCCCTGGATTTACACAGCAAGTTTTGTGTTTAGGAGCAAGTTCAGGGTCTCCTGTCTGTGAAATCCTTACCATAACTACTTCCCTCCAAAGGGTCATTATGGAAATGAATCTTTCATAACAGAGGCATTGCAGAGCACACAATCAAGAAACACTGACTCTGCTTCTTGAGTAATATCAACAAGAAAGACATTTTTAGTCTTTACATGTGCAGTTATATGTTCAGAATAGTATTTCCTGTGGCTGAAAAATCTCAGGAGACTGTGATCTGGAGCAAGAAGGTGGTGCAAACAGTTATTTTAATGACAGCAGAGGCATGCGGCTCGCAGGAAGGGAGGAGAGTCCGCCTCTGCTGCTTCCACTCGAGTATGGGAGGGCAGCTCTGGGGAGAGGTGCAGCCTGAAACCCTGCAGTGTTATTGTCTGGGTTGCCCTATAATTTAGGGTGCTGAGTGTGATACAAGAGGGCCATTAAATCAGGACATTAACCATGTCAGAAAGTAAATGAGCTCCTTTGTTGGATGGAGTTCCGTGGTCTTGGAGTCACCAGGGTAAATCATTCACATGAATACCGCTCCCATGAGGGGTCTGCATGGGCAGAGACCAGTAGATGTGGGTTTCATATACACCCCGAGTGTGCACACAGGTCCACACGCACTCGCACGCAAGCTATACTCCGCAAGGTAGGAGGACAGCATTCACCTTCAGCTGAGATCCAACCATTTTACCAGCAAGCTCATCCGACCACTAACTGGATAAGGGACTGGCCTTGTTTTCACAGAAAGGCAGAGACATTTCTCCTTCGGCAGGCTGCCTGTGAGCCAGAGACCTTAAGTGGTTTTTAAGTCAGCATTGCAAACTTTACCTTGTGATTCCAGAATTTATTTCTGGGTGATGAATCTTCATCTTTGAATCTTCATTTTGCAATATCTTACTACGAGTGTGTGTGTGTGTGTGTTTTAAACTAATATTTATTTATCTACTTTTCTACAAATCACTTGCAAAGCACTTTTCACATATGTCTTCTCACTGTAAGTTTTTTTAAAAAGATCCTCAATTTACAGAGACAAAAGTTAATATAAAGAGGAGGGTGAAAAAGATTCATGTTAAAATTTGCCGACAGAACTGGACATCCATAAGCAAAAAAATTTTAAAAGTCTCTGATCTAAGTCTCTTACCTTATAAAAGAATTAAGTCAAAATGTACCATGTAAAACTATAAAGCTCTTAGAAGAAAACAGGAGAACAGCTTCATGACCTTGGGTTGGGCGAGAAGTTCTTACACTTAACATCTAGTACATGACTGAGAAAAGAAAAACTTCGTGAATTGGATTTCAGCAAATTAAAATATTTAGCTCCACAAAAGGCACCATTAAGTGGGTGAAAACACAAGTCGTAAATGGGGAGGAAACACTTGCAAATCACGTATGAGATTAAGGACTTATATCCAGAGTATATAAAGAACTCTCAAAACTCAACAGTAAGAAAATACACAACCGAATTTTTTCAATGGGCAAAATATTCGAAGAGACACCTCACCAAAGATATAAGTAAATGGGCACAACGAGAAGTCTTCAACACCATTAGCCTCTAGGAAAATGCAAATTAGAACAGCCATGAGAGTCCGTTTCCCACCTATTAGAATGGCTAAAACGAAAACACTGACAATACCAAGTGGCAGCAAGAATGAGACAACTGGCACTTTCACACATGCTGGTGGGAATGCAAAGTGACGTGGCCACTCTGAAAAACAGTTTGTCAGTTTAAGTTTAATGACACGCTTACCATACGACTCAAGAATCCCACGCCTGGATACTTGCTCTACAGAAATGAAAGCATGTTTACACAGAGCCTGTGCATGACTGTCTATAGAAAGAGTATTTATCATCACTAAAACTGAAACACTCTCATTGATGGGTGAATTGAGAAACACACTGTGGTATATGAAATACTACCTCACAATAAAAAGGAATAAACTATTGAGACAGATGACAACATGGAGAAATTTCAAAGGCATTACACTGAGTGAAAAAAAACTAATTGCAAAAGGTTACCTACTGCGTGAGTTTATAAAGCAAAACCATAGGGATGGAAAACAGACCAGCAGTTGTCAGGGGTTGGGGATGGAGAAGAGTTTGGCTATGAAAGGCAGCTTGAGGCCAGAGTCTGGGGGGATGGAAGTCTTCCATAACCTAATTGTGGAGGTGGTTACACAAATCTACATGTCTTAAAACTCATAGAACTGTACACTACATGGAAGTCCATTTCACTGTCTATAAATTTAAACATTAATAATAAAAGCAAATAAGCAAAAATGGTAGCTGGCATTGATCAAGTGCTTACCATGTGCTTGGCCTATTGTGGCGTTCTGTCCAAGGGCATTCATTTACACTTTGGTCCCTCTGACTCCAGCTTCCCACCACACCTCAGCTACCTGCTTTTCAGCTAGACTGGCACCAAGCCAAAAGCCCAGAACAACTTCAAGTTACTTCTGGTGATGCCTTTTTCACTTAGCTTCTTCTTCAGCTTAATAAGTTGGTGCATGGGATTTGTCTTCTACTGCAAGACCTGGCTTTTGTGTTTGGACACGAGCTACGGGCTGGCTGGGATCTGTGACTAGCAGCGAGATGGGACTCAGGCTTGTGACAGGAGGCTGAGCAGATGGCGGCCATCCCCAGGAGTCAGTCCTCTGGGAGCACAGAAAGTACTAAAATCCGATTGTTGGCACACGTGTGAGCAGGATGGAAAAGGGCCACCCTGGCTCACTAAAGGTTGTTCCTGGAACAGGATTGCCCCAGGGTGCCCTGGAACTAGTCATCCTGCAAGTCAGGGCTCAGTGAGTTGAGCATTGCTCTGACATAGAGAAAAATTAAAAGCATTCTGCATAAAGTCTGTCATTCTTCCTGTACACAGTGCAGGAGAGGGGCTCAAACTGACCAGAGGCAAACACCGATTTCAGAGGCTTTGTGTCATTCAGGAAAGGTTCTGGAGTTGATTTGTGGCTGCAGATGACTCTGTCCTGACTTGGATGAAGCCAGAGGAGGCATGCAGGGGCTGCCTGGATTCTCCAATCCTGAGGGCAGTCGGACGTCTGTGAGCTCATTCCATCTTGCCCTCTGCCCTGGGCATCGCTGTGATGGCCTGACCTCATTGGCTGTAAATTAAGGCCTCTCCATTTTCTGCAAACCTCCTGATCACTGCCCAGGTAGTGGGGCTCAGACAAGGTGTGTGGGAACTTTCCCAGGTTGGCCCCCCAGGAGAGGGGCTGGGTGGAAAGACCACTCTGCATGGACTGAATAGAGTGAGATCTGAGACAGGCAGGACATGTTTTCTACATCGAGTGGAATTTCAAAGAGATTCCAGAAATAATCATGGCAAGACAGATCCATGCTTGAAGAGTCTTGAGCTGTGGGGACTGTTTCTCAAACAAAGACTGTGAAGGCAGTACAATTAGGTAGATTGGACTCAGAGGGCCCTGCTTTAATTTATTTTTCTGGGGGAAAGCACAGGATGGATAGGATTACCAAGATCACAGGGAGCAGAAGATGATGTCACTGGGTGAACAGAGAGCCTTCTGGTGTGGGGTGGGCTCACCCAGTTCTCGGCCACCCCACAGCTTCCCACTGGAGGTGAGGGGAGCCGATGACTTGGCAGGCAAAAGAGCAGGACTGTGTCCTCAGAGAAGCCTCGCTGTGTGACTCGGGGCTAGAAACTGGGGCACAGTCCGTGTGCATGTTAGCACACAGACGGCAGACACTTCTGTTCCTGCCTCGGCTTCCTTCTCGTGGTGGCTCTGCAAGGCAGCTCACTTGTTCTGGGCCAACATGCATCTCAGCTGGAGATCGGGGAGGGTGGGCACCTATCTACTCTTCTGCCTGTCCCTGTTAGGTTTGCAGAGGAGCAGAGTTCTGCCCGGCTGCAGGGCCCTGACCGCTGCTGTAGGTCCGAGCGCCTGGCTTAGATTTGGACTGGTTTTGGGGGCATCAACATCAGGGAGCACTGAGGCCTCTCTGGACCTCTATGAGCCCCTTACGGTTGATCTTGAGTGACAGCATGCAACCCCAAAGCTCTTGTAGCCTGAAGAGGAGAATGCATTCAGCAACGTTGTTGAGCTTTACTGATGAGATTTCTCAGGTTCCAGCCCACCCAGGAGGTAATTGGGAGGAGTGAGAGTTGGCGATGATTTCCACTGATTTTCAGATGCCTGTTGAGAAGATGATATGGTTTTTCTCCTTTAATACATTAATGTGATGAAGTGTGTGCATTGACTTTCCAATAGTAAATCACTCTTGTATTCCAGGATTAAAAAAAGATAATACTTAACATGTAATGTTAACATTTTATGACTTAATCAAAACATTGAAAACAAATGGAACTATCAAGCTTATCATGAAGACATTAATCTTTACCACTCTGATTCCAAGTCAGGCACAATTCCTTCACATTTTAAAATGTCTGAAAATGGGACGCAACAATAGATGATATTTCATTCATCAGTAACAGTTTTCCCTCTTGTGGTGCATTGTACAACCAATGTCATACCGTACTTATAGCTCCGATTTTGGTTAAATCAATATTCTTTATTTTGACTTTAAAAATTCAAAGCTGAGCCATATAGTAGACAGGATTACATCTCCTGTTTTGTGCAATCTTTGTTCCTTGTGTTAAGAATCATTCTGTCATATTATTTGCTTAGTTTTTTATATGCCTAAGCTAATTCCATTTTAAACATTCCAAAAAATACATTTAACTCCATTCAGTGCAAATGTATGAGGTAAGGTGCTGTTTTCTTTATTTTTTCATCTGGACCAGTGGCAGGCTGGTACATGTTTAACAACTGCCTCTCCAAAAGAAAACACATGCATTTATATGCATGTAAGTTTACTATAAGTGCTACTGACATAAAGGACAGTTAGCACACTACTTACAATTAACAATAAAAACTTTATTGTAACTTCTATACGATGAACTGTTTCTCACAGAATGCTTTCATTGATTTTTGTCAAACTCTTATAACCGTAATGAATGAGTGTAGTTCTTTTTAAAAATTTTAATGTTATTTTTAACTATTAGTGACAGGGTCTCCCTCTGTTGCCCAGGCTGGAGTGCAGTGATGTGATCTCATTGTCTGGAACTCCTGGGCTCAAGCAACCTTCCCGCCTCAGCTTACTGAGTAGGTGGGACTACAGGCATGCACCACCATGGCTGGCTAATTTTTAAATTTTTCCGTAGAGATGGAGTCTCACTTGCTGCCCAGGCTGGTCTCCATCTCCTGGCCTCAAGAGATTGATCCTCCTGCCTCAGCCTTCCAAGTGTAGAGATTATAGGTGTGAGCCACCATGCCCGGCCTGGAGTGCAGTTCTTACGTGTTAGTTATTTAGTATTTTCACTTTTGTTAATGTATAAGACACAAGTGCAACAACAAGAATTTTTTTGAACTTCATTTTGTTCATCAATGATGTGAGTATAATTTCTTTGCTTCATTGCATATTAGTTTTTGAGTACTGAAAGACTATTTTCGTGTTTTTTATTCCTGCTACTCACAACGTAATGACTTCAGACTTGACTCATGTAAAGTCTAATCTGCATTAACAATGTCTTCATTATTTTCTTAAGTATAGACCATCAGAACAATAAATCAAGCCCTGATTTGAAGCTTTTGCTGGTTTCTGTGGTGTAAATACTTCCACCCAGGCCAATATCAAGCTACTAATGTGACATTGCTGAACACAGATTTGGCAAGAGATGCGTTGTACTCTACCACGAAAACACAATAAATGCACTCCTGAACTTAAAATAAAAGTTGAAAAAAAGAAAAAACAAAAAGAAACCACGTGTTAAAATGCAAAAAAAAATACAATAAGTGTAAATTACAAGAACACAGATACCAGTAAAATGTAGTATAATGAGATATAGATGAATTTGGAATATTTATCATCTTTATTTCTAATATGATTAAGCTTTTTATAATTTACTTTTTAAATAATGGCTGTGTTTAACAACTGGCTTACAACATTCCAAAATATTTAACAATTGGCTCCAATGGGCTGACACCAGTACCACCACATGATAGAGCCCTCCCACCTAGAGTCCCTCCTCCTCCTGTACCCATCTTCACAGATCATTCTCTAGGCCTGCTGCACAGCTGTTGACCTCAGAGTTCTCTTGGTCGTGATTCTAAAAATCCCCTTTACCTTTTGCTGCATTGGATTCCATTTTCTAGAGCCCACATCTTCCTCTTTCTCGGCTTACTCCCTCACTTTTAGGGAGCACATCGTTTAGTAGATCCCTGAGAAAAGGGAAATGGAATTTTTCTTGTCAGATCATCTAGGCACATGTTGAATGAAGTCCACTGGCCTGATGTGTTTACCACTTGGTTGAGATATGCTTCATTATCATAGTTAGAAACCATCACTCACTCTTTTCTCATTTTTTTAATCATTTGTTCAATATGCATTGTGAATCTACTATGCTTCATTATTATTATCCTGTTGATTATAACAATAAAAATTCTTTTACTACTTAAAGTCTTTCATGTGGAACATTATGCTTTTCAAGTCTTTGGCTTTGATATTTTTACCTTACAAATTCCATCATCAAACAGCTGTCATTCAAAGCTTGTTCAGCTTCATGTTCTTTCCTGCCTGGTCTCAAATGCCACACTTCACTTGCCATTAGTGTGACAGCATCTTTAAAGACAACGCTAAAGTCTGATTTTGCATGTAGCTTGTGTGGTGACTTCTAAAATGCATTTAGGTGAGACAAAGCGTTATTTATTTACCCTGTATTCCTGATTTGTGCCCTAATTTCTTCAACCCAAACAACGAAGGCATGAGATATGATGACAGTAGAGGGACTTCTCACTGTAAAATTATAGAATTCTGTTTTATGAATAATCTTTGGGTGACTTTATCCAGGGAAATCTGTAAAAATGAAGAATGGGGGAGGAGGAGAGTGAAGGAGAAAAGAAAGAAAAAGGAAATAGTAGAGGGCAGATGAAAAAATCAGCAGCAGCCACTTGCATGATTGGAATCTGAAATAAAAAGAGTCCCTCAAACTAGCATGTTCTTAAATGAGCTAAAGGAATTCTAATAGATTTTCAACTATTTTTTAAAAAAATCTACATTTCAGAAAATCCAGCCTGAGCCTATGATCTGTTTATTTACTGATCTGGGATCCTTGAGAGGCCTTTAAAAATGTCAGCCTGGGCCAGGTGCAGTGGCTCATGCCTGTAATCCCAGCACTTTGGGAGGCCGAGGCGGGCGGATCACGAGGTCAGCAGATCAAGACCATCCTGGCTAACACGGTGAAACCCTGTCTCTACTAAAAATACAAAAAAAAATTAGCCGGTCGTGATGGCGGGTGCCTGTAGTCTCAGCTACTCGGGAGGCTGAGGCAGGAGAATGGCGTGAACCCGGGAGGTGGAGATCACGTCACTGCACTCCAGCCTGGGCGACAGAGCGAGACTCCGTCTCAAAAAAAAAAAAAAAAAAAAAAATGTCAGCCTGTTGGAGAGCATCCTTAGGGGATATTCCAGAAGTGTTCAGACTACCTGGGAATTTCGTACCAGTCACCTGTGCTTCTAGGGGTTGGTACTACCCCTGAGAAAGAAGCCAGGTAGGAAGGACGAATTCCTTGAGGGCATTTGGCTCTGTGTCCCGTGAGGCTGGCACTCTAGCGGGGGTGGTCCAAAGAGACCTGAAAATTGGCAGTTCCCCAAGCCCTGATCCCTTACTCCCCACCAATCCCTTCCTGTTGAACCAACTTTCAGGGCATGCCTGTGTGCCATGGGGCAGCCCACGGCCTGTCTGATCCTTTTCTGACCCCTTAGCCCATGGATGCTCAGGGGTCCTCTATCCAACCCAGCATGGTGTCACCCGGGTTGTGCTTCTTCCTGCTCTCTTTCTTGACCACTGGGCTCTCCTAATTCTGCATCCATCATCCCTGCTTCTTGTACTGTTTTAAAAGCACCCTGGGTCTCAGACTAGCTCCCACGGACAAAAGCTGTGACTGGATCCGTCTGGGGCTTCACACTGGCTGGGCACGTGTTGAGGGTGGTTGCATTGCCCCTGGAGGAGAAGGCCCCACACTCATCCTCTCTCTTCTCCGTTGCTGTGACCGCACTCCCAAACAGTGAGGCTCAGCTGTGGGCTGTGCTCTGTTTCTACTGCCGCTTCTGAAGTCAACGACAGGAACTAGAGGGTGTGGGCTGCCACAGGGGACTCGTGCCAGAGGGACATGGGGGTTGCCCAGGGTGGTCAGAAGTGGACAATGCCAGAAGGTGAGAGCAGAAGGCTCAAAGATGAGAAACCAAGTCGTCCTTGGGCCTGCATGCTGGGCACAAACAAGGCTGGCAGAGGAACAGGGAGGGGAGAAGAAGGTGGGAACACGTGCTGTGCACATGCTGAGATAGTTGCAGTAGCCATAGTCTCTCCCAAATCCCTGGGGGAGCCACCTGGCTTTGCAGCCCAGGGTTGGGGTGAACAGATTGGCCCCTGTCCTCCAAGAGTGCCTGTGATCAGGACACCAGGGCAAGGATTTTGGGGGTCCATTACCCCCGGCTAGGACCCGTTCCTGCTGTGATCCTTTCCCTCCTATAAACACACCTCCTCCACAGGAGAAAAGCCCACTCTTCCACTCCTGGGCTCCAGGGGCAGATCCTGGGCTGTATAATTAATGTGGCAGTTTTCCTCATTCTGTGGTGCTTACACAGGCTTTGAGCCATGACATGAACCTCTGATTTTTATCTAACTGTTCACACGTGGATGTTTCAGCTCCTCCCTCACTTCCACCACAATGCAGCACCATGCCTCTTCCAGGGGCCTCTCAACAAGTGTTCTCCTTTGGGGCTGGCATGCATGTGCCCAACTTGCTCACTGAACAGACTACCTTGGCCTGCTCAGCTACTCACCCTTGACACCTTCATCAAGCACTGGTGCTCTGCTCAGCCCAGGGTCCCACAGCTCCTGTGTCCACACATGAGTATGCACATGTCCGTTCTCCTAGCATGTGCTGCCTCTCTGCCCAGGAGGCGGCTGACAGGGCAATCCCCCCACCAGGGTTCTGGCCAGGACAGACGAGGGGCTTCCCCATGATCCGGGTCCCTGGCAGTTAACAGGCTCCTCGTCTTGCCTCGATGGTCCCAGGAGACAATCCCAAAAAGACCACAGTTAGAAATCAGGACGTTTCCCAGGGTTTGGCTGCCAGGTTTATCCATGGCCATCTGATTACATATTTTAAATCATTGCAATGGTAAATTATCCATGTTACCAGCCTGGTGCTGGAATTCACTTTTTTATTGATGGAAACTCTGCAGTTTTACATTAGTTATAAGGAGAATTCAAGGTTGCTTATGAGAGGTTTTGCCCACACAAAAAAGTTTAGGAGTTATTTATGTCCCAAAAATGAGGGACTGGGACGGGCTGGTTGTTTCCCAAAAATCAGTGATTTGGTTTGATTTGCTATTGATCAATTTTCCTCACTTCTTTTGAATTTGATCTTATCTAATGAGAAGTAAATAAGTGGACAAAGTTAGTGAGTAGAATCAAGAAGCAGCTGGAAAATTCCTACCAAAATGAGGAGATTTTCTTTTTAAAGTCCTGCCACTTCTGCTTTCTTTCATTTATAAGGGGAAAATTCTAGTTATGAAAGAGAAGCTGAAGGATGGCTGGAGATTATCACAGATTTTAATGGTGATTTTTTAAAAAAGGTTACTATCTTAATTTTATTCTGCACCAAAGAAGGACATATTTTCTACTGTTGTCTGCCTGTCATAACCTAACTTTTTTTTCTCTAATTATTTGGATGGTGTGAGATCCTCTATAGTCTCATACAACCTAAGCCAGAAGCAGGAACCCTCTGCATAACCACGAATCCTCAGGTGATTCCTTTTGAGAATTCTGGGGGATGGACAGAGGAAAAGAAAGCAAATTTCCACAGCCAAAGAGGTGAGTGGATGAGGAAGGTGAGTGGGAGGAAGGGATCCCAGAGCGCCTACTCCTGAACTCACGTCATCAGAAGAGATGTATCAGCTGGAAGGCTGTAGGCATTTCCTCAGTGGAAACAGGCAGGTTCCTGATAAATCAGCCTGGAGGTCAAGAAATCTGAGCTTTTTGAATAACATGATTTAAATTCAGCAGATTTTTGGATGTCTGATATGAAACAATTGGGGAATTAACTTCTAAATTCAACAACTAAAACAAAAAGATGAGGTGATAAAAGATTACCTACAGCAACAGTTTCCTCTGTGAGAAAATATAATTATGAGAGTCTCAGATGATCTTTCCTTTGTAAAACAAATACTTTATTACCTAGGTGTGAGTTTTCAGCTCTGGGACGAAGGTACAGATGGAGAAAAACTGCAGGCACCTGCATTTGTAATGATTTGGGGAGTTTGTTTTATCAACTGCTCACAGGATTGAAATAGCACCTCTGGGACTGATTTCCTTTCCTAATTTCTGACTTTGCAGTCTCCAGATATTGAAGGAAGAATGGCAAGACAGTTCTGGGGTACAGCTGTGCAGTTTAGGGGACAGAAGTCATAGGGTAAGGACACTGCTGTTGACCTTCCACCTTGACCCCTCCCCTTCCTGGGACAGTGTGAAGCAGGCAGGCAGAGTGCAGACAGGCTATAACATAGAATACTACCCGAGTTTTCAGATTGGCCTCAAGGTAGCACACAAATGAAGCAGACTGGACCTGCATGCTAAGCCTGCTAAAAGGAAAATTTAAATAGGACCTGTCTCATAACACAATACTCAGGATTATTTTTAAAATGATTTGTTATATAAAGGAGCAGGAAAATTACAACTTGAAAGAACAATCAATAGATGCTAACACTGAGATGAATTCAAATTTCATCTGGTGATTCAGATGAAATTTTCTGACAAAGATTTTAAAGCAACCATCATAAAAATGCTCCAATAAGGAATTAGGAATGGTCTTGAAATATGTTAAAATATTAATTTAAAAAGATACAAAGTAACTAAATAGACATCACAGATAAAATGATATAACTACATGGAAGTAATAGAACCAAAAAATGTAATAACCAAAATTAAAAACTTACTGAATGTGCTTAATAGCAAAGAAGAGATAATAGAAGAAAGAACTTCTGAATTTGAAGGCAGATGAGTAGAAATGATCCAGTTTGGACAACATACAAAAAATGCACTGAAAAAAGAAGAACAGAGCCTCAGGGAACTGTGAAATAATAACAAAAGAAATCTAGTATATGCATCATCAGAGTCCCAGTAAGGGAGGAGAAAGGGAGTAGGGTTGAAAGATATTTGAAGAAATAATGCCTAAAATCCCCCCAAATTTGGCAAAAGTCATAAACCTACAGATTCAAGAGCAGAGTGAACCCCAAATAGGATAACTCAAGAAACCCATGCCCAGACATATCACAATCAAACTTCTGAAAACTAAGGACATAGGAAAATCACCTAGAAAGAAATAATGCATTACCTAAAAAGAAACAATAATTCTAGTAACAGTGGACTTATCATCAGAAATCCTGGAGTCCAGAAGGAAGTGGTACATGTTTCAAGTGCTGAAAGGAAAACAAACCATTAACTGTCAACTCAGGATTCTATATCTGGCCAAAATATCCTTCAGGAAGGAAGAGAGGATAAGAGCATTCTCAGATAAAGGAGAATTTGTTACCAGCAGACTTACCCTAGAAGAATGACTAAAGGAAGTTCTTCAAACAGAAAGAAAATAACAGAAAAAAAACTTAGAATGTGAGGAAGGAAGAAATAACAATGAAATGGATAAAAATTGAGTTAAGTAAAATAGACTATCCCTTTACTCTTTAGTTTTTTGTTTGTTTGTTTGTTTTGTTTTGTTTGTTCTTTTTAAGACAGCGTCTCACTCTGTCACCCAGGCTGGAGTCCAGTGGCGCCATCTCGGCTCACTGCAAGCTCCACCTCCCAGGTTCACACCATTCTCCTGCCTCAGCCTCCCAAGTAGCTGGGACTACAGGCGCCTGCCACCAGGCCTGGCTAATTTTTTTGTATTTTTTAGTAGAAACAGGGTTTCACCGTGTTAGCCAGGATGGTCTCGATCTCCTGACCTCGTGATCCACCCGCCTCGGCCTCCCAAAGTGCTGGGATTACAGGCGTGAGCCACCGCGACCGGCCTAGTTTTTTAAATAAAGTTTGATGGTTGAAGCAAAATGTTTGTAAAAACCCACATCATTTAATGTAGTGCTCAGTGTATGTAGAGGAAACATTGAAGGAAATTGTATTATAAAGGCGTGGGGGGATGGTTAAGGCACCTAAATGGAGATAACATTTCTACATTTTATTTGAAGTGGTAAGATACTGACACCAGCAGACTGCAATAAGTTACATGTGCATATTTTAATACCTAGAGAAACCACTAAAAAACTATAAAAGACATATACTTACAATATTTAAATAAATAAAATAGCATTCTAGAAAATGTTTAACTCACAAGAAAACAAAACATTAAAAACAGAAACAAACAACAGAGAACAAACAAAAAAATAAAATGGCAGACAGAAGAATAAAATGGCTAACATATTAATAATTACATTAAATGTAAATGATCTAAATGTGCCAGATATTGGCAGAGTGGATTAAAGATCATGACCCAACTATTCTCTGCCTGTGAAGAACTTACTTCAAATTTAATAATATACGTAGTTTGAAAGTAAAAGAAGAGGCAGTAAGATGCCCATGGCCTGGGTGGGCAGGGGACAAGCTGAAGTTGGATGTTAAGTTCACAAATCAGAGATGTCACCAAGTTCAGAATCAATGTCAGAGGAGCAATTCTGAGCTCCCACTGTGAAGTGAGTGTTTAACAAATATGATTAATGTGGTTACTGCTGCCCCCACAAATTCATGCTATTACATTTGACTGATGATAAAACTATCACTCTGAGTCTTAAACCAAAAGTTGCCTGAAACCAAGCTAATGAGTAAGGGACCAGGGGGGCATCTGCCAAGCACATCCAAATTTTTTTTACATTTCAGACTTAAAGCAGAACTGGAAGGCTTTAAGGAAGGAGAAGGGACAAAGTAAGGGGGCTTGTAGGTTGGAACAGTGAGTTCCAGCAAGGTTGTAGATTTCTAGGATGGCCTCATCCTAAAACTCTGAGCCTGAGCCCTGACCCCTAACTCTCACCCCACAGTGCTCACATTCAGGAGAAACCTTGAGTATTGATGATTTTAAGGGCTTTTTGTTTGAAAATTACATGTGGTAATGATATTGTGCATATGATTTTTAAAAAACAATTCTAATTTTTTGGATATATATATATATATACTTCAGTATTTGCAGACAAAATGGTATGATGTCTGGAATCTGCTTTGAAATAAGCCAATGTGTGTGTGAGTGTGTGTGTGTGGGTGGGGAGGACGTGAGGGTGTTATTGAAATAAAATTATAAATGATTTAATACTTGTTGAAGTTGGCAATTGGTACATGTGGGTCCATTTGGTCTCTCTGCTTTTGTGTATATTTGAAAATTTTTATAATAAAATTGTTTTTTTAAAAGCCACCAAAGATAACCTGGAAAGGAAAGAGAAGCCATGTGCCTGAGGAGAGAAGGGAGGCCAGGCCAGGTTCCCTGGGTTAGGTGGGGGGATGGTGGAAGTATGCTGTTGATGAGCTGACTAGGCGTGTGAATTTTGGGTGTGGCTGGACTTGAACCAGCAGTTTTCCCATTCTCTGGTGCAACGTTTGTCCACTTAGCCCAGAATGCCTGAGGCTCAAGCACAGCTGTGTCTGCCAGAGGGAGGCCCAGTAAAAGGACATTCCCTCTGAGGAACTGGTGATCCAAAATGGGTACCCCAAACCAAGTGGACATCAATGGGACAAGTCTGTTCAATGCTAAACTGTATCCTTTTGTCCTTCATCCCCCCCCATCTTGCCCGAATCCACCTGGCACCTATATTCAAGCCTTTTATCTTTTCACATTCTGTTCCTGTTCTACCCTTTTCCCAAAGCCATGTCCACTCCCAGCGGCTTTAGTAAAAGCACTATGCTTCCACGTTCTTAAAATGATTTCTGAGATACCTACCCACTAAGAAATTCCTCTTAAATATTTAGATAAGGGGTGTTGAGTTCTACCACAATTCCTTCCTCACATATTCTTCCACCAAATACCTTGACCCATTTGCTTTTCATTACTGTAAAAATGTAAACTCCCAGTTTATTAATTGGTATCTGTTTCTAATATTTCAGTCTGGCGCAGTGTGGTCTGTGCTGATGTGTCAGCTGCAGGAAGCAGGCATGGTACTGGTTTTCTTAGCTTACTCTGTGTAGTTACTCAAGAAAAGGCTCACCGACAGGCACCTCTCAGATGCTTCAGGAGAGAAGGGCTGTCTTTGTGAAAGGAAAAGTAAGAATGGTGAGGTGTCGTTTGTGCTCTCCCCTGTCCCTGGCTGCCTCCACTTCCCTCGGGCACCTAGGACTGAGGCAGCCTTCTCACTAGGACCTCTAAAACCCAACTGCTGTATTTTCCGATGTCAAAACTTCTCAGTCCCATCTCCCCAGGATGCTCCTCCAGGTTAGAACAGCCAATCACTTGAACGGTGCTGGCTTAATGGGTTACTCAATTCTGACTAACATTTGCATTTTAATACTTTGGTCCAAAGGGTAAATATTATAGGCATCTGGACCACCTTTGGAAGCTGGTGAAGGAGATATTCCAGAGTGTGGGTGGTTTCTAGCACCTTCATATCAGTCCATGTGGGCTGCGGCTAGAAGCTGGCACTGTGTTCAAATTATAAATCACCCAGTAAACCATGACAAAGGAAAACATTGGCAAGTCACCTCCAGCTAGTTGATGAAGGCTTTATGAAGAGAAGATTCTTACCTGTGCTTAAGGAATATGGGAGCCTCTTTGAGAAAACTGGAGGGAACTCCATCCCTGGACACAACTGGATTTGTCTGCCATGTGTTGGCACGCCTGGGGGCCTTTCACCTCAGGGTTCCATGATTTGGGACAGATTTCATGGTGGGCTCTGTTGAATAGGAAATATACTGTTGGAAATAAGACAGGACAGAAGCCTTCCAGCTCCATCATTCTGAGCTCTTCCTAGGTCCACACTGGGTTTTTTGAGCTCCCAAATGCTGTATCACAGTGAACTCATATGGAAAGGCAAAACTTCTTATCCTGAACTGTATGGGTCAAATACTTCCTTCAAGGCAGACTAAAATGCTGGGAGGATCCCTCCCTCTCTTCCTCTCCAATTTCGGCCTCCTGACGTCAGTGAAGCTTTTACTGGCCTAGACACTTTGGCCTTGGGCCCAGAAAGCATCATTGTGGACAGCCCAGACCTGAGGCTGATGGCCCAGATAATTGGACAATCTGGGCCCAGATACCAGTTTCCAAAACCAAAGAAATTTCTGTGTTGCTTGATCTATCATTTAAGCCAGACAGAAAAGCTTTGACATTTCTTCCCCATTCCCTCTTTTTAAACAATGTAAAATGCTGTTCCACATCTAATTGTACTGGAGAAATGTGACAACTATAATTTTAGGCCTCAAATGCCCACAAACAGTTTTGTAAATCTTACAGACTCTATTCATCAATAAATTGTGTGTGTGATTAACCATTCTAAAATGGCTTTTTTCTTTTTTCCTCACTTAAAAAAATGTATAGCCCATTGACAATAGTTTTAAAATACTGAATTTATTTTAAAGATTTGAAACATATTTGGATAGATAAATATCTATATGTCTTAATATTTTAATTTACATATAATAATTAACTTTTCTCATGAACAATTCTGTGAGTTTTTACATACGCATAGATTCTTGTAACCACCACCACATACAGGATTCAAAATAAGTCCAGTATCCCAAAGGATGTGTCCTTTGGGTTTTCCCTTTGTAGTCAAGCCCTCCTTCCACACTTAACCCCTGACAATCACTTAATGTGTTCTCCATCACCAAGTTTTCCTTTTCCAGAATGTCATATAAATGGAATCATATAACAGGTAACTTTAAGCATGACTTCTAAGCACAATGCCTTTGCAATTCATCCAAGTCATTGTGTGTATCACGAGTTTGTTCTGGCCGGACATGGTGGCTCACACCTATAATACCAGAACTTTGGGAGGCAGAGGCAGGTGGATCACGTGAGGTCAGAAGTTAGAGACCAGCTGGCCAAAATGGTGAAACCCAATCTTTATAAAAAATACAAAAATCAGCTGGGTGTAATAGCACGTGCCTGTAATCCCAGCTACTCAGGAGGCTGAGGCAGGAGAACCTATTGAATCCAAGAGGCAGAGGTTGCAGTGAGCCAAGATCGCACCACTGCACTCCAGCCTGGGCAACGAAAACAAGACTCTGTCTCAAAAAAAAAAAAAAAAAAAAAAAAGAATTAGTTCCTTTTCACTGCTGACTAGTTTTCTGTTGTATGGATATACAAGTTTGTTTGCCTATTTACCCATTGAGACATATTGGGATCATTTCCACTTTTCTGGCAATTATAAATAATATTGGTATAAATATTCATGAACTAATTATTGTGTGAATGTAAGTTTTCATTTCTCTATAGTAAATACCTAGGAGTGTGATTGCTGGGTCATATTGTAAGTTTATGGTTAACTTTATAACAACTGCTCAACTATTTTCCAGAGTGATTGTACCATTTTGTATTCCCATCAACAAATGTATGCATGAGAGCTCCAGTTGCTCCTCATCCTCACCAACACTTGCTATTGAGTTCTTTTTTTAAATTTTGCCATTTTAATAGGCATGTAATGGTGTGTCATTGTAGCTTTAATATGAATTTCCTTAATAGCTAATGGTACTATCTGTTCATGAGTTTATTTGCTATCCATATATCTTTTGGTGAAGTGTCTGTTAAAATGTTTTGCTCCTTAAAAGTTTTTTTTTTTTTTTTAATTGAGTAGAGTACATTCTGGATACAAGTCCTTTGTCTCAGCAGTCCCCAACATTTTTGGCACCAGGGACCAGTTTTGCCAAAGATAATTTTTTCCATGGACTGACAGAGGAGATGGTTTCAGGATGACACCGTTCCAGCTCAGATCATCAGGCATTAGATTCTTATAAGGAGCGTGCAACCTAGATCCCTTGCATGCGCAGTTCACAATGGGTTCCAAGCTCCTGTGAAAATCTAATGCCACTGCTGATCTGACAGGAGCAGAGCTCAGATGGTAATGCTTGCTGGCCTGCCACTCACCTCCTGCTGTGCAGCCCAGTTCCTAAAAGGCTAGTTTTATGTTTTACATATAGGTCTACGATTCTATCTGAGTAAATTTTTAAATGTTATGTGGGGTGTAGGTTAAGGCTTATTTATTTATTTTTTACATATGGTATTCAGTTGTTCTAGGACCATTTAGAGAAAAGTTTGTTCTTTCTTCACCTAACTGCCTTTGCACCTTTGTCAAAATTCAGTTGGCCGTATTTTTGTGAACCTATTTTTTGAGTTTCTGTTCTGTTCCATGGATGCACATATCTATTCATTTGCCAATACTACACTGTATTGACTACTGGAGTTTTATCGTATGTTTTAAAATTAGGTAATATGAGTCCTTGAACTTTGTTCTTCTTTTTAAAGATTTTGGCTATTCTAGTTCCTTAACCCATCCATACACATTTTAGAATAAGTTGTCTATATGTACAAAGGATCTTGCTGATATTTTAATTGGGAATGTGCTAAATCTATAAATCAATTTTGGGATTTATTGACATCTTAAGTAAGCCTTCTAATCTGTGAACATGGTATGTCACTCTATTTAGATCTTCTTCGATCTCTTTCATTGGTGTTCTGGATTTCTCAGCATGTAAAAGCTGCACATATTTTGACAAATTTACTTATACCTAAGTACTTCATTTTGAAGGCTATTGTAAATGCTTTTAAAATATCAGTTTCCAACTGCCCAGTGTTATTATAAAGAAATGCAATTGATTTTGTTTATTGATATTATGTTCTGTGACAGGAAAATAAAATATTGGGACCCAAAACTCACTATGCCAAAGGGAAAAATTAAGTTTGGAAGTGAGTTACCCAAATAAAAGCTGTCTTTTCTTTTTTTTACTAAAAATATAACTACAGATAGAAGGCCAAATGTCTCCACAGGTGGCCTCTCTCATCCTGACGATGTAAATTAACAGGTTATTTTTACTAGTACAGGAAAATAGGAGACTAGAAATCATCCCCCAACCCACCCTAACATGAATACATATTTGACTTTTACCTCTACTCTGTGTTTATCTTATGTTAAGTGTAGGTTTCCCAAGTGCAAGATGAATACACAATTGACTGTTCCCTTTACGCTCCTTCCTTTTCATGCACAACATGTGGATTCAGTGACACTAATCAAAGCCTCACAAGAATGTGGCCATACCCTCCCTCTTTTTTTTTCTTTCCCCTTTCCCCTGCTGCTCACCTTTTCCCTTTTAAATATTGAAGCCCTCAAAATCTTCTTTGGAAAAAGTTTGGGCCACAGATCCTACTGTGGCTTGCATCTCCTTTTCCCAGCAAAATAAACCTCTAAATTGATTGAGGCTCACCTCAGTCATTTTCTTTGGTCTCACAGTGGTATGACCTTGTTCAACACACTAGTTCTAGAAACTTTTTAAAGTGAATTTTCTATATAGACAATCATATCATCTCTTAATAAAGGTAATAACATTTTTCTTTCAAATCTGGATGCCTATTATTTCTTTTTCTTGCCTTATTGCATTTGCAAGCATTTTAATATGCTATCAAATAGGAGTACTGAAGGCAGATATCCTTGCCTAGTTCCCAGACTTAGAAAGTATTCAGTCTTTGACTGTTAAGAATGATGTTAGCTGTAGGTTTTCTTGTATATGCCTTTTATCAGATTGAGGAACTTCATTACTATTCTTAGTTTGCCTAGGTTTAAAAAAATTATGCATAAATGTTGAATTCTATCCAGCAGTGTTTTTTCTCCATCTATTGATATGATCATGGCATTTTGTTACTGTTAAGTCTGTGTAGTGGTTAATTTTATTTGTCCACTTGCAGGTTATTTTGGGATGAGTTTAACATTTAAATCAGTAAATTTTGGGTAAAGAAGATTGCCCTCAATAATGTGAGTGGGCCTCATCCAATCCATTGAAAGTTTAAATAGAACAAAAAGATCAGCCTCCCTGAACAAGAGAAAATTCTCTGGCAGATGGCCATCAGACTTCATCCGCACCAGTGGCTCTTCTGAGTCTTGCCTGCTGGCCTTCAGACTGGAACTGCACCACTGGCTCTCCTGTATCTTGAGCCTGTTACAGAACTGAACTGGGGTCCACTCTCTCAGCACAGTAAGGGCAAACACCCACACTGAGATTTGCAGCAGGAGAAAGAAGAACATTTATTTATAGGGCACCAGGCAAGGAGAATTGGGCAGCTCATGCTTAAGACACAACCTATCCAGTGGCTTGCAAGCAAGAATTTTTAAAGGTGGGGATAAATTTCAGGAAAACAGAAGTTACAGGCAAAATTGTAAAGCAATATATGGAGGTTATACAATGGTTTGGCCTACAAAGTGGGGATATCTTGAAGTGAGGGCTTCTAGGTAATAGCTTCAAAATTTTTCTATTTGCAATTGGTTAAGGAAGAGGAGCTTTGCTTAAAAATTTGAGGGGAGTAGAAAGATATGCTAAGTCTGACTTGTGTGACTTCCTCCCAGCACCTCAGGAAGAACTTCAGAACAAAGAACAGTGGTCAGAGTTTAGTCCTCCATTCCCCCTTATCTGAGAGGTCTTTGTGCCAGTGGATTCATTTAGTGGAGGTCCAGATTTCCGAAAAAGCACTTAGGGACATACGTTAAGATGTTATCTTTAGTCAAATATCCTATGACTCTAACTTCCTTGACTATTGTTTTAAGCTACTATTACCTGCTTGTTTATCAAGTTACTCATTTACTTCTCAGGGCTGGGTTGGTGCCTGAAATTTCCCTTGAAGGAACTCAAGATTTCCTTTTATTTCTATGCCTGCAGGCCCGTAAGATGGACCCCTGCTCTATCTCAAGCCTGCCAGCCCACACTGCAGATTTTGGACTTGCCAGTCTCCATAATCTCAGGAGCCAATTCTTTATAATAAATCTCTTTACACATGTATGCATGTGTAAAGAGAGCACTGTTAGGTCATGGAGTGATCTGGTAACAGAGATAGGCAAAATATCATCCTTCAATACTCCTAACCAAACACTTATAAGAAGCAAGGATCTGAGTGTGTATATAATACTTTCCAACATTTTTGTCACACTAGAAGTGTAATGAGATTGGCTGGTTGGAGCTAATGTTGCTAGACAAAGAAGTGGGGAAATAAAAAGTTAAGCTCAGGGATATTAGTTTCCAGCACAAATGCTGAATTAATGACCTAAGAGCTTCTATGTCTGCCCTGAAAGAGACCATTATCTCCTGTAGCCTCAGAGCTGAGATTGCTGAAAAACAAACCCAGAATCTCATCCTGCAAGAGGCTGACTTACAATGTAAATTGAATTCCAAGCCTTGCAGAGTGTCCACTGCTAAATGAGGCATTGATTGGAAAGGAACTAGATCCTAAATTTGAAATGTGATGTGTAGAAAGTTGAAATGGGACCCTGATGAAGCTGAGGACATTGAGACCCTATTTTTGATCAGACTTCTTTGTCAGTAGGAGTCTTTCTGTCCCCAGTATGAGAAGCCTCTCCACCCCAGTGAGAGGAAATTAACCCTGTCTTGTTTGAGGAAGTTGCAATGGCTGCCTCGAGGCAGTTGCCCTGCAAGACAAGGCAGATTGTCCTCAGGGTCCACCCCCAAGACACTTCTTTGTTTCTAAACCTGTAACTAGACTTAAGCCCCAATAGGATCCTAAAGGTAGGGTATGGAGTATGACTCATGAGATGTGCTACACTTTAAAGGAGCTACTTGAGTTTTCTAATTTACACAAACAGGAATCTGGGGAATATGTATGGAAACAGACATTAAGGTTGTGGGATAATGCTTGAAGGAACATAAAGTTGGATGAGGACAAATTTATTGATATGGGCCCACTAAGAAGAGATTCTGCATTTAATATTTCAGCTCAGGGAGTTAGAAAGGGCTTTAAAGTTTGGTTGGTTGGTTGGCTAAAATGAGGACTAAAAGGTGGCCCAGAGTGAGTGAGCTAGAAATACCAGAACTGTCTTGCTATACTCAAAGGCTTAGAGAGATTGGAATGTTAGAATAAATTTGTCATTCAAGGCCTGCTCACAGACCCTGAAATGGTCCAAAACACATACCTTTCACCATGACTGTGAGAAGTAAATTTATGAGGAGAGCCCCAGTGTCTTTGAAGAGCTCTGTGATCACTCTTCTTTGTAGGCCAGACCTTACAGTGGGAACTGTGGTCACTGATTGGGAAACCTACATCAAATGGAGTAACTGGATCTCAGGGTGGCAGGGGACAAGGTATATATTCAGCTGCCACAGGCAAGGAGGATGTGGTTATCATCATGAACAGCAAAGTCACAGCAGCAATCAGAATAGTCTATTTCACTTCTAGGAATACCATGGTCAGCTGCTAACCAATACCATAAGTAGATTTATGTTGTAAGTAGACTTATGTGTTGGTTAACAGTTGACCATGGAGTTCCCAGAAGTGAAATAGACAAGGAACATACTAAATTCTTACTTCATCTGTATAAGCATAAAAGTTCTAGGTCAAGTAACCAAAAGTCTAAGCTGAATCACAAAAACAGAGAATCTTGGCCCCTCAATCAATTCCCAGACTTGAGCCAGTTTATCGACCCTTGAACTCCTTGAGCCAATTCCCCCAAATTTATACTATTAATCTTTCTCCCAACTTTCCAAAAGAGACCTATGGCCTTTTACCAGGGTAACTGTGCACTGGGAAAAAGAAAATAATCAGACCTCTAGGGGACTACTGGACACTGGTGCTGAGCTGATATCACCAATGCCAGGAGACCCAAAACATCATTGTGGCCCACCAGTCAAAGTAGGGACTTATGGAAGTCAGGTGATCAATGGAGTTTCAGCTCAGCTGAGTTTCACAGTGGATCCAGCGAGCCTCAGAACCCATCTTGGGCTATTTCTCCAGTTCCAGAATGCATAATTGGAGTAGACATACTCGGTCACAGGCAGAATCCTTACATTGCTCACCTGACCTATGATATGAGGGCTAATATGGTGGAAAAGGCCAATTGGAAGCCATTAGAGCTTCCTCCACATAGAAAAACAGTTAATCAAAAACAATACTGTGTCTATATCCCTGGAAGGATTGCACAGATTGGTGCCACCGTCAAGGACCTGGAAGATGAAGAGATGGTGATTCCCACCATCCCATTCAACTTGCCTATTTGGCCTGCACAGAAGACAGATGGATCTTGGAGAATAATGGTGGATTACTATAAGCTTAATCAGGGGGTGACTCTAATTTTAGCTGCTATATAAGATGGAGTTTTACAGCTTGAGCAAATGAACACAACCCCTGGTACCTTGTACCAGCTATTTATCTGGCAAATGCTTTCCACCAGAAGCAGTTTGCTTTCAGCTAGCAAAGCCAGCAATACATCTTCACTGTCCTACCTCAGGGCTATATCAACTCTCAAGTCATGTGTTATAATTTAGTTCACAGGATCTTGACTGTGTTTCCCTTCCACAAGATATCATACTGGTGCATTACCTTGATGACATTACACTGACTGGACCTAGCGAGCAAGAAGTGTAACTACTCTAGATTTATTGAAAAGACATTTACATGCCGGGAGGTAAGAAATAAATCCAATAAAAATTCAGGGGCCGGCTAGGTGTGGTGGCTTACGCCTGTAATCCCAGCACTTTGGGAGGCTGAGGCGGGCAGATCATGAGGTCAGGAGATCAAGACCATCCTGGCTAACATGGTGAAACCCCGTCTCTAGTAAAAATACAAAACATTAGCTCTGCGTGGTGGCGGGCACCTGTAGTCCCAGCTACTCAGGAGGCTGAGGCAGGAGAATGGCTTGAACCCGGGAGGCGGAGCTTGCAGTGAGCCAAGATTAGGCCACTGTACTCCAGCCTGGGCGACAGAGTGAGACTCCATCTCAAAAAAAAAAAAAAAAATTCAGGGGCCTTCTACCTCAGTGACATTTCTAGAGATCTGGTAGAGTGGGGCATTCCAATATATTAGTTCTAAAATGAAGGCTAAGTTGTTGAATCTGGCCTCTCCTACAGCAATATCAACAAAAAGGCACAATGCCTAGTGTGTCTCTCTGGATTTTGGAGGCAATATATTCCTCATCTGGGTTCGCTAATCTGATCCATTCACTGAGTGACTGAGTAACTCCAAAAGCTGCTTGTTTTGAGTGGGGCCCAGAATAAGAGAATGCTCTGCAACAGGTTCAGGCTGTTGTGCAAGCCGCTCTGTCACTTAGACCATATGACCCAGCAGATCCAGTGGTTCTTGAAGTATCAGTGGCAGATGGAGATGCTGTTTGGAGCATTCGGCAGGCCCCCGTAGATGAATCACAGGAATAGATGGTTAGGATTTTGGGGCAAAGCCTTGCTATCCTCTGCAAATAACTACTCCTTTGAGAAACAGCTCTTGGCCTGTTACTGGGCCTCCGTAATGACTGAATGCCTAATTATGGACCATCAAATTCCCATACAATTTGAGCTGCCCATCATGAACTAGGTGGCGTATGACCCCTAACCCATAAAGTTGGGCATACACAGCAGGACTTCATCATCAAATGAGGGTGCTATATACAAGATTGGGTTCATGCGGGCCCAGAAGGCACAAATAAGCTACACGAAGAAGTGGCCCAAATGCCCATGGTCCCCACTCCTGCCATACTGCCTTCTGTCTCCCAGTCTGCACCTAGGACCTCATGGGGAGTTCCCTATGATCAATTGACAGAGGAAGAGAAAGCACTGGCCTTGTTTATGTGATATGCAGGCACCACCTAAATGTGAGCACCTGCAGCACTACAGCCCCTTTCTGGGACATCCCTAAAGGACAGTGGTGAATGGAAATCCTCCCAGTCAGAAGAAATTTGAACAATACACCTGGTTATGCACTTTGCTTGAAAGGGGAAAAGGCTAGACATGTGACTATATACTGATTCATGGGCTGTGGCCAGTAGTTTGGCTGGATAGTCAAGGACACGTAAGAAACATGATTGGAAAATTGGTCACAAGGAAAAGGTATGTGGATAGACCTCTCTGCATGGGCAAAAAAAAAAAAAATGAAGATATTTGTATCCTATGTCAATGCCACCAAACGGTGACCTCAGTAGAGGTGGACTTTAATAATTAAATGGATAGGATGACCTGTTCTGTGGATATCAATTAGCCTCTTTCCGCAGGGACTTCTGTTATTTCCCAGTGAACTCATAAAAAAAGTAGCCATGGTGGAGGTTATGCATGGGCTCAGTAACATGAACTTCTACTCATCAAAGATGACCTGACTGCAGACACCACTGAGCACCCATCTGCTAACAGCAGAGACCAGCTCTGAATCTCCACCATGGCATCATTCCCTGCGGTGTTCAGTCAGCTACCAGGTGGCAGGTTGATCATACTGGACTGTTTCTCTCATGGAAGAAGCAGCATTTTATTCTTACCAGAATATATATTCTAGATACAGATTTGCCTATCATGCACACAATGTTTCTGCCAAGACTACTATTCAGATTTATGGAATGCCTTATCCATTGTCATGGTATTCCACACAGCATTGTGTCTGGTCAAGGAATTCACTTTGCAGCAAATAAAGTGTGACAACAGACCTATGCCTCTGGACATCATTGGTCTTTCCATGTTCCACACCATCCTGATGCACCTGGCTTGATAGAATAGTGGAATTGGCATTGGAAAACTCAGCAACAGTTTCATCTAGGTGACAATACCTTACAGGTCTGGGGAAAGTTCTTTAGAAGGCTGTATATGCTCTGAAGTATCCAATATATGGTGGTGTTTCTCCCATAGCCAGGATGAACTTCTACTCATCAAAGATCCAGGAATCAAAGGTCCAGGAATCAAGGGGTGAAAATAGGAGTGACACCATTCACTACCATCCCTAGTGACTCACTAGCAAAATGTTTGCTTCCTGTTCCACAACTTCATATCCCCCTGGCCTAGAGGTCTTAGTACCAAAGGAAAGAATGCTTCTGCCAAGAGACACAACACTGATTCCACTGAATTGGAAGTTAGGACTGCCAACTGAGCATTTTGGACTCCTCATGCCTCTGGATCAAGAGGAAAAGGAGTTACTGTGCTGGCTGGGGTGATTGATTCTGACTACCAAGGGAAACTGGATACTGCTCCACAATGAAGGTAAAGAAGAATGTGTCTGGAGCACAGGAGATCCCCTAGGGCATCTCAGTATTACCAAGCCTCGAGATCAAAGTCAATAAAAAACTAGAACAACTCAATCCAGGCAGGGCTACTAACAGTCCAGACACCTCAGGAATGAAGGTTTGGGTACCACACTCAATAAAGAACTCCTACTTGCTGAAGTACCTGCTGAAGGCAAAGGGAACATGAAGTGGGTAGTGGAAGGTAGTTTTAATTGCCAGCTATGATCACGTGACCAGTTATAGCAATGAGAACTATAATTGTGATGACTGTTTCTTCCATATTTTTGATCAACATGTTTGTGTGTGTATATACGCATGTATGTACCAAATATCTTTGTTTTCTTCCCTCTCTAATCTCATTATTATATACCATAAGATATACTGATGTCAGATCACAGTATTCAAGTTTGTTAATGTTACAAGATCCGTGGGGTGCTGCTTTTCTGGCTGGACATCTCTGTGGCTGGTGGCACCTTTTTGGCTGAGTTTTGTTCAGGCCCACTGGGCTCATTCAGCCCACTCAGCCTGGCAGGCTGTGCTTGGCTCACACCACCAGCCTGGATCCCATACCTGCCAAGGGTGAGCCAGGTGTCGAGTGGTGAGGGGTGTATGAGCAAACAAGCATGGGATCCAGTCACTGCACACAATCAGTCATGCTGGCCACTGCATCAGGGCAGGCAGCTCCAGGTGTCAGCACAGGCCCTTGCTCTCTGTGAGGCTGCAGTTGGACCAGGTGCACTGCAAGCAGCTTACATGGCTGCCACCAGGGAATGTGGTGGCACCTGGTAGCTTGGAGACTCCAGGAGCTGCTAGGCCAGAAAGAGGGAGTCACAGCCCTGCCCTGGGGAGCGTCTAAGTCTGGGCTCCCTGAAGGGCCACAGTTCTTCTCTCCATCTCTTCACCCACAATGTGGCAAACAAGGGGTGTGTTTCCGCCCTGTTTGTGTCACAGCTTTTTCAGTCCTGCCATGTGGCAGGTCCTGAGTTCTTGTCCTGTGTCCAGGAAGAATGAGGTATGCAGACAAGTGGAGGGTGAGCAAGGTGAAGAAGAGCTTTACTGAGTGACAAAATAGCTCAGAGGAGGCCCTGCAGTGGGTAGCTCCTCTCTGCAACCGGTTGTCCTGATGTCTGCTCAGCTGTGGCTGAGCCCAGGGCTTTTATGGGCCTCAGAGGGGAGGAAGTGCACACCAATTGGTCCACAGGCAGCCATGGGCCAGCCTGGAAAACACACCACAAGTTTCCATTCTGGTCTGTGGGACTGGAAGCCCAGCCTGCAGCCTTCAGGCCCTCCCTGAGCAGAAGGTGAGTCCTTACTGGGCACCTACCCCCTTCCACTCAGGAACCTGTGTGTCTCCTGCTGCATTCATGGTGCCCATGCTGTAGGTGCCAATGGGCACCTGCAGGCCAGCATCAAGCTGCCCTCAGTGCCCCCTTGGCTTCCCTCCTATGCTCAACAGTGCCCAGTCTGGAGGGGGCCTAGGCAGCAGGTGGCTGGTATGTCAGCACTGCCCTGAGCGTGTGCACACCTGGCTGGGCTGTGATAGTGTCCGGGCTTGGCCCTGACTTTTCTCTGAGATCAGAGCAGGCACTGGGAACAGGGAGAAGCCAGGCAGCAGGATAAGGTACTTCCAAGCCTGCAAGGGCAGGGGGAGACTTCTGGGGTCCCCAAGAGTGCAGGGATGCCTGGGTCCACAGCTGTGGTTTGGGTTGCTGCAGCTCTGCCTGGTGGGGTGGGGATTCTGCCTGCTCCATGAAGCAGGAGGCCCTGGTCAGCAGCCATGACTTGGGTGGCTGCGGCTGCACCTGGGGAGCTCCCTCTCCATCAACTCAGAAGGGGCAGGGTTCCCATTTGTCCCTGGCTCCTGCCAGCTCCACGGAGTGTGCAGCCCTGGCCACGCCTCCCTGTTGCAGCTAGAGTGATGGCAGCAGCCGCTCCAGATGGGCCTCTGCTGCCATCATTAACTTTATATCATAGCATTTAAATTACTGGATATCAGGGAAAGGAGTAAACATCCAATGACTTTGCTTTCTTTTCTGGGGAAGAAGTTAGTGCATTTTCAGTTGTGTGCAAGACAATTGTATCCTAAGAAGATGCATTCAGATGCCAGGTTGACAAGAAGTAAACTTGTGATGGTTCATTTTATGTGTCAACTTTGAGGATGTTTTTGGATGAGATTATTTAAAACAATTTACTGTCTGTAAAGAAGACTGTCCTCCATAATGTGGGTGGGTCTCATTGAATTAGTTGAAGGCCTGCATGAAAAAAAAAAGACTGGTCTCCCCAGCAAGGTAAAATTTTTCAGCAGTCTGCCTTTAAATCTCATCTGCCCCATTGGCTCTTCTAGGTCTCAAGCCTACTGGCCCACACTACACATTCGAATTTCCCAGCCTCCATTCCATAATTTATGTAAATCAGTTCCCCATAGGAAATCTCTTTCTCTCTCTTTCTCTCTCTCTCTCCACCTCTCCTCTCCCTCTCCCTCTCCTTCTTCCTCTCCCTTTTCCTCTCCCTCTGTCCATTTCTGTTGGTTCTGCTTCTCTGGATAACTCACTAATGCAGCCTATTAATGTGGTGAATTACATTCATTACCTTCAAATATTGAGTCATTCTTATTTAGGATAAATTCCACTTAATTATGACGGATTTTTAAAAAATATTGCTGTATCCAATTTGCTAATATTTTACTGAGGACTTTTGGGTCTATAGTCATGGGAGTATTGGTCTGTGGTTTTCTTTTCTTGTGCTTGTCTTAGTTCAGTTTTGGTATGACAGTAACATTGGCCTACTAAAGAAGTTAAGAAGTGTTCTCTCCTTTTCTATTTTCTGGATGGGTTTGTTAAGTATCACTGTTATTTTTCATTTGAATGTGTGGCCAAATTCACAATGAAACCATCTGGCTTGGAGTTTGCCTTTTTAGGTTTTGTTTTTAATGGCAAGTTCAAATTTTAAAAAATATGTAAGACTATTTACACAGTTTATTTCTTCTTGATTTAATTTTGGTAGTCTGTGGCTTTTAAGAAATTGGCTCATCATCTAAATTGTTAAGTTTATGAGCATAGAGTTGTTCATAGTATCCCTTTATTATCCTTCTGAGGTATTTAAAAGGTGTCAGATACTATGAACAACAATGAGGAATACCTTCTTTTTCCCCCCTGATGTCGGCAATTTGTTTCTTTCATCTTTTTTTCTTGGTCAGTCTGGCTATAGGTTTATCAATTTTATTGACTTTTTTAAAGAATCAAATTTGGTTTTATTGATTTTATCTGTTGTTTTTACCTCTCAAATGTCATTGATTCCTGCTCTCATCTTTATTATTTCTGCCCTCCTTGCTTTAGGTTTATTTTACTCTTTTTTCTAGCTAATTGAAGTGGAAGCTTAAATTATTGATTTGAGACCTTTCTTCTTTTATAATATATATTTGATATACCATAACTTTTCCTCTAAACACTGCTTTAGCTCCATCCCACAAATTTTTATATGTTATATTTTCATTTTATTTACTTCAAAAGATTTTTTAATTTCCCTTGAGACTTCTTTCTTGGCCTATGGATTATTTAGAAATACATTATTTAATTTTTGAATATTTGAAGATTTTCCAGACATTATTCTAATATTGATTTCTAGTTTAATTCCTTTATGGCCATAGACCATACTTGAATAATTAAAAAAAAAATTAAATTTAACTTAAAAAAATTAGAATATGATCTTATTTTGTAAATGTTCTATAGGTATTTGAAAAGAATGTGTATTCTGCTTTTGTTGGGTGAAGTATCTACACATATCAATTAGGTTGAGTTGGTTGATGGTGTTCTTCATGTCTTTTATATACTTGCTGATTTTCCATCTATTTGTTTGATTACTGAGAGAAATGCTTAAATCCACAACTGTAACTGTATATTTGTCTATTTCTCCTTTCGGTTCTATTTGGTTTTACTTTATGTATTTTGAAGCCCTGTTGTTAGGAACATACACATTTAGGATTGTTATGTCTTCTTTAAACCCGTAATTTTTTTAGTATTTAAAAATAATCTTATAGAATGAGGTGACATTCAATTGGAAAAAAAAAACACAAAGGATTAACCCTTTTTTTAAAAAAAACTTTATTTTTAATGTGTACTCTGAATTTCCTCATTTTTTAAAGCAAAGAGCCTCTGGAAATCATATTACATTATAGGCTGCTGTGACTAAGTTTTGATTAAATGTTTTTTTCTTTCCTAAATATCTCCCTTTGTTACATTAGTTAAGTGTAGGTCCTCATTTTGGTTGGTGTAATTCCAAAAAATCAAGGGTAGGGTTTTTTCCCTTCAGGCCCCAAAGCCACAGTCAAAAGTAGTCAGTTTTCTCTCTCTCCCTATGCCCCTCCTTCTGCATGGGTTTCTGTGTGTGTTTACTTCTAAAACCTACCAACTCCCATGGAAAAACGATCAAATCTCAAAACTAAAATACAGAAGCTCCGCTTTTACCTGTAGCCTTGCTGCCAGTTATTTTCAGACAAGGGTTAGGATGTATGTTTTCCAGAGTTCCCCAAAGTGAGCCAGTGTACAGTGTTGGCCCTGACAAGCACGGGTGGGAATGAGGGAAAATAAAGAAACTTTTCGCCCTTGCGTCAGGCTCTGGAAAGCAAAATTCAGAAAAAAGGCTCAGAAAAGCTTTCTTCCGAAGAACCTTTCTAAGCATTGTTGGAATCTGGCTTGAAAACAATGCACAGCATTTGACATTTCTTCATATTATGCCAAAGGTAGTTAACTAAGAAAGGTGCCAGCTCAGGTGGGAGATTTGAGACCTCATGGGTTGGCCCTGGAGTGATTATCTACTGCACTAGTCTACTGGACCTTCTCCGTTCTTCCAGCTTCAACAGCAAGAGGCCCCAGAGCTGTCATCCACGTCTCCTTACACGTTGGACATCTGCTTCAAGAACCCCTCCAATTAAAAGGGCAGGAAACTCCCCAGTGGCTGTTTACCACGTCCCCCACAGACCATGAAGTGCACATCTGATAACTGGCCGGGGGAGGAATAAACTCACTTTAGCTCATAGTTAGGGTTTAACAGGTCCCTGTGTGTTTATTCATAGAGCCCTGGTTGGTTGGACTTGAGTTTAAATAGTTGACAGGAAGCAATACCTTCCTTCCTGATATCCCGAGCTCATCCAGAGCCAGAGGATGAACTTTCCAGGTTGGTTTACCGTCCCTATAAATAAACATAATGTCTGTATTCATAGAAGACCCACTGCCTCCAAATAAGTGGAGCTTGAATAATTGACGTCCTTCATAAACTCCCACTGTGGCGGAAGCAAGCCTCTTGGCCCTGGGGGCTCTTAGTGACCTCTGGGTGTCTTCAGCTCCTGGTGACCCAGAGTGAACAAACAAGTCCCCTGGCCACACCATGAAGGCCACAGGAAGCTGCAAGCTCACAAGTCCTCCCGCGCATGTGGTTAGCCTAAGGAAGACCACAGCATGTATTTTTAAAGCTCTGCTCTAGGAATTGCTTAGGAGAAATGGCCCTAAATGGCTTAAACTCAAGGATGGGAACTGCCTACTGAAATCGATAGGCCTTTTTTGTGGTAGGCAAGGGAGTGAGAGCGGCCAGGTCCTTGAGAGCGCTGTCCTGCTTCCGTGCTTGTGCGGGTGACAGGGAGATTCTGGCCTCACTGTTCAGGGACAGCCACACTTGACAGGTGCTCCCCAGCAGGCCATACCCAGGATTGGTGCTAGGGCCACTGTGTCTACCTACATGGCATCCGCAAGCCCAGCCTGAGCGCAGCTGGCGATGGCTTATTCTAACCCCAAGGCCAACATTCCATTCCACCATCCTGTCCTGTTCTCTTGGGTTTGTTTCCAGATACAAGTGAGGATTCAGAGGATGTCCTGGACTGCTGAAATCCCTTTGATCTATTGCTTCCCACCCCAGGCAAAATGGCCTCTAGCCTTCACCATGATTAAATAACAGTACCACAAGAGAAAGAGGCATGGCTCGCTGCACCCGCAAGCTGTGCTGGCTACAAAAGAACCTTTCCATTCAGCTCAAAGCACACTGTTCAGAGACTGGCTTGTTGTAGCTGTGTACATGGTGTTGGCTTCAAAGGTAAGTTATTTCCTTGATGTTGTTTTGTTTTTTACTTGGTTGTTGTTCAGTACATGACATTGCTTGCTCTGCCTTATTTGGGCGTCACGGGAAGTGCTGGAACCTATTTGTGGGGATAAACACAAAAATAAACACTTGCAGAAGAGGGCATCTGAGGACACCTGAGACTGTTTAACTTGTGCCTGTGACTGAAGGGAAGTGGGTTCTAACCTGGCTGCCTTTGATGTGTGGTGGAAGGAGCCCAGGGCAGCGGGGCCAGTCACGCAAGGACATCGCTCAAGGCCCAGACCACCCTCCCTAATTGAGCCCAGCAGAGGGCGAAGCTGGGAAAGGCACCCAGATTCCAGCTCCACTGCTGGCATGGGCCTGGGCAGGCAGCTGAGCGGCCCATCGGGCGGGGACAGTGGCTGATTGTCTGGCTGAAAACAAGCCTGGGGGATTGTGTGTCGTGGGGAAGGGATCCCCGTCTGATCTTCATCCACAGGGACCCGGGGCACCTGGAGCCCTGTCAGAGCCCTGCTCCCAGGTTTCCGGCTGAATGGCCCAACAATGTTTACAGCCCTTACCCCCGGGGGGGTGGGCGCCCCCAAGGTCCAGGCACCTGAAAGCAGAGAGGACTCACCCTTGTGTTATTATTCCCCAGGCTGCACAGCTATGCTTGTTTCAGGCAGGCTGTGGACAGGTATGCACCAGCAGACACCCAACACCGAGCAAGGGGGTGGCAGGAGACACACACACACCTGGGCCGTTCCCCTCACAGGTACGAAGCCGCTTCCCTGGGGGAGGCTTTTTATATCTGCCGACAGCGATCATGACAAGATAAAATGCAAGGATGCCTGGGTTTCTTGTCAAAGAAAATGAAGCTTATTCCAGGGCACCAGCACCTCCCCTGCAGGTCTGAAGCAGTCCAGCTCTAAAGGCTAGGAACCTTTTGTTTGCTGAGAATATTCTGGAATTTTTCAGCAGTTATTACAGCCCAGATGTAACGTCTGAAATGCATGAACAGAGCCTAAAGCACTCAACCTCGCAGGGAACAGCTATGTCCCCTGTATATCCAGGAGTCTTGGTTTGGGGGCGTCATCTGAGGATTCCAGCAACACTCACAGCCCACCCCACCCCACTGCAGCCCCCTAGGGACCACAGTTGATTCTGCCAAACTAACTCTGAATCCTAACAGACGCTTAGGTTTTATAGCTGTTGTTCCTGGACACTGTGCAGCCACTGGCTCTTTTTTATTTTGCTCCACGGGTCCCAGGTTTTCATCTGCAGAATGATTTGTTTCTCTAGTTCTCAGTTCACTTGGTGCTGTGTGCGCCCCTCCAGGCCGTGCCTCGCTCCTTGGCCCACCCAAGCCTGTCCCAGCTCTCAGATGGACAGAAGGGAGCCCTGGGGGGCTTCGTCCACCGCAAAGCCCAAAGCCTCCTTGTGCTTCCCACATGGTTCCCGTCTCACTCCCCTGCCTTCCTTCTCTTCTCCAGCTTCAGATCCCATCACTGAAAAGGTCATACTGATTTTGACCCTTGGGCGCGTTCTAGGACTTGGTTTTGCTTTTGCTCACTCCCTGGCTTCACTCTGTGACTGCACTGGGTCACAGACCTTCCCTGGGTCTCCTCCCACTAACAACCCTGTTCCATTTGGTCCTGGCCCCCAGAACACCTGCCCAGTGTGATTGGTTCTCCCTTTGGGCATGAAGGCGGGGTACAACTCAGTCCCTGTTCACCGTGTATTTGTCTGGTTTTAGCACACAGAGTAAACAAGCAGAGGCACAAGCAGGGCTAGTTAAGACCTTAGATCTTCCATGGAGTCACACTTTGCAGGTCTCAACCCACGTTGTACCAAACCTACCAAGGCACCTTCCCTCCCTGGGTGCACCTCACCTGGACCTCCAGGCGAGCGGAGCTGCACTGCACACGCTGCCATGCATTCACTCTGGTGGACGTTTGATGGACCACACGATGACTTCTGTTGGCAGCATTTTTGGCTTATTTTCCAGCCAGTGACTCCCCGGTGTCCTCATCCAGAGGCAGCTGCTGATAAGCTGCCCCAGTTTAACCTTCACAGACACAAAGGCCGTGGAGGTGGCCCTTGGTTTTCGCCTCCCTGCTGAAAACAACAGCAAACCTCGAAACACCACCACTCGGCTTCTTTGGTTCCTGCTTCCCTACCCTCCTATGGAGTCTCTGATTTCTAGCCATCCATCTTACCCTGCAGATGGTCACAGTACACAAGGGAAATTTACATGGAACAGTGGTGAGCAAAAAGACAGAAATGCTGTCCTTTTCCTGGGCCAGGTATGCACACTCACCCACCCTTTCCCACATCCCTCCACTTCTTCTCCTCTGCTTTAGAGTCCAGAGTTCTTCAGGAACTTACCCCAGAGATGACCCTTCTGCACTTTCCCAGGGGCATTTTTGCACTACAGCCTCTCCTCATTAAAAATAACAACAGAAAAAAAAAAAAACTGATCTTGCTCCCACATCTCCTTCCAGATCCAATCCCTCTGTCCCTTCTCTGCCAGCATTCACCTGGAATTTGTCTTTTTGTGTCTGAGCTCTTTTCCCCCAGGCATTGTGATGCTGTGTCTATCAAACCCGACATTCCGACCAATGCCCTACCTAGCCTGTCGAGTGGTTATTGTATTCCATTGCTCTGTTTTTGTACCAGTACTGCACTATTTTAATGACTATGGCTTTGCAAAATGACCTAATGCCTGGTAGAGAGAGGTTGTTTTTGATGATGGTGTTTAAAATTGATTTAGCTGTTCAAATTCCTTCATTGTTTCATATAAATTTTGGAATCGGTTTCCAAAGATGAATCAAAGACTCTTAATTGCATTTGCACTTAATGTATTAATTTGGAAGTAAAGTAACTAGATCTCTACAATGTTGAATTTTTCTATGCCTAGACAGTAAATATCTATTTATTTATTTTAATTTTTTATGTCTTTCAGGGTTTTCTAATAATCTCCATAAAGTTTGCACATTCTTGTTAGGTGTATTTTATATGGGTGTATGTATATGTCTTGCAGATGTGACATTTTAAATGTTACGTTACTAGTTTCTTATTGAATATTTAATGAATAATTATTAATTTTTATAACTTTATTTTATATTCATATACCCTTCCTCACTGTCTTACTAATTCTATTATTTTATCCATTGAGTTGCTTGTCTTTTTTTATATGGATGATGATAAATTACTTACAATTTTGTCTACCTTTCTAATTCTTATTCTTGTCTTGTTGCATTGTTTAGAATCTCTAGTACTCTATTCAATAGTAGTGGTGATAATGGGCATTTTCCCGCATTAAATATGGTGTTTTACTATTACATAAGCTGTCTGCAGTAGATTTTTGATAAGTGCCAATTATTATTTTCATGATATTTCCTTCTATGGTTATGATATGCATGTTTTCTTGTGAACGGGCTTTAAATTGTATTGAGTGCTTTTTCTGTACCTTTTGAAAGGTACATAGATGTTTCTTCTTCTTCTTTTTTTTTTTTTGAGATGGAGTCTTGCTCTGTTGCCCAGGCTGGAGTGCAGTGGCATGATCTTGGCTCACTGCAAGCTCTGCTTCCCAGGTTCACGCCATTCTCCTGCCTCAGCCTCCCGAGTAGCTGGAACTACAGGTGCCCGCCACCACGCCTGGCTAATTTTTTGTATTTTTAGTAGAGACGGGGTTTCACTGTGTTAGCCAGGATGGTCTTGATCTCCTGACCTCGTGATCTGCCCACCTTGGCCTCCCAAAGTGTTGGGATTACAGGCATGAGCCTCTGCGCCTGGCCTTTTCTTCTTTAATATATTAATGAGGTGAAATATGCATACATTATACCTAATGAAAGAAACATCTTTCCATTTCTAGTGTAAGCCTAACTTAGTCATGACAAATTATTATTTTAGGACACTACTAGATTAGAATCCTAACATTTCCTGTAGGACTTTTACATTTATATTTCTAAGAGACTTCTAAGTGACCTGTACTTTTTCTTTCTTATAGGAACCATTGCATTTATTTTAATACAGATTATATTTACACAAAAAATAAATTAAAGGCTTATTTATTTTTATCTGCAAGATATATGTTATGTTAGTATTTTATCTTATTTAATTCTTATTATCTGTAAGAACTTATACAAATAGGAATTATCTGTTCTTTGGCAATTTGATAAAAATATACCCAAAAAATCTGAGTGAGGTTGTAGATTGCCACCTGATTTTCTTGATTGCAACTGGTTTACTCACATTTTTCATTACTTGTCAGTTTTGGCAGCTTATATTCTACATATTCTTTGGTTTTTCAAAAGTGTATGAAATAGTTGTTCATAATATCTTCTTTGATTTAAAACATTTTTTCAGTATCCATAGTTATTTCCCTTTTCAATTGCCAGATTTGGGGTTTCGTACCTTCTTTTTCAATTGATTCATTCTGTCAAAGGATTTACTTAAAATCTTAATAGTTCTTTCAAAGAACCTCGGTTTTATGAATTATCTCTAGTACCTACTCTCCCCCAATCCATGTATTTCATTAACTTTTGCCCCCTTTTTTATTCTAAGCCTAATTTTTTCAATCTTTCTTGTTTTCTGCTAAATATATTAAAACTATATGTCTCCCTCTAAGTATTGTTTTGGATATATTCCACAGTTTTTGATAAGTAGTATTTTTATATTTATTTCATTGAAAAATGATAATTCCATTATGATTTCCTTTTAATCCACAAATTATTGAAAAGTAAAGCTTTTAGTTTTCAAACATGGAATGTTTTCAGTGAATTTTTTCTTTGTTGATTCCTGATTTTATTGTATCATGAAGAGAGACTGCAGTCTGTATGATGTTGGTTATTTGGAATTTGTTGAGACTTTCTTTGTGGCCAAATATGTGATCAATTTTCATAACTGTTCTGTGTGCTTTTTGTTTTTTATATACAAAGTTAATATCAAGTTTATAATTGAATTATTCCATTATCTACATCCCTCTTTGTTTTTTGCCCTGTTGGTGTTTTCGTTTTTGAGAAGTTTGCTAACATCTACTATAATATGGATTTATTTTCTTGATGGGTGTATTGTTTATTTTATCAGTATAAAATGTATTTCTTCACCCCTTTTAATACTGTTGCTTTAAACTTTATTTGGTGTGACATTAGTATTTCTATTATAGCATTTCTTTTGTTCACATTTGCCCATTTTGTTAGCTTGTTTGTCTTTCTATTATTAAGTTGTAGCAGTACTTTAAGTATACTGGGTACCAGTTTTTTATTTTGTCAGATATATGTTATGTGCATGTGTTATCTTACTCTGTGGCTTGTCTATTCATTTTCCTCACTGGGCCTTTTGATCAGCAGAAGATTTAATTTTGATGAAGTCTAATTTATCAGGTTTTTTTTTCTTTTATTGTTATTGCTTTCTGTTTTGTCTGAGAAAACTTTGCCTATGCCCAAGTCCTGAAGACTTTCTATTTTCCTTTAAAAGCTTCATGGTCCATTTCAAATTAATTTTTTTTTTTTTGAGACAGAGTATCGCTTTGTCACCCAGGCTGGAGTGCAGTGGCGTGATCTCGGCTCACTGCAACCTCTGTCTCCTGGGTTCAAGTGATTCTCCTGCCTCAGCCTCCTGAGTAGCTGGTACTATAGGCGTGTGCAACCACACCAGGCTAATTTTTTTGTATTTTAGTACAGATGGGGTTTCATCGTGTTAGCCAGGATGGTTTCGATCTCCTGACCTCATGATCCACCTGCCTCAGCCTCCCAAAGTGCTGGGATTACAGGTATGAGCCACCACATCCAGCCATAGTATTCTTATTTTATATTGCTGGATAGTATTTGCCAATATTAGTAAAATTAGCAATTAGTAATAGTAATTACTATTACTTATTAGCAAATCAGTAATTAGTAATAGCACTTGCATTATTACTAAACTAATTAGTGATAGTTTGTCTATTACCTTATATACACATCCAATAGGCTATACAAGGATAAATATCAATAATACTAGCAAATATTAACAAATAAGTAATAGTAATTACTATTGCTTATTAGCAGATTACTAGTTAGTAATAATAACTGCATTGCTGGTATAAACTATTTGGTAGTGAAGTAGTATCCTTTTTATATATTGCTGGATGGCATTTACTAGTATTTTGTTAAGTTTTTTTGCACCTATGTTTATGAAAGACCTCGAGTCGTAATTCTCTTCCTTCTTTCCTCCCTCCCTCCCTCCCTTTCTTTTCTTTTTGTCAGGCTATTATTTGGTATTAGGGTTGTGCTGGCATCATTAAATGGGTTGGAATGTTTTTCATCCTCCTCTGTTTTCTGAATAAGTTTACATAAGATTGGTATTATTTCTTAAATGTTTAATAGACTTAATCAGTGAAAACATTTGGACCTGGAGTTTTCTTTATTGGAGGAATTTAATTTCTTTAATATAGGACTATTCCTAATTTTTGTTTCATCTTGTATTAGTTTTGGTTAGTGGTGTTTCTCAAAGAATTTGTCTATTTCATCTAAGTTGTTAAATTTTTGGCATAATACTGTTCATTATATTTCTTCTTTTATCCCCCTGATATTGGTAATTTGTGTTCTCTCTCTCTCTCTCTCATCAGTTTAGCTAAGCATTTATTAATTTTCTTAATCTTTTCAAAAAACCAACTTTTGGTTTTTAATTTTTTCTCTATTATTTTCCATTTTGTTGATTTCTGCCTGTATCTTTATTGTTTCTTTTATTCTACTCAACTTTGCTTTTTTTCCCCAACTTCTTAAGGTGAAATCATAGGTCATTGATTTAAGATTTTTTTATTTTATAATGTAAGTTTCTGAGCTGTAATGTTTTTATCTAAATTCTTCTTTACTCAAATTCCTAATTTTAATGCATAGGGTTTTTGATTTTCTATCATTCAGTTTTAATATTTTTAAATTTTCATTGTGACTTTTTTTTTACTCATAGATTACTTAGAAGTGTGTTATTTGTTGCCAAATATTTGGGGTTTCCCTAGATATTTTATTCTTATAGATTTCTAAGTTAGTTCTGTAATTATCAGGGAACGTAGTCTATGTGATTTAAATCCTTGTAAATTTATTTAGTTTATTTAATAACCTATCATATGGTATATCTTGGTAAGCAAACTATGTGAACTTAAGAATACAGATTCAGCAATTTTAGATATATTGTCCTAAAACATCAATTAGATTAGAGTGGCTGATAGCATTATTCAGTTCATCTATATCTTTAGTGATGTTTTGGACTAGGTTTTATGACTATTCTTGAGAGGGCAATGTTTACAATTTTAACTTTGTGGAATTGTGTGATTCTTTCTTTAATTCTGTCAATTTTTGCTTCATGTATTTTGAAGCTCTGTTATTAGCCATATGTTTATCTATAATTTTTATAGATGAATCTAATAAATTGACCCTTTTATCATCACGACTTACCCTTCTTCATCTCCAGTAAAACTATTTGTCTTATGGTCAATTTTGTCTGATATTAATGTGGCCATTCCAGTCTTCTTCTGCTTCCTGGTAGCATGGTACAAATGTTTTCATCCATTTACTTTCAACCTATCTGTGCCTTATTACATATAAGTCATACCTCTTATAGATAGCATGTAGTTGGGTTTTGCTCTTTCATCCATAATGATAATATCATTCTTTTAATTGTCATGTTTGTTCTATTCTGTGATGGTTAATATTAAGTGTCAACTTGATTTGATTGAAGGATGCAAAGTATTGTTTCTGGGTGTGTCTGTAAGGATGTTGCCAGAGGAAGTTAACATTTGAGTCAGTGGACTGGGAAAGGAACACTCACTGTCAATGTGGGTGGGTACCTTTCCATCAGCTGCCAGTGCAACTAGAAAAAGCAGGCAGAAGAAGGTGAAATAAACTGGCTTGCTGAGCCGTCAGGCTTTCATCTTTCTCCCATGCTGGATGCCTCCTGCCCTTGAACATCAGACTCCGAGTTCTTTGGCCTCTTGGACTTATGCTAGTGGTTTGCCAGGGCTCTTGGGCCTTCAGCCACAGATTGAGGGTGGCACTGTTGGCTTCCCTACTTCTGAGGCTTTGGGACTCAGACTGAGCCACTACTGGCTTCCTTGCTCCTCAGGTTGCAGACAGCAAGTGGGACTTCGTCTTGGTGATCATGTGAGTTAATTTTCCTTAATAAACTCCCTTTCATATATACATATATCCTATTAGTTCTGTCCCTCTGGAGATCCCTAATACAGATTTTGGTACCAGGAATGGGGTACTGCTATAAAGATCCCTGAAAATGTGGAAGTGACTTTGGAACTTGGTAATGGGCAGAGGTTAGAACAGTTTGGAAGGCTCAGAAGACAGGAAGATGTGGGAAAGTTTGGGACAGACTTGTTGAATGGTTTTGACCAAAATGCTAATAGTGATATGGACAATAAATTCCAGGCTGAGGTGGTCTCAGATGGAGATGAGGAACTTATTGGGAACTGGAGCAAAGGTCACTCTTGATATGCTTTAGCAAAGAGACTGGAGGCATTTTGTCCCTGCCCTAGAGATCTGTGGAAATTTGAACTTGAGAGAGTTGATTTAGGGTATCTTGCAGAAGAAATTTCTAAGCAGCAAAGCATTCAAGAGGTGACGGGCATTTCCTGGAAGTGTGCAGGTATATGAGCTCACAAAGAGATGGTTTGAAATTGGAACTTACGTTTAAAGGGGAAGCAAAGAATAAAAGTTTAGAAAATTTGCAGCCTGACAATGTGATAGAAAAGAAAAACCCGTTTTCTGGGGAGAAGTTCAAGTTAGCTGCAGAAATTTTCATGAATAATGAGGAACTGAATGTTAATTGCCAAGACAATAAGGAAAATGTCTCTAGGGCATTTCAGAGATCTTCAAGGCAGCCCCTCCCATCACAGGTCCAGAGGCCTAGGAGGGAAAAATGGTTTCATGGGCCAGGCCCAGGGCCCAGCTGCTTTGTGCAACATAGGGACTTGGTGCCCTGTGTCCCAGCTGCTTCAGCTCCAGCTGTAGCTAAAAGGGGCCACAGTACAGGTCAGGCCATTGCTTCAGAGTGTGCAAGCCCCAAGCCTTTGAGCCTTCCACATGGTGTTGGGCCTGCAGGCGCACAGAAAACATGAGTTGAGCTTTGGGTGCCTCTGCCTACATTTCAGAAGATGTATGGAAACACCTGATTGTCCAGGCAGAAGTCTGCTGCAGGGGCAGAGCCCTCATGGGGAACCTCTACTAGGGCAATGCAGAGGGGAAATGTGGGGTTGGAGTCCCAACACAGAGTCCCCACTGAGGCACTGCCTAGTGGAGCTGTGAGAAGAGGGCCACCGTCCTTCAAACCCCAGAATGGTAGATCCACTGATAGCTTGCACCATGCACTTGGAAAAGCCTTAGGCACTCGGTGCCAGCCAATGAAACCAGCCACAAGGGATGTACTCTGCAGAGCCACAAGGGCAGAGCTGCCCAAGGCCTTGGGAGCCCACCCCTCATATCAGTGCATCCTGGATGTAAGACATGGAATCAAAGGAGATTATTTTGGAGCTTTAAGATTTAATGAGTGCCCTGCTGGGTTTCAGACTTGCATGGGGCATGTGGGCCCTTTGTTTTAGCCGATTTCTCCCATTTGGAATGGGAACAGTTACCCAATGCCTGCACTCCCATTGTATCTTGGAAGTAACCAGCTTGTTTTTGATTGTACAAGCTCATAGGCAGAAGGGACTTGCCTTGTCTCAGATGAGAATTTAGACTTGGACTTCTGAGTTAATGCTGGAATGAGAATGAGTTAAGATTTTGGGAGACCATTGGGAAGGCATTATTGGTTTTGAAATGTTAGAAGGATGTGAGATTTGGGAAGGGCCAGGGGTGGAATAATATGGTTTGGCTTTGTGTTCCCACCCAAATCTCATCTCAAATTGTAATTTCCGTGTGTCAAGGGAGGGACCTGGTGGGAGGTGATTGGATTACGGGGACAGTTTCCCTCATGCTGTTCTTGTGATAGTGAGGGAGTTTTCCCAAGATCTGATGGTTTAAAAGTGATGGTTTCCCCTGTACTCTCTCTCTCTGTGTCCTGCCGCCTTGTGAAGAAGGTGCCTGCTTCCCCTTTGCCTTTCATCATGATTGCAAGTTTCCTGAGGCCTCCCCAGCCATGTGGAGCTGTGAGTCAATTTAACCTCTTTTGTTTATAAATTACCCAGTCTCTGGTAATATCTTTATAGCAGTGTGAAGATGGGCTAATACATATTCACTTTTATCGTTATCGTTGAGTTTGGGACTCCCATTTTATTGCTTTGTGTTTGTCCCTCTGTTTTTGTTCATCCTTTCTTACTTTTTTAAGTTATTATTTTAGTAATTTTTAGAATTTCAAATTTTTGATGTATCTATTGGTTTTAACTATACCATTGCATTTTTAGATGTTTGTCTTGGGGATAACACTCCTAACCCTCCACAGTTTACTTCCTATTAATGTTGCACCATTTACCTAAAGTGTAGAAACCTTGCAGCCATATAGAACCATTTCCCATTCCTCTGTTTTTTATGCTATAGTAATCATATGTGTTACCTCTACATATGTTACCTCACAAGGCATTGTTCTGTTTTTCCTTTGACAGTTTTATATATTTTTAAAAATTAAAAGAGAAATAGTATATTTACCCAGAAATATACTATTTCTTATGTTATTCTTCCCTTCCTAAAGATCCAGTTTTCTGTTTAGTATCATTTCCCTTCAGCCTGAGGAACCTCTTTAAGCATTTCTTATACTGAAGTTTGCTGGCTATAAATTCTCTTAATTTTCTTTTTACCTAAGCATGTTTTTATTTCATCTTTATTCTTGAAAGATATTTTCACTGTATATAAACTTCTGAGTTAATGGTTTTTTCTTTCAAAGCTTTTAAATAACTTCTCATCTCCATTTTTGCTGATGAGAAGTCAGTGATAACTCAAATGTTTTTTCACCTATATGTATTTTTTTCTGGCTTCTTTTGAGATTCTTTCTATAAAAAGCTTGTTTTCAGAAGTTTGACTCTGATGTGTCCTGGCTTGGTTTTCTTTGTATTTGTACTTCTTGGAGTTTACTGAGCTTCTTTAATCTTTAAAATTTAGAAATTTGGAGCTATTATTTCTTTTTTGAAGAAATTATTTGCATTTTAAAACTTGTGATAAAATATAGATCGCATAAAACTTTATGTATACGATTTGGTAGTTTTCAGAACATTCACACTGCCGTGCAACCCAACTGCAGAACTCATTTCATTTCGCCAAAGTAAAACTCTACACCCACCACACAACTCTCTATTCCCTCCTTCCTTCAGGCCCTGGTAACCACCATTCTATTTTCTGTCTCTATAAATCTGACTATTCTAGGTATCTCATGTAAGTGGAACCATACAGTATTTGTCCTTTTCTGACTAGCTTATTTCACTTAGCACAGTGTCCTCAAGGTGCATCCACGTTGTAGCATGTGTCCAAATTTCCTTCCTTTCTAAGGCTGAATAATATCTTGCTGTATGTATACACCACATTTTGTTTATGTGCTCATGCATCGATGGACACTTGTGTTGCTTCCATCTTTTGGCTATTGTGGATGTGACTATGAAAATTGGTGTACAAATACCTGTTGGAATCCCTGCTCTCAGTTCCTCTGGGTATATGCCCAAACATGGACTTGCTGAATCATATGGTAAACCTCTTTTCAATTTTTTTTTTTTTTTTGAGACAGCATTTCACTCTTGTTGCCCAGGCTGGAGTGCAGTGGCACAATCTCGGCTCACTGCAGCCTCCACCTCCTGGGTTCAAGCAATTCTCCAGCCTCAGCCTCTCGAGTAGCTAGGATTACAGGCGCCTGCCACCACACCTGGCTAATTTTTTTGTATTTTTAATAGAGACAGGGTTTTGCCATGTTGGTCAAGCTGGTCTCAAACTCCTGACCTCTGGTGATCTGCCCGTCTTGGCCTCTCAAAGTGTTGGGATGACAGGTGTGATCCACTGTGTCTGGTCTATTTTCAATTTTTTGAGGAACCACCATACTCTGCCACAGCAGCTGAACCTTTTACACTGTTACAACAGTGCACTGGTGTTCCAATTTCATCATGTCCTTGTCAACTCTTCTTATTTTTTTAAGGTGGCACACTACTAGGTATGAAGTGGTATCTTATTGTGATTTTAATTTGTATTTTTTTCAGTGATTAGTGATGTTGAACATCTCTTCATGTGCTTGTTAGCCATTTGTATCTTTTCTTTGGAGAAACGTCTATTCAATTCTTTACCCAATTTTTTAATTGAGTTTTTTTTTGTTGTTGTTGTTTTTTTTTTTTTTTTTTTTTTGCTGTTGAGCTATTGGAATTCTGTCTGTATTCTGAATATTAACCCTTTATCAGATATATAATTTGTAAATATTTTCTCTAATTCTGTGGGCTGCTTTTTCATTTTGTTGATTATATTCTTTGATGTACAGATTTTTTATAATAAAATTTATCTATTTTTACTTTTGCTACCTGTGCTTTTAGTGTCATATCCAAGAAATCATTGCCAAGTCCAATGTCATGAAGCTTTCCCCTTATTTTATTATTATTATTTTTTTGAGACGGAGTCTCGCTCTGTCGCCCAGGCTGGAGTGCAGTGGCGCGATCTCGGCTCACTGCAAAGTCCACCTCCCGCTTCACGCCATTCTCCTGCCTCAGCCTCCCAAGTAGCTGGTACTACAGATGCCCGCCACCACGCCTGGTTAATTTTTGTATTTTTAGTAGAGACGGGGTTTCACCGTGTTCGCCAGGATGGTCTCGATCTCCTGACCTCGTGATCCGCCCGCCTCGGCCTCCCCCAGTGCTGGGATTGCAGGCGTGAGCCACCGCGCCGGCCACCCATTTTAACGTGTACAGTTGAGTAGCACCCTGCACACTCTCATTACTGTTCAGCCATCACTGCCGTCCGCCTCCGGAACTCTCCATCTTCCCAGACCCAAATTCTGTGCTCATTAAACACTAACTCCACATTCCCTCTTCCCCTCAGCCCCTGGCAAGCTCCATTCTACTTTCTGTCTCTATGAATCCGATGACTCCAGGCACCTTGCATAAATGGAATCGTGCAGCATTGGTCCTTCGTGACTGGCTTATGATTGAGCGTAATGTCCTCAAGGGCTCACCATGTTGCAACACATGTGAGAATCTTTTGAAGGTGGAATAATATTTCATTGTATGTATATACCACATGTTGCTTATTCATTCATTGTTGGACATTTAGGTTGTTTTCATCTTTTTGTGAATAATGCTGCTGTGAATATGAACATAGAAAGTTCATTTTATAAGGGGACCCAGGGAAGTTTTAACTGGTACATGATATGAGAGGTAACATCTATGGTCACGAGGCAAAGGAAGTTGCCAAATGCCTGTGGCTTGAGCCACTTGAAGGGAGGGATGATTTAGGATGGGGGCCCACGTAAAAGGAACATGTCAGGGAGCTCTTGCTGTGAAAAACACTTGCCTGACAGCAGAGAGTGCGTTTCATGCTCCTCTACCTACTGCTTCTGGACGGCTTATGTGTGTGCTGAACACCTCACTCCGCTGGCCGAGGTCTCTCCATCCAGATCTTCCGGCACTTGGGTGCAGTTACCTGCACTTTGCAGATGAGGAAATGGAAGCGCAACGATATTAGTAGGCCTGTTCCTGTCACCAGCTGGCTGGCTCCAAACGTTGTCCTCCAAGGCATGGAAGGATGGTCAGGACATCGTGGGGTGCCTCTGTCAGAAGCACCCTGGTCCGTCAGGATCCTGCCCTTCCTTCACATCCAGGGTGGTTGGATGCAGGGAGGAGGCGCAGAGAAAGTGGCACACGGTGTGAAGTTCAAGAATGCAGTGTGATGTGGCTCCAGGCCACCCGGTGACGTGAGGCAGGGGCGTCCCATTCCTGTCTTGCTTCTCAGTTTCTTCATCTGTAGAACATAGACAGCCACTCTTCCCTCATGGAGATGTTGAGAAAATCACAACCCACACGGTGTGGGAAGTCGTCCGCCCACAGTAGGCAGATGATGAGGGGGCAAAAATTTCAGGCCACTTTGCAGACCCTACACTATTCTTTTTTTTTTTTTTTTTTTTTTTTGAGACGGAGTCTCGCTCTGTCGCCCAGGCTGGAGTGCAGTGGCACGATCTCGGCTCACTGCAAGCTCCGCCTCCCGGGTTCAAGCCATGCTCTTGCCTCAGCCTCCCGAGCAGCTGGGACTACAGGCGCCTGCCACCACGCCCGGCTAATTTTTTGTATTTTTAGTAGAGATGGGGTTTCACTGTGTTAGCCAGGATGGTCTCGATCTCCTGACCTCGTGATCCGCCCGCCTCGGCCTCCCAAAGTGCTGGGATTACAGGCGTGAGCCACCATGCCCGGCCAACCCTACACTATTCTTCTGCCCTTGCCCGCTGGAGCCTGAGATGTGGGAGGGCAAGCCCATCCCCCTCCTGCATAGACTTGCCCCTCTCAGCGAGGAGTGAGGATGCTGGGAGGTGAGGGGTCATGCCCTCCTGGCACAGGGGGAGGCTGAGAGCACGGGCTCCTGTGAGGAGGGCAGGAGGGCAGACACTGAGGGCACACGCTGAGGGCAGGTGTTCCTGGCCCAACTAATACCCCACTGGGCGGGTAACAGCCGGAGGTAACAAAACCACAACATGGTGAGTGGCAGGGTAGGGGGCGGGTGGACAGAGAGTGGGGAGAGGTGTTGGGAAAGGCACAAGTTCTGGAATCAACCCGTCTGATTCCATTCCATCCACAAGGGCTGGTCCCCTGCTATTCTGGGCATGGACAGGCCACAGCACAGGCCAATTGCAAAGATTCCCTTTGCTGAGCTCTGCGGCCCTCCTGTTATAGGGCCTGGTGCACAGCAGCCATTTGCCAAGTGGAGGCTGTATTTCTTCCAGAAAGCTGCCTTTCCTAAATTCCTTTCTGCCTCTGTCAGTTGGGAAGGTGGCTCCCTCTCTAACTCCCCTTCCCCTATGGTGAGCTCCTCCAAGCGCATATAGTAGGTGCTCGATGCTTGCTGGCAGAATCAATGAATGGGCAGGGCATCATAGCCGAGACAGTGGAGGGCAATAGGAAGAGAAGAGTTCAGATTTCAAGGGGAAGCTGAGAGTAAAACCCTGTGCTGTCCTGGAAGACACATTCATAGGCATTTCATTCTGGAACTCTACCCGAGGCATCCAGGAGCCTGCCTGGGGGCCTCTGCCTCAATATTGCTGCATCTGCCCACACAGTCTTCTAGGTCCTGTGTGTCTGCTAAGGGATGCTAACTTGACTGTTCGCAGAGCGGAGAAAGGCACGATCACCCAGAAAGCCCACACAGTAAGGACAGAGCCACAGTGTAAGCACTGGCTCAGCCTGTTGCTTCTGAGCCCCCATCCTGTGCAGGACCCCACTCTCTGTGTGGCAGAGAGGAAACACAGGGATGAATCCCATGGGCATCACCTCCCCCCAGGAGTTCATGCTCCAGATGCAGGGCTTGGGAAGAGACACTGCAGAATCAGGCTTTGCAGTGAGCTGCTGTTTCCCTTGCTAGAAATGGTTTCTTTGGGTGATGATTGAATGGCGATGGTCTTCAGGGCTGTTCTGTTCAGTTGTGTAGTTGCATTGGGCCAAATGTGCCCAGCTAGGAGGCAAATTGGACCTGCAATCCAGCTCATGCCACTTTTGCCATACCATGCCAGGGGTTGCTGCTGCCCAGGGGGGCACCTTCTGTAATCTACACAAAGGCACAGCACGTGGGCAGTGCTGAGCTTGCTTCCTTCCGGTGCATCCGATGCCTGTGAGCAAGAAGGCAAGGTGCAGTGTGCAGCCCCTTGGTAGGATCCCAAACTGCTGCAGGGGAAGTAGCGGGGGCAAAGAGATGGGCGGCCCACCCACCTGCACAGGGCCCCTTACCTCCCCATTCCCTCTCATCCCAGCCCTGGGGCATTCTTGGAGGTTGGCAGAGCCTTGCAGGAACTGACGCTGGAGATTCTCAGAAGGAAAAGCAGGAGAGGGAGTTTCCAGAGATTGGCGGGGAACTGAGGGGAGATCCCTGTGACTGAAGCCTGCTTAGCAACATGGGAATCTCCTGCCATCACAGGATGCCAAAAGGGTGTGAGGCAAGAGAGACAAAAGGTAAAGTAACAAAGGCCCCTGATCAAAGCCAGGGGCTGGGTGTCCCTGGCTCCACTTTACACAGGAATCAACTGAGGCTCACTGGGTGAGGCTGCTTGACCTCCACCACTCTACTAGTCAGTGGCTGGGCCACACTTTAGACCCCGGCCTGCCTGGCTCCCCACTGCAGCTGCCGCCTCTGCATGGACACCACCCCAGCCTGGCGCTGGGTGCAGTCGTGTGGGGGAAGCTGCAGCCTGGGCAGGTTGGGCTCTTGCGTTGCTCCCAGAGCAGCTGACCTCATCCCATCTGGGTGTGTGGGGAAGGCAGCAGGTGTGGTGCTGGGAGGGACACGAGCCCGTGTTCAACATGTCTGGAGAAAGCAGTGACAACAGAAATGGCACGCGATTTCCGTATGGAGAGCAAAGCCACAGAGGGGTTTCTCCGGAAAAGTCAGGTGGATGGCATCGATTGCTCAAGGAGGATTTAGCAACAGGATGGAAGGAAGCCTACGCGGTGGCGTCAGGAGCACGCTCAACCAGCACAAGAAGCGCACCCAGGCTGCAGGAGCCACAGCCGCCTCCAGGTGTCCGTGATGCGCCTTCAGCAGGCGCCGCAGCTCTAGCTGCGCGTTAGGGTCCCCGGAGAAGTTACAAAGCGAGCGCATAGGCTTGGGCCCTATTCAATGGTTCTGCCTTAATTGCTCTGGGGCGACCCCGGCAGGGGCATGTTTTTTTTGAGTTTCAGGACTCTACTGTGTAGCTGTGATGGAGAATCTTTCTCTGTGGGCTCATGACGCCCACCCAGGTCTGCTCCCCACCCCGTCCCATGAAGCCTTCTGCCTCAAGGGTGGCAGCAGGTCGACCAGGGGCCATGTGAGCTGGAGCAGGCCGATCCTCACCTGGGTCTAGAGAGGCGATCTGGCCAGGTGACCCGTGAGGCTCCTCCCTGGGGCAAAATCTTCGTGAAGGGTGGGCTGGAGAAGACCAGAAGGCAGGTGGGACGCACCCACTTCCCAGCCCTGAGGGACTGGAGACTGGTGTCTCAGCCAGCTTGGGCTGCCGTAGCAAAACACCACAGAATGGGAGGCTTAAACAACAGCTTGATTTTTCTCACAGCTCTGGGAGCTGGAAGCCCCAAATCAAGGCGTCGGCAGGGCTGGTTTCTGAGACCATCCTGGGCTTGCAGACGGCCGCCCTCTCTCCATATCCACATGTGATCCTTCCTCTGTGCCTGTCTGTGTCCTAATCTCTTTTTCTTGTAAGGACACGAGTCAGATCATGTTAGGGACCACCCTAACGACCCCAATTTAACCTAACTGCCTCTTTAAAGGCCCTGTCTCCAAATAGTCACATTCTGAGGAATTGGGGGTTTAGGGCCTCAGTGCATGAATTTGGGAGAAACACAATTCAGCCTCTAACAGCTGTGCTGGAGGCTTGATGAGACGGCCCTGCCTAATCTAACTTCAGGACAGCAAGCACACACCTGTATGCTCACACTCACACACACACCTGCATGCTCACACACACACACCTGCATGCTCACACTCACACACTCACACAGTCTCACACACATTGACACTCACACATACTCTCACACACTCACACACATTCACACACTCACACATACACACACACTCATACACATACACACACACTCACACACATTGACACACACTCACACACTCACACACATCCACACACACTCACACACGCACACTCACACACACACACTCTCACATCACATTGATCTAGGGGTTTCCTCAGGTTGAAACGGGCCTGACCATCTGCAAATGGGCAGTAAGTCCAAATGCAGAACTGATCTTCACTTAGGGCTTCAGACAAAATCTCACTTAATTGATGTAAAAGCCCATTAACCGCCCCCCCCCCAAAGTAAAACAACAGGAACAACAACAAAAGGTGTTTCGAATTAGTTTTTGAAACTAAAAGTATTTCAAGAAATTCACTCCATGAATGAGTCATGACATGGCATAGTGGGAAGAACAACTTCCTGGGGCCAGGAAAACCTGAGCTGAAAGTCAGTAGTGCCTGTGAGCAGCCCCCGGACCTGGGGCAACTCACTGACCTCTCTGAGCCCAGCTTCTTAGGGGCTTGTGAGCATCGTCCCCCGCCAGGGCCTCTGCACACCGCCTGGTCTGGAACAGGGAAACCTTGGGTGCTCCTCCCTCCAAGCCTTCCCACCGCCCTGGTGCACAAGGCACCTACAGCTCTGGAGCTACCAGCTGAGGTGCTCTGGGCTCTCCTGCGGGGCCGAGGGGCTCGTGACGCTGGGCCTCTTCCTACAGTCACTCATATCCACGTGGAATGAGGTATCCAATATCCATAGGCAAATATGATCCACCCACCTGCCTGCCTACCTTCTGAAGTCACCATTTCCCTGACATAATTGCATCTTACAGATCTTACAGCTGTTTCCTGTGGCCCACTCGATGGTTGGTTGGTGGCACCTTGGCATGTCCACCAGGTAGCACCTCATGCTGAACATCACAGCTGGCCCCAGGCAGGCCCTTCCCTTCCTCCTCACTCTGTCTACATCACTGGATCAGGGAAGCTGGCTTCATTCAACGCTTCCTTCTGTAGGTCCTGAAAGGTGAGGTGATGGCTGCTTCTCCACTCCCCACCCCTCTTTGTTGTGTAAGTGTGATTGGTCACACATCACAGAAAACTCATAAAGCAGATATTTGCCACGTAACGTAGAATTTGAAAGCAAACATCTATGCCATAGGAAACGGCTAATTGCCTTGACTCAGGAGCGCCCCCAAGAGCCTGTCTCATTGGGAATCCTTCAGCTGTCCCAAGAGGAAACCATTGCGTTGACTTTTGTGACAGTCATGTACCTGGTTTTAATGTTTATCACTTACTTACAAGTTCTTAAGCACCAGAGTTGAGTTGGGCCTCTTTCTGCCCCTGGGATCACTGGGCATGTCCTCGTCAGTGCCTGATTTCTTTTGCTCGGTGTGTTTGGGGGATCCTTCTATTTCATTGCCTGGTCTTCGCTCATTTCCTATTGCAGTTCATGCATGGCCCATTACATGAACACAACCATTGTTTTCTCTCTTCTGCTATTGATGGACTTGGGGTTGCTTCTGATCTTTGGCTCTTAGGAAGGTTGTTCCATAAACATCCTCTTACCTGTCTCCAGGTGCACCTGTGCACAGTGCCTGCCAGAAAAGTACCTGGGGGTGGAACTGGGTTTCTTCACTTTGGCAGGTGCTGCAGATGGTCAGCTTCTCTTCTCACCAGCAGTGGGAGAGCCCCCTGTGCTCCAGCCCTCCCCAGAGCTGGAGATCATCAGACCTGAGAGCCACAGGTCCTCGTCCATGTGTAGCTGACCAAATGTGAGGATGCTCTGCCCATGTTTGGGGACAGCTTCTTTTCCTCTCCCCGTCTGGCTCCCCACTGCTCCCTGTGTGCCCACCCCACCTGCCCCAGTGTTTGGCTGGCCTCCTCTTCCTGCTGAGCCAGTGCCTCTAAGGAGCTGCCAGCGGCGGGGATGCGCCAGGCCTCCTCCAGTTCTCCAGGGCACAGGCTTTCTGCAGCAACCATCCCGGGTCTCATCGACCTCTGCACCCTGCACCCGCAGCAGCTGACCTCACGGAGTCTGCCCCTCTGCTGCAGCTTGCCCTGGCCTCCTGCCTGCCTCTTTCTGATCCTGTCGTCTTTTGCCTCCTTGGCCTCCCTCCTGGCCTTGCTGCTGTCTCCCTTCCTCAGCTTGTCTTTTGGGGAATCTCTAACCTTCCAGAACTCCCTCTGCCCATGTGGAGCCCCGATCTGGGCAGCACCACCCCTTTGCAAAACTCCCCTCTGTCCGCACCTCCCTGGGGCTTGCAGGCACCATCCAAGGAACAGCAGGACTCACCATCTCAGTGAGCCACGGCAGGGTAGCCCGGGTCTGAGGCAGCGTGGGATTGGGAGTCTGAGCCATGGCATGGGCTATGCGACCTGGGCCAGGCAGCAAATGTCTCTAAGCTCTCCTGTTCTCATCCATAAAAGAACATAATTATAAGGATTCAGTGAGAGAATATCCATGGCAGTGTTTGGGAGTGATGTGCTACCTGGCTCAGAAGTCACTGTGAACATCATTGTCCCTTTCTGTAATGTAGGTTTCTGTCTGATGCATCTAGCTAGTATGTAAGGAGAACCTGGTGCACACAGGCTGTTACTTCACCTTATCTTGTTGTGGAGTGCTCGTAACTGCCCCCCAGGAGGTAGGCACCGTGTTCCTCTCTGCTTTACCGAAGAGAAAACCGAGGCCTAGGAAGGGGGCTGGCCTTGGCTGAGATGTCACCCCTGACGACAGGCAAAGCCGGGAATCTCATCTCTGTGGCCAGACTCCCAGCACCATCATGCACGGCTTTCTGGAGCAAAGGCAGAATGATGAGGAGATCACAGGCACGGAGGCAGGAGTGTGAAAGCATCAGAATATGCCACCCCAAAGGATGCCGCTTTGACATAAGGATTATTTTGAGCTGAAGGCAACTGAGAAACAGCCAGATGCAGAAAAAGCTCTCTACTCCCCATGCTCCCATCTGCCTCAAGGGAGGGCAGAAATTTATCTTTTTTTTTTTTTTTTTTGAGACAGAGTCTCACTCTGTCACCCAGGCTGGAGTGCAGTGGAGCAATCTTGGCTCACTGCAATCTCAGCCTCCTGGGTTCAAGAGATCCTCATGCCTCAGATCCCCAAGTAGCTGGGATGACAAGCATGCACCACCGCACTCGGCTAATTTTTGTATTTTTAGTAGAGACGGGGTTTCACCGTGTTGGCCAGGCTGGTCTTGAACTCCTGACTTCCTCCTTCAACACCTGCCTTGGCCTCCCAAAGTGCTGGGATTACAGGCATGAGCCACGGTGCCTGGCCCAGAAATTCATTTTTGTGAAGGATTCCCCCTCCCCTCTCCTGTACCAGAAAGAAGCCACAGCCCATCACCGGAGATGGCACCAACCTGAATATTCATAACCTTTAATAAAATAACCCTTATCTTCCATTATTTCCCCCATATGTATCCCTTTCCACATTTGCCATCCCTAGAAGCTCAAAACATTTTTCCTTTGTCTTGTCACGTCTCCGCAATTTTTTTATTTTTTTTGAAACAGAGTCTTGCTCTGTCACCCAGGCTGGAGTGCAGTGACACGATCTCGACTCACTGCAACCTCTGCCTCCTGGGTTCAAGTGATTCTCCAGCCTCAGCCTCCTGAGTAGCTGGGATTACAGGCATGTGCCACCATGCCCAGATAACTTTTGTATTTTTAGTAGAGATGGGGTTTCACCATGTTGGTCAGGCTTGTCTCAATCTCCTGACCTCGTGATCCTCCTGCCCTTGGCCTCCCAAAGTGCTGGGAATACAGACATAAGCCACCATGCTGGCCACATCTCCACAATTTATGGCTCTTTGTTAAGATGTTACACAGTCTCCAAATGCTAACCACCTCAGAGAGTCACATTTCTTTGTGAATGCCCACGCATATGTATATAATTAAATCTGTTCTTTTCCCTTGTTAATTGCCTTTTGTCAGTTTAATTTGCAGGACCTCAGTTACTGAACATAAGAAGGTAGAAGACACATTTTTTTTTCTCCCTCACAAAGCCAGGACCCCTGAGGAGGGTCCCAGGCCCTGCTCATAGCACACCATGCCTAAGAGGGGACCAGCTCCAGGGAACAGCAGGGTAACCCCCTCCATGATATGGAATGCTGTGGGATGTGCCAGGGTGTGGCCCCCAGCCAGGGTGAGCAAGCGGGTCAGCTCCCTCTGGCCCTTGGAGGAGTCCTGCCTGTCCCTCCTTGCAGCCCTGGCTGCAGAAAGGGTGAACCTGCCTTGAGGGCACTGCCTGCGCCTTCCCAGGGAGCTCCTCTGGCCTCCCCTCTCCATTCGCCCACTCCTCCGTGGTTACATTTTGTGAAAACAGATGCTTTCCAGGAGAGTCACAGTTCATTAGGGAGATGGAGAGCAGGGATCCCAGGCTGCCACTGTGACCAGAATGGAGAGGCCTTCCCAGCACAGCAACCCCCTGGGCTGGTGCAGTGCCTGGCCTATCAGAGGGGCTGAATGGGCAGGGGCAGGGCAGACAGAGATTGCCCTACAGTGGTGACCTTTTGTTACTAGCTTGAGAGTTGCTTTCCTCTATCTCTTTAGATAAGTTATTTGGTAGATGCTGTTACTGATGTGTGCACTGTGGGCTTCAGCAAAGACAGAAACAGATCCCTGAGAACCCCGGGGAACAGCTGCAGTGGTGAGTGGCCACTCCCAGCAGTCCTCTCTCAGAGGACAGAGGGGCTGCACAGAGGAGGAAAGGAGGGGTGTGGGTGTTTCTCCCCATGCCTTTTGCTTCCAGAGAGAGGCCTCTGGGATGCAGGATCTCCCCAGGTGTTGCTTCTTCAGCTGGGAGCTGTTGACACCCACCAGGGACTGGAAGATCCCTGGACAAAACGAAGGTGAGGAAGAAGCCCCGGAAGGGCCCGGGGGAGAGGGATGTGCCAAGAGAGAAAGATGGGGTTTCCTGGGGGCACCTGGACCCGCCTGGTCCCTGTACTCTGGGCCCTGCCCTGGCCCGTCACTACTGACCTGCTCTCCCAAACGCCAATCACACCATCCACACAGAATCACTGGCTAAATGAGGTTCATGGTTCTGTGTGGACACCTCCACATCCACCTTTTCACTAAATTCAAACGGTGGCTCTTGCCTTTATTTTTTAAACAGCCTTACTGAGGTATAATTGACATAGAACGAGCCATGCCTATCTGAAGTGTACAATTTGGTAGCTTTGACGTAGGTAGACCCCCAGGAAACCATCACCATGGTCAAGATAGTGAGCGCATTCATCAGCCCAAGCATTATTTATGTTTTTAAACTAACATAAATTAAGTTTATCATTAAACAAACTGGTATGGACACAAACTGACAGGAAATAGAAACCGAAGGCATGAGCCTCTCTTCTGTGGAGGGGATGGTTGGGGACGGTCACCACTTCCACGCATGCCTGTGGTGACTCCTGCAGGCAACCCACTCTGGTTTTCTGGAAAGCAGGAGAACATCCCAGAAATGCTACACAGAGTTCCTGAGGGCAGGTCTGCTGCCGGCTGAGGGAGAACCTGAATGTGGGCACGCCGGGTAGAGGGGATGGCCTGTCACCCTCTTCAGAAGGCGCTTCATGGTAGGAAGGTAAAGGGCAGCTCTCGGGTGTGGATTTAAAATCCTAGTCAGGCCTGAAGTAAAATTTGGGAAAGATTCCTGTCCTTCTGCCCATTCCTAAGGCAACTACCTTCTCCTCAGCACCTACTAGCGTAGGGCATGCCCAACTCGGGACCCACCGGGTGCAGGCCAGAAACTCACAAACTCAACTGAGTTGTCAGGATGGGGCCTTGGCTCGTGGGCGGGCCTTGATCATCTCTGGCTTCTCTTGCTGGGATTTATTTATTTACTTATTTATTGCCAAAAGCTGAATGCCTGGATTCCTAAGTGCGATCTCCTAATTCTTACAGTTGGCAATGTAATGATATTTTAAACACGTCAGGGGAGGCAGGTCTAAGGGACCCCAAACTACAGGTGTCCGTCTCGAGGCATTTGCCCTATCGGGTGGCTCCAGATTGGCTCCTTCTTCACCCCCCAACAGATTCCTCTTGCATTTCACTTCATGTCAACAAACTTCCGCTGAGCAAGTGTGGCTGTCATGTCCAGGGCCCTGGGCTGGGAAAGCTGCAGAGGTGATTGGCCATCCCTGTCCGTGGGGAGACTTGCTAGCTGATGTGCACCACAGAAATGCATCCTAGTCCATGGGCTTAGGGAAGAGAAGGCAATTACTCTACTGGGGTGCTCCCAGAAGGCTGCGGGAAGGAAGGAGCACTGGAGCTGAGAAAGATGATGAAGATCCACAGGTCAGCAGCGAGGAAGAAGAGGAGAGCTGCAGAGGTGGAGAGTGCAAGGTGTGTCCCGGGAGCGACAGGTGGTTTGCCTATGGGGCCAGACCGGGGACCCCAGGGATGCTGGGGTGTTGGGAGAAGAATGATTTGGAAAAAAGGAGACTCATCGTCTCCTGGTCTCTCTCCCTCTCTGAGGCCTCCTAAGGCATTGCCTCTGGGCCTCTTGGGGGTTCTGTGGAACTTGGATTGTGGTCCTAGAAACCTAGAAATAAGAGTGGCCACAAAGATTCTGTCGCTGAGACCCATCCAGTGCAGGACCCCCGTCTCCTACAGCACTAATTTCATCCACATCCCCTCCCCACCTCTCCATCAAATAGGCCAGACCCCCAGCGTCCTTTCTTATAGAAATGGGAGGTGGGGACTCTTGAGTTTTTCCCAGCGTAAGAATAAAAAAATGAGCTGCGAAAAGTTGCCTGGAATCAGAACTCGGGAGCGCACTGGAGCTGGGAGAGAAGAAATGGATACAGACAAGCTTCCTCTGGCCAGCTGTGCCTACACTCTATAAAAAAGTGTCAGATTCAATCACCCGGGTTTGGGGGTTGTTGGCGCCAAACATCTGGATCTTTGGACGGGCCCCTAAGACGCCAGGATGTTGCACTTCCCACCTGGAAGTCTGCCGTCATCTAAGTGCAGCCCTGACTCGGGAGAGGGCGAGCACCTGGCTAGGCCCGGCCCACTTCCTCCAAGGGCCTCGGCCCCCGCTCCCTGCAGACGGACAGGACACACGTGTTCGCAGGACCTCTGGGGTGGGGGTGGGGAGGAGGCAGGGCCTGTCTAGCCTGTTCTGGGTCTTTCCTGGCTCTGAAGCAGCCCTGTGCCCACAACCAGGAACTTACCGCGGGTGGCTGCACCCTGGGTTGACTCAGGCCGACGGGCCTGGCCCCTGGGAAGTGGACGCGATGCTACGTAGGCTTTGCTTATGAAGGAAGAAATCTACTTACATCCATCTGACTCTCTCCTCTCACCAAGAATAAGCCACATAGTTCATTCCAAGGGTCTGAATTCCCAGAGGTGCTCTGTGTGTGTGCGTAGGCTTACTACTTCAAAAGGAGGCAAAACGATGCCAGCCCTTCAAAATACTTTCCAGCAATACAGTGACCTGAATTAGAGCCTGTCATCCCCACTAATTTGCTAGTAAATAAAGATGTTTCTGACCATCTAAAGGAGGTGGCCAGGGAAAGCCAACCAATTTTTGTGTGACGTAACGCCCCGCCCTCTCCTGGCTGGTGTCAAGGGCACTGCCCAGGTGTTAAGTGCAGTAGTTGGCAGGAAATGTCTTGAGAATATGAAGCTGCATCCTAGTTCCTCCGTCGGTTAAACGTGGAGTTACCATGTGCCCAGCAATCCCACTCCTGGGATATACCCGAGACAAATGAGAATAGATGTCCACCCAGAAACCTGTTCGTGAATGCTCACGGCAGCACTGTTCACAACAGTGAAAAGTGGAAGCAACCTAGACCCCACCGGATGATGAATGAAGAAATGAAATAGGGTCCATCCATATCATGCAGTATTATTTGGCAGTAAGAAGGAACGAAGTACCAATACATCCTGCAGCATGAATGGGCCTTGAAAGCATGATGGCAAGTGAAGGAAGCCAGACACAGAATGATCAATATTGTATGATTCCAATTATGTAAAATGTCCAGAATAGGCAAATCCATAGAAATAAAAAACAATTCATAGTTTCCTAAGGCTGGGGGCAGAGAGGAATGAGGAGTGACTGCTAATGGCTATGAGGTTTGTTTTTGTAGTGATGGAATGTTCTATAATTTGGTGATGGATGTACAATTCCGTGAACAGACTAAAAGCCATTGGATTGTGCACTTTCAATGGGTAAATTGAATGTTATGTGAATTATACCACAATAAAATTGTTCTTTTAAAAGGCAAAAAAGCTGCACTCTCAACAAATTCCAGGATTCAGACTTTTTAAATTCCCAGATAGTTGCCCACCCAATCAGCCCACATAGTTGAGGGGATTTTGTTGTTGTTGTTGAGTCTTGCTCTGTCACCCAGGCTGGAGTGCAGTGGCACAGTCTCAGCTGACTGCAACCTCCGCCTCCCGGGTTCAAGGGACTCTCCTGCCTCAGCCTCCTGAGTAGCTGGGATTACAGATGCGTGCCACCACTCCCAGCTAATTTTTTGTATTTTTAGTAGAGATGGGGTTTCACCATGTTGGCCAGGGTGGTCTCGAGCTCCTGACCTTGTGATCCGCCCACCTCAGCCTCCCAAAGTGCTGGGATTACAGGTGTGAGCCACCGCGCCTGACTGAGAGGTTTTAATAGGGTTAAATAATGGACTTTCGTTGGTTGGCATCCAATATTTGGAATTGTGGCAAGATAGGACTGATCTCATCACCGTGCTCCCAGGGAGATAACAGTGGGATATGATTTTCCTTGACATAAAAGGCTGAGCTATGTTCTTATGATTTTAGAGGAAGGACTGAATGTTTATTACCCCAGAATCCAGTATTTGGACCCGTGAAACAAAGAATGATAGCTCATTTTGTTTTTATAGAGTCGGGGTATCACTCTGTTGTTCTTGCTGGAGTACGTGGGTGCAATCGTGGCTCACTGCAACCTCGAACTCCGGGGCTCAAATGATATTCCTGTCTCAGCCTCCCGATTAGCTGGGATTACAGTTGCATGCCACCATGCCTGACTAATTAAAAAAAAAATTGTAGAAATGTGGTCTTGCTATGTTGCCCAGGCTGCTCTCAAACTCTTGGCCTCAAGTGATCCTCCTGCCTCAGCCTCCCAGGTTGCTGGGACTATAGGCATAAGCCACTGCATGTGGTAGGATCTATGAAATTAAAAAAATGATAGCTTGTTGTTTTGCTGTGTGGCCTTGGGCAAATGACCTAGCCTCTCCGGTTTGTAGTTTCTTCCTTTATAAAATGGGGATTAAAATGGTACCATTTCTTAGGGTTCTATGAGGATTAAATAGGTAAAATATTTAAACCACTAGCCCGGGCATGGTGGCTCATTCCTGTAATCCAAGCACTTTGGGAGGCTGAGGCGGGCAGATCGCCTGAGATCAGGAGTTCGAGACCAGCCTGGCCAACATGGTAAAACCCCATCTCAACTAAAAATACAAAAAAAAAAAAAAAAAAAAAATTAGCTGAGCATGGTGGCAGGCGCCTGTAATTCCAGCTACATGGGAGGCTGAGGCAGGAGAATTGCTTGAACCAGGGAGGCAGAGGTTGCAGTGAGCCGAGACCGCGCCATTGCACTCCAGCTTGGGCAATGAGAATGAAACTCTGTCTCAAAAAAAAAAAAAAAAAAAAAAAAAAAATTAAGCCACTAAAAATAGTGTCCAGCGTATTACACAATGCATTTACTACTATTTGCTTTCTGCTTCTGGGCCTAAGGACTTGGTCTCCACTGCCCGATGTCTTCCCCTTAAACTTTCAAATTGCTCACCACCTCACTCTGATAGGGTCCCTGGTCACCTATCACAAGGCACGACGCCTTGCCTGACCACACGAGCTAAGAGGGCCACTCCATCCCACTACTGTTTGTCTTCACCTCACTGTTATTACCTGAAATCACTATGTCTGTGTTTGCTTGTGTGTTTACTATTTTGCTTTTCCATGAGCGTGCACACTGCCTTGTTCATGCATTGAACCTTGCCTGGGCCAGAGGCATTTGCTGAAGGAAAGAATGAATCAAAGAAGGGTGTCCCGTGTTCATGGAGCATGTCCCGGAGCTCTGTGCCCCCAAGCTCAGAAGACTTAAGGAGGCCTAATCTGAGCAGTTAGAGGGACCTTTAGCAATTGTGTGTGTCCGGGGAGGCTCTCAGTCCTAGGAGCCCTGGAAATACAAAGTCTAGAAGTGAGAAGCCAGAAAAGTACTATCCTTTTGGCCAGAAGCTGAATTCATCTAGAGGGAAGACTCTTTCTTCTCGGGAAACACAACCACTGGTTGTGCCCTCGGATAAGGGCAGGTCCCGCTCTGCCACGGAGCAGCTGACAAGTGCAGAACTGGACACTTTTCAGGCAGGATGGAGGGGGACGGTGGGCAAAGGGCTGCTCCAGCCGAGCTTATCACCTGATCTCATCCCCGGATCTGGACCACGTGGTCAACGAGCTGCCAGAGAGGCAGGAAAAGTGAGTGTATTTTTGCTGAGCATATTAATACTCCAATCAAATTAAATCGGAATGAAGAAAAAGCAGAATCACAGAATAGCTGTTAGCAAAGGAGAAAAATACAACAGTGATAGTCGTGGTACCCGCAGCCCCTCTCACAGAGCAGGAGGGTACAACAGGGCCAGGTGCCCATAACTCCCTCACAGTTGCTTTTCAAGCCATAAACAGAGTCTAGGGGCTTACACGGAGCCAGCGGGTATGCTTGGGAAAACACCCAGTGACCCCAGCCCATGACGCACTCAGAAAAGAGGACACCACAGCGGCCTCCCCTTAAAAATCAAGCAAGCAGGCCAGGCATGGTAGCTCCTGCTTGTAATCTCAGCACTTTGGGAGGCTGAAGCATCACTTGAGATCAGGAGTTTGAGACCAGCCTGGCCAACATGGTGAAACCCCATCTCTGCTAAAAATGCAAAAATTAGCTGGGCGTGTTGGCAAACGCCTGTCATCCCAGCTGCTTGGGAGGCTGAGGAAGGAGAATCACTTGAGCTGGGGAGGTGGAGGTTGCAGTGAGCCGAGATTGCAACACTGCACTCCAGCCTGGGCAACCGAGTGAGACCCTGTCTCAAAAAAAAAAAAAAAAAAAAAAAAAAAATCAAGCAAGCAAACAGCATTTTCCCTGACCCTAACTATGAAAGAAATGCCAGATCTCTTCACCATACACCATCTGGAAAATTCAGGGAACTATACAGAAGAAAACGAAAGCCCCAAATCCTACCAGTGTGAGATGAACACGGTTACCATTCTGACGTGACTCCTTCCAAACCCTCCCTTCCGTTCCCAACAGCATTTTAGGTTGTGCGCTTTCCTTTGGAATGTATGACTTGCCTTTTGCCCTGAGTGCATAGATCAACCTTTTGTGTGTGTGGAAAGTATTTGGAATCTCAAGAAGCCAGCACAGGGGCTTAAACACAGACAAAAAACACCCCTCCATCCCCCGGCTTCCCTCTCAGGTGTATACCCACTGTGACTTCCCAAGCTGGGTGCGTGAGTTGTGTGTTTCTTAAATTACACTGACTGCAGAAGCCACGTGGGAAGCAAGCAATTCTCCAAAAGGGGCTTTTATATGCCTTGTGTGGCCAAGTGTGCCTCCAGCCCAGGGGAGAGGAAGTACATGGAGTTTACTTCTTGGACAGACCAGGCCTCTTTAAGTACTTTTATTTTTTTAATTCAATTAGCTTGAGAGGGAAGGTGGGGTGGGTCACCAGCTGTGTGGTTTGTGAGTCAGTTGAATTTCAAGCTGTAAACTGCGTATTTCAGGCAATGGACATCTTAAGGCTTGGGGATTTTATTATTATTTATTTTCAAGTCTGGCCCTGGAACAGACTGGTTCTGTCCCTCTCCAGGTTTTAGCATTAGATCTTGATGTCTGTAAATAAGGAGGTAATTTGAGATATCTGTGACCTAAATTTGGGAGATTAATGAAATGAGTGTCTGGTGCTGTGAGGCTGGGGCGAAGAGACGGTGAAAGTCTGTGTGTCAGGCACTCACTTCCAGGTGGCCTCCCTGCGGCTGACATTGGCTCTGAAACCTGATTGGGTCCTGCAGTTTGACCGCAGGCAGAATATTTAAATTGAAACTGTCCTGGAAAGTTTGGGGAGCATGATTGCCCTAAGTATTGCCTGTGCTTTATCTTGTTTATGTAACATACATTAGCAAATTTAAGCACTCGGGGACCAGGAAGTCAGCAGTGCGGGAGTTGGGGGCGGGTTGGGGGTTGAAGCCCCTGGTTTATCGTATTTGCGAGTTTCTGTGGTATAAACAATCTCACCAACTTGACATCATTGGAGGTTGGGGAGAGGTATGCACTATTATATGGTACATATTATATGGTGTTTCCACCATATAAACACCAGATAGATTGTAAATAAACATAAACTCAATAGTAAAATTGAGTAAAATAAGTAGAAAGTGATGGGTTTGATGAGTTTTGAGTTTTACCTTTGCTCTTAATACAATTGTTTTTAATATAACTTATCTCATTGTAAGCTTACTATTCATTTTTTTAAATAAAAGCTGCATTTAACAAGCAGATCACAAGACTTCTGCAAATTTAACAGCATTCCCTCATGATCAGGAATGAGGCGGCCCCAGGACACAGATGTCTAATGGGGCAGGTTGGGAGGGAGTGAGCACACACTGTCCTGGGGCTGACAAGGTCTAGGAAGGTTTCCACTGTACTCACCCTGCCAACCCTGCCAGCTCTGCAGCCCAGCTGTCTGGCTCTCTGGCTAAGCACGGCCCAGGGATGCTTCCTGGTTCCCAGGTCTCACTCAGGCAGCCTACTGGACTGGGGCCTATCTCCAAGTCTCAGATCTTCCTCCCTCCCTCCCTTCCTCTCCGTCTCTGTGCCTGTCTGAGTCCAGGACAATAAGGCAAGTCATCAGCCTATTGTGTGTCTTTTTTCTTTTTGAGACAGGGTCTCAGTGTTTTGCCCAGGCTGGAGTGCAGTGGCGTGATCTCGGCTCACTGCAACATCCGCCTCCACAGTTCAAGCGATTCTCCTGCCTCAGCCTCCCCAGTAGCTAGGACCACAGGCATGCACCACCATGCCTGGCTAATTTTTGTATTTTTAGTAGAGACAGGGTTTCGCTATGCTGTCCAGACTGGTCTCTAACTTCAGACCTCACGTGATCCGCACACCTCAGCCTCCTAAAGTGCTGGGAATACAGGCGTAAGCCACCGCACCCAGCCCTGTGTGTCCTTCATAAATGTCATTTGTGGGGAGGGTCAGTTGGAGACATTTGAAAATCTCCTAAGCTGTTGAAAAGAGGCCAGAGACAGAAAGCAGGCCCTCCAGCCTGTAGCTGTCACCTGGAGGCTGTGTACGTGGTTCCCTGGCCTGACTTCCTGCGGCCATTCCACACCTGGGAAGAGGGAGGGAACTGCGGAAGCACCATTTATGGAGCACCGGCCAAGAGGGAAATGGGGCTGATTGATGCTGCCTAGAAGAAAGGCCACCTCTTGGCTGAGTTATCCTACATCTCTCCTTGCCTGGAGCTGCCTCAGACAATGAAGGCATGCTGGACGCATGCTACCCCTGACCCAGAATGCGCAGAGAGGTCCATGCAGCGAGCCCCAGAGAGCAAGGATGAGGTGCCCACTCTTTACTCTTGAGCCGGCTCCTTGGCTTTGTGCTGCATGCCCGGGGAGGGAAGGGGGCTCAGAGTGGGAGGGGAAGGCCTGGCCAAGGCAAGTCCTGGAGGAGACACACTCCCACATTTAGAGACAAAGACATGCTGATCCTGAAGATATCATTAACTTAATTTTATAGGACAGAATCCTGGGAAGCTGGCCAACCCGAGGGAAGGAAGAGATGGGGGAAATTGGAATTCTAAAATATTTTAAAGCAGTTGCAATGGATTACTTTTGATTACTTTCAAGAACATAAAGTAACTGAAGGAAGCTGACTATGGGTTGCCAAGTAGTCTTACTTAAGGGATTTTTAAGTTAAGAATAATGTGCTATTTGCATATTAAGAGTTTGTAAGAAATCCTACAGGCTAAAGGGTCCAGAGGCACAGTAGGGTGGGAAGGAGTGAGGGAGGTCCAGCAGGGAGACAGTGTTCAGTTATTGAACGCAGGACATCTTGAATCCACCATCTCAACCCTGAGGGCTTTTGACTCTATGTTTATGAATATAAAAGCATTAGCCCAAATTGTTTCAATATTGGCTATTTTGGAGAAGAAAATATCTTATAGAGCTAATTCCATCATGGTCATTTCATGATCATTTTTTCATGAAGCAGTGTTGGAACAAAGTCCCTCTCTCCTATTGTCATTTTTACTTCACTGAAACTGCTTTTATCAGGATTCTTTCTTTTTTCCAGGACAACAACAACTAGGCTCTCCAACCCCACTAGGACTCTCCTCTCTCCTCCTGAATGGCTGACTTTTCTTGGACAGTCTCCCTCCTCAGGGCTTGGCCCTGGCAGCTCTGGTCCCAGGTTAAAAATCCTGGGGAAGCCTCTGATAGGTCCAGCAGTGTTCCCTGTCCATTCCTGGCCCAGTCACCTTTGGGCAACGGGCAGAGATGCAATGATGTCCCCACCCATCTTGGAGGCTGGGTCGGAGTCTGTAAGCAGGTGAAAACCCTGCTTCAACCCGGCCAGGTTTAGAATGGGGTTTCTGTCTTGGGCAGATGAAACACACCCACCCATGATTGCTTTGGTCATTTTTCCCAAATGCTAAATGATCACAGCTCAGTCAGAGGGACTTCTCCAAACCTCCAGCACTTCACAGAGGAGTGTGCGTCAGCACGGTAAGCTTCAGCAGAATGGAGCGGCACATGGGGCATCAGAGAAGCCCCACCCTGTGTGCCAGGCTGGGCTGGCCAGGAATCAGATGGCCATGGGTCCTTTGTTCACAGGGTTGGACATGGTCAGAGTTGTGAGTGGCCCAGCACCTCTAGGCAGACAGAGGCTGTGGGAAAAAGAGGGGTTTGTGGAGTCACGAAGGCTCTCCCAAGTATGGGTTGCTTGTTCTGTTCTGTTTTGCTGCTCAGCCTATTCCAGCAGGCCCCATCCAGCTCCTGTCCAGCTCTAGGTCAGCTGTGTAGGGGCCGTGACAATGGCTCTCTCCTGTTAGGGTCCCGTACCCTGCCAGGGCTTTCCACTCATGACTGCAGATCCTCAGGAAACCCACCCAGGACATGCTTCTCACCTGCTGTGTGTCTGTGCTGCATCTTCAGTAACATGGAGCTGTCTTCAGTCTCCAACTGCAGGACTGCACGAGAACCAATGAGGCCCCTAGAGCAAGATCCCGGCACGGCCTGAGGGTGGCCCTTATGGACTTGCAATTGCAACTGCTCTCAGGAGCTGGTCGGTGCTCAGGCCCACCTGCCTCCCCACTCAGGGATGGCCACCATCGCTCCCTGGGGCTCTGGGCAACCACAGAAGACCTGGGGATCTGGGGCGGAGTTGCCTCCTGCCCACAGTGGGGGGAGGTCGCTGCACCTGGGGCTAAAATCTGACAGACTGGGTGGGTCACTCTGACAGTCCCTGGGAGGGCGAGACTTGTGGGGGTGGCCACTTGTGGAGGGGCTGGGTGGCTGTTGCCATCCCAGGAGGGCAGTGCTATAATGCACTTGGCTGGAAGGCCTAGGCTGAACAGCTGATCTAATGCCTCCATGCAGGACTTGCATGGGGCGTAAACACCTAGGGCAGCAATAAAGTGAAGAGGAAGGAGCTGGATCCCCTTACAACCCTCATTTCCACCTCCCAGGGAAGGTGGTGGAGGGAGGAAGCCTGGCTACGTGGAGGGTGAGGCCTCAGGCAGGTCTCTGCATCCCACCCCTGGCACCTCTGGCTCCTGGACACACTGACACACAAACAGGGCCTCTCCCTGCGTGGCCTTCTGGGGGCAGGGGCTTCCCTAAGCGAGGAGGGGCCATCAGGAAGCAACACCTGGCATTTGCAAAGACAGGAAGGGTTCCACAGGTCCCGTTAACTCCCGGGCTGGAAGAGGAGCCCACTCACTCCTGTCTCGTGGACACTGCCGGGTGGCAGGTCCTGTCCCTGTGGCCCTGAGGACTCAGAGAATGTCCCTTATCTGCCTCTACCCTCAGGCTTCTGCAGCCTTTTGCCTGGTGCCCACAAGGTAACAAAGCCTCATCTCCCACCCCAGGCTGATGGGGAGGGAGGCTCAGGAACCACATGACACACACTAGCCCTGCCTCCACTCTCATTCACTCACCTCCAAGGTGGCTCTAATTATCCTCATTTTATAGAAAACCGATGACCAGAGAAGCCCACAGAACTGGTCCACGTGCACCCAGGGTTGAAACACAGGTCATCTAAACTCGAAGGCCTACATCAGAATTCCAGAAACCCCACCACCCTGGGACCAAAACCACCATCCTGGGGCCAAAACCACCACCCTGGGGCCAAAACCACGACCACGGGACCAAAACCACCACTCTGGGGCCAAAACCACCACCCTGAGACCAAAACCACCACCCTGGGGCCAAAACCACCACCCTGGGGCCAAAGCCACCACCATGGGACCAAAACCACCGCCCTGGGGCCAAAACCACCACCGTGGGACCAAAACCACCGCCCTGGGGCCAAAACCACCACCGTGGGACCAAAACCACCACCGTGGGACCAAAACCACCACCCTGGGACCTGCCACTCTCTGAGCTTCAGCTTTAGATTCCAGAGAGAAAGAGGAGGCGGGAGGATCTGACTGGTCCAGCCCAGGTCCTCGGCCAGCCAGGGCCCTGGATGTCTCCACTGCATGCTGGCTGTGGCGTGCTTCAAGCCCTCACTGCTCCCAAGAGCCACTGATTTGTTCCCTCAGCCAGCTGGGACTGCTCTGATGTGGAGCAGCAGAGACTTACTCAGGCCACTTTACTTTACTACCTTATTACCAGGGTGCCCTCAGCTGGAGTCGGTGCGGACCGGCCAGCCAACGCGGGGCAGCCCAGGCCCTTCTCTTTCCTCCTTCTCTGTGTCTGTCCCTCTCATCACTCAACAGATGAGTGTGGGGAAAATGATGAGTAAATGGGGGCAGACGGGAGGGGAGATGGAGAGAGGGAGGGAGAGAAGGAAGGAGAGAAAGATGGAGGGAGGAAGGGAGAGAAAGGAGAAAGGGAGGGAAGGGGAAAGGAGGATGGAAGTGGGGGGAAAGGATGAGGGAAGGGAGGGGGGACAGCGCATCTGGTTTCCAGTTTCTGGCCCTCCTCTCACCGGCTGAGAGATGCTGGCCAAGACCCTCATCCCCTGTGAGGCTTGTCTCCCTCATCTGTAAAGTGGGGCTGCAAGGCCTCCCCTCAGGGACTTTCAGTGGAGCTGGGAGCAGGCCCCTCATTTCCCTCCTGATCCTGAGGGCAAGGCAGGACCAGCTCTTTCCAGAACAGGGGCAGGGGGATTTTGGCTTCTGTGTCTCCTAATGACCTTCCAATGTCTCAGGTCTCCAGGAGGGAAGGAGTAATGCCACCCGCCCGCAGGACCCTCCCCAGCCTGGCCCATAAGCTGTGGCCATTGGCCAGGAGAGATGTGCTTCCCCCTGGGGAGTCTGGAAGCCATTCACTCCCTCTCCGACCTCACCCCTTCATCTGCAGGTTAAGCAGTGAAGCCTGGACGGGGTGCCCAGCCCTGTGCCTGTCTGAGAGAACATAGTACATGCGCCCAGGTTCCTCTGGGTGGTTTTGAGGTGGGGAGAGTAGAGGTGGGATCCAGGGCCAGTGCCCAGGGCCTGCCTGCCTGGAGCTGCTGCAGCTCCCAGGGAATGGGGTCTAGGTTGGCACCAGGCCAAGGTCTCCCAGCCCACACACTCCCAGACCCTGACTTGATCTTCTTAATTTCCACAATCCTCTTAATTGGCCGATCACAAGGCCTCCTAAGTCAATCAGATTCTCTCTTAACCACCCCCCACCATCTCTGTCTCATGCTGGGTCTCCCTCGCCATCCATCTCCCTTGCCTCTCTGTTTCTGTCTGTCTCTGCACTGCCGTCTCCCCCTCCTCCCATATCTCTCTGGGCCTGTCCCTCCACTCCCTCCTTTGCTTCCGGCCTCACGCTTTGGTCCCCACCCCCCTCCAGTGGTCTCACAAGGACAGCTGTGAAGAATTAGGAGCTGGACGGTGAGGATCAGCCCGGAGTGGCAGGGGATGATTTATGTCTCCGTGGGAGATCGGGCAGGTTTTCTTAATTATTTCACCCAACAGCACATGTCCTGGGGCTCTCGGGGATTTTCTTGGACTTTCCCTCCTCTCAAAGTCTTGATTCTCACCTGAGTTAGACAGTTTGTCTTCATTTGTAGAGCAGCTTTCAGGCCCCCAGAAACGGTCCCAGCCCCCCACGCCCCTAAGCTTCCAGAGAGCATCTGCGGTGAGCCAGGGAGCCCCGGGAACCAGCCTCCCCTGGCCCGTATCCCCCCTCTTCCCAGAATGGGGTGCCTCTCCTCCGAGAGTCCCCTTGCCCCGTGTTGCCCCAGACCCCGATGGAGGGGCTCAGAGCCACACCTCTGCAAAGGGATGCAGGACCAGTTCTTACCCTAGGGGCCACCAATAACAGGGCCCACCAATAACAGCTGCTCCCTGCCCGGCCTCAGAGGCTGCTTCCCACTGAAGCCAGCTCCCTTGGGTGTCGGTGTCACTGTCACAGGGACCAGAACGGCTGCCATTCCCTCGGGCAAGCTGCCCACCGAGCTGCTGCCTTCTCTGTGAAATGGGGCAACAAAGGCACCTGCCTCACGGGACGATTGCTACAGCTACCGCAACTCCCTGAGCATCTAGTACGTGCCAGCGCCACGTCACACCCTCTTGCCAATCATCCCGTTCTTCCTCTCAGTGACCATGGCAGGAGGGATTTGTATGTCCATTTTATGGATTGAGAGACTGAGGTTTACAGATGTGAAATTATTTTGCTAGGGCCTGAGAGCTCCAGAAGGTGGTGTCGTGGAACCCCAGTGCTTATCTGGGGTGTTTTCTCATTATTCGACCCACAGGAAGCCACTGGTGCCTTCCGCTTCTCTGCCCCATGACATTCCCCGCTGCTGTGGCTGTGTGCCCATATGGGCTCCCACCACACACAGGAGGAGGGAGCTGGCTGCCCTGGCAGCTCCGCTTGTGGTTAAAGGAGGGGGAGCTCACATTTCAGTTCTTCCTGGCTTGGAAAAGGCCATTGGAAAAAACAGCCCTCCCACCCCCCAGCGATGTGTGTTCACAGCTCTTCAGCCCTGGCAGGCCCGAGAGCTCCCCCAAGGCAGTGGAGAGATCTGGGGCCATGGGCGGCAGCCACACCGCACAGTGGGGGACGTACACTCTGGGTACAAGTACCTCATCCTGCAGCGTTTAGAGGGCCTGGAGGTCTGAGACTGGCTGAGCACAGGGCTCTGGGCGTTGGCAGTGTGTCACACACAGTGAGGCTGATACTGCTGGTGGAACTGCAGAGCTGTAGATCCAGAGGCTGCAAAAGGGAATGAGGTTCTCTCAGCCAGCAGGTCCCTAATTACAGGCTGCAGGTGAGTGGAAGAGCTTCATGCTGTGAACAGGCTCTAGAAAGCTTCATTCTTTATACTGGCCAAGGGGAGGAGGAGGAAAAGGAGGCCGGCCCAGGGATGCTAGATTAGACAAACCTGTGAGGTTCTAATAATATAAACACAAATCAAACTGTCTTAAGCAAAAAGAAACACTGATGAATGTAATTAAAATGTTTAAGGTGTAGCTTCAGGTATAGCTGGATCCAGATACTCTAACAGTGTCACCAGGAAGCTGTCTGTCATCCTCTAGCTCAGCTTTCTTTGGCTTGGCTTCACTCTCAGGCAGCTCCTTCCAAGGAGCAGCCTTTGAGCAGCTCCTCGGCTACATCAGCGGCTGCAAACAAGCGCAGAGGCTGCTGTTTACCGAGTGAACTGGGCCGCGTGTTTGTCTCCAAACTAATCCCATCAGTCGGGCTGGACTGTGCTGAGTATTTCAGCCTCACTCACATCCTTCTCCTGAGTGGAGGCATCCATGCAAGGCTGAAGAACCACGCAATAGAATACAATTGTGATGGGGTTGACACCCCAAGGAAATGCGGCAGCTGATACCAGGAAAGAGGAATGAACACAGGGCTGGGTCCACCTTGCCCAGATCACTTCGGCACCCCATCCCTCCATTTCCTCATCAGCAAGAAAAGAGGGGCCGTAAGGCCCACCTCCCCAGGTGGGCTCCACGTCTAAGCCCCCATGGCCCCATGGGTCAAGTGTGAGTTGTAAGGAACTGGGGGTGAAGGGAAGGCCCGAGCCAGGCCTCCACACCGGCCACCTCTCACTTCAAGTTCAGTGAGTGAGATGAAAAACACCACAAAATGAAGACAAAGGCTCTACTGCCTGCCCCTGGCTTCTCCTCACACTTTGTGCTGCCTGGGCCCCACTGGCCTACTGTCAGCTCCTCTTCCTGCCCAGGGGACTTCAGCCAGACTTCTTCCCCTGCTGGGAGGCCTGTTCGCCCCTCTAGCACCCACTGCCTGCCTGGATGCAACCTCTTGAAGGCATATGAGAGGTGGCCTTTTCACATCTGTCCCCTTGCCGGGGAAGCCGGGATGGTCATCTGCTCCTCAGGTCCCTTGGGAGGAAGGCACGAGGGAGCTGCTGCTGACTAAAGCTGGGGCAGCCGTTCCCCCACCCCACAGGCTCCCTTGTCAGTCATTCCTCTTTGCCTGTAGCTCTTGCTCCCTTCCAGCCAGACTCAAGGCTGGGGCTGACTGTCTCAGGGAAGGAAGACCCGGAAGAGCCCAGTGAGGCCTGCAGGGGAAGCCTCGACCCATGGAGTCCAACCTTGCTCTCAGAAGCACGCACAAGGATGATAGCTTTGAGAGGACAAAGGCATCTGGCACTTCCTGCAGAAAAGGAGGGAAGAGTGTGGGATGGGATGACAGGGGGGTTCCTGCTGACTGAGAGGCCCCAGGATCAGGCCCTGCACTGTGGGATGACTCACCCCACTTTCCAGGGGTCAGAGATACCTCATGGTAGGTTGAGGGATGCCAAGGCAGAGGAACTTGGACCCCATCTTTCCTCTGAGACTCTGTGGCCTGGCTGGTGGCCATCTGGAGAGACACGGTCTGGAGGAGACTGGGACAGAGGTGCGGTGGCACTTGTCCTCTGCAGAGCTGAAATGGCCTGGGGAGCACTCACAGCTTTCTGGGGCTCCTAGGAGCGAGGTGGAGATGGCTAAGAGTTGGCAGTAGAGGACATGGAGTGGGGGCCCCATTCAGTGAGGATGTGCAGAGGTTTGAAGGCTGGCCTGCCACCTAGATGGCCCCTGTCCCATGCCAGGGTGGCATGGAAGCTCCCTGTCGGCACTGGACTTCCCCAGGGATAAAGGGCAAGGAGAGGGGGAGAAGAGACTCCGGAACTCATCTGATGGGTCAACACTCACAGGTCAGGAAGTGTCAAGCGCTGGGCCTCCATTCGGTGCTGCTGCTGTGTGTGTCTGCCCTCTGCCAGTACCACGCTTGGTTTCTGCAGCTCTGTAGTAAGTCTCAGTACCGGGTATGTGGTTCCTCGTACTTCATTCTTCTCTGTCAGAGACTGTTATCTCGGGCCTTTCCTTTTTCATATATATTATAGAATAAGCTTGTCTGTATCTGTAAAAACCTTGCTGAGATTTTGATAGGAATGGTGTTAAAACTGCCGTCAGTTTTAACTGACGTTAAAACTGAACGTTAAAACGTAGAAGAGACATCTGTCATGCTGAGCCTTCGAATCCACAAACCCTGACGTGTCTCCATGAGTTTAGGTCTTCCTTGATTTCTTTCATCAGTGGCTTGTAGTTTTCATCACACAGACTCTTATTTTTTAAACTCATAAAAAGATTCACCTAGAGCTTTCCAGGTTCACTGTAGCATCCTCTTTGTCTTTGTTCTTGCTGTCTTGCTGAAGGCAGTACTCCATCCCACTAAGGACACCTCGTTGAGCTCCAGGTCCATGTAATCCATGCCAAGTTGTGACTATGCACAAACTTAACTAGCTCTGGGGGTGGGGAACACATCCTGCTGAGGCAGCCCCTCCTCCGACTGTGCCCGCCAGAAAGTTCTTGCATGGAGTACATTTCTGCACCCAGGGGCCCTGGCTCTACCCCAGGTCCACCCACCCACAGTTCGAATCCCTGACTTTCTCTGCTTCGCAAACCTTTTGTCTCTTCTCTAAGCCTCAACTCAGAACACTCCGCTGGGTATTTCTCAAAATTTGCCTCCCTGCGCTGACTGGTCCTCATCTTCTTTCAGCTCCTGACACTGTCAATCTGTCTCTGAAACACACATGAAACACACACTCTCTCTCTCTTCTCTTCTTCCTTTGTCTCATCACCCCACATTCCTTTCTCTTCCTCTCCAAGCCAGTCCCATGTCCTGGCTGCCCTCACAGGTGACAGCTGAGATCTGACTTACACCTGGCCAGGGACAAGGCACCTTCCACCTGCTCCCAAGTGTCCCAAATGAACCCAGAGAAGAATTGAAACAGACTCCAATGGCTCTTCTCTTTCAGGATACTGTGCCACACGTAGGGATGAGCAGGGAAGCTTCCACACGAAGCCATCTAAACCTCAGTCTAACTTTGTTTTTGCAGGCTCTGGCAATGATGGCAGACTCTATGGGACAACAGGTCACCAAGGCAACCCTGCCCAGTGGATTTGGCCAACGTTTTGGACCGTGTAAATAACACCTCTATTCATGTCCAGCTGCTGGTGACCCAGAAGAGGCAGCAGACGCCGTGGAGGCTTTGCCAGCCTCCCTGCCTGGATCATGAGACCCTGAGCAATACACTTGTCTTTCTGAGTCTCTGCTTCCTCCTCACAAGGCAGGGTGCTAAGATCTACCTCCCAAGGAGCTGGTGTGCATTGTGGAAATCAGATACAGTGCCGAGCACCACGCCTGGAACTGTGGTCATGGCACTGTGACCACCATCGTCATTAGCATTTTGGAGGGAGGCCACGCAGTTCTGTGGCTGCTTGTGTCTCTGAACTTGCTCACTCATGTGGCTCCTTAAAGAGTGGTTTGTGGTGGTTTCTTCCTCACATGAGAACAGCACCGGGTCCCGGGTTTCTATTTGCCTTGCATCTCCCAAAAGTTCTCACTTAACCAAGTACACCCAGGCCCCGGGGCTGACCAGGGAAGTGACTCAGGGTGTGGCACAGGGGTGGGCAGGAGCACCCACCTGCTTGCACCCCACAACACCACTGGGTGCAGCTGCCCAAGGACCCCCAACACTCATCCACACTTTTGGCCCTTTAGAGACCCAAGGCTTAGACTGCTCCAAGAAGGGAGGCTGCACCCTCAGCCGGAGAGAGGATTCAAATGGTAGCTAGCAAGACTCCAGAGATGTACAAGCAGCCGGGGGCCACCAGATACAGCAGGCAACCGGGCCCTTTAAGTGTGGCTAGTCCAGATTGGCATGTCCTGGGAGTGTAAAATCCACACTGGATTTCAAAGACTTTGTACCAAAATTTATATATGTATTTTTATATATAATAATATCTTAGATATTAGATATATATCAGATATATAGATAATATAATATATATTAGATATATGTATATCTAATATATCTAACATAATAGATAATATATACATTAGGGTCTGTTTCTTTTCACTTTAAATATATGGCTACCAGAAGCTTTGAAATGACATGTGGCTGGTATTTACAGTTCACGTTGTATTTCTATAGGGTAGTGCCACTCAACAGACTGTCCAATATATATGACTTGTTTTAGGGGCCTGGTCCTGGGAGGCCAGGGTCCTCCTCTTTCCTTGATCCCAGGAGATCCTGCAGGGTCCTCGCCACCTAGTCCCCTTGGCCTTGGTGCACATACAACAAAATCCAGAACCCTGGAAGGCTCCTGTGCCCCCCTGCATCTTTGGATCTGCACACCCAGCCCTGTGCACACAGTCCCTCAACCACATATAGCTCTTTTATGAAACTTGGGAACAGGACTTCCTGATTCAAGGTACTTTCCTGGTGTCCTCCAGAAAATCAACACAATAAACATGCAAATCTATGAGAGCTACCATGGGAATAATGTCTCGGATACAGCACCCTTGTCCAGTATGCAACTTGCACAGCCGTATGTGGCAGCCCTGCCAGTATCTAGCTGCTCAATAAATATTAGTTGGAGAGATAATTAAGGAAGAAATAATAGGGACCCCCACCCCCATGATGTTTCTGGGCTGAGGCTGCACCTCTTGTCCAATGAAAATGACAGTTTTTTTCAAGCAAGAGGCCACTTCTCAGGACTGTGGCCCTAGCCTCACTGCCCACACGTGAAAACCATGTCAATGTAGCACCACACCTCCAACATTCAGAAAGTTCATATAGCTACGGGCAGAAGGTAAACACCTACTGATGCTTCAAGCCCAGCCTAGGACCCTCTGTGAAGAATCTCCCTCTCTGCACTGCTGATGTCACAGAACAGCCCCAGGGAGGGGGCGCTGGGCTAGTCTAACCTGAGCTGTTACCATCTTGGTTGAGGGACCATTGCTTTGTTGAAGGATGGGTGCTGATACAGACTGGTGCAGTGTGCTGGCATGCTTTTATCAGAGAGTGCTGATACACATCTGCTTAGAATGATTAAAGTTTCTCATCTCGTCTGACTCATAGGGCAGCATCCACAGAAAAGCAGAGGATGAGATAAGCCGGGAGGGCTGGGAGTGTCCGACTTTCACAGCTCTGTTTTCACCTCACAATGTCCTGTTTGCTCTCAGTGAGTTTGTTGGTTGGTTATATAAACACGTAGATATTTACTCATCTGTGGCAGGGTGAGTTTAACCCTTTTCTTCCTTAGCTTCTCACATATAGCTTTTATTTGTGTTTCATTCATGTTTAGCATTGATGATTTCTCTCATTTGACACTTTTCCATTACATGAAAATTTCAGTCCCCAGAAAAAATGTAAAAGAGGGTGTTTTGCTTGTTTGTGAATTCATCTTTCTTCTATTTTAAAAGCATTTTCTATTTTCCCACATATGAGTTTGATTGCATCTAGAGAGCAACAGGAAGTGAGTGAGGGGCCAAGCTGAGAGCATCAAAACAATTCTCAGCCCAGTTTTCCAGAGCTCCTTGCAGTTCCTTTAACCAAAATGGATGTTTTGCGGAGAGTTAGGTTATTTAGTACAGTAAACAATTTTTTTCTTTTCCTTTCAGCCACTTAATGTGGTATCATGAAAGGAAGATCAACTTCTTAATGAAAAAAAGCTGTGATGGAAGAGGAGGCTATAGCACATCAGGAGCGCTTCCAGGCTTACATAAGTAACATTCCTGCTGCATAAACATCTTGGCAAATCCGGATACTAAATCCCATCCCACACCGCTGGACTGAACCAAACACTGTATAATGTTTAAAAAAAAAAAAAAAAAAGAATCCCGTTGATGGTAACAGTTTTCTTTCCAGAAACAAGTCATTAGTTTGGACAAAAAAATCCAATTGCATCTGCTGAGCTCCCCAAAGTTCTAGTGGAAATTATTATCTAGAGAAAAAGCAAGTGAGGAGTAAGAGTGGAGGATTGTGATCTCTTAAGAGTAAAACAGAAATGGCACTTAAACCCCATGATGTTCCTTTCGGCGCAAAATTGCAAACCCCAAATAATTAAACTATCCTAATTTGGCAAATGTCAACAAGAGAGTTCAAAAATAATCATCATAATTTTAATGAATTATTAACTCTACTAGAGATTTTAAACAAAATTAAACATCGACCTATTTACTTAACTCCTGAAATGACATGAAGTTGAAGGATACAGGCCGGGTGTGGCGACTCATGGCCATAATCCCAGCATTTGGGAGGCCTTGGTGGGCGGGTCACCTGAGGTCAAGAGTTTGAGACCAGCTTGGCCAACATGGAGAAACCCCATTTCTACTAAAAATAGAAAAAAAAAAATTAGCCAGGCGTGGTGGCAGCTGTCTCTAATCCCAGCTACTCTGGAGGCTGAGGCAGGAGAATCGCTTGAACCTGGGGTAGGCAGAAACGTTGCAATGAGCTGAGATGGCACTGCTGCACTCCGCCCTGGGTGACAGAGTCAGATTCCCGGTCAAAAAAAGAACATTCATTAAACATTTACTGTGGCCAGGGGCTGTGGCTCACTCCTGTAATCCTAGCACTTTGGGAGGCTGAAGCAGGCAGGTCACCTGAGGTCAGGAGTTTGAGACCAGCCTGGCCAACACGGTAAAACCCCGTCTCTACTAAAAATACAAAAACGAAATTAGCTGGGTGTGGTGGCAGGCACCTGTAATCCCAGCTACTCAGGAGGCTGAGGCAGGAAAATCACTTGAACCTGGGAGGCAGAGGTTGCAGTGAGCCAAGACTGAGCCACTGCATTCCAGTCTGGGCAACAGAGCGAGACTCTGTCTCAAAAAGAAAAGTATGTACTTGGTGCTCTTGGGAGCCCCAGCTTTCCTGTAATACATACATATGAATTCATATTAATATTGTTCCCAAGAAAAGATGGGACTTACAGAGCACTATCTGTTTCATAACATATTCTCCATGACATTTTAATTCCAAGAAGTACTAACACCAAGTTTTGAGGAAAAACGATTCCTTCTTTCTAAGTGTTTGAGGCATAAAAGCAAAGTCGTATTCCAATAAAACCAGTTTCCATGGTTCCTGAGCTACAAAGAATATTTGCATTTCTTTCTTCAATTCCCACAAGTAACAACTCTTCAGAAGTGGTTCCTCTAAAGTCTTTTCTTCCAAAAGTCTGAATAGACCAATGATGATAGAAGTGATAGAGAAAATAGTTAGAGCTCCTCCTAGACCCCTCCAAAGGGCATCAAGTCCAAATCATTTCTCAGTGCTTCTTAAATTACTCCACTCCATAGGAAAAGAGGAAAACTTCCAATTATTTACAAAGCTGAGAGTATTACTGGTTTGAAAACTTGACAAAGAGTTTAACTAAAAGTAAAACTACAGACCAATCTCACTCATTAATATTGACAGGAAAATGTTAAAGAAAATCTAAGCAAATAGAATCAGGAAATCAGGACCAAGACAAAGATGTGCCCTATCATCATTACTGTATAAAGTTGTATTGGAGGGATTAGCCAAAGAAATAAAAAGAGGAAATACTTACAAGCAGATCAATTTGAAAGGAAACAATAACAATAAAAAAATCTGTGTAGATGATATGATGATATATTAGAAGAGTCCCCAAATAATCACTGGAAAAGCTAAGGCAAACCATAAGACAATTCAGTAAAATAGCAGGCTATGAAATGAATAAACAGGAGCCAAAGCCTCCATATCTATAAACAAAGGCCATCTAGGAGAAATAATAAAAGAGAAGATCTCATTTCTGATAGGGAGAAAAAAAGACCTTAGTGTAAACTTAATGAGAAATGTGCAACCTATTCAAGGAAAATACAAAACTTTTGTGAAAGATGCAAAAGTGTAATTAAGAAAATAGAGAGATATACCATGTTCGTAGATAGGAAGACCGAACATCAAAAAGATATCAATTTATTTTAAAATAATTTATAAATTTGGCATGGTCTCAATAAATATTATGGCTTTTTTTCTGGAGCTAGGCAAGTTGATTCAAAGGTTTAATTGAAGCACAAACAAGCAGAAATAGCCAGGAAAATCTGAAAAAACAATGTGGAGAAACTAGCATTACCAAATATTACAACACATTACAAAGTTTTTATCATTTAAAAGAACAGTATAGAACTGGTGCACAGACTGATGGGACAGAATAGAAAAATCCAGAAATAGGCTCAACCACTCATGGAAATTTAATATACACCAAAGGAAGCATCTCAAATCAGCGGAGAAAAAATAGACTTTTAAAATAAGTGGCACTGGAATAATACCTGCATAGCTACAGAAAAAAAAGAGAAAACTAATTTGTTTCTCACCCTGTATACAAAGATAACTTCTTATTAGTTCAGAGATTAAATATTTAATATTATGGAATAATAAGAAATCATATAAAATAAAAAATGAATAAATTACTGATAATTCAGGGAGGGGGAAAAATGTTCCTAAACTATGACTGAAAATCCAGAAGCAACTAAGGAAAAGACTGACAAATTTGACAGCATATAAACAGAGGAAAACTTTTGCATGAAAAAAAAAGCAAACAAAAACACCATAAATAAATGAAAAAGGAAAAATAGATTGTGAAAGAGTTTCTTAAAAGAGAGAAGAAAAAGACTAAGAATCTCATAGAAAAATAAGCCGGAGCTATGAGCATATATATCAGAAAAAAATGCAAATAGTCCTCATCCACATGCACATTGATTAACCATCTTCACAATAAGAGAAATGTAAATGAAAACTATAATGAGTATTATTCTTACATTTAAGGGACAAAAATCCAAAAGTTTGATGACAAACTTGGTGCTGGTGGGAGTAAGAAAAAATTCTTCAGCACTATGAAAAGAAATTTTGAAATATTTAGCAAAATTACACAAGCATTTGATCCAGAAATCTCCCTTTAGAAATCTATTATAAATACATATTCCCAAAATGTTTTTTAAATATGCATGGTTATATTAAAAGACAGGAAACAATTAAAATGTCCACAAATAGAATTATATAAAGTTAGTGTTCAAACTATAGTACTTCTACTCAATGGAGAATTATTCAGATGTTAAGAGAAATGAGGACTATCTCTATGCATTGCTAAAGACAATCTCCAGAATATATCATTTTGTGAAGAAAAAACAATTGAAGAATACATTTTTAAAGAGAAACTTTTGTTTTTGTGCAATATAAATGTTCTACATAAATATAAAGTGAAATATGAGGAACATTTATAAAGTAATTTGTGAAAATAAAAAGTCAGATTTAATGAAATAAGTCTCTGTATTGACTTAATGTCCTAGCCATACAGAGGGGTATATTTTAAAACACAGTAATTCTACGGAACATTTCTAGTGGGGTACACCCCAATGACAAAAAAAGTAACTGCAAAGAAATCTTAATTGTTACTAATCATGTTGCTAGAAATCATTTGGGAATTGATGTTCTAAAGCTTATGTATATGCTAACATGAAGTAAATAACCTTACAAATGTTAGGAATCAAGATTTTAAATAAAAGAGGTCCAATGTAAAATCTTTGTAATCCTAAATTTGAATCTGAAGATATCAGAATAAACTCATAATGTGTTTCCTTTAAGAAAAATGTATTTCCTTGTTCCATTTATTCACAAAGGCCTAGAAACAACGATCAGCCGACGAGTGATAAACACCACAAATGCCTCGATTTTGGTCTCTAAATTCCATTTTTCACCAAAAGAAATCAGGCTCTTTGAAGAAATGTCTGGATCCAGGTGTGGAGCAGGAAATACACAAGATAAACCTGGATCATCTTGTCAAATCTGAGAACATGTACACAGTCATGGACGGCTGCTGTTGGGTCAAAGGGATTCAGGAACCAACCACAGAAGGCTCCTACTGGCCAAAGGTAGTACAATATGAGCATCAAGAACAGCAGTTACAATGCATTGAAGCATAAAAAACACATAAATATGTTTAATCCGTGAGTTCATAATGATAAGCAAAAAAACATGAGACAAACGCCAAACTCATTTTTAACTTTTAAGGCTAATAGAATGCCAGTTTATTATTCTGAAATCTGTAAACAAAGGGGAAAAAATTAAACATTTATCTGGCCTTCCCTGAAGGAACTGTGCCTCAGGGTAACAAAGTTTTTGGTGAGAGGAAGTTTCTCTTTGTAGGAGTATTTTAGTTAACACGTGGAGAAGGAATGATAAAGTTGGAAGATCACCATTTTGAAACCTCTAATGGTCATCAATGTCTGCTAAAACCATTAGGCAAAAAGCTGATGGGGAATTTTAATAACTGATGGATCAGGCTAACAATATTTGAAACCATTGATCCATCTTAATAGCACAGAAGGGGAGAGAACCAGAGATTATGTGTCTCCTGATAGAAGTACACACCACCACCCATGAAGTATTTTTGCCAAAAAAATCCAACCTGTTTATTATAAAGTCACAGATCTACCATTTTATAAGAAACACTGCAGATGGAAGATCATGTTAGATGACACCATAGGGATGCAATCAGCAAGGTCCGGAATCTGACAAACTCCACAGGATGAATGACCTGGATCTTCAACAGGAAAATTAAGGGGGATGGGAAAGATGCTTAAGAGACTCATCAACCCATATGAAATGTGTGACCTTTATTTGAATCCTGATTCAAACAAACCAACTGTAAAAACGAGTTATGAGATAGTTCAGGAAATAAGAATATATGACATTTTTATTGTTAAAATTTTTAGATTTGATAATAGCAATATGGTTTTTTTTAAGAGTCTTATCTTTTAGATATAAATGCTAAAGTACTTATAGACTAAAATACTTGCTGTCTGGGATTTGCTTCAAAAGAATCCTATCAGGGGAAGGAAAGAAAATGGGCAGGCTAGAGATGCTATGTATTAGCTATGAGGTGATGATTATTGAGATGCAATGATGGCTGTTTTTTATACCTTGTATATACATTTGGATATATTCAGGACTTTTCTAACAAAATGTTAACAAAAGAAAATAAAGTTGTTCTTGATGTCTCAGGAGCCCACAGATGTCTGATGAGAAGGTATAGCGTTTCCATCCATGGATAGAACTTGTTAGGGTATACAGAAAAGACTCAAACCTCAGTTGCCTGTCCCCCATCCTTCATGCCAGACTCTCATGGTCAAGATTTCCAGAAATATAAGGACTATCTATGTAGTTTACATACAAGTGGGATGATATAGTTGGGGAGAGGAACTCAAATATCTAAAGCCCTGGGTAAGATGGGGGTAGGGGGTGGAACTTAATTGTATATTGGGAAATAACCACCACAAAACTTCTTTGACTAACAGGAGAAGAATTTTTTATCGAACTCTCAATCTGAAGATCATTAATTTTCTACCAAAAGTCAGGGTACACATGAACACCTAAATTCATTACTCACATCCATAAAGTTCATTGCTGCATCCAAAGATAAATGCAAAATCATCCACAAGTTGTTATATGGGGCATCTTTTCAGACTACTAACTTGGGTTATGTCTACTGTTGAATAGATCTGTGCAGTGTTTTATATGTCAGGGAAGTTAAAGCTACAGAACTAAGGTTGACAAAGATCCAACTTAAAGCATAAAATTTTATTTATTTATTAATTTATTTTTATTGTCATAGGTTATTGGGGAACAGGTGGTGTTTGGTGACATGAGTAAGTTCTTCAGTGGTGATTTGTGAGATTTTGGTGCACCCATCACCCGAGAAGTGTACACTGTACCCAATGTGTAGTCTTTCATCCCTCAGCCCCCTCCCACCCTTTCCCTTCTAGTCCCCAAAATCTACTGCATCATTTTTAAAGCATCATATTTTAAAAAGGCAAAGGTTGAAAGAGCCAGCAGACAGAGTGGGCTCAATAAGTATTTGCTTACATGTTAGAAAAGCAACACTGGTATCTACCCTACTCTGCTATTTTCAGAAATACAGACAATGCAAATCACGAAAGTAGACACTCAATAAATGGTAATTATAAGTGAAAGACTAGCTGTGGGGCAGAGTAGATAATCATGATGAAGAACCATGAGCCAGAGAACTAAACAGGTTCTTGGCTAAAGGCCTCATTGATGTTCTAATGAGGAGACCTAATGGAATGTCTAAATGGGAGCTGCATGTGCTATTTAATTATAGGTTGCTGTGCATATCTATCAATTGTTTAGCTCATTTCATAGGGTGCAATGATTGTCTTTATTCAATCCCAAGCAAGAAAGCACATCAGAGATTGTTCCAGAGAGGGAATTGAACTGGAGGACCAAAGGACCCTGAAAGTCAATATTCTGGCACCCAGAGTGACCAGCACGTGATGAGCTGTACCCTTACAAAGTGGCACCTAATATACTCCTGCTGCTATTTGTGTACATGCATATATTAGATTAACCATAATGAAACTGCTGATATGCAACCATCATTGACCAAAAAAACAGCAATGTCATAGGATTCAACTTAATACTGTGAAACTTGAACATGCGGAAGAGATGGAGAAGTAGGTGAGACTAAAGTTCCTCAAAGGTGGTGGTTCTCAATGCTCCAAATACTCTCTTTATAACTAATGCTTTATAATGTCCCTGTTTTTATCCTGAAATAAAAGTCAAGTAACATAACTCAACCACATTTAAAAAGTTATTAAATTCAGTACTATTCCCTAACTTTAATGTAATGCAGAAATGAGAAGAAATTACTTTTTAAAAAATAATATATATGATGGTTATTTTTATGTGTCAACTTGGCTAGGCCAGAGTACCTGAATATTTTGTCAAATACCAGTCTAGTTGTGGCTGTAAAGGTATTTTTTGGATTAGATTAACATTTAAATCACCAGACTTGGGTCCGCATAGTGGCTTACTCCTGCAATCCCAGCACTTTGGGAGGCTGAGGCGGGCAGATCACCTGAGGTCAGGAGTTCAAGACCAGCCTGGCCAACATGGTGAAACCCAATCTTTAATTAAAACAAAAAAAAAAAATTAGCTGGGCGTAGTGACAGGTGCCTGTAATCCCAGCTACTTGGGAAGCTGAGGCAGTAGAATTGCTTGAACCCGGGAGGCAGAGGTCCCAGTGAGCTGAGATCTTGCTACTACACTCCAGCCTAGGCAACAAGAGTGAAACTTCATCTCAAAAAAAAAAAAAAATCAGCAGATTTTAAATAAGCCAGATTAATCCTTCATAATGTGGATGGGCCTGTTTAATCAGTTGAAGGTCTTAAGAGCAAAGACTGAGGTCCCCCAAGGAAGAAGGAATTCTGTCTCCAGGATGCCATTGGACTTAAGCTGCAGCCACAGCTCTTTCCTGGATCTCCAGCCTGTCAGCCTGCCCTGCAGATTCTGGACATGCCAGCCCTCACAGTTATGTGAGAGCCAATTCCTTAAAATAAGTCAGTCTGTCTCTCTCTCTCTCTCTTCCTATTTCCCCCCCTCTCTCTCCCACCTCTGTCTTCTCCATATATATATGTGCACACACACACAACACACACACACACATATATATATCTCTAATATGGTATATGTGTGTGCATGTATGTGAATATATCCAATAGTATGTATGTATACATATGTATATACACACATACACATTCACACATGCACACTCACACACAATAGGTTGTACACATGTGTATACACAAACACACTCATTCTACTGGTTCTATTTCTCTGGAAAACCATGACTAATATAAGATGTTTTAAAAATAAATTTGGCAGCTAACCAGGGAGGTGAAAGATCTCTAATAATGAGAATTACAAAACACTACTCAAATAAATCAGAGAAGACACAAACAAATGGAAAAAAATCCCATGCTCATGGATAGGAAGAATCAATATCATTAAAATAGACCTACTTTCCAAAGCAACTACAGATTCAATGCTATTCCTATCAAACTACCAACAACATTCCTCACAGAAATAGAAAAAAACTTTTAAAATTCACATGGAACCAAAAAAGAGCCTGAATAGCCAAGGCAATCCTAAGCAAAAAAAACAAGTCTGGAGGCATCACATTACCCAACTTCAAACTATACCACAGAGCTACAGTAACGAAAACAGCATGGTACTGGTACAAAAACAGGCACATACACCAATGTAACAGAATAGAGAGCCCAGAAGTAAGGCCGCACACTTACAACCATCTGATCTTCAACAAAGCTGACAAAAAGAAGCAATGGGGAAAAGACTCCCTATTCAATAAATGTGCTGGATACCTGGCTAGCAATATGCAGAATATTGAAGCTGGACTCCTTCCATACACCATATACAAAAATTAATTTAAGATGGATTAAAGACATAAATGTAAAACCCAAAACTATAAAAAACTCTGGAAAACAACCTAGGCAATACCATACTGGACATAGGAACTGGCAAAGAGTTCATGACAAAGACATCAAAAGCAATTGCAACAAAAGTAAAAACTGACAAATGGGATCTAATTAAACTTAAAAGCTTCTGCACAGCAAAAGAAACCATCAGCAGAATAAACAGACAACCTACAGAATAGGAGAAAACATTTGCAAACTATGCATCTGACAAAAGTCTAATACTCAGCATCTATAAGGAACGTAAACAAATTTACAAGAGGAAAACAACCCCATTAAAGAGGGGGCAAAGGACATGAACAGACACTTTTCAAAAGAAGACAAATATGTGGCTAACAATGATATGAAAATAAGCTCAATATCACTGATCATCAGAGAAATGCAAATCAAAACCACAATGAGATACCATCTCACAGCAGTCAGAATGTCTATTACTAAAAAGTCAAAAAATAACAGATGCTGGCAAGGTTGTGGGGAAAATGGAACACTTACACACTGTTGGTGGAAATGTAAACTGGTTCAACCATTGTGAAAAGCAGTATGGCGATTCCTCAAAGAGCTAAAGGCAGAACTACCACTCAACCCTGTTGTCCCATTACTGGGTATATACCCAGAGGAATATAAATCATTCTAGCATAAAGACAAATGTTCACTGCAGCACTATTCACAATAGCAAAGACATGGAATCAACCTAAATGCCCATCAATGACAGACTGAATAAAGAAAATGTGGTACATAAACACCATGGAATACTGTGCAGCGATAAAAAAACAAGATCATGTCTTTTGCAGAAATGTGGATGGAGCTGGAGGCTGTTATCCTTAGCAAACTAACACAGAAACAGAAAACCAAGTACTGCATTCTCACTTATAAGTGGGAGCTAAATTATGAGAACTTGTGAACACAAAGAAGGAAACAATAGACATTGGGTCTACTTGAATGTTGAGGGTGGGAGGAGGGAGAGGAGCAGAAAAGACAACTATTGGGTACTGGGTTTAATACCTGGGTGATAAAATAATCTGTACAACAAACCCCCATGACATGAGTTTACCTACATAACAAACCTTCACATGTACACCAGAACTTAAAACAAAAGTTAAAAAAAAAAAGAAAAAAAATCATTGCCAAAACCATTGTCAAAAAAACGTTACTAGGAGTTAACATTACAATTGTGAAAGGAAAATGAATCTTGGGACCCCAAACTCACTAAGCCAGAGGGAAAAGCCAAGCTGGGAACCAGGTCATGCAAACCTGCCTCCCATTTTGATTCCTAAATAAGATGGTTACAAAGATGAAAAGCTACATACTTCCCTCACATTGTGCCCACATGAAAATTCCTTGTGGGACCCAAGATCTTTACCCTAAAGTGGTTCTGTTAAAGTTCACCATAGCCGTGTAAATTGATAGCTTATCTTCACAGGTACAGAGAGAAAGGACAGAACTCAAAGTCGTCCCTTTGTTCATCTGAGACTAAGGCATACATAATTGTTTCCTCTGCCCTGTTGTCTACGTTATCTTGTGTAAAAATGCAGATTCACTGAGCCAGACAAAGGCATGAATGACTATTTCCCCCTACCCCATTCACATGAAAATTGTGTATTTCTCAGTATCCTACCCTTTCCCTTTTGAATGTTGAAGCCCTCAAAATCATATTTAAAGAAAGGCATAGACCTATCTCCCCGGTGCATGTCCTTAACTTTGGCAAATAAGCCTCCTAAAATGATTTTTTTAATTAAAATAAATAAATTAGGAAAAATTCTGCTTCTGGGAAGATGGAGTAGACATATCTTTCCCTAATTTCCCACTAAGCACAACTAAAACTCTGGACATTATATATAAAACAAACATGATAGTCTCTGAAAGGTGATGAGGAGAAGGTAGGCTGGCTAAGTGCCTTAAGACTCAAGGAATGATGTGGTAGTGAGTTCTGTAGGGTTTCTTTTTGCCTCATATATCCTAAACTTGGAACTGAAAAAGCTGGCAAGCTGGAGATCCCGATGAACACAAACAACCACCACAATAACGAAAGCTTGCTCTCTCTAACAAAAGGGCCAAGAAAGGGGCAGCCTAGCAAGACAGAAAACTTGTACAGACTAACTGCTCTATTCCAATGAAAACCACAGAAAACATTACCTACATCAGCAAAGACCAAGGGGAGAGCCTAGACTTCTACCTTTGTGAGACTCTTAACACACACCAAAGGGTGACATCAGAGAAGACCAAGTAGACACCTAAGATTTTCATCCCCACTGGTAAGTAATGAGATATGAACCCCCAGGGTCAGTGGAGACAAGTTAGGGAGCTAGACCTTCCACCCACATCCAGCAACAACAAAGAACCCCACAGCTCAGGTGTCCACAGAGGCTGAGTGAGGAACCTGGACTTCTACCCCTACCTGGCAGTAAGAAGGCAGCACTCCTTTTCCACCTCTGCAAAAACAATGTCAGAGAAAGCTAGCTAAAACAGAAGATTTAAATATGGTCCAAATTTTCCTAACATAATACAAAAATGTCCAGATTAGAGTTAAAAATCACTCATCATGTGAAGAACTAGAAAGATCTCAAATGTAATGAAAAAGACAGTGAATAGATGCCAACATCAGGATGACAAAGACGTTAAAATTATCTTAAAGATATTTTAAAGAAGCCATGATAAAAATGCTCTAACAAGCAATTATGATCACGAAATACATCTAAAAAAAAAAATTAAGAAACAGAAATTTTCCACAAAGAAGATGTAAAGAAGAACCAAATGAAAATTTTAGAACTGAAAAATACAATAGCTGAAATAAACAGCTTAGTAGATGGGTTCAACAGCAGAATGAGGGGACAGAGGAAAGAATCAGTAAACTTGAAGATAGAAAAATAGAAATAAGCCAATCTGAACAACAGAGAGAAAATATTCTGGAAAAAAAAAAAAAAAGAACAGAGGGTTGGGGACCGAGGGGGACTATGACAAACGATCTAATGTTTGGGTCATAAGAGTCCTGGAAGAAAAAGGTCCAGGCTGAAAAAGCACTTGAAGAAATAATGGCTGAAAAACTTAACCAAATTTAGCAAGAGACATAAATTTGTAGATTCAAGAAGTAGAACAAATGCCAAATGGAATAAACCCCAAGAAAAACATGCCAAGACACATCAAAGTAATGCTTTTGAAAACTAAAGACAAAAAAAAAAAATTCTGAAAGTGGCCAGAGAAAACCATAACATCTTACCTATTGAGGAAAAACAATTTGAATGACAGCAGATTTCTCTTCAGAAAGCAAAGAGGCCAGAAGAAAGGGGTGTAATATTTTTCAAGTGCTGAAAGAAAGGAATTGTCAACCTAGAATCAATACCTAGTAAAATAGCCTTATGATTGAAGTGAAAAATCAAGACAGTTTTGAATGAAGGAAAACTAAGAAAATTGTCACCAGCAAATCTACCCTAAAATAATAAAGGAATTTCTCAAAATAGAGACAAAACAATAAAAGAAAGAATCTTAGAATATCTAAAAGGGGCTGGGGCCAATGGCTTGCACCGGTAATCCCAGCACTTCAGGATGCCAAGGCAGGCAGATCATGTGAGGCCAAGAGTTGGAGACCAGCCTGACCAACATGGCGAAACCCCATCTCTACTAAAAATACAAAAATTAGCCAGACGTGGTGGTGCGGCCCTGTAATCCCAGCTACTCAGGAGGCTGAGGCACAAGCATTGCTTGAACCTGGGAGGCGGAGGTTGCAGTGAGCCGAGATCATGCCATTTCACTCCAGCCTGGTGACACAGCGAGACTCTGTCTCAAAAAAAAAAAAAAAAAAAAAAAGATATCTAAAAGGAAGAAAGAACATGGAAAGAACAAAATTACTAACTAAAAGATTTTCCTTCTTCTCTTGAATTTTCTAAATTAAGTTTGATGGGAAAAGCAAAAATTATAACACTGTGTGATATGGTTCTAAAGATATGCAGAGGAAAATTCAGTACAGTTACAACTGGAAGAAGGTAAAGGGATATAAAGAGAGGGAAGATATCTATACTGAATTAACTGGTAAAATGACAATACTAGCAGACAGTGATAAATTATTTTATGTAATTTAATATTTAGAGCAATCACTAAAAAAAATTCTAAGAAATACACTCAAAAGCACTACAGATAAATCAATTGGAATTCTAAAAAATGTTCAAGTAACCCATAGGAAGCAGAAAAAGAAAACAAAGAAACAATGAAAAAAAGGAATAAACAAAATTTTAAAATGGCAGACTTAAGTTTTAACATATTTATAATTCTATTAAATGTAAATGATCTAAGTGCACCATTTATAAGACAGAGATTGGAAGAGTCTGTTTTAAATGGACAAAGTAGACAACATGCGAGAACAGATGGGCAATATAAGCAGGGAGGTAGAAATCCTAAGAAAGAACCAAAAAGAACTGCTGAAAGACAAAAACACTGTAACAGAAACGAAGGATGCATTTGATGGGCTTATTAGTAACCCATCAAAAGAAAGATAAGAAAGAGAGAAAAAAAACAGAAAAAAATACTGGAACAATATTTCCACCAAATTAATGTCACACACCAAACCATAGACCCAGGAAGTTCAGAGAACACCATGCAGGATAAATGCCAAAAACACTGCACCTAGGCCTATCATCTTCAAACTACAGAAAATCAAAGAGAGGAAAAACATGTTACTACAAAGAAACAAAGATAAGAAATTATATCCAACTTCTCTTCAGAAACCATGCGAGTAAGAAGAGAGTAGAGTGAAATAAAGTGTGGGGAAATAAAACCCACAACCCAGCAACCTACAGTTCTGTACCCTGTAAAATTATCCTTCAAAAGTGAAGGAAAAATACTTTCTCAGACAAACAAATATTGAGGGAATTCATTGCCAGTGAACCTGCCTTGCAAGAAATTTTAAAAGAAGTTCTTTAGGGAGAAGGAAAATAATGTAGTTCAGAAACCTGGACCTACGTAAAGAAAGTATAAAGGTTGAAGAAAAAATACGTGAAGGTAAAATAAAAATGTTTATTTTTCTTATTCTCAATTGATTTAACAGATAAATTTGTTTAAAATAATAATAGCAACATTGTATTAGATATATATATATGCACTTATATATAAATAAAATTAGTGACAGCAGTGATACAAGAAATGGAAAAGAGGAATTTGGATTATTTGTTATTATAAGGTATTCAACAACTTGTGAAGTGGGATATTGTTATTTAAAAGTACACTCAAATTAGTTGTCAATGTATGTTACAACTCTAGGGAAACCACTAAAAAATAAAAAAAAGAAGTACAACTGATATGCCAAGAAAGGAGAGAAAATGGAATGTAAAATGCTAATTAAGACCACAAAAGATAGGAAAAGAGTAGAAGACAAAAGAAGAAAGAAAGATGAAAGGCAACAAACAGAAAAGTGTAACAAATATGGTAGATACGAATCCAATGATATCAATAATAATGTTGAATGTCAATGGTATAATATGAATCCAATTATACCAATAATAATTTTGAATGTCAATGATATAAATGCACCAACTAAAAGACAGTCATTGTCAGAGTGGATCAATAAACAAGACCCAACTATATGTTCTCTACCAAAAAAAAAACAAAAAACAAACCCACTTTAAATATGAAGATAAAAATAGGTTAAAAGAAAATGGACAAAATATTACAAAGTAAGGTTAATCAAAAGAAAGCAGAAGTAGCCATATTAATTTTAGAAAAAGCAGACCTAAAAGCAGGGAAAGTGATCATGGATAAAGAAGGGCATTACATAGTGATAAATGGGTCAATTCTCCAAGAAGACATAACAATCCTTAACGTGTACGCACTTAGCATCAGAGTGTCAAACTATGAGACACAAAAACTGATAGAATTGCAAGGAAAAATAGATGAATACACTGTCATAGTTGAAGATTTAAAAACTCTTGATCATAAATGGGCAGATCCAGCAAGCAGTAAATCAGTAAGGACATAATTGAACTCAACAACACCATAAATCAACTGGATATAATTGATATCTCTAGACTATTTCATCCAACAACAGCAGAATACATATTCTTCTCAAGCTCACATGGGACATTCACCAAAATGGACCATATTCTGGGCTATAAAATACACGTAATTAAAAAAAACAAAAAACAGAAATCATTGAATATCTACTTTCAGACCCCAAAGTAATTAAACTAGAAATTAATGACAGGAAGATAATGGGATAATCCCCAACTACATAGAGATTAAACAACACCTTTCTAAATAATATACGGTCAAAGAAGAAAACTAAAGGGAAACTTTAAAATATTTTGGACTAAATGAAAATTAAAACATAACTAATAAAAATTTGTGGGATGCAGTGAAAGCAACACTTAGTGGGAAATTTATAGCACTGAATACACATGTAAGAAAAGAAGATCTAAAAACAAACTAATTTCTACATTAGGAAGCTAGAAATAAAGAATAAATTAAATTCCAAGAATACAGAAGAAAAGAAATAATAAGAATTAGAACAAAAATTAATTAAATTGAAAATAGGAAATTAACACAAAAAATCAATGAAATAAAAACGTGGTACTTTGAAAAGACCAGTAAAATTGATAAGCCTTTAGCCAGGCTAAGAAAAAAAGACAGGACACAAATTACTAATATCAGACATGAGAGAAGGGACGTCACTATAGAGCCCATAGACACTGAAAGGATGATAAATAAATACTATGAACAACTCTATGCCCACAAATTTGGTAACCTAGATAAAATGGACCAATATCTTGAAAGACACAAGCTGCCAAAACTCACATAAGAAGAAACAGACAATCTTAATAGGTCTATATCTATTGAAGAGGTTGAATCAATTACCTCCAAAACAAAAAGCCTCAGGCCCATCCATATAGGTTCACTGGTGATTTCTACCAAACATTTAAGGAAGAAACTACACCAACTCTCTACAGCCACTTTCAGAAGACAGAAACAGAGGGAGGCTATGCATGTTTAGGGGCAGAGAGTATAAGGCAAATCTCTGCACCTCCCTCTCAATTTTGCTATGAACCTAAAACTGCTCTTAAAAATAAAGTCTTAAAAATTAAACAACAACAAACATTATTCAACCATATGTTATCCAAAAGAAATTTCTTCCAATATAATGATAAAGGCAGGTTGGCAGTAAAGGGATTTTTAAAAAATCATGCAAACATCAATCAAAGGAAAGCAGGAATGGCTATATAAACATAAGATGGAGTAGATATCAGAGCAAAGAAAATTACCAGAGACAGAAAGAGACATATAATAATATAATAATAAAAGTGTCAATCCATCAAGAAGATACAGTAATTCTAAATATGTATGCACCTAACAACAGAGCTACAAGATATATGAACACAAAACTGATAAAACTAAAAGGAGAAATAGAGAAATCCACAATTATAGTTGGAGATTTCAATGCACCTATCTGAACAATTTATGAAACAACTAGAAAGAAAATCAGCAAGTATAGAGAGAAGAATTCAGCAATACCATCAGTCAACAAATCTAAATGACATTCATAGAACACATCGCTCAACAGCAGAATATATATTCTTTCCAAGTGTCCACAAAACATATACCAAGATAGGACATATTACCAGCCATTAAAAAAATTCACAAATTTAAAAGAATTAGACTCATACCGAGTGTATTCTCTAACCACAGTGGAATTCAACATGAAATCAAAAGCAGAAAAATAACAAGAAATTTCCAGACACTTAGAAACTAAACAACACATATTTAAATAATCCCTGAGTAAAAAATAAACTCTGTAGGAAAAAATGTTTTAAAATATATCAAAATGAATAAAAATTAAAATACAATATATCCAAATTTTAGGGACGCAGCTAACATAGTGCTGAGAGGGAAATTTATAACATGAAACGCACACATTAGGAAACAGGAAAAGTCTCAAATCATTAATCTGGGTTCTTAATCTAGAGAAAGAAATGCAAAATAAATCAATAGCAATCAAAAAGAACAAAATAATATAGATAAACGCAGAAATTAATAAAATTGAAAACAAAATATAGAGAAAAATCAACAAAACAAAGAACTGGTTCTTTAAAAACACCAACAAAACTGACAAATCTTTAGAAAGACTAAAAACAAGAGAGAGATGCAAATTACCAATATCAGGGTTGAAACAAGGAATATTACTACAGTCTCTGCAGGATTATACAGACAGATAATAAGGCAATACGAGAAAGTATTCAACATGCATAAATTTGACAATTTAGATAAAACTGATCACTTCCTTAAAAAATATAAATTACCACAACTCGCCCAATATAAAATAGAACATTTAAATAGCCCCATAGTTCTTAAGGAAATTTAATTTATAATTTTAAAACTCCCATAGAAGAAATCTCTAGGACAAGGCAGTTTTACTGGATAACTCTACCAAACTCTTTAAAAAGAATGAACACCAGTTATATACAACCTCTTCCAGAAAATAGAAGAGGCAAGAACATTTTCCAATTCTTTTTATGAGCCTAGTATTATCCTCATGCCACATTCAGATAAATGCCTTGTGGGGTTTATTCCAGGCATGCAAGATTGCTCCAATATTAGGAAACTAATCAATGTGATCCAACATATTAACAGCCTAAAGAAGGAAAACCATGTATTCCTACCAATCAATGCAGAAAAAGCATTTGGCAAGATTCAATACCCATTAATGTTTTAAAAATTCTCAAAAAATAGAAATAAAGGGGAAGTTGCTCAACTCGATAAAAGGACCTACAAAAAGCTACAGCAAACATTCTTACCTGTGAAAGATTGAATGCTTTCCTCCTAAGATTAGGAACAAAGGCAGGATGTCTGCTCTCATCACTCTTACTCAGCATAGACTGGAAGTTCTGGTCAATACAATAGAAAAGAAAGGTAATGAAAGGAAGAAATAAAAGTCATCCAATTTCTGGATGAGGTAATTGTCCACATAGACGATCCCAAGAGATATATTAAAAAAACTCTTAAGAATTTACAAATGTGTTCAGGAAAGTTGAAGCATACAAGATAAACACATAAAAATAACATTTTTCTATATAGTACCAAAGAACACACGGAGATTGAAATTAAAAATACAATAGCATTTACAATTGTTCAAAGGAAAATAAAACATTTAGGTGTAAATCTAACAAATCACCTACAGGAATTGTATGCTGAAAACTATATAATGCTGATAAAGGAAATCAAAGATGATATAATAAATGGAAAAGCATATTTTGTTCACGGATTGGAGCCTCAACGCAGTAAAGATGTCAATTCTTCCTAAGTTAATATACAGAGTTAATGCAATTTTTGTCAAAATTCCAGGAATTTGCCATATAAATTCTCAAATTTATATGGAATTTTGTTTTAGTTATATTTATATGAAAAAAGGAAAATCACTGGAATAACTAAAGCAAAAGTTCAAAAAAGAATAAAGTGGGATAAATGAGTTTACTCAATTTCAAGGCTTACTATTTATAGTCACAGTTATCAAGACTGTGTGGTATTGGCAGACGGACAGACATACATAGATCAATAGAACAGAGCAGAGAACCCGGAAATAGACCCATACAAGTATGTCCAACTGAGTTTTAACAAAGCAGCAGAAGCAATTCAACAGAGTAAAGATAGCCTTTACAACAAATGGTACTAGTGCAATTGGACATCCAGAGGCAAAAAGAAAAGAATCTTGCCCTATCTTATACAAAAATTACTCAAAATACACCATGGGCTAAAATGTAAACTGTAAAATTATAAAACTTGTAGAAAAAAGAACATAACATAAAATATTCAGGGCTAAGGATAGAAAAAAATTCTTGAACTTGACACCAAAAACATGATCCACACAAGGAGAAACTGACATTGAACATCATCAAAAACACTTTTGTTCCGCAAAAGATCCTGTTAAGAGGATGAAAACAAGCTACAGAGTGAGCAAAAATATTTGCAAACTACCTATCTATATTTATATAACTCATGTAATTAATCAGTAAAAAAGCAAACAATCCTTAGAAATTGGGCCAAAGACATGAACAGACATTTTACCAAAAAGGATGTACTAATGGCAAATAAGCACATGAAAAAATATTTAATGAGCTTAGCCATTAGGGAAACGTAAATTAAAAGCACAATAAATTATCACTAACTATCTAATCAAAATGGCTAAAATAAAAATTGGTGACGACAACACCAAAGCTGGTGATGTGGGGAAATTCAGTCACTCACAGATGGCTGGTGGGAGTGTGAAATGATACAGTTAAAACCAGCCGGAAGTTTTATATAAATCTAAACATGCAACTAGCATTGCACTACTTGACATTTATCCAAGAGAAATGAAGACTTATATCCACCCAAACGCTTGAACATGAATGTTTATAGCAGCTTTGTTTGCAATTGCCGCATATGGAAAACAGCCCAGATGTCCTTCAGTGGGTGAATAATGAAACCAGCTGTGGTACATCCATACCATGGGATAATGCTGAGCAACAGCAAGGAACAGACTACTGATCCACGCAACACCCTAAGTGGATCTGTGAGTCCATTTATCATATACTATTCTTTTTTCTTTCCCTTTCTTTTTTTTTTTTTTTTTTTTAGACAGTGTCTCACTCTGTCACCCAGCCTGGAGTGCAGTGGCATGATGGTAACTCACCGCAGCCTCAACCTCCTGGTCTCAAGCCGGGACTACAGGCGTGTGTTACCATGCCTAGCTTATGTAACACTCTTTAAATGACAAAGTTATAGAAATAGAGAACATATTAATGTTCATCAAGGGTTAAGGAGGGGGCAGGGAGCTGGCGGGAAGTAGGTGTAGCCATAAGGAAATGGAACCATTCTGCATCTTGACTACATCACTGTTGATATCCTAACTGTGATATTATGCTACAGTTTTGAAAGATGTTACCATTGGAGAAAACAGGTAAGGAGATTTCTTTGTGTTATTTCTTACAACTGCATGTGAGTCTACAATGTTCTCAAAATAAAAAACATAATTAGAAAAAAATAAATTGCAGACGCCACATATATAATAGTGGACAAGACACCAGCAACTATGGAAAGGCCAGGGTGACAGTAATAGATGTAAATGCAGACTAATGCTGAAGTTTGTGTTAATTCAAATGCCATGAACAACAATACAGTTAGCAATGTTGGTTAACAAAATGTTCACAATTCTCAATAAAATTCTGAACCAAACAATAATCTTTTCTCTCAAATAACATAGTATTTGCATTCTTGGAAAATACTAAGTATATTAAAACTATGCAAAAATGACTTTGTGTTTATATGTAACATGGAGTTAAATTCTAGGCTCACTGAATAAAACCCCAAATGTGACAACCAAAAATGCCCCCAAAGGGAAGTACGCTTTCCCTGCATTAATACCCATTGCTCTACCCCTCCAGCATCATCTGGAGACCACTGGTGAAGCAGGTATGTGAATCCATCTGTCTTTTATTAAACTAGGCATTAAAAAGACTTGTGAAATATTTTCTACATTTGCGAAATCACATAAAACAATATCACTCTTCTCAATTTTTTTTTCTGTTTCGGGAAATAGAGCTAGAGAGTAATGAAGTTCAGAAATCAGAAAGTTTGAAAATCGCTGCTCTCAAGCAAGTGCCCCATCTTCCCCCCTTGATATTGACAGCATCTAGTAACATGACTAAAACATGATAGGTGCTACATAAACACCTTTATTGAGCTGAACAAAGAGACCAGCTAACAGACCAGAAAACCCCACTTCACCAGAACACTCCAAGTGTTCCCTTGAGTACCCAGGATTCAATGAGTAGAGCAAAGGCTCCCACAGCTGGGGATCTTCCTTGTGTAACTGTGCCTCCCCTGGCGCCCTGGACAGTGTCTTCCATAGAGCTCCCACTTCCCATTTCACTTGAGACCCAGCCCAATTCCAGAGCCTGCCCAAGGTCACAGCTGAGAGAGAAGGACCCAGGGCTTTTGCCTCCAAGCCTCCGGCTTCCCCACCAGCCTTTGCTGCCCCAGCGGTGGCACTTTCACCCTTTCCTCTGATTGGCCGTGGAAATAGACAAGACCTTGTCAAAGCTGTGGCTAGTGGGTTTCATGATTCTTTCTCACGTAGGACTCTGCCCCGGGATGAGGGGAACTCTCTAGAGAAATGGCTGCAAAAGCTGGGCTCTTGCTTCTCAGTCGGGAGACAGCCCTTCCTGGGGAAAGGACTCGGCACCAGCCAGAATGGAGAGGAGAGCCCTCCGTCTCATTGGTCCTGTGTGGAGAACACTGACTAATGCAATGTCCTCTGATAAAACTAGCTGGAATATGTCCTTTGAATGTGCTGCAGTGACTGTCTTCTTCTCAGGTCTGTATGGCACCTACATGTTTTCTCCAAGCCTCAAACCCTCCAGTCGGCAGGGCCACCTGAAAGTACGGGCACAGGAGCGCTGGCCCAAATTTCAAATGGTCACATGACTTTTCCATGCTTAGGAACATGTTTTCCTGCTCCCCACAGACAATCCATTACAGTATCAGGAGGAGAAAATTCTAGAATAAATCCGTTCTCAATTCCCTGCATCCCTTTTGATGGTGCTCACACTGCGAAAAGCTAATTGGGCAGGGTAACACTGGGGCGAGGCACCCCATACCCCAGCTGCAGTTTACTCATTGAGTTAAGGATGGAAGCTTCCCTCTGTTTCTTCACCTGAACAAAAACCAATATTAAACCTTAATCTCCGGGCCTAGGAACATTTTACATTTGACCACTGTGACCCTCCAAAAGGCTGGAGCAGGACATCCTGAAAATCAAACGAGTTGAGGCCAAAAATAATGTAGAATTGAGGAGTCTTCAATTAAGCTGTTTTGTAAAATGAGTCTAATGATTGATTTCTGCACAGCTGATCAGACAGGTCTTGAGGTTTATTCGGTTCTAGCAATAAGATGTCTCAGTACCCTGTTGGTGTGTGTGTGTAGTGGGGACAAGGAGGTGGCCTACTATCATCATATCTGGTGTGTTTGCTTCCCTGGAGGTAATCGTCACTCAACAGAAAGTAAAGCTCAAAGACCCCAAAAGTCCTAGATATCCTCAGCGCTATTAATCGTTTTTGTTGTTGTTCTGCAGTAGAACCAGAAAAGTTGGTAAGGAAAGGTCTGGAAGAGGGAGTTCCAGCCTCCAGGCCCTGCCTCCGATGCCAGACGCGCTGTAGAAAGGTGTAAACTGCTCCACAATCCCACGCATGGGGAGAGAGATCCTGTTACCCTGACTTGCCTTCAGATCACCTCATGTTTTCTGAAAGCTGAGCTGCCTGTCATTTTATCGGGACTATTGTGACCGCAGAGGCCTCTGAATCGCCCACTTGGCAGGACTCGCCAGGCTTCTTGCTAAGCCCAGCCCAAGGTTCCCCGCAGGGGTTCACTCCACCATTTAATTATATGTGGTTTGAGAAGTCTGCGATAATCCTCTTAAAATGGACGGCCTTTTTGTTCTCCTCTCACGGCAGAGGCTCCTAAAACAGGCCAACCAATCTTCATTTGTTCTGTCAGCAGTGAGGGGCAAGGATAACACAAAGGTTCTACCCAGGTTCCCAGCTCCCGGGGAACGCGTGGCAAGGGGCACAAATATCATCAAGAGGTAAGGGGTCCCCACCCATGGGCGCGCAACACACAGCTCACAAAGTGGAAGGCTGGGAGTCCAATCCAGCCTACAGATACTTAGTCTCTAACAAATTTTTATTTTTTTTTCTCAATTTGCTTGGAAATTTTAAGAGTTAAAACATTTTACATTAAGATCTGTATTTCTGGCCTCTCTTGAAAAATTGGGAGATTTAGCAGCTCCAGGCTGCATTCCCCAAGGCAACTGGGAGCTGGAGCTGAGGAATCATCGCCCCCTTCAGACAGGGCAGTGGATCTCAGAGCGTGGTCCTGATCAGTAGCAGCCACAACACCTGGACACTTGTTAGAACTGTGGAGTCTGAAGGCCGGGTGGGGTGGCTCACGCCTGTAATCCCAGCACTTTGGGAGGCCGAGGTGGGCGGATCACAAGGTCAAGAGATGGCCAACATGGTGAAACCCTGTCTCTACTAAAAATACAAAAATTAGCTGGGCGTGGTGGTGCGTGCCTGTAGTCCCAGCTACTGGGGAGGCTGAGGCAGGAGAATTGCTTGAACCAAGAAGGTGGAGGTTGCAGTGATCTGAGATTGCGCCACTGCACTCCAGCCTGGTGAAAGAGCAAGACTCTGTCAAAAAAAAAAAAAAAAAAGAAAGAAAAAGAAATGTGAAGTCTGAAAAAATCAAACTTGCAGAAGATGAGAGTAGAATGGTAACTACCAGAGACTGGGGACGGGGAATGGGGATGGGGAGATGTTGACCAAAGGGGTTCACAGTTTCAGCTGGACAGGAGGACTAGGTTTTTGAGATCTATTGTATGATATGGTGACCATGGTCAATAATAACGTAATATATTTAAAAATTACTAGAAGAATAGATGTCAAATGTTCTCACTACAAAGAATTGATAAATATGTGAAGTGATGGATGTGTTACTCTTTAGCTTGATATAATCATTCCACAACGTATACATGTATCAAAACATCATATTTTACCCCATAAGTATATGCAATTGTTATTTGTCAATTAAAAGTAAAAATTCAAATTAGCCATGCATGGTGGCATGTGCCTGTACTCCCAGCTGCTTGGGAGCCTAAGCCCAGGAGGCAGAGGTTGCAGTGAGCCGAGACTGCGCTACTGCACTCCAACCTGGATGTCAGAGTGAGACTCTGTCTCAAAAACAAAAACAAACAAACAAACAAAAAAATCCAAATAAAGAAGAAAGAGAAATGCACGTTTTCAACCCCAGAACCACTGCCTCAGACACTCCGGCGTAGGGCCCAGCACTCTGTGTTCTGACAAGCCCTGCAGGGAGTCTGATGCTTGAATTTGAGGATGGCTGAGACCGAGCCTGGGTACTGTTTCCAAAGTCCCCACTGTGCCCTGATGCCTACTCCCAGCCTGGATCTACATCAAGTGTTGATGCTACCAGCCTCTGTGTTTGTGCCCCTAGCTTCACTGCTTTTGCATTTTGTATTTTGTATTTGCATTTTGTATTTGTATTCCACTCAGCTGGAATAGTTGGCAGCAATGTGCCTTGTTCTCTGCATACAAGGGGTGATGGGAGAAGGCTCTGATGTGCCTCCAGGCCAGGCTACAAAGTCAAAAGTCAAGCAGCAAGCGCTGAAGGCTCAATGCATGAAGACCCAAAAGAAGCTGAAAAGAAGAGAGGTGGCAGGAGAAGACCCTGGATCGACGCCACCTGGATCTAGTCACTTTCATCCCCCGCCCTGGGGCGCCTTCTCACCCATATACATGTGACTTGGTGCAGCTGTAAGTGGCTATGTGCATATTTATGTGTTTCTAATATTTGTCCTGGATTGTGCATTTTTCTGCCTGCTCTTCTGTCTCTACTTCAGAAGACACTTCCCTCTCTACAACCCAGGGCAAGGGTTGGGCCCTTACGTCCTCTAAGCCCAGGGGTCTGCTGGGCAAACACTCACGGCCACCACAAAGATGGAGTGCAGCTGATCTGGCCAGGCTCTCAGCAAGAGGGCACAGAGGAAAATGTAGGCAAAAGCCAGGAGCGCTGTATGGACAGCTGTGGTGTCAACACTTGGCTACCTAGATCATGGCTGCCACTGATAAAATGGGCAAAAAAATGACAGCCCACTGGCTTGAAAAGGGGAGCAGAGCAGGCCTGAGCAGCCAAGGTCAAGGACAGGTGGGATTTGCTGTAGTGCCGCAACCTGGCCATGGTGCTTGGCACAAAGCAGACACAGCCTAAGTATTTGCCGGAAAGAAGAAATAAAACAGTGTGGCACTGAAGTTGGGCTGAGGGGGCCCTGACATTTGCTCACTTACTCATTCCTCCATCTGTTCACTCACTGCATGTGGCACTTTTGTACCAGGCCCTGCTCCAAGCACAATCGGGAGCCAGGGGTTCAGTGACACACTCAGTTGAATGGAGAAAGCAAAGAATTTCCACTAACACCTGCAAAACATGCAGGTGCAGGACGGGCTGCCAGGTGCCAGGAGCTCTCATGTCATTTCGTTTAAGTGGCTGCTCCTTCCTCAGCTGATCTAGGTTCCCGCAGCATCACACCGACCCCCTAGGTATGATCTGGGCCTCCCCTGCTTGAGGAAAGAAGGAAGAAGATAGGAGGACCTAATCTGCCCATGTGGAGCTAGGAGCCTTAGACTCTGACTTCCCTGAGAGCGGTGGGCAACATAATCATTTATATTGGAAAGATAATAATTACAACAAATATTATTATGGTAGCAGCAGCAGGAGTAACAGTAATAGCTGCCTTTATTTCCTGATGTATTAATCCATTCTCACACTGCTATAAAGAAGTACCTGAGACTGGGTAATTTATAAAGAAAAGAGGTTTAATTGACTAACAGTTCCACAGAGTGTACAGAAGGCATGGCTGGGAGGCCTCAGGAAATTGGTGGAGAGTGGTAGAAGGGCAAGGGAAAGCAAGCACATCTTCACGTGGCAGCAGGAGAGAAAGAGAGCAAAGGGGGAAGTGCTACGTACTTTCAAACAACCAGATCTTGTGAGAACTCATTCACTATCACCAGAACAGCAAGGGAGAAATCCTCCCCCATGATCCAATCACTTCCCACCAGGTCCCTCCCCCAACATTGGGGATTACAATTCAACATGAGATTTGGGTGGGGACACAGAGTCAAACCGTATCACCACAGTTCTCACTAAGATATAGGCCAATGAGTCAGGCATATTTTCTGCATTTGGTCATTTTCTCATCACAACAGTCAAAAGGATTAGATATTTTGATCTTATTTTACAAATGAAGAAGCTCAGTATTAGGGAGTTTGGGTGTCAGGCATCTTTTCAAATCCAGTGAGGTACATTAGAAGAGCCAACCCTATATAAGAGACGGCAAAGGAAAGAAAACAAAATTAGAGTCCGAGAACCTAAGTCTAAACCTCACTTGGCTCTATTAATTATTAGCTACAGACCACCACATACAGCTGCCCAGGTTGTCTACTGCATCACAACCCCAGGAGATGCTTTTCACTTAAACTGCAGTGTGAGTGCTCTCTCAGGTTGTGCAACCTGGTGGCCCTTGTTAGTTCTATGGCCACCTAACCTCCTCTCAGGGTATCGTGAGGGTTCAAGGAGATGTCTGCACCAAGTCTTTGTGTGCAAAGCCTGTGGCTCCAGGGATTCCATACCTGTCTTTCCACTGGATGTCTTCTTGGTGGGGAATCTGCTGCAGGTCACCAGGATTAGCCAAGCCCTGGCTGGCAGAGACAAACATTCTCAGAATGTCAGTTTCCTGCCTTCTGTGGAATGCAGCAGCCTGGAGACAAACAGGAACGGGAGCCAAGGACTCATGTCTCTGGCCCCAGCTCTTCATTGTTAAATGCTCTCTTCACAGCCACGGGCTAACAGAGAAGCCACCAACAGATGGTTCTGCTTTGCAGCATGATGGAAACTTAGGCCCATCCCATCCTCGTTTACAGTGCGTGCCAGCACCAGCCATCCTTGTGACAAAAAGATACCCAAGAAGCAGCAGAGAGCCAAGACTCTCATCAATAGAGAGCTGCAAGCTTCCCCCCATGGAGCTGAGAATGGGGTACTGAACCGGGTCTGAACCCAGCACAAACTCTTCAGGGGATTTGGTAGCACTGGGCTTCCAGAGGGCAAAAGAAGCTTCCAAACAGACAAAAATATAATGGCAGGTTTATGTTCTTCCTGGGAAATCTGATGACAAGTTCTCATGGAATGAAAGAATTGGCCTAAAATATGACTTGGCTCCAGGTACAAACATCAGTGTTGGTCAGCCCAGGGATCCTAACTTAGGCAAGAACTGAGGAACCACATATAAGAAGCCTCGAGGGGCATGGTCCCTCCTGCAGTGCTGTGTCCTGGAATTCATCCCCAAGCCACTGTGACCTTTCTCCTATATTACCTTGTTGCTATTCCCATGCACACAGCTCTCACTGGCTTGTTTTTTTGCCCGAGGCCTTCAACAAGGCTCACCTGCTCTCAGAAAAGCACTATGGATACTAGGCTTGCTTCTCATCTAAGGATACCCCTGTGGGGAGGGAGCCACCAACACAGCACGCTGGGGCTGAGCCGAGACCCCCTCCTCGCAGCTGGTGGACTGGGGATGAAGACCCCCAAGCTGGGCCTGGGGATTTGGGGTTGGGACTTGGAAATGCCTGACAGGATTTGTCACACACACTGGAATTGAAAACATGTCAGCAAGGAAGTTCAAGGTTGAACAGAGTCTCTTTAAGGTCTGACCTTTGGTCTGCCTAGAGAGCCACGTGGACGGGGAAATGATAATGAGAGAAGGGGGCCCAGAAAGAAAGAGGGGAAAGGCTCCTTCCTGGATTCTCTCTGGATTTCCCATTCCTGGGTCCAGGTCTTCTTGAGCTTTCCATTCCATTAGGCTCCCCATGTCCTTAAAATGAATGCACCCCATTTGCACACTTTTCTATTTTTTGCCTGTTTGAGAGGAACACCATTACTGGGAGGTGACAACTTGCCCTGACTTGAACCTCCAGCAGTCACAAAGCAGTGCAAGGATGTGGAAGCCCCAGTTTCAGACATCATCTCCCAACTTTATGCTTAAAACATAGGGCACATATGTGACAACTGCCATGACTGTTTAATGACAGTCAGGACATCCATGTTCCTCATCCTTGTTCATCTTTGCACTATCCTTTTGAGGCAATTGTTGTTCCCAGTTTACAGGTAAAAACACTGAAGCTCAGAGAGGTTAAGCAACTTGCCTAAAGTCACACAGCTTCTGCTAATTCAGTGTATTCCTCAACTCATCCTCCACTGCTAGAGACCCCTGGTCAGAAGAGCTTACAGAATTAACAAACCTTAGCCAGAGCAGGACTCTGAGGAGTTTACTAGTCTCATTAAGGCCCTGACACGTTTTAAATTCATTCATTTTCTCAAGCTCTGGGGAAGGCTTGCAAAAGCAGCCCAGTGGATGGCAGCTGTGGAGACAGATCATGTCCTCGGGGCTTCATTCAATGACTCACTCTCCTTGTCAGGTTGAGCCCCTCTACTGCTGTGGCCGTTGCCTGGAGAAGAGGAGACGGCTCTGCCTGCTGCCGCCCCTGCCCTGGGTGGGAACCGCCAGGGCCACCTGCCATAAATGCAGCTCTCTGGGTCCCCTCTAAGATGGATGGAATCAGATCCTACCAATGTCCATCCTACAATCTGCTTGTTTAAAAAGTGATTGCACATTTAGCCGGGTGTGGTGGCAGGTGTCTATAATCCCAGCTACTGGGGAGGCTGAGGCAGGAGAATCGCTTGAACCCAGGAGGTGGAGGTTGCAGTGAGCTGAGATCACACCACTGCACTCCAGCCTGGGTAGCAGAGCGACACTCCATCTCAAAAAAAAAAAAAAAAAAAAAAAAAAGGGGTTGCACAGAGCCTTATGTGCACTTGAACTTCAGACCTAAGTCACCATTTTGGAGACTTGAGGCCCATGTGTTCTCCAAGTGAAATGAAAGTCCTCCTCGTGGGCTTTCCCCCAGGGTTTCACTTACATTCCTTTCCTGTCCTTTTCTTTCCTTTCCTTAGTGCTTTTGGTTCCTTGGAGCCACTGTCTGAGTGGGCCTGAGAGCGCTCGGGAAGTCAGATGAGGATGCTGCCGTCACGCTGTCTTCCCAGCCATGTGGGAGGTCAGCCTGGGTGGTTCTGGAAATTTGCTACCCACTGACTGAGAGAGCAAAGACTGTCCCCAGGAAACAACTGGGTGACTCCCAGCACCTTCAGTGGGCCCTGGGCCCCAAAGGCCACTTTCCTGGCTGGTGGTCGCTGAGGGTTAACAGTGCCCTGAGCAGTGTCACTTTAGAATCTTTATAAAGGCTGCGCTGGGCAACAGTCAAGTCGGCCGGGGAGTGCATTGGTTGAGGTTGTCTTGACTGTCTGCAAGGCTGAGAAAACCTGAATCATCCATCTCAAACATGGGGGTAGGTGTGTAAACAGAAAGGGGGCCAGAGGAGTCCTCTGACATGCACCCTGTTGGTCAGCGCTGAGCCCAGGCCCTGGCAGACAGGGCAACCACCACTCAGCTCCCACTGATTGGGCCACATGGAGATTCATCCTGGAATTGAAAAGATCATCTGGATTTTCAAGAAATGGGAAATTCTGATTTTATGTGAAATTTCCCAACTTGTAATAAAATATTGGCATGTAATTTAATTTATAAACAACACCCTATACTGGCCAAACAAAATTATCTGCTGACTGGATACGGCCCCCCAGGCTGTCTGTTGTGGCCTCTGCTGTCAATGTTGTCTAAGAGGTAGTGGCTCTGCGAGGAGAGTGCATTGGCTTTGCTCAGACATGAACCTTCTGGTAGACAGTCTCAGCCTGTGGCTGCAGGCCAGCAGGGCAGAACCACCCAGGACACAGAGGCTGGGGTGGCAGGCACCAGAGGCTGAGCCATGGCTAGGCATGAGCTGGCCTGGAGAGCAGGTGTGGATAGGGACATGCATTTATTCTTTTTTTTTTTTTTTTTTTTTTTTTTGACACGGAGTTTCGCTCTTGTAGCCCAGGCTGCAGTGCAATGGCATAGTCTTGGCTCACTGCAACCTCTGCCTCCTGGGTTCAAGTGATTCTCTTGCCTCAGCCTCCTGAGTAGCTGGGATTACAGGTGCACGCCATCATGCCTGGCTAATTTCCGTACTATTAGTAGAGATGGAGTTTCACCATGTTGGCCAGGCTGGTCTCGAACTCTTGCCCTCAGGTGATCCACCCACCTTGGCCTCCCAAAGTGCTGGGATTACAGGTGTGAGCCACTGCGCCCGGCCTATTCTTTCAGCAAATATTTACTAGCTGCAGCATACGAGGCACTGAGATACATGGCAGCTTGTTAATTTCCTGGGGCTGCTGTAACAAATCGCAACAGACTCGGTGGCTTTAAACAACAAAAATGTATCCTCTCACAGTTCTGGGGGCCAGAAGTTAGAAACCAGTAGCACTTGGCCAAAGTCAAGGTGTTGTTAGGGCCACCCTCCGGCGGAGGCACGAGGGGAGAAGCCCTTCCTCGCCTCTTCCAGCCTCTGGTGGCTGCATCACTCTAGTCTCTGCCTCGTGGACACACGGCCTCCTTCCCTCCTGTGTGTGTCACATCTCTTCCTGCATCTCTTTTATAAGGACACCTCTTTGGTTTAGGAGCCACCTGGATAATCCAGGATAATCTCCCCATCTCAAAATCCTTCACATCTGCAAAGATCATTTTTCCTTATAAGGTAACATTTACAGGTTTCAGAGGTGAAGACCTGGTATCTTTGGGGGCCAGTATTCAGCCATGATTCTGGAGGAACATAACTCACAGGTGGCAAAGAACAAAAAACAGATAAGGTCCTTCTCCTCCTAGATCTTACTTTCTAGTGGGCAGAGGGGGCAGAAGAAAGCCAACATGCCAGTAAATACATAATAAAATCTCATGTTATAGACATGCTGGGGAGAACGACCAAGATCCTTTGGGCCCTGCTCCTCAGGCCTCAGGAATGTGCCCCACTGGGTTGTCCACCTCTGTCCGCCCCACCAGGTGGAGGCTGGGCTGTCCCTCACCGCTTCCCCGAGCACCTCAGCTCACACCTGTTGCACGTGTTTGCTGCAGACCCCGAGACTTGGTGAATGAGAACATCATCTGGTGGGGATTGGGAGCCCCACAGGAAGGGAAGCCATCCGGGTGGTTCCCTTGAGAGCTATCTGGCGTCCTGCTGGAGGATGCAGTCAGTCTGGCTGCAGCTGAGGAAGGGCATGCTCCCTCGGGGCTCACCTAGAGGGCTTGGCTGGTGACCACAGACTTCTTGGAGCACACTTCCCTTCTCAGTTCCAAGCCCCACTGGGGAGATTTTCCTGGCCCACGTAGGGCTTGTGCTGGGAATTCCACACCTGCCTATCACAAAGCAAGCACCAGCAAGGCACAGTGGTGGCACCTTCCACAGAGGGAGGACTCCTCTCCTCATGGGAGGGCCTGGCAGTCACTGTGTGAAGCCCCCAAAAGGTAGGCTGGGTCGGAGGGCTCGCCTCCAGCTTTTGTTCTCCAGTCTGGTTACAGCCATGTCTCCGGGAGCCCAGCCTCAGAGCTCCATTCCAGCAAGGCTGGTGGGAAGAGTCTGGACTGGGGCAGGGGGACTGAAAATGTCAAGGTCACATGATGCATTTGATGGGGCTCAGGACACACCACCGCAAAACATGACCATAGGAGACCAAAATGTGCCACCTCCAAATACACTTCTTGGCGTATTTTGATCTAGTTATTCAAGAAGGTGCAGACACAGGAGTAGCTCTGAAAAAGCTGTCCTTTTGTAAAAGAAATTTTTCATCTATAAAGGAAATCTACATTAGCTTAGTGAAGTATCTGTATCAGGAAGAGGGTTGCTCCCAGATAACTTTTATGACCTGAGGGACTTTTTATCTGCATAACAAGACAACCTTTATTCACCATACATTTCCTTCCCTCACCCTACCATCAACCTGTGTTGCCACCTCCATCCCCCGACCTGGAAGTCCCAAGCCTCTGTTCTGTAGCTCAGTATATAAGGTTCAATTCTCTGACCCTCACTGAAGTCTTGTATTTTGTAGAATTCTCATGCATATATTGTAATTAAAATGGTTTTCTCTTGTTTATCTGTGTTATGTCAACTTAATCTGTATCCCAACCAAAAACTTAGGAGGGTGGAAGGAAGTCATTTTCCCCTCCTCTACACATGTCAATATTTAAGTGTGTTCCCATCCCCTTGACCTCCCCTGTCAGGCACACCCTGTTACTCCTACGTGTTAGATGTCATTCTCTCTTTATGAATGAAACAGGAGACTGAGGTCCAGGGAGGAATGTAACTCATCCAAACGCCTTCAGATTCCAGCAGGCCGTGCCCACTGGCATACGAATTTAAATGCAATTTGTAAATAAAATCCTCCAAAGCCACCTGCATCCACCCCTCTCTGATATCCCGGGAAGTTGGGAAACTCTGGAAGTACGCTGGTCTTCCCCGCACTGGGAGCAGCGGGGAGCTGAGACTCTCCTGCCTGCCCCGGAGGAGCAGAAGCGTGGGAGGGCGGGCAAGTCAAGCACTTGGTATCTCCATTGTGAAACACCGGGATAATCAGGCTCTCCTTCCGAGGGGAGAGCTGTCAGGGCAGGTCCACAGAAGCCACGCAAGGGCTTTGAACTCTGCAACAGGCAAGGCTGGAGGGAGACAAAGGAGCCCCGGGGTGGGTATAGTTTTCAGGGCAGGTCCACAGAAGCCACGCAAGGGCTTTGAACTCTGCAACAGGCAAGGCTGGAGGGAGACAAAGGAGCCCCGGGGTGGGTATAGTTTTCAGGGCAGGTCCACAGAAGCCACGCAAGGGCTTTGAACTCTGCAACAGGCAAGGCTGGAGGGAGACAAAGGAGCCCCGGGGTGGGTATAGTTTCCAGGGCAGCCCTGGCCCTGGTCCCCTGACACCCTTGGAAAACAGAGAATCAGGCTTGGCATATTTAGCACCCGGAAGCAGCTAGGAACGGTGGCTGCAGAGTGAGGACTGAGTTATCCTGGTCACACCATCCACAGTTGTGTGTCCTTGACCACGAGTCTCCGTGGGGACTCAGTGTCCCCATTGAGAAAATGAGAACAATACCTCTGACACAGGGTTGTTTTGAAAATTAGATGTAATTTTCCATAATCCATAACACAGTAGGCACTACATTCAATGGTAGAATATTCTTGTTCTTGCTATCACAGTGTGACCTTGGGAGAGTCCATTCATCTCTCTCTACTTGGTTTCTTTTTTTTTTTTTTTTTTTTTTTTGAGACGGAGTCTCGCTCTGTCGCCCAGGCTGGAGTGCAGTGGCGCGATCTCGGCTCACTGCAAGCTCCGCCTCCCGGGTTCACGCCATTCTCCTGCCTCAGCCTCCCGAGTAGCTGGGACTACAGGCGCCCGCCACTGCGCCCGGCTAATTTTTTTGTATTTTTAGTAGAGATGGGGTTTCACCGTGGTCTCGATCTCCTGACCTCGTGATCCGCCCACCTCGGCCTCCCAAAGTGCTGGGATTACAGGCGTGAGCCACCGCGCCTGGCCTACTTGGTTTCTTTAGATGTCAAAAGAGACATTCTCAGGTGCTTCGCTTTTCTTGTCTTTAAAATGGCAGCAGTCACAGTATGTTCCTTATTGGATGCTGGGAGGGTGCCACAAGTGAGCGTCAGTGGAACAGAGCCGGGTTCGTGCCGAGTACTCTGTGTGTGTGCTGGTATCCGTGCTACCCTATGGCACTGGGACATATCATCATTCCAGGCCTTCCCAGGAGGAAGGGAATGGGATAAGAATGAAATCAGGGTAATGGGGATGGTAGAAGGAAGCCCAGCAAAGCCGCTGCTCCACGCAGTGAGGAGGGAGCATAGAGACCCTCCTACTCTCCCCCAGGCTCAGAGTCCCCAGGAAGCCTGGGGGACCACAGCCCTCCTCCGCATTCCAGACTACAGCCCCAAGCCCAGGATCTCGAGTGTCCTGCAAGGCCCTGACCCTTGGCAGCCACCCGGCAGGCCCATGCATACTAGGGCAGGCCCAGTGTGTGTTGGACTCAGGGTGGGCATATGTGGGCAGGGCACATGCACAGTGCACTAGTGAGGCATTTCTGCCTGCATTTCACCGACGAGCAAATTGAGACGTAAGGAGTTTCAGCAAATTGTCTGAGCCCCATGGTGAGTCAGTGAGGGCTGGGAAACTGGAGCCCTGGTATCCCTAAGGCTCCCGTATTCCCTGTAAGGAAGTTTTGGCATCGCCTAGAGAGAGAGTATTCTCTCACTGCTCACCACCCACCCCCACCCCAACCCAGCCCCTGAAAACCCTTGTAAACCATGAATCTCTCCCAAGTGTACCACGAGCTGGGCCCCATCTGCAGCAGGCATTCCCGGAGGGTTACATGCAGGTCCTGGTGATGCGGTGGGGCTGGCTGGTGCGCCATGAGGAGTGACCACATAGACCACCCTGCCCTCTGCCTACTTCCCAAGCTTAGAGTCCGCAGGAGGCCTGGGAGGCCACAGTGCCCAAATGGAACCAGGTATAGGCTACTTCCCTCCGATTGCTTTCAAGAAATCTGTGACCTCTGATCCATTCTGGGCTGGCCTCATTTAGGAGGTCAAGTTTCATGTCCCTTTTAGGAACAACCATGAGTCCCAGGCTGCCTCTGGCCCCTCCTGGCTTCTCCTCCTTCTCCAAGTATCCCTTGACAGAAGCTGGTGGAAAGCAGCTTCTCTGTTCTCGTGGGGCAGCCTCCAGGCATGGCTGCTTCAGCAGGGGCTCCACTTGCCCCTGTTAGCAGCTCCCCACACCCCCGATCCCATTCCCCTTAACCCAAAACTTCAGGAGCTCTGGGTTTACTCAGTCCAAAGGGGTCAGCCCTGTGCCACTGGAGTGTCTCCAGCCCACTTGTGGCCTTGGCCTCTGTGGCTATGTCCCCAAGGTGCAACAGAAGAGGCCGAAACGTTCTACAGAGTTCACTGCATGGTACCACGCACTGCAGTGATGACCTTGAGGATCCAGGCCCAAGAACAGGTGGAGGGGCACCCAGGGCTCAGGTCCATGTGATTCACTCAGGCTCAGCCATTGTTGCAAAGTCCCTCCAGGCCAGCTTAGCTTCCAGCCTGTACCTTTGTAGTCATGCTACAGCGTGGAAATACATGTGAACATGGCATGGTTTTTGGTCAGTGAACACACTGCTCCGGGGTCTCCCTGTGCACACTGCTACACTCTGTTTCCCATCTCTCGTTCAGTTCAGAGCAGCTGCATGTCTGACTTCCAACAATGGAATGTGGGGAAAATGACGGGAGCCACCTCCAAACCATCAATGAAAACCTCCCACACAAGACTCCATGACCTGTCTCCATCTGCCTGCTGAATAGGGAAGCCCCTGAGGACTAGAGAGGGCAGGGCACAGGACAGAAGCACCGCGGGTCCCTTCCCTGGGTTGCCACTGAATAAGAGCCACCTGGGAGAGCCTTCCAGCCCAGCCAGGATCCCCCATGTGGGACCACTGCATCAGTGAAAAGAAAATTCCAGTGCTTTAAGCCAGGGGTCAGCCAACTGCTGACTGCAGGCCAAATCCAGCCGCCTGCCTGTTTTTGTATGGCCTTTTGTATGTGAGCTCAAAATGGGTTTTATGGGTTTTTTTGTTTGTTTGTTTTTGTTTGTTTTGTTTTTTTTGAGACAAAGTCTTGCTCTGTTGCCCAGGCTGGAGTGCAGAGGCCCGATCTCAGCTCACTGCAACCTCCACCTCCCAGGTTCAAGCAATTCTCCTGCCTCAGCCTCCCAAGTAGCTGGGATTTCAGGCATGCGCCACCACGCTTGGATAATTTTTGTATTTTTAGTAGAGACGGGGTTTCATCATGTTCGTCAGGCTGGTCTTGAACTCCTGACATTGTGATCCACCCGCCTCCGCCTCCCAAAGTGCTGGGATTACAGGCATGAGCCACCACGCCCGGCCAGGTTTTATGTTTTAGAAAAGGATTTAAAGAATAGGATTTTGTGACACATGAAAATTACATGAAATTCAAATTTCAGTCCCCTTACATAAAGTTTGATTGGAGCACAGTCACACCAGTTCATTTATATCCCATCTGTGGCTGCTTTCACAGGACAACAGCAGAGGTGAGAGTTGCAAGACTGTATGGCCTGCAAAGCCTAAAAGTATTTCCCCCCAGTCCATACAGAGAGTTTGCCAACCCCTGCTTTCTTCTGTCACTAGGATTTGAGGGTTGTTTGTTACAGAAGTGAGCTTATCCTGGCTAACACAATTAAGTGACATGATAAAGATTTTTTTTTTTTTTTGAGATGGAGTCTCACTCTATTGCCCAGGCTGGAGTGCAGTGGCACCATCTCGGCTCACTGCAACCTCCGCCTCCCGAACTCAAGCGATTCTCCTGCCTCAGCCTCCTGAGTAGCTGGGATTACAGGTGCCCGCCACCACACCCAGCTAATTTTTGTATTTTTCGTGGAGACGAGGTTTCACCACATTGACCAGGCTGGTCTTAAACTCCTGACCTTAAGTGATCCACCTGCCTTGGCCTCCCAAAGTGCTGGGATTACAGGCATGAGCCACCATGCCCAGCCATGATGAAGATTTTTAAGACTTTGAGATGTAGGGCAAAATTGCCTTTTGGAGGATTATGTTAACTTATACACTCCCACCAAGACTTATGAGCAGGACAATTGCCCCACTCTTTTGCCAATCCTGGGCATGTGACATACCCTCACTAGAAAACAAGAATAATGATTCACCTGCCTAGGGCTATGGGGGAGCCGAAATGAAATAAGTCTGTGACATAGTAGGTGCCCAGTAAATATCACTATCGGCCTTTGGGTGCTGAGAGGTCCTTCTCACAGGAGTGAGATCATAATACATGCATGTTTTTGATGCCTAAGTCTGGCCCCACAAGGAAGATCTTCTGATGCGTCAGGCGCATTGCTTTGAGAATGTCTGTGGATGGTACTCTCTCCTTCTGATGCCCATGGCGTTAAGTGGCCCTGTGATGATATCAGAACTGCTTGTTCTTTTCTTTATTTCTTGGGTTTGCACAACTCATCCAGGCTGTTAGAAGTGGAATGCGATTAGATGAGGAAAAGAAAAAAAAAAAAGCCCTGAGCACTTCTGCCAAGGAGAATTATACAGGTACTAGATCAGCACTCTACTCTGATAGAATGAGGAAACCCAAAGGCAAATTGGCACAGCCCTGCAAAAAACAAAGAGCCCTCTGTCCCCTTTGAAAATTCCTGCTGGCGATATGGCCAAGAAGAATTCGGGAAGATGAGAGGCAGTGACCAGACCACCTGAATTCCAGCACACTCCCTGGTTAAGAACCAATGGAAGTAAGGAAACTATTTTTGGAAGCTGGTTAAATATAAAAAGCAGAGACATGGATGGAAATTATATCAGACGACATCCACCATGCTCTCAGGAAAGTAAAAAGGAGAAAGGGGAGAGGGTAGAGGCAGTGTGACATGCTGCAGCCAGCACCCATGGTCCACAGGGCCCAGCTGTTAAATATTTAAGAACTTCGTGAACCTGTTGTTTAACTGTTGGTAAATTAAAGTCAGCCATGGTGGAAGTATTTACACCACAGAAATTGGCAAAAGCCACAGATCAGGGCTTTGTGACTTTTTTCCCCAGAGTTCCAATTTACCAATACACCCCTGGGTAGAGGGAGAAGAGGGGAATGAAGGCAATGTTCCATCAGGAAAGGAGCCTCAACTCAGAGGAGGAGAAGCAGCAAAAAGGAAGAGCAATAACCTTAGTTTTTTTTCCCTTAGGGAAAATTTTCAGATATGGCCCAGACGGGTTAAGTGACTTGCCCAAAGTTACACAGCTAAGAAGTTTTAGAGCTAGAATTTGAACCCAAGTATTTCTGTAATGATGATTTCTTTCAGTTTCTTTTTTCTTTCACTCTCTCAACAACTGATTAATGAATTAATGAAAGGGAGTCACCTGTTTGAAAAAAGTGTCTTTAGGGTCAGCTGCCTGAAAAATTCTGAATTCATGGGTTAGAATCACATGTTTGCTTTTGGCTTGGTTACCAATGGCTTTGTTTTCACAAACCAAATACACTCTCAAAGGACCCAAATTTGCTATCTTTAAGGATTTTCTGTATGACTAATTCTGCATGTATAATCCTGGAAGCCAGTTCCAAAGATTGGTTTTGAGAATGCTTTGGTGTTATCTCCTGAGTAATGAGTAATCTCTCAAGAAGTCCAAGTGTAAAAAGAAACACTCGCTTAGAGGCCAAATTCCAGGTATAGTCACTGGATCAAGGGACAAGATGGTGAGTTTGAAGGGGGCGCCTACTGGCTCTCTCACACTTCTTAAAGGACCTATTGGCTGGTGTCAGGGAGGTCGGGGAAGGAAGTTAAGGAGAGCTGGAAACATCCCAGGCTTCTGTTTGCATTTCTTTGGCAAGGGGTTGCCACTTGTGTGGACAAGTATTATTAGGATGACCTACCTTGATTTAGCTAGTCAGGATAAATAAAAAACCTTCTTGGTTTTCATGAATACTTTGGCATTTTACAGTCATGACTCAGTGCTTCATCTGCAATCAAGATTCAGACACCAATGATCAATGGTTGGAAGTGATGATTCATTCAAACAGCACATTGATTTTGCAATAGACCGTGGAACTCTGTCCACATAAAACTCATTATATTTCCCTGTCAGAACTCAGAGTCGTCAAGGCAACCTAGTCCTGCATGCCAACTCGCTCTGGTCCGTGTTCATGTTTTGTGCTCACGGTCCTGTTCCTGTCGGTTTGAGGAGTGGAAAGTTCCCTGACATCAGCACTGCTAGCTCATCCTCTTCAGGGGCTGATGCTGCAGCTGGCTGACTCTTGACAGCAAGTGGTTCTCCCCATTTGGGCAGGGCTTGTGTTCTGCAAGGTTTATTAGGGCCAATTAGCTCCTCAGAAGGGTATTGCAAAAATAAAGTAAATTCAGGAGCTACCTCCCTTCAAATGGACACTGCTCTACCAACAAGCTATGGCACATCGAGGGCAGCGGCGTTAAATTCTCAGCCTTCCAGACACAGCCTGCAGCCCGCCCTCCTTTCCCCAGCAGCTCCTGGGAGCATCCCGGCCACGTGGACATGGCAGGCTGGGAAGACCCAACGATGGGGCACTATGCCATGTGTAAAGGGGATAACTAGCTTGGAATTACCCACTTACCGTATCCAATCTAACTTGGATAACTGTGAGAAATCGTATTCAACAATACTATTTACATATTGAAACTGTCTCAATAATTTGTAGATACTCATCTTTTCTGGAACGTTCATGAGTAATTTGTCTCAGTATCTCTATGTAACTGAGACAGAAAGCTTGGCTCTACCCATGAAAGAATTAGTCACTTACATAAATAAGGATACAAACGGCTTGAGGAAATAGATTCTGTGAGACTCAAAACAGGATTACCAAGAACTGAAATGTACACCGGTGAGGCACATCACGCCACACACACACACACACACACACACACACACACACACACACACACGACCCATCTGCCCACCACCCTGCTGGCACCAGCATAGCAACAATGAACAATGGTGTGGAATGTGTACAGCATGACAGCACTGACATTTCCTCTTCCCAGTTAACCAGTGTGGCACTGCTGCGGTTCATGCACTGGCAGCTCATTCATTTGTTCCTTAATGTGACCTGACTCCCCATTCATTCCCTCCCCACCCCAAACCCGTCACCAGGCTCTCTGGAACTTCCCTATCTCCTCCACCTCTTCTCTAAATCTTCCTTGTGTGGGAACCTGGCTGCCCCCTCCCCTGAGGACCCCACTTCCCCTGCAGCCTCTCAAGGAGGGGAAGGGTTGCTGGTGTAAGAAAGTTCGGGGTTGGTTGGAAGCTGGGAGTGTCCCAAAGCTGCTTCTACACCTCTCTATTCCTCCTGGCCACTGGCTTCCTCTCCCCGCTGTTGTGGTCCATCAACCTTCATTTCGGGGCAGACTTGAGCTGCTCATTGGCTTCGTCTCTTGTCACTACATGGCAGACTGTCTCTCTCAATGGCCAGCCAGGTCCTGACCTCCCCAGCGCCTGAGCTGTCCTCCTCCTCCCCGCCCCCAACACTCCCATGGTCTCACCCTGCTGTTGCCAGTAGCTTCCCCACATCCAAGGTCTCCATCTCCAGTATCCCTTCTGTGGCTGCCACACAGGGTCCTCCCAGCTCACCCACTCAATGTCCCCATGGCTGCAATCCACTCTCTCCCCAGTCCTCCCATCCCCACCCTCAGCACCTTCTCCCTCCCTTTCTTCACACCCTCCTCCATCATCGTAACCCTTACCTCCCTGCCCACCCTGGCACTGTGAGTACTATACCCCCATGACTGAACCCTAATCTTGAATGGACCCAGCCATTTGCCTTCTCCACATAGCTGTTGTTGCCAGAGAAAATCTCCCAACCAGGACGACTGGTTCTGCCTCCATCCATTAGAACATGACTCAGGGGCTCTCAGCATTGCTCAGGGTCCCGAATCCCTTCCTTGGAGTTGACTTTTCTGCTGTCTGAGGCCATCTCATGCTGTCTCCTCCCCTGGTCCACCCACAGGGCTGCCCTCACCTCCTGGTTCCTGCGTGAAACACTAGAAGTGAAGGGACCTCCCTTCACTTCCTGCATCCCATGGAAGCACGTCTGAGTCCTGGGAACTGTGACCTGCTCTCCCACCCCAGCCCTCATCTCGTGGCATCCTGCACCTGCCCCTCTGACCCTTCCCCTCTCTCACCATAGCCTTCAGCCTGTACACTGGATCATCCTTGGACATGCAGATTCCAGCACCTTCTACCTGAAAAAACCACACCCTCCGCCCCATTTCTTCTGTCTCATTCTCTGCCCTCCTTCACAAGAGGGTCTCCAAAACGGCTGTCTACACGCTGCCTCCATTTCCCCACCTCCACGATCCACACCTCTTCAACTCTCTCCAGCCTGACTATTGTCCCCTAGCTCCGTGGAAGCTCCCTTATTAGGGCCACCAATGTTTCCTTGTTCACAAATCCAGTAGACACTTTTTTCTCCCTATCGGCATTGGTCACAGTCGTCCACTCCTCCTTTTTTAATACCTTCCCCTCCCGACTTCCTAGGCCTGTCACCCACTCAGCTTCCTGCAACTGCACTTTCCACCCATGCCTCGCCCCGTCTGACCAATGTTCAACACTGCAGCGCACGGCCTTGGCCCTGGGTCCCTTCTCCTCCTCATCTCTCTTTTCAGAGGATCGCATTCAGCCTCATGGTTTTTACATACCTTCTGTACTCTGAGGATGCCAACAGGATGTCTCCAGACCTTGCCTCACCACCCGTACTCTTATTCTAGCTGCCCCCTTGGCACTCTCACTTGGCAGTCTAGGATGAGTCTGTCATGGAACAGGACCAAAATGGAGCTGTTAGTCCATTCATTCCCTCTTCCCTCTGGGGAAAGCTCAATGAAACAAGTACACACATTTATTCTTGAGCCTTCTCCAGTCCTTCTTTCAGGCCTGCCACCAAGAAGATACCCTTGAGGCTCCACCCCTAAAACCTGGGTCAGTCTGATCTCAAACCTTTTGGCCTTTTACGAGATAACTTGACAGGAAAGTCGTTGTGGCTCAGTAAGCTGTCATCTCCAGCTCCAAGCTCATCCAAGCCTTCAGCACCTCTCTGTCCTTGTGGCCTCCAGCTGCGTGCCCATTGCAATGCAGAGCTGGCATCCATGCTTGCCCAGAACACCTCCTCCCCTGTCAATAGCTCCTGGTTTCCCCATGGACAACTCACCTTCCTCCACTCTCTACCTGTCTTAGCCCAAGGTGACCCTACCCCCAGCTACTTGACAGCAGGAAGGCAACTCAAGTATAGCCAAACAATCTATTCCATTTCCTTGGGAACAGGACCCAAGCCAGGCCAAAAAGACCAAATTTTAGGACTTGGGAGTTACTGGAAATGTGACGCTCTCCAGCTGGGAGGGAGGGGGTCTTGATGACATTATTTGAGCCACTAAATCCACTTATTTCTGCACCTTTCAGTTACAGGGGCCAATAATCCCCCCACCTTTATTTTTACTTAAACCAGTTTGAGTAGGGATTATTTTACTCACAACTCAAAGAGCTCTGATGAATGCATCAGTTCATTCATTCATTCATTCATTCACTCGCTCATTCACATACTATGTGCTAAGCACTAATTCACCCGCTAATGATTTGCCTAATCACCATTGTGCTCACATCACTGAAACCATATATGCCCTCCACCTGACCCCATTGCTTATGGGATCTAAAGTCCTGGCATTTATAATTCCATAGTTGGGCCCTATCTGATATTTTTCCAGGCTCCTTAATAGAAACACACACATCAAAGAGACCAATTCCCTCTAGTCCCCTTCAAAAACCATATCTACTCCAGTTTCAACACTGTGTTGCACACTCCCAACTTGATCCATCTCCGATGCCCATCTCTCTCTCGGCCCCTCTGAGGAGTCACAGAGAATGATGCTGGCTCACAAACCATGCATCCTTCTGCAGCACCTCCTCTGCTGGGTCCTGCCCCACAGCACTGTCCCAATGCATACATGTCCTGCTTCCCAAAGGGCAAAGTGAGGGCCTGCGTCTCAAGTACAGTTTGTGCCTCTGAGTGCATGGGACAGAGCTGGACATGCTCCTGAATGACAAGAACAGACACTAGTACACAGCTTACTATTGTCCAGGCCTGGTTCTATGTTAATTCAATTAACTCTCAGGATAGCCAGCAGTTGGGAAACCAAAGCACCCAGGAGCTCACTCAAGGTCACATGGCTAGCAGGTGATGGAGCTGGAATGAGAACCTGGAACCGCCTCAATACGGGATTTCATCGAGGAAGGGGCAGAAGAGACCTTCAGGGAAAATGCATTTCTGAGGCCTCCTCTTCTAACCCAGTGCCTACCCTGCCATCTGAGGTGAACGTCCTTACTGAACTGATCTCTGCCCGAGGGGCTCAGAAAGTCAAGTCTATGGATCCCTGCTGGGCATCGTGTCAGTGTCAAAGTGCTCAAATATTTCTAGACTCTTACCCCCAGCATCGGGTCTTGCAGCTTCCCAGCCCAGTAACAAACAGTGGACAGGCAGGGATCCGTGGCCCATTCTTTGAGTATAGGATCCAGTCAGCTCTTCTCCTGGAGCGCATGGCACCTCTTCACCTCTAGTCAACCCTGTCCGAGGTGGGCAGCCACATGTGATCCTAGAGTCCAGAAGGCTGGAGGCATGAGCTGAGAAGCAGGGAGCCGGCCAAGGAGACACAAGCCTGAGCAGAAGGCCAGTGGGAGCAGCTGAGACAGCGATGGGAAAGCAGCCCTGGCTGCTCGGCCTCCCGCTCCTAAGGCCAGTGGCCACAGGCCAGGCCAGCCCTGTCATTGACAGTCAAGAAGCCAGGGATTCAGTGCCAAGGGCCACTGGGTCTCCTGAGAATAATTAACCAGGTCCCCACTCGAAGACAGAAGGTCAGATTGATGGGCCTCCAACCAGGGGTCAATGGCCTCTGTCTGGTAAACACTCAAGTTTCATTAATTCTTTCAACAAACATTTACTGATTGCTGGGCTCTGTGCCAGCATGTGAGATCGAACCAGGCCTTCTGTCTCCTGGGCTGGTTGGGAGACGGGCGCCTCAACAAACTCTCACACTGACGGTCAAGGGAAGGGGGATGGGGAAGAAGAGGGGACACGGAGCCACCTGCTTGGCTGCAGCTTCATAGAGAAGTTCAGTGGCCTCTCGCCTATGCCTGTGGTATGCGAAGCTGTTTGGGGACCTGCCCCTGCCTTGCCCAGCCCATTTCTCAGCATCAGGGCAACTGATCCTTCCAGGAGCCTCTGAGTTAACAAGCACAGTAAAAGCTAGGGGTCTTGCCGTGGGCCAGGGGGCAGCACAAGAATAGAAGCCCCTTCCCCACTAAGTCCTGCCCCTCCTCCGGTCCCTTTCCACCTGCCATTCATTCGCACCCCCAGAACCTGATGTTCTGAGCTGGGACCTGTCACTTCTCCAGCAGAGGCTGGGAGGACAATAGAAAGACAATGTTCCTTATTCCTGAGAGGCAGCGTGACAGAATTTAAAACCTCAGCAAGATCTGGGTTCAAATCCTGACTCAGCCACTTGATGAGAGATCTATGAAGGGGTGGAGAGCTTAGACAGAGCCAGATGGCCTGGGGCCGAATTCCAGCACTGCCACCTCCCCTGTGTCAGAGTGTGTCACCTAACGCTCCTGTAAACTGAAGAGCACTGAAGAACCTGCCATGGGGTTGTTCAGAGGAGCGAGCAACTGATTTCACGCCGGGCTTAAAACAGGGCTTTGCTCACAGCAAGCACTTCGTTCTTGCCAGTTGTTGTTGGCCGTGGTTATTATACCTGCTGGGAGGGACATTGATATTATACCTGCTGGGAGGGACATTGATATTATACCTGCTGGGAGGGACATTGAAAGATGTAAATGGGCCAGCCACTTAAACATGTCGAGTAGGTGCCTGGCAAACTTTAGTGTCCTTTCTTCCACGTTTTTCTGTTAAGATGAAGAACACAAGGAAGGCAGACCCTGCCACCCCCAGCATCCCCACGGTGAGGGCCTGCCGGGAGGGGTCTGTCTCCCGGGGCTGCTCCCGTGGTTCCCAGGGTAGCAGCAACTAGATTCCATTTTTGCAACACCCCTCAAGTCCTCTCAAGGGTCATCTGAAGTTCTTGAGATAATATCAATTTAAATTCACCTGAATGTTTAAACACGGTTCTTTAAAGAAGCAGGAAGACAGAGAGGTGGAAGAAGCTGAATGGCTGTGCCCGCGGGAGCATGGCTGGTCAGACGCCGGGTCTGAGGAGTACCAAGGTGAGCCCAGAGGACACTCCCCAGCCTCTGACCCTGGGGCAGATGCCAGGGAACTCTCTCCCTGGGACAGGCCCTACGTCTTGTGCAGGGAGGAAAGCTAAGTGTTGTACAGAAAAGACAAGGCTTAAAATGCTGATTCCTCCTCATGCCTGCCACCTCCCTCCTACCAGGCAGGGGCTTTTCTTGCTGCCTTTTTCAGAGCATTTTGTGGGAGGAAAGAGGAAAGCCATTGAGGGTCTCTAGGCTGAAGCCTCGAGGCTGGAAGGGATGGTGCAAAGGGAAGCAGGGGACACCAGACACAATCTCCCACCTGAAATGAGTGCCACACAGCCTGGCCAAGTGATGCTTAGCTAGTGGGACGAGCTGCCTGCAAGACCAACAGAGCCCTTCTCTCTGTAGCTGTCTCAGCACCCAGCCCTGCCCTCTGAAGAGAGAGGAGGCCTCACTGGGGGCCTTTCTCCATACAGCCTGCTAGGGACCTCACGGATCGTTGAAAGGGTAGCTCTATTGGGACCTCAGAGTCACCTGCAAGTGCTCCCAAGAGGCCTGGGTAGACCTGGCCTCAAATCCCATTCCCTGACCACTGCCTGGTACCCTGTTGGCTGAAGGAACATGCCAGTGGATCTGCCAGCCAGGAGAGAGCCTTAGATGTCATTTCATTTCAAGTCATGCCAGCCCTTCCCTGAGCTGCCCACTGGTTTGGGCTGAAGTGTCCATCTAGATAGATAATTGCCAACCTTGGCCTCATGTTGGGACTCGGTTTTTCCTAGCTCTCTTTGGCTTCTGTCTGCCTCTCCAGCTGGCAGAATCCTATTGTGTCTGGGCTGGCGGCACCGGCAGGCACCTGGGCAGGGCCGGCCAAGGTGAGAGCCAGGCCACCAGGTGAGCCCAGGCCACGATACCAGCAGGTGAGGCAGGTAGCGTGAGGATGAAGTCTCCTAGGGAGAGGAGCATGGTGGGTGAGTCACTGCAGAGGAATCCTCTGGGGTTGTGAATAGGCCTGGCTGGCGAGATGGGAGGAAGAATGATAAAACACCATTGTAGGAGCAGCTTCCTGATAGGCAGTTATGAAACCAGGAATAATCCTTCTGAGGGAATTTCAGGCTTCAGGCAGCTCTGAGCCCCTTCCGTGCCAAGGCCAGCATTATAAATTGCACGAGGTGCCTGGGGCCTGCCGGAGCTGCGCCTATACAATAGCATTTAATTTATCAGCACGCCAGCCTCCCAGATAAGCATGCTCATCCCCAACTTAGACACGGATAAACAGACCAGGCGAGGCTCCCTGCCCGGGCTCCACAGCTGAACCAGTACAGGAACGCAGGTCTGTCTGACAGCGAGGCTTCTGCTCCTTCAACCAGGCCATGAGGCTTGCTGGCCAGCCGTGGGGGACAGGCAGGACCCAGGAACCCCAAAATGATCACACCATAAACTCTAGCATCCAGAGATTCCTAGTACAATGCGGTCAACCAAATACTCCACTGAGATTCGTATATGAGGCCGGCTGCGGGGAACGCCGCCCAGCGAGGGAGGTGGTTGGAAATCCATTTAAATAGAAGCGGCTCTGTTAAAACCACTTCATCTTCATTTCCTTTTTAAAAAATTAAATAGGCCGGGTGCAGTGGCTCGCGCCTGTAATTCCAGCACTTTGGGAGCCTGAGGCGGGTGGATCACGAGGTCAGGAGATCGAGACCATCCTGGCCAACATGGTGAAACCCTGTCTCTACCAAAAATCAAAACTTAGCTGGGCGTGGTGGCAGGCGCCTGTGGTCCCAGCTACTCGGGAGGCTGAGGCAGGAGAATCTCCTGAACCCAGAAAGCAGAGGTTGCAGTGAGCCGAGATCGCACCACTGCTCTCCAGCCTGGCGACAGAGCCAGACTCTGTCTAAATAAATAAGTAAATGCCACAGCTGGAAGAGGCTTCCAATAGGAACCAAGCAGAGGCCTGTTTTCTGCTACGAGGTCACCTTGCTTCCATTTGCCGGTGAGGGTCAGGTCTCTGTCCATGCAGGAGTTCTGGAGACTATTCCAGAAATTCCCTGGCCCACACAGCCATGCCCACTCCAGCTTCTCCCACACAGCCCTTAGATGGAGCAAGGCTGGGCCTGGCTGGGTGGGCACCAGTGGCCCCAGGGGAGACCAGAATGTGGCCTGGTTGGGACCCCACCCGCTTCCCTGGGCTTCAGGCCCAACATGCAGGCTTATGCACATTCTCAAGCTGCCTGGGAGCTGGATATCGGGGGCGAGTGACGTCAGAGCCTGGAGAGAGCATCCTCCGGCTGTGGCCTACGGGGTGTGGCGGGGATGGAGTCTGGCAAAGTTTCGCCTGCTCCTTCGAGCACTGCAGGCACAGAACCTCAGCAGGCCAAACCCCATCGGCACCAGCAAGGCCAGGAGGACACCACTCATGCAAACTAGAGGGTTTGGTTGGCCTGTTTTTGTTTTCTACATAAATACCAAACAACCATCTCTCCTTGCCTTTGACAAATCAGCAGCTCCATTGTGAAAGCTGACAGTGGAGGATGCACTTCAGGGAGGAATGGAAGGGGTCCAAGTCACCCTGGGTATCTACTTATCTGGAACAGGGGGTTCTGAAAGGGGTGTCTGGGGAAGGTCTTTTCTTTAGTGGGGATCAAGAAGGAGCTGGCAGTAGCCTGGACAAAGCAGCTCCCCCCACCCCATAGGCACCGCTCGAAGCTCTTGCCTTTTCCCTGTTACCGTAGGATGAGGTAAGTCCCAACCTGTGCCTCAGCTCTGTCTTCCTACTAGGGATTTTCAAGATGTTTGGCTCTTCTGAAGCCTGGACATTGCACACACAAGTTAGAGCCAAGCACAACTGCTTTAGCTTAAAACAAACTCTGCCTTCTGTAATTAAAGCCTCAACGCAATGGCTGTAATGTCTGTGTGCTTGCTGGCTTGTTTCCTGTGATCTCTCCAAGTATATCACAAGCCACTCATAAGCCATATGCAAACCCAGATGCACAGAACCCCACCCCCAACAACCCCAGCCTTCCCCCCTGACGGTGAGACATGGGCACTTCATTTATCAAAGTTTGAAGAGGCCAGATAGGTGCCAGGCATCCTGCAGCTTGTGGTCTTTGGCTGCATTCGAGTTGCTGGAACATTTATCTAACAACCCAAGGTGCCAGAGCCACTAACACTGTGCTGAGGGCAGTGCAGCCTGAAGGGCTTTGAGGAAGGGAAACCGTGTAATCCGAACCCAAGCCCAGTTAGCTTGGAAGCAACACAGCCATCTGCAGAGACAAGCCCAGCCCTCTTAACTGTCAACCCAAGATCAGTCAAGGGATCCAAGATACAGGTTCTGCCATTCCCAAATGGCACACACATCTTTCTCCACCAAGTGGCTGCTTATGAGCAACTGGGACGAAAGCATGCACCTACTCCCTTAGGTCCATGACAACAGGGCAGGTGGGGGTGGAGGTGGAGGTGGCGGCAATGGTGGAGATGGTAGAGCTTGTGGTGATGGTGCTTGTGGAGGAGGTGGTGATGACCATGGTGAGGAATAGCAGTGGGCAGGCCGATCCTGGTTCACATGGAATTGGGTTGGCACTCCTTCCCGCAAGAGCATGAGCAACTGCACCGCTGGATCTTATACTCAGGAATTTTCCGATAGACTTAACACTTCAGAGGCACAACTGCCCCTTCCTACTAGAGCTTAAAGAGCACATCATAACCCGGGCCCGACATCAACCTGTCTTTCCTTCTGCTCACTTTCCCAGGGGTTCCGTCCATTTCTGTGGCTGTTGACTCCCAAGTCCATGTTTCCAGCCCAGAACCCTCCTCTGAACCTCAGCTCCTACAAGGTAGTTCTTCAGGAAATCCTGTGTCTGTTCTGCGATCAAACTCGCAGATGTTAAAAAATGAGCTATTTTTTAACATCCATCCTGGTCTCAAACCTACCATCATTCTACATTCTCTATCATGATGAATCCATGCAGACACGAATCAGAAATTCCTACTATGTCCTGCACTCATCATCACCACCTCCCCTACGACCACTCTACCATCACCTCTACCAACACCTCCATGACCTCAACCTCCCCCTTCACCCCCATTTCCACCCCCATCCCCACACCCACCACCTTCACCTCCACCCCCATCCCCACACCCACCACCTTCACCTCCACCCCCATCCCCACACCCACCACCTTCACCTCCACCCCCATCCCCACACCCACCACCTCCACCTCCACCTCCACCATGACCTCCACCATGACCTCCACCATGACCTCCACCATGACCTCCACCATGACCTCCACCATGACCTCCACCATGACCTCCACTTCCACCTCCACCATGACCTCCACCTCCACCTTCAACACCACACACACATGCACACACTCCTACTGGGTCAGGTCACCTACTTTTAGTGATTCTTTCTCCTAAATTCTCTAGAGTCTGCCCCTATGTCAATCTTGCCATATCCAGCTCTGCACTCTTCATCTTCCTCTCCTCCCATCTGGCCTAGACACAGCTGTTACAGTGACCTTTCTAGAGGGCTTAAAGCCTGCAATGACTTCTTACCACATGCCCCCAGACTTTCCCAAATGTGCCCTAAAAGAAAGAGTCTTGATCATATTTGGAAAATGCTGAGTTAAAAACTTAAATGCTTATGTTTACTGGAAGCTTTGTCACAGCCTTTAACATAAATGGGTATTGAGCCACATCTAGAGGAAGAATAGAGTTTCCCATAACTTGCTGGGGCTCCTCAGGGAAAAGTGGATACTGAACCACCTCTTTGGCTCTTGCTTCCCTTTCTCTGCCTTAAAAACCCTTATTCTGCTGATAAGAATAAAGGTTCCTTACACACCTTCCAAGGTGAATGTGGTCAGCCCCTCTCTACTCCTTCCTCACTCCTTCTCCAATACTGTAATCATCTGTTTCCATTTCTGATTTCCCCACTGCTCTGGAAGCTCCCTAAAGCAGGGAATAATAGTGATCTCCTGGGCCAACACAGCAATCAAGAAATGGTGTGTGTCCCATTCATGTTTGTGGAGTAACTGTTGAATGTTTACTGATCTGGGCAAGAAAAGTTGAAGCAAAACCAGTGGTCTACCGGAGTGATGTGCCCACCCTCTGCATCTCAGGCCCTCTTCTCCCTCCAACACCTCAGCTCACTGCCCTGGACCCTGCCTCCACCCCTCCATCAATGTCGCTCTTACTCATGTCACCAGTGGCTGGAACCACTAACTCCCCCGGCACATTTCTGCTTTCAGCCAACTCAACCTCTCAGCAGAATTCTACACAGTCCACCCTGTGGTCTCTCTGAGACACTCTCCAGCCCAGCCCCTGCCTGGTTTTCCTCCCACCCCTCTGGCTACTACGCTGTCCTGGTCTCCTTTACTGGCCTGGGCCTCTCTATCCTTCTGGCCAGTGCTGGCGTCCCTTCAGGCTTGGACCTTGTTCTCCTCATCCCCTGCTCTGGGCTCTGTCCATTAGCAGTTTCCTGACCCTTCCCAGCTGCTCCATGGCTGTGACTGTCCCTGTCCTCTGATGACCCATCATGATGTGTCTGCCCCAGACTTCTCCTTGGACCTTCCAGTCTGATCTCACTAACTGCCCAATGGACTAATGTCCTTTAATATCTCACTGGCACCTCAAACTCAGTGTAGCCAAAATCTTAACTCTTGATCTTCCCCCTCCAACCTAATCTGCCTCCGGTATTTTCCATAAATGGCTCGTCCATCTGGCTTAGCTCCACGGCTTGGCCAAAGTTAGTTCCTCTACACAGATCTTCTTATAAATGTATTTTTTTGCAATAAGAATAATAAATATGTGACATGCACTTTTAAAATACCATGTATAGGCCAGGTGAGGTGGCTCATGTCTGTAATCCAAACAGTTTGGGAGGCCGAGGCAGCCAGATTGCTTGAGCTTGAGACCAGCCTGGGCAACATGGTGAAACCCCATCTCTGCCAAAAATACAAAAATTAGTCAGGCATGATGATGTGCACCTGTAGTCCCAGCTACTTGGGAGGCTGAGGCAGGAGAACCACTTGAGCCCAAGAGGTGGAGGTTGCAGTGAGCCAGGATCACACCACTGTATTCCTGCCTGGGTGGCAGAGCAAGACCCTGTCTTTAAAAAAAAAAAAGTAATCATCTTGGTTTACTGAAACTCTTCGTTATTGATTAGCAAATCCCCATTTCCCCCTGCTCTGGCCTCTGGAAATCACCATTCTACTCTCTGCTTCTACGAGTTTCGCTATTTTCAATATCTCAGATGTAAAATCATGAAATATTTGTCCTTCTGTGGCTTGTTCATTTCACTTAGCATAATGTCTTCCAGGTTCATTTATGTTGTGGCAGACAGCAGTATTTTCAGCTTTTTCAAGACTGAATAATATTCCCTCATGTGTCTATACCATATTTTCTTTATCTATTTATTCTTTGAAGACACTTAGGTTGTTTCCACATCTTTGCTAGTGTGACTCATGCTGCAATGGCACAGGAGCGCAGACGTCTCTTCAAGATCCTGATTTCAGTTCTTTAGAACAAATACCCAGTAGTGGGATTGTTGGATCATAAGAGGTCCAGTTTTACTTTTTTGAGGAATCTCCATACTGTTTTCCAGAGTGGCTGCACCATTTTGCATTCCTACCCAGTGTGTGAGGGTTCTAAATTCTCCACACCCTTGTCAACACGTATCTTTCGGGCTTTGGTAATAGCTGTCTTGACAGGTGCGAGATGCTATCACTTTGAGGTTTTGGTTTGTGTTTCCTGGTGATTAGTGATGCTGAGCATTCTTCCCAGTCCACCCGTTTCTCTTGATCCTCATTGCCACCAGCCAATCCAAACACCAACCTCTCTATTGCTTGCATTCTTGTGGCAGCCTCCAAACAGGTCTCCTGGCATGTTCCTATCACAAAAGGCAGCAGCCTCACCCTTCTCAGCGGATCAACAAGAAACTCCCTTCTTGCCTCCTGGAGGCTCAGGGCTCTTAGACATTCTGCTTGTGTCACGCATAATGGAGCTTGCTTTAGTTTCCTGGGGCTGCCAGAACAAATACCATAGACGGGGTGGCTTCAACAGTGGACGTTTATCATCTCACGGTTCTGGAAGCTGGAAGTCTGAGATCAGGGTGTCAGCAGAGCTGGTTCCTTCTAGGGGCCATAAGGGAGAATCCGTCCCAGGCCTGTCTCTCTCCTGGTGGGTTGCTGGCTATCTTTGGTGTTCCTCGTCTGGTAGACCCCCGCCTTCATCTTCACTTGGCGTTCTTCCTGTGTGCGTGTCTGTATCCAAGTTTCTCATCTTTATAAGTTCACCAGTCATATTGGATTAGAGGCCCACTCTATTCCAGTATGGCCTTTTCCTAATTTACCTAATTGCATCTTCAATGACTCTATTTCCAAACAATTAGGGCAAGTTCTAAAGTACTAAACATTAAGACTTCAACTTCAGTTTTAGGGGCAGAGCCTGTCCACAGGTCCAAAGAAGACGCCACAGAGCCCTGGGTCAGCTGGCACGGGTGGGGGTCTCTCTGTGGTTGGTAGCATATGGACAGGGTGAGCATTGGTAGCACATGGACAGGGTGAGCATTGGTAGCACATGGACAGGGTGAGCATTGGTAGCACATGGACAGGGTGAGCATTGGTAGCATATGGACAGGGTGAGCATTGGTAGCATATGGACAGGGTGAGCATTGGTAGCACATGGACAGGGTGAGCATTGGTAGCATATGGACAGGGTGAACACCCAGTGTGGGAGGCATATGGTGGAGTGGCCAGCGTTATGAGGCCCTCAGACACTGCCTGGCCTAGGAAGGTCACTTTTGAATGAAGGGACCTTCACCCACCTCCAGAGAAGGCGGGGATCTCCGCTACATCTCTGGTGAGGAGATTGAGTGGGGGCCTCCACATGGCTCCCCAGACCTCTTGCCAACTCAGCTCTGAGAGCCCCAGTCACCAACAAGCTCTGGGGATGAAGCTGGGTGGCCGCTCACCCTGGCAGGGCCATGGCCCTAGCACCTTACTTATCTGCTGCCCAGAAGGTGCTGGCCCTCCCCTTCCTCATTCACCCTGTCGCCAAGAACTGAGGGCCGGCCAGAGCCTTCCCAGCACTTGCAAGATAAATGGGAGTGAGCAGACATTTCCGTAGCCCGACTCCCTTTCTGTGGCTGCCTGGTCCACTTCAAGGTCCGCAGACTCCACTCCAGAAGAGCAGCAGCGCGAAGAGAACTTTTCCCGACATGGAGGTGTGCAAAGGGTGCACCTACGACAGCTGCTCCAGGTTGCTGGGCTCCATGGTCTGTGTGAGCCTTAGCACCGCGAAGGCACAGAGGGCCCTTCACATTGACATTTTATCTCCATTAAAGATGGCAGAAGGATTCCTGTGATGAGGTTAGCTCATCACAACCAGGAGTCCCCCTCTTCCCTCCCACACAGCTGGGCTCCCAAGATTTCAAGAGTGCCCATAGCCGGCGAGCCGCAGCCTGGGCACAAACAGCTGCTCAATAAAGGCCTCCTGGCTTCTTCTTTATTCCCCATCGGCATGCCCAGCTTCCTCCTGGGACTCCCTCCCAAAGTAGGATTCTCTGATTATCTTCAGCTGACCTCTCTCCCAAGTTCCCCTGTGCTGTCTCTGGCCAGGATAACAGCATCACCACTTTCAGTTGCCTCAGCCAGAGATGCTGACTCCTCATAGCTTGTCCTCTCTGAGGCCCCTGGCTTCTGTCTCCCTATTTCCCTTGAGCCCTGCCGCATCTTTCCACGCAGAGAACCTCTCATCAGGCCTGCACTTAGCCTTGCCCTTAGCGTGATGATGGCCTTTGCTCTTGGCTCCGCTCTGCTGGGTTCTTTCCGTCCCATCCAAACTCCTCTCTGCCTCCAGAGCCCCAGGACAGCTTGAGAGCCTGTACCACCCGATGGTACACTGTTTGGACATGCATAGTCTGGCCTCTGCCTATTTGGCTTGACTTCCCCTGGCCAGCCTGCACCATCCTCTAAACATCCATGCCCTTCACCTGCCTCAACCACACCAAGCCACTTTCTATCCCACACCAGGTCATGCTGTTTCCTACCATTGTACTTTTCACCACTACGTCCCTCCCTTTTGGAACACTCTTCTTCTAGTCCTCTAGCCCATGAACCCTTATTCATCCTCTGAGGCCCAACTCCAACATCGACTTCTGTGACATCAGCCTGAGTCACCCCACCCCTTCATGTCTTCTCCCAGAGCAGGTTGGAACCTCATCCACATTGGATTTGTCACTTCCTAGTGTAATCCTTTGTCAACCAGCCAGTCTCTCCCACAAGAGTCCCCAAAGTTCTCAAATGCCAGTGTGCACAAAACCACCTGCAGCATGATAAACAGCAGGCCACCTGGCTCCACGCCCGAGATTCCAATCTGGGGCCCAGGAATGAACATTTTCATAAACATACCAGGTGATCTTCATGCAGGTGATCCTGGGGCCCCACATTAGATCTGCTGCTCTCATGGGTTCCAGGCTTGGGGAATCTTGTCTTCTTCAGGGGTAGGCGTCCCCAGCTCCAGCTCAGCGCCCATCACATGGAATAATAAATGAGAGACCTTGGCTCACAGCATGGCTTCCCCACTTCTGCCAGCCAAGTGGCTATGGCAGGCCCCACCGCTCCTCTGAGGTTCAAGGAAGACTTCCACCAGGCCCGGTTCACAGAGCTGTGAGGAGGATTTGGGAACATAAGAACCTCAGGCACAACATTTGGGCCCGCTACATGATCAGTGAATACAGTTGAATCTATAGCAACATATGCTTCTTATAGTTTTCAAAATGTGCTGAGGCCTTACTCTAGTCATGTAATGGGATATCTGCTTACAAACAGTCATAGGAGTAAAAAAATCCCTTCGTCCCCTCCCTTCTTAGGAATCAATGGAGTTTACAATCTGTTCCAATTTCCCCCAGGTGTCAAAGGGAGGGGAGTGTTTCCAGCCTGTTGCGTGTCCCCTGTGGTGGGGACAGGCCCTGGCGTGGGGACCACGGGGAGCTGCAGTGGTCCTGGGCCTGTACACACTGGCCAGCAGAAATCACCTTTTTCCCACTCCCCTCCCAGAAGGTTTGAGGAACAGCAACGAGACTGGGGCTGGTACAGAGACTGAGTGAAGGCCAGAGCCATGGGAAAAAAGGCGGGGGAAGTATGGGGGGCTCAGGCCAGGACAGCCACTGGAGGGCGTGGGCAGAAGAATGCACTGTCTGACTTCCACTATGAAACCATCACTGGCCACTTTCTCAAGACTGGAATACGGGGAGAAATAGGGAGGCTGCCTGAGAGCGCACATCATTCAGATGTGAATTGATGGTGCTTAGACAAAGGTGAGGGCAGCAAACCTGATGAGAAGCGGCAGTTCCAGAAAGATCAACAGGGTTTCCTGGCAATTGGATATGGGGTGTGAGAGAAGACAGAAGTCAATTTGAGTGGGTTTCTGTTGCTTGCAGCCAAAAGACTGAGTCCTGACACTGGGTTCCTTTGCTCTCCCCAGGAGCTGGAGGTGCTCTCTTCCAGCAGACTCCCCACTGGGCCCAAGGAAAGCCTGGTAAGATGCTCCCTCAGAAGTCACCCAGGGCCCCAGGAGGAATTAGAAGTGATGACTAAGCCAAAGAATTGAGTGAGTGAGGCTGTTTACACAGAGAAGCCCAGTCAGAAAGAACAAAAGGTGTGAATGAGAAATCCAGGAAATCGGCCATGAACCCAAGAGCTTGTTTGGGTTCAGCACACTTTCCCACACATTGTCAGCAGCTGCAAGGCCCATCCTCTGTGGCTGAAACTTCTCGGTGAAAGTGCCAGACCACACACATCAGCCTTTATGACTGTGCTGGCCTGGTGGAAGCAGTACTCACCCACCCTCTCTGTGAGCACTCCAGATTTCCCAGCCTCCCTTGTTATGAGGCCAGGTCATGTGACTAATTCTGACCAATGGACTGTGAGCACCAAAGATGTGTTTTACTTCAGGACAAGCAGTAGGAGGCAGTGTGGGTCCTCCATCCCTCTCTTTCTGTGTTACAGTGACCTGGGGCAAAATGGACGTCTCCTGGATCCTTGAGTCACCACGTGGAGAAGAACTATTGACCACTCTTGCTGGGCCTTACAGGAGCAAGAAATAAACTTCTGCTTCTTACAAGGTTAATTTATTGCCAGAGCATGGCATGGCATAGCTGTGGCAAATACAACTGGGTAAGGACTTGGGCACCAATTTAAAACTACAATACAAGGGTAGGTCACATTCATATATTACTTTGCAGTTTAAAAGAGCTTTTGCTTATTCTCATTTGATACTCACCTGTTCTATGAACTAGGTAGGTCTATCTGAATATTTTCAAATGGACACCTTCTGACTGGCTTCAAAAGCAATGATAGAGAAATCAATAGATTTCCTTTGTAGAAAACAAAATGTAAAAGAAGACTTTTAAAATCATACTATTAAAAGTTAATATAGACATACAGACAAACTTACTAGGAGCAAGCAGGACCTACTGAGAAAGCTATGAACTCAACTGAGGGAAATAAAATTTTAACAAATACTGAGTTCTTGATTAGGAAGATTCAGTATCATAAATATAAAAACTCTTCCAAATTAACATATAAATGTAACATACTTTGAATCAAAACCCTCAGATGGCTTTTTGAGAGGCTTGATAGTATGAATACGAAGTTTTTCTTGGAAAACAAAGAGATGATAGTAATTTAAACATTGTGTGTGGGAGAGGTCACAGTGCACTACTAGATATTAAAACAAAGCTAACCCCAAACCACAACCATCAAGGTGGGCTGTAATGGAGAAATAAACATAACCACAAGATAGAATAGAAAGCCTGCAAACAGACTCCAGTACTTCTTATTCCAAAGGGATTCGAAGCCAAAGCTTAACAATTTTCAAACCCTCAAACTCTGGGGCATTCCATACATTGCCAGGGTAACAGTGGCTTATCATGGCAAAGATCCTCACTAGAACAGCCTGAGATGGAAAGGAAGGTGTGTTGAAATGTGTGTGTGACTTTGAAAAACTGCCTGCACACATATACATATTCCTAAAATGCAAAAACATGATAAACAGTTCAAGATATTGCTTACTTCTGCAAGAGAAGAAAAAGAATGAAATCAGAAAGACTTCAAAGGTTCTTCAAAGACTTAATGATGTTCTATTTATTTTGCTGAGAGGTGGGTAGATGAGGGTTCATTATATTATTATTCTTTTTTTTTTTTTTTTGAGATGGAGTCTCACTCTGTCATCCAGGCTAGAGTACAGTGGTGCAATCTTGGCTCGCTGCAACCTCTGCCCCCCAGGTTCAAGTGACTCTCTTGCCTCAACCTCCAGAGTAGCTGGGACTACAGGCACATGCCACCACACCCAGCTAATTTTTTGTATTTTCAGGAGAGACAGGGTTTTACCACGTTGGCCAGGCTGGTCTCGAACTCTTGACCTCAGGTTATCTGCCCACCTCAGCCTCTCAAAGTGCTAGGGTTACAGGCATAACCGTGCCCAGCCCATTATATTATTCTTTATTCCTTATGTAGACAATCTACACATTCTTTGTATGTATGAAATATTTCCTAATACATTTTAAAACCCCTGAGATGTATTGATATCCCTCCCAGGAAGATGTATCCACTCCATCTTCAGTTACAAATCAATGAATTAATAAATGAATAGTAAAATGACAAAAGATCTTGAAGAATTATAACGTGAAGCATTATCCATGATTCACCATATTTTGCAAAAAAAAAAAAAAAAATTGGTGATGAAGATGAGATCCAGTGCTTTCATAAAAACAAGTGAGGAAATAACCTCTAGTGTCATCCTATTCTTCCTCTAGTACTTTAACCTCCCTACCATACCGCACAAAAAAGACATAGACTTCCGACACAGCTGCAATCACCATTTAGAACTGTAATGGAAAAAAACAATATTTTTTTTCCTTTTTTTTGAGATGGAGTCTCACCCTGCCACCCAGGCTAGAGTGCAGTGGCACAATCTCAGCTCACTGCAACCTCTGCCGCCCAGGTTCAAGCAATTCTTCTGCCTCAGCCTCCCAAGCAGCTGGGACTACAGGTGTGTGCCACCACACCCAGCTAATTTTTGTATTTTTAGTAGACACAGGGTTTCACCATGTTGGCCAGGCTGGTTTTGAACTCCTGACCTGAAGTGATCCACCCACTTTGACTTCCCAAAGTGCTGGGATTATAGGCGTGAGCCACCATGCCTGGCCAAAAACAAAAACAAGCTTAAACAATTTTTAAACTCCCATAGAAATAGAAGATTATAAATTCTATATGGAAAAATCAACAAACATTTATTGAAGGACATTTTTTAAAAGACATGAATAACTCCATGTTCCTCAATGGAAATGCTCATTTTTATAAAAGGCTCACGTCCCCCCAAAATAGTATACAAACTGAATAAATTGCCAACCAATATCTTAAAGGATTCCTATAGAATTTGCAAAATGGGTTCTATTTTAATTACATCTGAAAGAAGAGCCAGAGGTGTCTGAAAATAAGAAAATTGAAAGGTTATTGAGATATTGGGTATCAAACTATTCTATAAAGTTTCAGTTATTAAAGCATTGTGGTATTATTGCCAATAGGATAGACAGATTGATGGAAAAAAAAAAAAACCCAGCAAGTCTTGAAACGAACTCAATATGTGGTAGAGGTGTCATTTCAAACCAGCAGAGACAGACTCAAATGTTCAGTAAATGAAGGCTGGACCTTTAACTAGTATGATGGATTATTTGCTTAGGGCCCAGCCCAGTGGCTCACACCTGTAATCCCAGTAGTTTGGGAGGCTGAGGCAGGAGGATCAATTAAGCCCAGGAGTTCAAGACCAGCCCGAGCAATATAGTGAGATCCTGTCACTACCAAAAAAAAAAAAAAAATTGCCAGACATGGTGCCACATGCCTGTGGTTCAAGCTACTCAAGAGACTGAGGCGGGAGGATCCCTTGAGCACGGGAAGTCGAGGCTGCGGTAAGTTGCGAGCATGCCGCTGCACTTCAGCCTGGGTGACACAGTGAGACCCTGTTTAAAAAAAAAAAATTGAACTACTCAGATCCCCAACACAACACTATATACAAAAATAAAATTCAAATGAATCAAAGAATCAATTGCGAAAAATAAATTTATAAAAATATTAGAAAATATATAGGAACATATCTTCATACTTAATATGCAGAAAGTTTTGCCAAGCAAGATATTGAATCCATTAGCCATAACATAAAATAATGATATATTCAACTACCTACAAATTTGAGAAGTTCTGTACATTAATAACATCATTTTCTAAGTTTAATGGTGAGAGAGACTCAGGGAGAAATTATTTGTAATGTGTATGATAAATAATCCCAATTCACCAACTATAAAAAATTTTATGAATTAGTAAAAGAAAAAGAGCAACCTGGGCAGAATAACCAGGCAAATGACACCAAAACACAATTCACAGAAGAAATACAAATGTTACACTTAAAAACACAAGTTCAAACAATGATATGACATTTAAAAATGTACCAGATTGGCAAACATTTTTAAAGATTGATAATATGACATGTGGGTTAGGTTATGAAAGAAAGGAATCCATCACGAGGCTGCATCACAAGCTCTTAGAGTATGGAATGGGCACCCTGTTTTGGAGGGCACTGAGCGATGCCCACTGACAAAACAGGCGGCCCTCTGATCCAGTAATCTCACAGTTAGGAACGTACCTGACCCAAATCCTCACACCGTGCACAAGGCTACACATTCAGGAACATTTCCCGCAGTATTGCTAATAATAGCTAAAGTAGGAGAAACTTAAAGATCTCTTAGAATGGGACTGGCCAAATAAATGATGGTGTATTACTCCTGTGAAATATCATGCAACCATTCATAAGAATTAGGTGCTTCTAAAGGTACAGAAGCAAAAAGAGACCAAAGGTATATTCTTAAATGCAAGACAGAGCCTCAAAACAGTACATTTGTTATGACCCATTTTTCAAGTGCCTCTCTCTCTCTCTCTCTCTCTCTCTATATATATATGTACAATATTTGTAGGGAGATATATATATATATCTCATATATATATATGTCATGAAACAAAGAACTAGAATGGTCCTTACCAACCTGTTACTCTAGCAAGAGAAATCAGATTGGGAGTGAGGTGGGAAGATGGGATCTGTGATGAAGAACTTTTACTAATCTATGTTTCTGTTGCATGAGACATTTTAAAAAGATATGTTAAAAAATAGTCAAAGAATAGTAAGTGCAGAATTATTTTAAATTTTTAAAAATTATTTCATTTAAGTTTTTAAATCCTTAAATATATTTGCAGCAATCTTTCCTTTGTAAAGTAGTATATAGGACCATAAAATGACCATGCAATCTGAACCATGCAAAGCAATCTTAGTGATTAAGAGGGAGAACACACCCTAAATCTCCTCTGAGAAGGGAACAAGGACTGGGTCTTGAAGAGAAACCTGCAAGTTTTTCTTAATATACTTCTGTGTTATTGGATAGTTGGCAATGAGCGTTAGAATTTTTAAAAGAAGAAAAACACATGCAGAAAAAGAGAAAGTCATCTGATAATACCACTGTTTTTCTAAAGAAATACTTAAAATGCATATACATGAAAATATTTCATTGGATTATTATTGAATTATCTTTATTAGATTTTTAAAATTATGAAGTAATACATGTTTGCAACAATGAAACAAGCCAAAGATGATGAAGAAAATGTTACCGTTTCTGGATTTGTTCCGTTTCACTGCTCTATGTGAATATTTGTGTGTCAATGCCATACTGTTTTGTTAAAGCAGTTTTAAAGCTGTAATATCCCCTGAGGCAAACTACTCCCCTCACACCATTCTTTTATAAGTTGTTCCAGGCTATTCTCAGACTTTGTTCTTTTCAATTACCTTTAAGATATATTTATTTAAAGATATAGTATAGGGATTCTATTTAAAATCACATTTCATTTTCATTTTTATACAATTTTGACTTTCTATTTAGGTATGTGATATGTCTCTCCAATGTTGTTTTAATTTCTTTAATAAAGCTGTATAATGTTCTTCAGTAGGTGTTAGATTCTTCTTGCTAGTTTTATTTTTATTCCTATGAATATTGCAGGATTTTAAATAACTAAGATGAGTAGGAGATTTCCATTTTCATTTCTAACTAAATTTTGATAATAGAGAAAGGCTATTTATTTTTGTATATTTACCTTGTATCCAGCAAACCTGCTACATGTTCTACTCAATACTAAGTTTTAATTAGTCTCTCAGGTTTTCAAGATATGCAATCAACCATGATAATTTTGTCTGTTTGTAATATTTATATTTTTAATTTAATTTTCATGTTTTATCTTAGTAATAAAAGCACACAGTTTTAAAAGTCAAATGATACTAGAAGATTTATAATTTTAAAAAGTAGTTTCTTGCTACACTCACTTTTTTTTTTGCCACACTTACTTTTTATTCTGAATCTTCAGATGCAGCCACCTTGACCTATTTTAGCTACTTCTTTCAACATTTTTACAGAGCCATATTTCTAAATGACATGTTCATAGGAGCACATTTTTATTTTTTTAGGTTTAGATACTATCTATTGACTTCCTACAATGGGAAAATAAGAATTTAGCTCTCTTATACCACCCCTCACCCACACACATATTCCCCATTCTCCTAATACAGTTTTACCACAATAAACCAATTTTTATATTCACATAGTCATGGATATGTAAATATTATCTATAGCTGAGCCATACACATAGTGACCATCTTTCCTTTGCTTTACAGCTTTTCTTTTCCCTGAAGTTAATAATGGCTTTAGGTTTTTGTTTCTTCCTTCCTTTCTTTCTTTGCTTCTTTGTCTTCCTGTGTGTGCATGTGTATTGTTGTTATTGTTTTGTTTTGCTTAGCTATTCATTAACATCTCCTCTGGATACATTCTCCTCTCATTATATTTAAGAACACCCCATAATCTATTCATTTTGTATTTTTTTTGGAGATCTCTTTCTGTGGCCCTATATCTTCCTGCTACAAATGGGATCAGCTGCTCTGACAGGCAACTACATGGCTGTAATTCTGGACTTCCATTCACATTAACTTTTCAAAACATCTTTTTGCCTTTCAGCCGTGCTTCCTGTTCACTTATTTTTCATTTTTCATGGTCTTTCTCTGTATTAATTTACTCTTTGCAGTAGTTAGAAGAGAGATGATGAGAAAGAAGTCATTCCCACTTGTTGTAAAAGTTTTCCAGTAGAGAGAGAAACATGAACTACTAAGCCAAAATGGCAGAAGAGAAGGGGTTAACTGAAAGAGAAAAACTGTGGTCACCCAAGATAAGAAGGTACTATGTGGGAGAAAGTTCCCAGAGATCACACATGGGTGAGCTGGCTTTGGAGAGGGGAAAGTCTTCCCACAAGCATCGACCGGAAGAGCTGAAAGGCAGACTCTACTTCTGGGAATTTGGCAGACTGGATTATTTGGGTCAACCCTTCTGCAGAAAACAATGACAAATGTCAGATAAAATAGGAGAGACACATATTTTGAAGCATCCAAAAGCTGGCTAAATATTAGATTTATTAAAGTTGCCTTTCTGACAGTCAAAAATGGTGTACTAATGATAATATCATATGTTGCAACCTAATAGTGAGGAATTATTAGGCCAAACATTTAAGAGAAAGAGGGAGCCCCAGAGACAAAAGAGCAATGCTGGAGTTGCTTTTGCTTTGAGGGCAACTGCTGATCCAGCAAACTTGAACTTTGATTGGTTCCTGATGGTGACAGGGGAAAAACAAAAGTGAAGAGTATAACAGGAGAATCTCCCCACATTAAATCATGAGCCCAAAAAGCTATACCCTCAGAATAAAAATGAGTCAGTAGTAATCTTCTTCTCCCATCCAAGTGAGGGAATTAAGTGAGGCACTGAGCAGAGCAGGAGAGGATGGCGATGTCCTCTCAATATTTGTAATCATAAGTAGGCCTTTAGGGAGATCTGCATCCCAAATTCACATTCCTGGGATGGTCCCAAACTAATCTTAAGCGTGAATTTAGTTTAAAGTACTCTTTGACTAGTAGTGACCTCAGGCAACTTCAGGAAAAAACAAATGCAAATCCCGAAGGGAAGCACTTCATCCCACAAATAATTTTTCAAGGACAGTGAGCATTATACAATAAAAAATAACCAAGCACATAAGGAAACAAGGCACCATGAGTGAGATCCAATAGAAAGAATGAACAGCAGAAACAAACCTGCAAAAAGTCAGATTCTAGAATCATATGACCTGGATTATAAAATAACTACACTTCTTGATGTTAAAAGATTTTTGAAGCTTAAAATATCCTGCAGAGAATAGGAAACTATAAAAAGCGACATAGCAAATTTGAAATTGAACCAAATGGAACTTCTAGGAATAAAAATAAGGAATAATCATAATTTAAAACTCAGCCAACAGGTTCAACAAAAGCAGAAAAAGCTGAAGAAAGAATTTGGGAACTGGAAGCTAGGTCAATATAAATCATCTAGAATGAAGCACAGTGACAAAAAATGGAAAATGTGAAAGAGAAGTTAAGAAATATGGATGATGGAGTGAGAAGGCCAACATGCATTTAATCAGAGTCAGAGAAGGAGAGGAAAAGAACGGAGAAAAGTCAGTATTTGAAGAGATATTGGCTAGACATTTTCAGAACTGGTGGAAGTTTGGAATATGATCCTGGGTAGTGTTCCTCACTAAATACATAACAAAATTTGTTCTGCCATCATAGAGTTGTGGGTATTAGTAGGACTTGGGGAATTTTAAATTTTATTAAACCAAGATCACACCACCCCACCCTCTGAGTTAAAATTCAGTATCAGTGTGATAACGCATTACAAAATCAGCCCCTACTCTGGATGGGAAATGAGGACTTACAGCCCAGCTGAAATGGAGTGGAGGAAGTTCTTTAGAAACAGTGATATTAGGATAGGATTCCTTTGAATCCTCCCAAAAGAGCCATGAAGTTTCATTTTTAAAAATCAGTATTTTGGTGAAAAAGCATAACTTCTTGGAGGATGAAAAAGAAAATCCCACAAGGTCCTACATCAACAACCCGGGCCAAGGCGCCAGAAAAACTTCATATACTATGTCTTGTCATGAGTTACAATCATTGTTCTGGGAATTTTCTCAGGGGCTTGGCATTTTTCCTTATAAACAAAACTACATATCATTCTTGAAGCTGTCTGCTAACTGGAATGCTAGCAGTTACAGCATCTTTTCCAGGCCAAAGAGCAATGCCCAGTGGTCCCAAAGGGCAGCTAGGGGTCTAGGTTTTGGTTTTCATTCCTCAGCGGAGCTGCTCTCATTCAGGACACATGTGGAGACAGCCAGCTCACATGGACCTCAGAGGGCTTCTTCCTCTACTCCACAGCCCTGTACTTTTCTCTGCCTGGAGATATCAAAGGTCAAGGGCTAAGGCTTCTGAGGGTCTGTTAGTATGTACTAAGTTCCTTGAGACTCCTAGCTCAAGTACCCATGGCTGGTACAGCACGTTCCTTGTTTGCAAATTAATCCTGTGATGAAGTTTATAAGACAAAGTTTGATGACCTCTTGGATAAAGGGATGCAGGCTCAGAGACAGTTTAAACAAACTGAACTAAAAAGGCAAAGAAATAATCATTGGCAAGCTTCCCAGTCATCTTTCTTTTAGTTTCTCTCCCTCCTTTCCTTCCTTCCTTGCTTCCTTTCTGTTAGTAATATCAGGGTAGTTTATCTCTTTATTATCTAGCCTTGATTCCCCACCATGCCTTGAGCAGATCCCCTGATTTAGAGATTGATCAGGGAGTCATGCACACTTCTGTGTCATTGTACCTCTATTGGTGGTGGTGCTGGGCTCTTTCGTGTGAATATGACACTGATCCCTGTAGGACTGGCAGAAGGTGGCTTACAGGCACTCTCAGCTACCTTGAGAGTCTGCTCTCATTGGAGTCTAGGTTCTCTTCCTCTCCAGTGCCTCCCCCCGGCCGCCCCGCACACTCTTCTTCATTCATAAACCTTCAGTCACTCCCCATCGTCTCCAGTCTCAAGGCTAACCTTGTTTGGCTTTCAAGGCCTTCCTCAGTCTCATCCCAATAACAGTCCCCAGCTGATTTCCAGCTCTCATTTCTCTAGTGGTTCTCAACCTGGGGCGCCCTAGAGGGTGTTTGGAAATGTGTAGAAGCATTTTCATTGTCATTAGGATGGGGGTGGCACTTACTGGGCAGGGTCCAGGCATGAGAATTACCCTCTAATGCCTGGAACAGTCCCACACACTGAACAATTGTCTCATCCCGATGCCAGTGGTGCCCCTGTTGAGAAACGCTGCTTGATTCTGGCCAAACTTGTTCACTCTCCATCCATCAAACCAGTTATGTGTGTTTGCACTCCTGGCCCAACCCACCTGGAATTTCCCTCCTTTCCTCTCTGCTCCTCTGAGTTCTACCCACTTAGAAGGCACTCATTTTAAAGACATGGCTTGCTTGGACACCCAGCTGAAGCCACTCCCTCTAAACCTTCAAAGCCACTATTATCACTGAGAGGCTGACCGGCTCGTGGGAGGTATGTGGACAGTGGAGCCGCACAGCCCCAGGCTTGAGCCTCATTCTGCCACTCTACCCATGTGGCCTGAGGAGAGCCACTTCCTCTTGCTAAGCCTACTTTCCTCATCTCTAAAGTAGAGATGATAATAGCACCTACCTTTTTTCTATGAGGAATATTCTATGAGGATTAAACGCTGCACCATAGGGTAAAGTGCCCAGTGCCTCCTGGCATGTGGCAGGAACTCCATTAATGCTATACATATATTTGTATATATTCCTTACAAGACAGTGTGCTTATTCACTAAATGCTTGTAGAGTTGATATCCACCCCTAAGGCTGTCTACAAAGTTGAAGCACGTCGTTGCTGCACAGTTGAAGCATCATGCTGGACAGACTGGGCGGGCGAAGGTTCATTTTCCTGCAGCCACAGAACGTGTCTTAGTACGGAAGCCACTTGGAAGTGGCAAATGAAGAGGGGCCCCCACGGGGGCAACAGCCTCAGCATCCTATCTTTTCACTATGCTGAAGCACATGCTTAATGACGCCCACTGCCTGAGGTCCGTGCACATCCCAAAGGAGAGCTAAGGGGAGAACATGGGCTCCATCAGTCTTACTGAGGGCAGTGACTGCCCATAAGAAATGGAAGCCAGAGGGTGAGAGTGAGATGCCACCCCCTGAAATGGAAAGCCACTTCCACACCACTTCCAGCATCTCTCAGTTGCTCGCTCCTCGCACTGGTTCTGTGCTCCTAAAACTCTGTTACCTTGGAGTCTTCCTAACTCGGCTTTGCTCTGTGGCCTGACCACAGAGCATTGACCCTTAGAGGAGGAATGGCTTCACTGCATTTATCCAGTGACATAGGATGTTACAGATATCCAGGAATTAGGGCAAAGGCCAGGCCAGCCCCAGCTTGCTGATCTGAGGCCAAAGCCCGAGACCCTGCTCTCTTTGAACTGGCTCATAGCAAACATGAAGGCCTTGCCGAGGAAAGTTGAGGATGTGACTTGCTTGGTAACCCTTAAGAAATGAAAGTTGAGAGAATTCTCAGTGAGGAATGACTAAGCGTGATACTGTAAGCCAGGGACTTTCAAGTGCCTCCTCAACGATTTCCTACTTTTAAGGTTAACAACATTCCAGAAATCTAAAAAGATGCATAGAGAGTATTCCAAACTCCCTAGAGGAAGAGTTCAGATGCAAGGCATTGAATTTGCTGGGCTTTGAAGACAAGGAAATGTCAAAACCAAACTCAGGACAATATGTTAAGGGAACGGATGGGACTGTCTGGTGGGAGTGAAGGAGCCGTGAATAGAGGGAGTAGGACTGAACCTGAGCTAAATGACAAGACTTCTGGGCACCTCACACAGCTTCTCTGAGTGTCTGCCTCATTATTCCATGAGAACATTGGCCTATAAAGACTACAGATGCTCCCTGACTTACAATGGGGTTGCATCCCAATACCCCCTTCATAAGTTGAAAATATCATAAATCGAAAATGCATTTGATCCACCTAACCTACCAAACATCATAGCTTAGCCTAGTTGACCTTAAACAGGCTCAGAACATTGACATTAGTCTACAGCTGGGCAAAATCATCTAACACAAAGCCTATTTTATAATAAAGTATTGAATACCTCATGCAGTTTGTTGAATACTGTACTGAAGTATGGTTTCTAGTCAATGTGTATAACTTTTGCACCACTGTAAAGTTGAAAAACCCTAAGTCAAACCATCATAAAATCTGTATGTCTATGTGATGAGCCAGTTAAACACCCAATGGACTTTTACCCAAGGGATTGGTAAGTGGCCAAAATGATTGCGTTGGTTGATTCTTTGTCTGCTGGCTCTTTCCACAGAAGACTACCCCCTCACATGATGAGCCACAAAGGCATCTGAGGATGTCCAGCTCTCTTGGGTCACCCCAGATCCACCTGATGCTACATTCCTGGACCTGGGCCTGGCGCCAAGTTCTGCTCTTGACACTAGTCATCTGTTAGTTACCCCTCTGGACTGCCCCTTCTTCGTGTCTCCATGAGCTTGCTCCCAGACCCCAGGGCAGGGCTAATTCCATCAGGGCTCTGGACTGGGGGTCAGTTGCACCTGTGCCCAAAAGCCAGAGCCAAGAAGCTGCAATGTCCTTTGCTCACCACACTGCACTGGGTAGCACCTGGTGTATAGTCAGAGCACCAGGGTGAGAATGGACAAGGGCCAACTTGGACTCCTATTGTCTGAGGGGAATGCGGCTGTCGCTGCCCTGAACAGGCAAGTCAGAGAGGAGCTGGAACAGAGGCCTGATTTGGTTCCTTGCACCTGTTGGCACACCTCTCAATACAGGGTCTCAACAGGAGCTCTGGACTGAGAGTCACAATCATTTATACCCCCGGGTAAAAGTGTTCAAAAGAGAAAGGCTGGAGGGGACTCCCTGGCCAATGACAAACACAGTGTCCCTCTTCAGGAGCTGGAGAAGCTTAGGCTTCAACATGGAGAAACATGTGTCTGTCTCAAACCTACATCTGCCAATGTAGGCACATGTTTCCCTGCCAGGGGCCAGCTGGAAGCTTCCTGGAGCTCCTTATGCTTCTGGCCTCTTCATCTCACAAAGTGTTCAGCAGGGCAAAACCCTTAACAAGCTGGAACATAATCAAAACTCTAAATGCATTAGGTCATTTCTCCTGTAATGAGAAAGAAAAATCACAATAAAACAAATTCACATCAAGAACGTACTGAAAGAACAGTAACAATAGCCATATCCACAAAACAATCTTAGCCTTGTCACCAGCGAGGAGGCAACCTTAGGATGGTGGCTGTAAGGCCATGAAATCCCCAAGGAACCGTCCAACCATCCAACAAAAGAATCAATACTGGAGACGATTGCTGTTTCCCAAGGCAGAGAGCAGACACATGCATTGCGCCTTGGCAGTGACGACGCAAATGGAAACGCTTCTGCGGTCAATCTTCAGTGAATGCGATGATTTTATTAACTGATTCTTGAGTATCCAGGGCCCTCCTTAAACATTCTGGTGAAAGGACATTTGTAAGATACACAAAGAATTCACACACCCTACATCTTGACAAAATCAGACGCTTCATATCCTTTGTGGAAATGAGATCGAGAACAAAATAAAATATAAAAATCTTTTAAAATCCATGAAACAATGAGAAGAGAAGGGGATGAGGGGACAAGCAAAAAGAAAAGGGGCCACTTGCCTGGCCCTTTGGAGGCCTGGAAAGTTAAACGTGTCCTAAAGTCATGGCACTGGCCGCCCTCCAAAATCTGAGAGGCACCTCAAGGCATTTGGAAGAAAGCACCACTTGGCTGGGAAAAGTGGTACCAAGGGAGGCTTTCAGGCCAGGAATTACAGGGAAAGTAACAATCATGTTAATCAAGTGCCTAGAATTGGCTTCACACCGACTTTCTCTGAAACTATTGGCCAAGTATATCTTTCAGTTTATTTGCACAATTGACCAAAATTCCTTCTACCTTAGAACGTATTAACCTGATCTACTTGTTCTTAAGGTTCAGGAGATCGCAGATTCCTTTGAGAATCCAACAAAGCTATGTACCCTTTCCACCAAAAAATTATTGCCGGCACACACGTCTCAACGAATTAACAAGGACCCGAAGCCAACTCATAGACCCTGGTTTGAAACCCCCGTGCTAAAGTGGGCTCCATGTGGGACCCAGGGACCAAGGATGGGCACAGTTTCATTTCCCAAGTTTCAATATCAGGGGCCGATCATCTACGCGAGGTGATGAGATCACTCTAATCACAAGAGAAAGGCACCTTAGCGCCTCCCAAGTTTGCCTTGGGAATTTAGCATCCTCACTGGTTATCGTGGAGGCGTCCATCCAGCCTGGCCAGGGCCCTTTCTCCCAGGGGCCTTCAGGCATTTACAAAACACCAGATGGCACGACTCTTCTAGGCAGGTATGAGACAGGACAACCTATTAGTACTCAAATCAGGGACTGTCTCCATTAGGGTTGTGTGTGTGTGTGTGTGTGTCCATGCACGCATGCACCTGGGAATCTCAGGCCATCTCAGTGGGCTGGTTGGGTTCATCTAGACTCACCTGAGCCATTTCTTCACTTTGGAGCATTTCTCCAAAGAAATTATGGGTAAAACCAACATCACAAATGATGTAATGATTTGGCCCAGAAGTGATCCTCATCACTTCCCCTCCCAGCCCTTTGGCTGGGAGCAGTGCTATGGCCCTGTCTGAGAAGGGAGGAAAATAGAAACTCCCTGTGGTCCACCAGAGCAGAGCACTGGATCCAGGCAAGCTCAGGAGCTCTCCTCCACACACTCTTTACACAGGAATCAGAGACACCAATGGGAAAAAGGACATGCTGTAGGTCACTGTCTAGAAAGGGCACAGCCAAGACTCCAGCCTGGGTCTGTCGTACAAAGTTTCCATGCCCCAAATCACAGTCAGAGCGCAGTGGGGGTAAACAAAGGGAAGGCAGAAGCAAAGAACTTCCTTGCTCTGTGTGATGTGCTTTCAGATCTCAAGGAGCTTTCTGCATGCTGCGGGACCACCTGCCCTGGGAGAGTCTGGGGTCTACAGGCCTCCCCGCATTCCACTACTGGGGAGAGCACACTGATGACAGCCCTCGCCTGGTGTTACTGATGTCTTGGCATGTTGGCCATGCAATAAGCAGATTTTCATCTCACCTCTGACTTGGTGGCACACGATGAGCCTCCTGGTGAGCTTGAGGGTCGTGCTGCAACATTCCATTTCTATTGCATCAGTGTCACTGGGGCACACAGAGCACACCTTCCTGCAGCCCCAAACCAACAGGCTCCCCCAACAAGGCCCCTCCCCACACAGGGACCAGGGTGGCAAAGGGTGCACAATGCACTCTTCCTGTGGCCTATTGAGAAGGAGTGGGCAGGGCACGGAGGCAGTGGGGAGGCTGTGAAGGAAGGTTTGCCTTCATTTTAAGGTTTGGTGCTTTTAGGCATAAACTCTGAGTTTCTTTCCTAACACCATGCCCACAGCCAGGAGGCTGGGAAATCAGGCTTGCTGGGGCTCAGACCTGAGTAGCTAGTCTTCATGCTCTGAGCCAAAGAGCACAGCAGGGTCTGTGCCTGGGGTCAGTGTCCTCACAGCAGCAGCACCTGTGGCCCATAGCCATGACTGAACTATGGCCCTGGGGTCCTGGGTGGCACACCACCCCCCAGTATCAACTAGGAAGGGTCTGGAGTCAAGCTTCTGCCCCTACATTGTGTTGGCTGCCTCTTTCCTACACAATGTTTAGGGGTTTGCTTGATTTATTTTGAGAGCAAATTACTATCACAATTGGAGAGCCCTGAGCCCCTCGCCTGCCCCAGGACTGTCCTCATCCCCCCGCGCTTTCTCTCTCTATCTCTCTCTCTCCCCTGTACGCTGCCACCCATGCAGCTGATGCGACACAGCTGCGGAGTGATTTAACGCGGGGATCATTCCTGTCTTACACTCTGACTTGGGAGAAAACCTGGATGTTTTTGCGCATAATAGAGCTACTTTCCTCACTCAGCATCAGCATTTACAGGCTGTACAACTCACTCTTCCTGGAATTTGCTCTTCTTGTTCTTGTAATCCTGGGCTGAGTGATGCCATGCCTCCCTGTTCTCTGCTTCCTGCAAGGATTTTTTTTTTTCTCTTTGGCTGGCCACATTTGATCCATTAGAAGCCTCCGCGTTTTTTCCCTTCCATTTTCCCCTTTCCATCCCCCCTTTCAGTCCACCCTGAGGGTTTCTGAATAAAGCCGGAGGAGTGCATTCCCGCCTTTGACTCACGCTGCTCCAGCTGAAAGTTCACTGAATTTCCTTATGCACCAAGAAGCTTCACACTGAGTACCTCTGAGAAACTCTTACTCACTTGATTACAGCATTGCTAAACTTTTGGCAGAACACGTGTTTACCCATTTAATTATCATTATTCAGTGTTTCTCCCACTCGGATTTCTGGTTTTACATATTATATCATTTTTGGCTGAGCAGACGTGTGGGGAGTGGTAGATATAAAGGGGAAAAAGATACAGTGGATCCTGCTGTGCACCTAACTTTAGTTTTTTCTCCCCAGGACGACTGTCTGCGAGCTATCCATGTCACCAAGCAAATATTCTTTTCTTTAAATCACTTTTCTTTTGTTTTCAGAAAAAGTCCCTTCCATTGGTCCTCCCCTCATTGGGTCTTACTCATGCCTCAATCACTTCCTACTGGGGTTATAGATGGTTTTTGTTTCACGACATCTAAAATGATGTCTTTTGAATGAATATCCAAGGAGCCAAACAGACATAGAAAGATTGATTCTGGAAAATAAAATATTAGTCATTTGCTTTCCTCACTTGGGAAACACGCTGAAGGATTAAAATTCAAATCAGTCATCCAGATTGCCAAGGTTTTCGTCATGCCAATCAATCTCGTAATGCAAATCCAGAATCAACTTCATCTATTCACATATGCCTTTCTTTTTTTGGTGGATTTGTGGGTGACCATTTCTAAGCCACTGGCCAGGGAAGACAAGAGAGGATGACCCCTCTATGTGAACCGCAGGTCACTAGCCCATGAGCCCAGCTGTCTCCAGGAGAGAACTGAGGAGCTTCTGCAAAGGACACATTGACCTCTGGGATGCCCTGGCCTGAAAGGACCCCCACATTTGACTCTGCTCTAACTATCTGTCTCGTCACTGTTTTGTTCCCCACTGCTCCCCACCAGGGCTCCTGGCTCTAAGTCCACTCGAGGACAAAGGCGCCAGCTGAGAAGGTATGGTCCGAGAACATCTTGCCTGCAAGGGGCCATGCTCTGGTCCCAGCCTCGGCTCATGTGGGCAGCTGACACATCTTGCCATGAGTGGGAACTGCGGGTTCACCCTTGTCTTTGTCGTCCAGCACGTGGCCCTCAGGGAGCAGCCTTTCCTCACAGTCACCCGCTTCCCTCTGGGCCTTGACCCTGCTCCTGCAGAGAAGGCTACGTGCTCACCAAAAATGTGTGCTCATCTCTGAGTGTGGGGTGGTGCCCGGAGACAGCCGTGTCCAGCAGCAGCCCTGCCGGGGACGACGTTTCCCCCTTCCCTTGCTTCCAGGCAAGGCCAAGGCCAAGTGACTAGTTCTTGCCAGAGGAATGTCGGCAGATGTGCTGAGTGTCGTTTCTGAGGCAGACATGACTGAGCCTTCCCTCCACTCTCCAGCTGGAGAAGGAGCAGATCCAGGGGCCTGGGGGATGGCAAAGTCACGAGAGGGAGAGATCCAGGTCTCTATGGACGGGTCGCCGTTGCCCAAGCACGTCTGCCTCGGACTGCTGTTCCATAGAGTGGAACACAAAGGCCTACATGCCAAACCGCTGAGATGCAGGGGGTCATTTGTTCCAGCAGCCAGTGTCCCTTCAGCCTCCAACGGCCGTCTTCATCCCTCCCCCTCTGGAGCTGCTGAGTTCCTGGCAGAGCTCCCTGGGTGTGGCTGCCTGTCCTGAGCCTGCCACTTCCCAAGGGGCTAATTTCCCCACAACAGCTGAGACCAGCACCCTGAGGGCCAGCAGCAGTGGCAGCTTCAAACCTCCAAGTCTTTTTTATTTTATTTTAATTATTTATTTATTTTTTGAGATGGAGTCTCACTCTGTTGCCCAGGCTGGAGTGCAGTGGCACAATCTTGGCTCACTGCAACCTCTGCCTGCCGGGTTCAAGTGATTCTCCTGTCTCAGCCTCCTGAGTAGCTGGGATTACAGGTGCACACCACCACGCCCAGCTAATTTTTGTATTTTTATTAGAGACGGGGTTTCCCCATGTTGGTCAGGCTGGTCTCGAACTCCTGACCTCAGGTTATCCACCTGCCTCAGCCTCCCAAAGTGCTGGGATTACAGGTGTGAGCCACTGCATCCAGCCTCCAAGTCTTTTGTTAAGATGACTTCCATCCCTTCAGGGCATGTCCAGCAGATGCTGCCCAGGCTGCTGTGAGGGGGACAAGGGCTCATTCCCCAGTAGGCGCGAAGGGAGGCTGTACGGGGGTCAGCTCCCCCAGGGTGCAAATCTGCACCCAGACTCCACAAGGAGCCTAGCCTGTCCCTCTCTCAGTTCTCAGCCTGCTGAACAGGAGAATGACGCTTCCTGCATGGTGGCTAGAGTCTTTCAAAGGATAAGACAGCTAACGTGGCTGGTGCAAGGGCTCAGGAAACATCAGCTCCCTTCTGCCCTCCTTTCTGAGTAGGAAACTATGAGGCTGAAACTCATCTAGAAAGGCAAAGAGGGAAACCCCCCTAAAACCCCAAGACAGGTCAGGTGCGGTGGCTCATGCCTATAATCCCAGCACTTTGGGAGGCCGAGGCAAGCAGATCACCTGAGGTTGGGCGTTTGAGACCAGCCTGACCAACATGGAGAAAGCCCATCTCTCCTAATAATACAAAAATTAGCTGGACGTGGTGGCGCATGCCTGTAATCCCAGCTACTTGGGATGCTGAGGCACAAGAATCACTTGAACCCGGGTGGCCGGGGTTGCAGTGAGCGGAGATCACACCATTGCACTCCAGCCTGGGTAACAAGAGTGAAACTCCATCTCAAAAAAGAAAAAAAAAAAAACCAAGACAGGCAGGCAAACCAGACAGGGTGCAGTCACTTCTGCCCATGCCCTTCCCAATTAGGGCTGAACTCTGCCAGCCTTCCAGCATTCCAGGGAGGTGACATCTGGGCCAGGGGTCCCCAGCGGCCAGCCCAGGCCCACCGTGACCCACGCCCCAGAACACACCACAGTGGCGTGCAGGGTGCTGTTGGGACCCCCTTCGCACCACACCTAGGGTCAGCTGGTGGCAGGAAGGAAGCTGCTTTCAGAGCTCTTTAAAATAGCCCTTGATTATGACAAAGCCAAAAAATAATAGATGCTGATGAGGTTGCTGAGAAAAGAGAACACTTACACACTGTTGGTGGAAGTGTAAATTAGTTCAGCCATTGTGGAAGACAGTGTGGTGATTCCTCAAAGAGCTAAAAACAGAACTACCATTCAAGCCAGCAATCCCATTACTGTGTATATACCCAAAGGAATAGAAATCATTCTACCATAAAGACACATGCACGCGCATGTTCACTGCAGCTCTAGTCACAATAGCTAAGACATGGAATCAACCTACATGCCGATCAGTGACAGACTGGATAAAGAAAATGTGGTACATATACTCCACAGAATACTAAGCAGCCATAAAGAAGAACAAGATCATGTCCTTTGCAGGGACATGCATGGAGCTGGAGACCATCATCCTTAGCAAACTAACCCAGGAACAGAAAACTAAATCCCACATGTTCTCACCTATAAGTGGAAGCTAAATGATGAGAACACATGGACACATAGAGGGGAACGACACACACTGGGGCCTCCTGGAGGGTGGAGGCTGGGAGGAGGGAGAGGATCAGAAAAATAGCTATTGGGTACTAGGCTTACTTCCTGGGGACTAGATCTGTCCAATAAACCCCCGTGACACACGTTTACCTGCACATGTACCCCTGAACAAACCTGGACATGTATTCCTGAACCTAAAATTTAAAAAAACCTGCACATGTACCCCTGAACAAACCTGGACATGTATTCCTGAACCTAAAATTTAAAAAAACCTGCACATGTACTCCTGAACCTAAAATAACAGTTTTTTAAAATCATCCCTAGCTATATGAACTTAAATGGATGAATGAATATATCAGTCAATCGGCGCCTGGGGTGTGCGACCACCTGCCTCCATCTCGGATGGAGAATCAGTGCTCTCCCGTTGATCTTGTCCTGATGCAGATGCAGCCCAGGCTGCACTCTAGAAAGGCCACAGCTACTTTCCAGCCAGCTGCCTGACAAGGAGGGAACACAAGGGTTGTTCTCCTGGAGCAGCTCCAGCTCCACTGTCCTCGGGGGCCTGCCTCACCCTCCACATCTCTTTCAGCACCTGGGCAGCCCTACCCTGGTGTCCTAGGAAGTGCGCCTCATGTCCTGCACTCCACCAGAGCATCTCCTGGAACCGCAGCATGGGAGCCCGCTTGTCATCGGGGGTCTTTTTGAGACTCTGGCCTTCGTCTCAATCCATCCATGAGCACAGGGTGCCTGGACGTGGCTTGCCTTAACCCCACTTCTGCAGAATGTCTGCTCTCAAGGAAACTCAGCCAAGACACCAAATTCCATAGGATGTGTCTGGTGACCCTGAAGAGGAATTCAGAACCTCTCATTTCAAATGGAATCAGATACTGAAGGATGATATTGGTCCTCTGTCCTTCCCTAAGGCCTGAGAGTGTCTAAATGTCAGCCAGGACAAACTCTGTTTGGGGAAAGTAGGGTAACTTGTTTAAAGCCCTGGAGATCATAAGTGGAATTACATTTTTTTTTATATGCAGGGGTTCTTGGGGAGCTCAGGATGGCCACTGCTCCTCCTTTCTCAGGAGGGCCCAGCACTAAGGAGGAAATAAGGAAGTCACCTCCATCCTTGCCCTAAAGAGGTGCTTCATCGAGGCAACTCTTTCCTGCTCTGTGGCCAAGACCTGAGAGCCCTCCAAGGCCAGCTTCCAGAATAAAAAGGGAGATGACAACTTCGGAGCATAGGGGCAAAACGTCTCCTCTCTGGAATGATGAGCCCAGATTCTCTTCCAGACCCACAGGACAAAATCATGAGTATTTTTGGAGGATGGAGAGATGAAACCCTTCCTTTCTTCTCCGCAGATGGAGCTACAGCCACTAGTGCCTCAGCACTTCCAAAAAGGCCCACATGCCAGCCAGGCCCCCAAAATTAAAGGAGCAGTTCATATATTCAGCAAGAGGAAGGGAGAGGAAAACGTGTGTAGATGACAGTTCTGCATGGTAGGGGCAGGGACAAAAGGGGCTATCAAAAATAGAACCAGGAGACCCACCCCCCCAGGGACACTTTCTGGCCTTGGGGCCCACTAGTAAAGTCTCAACCACAGCAGAGTCCACAGGAAACCACCCCCTGCCTGCTCAGATGGCCCTCAAGGAACTTTGAGATTTAGAGAAGACTCTGTTAGAGTCCACGATAAAAGAGCCTGTGAAGAAATAAGATCTGGAGCTTTTGTCTACTGCGGTATTTGACTGGAAATATCAATTGCTTCTAGAGTTACAGACCCAACCCTGCATTAAAATACCCTTTCATGCCTGAAATGCTAGCAAGTGTTTAAAGCACCCTTCATTTATGGATGCTGCAAAACCATCAGACTTCAGAGTTTTTTGATAGAGGTAGTTCAACGACATTCAAACCACCTTTGCGAAAATTATAACAGTGAGAAAATGATGACAGTAAAAGTGACCTGACCTAACCAACTCCATCTTGCCTTTAACCTCCAAACTGCCCTTGGTCATTCCTGATTGTGGGCCAACCTAACTTTAGGAGAAATTTAGTCTATAGTTTAAATGATAACAGCCCTCCCCCCAAACTAAACTGCCTCTGTAAAACTAATGAAGGCCAGTGGCTTCGGCAGCTTAGAGGAGCCTGAATTCATAGTTAAACTATTATCAGCCACGACTCCAGAGGTCATAAGATTTGTAACTTCCCCAATTACTCCTGTAAATAACGTCATCACTGTAGAGCCTGAGACTGGCCTTTTGAGATGTGTTTTCAGACTTTTGCATTTCTGACTGCTGGACGACTCCACCAGGACCAGCAACTCCTGTGGCCCCCAGCCAGAAGCGGACTCAGTGCATGAGGACCATTTTCCACACCCCCATGATCATATCCCCAACCAGTCAGCAACACCCATTCTCTAGCCCCCCGCCCACCAAATTATATTTAGAAAACACTAGCCTCCAAATTTTCAGGGTGGCTTATTTGAGTAATAATAAAACTCCAGTCTCCTGTTCAGCCAGCTCTGTGTGTATTAACTCCCTCTCTACTACAATTCCCCTGTGTTGGGAAATGGGCTCTCTTTGGGCAGTGGGCAAGAAGAACCTGTTGTGCGGTAACAGCATCAACCACTTCATTACCAAACACTAATGAAACAGAAAGGCCTCATTTTAGAGGGACTGACCCTTGAGTGAGCAGATCCATCTGCCGGAGATTTTCCAAGGCTCCTGGCCTGCTCCCCACACCCAGTAGCCATCAAGTCAACTCTTGAAGGCAGCGTGGATGTCTGAATTCCTCCAATCAGGGGTAGGATTTGCACTCCACACAGCTCTCTGTGTCTCCATATACAAGGTCTGGCCACATGCCTCAAGTTTCTCAACTTGCGAAGACACAAAGAGGACATTCTGACAGGATGTGTCATGAGGTTTGTGAAAGAGGGTCCCTATGGGGCACAGCCACTGTCTGAGTTAGAAGAAAAGTGGCGCCCAGTCCTTTGTGCCCACGAAACCTTCCTCACCCCCACAGGCTGGCCAGTCTCTTCTCTCTCCCCGAATCTGATCAGGTGCATAAAGGCTTCCGGATAATGGATTGTTGTTACGAGTTGCCTTTGCAACACTTTTATCTTCATCTTTTCTCCAGATGTCATAACATGACGGTCATCATGTTCATTTGTTTTCTTAAGAAATTCGTGCTAAGCACCAGGTGCTAGATGAAAAAGGAGTCCCATGTCCACAAAGCTCACAGTTTTGTGGGAAGGAGAGTCCCACAAGCAGGTGATACAGGGAATAACAAGACTCCCCACCTACTCTGGGGTGGTCAGAGAAGGCTTCCTGCAGGACAGGATGTCTCGGCCGAGACCTTTGGAATGCCTCGGATTCAACCAGCAGAAGGGAGAAACTGAAATGGCATGGGAACCTAGCCAGACTCAGGCCTCAGAAGCAGCAGACACAGAGACAGTGAGGTGAGAGAGAATGTCGCACTTGGGGAAATGGCTGAGATGCCAAGGAGAGATGAGGGGGGCCCACAGGCCCACAAGAAGCTTTAATTGCACCAGGCAAGGTGGCTCATGACTATAATCCCAGCACTTTGGGAGGCTGAGGTGGGTGAATCACTTGAGGTCAGGAGTTCGAGACTAGCCTGGCAAACATGGTGAAACCCCATCTCTACTGACAATACAAAAATTAGCCAGGTGTGATGGTGGCACATCTGTAATCCTACCTGCTGTGGAGGCTGACGCAGGAAAATTGCTTGAACCCAGTATGCGGAGGTTGCAGTGAGCCGAGATCATTGTGCCACTGCACTCCAGCCTGGGTGACAGAATAAGACTCCATCTCAAAACACACACACACACACACACACACACACACACACACACACACACACACACACAAACTTAAAAACTAAAAATAAAAAGAAGCTTTAATTTCACCCCAGGGGCAACATCAGGACAGAAACCTGGCCTGAGAATGGCTGACAGGTGAGTCTGAGTCAGCTGCCATATGTCATAAACTATAAGATGCCATCAATTTTAAGCCACAACCTGTTTCAGAAATGTTAAAATGTGAAAAACTGTCAATATTAGAATATGAGAGATAGAAGGCCACTCCATTGAATGAAGAAAAAATAGTATCAGCTCAAAGCAACCCTTGCACCAGAGGAGTGAGGCAGTCCCACCTGGGGAATGCAGAGTGTGAGCTGGGGAGAGGAGGTTGCAAATAGCACCACTTTGCTGGGGACAATTGTATGCCCCTATATGGCCTACTCTCAACAATTTTTCCCAGGCCAAACAGATAAAAGAAAACCTCGGCCAGGTGCAGTGGCTTATGCCTATAATCCCAGCACTTTGGGAGGCTGAAGCAGGCGGATCATGAGGTCAGGAGTTCAAGACCAGTCTGACCAACATGGTGAAACCTCATCTCTACTAAAAATACAAAAATTAGCCAGGTGTGGTGGTGCTTGCCTGTAATCCAAGCTATTCAGGAGGCTGAGGCAGGAGAATTGCTTGAACCTAGGACGCGGAGGTTACAGTGAGCTGAGATCACACCACTGCACTCTAGCCCTCCAGCCTGGCGACAGAGCAAGACTCCAACTAAAAAAAAAAAAAGATTCCATTCCAAGATGGCCGAATAGGAACAGCTCCAGTCTGCAGCTCCCAGCGTGACAGATGCAGAAGATGGGTGATTTCTGCATTTCCAACTGAGGTACCTGGTTCATCTCACCAGGGCTGGTTGGACAGTGGGTGCAGCCCACAGAGGGCAAGTCAAAGCAGGGCGGGGCATTGCCTCATCCAGGAAGCACAAGGGGTCAGGGGATTTCCTTTTCCTAGCCAGGGGAAGCGTAACAGACTGTACCTGGAAAAATGGGACACTCCCACCCAAATACTGCGCTTTTCCAACGGTCTTAGCAAACGGCACACCAGGAGATTATATGCCACATCCACAGAAGCTTGCTCACTGCTAGTCTGAGATCAAACTGCGAGGCAGCAAGCCTGGCAGGGGGAGGGGTGTCCGCCATTGCTGAGGCTTGAGTAGGTAAACAAAGCAGCCAGGGAAGCTTGAACTGAGTGGAGCCCACCTCAGCTCACCAAGGCCTGCTGCCTCTGTAGTCTCCACCTCTGGGGGCAGGGCATAGCTGAACAAAAGGCAGCAGAAACTTCTGCAGACTTAAACGTCCCTGTCTGACAGCTCTGAAGAGAGCAGTGGTTCTGCCAGCACAGGGTTTGAGCTCTGAGAATGGACAGACTGCCTCCTCAAGTGGGTGACTGACCCCCGTGTAGCCTAACTGGGAGACACCTCCCAGTAGGGGTCGACTGACACCTCATACAGGCAGGTGCCCCTCTGGGACGAAGCTTCCAGAAGAAGGATCAGGCAGCAATATTTGCTGTTCTGCAATATTTACTGTTCTGCAGCCTCTGCTGGTGATACCCAGGCAAACAGGGTCTAGAGTGGACCTCCAGCAAACTCCAACAGACCTGCAGCTGAGGGACCTGTTAGAAGGAAAACTAACAAACAGAAAGGAATAGCATCAACATCAACTAAAAGGACATCCACACCAAAACCCCATCTGTAGGTCACTAACATCAAAGACCAAAGGTAGAAAAAACCACAAAGATGGGGAGAAACCAGAGGAGAAAAGCTGAAAATTCTAAACACCAGAGAGTCTCTTCTCCTCCAAAGGGTCACAGCTCCTCGCCAGCAGCAGAACAAAGCTGGACAAAGAATGACTTTGACAAGCTGACAGAAGTAGACTTCAGAAGGTCGGTAATAACAAACTTCTCTGAGCTAAAGGAGGATGTTTGAACCCATCACAAGGAAGCTAAAAACCTTGAAAAAAGATTAGACAAATGGCTAACTAGAATAAACGGTGTAGAGAAGACCTTAAATGACCTGATAGAGCTGAAAACCATGGCATGAGAACTACGTGACACATGCACAAGCTTCAATAGCCAATTTGATCAAGTGTAAGAAAGGGTATCAGTGATTCAAGATCAAATTAATGAAATAAAGCAAGAAGAGAAGTTTAGAGAAAAAAGAGTAAAAAGAAATGAACAAAGCCTCCAAGAAATATGGGACTATGTGAAAAGACAAAATCTACATCTGACTGGTGTACCTGAAAGTGACAGGGAGAACGGAACCAAGTTGGAAAACACTTTTCACGATATTATCCAGGAGAACTTCCCCAACATAGCAAGGCAGGCCAGCATTCAAATTCAGGAAATACAGAGAACACCACAAAGATACTCCTTGAAAAGAGCAAACCCAAGACACATAATTGTCAGATTCACCAAAGTTGAAATGAAGGAAAAAATGTTAAGGGCAGCCAGAGAGAAAGGTCGGGTTACCCACAAAGGGAAGCCCATCATCAGACTAAGAGCTGATCTCTCAGCAGAAACTCTACAAGCCAGAAGAGAGTGGGGACCAATATTCAACATTCTTAAAAAAGAATTTTCAACCCAGAATTTCATATCCAGCCAAACTAAGCTTCATAAGTGAAGGAGAAATAAAATCCTTTACAGACAAGCAAATGCTGAGAGATTTTGTCACCACCGGGCCTGACTTACAAGAGCTCCTGAAGGAAGCACTGAACATGGAAAGGAACAACCTGTACCAGCCACTGCAAAAACATGCCAAATTGTAAAGACCATCGAGGCTAGGAAGAAACTGCATCAACTAATGGGCAAAATAACCAGCTAACATCATAATGACAGGATCAAATCCACACATAACAATATTAACCTTAAATGTAAATGGGCTAAATGTCCCAATTAAAAGACACAGACACAAATTGGATAAATAGTCAAGACCCATCAGTGTGCTGTATTCAGGAGACCCATCTCACATGCAGAGACACACATAGGCTCAAAATAAAGGGATGGAGAAAGATCTACCAAGCAAATGGAAAACAAAAAAAAGCAGGGGTTGCAATCCTAATCTCTGATAAAACAGACTTCAAACCAACAAAGATCAAAAGAGACAAAGAAGGCCATTACATAATGGTAAAGGGATCAATTCCACAAGAAGAGCTAACTATCCTAAGTATATATGCACCCAATATAGGAGCACCCAGATTCATAAAGCAAGTCCTTAGAGACCTACAAAGAGACTTAGACTCCCACACAATAATAATGGGAGACTTTAACACCCCGCTGTCTGTATTAGACAGATCAACGAGACAGAGGTTAACGAGGATATCCAGGAATTGAACTCAGCTCTGCACCAAGTGGATCTAATAGACATCTACAGAACTCTCCACCCCAAATCAACAGAATATACATTCTTCTCAGTACCACATCATACTTAGTCCAAAACTGACCACATAGTTGGAAGTAAAGCACTCCTCAGCAAATGTAAAAGAACAGAAATCGTAACAAACTCTCTCTCAGACCACAGTGCAATCAATTAGAACTCAGGATTAAGAAACTCACTCAAAACTGCACAAATACATGGGAAATGAACAACCTGCTCCTGAATGACTACTGGGTAAATAACGAAATGAAGGCAGAAATAAAGATGTTTTTTGAAACCAATGAGAACAAAGACACAACATATCAGCATCTCTGGGACACATTTAAAGCAGTGTGTAGAGGGAAACTTATAGCACTAAATGCCCACAAGAGAAAGCAGGAAAGATCTAAAATTGACACCCTAACATCACAATTAAAAGAACTAGAGAAGCAAGAACAAACACATTCAAAAGCTAGCAGAAGGCAAGAAATTACTAAGATCAGAGCAGAACTGAAGGAGACAGAGACACAAAAATCCCTTCAAAAAATCAATGAATCCAGGAGCTGGTTTTTTGAAAAGATCAACAAAATTGATAGACCGCTAGCAAGACTAATAAAGAAGAAAAGAGAGAAGAATCAAATAGATGCAATAAAAAATGATAAAGGGGATATCACCACTGATCCCACAGAAATACAAATTACCATCAGAGAATACTATAAACACCTCTACGCAAATAAACTAGAAAATCTAGAAGAAATGGATAAATTCCTGGACACGTACACCCTCCCAAGACTAAATCAGGAAGAAGTTGAATCTCTAAATAGACCAATAACAGGCTCTGAAATTGAGGCAATAATTAATAGCCTACCAACCAAAAAGAGTCCAGGACCAGATGGATTCACAGCCGAATTCTACGAGAAGTACAAAGAGAAGCTGGTACCATTCCTTCTGAAATTATTCCAATCAATAGAAAAAGAGAGAATCCTTCCTAACTCATTTTATGAGGCCAACATCATCTTGATACCAAAGCCTGGCAGAGACACAACCAAAAAAGAGAATTTTAGACCAATATCCCTGATGAACATTGATGTGAAAATCCTCAATAAAATACTGGTAAACTGAATCCAGCAGCACATCAAAAAGCTTATCCACCATGATCAAGTGGGCTTCATCCCTGGGATGCAAGGCTGGTTCAACATACGCAAATCAATAAATGTAATCCATCACATAAACAGAACCAATGACAAAAACCACATGATTATCTCAATGGATGCAGAAAAGGCCTTCAACAAAAGTCAACAGCCCTTCATGCTAAAAACTCTCAATAAACTAGGTATTGATGTAACATATCTCAAAATAATAAGAGCTATTTATGACAAACCCACAGCCAATATCATACTGAATGGGCAAAAACTGGAAGCATTCCCTTTGAAAACTGGCACAAGACAAGGATGCCCTCTCTCACCACTCCTATTCAACATAGTATTGGCAGTTCTGGCCAGGGCAATCAGGCAGGAGAAATAAATAAAGGGTATTCAATTAGGAAAAGAGGAAGTCAAATTGTCCCTGATTGCAGATGATATGATTGTATATTTAGAAAACCCCATCATCTCAGCCTAAAATCTCCTTAAGCTGATAAGCAACTTCAGCAAAGTCTCAGGATACAAAATCAATGTACAAAAATCACAAGCATTCCTATACACCAATAACAGACAAACAGAGAGCCAAATCATGAGTGAACTCTCTTTCACAATTGCTACAAAGAGAATAAAATACCTAGGAATCCAACTTACAAGGGATGTGAAGGCCCTCTTCAAGGAGAACTACAAACCACTGCTCAATCAAATAAAAGAGGACACAAACAAATGGAAGAACATTCTATGCTTATGGATAGGAAGAATCAATATCGTGAAAATGGCCATACTGCCCAAGGTAATTTATAGATTCAATGTCATCCCCATCAAGCTACCAATGACTTTCTTCACAGAGTTAGAAAAAACTACTTTAAACTTTATATGGAACCAAAAAAGAGCCCAAATTGCCAAGACAATCCTAAGCAAAAAGAACAAAGCTCGAGGCATCACACTACTTGACTTCAAACTATACGACAAGGCTACAGTAACCAAAACAGCATGGTACTGGTACCAAAACAGAGATATAGATCAATGGAACAGAACAGAGGCCTCAGAAATAACACCACACATCTACAATCATCTGATCTTTGACAAACGTGACAAAAACAAGAAATGGGGAAAGGATTCCCTATTTGATAAATGGTGCTGGGAAAACTGGCTAGCCATATGTAGAAAGCTGAAACTAGATCTCTTCCTTACATCTTATACAAAAATTAATTCAAGATGGATTAAAGACTTAAATGTTAGACCTAAAACCATAAAAACCCTAGAAGAAAACCTAGGCAATACCATTCAGGACATAGGCATGGGCAAGAACTGCATGACTAAAACACCAAAAGCAACGGCAACAAAAGCCAAAATTGACAAATGGGATCTAATTAAACTAAAGAGCTTCTGCACAGCAAAAGAAACTACCATCTGAATGAACAGGCAACCTACAGAATGGGAGAAAATTTTTGTAATCTACCCATCTGATAAAGGGGTAATATCCAGAATCTACAAAGAACTTAAGCAAATTTACAAGAAAAAAACAAACAACCTCATCAAAAAGTGGGCAAAGGATATGAACAGACACTTCTCAAAAGAAGACATTTATGCAGCCAACAGACACATGAAAAAATGCTCATCATCACTGGTCATCAGAGTAATGCAAATCAAAACCACAATGAGATAGCATCTCACAGTAGTCAGAATGGCGATCATTAAAAAGTCAGGAAACAACAGATGCTGGAGAGGATGTGGAGAAATAGGAACACTTTTACACTGTTGGTGGCAGTGTAAACTAGTTCAACCATTGTGGAAGATGGTGTGGCAATTCCTCAAGGATCTAGAACTAGAAATACCATTTGACCCAGCCATCCCATTACTGGGTATATACCCAAAGGATTATGAATCATGCTACTATAAAGACACATGCACACATATGTTTATTGTGGCACTATTCACAATAGCAAAGTCTTGGACCCAACCCAAATGTCCATTAGTGATAGACTGGTTTAAGAAAATGTGGCATATATACACCAAGGAATACTATGCAGCCATAAAAAAGGATGAGTTCATATCCTTTGCAGAGACATGGATGAAGCTGGAAACTATCATTCTCAGCAAACTATCACAAGGACACAAAAACCAAACACCGCATGTTCTCACTCATAGGTGGGAATTGAACAATGAGAACACGTGGACATGGGGCAGGGAACATCACACACTGGGGCCTGTGGTTGGGGGAGGGATAGCATTAGGAGATATACCTAATGTAAATGACAAGTTAATGGGTGCAGCAAACCAACATGGCACATGTGTACCTATGTAACAACCTGCACGTTGTGCACATGTACTCTAGAACTTAAAGTATATATAAAAAAAACTTTCACATACCAAAAAATGGATTCAAAACCTCATCTCAGTCTGAAAAAAAAAAAGTAAGCCTCAAGGCCTAATTAAAAATATATATATGAAGCAAAGGAAATGCTTGAACACTTGGTAAATTAGTACAGCCATTGTGGAAAACTCTGTAGAGGTTCCTCAAAAAAATAAAAATAGAACTACCATAGATCCAGCAATCACCCTTCTGGTGATTTAGCCAAAAGATTTGAGATCAGTATGTGAAACAGGTATCTGCACTCCCATGTTCACTGTGGCATTATTCACAATAGCCAAGATATAGAATCAACCTAAGCGTCCATCAACAGATGAACGGATAAGGGAAATGTGGTACATATATACAATGGAGTACTATTAGCTTTAAAAAGAAGGAAATTCTGCCATTTGCAGCCACATGGATGGAATTGAAGAACATTATGCTAAGTGAAATAAGCCAGGCACAGGAAGACAAATACCACATGTTCTCACTTACATGTGGAATTGAAAATAAGCAGATGGCTGGGCATGGTGGCTGATGCCTGTAATCTCAGTACTTTGAGAGGCTGAGATGGGAAGATCGCTGGAGAGTTAGAGACCATCCCTGGCAACATAGTGATACCCCCATCTCAACAAAAGATAAAAAAAAAATAGCCAGGTGTGGTGGCACAGGCCTGTGGGCCCAGCTACTCCGGAGGCTGAGTCGGGAGGATTGCTTGAGCCTGAAAGGTCGAAACTGCAGTGAGCCAGGGTCACGCCACTGCACTCTAGCCTGGGTGACAGAGTGAGACCTTATCTCAAAAAAAAAAAAAAAAAAAAAAAAGGGAAAGGGAGAGGGGAAGGAGGGAGGGAAGGGAGCAGAGGATAGAATGGCAGTTACCAGAGCCAGGGGTTAGGGAAAATTGGAAGCCAATGGTCAAAGGGTACAGGGCCTCAATTAAAAGGAGGAGGAATTTTATTTTCCTTGGAGATATAGTGCACATCATAATAAAATAGTAAATAATAATGTATAGTACATTTTAACATCGCTAAGAGAGTAAACTTCAAATGTTCTCACCACAAAAAAATGAAAAGTTCTGAGGTGATATGTTAATTAGCTTGATTTAATTTTTTCACATTGTATTCATGAATGAAAACAACACTTTGTACTCCATAAACATATACAACTATAATTTATCAATCTACAATTAAAAACAGAAAAGTCCAAAAATGGGTTCCCTAAGTGGGACGTGGAGATGAAAAGTACAACCTGTGCTTTTCTGAGGGGGCACATTTGGGCCGATCTCACGCATATGAGGCTCCCACCCACACAGAGCTGCCTTTCCAAGCCCACACTCAACAGCAACCCCCAGACTGGCCCCTGCTCTGTGTCCCACCCTCTACTGAGGCTGTGGCTGTCCTGCGTCTGCCGGATGGTCAGCATTCACACACCATATTTCCTGGTTGACATTTTCCCCTCTTTTTAACATTTCTGAATTCATGATGACTTTTACAATCGACGCGTATGTTAAGATGGTGGCATTTTTCCCTTCTGAAAAGCTGTTACTGCTCTGATGGTGCCTCTTACAATAACGGTAAAATCGAGAGCCTTAGACTCTAGAATATTCGGTAATCCCCGTGCCCAGCAGATCACGCTGTAGCGAATGACTCATTAAAACACACACACACATGAAAACAGGACACGAGCTTTTTTTCTTTTCGTAAATACTGCGGTCTCCAACTGGTCTCCCCCTTTTGCAAATGTGCACAAATAACCACTAATAAACAAATTCCAAGCTCTATTGGGTAATTCCTCTTAAAAAGGAAAAAGCTGGGGTAGTCTTGGTTTAGAGTCAGGAGTATTTTGGGTTAGAGTCACAGGAATTAGGCTCATGAGTATTTTAGGGAGTGCTTTTTGCCTCCATCTGTAAAAGTATGGATTCTGCAGTGAGGTCGGGTGGGGGAAATGACCCCAGCAAGGAGGAGGCTGGGCGATGTGGCTGGACGCAGCTTGCTTAACTTGCCGGCTGTCATTTGCCAGTGCCTGTTGACATCCATCATCTGGGTCCTCTTCACAGGAGCCCTGTACCCACTGTCCCTGTGTGGGAACTGAGTCTCTGGGAGTGAGGTGGCTTACCCATCACCACGCAGCACAGAGGTGTGCAGTCAGGACTTGAACGCAGGTGCATCTAATTCCACACACCCACAGAGATTCCCAGAGAGAGGCACGGCGCCCAGGGTGCTTTAACCCAAGATGCAAATGAGCTTTCCTTAAGTTCTCCCCAGTAGACCCCCAGTGCAGAGTTCCCCTCCCTGCTACGCAGTGCTGCCATTTCCACGTTGAAGAGCAATCGCCGGGTGGAGGTTCATTCACGAAACGTTTGTTTCTACCTGTCCCCCCAAAGCTGCGCTGGAAATGGCCCCTTTAACAACAGAACCATCGGCAGGGCTCGCCCCTTTCTGGTGACTTCCAGATATTAAAACAGTGTGGTCACCTCCTGCCATGCTCACCTGGCAGCTCTCAGGAAGTCTCGTGGGGGCGGGGAGACTTACTTTCCAATACCTCGAGCCTTTCCATTGTGGGTGTGGGCCTTAGTGCCAGAACCCAGCCTGGGGCTCTGGGGAAAGGGTCCTGAACAGCCAATGTATTAACAGGGCTGGGGTGAGGCAGCCCGGGAGCAGAGCCCATCACTTCCCAGGCAATAGTGTAAACATCCCAACTCTCCCCATCTCCTCTTCTCTCCCTGAAGTGACTTCCACGTATACCCAGCGCTCCCAGCACGGGGTCCCTGTGATTCACAGCCTCCTGCCACTTCAGTGAGCACGCTTTCAAAAGTGAGCCCTCATCCTTCCAGTCTTAATCAAGTGCCCTATGACCAGGTGGAGGATGACTGCACCAAGCAGGCCATGGCTATGTGGAGCCAAATATGGTGACTCTGACGGGTGGAATTGTGTTCCCAACTAAAATTCATGTGTTGAATCCTAACCCCGAGCGCTGCAGACTGCAATTTACTAATAAATAGGGTCTTTGCAGGCTGCACCAAGTTAAGAGGAGGTCACTAGGGTGGGCCCTAATCTAATGAGACTGGTGTCCTTATAAAAAGGAGATGAGGGGCCGGGCGCAGTGGCTCACACCTGTAATCCCAGCACTTTGGGAGGCCGAGGCAGGCAGATCACAAGGTCAGGAGATCAAGACCATCCTGGCTAACTTGGTGAAACCCCGTCTCTACTAAAAATACAAAAAAGTTAGCCGGGCATGGTGGCGGGCGCCTCTGGTCCCAGCTACTCGGGAGGCTGAGGCAGGAGAATGGCATGAACCCAGGAGGCGGAGCTTGCAGTGAGCCGAGATCTTGCCATTGCACTCCATCCTGGGCGACAGAGTGAAACTCCGTCTCAGAAAAATAAATAAATAAATAAATAAAATAAAAAGGAGAGACGTGGAAAGAGAGAGACACACATGGGGAGACTGCCACATGGACATGAAGGCACAGATCAGGATAAGTTTTCAACAAGCCAAGGGATGCCAAAGATCTCCAGAAACCCTCCCCAAAGCTAGAGAGAGGCCTGGAGCAGAGTTTCCCTCCCAGCCCTCAGTAGAACCCCACCCTGCCAGCACCTTGATTTTTGTCTTTCAGCCTCCAGAACTGAGAGACGATCCATTTCTGCTGTTTAAGTCCCCAGGCTGTGGCACTCTGAAACAGCCCTCGCAAACTAATACGCCAACCAAACACCCTGGAATCTCCAGGAAAGTTACAATTCCAAGTGTCTAAACCTCAGTCCTCATAAGCTGTCAAAATGTCCCAGAAATTCACATTTCAGCTACAAAATACCCTCTCGCAAGCCGCCTCCTAAACCCCCAAACAGCATGAAAGCTCATTGAGAGATCTAAGTCTTGATTCAGGATTCAGAGAATGAGGCCGTCAAACATATAGATCCATCTACAAAAGCCTGCCTCATTCAGGGCTCACTTTACCCAGGGGGAAGCAATCAGGTCTTCTCCCGCTCTCCGGACTCCTGTGATGGTGGTGGGGGCTGGACCCACCCTCGGAAGGCAGGCAAATTCCTGCCAGGAGTCAGCTGAGCCGAGCCATCTCTTGCAGAAAGCTCCAAGCCCTGCAGGGGTGAACCGGCTGCTGCTCCCGCGCTGGGAGTGCTGTCCATCCCTCGGTGCCCCAGGAGCCGCCCCTGGGAGGACAGCCCCATTTGAAGCCCACGTCCAGGCGAAACCCCTTCAGAGCTGGGCATGGGTTTCCAGTCATCGCCACATCACTCTCTGTCTGAACTTGAACATACCTCAAGCTTGCTGGTTGTTACTGGGTCACAGTAACTAGATTTTCTTGGGGGGTTGGGGTGGGTGGGTGGAAAGATACATCCAGAAAATGAAATGTAATGTTGCCTCTTATTCACCAAGAAGTTTTTCAAGCCAGAAGACCACGGCGTTTTTCGTTGATTGGTATTGCTTGATTTAGATTCGGAAGCTGGGCTCTCCTACAGTTACCCAGCCCTTCACTGGACTGGCTGACAAGGAACCAAACAGCCCTATCAACCTGTGCAATGCTCGAGGGTCAGCCAGAAGCCGTGGAGCCCCTAGTCTAAGTGGGGAAAGCAATTCACAGTGGAAGGTGCAGAGGCGGCTTCCAGCAAAACCCAACCCACAGTGGCTAGTGGCCCAAGACACGTCACCTGGGCGCTGGGTGAACGGTTTAAAGATGTCACAGTAAAGCCAGCCAAGGGATCAGTTGGACTACATGCAGCATTGTCTGTCTGCAGGGGAGTCCCCTGAGAGTTCCTAGAGACAGACATGTGGCTACCATCTCACCTCCACCACTTCCTCACCGTACGACTTCAGGCAACTCCCTTAGCCTCTCTGTGCCTCAGTTTCCTCATCTTCATCTTGCGGTAATGGAGTGCCTGCCTCATAGAGTCATTGAGAAGAGTTGCCTGGAAGAGAGAGCATCCTGCAAGCACACACACACACACACACACGCACACACACATGCATCCACCCACCCACGTTGCTAAGTTGTCAGTAACCACAGCCTTTAGGCCATCGCAGCCAGCAGGGCCTGAGGATCATCGAGTCCAGAGGAGGAAGGGATGGCCCGAGGGCAGGCCACAGGGGGCTGAGGGCCAGGCGGAAGCCCCCTCCTCTGAGGGGATCCCTGTGCCCTCACACAGAGCCGGGACGCTCCACATCCTTACACTCACAATGTGTCTTTTTCAGACCCCAGAAACCCACATTTCAGGAAAGATGATTTTCTTTAGTACAAGAGGCTCTTATTACAGGAAGGAAACAATTTTAAAATGGCATCTAGAAATGGCCACTTAGGTTAGGTGGGAACAGAGAGACATAATGACCCTCAGTCCTCCACTTTCCCACCCACATTTCTGTGAGGGGTGTGTGTGTGTGTGTGTGCGTGTGTGTGTTTCAACACAAGTCTGAGTCACAGAATTTAAAATCTAAGGAAGGGAATTTTCAAGAGAGTCTCGTCAGCTCCAGCTCTGTGGGACCCACCAGCTTGTCCTATCTATTTACTTTATTACTGGGTTGTTGGCCAGAGAGATGAAATATGGGATTAGAGAGGAGGTGAGGGACAAGACAATCCACCATGGTGTAAATAAATGAAGAGCCAAATCCTCCGTCCAAACAAAACCCAAGGGGCCTGGCCAGTCCTTCCTCTCCACGCGCTGCCCCGTGCCTCACCTCCCCTCAACCGCAGGAACACATGGAGTCGGAAAATGCACGTTAACAAAGCGCTGCACGTCGCCAGGCGCTGGCTGGTCCCTGGAAGAGACACAAGCATTTCCCAGCCTCTGCTAAGGGGCCAGATGTTTTCCTCATTAGGTTTTCCTCGGGTAGAATGCCTGTTTAATGTTCAAGTCAATTAGTAATCACTCTACAAGGCCTGGGAGCTGTCTACTTTCAGCTGCCTTTAGAGATGAAACTCTAAGAACACATCCTAGCACACAGCATCATCTATGAAACACACCTGCCAAAAACGCTGACCCTGGACCCAGCCTGCTGCCAAACTTACTTCCAGTTTACCGGATATACCAAAAGTAGAGGAACAAGCTAAGTGACACCAGGGATAAACAGGCATGCAAATCCAGAATATGGGATATTCTCTAAGACAAATTTTCTGGACTCTTTAGTCAACTCCTGAGATTTTTTTTTTTTTTTTTTTTTTAGGTAGCGTGCACTATTCTGGAATGAAAGATCAAAGGGACACAACCAAATGCAACGTGTAAACCAAGATTCAATCCTGGTTTTAAAAAGTAAATCAAAACAGTTATAACAGATATTCTTGTGGCAACTGGGGAAATTTGAAAAAGAACTCTGTATTAGATTTTGAAATTACCATTGTTTTCTTATGAATGATATCAGTATTCTGGTTATATTGAAGAATGTATTTTTGGATGAAAGCGAAGTATCATAACGTCTACACCTTCGTTTTATTTATTTATTTATTTTCAGAGACAAGGTCTCAGCCTGTCATCCAGGCTACAGCGCAGTGCACAGTCATGGCTCACTGCAACTTCAACCTCTGGGGCTCAAGTGATCCTCCCACCTCAGCCTCCCAAGTTGCTGGGACTACTGCTATTATTTTAAATTTTTTGTAGAGGTAGAGTCTTGCTAGATTGCCCTGGTTGGTCTCTAACTCCTGGGCTCAAGTGACCCTCCCACCACAGCCTCCCAAAGTCCTAGGAGTACAGGTATAAACCACCATGCCCAACCAATAACTTAGTTTTAAATAGCACAGAAAAAAAGATATATAGGCGTCCATGTACACACAAAGATAACTCGGTGATGTTAACATCTTCGCAAATGTGGAAACCACAAATGCTTTCATATTAAACAGCTGGGGAAAGAAAACAAAGAAAAAGAAAACCAAAAGAACAAAAATAGTTTAAAAACTAAAAAATAAAATTAAGTTAGGGAAAAATCTATTCTAATTAAAAGCCATGCACTCCACTACTTTGTCTTCTGAAAAGCATCATAGAGAACATACTGCCGGCCAACAAGTATGCATGATAAAACTACTAGGCATGAAAAGAGGAAACAAGAGCACTGTAAAATCAAAATGCAGGGTAGGCCAGGTGCAGTGGCTCGCACCTGTAACCCAGCACTTTGAGAGGCCAAGGCGGGAGGATCAGTTGAAAATGGTAGAGAGCCATCCATATATGCACCGATGATGATAGCTCAAAAATCAAGGAAAATCAAATACTGCCCAGTTCCTGTACTTGGTTATATGAATGATGAGAAAATGTTCTCACGTTGGTCTTTAGTCCTCTGGATGCTGAACTAAAAGAATTATACCGGGCTGGGCCCGGTGGCTCATGCCTGTAATCCTAGCACTTTGGGAGGCTGAGGTGGGTGGATCACGAGGTCAGGAGATCGAGACCATCCTGGCGAACACGGTGAAACCCCGTCTCTACTAAAAATACAAAAATTAGCTAGGTTTGGTGGTGTGCACCTGTAGTCCAAGCTACTCAGGAGGCTGAGGCAGGAGAATCACTTGAACCCGGGAGGCAGAGTTTGCAGTGAGCCGAGATCGTGCCACTCCACTCTAGCCTGGCAACAGAGTAAGACTCTGTCTCAAAAAAAAAAAAAAAAAAAAAAAAAAAAATATATATATATATATATATATATATATATATATATATATACCCATTACAGGATGTTTTAGTTCATTCAGCTATTCATTCCATAAATATTTGCTGAGGGCCTGCTATAGTCCAGGCACATAGACATATATACATATGTCATGCTATGATGAAATACATAAAGCATGATAAGGGGCTTGGGAATAGGGAGTCTGACTTTTGGCCAAGGGGCCAGGGTTGAGCTCTTGGAGAAGGTGCCCTCTGGGCTGAGGCTAGAGTGAGTGAGCGAGCCGCCCTGTGTTCCAGAGGGAGGAGTGCTTCTGGCAGAGGAACAGTCCGTGCACAGAAAGGCTGCAGGGCAGGGGTGTGCTCTGCACGTGGGGATTGCAGGACTCAGAGCGGCTCCAGCAAAGTGCTACAGGCCAGAGAGTGCTGGAAGCCATGGGAAGCACTTCAGATTTGGTGAGTTGGAAGGCATCAGTAGGTTTGAGAGGAGGAGTGACATGTCTGATCTGTGTTTTTAAAGGTTAAAGCCAAATGATTCTCTTGAAAGAGTAAACCAGAATATTATCAAGTCTATGAAGGCAGGGGTGATATCAAAAACACTGAACAACTTTCCAGACAAGGTCTCTGCCAGTCTCAGCTGACACTGGTCCTTGCATAGAAGCCAGGTGCCAGAGAGCCCACCTGCTGGGGCAAGGGCCAGTTCTGGAGTTCCTGGATCTGGGTGAGGTATCTAAGATCCAGGAGGTCTCAGGGAATGCCTGTTTGCCCATCTGTATGGAAGTAGTTAATATTTTAACAAAAGAATGGGTAAACACACGCACATATAAAGATAAAATGAATATACATAAGAGTCAGTCGTGTCTCCATTTAACTGTCTAAAGTAGGTAGAATTGAGCTGGAAGTTTAAGAAAACCCAATCAAGGTCATCAATGAGCAGTTCGACTTCTTCCCCAACTGCCTTTATCCATAGACAATTCATCCATCCATCCATCCATGCATAGAATCCATAGTTTTTAAGTTACTGGCACGTGCCAAATACTGTTTTAGTGGAGAGGGTTTATCAGTAAAGACAGGCAACATCATCGCTCTAATGGAGTTTATATTTTTATGTAAATGGACAATCAACAAATACACATCAAGCAAATTTCAGCCTGAAAAAATAAAAGCACTTGATGATAATAAGGTGATTGGGAAGTAGGTTAAATACTTTAGATTCCAGAAAAAAAAAAATCAGCAAGAGAAAGACAGTAGAATAGAACCTGTTCCTGTTGTATTTCTGGAGAAGCACCTGGCCATGTGGAAGGCTCTTTATGTTGGCTGGAAGAAAAATTGAATGTGGAATATTATTTAGCCAACAACAAGAATTCATTATATCTGCACATGGTAACATGAAAGGGTTTCTGCGAGTAGAAACATGTAAGCTGCAGAGAGATCATTTTTGTAAACTCCATGCAGATAGATGCACAGAGAAAGAGCTGGAAGAACCCACACTGCATGGTTAGCACTGGGAAGGAAGAACAGGCTTTCACGTTTTACCTAAGGTATTTGTTCACTGATTATATTTTAAGGGTATATGCTCATTTTGAAATAAAAAAGGACTTTTCAAAAGATGCACACAGTAATTATATGCATTGGGGAGGTGACTTAGAGCAGGAATACTGCTGAATAATTTGGTTCAAACATGAAACCTACACAAGACAAAGTCACTTTACAGACGATGACTCTTCAGATGTTCAGGGAAACTCACGCGCTCACTCACACACGATGCATCGGCCAGGCTCCCTGATGCCCCCAATGCCTCTCCTATGTCCAAGGAAATACTTTTGCAGAGCACGTTAGAGTTTCCAATGCATGTGTGTTATCTCAGAAACAAAGGGCAGAAGGGGAAAAAAACCAGAAAATACAGTACGGTAAGTCTCAAATTTCAGCATCCTGTTGTCACCATTGAAATAACTTGCCAGGAATTCTAGTGGTTAAATAGTCCAGATCTTTACTACAGAGGAAGATTAAAGACGCTGACTCGATGAATTCAGTCCAGGCGAATTCTGTTACTGGTTTGCAACAAAAATAACTGGATGGGAAGAGACTGTCCTTGTGTTTTCTCACCCTAGAAAGACCCGCTTCATGTTGGGAGTATTAAAAGCCTGGAGACAAAGGCATCCTGTGCTGATTTTTGGACAGTATTAGAAAACTAACAAGGCGTGCCCTCCCTAAATTCTCCCGGGTAGTGTTGGTCCAAGGGCCTCACCATGGACAGCTGCACACAAAAAACCGGTGGGTGGGATGCTGGCAGGAGAGGGTCCCAGGGTGAGGGCTCCCTGACCCCAGAGGCTCAGCCTGCGAATCAGGTGACTCAAACTCCTGAAAGACCCTGTAATTTTCAGTTAACTAAATGGGGGGAAAATCAAGATGCAAATCACCTTTCAAGTATTTAATTTAATTAGACAAGGAAAATGAGGCTTCTTGAAAATTCTTACTCGGTATTAACTTCTGCCACAAAGCAGCCGAGAGTAATTGGTAAAAGTGAAAAAGTGATTACCGAGGCTTAAGCTTATTTCTCACAGCTGGTGCACTTTTACAAAGTGAGTTTCATGGTGCTAAACCCTCCACCAGAGCAAGACGGGCCCTGGAGCATGGATTCCAGCCTTTTCATAAGCCACCTCTAATAAGCCACGGTGAGAGGGTGGGTGGAGAGGGGAGCGTGGTAACAGGCAACGGATGTGGGGCTCCTGGTTCCATCTGTTGCCCTGAGTTTCTGGTTTCTCCCCCTGCTGGCTTCTCTGTGATGTGAGGATCACAGTGGGTGGCAGCTAAAGGAGCCCTCAGCTCATGCCTCTAACTCTGGGCAAATGACCCAGCCAGAGTCATACCACCAGTTACCAGTGCAGCCAGCCTTCAGTGTCAGCCTGCGTAAGGCCAGGTTAGGCTCTTCTGTCTACTTAGCAAGCTAATCAGGAAGAAAATGGAGCCCGGTCTCATGAGCGCACTGCAGAAGCTGTTCATCTCGAATTCTTCGGCAGCCTCGCTTTAGTGTTACTGCATTAATAATTTTTGCTTATCTTCTTTATTCTCCAGGGGTCTAAACATTTGGAAGGTGGGTTCCTCATCCCATTCCTCCTCCAGGATGGACTACCGTGCATCAGATATAGGAAGCATTGGACATAACAGTTGAAAGAAAGAAAGGAATCTCTCCATGTCAATAACCAACCTAACTGATGAACTTTAGGAGTCTGTTTTTTCCACCAAAACAGAGTAAAACTTCTAAATAAGGGGTCAACACTTGCAATGCACCAACCTCTGTGCTGAAACTCAAAAACTGAGGAAAAAATAGACTCAGCCCACAAAAAACAATTAAGTGGGTAAGAAGACAATTTTCCTTTTTCATTTTTGAAAAAAAATTAAAATGAAGGCTCAGAGAAAAATAACACAGTCATGTACTTACTTCCAAAACATGTACATTTCATCAAACTCAATTTCTCCCTCCCAACCCAAAACAGTCAAATAAAATCAATATCATGGCAAGCCAGGACTTTTCTGGGATCTAGCAGCATTTCCCTCTAGAAAAATATTGTTAGGCAAGTTAGTAGATATAGAGGTTGGAAAATATGACCATTGAAATCTTTGTGAGGATTCAAAGATCCTAAATATTTTGTTAAGCACATTTGCCTGATGAAAGATTTCTGAACCCCCTCTCCCTTACATCTTGACAGGCTGTGTTCTCATTAAGAGGGGCTACAAAACTGGCCAGGCTTTGGAGCAGGGCAGGCTGGACCCAGTCCTGGGCTGTGTGTAGTAGATGACTGTATTTTGAAGAGAAACTTTGGATGTCTTTTTTCCTTCAGAGTGGTCTGTTTTTCCACTTTCAAAGGGGAATATGTCAAATCCATCAAATTGTATACATTAAATATGTGTGATTTTTTGTATAACACTTATATCTCAAAAAAGCTGTTAACCAAAAATGAGATGGAGTCTCACCCTTTACCCAGGCTGGCGTGCCGTGGTGCGATCTCAGCTCACTGCAACCTTCACCTTCCAGGTTCAAGTGATTCTCCTGCCTCAGCCTCCTGAGTAGCTGGGACTATAGGTGCCGGCCACCACACCTGGATGATTTTTTAAAATTTGTCAGCAGAAATGGCATTTCACCATGTTGGCCAGGCGGGTCTCGAACTCCTGACCTCAAGCAATCCTCCTGCCTTGGCCACCCAAAGTGCTGGGATTACAGGTGTGAGCCACCATGCCTGGCAGACCATCTCTGTTTTAGTAGGCAGATTCCATGCAGAGATGACTCCACGTCGGTGGTCCCACCAGTGGCTCCAGGACCCACAGTAGCAGCAGCATCTGATGTGAGGCTATGCTCACCTCCTGGCTGATTTATTTTTCTTAATGCCCCCGCAAGAAGTTCAGGCTGCATTGAGTGGCTGGGAAAGGATTTGTAGGTGCCATGGTTTCTTTTACTGTTCAGGGGTTAGGGGGTGGGTTGGTCAGGCTGCAGCCAGCTGGAGCTGGCAAGGTGTTTTCTATCTGCGATCGGCAATTGGGGCAATGCTACCCGTGCTTCTTAGAGACACTTCGTTGGCAGGCCGCCTCACGGGCAGTGCCAAGGCACATGCTGGCTGAGGCAGCTAGAGTCATCGTCTCTCCCACCCTGGAGCAGGCTAGGGCTGTCATTATTCACGTTTGGCACACATTATTATTTACGAGCCACCAAACGGGACTGAAGAACATTAGCAGCAGGATAACAGAACTACAGGCTACTGGTTTTGTCTGTGCCCAGCTGAAATTAAGTAGTTGCAAAAGATAATTGGAGACATGAAGGTCTCGATGTCGAGCCAGCTTGTAGTGTAGCCGGAGAGATTTGTAGTCTTTGTTCACATAACACATGCAGAACTATTCAAGGCCGGCCCATAAAATACAAAGACTCAGTTTTACGTGTGGGTTCTGAAAAATCACTGCATCTTTACTTACATCTCATGGATAAGCAGATAGGTGGCTTTTCTAACATCTCATAGTGACTGTAGGATTTCTTTCTCTTTTTTTACCTCGTCCTTTCTTTGCTACAAAGAGTCCAAATACCCTCACACAGTGGTTCTAAGTTGGGTCCACAGACCAACAGCACACACCTCACCTGGGTGCTTGTTAGACAGGGAGATTATTGTTTTTTATTTTTTGAGATGGAGCCTCACTTTGTCACCCAGCCTGGAGTGCCGTGGCACGATCTTGGTTCACTGCAACCTCCGCCTCCCGGGCTCAGGCAATTCTTGTGGCTCAGCCTCCTGAGTAGCTGGGACTACAAGCACGTGCCACCATGCCTGGCTAATTTTTTTTTTTTTTTCTGCTTAGTAGAGATGGAGTTTCATCATGTTGGCCAAGTTGGTCTTGAACTCCTGACCTCAGGTGATCTGCCTGCCTCAGCCTCCCAAAGTGCTGGGATTACAGGCATGAGCCGCCATGCCCGGATAGACGTGGAGATTCTTAAGCCCCACCTGAGAACCACTGCATCTGAAATTCTGGGGGTAGGACCCGCACTATTTTAAAAAGCTCTCTAGTGGGTACAGATGCTTGCTCACCTGCACTAACGCAGAGAGTACCGTAATTCTACACCCCAGGGATGGCGTACGTTTTGAATCTGGAAAGTAGAAGTCCCTGGCTCCGCACAGCCCCAGCCCTGATCTCCACCCAGCCCAATCTTCCCGTGCCAGCCCTGCTTCTGTCCTCTCGCCATCATCTGGGCTCCCATGCGGGCTCCTTCCAAGTGCTGGCACAAATCTGGTCCTTCAGCATAGGTGCTCAAAAAGTATGCGTTGAATGAGCTAGTGGCACTCACCAGGGTCATTTCTAAACACTCCTGGGATTTCATGAACATGTGCAGTAAGGAACACCAGGGCAGAACTGAACGGGGGTTAGGCTTGAGTTAGAAGCACCGTGGGACTCCTCTCGGGGTCTGTATCACTTCCAGGGGATAGACTCTGACCTGAAAAATCTCTCAAAGTGCATGTCATGCAAAGATGAGCTTCTACTAAGCAGGCTTTTTATTACTGCCCACTAAAACACAAGGTGATTAGAGTACTTTTTAATTAAATAATTGTTAGATGGAGTAGGAAGTAATGGTATCGGTTAATCTCAGGGTAGGGTTTTTTTTTTTTGAACCCTCTATTAACTTCCTAAACATCAAGCATTTCCATGAAGCTAGCCAAAGTTACTTAATTATAGGCTTCATGAGTAAGTGTTTCTACAGAATTCTCAAAGGGCTCATCAGGCTCCTCATATAACACACGGTTTGGATGTTTCCATGCGGAGCCTATATACATGCTTTTTAAAAATTTTTTTTAGAGACGGAGTCTCGCTCTGTCGCCAAGGCTGGAGTACAGTGGCATGATCTCGGCTCACTGCAACCTCCGCCTCGCAGGTTCTAGCAATTCTCCTGCCTCAGCCTCTGGAGTAGCTGGGACTATAGGCGCACACCGCCAAGCCCGGCTAATTTTTTGTATTTTAGTAGAGACAAGGTTTCACCATGTTGCCCAGGCTGGTCTTGAACTCCTGAGCTCAGGCAATCCACCAGCCTCCGCCTCCCAAAGTGCTAGGATTACAGGTGTGAGCCACAGCGCCCGGCCTGTGCTTTTTTTTATCTCAAGGCACAAAGCTGTCCAGAAGTGCATGCCACGAGGACTTCAACACCTGGGAGCCAGCCCGGCTCATGGATGAGGCAGCAACCGAACTCAGGTGCCGGCACCCCCACCCTGTCCGGCCACCAGTCACTGCAGGGCCTGGCATCGGTTACATAGTGGCTCTCCTGGGGGGTGGGGGGGTCCCTCCAGGCAGGTGAGCACACCCTGGTGACCAGAATGTCACAGCTCATCACCAAGACACTCGACATGGCTGTTGCATCCCCTCACAGCTGTGAGAGTCTCCCTCCAAAGGCCTTTCTGCAGAGGAAGCCAGCCTGGGTATTGCAACATAGGAGCCTGCAAGGCGTCAGGGCAAAGGAGGGCACAGTGGACTGGCAGCAATGCAGCCCCGGAGTCAAGCCCAGCATCGCCACCAGCGGGGAGCCCTCCAGGCTCTTTCAGTCTTGATGTTCGCTCACCGCCTGGAGGCCCCCTCCTGAGTGCTGACAGACTCTCTCTGCACATCTAAAACAGGACACATGTGGAGTTCAGTGAAGAAGCATAAAGAGAGCTGGGGGAGAACTCGGGGAACACGGGGGCAGCCTCCAAACTCACTCAGCCTGAGGCCTCTGAACCCACATGGCCCAAGGTCTCCAAACCCACCCAGCCTGAGGCAGGGCCTCGGGGTGGGGACCTGAGGTCCAGAAGGCAGGAGGTGGCAGGCCCTGTGTGGTACACTCAAGTCACCTGACGTCGGCAAGCTCAGCAGAGCGGGCAGATACTCAGGAACTATCACGGCACCCATGTGCGGCGGCTTAACACTGCTGGGATCACAGGCCCCTTGGACATGGTGACAACGCCACAGACCTGCTTCCTGGGAAGGGTCATATGTCTCCCCTCAGAGGGGCTTCCCAGCCCTGAATTTGGAGCCCCGAGGAGCATGAACATACACACACACACACACACACACACACACACACACACACAGCAGGAGAGCAGGACACATGTCACAAAACAGGCCCATGGGGAGCCAGGAGGGTGAGCTACGCCAGCTGAGGAGCCTGGGGAAGCCGTCCCAGTGAGAGGCCCTGAGGAAGTGGGCAGAGAAGGAAAGACACCCCTCCACCTCTTCACCTGTGGAAATGACGGGAACACCCACTGTGGGGTGGGGAGGGGGCGGTGGTCAGGACGCATGGGAAGGATGTAGATTAGGAGTGCGTACATGAACAAATCACTGATTCCTTTCCAGTTCTCTCACCTGGCACGAGGGTTAGGACCAGGGGCCTGCCCTCACTCACCAAACATCTGCCAGCCAGGGACCACACACAGCACCGTTCTCTTTGCTGGGCCGCAAGCCTAAGGCCAGATCCCTGCCTTCCAGGAGGCTTCCAAAGTGGCAGACAAACCAGTTTCCTCATTACAAAGAGGAATTGTGGGGCAACCCTTCCAACCAGGAGTTTCCCAAGGACACAGACAGACCCAAAGGCAAGGAAGGTGGAGGGAAAGGGCACCCTCCCAACTGGAGCAGGAACGCCCAAAGAAGCTGGCCTTAGAGGCCACTGCTGTCCTGGGTACACACTGGGTGTGCAGCAGGATGGAAACCAGTCCTTTGTTCTCCCCAGCCCGCAGACTCACAGACTACACTCCTGCCTGGGCACCAGCCTCTCTGCCACCTCCTCTGGTGGGATGAAAGGGATGGAAATTCTAGAAAATTCGAGCATAGGTTACTGTAAATCCACAGGCCGTGAACAATGAAGCCCCCCTTGGCCTGCACGATTGTAGCTGATCTCTCTGAAGAGGAGCTATAGGCCCAGCCTTCCCTCCGTGGATGTGGATGAGGCAGAGCTATAGTTTCCTCCCCAGCATGCTTTTTTGTTTTATTTGAGACAGAGTCTCGCTCTGTTGCCCAGGCTGGAGTGCAGTGGCGCCATCTCAGCTCACTACAAGCTCCACCTTCCGGGTTCAAGTGATTCTTGCAGCCTCAGCCTCCCTAGTAGCTGGGATTACAGGCACCCACCACCACACCCGGCAACTTTTTATATTTTTCGTAGAGACAGGGTTTCACCATGTTGGCCAGGCTGGTCTCAAACTCCTGACCTCAAGCGACCTGCTCGCCTCAGCCTCCCAAAATGCTGGGATTACAGGTATGAGCCACTGCACCCGGCACCAGCATGCCTTGTATCAGAACCTCATCCCCATTCATCTAAGGCTTTAATGTAAACACACACACCCCTTGCGGTGAGTGGTAAGCTTACGTCATTTACACATTATAGGACAAATGTATCCTGAGAACAGACTTAACAAGAAGCAGGACTAAAGATGTGTTCTGAACAGATTGTAGCAAAGCAGCAGCTGCTTTCTAGGCCTCCAGTGCAGGCAGGGCATGGTGGCAGAGCTCTCCTGGCCCCAGACAAGATGCTGTGCCCTCATCTTTGAGGGGCTCCTAGGTAAGGATGCTGCTGCTGTCACCGCTGCCTGTCTCCATCCCAGGCGCCAGGCCCACCTTAGAATCTGTCGTTGGACTGCTGCTGTGTGTCCCGCTCCATTCCTCTCAGGGAAGGCTCTCCTGACAAGGATAGGTAGGAGGCAAGGGCCATTCATCTCTACTCCACTGGTATTACCCCAGCAGGCGAGGGCTGAGCCACTACACCTCATGCCCTAGAAACACCTGCCAGGGATGGGGCTGGGAGGCTGGGGTGGTCGGGGTGGTGACTTTCAAATCTACCTGGTATTAGGTTTGACAGGAAGTTGCAAAAGAGACATGATCACCTTGTCATTGACATGTGCACTGTGATTTTAAACCCAGAACCTGAAGATGCTCTACATATAGTATATTTGAGTCAACAGTTCTGGGATAAAGCATCACTATCTTAGTCTCTACATATAGTATATTTGAGTCAACAGTTCTGGGATAAAGCATCACTATCTTAGTCTCTACATATAGTATATTTGAGTCAACAGTTCTGGGATAAAGCATCACTATCTTAGTCTCAAAGGCTGATAAATTAGGATAAACTCTAATGACATGAGTCTTGAAATCAGCACACTGAAATTGGCAATCTTACTTTTTACTTGCCTAATGATTTAACAAACTGATAGACTAATTTATCAGCTTCTTATAGAAACGTCAGAAGACTCCACATAAGTAAATGTCAACTGTAAAATGTATACAACCACCCAACAGGTGCTATCAGATACAAGGATATTTATTTCAACTTTAAGATGAAATATCCAAGTTTTTCTCCCTACTCCTCCCCAAGTCTCTTTTTCTCTTTCCAGTGGAAGCGTGTTATAAATGTGAGGGATTGTAAAAAATGATGAAAGGATGGCAGTATATCAATCTCTTAGCTGCCTGTCATGAAAGCTAAAAGAAAAAGCAAGCCAAGTATGCATGCCACTGGCCTGTGTGTGCAGGCTTATGTGTTCAGTTATCCTGCCCATCTCATCAACAGTGGACAGGCAGAGCTGAGAGCAGTAGCATCCTTGCCTAGGAAGTAACTCTTACTGCCACACTCCTGAGGCCGGCGAAGGACACATGGAGTTCCTAAGGGAGTCCTAGAACCCAAGACGTTTCCTTTTAGCCAAGATTATCCGAAAGGCGGCTAGGTGCGGTGGCTCACGCCTGTAATCCCAGCACTTTGCGGGGGCTGAGGCAGGCAGATCACCTTAGGTCAGGAGTTCGAGACCAGCCTGGCCAACATGGCTAAACCCTGTACCTACTAAAAATACAAAAAAATTAGCCGGGCATGGTGGTGCGCACCTGCAGTCCCAGCTACTTGGGAGGCTGAGGCATGGGAATCGCTCAAACCCAGGTGGCAGAGGTTGCAGTGAGTCGAGATCACACCACTGCACTCCAGCCTGGGTAACAGAGCGAGACTCCATCTCAATTAAAAAAGAAAAAAAAAAGATTATACGAAAGGCATGGTGGAGGCTAAAGCTGAACTCTTGGGTTACATTTTATAGGAAATTACAGGCATTTTATAGATGTGTGGGCTTTAAATCCAGGAAGCATAACATGTGAAACCCTAAGCCTTGCCAACTTCTGCCAAAACGGGTCTCACTCTGTTATTTCTGTCTTCATTACGGGATGATTTCCATTCCGTGGAAAACAACTCATCCAGCAGGAGAAGAGTGACACCAATTCAGGGATGGTGAGGACCAGCTAGGAGCGTAAGAAGGCCTGGCTTTCCCACCTGCCCAAGGAAGGGTTTGGACAAGGATTCACTTGAAAATCTGTGGGAGTATCCACAGTGTGAAAGGCACCATGCCAGGCAGGTACTAAAGAGGGCAGAAATGGTCAAACAAGGACTGAGTCGGCCAGGGCTTTCCTGTGTAAGAATGATACCACCCATGACGTATATGAAACACACGTATATGAAAAAGCAACATGGGGTAGAGTTGGGGCAGGGGCTGCACGTCAGTCCCCATCCAGCTTCACGGAGAGTGCTGTCCAAGCACAGATGGAGAATGCACGGATACTCCAGCGAGCCGCAGGTGCCTGGGGGGCAGCTCTGAGTCAGCCATCCAGAGTGTGGCTTGCCCTGCCTCCTTTGGGGGCTCGTAGCGCTGTGGGGGCTCAGGGAGGGAGAATCCTGACTGATACCATTCCTGGCAACCAGAATCCAGTGGTCTCTGCTGAAGGTCTTAGTGCCCATACGAGACCAGCAGCTAGGTTCCACTGCCAGGTGATGCTGACAGCAGGGAGGCTGAAGGGAGGCGGCGGAGGGAAGAAGGAAGAGCCAAAGGCAATAGTGGCAGGAATTAGGAGGGACATACTTACCTGAGACTTAAAGCTATGAACAACCTGGCCCTCGTTTCCTTGGAGGCTTGAAGGAACAAAGTGAACACGCTAGGGACCAAATGCCACATGCCACTAAGGCCCTGGAAAATGGATTCTGTTGGCAAATACTGTTCAAGGGTCAGGCAAATAAGACCCAGTGTCTGTCTTCAAGGAACTCTCTGCCCAGTGGACTCATAGCAAATGACTTAAGAGCACCAGTTAAACCAGGAAGAAATGTAATTTGTTCTCTGGCGCTACCCAAGATGGGAAATGGCTGTAGCCAACTAATGAGGCATTCTTCCAAAATGATAAGCTATATTTCTACCCAGGTAAGGCAGAGAAAATAAGCCATTTGGGAACTCTGAAATCAGCACACTAAAACAACCTGATGAGGCTGAGCCTACACCTTGTACGCAGGCATGTACCTCACTAAAGGGTTAAGCAACCAGAATTAAGAGAGGGAAAATCTAGAAGCTCTCTAGAGAAATCTAAAATGGTCATGTACAGTAAGTCCATGCCCCACAAGTGTTCTTTTTTCTGGTAAAGAAAAAGAAAACTAAGAAGTGACCTGACCTAAAACTATCAGAGGAAGGAAAGCAACATTAGCTCAAAACTGAGCAGCAAGAAAAATATGACTACATTTGCCAGATAAAATAGGAAATCTCTGCAGCTGGAGTACTTCTGTGTCAGTCTACTCATCACATAACCAAATGTCTCAACTTAAACTGAATGTCATTGTCCAAATTCAGCCATCTCTGTTCTGATTCATAAACTACCGTTTCACAGAAAAGTGAATCACTTCATTACTTCTTAATGTAACATAACACTACACTTTTAATTCAAAACAGTGCTCTAATAAACAGGAAACATAAAGGTTCCGAGTGAGATTTTCAAGATACTGGAATCAAGATTTAAAATATATTTATAGGCCTGGTGTGGTGGCTCACGCCTGTAATGCCAACACTTTGGGAGGCTGAGGCAGATCACTTGAGGTCAGGAGTTCAAGACCAGCCTGGCCAACAGGGCGAAACCCCATCTCTACTAAAAATACAAAAACTAGCCAGGTGTAGTGGCGCACACCTATAATCCAAGCTACTTGGGAGGCTGAGGCAGGAGAATCACTTGAACCTGGGAGGCAGAGGTTGCAGTGAGCCAAGACTGTGCCACTGCACTCCAGCCTGTGCGACAGAGCGAGACTCTGTCTCAAAAATCAAATAAAATAAATTTATAATAACTACAAATGATGACATGTTTTTAAAAGGCCACATCTGCGAAAGAAGAGAAATACTGTGCTTGAATGCGATCCTTTACTTCCAACAGTTTATGGGTCAGAATGAATCAACCCCTTGCCTTGCAGATACACAACTGAAAAGCAGCATGAGGTGCTCTAGGCATAGCTGGATGAATGAGACTTAAAGATCACATCTAATCATTTAGTGTAAGATACTCGCTCAGGACAGTGAGAGACCAAGCACTGGGGCAACAGGGCTAGTTCAGGGTTTTACTCCCACACTGATGATCTTTTATAGGCCATACGCAAATCACTCAGTCTTTTCAAATGTGATTCAGAATGCTGACTGTCACTCAGGAATCAGAGTTCTTCTGCAAGATAAGGAAATATCCATCAAATGAGCCATGGTCTTCAGGAAATACATTACAAAGCGTGGAACACTATTTGTCAGAGGTATACAAGAGAAGTCATGAGATCCAGTGGGCCATATGATGGCTGACCCTTTGTTTCATTTAACAGGTAATAACAAAATAACTAAAGATGGAATAAAGAAAAATTATCTTTGCATCTTAGTATCTTGAGTTCTATCATCAAAACTTGTAAAACTTCCCTGTTACTCCTTCAGTTAAGCACACACAGTTACATTAAGTTATATAAATACAGGCAGAGGATACAAATCCATTTTCTTTCATCTTAGATATCCAAATAAGTGAGATGTGGAACTATTTTTTTATCAAGTAGATAATGTTTTATCAATAGCTGTAAACCATGTTTGTAAACTGTCTTTCAGCTGAGAAAACAATACACTGCTTCTATCATATTGGAAAAGGAATGAGCTCAAGGTTTCCAAGCAACACAGCAATTTTTCAAAGCTGAACTCCCCTGCTGATCATTAGAAATAGTTTCAAATGTGCTATTCCTGGCCTTCATTCATGCCAAACCCTGGACAAGGCTGCAACAAGATTATAGTTCCAAACCATCCCATCTCTGCACACGGTGCTAAGCAGTCCCTCTTCCCTTTCTCTTAGCACCACGCCATCATTCACATTCACCTCGGGTCTCTCCTGAATCAAGCTGTGCTTATGTTGCATAGAGAAAATGTGAAATCAAGGTTGTTTTGCTTCATCTCCCGCAGGGTAACTCCGTCAGATGCATTGCTTTGACTGCACGCTGTCCTACATCTAGAAATGCTGTGGTCTAAATCCTGTCGTGAGTCAAGGTGTGGCATGCATGGGGCAGGCGGCGATTACGGCCCAAGAAGGCTGGGTCGATACACTCAACACTGTGATCATCTTTTGTTGGTGGGTATTTGCAGAATGCACTGAACAAATTAAAGGAGGGTAAGAAATGGCTTATCTGGTGACGATGGAGAGTGGTATTGTTTTCCGCATCATCATATTCTTAACTCCCAGCGATCTAAAATGCTGATGAAGGAAGGATAGAGTTTTATTTATTTTCACCAAATAGCTGGACATATTAAAAACTTAAGGTAGACTGGAAATAAAATACAACTCCAACATGTTTTAAATCAGATTTGATTTAATTCAAATTGACCCAAAGCAAAACTTACATTAAAAAGGAAGAACAAAATACATTATGATATAACACACTAGGAGTTACATGAAAGCTAAATTTGTGGGCAAATAGCCTTATCCCAATCACATTCTGGGCTCATGAGCACTCCTGCAGGAAAGTTAGAATCTCAATTTCGTATGGTCCACGCCGGTCATTAAACTACACATTCTTGTCTCTTAGGGTGTGCATCTGACGAGTCATGCTAGAGTCCCTCATGCTCCAGATGTGTACTCTTGCTACTGCCAGAACGCTGGATTCTCTAGTGGAAATGCTGTTCCAAGCATGACTGATAATGAATTCAAAAACGAGACAGCAAGTCCTCCAAACTAACAGGCATGGATTACTGTGTAGTAAATAGTTTAGAAATATGGGAATTAAATAATCTAAAAAACACTCTTACTCTGCTGTACATTTATAAACACAAATATTTACAAAAAAAAAAAAACACAAAACCTTGTTTTCGAAAGATGAGGTTTGCAGTTCATTAATGATCATAATCTTTTGTAAGCTGGTTTCTTTGGTGTATTTGCCAAATATATTTTTATAAAGGTTTAGTAATAGGCTTAAATAATAAATTTCAAAGGAAACATAGAAGAATCTGACAAATTTGAAAATATTCTGAACATTTTCTGTTCTGTTTCTGGAAAAAACAATCGGTTGATTTTTCTGAAAATATCTGTTCTCCCTATTCATTATGTGACCATGGAATGCTTCTCTGTGAATCCAATTCAAATGCAGACCTGCAGGTGTCACCACTATCATCTACCAGTAACCCACCTGGAGACATTTTAGTTATTGTGAAATGTGATTGGGATTTTATTAACAACAAAAATAAAACATTCTTTTTAAGCTTCCAGATAAATCAAACCTCAAACAATAAATAATGGAATTATACACTTCTTCATTAAATAGAAATTTCAAAATTCCAGGAAGAGCTCTCATAATTTTTTTTTTCTGAAGTCACAGCAGCAATACAGAACAAAGAATTTACCTTAATCTGATCTTTTTACGTGGAATTCCCTGACTCAAACTCAGTGGCTTAGTTTGGAAACCTCTGAATGGCTGGGGAGAGAAAATCATTTGAAACTAAGTGAATAAATTAACACACACATACGTGGAAATAAGCCCTTGTGCAAGTGTAACATGAACATCACTGATGAGAGTGCAGAAACTCCAGGCACCCCTCTGCCTCCTCATATCCCTGGGCCTGGGGTTGTAGGGAGAAGTCACACTCAATTCATTTCTAGCCACACCATGTCCCTGACAGTGCTAGTGTGTCCTAGCCCTGACCTGGGTATTAGTTTAAAGAATGAGAATACAGCTTGGCAACTGTCTTCATAAGGGACTCTCTCTGGAGATAACTTTTTGGAACATTTTTATGGGGAAGAGGACAGACTACCCGTTCCTATCCATCAGGCTCCAGCTAGTTTGGGGATGGTTATAGAACTGGCCACACTCAGAGTGGCTGCCTGCAAAAGAGTCTATGCCAAAGAGTCTATGGGCCACACCAGCAATCTCCCGAATAATCCTCTTCTCTGAAGCTGCCCGTCTTCGGAAACCTGTGCAATGCTTAGGCACAAGCAGATCAGAGTCTAAGAGCAAACGCTGTGCTTGAGAAAATAGCACTGCTGGCTCTGAAAAAGGTGAAGCCAGAGAAAACTCCTAGTTCTGCTTAGTTACACTTCTGGGTGAAACAGTTTTACACTTCATGACTTAAATCTAGAAATTCAGACGAGAGAAGCCCTTCGTCTTGTAAACTTCTGATAACAAATTTATTAACAGTGTGTAAATATTTTTTCCCAAAGCACTAAGAACGATACTGGGACATCTGAAAAGGTTCTTCTGAAGTTAATAACACAAATCAAGCCAGAATACGTTTCTGAGGGCATCCTCTTAGATGCCTAATGCCTCTGGGACCTTTTCCATTGTTACTGACACTTTATCATATCCGTGTTTACACGGCAAACATATGCCCAATCAACCCAGAAAATAACTGTCCTGAAGAGCCTCACTGTATATAACCTTAAAATGGGAAATGTTTAATTAGCATATTAGAAATTAGCCAGACTTATAAATGTGTACCCCTTAAAGATTTTATGCTTAAAAAGTTTTTTTTTTTTTAAACTGGGAAGAAAAGAAACACCATGAAGCCACCCCAAATTATTGAACCATCAAAGCCAAATGATTTAACAATTTTTGTACCAGCAGGGTACAACATTTTCTGCTTAAAGTGAAGTCAAAGACACAGCTTCAAATGGAAATTGCAACTGACATACGATGGCTCTGCAGTGACAACTGAAGCGGCGGCCCCTGTCCTCACGGGCATGTCAAAGCTGGCTGTGAAATGGCGACCAGCAAGTGAAATAATGGATAAAATACACCAGAAGGAGTATTGCACTGCGGGCACAGTTTTAGAAACAGAATACACTGGCTTCACAAAGTTATTTTCTTTCCCATTAATTTTTTTAAAAGTACAACTCTAACTAGAGATAGAAATCGAGACGCAATGTCTCAGGGTAGTGTACTACAGTTGTTAAAAAAAAAAATAAGTTAAAAACAAGAGCACACCAAAAGAAAAGCAGAGGTACTGGATTTATGTCATCCGAAAGCTACATTAATTAGGAAAAAGAACAGTTTGAAACGGCCAGTTTGTACTCATTAAAAATGAATGAGGTGACAGCGTTACTTCAAACATTTCTTAGGGCATTTTCCAAAAGAACCCAGGGTCGCCCTGGGTGAAACTGTGCCTCCAAACGTTAACAAGTGCTCTGCTGGTTTAGAATACCGTGCTTACCAAGGAACCATACATTTGGAAAGGGTAAATTCTCCACTCCAAACCTGCTTGTGCCATTTAAGAAAAGACAATTTTTCTAAATGCAGTATTGTATACAAAGCTTGGACCTCTTAAACTTGGACCAAGAAACCAAATTAAGACCTTCAAGCATGTGGTGTGTGTTTTTATATATATATATAAAAAATCCCTCCCCTACAATGAAAACCAACCAAACAAACAGAAAACCCAAAAGTGTATACCTGCTTTCTGATTTCACAGCAAATCAGAAATTGCATAGGATATACTTTGTGCAAGGCAAAAAGCCTTTTAAGTATCTGGAATAGAACTCCTAATCTTGCTCACAGTTCTGGCATATCAGATATCATCAAATTTGTGTTTTAAGTAGTCTTTCATGACCTTGGCAATTGGTAGTTCATCAAGTAGCTTTAGGTTTTGAAGACCTATACATTGTCGAATTTTAATTCGGCACAGGTCCTGCAAGTTTCTGGGCTGTCCTAAAAAGACAGAAAAAAGAAAATGTTACAAAGCCACAAAGCACAATATTTAAGGCACTTTTGAAAAGAACTGTTCATTTCCCTGAGAAGTTCTCTCTACGGACTTGACATGCAAAGGACCGGAAAGATACCAACTCAAAGTGTCCTAGGACCTTCATGCGACGCCTTATTTGATCCTTTTCACAACCCTGGGATGGTGGATATTTTCAACTCCATTTTACAAATAAGAAAACTGAGTATCAGATGTAAACAAGTTGCTTAATATCAGACAACCAATTCAGGCTTTCGACTGAGACTAAAAACAGTTTTGATTCTAAGCCTCATATCCTTTCTGTTAGAAACCAGGAAAATTCTGGTTCTCGTCCTGACTAGGTCTCTCTCATGCTGGGTGAGCCACTGTGAGCCAATCATTCCTCTGAGCCTTGGCTTCTCAATCTGAAAAGTGTGGGGACTGAAAGAGATGTCCCCTATTGTGAGCCTCCCTTTCAGCTCTGGGTCTAGGACACTGGAGCCCGGACACCCACCATGGTCTCTGTGGAGCTTTCCAAACAAGCTTTGCAGATCTGCCCACCTGTTTGCCGTGATTCTGAACACAGCAGAACCTTGGCTGTAAGGCTGACAGTTGAGGAGTGCGGCACGAAGGGGGTGTGAAAAAGCGCCTCAAGGTATTCTGAATCTACATCGCTTCAAGCTTCCACACCCTGATCACTTGCCAGTAAAAACCCCTGTTATATCTCAATTCAAAAGAAAAATCACAAAATCCTATTTCTTTCCCTTTGGAATATTTTGTTTTACAAAAACAATACAGATGTCTCCAAAAACATGGAAGAATTCTTCAGCTGTGCTTCAGTAGTGTTTGGAGTCAAGGAAGTTTTGCTTTCATATTAAACATGATAATAAAGCTAATATATATTGAATACTTACTCTGCGCCATGTATTGTTAAGAGCTCATGACATGTATTAACTCCTTTCATCCTTTTATGAGGGAAGTACTTTGATCATCATCCCCATTTTATAGAGTCTCAGAGAGATTAAGTAACATGCTTAAAGTCAAGTTGAATGCCATATTTCAGTCATTCTCAAACTTTTTGGTTTCAAAACTCCTTTACACTTTAAAAAATTATTGCGAACCCCCAAAAACTTTTATGTGGGCTATCTCTATAGTAAATGCCATATTATAAGTTAAAACAGACATTTTATAAATACTTTTAAATTCATTCTAATAAACCCATTACATGTTAACATAAATAACACATCATTATGAAAAATAACTATATTTTCCAAAACCAAAAAAAAATTTAACAAGAAGAATGTCATTCTTTCACATTTTTGCAAAGCTTTTAATGTATGGTTTAATAGATAGCTGAATTTTCATATATGCTTCTGAATTCAATCTGTTGAGATAAATCACATCAATCACACCACCTAGTCTCTGGAAAAAACTGACACTCGTGATAAAAGGAATGAGAGAAAGGCAAATCATGTCTCAGTGTTATTACGAAAATCAGGAGGAGACCATGGAGGAGATCCACGGAGAGTCCGGGATTAGACTGCAACTTCTCGCTTACCTGTGCAGTGTAATTTTGAGCTGTCTCTTTGTAGTCCTAAGAGACAGGAGCTCCCGTTCTCAGCCTACGGTTTTAACCCATAACTGTGGGGAAGTTGTGTACACTCCCTGACATGGCTCAGCTGCAAACAAGCTTCTACACTGATCACAAGAAATAGGCCATTGATGATGTTGCCTTCTCAATCCCTGCTGTCTCTGAAAGTGTTGACCTTAGTGACATCATCAATTAATTACTAAAGGGCAGAAATGAGTTCCACAAATAAGTGGAGTTTGATTTCCTTATTAAGGGTCAGTTTCTGTGAATGCCCTTGGTCAAACACATGGAACGGGGGGACACCTCATTAAAAGAGGTTGTGGAAAGAGAATACGCGGAGAAGTACACTGCACCCCAACCAGAATGAAGTGTCCTTGATGACTGGACCAGTTCAATTCAAGGGACAGAGGTATGGATCTTGACTGGTTCTTACGATGAGACTTCTCGAATCTGGTCCTTGGAAGGAAAGTCAACATTGACAACTGTGGGACACATGGATATTGTAACAGATGTGGCCTGGGTGACAAAAGACAGTTCGTGTTACTATTGAGTGCCTCTATGGATCAGACTATTCTCTTATGGGAGTGGAATGTCCAGAGAAACAAAGTGAAAACCCAACGCTGCTGCCCAAGTGTAGATTCCACAGCTATTGACAGCTCAGGAACTAAATTTTGCAGTGGCTCCTGAGATAAGATGCTAAGGATCTGGTCTATTGTCCCTACAGAAGAAGACGAAATGGAGGAATCCACAAACTGACCAAGAAAGAAACAGAAAACAGAGCAGTTGGGACTAACAAGGACTCCCATAGTGACCCTCTCTGGCCACAAGGAAGCAATCTCCTCAGTGCTGTGGTCAGATGCTGAAGAAATCTGCAGTGTATCTTGGGACCATGAAATTAGTGTGTGGGATGTCGCGTTTGGCAATCTTAAGTCAACTTTACAGGAAATAAAGTGTTTAATTGTATTTCCTATTCTCCACTTTGTAAATGTTTAGCATCTGGAAGCACAGATAGGCATATCAGACTGTGGGATCCCCAAACTAAAGATGGTTCTTTCGTGTTGCCGTCCCTAACCTCACATACAGGTTGGGAGACATGAGTAAAACGGTCTCCTACCCATGAACCACAGCAGATTTCAGGATCCTTATATAACACTGTCAAGCTGTGGGATTCAAGAAGTTGTAAGGCTCCTCTCTATGATGTGGCTGCTCATGAAGAGAAAGTTGTGAGAGCAGGCTAGACAGACACAGGACTCCTTCTGAGTGGAGGAGCAGACAATAAACTATTCCTACAGATATTCCGGGGGTCATGAACTCGAATGATAATTTGATTATAGAGATTCTTTCTATAAATGAAAATTGGTAGAGAATCATGAAATTACATTGATGCAGATGCAGAAAGCAGCCTTTTGAAGTTTATATAAAGTTTTCACCCTTCATAACACCTATCACTGTCTTTTCTTATTTTGTATTTATAATACAAAAGTTCGTGTTTATAAAACCGAAACTGTGGCTTGCATTCTCTGTTTAAAAAAGAAAAAAAGGAAAGAAATCATTTTGACCTCACAGATACCCTAAAAGGGTCTTGGGGACTCCAGGGCCCACTAGACCATACTTGGAAAACTATTCTTGTACCTTCTCCCTTATATCCATTGTACCTGCTTACAGTGATCACCGTTATTCAAAAGGAAGCACTTCTTCATAAATGACAAAGGCTGACTTAGACCTCTGCTCTGTAAGGCCTGTATGAACACACGCTTTTCGAGAGGTTACTTGCTATGTGGTCTCTTAACAGAATGGCAGCAGAAGTGACAGCTTTCTTGGAAATGTCTGTAAACTAGGAGTATGTGTATCCACAGATGTCTGTACATGGATCTGTACAGGGATGTGACACACACACTCATGGGCCTCTTGGGAAGATTATGTCTCCTCCGCCTTTCAGATCTCTGCCAAAATAGCACTTCATCACAGGAGACTATGTCAGGATTCACCATCAGATACTCCCAGAGTTCCTCTCCTTTATAACATTTAATAAGGTTGTGAGTTCACCTTTATTTGGTGATTACGTGTTAATTAATGCTCATCTTCCTCACTATATGACATGCGCCATGAGGGGAGGACCATGTCTGGCCCCATTTGCCAATGTAAACCCAACTGCTGACACGGTACTCGGCGAATATGAGTTGAATGAATGCTTAATAGGTTTGCCCTTGAAGTATAAAACAGTCAGCGTGCCACAAAACACACTCAGGTCAACAGCAAATCATTTCCAAGCCTGTTTTTAATTATTTTTCAACACTATTCATGGGCTACTTTAGGAAAAGAATAAATTATCATTGTCATTTTTCAGTAAATGCTTACAGTATTTGATCTGCAAATGCAAACTGGAATGTGAATTAGATGTGAATCTTCTTTCTTTAAAGAATTTGATTTTCCTAATAGATGACGGGCTCTTTTTAAGTATTATTTACTGATTTATTGCAATGCAGTCTCACTGTATTGCCCAGGCTGGAGTGCAGTGGTGCAATCTCAATTCACTGCAACCTCCATCTCCCAAGTTCAAGCTATTCTCATGCCTCAGCCTCCCGAGTAGCTGGGATTATAGGCGTGTGCCACCATGCCCAGCTAACTTTTGTATTTTTAGTAGAGATGGGGTCTCACCATGTTGGTCAGGCTGGTCTCAAACTCCTGGCCTCAGGTGATCCAGCTGCCTCAGCCTCCCAAAGTGCTGGGATTATGGGCATGAGCCGCCACGCCAGACCCTTTTTAATATTAATAAAAAGAACCACCACAACATATTCAGGCAAAAAACAGAAGAGGAAAGAGTTGACGTATGTGTATACAGGCATACTTAAATGAAAACGTATCATCCAAAATAGTGGTAAAAACTAAATTACTAGAATTTGCTTAGCTAAGGTAAAAAAGAAGGCGCTGGCTGGGCGCGGTGCATCATGCCTGTAATCCCAGCACTTTGGGAGGGTGAGGTAGGCGGATCACGAGGTCAGGAGATTGAGACCATCCTGGCCAACATGGTGAAACCCCGTCTCTACTAAAAAAATATAAAAAAAGTTAGCCAGGCGTGGTGGCGGGCACCTGTAATCCCAGCTACTCAGAAGGCTGAGGCAGGAGAATCACTTGAACCCAGGAGGCAGAGGTTGCAGTGAGCCGAGATTGCACCACTGCACTCCAGCCTGGGAGACAGAATGAGACAGACTCTGCCTCAAAAAAAAAAAAGAAGAAGAAGAAGGGACTGAGACAAAAGGTTATGGAATGGGGGATCTGCTGATATGGATTTGTTTTGTGACAGACTGTTCTCTCCAAAGATGACCACATTACCTCCTATCTCTCATGCCTTTCCACAATGAGGCCGGATACTCCTGTCATTAGGAGATGAGGTCTATGTTCCCTCCCCTTGAAAATGCGTGAGCCTATGATAATGGTGATAATGTTGTTATGTAACTTCCAAGGCTAAGTCATAAAAGGTGATGCAGCTCTTGCCAGACTCTTGGAACATTCACTACCGCAACACAGCCACCATTCCACCAAGACGCCCTAGCAACCTATACAAGGGAACTGAGGTCACTGACAGACAACCCTGGCTGAGCTCCCGGCCAACTGCCAGCACCAACTTGCCGGCCACCTGAGCCAGCCCTTTTTTGTTGTTGTTGTTTTGTTTTGTTTTTTAACCAGAGTCTCACTCTGTGGCCCAGCCTGGAGTGCAGTGGCACAATCTCAGCTCACTGCAACCTCCACCTCCAGGGTCCAAGCGATTCTCCTGCCTCAGCCTCCAGGCAGCTGGGACTACAGGCATGCACCACCACGCCTGGCTAATTTTTGTATTTTTAACAGAGACAGGGTTTCACCATGTTGGTCAGGCTGGTCTCAAACTCCTGACATCAGGTGATCTGCCTACCTCGGCCTCCCAAGGTGCTGGGATTGCAGGCATGAGCCACCGCGCCCGGCCGCAAGAGTGAGCCATTTTCAAAGCAGAGAGTCCCCAGTCAAATTGCTCCAGAAAATAACGTGTGGAGCAGGGAAGTAAAACAAACGTCTCTTGTTGTTTTAAGCCACTAAAGTTCTGCAGCATTAGATAACCGAGTGAGACTCTGGGACCTGAAAGTGGGGCTTTGCCCTTGGTACCAGGCAGTGGGAGGGCTTTGAGGTGAGCGTTACAAGGAAGCCAGAAGGGCTTTAAGAAGCCTGTTGGTTGGGGCTGTATAAAAAAGTTTTTTGACTGTTACTAGAAGCTGGAAGACAGGGAAGCCTTGTGTGCATGTAATAGTGCAAAGTCTGGCAACACTGTCACATGTGGTAATGTGGTAAATAGGAAATGTCCTAATGACCTAATGATCTACTTAAGTAGATTCCTCAGGCAGAATACCGTTAAGTATCACTAGCTTTTCTTCATTGTCTATGATAAGAAGCAAGAGGGCAAAAATGAGCCAACAACTTCAATTCAAGGGAAGCACTGACAGAAATGCTACCATCCTCACAAGTTTATTTATCTCTGCGTAAGCCCTTCCCAGGGAAAAATGCACATTCTTAGGCCTAAATTTGTTGAAATGCTCTAGTCAATATGTTGAAATGCTCTAGACTAATTTTTCTTTTCCTTTAAATGTGTGTTGTCGGGAGAATCTGACCTTTTAAAGGTTTCTTGACCATGTGTAGCTCCTGTCTGCAGAATTTCCTTTAATGATGGAGACATATCACAGTGGTTAAAAGCATCAACTCTGGAGCCAGGCTGCCTGGATTTGGCTTCTGGCCCCACCACCACTTGCAATCTCTGTGATCTTGGGCTCCTTAGCTTCCTGCCTGTGTTCTCATAATAATCACACTCACCTCAAACGCTTTACAAGCATTAAAAAAGTTAATTTTGGAAAAGTGCTTACAATAGTGCCAAGCACATACTAAGTACCAGGTAAATACATTTTTAAATATGTGTAAGGATGTTTGCTTCTGGTTACCAAAAAAGTAGAGGGCCCCTCTTTGGAAGCTGGAGTCTCCATCTTCCTGGTGTCAGGACAGTAAGAAAACTACATGACAGTTTAACAGTAAAGAAGCAACTGGAAACCCATTAGTGGGAAACAGTCCTGAGCAAACTGGTAGAAATCATTCTGGAAATCCCTGCCTGACTTGAATCAGGCAGAGATGTGAGGGCTTTTACCTGTATAAAAAGATGTGCAGAGATGAAGTGAGGGATATCACTACACTGTTTCTCCACGAGTGTACAGGTATGAAATCTTCTTGCCATGTACCAGTATTGCTGAGTGAAAAGTGAGCTAAATTTTAGGCATAATAAGGACTGCTTATGGTAAGTACTGTCATTTCTAAGACAGTCTAAGGAGCTATTTTTTTCAGAAATGGCATTTTAAGAGTAGAAGATTATGACTGAAAGAGAAGTACTTATTTTTTTGTCGACAGATCACTTAAAAGTATTTACTGCGCATCTATTAATGCTGTATGTATTCAACAATACACTATCCCAGAGATTAAAGGGCCAAGGGAAGAGAAGGGCAGTGGCAGAAGAAGAGAAGGCAGAGAAAGAGAATAAAGAGAATGAAACAAGAAAAATCAACACAAATGTGCACACCATTTACTAGGCATCTTAGAAAATTAATTCCTCCCCTGTTAGAGAACTACTTCCCCGTGCACGGGATCATAACAGGGAAAACTGGAAGACATCTCACAAAAGAGCATAATTTAAAGAATTACAAACCCTTTAGGGGATGCAGAAAAAACTACCAGGTATTCATACTAATGAACTACAATGGAATTACATAATAGTTCAAAGGGTTATTAGTCTTTCCATTTTATAAAGAAGCCCATCATTAGTAATAATTGGGCTGGTATAAAATAGGAAATCATCTTTTGAAGGGTCTAGCGTAAATTACAAAACCAGGGCCAGCGGCATAATTTAGAAAATTAAATATCCTAAATCACCTCCCTGTGACATCGCCATTACCGTTTTTATGATACGATCAACTTATTTATTTGTTTAAAAATATCTGGATTCATAAAGGTAGAGAGGAAAAGCATTTTTAAATACCCAAAGTGAGCAAAATGAAGGCAAAACAAAGTTCCAAAGTTGTTCTTTGGGGTGGAGAGGGGTAGAAATTGGAGGTGGAGGGAGGCACAAAGGAAGAAGTAAAAGATTTCCGTCCTCTGGATTGCTCTACACACCTGAACTTTCAGACTCTCTCCATCTTAGGTCAACATCTGGGATGGCCGCCCAATACCTCTGTTTTATTTCAGCTTCCCATTTTAAAATCCTACCATAGGCTGGGCATGGTGGCTCGCGCCTATAATCGCAGCACTTTGAGAGGCTAAGGCGGGCAGATCACTTGAGGTCAGGAGTTCGAGACCAGCCTGACCAACATGGCGAAACCCCATCTCTACTAAAAATACAAAAATTAGCTGGGTATGGTGGCACGTGCCTGTAGTCCCAACTACTCAGGAGGCTGAGGCAGGAGAATTGCGTGAGCCTTGTAGGCAGAGGTTGCAGTGAGCTGAGATCACACCACTGCATTCCAGCATGGGTGACAAGTGAGACTCTGTCTCAAAAAAAACAAAAAAGAAAAGAAAAAAATCCTACCATAAACACATTTTATTCCTTTGCTCTTGCCTCTGAATTCCCTTCAGAGGGACCCTAGTATGAAATGTGCTAAACAAATCTTACTTTATAGGACAAAGGCAGTTTCCAGCTCTCCTTAAAATAACAATTACGGTATTCTCTTAGATAGAATCCCAATGTATACAACATCAGACTTATGATATTTTTCTATTGGTAGCTTTTTTCCAAAGGTAAATGAGCTCTGAACTATATTTTCCATTTGCACTAAGTCAAATGACAAGAAATCTCTAGATGCCTATATTAAAAACAGAAAGTAATACAAATACTATAAAGGGCAGGATATTTTCTGTATCAAAGAACCTTAAAATGTGATGCAATTTGACCAAAAATTGTGTACTATTTATTTCTAAAAGTGATTCTTAATAACTGGGACGGAAAAACCTAGTAAGACTACGATATAATTATAAATCAATAATCAAAAATGCCCCTGGTTAAAATGTATTACATAAATTACTTCTCCAAAGAGCTGTACTACACAACATTGCTTTGGATAAACCATCCTACAAAAATATCAAAGTAGCATGCAAAAGGAACACAGAGGGGAAGGCACTTGTTTTAGAGGCGTTTTGTGTGAACGGCTGCTCATATACTTATTGCTATATGGGGTTTAACCGGAGAAAGCCCAAGCCCGCTTTCTTAAAATTAAAAAAAAAAGGAGGAGTCGTGATCTTTCTTACTCCTTATTTAAGTTATTTTAAAGTTTGAAACGCTGCCTTTAAAGTTTTACTTCTCCAGCTAGAACACAGTACTTGACTACTGCTGAAATTTAAACAAAAATATTTCAGGTTACTGTGATATTTATAAAATAGTATCTTCAGATATGTGTGATTAATGTTCCACAAAGCAGCTAGTTTAAGTACGTGACAGACTGTCTTCTGCAAAACCATTTATACAACTCAATTCCCATCTACTTGATCTCTTTCTTTTAGAAACACATGTCAGTTAACTCCTTAAAATGTACAAATCAAAATACAGCCCAGCCCTCCCTGTTACACACCACCAAAGCATACTGGCGGTTGCTTCCAGTCTTTGAACAGTGTCTACTACAAACAGATCACTGCCTCAGCTCAGCCTCCTACGGAGAGTAAATACCAAACTAGCGTATTCTCTGACTTAAGAATCACCTAGATCAGAGCCTGCCACAGGAATAAAAGATGCTCTGGGCCGGGCGCGGTGGCTCACGCCTGTAATCCCAGCACTTTGGGAGGCCGAGGCGGGCAGATCACAAGGTCAGGAGATCGAGACCATCCTGGCTAACACGGTGAAACCCCGTCTCTACTAAAAATACAAAAAATTAGCTGGGCGTGGTGGTGGGCGCCTGTAGTCCCAGCTACTCGGGAGGCTGAGGCAGGAGAATAGTGTGAACCCGGGAGGTGGAGCTTGCAGTGAGCCGAGATCGCGCCACTGCACTCCAGCCTGGGCGACAAAGCAAGACTCCATCTCAAAAAAAAAAAAAAAAAAAAAAGATGCTCTGTTCTCACTCATAAGTGAGAGTTTAACAATGAGACCACATGGACACAGAGAGGGCAACATCATACACCAGGGCCTGTCGGAGAGTGGGGGACAAGGGGAGGGAGGCATTAGGACAAATACCTAATGCATGCGGGCCTTAAAACCTAGACGACGGGTTCATAGGCGCAGCAAACCACCATGGCACATGTATACCTATGTAACAAACCTGCACATTCAGCACATGTATCCCAGAACTTAAAATAATAATTAAAAAGATGCTCTGTCAAAGTAAGCCGTGAAAGTAAGTTGTTCACACTCGTAAACAAATAAATGATGTATTTATTCAAGGACTTCCTGGCCCCTTTGATATGTTACCGCGCACGGCGAACCTCTGAAACTTGGACCTAGGATCCAAGGTACTAGTCTTCCAAACTGATGTGAACGATGAATCTGCTGGACTCCACAGTATCTGGGAGAACCACAATTTTTCTTTTTCTTTGAGACTAGTCAAGTGCAGTAGTGAGAAGGGAGGAAAGAGGAGAACGAGGGATCTGATCTGTAACTGGCTGTGGACGCTACCTTTGAACTAGCCAGCCAGTTTTATAAACAAACTTCAGGAAATCACTGATCTCTGCAGAGCCTATGTAGTAAATACGATAGTAAATGGCAAGCAATAATGTAATAACATCTCGTATTATCCACAGATTTTAACTTTAAACAGAAATACATTAGAGATTCATCAAATTCTGAAACACTAGGCTAACAGGACACCCTTAAAAATCTGATTTTAGGGAATGTATATCACTAGGTCTCAGCTTTTTAGTGTTAGGACCCCCTTGCCCTTTTAAAATTGGAGAAGCTCAAAGAATCTTTATGTCAGTTATACTTATCTATATTTACTATTTTAGAAATTGAGAAATTTTTAAAATATCCAATTCACTTAAAATAAGAAAAAATCCACAATCAATTGAAATAAATTTTTATGTAAAAAAAAAAAAAAGAGCTGCTTTCCAAAACAAAAAGGATTTTTGCGAGAACAGCACCTCTTAACAGTTTTCTGCAAATCTCTTTTAATGTCTGGCTTCACAGAAGGCAGCTGGAGTCAGAGATCTGCTTCTGCATTTCATCTGTTACAACATACTGTCTTGACTGAAGCACCTGAAGAAAATCCAGCCTCACTCAGATACGCAGTTGGAAAAGGAAGGAATTTTTAAATAACTTTTTTCAAGTAACTTTGGATCTTCTCTGATACTCCATCAAAACTAGACAAGTGGGTGTTTCTTAATGGTTAGTTACAATATGAAATCTGGAACCAACAGATGAACTTTCGTACTCTGTTACATTAAAATCCATTGGTTCACCTTGCACTTGAAATGGACCGTTTATCCATGTGTGACTGTTGTCACGTTATGCATTAGTCATTTGGAAAACAAGGTTCATTGGGTTATGCGGAGCTTCCAAATGTTGACCTGTTCCATTACATGAGATCAAAAAATCACTTTTGTTAATATCTTCACTGATTGAAGAAGTCTCTAGATACTAGGAATCTCACAGCAGTAAATACAAGTTTTCTAAAATCCTCATTTGCAAAGCTCAAATTTTACGACTGGCCCTAAGTCCTATCAGTTGTTTTCCTTAAAGTGACAAGTGAATTTTACTCATTTTCAAGAAAATGTCTGCCAAATACCCAGGACTAAACGGCTAGAGTTTAGCTTCTACTCTTTCAGGTGAAGATGGTGTTCCATGAAAAAGCTGCCAGCTCAGCTCAAACAAATGAAGCTGCTTTTCCCCAATCATCACTGCCCTTTGGTATGCAGTAAGAATGCTTGCCATTTCCATCCCACAGAACATTTAAAAAGTATTCTCAGGAACAGGATTTAATAAAATTAATTTTACTGCTTCATCACAGACATTCTTAAGTGGAATTGGAATGTCTTTTCCCGAGAGTGTCTGGCGGGGAACAATGACCAGTACCGGCCGGGGCCACTGTCTCGATTCACGCTAACATGCCAGCAGTTTCACCTGCCACTGCTTGTACACCATCAACACAAATGTCATCACAGTGAAAAAGGCAAATCACATCTTAGTATTGTTAGGAAATTCGTTTTGATTTCATAGGTACCTAACACAATCTTGAGAAGCCCCGGCTAAAGTCCACACTGAAAAACATCATTCTAACATAAATAAATAAATAAAAAACAATTTTTGTTTTGTTTTAAATCACAAGAAGCAGAAAATCATAGCCTTTAAGAGTGGTTAGTGGCAAGAATTTTTAAAACGGAGAGACTTGGGGACTATGTTCCAATTCCCCTGTTTTTCAGAGAAGGAAGTTGATCCCAGCGGGGTGTGGGGAGTGTTAAACATCTTGTCAAAGTTTATAAGGCCGGTCAGACACTAGATCAGAAGCCCATTAGCTGCTCTATCATCCCATTCTACCGACTCAGCAGCGCCTCTGACACAGGCACAGCGGGGGGATCTTTGGGATGATGTACAGGAGACACCTGATCCCAGTGGGCAAAACATTAATCAGCTCAAAGGACAACGGACAGATATGTTTTTCCTATTTTAAGTAAAAATGATAAACTAACTAGACTTCCAGTTTTAGTTCCAACATGTAAAGAGCTTGGAAATCATCACTCCCATTCTTACAAGACAAAAAACCTGAACAAACTCAAAGTCAATGACTTTTCATGGATCCATCAGAAAACTGAAGATGTGGGGCAAACCTCCACCACAGAATCTGGAGAGGAAACAAATTCAGAGCCACGGCTGAGATCTGTGTACCTGCAGCCGTAGTCACTGAAGTCATAAACTGGTAGGAACACTGAAATGGTAATTTTGACGAACACTGAAATGGTAAATTTGACTGTGAATTGACCTGAGAGTGGCAGCCAGTACTAAGAAGCCCCCCACTCAGCTGTGAGTTTTACTCCCAGGAACCCCACCCAGTCCTCAAGGTAAAGAGCCAGTAAAGACGCTCTCACGGCTCCAGCATGAGGAGGTGAGAGTAACCCTTGTGAAATGCACCCAGAACCTTCTCCATGACAAAGGCCCGCGCCCCGGGGGGAAAGACTTTCTCAGAACCTTGTCTCAGAGCCACGAGGAAAGCGCATTCCTGAGTCCAGTCCCCTCTGGCCTCCTGTCTCGCTTATGGGGCTGGAAAGGCTACACAAGAAGAAACGTGTGAAGACGCAGCCTAGGGACACAGGCCCACTGAAAGACTGAGAGTGAATCAGAAGACTGCAGACCACCGGCCCTCCCCACACCTTACAACTGCACCAATGGGGCTCCACCGTGTAACAGAGGATGAAAGCCGAGAAAGCTGCAGGATGCACCCTCTCTCCAACGAGGCTGCTTAGGGAAGCCCAAAGCCAAGACACGGGACAGAAACAAGGGCACTGCAGGGACCGGAACCCTCTGGCACCTACAGCTGCAATAAACATGATGCACAGCCCAATTCACAGCCAGATTAATAAAAAGCCTCAGGCCAAAGGACCGTTTACCTCAGTTTCTGTTACCCACCATGCCTAGCTTCAGTAAAAAAATCACAAAACATACTAAGAGGCAAGAAAAAAACACAGTCTGGAGAGAGAAAATAAGCATCAGAGCAAGACTTAAATATGACACAGGTGTTGGAATTACCAGCCGGGGAATTTAAAACAACCATTAATTATTAAGATTAATGAAATTATTAGATGGTAATTGTAAAATCCTGTCTTAATGCCTTAATAAGCAGCAGCTCTGAGGAGGTGAAATTCTCAACACAGTACAGATGTGGGTGTCATTGGCAAAGGGAAAAAGGAGTGACAAGGTGACCCCCCAACAGTGCTGTACCTTGTCTGCTGGGGCAAACCAACCTTTGACTCTGCTTTGCCTTTTCAACCTTTCCCTCCTACGTAAAGGGTAAAAAGCCTCACAGTGAAAGGAATTCCCAGGTAGAAAGCACAGTATGGTCTCTTTTCTGCAAATAATCTAGCCAATCAGACACCGCCTCCTTTCCAGTGGCATTCTCCAGGAGGGAGCCATCCTGTTTACTGCTATCTTACCTTCCACTGGGCTGTGTTACTGAAAGTTTCCTCCAATTTCCATACCATTTGCACAAGGAACTGCAGCTACTATTTCTTTCTTTCTTTCTTTCTTTCTTTTGAGATGGAGTCTCACTCTGTCATCCAGGCTGGAGTGCAGTGGCGTGATCTCGGCTCACTGTAACTGCAGCCTCCCAGGTTCAAGAGATTCTCCTGCCTCAGCCTCGTGAGTAGCGGGGACAATAGGTGCGTGCCACCACACCCAGCTAATTTTTGTGTTTTTAGCAGAGACGGGATTTCACCATGTTGGACGGGCTGGTCTCTAACTCCCGGCCTCAAGTGATCGACCTGCTTTGGCCTCCCAAAGTGCTGGGATGACAGGTGTCAGCCACTGCACCTGGCCCTATCTCTTTTCTTTTCAATCCTTTCCTTTCAGCTGCAGAAGTGGCTCGGTGAGAACAGTACTTACCTTGCCAGGTCTATAATTTGTGCTTAAGCATTCTGAGGTGGGGTTTTCCCCAAAAACATATATTTTCTCCTACTTCTCTTTGAACAAAATTCCAGTTGTGCCGATCATTAAAGCCTCACTTTTCTATGTGTGTACACGTGAATACGTATATGATTAAACGTTCCTGCTAGTCACTGCATGAGATTCAGCTTTCTCACGGGATCTCTTTCTAAAAGATTTCATATTCTGAATAACTCCCTGGTCCATACATTGACTATGGGAGTTTACACTGTGAGGAAGATAAGAAAAAAAACTCAGTAACTCACTATGTGATTCTTCAGGATGGGTGGTATTATTTACTCCTCAAGCTTTACTGAGGAACAATCTTTTCACAAGGTTATAGTACTGTACCTGTTTAATAACATCTGCTTGTGTCACCCTTTTCTTGTTCATAACCACTGTTTCTCTTTTGAATGGGGCAAACATTCCCACAACCTTCTGCTCTTCACCTGAGGCTGGAGAACTGTAACCAATGCCCACATGCCAGAGCCTCCGGGATCCTCTTAGTTCTGGAGTGGTGTGTGTGCAAACATTATGTACACATTATTCCACTTTGTGTGCATGAGCCTGAGAATGAGGGCCTCCTAAGTTTTGTGCCCTGGCCACTTCACTTGCCTCAACCCAGTCCTGGCCCAGGCACAAGGGGCTATTTACCTCCAGAATGTCCACTGCTGTCTGTCCTCACTACCATTTATTTCTCTTTTTTTCTTCCTTCCTCCTTCCTTCCCCTCCTTCCTTCCTTCCTCCTTCCTTCTTCCTTTCCTTCCTTTCTTCCTTTCTTTCCCTTACCCCTTTCCTTTCCTCTCTTTCTTTCTCTTTTCTTTTTTTTCTTGAGAGAGTTTCACTCTTGTCACCCAGGCCAGAGTGCAGTAGCACAATCTTGGCTCACTGCAACCTCTGCCTCCTGGGTTCAAGCGATTCTCCTGCCTCAGCCTTCCAAGTAACTGGGATTACAGGCATGTGCCACCATGCCCGGCTAATTTTTGTATTTTTAGTAGAGATGAGGTTTCACCATGTTGGCCAGGCTGGTCTCAAACTCCTGACCTCAGGTGCTCCACCCACCTCAGCCTCCCAAAGTGCTAGGATTACAGGCATGAGCCACTGCGCCCAGCCGTCACTACCATTTCTACTTGACGTCGGTCACACCTTCACTGTTCTCTCTTTAATTTATTCATTCCATTGTTTTTTTTTTTTTTTGGCTACAAGTAAAAAACCAAAAACTGGCTTCTTATAAACACTGCCAACTAAGTGGGACGCAGCTTTCCTTCCACAGGTGGTGCTCATTATTCAGGCAGGTGCTATGGCTCCTCTTAGCTGTGTTTATCATTCCTGGGCACAGAGAAGTGGCTCCTCCATGGATGGGCCCTGCTGCCTCCTGCCGTCCTGGAAGGGGGAGGTTCTGAGGTTGAATGCTGGACAGCGGGCTGGCTGTAGGGAACAGCAACAGCAGCTCTTCATGGCCTCTCCCCCTACTCAGCACTAACAAGTCACAAGCAGATGTTACTTTATTACCAAGCCACAGGTGCGCTCTGTTTTTTTTTTTTTTGTTTTTGCACTATATAGATCAGAGTTTTTACGGCAATTTTTCCAAAAGGCCAGAGTAGTTTTTAAATTCTTGTATTATAATTTTTTTGGTCTCTTCCAATTTAAATAATCTGTTTCTAGTCAAAACAGTGTGATGAAGAGTAAAATGTCCCTGAATGAAGACCACCATGTGGCCCCTCTGCTGTCCTTATACCTCGGCAGTCTGCGATCTCCAATCATAAGCCAACAGCATGATGCCTGGGGCTGCGGTGCTCACAGCACGCGGGCTAGAAGAAGCTCTCAGCTTTGATTTAGTGCTCCCTGAACCAACCAACCTCCTTTCAAGCTGCTTTTCATGAGAAAGCTCAGTCCAGAGCATCAGCCACAGCTGCTCCTTCTAGCCCATATTGTTCACCAGGAAAAGAAAACCTATTTAGAGCCAAAGAACACACAGGTGAAGCAGAAACACCAAATTTGCTTTTGGCAGGAAACACCACTGGAGAGTCAAGAAATACTAAATTATGTTGAGGCACCTGAAGACAAAGGACAACTGGAGCCTTAACAGACGGAGGGCCCTGCACTCAGGAAAGCAGCCCGTGCTTCCTCAGTCCCCACCCCTCGCTGTGCGCAGTCAGCCAGACTGCCAGGACTACTGAGGACCTCCTAGGCGCACAGCTCTGCTCCTCGTGCAGTGGAGAACCTAAGCACAGACAGAGGCAGTCCCCACTGACATTTCTATCTGCTCAAATTTTAAAGTGCATGTGAGTCTGTAACTCAACATTCCTGCTATCCAACAGCACTGCTAGGGGCAGCTCTGAGGGCTCAGGGACACACGGCAGCCGCCCACGTGCTTGTCCTGCCCAGCGGCTCCTCTCGGCCACCTGGCTGCGTGCCTCCACGTAGACTCTGGACAGTTGTATACAGGGTTGAAACTGGGAGGCTTGAGTTGAATATGAATCTAAAGATTTGCTCTGCTGGTGGCAAGCCAGTCCTCGCTGTTAATCCCCCTCACTTTATTAGTTACACACTTTATCTTGAAAAACAATTACAAAGAACAAGAACATTTTAAGTGTTAAGTGCATTATAAATATTAACTCATTTAATCCTCATAACAAGCCTGTATTATCTTAATTTGAAGGTGAGGACACTAAGGCACAGAGAGATTAGGCGACCTGGCCAAGGTCACAGCTAACATGGGATAGAGTTAAGGCTCAAACTCTTGCAGTCTAGCTCTAGTCTATGCCATTAACTGCTGAACAAAGTATTTTAAAAAAAGGGGCTGAGGCATTTAAGTGAGTATACAACATGCCTTCCTAAGGGCGGCCACACTCATCATAACTAAGTCTGTAATGTAGAAGTTGAGAGAACAACAACAGGGCAAGCAGGACTGCAGCACTGCGGGTATCACATCTCCCATCTGTGGCGACTTCTGTGTGTCTCAGAAGCTTTCTGCAATGGAACACCCACCAGTCAGCCCCAAATACCTCTCCCAAGGCAGGCAGATCTGTGTGGACCAACAAAGGAACCACCAGGCACTTGTGGCCATTTAAACTTAAATCGCAATTAAATAAAATTGAAATTTCAGTTCCTCAACGGTCACATTAATAGGTGCTCAGCAGCCACATGGGACCAGTGGCTGCTATACTGGACAGCAAAGAGAGACCATTTCCAACATTACAGAAACTGGTACTGGCCAGCACTAAGTAGACTAAGTAGTGTGATTTTTTCTTACGCTTTGGTCTGAAAACATTAGTGATAATAATTGCATCTTTTCTTCCATGAATCTGCAAAATTCAAATTACATTTTGTTTCTTCATAAAGCAAATTTGTACTCCAAAGGTCAGCTCCAAGGGGTAGAGTGGGTTACTTACAAGCAGGTCAAGTAAAGCCCTTGTCCTCTAGTAGCTGGTACCCAGGATGTTAATATGTCTTCTTGTATAATAATGACCGAAGGTTCAAAACCAGTGAGGAAAAAGGAACTCATTAAAAAGTTCAGCAGACAGCAAAATCCATTTTGTTTACAGATTTTAGCTTCATGTTGGACATTAAGCATGAGACACACATTCAACTGGTCACATGGAAGCTTGACAAGAGAGGATGGCTAAGTACACACAAGCTGATACTCCATCAGAGGAACAACTAGGACGCACGCGTTACTACAGAAAGTGGGCCAGACACTTCCAGGCTTTAAAAAAAGCACCCACACAAGAACGTTCAAATACAATGGAAGCCATGTGGTCCAGGGACAGTGGTGCCAAACTTCCCACTGCAAATATTTTCTTACAACAAGTTCTAGCATCCTTAACTTCCACGAGCGGTATCCCTAAATACACAGCACCACTGCTCCATTTCATGTGGGTTCTCATGAGGCAGAAAAGCCACAATTAAAACATGAACAACTTAGCAATAAAGCACAAATTCTAGGATATTTTCACAGGTAAGGAATCTAAGATCCAAAATTCTCCCTCTAACTCCTCAACTTGCAGTCAATGGAAGCCAGGTAAGATTATCCTCACGACCAACAGGAATTGCCTTGTTCTAACACAGATCTTTGTTCATTTAAAAAAAATTCTCCTCTCTGTCCTTCTCTCCATTCCTTCCCTCACTCTTACTGTCTACCCCTATTACATTTAGAAACAAATTGAATTTTTATGAAATCTTGTGATACAGTCAAAGTTATTTTTTTATTTCAGAAGAATGAGGCATCGCTTACCAAGCAGTGGTTATAGGAATGATTAATATCTAGTCATCTTAAGTTGCAAAAACACATTAAGCTCCTCAGAAGATGCAAATTTTAAAAAAATGCAATAAAGTAATAATTATATTACATACTTGTGACTTCTTGTAAGAAATCCAAACATGGTCGACTACTTCCAGAAATACTTATTGAAACAGCCAATGGGGTCTGTCCTTCATAGTTCCGTGTGTTCGTGTCTGCTCCGTAATTATATAACATCCGTGCACACAGCACATCATCCCTAAGGGCAGATAAGTGTAAAGGAGTCTGTCCGTCTTCTAAGCGACCCAAGTTTGTGTCTGCCCCTCTCTGAAGGAACATTCGGCAATAAGAGTGATTGCTTTTGATCACGGCGTATCGCAACAGGAAACCATTCTGAATGTCGATGTTGGCATTGTGGTCCAGGAGGATTTTCACACAGCTTGACCTCTCTCGGATAATGGCGAGCTGAAGTGGTGTGGTACCTTTATCACTGAGTGGGTCAACCTCAGCCTTGAACTCCAGGAGAAGCCGGACAAACGAGTCCCTGCCGTAGTGGGCAGCCACATGGAGGGGAGTCCAGCCGTCATTGCTTTTTGCATTAATGATGTCGCTCCTGTATTCAGATTCTAACATCAAGCGTGCAATGCGGGCCCGGCCATGCATGGCTGCATAATGAAGAGCCGTGAAGCCTCCGATTAAGTCTTTAACTGTAGGATCAGCTGGAGTTAAAACCAAAATGAAAGTATTAGCAGACTCCAAGACAAAACAACAAACATTACCATGGCACAGCAAACTGTGGCCAATTCTCATATAAAATGTGAAGCAACCAAACACTGTAATGAATATCAAGTACGTTTTTCCTCAGTTTAATTCAAGTCTGGTTTTAACGGAAAATAAATTTTGTAGAATGTTATCACGTCTGGGTTAATGAAAGGAGAAAGACAAAGTGTTTAAAAAGATATACACAAAAAACACGGAGTACAGATCACCACATCCCCTGTCTTTGCTAATTTAACCAACTGCCTCTGGCTACTCAACTCCTTCATCTCTGCACTGTTTCATGTTTCTCTTCTGTTTTGAACTTTTTGTTTTATTTTCTCTTGTGCTTCTTCTCGGTCTTAAAGAGAAGCATGTGTAGCAACATCTGCTGCTCTAAATTACAGATACACTATGCTCTGGCACACTGTGTTGTTTTAGGGTATATTAAGTAATAAGAAAAAAGTTTTTCTGTGGTCTGTAAAAATTCCAAAGCATCTCAGATATATGTCAAGTAATCTTGATAAATTGTTTTTTCACAAGATAGAAGTCTATTCTGAATTCTTAGTTTTACACGAACTTTGGAGTTTATAAGAATTAAGCAATGCATTATGTGAATAACCTCAGCATTGTAAAAATATTTTCTAAAACAGTTCCAAAAACCTCTCCTAATTGACTGATCTCTGGGGAAGGAAAAACAACTATAATAATTTATCTGCTATGTGACTCAAGTCACAGACTTTTGTCACTGGCCTCAGATCTTTCATTAAGCCAAAGGTTGGTTCTTGATGGCGTTCACCCCATGGCATCCCTGGCTGGGGGCAGAAGACGGACGAGGACTGGTTATGCCGGGCACCTCCTAGAAGTCAGCAATTCCATGTAAAAGATCAATTGATCAGCCCTAACTACCCAGGATGAAAATGCTCTCTTCTTGTAAAAGTCACCTTAATTTTTGGCTTGTTAATAAAAGAAAAAAATCATTAATGTTTTACACACACACCTACACATACATACACACACACAGCCTCCACAGGTGAGTGAAAACTCACATATTGTTTAATAAATGTTATTTAGGTCTAGAACATATATGACAAATGGTTCTCTTAGAAAAATCTGAGGCAGAAAACTATATGTAAAATAACAATACTGTGGAAAGTATTTCAGTGAAGGAGTTGCTAACAAAACCTATACAAAATAAGATTTTTTTAGGTAAGCCATATCATGTAGATTTCTAAAAACATTTACTGTAAAGTGACAGTACACAATGGTAGTATTAGTTGTATCTATTTAGGGGAAATAAGGGCATCATATCTACCTTGGTCTTAACTGAAAGAAAAATATACAGTACCTGTTTACCACAGGACTTAAATTTAAGTAGGGTAAGAACATTTTAACACAGCATTTTGCTGCCATCTGCTGGTAAGGCATGAGCATGACACTAATGTTTCCACAGGGCAGATACCGCTGAGCCCTTAAGTCACTCAAGCCGGTTTCAGGTGCATCGCTTACCAGAAGTTCAAAGTCAGGCGTGAAATCTACAAGATGCCCCCCCATTCAAATGAAACAAAACATCTTGCCAGAGGTCATTTCTAATCTATACCTGGCCAGTCAACTGCTTGCAGACATTCCCTCTTAATCTGCAAGTGAAATTTAAGAATACCTTCTTTTCACTTCTCCCACCCTTCAGCCACCATCCTTATTTGTATCCTATACTCGTTCTATTTGACAGTAAAATTAAAATTATGTTACAAAACATTGCACTTGCATCTTTGGTTTCCATTTCAGGTCTCTTTCAGGTTCTATGTACATTTTGAAGCTACACTGAGCTAAGGAAAAACACAGATTAACACACACAACAATGACCTGCATAGTCTCTGTTAAAATCAAATGGGAGATTAGAAGCAATGAAAATGCAAACAAATGTAATTTAAAGATTATTAGCCCATGAAATAAGGTAAGAAAAATATCTCATTTGTAATAGCAACATAAACTACAAAATGCCTAGACAGAAATTCAGTAAGAAATGGACAAGACGTGAAAACATTAAGTGAACTCATGTCACTCTGTATCCACTCAAATGTCCTTTTATCGAAAAAAGAAAAGCCTTCCCTAAACATTTCATCTAAAACAGCAACCCCACTGAACTTATTACTTTGTCCCCTTATCAAACATTTTCTCCCCAGGTGGAACTTATTTTAAATAAGCTGTAGCATAATCTCAACAAGTTCATTTAAATTTACAAGAAAAAAATTTAATGTATATAAACAGAAGCAAAGAAACATTACCTATGAATATGAGGGGATTTTTTTTTCTAACAGCTTTATTGAGGTAAAATGCATTCACTTTAAGGGTACAGATGATGAGCTTTGATAACTGTATACAAGTATATAACCCACCACCCTATTTAAAATATAGAACATTCCATCATCTCAAAAAGTTCCTTCATCTCTCTTTAGCCCTTCCCAGACTCTTGAGTCCCAGGCAAACCACTGGTCAAAAAAGTTTTGTCATTTCTGGAAATTCATATTAATAGAATCATATGTAGACTTCTGTGTTTGACTTACTTCACTTTGCATGATGTTTCCGAAATACTTCCATGTTGTATCGACAGTTCATTCTTTTGTATTGCTGGATAGTACTGTATACTACATAGTTTTTAAAATCAATTCATGAGAAGATGGGCATTTCAGTTCTTACCAATTTGAGCCTATTTGAATAATACTATCATGAATTAATATATGAGAGAGAGACAGACAGACAGAGAGAGAGAGACAGAGAGAGAAGGAGAGAGGGACAGAGTGTTTTCATCTCACTTGGGTTCAATACCTACGAGAGACTTGCTGGGTCGTATGTGAAATGCACATGAAACTTTCGTAAGTTCCTTTTTAAATGGCTACACCATCTTACATTCTCATCAGCAATGGATGAGTTCAGATTGTTCTACATCTTGGTATCATTAGTCATTTTAATTTCACTCATTCTAGAGAGGTAAAATCGTGGCTTATTGTGCTTTTAATTTCTATTTCCCTAATAACTAGTTATACTGAACATATTCATATACTGTTTTGTGAACTGTCTGTTCACGTCCTTTATCCATTTTTATTGGTTGTCTCATTAATGAGTCGTACAAATTCTGTGTATATTCTGGATACAAGCCTTTTGTCAGATGTGTCTTGTAAATATTTTCTCCTAGTTTGTTGCGTGCTTTTTCATTTCCTGTATTATGTTTTGAAGAGCAAAACTCTTAATTTTGATGAAGCCCATTATTTATTTTACAGTTTGTAGTTTTGTATCCTATTTTAAAAATCTTTGCTCAATGCATTGTCACAAAGATTTTTTTTCTTCTAGGAATTTTGCACTTTTAACTCTCACATTTAGATCAATGGCCCATAGTTAATTTTTCTGTGTGGTATAACGTAAGTTCAAGGTTCAGTACTCCCCACAAAGATATCTACTTGTTCCAGCACAATTTGTTAAAAGGACTCTTTTCTTAATGATTTACCCTAGTGTCACTGCTGAAAAATCAATTTACCATAAAAGTGTCGCTCTATTTCTTAATTCTGTTTTGTTCCTTTGACCTAAAAGTCTCTCCATACACCAATCCCACACTGTCTTGTCTACTGTAGCTTATAGTAAGTTTTAATAGCAGGTAGCTTAAGTTCTCTAGCCTTCTTTAAAATTATTAATATTTGGGATAATAAATTTTAGAATCAGCTTGTCAAGTCTTCAAACAAGCCTGCTGGAATTTTGATTAGAATGCCACTGACTCTAAGGATGGCAATCTCTCCAAAATGATCTAAACAATATTGATTCTTCCAAACCATAAACATGGGATAGTTCTCTATAGAGGTCTTCTTTAATTCTCTTCAGCAACGTTTTATAGCTTATATATGTCATGCATATCTTTTGTTAAATGTATTCTTATTTTAAACTTTGTTGCTATTATAATGAGCTAAAATTCCATTTTCCAAATGATGACTGCTGATAGAAATAAAATTGATTTTTGTACACTGACTTGTGTATTCTATAATCTACCCAAAATCACTTTTAGTTCTAGAACACATTTGTAGTTTTCTTGCCAGGGTCTACATGCACAATTATGTTCTCTGCAAATAAAGACAGTTTGACTTCTTTCTTTCCAATTCATGACCCTTGATTACTGCTCTGCCCTCATTCCACTGGTTAGAACCTACAGTAGGATGCTGACTAAAGTGGCAAAAGCACAGACCCTTCCCTTGGTTCCTGATCTTAAAAGGAAAGAATTCAGCAGTTCACCACCCGGGAAGCTGTAGCTTTTCATTGCTTTGGAAATCACCTTCTGCTTCTGGTTTCCCATCTTTCGCATGAAGGTATTTAAGACTGTTCCATTTTCTGAATCTACTGAAATGATTGTTAGGTATTTATGTTTTATTCTAATGTGACAAATTACTCAGCCTATTGATTTTCAGATGTTAAACAAATATTGTACTCCTGGAGTAAATACTACTTGGGCATATTTTTTTTTATACACCAATAGACTGGATTTGCCAATATTTCGTTAGGAATTTTGGTATCTATTATCATGAAAAATATTGGCTTATAGTTTTCTTCCAAGGTCTTTGTTTGGTCTGTATCGGGGCTACACAAGCCTCATACAACAAGCTTGGAAGTGTTCCCTCCTCTATCAAAAAATTTGTGTAGAATTCTTATTTACGTCCTTTAATATCTGAAATAATTCAGTGAGAAGCCAGCTGGACCTAAAGTCTTCTCAGTGAAAAGTTTTAGTTATAAGCTAGATTTCTTAAATTGATATAAGGCTATTAATCTATTTTTTCCTTGGGTCAGTTTTAGCATCAGTTTTGTGCATCAGGAAATCTGTCCATTTTTCCTAATGGCACAAAGGTGCCCATTATACTCCTAATCTTTTTGATGTCTAGAGGATCTGTAGTGACATACCCCTTCCACTCTTTTTAAATTTTTTTATTGGTATGTGATATTTTACATGTTTATTGGGTATATGTGAGTGTTTATTACATGCACAGAATGTGTAATGATCAAGTCAGGGTATTTGCGTTACCCATCATCACCTTGAGCATTTATCATTTCTATGAGCTGGGAACATTTCAAGTCTTCTCTTGCAGCTACTCTGAGATACATAATACATTGTTGTTAACTATAGGCACCCTATTCTGCTATTGAACGTCAGAACTTCTTTCTTCTAACAAATGGAACCCATTAACCAACCTCTCTTCATCTCCTCCTACCACCAACATACCCTTCCCAGCCTCTGTTATCTATCTTCTATTCTCTACTATCGAGAGGCCAACGTTTTTTAGCTTCCACATGAGTGAGAACATGGTATTTGTCTTTCTGTGCTTGACTTATTTCACCTCACGTGATGACCTTGTTATCTATGTGGCTGCAAATGATCTCATTTTTTATGGCCAAATTGTATTCTATTGTGTGTATATATACCACAATGGACACTTAGGTTGATTCCAAATCTTTGCTATTGTGAATAGTGCTGTAATAAACACACAAGTGCAGGTATTCCTTTGATATACTGATTTCTTTTCCTTTGGATACTCAGTAGTGGGACTGCTGGATTATATAGTATTTCTATTTTTAGTTTATTTGAGAAATGTCCAGTTTTCCACAGAGGTTGTACTAATTTACAGTCCCACCGATGCCGTATTAAGAGTTTTCTTTGACTGCTGGATTACACAGGATTTCTATTTTTAGTTTATTTGAGAAATGTCCAGTTTTCCACAGTGGTTATACTAATTGACAGTCCCACCAACACCGTATTAAGAGTTTTCTTTTCTCTGCCTCTTTGCTGGCATCTGTTATTTTTTGTCTTTTTAACAGTAGCCATTACAACTGGGATAAGATATCTCATTGTGGTTTTGATTTGCATTTCCCTTATGATTAATGATGTTGAGCAATTTTTCACATACCTGCTGGACATCTGCATGTCTTCTTTCAAGAAATGTCTGTTTGCGTCCTTTGCTCACTTTTGTTTTTTCAAGATGGAATGTCGCTCTTGTTGCCCAGGCTGCAGTGCAGTGGCACGATCTCTGCTCACTGCAACCTCTGCCTCCCAGGTTCAAGCGATTCTCCTGCCTCAGCCTCTCAAGTAGCTGGGATTACAGGCATCCACCACCACGTGGGCCCAGCTAATTTTTGTATTTTTAGTAGAGATGGGGTTTTACCATGTTGGCCAAGCTGGTCTTGAACTCCTGGCCTCAGGTGATCCACCCACCTCAGCCTCCCAAAGTGCTGGGATTACAGGTGTGAGCCACTATGCCTGACCTGCCCACTTTTTAATGGGATTATTTGTTGTTTTTACTGTTGAGTTCCTCGTATATTCTGGATATTACAATGTCCCTTGTCAGATGCCAGTTTGCAAATATTTTCTCCCATTCAACAGGTTGTCTCTTCATTCTATTAATTGTTTCTTTTGCTGTATAAAGGTTTTTCAGTTTCTAAAATATAGTCCCATTTGCCTATGTTTTAGTTGTCTGTGTTTCTGAGGTCTTAGCCATAAAATCTCTGCCTAAACCAATGTCCTGAAGTGTTTTCCCTGTTTTCTTCCACTAGATGTGACGTTCCAGGTCTTGTGTGTATGTTTTTAATCCATCTTATGTTGTTTTGCGTACGGTGAGAGACAGGGGTCTGGTTTTATTCTTCTGCACATGGATATCCAGTTTTCCCAGCAACATTTACCTGAAGAGGGTGTCCTTTCCTCAAAGTATGTTCTTGTTATCTTTGTCGAAAATCAGTTTACTAAAAATACGTAGATTTCTGGATTCTCTGTTCCATTGGTCTGTGTCTGTTTTTAGGTCAATACCATGCTGTTTTGGTTACTAGAGCCTTGTAGTATATTTTGAAGTCAGGTAGTGTGATGCCTCCAGCTTTGTCCCTTTTGCTCAGGATTGCTTCAGCTATTTGGGCTCTTTTTTGGTTCCATATGAATTTTAGGATTGTTTTTTCTAACTTTGAAAAACTGATGTTGGTGTTTTGATAGCGGTTGCATTGAATCTACCAATTGCCTTGGATAGAAGAGTCATTTTAACAATATTAATTCTTCCAATCCATGAGCATGGGATGTCTTTCCATTTGTTTGTGTCCTCTTTGATTTGTTTCATCAGTGCTTTGTAGTTTTCCTTGTAGAGATCTCTCATCTTCTTGGTTAAATTTATTCCTAGGTTGTTGGGTTTTTTTTCTTTTTTCTTTTTGTAGCTATTATAAGTGAGTTACCTTCATGATTTCTTTTTTTGCCTGTTTCATTACTGGTATATAGAAATGCTACTGATTTTTGTATGTTGATTTTGTATCCTACAACTGTACTGATTTATCCGATCTAAGAGTTTTTTGCGTAAAGTCTTTAGGTTTTTCTAGATATAAGATCATATCATCAGCAAAGAGGAACAATTTGACTTTCTCTTTTCCAATTTGAATGCCTTTTATTCCTTTCTCTTGCTTGACTGCTCTGGCTAGGATTTCCAATACTACAGGGAATCTCTCTTCCACTCTTGATATTGGTTATGTATCTTTTCTCCTGTTTTTTTTTTTTTCACCATTCTAGACAAAGATTCATCAATTTTATTGATCTTTTCAAAGAATCCTTATTTGTTTTTTAGTTCCATCTATCTTCTCTATCATTTGCCCATTTTCAATTCCACTGATTTCAATTATTCTCTTTATTATTTCACTCTTGTTTTTACTTTGGGATTACTGGATTCTAGAAGTATACAGAAACTGTTTCAATATAGCTCCTTTCTTTGTGCAATTACTGTCATATATTTCATCTTTACATGTTATAAGCCTAACAATTTTATTTCATAATTATTGTCTTTTATTTTAAAAGATGAAATGATAATAAAAATACATTTATACTGTCTGTGGCAAAAGTACTCAAAGGTAAAAGAATAGCATTTCCTAATAACTACTGCCAATGATAGACTTTCAGCTTTTCTTCTACACATTTTTAAAAAATTATACATAGCTGTAACCATACTCTAATTACTGAATTGCTTCTCTATATTTGGGCATTGAGAATGCCCACGTTTGAAAAATTATATACAATGAAAGGTAGGCTTTTTTTAAAAACACATCCTGACATTCAGAAAGGCGAAAACTTTTGTATAGAAAATATTTCCTGCTTTTAAGACTGATTCCTCTGGCCACGTTAAAAGAATTATATTTAATCTAATCATTAATTAAACTTAATTTAAATAAAGAGTTAACATAAATTCTATATTGGCAAGATAAACTACTGTTTTTAAGACTTCAATACATACTGCTAAACTGCTTTCCAAATGTACTCTCATAAATTCCCATCAGTGTGCCAGTGTCACCACATTTGGAATTATCATTTGCAAAATCTTTCATTTTTGAAATGCTAAAAATATTTTTCACCGTTCTTCTGTGCATTTCTTTGATTACCCCCTTATCTCCTACTTTTTTTCATGTGTTTCACTAAAAGGATTTTACCTACTTTATCGAGAGGTTTTCTCAGGTTCCTCTGGGGATTTGCTTTATAGACTTAACTTCTAGAGCTTTAGCCAACTGCCCGTAGGCCAATTTGCATAAACACTGAATCTGAAGATGAATAAATGCACTAAGACATTGTCTCTTCCAACGTTATTTTCTTGAAATGTCCAGCATGGTCTTGGAGTTTTTAGAAGACTCAAAATTGGAAAATGAAGATAATAACGAGTTTGTTACAATTTCCACCCTTATAATAGAGACTCTTCCATCACGATTCTAACAGCACACTAACCTGGTCAGAAAGACTACCAGGATTTGTACAGATGTGCTATTATATGCATCACATTTGTGTTTAAAATCTCAAATATTTTTGGACCACTGTAAAACCCTAAGTTTTCATCATTTTGAAGCAGGATGCTTGAAGGTAAAGCAGCAAAATATCACTTGTATGCACAGGCCAATGTTCCACTGTCAGCCCTTCATATCCATGTGTTCCGTAGCACAGCGTCAACAAACCACAGATGAAAAATAATTTGATTAAAAAATTAGAAATAATACAACAATAAAAATACATTTTTTAAAAACAATACAGTATAACAACTACTTACCCAGCATTCACAGTGTGTTAGGTATTATAAGTAATTGAAAAATGATTTTAAAGTATACAGGAAGATACACGTAGGTTATATGCAAATACTATGCCATTTTCTACCACGGACTTGAGTATCTGTGGTTTTGTTATACTGAGGGGGTAGCTCTGGAACCAATCCCCTGTACATACCAAAGGACAACTGTGTTCTCCAACATGGCAGCCACTCGTCACATGCAACCATTTAAAACATGGCTACTGTGTCCGAGGAACTGAACTTTTTAATTAACTTGGCTGAAATGTAAATAACCACACCTGCTATGGACAGCACAGGCTTAGATTAAACTAGAAAGAGAGCCACACTGTTACCCTTTTGGAATACAGGTAGTATCAGTTACTCAACTCAAACTCGCTCATTTTCTCAATGGACAGGTAGTATCAGTTACTCAACTCAGACTTGCTCATTTTCTCAATGGATTTCTCCAGAAGCAGCAGCAAGTGTGGCTTCACGGGGCCGCTCCCCACCAGGCTGCCTGTGGTCACAGCGCTCTCCCCAAACTATGGTCACAAGCAACCTCTTACTCTGATTTTGGATAGCTCTGTGTGATCACTGATCAGTGGTTTTACCAGGCGGGTATATGAATTTAACATTAGTAAAATCTGACCCATCAATATATTTGAGTCATTTCTAGCTGGGTGAGTGACTGGTATTAGACACCTATGTCCCATTTATTAAACTGCATCTGGCTGGCTTCCCTCCTGCTCCTTTACTAATCTTCATTTCAATTAACGGCAACTCTTTTCTTCCTGATCCTCAGGCCAAAAGCTCAGTTATTCTTGATTTATTTCACTCTCACCTCATATCCCAGCTACTCTTCTTGCCTTAGGGCTTACGCCCTTCTGATATGTTCACATACTATAACCAGCTAATTTACTAAAGCACGAATCTGTTCTCCCATTCCTCTGTCAAAAGTTTTGACACCTCACCAATGTCCCTACAATAAATTATTGGATATATTCCAATCTTACTGAACATTTTTCAGCTCCTAAAACCAAAAGTGCTCCTTCTTTCCTTCAACCCGTCACACGCAGTGTCCCCTGAGTTGGGAGTAATTCCACACCCCCATCCTTCCAGCCTCCATCCTTGCCTCACCTTTCCAGATTTCCACTCCAACCACGCTTTATCTAGGAAGTCTTCCTTGCACTCGTCCACCCACCCCAGCAGACAGTGAGGACCTTATTACACATGGCACTTAAATTCACTCTTTTGGAACTGCCTTGTTTTCTTAGGGGCAATACAGAATTACAGGTAAGACAATGGTTTGAATCCCAGCTCCACTGCTTATGAAGTAATGACCTTGGGTGAATTACTTACTCTTCTGTAGCTTAGAATTTTTAATGTAAAAACTGATAATACTTATTATCCTAAAAGAGTTGTGAGGAATTTGGCATAGACTAAACCCTCAATAAATGTTGGCTATAACTCCATCCCCCAGCAAATGATGAAGTACCAGAAGGAGAGTCCCATATTTGCTCATTTCTGCATCTTGGGGCCCAACCCTGGGCCTGGCATCTATTAGGCACTCAATAAATATTTGCTGAATACATAGTTTATAAAGGATCAGCTGGCCACCTTGTCTATCTATATGAATTCTTGTTCTTTCTTCCTCTCTGTCTCTCCACACACACACACACACACACACACACACACACCACACACACAGCAGGGTGAGAAGGTGAGGGAGAGAAAAAGAGAGAGTGAAAAGTCAAGTCTTGTTTCTTATGAGTTAGTCCACTCACTGTTCCCTATTGGGATCTTTGACTTCATTTTTGTTTACTATCCACCACAAAATAAGCTACTAACAGGAGAAGCCAATCTGACTGGAGTTCACAAACTTTTAAAGAAACTACATTGTTTCGAGACCGGACGTGGTGGCTCATGCCTGTAATTCCAGCACTTTGGGAGGCTGAGGTGGGCAGATCACTTGGGATCAGGAGTTCGGGAGCAGCCTAGCCAACATGGTGAAACCCCGTCTCTACTAAAAAAAAAAAATTAGCCGGGTGTGGTGGCACACGCCTGTAGTCCCAGCTACTCGGAAGGCTAAGACAGGAGAATCGCTTGAACCTGGGAGGCGGAGGTTGCAGTGAGATGAGATCACGCCACTGCACTCCAGCGTGTGTGACAGAGCGAGACTCCATCTCAAAATAAATAAATAAATAAAAAAGAAAAGAAACTATACTGTTTTGAAAGTAACAGGTATGGCTGAGGTGGGAGGACTGCTTGAGCCCAGGAGGTAGAGGCTGCGATGAGCTATGACTATGCCACTGCACTCCAGCTTGCGTGACACAGGGAGACCCCGTGGGGGATGGGGGGAGGCATGATGCATTCAAGCAACTTTATAATCCTACCATAACGCGGCCCATTTCCAGTATTTTTTGATAAAAGAAAAGATTGGTCTTGTCTCTGTAAAACTGAGGAACAATTACTTTAGATAACTGGTGTTAGTTTTCACTTTCTTTCTTGACGGAAGCAAAACAGATATGGGTTCTACCCTCAAGAAGCTTTTGATGAATCAGAGATATAGACATTAAATAAAGAACTATAAAACAATTCATTACGCTTATGATAGCTGTAATAACAAAAAGGTACAGGGAACAATAATATCATATAACAGAGGGATAACGTCACACAGGGAACAATAGTATCACATAGCAGGGATATATACAAGGATCCCGGGTGACCTGGTCTGGATATATACAAGGACCCTAGGTGACCTGGTCTGGATATATACAAGGACCCTAGGTGACCTGGTCTGGATATATACAAGGATCCCGGGTGACCTGGTCTGGATATATACAAGGATCCCGGTGACCTGGTCTGGATATATACAAGGATCCCGGGTGACCTGGTCTGGATATATACAAGGATCCCGGGTGACCTGGTCTGGATATATACAAGGATCCCGGGTGACCTGGTCTGGATATATACAAGGATCCCGGGTGACCTGGTCTAGCTCGTAAGAGGTTTCCCTGAGAAAACGATCAGTGAGAGCTGAGAGAGAAGCAGGCAGAGCAAGGTGATGGGGCAGGGGTGGGGAGTGAGCAGAAGTGTGACCCAAGAGGGTCCCAGGCCAAAACCTTTGCACTCAGTGACTCTGAAAGAATGCAGAGGGGCTGTGGCTCAAAGCTGCAGCTGGAAAGGTAAGAGGGGCCAGGCATTGCAGCACCATGTGGAACACATTATAAACTTTGAATATCATCCTAAGAGAAATGGGAAACCAATTATGGATTTTTAAAAGGAAATATTTTTATTTCCATTTTAACAGGTCACATTATTTGGAGACTGGTTGGGAGGGGGCGAGACTGGAGGCAGGGATGGAAGAGACCACTGTAGCAGTCCTGGTGAGGAATGTTTCCTGGCCCAAAAATGGGGTGGCATCTCCAGGGAAAGGAAGTGAAAAGCTCTGACAACTTTTTAGGAGGCAGAATCAATAAGACTTAGCAATCAGTCATATTAGAGGTAAGGAAAAGGTACCAAGGATGGTTTCTAGATTTCTGGCATGGCAATCAGAGGCTGTGGTGACACTTACTAGAATGAACACCGTGGTGAGAATGGACACAGCTTGTGCTGTGCTGGCGATGTCTATGAGCCATGAGAGTGCAGACATTAAACACATAGTTGGCTACACTGATCTAGAGGTCATAAGCCAGGACTAGACTAATACAGGGCATGCCTAAGCACCACAAGTGGCCATAAGCAAGTGGGCAGTAGGTGTTTTCTTCTACTAATTTTTCTAAGTTGGTTCATAATACACTGGGTGAAACACTTTCTGAATCTCTTATTCTACTAGGGAAAGGGTATCAGGTAAAAGGTGCTACATAAAAACAAATACAGGGCTTATCCAAAATATTTGTTGTTTTAAATAAAAACTCAGAAATGGAACCACACATATATGAAAACCTTATATCTGACCTAGTGCACAGTAATAAAGAAAGAAGGCATGATTTAAGCTGTCTTTATGGGAAAAAAGTGAAACTGTACCAGGCTACCTCATATACACCAAAGCCAATTCTGAACAGATTAAAAAGCTAAATACCATAAAACATTTTAGAAGAAAATAAAGGCAAATAATGACCCTGCAGTATATTTCCTAAACAAGACACCACGGGCACAAACTATAAGGCTAAAGAAAACCATAATTCACCTACATTGAAATGTAGACTTCTGCCCGACAACAAAAACAAGAATGCGAAAAAAACTACAAAAAGAGAGAAAACATTGCAACATCTAACAACGGAGAATATATAAACAATTCCAACAAATCAGTAAGACAAAAAGCCCAGTCTTGCAATGTTTGTTACTCATATGTCATTTTTTCAAAGAAAAAAAAAGAAAAAGAGAGGCAGGTATATCACACCAGGAAAGAGAAAAACCATCTGGTAAGTACATCACCAGCAAAGGCAGGTGAACAGGCACTATCCTGCCCGGTCAGTAAGGACATAAAATGATGACAATCTCTTCGGAGGACAACTTGCCAATATCCATAAAAAATGTTTTGACTTGGCAAATGCACTTCTAGGAGTTAGTCAAGAAATAAACTCTCACATAATGTAACACGATCATTCAAGGACATTCTCTGTAATGTTTCTAGTAGCAGAAAAATGAAAACTTAAAATGTCCAACAATAAGAAGTAAGTGTAAATAAATTACATCCATACGATGGAATCTGAGACAGAGTCCCATGCAGATAAGGAACTATCACTAAATTAACTGTTATGTGAAAAAATCAAGAGGAGGAACAGAACATTTTAAAAAGGGAGCTGGCTACAAGGTAGAAAATGGAAAAATATTTCCGCCTACATGCACAGACTATCTCTGGATGGTACAAAAGAAACCGGTGAAAGAGATGGCCTCTAGAAGGAGAGTAAGCGACTGGGGCTAAAAGTTAGAGATTCGCCCTCACTGATCAGCTTTAAGTGGCTTTTTAACCATGTATGTATGCACTACCTTTTCAAAAACAAAATCTCCTGCTGTGAAAACTCCAGCCATTCTCAAAAAATAAAAGAGAATAAACAAATGATAGTATATCCATACCTATCAATACTATATTCAGCAGCTGAAAAGAAGAGTGAATCAATATGTATTAATAGAACCAACAGAAGGTTTCTTTGGGGGTAATGAAAATGTTTTAAAATTGACTTTGCTGATGAATATCCAACTCCACGAATATGCCAAAAGCCATTAACTATACACTTTAAATGAGTGAATTCTGTGGCATGTGAATTACATCTCAATAAAGCTATTAAAATATATATAGATATACAGTCATATACTGCTTAACAACAGGGATACATTCTGAGGACTAGGTTGTTAGGTGATTTCGCTCTTGTGTGAACACCATAAAATGCACTCACACAAACCTAGACGGCACAGCGTACTACACACCCAGGTTATATCATATAGCCTACTGTTCTTAGGCCACAAGCCTGTACAGCATGTTACTGTACTGAATACTGTAGGCAACTGTAATACAATGGCATTTGTGTACCTAACCATAGAAAAGGTACAGTAAAACATGGTATTATAATTTTATGGGACCACCATTGTAAATGGGGTCCATGACTGAGCCAAATGTCCTTATGCTGCACGTAACTAGATACATACATATATACAGAGAGAAAGATTCAGAAACTATAGCCCAAGCTTGTCCAACCTGCAGCCCATGGTGGGCATGCAGCCCAGGACAGCTTTGAATACAGCCTAACACAAATTCATAAACTTTCTTAAAATATTATAACTTTTTTGCCTTTTTTTTTTTTGCTCATCAGCTATTGTTAGTATTAGTGCATTTTATTCATGGCCCAAGACAATTCTTCTTCCAATGTGGCCCAGGGAAGCCAAAAGATTGGACACCCCTGCTACAGCCCCTAAGCCCCTCACTGGTTTTTTCTTTTTTTCCCCCCCACCATTGGTTTTGATAAAGTTTTATTGGAACACAGCCACACCCATTAGTTTACATACTATCTGCGGCTGCTTCCAGGCTCCGACTGCAGAGCTGGGTAGTTACAAAGCCAGTACGGCACACAAAGCCTCTCATGTTTACTATCTGGCCTTTTACATAACAAGTTTGCAGACTCCTGCTATTAAAAAGTCTTTAAGTCACATAGTTGTATAAAAAACAACAGTTGTAGAATTATACAGTCAGTATTATCATTGATGTTCAAAACCACACACAACATAATACGACAGAATTTTTTTTTTTTTTTTTTTTTTGAGCAGAGTTTCACAATTTCGCCCAGGCAGGAGTGCAGTGGCATGATCTCAGCTCACTGCAACCTCCACCCACTGGGTTCAAGTGATTCTCCTGCCTCAGTCTCCCAAGTAGCTGGGATCATAGGCACCTGCCACTATGCCCAACTAATTTTTTTACTCTTAGTAGAGATGGGGTTTCGCCACGTTGGCCAAGCTGGTCTCAAACTCCTGACCTCAGGCGATCCACTCACCTCGGCCTCCCAAAGTGCTGGGATTACAGGCGTGAGCTACCACGCTTGGTCATATGACTGAATTTCTATGAGTCTATGTAATAGTGTCAGGAAATACTCCAGAAGGATAAGCACTAAACCAAACGTATACCCAGTTACATCCACACAGAGGCAGATGGACAAGGATTAGGGGTTAGTCAAAGGGGACTTTGGCTTTATTTGTATAATTTAACTGAAGATTTGCTTTGTTTGAAAGAGACAATATTCATGTATTACTTGAATAACAGAACTTTTATTAACTTTTTTTAAAGTAAGGCTGGCAGAAGTGAAAAGCAACAGGACTAGGTGGAATAAACATTGTGAGCCCTGATCTTGTTCTTAATGTTATGAAGCCCTGCATAGAATTTTAACCGTTCTGACTTTACACCCACCTTTAATTTTTACAGATCTTTTTCCTGGCATTCCACTTCTATTCCCCTTTCATCAACTTCAGAACTGAAGTTTTCGTGTTGTAAGGTGAAACGACATGGAAGACAAGCTACAAAGTAGGCACAGGCCAGAGAATTTCTGGGTTCTGACAACAGTCAACTATTTCAGGCATATAGTTCCCATTTCAGGGCCCCTGGGCCATGTGGCTACTCCTAGTCTCACTGTTAGCACGCCTTGCAATCAGTCCATCCTGTTAGCCTTTGTATTCATATATTCACATTATTCACATGACCCTCATAAGAATTCTAGAACTTCCAACATTTTTCTGCACCTCAAAATGCAAGTAAGTTTGGCTAGTTTTGTAACAAAGTGCACCTTAGGAAGGAAACTAAATCACTTCTAATGAGCAATTAAAGCCCTAGAATGGCATGTACGTAATTTGAGTCCCCAACCAAGCTGCTTTCAACCATAATTTACAGAGATAATGTGGGTATACATGATCAAATATATAAAAAACCCATCTCTAGGAAAATAAAGTAGGCTGAAATTCAACTGGAGAAAGTAGTTTTGGACAATCATTGGTTTAAAAACCATGGGAATGAACAGTTTTTCAAAGCAAAAACATTAATATGTCAAATATGGTTTCCAATTGCACATATTTATACAAAATTAGATCTCAGATAACCAATCTTCTTATAGTATACCTACAAACTATGTACAGTTTCTGGAAAAAACAAGTGATCTAAAATAACAAAGGAAAGCATCTGAAACAAAAAGATAAGGATAGGGTATCATTAGGCCATGATGTTTAAAGGATTGGTGCTCGGTCTATACGCTTGAGCAATAATCAACAGGGGAAACTTGTGCAATTCTCTAATTATGGGCATACCACAGCCACTTCTGCTTCTGAAACAGAAGCAGCTGGACAACCTGAAGAAAGGTAGCTTAGGTGAAATAACCTGGGCAAACCTGGCTGTACAGACACTACAGTTTCAGGGAAAAGAATCCATTCATAAAACTGATCTTTTAAACAATCTGGTTTTAAACAAAAAGGCACACTTATAGCAAATCTTCACAAAGGAGAGAGAATAAGATGTTGAGTATTAACAGAAGAGAAGCATTAAAAATTACAAATAGACACATTTTAAACTAAACATCATTTATGTTTCTCCATGGGGAAAAAGATTTGCTTCTACAAAACTCACCTCCGTGTTCTAGAAAAACCCGAACACATCTTTCCTTTCCTCTTGCTGCAGAGAAATGAAGCAGAGTCCAGCCATTCGCATCTCGGCCATTCGGGGAATAGCCTTGTTCTAGCATCTTTCGCACTGTGTGGACATCCCCAGCAGCCACCGCGGCCTGAATCTGCAACTCTTCCTGGAGCTCAGGGTTCCTTCGACAATGATGGTGTAACATCCTAGCTGAGTCCACTTTTTACAAAGGATTCATTAGGTTACGGGGATCAGCCTTTAAGAAGAGAAGGTAGAAAAGGTAAAATTTAGAATAACTGGTTCCTGATACTGCGTCTATTAAATATCACAGAACATTCCATTTGCTACATCAGTAAACCTTACTAATGACAGTGCATACTACTAGCCGGGTGTGGTGGTGCACGCCTATAGTCCTAGCAACTCAGGAGGCTGAGGTGGGAGGATCACCTGAGCCCAGGGGATCAGTCCCAGCTACTCGGGAGGCTGAGGTGGGAGGATGACCTGAACCCAGGAGATCAAAGCTGCAGTGAGCCATGATAGCAACACTGCACTCCAGCCTGGACCACAGAGCAAGACCCCATCTCAAAAAAAAAAAAAAAGTAGCAATATATTTTAAAACCTTAAGAATCTAAACAATCAGGCCAAGCACAGTGGCTCACGCCTACAATCCTAGAACTTTGGGAGGCCAAGGCAGGCGGATCACTTGAGGCCAGGAGTTTGAGACCAGCCTGGCCAACATGGTGAAACCCTGTCTCTACCAAAAATACAAAAATTAGCCGGGTGTGGTGGCACATGTCTGTAATCCCAGCTATTTAGGTGGCTGAGGCACAAGAATTGCTTGAACGCGGGAGGTGAAAGTTTCAGTGAGCTGAGATTGCGCCACTGCACTCTAGCCTGGGCAACAGAGTGAAATTCTGTCTCAAAAAAAAAAAAAAAAAAAAAAGAATCTAAACAATCTGGTGATTAACCACATGATCAAATTACTAAAAGGAAAAGTAGTACAGTGAATTCTCATACTCTCTAATAGGTCACAAAAGAGGACTGTACTAAAACCCAACATACAATGAAATATCTGGCCAGGCACAGTGGCTCACGTTTGTAATCCCAGCACTTTGGGAGGCCAAGGAAAAAGGGACCACTTGAGCCCAGGAGTTCAAGACCAACCTGGACAACACAGTGAGACCCTGTCTCTATAAAAAAATACAAAATTAAAAAATTAGCCAGGCATGGTAGTGTGCACCTGTAGTCCCAGCTCCTTGGCAGGTAGACGCAGGAGGATCACTTGAGCTTGGGAGGTTGAGGCTGCAGTGAGCTGTGATTGTGCCACTGCACTGCAGCCTGGGATACAGAGCAAGACCCTGTCTCAAAAATTAAAATAAGAAAGTAAAATGAGACCTCCTTCATGGAAACAGTAACAGTCCAAAGTGAAATGGTAAAAAGTTGCATCTTATATGTGTGTATACAAAAACATTTTTAGTGTGTTTTTAAGCTTTTAACTACATACAGAAAACTAACAAGCTTCCAGAAAGCCACTCCAGGTGTGCTAACTGGAAGGAATAGATTAGACTCATCTCTTAACTAGTAGTCCCTTCGTTTCTAAACATTTTTTAAACTGTGATGAAGCCCTTTAAAGACATCTCTGTTCTCATATGTAGGTTAGACATATCAGGATAATCTTGCTACCAACAATTGTTTATCTTGCAAAACTTAACTATAGACTGTACAAAGGTAAACTTAGGCCTAAGTTAAGTCAAATCATTACAACTTAAGAATACAAATATCCTATGTTATTTTATACATAGAAAATGGTGTCATTACCTACTCATAAGTATCACGACTAAGTGCTCAAATTTAAAAATATCAAGCTACTTCTACAAATAGCTATTTCCCCAGAGAAATATGGGAATAAACAAGATTGCCTCTTTTTTTTTTTGAGACGGAGTCTTGCTCTGTCACCCAGGTTGGAGTGCAGTGGTGCGATCTGAGCTCACTGCAACCTCCACCTCCCGGGTTCACACCTTTCTCCTGCCTCAGCCTCCCAAGTAGCTGGGACTACAGGCACCTGCCACCACACCCGGCTAATTTTTTTGTATTTTTAGTAGAGACGGGGTTTCACTGTGTTAGCCAGGATGGTCTCGATCTCCTGACCTCGTGATCCACCAGCCTTGGCCCCCCAAAGTGCTGGGATTACAGGCGTGAGCCACCGCGCCCGGCCACAAGATTGCCTCTTATTTCTTCTCTCAATTCCTTCACAAAAATTGTCCCTTCTTAGAAATTTTAAAATGAGAATCCTTTCAGAATAGGTTTTTGCTTATTCTGTTATGAGAGAAAATGCTGAAGACCATCCGAAGGAATTAATGGAAACATACTATGCTCACAATCATCCTGAACAGATTTTCTTTTTAATTAAGTGATTATGTTGGCACTTAAACGAGGTCTACCATGCAAGAAAAAGACTGAAACAATATCAAAACAAACCTGGGTTTTCTTTAGTGAGTGGTGTATTTAGTATACATTAACTGATTTAAGAGAGAAGTAAAAGTTAAGTGAGTTTTCCCCCGGAACAACACAGATGACCGATGACCCTAAGGCAACTTGCCTTATGGAAGAGTGTCCCTTCTCCTGATGTACGGATTGCCTAGTAACCATTGTGCACATACAGCATCGTGGGGAGGGGCTTCAAAGCATGTCCAGGCTACAGAGCAAAAAAGCCTTCTTAACCTAAAAACAAATAAAAATAACAATCATAGGAAAATTCCTTAAAATAATAATCATAGCTGTCTGCATAGTCTACCTTTTGATGAATGTAAACTTCAGTGCTTTACGATAAATCTACAGAGCAGAGAAAGAACTCAGATCAACTCTTACAGAAAGTAATCTTGTCACATATGTTCATCTCCAATAAATACGATTTAGTTTCAGGCTTTCCCCCCCAAAATGCAGCTATTTGAGAAACAGCAAATAAAAAAATACTAAATCACATATTTGGAATCTGGATGCAAGCATAGATTCTTCATTTTCCTCTATTGAGAATACAGTTTCAGACTTGCTTTATCTGAATTACTTTTTAACCGACACCATTAGTCACCTGCACTTTCTAAACAGGACTTAAATGAGAATACGTGTGCATGAAATATAATAGGTGGCCTGGGTTAAAATAAAATCTGTGACAACTAAAAGGAGACTGTGTCTTTAAATGCATTTTCTTCATGTGCCCTAAAGGCACCAAGTCAATCACTTTGAAATTGTTATTCCTTTATGCATACACCAAACTAGATGAAACACTAACAACAGCCTTGCCAGGTTCCCCATGTGAATTCTGAATAAACTCTCTCCACAACTAAAAGAAAACGGATCTTTCTTCGTGTCAATTAAATTCCAGCTCTGTTAATTCCAACAAGGTTAAGGACACAAAGTGACTTCCACATAAAACTCTAGGAATTACATATTGGGAGAACTACTACCTCATCCCCTGACGGTGGGTGAGCATCACTTAAACCTTCAGACAAGAAAAGGTCGGGCCACTTAGCAACCTGGCCCGCGGCAGTTGTATGTCCTAATGGCTGCACACCAGAATTTTCAACCAATCCAAATTGGTATAGTCCACTTCTCTCTTTTCCTCTATTCTCATCTACTTTTCCTTGTCAAACCTCTTCAAGGAAGGTAAAGAGTTTGCCAACTTGCCCTTGGAAATAAAATTTGTTTTAAAATTTTATTATTATTTCTAAATAAATGAGGCCGACGAGATCAGAACAACTCCTACAAAACAAGCTGTGAAACATGCAAAGCGATCCCTATACAAATGGCCGATTCTAAGACTGGAACATCACACGGTGCCAGAAAGCAAGGAGGTGCTCAAAGAAAGACACCACGGTGGGGGAGGTCAAAGGGACACAGGAGCCAACTGAAAGATCCCTCAATAGCCAAAGAGGGAATAACTGCAGCAATACTTAAAACAGTACCAGATGACAAAGTACAAGGTGGATATCAAGAGTTCACATTGATACAAATAACTGATTCGATAAATAAAGGGGGAGAAACACATCTGTTGTTCAGAATTCCAAATAATTTGTATAGATAGTCCCTCCTCAAGGTGGTGACAAACATGTTAATGTAAGATGTTACTAGGAGAAACTGAGTATCGAGCATGTAGCAACTCTGCACAGCCTCAGTAATCGTTCTGTAAATCCAAAGCTTTCCTATAATAAAGTTTATTTTAAAATGCAAATCAGTGTCTCCAATGATGAGCCTCACACATTGCCACAAATGAATATGCCACCACTTTTCACGAGCTACATTTACATTTCAAGAGTGAACATCACTGGACATCTCACTTCCAAGTGTGTCCTCAGCACCCCTTACTTCCCATAAGAAGTAAACATGACCCAACATAGCTTCAAGCCTGAAGAATCCTTGTGGTTGTTGCTGGCTTCCAACTATCCATCGCCACTTCCATGGAGGCAGTTGGAAGTGACAGGGAAGACGGCATGAGAGCTGAGCAGAATAGGAAATGGTGTTAATTTATTAACAATATCAAGAAAAGGCCTGGTGGTAAAAGATGAAGTGGCGAAACTATTTCTCCCCACAAGAAAGATTCACAGGTGGTAGCAACTTGTGCTAATTCCATATGAGCTCCTTCAGCCAAACAAGCAAATGTCTACAGAATGCTTGACACGTACGTGGCACAGTGACAGGGTTTGGCCACAGGTAGCACCTCCAGGTGGTATTCCAATAGAGTTCTACATACTTAAAATGAATTTTTTAAAATCCCAGACATTTTAAGATTATTTTTCTCTTTTCTGAAAATACCAAGTGCTATAAACAATAACCACAGGTTTAATCCAAAAAAGTACTCCCTGCATGTACTAGTGCATCAACGTTTACCAGAAAAAAACATACACACACGTCATGCACACATGATCCCTGTCAGCTGCACTGCTTTGAATTACGACAGAAAATAATTTATTACAAAAGACCCCCAAATAGTCAAAAGCATCAACAAGTAATTTCCTCCTGGTGTTACTTTATGAGAGCTGCGCCTGACAGAGTCGAGTCACGTGTATAAATGAAGAAAAGACTATGGAGCTGAAAAGCAAACACAATATCCAGTGGTAAATATGTCTATTAAAAAACAACAGAGGAAGTCCAGAGATGAGAATGGAAGAAAGCCTATTTTCCCTCAGGGAGTTTATTAAAAAACTGATAGCTCATGGAAGTCACCTATAAAAAGAAAAGGAATATAGCAAAGGAAGTAATTTTCTTTGAGACGGAGGCTCGCTCTATTGCCAGGCTGGAGTGCAGTGGTGCAATCTCGGCTCACTGCAACCTCTGCCTTCAGGGTTCAAGCGATTCTCCTGCCTCAGCCTCCTAAGTAGCTGGGACTACAGGAGCGTGCCACCACACCCGGCTAATTCATGTATTTTTAGTAGAGACGAGGTTTCACCATGTTAGTCAGGATGATCTCGATCTCTTGACCTTGTGATCCACCCGCCTCGGCCTCCCAAAGTGCTAGGATTACAGGTGTGAGCCACCGCGCCCGGCCAGGAGGTAATTTTCTAAGTTATGTATGTTTAGTTATGTTTTTGTGGGCTCAGGAGCTACTGATACTCTGAGGGTATGATCTTCAGAAATTTTATTCTAGGTTTCACAGTCACAAGGAAAAAAAAAGCAAACAAACAAAGAAGACTTTCTTTTCCACTTGGGGTCAAAAGAAAACAATCTAGGCTTCCAAGCTTTAATACTATTGACCATATTAAAAACTACTAATTTAGAAATTCAAGTACATTACCATCTAATTTCCATATAGATGCCAAGTGAAGTTCATTTACTTAAACCCAAAACTTCTTGCTTCACATAGTTAAGTCTATATGATAGAACAGCGTGAAGAATAAAATAAACATAAAACAAAATATGCTTAAGACCTGTCCGAAGTTACAAAACCTTCACCAAATTTGACCATATTTCCCAAATTTCCTCTGGCATAAATGATTAGACATTAATGACTTTTTGCATATTATTGTCATTAAAAGTCCACACATTTTTGATTAAGTGATGCAAACTGAACTGTGCTTTCTGATGTCACATAAACTTAGCAACAAGATATTGGCTTACTACTCAAAGAAAGAAATAAGCATTTCTTTGCAAAGTAAACAAAAATACATGCTGGTAAGAAAATGAATGCAATCAGCAACTCCGATGACATTGGGTCTGAGAAAAAAAAAACAAATCCTTCAATGGTTCACATTCACAAGATCTAAGAGGGAAGATGGATGGAGAAACACTACACGGCCGTACCAAAACGGAGAACATGGGTGAGATGCCTGTTCACAAGCTCTACTGATATGATCAGGAGCCTGGAACCAAAATAAAGTATAAGTGTTATTTTAGTGTCACTCAACAAGGTATAGCATAGTGGTTATGATCCAAAACAAATAAAGGTATTAGTATTTCCTCCAAATTACTGGGCCTCCATATAACATAAGGATTTATTACCATGCACAACTTATCCATGACCCACATAAATTCCAGCAGAGAAACCAATAATTTTCATGAAGTGTGGATGAAGCAACAGAAGAAATTTTGGACTCATCCAGACCCAACTCAAAGCTTAAATCACAAGTATTATAACGATGAGATCCTGTCAATATTATCTTATTAACCTAGGTCTGCCAACACCATCTTTGTAGCCTCATGTGTCAATTCCTAGAAAGTTTGCAAGAAAGGAGACAATCATCCTACGTAGGGAGGGCATTCAGGTGATTATGAAGTGGAAGGCTGAAAGTCAGGTAATAGATACGCCAATATAAATGATATCTGGCTTTAGACTTTGTAGGGATGGTGTGCATCTCTATGTCACCAAAGTTAAATGTGAACAAATTAAAGAGATACTGTATGTGTCATAGTATTAACTAATTGTAAATGACATCACTTTATGTGTAAAGAATGTAAGTACTGGCCACAGTATACTAAAGATGCATCATTGCATATCTTCAATTAAAATCAATTATTCTCCCTACGTGATTATAAATCTATATTTGGTGATGAAATAAATTGGATTTTTTTTAAGCCACATGATTGGCAATAGAATTAATACAAAGCTAACTGCCAGGTTAAAAAATGTAAGCTACCTAACTAGCCATGTTGGTAAATAAATACCCAAATTAAATATTCTAAATGCCTGGTATAATCTAGACCAAATACTCTCAATCATTCTGATATTAGAAACATGACAGGTGTTGACAATTTATACATATTCCCTAATCTTAGAAAAACTATTAAAAAATGAGATGATCCATGAAATACTATTTAAGCAATGAGAATGAACTGGCTGAGAGCCAGAGTAAAGCCTTATCCTCTCTTACCTCCTGTGCTGGACTAGCCACAGACTCCCTCCCTTTACCATCTCAGGTGAAACTACTCTTTAGAAATGAAAGCATCCTAGAGTTACATCTAAAGCTGAAAAAATATTTAACTGAGAGGCTTGAATACAAAACACAGTACTTCATTTTGATCTTTAAAACATACTTCAAATATTTTAGCATTTTTTAAAAGTTCTGAAGTAATCATTAGGCCATCTCCCTGACAACTTCCATAATAAAATTTAGCCTTTAAAGATTTCCGGTTAGCTTTTACTGAAATGATGTAGTCAAGTACTCCTGATTCCCTACATATACATACAAAAGCTGCCCTAAGTTTTCACCAGGGAACAGTCATTGGTAGATACTGATTCTAAATCCTATTCCCTAGAATCTCTTCTTCTGGCATGCAGTTCCGTGTCTCAAGAATATGTATACCTCAGATCCCCTTAAAAGCTATGTCTTTATCTCTTTAGCTATGTCTTAAGAATTAACAGAATCAGTAAAGATACTAACTTCTTTTTGTGGAGGGCAGAAAGTCCAGTGGAACATAGGAAATCAAAAATATTAACTTCTGCTATTTTAAGCACTTCCTTGTAACAAAAATTCCCTAAACAATTTGGGATATTAAAATACCTCAGATTAACAAGTCACTTTATACTTTTGCTACTGGATGTTAGAAAAGTCATCCATTTGGCTAATTTTGGAATTAAACCTTGTATAATTTCCATGCTTATATCCCCCCTTTAGGAATTACACTAATGTCCTAAGTTTACTTTCAGAGCATTTTCAGAAGCAGCAACAAAATATGGCAGCAGAAATGTGATCAGAAGAATTAGATGCTTAAATTTCAATCCAGCAAACTCTACGTAAAAGTTTTAAAACGAGAAATCTTTTTTATAGAGTGCTAAAATTAAGACCCAGATATGTAAACACACCAAAAGGTTCCTTTGTTTTTAAATCCCTGAGTCAAACGATTAATAAGATATTGTGCAAATTTTTAAAAGTTCTTCTAGAAAATCTGAGGTGTAAGAAACATTGTATCTTTATAAGTTTCAAAGCCCATCCACATTTGTCACACACAAACACACAGAAAGCCCAAAGAGTTAATTATGCCTAAGTGTTTCAGGGTAATAATGTTGCCTTCATACCATTCACACTCTTAAGGTACACAGGTTGGCTTTCTAGTAGGAAATAAAATCAAACTATTTTCTGAAACTCATAAATCTCAGGCCAATAATTTACCTTTCTCTACCAAATCGTTGTCAGTTAGATAACTCAAAAGATTTTTCTGATGCAGGTAGAAGAAAGGTGATAGGAAAGAGTAAGGGGGAAAACAGTAAATTGTGGTTTAATTAAAAAGGAAGGTCATTCAGAATTAACAAGCAATTAACAAGGAATTGAGGAATTCCTATGAGAGTAAGGAAGGGAGGGTAGCTACAAAAAGGTCTCAAAGCCTCAGAGCAGAGCAAATGGCACAGTGTACCAAAAGATAATGAAAAACACAGAAACACACTGTACAGAAAGAAAGTGGGAAAATACGGTCCTGGGTAGAGAAGTTATAAAATGTTAAGTATCAGGCACGGGTAATGTTTTTGTTTTTCCTGGGAAACTGGGGGTGGGGGGGGGGTTAGGAAAGGTTGCATTCCCAGGCAACCACCCTGAAAATAAACCACTGCTTAATGAGGTAGGGGCCAGGAATAAACAATGGGGGAGGGGAGGGCTGGCTCATTACCTTTACAGACGATGCTGGTCAGAGGCACTGTGCCTTCTGCTTCTCTGATAGGTGGGCAGACCTCTTCCTGCTTTCGCGTCTTCTTCAGCCAGCTCAAACCTAGAAAAACAGAAACCAGCGAGTGGTGTAGTGTCTCAGGGGTGGGGAGGGGGGGCTGTGAAGAAGGGGGAGCTCAGGAAAGGGGCTGGAGAGTGGCAAGGGCAGGCAAGAAAAAGCAGAGATTTTCCTCCCTCCTACCCTCCCAGCCAGCACTCTTCCCCTCGGGGGAAGTAAAGGACTTTACCTGTCTCCTCAGCTGCTGCTTCTCTTCCTCCTTTCAGCCTCCTCTACACTCACCAACTTCTCCATTGAAGAAATACCCCAGGCAGGGCCGGACCCTGGTGTTCCTGATCCTCCTCGGTGCCTCACGGCCCCAGCCCGGCGAACATCCGAACAGCCGAGAAGGCAGGAGGTGGCGATCCCGGCCGCCGGGCAGCCTTGGGGCAGGGGTGCAGGGAGGCAGGGAGGAAGTCCTGGCTCGGGTGGGGGGGCAGTCCCGGTCCAGGGCTCGGAGCAGGGGGCTGCCGCGCTCCGGGCCGGAGGCTTCCAGCTACGGAGGGACCCAGGAGGTCTCGGGACGGCGAGGTCCCAGGTCATACGCGGCCCGAAGTGCCAGTCGTGGGGTCTCCGGACAGGGGGCTTTCGGGATGCACTTTGCACTGGGCCACCCCCGCCCCCTCCCTTCAGCACTTTGGGGTCACTGGGATGGGACCAAGCCTCCAACAACCAATCAGCGCCCGCAGTGGAGCCTGAGCCTGGAGCCGTAAACCAGGTCCGGGATGGGTGGGGGTGGAGGGAGTAGGGACGACTTGGTTGGTTGGTTGCTTCCTTCTCTCCTCCTTACCCCCGGCAGCCCCCACCCTCTGCCTGCCGTAAAGTTGCCTTTGCATTCGCGACAGTTAAGGGAGGCGTGCCGAACGGGGCAGAGATTCGTCTCCGATTGGTCTCACTCACTTCCCCCTACAGCTTCCCCGTGGTGGCTTCCGAGGCTCCGCCCCTGGCGGAGGGACTCAAAGCCGTTGCTAAGAGACACTATTCGCCGAAGGCGGTCTCTGCGCATGCGGGAGGAGGTGCCAGCTTGTACTTTCTGTGAACTACGGTGGCCCAGAGCGGGCATTTGTGTTCCCTCAAATGGCGGTGTGAAGAGAGTTCGCCTGAGCCGGATCCCAGGCAGGTAACCGGGACCGGCCGCCGTGCTGGCAGCAGGGGAGGCACGAGTGCGGCCAAATGAGAGCCTGGTTCAGGGCTTAAGGGTGGGAGGGCGGCAGGCTCCAGGAAGCGAGTAGAGGGGTGCCTTGTTTCTCCGCCCCTGTTCAGCGCTTGTCAGACGCAAGTGCCCGGTCTTGGCGCGGCTGTCGGTCCTTGAGACCCCGTTAGCTTCCAGGCTGGCAATGCCTCGCCTGAAGTGGGAGAACGGTCTCTCTTTGGGATAGCGATGACGATCCAAGGACTTTCCTGAAAGGATAGCAACGTTGGCGGGTTCCTGTGAATGAATGGAGAGGGGTCGTGGGGAAAACGCGAGATAGACTGATCAAGACATGTTTGTTAAGCACTTTATTCATGTAGCAAGTGTTTACTGGCCACTGTTCTAGTCCCTGGGGAGACAACACTGAACAAGATAGTGATTTCGGGGAAACAAACTCAAAATTATCAGATAGGGATGGGTTATATGAGGAAAATCAAGCAGAATGGTGGAATCGATTTTGACCAGGACGTGATGGGCTGTATTAGATAGGTAGTGCTGTGGTGTGAATATCTGTCCCCTTCAAAACTCATGCTGAAATTTAATCCCCAATGTGGCAGTACTGAGAGGTAGAGTCTTTAAGAGGTGGTTGGATCATGAGGGTTCTGTCTTCACGAGTGGATTAATCTATTCATGGATTAATGGGTTATCACGGAGGTAGAACTGGTGGCTTTTTAAGGAGAGACTTGACAACTCGTGAGCCTGCTCAGCCCCCTGGCCACGTGATACTTTGCGGTGCTGTCTCGTGGTCTGTCAGTCTTAGACTTCCCAGCCTCCAAAACTAGACAATAAATTACTTTTCTTTATAAATTACCGAGTTTTAGGAATTATTTTATAAGCAACAGGAAACGGACTAAGACAGATAGGAAAGGTCTCTGAGGAAGTGACATTTGAGCAGCGATCTGAATGACAAAGAGCCAGCCATGCCAAGATCTAGAGAGAGAATTTTGCCAGCAGAGAGAATTAGAAATGCAAAGCCTCTGATGCTAGAATATGCTTTGCTGTTTACAGGAACTGCCAGAAAGACGGCTAGGGTAGCTGAAGCAGAGTGGTAGGAAAATGACTGGTAATGAGACTGGGGGGTGGGGCATAGAGGTGAGAAGACGCCGAGAGTCAGATCTTGAAGGGCCTTGGTAATCCTTGTTTAGGAGTTTGGACTGTATCCTAAGGAAAGTGGATTGGTTTTTCAGAAGGAAGTGGGTGTAGGGTGGGCCTGGGTACAACCACTTTGGAAGGGATCGGTTGCAGTTGTCCAGAGTAGAAGTGCAGTAGTGGCAGTGAAGATAGATTCAGCTTTTTTATTTTTGTCCCATTATACTTCCCAGCAATCATATTTCATAATTTCAACTCTCTAAATTTCCATTTCTCCTTGAAATTGGTACCTGAATTATAATTAGAAACAACTTATTCAGGACTATTAAATGCTATCAATTTTTAGTAGCTTTCGGTCTTTCAATTCTACCATGATTTCTCCCTGTTTTTTTTTTTTCTTAACAGCAGGACTCCAATGTAAACAAATAAAATAAAAGCGGTATTTTATTAGTATTGTTAAATGAAATGTATAGGAAGCCATTGTTTTAGATTAAACCCCTGCACTAGGCCCAACAGACCAGGCCAAATCAGAATGGAGTTGCTGGTGCTAGGTGTCACATAATCAAACAACTTAGAAATGGGCCAGTTGTCAAAAAATCCAGAAGATACACAGCAAGGAGTCAAGGAGGCCTGATTTACCTGAGCCAGCATGATAAAGAAGTCTCTCCTCCATTTTGTCTCTGTGAGGAAAGTAACTTTGAAATGACCAATCTGTCTTTTATTCTCTTTTTGCTTCTTCAACCCTTTTCAGCCCACCTCTGCTCAGCTAATCAGAACACCTTTTCTAAATTTTTAGTTGAGATGCTGCCAGATTCATGAATTGCTAATAAAAGCCATTTACATCTTTAAATTTGTTCAAATTTTGTTTGTTTTTGTTTTTGAGATGGAGTCTCCCTCTGTCGCCCAGGCTGGAGTACAGTGGTGCGAGCTTGGCTCACTGCAACCTCCGCCTCCCAGGTTCAAGCAGTTCTCCTGCCCCAGCCTCCTGAGTACCTGGGACTACAGACACACTCCACCACACCCAGCTAATTTTTGTATTTTTAGTGGAGATGGGGTTTTACCACGTTGGCCAGGCTGGTCTCGAACCTCTGACCTCAGGTGATCCACCCGCCTCGGCCTCCCAGAGTGCTGGGATTACAGGTGTGAGCCACTGCACCCAGCCTCAAATTTTGTTTTTTAACAGTTCAAATATAATGTACAAGTTCAGTTTTATAACATTTACTCATTATAGAGTCAAGAAGTTTTGAACTCCCAAAAAGAAGGAAAAAGAGGGAGAGAGAAATGAATAAATATGTAAATTGTTGTGGAGAACATATTCATTCTTATAGCAGACTCGGCACCCATGCAATTCATATGGTGTATTTGCTAAATGACAGTTAAGTAGAGAGATGGGGGCCTAAGAACTTGTTGGTGAAGAGCCTAGAAACAGAGTTGTCTCCTAATTCCTAGTTCTTTGTATTTCTGGCCATTTGTTTTTCATTTAAAATCCTGCCTTTGAGTTAAACAACCATTTTCAAATGATTGAAGTACATGATTATATCATAGCCAAGTAACATCATATTGTCAAAGTTTCACAGAATGTGCTACTAGATAATTTTAAATTGCTTTATTGAATTGGTGCTATCAGATTTGCTAATTTTTATAACTTTTCAATGATGTAAAAGCAGTTTAGATTGCGGAATATTTATAACAAGTTAATATTGATTAGGTTTTAACAGATACACTTCATTTCCCATTAACTTAGTTAATAATATAAAATTCACAAAAATGGGAACATCTTACAACATATAAGTGAAATAATTTGGGATAAGTATTTATGAAGCTTGATTCATGAAACCCTGACTCAATCAGAATTGAGTTTATTTCTTGAGTAGAAAAAGACTTTATCATTGGAAAAATGCCCCAGCCCCACTGCAGCAATTCTGATTTAGCTGGTCTCCAGGGAGTCCAAGGCTCATGGATTTTTCCTAATGTTCCAGTGATGTCGGTGTCAAGGTCAGATTCCAAGGTCAAGGACCACTGCCCAGGAGGCTGTGTCGTGGCCCATAAAGCACTTGGTGGTGGAGAGAATGAGCAGGTTATGCTCTAGTTGGCAGCAGGCAGTGTTCTGGGCCTGCAGGTTGTGTCTGGGGATCTTGGTGTAATGAAGAGGGCCACCATAAAGACAGATGCAGCACAGTTTGGAGCCCATCATCTGCCTTGTTAGCCCAACTTAGTTCAGCTGTACCTGGCAGAAAAGGCGATGGGGCTGGGTAGAGAAATTGTATTTCAGACCTTGGTCATCACAGCAAAAAGAATGCCAAAAGAAAGGAAGCTAACTGGAGGCTTTTGAGTTCCTTATAGTTCTTGCCCTGGTAATTTAAGGGATTTTGGTCTTCTATGGTATTCTACCACAGCCATTTTAAGATGGTACTTCCGTGTGTGTTGCTTCTGTCAAGTACGTTGTCAGATGTGTCATACGGTAAAGACTGAATGAGCTCAGAACTTAATCCCTGCTATGGATACTACTGTTTATAATTCTTTGATACTACATTTTTATTATAATTTAAAATTCACAACTTAAAATATTACATGGTGTTTTTAATGTTTTTTGAGATCAAAACGGTACTAAAATATACTTTGGGACTGATTTTAGGATTGTTACATATACACTACTAAATTAATCTTCAGCAAGGAATGTATTCCACAAATATGAGTACCTACTGTGTATCAAATGCTGTGCTAGGAGCTAGGGAAGAACCAAGCAGACAACTCTAAATCATACAAATCATTGCACAAATCGTTAAAGTATAATTGTGACACATTCTGTAAGACAGGGCAGCAGAGCTGGAAGACAGTATCACCGGAGGACCTACCCCTGCCAAAGAAAGTCATATTTAAGCCTAAAACAAAAGGGAAAGTAGGTGGAAGGAGAAGCATTGTATCAAGGCCCAGAGGCTGGAAGGAACCTTTCAAGGTTAATAAATAAAGACATATTGACATCTTCCTACATGAGTTGTACAGGTGTTTTCACATATAAGCCATTTAATTTTTGCAAATCTTTGAGTATGCTACTTGGCTGAGTTAGGTAGATAATCTCGTTTTATCAATTGAAAAATCAGATCTTGTCTGTGTACAGAATTTAGGAGTTCAGTAAAATCTAGACAGTATCACATCTATAGACAGTTCCTAAACGCTACCCTGCCACTGGTGGCGGATTTGTGGGGGCAGATGGAAAAGGGACAAGGCATAGACTGGAAAAGGGGAAGACTAAGGAAAACCTTTCAGTGAAATATTTCATTCTGAAGTACCACTTAAAACATACAGTTATAATTTAGCAACTAAGTATAGAAAAGTATCATTCATATTGATACACTGGAGAATTTCCATTTATTTAAAAAATGCTTAGCATTAGCATATAAAAACCTAAGGAGCTGAGATTCCTCATCAATAAATCAAGTAGATTGCGCAGTGGTTCTCAAAGTGTAGTCCCTGGTTCAATTCTTGGGCCCTCCCAGACCCACTAAATCAGAATCTCCAAAGTGGGCCCAGGCATTTGTGTTCTAATAAGCCTTCCAGGTAATTCTGATGCTACGGTTTGAGAATTATCTCTAAATTATCTCTTGAGATTTTTTCTAGTATGAACACGTTATGATTCTAATGTCCAGCATTAATCTGTGCTATGTTTAAAAAAAAAAAAAAAAGATTTGCCTTTGGAGTGGTCACATAATAGAGCTACTTGAGAAAGATACTGTTGCCAGTAGGCCAGGTCAGGTTCTTCGCTTCTCTGCACAAAAGAATTTGAAAGGGAGACCACAGTGAAAATGTAGAAGGTTTGTTGCAGAGTGAAAGCAAGTGCACACTCAAAAGAGGAGCCTGGATGTGCTCAAAAGAGGCGTGTAATGTGGTCAGGGCTCGCTACGCAGACAGGCATGATGAAGGCACAAATATTCTGTGATGAAAGGAGAGGGTTTCCAGGAAATGGGCGGGCAGTTCCCGGAATCAGGGCGCCACCCTTTTCTTGACTAAATGTGGTTAATCTGGAACTGTCATGGCTTCAGGTACGTGGCAGGGAGTGGGCGGTTTCCCCAGGGAAGTTTTATGGTAATAGGGCATAATGCAGCCAAGAGTATGCATTCAGTCAAGTTTTTGGCCATCTTGGATTTAACCAATTGCAGCAGGCTTCCTCTGTTACATTCTTATCTGTGCCTGGTCCCCAGGTAGCCCTTTCCCATTGGCACAGCTGCCGGCATTCACCTATGCAAGCTTTTACTTGTGTGTCTATGCTTGCAGCTTGATTTTTCAGGCCGCTTTTTGTTAGAAAAGAAATGATTTGGGGGCTGCTTTTTATTAAAAGGGAAACCTTGCCAAGGACTCTCTTACCCTCACTATCTGTCTAAATAATTTCTAGCTCCTGTATCATAAGGCTGTTACCAGTATATCACTTTGACAGAAAAATGCATTTAAGCATTAAGTCTTTTATCTATAACTTGATTGCCAGGCTTTTCCTTCATGCCAAAAAAATCTGGCCTGTTTCAGAGTCCTAAGACAAGAGTTTAATAGGAAGACAATTTACAAACACGTGACAGAGTTTGTATTCTCACTATCTCAGAAGTAACCTGGAAACTTGTTAGAAATACAAGTTACTGGGCCCCACCCCAGAACTATCTTATGGGAAACTCCTAGGGTAGGGCCCTGCAGTCTGCTTTCATAAACCTGTCAAGTGCATGACACAGTTTGAGTACCATTGTTTTGAGGAAAAGGAAGCATGGTGTAGCACTCCAAGGCCAGTAACCGCCAGCACCCCCTTTAGCCCTGAAGGTAAAGAGAGCTGGCAGTTCCTGGAGCTTGAAAGTCCAGCCTGCCTTCCGCCCCTCCCACTCCAAATCTCCTGGAGTCTGTTGGGGCACAGAGGAGAGTGAAGAATGGAACTAAAGGGAAGATACTGGCACATGGCATGCTGGCGGAAGATATCTGCCCCACTTCTTTTAATAGGGGAGGGAGGTGCTCTTGTCTAACCAGACCCATTTTATTTTTTCTGTGAAAAGTGCAGTTTCGATTGGTGGAGGGAACCAGAATCCTGGAAGACAGCCTGGGTTTGGAGGCCTCAACTTCCGCGACAGTTGTCACTGCATCTTCATTAATGGAGCAAAATAGATTAAGTAGCCTCTTGGGCTGTGGTCAGATTTGAACCAACTGTTGTTGAATTAGGGGAAGGCCTACTATTGACTTTCCCAGTCTATTAGTCTATGTAGTAGCCACATCATATAAAGAAACTAGTAATTTTTTTTACTTCTAATATTGACCATGAAAATAGATTATTTTTGTATTCTGAATTCAAACATAGACATATCTTTTTAAAGATAACCACAAATTGTTTTCCAAAGAGGATGTGCCATTTTTCATTCTCACCAGCAGTGTAGGAGAGATCTAGTTTCTCAGCATCCTCCCCAGCATTTGGAGTCATTTTTAGCTCTTCTAGTAGTGGTAGTTCACTGTAGTGTTAATTCATATTTCTGTAATGGCTAATATGGTTAAGGATCTTTCTGTGGGATTATTTGCCATCTTTATATCCTCTTTGGTGAAATGTCTGTGCATGTCTGATCCATTTTGTAATTGAATTTTTTTTTTAATGTTGAGTTTTGGGAGTTCTTTATATATTCTAGGTACTAGTCATGTGCTTTGCAGGTATTTTTCTTTAAGTCTGTAGCTTGTCTTCTCATCTTCTTAGGGTTTTTTTGCAGAGCAAGTTTTAAATTTTGCTGAGTTCTGGTTTATCAGTTTTTACATTTGTGGATCATGCTTTTATGGTCAAGTCTGAGAACCCTTTGACTAGCCTCAGATGCCTAAGATTTTTCCTACATTTTTTTTCTAAAAGTTTAAAGTTTACAGCCATGACCCATTTGGGGTTGACTTTTGTAAAAGGTTGGAGTTATTTTAGAGAAAGTAAAATCAAGGTCATAGTAACCCTTATTCACAGTGCCTTTAATGTGGATGAACTGTTGATGCCCAAGGAGGAACAGTGGATTGTTGATTTTTCATGAGGAGCTTGCTGGGTTTGGTATAGCCACTAAAAGTATAGTCAGCCCTCCATATCCACGGATTCCATTCCAGTAGGTTCTGCTCCCCTGGATTCAACCAACCCCAGATCAAAAATATTTAGGGAATTGGGGAAAAATTTTGGCTACAGGATGGGGTGCTGGCTGCCAGGGGGAACCAGCCCTGTGCTCAGAGTTGGCACTGAACATGTATGGATTTTTTCTTCTTGTCATTATTTTCTAAACCATACAGTGTAACAGATACTTGCATAGCATTTGCAATGTACCGTGTCAAATATTTTAAGTAATCTTGAGATCATTTAAAATACCTAGGAGGATGTGTGTAGATTATATGCAAATACCACACCATTTTATATATGGGACTTGGGCATCTGTAGATTTCGTTATCCTTAGAGAGTCCTGGAACAAATCTCCCACGGATCCTGAGGGATAACTGCCCTTTGTTTTGTTCAGAAACTCACAATTCCAGAAAACCATGTCACTGACAGCAGCACTACCAACAACATTTGATCCCACAAGATTTGTGATCATTAACCAAAATCAGAGACCCCTGAAGGTCTGATTACCGTGCTGGCCTGTTGATTCTGGGGCTTAAATGGAACTATAGTTGGCCCTCTGGATCCATGGGTTCCACATCCACAGATTCAACCAACCTCAGATAAAAAAAATTCAGAAAAAATAAAAAATAACAATACAATAATAAAAATAATACAAATCAAAACAATACAGTGTAACAACTATTTACACATCACTTACATTGTGTTAGGTATTATAAGTAATCTAGAGATGATTTAAAGTATATGGCAGGATGTGCACAGTTTATATGCAAATATTATGCCATTTTTTGCCAGACAGTTGAGCATCCATGGATTTTGGTATCCTTGGTGGGTTTTGGAACAAATCCCCCACAGATACCGAGGGGTGACTATACAATTTTAAAAACTCAGTCAAATCGCTATCCTGATTAACATTTCAACCTGTAGTTGCTGAGTATCTTTTGAAAAAATTAATCTTAGTTTATATTGGGAAATTGCATAGTAATTGACCTTGATTTTAGATCTCGCGTAGCGTGTGAAAATGATTCTGAGCGCTATTGTTTTACAGTGTGAACAGTTAAGCTGTAGGAGTTACTATTTAATTTGAAGTCCAATGTTGAACTCTTGTCCTGGGCTTTTGGAGCACCAATGGAAGTTTGAAGAGTGCTTTGGTGGAGTGGTGAAGGACACAGGCTCTGATATTAGATTTTCTGGCTTCACATCCTGACTCTGCCCCTGAAGCTCTGTGACATAACATCTCTCTTAGTTTTCTTATCTGTAAAATGGGTATGATAATTAAGCACCCCCCCCCCCCCATAAAGTTGTAAAACTCACTTAGAGCAGTATCTGGTACGTAGTAGGTACTCAATAAAGTTTAACGATTCGTATTCCTAACACAGCAATTTTATGTGAAGATGGGTGGGAAGTATGTTATTTTATATTAATAAACACATGGTTTTATTAGGCATATAATGCAAAATTCAAATAGTTTACAGAACTTAAAAAATAAATAGAGGCTTCAGACAAATTTTATACTTAATATGGGTAACCCTTAGGCCACTTGGTGTGGGATTTCAGCTCCTCTGCCAAGAGAAAACACTAAGAGAATCACTGCTCCTTCACTTACCTAGTAAGACTGCCCCAATTGTTTGTTTCCAGGCTAGAGAAATCGTTCATTTATCATATAGATGGCCTCAGAGCCTGTCAGCATCCTGTGCACCCTCCGTCAGACAACTTGGGTTTGTTGCTGTCTCTTAAAAGCTTGTTGTCTGAAGAGTACACATTCCCCCAGGCCAGCATGATAATGCAGAATGAGATGTGCAAACCTCAGAGCATCCACTTCAGAAAAAATTGTGGTCAGTTAAATCCCCTAGTTTGTTTTCTTAAGGATTTGTCCTTTCCTTTAATACCACAATTGCTTTAAAAAACACATACAAACTACAGTTTTCAATTCCAATGGGCTACCCACAGACATTTATTTTAAAGACAGTGTAATTAAGAGGAGTTTATACTTGATCACAATAGAAACAGCCTAGCACCTATTGTCGTCATTCATTCATTAGCTGCCTGGCCCCTTGGCATTTGTGACCTGTATTACTAAGATGAATATTTTTTGATTTCCATCTAAGATTACAGGCCCATCTCCTTTAAGCCTATTACTTCCTATGGGACTAGAACAATAAGTTGATCTTTTGTTAAAGTATATATATGGCCTTTTGTCCTGGGTTCCTGAAGCAGCTCAAGACAGCTTCAGAGCACTAAAGGTAAAAGGCAGTGTTTTGTTATTTATAATAAACACTTTTCACACACCCCAGCTTATGTTAATGAGGTGATTTTTTTGGACCATCTAGATGGCTACAGGATGGAGTGCTCACTGCGGGGAGGGAACCAGCCCTGTGCTCAGAGTTGGAACTTTCAGCCCTACCCCCAGTCTCAGGAAGGGGAGAGGGACTCAAGGTTGAGTCTATCACCAAGGGCCAGTGATTTAATCAACCATGCCTAAGTAAAGAAGCCTCCTTAAAAATCCAAAAGTGTTATCAGTTGATGGGTGTCCAGGTTCTTGGCGTCTTGAACAAAGAAAGCACAAACGAAGCAAGGGAAGACACACAAAACATACAAACAAAGCAAAGAAAGAATGAAGCAACAAAAGCAGAGATTTATCGAAAATGAAAGTACACCCCACAGGGTGGGAGTGGGCCAAGCATAGGGGCTCAAGAGCCCTGTTACAGAATTTTCTGAGGTTTACATACCCTCTAGAGGTTTCCATTGATTACTTGGTGTATGCCCTATGTAAATGAAGAGGGTGAAGTAAAGTCACTTACTTAGTGTACACCCTATGTAAATGGAGAGGATATTTCATAGATGAAGTGTTTCCATTTGATTTAGTTCTAGGAAGTCAGCGTGAATTAGCCTTATGTCCCTGCCTCCAGACCCTATTGTGCCTCATTTCCCCCCCCAGAAAGACGTGATCCCTATAAATCTTTATGGAGGCAGAGGGACCAATGGTCTATCTTCTGTAACTGCTTCATGCTGGCTTCGGGCACAGTCCCTACCTATTGGGAATCACAGAACTCTCGCCCCTCTCTGTCTAGTGGAGGCAGGGTAGCTCCTTGATGGCCAGGAGTAGTGGCTGGAACCTTTGTTGCATGATCATCTGAAGCTTGATGGTTTCTAGGCGAGAGGAAATGAATTTGGTTAAAAGATTTAATGGGAACTTCAGGGAGTGGATACCTATGCTGCCAGGAATGTTTTCTAGAGATTTGCGGAAGAAAAACAAAACCTAGTCTGTTCTAGGATCTGTGTGTTTCCTTAACGTCTTAATGCAAGCAACTCCATTTTGGTTTGGTTTGGTTTGGTCTGTTGGGGCCTAGTGCATGAGTTCAGTCCAAAACAATGACCTTCCATAATTTTGTTTTAAAAAATTCTCCCTTTTTGGTCATGTTCTCACTTAGGTGAGAGTGTGACCAAAACTTAGGGCCTTAGCACAACTCTCAGTTACCTTCATTTTGGGTTTCTGGTCTCAGTGCATGATTCATAGGTTATGGTGTCCTCATGTTCACACATTTCTTTCAGCTCTTGTCATTCCAGTTGAAGAGAGACCATTTGACATTCTAGAGATGGCTGCGTGCAACCATTTAAAACCTTTGAGAGAATACAGCACACAAGGGAAACTATTATTATTTTTTTTTTCCTTTTTTATTTTTTGAGACAGAGTTTTGCTCTTTTCGCCCAGGCTGGAGTGCAATGGCATGATCTTGGCTCACTGCAACCTCCGCCTCCCAGGTTCAAGTGATTCTCCCACCTCAGCCTCCTGAGCAGCTGGGATTACAGGCATGTGCCACCATGCCTGGCTAATTTTGTATTTTTAGTAGAGACAGGGTTTATCATGTTGGCCAGGCTGGTCTCAAACTCCTGACCTCAGGTGATCTGCCCGCCTCGGCCTCCCAAAGCGCTGGGATTAAAGGTATGAACTACCACGCCTGGCCGAGACTATTGTTATGACTATCGGGAGGATAATACCAAGAGTTTGGAGTATGCTTCTTCCCTTAGGTTCCCATAAACCAAACCATCTAAAATCAAATAGATCAAAGAATGAGCTAGATAAAGAGCCTACTCATTTAACCAAGCAATCTCTTTGTTAATCCCCTACAATGAATCTCTATACTTTTCATTTGATGTATTTCTCCATAGGCCAGAAGTGCCAGCAGCTGCACAGATACTTCTCTGTTCAGCCAATTCTATCATAACTTTAACAAGAGAATTTAAAGTCTGTGACATAACTGTAGCCTTTAGAGAAGAATCTGTTATACAGCCTATCATGAGGGAAACATTTCTAATCATTGCTTCTTTTGCAATGGAAAAGGGCCATGGAAAAAGGACCTAACAAATGATGCCCTTCTAGAAGATTGAAGGCCTCCTAGCAATGTTCTCTTTAACTTGTGATATGGGTTAAGAGGAATGAACCAATGTTCTGTTTCTGACTGATTATGAGGCAATGTGTGTACCATTAAAGTTTCTCACCTGCATTGGACCTTCATCTTTTATCTGTCAAAGTATAAGGTTATTCATATATGAGGCTGGCTGCAAAATCCTTCACAAATAAAAGTGTACCCCATAAGTGCATACAACAGACCCCCTTTTCATTTCTATTGTTCTTGGAGGCATAAACAAAAAATATTCAAAGATAAGACTCTCATAATAGTAGAAGTCTTGATCTGTGATCTTGGGAAAAGCTGTTCACATCAAGGATGCCATGTTCTTCTGGGGAGCGACTTCCTTGGTTAGCTTTACCTTAAGGGTTCCTATGGGTGGGTGTACAGTTCCAAGAGTGTGGAGGGACCCTCCTCAGTTGTGAGATTATGAACCCAAAGTTCAGGGTTCCAAAGTTTTGCTGCAGTGCGGATGGCAAGGACAATCTTTCTCCAATGTTCTCAGAAGATCTAATCTTTAGGCTCTAGATTTGTGAAGGGGTTGATTGTCCTCAGCAAACCATAAAAAGCTTTCTGTACCTAGTGAAAATACACTGTGGCGTAATGACTTAGTTTTATAACATGAGCCCTCTTGCATGGGAGAGCTTTTATATAACCAGAAAACATGCATTGAGAATAATAATTGAATAAAATCCCTTTGTAAAATGTTTAAATGGCCCATCAGGTGACCAAATGTACCTGAAGTTTTGATTATTTTCCCAGGAATATGGGCCCAAACGTTGGCTATAAAGTATTTCAGTAATTTATAAGCCACCACACCAATATATTCAATTTGGATCATTTTATCTTTTCTATGATGAGTCATGGAATGCAGAACTTTTAATAATAAAAGCTTTAAGGACTCAGAAAGGACAAGGTGACCATCCTGGTCCTCCATGAGTCCATGCTTAAATAATATTAGACTTATATCCTCTTGAATACCAGTTGTTTCTCCACATTAGGTGCATAGCACTGGTAACTGATGGGTTATCGTAGGTAAATTGACTTAGATCGTGGAGTTCATTCAAAATATGTATCTAAAACAATTTCAGTATCAGCTGATTTAACATGAAAATCTGACAAAAAGTATTTTCTTGGTACTTAATTATTGTTCTACTTGGGTTAGCAGCTTTATACAAGGAGATTTGGTTATTTCTGTGGTTTAACCCTTTAAATTAGGCAAAAATGTACATTCCCATGCTTTCTTATAGTCTTTTACCAGCAACACCTTTCACTTTTCTTACACACCTTGCATGTAAAACTATTTCTTCGGTAGTCTCAGTTACATGTTACAATGTTAACTCTTAGCAACTTTTACTTTTGGTGAAAACCTTGATAAGTTTTGGGTTTTAATTAAGTACTAGATGTGGAGAAGCCTAGAACCCAGAAAGAAATGCAGATAAAGTCTGACTTTTTCTAGCGTCTAACTCCATGTGTCCCAGGCCCTACCTAGCTGTAAAACAGGCAAATTGTACAGTTAAGAGTCACAGTGGCATTTACAAAGCATTTAGGAGGCCTAATCACCTTTAAATTGTACAACATTTCTTGCATAAATTCTTTTTCATAAATTATTTCATGACTTACACAGACCATCTATCACATGCTTGGACTTTCTGACTTGTCCTAAACACCCCTCTTTTAAACAAGCAGTTATTTTACTTTAGGACAAGAATTTATCATACAAGATCCTTTCTTATATAAAACCTTCTTTGCATAGCTAGAGGGCATGGCTAATTTCACATGTCCCCAAGACTTATCTAGAATCGAATGCTCCAGAATAAATTAAGCAATTTTTAAAAGTCAAAGAAGCAGTTTGTGACCTTAAAGCATTTAGTCAACATAATATCTGACCTGCATAATTTAGACCAAATGTTTACATTTGTGAAGGTATTTTTATTTTACCAATAATCTTTAAAAACTGTCTTTATTTCTCAGAGATTACTTAAGTTACATGAACTAAATGAAAGGCATTACACTTTTTACTTTTCTGACAAAATATTTGATTTAAGCTCTTATTATTAACCAGTTAATTAAAACTCTTTTATATTATACACACAACACATGTAAATACACAGAAGATAAAGGATTCATTCCCTGAGCCAGGAATTCAACCCTAAACCTGGGCCACCGTTGTGAAAAGAGAAAGTACAGCCACATAGTTACAAGGTCAAGCTCCCAAGGACGTGACTGACCAATTGGCTGGGCCATCTTGAATAGTGGGCTATTGGGGCCCTACACATGCTTTTTATCCTAGGGTACCCCTCTTTATGACAGAAAAATACAGGAAGACACACAGAGCACACCGGATTCACTACAGCTTAAGACCAGCCTCAGAATTCCTTTTGTATTAATTAAAACTTTATAGAGGAGATAAACAGTGACATTTACCTTTCATTTAACCAGTTGGCACAAATTGAGAGAGGCCAGTGTCTGACTACTAAGAAATTCTTGCCCTTTTGCCGGCATGCCAGATTTCTGGGCTCTTTCTCCCTGACCAGCCCTAGTGACCCTAGGGAGTCAACTGTAATGCAAACAAACACATTCCCATGAATTAAGAATATTCACAAATAGCTTCAAATTTTGGAGAAATTAGGCAGAGTGAGAAATACTACTCAAATTCTATTTAGAAAAGTATAATCAAGACACTTAAAGTATCAGGAAGCCTAAACTCCAAAGAAGTTAGTTTAAGATTAAAAAGCTGGTGTGCTCCATTAATTCCTGCAGGCCCAACAAAGGTAGCCTAGGAATTCTGGATAAATGGGACGAATGATGACTTTCTAGAAACACATAGGAAACAGAATATCCACAGAACCAAATAAAAGCCTTCCACTTAGGAACTTAAAAAAATCATGGTTTTATATATATGCGTACACGAGCAAAGCCCAGAGGAGAATAAACAGCAAATGAATGAAAACTGGAAGCACAAACAAACAGAAAACCAACCCTAAATTTTCCCACTGAGTCTATCCTGGAGGCTACAGTGTTACCCAGGGCCCCAAAAAACCGACATAATGAATATTTTATTACTGTTACACAATTCAGTTTCCTTAAGTCCACCAATATCATTATACATCCTGTGCAATCAAGAAATTCACTCTAGGCACCTGACCTATATAAGTACTTCAGTGCTGGCACTATCCATGCAAAACAGTAAACTTTTTCCACATTTTTCCACAAACCAAGATCATTTTGTTTTGGCTGGGTTTATAGTTTAATAATCTTCTATGCCAAACACTAACATCCCAAAATATCTAGCAAAGACAAACATAAAACCAGACAAAAAATGTATGCTGACGGTTCTGAAGGCATTTCTGTTTTTATTTTACCAATAATTTTAAAGCCAGCTTATTTAGTAAAGTTATACTTAAGTCACGTGAACTTAAAAATTGCTTAGACTTAGTTAATGTATGAGCACTCTTATAAGTCAGTTCGGTAAACACAACATATAACAATAAGTGTACATACAAATAAACACGTCTAGACATGTATACACATACACGAACGAAGATCCAATAGCTTGGAACCCTAGCCATGAGATAGCAATACAAGTTCGCCAGTTTTACTTTGTTTGCCGCAATAGATAATCCAGTGAAGGCTGTGAACCAAAATTTCGAGTAAAACATTTTCCACGGCAGTTTGATTTTTAAAGGCCAAACCTCCCCAGACTCCAAAGGACACTGGGTCCAAACAGTTCCAAACGAGAGCATCACATGTTAACCAGGCCCCCTGCTCAGAACAGCAACACAAAAGCCTGGATGCATGCAACACCATCCCACTTTCCCATTCAACAGCAAACTCCAGATTCCAAACAATATTGGGGCCAAACAGCATTGCAACTGCGAGACAAAGTTCTAAGAAGAGTTTAGGACTAGACCTCAGAACCTCTGCCAAGGGCATCCCCTTTGTAGAGACTGAGGTCCAGAGGATCCCCCTGGGGTGTTCCCCTTTGGAGTCCAATCTTAGAGTGTCAGACGTCTCTGACCTTAGGTGGTCACTGGTCCTGCTTTGCATACTTTTCTTCCAGAGGCGATGGCTTACTGTGAGCATTTCCTTTGGTACCTGGGTGTAATCCCCAACTTTTAACATCCATATAATTTGATAATGCCACGCTTTCCTGTGCTTCTCATTCCACTAGAGTGACAGCCATGAACTGTAATGACAGGATTTGGAGCCTGGGTGGGCTTCTTTTGTCCTTAGCCAGTCGAGTAGGGGAAAGGAAGAATTTATGCTTATGTTTTCCTGATTTCTGTGAGCTGCTGTAACATATTAATCAAACCCAAGGGGGAAGTTGGGGCAACTCCAGTTTAGAGCCAGTTGATCAGAAGCACAGGTGGAACATCCTGGGGCTTGCAATTGGCATTAGAATTGTGGCTCAGTCTTCAGTCTGTGTGATCTGATGGTATCCCCAGGTAGATAATGTAGTATTGAATTGGAGGACGCCCAGGTCATGGTCTATGCAGAGTTGCTTTGCTTGCTTGCTGGCTGGTGGGGAGAAATCCTCACACATCTATGGTCAGAAGCATGTTGTAAGAGGATAGTGGAAGAAACAGTTTATTTCTTCCTCTCATAACCCCAATACTTTTTTTTTTTCCTCTGTCTCTAAAGGCTCATTTTGAATCTGTATTTCTTAAAGTTTAAAACCTTTCAGTCTAATTTCTCACAATCACTCTTACCAAAGAACCTGGGTCCCACCATGAGAGAAAACAGCCCATCTACTCCCTGGAATATTTATTTACCGGCATTCACTTTGGTTGGTGTGCTAAAATGATTGAGCCATATGAAATTGCCCTTTTTATGGGTTGAAACTAGGTCAGATAGCAATTTCATTCTCATTTTGGTAAAATTTAAGGACTTGGTGACCCATAGGAATATTATTGGAAGTATTTTTATTGCTATAGCATTTAAATAAAAGTAATTCCATTTGTAGCTGAAACTTTTACTAAAAGAGTTGAGCATGTGATAGTAATTAAAACAAAATATTCTGTTTTATAGTGACAGTAGTTTGAAAAGAAATGTTATAACTAAAATATAAAGTAAGTGCAATGGAATTAGACTTTGAGATGGAACATGAAGACTAATTCCTGATGTGTGACAGACAATATATCAGGCAATTAAGGAGATTTTGTTCAGGCAGTTGCAATAGGGATAATAAATAAAAATAATTCCATTTGTTGCTGAAATTTTTACTGAAAGAGTTGAACATGTGATAGTAATTAAAACAAAATATTCTGTCTTATAGTGTCAGTAGTTTGAAAAGAAATGTTATTATAACTAAAATATAAAGTAAGTGCAATGGAATTAGACTTTGAGGTGGAACATGAAGACTAATTTCTGATGTGTGACAGACAATGTATCAGGCAATTAAGGAGATTATTTTGTTCAGGCAGTTGCGATAGGGAGAATGTTCATAATGGGAAACCTCTTGAAGAGGAAGGAGAAAAGGTAGGGATTAATAAAACAAGGGAGTCACTGAGGAAGGGTAGAAGTAGGTCCTATTTGGGAATTGTAGACAGTGGGTTGGTCCTTTCTGGTTAACCCTTTCTTGGAATAAAAAAGGGTATGGTGCTTTTCCATTCTGGCCTTCTGAGAGCATGCAGGACTGAGATAAAGTATAACACTGTCAGATGGAACAACATTACCAACATTTGTATTAATAAATCATATGGGATGCATACCACAGGTTGAAAGTGTGATTCAGAGAAAACTTATCAAAAGTTTCATTCATAACTTTAAAATCTCTAGGTTTCTTAATATTTATTTCTCCATGAAAGGACTAAAACAGGGCAGCTTTGTGTTGTGGAGTAATTAACAATTGAAATTCAGGCTAAATCAGGGGAAGAAGCCAGCCATTAAAGACCAAGACTAGGCTAGTGGGCCATATTGTAGACGGAAGACCCAGTATAAGACCAAGACTAGGCTAGTGGGCCATAGTGTAGACGGAAGACCCAGTGTAAGACCAAGACTAGGCTAATGGACTATGTTGTAGATGGAAGACCCAGTATAAGACCAAGACTAGGCTAGTGGGCCATAGTGTAGATGGAAGACCCAGTGTAAGACCAAGACTAGGCTAGTGAGCCATAGTGTAGACGGAAGACCCAGTGTAAGACCAAGACTAGGCTGGTGGCCATATTATAGATGGAAGACCCAGTGTAAGACCAAGACTAGGCTGGTGGCCATGTTGTAGATGGAAGACCCAGTGTAAGTGGTAGACTTCCGAAGTCTTTTGGAAGTTGAAGATGGGAAGCGTGTCTATAAACGGGTCAGGGCAGAGAAGTCTGTAATTTTGTTAAAGGGTAAATTTCAAGAGTGTGAAATCACAACCCATATAAAATGACCACGTATCAAAGATTTTATTTACCTTATTACTAAGGGAACCAGGCACAACCTGTTTAAAGGAGCAGTAAGAAAACCATGAACTATGTAGGGTGAAGGAATGTTAAAATGAGTTTACAGGTGGAAGCAAAACTGATTTTTCCCACTGGGGAGAGGGTTGCCTCTTTATCAGACAGTTCTTCACAGATCTGTGGACAAGAATTATTTGAGGTGTGAAATATTTCAAAGGCAATGAAAGGAGCAAAACCCCCCTCCTTCCCAGGGTCAGATTGTTCCCAGAGGCTCCAGCGTTCCATTGTCATGATATTCAGTAATCTCTTTTGCCTATGCCAAAGTCCTAAGTTTTTCCTTGCCATACTCCCTCTATAGTAACTACTTGCTGCTTCTGATGTTGATCCATTTTAAGTTGGAATTTCATCGACAATAGCCATAATCTAGTTTGACCATATAGCAGTCTAACTTTAAATTTTTATCTATAAATTGGAGGTGAAGGTTAATGAATTTGAATTAGCTCAGTGGTTCTCAACTGGAGTGATTTTGTCCCCCAGGGGACATTTGACAATGTCTGCAGACATTTTTTGGTTGTCAAAATCTGGCAGGTCAGGTGGGAAGTGCTTTGGGCATGTAGAAGGTAGAGGTCAGGAATGCTGCCAAACATCTTATAATACACAAAACAGCTCCCCACTACAAAGTTATCTGGCTCCAAATATTAATAGTGCCAAAGTTAAGAAACCCTGATAGCCATTGAAAACTGTTAGAGGAAAGCTCAAGTTTCTGCTGCATTAAAATTAAACCTAATTTTATGCTCTCAAATCTATGTGGAAAGCATACATTTCATTGTTACGGTCTTGAAATAATGTTCCTGTTACAATTTTCCATTTTAGAAATTAAGCAGTCAGCATCCCCTTTAACTTGAGAGACTTAGTGATTAAGTGGAAACAGTTGCTTTCTCTTGTAATAAGCATATAGCAGTTAGAATTTTTAAATTATTTTTCCTATTTTAGGTTTCACTGAAGAAACGTCTTAGAGATTCATTGCACTTCTGAGATTTAATGTTTACAACTTGGAGTTGTCGACCTTCTTATAAGATACATTTTGGAAGTCAAAATGAAAGTTTTCTGTGAAGTTTTAGAAGAGTTATACAAGAAGGTACTTCTTGGAGCCACACTTGAAAATGACAGCCACGATTACATCTTTTATCTCAACCCAGCAGTTTCAGATCAAGATTGCTCTACAGCCACCTCCTTAGAATGGGCAAACACCTGTGGTATCCAGGGCAGGCATCAGCCCATCTCTGTTGGTGTGGCTCCCATTGCTGTAGCACCTGCGTGTTTGAAGACCAGCTCTCAGATGAGCAGTTCCAGAGAAGTCATGCTCCTTCAGTTAACAGTGATCAAAGTGATGACAACCCGGATATTGTCTGTCAAAACCGAGTTCCATGCAAAGGAGCAATACAGAGATGTAATTAAAATTCTCTTAGAATCAGCCAAAGTCGATTCTAAATTAGTAAGCTATTTGTTTTTCTAAAGATGTAGATATTTAAAATAAAATTTTAAGAACATTCAGCAATAGTGGTTATTATATTTGTTTTCCTGTAGATCTGCATGTTCCAAAATTCAGATAAATTGTTATCTCACATGGCTGCACAGTGCCTTGCATTGCTTCTATATTTCCAATTGAGAGAAAAGGTAAGATAAGTAATCAAAGTATGTTATTATTTCTCTTTCTTAATTTTTTTTAAATTTAAATGTTTTGTGGAGACAAGGTCTCACTGTGTTGCCCAATCTGGTCTCAAACTTCTGGGCTCAAGCAATCCTCCTGCCTCAGCCTCCCAAAGTGCTGGGATTAAAGACGAGAGCCATGGCACCTAACCTGTTTCTCAGAAATTGCTCTTTGACATTTGATTTTTACCCTTCAGATATTTGTATTAATAAGACATTTGCTCACATAATAACATATGTAAAGCCATAAAAATTTAAGAATAGAATATGATGATTTGTGTCAAGGATTAGAGTCTTAAATGTGTTGTCAATCATAATCAGATTCTTAACCTGAGAGGTGAATTTCACATCAGAGTCCATAACTTTCTGCAGATTCTCGAACTAGTAGGTGGACCCCTTCCCCCTAAAAAGATTTAGGAACCACCAGTTGAGAACAAGCCTATTTTCACAGGTTTAATGTAAATTCTAACAACAGTCCTCAGCATAATATAAAACAGTATAAATAAATTCAGAGTTGAGTTTTTCTCTTATCTCTGAATTAGTTAATAAACAAATGAAATATCTACTGACTTTTCAACTATAATCTCTTGCTTCTTTCAGTAACTTTTTTCTGAATATAAAAAGTGATATTACAGTAGAAAATTTGGAAAATAGACAAACTATAAAGAGCAAATTAAAATGAAAAATTCACCACTTACAGATAACACTGCTAACATTTTCATCTTTCATTTTTATTTTGTTTTTTTTCTTTACTGTCATAATTTTTATTCAGCATTACTGTGGAAGTTCTGGCTAGTGCAGTAATTAAAAAAAATAAGTTAAAGGTATAAAGATAAAATGTTGAAGTAAAGGGGCCACAGTCTTTGCTTTCTTGAAACTCAGAATCCAGTAGTAATCCGAATTGTTATAGTCTACCTAAGAGGAGATTTTGAAGTGAACATCAATTATGTAAAATATCTTTTTACCAAGACATGGTAATTTGGCTTCCAGAATTTTTTTTTTTTGTGGTTATCACTGGCTCATTTTTATTTTTTTTATTTATATATATATATATTTTTATTATACTTTAAGTTCTAGGGTACACGTGCACAATGTGCAGGTTTGTTACATATGTATACATGTGCCGTGTTGGTGTGCTGCACCCATTAACTCGTCGTTTACATTAGGTATATCTCCTAATGCTATCCCTCCCCCCTCCCCCTACCCCACAACAGGCCCTGGTGTGTGATGTTCCCCTTCCTGTGTTCAAGTGTTGTCATTGTTCAGTTCCCACCCATGAGTGAGAATATGCGGTGTTTGGTTTTTCGTTCTTGCGATAGCTTGCTGAGAATGATGGTTTCCAGCTTCATCCATGTCCCTACAAAGGACATGAACTCATCATTTTTTATGGCTGCATAGTATTCCATGGTATATATGTGCCACATTTTCTTAATCCAGTCTATCATTGTGGGACATTTGGGTTGGTTCCAACTCTTTGCTATTGTGAGTAGTGCCGCAATAAACATATGTGTGCATGTGTCTTTATAGCAGCATGATTTATATTCCTTTGGGTATATACCCAGTAATGGGATGGCTGGGTCAAATGGTATTTCTAGCTCTAGATCCCTGAGGAATTGCCACACTGTCTTCCACAGTGGTTGAACTAGTTTACAGTCCCACCAACAGTGTAAAAGTGTTCCTATTTCTCCACATCCTCTCCAGCATCTGTTGTTTCCTGATTTTTTAATGATCGCCATTCTAACTGGTGTGAGATGATATCTCATTGTGGTTTTGATTTGCATTTCTCTAATGTCCAGTGATGATGAGCATTTTTTCATGTGTCTTTTGGCTGCATAAATGTCTTCTTTTGAGAAGTGTCTATTCATATCCTTTGCCCACTTTTTGATGGGGTTGTTTGTTTTTTTCTTGTAAATTTGTTTGAGTTCTTTGTAGATTCTGGATATTAGCCCTTTGTCAGACAAGTAGATTGCAAAAATTTTCTCCCATTTTGTAGGTTGCCTGTTCACTCTGATGGTAGTTTCTTTTGCTGTGCAGAAGCTCTTTAGTTTAATTAGATCCCATTTGTCAATTTTGTCTTTTGTTGCCATTGCTTTTGGTGTTTTAGACATGAAGTCCTTGCCCATGCCTATGTCCTGAATGGTATTACCTAGGTTTTCTTCTAGGGTTTTTATGGTTTTAGGTCTAACATTTAAGTCTTTAATCCATCTTGAATTAATTTTTGTATAAGGTGTAAGGAAGGGATCCAGTTTCAGCTTTCTACATATGGCTAGCCAGTTTTCCCAGCACCATTTGTTAAATAGGGAATCCTTTCCCCATTTCTTGTTTTTGTCAGGTTTGTCAAAGATCAGATGGTTGTAGATGTGTGGCATTATTTCTGAGGGCTCTGTTCTGTTCCATTGGTCTGTATCTCTGTTTTGGTACCAGTACCATGTTGTTTTGGTTACTGTAGCCTTGTAGTATAGTTGGAAGTCAGATAGTGTGATGCTTCCAGCTTTGTTCTTTTGGCTTAGGATTGATTTGGCAATGCAGGCTCTTTTTTGGTTCCATATGAACTTTAAAGTAGTTTTTTCCAATTCTGTGAAGAAAGCCATTGGTAGCTTGATGGGGATGGCATTGAATCTATAAACTACCTTGGGCAGTATGGCCATTTTCACAATATTGATTCTTCCTATCCATGAGCATGGAATGTTCTTCCATTTGTTTGTGTCCTCTTTTACTTCGTTGAGCAGTGGTTTGTAGTTCTCCTTGAAGAGGTCCTTCACATCCCTTGTAAGTTGGATTCCTAGGTATTTTATTCTCTTTGAAGCAATTGTGAATGGGAGTTCACTCATGATTTGACTGTTTGTCTGTTATTGGTGTATAAGAATGCTTGTGATTTTTGTACATTGATTTTGTATCCTGAGACTTTGCTGAAGTTGCTTATCAGCTTAAGGAGATTCTGGGCTGAGACAATGGGGTTTTCTAGATATACAATCATGTCATCTGCAAACAGGGACAATTTGACTTCCTCTTTTCCTAATTGAATACCCTTTGTTTCTTTCTCCTGCCTAATTGCCCTGGCCAGAACTGCCAACGCTATGTTGAATAGGAGTGGTGAGAGAGGGCATTCCTGTCTTCTGCCAGTTTTCAAAGGGAATGCTTCCATTTTTTGCCCATTCAGTATGATATTGGCTGTGGGTTTGTCATAAATAGCTCTTATTATTTTTAGATACGTCCCATCAGTACCTAATTTATTGAGAGTTTTTTAGCATGAAGGGCTGTTGAATTTTGTCAAAGGCCTTTTCTGCATCTATTGAGATAATCATGTGGTTTTTGTCTTTGGTTCTGTTTATATGATGGATTACATTTATTGATTTGCATATGTTGAACCAGCCTTGCATCTCAGGGATGAAGCCCACTTGATGATGGTGGATAAGCTTTTTGATGTGCTGCTGGATTTGGTTTGCCAGTATTTTACTGAGGATTTTTGCATCAATGTTCATCAGGGATATTGGTCTAAAATTCTCTTTTTTTGTTGTGTCTCTGCCAGGCTTTGGTATCAGGATGATGCTGGCTTCATAAAATGAGTTAGGGAGGATTCCCTCTTTTTCTGTTGATTGGAATAGTTTCAGAAGGAATGGTACCAGCTCCTCCTTGTACGTCTGGTAGAATTCGGCTGTGAATCCATCTGGTCCTGGGCTTTTTTTGGTTGGTAAGCTATTAATTATTGCCTCAATTTCACAGCCTGTTATTGGTCTATTCGGAGATTCAGCTTCTTCCTGGTTTAGTCTTGGGAGGGTGTATGTGTTAAGGAATTTATCCATTTCGTCTCGATTTTCTAGTTTATTTGCATAGAGGTATTTATAGTATTCTCTGATGGTAGTTTGTATTTCTGTGGAATCGGTGGTGATATTCCCTTTATCATTTTTTATTGCGTCTGTTTGACTCTTCTCTCTTTTCTTCCTTATTAGTCTTGCTAACGGTCTATCAATTTTGTTGGTCTTTTCAAAAAACCAGCTCCTGGATTCATTGATTTTTTGAAGGGTTTTTTGTGTCTCTGTCTCCTTCAGTTCTGCTCTGAACTTAGTTATTTCTTGCCTTCTGCTAGCTTTTGAATGTGTTTGTTCTTGCTTCTCTAGTTCTTTTAATTGTGATGTTAGGGTGTCAATTTTAGATCTTTCCTGCTTTCTCTTGTGGGCATTTAGTGCTATAAATTTCCCTCTACACACTGCTTTAAATGTGTCCCAGAGATTCTGGTATGTTGTGTCTTTGTTCTCGTTGGTTTCAAAGAACATCTTTATTTCTGCCTTCATTTCATTATGTACCCAGTAGTCATTCAGGAGCAGTTGTTCAGTTTCCATGTAGTTGAGCGGTTTTGAGTGAGTTTCTTAATCCTGAGTTCTAGTTTGATTGCACTGTGGTCTGAGAGACAGTTTATTATAATTTCTGTTCTTTTACATTTGCTGAGGAGTGCTTTACTTCCAACTATGTGGTTAATTTTGGAATAGCTGTGGTGTGGTGCTGAGAAGAATGTATATTCTGTTGATTTGGGTTGGAGAGTTCTGTAGATGTCATTAGGTCTGCTTGGTGCAGAGCTGAATTCAATTCCTGGATATCCTTGTTAACTTTCTGTCTCATTGTTCTGTCTAATGTTGACAGTGGGGTGTTAAAGTCTCCCATTATTATTGTGTGGGAGTCTAAGTCTCTTTTTAGGTCTCTAAGGAGTTGCTTTATGAATCTGGGTGCTCCTGTATTGGGTGCATATATATTTAGGATAGTTAGCTCTTCTTGTTAAATTGATCCCTTTACCATTATGTAATGGCCTTCTTTGTCTCTTTTGATCTTTGTTGGTTTAAAGTCTGTTTTATCAGAGACTAGGATTGCAACCCCTGCCTTTTTTTTGTTTTCCATTTGCTTGGTAGATCTTCCTCCATCCCTTTGTTTTATTTCTATGGCATATTCGATTTTTTTACTTAAATAATATTAGGATATTTCTGTTCCTTCTCGTTTTGCCACATATTATCATACTTCTTTTGGCCAAATGTGTAAACAATGTTGTATACAGTTGTATTATGTAAAGAAAATATTGTATTTTAACCACTTTCTTTATTTTCTCACTTGTAGATAACCTTAAGTAATTCCTGGATTGCTTTTTGCCAGAAAAATCTTTCTGAATGCTCTGAGAGTAATAAAGCAATATACTGCCTCTGGACTCTTACAGCAATAATAAAAGAAATCTTTAAAGATTCGTGTTCACAGAAAACAGGTATGGATTACATGGCCCCATAAACAATCGTCATCTTGCTCCTGGGAGCGTTGCATTTATAATGAGAAACAAAACTTGATTTGGAACATCTGATCTGTCTTAAAGTCATGAAAAACTCAGTCTCTTCCAATATATTTTGATTGAGGATAACCTGTTTTAAAAGAAAAAAAAGTATAAGGAAAAAAGTAAAGCTTTTCATGAGCACAAATCCCTTGCGTTGTTTGATGTTACTGATGTTCGTAAAATGAATATTTTGTTTTGTTTTGTTTTGTTTTGTTTTTGAGACAAGTCTTGCTTTGTTGCCCAGGCTGGAGTGCAATGGCATGATCTTGGCTCACTGCAACCCCTGCCTTGCGAGTTCAAGTGATTCTTCTGCCTCAGCCTCCCGAGTAGCTGGGATTACAGGCGCTCACCACCACACCCAGCTAATTTCTGTATTTTTGGTAGACACAGGGTTTTACCATGTTGGACAGGCTGGTCTCAAACTCCTGACCTCAAGTGATCCACCCGCATCGGCCTCCCGAAGTGCTGGGATTACAGTTGTGAGCCACCACACCCGGCCATAAAATGAATTTTAACCGTGGTTCTTACCCATTAATCTGTGTAACCTCATTTGTTAATGTTAGAGGTAAACATTCCAAATCTGTTTTTTCATCTTAAAAAGTGATATTTATAAAAAGTGAATTGTAAAATTGTTTGAAGAAGACTGTTTTTCCTGTTTATAATTCCTATTTTTATAATTGCAGAAATTCTAAAGCAGTTCCTGACTCATTTCAACACCATTTTTGAAGTGTTTTACAATTCCTTATTCTCTCAGCATTTTGAAAACTGCCGGGATACTTCTAGAATAGTAAACATCCTGATGTGTTTCCTGGAGTTGCTTGAGCTTCTCATCGCCTCCAGAATCCACCTGAAGTTACATTTCACTTGCCAGAGGATTTTATTTTTGAAACCATCTTGCATGCTAGAAGTTATTACCTGGCCTATTCAGGCTTTTGTTAAAAGGAAGGTCATCATATTCCTCAAAAAGTGCCTTCTCTGTAAAGTGGGTGAAGACCTCTGTCGTGGATCTGTGCCTGCCATAATGCCGCCAGACCATCATGTAGCGGTGGACATGCTGGCTTTAGCTAATGCTGTTTTGCAAGCTGTGAACTCGGGGTTGTTGAAGACACTGTCTGTTTATGAAAAACATTCCTTTTTTGGAGGTGATGAAGTTCAACCTGGATGTGAACATATCACTAGTCCAGATCATGTGATCCTTAGAGCAGCAAGCTTAGTTATAATGAAATCCTTAGAAATCAAGTTTCAAAATTGTTCTTCAGCAAGTGAAATGAAAGGTAATTCTCCAAATTCCTTTTGTATGCAGTGTGTAATTATTTACTTATGTACAGTAATTCATAATTATCAAATCTCAGGACTAGTTTAAATTCCAGTAATTTAAGCTGTATGTTATCCTATTTATAACTTACTACATTTTCAAAAAAAAAAAAGAACTGGATTTACCTTTAAGAAACATGTCAGCTTTCTGTGGCTACAATGAATTTGTAAAGCATAAGGAATGATTTAGGTTTAAAAAAGTTGCTGTTGAGTCATCTCAAAGTAAGTGATGGAAATCAATTCACATTCAAGTATTTACAGCATTTTATTTATATTAATCCTTCTTTTTTTTTTTTTTTTTTAATCTAAACTGCAGGTGCGTGACCATGGCCCACTGCAGCCCTGACCCCCCTTCGGCCCATGCTATTCCTCCTGTCCCAACCTGGGAGGTCCCAGCCTGGGAGATCAAGGCTACAGTGAGCCGGGACCCATCGCACACCTGCACTCCAGTCCTGGTGCAACAGATGGAGATCCTTTCAGGGAGAGAGAGAGAAAGAGGAGAGGACAGAGAGATTAAAGAAAAATATGTTCACTCCCACTTATGTGTTTATTGTTATTATTGTTGTTATTTCTTTGTTATTGTTGTGTTTACTGTTTGTTTATTTTGAGGCAGGGTCTTGCTCTGTCTCCCAGGCTCACTGCAGCCTCAACATTTTGAGCTCAAGTGATCCTCTCGCCTCTGTTTCCCCACCCCATTTATATTAATCCTTCATACAATGAGTGTTTCTACTAATGTAGATTATTGAAAATTAGATATTGAATTAAAGCTAATATATGAGAAGTTATATTGACAAAGAAATTGTTACATATATAATTTCCAGAATAGTAACTGAGGAGTTCAAAGTCTTCCATTTTACTTGAGAAAAATGAATAGTAAATGTCTCTAAACAGTCAGCATACAGATTCAGTGAAAAGTTTGAATCGTGAGCAATGACATCACTGAATTGCTTGGGATATAATTTAGCTTTTAATAACTACACATGTTATAATTCTGTGCAGTTTTAATTTATAACACTAGATGGCACCTGTTATATAATTCAGTTTTAAATTGTAGTTGAAACTACCTAAAACGTTTTTTATTTTTGTGCTTAATAGTAGTACTCTGTGCTTTAAACAAACAAAAAATATGTTTTTCTGTCATTTTGAAGGCAAAATTATTTTTGCTTGGTTGCATTCTTGCCTCTAGTGACAGACAGCTCTGGCATCTGATGAAGTGATCTTAGTTGTCTGCTCATTTATTTATCTGCTTTTAGCAAGAAATCACATAACTTTTATTTCTAAGAGACAGTTGTTGGGCAGTTGTTGCAAATAGATGATGTAGCTGTACATTTTAAATGTGTGCTCTGGACTGAGTCACTTTTTTTCCCTGAGCCTCAGTGTCCTCATTTGCCAAATAAAGATGCTTCCTAACTGATTCCTGATGACTTTTTGAAAGTGAATTAGGATAATTGCATCTTAAGGTACTTTAGACACTATGAGTTTATATATAGGCAGGATATTCATTCATTCATAAACTATTGCCTACACTTTGAAATTTTCATTTTTTGAAGTTGACTTACAGAGGTTCATGTCTGAGTTACTGACCTTCTTAAAGCCTCATCTTCAGCCCTCTCTGCAATTACACAATCCGTGCAAATGGCTGTCTCGGGTTTTCATAGAACAAGACGATGACATGCTGGAGGCTGCCAAGGCATCACTGGGCATCTACTTAACACTGACCAGGTTAGTGTATTTCAAAGTAATTATTGAATGGCCTACAAGTCAGGAAAGCAGAAAACATTTCTGAGAATGTGCTGGGCATGTTGCTTACTTTCATCAGTTGGGAGAAAACATCCTGTTGCAGTTCCTTTCTTTAACCCTGACTTACATGAAAAGGAGATTGCATTTGCATCGCTAGGAAAACCTGGCTGGCTGGGCAGTTCTCAGGTAATATAACTAGATTGGTATCTGAAAACATGGCTTCTGATTTAGTCTCCAGTAAGTCAGTACACTTCTCTGAATCTTAATTGTTGTTCATTTAAGACCTCTTTTCACCCCTAAGACTTACTTTTTTGTATTAAGCTTCAGGAAGATGATCTTTGCCTTTGTAAAGGTGAATACATACTTAGAAATAATCAAAGAAGCTGTTCTGAATTTTCGTTTCAGTCGAATTTGGGCTGATACCTTCTTGAGGCAAATGTCTGAAATTGGTTAAGTTATGTTACTGATGATTTATACTGATTGTCTCTGCTTTATTAAAATAGCTGTACTTGGGGTAATATCTTCTTGTGGCAAATATCTATAATTGGTTATGAAGCTAATAACCGATGACGTTTTCCACTGTTTCTGCTTCTGCTTTATTAAAACCCTCACATATTTGCTTTATTTCCATTTCTTTCTTGGCCTGGGAGAAAGGGATTTCTTGCTAATGATCTGTGGTGCAGCGTTGTGCCGCCAGTACTTACTTGTATTATGACACTGCTGGCAATGGCTGCTCTTAGACTCTTGAGTGTTTGGGGCCAATTTTCAAAAGGTCCTAATCAAGAACACAAAATTCCTGCATGTGATTTGAATTAGGTTCAAAATGGTCAAATACAAATTCAGTCTGAAAATGCACACGCCTGTAAGAGTGTATCTTAATTGTACTCAAAGTTAGCTCCTTACTCCTCAGGAAGTGGAAACCCCTGAATGAAACTGACTTTGTGTGTGAATTTCTCACTTTCTGAATCCAGTTCAGTGTGTCCAGAGAGGCATGTGCTTACAACATAGATAGTTTTTTTCAGATGTAGTTTTACTTGTTAAGATTTTTTTGGTTGTAAATGATAGAAACCAACTCTAATTTGAGCAAAAGCCAGCATTTATTGGCTCATAACTGGGAATTCTAAAGGGTCAAGTTGGAGTCAGATATAACTATATGTACAGGGACTATAATCAATCATGTCATCAATCACTTCTCAATTTTTCTCTGTCTCACAGTTTTGAATTCATTCTCAAGGCATGGCCACCAGCAGTTCAAGGCGTACCTCAGCCTTACAGTTATAATCTTCCATAGCTCCAGCAAAAGTCCCAGGGGAGACCTGATTAACCCACTTGGGTCACAGAGCCTTGTCAGAACCAGTCATTGTGGCCAGGAGCATGGAGTGCTCTGATTGGTCAGTCTGGGTCACATGCCCACCCTTGTTGAGGGTAAGGAAGGAGGTTTAGGAATTATCTTACCACATGGAATTGGTTACCTATAAGAATGAGGAGTTCTGATGTCGAGAGAAAGAACGACGGATAGCTTTTATTGGGCAGACAAAAACTAGAACTGCCAAAGTCAGTGGATTTTGCTTTACTGAGTCAGATTTCTTTAGAGCTTACGGAGAAGGGAATGGGTTTTGAAATTTTTTCTTTTAAGAAGTGATGCATAGATTTAAAAGTAATCTAATAGGTTAATTTATGGTATGTGAATTATATCTGTTAAAACTTTATTTTTGTAAGGTCGTTAATCTGCATTCTCCATTATCTTCATTTTCAGAGGATGTGAAGCCACTGAAAGCTTGACTCAGAGAAAAGAAATGTGGGACCATCACACACATGAAAATGGCTATAATCCTCACTGTATTTTCTTGTTCTTCTTGAAAAATATAGGATTTGATTCCACAGTTCTTCTTGACTTTTTGATTTCATCAGAAACCTGTTTTCTTGAATATTTTGTTAGATATTTAAAATTACTGCAAAAGGACTGGGATAATTTTTTCACCATTTGCAATAACTTTGATGCAACTGAATCTAAATATGACATAAGTATTTGTGGCTGTGTCCCCTCACTTGTCCAAGACCAAAGCTCCAACCAAACAATACCCCATCGTTTGACTGCTCCTCATAGTCACAGAGATGTGTGTGCTCGGCACTCCTGGGCTTCCGATGCTCCCTCTGAACCACTGAAAGCTGTGATGTCCAAGGGGGCTCACACCATGTGTGCTTCTAGTCTGTCTTCCCCCCGGGCCTCTCAAAGTCTGGTAGATTACGACAGCTCTGATGATTCTGACGTGGAATCCACAGACCAGTGTTTAGCTAACAGCAAACAGACATCTTTACACCAGCAAGCAACCAAGGAGATTCAGGATGCAGCTGGGACAAGCAGGGATAGAAAAGAATTTAGCCTTGAGCCTCCATCAAGGCCTCTGGTTCTGAAAGAATTTGATACTGCCTTCTCCTCTGATTGTGAAGTAGCCCCAAATGATGTCGTCTCTGAAGTGGGAATATTTTACAGAATAGTAAAATGCTTCCAGGAACTACAAGATGCCATCTGCCGTTTGCAAAAGAAAAATCTTTTCCCATATAATCCAACTGCACTTTTGAAGTTGTTAAAATACATAGAGGTGATAAGTAATAAAACTATGGACACTTTGTAAAACATTGACATTTTATTTTCCAGGTATTGTTTTTCCTTAATATAAATTATGTCTCAATGAGGTAATAGTATAAAATCATCACCACAAAAGGGTTTTCTTTTTTTTTTTTTTTTGAGACAGAGTCTCATTCTGTCGCTCAGGCCGGAGTGCAGTGGCGTGACTCGGCTCACTGCAACCTCCACCTCCTGGGTTCAAGCAATTCTCCTGCCTCAGTCTCCCGAGTAGCTGGAATTACAGGTGCCCACCACCACGTCCAGCTAATTTTTGTATTTTTAGTAGAGACGGGGGTTTCACCATGTTGCCAGGCTGGTCTTGAACTCCTGACCTCAAGTGATCCGCCTGTCCGCCTTCCTGAAGTGCTGGGATTACAGGCATGAGCCACTGTGCCCAGCTGGGTTTTCTAAACAAGTTCTTACTTTTTGCCTTATTGGAAGCAACCTAGTGACTGAAAAAGAGTCATCAAGTGACAAGTCACTCAGTATAGCTATATACCACTGGAGATTTATGGCAGTTCTAAGTGACACAAAATTGGGGGTGGTGATTGCGTTCCTCAACTGGGGCTGCTGTAACAACTCGCCACATGTGCCGCAGCTTCAGACACCTGAAATTATCCTCATAGTTTTGGAGGCCAGAATCCAAACTCAGGCTTCAGCAGGGCAATGCCCTCAGGGTCTGGAGAAGAATCCCACCCTGCCCCTTTCTGGCTTCTGGTGGCAGCCATCCATCCATGGTGTCCCTTGTCTTGTAGTGGCGTCACTCCAGTTCCTGCCTCACATAGCATTTTCCTGTGTCTGTGTCCAGTTTCCCTCCTACAAGGACATCGGTCATTGGATTAGGACCCACCCTCATCCAGTATGATCTCAACTTGATGACAGCTGCAAAGACCCTGATCCCAGATACGGCCACTTCCATGTGTTCTTGATGGACTTGAATCCAGGAGGGTCACCAAATACAGTTACTATTTCCTTCTGAGGTATTTACACAGAAAGTGATATATTAAAAATGTAAAATCTTAGCCGTTTCTTTGAGAAGTGATTATACCTGGCCTACTGTATGATTCTTTCTAAAAAAAAAAATTTAATCACTACATAATTTTCCTATTTAAAATTGTGACATGAATAATTATGTTCCATATTCTTGAGGGGAAGCAGTAAATTCCATTTTAATATGTTTGTGTAATAGGAGCAATAGCTATATTGTGCTGCTATGTCTGGCTTTAAGGCAGTCTAAAATATTGCCTGTAAATTTTTTTTTTTTAATGATCTCTTTGCAGAGAAACAGAACAAAGACTAAACCTACCGGACATTAAAATATATATTAAGGCTATGGTATTCGAAACAGTTTAGTACTTAATTCAGGTAGACATGGAAAAATCAGTGGAGCTAAATAGAAGGTTGCTGATTAAAATAACAGCGAAGTACCAGTGTTAGCCAAATAGCAATGCAGAGGTCAAAAGGTTTGCGTTTTAACATGCTGTCGGTGAGGCTATGCGTTAAGGCAGTTTCTACCATAATTGAAAAAGCACGTCAAAGAATGTGTATTCAAGGATGCCACATAGTTTGTAAAAAATGTTAAGGTTTTAGAGTTTTACTAGAAATACGTGGTAAAGTAAGTCAGAATTTGTATAGTCAGTGGAATAGTAGATGCGTTCTATGCATGTCTGTGGATGTGAAACATCTCCAGTAAAAAACAAGTAAATACATGGGGCTTGCAATTATTTAGGGAAAGAAGCAGGGCAGGAGTAATACACATTCATATATATGCTTTTGTGCATGTATAAAATATGTGTGTAAGACTACATAAGAAAGTCATAATAGTGGTTGCCTTGGGAGACAGGTCTGATGTGGAAGACAAAGTCTCATCTTTTTGTACTATTTTTAGCGGGATACATGCAGCACTGCATTAGGGTACTTCAATAACAGACCACATAGTACGGTGGTCCCATAAGACTATCAAGCCATTATTTTTACTGTGACTGTCCTATGTTTAGGCATGTTTAGATACACGCATACTTACTACTGTGTTACAGTTGCCTACAGTATTCAGTGCAGTAACATGCTGTGTACAGGTTTGTAGCCTAGGAGCAATGGGCTATACCATATAGCCTAGGTGTGTAGTAGGCTATGCCATCTAGGTTTGTTGAGTATACTCTGTGACATACATGACATGACAACAAAATTGCCTTACAGCTCATTTCTCAGAACATGTCCCTGTCAAGTGACACATGGCTGTTTTTTGATGGAAATAACTGGGAAAAAAAAACCGACTCTTGTTCCTAAGGGTACATAAATGTTGAATGCATTATAACTCATGCAGATGTGGTCTTGACTTGTGTTTCTCTATAAGGTTAGCAAGGAGCTGTCAGCCCCTCATTACATGTAAAATAAGGGAAAAGCAATCTTACAGGTATGCGAAGTTGGTGTTTCAGAATCTCTACATTTATAACTAACTCGAGTGTAAGTCAATTCATCACACACTCACTAAGCCCTGCTCTTGCTAAAGGTGACCCTTGGCTGGTGTGATCACTGTTCTTGGCCTTTCTGAGCATCTAAGCGCTATTCCCAGAGTTACTTCTTAAAGGAACACAAAACTATTGATGCATGTCTGCACAGTGAATTCCCAGAGTACAACACAAGAGCAGTCTGTAACCTCACCCCTTCCAGTAAAAGCGTATGGAAATACAAGTGAGCACATGGTGCCGTGCACCTGACTTACTTATTTTAAAGCAGAAGAGATACAGAAAAGTGCACTATAAGTATACAGCTTGTTGAATTTTCAGTAACAGCACACCTGTGGAGCCAGTCCCCAGATCAAGAAATAGCATGAGGCACCCAGAAGTCCCTCTTGAATCCTCTCCCTGTCACTGTCCACCCCTGAAGGTAACTGTGTCATGAACTGAGACAACAGAGACAATCTTTGCCTGGTTTTCTCTTTCTTTTATAAATGGAGTCATAGATTATGTATTCTTTTGTTCAACATCATTTGGGAGTGTGTCCTGATTTATTTTTAAAATGTCAAGTACCTGGCCAGGCATGGTGGCTCACGCCTGTAATCTCAGCACTTTGGGAGGCTGAGGCGGGTGGATCACCTGAGGTCAGGAGTTCGAGACCAGCCTGGCCAACATAGTGAAACCCCGTCTCTACTAAAAATACAAAAAACCAGCCAGGTATGGTGGCACACACCCATAATCCCAGCTACATGGGAGGCTGAGGCAGGAGAATCGCTTGAACCCCAGAGGCAGAGGCTGCAGTGAGCTGAGATCACTCCATTGCACTCCAGCTTGGGCAACAAGAGCAAAACTCCATCTCAAAAAAAAGTTAAGTACCCACATTTCAGCTATTATTAGTAACAAAATACTTTGACTCCTCATAATTCTCTGACACGCCTGATATGCTAGAACAGTGAGATTAGCAAACACTGGTCAAACAATAAAGTGTATGGTAAACAGGTTATGCAGGGCCTTGTGCAACTGGCCCCAACCTGCTTCTCCAGGCTGTCTGTGGTTTTCTCCCCATCCACTGTTCCTTGCACAACTCTTGGCTCTTACATATTCATTCATCAAGCCCCATCTTCAGTGTTAGATTGTGAAGCCTTCCCCCATCCGTTCTTCACCATTCAATTCTGCATGCTCTATTCTCTGCGCTTTGCTCTTTCCTGTGTTGTATCATTTGTCACATATTTGAACCATAAGTCAACAGTCTTTCCATTTGCTAAGCTCTTTTTACATCGTTACATCATAGGCACAGCACAAATGTTGAATAAATGAGAAGTGATCCTTCTCCAGGGACTTAATCTACTGGAGGAGACAGATGTGCAGAGAATTATAATCATTATCCTTACCTTGCACTTCCTACTTGCTAGCCACTGTTAAGTGCTCTTCTAATCCTTGTAACAATGTTAGAAAGTAGGTCCTATTATTATTATTATTATTATTATTATTATTATTATTATTATTATTCTTGTTTTGCAGACATGGAGATTAAGTAGCTTGCCCAAGATCACCCAGCCAGTAAAGTGGCAGAGCTGAAGTAATGGATTCAGGTAGTTGGGTTCCAACCTCTTCTCAGACTCCCTACATAATTTATTCCTGCCTTCAAGATAGAAGATGAGGGATGTACACTATTAAAACTAAAATTGTTGCAGGTTTGGATAGGTGTGGTAGGTGGTATAAGTCACACTATAAACTTATACTGGAGTCAGGTCATCCAAGACCTAGGGTGATGTGCTATGGAGTATTGACTTTTCTATACACAGTGGACAGCTGATGAGGTTTTTGAGTAAATGACTGGTTTTGTATTTGAAGAAAGTGACTTTAGTGGCAATATAGTGGCTAGATTGACAAGCACAAAGATCGGGAAGAGTTTATTGCAGAAATCCCACTGAAGGCAAGGGCAATGGGAATGGAATCCAGGCCTGGCTGAATGCTCACATCAGCTTTTCTGCCTTCAGACACCCGCTAACAACAATAAAGAGGCCAAATCACAAGCAACAAGACACATGAGGACAAAATGGAAAAGGAGAAAACAATTTTGGAAGCTCAAATGTAGGTAGGTTGAAAACTCGTAACCGCCCAGTGGGTTCATCTTGCCCACTCCCTAAACAAAGCCGATTTATCAAGACAGGAATTTCAATAAAGAAAGAGTAATTCACGCAGAGCCGGCTGTAGGGGAGACTGGAGTTTTATTATAACTCAAATCGGTCTTTCCGAGCATTCAGGGATCAGAGGTTTTAAGGATAATTTGGTGGGTAGGGGATGTGAGTCGAGAGTGCTGATTGGTTGGGAAAGAGAAGAGATCAGGGAATTAAAGCTGTCTTCTTGTGCTGAGTCAGTTCCTGGGCGGGGGCCACAAGAACCAAGATCAGATGAGCCAGTTTATCGATCTGGGTGATGCCAGCTGATCCATCAAGTGCAGGGTCTGCCAAATAGTTACTGACTTAGGAGCAGTTTAGGGAGGGTCAGAATCTTGCAGCCTCCAGCTGCATGACTCCTAAACCATAATTTCTAATCTTGTGACTAATTTGTTAATCCTACAAAGGCAGTCTCATCCCCAGGCAAGAAGGGGATTTGCCTCTTATCTTTGTTTTAAACTATAAATTCCTCTCAAAATTAGTTCAGCCTATGCCCAGGGATGAACAAGGACAGCTTGGAGGTAAGAAGCAAGATGGAGTTGGTTAGGTCCGATCTCTTTCACTGTCTCAGTTACAATTTTGCAGTGGCGGGTTCAAACTAACTTAGTCGACCCAGGAACATTACATTCCTATCTGGAATGGGGAAAACTGAAAAACCTGACTTATGAGCTGGATTCCTCTGAAGGCTCAGGAGCTTGTAGTCTTGAGTACCATGCTGTACCATGGGGTGGTGGGTGGAAAAGCAATTCAGGAAACAATTACTTCTAGATCCTCTGCCCCATTCCACGTAGTTAGCCATTGCTCCCTCCACCACCTAGCAGATTAGAGGTTTATTCTCGGAGAGTGTGAAACAACAGGTCTTTGGACTGGGGAACACCAGACACAGCTGGAGATAGGAATAACATACTGAAAACAGGATTAATTAAACATTTACATACTAAATATAACCACCATCCTCCCCAGCCTTCTCCCCAACTCTACTGCCAGAACACTTCTAACTCTAAGTAGGAGGCTAGAAGACACTTCTCTGGGGAATTTAACAAACCCAAGAAAAAAGATCTAAAGACACTGATATTGGGGTTCCCCAAATGAATTACCCAGCCAAATCACCCTACTATGAAGCCCATAGTGGCAAATATCACCATGTCCATAGAGCTAACTGGCATTTAAGTGGCTCACTCTTACATATAATGTGAGTGAATAGCCAAGGATCATCAGGAATTAGGGGAAAGCCTCTAACCCAAAAGGCAGAGATCAAAACAAACACGAAACAGATTAAACAAAGAGGAAGTTAATTTATCAGTACCCTCAAAGAAATTATAAAGGATACTACATAAAAAATATTCAGCAAGGGGCTGGGCATGGTGGCTTACACCTGTAATTCCAGCACTTTGGGAGGCCAAGGCAAGAGAATCACTTGAGCCCAGGAGTTTAAGACCAGCCTGGGCGACATCATGAGACTCTGTCTCTCCAAAAAAAAACCCTAAATAGCTGAGTATAGTAGTCCCAGCTACTTGAGAGGCTTGGCAGAAGGATGGTTTGAACCCAGGAGTTTGAGGTTACAGTGAACTACAATCGTATAATCGCACCACTGCACTCCAGCCTGGGTGACAGAGCAGAGCAAGACCCTGTCTCAAAAAAGAAAAAAATATTCAGTGGGGAAACAAATACCTCTTATAAATTAATAATGTGATAGCAAAAATGAAAAAGTAGAAATGTAGTAAAAATAAGTTGAGGAAATCTAGATTTTACAGCAATAGGACAAAGAAATTAGAAAATAGGAGAGAAAGAGATGATATAATGTGAGAACTGGTCACCAAGGTCCAATAATTGAATAATAGAAGTATCAGAAAGAGAAAAAAGGACTGGAAAAGAGAAAGTACCAAAGAAATTCAAGGAAAGTTTTTAGAACTGAAAGACTTAGTCTTTAAATAATGTGTGCAAGTATAACTGGAAAAAAGAATTTAAAAAGGAGGAACAGGATCAACCTGAAATAAAGAGCCATCGTTTCACTGACATGCTGAGATGCTGCTCTGTTTACTCAAATAAGAAAGTAGGAAGCCTTAGGAGGAAGAAAAGTTCAGTTCTCACCTGAGTGACTTCTGACACTGTTATCAGCACAGCGTGGCATCCAGCAGAGAGTTAGAAATGCTCTGTTGGAAATTAGAAGGACAGAGCCAAATATGAGTCATTTGTGTACAAGTATTATGAAAATCGTAGAAGAAAGTGTGATTGCCCTGAGAGTGGAGAGAGAAAAGGTGAGGGTGGGTCGGGGGAGTACTGGATAGAAGAAGGAAAGTGAGGGAAATTTGAGGCAGGAGAACAGAAAATTCTATGAGGAAACTAAGAAAGGTTTTATAGAGCTTTGAGAAGGAAAATTTATGTGGGGTTTAGTATCTCTGAGAGCAACAGTGGGATGAGATCTGAGAAACCACCAGATGGTTTGACTCTTAGGAAGTAGTTGATGATGTTTAAGAGAGAAATTTTAGGTGGACCTCAGTGTGCACAGGAGGGGAAGAGGTAGAAACCAAGGACGGTGGTTTTCAATTTATTTGTATTCTCTGCACACAAATAATACTGGCATTTTGGGTTGCACCTTTGAAATGACAGGCTGAAAACAACACCATTCAAGTCAGAAATAGTTTTAACACAATCACCAAAGGCAATGTTCCAGAAATCCAAAATATCTCCCTGGGCACCAGCTGGACTTGCTGCTATACCTCCCACCTCTTCCTTAACACAACCCACTAGGGCTGCACTTGGCAGACATGGACTGCCCAGATGTTTGGACACTTGACCTAAATATTAAACTTTAATTGGTCTTGATTGTCACTTATGACAGTATAAAAATTGTCTTGCTTTATCAAAATGCACATTCAAAAATTATGGTTGACAAAATGCCTTTTCTAACAGTAGGATCATAGATCAGACTAGCAAACCATTTCTGAGTTTTTCTGGTTATTTTAAAGAGGGTAGAACTGAACTCACATCAAAGCCTTTACAGTAAACACCATGTATCCCCTCTTAATTGCAAAGCTGGCCTATATATTTTTTTAAGATAAAGGAAAAGCAAACAGTGATCACTTTCTAAGTTTGCAGTTCACAATGAACCTTACCAAGTAGTTGGAATGAACTGTAGTCCAGTTACTTACTGCATTGGGTACAATACATGCTTGTGCACACCCTGGATTGCTTGTGTTTTTCCTTTTCAGGATTTTTGCTTTGTTTTCAAAGTACACTTCTCTGATATTTATTTTAAATTTACTTCACATACTGTTTTTTTGCAATGGAATCTCACTATGTTGCCCAGACTAGTCTCAAACTCCTGGGCTCAAAGGATCCTCCTGCCTCAGCCTCCCAAGTAGCTGAGATTACAGGCACACACCACTGTCCCAGCAGTTCTCTGATATTTAGAAGCATTGAGATATGGAATGTGATCTGCCTGTGATTTTCTTTCCAGTGAGAATGGCTCAGGTGTTTGCTGTTTGGTAGAGCCTACCTAATCATTGAAGGCAGTAGAGTTGAAGCATGGTTTTACCTGAAAAATGTGCAATGGCACTATCCTGGCTCACCACGACCTCCACCTCCCGGGTTCAAGCAATTCTCCTGCCTCTGCCTCCCAAATAGCTGGTATTACAGGCATGCACCACCACACCCAGCTAATTTTGTATTTTTGGTAGAGACAGGGTTTCTTAGTGTTGGTCAGGCTGGTCTCTAACTCCTGACCTCAGGTGATCTGCCCACCTAGGCCTCCCAAAGTGCTGGGATTACAGGCATGAGCCACTGTACCTGGCCATCTGAAAAGCACTTTCTATGCTTATATTGGCAGCACATATACTAAAATTGGAATGATACAGAGAAGATTAGCATGGCCCCTGCTCAAGGATGACATGTAAATTTATGAAGCATTTCATATTTTTTAACTTTAAAAAAAAAAAGCACTTTCTAGGGGTGGCAATCAGAATGTCTGTGTGTTTTTTAAGTGCCTCAAGCCTCCTGTCAGACTCATTTCTCCCTTTGAGGCCTGTGAAGTAAGCACCCCAGAAGCACACTTATAATTGCTGATGACATCTTTTTAAGCTATTCAATAAATTATGAGGAAGTGCAGGTTTCCCCACAGCTAAACTTCTTTTATTTGCTAAGGACCATATATTGTCCATCTCCAAATCAACAGATATTTGTTTTTCTGCAAAACACAAAAGACTACTTGTGTAAAACAGAATTGGATTTTTAACTGTCAGTTTTCCTGAAAATTATGTTTTAATTTTTTTTTCTGATTGTGCTATTTTTCTCCACAATAAAGAGAAAGGGTTCCCCTGACTCACTGGACTATTGACAAGTACATCGTTTTTGTATCACGTAGCATTTTTTTTTTTTTTGAGATGGCATCTCATTCTGTTGCCCAGACTGGAGTGCAGTGGTGCAATCTTGGCTCACTGCAACCTCCACCTCCTGGGTTCAAGTAATTCTCCTGCCTCAGCCTCCCAAGTAGCTAGGATTACAAGCGTGCACCACCGTTTCCGGGTATTTTTTTTTTTTTTTGTATTTTTAGTAGAAATGGGGTTTCACCATGTTGGCCAGGCTGATCTCAAACCCCTGACCTCAATTGATCCACCCCCCTTGGCCTCCCAAAGTGCTGGCATTACAGGCGTGAGCCACCACGCGTGGCTCACATAGCATTCTTTGCTTGAATATAGCATATGCCCTCTTGATTGTGTGTCATTTTTAATATGTACAATAAACAATTTGACGATTACATGGAAGGGAAGATGAGTGACGAAAATAAAATTAATTGGCAACAGCCTTTCCACCATACAAGTGAGTTTTATTACAAATTGGTAATAGAATCAGGGTAACATTTGGGGGTGATCACAAATAGCTGAGTCTTGGAAAGGGCTGTATGGACAGAAGGCATGTCAGCGCAGCTTCACTTGGGGATTTGGAAACAGGGCTCAACAGCTCTCTACACTTCCTGGATTGGTAAGAACAGAGAAGAAGCCACCAGGATTTCATCAGAGGCTTTTTTTTTTAAACAGCATAGTAAGAAGTAAATAAATAGTACTGCTTATTTTGTTACTTAATAGTCTGCTGTGGAGGATGGCCAAGGCCTGCCTCTAGTGAAGATGTGTCATTCCAATTGTTATAGGTCAATGGTGACATACCCAATGTGGGAGGCTGGATTCACAAACACAGCAACATGCCATTTGGAATAGTGATATGTAGAACAGACGATGCTGGGATGCTTAGGCAGTCCGAATTGTCCACCCTCACTGTGCTACTTGAGTTGTGAATCAGCTGGTAAAAAACAAACAAAAACACCGTAGAGCGCGCTGGCGGCTACCAAGCTGGAGGAGGCGGCGGGCGCAAGACTGGGAATGCACAGGGCTGCCTCCCTGCCCCCACAGCCTGGGCCGCGGGCCCCATCTTCCCCGCTGCCGCGCGGCACTCAGTGCCCACCCCCCCATGAGGCCGGCAGCTGCTCCCACCCGGGGGTGTTGTCAGCTGCGCCGGGCCACGCGCTGGGAGGCGAGGGCATGCATGGGGAGCCTCTGTTGATGCCACCACTGCGCCGCCCTCCGAGGCTGCGTCCTGGGAAGCCTGGCTCCCCGAGCGCTCCAGCCTGGCCTGGTGCCCCGGACCTGACTGTGTCCGCATGGAGGAGCCCCGACTGGCCCAGGCGGCCGAGGCGGAGAGCGACCCCCGAGAGGTGTGGGAGGAGACCCCCAGCTGGGCACCCACGTTCTGCCCCAGCCCCAAGGCCTGGTCGCCGGAGCCGCCTGCCCACCGCCTGCAGGACTTTGACACACTGGCCACCGTGGGCACCGGGATGTTCGGGTGGGTGCACCCGGTGAAGGAGAAGAGAGCCAAGCATTTCTTCGCCCTCAAGTTGATGAGCATTCCCGACGTCATCCGCCTGGCAGGAGCAGCACGTGCACATTGAGAGGTGTGTCCTGAAGGAATCATCCGCCCGTCCCTCATCTGCATCCGGAAGGAATCATCCACCCGTCCCTCATCTGTGTCCGGCAGGAAGTCATCTGCCCGTTCCTCTTCTGCATCCGGAAGGAAGTCATCCGCCCGTTCCTCATCTGCCTCCCGAAGGAAGTCATCCACCCGTCCCTCATCTGCGTCCGGAAGGAATCATCCACCCGTTCCTCATCTGCATCCGGAAGGAAGTCATCCGACCCTTCCTCATCTGTGTCCCGAGGGAAGTCATCCGACCCTTCCTCATCTGCGTCCCGAAGGAAGTCATCCGCCCGTCCCTCATCTGCGTCCCGAAGGAAGTCATCCGCCCGTCCCTCATCTGCGTCCCGAAGGAAGTCATCCGCCCGTCCCTCATCTGCGTCCCGCAGGAAGTCATCCGCCCGTCCCTCATCTGCGTCCTGGAAGGAAGTCATCGGCCCCTTCCTCATCTGCGTCCGGAAGGAAGTCATCCGACCCTTCCTCATCTGCGTCCCGAAGGAAGTCACCCACCCGTCCCTCATCTGTGTCTGGAAGGAAGTCATCCGCCCGTCCCTCATCTGCATCCGGAAGGAATCATCCGCCCGTCCCTCTGCGTCCCGAAGGAATCATCCACCCGTCCCTCATCTGCGTCCGGAAGGAAGTCATCTGCCCGTCCCTCATCTGCATCCGGAAGGAATCATCCACCCGTCCCTCATCTGCGTCCCGAAGGAAGTCATCTGCCCGTCCCTCCTCTGTGTCCCAAAGGAATCACCCACCCGTCCCTCATCTGTGTCCGGAAGGAAGTCATCCGCCCGTCCCTCATCTGCATCCGGAAGGAATCATCCGCCCGTCCCTCCTCTGCGTCCCGAAGGAATCATCCACCCGTCTCTCATCTGCGTCCGGAAGGAAGTCATCTGCCCGTCCCTCATCTGCGTCCAGAAGGAATCATCCACCCATCCCTCATCTGCGTCCCAAAGGAAGTCATCCGCCCGTCCCTCATCTGCGTCCCGAAGGAATCGTCCGCCCGTCCCTCATCCGCGTCCCGAAGGAAGTCATTCGCCCATCCCTCATCTGCATCCTGAAGGAATCATCCACCCGTTTCTCATCAGGCTGTGCTGGACGGAGCATGACTAGCGCTTCCTCTGCAGGCTCATGGAGTATGTTCCGGGCTGTGAGCTCTTCAGCTACCTGCGCAACCAGGGGCTCTTCTACTCTGCAGAGATCATCTGTGCCATCCTGCACTCCAAGAAGATCATCTACAGGGACTTGAAGCCAGAGAACATCCTGCTGGATAGGGACGGACACATCAAGCTCACGAACTTTGGGTTCGCCAAGAAGCTGGTAGACAGGACTTGGACCCTCTGCGGAACACCCGAGTACCTGGCCCCCGAAGTCATTCAGAGCGAGGGTCATGGAAGGGCTGTGGACTGGTGGGCCCTCAGCATCCTGATATTCGAGATGCTCTCAGGGTTTCCTCCATTTTGTGTGTGTGTGTGTGTGTGTGTGTGTGTGTGTGTGTGTGTGTGTGACAACACGTTTGGCATTTATCAGAAAATTCTTGCAGACAAGATAGATTTCCCCAGACATTTGGATTTCCATGTAAAAGATCTCATTAAGAAACTGCTCATGGTTGACAGAACAAGGCAGTTAGGAAATATGAAGAACGGGGCGAATGATGTGAAACGCCATCAGTGGTTCCGCTCCGTGGACTGGGAAGCCGTTCCTCAGAGGAAACTGAAGCCTCCCATCGTGCCCAAGATAGCCCGCGACAGCGACACCTCCAACTTCGGAACTTACCCCGAGAATGACTGGGACACAGCCGTGACCGTGCCGCAGAAGGGTTTAGAAATCTTCAAGAATTTCTGAGGACAGGAGCTCACATCTGGAAGAAGCAGGAAGGCTGGAATCTGCCTGCAACAAAGAGCTGCTCCTGAGCAGACCAGTAGCAATGTCTTCTTCACGTGATAAGGACATTTCCACTTTTCTGTCTTTGTGCCTGTATGTATAGAAACAGATCAGAGCACAGTTGAAATTAATGTAACTGGCATTATTTAAGCAACTGGAATTCCACACTGTAAGAAGGTTTTGAAAATTGTTTGGTTGTAGATTTTATCTTATCCTTTAGTGTTGTGTTCCTACTGTGATGTCTTGGTTTTTCTCATAGACTTAAGTTTATAAGTTTGAACTGGACTTGTTCAATTATAACCACAAATTGTGTGTGTGTGTGTGTGTGTGTGTGCGTGCACGCACCTGTGTGTATATATAGAAGTCGTTATGGCAGATCCACAGAAATTGTGCAATGATGTAAATGTTCATACTTCACAGAGCCTATAATTTTTATTTTTCAATTTGTTTTTTCAAAAATCTCTTCTCTTGGGGACAACATCTGAAGGGTCTGTTGCATGGATTTAAAAAAATCATCTCACATGCATTTTTTAGTTTGGGTGAAGAAAACATCATGGGGAGGTCCATCTTCAGTATCTTTAGTGCTTCCTACCTGGTAACTTGAGACTTTAAAAGAAGAAACAAAGAGAAGAAGATATGGGAGCGAATTTATTCCAAGAATCTACAATGACATTGAAGTTGTTGGAGGAATATACTGTATTTAAAAAACCTGTGTCACATTCAAAAATTTCATCTAAGCTGGGTGCAGTGGCTTGTTCCTGTAGTCCCAGCACTTCAGGAGGCTGAGGTGGGTGGATTGCTTGAGCCCAGGAGTTGGAGACCAGTCTGGGAAACATGGTGAGATGTCATCTCTCTACAAAATACAAAAAAATTAGCCGGGCATGGTGGTGCTTGCCTATAGTCTCAGCTACTCAGGAGGCTGAAATGAGAGGATCACTTGAGCCCGGGGAGGTCCAGGCCGCAGTGATCCGAGATCATACCACTGCACTCCAGCCTGGGTGACAGAGTGAGACCCTGTCTAAATAAAAAAAAAAAAAAAAGGCAATGGCTTTGTGCTTTTGAAGGTGGAATGAAAGGTGGAATGAAGAGACATCCACCTTAAGGCTTTAAAAGACCGTGAAGCTGGGTGCAGTGGCTCACTCCTGTAATCCTAGGATTTGGGGAAGCCGAGGCAGGAGGATTGCTTGAGCCTAGGAGTTTGACAGCCTGGGCAGCATAGCAAGACCCCATCTCTATAAAAAGAAAAAAATGTTAAAACACAGTGAAATTGCAGAAACAGAACATAGCCACCCTTTTTCATTAATGACCTTTTCTTCATGTGGTGGTCAACTCAGCAGGTGGGAATAATTAGTAGGTTCAGTAGAATAAAGTCTTTACAATTAACAACTTAGTGGAAAATGATGTTCAGATGATGAAATGTGGCAATGTTTTAGACAACTGTATTCTCAGCCTGTGCGTCTCAGTCACCATCCTGTCGGGATTAACAGTTGAGGGCCATCATTGTCTAAACATTTCACATGCAGTTTCCCATCATATTTACCGTGAATGTGAAAAGGTGAAACTGGTGCTGACTTCAGCGGCAGGTATACTAAAATTAGAATGACACAGAGGAGATTAGCATGGCCCCCTGCGCGAGGAAGATCCGCAGATTCATGCCGCATTCCATATTTTTTTTAAAAAAAAGGTTACACTGTGCACCGAGATGTGCAGCTAGAAGGAAGAGCATGAAGTCTCATGTTTGCTGACTATAAAAATAAACCATAGTAATAATATTGTTAAAATTCTGCTTTAAAAATTATTAATAAAACCATAAATGAAACACTGTTCTTGAGCACACTTTAAAAAGTACATAGACCCATGAGTCCATGTACTAAAAAATGCCTATTTTTAGGTTGCCTGTTTTGTTATCCAGGATTTCATACTGAGATGAAAATTAGCATCAGGAAAAGCCTGAAATGCCTTGCCTTAATTGTGAACAGATATTGGGGAACCTGCCCCGATATTCCCGTAGGTTCTTTTCTGTTTTCCTTCAGCATTGGCCAGCTTGAGAAATAAAGGGACAGAGTACAAAAGAGAGAAATTTTAAAGCTGAGCATCCGGGGGAGACATCACATGTCGGTAGGTTCCGTGATGCCCCACAAGCCACAAAAACCAGCAAGTTTTTATTAGGGATTTTCAGAAGGGGAGGGAGTGTGCGAATAGGTGTGGGTCACAGACATCAAGTACTTTAGAAGGTAATAGAATATCACAAGGCAAGTGGAGGCAGGGTGAGATCACAGGACCACAGAACCGAGGCGAAATTAAAATTGCTAATGAAGTTTTGGGCACCATTGTCATTGACAACATCTTATTGGGAGACAGGGTTTTTGAGATCAACCAGTCTGACCAAAATTTATTAGGTGAGAATTTCCTCTTCCTAATGAGCCTGGGAGCGCGCTATGGGAGACTGGGGTCTATTTCACCCCTGCAGTCTTGACCGTAAGAGGTGACCACGCCCAGGGGCGCCAGTTCAGAGACCCACCCCCAGGCGTGCATTCTCTTTCTCAGGGATGTTCCTTGCTGAGAAAGATAATTCAGCGATATTTCTCCCATTTGCTTTTGAAAGAAGAGAAATATGGCTCTGTTCCGCCTGGCTCACCGGCAGTCAGAGTTTAAGGTTATCTCTCTTATTCCCTGAACAATTGCTGTTATCCTGTTCTTTTTTCAAGGTACACAGATTTCATATTGCTCAAACACACATGCTGTACAATTTGTGCAGTTAATGCAATTATTACAGGGTCCTGAGGCGACATACATCCTCCTCAGCTGACAGGATTAAGAGATTAAAGTAAAGACAGGCATAGGAAATCACAAGAGTATTGACTGGGGAAGTGATAAGTGTCCATGAAATCTTTACAATTTATGTTTAGAGATTGCAGTAAAGACAGGCATAAGAAATTACCAAAGTCTTAATTTGGGGAACTAATAAATGTCCATGAAATCTTCACAATCCACGTTCTTCTGCCATGGCTTCAGCCGGTCCCTCCGTTTGGGGTCCCTGACTTCCCACAACAAACAGATATGCATGAAAATGAAATATGCAAAGCACATTGATGATCTTGTTCTTTACGGACATTGTAATCAGGCTCCAGCCATACAGAACAAATGAGAAATTAGAAGCACTTCCAAGAACGTGTGATGGTGTGAAACCCACTTTTGACCATCATGCACATTTCAACATTTGAAGTGAGACAGGCTACCTGTTAACTGCCCCATGGCGGGGTCATAGTTTAAATGGCCCAATGTCCTGTAGAGGTTAATTTAATCAAAATGAGCTATAAACATAGAACAATCACTATGTATAATTTTAAAATAGTTTATCTGGCCATGCATGGTGGCTCACGCCTGTGATCCCAGCACTTTGGGAGGCCGAGGTGGGCAGATCACCCACAGTTGGGAGTTCGAGACCAGCCTGGCCAGCATGGCAAAACCTCCATCTCTACTAAAACTACAAAAATTAGGCATGCTGGTGGGTGCCTGTGGCCCCAGCTGCTCAAGAGGCTGAGGTAGGAGAATCGCTTGGACCCGGGAGGTGGAGGCTGCAGTGAGCCAGGATTGTGCCACTGCACTCTAGCCTGGGCGACAGGGCAAGACTCCATCTCAAAAAATAAAAATAAAAATAGTTTATCTGGGTGGGCATTCCAAAATTTCCACATAGATGATCACGTGAAACAATCACTGTGCTAAATGTGGAGGAAAATTCATTACGATAATCACAAAATTTGTATCAGAAAAAAATTACAAGTGTACTTTGTTTCATGTAATTTTATGAGTTGGAAGTATTTTCTTAAATTGGAACACTATAAGATAATATCTTGAGGAAATGGATATGCCACAATAGGAAGTATAGTGGGGCAAGTCTTGTTTTTCTCAAGGAAAATGCCACCAGCCTGCTTTCATAGGCATTGATAAAACCAGGAAGAAAATAAAGTCACAACCAAATAGTATACACTGTCTTTACTGAATTCTTCTAATTCCTTCCCAACAGAAGTCTAAATCCTGCTTAGCCTAAACATATCTATAGCCAGCGATGGGCAAATTATATTTGCTGTCAGCATGATAGAATAAGAATCAGAAACCCCCCAGCAGTGGGGTAAGATCATGCGCTTCATCCCCTCAAAATGCTGTCAACCCCATTCCCTCTCCACGCCCTCAAACAACTGCACAGTCACTTGTTAGTGAATTTCTCGTTCAGCGTTTTGTTTTTTTCTGTCCGTGCTTAAAGACCAAATCATTTGTTTGCTCTGACGAAAAAGAAAAAACAAAACAAAACAAAACAAAAACCACCCACCAAATCATTTGAAATCACTACCCGTTAAAAAAAATCACCAGTGGAACTAAAGAGTTGAGTGGCTTGGGACGTGTTCGCCATTTCTGTGTTTGACCTACATGGTCTCTAGTTCTTTGGACCACTGTAACTGTGAAACTACGGCTTAATACTGTTAAAGACCCCAAGGCTCCACTCTGTAGCCAGCTGCACCTCAGGCTGCACAAATACCCCACCAGAATGTCACAATCATTCATTGCTCCAGCTACTGAGTGAACAGGGTGCAAGACAGCACTGGCTTGGGTTTTATTTTTGCAGCCAGTTAACTTTGCATCAGGTCTACACAGTCCTTGCAGCCTTTGATTTCTCCAGTTGTAGAGATTTGAAATGGGGTGCCCAGGTTCCTCTCGTTTTTCGTTCAATCTACCTAGCATGCATTTTACACACATTAGAGGAGTCTTATGCACTGTTTTTCTCTGTTGCTGGCGGAGGCAAGAAGGCCTTCTAATTAGTCTAACTTAAACGGACGGGATTCACCTAACAAAAGCAAGAAGAAAAGCACAAGAACAGGTGTCTTAATGCATTTGGATAATTTATTTGGGGTGTGTGCGTGTGTGTGTGTGTGTCTTGGTGGAGGTGGGGGCTGTATTTTCACCAAGCCTTTTCATAATCAAGTTTGCTTTGCAAACTTTATGGCCTTACACCCAGCAGACAGTCCTTGCTAATAAAAGGAGGATGCCCTGTCACAGTTCTCTGTAAATTATCATGTGTTGGGAAGTTCTGTTGATGCTTAGTTTGATCTTCCATGGTGGACACGTCTGTTCTGTATGTACAAGGCATTACATGTGTGTTTTAGCAGATGGGAATTGAAGCCTTTCCACAGTTCTTGTGCTCTGAGATGGCTGTTGAGCTCTGCTCAGCTGTCGTAGCTGAATTCTTTTTTTGTGCTGAATACTGGGCAGCCTCACCATGTTGTCAATGTGCTTCTGGGGCCCCTGTGACTGCTGTCAGATGCCATGCACACAAGCAGAGTGCCTTTGCAGGTTTGTGCACCCCTTGGCGAGCTGGAACTGGGAGCCCTGTGGGGTGATCTCGCCTTCTCATGGGGGGTCGGGGAGGGGAGTGCCTATTTTTAATCTTGTCTGTTTGTTGCACCATGGAAATCACTGTGATTTGTATATATGCCCTAGGAAATTTTTACTGCTGTCTAATTTATGTAATAGAGTTGATTCCAGGTTTGTTTAATAAAGCTTTGTATCTTTTAAGAAAAAAAAAAACTGTAGCATGTAGAGGAAAGTGTACTGGGATAATCCAAGGCCAGGCTTTGAGGTTCCACCGCTACATTATGTGACTTTTAGTCTAAACCTTTTGGTGTAATTTCTTTGGTCTGATTATTTATAAGTAGCAGATAATAAATGAATTTTATACTACAAACACAAGTGACAAGCTTTTGCCTCTTTTTCCTTTTTATTAAAGTAAAACATACATAGGTGTAACCTCTTAAGTAATTTTTCTTGTCATAAATTACATATTTGTCATTTTATTGTAGTGTTTCCTTTGTTTTCTTTTGGATTGCATATGGATTGTTAGTGATTTGTATTTCTCTCTTATAGTTATTTTGAAAATGTATCTGCTTTAAATCATTGCCTTTCTTTTTTTTGAAACCAAGTCTCACTCTGTCGCTCAGGCTGGAGTGCAGTAGCACAATCTCAGCTCACTGCAGCCTCCACCTCCTGGGTTCAAACAATTCAGTCTCAGCCACCTGAGTAGCTGGGATTACAGACGTGCACCACCACACCCAGCTAACTTTTGTATCTTTAGTAGAGACAGGGTTTCACCATGTTGGCCAGGCTGGTCTCCAACTCCTGACCTCAAGAGAGCTGCCCGCCTCAGCCTCCCAAAGTGCTGGGATTATAGGTGTGAGCCACCATGCCCAGCCAAATCATTGCCTTTCTATGCTTTTATTTTTTAGTTTTTTGGAGACAGGGTCTACCTCTGTCACCCAGGCTGGAGTGCAGTGACACAATCATGGTGGCCCACTGCAGCCTTGAAACTCCTACGTACAAGTGATCCTCCCCTATCAGCCCCCCAAGTAGCTGAGACTATGGGTGTGTGCCACCATGCCCAGCCTTTTACATTTGTTTGTAGAGATAGGGTCTCACTATGTTGCCCAGCTTGGTTTCAAACTCAGCCTCAAGTGATCCTCCCACATCAGCCTCCCAAAGCACTAGGATTACAGGCATGAGCCTCTGCACCCAGGCACTTTTCTCCTCTTTTCAAAAAATATGCTTGAAAATTCCTTTTTTTAGTCATCAAAGCCAAGACTGAAGTAAATTATGCATGTAATGGGCTTCCTGCCCCCTCCAGCTTTGTGGCCATTGTTAATTTCACTTGAATTTATAAACCAAATTGCTATTCCCAATGATTTTTTACACTATATATCTTCTCCTCAAATTTTATTCTTGACTTTTACACTACATTTTGTTATCACCATTATATTTATTATTTAGTCTTTACTCTATTTCATGATGTGTCCAATGAAAAAATCTTAATTTGTGTTCCTTTCTTTGGTAATGTTTCCAGGAAAAATGGCTGGGTTATGTATGCATCCCAACAATGTATGCATCCCAACAATTTCCTAAGAAGAAAGATATATTTTCTGAGACTTTGTATATCAGAGTATGTCTTTTGGTTGCCATTCTTTTGGTTAATGGCAATATGATGTCTTTTATAAACCCATCCCACACTTTTTTTTTTTTTTGAGACGGAGTTGCTCTTTTTACCCAGGCTGGAGTGCAATGGCAGAATCTTGGCTCACTGCAAACTCTACCTCCCAGATCTCAGCCTCCCAGGTAGCTGGGATTGTAGGCATGCACCACCATACCTGGCTAATTTTGTATTTTTAGTAGAGATGGGGTTTCACCATGTTAGTCAGGCTGGTCTCGAACCCCTGACCTCAGGTGATCCACCTGCCTTGGCCTCCCAAAGTGCTGGGATTATAGGCATGAGCCACCACGCCTGGTCCTCTTTACTTCTTCATACCCGATTTGATCTTCTTCCGTGTCAATTCAATTCATTACATCCAAAGCAGGTTTTACTCATGAGGGAATTAATGTGTCAAAAGGCTATTAAAAAGCACTAACAAGGCTGGGTGTGGAGGGTCACATCTGTAATCCTAGCACTTTGGGAGGCCAAGGTGGGCAGATTGCTTGAGCCCAGGAGTTGGAGATCAGCCTGGGCAACATGGTGAAACCCCATCTCTACAAAAAAATACAAAAATTAGTCGAGTATAGTGGTTCACGCCTGTCGTTTGTTACTCAGGAGGCTGGGGCGAGAGGATCACCTGAGCTCAGCAAGTTAAGGCTGCGGTAAGCTGTGACTGTGCCACTGCACTCTAGCCTGGGTGAGAGTGAGACTCTGTCTCCAAAAAAAAAAGAGGTTGGGCGCAGTGGCTCACTTCTGTAATCCCAGCACTTTGTGAAGCCAAGGCAGACGGATCACCAGGTCAAGATATTGAGACCATCCTGGCCAACATGGTGAAACCCTGTCTCTACTAAAAATACAAAAATTAGCTGGGCGTGGTGGCGCGTGGCTATAGTCCCAGCTATTCGGGAGGCTGGGGCAGGAGAATCGCTTGAACCCAGGAGGCAGAGGTTGCAGTGATCCACAGCACCCCAGCCTGGTGACAGTGTGAGACTCCATCTTAAAAAATAATAACAATAAATAAAATAAAATAAAATAGAAAAAAAAAGCACTAAAAAGCCTGAAGTCACACATCCCAAAGTTAGTGAATGAGTCGAGTTTAAACCCAGGGCTGTATGGCTATCATGCCTGTTTTCCCCTACTCTGCTACACTGTCTCCTCTGTAAATGTTTTGTTTTGTCTTTTGGAGACAGGGTCTCACTCTGTCACCCATGCTCAAGTGCAGTGGGGCCATCACAGCTCACTGCATGTAAATGGTTTTCCTAGATTTGTATTTTAATCAAATATTCAGAGAAACAATGCTCCCTGTTCTCTTTTGCTGGGGATGTTTTCATTGCCTTATCTTATCTATTTTCTATTTTTCCGTCTCTGTTAATTCAGCCTCATAATGGGAAATGGCTGCAGACCTGGGCTTGCTGGCTGAGATAATCCATGGGTGCTTATGGACTTACTCCAGAAGGGCTTCCCCTTCCTATCAACAGCCTGTGGACCCTTCGTGTTTTCACCTTCTGAAGAGGTTGTGTAAGGCGCTGGCTTCGGAATCATGAAAGACCCAGGTGCAAACCTCAGCAGTCCCGGGTATCAGCTGTGCAGCTCAGGTGAGCCACTCAGCCCCTCTCACCCAGTCACGAGTGATGCTTGTCTCGCGAGGCCGGTGTAGGACGAGTGTGGTCCAGGCGCAGTACCTGAAAAGGGCACCCAGGAAAGGAGCTGGTGGTCGTTGGGTGCTCTCTCGGCCCGCACCCAGGCATCCCTCGCCCCCGGGCTTGAGGGGCAGTGTCCCAGGATGCACCGCTGCGGGGACCCCTCGCCCGGCCTCGCGGACCCGCCTCGGCCCAGGACGGAGGAGGAGGCAGGTGCGGGGCCCGGGGCGGGTGCGGGGACGGGAGGTGGAGGGAAGAGGGCCTCAGGCCCTGCTCACCGCGGTGTGTGGGGCTGCCCGACCGCGCCCCCAGCAGGTGCCGCCCAGACCCCGGCCGAGGGTCCTTGTCCCCTTGCAGGCCCAGGCTGAGAGAGCGTCCCCGTCCCCACGCAGGCCCACGTCAAGGCCGAGAGAGGGCCCGTGTCCCCGCGGAGGTCAAGGCCGAGAGAGGGCCCGTGTCCCCGCGGAGGTCAAGGCCGAGAGAGGGCCCCTGTTCCCTCGCAGGCCAAGGCCCAGAGTCCCCGTGCTCGCACAGATGGTGTCCTGGGGCCCAGTCGCCCTCCCCCCTCGCGGCAGCCCCTGTGTACTGGGCCTTGCAAAGTCCGTTAGGAGCGCTCCAGGGCCACAGTGCCCAGCGGTTAACAAGTTTGTAATTACTTTCGTGGGTTTCTACGTTGCAAATTGAGAAGAGGGTTGCTGGGTTGGGCCCCCCTCCTCTGGACGCTAACCCCACCCAGGTAAACAGGGATCCGGCCCAGGTTCCTGCTGGGTGCCGGGGTGGGGGATTCAGTGGGGGAGCACTGAAATGTGCTGGAGGCCTGGACGTGATTCCACTGCCACCATCCCCTTTACCCCGGCTACAAAGCCTCCTGCAGTGTGCTTTGTTTTTCCCAGGTAGAAGTTATTAGCCCTGTATCATGACTAAACGAACACTAAAGATACCCTTTTACTTATACTCAAATTCAAAACATGTATCAAGGGTCCAGAACTATAGATGCTAGGACCTCAAAGGTAAGAAAGGCACCCACCCACAGCCACGTGTGGTGGCACACGCCTGTAATCCCAGCACTTTGAGAGGCCAAGGCGGGCGAATCACCAGAGGTCAAGAGTTTGAAACCAGCCTGGCCAACATGGTGAAACCCCGTCTCTACTCAAAATACAAAAATAAGCCGAGTGTGGTGGTGGGCACCTGTGATCTCAGCTACTGGGGAGGCTGAGGCAGGAGAATCGCTTGAACCCAGGAGGCAGAGTTGACAGTGAGCCGAGATCGCGCCATTGCACTCCAGCCTGGGCAACAAGAGCAAAACTTCTAATAAAAAAAAAAAAAAAGAAAGAAAGAAAGAAAGAAAAAAGAAAGGAAGGAGGGAGAGGAAGGGAGGGAAGGAAGGAAGCCTTCTCTTGTGGTCATAATTCAGAGGACTGAATCACTCTGATATTGAGCTTACCCCCGATTTCAAAACTCTCATTAGAAAATGTTTTTAAATCACCTGAAATGAGAACAAAATCTAACTAGTATGTGGAGTGTAGAGATGGTAAAGCAGTCCAGTTAGGTTGGTTTAGGCAGCGTCAGTGTGCATCGTCATGCATTAACCGTCAGAAAACCAGTGCCAGGGTCCACACCAACAGTTTTCAAAATAAACAGTCTCAATTAGACCTGAATATGACAGGTGTGGTGGCTCATGCATGTAATCCTAGCACTTTGGGAGGCCGAGGCAGGTGGATCACCTGAAGTCAGGAGTTCGAGACCAGCCTAGCCAATATAGTGAAACCCTGCCTCTACTAAAAATACAAACTAGCCAGGTGTGGTGAAGGGCACCTATAATCCCAGCTACTCAGGAGGCCGAGGCGGGAGAATCACTTTAACTCAGGAGGTGGAGGTTGCAGTGAGCTGAGATCCTACTACTGCACTCCGGCCTGGGTGACAGAGCAAGACTCCATCTCAAAAACAAACAAACAAAAAAATTTGACCTGAATAGGCAACAGAGTTTATCACAAACAGATAGCATAGATAAGTATTATTTTGTGAAAATATGGTTTCAGTTATATACATGTGTGTATATATATGTATATGTTCATACATATACATATATATTTGTAGGGGTATTTGTATTAGATCATGATATAACATGTATTTATTGTGAATTACATTCTTAAAATTGTTACTGAGTTTGAACCAGGACAAATTCGTTACATATACAGAAAGTGCCCTATGGTAGTAATAATTATTGCATACTAATTATTTCCACCACTGGAACTATAGAAGAGTTCAGTGGTATTTTATGCACTAATTAGCTCCATGTTTTATATTTACTTTACATAGTATTAGCATGGCATGCATTTGGGTGTCTGATCTATCACACTAAGAATAGATCATTCCTGACTTGTAAGGAATGCAATGGCAGAATTGCTCCAATATGTGAGAACGGTCACTGTGGCGGTTGCCGATTATGGAAGCCATGAGCCATTATTGTTACCATGAAAATACGCATGATTTATACATTACTTCTACTGTTGCCATGCGTGACCAAATAAGGATCTTTTGCTTTACATTGTTTCTGCTGAAACAAAGTAAAGAAGTTCAACAGTCCAAGAGTTTTCTTTTCTAGTCCAGTTATTATGTTACTTTTTCAGAAAGCTTAGGATCTTGATAATAGTTCATTCCTGAGGCTGAAGGGGTTTCATTATTAACAAGTCAGATAATTTTCATTTCAGCTTTGATAAAAGATTTTTTTTTAATTTTGAGCAAAGGTTGAAGCACTTAATGCTTATTGTAATAATTAGTTTTATATTTTCTATTTTGATTGATTCATTGGTTGATTTTGATTTTAAGGATTTAAATAGCTGAAAGTATGGACCATATTTCTAGGAAATAATTTCCTGGTGTATCATTTATCCTCTAATGGTTAGTCCAGACATTTAACTGTAAATGACTAGTATCCCATTTTGTAAATAGGCCTTGCAGAGAGTTTAACAGGATCAAGCAAATTATTTTTATTTTTACCATACTTACTGGTGTCATAACTGCTTTGATGAGAGCTCCACAAATGAATGAATGAACGTTATAATTTATCTAAATATTGTGACATGTTACTACTTTTTAGTAAATTTAATTTTTACTCCTTTTTTTAATGAGAGACTAATTTTTAGCAAGTTTATTTCAGGGAAGCTATGAGTCATCTGTCTGAACAAAGATAAGTGAATAGAAATCATCCTGTCTTACAGAACACGTTCAAACAGCACCCAACAAAGAAACAGGCTAGCTCACATCTAAATTTCTAGTTCAAAACTGGTCCAGTACAACAGAGGTTAAAAAAACAAAGATTCCAGTTTCTTTCCAGTTTCTTTTTCCTTATTAAGGTCTTAGTAAAAGCCAGTGAGGAACACTTTTTTTTTTAAGGTGGAGTCTCGCTCTGTCACCCAGGCTGGAGTGCAGTGGCATGATCTTGGCTCACTGCAACCTCCGCTTCCTGGGTTCAAGGAATTCTCTTGTCTCAGCCTCAGGAGTAGCTGGGATTACAGGCATGCGCCATCACGCCCAGCTAATTTTTGTATCTTTAGTAGAGACAGGGTTTCGCCATGTTGGTCAGGCTGGTCTCAAACTCCCAACCTCGGGTGATCCGCCCGCCTGCGGGACACTTTTTAACCAACTTAGTAAGTTATGGTTTTCTTCATATCTCTTAAGTGCCTTCCAAGATACTGGACCCCAGCACTTGCTGCTTGCCCCATAGCTCAGCTGATCTGTTGATAGACCCCCACAGAGGGACAGTGAATGTCTGCTGGCATTCAGGGATGCCCTAGCTTTTTCTAACCAACGCTACAGATTCTCAGTAGCTGGAAAGCAGGGACGGTATCTGCCTTGTTCACTGTGATTTCTCTGTTTTTAGACTCATAGAAAGTGCATAGTAAATCATTGTTGAATACATGAAAACACCAAAGAAAGAAGGAAGAACAGCAGGAGAAAGTATACATAGCTTGAAACAAAGGGGGAGAGACATAATCTGCTCAGAGTTTGATATCATCCTCAGATAAGAGTGTGTTATCCACTCTTAACTAATACATTTGAGGGTCTCTTGTCAACCCAACAGTGTTTCTGGGGTGAGATCTGGGCTCATAGGATGAAGAGCTTACTGGAGACAGAGCACATACCTGTATGCGCACATATGTACACGTGTGCCACACGCACACTCTGATCAAGTTGTATTGCAGAAGCAGTTTGTGCTATACTGTTAAAGAATAAGGCTGCATATAAAATGGGGCTAATGGTGTAATTTGGATAATTAGCATAAAGAGTTTAGGAAGAGAAAGGTTAATTTTTTTTTATTTGAGAGAGAGTCTCGCTCTGTCACCCAGGCTGGAGTGCAATGGCGCGATCTCAGCTCACTGCAACCTCTGCCTCCTGGGTTCAAGCAATTCTCCTGCCTCAGCCTCCCAAGTAGCTGGGATTACGGGCGCCTGCCACCACGCCCGGCTAATTTTTTGTGTTTTTAGTAGAGACAGGGTTTTGCCATGTTGGCCAGGCTGGTCTCGAACTCCTGACCTCAGGTGATTCACCCACCTCAGCTTCCCAAAGTGCTGGGATTACAGGTATGAGCCACTGCACCTGGACAAGAAAGGTTAATCTGAGAAGCAGTTTCCCAGAGGAAAGGGATGGGACTTGGATAATGAGGGATCACAGATGGGGCCTGAGCCAAGGTCAGAGTGATCATAGCCAGTGGGCTCAACCAAAGGGGACAATAGTATTGGGTTTGGTGGACAGTAAGGTGGGGCAGGTGGGGTAGGGATTGAACTTCAGAGGGTGGTTTAGGAAATAGATAATCCTAGAAGTTTAGATTTAATGTAATCGGCATAAAGAAGCCATAGTTCTGGAGCAAGAAAGTAATTTGATGGGGGCTGTGTTTTGAGATTACTTGGTAATAGCAAGCAGGAGGACAGCTCCCCCTCAGGACCAGAAAGGGAAGGGAAACAGCCTCCTAGGACTGGAATCTCAGCACCACTTTCAGTCTCACTGATGGCCAGCTCTCCTGGGATGCTTTGATGGCACAGAAGCAACTGATAAGGGGAAATGCATTCGGTTTTGATCTTCCCCTGGAGAGGGTCTGGAAATGATCAAAGAGTGACCAAGCCTACCTGATATGGTTAATCTTTATGTCCCCACCCAAATCTCATCTTAAATTATAATCCCCATAATCCACATGTGTCAAGGGAAAGACCAGGTAGAAGTAACTGAATCATGGGGGCAGTTTCCCCCATGCTCTTCTCATGATAATGAGCAAGTTCTCCTGAGATCTGATGGTTTTATAAGGGGTTCTTCTCCACTTCACTCAGCACTTTTCTTCCCTGCTGCCTTGTGAAGAAGGTGCCTTGCTTCCTCTTCACCTTCCACCATGATTATAAGTTTCCTGAGGCCTTCCCAGCCATGCCAAACTGTGAGTCAGTTAAACCACTTTCCTTTATAAATTACCCAGTCTTGAACAGGTCTTTATAACAGTATGAAAATGGACTAATACAGTACATTAGTACTGCAGAGAATGGGGTGCTGCTATAAAGGTACCCAAAAATGTGGAAGCAACTTTGGAAGTAGGTAGCAGGCAGGGGTTGGAACACTTTGGAGGGCTCAGAAGACAGGAGAATGTGGGAAAGTTTGGAACATTTTAGAGACTTGTTGAATGGCCTTAATAAAAATGCTAATAGTGATGTGGACAATAAAGTCCAGGCTGAGATGGTCTCAGATGGAGATAAGGAACTTCTTGGGAACTGGAATAAAGTTGACTCTTGCTATGCTTTGGCAAAGAGGCTGGTGGCATTTTTCCCCTGCCCTAGAGATCTGTGGAACTTTGAACTTGAGAGAGATGATTTAGGGTATCTAGTGGAAGAAATTTCTCAAAAGTAAAGTGTTCAAGAGATGACTTGGGTGCTCTTAAAGGCATTCAGTTTCACGCATTCACAAAGAGATGATCTGGAATTGGAACTTATGTTTAAAAGAATTGCAGAGCATACAGGCTCAGAAAATTTGCAGCTTGATGATTCAATGGAAAAGAAAAACCTATTTTCTGAGGCGATATTCAAGCTGGCTACAGAAATTTGCATAAGTAACAAGGAACCAAACGTTCATCACCAGGACAATGGGGAAAATGTCTCCAGGGCGTGTCAGGGGTCTTAAGAGCAGCTCCTCCAGTTATAAGCCCAGAGGCCTAGGAGGAGAAAATGGTTTTGTGGGCTCGGCCCAGGGCCTGGCTGCTTCGTGCAGTCTCAGGACTTGGTGCCCTGCACGCCAGCCATGGTTAAAAGGGACCAATATAGAGCCCAGGCCATTGCTTCAGAGGGTGCAAGCCCAAAGTCTTGTAAGTTTACATGTGGTGTTGGGGCTGCAGGTGCACAGAAGTCAAGAATCAAGGTTTGGGAACCTCTGCCTAGATTTCAGAGGATGTACAGAAATGCCTGGATGTCTAGGCAGAAATTTGCTGCAGGAGTAGAGCCCTCATGGAGTACCTCTGCTAGGGCAGTGCAGAAGAGAAATGTGGGGTCAGAGTCCCCACACAGAATTCCCACTGGGGCATTGCCTAGTGGAGCTGTGAGAAGAGGGCCACCATCCTCCAGACCCCATAATGGTAGATCCATTGGCAGCTTGCACTGTGCTCCTGGAAAAGCCACAAACACTGAATGCCAGCTGGGAGCAGGGCTGTACCCTGCAAAGCCACAGGGACAGAGCTGGCCAAAATGACAGGAAACCACCTCTTGCATCAGTGTGACCTGGATGTGAGACATGGAGTCAAAGGAGGTTATTTTGGAACTTTAAGATTTAACTGCCCTGCTGAATGTCCAACTTGCATAGGGCCTGTAGTCCCTTTGTTTTGGCCAATTTCACCCATTTTGAATGGGTATGTTTACCCAATGCCTGTACCACCATTGTATCTAGGAAGTAACTAACTTGCTTTTGGTTTTACAGGCTCATAGATGGAAGGGACTTGCCTTGTCTCAGATGAAACTTTGGACTTGGACTTTTCAGTTAATGCTGGAATGAATTAAGACTTTGGGGAACTATTGAGAAGACATGATTGGTTTTGAAATGTGAAAAGGACATGAGATTTTGGAGGGGCCACGGGCAGATGATATGGTTTGGTTGTCCCACCCAAATCTCATCTTGAATTGTAATTTCCATAATCCTCACATGTCAATGGAGAGACCAGATGGAAGTAATTGAATCATGAGGGCAGTTTCCCCCATGTTGTTCTTGTGGTAGTGAAGGAGTTCTCGTGAGATCTGATAGTTTCATAAGGCGCTCTTCGCCACTTTGCTTGGCACTTCTCCTTTCTGCTGCCTTGCTTCCTCTTCACCTTTTGCCATGGCTGTAAGTTTCCTGAGGCCTCCCCAGTCATGCTGAACTGTGAGTCAGTTAAACCTCTTTGCTTTATAAATTACCCAGTCTCAAGCAGTTCTTTATAGCAGTATGAAAACGGACTAATACACTGCCAAACAGCCACAATGCTACACATGCTCACTTCAACCTCAAGCTTGGTCTACATTTCTCTAATGCCCTCTGGAACAACCAAATCTTTTGTTAATGAGAAGGCAGACAGTGTGAGTGTCTTTTTCTTGGGAATGGGTCATAGTTGGCTGACATTACAAACCTTAGCCTAGCTTGTGTTTTTCATAGGGAACCCCCTTGTGCTTTTTTAAAAATCCCACTAGAGAATTCACAGGCTGAAGAGAGGGTACCCCTTCTTGAGTGTCCTAGGTTTCCCACGTAGTTCTCCCAGTTCTGTGTTAGCAAGTGGCAGGGTAGGATATGGGATAGGTGGTAGAATAGGAGGAAGAGGGAAAAGCTAGGTCATAATCTCCTTAAGATCAGGGACATTGCCTTCATCTTAGTATTTCAAGCACCTTGTGCAATACATGTGTCAGATGAATGATGGCTAGGTGAATAAGATGCATTTTGTTTCCTCATTGTCCTGTTCAGATATGACATGGTATCAACAGCCCAGATATTATTCAGACACTCATCACCCTTTTACCTCCTTATTCCTCCTATCTGTTTAGTGGTGGTGAAACTCATATAAACATATTCAAAGCACATGGAACATTGACTGAGATGCCCAGCCAGTGTTCAGTAAAGGAACTGTGGATATTGAAGCTACTAAGTTCTATCTTCCAGACTAAGACAGTCATGGGATTGGTTATTTGGGGAGGTGGAAACTTTATCTGCCTACTTCTGTCCATTTCCTAATTTCATATTATGTAGTCTTAGCTCCTCATTTAAAATCCACAACTTAGGCCAGTCGTGGTGGCTCATGCCTGTCATCTCAGCACTTTGGGAGGCCAAGGTGAGCAGTTCATTTGAGCTTAGGAATTCGAGACCAGCCTGGGCAACATGGTGAAAGCTTGTCTCTGCAAAAAAAATGCAAAAACTAGCCAGGCATGGTGGCATGTGCCTGTGGTCCCAGCTACTTGGGAGGCTAAAGTAGGAGGATCCCTTGAGCCCAGGAGGTTGAGGTTGCAGTGAGCCATGATCACACTGATGCACTCCAGCCTGAGCAACAGAGCAAAACCCTGTCTCAAAAACAAGCATAAAAAACAAAATGCACAACTTATTACTTCATGGACGTGGGATATGAAATAGTAAATCTTGAGAGTGAATCTTCTCTGTGGTCTTAATTCGTGCTTACATATGAGCATAGGAATATCCCCACTTCCCGTGCACATATGAGCATAGGGATATCCCCACTTCACGCGCACATATGGGCATAGGGATATCCCCACTTCCCATGCACGTATGAGCATAGGGATATCCCCACTTCCTGTGCACATATAAGCATAGGGATATCCCCACTTCCCGTGCACATATGAGCATAGGGATATCCCCACTTCCCGTGCACATATGAGCATAGGGATATCGCCACTTCCCATGCACATATGAGCATAGGGATATCCCCACTTCCCGTGCACATATGGATACTCCTAATCGTGCTTACATATGAGCATAGGGATATCCCCACTTCACGCGCACATATGAGCATAGGGATATCCCCACTTCCCGTGCACATATGGATACTTCTAATCGTGCTTACATATGAGCATAGGGATATCCCCACTTCCCGTGCACATATGAGCATAGGGATATCCCCACTTCACGAGCACATATGAGCATAGGGATATCCTCACTTCCCGTGCACATATGAGCATAGGGATATCCCCACTTCCCATGCACATATGGATACTTCTAATCGTGCTTACATATGAGCATAGGGATATCCCCACTTCCCGTGCACATATGAGCATAGGAATATCTCCACTTCCCGTGCACATATGAGCATAGGGATATCCCCACTTCCCTTGCACATATGAGCATAGGGATATCCCCACTTCCCTTGCACATATGAGCATAGGGATATCCCCACTTCCCGTGCACATATGAGCATAGGGATATCCCCACTTCCCGTGCACATATGAGCATAGGGATATCGCCACTTCCCATGCACATATGAGCATAGGGATATCCCCACTTCCCGTGCACATATGGATACTCCTAATCGTGCTTACATATGAGCATAGGGATATCCCCACTTCACGCGCACATATGAGCATAGGGATATCCCCACTTCACGCGCACATATGAGCATAGGGATATCCCCACTTCCCGTGCACATATGGATACTTCTAATCGTGCTTACATATGAGCATAGGGATATCCCCACTTCCCGTGCACATATGAGCATAGGGATATCCCCACTTCACGCGCACATATGAGCATAGGGATATCCTCACTTCCCGTGCACATATGAGCATAGGGATATCCCCACTTCCCTTGCACATATGAGCATAGGGATATCCCCACTTCCCGTGCACATATGGATACTTCTAATCGTGCTTACATATGAGCATAGGGATATCCCCACTTCCCGTGCACATATGAGCATAGGAATATCTCCACTTCCCGTGCACATATGAGCATAGGGATATCCCCACTTCCCTTGCACATATGAGCATAGGGATATCCCCACTTCCCTTGCACATATGAGCATAGGGATATCCCCACTTCCCATGCACATATGGATACTTCTAATCGTGCTTACATATGAGCATAGGGATATCCCCACTTCCCGTGCACATATGAGCATAGGGATATCACCACTTCCCATGCACATGTGAGCATAGGGATATCTCCACTTCCCATGCACATATGAGCATAGGGATATCCCCACTTCCCATGCACATATGGATACTTCTAATCGTGCTTACATATGAGCATAGGGATATCACCACTTCCCATGCACATATGAGCATATGGATATCCCCACTTCCCGTGCACATATGAGCATAGGGATATCTTCACTTCACGTGCACATATGAGCATAGGGATATCCCCACTTCCCGTGCACATATGAGCATAGGGATATCCCCACTTCCCGTGCACATATGAGCATAGGGATATCCCCACTTCCCGTGCACTTATGAGCATAGGGATATCCCCACTTCCCGTGCACATATGAGCATAGGGATATCTCCACTTCACGTGCACATATGAGCATACGAATATCCCCACTTCCCGCGCACATATGAGCATACGGATATCCCCACTTCCCATGCACTTATGAGCATAGGGATATCCCCACTTCCCGTGCACTTATGAGCATAGGGATATCCCCACTTCCCGTGCACATATGAGCATAGGGATATCTCCACTTCACGTGCACATATGAGCATAGGGATATCCCCACTTCCCGCGCACATATGAGCATACGGATATCCCCACTTCCCATGCACTTATGAGCATAGGGATATCCCCACTTCCCGTGCACTTATGAGCATAGGGATATCCCCACTTCCCGTGCACATATGAGCATAGGGATATCTCCACTTCACGTGCACATATGAGCATAGGGATATCCCCACTTCCCGCGCACATATGAGCATACGGATATCCCCACTTCCCATGCACTTATGAGCATAGGGATATCCCCACTTCCCGTGCACATATGAGCATAGGGATATCCCCACTTCCCGTGCACATGTGAGCATAGGGATATCTCCACTTCACGTGCACATATGGATACTTCTAATCGTGCTTACATATGAGCATAGGGATATCCCCACTTCCCGTGCACATATGGATACTTCTAATCATGCTTACATATGAGCATAGGGATATCCCCACTTCATGTGCACATATGGATACTTCTAATTCGTGCTTACATATGAGCATAGGGATATCCCCTCTTCCCGTGCACATATGGATACTTCTTTCTGCACTTGTGTGAACACTTTTGCTCATCCGTGTGAGTGTGTGCTTGTGTCTGTTTTGGCAGTCATGCTATATTTTTATTCTTGACATCCTTAGTTCCTTCAAAACATGTGATGTGCCTGGCGCATAGCATGAACACAATAAATACTGGCTGAATGAGTTAATGACTGAACGCTATGTTCAGAGAACAGTAATGCCTGCAACTTGGAAACTTTACACAATCCTTGTACTCAAAATTTAAGTGGAGAAACTAAGTCTATATGCATAAAATAAAGTCTGTTACAAAGTAACATAAGAATAAAATAAAATTAATTAAATATACTATGGATGCCAAAATCTGAGATAGGTCTCAGTTAATTTAGAAAGTCCATTTTGTCAAAGTTGAGGACACACTTGCATGACACAGCCTCAGGAGGTCCTGAAGACATGTGCCCAAGGTGGTAGGGGCACAGCTTGGTTTTATACAATTTAGGGAGACATGAGACATCAACACATGTAAGATGTACATTGGTTCAGTCTGGAAAGGTGGAACAACCTGAGGTGTAGGTGGGACCATTTAAAGTGCGGAGGGGACTTCCAAGTCATAGGTCGATAAGAGACAAATTTCAGAGTTGTAAAAACATTGAATGAGTTAGTATATTGAAAAGCACTTAGAACAATACCTGGCTCAGAGCAAGCACAGAGTGAATGTTAGCTGTGATTATGATTATGATTATGATTATGATGACTATAATTATTATTAGTATTGTGAAAGGAAAATAAATCTTGGGGCCCCAAAATCACTAAGCTAAAGGGAAAAAGAAACTGGAAATTGCTTAGGGTTTGCCCTAAGCAATTTGAGTTGCATTCTTTTGAGTTTCTGATTAGTCTGTCCAAATGAGGCCATCAGAGGTGCAGTGAGCAGAGGAGTGACTTTGAATAGAATGGGAGGCAGGTTTGCCCTAAGCATTTCCAGTTTCTTTTCCCTTTAGCTTAGTGATTTTTGGGGCCCCAAGATTTATTTTCCTTTGACAATACTAATAATAATTATAGTCATCATAACCATAATCACAGCTAACATTCACACTGTGCTTGCTCTGAGCCAGGTATTGTTCTAAGTGCTTTTCAATATATTAACTCATTCAATGTTTTTACAACTCTGTAAGTATCACTATTATTTTCCTCATTTTGCAGTTGAGAAACCTGAGGACTGAGAGGTTAAGTGACTTGTCTGGAGTCACACAGCTAAAAAGAATAAGGTCACATAGTGAGCACAAAATGGTATTGAGGGTTAGCAATGAACATTTTCTGGAGGAGGCAAGTTGAGTCATGTCCTGTCCCATCACTGACAGCCACACCTGTAGCCAGGGGCTGTATGCACAAATGGCCATTACCCATCTGGCCAGCCCTCAGAGGGGGTGGTGAGCTGAGAGAGACAGTCGTGTTGAGAGCCTGCTCACATGGTGACATGGTCTGGCCTGCATACAGCACTGCAGCCTTCCCAGAGTACATGCTAATTAATTCTAAGACTCCTTTGCATGAAGTTCTCAGTATTGACTAAACTCTTCAAGGGAAAAATCTCCCTATTTCCCAGCAAACTCAGAGTAGAGCTGACCTCCTTCATGACACAGCATACTGACTTCAAGTTTTGAAAGAACCCAGTGGGCCGGGCATGGTGGCTCACGCCTGTAATCACAGCACTTTGGGAGGCCGAGGCTGGTGAATCATGAGGTCAGGAGATTGAGACCATCCTGGCTAACACGGTGAAACCCTGTCTCAACAAAAAATGCAAAAAAATTAGCTGGGGGTGGGTACACGTGCCTGTAATCCCAGCTACTTGGGGGGCTGAGGCAGGAGAACCGCTTCAACCCGGGAGGTGGAGGTTGCAGTGAGCTGAGATTGCGCCACTGCACTCCAGCCTGGGTGACAGAGCGAGACTCAATAAAAAAAAAAAAAAGAAAGAGAGAGAGGGAAGGAAGGAAGGAAGGAAAGAAGGAAAGAAAGAAAAAGAAAGAAAGGAAAGAAAAGAGAAAAGAAAAGAAAAGAACCCAATGAATTGGCCTTCAAAAAGTAACTACCTACTGTGGTAGAGAGGAAGAGACACAATGGCAAATATATAGATACATAAATGTACTCTGTCAGCATCAAGTGTCAACTCTGTGCCAGGAACTGTTCTAACCCCTGGGGATTTAGCACTGAACACGTCAGACGAAAATTCCGTCCTCCTGAAGCTTACGTGGGGGAGAGGCAGATAAGAGACACAGTAAGTTAGAAGGTGACAGGTGACGTGGAGGAAAATGAAGCAGGAGAGGGGCTGGAGTTTGTAGGGAGGGAGGCCCCCAGGTGAGTCTGGATGCAGGAAAGCCGTTGTTCTCCCGACTAATTTGACAGCAGAGGGTCTTCTCCTCAGTTTTCTCACTTTCTCACCAAGTGGCCTCTCAGGTTATCCGGCAAAGAGACTTTCAACCCTGGGCCAGGGTGAGTGTGGAAGCGGAGTGGAGTGGGGAAGGGAAGATGAAGTTCAGGTCCTCTCATCCTATAATCCATGTGGGGATCTAGAGGAATCATTGTGGCAGGGAGGGGAGATGACTTTATGACAATAAGACATAGGCTTCACGTTTGAGCGGGGTAGGTATTGATCCAGGGATATGAAGATGGCTAAGTCATGTCCCTTGAGAATTCCCAGTGTAGTGGGGAACCACTTGTGAAGACATTTGCTTGTTTCATTTTATCCAACAGGAGTTTTTCCACACACTTCTTTAAAGAATGCAGTTTGGTCTTACTCTGTCGCCCAGTCTGGAGTGTGTTGGACCGATTACGGCTCACTGCAACCTTGACTTCCCAGGCTCAGGTGATCCTCCCACCTCAGTCTTCCAAGTAGCTGGGATCACAGCTACCATACCCAGCTATTTTTTTTTTTTTCTTATAGAGACAGGATTTTGCCATGTTGCCCAGTCTGGTCTTGAACTCTTGCATGCAAGCAATCCTCCTGTGTTGGCCTCCCAAAGTGCTGGGATTACAGGCATGAGCCATAGCACCTGGCAGTTTGGTAGCATTTTGACTTAAATTTCTGTCTGTGGACAAACAGCATTTGAAACGTCTATGAAAATGATAAGATAAAACATGAGAAGAAAACAGTTTGTTGATAGTAAAAGCTCAAAAATTTTGCCAGTTAGGTTAAGAACAATAGGGCAAAAACTGTATTTGTTAAGTTTCTCGGAAGGGATTCCTTCCTTTGAGGGAAAAGCCGGTTGATTCTTACATTTTCTTCTCTACGAAATTAGGTTAAGGATAGGCTGAAAGCATAAAATGCAGCTTAGAAGTTGCCTGCTTCCCCTTCTTCCCCATCTACACCCACGCAACTGTGGGACCTCTGCCCTTGGCTAGGAGAGCTTTTGGCACAGTGTCTTGCTGCTGGCGCCCAGACTCAATTTTCCTGCATCCGGCTTACTGTGTTTTCCTCTTCCAGTTCCTAAGTGGCCCTCCAGAACCTTGACAGGGTTTGTCTCTGGTCTACACTGCTCCTATCCCTCTCCCTCCCAATTTACTAGGTGAAAGGCACCCGGTACCCGCTTTGTAATGCACCTCTACTGCTCCCAGCAACACCTCTCCACTGTCATGCTTAATTGTCTACATTTCATTTGTCAGAGGTCCGACGTTCACTTTTTAAAATGCAATGAATCATTAACAGGCTAATAAGTGATTTAATATCTATTAGTGAGGATTCGCAATATAAAACTGATTTAATGTCTCAACTCACTGCTTCCGTTTTCTCATAAAAGGAAATAGCTAAGTACTACCTAGGAGAAATGATGCCCACGTGCATGCATCTTGCTCTTTCCTGTAATGCTTCCTGGGGTTCTATCTTTTCTCTTAGCAATGCAGTGATACATTTATGGTGAGGCACAAGTAAGAAAGAGAAGAAAAAAGGAATCACCTTAGGAATCCTTGAGATAACCATATTTGCTTTTGTTTTCAACTCCACACACAGCCTATTTCCTGCCCTGGGTTATTTTCCTCAGAGGAGCTGTGGAGGAGATGACTAGACTTACACACAGGTCCACAGCTCCCACAAAGTCTTCGCCAGCAAACCCTCCGAGTTCCTCACTCTCATTCCTCTAGCACAAGTTGTGCAACAGCCTCATTTTTACACCTTGCCCCTGAAGAAACGGGGAAGAATTACACCTTGACAGTGACTCAGAAAAGACAGCAGATGCTGGCGGGGTTCTTTTGATTAACAGGAGTTATAGAACTATGTCTAAATAGTTCTGATTTGATTTGAACATTATATTTTATCAACAAATAACATGTGTTTCATTGTAGAAGTAACTAAAACAAAGCATGAAAACATGTGGTTCTACAATGTTGGTTTTTTTGTTTTTTGTTTTTTTGAGACAGGAGTCTCACTCTGTCACCCAGGCTGGAGTGCAGTGGAGTGATCTTGGCTCATTGTAACCTCTGTCTCCTGGGTTCAAGGAATTCTCCTGCCGCAGCCTCCCTAGTGGCTGGGATTACAGGCGCCCACCACCATGCCCAGCTCATTTTTTGTATTTTTAATAGAGATAGGGTTTCACCATGTTGGCCAGGCTGGTCTCAAACTCCTGACCTCAAGGGATCCTCCCACCTCGGCCTCCCAAAGTGCTGCGATTACAGGTGTGAGCCACTGTTCCCAGCCTTGTTCCCCAATATTCTTTTGGCTTGTTTAATTCTGAGAAAAAGAGTCCAAAATAGGGTTCAGGAGCATTCTTTTCCCGAGATATCCCTGGAGTGAAAATGAGTGTTGGATGATCACTATTTTGGGTACTAATTGTTTGACCAGTATTGAACAGCTGAGCTCCAGGGATAGAAAGATATCTAAGGCTTGTCCAGTGAGGATTCCCAAAGTAGTAGGGAAGCAGATAGAAAAATCAGTTAAGTTTTGATAGAGTAGTAGGTGTTGCAATAAAGGTATACCCACAGAACAGAGAGGGCCGAGGCTAGGGAAGCTTGAGCATGATTCAGACTTTCATTAGGCACAGAGGCGAGAGAGCAGCTCATGGCAAGGGCCCAGAAGCTGCCCACTGTTGTGTCTGGAATCCAGTGGGAAAGGGCAAAAGGAAGTCCTGGAGCAGCAGGTTGCGAGCAGGCCATTGTGCCAAGGAGTCTGGTCTTGATCCTATAGGTGGAAGGTGGCTGGTAGAGTTTAATCCGCAGAAGAAAAAGAAATGAGAATGGGAATATGAGTTAGGTGACAATTGGATGAAGATGGACCAGACATAGGAAGCCTCATGTCAGGAAACCAGTTCTGCAGTGGTCTCCTGGCAGAAGATGAGGCAGACCTGAACTGAGCCTACCTCAGTTAGTGGCCAGTCTGCTTTAAATTCAACCCTTCTGCCAGATGGTTTTAAAAATGTATGAGCCCATTACTGAAAAACAGAATGTCTTTGAAGAGAAAGGCAGACCAGGAAGCCCTGAGTGAGAAGCACCCAGTGAAAGGAAGGGCGTTTATCAATCCTCTCTCTTTGAACTAAATTCATTAGTGAAATCTGAGAAACTTTGGAGCTTCAATGAGTTTGAAACTGGTGTTTCCCTTTATCTGCATCTAGTCCATTTTTAATTTGCGGTCATCTATTAGCTGATGAAAAAAGAAAAATGTCTTTCAGCAGTTGAAGACAGCTAATGAGAATCAGGCTCTCAGTGTGGGCGGTACTGCTGATGTTTGGTTTGTGAGTGATACAGGAATCAACTTGTTGAAGCTCTCTACTTGTCAGAGCACCTTTAAATAATCCAAGCCCAGAGTTGTTTCATCTTCAGGCAAGAGAAAGTGAAAATGGCTTCAAAGGTACAAGATCTCAAATAAACACTATAAAATGCATCCACACTTGCCTTTGAAATTGTAGTGGTTCAAGCACACGGAGACAAGCAACAATGTTTATGTCCTGATACTAATGAGCTTGTCTGTCTTTGTCTATGATCATTGTTCTTAGAGACAAACAAATAAAAATGCGAATTATATCTGACTGTTCTAAGAAGAAAAGATTGCCAGACTATTGTATTTTTTGGCAGTTATATGCTTCAAAAAACTGATCGTTTTCTCAATTCCTAGGAAGTGGGCAGAGAAATCACATTCCTGTGGACCAATGCTCCTTAGTGGATGGGTTTTGTGGCATGGTGGTGATTTAGTTAGCAAGAAGCCCTGCCTGTTTTCTGGAGAGTACCATACTTGTCGAACCAGCTCCTAGGACAGTACAGGGTTGTGACTGGTGTTTTGGGGTTCTCTCTGTGCATAAGTCCTTTCCTTTTAATACAAACAGCAAGATCATCCTGTTCAGCAGTTGACAGATGACGGTGTGCACCAAAAGGCAACAACGATGAGGCAATTGACGCATTTGTAACTCAATGTCTCACTGAATTCCAGCTTTCTTTTCTCAAGGTGGTGAAACAGGAAGCAACATCCCATCAGGAAGAACCTGAGGGTGCCATCCAGTAGCTTCGCCTCACGTCACTGACTGCCCTCAGTCAGAAATCTTGACTCGCAACTTTGGAGGGTGGGTCTCTGAAGGAATTTCAGGTCTTACACAGAGATGAGTTGTGCTGCTCTCTGAGGAGAACGAAGCTGGTTGGAACGTTGGAAGCTGCTCTCTGACTACACTTCACAAGCAAGGGGCACCTTTTGTGGACTGACATTTCAGAAAGGTAGGCGCCATCCCATGGATGTGGTTAGTATTTGAGGACTTTCAAAACTAAGGTGGCCGTGATTCCGCGTGTGAGCTTGTGTGTGTATGTGTGCCTGGGTGCGTGACAGAGAGAGGGAGAGGAGACAGAGATTGGGGGAGAGGCGGACAAATGAAGAAATGTTCATTTTTGGTCTGATGTTTGGGAGAAATACAGAAAAGACAGTCTTGGGGCCCTTTGCTTTGTAGAGTTTTGCTTGGAAGTGTTTAGTAGTAGAGGATAAATGTCGAGTCCAAACTTCCACTCCTGACCTGCATTGCTCTCGGGCGAGTTTAAACTGATTCATTGAGGGTTAGGAAGAAAGGTCTGGGCAGTGAAATCACACGTGGCTGAATGCTCAGCATAGCTTGGTTTATCAGGAAAGCCCTGACTCCAGGTGGAATGAAACGGGTCAGCACAGATCTTTGCCAGGTGGCAAAGGCCATTTCAGACCATCCCAGAGTGCCTTAAGCTGAGAACAAGGTGGGACTTGCTCACCCCACAGTGGCAAGCCTTCCTAAGCTGCTTCTGTCTTGAGAGATGTAGTGCTCAGTGTCATGCCAGGAGAAATTAGCTGTTCAGTTCTAAGGCTGCCAGTCTCATGCAGAAAAGTGAAACAAAATCAAACTACTTTTTCTGATCCAAGCAAATGTTTAGCAAGAATGTTCTGTTAAGCATTTTTATTTTTTTGAAACCTTTACACAAAACATGGGAAATAAAGCTTTAGGGCTGACCAGATAATGAATTTTAATTTATTCATTAACCCACAATGTTCAAGTGCCTTCTCTACCATAAGTGAGTGTTTGACTTTAAACTTCACATTTTCATTGCCTTCCCCCCTACAAGCCTTTTGTTTTTCTTAAAAGGGGTTTCCATTTATAATTTCTTCAGTAGAATTTCTGGATAAAGAGACAAGTTATTTAAAGAGAAAATATGTATGTGTTCAAAAAGGTAATAATTATGTGGCCCTCTCATTAACAATATTTCTGCCTTTTTCTAAATATCAATCAAATTGATTTACATAAGTTTGAAGATCATTCTGGGCTAATAATAATCTACATTTACTAAGTCCTTGCTGTGTGTACGTGCATTTTCCCATTTAGGGCTCATGGTACGCCACTTTCAGATGAGGAATTGAGGCTTAGTGAGATTTACAGTGGTACAGTAGGGATGTGAGAAAGCCACAGCTTTATTGCATTTCTGCACACTAAGATATATGATTTCATCTCATTCTCTATTCCCATTCTATTCCATTAACCCCCTACAGGGTCCTTGTGTGGAGGGATTCCTGAAGCTATGATAATATTCAAATACTCGAACTTCATGTCTTATAACAAAAGGCCAAAATCAATCAATCAATCTATCACCTGCTTCTGCTGTTGGGGGAAGGCTTGGTGTGGTGGACAGAACATCAACTAGAAAGACAGATCAAAATTCAAATTCCTGCATCCTGCTTACTAACTGTGACCCTGGCAAGTCACTGAAATTCCTCTTTTATTTTTTTGAGATGGAGTCTTGCTCTGTCACTGAGGCTGGAGTGCAGTGGCATGATCTTGGCTCTCTGAAACCTCTGCCTCCTGGGTTCAAGCGATTCTCGTGCCTCAGCCTCCCAAGTAGCTGGGAGTATAGGCATGTGATACCACACCTAGCTAATTTTTTTGTAGTTTTAGTAGAGATGGGGGTTTCGCCATGTTGGTCAGTCTAGTCTTGATCTCCTGGCCTCAAGTGATCTGCCCACCTCAGCCTCCCAAAGTACTAGGATTCCAGGCATGACCCAACACACCTGGCCTCAGTGCAATTCTTCAAATCTCAGTTTCCTTATTTATAAAATAATTATTATAACATCCATCAAACGAGGTTGTTTATTGTAAGACATAAAAAGGCAGGGTATGTCAAATGCCTTCCATAGGACCTGACAGAGGGTAGGCCCTTGGTAAACAGTATTCATTTCTCCATTTTGCAGTGATTTCTTCATGCTCTTGATATGTTGGATCCTGTTCTAGGATTGGGGGTATCACCAGTGAACAAAGTAGACAAGTCCCTGCCCTCAGGGAGTTGCCTTTCCACTGGTACTTGTTCCTTATATCCTAGTGTACTTCCTTGGGAAATCACTTTGTGATTATCTTTCTTTGTGGAGCTGATCCAGCTTTCAAACAGCCTCTTAAAGTAATGAATGTCCTATGCCAAAAGTCCCCCAAAGCATAGTAAAATCAAGCAAAAAGCAAGAACGTCAGATACTTCTTTTTCAAAAGTATCAGTTTGTTGTGGTAGGCCAGGAAAGTTGTTTTTACACACACACACACACACACACACACACACACACACACACACACACACACACACACACACACACAGAGTTTATGTAGGTTTTCCCTGGCCTCCACACCACAGCAGAAGCACTGCCAGGAGCTGGCAGAGTGCTCATGGGAGGAGGGTGCTGGGCTGGCTCCAAAGGAGCTCCCTCCGCTCACAGAGCACGGAGTGTATCGTGGCAACTGTTCATTTATCTTGGGCCCCAAGCCATCCACACAAGAAGCTTGGACTTTCCAAGCCCTCCCCAACACGAATTTAGGGATGCGATGCAAAGCTTGACCTGCAGATGTACACCTTTATAAGGATGGATTTGGGACAAAAACGATTGACTTATGTTTTGGCAAAAAGCCTGCAGTCAAGTTCATCAAGTAGGCCAGCTGGCATCAAGAATGGTGTTTTGGCAATCTATCTCTATGTTTGAATCTGGAGAAACTGCAGATCATAGCAGAGAGATAGCAGGGGGGAACACAGGGAAGCTCTCTCTGGAATCAGATGCAGGTAGATTCTTCTTTCTCCTGGAAACACCTCAACACACAATACAACGATCGAATTGATCTTATACAGCCCGAGTTTATGGTTTTATTTACTGGATGGACCCAGGATGATTGAAGAAATCCTTGTGCCAACCCTAGACAGACCAGACAGTTGGCAGTATGAAAGAAGGCATTCTAAAGTAGTGGGACTTACTTTCCTAAGTCCTGTGCAACAATCAAGCCCATCATTTTACAGCCATACTGTATGTGCTGCCTTAAGATTTGTCCTTGTAGCTGGAATTTACAATGATGAAAACATAAATGAAGCTAAAAGTCTAATTAAAATAAATAAATTAGGGCTTATGTATAAAAACCCCAATTGGCAAGTGAACGGAGAGATTAAGAATCTTTGACCTTGTAACAAAACTGTAACAGCCACAATTCTCCACAGGGCTTTCTGTTGATGGTGGACAGATGTTCAGTTGTAAATGGGCTCCAGTTAGATCACTTCCAAAGGTTGTTATTATCATAATTTCAAGGCTGAGAATTTCCATTAATAAATAGAAAATAGCTCTGATAAGAAGGAGATTTGGCTTGGATGTCCATGAAACAAATTTTACCTTTCCCAAATATGAGAATTTAAAATTTCTTCATCTGTGAGTATCTTCCTGCTACTTAAATATAAAATTAAAGGGTTCTGGTTATTTATTTTTTTGGCCTACCTGGCCACTGGAAAATCTGTGGAGACCATTTGTGCTGGTGGTGGATTATATGTTTCAATCTAATGGAAAGTTTCCTCTTTATTGTTTTCTGAGTTAAATCTTTAGGAAATACCAGGAAACTAAGATATTTAACCAAAATTCCCAAATCTGTCTGCTCAGGATTGGTAAACACACACTCACATTCATACACGTGTGTATGTGCATAATATGAAAACACAACCAAAAGATGCATACATTTCTCATTAATGGAAAAAGTGTAAAATTCACAGGTAAGGCATATATTTAGGTTATTTGAAGAGGTAAAATATTACATTAAGGAGCTTGAAACCACTTTTACTTACTATATTCAGGTTCTAAGATGAAGTACTTAGTGAAGAAAAATCATATGTGATAATCCATTTAATTCTCTGCTGGGATAAGGTCTATTTGTTTTATTTTGATTTCTTTGCCAGACATATTTTACTGGATAGTCAATAAATACTTGTTGATTAGATTGACCCTGACACAGGCTTAACAATAATCATTTCAAAATTTAAGCAAAAAAATTCTGAAAACATTTTCTTCAATAATGAAGATTACTTGACATCATTTAATAACTAACTTGGCTTCAATTTCTTCCCCTCAAAGTTTGTTTTCTTGTTTGACATATGATTAAAAACTTTAAAAACATACAATATGCTGATGCTGAACAAATGTCAAATTCTGCAGATTAGCAATTTTCATTTGTAATGTTCACATCAGAGGATCATTACTATATTCCACTTTGGGTCAAAGTTACAGGGTTTCATAATGAGCTATTCCTATCCCATTAGCTGTAACTTGCTTTACCTGGCTTGATTCCAACAGAGATCCGCCTTATGTGGAATTCTGGACTATAACTAATTGTGTAAGAGTAAAACTTCAGAGCTTTTCTAGATGATGACTATAAAATCGTATGCAACTTGAATTTTCCTAAGTGATTGTTGTGTAGATTACACTATTGCAGTGATTTTCAAACGTTTTTAACCATTACTGTTAGTAAGAAATACTTTTCAGATCTCAACTTAGGACATATATACGCACACAATTCTGAAATAATAGTTTCATAAAACAATACTTACAGGTATTGATGTTTTCTATTTCATTTCATTACACTCTACAACATTTCTGGTCATAACCAACTAATTAATTTTGTGACCTACTGGTAGTGGTTCTCAATACTGTCTGAAAATTAAAATCAACTAGGGAACAATAGACCAATGGAATGGACTAAGATGCTAGAAAAAAAACCTCCACAAATTTGGACCTTTGATTTATGACAACATTGGCACTACAGGAAAGGACAGACATTTGAATGTCCATGTACAAATAAATGAGTCTTGATTCTCATCTTAAAATTCATACAGCTCTAAGTATTAATCTAGATGTGACAGGTAAAACAATATAACTTCTAGATCTTCACTGTCCAATATGGCAGTTGCTAGCCACATGTGGCTATTGAGTACCTGAAATACTAGAAAATTTAAAATTACATATGTTATTCCCAGTTTTCTTCCTACTGAACAGCATTGTTCTAGATGACAAAACAGAATATACGTATGACCTTGGGTACACAGTGATTTCTTTTTTTTTTTTTTTTTTTTTTTGAGATGGAGTCTTGCTCTGTTGCCCAGGCTGGAGTGCAGTGGTGCAATCTCCACTCACTGCAAGCTCCGCCTCCTAGGTTCATGCCATTCTCCTGCCTCAGCCTCCCAAGGAGCTAGGACTACAGGCGCCCACCACCATGCCTGGCTAATTTTTTGTATTTCTAGTAGAGACAGGGTTTCACCGTGTTAGCCAGGATGGTTGCAATCTCCTGACCTTGTGATTTGCTCGCCTCAGCCTCCCAAAGTGCTGGGATTATAGGTGTGAGCCACTACACTTGGCGATTTCTTAAACAAGATACAATAAGTACTAACATGATGAAAAAGATCTATAAATTGGTTATGTTAAAAATAAGAACTTCTGTTTCTCAAAGCATACCACTAAAAGAGTAAAAGACAAACTGCAGGAGAGGAGACATTTACCATGCAAATAACATGTAAGGAGTCATGCATATAACATGACTTGTTATGCATGTAACAAACAAGGAGTCCTATCCAAAACAGAAACAAGGCAATTTTGAAAGATAGACCACCACAACAGAAAAATGGGCAAGAGGTTTGAACAGGTACTTCACAGAAAAACATATTCAGACAGCCAAGAAACTTGAAACATACTCAACCTTGTTAGCTTTCTGGGGAATGCAGATTAAAACTGCAATGAAGTACCACTACACAACCACCAGAAAGGTGAAAATTTAAAAGACAGACAATAGAAATTTTGGCAAGGATATTAAACCACTGGAACTCTCATACATCACTGGGAGGAGTGTAACATAGTCACAACAGCTTTGAAAAACTGTTCAGCAATATCTGTTAAACTGAATATACATATGCCTTATGACCTGGCGTTTCCACTCCCAGGTATATGTTCTACAGAAATGCATTCACATATTTACCTAAAGCATGTTCAAGAATGTTCATAAATGGCACCTTTAAGTGTTATAATCCCAAACTCAAAACAACCCGTATTTCCATCGACAACAGAATGGGAACACAGATCATGATATAGTGATATAGTCATGGGATGGAATATTAAAAGTCAATGAAAATGAGTTCGCTACTGTTACATGCAACAACATAGATGCATCTCAGTCCTAAAAGTTGAGTGAAAGAATCCAGATGCCAAGGAATGTGCTCAAAACAATCATATTTACATAAAGTTCAAGAACAGGCAACATGGATCCATGGTGGTGACAGGGAGAGGCATGAAGAGTCTGGGGTGCTGGTCATATTCTTTTGTGCTTTGTTTCTTTACCATCTGTATGTTATACTTCAATAATTATATTACAGTAACAATACAGCAGTGACAATACTGATACCAGGACTGCACCTTCAGAGATCTCGGTTTAGTTGATATGGTTAGGTAGAAAGCATGGTCTAAAAATATCTCCCAAGGAATTCACATGTAGAACCAGGGTTGGGAACCAGTGCACTAATGGTTCACAACTGGTCCTTTGAAAACCCATGTGCTATGACAAACTGTAATTGTTATACCAGGCTGTGCTAGGCCCTTATTATCTCTGCTCAAGTTACACTGACTTGAAGCATAATTCATATTGAGAAATGTTAGCAACATAAGGAGTCACAAAGTTAACTGCCCTAGAAAGCCGGTCAGGTGCCTGAAAACAGTTGGCCAGGTTGGTAAGCGTGTGTTCCATTTAAGGCCTGTGGCTCCAGTGATTCTTGCCAGTCTTCTGAGTTTCTGAGTGAAGCTGCAAATCTGGATTTCTATGTGCAAATTCTTGAATTTTCAGTGTTGGCTCAAATTGTTTTAAAGCCCCATGCACCAGTCCAAACTGATTGGCAGGCCCAAATTTGCCAGCACCAAGCTCTCCCATTGGTTTGAAACTCTGACTTAAGTTTTAGACCTATTATAGAAGGACGCTTATGGGCACAGTTGTGTAATATATTAATTATGTTTCTCTTTTTCTGCTTCTTCAGGGATGTTGTGAAACAAAAGCTGACATTTATATATATATATACATATATACAGTATTTGAGTTCCTCAGTAGAAAGCTATCATATATACTCATGTAATTATCTTTATTTTATTTTATTTTACCTCTACTGTGTTTTCTTAACTATAATTTTGGGAAATTAACATCTGTGACTCAGAAGTTGATTATCTGGCATTGTTTTGCATATTCTGGGGACAAGTGGAGTTTGGGCAAAGCCAGTACCATGCTATTCTCTATGAAATACTATAGATTTGTATTCTTTCCTTTTGAAAGCGGAGATGCAGGAGAAAGCTTCATGTGACAGCAGCAGGTAGCAAAGAGCCATCATGGGGTGGCATTTGCTGTCTGTGCTCTGGTCTTCCACCCCCATAATACCTGCTGTTCTGATGGGAAGGAAGGAATTGCTGGCTGTGCTGGGCAGGTCTCTAGCTTCCAGCGTCTTACCTGTAAGGAGAAACTTTCAAAACCACATTCCTTCAAAATCATAAAATATGACCCCAAATGATAAAAAATCATCATTTGTATGAGGAAGAGTCATTCATGAAGCATGTTCGCAAATATTGACTTGATGAAAGGCAACGTCAGGTAACGTAGAGGGGAGGAGTTGCACTTTTACCGTTAATGCCTAAATTTGAGTCTGGCTCTGTATCACCTTGAGCAGTCACTTTATCTCTCTAAACTTCATTGTTCACCTGCAAATTGGAAGCATGCATAATTATTATTGTTGTAAGGATTCAATGAGTGTGGGTGCAACATTGTAAGCTGTGGTATGTACAGTTGTTCATTATAATTTTAATCATCTCATTTACTTTTTGTAACGGTCTGTGAAAAGCTGGTGTTATTATTCCCAGTTTTGACCTGCAAGAACCAGATATTCATGCTGCTGGATGCCTGATCCCAGGTCTGTGCTCTCCCTGCACCAGCCGTGCTTGCTCACACAGAGCTTCCCCTCCTCCCCACCCTGCCCACTCCTAGTGGGACAGTGGAGGGCTCAGCCAGAAGGGGCTCCCATCCAAGGCAACACTCTGCCTTGGGCCTGTCATTTTCTACACCTTACCAAAAGTTTTGCTAAACAGCAAAGGCAGTTTATCACACATGTATTTTCCCAGCCTGCTTTTTAGTGAAGGTGACAGTGGTGAAGACGTAGCCTACTGGGAGGAAGAGAAGGAGGAAGCATTATAAGCCACAGAGTGAAGAAATACTTCCTGCTCACAAAGAAAGTGCTCGCTGTGAGAAGGAGCAGTTCAGCGGGGCCTTCAGGAGTCACATGAGGACTTCTGTCTTGGTCATGCTACCAGCCCCTCTGGTGGCTACACAGCCCGAACAGATCTTTGGCTTCCAGAATTCACAGGACTTCTGGAGGTTCAGACCTATCCCAAGGCCCTGTGGACAGGCCTACCCCTAACATTTGCAGGACACAGGGCAAGAATACAAATGGAGGCACCAGCCCTCAGCTGGGCCCGGTCTTTCCTCCCAGCCTCACTTATGTCCTGCTCTGCTAGGAGCCTGATGTGCATGTGTGTGGCCACTGCATGCTACGTCCCCTGCCTTCCCCTCCCCAAGTCTTCTTTGGGCCTTCTCCAGGCCTAGCATTATACTGTGCTGTCACTTTTAAGAGGACAGACCTAGAAAGGGGCCCATGCAGGTCCTGGAAGTGGGCTCAGAGCTGCTCAGGCAGGGAATTCTAGGATCCTTGATCACCTAGCAAGTCTGGAAAGGGGGCATGGATGTGGGTGTACATGTCTCCTTGAACCCATGGACTCCTCACCCAAGGGAGAAGTGAGGCCGGAGGAGGGCCAAAGGGCTTTTAAATTAAAGCCAGATGTAAGGGTGGGGCTGCTCCTGAGGATCAAGCACAGTGTCCTGCTACACAGTTGGCACTTAATCATACCTTTGACTGTTGTGTGACAGAGGGACAAAGGCTGAGCAATTTCAGAATTGCTGTGGAATATCTAAGTATTGCTCTTCTTCCACCTCCATGCTCCATAAACATCGACCTAGCAGCATGGCAAAGGTTGGAGTGGCTGGGATTTCATAAGATGGCAGATGAGTGACATTCCCAACCTTGTGTACTAGCAGGAAGAGCAATTTACTGAGAAACAGCTTCACTGGGCAGGGAAGAGAAACAATCCAAGGCTCTCCCTCTCCCCAAACAAGAGGACATCACTGGGGCTCAGATGGGTGGTGTCTCCTGGTATATTTTTAGAATCCATGTAGGTTTAGTGTCTTTCGTATGTATGTTCCAGGGAGTAGCTGGTATATTTGAAGCTGAATATCATGTGACCTTTCCGTTCACTTTTTTTTCAGAACATTTCTTTCCTTTAGAGCAACCTAAAGACATCTATATTTAAATTTCATGAACATGAATAACATCGAGGAACTCTGAATCCCCTCACACAGCACCCGGAGCTGCTGCTGGAAGGTGGGGATGGGAGTGAAGGGGGTCAGAGTGGTCACTTCAACTCCAAGTCCACCTCCATCACTGTCTCATCTCCAGGGTTCTCCTCCACAAAATGTGGACGTGTGATTCACAGTAGCACTTTGGCCAAGTATACTTTTTGGCGGATTGTTTTTTTTTTTTTTTTTTGAGATGGAGTCTCTCTCTGTCGCCCAGGCTGGAGTACAGTGATGCGATCTCAGCTCACTGCAACCTCCGCCTTCCGGGTTCAAGCGATTCTCCTGCCTCAGCATCCTGAGTAGCTGGGATCACAGATGCGCACCACCACGCCCAGCTAATTTTGTATTTTTAGTAGAGATGGTTTCACCATGTTGGTCAGGCTGGTCTCGTACTCCTGACCTGGTGATCTGCCCGCCTCGGCCTCCCAAAGTGCTGGGATTACAGGCATGAGCCACCACGCCCAGCCAGGTGGAATTTTTTAAAATAAAATATCCAATAAGTCTTACAGAAAGCATTTTAAAAAGAAGGCTTAGGAACACACTGACCCCAAATGAAGATCAACAGAGCAGAATCAGAAGACCACATTGGCACATGTTTGATCCCCCAGGGAAAAGGAGCTGATAATGTGCCTGGTGTGGTGTCGAGCTAGGAAATCCTGTGTATGTTAGCACAGTATCGTCTCACATTCATACCAGCTGATTTTCACTAATAGGCAGAGAGATGACGTGAAAATTGTGTAAATGCATATTGACAGAAATTTAAGGATACTCCTTTGAAAGAATGTGTATTTGAAAAGTCTGGAAATTTTTATTTTTAAATAATATGTTACATTTTCAAACAATATGCCCAAGACTTTTTCTGCCAGACATCTTTGCAAGTGAAGTATCCCTAAATTCAGTCACAGATTTAATCATTAATCAAAAAAATTGAATAAATGAAATTTATTCTCTAATGTTCCAGGCACTGCAGATATCCTGTATGAGCCATGCTCTCTCTCTCTCTCTCTCTCTCTCTCTCTCTCTCTCTCCCTCTCTCTCTCTCTCTGTCCTTCTCTCTCTCTGTGTCCCTGTCTCTCTCTCTCACTCTCTGTGTGTGTCTCTCTCTGTCTCTTTCTCTTTGTCCCTCTCTCTGTCTCTCAGTCACTCTGTGTTTGTCTTTGTCTATCTCTCTGTCTCTGTCACCCCCTATCTATTTAAAATCGGGGTGTTATACATTTTTTTCTTTAAGAGGATTCTTGCATTAGACAGGGCTAGACAGAAAAGACTAGCCTTTTTCCAGTATGAGGTCTTACGATTTATTTTCTCTTGGTGAGTAGTTAGCAAGGGCTGGTGATCACTGACAGAGGGAGCAGCTGCTCTGGCCAGGGAGATGAATGACCCATCCCCATTTGCTCAAGGTAGAAAACAGTAACTATTCCAACAGGTGCCTAATCCCCCAGCCCAATGCCATTGGCCCTTGGCCAGAGATATTGCTCTAACTTTTCTTGTGATTTCGGAGTCTGAAAAGAAAGCAGTTGAGACTGTATTTGGGGATGTTTTTCTGCACTCCACCATTTCCCTGCCTCTCCTGTAAGCGCTCACACCCACTGCACCCCACCCTCCTCCAAGAACTAGGATCTTTGTCATCTTGTTCTTTTCCAAGGGGTACTTTATCTTGCGGGGGCTGTAGGCTGTACAACAGGAAACCCTGCCTGCAAACATTACATAACAAACACATATTTTAAAATATTAAAATTTGGAGCTTGCTTCATCAGTGTACCTTAGTAACCCCAAATCCTTTCCTAAAAGTGACCCAGCTTCCTCTTTATCTGTGGGCAAGAGACAGATGTTCCAAATTCCTTCTTGATCAAGGTCCTACTCTTTTTCATAAAATGATTCCTTTGGTGGCACTGCCCAAGCAAGTTTCATGAGGTAAGAAATCCTGCTGTCACTGAGGAAATCACCCCGCAAAAGACACTATCTCTCAGAAAAGCCACTCCCCCACCAACACTTGGTCAGGGTGACCTAAACCCTGATCAGGGTATTGTAGGAAATGAGGGACTGCTGGCTGGCCATCGTACCACTTGGAGGCACAGTGCCATCAATGAGGAAATGTAAATAGTGACTGCAGTGTCAATGCCAACAGTATATAGGGCACTTGCCATGTGCCAGGCGTTACATTAGGTAACTGAGACACATGATGTACTTTATTTAATCCTGATCTAGAACTTACAAAATAAACATAAAATGTTGTGTCTATTTTTACAGACTGACTTGTCCTAGATCCGTTAGCTATTCAGTGACAGGACTGACCTTCAAACTGGGCTTCCTGACTCCAGAGCCACAGTTCTAAGCTTTCAGGCTCTGTGAGGAATTCAGGGCTTAGAAAACATCGCTTACCCTAAGCCATGTAGTTGGAAAGTGGTGAAAATGGCATTCAGATTCCCAAACTCCTTTTATTAGCAAGTCGCTAGGTCCTGGGTTCTCACATGTCTTGTCCTGGAAATCCTACTCTTGTTTGCTGAGGTTGGGAGGGAGATCGGGGCATTCTCCCAGGTGAGGCCCATCTTTGGAAAGCTTGGAACCACCTGACATTGCAACACAGCCTCTCCAGGACCTGTCCCTGGGTATTTTACTTAGCACAGTTGGTACCCATTATGTGGGCTTTCCTTACTGAAAGACAGCTGTGAAACCAGTTATCTTTATCCAGTAGTGAGAGAGATGAGAACACAATGGGGGAGGAGGCTATGAAGCCACAGGAGGTTCTCCCATTTCTCTCTCTGGGGAATCTTTTAAAACTTAGTATTTAATTTTATTGTTTAAACCAGCCTGACATCTGATTCTTTCCTGTACCCAGTAGGTGACGATAGTAAGATGAGGTTACTGTATAACGCTTACCCAGCACATTACAGTGTTCAGGTATGTCTGTATACCTAATCTCCCTTAGTCCCACCGCAGGTCTTTGGGTATGTGGAATTAACCCCATTTAACAGGCCAGTAAACAAAGATTCAGAGAGATTGAGTTGCCTGAGATCACTCAGCTATTAAGTGACAGGACTGGCCCTTAAACTGGGTTTCCTGACTGCAGAGCCACTGTTCTCTCGAAAGTTTTTAGGCAAGACTTACAGCTGCTTGTGGTATATGAAGTGCTGCATTCACTCATTTTTGTTTGTTATTTTTATTGTGTTCATCAATTGCCAGCTTGCAATCTGTGTAATGGCCTTACCCGCCCCTTTCTAACCGGATGAGGTGATGGGAAGCCAGTGCAGCACCCTTGAGTGGCACACAGGAGGTCTTTGCAGACACTAAGGCAATCCTTTAGTCTCTCAAATGGGAAAACTGAGACAGAACCAGGTGACTAACCTTAGGCCCTTTGTGACTTACTGGCAGCAGGTTCCCAACTCCTTTGCTCTGCCCTGGACCAGTCACTTGTGCCCGACACTAATAACAGGGTAATTTGCGAGAAATGATGTGTGACTCACCAGGCGGGGGAGGAGAGTTCGCGAAGATGGCCAGTGGAGAGGAGCAAGATGTTTACCAGCAATTGGAAAGGAAACGCTGACAGATGCTCCTTGGATTAACATTTCTTAGTTTTGCAACACCATCGCCTACTTACCCAGCCACCAACTTACATTTTACATTCCTAAAGTGAACAACCAAAAGGTGGGGAGGGGAGTTCTACCTTTGAAAACAGAACTATCAATCTCATAGTGTTCCTCCCCATCACCTTGGACCCCTTTTTTTGAACCCTAAGATTTACATTCTTCTAAGACATATCTGTTCTGTGACTTTGCTTTATACCCCTCTGACTTCAGTCATACCTGTTTTTCTGCAAATTTCTATCCACATTACTATTCTAAGTCCACTTCCTGGCTCACTTACCTCCCTGGGTCCTGAGTGGGCCTTTGGCAATCTCTGTCGAGGTAATGATCAGGCCAAGATAAGCCCAAGCAGATTAAGGTGAAGGGGCCTTGGGAGAATTCCATTTTGGTGAGCACTGCCTCCTGGAAAGCCATGTGCTATTGTGTCTTTATTACCTCCACACTGTAAAGTCATTTTACAGGTAGATTTCAAGAGCCTGTCTTCCTACTGACTAAGGGAGTACACTTTGTATTTTCTCTGAAATTGTTAAAATCCAAAAGATTCCAATAGTTAGCTGTTTGTGTGAGTAAAATGGCTGTGATAAGTTTTTATGTAGGTAACAAACTTGCCTTACTTCAAATCAGTTTAATCCACATATTATCTGTGTCAAGCCATTAGCTTTTGCATATGAAACATTTACTATAAAAATTAGCCTCTTAAAAATATTAATGTGAAACAAATTACCATTTAGACAGGGGGAGCTAGGTGTGTATTGGAAAAACACGGGCTTTCCTGGGTTTACTCAGATACAGCAATTTTATTTCGCTGGGACTCAGTTTCTTCATATCTATAGGGCTGGGCTAGATGTTGCATGATTTTTAGAATAAAATTTGCTTTCACTGATTTGAATAATCAAATAAGAAAAGAGTGATAAGTTTTCCTAATGTTGAATCAGTGATAACAATATTTTAAAAGTTTAAGGCACCCAGAACTTATCATGTTAGTATATCAATTATTTTTTGTTTCTTTCTAGTTTTTTTTATACCCACACACGTACATGTGATATGTATAAAATAGTATCATATAATGAGATCATATTCATCATATAATCATAGTATGATGTAACTTTGAATTTGGATTTTACTTTTTAATATGTCATTAGGATTTCTCATGTTGATAAATTTTATAATTTCTAACATTAGCTGGATATTATTATCTGGAGTTAATATTTCAAATGTGCTTAAACATTCTGGTCTTTAAAAAACTAATATTACTAACATTGAAGTGTTATTTATTAACTGTAGCTTTCAAAAATTGTGTCCAGTTTTATGTTTTATGTATATTCCCAGGTACACTTGAACATTTTAGTGACTCCTAAAATTTATTATCTAGTTTCCAAAAGGATAGTATCATTTGTGTTGCCACCAGTAACAGATGCATGTAGCAGTTTTACTATATCGTAGTTAGCACTGAATATTATTTTTAAATAACTTCTTCTAACTTAATAAGTGTCAATTAAAGAATTTTAGGACCTGGAAGTTTATTTAGTTCCCTTCCTTAGAAGGGCAATTTCATGGTATTTAATAGTTTGACTCCAATTTATCATTTAACAGACATGAAATAAAGCGATTTACAAGCATTTGCCCACTTACTCATTCTAACAACCCTGCAGGGAGGTACAATGATCAACTCCATCTTGTAGATGGGGAAACTGAGGTCATGCTAGTTGTCCATGGGCACATGGCTAGTTAAGTGTCAAAACTAGGCTTTAGACCTGAGGAGCCTGGCTCCAAAGTCCATGTGCTTGACCGCTGTGGTATATGTATTGAGCACTTACTATTTGTACACTTACTGTATGCCAGGTTATGGAACCTTGGGGGATCTGGGGCTCTGGAAAGCCTAGATGAGGATCTTATAGATGCTTAAATGGAGACTTGAGGTGAAGGGGTGAGCAGAGCATTCTAGGCAGAAGGAATGGCCTATGCACATGCCTCAAGGCTAAAAAAAGAACTTTGACAGTAATTCCAGCACTTTGGAAAGCTGAGGTGGAAGGATTGCTTGAGCCCAGGAGTTTGAGACCAGCCTGGGCAATATAGTAAGACCTCGTCACTACTAAAAATGAAAAACTAGCTGGGTGTGGTAGTGCATGCCTGTGGTCCCAGCTACTTAGGAGGCTGAGGTGGGAGGATTGCTTGAACCCAGAAAGTCAAGGCTTCAGTGAGCCATGATCATGCCACTAAACTCCAGCCTGGGTGACAGAGCAAGATCTTATCTCAAAAAAAAAAAAAGAAAAGAAAACAAGAACTTTGCCTTTTGCTTTCAAAGATTAGAAAGCAGATCCCTCACAGTTGCAGTGTCACAGACTGAGGGGAAGAGGGGCACAGAAGGACTGGAAAAGTAGGCAGGGGTCCAACCGCCCACGGCCCTCCTGCAAGCATCTCAGTTACAGGAGAGTGCAGGGAGAGGGAAGACAGGGAGCTGCCTCCAGACAGAGGTGGACTCATTTTGGAGAAAAAGCCTCTGACAGAACCTTCCCCAAGTGGAGTTTCTTCTGCACACAACAGGAGACAGCAGTAGCTGCCTGGAGCACTTCTAAGAATTAATTCATTGGCTCAAGATTTAGGTTAGGAAGGGGCTGATAGATGGCAACCTAGATCACAGTATATTGTGGAGTTTTACTACAGAGCCAAGAGAAACACATCTTGAAGGGAAGACCATGAGGGGAGAGCTCTGGCTCGAAAGGGAACTTGACCGTTTCAGATGCCAAATGTCTAATTGGCATTTCTGAGCTTTATTAGTTTTGCTAGGAAAATATCCCAATTATGTTTAGTAACAGTGAGAAAGTATTGCCCTAGTGGAAAGTGACAGCTGGCTCATGGAGACATTAAATTTTGGAATCAGGGAGCAAAAGGGCAGAATCACATCTTCCTGAAACCTCAAGTCATCACCTAATTTATAAGCACAATAAAGTAAAGCAAACTCTACCAACAGTGTTAGGAGGGAAAATGAGGGGGATCTCCCTTCTCATTTGGACTTCAGAGGCCTTTTTTGACTTGCTCAGAATACCCTCAGCCTTTGATATCTAGTATTAGAGTAAAGCACATAAAGATGGTTGGACTTTTCCATCAAGGCACACTGCATCCAGTCAGGATTAGAGGAATGGGAGATTGGCTAGTAACAACTCTGACGAATATAGGACTAGCAGGTGTAAGAAGCAGTCACACCTCTGGGATATCGAGCACCCAAGGAAGAGGCTCCCCACAGGCTGACATGCAGACCCTCTTGAAAGGAGTCTTTATGGTACCAGCGGAACTTGCTGGAAACCAGCCCTCTGGAACTTGCCATAAATCTGCCCTATAGGGTTCTGGGAGAGCTGCTCGTTAGCAGGTATCTCCCTGGAGGCACGCTGCCACAACACCCCCAAGGGAGGTGCTGAAATCTGCTGGCAGCTGGGGGTTGCTGGAGCCCTTCACTGTGTGCCCCAGATCTCAAAAGCAAAACCCTTTCCTCCCACCATGTTGCTACATGACCCTCTTCTGACAAAGCTTCCTGACCAGCTGGCAAAGGGAAAATATGTAAAGGGATTGGATCCATTTTCCCAGAGCAGGCAAAAAGGATGAATTTGGAGTTGAGAGGCATTAACTTGACAACTGGCCCAAGCTTCAAGAAAGAAGCCCTGTAAGAAGAGCAAAGACTCATGATGCTCCTCTCCAGGGCATGTAACAGAGCATTAATGGAAACCCAGGCTCCCAGTGGACTTACGATGCTCCTCTCCAGGGCATGTAACAGAACGTTAATGGAAACCCAGGCTCCCACTGGACTTATGATGCTCCTCTCTAGGGCATGTAACAGAGTATTAATGGAAACCCAGGCTGCCAGTGGACGTATGATGGAAAAAGTCCCTGGATTATTTTTTTAAATTGAGTTATAGAAGTTCTTTATATATTCTAGATAAAAGTTATTTGTGTTGCAGATATTTTCTTCCAGTCTGTAGTGTGGCTTTTTTATTCTCTTAATGTTTCTTTTTTTTTTCTTTGAGATGGAGTCTTGCTCTGTCACGCAGCCTGGAGTGCATTGGTGTAATCTTGGCTCACTACAACCTCCGCCTCCAGGGTTCAAGAAGTTCTCCTGCCTCAGCCTCCCAAGCAGCTGGGATTACAGGCACCTTCCACCACGCCCGCGTAATTTTTGTATTTTTAGTAGAGATGCGGTTTCACCATGTTGGTCAGCCTGGTCCTCGAACTCCTGACCTCAGGTGATCCACTCAACTCAGCCTCCCAAAGTGCTGGGATTAGAGGCGTGAGTTACCGTGCCCGACCTTAATGGTATCTTTTGATGAGCAGAAGTCTCCATGTTTTACAGTCTACCTGGAAACAATACAAACCATAGCTCTTGTTTACTTACCTTTTCCATTATTTTCTCTGTATTATTAGAGTCACAGTCTCACCTGTTGTAACAAATAGAACTCAAAATTCAATGACTAAGATAGAAATTCATTTCTCTTGCATGTAACAGTACAGACATGAATGGCCCAGGGCTAATGAGTTAATTGGCTTTAAAAATCGCTCCTGTCCTGTCAGCCACATCTCCAGCTATCAGGAAGGCAGAGAGAAACCAGGACATGCAGCTTGGTCTTTAGGGAGATTACGCAAATCAATTCCACCCCTATGTCATTGACCCAGGCGTAGTCACACATGCCACATCTGGGGAGGCTGGAGAATGCTGCCTCATGGAGCGGGCAGCCACATACCAGGTGTAACTGGGGTGGAGGCTGGGGGTGTGTAACTAAAAAGAATAAATGGATACTTGGGAGCATCCTGATACCACTTAATGACATCTTTGAAGTGATACCATATTTTTGTCACAAATATTCTGAATTTTTCTTTTTTTTTGAAACCCTATTATGAATTTCTTCCAGGCTTTAAATTAATATAATTGTTAAATTTTGTATAGGAAAATTCCTTAAAATTATTTTTTGTCTTGTAGTAAGTTAATTGCTCCTCTACATTACAGTATAGGATATTTTTCTTTTTTTCTCTCTCTTCAGTTTTTTTACAGTTATAGCCTAAGGCATTCATAGTTTTGCTAATGCACTAACTTAGAAACAGTAAATATCCTACAAGGTTAAGTTGTTCTATCATTTGCATTGTCTTCTTCATGTGAAATGGTACAATTTTAAATGCATTTAGAATTGGAATTTACCACGGGCTTGGTCTTAACACTGTGCACAGGAGGTGCGTAGCTGCTAATGTTTTCCTTTGTGTTTTATCTTAAAGGCATACTATTTTTTTTTTTTTTGGCTGGGTTTGTAGAGCTGGTTCCAAAGAAAGCACAAACAGACTAATGTAGATAAACATGTTTACCCGACCCTTTAACCAAATTTTAAGAATTGTTTTACAACTAATAAAAATGAAGTTGTTTTTAGATAATTAAATCAGATTTTATTATTGGCTGAAGCATCACTCTTTGATTGTTCAAAAATGCATTCTAGCCCCAGTAAGCTTTACATCCATTCATTCAATAAATATTCATTTGGTGTCTACTGTGTGGCCAGCTCTGAGTAGGCAATAGCGAGCAAGACAGAGAAGGTCCTTCTGTTACAGAGCTGACTTTCTCTTCACCAGAGAATGCCGGTCACCTATAACCTAGCTGGTCACCTGACCTTCAAAAGCTCTTGCCACCTCATATCCTCCAACCATAATAATGTTCAGAGATTGCGAATGTTAACTCAAGCGCATCCTTTCACTTTGTCAGTCAGAAAAATACCTTTACTTCAGTTTGACTTGTTTGCGCACCTTGCCATTTCTTGTTCCTGCTGTCTGTCTGAGAGAAACCTTCTGTTCTGTAGAGATAGTTTCTTGTTGCTCTCCTCTATCTGAGAGATATGTTCTGTAGCAATATCTTCTAAACTGGTATGGAATTTACAGTACGAATTGGATGAAGACAATTGCCAAACAGAACTCTGATGAAGACAAAGAAATAACCGCAGGCATTTTTCTTGCAAATATTTCATATTTTAAAAAATAGCCTCAGATTTTTTTATGTAAATAAAATCACAATTTCTTCTGATATTTTTACATGAGTAAAAATTGCAGAACTTAGAGAATGCACACGGGATGAGAAAAAGGGGCCTTGAGCAGCTGAAGAGAGAAAAAGGAACTGAGAATGACCCAGGAGTGAATAAGTACATTTGCTTCCAGGAGAATTCCAAGCAGAGATACTGAGGAGTTGTTAACAGAGTTTATTTTTAAATTGCCAGAAATTGCTAGAATTGGGTCAAATGACTAAAGATGGGAGATGAGCTAAGAACTGAATGTGGGCATCAGTGGGCTCCTGAGACTGACCGAAAGGTGAGTGAGTCACAATCACGGTCCTTAAAGGACAGAATCATTGCTGTGAAGGCTCAAGAATTTTTCACAGCAGTGACATGTGGGGTTTCAAAAACACAGATATCTCTCCATCTCGATATTTTGTAACTGTCCTTTCCATCTGAGTATTGTTGAAGTATTGCGATGCTTACACAGTTAACCCAGCACAAAAGTATTGTTCTACTCACAGTACAGGTGATATGTTTTTTTTCATCTACCAAGCATCTTTTTAAGGCTATTCAGGGAAACCAGCAGCCTCCTTTACATGGAAAAAAACCACCTTAAGCAGTAACTAAGAGTGTCATTATCAAATTTCCAACAGGAAGAACAGGGGCAAAAATGGGAGAGAAAGAAGAAAAAGAGACAAATGAGCAAATGAGTGCCCACTGTCAGCAAGATGAGGTCAGAGGCTAAACAGGGGGAGAAACTGACAAATGCTGCAGGCTGTGTACTTCTCAGTTATAAATCCTAAAAACAGGTACCTCTGCTACACTTACGGTTCAGACAACCAAATTGGAGTCATCAGTTTCTCTAAAGGAGGGTGTGGAAGATGCTGGATGTATAAGTTGGGGTTCTTGGTTGTAGGCAGTAGAATCTACCTCTTTCTTAGTACCTTAAATAAAATACTTCATTGGAGGCAACTCACATCATTGAAGGAAGGCTGATGGACTAGACTTGGATGACAGTGGAAACCAAGGCAATCAGGAAAGCCAAGAAGCTGAGAGACCGCGACTATCTTTTCCTCAGCGGCAGTCATGGCCGCCGCTGCCTTGGCAGGATGCCATCTGCTGCTGCTGCTGGATAGCATTGTCTGCTCCAGATTCAATCCCAAGAAAAGCATCTGAATGACCAGCTCTAAGGTCAGGCCAATGCCAGCAGATGAAGAATGGCCCCCTTTGGCATTCACAATGGGAAAGGCATCGTACCAACTTCACACATGGTGGCAATTTTCACTGACTACTATGTGGGCTGGATGCTGAGCTGGTGGCATGTCCAAAATGACATGTCCAGTACACTAGGATCAGGTAAATGTGACCCTGAAAGATCCCAGAGGTTCTGGCTGTGGGTTATCACAGGCTGTGGCCTCAGAGCAGCCATGGAGAGGCCATGAGAATGTGACTTGTTTCTTGCTAACAGTCTGAAGTAGCAGAGAGGATTAGAGAAGAGTGACTGTCACAGTCTTCACTTCCTTTGTGTGTTTAGCCTCTGATCTCATCTTGAGGGAAGATGAGGCTGGCTGGAGGGGTAGCCTGGACCATTAAAGCCCATGCCTAGAGCTGAAATATTGGCTTATGGAGTCTATGACCACCCTTATCTTCAAGGGGCCATCATCTGGGAGAGACACTTCTTCAGGAGAGTTCAGTTTTGCTTTTTAAAGCATACTGCTTTTTTCTTCCATAAAGTCATGAAATTTAAAGTCATGCTGAAGTCTGAACCTGGTTATAGTCTTTATTTCTTTTATTTATTTTTCGGGGTTCATGGATGCAAGCTTGACTCAGGAGAATTTGGGAGGTAAAACTTAAGCACCATAAATGAAGAACAGGCAGCTGCAGCATGAAATTCAGGATAAGCCATAGATTAAAAGGTGTAAAGGTTAAAAGTTGATGAAGCTGAGAAGGAGGCTTCCTAACTTTTTTATTTTTTTGGAGGTGTAATTTACATACCATGCAATTCACCCATTTAACGTGTGCAATTCAATATTTTTTAGTATATTTACAGAATTGCGCAACCAACACCACATTCAAATGTTAAACACTTTCACCACCTTAAAAAGAAACCCTGTACCCATCAGAAGCTATTTCTCATTTTCCCTCGTCTGTCCCCACTTCTGCTTTACCTCACTAAGGAGCTACTAACCTAATTTATATCTCTGGACATTTCACGTAAATGGAATCATACAATATGTGGCCTTCTGTGTCTGGCCACTTAGCATCATCTTTTCAAGAGTCATCCATACTGAGCATGAATCTTTTCTATTTTCTTCAGTATATGCCTAGGAGTAGAATTACAAAGTCTTATGGGAACTGTGTATTTAACCATTTGAGAAACCAACAGCCTGTTTTCCATGGCAGTGGCACCTTGTCACATTCCCACCAGCAATGTCTGGTGTGTGTGTGTGTGGGGCGGGGGGGTCCCGATTTCTTCACACCCCGTCAGCACTTGTGATCTGTTGGATGGCAGCTATGGGTGTGAAGGGCATCTCTGGGTATGGGTGTGACTTCCATTTCTCTCATGGCTGAGGCAGAGCATCTTTTCATGTGCTTATTGGCCATTTCTATATTGTCTTTGATAAAATGTCTATTCAGATCCTTTGCTCATTTTTAAACTGGATTATTCATCATTTTTTTTCATTGAGTTGTCGGTGTCCTTTACATATTCTAACCACAAGTCCCTTCTCAGATATATGACCTTCAAGTATTTTTTTCCATTCTATGGGTCATCATTGATGGTATCCATTTGTCTATTCTTTCTTTTGTTGTTTGTGGTTTTTGGTTGTTGATTGTTTGTTTGTTTTGAAACAGGGTCTCTCAGACCCGATGGCTCACAAAGACACCCCATAGGCTCACAGAGGAGCTGGCTACCAAATTCTGTCACTCAGGCTGGAGTGCAGTGGCCCCATTTTGGCTCACTGAAACCTCTGCCTCTGGGCTCAAGCAATCCTCCCACCTCAGTATCTTGAGTAACTGAGATTACAGGCGCATGCCACCATGCCCCATGCCTAGCTAATTTTTGTATTTTTTGTAGAGATGGGATCTCACTATGTTGTCCAAGCTGGTCTTGAATTCCTGGGCTCAGGCAATCCGCCCACCCCAGCCTCCCAGGGTCCTGGATGTATAGGTGTGAGCCATCACACCCAGCCTGCTTGTGCTTTTGATATATAAGAAGGCTTTGCCTAACTCGAGGTCACAAAGATTTACTCCTATATTTTCTTCTAAGAGTTTTACAATTTTAGCCATTATATTTAGATCTGTGCTTTGTTTTCATTTTTGAGTATGATGTGAAGAATGGGTTCTTAATACTTCTGAAGCTGCAATAATTGATGTTTGGTGGCAGCACATGAAGAAAGAGTGAAGAATGTAGATTTATTGTCTTTCTCAGTTTGGACTACATTTTCCAAGAAGTCATCCTCAACTCTTGAGTTCTTTGCATCTTCCCTAAATATTTTTGGCTGTTGAGTATTAAAGTTTCTATGGCTTTCAACAGATCTTAATCCATTGCTTACATGTAATGCACAAGGAATTGTTTAGAGTGGTAACCCCTATATAACCATGATAAACTATTTGATTAGTTATATTTCACATGATACAAAATAATCTGTACTGCCTTGAGTTGTGTTTTACAGGTGAGCAAGTATTTTGTATAACAGTGATTATAATAATATTGGGGGGAAAACCTAACTCAGTGTCATTGCTATGTGTTCCTTGAGTCCTTATCTATTAAATTTGGAGCCAATAAAGTAAGGAACATGCTGAGGCAAACTTCTAGGAAAAAAAAATCTTTGCCCTTGCAGGAGTATCTAGTTTTGATGCAGTTGAGGAACACAGACCTGGCACAAGCTTTGTCCATTACAGAGAGCCTCTGTGGCCTCGACTGGTTTCTCAAGTCTGTAGGAAGTTTGAACTTTTGCTGGAGTTTGACTCAAAGGCTTGTGGATGCTCTTGTTCTGAGATGTTCTGGGCGAGTACTTCAAAACAGATTTCTCTAAATTCCCCTTTTGGTCAGTTATGTCAGATGGTTCAGGCAACCAAGCTTGAGTCCTCACTTCTTTACCAAACCAACCATGAAAGTTGATCAATTCTTCCTTCCTAGCAGCTGTGTCAACAGCTCTCACTGCACCTTCGTACCCAGATCAAGTCTGCAGTCCGTGGTCACCCCTTCACCCCTGTCCTTTCTGTGGCCCCGAAGCCTAATCAAGAGGAAGTATCACTAAGTCTTTGTTGATTATCTTTGTTCCACCATATTTACACAACTTTGCAATGGTGTAAATAGGATTCACTCCTCCCTCTCAGGGTAGAAATTCTAATAAAAGAATAGTCCATGGAGGCTGGGCGTGGTGCTTATGGCTGTCATCCCAGCACTTTGGGAGGCCGAGGCGGGCGGATCATCTGAGGTTGGGAGTTCAAGACCAGCCTGACCAACATGGAGAAACCCTGTCTCTACTAAAAATACGAAATTAGCTGGCCATGGTGGCATATGTCTGTAATCCCAGCTACTTGGGAGGCTAAGGCAGGAGAATTGCTTGAACCCAGAAGGCAGAGGTTGCAGTGAGCCGAGATCACACCATTGCACTCCAGCCTGGGCAACAGGAGCGAAACTCCATCTCAAAAAAAAAAAAAAAAAAAGGAATGGTCCATGGAAAAGGCAGCCTTTCTCCAGGGGCACAGCCTTGCAGGTGTGGAGGCGACTGGGTTAGCACTTCTCCGAATGGTGGGTAAGAAGTGAGATGAGGTACAGAATTATCTCACCAGGGTTCAATTCTTGGTTTTGGTGTGGATCTTTCTGAAGGACTTTGGGGTCCACACTGTGGAATTCTTTCTCATCTGAAGTCAGAAATCTGTCACTTCAGTATTCCCCTCTTGTATCCTACCCTCTGATCTAGTCTTCCCATTACCCTCGGGCCTCACTCCCAACACACATGTCTTTGACCTTCACTCCCTTGAGTTTTCTTTCTTCCCCATCAATCTCACTTCTCTCTGGGGCTCACTTTATCCTCTACCCGATTTGCATCCCACAGATGGCGTTATTCCCTCTGGTCCCCACTTCTCTGGCCAAACCTTCTCTCTGCTGACTGCATCTATTGCTGTGAGCTGATTGTCCTCTAGTTTCTCCATCTCCTGAGGCATGCTTCACACCACTGCCAGAAGAGCTGCCAGGCATGTGCCTGGGTGAAGCAAAGTGGGGAGGGGGCCTGAAATCCAGTCCTCATTCCACTGATCATTTTGGGCTTGGTAGAGCTGTGTCTGCCTAGAGAGAATACCTTCCTCTAATCAGCACAAAGACACCCTATGGGCTCACAGAGGAGCTGGCTACCAAATTGACCTTTCTAAAATAGCTGACCATCTCATTCCTCTTCATAATACCCTTCAGTGGGTCCTATCAGCTAAATGCCAAACTCCTTAGCATGGAATGCAAGCAAACCCTCTAAGGCCTAGCCTGCTTGTCCCAGCAGCATTTTAACGAGGGTGATCATATGATTTATTGTCCAAAGTATTCCTTTCAGAATACTTCTGAAAGGAAGGAAGAGCTGCTACTGATTATGCCAGGGCAATCCACTGCAGTGCCTGGGCACTTATTTGTAACCTACCATTCCACACCTTGGATTCATTCACTGTGGTAGTACCAACCCGCTGGTAGTTTTCTATGTGCACCTTGTTATTTCCCGATTAAGAGGTTTTGACAGAGTTATTTTGACAACCTTGTTGTGAATCTGAGGACATTTTGATTCCTTTTTCTGATTAAACATTAAAACATGAAATCCATGCATCCTCAAGTCAAAATCCCAAGTCCAAAATGATCACAGCCTAAACAATGATATTAAAACATCTAATTTACATTATTCTATGGTCTGGTTACTTGATTGTAGTATGAATACTTCATCTGCTTAGAACTTGTATTCCTTCTTCCTCATTTTCCTGCCTTTCCTGGCTTATGTCCACTTATTGTTCAAGATATCTCAAGGAATTTTTCTACCAGTTACTTTTCCCTGATATTTCCTGGTTGGGCTCAGTGCCCATCATCTTGTTCCCACAGCAACCTGTATACGTTTTTTAGCATACCTAAAAAAAAAAAAATGTGTTGAAGTCATGAGTTCAGGCCTGCCTTGCTTATGAGACTATTATGTCCTCAAGGCAGGAAGCCTGTCTTATTAATTGTTTTATCCTCAGTGCTCAGCACGGCTCTTCACAAATAATAGAATGTTAATAAATATTCCTTTACATAGGCTGATTTGATCTCCTTGTAATATGAAGTGAAACGTGCCTGCCCCTTATTTCCTGGGGAATTTTTTAGGGTACTAGTGATGATTTGTACCTAGTTGGAGCCTTCAGGACATTGACTTTTGGCATGTTAAAGTTGTAAAGCCTATTGTTATTTTTTTATACCATAGAATCATACACAAAGAAAATACACGTGCATAATATTCACATATGTTTTGCCAAAAGTGTGAACGGTGATGTGTTAAACTTGAGTTTTTCCATAAACAAAATTGTCCTGAGGGTATGGAATAGTAATTCCTGTTTAATGCAATGAAGGATCATATAATCCATTAAATAATAGTATTCCATTCTTGCCTTATTTTCTTTCTTTTTTTTTTTTTTCTTTTTTTGAGGTGGAGTCTTGCTCTGTCGCCAGGCTGGAGTACAGTGGCGTGATCTTGGCTCACTGCAAACTCCGCCTCCTGGGATCAAGCGATTCTCCTGCCACAGCCTCCCAAGTTGCTGGGACTACAGTTGTGCACCACCACACCTGACCAATTTTTGTGTTTTTAGTAGAGATGGGGTTTCACCGTGTTGGCCAGGATGGACTTGATCTCTTGACCTCATGATCCGCCCACCTCGGTCTCCCAAAGTGCTGATATTGCAGGTGTGAGCCACTGCGCTAGGCCTCTTGCCGTATTTTCTAAGCTCTCTGGATCTGGCATTTTGAGCCAAGGTGATCAATGTTATCCTAAAGTTACGTGTTTGTTTTACAAGCCTAATGTCTGTTTCCATTTCTCTAGAATGTTTTGGACGTTTAAAGAATGGTTCTGGTTGGAAAGATTCTGGCTTCCTCCAACAATAAAGTGGTCAGATCTTGAGGATCACGATGGACTCGTCTTTGTAAAACCTTCTCATTTATACGTGACAATTCCATATGCTTTTCTCTTGCTGATTATCAGACGTGTATTTGAAAAGTAAGTAGTATTGTGTCTTTCCTTCCCATTCCCCCTCTTTGCTCTAACATTAGAATAATACAGTCTTAGGCTTAGTGAGATCCTTAAAGAATCTGTTGTTCAGAGGTTGCCACTAATGGGCTACAGATTCTGGGGATGAGTTAATGTAGTCAGATGCGCTCCAAATGTTATTTAAAGGCTGAACAACAAAAAATTAGAAACATGGATCCCACTGAGTGCTTTAGTTTTATAACGAAGAAAATCAAGATCAAGAGAGGTTGTGGACCACAGAGCTTATTAGTGTCAATGACAATACGGGGACCCAGTTCATCTACTCTTCCATGGTGTCTGACAATGCATGTGCATTCCCAGAAAGGTTGTGCTAGAAGAGTCTATGACTCAGGAAGCATTAGCATCTTCAAATGCCTATAAAATAACAAAAATGGCTCATTAAAGTCTAAGCCAAATATTGCTATATAGTATAGCTTATTTTAAAGGTTTATTTAAAGGTTTAATAGCTGCCCTTCATTCTAAAGTGCAAGGAAATCAAAGAGAAAAACTATCAGTTTGCTTTCTCAGAAAAAGTAAACTTATTTTTTTCTTGATTTAATTTAAATGGATATTATTTCCAGCCTTTTTATTAAAATTGTACTAGTGTTATGATAACAGTAGATAAATGTTCATCTATAATCTCTGTAGTTGACTGTATTTCAAAAAGCTGTTATTAGCACATTAATTTATTTGGAGCAAAGAGAATATTCAAATGTCAAGAGTTGGAAAAACTTGAGACAAAATCTGATAGAGATCATTTTGTCCAAGACTAACTGTAATGCAGATCATATGTTTATAAACATTTGCAGGGTCCTTATCTTGAGAGCTAGTTTAACCAACTCTGTTTCATGAACTCTTGAAAAAGTTTTTGTACAAACAACAACTTCACTGGGGCCAACAGTGTGCTATTCCTATTGGGAGGAAAAGAAAGCCCCTGGAAACCACTAAACCCTGGCTGAGAACATTTGAAAATGTACTTCTTTTCTGACAGTTAATTCTACTTTTTACTCACATATTTGGATATGTCAAGAATGCATAAATAAAGTAGAAGAATTACTATCCTGAAATACTAGCTGTTCTTGCATTGTATCCGGTGATCTTTGAATTTGGCATCCAGGTCCATTACTTATTTCCATTGCAGATTTCCTACTTTTTGGTGGACAGCTCCATTTTTCACAGTTTGGCCAGGACTGTGAGCCAGAAACATCTTTAGGTTGCCAAAGCAGCACAGCTGTGGAGGACCAGCTTGTTGCGTCCCTGTCTTGGCCTCTCCAACAATCAGGAAGGAATCCAACCCTCTCTTAATTCCTAGGACCATTGTTGCTTCTTCTCAAGGGATTCAGTATAGTCTATATTCTCTATTCTATCTCCTTATAACTTCAGCTCCCAATAACTCACTCTCAGCTTTTTCCATTGTGACGCTGCAGAAAACTATGTGTTGCTTCACTAATGCCATGTCTCTTTTAATGCCATAGAAGGAAGGAAAATTTAACAGGGAGAGAGGTCATACTTTTTGAAGTATAAGTTTATGTTTTTTTCCAGGGCTTCTATATCATTAGTGGGAGATTGAACCACTTATATCATAAATAAAATATCACTTATACCTTATATTTGAATAGGAGTTTATAGTTTAAGAGCTACCTAAAATCACAAATGGTGTGGTCTCAGTCTGCAGGTGTGGAAATGAGAGGTAAATGACCTGGCCAGGGTCACACAGTTAACGTGTAAGGGGATGGATCTGGGACTCGAACCCAGGAGCTCAGGTTTAGGGTTGTTGGTTTTTTATTTTCTGACTGTTTCAGTAATTCTTAGACTTTCACAGCGAAAGACTCCTGATGGCAGAAGAGAGTACACAAATGTCTCTTGGGAATACAGAAAGCAAGCTTAAAGAGATAATAGCAAACATAAAAATGTCTGAACTATTTAAAAGTTCATGTAAATATAACCCTACGTTTCAGCATATCCTGATATATTTAACACAAGAAAGCTTCCTTCTTTTGTTCTAGATTGTATTTATGTACATCTTCTCATTCTATGAAGTGACCAAGAGTTGTGATTTGGCTGGTTCATTATTGTCCTTTAGTACTAGCCAAGAACTATTTAAGATCAGAAATTAATGTTTCTTCCTAGAAAATCAAGAAGAGAGAGACAGACAGATGAGAAACAAAGAAGCAGATAATTTGAATGTAACTGACATTTACTTTGTATTTAAGATTTTCTTTCCTTGAAAGTTATAGTTTGTGGCTTATGTTTTGTTTTTTGTTTGTGTGTGTGTGTGTGTGGCTAATGTTTTGATTTTGATTTTGTCCAGACTACTAGTTTCTAATTAGTTTATCTTCTGTGCATTCTTTTATGTGTCTGAAGTGTGATTTAAAAGAAACCTAACCTGCTCAAATATCAACACTCGTGGAATAAACACATTGTCTCAGAGTAAATCATGGTCCCAGAAGAGTCCAAGGCAGAGGTGCAGGTGGTAAAATCAGAAAGACACATTTTTATTATTGTTGTTACTTAATTATACACGAATAGATTCTCCACCCCAGCAACATAAGGTCATGATGGGGCAGTATGTCCATTATTCTTCAAAGAAGGGTAGGGTAGCTGGAGTAACCTATCTGTAGCGACTTACATAAATTGAAGAAGTATTGTTAGTAACTGTCCCAAATGGAAATAGTCTTAAAATATGCACATTAGACTTTTTCATCTGAGATCTACTTTGCTCCTAATATTTTGTTCACACATAAAAACAAAAAACAAAACAAAACCTCTGAAAAACTCTGCTCACGGAGCCTCTAAATCCTTAGGAACTGGGAATCAATCTTATGCCAATAGGCTAGTGTATCTATTTAGGAGAAGTATTTAAATGTAACATGTCTAATATCTGCCTAGGGATACATTCCTTTTATTCTATTAAAATATTAAAAATAAAGGGAGATATGGGATATCTAGGCTTTTGGTTCCCAGGTAACTGATGGGGTGCTAGACAAAGAGGGGGCCGTCTGGGTGTCTGAATGGGTTTGTCTGAAGGCTCAGTTTTGCAATAGTAGCAAACCTAAGGGACTCATTCCCTGGTAATTAACCTAACTTTGAACCATTTACATGGGAGCAGATGTTCATTCTTTTTTCTTCCTCTCAGACTTTTTTTTTTCTATTCCATATCAATAAAATGAAAATTTAGGCAAGCTAGCTGGCAAGCTAATCTCTAAGTTTCTTTCTAGGGCTAAGACTTACAATTTCCCTTATCTCTTCAGTTCAATTTATCAAATATTTATTGTGCTTCTTTCTTCTCTCCTTCTTCAAAATAGATTTTTAATTAAGTGACTATTTATATTCATCTACACTTTATTAGGTGATTGATTTCCCAGATTTATTTGAAAAGGAAGGATAGCACTCAATTAGACAACTACATTTATATCTATACTCTGTTCTGTTAACAATGTTATTTTTTGGCCAGGTGCGGTGGCTCATGCCTGTAATTCCAGCACTTTGGGAGGCTGAGGCAGGCAGATCACCAGATCAGGTGATCGAGACCATCCTGGCCAACATAGTGAAACCCCGTCTGTACTAAAAATACAAAAAAATTAGCTGGGTGTGTTGGCACGTGCCTGTAGTCCCAGCTCTTCGTGAGGCTGAGGCAGGAGAATTGCTTGAACCCAGGAGGCAGAAGTTGCAGTGAGCCGAGATCACGCCACTGCACTCCAGCCTGGCGACAGAGTGAGACTCCATCTCAAAAAAAAAAAAAAAAGTTTTGTGTGTGTGTGTGTGTGTGTGTGTGTGTGTGTGTGTGTAAGAGATAGGTATCCAGTAAAACAAAAATCATTATGTCTGTCCTTGAAGTTAACAAAGAGGACTGTAGTTCTCTTTCTTGTTTAAATTAATGATTTTAACAGGTATTTATTCCTCATATCAGCAAGGATGCTATGAATGTGTATATTTATCTATGTGTATACTTACCCATATGCTATTTCTCACATGACCCTCTAGAGAAGAATGTTATGCTTCATTTGGCTTTGAGATTAGTTTTGTTTCCTTACTGTATAAATATTTGGTTTAATTCTATTTTGCTTTCCCCTCCTAATTTCTTCATTTCTAGCACTTGAGGAGATAACACTGAGTGGATATATTGAAAACACTACCCTATGAAACTATTTCCAGTTTGTGTTGTTCTAATAGAGAAAAAAAATGGATGTTTTCTGCACTAAAATTTTCCAGCTACTAGGTTGGATAAATGAACTAATTCAATTATTTATCCAAAACCCTGCCATATATACATATATTTTTCTCTCTCTATATATATATACATACACACACATAGACACACACACACACACACACACATATATGCTCTCTCTCTCTCTGTGTCTGTCTCTCTCTCTATATATATATGTCTATATAAGAGCAATCTTGAGTGATGGATGACTTTTTCATTAATTCCTTTTTTTCCCCATGCACTACTCCCATTCCCCTCTCTGTCGTGTTCTGTGTATTTGGTGATCCTTTATTTGTATGACCCAGTAAAACATGTGCTTCATGTACAGGTATCACTTGTTGACATAAATGGTATTGCGCTAAGACCTTTTCTTTCTTCTTTTTTAAAATTTAGCACTATGTTTTATGATCTCTCCACATTGCTCTGTGTACATCTGGTGCATAACTCACTTATTTTTATATGTCTCTGAAATTTAGGGGCCATTTTCAAGAGAAGTTAATTCATCTGGAAGTTGGACTGACATACATTTAATCAGATTATCTTAGGAGAGTTTTTTTTCAACTTCCATCGATATAAAAATGAATTTAAGAACTAAATGATCATTCATAACTAAAATTTTCAGCATTTAATTCAACACAAAAATTCTTCTTAAGTAAGTCCTAGAATTGACTGGCCTGGCAGAAGCTAGTACCTTTGTCAGAACTGAAGGAAGAATAGGGAAATCTCATTATTTTAAAAATATCTGCTTTATTGAGGTTTGATTTACATACAATAAAGTTCATCCAAAATTTGATGCATTTTGACAAATGTATACAGTCTTGCAAGCATTACCACGATTATGATACAGATTTCTGTCAGCTAAAAAATTCTCTTGTAATGCTTTCAGTTAATACCCTTGCTACCCACTAGCCACCAGCAATCACTAATCTATTTTCTGTCACTATAATTTTGTATTTTCTAATATTTCCTTTAAGTGAAATCATATAGATTATGGTCTTTTGTGTTCGACTTCTTTCATTAAGCTTAATGCTTTTTAGATTTTTTTCATGGTATGTATGTCAGTGGTTCCTTTCTATTGCTGAATAGTCTTTCAACATACATATATACTATAACTTATTTATCCTTTAGTTGATGGGAAGAAATTTGTGTTGCATACAGTTTTAGGCTGTTATGAATGAAGTTACTATTAACATTTGAGTACAAGAATTTGTGCAGATATATGCTTTTATTTCTCTTGGCAAAGAGCTAAAACATTTGCTCTTCAAGACACTATTAGTGTATATCCCTACAATGGAATATTGTTCTGCAGTGAAGAGGAATGCACTACAAATACATGCCGTGACATGAGTGAGCCTCAGAAACATTCAGCTCTGTGAAAGAAGCCAGACACAAGTGACCACATATTGTATAATTTCATGTATATTAAATATTCAAAAAGGCAAACTATAAAAACAGAAAACAGATGAGTGGTTGCCTGGGGCAGATGCAAGAAGAAACAGAGATTAACAATAGACATGAATGATGGAAATGTTCTAAGGCTGATTCGTAGTAATGGTTGTACAACTTAGTAAATTTACTAAGGAGTCATTTTATACATTAAAAAATTGTATACTTGAAAATATTGAATTATATGATATGCAAAATACCTTACTAGTTATCTTTTTAGGAAACATTACTGTAAATAAAATAAAAAGGCAAGCCACAGACTGGGAGAAATTATATGTAAAACATATATATGATAAAGGACTTAAATTCAGAATATATAAATAACTCAGAACTCAGTAATAAAAAGAAATAACTTGGTTTTAAAAATAGGCAAAAGATTTGAGCAAATACTTCATCAAATAAGATATACAAACAGAAAACAAGCACATGGAAAGATGCTCAACATTATTAGTCATTAGGAAAATATAAATCAAAACCACAATGCACTGGATTAGCAAAAATGTCAGAGTAAGAACCTCTGAAAATTCTTTCTTCCATAAAAGCAACCAGAAAACTAGCAAAAATTGTCACAGTCAGTTTTTTTCAGAGTTGAGAATCAGCCAACGGCTTACAGTGATGTAGGAGTTGTTATTTAAGAAAAACAGCAGAATCTTGGAAGGAATAGCAAGCTGTGTGACATTTTTAACTTGCCCTGTTCCCATCTTGCCCTCTCCATCTCTGGATAGCCTTGAAGAACCAATGGCCCACAATTACAGTGGAAACTAGCAACCTGGCTGCCACTGAAAGGAGCAGAACAGAGTAGAAGCTCCTTCAAAGCTCATTATCAGAGGACTGTCATTATCTGACCTGTCTGATGGTTCTCTGGAAGACACTACTCACAATGCTGTCTTTATCTGACCTGACTCAGAGCTCACCCAGTGAAAAAGCCTTTTCCCTGAGGGTGTTTGTCTAAAACAATTAGAGGCAATTGATTAACTTCATAACTGTCTAAGACAGTGGATAACAATTAGGGCAAACAATAAAATGACCAAAAAGCTTAAAAGGAAAACCTAGAACATGAGATGTGCATTGAAGGCTTTGAAAAACTCCAACATGTTCTTGGAAATCTAGAAGACCTGTGTAAGGGTTAATGCATGTTCATGGCTATCTGCATGCTCAGGAAAGACCTGGGAAGGCCATAAGCTCTCACCTCTGAATGACCTTTAGGCTCTGTGCAAACATTAAGTGAAGGCTAAGGCAGAGTTGCTTACTGCCTAGCTAAATGTTGAAGGTGTGCCCCAACATATGCACAGAGCTCCTCAGGAAAGACTGAGAGACTTATTGGTTCTAAGCATTTAAGGAAATCTCTGTCTAATCATTAGCTGACCACTAAGCTAACCTAATAAAGCCTTCAGTGCTCACACATCACAAAGAAGACTTTACAGATTAATTCAAACAAGGGGACTAAGCCTCACATCTGTAATCCCAGCACTTTGGGAGGCCAAGGCGGGTGGATCATGAGGTCAGGAGATCGAGACCATCCTGGCTAACACAGTGAAACCCCATCTCTACTAAAAATAAAAAAAATTAGCTGGGCGTGGTGGTAAGCACCTGTAGTCCCAGCTACTCAGGAGGCTGAGGCAGGAGAATGGCATGAACCTGGGAGGCAGAGCTTGCAGTGAGCTGAGATAATGCCACTGCACTCCAGCCTGGGCGACAGTGCAAGACTCCATCTCAAAATAAATAAATAAATATATATATATATATATATGAAAAGAAAAAAGGTGACTAAGCAAACAAATGAACAATGACAAATAGCAAAAACAACAAACTTTGGGGAGGAGAAATAATCTGATTTTTATAGATGCCACCTTATAGTATTTAACATGTCCAATTTTCAACAAAAACTTATGAGACATGGAAAGAAACAAAAAATTATGCACTATACACAGGAAATATAGCAATTATTGCAAATGTTTCTGAGAAAGCCTAGATAGTGGACTTATTAGAGGCTTTAAGTCAACTATTTTAAATATGTTCAAAGAACTGGAGAAAAACATGCTTAAGATCTAAAGGAAAGCATGAAAACAATGTCTCACCAAATCAAGAACATCAATAAAGTAATTGAAACTATAAATTATAACAAAGAACCAAATAGAAGTTCTAGGGTTGAAAACTACAATGACTGAAATCAAAATTTCATGAGAGGCTCAATAGCATATTTGAGCAGGCATAAGAAAGAGTCAGCAGTGTGAGGAACAGCAAAATAAAAGAGAATGAAGAAAAATAGTCTTAGAGACTTGAATACCAACATACACATAATGGGAATTCCAGAAGGAGAGAAGAGAATAAATAGGACCCCAAAAATGTGAAGAAATAAATGGCCGAAAATTTCCCTGAATTCTGAATCTGCATATCCAAAAAGCTAAACAAACTCCCAGTATGATACATTTAAAGAGAACTACATCTCCATATGTCATAATCAACTTGTCAAAAGCCAAAAAGAAAGAATCTTGAAGGCAGCAAGAGTGGAGCAACTCATCACATACAAGGAATTCTCATTATGATTAGGAATCGATTTCTCATCAGCATCTATGTAGGCCAAAGGCGGCGGAATGACACATAAAAAGTGCTGAAAGAAAAACACTGTGAACCAAACAAAACTCTCCTTCAAAATGAAAGAGAAATTAAGACATTCTCAAATAAACAAAAACCAAGAGAATTCATTACTAGCAGGCCTAGCATACAAAAAGTTTGAAAGGAGGTCCTTCAGACTGAAATGAGAGTACACAAGATAGTAACTCAAATCCACATGAAGAAATAGCACCAGTAAAAGTAACTACATAAGAAAATAAAATGATAGTATAAGCATATTTTTTGTTTTTAACACTTTCTCCTATCTGATTTAAAAGGCAATTGTATAAAACAATAATCTAAATCTGTGTTGATCAGAACACAATTTATAAAGATGTAATTTGTGAGACAAGAGCACAAAGAAGGGGACGGGGAATGGAGTTTTTTAACCCTATTGAAATTAATTTGATATTAATCTGAAGTAAGATATTATAAATTAATATGTCAATTATAATCCCCAAGTGAATCACTAAGCAAATAACTTTTAAAATAGTAAAAAACCAAAAAGACAAGAAAATTAAAATGGTCCATCAGAAAATATCTATTTAACACAAAATAAGGTAGTGATGGACAAATAAACAAAAGGGCATAAGATGTATAGAAAACAAATAGCAAAATGGCAGACATAAATCCTATTTTATCAGGAATTACTTTAAATGTAAATGGATTAAATAATTAAAGCCATAGATAAAATAGGAAAACACGATCCAACTATATGTTGTCCACAAAAGACACCTGTTTGTTTAAAGACACAAATAGGTTGAATGTAAAAGGATGGAAAAAGATATACCATGCAAACAGTAACTAAAAGAGGACTGGAGTAGCTGTACTAATATCAGACAAAATGTAATTTAATAGATTTCAGAATTGTTACTACAGACAAAGGACATTTTATAATAATAAAAGGGTAAATCTGTCCAGATGATATAACAATTATAAACATATACACACTTAGCAACAGAGTTCCAAAATATGTGGAGTAAAAACTGACAGAATTAAAGGGCAATCAGGCAAGTCAACAATAATAGTCGTAAACTTCAATACTCACTTTCTATAATTGACAGAACAGCTAGGCAGAAGATTATAAACAGGGAAATAGAAGACTTGAACAATATTGTAAACCAGCTAGACCTAACAAACATCTATAGAACACTCTACTCAACAACACCAGAATACACATTCTTCTCACATGCACAAAGAACATTCTCCAGCATGATTACATATTAGGCTACAAAACAAGTCTCAATAAATGTGAAAGGATTTAGATAGAAAGTATGTTTTCCAACCACAATGAAATAAAATTAGAAATCAATAACAGCCAGGCACAGTGGCTCATGTCTGTAATCCCAACACTTCGGGTGGCTGAGACAGGAGGATCACTTAAGACTAGGAGTTGGAGACCAGCCTGGGCAACATAGCAAAACCCTCAGCTCTTAAAAAAAAAAGAAATCAATAACAGAAAGAAATCAAGAAATTAACAAATACATGTAAATTAGATAACATATTTCTAAATAACCAACCAGTCAGGGAAGAAATCACAAGGTAAATTTGCAAATACTTGAGATGAATGAAAAAGAAAATGCCATACTAAAACTTAATAGAATGCAGCAATAGCAGTGTTTGAAGGGAAACTTATAGCTGCAAACACCTATATTTAAAATGAAGAAAGACCTCAAATCAATAATGTAAAGTTCCACCTTAACGGACTAGAAAAATAAAATCAATCTAAATTTAAAGCAAGTAGAAGATAGGAAATAATAAAGATTATAGTGGGAAATCAACAAAAACCACTACACACCCAGTAGAATTGCCAAGGCTGACAGTACCATGTGTTGGCAGGGATATGGGCTAACTGGAACTCTGACAAATTATTGGTGGGAATGCAATATAGTACAGTCACTTTGGAAAACAACTTGCCAGTTTTTTATAAAGTTAAATGTATAATTGCCCTACCACCCGTCAATCCTATTGTTACGTATTTGCCCTAGAGTTGTGCCATTTTTTTGTATGTTAGAACTTGAAATGGGAATGTAGTAATTTCTTTAAGATAATAACACCAAATAAAACATTTTCTAACAAAATTCCTATTTATTTTATTCCTCGGGAGTCTTTAAAATTCTAAGTAGAACAGCTTATTCTAATTCCTAAATCTTATCTATAAATATGTTTGGATTAACATAAAATGCATTTTAGAATTGTGCAAGTGTTTTTTTTTTTTAATTATTGCTTTTTTGTATGGACTGAAACTTTTCTGCCCTGAGATTTTGGCTGTACGTAGCCCCAGTGTCAACATAAACAAATGATTGATTTCATTAGAAACCTAAAGTTACAGCTTTAATTTTCTGGTGTCATTGTGGATTTATTCTTAGATTTTGAACTTTTTTTCTTTTCATATTTTTGTAGATTTGTTGCTTCACCTCTAGCAAAATCATTTGGCATTAAAGAGACAGTTCGAAAGGTTACACCAAATACTGTCTTAGAGAATTTTTTCAAACATTCCACAAGGCAACCATTGCAAGTAAGTACAAATTCTTTGCTTTTCGATTTAAAAATCTTCTTTCTTAATGGTTCAATTATCTATAGCTTACCTTGTGTGTGCAAGAAATCTATTCTAGTTGACCAGCAAATGATCTGGATTCACTTGGATTTATTATTTCTTTGTTCTGTTGACAGGTTTAGAACATCCCAAGTGTGATACATATGATAATATAAAATAACAAATGTTAACAGTTGAACTATTGTATTTAACTATAGTGTAGAGCACTAATGATCAGTGCCATAATTTGGGCATAAAGGTCAACATTTAATTTTTAATGGTCGAATATATACAAAGTATACAGATGAAGAAATATAATTGTTAGGGCAGAGAAGCCCATATCCGACAATTTTGATGATTGTGGCATCATCAAAATACATTACACACATTATGAAAATGTTCATTGGGGTCGCTTTCATGAGTAGGACTGTTATTTTATTCAAAGCCTCAACATACTCAGAAATATGCTGTGCCCCGACTATTCTCCAGAGACAATTTCTAAGAGTCACAGTTCTCTTCACAATGTAAAGTTTCCTTCATTTATGTTGTAGTGCACTGCATGCTTAAATACATTCAGAAAAAGAAAAAAGAAAAAGTTTTTAATCTAATAGTTAAAAAAATAATGTCTAAGTCTAGTATTCACTCCAGTTTTGTCATATTTCCACAGTTAAAATGACAGATGAAACAAAACTTCTCCAAAAGTGATACAACCTCTATGATGAATACAAACAGCTATCCCCAGTAATTTTAAAAATCTAGTACATATGCTAACACAGTTCTAGGATAAATAGATTTCTGAGGGTCCTGAACTTTATTTCCTGAATTAAGTTGCCTCTACTATGACAATTGCTCTAATTTGTTCCTCGTGGTTTCTCTGCACATGAAAGCACATTGAGGTTTGACCACCTCGCGTGAGATATGGTGTCCAGAATTGCTCATAGCAAGTGAGAGCTGGCTCTAACTTGTTCTGCCCTCAGCTCCTGTATTTGACTGCTTTTGTAACCTAGGGATAGTCTGACAAGCCATCTTTATATGTTTTTTATTCCCATGTGCTTTAAATGACTGCCATCATTCATCTAAATCCTTTTGTTACCACTGGTGATAATAATACCTAAGCATCCCTTTATATGTGTCAAATGGGAAATTATTTAGCTGTGTTTAAAAAAAAATAGGGCTCTTTCTGGGTCCTTTATTATCCTTCTTTGTTTGGGAACAACTAACTTTAGTAATACTTTGTATAAAATGGGAAGAACAGTGCTATAATACCAATTCGTTGCTATCCTTGCTATTGCTAAGAGCTTCTAGTCAGCTTTTCAGAATATTTAAAATTATCTAGCAAATTTGGTCCTTACCAAGCTTCTCTGCTATGGAGAAAAAATGGCCATGTGACAAAGGAAAACTAAGGATAGCTGAAAAGGTTTATAGGGTGGTAGTCTTTCTTTTTCATGATTAAGATGAGGAAACTTAAGGCCCAGCCAAAGGAAAATGAGTGGTCCTGCTGCTAATGAGTGGCTGAATCAAAAGCTAGAACCTGGCCCATACTTCCAGTCCAGTAACCTTTCCACCATGCTACAGTGAGTTCTTTATCTGTAAATGGAATGTTAAAAATATATTTTAAAGACTGGTGCTGTGTTTATAGTAATTATTCTAACTCAACTGACATTACAGTATGGTTTAATAAAGACAGAATTTTGACATTTGCATCCAGTAAGAAGGAAAAAAAAGTGGCTGGGCGCAGTGGCTCACGCCTGTAATCCCAGCACTTTGGGAGCCCGAGGTGGGTGGATCACGAGGTCTGGAGATCGAGACCATCCTGGCCAACATGGTGAAACCCTGTCTCTACTAAAAATACAAAAATTAGCTGGGCGTGGTGGCGAGTGCCTGTAATCCCAGCTACTTGGGAGGCTGAGGCAGGAGGATAGCTTGAACCAGGGAGTTGGAGGTTGCAGTGAGCGGAGATTGCGCCACCACAGTCCAGCCTGGTGACAGAGTGAGACTCCATCTAAAAAAAAAAACAGTTATATATCACCCCCAAAGTGTTAGCTTCATCTATTGAACCAAAAAGGTGAAGGAATATAAGATTCCTAAATTATATTGCTCTGAGATTAAAAAACTGAGGCAGTATTCGTATAGTATATCAAGATAACAATAATTTGGCCAGCAAAATGTCCATAGCCTAAAAGCACTAGGACTTAGGAAGATAGAATGTAATACAGGAGGACAGAGTTCATGACTTAATAGCAATTGCAGATACAGAAACAAACTCGTCTCACCATACCTACCACATTAACCTGGCCAGTGTCATGCAGATAGCACTTTGCTTAATTATGGCTGAGGTAATAAGACAAATTGCTGGGTGGATGAAAAGCAGTTTTGTACTGATTCAAGATTAGGGTATTACCACTAAAAAAAAGTATTCAAAACCTAAACAGTAGAATATTGCATTGGTAATATTTGTAGATAACACCTGACTTGATTGAAACAATGGAGTTCACAGACCCAAGGATGCTTCTTCAGCAGCTATAGACTGCACCAGGAAAACAAAACACTTCCATGCATATGACATCTACTGTGGGCTGGTTAGCACAGAAGGGCATAACATGGTATTGATGAGGCCTAAAATACTATACACATGAGCCTCAGTGAGACTTTTGGTCTGTGATATTGCACAGTTCTCTTATGATTGTATCTATGCAGGTGTGTGTCTGATGCGTGTGTATGTGTGCATATCAAGAACAACTTCCAGATGTTTGGGGTAAGACCAACAACTCTGACCAACAGATCAATTATAGTGCTATAGATAACATGTAGTAACAGTGGAACTTATTATCTAGCCCTTTCCTTAGCAAAATAAAAAATAATTATATATATATGAACTGATGCAGAACAAGTAAGTTCTGGAAGAGATCTGAAGAAAACGTGGCACTGTGAGACTGAACTCAAGCCAGTTACTACACTCAGTAAAGGTATTCCAGTGTGCTAGCTTGAGTCATTCATAGATTCAAACATTTTTAGAGCAAAAACCTCTTCTAGTGCTATTTATTGTACAGGGGAGACATGTGAGAGCCAAAGAGGTAGGGTGACTCCTCTACTGGCACAGAGGGTTCCCTTTTCAGTCCAGAGGCCAGGTCTCTTGGCCCCATTCAGCACTCCTCCTTTAGGCCACTCGGCCTCTCCTTGAGGCTGTGCCTGAGAGAGACCTTTCCTGCATGTTCCAACCCACTTCTGAATGTTCACAGCAATAGGTAGTGTAGAGGCTAAAAATACAAATTGTGAGGACAGACCATGTAAGGTTAGAGCCTGGCTCTGTCACAGACTTTCTGTGTGGAGATGGATAGATTAAACTTCCCATGCCTCAGTTTCCTCTGCTGTGAATTGAGCATAATTATATTGCTTATCTCATAGGGCTCTTGTGAGGATCAAATTAAGTTAATACATATAAAGTGCTTAGAATAGTGCCTGGCACATAGTAGATGCTCAGTAAAGGTCAGCTATTATTATTTGTACCATTAACTTTGCGCCTGTCATGCACTGACTTCCAAAGGAGCGTGTTTAAGCATGTCTTCCTCACTCAAGGGAATTGTCACGTTGTTTCTTAATCATGCTTGTTTTTGTTCCCATGACATCTTGCACTATTTTCTGGTCATTACAGATGGTCGATAAATGCTTCATGTTTCACACATTAATTCAAGAAAACACTTTTGGACACTTGTTTGCAAGGAGTTTTCTCTCTTAATAATATCATAGTGCATGAGGCCAGTATTCACAAGACTGACTTCCAACTAGATTCTTCTGTACTCCAAAATAGAAAAAAAAAAGCTTCGACTCATAAACAGTTACTGTCTTCCATATATGTTTATTAATAATTCATTGGGCAATTATTTGCAGAAGTCATGGGAGAATAAAATTGAGTTGTTCTAAGGTCCGAGAACATTCCAGAATAAAGACAAGGACTTTAGTTTGTTTTGCTCACTACTGAATCTCCCACACCTAGATGGTGCCTGGCACCAGTGCTTAGAGACTCTTTAAATCCTTTCAAATGAATGAATGACAAAACACTTGAAATAGTAAAGCTAGGCCCAGAGCCCCTTCGGTCTGAGCACACAGAGTGTAGTGCAGCAGCATGCCAGAATATGTCCTGCTGTGCACCAGCCAACAGAATTTGAATTGTATTCTCCATGTCGGGGGTCTGTTCGTGTTTGCAAATTATGTTAAAAGTAAAGGAATACTTTTTTCTTAAATGATTTGTAGTCCATGGTTTCCTTTCTGTGTTTGGTCATAAAATCTCTAGCACTGACACAGCACTCAATAGTTTCATTAGCACATTCCAATCCCTTGGTCCTCAAATCATCCCTCGGAGGTGGGTAGCAAACATTCTCTTAATATCCCATTTTCCATGGGGGTCAAAGTGCGGTGCTTACACCTACATAGCTAGGAGGTAGCAGAACTGGATCTTCTGTTTTCAGCTTCCTGCCCTTCCTACAATATCCGATTGCTTTGACACTGCAGTGTTCTTTCCTTCCTGCAAGGGAACATATAAGATAATTTAGCAGAAGCTATCCGGCTGGTCACAGACTTTTGGGTATTCAGCCATCTGGCCCACAGGCAGGCTTTATTTGGCCCTCACAATACTCATCCACAATTGGTTTAAATTTACTTTGAGGGATTGGTCAACATTTTAAAAAACCTAGTGATTTCTCATCAAAATCCTGGGTCTGCACGTTTTCTCTGGAAGCGTCAGCCAGATCTTGGTCATACCTGGCCTTTTGGGACATGATGTGTGCTTCTCTGCCTGCTGTATCCATACGGCTCCCACTTCTTTCCTCAGCACTGAAGCTGAAGGTCAGTTTTATGCCATTTTATTTTTCACAAAATAGAATTAAGAGGAAATGGAAATGTTTCTTTTATTTATGTATGTATTTATTTATTTAGAGATGGAGTCCTTCTCTGTCGCCCAGGCTGGAGTACAGTGTCACAATCTTGGTTCACTGCAACCTCTGCCCCCAAGATTCCAGCAAGTCTCCTGCCTCAGCCTCCCGAGTAGCTGGGATTACAGGAGCCTACCACCACGCCCAGCTAATTTTTGTATTTTTAGTAGAGATGGGGTTTCACCATATTGGCCAGGCAGATCTCGAACTCCTGACCACCTTCTCGGCCTCCCAAAGTGCTGGGATTACAGGCGTGAGCCACCACACCCAGCCAGAAATATTTCTTATTCTTACTTGGGAAATAAGAAATCAAGAGGGCTGGCATTTTTTATGAGCATATTTCTTTGTGGACGTGGAGATGGTTACCATAGGTTTAAAGTACAAAACTTGCCTATGTTAAAATCCCACTGTGAAACAGACCTGGTCCATTTGGTCATTTATGTTTCTTGTCTGGCTTGGGGAGACCTTCGAATTGGTAACATTTGAGCAGATCTATCATTCATATTGTTTCCAATTTTAAATCATAGCCTACAACTTCTACTTCCCAAAAGAGAAGCAATCATCATCATCATATTTTGCAATTGTTATTTTTGTTATTGAAATTATTTTGGATTAGTTTGAAATAGGCTCTCTATATAATTAAATGTAAAAGTGGATGGCTAACACTGGTTTGAGTTTTTCCTGCATTATCTTCTGGAGCTGTCAGAAAGATCATGTGAAATAACAAAATGCACTAGCCTAAGTTCTCGTCCACACTTTGCTACTAATTTTAGGTTTTGGACAAGTCACTAAACTTCTTGGGGCCTCAGTTCCCCATAGGAAAAATGAGGAGATTGGATTTTATTGGATTTGATTTATACTATGCTACTCTACCTGGCTCCTGGGAAGTCCTAAGCACATTTTAGCTGAGCGAGTGAGCTCACACATGCAACTTGAATGCTGGGTTGCTGCCAACGTATGGAGAATTGATCTTTCTCAGTAACTTAGAGAGCTGGGATAGTCACATTTTGTTTTTTGGTATGTGTGCATATATGTGATTCCATAAGCAAAAGAGGTAAATTCCCTGGCTCCAGGTCTCATGACAGAATTTCTCTCATCCCCAGTACCGAAGCTCTTGTAACTCAATCTCCGTCTCCTGTCTGCCTGCCAGTCTGACTCTGTTCTTTATCACTCATTTATTCGTTTCAACCCTTTTCAGACTGATATTTATGGACTGGCAAAGAAGTGTAACTTGACGGAGCGCCAGGTGGAAAGATGGTTTAGGAGTCGGCGGAATCAAGAGAGGCCTTCCAGGCTGAAGAAATTCCAGGAAGCTTGGTAAGGAGGATGGGCCAAGCTTTAGGAATGCTGCCGTCCTATCTGGAGCAGAGTGGTCCTTGCAGAGAGAATACTGCCGGAGCAGCAGAGGGAGGGTTCAGACCCAGCTCTGTCACCCACCGATGTGGTGTTTTAGGCTCCTCACATATTTGCCTTCTCCGCTTCCTCCACTCCTTTATAAATCAAGTAAGCTCTGAACTCTATTTATCGGGCCTCCCGAAACAGAATAGGTTCAGACAGACTCCCACACTATGAACTCTCTAAGATGAACAGGAGACGTTATGTACTCAGCCTGAAACCCAGAAAAATCATAAAAATGTCTTAACTGGTGTTTCTCTTTTCTTAGGGTCAGGGTTGGCCCTAGGTCACCAGACTTTATCACCTATATCCAACCATCACAATTGTAAGAGCAGAGAATGTCTGCAAAGACGTGTGTTCCCTCTCAGAACACTGAGAAGGCCTCTCTGTGTGGCGTGGCTCCTGACCCCAGCCCTCCTGTAGGGTGCACAGCCCATCCTCTTGGTTTCCCAGGATTTTTAGTAGAGGTGGTCAGGAGATCAAGACCATGGTGAGACCCCATCTCTACTAAAAATACAAAAAATTAGCTGGGCGTGGTGGCGGGTGCCTGTAGTCCCAGCTACTCGGTAGGCTGAGGCAGGAGAATGGCATGAACCCGGGAGGCGGAGCTTGCAGTGAGCCGAGATCGCGTCATTGCACTCCAGCCTGGGGGACAGAGCGAGACTCTGTCTCAAAAAAAAAAAAAAATTAATAATAATAATAATAATTATTATTGATCCTTCTGCCAATGATGTGAGACAGTCAGGGAAGTTGGGGCTATCCTGTTTCAATGAGAAAATGCGCATCCATCTTGTTTAAGGGTCTCTTAGGTGTTTGAATGGCTGTTGCATTCACATCTTCTGACTCCTATTCCGATACTATTTCTTGTTCTATCATACTGCCCCTGGCACCTAATGCTTACCTCCCAGCAAGCAGAGGATCCTTAAATTGAGTAATATTTGGGCATCTGGCCCTGTCAGTAAGCCTACTAAAATTCTTCCAGAGTTCAGGCTGGAGAAGGGAATTTTGAGTTACCCTTATCGATCAGTCAGGCAATGCAGAGGTACAGGTTAGTATCTTTTCTGTGCATAGCACTGTCCTAGATTTTGTGGCGTTCTAGATTTTAAGAGGGGGGTAACATGTGAGTCATGATTACCGGCCTTAAACAGTGAATTAGGGAGGCCAGATTATCACACACAAAACCACAACATCTATTGTCGCGCCACCCCAGTGGCACGTGGGAGTGTACACCAGCAGATACAACATCATGTTTAGATGTGTCGTGGGAATGTAGAGGTGATGGCATCAGCATGGCTGAAGTAGTTAAAGAAAGGCTTTCTAGAGAAGGGAAGACATAGGTTGGACCTTGAAGAATGGGTCAGATTGCCAAAAGAAAAGAAAGCAGGTTTGAGGCAGTATTTTCAAGTAAAGCAAAGACACAAAGCAGGAAATTATGCAATATATTCAGGACACAGTAAGTGCGCCCATGAATAAAATTTAAGCCTTATCTTATTCTTTAGCAATGTCACATGTTTATTCTAAGTTAAAAGTTATTATGGACTAGATAAACAGACTAAACCTAGTGCCATGTTGTTTAATTGTACAGGGACTCTGCTTTTTAAAAATCAGCTATGGGATGTGCTACAGAAATCATAGCATGAGTTACCTAACCTCAAGCCTTTTGAAAATCTCCGGGCACTTATTTCTTAACACCAGCTCCTAAAATTACTTTCCAACAGGCAAAAATTCCTTTGTAACATCCAGATGGATGAGCCTCCAGGCACGTTGAGTTCAGTGTATTTGTTCGTTGGTGACTTTCTTTCATAGTGACCCTTGTGCCCTATTCCACAGCATTCAGGATTTTAATACATAATGGGTCTTTTTTTAAAAAAAATCAAATTCCACATTAGCTGACCACTTTTTCATTTTAAAATACAGATTTCCACCTAGCAATAAGAAGGAACACGAAGTCCTTAGGTATCCAGGTAGGAGAACTCCTCAGTGTGGGAGAAAGGGCTCTCCCCGGCTGGGTGGATGCGGCCTTACCCTCGTCTGATCCGTGCAGTCCACGGCCCACTCTATGCAGCGTCCCCACCACAGGCCTCCCATCTGGCCCCGGCAGTGTCTCTCACCACTCTGCCCATTCCTCCCTGGCTGCACCCTGCAGTCCCTCCTTTCACTATCACCATCGTTACCCAACCAATTCGTTTCTGAATGGTTTTTCAGTGGGTTTTCTCTCCCCCCACGTTTATGTTTATCTCATTCTTTCCTGGAAGAAAATAAAAGAAGTTTTACTCTTAGGTGAAACTAGTGAAATGACATTGACAAGGATATTATCATTCATCTTTTCAGTGAAGTGCAGCAATTCTCAAACTTTTCGGTGTCAAGACCCCTTGGTCTCTTAAAAACTCTTGAAAATCCCAAAGAGCATTTGTGTGTGTTATACCTGTTGGTATTTACTGTATTCGAAGTGAAAACTGAGATATTTAGAAAACAGGAGACTACACAAGCGCGCGTTTCATCAGTGCAATTTCATTCAGAGCAATACTGTGATCACATGTCACATGACCTCGCTTGTGAGAGAATGACAGGAAAAAAAGCAAATAATGTGTTAGTAATATTCTGAAAATATTCTGACCTCAGGGTTCTCTGGCACACACTTTGAGAATCCCTGGTTTAGGGCTTCTCTGAGTAGGATTTGTCCAGAAACATGTGAGACTTGGCTGTACTCTTGGATCTGAGCATTACTCCTCAAACTTCCATAAGTTTTATGATCTTTCTTATCTTCAATTTCCTTTAGGATATTGGCTGTTAGCAACAGTCTGTGAGAAGGGACTACTTATAGCATCAGCTTCATGATCTTGTGAAAACAAAAATGTGGCAGCACATGTGTGCGCAGCACCGTGCCCGATGGAGCTGAGAAACCAATAGATGCTTGGGAAATAAACACCAGAAGAGCACCCACACTTTTGGCTTCATTTGTGGGTTGGCTGGCCTTATCATCTCCTATATTTTGTGGGTTTTGTTTGGACAAGATAATCCAGGGAGCCAAGGAAATGCTCTCAGCAAATCAAATGAGTGCAGTAAAGTTTCAACTTTCATTTTGTAAAATGTCTTTTGGATATTTTTATGGTTCAACTTTTTGACTATTGAACCCTACTTTTTTCTCCTATCAAAACGAGCCATGAAGAAAGACTGTCGTCTAGCTTAGGGGAAATGATAATGTTCAGGAAACACTCCTTGATGCAGAGTCCAAAGACCTGCACTTCAAGTTGCAGCTTTCCTCCTTCTTAGCTACATGAGCTGGGGAGATGGCTTCATTTTTCTGATTCTGATTTTACATTTACGAAATGGGTATTTATCTACGTTCCTATGTCCTATCTTACAGGTGTGTCAAGGAAAGCACTGTAAGGCCTTACACAAAGATAAGAAAACATCTTATTTTAATATTATTATTTCTCCAGAAATCATTAGATAAAATAGACATAATTTTAAAAAACTTTTTATTTGGAACGTTGCAAGCATATATTAAAGTAGAAAGACTGCATAATGAATTAAGTGTTATTACCCATTACCAGCTTTAGTTGATGAACTCAAGGCCAATCCTATGTCCTCTCTATCCCCACTACACCTCTCCCCTACCACAGATAGCTTTGGAAGCAAATATCAGACACTGTTATTTCATTTGTAAGTATTTTAGCATGTATCTCGAAAAGATAAGAACTCTTTATTTTCAGCATAATTGCAATATCAGTATCTTCTTATGATTTTTTATTTAATAAAAGATTTTTACTTAATAATAGCAAATATTCAGTGTTTAGATTTCCCTGATTGTCTCATAATTTTCTTTACAATTTCTTGATTTGAATCAGGATCTAAATAAGATCCATTCGTTACAATTTTTTGATGTGTCTTTCCAGTCTCTTAGTCTACAGGTCTTTCTCCATACATGAGGAAAATCTTCTCTTTCAAAACCTGCTTTTAGGAGAAAAGAGTAAAGTCTGCCCACATAAAAACCTTTTAACTGGGAATTAAATGGGGATAAGAGAAATAATTAAACTTATTAGGTTCCTTCCTGATAATGCTAATATCAATCCACTCTTTATTGTGTGCCTGGAACTGGGCTAGCCATTATAATCACAATAATGGCTGCCATTTATTGTTGCTTACTTTATGCTAGACCTGTTATCACAGATTTTCAGTTCTTTCCACATTTTGAGGTAGTGTTCTTATTCTCATTTTACAGGTAAGAAGGTCAGGCCTTCTGAGGTTACATGATTTACCTAAGGTTGTAACCATCTAATAAGTGGGGCAGAGCCAGGATAGAAACTTTGATTTGTCTGACTCCAGAATGTGTGTTCTTTGTAAACTCTGCCATACCTAATCATTTTCTCCTCAAATCTCAGTTACCTTTACAAGGGAGTAAAGATTTTTCTTTCTTTTGGCAGCTGGAGATTTGCATTTTACTTAATGATCACTGTTGCTGGAATTGCGTTTCTTTATGATGTAAGTTATCTTTTTTATATCTTCGATTGGAATTTGTCTTTAATTTTTGAAATTCTTGTCTGTGAATTCCTTTAGGGTATAGTACTTTCAATAAGATAACCAGTTTTAGAGATTTCTCTCAAGATTCAAGATTTGTCTCAAATATTGCTACAGATATCTCAAGATTTTTTTATTGCTACAGAAGCAATAATACAATTGGTTTAGAAATAATTTGGTTCATAGTTACTTGTTTGAAACCATTTCCTCTATGAGACAGCACTATTTACTTATCTTAGATTCACTAGTAGTGAATTTCACAGAGATGTTATATAGGAATATGTAAGAAATACTCTACAGAGGGAGAAATACGTGCAATAGAAGCAAAAGAATATGGCAAAGGTCAATTTCCTGTGCATCTTTGCCTGCTGTAAATGACATAAGGAAGAGCTTAGGTTTTCTGCCAAAACTGACCTTTGACACCGACCACTTTATTTCTCATCTGTTGGCTCTTTTTTTTTTCTTCTTCTTTCAGAAACCTTGGCTATATGACTTATGGGAGGTTTGGAATGGCTATCCCAAACAGGTAAGTCCCCTATAACATATTCCTCCCCTTACTTGAACACCAAGATCCCTCAAATTATCTCCTTAGTTAGGTCTTGGTCCCCTGCTACTCTTTGTTCACTACTATGTCATCCCTGGCACTTTTTCTACTTGAGCTTCCTTATCCTTATTGACCCTCATTTGTCTCATTCCTTTAGTTTGTTTACAGTTAATGTAATTACATATTTGGGTTTAAATCTACCATCTTACTATTTATTTTTTACTTGTACCACCTGATGCATTTTCTTTTGTACTCCCTTCTTGCTTTTCTATGGGACAGTCAAGTAATTAAAAAAAATACTATTCTTTTTCATCCCTTATATTGACTTTTCAGTTACACATGCTTTTGTTCTTCTAGTAATTATCTTGGACATTAGTGTATATGTCCTTGACTTATTACAGTCTGATACAAATCGGTGTTCTTACCTCTTTCCACTCACTGAAAGGTAATTAGAATACACCATACACCCTCCTCCTTCAAATATTTAAAACCTTAGAAGTCATTGCTATTATTGTTTTGTAAATCGGTCAAGTTACCCTTTTTGTGCTATTCCTTGCTTCCTATATTTCCATGTTTCCATCTGGGATTATTATCCTCCTGTCTGAAGAAGTACCTTTGCTGTTTTTTTTAACGGTGGGTATGCCAGATTTTGTTTGTCAGAAAGATGTTATACTGCCTTTGACTTTTAAAGGATATTTTTGCTGGGTATAGAATTCTAGATTAGCAGTTATTTTCCTTCACTTTAAATGATGTTATTTCATTGTCTTCTAGATCTCATCAGTTCTAAAAGAATGCAGCTGTCACTTTTAGTTTTGCTTCTTTGAACATAATGCCTTTTTTCTCTTTTTGGCTGTTCCCCTCATAACACAACCCATGATGTGTGCAGTTATCATCTGACCGTTAGCCCTATGGGGATTAGGGATGGAAGGATTGGCCCAAATACTGATACTCTGGCTACTGCTATTACTGTGAGTCATAAACTACATGCTGTCTACCAAGGTGTCTACTATCTTCTACCAGCATTCATGGAACTTGTGGCAAACTAACTTGTTAGCTTGCAACTAGGGTAAAATGTCAGACACTTCACTATTCTGGATATTTTCTACTTTCCTGTTGTCCAGTTCACTGGTACTTTTCTTAAGCCATGTCTAATCTACTATTAAACACATCTTTTGAATTCTTAATTTCAGTTATTATATTTTTTGATTCTCAAATTTTTATTTTATTTTTTAATGGATCCCAGTTCTCTACTGAAATTTTCTCTTTTAAGCTGTTTTTGAAGTTATTTTAAAGTCAAAGTCTGATTAGTCTCATCTCTTGACCACCTGTGGATCTGTTTTCTCTCTTGCTCCTGTCTCCTTATGCTTCATAGCTTTTGATTAAATGACAGACACTGTATACAAAAAAGTATAGATGGTCAGGATGATATTATCTTCCTTCACAGAGGACTTACTTTCACTTCTGTTAGGTGTTAGAATAGGGCAGATCACCTTTAATCCTTGATTGAGCTGATTCAAGGTAGACTTCAGTCTTTGTGAAGGCAAGTATATTCACAACTTACCCATATTCTAGGGTATTCTTTTTCAATGATTTCAAATAAAATATTACAGTGCTTACCATGACTCCTTTTCCTTAGTCAACCTGAACACCAGTTTGCTTCCTAGTACTCTGATATTACAGCCACTACTGCTTAACTTCTGCTGTTTCTTAGTCTCTGGGCTCCATACTGCTTATAAACTGGCATATGCAGAATTTATGATATGTATAGGATGGTCTTCTTTGAATTTATTCTTAGGGCCTACAGTACTTCTCAAGAAACAGGGTTCACTTGAAATAAAGGGTTTGCTCTAGTGCATTTTTCTTCTCTTTAGGATCTTGACTCCACAGGTTCTGGATGCCCTACTTGCTCTCTGATGTCTTCAAACAGACATTCTTTCTTGTCCTTTATCCAGATTTTTAAGTTGTTCTTAATAGGAGGATTAGTCTCATACAGTCCTGTCATAGAAGAAAGCAGAAACTCTGTCTCATTCTTTTATGGCCTTATCAAGGATGAGGAGTTGACCAAAAAAATTCATTATACGTTAGCCTCAGCATTAAAGAATTCAATAAAATTAGACAATAAGGGACCTAAGAATTAGCTAGACCAAACCCCAGGCCTATCATCTTCTGTCTCCAACTTACTCATATCTTCTCAGGTGTATCAGTTATCCGTTGGTACATAACAAACCATCCCCAAAACTTAGTGCCTTCAAACAACAACCATTTATTTTCTCTTGATTTGATTGTCAATTTAGGCTAGGCTCAGCTAGGCAGTGTTTCTGCTCCATGTGGTGTCAACTGAGTTCATTCATGCATTTTCAGACAATTGGGAGGCCAGCTAGGGAATGGCTCAAGTCTATGGTGATGTCATTCATAGCACTGGCGATCAGCACCTTGATTCTCTTCTTTGTGGCCTCTTCAGCAGGATGGCTCAGGTTTCTTACATGGTACTTATAAAGTCTCTGCATGCATCACATTTGCTTATGTCTCCTTGACCAAAGACCAGGATCAAGTCCATAGTCAGTGTTGGAGGAGACTGCACAAGGGCCTAGATATCAGAAGGCAACATTCATTGGGTACACTAAGTAATATAATGTCTCAACTTAGCTAAAATAAACACCACCACTCCCACTATAAAATTGTTAAGAAAATTCTAGCTATGAAAATTTTATTATTTTATTCAGAAGATATTTTTGGAGTTCTTAAATAATTATGCATATTTTATTACTGTCCCATTTTAGAATGGGCTAATTCTGACCACCAGCCTGTCACCAGAAAAGAGATTAAGACATCAGATTTTGAGTAATATTCAAGAAACATTAATCAAAGTAAATTGTAGGACCAGCAGAAAAGACTTCCCATTGTTCCTAAGTAAAGGTTTTTAATTTTTTTAAAAATTTAAACTTGACTCTGAATAAACTGAAGGCATTTACACCTGTGGCAGTTGTATTTAATTTTTTAAACAAAACATTCAACTTGGGTTTGGAATACTTGTCTCTACCCTTTTAGAAATAAAATGCCTTGAAATATTATCTTTAATTCCTTCGTTGAAATATAAACTGAAATATCAATCAATGTTATTTTATGGAATCTGGTGGGATATAAATAGGTATAAAAGGAGGTTTTAGTGCATTAAAATGAGTTGCTTCTATGATGGCATTTAAAGTAATGAATACTCTTCTTTTCCTCAGCCCCTCCTGCCATCCCAGTACTGGTACTACATTTTAGAAATGAGTTTTTATTGGTCTCTGTTATTTAGACTTGGCTTTGATGTCAAGAGAAAGGTAAGTGTCTTATTTACAAAGCTTCTTTATCAGTTTCTTCAAAAATTCCCATCTCCCTGCCCCAAATTCTAATCTTTAAGTTGTATTTTTCTGTCCAGTTCATTGCTTTTGTGTGCTTTATAGTACATAAAATATTGCTAATTATACTCATGCTTTGGTGCCTTGGTAAACGTTTGTAGTGAAACATTATAAAAACTTTAATTTTGAAGCTCCACCTCTGTTCAATAAGAAAAAAACATTTCCTTTATATGTCTGTTTCTTGGGAACTTAATGTCCATCAGTGCAAAGAAGAAATATGTTAGTAGTATTAATTCTGCAACCACATCTTTTAGTTGATTGCAAAACCACTTCATATACAACATTTTGAAATTTTCAAAGACATTGAAAACATTTTTCCATTAATTCATCAAATATATTTATGAGGAAACCTTGCTTCGGGCATTATTAGCTTTGCTTTATGTGCAGGGAAACTCAGTCACAGGCATGCTAAATGCCACTTTTGAAGTCACAAAGTGAGGTATTTTAGGAATGGTTTGGTTGTTACTGATTCCTAATTACTAATCCAGCAAACCATGTTAAATCCTGAATGCAATCATAAGATTTTGTTGTATATGTAAGCAATTCAGATCAAATGATAAATTCTCTTGGCATATACCTCATAAACTACACCGTAAGTAAAAGGCTGGTTTGTAGCAAAATTTGTATGGTAAATACAATGACATTTAATATTAGATAAACCAGTTTAGCTTGATTAAATGTTTGTGTTGAGTGATGGTGGCCATTATAAGGGACACACTGCAGTCAACTGGACATCTTAAGACATGAGAAATCTAAGTATAAGCACATACTGTGAAAGTATCTGATAGAAATAATCTCCATTTCCATGTAACTCAATAATAGCTGTAGATTAACTATACTAACTTTAGGCTAGGAATACATCAAAATTTAATTGGTTGAGTCATTTTTTCAAGGGATAGAATTGAAAATAATCATTTTTTAGAAAGTCTTTATATACAGGTAGGTTGATCATGTATTTCACCCACCTTTGATTTTGCTGTAGTTGACTTCCCTTTTATTATTTACAGGTGCATTGAACACCTTCTTAAAAATTAAATATAAATATATGTTAAATGTCTTATAAAGATGTATCTTCAGAAACATAAAGCTATTGGGAGGTGGCTAAAGCACAGGCCCTGGAGTTGGGTCTCCTGGGTTTGAATTCGTGGCTTCACCATGCACTAACATCTTGAGCTAGTTGGTTAAACTCTCTAAACTTGATCTGCTTATCTATAAAATGAAGCTAAAAATAGTTCCTATCTCCTCTGTTTGTTGTGGGAATTAAACAGGTTAATCTGTATAAAATACTTCCTGAGGCTGGGCTCAGAGGCTCACGCCTGTGATCCCAGCACTTTGGGAGGCTGAGGCAGGTGGATCATGAGGTCAAGAGATCGAGGCCATCCTGGCCAACATGGTGAAATCCTGTCTCTTCTAAAAATACAAAAATTAGCCGGGTGTGGTGGCACATGCCTGTAGTCCCAGCTACTTGGGAGGCTGAGGCAGGAGAATCGCTTGAACCTGAGAGGTGGAGGTTGCAGTGAGCCAAGATCGCACCACTGCACTGCAGCCTGGTGACAGAGCAAGACTCCGTCTCAAAAAAAAAAGAAAAAAAAAGAAACTTCCTGATATACAGCAAGTGCTCAATAAATTGAGCTATTATTGGTATTGTATTTACTTTGGCTATGAGGAAGCTGCAATCTTTAAGTTTTTTAAACATCTTTATTGAGATATCCACATATAACACAATTAAACCATTTAAAGTATACATTCAGTAGTTTTTAACATATATTCAGAGTTGTGCAATCATCATCACAGTCAATTTTAGAACATTTGTGTCATCCCAAGAAGAAACTCTATACCATTTAGCAGTCACTCCCCGTTTCTCTCAACCTCCCCAGCCCCTGGCAACCATAAATCTCCTTTGTCTCTATAGATGTGCCTCTTCTGGATATTTTATATAAATGGAATTATATAATACGTGGTCTTTTATGTTTGTCTTGTTTCACTTACTGTAATGTTTTCCAGGTTCATCCATGTTATGGCATGTATCAGTACTTCATTACTTTTTATTGCTAAGTAATAGTCCATTGTATGGATGGATGCATTTTATTCATCCTCTTATCAGTTGTTGGACATTTGGGTTGTTTCCTCCATTTGGCTGTTATGAGTAATGCTGTGGATTCATACACAAGTTTTTGCATGAACATATGTTTTCTTTCCACCTAAGAGTGGAATTGCTGGGCCATATGGTAATTCTATGTCTAATCTTTTGAGAAACTGTCAGACTGTTTAACAAAGCAGCTACACCATTTTGCATCCCTACCAGCACTGTATTAGAGTTCCAGTTTCTCCACATCCTTGCCAACACTTGTTATTGTTCATCTTTTTTATTATAGCCATCCTAGTGGGTGTGAAATATATCTCATTGTGGTTTTGGTTTGTATTCTCCTAATGGCTAATGATTGAGCGTGCTTTCATGTGTGAATTGGCCATTTGTATATTTTCTTTGCAGAAAACCTTTAAGTCTTTATTATACTCAGTGACAGTAGCTTTCCTTAGGCTAGATTGTCTTATTTCATATGCACTAACTTATTTAATGGTTGTGTAGATTTATTATATCAATCTTTTTTTTCTTTTTGGGGAATAGGCAGGGGATAAACAATAACTGTAGGTGTACACAGGAATATGCTTGTGTGTGTATGCATTTATTGTGTGGTGGGGGGCAGTGTGTGTGTATACATATATCCAGTGTGGGATGGTATCTCAATGTTAAATGATTTCATCAACAAGAATAATACATGTCTTAGCTCCCTCACAAAGATTGTGTTTAGGAATTAAAGTAAAAGCATTTTATAAATTTCAAAACATGCAGATGTAAGTTATTGGTCTCATTATTATTATTATTATCTCTTCCAGTGATTGGGAAATAAATGCATTTGCTTAATGGCTTCCATTTTCCCTCATCTTACAGGATTTTCTAGCTCATATCATCCACCACCTGGCTGCTATTAGTCTGATGAGCTTCTCTTGGTGTGCTAATTATATTCGCAGTGGGACCCTCGTGATGATTGTACACGATGTGGCTGACATTTGGCTGGAGGTAAACGTTTGCCATTAAAAAACTAATGACAATACCATGTCCTGGGTTTCCGTAACTGCTCACAGAAGTAATTGTGAGCAATTTAGCAGAGCTCTGTGTCCTGAAAACACCCAAATTCTGAGAATATCTCTAGATTCCCAGATCCTCCAAGATTACAGAAATGAAACCTCTTAGTTTTAACTTTCAGTCCTTCTCCATGGTACTAGAGAGATGTTAATTTGTGGGATTCCACTAATATCTCTAGATTCCCAGATCCTCCAAGATTACAGAAATGAAACCTCTTAGTTTTAACTTTCAGTCCTTCTCCATGGTACTGGAGAGGTGTTAATTTGTGGGATTCCACTCCTGAAGGTTGCATGCACATGCTCACTCAGGAAGTAAGATGGGATATTTGAAGAAGGAATGGACTCTAATCTTCTAAAAGGAAAGCTTGGATTTATGACATTGAGGATTCCCAAATTTGGATGGCACCATCTATTCACTTAGGCCAATGCTTGAATACCCGTTGAATGTTCACACTCCCCGAGCCCAATCCCTTGCTTTTAAGGAGTGTAAGATGATTTTTTTTAAGGCCCTCATTTTCTAAGGGAGGAAGAGGGCTTAGAATGTTTTCTGAAGGAGTCAACATTAAAACAAGAGTCTTCCTAATCTCACCCCACACAAAATAGAAGAAACAAAGCCACATTGGGATTGTTTTCCGGACCTGTTTCTGTTCTGTTTTGATTCTTGTTGACCCCAGGCAGTGATGGAATTGTCCCCTTCTCTGCCAGATCTCTTGCTGTATTTAGAGCAACAGTTCCCAGAACTGCTGAGTTATTTATTTAAATATACTCATTTATAAAGAATCCAGGGGAAATGACGCTAACCCATTTCACATTTGGGATTACTTTTGAAGGGCTAACAATTGAATATAGGTCGCTATGGAAGAAATTAAATTTAATAGAATCTTATTCTTCTAGGTTGGGGTTTAGCAAACTTCTTGGCAAAGGGCCAGATAGTAAATTTAGTTTTGTGGGCTGCGTATGATCTCTGTCACATATTCTTCTGTGTTTTTTGTTTTTTGCTTTTTCAAATACCCTCTTAAAACCGTGAGAATCATTCTTAAGGGCTGATCGGCTTTAGCCCATGGGGGGACTGTAATTTACCAGACCCTATTGTAGAAGCCACCAGAAGTCACTTGCAGCCACTTCAAAGCAACTGGCCACTATTAAAATATCCCCTGCGTACAGAATTTTGTTTCTACCCTGTATGTAATCATCATTAGACGTGTAAATCCCATTCTAAAGGTCAAGATTATTATATGTGCTTCAGGGCAACAAATGACTTAGCAGGAGAAGGATTGTGCCGTTTTTTTCTGTATGGTGCTGTCTGCATGCAGCCCTCGCTGGTGTAATTACCTCCTTCTCTGATTGTATCTCAGTAATCCTGACAGAAGATTAAGACCACACTGGCCCTGACTTAAGAATTTTATATGACTCTGTTGCTTCTAAACCCTCATATTCAATTGCCTTTGGTGTGTGTCCAATGTAAAAACAGCTTCATTGTGTTATTAAAGGGGACTTAGATGTTCACCCTGGGAATAAACACGGAGTTGTCCTGCCACCCTCCCCACCCTTTCACTGATGTGACATGATTCCCTAAGTAACTTGGACAAATCACTTATTGTTTTGTTTTCTAGCCCCAGCTGTAACATGAGAAGTCATATCTGTCCGTTGGGGTATGTGATGAAGTTTAGCTCATTATTACCTGAAAACGTTCTGAGGTCCTTAGGTTAAAAAAAGAAGAAGAAGAAGAAAAATGAACTGTCCAATCTTAGAGGTTCCCTCATGGGCAAACTTTAAGAACAGCTTGTTGCTAATGATTGAGAATCATTCTCGATCCACAAGTCATGATCTGATGTGAGGTTCGATGAGCAAGGCTGGTACCTCCCATCAGCTGGTGGTAGACAAAATATTAAGTGGTGGCAGGGGCCTATTTGTGATGTGCTCCCAGGGTGCACAGCCCATGGCTTACTTGAATAGTGCGTTTTAGGGTTTGTTTTCACAATCAAGTTCTAATTGAACCCAGACATGGCACAACTTTTGCACCTGGCTTCTTTGAGATGGTGCCTATTCATCTTTCACATTTCTCAAGACACTGGGTCATTTCTTAGCTCTTTCTTTTGGAGAAAAAACAGCCTTCACATCTACCATTCTCACTCGTAAGTGACCTTTTTTGACTTCTTCATTCATCTTCCTGATCCTCTAAGTTTCCACATGGTCAAGTTTGGATCCAGGACCCAATATCCTGACTGATACTTAGCAAGCAAAGGGGCTGCTGTCTACCATTTCATCATTACACAATCCAGAATATGTTCTGTGTATGTTTTGCCCAAAAGTGTGTTACTTCACCCTCACAAATGGACTCACAGGGATCCTCTTCCATGTCTGTGCACATCCCTTGCTTCCCACCCAGCTAGCCCCTGATCCTTCCACCAGCCTCCCACCCCACTACAGTCACTCTGAATTTGGGCCTTTCTCTCCACACCCGTCTCCCACCCACCAGGCACACCAACCTCTCTATGTCAGCAACTGAAGCTGTTCCCTGGTGGCCCTCTGCCAACCCCACAGTCAGGCCATATTCTCACCCCTTGGTAGTATGGCAAAATATGAAAGATGCCATGTGAACCCTTTCTGGAATGTAAATGTGTTGCCTCTCTTGCTCTGGAAGAGCCTTGAGCCTCTGGGATGAAGTTGGTTCTGAAACTGCCCAAGTCTAAGCCACGTTCCCTAGAAGAGTGATCTGTGCCCCAGCAACTCCTCCCACCTCCGGCTCCCAGACTCCCACTCCCTATTCCCACCAGAAACTTCCCTCTGCAGCCCTGGACACTGCTGGATAATGCACTAGAGAGCGCTTATCAATTAACTGTCTTCTACCACACTCAGCAACCCTTTCTGCAGTTCTTTCTATTCAACACAGATAATATGAGCAGTATAGACTAGCATAAAAGAATTAGGAAAGATCAAATGCTTGAAACTTTATTTCAACCAGTTCAGGCCCCTGAGAGCTGCCTCCCAACTTTGCCTCTTCCCTCATCTGCCTTGAAGTAGCCTCCTTGACTGTAGCATTCCCAGCCCAGCTCAGGATTTCCCACTTGTCCCAGCCTTTCTTCAGTCCAGTTCTCCTCCCAGTTAAATGGAGATATGAAATAAATGCCCACATGAAGTGCATGCTAAAATTGATTATGCTAACTTAAAGTGTTTTCAAAAGACATGAGTGGTATTACAGGCATTTAAATATATTTCTAAAAAACATTATATTATGCAAAATGTCAAACATATGGTAAGATAAAGGGAATCATATAATGGACCCATCAGCTTTAGCAGTTATCAATATGGCCAGTCTTGTTTTATCTTTTGCCCCACCTGTACCCCCTACTTTCCACCCAGATTGTTTTGAAGCAAATCCCAGACCTCATACCATTTCATTTATAAATTTAACTTTAAAAATGTAGGCTATTGTCACTTTATCTGCAGTTTCTTTCTTTTTTGCAGTCTGCTAAGATGTTTTCTTATGCTGGATGGACGCAGACCTGTAACACCCTGTTTTTCATCTTCTCCACCATATTTTTCATCAGCCGCCTCATTGTTTTTCCTTTCTGGTGAGTAGACCAGTGATGTGCCCTGCCTTTGGTCGGTGTGCAGAGGTGGCCTCAGCGCATGGTTACCATCAGGGCATTGCCCTTTCCATACGTGGGTCTCCAGTTATTTGTGTCAAGTGCAGTTGGAGAAAAGAATGTGATGGAGCCATTTTTATAAATAATTAAAACAACACTCTGTGGTGTGGAAAAGGCTTATTACAACGAGAGATGGAAAATGTGTTACCTGACGGGCAAGCAGCAGCTCTTACTCTGTCTTGTTTCATGAATGTAGACCTTTCTTTGTGATTAACAACTTTTCCAGTCACTCAATGAAAAGTCACTGTCCAATCACCACTTCTCTAAAAGAGAGGTATGTTCTGTGTTACAATAATTATAGCCATTACTTGAATGCCAGACACTGGATTAGGTCCTTCCCATATCTTGGCTCTAGTCTACACAATAACTCATAAGGATGAGTATTATCACTTCCACTTCCCAGATAAGGAAAACTGATACTTGTTTATTTCATTCTCTGTGACCACTGGTTCTAATTATGGTTTGAGTATCCTTTCGATATGATTGGCTCTCGATCAGTCTGTTGATTTTGTTTAGCCACAGACCAGCAATGAAAAGCATATATTACATCTCCCATGACAATCATTTCCTTGGGAAGCATAATGTTCCATGTGTTGATTGACAGAAACCAGAGTAACATGCAGGGAAGACTTAGATGGTTTGGAAGGAACAGCTTTTAACCAACCATAATTTGGGGCTAGTCTGGGAACTTGGGATCCTCCAAACAGAAGACTTAGTGCTGTTGAAGAGCCTAGATGCAGGGGAAATGGATGGAGACTCAAGTTCCAGGCCTCATTCTTAAGTGTATAGACAGCACCCTTGGCTGGCATCCAGGGAAATCCAGCCAGAGAGGTCAGTGCCCTTTCCTGGAAGCCAGCTGCATTCTTTAGACCATGTGTATTCGGCATTTTCTGGAGAGGAACAACAGAGTGTAGTGGTTAAGTTGCTACATGCGAGAGTCCATCCTGGATTTAAATCCTGACTCCACACTTACAACCTTTGTGATCTTGAACAAGTTATACCACCTCTCTGTGCCTCAGTTTTCTCATATGTAAAATGGAAATAAGGGTTGGCATGAGGATTAACTAGTTTATGTAGTTTGGAACAATGTCTGGTACTCAGTAAAGAATCAGTAAATACTACCTACTATAATTAAATATATTAATGAGTATCTCAGAATTTGAAGTTCAACTAGAATCAAATCTAAGATAAATGTCTCAGATATTTTCCTTGGTTGATAAATCATTACCATCACTTTTACTTTGACTGAGCAAGTGTGTTTGTGAAATTTTAGTAATGGCTGGGCATGGTGGTGCATGCCTATAGTCCCAGCTACTCAGGAGCCTGAGGTTGGCGGGGGGGTCACTTAAGCCCAGGAGTTCTAGATCAGCCTGGGCAACATAGTGAGACCCTGTCTTTAAATATATATACATATATATATATATATACGTATATATATATACGTATATATATGTGTATAGAGAGAGAGAGAGAATGATAGCAATTATTGATAGAATAATATTGACTTGCTGATGACAGTTGGGCATAGCTTTTCAGTGTGACTTTCATGACACTATCAATCCAGCATTTGCCCCTCAGTTCTCCATGTCCCAAAGGCACTACAGGTTCCAATTGCCTGTTGCTGTATAACACAGCATCTGAAAGTCTAGTGGCTTAAGACAGCAGTGGGCAAACTTTTTCTTTAAAAGGCCAGAGAATATATATTTTAGGCTTTGAGGGCCACCTATGATCTTTTTTGCAAGTTTTTATTCATTTTATTTTGTTTTATAATCGTTTAAAAATGTACCAAGCCATACTTACTTAGCTCATGGGCTGTACGAAAACATACACCCAGGTTGCAGGCCGGATTTTACCCACAGGCCATAGTTTGCAGGCCTCTGTCTTAAGACAACAACATTTATTGATTATTATTATTATTTCTCATGGTTCTAGGAGTCGATTGGCCTTGGCTAGATGATTTTCACTTAGGGTCTCTTGTGTGGTTACAGTTATATGGCGGCTGGGCAGTCACATAGTGTCTAGAGTCCTCAACACATGGCTGAAGTCATATATAGAAAATCAGGCTAGGTGCAGTGGCTCACACCTATATCCCAGTACTTTGGGAGGCCGAGGCGGGTGGATCACCTGAAGTCAGGAGTTCGAGACCAACGTGCCCAACATGGTGAAACCTCATCTCTACTAAAAATACAAAAAAATTAGCCGGTGTGGTGGCACATGCCTATAATCCCAGCCACTCGGGAGCCTGAGGCAGGAAAAGTGCTTGAACCTGGGAGACAGAGGTTGCAGTGAGCCGAGATTGTGCCACTGCACTCCAGCCTGGGCAACAGAGAAAGACTCCATCTAGAAAGAAAGAGAGAGAGAGAGAGAGAGAGAGAGAGGGAGGGAGGGAGGGAGGGAGGAAAGAAGGAAGGAAGGAAGGAAGGAAAGGAAGGAAGGAAGGAAAGAAGATAAGAAAATCAGCTGGCTGATGCTGCTTGTGCTTATTGGCTGGGACTTCAGCTGGGGCTGTCCGCTGGAATACCCACAGCCCCTCTAGTTGGCCTTGGCCTCCTCATCGCATGGCACCTGCATTTCAAGGGTGAGCATTTCAAGAGAGTGCTAGAGAGATGCTGCATCTTTTTTCATAAACAGCCTCAGTAGTCACATCACGTCATTTCCAACCTTGTATTTTTCACTGGAACCAGGTCACTAAATCTGACTCATATTCAAGGGAAGGAAAACTAGACTCCATTTCTTGATGGGAGCAGTTTCGAAGAATTTGCAGATGTTTTTAAAAAGCACACACCATGGAAGCTCTCGGTCCAGGGAACTCTCTGAGAAGTTTCTGCAATATTGCTGCCATGGTTGGCTTTTGATTTAGCAATGGAGAACATTCACCTCAGACTATCCCGTGATGTCTCAAAATAAGCAAGCAAGCTTACTTACCCATAAACAATTGAGCAACACAGTGGTGCTCACTGATTGTCGGGGTAGTGCGCTGTTTTCCCACACTGTTGCCTTTAAAAACCCTACATTTAAGAACTCATTCTCATGCCAACATTTCTGGTTTTTCAAGGAGAATTGAGTTACATGTGTTTGGCATTTTCTTGATCTTTATACTGAATTCACTTGGCCATTGGAGAGGGCAGCCAGTACTCCTATTTGCTGTCTTCAAGGAGTTGGGTTGCAAATAAACCAATATGAACAGACTTGACTGTAAAATAAAACGAAACAGGCCAGGCATGGTAGCTCACGCCTGTAATCCCAGCACTTTGGGAGGCCAAGGCAGGAGGATCACCTGAGGTCAGGAGTTCGAGACCAGCCTGGTCAACATGGTGAAACCCCATCTCTACTAAAAATACAAAAATTAGCCGGGTGTGATGGCGAGTGCCTGGGAGGTGGAGGTTGCAGTGAGCCAAGATTTTGCTATTGCACTCCAGCCTGGGTGACAAGAGTGAAACTCCATCTCAAAAAAAAAAAAAAGAAAAAGTTAAAAAACAAAACAACAACAAAAACTTTTTCCTGGTAAAAATATTTCTGTACTGACGTTGACTGATTCTCATTGTTTGGAAAGTTGAGAAAAACCTCACCAAGCCATTGGAAGTTTGGCAGATCAATTTTCAATGGTCTCTGAAGGAAGTATGTCAATCAGAGAGGGAGCTTCTTTCAGGTACAGTGTACTGCTCTAGTTTAAATGGTCTTCCCACCAGCATGAACTTGCCACCAGCACAATCATCTTCATGGAGTCAAAGGGGAAAATTTAGTTCCCTGTTGTTAGCTTGGCCCCAACCCTCTGTCTAAAACTTATAACTCTGTAGATTCATTTTTCGAGGATGCTTTATTCTATCCAAATGTACTGGGATTTTACTATGGAGCAAGCAATGTGCAGATCATAGGTATCATTGGAGGGTGGCTTAACTAACCTACTTCACCATTCAGACATTTTAGAAGCACTGTGGGAGGCAGTTTGCAATCTAGTTGCTCTGTTCTTCTTTCCAGCTGCTTTTGTTGCGCATCCTGTGGTGATATACACGGTAGGGCGGGGCGAAAGCTAACTGGGGTTGTGCTCATCTGAGATTTGTCTGGAAGCCTTGAGAAGGAGAGCTGGAGTGTGTACATTTCCCTTGCCCTTTCTTTGACCTTTCTCTGATTTCCCCCAGCCTCAAGCACATTTGCATATTCTCCTGGCGAGTCTCCCTTTCATATCCAGCCACTGCACTCTTCTATTTCTGAGGATCTTATCCCATTCTCAGTCAGCATCTGCAAGAGTTAGTTACGTTGGTTTTCTAAGCACTGTTTCATTAACATTAGGCATAAATTCAAAAGCACACTGGTCAAATTGTTTTAATTTAATTGCCTGGTAACTCCATCTGTTTGCATTCCTGTTCAAAACCATTTAAATTGCAGGTGGATGTTTTTCACACTGTATTCCCAACTATTGTTCTTAAAAATGATTTCTCTAGTTTGGAATTATTGGATGTATCTATCTTCTTGAGCATTATCCAAATACCCACAGAGAGTTATTAGGCTAGAAAGACCTTTTTAAGGCCAGGCAAACCACTTCCTCTGACTACCAACAGTTCTCCTCCACAAATAATAAGAGCAGATCGTGGTTCCACGCAGGTAGGTCCACCTGAAGGGAAGGCGTGTGTGCCCTGCTTTGCTGGTTTTGCAACCTGTGAGTTCAGTGTTTGTCACAGCTGAGTGTGCAGGGGGCAGAGTGGCTTGTTGCTTCATTTCTTGAACTCATCACAGCTGGGTGTTACAAACAGTACAAGGGGAGTGAGACACAGCTTATGCCTTTCAGGAGTACATTATGGCAGTAGAGAGATCTTTGTGTCTACTCCTGTTTCATATGTTTGAAGACTATTCACATTGACCTGTGTTTCTCAGATGTCTCAAAAAGAAAAATACAAAACATTTTCAACTGCAAATAATACTGAAATACCTAGCTCCCTTACTTCCAAGGATACATATGCTTGTAAGGTTTCTCCCTCACCACTGGTTCACTGGACTTTAGATTTCAGCGTTTGATGATCCAGCTATTACAAGTGTAGAAAAATGGTACCCTGGGAAGTCCACATGTGAAAGGGAATATTATCGACAATGAGACCATGTAAATACTTGGAATGACTAATAGAGAAAGGAGAGTTTTAAAAAACAGAGAAAGACAAAGCTGAAAGCACCCAACAGTGCTCTTAGCTGATGTTCATCAGTGGGGACCTGGGATGAGGGAATGATGGACCCTTCTTTTCCTCTGAAGGCCTGAGGCCTTGGTCCTAAATGAGAAGCAGAGGGCAGAGCATTGGTTCTGATGGCACCACGGCCAGCTTAGTGCCGTCTGCGCAGCCAGCAAAGAAAAGGAAGGTACAAGGCAAGAAAGGCTCTGTTGAAGCTGGGCCACTCCCTTGAGCCACCACTGCAGATATGTATCTCAGAACTAGACTTTCCAGTTACACACCTGATGAAGGAGACCTGTTCTACCACATGTGTTCACTGTCTCACTCCACAGGGGCCCTTAGAAGAGCTCTCCCATCCTGCCCATGTGCTTGGTACCTCCTTTATGCTATTTTTGAGTTCATGAAGAACAGCTACAGCAATCACCCCTCTTCAAACCATAGAATCCTACAATAAGGAACTTTATTTATAATGTAGTCCAATCCTTTTATTCATGTAGTCATTTATTTAGAATTTTTTTTTTTTTTTTCCTGAGACAGAGTCTCACTCTGTTGCCAGGCTGGAGTACAGTGGCCTGATCTTAGCTCACTGCAACCTCTGCCTCCCAGGTTCAAGCAATTCTCCTGCCTCAGCCTCCCGAGTTGCTGGGACTACAAGTGCATGCCACCACACCCAGCTAATTTTTGTATTTTTGGTAGAAACAGGGTTTCACCATGTTGGCCAGGATGGTCTCGATCTCTTGACCTTGTGGTCTGCCTGCCTCAGCCTCCCAATTTTAGAAATAATTTTAAGCTTACAAAGAAATTTCTAGTATACTACAGAGAACCCCTAGATATACTGTTTACCAGTTAGCATTTTGCCCCATTTACTTTGTCATTCCTTCTCTCTCTACTTCCCCACCACACATATGTATGAATATACATATTTGTTTCTGAACCATTTGCAAGTTGTAAACATCAACTAAATAATTCCTTGTGCCCTAAATAATTCAGTGTGTATTGCCTAAGAAGAAGGACATTTTCTTACATAATCACAATGCAGTTATCAATTGCAGGAAATGTAGCAATCTACCTTCCATGTTCCAATTTGGTCAATCAATCCAATCATGTCTTTTATTGCTTTTCCCCCTGACTGTGTCGGGATCCAGCTCCAGATCACGTATTGCATTTAGCTGTCATTCATCTGGAACAGTTCCTTACCTCTTCTTTGTCTTTCATGTCGCTGACATTGTTGAAACATTTAGACACCATATTTATTTTTCAGATGAAGAGTTAAGGTACTTCCAGGATCACATAGCTGGTTATGGAAGAATCAAGACTAGAAACAGGATATTTGAAACACAGAACAGATAGGCTTCAAATTAAATTTGAAACTAGGGTTAAGAGTGTATCATTTGCCTTCACTAAATATTTATTTAGTTTTCTTCAACTACCCAGTCATTTAGAAACTTAAGAGATCACTGAGGTAGATAATTGTTCACCTGTACAACAAGTATTTGCTATCCTAAAAGGGCTTAATGCTCATACCCACAATTAGCAAGAAAATAAGACCCTTACCTTGCAATTTTCATTAGACAAATACAACTTTTTGGTGGTTGCCTTAGCTAGTCCAGCAAAACCAGCTAATATTTATACCAACACTGCAATTTATTCAAACCATGCCAACTCTAGTGATTGGAAGAGCTAAAATTGGAAACAAAACTGAAAACAGAAAAAGCTGAGCTTTGCATTCCAAGGGCACGGTAGTAGCTTATCCATTTGGAAAGGTTAAATCCAGTGGACAGGGATAAAGTGGTTCTAAGAATTTAGGAATACAGCAGTCTTTTGGCATTCTTTATGAAAAGGAAAATTCCATTCAGTTGCTGTAAGGTGGTGACTAGCGATAATGTGCAAGTGTTGTGTGTTCTGTGCATGTGCCTGCACACACGTATGCACGTGTGTTAGGAAGAGAGCTGGGAAGGGCAGATGGAATTTTTTTTTCATTTTCCCAGTCTTCTTTTAGCATAGGAGAGGAAACTTGAGAGACTAGACCATCCTTTATTGAAGTCTTGAAATTTTAACTGTGGCATCATAGCTGGTTGTTACCCGTGCCACAATGGCTACTCCCCTCTGACTCCTGTTCCACTTCTTTGGCCTCCAGTCCCCTCTGTCCTCTTGCAGAGAATGTTCAGGCAGCAGAGTCCCCATTCCTCGGAGCCTGCTTACCCTCTCCAAAGTGGACTCCTCCTCTTCCCCTTGGCAGGAAATCCAGGCATTTCAGGAGCACCCTCTTGGGGGGTGTTGCTCTAACTGTGTTACTGGTGTAAGTTCTCTGCAGTAGGAGAGGGCTAGTTGTGGGAAAGTAGTAGTGGCCATAGTGGTAGTAAGAGTAGTAGTTGTAACTATCATTTTTGAATACTTACTATGTAATAGGCACTTTCCATTTGTCAACTCATTGAATCCTCATAACCACCCGGGTGGTGTTCTCATTTTACGAAAGAAACTGAAGCCCAGAGAGATTATGGAACTTGCTAAGATCCTGGGAGCCCTGATTGAAATCTTGAAGACTCCAGCACCAATTCCACTGGCCTCTCCTCTCTGCCCAGAGGCTCAGCTCTCTTAGAAGACATTTGCATCTTAATGGCAGCTTCTTTCATTCTGAGGGCTATACAGTTTGTAAAGCTGGCTGTGTCTCCTGGGAGCCTCTAGTCAAAGGAGGTGGTGGAGGGGCAGCTAGTTCTACCCAGTGACTAAGGAACTAAGGCTCAGTGACTTATGCAGATTTCGAGCCAAGAAATTAGTGGTGTTGAGCCTTGAACCCAGCTCTGATATTCTGTTCCACATGTGTCACTTCTCTTTCTAAAACCAGCCAAGCTTCCTGTTGCTCTCACAATGAAGGCCACACCTCCACCCTGACTTGCAAGGCCTCGCTGACATGGCTTCTTCACCTCTTCCACCTCATCTTACACCACCCTTCACTGCCACTCCTCTCCCTTAAGCCACACTGGTCTTCTTTTAGCTCCTCGAATTTTCCATGATGCTTCCCACTTGACAGCCTTTGTACATGTAGAACCCTGCCATATGCCCTGTCATTTTCTTTCTTTCTTTACATGGATCACAATGGGCAATTATATGTTCAGCTAATTATTCACATTCTCTGGTAGACTGTGTAAAGAAGGTATTTTTGAGTAGGTCCTTTTGTCAATAATAACACTGACACATTCCCAATAGGGGACCTAGTAAGGGGCAAGGCCCTGAGCCAGACAAGGGAAGGACCCAGAGGTGAAGGTGTCCTGGCCACTGCCTTTGGAAAGCTTGCCTGCTAGTGAGGAGGGGAGAGCCAGGAGGAAAGGAATAAATTCAGGGGTGACCAGAATTACGTGGAAACTTTTGTTGTGGAGAGACCCACGCTTTAATGGATGGAAAGGGGTTCAGTTGAAAAGAGAAAGTACATTCTAGGCAGAAAGAGTACAGAATAAGGCCCAAGGATCCAGCAAACCAGAATGGCAAGTAGGTTTTTACATGTATCATTTCCTCTAATAAGCCTGTAAATAAATGTGGGTACCAGAAGGTAAACCCTACTAGTTTAGGGGTTTACCTACTAGTTTAGGGGTTTTGGTCCCTCTCATTCATTGCTATATTCCCGGCTACTACCAAGTGCCAGGCAGCACTTTAGTAGGTGCTCAGTAATGGTTTATTGAATAAATAAGGTAGGTACTCTCTGCTCGCATTTTACAGATGAGGAAATGCACAAATAAGTGACATGGTATATAAGTAGTAAAGCCAGAACTTTAAGAAAATATGGGAAAATATGTTTTATATTGATGGGGCTGAAAAAGGACCTTTAAAGCATAACATGTATGCAAAGTATAAAATAAGCAATTGACAGATTTGATTTAAAAATTTTTTTAATTACTTTGCCAAAAAAATCAGTATTGAAAGAAAATACTGGACTGTATAAAGCTAATTAACATAATTTAAAAATAGTGTTGATATCTTTAGTATATAAAGAGCATTTAAGAATCAACAGGAAAAATAAATGCTCCAATAGAAAAATGGACAGATGCCACAAAAGCAGTTCATAAAGAATAAATAAAAGTAGCCGAGTAAAATAACCAATAAGAGATATAAATAGATGTATAAATATATATAGTCACTATACATTAAATAAAAATATGAATATAAACAGTACTCTGTTATTTTAGGTGGAGACTTATAAAATACAATATTGGTCAATATCTGAGGAAGCAGATACTCTTATGTATTGGGTGCAAGAATATAAATTGGTATAGTCTTTCCGGAAAGCAGTGTAACATTATATTCCAAATTGTAAAATGAGTCTACTCTTTGATTCAGGATTTTAGCTATTCTAAGTGGATAATCAAACAATTACATCAAAATGTTTTTATAGAACCACACGTGGTGGTTCATGCCTATAATCCCAGAACTTTGGAAGGCTTAACTCCCTTAAGCCTAGAAGTTCAAGATCAGCCTGGGCAACAAGGCAAAACCCTGTCTCTACAAAAAACAAAATACAAAAATTGGCCAGGTGTTGTGCCGTATACCGGGAGTCCCAGCTACTCAGGTGGCTGAGGTTGGAGGATTGCTTGAGCCTGGGAGGTAGAGGCTATAGTAAGCTGTGATCATGCCTCTGCACTCCTGCCTGGGAGACAGAGCGAGACCGTGTCTCAAAAAAAAAAATGTATTTACAAGTAATTCTCACAGCATTCTTTCTAATATAATGAACATTTGGGAAGAATTTAAATGTCTATTAATAAGGGATTAGTTAAATTATGATATATCTATAAAATGGATTTCTGTGAAGCCATTATATATGGTGATACATAGTAGGGGTTGGCAGGCTATGGCTCAAAGGCCAAATTCAGCCTATTGCCTGGTTTTGTTGATAAAGTTCTATTGGAACACAGACACACACACTAATGTGTGTACTTTCTATACATGAATTAGTTTATGTAATGTTAGCTGTCATGGCTGCTTTTGTACTGTAATGGCTGAATTGAGTAGTTGCAACAGAGACCAAATGGTCCAGAGGCCTGAAATATTTATTATCTGTTCCTTTACAAACAAGTTTGCTAACTCTTGATATGTAGCTTTGTTTATTGTTGTGGAAAGCTCTCTGTAACATGTTATTGCATGAAAAAAGCAGGGTACAAAAATCACACATAGGTAGTGATCACCTCGTTACATAAAAGAATGTGGTGATAGGAGGGGCAAAATAGAAGCAATTTAAAGAATATAGTTTTGAGAGAGATATCCTAAATCGTTTAACAAAATATTCTGGGTTACCTGTAAGTTGTGAGACTTCAGGTGATTTTTCATTCCTTAACCTCTATATGTTTTTGTGTAATTCCTAAATTTTTAAAAGCAATCGAGTTATTATATCTTTTTTTTTTTTTTTTTTGAGATGGAGTCTTGCTCTGTCACCCAGGCTAGAGTGCAATGGCGTGATGTCGGCTCACTGCACACTCTGCCTCCCGGGTTCAAGCAATTCTCTTGCCTCAGCATCCCAAGTAGCCGGGATTACAGATACCTGCCACCACACCTGGCTAATTTTTATATTTTTTAGTAGATATGGGGTTTCACCATGTTGGTCAGGCTGGTCTTGAACTCCTGACCTCAGGTAATCCACCTGCCTCAGCCTCCCAAAGTGCTGGGATTACAGGCATGAGCCACTGTACCTGGCCCCTGTTTTTCAAACAAAGAACTTGAACGGATAACTTACAAAAGAAGAAATAGAGCTACTAAGCAGACATAGGGGAAATGTTAAGGCCTTGCAAACAATGTGAACTGAAAGTATTTTATCTTTTAAATTAACAAATTTTGAAACTATTTCATACTGGTTCTGAGTTCAGTGAAACTCTTCTTTCGTAAATTGCTGGTGGCCTTATAAATAGTTACAATTTAGGAAAATAATTTGGCAACATTTTAGTACCTTTTAATATACAATCTTGAATTTTAATATCTTTAATGTACACCTTAAAACAGTAATCTCACGTTTAGAAATATATAGTTTCATAGAAATAATTTCAGTTTATGAAAGACTATATACATCAAGTTGTCTAAATAGCATAAAATGTCTTTGATTTAAAGCTAAATGTAATTGAACATAAAATCTCACAAATGCTATATTTACTGCAATGGCAAAAATATAGAACAATATGAAGTACCAACAAAGGTATAGAACAACTGACATTCTCATGTTTTGCTGGTGGGAATGTAAAGCAACCACTCTGGAAAATAGTTTTTCAGTTTATTATAAAGTTAAGCATATATTTACCAGATGGCACACAATTCTACCCCTATATACTTACCCTTGAAAAATCAAAACTTCTGTTCACATATAAATATCTACATGAATATTTATAGCAGTTCTATTCATAAATGTCAAAAGCTGGAAACAACCCAAATGCTCCTCAGTAGGTAAAAAAACAGTGATGCAGCCATAAAGTGGAGTGCCACTCAGTAATAAGAAGGAGCATGCTATTGATAACCATGACAACTGAATGAATCTTAAAAGCATTATGCTTTGTGAAAGAAGGTGGCCTTAAAAGCTCACACAACATATGATTCCATTTATGTCCTTGGAAGACAGACCAAAGGATACAGAGCAAAGTGTTTGCCAAGTTTATGTGTGGAGGAGGGTGTGGCAATAAAGGGATAGCATCACAGAATTTTTTTGGCAAGATAGGCTGTTCTGTATCCTAATTGTAGTGGTGTTTAAATAAACCTATAGACATATTAAATTCATTGAACAATATACCAAAAAACAGTAAATTTTACTGCATGTTAATAAAAAAATTAAAAAATTGTATAGGAAAATACTGGAAGAGAATGCATGAAAATTACAATATTGTTTGTTTAAGGTGTTGGTGTTATGGACAATTTTCTTGTTTCCCCAATGTTACATGAAAAAAATTATTTCTATAACTAATATACTTACAAACAAACCTATTGAAAGACTCTAAATTCATAGTGCTATATAAGTTTGAGAAATAAACAAATAGCCCTTCATATGGCAATAATATCTTTTTTTTCTTTTTTTTCATGGAATCTTGCTCTGTCACCCAGGCTGGAGTGCAGTAGCACAATCTCGGCTCACTGCAACCTCCACCTCCCAGGTTCAAGCAATTCTTTTGCCTCAGCCTCCCTAGTAGCTGGGATTACAGGTGCATGCCACCACACCCAGCTAATTTTTGTATTTTTAGTACAAATGGGGTTTGGCCATGTTGGCCAGGCTGGTCTCAAACTCCTGACCTCAGGTGATCTGTCCACCTTGGCCTCCAAAAGTGCTGGTATTACAGGCATGAGCCACCATGCCCGGCCCATATGGCAATAATATCTGAAGACACTGTGCATCTTAGGTCATCAGGAGCAGTTCAAATTGTGTCCAGGAGCCTGTTTATGAAACTAATAAAGCATGCAATTTACTTTAGGAAGCAGAAGTGTTAAGTACTCATGGAATTTTTGCTTTGTTAAAGCTTCTTTTATTTGGAAAATGTACTTTTGTAGAATTCTCTATTCACCTTTGATGCCAAATAAATGAGATTGTGTTTTAAGGCAATAATAACCTCATGTAAACATGCATTATCTTATTTGTTCTTCAAAATCCTCTAGCCCCATCACCAGAAGGTAAAAATGGTTAGTGTATGCTTTCGTTTGAAAAGAGGAAACCAAGGTACAGAAACATTCCGTTTTAAACACTGGGTAATAAAAATGCTGTTTCTTTAACTTTTCTTCAGGAAGACAGATTGTACTTTTTTTGTTGCTTGCCAGTAATGATACTTAAGATAATATTATTGTATCTTTTCTTTTGATAATTTCCTGGGCTTTATTAGAAACGAAATAAATGTATGGCTTAGGAGAAAAACTATTTGTTTTATTATTGAAAATTCATAAGTGCTTTGGTTCTAATGAAATTCTCTCAACTGTTTGGTGTTTCAGGATTTTATATTGCACGCTGATCTTGCCTATGTATCACCTCGAGCCTTTCTTTTCATACATCTTCCTCAACCTACAGCTCATGATCTTGCAGGTCCTTCATCTTTACTGGGGTTATTACATCTTGAAGATGCTCAACAGATGTATATTCATGAAGGTAAGGGCTGTCCAAATATTATTGCTCTTAATGTCATTGCCAGGTTAATGGTGAGGCCCAGACTGTTGAATGTTCAAGTTAATTCATAGTTTTAACCAGAATTCTTATTTCTTGATTTTATTATTTTTGATTAAAATTTTGGAAAAATAGAGCTAGATTTTTCATAAGTAGGTCTTTAAGGTGCTTTTAAGTAATTGCTTTTATTAGAAGATATGTTATTTTTGACATTTTAAAAATGTCAAAACTTCAAAAATTATAAAAATTGCTGCTTGTTTTTATGCTTGAAATTTTTTAAACTTTTGCTTATTGATATATAATATTTGTGCATATTTATGTGATATTTTGTACATGCATAGAATGTGTATTCAGGACATTTGGGGTATCCATCATCTTGAGTATTTATCATCTCTAAGTGTTGGGAACATTTCAAGTCCTCTCTTCCAGCTATTTTGAAATATACAGTGTATTGTTGTTAACTACAGTCACCTGCTACTGAACATTGGAATTTATTCCTTTTATCTAACTGTAAGTTTTTACCTATTACCCAGCCTTTCTTCATCTTCCCCCAACCCCACCAACACACCCTTCCCAATCTGGTGTCTATCATTCTACTCTTTGGTATATTGTTTTTTTTTTTTTCCCTTGGGATAAATATGCAGTAGTGAGATTGCTGGGTCATATGGTAGTTCTACATTTAGTTTTTGAGAAATCTGCCTTCCGTTTTCCATAGAGATTGTACTAATTTACATTCCCACAAACAGTGTATAAGAGTTCCCTCTTCTTTACATTCTCACCAGTGTCTTTCAATCACTTTTTGCCTTTTTAATAATAACAGTTTTAACTGGGGTGAGATGATATCTCATTGTAGTTTTCACTTGCACATTTCCCTGATGATTAGTGATGTGGAACATTTTTTCATATGTCTGTTGTCCACTGTATGTTTTTTCTTCATAAATATTTATTCATGTCCTTTGCCCCTTTTTAATGGAATTATCATTATTATTATTTGTTGTTGTTGTTTTACTGTGGAGCTGTTTGAGTTCTCTGTATATTCTGGATATTAGTCCATTATCAGATGAATGATTTGCAAATATTTTCTCCCATTCAACAGGTTGTCTCTTCACTATGTTGATTGTTTCCTTTGCTGCACAGAAGCTTCTTAGTTTAATATAGTCCCATGTGTCTATTTTGGTTTTTGTTGCCTGTGCTTTTGAGGTCTTAGCCATTGAATCTTTGCCTAGACCAATGTCCTGAAGTATTTCCCTGAAGTACTTCCTTTATGTATTCTTCAAGTAGTTTTATATTTTGGGATCTTATATTTAAGTCTATAATCTGTGTTGAGTTGATTTTTGTATATGATGAGAGACAGAGATCTAGTTTCAATCTTCTGCATGTGGATATCCAATTTTCCCCACACCATTTATTGAAGAGGATGTCCTTTCCCCCAATGTATGTATTTTTTTATTTCTGTGAAAAATGGCATTGGTATCTTTTTTTTTTTTTTGACAATGCCTTGCTCTGTCTTCAAGGCTAGGGTGCAGGGGCATGATTATGACTCACTGCTGCCTCAATCTCCCAGGCTCAAACAATCCTCCCACTTCAGCCACTCAAGTAGCTGGGACTACAGGCCCATGCCACCACACTTCACTAATTTTTAAAATTTTTCATAGAGATGGGGTCTCTATGTTTTCCAGGATGGTCTCAAACTCTTGGGGTCAAGCGATTCTCTGGCCTTGGCCTCCCAAAGTACTGGAATTACAGGTGTGAGGCACTATGCCTGGCCAACATTGCTATCTTGGTAGAGATTGAATTTAATCTGTAGATAGGTTTGAGCAGTCTGGTCATTTTAATGATATTAACTTTTCTAATCCATGAGCATGGGCTGTCTTTCCATTTGTTTATGTCTTCTTCAATTTTTAAAAATCAGTGTTTTGTAGTTTTCCTTGTAGAGGTCTTTTACCTCCTTGGTTAAATTTATTCCTAGGTATTTTTGTAGTTATTGTAAATGGGATTCCTTTATTGAGTTCTTTTTCAGCTAGTGTGTCATTCATATATAGACACTATTTTTTATGTTGAATTTGTATCCTGTATCTTTACTGAATTTATTTATCAGATCTAAGGCTTTTTTGGTGAAGTCTTTAGGTTTTTCTGGATATAAGATCGTGCCATCTGCAAATAAGGACAATTTGACATCCTCTTTTCTAATTTGGATGCCTTTTATTTGTCTCTTGCCTGATTGCTCTGACTTTAATGTCCAGTACTACATCAAACAGGAGTAGTAAAGTCAGCATCTTTGTCTTGTTCTAGTTTTTAAAGGAAAGGTTTTCAGCCTTTCACCATTTAGTATGATGTTAGCTATGAATCTGTCATATATGCCCTTCATTATGTTCAGGTATGTTCCCTCTATGACTAGTTTGTTGAGAGTTTTTATCATAAAAGGATGCTGAATTTTATTAAATGCTTTTTCTGTGTCTATTGAGATGATCATATAGATTTTATTGTACATTCTGCCGATGTAATGTATCACTTTTTTTATTTGTTTATGTTGAACCAACCTTGCATCCCTGGGTTGAATCCCACTTGGCCATGGTATGTTATCTTTTTGATGTAATATTGGATTTGGCTTGCTAGCATTTTGTCGAGAATTTTTGTATCTATGTTAATCAGGGATATTGACCTGTAGTATTTTTTTGTTGTTGGGTCCTTGTCTGGTTTTGATATCAAGGTAACGCTGGCCTTGTAGAATGAGTTAGGGGGAATTCCCTCCACTTAATTTTTTTTTTGAATAGTTTAAGGAGAATTGCTGTAAATTCTTCTCTGTAAATTTTGTGGAATTTAGCAATACAGCTATCTGGACCTGGACTTTTCTTTTTTGAAAGACTTTTTATTACTGATCCAATCTCTTTACTTTTTATTGGTCTATTCAGGTTTTCTGTTTCTTCCTCAATCAGTCTTGGGACGTTGTATGTGTTTATGAATTTAACCATTGCCTCTAGGTTTTCCAGTTTGTTAGTGTATAGTTATTCACTATAGTTTCTGATAATCTTTATATTTCTGTGGTATCAATTGTAATGTGTCTTTTTTGTTTCTGATTTTCTTTATTTTGGTCTTTTCTCCTTTTTTCTTGGTCAGTCTAGCTAGCAATCTATTTTGTTTATCTTTTCAAAAACTAACTTCTAATTTTGTTGATTCTTTGTAATTATTTTCAGTCTCTTTCATTTAATTTGCTCTGATGTTTATTATTTCTTTCCATCTATTAATTTTGCATTTGGTTTATTCTTGCTTTCCTAGTTCGTTGAAGTGCATCACTAGATTTTTTATATGACATCTTTCTACTTTTTTGATGTAGAAGTTTATTACTATAAACTTCCCTCTTAGCACCGCTTTTGTTGTATCTCATAGGTTTTGATATGTTGTGTTTTGATTTTCACTTGTTTCAAGAAATGTTTTGATTTCCCTCTTAATTTCTTTCTTGACCTGGAGGTCATTTTGGAGCATGTTGTTTCATTTCCATGTATTCATACAGTTTTCAAAGTTTCTCTTATTATTGATTTATAGTTCTAATCCATTGTGGTCTAAAAAGATACTACATATAATTTCAGTTTTTTAAAATTTGTTGAGACATGTTTCATGTCCTAACATATGGTCTATCCAGGAGAATGTCCCATGTGCTGATGAGAAGAATGTGTATTCTATAGCCATTGGATGAAATGTTCTGTAAAAGTCTGTTAGGTCCATTTGGCATAAAGTGCAGTTTAAATCCAATGTTTCTTTATAAATATTCTGTCCAGATGATCCATCTAATGGTGATAGTAGGGTGTTGAAGTCTCCAACTATTATTGTATTGGACTTCATCTCTCTCTTTAGTAATATTTGCTTTATATATCTGAGTGCTCTATTGTTGGCTACACATATATTTAGAATTGTATTTCTTGCTGAGTTGATCTCTTTATCATTATATAATGGCCTTTTTTGGTCTATTTTTGCTGTTTTTTGCATTAAAGTCTGTTTTATCTGTATCTGATATAAGTATAGGTGTTTCTGCTTGCTTTTGGTTTCCATTTGCAGGATTATCTTTTTACATTCCTTTACTTTTAGTCTATATGTTTTGTTTTGGTTTGGTTTTTTGTTTGTTTTGTTTTTTGTTTTTTTGAGACAGAGTCTTGCTCTGTCACCCAGGCTAGAGTGCAGAGGCATGATCTTGGCTCACTGCAAGCTCCGCCTCCCAGGTTCACGCCATTCTCCCACCTCAGCCTTCCTAGTAGCTGGAACTACAGGTGCTCACCACCACACCCGGCTAATTTTGTTTTTGTATTTTTAGTAGAGACAGGGTTTCACCATGTTAGCCCGGATGGTCTCGATCTCCTGACCTTGTGATCTTCCCACCTTGGCCTCCCAAAGTGCTGGGATTACAGGCATGAGCCACCACGCCTGGCCTAGTCTATATGTGTTTTCACAGGTGAAATAAGCTTCTTGTAGGCAGCATATAGTGAGTCATTTTTAAATCCATTCAGCTAGTCTATATCTTTTAAGTGGAAAGTTTAATCTGTTTACATTCAAGGTTAGTATTAATATGTGAGGGGTTATTTCTGTCATTTTATTAATTAATTTCTAGTTATTCTGTATATCCTTTGTTTCTTTCTTTCTCTCTTACTGTTTATCATTGTGGTTTGGTGGTTTTCTGCAGTGGTAACATTTGAGTCCTTTCTCTTCTTCATTTATGTGTTTGTTCTACCAGTATGTTTTATACTTTTCTGTTTTCATGCTGGTAGATATGATTTTTTCACTTCTGGATGTAGAACTGCCTGAAGCATTTCTTGTAGGGCCAGTGTAGTTGTGATGAATTCCCTTAGTTTTTGCATATCTGGAAAATACTTTGTTTCTTCTACATTTATAAAAGATAAGTTTTCTGAGTATAGAATTCTTGGCTAACAGGTTTTTTTCCCCTGCGCTTTCAGGACTATGACCATATCATCCCATTTTCCCCTGGCCTGTAAGGTTTCTGTTGTTAGTCCGATGGTGGTTCCCTTACAGGTGACTAGACACGTTTCTGTTGCTGTTCTTAGAATGCTATCTTTGTTTTTGACTTCCAACGGTTTGACTATAATATGCAGTAAAGACCTTTAAGAATCATGTCTATTTGTGAATCTCTGAACTTCTTGTATCTGGATGTCTAAATCTCTTGCAAACTTGGGAACACTTCAGCTATTATTTTGTTAAATAGGTTTCTATCTTTTTTATTTTATTTTCACCTCTGGAACACCAAAAGTTCAATAAGTTGTTTCCCTTACAGTGTCCCATATGTCATGTAGGCTATGTTCATTCTTTTTTCATTTTTTCTTTATTTTTATCTAATGGAGTTATTTCAAAAGACCTGTCTTCAAGTTCTGAAATTCTTTCTTCTCCTTGATCTAGTCTTTTTTTTTTTTTTGTGAGACAGAGTCTTGCTGTGTTGCCAGGCTGGAGTGCAGTGGCACGATCTTGGCTCACTGCAACTTCCGCCTGCCAAGTTCAAGCGATTCCCCTGCCTCAACCTCCTGAGTAGCTGGGACTACCGGTGCATGCCACATGCCCAGCTAATTTTTTGTATTTTAGTAAAGAAGGGGTTTCACCATGTTGGCCAGAATGGTTTTGGTCTCCTGACCTCATGATCTGCCCACCTTGGCCTCCCAAAGTTCTGGGATTACAGGAGTGAGCCACCACACCTGGCCAATCTAGTCTATTTTTAAAGCATTTGAAAGTATTTTGTATTTCATTCAATGAATTCTTTACTTCCAGAATTTCTGTTTGGTTCTTTTTTTTATGATCTGTATCTCTTTGGTAAACCTCTCATTCACATTATGAATTGTTTTTCTGATTTCCTTGTATTGTTTATCTGTGTTCTCTTATATCTCACTGAGGTTCTTTAATATAATTATATTGAGTTCTTTTTCGGGGATATCTTAAGTTTGTTTTTATTGGAACCTGTTGCTGGAGAATTATTGTGTTTTTTGAAGGTATTATATTTCCTTGCTTTTTTATGTTTCCATGTCCTTAAATTGATATCTACACATCTGGTATAACAGTTGCTTCTTATATTTTTTTGAATTTGTTTTCATAGAGGAGGATATTTTCCTGAAGATGTACTTGCAGTGGTTGTTGGTAGGGCACTTTGGTTCTGATTCTGGGTGCATGCAATATTGTAGTCATTATGTGATTTTTTTTTGGCTATAAACAACCTCAGTGGTGTCTGTGAATTTTTCATTGGCTTAGGGTGCAGTTATTGGAGACTGTGGTGAGGTTTTGCTGGGGATGGGAATGCCAAGTGGGCTAGTCCTTGGGCCCCAGCGGTGGCAGCAGTGGGCCAAATGGTCCTGTCCTTGGGCACTAGTGTTAGCAGCTCCAGGCGGGCTGATTCTTGGGCCTTCAGATAGCTTTCCCAGGTGCCAACAGTGGCAGTGATGGGGCAAGAGGTAGGTTGGCCTTTGGGCCCCTAGGCAGAAGCTGTGGCATGGACAATGGCGGTAGCAGTCACTTAACAATCCTCTGGCTCCCAAGTGGTCTGCATTGGTGTTGGCAGTGGCTGCAATGGGCTAGGACGGCCAGTCCCCAGGCCTACAGGTTGCATGTGCAGGTGAGTACTAGCTGTGGTGATAGCAGCAGGTTAGGTCGGCACAACCTGGGCGGAGTGCTCAGATACCAATCATTGTGAACACAGCCAGTTAATTTCTGGGACTTCCAATGGTATACTTGGGCAGTAGGGGGAGGGAGTGTGGAACCAGGCAAGGCAGACCTATCCTCAGGCCCCCCTGTGGTGCACGCATGTGCTGGTTGTGGTAGGCAGGGGCAGGGTGCCCTGCTACTGGGAAGAGTGGGGTTGCTTTCAGTGGCAGCACCTGCAGGTAGTTGGCTAGGGAGCACAAGCTTCATCCCCAGGTAGCAGCTGTGGATAGGGTAACCTGTCCTTAGGACACTTGTAAATGCATGCTGACTCTACTACTAAGGAAGTGGGGTCACTGCCAGTGGCTTGCACTTTGGCCCTGGTAGTGGCATCCAGCAGTGGGACACATAAAAATGTGTGATGGCACACTACTGGGGATATCAGGGCCACTGTCAATAGTTACTGCTTCAGCCCTGGTAGCAACAGCCAGCCACAGCAGTGCCCCAACATGGGGGATGTCAGTGGGGCTCCAGGAATGTGTAGATGCAGGGACTGTTGTGCTTCAGCACAGGCTGCAGTTTGGCGGAGGCTAGGCTCTCAAAATGGCACTGTGCTGTAGCTGCTTAGGACTCAGGGGGTATGTGGGACCTCGTATGAGCTCCTTCTATGGAGCAATGCTTTTGTGTCAACTCTAGGCAGCTCTCTATGTTAGTCTTATGGCCCGTGAGAGTTGAGAGCCTCTCCTGTGGCTAGGATTGCAGGAGTCCATGATGGGAATGTGGACTACTGAGATCTCTTACTTACCCTTTTCCCACATTGGGGAGTATCTCCAGGTTCTTAGCTGAGCAGACGGTCTTGGCTTCCCTTTCCTTTTTTGCCTTAAGTGTTTCCTGTCACTTCTCTGTTGAATTCTACTCTTCTCTTAGAGGATCTGTTCAAAGTGTGATTATCTACTCACTATTTGGTTCCTCTGTGGAGGAGGCATGTACCCGATGCCTCTAGTTATTCTCGATTTTGCTGCTTTTTAAAGAATCCCCTAATAAGTCAAAACTTGCTCCAGTTTTGGACAACCTTTATGATGATAATTGAATAATACTTCAGAGCCTTATGTTTATTTTTATTGAATATCCAAATTGCACATAATGCTCTCCCCCTGAGCTTGTTCCCCACTAGTCTCTGAAATACTGTCCATCATTTTACTATACTTTGTTTCTGAAAACATCTTCTCTAAATAATAACAAATTAATTAGACTATTGATTCAAACTTTTAGACTATTGAAGGTTTTTTGTTTGTGTTGTTTTGAATTAGGTTCTGTGCTTTAATTCCAGAACACAGTGAGGGAAAGGCAACAGAGATGAATAAGATAATCCCTGACTTTAGGGGAAATAGCCCACCATCTAGTGGGGGAATGTTCATCTACCAGCAACTAACTATAGCATACAGAATGTCCTGTGGTTCATACAGGCCCCAGAAACTTGCTATGGAAGAAAAGCTAAAAAGAAATTAACTCAAGGGACCAGGAAATGTTTCATTGAGTGATGGAGTTTAAGTTGAGCCTTTAAAGCAAGTGAAAAAGATCGCATTTCTGCTTTGTCTTAAAATCATAACCTACTACTAAGTGTTGATGAAAAGAGTCAAACTCTGTAAAATATTTGAACAGATTTATCCTGAACCAAATATGAATGACCAATGGCCCATGACACAGCCGCAGGAGATCCTGAGAACATGTGCCCAAGGTGGTCGGACTACAACTTGGTTTTAGACATTTTAGGGAGATATAAGTCATCAGTCAATGCATGTAAGATGTACATTGCTTTGGTCTGGAAAGGCAAGACAACTGGAAGTAGGGGGCTTCCAGGTCATAGGCAGATTCAGAGATTTTTCTGATTGGCAATTGGTTGAAAGAGTTATTAGATAACTCATTAGATAAGAGCTGAAATCAATAGAAAGGAATGTCTGTATTAAGATAAGGAGTTGTGGAGACCAAGGTTTTATTATGCTGATGAAGCCTCCAGGTAGCTGATTTCAGTGCTGTTATCAGACCTTAAAAGGTGCCAGACTGTTAATTCATTCTCTCCTGGATCAGAGGAAAGATCCAGAAAGGAAAGGTGATTCTCCGCAAAATGTAGGTTTGCTCCACAAGAGACAGTTTGGTAGGGCCATTTCAAACTATATCGAAGGAATATATTTTGGAGTAAAATATTTCAATTTCTTTCAGGGGCTGCTATCTATCATGTGATGTTATACTAGAGTCAGGCTGGAACTTGGTGCCTTATTGCTACAAAAGTCAGTCTTAAGATCTCTGTTTTAATGTTACTGATGGTCAGCTGTGCCTGGATTCCAAAGGAAGGAGGGTGTATAATGAGGTGTGTCTGACTCTCACTTCCCATCATGGCCTCAACTAGATTTTCAGGTTTACATTGGAATGTCCTTGGCTGAGAGGGGGTCCATCAGGCAGTTGGGGGTTTAGAATTTTATTTTTGGTTTACATAAGGGAGTTTTCATTAAGGATCTTTCAAGTTGAAAGTTATAGCTGGCTCACATTTAGGTGTTACTATCCGTGTATAATATATACAGCGCTATATTGTCAGATTGAGTGACTTGTGTGTACCAAGGATGCTGGCAGTTAGTCTGATAAGCTCAGTTTTTAATCAACTCTTTGATTAATTAGTTTCCCAACTTTAGTAAATGTGCCTCAAAGATCACTGAAGAGTTGGCAAAGGAAATGGAAACTGCCGTAATTGACCTCTGAGTTTTCTACCATCTCTTAGCTTCTAGATCTTCACAGAGGTATGGGAAATTAGCCCACATCTCGGTTAATCTAAAAAAAAAACCTGAGAAGTTTCTTCTTGAACTGAATTACTGATGACCTTGTTTTCTTGAGAGCCAACTTTTCCTGTTAAAGTTGTGGTGCCAAAAAAAAAAAAAAAACTTTCATTGAATGGTTCTAGTTTATTAAAGTTCTAAATAGCTTTTCTATGATCTCTGAAAAAGTTGTTTTCATGTGCGTCCATGTGAAGAGACCACCAAACAGGCTTTGTGTGAGCAACAAGGCTGTTTATTGCACCTGGGTGCAGGCGGGCTGAGTCCGAAAAGAGAGTCAGTGAAGGGAGATAGGGGTGGGGCCGTTTTATAGGATTTGGGTAGGTAAAGGAAAAAGGGGGGTTCTCTGGTGGGCAGGAGTGGGGGTCACAAGGTGCTCAGTAGGGGAGCTTTTGAGCCAGGATGAGCCAGGAGAAGGAATTTCACAAGATAATGTCATCGTTAAGGCAGGAACAGGCCATTTTCACTTCTTTTGTGGTGGAATGTCATAAGTTAAGGCAGGAACAGGCCATCTGGATGTGTATGTGCAGGTCACAGGGGATATGATGGCTTAGCCTGGGCTCAGAGGCCTGACATTCCTGTCTTCTTATATTAATAAGAAAAATAAAATGAAATAGTGGTAAAGTGTTGGGACGGTGAAAATTTTGGGGGATGGTATGGAGAGAGAATGGGCGATGTTTCTCAGGGCTGCTTCAAGCGGGATTAGGGGTGGTGTGGGAACCTAGAGTGGGAGAGATTAAGCTGAAGGAAGATTTTGTGGTAAGGGGTGATATTGTGCGGTTGTTAGAAGAAACATTTGTCATTTAGAATTATTGGTGATGGCCTGGATATGGTTTTGTATGAATTGAAAAACTAAATGGAATAAGAGAAGGAGAAAAACAGGTATTAAAGGACTAAGAATTGGGAGGACCTAGAACATCTAATTAGAGAGTGCCAAAGGAGGTTCAGCATAGCCTTGCCCGCAAAGATTATTTATTTACTTTAAGAGTTAAGAGTGGCGGTTTGGGGATAGCACCAGGAGATATCAGCTGTGATGGCTTGGAGAAACAGTGTAAACTGGCAGTGTAAACAAGAGCAGGGCACGTATGAGTAGTTGAGAATGGTGAATAGGAGTATGACTAGACAGAAGATAGTAGGGATGACAAGTTTTTTGGGGGCACAGTCTAAGTTGGTCTGGTGTCTGGAATGAGACTGGGGCCTAATAAAAAGGAGTGTCCAAATAGGAGCTCAAATGGGCTGTACCTTGTAGCATTCCAAGGACAGGCCTGAATTCTGAGAAGGGAAAGTGGTAAAAGTATTGTCCAGTCCTTTTTAAGTTGGTGGCTGAGCTTGGTGAGGTATGTTTTTAAAAGACCATTAGTCTGTTCTACCTTTCCTGAAGACTGAGGACTGTAAGGGATATAAAGGTTTCACTGAATACTAAGAACCTGAAAAAATGCTTGGCTGATTTGATGAATAAAGGCCGGTCTGCTATTGGACTATATAGAGGTGGGAAGGCCAAACTGAGGAATTATGTCTGACAGAAGGGAAGAAATGACCATGGTGGCCTTCTTAGACCTTGTGGGAAAGGCCTCTACCTATCCAGTGAAAGTGTCTACCTAGACCAAGAGGTATTTTAGTTTCCTGACTCGGGGCATGTTGAGTAAAGCTAATTTGCCAGTCCTGGGTGGAGGCAAATCCCTGAGCTTGATGTGTAGGGAAGGGAGGGGGCCTGAATAATCCCTGAGGAGTAGTAGAATAGCAGATGGCACACTGAGAAGTTATTTCCTTGAGGACAGATTTCCACGATGGAAAGGAAATGAGAGGTTCTAAGAGGCGGGCTAGTGGCTTGTACTATAGCATAGCCTGCCTTTGCTGGTGTGTGGCCATTAGGCCTGGTGGAACTGCCATCAATAAACCAAGTGTGATCAGGGTGAGAAACAGGGAAGAAGGAAATGTGGGGAAATGGTGTGAACGTCAGGTGGATCAGAGAGATGCAGTCATGAGGGTCAGGTGTGGTATCCGGAATAATGTGGGAGGCCGGCTTGAAGTCCAGGCCAGGAACAATGGTAATTGTGGGAGACTCAACAAAGAGTGAGTACAGCTGAAGGAGCCGGGGAGCAGAAAGTACATATGTCAGGTGTGAGGAAGAAAACAGATTTTGGAAGTTATGAGAGCTGTAGAGAGTGAGTTCAGCATAGTTTGTGATTTTAAGGGCCTCTAAAAGTATTACGGAAGCAGCAGCCACTGCATGGAGACATGATGGCCAGCCTGAAACAGTAAGGTCAAGTTGTTTGGACAAAAAGGCTACAGGATGTGATCCTGGTCCCTGTGTAAGAATTCTGATTGCACAGCCCTGCACTTCAGCTGTGTGTAATGAAAAGGGTTGGGATGAGTCAGGGAGAGCTAGAATGGGGGCAGTCTCTAAAGCTGTCTTCAAGGAACGGAAAGAGGAGTGGGGAAAGGATTTAGGATCTTTGGGGTCAGCTAGGTTTCCTTTTGTGAGTTTATAGAATGGTTTTTTTAGGATGGCAAAACCAGGTATCTAAAGGTGAAAGTATCTAACCATGCCTAGGAAGGAAAGGAGTTGTTGTTTTGTAGAAGGGGTTGGGGTTTGGGAGATTAGTCGGACATGATTGGCAGGGAGAGCACTTGTGTCTTTATGAGAATTATGCTGAGATAGGTAACAGATAAGGAAGAAATTTGGGCTTGACTAAAGTAATGGGGGCTGTCTGTGAAGCTTTGCGGCAGTACAGCCCAGGTAATTTGCTGAGCCTGATGGGTGTCAGGGTCAGTCCAAGTGAAAGTGAAGAGAGGCTGGGATGAAGGGTGCAAAGGAATCGTAAAGAAAGCATGTTTGAGATCCAGAACACAATAATGGATTGTGGAGTGAGGTATTGAGGATAGGAGAGTATATGGGTTTGACACCATTGGGTGGATAGGGAAAACAATGTGGTTGATAAGGCATAGATCCTGAACTAACTTATAAGTCTTGTCTGGTTTTAGGACAAGTGAAATGGGGGAATTGTAAGGAGAGTTTATAGGCTTTAAAAGGCCATGCTGTAGCAGGCGAGTGATAACAGGCTTTAATCTTTTCAAAGCATGCTGTGGGATGGGATATTGGCGTTGAGCGGGGTAAGGGTGATTAGGTTTTAATGAGATGGTAAGGGGTGCATGATTGGTCACCAAGGAGGGAGTAGAGGTATCTTATACTTGTGGGTTAAGGTCGGGGGATACAAGAGGAGGACGCAAAGGAAGCTTTGGATTGGGAAGAAGGGCAGCAATGAAATATAGCTGCAGCCCAGGAATAGTCAGGGAAGCAGATAATTTAGTTAAAGTGTCTCAGCCTAATAAGGGAACTGGGCAGGTGGGGATAACTAAAAAGGAGTGCTTAAAAGAGTATTGTCTAAGTTGGCACCAGAGTTGGGGAGTTTTAAGAGGTTTAGAAGCCTGGCTGTCAATAGCTACAACACTTATGGAGGCAAGGGAAACAGGCCTTTGAAAAGAAGGTAATGTGGAGTGGGAATCTTCCGTATTGATTAAGAAGGGGACGGGCTTACCTTCCACTGTGAGAGTTACTTGAAGCTCGGCATCTGTGATGGTCTAGGGGGCTTCTGAAGTGATCGGGCAGCATCAGTCTTCAGCCACTAAGCTGAGAGGATCTTGGAAGGAGTCAATCAGAGAGCCTTGGGCCAGAGTTCCAGGGGCTCTGGGAGTGGGTGCCAGGTGAGTTGAACAGTCTGATTTTCAGTGGGGTCCTGCACAGATGGGACGTGGCTTAGGAGGAATCCTGGGCTGCAGGCATTCCTTGGCCTGGTGGCCAGATTTCTGGCACTTGTAGCAAGCTCCTGGGGGAGGCAGTTCTGGAGGAATGTCTGGCTGCTGCAGTTCAGGTGTTTGGAAGTTCTTGTGTGCTGGAGATGTGGCTGGGGTTTGTCTCACAGTGGAGGCAAGGAATTGCAACTCAGAAATACATTGTTACTTGGCTGCCTCTATTCAATTATTGTACACCTTGAAGGCGAGGTTAATTAAGTCCTGTTGTGGGGTTTGAGGGCCAGAATTCAATTTTTGGAGTTTTATTTAATGTCGGGAGCAGATTGGGTAATAAGATGTATATTGAGAATAAGACGGCCTTTTGACTTTTTAGGGTCTAGGGTTATAAAGCATCTCAGGGTTGCTGCCAAACGAGCCATGAACTGGGCTGGATTTTTATATTTGATGAAAAAGAGCCTAAACGATATCTGATTTGGGATAAAGAAAAAGGAGCATTAACCTTGACTATGCCTTTAGCTCCAGCCACCTTTTTAAGAGTAAATTGCTGGGCAGGTGGGGGAGGGCTAGTCATGGAACGAAACTGTAAGCTGGCCTGGGTGTGAGGAGGGGAGGTGATATAAGGATTATATGGTGGAGGAGCGGAGGCTGAGGAAGAATTGGGACTTAGCTCGGCCTGGTGAGGAGGGGAGAGGTCAGATGGGTCTGTAGAAAAGGAAGATTAGAAAGACTCAGCGATGCTTGGGGTTTGTACTGAGGGGACAGGCGGGAGGGAAAGAAGGAAGATTTGGGACGAGTTGCACTGGGAACAGAGACTAGGGAGGGACTGATGTGTAAAAGAATGCCTGGACGTCAGGCACCTCAGACCGTTTGCCTATTTTACGACAAGAATTATTTAGATCTTGTAGGATGGAAAAATTGAAAGTGCCATTTTCTGGCTATTTGGAACCACTGTCAAGTTTGTATTGGGGTCAAGCGGCATTGCAGAAGAAAATAAGGCATTTAGGTTTTAGGTCAGGTGCGAGTTAAAGAGGTTTTAGGTTTTTGAGAACACAGGCTAAGGGAGAAGAAGGGGGAATGGAGGGTGGAAGGTTGCCCATAGTGAAGGAGGCAAGTTTAAAGAGAAGGGTAGAGACACGGAGGGAAGGGGTTCGGGTGTTTTTACCCTCCAGAAAAGCGAGAAAGGGGTCGGGGCGTGGAAATAAGGGGTTGGGGCACAGAGATAAGTGGTCAGGGTGCAGAAATAAGGGATCGGGGTGCAGAGATAAGGGGTCAGGGCATGGAAATAAGGGATCGGGGCACAGAGATAAGAGGTCAGGGTGCAGAAATAAGGGACCAGGGCGCAGAGATAAGAGGTCGGGGTGCAGAAATAAGAGATTGAGGCACAGAGATAAGAGGTCGGGGTGTGGAAATAAGGGATCAGGGCGCAGAGATAAGAAGTCGGGGTTCCTGCCCCTCCCCCAGAAAAGTGGGACTTGCCGCTAAGGGTGAGGGAGAAGAGGTTGAGGGGTTCTTGCCCCTCCCCCAGAAAAGCAGAGAAGGGGTAGAGACATGGAGAGAAGGGGTTGGGGTTCTTGCCCGTCCCCCAGAAAAGCAGGACTTGCTGCTAAGGGTGAAGGACCAAGGCAGGCATCCCTGTGTGGTCTGACACCTCTGAAACCTGGGTGAATAATCAGAGAGGTGTCCCTGCAATGATTAAACACCAAGGGAAGGCTGCCTTCCCTAGTCCGTGACCAGTGCCGGAGTTTTGGGTCCATGGATAAAACATGTCTCCTTTGTCTCTACCAGAAAATGAAAGGAATTGAAATTAAGAGAAGGGAGAAATTGAAGTGTGGTGCCAAGATTGAAAGGAGAAAGAGGTTGAGGGATAGCGAGAGAGGTTGGAGAAGACAGTAAAAAGAGGCCGCTTACGGGATTTGAAATTGGTGAGATGTTTCTTGGGCTGGTCGGTCTGAGGACCTGAGGTCGTAGGTGGATCTTTCTCACAGACCAAAGAGCAGGAGGACAGGGGATTGATCTCCCAAGGGAGGTCCCCCCCCTCCAGTCACAGCACCAAATTTCATGCGCGTCCGTGTGAAGAGACCACCAAACAGGCTTTGTGTGAGCAACAAGGCTGTTTATTTCACCTGGGTGCAGGCAGGCTGAGTCCGAATACAGAGTCAGTGAAGGGAGATAGGGGTGGGGCCGTTTTATAGGATTTGGGTAGGTAAAGGAAAAAGGGGGGTTGTTCTCTAGTGGGCAGGAGTGGGGGTCACAAGGTGCTCAGTAGGGGAGCTTTTGAGCCAGGATGAGCCAGGAGAAGGAATTTCACAAGATAATGTCATCGTTAAGGCAGGAACAGGCCATTTTCACTTCTTTTGTGGTGGAATGTCATCAGTTAAGGCAGGAACAGGCCATCTGGATGTGTATGTGCAGGTCACAGGGGATATGATGGCTTAGCTTAGGCTCAGAGGACTGACAGTTGTCTTATCTCTAAGTGAGTGATAAAGTCAGAGTAACTGAGACAAGTTAAATAAGAACTGGATTAGTTAGACAGTTTGCACCTGCAGTAGTTGGTGTGAAGGAAAGGCCCTGGACTGAGCCTGTAATGATTGGGTCCAGCCTTCCAGAAGCTCCTGTCCCCATGGAGAAACGGTTCCCTTATTAACTGGTGAGAGACAATAATTACAGGCTTGAAAAGGATCTGGGGGAGTGAAGCTTGGAAAACAGAAAATACCCTAGTTTCATTGTGATTTTCCTATGTCTGATCTCTAATGGGTCATGCCAGGCCTGATTAGAAACCCAGCAGGTTGGGGAGCCGTGGACAAGAATTCCTGATTTCTCATGTTGTCCTTTGGAGAAGCTGTTTCCAATTGCAGTTTGACAGGAGTTGTGGAGGCCCCCACAGCCGTAATCCTTGCAGTTTGTATGACTTCAGCAGGCTTGCATGTGTACTCTGTTTTCCACAGCAGTGGCAAAACTGGCTGTGAAATCAGCTTATTCCTCCAAAGCCATAAAGCCTCCTTTTAAAGAACACTATTTGAAGGCATAGTTGCATTGCAAAGGGGAGGAGAGGGCTAGAGGCTGGAGTTAAAATTCTTAGAGGGATAACTAACCAATCCATATTCAACTCTATTTAATCAGCGTTTAGCATTTAATGCATTTGATTGTTACTAAGGCAGCAAATTCTTGGATACTTTACAAATGAAATTGTAGACGTTCATGTGCCTCCAAAAATTTCTTGTAAATCTTGTAACACAGATTTTGAGTTTGTTCCTTCAATTCCTTACACATGGAAAACTCTCAGTAAGTAACTTTAAATATGCAAAGAATACAAAATTTGGAAAACAAACCACCCTGTTTTGGGTAGCAAGTTACAAAATAATGTATTAATCATTTTTGGTCTCCATGAATTTTCATGGCAGACTGAAAAGAAGGTGATTATACTTCTAAAAATAGCATTTTTGGTAATAGTCACATCTTATTTTTTCTAAACAGTAAGGTCATTGCATTTGATGTATGAGAACATTCCACTATTTGCTTTTGCTCTTGAATGCCTTAAAATAAAAATATCACTATAATTTCAAAACTCTAGCTTATATGGACCCTGCTTAGCAGGCATCCTGCTGCTTGAGAACAAGGCTTGGCACTGAAACTTATCTAGTTCCTATAAAATGGTTTATTTTGTGATGAGCTACTAGCCCATACATTACATCAGAAAATATGACAGGCTGACACTCATCTTGTCATTTTCTTTGCTAACATGAGAAGTGCCTTGAGAGGAAATTAGAAGGAAAATAGTATGCTTTTGTTTAATATTACTTAAGAGAACTTGATCATCCTTAAGCTTTTATTCTCTTCTTTCTAAATATCATCCTGGATCCTGGCCAGCTCAAGCATGTCTGTGTGACATCTTGTGCTGGTGAGCAGTCAAGACGTGTGGGGGGAACTGTAGCATGCAGCCACGAAAGCCAGGATGGAGAAACCAGCCCCTTGGCAACCTGCCCAGCCATCTGCAACTCAACAGGCAGGATCTCTTCAGTTCATAGAATGACACTTTACATACACTGAACTGTTTTAGCTAAAGAGAGGAACATGCTAACAAACATGAGGAAACCGAAGCCTAGACCAAATTCACACAGTAATTTCATGGCAAAGCCAAGACTAGAACTTGAGTCTCTTAACTTGTAACACTTCACCTTTTAAATTATTCTTTATTTGAGTTAAGGTAAAAAAATTAATAACTAGAAAAACCAGAAAATTAGTTTAAAATACTTGTATGGAGTTATAAAATAGTGAATATTCAAAAATTTTCAAGAGTTAAAATATATATATGTATACACCTACTGGGTACCACAAAAATTTCAAAAAATAAAAATAAATAGTGAATACAGGCCGGGCACAGTGGCTTATGACTGGAATCCTAGCACTTTGGGAGGCTGAGGTCGGAGGATCACCTGAGGTCAGGAGTTTGAAACCAGCCTAACCAACATGGCAAAACCCCGTCTCTACTAAAAATACAAAAATTAGCTGGGCGTGGTGGTGTGGGCCTGTAATCCCAGCCACTTGGGAGGCTGAGGTGGGAGAATTGCTTGAACCAGAGAGGTGGAGGTTGCAGTGAGCTGAGATCATGCCACTGCACTCCACTCCAGCCTGGGAGACAGAGAGAGACTCCATCTCAAAAAAAAAAAAAAAAAAAGTGGGTACGTAATCCAATTGATGAGTAATCAAGAACATAGATTAAAATTCAGCATAAATCTTGTAACTTACTTTTGAACTTTTTGAAAGCATAAGAAAATATTTTGTTTTTCTTCTTTTTTTAATCTCACATCACTTCCAAGTAAAGCGGTTAGATAGCTAAGAGCACAGGTTCTGTGTAGATTCAAACGTCAGCTCTCCCATTCACTGGCAATGTGATCTTGGGTATATTACTTCATTCATTGCCTCGGTTTCTTCACCTGTAAAATGGGGATCATGATATTAGTGCCTGCATTGAAGGATAAAGCCCTTAGAACAGTGGGTGGCACATAGTAAGCACATGATAAATGTTAGCTTCCATTGTCATGATCAATAGGATCAATATTACTACTTTAGCAGGTTCTTTCTACCAAACTACAGAGAGCCTGTGAATGAGTCATTGTCGGGCAGTTGGCTCTCAGCAAGCCTCTTCATTTTGCTCAGGCAGACAGTGCTGCAGCTGACATTGTGAGTCCTTGACTTGAAACCAAAGGCTCCAGTGACAGTTTTCTAAGCTGTCTTTTGCCAGTTGACTTTCATGACTCACATTCCAGGTGGTCATTTTTGACACATCCTCGTAGATGTCAACATGTTAGGGAAGAACACAAAGTCTGTAACATCCAAGAAGCCTCTAAGTCTATTCTGCTAGTAGGTAAGAGTGAATGTAAAACTGCACTTTGCTGAACAATAATTTATAAAAATATCACCAAGACTGATTGTTGAAATAAAGTATGTTAGAAATGCTGTCAATGTAGGCCAGGCGTGGTGGCTCATACCTGTAATCCCAGCACTTTGGGAGGCCGAGGCAGGCGGATCACGAGGTCAGGAGATCAAGACCATCCTGGCTAACACGGTGAAACCCTGTCTCTACTAAAAATACAAAAAAAATTAGCCGGGTATGGTGGAGCGCACCTGTAGTCCCAGCTTCTCAGGAGGCTGAGGCAGGAGAATGGCGTGAACCCATGAGGCGGAGCTTGCAGTGAGCGGAGATCGCACCACTGCACTCCAACCTGCTGACAGAGTGAGACTCCATCTCAAAAAAAAAAAAAAAGTCAGGAAAGAACAGATCCTACTTCCTATAGGATCGTCATGATTACCACATTTAGATGTTGCAGTGTCTCTCTCTGTTGCTGATGATAACGGCGTGTCTTTTTAGCCCTTAATTTTAGGCAAACTGACCTCTGATGGAAAACAGTATACTAGGATGTTTAAATAAGTAAAACAATCTCTTTTTTTTTTGTACTTTTAGAATCCCCTATAGCTGGTGTCCTATCACTATGATTATGGAAAACTGGTCTGTTAGCATTATTAAAAACATTTTTCTTATTAGCATTTTATTTTATTTATTTATTTATTTTACTTTAAGCTCTGGGATACATGTGCAGAACATGCAGGTTTGTTACATATGTATACATGTGCCATGGTAGTTTGCTGCATCTATCAACCCATCACCTAGTTTTTAAGCCTTGCATGCATTAGGCATTTGTCCTAATGCTCTTCCTCCCCTTGCCCCCCAGCCCCGATAGGCCTCGGTGTGTGATGTTCCCCTCCCTGTGTCCATGTGTTCTCGTTGTTCAACTTCTACTTATGAGTGAGAACAGGCAGTGTTTGGTTTTCTGTTCTTGTGATAGTTTGCTGAGAATGATGGTTTCCAGCTTCATCCACATTCCTGCAAAGGACATGAACTCATTCTTTTTTATGGCTGCATAGTATTCCATGGTGTATATGTGCCACATTTTCTTTATCTAGTCTATCATTGATGGACATTTGGGTTGGTTCCAAGTCTTTGCTATTGTAAATAGTGCTACAATAAACATATGTATGCATGTGTCTTTATAGTAGAATTATTTATAATCCTTTGGGTATATACCCAGTAATGGGATTGCTGGGTCAAATGGTATTTCTGGTTCTAGATCCTTGAGAAATTCACCACACTGTCTTCCACAATGGTTGAACTAATTTACACTCCCACCAACAGTGTAAAAGCATTATTTCTCCACAGCCTCGCCAGCATCTGTTGTTTCCTAACTTTTTAATGATCACCATTCTAGCTGGTGTGAGATGCTATCTCATTGTGGTTTTGATTTGCATTTCTCTCATGACCAGTGATGATGAGCTCTTTTTCAAATGTTTGTTGGCCACACAGATGTCTTCTTTTGAGAAGTGTCTGTTCATACCCTTGACCCACTTTTTGATGGGGTTGTTTGTTTTTTTCTTGTAAACTTGTTTAAGTTCATTGTAGATTCTGGATATTAGACCTTTGTCAGATGGATAGATTGCAAAAATTTTCTCCCATTCTATAGGTGGCCTGTTCACTCTGATGCTAGTTTCTTTTGCTGTGCAGTAGCTCTTTAGTTTAATTAGATCCCATTTGTCAATTTTGGCTTTTGCTGCCATTGCTTTTGGTGTTTTAGTCATGAAGTCTTTGCCCATGCCTGTGTCCTGAATGGTATTGCCTAGGTTTTCTTCTAGGGCTTTTATGGTTTTAGGTTTTACATTTAAGACTTCAATGCTTCTTGAGTTAATTTTTGTATAAGGTGTAAGGAAGGGGTCCAGTTTTTGTGTGTGTGTATGGCTAGCCAGTGTAAAACAAGCTTTTATTCCAGTTTTCTTCAGTACTCCCTGTTTCCTCAAAGAGGTTTTGGCTGCTGGAATCTGTTTCCAACAGCAGACCTGTCTTCCCTGCAGTCACTCAGGACTGACTTAGTCACACGAGGGATCTTCCGTACTCCAGTTTATCGCATATTAGCTCCAGTGTGCTAAAGTTCTTGCTTTGTATATTTTCTGGCAATGGTTTTCAAAATACTAGTTCTTTGGAGGTGCTGGGCTACCCAAGTCATTTGGCCAGCAGGAAGTCAAAGGAGGCAGTTGCAAATGAAAGGGCTTAAGATGAGAGCTGCTTCCTGAGAGCACGGCTTTGATATCTGTGGGATTCCAATCCTGCCTCTCTTTCCTCTGTCCCAAATGTGGACTGTGATGTCCCCAGAACCACAGACCGTGTCTTGCTGAAGTTAGAAAGGAGGGTGAGGGAGGGGGAAGAACCAAGTACAAGAAGCTCTGACATCCCTTGTTCCCATTATTTTTAAACGTCGTTTCCCAAAACGAAATGAATTTTTATATAATCCTGAAAGGAAGAGATAGTCTCCTTTTTATTAGTAGAGAAACAGACGCACACACACAGATGTCGTATATGGAATCTGAACTTTAGACCGGGGCACAGGCACAGTTTGTGGCCTGTTAATAAATCTGCACATTCACAGCAGGATATGAGAGTTTTATTAATGTGTTCTTAGGCCAGAGAGCTTGGTAAAAACAGGTATAGGGAGGCCCCATGCTGGCCAGCACTGTCCCTGCTAATCTCCCACTGTTTTCTGTGGCCACACCCTCCCTGTGGCCATCTCCCCACCCCTACTACCTAAGTCTCAGAAGAGAGCTCTGTGTGACACAAAAGAAACCTTATTCCTGAACACTCATTCAGTGTGTAGATGTGGGTAAAAGAAATTAGTTTTTCAAACATTTTCATTTTGATTTATCATGTGGGCTTTAGCGCCTGAGTGATTTATGATGCAGATGGCTTGATCTGTGCTCTGATTTGGGAACAGCATGCATGCCGTCTGTGGAACTCTGGATGCTCAAAGGGGCTGTGTTCTTCAAAGGGTGTCTCCTTGGCACATGTGACAGGCCCAGGAAGTCCTGAGCAGCGCAGTCCTGGGCATGCACTCTTCGCGTGGATCCATGGCCAATGCCCTGGATGCCTGAGCTAAGACATCATGGAATGCCTGTCCTTTCCAATGGGCCTCGGCCTCAAGATTCCTCCATGCAACTGGCATACTTCTAGGACGTCTTCAGTCTGAGCCTGGAAACATGGTCACGTCTTTCAAAGGAATGGAACTGGCTCTGCCGAGTCATCTAGCTGGGTTGGAAACCCAGATCCACTCCTCAAAGCTCTCCACAGAGGCCTGACTGCAGGGGCTAAGGCCATAACAGGCCCTACATGGGCAGCTACCTGTTTAATGTTTGGATGGTAGCCCCTAAATCTACCTGCATGCAAGACAGCATGAAGAATGTGGAGGAAGCCCAGGCCTCAAGAGGGCCCCAGGGTCATGGCTGTCCAGAGGAAGAGAGTAATGGGGGAGATCTAAGTCAGCAAGGCTGTGGCGAAAGCCTGAGGCAAGCTTTGCCCACTTTGAAGCTTTCTGTTGCTATTTGTTCCTGCCATGTCAGTTGAGAGTGTTTGTGTGTGCATGTATAGGTGTGTGTGTGTGTGCACATGCGTGCATGGGCATGCATACACAGGAGGATCTGGGGATACCCTGGGCTTCCACACCTGTGAGGGAGTGAGGGGAGCTGGGCTGGGCAAAGGGAGAAGTTGAACTCTGATGTGGGTGCAACCAAGGCCTCCACCAACCCTACAGAGAGCTCTAGAGCTGGGTGGCCCTTCAGAGATGACCCAATTGAGCCAAGGAGGCTGGGCCTCTGTATTTGGACATTAACCTGTTACTGGATATGGGCTGCCATCTAGAGAGGGGAATTTGTATATATTTTTTCTTCTCCTTATAGATAAGCTGAACAGTGTTCTGTGTCCTAGGAAACCTGAAGCTATATGTTCATGTTGATTCTATAGCTGTTTGGGGAGAATGGTGGGGTGACGGGGGGAATTTGTAATCAGGCTACCACCATTGTTCTTCAGCCCCAGAAGTCTTCAAGTCATTTGCAATCTTAGGTGCTTGAATTGAAATTTTTTTTTTTTTTGAGACAGAGTCTTGCTCTATTGCCCAGGCCAGAGTGCAGCAGTGCGATCTCAGCTCGCTGCAACCTCAGCCTCCTGGGTTCAAGCGATTCTTCTGCCTCAGCTTCCTGAGCAGCTGGGACTACAGGTACCCGCCACCACACCTGGCTGATTCTTTGTATTTTTAGTAGAGATGGGGTTTCACCGTGTTAGCCAGGATGGTCTCGATCTCCTGACCTCATGATCCGCACACCTCAGCCTCCCAAAGTCCTGGGATTACAGGTGTGAGCCACTGCGCCCGGCCTGAACTATTTTTAATACCAAATTTCATACCACATACCTTGCAAGTGACCTTGACAATATCTCAGTTATGGAGAGCTCCGCAGAGCAGCACAGAACCAGATGGTAGCCCCTCAGATACCAATCATCACGCCCTACCACCTCTTCCGTGACTCTGTTTCTGCAGGCTAAATACATACAATTCTTTCAAACGTACGTGACTCTGTTTCTGCAGGCTAAATACATACAACTCTTTCGAACGTACCTCCTAAGACATGCTGTGGAGTCTTTTCACCTACCTCATCACTCTCTTGTTCTATTTTATCCAGATTATTTAAATGTTATACCTAGAAGTCAGCACAGTTTTCTAGATGTGGTCTGACTCATACAAAATCAAGCGGGTCTGTTTTCTCTGTTTTTCTGGAAATTCTGTTTCTATGGATGTAGGTTAGTTTTCCATTGCTGTTAGTCGCATTATGCTGTTAATTCATACTGAGCTTGGAATTGATTAAGCCTCCACGTCTTTTCCACATGAACTATTGCTAAGCAGCATTTCCTCCACTGGGGAATTGTCTGGTGCTGAGAGTGGTTTTTCGTTTTTGTTGGAAGTTATATTCCTTTTTGTTAAACTTCATTTTGCTTGATCAGGTTATCATTCCAGCCTTTTGTTTAAGAATGGGAAAGCCTGACATTTGGTGACAGGTGCTTAAATATTTCTGATGACCTGTTGTTTAAAAGGCCTATTAAAGCCAGGAGTGGTGGTACATATTTGTAGTCCTAGCTATTTGGGAGGCTGAGGCAGGAGGTTTGCTTGAGCTCAGGAAGTCAAGGCTTCAGTGAGCCATGATTGCGCCACTGCACAATCTAGCCTGGAAACGGAACAAGACCCTGTCTCTTAAAAAAAAAACAAAAGAGGGCCTATTAAAGGAACTCAGGAGTATGCTATACAAGCCAGCTCATGAAAACGTCCTAATTATTTTGTTTGAATCAGAGGAGGATTGTAATTATACTTAAGCCTAACACACAAGAAGATACACTACTCACACCCTAAAGAAGATCTCCCAGGATTCCAGATTTTTTGCTTCAGATCAACTTGTTAGTGCTGTGTTGCTAGCTTGTTACATGCTAGCTATGTTGACTATAGCTAACTAGAGTGGCTTGGGCGTTAATAGAAAAATACAGCCAGGTCCCAACCCAGACCAGTTAAATCTACAGAGGTGAGATCGAGACACTGGAATTTTTGACAGTCCTCTTCTTCCACTAAATGATTCTAATTTGCATCCTAGGCTGAGATCTATGAGATTAAGCAGAGAAAACCAGCTGCATGTGTCTTCTCCCCACCGGAAAAATGTCCATGGTGCCACTCCATTTACTGGGTCTATTTTTTAAAAAGCGGAGATCACTATACTCTTCCCTACATTTGTAAAGTCAATTGGCATGACCTCAACAAACATTCCCATCTTGAAAATATTACAAAATTAGTGGACTTTTGTGTTATATTGATGTTCTGCACTAAAAGAAAAAAAGACTGATAAAAATTCAGACTTGAAAATAAGCACATTGGGATTCTTTCTTTTGTAGAAAAGCAGAATTCTTTAAATAGCACATTTTTCTGGAGAATTTAAAAACATGATTTATTTTATAAAATGATTATTTTTAAAGAACCATTTATTATATAAAGTGAGACATACTTGCAATTTTATGTTACCTTTCTGGACTGAAAAGTTACTTGTGAAATATAGAGACTAAGGAAGTCAAAGTTATTTGAAAGCATGGAATTTTAGAAGTTGAAAGACCCTTAGGCGACCCTCTGCTGCAACTTTTTCTTTTCACAAAGAGTAGCAATCCAGAGAGGGTTTGTGGTCTAACAGACAACCATGCTCTCCAAAGTGCAGTCTGACCATCAGCCCAGGTACAGTCCAGGGACTGCTAGAAATACAATATCTCAGGCCCCACCAGTGACCTCCAGCATGAGAATCTGTAGTTTACCAAGAACCCTAGGTGATTTGCGTGCATGTTACAGTTTGGGAAGCACTGGTCTAGAAAATTCATATTCCAGACAACTGAAAGGACAACGGCCACGCGTAGCCAGAGTTCACAGAACTCAATTTAAATTTAATGCAACTGCCTTGAGGAGGGAAAAAAGGGGAAAAAACTCAATTTGTTTTTTTCTGTGACCTTGTCAACTTGGATAATTAGAACCTATATAACAAAAAGGAATGTACTTTGCTAGTAGTTCAGAAAATTGAACTCTGACTGAATGTATTTTTTTCATACAGTGAAAGCTAAAAATTTGCTTTCAAAACAGCATAAAATGCTTATTATATAGCTCTTTGTTTCATTGCCAACTGCGGATTTAGACATGGAGTCATTCAAAGAGCCGTGGGACATTATGAGTAATTCACAATCTTCTGGGCTTTTGACATTTCTGCAAAGCCACAGATTCCCAAGCACAGCATTTAGTTACAGCACTTCAAAAACACAGCACTGTGATTTTATGGAAGCTGTAGTACAGATGTCATTCCCAGAGGTGTAAGGAAATGCTGTGGGCAAAGATTGTTCATTTAGTTCAAATGAGCATTTTATCCTATTAGCATTAGAATGTATTTTTTTTTCTCATTGTCAAGTTTTTTGTTTTTGTTTTTGTTTTCTTTTGGTCATTCTTTTTTTTTTTGAGACAGAGTCTCGCTCTGCCACCCAGGCTGGAGTGCAGTGGTGCGATCTCGGCTCACTGCAAGCTCCGCCTCCCAGGTTCAAGCCATTCTCCTGCCTCAGCCTCCCGAGTACCTGGGAATACAGGCGCCCCCCACCACAACTGGCTAACTTTTTGTATTTTTAGTAGAGACAGGGTTCCACCGTGTTAGCCAGGATGGTCTCGATCTCCTGACCTCGTGATCCACCCACCTCTGCCTCCCAAAGTGCTGGGATTACAGGCGTGAGCCACCGCGCCCGGCTTTTTTGGTCATTCTTGCAATCATTTTTGAGGAATACAGATGAAGGCCAAGTGAATTATGTATAAGCATATATATATATCAAAAAAAAATACACCAAAAGTAAAGCCAAAAGTGTAGACATCCGGATTTGACTTTAAATTTATTGTGCTCACCTTCTCTTTTGGTGGAGATTAAAGTGGTGGGAAGTTGTGTATTAACTGAGTGATGCTGGTTGTGTTACACATATTGTACAATACGGGGTGATGGCTGTGGATAAGTATGTTTATTTAAGAAACACAGGATGGTGAAGCTTTTCCATGCTGTGTCATGTGAGGATCAACTGAAGGATGGGGGAATGTTTAGCTGGAAGAGGAGTTCATTATCTTTAAATGTTTGGAAAATTAACCAATGTTTGAAGGGAGTACACAGACTTCTTTTGCCTGGTACAAAGGGGTAGAACTTGGAGGAATGCGTGGGCGCTCCAAGGAGGCAGAGATCAGCCCCAAATATGAAAGGAAGCAGGTAGTGAATGACTGCAGAGACACAGGCAGGGGTGTGCGTCTTCTGCTAGGGTTGTTGTAAAGAGCCTATCAGCATCAAACAGAAACTGGATTAGAAGACGCTTGAAGGTCCCTTTCAAACCTGTAGGTCTACAGATACTGCTGTTTCTTACGTAACACCCCTTCCACATCGCAGTGCTACTCCGATAGCCTCCAGAGTTTCCCTCCTGGACTGTGACCTTGGCCTCCCAAGTATGCCGGCTGGGCTCCTTCCAGCCATTTCCACACAGTGGTAGAGAGCACTGCTATAGAAACCAGCTCCCCCGGTGCAGAAGCTCACTGAGGACAAACACCTTGTCTGTTTTCTCACTGATACACTGCGAACACCCAAAACAGTGCTATAAAGTGGCTTCTAGTTGGGTTTAGAAATTAATTTGAATTTCTGACCATGACCTGTGAAATTCATTATCTGATCTGTGCTTATTCCAGGCCTCACCTGGGGTCAGGCCCTGCCTTTCTCAGCATTCATTAGCTGTGCTGTCCTTGCTAATCCTCGAGCGTGCAAGGTTCTCACATCGCAGGGCCTCTGCCCACATTGTTTCTTCTTGAAATGTTTATTCCACTCTTCTCCGGCTACTCCTGTTAAACTATAGGTTACAACTTGAGTTCATTTCCTTAAGGCCTTCCTGGCATCAGCCTCATCTAAGTGAGATTCCCCTATTTAAATATCATAGTATTCTCTACTTCCTAACATGCATCAAATCTGTAACGATGTATTTCTTATTGTGTGTTTGATTCTGTAGCATTCAGTTCTTTCAATAGATTGTAAGTTATTTGAGAACAGACCATTATATCTCCAATGTCTTGCACAGGGCACAGGGTATCAAAAGGATTTTTTGAACTGGTGGTTCTCAACTGGAGCAGTTTTGGCCTTCAAGGATATTTGACAATCTGTGGAGACATTTTTGTCTGTCACAAGCGGGAGGTGCCACTAGTATGATACAGATAACTGGAGGTGCTTACTGCTAGATGTCCCACAATGGGCAGCAAGGTCCCTGAATCACCTGGCCCAAAATATCCACAGTGCCGAGGTTGTGAACCTTGGGGTGAATGAATGAACTGTCTGTCTTTTGGTTGATTGTCCTTTGTAGCAAGGTGTTTTTTCCCAAATTATTCATTGCTTTCCCACTGCCAGTGTCTTCTCATCCAGAGGAAACTTTGATTTATGCAGGAACAGCCAAACACATGATTCCTTGAGAAACCAAGCTCTCCAAAATTAGCTGGTTAGTATTTCTTTACATGGAAATATTGGCATTTAAAATTATTCAAATGATAATGGTTTTGAAAGAAAACAGTTGCCAGCCATTTCCTTTTGAGATAAGGCAACTGCATTGAAAAGTTTTGATGGATGGAGAGAATGAGATTGTAGCAAATGTGTCAGTTGTAATCCCAATCTGAGAAAACATTTACTTTGATAGCACTCTGCACTATAACCTTCAGTTCCTTCACTGTTATGTACCATGAGGGCTGGGAAGGACACACCAGGGGAGGCCGTTTTGACTCTGCCAAACAGTGGTTCCTCATTCATTCTAATTCACTTAGTGACGTGGCTCTCTCATTGCTTTTTTCACCACCTGACCTCTTTACCTTCTGAGTCTAACTCAGTAAAACTGTTCCCATCCTGGGGGTGGCCACCTTCACCTGTCTCTCGGCAGGAAGCACAGAATCTGAGTTTGAGCTACACAACTTTTTGTTTCTAGCTGAAGCCATCATATTTATGAGGAAGACTTGTTAGAAGAAAATGAATGACAGTTTCTACCTATTGAAAAATTTCATTCAGCTTTGTAGTCAGAGTCTGGGACAGTACTTCCCAATCTTCATTACTTCATCGTACCCGAGAGATTGATGTTTGTGCAGCATGCAAGGGTAAACTGAGGTGGGCCTCAAAGCAGGAGAAGACAGTACAAGTAATCCAGGCACCTGGGGCTCTGGTAGCTTCAGGCTCTGCCTTGCTACCCCAAGGCCTGAGAGGATTAATGTCTCAGCATAACTTTTAACCCTTTCCTGGCACATCCGTTGGGAATTTCTGGTATAGAATAGCCTCACGTAATGGCCACTCGTCTATGGGCCAATAGATGATAGTGTTATTCATTTCCACTTAATATGGGCTGATAGATTGGCATTGCCTAAGAACAAGTCATATTTTGTTTATCTCTGGAGAAGCATAGACGAGATACTTTTAAAATTTTCCTTATTCGGAATTCTTGCCAACAATAGCAGTTTCGCTCCTCCAAGACAGGGATGCAGCGCTGTCCAGCAGGAACTATCTGAAGTGGCCGTCACAAGGCCTGCTGCAAAGGACCGTATGTCAGAAGAGGTCTCTCAGGACCAAAACATACGCAGCTGTGTCATGGAGGGCCAGCCAATGGGGCACACACTCCTCGGCTGACTACTGTGTTCCCTTACCCTGAGGTCACGGGTGTGGGCTTGCCAACCCGTGTCAGCTCAGAATCTGGAGCCTGGCTACAGAGATCTGATATAGCTTGGACATTGCTGAAGACAGCATTTGGAGAGCTGAAGAGTGCAGGGACCCGTATCAAAGGACCCAACTGAGTGTAACAGGCTGGAAATGAAGTACCTCATAAAACGCAGGGATTGGGGATAATTTTTAGGATTTTCTTTTCAGCAGCTGAGTGGGTGGGAGCACCATTTGCTAAATTATGGAAGGCCAGAGAAAAAGGTGGTGTTAAGAGGAGGAGACTAGAGTTTAAAGACTGTTAGACAGCTGAGGGATTTTCTAGCTATTGAGTATTTGAGTTTGAAGCCTGAAAGAGGCCCACACGGGGGATATAAACTTGGGAGTCATCTACAGTTAGACAGTATTCAATTAATGCTATGGTATTAGATTAATTCATTCACTCTTTCAACACATATATCCAGAGTGCCTACTATGTACTAAATGAAATCACCTACGAGAACCCAGAGAAGACAGATGGTATATTCCAGTACATTCCTACTCATTTTATTCTCTTTCCCTCTCTTTCCCTGCAGAGATGGCCACTGTCTTGAAGCTGGTATCATTCCTCTCATGCCTCTGTATATTTATTATGTCTGGATATAGTTATGGGCATTAGAGTATTATTTTCTGTATTTTAAAACTTTATGTAAGTGATATGAGCTGATATATAACTGTGTAGCTTTTTTCACTCATTATAAGACTATTCATATTGATGTATGTCTCCTTGTGAACATGTGTGTGAATTTCTCCATAAATGGAATTGTTAGGTCAAATTTATTTTTTATTTTTTACTCTCTCAAAGGAACTCACTTTAATTTTATTATTTTGCAACATTTAGTTTATTAATTGAATATGAAATTTTTGATGTGTATATAGCTGATGAGCTTTTTTTTCTTTTTCAACTTTTTTTAAAAAAAAGAAAATAGGTTTAATTGACTCACAGTTCTGCAGGCTGTACAGGTAACATGACTGGGGAGGCCTCAGGAAACGATCACAGCAGAAGGCAAAGGGAAAGCAGGCACTTCTTACATGGCTGGAGTAGGATGAAGAGAGCAAAATGGGAGGTGCTACACACTTTTAAACAACAAGATCTCGTAAGAACTCACTCACTGTCACAAGAATAGCAAGGGGTAAATCCACCCCCTTGATCCAGTCACCTCCCACCAGGCCCCTCCTCCAACATTCAGAATTACAGGTCAACATGAGATTTGGGTGGGGATACAAATCCCAAACGATATCATTCTGCCCCTGGCCTCTCCCAAATCTCATGTCCTTCTCACATTGCAAAATACAATTATCCCATCTCAAAAGTCCCTCAAAGTCTTAACTCATTTTAGCATTAACTCAAAAGTCCAAAGTCCAAAGTCTTATCAGAAACAAGCTAGTCTCTTCTGCCTATGAGCCTGTAAAATAAAACAGCAATTAATTAGTTCCAAGATACAATGGGGGTATAGGTATTGGGTGAATACTCCCTTTCCAAAAGGGAGAAATCAGCCAAAACAAAGTGGGCTACAGGCCCCATGGAAGTCTGAAGCCCAGCAGGGGAGTCATTAAATCTTATAACCACAAAATAATCTGCTTTGACTCCATGTCTCACATTCAGGCGACACTGATACTAGGGGTGGGCTCCTAAGGCCCTGGGCAGCTCTGGCCCTGTGGCTCTGCAGTGTACATCACCAGCGGCTGCTCTCAAGGGCTGGTGTTGTGTGCCTGTGGCTTTTCCAGGTGCATAGTGCAAACTGTCAATAAATCTACCATTTTGGGGTCTGGGGGACTGTGGCCCTCTTCTCGCAGCTCCACTCAGCAGTGCCCCAGTAGGAACTCTGTGTGGGGGCTCCAGCCCTACATTTCCCCTCTGCACTGCCTTAGTGGAGGTTCTTCATGAGTGCTCCACCCCTGCAGCAGATTTCTGCCTGGATGTCTAGGCATTTCCATACATCCTCTGAAATCTAGGCGGAGGCTCCCAAGCCTCACTCTTGCCCTCTGTGCACCCACAGGCTTAACACTATATGGAAGCTGCCAAGGTTTTTGGCTTGCACCCTCTGGAACAGTGGCCTGAGACATATCTGGGGCCCTTTTAGCCATGGCTGGAGCTAAAGCAGCTGGGAAAATGCCTTGGAGGCATTTTTCCCCATTGTCTTGGCTATGAACATTCAGCTCCTCTTTATGCAAATTTCTGCAGCCAGCTTGAATTCCTCCCCAGAAAGTGGGTTTTTCTTTTCTACCACATGGTCAGGCTGCAAATTTTCTTGCAAACTTTTGTGCTCTGCTCCCCTTCTAAATATAAATTCCAGTTTCAGAACATCTCTTGGTTCATGCAGATGAGCATATGCTGTCATAAGCAGCCAGGTCACTTCTTGAACACATTGCTGCTTAAAAATTTCTTCTACCAGATACCCTAAATCATCTCACTCAAGTTCAAAACTCCACAGATCCCTAGAGCAGGGGCATAATGCCAGTCAGTCTCTTTGCTAAAGCAAGGAAAGAGTGACCTTTACTCCAGTTCCCAGAAAGTTCTTCATCTCCATCTGAGACCTCCTCAGCTTGGACTTCACTGTCCCTATCACTATGAGCATTTTGGTCACAACCATTCAACAAGTCTCTAGGAAATTCCAAACTTTCCCTCACTTTCCTGTCATCTTCTGAGCCCTTTAAACTGTTCCAACCTCTTCCCATTACCCAGTTTCAAAGCTGCTTTCACATTTTCAGGTATCTTTATAGCAAGGCCCCACTGCTGGTACCAAGTTTCTGTATTAGTCAGTTCTGGCACTGCTGTAAAGAAATATCTGGCCAGGCATGGTGGCTCACACCTGTAATCCCAGCACTTTGGGAGGCCAAGGCAGACAAATCACCTGAGGTCAGGAGTTCAAGACCAGCCTGACCAACATGGAGAAACCCCATCTCCACTAAAAATACAAAATTAGCTGAGCATGGTGGTGCATACCTGTAATCCAAGCTACCTGAGAGGCTGAGGCAGGAGGATCACTTAAACTCGGGAGGCGGAGGTTGTGGTGAGCCGAGATGGTGCCATTGCACTCCAGCCTGGGCAACAAGAGCAAAACTCCGCCTCAAAAAAAAAAAAAAAAAAAAAAAAGAAAAGAAAAGAAATATCTGAGACTGAGTAATTTATGGAGAAAAAAATTTAATTAACTCATGGTTCTGCAGGCTGTACAGGTAACATCGTGGGGGAGGCCTCAGGAAACTTTCAATCATGGTGGAAGGTGAAGAGGAAGCAGGCACATCTTACATGGCTGGAGTAGGGGGAAGAGGAGCTCTTTTTCAACTTTTGTTTCAGGTTCAGGGGGTACATGTACAGGTTTGTTCCTTGGGTAAATTGCATGTTGCTGGGGTTTGGTGTACAAATGATTTTGTCACCCAGGTAGTGAGCATAGTACCTGATAGGTAGTTTTTTGACCTTTTTGACCTTTCCCCTACCCTCCACCCTCAAGTAGGCCCTGGTGCCTGTTGTACCCCTCTTTGTGTCCATGTGTACTCAATGTTTAGCTCCCACTTGTAAGTGAGAACATGCAGTACTTGGTTTTCTGCTCTTGCATTAATTTACTTGGGATAATGGCCTCCAGCTGCATCCATGTTGTTCCAAAGGACATGATTTTGTTCTTATTTATGGCTGTATAGCATTTCACAGTGTATATGTACCACATTTCCCTTATCCAGTCCACTACTGATGGGTACCTAGGTTGATTCCATGTTTTTGCTATTGTGAATAGTGCTATGATGAACATATGAGTGCATATGTCTTTTTGGTAGAACAATTTATATTTCTTTGGGTATATACCCAGTAATAGGATTGCTGGGTTGAATGGAAGTTCTGTTTTAAGTTCTTTGAAAAATCTCCAAAATGCTTTCCACAGTGGCCAAATTCACATTCCCACCAGTAGTTTATAAGCATTCCTTTTTCTCCATAACATTGCCAAAATCTGTTATTTTCTTTTTTTTTTTAACGTCTTTTTTTAATTATACTTTAAGTTTTAGGGTACATGTGCACAATGTGCAGGTTAGTTACATATGTATACATGTGCCATGCTGGTGCGCTGCACCCACTAACTCGTCATCTAGCATTAGGTATATCTCCCGATACTATCCCTCCCCCCTCCCCCCACCCCACAACAGTCCCCAGAGTGTGATATTCCCCTTCCTGTGTCCATGTGATCTCATTGTTCAATTCCCACCTGTGAGTGAGAATATGCGGTGTTTGGTTTTTTGTTCTTGCGATAGTTTACTGAGAATGATGATTTCCAATTTCATCCATGTCCCTACAAAGGACATGAACTCATCATTTTTTATGGCTGCATAGTATTCCATGGTGTGTATGTGCCACATTTTCTTAATCCAGTCTATCATTGTTGGACATTTGGGTTGGTTCCAAGTCTTTGCTATTGTGAATAATGCCGCAATAAACATACGTGTGCATGTGTCTTTATAGCAGCATGATTTATAGTCCTTTGGGTATATACCCAGTAATGGGATGGCTGGGTCAAATGGTATTTCCAGTTCTAGATCCCTGAGGAATCACCACACTGACTTCCACAGTGGTTGAACAGTCCCACCAACAGTGTGAAAGTGTTCCTATTTCTCCACATCCTCTCCAGCACCTGTTGTTTCCTGACTTTTTAATGATCGCCATTCTAACTGGTATGAGATGGTGTCTCATTGTAGTTTTGATTTGCATTTCTCTGATGGCCAGTGATGGTGAGCATCTTTTCATGTGTCTTTTGGCTGCATAAATGTCTTCTTTTGAGAAGTGTCTGTTCATGTCCTTCGCCCACTTTTTGATGCGGTTGTTTGTTTTTTTCTTGTGAATTTTTTGGAGTTCATTGTAGATTCTGGATATTAGCCCTTTGTCAGATGAGTAGGTTGCAAAAATTTTCTCCCATTTTGTAGGTTGCCTGTTCACTCTGATGGTAGTTTCTTTTGCTGTGCAGAAGCTCTTTAGTTTAATTAGATCCCATTTGTCAATTTGGGCTTTTGTTGCCATTGCTTTTGGTGTTTTAGACATGAAGTCCTTGCCCATGCCTATGTCCTGAATGGTAATGCCTAGGTTTTCTTCTAGGGTTTTTATGGTTTTAGGTCTAACATTTAAGTCTTTAATCCATCTTGAATTAATTTTTGTATAAGGTGTAAGGAAGGGATCCAGTTTCAGCTTTCTACATATGGCTAGCCAGTTTTCCCAGCACCATTTATTAAATAGGGAATCCTTTCCCCATTTCTTGTTTTTGTCAGGTTTGTCAAAGATCAGATAGTTGTAGATATGCAGCGTTATTTCTGAGGACTCTGTTCTGTTCCATTGATCTATATCTCTGTTTTGGTACCAGTACCATGCTGTTTTGGTTACTGTAGCCTTATAGTATAGTTTGAAGTCAGGTAGCGTGATGCCTCCAGCTTTGTTCTTTTGGCTTAGGATTGACTTGGCGATGCGGGCTCTTTTTTGCTTCCGTATGAACTTTAAAGTAGTTTTTTCCAATTCTGTGAAGAAAGTCATTGGTAGCTTGATGGGGATGGCATTGAATCTGTAAATTACCTTGGGCAGTATGGCCATTTTCATGATATTGATTCTTCCTACCCATGAGCATGGAATGTTCTTCCATTTGTTTGTATCCTCTTTTATTTCCTTGAGCAGTGGTTTGTGGTTCTCCTTGAAGAGTTCCTTCACATCCCTTGTAAGTTGGATTCCTAGGTATTTTATTCTCTTTGAAGCAATTGTGAATGGGAGTTCACTCATGATTTGGCTCTCTGTTTGTCTGTTGTTGGGGTATAAGAATGCTTGTGATTTTTGCACATTGATTTTGTATCCTGAGACTTTGCTGAAGTTGCTTATCAGCTTAAGGAGATTTTGGGCTGAGACGATGGGGTTTTCTAGATATACAATCATGTCATCTGCAAACAGGGACAATTTGACTTCCTCTTTTCCTAATTGAATACCCTTTATTTCCTTCTCCTGCCTAATTGCCCTGGCCAGAACTTCCAACACTATGTTGAATAGGAGTGGTGAGAGAGGGCATCCCTGTCTTGTGCCAGTTTTCAAAGGGAATGCTTCCATTTTTTGCCCATTCAGTATGATATTGGCTGTGGGTTTGTCATAGATAGCTCTTATTATTTTGAAATACGTCCCATCAATACCTAATTTATTGAGAGTTTTTAGCATGAAGGGTTGTTGAATTTTGTCAAAGTCTTTTTCTGCATCTATTGAGATAATCATGTGGTTTTTGTCTCTGGTTCTGTTTACATGCTGGATTACATTTATTGATTTGTGTATATTGAACCAGCCTTGCATCCCAGAAATGAAGCCCACTTGATCATGGTGGATAAGCTTTTTGATGTGCTGCTGGATTCGTTTTGCCAGTATTTTATTGAGGATTTTTGCATCAATGTTCATCAAGGATATTGGTCTAAAATTCTCTTTTTTTGTTGTGTCTCTGCCAGGCTTTGGTATCAGAATGATGCTGGCCTCATAAAATGAGTTAGGGAGGATTCCCTCTTTTTCTATTGATTGGAATAGTTTCAGAACGAATGGTACCAGTTCCTCCTTGTACCTCTGGTAGAATTTGGCTGTGAATCCATCTGGTCCTGTACTCTTTTTGGTTGGTAAGCTATTGATTATTGCCACAATTTCAGCTCCTGTTATTGGTCTATTCAGAGATTGAACTTCTTCCTGGTTTAGTCTTGGGAGACTGTTATGTGACCAGGAATTTATCCATTTCTTCTAGATTTTCTAGTTTATTTGCATAGAGGTGCTTGTAGTATTCTCTGATGGTAGTTTGTATTTCTGTGGGATCGGTGGTGATATCCCCTTTATCATTTTTTATTGCATCTATTTGATTCTTCTCTCTTTTTTTCTTTATTAGTCTTGCTAGCGGTCTATCAATTTTGTTGATCCTTTCAAAAAACCAGCTCCTGGATTCATTAATTTTTTGAAGGGTTTTTGTGTCTCTATTTCCTTCAGTTCTGCTCTGATTTTAGTTATTTCTTGCCTTCTGCTAGCTTTTGAATGTGTTTGCTCTTGCTTTTCTAGTTCTTTTAATTGTGATGTTAGGGTGTCAATTTTGGATCTTTCCTGCTTTCTCTTGTGGGCATTTAGTGCTATAAATTTCCCTCTACACACTGCTTTGAATGCGTCCCAGAGATTCTGGTATGTTGTGTCTTTGTTCTCGTTGGTTTCAAAGAACATCTTTATTTCTGCCTTCATTTCGTTATGTACCCAGTAGTCACTCAGGAGCAGGTTGTTCAGTTTCCATGTAGTTGAGCAGTTTTGAGTGAGATTCTTAATCCTGAGTTCTAGTTTGATTGCACTGTGGTCTGAGAGATAGTTTGTTATAATTTCTGTTCTTTTACATTTGCTGAGGAGAGCTTTACTTCCCAGTATGTGGTCAATTTTGGAATAGGTGTGGTGTGGTGCTGAAGAAAATGTATATTCTGTTGATTTGAGGTGGAGAGTTCTGTAGATGTCTATTAGGTCCGCTTGGTGCAGAGCTGAGTTCAATTCCTGGGTATCCTTGTTGACTTTCTGTCTCGTTGATCTGTCTAATGTTGACAGTGGGGTGTTAAAGTCTCCCATTATTATTGTGTGGGAGTCTAAGTCTCTTTGTAGGTCTCTAAGGAGTTGCTTTATGAATCTGGGTGCTCCTGTATTGGGTGCATATATATTTAGGATAGTTAGCTCTTCTTGTTGAATTGATCCCTTTACCATTATATAATGGCCTTCTTTGTCTCTTTTGATCTTTGTTGGTTTAAAGTCTGTTTTATCAGAGACTAGGATTGCAATCCCTGCCTTTTTTTGTTTTCCATTTGCTTGGTGGATCTTCCTCCATCCTTTTATTTTGAGCCTATGTGTGTCTCTGCACGTGAGATGGGTTTCCTGAATACAGCACACTGATGGGTCTTGACTCTTTATCCAATTTGCCAGTCTGTGTCTTTTAATTGGAGCATTTAGTCCATTTATATTTAAAGTTAATATTGTTATGTGTGAATTTGATCCTGTCATTATGATGTTAGCTGGTTATTTTGCCCATTAGTTGATGCAGTTTCTTCCTAGTCTCGATGGTCTTTACATTTTGGCATGATTTTGCAGCGGCTGGTACCAGTTGTTCCTTTCCATGTTTAGTGCTTCCTTCAGGAGCTCTTGTAAGGCAGGCCTGGTGGTGACAAAATCTCTCAGCATTTGCTTGTCTGTAAAGTAGTTTATTTCTCCTTCACTTATGAAGCTTAGTTTGGCTGCATATGAAATTCTGGGTTGAAAATTCTTTTCTTTAAGAATGTTGAATATTGGCCCCCACTCTCTTCTGGCTTGTAGGGTTTCTGCCGAGAGATCTGCTGTTAGTCTGATGGGCTTCCCTTTGAGGGTAACCCGACCTTTCTCTCTGGCTGCCCTTTACATTTTTTCCTTGATTTCAACTTTGGTGAATCTGACAATTATGTGTCTTGGAGTTGCTCTTCTCGAGGAGTATCTTTGTGGCTTTCTCTGTATTTCCTGAATCTGAACGTTGGCCTGCCTTGCTAGATTGGGGAAGTTCTCCTGGATAATATCCTGCAGAGTGTTTTCCAACTTGGTTCCATTCTCCCCATCACTTTCAGGTACACCAATCAGACGTAGATTTGGTCTTTTCACATAGTCCCATATTTCTTGGAGGCTTTGCTCATTTCTTTTTATTCTTTTTTCTCTAAACTTCCCTTCTCGCTTCATTTCATTCATTTCATCTTCCATCGCTGATACCCTTTCTTCCAGTTGATCGCATCAGCTCCTGAGGCTTCTGCATTCTTCACGTAGTTCTCGAGCCTTGGTTTTCAGCTCCATCAGCTCCTTTAAGCACTTCTCTGTATTGGTTATTCTAGTTACACATTCTTCTAAATTTTTTTCAATGTTTTCAACTTCTTTGCCTTTGGTTTGAATGTCCTCCTGTAGCTCAGAGTAATTTGATGGTCTGAAGCCTTCTTCTCTCAGCTCGTCAAAGTCATTCTCCATCCAGCTTTGTTCCGTTGCTGGTGAGAACTGCGTTCCTTTGGAGGAGGAGAGGTGCTCTGCTCTTTAGAGTTTCCAGTTTTTCTGTTCTGTTTTTTCCCCATCTTTGTGGTTTTATCTACTTTTGGTCTTTGATGATGGTGATGTACAGATGGGTTTTTGGTGTGGATGTCCTTTCTGTTTGTTAGTTTTCCTTCTAACAGAGAGGACCCTCAGCTGCAGGTCTGTTGGAATACCCTGCCGTGTGAGGTGTCAGTGTGCCCCTGCTGGGGGGTGCTTCCCAGTTAGGCTGCCCGGGGGTCAGGGGTCAGGGACCCACTTGAGGAGGCAGTCTGCCCGGTCTCAGATCTCCAGCTGTGTGCTGGGAGAACCACTGCTCTCTTCAAAGCTGTCAGAGAGGGACATTTAAGTCTGCAGAGGTTACTGTTGTCTTTTTGTTTGTCTATGCCCTGCCCCCAGAGGTGGAGCCTACAGAGGCAGGCAGGCCTCCTTGAGCTGTGGTGGGCTCCACCCAGTTCGAGCTTCCGGGCTGCTTTGTTTACCTAATCAAGCCTGGGCAATGGCGGGCGCCCCTCCCCCAGCCTCGCTGCCGCCTTGAAGTTTGATCTCAGACTGCTGTGCTAGCAATCAGGGAGACTCCGTGGGCGTAGGACCCTCTGAGCCAGGTGCGGGATATAATCTCGTGGTGCACCGTTTTTTAAGCCCGTCGGAAAAGCACAGTGTTCTGGTGGGAGTGACCCGATTTTCCAAGTGCCGTCCGTCACCCCTTTCTTTGACTAGGAAAGGGAACTCCCTGACCCCTTGCTCTTCCCAAGTGAGGCAATGCCTCGCCCTGCTTTGGCTCGCACCCGGTGCACGCACCCACTGACCTGCGCACACTGTCTGGCACTCCCTAGTGAGATGAACCCGGTACCTCAGATGGAAATGCAGAAATCACCCGTCTTCTGCGTCGCTCACGCTGGGAGCCGTAGACTGGAGCTGTTCCTATTCGGACATCTTGGCTCCTCCACTATTTTCTTTTTATTAGTAGCCATTCTGACTGGTGTGAAATGGTATCTCTTGGCAGTTTTGATTTGCATTTCTGTCATTATTAGTGATTTTGAATATTTTTTCATATGCTTGTTGGCTGCATGTATGTTTTCTTTTGAGAAATATCTGTTCTTGTCTTTTGCCCGTTTTTTAATGTGGTTGGTTTTTTTTTGCTTGTTGATTTGTAGAATCCTTATAGATTTTGGATATTAGACCCTTTTCAGATTCATCTTGGCTCTGTGTCCTCACTTGAATCTCATCTCAAATTGTAATGCCCCTAATCCCCACATGTTGAGGGAGGGACCAGTTGGGAAGTGATTGGACCATGGGAGCAGTTTGCCCTATGCTGTTCTCGTGATAGTGAATTCTCATGAGATCTGATGGTTTTATAAGGGGCTCTTCCTCCTTTATTGCTCACTCTTCTCTCTCCTGCTGCCATGTGAAGAAGGTCCTTGCTTCTCCTTATGCCACGATTGTAAGTTTCCTGAGGCCTCCCCAGCCATGTGGAACTATGAGTCAATTAAACTTTCTTTCCTTTACAAATTACCCAGTCTTGGGTAGTATTGTTATAGCAGTGTGAAAACGGACTAATACACAGTTTGCAAATATTTTCTCCCATTCTGTAGATTGCCAGCTATCCCAGCACTATTTACTGAATAGGGAGTCTGTTCCCCATCGCTTGTTTTTGTCAACTTTGTTAAAGATCAGATGGTTGTGAGTGTGCCCCTTTATTTCTGGTTCTTTAATCTCTTCCATTGGTCTCTGTGTCTGTTTTTGTACCAGTACCATTCTGTTTGGGTTCTGTAGCCTTATAGTGTAGTTTGAACTCAGGAAGTGTGACGCCTCTGGCTTTGTTCATTTTGCTTAGGATTACTTTGGCTATTTGGGGGCTCTTTTTTGCTTCTGTATGAATTTTATAATACTTTTTTCTAATTCTGTGAAAAATTACATTGGTAGTTTGATAAGAATGGTATTGAATCTGTAAGTTGCTTTGGGTAGTATGGCCATTTTAACAATATTGACTTTTCCTATCCATGAATATGGAACATTTTTCCATTTGTTTTTGTCATCTCTGATTTTTTTCCAGTGGTGTTTTTGTTTGTTTGTTTTACTTCAAGTTGCAGGATACAAATGCAGAACATGTAGATTTGCTACATAGGTATATGTGTGTCATGGTGGTTTGCTGCACCTATCAACCCATTATCTCAGTTTTAAGCCCCACATACATTAGGTATTTGTCCTAATGCTCCCTCCCCTCACTCCCTGCCCCCCGACAGGCCCTGGTGTGTGTTTTTCATCTCTCTATGTCCATGTGTTCTCATTGTTCAACTCTCACTTATGAGTGAGAACATACAGTGTTTGGTTTTCTGTTCCTGTGTTAGTTTGCTGAGGATGATGGCTTCCAGCTTCATCCATTCCCTACAAAGGACATGGTCTCATTCCTTTTTATAACTGCATAGTATTCCATGGTGTATGTGTACTACATTTTCTTTATCTAATCTATCATTGATGGGCATTTGGGTGTTCCAAGTCTTTGCTATTGTGAAAAGTGCTACAATAAACATACATGTGCATGTGTCTTTATAGTAGAATGACTTATATCTCTTTGGGTATATACCCAGTAATGAGATTGGTGGGTCAAATGATATTTCTGGTTCTAGTTCCTTGAGGAATTGCCACACTGTTTCCCACAATGGTTGAACTTGCATTCCCAATGCAAGTTTAATTTGCATTCCCAATAACAGTATAAAAGCATTCCTGTTTCTCCACAGCCTCACCAGGATTTATTGCTTCTTGACTTTTTAATAATCACCATTCTGACTGGTGTGAGATGGTATCTCATTGTGATTTTGATTTGCAGTTCTCTAATGATCAGTGATGTTGAACTTTTTCTCATATGTTTGTTGGATGCATAAATGTCTTCTTTTGAGAAGTGTCTGTTCATATCCTTTACCCACTTTTTGTTTTTTTCTTGTAAATTTGTTTAATTTCATTGTAGGTTCTGGATATTAGCCCTTTGCCAGATGGGTAGACTGCAAAAATTTTCTCCCATTCTGTAGGTTGCCTGTTAACTCTCGTTATAGTTTCTTTGGCTGTGCAGAAGCTCTTTAGTTTAATTAGATCCCATTTGTCAATTTTGGCTTTTGTTGCAATTGCTTTTGGTGTCTTAGTCATGAAGTCTTTGCCCATGCCTATGTCCTGAATGGTATTGACCAGGTTTTCTTCCAGGGTTTTTTTTTTTAATCGTTTTGGGTTTTACATTTAAGGCTTCAATCCATCTTGAGTTAATTTTTGTATAAGGTGTAAAGAAGGGGTCCAGTTTCAGTAGTTTGCATATGGCTGGCCAGTTTTCCCAGCATCATTTATTAAATAGGGAATCCTTTCCCCACTGCTTGTTTTTGTCTGGTTTGTCAAAGATCAGACAGTTGTAGATGTGTGGTATTATTTCTGAGGTCTCTGTTCTGTTCTGTTGGTCTATATGCCCATTTTGGTACCAGTACCATGCTGTTTTGGTTTTTGTAGCCTTGTAGTATAACTTGAACTCAGGTAGCATGATGCCTCCAGCTTTGTTCTTTTTGCTTAGGATTGTCTTGGCTATATAGGCTCTTTTTTGGTTCCACATGAAATTTAAAGTAGATTTTTCTAATTCTGTGAAGAATGTCAATGGTAGTTTAATGGGAATAGCATTGAATCTGTAAATTACTTTGGGCAGTATGGCCATTTTCATGGTATTGATTCTTCCTGTCATGAACATGGAATGTTTTTCCATTTGTTTGTGTTCTCTCTTATTTCCTTGAGGAGTGGTTTGTAGTCCTCCTTGAAGAGGGCCTTCACATCCCTTGTTAGCTATATTCCTAGATATTTTATTCTCTTTGTAGCAATTGTGAATGACAGTTCATTCATGATTTGGCTCTCTGATTCTCTGGTGTTTCTGTCAGGTTTTGGTATCAGAATGATGCTGGCATCATAGAATGAGTTTGGGAGAAGTCCCTCCTCCTTGATTTTTTGGAATAGTTTCAGTAGGATTGGTACCAGCTCTTCTTCATACATCTGGTAGAATTTGGCTGTGAATCCATCTGTTCCAGGGATTTTTCTGGTTGGCAGGTGTTTTATTACTATTACTGTTTCAATTTCAGAATTTGCTATTGGTCTATTTATGATTTCAATTTCTTCCTGATTCAATTTTGGGAGGTTATATGTTTCCAGGAATGTGTCCATTTCTTCTACGTTTTCTAGTTCATGTGCATAGAGGTGTTTATAATAGTCTCTAAGGGTTTTTTTTTCTTCTTGTATTTCTGTGGGGTTGGTGGTTAGGTTAAATTTACTAGATGCTGCCAACCTATTTTTCTAACCAAATGTATGAGTGTTTCTTTTTCCCCACATGCTCACCAACTTTTGTTACAATATTATCAGACTATTCAATATTTACTAGGTTAATGCGCATGAGATTTTATCTTATTATTTGAATTTGCATTTTACTGGTTACTAAGATTGAGCGTATAGTATAGTATAGTATAGTATAGTATAGTATAGTATAGTATAGTATAGTCGTCAGTTGTGTTGAATTTTGTAAGTTGCCTGTTCATGTCCTTTGCCTGCTTTTCTATGACATTCGGTTTCTTCCTTCTTAATGGTGCATATGAGTTATTTGAGCTCTTTGTATATCTTGAATATTAAGATTTGAAACAAACTTCATTTTGATTTTAATACATATTTTGTGGGCTTAATCCTCTGTCTTGCTATGATTATTTCTTGAATGTTGCTTTGCTTAAAATCCCAGAGAATTTTTATTTTCAAAATGTTTTTGCAAATCTTTGCCTGGTTAGAGTAGTGGGACTTTCAAGCTGTGAATGTAAAGCTGTTTTTAAAGGATGTAAAATATGGCAGTTTGGAGAATATGTTAAACAACAGTTTTAATCCCCAATGCAAATTATGTTGATATAATCAAATCATTTTCTGCATCCATCACAATTTGTTGATCACCACACAGTCTGGCACATTTTTAATTTATTTTGGGTTATATGGAGAGTATGAAAAAAATCCATGCATTTTTATCAAAAGTCACATGATATAATCTGGGCTCTGCTGCCACTAAGCTGTATCACTCTACTGGGTGGGACTGAGCCCTGTAGCTTTCATCTCATCTGGAAAATGAATGTCAGACCAGATACTCTCTGGAGTCTGTCTAACATGAAAACTTAATTTTTCTCTTAAAAGCTAATTTTAGAAGCCACAGGTTTTTACAAAATGAAATCATTTCTTAAGGAATTAGATCCATTGATAGTAGCAAGAAATAATTAGTGAAAAATAGAACATATTCTATTTTACACTGGTTAGTTGGGAGAGTATAAAAAGCAACTTTTGTGTCTGGCTCTGAAATTCAAGAAGAGGTATTCTGTATACGTGGAACAGTCACAAAAATTGGCTCTATTTTTCTTCTATAAATCAGGGAACCATGACTAAACTGATCTTAAGGTCATGTTTTAAGCAACTTGGATTCAAACTTCACAGGACTTAAAAGACTTTAGGGCACCCCTTATAAATTTGAAAAAGAACAAAGCTGGAGTACTCAAACTTCCTGATTTCCAAACTTACTACAAATCTTCAGTAATCAAGACAGTGTGGTACCGGCATAAAGACAAACATAAAGACCATGGTATAGAATAGAGAAATAAACCCTCACATATGTATGGTCAAATAATTTTTGATAAGGGTGCCAAGACCATTCAATGCGGAGTCTTTTCGACAAATGGTGCTGGGAAAACTGAATATCCACATGCAAAAGAATGAAGTTGGACCCTTACCTAACACCATACACAAAAATTAACTTGAATTCAAGCAAAGACCTAAAACTATAGAAGAAAACATAGGGCAAATAATTTATTAGATATGACACTAAAGGCACAGACAATAAAAGAAAACATGGCAAATTTGACTTCATGAAAATTTAAAACTTTGGGGCATCAAAAGACACCATCAACAGAGTTAAAGGTAACCCACAAAATGAGAGAAAATATTTGCAAATCATATATCTGATAAGGTATTCATAAACTGAATGTATTGAGAACTTCTGAAACTCAGCAGCAACAAAACTCCAAATGACCTGTGTTCAAAATTGGGCAAAGGACTTGAATAGACCTTTCTCTGAAGAAGATATATGAATGGCCAATAAGCACATGAAAAGATACTCATCATAACTAATCATTAGGGAAACACAAATCAAAACTATAATGAGATACCACTCACAGCTATTAGGAGGGTTACTATTAAAAAAACAGAACATAACAAGTGTTGATGGAACTGTTGAATGGTACAGTCACTGTGGAAAACAGTATGGTGGTTCTACAAAAAGTTAAACATAGGCTTAACCACATGATCCAGCAGTTCCACTTCTGGATATATATCTAAAAGAATTGAAAGCAGGGACACAGATATTGTCCTGTTTTCAATATCTGTGTTGATATTCGTAGCAGCATTATTCACAATCACTAAAATATAGAAGCAATCCAGTGACCATTGAGAGACAATTGGATAAACAATATGTGATATATGCACACCATGGAATATTATTCAGCCTTTAAAAGGAAGGAAATTTGGCCAGGCACGGTGGCTCACGTCTGTAATCCCAACACTTTGGGATCCCGAGGCGGGTGGATCACCTGAGGTCAGGAGTTCGAGACCAGCCTGGCCAACGTGGTGAAACCCCGTCTCTACTAAAAATACAAAAATTAGCCGGGCTTGGTGGTGGGCGCCTGTAACACCAGCTACTCGGGAGGCTGAGGCAGGAGAATCACTTGAACCAGGGAGGCAAGGTTGCAGTGAGCCAAGATCGTGCCACTGCACTCCAGCCTGGGCAACGAGAATGAAACTCCATCTCAAAAGAAAAAAAACAAAAAACAAAAACAAAAAATAAAACGAAGGAAATTTGAACTCATGCTACAACATGAATGAAACTTGAGGACATTATGCAAAGTGAAATAAGCCAATTACAAGAAGACATATACTGTGTGATTCCACTTATATGAGGTACTTAGAATTGACAAAGTCATAGAGACAGAAAGTGGAATGGTGGTTGCCAGAGGCTGGGGAAAGGGGAGAAGTGGGGGAGTTATTGTTAATGGGTACAGAGTTTCTGTTTCACAAGCTGAAAAGAGTTCTGGGAATGGATGGAGGTGATGATTACAAGAATTATGAATGTATTTAATCCCACTGAACACACTTAAAGATGGTTAACATAGTAAATCTTATGTGCATTTTGCCACAGAAATTTAAAAAGGACTTTAGACAATGCTTTGGCACTTCTAGACTGTGGGAAGTCAGGGCTGTTGTCTTGGTAATGGTATTCTGTGTCTAAAAAATTTGATACCAGACAAAGTTGATTACCATGTGATATGACAGGTTCAATCGGTTTTCCTGAGCCCCTCAAAAGAAAAGGAGGAGCAGAAGTTGGAAGTGCATCTATTGCTTTAGGGACACTCCAGTGCTCTGAATGAGTGAGTCTTGGAATGTGAGGCAGTTCGTCTCTATGCCTCTGCTCCTAGAACGCACCCTTCAAAGGAAAACTTTGACTTTGATCCAACTTTAATCAGGGGAAGGTCATTTTGGTCCTAATTTCAGGGTTTTCAGTTTCTCCTAGTGTGTTGTATGTTCTCAAACTAAATGAGGTCTCCCTTTGTAGTGACTGTGATCTCAACCACAGCCACCGAAGGCAGGCCTCCTGTGCCTGCTGGAGTGCCAAGCTGATAATATTTGTCAGTACTGGTCCCATTGAGTGATGCGAGGGTTCCATAGCCCCTGTTAGGACAAGTAACAGGGTCGCTATTAAGCTAGGAACTTGTCTGTCATTCTTTTCACTGTCGTTTCGTGTAACGAAAGGGAGTTGTTGGGGGCAGAGACTTCTAAAAGACCTTGCAAAAATCATGACCATCCACTTCCAACGTGGAATGAATAATATTGCTAATAACTTATTCTAGACCACCCAGGTTGTTTTCGGAGAAAGTTCAGTGGAATACTAGATACCTTTGCTAAGTTATCAGAATAGTAATATGCTCTGTAATGGTGGCTACTGTAGTAAAACCTTCCCAAGGGGGAGTCACTCTGGCAGATGACAGGCGTGTGCGCCACAGTATGCTCCGGCCAGGGCAAGAACTGCGCACAAAATCATTACAGTCCTGTGGCTGCTGACACCCAGGTCCACCCCTCCACTCTTCAAAGAGGGTTTTGGATCCTTCTTGAAGCATGTGTTTTCTTGACCCTTTAATGACTTGTAGAGGGGTCAGGGCCAACAATTTGCCTAAGAAAAGTTCCAATAGCCCAGTAACAAAACCTACAGGGTGTTGGTGTGTGGAGGGCAAATGGGAAGGGCAACACAATAAGAGGCCAGTAGATTTAAAGAAACGGACTCACACTGATTTTGCGAGCAAAGTCTTGGCACTCAGTCAAAGCAGACAGGTAGAGTTTCAGAAAATACCAAGGCTTGACCTCTAGTGAGTACGTAGATCCCTTGTTCCCCCTAGAGCATACTTGATTTTGTTTCTAATTTCTATGAAGTGTTTTAATTACTGGGAAAAATCTGCAGTTGCGATATGGTTTTTCTCAGAATATGGGTGGTGGGCTGCATGTTTTTTTAAGCTCTTTTGATTTCAGCTGATTAGAAAAACCTCATTTTTCTAGCATACCTTAGCCAGTGTTTTTCAAACTGTGAGTTGCAGATCATGAATAGGTTGCCAAATCCATCTCATAGATATAGACCATCATTTTAAAAATGAAATAGAATATAGAACAGGTCAGCGTTTGTCTCACCTAGGAAACACTCATTTATTAGGATTAATTTTTATTATTTCAAATTTATACCTAAAGGTCAGAACTGATGGCACCTGAGGCAAGGTCAGAATAGGGATGGAAGATGTAGCGAGACAGGGGGCACTTGGCTCAGAAGGAGGGGAGAAGGCACTTTCTTATACAAAGAGCCAACCTCAAATAGACGTGGGTTGCCAGTCTCCTGGGTGTCCTGCCTCATCAAGTATTTGTGCAGCCTACTCCAGCAAGGGTCTGTAGAGCATTGCTGTTCAAGGTGTGTAAGCTTACAGTCTGGCTTTTCATCCTGTGTACCTTTCATAGCTGTGTGGTGTTGTGAAAGTTACTTAACCCCCCTGAGCCTCCGTTTCCTCTCTTTTAAAATAAAGAGAACAGCTGCTATGTCTTGTGGCTGTGAGGAGGAAATGTTGTTGATGTAACTGTTTAGTCCCGAGCCTGCCACATGGTAAGCCTTTTAAGTGTCATTGCTATTACTGTTATATGAAAGACGGACTGTACAAGGTAAAATTGAATATAAAGTGAGATTTATTGATTTCCAATTTATATCATTCAAGCTTGCATGACATGCACCCATCCTATTCATCCATCTAATAAACTCTTACCGCTGGGAAATCCAGAGGGATCCCTTCTGAGCTTGATTCATCATCTAAGGTAGTAGTTGTCAATCCTATCGGAGCCACACTCCTTCACTGGCCTGAAATTAAATTCCTAGGTTATATAATTTACTTATAAGTATAATTTCAAAAAACAACATAATTCCACAACTGTTTTTAAAAGAAATAAGATGAAAGATATTTCTGATAAAATATGCATTTCATGTGTGAAATGTGTGCATAACTGTGCTAGAAAATGTCATGAAGTTGGCCAGTGCTGTGCTTGCATGTAGAGCCACCAAGAATGGAGACTACAAGTGCAGACTGATACAGCTGTATTAAACGGGTAACTCAAATGTCATCAGTAGCATTGCTGTCAGTGACATGGTTTCCTGGAATTATGAGTTTCCAAACAAAGAAAAGTACATATTTCCCTCGGTATCCATGGGGGATTGGTTCCAGGACTACCCACACATACCAAAATCTGAGGATGCTCAAGTGCCTCATATAAAATTGGCCGAGTGTGGTGGCTTACACCTGTAATCCCAGCACTTTGGGAGGCCAAGGTGGGTGGATCACTTGAGGTCAGGAGTTCAAGACCAGCCTGGCCAACATAGTGAAACCCCATCTCTACTAAAAATACAAACATTAGCCAGGCACGGTGGTGGCCGCCTGTAATCCCAGCTACTCAGGGGGCTGAGGCAGGAGAATCACTTGAACCTTGGAGGCAGAGGTTGCAGGGAGCCAAGATTGCACCATTGCACTCCAGCCTGGGCAACAAGAACAAAACTCCGTCTCAAAATAAATAAATAATTTTTAAAAATAAATAAATAAATAAATAAAATGGTGTTGCATTTGCATGTAACCTACACACTGCCTCCTATATACTTTAAATTATCTCTAGATTACTTACAATACCTAATACCATGTAAATGCTGTGTAAATAGTTGTTGTACTACATTTTTTAGGGAATGACAAGAATCTATAAATGTCCAGTACTGATACAACCATTCTTTTTTTTTCCTGAATATTTTTGACAAATGTGGAACCCACAGATATGGAGGGCAAACTGTATAGTCTTACTTTGACTTATATACACAGTTGCAATCCTGGAAAATTCAGAATATATTAAAACCATGCAAAAAATTATTGTGCTTGAATGCACAAAGGAGTCAGATTCTAGGCTTGGATAGTTACAGACAGGGTATTCACCTATGTGCATGCCTGATGGGACATGTGAATGTCAGCACATTGCAGGACTGCCAGCATCCCTAGCCTTTGCTCCCTAAACGTCAGTAGTATTCTCTAACCTTTGTGACCGCCAAGATGCTATAAAGTTCCAACAGGCCCTATACAGTTGGGATCTCTTGTTAAAGGCAAACGGCTGGAGGGTGTGTGGTTGGGAGCAGATGGGGTGGCGCCCTCGAGGACTGGTTTCTTTCTTAGCTAACACAGCTCTTTAAGTCTTGCAGAGATGGGTGGGTAGATGCTGGTATGCCTTTCTGGAGAGAAATTAGGTTCTTTGTTCTGATTTGAGTTTCCCCTCTGATATGGTTTGGCTGTGTCCCCACCCAAAATTCATCTTGAATTGTAACTCCCACAATTCCCATGTATCATGGGAGGGACCCAGTGGGAGGTAATTGAATCATGGGAGTGGGTCTTTCCCGTGCTGTTCTCGCAATAGTGAATAAGTCTCACAAGATCTGATGGTGTCAAAAAGAGGAGTTCCCCTGCACAAGCTCTCTCTCTCTCTCTTTGCCCGCTGCCATCCATGTAAGATGTGACTTGCTCCTCCTTGCTTTCTGCCATGATTGTGAGGCCTCCCAGCCAGTGTGGAACTGTAAGTTCATTAAACCTTTTTTTCTTCCCAGTCTCGGGTATGTCTTTATCAGCAGCATGGAAACAGATTAATATACCCTTGTTCTCTACAGAAATCTTTTGAGAAAGGAAGAGGCACTGACTATGCAAGCATCAACCAAGCATGGCCCTTTCCTGAAAGGCTTCATCTGTAGGAGGGAGTGCTTTTGATCCTGGCTCCCAGCATATCAGAGAAAGCTTGCCTTTCTCTGATGCATCTTAACTGAGGAGATGCCAAGTTTATTCCTCAGTGTTTACAAGGAGGCTTGTTCATTTTGACACCCTTTCTGTGGTGTTGTGGAAAAGCACCGAACATACAGAGACGAGCCCCATGAAGTTGAATTTCTGTGATTCAGCTAGCATAATGTGGGCACGTTGGTTTTTCAAAAGCCATGTTCAGATTACACACAGAGGAGGTATTTGGTTACATATATGCTGAGACTCTTGGGAGGTGGTCAGTTTTAGTCTGCAGGTCACAAAAGGGAAAAAAGAAGTTGTATAGTTATGGATGTCATCTTGAAAAATGATGTGAGAAGAAACAGTCTTCATCTTCCATATCTTTTTTTCTTTTCTAAGCTGGGTTTAATAGAGACATTCGTGAACTGGCCTAGAGGGTGATCCTGGGGTCATGTCTATCACTGGACATGCACAGAGCTTGAGTTATCTTATTTGTTTTAATAATTCATATCATCCTTTATCTTCCACAATGAGGGTGGATCTATAGCACCTCCATCTCCTTTCCTCGGGGCAATGTTATTTTTCTAGATTTCTCTGCAAAATTACTTTGAGACACCATGAGAGAAGAGGAGGAAACATATAACTCATAATGAGTAACTGTCCTTGAAAGAGTTCTTGCATGAAGAAAATAGAAAACATTCTAATTACAAGTAATAAAAATATCCTGACAACCAAAATGCCCACATGAGTAGTACTTTACTTTGCAAGTGTTAGTGGGAAAACCCACAGTATTTGCTTTTTAAAAAGAAATCCTTATAAGTTTTATTTTTAAAATTATTATCAGGAAAATGGACATTTTTCTGTTGATGTAGAGTTTTGTGAATTTTAACATGTGTGTATATTTATGCAGTCATCCCCATAATCAGGATACACAGCATCATTTCATCAACCCAAATAACTCTTTCCTGTAACCCAGTTCCAGCAACCACTTACCTGTTATCCATCCCTATAGTTTTGTCTTTTTGAGAATGTCATGAAAATGATATTCACGTGTCGTACAATAGATCATATTTTGAAACTAACATTTTTTTACTCAGCATAATGTCTTTAAGATTCATCCAACTTCTTATAAATGTCAATAGTTTGTTCCTTTTTATTGTTAGGAGCATTTCATTGTGTGGGTGTTCCAATTGTTTTGCGTCCTTGTCAGCGCTTGGTATTGCCAGTCATTTTAACTTGTGCTATTCTAATGGGTTTGTAGTTGTACATCATCATGGTTTCCATTTGCATTTTCCTAATGACTAATGGTGTTGAACATCCTTTCATATGCTTATTTGTCATCCTGTGTCCTCTTTGATAAAGCGTCTCTTTGTATGCCTTTTGTCCATTTTTTAAATTAGGGTTTTTTTTTTTTTTTTTTTTTTTACCATTGAGTTTTGAGAGTTCTTTATTATGCATACAAATTGGATATGTGATTTGCAAATATTTTCTCCCAGTTTGCAGCTTATCCTTTCATTCTCTGAATAGTGTCTGTCTTAGAGCAAAAGTTTTTAATTTTGATGAATTCCAGTTTGCCAGTTTTTTCTTTCATGTTTTTAGTGCCATGTTTAAGAACTCATTGCCCAGATCAAGGTCATGGGTTTTCTTCTAAAAGTTTTAAAGTTTTATATTTCACATTTAGATCCATTAAGCTGGCTTTTGTACAATGTATGACATTTTAGTCAAAGTTTACTTATTTGCTTACAGATGTCCAGTTGCTCTGACCATTTGTTGAAAAGACTGTTCTTTCTCCACTGAATTGCTTTGAACCTTTGTAAAAATTCAATCAGCCATATTTGTGTGGATCTATTTCTAGAGCCTCCATTCTGTTCCACTGATCTGCATGTTTATTCCTTTGCGAATACCACCCTGTCTGGATTACTGTAACTTTATATAAGTCTTAAAATCTGGCAGTGTAAGTCCTCCCATTTTATTATGTTTTTCAGAATTGCTTTAGCTATTCGAGTTCCTTTGCCTCGCCATATAAATTTTAGAATTACATTGTCTGCATCTACAGAAAATTCTGCTGGGACATTGATTAGTATTGCATAGAATCTATAGGATAATTTGGGGATAATTAATACTTTCATTATGTTCAGTCTTCCAATTCATGAACATAGTATGTCTCTCCAACTATTTAGGTCTTCTTTGATTTCTTTCAAAGAATTTCAGATTTCTCTCTGAATTTTGTAGGTTTTACATACAGATCCTATACATGGTTTGTTAGATGTATACCTAGGTATTTGATTTTTGAAACTATCATAAATGGCACAGATTTTTAAATTTCAGTTTCTAATTGGCCACTGCTAGTTGTATTAATTTCTATGGTGACTGTAACAAATTTCTACAAATTTGGTGCTCAAAATAACAGAAATGTATTCTCTCACAGTTCAAGAGGTCAGAAGTCCATAATTAGTTTTGAGCCAAAATCAAGGTGTCAGTTAGCAGGGTCGTGTTCTTTTCAGAGGCACTAGAGGAGCATCTGTTCTTTGCTGCTTCTAGCTTCTGGTGGCTGCCAGCATTTCTTGGCTTGTAACTGCATCATTCCAGTCTCTTCTCTGTCTTCACATTGCCTGTCTTCTGTGTGTTGGCCCTTCCTCTGCCTCTGTTTTTATAAGGACCACTTGTGATGCCATAGAGGGCCCACTTACATAATCTAGGATACTATTCTCATCTCAAGGATCTTAATCACATCTGCAAAAACTTTACACAGGGTAATTCTGGCCTCATAAAATAAAATGAGACCTGTTCCCTCCTCTTCTATTTTCTGGAAGTGATTGTGGATGTTTTGTGTTATTTCTCCTTTTTGTGTTTCATAGAATTTACCAATGTAAACATTTGGACCTAGTGCTGCTATTTTTCAGGTTTTTGATTACAAATTAAATGTCGTTCATAGTTATATGACTATCCAGATTACCTGTTTCGGCTGGGGCAAGTTTTAGTAGTTTGTAGTTTTTGAGAAATTGGTCCATTTTATCTAAGTTGTCAAATGTATATGCATAGAGTTGTTCATAGCATTCTGTTGTTATTCTTATATTGTCTGCAGTATCTTTTAGTCATGTCTTCTTTTTCTTTACTGTTAATTTGTGTTTTCCCTCTTTTTTCTTTATCAGTCTTGCTAGTGAGTTATTAGATCTTTTCCAAGAATTGGCTTTTGGGTTTATTGGTTTTCCTTATTGTTTTTTCTGTTTTCAGTTTCATTCATTGTTTTGTCCTAATTATTTCCTTCCTTTTGCTTGCCTTGGGTTTATTTGGCTCTTCTTTTTTTCTAGATTCTTAAAGTTGAAGCTGAAATTGTTTGAGACTTTTTTCTTATTGAATATAAACATGTAAAGCTATGTATTTCCTTTTAAGCATATTTTAGCTGCATTGAACAAATTTTGATATGTTGTATTTTCATTTTCATTTAGTTTAAAATATTTTCTAATATTCTTTGAATCTTACTCTTTGACCCAGCGATTGTTTAGAAGGGTCTTATTTACTTTCTAAGTGTTTTGAAATTTCCCTATTTTTGATATTGGTTTCTAGCTTAATTCCATTATGGTCTAGAAATATGCTTCGTGTAATGTCAATTATTTAGGTTTGTTAAGGTTGGCTTTATGATCCATGATATAGTCAATCTTGGTGAATGTTTAGTTATTTGGATATTGGGTTTTCCTTAAGGGGAGCCATACTTGAAACTGGCTGTTGGCAGATTTACTCAAGACTCTTCCTGGAAGATTGTCACTCACAGCCAATTCTTTCCTTTGTCTAGAGCATCCAGGATGTGAGGAGTGATGACGAGGATTATGAAGAGGAAGAGGAAGAGGAAGAAGAAGAGGCTACCAAAGGCAAAGAGATGGATTGTTTAACGAACGGCCTCGGGGCTGAGAGGCACCTCATTCCCAATGGTCAGCATGGCCATTAGCTGGAAGCCCACAGGACTCCCACGGCACAGCATGCTGCAAGTACTGTTGGCAGCCTGGCTTCCAGGCCCCACACAGACCCCAGATTCTGCCCTTCCCTCTTTCTCACCACCGCTTTCCCTCCCACCTAAGATGTGTTTACCAAAATGTTGTTAACTTGTGTTAAAATGTTAAATATAAGCATGCCCATGGATTTTTACTGCAGTTAGGACTCAGACTGGTCAAAGATTTCAAAGATTTCTCCACAGAACCGTCTCAGTTCTAATTGCACTCCTTCATGCATGTCACTTTCTCAGGGGCTCACTTTGTTATAGGCCCTTTCGCCTCACCACCTTGCCTGTCCTCAAGACGCTTTCACAGGTGCTAAGTAATCTCATTTTTCCCACGTGTGTTTGGCCACAAAGAGCAGCTTCTTTCTCAAAATGAGTTAGAAGTGGCAGTGGGACAGGAGCAGAAGGACCACACCAGGAGACACTTCCATCCTGAAGCTTAGGTGCCTCATCTCCACAGGGCGGTGGCATTCCCTGCCTGCCACCCCACAGGGTTGCAGTAGGATTAAGTAAGATCACAGAAGTTTAAGTACACACTGTCAACTGTGGGGTCATCGTGAACCAACCCACTTTGCACTGTTTGGGAGACAGAAACCTGGCTAAACATGGCACTGCAATGGGCCTGAACAAAAGGCAGAATCTTTAAAAATTCCTCTTAAATGACTTTGGAGATACCTGGAAATGAAAGTGCCAAGAAAGGTGTTCCATTTTATTTGCTAACTATTTATGCATTAGCTCCCCAAGGGTCATTCTCAGATTCTCCTGGAATTCTTCTCCCTCAGGACCCATGGTTCAAGGAAGGAAGAAGTTTAGGCCCTGTCCTTCCTGTCCTTTGCTGGTCTTTCCCTTTTTTCCTTTCTAGGAGGGAAGCTTCTGTGCTGCTGCCCTGAGCCCTTCCTTCAGGCCAGCACAGTACCTGGGGACCTCCACGGGGGAATGGGATCCAGGCCAGGTTGCTTGCTGAGCCTCATCACCCACGAGGCCTGAGCCTCTGGAGAGGGCACGCATGCACACTGCCAGACCCAGGGGAGATCTTGGGAACACAGGATGCTACGTGATTTCCTCTGGCTTCCAACCCAATCAGCCTGCATCACAGTGAAACACAACACAAAAGGCCATAAAAGGTATACCCCTGAGAAATGTTTAAGGGCAGGTGCTAGAGTCAGTGCCAGCTCCCTGGGAGGAGGGATAGGGACGGACAGATCAGTAGCCAGCTTGTCCTCACCCTCAGGAAGGGAGCACCGGAGAAGACTTGCACACGTCCCTGCCTCCCCTGTGGCCTTGTCACCAGAGGGACACATCTCCTGGGCACAATGTGCAGGGCTGACCTGGGAGACTTCTCAGGTGGCTGCTGACTGAGGAGAGGCCAGGCCTTCCCAAGGAAGACCCTGAGTAAAATCTGCATCTGTCCTCACCCCTGCCACAGTCTCTCATAACGGTCAGATTTTGTATGTTCATCCTATTTATTCAGGGGCTCGTATTAGAAAGCCACAGGAGAAGTCGGCTTGTAGGGACTGGAAAATCAGCCCCAAGCAGAGCAGCTGCAGGGCCCCTGGAGCCGGAAGGACACTCTGCACAGAACAGACTGCGTTATTATTATTTTTAAATAAAAATATACATTTGAAACCTTAAGGCTAAACAAAAATAAACAAAAAATCCTTTAGAATTCTTTCCACAACAATATCTCTTTCTGAGAAATTGTTAAAAACAAGGTCAGATTTTCTCTGTATAACATTTGCTTTTATGAGGACAATATCATATGCATTATATGCATAATATGATATTATAAATCAAAACACCTGCACCCACTTTAGGGCATAGCTATTGACTTATTATTAATATTATATTATTATTATTTTGCTGGAAGAAGGTCACACTAAGATATAATTTTTTATGTTTTCAGTTAACGGTATGTTTTCTTCTTTGCTTATTTGGTTTTTGTCTCTGTACCAAATATCTTCTTGCTTAAGGTAGAAAAGTGTTTGTTTACCTCTATCTCCAGTTTTTTTTCTTATTTGAATGTTGAAGGTAAAATTGATATACCAATTTTAACTATTTCTGATACAGCTGAAAGCACTAAAGTACTTCACAAGAAGTAGATACTCATTTTTGTAATACTATTTAGGGCTTTTGTGGTTAATTTTAAAGGAAACCACTCTTTCTACAGGAAACAAGGGCTCAGGATTCTTCAGATGACCTTATAAAAATGCAGTCCACAGTGCCATCAATATTGTAACAGTAATGACTACAATAAAGCAAAAAGTCCAGTGTACATGGTGATTGAGGAGATTCAGCATACACATTGCTTGGCTTCTTAGGGATAATAACAGGTCTCCCTGTGTAGTGGAAATAAAGATTTGCCATTCCTCCGGAAGGGCCATGCCAGGAATCAGGCAAGCAGTGAGGAGAAGGAAGCCAGGTTGGGATATTCGGGCTGCTGCGTTTGCGGTGTCAGACACCAGATAAGAGGAGCCTGGCTGACATGGGGAGCCCCTTGCCTGATTGGGGTGAGCCTCTGGGCTATGTAAGGTGGAACCAGCCAGCCAGCCTGGGGGCTGGAGTCTAAGCAGAGCTCGGCATCTGTGCCCTGTGCAGGAACCACTGAAGTGCTAACAAAGGGGACTGATTCTAAAGGTGTTTTCTCAGCCTCATTTTCTGTATTTACCTTTCAAAGGTGTAGGAGGAAACAGAGTCTAGACTGTCCATCAGAGTGACCTATGGAGCTTTAAAAACAAACGCACCTTGCCTGTCTCATGCTCCACGTTTTGATTCAATATTTCTGGAGTGAGCAGCAAAAATCTTCATTTTAATGGAGTGCCACATATTTCTGAAGAGCAGTCAAGATTCTGTGTGCCCTCCTCTGGTTTTAGTCCTAGCTGCAGTTTCATATGCTAAGAGCTGGGAAAATGCAATGGTACAGAATATTTAATCCAAAATGAAAGAAGAAAAGGAAACACAGAACAAGCAAGATGAATCGCAAACTCATGTTAAGATGGTGAGTAGGTAGATTTCAGTTCACATTTACCAGTAATTATACCAAGTGTAAAAATAAAGAGTGCCAGGCTGGATTTTTAAAAATCTCAATTATACGGTGCTTACAAGAGATACACCGTAAAAAAGTGTCAAAAGTAAAAACATGGACAAATATATACCATGCAAACTCCACTCCTCCCCCAAAAAACGCTGGCATAGTTATATCAATATCAGACAAAGGAAAGGAGAACTAGTGGATAGTAAGAGGAATGTTTAATACTAATGAAAGGGGCTAGGTGCGGTGGCTCACGCCTGTAATCCCAGCACTTTGTGAGGCAGAGGCGGGTGGATCACGAGGTCAGGAGATCGAGACCATCCTGGCTAACACGGTGAAACCCCGTCTCTACTAAAAATATAAAACATTAGTCGGGCGTGGTGTTGGGCGCCTATAGTCCCAGCTACTAGGGAGGCTGAGGCAGGAGAATGGCGTGAACCCGGGAGGCAGAGCTTGCAGTAAGCTGAGATCACGCCACTGCACTCCAGCCTGGGCGACAGAGCCAGACTCCTTCTCAAAAAAAAAAAAAAAAAAAAAAATTTAAATCTGTATACACTTAATAATATAGCTTCAAAATATATAAAGAAAAAATTCACAGACTTAAAGGGAGTAACAAATTCATAATCCTGTTTGGGCGGTTTTTAATACATCTCTTAGTATCTGATAGAACAAGAAGACAAAAAAAAAAAAAACCAATAGGAATATAGAAGATTTGAACAATGCCATTAACAAAATCCACCTAGTTGATGTATATATAGAACACTGCCCCCAACAACTGCAGAATTTACATTTGTTTCGAGTGCATATAGAACATTTACCCAAATAGGCCATATACTGGCCTTTAAGGCAATTTCCAAAACATTTCAAAGGTTTAAAATCACATGGAATATGATTACAGATAACAGTGAAATTAAACTAGAAATCTATAACAAAAAGATAAATGGAAAAATCTCCACATATTTTTAAATGAAGCAATGCACTTCTAAATAACCTGTAGATCAAAGAAGAAATGGAAATAAAACATTTTAAACTGAATTATAGTAAAAAATGTGTGGGATGCAACTAATAAGAAATTTAGAGAAAAAATTATATTAAAAGCTTTTATAAGTAAAGATAGAGGCTGACAAAATCAGTTGTCTAAATATATCAAAATATAAAAGGAAAATTAATAACATGGAAAACATCATAGCTCAGAGTATCAAATAAAAAAAGCTGGTTTCTTAAAGTAAAAAATTTATAAAATTCTAGCAAGACAGATGAAGAAAGACAAAGAGCAATGTTAGGAATGAAAGGGATCCGTCACTGTAGACCAAGCAGAAACCAAACAGGTAAGGAGAGAATATTGTGAACAACTTTATGTCAATACATTCGAAGATGTATACAAAATGTATAAATTCCTAGGAAAACAAAACTTGTCAAAATGGACACGAGAAGAAATAGGTATTTAAATAGTGCTCTATCTGAAACAAAACTGAATCCGAAATTTTAACCCTACCTGCCCACCACCCGCCACAAAAAAAGTCCACGAAAATACTTTAGGTCCAGATCAATGAATTCTTCCAATATTTAAGGAAAAAATAATACAGGTATTATGCAACCTTTTCCAGGGACAAAAGGAACAGACATTTCCAAACTTGCTTTATAAGGCCAGCATAATCTTGCCAAAATCTGACAATAATATTAGAAGAAGAAAGAAATAAAACTATAGGCTAAGTCGATCACGAACATAGGTACAAAATTCCTAAAAGAAAGCAAAATGAATTCAGCAATATATAAACAGATAATGTGTGAAAACCAGGTTGGGTTTATTTTAGGAACTTGAGGTTGATTTAATACTTGAAAATTAGTGTTAGTCACCATTTTTATAAAATAAAGGAAAAAGCCATATGTTTAAAAAACCTTTATAAAATTCAACATACATTTGTTACAACAAAAACAAAAATCCCTTTTATCAAAGTAGGGTGGAACTACCTTAATCTGATAAATAGTAACTTTAAAAAGCGAAAAAGCATTGTAATGCTATAATGATGGAATATTGAAACTCTTGAAAACTTTTCCCTCTCAGATTGTTATTAAGACAAGGATGCTCGTGATCTTCAAGGATACCCATCATTCTAAATATAGTTAATATTGTTTCTCTTCCCTCCCCTCTCCTCTCCTCTCCTTTTTCTCTTTCTCTTTCTTTTTTTTTTTGAGACAGAGTCTCGCTCTGCTGCCCAGGCTGGAGTGCAGTGGTGCAATCTTGGGTCACTGCAACCTCCACCTCCCGGGTTCAAGCAATTCTCCCACCTCAGCCTCCCAAGTAGCTGGGATTACAGGCGCACGCCACCAGGCCAGGCTAATTTTTGTATTTTTATTACAGACAGTTTCACTATGTTGGCCAGGCTGGTCTTGAACTCCTGGCCTCAGGTGATCTGCCCACTTTGGCTTCCCAAAGTGTTGGGATTTCAGGCGTGAGCCACCACACCCAGCCAACACTGTATTTTTCATTCTAGCCAATGTAATATTTCAAGAAATAAACATTACAAGGTTTGAAAGGGAGAAATAAAAGCTGTCATTGGAGATGCATATATATAAAATAAATTGTGTCTGTGTGTGTATGTGTGTGTGTGTATGTGTGTGTGTGTGTGTGTAATTTATACAGAAATGCCAAGAAACAAGTCTGGTCAAGACAATCTTTGAAAGAACAAAGTGAGAGAACTTATTCTGCCAAATACTAAGACGTATTATAAAATAAGGCAGTTCAAAATTAGTACAAGCATAGGCAAATAGAAGAATAACATTGTTATTAAAGTCCAGGAACAAGTTCACGCACATATGGACAGTTGGCTATCACTAATGTTAAAAATTTAACAGAGCTGGGCATGGTGGCTCAGGTGTATAATCCTAGCACTTTGGGAGGCCAAGGTGGGAGGATTGCTTGAGGCCAGGAGTTTGAGACCAGCCTGAGCAACATAGCAAGACCTGCCCCCCACCGTCTCTACAAAGAATAACAAATTAGCTGAGTGCGCTAGCTAGTGTGTTCCTATAGTGCCAGCTACTCAGGATGCTGAGGCTGGAGGATCACTTGAGCCCAGGAGTTGGAGGCTGCAGTGAGCCACGATCACTCATGTCTCCAGCCTGGGAGACAGAATGAGACCTTGTCTCTAAAAAAAGAAAATTTAAACTTGGCCCCTACTTAACAACACCATACACAAAATAAATTCCAAGATTTTTGTATATTTAAATGCAAAAGGTAAAATAATAAAGGTTCCAGAAGGAAACATAAGAGAATATCTTAAAATAAGCAAAGATTTCTTGAACAAAACATCAAGCATTATTTATGAAGGGAAATATTAACATCATATTAAATCAAAATAAAGAACATTTGTTTGTCAAATATGCTATTAAGACAGTGAAAATCCAAGCCATAGAGTGAGAGAAAATGTTTGCAACACATAGAACTAATGAAAGGTTAACATCCAGAATATTTGAAAAACTCCTACAAAAAATAATAATGAAAACATACTGGTCAGGCGTAGTGGCTCATGCTTGTAATCCCAGCACTTTGGTAGGCCGAGGCAGGCGGATCACCTGAGGTCAGGAGTTCGAGACGAGCCTGGCCAACATGGTGAAACCCCGTCTTTACTAAAAACACAAAAATATTAGCCAAACGTGGCAGTGGGCGCCTGATAATCCCAGCTACTCGGGAGGCTGAGGCATGAGAATTGCTTGAACTCGGGAGGCGGAGGTTGCAGTGAGCTGAGATGGCACCACTATACTCTGGCCTGGGCAACGGCAATGAAACTCTGTCTCAAAAAAAAGGAAATCATACTGACAGCACAATGATAAAAGCGAGCAAGGCATTTAACCAGACGCTTTAGAAACGACCATATCCAAATATCCAACACACATGAAAAGGTGCTCGATTTCATTAATGAAATCGAGAGAAACGCAAAGTACAACCACCATAAAATACCACTAAACACCTACCAGAATATTGATAATTAGATAGTACCAAACGGCAATCAAGAGGAGCCAGCAGAGCTCACACACTGCTGGAGGAGTGCAGACAGGTGCAGCTGAGGCAGGAGAGGTAGTCAGGGAAGTAACCACCAAGTCCTTGGGATGGCAACTGTGGCAACCGCACCATCAACACAATAAGCCCCAGCACTCATGTTGTAGTCAAGCTCATTCAAGCAAAGCTACATCCAGTAGGGAACAACCCCCTGTAGAGAGCATATGCTTTTTTATTTTACCTGACCTCAGACTGACCCTTTGTTCATAATAATTGTAAAAAACACACCCCTGGGTGGAGATTTAAGATGCTAATAAGACATGCAATATATGAATGTATGAACAAGCATGTACTGCTACTGCGTGTGTGCACCCTGAGGACCACTCAGAACATACTTACTAGTCACACCTCTTCCCACCCTCTTGTGAATAACCATGTAAGACTCCCATAAAAGGAGTTTCCCCAGTAACAGGCAACACTGTCTCATCCTTATGAGCAGCCCAATCTGAGTCCTCTCTCAGGGTGTAGTCTATTCTGCACCTAACTTTGAGAATATTCTTTGTGATACATTGCTCTATGCTGCATCTTCTTTGCTGTGTCTCTTGTTTAAATATTTTTGAACTAAGAAGACAAGAACTGAGGTTTCATAACAGTCATCAACACAGCAACTTTGAAAAACAGTTTGTCATTTTCTGTAATTGAATATATGTCCATATTATGACCCAGCAGTTTCACTTCTCATTATACAGTTGACCCATGAACAATGCAGGGGTTAGAGGTACTGACTGCCCAGGCAGCTGAAAAATCTATGTATGACTTAACTCCCTAAAAACGTATCTACTAATACCCTACTGTTGACCAAAAGCCTTACCAAGGACATAAACAGGCAATTAACATACATTTTGTATGTTTGATGTTTTATGTCAACATACTGTATTCTTACAACAAAGTAAGCTAGAGAAAAAGACATTATTAAGAAAATCAAAAGGAAGAAAATGTATCTGCTATTCATTACATGGACATGCGTCGTTATAAAGGGCTTCATCCTTGTCATCTTCGCATTGAGTAGGCAGAGGAGGAAGAGGAGAGGTTGGTTTTGCTGTCTTCCAGGTAGCAGAAGCAGAAGAAAATCCATGTAAAAGTGGACCCATGTGATTCAAACCTGTATTACTCAAGGGTCAACTACAGAAACGAAAGGCATGTGTGTGAATAATCCTATCAGCAATGTTCATAATTGCCTAATGGACACTTTCCAAATGTTCATCAAGAGTAGGATGGATAAGTAAACTGTGGTATATTTATAGTATGAGATACTATATAACACTGGAAACAAACTGGTATTTGCAACAATGTGGCTTCATCACACAATTTTAGTGTTTTGCAAAAGAATCTACTCCAAAATGAATACACAGTTTATGTTTCTGTTTTTCATAAAATTCAGAATCAGTCAAAACCAATCTATGGTGCTAAAGTCAGGGTAGTGGCTATCTCTGAGGTGAAGGGAGGGGCTGTGTCTTTATGGGGGCCCTACAGGCTTTCGCGATGCTGGTGATGTTCTACTTCTTGACCTGGGTGGTGGTTACATGGGTGTGTTCAATTTGTGATCAATCGTGAAACGGTAAACTTGATTTTTATACTTTTCCATATGTATTATAATTTTTAAGTTATTAAAATGAAAAAGGAAAAGCTAGCTATTTTACCTGAGACAGCTGACATTATTGACCAAAATCTCTTTTTTATAAGAACTTTCAATGCAAAAAAAATGTTTTTTAAGTAGACATAAAAGCCCATAATCTTATCACCAGGTAATCACCATTGGCATAGAAAATAACAGTAATAAAAGTGATACATGTGCCTCAAGCATTCAAATAATGCAAAAATGGAAAGTAAAAAAGCTCTCTGCACAGTCTCTCTCCCAAAGAGAAGCACGTTGACATTAATTGTGATTCCATCCACAAGCACCCTTATGCCTATTTTAGGAGGTATCCACTGCTCCCTGCCAGCTCCCCAAATAACCTCAACACAGCTTGCTGCTAAGACAGCTCCGAGCTTCTTGCTCATGGCAGTAAGAGAGAGCACCTCCTTGACAGAGCTGCGGCACTGCTCAGTGGGGGAAGGACCAGGCCCTACTGCATTGAGCTTTCTAGGACTGGCTGAGGATGGCGATAGCACAGCTTAGGGCTGGTGAAAGCAGCAATGCCAAGGTCCTGAGGTGTTGAAAGAGTCTCAGGGCTTTTAAGGAGTAAGCTGTCTACCAAGGCCTATCAGTGTCTTGTGAGAAGGTCCTCAAATGAACAGTATAGTTATTTGCCTGACAAAAGTCTTCTGGAATAGTAAATTATACTAATGAAAATAAAGAATACTCAAGTTATACTAATAAGGACAGTGAGCTTGGGGGGTCTGTGGTTTAGGCTCTAGTCTGCATACTTACGCCATCTCTGTGTATACAGTTGGCCCTCCCTGTCCATGGTTCTGAATTCATGGATGGATTTGACCAACCATGGATGGAATTTGAATATATTGGGGGTAGGGGGAGGAACTGGGTCTGTACTGAACACGTACAGACGTTTTTTCCTGGCATTATTCCCTAAACAGTACCTTATAACAACTAGCTACATGGCATTAACACTATGATTTCAAGTATACAGAAGGAAAGTGCACAATTGTATGCAAATACTCTGCTATTTTATATCAGGGACTTGAGCATCTGGGGATTTTGGTATCCACAGGTTGGGTGGGGGCGGTCCTGGAACCGATCTCAACCAGACATTGAGAAACAATTATGTTTCTATTATCCTTATTCATAGAAACGCTGCCCTAATGTGCCCAGGTGAAGTGGAAATGAAGGCATAGGGCCACCTCTTCTACATGTCCCCGGGACTGTGAACACCCAGAGGCATTGCCGTTACCTAATTTGCACTAACATTCCATATAGGCTATTAGCACTCACATGCAATCCATTTTTAAAACACAAAAAGACCTGTGCTCTGAGTGGAACACGCTGGTCTGTACCTTGCTTTTTTATCACTGCTGGGTGGTAGAGAGCTTTCCACATCAGCACAGGTGGACTTCATTTCTGTAGGGGCTGCCCCTAATCCTTAGAAATGTATAATCCTTAGAAATGTATCACAAAATATTTAACTAGTCTCATATTGTTGCAAGCTTGAGCTGTTTCTAGTTTGTAGCTCTTAAAATATTACAATGAACATCCTTGGGAGCAAGTATTTAACCAAGACTGCCTGAGTTAAAATCCCTACTCCACGGTATACTGTGTAATCTTGGGCAAGTCCCTTAATTTCCACTTTTTTTTTTGAGACGGAGTCTCGCTCTGTTGGCCAGGATGGAGTGCAGTGGCACAGTCTCGGCTCACTGCAACCTCCGCCTCCTGGGTTCAAGCGATTCTCATGCCTCAGCCTCCCGAGTAGCTGGGGTTACAGGCTCAGGCCACTATGCCAGGCTAATTTTTGTATTTTTAGTAGAGATGGAGTTTCACCATGTTGGCTAGGTTGGTCTTGAATTCCTGACCTCAAGTGATCCTCCTGCCTTGGCCTCCCACAGTGCTGGGATTACAGGTGTGAGCCACTGTGCCTGACAAGTCCTTAATTTCTTCACCCTCAGTTTAGTCATCTATAAAAAGGGCATAAGATCTTCCTCATGGTGTCATTTTGAGGATTCAATGAGATGATCCATTTGGGAATTTTTTACCCTGATTTCTTATAGCGAGCACTCAGTACATGTTAACTCTTCTCACTATTCATAGTTACCACAGGGTAAATTTCTACAAGTGAGATGTCTGGGTCAAAAGGCACATACCTTTTTTTCACTAGATACAAATTGCCTTGTTCTACAACATTTAAACTCTACTGCCCTTTCTCTGAAATGGGAATCAACTTCTGACCTTTTTGTCTGCCTGACAGACTTAATCTTACCGTGTTTAACTTGCAGATGGAACATTTGTGGTTCTTTTGTTTGCTTGTCTGTTTTTCTATTGGAATAGTGCTTTTTTCCTTGTAAATTTCTATGAGCTCATTATAAATTAAGGGGTTTGCTTTCTTTTCCATCTTATGTAATATAAAAATTTCCTAGTTTGCTTTTGGTCTTATGACTTTATACATAAAATTGGGGGGGACATTTTTTTCCTTTGGTAATAAAATATATTAATCATGTATTTAACAGTCTTCGGACTCTGTATCTTGCTTGGAAAGTCTGCACTAAACAGAATTATACTCAAAAACATTCATGCTTCTTTTTATAACTTACATGGGTTAATGAACCCTTTGCTCCATCTGGTATTTATTTTGGTGTAAGAAGTGAGGTAAATAGGGATTTTTAAAAATGGTTTGCTAGTTGTCCCCAAGGCATTTGCTGAGCATTTTTTTCTTTTCCTTTGTGCTTTGCAATGCCACCCTTAAATTATTTTGTGTCTCTTGTCTCTTTCTGGACTTCCCATTCTGTTTCACCAAAGTACTTACAATACCAAATTGTTTTAATTAGTACAGCCTTATAATAGGTTTTCTTATGGTTAGATCAATAATCCATTTTTCCTCTTGTCTTTCCCAATATTACTGGCCCATTCAACATCTTTATTTTATTTGATTTCCAATATTTATTTTATTCCAAGCTAGAAACTGGATGAATTCTAGTTTTTGTTTTTTGTTAGGCTCCTCTCAAAATCCCAATGGTGTGCTATTTTAAGATTGCTTTAAATTTATACACTTAGAAGAACTGACAATTTATCATATTGAGTATTCCCATCCAAGAGCGAGTTGTCTTGCTATTCAGTTAAATTCTTTATCTCTTAGTAAAATAGGGAATTTTATTTGTATACACCCTGAACATTTCCTTTAACATTTCACTGAGGTAATTTTCTCTTTGATTATTATTGTGAATAAGATCTTTACTTCCTTTTATTTTTTTTAATACTTAGAAAAGCTATAGATTTTTGATGATAGCTGTGATATATGCCTCTCCACTCAAGTTTCTAATAGGTTTTCAGCAATTTTGGGGTTTTCTACGTATAGAAAGTCATCATTTACAGATTGTTACTATATATGATAGTAATAAATCAAAATACTTTATTACTATGTATGATAGTAATAAATTATCTGTAAATTATAATTTCCCATTTTTTCTCCAATATTTTTTTCTTTTTGTGTGAATGCATTGGCTTTTATCTCTAGATTAGTGTTGATACAGACTAGGCTTGTCTTGCTTCTGCCTTTAAAGATTATGTTTCTAGTTACTCACCATTAAGCATGATGATGGCTTTTAGTTTCACACATATATTCTTCCTCTTTTTAGTTTCAAAAATCAGAAATGGGTGTTGAATTGCATATCTTGGGGGTGTTGATTTAGCCCTTTGTCATTTGGCCTGTTAGTCTGATGGTGATAGTTTTTTATTACTGGACTAGCCTAGCATTCCTGAGGTCAGCCCATCTTGGTCACAGTGTGTTATTTTTTCATTTACAGATGGATTTTATTTGTCCACATTTAGCATTTTAGCATAGATTTTAATTTTGTGTTTAAAAATTAACTTTATATTTCAGCACAATTTTGAGCTCACAGCAAAACTGAGCGGAAGGTATAGTGGTTGTCCGTAAACGCTCACACCTGCATAGCCTCCCCATGATCAACCTCTCTCATTAGAGCAAAATGCTTGTTACAATTGATGAACCTATATGGACACATCATTGTCACCCTGAGTCCATAGTTTACACTAGGGTTCATTTCTGGTGCTGTGCATTCTATGGCTTTGGGCAAATGTATCATGACATGTAGTCATCATTATAGTACCATAGAGATAGTTTCAGTGCCGTAAAAATCCTCTGTGCTCCCCCAATCATCCCTCCCTTCCCCCACCCCCCAGCAACCACAGATCCTTTTACTGTCTCAGTAGTTTTGCCTTTTCTAGAATGTCATATGGTTGGAATCATATAGTCTGTAGCATTTTCAGATTGACTTATTTCACTTAGTAAAGTTAAGTTTCCTCCATGTCTTTTCATTGTTTCATAGTTCATTTCATTTTAGCACAAAATAATATCCCATTGTCTGGATGAAGCACAGTTTATTTATCCATTCACCTATTGAAGGATATCTTGGTTGCTTCCAAAGTTGGGCAATTATGAAAAAAAGCTTTTATAAACATTTATGTGCAGGTTTCTGTGTGGACATGTTTCATTTGGGTAAATATCAGGGTGCACAATTGCTGGACTGTCTGATAAGAGTGTGTTCATTTTGTAACACTGCCAACTTGTCTTTTAAAGCATCTGTACCATTTTGTATTCCCACCAGCAATGAATGAGGGTTCCTGTTGCTCCACGTCCTCACCAGCATTTGGTGTTGTCAGTGTTCTGGATTTTGCCCATTTTAATGAATGTGTAGTGGTTTAGCAAAAATTTTTCACCAAAAATTTTTTCTACAGATTTTTATTTTGCATTCTTCTTAATTATTTTGTATAAATATTATGCCAGTTTATAAAGAGAAATTGGAATGATTCTTCCTTTTCTCATTCTGAAACACTTTAATAGTATCAGGCTTATACATTCCTGGAGAGTTTGAAATAATTTACTTTTGAAACCATTTAAACTTAACAGATTTTGGGGGTGGGGCTGGGGGGTAATTTTTTTTAAGCTTTCTTAACATCTTCACTTGTTATCAATCTGTTGGGTAGTCTTGTATCTCAAGGCCAATTTTGGTCATCTATATTTTCTTGAAAACCAATTTCCTCTATTCAGCTTTTCAAATGTGTTTGTATACATAATTGCAAAATCCTCTGGAATAATTTCTCTGTATTCATGCTTATTTTGCCCTTTTCATTTATAATGTGTGATTGCACTTGCTTCCTTTACTTCTTGATTAGGCTATACAGTAGCTCTTCTCCATGACCCACCCCCCAAAATGATCAGTTCTTATGCTTATTAATTTCTAACTTTATATTCTTTTGTTCTGCTTTCCTTGGGTTTATTGCTCCTTTTCTGATTTCTTGAGCTGGATACTTCCTTTTCTTGTTTAGATATGTAGGTGTTTAAGGCTATGAATTTTCCTCCAAACACAGTTTTAGCCCATTTTATACTGTTTTCATAGGTATTGATGTCATATAATTGTTTTAAAGATAGTCTATCATTTTAGTTTTTATTTCTTTGTTGATCCAAGATTATTTATGATAATGTAAAAAATGATAGTTGGTTAATTTATCCCCCATCTATTTTTTTATTTTCTAGATTATTTTTGCATTATAGACAAACCGTGTACTCTCTAATATATTTTGCAATATATCTAGCATATTTTGTTGCCTAATGTATGTTCTAGGGCAGCAGTCCTCAACCTTTCTGACATCAAGGACCAGTTTCATGCGGGTGGGTGGTGTTTGGATGGTTTCAGGATGAAACTGTTCCACCTCAGATCATCAGGCATTAGATTCTCATAAGGATAGATGTGCAATGTAGATCCTCGACATGTGCAGTTCACAATAGCATCCGTGCTTACAACAGAATCTAAAGCAGCCACTGATCTGACAGGAGGTGGAGCTCAGGCCGTAATGCTCACTTGCCTGCAGCTCACCTCCTACTGTGCCCAGTGACACCAGTTTGTGGCCCAAGGTTGGGGACCCCTATTCTAGGGGAACTTGCAAATGTATATGCAGTTTTGTCAGGATATTGTTCAACCTTATCAATTATTTTATTTAGATTCATATTTATTTGGGGTATGTCATGCTTTGACAGAGGTGAGTTAAAATCTTCCATAGTCATAGTTATGATTTCCAATTTCTGCTATTTTTTCATAGTTAAGTTTTTTTATTGCTATATTTTTGGTGCATATCTTATTTGTGATACTTGCAGCTTCAGTGTGGATTTTACTTTTATTAATATGTGTGTCTGCCTCAACTAGTTTGGCTTTTTCTATCTTGAGTGTCACATTGTGAGTTGTATGACTAATATTAATAACTTGATTCATGATTTCTTTTGAACTGAATTTGTTTGAAATAGTTTTGACTTTTATTTTTATTCTTTATGATTTGATTTGTTTTAATTTCATATCATATATCATAGGTTCTGAAATGTTTTTACCACAACATTTCTGACACCATATGTGTGGGTTTTTCCCATTCCAACGACCAACTCTTCAATTCTTAGGACACAAGCTGTGTGTCCTATAATTCAATTCAATTCTGGCCCTAACTACTTGGAGTCAGTGTCAACTCTGAAGGTTTAAGGGCTCTGATCCACAAGACTGCCCTCACTTCAGTTGCGAGTCCTAGATTGTGATGTGTATTTCTGACCAACGGGCTACACACTGGCGATTCCCTCTCATCAGGTTCAATAACTCCCTTGAACAGCTCATAGAACTCAGGAAGGCACTTCACTTATGTTAGTCAGTTTATTATGAAGGATGCAACTCAGGAACAGCCACACTGAAGAGATACGTGGGGTGAGGTACAGGGGCACTTCCATGCCTCTTCAGGCACTTCACCCTCCCAGCACCTTGATGGGGTCACAGGCATAGAATCTCTCCAAAGCCTGTCATTTAAGAGTTTCATCAAAGTTTTTTTACATAGACATGATTAAGTCAGGAGCCACTGGTGTTTAACTCAGTATGCAGCCCCTCTCCCTTCCTCAGAGACCAGGATAAGTTTGAAGGTTCCAACCTCTAAATATGCCTTGGTCTTTCTGGTGACCAGCCTCACTTTATAGGTGTGGCTATAAAGGTGTGGCCAAAGGAACAGCTTTGGCTGTTGACTGTGGTGGTAGGTATCCAAAGCTATGCATGTGATAAAATTGCATAGAACTATGCACACACACACACACAGACACACATGCACAAATGGGTTCACGCATAATTGCATAATTGGTGAAGTCCAAATAAACTGTGGTTGTACAAATGTTAATTTTTTGGTTTTGATATTACACTGCAGTTATGCAAAATGCTATCACTAGGGATATGAGAGTGCAGGGTTGCAGGCTGCACAGGACCTCATTTGATATCCTTTTTCTAACTTCCTATGAATCCATAATTATTTTAAAATAAAAAGTTAAAAAAATGTCAAATAATTCCAACATCTGTGTCATTTTGATATTGGCATCATTAATTGTCTTTTCTCATTCAAGTTAATATTTTTCTGGTTCTGGCTGGGTGCGGTGGCTCACGCCTGTAATCCCAGCACTTTGGGAGGCTGAAGCAGGAGGATCACTTGAGGTCAGGAGTTCGAGAACAGCCTGGCCAACATAGTGAAACCCCATCTCTACTAAAAATACAAAAAGTTAGCCAGGCATGGTAGTGTACGTCTGTAATCCCAGCTACTCAGAAGGCTGAGACAGGAGAATCGCTTGAACTTGGGAGATGGAGGTTGCAGTGAGCAGAGATCATGCCACTGCACTCCAGCCTGGGTAACAGAGTGAGACTCTGTCTCCAAAAAACATAAAAATATAAGATTTTTCTGGTTCTTGGTATGACAACTAACTTTGTATTATATCCTAAACATTTTGGTTATTATGAGACTCTGGATTTATCTAAGTCTTCTATTTTATCATGCCTTTTTTGACACCATGATGGTGAGGAATAGGAGAGGAGGAGCTGCCTCATTAGTACCTGGTGAAGGTGGAAATCCAGTTTCCTCACTTTGCCAGTGTTGACACCCAGGTGCAGAAGGGTGTGTCATTAGTGCTAGGTGAAGATGGGAGCTCAGCCTCCCTGAGACCTCTGCTGACATGCTGACACCACCCTGGCTAGTAGGAGCACTTCATTGCCCTTCCCCACATTGCTTCCACTGACACTGCAGAGTGGGATGAGCGCTCAGTATTGCTTGAAGGTGGTGAAATTCTCAGTTCCCCATCCAGCTTCCTCTGAAACCATCCCAGTGAGGAGAGGAAAAGACATGCAACTGATGGAAGTCTAGGTTCCCCACTCATTCTTTGCTGTGAGGAGCGGGAATGAGGGCACAGTTTTTTTTTTCATGGCATTTGGCTAGAGCAGGGAAGTTACACACCACCATGTGGTTCCTTGGGTCCTGAGGGCCCTAGCCAGTCTGCCTTCTTTTCTCCACCTTTCAGTGTTTTCTTTTGCTTGTTTTTCATATAATGTCCAAGGTTTTTAAGTGTACTTAGCAAGAAGAATAGCAAAAAGTGCTTTTACTCCATCTTGTCCAGCAGTCTTTTCTTTTAATAACTAAGTTTATTCCATTTACATTTATTGGAGTAATACTCCTAAATAATACTCATATGTTTCTTATTTCAGTTTGTTTCCCCTTTCTATCTTTTCTATTGGGATTATTTTGTAGTTCATGTGGGTATGTGTTTTCCTTTTGCTAATTTGAAAGGTTTATAGTTGTGCTGGTGTTTCTAATGATTATATATAGGTTATATGAGAGATTGTAATTTCAGATATTCACTAGAGTCTCCTAGTTTCCCCTCTTGCTAAAGTTCTGCTCAGACCAGGGAGCTGGGGGAAGCCTGCTCTGGGCGGCCCAGACCAGGGACTACAAAGTGACATTTGGCTCTGGCAGGGCCCTAAAAATTAGCCTTTCCTTCTGTGTGAGTGGCTGAGAAAGGAAAGGGGAATGTGAATCAAGTTTCTAATATGGAACCCTTTGTGTCCACCTAACTGGGGAGGCACTCCTTTGGAAAGAGAGGGGATAACTGGGTCAACTGATACATTTTTACATTAATAAAAGTTGGGTATATTATATTTTACATTTTACTCAGTCTGCAGTCCCTTAGGAATACTTCTAGGCTACTAGGTTTAAATTTCTATTGGAAACCCCTGTATTTTCTTGAGTTATAGGGAGGGAGTAAACTAAAGCCCTGAGGACGGCCTGGGGATTCCCGTGAACTCTCTGTGGGAACCTCCACCCACCATCTGTGACTCTGGGGAAGCCAGTGCTTTATCTTTCCGTCTTCCACTATCCCTGACAACAGGTGATTTTGTTGAGCTTTGCTTCCCGGGACTGGCATTAGGAAAACAACAGGCCATCACTGAGGATTGCTGGAGGGGTGGAATTTTAAAGGAGAAAACCTAATCCCAGCTAGGAGAAGGGTCTTGCCCAAGGTGGTAGCACTACTTGGCCACACCCGTCCCATCTGGGTAGCCTATTTTACCTTTTGGTAAAAGACTTTGGCCCCTTGCTGTCACAGCTGGCGCCTGGCTTCAACACAGGATTGGTGGAGTCTGCCAAGTGGCTGAAGGTTTCTCACTTGACCCTTGAATGGAAGCCCCGACACCCGCCCCTCGGGGCTTGGCTCCGAAAGCAGGCTGCTTGCTTCAGCAGTTTTCTTGGCTCCCTGCTCCCACAGCGACAGCCATGTCCCCTTCAGAGCCTCAACCACTGGCCTGCATGGATCTCTAACAGCCACCACTCAGCCCCCATGTGTGGTGAGCAAGTAAGTGACCCGGCCTGTCTCTCACAGTGAGCAAAGACTTCTGGTCCAGATACTGTTCCGCAGCTGATGTGTCAACCTGCCCTGTGCTCCAGGGAAGCACAGATCTCCTCTCTCAGGGCTGTTGTCTCAGCTGCTTCTCCACAACCTGCAGCTCTGCCAAGCTGCCAAACTCTCCCTCGTCCTCCATGCTAATAAAACCTTCCACCAGGTGGCTCTCATGTTCCTGTGTAGGACAAAAATGAGAAAAAGAAGACAAAATGCCTAGGTTTTTAAAGAGAGAGAGGGGCAGGTGACAGAAATAAATGAGGGCCTTGTCCAGAGCTGCTCTGAAGAACATCTGTCCCTTGGCAGCTGCCTCAGGTGCCCTGCATTTACTCTGGGATTTGGGATGACTCAAGGTACTCAGCTGTTGTGCCAGGCTTGGCATCACCTTGTGTGTCCTATTCCCACTGGTCACTGTGAGTTGTAGAAAGGTCCCCTGGAGCTCACTGCAAATGAGTCTTCCTTACCTATTGGGATCATTGAGAGGTCCCCAGTTCCTGTGGTGGACCTTTCATGGGGATTTTTTCTCTTTAAAACAATGCATCAGTAAAGGAATTCAGTGATAAGCAGGACCCCCTGGGCTCCTTCTGCACCAGCCTAGCTGGGTTGGAACAGATGTGGAGGCAACAAACACAAAGCCACGTGGAGCGATGTGGAACAGGCATGCCTCCTGGCCTGAGCTGCTGGGTTTGGGCTCATTCTCTTTTTCCATTCTAGGCTTTCCATGCTGCTGTTCTGAGGCAGGGGAAATGGGAAAGACTTTGCAACATTTACACTGGGGCCCTAAAATATAAACTGGATCGTGGAAGGCAGAGTTCAGCAGGCTGCCACGAATACTACTGAAGGACCCAGACACCATCAGGCTGGCATCCTACATGTGCTTGAGCAGGAGTCCGTAACCTGGACTTCACAGGGCTGTCCTCTGCAGAAGAATCTGACCCCTTGGCCCTGCAAAAGCAGACACACTGGGGTCAGGTCAGGGATGAGAGGGTGACAAGTCAGATGGCCAGGCAGCCATGGCAACTTAGCAGACGGTGCGCAGCATGGCCAGCGAGAAAACGTATGGGGGCTGGGTGCGGTGGCTCATGCCTGTAATCCCAGCACTTTGGGAGGCTGAGGTGCACAGATCACTTGAGGTCAGGAGTTTGAGACCAGCCTGGCCAACATGGTGAAACCCTGTCTCTAATAAAAATACAAAAATTAGCCGGACATGGTAGTACATCCCTGTAATCCCAGCTACACAGGAGGCTGAGGCAGGAGAATCGTTTGAACCTGGGAGGCAGAGCTTGCGGTGAGCCAAGATGGCTCCACTGCACTCCAGTCTGGGTGACAGAGCGAGACTCCATCTCAAAAAAAAAAAAAAAAAAAAAAAAAAAAAAAAAAAAAAAGCAAGAAAAGAAAATGCATGGGAAGGGCCAGGCCCGTGAGTAGGAGTGTTGCTTGGAATTTATTAGTAAGAATAAAGTACTGAACTGCAGATAATTTATTCTAAAAAAGAATGCATTCAGAATTATTTATCTAATTTCATCCAAATGATACATTTTATTTAATCAGTCTGCAGATGAGGAAAGGAAGGCAATTGAGGTGGAGCTACATGAAATGCACAGAAAATGGTTTCTGGAGTCAGGCAGCCCCTGATTCCAGAAACTCCAGTGGTGTGGGAATCACAGCCCACCATTTATAAGAGAGACAGCCCGGGTCAACCACTTCATCTCTCTGAGCCTCTATTTCCTTACTTGTAAAAATGATGTCTTCCTCTGAGGTATGTTGTGAGGATTAAACGAGATACATTTGGAAGCACCTGGCACAGAGAAAGTGCTCGGAAAATATGAACTTCATTTCCAAAAAAGAAGCTGAGGTCACCCAAGCTGTGAACAGCGGAGCTTAGATTTAAACTTGGACTTTTAGCTGACTTCTGACAACCACACTCCTTGCACTGATGGATTAAAAATATTTATCGAGGCTCTCTGTGTGTCCACCTAAGGAGTTAAATTTATAACAAAATACCACACCATTCCTGACACCACTGAGTCTAGTGGATGAGGGACACTGGAAACACAGCGTATCAGTTACGGCTCAGCAGGGAATGACACTCTATTCAAACAGTGGAAATTTCATGCAGATTTACATAGGTGTTGAAGGGCTAAGAAAAATCCAAAAGGGAGCACTGAGTTACCCAGGTATCATGACTGTAGAAAATCGAGGCTTTTCCAGAATGTAGGCACTTGGAGGAGAGGCCCCCTGGGACTAATGCATGGGTTCCCAGGGGATTGGCTCTCTATACCTGATCCCCAAGCTCTGGATATGTGGCAGGGCCTGGAAGCTGCTGGTTGTACCACCGAGAAGAGGAGTCCTGTGGCTGGTGTTGGGACCTCTGAGAAGAGGACACAGACCAGTGGGTGTTGGGACCTCCACAGAGGAAGCCCAGATTGGCAGGTGAAGGAGGTGAAGGGGTAGTACTCTATTTCTCGAAGGGGTGCCACCTGGCTCAGGTGAAGACTGAGAGCTGGCAGCAGGGGCCATGGCATCAGCTACTGCTAACAGAAGCTAGCAATTAGGAAGGAATCCTCTTCTTATTCCCTTCCGTATTCCAGTTGTTGGGGTGATAGGACCCAACACCAGGCCGTGGGGGTGACGAAGTCCGGTGGAGACAAAGGAATGAGAAAAGACAAGTTAAGAGAGAAAGTGGGACCAGGGGGCCAATGCTAGTATGGAGGCTGCAAAGGCCCCAAGCTCTGGGAGCTCACCCTGTTTATTGGTGATCAAACAAAGAAACAGGTGGTGAGGACGTGCGGTTTGAAAGGAAGCGGTGTATCAAGTGAATGAGCTACAGCTGTGATGATTTAGCATGTTCTTTGACACATATGGCTACTTGAGATAATGGGAGTGCTAGAAGCAAGGAGCCAGCAAGTCCAGACACATTCCAAAGGCCAAGAGGGGGTTTAGACCTTGGGCCCCAGACATGTTCCAAGCCCTGCTTCAACTTCTCTCCCAACACTCAGCTTTTCTCCCAACATCAGTCCCTTATTAACAGTTCTTATTGGCAGATGTAACAGAAAGCCAACTGGCAAGGGAGTCTAGGACATAGAGTTTGTAGAGCCTCAGCCCCAGCAGCACCGAGCAGGATTTAGAAGGAAGGTTTAGAGTTGAGAAATATAGGTAAATAACTAGCCCAGTCTATCCCTTTGACAAATCAGCATGTATACACACCTTTAAATGCATGTTTAAAGTTCAACAAATGGTGCTGGAACAATTGAATATCCACATGCAAAAAAAATAAATAAATAAACTTGGATGCATACCTCATATGTGGTGATAAAACTGGGGGTTTGAAAGGCTTCAGACAACCAGCTTGAGCCTTGAGACCTTTGCCAAATTCTGAAACTCTACAGGAAGTAAAAAAGCTGAGTTTAAAACTAATGAAAAATGGATGGGTCATCCTCTAGTCTCTTTGAGTTGAGACAAAAATCTCCCAAGCTCTCAAAAGAAAGCCCGGCTTTCTAGGGTTTACATTCAAGGAAGAAGGGGAAAACAGATGCAGGCTGGGTCTCCAAAAATATAAATGAATACATACGTAAATAAATGAGGCCCCAGGAAGACCTTACCCCTTCCACCATGAAGACACAGCAAGAAAGCACCATTTATGAACCATTTATGAAGCATTTCCTCACCAGACATTGAATCTATCAGATCCTTGATATGGAACTTCTCAGCCTCCAGAATTATGAGAAATAAATTTCTGCTGTTTCCATATTAATTGTAGGATGCTATTTTTATTGTACAAAAATGTTCAGAGCTGCATTATTGTTAATAGCGAGAAAGTGAAAACCAGCCAAATGTCTCTCAGCTGAGGAATGAATACATAAAATATTGGTACAGCCACACAATGGACTGTTATTTGGCAATAAAAAGATATGACATATCCATACTTTCGATAACATGGATGAACCTTGAAGTATTATGCTGTTAAAGAAGCTAGTCACAAAAGACTCATTGCATTTATATAAAGTGTCCAGAAAAGGTAAATCTATGGAGACAAAAAGTAGGTCTTTAGGGTGGGGACAGAATGTGGGGAGTATGAAGTGGCAGCGAATGGGTATGGGGGGGTTCTTTGACAGAGGACAAAAATACTCTAAAATTAAATTATAGTGACGGCTGCAAAATCTTGTGAATATACTAAAAAATCAAAATGTACAGTTCACAATTCAATAATTGGAAAAATTATACCACAGTGTTTAAGTAATGATAGCAATGATAGCAGATACTGTTTGGGGCTTTTGGTGTGTTGGCAATGTTTTTTTTTGAGATGGAGTTTCGCTCTTGTTTCCCAGGCTGGAGTGCAATGGTGTGATCTTGGCTCACCGCAACCTCCGCATCCCGGGTTCAAGCGATTCTCCTGCCTCAGCCACCCGAATAGCTGGGATTACAGGCATGTGCCACCATGCCGGCTAATTTTGTATTTTTTGTAGAGTTAGGGTTTCTCCATGTTGGGCAGGCTGGTCTCGAACTTCCGACCTTAGGTGATCCGCCTGCCTCGGCCTCCCAAAGTGCTGGGATTACAGATGTGAGCCACCGTGCCCAGCCCATAATGTTTTATTTTTTAAAATATGTATATTGACTATATACGTTTTCACTTTGTAGTTGTTCACGGAGTTATACATTTATGCTTTGCCCATTTTTCTACGTTAAGATTTTTTAACAGGATATAACAAGCAAGTGTTGCTGAGAAAATGGCCCCATCTCTAGTAGACTGGAGAGTCTACTATTTCACACCCCTGGGAATGTGATGGGAATACAGCAACACAACAGCTACTTTAAGGAAGAGCAACTTGTTTACTTAGAGAAAGATGTCCAGAGAGAGCAACCTGTGTCCTGATTCCAGAGTCCTAGCTTCGGGAGAGCCATTGTGTCCCTGGGATGGAGTCTTTGTGTGAGGTCTGTCTTTGGGACACAGCTAACTTGGCATCCCACGGAAGAGACCCCTAGCCTGTCTACTTATTCTAGAATGGCTTACACCACAAAGCTCTTTCTGCTACTGAAACACTGGGTTTTCCATCAAGTATAGCTGGATAAACTAATTTCTCAAGCAAAGGCAGACTCCAGGGATTTTTGAGAAAGAAAAGGCAGAGTCTTGCTCTGTCAGCCAGGCTGGAGCGTGGTGGCACAGTCTTGGCTCACTGTAACCTCTGCCTCCCGAGTTGAAGCAATTCTCCCACCTCAGCCTCCCGAGTAGCTGGGACTACAGGTACCTGCCACCACGCCCAGCTAATTTTTGTATTTTTAGTAGAGACGGGGTTTCACTGTGTTGGCCAGGCTAGTCTTGAACTCCAGACCTCATGATCCACCCGCCTCAGCCTCCCCAGAGGTTTTGTATTTGTGAACATATGCCCTCAAAACATAACTAATACGTATTAATATTTCCTGTGTGTGCATTTAGTGTGGCTTATGCTCAGCTCTCACAAATTTCTTTTTTCTGTTTCTTTTCTCGGCTCACTGCAACCTCCGCCTACTGGGTTCAAGCAATTCTCCTGCCTCAGCCTCCCAAGTAGCTAAGATTACAGGCTCACACCACCATGCCCAGCTAATTTTTTGTATTTTTAGTAGAGACGGGGTCTCACCCTGTTGGCCAGCCTGGTCTCAAATTCCTGACCTCAGGTCATCTGCCTGCCTCGGCCTCCCGAAGTGCTGGGATTACAGGTGTGAGTCACTGTGCCCAGCCATGTTTTACATTTTTAAGAGCCCTTTTCATTGTTTGAATTTTTTATGGTAAATTATTCTTCTTTAATGGATGTAATATCTTCTCATATCTTTAAGACTAATAGAATTTTTTTCTGAAGTTTTCTTCAAAACATTTCTGCACACTAGGTTTCCTTCAGTTGCATTTTTTTTTTTTCTTTTCTTGAGGCCGAGTCTTGCTCTGTCGCTCGGGCTGGAGTACAGTGGCGCGATCTCAGCTCACTGCAGGCTCTGCCTCCCAGGTTCCAGCGATTCTCCTGCCTCAGCCTCCTGAGTAGCTGGGATTACAGGCGCACACCACCACGCCTGGCTAATTTTTGTATTTTCCACAGAGACAGGCTTTTGCCATGTTGCCCAGGCTGGTCTTGAATTTCTGGCGTCAAGCTATCTGCCCACCTCAGCCTCCCAAAGTGTTGAGATTACTGGCATGAGCCACCGTGCCTGGCCAGAAAATTTCTTAAAAGTGTGTGGAACTCTTCCAAGCTGTTGACACCTGGGAGTTTGATCCTGGGACTTGTTTGATTTTCACAGAAAGATGTTCAGGAAAATAAGCAAGATGAAAATGATCTCAATGATGCCTGAATGGTTCATTGATTGAAACATCAAAGGTTGAGGTTACCCAATCAAGTCACGGGTGTAACTACCAAGTTTGTTCAGACACAGGGAAAATGACAGCACAGGACAGTTTGTGGACAATGATGTTAAGATGCACCCCAACCTCAGAGATGCTAAAATGAGAAAAAAAAAGAAATGCATCTTAGAATCTATGAAATAGGCCAGGCGCAGTGGCTCACACCTGTAATCCCAGCACTTTGGGAGGCCGAGGTGGGTGGATGGCTTGAGCTCAGGAGCTCGAGACTAGTCTGGGCAATATGGTGTAACCCCACCTCTACCAAAAATACAAAAAAAAAAATAGCTGGGCATGGAGGCACATGCCTGTAGTCCCAGCTACTCAGGAGGCTGAGACTGGAGGATCGCTTGAGCCTGGGAGACAGAAGTTGCTGTGAACCTTAGCCTCTACTCACACCAGTGACAAAAATTAATTTGAAATGGATCATAGAATGAGTTCATGTCCTTTGTAGGGACATGGATGAAGCTGGAAACCATCATTCTCAGCAAACTATCGCAAGGACAAAAAACCAAACATCGCTTGTTCTCACTCATAGGTGGGAATTGAACAATGAGAACACTTGGACACAGGAAGGGGGACATCACACACCAGGGCCTGTTGTGGGGTAGGGGGAGGGGGGAGGGATAGCATTAGGAGATAAACCTAATGTCAATGATGAGTTAATGGGTGCAGCACACCAACATGGCACATGTATACATATGTAACAAACCTGCAAGTTGTGCACATGTACCCTAGAACTTAAAGTATAATAAAATAAAAATTAAAAAAAAAGTATTACAACCTTGTACAGAACAGAAAAAAAAAGAAATGGATCATAGACCTGAATGTAAAAGCTAAAACAATAAAACTACAATAAAACATAAGAACATATGTTTGAGACTTTGATGTAGATAAAGATTTTTTAGATTGGATGCAAAAAGCACTAACTATGAAGTAAAATGTTAAATTAACAAGTCTCTGCTCATCAAACGGCATCATTATAATAGCCAAACACTGAATATATTTTCAAATGTCCATCAAGGAGAACTGATAAATAAATCAAAGTATATTTATACAATGGAATCTACTCTGTAATATAAAAGAATAAACAAGTGATACATACTGCAACATGGATGAATCTCCAAAATATCATGTTGGCTAAAAGATGTCAGAGACGATACCTATTGCATGGAATAATTTGTACGATGTCCAAACACAGGCAAAAATAATCTTAGATTATAGCAATTAGAAAGTGGTTTTTTTTGAGATGGGGAGAATTGACTGGGAAATTATGAAACTTTTTAGGTGATAGAAATGTTCTGTGTCTTATTTGGAGTTGTGGTTACCTGAGTGAATACCACTCTCAAAATGTTCAAATGAACACTTAAGATGTGTTCATTTTACTGCTTGTAATTATACCCCAATCAAATTATCCTGAATTCTCAGCAAACTAGAAAGAAAGGAGAACTTCTTTAACTTGATAAGGGACATCCAAAAAAAAAATCCTGCAGGTAAAATTATACTCAATGGTGAGAAATTAGAAGTTCTCCTGCTAAGATCAGGAAAAAGTCAAGGATGTCCCCTCTCACAACTGCTATTTAACATAATACTGGAAGTCCTAGCTTATGAAATAAGAAAAGGAAATAAAAGATAATTGAATTGGGAAGAAAGAAAGAAACTGTCTTTGCGCTCAGATGACATGATCATCTATGGAGAAAATCAGAAAGAATTGACCAAAAAAACCTATAAGAAGTGATTATAGCAAGTTTACAGTATATAAGGTTAATATACAAAAGTCTATCACTTTCTTATATACCAGTAATGAACAAGTGGAATTTGACATTAAAAACATGTACCATTTAGCACCCCCACAAAATGAAATACTTAGGTTTAAGTCTAACAAAATACGTTTAAGATCTATATGAGGAAAAGTACAAAACTCTGATGAAATAAATCAAAGTACTAAATATACGGAGCGATATTCCATGTTCACAGATAGGAAGATGCATTATTGTCAAGATGTCAATTCTTCTCAACTCAATCTACAGACTCAATCCCAATCAAAATCTCAGCAAGTTATTTTGTGGATATTGACAAACTGATTCTAAAGTTTACATGGGAAGCAAAAGACCCACAGTAGCCATAAAAATACTGAAGAAGAACAAAGTCAGATGATTGACACTACCCAGCCTCAAGACTTACTATAAAGGTACAATACTCAAGACAGTGTGGTATTGGTAAAACAGACAAACAGATTAATGGAATAGTACAGAGCCCAGAAACAGACCCACACTAACACAGTCAACTTATCTGACAAAGGAGCAAAGGCAATACAATGGCGAAAAGACAGTTTTTCTTCAACAAATAGTGCTGGGACAACTAGATATTCACATGCAAAATAGTGAGTCTACACACAGACCTTACACCCTTCACAAAAATTAACTCAAAATTATAGACCTAATCGTAAAACGCAAAAATATAAAACTCCTAGCAGATAACATTAGAGAAGGTCTAGATAACCTTCGGTTTGAAGATGACTTTTTAGATACAACACCCAAGATACAATCCATCAAAGAAATAATTGATAAGCTGGACTTTTAAAAACTTCTACTCTGAGAAAGACACTGTCAAGAAAATCAGAAGACAAGCTACAGACTGGGAGAAAATGTTTGTAAAAGATATATCTGATAAAGGACTGTTATCCAACATATGGAAAGAACTCTTAAAACTCAACAAGAGGCCAGGAGCAATGGCTCACACCTATAATCCCAGCACTTTGGGAGGCCGAGGCAAGTGGATTGCTTGAGTCCAGCAGTTTGTGACCAGTCTGGGCAACATGGCAAATCCCCATCTCTACAAAAAATGAGGCAGGCATGGTGGCACGTGCCTGTAGTCTCAGGAGGCTGAGGTGGGAGGATCATCTGAGTCCAGGAGGTCGAGGATACAGTGAACCATGATCGTGCCACTGCACTCCAGCCTGGGTGACAGAATGAAATCCTGTCTCAAAATTCTTTACTGCCTCCATAGTTTTGCCTTTTCCAGAATCTCCTATAGTTGGAATCATACAGCATGTAGTTTTCAGATTGGCTTCTGTTATTTAATAATATACACTTAAGGTTCCTCATATCTTTTCATGGCTTGATCCTCATTTCTTTTTAGGTGCTAATAAAGGAATTAGGGGGGCGGTAAGGATGGGTCAGCTCCTTTCCCCATCCAGTGAAGAAACCCTGCTAGGGTGAGAAAATAGATGGGAAGCTGAACGATGGGTGTTTTTTGGTCCCTGATTCTATTAAATGGGCCATGACAATCATCTCATTATACCTATCTCTTAGAATTAAGAAAAAAAAAACAATCGGGAGCAATTCAACAAATCAAGTCAAATTATGGGCTTCCGGCACAAGAGGGACATCCAAGAACAGAGTGACCAAATGTGGTCCTTCTGATGAGAGTGCTCAGGAAAATGCCTGGCTGGGGGTTACTGCAGAGAGTCTGTGGTCACCTGCAGGTGCTAGTTCAGCCTCTGCAGGCACCACGACTGCGCTGGTTTGGGCACCTCAGTGTAAAGCTCACGCAGCAGCCCAGGATTGGGCGGGGGAAGGAGGGAGAGAGGGAGAGAGAGGGAGGGAGGGAGGGAGAGAGAGGGAGGGAGGGAGGGAGAGAGAGGGAGGGAGGGAGAGAGACGGAGGGAGGGAGGGAAGGAGAAAGAGAGAGAAGGAATCACCAAACCAAAGAGTGAATGGGAGACAGAGGGTAAGGGTGAGCAAGGGCAGGAGAGCAGATCCAGTAGGTCTTTCTGGAGTGGCCAGAGGGTCCCCACTCTCCCGGCTCTTCTTAGCTCCACCCCGTCCCCACCCCACTGGGGTCTCCACCGCCCCTCCCCCCGCCTCCCGACGCCCCTCCTTCCCTGCTCGCCCACCCTCTTCTGCCAGGCTCCCCGGCCGCCCACTCCTCCCTCCCTCCCGCCGCCCCTCTTCCCCCGCGGCTCGGCGTGCGGAGGCCCAGGGTGTCCACCTGAAGGTCCCCGGGGTGCGTCTGGCCGCCCGCTGGCCCTTCGCTTTGGGGACTGCGTTGTATCAGTGATAAAACATTTCCCGAGAAAGGGGTGAGCTCTGCTGCTGCCTCCGCGAGAGCAGGTGCCAGTTCAAGTCCTGCCGCCCCCGCCCAGCCCTGCACCCCTCCGGGCCACCCCGACAGCCGCGGCCTCGGCCGTGGGCGGGACAGGAAGGCTGCGAGGCCGTGCGGAGAGGCGCCCTGAGGCCGAAGCGCGTGAGGACGACCTTCCCTCGGTGGAGACGCCGCCGCCGCCGCGCCTGGCCGGGCTTCACCGGGGTCGGGGCGGAGGGCGCGGGCGCACGGGCCGCAGGGCGCGCGGGGCCGCGAGGGGAAGAGCAGAAGCGGAGGCGAAGGCGAGGGACGCCGCGCACCTGGCCCAGGCTGTACGGAAGTGGCTTCGAGTGGGGACTGGCGTTCCCTCCCGGCCTTTAGGGCCTGTTCGCGGCTCTGAAACCCCAGTGCCAGGCGCCTGTCCTGGTCCACGCTTCGTCCACCTCCCGCGGGAAACCCCTCGCAGCCGGGGTCGGAGGGGTGCCCCGGGAGAGATGAGGGGGAAGAGCGTGAGACCGGGTCCTAGGGGAAAAAAGAGAAACAAAAGGTTTGATTCCCTCCCTCCTTGCACCCCCTCCTTCTGTTTTTGGCATCAACTTCTTGCCAGGGGCTCCAGGGAAGGGGAATTTGATAACCACGTAACTTCACCCTTAGATGGCACAGGCCAAGGCCTTTCTGCGGAGCGGAGCTGCCGGTGATTTCCAGAATGCACTTACCTTTCTCCTCTCTTCGCCTTCTCTCTCTTTCCGTCCCTCATTCCCTTCTTCACTTCCTTCCCTTCTTCCCGCCCTCTGTCTTCTCTCCCTTCCTCCCTCCACCTTCCACCCCTCAACCCCTCCCCAAGATCTTAGTTGGACAGATCTGATTTAATCACACTCTGCACGGTGTCAGCAGAGAGCCAGGCCAAGCTCTGATTTTGTTCTCTACTGTTATTTTCCTCTTAATCCCCACTGCTCATACTCAGAGTGGACAATTTGAGAATACAACATATGTGTACACCAACGTTTCTACAGATGTATACGTCCATGAAATCATCACCGCAATCAACATAGTGAACACATTTATCACCTCCAAACATTTCCTCCAGTCGCTTTATAATTTATTCCCCATGTACCTCTCTGCACTCCCCCTTCTCCAGGCAACCACTGATTTGTCAACACATTCATTTGTGTTTTCTAAAATTTTATGTAAATGGAATAATATACTATGTGCTGTTTTTTAAAAAAATAATTTCAACTTTTATTTTAGATTAAAGGGTACATGTGCAGGTTTGTTTCGTGAGTATATTGCAGGGTGCTGAAGGTTGGGGTACAGATGATCCAGTCACCCAGGTAGTGAGTAGTACTTTTTCAGCCCACGTTCTGTTCCGCTCCCTCCCTGCCTCCCTCCCTCCCTAGTCGTCCCCAGTGTCTGCTGTTCCCATCTTTATGTCTATGTGTATTCAGTGTTTAGGTCCCACTTATAAGTGAGAACATGCGTTATTTGGTTTTCCATTCTTGGGTTAATTCCTTAGGACAATGGCTGCCATCCATGTTGCTGCGAAGGACATGACCACAATGAGATAACGTCTCACACCGGTCAGAATGGCGATTATGAAAAAGTCAAAAAACAACCAATGCTGGTGAGGCTGCAGAGAAGAGGGAACCTTATACACTGTTACTGGGAATAAAAACTAGTTCAGCCACTGTGGAAGGCAGTTTGGAGATTTCTGAAAGCACTTAGAACTGCTATTCGACCCAGCAATCCATTACTGGGTATATACCCAAAGGCAAGTAAGTCATTTTATCAAAAAGGCAAGTGCACCCATATGTTCATCAAAGCGTTGTTTACAATAGCAAAGACATGGAATCAACCTAGATGCCCATCAGCAGTGGATTGGATGAAGAAAATGTGGTACCTATACACCATGGAATGCTAAGCGGCCATGAAAAGGAACATCTGTTCTTTCCTTCGGTCTGGCTTCCCCTACTCAATAGTTATTCTGAGATTCATTTATATCGTTGCAGGTATACCTAGTTCATGATTGTTTATTCCATTGTATATTCTATATTCTACACTCTGCTTGTCTGTTTACCTGTTCAGCATTTGGATTGCTTGCATTTGGGGATATTACAAATAAAACTGTCATGATCATTCATTTACAAGTCTTTGTATAGGTGTATGCTGGGTAGGTGGATGTTTAACTCTTTAAGAAGCTGCCAAAATGTGGTTGTACCATTTTATGTTCTCACCAGTAATGTACAAAAAGTTCCAATTCCTTCACATCCTCACCAACACTTAGTGTGGTTAGTTTATTGGAGTTTTAAATTTGCACTTCCTTAAAGACTAGTTAATGATATTGAGCACCTGTCAAAATTTATTTTCCATCTATATATCTTTTTCTTTTATTTATTTATTTATTTTATTATTATTATACTTTAAGTTTTAGGGTACATATGCACAATGTGCAGGTTAGTTACATATGTATACGTGTGCCATGCTGGTGTGCTGCACCCATTAACTTCTCATTTAGCATTAGGTGTATCTCCTAATGCTATCCCTCCCCCCTACCCCCACCCCAAAACAGTCCCCAGAGTGTGATGTTCCCCTTCCTGTGTCCATGTGTTCTCATTGTTCAATTCCCACCTATGAGTGAGAACATGCGGTGTTTGGTTTTTTTGTCCTTGGCGATAGTTTACTGAGAATGATGATTTCCAATTTCATCCATGTCCCTACAAAGGACATGAACTCATCATTTTTATGGCTGCATAGTATTCCATGGTGTCTATGTGCCACATTTTCTCAATCCAGTCTATCATTGTGGGACATTTGGGTTGGTTCCAACTCTTTGCTATTGTGAGTAGTGCCGCAATAAACATATGTGTGCATGTGTCTTTATAGCAGCATGATTTATAGTCCTTTGGGTATATACCCAGTAATGGGATGGCTGGGTCAAATGGTATTTCTAGCTCTAGATCTCTGAGGAATCGCCACACTGACTTCCACAATCGTTGAACTAGTTTACAGTCCCACCAACAGTGTAAAAGTGTTCCTATTTCTCCACATCCTCTCCAGCACCTGTTGTTTCCTGACTTTTTAATGATTGCCATTCTAACTGGTGTGAGATGGTATCTCATTGTGGTTTTGATTTGCATTTCTCTGATGGCCAGTGATGGTGAGCATTTTTTCATGTGTCTTTTGGCTGCATAAATGTCTTCTTTTGAGAAGTGTCTGTTCATGTCCTTCACCCACTTTTTGTTGGGGTTGTTTGTTTGTTTCTTATAAATTTGTTTGAGTTCATTTGTAGATTCTGGATATTAGCCCTTTGTCAGATGAGTAGGTTGTGAAAATTTTCTCCCATTTTGTAGGTTGCCTGTTCACTCTGATGGTAGTTTCTTTTGCTGTGCAGAAGCTCTTTAGTTTCATTAGATCCCATTTGTCAATTTGGGCTTTTGTTGCCATTGCTTTTGGTGTTTTAGACATGAAGTCCTTGCCCATGCCTATGTCCTGAATGGTAATGCCTACGTTTTCTTCTAGGGTTTTTATGGTTTTAGGTCTAACATTTAAGTCTTTAATCCATCTTGAATTAATTTTTGTATAAGGTGTAAAGAAGGGATCCAGTTTCAGCTTTCTACATATGGCTAGCCAGTTTTCCCAACACTATTTATTAAAAAGGGAATCCTTTCCCCATTGCTTGTTTTTGTCAGGTTTGTCAAAGATCAGATAGTTGTAGATATGCGGCGTTATTTCTGAGGACTCTGTTCTGTTCCATTGATCTATATCTCTGTTTTGGTACCAGTATCATGCTGTTTTGGTTACTGTAGCCTTGTAGTATAGTTTGAAGTCAGGTAGCGTGATGCCTCCAGCTTTGTTCTTTTGGCTTAGGATTGACTTGGCGATGCAGGCTCTCTTTTGGTTCCATATGAACTTTGAAGTAGTTTTTTCCAGTTCTGGGAAGAAAGTCATTGGTAGCTTGATGGAGATGGCATTGAATCTATAAATTACCTTGGGCAGTATGGCCATTTTCATGATATTGATTCTTCCTACCCATGAGCATGGAATGTTCTTCCATTTGTTTGTATCCTCTTTTATTTGATTGAGCAGTGGTTTGTAGTTCTCCTTGAAGAGGTCCTTCACATCCCTTGTAAGTTGGATTCCTAGGTATTTTATTCTCTTTGAGGCAATTGTGAATGGGAGTTCACTCATGATTTGGCTCTCTGTTTGTCTGTTATTGGTGTATAAGAATGCTTGTGATTTTTGTACATTGATTTTGTATCCTGAGACTTTGCTGAAGTTGCTTATCAGCTTAAGGAGATTCTGGGCTGAGACAATGGGGTTTTCTAGATATACAATCATGTCATCTGCAAACAGGGACAATTTGACTTCCTCTTTTCCTAATTGAATACCCTTTATTTCCTTCTCCTGCCTAATTGCCCTAGCCAGAACTTCCAACACTATGTTGAATAGGAGTGGTGAGAGAGGGCATCCCTGTCTTGTGCCAGTTTTTTAAGGGAATGCTTCCAGTTTTTGCCCATTCAGTATGATATTGGCTGTGGGTTTGTCATAGATAGCTCTTATTATTTTGAGATATGTCCCATCAATACCTAACTTATTGAGAGTTTTTAGCATGAAGCGTTGTTGAATTTTGTCAAAGGCCTTCTCTGCATCTATTGAGATAATCATGTGGTTTTCATCTCTGGTTCTGTTTATATGCTGGATTAAATTTATTGATTTTCTTATATTGAACCAGCCTTGCATCCCAGGGATGAAGCCCACTTGATCATGGTGGATAAGCTTTTTGATGTGCTGCTGGATTTGGTTTGCCAGTATTTTATTGAGCATTTTTGCATCAATGTTCATCAAGGATATTGGTCTAAAATTCTCTTTTTTGGTTGTGTCTCTGCCCGGCTTTGGTATCAGGATGATGCTGGCCTCATAAAATGAGTTAGGGAGGATTCCCTCTTTTTCTATTGATTGGAATAGTTTCAGAAGGAATGGTACCAGCTCCTCCTTGTACCTCTGGTAGAATTCGGCTGTGAATCCATCTGGTCCTGTACTCTTTTTGTGGTTGGTAAGCTATTAATTATTGCCTCAATTTCACAGCCTGTTATTGGTCTATTCAGAGATTCAACTTCTTCCTGGTTTACTCTTGGGAGGGTGTATGTGTTAAGGAATTTATCCATTTCTTCTAGATTTTCTAGTTTATTTGGGTAGAGGTGTTTATAGTATTCTCTGATGGTAGTTTGTATTTCTGTGGGATCACTGGTGATATCCCCTTTATCATTTTTTATTGCGTCTATTTGATTCTTCTCTGTTTTCTTCTTTATTAGTCTTGCTAGTGGTCTATCAATTTTGTTGATCCTTTCAAAAAACCAGCTCCTGAATTCATTAATTTTTTGAGCGGTTTTTTGTGACTCTATTTCCTTCAGTTCTGCTCCGATTTTAGTTATTTCTTGCCTTCTGCTGGCTTTTGAATGTGTTTGCTCTTGCTTTTCTAGTTGTTTTAATTGTGATGTTAGGGTGTCAATTTTGGATCTTTCCTGCTTTCTCTTGTGGGCATTTAGTGGTATAAATTTCCCTCTACACACTGCTTTGAATGTGTCCCAGAGATTCTGGTATGTTGTGTCTTTGTTCTCGTTGGTTTCAAAGAACATCTTTATTTCTCCCTTCATTTCGTTATGTACCCAGTAGTCATTCAGGAGCAGGTTGTTCAGTTTCCATGTAGTTGAGCAGTTTTGAGTGAGTTTCTTAATCCTGAGTTCTAGTTTGATCGCACTGTGGTCTGAGAGACAGTTTGTTATAATTTCTGTTCTTTTACATTTGCTGAGGAGTGCTTTACTTCCAACTATGTGGTCAATTTTGGTGGTGCTGAAAAAAATGTGTATTCTGTTGATTTGGGGTGGAGAGTTCTGTAGATGTCTATTAGGTCTGCTTGGTGCAGAGCTGAGTTCAATTCCTGGGTATCCTTGTTGACTTTCTGTCTCGTTGATCTGTCTAATGTTGACAGTGGGGTGTTGAAGTCTCCCATTATTATTGTGTGGGAGTCTAAGTCTCTTTGTAGGTCACTCAGGACTTGCTTTATGAATCTGGGTGCTCCTGTATTGGGTGCATATATATTTCGGATAGTTAGCTCTTCTTGTTGAATTGATCCCTTTACCATTATATAATGGCCTTCTTTGTCTCTTTTGATCTTTGTTGGTTTAAAGTCTGTTTTATCAGAGACTAGGATTGCAACCCCTGCCTTTTTTTGTTTTCCATTTGCTTGGTAGATCTTCCTCCATCCTTTTATTTTGAGCCTATGTGTGTCTCTGCATGTGAGATGGGTTTCCTGAATACAGCACATTGATGGGTCTTGACTCTTTATCCAATTTGCCAGTCTGTGTCTTTTAATTGTAGCATTTAGTCCATTTACATTTGAAGTTAATATTGTTATTTGTGAATTTGATCCTGTCATTATGATGTTAGCTGGTTATTTTGCTCGTTGGTTGATGCAGTTTCTTCCTAGCTTTGATGGTCTTTACAGTTTGGCACGATTTTGCAATGGCTGGTACCAGTTGTTCCTTTCCATGTTTAGTGCTTCCTTCAGGAGGTTTTTTAGGGTAGGCCTGGTGGTGACAAAATCTCTCCGCATTTGCTTGTCTGTAAAGTAGTTTATTTCTCCTTCACTTATGAAGCTTAGTTTGGCTGGATATGAAGTTCTGGGTTGAAAATTCTTTTCTTTAAGGATGTTAAATATTGGCCCCCACTCTCTTCTGGCTTGTAGAGTTTCTGCCGAAAGATCCGCTGTTAGTCTGATGGGCTTCCCTTTGTGGGTAACCTGACCTTTCTCTCTGGCTGCCCTTAACATTTTTTCCTTGATTTTAACTTTGGTGAATCTGACAATTATGTGTCTTGGAGTTGCTCTTCTCGAGGAGTATCTTTGTGGCGTTCTCTGTATTTCCTGAATCTGAATGTTGGCCTGCCTTGCTAGATTGGGGAAGTTCTCCTGGATAATATCCTGCAGAGTGTTTTCCAACTTGATTCCATTCTCCCCATCACTTTCAGGTACACCAATCAGATGTAGATTTGGTCTTTTCACATAGTCCCATATTTCTTGGAGGCTTTGTTCGTTTCTTTTTATTCTTCTTTCTCTAAACTTCCCTTCTCACTTCATTTCATTTATTTCATCTTCCATCGCTGATACCCTTTCTTCCAGTTGATCGCATCGGCTCCTGAGGCTTCTGCATTCTTCACGTAGTTCTTGAGCCTTGGCTTTCAGCTCCATCAGCTCCTTTAAGCACTTCTCTGTATTGGTTATTCTAGTTATATATTCATCTAAATTTTTTTCAAAGTTTTTAACTTCTTGGCCTTTGGTTTGAATTTCCTCCTGTAGCTGGGAGTAGCTTGATTGTCTGAAGCCTTCTCTTCGTCAAAGTCATTCTCCATCCACCTTTGTTCCGTTGCTGGTGAGGAACTGCGTTCCTTTGAAGGAGGAGAGGTGCTCTGCTTTTTAGAGTTTCCAGTTTTTCTGTTCTGTTTTTTCCCCATCTTTGTGGTTTTATCTACTTTTGGTCTTTGATGATGGTGATGTACAGATGGGTTTTTGGTGTGGATGTCCTTTCAGTTTGTTAGTTTTCCTTCTAACGGACAGGACCCTCAGCTTTAGGTCTGTTGGAATACTGGGCCCTGTGAGGTGTCAGTCTGCCTCTGTTGGGGGGTGCCTCCCTGTTAGGCTGCTCAGGGGTCAGGGGTCAGGGACCAACTAGAGGAGGCAGTCTGCCTGTTCTCAGATCTCCAGCTGCATTCTGGGAGAACCACTGCTCTCTTCAAAGCTGTCAGACAGGGACATTTAAGTCTGCAGAGGTTACTGCTGTCTTTTTGTTTAGCTGTGCCCTGCCCCCAGAGGTGGAGCCTACAGAGACAGGCAGGCCTCCTTGAGCTGTGGTGGGCTCCACCCAGTTCGAGCTTTAGGCTGCTTTGTTTACCTAAGCAAGCCTGGGCAATGGCGGGCACCCCTCCCCCAGCCTCGCTGCCACCTTGCAGTTTGATCTCAGACTGCTGTGCTGGCAATCAGTGTGACTCCATGGGTGTAGGACCCTCCGAGCCAGGCGCAGGATATAATCTCCTGGTGCGCCGTTTTTTAAGCCCGTTGGAAAAGCGCAGTATTAGGGTGGGAGTGACCCAATTTTCCAGGTGCTGTCTGTTACCCCTTTCTGTGACTAGGAAAGGGAACTCCCTGACCCCTTGCACTTCCTGAGTGAGGCAATGCCTGGCCCTGCTTTGGCTCGTGCACAGTGCGCTACACCCACTGTCCTGCGCGCACTGTCTGGCACTCCCTAGTGAGATGAACCCAGTACCTCAGATGGAAATGCAGAAATCACCCCTCTTTTGCGTTGCTCACACTGGGAGCTATAGACCGGAGCTGTTCCTATTCAGCCATCTTGGCTGCCCTCCCCTATCTTTTTCAGTAATATGTATATTCGAATCTTTTGCCCTTTTCAAAAAATTGGGCTATGTGTTTCCTTATGTGTTTGTTGTGTGTGTGTGTGTTTTATTGTGGTAAAATATACGTATCATGAAATTTACCATTTTGGCCATTTTTAAGTATACAGTTTAGTAGCATTAAGTACATTCACATTGCTGTGCAGCCATAACCACTATTTCCAAGCTTTTTCGTTATCCTAAACAGAAACTCCATACACTCTTTAAACAATCACTCTCCATTCTCCTCTCTCCTCAACAGCTGATAACCTCTCTTCCATATGTTGGGTAATTCTATGTTTAGTTTTCTTCCTTTCTTTTTTTTAAAAAATAATTTTCTCCCAGTCTGTGGCTTGTGTTTGCATTCTCTTTTTAAAAAAATTCAATTTATTTTTATTTCAATAAGTTTTGGGGAAACAGGTAGTGTTTGGTTACATGAGTAAGTTCTTTAGTGGTGATTTCTGAAATTTTGGTGCACCCATCACTGTGTACACTGTACTCAATGTGTAGCCTTTTACCCCTCACCCCCTCCCACCATTTCCCCAAAGTCCCCAAGGTCCATTGTATCATTCTTATGCCTTTGCATCCTCATAGCTTAGCTCTCACTTATGAATGAGAACATACAATGTTCAGTTTTCCATTCCTGAGTTACTTCACTTAGAATGATGGTCTCCAATTCCATCCAGGTTGCTGCAAATGCCATTATTTTGTTCCTTTTTATGACTGAGTAGTATTCCATGGCATGCATATATATATATATATGTGTGTGTGTGTGTGTGTGTGTGTGTGTGTGTGTGTGTATACCAAATTTTTTTTAAAAATTTTTTATTATACTTTAAGTTCTGGGATACATGTGCAGAACGTGTAGGTTTGTTACATAGGTATACACGTACCATGGTGGTTTGCTGTACCCATCAACCCATCATCTACATTAGGTATTTCTCCTGATGCTATCCTTCCCCAGCACCCCCATCCCCTGACAGGCCCTGGTGTGTGATGTTCCCCTCCCTGTTTCCATGTGTTCTCATTGTTCTACTCCCAGTTATGGGTGAGAACATGCAGTGTTTGGTTTTCTGTTCCTGTGTTAGTTTGCTGAGAATGATGGTTTCCAGCTTCATCCATGTCCCTGCAAAGGACATGAACTCATCCTTTTTATGGCTGCATAGTATTCCATGATGTATATGTGCCGCATGTTCTTTATCCATCTACCATTGATGGACATTTGGGTGGGTTCCAAGACTTTTGCTTTGAACAGTGCCACAATAAACATAAGTGTGCATGTGTCTTTATAGTAGAAAGATTTTTAATCCTTTGGGTATATACTCAGTAATGGGATTGCTGGGTCAAATGGTATTTCTGGTTCTAGATACTTGAGGAATCGCCACACCGTCTTCCACAATGGTTGAACTAATTTACACTCCCACCAACAGTGTAAAAGCATTCCTATTTCTCCACATCCTCTCCAGCATCTATTGTTTCTTGACTTTTTAATGATCGCCATTCTATCTGGTGTGAGATGGTATCTCATTATGGTTTTGATTTGCATTTCTCTAATGACCAGTGATGATGAGCTTTTTTTCATATGTTTTTTGGCTGCATAGATGTCTTCTTTTGAGAAGCATCTGTTCATATCATTTGCCTACTTTTTGATGGGGTTGTTTGGTTTTTTCTTGTAAGTTTGTTTAAGTTCTTTGTAGGTTCTGGATGTTAGCCTTTTGTCAGATGAATAGATTGCAAAAATTTTCTCCCATTCTGTAGGTTGCCTGTTCGATCTAATGATAGTTTCTGTTGCGGTGCAGAAGCTCTTTAGCTTAATTAGATCCCATTTGTCAATTTTGGCTTTTGTTGCCATTGCTTTTGGTGTTTTAGTCATGAAGTCTTTGCCCATGCCTATGTCCTGAATGGTATTGCCTAGGTTTTCTTCTATGGTTTTTATGGTTTTAGGTCTTAAATTTAAGTCTTTAATCCATCTTGAGTTAATATTTGTATAAGGTGTAAGGAAGGGATCCAGTTTCAGTTTTCTGCATATGGCTAGCCAGTTTTCCCAACACCATTTATTAAATAGGGAATCCTTTCCCCATTGCTTGTTTTTGTGAGGTCTGTCAAAGATCAGATAGTTGTAGATGTGTGGTGTTATTTCTGAGGGCTCTGTTCTGTTCCATTGGTCTATGTATCTATTTTGGTACCAGTATCACATTGCTTTGGTTACCGTAGCCTTGTAGTATAGTTTGAAGTCAGGTAGTGTGATGCTTCCAGCTTTGTTCTTTTTGCTTAGGATCATCTTGGCTATATGGGCTCTTTTTTGATTCCATATGAAATTTAAAGTAGTTTTTTCTAATTCTGTGAAGAAAGTCGATGGTAGTTTGCTAGGGATAGCATTGAATCTATAAATTACTTTGGGCAGTATGGCCATTTTCACAATATTGATTCTTCCTATCCATGAGCATGGAATGATTTTCCATTTGTTTGTCCTCTCTTATTTCCTTGAGCAGTGGTTTGTAGTTCCCCTTGAAGAGATTCTTCACATCCCATGTAAGTTATATTCCTAGGTATTTTATTCTCTTCATAGCAATTTTGAGTGGGAGTTCACTCATGATTTGGCTCTCTGTTGGTCTATAATTGGTATATAGGAATGCTTATGATTTTTGCAGATTGATTTTGTATCCTGAGACTTTGCTGAAGTTGCTTATCAGCTTAAGGAGATTTTGGGCTGAGATGATGGGGTTCTCTAAATATACAATCATGTCATCTGCAAACAGAGACAATTTGACTTCTTCTCTTCCTATCTGAATATGCTTTTATTTATTTCTCTTGCCTGATTGCCCTAGCCAGAACTTCCAATTCTGTGTTCAGTAGGAATGATGAGAGAGGGCATCCTTGTCTTGTGCCGGTTTTCAAAGGGAATGCTTCCAGTTTTTGCCCATTCAGTAAGATATTGGCTGTGGATTTTTCATAAATAGCTCTTATTATTTTGAGATACGTTCCATCAATACCTAGGTTATTGTGAGTTTTTAGCATGAAGGGGTGTTGAGTTTTGTCGAAGGCCTTTTCTGCATCTATTGAGATAATCGTGTGGTTTTTGTCATTGGTTCTCTTTATGTGATGGATTACATTTATTGATTTGTGTATGTTGAACCAGCCTTGCATCCCAGGGATGAAGCCGACTTGATCGTGGTGAATAAGCTTTCTGATGTGCTGCTGAATTTGGTTTGCCAGTATTTTACCGAGGATTTTTGCATCGATATTCATCAGGGATATTGGCCTGAAATTTTCTCTTTTTGTTGTGTCTCTGCCAGGTTTTGGTATCAGGATGATGCTGGCCTCATGAAATGAGTTAGGGAGGATTCCCTCCTTTTCTATTGTTTAAAATAATTTCAGAAGGAATAGTACCAGCTCCTCTTTGTACCTCTGGTAGAATTCAGCTGTAAATCCATCTGGTCCTGGGCTCTTTTTGGTTGGTAGGCTATTAACTACTGCCTCAATTTCAGAACTTGTTATTGGTCTATTCAGGAATTTGACTTCTTGCTTATTTAGACTTGGGAGGGTGTATGCGTCCAGGAGTTTATCCATTTCTCTTAGATTTTCTAGTTTATTTGCATACAGGTGTTTTCAGTATTCTCTGATGGTAGTTTGTATTTCTGTGGGATCAGTATACCACATTTTCTTCAAACACTCATTGATTAATGGGCATTTGGGCTGGTTCCATGTTTGTTTGTTTGTTTGTTTTTTTGAGGTGGAGTCTTGCTCTGTTGCCCAGGCTGGAGTGCAGTGGCATGATCTTAGCTCACTGCAAGCTCCATCTCCCAGGTTCACGCCATTCTCCTTCCTCAGCCTCCCCGGTAGCTGGGACTACAGGCACCTGCCACCACGCTTGGCTAATTTTTTTTTTCTATTTTTTAGTAGAAACGGGGTTTCACCATGTTAGCCAGGATGGTCTCGATCTCCTGACCTCGTTGATCTGCCCGCCTCAGCCTCCCAAAGTGCTGGGAGGTTCCATGTTTTTGCAATTGCAAATTGTTCTGCTATAAACATGCGTATGCAAGTATCTTTTTAGTATAATGACTTCTTTTCCTCTGGGTAGATACCCAGGAGTGGGATTGCTGGCTCAAATTATAGATCTACTTTTAGTTCTTTAAGGAATCTCCACACTGATTTTCACAGTGGCTATCCTAGTTTACATTCCCACCAACAGTGTAAAAGTGTTTCCTTTTTACCACATCCATGCCATCTATTATTTTTTGATTTTTTGACTATGGCCATTCTTGCAGGAGCAAGGTGGTATCACATTTTGGTTTTGATTTGCATTTCCCTGATATTTACTGATGTTGAGCATTTTTCCATATGCTTGTTGGCCATTTGTATATCTTCTTTTGAGAATTTGTCTATCATGTCCTTAGCCCACTTTTTGAGGGGATTGTTTCATTCTTGCTGATTTGTTGGAGTTCTTTGTAGATTCTAGATATTAGTCCTTTGTCAGATGTATAGATTCTGAAGATTTTCTCCCACTGTGTGGGTTGTCTGTTAAGTCTGCTGATTATTTCTTTTGCTGTGCAGAAGCTTTTTAATTTAATTAAGTCCCATATATTTGTCTTTGTTTTTGCTGCATTTGCTTTTGGGTTCTTGGGCATGTAGTATTTGCCTAAGATAATGTCTAGAAGTGTTTTTCCAGTGTTATCTTCTAAAATTTTTATGATTTCTGGTCTTAATTTAAGCCTTTGATCCATCTTGAGTTGATTTTTATTATTAGGTGAGAGACGAGGATCCAGTTTCATTCTTCCACATGTGGCTAGCCAATTCTCCCAGCACCATTTGTTGAATAGGGCGTCCTTTCCCCATTTTATGTTTTAGTTTGCTTTGCCAAAGATCAGTTGACTGTAAGTATTTGGCTTTATTTTTGGGTCCTCTATGCTGTTCCATAGGTCTGTGTGCCTATTTTTATACCAGTATCATGTTGTTTTGGTGACTATGGCCTTATAGTTTGAAGTCAGGTAATGTGATGCCTCCAGATTTGCTTAGTCTTGCTTTGGCTATGCAGGCTCTTTTTTGGTTCCATATGAATTTTAAGATTGTTTTTCTAGTTCTATGAAGAATGATCGTGGTATTTTGATGGGAATTGCATTGAATTTGTAGATTGCTTTTGGCAGTATGGCCATTTTCACAATATTGATTCTACCTATCCATGAGCTTGGGATGTGTTTCCATTTGTTTGTGTCATCTATGATTTCTTTCAGCAGTGTTTTGTAGTTTTCCTTGTAGAGGTCTTTCACATACTTGGTTAGGTATATTCCTAAGTATTTTATTTTATTTTTTGCAGCTATTGTAAAGGGGGTTGAGTTCTTGATTTCATTCTCAGCTTGGTCGCTGTTTGTGTATAGCAGAGCTACTGATTTGTGTACATTAATTTTGTATCCTGAAACTTTGCTGAATCCATTTACCAGTTCTACGAGTTTCTCGGATGAGTCTTTAGGGTTTTCTAGATATATGATCATATCATCAGCAAAGAGTGAGAGTTTGGCATCCTGTTTACCAATTTGGATGCGCTCAATTTCTTTCTCTTATCTGATTGCTCTGGCTAGGATTTCCAGTACTGTATTGAATAGAACTGATGAAAATGGGTAGCCCTGTTTTGTTCTTGTTCTCAGGGGGAATGCTTTCAACTTTTCCCCACTCAGTATAATGTTGGCTGTGTGTTTGTCATAGATGGCTTTTATTACCTTAAGGTGTGTCCCTTCTATGCCAATTTTGCTGAGAGTTTTAACCATAAAGAGATGCTGGATCTTGTAAAATGCTTTTTCTGCACCTATTGAGATGATCATTTGATTTTTGTTTTTAATTCTGTTTATGTGGTGTATCACACTTATTGACCTGCAGATGTTAAGCCACCCTTGCATCCCTGATGTGAAACCCACTTGATCATGGTGGATTATCTTTTTGATATGCTGTTGTATTTGGTTAGCTAGTATTTTATTGAGGATTTTTGCATCTATGTTCATCAGGGATGTTGGTATATAGTCTTCTTTTTTTGTTATGCCCTTCTCTGGTTTTGATATTAGGATTATAATGGTATCATAGAATGATTTAGTGAGGATTCTCTCTCTCTCTCTGTCTCTCTCTCTCTCTCCCCTGTGGAATAGTGTCAACAGGATTGGTATCAGTTCTTCTTTGAATGTCTGATAGAATTCAGCTGTGAATCTGTCTGGTCCTGGACTTTTTTGTTGTTGGCATTTTTTTTATTACTATTTCAATCTCGCTGCTTGTTATTGGCCTGTTCAGGGTTTCTATATCTTCCTGGTTTAATCTAGGAGGGTTGTATATTTCCAGGAATTTATCCATGTCCTCTGGGTTTTTTAGTTTATGTGTGTGGGCATTCATAGTAGCCTTGAGTAATCTTTTGTATTTCTGTAGTATCAGTAGTAATATTTACCATTTTGTTTCTAATTAAGCTTATTTGGATCTTCTCTCTTCTTTTCTTGGTTAATCTCACTACTGGTCTATCAATTTTATTTATCTTTTTGAAGAACCGGCTTTTTGTTTCAATTATGTTTTGTATTTTTTTGGTTTTAATTTCATTTAGTTCTGCTCTGATCGTCATTATTTCTTTTTTTCTGCTGGGTTTGGTTTTGGATCGTTCTTGTTTCTCCAGTTCCATGAGGTGTGACCATAGATTCTCTATTTGTGCTCTTTCAGACTTTTTTATATAAGCATTTAATGTTGTGAACTTTCTTCTTAGCACTGCTTTTGCTGTATCCCAGAAATTTTGATAGGTTGTGCAACTATTATCGTTCAGTTCAAAAAATTTTTAAATTTCCATCTTGGTTTCATTGTTGACCCAACAATCATTCAGGAGCAGGTTATTTAATTTCCATGTATTTGCCTGGTTTTGATGGTTCCTTTTGGAGCTGATTTCTAATTTTATTCCACTGTGGTGTGAGAGAGTACTTGTTATAATTTCAATTTTCTTAAATTTACTGAGACTTATTTTGTGGCCTATCATATGGTCTATCTTGGAGAATATTCCATGTGCTGATAATAAAATGTATATTGTGCAGTTGTTGGGTAGAATGTTCTGTAAATATCTGTTAAGTCCATTTGTTGTAGGGTATAGTTTAAGTCCATTGTTCTTCGTTGACTTTCTGTCTTGATGACCTATCTAGTGCTGTCAGTGGAGTATTGAAGTCTCCCACTATTATTGTGTTGCTGTCTATCTCATTTCTTATGTCTAGTAGTAATTGCTTTATAAATTTGGGAGCTCCAATGTTAGGTGCATATATATTTAGGATTGTTATATTTTCCTGTTGGACTAGTCCTGTTATCATTACATAGTGTCCCTCTTTGTCTTTCTTTTTAAAGTAAGTTTTTCCTTTTTTTATTGTTATACTTTAAGTTCTGGGGTACATGTGCACAACGTGCAGGTTTGTTACATAGGTATACATGTGCCGTGTTGGTTTGCTGCACCCATCAACTCGTCATTTACATTAGGTATTTCTCTTAATGCTATTCGTCCCCCAGCCCTCCACCCACTGACAGGCCCTGGTGTGTGATGTTCCCCTCCCTGTGTCTATGTGTCAACTCCCACTTATGGGTGAGAACATGCGGTGTTTGGTTTCCTCTTCTTGTGTTACTTTGCTGAGAATGATGGTTTCCAGTTTCATCCATGTCCCTGCAAACAACAAGAACTCATCCTTTTTTAAAATGGCTGCATAGTATTCCATGGTGCATATGTGCCACATTTTCTTTATCCAGTCTATCATTGATGGCATTTGGGTTGGTTCCAAGACTTAACTGCTTTTGCTTTAAAGTTTGTTTTGTATGATATAAGAATAGCTGCTTCTGCTCACTTTTGGTGTCCTTTGCATGGACTATCTTTTTCCACCCTTTTACCTTAAGTTTATGTGAGTCCTTATGTGTTAGGCGAGTCTCCTGAGGATAGCAGAAACTTGGTTGGTGAATTCTTATCCATTCTGCCATTCTGTATATTTTAAGTGGAGCATTTAAGCCATTTACATTCAACATTAGTTTTGAGATGTGACACACTGTTCTATTCATTGTGCTACTTATTGCCTGCATACCTTTTTTTTTCATTGTGTTATTGTTTGATAGGTCTTGTGAGATATATGCTTTAAGGAGGTTCTATTTTGGTGTATTTTGAGGATTTGTTTCAAGATTTAGAGCTCCTTTTAGCAGTTCTTGAAGTGCTGGCTTGGTATTGGTGAGTTCTCTCAGCATTTGTTTGTCTGGAAAATACTGCATCTTTCTTTCATTTATGAAGCTTAGTTTCACTGGATACAAAATTCTTGATTGATAATTATTTTGTTTAAGGAGGCTAAAAATAGGACACCAATCCCTTCTCACTTGTAGGGTTTCTGCTGAGAAATTTGCTGTTACACTGTTTTCCTTTATAGTTACCTGATACTTTCGCCTCACAGCTCTTAAGATTTGTTCCTTCATCTTGACTTTAGATAACCTGATGCATATGTGCCTAGGTGATGATCTTTTTGCGATGAATTTCCCAGATGTTCTTTGAGCTTCTTGATTTTGAATGTCTAGATCTTTAGCAAGGCCAGGGAAGTTTTCCTCAAGTATTCCCTCAAATATGTTTTCCAAACTTTTAGATTTCTCTTCTTCCTTGGGAACACCAATTATTCTCAGGTTTGGATGTTTAACATAGTCCTAAACTTTGTGGAGGCTTTGTTCATTTTTTTTTTTTTCGAGATGGAGTCTTGCTCTGCAGTCCAGGTTGGAGTGCAATGGCACGATCTCGGCTCACTGCAACCTCTGCCTCCTGGGTTCAAGTGGTTCTTCTGTCTCAGCCTCCCGAGTAGCTGGGATGCAGGCACGCGCCACCTCGCCCAGCTAATTTTTGTATTTTTAGTAGAGATGGAGTTTCACCATGTTGGCCAGGCTGGTCTCGAACTCCTGACCTCAGGTGATCTGCCCGCCTCCGCCTCCCAAAGTGTTAGGATTACAGGCATGAGCCACCATGCCCGGCTGGCTTTGTTCATTTGTTAAAATTCTTTTATCTTTGTCTTTGATGGATTGGGTTAATTAGAAAGTCTTATCTTCAAGCTCTGAAGTTCTTTCTTCTGCTTGTTCGGTTCTATTGCTGAGACTTTCCCAGTGCATTTTGCATTTCTCTAAGTGTGTCCTTGATTTCTAGAAGTTGTGATTGTTTTTTGTTTATGCTATTTCTTTCACTGAAGATTTTTCCTTTCATATCCTATATCATGTTTTGGTTTCTTTACATTGGACTTTACCTTTCTCTGGTGCCTCCTTGATTAGCTTAATAATTCTTCTGAATTCTTTTTTCTGGGAATTTAGAAGTTTCATCTTGGTGTGGATCCATTGCTGGTGAGCTAGTGTGATCTTTGGGACTGTGAAAGAACCTTGTTTTGTCATATTACCAGAATTGTTTTTCTGGTTTCTTCTCATTTGGGTAGACTATGTCAGAGGGAAGATCTGGGACTCCAGGGCTGCTGTTCAGATTCTTTTGTCCCTCTAGGTGCTCCCTTTATGTGGTTTTCTCCCTCTTCCCCTAGGAATAGGGCTTCCTGAGAGCCGAACTGCAGTGATTGTTTTTGCCCTTCTGAGTCTAGCCACTCAGTGGAGCTACCAGTCTCTGGGCTGGTACTAGGGAGTGTCTGCAAAGAATCCTATGATGTGATCTGTCTTCAGGTCTTTCAGCTGTGGATACCAGCACCTGCTCCGGTGGAGGGAGCAGGGGAGTGCAGTGGACTCTGAAGATCCTTGGTTGTGTTTTTGTTTAATGCGCTGGTTTTGTGTGGTTGGCCTCCAGCCAGGAGGTGGTGTTTTCAGGAGTGCATCAGCTACAGGTTGAATAGGGAGGAGGAAAACTTGCCCCAGGGTTACGTGGTTAAGTATTCCTAATTTTCTTTCTTTCTTTAATTTTTCTCTGCAATATTTTATAGGTTTCAATATACAGTTCTTTCACATCCTTTGTCAGACTTATCCCTAAGTATTTTATGCTACTGTTTTTATGCTATTTTATGCTATTGTTAATAATATTGTTTGTAAATTCTAATGTTTATTCATTGCTAGTATATAGAAATACAATTGAAATTTGTATATTGATCTTATATACTACAGTCTTGCTGTACTTACTATTAGTCTTAGTAAATTTTTGTGTGGATTTTCTATGAAGATGATCCTGATGTCTGTGAATAAAGGCAATTTTACTTCTTCCTTTCCAATCTGGATTCCTTTCACTTAGTTTTCTTGCCTGACTACATCAGCTAGAATTTCCTGTACAGCGTTGAAAAGAGATGGTGAGAGCCAACACCCTTGTCTTGTTCCCGACTTTAGGGGAAAAGCGTTTCAGTCTTTCACCATTAAGTATGATGTTATCTGTAGGTTTTTTCATAGATGTCCTTTATCAGGTTGAGGAAGGTCTCTTCTGCTGTTAGTTGGCTGAGAACTTTTTTTTTTTTTAATCAGGAACGGATGTTGGATGTTATCAAAGGCTTTTTTTATGTCTTCTGACATGACCATATGATTTTTCCTTTATAGTCTGTTAATATTGAGAATTCCAATGGTTGATTTTAGAATATCAGACAAACACTTTCTTTGTGATCACTCAAGCTCGGTGTATTTCCGATACTAGCAACCAAGGATTTTGGACAAATACAATCTAGTTACTGAGATCTGATCATAGTTTCTCTGCCCAGCTTTATATTTCAAAGCTTAATTGATTTTGGAAGAAAGTTCTAAGCGACATATGTGAGAAAGGGGAGAAACCCATAAACTGCTGGTGATGTGGAAAGTATTTCTTACCAAGTACTTGCTATGTGTCAAGTGGCTTAGGGGTTGGGTGCGAAAATACACACTCCTGAGATGTGGTGCCCAGACAGGGGCTGTTGCAAAGAGACCCCAGGACTCCAGGGTTATTTAAAGAACAAAGCCTTCCACACCCCTTCCCTCTCTCGATAGCAGGGCACACCTTTACGTCTGGACTTCTGTTGCTGTTATTATTGTTTTTAATCAAACCTACATAAACCTGGTGAATCGAAGTTACTTCAGAGAAGAATGACAGTCAGTGAATCCAGAGAGAGATGGGTTTGATGCTTTCTTATCTCTGGCCACTTGACAGTTCATGGAGTCTTCAGAAATTTCTAATTTTATCAAATTGTTTTCTTTACTTAGTCATTTATTCAGTAAACATAACCAAGTGTGTATAATGTGCCAGGACTCTCCTAGGCCCTTGTCTCTGTTTCCAAGAATTGTTTGAATTGCTGCATTACAAGTTCAAACATAACTGGGAGGTAATCTAGCTCAACTCCTCATTTTACAGATGAGAAAACTGAGAATCTGAGAAGAGAAAAACATTGCCCTAGACTCTGCAGTCAGAGAATCACTACAACCACCACGTGATCCATTCACAGATGAGTTGGACTTCCCTTTTTCTTCCCATGTCCCCCCTTAATGATAGAGGGCATGGCTCTGGTGTCCCAGGGTTTGAGTCAAATTCCTGTTCCACAAATGACCATCTGTGCAACCTTGATGAACACAATGCTTACTTCTGGCGCTATTGCCCTGAGTATAGAATGTGGTTAATAATAACGCCTATGTCAAAGGGTTGTGGTGAGGCCACTGGTTCTTGCCTACTTCCTCCTGCTTCTAGCTTTCTGATGCATACATAGGTGGTCACCATATCCCACACAGAAAGAAATAGGAACCATGCTCACGCATTAAATCCTTGTGACCCAGTGGGAAATTTTGTATCTTTGTTGACATTACATTTTTATCTATAAAGTGAGATTCTTCATGAGACATTTGTGAGACATAGTCAATATTTTAAGATTTTATAACTCTCAAAGATATAACTTATTGAGTCATCTTGGGCAAGTCATTAGCATTTCTCAGCTCACTTTTCCCACTTATTAGTGAAAGATAATAATTTTTTCCTGGTAGAATTATTGTAAGAATTAAATACTTACTTGTGTATGTTATGTTATACAAATGCCATCCTAGTTGTAAAAACAAAGATAATATGTATATTAAAGGAAGAACCATTCTGGAATTTTAAAAATATTTATTAATTTTTTAAAGTAATACATTCAATAGTTAAAGAAAATGATATAGAAGTTCCTAAAGTGTGAAATAATGACACCTTGCCCAAATCTCTCTACCCTAGACTCACTGCTGAAAGCAATCCTTTTGACTATTTCTGGTTTTAATTTTTCTGATCATTTTCTTCATACCATTAAAATTGTTCTTAATTTTTTTTATATGTCAAGACTAGATATGGCAAGTGATGTATTACAATGATGGATAAGGATTTACCTCACTTTTTATCACATTCCCATCCCAATATGAGACTTTTATTTCTTTTATGAATTACCTTTGTGAATTCAAAGTATACATGTATATCTTTACTTCTTATTTTATCAACTATAGGCAATATCTTTCTCTTCACTTTGGAAGATGAGGGAACTTGCCCCCTATACGTTTCTTCGTTTCTTTTTAACTTCCATCTCTTCTCCTTTGTTATCTACTCTTTTACTTTGACATTGTTATGGATGACAACTTTTACAATTGATTCTGCAGCTGGAATGATATATTCTGCTATTTCTTTTTGGTTGATTCTAAAAGTTGAAAATCATTGCACAGTGTTTACATTATGATTTTGATATAAATATTATATAAATCTTTTCTGAAGTTAAGCATGTATCATGACTATATTTCCCTTTCTTGTGGGATACTTTGGCCCTTTTTTTCTTTCCTTCTGTCTTTTGTGTGTGTGTGTTTCTGTTTAGCTTCTGGACACTGGGACTTCCATTTCCTCTCTGATGGTGTCAGCAACACAATGCAAGCACCACATTCATTGTTTCCTAGGGAAGCTAAACAGTTCCATTCCTGGACCTATACCATGGGTGGGTAGAGAGGCCACACACAGGGACCAACTAGCCATCTGGCTGCTCTTGCAGATGTACTTACCCTGCTCAGCCTACAGGTTGCTTTTGGGTGCCCTAAATTTTTTATAGCCACTTCTTACACACCTCCATTAGATGAATGCTTTCATATAAATCTTTAACATGCCTTAGAATTAATTTTAGTTTGTGTTATGACTCGTAGTTGTTAGCTATTGCTGCATAACAAATTAGCCCAAAACTTAGTGACTCAAAACACTAATAGTAATTTATTTTCTCTTGTTTTTTTAACGATCTGGAATTCAGCCAGGGTGGACACAGTGGGAAGGGCTTGTCTCTACTCATGGTGTTTGGGGCAGACTCAAAGGCTGGAGGCTGAAATCATCGGAAGGCCTGACTGATGCTAGAGGATCCGCTTCCAAAATGACTCACTCACATGACAAATTAGTTGGTTCTGGCAAGTTGGCCTCCTTTCCAAGAAGTGCCTCTCCACACATGAGCTTCTCTGCAGGGTTGCTTGAGTGTCCTCATGACATGGCTGGTGGTTCCCAAAAAAGCAAGTGATCCAAGAGCAACATTCAGGAATAAGTTCTATCCTTTCTATGACCTAGCCTCAGAACTCACAAAGCATCACTCTCAATACACCCTATTCATCAGAAGCAAGTCAGTAATTCTAGCACACTTTCTAGGCAGAGGAATTAGGTACACCTGTTGAAGGGAAGCAGGTCATAATTAGAGGATATATTTTTGAATCACCACAGAATCTAACTTAGGTTCGTACAAATATATAAACAGCTGTCCAATACCACATATTGAATAGTCTATCATTAGTATATCAGTTTGAGCCATGACTATTTGCATTTACTAAGAACGTGTGTTATTACCATTGAAGACCTTCCAGTGGGACAAGATGTGAAAGCAGAAGACAGTGGTATTGATGATCCTGACCCTGTATAGGCCTAGGCTAATGTGTGTTTGTGTCTTAATATTTGACAAAAAGTTTAAAATGTAAAAAATAATTTCAAAAATAGGAAAAAAGCTTATAGAATAAGGATATGAAGAATGAAAATGTTTTTGTATAGCTGTACAATGTGTTTGTGTATTTAAGCTGTTATTAAAAGAGTCAAAAAATTTAAAAATTCTTCAGGTAGAAAAGTTACAGTAAGCTAAAGTGAATATATTATTGAAGGAAAGAAAATTTTTAAAAATAAATTGAGTGTGGGCTTAGTGTACAGGGTTTTAAAGTCTACAGTAGTGTACAGTAATGTCCTAGGCCTTCGTATTTACTCACTACTCACTTACTGACTCACCCAGAGCAACTTCCAGTCCCGTAAGCTCCAAGCTTACGGTAGGTGCCCTAGACAGGTGCACCAGTTTCAATCTTTCATACCATATTTTTACAGTATCTTTTCTATGTTTAGATACACAAATACCATTGTGTGACAGTTGCCTACAGTGTTCAGTACCACACTGTACAGGTTTGTAGTCTAGAAGCACAGCCTACAGCCTGGGTGTGTAGTAGGCTGTGCTATTTAGGTTTGGGTAAGTACACTCTATATTGTTTGCACAATGATGCAATTGCCTGACGATGCATTTCTCAGAACGTCTGCTCATTGTTACGCAACGGAGGACTGTGAATGGGAGTTTATTTTGTTTTTCAGTCTGTACTGGCAGCGAATCATACATAGCTTAGTTTATCAGACAAGCTGCTTTTCTTGAGCAAAGAAAGAACTAGGAGAGAAACGGGGCTTTGGAACCCTGATGCGGCAATGCTGAAAGAGGAGAAATATCCCAAGGAAGGGAAAGGTGTGTTGCAGAACGGTGAAAAATAGGCGGCTTCTCACAGCTGTTCTCAGGGGACGAGACGCGGTGGGATGCAGCTCCGCCGGTGCCTAACACTAAGGGCCCGCATCCTGCTGATTCAGTTGTGTCGGGACTGCCAGTGCTGTCTCCTCGTCAGATGCTGCTTCTGGTCTCCCCGCAGAAGATGCCACTGGAGTTGCCTTTTCAAGGATGGGGACATTTGAAGGCCCCGGACGCTCAGCTCCGCGGCTGGCTGAGATCTCACTAGCACCCCCTGGTGGAGGCCGGAGCCAAGCTGATGCGGGAAAGCGGGGCACGGAAGCGCTCCGGATTGGACCGGTAGCAGCCGGACTGAAACGCCCGTATTTAAAGGGATAGTAACTTGGACTTGTTCCGCCATATCCCCACGAGGGCCTGACTGAGTGAGCGAGCGTGGACGGCCGCGGGGCTTTCTGGACAGTGGCCATTCCCAGAGCCAGGCAGGAAGGCCTCGGGAGGCTGGGGCTCCCGCTCCCGGTGAAGCGGACGCCGCCAGCGCCCTAGAACCCAGGAGGAAGCACACAGGCCCCGCAGAGAGTGGTTGGCAAGATTCACTCGGGGATTAGGATGCCGGCCAAATCGCCGAATTTGAGGCTGGAATCCAAGCTCAACAGGAAAGTAGTGAAATACAAATGGGAAAAACAGGGCTTTGGAGCAGGGAGGGAGCTGGTGCCGGCATTTCCCACCAACGCCGGTTTGGGAAGACGGGACTGATGCCGGCCGCCCCTGCTGGAGGGGATGCGGCATCTCACGGGCTGCCAGGGAGCGGGGTTGGCTACTCCTGCAACCAGCGTGAAGAGGGTCTCAGAGGAGGCTGTGGTGGGATCCCCCACGTACCCTTGTTCCTCTCACCGTTACCTCTGGATGCCTCGGGGCAAAGGCCTTCTTCCACCTATAAACAGAGTCTACGCGTGGGTCTTGGGACCCGGGCACACCAGTCCCCAGCTAACGAAATCCCCAAGTTGGGGGATTTGAGAGGGTCACGTTTGGCCCAAGAACCCGCAGTCCTCTTTGGTCTTCGGCCCTCTATTTCTAAGCGTGGGCCTCTGGCACGGCAGCTCTGGGCACAACCCATGCTGCTTTAGGGCTGGGTGGTTTCAATGACGACAACAATTATCACAGTGACGGTGACCTTCACCCCAACAGGACTGCTGTGTGTGAAGCACTCAAGAGAGCCCCTACAACCAACCTGCCAGGAGTCGGCTCCTGAAAACAGGGTCGGAAAAGGTCAGTGCCCATCAGAATCGAGCTGTTGGCAAAAAGCTGGAAAGGTTAGGAGCTTTGTCTATCTCAAGGGCAACAAACTGCCTTGACGCTGAGGACCCTGAAGACGAGTTTCCCTCACCGCAGCTCTCAAGACAACAGGGATCGGATTCAGAAAGACGCTGCCTGTATAAGGCTCTTGTTTGTCTTGTTTTTAATTCCTGCCCTCTGCCTCCAAATCTCAGTCCACTATCTGTGAAACGGAATTCGGCCTTGCCTGTCCACAAAATGAAGACAAGGCATCTCGTGTGTGTTAAGATGAAACAAGATCTTAGCAAAAGAGTAATGATTTCTTTTTTAAAACATTTTTTACTATAGTAAAATGTACTATAACATAAAATTACCATTTCAATCATTTGTAAGTTCAGTGGCAGTAAGTACATTCACATTGTCGGGCAGCTGTCAGAGGTGTTCGAACCAGAGCGACTCCATCTTGAACAGGGGCTGCGCAAAATGAGGCTGAGACCTGCTGGGCTGCATTCCCAGGAGGTTAGGCATTCTTAGTCACAGGATGAGTCAGTGGCTGCCAGGGAGGCAGGTTGGTTACCCGAGGAACCAATGAATTGCATCTCAGGGGAGGTTTCGCCAGATACAGGTCACAAAGACCCTGCTGATAAAACAAGATGCCGTAAAGAAGCCGGCCAAAACCTATCAAAACCAAGATGGTGACAAAAGCAACCTCTGCTCGTCCTCACTGCTCATTATACACTAATTATAATGTATTAGCATGGCAAAAGACACTCCCGCTAGTGCCATGGCAGCTTACAAATGCCATGACAACATCTGGAAGTCAATGTGGTCTAAACAGGGAAGGAACCCTCAGTTCCGGGAACTCCCCATCCTTTCCCAGAAAACTCACGAATAATACACTCTTTGCTTATCACAGAATCACAAAATAACCATAACTGTACCAAAGTAAAGGAATAAATAACTGAAGTAAGGATACGTTTATACGAAGGAATAAATATACCAAAGTAAAATAACCAAAGTAAAGGAATGAAACGGTGGCTACCCCATAGGCAGAGCCCATGCTGCTGTTCTCCCTATGGAGTAGCCACCCTTTTATTCCTTTACTTTTCTTAATAAATGTGCTTTCATTTGAGTCTGTTGCCCACTCTTGAATTCCTTCCTTCATGTAGCCAAGAACCCACGTAGCCTCCCAGGCTGAACCGCAGTTTCAGGGTTCATCCTATGACACAAGCATCACCACCATCTACTTCCAGAACTTTTTCATCATCCCCAAAAACTCTGGACTAATTAAACACTAACTCCCTATTCCCCCTTGCCCTCAACCCCTGGCAACCACCAGTCTCCTTTTTGTCTCCATAAATTCGACTACTCCAGGTACCTCACAGGAGTGGAATCTTACAGTATGTGTCCCTTGTGACTGGTTTATTTCACCTAGCAGAATGTTTTAAGGTTCATCTATGTTGTGGCATGTGTCAGAATTTCCTTCCTTTTGAAGGCTGAATAATACTCTGTTGAATGAATAGATCACATTTTGCTTATCCACTCCTCTGTTGATGGACTCCTGGGTTGCTTCCACTCCTTGGCTATTGTGAATAATGCTGCTATGAATATGAGTATGCAAATACCTGTTGGGGTCCCCGCTTTCAAAGCTTTGGGGTACACATCCAGAAACGGAATTGCTGGATCATAGGGTAAATCTATTTTGGAGGAATAGTCATACTGTTTTCCACAGTGACTGTACCATTTTACATTCCCACAAAATTCTTTCTTTCTGTCTGCCTTCCCCCACTAGATAGAACACAGAGAAGTTACTTTTTCGTTTCTAAATCCCCAGCACCAGGAACAGTGTCTAGTTCATAACAGAGCTCTATAGAGAACTGTGGGAAGAAAAGTGCAATTTATATGCTGCTGCCTCTTCATTTGGCATCTCAGTACGTGGCACACAGAAATTAGGCACTGAAGAAGGGTTGAAGGACCTAATGAGTACATAAATGAATGCAGTTACCATTGCTTTTTCCTTGGTCTAGACTGAGGACAGACATTTTTGTAAATTAAGCTACTTAGTTAAATGTAGACCTCTGGCCAGTTTTGCTCATCCAGAAGTTTCACTTTAATGCCACTTCAAAGATACTGTTTTCTGTAAATCAGATCATAATTGTGATGAGAATGATGTGGGGATGTGTCCTGGACTCTCCCCATCCCCCACCTCACAGCCTAATGTATAATGCACATTTTATTCAGGACCATTTTGGATGTATAGGATCTGTTCCAGAACACAGGATAATGGGACTCTTTTCTGGGGATGGTGTGGTTCCAACATTAGATAGCAGGTGTGTCATCTGCAGGTACTGGTCTCACTATTCAACCACTGGTTGAAAGATTGGTTCAAGATCAACTCTTTGAAAAATCAAAGTATTACTTTGACAAATGCTTTTTTGATATTTCTCAACTAATTAACCTTGAAAAGTTCACCATTAAGTTGAATTGCCTAAACTTACACATTGTATGGGCACTGAGATGCAATTTTCAGGGCTGTGTGGGCATCAGCGATGCCTGTTTTCAATACATTGTAGCTATGCTCAGTGTCATGGGCCTTGTAGGGCTGACCTCTTTTTGTACAAGCACTGAAGCCAATCTAAAACTCTTTTCCAAAAAGAAAATGTTTTCTTTGCTAATAAGTCACCATCAACTGCAGCAGAGGCAGCTGTTTGGGCTTCACAATTTGCGGAAGCACATGCCAGCCTGGCTCTGTCTTGTGCTTGTTCACAGTATATGGCTTTGGCCTTGTTCAGCATCAGGGAGTAGCTGTTCCTTGGGTCATGCATGGAGTTGGATTTAACCCTGGCTTTCAGCTGGCCAGTCCTCATCAGGAGCTTGGGCAGGAGAAATAGTACTCTGGTGAATGGTCTGAAGACATTAGATCATAGATGACCTTGGCTGCAAGCAACTAAACCCAGACCACAACAGTTTATCCAAATAGGGTTAAGCAAACAAGTACAATGTGTACCCAAATGATATCAGTGTCCCATGATCCTTCCATCATCCACTGGATGATTTCTTAATTCAAAGTCAAACAAAAACAAAAGCAGATTTGAAACATTCTCATCCATCCTTGAAACTGGATCACATTCCATGGTCTCGCTCTTTGAAGTGGTCAACTGAACAGCTGGATACATGGTCTGGAGCTGGGAGGAGGAGTGCCTTAGTCCATTCCTGCTGCTATAACAAAATAGCTTAGACTTGGTAATTTATAAATAATAGACATTTATTTCTCATTGTTCTGGTGGCTGGGAAGTCCAAGGTCAAGGTGCCGGCAGATTCAGTGTCTGGTAAGCTCTCTGTGTCCAAGATGACACCTTGTTGCTGCATCCTCTGAAGAGGACAAATGCTGTGTCCTCATATGGCAGAAGAGATGCAGGGCAAAAGGGCCAAGAAGCCCTCTTGAGCCTCTTCAATGAGGGCATTAATTCCATTCATGAGGGCAGAGCCCTCATGACTTTGGGCCTTAACCCAAAAGGCTCCACCTCTTAATACCAGCACAATGAGGTAAGTTTCACTATGAATTTTGGAGGGACATAAACATTCAAACCGTGGCAAAGAGTCTGGACTAGGGGATGTCTCTGTAAAGTGAGTGCTTGTCCCTGCCAAAAGAAAGGGATAAGATGAGGAATGCGAAGCTGAGAAGGGGAGGGTTCGAGATCATCACTGCATTGAGAGAAAGGGGAGTTGGGCAGAGGAGTGTAGTAGCAATGGTGGGCATGGCGATGGCTCAAATGAAGAAGGTGATTGCAGATTTCCCTGTTGCATGCTTGGCTCCAGTGGTGTTCAGAGCTCAACCACATGCTCAGTGAGAGTAGAGAGTTGAGTTTACCCAGGCCTGTAGCTCTGCATGACAACTGCAGTGAAAAGGGATAGGGGAGGGTGCTGAGCATATTGGCAAGAGTGTTTTCAGAGTCATGGGGCCTGGAATGCAAGCTGGATATGGAGGCAAGTGAAGAGAGGCTGGTGGGTTGGGAGATGCAGACTGAGAGACCTTCTGAGGTAGGAGCATTTGCACGAGCATGCTGGGAGGACAAGAAGCTGTGGTCAGAGGTGGATGTTCAAGTTTTGGAAGGTGGAACAGCTAGGGGTGATGACAAGGTGTAGGGTGTGAATTTGAGAGTGGACAGTTGGGGCAGCATAGCACAGAAGGTCACTGAAGGAGGAAATTGAGGAGCCCAGAGCCCAGGGTGGGGGATGGGAGTTGTCTATATGTGTGTCTGTTAGGGGTCGACTTTGGCTGCATATAACAGACAACCCAAATAGCAACAGCTTAAAAGAGACAAGAGTATAATTTTTTTCTGATATAGCAAAAAGTGCAGAAGTAGACAGCTCAGGTCTGGCATGGTGACTCCAAGATGTCATCAGCAACCCAGAGTTCATTGATCTTTTTGCTTCCCAGGGGTATGGCACTCTTCCTCATGCTTACCAGATGGCTGCTGGAATTCCAGGAATCACATGCAAATTCTAGTCAGGAGCAAAGAGGAAGAGACACAGTGAAAAGGGGTATACAGCGGCAGAAGGAAGCTCCTCAAATGAACTCTCCGAGAACTCTAGCCAGTAGCTTCTCTTTCTATCACGGTGGCCAGAACTGTGACAAGTGACCATCCTTAGGGGAAAAAAGATGCTGAGAAATGTGAATTTTGTTGCCACCTTATATTTTCAAAGGAGTTCTATTCGTAAGTACAGAACGCTCAGAGAAGAGGCAGCAGATCTAGGATATGGAGCAGCAGCTCTTAAGGGCACAGTGGGAAGGTTTCAAGACTGAGGAGGATCTTGGATTTGGGTGGGGAAGGCAGTTCCCAGTACTGTGGAGGAAATGCTGTGAAAGAGAAAGTGGAAGGCATGGAAGCTTAAACTTTTAATATGACTGGTGAATACAAGGATGAAGGGCAAAGGGCATTCAGATTCATGGTAGTCAGATTAAGACCTTCAGCTGATCTGTCTCCCAGCCCCACGTACCCACTTCCATATTCTGCTTTTTACTGAAGCTGAAAGTCTGCAACCTTCATTCTCTGACTCCCTTACATTTTCTTAGGCTTCTTGCTAGCTTCTGCCAAAAAGAGGCCCTGGCAGGAGATTAGATGGCAGGGGGCAGAGGTAAGGATTCCATGTTAACAGGTGCTGGAAGTTGCTGGTGTGGCAATGAGAACTGGGTCCCGGTCAAGGCAGCACTACTTTGGTAAATCCAGAATCAACCATGATAACCGTGACAGTGTCTTCAACAGTGCAGCAGTAGACACAGGCCCCTGGTGCTGGAATCCAATACAGGGACAGGAGCAGCACGGAGTCACGGAACACCGTCTTGCCTTCATGTCACTTTTCCATTTCTTCTTTCTCCCTCTTACTCTACCAGCTACCTGTGGAGATGTTGAACCTTTTATCTGTAGCTGTCTGCTTAGGAACAGAAGAAAAGGCAGCTCATTGCATGACTCAGCTTTCAGCTTGATTTTTTTCTTTTGGCAGAGTGAATTGGGGTCCCAGGTGTTTATTTTCCTTTTGTAGTACCTTTCCTCAACATGCAATTTAATACAAAAAGAACAACAAACCTTAACAAAGTTTGGTGTGTATTATTCCAGACTTTCCTCTTTGATTTTATGTACACTTATCTGAATCCATGCAGATTATGTCATGTGTGTCTGTGTGTTTATATACATTTTTTTTTTGGTGTGCATCATTCTGCAACTTGATTTTTTAAAAAATTTGATAACTGACCTTGGAGATCTGTCCATGTTGTTACATATATGAGTTTTTGTATTTCTTTTAGTTAATGGTGTTCATGTAGCCATTGATGTAATGATGAACATTCAGGCTTTTGCAATTTTTTGCTCTTAATAAGGTGCCCTGGTGAACAAACATTCTTGTACATGTGCCAGAGTTTCTCTGGAGTAATTAACCAGCGTGGAATTACAGAGTTGTAGAATGTGTGCATTTTTAGTTTTATTAAAACTAAAGTAAAACTTTAATTTTACAGTTTGCCCAATTGTTCCTCAGAGTGGCTGTGCCAATTTATACTCTCCACCCATAGGTGGGAGAGTGTCCTCTCTAATTCTTGATTTTTCTAAGCTCTTTAATTTTGGTTAGTTGGGAGATAAAATAGTATCTTTCTGTTTTAGTTTTCATGTCCCTATGGACTAATTTTAGCATTCAAGCATCTTGGATAGGTTCTTGATAGGTTGGTGATGGCTACTTCAGGCTGACCTGCGCTTGTGAGGTGGTGTGGCCCATACTCCATGGTTTTCAGTGGCAGGCCTTAGAAATGGCTCTTTTTGACAAAAAGATTCACTAAGAAACTTACTGTGATATCTTTAAAAAAATTAATATTTTGTGAGTACATAGTAGGTGTATATGTTTACAAAATGTATATACATGAAATTTTTTGATATGGCCATACAATGAGTAATAATCCCATCAGGGTAAATGAGGTATCCATCACCTCAATCACCAAGGTTTCTTGTGCTGCCAGAAAATGCTACTGAGCTGTCAGTCATCTGAGGTTGTTGACCTGGACAGAGGCAAGGGGGAGAAACACAGCCCCAGGCCTGGCCAAGAGCAGGACCTGTGCAGATGCCCCCAGAACTGTAGGTGCCAAGCAGTGTGTGGCAGCCCCTTTTGTGGCAAACCTCTGTGGAGGGCCACTGTTCAGCCTTGGGGTTCATTATATTTCGGGGAAGCCGGCCAGTGTTATAGATTCCTTCAGACGATATGTAATCCTGTGATGAATTCAGATTCCGAGGCTTCAAGCAGCATCCAGTGGGGAACTATAACCTTCCTGCTATGATAAAATGGAAAAGGGCAGGACAGGGAAGGGACAGGAAACCTGAGATTGGTTATGGTTACACTTAATTTTTGTTTTGTTTTGTTTTGTTTTGTTTTTTTGAGATGGAGTCTTGCTCTGTTGCCCAGGCTGGAGTGCAGTGGCACAATCTCGGCTCACTGCAACCTCCACCCACCGGGTTCAAGCGATTCTTCTGCCTTAGCCTCCCGAGTAGCTGGGACTACAGGTGTGCGCCATCACGCCTGGCTAATTTTTGTATTTTTAGTAGGGACAGGGTTTCACCATATTGGCCAGGCTAGTCTGGAACCCCTGACTTCGTGACCTGCCCGCCTTGGCCTCCCAAAGTGCTGGGATTACAGGCATGAGCCTCTACAAGATGCTATTCAGCAAGCTAATGGAGTCACCTTCCCTGCAGACCTCCGTTATATTGTGGCAGGAAAGGATCAACTCATTCTGTTTCTGGGAGACTCACGTTCAAGGCCAGGCTTTGGGGCTTTGTGCCTCAGTTTCCTAACCTGTAACACTGAGTCCTGCTTCCCTCGGGGCGGGGGGATCCTGCTGTTAATAAGAAGCACCAAGCCAGAAATCAGGACCACAAATTCTAGCCTTTGCTCCAACAGGAACTCTCTGGGTAACTTAAGCGTTTTTCCTTAAGCTCTCTCTCTTCCTCAGTTTTTCAATCTGTAAGAGGGTGTGAGCATGCGTGTCGCACTGGCTCCTGTGGGATTAAAGAAGACAGGAGGTGTGAAGAGTTTGGATAAACGCCGCGGATATAGCCTTCAGGTGCAAACTCAGGTGTGCGGGAAAGTGGACTGGGAGTCTTTGCGGCCACAAACAACTAAAACCTAACTTCAGATGTAAAGATTATATGCAGTTTTGGATGAAACCGCTTGGCCGGGGCGATTTCCGCCCTATCTTCCCGGAAACTGGGCAGCAGGCTGAGAGATTTCCAAAATGAGGACAAGCTCTGAAGACCAGCCCCGCGTCCTCCAGCTCTTCCAGGGTCCCACGGCTCCGGTCGGCTCCCGCGCGCCACCTGGTGCCGTGTCCCCGCCACTGCCCAGAAACCACGTGTAAGAAAGCGCTGACAACCTAACTACGCACTGTGGTTTCGACCCTTCCCAACCAGTAGGGAAGGAGGAGGCGGGGCGGAGGAAAGCGAGGGCCCAATCCCCTCCCGCTTTCCGAGGGGAAGGCGGGGCTTGGGGTTTACCACGTTGGGTTTGTCCGCAGCGCTAATTACTTTTTCCAAAGGCTGGAGGGCTTCACTCCGGCTGGCGCTGCCGCCTAGCGCGCTCCTGCTTCGCCGCCACGGTCCGGGGGGCTGCCGGTCCCGGGTACCATGTGTGACGGCGCCCTGCTGCCTCCGCTCGTCCTGCCCGTGCTGCTGCTGCTGGTTTGGGGACTGGACCCGGGCGCAGGTAGCGCCCCCTCCCACAGCCCTCTTCACCCCGCGTCCCGCGGCTACCTTCCCTCTGCGTTCTCGCGGCGTCCTGGCGGCCCGGGGGCGGCGGCGGGACCGCCGACGGCGCCCGAGCGGAGGAGGCGCGGGCCGCGGCCGGAGTACGGGAATCGGGTGGCTCCGTGGCAGGCGCGCCGCCGCCGGGACTCCGCTCGCCGATGCGCGGCGCCGTTCCGGGAGGTGCTCGGGCGGCTGCGCCGGAGACCCTCCCCGGGTGGCGCGGGCCAGCGTGGAGGTGCCGCGCGAGGGAAGGGAAGGCAGCGCCCGCTCCGGGTCGCGCTGTCCCCGCGCTGGCGCGGCTGGCGGCCAGCGGGAGGGCGGGCGTCCGGGCGGGCCCCGCCGCGCTGACGCGTCTCCTCTCTCCCCGCAGCTGTCGGCGACGCGGCGGCCGACGTGGAGGTGGTGCTCCCGTGGCGGGTGCGCCCCGACGACGTGCACCTGCCGCCGCTGCCCGCAGCCCCCGGGCCCCGACGGCGGCGACGCCCCCGCACGCCCCCAGCCGCCCCGCGCGCCCGGCCCGGAGAGCGCGCCCTGCTGCTGCACCTGCCGGCCTTCGGGCGCGACCTGTACCTTCAGCTGCGCCGCGACCTGCGCTTCCTGTCCCGAGGCTTCGAGGTGGAGGAGGCGGGCGCGGCCGGGCGCCGCGGCCGCCCCGCCGAGCTGTGCTTCTACTCGGGCCGTGTGCTCGGCCACCCCGGCTCCCTCGTCTCGCTCAGCGCCTGCGGCGCCGCCGGCGGCCTGGTACTGCCCGCGCCACCCCCGGGTCGGCCCGTCTGGTTTGTTGCGGCGCAGAGTGGTCGCCGTGGAGGGTGGGGGTGGGGCGCCTCTGCTGGAAGTCCAGCCTCCAGGGGAACCGGAGGGAACCCCCTGCCTTTCCACCTCTCCCCATCCCCCACCTCGGCCTTCAGTACCCTCTATAGGCAAAGGGGGTGGGAGGGGCAGCATCCCAGTCCAGCGACTCTGCAGCCCGTGGAACCCGCGCGGAGCTGGGGTTGCATGGGGTATACGCCGCCCGCCCTAGGGAGCGCAGATCTGGCAGGGATGAAACTGTCAGGGCCCTGGACAGAGGTGCCTTGGCCCCAATGTAGAGAGAACATTGCATCTGCACCAATGTGTCAAAGTGTATGTCACGGGAGTACCTGTGTACATGTAGGTGTTCTTGGACGTGGAGGTGGGGGAGTGGGCATTCACCTCCCTTCCTTTTGAGTCTTCTCTCTGTACCTGGAACAGGAAGTTTGGAGAAGTACCCAGACAGGCCAGGGCTCACCCCACTCTTCCTAGCTGAAACGTAAGAAACAGGAGAGAAAGGGTGTTTGTCTTTGCTTCCTTACACTATTAGTAGGTATTTATCTGGTGCCCACCCCCAACCAGGCCTGAGGGGTGCTTACATTGGTGATAAACCCTATTCCTGCCCCCAGGAGCTCCCTTGCTGTGGCAGTAACTTCCCTGCCCCGAAGTTCCTGGCCTGTTGCATTTGAGGCACCCGGAACAGGTGCTCCCAGGGGGAGGGGGGGTTCTTGTGTGCACTTGCCCTGCCTGCGCGCACACTTGATCATGTGGCTACACTGGCGCCCAGACGAGCACTCAGCTTCTCCATCGTGCCCCGAAAGCCGCACACATGGCCGGCAGATGGGCTGCCCCCAGCGAAGCTTGGGATGGACCCAGAGCATGAACCGCAGGGGTTCTGTCTTCTGTCATGACTGGCCTCTGGGGAGGCAGTTTCTGATATTAGTTTGTGTCTGTCCTTCCCAGGCACAAGAAACTGCTCCCCACACCTCCACCTTTTCTTGTGCCACCATCTAGAATTCTCCAGCCCTTACTCACAGAGTCTGTGGCGAGTCCTCGAGAATCTACGAAGCTAGAAGCCTGGGGGTGCAAGGTCTTATGTGAGACCTCTCTTTCTTCCCAGTCCTGCGGGTATCTCTGTGTGTAGTTTCCTAGATCAGTCTGGCTCTCCTTTCAGGAGTTTTCTGAGTTCTGATTAGGGTATAATAGGCTTTTGCTCAGCTGGGAAAAATAGGCAACTTTGGTGAAACAAGGAAAGTGATATAGACCCTTGGAGGGGGCCTGGTAGGAAGGAGCTAATGTGGACCTGGGGCGGGGAATGTGGACCTGGGGCAGGGAATGTGGGTTGTGGGCAAGGAGGCTTAAGTAGGAGTGAGAAAGGCTCAGATCACTGTAGGGCTCGGGTCAAGGCTGTATCATGTTCTGGGAGGGACTGGGAAGGCCCACATCATTTTTCCTGTTTTTGCCAAAGTGTTTAAAGTCTAAGTCACATCATTGTACTGTACATGGAAACATCTGAATCCCATTTGCTGCGGTTTAGTGAGTTTCTGTAGAGGTCAGAGTTTATACTTCTTGGTGTAAAGTTTCCAGCAAGGAGCTATCTGTGAAGGAGCCGAGGTGGAAAGCTGGATAACATTGATTTAAAATCCTTGCAGAATGAGGGCTGGGCCCTGTCATAGATGGCATCTCAGCCAGCTTCTCGGCAAGACTGTCCTTCCCTTTAGCACCATGTGAGGGTGCTGTGCTTTAGATAAAGGAACCTGGCCAACAGGCTGAGTTCAGTGTGTGCCAGTGGCGGGTGTACCTCTAAGACTTGAGCTTTTAAATTCCTGCTGGAGCAGACACTTCTGTTGCTTAGTCTGCCTTGTTCATCCTGTTCGTGTGAGCTGGACATTGGACACATCCCCCTCCGTACATACTGAAGGCAGGAGGGAAGAGACAGTGGGGTGACTTGGAGGCGGACCCTTTGTTTGCAAGGTGGTCCTGAAAGCGTAAAGAAAAGAAAGCAACAGGAATTTGGGCTAACCAAGTTTGCATTGCAGACTAGCTTTGACTTTGGTTCTCAGTTCAGGTGGCTGATGATGTTACGTTAGTCCCTCTTGACTGTGGTAGAAGCTCTGTGAAGTGGAGATGTGGAGTTGTGTGTGTGTGTATTTGCTACGACAGGCTCGGTTATAAGGTGTGGGAAGGGAGGCTATAAGTAGATGATTTTTGGTGGCCATGGAGGAGGGGCATTTCGAAGTGTCCTTGTATCTAAAAATGAGGAGCAAGAGTCGGGCAAACTTCTCTTAAGGACCAGATAATAAATAGTTTAGGCTTTGTGGGCCACATAGCCTTTGTTGCAGCTGTTCAAAGCTGCCCTTTTAGTGTGAAAGCAGCTACAGCTACGGATGGCATACGAGCGAATGGATGCGGCCGCGTTCAACAAAACTTCGTTCCGGATGTTGAGTATCATGTTAATTGCTGGTAAGTCCCACTGTATTGAACATCTCCTAAAGGGCTCAGTAGAGAGTGTTGAGTGCCTGGGCTGGGGGCACACAGGTTCTATTCCATGTTGCATGGAATCTGTGCTGTTTGTCTCCAGAGATGTTTGCTGTCTGTTTAAAGGAGACGCATTATTAGAATAGATCATTCCGTAGCTGTTGAGGGGCCATGGAGAGTAAAGCACCTGTTCCACTTTTGCTCCTTCTCCTTTTGACAGCAGACAGAGGCATGGGCCTGCCACATTCCTTTCTTGGTGTCTTATCTTGAAAAGCTGGGCCAGCTGCGCCTTTTGGATCTTCAAAGGCCATAGACTTAAGTATTAATTGTTTTCTGTTTATGCTTCTTCATTGTATTTACATTTCCAAGAGTCTTTAGAGCATGGGTTTTTTGGAAGTGTTCCTATGAGCATATCGTTTCAAAGCATGAACGTCAGGTGTCTGAGGAAGGCCTTTCCACTCCTCGTGAATTTATGTAAGTTCGGATCAGCTGCCTCTGTGATCAGGACTGGATCGTGGAAGGCCAGTGGAATTGGAATCAGGCTGAACTTCGTAGGTAGACAGGATAGCGGAGAGGGCACTTCAAGAACAGCATGAGCGTCAGGCTCTGAAAAGAATCTATGCAGCTTGTCTGAAGTGAGTGGCTGGAGGACTTGTTTTAGGAAGAGTAAACGAGAGGAGGGGAGGGCTGGAGGCCCCTGCTGTCGGGTTTGGTCTGCCAAGCAGTGGCCATCCTTCCTTGGATGATACTCACAAAGCTTGGGAAGGCCACCCACTGGAATGTGTCCACCCCTTCTTGGACAAAGCTGTGGCCTGCCAGGGGCACACTGTGAGATGGTGGGACCAGACAGACCACCAAGGAGCTCTGGGCTGCAAAACATTAAGCCATAACTGCGTTCCAGGTCACCTTGAAGGACTGTGAGAAGGTCAGGGATCCACGTTCCAGGCCACCTTGAAGGACTGTGAGAAGGTCGGGGATCCTCCTACCATAGCTCCTCTGTTGCCACAGCCACATGCTGTAGGACTGTTATTTGGAATCACTGGGGTCAGTCTGGTGGCCCAGCCCACCTCACTCTGACTGGTCAGCCTGACTGCAGACCATGTGTCCATGTTGGTAGCACGTCATTTGTGGCACATGGGACATTCATAGTTCCGCACACAGCTATTCCAGTCCACTTGAGAACTTTTAGAGAATGCACACCTCTAATTTATAGGGGAGCAAGTGTAGTCCAGATAAGAATAGATGGGGGCAGCCAGTGCGGTGGCTTACACCTGTAATCCCAGCACTTTGGAAGGCCGAGGTGGGTGGACCAGCAGGTCAGGAGCTCAAGACCAGTCTGGCCAACATGGTGAAACCTCGTCTCTACTAAAGATACAAAAAATTAGCTGGGCATGGTGGTGGGCACCTGTAATCCCAGCTACTCGGGAGGCTGAGGCAGGAGAATCACTTGGACCTGGGAGGTGGAGCTTGCAGTGAGGTGAGATCCCGCCAGTGCACTCCAGCCTGGGTGAGCTCAGCCAGCTGAGGAGTAGGCAGCTTAGGTTAGAAGTGTTGGAGACCCCACTTTTAAGAGGGCAGCCTGCACGTGTACGACTCCTGTGATGAAAAGGCAGGTTTGGGATGTTACTACCTCTTTCTTTAGAAAAGAGTTATCAAACCCTTTTGATGGATTGATTTACAAAATTGCCCAGCTTTATAATGCAGCCTACTCGATGGAGAACAGCTGAGTAGGAGTTAGTCTTGTCAAAAATTATAAGGTGTGGAGACCCATTGGAAGGGTCTGCATTATAATACATCATTATACTGAGACAGGTCTGAGGAAGGTACGTAGTCCTAAGTGATTATTATTATTGCTGAGGACTTGATCGTGTGCAGAATAAATATGTTTGGAGAATACAAAGCACATATATAGAACTTTGTAAAAAGAAACAATTGAGTGGATGTTAAGGGGCACTTTGGCAGGAATGGAAGAAGGGCAAAGACAGTTTCGTGAAGTTGAGAGGCACGGGAGTATCGGAGGGAACAACTCAGAAAGTTCTAAGGCCTCTGGCTGCCACCTCTGGAGCAACATTCCTGTGGCCTCATGGTGGCTTCTCTTTGTCCCCCTTTGTCCTCTCCAGCCCTGCATACTCTTGTGTTCCTCCTGATTACTCAGGGCTTCATCCAGCTGCAGCTCTCCAGGGCTGGGCTGACTCCTCTCAGGTTGCCAGGCACTGATTGCTCCTGCACCAAGCTGCCCAGCAGCATCGTCTAGGACACACGTTAGATTTTCCCGCTTTGAACTTTTGTTGACAACATTTAAAAACAAATGAAAAAGAAGTAAAAGACGGGACGATGAAGTGAAGCAGTCTTCTTTGACTGATTGCATTCTTGGAGCTTATTTCCTGAACTCTGAAATACTGCAGCTGCCTGATCTTGGATGTGTGTGATGGGGAAGATGTTTTTTGCAGCCAGTACATCTGAGGGAACCATGCAGAGTGGTTGGTTAACTTTTCCCTGGACCCGCTTCTGTGCACAGGTCCCCAGATGCATAGTCACATTCTTGCTTCTTAGGAAATGAAACTGTTTGGCCATTTGGAGCTGTGATCTTGAGCGAGTCACTTAACTCCTTTGGACCTTTCTGCCTGCAGCCATACAGGGGTAAATAACATGGCCCTGCAAGGCTGTTGATAGAATGGAAGAAGATAAAGTCTGTGAAATCATTTAGTGAGAGCCTGACACATTAAGGCATTAAAAACAGGCCGCTTCTCCTGCCCCGCAGGCTGTTCCCAGACTTTTCTAGTTATACATCAGCTGATCAGTCATCGCTGTTGCCTGAATGAGCACATCATTATCACACACCTGCCATGTGCAGGATGCTCTGGTAGGCGCCCAGCAAGGCTCAGAGAGAAAGACAATGCAGGCCCTGTCTAGGAAGACAGTCCCAGCCTCCTGGAGGTAGGTGTGCTGGAGCCTGGAACTGGGCAGGGCGGGGCTCTGGGGAGGGAGGAGGGTAGCCTTCCGATTCCAGGAGGGAGGAGCGAGTGACTGAAAAGTCACTGAGGCCCCATTGTCCTGAGATAAGGGACCCACGAGTGGATTTGTGGGGTGGTGGTTTTAAGGGAGAGATGGGGGTAGAGGAACTGAACTGGCAGGCGTGTGGATTAAATGGGGCAGGTCTCTGGGTGCCAACCGAAGGCATTTGGACTTGATCCTAGAGCAGTGGTTCTCAACCTTGAGCCGGCGTTACAGTCCCCTGGAGGACCCGTTAAACTGACTGCTGGGCCCCATCCAGGAGTTTTTGAGGTAGCAGGTCTGGGGTGGGCCTGAGAGCTTGCATTTCTCACAAGTTCCCCAGGGGATGCTGATGCTGCCGTTCTGGGAGGGCACTCTGAGGGTCACTGGCTGAGAGGCGATGGAGGATGGGTAGTTGGGGAATCCTGGGGCTAGCCGAATGGGGAGGACTGAACGAGGGGAGCACTTAGAGCAGGGAGGTGACCAGGCTGAAGCCTCCGACCGTGGCAAGCCTCAGAAAGGAAGGAAGACCACACGAGAGGGACTCTGAAGGGCAGGCTGGCAGTCCTTTTTGGCTGGCTGGCACTGACTAGTGGTCTGAAAGGGCTGACACTGAAGTGAGGGACCCCCACATTACCAAGGAGAGGCCTGCTTTGGGAAGAAGACCAAGCATCTGTGCTCAGGCATTTCACATTCGAGGAGGCGGCGGGACCAGGGGAGGGGCCCTCCAGGTGGTGCCTCAGAAGGGGTGCAGGTTGGGAAGCCCCGCGTGGCCGTGTTGCGTGGGGGAGGCTCCTTCCACGGAAAGAGGCGCGTGCCCGCGGGAGAGTCGGAGGCAGGACGGGAGGATCTGCAGTTACAGGGTGGCTTTTTCTTCTTGGAAGCTGGCTGGTCCCTACAGGAAGCAAACTGACCACCCCGTTGGCCCTATCCTCTCAACCCATCTTGGCCTAGAGAAGGAGACCTAAGACCCACTCATGTTAACTGAGGAGCTGCAGACTCCTGAAGAAAGGGAATTCCATTGCGGTCTTTGTGGAATCGTGTGACTTTGTCCCCTCCCACAGCGGCATGCTGCTTTGAAGCACACAGGACAGACGTTCTCTGTTATCTTAACTGCATTTTCTAAGCTGTGCCGAGAACATGTGCTAGTGTTAGGTGATAAAAACCTCTATGTCTTTCACACTTTCCACACTGCAGTGAGAGCTGGTCCTGCTTCAGGCACGAGGTGGTGTGGCGTGAACAATGCCTGATTTACAACTCTGTCTTAATAGAACCCTTCAAAGCAAGTACCCACAACAAAGAGAGTTGAAAGGTAACCACTCACAACTGCTGAAATATCAAGTTATTGCCTGATCCATTTTATTTGAGCCACACTTACAGTATAGCATACCAAATCCTGCAAAACTTAAGATTTCTCTGTTAAGAGCACCATTTCATTGGGGGCTTTGTTATATGCCTTAAAACCAAGGGGCTTCAGGGCTGCCAGTTCTGTCTGCCATAGGCATTTATTTCTACAAAGTTTGTCTCTTTGGAGGACGGTTGCAGGCCTCTTGTGTCTAAGGCACAGGCTCATAGCTGGTGTTTCTTCATCGCCATCAATGGGACAGAAGAGGCCTTGGACAAACATTTCCCTGAGTCTCCCTTCTCCGCATAGATGGTGACACGGGAGTCACACAGATCCAAGAAGCCCTGCTCAGCTCTTGGGGCCACGCGCAGTGGTGGGCCGGAAGCAAGGGCAGTGGGCAGAGCTCCACAGAGGAAGTCCCAGGTTCCAAATCCAAGGACCTCTCCACATGGAATCAAGGCAGTAGGTGTCCAGGGTCTCCAGCACCCAGTGAAAAGCTAGGACGGCGCTTCTCAACCCTGGCTACACATTGAATTTTCCTGGTCACCTTTGAAAAAATATCAGTGCCTGGGCTCCACCCCAGAGGTTCCGATTCACTTGGCCTGGAGTAGGGGCTGAGGCATCAGGAGTTTTCGAAGCTCCCCAGATCATAACAATATGTAGCCGGGGATGAGAAGCCCTGAGCCAGGGGGCTGCAGGCAGTCTGTGCACGTAACTGCGTTTTCAGTCGAATTTTTTCTTTTTGAGTAACTGTTGTGTGGCAGACATTGGCAAAAACAGGAGGAATAATTCTGATCTTGCCTCAGTGGAACAAACCGTTAAGCCGTGAAAAGGTCCTATAACGTGGGGTAGTGGGCTGGAATGTAAGAGTGCAGGGGGCTGTGGGGAAGGGGGTTTATTTAGGGAAGAGAGGTCAGGGAGAGAGAAGGAAGGCTGGTGGGTATTTGGGGTGAGACTGTGTGTAATGCATAGGTGGCACTTCTCAACAGGACGTTTGACCACTGGTGGCGTGCTGACAATGGCAGTGTTAGAGAGGCTTGAAGGAACCTGGGGACAGTGAGACAGGGAGGAGGAGGCAGGGCCCTTCCTCACGCAGGTTCCCAGGGTGAGGGCCCTGTACAACCCCTCCTTCCTGGTGCTAGCCTGGCCACATCCCTGTTCGAGGTCGGGGCCCAAGAGGGCAAGTGGCTGCCGGGGCGAATACCCACTAGTCCGTTCATCCATCTTTCCCCAGCATTGCTGTTTTCTTCCTTAAGTTTATAGAAACCAGCACATGGGGCCCCTGATAATTGTAAAGAAAAACCTTCCCTAAGGTGCTAAGTGATGCTTTGCATGTGTATATGAGTGTCTATGTGTAGGATTTCTCACCAAGGTGAGATCTCCCTGTCTTTAAAAATTTGTATCAGCTTAGAACTAACAGCTGACTGCTTTTTTATGCCGGGGTTTGTGAATGCAAACTCTAGACTGAACGAATAATAACTAGCTTTGAAAGTGCTAGATCCTGGGGGGGCTTTGACCCACAGCCAGGGTGTTTCCAAATGAGTCCAGCCCCTCATTAGAGTGAAGCGTATCCTTTAGGGAGCAGGTGGGGAGTCCTCCCATGCGGGGCTCCATCCCACGCGCTGTGCCGTACCCTGCCCACTCTATCTTGACTGCGGCAGTTTTCGGGTGTTCTGCACCGAGGCCGCATTGCGCACAGCTGTGATGGAGCTCTGCCGATCCCACTGTGGCCACCCTCTTCCATTTCTTCAGTTTCCCCAAAGTTTCCTAGTGAACAGACTCAAGTTTTCGCTTTGAAGGAGAGGGAGGAAAGCTGTGCTCTCCTGCAGGTCATGCAGTGCCACTTTGAGACAGTTTTATTTGGGCAGTAAAATCTTTGAGTTGTTCTTGGCAAAAGTTCTAATGAAATGGAAACCTTGAAATATGCTTAGAGCGGTAAGTATGGCCTCACCCTGTATCTTGGGGACGCAAGGTTGTAGGCGATCTTATTAGTTGATCTGATTTACTTTCCAGGAATCTTGGTACTGGTGCATCCTTTCAGAACGTAGAGGTGGGGTCTATCTCATTTGGCTTAAGTGAGTTTTATACTTGAGACTGGAGTTAGCTCTGCGTGTGGTGGGGAGTGCTGCTTCTCCAAGTGTGGTCCCTGTATTACATGGAAACTTGTTAGAAATGCACATTCTTGGGCTCCAGCAGGACCTCCAGGTGATTTGGGCGCACGCTAGGCTTTGAGAACCAAGGGTGTAGTGTGTCATGGCTTTTGAAAAGTGAGGGTGGAAGAGGGAGACAAGAAAGGATGTCATGGCCCCCTGAGACTCATCTGCCAGATCTCCTGAATCTGCGATCAAAGGCAGTTTGGGATTGTTCCCAGGAGAAGGGGATGTTGACTGCATCGATAAGTGTTCAAACCAGGTCCTCTCCTGGCCCTGCCTGGGTTCAATTTCCTTGAGAGATTTACCATTTTGACTCCGCTTAAGGGAAACTAGCAGCAGGTGCCTGCTGAAGGAGGGCAAATTGTTTTGATGCTGTCAAAACAATACTAATGTTACTCTTACTATACCCAGGGATAAGATACATTTATCCATTAGGGATATAAATGTAATTCCCAACAATTTCAGTGTTGCCTCCCAGGTGGACTTTTGGAGGGATGATTTTTAAAGTAACTTAAAAAATAATTTTAAAATTAAAAATTTGATAATGAAGTAATCTTCTCTGAAAGCCAACATGGAAAATGGATGCTGTTGTATCTGTCTCTGTACCCCACCCCCAACGCAGCTGCTCTGTGGTATGTTTGTAAGTCACACACAAGCTCACTCTTGGGCTCAGGTAAATCTGACCAATTTGCAAAGAAACGAGCCCAGACATGGAAAACCAAATCACAGCAAGGTGGTCTTGCCTGCCCCTCCGGGGGACCATGGGCGTGTGTGAGTGAGGATGACCGACATCACGTTTCCTTCTCCTTTCTGGACAGGTTGGTCTCATTCAGCTTGGGCAGGAGCAGGTGCTAATCCAGCCCCTCAACAACTCACAGGGCCCATTCAGTGGACGAGAACATCTGATCAGGCGCAAATGGTCCTTGACCCCCAGCCCTTCTGCCGAGGCCCAGAGACCTGAGCAGCTCTGCAAGGTTCTAACAGGTGAGTCGGGGCAGCAGCATGACCAGCTTAGAACACACGCACAGCCCGCATCGTTTGTGTGTCTCCAAGTGCACTGAAGCCACATGAGTGAGAACTTACCTTCCCCTATATTTCAAAAGCTGTTTTATTGCCCTGAGACCACTTCCTTTTCCTTTCTATGTGTCTTAGTGTCGGCAGTCCTTTGAAAAAGTCATCGTTTTGTTTCTGCAAGGAACCCAGGATCTCTTTCATGCAGTCCCTCAATTTTATATATCAAGAGCAAGTTGAGGTCCAAAAAACCTTGTAGCCGAGCTTGGATAAGAATTCCCTCCTCCTGGTGCCCTGGCCAGGAGCTCACTCTTAATAATACAGTGCTCCCGAGTTCTGGCCTCAGTAACTAAAGCCAGCTGGGCTGCCTCTGAAGCTGTGATTCGATTCTCAATTCTTGCAGTGTGGCCCCCGGGCCAGCAGCATCAGCATCACGTGGGAACTTGGTAGAAATGCACATTTTCAGGCCAGACCTGTGAATCAGAAACCCTGGAGGAGGGTCCAGTCATCTGTAGTTTCACGGGTCCTCCAGGGGATTTAGATACGTGCTAAAGTGTGAGAACCACTGCTTTAAAACTTGCCAGGCACTGGCCTGTCCCCCAACATCCTGATCTATTTTAGTCTGGAGTATGATTTGGGTGCCAATGTTTTTAAAAGTGATTTTAAGATGCAGTGTCGGGGGAGAACCTGGGGCTCTTATACTCTGGGTCTCTCTTTGAACAACCCTAATGTGGATGACCTGTCACCTGTTTAAGGACATTTCATGGGGCTACAAATGTCCCCAGATGAAGTTGGAGCACAGGTGGCATTTCCTCCCAGGAGATCGTGGGACCCCACTGCTGACTTCTGGGGGTTGTGCTTCTGTAGTTTAAAGACTTATCTTTGTATGAAAATGCAGTGTGTCTTGGTTTAGTATTCTGGTGACATTGGAAACAACGTGTCTTGGTTTAGTATCCCGGTGACGTTGGGAATAAATTATGTGACTGCTTTAGAATTACCTTGTTATTTGTAAACAAGTTTTGCAGTTGAGCTCAGCTGCTGTGTGTGGACTGGATGGCAGTACATTGACTTTCTCCTTAGCCTAGTCTGGGTGGGCAAGGTGGGTATTAGAGGTGATTGTGCTGGATAGAGGGCATGTCTGAAACCTCAAGAGAGCTTTGAGTCTCAAACGGAGACATTAGGGTTTTTCTGTTCTTTCTGCCTCCTTACAAAAGTGAGGAAGACCTCGTAAAATTACTAGCACCTAAAAATACCTTTTAATAGGAAACAGGGTCTTTGGTCTGACAGTTGGTTGTGTGGGGATTTGATGTCAGTATGGCTTTTTTTTTTTTTTTTTTGGAGACACGATCTCACTCTGTCACCCAGGCTGGAGTGCAGTGGTGTGATCATGGCTTGCCACAGCCTTGACCTCCTGCGCTCAGGTGATCCTCACTCCTGAGTAGCTGGGACCACAGGCGTGCACCACCACACCTGGCTAATTTTTGTTTTGGTAGAGATGGGGTTTTGCTGTGTTGCCCAGGCTGGTCTTGAACCCCTGGGCTCAAGTGACCCTCTCGCCTTGGCCTGCCAAAGTCCTGGGATTATAGGCATGAGCCACTATGCCCGGCCCCCTGCAGTGTGCTATTTTTAACCTGAGCCCCCCCACCCTACCTAGTTCTGTCTTGATGTACCGGCACAGAGGCAGAGGGATTTCTCTACGGCAGTGGTTCTCAGTCCTGGCTGTACCTTAGTATCACCTGGGAAGCTTTAACAGCTACTCACTCCTGGGTCCCACCCACAGAGAACCACTTTAATTAGACATCCTGGGGACATCTGGCAAAGTAAAGACTCCCAGGTGGTTCTGATGTTCAGCTGGTGTTGAAAACCACATCGCTAAGGACTGTTAAACCTGAGGAATAGCACCTGTGGGCCATCGGGAGTGGATTTTCCCATTTGAGCACCTTCAAGCAGGGCCATGCAACGAAACAAAGGACAGATGTGTCTTCTTCTCACTGTTCTCTCTGCTCACGCCACCGTTCATCAGCCTCTAGTCCATGGTCAGAACTCAGCGTGCTTGTAGATGAGATAATGGGATGTTTGTCTAATGGCCACCTTCCATCCTCTTTAGTGGTGTGATACTGAGGATCACTGACAACATGATAAATGGTGCTTGTGTTTGCATTTTTGTCCCTAAGGAGAGTTTTGAGGCATTCTTTTGATAGACTGTTTAGCCTTTAATGAGGAAATAAAATTAACAAAATCAGGGTGGGGTGGGTGTGATGGAACAAGTTAAAACAACAGCAGCCACGCAAGACTGTAGGGAGAAATTTCTGAACTTGCTTAAAAACACAATCTCTCCTTCCCTGCTCTCAAACCTTGCATCAGCTTGCTTTTTGGTGCGGGAGTAATGTGCGTATTTAAGGTTGTGCCAGACTCAGGCTCTGCACTAGTTAGGAACACAGACACAGAGGAGAGTTACATATTTTGCTTCTGGTCCTTCTTGCATTGCATGAAATATTCAGTAAATGTGGCTTTCCTGAGAATGACAATGGGCCTTTTAATAGGCTGAGCTAATGAGCAGTCAGGCCCTATCTAGTTTGGATTAGCTTTCAAACATCAGGAGTTTAGAAATCAGGAAAATTAATTTACTGGGACATCTGCAAAGTACATTCTTTAAGTTTCCTAGAAGTTTCCTAATCTTTCCTAGAAAGATTAATCAGATTAATCCAAGCTTTCCCATGGGAACATGCTCTTCCTGGCTGAACATGGCAGCCATAGGTTTTGTGCCCTGTTGTTGACCCTGTGTTATTATGATAGCCTTGGACATGGTCTGAGAGTATCCTTGCCGGCTCTTGTAGGTGAGGAGGAGTCTAAGAAACTTCCTCCATGAAGCACTCAGTGTACTTGAAAGGTGAACCTAGGTGAGCCGCTGTGCTGAGTAGGGTTTTATGTCTGAGCAGGGTTGGTGGCTAGAAGGACTGACACGGCAAAGGCCACCTGGGAACTGTTTCTTTCCCTTGGATACTACTGAGGTTGCATTTCTAATGGTCTTTGGGGCTTCAGGCGAGGGGACAGGCTGATCCTGTTTCCTACATTGCTCCTTATTTTGGGGGCCTGATAAACTGATCCATAAAATAGCACTCCAGGTTGGAACTTGGCAAACTAAAATGGTACCTTGGATATTTTGAAATGTTCCTTGATTTTTAAAAAGTTACTTTGACTTCAGACGTTCTAATCTTCCTTCTGTGCTTGTTTTAATTTCTCCATTATGATTCAGTTTAGAATCTTCCTCCCGGCATTTTCATGCTCTTAAGTAACTATGAATCTTCCTCTCCTCCCACATGGTGTATTTCACATGTGTGTGGCAGAAGTAGATGGTGGAATAGAAGAGTAATTTTCCCTTGGCCTTTGCAGTATAGGAATCCTGCAACATGCTGAGTGGTGGTGAGCTCACTGGAACGTGATTATGTCTCCAGCTGTGGTTTCTGTGAAGCACTGATGTCTACTTTATAGGTTAAGTTCTGTTATCATTGTTTTAAAAAATCATTGTGGTTATTTTTTAGTATTGTCTTGTTTGTTCATTTATAGCATTATAAAGGTAATGTCAATGAGTATTTGGTGGATACTATAACTCTGTAGACACTGCGCATTGCTAATTTATGCAAGAATTTGCACATATAATACGTGTATATCCTCTGTAATGCCCAGTTGATCAGGTCTTGTGCTTTGTACCAATTATGCCTAGTGTTCCATTATTGGAACGCTAAGCTTGTGGGAGTTATTTATACCCTACTGCTCAAGGTCATCGCCAAGGTCTGAGTTTTCACAAAAAAAATGTGCAACCTCTGGCATAAATGGGTTAAGATTCATTCGGTTGGAAATGACAGAAATCAAACTGGCTTAAACACTAAAGACATCATTGATGTGAGTTCATGGAGCTGATGAGTAAAGCAGGAGGTTGGACATCAGGTAACACTTACCCAAGCTTCACTTCTCTGCGGTCACTTCTTTGTGTGACACCCTCTGTCCTCACCTGGCTCTGCTTAGGGTGACCAAGAGGCAGCTAGGATGAGGTCAACCGTTCTGTTTAATGGGGATGAGGAGGTCAACCGTTCTGTTTAATTGGGATTTGAAGTGGGTTGGCTTGGACTGGGTTTGCCACTAGCTGTAAAGGTTTATGGCAGGCTTAGGTCTCTCCCCATAAAGAGCGTAGGTGCCAGTACTCATGTGACTATGCAGATACCACTCTGTTTCCATCCCTGTCCTGACTTTTGCCAGCCATCACACACTTGGTAAAAGTCTGGAGTAGATTTAGGACATCTCAAATCCAGGTGTAATCCATTATTACAGCCCACACAGTTAGCAATTGGCTGTTTCCTCCTTATTTCCACAGCTTAGATGCTAATTAGCTCCTCATTCCACCTGTGCCCCAGGGATAACTGTAGCTGTTGATCTTTGCTCAGCAAGGGCCAATCCCTCTGAAACTTGGTTCCTCTACACTTCTTTGAGACCATAGCTCTCCCAGTGGATAAAATAAAATATGATTTTGTAGTGTATCCAGTGTTCTTTGCTGTAAAAGTGGTAGTTGGAGTCTTTCCTGTCCTTCTACATCTTAACTGGAAGCAGAACCTAAAAGGAATGGCATTAAATTGCTACTTTGAGTTTCTTCAAGTTAATATTTTAAATATTTATTTACATATAAATGGTAACTCTATAAGTAGACATCAGTAGTTTAAGAATTATTTTTCTGCAAAGAGAAAAAAGAACCATGGTAGAGGCCCAATTCTGTTTCCCTTTGCTGTAACCCCAGAAGAAGAGTCCCTTGATGTCTCTGTGCTTCTGTGTGTGGAGCGAAGAGGCTGCTCCAAAGCTGCACAGACCCAGGGGTTTAACAGAAATTTATTGTTTTGTTGGTATTTATTATTCATAGTTCTGGAGGCCAAAAGTGTGGGATCAAGGCGTTGACAGGGTTGGTTCCTTCTGAGGCTATGAGGAAAGGATCTGTTCCAGGCTTCTCTCCTTGGCTTGCAGATGGCTATTGTGTTAGTCGATTTGTGTTGCCCGAAGGCATACCTGAGGCTGGGTAATTTATACAGAAAAGAGGTTTATTTTGGTTCAGAGTTCTGCAGCGTGTACACAAAGCATAGTGTCAGTGTCTGTTTCTGGTGGAAGATGAAGGGGAGCCGGTGTGTCACATGGGGAGAGAAGGGAACGAGAGAGAGCAAAAAAGTGAGGGTCTTTTTAAACAGCCAACTCTTGCATGAACTAATGGAGTGAGAACTCACTCATCACCACGGGGATGGCACTAAGCCATTCATGAGGGATCCGCCACCTCCCACTAGGCTCCACCTCCAGCATTGGGCAGCACGTTTCATTGTGAGATCTGGAGGGGACACACATCCAAACCGTATTGGCCGTCTTCTCCCTGTGTCTTCACATGCTCTTATCTCTCTGCATGTCTCCGTCCAAAATTCCTCTTAGGAGGATCCCAGTCATTGGATTAGGGCCCACTGTTGTGACTTTATTTTAACCTAGTTACCTCTATAAAAATCTCATCTGCAAATGCAACCACATTCTAAGGTCCTGGGGGTTAGGACTTCAACATAGGAATCTGGCAGGGTTCTGGAGTGGTGGGCGGGGGCGTGGTGCATAGTTGAAGCCACACAGCCTCTGTTTTCTTACCTGCACCATGGGGTGGTGATGTCTGTCGTAGGATAATTGCGGAGGAACGCTGAGAACCAGGGGTGCTGTAACCACCTCCAGCCACTCTGGAGGGCATGTTCAAGAGAACCCTCATAAATGTCTAAAAGGTAAAAATCACATTTACAGGAAACTAGAAATGGGCCACACAAAGGGACCCTGTCTGTAACAATAGACACCATCGTTGGCTGGTCAGCTATTCACTTACGCTCTTGATAACAATTTGAGGGGCTGTGTAAGCTCAGGCAAGTTAGAATGGTGCCACCCTCTCTGAGCTTCAGTTTCCGCTTAATGTCATGTACCTCTTAGGGCTTTTGTGAGTATTAAATGAGTTAATGCAGACTTGCCACTTAGGGCCAGTCCATGTTGGCTATTGCTGCAGCTGCTGTGGTTATAATTCACCTGCTCATTTTTGGCTATTGAGGAGACCACTTCAATGCCCTTTTTCTGTATTAAGTCAGGGAGAGAGAGGCCCTGCAGAGCACTAAGCTGGGAGCTAGAGACTCTCGTTAGTATTTTTGAATCTGCCATCCTTGCCTCTTGAGAAAATCCACAAGAAATCAAGGAATCTTAGTATTTGTAGACAGGAAGTTACGCTTTCAGGTCATATGCTAAGTTTCCCTTCTCACTGACCCTCCGGACTCTGGTGAGATTTGCATACTATGGCGAACATGACATAGTATGGTCCTTGCCTCCAGAGAACTTAGGGTTTGGTGGGGGAGATAGGCAGTAAAGACATAAATGAATGTAGCAGGTGTAAATTATTTTGAATTATGAAATAATTTACAACAAGCAAAACACAAAAAAGAAACCTGCGTATCCAGCATTCAGACCTACCCTATGTTAACATGTGGTCAGATTTGCTTCAGAGCTTTCTTCTTCTATTTATTTATTTATTTGAGACGGAGTCTCACTCTGTCGCCCTGGCTAGAGTGTAGTGGCGTGATCTCGGCTCACTGCAAAATCTGTCTCCTGGGTTCAAGTGATTCTCCTGCCTCAGCCTCCCAAGTAGCTGGGACCACAGGTGCCCACCAGCACGCCCGACTGACTTCTGTACTTTTAGTAGAGATGGGGTTTCGCCATGTTGGCCAGGGTGGTCTTGAACTCCTGACCTCAGGTGATCTGCCTGCCTCGGCCTCCCAAAGTGCTGGGATGCTTTCTTCTTTTTTTTGAGAGAAATGAACATTTACGGATATGACTGATGGTGTTCTCCCTCCACCCACTATCATGGCTCTGGCTTATTCCCCGGAAGCAACCACCAGACTGACCTGACATAGAGGACCCTTCCTTTCCATGTTTTTTGTACTTTTATAGCGATTATGATATATAGTCATAAACTGCATATTGTATTGTTTTGTATGTTTTAAAATTCACATAAATGATTTTATGCTGTGCAGCTTGCATTTATCACTCACAGTCATGTCTTCTAGATTTATCCATCTTAATAAATGCAAATCTAGTTCATTTATCTTTATTGCAGAGTTTTGTCTATTAACCTTTTCAAAGAACTGGCTTGGTTTTGTTTTTCTTTATTTTTGAATTTCTATTTTATCTTTTTTTTTTCCTTTATTCCTTTTTTAAATGTTCTCTAGGTATAGTCCTATTGCTTTTTCCCTAACTTCTTGAGTAGAATACCCAGCTCAGTAAATTTTACTATCTTCGTTTTTAATTTCTGTATTTAAGGCTACACATTTCCCTGTAAGCACACCTGTAGGGGCATACAAATTTTCATATGTAATATTTCTAGTACCCACTTCTAAATAGTCTGTAATTTCCACATACCTTTTCCCTAGAGAGGCAGTACAGTATAGTGGTAAGAATTTAGACACAATTTTACTGGATTTGATTTCCTGTCTCTACCACTAGCTTGAGTGACCTTGGGTTATTTATTTAACCCCTTTAAAGTGTCTCAATTTCTTTATTTGTAAAAGGGTGATAATGATTGCATGTATTTTATAAAATTAAGATGATTAAGTTAATATATGTAAACACAGCGTGTGGCAGAAAGTAAATATTATGCTGTAAATTAATTGAATTTTTATTTTTTCATATAATTTTTTTGGTATCTTTACAACATGATTTATAATTCTTTTTTTTTTTTTTTTTGAGACAGAGTCTCGCTGTCTCCCAGGCTGGAGTTCAGTGGCACAATCTCGGCTCACTGCAAGCTCTGCCTCCCAGGTTCACGCCATTCTCCTGCCTCAGCCTCCTGAGTAGCTGGGACTACAGGCGCCCGCCACCACGCCTGGCTAATTTTTTTTATCTTTAGTAGAGACGGGGTTTCACCATGTTGGCCAGGATGATCTTGATCTCCTGACCTCGTGATCTGTCTGCCTCAGCCTCCCAAAGTGTTGGGATTACAGGCGTGAGCCACCACGCCTGGCCAATTTATAATTCTGTGTATAACAATGGAGAATGTGGTGCATATGATATTTCCATTTTTTTTAATAGTGTCAGTATTTCTGCTGCAATTTCCTGTCTTTTCATCCATCATGAGCACATTTTCATTTAAGTCCTTGAGCATTATGGTAATAATTGCTTCAAAATTCTTGTCTGCTATTCTAACATCTGGGTCATCTTCGGGTTTGGTCTACATTGATTGTCTTTTCTCTTGAAAAGGGGTCACATTTTCCAACTTATTCATGTGTCAAGTAATTTTGGATTGTGTTCCAGATATTGTAAATGTAACGTGGAATTTCTGAATTCTATTACTCTGGAGAGTATTTTAGCTGGCAATTAATTTTGTTGGACTCAGACTGCAGAATTTGTATCTTGGGTGGCAACTCAAATCTCAGTTCTTTTATTCTTAACTAGACTCTTTTCCATGTAGGCATCATCCTGAGAGTTGGGTAGAATTTATATACAGAATTTTGGGCTTCCCCTTTGTGGATCTCTCCGTTCCAGCATGCCTCCCCCATACTTTCCAGTCACCTTGTTGCCCTGCACTCTGTCCTCTGGTTCTTCAGATCACAGGGGCTGCAAGCTTTCTGTTGGAGCGTTACCCCTTCTGCATGGCACTGACCAGGCCTTTCCTCAGTCTCCTGTGCTGTTCCCGTCTTCCAAGTGTTGACTCCACCCACATCTTCCAACCTTCAGGTGTTTGGATTTTTGTATTTTTTTCAAGTTTACAGTTGCTATCTATAGGGGGATTAGGTTTATTAGAAGCTTTTGAGCATACTGAATTCCATACGTCATTGATTTACTGGTAGTGGTAGAGATGTGCATCGTGGCCTAGAACATAGATGTTTTTGTTTTAATAAATGTTTTATGTATAAATGAAAAGAGTACATCATCTCAAATTACTGCAAACAGAGTATATAGTTTCTAATTGTTGTGTTCTATATGCCCATTTACTGAAGTTAGTGTGATGTCAGAATCATTTATAGTCTCATTATTTTGGACCTGCCTGATATATTAAAAATCTCATAACTTATTGTGGCTTGGCCAACTTTACCTTTTAACTCTATTGATCTCTGCTTTGTAAGTTGTGAGGCAGTATTGTTTGGTGCATACAGGTGTATGAGCTGTACGGCTGGTGAGCCATTCCTTTTATCATCATGTAATGGGCCATTTTTATCCCTGCCAATACTTTTGTCCTTCCAGATGTTTTCAGCTAACGTTAGTATTGCCAGTCAGGTTTTATTTTGGTAAATGTTTGCATGATGTTTCTTTTCCCTTAGTTTTATTTTCAGTCATTCTCTGTCATGATGATGTACGTATGTTTCTTAAAAGTAAGATATATTTGAAGTTTTTAAAAAATGTCAAATTTGGGAATATGTTTTTTCATTGGCGGGGTTAGTGTTTTCATGTTTCTAGTATTGCTAGAATTCATTTTATTTCTAACACCTTATATTTTATCTGTTTACTATACCATGCTTTTTCTTTGCTTCTGTTTCTTTTTGTTGTTGTTTGTTTGTTTCTATTGGCTTGACCAACTTTTAAAAAAAATTTCCCCTTCTCTCTTCCACTGGTGTGGAAATTTGATAATCTATTAAAATTTTGTTGTTGTTGCCTTAAAAATATATAAAGGAAGTCTGAGGCATCAGGTTTCTTTCACTCATAATATAAAAGCCTTCAAATGCTTTATCTTTGATTTTACACGTTATTTTTATCTGTTAATTTAACCACATTTTGTCTTTGTCTCTTCCCAATGAATGGTAATCATGTTTTTGCCGTTAGAATTATTTAGATTTACTGATATCTTTGTGAGCTTGCTCAGTATTGTTTCTTGCAACCCACTTCCCTGGGCTTAATGTCCTTGAAGAACATTTTTAAATGAGGGTTTGCATATGGCTAAATTATTATTTTTGCTTTGTCCAAACTGTCTTTATTTTACCTTTACTCTTTTTTTTTTTTTTCTTTTGAGACAGAGTCTTGCTCTGTCTCCCATGCTGGAGTGCAGTGGCGCGATCTTGGTTCACTGCAACCTCTGCCTCCCAGGCTTAAGGGATCCTCCTACCTTAACCTTTCGAGTAGCTGGGACTACAGGCATGCGCCACCACACCTGGCTAATTTTTAGTATATTTTTAGAGACAGGGTTTCACCATGTAGCCCAGGCTGGTTACCATCCCCTGGAACTAAGCAATTGGCCCGCCTCGGCCTCCCAAAGTGCTGGGACTACAGGTGTGGGCCATGGTGCTCAGCCTTCGCCCTTATTCTTAGTGACGATTTAGCCAAATGTGGAATTCTAGGTTGAATCTTAACACTTTAAAGATACTATTGTACTGTGTTCAGACTTCTATTTTTGTTACAAAAGGTCCTCTGCCCCTCTGATTTTAGATTCCGTGTAATGCTCTGCCTTCTCTCTCTGTAGGACTGTTGTTGGGTTCTGCAGCATTCCCCGTGGACTTCCCATGTTTATTCTGTTTGGGACTCGTCATGATTTTCCCAGCCTCCCTCTCGTGGAGACATGCCTCTTACCATGACCTACGTCTTCTCCTGGAATTCCTAGTTGATATATGTGGACCTTACTATTTTTTCCTCCATGTTTTGTGTCATCTTTTTGCGTTTTTGGTCTCCATCTCTATGTTCTGTGTTCTAGAGAATTTCCTGTCATTGATTTCTCAGTTCACCAGATTTTTCTTAAACTACGTCTGATCTCCATGTAATCTTCTACTGAGTTTTTAATTTTCGCAATTATATTCAGTACTTTTAGAAGTTATATCTGATTCTTTTCCACTGCTGTCTTTTTTATAGTGTCCTATTCTTTCATGATGCCGTTACCTTTCCTTTGTCACTTTAGATCTTTTATGTATTTATTTTTTTGGGACAGAGTTTCGCTCTTGCTGCCCAGGCTGGAGTGCAATGGCAGGATCTCAGCTCACCGCAACCTCTGCTTCCTGGGTTCAAGCAGTTCTCCTGCCTCAGCCTCCTGAGTGGCTGGGATTATAGGTGTGAGCCACCGCGCCCCACCTAGATCTTCTTAGTATAATTATTTGAAGTCTTTTTTGAGTGATTCCACCTTCCGAATTTCTTTTTTTTTTCTTGAGATGGAGTCTCTCTCTGTCGCCCAGGTTGGAGTGCAGTGGTACGGTCTTGACTCACTGTAACCTCCACCTCCTGGGTTCAAGCGATTCTCCTGCCTCAGCCTCCGAGTAGCCGGGACTACAGGTGCGTGCCACCATGCCCAGCTAATTTTTTTGTATTTTTAGTAGAGACAGGGTTTCGCCATGTTGGCCAGGCTGTTCTCAAACTCCTGACCTTGAGATCTGCCTGCGTCGGCCTCCCTAAGTGCTGGGATTACAGGCATGAGCCACTGCCTGGCCAGCTTCTGAATTTCTTGAGGAGTGTCAGCTCACACTCCCTTTCACATGTGGATTGTAATTTTATGCTGTGAGCTCAAATTCTGCTGATGTGTTCTCCCTCCTGCTCTGCTTCCCTGGGAATTTCTAATGGCAGGACTTTCAAGGTAGGCCCTCAGCCCCTCTGGCTTTTCGGTCACTGCTGAAAAGCACACGTCCCATTTACAGGACACTGTCCTTTGCTCTGCTCTTGGCTGCTTCAGCCTTGGTCCCTCGGCTCACGGCCACCCCCTGCCCCCAGTGCTATTCTACCCTCTTTGGGAGTCCCCTATGCCCTGCATTATGGAAAAGTCTTCACTGAGTCATTTCATTTGCACTTCTGCCAGATGCCCCAGGGCTCTTCCACAAGTGCACATATCATCTCTCCTTCAGTGCTTCTCCTTAGGCCATCGGCAGCACAGGATGATCTACTTGTGTGTGTAGCACAGGCTTGGGGATTTGTACCGGGGACCCTGCCCATGTCCCACTGGTATCCTGAACTCTGAATGCAGACAGACTTCCCTGCACCCCTGTGCCTTGGGTGGGGTTGTCCAGCCACTCTGGGGTCCTGGCCAGATTCCCCCATCTTCATGTTGTTGGTTAACATTGGCCCTTCACCCAGTAGGCCAATATTTGGGCCCAACAACTGCTGGATTGTTGAGGTCTCAGATCATTCACTCACTTCCAGGCGTGAGATTTCTTCACCTTTCTGGAACAGGAGATTTTCCCGTTTCTTTATTTTGCATTTGCCTAAGGAATGGTCTTAGTCTGTTTGGGCTGCTATAACAAAAACTTTCAGCTAGATAGTTCATAAACAACAGAAATTTATTTCTTACAGTTCTACAGTCTGGGAAGCCCGAGATCAAGGTACTAGCAGCCTCAGTGTCTGGTGAGGGGCCTGCTCTCTGCTTCACAGATGGTGCCTTCTCTCTGTGTCCTCACCTGGGGGAAGGGGCTAGCTGGCTCTCTGGAGACTCTCTTATAAGGGCACTAATACCATTCATGAGGTCCCCACCCTCCTGACCTAATCACCTCCAAAGGCTTCACCTTCCAACACCATCACATTGTAGATTAGGTCTCAATGTCTGAATTTGAGGGGGACATAAACGCTCAGACCATAGCTGGTATTAAAAAGCTATAAGGGGGGGGGGGTGTTAGATTTTGTCTAGTATATCTAGGTCCTTCTCGTTGTCTGTTTCATGAATTATTCATGAATGATTTACCCCTCATGAAACAGTGTGACTGTTTCATTCCTCGGACTCAGGCGTGTCAGAAATGTCATCGTCTCATCATCTGAAAGTCAGATCATGCACTCTGACTCGTCACCTCAGTCATTGATGGAGGCCTTCCCTTCCATGTCCTGCAAATGTCCCTGGGGCTTTGTAATGGCAGGACTTTCAAGACAGGCCCTCAGTTCCTCTGGCACTCGGGTCGCTACTGGAAAGCACATGTCCCATTCACAGGACGCTGTCCTATGCTCTCCTCTTGGCCGCTTCAGCCTTGGCCCCTCAACTCACGGCTGCCCCCACCCCTGGTGTTACTCTTTTGGGAGCTCAGGTTTCAGAAACTAAACCAGGAATGGTGGCCGTGCCCAGCTTTATGCCCAGCAAGGCACCCGTGGCAGAGGAACAGAAAGGCTACCTTGTCACCATAACATGAGAAGAAAACCACATGCGTGCCTCGTAAGTCAGCAGACCAAGCACTCACTATTTCTTTTGCTGACCTCAAGTCCAAGCATTGTCTCTTTTCTCAGTGTTGTCCCCCCAAAAATGCTCAGCATTTGTTCCCTGGGGCCACACACCTCGCATGGTGTTTTTTGGGTGCCCTGCGAGAGCACAGCCCTGTGGCATTTCTGATGTGTCCCCACCGGCTCATCTGGAGGGATCTGGAGCTGATGTTAGGGGTCAGCTGAGCGAGGGTCCATCCTGGAAGAACAGAGGGTCAAGCAGACCCTCTGCTCCTTTGAGGCTGGGAACCCGGGTCCTCATTTCCTGTCTCCCTGGTGCTCATGGGGCAGAGGCACTGTGGAAGTCACCAGATAATTGTTTCTGGGACTTCAGTGCTTTCCAGAGAAGCCCACGGGGCCCGTTTTACACCCTGAGTGTTCAGTCATCGTCATTACTGCGTTTGCCATTGTCTTCCAAGCTTGTGCCTCCCAAGCTTTGAGGAGAAGCTCAGGCCCTGCCGTTTGGTTGATATGAACTGTGTCTTTATTCAAGTCCCTCCATCCCATTTTTATGTGTTTTTTAGACAAATGACTGAGGAAATCTGAGGATTGTTTTTTGAGGTGTCGGGTGAGTGGACACTCACCCTTTAGGAAGGGGTGGTGTGCTGATAATTCGTAATTACCCTTCGGGAAGAATAAAGCTAAAACCCGATCATATCACTCTATAAAACTATGATGATTGCTGTTGTTATTCCCCGGAGGCTGTATGACGGTGTGGAGCCTGTCAGATGCTGTAAAAGGGACATTTCCTGCTGCCCACCTGTGTGACTGGGAATGGACACAGCCGTGGATGGGCCTAGCGGCCTTGGGCAGGGCCTGCCCCTACTTCCCAGCACGTAGAGGCACTGAGACAAGTCAGCCTGTTTCTCCTATTCCTACCTTTCCTCATCTCTGAAAGAGAGGGAATGCGTGTCTTGATATATTTGCTTCTCCAGGTTGCAAGTTAAGTTGAGTTAAATGAACTCATGCAAATGCAATTTCATGAAGTAGAAAGTATTATTAAAATGTAAGGTGTCATCTCTCTATGGAAAACTTCCATAGAGTGGGTTTCCCAAAAGCCAAGCCTGACATGAGGACTTGGGTGCAGGTGGTCAGTGTCAGGGAGGGAGGGGGTTCCCAGAAGCAGGAGAGAGAGACAGGGCAGAGGAAAATCCACTGGCATCCAGTGGAAAATCCACCAGAAGGTGAGTGAGTCTGTGTCAGGATTGTTGCTGCAGGCAACCGGCTTGATTCCGAAGGGAACGCTGGAGTGTGCACAGAAGGCTTCCCAGACCTGACCCACGGATGGCGAGAATGGAAGTGTGATCTGGGGGTTCTCGGCTCCCAAATTTCTGAGATGCTCCTGTGCAGGCCAAGGGAGTGGGCTTCTAGGCAAGAAAACCTGCAAAAAAAGCAAAGGCCAGCGTCACATGCTTGAGGAGGGGCTGGGCCAGCTGCACTGCCACCACAGCTACAGCAGAAGTTGGGGTGGCATGGTACCTCAGGAGGGCATCCTGGGGAGGCAGCCAGTGGCAGATTCCATCAGTGCACAGTGCTGGGGCCCTAACCCTCTCAAAATGCTAGTAACTTAAGAAAGCTTGTTACCTTCTAAAAAACCTTGTGTAGGTAGTTAAAAAAATTTCTTCCTGCATGAACAACCTGTTGATCTATGCCATATTCCTGCCATCCTTTCTTCTTTGTAAAAATAGAGTCATTCCACAAAGCAGCTTGGAGATTTCCTCGGGAGTGTTCAAGGCTTGGCCAAAGTGAGCCTCTTAGGCTCTGCAAGGGCCTCTCGCCTCGGAGGGACACCCTCTGCCCCTGCGGTTCCCTCCAGTGGTCCCTGCTGTCTGGGCTGATCTGGAGACAATTGGAAATGGATAAGCCAGGCCTGGGGCAGTGTTTAAATGAGGCTTCATGTAAGTATGAGTTAAATTCTGTATACTTTTAAGCTTTCAGTGACTGTGTGTGAGTGTGTGTGTCTTTAAAGTTGTCTTTTAGTGTATTTTTAGGCCTCTGTAATTTTTTTAAAATTTTTTATAGACGCAGGGGTCTCATTGTGTTGCCTAGGCTGGTGGCAAACTCCTGGACTGGACTGGTCCACCCACCTCAGCCTCCCAGAATGCTGGGATTATAGGTGTGAGCCATCACAGCTGGCAGGCTTCTGCATTTACACTTGTAACATGCCCTCTTATCTAGGGCAGTGATGCAGTGATGTATTTGCTTGACTAATGTTCCTTTATGCTGTGTTAAGCCCTGTTCTGAGCACTGGAGATCCTAAGAGACAGATGTCCCTGCCCTCACACCGCCACCCTCCTTGAGATTGGCCGATCACCAGTGTTGTTCTGTCCCCTGATCAGTTTCTGATTTCCCTGCGGTGTTCCCTGGGAAGGGTGGGGGGAGAGAAAAGAGGGGTGAACCGAGTCAGCAGGCTGGCAGCCGAGGCTGCCGCAGGAAGCAGCAGTGCCCCTGCACGGTGGGCTCCTCATCCCTGCAGTGGACACCTGGGGCAGAGGACGAAGGTCCCGCCCACCTGCCACGCTGCCTGCCTGCCTCCCGGCCTCCAGCCCAGCATTCCTAGCATCCTTGCTTTTACCTCTGAGATCAGGTGGGTTCTGTGGACTGATGTCTCCCACCTGGGACCTGCCCCAGGTCATGCCATTACAACAGAGCCGGCGGGCTTTGCCCCGTTGTCTCTCAGAGGCATTTGACAATAAGGACCCCTCACTCCTTGTGCCTCCTTCAGTTCCTGGTTTATAAAATGCACTCTCCAGGGACGGTCGGCTCCTCTTCCACACCTTCTTCCAAACAGGGTGTCCCAGGTCTCTGCTGCTCTTTTTCTCACTGCCTTGGGATCCTTCCTGGCTCCAGCTGGGAGCAGTCCCACTCGGCATATCTCCCCCTCTGTCCCCAGCCTCCTGTCTTTGTGGCTGGCTGCAGGCACTGTCCATTCCCAATAACTTGGTGTTTCTGAATGAAAGTCTTGTCTGACGATGCCTGTCCATGTTCTCACCAGTTTTTTTCCAGTCACCCAGACTCAAAAATAACTATTTGCTCTGTTATCCTTGTCTCCTTTACTTGTACAATATTCTCCCATACTTTTGGTTTGCTTCTTATTTTGGTATACTGTAATAGCAAAGAGCTTTGGTATATCTGTCACCCGAATTCACTGATGAGCATTTTTCTCTCTTTATGGTGTTCTCTCTCTCTTCCCTCTTTCAACCCTCTCTTTCGTCTTCCAACCCTTTCTCCCTCCACACATATTTTGTTCTGAACCACTTGAGACTAATTTGCTGACATCATGTCCCTTTATCTATACATACAAATTTTCTTAGAACCCTTATTTAACGTAAGGATAGACTTAGGGGATACAATACTGTTATCTAATACGCCATTTGCATTTCCATTTTTCCAGTTGTCACAGTAATGTCTTTTATAGCTTTGTTTTCTTGGTACAGAATCCAGTCTAGACTCACATATTGCGTTTAGCTGTCATGTCTCCCGAGTCTTCCCCAATCTGGGTTAATTCCTTCGTATTTGTCTTTCCTGATCTTCACATTTTTTCCCCAAAATATTAGTATAGTTATTTTGTAGGATGTCTTTAAATTTGGTTTTGTCTGACGTTTCTTCATGATGACGTTTGGGGTGTACGTGTCCAGCAAGAAAGAAGTGATGTTGTGTTCTTCTCAGTGCATCTTATCAGGAGGCACATGCTGTATGTCTGTCCCATTATTGGGGATGTCAACTTCTATTACTTGGCCAAGGTTGTGTTTAGCTGCGTGGACTTGTAGATTCTTGTTTTACCCCATGAATATTCATTCTACATTTATTTATTTAGATGCCCAAACGGTCTCAGATTTGGCCCGAGTGGGTGTATTTTTTAAAATTGGACATGGGTATCAAATCTACCAAACACTTTTGCAACATCATGGAGGCTTGCATATAATTTTTCTGCATAGATATATTAATGTGGCATATTATGTAAATAGTTTTCTAATGTTATGACAACCTTTAATTCTGGAATAAATCTCATTTGGTTGTGGTGTATTCTTTCCTCAGAGTGTTATTGCATTCTGTTTGCTAGTGTTTTATTTAGGCTCTTTGCATCCATATTCATATGTGATATTGCCCTATAATATTGTTTTGTGTGTGTGTGTTATTTTCAGTTTAGATATTAGTATTATAGCTCCGTGAAAAGAAGTATGGAAGCTTTCATTTATTTTTGGTGCTCTGAAACAATTTATGAACCATGGAGGCTATTGGTTTTGTAGAGGTTTAGTAGAATCCCCCGTGGAGCCACCTCAGATTAATGCTTTTTTGTGACTATAGTTGCTTCATAACTTTCTCCCTTTCTCCCGTGAAAATTGATCTGTTTAAGCTTTGTATGCTTTTGGGATCAATTTTGGTAAATTGTATTTTCCTAGAAAATTGTATCTAGATTTTCCAATTTAAATGTGTAAGGGCCTCCCTTTACTTATGTATTATTACTTAATGGAGGTCACCCTAGATTGCACATCCCTAGGTCACAGGGCCTCTGGTACATTAAAGTTATACTTAGGCTCATGGGACTGTATGGAGTGACCTTTTTGTGTCTATCTTTGTACTGCTCTTGAAAATCTCTCTTGGTTTTGGAGGCCCAATTTGGATGTCACCTTCTCCAGAAAGTCCACCCTGATTGCCTCATTTGGTTTTCTGTAATCCTGAAGTGCTTTGCTGACTCCTGAAGGGCTGAGCATCACACTGTATCTGCAGTTCATTGTCTTCATTGTATCCAAGGCATTCTGGCAGGAAGGCAAGACTCAGGCATTACTTTCTTATTACCACTCTAACAAATTACCACAAACTTAGTGTTGTAAAATAACACAAATATATTATCTTACGACTCTGGAGGTCAGAAGTCTGCAATCAGTTTCACTGGGGTAAAATCAAAGTGTCAGCAGGCCTTCATTCCTTCTGGAGGTTCCAGGGGAGAATCTGTTTCCTCATTTTTTCCAGCTCCCAGAGGCCGCCTGCATTCCTTGGCTCATGGCCTCTTCCCCCTCCTTCAAAGTCAGCAGTGGCTGTTGAGTCTTTTTCACACTGCGTCACTCTGACAATTCTCTTCTGTAGTCAGATTTCCCTCTGCATCCCTCATCTAAAGACCCATCAAAGCCACCCAGATAATCCAGGATAACGTGTGCATCTCAAAACCTTAGCTGGATCACATTTGCAAAGCCCCGTTTACCATGTAAGTTCACATTTTCATAGGTTCTGGGGATTAGGATGTGGACATCCTTGGGGTGTTGGGAGGCCATGAGCTCACTCAGCCGTCTGGCCCATGGCCTTCTGGGGACGACCATCCCTCCTGCAGCCTCAGGGCTGGGCCAGCTGCCAGGAGCTTCCCTGAGCCACCTGGACAGCCCCAGCCAGCATGCACTTTAAATAATAAACCATGCATTCTTGATCCGTCTACTGCAACACATAAAGAAGTTTCCTTTTTTCTCCCACAAGTCTAAGCATGGCAATCACAGTCAATATTAAGTATTTTTTTTTTTCCTTTTTCACTTATCTGTTGGACATGTTCTCTCTGAGAACCCAGATGTGAGGATAGGGCAGGCACCTCTTCTTGAATATTCCTATTACTTGATTAAGAAAGAAAAGCTAAAATCTAAACATTGAAACAAAAAATAAAAGGGTATGATGCCATTTTTTGTGTGTGCGCATATGTGTCTGAATCCTTTTTCCCACATGCAGCTCCACCAAACAGAGGAATTGGACGAGAAGTGGTGTCGGCTCTTCCCAGTTCTCCCCTGGACTCTTATGCAACACACGCCCGCCCCACTTCAGTAACTCAAAGCAGAGAAGGCCTCCAGCTTAAATAGGAAAATCTGCCTCGAGCTGCAGACGGATCAAGAATTCATAGTTTATTATTTAAAGTGCACACTGGCTGGGGCTGTCCAGGTGGCTCAGGGAAGCTCCTGGCAGCTGGTCCAGCCCTGAGGCTGGAGGAGGGATGGTGGCCCCTAGAAGGCCATGGGCCAGGCGGCTGAGTGAGCGCATGGCCTCGGTGCTGGCTTGGTGTTGCAGGGGGCGGTGGGGGTGGAGAGAGAGGTCCCTGCCAGTTCCCGCAGTAGTGTCTGATTTTTGAATCAGCGGCGTTCATGTTCCCTCCAAGGGAGAGAGCCGGGAGAATGTGTGACTGAGAGTGCACACCCGGCTTCCCTCCCAGCAGGAGGCCTCTGGCCAAAAAGTCCACCCGAGGCAAGGGAAGGAGAACAGACACTCTGGTCTTTTTAAGAAATGGCTTTCAGGTTACATTTTTTCCTCCTTTGCAAAAAGGTCTAGCCTTCTCAGTACATGAATTTCTCATGGAAAAGCCTAGCAGAAAGTCTCACCGGGACAGCTGCTGCCCAGTTTTGTTGAGTGTTTTCCAGCTGCAAATGCAGTGGGTCCTTTTGCAGAGCCTCCTTTCCAAAGCAACAGGCAATTTCATGTGCACGACCAGACAGAGAATTTGCCTGCTGGAACCTGTATGGGGTTGCACAAACTGCCTTTGGGCTGAAGGAGCTGGTACCTTTCTCAATCCATTAGCAAGTCGTAGATCAAACTCCCTGTCATGGCGTTTGGATGGAGCTGGACAATGAAGCTTAGGGGAAAAGCCCAGTAAAGCCGGGAGTGTTCCCACCCAGTGGAGCAGAAAACGTCAGGCGTCATTGGTGGTCGGCTTTGGTGGTGGTGTGGATGCAACCTGGGACCAGCTGTGAAGGGACAGAGGTCTCGCTCACATCTCCTGCAGGGGACCTTGTGCTCTGGTGTCCACACTGCACCCTGTGCTTAGGCGTGCTCCAGAATTGGGGAGCAGAAAGGGACCTTTCTTCTCTGTAAGTGAAGAGACACAGCTTATAGGTTGGGGTCCCGTGGATTTCTTAGGAAGCCAGTGCTTGGCCTGCTGGGCCTCCGCGAAGGGAATGAGCCATTCTTTGTGTCAATATTTAAAGAAATACAACACACTCCTAGAAGATAAACTGTTTCCACTGCTGCCAGGGATGTGGCTGCTTCTCTCACTGTGCTTTTGGGGGAGGCTTTATTACCCCTCCTCTCCCCGTGTGGGGCTGATGGTCAACAGGGGGCATAGCTTAGGTTCGGAGTCTCCTGCCTGCTTTGTCCCTGGGGGTATCATCTGAATCGTGTTTGGCCTGTTGGTTTCCTTTCTGGGAGGCAGTTAATCATCTTGTTGGTGCAGAGTGTTCAGCGGCACATCCGTTAATTTCTGTCAGGTCCCTGCTTGGCTCGCCTCTGAGTTTGAAAAGCTGCCTGCCTTAGTATAAATATGCATTTCCCAGCCTCAAGGGCAGCTCGGCTGTTGCAGTGACAAGAGCATCTGTGCATCCCTCGGGGCACATTGTCCCTTGCCGGCAGGTGATCTGCCTCAAATCTTCCTGTTTCCTATTCCTTACGCCTTTCCCTGAAGCTGCCCCAGAAGGGTCCTGGGGTCTCTGCTGTGTTTGCTTCATCACGTGTGTACAGGCCTTGGCTACTGTGGTTGGGGGCAGCAGGGAGAGAGAGTGCCCAGAACAGGCCTGGCCACACAGACCCCCAGGCAGTTGGGGTGGGCCCAGAGTTCTGGAGGAGAGGAGGAAAGAGGTCATGATGGCAATTTGGGGATGCTCCCCAGGGAAGCAAGATTTGAGCCAGGCATTGAAACTGCTGGACTTCACGTGGATTCCAGAGAAAGGGCATGGCTTGTGTCATCTGTGCCTTTGTACGTTGTCCACATGCCTGGCACGTTGTAGGCTTCAGAAATCTCAAGAAGCCCGTGGGAATGGGTTTGGGATTAGAGAGGACTCTGCGGCAGCCAGGGTGGTGAGATAGGCCCCAGACTGAGGCAGGCCAGAGCTTGAGTCCTGTCTCGAAATCCATCCTCACTGAGGGGCCTTGGGCAGGGGGCACCGCCGAGGTTGCAGCGGGTTCCATCCCAGCGCCGACCGCCGTCACAGCCGTGGGGAATAGCCATTCCATTTTTTGTGCGTTTTTGAGACAGGGTGTCGCCTTGTCACCCAGTCTGGAGTGCAGCGGCACAATCACGTCTCACTGCAGCCTCGACCTTCCTCGAGCGATCCTCCCACACTCGCCCCCACATGCCTCCGAGTACCTGGGTTCAGAGGTGTGTGCCACCACGCCCAGCTGATTATTGTTTTGTGGAGATGAGGTCTCACTCTGCTGCCCGGGATTTTCGTGAACTCCTGGGCTCAATCCTGCCACCTCTGCCTCCCAAAGTGCTGGGATTACAGGCTTGAGCCATTGCCCCTGGCCACATGGCCATTCTGTGGGCATGCAGCGTCCAGCCTCTGTAAGAATGAGGACCATGTTGTTGAGAACATAGCTTTCTTTGGGACATCTAAGTTGTGAAAATCAGAGTTTTCCCTGAGCAAACTGCCCATTTTGCTATGTTTGGGGACCCAGAGGTTTGGGAAGAAACAGGAACAGGGATTGATGGTTGTGAATCTGGTGTGGCTTTCTCACCTCATCTGACCAGGGCACGAAGCCCCAAGACATGCCCAGGTACATGAGTTGTGTCCTTCTCTGTCCCCTGGGGTGGCCTTTCCTGCTGCTTAGTCAGACTCCCCTGGTGATGTACACTGGGTTGTCTCGTGGAGAAAGTAGCCGGCAGAAGAAGCCAGGGCAAACCTGGATGGCTAAGCCCGGGATTCTGTTTTCCTTTCTCATTACTTTTTTTTTTTTTTCTTTTTTCATGATTCCAACACTGACAGTACAGATTTCTTGAAGACATTCCAGTTTCAACCATATTAAAGAGTAGTTACTTGGAGTTATGATCCATCAGTAACTACCTAAAAAGGGAAAGCATTTAGCAATAGCAAAAAAAGGAAGCTGTTCAAGTTGCAGCAAGAGTCTTGTTATAATTGCTTCCAGCGTGAATGACGTGGGCATTTTGCTCAGGAAGCCTGAGGATTCTACCAGCGAGTGAACGATGGTGTTCCCTGCTTGCTTTATCTTTGGGGATTCTGAGATTTACAACGGTCGTCTTTTGCTTTTTTCCTTCCAGTTGTCTGTGGCAAGCAGCCTCTAAGCAGCCTGTGTTCCAGACAACTGAACATAATTTCTGGCTGCCAGATAAAATAAAATGTTTTATAATAACTTTTTGACAAGGCTGGACGATCAAGCCTTTTGTGGGGTGTGTGTGAGTTGTCTGTGTATGTGGGAGAAAAAGCGGAGATCGTTTTGCTCCAGGGGTATGATGTTTTGGTAATAGATGTCATCGAAAAGTTGTTTTAAAAAGTGAGACTTTTGTAAAGTGGGTCAAATTTTAAATGAAGTAGATGAGCTTACCGTTTTAAAGAAAGCTGGAGTAAATCCTGAAAAGTGGAGACGTTTTTGGCAGGATATGCACCAGCTGCTTAGAACGTACTTGTTGGTTGATTTTTGTATTTTTCATAGAAAAAACATAATTGCTTGTCTAGGGCAGATTTGTGATGATTGGACTCTTCCTGCAGGGCACCATTATAGATGAGCAAGACTGTCGCCCAGGTGTGGCAGTGTTGGGGGTGTGTGGTGGGTGGCAGGTCCCAGCAGGGGGTCTGTGGGAACCCACACTGTTGTGCTCTTTCAGAAGCTTGTGGAGGACGCCAGCCACACCTGGCACTGCACGCGGCACGTGACATCCGCTATCTCATTTTCTCCTCCTCAAATGCTCAGCTGTTTTCATCACAGTAAAACGGCATGGTTCCCATTACAGCTGGATAAACATGAAGGGGCATTTAGGGACCAGAGGCAGGAGGTCTGCATTGCTTAGCCCTCTCTCCATCTCAAGCTAAGCCAGAAAAATAAATAAAAGGGAATTTATTGACTCATGTGAAAAGCCCATCAGGTAATACGAGCTTTAGTCATGGCTGGACCCAGGGTTTACAGCAGTGTGGCTGGGGCTTCCTTGCTTGCTCTTGCCATCTCTTTCTTTTGTTTCACTCTGGGTTGACTTAAATCTCAGGCAGGTCTTTCCTGATGGCAGCACAGGGGGCCCCTGGCAGCTGCAGCTTTTGTGGTCCTTGGTGCCTGTGAACCCAGTCACACCAAACTTTGTGAAAGGATTTGAGTGGCCCTGCTTGGGTCACGTGCCCAGCCCTGGACTCATCCCTCTGTCCAAGAAGCAGAGTCTTTTTTCCTGTCCTATAGCGTGGTCATCACACAGCATTGGGGTAGGGCTGGTGATAGACAGCTTCATTGGTTTGGTGTGGTCCTCAGAAGCAAAGAGGTGTTCTATTGCAGGATGGGGCAAAACTCTAGAAGCCCTCTTAGGTGGCCTAGATAATTTTGTCAATCTTTGCCTTTTTCTCCTGAACCCAGACTTTTGGGATGGCATTTGCTCACAGGCATTCATGAAGTGCTCCTCAGTCCCTGCCATGGTCCTCTCTCAGCCTCGTTCTCCTTTCTGTCAGGGTCAGCAGAGGAAGGAAGTCATGTTCAAGCTGTGGGCAATGCTTAGGTAAAAGGCCATTCTAAGAGCAATTCTTTGGGCCTGTGTTCTTGCAGGATGCCCAGTTGCCCAAGTCCGGGTTGGCTCAGGTAATTCAAGGGGGTGCTGTATCCCCGCTTTGGGCTTTGGAAGCACAGCAGGGCATAAGGGTTTCTACCGAGTTCGAGCATGGGAGAAACCAACAAGTTATGGCGCTGACTGCTGTATCAGTCCCTATTGCTGCACGATGAGCTACCCCAAAGCTGAGTCGTTTGAAATTGCCATTTTAATAAGTTCATAGATTCTGTGGGTCAGGGATTTGACAAGGCACGGTGGACATAGCTTTTCTCAGTTCCACAGTGTCTGGGCCTCACCTGGGAGGACTTGAAATCTGGAGGCTGGAGTGATCTGGAGGGGCCTCATTCATGTGTCTGGCCTGGAGGTGGATGACTTGAAGACAAGGACAACAACGTGGAGCGTCTACCTATGGCCTCTGCAGCTTGGCATCCATACCTTGGTGGCAGACATACTTCTTCTATGGCCACCAGGGCTCCCAATGCAAGAGTTCCTGCAAGCCCAGCAGGAGCTGTGCTGCCTTTGAGGATCAGCCTCAGAAATCCTAGAGCATCACTCTGAAGGTACTCTGTTGGCTGAAGCGGTTAGAAACCTACCCAGGTTCAAGGGCAGAGAGATAGACCCCACCGCTCAATGTCAAAGAATTTGGGGGCCTTACTTAAAACCTCTTGACACCTCTATAACTGCAGGTAGGTGACACCACTAGTGACAAAGGGCTACTGTGCAGAGGGATCAGAGACAGCTCGAGGAGAGGGCATATTCCATAGTTCAGAGAGAGCATACCGGGTATGGGGCTCTTCAGCCCAGCTTTGGACATCGGTGTGCATCAACTGTGGGCATTGGGCCTAGAGAAGGCTTTGGTGTCAGAGCTGTGGTGTAGTCACTCTGAGTGTCCTTGGTCAGTTAATTGATTATAGCTTTATGGAGATAAAATTAACATGCAATAAACTGAATATATTCAAATGTACAATGTGATGAGTTTGTTTAAATTTATATATATTTTTAGAGATGGTGTCTTGCCATGTTGCCTAGGCTGGTCTTGAACGGGGCCCAAGCAGTCCTCCTGCCTTGGCTTCCCAAAGTGCTGGGATTACAGGTGTGAGCCACCATGACTGGCCTAATGTGATGAGTTTTGACATGTGAATGCATCAGTAAAACCACCCTCATGATAAGATAATATATCCGGTAGATCCAGATCTAAGTGTCCTCAGAATGTACAGTCTCAGTCTCTGGGGCAAGTGTAAGACCCCACCATGGCCCAGCAGAATGGAGTAGGCAGATGCCTGTGAGCCCCTGGGTGCACTTGCCTGCCCTCTAGTAGCTGATCTGAGATGGGACATGAACCAGGGCCATCTAGGGGGCCTTGTGCACACAGGTCTTGGCACTGGCTTTTGCCAGCGCTCTTGTCGTTGGAATTTGAGTAAATACAGCAAACCCATCTGAAGACCTGAGTACAAATACCACAGCCTTTGAGACGGATTTATTTCAGGGACCAGAAACAGTTTGAGGAATCTGGCATCCTAAATAGGTAAACAAATAAACAAATCTGGCAAGAAGTTAGGGCTTCTAAGAAACAAAGAGCCAAAAAGACCAGGTTGAGATGTTAAAACAACAAGCTTAAAATAATTGAGACCTGGATGAGATAAGCTTTATAAGGTGTTTTTTTTTTATAGTTGACCTTTGAACAATGTGCAGGGTTGAGGATGAAGGGTACTGACCCTCTCCCTCTGCCCCTGCACCGCAACATGCAGTTGAAAATTTCAGTATAACTTTTGACTCTCCAGAAACTTAACTGCTAATAGGCTGCGCTTGACTGGAAGTCTTACTGTTAACATGAACAATGTGTATTGTATATACCGTATTCTTTCAATATAGTAAGCTAGAGAAAAGAAAATGTTAGTAAGAAAATCATAAGGAAGAGAAAATATATTCACTATTTATTAAGTGGAAGTAGATCATTACAAAGATCTTCATCCTTGTCATCTTCATGCTGAATAGGCTGAAGAGGAAGAGGGAGAGGAGAGGTTGGTCTTGCTGTCTTGGGTGGCAGAGGTGAAAATCCATGTATAAGTGGGCCCGCGCAGTTCAAACCTGTGATATTCAAGGGTCAACTGTACTACAGTCTGCTGCAGCAGATCAAAATGCACAAAGGCGGCAGTACAGAGCAGAAATGGCTTTGTACATTTGAATTAGCGATGAGAATAACTGTGAGGTACTCCCTCAGGAGGCAAAGGAAAGAAGACAGTGGTGAGAAAGAAAGTGCTAGGAATGGATTACAGAGAATGGAAATCCAATCCAGGAATCCCTGCAGATGGAACCCTTCCCCCAAGACAGAATAGGAGCATTGATCAAAGATTTATAATGAATGAAGGCTTTTCGGGAAGTTTGAAACAAATCTCAGTTTTCAGGATAAAAGGCTTACTGTGTTCTAGTCAGAATGAATTTACATGGACTCACAGATTTATTCTGGCAAAATTTGCGAATTATAAGGTTAAAAAAATTATACTAGTATTCAGACAGACAAAACGGGCTACTCAAAAGAAATGAAAATCCAGCAGGCCACGGAGTTATCCATGATACAGGGTCCCAGAAGACAGTGGAGCCAGGAGTCCAGTGCTTGGAGGAGAAGGGGTTGTGTCCTAAGGATATGACACTCAGACAAGTTGTTGTTCAAGAGTACAGGCAACTGAGGGGTGCTTTTAGCTACCTAAGAGGTTCGAGATGATATACCCTGGTTGCCTTTGTTCTGGGAAGGATTGTTTGAAGACATCACTGCAGTTGATTCTGAGCTGAAGCAAAATTAAGAGACTGGGAATGGGGAAGTCATGACATAAAGAGCTGATTAAGGCCGGGTGCGGCGGCTCATGCCTGTAATCCCAGTGCTTTGGGAGGCCGAAGCGGGTGGATCACCTGAGGTCAGGAGTTGGAGACCAGCCTGCCCAACGTGGCGAAACCCCGTCTCTACTAAAAATACAAAAAATTAGCCGGACGTGGCGGCATGCACCTGTAGTCCCAACTACTCGGGAGGTTGAGGCAGAAGAATCGCTTGAACCTCCCAGGAGGCAGAGGTTGCAGTGAGCTGAGATCACACCACTGCACTCCAGCCTGGGCGACAAGAGACAAACTCCTTCTCAAAAAAATAAATAAATAAAGTAAAATAAAAATAAATTTTAAAAAAGCTGATTAAAACTGTTGAACAGAGTAAAGCCTGATACAAATATGATCACATATGGAATAGAATTACCAATTAAGGGGAGATCAAAGACCTAAATTTAAGAGCTAAAACTATCAGACTCTTAGAAGCAAACATAGATGTGAGTGTTTGTGGTCTAGGCTTAGGCGATGGTTTCTTACACACGGTACCCAAAGCACAAGCAACCGAAGAAAATATAGGTAAATTGGACCTCATAAAAATTAAACACTTTTGTGTCTTAAAGGATACCATCAAAAAAGTAAAAATACAACTCATATGATGGGAGAAGAGTTCTTTAAATCATATGTCCGGTAAGAGACTTGTATTTAAAATATATAAAGAATTCCTGTAACTCAGTGATAGAATGACATTGACCTCAGTTAATGGATAAAGGACTTGAACAGTGTATCAGGGTTCTCTAGAGGGACAGAACTAATGGAATATATATGTAATATATATTATATATTTTATATGTAAAGGTAAGTTTATATATATAAATTTTTATATTTTTATATATAGTTTATATATAAATATAAATATATTTATAATATATATTATATATTTTATATATATAAAGGGAAGTTTATTAAGTATTAACTCACATGATCATAAGGTCCCACAATAGGCCATCTGCAGGCTATGGAGTAAGGAGAGCCAGTCCAAGTTCCAAAACTGAAGAACTTGGAGTCCGATGTTTGAGGACAGGAAGCATCCAGCACGGGAAAAAATGTAGACTGGGAGGCCAGGCCAGTTTCTCTTCTCACATTTTTCTGCCTGCTTTGTATCCTAACCTCCCTGGCAGGGTTAGGATTATGCCCACCTAGATTAAGGGTGGGTCTGCCTTTCTCAGCCCATTGATTCAAATGTGAATCTCCTGTGGCAACACTCTCACAGACACACCCAGGATCAATACTTTGTATTCTTCAATCCAGTCAAATTGACACTCAGTATTAACCATCACAGATAGTTCTCTAAAGAAGGTATACAAATAGACAATAAGCACCTGCAGAGATGCTCAGCATCATTAGCCATCAGGGAAATGCAAATCAAAATTACAGTGAGGTACCACCTCACTCCTGCTTGGATGGTTATAGTAAAAAAGATAGCAAATGTCGGCAAGGATTTCGAATTCTCATACACTGCTGTTGAGAATGTAAAATGGTGCAGTTGTTGAAGAAAGCAGTCTGGAAGTTCTTTAAAAGTTTAAGCATAGAATTACTGTATGACTTAGCCACTCCACCTCATACATATCCAAAAGAAATTAAAACATTTATCCACACAGAAACTTGAGTAAGAATGTCCATAGCAGCATTGTTGATAATAGCTTCAAAGTGGAAACAACTCAAATGACTGTCAATTTGCGAATTAAATAAAATGTGTATAGTCATACAATAGAATTTTATTTGGCAATAAAAAGGAATGAAGCACTGATGCCTGCTGCAGCATGGATGAACCTTGAACATGTAAGTGAAAGAAACTAGACACAGAAGATCACATATTATATGATTCTGTTAATGTGAAATACCCAGAATAGGCAAATCTGGAGACAGAAAGATTAATGATTTCTTAGGCCTGAGGGTGGGGAAGGACAGAGGAAAATGGAAAGTGATTGCAAGGGGTTATGGGGTTTCTATTTAGGTGATGCAACTGTTTTAAAAATGTGGTGAGTGCATATTGTTCTGTGAATACACTGAAAACAACTATATGCTAAATGGGTGAATTGTATAATATATGGATGATAGCAATAAAACTGTTATAAAAATTAAGGGAAGATGTAAAACATAAATTATAATGCTTTAATAGTAATTTGTATCTCAAGTTTATGAAATGTTGACAAATCAGAAGTGGAAAGGGATGTGGGAGAAAAAATGATGCTAAATTCTTATGCAAAAGGGAAAATCAAATTGTTCTTGACTTCGATAATCAGAAAACTGTAGAGTAAAGGTTGTTTCTTAAGATGGTAAAGATAATTTACTAGTAGAATAGCCTACCCAATTACTAAAGATGATAAGCCTAATGAAATATAACTTACATAAGCTGGGCGTGGTGACTCACGCCTGTAATCCCAGTGCTTTGGGAGGCTGAGGTGGATCACAACATCAGGAGATCAACCATCCTGGCTAACACAGTGAAACCCCGTCTCTACTAAATATACAAAAAAAAAAAAAAAAAAAAATTAGCCCGGTGTGGTGGTGGGCGCCTGTAGTCCCAGCTACTTGGGAGGCTGAGGCAGGAGAATGGTGTGAACCTGGGAGATGGAGCTTGCAGTGAGCTGAGATTACACCACTGCACTTCAGCCTGGGCAACAGAGACTCCGTCTCAGAAAAAAAAATATATATATATATAACTCACATAGAACAGTAGAGAGAGAAAAGGAACTAAAAATATGGCAGAAGATCAACCATTATCAACTTTTACAATAAATATAAAAGTGTTAAAATCCCCAGTTGAAATACAAGGACTTAGAAATGAGTTAAAAAGTTAATGTAAAAGCACAGGTAAAGATTTAAGCATCAAACACAACTTAAAAGGTGGTAAAACTGGGGATAATATTTACCATAGTGCTCCAAAAGTCTAGTATTATTTGCTCTTTCACTTATTTTAAAACTATTTCTTGAATATTCACTGCATGCTAGGCACTAGGTTTGGAGTGGTGATCCTTGCTCTTGAGCTTCCTGTGTGGTGGAAGAGGCTAACATTAAACACAGAACAATTAAATGATGACAAATAGTGAGTGCTCCAAGGAAAAGAAAAATGTGCTATTGTGGTTTAGATTAAGGGACCCACAAAAGCTTCTTTGAGGAAGTGGCACTTGGGGTGTACATACAACTTATGTGACTGCTGGGGATAATAACTTTCCAGGTGGAGCTGCAGCATGTTCCAGAGGCCAGGGTGTGGACAAGAGATGAGATGCAGGAACTCACGAAAGCCCATGTGATGATGTGGTGCCCTCCTAGTTGGATTTTAGAGGAAGCCACAGGAAGCTCTAGAAAATCAAGAATGAGGGGTTCTAGTGCATTTGTGAGTTGCCTAACAAGGAATTCCGCCTCTCTACTCTTGGCTGGTTTGCTCACCCTGGTGGAGCCCATGGCTCCTTTGCACGTGGAAGCACTTCAAGAAATGGCCGACCTGGCTGTAAAGGAAGCACTGTCCTCTTGGTAATCCAGTGGGGGCATTGGAAAGTTGGGAGTAGGAGGCCAGTGAGCTCCGTATCACTGTGGGTCAGAAGGACCATGGCTCAGGTGACTGCGTTTTCTGGGCAGGTCTTTTTGCTCTGAAGGGTCCTTGGCATTTGGGAAGGGGTTCTTTGGGAAAGAATGCCATTCTGATGATGGGTCTAGGCCAAAAGGGAAATATTTTGACTTTTTTCTCACCCCTAGGCCTATGGTTGGTTGGTTGAGCACTCTCTCTCTCCTGGTGTCTCTCCCTCTTCTATCTTGAGGGACGTCTGGGGCTTCTGTGACACTCCAGAGGCCTCTGGAGGAGTGAAGTACACCTGACTGTAAACAGCCCTGGGCATGTTGGAGGTATTTGACACATTTGGAAGAAACCCTGACTCCAGAGCCCTACAGGGCCAAGGATCTGTTGTTGTTTGCTAATCCTCTGAAAAGAGGACTGAAGGATTGCTTTATTCTTTTGTTGATTTGTTCATTTACTTCATTCTGTCATTAACTTATTCATTCAAAAACAATGACTGAACACCACCTGTGTTCCTCGTGCCCTTCTCAGCACAAGAGGTACAGAGGAGACAGGTCTGTTCCCATCCTCAAACCTAGCAGCGTGGGGACATAACCTCAGGCCCCCGTAGGGTGTGCTTGGTGATTTTGGGGACTGGGGGAGAGGTGGCTTTGTGTTAAAGTGAGGAAGGTGAAGAGTGTGGGTTGCTAGTCACACAATGGCCTGGCCCCTTTGCATAGGTGGAGGAATTTCTGAGGTGTCTGAAGTTTCTCTTACGTCCTTGTCAAAGATGAAAGACCATCTGTCAAAAGAAACCATTCCCAGGATCCCGATGGGGGATTCCAGGTGCAGAGAAGCCGTCGATTTCTTTTCAGGCTTTTGTTTGCCCTGTCTTGCTCTGGTTGAAACATGAACACGTTAATTAATTTCTTCCCCCAAGCTGTGTGTTTGGGGAATGTTCTTTTTTTTTTTTTTTCTTTTCCATCAATTTAGAAGGTAAAACTGTCAAGCTGCTATAGGCTAGTGTAATCTTTCAGCAGTAGACTTTGCTGAAAAGTGGTGGTGAGAATCGTGATAATTCTGAGTACTGGCGTTTGTTTTTTGCGGATTTGCTGAATGTGTCTTGGTGGGGCTGTGAGATGACTGTCCTGCCTGCGAGTCCCCCGACTGTCCTGACGGCGGTTACACTCACACATCCTGACGTCCGGGCATGCAAAGGTGGCCTGCCTCATCCACACTTCTTGAGGCAGGGAAGATGAGTATCTGAGTATCTTATGGGCTAAATTGTGTCTCCCCCAAGTTCATAGGTTGAAGTCCTAACTAGCCCAGTACTTTAGAATGTGACTGTTTTTGCAGATGGGGTCTTTAAAGAGGTAATTAAGTTAAAATAAGGTGATGAAGGTGGGTCCCCTAATCTGATATGACCGGTGTCCTTAGACGAAAAGGAAATTTGGACACAGACATGTACAGAGGGACAACCCTGTGAGGACAGGAAGGTGACAGCCACCTGCAAGCAAAGGAGAGAGGCCTGGAACAAGTCCTTCCCTCGTGGCCCTCTGAAGAAACCAACCCCACTGACTCTTTGATCTTGGACTTCCAGCCTCTGGGACTGTGAGAAGTAAATTTCTTTCATTTAAGTGCACTGAATATTTACTAGAGGTTGAGACAAAGGTTTAAGGGTGATGCAAAATTAACCAGAAAATGTGGTGTTCTGCTTTATTTTCGGGGTATCCTGTGACAGCCAGTCTGAAGCATTTTTACTGGACTAGACTCAGCTTCTCCTGCGTGATGCTACCTGGCATTTTCTCTCTTTCTTTGTGCATGTACTTGGTGGTCCAGCTTTGTTCTTCCCTAATGCAATGAATATGCTTTCCCTTTCTTTCTCCCTCCATTTGGAAGCCAGCTTTCCCTGGAAGTTCTGCACCGGTTCCTGGATGTGTGTGCCCAACACGGTTCTTCCATCTGGGGTGTGTTTATGGGACTGATGAGTTTTTGCATGCAAAAACATGTAAACACTCAGATGAGTTTCTCCCTCCCTCTGGGAGAGCACCCAGCGCAGGGTCGACCACAGAGTCGGGGCTTGATGTGGGCTTGCAGAGCGACAGTTGTCCTTTCCCAGTTGGTATGAGTGCAGTAGAAGCCTCATTCTTCCTGGCTGGGAGTCTGGAGCTGACATCCTCAAATGTGGCTGGAAGGGGACAGCAGTAGAAACTGAGGGAGGCAGTCTTCAGTGGGCCTGGGTTTCTTCATTTTATGTTTCAATTTTTTCTCATTTCAAGGAAATCTTCCCTTGACTCTAGGACCTTCTAGCTGCATTCCTGTCTCTGTCCTTCCCAGACTTCTCCAAAGTTTGCGCCATTTCCTCACGGGCCAAACATGCATTCAACCCTCTCTAGTCTGGTTTTCGCCTGCACCTGTCCCCACGAGCACTCTCACTGAGACCCCCCAACCCCCCACCGTGACTCCCTGTTGTTCAGTCAGCCCCTCCTTCCTTCCTTCCTGGGCACTCTGCTGTGTTGGAGATGCCACGCAGCCCTGCCTCTCAGGACTTCACTTTGCCTGGTTCTTGGGATGTCATGCTCTGCTCTTCTCGTAGCTCGGGCTTCTCTGTCTCTGTCTCTGTAGTGTTATTTCCATCTCTTCTATCTAGCCATGTGGTTTTGAGGTCTCTAAAGGATTGGTCTGGAACTAATGATTCCTGAATGCTGTGAGCTCTGAGGCATTGGAATGAAGTATTCCCTTGCTTCTTGAGCTCCCAAGTCCGCACAGCCAGCAGCCAGCCTGACATCTCCACCTGGATGCTTCTAAAGCACCTGAAACTCAATTAGGCCAGAACTCACAGTGCTTTCTTCCTACCTGGCCCTATTCCAGTGGTCCCCAATTAAGTGACTGGTCCCCCCATTCATCCAGCTCAGTGAGGAATTATCCTTGATGGTGCCTCTTCTTTATCCAAATAGCCCCAGTATTGTTCCATCTTCGAAGTCCCTCCTGAATCTATTTGCTTCTTCCCACCTGCAGTTGCCTTCCTTGTCCAGATATTGTCCGTTTTCACCTTGGCCCCTGGAGTAGTTATCCAACCAGTGTGCCCTGGAATCTCTTCTGCCTACAGAAGCCATAAGGGCACATGCAGAACACAAGCCCTAGGTGGCATCCCCCTGCTCCCAGAATTAAAGAAGAAAGCTCTTAACACATCCCACATGACCCTGCCTGTTTGCCGTGCCCATTGCTCCAGCCTCCTTGGTGCCTACATTCTCTCTCGCTCTTGCCTCCTTGCAGTTTCTAGAACATAACCGTGCTTTCTTCCACCCCTGGGCCCTGTGTATGTGCTGTTCCCACTCTCTGGACTCCTCCTAGCTCCTCTCTCCCACCCCTATCTGTTAACTCTTACTTATCTTTCCAACCTTGGCCCTTGCATCACTGCCTTGGGGAAGGCTTTCTTGAACCCCCAGGGTAAATTAGGGCCCCTCCTTATATTTTCTCATAGCATTGTCCACTCTTTCTTGATAGTACCTGTCACATGTAGAATGTTTAATTCTTCTGTTCATTTGGTTAATGTCTGCTCCTTCTAGATGGGCACCTACATTGTGGCAGTACCTAGCACACATGGGTTCTCAATAAATATTTAACTGAATGAATATTTTCAACTTCATCTATAGGCAGAGGTGCCCTGCTTGGTATCTACATGGCTGTAACCATGGATAGGAAGGTCCAGCCCGGCTTCCCTACCCTGGCCTGCTGTATTCAAGAATGTAGGCATGGGTCATACCTCCTTTCTAGTATGGGGACTGATTTTAGACTCCAAATTTCATCAGGTCTGTCTTCATTTGGGATCTTAATCATATATCTGTAAATGTATGCGCGCGCGCGTGCGCGCGCACACACACACACACACACACACACCCTCCAAACAAAAAACCCTTATTTTCCACCTTTCTTTGTAAGGAATTTACATGAAAAAGATGCCTTTTATAAAAATGACTTGGCCTTGGGGGAAGTTATTTAAAGAATGCAAACTTGGAGAGCAAAACTTATTTTTTGCCTTTTGGAAAAAAAAGAAAGAGAAGGCCATTATGCTTCAAGGATGTTGGATTTATGCAGCTGTGGAAAACTTCACCTGGCTGGGAGTTCTGCACATGTGGAGCCATCATTTCCAGTTAAGAAGGTGATTTTTCTATAAACAGATCTTTTGCTTTTGTTAAAAAAAAAAAAAAGTGGTCACAAAGCAGTTTTCTTGGACCTGGCAATTTCATTGGAAAGCATGTTGTTTGCAAGTGCGTGTGTTCAAACTCGGTACTACACCTGAAAACCTACTGCCGGCTCACTGCTTGGCTTGGGTTTCCTTCTCGAGTACGTTTCCCACATTGACCCCGAATCTGTTAAGCACTGTCCCCAGGTTCTTAGATGTGGGTGATAGGTTGTTGAGAAATCTGTGGTACACTTTGATACTCTTAATTCCCATCACAGGACACCCTATTGACTGGTTTTTGTTAAATGGTGACTCAGAATATAGGCCAACTTTCGTGTCTATGGCAGCATTCTGTAGTGTGGAAGTACATATTCAATATCCTGATATTTCTATGGTGAAAAGAAGTCAATCCTTAGTTCCACACCTGGGAGGAGTCTTTGAAGCTTCAGTGACATATAGGCACTAGTTTAAGGTCTGACCTTCTCTATGTCAGTTTGTGTCTAGCCAGGAAAACTGGAACCATGCTAGGTATTTCTAACAGGGGGATTTAACACAGGGAATTGGTTATGTCAGTGTCAGTGTCTGCATGAGCAAAGAGGGAAGCTGATATAACCCAGGAGATAGGTATCATCCTAGGGCTAGAGAAAGAAAAGGTGAATTTCCAGGATCACAGAGCATGAAGGAGGGGGCTGTGGGGCTGTGGCTTATACCTTTGAAGGGACAGACCATGGAGGGAGTATACCCAAGTTGGTGCCTAGATGGCTGCACGTCTGAGGGAACATGGGGAGGCTGGGTCCTGTAATAGCCCAATAGCTGGAGGCTGGAACCATAGTTGTCCTGTATGGTTGTCCCTACTGAGCTGAAAACACAAGGAACCCTATCTCCCCACCACCTGCCTTTCATTCTCCCTCTAGTGCCCCCTTTTGACAGAGCTCAGCAGGAAGCCAGCTGGCAAGGTGGTCTGGGAAATATATTAATAGTTAGGCTGCCAGCCCCAGAGTTATAGAGCAGAGTGCAGAAGAGGGGCTGAGAGACAAGAGGCAGAATGGGAAATGGAGACCTTTCTGTTCAGTAAAACCTTCAAGGGCACCAAGTTGAGGCCTGGGTGAATATCTAGGGCTCCTGAACCTCAGTCTGAAGATATTTTGATTATATCCCATGCTTTTTAAGAAGGTCAATGACACAAGACAGTTGGACATGCAGGGTAATCCACATGTCTTACTATTTTTCATGCTGCAATTGTGGTGACTTTGGTGTCCTGAGAAAGCACTGGTGTGGCTGGGGGCAGGAGGCAGAGGGACAGTAGGCTGATACACAGAAAGCCCAGTTGTTGCGGCCGTTGGTCTCTCTCCCAAGGAGAAGGACTCATGCACTCTGCTTCCCACCTTGGTGAGAGACATTTGATTTTCATTTTCCCCACCTATGTGAAATGTCACTAATGTTTCACGGTTCAAATAGCTGATTTTCACAGACGGCCACATTTTGTTTTATCGTGTTTCTGATGATTACAACCTCCACTCCCCCTGGAATGTTGAGATGTTAGAGTGGGATGTTGGGGAGCCCCTCTTACAACTGGTATTTTGAGGTAGGGTCTTGCTCTGTCGCCCATGCTGGAGTGCGGTGGCACAGTCATGGCTCAATGCATCATCAGTCTCTGGGCTCAAGTGATCCTCCCACCTCAGCCTCCTGAGTCGCCGGGACTACAAGCACGTGCCACCATCCCCAGCTTTTATTTTATTTTTTTTTTTTTTGCCCACGCTGGTCTCAAACTCCTAGGCTTAGGGGATCCTTCTACCTTGGCCTCACATAGCTCTGGGGTTACAGGTATGAGCCACTGCATCTGGTCCAAAACTGTTATTTTTGTATCAGTTCCAATTCATTTTTTTTGTGATGGAGGGTGGCCCTAGGAGAGAAGTTCTTTCATGCCTCCTGCAGAGTAGGAAATACGGAAGGCAAGTTTTTGGTGAGTGTTCAGACTGGAGCTCTTGGCAGCTGGAGAATATGACCATTCAGACCTGTAGTGTTCATAAAAGCAATCCAAGTTTGCTGTGTGGTTCTGGGGACATGCAAAATTTTCAAATCAGTACTTAGACCCTAATAATTAACAGCAATAATGACAGTGCCATGCAGATGATAGAAATAAGACGAGTGGCATGATTTGGTTGTGTTGTTGTATATCTGACCCTATGTTAGAGGCTGAGCGTGGGTCTCTTAATCCCACATCTACCTTAAGAGGGCAGAATGATTATCATCTTGCCTTGTAGACAAGGAAGCTCACCCACCGTCACCCTGGAAGTCCATGGGCAGATTCTAACCAGCTCTGTCAGATGTCAAAGTTGGGCACCTTACGACTAGTGTTGCCCCCTCCCTTTTAGGTGGAGGAAGTGACTCATATTTCATTTCAGGACATTTATGTTAAGTTTCCTAAAACTGATCTTGTTATTAGGAATTTCAAAGAGTTTTAAACAAATCGTTCAATAACTATGCCTATTGAATTACTGCTGTAAACCACACAGTGCTAGGTGTTGGGATAGGTCCAAAGGTTAATGTTTGGGTCCCCGTAGTCTAGTCAAGAAGGCGAGTGTAGACTCTCAAAGTGCACAGTAATAGCTGTGTAGCCTGCAGGAGGAGAGCTGGGGGTAGGTGGCCAGGAGGCGTTCCAAGGCCCCTTGAGGTTGGCTGTCTAGACCCCCCATCAGTGGTGGGATGGCTGGGGGATCCTGGGGCACACTGGGTGACCTCCAGAGTTCCAGTCTTCTGTCCAGTCTGTTCTGAGAGGTTTTGCCATTCCCACGGTTACTTCTAATTTATAAGTTTGAATTTGTTTTTGATGGGGCAGGTTAGAAAAAAAAGCATTATCTCCATTCACACGTTCTATGTAACAGCCAAGCCCTGGGGACCACAGACTCTTTGTACTTAAAGTGGGCTGCCCATTGGGGCCCTTCCTAGGTCATGCCACCCAGTAAAAAACAGGACCACCTGCCGACCAGTGCCATTCTGATTCAGGAAACAAAAGTCACCACCTCACCTCTTCGTGCCAGCTTGGGCCACCTCTGTCATTGGCCTTTCTTGGAGTTCTGTTCCCCCCACTCCCATCCTCCCCACTTTTTCTTGGCCCCTCTTCTGGGTGCGATAATAGCTCTCCCTGGACCAAGGGACCCCTGAGGCTACCGACTTGGAACACACAGATTGAACACTTTCTGGAATTCCCTTTGATGAGTATTTTAATTTTAGGCCCTTTGGCATTTTCGAAGGTTCCTATAAGATATAATTAAACAAAATTCATGATCGCATTTGCCATAAAATGATGTCGACAATACTGCCTATTGTATCACCAGATGGTCCCTCTGTGGGGTCTTCCTTGGTGTTTTTATTTGGGAAGTTGGTGTTTGGAGAATATTATCTGTCCCTAAGGAATGGTATCCTTCGTCCTGCTGGAAGAGAATGACAAACCCATAATCCAGCATGATTCTTTTTTTCCCCCTCTGGTTTTAGGAAACTCAGAACCAAATTTCAGGGCAGAATGAATGGTGATAAGGATGCCTGGGCTGGAATCCCAGTCAACTAGGTTAGTGGTGTTGGGCAAGATAGTTAACAAATCTCCTTGTGCCTCAGTTTGCACATCTGTAGAATGGGATGTAGTCCTGACTCAGTGCTTGGTGGGCAGTTCTGTGCACATGGGGTTAGTATCTCTCATAATTTCACACGGGGTGAGTGTCTCTCATAATTTCACACGGGGTGAGTGTCTCTCATAATTTCACATGGGGTGAGTGTCTCTCATAATTTCTCACGGGGTGTCTCTCATAATTTCACACGGGCTGAGTGTCTCTCGTAATTTCACACGGGCTGTCTCGTAATTTCACACGGGCTGAGTGTCTCGTAATTTCACACGGGGTGAGTGTCTCTCGTAATTCCACACGGGCTGAGTGTCTCTCGTAATTCCACACGGGCTGAGTGTCTCTCGTAATTTCTCACAGGGTGAGTGTCTCTCGTAATTTCTCACGGGGTGAGTGTATCTCGTAGTTTCACACGGGGTGAGTGTCTCTCGTAATTTCACATGGAGTGAGTGTGTCATAATTTTTATCACGAGAGCTACCGTGTTGACCTTTTGTTGGTATATTTGTATTTTCTTTTCTTTTTTAACTTTTATTTTAGTTTCAGGGGTACATGTGCAGGTTTGTTACACAAATAAATCGCATCGTGGGGGTTTGGTGTACGTATTATTTCATCACCTACGTAAATAAGCATAGTACCCGATAGGTGGTTCACTTCTTTGTGGCCATGTGTACTGAGTGTTTAACTCCCACTTGTAAATGAGAACATGCAGTATTTGGTTTTCTGTTCCGGTGTTAGTTCGCTTAGGATGATGGCCTTTCGCTCCATCCATGTGCTGCAGAGGACATGATCTCATTCTTTTTTATGGCTGTATAGTATTTCCTGGTGTATATGTACCACATTTTGTTTACCAGTCTACCATTGATAGGCATCTAGATTGATTCCAGGTTTTTGCTATTGTGAATCGTGCTGTGATGAACATACATGTGCATGGGTCTTCCTGATAGAATGATTTATATTCCTTTGGGTATATACTCAATAATGGGTTGAATGGTAGTTCTGTGTTAAAATTCTTTGAGAAATTTCCAAATTTATTTTCATAGTAGCTGAAACTAATTTACATTTCCACCAGCAGTGTATAAAGCATTTCCTTTTCTCTACAACCTCGCCAGCATCTGCTAGTTTTTTACTTTTTAACAATAGCCATTCTAACTGGTATGAGATGGTGTCTCATTGTGGTTTTGGTTTGCATTCCTCTGATGATTAGTGATGTTGAGTAATTTTTCATATGGTTATTGGCCACGTGTATGTCTTCTTTTGAAATGTATCTGTTCCTGTCCTTTGCCCACTTTTTAATGGGATTTGTTTTGTGCTTGTTAATTTGCATTCCTTATAGATTCTGTATATTAGACCTTTGTCAGATACTTAGTTTGCAAATATTTCCTCTCAGTCTGTGGGTTGTGTGTTTATTCTGTTGATAGGTTCTTTTGCTGTGCAAGGGCTCTTTGGTTTAATTAGGCCCCATTTGTCAATTTTTGTTTTTGTTGCGATTGCTTTTGGCATCTTTGTCATGAAATCTTTGGTAAGGAGGGCCTATGTATTGAATGGTATTTCCTAGGTTTTCTTTCAGGGTTTTTATAGTTTTAGGTTTTACATTTAAGCATTTAATCCATCCCGAGTTAATTTTTGTATATGGTGAGAGGAAGGGGTCCAATTTTAATCTTCTGCAAATAAGTTATTTCAGAACCATTTATTGAATAGAAAGTCCTTTCCCTAGTGCTTGTTTTTGTTGTCTTTTTCAGAGATCAGGTAGTTGTAGGTGTGCAGCTTTATTTCTGGGCTCTCTATTTTGTTCCATTGGTCTATGTGTCTGTTTTTGTACAAGTGCCATGCTGTTTTGGTTACTCTAGCCTTGTAGTATGTAAAGTCCAGTAATGTCATGCCTCCTTCTTTGTTCTTTTTGCTTAGAATTGCTTTAGCTATTCAGGCTCTTTTCTGGTTCCATATGAATTTTAGAATAGTTTTTTTCTAATCCTGTGAAGAATGTCTTTGGTAGTTTGATAGGAATAACATTGAATCTATAAATTGCTTTGGACAGTATGGCTATTTTAACAATATTGTTTCTTCCTATCCAAGACCATGGAATGATTTTCCATTTGTTTGTGTCATCTCTGATTTCTTTGAGAAGTGTTTTGTAGTTCTCACTGTAGAGATTTTGCAGGTCCTTGGTTAGCCTTATTCCTGGGTATTTTCTTTTTTGTTGTTGTTACTGTTAGTGGGATTGCACTGATTTGCACTCACCTTGGATGTCGTTGGTATATAGAAATGCTACTGATTTTTGTGCATTGATTATATATCTGAAACTTTGCTGGAGTTATCAGATCTAGGAGCTTTTGGGGGTAGAGACTATGGGATTTTCTAGTTGTAAAATCGTAACGTCTGCAAGCAGAGATGGTTTGACTTACTCTCTTCCTTTATGATGTCTTTTATTTCTTTCTCTTGCCTGAATGCTCTGGCTAGGACTTCCAGTACTAGGTTGAATAGGAGTCATGAGAGTGGGCATCCTTGTCTTGTTACAGTTCTCAAGGGGAATGCTTTCAGCTTTTGCCCATTGAGTATGATGGGCGGTGGGTTTGTCATAGATGGCTCTTACTATTTTGAGGTATGCTCCTTCAATACCTAGTTTGTGGAGGGTTTTTAACATAAAGGGATGTGGAGTTTTATCAAAAGCCTTTTTCTGCATCTATTGAGATGATCATATGGCTTTGGGTTTTATTTCTGTTTATGTGATGAATCACAATTATTGATTTGCATATGTTGAACCAACCTTGCATCCCAGGAATAAAGCCTGGTTGATCATGGTGAATTAGGTTTTGATGTGTTGCTGGATTCAGTTTGCTAGTATTTTGTTGAAGATTTTTGCATCTGTGTTCATCAAGGACATTGGCCTTAAGAGTGTGTGTGTGTGTGTATGTGTGTGTGTGTGTGTGTGTGTGTCTGCAAGGTTTTGGCATCAGAATGATGCTGACCATATAGAATGAGTTAGGGAGGAGTCCCTCCTCCTTCATATTTCATAATGCTTTTAGTAGGAGTGGTACCAGCTCTTCTTTATACATCTTGTAGAATCTGGCTGTGAATCTATCTGGTCCTGGGCTTTTTCTGGTTGGTAGGCTTTTTATTACTGATTCAATTTTGGAACTTGTTATTGGTTTTTTCAGGGATTCAGTTTCTTCCTGATTCAATCTTGGGAGAATGGATGTTTCCAGGAATTCATCAGTTTCTTCCAGGTTTTCTAGTTTGTGTGCATAGAGGTGTTCATAGTAGTCTTTAAAAGTTTTTTGTATTTCTGTGGAGTCAGTGGTAATGTCCCCTTTGTCATTTATGATTGGGTTTATTTGAATCTTCTCTCTTTTTTTGTTGGTCTAGCTAGAGGTCTACCAATCTTATTTACTCTTTCAAAGAACAAAGCTCCGGTTTTGTTGATCTTTTGTTTTTCATGTCTCAATTTTATTCAGTTCAGCTGTGATTTTGGTTATTTCTTGTCTTCTGCTAGCATTGAGGTTGGTTTACTCTTGTTTTTCTAGTTCCTCAAGGTGTGATGTCATATCTTTGTGACTTTTTTGATGAGAGCATTTGGCATTTAAATAACTTCATTTTCTGCTTTAGCTGTTTCTCAGAGATTTTGGTATGTTATATCTTTTTTCTCATTAGTTTCAAAAAATTCATTGATTTCTGCCTTAATTTCACTGTTTCCAGGTGCAGCTTGTTTAATTTCCATGTAATTGTATGGTTTTGAGTGATCTTCTTAGTATTGATTTCTATTTTTATTGCACTGTTCTGACAGTGTGACTGGTATAATTTTGGGTTTTTTGTGAATGTGCTGAGAATTGTCTTATGGCTGATTGTGTGGTAGATTTTAGAGTATGTGGCATGTGCAGATGAGAAGAATGTATACTCTGTTGGTTTTGGGCGGAGAGTTTTGTAGTTGTCTGTTAGATACATTTGGTCAAGTGTTGAGTTCACGTCCTGAATATCTTTATTAGTTTTCTGCCTTGATGATCCATGTAATACTGTCGGTAGGGTGTTGAAGTCTCCAGCTGTTACTATGTGGTTATCTGTGTCTCTTTGTAGGTCTCTAAGAACTTGTTTTATGAATCTGCTTCTGTGTTGGGTGCATATATATTTGGAATAGTTAAGAGTTCTTGTTGAATTGAACCCTTTACCATTATGTAATGCCCTTCTTTGTCTTTTTAAAAAATTATTGTTGGCTTAAAGCCTGTTTTGTCTGAAATTAGAATAGCAACTCTTGCTTTTTTGTTTTGTTTTGTTTTCCATTTACTTGGTAGATGTTTCTCCATCCCTTTACTCTGATCCTGTGGGTGTCACTGCCTGTGAGATGGGTCTCTTGAAGACAGCATACAGTTGTTTCTTGCTTCTTTATCCAACTTGTCACTTTGTGACTTTTGACTTTAGTTTGTTTATATTCAAAGCTAATGTCGATATATACAGATTTCATCCTGTCATCATGTTGCTAGATGGTTATTACATAGACTTGATTGTGTAGTTGCTTTATAGTGTCAATGGCTATCTACTTAAGTGTGTTTTTGTGGTGGCCATTAACAGTCATTCCTTTCCATATTTAACAGTCCCTTAAGGACATCTTGTAAGGCAGGTCTGGTGGTATTAAATTCCCTTAGCATTTGCTTTGGTGAAAAGGATCTTATTTGTCTTTCACGTATGAAGCTTAATTTGGCTGGATATCAAGTTCTTGATTGGAGTACAGGCCCGTAATTTCTCCTGGCTTATAGAATTTCTGCTGAAAGGTCTGCTGTTAGCCTGATGGGGTTCCCTTCGTAGGTGACCTACCTCTTCTCCCTAGTTGCCTTTAATATTCTTTATTTTATGTCAACCTTGGAGAATCTGATGACTGTGTGTCTTGGGGATGGTCATCTTGTATAGGATCTTTCAGGGGTTCTCTATTTCCTGAATTTGAATGTTGTCCTCTCTAGTGAGGTTGGGGGAATTTTCATGGATGATATCCTCAAATATGTTTTCCCTGTTGCTTGCTTTCTCTCCTTCTCTTTCAAGGATGCCAACGGCTGATCGATTTGGTCTCTTTACATAATTCCATATTTCTTGAGGTTTTATTCATTCTTTTTTTCTTTAGCTTGTCTGCCTGAGTTAATTCAGAGAACCAGTCTTTGAACTCTGTGATTCCTTCCTCAACTTGGTGTATCCTGCTGTTAGTACTTGAGATTGCATTATGAAATTCTTGTAGTGAGATTTTCAGCTCCATCAGATCTTTTTTTTTTTCTTTTGAGATGGAGTCTTGCTGTGTCACCAGGCTGGAGTGTGGTGGCGTGATCTTGGCTCACTGCAACCTCTGCCTCCTGGGTTCAAGTGATTCTCCCACCTCAGCCTCCTGAGTAGCTGGGACTACAGGTGTGTGCCACCACACCCAGCTAATTTTTGTATTTTTAGTAGAGACGGGGTTTCACCAGGTTGGCCAGGATGGTCTTGATCTCTTGACCTTGTGATCCGCCCACTTCGGCCTTGCAAAGTCCATCAGATCTTTCTTATAATGGCCGTTTCATGTTTTAGCTCCTGTATCATTTTGTATTCCTTAGATTGGGTTTCAACTTTCTCCTGAATCTCAATGATCTTTATTGCTCTCCATATTCTGAATTCTGTGTCTGTCATTTCAGCCTGGTTCAGAACCATCTAGTGTGGTCATTTGGAGGTAAGACACTCTGGCTTTTTGAGTTGCCAGTGTGTTTATACTGTATTTTTCCCGTCTGCATGGGCTGATGTTCCTTTACTCTTTGAAGTTGCTGTCCTTTGGATGGGGTTTTTTTTGATGCCCTTAGGCATTTGATTGTGGTATAAGGTGAACTCAGCTGACTGGCTTCTATTCTGGAAGATTTCAGAGGGCTAAGGCTCAGCTCAGCACCCATGGGCTCTGTGCTTTAACTCTGAGGTGCCGGTATGAGTTTCCCAGCTTTGTTTTCTGGTCCCCCGCAGTTAGTAACCTGATGCACTGGAGAGGCTGAGGTGTTCCCGGTCTGCTGGCCCCAACACTTCGATGTGGGGTGCTGGCCACAGTACTTCATAGGAGCAGTGGAGGTGGGATCTGTGCTTGCTCATATGTGCCAGCAGCCACGGTGGCATGTCAGACTGCCTGTGCCTCAGCAGCAGTGGAGTCCCAGTGGAGGTGCGTAGGGCGGTGGGATGGGCTCTGCCATCAGTGGTATGGCAGCAGGGTGCACATGCACATTCATGTTTTTGGGGGAGGGAGGGTGAAGTCTGCCAATACGTGTGTGCCGGCAAAGCAGTGGGAGGAATCTGTGGGTGAGTGTTTGCTGACAAAGCGGTGGGGGAGGCTGCTTGTGGGCTGGTCGCATCGGTGGAGGCTGGTCTGCTGGAGCTCTCCAGTGGTTAGCTGCCATCTGCTCATGAAGGAGCTATGATGGGCCGCCCCTGGGAAGCACCCTGTTCGGGCATTGAAGGCTGTGCTGGAAGCTGGTGTGACCATGCTGGGGCCCTAGGAGAGGCTGGCACATGGTGGGGTGGTGCTCAGATCAGACCGTCCTCCTCCTATGGGCAAGACCACCCTGGTGTGTGCAGGTCCAGCAGTCACCCAAAGGCTAAAGCCACCTAGAAGATCTTGTTAAGACTTGGGGGCTGGGCATCCATGGCCATGCTCCACTGTACCTGTTCCCACGCAAAACCCTCTGGGCTCCACACAGGCTGGAGTCCTGCCCCTGCCACCTCTCTCAGCAGCTCTCCCTGCCAGCTCAAGCATTCGTGCGGGTCATGGGATCTCCTGCAGCTAGGATTTCAGAGGTCTGTGGCAGGAGCAGGCTACTCCTTGCCTATTCAACTCAACCCTTCCCCAGGTCTTCCTTGGAAATGGCGTTGGTAGAATTTGAGATGCAGGGATTCTTCTTGTGTAGCAGGAAGTAAAGGAATTCTGAGAGGGGTTGTGGTTTTGAATTTTCATGCCAAATATTTTTTGATCTACGTATTGTTCTTCCCTAATAAATACCTGGATACTGTATCCTTTCTAAACTAAAGGAGTATCTGTTCCATACAGAGCTTTGATAATTCACAGTTGAGATAGTTGTTGTTTTTATTTTTTCAGTTTTCAAAGTGGAGAACTAGTAACTACAATGACAGTTTATATATTTGCTCAACATTTTTAGCAGTCCCCAAACGTCTAAATTATAATTTGAAGATTCTAAAAGTACGTTTCTGTCTTTTTCTCTTCATCTTGTTCCAGAAGGATTTGAGGTATCTTACATAAATACATAAAATTTTCTTTTCTAATGGATAACTGAGGCAAAGGGAAAGAGATGTAAGAAAAATAATATGAAGCCAGAGACTGAAAATCTTCCAAGTCAGTACCACCTCCAGCAAGGTGCTGGCAAGAGAAACTGCTGGGCTTGCCTTCAAGAATGCTTCCTGGTGTCTGTGACAACAGGAGAAGGCTTGAGGCCTGACCTGACTGCGATGTCCTCATCAGCGGGGCGAGAGCCACCCTTCATTCCCACAGCAGCTGGAGACGACTGGTCACGAGCAGAGCTTGGAGCACTCCCCAGCTGGCCACACGCCCACCCACCTGCACTTTGACCTCTCTGGTGAGGTCAGAATCCAGCACATGTGTTATTCTGAAATTAGTGTTTTTCTTCTTACTTTTGAAGATGCTGTCATCTGTGATTATTGACATCTGTGCAGCATTATCAAGCATATTTTTGCAGTTTAGGGAATTAAAGGTAAAAGTTTATTAGGGTTCTTTTCTCCCTGTAGGAAAAGGAATGACCATCAAAAATGATGGCTGTGGGTCTCTGCTGAGGGAGTGGTTGAGATCAGGGAGGGAGGAGAAGGCTAAGGTGCCCTCTAGCCTCCCACCCCTCAGTGCTCCTGTTCTCACTTGCCAGCACCCCAGGAGGGACACTTGCGTTGGAAAGGAATGCAAGTCGACGGTCTCTTGTCTGCAGTTCCAAAATCCAGGGGTTTCAACACTCATTTTGTGGCAAGCCCTGCCCTGCACTCACATGGGGCTGTTGAGCAAGTGTCATTATTCATCCCTTTACCCACTGCGTGCATTCCTTCAGTGAGCATTTATTTCCCACCACCTGTGTGCTAGGGAATGGGGGAAAGGAGCCAATGACAGTCATTAGTGGAAGCTTGTGAAAACCACAGCGCACCTGCCTGTTTACCTGTTACTCAGTATTCTGGGTATGTGTTAACTCAGAGTGTGTCACTCTTTACGGCACCCTGTTAGGTTAGCTCTCCAAGGCCTAGGGAGGCACAGGTCTTATAAGTTTTTCTTTGTAAACTTGAAAGACACATACCCAGTACTGGATTTTTTGTTTGTTTGTTTGTTTGTTGAAGATGGAATCTTGCTCTGTCGCCCAGGCTGGATTGCAGTGGTGTGATCTTGGCTCACTGCAACCTCTGCTACCCAGGTTCAAGCAATTATCCTGCCTCGCCTCCCGAGTGGCTGGGATTACAGGCACGCACCACCATGTCTGGCTAATTTTTGTAATTTTAGTAGAGACGGGGTTTCACCAGGTTGGCTAGGGTGGTCTCAAACTCCTGACCGCAAGTGATCTGCCCTCCTTGGCCTTCCAAAGTGCTGGGATTACAGGCGTGAGCCACTGTACCCAGTGCAATGCAGGATTTTGAAATGTTAAGTGTCCAGGAACAACCTGTCCCTCTGGTCTGGGAGTGACGGGCTACTTTTCTTAGAGAGCTCTCAGCTCTTACATGTTGATGCTAGCTGGCTCGTAATGTGTCCTGTGGGCCCTGCTAGGAATGCAGCTCTTTCTGTACTAGAACTTAAAAATATACGACAAGGTGTGAAAACACGTACCGAATAACCAACATGGGGAGCATCTGCAGATGCTGACTCAAAGAAACGGGTTATCAACACTGACTTTGAGAAGGGTCGTGGCTGCCATTTGGCTCATACCTGATCGCCTGGGAGAACGAGGGTGTGCTGGTTACAACAGAGCTCCTGCTTGGGTGGCCCATCAGCTCTGCACCTTTAAAATGGAAACAAGGTAGCTCTTCATAGATTCCAGGCTGGTCAGGTCAGAGATAACCTGGCTGGTGAGTGTGGGGGTAGGTCACTAGATTTTCCACCAGCGGCCTCTTTCCTTCTGCCAATGTGCAAAGGCATAGCCACCCAGGACCTTGATTTTGTGTTAGAATGGATGCTTTCTTCCCTTATTCCATCACTGAGGCCCGGAAGGCTTCAGGGGAGATGGGCCTGGCTCTGAGGGAGGAGGCCCATCCTGCAGGGCTGAGAAGACTTCATTTTGCAGTTTTGTGATAAATCAGATGGCATACTTTTCTTCCGCGAGAGCTTCTGTTTTATCGTTTAGAGTTTAAAAGTGATGCCTGTGTTTTTCTCAAACTCAATGATATTTCTTTAAAATATAGTAATACCAGCATATTATATAAATCTGGAAAATACAGAGGAAAATAGGAAAACGAAGATCACATACCACTATTCATATTTTGGTTCTTCCTAGGTGTTTTAGTATTTATTTTCCTTTGGGGCCTGAAGATACTTGTATGTAAGATTTTTGCAAAATCATGATCTAACTATATATGCAGATTTATATCGGCTTCTCTAGAGCTCTAAGTCATCTTCGTGGTATGATTTTAATGGCTGTATACCTTTTTACTGTTGTTGGCTTTATCTATAGTTGTGTATTTCCATTTTTTTGCCACTTTTTTGTGATTGTAATTGTGTTGTATAGCCATTTTTGTTTGTAAATTACGACCCATATCTCAGATTATTTCATAATACAGTGGTTACCTCTTATCTGTGGTTTCACTTTCCATAGTTTCATTTAGTCACGGTCAACCAGGGATCAAAAATAGGTGAGTACAGTACAATGAGCAATTTTGAGAGAGAGACCTCATTCACATAACTTTTAGTACAGTATATTGTTATGATTCCATTCGTTAATGTAAATCTCTTACTATGCCTAATTTATAAATGACACGTTATCGTAGGTATGTATGCATAGGACGTAACATAGTCTAGTAGATGTAGGGCTCGGTACTGTCTGTGGTTTCGGGGATCCACTGGGAGTCTTGGAACATAGCCCCTGCAGATGAAGAGGGCCTGCTGTATCCAGTTTTGGTACTGGAATGATTGGGTCACTTTATGAAGCCGGTTGGTGCGTATGTAGACTGTGTGTAGCAGAGATGTGTCCATGTAGGCTAGTGCTAACATGGAAATAACTATCAAATGAAAGAGACTTCCTGTTTATATTCGGATTCTGAAAATGCATGCTGTTCATATCAACCTGTTGTGTTGGTCAGAGGTGTTTCCGTGTACGAAGACTATGGCAGATTTGGACCTGTGGGTGTGGGCTCTTTCATAACAGTAGCTGTTTATCAAAGTAAGATTTTACAGGGATATAGGTTATCTAAAGAATCAATGGAGAATTACTCACACATGTACTACTAATCCTTCCCTATTGTGAGGAAAGGGAAGATTTACATTTTAGCCTGGATGTGGGTCATATGATTTTCCTTCTGATTATGTATTTTTTTAAAAAACATAGTGTTTTTATGCCTACCAACATTTATGGCTCCTGATTCCTGAGTCCAAGAAGAGTTACGGGGATGCCAGCCCCCAGGGGAGTGTCCTGTCCCCTCCGCTCAGCTTCCTTGGTCCAGTTATCCACCTTGGGTGTGGCCTTTCAGACCCCTGCCCGCTGGGTCCAGGCCTCCTTTTCTGTGCGTACTTGGCAGCTCTCCGTGCTTCTCGAAGGGGTGGGTTTTCTCCTCTGTTCCCCTCAGCCCCATTGGCCTCCCCAGCTGTGGTGGAAGTGGGGTGTGGGCCCCTCATCTGGCCTCATAGCTCTTACCCTTCTTTTGGGCCAGCACCCCCCTACGTGAGTGAACTCGGGGCACCCACATGACGGTGGAGATTGCTGGGTGCTGGGCCCCTCTAGGCCTGTCGAGACTGACCACTCTCTCGGGCAGGCTTGATAGAAGGCCTGTTCACTGCATGGTTTTGGAAGTCGGTAAGCCAAGGACTGCACAAATGTTTCCGTCATTTTCTAGAAAAGAAGAAGCCGGCGCGGGGCAGACCTTCGCGGGACTGGCGGGAGCGGAGGAACGCTATCCGGCTCACCAGCGAGCACACGGTGGAGACCCTGGTGGTGGCCGACGCCGACATGGTGCAGTACCACGGGGCTGAGGCCGCCCAGAGGTTCATCCTGACCGTCATGAACATGGTGAGTCCGGAGCCGGGGTCCTGATGTGGGGGGCTCTGTTTTCTCCTTGATGAGAGATCTGGAAGCAGGTGCTGTGTCCTCATCTCCTCAAGTGAGGAAGACGCTGGGTTGGGGATACGGGAACATAGCCTGGTAATTCTGGGCATTGAGGAGGGCAAGTAACTGGGGGACATCCCGATGGAAGAGCACCTGCCCTCGGCTCGACACTGGCGTAGTGTTGAAGTGCCCAGATCTGCTCAGTGATGGGGCCACTTGTTACCAGAAGGCTTCCTTCCCAAAAGCATAAGACGCACTCCAAGCGGCAAAGTCCTGTGAATCCCAGACCCTGCTCCAAGGAGTCCATAGTCTAGCCGGGGGAACAAATTCCAACTTCTATGGGAAAAAGAGTTTACTGTGTGACGAGAAGTGGGGAGAGAGGTTGCCTAGGTGAGAGAACCGAGGAAGGAGTCAGGATGCCCACGTCTGTCTATGTCCGATTTGTCACATGGGGATGGAGGGAAACCTTTAGATGGGGATGGATGGGTGGTGAGGCTGTACTCCTCAAATGCTAGACACTGAAGGACCTTCAAGGGCATCCTAGCTTTACCCATCCATTCATTTTCCCAGGTGTTTTTAAGGACCAAGTCATTTGACATGGCGGGGACGGGGAGCCATAAGGCTGTGGAAGTTGTGGACAGGGCCTGGTGAGGGAGGGAGGGCCAGGCATCTTGAGGAGCAGGGGCTCCACCCTGAGAAGTGGGACCACTGAAGGGGAGGGGAGCAATGTGCCGACGTTGATGTTAGGAAGAACAGCCCAGCAGCTGCATGCAGGATGGATTGGAATGGGAAGCAGTGTTGTGGAGCATTGGGGCTGGAGCGAGTGTGGGAGAGGTTGGAGTGGGAATGGAGGAGGGCCTGGGGTAAGAGGAAGGAGCTGCAGGAATTGGTGACTGGCAGGATGTGGGGGTTGGAGAGGCAGGAAGAGGAGGCAAGAGAAATCCAGGCTACTACACCCAGGCTTCAAGCTGGGCCTCTGGGTGGGTGGTGGAGCCATTGTCTGAGAAAAGGAGGAGCAATGAATATGGGGCCACAGCAAAGAGTTTCCATTCTGGACAAGCTGAATTCAAGGTGGGAAATCAGGACAGAGGTCTTGGTGGGAAAGAGGGACCTGGGCTTTTCAGCTTACAGCAGCAGCTGAAGTAGGGGAGTGAGCAGCACTGCCTGGCTGAAATGTGTCAGTGAGTAGAGAAGCTGTCCAAAGACAGCCCATGGAGCACCAGCCCTGGGGGGGATGGGGCAATGACCTGGGAGGAGGTTGTCCTGAAGAAGGGGTGACAGGTGCAGGAGGAGCCTGGTTAACAATGCCAGATGGAATGGCATTAGGGAGTGTTGTCTGTAGATGCTTGATGAGGACAAACTGAAAAGTGAATGGGAAATGAGAAGTAGAAACAGCTACAACTCAGCTGTAGAAACAGCCAAGTTGCTGATCTTGGCTAAAGGAGAGGAGAGAGAAGCCTAGTCAGGTGGAATCTGGGTCAAGGGGAACTTTGTAGAGGAAAAGGGGTGCGAAGGTTCCGAGTGTGAGGTTTAGCCTCAGGCCTGGGCCAGACTCCTGCCCAGCCATAACAGAAGAACCTCTCTCAGCCTGCTTCTTATCAGCAGGTCAGGAATTTAGCTCTGGCCACAGTGAGTGCACGGTGCCTGGCCGCAAATGGTCAGGCCGCTTATGGAAGGGAGTGACGCGAGAGGACAGGGCAAGGTTAAACGAAATGGGTGCAGTGGGGAATGACCCAGGGCCTGAGTTTTCAGTGGGGACACAGCAGCCGTGGGTTGTGGGGTAGGGAGATGACATGCCTATTCCCGGAATCTGCAGGGCCTTTGGGCCAGCTGCAGCCAAGGTCTTGAGGTCTAGGGAAGGTGCAGAGCCTGGGCTGGCCCAGGCCACAGGCGCCTTTGTTTGCTTGGTGTGATGAGCGCTGGAGCTCAGGGGTAAGTGCTGGGGAGGAAGTTGGCTCTGACATGAAGCCCAAGGGAGGGGCTCAGAGTGCTGGTAGGAGAGCAGAGAGTGGTGGTCCTCATGGCTGGACAGGGTCTGCAGGTGGCTCTTTGCCCATGTGTGGATGTTATGTTGCTGGGACCTCCGGTGTTTCAGAGGTGGATTGGGCGGGGCTGTGCTGGGCAAGGACACAAAGCTGGATGAACCCCCAATGCACCATTCCCGCTAGGATCTTGGCTCTGGTAGTTGTGTAGCTGGGGCTGTGGTGGCTGGGAGGCCTGGTGGCATGTGGTGGCCTGGACAAAGGATACCAGGACTGATTCTCCCCTTGTGGGGATGGGATCCCACAGCTTGTTTCCCAGAGGCTGAAGGAGGCCCGAGAGCAGGGAGGCTCAGGGACATTGCCAGGGTCACACAGGAAGTCACTGGCAGAGCTATGACCACCATGTCAAGCCTTTCTTTCCCCTAACCAGCCACAGGGAAATCAATGTTGAGGACCCCAATCCTGGGCCCACTGGGTGTGGGGAACCCCACGGCAATCCTGCTTGTTAGGAGGACAAATCTCTGGTACTTTGTCTTCCATTTCATTGAAGACTTTCCAGGACTGGCTTTCGGGACATGCCTCTCTCTGCAGGAAACTCCCTCTATCTCCGCCACGCCCCTCACCCCTATTGTGCTCTGAAGGGAGGCTGCTTTGGCAGCACTCAGAGTAGAGGCCTCATGTCGAGCCGCTGGACCCACACGTTTCCTCATATGCCAGGCTCTTCTGCAAGGCACACTTGCCAAGGAGGCCCCTGGGACCTGGGCCAGGGATCTGCTTTCCGACGTGGCCTCACTGGGCATGTGAGGGTGCTATGCTGCTCCCACCCCTCCTTCAAAGTCATCAACTCTGGAAGTTCCATTAACTTAAAAATTTTTTTTTTGCAAGTTTCTTTTTCTGTTGTTTTTTTTTTATTGTGGTAAAATGCATATGTAATACAAAATTCACCGTCTGAACCATTTTTATGTGGACCAGCTCAGAGGCCTAAAGCACATTCACCTTGTTAATGCAACCACCACCACCATCCACCTCCAGAACTTTTTCACTGTCCACAAAATGGAAACTTCCTACCCATTAAACACTATCTTCCCCCTTTCCCTCTCCCCCAGCCCCTGCCAACCTCCATTCTACTTTCTATCTGTGTGAATCTGATGACTCTAGATGCCTCATATAAGTGGAATCATGCAGTATTTATCCTCTTGTGGACAAATGGCTTATTTCAGTCACCATAATGTCCACAGAGTTCATCCATGTTGTGGCATGTGTCAGGATGGCTTTCCTTTTTAAGGATGAGTAGTATCCCATTGCACGTACGTGCACCACCTTTTTCTTTTCCATTTGTCCGTCAGTGTATGCCTGGGTTGTTTCTACCTTTTGCTACTGTGAATAATGTTGCTATGAATGTGGGTGTGCAAATCTCTGTTGAAGTCCCTGCTTTCAATTCTTTTGGGCATACACCTGGAAATGGAATTGCTTAACTTTTGATGGTGCTCAGCTTTGAGAAATAGTTCAGTGTTAACTTTTGATGATGCTCATTTCTGAGAAATAGTTCCGTGTTCCTCGTGTGCACAAACCCAGGTCTCCCCGGTGGCCGGTTAATGACGAGCTGCATCGCTGCAGTCTGCCCGGAGCACGCCTGAGAGGAGGGCTGGAGGGGCTTGGCTCTGCACCAGATGTTTTCATCTGCAGATTATTTTATCTCTCTCTCTTTTTTTAATTATCCAGGGCATAAGTGCAAGGAATAAACATTCATTACAACAGCTAAGGTAGTCATAAGGCAGAGCTTCGACTTTGATATTTGCTTTCATAATTTATCATCCAGGCAGGGGTGGCTGTTTGATCCCAGGCAGGGAGTGGGAAGGGAATGGGGTTGGTACATGGAGACAGACACTCCCACCCTGCACCACTCATGGGCCGTAAAGACTGAAGGGCTCTGTTTTTTGCTTTTGATTAAACACCCTTCACCCCTCTTCAGCTGCTTGTATTAAGACGCTGGTGGCTCAAGAGCCCCGGGGCTGAGGGCAGACCCGAGGCTAACACGTGAAGTTTGGATTGAGATGTTTCCTGAGGAGGCCTGCCTAATAAGGGTGATCCCACAGTGAGAAGGGCTGGGTGTGATGACTCTGAGCCCTTCTGTCATCTATACTTGGGGTTTCCGGGGCCTTTTGATCCAAGCCAGAAGGCGAATGGAAGCAGAGTCCTCAGCCCCCTTGCACAGGTGGGCTCACACCGCAGCAGCCCTTTCTTGCCGCTCTAGCCCTGGACCACCATTAAGTAAATTGAAAAACAAGTTCCGTTCAGAGATGACACCTTGTTTAAACAAGACCACCTCCACCAGCACCCCCCTTTCTCAGTCCCTCAAATCCTAGTTTAGGAAATCCAAAGAGTTCTTTCCTGCCTGAGGCTGTTTTAGAAAAGGGCTTTCTGTTAGCAAGTGAGATAACCTTTAAGCCGGGAGGAAGGGAAAGGATTGTGGCTGGGCTGTCATTAGACAAGCCCCCTGGAACATAGAGCAGAACGTGATGCCAGCGAGCCCATCTGTTTCCCTCCAGAGCATGTTTTCTGTGGGGCTGTGGGATGGGAGTGGCCCTGTCTCCTTAACCCCTCCAGATTTGGAAGGAAACCTGCTAGAGTTGGTTGCCACCTTCATTCCAACACATTTCTCTCCGAGTTGTGGGAAATAGCATGATTCGTGCTGATGGCCAGGCACCCACTCCCTCCCACCCTCCCACCAGGCACCCACTCCCTCCTGCCCTCCCACCAGGCACCCACTCCCTCCCACCCTCCCACCAGGCACCCACGCCCTCCCACCCTCCCACCAGGCACCCACTCCCCCACCAGGCACCCACTCCCTCCCACCCTCCCACCAGGCACCCACTCCCTCCCTCCTACCCTCCCACCAGGCACCCACTCCCTCCCACCCTCCCACCAGGCACCCACTCCCTCCCACCCTCCCACCAGGCACCCACTCCCTCCCTCCCACCAGGCACCCACTCCCTCCCTCCTACCCTCCCACCAGGCACCCACTCCCTCCCACCCTCCCACTTAGGTCTCTGTGGTCAGAGGCCTGGCTCGCCCATGTGTGCTGACCTGCCTGCCAAGGCATAACCCAGACAGTCCCCTGTCCCCAAGGCAGACTGGGGGCTAACAGTGCCTCAGAGAGCTGATAACATGGCCAAAGCCGGGAGAATTTGGCATCAAGTGTTGGCTTCAGGTTTCATAGCATCTCATGGTTTTGATGTATTAGATTAGCATCAGCCACTGGCCCCAAGGGAAGATGTGACTGCTTGTGATGCACCAGCTGTCCCAGATGGCAAAGTGCTTCCACCTTACTGCCTTCTCATACCTGGTGGATTTCGTCATTCCCATTTTACAGAGAAGGAAATGGAGGCTTGGGGACGTGACACAGCCAGGGTGCAGAGCCTGTGAGTACACAGTAGGGCAAGGACTCCAGCCCCGGACTGGGGGACCCCATGTCACCTTGTTGAAGGTGACAAGCATGTCTGGAACCCATCCTTTCTTTCTGTCTCCACCCTGGACTGACTGCCATTATTTCTGGCCTTGACAGCTGCTGGAGCTTCCATGCCAGGCTTCTCACTTCCATTTTCTTCCCCCTTGAATCCTTGCTACAGAATAACCAGCAAGATCCTCTTCCAACAGAATTGGAACTTTGTCATTAGGCAGCATTGAGCCCCTCTGTGGCTTCCCCTTGCATTGAATGGGGAAGGCCCCCCACCCCCTGCCTTTCATGTGGCCCTCCAGCCTGTGTGGCCAGGGCCCATCTGCTTTTCCATTCTTTTTGCCGTCAACACTGACTTTCACTAGGCAGCCCGAACTTAACTTACTGTCTTTGTCAGGAATGCTCTGCTTACGTGCCTTGTGGAACGAGTTCCTCTGCCTTTTAGGACTCTGTGCAAATGTCCCCTCAGAGGGTCCCTCTTTGCTGATCCCTCTGATGAGGCCAACCCTGTTTTCCTCATCATAAAAGCCTGCTCTTTCCTGGGTAGTCCTCATCTGAATTTACAATTCCATATTTATTTGCTTTTAAAAAACCATTCTGCTGAGGTTTTTAATGGCATTGAAGTTAAGCTGGTGTAAAGTCAGATTAGAGTGTTATAACTTTAATCCTAATTAAATATAATCCCCATAGTAACCCCAAAGAAAATAACTAGAGAATACACACAAAAGCAAATGAAAAGGGAATTAAAAGTTTCACTACCAAAAAAAAATATATGTGTATATATAAAAGAAAATCAAGTCAGCTAAACACAAAAGAAGTCAGTAATGCAGGAAATGAGAAACCAAAGCTATTACAAGCCATATAGGAAACAAATAACAAAATGGAAAAGTAAGTCCCTCCTTATCAGTAATTACTTGAAGTGTAAATTAATTAAACTTCAATCAAAGACAGAAATTGATGGCAGAATGAATTTGTTTTTTAAATCATAGATCCAACTATATGCAGTCTATAAGAAACTTACTGTAGATCAGACACAGAGGTTGAAAGTGAAAGGACAGAAAAAGAAATTCCATGCTAATTGTAACCAAAAGAGAGCAGGAGTAGCTATACTAACATCAGACAACAGACACTTTAAATCAAAAAGCTTACAAGAGGCAAAGGGGATGTTATATATTAATAAAAGTTCCAATATATAAGAAGATATAACAGTTATAAATATTTACACATCTGATAACAGATCATCAAAATATATGAAATAAAATTGATAGAACTGAGAGAAATACACAGTTGTACAATAATAGTTGGAGATTTCAATCCCCACTCTCATTAGTAGATAGAACAACCAGACAGAAGAAAAGGAAATAGAAGACTTAACACAATAAGTCGACTGGATCTAGCAGACATACACAGAACACTCTACCCAACAACAAAGGAAGACTTTTTTTTCCTTAAGGGAACACGGGACATTCTGCAGGATAGACCGTGTGTTAGGTCACAAATTAAGTCTCAACAGATTGAAAAGATTGATATTATACAAAGTACCATCACTGACAACAATGGGGTGAAGTTAGAAATCAGTAACAGAAGGAAAACTGGAAAATTCACAAATTTGTAGAAATTAAACCGCATACTATTAAATAACCAAAGAGTCAAAGAAGAAATCACAAGTGACATTAGAAAATACTTAGAGATAAATGAAAACAAAAACACATGTCAAAACTTATGGGACAAGGACAAAGCACTGCTTAGGGGGAAATGTATAGCATGTATAGTGGTAAACACTTAAAAAGAAAAATCTCAAACAATCTGACTTTACGACTTAAGGAACTAGAAGGAGAACAAGCTATTTTATTCCTTCTGCTAGCTTTGAATTTAGCTTTGGATTGCTATGGATTAAAGCAGAGAGAAAAGGACAGAAAAACAATAGAGCCAATGAAACCAAGAGTTAGTTCTTTGGAAAGATTAAGAAAATTGACAAACCTTAGCTAGATCAACTGATAAAAAAAGCCTCAAATTACTAATAACAGAAATGAAAACAGGGACATTATGACCCATTCTACGGAAATAAAAAGGATTATAAGAGAGTACTATGGACCATTGCATGTTAACAAATGGATAACCTAGATGAAGTGGACAAATTCCTAGACACACAAAATCTACCAACACTTAATCACAAAGAAATAGAAAATTTGAAGAGAGTCATAATTAGTAAGGTAATTGAATCAGTAATCAAAAACCTCCTAATAAAGAATAGCCCTGGACATTATGACTTCATTGGTAAACTATACCAAACATTTAAAGGACAGCTAACACTAGTCCTCCTCAAATTCTTCCAAAAAAGCTGAAGAGGAGAGAACAGTTCCTAACTCATTCTGTGAGACTGGCATTCCCTGATAACAAAGCCAAAGAAAAGAAAGAAAACTACAGTCCCTTATAAATAAGAAAACAATAGTTCAAATATTCATTGACATAAAAGTCCTCAATAAAATACTAGGAAACCAAATTCAATAGCATATTAAAATGATTATACATCATGATCAAGTGGGCTTTATTCCTGGAATGCAAGGATGGCTCAACATAGGCAAATCAATTAAAAAAAGTGATATACTCGATTAACAAAATGAAAAGAAAAAAATGATCATCCCAATTTATACAGGAAAAGAATTTGATAAAATTCAGCAGCCTTTCATGATAAAAGCACTCAATAGACTAGGAATAGAAGGAAACTACCTCAACATTATAAAGGTCATATATGAAAAACTCACAGCTAATATTACACTCAGTGGTGAAAGACTGAAAGCTTTTTTCTTTAAAATCTGGAACAAGGCAAGAATGCCTGCTTTTGCTACTTCTGTTCAACATAATACTGGAAGTTCTAGCTAGAGCACTTAGGCAAGAAAAAGAAATTGAAGGCCTCCAAATAAGAAAAGAAGTAGTAAAATGATCTCTGTTCACAGATGACATATTTATTACATGTAGAAAACCCTAAATCTTACACAGAGAGAGAGACAGAGAGAATGCTAATAAATTCTTTGCAAAGTAGCCACGTACTAAACCAACCACAAAAATCAGTTGCATTTCTATATGCTAACAATAATCTGAAAAGAAAATTAAGAAAACAGTTCTGTCTTCAGCAGCATCAAAAAGAATAAAATACTTAGGAATTAACCAAATAAGGGATAGAGTTTTACATGGAAAGCTGTAAAACATCAATGAAGGAAATTAAAGAAGACATAAATGGAAAGCCATCATGTTCATGGAGTGGAAAACTTATTGTTAAGATATCAATGTTATCCAAAGCAGTTTACAGATTGAATGAAATTTCTATCAAAATCCCAATGACTTTTTTGCAGAGATAGAGAAATCCATTCTAAAATTAATATGAAATCTCAAAGGACATTGAATAACCAAAACCATCTTGAACAAAAGAACACAGTAAGACTCACACTTCCTCATTTCAAAATTTACTCAAAAGCTGTAATAATCAAAACACTTTACTGACATAAAGACAAACCGAAAGATCAGTAAAATGAAGTAGAGCTCATCAATTAACACTTATATATATGGTCAAATAATTTTTGATAAGGATGCCGAGACCTTCAATAGAGAAGTGACAGTCTTTTCAAGAATTGGTGCTGGGAAAGCTGGGTATCTGTATGCAAAAGAACGAAGCTGGATCCTTATCTAACATACAAAAATTAACTCAAAATGGATCAAAGTCCTAAAGAGAAGAGGTAAAACTCTTAGAAGAAAAAACGGGCGAAAAGTTTTGTGAGATTTCATTTGGCAGTGATTTCTTGGATACAACACCAAAAGCACAGGCAGCAAAAGGAAAAATAGACAAATTGGATTTCATCAAAATTAAAAACTCTTGTGCTTCAAAGGATACTATCAACAAAGTAAAATGGCAACCCACGGAATAGGAGGAAATATTTGCAAATCAAATATTTTATAATATCCAGAATATATAGAAAGCTTCTAAAACCCAGGAAGGAAAAAAAAAGCAATTCAATTTAAAAAATGGGAAAGGACTTAGGTAGACATTTTTATGAAGAAGATGTACAAATAACCAATAAGTACATGGAAAGATACTTGGCATCAATCATCAGGGAAATGGAAATTAAAACTATAATAAAGTACCACTTCACATCCATTCCCATGGCTATTATAAAACAAAGAAATAAAACACCAAAACAAAACAGAAGTGTTGACAATGATGCAGAAAAATGGGAAATTTTGTACATTATTAGTGGGAATATATAGAAAATGGTATGATTCCTCAGTGAAACAGAATTACCATATGATCTAGCAATTTCACTTTTGAGTAAACACCCAAAAATGTTTACCCCAAAGCAGGGACAAGAACAGATATTTATACACTAATGTTCATAGCAGGATTATTCACCATAACTAAATGGTGGAAGCAACCCAAAGTGTCCACAGATGGATGAGTAGGTAAATAAATATAGCATATAGGTATAATGGAATATTATTCAGCCTTAAAAAGGAAAACAATTCTGACACATGCTATAACATAGATGAGCCGTGAAGACATTATGCTACGTGAAATAAGCCAGTCACCAAAGAACAAATACTGTGATTCCACTTACGTAGGGTAGTGAATTCACAGAGACGGAAAGTAGAATAGTGCTGGCCAGATGGCTGAGGGGGAGGAGAGAATGGAGAGTTGTCTAATGGGTACAGAGTTTCAGCTTTACAAGATGAAGAAAGTTTTGGGGATAGGTAGTAGTGATAGTGTATAACAGTGTGAATATATTTAATGCCACTTAATTGTAAGCTTAAAAATGTTTAAAATGGTAAAATTTTGTTATGCATATTTTTACCAGAATTTTTAAAAACATCCTACATATCACCTGCCTTTGCAGTATCCATAAGCTCATCAAGGTAGGACTACGTCTACACCATCAACATTTTGTCAGTGCCTGGTATGCATGCAGGAGATGATCCAGAAATATTTGTGTAGTCAGTGAATGCATAAATGAATGACTGATGCCATATACCAGCATCCTTTGCGAAGGATTCAGTGCTGAAGTCACAGAAACAAACACTGGCTTTACTTTTTTAATTTCTTAGCAAATTTGCTTCTGGAGAGCCTTTTGTATTCTAAGCACATCCCACGGATATGGTGTATTAAACTCTGTTTGAAAGTGTTTATGCATAAATATAATAATGCACTTACACTTCCTACACAGCCCCTGAGGTAGGCTGCTGAACTATGGGCCATCTCCTCTAGGTCTTGTCTTTTCCCGAGGGTGGTACAAGATGGAGAAGATAAAACAAGCATGGTTAAAAAGAAAAACTGCACCAAGAAAGAATGCCTGGCGGCTACAAATGGCTTCTCATCCACACCCTATTGAAGAAATGGCTCCAGAGTCACAGAAGAAATGTCTCAGAGTCACAGAAGAAATGGCTCCAGAGTCACAGAAGAAATGGCTGCAGTCAGAGCAGATCCACCTTGGCCGTTTTTAAGGGCTTATGAAGCCTGGAAGCTGTCCCAGAGAAAACTGGTGTCATGCAAAGTGGTCTCATTTTTGAACAAGGAAGAAAGGAGTCTTGTAAACCCTAGAGCAATGCATTTGGCCCTTCTTGTATTGGTTGGGGATTTTGATTACAAGCAACAGGGGCTGGATCTGGGCTGGCTGAAGTAGAAAAGGAATCCCAGTTTTGGAGGTATAGAGGGAGGCATCCAGAATCAAAATGAAGACCGAGTCTCCAAGCTCAGAGTTTGGGGAAAGTTTCGAGGGAACTTGGGAGGCCAGGAAGCAGGAGAGATGAAGGCTAAGGTCAGGTGAGGAGTGAGGGCTCGTCATGCAGGCTTGACCTCTCAGGCTGGATTCCTGCTGCCGCTTCTCTGTCCTGAGAACATCTCCTGACTGCCTACTGTCCCTCCTCCAGGAATCAGAGCCCCGAAGGGAATCCAGGGAACAGGACTGCTCTGGGGCTGCGAGGGCGGGCAGAGCGAGTCTCCATCCACTGAGGTTTCAATGGTGGGAAGACGGTCCTTGCCATTCTCTAGAGCTCACCTCCTGGGAGCAGTTTTCCTCAATGAATACAGCAGTAGATACTGTTTGGCCCCTAAAAAAGTAAAAATTAAAAATCAGTCAATCAATCAAAATCCCAGCAATGTGTCTAGTTACCACAAAGGCTAGAGTATAAAAGAAGCTTACTCATATGACATATGACCCAACACCTCTACTCCTGGGTACATAAAGAAATGAACTGATAGTTTCTTTTGCTGTACAGAAGCTCTTTAGTTTAATAGATCTCACTTGTCAATTTATGTTTTTGTTACAATTGCTTTTAGGACTTAGTCATGAATTCTTTACCAAGGCTGCTGTCCAGAAAGGTATTTCTGATGTTTTCTTTTAAGGTTTTTATAGTTTGAGGACTCACATTTAATCTTTAATCCATCTTGAGTTCATTTTTGTATATGGTGAAAAATAGGGGTCCAGTTTCATTCTTCTGCATATAGCTAGCTATCCCAGCACCATTTATTGAGTGGGGAGTCTTTTCCCTATTGCTTATTTTTGTTAACTTTGTCAAAGATTAGATGGTTGTAGGTATGTGGCATTATTTCTGGCTTCCTGTTTCTGTTCCATTGGTCTGTGTGTCTTGTTTTTGTATAAGTGCCATGTTTTTTGGTTACTGTAACCTTCTAGTATAGTTTGAAGTCAGGTAATGTGATGCTTCTGGCTTTATTATTTTTGCTTAGGATTGCTTTGGCTGTTCTGCCCCTTTTTTGGTTCTATATGAAGTTTAGAATAGTTTTTTCTAATTCTGTGAAAATGATGTTGGTAGTTTAATAAGAATGCAAGCTACAGGATGGGAGAAAATATTTGCAAACTATCTGACAAAGGTCTAACATCCAGAATCTATAAGGAATTTAAACAGTGCAAAAGCAACCCCATTAAAAAGTGTGCAAAAAACATGAACTGACACTTCTCAAAAGAAGATATACACACGGCCAACAAACATATGAAAAGATGCTCCACATCAGCAATCATCAGAGCAATGCAAATCAATACCACAAGATACCATCTCACACCAGTGAGAATGGTCATTATTAAAAAGTCAGAAAAATAACAGATGCTGGCAAGGTGCAGAGAAAAATGCTCATATGCTGTTGGTGGGAAGGTAAATTAGTTCAGTCGCTGTGCGGAGCAGTTTGGAGATTTCTCAGAGAACTCAAGATAGAACTACCATTTGACCCAGCAATCCCATTACTGAGTATACACCCAAAGGCATATAGATCATTCTGCCATAAAAACACATGCATGCATATGTTCATGACAGCACCGTTCACAATAGCAAAGACATGGAATCAACCTAGATGCCCATCAGTGGTAAACTAGATAAAAGAAAATGTGGTACATATACACGATAGAATACTACACAGCCATGAAAAAGAACAACTCACGTCCTTTGCAGCAACATGGATACAGCTAAAGGCCATTATCCTAAGTGAATTAATGCGGGATCAGAAAACCAAATGCTGCATATTCTCACTCATAAGTGGGAGCTAAACACTGGGTACATGTGGATATAAAGATGGCAACAATAAAATAGTTACAAAAATGGATAAGATACAGTATTTGATAGCACAACAGGGTGACTATAGTCAATAATTGTACATTTTAAAATAACTAAAAGTGTAAATGGATTGTCTGTAAGACAAAGGATAAATGCTTAAGGTGATAGGTACTCCGTTTACCCTGATGTGATAATTATGCATTGTATGCCTGTATCAAAATATTTCATGTACCCCATAAATGTATACACCTACTATGAACCCACAAAAATTAGAAATAAAATTTTTTAAAAGGTGGCAGCAGACACTGCGGACTACTAGAGAAGGGAGACAGGGAGGGGGGCAAGGGCTGAGCAACTACCTCTGGGTACTATGCTCAGTACCTGGGTGATGGGGTGATTCGTATCCCAAACTTCAGCATCACGCAATATACTCACGTAACCAACCTGCGCACATACCCCTGAATCTAAAGTAAATGTTGACATTATTAATATACATTCATTTAGACCTACCACGAACATAAAAAAAGAAATGAATTAAAAGCAGAGCCTGGAAGAGGTATCTGTACACCCATGTTCACAGCAGCATTACTCACAATGGCCGAACGATGGCAAAAACAGCCAAGGTGTCCATTGGCAGATGGGCAGATAAACAAAACCTGGGGTGTCCATACAATGGAATATTATCCAGCCTTAAAAAGGAAGGAAATTCCCACACATGCCACAACATGGATGAACTTTGAGGACAGTATGCCAAGTGACACAAAAACACAAGTGCTAAATGACTCCGCTTACATGAGGTAACTGCAGTGTCCAAGTCATAGAAACAAAGTAGAATGGGGGTTGGGTCGGGGGCAGGGGGAGTTAGTGTTTCGTGAGTATAGAGCTTCGGTATTGGAGGATGAAGAGTTCTGGAGATTGTACAATAACGTGAACGTAATTAACACTACAGGTAAGTACAGGGTTGTGCACTAGAAAGTGGTTGAGATGGTAAATTTTATGTTCTGTTTGTTTCACCAGAAATACAAAAACAATTGGCCGATTCTACTCAGATTGATTTACTGGGTACTTAGTGTGTGCTAGGGACCCTTGTGTCCTCTGCTGGGATAGAGTAGGGACCACTGGAGGTCTCATCCTCACGGAGCTCATGTAGTAGGAACGACAGACAGCATTCAACGTGCAAATCAGTGAGAAGGAAAACCAGAGCATGGTAAGTCCGCTGCAGAGAACCAGGTGACAGCAGTGACAGGTATCAGGGCCACCTCTCTGAGAGGAGTGAGGTGACCTTAGAGGGGAAGGTGTTAAGCCAACATAAGCAACCAGCCAGTGGTGGTCAGGCTGGCATTGGAGAAGCACAGAAATAGCTGGTTGCTTGTGGGTGATGGGGAGGGTGGTGGGGGCACAGTGAGAAGCGGGCAGGCCGACCTTGCAGGCGGGGAGACCAGGGTGTGGAGAGCAGCTTCATTCCAGGCAGTGGGAAGCTGCTGCATGGGCTTAAGCAGAAGAGGGATGGGCTCCGGTTAGTGTTTTAAAATATGCTTCTGCCTGCCTCTTACCTGGGGAAATGGAGTTTGGCTCCTGGCTCTGTGTCCCTGGCAAACCACTCACCTGTGCAGGTACATGTAGAGGGCGAAGCCTCCATCGGGCCGGGCGCCCAGCAGCACTCTGACCCCACAGTTGTGGGTTTTCCAGATGTGCTGTGCTGGTTTTGTGTGTACATCATGTGATTCTCCTTTGGTTGGGGTGGCGGTGACACGGGAGCAGGAATATTTTAAAGAACAAATTGCAGATGGAAGCAGGTGGTGCTGATACCAGAAACCGTGGGTGTGGGCAGCCAAATTGGAAAATGGGGCCGCTTGACAGAGCTTTGGTTGTTCTTAGCTTCCTTAACGACTGTGGAGTGGAATGAAAAACCTGAGCTGTTCCAGGCAAGTTCTGTTTGGAGGGAAAATGACATCAATTTTACTCAGTTACCGTGTGGAAGAGACAAGCCTCTCTCTGGTGACCAGCAAGACTAGCACAGTGCTAGAGCACTGGCTGGTTCCCACACTCCGGTGGGTGTGGAGCAGGGTGGGGAAGGAGCACTGTTCAACACAGATGACCTGCCCACACCCGGGGTCTCTGCTTCAGTGGGGGCTGGGGTGGACTCCAGAATGTGCATTTCCAAAAAGTGCCCAGGTCATGTTGGTGCTGCTGCTTTGGGGACCCCACTCAGACACTGTGCTACAGAGCATAGCTTTCTCCTGTTTGGGGGTCTTAATAGCAGTGTATGCAACCTGAGAGTGTCACCCACAGGTCCCTGTGTGGCTCTGGGGGGAGGCCTTGGGTCACACAGGTAGGTGGTGCCCTTGTGAAGCCCAGCCTGGCGTGGTGAGCAGCTCCTCTCCTTGTGCCTCCAACCACGGCTCCTTCTCTGGTCCCTGTCTGCCCCTCCCTTGCTGTGTCTCCACATTGCCTAGCCAGAGAAGCCGTAGTGTGCTGCAGGCGGCAGGTCCACCCTGCTAGGCCCCTAGGCTGCCAAGGAAATGTGACAGACGCAGCCAGGACTGAACACTTGCTGGGACGCCACCAGAGCTGGACGCCGGAGACAGAATTTCCAGACGCTTGGCTGCGCTGTTCCCTCCCCAACCAGGTGTCTCCCTAAACATCGTATAGCCGTTGCCTCCAAGACTTCTCCTGAGCATGAGTTTCCATGGGAAAAAAAAGAAGATGAGACTTTGTTACATGTCTTTGAGGCTTGTGCCTTGTGTTTTGTGGCTGTCGTCGGATTGTCACCTGGCTCGCCTGGCTTGGCACGGGACCTCAATTGATTCTGAACGTGCGCCTTGCCCTGTGCTCTGAGCTTTGTCAGAGCCTGTGGTCAGCACCTGGCAGGTGACAAAGTGCTTGAGCTGTGTTCAGGCCTTGGTACCTGCTCTCTTGGACGTCAGTGCCCTAGTTACAAGTCAAGGGGAAATTTCTTCTTTCAAGGCTTGCTAGAGAACATTATTTAGAGCATGAAGCTTTAATTTTTTAATTCGTTAACTTTGTACTTTTAATTGTAGTAAAATACACTTAACATGAAATTTACCACCTGAGCCATTTTTAACTGTGTGATTCAGTATTCTTAGGTTGGCATTGCTGTGCAATCAATCTCTGCAGCTTTTTTATCTTGCAAAACTGAAACTCTGTACCCATTAAACACCTTCCCATTTTTGCCTCCCCCCAGCCCCTGGAACAGGAAACTTTCCCATCCCCCTTCCATCTCTCACCTTTTTAGTGGCATTTGTTCCAAGGGAGGCGACTGAGCTTTGGGCTAATGGTGTATGGAGTGCATGTGGCTCTGAACTGTCATCAGCCCGCCAAGGAGAAAATGGGTGATTTTGACAAGGGAGCTTGTTCCTACAGTTTTGTTCTTCCTGAAACTTGCACTGTTCCTTGCGGTCTTTCCTTTTGTGGCATATCAGAATATGACTGAGGATTGCTTTCTCGTGTTACTTCTTTAAATCTGTAGTATTCCTTAATGTTTTTGGTTTTGACTGGGCTTGGCGTGACAGGCAGTGTTTAGATTGTGCTGTGCAATCTCAGTGAACACTGTGCAACTTGAATTTTCCCCCTCATAACTTCAAGTTTTCATTCTTCCTAATTTTCATGTTTTGAACTGAAATTTACCAGTTTAGATACAATTCTGATGCTGAATATTTTAGGGAAAATTTGAATTACAGCCATTGGATGGTTCTCGAACTATCAAAACAGGAACAAGTTGGGTGCCTCCCCCCTCCTCCCCCAGGCTTGGGGATAGGACATGAATACGTGACTTCAGAACTGGCTTGTGGATGGTCCAGTATTAAGAAAACAACAGCTAGTTGTTCTTGAGGAAAGGAGATTTTGGAAATCACAAAAGTGAGAACAGAACAACTGAATGTGTTCTATTTTTCCTTGTGTGAAAGAATATTACGTCACACAAAGATAGGTTTTTTTTTTTAACTGTAATAATGGTTTTCAAAGAGTAAAATTCGAGCAGTGACACGGCTGATTCGTTTGTCACGGAGATGCTCAAACACTGCATGCCTGGCTGCTAGTGCTTGTGGGCTGTGGGTGCAGCCGTGTTGAGCGGCTCCACTCAGCCTGAGTTGACCCTGGTGATGCTGTCTACCGTGCTTATCGCTTGCTGCTGATGCTGATGTATTGATAACGTGAACACAGCACCTGCCGGAGAAAGTTTTAATGTTCCTGCTGGAAAATTCTCCCTCCTGGGTTATGTCTATAGGTAAAAACCAAGTCGAATATTTAAAAGATTCTCATTCTTGTTCCCTCCAACCTTCCAACTGCCACTACCTTTACTATGCTCTCCGCGTACGTCTCGCAATCCTGCTTTCTCCGCGTTACGGCAAAGGAACTCGGCAGAGTCATAATGACCTGGGGCTCGTCAGCTGCAGTGGGCTTTTTCCATCCATGTCAACTTTGACTCCTTCGCCTTATTCCAGGTTTTCCTTCTCTTCCTCTTGAATCACTTTGCTGTGACTGCTTGATGTTGAGGTCCTTACAATTAAGTTCTGCAACAAGACATGCAAAATTGAGAAAGATAGGTCCTTTTCTGTTATTGCAATTTATTTCAGTGACAAACTTTGGTTACAGTGGGGCTTGAGGGAATAAAGAAGGAACGTGGACCTTTTGGCTGGACAGGGCTGAGTTTGAATCAAGCCATTGTGACTGGCTGTGGGTCTCACGCAGGTGGCTTTACCTCGATGAACTGGTTTCCGTGTTTCCCAGCTGAGAGTAGTGGAGACGCCAGCCTTGGTGGGGTGTGGCAAGGGTTAGCAATGACACAGGCTGGCGTTCAGCAGCAGGCATCTGTCTCCCCCAGCCCCTTCATGAAGGTCGCCTTAAACCCCAAGCATGAAAGCCCAGAATGGAAGTTTTCAGCCTTCTGCCCCTTCTTTTTTTCAAAACCACCTTTCGTATGCGTGGTTTTTTTCTAACCAACTATTTCCAGCTTAGCTTTATCTATATACATAAGCATACTGTATATGTATGTTTGCACACGTGTGTATGATTCTAGAGGTTTCTCTTATATACATTTTTCTTTTGGCAAATCCATTTTTAAGGACATTTTTGTCTTTCCTGGACAACCTTTTAAATAAAATCTGGGTTATGTTTCTCACGTATGTATTTTTTGTTCCAATAAGACTTGATGTATGGACACTGACATTTGAATTTCACATAATTATTCTTTAGTTTTTTTTTTTTTAGTACTGGAAGAGTACAACCTATATTTTTAGTATTGATTTTTAAATTTTTTATGAATGGAATTTGTATTTTAGAACAATTTTAGATGTACAGAAAAATTGATCAGTTAGTACAGAGAGCTGCCATACATAGTTTCCCCATTATGAGCCTCTCATATTAGAATGGCATGTTTCTTGTAATTAATGCACCAATACTGCTACAGTGTTATAAACTAAAGTCTACACTTTATTTCTAGTTCAATATTTTTACATAATCTCTTTTCTGTGTCCCAAGTTCCCATCTAGGATACTACTGTATTTTTAAAATTTTTTATCTTTATATCTTTATTTCTTTTTTCTGTCTTGATAGGTATACAATATGTTTCAGCACCAGAGCCTGGGGATTAAAATTAACATTCAAGTGACCAAGCTTGTCCTGCTACAACAACGTCCCGTAAGTCCCCACAGGCACCTTTCAAGCATGCAGAAAATGTGGCGGGGCCGGAGCTTCCCAATTGCTGTTGAACGCTAAGCGGGGCTCCAGGGAGTTGCTAGTCTCCGTCACTCTCTGTGGCTTTGCCAGTGTGAGAGGAAAGCCAGCATCAGTACCGGAAGCATGGTGTGAGGGTGGGCTGTTGAGAATCTCAGGGAACCCTAAGCAGTGAGCCCACACATCCCCCTCCACTCCCGGAGGGTCTCGTATGGAGTCTCTAGGATAGTGCAAAGCCTGATGGCAAGGTCTCTGGCATTGTGGCTTCCCTTCTGAAACTACATTAGAGCTTCAACCCCAGTTTGTGTCCATGGCAGCATCATTGTCTGGTCTTTCAATGGAGCGCCTTCCCACATGCTGATGTTACCTGCCGAGTCAAGCCATCACCATGAGACTGAGGGAGCATCGCTTGGTTTGGGATACTGTTCTGTTTGCAGAAAAGAAGATGCTTTTTTAAAAACAGCATAGTCTTCACTTGCACCTATATATAAGGCCCCTGATGGTCTCTCTGGATCTATGCCATGTACCCACTAGCATCAGGCTTTTCTTTGAGGGCAGTGAGTCATCAAATGATGTCTCAGTGAGTGACTGCCTCCACCTTAACGTCCTTGTCATAGTCTGGATATAAACTCTGGCCTCCCAGGCGTTTGTGTCTCTAACTGTCCTCTGACTTTTTTTAGGCTAAGTTGTCCATTGGGCACCATGGTGAGCGGTCCCTGGAGAGCTTCTGTCACTGGCAGAACGAGGAGTATGGAGGAGCGCGATACCTCGGCAATAACCAGGTTCCCGGTGGGAAGGACGACCCGCCCCTGGTGGATGCTGCTGTGTTTGTGACCAGGTAAGATGGGATTTGGCCTGTAGCTGACATGTGAGAGGGAAAAGATGTTTCCCTTCAGAGAGGAAATAGGCATGTCGTTAGGAATTCAGGCTTAGAAATCAGACCTTGGGCCACCTGTCTGGGTTTTGGTTTCCTCATTAGTAAGTGGGGGTTAACGGTGGTATCCACCTGAGGTAGGTACGATGCCTGGGCATGTAGCTGTGTCCCTCTTTGTCCCTCCTCCATTGTCACATGGCGTTCTCCCCGCGTGTGACTCTGTCCAGACTTCCCTCTTCCTATAAATACAACAGTCATGGGATTTGGGCTCACCTTACTCCAGTGTGACCACATCTTACCTTGATTCTACCTGCAGTGACCCTTTTTCCACATAGGGTCACATTCACAGGTACTGAGGGTCAGGACTTGGACATTTCTGTTTTGGGGGATACAACTGTTGTATGTCATTGATGTCGATGTGGCTATATCATTTTTTTCTTATGTTTTCAACCCTCTTTGAGAACACTGATTTTTCTTTGGTTTCTTTACTTTAATAACGTAAACAAAATGTGTTACATGTTCATACCAAAACTCTCCCTTTATAAAATGCACAGAAATATTCCTTAATAACTTAATCCATTAGATTAAAAATACCAGTTTTTTATTAGAGTTGCTAAGAATATGTCAACTTTGAATTTTAATGACTTTTTTTAATTTAAAGAAACTACTTCCCAAATTGCGTGCTTGCTTTTCCAACTCTGTGAATTTGGAAGTAAAGTTGTGGAAGGGAGAACTTTGTCATATCTTTAGCTTGGGGACAGTTTGTTTCTCCACAAAAAGGTTTTTTGTTTTGTTTTGTTTTTTGTTTTTTGTTTTTTTTGAGATGGAGTCTCCTCTGTTGCCCAGGCTCAAGTGCAGTGTGACGCAATCCTGGCTCACTGCAACCTCTGCGTCCTGGTTTCAAGCGATTCTCCTGCCTCAGCCTCCTGAGTAGCTGGGATTACAGGCGTGTGCCACCATACCCAGCTAATTTTTGTATTTTTAATAGAGATGGGGTTTCACCACATTGGCCAGGCTGGTCTGGAACCCCTGACTTCAGGTAATCTGCCTGCCTTGGCCTCCCAAAATGCTAGGATTACAGGTGTGAGCCACCACGCCTGGCCCTCCACAAGGAGTTAAATCTCACTTAACGTTTGGTTTTGAGTGAAGAAAGGCTTTTGGTTGCATTTCTCAGGCCATGTTCTGCAAACTCTGAGCCCCGTGATGTCTCAGTCATCTGGGGAAGTTTTGTGACCCCAGCCCCAGACACCGGACAGTGCAGCTTTCGTTCCTTTCAAAAATCCCAGAATAAGCTGGGAGCGATGGCTCATGCCTGTAATCCCAGCACTTTGGGAGGCTGAGGTGGGCGGATCACCTGAGGTCAGGAGTTCGAGACCAGCTTGGCCAACATTATGAAACCCCATCTCTACTAAAAATACAAAAATTAGCTGGGCGTGGTAGTGCACACTTGTAATCCCAGCTACTTGGGAGGCTGAGACAGGAGAATTGCTTGAACCGGAGAGGCAGAGGTTACAGTGAACTGAGATCATGCCATTGCACTCCAGCCTGGGTGACAAGAGTGAAACTCTGTCTCAAAAAACAAAACAAAACAAAAAATCCTAGAATAGACACAATGCCACCACCCATTGCCAAATGGATGCCTGCTCACTCTTGTGGATGGTTCATCGATTGCCAGCCCTGAGTATGCTTTGTTACACATTTCACAGTGTGCTTTGTAGCGTGCCAGTCCCTTAGGAGAACACTTGCTGCTTCTACAGGATATGATTAAATATATAATCCACATATAAGCTCTATCATAGACAATCAGTTATTGAAGAGACATTTTAGAAAAAGTCTGTCTAATAATTCTGATTGTCTATGACATGGCTGATGTACTAGCAGGCACCAGAGACCAAGGGATGAACATGACCTGGCTCATGCTTTTGACCTGGACTTGCCCACTCCAGTGAGCACTGGGAGCCTCCAGGCACCACCTTCCCCAAGAGCAGTGGCTGCCCACACTCACTGGCCAGAGGCCGCTGTTGCTCAAGGCACTTTGCAATGGCATTTGGGGACTGTGAGGCTTTCTGTAGAATACCCTGTGTGCCGCAGCATTCAGGTTAAGGGTACCATGATTTGAGGGTGGATTCGATTTAGAGAGCAAGCAAGAGTCCTTGGGAACCGTGTCTGTGCATGATCATAAGTAAATGGAGCTGATTTTCCAAATGGTAATTATATTTGGTCTGAAAGACTTTCCTAGAGAGGAGCTCTAAACAACGTCATCTGTGGAATATGCAGCTAAACTCCCAAGGTTTCTACTTGGAGAAGAGTTTTCATAAATACTATGGAAAATCTATAGTTTCTGGTGTTTTGCTAAAAAGTAATTAATGGCTTATGGTAATTTTCCCTACATTGGAAAAAGTTTTCTCTCTTTCCTGCTGTTTCCTTTCATTGAGTGGAGAAAGCACTTGTAAGTGGTCTGCATTTGGGGATGAATGGCATTTTTTTTCAGAGGCAGTAAATGTCACCAAGATGACTGTTGACAAGACGTCTGTATTAGCCCTTTTACAAGGAGACATCGGCAGTCATGACGCACCCTCAATGCAAAGATGCTATGAGTTAGACTTTCTTTTCATTTCTTGCCCTCCTAACTTACCACAGAGGAAATATTTTGTGTAAAAATCTTCTTTTCTATACCTCACACTTTTTACAGTAAATATGATATGGTTTTGCTGTGTCCCCACCCAAATCTCATCTTGAATTCCCACATGTTGTGGGAGGGACCTGGTGGGAGGTAATTGAATCATGGGGGCAGGTCTTTCTTGTGCTGTTCTCGGAATCGTGAAGAAGTCTCACAAGATCTGATTATATAAGGGGGTGTTGCCCTACACAAGCTCTCTTCCCCTGCCTGCTGCCATGTGAGACGTGCCTTTTGCCTTCCACCATGATTGTGAGGCCTCCCCAGCCATGTGGAACTATAAGTCCATTAAGCCTCTTTCTTCTGTAAATTGCCCAGTCTTGAGTATGTCTTTATCAGTGGTTTGAAAATGGACTAATACACAAAACAATGGAAAATAACAAGTGTTGGAAGACTGTGGAGAAATTTGAACTCTTGTGCACCATCGATGGGAATGTAAAATGGTACAGCCACAATAGAAAACCAGATGATGGTACCTCAAAAACTCAAAACTGGAGTTACCACGTGATCCCACTTCTGAACCCAGAAGAACTGAAATTCAAGATAATTGAAAGCAGAGACTCTGATATTTGAACACTCATGTTCACAGCGACATTATTCATGACAGCCAAGAGGTGGGAGTGACCTATATGTCCATCGATGGATGAATGGGTAAACAGATATGCTGTATATGTACAAGGGAATATTACTCAGCCTTAAAAAGGAAGGAGATTGTGACACGTGCTACAACATGGATGAACCTCAAGGACAAATACTGCGTGATTCCACTTATGTGAGGTACCTACAGTAGTCAGATTCGTAGAGATAAAGAATGGTGGTTGCCAGAGGCTGGGGAGAAGGGAGAATGGGGAGTTATTATTTCATGGGTACAGAGTTTCAGTGTGGGATAATGGAAGGGTTTTGGAGGTGGATAGCGGTGATGGTTGCATGACAGTGAATTTAGTTAACATTACTGAGCTTTACACTCAATGGTTAAGATAGTAAATTTTATGTTCATGTATTAGCACAATAAAAAAATTCGTAGTAAAAATGTTCTGTTCTAACTAAACACATTGGAGAGGGATCCTAATTGCATGGGAGTGGTTGTGGATGAGGATGCCGGGGGCATGGGCAATGTCCTCATCCAGGTACAGAGAAAACAAGGTTTTGTCAGCCGCAGGCTGCTGGGCTCTGGATGAAGGATGCATTTGGCGTCTTGCATAGCTGTTAGCTGTTGCCAGCCCGGGAGCCTGAGCTTTCTTCTGCATTTTGGGCTGACGCCTTGAAGCTACATGAGCAATCACAGTCCCTCTCACTTGCTGCTGTGGAGCTGCTGGACTGAACAGATCAGTGCACGTCCATCTTCTGGGTCCTCACAGATGTTAAATTGAAGATCTCCTTGAAGGACGGGGGAGGCCGCACTGGAGTCAGGCAGGAAGCTGAGCTGGCCAGGAAGCCTTGTATAATAACTAGAGGTAGAGAGCTGCAATTCCCTAGGTTGGGATAATAATGGGCTGATGTTTTCACAGGGAGATTGGGTGCGAGGCAGCTGCTGCCCTGGAGAAGCTGTCCTTTCCTCCCACCGTAACCCGAGCTGAGGCTGCACGGGCCTGGCTGCGCTTAGGGGCCAGCTTCCAGGTCCTGAGCTAGGACGGGCCAACGTGAGAATTTCCTCCTGTTTAAGGTTCTTTTTTCACCTTCCGGCTGTGGCCAAGCCGGACAGTGTATTCTCCAAGACGTTCCCTGACAAACAGGTGGCTAGGTGGCTGCCGTGGAGGACGTGAGCATGACATGTCTAGCAGGAGCTGCTGAGCCAGAACGGTTGAAGCTGGGTTTTCTGCAGCTGTGTCTGGGGACTTGGAAGGACCCCTGAGTGGACTGGGCCTGGGGTCACACGGAGCCGACACAGAAGCCAGGGCTTAGGGGGCTTCAGCACCTGGGAGGGCTTCACCTTGGGCTCCATATCTGACCCAGAAAGCCGAGAACGCAGAAACTCCTCCCTGAAGTCAAGAACTCCTCCTTGAGCCTGGGCCTGTGCTCCGGGTGAGAGTGCCTGGGAGACGCCACAGCGGACACAGCTGGCCCAAAGCTGCACCACCAGGATCCCTCTGGCCAGACCTTCCCCTCCAGCATAATACCATCTAACTCCTCGGGGCACCCTTCCCTTCACCTTCTGCCAGGGGACCCTCTTGCCAGGCTTTGCGCGTGGTGAAGCCTCAGCAAGTATACATGGAACTTGGTGTTACGCTCCCAGGCTTCCCACGCTCGTGAGGCCATGGCTGCTGGGTAGCTTGCAGGGCCCCTTGAAAGGGTCTGGAAACGTCAGTCAATTAATAAAAGAATTTATTAAGTCCCAACTGTATGCCTGGCTGTGAGTTACGCACAGGATCAGCTGTGTAACTTGTGGTGCCCCATGCAAAATGAAAATACGGACCCTGCGACAGCAGAGTGTTAGCCCAGGGCATGGGTCAGACACCCACAAAGCCAGCCCTGTCATGCAGATCCAAGTCAGCCTCGAGGAATGCACCTTGGGGTTTCAATGGATGTAGGCGCTGGGAGCCAAGTCTAGCCGTCTTTTCATTCCTGAAGTGAACCCTACAGTCCCTGCCTGGGGGTTTGACATGAGTTGGCAGTGGGATGACATAAAAAGTGAGTGCCCCCGATAATGAATGGAACAGAGCCAGGTTCCCTGGAGATAAAGCAGCCCCTGCAGGCAGGTGGCTTGCTTCTTCTCTTCTGAGAAAGGACCTTGAACAGGAAGGATCGAGATTCAGATTCGGCTGACCTTTTCAAGACAGGCCTCTAACTGAGTGTGGCTTTCCCTCCCTGAGCTGAACACACCTCTTCCTCCAGTGAAGCAGTGGGTGGTACCTTGGGGTCTGTCATTTGAGACTGCCTGTTTCCCCTCAGGGCAGCCATTGGATGGGAGAACGCGGGGGGTGGAGTCCTCCTCAGCCAACAGGGCTGGCTCTCTGCAAAATGGTGCCTGCCTTGGCCTTGGCCTGCGGCTTCACTTCTCTTCTGTCAGACTGAGGCCTTGGTCCTTTCTCCCTTTACCCAGCTTAGACAATGGGGCAAAGCTTTAAATATGTCCTGTTCACAACTCTGAGAAACCCTGGAGCAAGGTCCTGGGCCAGCTGTGTGTGTGTGTGTGTGTGTGTGTGTGTGTGTGTGTGTGTGTGTGTGTGTGTGTGTGTGTGTGTGTGTCTGTGTCTGTGTGTGTGTCCATGTGTGTGTGTGTCTGTGTGTGTGTGTGTGTGTGTCTGTGTCTGTGTGTGTCTGTGTCTGTGTGTGTCTGTGTCTGTGTGTGTGTGTGTCTGTGTCTGTGTGTGTGTGTGTTGCTCAAAACACGAGAATTGGGAAGGGTGCTGAATGTTGGGCTGGGGCTAGGTAGGTATGGGGCCAGTGAGCACACCCATGGCTCTTAATTTTATTTGCTTTCCCCTCTGCCAGTGCTGCTTCTATCGCCTATTGCTTCATCTTCTAAAAGGGAGTCTGATGGAAAAATCAAGTCACTAGGCCTTTTCATCTCTTTATGATATTCCTTCTCCATTTCCCTGAAGGTTACCTTGGTTTTGGAGTGAGGTTATGAAAAGTGTGGATCTCAAGCGTTCTTTGGGCCCTGAGAGAAGATGGGTGTGGGGCCTGGGAGGGGCCGTGTCTGGGCCAGGTTGTGGTTCCTCAGCCGGCTGAGTCCTGCCCCAGCCAACCCTCTGTGGTTGATCCCTAACCATGGAAACTTATAAAGAACCATAGGAATGATCCAGTATTAGAAAAGAAGAGCCTAGACCCCTGGTTTCCCCACAGCAGGCCAGATGAACCCCTTGTACTTGCAGAACCAGGGCTGGACCAGGTTTCAAACATCTTTGCTGTCTCACTGGTCCATAGATACCACCCACCCAGAGGATCCTGGGAGCCTTAAGGAATACTGTTTTTTTCCTTCAGCTTTTAAGTTCTGGGGCACATGTGCAGGATGTGCAGGTTCATTACATAGGTAAACATGTGCCATGGTGGTTTGTAGCACACATCAACCCATCACCTAGGTATTAAGCCCAGCATCCGTTAGCTATTCTTCCTCATGCTGTCCCTCTCCTTCCCCCCCCCTCCCCCGGCTGGCCCTGGTGTGTGTTGTTCCCCACCATGTGTCCATGTGTTCTCATCGTTCAGCTCCCACTTTCAAGTGAGAATATGTGGTGTTTGCTTTTCTGTTTCTGCGTTAGTTTGCTGAGGATAATAGGCTCCACCTCCATCCATGTCCCTGCAAAGAACATGATCTCATTCCTTTTTATGGCTGCATAGTAGAGGAATACAGTTTTTAGAAATGACTCTTTGTTGTCTTCTCGTGAAAGCAATACATGGTCATTACAGCATAAAAAACCAGTTGCTGCCCAAATAGAGTAGCTTGGGGAAGTAGAGTAGCTTGGGGAGGCCACTGCAGTTGGATGCTATTGTCTGAGAATTGTCTCTGATCAGTGACTTGGCAAACATCTTCCAAAACATTTTCAGCTGCTGAAAGGAGTCCTTCCAGCAACTGTTATGTATAGAATAGTTCATCTGTAAAAGAAGGTTCTCGTATGGGGTAAGTGGACCTACCCCAGGAAATGTGGATGGATTACTGTTGCCAAACGCTGCTGTTTGTTATCATTCGCTGTGGCCTGTGTCCACTGGAAAAATAACATTGCAGGATGACTACTTGAGGTTAATTCACAGTGTTTTCTACTCCCATTCTTGGGGATACTGCATATACCTGACGATGGCTTTTTTTTTTTTAGGACAGATTTCTGTGTACACAAAGAAGAACCGTGTGACACTGTTGGTAAGTTTAGAGTTGAAATAATAATCTAAGGGGCTGATACACCCTGGGAGAATCTGGAGACTTCCTGATCACAGTGGAGGAGCTGTCCTCAAACAAGCACTGCACATTCTGTTGCCTTCCTTCTTGTAAGTTGGTCTTTGACTTTCCTTTTTTTATTTTCCTGAAATGTTTTGAAGTTATTGATGGCAGAAGGCATCTAGATGAAGGGTCATTAAGGAAGCTATGAAGAGTGACACCAAGGGGAAAAGCTACCAGGCCGTTCCAAGGGGTCTGCAGTTGGGGGTGCATTTGGCTCTGAGCATTTTGGTCACCCAGGCAGGAGAGGCAGCCTGCTAAGTTACACAGTTGTGGTCATGAGATGGAAGCTTAGCAGTTTGTTCTCATGCATGCAAATGACCTTTATTGAGCTTTACCCTAAGAGGTGAAGTGTGACTGTAGATTATAAGACATCCAATCTCTTCCACCTGCCTTGGTGCCAGGCTACTTGCTTTTTAGTGACTAAAGACAGCACTGAAAGTGGCATGCAGTGCTGAGAAAACACCCTTTCCTTCTTCACCTTCCCCTCCTCCTCTCCCTTTCCCTCCCTCATCTTCCCTTCCCCCTCTACCTTCCCCTCCCTCATCTTCCCTTCCCCCTCTACCTTCCCCTCCCTTATCTTCCCCTCCCCCTCTACCTTCCCCTCCCCCTCTACCTTCCCCTCCCCCTCTACCTTCCCCTCCCCCTCTACCTTCCCCTCCCCCTCTACCTTCCCCTCCCCCTCCACCTTCCCCTCCCCCTCCACCTTCCCCTCCCCCTCTACCTTCCCCTCCCCCTCCACCTTCCCCTCCCCCTCCACCTTCCCCTCCCCCTCCACCTTCCCCTCCCCCTCCCCCTTCCCCTCCCCCTTCCCCTCCCCCTCTACCTTTCCCTCCCTCATCTTCCCCTCCCTCATCTTCCCCTTCCTCATCTTCCCCTCCCCCTCTACCTTCCCCTCCATCATCTTCCCCTCCCTCATCTTCCCTTCCCCCTCTACTTTCCCCTCCCCCTCTACTTTCCCCTCCCCCTCTACCTTCCCCTCCCCCTCTACCTTCCCCTCCCCCTCTACCTTCCCCTCCCCCTCTACCTTCCCCTCCCCCTCTACCTTCCCCTCCCCCTCTACCTTCCCCTCCCCCTCTACCTTCCCCTCCCCCTCTACCTTCCCCTCCCCCTCCACCTTCCCCTCCCCCTCCACCTTCCCCTCCCCCTCCACCTTCCCCTCCCCCTCCACCTTCCCCTCCCCCTCCACCTTCCCCTCCCCCTCCACCTTCCCCTCCCCCTCCACCTTCCCCTCCCTCATCTTCCCCTCCCTCATCTTCCCCTTCCTCATCTTCCCCTCCCCCTCTACCTTCCCCTCCGTCATCTTCCCCTCCCTCATCTTCCCTTCCCCCTCTACTTTCCCCTCCCCCTCTACTTTCCCCTCCCCCTCTACCTTCCCCTCCCCCTCTACCTTCCCCTCCCCCTCTACCTTCCCCTCCCCCTCTACCTTCCCCTCCCCCTCTACCTTCCCCTCCCCCTCTACCTTCCCCTCCCCCTCTACCTTCCCCTCCCCCTCTACCTTCCCCTCCCCCTCTACCTTCCCCTCCCTCACCTTCCCCTTCACCTGCCATTTTCCTTTCTCTCCCGTCCTCAGTTATGTCTGGTTTGCTCTTGAGTTCTCATGGATTTCAAATGGAAACCATTCTTTGAGTATAGGCACACAGTGTTTGGTTAATACAGGCACAATGCCAAGGGTGTTTCCAGTTTTCCTTGCCATAACGCAAACCTTTGTTCATCAGGAGGTTGAAATATAGTATTGCATTGCCAGAATCAAAATTGTGAATCGTGTATGTTTAGAATTGTAGTAAAATCGAAGAAAACAGTATAGGTGTGAAAAATATATAATGTTATGAAATTCACATGTTGAAAATCTGAGGTTCTGGTGGGGCCCCAGCAGTGAGTAGCCCCAAGCCTTTGTTCTGGCTCTGCCACATGCCAGCTGGGTGGCCTTGGATGTGTCTCCACTCTGGTTTCTTAATCCATCAAATGAACACTTTGGGTTAGGTGACTAACAAGACCCTTCAAAATCTAATATAATGATAGCTACCATTCATGTCACATTTTAGAGTTTACAAAATGATTTTTAATATATTACACTTCATCGGTCCTCTAACCAGATCTGAGAGCGAGATGTCAAGAAGCAACCGGCCAGCTCCTCCTGCTTTGTTATTTGGGGGCTGTCTCCATGAGGGAATTGCTAGACAAAGGCCGTGTGAAGTATGCTTCCCTGGAGTGCTGGCTGACACAGGCCCAGGTCAGGTTGGGGCCATGGATACTTGTACGGGCTGACCTCTGTCTGCCAACAGGGCTGCCAGGCATGTGCTGTTTCTAGGAGTGGCTGCTCTTTCCTGGGGTTCACGGGTCAGGCTTGGCCATACTACCCATGTCCAGGGGCGCCTCTGCTCCGTGCTCCTCCTGCTTCCTGGCTTTCCCCGTGGAGCAATAGTGTGGCCCTTGTCTGTACTTCTCCCCTGGCAGCCGCTGAGCAAAACAGAGCCCAGCTCTGGCCTCCAGGCTGTGTGTCCTTCAGCACCTGGCACTGGATTGAGAGGCTTGGTCACTCCTGTTGGTTGGTTGATTAAATGAAGAACTGAATGAATGAATGAATGAATGAATGCAGGTGAAGGGACTCCAATGCCAGTGTTCATTAAAACAGTGTATCCAGTGGTGTGGTTTTCTTCCATAGGATTTATAGCTAGCTTTCCGTTTCTTTTGAATATATGAAAGCTTTCTCTTTTGATGGGAATATGCCATTAATTATGATTATATCTTGTGTTCAGGCCCCTGGTGAAGAGCAGGCAGCTGCTTCGAATCAAGCATCTTCTCCTTTCCTAAGCCACATCACCATACTACTTTTTATTGGTTTGCTCGGGCGCCATAACAAAATGCCACACAAACTGAGTGGCTTCAACAACAGAAGTGTGTTGTCTCACAGATCCGGAGGCTGGAAGTCCTAGATCCAGGTGTCGGCAGACTTTGCCTCTCCTCTTGGCCGTAGCTGGCTGCCTTCTCCTGTGTCCCCTTGTGGCCTTTCCTCTGTGTGCACACCTGCATGTTCTCTCTCCTCCTTATAAGGACGCCAGTCATACTGGCCTAGAGCCCCCTCTCTGTGACCTCACATAACCTTAATTAGCTTTTTTTGTTGTTGAGATAGAGTCTCGCTCTGTCGCCCAGGCTAGAGTGCAGTGGCACGATCTCGGCTCACTGCAACCTCTGCCTCCCGGGTTCACGCCATTCTCCTGCCTCAGCCTCTTGAGTAGCTGGGACTACAGGTGCCTGCCACCACGCCCGGCTAATTTTTTGTATTTTTAGTAGAGATGGGTTTTCACCATGTTAGCCAGGATGGTCTCGATCTGCTGATCTCATGATCCATCTGCCTCGGCCTCCCAGAGTGCTGGGATTACAGGCATGAGGCACTGCGCCCGGCCAACCTTGATTAGCTTTTTAAAGTCCTCTCTCTACCTATAGTCACACTGGAAGTTAGGGTTTCTACATAAGAATTTTGTGGGGACACAAGTCAATCCATAGCACTGCTCATTTGATACTTTGTCACATGTTACTAGGGAGCATCTTATGTCCTCATATCCCCTCCCAGGTGCATGCTTCTCACTTCCTTAACAAGAAAGTCTTTTAATGGTGGGGACTGGGTGGAGTCACTGTTCTTCACGTGACAGCTGGTTAGCTGAGGGCAGAACCGGCCTATCTCCTGATCCCCAGTACGTGTTCTTTCTAATACCTCAGTGATTTTCAGTTTCTCCAAGGGAGCTGATGCTTTTTTTTCTTTTTTAAAAAATTAAACTTATATGGTGTTTTATTAGTATATGTTTCTTTTAATGTGTCATATTTTGCTTGTACAGATGATTAAGCCAGTCAGAACAATCGGATGATTCGATGAACAGAAAAGTATAAAAACTGGGGTTATGGCAGTCGTATATTGATCTCAGCATCCAATTTATTTATGGACTTTAAAATATTTTTATTTTGAGTAATTATATAGTCATGATCATTGCCAAAAGAGTACAGCGAGGTCTGTTGTACCTATCACCTAGCTTTGTCCAGTGGTAACCTCTGACATAACTGCAGTACCCTCTCAGAACCAGGAAATGGATGGACCTGATAGAGTGAACTAGACTACAGCTCTTAATCAGGCTTCACTGGTTTCTGCATGCACTCATTTGTTGGTATGCTTTTGTATAAAGTTCTGTGACGTCTTATTACATGGGCAGCTTTGTCCATCCACCATGACAATCAGGAACAGAAGTCCACGGCAGCTGAGATGCCCCCTCGGACTGCCTCTTGAGAGCCACTCCCTGCCACCCTCCCCTTCCCTAACCACTGGCACCCATTTATCTGTATTGCATCTTTATGATTTTCTCATCCCAATATCAGTTTATTTTTCAAATTTTGTTTTGATTGCGCAGAATGGAAAAATAATCTGAGTCATGTAGATGCATGCTTGCCAATGCTAAGAGATTTTCAACAGCTGCCTTGAAACCTCAGGATCCAGCTCGAGCATGAGATGCTGTGTCTTGAGTTCTGTAGGAAAGGAGCTGTCTGGTACCTCGAGGTAACTAGGAAAGCTTTGGGTTGCCAGTGTTGTGTAATTTGGTATATAACAGCGTTTTTTTGTTGTTGTTTTAATTAGGGTGCAGCTCACATCTATGTAAAGAGGGCAAAACTTGATGGATTTTTAATTTATGCTTATACTCATCTTTTTTGGCTCAATCTGGTATTTATTGAAATCATTTTAAAGCAATATCTTGAGTTCTGTTTTAAATCGTGCTTTTTTATACTGTGGTAAAATACACATAACATATGCCACCAGAAGCATTTTTAAGTGTGCATTTCGGTGGCATCCAGTACATCCACACAGCTGTGCAGTCCCATCCCTCTACTCTTGAAACCATAACTCAGATTGAGGTGAAGAATGCGATCAGCCCTCCAGTTCCTTATGGCCTAACCCCCACCCTCAGTAGTCCCCCCAGGGTAACCTGTTATTGTTAAGTGTTTTAAAAATGGTTTTAAATAGATTTCAGATCTCAGTTTGAATGAAGCATTGGAATAAACTCTGAGGCGCTGCGAGAGTTTGGGGCTTCCGTAAAAATACTCTCCCCTGCATCAGCCCATTTGTCTCCACTGCCCAGTCTGCATTTCTGATTGTGAGGAATGAGCCAAGGGTACCAGAAGGGGGCTGCCGCCAGGCTGGGAGACTGGCCTGGAACACAGGCAGCACCTGGGGGAGCTCTGGAAGTGGGGAGGCCACTGACATCACATAGAAGTTAGTGGCAAGGCCTGTCTGGTCCATGTGCCACCACGGCTGGGGAGTGACCTCCATCTCCCCCCAACAGCCCAGGGTCCTGTGGTCTGCCCCTCCCCACCCCACCTGCACTGGAGTGAGGGAGATTCTGGCCTTTGGGCTTCCATAGGAGAGGCAACAGCACCTCCCACGAAGAATGCATGTTGAGGGTAAAGCTTCCCAAAGGGGATCACTGTACTTTAGCCAGGCGGGAGGATGAATGCCAGACAGCCCAAGATGACCGATGCCCACTGCACCCTTCAGATCTTTCGGTGAAGATTGAAACACACGGCTTGCATCTCTAGGCTTCACAGGGGTGCTAGTGATGTAGGCAAAGTTGGCGTTTCCAAGGCCCTGATTCTCCTGAGCCCTGCAGTGCAGAGGCCTCACCACACTTCTCTGTACTGGGTGGATTTGAGTGAGCAGATGAATGGGCATGCTTTCAAAAAGTCACACCAGGTCCAGGCGTGGTGGCTCACGCCTGTAATCCCATCACTTTGGGAGGCCGAGGTGGTTGGATCACATGAGGTCAAGAGTTTGAGACCAGCCTGATCAACATGGTGAAACTCTGTCTCTACTAAAAATACAGAAATTAGCCAGGCGTGGTGGCGGGCACCTGTAATGCCAGCTACTCAGAAGGCTGCGACAGGACAATCATTAGAACCTGGGAGGTGGAGGTTGCAGTGAGCCGAGATCGCGCCACTGCACTCCAGCCTGGGCAACAGAGTGAGACTCTGTCTCAAAAAAAAGAAATTAACACCAGAAGGACCCTTCCTCCTTCCCTCCTGGCACCGATATGGGCTTCTTAGGCTTCGCTGGAATGGGAAGGATAGCAAGGATGACCCCCTTGGGAATTCTGATCTCCACGTTGGAGGAAGTCACTGTAAGGCAGGAGGATCTGGAACAAGCCACCATCCCCTCACTGAGTGGCCCCCACTCTGCACATGTCAGACCTTCTCTTTGTGGGGTGTGCACATTTCCTCTGTTGAATTCTTCATCCAGAGCTGTCTGCTTTCCAGCCACTGTTGTGACATAGGTGCTGTCCTGGGTGAGAAGAGGGAGGTGACAAGACAGGGACTTGGCAGAGGTGAGGTCGTGCCTGCCCTTTGCGTTCCTCTTCCAGATGCATACCCTCTGGGCCTCTCTCTGGCAGTGGCTGAAGACAGCAGCCGCTTCTCTCCAAGCCTGGCTGGCTAGGAAGGTGTCTGAGTGATGCTCAGTGGATGTGGAGCATTGGTTTTCTCCTACCCGTGCCTCCAAATTGAGCTACGGTGGTTTTTGTGCCAGCCTAAATCAAGCTAGTCTTCTTTTTTCCCCTTGCTTGGTCTCCTAATATTTTTTAATTAATGGAAGGGCCTCCCTTTTCGTTGTCCAGTGAGGGGGAGGGGTGATCCTACAGGAGGAAGTGGAGATGTTCCACCGTTGCAGGCTGAAGGCCGGGTTGATGCTGTGGAGGAGCTTGGAGTCTGGTCTGTTCGCTGGGGCCCAGCGGCTGTGGCTTGAGGGTCCCATGGCTTTCCCTGAACTTGGGGAGAAGGACCCCCTCCTTGCGTCACCCCTGGCACTGGTACCACAGTCTCTGATAGGTTTGGGTGGCCTGAGGGGAGCTTGGTAGACGTGCCCACTGCCCTTCGGGTGTGAGGAAGAGCGTGTGGGTGGAGGAAGTGCGGGTGGGGGATATTGCTGGCCAGGACGGTGGTGTTTGGGAACAAAGCATCGGTTTTGGAAATCTGTGTCAGGCCAGCCCACCATGAGGCCACGAAACCAAGAGGAGCTGGGGAACTGGCAAGAGGTGAGGGGGAGTGGGTGTGGGTAATGGACGGTGTTGTGTGCTGGACCTGTTGAGTTTTTATTAATTGAATGTGTCAAAGAGGAAGAGAAGCTGTGAACCCTGTGATGTCATCAGTTAGGTAAGAAAGAAATGCCACTTTTTATGCATAAACACAAACATATGAAAATGGGCCCATCTGACTGTGCTTCTTCCCTTCCACATTGGTCACCCTGTGACCCTTCACTTATCCCAGCCCTGGCGTCCTCGCTGGTTGGTGTGTAGAGCCCTCTGGGGAATTTCCGTCACAAGTGAGCCAGCGTTTTCTGTGTTATAGTGGTGTTGGTACGTCTTCATTCTGTGAGGGTGGTTTTGGGTTGTCAAAAAGAGGTGTCAAAAGTGTTCTTTGCTGGGTGAGGCTGGCAAGTCGTGTTTGAGATACAAAGATACAAATCAAGTTTTACTGGCTAGACCAGCTCTTGGGTTTCTTTGCTTCTTGGGGCTCTCCTATCTGCTTGTTCCACTGTATTGTTATTCCTTGTAAGCTGACAGAAGGCAAATTTCAATTGTGCTTCCAGACTGTGTGTTACAAGTATAGTCTCCAGGCCAGGTGTGGTGGTTCATGCCAGTAATCCCAGCACTTTGGGAGGCTGAGGTGGGTGGATCACTTGAGGTCAGGAGTTCGAGACTAGCCCGGCCAACATGGCAAAACCCTGTCTCTACAAAAAAAATACAAAAAATTATCCGGGTGTGGTGGTGGGTGTCTGTAATCCCAGCTACTCGGAAGGCTGAGGCAGGAGAATCGCTTGAACCCGGGAGATGGAGGTTGCAGTGAGCCGAGATTGTGCCACTGCACTCCAGCCTGGGCGACAGAGACATTGTCTCAAAAAATAAATAAATAAATAAATAAAAGTAAAAGGGCAAACCACTTGAACAGATACTTTACATATACATGGATGGCAAATAAGCTTATGAAAAAATAATATCACTAGCCTGTAGCAAAATGCAAAATTAAAGCTATGATGAAATATGTCTATGGAATGGATAAAATACAATAAAAAAAAAAGTGTAGTCTCCAGACATTGCCTCCAAGGGCAAATGACTCCTTCGAATGAGTAAGTTCTGAAGTGGCTTTCTTCTTACCTAGGACCCATCTCACTTTTGGGCCCTGTTCTGGGCTTATCCACGCTATGTTGTTGGTGTCTACTCTGAGAAAGTTACAAAGGGGAAGGCTTAATTACATATTCGTTGTTCCAAATTAGACAACTTGCAGTGTTTAGCAAATTCATCTGTTTGTCAGAGGCTACCTTGGTATTTATAATTATGCTTTTGACCATATTCTTTGCTTTTTGAGAGGTTTTATGAAAGGTTTCAATTTTGGGAATCAAGTATGCTTACATCTAGCCCTCAAGAGTGCAGAAATTTTTGGCAAGGTTCATTTTCATCATAGTATTAAAAAATAGACCATCTGCTTAAAAGAGGAAAGTCGCATGCTGTTCATTTTAGGGCTTCATATCCCACAAATTCAGCTTGGATTTCTCGGCTGATTGAGTTGCCTGGAAAACAAAAAAGTGGAGGCTTTAGGAAACTAGTTCCCTTTCTCACAGGTTTAGCTTTAAGCATCCGTAGAGTGTTTCCTCCAGAATGCCAGTTAGGTTGTGTCTGATTGTTGGAGAGGGTCTGTGAAAGACTGCGTGTGGGAGCTGTTACGCCTAAGAGAACAGAAGAGGACAAGGACCGGCGATCCCGAGAACATTCCTGCCTTGACCTCTGTGTGCTTGCTCTGTGCACCACTTAGAGATAGTGACTGGGGTGAATAAACATGTAAGTGATGCATGTGTCTTACCCACACACAAATACCAGACACATATGTACACACGTACACGCACACCTTTACGCTCATGCATGCCTGGGGTGCATGCACACACATGGAAGTGTGCGGTGTGTGTGCTTCCCATACCTTAAGGCCTGGCGAGGCTCCATCTATGCCTACAAAATGTGTAAGTTCTCTACCAGCGCTTGTTACATCCTCCCAAGAAGATCCATCTGCCCTGGGAACAACAAAATAAGATCCCACTGCGGGAGGTTTGTGTTTGAGACTTGGCTGGAAGTCCACACTGAAACCAGTTGCCCCAGGGGACCAAGTTCAACTTTTCTTGTTCTTCCTGCTAGGGTTGTGTCTAAGGTTACATAATGGCTGAAATACATTAGAAAATGGTGAAAATATGTAGGTATGTTTTTGCATGGGATGGGCTTCTACCAGCCCTTTGGAGATGTAGAACCAACATTTACTTTGGAACTAGACAGAGACCAACAAAACGCAGGGGCTGTGCATGAATGCCTTTTGGGCTGGAAAGCAAGAGGGCTGAGCAAGCAAAGCAGCTCCCCTTGCAGGGTTTCCAGCCGTGACCTTTCAAATGCAGGCCCAGAGCCCCCTTCATTGTTCTGAATGGGAAAGTAAGTGTCCTGTAAGAGTGTCCTTCCTTGAGGTGGCTGGTGAGTACTTTCCCAGGCCCCTGCCTGCGAGGGCATTCTGAAACAGACCTCCCTTCCAGGTTGGCAGCTGCAAACCTGCACAAGATATTGGTGACATTGGTGTCAGTCCAAAGCCCACTGCCCTGTCATTCTTTCACAGCTTCAGTGTGACAAGAGCAGAAGGAGTGTCTCTTGTTCTCTCAGTGTTTCTGTTCCTGATGGCTGAGGAACCCCTCATGGCAAGCTTGGAATGCAGTTGCATGCTCCATTGCCTTACAGTGCAGCTCTTACTCTAGTCATGCAATTCGGAGTCAGCCTGACCCTTTATTGGGTTTGTTAGAAACAAACCAACAAAGCCCTCCCCGAAAACACGAGGGGGAATAGAATCATAAATGGAAACTAGGCCTTGAAGTGATGCCTCCTCTGTCACTGTGAGTCCTGAGGAGCTCTTATAGCCTGTGTGCTGCCTGTTCATAAACAGCCTGCACTCGGTGGTGCAGGAGAGGCAAGGAGAGCAGGTACCATCTGTAGCCAGTGCCATTGAAACAAGGCTCCTGCTCCGGTTGGAACAAGCCGAGGAAATCGCAGGCTGAGAGCCAGGGAAGGGCTCCCTGTACAGTGGCCCTCAAGGTCCTGTTTACTACCTGCAGGGGCCCTTCATCTCCATGATAAAGGCTGAGCCCATCACCAGGTGCCACCCATGAGAAGCGGGGACAGGCATGACTCTTCTTTATGAAACCATCGGATCTCGTGAGACTTATTTGCTATCACCAGAACAGCACAGGAAAGACCTGCCCCCATAATTCAATTACCTCCCACCAGGTCCCTCCCATGACACGTGGGAATTATTGGAGCTAGATGAGATTTGGGTGGGGACACAGCCAAACCGTATCAGTAAGTCACTCAAGGACAGTGGTGGACAAGATTGGCTCTGCAGTTAAACCTGCATTCGAATCTTGCTTGTCCACCACTGTCGTTGGACTTACTGATACAGTTGGCCTGTGTCCCCACCCAAATGTCATCTAGCTCCAATAATTCCTACATGTCATGGGAGGGACCTGGTGGGAGGTAATTGAATTATGGGGACAGGTCTTTCCTGTGCTGTTCTGGTGATAGGGAATAAGTCTCTTGAGATCTGATGGTTTCATAAAGAGGAGTTCCCCTGCAGAAGCTCTCTCTGGCCTGCCACCATGTAAGATGTGACTTTTCTCCCCTTTGCCTTCCGCCATGACTGTGAGGCCTCCTCAGCCATGTGGAACTGTGAGTCCATTAAACCTCTTTTCCTTTATACCCAGACTCTGGTATGTCTTTATTAGCAGTGTGAGAATAGACTGATACACTTACCTAATATCCCCTGCTCTGTTTTCTCATCTGGAAAATGGGGATAATAGTATCTAGGGTTGTTGTGAGGGTTAAAGCGGATGACTGATCACACTCATTAGGATGACCACTTTCATTTCATTTTGTTTTGTTTCATTTCTTTTCTTTTTCTTTTTTTTTTTTTTGTTTTTTTGAGATGGAGTCTTGCTCTATCACCCAGGCTGGAGTGCAGTGGCAGGATCTCGGCTTACTACAACCTCTGCCTCCCGGGTTCCAGCAGTTCTCCTGCCTCAGCCTCCCACATAGCTGGGATTACAGGCATGCGCCATTACGCCTGGCTAATTTTTGTATTTTTAGTAGAGATAGTGTTTGACCGTGTTGGCCACACTCGTCTGGAACTCCTGACCTCAGGTGATCCACCCTCCTTGGCCTCCCAAAGTATTAGGATTACTGGCATGAGCCATGGCACCCAGCCAGAATGACCACTTTCAAAACCAGAAATAACAAATGTTGGCGAGGATGGAGAGAGATGGGAACCCTTGTGCACTGCTGGTGAGAATGCAAAATGGTGCATCTGCTATGGAAAACAGTATGGTAGTTTCTCAAAAAATTAAAAAATATGATTCAGGAACTCTACTTCTTGATACACTCCCAAAAGAATTGAAAGCAGGGACTCAGATATTTGTACATCCATATTCATAGCAGCACTATTTACAATAGCCAGGATGTGGAAACGTCCCAGGTGTTGATAGAGGGGTGAGTGGATAAACAAAAATGTGGTCTATCCACACAATGGAGTATTACTCAGCCTTCAAAAGGAAGGAGATACTGACACATGCTATAATATGGATGAACCTTGAGGACATTATGCCGAATGAAATAAGCCAGTCACAAAAGGATGAATACTGAATGAAGCCACTCACTTGAGGCACCTAAAGTGGTCAGATTCATGGAGACAGAAAGTAGGATGGCAGTTGCCAGGAGCTGAGGAACGCGGTCATGGGGAATTTGTGTTTAATGGGCAGAGTTTTTTAGTTGAGGAAGATGAAAAGTTCTGTAGGTGGACGGTGGTGATGGTTGTACAACAGTGTGAAGGCACTTAATGCCACGGAACTGTACACTTAAAATAGGTAAGATGGTACGTTTTATGTTATGTATACTTTCCATAATTTTTTTAAAGAAGTAAGATGAGAGAGGGAGCAGTGTTGTGAATTTTATTTTCTAGCACTTCTTTGAGATTTTGTCCAAGAAAAATGATCAGGATGGGAGAAGAACAATGCCCAGCAAAGGGGCTCCTCCTGCCTTCTCCCCTGGGAGGTGAGGGAGGAGTGATGAGACACAAATAGTGCAGGGTTTGAGGGTGGTGTGTGCAGGACGGGGAGGAGAGGTACCGCCTAGGATGGGAGAGGCTGCAGTGTGTGGGAGAGGATGGAGAGAGGAGGGGGCATTTTAAGAAGTGTCACCAGGCGGTGAATTAGAGCCTTTTGAAATGTTCTTAAGGACATGCCAGTAGAGATTAGGGTGCCTTTGCAAGTTTCTTTTTTGGTTGCTAGGCTATGCATCTTTGGCTTAAACTCCAGGGCCAGATTGGACCATGCGGGCACTGAGACTTACTGAAGTTACCGCTGATGTTTTTGGACAACAGACAGTCCTCATTTGCATCTGGCATTAAAATCAGCGCTTTAGAGTTGAGCCAAGAGTTCGTTTTCCCAGTGACTGCTCGGCCGCTGGACTTACGGTGTAAAGAGCAAGGTCAGTCATGCCGAAGCCATTGCAGTGCTTGGAATTAACCACAAGGGCAGGATGCGAGTGACCCTCCGGAGTCAGAACTGCAATTTGAGGGAGAATGTTTGTTTGTAGCTTGCGTGTTTCAGGCAGTCCCCCAGGCTCCCGTGCTCTTTGTGAGTTCATTAATTTGAAGAACCTTAACCCTCCCTTGTGAAATCTCAGTTTGGCTCTGAGTTTTTAACCTCAATTTCTACAGATATGCAGCGTAAGTGCTTCAGGAACGGGAAGGAAGGTTATGTCAGGGCGATCTGTTGGTCTGCTCTACCAGAGACCGAATCTGGGCCTGGCTACTATTTAGGACTTCAGTTTAAGCAACCTTCGGAGTTACTGGCATAGACGACTTGGATTAGAAATTCCTCACAAGTGCTGTTGTGCTGAGAGGGAGCTTGAGTGACGTATAGGAAAGGGCTGAGTCATGGTTGACAAGAACTGAATCATGGTTAGGAAAGGCCTGAGTCATGGTTAGGTGAGCTGAGTCAAGGTTAGGAAAGGGCTGAGGGCCAAGTGACTGCCCTCTGCCTGGTGGAATGGGGTGGAAGTGATACGAGCTATTTCTAGGCCTGGCCCAGCATCCATGAATGGCACCTGGGGGCTCTTTCTCCATTGGCCAACTGGCTGAGATTGTCCACAGAACTGGCAGCCATGGCCCCTGAAACATTGGATGTTACATGAGTGAGAAGTAAAGTGTGTTGAGACACTGAGATTTGAGGCTTTGTTTGCTAAAGAAATTACTGCAACAATCAGAAGTGCTAGTGTGTGCATCTACAAGATCCTGCCCTTGAAATACTTCGAGGTCTCAAAGCGTTGAAGACTTCCATCCCTGTGGGGACTAAGAGGACAGTGGCCCTATCTCTACGTTCAGGCTTACAGAACAACTTTGGCAGGTGACCTGCCAGGGTGTGGTGGAATGAGGGGTAGAGCCACAATCTTGAGTGATTTTTACTGAAGAATTAAAAAGTAGTCTTGGACTTGTAGGGGAAGAAAATTTAACTTTTTACTCCACCCATATTAAATTCATTGGCTGGGACCCTGAAAATAAGACTGACAGCAACAGCAAAAAAAGCCAGATAGGCCAGGTGCAGGGGCTCACTTCTGTAATCCCAGCACTTTGGGAGACCAAGGTGGATGGATCACAAGGTCAGGAGTTCGAGACCAGCCTGACCAACATGGTGAAACACCATCTCTACTAAAAATACAAAAAATAGCTGGGCTTGGTGGCGGGCACCTGTAATCCCAGCTACTCAGGAGGTTGAGGCAGGAGAATCGCTTGAACCCGGGAGGCGGAGGTTGCAGTGAGCTGAGATCCTGTCACTGCACTCCAGCTTGGGCAACAGAGCGAGACTCTGTCTCAAAAAAGAAAAGCCAGATTAACAAGAGAAAAACAAACAGAAGTTGAGTATGAGCTGGGAGCGCTCAGCAATGAGGAACACAGAGGGGTGATTAGAACTTGGCCTTATACCGTGTCTTGACAAAGAATAATACATTCTTAGAAGTGACAAGATGAAAGAAAAGGACTGAGTTCTGGGTGGCAGATTGTGGGAGGGTCAGGTGTGGGGGAACTGCTGGAAGATGAAGGCTCATTACTTGAGTTTGTCATGTAGATTCCTCAGGTGCCCTCTGGACTGATGAGGGTCTGGGGTTCTCTCCAGTGATTAACTTCTGTTCTTCCTGGTAGAGGAGTGAGGGGAGCACCTTTACAAATTTACGTCTTGCTCTTTGGCAGAGAGTGGGAGGACAGAAAGCTTTCTTGTACCTGCTTCTTCTCTGTTGCTTTCAGCTCAAAATAATCCTTCGGCCACAGTGGCATATGTTGCTACCCTTCAGCCTTTGCTGTGGTCTTGGAACACATTCCTGACATTGCTGAAGGCATCTGGGGCTGAGGAGGAAGAAGCAGCAGAGAGATTGCTGCTCCTTGAGAACAGGAGTCACTTAGGCCTGGGGATTGGAAAGGTGCCTGCAGCTCTGGTCTCTGGTGGCAGTCTGGGTGCTGACCAGCAGCTTCCCAGTCTCCATTAAGGGCCCAGAGCCAGCCTTGGGCTTGAGGTGGGGCCCGTGGCCCCTCCTGAGCAGCAGCTGGTTACAGAAATGAATACAGTGATGACTGGACACCTCCCATGCTGATCCCGGTACATGTGGAGCAGGCTCACTGATCTGCTGCACAGCCTGGATTGTTGGGGTTGGGCACATTCTGGCTTTGCTGTGACTGGGGGAGAGACAGACATCTGGTTGCAGGACATCAGGTAAAGGTTTTCACCTGGAGACCACCTCCTCCTTCACTGGCTGAGGGTGGAGGGTGATCCTGAAGGTGGGGCGTGGCGCACATCTTTCCCCAGAGGGCTCACCATCCCTCCACTCCAGGGGTTGTAAGGCCCTGATGGAATTCCCACCTGACTTCTTTGTCAAATCAACTGCATAGGAGTGGCATGTGTCCATGTCCACCTTCCTCCTGGCCACACCATGTCCCTTCTCTCTGAAGTGCCCTGGACTGTGCTCCAGTAGCACCAGGCAGCTAGGGGAGCCTGGTGGCTCATTAGACGTCAAAGCATGGCAGGAGGCAGCCTCTGTAGCTCCAGAGCCCGTCTCCAACACTTCCTCCTGCAACGCTGGAGAGAGACCCCCTTCTCATTGCTTCCACAAAGGGTAGCCTCTTCTTGCCGCTCCCCCGCTCAGGGGCATCCACACAGTCCAGCATCTCACAGGCCTGGGAGCGGTGCCGAGATCTGCACCTTCTTTTCCCTTAGCCTTGGAGAGCTGAAGAGCGTTGCTTTCAGCAGGGTCGACTGCGGTATCCCTGCACCAGTCATTATTGACAGGTAGGAAAGACCACAACCAGCGCCGCTCCTCATCCCGTGCTTGCAGGAGTGATGAAAGTGAGACTGAGAACAGCTACCATCTGTTGAGAACGTTATGGTCTTGGGTCATTTAATCTGCACAACAGTGTGTGGGAGCTGCTGCTGTTCTTTCCATTCTGCATGTGGGAAAACCGAGGTGCAGAGAGGGAGATGTCTTGCCCGAAGGCACACAGCTTGTAAGCAGCAAAGCTAGGCTCTGACCCCAGGCAGTTGGGTTACAGTCTTTCCTTTCTCACATTTCGTTTTCTTTTTTGAGACGGAGTCTCGCTCTGTTGCCCAGGCTGGAGTGCAGTGGCGCGATCTCGGCTCACTGCAAGCTCCATCTCCTAGTTCAAGTGATTCTCCCACCTCAGTCTCCCGAGTACCTGGGGTTACAGGCACACACCACCACGCCTGGCTAACTTTTATATTTTTAGTAGAAACAGTGTTTCACCTGCTTCAGGTTGGCCAGGCTGGTCTTGAACTCCTGACCTCAAGTATTCTGCCCTCCTGGACCTCCCAAAGTGCTGGAATTACAGGTGTGAGCCACCACACCCTGCCTTTCTCGCTTTTTGATAGCATTTTAAGTGAGGCATCATTATTCCTGTGAGCAGATGGGGAAACTGAGGCTTTAAAAGAATACATTTCTTGTCTGAAATTATGCCACTCACGAGTGACAGAGCTGGGATCAAACTGTCTCACAGCAAAGCCTGAGGGCTTAACTCTGGTTTCGTCTGCCAGACCTGTGCCCATTCATTCTGTTCTTGGCAGGTATTAAATTCCCATCGTTGCTTTTACCCTGTGTTTTCTCCTTTGCTGCATCCATCACAGGTTCTGTGTTCAGGACGGATCTTGGTCCTCACCGACATTGTGCTTTTCCGTCATTCATACTCAGTAAAACTCTGTTGAGTGCCTACTGTGTGCCAGGCCCGGCTCCAGCCCTGGGGACACTCAAGGCACCAAACAAAGGCCGTTGCTCTTGTGGGGTGATGTTTTAGTGGAGGGGATGCAACTCATGTGAAGTCAGTAAGTACACTCTAGAGTGTGGATGGAGGCTGGCGATAAAGGGAACATGGAAAGCAGATAAGAAGGGTGGGAAGTGGAGGGGCTGGGACCTGAAATTTTACCTGGAGTGGCCAAAGGCTTTGCTGAGAAGGTGACATTTGGACATTACACTCATTTGCAACCCATTTGCAGGCCAGGGCCATTAGAAGTGTTGAGGTTGCCTATGCCAACACTATTAATTTCTGTGAGCAAAGGCAGGGTCCCCACCATGGACAGCAGGGTGAGTGGCTGTCCCACAGTGGGAGCAAGCTGGGTACCCCTGGGCCCACTCCGTCTTTGCTTCTTTTTTGCAGGGCTCCTAATCAGACCTGGATTTGAGTCTTCCTTCTGCCATTTCCTTGACCTTGGGCAAGTTACTTAAGAGACTTAGTGTTGGCCGGGCGCAGTGGGCTCACACCTGTAATCCCAGCACTTTGGGAGACCGAGGTGGGTGGATCACCTGAGGTCAGGAGTTTGAGACCAGCCTGGCCAACATCGTGAAACCCTGTCTCTACTAAAAATATAAAAATTGGCCAGGCGTGGTGGCATGTGCCTATAATTCCAGCTACTTGGGAGGTGGAGACAGGAGAATTGCTTGAACCTGGGAGGCGGAGGTTGCACTGAGCTGAGATTGCACCATTGCACTCCAGCCTGGGTGACAGAGCGAGACTCTGTCTCAAAAAAAAAACAAAAACAAAAAACCTCAGCGTTCCTCCTTTCCCTACTTGTGTATTGAGACAGCAGTGTCTTCCCCACGGGACTGCTGTGAGGCTTGCCCATCGAGTCCCTCCTGCACAATGCCTGCTCTGTGAATCTTGTCCTTGTGTCCGCTCAGCCTGCCCCAGGACATCATGCCCAGCCACCCTCTTCCTGTCGTCGTGTGGATCTCCTAGGGAGGGTGCCAGGACAGAGCTGCTCAGCCAGGGCAGGGCTGGGGCTTCCCAGGGGTGAGTCCTAATGTAGGCAAAGGCAGGGAAGTGAGACCCCAAAAGCAGTTAAAGCAAAGAGCAGAAGCCCAGGGGCCTGAGGCTTACTGAGGGAGAGCCTCCTGCCTGCCTGGTGCTGTACTCAGACCTCGGCCCTCACATGGAGTCGCCTCCTGTAGGTGCCAGTTCACAGGTGAAGGCTCTGAGGCTCCTCACCGGGCTGTGTAGTAACACGATGGTGGAGCTGGGAGGAACCTGGCTGGCCCGACACCCCAGTTAGGCTTGTGCTGAAAGGGTAAGATGTTGCAGGGGCAGGGTTGTGGGGGCCTGAGGAATCCGGCTTGCAGCTTCAGATTTGAGTCTGAGGATCGTGGGAGCTACTCCAACTGAGCTGATCTCATGTTGTGCAGAGATGAGAGGAGAATTGAAGCTGGGAACCATGGGATTCAGCCATAGAGTTCCCTCCTGTGACAGACCCATTCCTGGCTCTGTTTTGGGGGAAGAGGAGAGGGAGCATGGAACAGGTAGTTGGTATTTCTTTCTTTTTCTTTAGAGTCAGGAGTCTCACTCTGTTGCCCAGACTGGAGTGCAGTGGTGCAGTCATAGCTCACTGCAGCCTCGACCTCCTGGGCTCAAGCAATCCTCCCACTTCAGCCTCCTGAGTAGCTGGGACAAGAGGCACGCACCACTATGCCCAGCTAATGTTTTTATTTTATGTGGAAACAAGGTCTTACAGTGTTTCCCAGGCTGGTCTCAACCTCCTGGCCTCTAGTGATCCTCCTGTCTCAGCCTCCCAAGCTGCTGGGATTACAGGAGTGAGCTACTGCCGTTTTTTGTTTTGTTTTGTTTTTTGGTTTTTGTAAAGATTTAAAGAGGGTCCATGTTAGCTGTTCAGTGTTAGTAAGAGGGCTTCCTAGATTTACATGCCTCTGGATCACGTGGAGGACTCCTTTAAACATAGCCGGCTGGACCTCACCCCAGATGTTTGCATTCGGTGGGCCTGGGCAGGGCTATGGATGCTGCTGGTGCCGGTGTGAGGGCCACACTCTGAGAGGCCCTGCCTTATTGTGGCTGGGGGTCTGTTCTTGTTAGGGTTTTTTTTTTTTTTTTTTAATGTCGTGGGTGACATGAATATAGGGCAGCTCTCTCAATGTAATGTTTACTGTCATTTCATGATTATTTGTGCAAATATCGTAGACATTTACTTTTTTTTACAAAAAGCAGTGATGATGGAAATTTCCGAGTTACTTCCTGTGTTCTCTTGCTCTGAGTCTGTGTGACTCTGGCGTCTGACCCAAATTAGAGATGGTAATTGAGTCACTGGTGACTGTGGATGTCTGTGATCATTAGGATATTGACTGTCATGCAAGGAATCGAATTTACCCCAAATGTTCAGCCACCTCATCAGATTTTCCATAAACTTGATGTTGGTATTTAAGAGAGGCAGGAGGAGTTGTGGTTTTGAGCCTGGCCTCTGCCTGGTTCAGATCCCAGCTCTGCTACCTAGAGTACAGCCTAGGCAATTCACTTGTCCTCATGTTTCCATTTCCTGATCTGTGGATTGAAGGTAATAGAATGAGGTAAAGGGCCCAGAACTCATAATAAATGCCCCATCATCATTGGCTATGTTGTTCTTGTTTCAGTGCCCCCGGCACCTTTTGATGTCAGAGAGGGCCCTGGAAGTCCTCTGTGGTGGTGTTTGGGAAGAGAGCTCCCCAAAGCGAATGGTTCTCAAAGGGTGATCCCAGACCACAGCATCAGCAAAACCTGGGAAGGTATGAGGAATGCACATTCTCAGCTTCCTCGGGGTCCTTCTGGGTCAGAGTCTCTAAGGTGATGCCGAGCATCTGTGATTTGGCAAGCCTTCCGGAGATTCTGACACACGCTTAATTTTGAGAACCACTGATCTGAGTCTTGGTGGGCAGCGCCTGAGACAGGAGGGCATGGACGACACCCGAGAGACGGGAGGGCTCAACTCTACTGGCCGTATGTGTGTGCATGGTGTGGGGTGGTCGGGGAGGTCAGTTTGGGGAGGATCTTTGCATGCTCAGGAAAGCCAGGTGCCCAGCAGCTGTGTAAGTAACCAGAGGGCCAGCACTGCACAGGCCCTTGCCTGCCACCAGCCCTACTGACATTCTTCCCAGAACAAGCATGACGCATGGCTTTTCTAGCACATGGAATCCTGGTCACACCACTGCTGACAGAAGAGGCTTCTGATAAAGGCCATTTCTCCCTTCCATTTCTCCCCGAGCACCTCCTGCATCCTATCTCATCGTGGGCCCGCGTCTGCCTTCCTGTTCTCGAATCGCTGAGGCAGGAGTCATGGCCCAGCACTGTTATCCCTCTTCCAGTGGTATTCTGGGGTTTTATTCCGTGAACATAATTACCTTGTTTTTCTTCTTAAGCCAATTCAGCTTATTCATGCCTCTTCCCTCATGTTCCCGCTGCCTTTCTCTTGTTTGGTTGCACAATATTCCAGATATTTTCTATTGTCTCCTCTACCCCGTGGTTACAAAATCAAACAGGGCAAAACAGCTGTGCATAGGCTGTGGAGGGGGCGCCTTGGGAGAAGCTGGGATGGCCCCTTCCTTTCCACCCTGGCTCAGCTGCTGATTAAATGGAAGGTTTCCCGGAGAGGCAGCAGTCAGAGGAGTGGTCGGGGAGTCCCTGGGGCTGCCTTACGGGCTGGTTGCAGCGTTTCCTCTGCCACAGAGCTGCGAATGCCAAGGTAAACATAAGTTTTGAGATAAAGTGGAAACCCCAGGAGGTTTTCATCCTAGAAGAGGAAGCAATAAGACAGTCACGTGTTGGACCAAGGAGTCGTTTTCCCCCAAACCCAGCTTTGCGCACCCTGTGTGGGAAAGTTGGAGGGAATTGGAAAAGCAGGGATTATGGAGGGGGCCAAGGAGACAAGTCACAGAGTGCAAGAAGGGGCTTGAAGAGGCAGCTGGCTCTGCTCCTTCCCAGTATGTGACTGTGGGCCCGTATTCTTCATCTTCCTTACTGGTGGCATCAGGACTGGACTACCATATGCCAGGCGGTGTCCTGGGGATCAAATGTGGAACGAACATAATGCATTTGGCACAGTGCCTGTCTGCCTCGTGGAAAACGGTGGCTGCGAGTTTTATTAGCTCTTTCTAGTAGTCGACTGGCTGTTGTACTGTCTTTGTTTCTGAAGGTGCCCGATACACACTTCTAATCCATCTGCAATGCCTGTCCACTCCACCTCCAAAATATATTCTCGATCAGACCTCTTTGAACCACACCGGCCATTCCTCCCACGGTCCAGGCCTGTGCTGCCCTTGCCTGCTGGGTCTCCTCCCTGCCACGGAGCTTCCTCTTCAACAGTTTTTTCTTACATGACAGGCAGAGGGTTACTTTTAAGCCGTAAACCAGATCATGTGGGTTCCCTGCTCAAAATCTTCTAACAGCTTCTGAAGACACTTAAGATAGAACTGACAGAACAGTAGGACGCCCAGGACATGTGGCCCAGGGTTCTCCTGCCGACCTCTCTTCCTGGTGCTCACTCCCGGGAAGCCACATCTGCCTCAGCCTCCTCCTTCCCTTGCCAGGCTCGCCTCCATCTCCAGCTTGGCACCCATTCTTCCTGGGCCCAGCACACTCTCCCCCTGACATCTCCATAACTCGCTCTCTTCCCACCTTTAGGTCTCTGTTCAAGAGCATCTCCTCAGAGAGACAGAAGCGGCCTCTCCATTTGGTTATCAGTTATTGCTGGACATTGCATGTTTCTCTGTTCTTTTCCTGTGTGATGGGAACGCAGACCCAGCATCTTCACGCCCCCACTGTGTTCCCATCGACTGCACATGAGAGATGCAATGAGTTTTATTAATACAACTGATTTCACTAATCAAAACATTTAAACATATTTTTCGAGCTAATAAAACTTGCCCATCTGTCCTGTAATGGTGTTTGGAGAGACGAAGGACTCAGGACACAGTGCTAGGGAATTTCCAGTTCCGTTTGTGACTCCGGTTCACCATCTTAAAAAACGGCGACTTTTATGACTTTTCAGCGAGTTAGTCGTCTGTATTTTTTTTTTTTTTGAGATGGAGTTTCACTCTTGTTGCCCAGGCTGGAGTGCCGTAGCACAATCTTGGCTTACTGCAACCTCCGCCTCCTGGGTTCAAGCGATTCTCCTGCCTCAGCCTCCTGAGTACCTGGGGTTACAGGCGTCCGTCCCCATGCCCGACTCATTTTTTGTCTTTTTAGTAGAGACGGGATTTCACCATGTTGGGCAGACTAGTCTGGAGCTCCTGACCTCAGGTGATCCACCATTCTTAGCCTCCCAAAGTGCTAGGATTACAGGCGTGAGCCACCGCGCCCGGCCTCTTCTGTACCATTTAACACCCTTTTTCATCTGTGCGGTAGATAGAGGAACCTCAGATTCAACCCATATTTACTGAATACCTCAATACTCTCCCTTTAAAAACTGACATTGGGCAGTGGACCTTGGAGATTCACGGCGTTCCTCCTCTGGGGTGGAGTGTGAGATGGCCTCTGCCTGTGAGAACTGCTGCAGTGGAATCAATCTGCACCACCTCCAACCGAGACCTGAAGACGCAAATTCCATGGTGTCAGTGCAAAGAACTGTGAGGAGACAGTGAGAGGAGGGCCTGGGCAGGGTGTCCCGCATGGGCCAAATGGCCAAGTCACTCCTGCTATTCAGGAAACAGGCTTGGTGGGGTCACATAACTTGTCCACTGACACAGAGAGGAAGACTTCAGTTCTGGTGACTTGGTGTCCTGCACTTACCGACAGAGCCCTTTGTGGCTGCCCAACGTGAGACCTTCGTTGCCGTCAAAAGGAGGGGAAGGGAATAGCCCATCGGGCATCTACGTCCCACCAGCGTGCTTCACGTTAAGAAGAAGGTGGGTTTACTGGGAGGATGTGTCACCTCTCTGCATGACTTGATGTGAGTCTGGGAACACCAAGTGTTCATTCCATGTCTGGCACTATTTTCATCTCCATCAGGCTTTCAGAGCCCAGGGCTGATGGGTCCATACCCGGGACTTGAACCTCACGTCTGCCTTGAGGGGAAGGAGAGGAGTTGGGGAGGTGCTGGCAGGGGGAAGCCCACCTCCCACCCTGGCTCCATGCTGCAGGCAGGTGTCCTAACCGGGTGGATTGGCTTCCGCTGCTAGGCCAGGGTTAGCCTAGTTCTGGTGAGGAAAGTTCTCCATTCTGAGCCTTGTAATGAAATCTGGAGCTGCCTCTGGCCAGGTATCCCCAACCCAACCCAATTTTTCTGCCTATCTCATTGGAAGTGTCAATTTCTTTATTACTTAAGCTGAGGAAAAACAGGTCTTGACACTAAGACAATTCAAGTGGGGGCAAGGTCGCCGCGATTCATTTTTGTTACTCTGTTGAGTTCTAGAGTAAGTATAATTCACAAGTAAAATGAAGGTTCAGGAATTCGATGTGGAGACTAAGGACGATGCCAAGATTTATTCTGTGTCTGTGCTCAGCCCAAATTGGGCTCAAAAGGAAGAAAAAGGATGAGGAATTTCTACACATCATTCACTTCTCCTGGGGATGAGGGTAAGATGACCTAATACAATCAGGTGTGAATCTGAGGCCAGAAAATGCATACCCAAAGCTCAGAAGGAGGCAACAGACCATCGAGACCCTTTTGGACAAGACTGAGTGAGTTCAAGAAAAACCGGCACCTGACCAGCCAAGTAGGTGATTCCAAACTCCCTCCTGCCCTGAGAACCCTTGGACACACCAGGAAACTACACATTGTGTGACATCAGCTTGGGAGAAGGCCTTTTTATCCCAAGTCTGATCAGCTTCTGTAACACTTAGAAAAATGATTTGATTACAGGCGGTCAGTGGAGAAGGAAACAGATCACCATCAGTAACTGGCCAGGATTCTTTTCTTCCTCATTCATGGTCCCTGTCAGGCCAGCGAATGGGAGGTGCTGGTTGTTCCTGTAGGAAGGCAGTTATCCCCTGTGGATTCCAGTGGCTGGTTTATGAAATAAGAAGCTTATGCACACTGGGAATTGTCTTTAATGAAATGAGAATTAGCCAGAGAGTTAGACGTAGGGGTCATTGCCAAGAGGAATTACACTGAAGCCTCAATTAAAATTTCCACTGGATTATCTGATAAGTAGTTGTGCCTTTGGTATTTTATTGTCTTTGACAAATGGCATGAGTTCAGAATTTGAAGCAACGTAGGCCATAACATAACACGGTCCTGAAAATAATGAGGCACACCATTGCTAGATACAAAGTACTTAAATTCCCTGATGGAAGTATTTATTTTAAAGACTGCTTTGGATTATCTCCCTCCCAGGATGTGCAGGCGCTCTCTCTGTGTTCTGATGGGGTTGCCAACTTCACAATTCCTTTTGGTGCCAACAGAGTTCTCAGTACCGGGTGGAAAGGGTGGCTGCCGTCCAAGACATACCTTGCTTTATTGCTAATCCCCCTGTCTCCTCCCCCGTGGGCTGTTCTTGTCCCCTGGCTGCTGGGAGACAGAGTGATGGCTTCCTTATTGGGTCCCCCGGCAGTCCCGACACCTGTTTCAGGAGGTGTTTGGTATCAACAGTGGACTTTGCTTCTCCCGCTAAGATATGTTTCCGAAGCTAGGTGTGTGTGTGTTTAAATTCATTTTTATAATTTTCTTTCTTCCAAGCATTGTCGTTACCCACTATTGGTGCCTTCATTTAAACAATAAATGCTTTCATTCAAAATGCAGTACTTCCTAAGCTTTTGCTGAGTGATCGAACCCAAAAAAAATGTTAAATACCGGTCACTCCCATCTCAACCCAGTGGTCAGGCCTAAGATATCTATTATGAAGATGCCTCAGGACAATTAGACTTTTCAGGAACTTTTCGGCTATCATGCCGTTGCAATTTGCAGACCGTCCCAGTCTAACCCCGTTTCCTCCACCCCTTGGTCTCCTTGCACCATTGCTGGCCTCAGATCCCTCCCTGTTGTGAGGTTTGGAATTAGCTCGTGTGTCTATGGCATGGATGACTTCTCCTCCAACTCTGTACCAGCCAGCATCTGGAAAGAGTTATACACAAGAATCTGTTACTATCTAGCCTGCCCTCAGCCCTGGACGCGCATCTGATGTGGAGACCCACTGGATGCTCTGTAGAATGTGGAGTTCTCTTTGAAGGTACCACAAAGATAGGGGTCTGCAAGTGTGGCTTTGGTGCACCGCGGGTGTCATTCGTGACGTGTTTGTGCTCTTCTGCAAGCCCAAACTGCGGAGAAAGTTTAACTGAGAAAACGACTTATTCTCAGTTGTCTTCTCAGTTAATATGCCCCTGGTTATGTTTAAGTGCCCGCTGTTGGTTATGCTTGTGCAGCTTGGCCAGGAAGCTTCTAGGACTTCAGCATGGGCTGGGTGGTTGGCGATGGGGGCAGAGTGAGTTGGAGCTAGTTGATGGGCTGTGGGTGCATCCTCCTTAGCTGTGAGGGAGGCCAACACAGGCAGGCTTTCCCTGCACTGATCATCTCCGGTGACTATGTGGCAATTTTGTGCTGGTCAGGGAAGGTGCTGTGGCCTTTCATCTTGGCTCTGTGTCCACCTGCTCACTGGAGCTCCATACTTCACCACCGCAAGAGAGTTGCCCTTACGTTCCCTGTCTACACTTCAAAGGAAGATGTTTGCATTTGGTCAGGGAGAGGGAACTTTGCAGGTAGTTCTCCTGAGGCTCTGTGGGTGTTTTGTTGTGGGAGGAGGGGTGTCAGCGTCTTCAGCGGATCATGTGACCTTTGAGTGGTTGCCTCTGGGACATCATATGATTCTTTGAGGTCAACAGAGGGTGGATCATTTGGACTGCAGCCAGGAGACTGGGTCCTTTTTAGTTTAGCGGGACCAGCCTTGCTGTGGTTCTCAGTCCAGAGAGAAGACTTCCTGAATGTGAAGTGAGCATCCAGGTCAACAGGCAGAACCACTGTGCATCATGGAACAGAAGCCACTGAAATAAGAGTGATTGTCCCATGGACCAAGACATCAGCAGAGATTTGTAAGGCAGGAATTTGCAAGGGAAGGCATCAGCAACACTCATGTTTCACGTCAGAGTTGCAGGGCAGGATATAAGATAAGAGGCCTGGGAGTCCAGTCAGTGGTCACTTCTGTCAATGTGGGGAGGGGGTGGGGAGAGCTACCTAGGAGGGAGAGTGATTCATAGCCTGAAACCATCTTTGCATCCTATTTGCAAGCTGTTGGGTTGTGCAGGACTTAAAGCTGCGCTGGCTCCTCAGCACCTGCAGTGTCAGTGGTGAGCTACTCTGTTGGGGTCTTCAGGGATACTCCATGAGAACCGTCTTCCCCTCACAAGCTTGGAGCCAGTGGTAGTCACAGTGTCTGTGAGCGTTACTGCCAAGGAAGCTGATTGGAGAAGGGGGCCCAAATGTCACTGAATGTTTCACCTTAGAATGATCCAATTTGCTCCCTGAAATTTAACGGAAGCACTATCCAACTTCTCTTCTGCAACTGTCACAGACAGGGCCGCAGGGCAATGGCCCCCTCGTAGAGGCAGGTGACACTGGGTGGTGAGCCCACCGCAGGGCCCCATCCTCCCGCAGGTAGGCAGGGAGAGCTGGGGTTGGGGGGCTAGTGAGGAGGCCAGCTCCTTCCCCCAGACCATTGGACAGACAAGTCACCTGCCATTGCCAGGCAGAGCATTGCTGTGGCAGACCTCACTCTGCATGGAAACACGAGGGGTAGAGAATAGGAGTTCTCCAAGAGCATGCCAAGTGTGGTATTTGATGTTTCATGCCCTCACCTGCCTGTGTCTGTTCAGCGCTCTCTCATGGTCTCTCACATGTCCACTTGGGCTGGGTCTGTGTCCTCATCCTGCCCTAAATGTACCTGCTCACTCTCACCCTCGAGTTTTCCTTTTCCCCTCGGTCCAGTCCCTCTTTCAGTTAGTTCATTAATGCACTAATTGATCAATAATGAATTCAGCAGTGTTCATGAGCCTCTGTACCTGTCAGGCTTTGCGTATGGTACCAGTATTATAGTGACGTGCAAAGCAGATGAGATTCCTGCCTTCAGAACACTTACAGTCTAATCAGAGTGACAGGCATAAAAGAACTGGTCATACAGATAGATATGATGATAAGCTGGGCCAGGTTTCTTAAATGCAGAGGTCACGCGCTGGATGGTGTCAAAGTAGACTGTTCTGAGGCCTTTCGGAGATGGTAACATCAAGGCTAGGATCCGAACTGTGAGAAGGAGTCAGCCATGTAAAGATTTCGGGAAAGAGCATGTAGGTGAGGAGATGGCCCCTTCTGAAAGCCTTGAAGCAAGAAAGAGTTTGGAGCATTTGAGGAACACGAAGGAGGCCCAGTGGTGAGAAATAAGGCAGAGCCGTATCTGCAGGGCCTTGAGGGCTCCGTAAGACGTCATGGATTTTATCTGAGTGTCGGGATTCATCATCAAAGAGCTATGGGCAGATGACGTGGCCATGTTTACTGCAGTGGGGGCAAGGTCAGGAATGAAAGCAGTTGCTCTAAGATAACAGTGGGTTTGGAAGGTATTGCTAGTTGTGGACTTAGCAGCCATGCCCCTCTCTTATACATTGCTGGGCTGTGTGCCCACCCTCAGGTGATGAAGCCAGTCACGACAGTCCATTCCTTTTCCTGGATGATCACTTACCTGGTCTCCCTTGCAGCAGTGGCTGTGCAATCCCACGTAGCCCAGGGAAATCTAAGCAAAGGCCTGCTGGCAGCCTCAGAGAAAGGTTTTCCACCCTGGGAAGCTACTGTGTGAGGACAGTGCTTAGGGCTTCTGCAGCTGTCTTGGGACCATGAGGGAAAGGCCAGGAGGACCACAGATCTGTCCATCCAGCGCTGTGCCATCACTGGGCTGCCTGATCAATCCAGGGCCGCCTGCCTCTCCAGACTTCTGTGTTGAGCAATGGTGTCTCCTCTCTGATTAAACCATTGTTTTCTTTTACTTGCGGCCAAGTGCACAGTCATTTAGGGGAGATAAAGAAAAGCGGGTGGATCTGAGATCTCCATATTGACATGACTTAGTAATGAATTGGAGGTGGAATGGGGAGGATTGGAGGGGGTAGTGAGGATTTCTGATGTTTCCTGCATGGTGGGTGGGAAAGACAGAGGATCTCAGTTTTGCTTCCAGCAGAACGGACAGTGGTTATTTGGGCTGAGGTGAACCCACTTTGATTTGGAGCTGGGCCTGAGTCAGAGGTTTGACTTTAGCCTGTGAGAAATCCAGGTGGAAGTGTTCAGGAGATGATTGAAACACAGATCTGGATTTGAACAGCGAGATCTGGCTGAGGGGGCACTCGGGGTTCATCAGTGCTCAGAGGTGGGGCCTGAGGCTGTGGGTAGGGTTTCATCATGGTGGGAGGGAGGAGAGCCAGGAGAGGCCCAGGTGGGAACAGCTACTGCTTTTCTTATTCTGCCCAGTATCTTTATTTTAGTGTCTTTTGAAATGATGGACATCATATATTTGTCACTTAATTGCATCAAATCACAAATATTAGGCTGACTCACATGAAATTGTCGTTTTTCTAGATCAGAACAGTTGATTATTAGCAATTGTGAGGACTCAACCTAATAGCTGCTGTTATTTACCAGCTGTATACCAGATACTGTATTAGATCAAACCAGCCAATGAATTATCACTTACTTTCTGTTTAAATTTAATCCCATCACTCTGCTGTGTAAAACTCGCCATTGGTTTCTCTGCGTCCACAAGGTAAAATGCCAACTGAGATCATCCTCTGAGGTCTTTTATGGTCCATCTCCACCCATGTTTGCTGAAAGCCCCTGCACTCTCCTTTCCAGGCATATCAAGCCCAGATCTGCAAATGCAGTGAGAGAGTTATAGGATTTCTCCAGAATCCCATTTCCACTGGGTGTCTTGTCTTGGCCTCTGCCTGTGTCCATATCACGAGTTCAGTTTCACTGAAAAGCCTCTCTTCACTTCGTGGTCTGGATGTGGATGGTATACAGTTGTGCTTCTGATTGTATTATGGTCCCTCAAAACCACATCTGATTATGTGCCTGGAGATTTGGGGTTTCAGGCCTGAAGGGCCAAGCCTCCTTTTCCCCCGGCTGACTCCTGCTTATCTTTGGAGGTATAACTCATGTCATGACTGCTGGGTAGTCTATGGCCTTCCTGGGAACTCCAAGGACCCAGGCCCTCCACTGTCTTGGAACCTCTCTGGCTGGGCTGACATCACCCTGGAGTGGCACCCAGAACACAGACCATGACTGCTCTGAGGATGGAATGGCACAGAGGCCATGACTGCTGTAAGGACTGAATGGCACAGAGACCGTGACTGCTGGAAGGACTGAATGGCACAGAGACCGTGACTGCTGTAAGGACTGAATGGGCACAGAGACCATGACTGCTGTAAGGACTGAATGGCACAGAGACCGTGACTGCTGTAAGGACTGAATGGCACAGAGACCGTGACTGCTGTAAGGGCGGAATGGCACAGAGGCCGTGACTGCTGTAAGGACAGAATGGGCACAGAGGCTATGACTGCTGTAAGGACTAAATGGCACAGAGGCTATGACTGCTATAAGGACTGAATGGCACAGAGGCCGTGACTGCTGTAAGGACTGAATGGGCACAGAGGCCGTGACTGCTGTAAGGACTGACTGAATGGCTGCTGCTGGGGTTTCTTTCTGAACCATCGGGGAAGCTCCCCCAAGTCCCCTTTGTCCCCTCTTGGGTCCTAGTTTGAGCCATGTGCTGGCACTCGGTGATTTTAATGAAACCATGTACATTTTTGACATGACAGAGGAATGATTTGTATGTTCTTCCCCAACTCTTAAAAAAAGAATTAAAAAGGATCTTTTAGCCCTTTTATAAAATCTTTGCTATGTCCCTCAGAAGGCTTTTGCCAAGATGGTTAAGTATGTTTCCAACCTTGGAGCAATAGCAGCTGCAAGTTTTGCTGCAACTGGAGGAAAGTCTATTTCTTGTGGAATTCAGCCTACAAAGGCAGGTTCCCCATGGCCATGAAATTGGTGGTGAGTAAGAGGGAGGACTTGGTTCTAGCAAGGCAGTGATGAGCAAGGCAGCCTCGTGGATCCATGCCACATCCAGGGGCTCATTACTTCTGGGTGCTCCTGGGTCCAGATGGAATGCTGGTGGTTAAGTCTGTGGGGTTCTTGAAGTTGCCTGACCAGCTTCGCAGCTTCCTTTGCTGCTTCTACCCTTAAAACCTGTGGGTGGCCCTGTTTTGACAAAGAGTAGGACTGTTGAGAGCCTTGGGGTTGGCCCTGGAGGCTCTCTCTGGAAGTGGAGGGAGTCCCCTTTCCTAGAATGTCAATGCCTGGTGCGGTCAGTGCAGGACAAAGAGTGTTCTGTGTCCCTGTAAGGCTGCTTGGGAGATGTAATCCTAGGAGAAGGTTACAGCAGATCAGAGAGAGTACTGGGGAAACAGTGACCTTTCCTCGCCTTTGCACTGGGGGTGAAGAACGAGGACCTTATAATAAAGGAGAATATTTTGCCTCTGCACAATGGCAAGCGTTTTCACTCTCAAACCAAATCCCTTTTGAGGTTTTTTTTTTCTCTTTGAAATCTTGTGATGACTGAATAATTTATGATGTAGTAACCTTGTCTGTATCTCAATTCTTTTACCCTTGCAAACATCTGCTGCAAAAATCACAAATGGCTGGCTGCAAAGGAGGAAGTTACCGCCCACCAAAGCCTCCCTGTCCTGTTCCCTCTCCCTCCCTGGTATATCTATGCCCCCCACCCTCCTGTACTCACTGCACTTAGACAATTGCATTTGCTCTGTCTCTGCTCTGTAATCGCCAAGTACACTCCAAAGGCGGTGGGCAGTGTGGACATCCCCACCATGATGGTTAATACCGAGTGTCAACTTGACTGGATTGAAGGATACAGAATATTAATCCTGGGTGTGTCTGTGTGGGTGTTGGCAAAAGAGATTAACATTTGGGTCAGGGGGATGGGGAAGGCAGATCCACCCTTAATCTGGTGGACACAATCTAATCAGCTTCCAGTGAATATAAAGCAATAAGAAAAAGGTGAAAAGGAGAGATGGGCCAAGCCTCCCAGCCTACGTCTTTCTCCCATGCTGGATGCTTCCTGCCCTTGAACATTGGACTCCAGGTTCTTCAGCTTCGGGACTCGGACTGCTTCTCCTTGCTCCTCAGCTTGCAGACAGCCTATTGTGGAACCTTGTGAACGTATAAGTTAATACTTAATAAACTCCATATATATACACACATATATACACCCACACACATATATATACACCCACACAGACACACCCAGGATATATATATGTGTGTATATATATATATGTGTGTGTGTGTATATATATATACATATGTGTGTATATATACACTATACGTATATACATATATACATGTATATATACACATATATGTGTGTGTGTCTATGTGTGTGTGTGTGAAGTTCTATCCCTCTAAGAGAACCCTAATACACGCACATATGTGGGCCACCAGGACAAGAGTCACTGTGATTCTTCTTCATCTCCTCTTCTCGGAGGGTCCCTGCCTTCTTTGCCCTGCTCCTGGCTTCCTGGGAAGGCAACATCCAGCTTCTGCCCCCGTGAGATGAGGTCAGGGCCAGTGTAGAGACAGCACTTTGAAACATGGTTATATACTTCATGCAGAAGTAGCAAACTAGTTACCCGGGCTGCATCTGGTCTCAAACATGTTTTGTTTAATATTTTCTTATTAGTCTTCTAATACTGAAAAAAAAAGAGTCAGTGCTTTTTCCTAAAAAAGGAAACAACTGACTCTTTGGTGGCTTTGGAAAAATCTGGCACCTCCAGGCCCACATCCCCATATGGCAGCAGTCAGCTGGAGCTAAGGAGTGGCTGTCCCCTTTAGACAGTTTCCAGTTTGCCATAGTCCCCACCATGCCCTTTTGTCTCCCTCCCCTGATGCTAAGTGACAGGTGCCTCTCGTCCTCACATTGTGCTGTGACTTTCCTTGTGGTGCAGGTAAGAGAAAACTGAAATGTTCCTGTACCCGCATCTTTATCAAAAGTGGGAAAATGGAAAATAGGGTGAGAGCGCTGAGTGTTTCAAGGGAAGAAATGTGAAAGCATAGCTTTCTTCGTAGAATTAAATCCCAGGAAACACCCCTTTGTGATTTGAATGCCAGCAAAGTGTGTCCGTGTCAGAAGAACACGATTCAAAAGACCACTAGAAGGGTGCCTGCCTCTCCCTTAGGCTTTCTGCCTGGTCCCTAGCATTCGAGTTGGTCACTCTTACTCTGAAAAGGCCATTTCTTAATGGCAGCCACGTTGGCATCATAGGCGGAACAGTTTCTTGTTGTGCAGGAGTGTCTGCCATACTGCAGAGCATTGGCCATTTTGGCCTCTGTCCAGGCATGGCCCCTCAGTCGTGTAACAACTCCTGCCCCCAATATTTCCAAACTTTTCAGGTGGAGAAGTCCAGCCCTCCAGGGATGTTGGATGGTAGATGTTTGTGTCCTAGGACGGACTGGGCCAGAGGACCTGGCCCCAAGCTGTGTGCTTGGTTCAGGGAGGACACGGAGGCCACCCAGGTGCACACGTTGCCCAGGTTCTGTGTTCTCCCAGTGCAGCACTGAGCCAGTCAGATCTGCCTCCTCCCAGGGAGGGCTGCCCGGGTTTTCAGGAGATGCGGCAGAACAAAGCCACGCTTATTTGTATCATGTCTTTCTGTTCAGACGTGCCGTGGCCCCTTTCATCTAAGTGGGCTGGCAGGAGCATCTGGTCTGCCCGCCAGCGTGGTATTAAGAGCCATCCACAGCCGGATGCCAGGACTTAAGGCAGAGAACTGTCTGCATGAAGCGGCACCTCCTCAGTGCTTACCTGGCACTCTGCTTCCTTTCTGGGGTCTATTTTGGTGTCTATACCACAGTCCACCTTGTTCTGTGTGGATGAGTCTTCCGTAGCTACAAGGAAATAGTCACGTTGCAAATTGCTGCGTTGCAGATGATCCCGCTCTTGCAGTGGTGAGATCAGACTGCCATCAAAGCACTCTTAAGGCTAAGGCGTGACTTAGTTTAATAAAATGGTTTGCACAAATCCACCTGGTTGACTGGGTCACAGACTGTGTGCCCCTGTGTGATGATGGCCTCGAGGCCCTCAGGTGATGCCTGCACAGCTTCTCAGAGACCCCAGGCGGCCTCCGGCAGAGGTGTCAGCCCGAGAGCAGAAGGAGTGTCAAGGCCAGGCCAACCCCGAGCACAGGCAGAAGTCAACAAGCGGCCTCATTTCAGTCCTGTTAAGAGGAGCCGAAGTTCTTGGAAGTAAATGGAATTCTGGACAATTTCACACCAGCTCTCAGACCACCCGGCAAACCTGTCCCAGAGGCACTCCTCATCCATTTCCAGAAACAGCCTTCGGGAAGAACTTGCGACCCATGAGAATGATGTGGGAGTTAGCACACGTGCCGAGGCTTCAGCAAGTGGTCATGACTGACTTTGGCGTATGGCTGATTTTAGAGCAAGGGAAGACTCATGTATTGTAATTAAAGGGAGGTGGAAAGTATATTAGAACTTCTGTTATCTCAGGGCAGAGTTTGTTACTCCAAAAGAACAATAGGTATTATAGCATAAAATTTCCCAACGGCTGACCATTCAGAGCAACTTTATTCACATATAGTTTGTACAAATAGTACAGATTACCACCTTATATGACTGTATGAGCTGTCCACTACTGTAGCAAAATTTTTTCTCTCCTTAAAACACACACACATATGCTATGCAGGACTCAAGAGTCTACAGGCAGTGAGACAAATTGTGTCACTGTTGTTAAAAAAAAAAAATGAAGTTTATTGGCGTAGCTTTGGTGGGCATGAAACATTTCCAGCATATTTTTGTGTATTTCAAGAGGCTAATTGTGTTATTTAATTGAGAAGATTTGTGAGCATCTTGTAGGTGTCACTGTTTTAAAAAAAAACACATAAGCGTTTGCCCGTCAAACTGGTGGTATTAAATTGGAAATCAGGAAGCATGTTCCCAGTTCCTCAAGAAATTAAACATAGAGTTATTGTATAGGCAGCTGTTTCACTCCTAGGTAGGTACCCAAGAGAATTGGAAACATAGGTCCATGCAGAAACTTGCACGTGGATAGTCACAGTCGCGTTATCCGTAATAGCCCCAATGTAGAAACTACCCAAGTGTCCGTCAGTTGATGAATGGATGCCTCAGTTGTGGAATATCCATGCAATGGAATGTTATTTGGCAATAAGAAGTACTAACATTACATGCTGTGACATGGATGACCCTTGACAACGTTATGCTAAGTGAAAGAAGCCAGTCACAAAAGGCCGCATATCATGTGATTCCATTTAGGTGAAGTGTCCAGAAGAGGCAAGTGCACAGAGACAAAGTAGATTAGTGGGTGCCAGGGGCTCGGGGAGGAGGAAGTGGGCTGTGATCTCGCATCTTTCATCACCCTAACTATAAGAGTGATGAAAATCTTCTCGAATTAGGTCATGATGATGGCTGCACAACTTTGAGAAAGTACTAAAACCACTGAAGCATATACTTCAAAGGGGTGAACTTAATGGTGTGTGAATTATATCCTAATACAAAAATAGCGAGGTAGAGCAGATGGGAGAAAATAGTATCAGTTGTTGCATCTATGTGGAGGGAATAGAGCGGATCATGTTACTGTTATTTCTACTTTTCTATGTTTGAATATTTTCACAGTGAAGGGTTCAGGGGGAAAAAGAAGAAAGGGGGCAAAGACAAGAAAGGCATATGCTTCCGCTGCCACCCCACTTAGGATGGATTTATTTCAGTTCAACAAAAAAAGACACAGGAGGCGCTGGTGAAATCTCAGGCTACTGAATGTTTCCCACTTTTCCAGGGTTAGTCTGACCCTTGCTGGGGAGTGTGCTGGTAGGGACGCCTGACATCGACATGTCTGCTGTCCATTACAAGGAGTGTCTAAGGCCAGACTTCCAGGTTCATGCTCCTTGTTCAATAAATAAATGAGTGGATGCATTGGTGATGAGACTTCATGCATCAGAAGGTGCCATGGCGATGCATTAGGAATAGACATGAGCCTAGGATGTGAGGTCTCATTTTCCTTCTCTGCAAAATGAGAATAATAAAATTGTACCCGCCTCATAAAATTGTTGTGGGGTAACAGATGTAAAGTGCTTATTGCGGTTTTTGGCACATATTATTTTAAAACTTGTTATAAAGAATGCTCAGTGGAAAGTAGAAAGGATTAAAGGAAGAAAAGGAACTAGAGGAATGAATGGTTTGTATCTTTTTGCATGAAGGGAGCATGTGGGACTTCTGAATGCTTCCAGGTTTCTAGCATTCCCAGGTCAGATGAAGGGGCCTTTTACTTTTACCCAGAACAGTCAGAATTATTCTTTCCTGCTGTTGTGCTTTCTCCTTGAAGTTGCCATACATTCTCCTTGTCCATGTGAAGACTTTGAGTGAGCCAACTAGAAGATGAAATTCCAGGGTCTCTGGATGTGTTAGGAGGCAGTTTGCCTCGAACTGGGATCAAACACTGGGTTTGAGATAGAAAAAGCCCTATCTGAGGACGATAACGCTCTCTGATTATATAGGGATGGGGTTATGAGTGGTGGCGATTTTCCTGTTTTAAGTTCTTCAGTGTTCTTGAGAATATCTACTATGTTATGCTCTTATAAGTAGGAAAAAACATTGCTTTTAAGAAAATTTTGACCTTGCGTGCCGGATGACATCTTTAAAACTGCTTTTTTGAAGTACAATTTGCATACCATAAAGTTTACCTAAGCTATGTACTAAAGTGGTTTTTAGTATATTTATAGAATTACACAGCCATCACCATAATTTGATTTAGGAACATTTTTATCACCCCAGAAATAAACCCTGTACTCGTTAGAAGTCATTCCACATTTCCTGTCAACACTCTTGTCCCCAAGCACTAGTCACCCACTAAGCTGCCATGGATTTGCCTGTTCTGGACATTTCATCTAAACAGAATCATACAGTATGTGGCCTTTTGTGCCTGGCTCTTTTCATTTTTGGCATAATGCTTTCAGGGGTCATCTACGTTTTAACCTGTATCAGAACATCATACTTGTTTTAGCATGTATCAGAACTTCATTCCTTTTGTTAAATCATATTCCATTGCATATACATGTGTAGATGTACACATGCATGTGTAGATGGACGTGTGCGTGTTCAGGTGGACGTGCGCGTGTTCAGGTGGACGCGTGCGTGTCTGGGTGGACGCGCGCGTGTCCCAGTGGACGTGCGCGTGTTTAGATGTACATATACATGTTTACTTGCTTATCTTTCAGTGATGCGTATTTGAGTTCTTCCCATTTTTTTGATACTGTGAACAATGTTCCCATAAACATTCACGTTTGAGTTTTTATGGGGACACGTTTTCAGTTCTTTCATATATGTGACTAGGAATGGAATTGCTTAAATCAGATGGTAATTCTAGGTTGAATATTTTGAGAAGCTGCCAAACGCTTTTCCTATGGGGAGTGTCTACACCGTTTTACATTCCTGTCAGCGGTGTAGGAAGATTCTGTTTTCTCTGCATTCTTGCCAACACCCATCTTTTTGATTATAGTCATTCTGGTGGGTGTGAAGTAGTATCTTATTGTGGTTTTGATTTGCCTTTCTCTAATGGCTGATGTTGAACATATTTTCCTATGCTTATTGGCCACACATATTTCTGCTTTGGAAAAATGTCTATTTAGATCATTTGCCCATTCAAAAATTGTGTTTGTTTTTTATTGAGTTGGAATAATTTTTTTTTGCTGAGAGGTGATGTTGGGTTCTTTCCAAGAATTTTATTTTTAAGTGACAAACCATAATTGTACGTATTTATGGGGTGCAGTATGTTTCAGTACATGTTACATTGTGGAATGATCAAATCAGGCTGGTTAGCATATCTGTCATCTCAAATATTTATAATTTCCTTGTGGTGAGAAAATTTAAAATCCTCTGTTTGGCCGAGTGCAGTGGCTCACGCCTGCAGTCCCAGCCCTTTGGGAAGCTGAGGTGGGCAGATCACTTGAGCCCAGGAGTTTGAGACTAGCCTGGGCAACATGGTGAAACCCTGTATCTACAGAAAATTAGCCGGGCATGGTGGTGTGCACCTGTAGTCCCAGCCACTTGGGAGGCTGAGGTGGGAGGATGCCCTGAGCCCGGGAGATCAAGGCGGCAGTGAGCACTGATTGCACCACTGCACTCCAGCACTTCACAGTGAGACCCTGGTAATCAGTCAATCATTCAATCATTCCTTTTTTCCTTCCTCTTTTAGCTGTTTTGAAATATATGGTGTACAGACTTGTAAGGATTCTTCATGTATTCTGGGTAAAAGTCACTTACCAGATAGATGATTGGCAAATATCATTTCCCACTGTGGGAACCTTTTCACTTTCTTGATGGTATCTTCCGAAGCATAAAAAATTTCACCTTTGATGCAGTCATTTTTTATCACTTATACTTTTGGTGTCATACCTACGAAACCATTCCCTAACCCAGGATCACAAATATTTACTTTTTTGTTTTGTTTGTTTTTGAGAAGAGTCTTGCTCTGTCGCCCAGGCTGAAGTGCAATGGCGTGATCTCGGCTCACTGCAGCCTCCGCCTCCCGGATTCAAGCGATTCTCCTGCCTCAGCCTCCTGAGTAGCTGGGAGTATAGGCACCCGCCACCACACCCAGCTAATTTTTTGTATTTTTAGTAGAGACAGGGTTTTCCCGTGTTGGCCAGGCTGGTCTTGAACTCCTGGACCTCAGGTGGTCCGCCTGCCTTGGACTCCCAAACTGCTTCTAAGAGTTTTATATTTTCAGTCTTACATTTAGGTCTGTGATCCACTCTGAGTTAATTTTTGTGTATGATGCGAAGTAGGGGTCTGAGTTCATTTTCTGGCATATGGATATCCAGCTGTCCTAGTACCACTAATTGAAAAGACTCTTCCTTCCCTGCCTTGTCCCAGAGGACATTTTGGTGGGAAACACAGGTATTTTATACTGTGGAACATGAAGTCTCCTGTTTATTTTTCCCTATCAGAAAGATGTTGCTGAAACACAAACCCATGTCCCGTGTCCCTGTTGTCTAGTTATAAATTTAGTATCAACTCTTCCTCTTGAAAACAGCATTTTCAGCCTCAGGAAACTAATTTTATTATTTTTAGACTTGTGTTTGATTAAGTACATGGGAAGTCTAGAGCAGGAAGGCACCCTGACCTCAGAAAACAGAAGAATATGTGATGTTTCCAAGAAGTGCATTCAATGTGTGTTTCGAATGTAATCTTAGTAAAATATTGTTACTTAATTATTATGAATTCACCTATCTCAAAATCTGAAAAAGTTTTGTGAAGAGTTATCTTTCCCCTTGATGAGCAGGGGTGAATTGTTAGGTGGGCCTGGAACGTCAGGACCTAACCACGATGGGCGCCATAGGCCTCTGGATAAAGCATCCCGGTAGCTTGGTAGACAGCAGACTGTGTCAGGATAGGTGTCAGCATCGGGAAAAAGGGTTCCGTGAGCCTGGCTTTAAAGGGAGTCAGCGCAAAATCCAGGTCAGGCAAGGAGAGCAAAGGTAAGGAGGCGCAGTGCGGTTCCAGACGTTGTAATATGCTGGTATCTTCTTGTGGCCAACCTTGTCCTGGCCCCCAACGCAGATAAAGAGAGTGGCCTCTGATGCCGGTGAAGGTGGTGTTTTCCCAGTCCCCAGCTCTTTGCTGTTCTTCAGCTTTCCAAATGTCATGTTGATAAAAGCATTTAGAGGTTCACAGCCTCTACGCTGGCAACTAAACTGCCGATCGTTGTGAAGTTGTCCTGTGCCTTTTGGCACAGAGTTTTGGCTTGATAAATACTTTTTGTTAAACTTTAAGAAAAAATTTGGACTTGGTCGAACTAATTGCAGTGTTAGATAATATTTGTTCAGGGTTTACTCTGAACAGTGCTTCTTCTCTCATTATTCATTTAATCCTCAGTTCCACGAGGTACGTGTTCATCTCATCTTACAAAAGGGGGCACAAGGCTTGGGGAGATGAAACAATTGCCATAGTCACCCAGGTGGGAAGTGGCAGAGGGAGACTCAAATGCAGACCCCAGTCCGGAGCCTGCCCTTCTCACCCCGCTCAGACTCTGCTGGCACAAAGAGAAATCTCCCTGTGGCTTACATTCCCAAGAATGGCCAAGGGAGCTGAGGATATGTTAGGAACAGGGACTCCCGAGTCAGCTCTGCTCTTGTAAGCACACTCTTGGTTCTCCTGGGGAGAGTCATCGACACCTAAACTCTGAGTTTGAGTTATTCATCCTCAGGCAAATGGTGTCTTGGAGGTCGCTGGCCATCCTGCCAGCAGCAGGATGTTTTGATACTTGTGTCTTCGAGCAGGAGAAGGGAAATACACTAGCAGCTCCCTTTGCAGAGGCCCATTTGCCCTTACCTACAGAGCAGCCCAGGGGCCTTGTGGATCATCCTTACACCTGGGGAGGGACCAAGAAGGGCACTCCAGGGTCTGCTGACTGAGTCACTTAGGCCAGGCCAGCCCTAGACTTCCCTGACTATCAGCCAGAAGGCCAACTTGTTACCCAAGGGCAGCAGTGACCAGGGCAGGTATCTTAGGGGCTGTCAACTTCTCTGTTGGCCATGCAAAGACTCCACGTGGAGTTGTCTGTAGTGCACAAGCTCAGATAATGAAGGAGAATCAGTCATACTGAAATCAAGGCTAGCAGTGAGGTTCCTTCTGCCATGACAATGGGACAGTTACAAGGCTGGAGCTATCAGAAGAATGCCAGACATTCGGGCCCTAATCCATCTGGTAGATGTTCCAGACGAGATCCAGACGTGAAATCTAACAAAGAGTCCAGGAAAATCGTCAGCTCATCTCACGAGCAGCTGATCTTCCACATCAACATCTTGCTTCACTTTGGGAAGTTTGCTTCACCAACTTCTGGTTTAATTGCTGGCCTCGCCAGTCCGTCTGATTTCGTATTGCTACTGCATTCCAAACGCAGGCATGAGGGCTGCCTCTGGCTGTAGCCGGAACCTGCCAGGCACAGTGCAGGGGTCAGGAAATAGCAGTCCACATTCTTGGGTTGTTATGCTTTTGGATGGGAGATTCTGTATTGAGAGGGTTGGAATTAGTCTTTATTTCATGATACCAAATGGAGGTGTAAAAGATCTATGGGACAATAGAGCAGAATGGGCAGTTGTTTCCTCCTAAAAGAGAGTTGTCTCTGCAGGGCAGTAATGAACTTGTCACGGGACAGTGCAACAGCAAAGCTTCACTCCTTTATGGCGTCATTGTTCTCATAGTGATAATCGAGGACCGTCTCAGAGGGAATCTGCCGTGTCGCTTGTGCGTATATGGAATTGGGATGACTAGCTAAGGAACTAATACAGATGCCATTAAGAAATGATTTCAGCCTCCTACGTGGATGGTGGGCTGAGCAAGTGAACCTAGAACATTCTGTGATTTCCAGTGCCCAGAAGAGTAGAGCATGGCCAGGTCAGCAGTACCATTAAGAAGTGGCCAATAAAAGTGCGTGTGCAATCCCATGCTCCTCCAGAAGATAGTCTTGAAGGATGGATCCCATTTTATTCCTTTAAAAAAATTTTTTTGCCTTTTCAAGTTTTTTATTATTATACTTTTTTAATTAAAAAAGCATAATTACCACAATTACATAATTACTACAAATTACAAAGGACTACAGCAGGACTAGAATAATGAATGAATCACTTCAGCCTGGAAAGCAGATACTCCCAATAATATTAATGTTATACTACAAGCTCATTCAAGTATTTTACATTTCTTTCTTTTGTCCCTTTTTTTTGGCCTTTTAAATGTGATATCTTAGCACATAGCAAAGATAATGTGCGATGAGCATAAGGTAGAACCTTCTTCACAAAGCCAGATGACAAGTTTTCCTCTCCAGTGAGAAATGGGTTCTAAGTTCCTATCTTTCCTGTCGACATGGCTGAAGGGGGAGACGGTGGGGTTGGGGAAAATCCAGGGACTCTTCCACACGGGAGGTACTCCGGGGTTCCATTCAGGAGGGCGCCAGATAACTGAGATAACTATCCAGGCTTTTTTGGCAAAACAAACAAACAAAAAACAAAAACAACCCTCACTCTCCGTAACTAGTCATCTTTCTTGCCCCTCCTCACTTTCAGGGCCTTCTCAGCAGCTTGCTTTCTTTTGTAAAATCATCAGAAAAGAGAAAAAAAGAGCTACAGTGGAACAAAACAAAAACATTTAATAACTTTGACATAGGGGCTCAGCACCTCTATCTGACCCTCAGGGGTCCCAGCTGGGACGGGGCCAGATGGCCCTTCTCTACTGGTAGTGCGTGTGCTCCCAGGTGCAGGAGAGGGCAAAGGAGAAACCTGCTCCTTGACAGAGCTGAGGCACACAGACCTTCTGATGTTTGATACTCAAAGGTTATGTTGGCATGGACCAGCCTTGGAAGGAATAGGATGAATAGAAGGATCTAGGCAGGCTTTTGCTTTGCGTCTCGGGTCTTGGATCCCATTTTAAAATGATTCTCCTGCCTTGTCTCCAAGTTTTGTCTGGTGAGTTGTTTATGTTAGACCGAGAGAGAGTGATTTAGGAAAACAACACAGCCCTGTTCTGTTCCCATGCTGACGGGCAGTGGCATGGGATGTTCCCAGGGTGTGTGTGGTGTGTGTGCTGTGGACGGGGAGGAAGCAGTACATGCTTCCTTGGTCTTAGACCCTGACAGTGGATGTTGACATCGATTTTCTAAGCAATCGTGGTGATTTGTCAGTATCCATCAAATGGAGAACACAATCAACAAATGGCTTTTATATCATGTTTTTCCTCTTATCAACCCAAAACAAATCCAGTTTTTAGAAATACTAATTTTCAGAAAACAAAGAGAGCTTGTTACATTTGTCAGCATATACTTGGCTGCGCCAAGTCCATCTCCATGGATGTTCAATTCATGCAACCAGTTAAACATACCAAGATACAATAAAGGCCCTGCAGTTGGGACCAGGGAACAGGTATTGGCCTTGTCCAAACAGAACAGAGTGGTTTCTTTTTAAAATTTGTATTTTATGTATACACACTCAAGATTATACCTTTGTAAATCGTATATATGTGAAACTACAGATATGTGCGTATCCCTCAGCTGTTTTTCTTCTTTTTTATATTATTTACAATTACAGGCTAATTTAAATTGGATGCTTAACTCAGGGTGCTTTCTAAATTAAATGCATGCACCTGATTGACAAAAATGTACGCGTCACCCTATGCATTACCTTGGCTGCTTCCCACTCCACCCCACCCCCGCCCCAGGCATAATAAAGAGTCAATTTGGCTGCTCTTTTACAAGTGACATTGTTGGTGAATAATGTGAGACCTTTCCTCATGTTTTCTATGTGTCGGTTAGTTGAGATCTGGCAACGAAAAGCACATTCTACAAAGCATTTTTGGTTATCACCTTCTGAGGAATGCTTGGGTAACCCCCAAGGGCTGGAGGATAATTTTCCCAGGATCTTTTGGTCTGACTTGGCTCATCAGAGAGGGTTTTTTTTCCTAGGGAATGTCTTTGATTACATTCTGGGATTCCTGTGTTTAGTGTTTTTAACCTTTCTGAGGTTATGGATCCCTTTGGAAATTAGATGAAAGCTATAAAGCTTCTTGCAAGAAATACACACATGCATATTAACTTTTGCAGTCTCAAGGGTTAAAGACATCTGTATGTGAGCCTTGTTAGTTTGTGTTTTAAAAGGAGACTCCCTGGACTTTGAATCGTAGTTGGCAGGCTTCTGCCGTCTTCCCTGGAATGCGTTATGCACGGGCCTGACTGTGAGTCTGTCTCCCAGGCTTGCTGTACATTTCCTGGGGCAGAGTCCTCTCTACCTTTGCTGCGGTTACAGGGGATCTGCAGCCAGACTGGCTGGGTTCAGCGAGTTCTCCTACTTGGTTGCAGCATGAGCCTGGGGGATTTGCTTACCCTCTTGGTGCCTCAGTTTCCCCATGTGTGAATGAGGATGATAATAGTATCCCTTCGTGGGGTGGTGGTACGTGCACATGCATGTGTACATATGTGTGCATACACATCAGAGGCTACCGAGATTCCTGTCAGCAGGGACAGGTGGGTGGGCACAACAGCGCGGAAATGCAGCTTGGATGGTGACCTGCCACTTCCCAGGATATAACCACTTCCTGACTTCTACACACCTTTCAGCCTTTCTCAGTGGGTCAAATTACTTCCTAAAATGGCCAATATACCAATTTATATTCTCTTTAATAGCATCTGGGAGTCTTTAATCGTGATAACCTTGCCGGTTATTGTCAGAATTTTTTATGTTTTGTCAACATGCTGGGTGTGAATTGATATCTTATTGTGATTTTATTTCTCATTTCTCTGGTGATGAGGTAGGTTGTATATCTTTTTAAATCTTTGGTTTTAGGAATTGAAAATGTCTTCATTGTGTCTTTTCTTCGTCTTTACGTTTGTTTATGGTACCTTTTATGATATAGAAGTTTTCAGTATGGATTTAGCTAGATAGCCCAATCTTTTTTATGATCTTTGCTTCCTGTTGCTTGTTTTAAAAATTCTTCGCTACTCTAGGAACATAAAGACCTCCACTACATTTTCCTCTGACAGATTCGAAGTTGTTTCCATGCTTGCGTATTTCATCCATTTTGAGTTTGTTTCTGTGTCTGGCATGAGGTTGAGAGTTTAATTCATTCATCTCCCTGTGGACACCTGTGGTCCCAGTGCCATTTATTGAACAGTCTATCATTTTCCAGTTATTCAGTATTTTTAAAAGTCAGGCAATTTGCATTTTATGTAAGCTCTTCTAACTCTTTTTTTTTTTTTTTTTTTTTTTTGAGATGAAGTTGTCTTGCTCTATTGCCCGGGCTGGAGTGAAGTGGCACAGTCTCAACTCACTGCAACCTCCACCTCCCAGGTGCAACCGTTTCTCTAGCTTCCCAAGTAGCTGGGATTACAGGCACAGGCCACCATGCCCTGCTAATTTTTGTATTTTTATTTATTTATTTATTTATTTGTGACTCAGTCTCGCTCTATCACCCAGGCTGGAGTGCAGTGGCGCGATCTCCGCTCACTGCAAGCTCCACCTCCCAGGTTCATGCCATTCTCCTGCCTCAGCCCCCAAGTAGCTGGGACTACAGGTGCCTGCCACCACGCCCAGCTAATTTTTTGTATTTTTAGTAGAGTTAAGGTTTCACCATGTTAGCCAGGATGGTCTCGATCTCCTGACCTCGTGATCCGCCCATCTCTGCTGCCCAAAGTGCTGGGATTACAGGCGTGAGCCACCACGCCCAGCCAATTTTTGTATTTTTAGTAGAGACGGGGTTTCAGCCATGTTGGTTGGGATGGTCTCAAACTCCTGACCTCAAGTGATCCACCCACCTTGGCCTCCCATGGTGCTGGGATTACAGGCGTGAGCCACTGAGCCCGACTAGCTCTTCTAATTTTTAATTGTAGGTGACTGATTAGAATTTTCATTTCAATCCTAAATGGGCCAAATAAAACATTCCTGCAGTTGAAATCCTTCTGTGGCTGCCAGCTTGCGGTCTCTGATGTAGTGCTTTAGGACAGGACCTGTGGCCCTGAAGACCTGAGATTGAATCCCAGCTCCGCCCCTCATTTGCTGTCTGACCTCGGATGAGTTGTTGACTTCTCAGAGTCTTAATTTCCTCATCAGTAGTACTGCAAGGATAATAACAATATGTACCTCACCAAGTGGTGGTGTGGATAAAATGAGATCACGCGTGGGAATCTTTAGTGCGGGGCCTGGTACACACATAGTAAGTGTTTGACAAATGTTAGCATTCATCAGTAGCCGCTGCCTCATTACTTACCCCTCCCTGTTCCAGCCCACTTCTTTTTTTTTTTTTGAGATGGAGTCTCGCTTTGTCTCCCAGGCTGGAGTGCAGTGGCACGATCTCGGCTCACTGCAAGCTCCTCCTCCCAGGTTCCCGCCATTCTCCTGCCTCAGCCTCCCCAGTAGCTGGGACAACAGTCGCCCAACATGCCCGGCTAATTTTTTGTACTTTTAGTAGAGACGGAGTTTCACCATGTTAGCCAGGATGGTCTTGATCTCCTGACCTCATGATCTGCCTGCGGACCACCACAGAGGCATAGAGGCAACCTGGAAATGTTTGAAATTGCTTGAAAGGTGAAGAACATTTGTTTTTCTTGGCCTTTGACATTTTAAAGACAGACATTGACATGCATGCTATTTCCATAGTCTGGGATGATTCTGAAACCCATTGTAACCCACTGGTAATGAGCTGCCTCCATAAGCATGGAACAGGGACATACCTTCACCCTGAAGATGGGGCCTGAGACTTGGTACCATCCACTTTCTGCCACGCTGGCGATGATTCTGAGGCTGGCCATCTTCCTTGTCTGCCGCTGATTCTGCCACGAGTCAGCTGTTTCCTCTTCGTAATCTTAGTGCCCACTTGACTTCGTGGTGTGGCTCTCATCAACATTCTTTTCTAAGAGGCTTTTTTTTTTTTTTTAATAAAATGGAATGCCGTCATTTTTACATCCTGTCAGCAAAGGCGGAGATCGTCCTAGGGCTTCCCCAGGGCCATCAGAAGGGAGGGCTTGTCATGGTAGTTTGACTTTAGTTCATGACTGTTGAGTCAACACCCAAAATGATGGCTGGCTTCCCATGTTTGGGTTACTTCTTTAGTGGAGGGGCTGTGGTGCCCTGCCAGGGAGTGATTTATGAACTTGAACTCAGGAGCTGGCGTTCAGGAGCTGGTGCCCAGAGCTGCTCTGAGGCCTGGGCTGACCTTTGTGCACAGCCCAAGAGCAGGGCTCCGAGAGGTGTCTAGAACAACGTGTAGATTGAAAGAGCTTACCCTTGTCCCGAGGTTTCACTAAAAGTCCACATTTCATTCCCCAAAGAATGGGCTTTGCTGGGCTAAGCATTTAGCAAGAAATGCGGTTACTTGTTTTGAGAATCCTTTTCTTTCTTTCTTCCTTTTTTTTTTTTTTTTTTTGCTAACTTGGCAGATATTTCCATGCATGGCCTTGCATTGTATTCATCCTTTAGAAATGCGGCTATAAGAGGGAGTGAAGCTGTTTTTCAAGGTTGTTTCAGGCAAGTCTCAAGAACGTACCATTGGAAGAGCCCTTGGAAGGCAGTAAAGGTAAATTAGAAATGGCTCATATGGTCCGAGAAATACGAGTGATACAGGTAAAGCCTGGTGTTGCAGGTGAAAGCAGACTTTGACTAATACATACCACTGTGGCTTCATCAACTCATGACCCTTGGATATACCAAAGACATACCCTTATCTAAATTGTCCAGTGACCTTGACTCTTCCCAGATTCTTAAACCAAGGCCATCTTCTCCTTCTATTTCACATGCATGTGTGTATCCCTTTGTTATCTTTTAAATTATAATTGAGGCATAATTTACATATAGATAGTGTATCTAAGTGTACTGTTCAATGAATATTTGTAAACTGATGAGCTTTGTGTAATGATGAATGATGACGTGGATCTAGAAACAAGACAATATCAGCCCCCGGGCAGGCCCTCTTCATGCCCCTTCTGGTCACTAGTCCCTCTGGGATAACACTGACCTGACTTTTTGATCTCTAAATGAATTATTATAAGGCAAACATCCTTGTAACCAGCATCGTGGTCAAACAGTAGAGTCTATCAGCCCTGCAGGTGGTCCCCGTCCCAGCCACAGCCCCTTCCCTCTGCACAGGTACCCACTTCCTTGGCTTTTGTAGTGATGAGCACCTTCTGTCTTCTGGCCTTATGCATTTGTGATTTTTGAATGAGTCAAGGTAAAAAGAACAAGCAGCACATGTTTCTGGCTTGCTGCATTTGGTTCTGCACACCCGGAATGCCTGTTGCCGCTCGGTTTTCACTGAGATTCGCTAAGCAGAACCAGCAGCAGTGCTCCCTTTTTGTGAGCCTACTGTGTGCTAGGGGAGGCTCCTGGGTTCCCGACAGACCTGGAAGAGCCTACTGTGTACCAGGTGAGGCTTGCAACAGACCTGGAAGCTTCCAGAGCTCTCTGGCCCATCCCACCTTCCCCTGGAGTTCTTTGGGATTCCCTGGGAACTTGAAGAGATGATTTTAGCCTCCGATTCTTCAGAGCTAGCAGTATATTACTTTTATAAGAGTCTTTTAAAACTGACTCCTCCCTCCAAGGCTGTGTTTGAGTGTTTTTAGAACCTCTGCTAGGGCCTGGGGATTTCCAGGGAGTCTCCTGCAAATAGAAATGGCCAATGACGTGAGTGATGGGTCCACGTTTGGCATGTTGTCATGATTCTCTCACCTCCCTCCCTGGTGCCTTAGTTTCTCCTGATGGATATCCCTGGCTGTAACTTGTAAGGTGTACCCCATTGTCAAACGACTGAGGGATGGCACTTCTCTGCCTACAGATGCAGCTGGCTAAGGTGTTGTATGATTTGAAATACAGAACACCCCCACTCCACCATATTTTTTATTCTTCTCTACCAAGCGTTTTTGTAACTAGTTCAACCTGATGCTCCTACAACTTTCCAGATCGGTTCCTTGTTATTCAACCATGCTGTGAACATCGAGGCCAAGCCCATGGCGCGTTAGGTGGCTGCAGTGCTGTGTGGCAAATGAGCATGGTGAGTTCCGGTGGCGGCCGTGCTTGTGGGTTAGCCATGTTTGAGCAAGGGGACCCAGGGTGCACTCTGGGTGTGTTAGCTTGTTTAGAGCTCCTCTTACAGAATACTGCAGACTGGGAGGCTTAAACAGCAGACAGTTATTCCTCACGGGTCTGGAAGCTGGAACTCCGCAGTGCCAGTAGGACTGGTTTGGGATAAGGAATCTCTTTCCTGGCTTGTCGACAGCTGCCTTCTCACTGTGTCCTCACCTGCCCTCTTGTGCTCGCTTGGAGAGAGGGAAAGAGGGAGGGAGGGAGAAATACCTCTAGTGTCTCTTCTTTTTATAAGGACCCAGACCTGTTGGATCAGGCCCCACCTTGCTGACCTCATTTAACCTTCGTCACCTCCCTGAAGGCCCTGTCTCCAAATACAGTGACATTGGAGATTAGGGCTTCAACCTCTGAATTTCAGGGGGACAGTTTAGCCCATAACAGTGAGCATGATTAAAATGCACGTATTTGCTCTTACCAGCCCCTACTCTGCCTTCTTCCTGGCTCCAGCTGTCATCACAGTTGAGCAGCCTCCACTCGTGGCCCTGCCTGTGGCTGCTCTAATAACTGTGATTCAAACAGAAATGCTGAGAAAGATCAGGATTCTAGGCACACACCTCAGACAGCTGCCTTGGGAAGGCTGAGTCAGAATGTGCCCCTCCTTCCAGGTCGCATTTGAATCTCTGAAGGGAGATTCGATCCATTCCCAGATTCCCTTTGGGGATATCTGACCCCGTGGAAGACTTAGTTGTCCCATTCCCCACATGGAGGAGATTATTTTTAGCCAAAACATACCACACTTCTTCTCAGCCTCACCCCCACCTAAAACCCCAGCTTTCCCCAGGGAGAGGGAGGGCATTCTAACCCACCAGCGAAGGGGAGACATTTCCAGTGAGAGAAGATAGAGGAGGCTGAAAGCTGTCACTGAAGTAGGACTAAGCCAAGTTCATTTTAAAGTTATTGACCGAAATAGGCGCCAAGCAGTGCAGCTGATAGAGAATGTGAGTGTGTTACAGCTTTCACAATTCACCAGGGTCCATTGCTGTAGGAGTGAGTGTGGGCATCACCCTCATGCTGCCAGTAAGGGGAGGGGTGTCCTGGGCACGCCCATGTCTACAGACGTACACTCATGTGCGCACACAGGAGCCTGCACACAGGTGACGGTGCAGTGCTGCTGAGGTGAAGCCATCCGGCAGGCTGGTCAGGGCGTCGTGTTTCCTGAATGCCAAATGCTAGAAGACAGGGCTCTTCTCTGGTAGCCAGGGAGTACATGCAGAGGCCCAGAGGTCTCCTGAAAGGGAACTCCAAGGCGCTCATCACCTGCTGCATTCACAGTGCCGCCCGCAGTTGCTCCCCACACAGGGAGCCACCCGTGGTCTGGGAAAGTTTGCCAAGAGAGTGATCAGAATGAGGGTGTGGCTCACTGAGGGGCCCTCAGCTGTGGCAGGTGACCCAGAGGGAGGAGCAGGGATCAGTGAGTGCGTGGCTCAGTGTGGAGCTTCCTCTCCAGTTTCCACTTGTTTGCCCTCTGGAGAGGCCAGATCTGGGCTTGGTCCCTGGCGCAGCTGTCTTTCAGAGACCCCAGCGCCCACCCTTCAGGCCCTGAGGCTTGGCTTGGAACATCCCTGCTCACCTTGCTACCGGCTTTGTCTTTTTGCTGAAATGGCCTTGAGGCTGCTTCCCCTAGGCGTGTGCCTGCTCAGCTTAGACTCTGCCCGGTGCAAGGCCTGTGTCCCATACAGGCAGTCAGGAAACACTTGACAAAGTGTTTGTCAAAATAAGAGATTTTCAAGGCTCCTCTGATGTCCTGAGGTGAACCTGCCTGGGACCATTTCAGGTGGGCATCAGGGCCTGTTTCAGAAGCCCCTGAGCCTCTCTGGGGTTCTCCGAAGAGAGGCACAGTGTGATTTGACAAACGTTACATTGCTCCCTGGAGAACCCCTCCCACGTGATGGGTCCTGCTGACACGAGCATCATCTTCTCTGGCAGGTGGGTAATCTGCACGATATCTCCATGCACTTGGCTCAAGTTGGCTGTGGCCTTTTGAACATCACCACTTATTCGTTTCTCTTTCCTTCCCCTCTCCCGGCATGTTTTGGTTTCTAGCAGCAAACTGTTGGCATAAACTTTTGGCTTCTAACTTGTAAATCCCAGGGCCAGTTTATTCCTCCACTTACCCTTAACTCACAGAACACATGAAAATGTTATCTTGTAGGAGTGACTGCTCCAGCCCAGGGATCCTCGAGTCATCTGTGGGGACTCGTGTGATTCTCTTACCAGAGATAGCATCTCCTCCCGAAGTCCGGGATCCTGGAGGTGCCTGGGAAACCGAAGCCAAGGACATCTGTGTCCTAAGCTGTGGTCTCATTAACCCTAGGGAGCAAGGCCCAGAACATGTAGCCTTTCCTGACTCTGACCCATAACTGAGAACCCCATCACGAAGCAACAGCTCACATGGCATTACAACACACAAACCAACAAACTGAGTTAGCCTGCAAGGCCGTAACTGCTGGATGACTCCCAGTCCACAGAAAACCATAATTGCCAAGGGGAAAGTCTGGAAGGCTTCCTTAGAGAATGTGCCAGCACATTCATTGCTTGGGCTGGCAGTGGAAATGAAGGTGACTCCCTACCTCACTCCCAGCCCCTTCCGCCTCAGCTACTCTTCTGTTGTAAGAGGTTAGGATTTTCCCACCCCCACTTGTGTCTTTGATGTTATAGCTAAGAAGGCTTTGTCTACACCAAGGTCAGGAAGATTTCCATCTTAGTTTTTTTCTAAGACTTTCATAGTTTTAGCACTCACATTTATCTCTTTAATTCATTTTGACTTATATTTTAAATGTGGTGTGAGGTAGGGGTCCAACTTTATTATTCCTTTGTAGTTAGTTTTCCTTTGTCACATCCTAGACTCTTAAGACATTTGCTCCTAAATGCTGTTCAGCCATTCAGATCACACCCACATCCACTTAGGTTTGCAAGAACACAAGGACTTGTCAATGAGCCTGAATCTGCAATCCAATATCCATGACTGTGGTTGGTGTATGGCAGATGCCACATGCTCTCTTGTGACTGACAGCTTGATGTCCCAGCAATAACTATGACAGTGTTTGGTAGTTGAGCAGTTGGTGGGAAAAACTGAGCCATCTCTCTCTAAAGGCAGACCCTGTAAGGTTGGACTAATGGGCAGCAAGGCCACCAGCTGCAGATGGCTTATATGCAACAACTTACTGCATCAGCCAGAGTTTATACAGTTGTTTGTTGTTTATTCCTTAAGTCTAGAGACAGTCGAGTGGTCAGCCCCAAGATAAAGAGTTATGAGCTTCTATCATGTAGTTTTCTACTGAAAAAGAACTAATTAAGTCTCTTCACCCAATTTTGTCTACAAAATTATGCTTCTACTGAGAAAAGGAAAGGAAAGAAGACAAATGAGCACCTGTGTTGTGCTGGCATGGATGGGAAGATGGGTCACAGAGCTAGTGGATGGGAGCCTCTTCTCTCGATAAATTAAATGAGCTTCTCCAGGTGTCAGAAGAATTCATTACACCCCTTCTTCTTTTTTTTTTTTTTTGAGACGGAGTCTTGGTCTGTCACCCAGGCTGCAGTGCAGTGATGGATCTCAGCTCACTGCAACCTCTACCTCCCGCGTTCAAGTGATTCTTCTGCTTCAGCCTCCAGAGTAGCTGGGACCATAGGGACCTGCCCCCATGCCTGGCTAATTTGGGTGTTTTTTTGTTTTGTTTTTGTTCTGTTTTGTTTTGTTTTGTTTGAGAAAGAGTCTTGCTCTGTCTCTCAGACTGGAGTGCAGTGGCGCGATCTCGGCTCACTGCAAGCTCCACCTCCCAGGTTCATGCCATTCTCCTGCCTCAGTCTCCCGAGCAGCTGGGACTACAGGCACCTGCCACCACACCTGGCTAATTTTTTCTATTTTTAGTAGAGATGGGGTTTCACCATGTTAGCCAGGATGGTCTCGATCTCCTGACCTCGTGATCCGCCTGCTCAGTCTCCCGAGTGCTGGGATTACAGGCATGGGCCAACACACCCGGCCAATTTTGTATTTTTAGTAGAGACAGGATTTCACCATGTTGGCCAGGCTGGTCTTGAACTCCTGACCTCAGGTGATCCTCCCAGCTCAGCCTCCCAAAGTGCTGGGATTACAGGCATGAGCCACCGTACCTGGCCCGCACCCCTTCATTTTTACCCTCTGTGTTTCAGATTTTTTCAAGAGTGTGTTTGTTGTCAGGGGTATAGTAGAGTTGGAGTGAGCCACCATTTAGGACACAAGCACACACTTGTTGTCAGGGGTGTAATAGAGCCTCTGTTTCCCCATCTATAAAATGGGACCAGTCATGCCTGCCAAGCAAGGGAGGGTCGAGTGTTCAGAGCAGTCTCGCCCATGTAGAGGTACGACTAATAAATTCCAGTTGCCTTTCTGCCTCCGTTTTGTTACAAGAAACTATGCAAACATGTGGAATTGATGTTTTTAAAATTTTTTAAATAAGTTCTGTGATCTGTGGAGAATTTTAAATCATAGAAGGCGGGATGTGAAAGCAGCACTGCAGGGTCTAAAAGCCTCGCCTCAGCATAAGGCAATTCCAGTTAACTCAGAAGGTTCCACAGTGTCAGCACTGAAATTAGCAGAGCTGTGTCACAGACCTCAGTTTTTAATAAATCAATACAGAGAAAACTGGTTTTTCCTCATTTCTTGACAAGCACCAGCATATGGGGATTTGCCGGGTTTTCCCAGCTTGGTGCCTTCTGCAGCCTGAGACGGTGGGGGTATCTGTGAGTCTCCAGGGCTCTGTCTTCCCTAGACTGCAGTTTCTTTTTAGAAACGTGGAATAGTGGTGGGCTTTGTTTTCTGCTGAAGCTGGATGGCTTAATTACCGTTTCTTCCCCCCACAGCTCTTATTTTACAGCAACCTGGGATTTTCTTCAGACTTTGTTTTGTGCATTCTAAGCATTTCCACCTCATCTCTCATGAACACACAGGTCTTGTGCTCTGTTATCAGGAGCTGTTTCTTTTATGTGTTTTTCCTTGCTCAGTTTTATGACCAGGCTGGTCACGATTGGAATAAATCATTAAAAGCATTCGACCTTAATCCACCTTTGTTCGAGAGCATTTCTTGTAAATAAACTGATTCTTTGTTTTCTAGTTAAAAAAAATCATCTGCACCTTGGAAAAATTAAAATGCAATTATTGGAAGGCTTCTTGCTTCACTGTTCCACTAGCATTGCACGTTACCTAATTAGAGTGGAAAGTCAGGGCTGCCTTTTCCGAGTGCTGAGTGTGGCTGAGGCCAGGGGGGGTGTGTTTGTGTGGCATTTAAGGTCTGCCGGTTCTGCATCAGAGCCCGTGGTGGGCACACTCAGGACAGGAAGCTCAGCACATCTGGCCTTATTATGTCTCCCTTCCCCCTCACCAGGCAACTTCTCCAGGGCGTGCAGATCTGATTGTTTCTAATTGATTAATTGACCCAGAGGGCCTGCAGCCAGGGCTGGGCGGGCACTGCTGGGTGTGTGTCTGAGCGTGTGTGTGCACCCACGTGGGCCATGTGCACATACCATCAGGGCTATGTAGCAGTATTCCACGTACTCACTGGTAGACTTGTAAAAGCAACCCACAAAACATTTTTAAACAAAACCCAGAATAATGACCTTGAAGGCACCGAGAAACCACATCACATCCTTTCTGGTTGTCGTGTTGTTTTTTTCAATAGTCTGCATTGCTGGGTTGTGACATCCACGTGGCCACAAAAGCATCTTGAGGCAAAATAACATTTAATTTGTTCTTTATTTATTTTTAACTAAACACGTTGCATGTTTCCAAATAAAAATAGACCCACAATGAGGTACCTGGGCCCAGTGTGTGGAACATGAGCCCTGGAGCCGCACCTCTGCGGAGCCAGGCCATGTGAGCTTCCGCTGCGCCTTTTGGAGCGGACGAGGAAAGAGGATATATTAGTCCGTTTTCATGCTGCTGTAAAGATACTACCTGAGACGGGGTTTATAAAGGAAAGAGGTTTAATTGACTCTCAGTTCTGCATGGCTGGGGAGGCCTCAGGAAACTTACAATCATGGCTGAAGGGGAAAGGGAAGCAGACACCTTCTTCACAGTGCAGCAGGAGAGAGGGGGGAGGGGAGGAACTGCCAAACACTCCTAAAACCATCAGCTCTCATGAGAACTCACTCACTATCCCAAGAACGGCGTGGGGGAAACTGTTCCCATGATCCAGTCACTGCCCACCAGGTCCCTCCCTGACACATGGGGATTACAATTTGAGATGAGATTTGGGTGGGGACACAGAGCCACACCGCATCAGAGGGACCACCCTGTGTGTGGCTGAGCTCTGCACCAGTTTGATTTGGACATCAGCAAAGAGGATGTTGGTTTAGCTCTTTGGGGGCAGGAAGGAGGGATCATTTTTAATGAAATGGTTCCCCTGTCCCATTCTCCCCTGCCCTCTGCCAACTCCTTCCCTCCTGAGACACCTCAGGCAAGTTCATGGAAGGAGCCCTTGGAAAGGAGCAACGTGCAGCTCGACAGAGGGACAGCCATGGGGGAGAGCAGGTGCAGCTCGACAGAGGGACAGCCCATGGGGGAGAGCAGGTGCAGCTCGACAGAGGGACAGCCCGTGGGGGAGAGCAGGTGCAGCTCAACAGAGGGACAGCCCATGGGGGAGAGCAGGTGCAGCTCGACAGAGGGACAGCCCGTGGGGGAGAGCAGGTGCTCCTTCCTGGTGGCCACAGCCCATCCAGGGCATGGAGTTGACGGGCAGAGTCCAGCTGTATTTAGCCATCATCCGCCCCATGGCACTATGCCAGCAGAGCCACTGCCCACCCACCCCCAATGTGACTGCACAGCCAGGGGAGCACTGAGTTCCTGTAGCCACCCCATGCCACCATCTGCTTGCGTGTCACACAGGGGCATATCGAGGAACTGCCCTCGGGGTTAAACACCCATGGGAGGGCGGATGTCAGGTTTCCTAGCGGGCCCTGTTGAGATAAGCCCTGTGACCCCTGCGGGGTGAGACATGTCTTTCCTGGGTGCGGGGTGTACTGCGGTGGGGAGCCCTGGAGAGTCAGACCCCAGAAGTGTGGCCAGCATGGGCTCGCCCTCCCCACCCCTGCTGTGGCCACCCTCCCAGCATTCCCCAGAGGGGCCGGCACCCAAGGGCCCCATGTCATCCCACGCGTCCCTCTGCCAGAGCCACATTCTTCCCCTGGAAAACGCCTGCCCCTCCTGCAGTGGCTGGCCTGCCGTCCCACCAACACCACCCATCCTTGGGACGCGGCCTCCACTGCCCTGCATTGCGTTTCTCCTGGTGTGTATGGTTCAGGTTTCCTGTGTTAGGGTGAGATCCTTAGATGCGAGCATGTGTGTGTGGGGACACACGTTTGGCTTGTGGGCTGGTCCTCACTGAGGACTTCACGACCCTGGCTCTCCCAGCGCTGGCTCCGCTTCCTCCGGGTCTTCCTCTCTCAAGGGCTCCTGAAGCGTTTTTCAGAACATTCTGCGCAGCCTTCCGGGGCGTGCTGTCCACGAGACCCAACACAGACCCCGGCTCACGCCCGGGATGCGCATTGTGAGGAGGCGCTCCCTCTCAGGGTGTGCGGGTGCAGGGGCATCGCCTGAGAGGAGTCAGGGCCTCTTAAACCTTGCACCCTGGGTGTCTTGCCTGGCTGGCCTCACCTGGTCCCAGCCCTAGGCACTGAAGTTAGACAGATCTGGCGTAGGATCCCAGCACTGGGTGCCCATCCAGGTGACCTTGGGAGAGTTACCTTTCCTTTCCAAACCTCAGTTTCCCTCATCCTGGGTCACAGGGATTAAGTTAGGTGCTATGGGTACTCTACTCAGCACACCCCCGACGCGTATTAGACGCCTGATGGATGCTTGCGGTGGTTATTGTTTTATTGGGTGAACACGAAAGCATCATACACAAACCCTTCCCATATGGGCTGAGGCTCATAGTCAGCATCGTCGCCGTGTGCCTGCCTTGATTGTGCATGACGTTGACCGTGCGGACTTGCCCGGTGAGACCGGGGCCTCCCACGTTCTGAAGAGGATGTGTTTTGTGTCTCTGCTGCAGGAATTGCTTACTTAGGAGGTGTGTGCAGTGCTAAGAGGAAGTGTGTGCTTGCCGAAGACAATGGTCTCAATTTGGCCTTTACCATCGCCCATGAGCTGGGCCACAAGTAAGTATCAGACTCTGTGTCGTCCTGTTTTCTTTCAGTCTCTTTTGAGTACAGATTTTTTGCTTGAATTCTGTAAGTTCTAAAACAGTGTTGCTCTATGCCTTTGCTGCGTCTGCAATAAAGGACCCAGGTCAGTACACTAGGGTCCAAACCCTCAGAGACCCCATGAGATGACTGCACCAATTGGCTTGGAGAGTTGAAATGTTAATTTGATGTGCACATCTATTCTTAAAGCCAACAGACTAGAGAGAAGAGGTTCCTCTCAGGATGTCCTTATTTAATTGTACTTCCTTTCCGGGACGAGCATGATCTTTGATTCACTCTAAGTCTATTATTCACATAATGGGATGCATCTTTATACTGTTGACTTTCCATGTCTTTTTCTGCCATTTCTAAAGTCCAACTTTCTGATTGTAGAATTTAGTGTCTTAGTTTTGAAGAATTAACAGCTGTGGATGAGAGTCTTTGCACACAGCGATTCTTCTCTTTAGGATGAAATAACCATAGAACCTTAGAGCTTGCCTTAAGGAGAGTCCGAGGCAACCTCCTGGTTGTTCAGATGAGGAAACAGAGCGTCAGAGGGGTTGTTGAGTGGCTGGCCCCAGGTTGTGACCACCTGTAGGAAGCCTCAAGTGGCAGAAAGCCAGATGACGCTAAAACTGTAGCCTGAGGGTTATTCTTTTTCCTAGAGTAGGTGTCTGTTTTATGTTTCTCTGAAGGAAAGATTGTGATATGACTGCTTAAGAGCTTAAAAGAAAATTAAATTGAGGAGGCCAGAGCGTGCAAAACAGTGGAAAGGTTTATATTGGATTGAATAGAACATAAGTAAATGGAAATCTAGTTCTTGGGGGAAAAATTATTGTAAAGGTTTCCTAATGACCTACACAGTAAGATGCCTGGAATCTCAACTGTTAACTCTAGTTTTTATGAGGATAAAGTCAATGTATAAGAAGGAGTATAAAAGCAATCGTTTTTCTCAAGCATTTGCCATATCTGTGGCTTTACCTTTTGTTTGTTTGTTTTTTTTATGAGTGATGCCTTTTAATGAGTTTATATTCTATTAATTCACTTTTTAAAATGCTGGTCCATATCCACTGAATTGATTTTGTGACCTTTTTGTTTTGTTTTTGCTGTTTTTTGTTTTTAATTATACTCTAAGTTCTGGGATACATGTGCAGAATGTGCAGGTTTGTTACATAGGTATATACGTGCCATGGTGGTTTGCTGCACCCATCAACCTGTCATCTACATTAGGTATTTCTCCTAATGCTATCCTTCCCCTAGTCCTCCATCCCCTAACAGGCCCTGGTGTGTGGTATTCCCTCCCTGTGTCCATATGTTCTCATTGTTCAACTCCCACTTATGAGTGAGAACATGCGGTGTTTGGTTTTCTGTTCCTGGGTTAGTTTGCTGAGGATGATGGTTTCCAGCTTCATCCATGTCCCTGCAAAGGACATGAACTCATCCATTTTTATGGCTGCATGTTTTTGTTGTTGTTTTGGTTTATCTAGCGCCATTTTAATTTTTTCCATTCCTGTAGAGGGGTTTGGTAGTTGGCCTTTCCATACCTATTGTATGTCGTGATATGAGTAGGTACAGAGAGTGGAAATGATGTTATGTGCAATTCCTGGGGTAGGGAGGAAATCCCATGTTATTGACCCAGGACCTGGTGAAGCAAGATGAGAAGTTGTCTCTGAGTGCACAGTTATCTCATCTCAACACTATTTTTAAAAATACTGGCGACAATTCTTTGCACATAACTGTTTTTTAAATGAAGTTCAATTGCATTTGTATTAATACCTCTGAGTTCTTAAAATCCTGTATCCAAGAGTGATTTGCTGGGGAAAAAAAGCATAAATCAGAATGGGTTTGGCAAACATCTTCCCACCATCAAGGGACACAGCCAGCATGCCGTAGTACCTAAGAATCGATTACCTAATGATTATGAGAATGCAGGATGTCAGAGTACTTACCAACACCCGAGTTGCTATGGGCCTTTGAATAGTCAATTTAAATAAGGTGAGTTGACTACATGAACTGCAATGTCCCACGCCAGCATCCAGCAGCATGGCACATGCTAAGTGCCATTTGCACATATGTGTGGGCGCACACATGCCGCATGGAGGTCTTTTCTCATCAGACATTAAAAATACAGAGGGCCATTTTCTCCCTGATGACCTGTTCGAGTGTGCCGGATCAAACACTGGCCTCCCTGCAGCGGAGGTCTGCAAAGATGAATGGTTAGATTCAAACACACTTTAGTACCCTTTAGCTATAGACTGTTTAGAATTTCTTGGAGGACTCTTTATAGCTTGCTATTGAACTCCAATTACCGACAAAAACAAACACCTTATTGTTAATCAAAGCCAATAAATCTTGCTAGCATTTGGCCCTTCCCCTCTTTGGGTAATTACAGGTTTCCGAGGGAAGTCTGTCATCTTAGATTAGTCGCAAGTGTTGGGAAGCAGATCCCTGAGGATGAAGCTATGTCCTCCCCATCCGCAGGCCCCTCTGGTTACTGGGCTATATGGGCTGCTGGAAAAGGCCAAGACCAACCTGCACTCTCAGCAAAGCCACCGGCCAGGCTGTTTCACAGACACGAAACCGGAAAGCTGATCCCTATTTTGGAATACAGTGGAGCCATTGAACTCCATATTCCTTAGCTTATGTGAAGAAAGTCTCCAGGTGGCTCACCCACCGGTCCCTTACCATGGAATGCTGATAAAGTGAAACATTTCTGGAGGGAAGGTATCTGCGTGTGCGCCTTTGCACACAGCACGCAAAGGTGTGGCTCTCCTGTTCGTTACCTAATGTGCGTCATAGGGCGATTGGTGTAAGCAGCTACCCTAAAATCTGATTGTCAGGAAAAAAATGCCACTTCTGTGTGAGCTGCACGTTCCACTTATCAAACAATGAGTTGCGCAGATTCACATGATTTTGTTTCTGCATTGGCTATCAGAAAACACAAAGCTAGATTTAGGGCTCATTTTCAGCAATTAACTCGTCTACATCCTGGAATTATACTTGCTTCCCTCTTCTCTTTCTAGTGTCTCTTTGTATGCATGGCTTTATTTTAAATCAAACATAATTTATTTGGTACAATAAACTGGCTCTAATCCAATTTGCAGTCAAATAGGTCCTAAGTTTTAATTAAACTTCAAGTTCTTGCCATGGTAATGTCAATAATGCTGCTTCGGCCATGAATTAATAACATACTAGTGATGTTTAACTCAGGTCAGAGCTCTCATTTATTGAACACCTACTATGTGCAGGGTACCGTGTGAGATGCTGTGTGTTTATCACGCCGTTGAGTCAGTCCTATGAGGTAGGCATTATATAGCTTTTACTTTACAGGTTAGGAAACTAGTATTGCTTTTATTAAAATTTATAGTTACTATTTAATATGATTTGGGATCACTTATATGATTATACATGCTTCAATAGGCCCATTAAAATAAGGATACAAATTACATGAAATAAATAATAAGAGAACTTGTAGAGTCAAAAACCAAGGTACTTTCAGTTTAAGGGAAGTAAATGTCCGTGTGTATGGCTGCTGCTGGCTGACCAAGGACAATGACCATATCATGGAGAGGGGTTCCCTAGGACACTCGAGTACTGTGGATGAGATTGACAGATTTTTTTTTTTTTTTGAGATGAGATTGACAGCTTCTTTTTTTTTGGAGACCAAACAATGGGCCAGTTATTTAATTAATGTAAGTCTGAGACTATTAGGATGAAAGTGATGCCAGTGAAAATGTGAAAATGATCAATAGTTTTGTGGTCTTACGGAAACAGGGAACAGGCTCCATTTACATATTAATACATAAATGAATCTGAGATTTTAAAAGCTTCTCGCCCGGGGCCTTCTCACAGATTCTGCCTCTCCTATATCATCATTAACTCCCTTGTAACCACTGAGCTGAAGCTGTGGATTCATTAGATTAGCAGCTTTCTGATTCTGTGCCCTGACAAAGGAGCAGGCTGCAGAAGACTCCCCAGCCCTGCTGTGGACACGAGCTGGGGGATGGCAAGTCCTGGTGCAGGTGCTGTGTGAGAAGCTGCAGAGGGGCCACCCTTGCTGCTGCCTGGAGGCAGAGTCAGCTGCTGAGCAGCAGTCACGCTGACAACAGCCTGGAGGTTCCTAAATGCACACCCGTGCCCTTGGTTGCCTTCCTGCCCGTGAAAGGCTATTCTGATGGGCAGCCATGTGCTACCTTTGGGTTCAGCTAGTAATTAGAAATGTTGGCAGCGTTGAGTGTGAGGAAGGCAGCTGTGTCTTTTTCCACAGCGGTAGCTTGAGAAATGCACCGTAAAGTGAGTGTTTTTAGCCGGGGTCTCCTTTTGCCTTTCTCCATCCTGCGGTGGCCGTTAGAAAGCAGCAGCCCCTGCACATGGGAAGATGGCTACAACAGGCGTCTTTTACCAGCTGATCCTTGCTAAGACAGGAACCATGGAATGGGGGGCAGTTCCTTGAGAGAAACTGCCCAGCTGGGATGACACGCCCCAGGGTTTTCTCCTTCAAGAAACCAGGACAGGGTGCCTTGTCCTGGATGTCAGCATCCAACATGCCGATCACAATTTGGTTTTAAAGAGAAAGAGGAAAATCCAGAAATAAGCATTTGTTTCTCTCAGATAGGCCCCTGCTTTTCAGGCTCAACTCTGGTTGGTCCTGGGAAGGACTGACCCCTGATGATGAGTAGAAGCTCAGCTCTATGCTGACTGCCCGTGAGAAAAAGCAAAAATAAAACCCAGATCAAGGAGGGGGAGTTGGTGGTAGCTTTAGCGTGACTTTCAGGTGGGTGTAACGCAGATGTTTGGATTGTAGCATCTATTGTTGGCTGTGATTTGGAAGCTCCGGTATAAAAGAAAGTGCATAACTCTGTGAAGGCTGCTGAGTGCCTTGTGTTTCGAGGGAAGTGGGTATGGTATGCTGCAGCTAGGTCCAGGGGAGGTGCCTGGTAGGAGGAGCTGGTCCTAGTGCAGCTGCTGGCAGGAGGGCACAGAACCAAGTGTCCACTAGTCGTTCTGGGCCTAGGGAAACCCAGGACCCTGTGCCCACCTGTGTCTCAATCAGGTAAGGCAGCAAACTCCTGGGAGATGTCTAGAGACAGGACCTTCTAGGTGGGGTGACAGTGGAAAGGAGGGAGTCTGCTTTGTGCACCATCCGCCACCCACTCAGAAAAACGAAAAGGATATATCTTTATACAGAGAAATAAAAAGCTTTCTCATTGCAGAAAATAAACCTCTGCCTTTGTTGGATTGAGGAGTGTCTGTTAGATAAGCCTGAGCCAGACCAGGGTTCAAGAAATGCCTGGCCCTGGGGGCCAGCCCAAACCACGGGAGGTCTCCAGCCCAAGTGGCACCAGCGCCACGCACGTGCTCAGCCTCCTGCAGCCTCTCCTCGGGGAGGAGCTTCTCCAGACCTGCCCCTCCTCGGGTTTCCCCTGCCGTCCCTGCACCCTTGCTTCGGTCAAAAAACCATTCTCTTTCCATTCTGGAGTTGACCTCTCCTGTAGTGGAGAGGCTCAGCCCGTGGCCTCTGGAAAACACTGTCTTGACAAAAGCTGGGAGCTTGGCGTAGATGGTGCCTGGCAGTGACGCGCAGGAGGAGCGCTGGGCGTTTAGAAATGCAGTGGCCCAGCCTCACCCACCGTTGACTGAGGCACTTGCTCTCGGGGAGGAAGCTCAGGAAAGCTCTCCAGGAGATTCCGCACATCCCAGGTGGAGAACCGCGGAAGACGCAACATCGGAGGTGTCTCGTTGTTGCTCTTTCTGGCCTTGCCCGCATTCCTGCCACCAACTCTTTCCGCCATGCCTCCAAGGCCCCAGTGCTGGGGAGCCAACACTGGGTCTTCCCCAGTGCTGAGCCCGGCTGTGCTGAAAATAACCCACCCACTTCACCTCCCTCTCGGTCACCCTGAGTTCCATGCGCCTCACCACTTCTGAGTGAGCGCTCAGGACCCAGCCATTCTGAATGTTGCTAGCATAGACAAGCTTAGTCCTGTCTCTACTCCGTCAGCTCCCGGGAGACCTCAAGAAGGGTGTGGCACAAAGCGTAAAGTGACCTGTGGTGGAGCCGCTGGAAGAATGGGCCGGGCAGAAGCCTGGACCCAGATGAGGCAGGAGAGCGAGCAGCAGAGGGACAGGTGGAGCCCTGCAAGGCCAGAGGGCAGGTGGGGCTGCCACCAGGTGCAGGTGAAGCTTAGTCTTCTCTAATTTTCATTACATTGGATGCTTCCAGCCAGATGTGATGCTGTGCCAAGGTGAGTTTGGGACAGTGGATGTCGGGAAGGATGCCACATTGACTAGGGACGTGCTTGCCTGGCCTGCAGCTCAGAACGTGAAGGAATCTGATCCCTGCGAAGTGTGGCCCATGGGCAGTGGGTGAACACATGTCTGGGGGAGTGATGGGGAGGAGGGAAGGTTGGGGGAGAGCCATGTGGGGGAAATGTTCCCATAACTGGAGTTGACATGGTTCAAATGAAAAGAAATTGTCTCAATCCCAGAACAGGAAGGAAAGCAAGCCATTATCCAGATGTGTGAAGCATGGAAATGCTTGTCTGTGATTCGTATTAAGAACGAGCCAGCCGGCACAGTGCTGTGGGGACACGGAATGGACCCAGGACAGATCTAGGCAGGCAGGCAGGCAACCCACCAGCAGACAGCCGTGGGTGGTGGCTGCTCCTGCCTCGAATGTTTGGCCTGAGTGCTCCACCTAGTAGGCATAGCACAGACATCAGATGGGCCGGCATTGAAAGGAAGGTGTGCAGAGAGAGAATTTCTAAGAATGTCATAACTGTTTAGAAATCCTGGAGGGAGAGGGAGCATTCTTTTGTTCTAGTTGGGATTAGGGCAGTTGTGTTCACATAGGGGTTGGCCTTCCTGGAGGAACAGAAAAGGGGGTGCCTCCCCCCAGGAAGGGATGGAGCCTTGGACAGGCTGTAGACAGGTTTCCCAGCAGGTTCCTGCCTGGGCCTCATCCCCAGTTCCCGCTTAGCAATCACGGCCTCAGGCGGTCTTCCCTTCTCTACTGAAGGGTAATTGGTGGTGCTTGAAGCATTGAAGGGTTCTCAGGTTTCCCTCGGGGGAGCTTGGAGTGATTCCTGAATACAGTTTCCTCTGCACTTGGCCCCTGCATCAAAGTCCACGTGTGAGCGTCCACTGGGCACGGCAGTCTTACCCAAATTCCAGAGTTGTTCAAAACGTGCAGGCCTTATTTCCTTTTATTTATGTATTTATATTTATTTTTAATTTTTATGGGTATATAGTAGGTATGTATATTTATAGGTTACATGAGATACTTTGATACAGGCATGCTATGCGTAAGTCACATCAGGGTGTTTTGCTGGTGAGACTTGCAGGGTTCTTCACCTTGACAAGCCACAAACCTCCTGGTGCCTTGGCTGTGATAGAATGAGCTTGTGACTGTGGAGGACCCATGGGGCAGCTGTTGCTCTGCCCCACTCAGCATTGCCTGATTTCTTGCTGCCTCCCCTCTCCCTTTCTCTCACACAAATAAAAGCAGAATTTCCTTCTGGCCCCTCCCCAGCAGAGAATCTTGGATGGGAGGTGCCGCCGCAGCAACCAGAGCAGCAAGGAGCCTTTGTGACTGTGGGCTCTGTCTAAATGGCCCTGCTGCTGTCTGCAGCGATTCTCACGGTCCTGCATTCACGGGTTGCAGGGAAACTGCTCTGCTCTTCCTTGGAGTCTGATCATTGATGTGGAGTCTCATGCGAGGCGACGACATTTCTTCCAGTTGTCTGGAAAACCCAGAGCCTCTGTTCCAAAGAGGATCTCAGCCACAGCCTTCCCAAATCCCACCAGGCCAGGCCTGATGCCTGGCTTGGAGGGAGGGAAACTCAAACAGAAAGCTATTAAAAGCCTGTCAGCAAGCAGGCACATGCAGTCCTACCTGTATTCTGAGCAGCATGTCCAAACAGCTGTTGGCTGGAGCTCAGCGTCATGGTAGGAAGTCCAGCCGTGGAGAGGCTTCCTCTGCCCCCAGAGTTTCGTTACTGAATAAGGCAGGTTACACACGCTGTGCTGATGTTTGTCTCTGCCCCAGGAATCCTTTGCATTTAATTATCAGGTAGATTCCCTTGCCTAAAATAATGTCATCCAAGATGGTGTTTGAGGAGGCAGGAGGAAAGTTGAGTTTGGCTAAAGAACCAGATTCTGAAATCCCCTCAGAACTTCCAGACTCTTCCAGCAGTTAGCTGAGATGTAGTTTTCTTGTGTCAGAGCTTCTGGCAGCCTCAGCTGAGTGGTTCTTGGAGCTGGAAGGGATGTCCAGAGTCGTCATTTTGCAGATGGTGAGCCGCCTCCCTTCCCACGGCGCTATGTGGCCCAGTGGAGACTCGGACCAGAAGCTCAGGCCACAGCACAGTGCTCTTTCCACACGTGAACAGAACCAGGGCCAGCGCTGAGCCCTGTCCAGGTGGCTTTCTTGGTAACTGGACTCACTTCACCTTTACTTGAAAAGACACCTTTGGCTTACACAGCTAGGGTTTCCTTCATGCTCAGGTGGCAGGGGTGTGATCTGATGCAGCTTTCTCTGCAGAAGGAGCGTCCCCATTCTTCCAGGTGTTTGGTTTCCTGCCTGAAACCCTTGTGCATCTACTGCCCACTGCCAGTGGACAACTTGAAACCAAGTACCTGACTTCTCCAGACCTGCCCCTCTTGGGGTTCCTCCTGCCGTCCCTGTGCCCTTGCTCCGGTCAACCATTCTCTTCTCATTCTGGAATTGACCTCTCCTGTAGTGGACAGGCCCAACCTGTGGCCTCTGGAAAACCCAACCTGTGGCCTCTGGAAGAAACCTGAATGCCTGTGGGGACCTTGCCACCAGCCCACTCAATGGCACGTTCTGGGAAAGGGCGCTTCTCATCTCCATCTGTTTGAGGTCACAGATGGCTTGCTCTCACTTTGTGCGAAGGTGGTAGTTTTGCCAAATGGCAGTGGCAGACAGAGAGGGCCAGCAGAAGGGCTGAGGGGTCTGGGAGAGCCACGGAATCATGCACTTTGTTCCTGACATCAGAGCAGAGCAGACGGTAGTTTCCAGGAGCCAGCATGAGGATCTGGGAATGGCCTTTCTTGGAAAAAAATATACATCAGTAGATGGATGTAGAATGAGGGAGGTTATCATTTTCTTAGCAAGTCGCTGGAAGCATGAGTAGGGCATCCTCTTGTTAAGCAGAGCCTCACTTCTGCAGTGTTGAGAGGACCTGTGCTAAGTAAGCCTCAGTGACTCACGCCTCTCACTTGTGATTGGTATCAGCAGCCAATGAGAGGAAGGCAGGCTGGTCAGCGTTGAACTGAGCCGGGGAAGAGTCTTAGGGTTTTCAAGGTCCCGGTGATGCTGAGGCAGGGAACTGAGGCAGGCAACCACTGGGAGAAGCTGGGCCCTGTGGTGCTGGGTGTATCATGTCGGGGCCTGAACTTGTGCCCACACCTTGGCCACGGCTTTCCCAGATTTCATTCAGGTGGATTGCTAAAGAGAAAGACAGGGCATCCACAGTGGTAGTTTTTAGAAGTCAAACTTGATAATACTATCGCCATACCAAGGACATAGCAGATCCAGGAGGACGCCTGCCGTGAGGCAGCTTCAGACACTGAAGACAAGTGACAAGACACCTGCTGACGACCCAAAGGCATGCATGGGTTGGTTTCTGGTCAGGGAAGCCTTCAGCAGGAGCACATGTTCCTGTTATTCCTTCCATACAGAGGCATGCGCTGCTTTGCTAAGTGACACCTAGTGAGCCTGTGGTTGGCTGTGTTGGTGGCTCTGCATTTGGGGAGCACCTGAATTAATAAAGGGCCTGCGCAGCTTTGTGGCACATGCTCTGTGATGACCCACGGATGTCAGAAACTGCTCCCAGCAGCAGGAAGAGAGTTATAAAGAAAAAGGCATCCAACTTCCTGCCAGCTGCTTGGTCCACACTCAGCTTACTCAGCAGAACAAGCTCGCAAAGCCCCGCTCCATATACTGTCCCCCAGATGAGCTGTCCTTTCTGATTTAACAATTTTCACCTAAAACTCCTACATCCCATGCCTAGTTCAGAATCTGGCAGAGGGAAGAAGCCCCACATTTGGTGCTGCACACAGTGGAGAAGCACCCTAGGACTTCAACTCGTGCCTTGCACTTCACAGTGTAGTCTTGGACCAGCAGCATCTGCATCACCCTGGAGACTGTTGGTTGGAAATGTAGGGCTCAGGCCTGCCAGGGGACTCGTGTACAACATGATAGTTTGAGACAAATAGCTAAGGACATCCAAGGGGTGGACCTTGTGGTTTAACTCATTGCTCAGTCCGGTGCTCAGGGTTGCAGCTGCAGGTATATATAACTTGGTGGGTTAAAGCAAAAGACTTTTTTTCCATCTTGTTTCTGCGGGGGTGTTTCTGGGATAGCTTTCATACCCTGGCTTTGCAATCTCTTCTCTGGTCCCTGCTCTTTGGCCATGCTTTATTTGCTGGCTGTGCAATGCTAGAACGCTCTCAGGGATTGTCAGCTGGCTTTGGAATTTGAGGCTAGGTTTCCGTTCAGCCTGCTCTACCACCTGGAGACAGGTTTCTTAGCAGATGTGCTTGATACAGCCACCACTGATCCCACCTGTCAAAGAGACCTCACTCTAGTCCAGACATTTGACTTGACACATTATAAAACCTGGTACATTTTTGGCTAAACTTGAGCACATCAAACTCTTGGATATTTACAAACTTGTATGGAAACATGCTGGTCAACTTGAATTGGGGGTTCCCGTGAAATGGGGGTTTTCCATGTAGAATATGGAAGGAAGCCGCAAAACTGTCAGAAACACTGAAGAAGAATGTTAGACTCTCCCTAAAAATTCCCAAAGCAGCTGGTTTTGTGTGTGTGTTCTTGTTTTTTTTTTTAAGAGACAGGGCTTCGTGGCCGGGCGTAGTAGCTCATGCCTATAATCCCAGCATTTCGGGAGGCTGAGGTGGGCAGATCACCTGAGGTCAGGAGTTTGAGACCAGCCTGACCAACATGGAGAAACCCCGTCTCTACTAAAAAATATAAAATTAGCTGGGCATGGTGGTGCGTGCCTGTAATCCCAGCTACTCGGGAGGCTGAGGCAGGAGAATCCCTTAAACCCGGGAGGTGGAGGTTACAGTGAGCCGAAATCACGCCATTGCATTCCAGCCTGGGCGACAAGAGTGAAACTCCACCTCAAACAAAAAAAAAAGAGGACCTCGCTCTGTCACCCAGGCTGGAGTGCAGTGGTGTGATGGCAACTCACTGCAGCCTCAAGCCCCTGGGCTCAAGTGCCCCTCCCACCTTAGCCTCCTATGTTGCTTGGACTACAGTCTCACACCATCCTGCCTGGTTATTGCTGCTCTTTGACTTGCCAAAAAAGGCAGACTATGGGTCCCTGTCTGTGAAATGCTGACTTTGCTCTCTTGCCTTTTTTTGGTCTCCCATTCAGTTTTTATTTTCAGTTTGGGGGCAGAAGCCGAGATGTGAGCGACTGTGCTTTTCCTAGAGGGTGTCTTCTTCCCACCCTCACTGCCAGGGACCATGTGTGAAGAGCTGGTCCCGTGGCTGCCCTTTTGGTGAAATAGGGAGTTGGCAGGTCAGCCTGTTGGGGTGTCTTGAGTCAGGTATGAAAAGCATCATTTTCTGTTTCCACATTTGTTATATTATTACCCATGGCCTGGAAGACCAGAGCAACGTTCAAATGCTGGGTGGAAACTTCTGGAATCTGGGGGTTCAGAGTAAACCATAAAGTCCAGGAACCAGATCATGTCTTGCTGCAACATGAATCATGTGTCCAGAGAAGCTGGTTCACCTCTTGCGGGTTGAGCCTGGTACCTGCCTGGCGTTAGTCTTCAGTGGTCCTTGTGTTTATAGCAACTCCTACAAAGTGACTGTAAAGTTCATTTCCTTGTGAAAGGTGGCTCAGGAAGGAAAGCCAAGAGGGCTGGTTACCAAAGGGAAAGAAAGTCGAAGAGCACCTTAAAGCAATCATGTTTTCAACCTTAGGGATTTGCAAAGGGTTGTAAAGATGCCCCCATTTGAACACAGTGGGCACGCTGACAGATACTGCCTGCTTTAACGTTATCACTGGGCATGCTTATCTCCGTCTCAGTGGCCCAGCAAGTCTCACCTTACACACCAGGGATGTGCAGTGCACCTTGTACCGGTGGGAGCTGAGGTCCTGGGTGATGGAGGAGGTGAGGAGAGGTCAATAGTTGATTCACATGAGTCTGGCTCTCTTGGTCCAGATTAAAAGAACTTATTTGCAAATGGGAGTGGCAGACCACATTGATAATTGTGGAAGAGCAATGAAGGAAGGGAAGGAATGCCAAAGACTAAAAATAGGCAGATGCCATCTTGCAAAAGGGAAATGAGACAATGGCATACATTTCAACTTATGATATTAATATTGCTTATAGGAAACATTCCAGAATGGCTCATCAAACATAATTTGTGAGCTCTCAGAAATAAAAGCGACAATCCTAGAAGTCAGCCAAGGATCGTGCAGAGATAGGGGATGGAAAATTTTGCTCAGGTTTCTGCAAAACTCTCAGCCCTCCTGATGGGGAAATATGGAGAACTGTGAGCTGGATACTGCTGCAGTTAAAGGAGTTTGTAACAGTTGGATAACCTTACTCAATGGATGCTTATTAGTAGAGGAATGTCTACCTGAGAGAGTTGCTTCCTGCCTGCCCCGGGGCACTGGAATCACTGCTTGTTTGACTGCTGTAGTCATGACCTGGCTGTGGAGATAGGTAGTATGCTCATCAGACATTGAGATGGCACCAAGATGGGAGGGAAAAGGGTATGCGGCAATTCAGAGTCCATGAAGTTGTTGGTCACCTTGAAAAGTGGCCAAATGCAGCAATGCATGATTGCATTTCATTTTCACCCCATCCTATAATAGTAGTAGTATTTGCATTTTATAGAGAGGAAGATGAGGCCCAGGACACTCCACTGCTAAATGGCAGAGCCAGGCTTCAAGCCCTTTGTCAATGTTGAAGTCCATGCACTCGCCATGTGCCTTACAGCTTTCCAGATGGCATTTAACATCGGCTAAGTCTCAGATCAACTAATGTACAAGATGGAGGAAATGCAGCTTAATGACAGTATCACTGCCAGCAAGTATATCTGTCCCTACTTCCTTCTCATACTTCATTGACGTTACTCATTGATCCCAGGACCTTCCCTTCTCCACTGAATTGCAACTCACAGGCCTTCCTAACTCTGGGCAGCCACTGCCAGTAGATTAGGGCTGGCATAAAAGATGAAACAAACTGACCGTCCCGTAGGTGTGGAGTAATTGTCAGCTGCACTCACACAACCAGTGTGTTCTTGCCCTGTGTTAACACCAGCCTCATCCTCGGAAATGAAGAAGGCAGTCTTAGTCCTGCCAAGCCCTTCAGGGGTTAAGTGGCACCAGGAGGCTTGTGTTCAGCATGGGAAGTCTGTTTTAAGAAGGACTTCAGGAGCCAGAAGCACATTCATATGCAAGGGAAAGGGATGATGAAGGAAACGGCTGGAAGGACTGAGTGTCTTTATGTGGACAAGGTGTGCAGGGGATACTTTGGAGGATGCCAGGGCATGAGGGGTCTCTGTGCAGCCCCCGACAGCAGAGCTGAACTGGTGTGCTGCAAGTTACAGGAAAAGAGGTTGCAACTTAGTGGAAGAGCGTTCTTAACATTAGAGTTCTTTACAAGCAATGGGAAGTGTTGATTTTCTCACACTGGCGAGTTTGCACAAAGATGCTGCCTTCTGGCTTAGGGGTTGAAGTGGAGATTTTTGCAGTTTGAAGAGGTTTGAATTGATCTCTGATCTCACTTTAGACCCTCATGTTCTTGATTCTGTGACATGGGGTCAACATGGGGGGCAAAAGAGACCAGGATCTGAGCAGTGCACACTGTGGGTTCACAGGCAGTAAGACAAAACTTGAAACACATGTGTACCCTGTTGAGCAGTGGTAGATCTCACAGGTTTCTTCTACGAGCTTGTTCTCAGGGCTTTGTGTCTGTTAATTTATCCCAACTATGCCATGGGGTAATTCCTGTCATTCTCTCCATTCTACAGGTAGGGAAACTGAGGCACAGGGAACTTAAGCAACTTGCCGTGGTCCCAGAGCTTGTAAGTGATGGAATCAGGATTTGAACCAGGAAGCAAGGTCTCAGTGTCCACACTGCTGACCACTATGTCCATAGCCTCTGCCAGAGACTTTAGCGCTTTCAGATTGCTTTCATGTGCACTGTCCATGTTAGGCGTCCTCAGGGAGGAGGCAGGTGCTCTTGGCCCAGGAAAATAGAGTGGTCACTGAGGAGCATGTCTGAATTTGGAGACAGAGGAGTAGACATCAGCCTGATGTAATAGAGGAGTGATTAAGAAAAGCCATGGGGCCGGGAGGAGGAGAGGTGGTGAGCCCAGGCCACAGTGGGACAGGACCCTATCATACCTGCCACATACAGGTCCCAGAGCTCTGGACAGGGCCCCCAGAAGAGAGGGGCTGTGACAGGGGGCTACGGGAAGTCTGATCTGGTGATGGCCACAGCAGCATGATGGACGGAGGGAAGGTGGTGACAGACCAGAGGCAGGAGCGGAGTTCCCAGGTGGCAGCATTGGTCAGGAGGCACAGAGGAGAGACAACCTATGCTGGGCCTCAGGATCTCAGAGGTTCTGCCAAAATGTGTAGCCAGGGTCTGGTCCCCAAAGAAAAATTCCTGAAGGCAGCTTTGCCACAAATCATTTACCCTCCATGTGCCCCAGTGTCCTCGTCTGTATAACGGGGACGCTGACAGCCTCAGAAAAACATAAAGGTAACCTTCTCTAAATGTAACCAGATATCCTAGAGATTATTCAACAACAACAATAAATTGATAATGAAAGCTGGAAAGAAGAAGGATCACTGGCCAGGGGCCCCAGGGCTTGAGAACGACAACATGGTGAATTCTCTGGATTTTCTTTTCCTCTCCCCACATACCCCGATTGGGGCACCTGGAGGCCTGCAACCTGGAGCTTTCCACAGTCTTAGACATAAAACCCAAGAACAATCTGCTCTCCCTGGCCAATGGACTGGGGAGACAAAGCCCAACAGAGACCACATGGGGAGCCTGAGACCTGCTTCATGAACAGGACATAGTGAGCTGGCTACTCTACCTGCAGCAGCAGCAAACCCCAGGCCTACTCAACTTGTGCTCCACAACCAGGACACTGGTGGGCAGCTCGATGTGCTCCCAGCAGCAGCAGCAGCAGCAGCAGCAGCAATGAAACCCCTTGTCTACCTGCTGTCTGTACCCAGAAGCTTCTCTCTCCCTGACCCCCCTATAGGAGGTGGCTCAGCGACACCCAGTAACACAGGGAAGTGCCTTTCACCCCCACAGATATCACCAGCAGCGACTGAAGAGGAGCCTCAACAATATCATAAAAACAAAGCAGATTGGGATAACATTGCAGGGCCTCTAAAAACTAAACTGTCATTGGAATTAAAGCCCACAAAAGTAAGCCAGACCTACCTGGCAAACCTAAACAGTGTGATGGCTTGCTGCAATAGCATATTTAAACAGGATCAAGAGACTCCTAATAGAATAACCAAAGTATTCAGGATGTAGTTGAAAATCACTAGTCATAGTAAGACTAGGCAAGCCACAATTTGAGAAAAATCAGTCAGCTGGCACCAGTGACAAATGTTGGAATTGTCTAATGACAGTTATAAATCATAATAATGCTTCCAACAATTAATTATAAATTTTCTTGAAACAAAAACAAAATTTCAACAAAGAAATTGAAATTTTACAGAAGTAAATCAATGAAAATTATTGAACTGAAAAAATATAGGAACAACAACAAAATTCTTATTGGATGGAATTTAGGTAGAGTGGAGACGACGGAATAGAATCCGTGAACTTAGATGAATATAATTCACTCAATCTGAACAGAGAAAATACACTGGAAAAAAAATGAGCTGGGCCTTAGGGATCTGTGAAAGATATAAACTTGTATCAGGAATCCCAGAAGCAGTCAGGCATGGTGGTTCACACCTGTAATCCCAGCACTTTGGGGGAGGCCAAGGCAGGCAGATTACTTGAGGTCAGGACTTCCGGACCAACTGGTCAACATAGAAGAACCCCGTCTCTACTAAAAATACAAAACTTCATCGGGTTTTGTGGTGCATGCCTGTAATCCCAGCTACTCAGGAGGCTGAGGCTGGAGAATCACTTGAACCCCGGAGGTGGAAGTTGCAGTGAGCTGAGATCGTGCCACCGCACTCCAGCCTGGGTGACAGTGCGAGACTCTGTCTCAGAAAAAAAAAGAAAAGAAAAAGAAAAAAAATCCCAGAAGCAAAGGAGAAAGAGTGTGGCACTGGAAAAAATATTTGAAGAAATAAAGTCCGAAAACATCCCAATTAAGTGAAAGACATATGCCTGCAGATTCAAGAAGCTGAGTGAATCCCAAATAGGATAAGCTCTAAGAAATTCACACTAAGGCACATCAAAACTAAATTCCTTAAAGAAAAAACTCTTCAAAACAACCAGAGACCAGAGGAAGGAGCAAGATGGCCAAATAAAACAGAAGCCTCCATCAATTGTCACCCCCTGCCACCACCCCACAGTAACACCGAATTTAATAGCTATCTACACCAAAAGTGCCTTCATAAGAATCAAAAATCAAGTGAGCACTCACAGTACCTAGTTTTAACTTCATATCACTGAAGGAGGCACTGAAGTCGGTAGGAAAGACAGTCTTGAATTGCCAGTGCAACCTCTTCCCCCACCCTTCAACAGCAGCCACAGTGTGGCACAGAGAGGTAATCTCTGTGCTTGGTGGAGGGATAGCACAACGAGTGTGAGACTTTGCATTGAACTCAATGCTGCCCTATCACAGTGTGATATGGTTTGGATCTGTGTCCCCACCCAAATCTCATTTCAAATTGTAATTGTGTAATCCCCAAGTCTTGAGGGAGGAACCTGGTGGGTGGTTTCCCCATGCTGTTCTTGTGATAGTGAGTGCTCACGAGATCTGATCGTTTTATAAGGGGCTCGTCCGCCTTCGCTCTTCTCTCTCTTGCCACCATGTGAAAAAGGTCCTTGCTTCCCCTTTGCCTTTGGCCATGATTGTAAGTTTCCTGAGGTCTCCCCAGCCATGTGCAACTGTCAGTCCACATGTTAAACCTCTTTCCTTTATAAATTACCCAGACTCGGGTATTTCTCTGTAGCAGTGTGAAAAATGGCCTAATGCACAGTGGAAAGCAAAACTGGGCTGAACTCAGCTGACACCCATGGATGTCCTAGCTAGAAGGGGAATCACCCATCCCAGTGGTTGGAACTTGAGTTTTGGCAGGCCTCGCCTTCGTGGCCTAAAGTGCTCTGGGATTCTAAATAAACGTGAAAGGCAGTTTGGGCCACAAGGACTGAAACTGCTAGTTAAGTCCTAGTGCTGTGTTGGACTTGGAGCCAGTGGACTTGGGGGGCATGCAACTTAATGAGACACTAGCTGAGGTGGCTAAGGGAGTGCTTGTGCCACCCCTCTCCCAACCCCAGGCTATGCTGCTTGCAGCAACAAAAATAACTCCTTCCTCCTTCAGGAGAGAAGAGGGAAGAGTAAAGAGAACATTGTCTTGCATCTTGAATACCAGCTCAGCCACAGGAAGATAGGGCACCAGCCAGGTTCATAAGGCCCCCATTCTAGGCCGTATCTCCCAGATGACAATTCTAGACACACACTTAGCCAGAAGGAAACCCATTGCCTTGAAGGGAAGGACCCAGTTCTGGCATCATTCATAACTTGCTGGCTAAAGAGCCCTTAGCCAGCCCTGAATAATCAGAGGTATACCCAGGTAGTATGCCATGGGCCTTGGCTTAGACTCTGAGATGTGGTGGCTTCAGGTGAGACCCAGCACTTTTCCATCTGTGGTGGCTATGGTAAGAGACTCCTTCTGCTTGAGAAAAGCAGAGGGAAAAGTAAAAGGGACTTTGTCTTGCACCTTAGGTACCAGCTTGGCCACAGTGGGGTAGAGCACCAAGTGGGCTCTTGGGGTCCCCAGTTCCAGGCCTTTGCTCTGGACAGCATTTCTGGACTGTTCTGGGCCAGAGGGGAGTCCACTGCCCTAAATGGTGAGTCCGATGTCTGGCAGCATTCACCACAAACTGAAGAGTGCTTTAGCCTTAAGTGAACATTGTGGTAGCCTGGCAGTACTCCCCATGGGCCTTGTGTGGTGGCGGTGGCCACAGGAAGAGGCTCCTCTGCCTGTGAAAGAGGAGGGAGGAGAGGGAGGGACTTTGTCTCTAGTTTGAGTGTCAGCTTAGCTGCAGTAGAATAGACCACCAGGTAGATTTCTAAGGTTTTGACTCCAGTGCCTGGCTCTTGGACAGCGTCTCTGGATCCATCTGGGGCCTAGGGGAACTTGCCGCCCTGAAGGGAAGGACAAGTCTGGCTGGCTCTGCCACCTGCTGATTGTAGCACCCTGGGACTTTGAGAGAACATAGGCAGTATCTAGGTAGTGGTTACAGCAGGCCTTGGGTCATCCCATTTATAATAGCTACAAATAAAATACCTAAGAATTAACTTAACCAAAGAAGTGAAAGATCTCTGTAATGAAAACTATGAAACACTGATGCAAGCTATTAAAGGGGACTCAAAAAAAATGGAAAGATATTCAGTGTTCATGAATTGTAAGAATAAATACTGTTAAAACATCCATACTACCCAAAGCAATCTACAGATTCAGTGCAATCCCTATCAAAATATCAATGACATTCTTCACAGAGATAGAAAAAAAATCCTAAAATTTATATGGAACCATAAAAGACCCAAAATAGCAAAAGCTATCCTGAGCAAAAAGAACGAAACTGGAGGAATCACATTACCTGACTTCAGATTATACTGTAGAGCTATAGTAACCAAAATGGCATGGGTATTGGCATTTAAAACAGATACACAGAGCAATGGAACAGAATGGAGAACCCAGAAACAAATTCATACATCTACAGTGAACTCATTTTTGACGAAGGTGCCAAGAACATACATTGGGGAAAGGACAGTCTCCTCAATAGGTGGGGCTGGGAAAACTAGATATCCATATGCAGAAAACTGAAACTAGATCCCTTTCTCTTGCTATGTACAAAAACCAAAATAGATTAAAGACTTAAATCTAAGACCTCAAACTATGAAACTGATAAAACAGTGGGGAGACACTCCAGGACAGTGGTCTGGGCAAAGATTTCTTGAGTGATACCCCACAGGAACAGGCAGCCAAAGGAAAATTGGACAAATGGGATCACATCAAGTTAAGAAGCTTCTGCACAGCAAAGAAAACAACCAGCAAAGTGAAGAGACACCCCACAGAATGGGAGAAAATATTTGCATACTACCCATCTGACAAGAGATTAATAACCAGAATACATAAGGAGCTCAAACAACTCTTAGGAAAAAATCTTACAATCTGATTTAAAAACGGGCAAAAGATCTGAATAGACATTTTTCAAAAGAAGACATACAAATGAAAAAGTGTTCATCATTGATCATCAGAGAAATGCAGATCAAAACTACCATGAGATATCATCTCACCCCAGTTATAAAAGGCTTTTATCCAAAAGACAGGCAATAACAAATGCTGGCAAGGTTGTGGAAAAAAGGCAACCCTCATACACTGGTGGGAATGTAAATTAGTACCACCACTATGGAGAACAGTTTGGAGGTTCCTCAATAAACTAAAAATAGAACTATTTTTGTGATCCAGCAATCTCTCTGCTAGGTATATACCCAAAAGAAAGGAAGTCAGTATATCAAAGAGATATCTGCGCTCGCATGTTTATTGTAGCACTAGTCACAATAGCCAAGATTTGGAAGCAACCAAAGTGTTCATCAACAGAGGAATGGATTAAAAAAATATGGTACTTATCACAATGGAGTAGAAAGAATGAGATCCTGTCACTTGCAACAACGTGGATGGAACTGGAGGTCATAATAAGCCATGCACAGAAATACGAACTTCACACGTTCTACTTATTTGTTGGAGCTAAAAATTAAAACAATTGAACTCATAGAGAGTAGAATGATGGTTACCAGAGGCTAAGACGGGTAATAGGAGGCTGGCAGGGAAGTGAAGATAGTTAATGGGTACAAAAACTAGTTAGAAGGAATGAATAAGACCTAGTATTTGGTTCCACAACAGGGCTATAGTTATAATTTAAATGTACATTTTTAAATAACTAAAAAAGTATACTTGGATTGTTTGAGATGATGATACCCCATTTGCCCTGATATGATTATTAGACATCGTATGCCTGTATCAAAATATCTCATGCACCCCATAAATACATACAGCTACTATGTACCCACGGAAATTAAGAAAAAAAAATCGGGAACAATGTATTGCCTATAAAGGAACAGCAATTTGGATGACAATAGGTTTCTCATCTGAAATCATAGAGGCCAGAATGAAGTGGCACAAAATTTTTTTTAAGTGTTGAAATAATTCTCAATTTTCAATCCTATATCAAATAAAACTATCCTTCAGGGATGAAGAAAAAATACAGACATTCTCAGAAAAAGGAAATCTAATAGAATTTGTTGCTAGTAAACAGACCCTTAAAGAATGGCTGAAATAAGCTCTCCAAAGAAAATGGTAGCAGAAGAATATGGATCCTTCAAAACAGAATGGGTAAAAGAACAACAGAAGAATAGTAAAAGAACAACAGAATGGGTAAAAGTACAACTACATATTATAGAGTATTCTTCACTTCATAAACTTTTTAAGTCATATTCTAGCATTGAAGCATAAGTTATAACATTTCATGTATGTAGACAGAACACTTAAGGCAGTGCATTATGGGGAGGGTACGAGGATCTAAATAAATGTAACATTTCTCTACCTAACTCGGAGTGGTGAAATGTCAACATCAGTTGGCTGTGATGTGTGTATTTGGCAATACCTAGAAGAACCACTAAGAAAACTATACAGAGTGATATTTTTAAAATCATGAATAAATCAAAATCAAACTCTAATTGATGTTCAAGTAACCCACAGGATGTCTAGAAAAAAGAAACAAAAGAAACAAAACAAATAATAAAATGGTACACTTAATCCCTAACATGTCAGTAATTGCTTTCAATGATCTAAAAAAATACTTCAGCTAAAAGACAAACATTGGCAGAATGGATTTAAAAATATGGCCTAACTATATGCTCTCTGAAAGAAACTCATTTCAAACATAACGACATAGGTAGATTGAACGTAAAATTTTAAAAATGGAAAAAATACATCATGAAAACATTCATTTTGGAAAAAAACAGGAATCGCTATATTAATATCAGAAAAAGTAGACTTCAGAGGAAAGAAGATTGATTACTGGGGCAAAGAGGGACATTGTATAATGATAAAAAGGTCAACCCACCAGAAAAGATACAACAACCTTTAACGTATATGTACCAAAATAAAGAGATTCAAAATACATGAAACAAAAACTAACCTGAGAGAAAAAGTAGATGAATCCACAATTATAGCTAGATGAATCCACAATTTTAAAAGGCTGTTTTCAAAACCTCCCTCTCAGCAATTGATAAAAATATTAGACAGAAAATTAGCAAGGATATAGAACCAAACATCAACCAACAGGATCCAATGGACATTTATAGAACACTCCATCCAACAACAGCAAAATACACATTCTTTTCAAGCTGTCATGGAACATTCAGCATTATAGACTACATCCTGAGGCACAAAACAAACTGTAACAAGTTTAAAAGAATTGAGATCGTGTAAGGTATATTCTCTGACCTTATAATGGAGTCAAACTGAAAATCAATAACAAAAAGACAACAGGAAAATCTCCAAACACTTGAAAATTAGATAACACATTTCTGGATAAACCATAAGAGAAGAAATTTCATTGGAAATAAAAAATACATAGAACTGAATGAAAATGAAAACACATTTTATCCAAATTTGTGGGATATAGCTAGAGCAGTGCTGAGAGGGAAATATATAGCTGTTAAGTGCTTACATTAGAAAAGAGGAAAGATTGCGAATGAATAATTGTTAAGTTCCTACTTCAAGAAATTAGAAATGCACGTGTAAAATGGTACAGCCGCACTGGAAAAGTTCCTTTTAAAACTTAACGTATGGCCCAGCAATTGCACTGTTGTGCATTTATCCCAGAGAATTGGAAAGTCATTTTCATGCAAAAACTTGCACATGAATATTCATAACAACTCTATTCTTCATAATAGCTCAAAACTTGAAACTACCTAAATGTGCTCCAATGGGTGAGTTTCTTCATAATAGCTCAAAACTTGAAACTACCTAAATGTGCTCCAATGGGTGAGCAGTTAATCTGTGGTACAGTCATATCATGCAATACCACCTAGTAATAAAAATGAATGAATTATGGGCACACACAGCAATGTGGATGAACCTCAAGGACATTACACCAAATTTTAAAAAGCTAGTTTCAAAAGCATACATAATGCCTGGTTCCATTTATATAACATTTGTGAAATAACAATTATTGAGATGGAGAGCAGACTAGTGGTTGCCAGGGTTTGAAGGATAGGGAGGAGGGTGGTTATGGTCATAAAAGGGTAGTCTTGTGGTGATGGTACAGTTAAGTTTCTTGATTGTGGTGGTTACACAAAGATACACACGTGATATAATTGCATAGAGCTCTACACATATGAATGAACGCATGTATAAGTGGTTTAATCAGAACAAGTTTTGTGGATCGTACCCAATGTCAGAATCCTGATTTTGATATACTGTAGTTATCCAAAATGTTACCATTGTGGGAGGCTGGGGGAAGGGTGCATGCAACCTACCTGTGTTATTCCTTTCGACTTTCTGTGAATCTATAGCTATACAGAGAAAAGATGAAATGCCTTGAGGATCTTTAAAAAATCCAGATGTCCGGGTCACACTTCGTACCAATTAAATCATGATTTCTGCAGGTGGGATTTAGGCACTGTATTTTTTTTTTTTTAACTCCTTAGGCGACTCCAACATGTAGCCTAGTTTGAGAACCTGTGCTCCTTAATGTGAGCAGTTGTCATAAATGTCATCTTCCTCCTCCTCGCTAAAGCAGCACTGATAGAGCCCTTCCTCTGTGCCGTGTACTGTTTGAAGCACCGTGCATTCATCATCCCATCTCACCATCGGTAATAACCACTCTTCTTTCTTCACTGCCATCGTTAGGCCTCCTTTCCCATTGGAGAGTGGTTGGCCACCGGCCGGTGGTTCTGGAAGCATAGAAATGCAGACCTTCCTCATTCTTTTACCACCCACCTCATGAGGGAGTTTGCATCTGTGGCCTGGGCAGCAGGGCCTGGAAGACAGATCACGGGGCAGGCCATGGTCTAGGGGTTGGTCCCCTATCTTGTTTCGGCTGCCGGGTTTCATAATTTCATTATTTCTTATGTCCTAAAAAGAAAAGACTTGGCTGCCAAAAATAAATGTTTACATGCCTGTGACATTGAGAATGATGAATCTGCCTTGGGACTGGAGGGTGCGGAAGAGAGGAAAGACATGTGGGATCTTGCCAAGCAACAAGCAGGCAGGCTCCATTGCACTCTCTGGGGGCACCGTTCACACAGACAATGAGGTCACCATAAGCTGGAGTTGACACTGGTGAGATTTGAGGAAGGGTGAGATTTGAGGAAGGCTGAGAACGAGCTGGTGGTCTCCTAGGACTGAGAACCAAGAGACAAAAGGGGACCAGAAAGAGTACAGATGACCAAGCCACATAAATTCACCTCTGAGGTCAGAGTCTCCATCACGCCCTGGGACACATTCCTTCACCTAGAAGTCAGCTGCTCTTCAGGCTCCCTTTATGCATTAAGAGTTGAAATGTTGGTTTTCTTTTCCTAAAGAATTAGGATTCTCTTGAAGGCCTTAACGTGGGGCTGGGGGGCATATGACGTTTGTAGATGCATGAGCGCTCTTCTGCCTCAGTCTGGTGAAATCAGGCCGACCTCCTACCTGAAGTAGAAGGAAAATCCTTAGGCCGTGCCGGGTGACCAAGGATAAGGACAGAAGGCTGTTCTTTGGACAGCTGCTGTTCCAGACCAATTAGTCTCTGCTCTGTTGGTTGCCAAATTTGGCACTAATTTCTTCCATAAACACAAGTTGAAAGCAGACATTTAAATAAAAGGCAATATCAGAGTTACTTTTTTAAAAAGGTATGGGAACTGGAACAGCTGAGTACCCTTGCTTTTTCTGATTCTTGTTTCACTCCAAATGTGAGATCGAATCCCGTCAAAGCTGGGTTGCAGTAGGCTGTGAGGGGAGGGTGAGTTGGCCGGCAGCACTGGGAGATGCTGGAAGGTGGGTGCTTCTTTTTTTCCCTGATGCTTTCTGCCCAGGGCTGCATATTCAGGGAGGCATGGAACCTGCTGGAACCACCCTTTATTGACACTCGGAGGCTTTTTGTCTGGAATACCTTTTCCTTTTACATTTCAGATGAGATTTTGTGGAAAGAGCCCCTTTTCCTGTATTAACGACCCATTATCAACTACAAAGTTGCCGCTAGTAAAAATATCTACTGTCGTTCATGCAATCCTTTCAGTGCCTTGCTTGAAACCAAATTCCATCCTCCTAACATGAACGTTGCTGTGAGCCAAAATCCAGAGAGGGTTTGAGGACAAGTTGTGTACACAGTCATTGAGACAGCCAAAAGAATATATTTTTATCCTGTGAAATGAATGCCGGTTGAGCAGCAGTGATTACTGCAAGAAGCTATAATTTATACTAGGAGAAGTGAATTTTTTTTAAGGTAAAAAAGTATTGCTTTAGAAGAGCCTCAAAAGTATATTTAAAAAGTAAACGAGATACTAGTAACAATACTCCCAAAGACGAAACTGCATGGAAATTTCAAAAACGAGCCCTTGGTGTTAGAAAAAGAGTGAGTCTGTACAATACCCAGGATACTTGGGACAGAGTCGCACAAACTAGGATTTAGTAACCTAGCAGCAGTGTGATTACAGTTCCTGAACTTTGTTCCTTAGAATATTCCCTGTCAGGGCAGACTATCTAGATGAAACATTGGGGCCTTATATTTTAGTTGTGTCCAGAATCTGCCAACACTATTGCCCTCCCCTGTCTCACCCAAAATTGGGAATCTGAGCAGAAATAACAGTGAGAATGTTGACTTTAACCAAGAAATGATTATCCTGAATGTTGTGTTGCCTGGCTAAGAAGTCAGTGTGAATTGTTGCCTTTGGTTATCAACTTGGCTTCTCCCTGGACTTTGTGGAAAAAAGGAGAGAAGCTTAAATGGGACCAAGAGCTCTGTCACATTGTAAAGAGGGGGCTTGATCTGTGTTTTCCAGTAAGGCAGGTGGGGGACTGTGCCTGGAAGATGTGTGAAGGTGGATCTCAGCTCAGAGTAGGAGAAAGCTGCGGCTCTGGTCCTGCCTGAGCTATTCACAGACACCCTGTTTCTACTGGTGATGTTTGGCCTCAATGGTACACTAGACTCATCTGGGAGTCCCTGTAAAATTCAGATGCCTGGCCTGTACTCCAGAGAGCCTGGTTTACTTGGTCTGAGGTGGGCCCCAGATATTGGTGTTTGGTCTGAGGTGGGCCACAGATATTGGTGTGTTAAAAGTTTCCCAAGTGATGCTCACATGCAGCCAGCAGTAATAGCCACAGTGGGATGCTTACAGTGTAACCGAGACATAGGCTCAGTAGCTTGCCACTTGCAGAGTCCAGTGAATAAGAGAGAGGTCTGGGATAAAGAAAGCGACTTTTTATTCCAAAGTTTAGCTTAGTGGAGGAAGGACAGGCTTCCTGCCTTAAGGGTATTGCTTCCCTTTTGGAGCAGAAAGTGAGCACTTTTAAAAGGCAGGAGAGGAGGTAAGTGAGCAGGTGGGGGTTGGCAAGCTAGCTCGGTGCCTTGTCTACCAGGTGGTTGACTTGGGGTCCTCATGGGCAGAAATAGTTTGTGAGGGTGTCCAGAAACTCTAGCAGGCATACTTTGGGTTGTAAATCGACTGTTCTCTCTCAAGGCAACCTCCTGGTGGATGAGAGTTCTGCTCTGGAGCTTCTAAGCACATAGATGAAGTTGCTCTGTAGGGAGTGTCTGGTGAAGAGGAGGTAAAAGACTAATTGCATTTCTAAAAAGCTAAGTAGGAAGTGGGGGAAAAGAGGAAAGAGAAAAGAAGAGAAGAAAAATAATTAAACTATCTTAGAAAAATGGAGTACTGGGTTAAAATAGTGCAAGAGTTCCTCACCAGTTGTGGACCAGCAGCTTCAGCGTCACTTGGAACTAAATAGAAGTGTGAAAATCCTCATCCATCTCCCCACCCCACCCCTTAGACCGCTTGGGCTTAGTTTTCCCAAGCCTTCCAGGAGATTCTAATGTCCACAGAAGTTTGAGAAGCACTCTTCTACACTGTAGCAATGGCTCTCAAACTTCGATAGATGTTGGAAACAGAATGCTTGTTCCTTTGTTAGAAATGCTTGTTCCTCGGTACCTCAAGGAAAAATTAGCATTCAGACAAAAAGTTTTCTCAGCAGGGCAAATTTACTGTCTGCAGAAAGGGTGCTCCTCGCAGTTGGAACAATGGTGAGAGCACACCAGAACAAGGGAGGGGTGGGGGATCTTATTCCTAATGCAGGTAGCCCCTACTGCTGTGTTGTTCCCCTATTGGCTAGGGTGGGACCGCACAGTCTAAGCTAATTCCGATTGGCTGTTTTAAAGAGAGCAGAGGTATAAGCCAGAGTGGTGGGGTGAATAGTTTGGTGGGAAGTACGGTTAGGAACAGGTAACTAAAGGTGACTTAGGTCAGAGCAGGTGACTGGGATGAATCAGGACAGAGCAGGTGACCAGAGGTGAGTCAGGATGGAGCAGGTGACCAGGATGAGTCAGGATGGGGCAGGTGACCAGGGGAACAGATGTGAACTACTGATTAAAACTGGTGGAAAATGTTGTTTACGGAAACTATGAGGAAGTTAAACTTTAAAATGGAGGACAAAGAACTGAACATGTTAACATACTGATTCTTTGAAGAAAGATTTAGAATTCACTGCATCCAACAAGAGACATGAGAATCACCTGGAACCTCTAAAAATTCCACATGCCCAGGTCACGCCTCATCCCAGCAAAATCAGAGCCTGTGACTGAGGGAGCCAGGCACCAGCGTTTTCTAGTATTCTCCAGGGGATTCCACTGTGCAGCCACACTTGGGAACCAACGCTTTGCAGAAATCGAGCTGGATCCTTCCTGATATTAAGGTTCTAGACTTTGCCTCTGAAATTCTGTCCTGTCTCCCTAGTGTTAAGTTACCTCAGGCAGAACATGAGTGGTCTGAGAGCCTGGAAGGGATTAGTGTCTACATTGTTGCTGGGGGAAGTGGGTCTGCTTGCCTCTGATTTCTTATGTGCTTTTCAGAGAGGGATGATAAGGGGATTCTGTGCTGACTGGGTGCTCTCAGGCACTCCCAGCCACTTAAGTAACACAGGCAGAGAGGCCATAGTTCCATGGGGTTAAGACCTTTTAAAAGAAGTTCTTAGCAGCAGAGAAGCTGTTTTTATTTTGTTGTGTCCGTTGGTTCCATTCATTTATGAACATTTACCAGCCCCTTCCGTGTGGTGAGCAGTGAGCCAGGCTGCCGGGAGGTTCTGGGCCATTGAGGTGTAGAGAAACATGACCAGTCCTGCTTTTGGGGGTTCTCCAAAGACCTTGAAAGGCCACTGGGGTGCTCAGGAGCTCAGCTGGAGGGATGCTGTTTGCTGGCGAGGACTGGGGCTGCTGCAGGAAGGATGGGACCTGCAAGCTGGGCCCGCAAGAGGAGAGTGGCATCCAGATGGGGGCGAAGGCATGAGCAAGGGCACTGGGGTACAGGGATGTTGTGGGAGCATGCAGGGGTCAGAGTTTGTTTCACTTGAGTGACAGCTCCCTCAGGCCCCCCTAACCTGTGACATGCATTTCATAGCCCTGCGAGGTGGGATGGAGGAGGATGCACTCCTGCCCCTGCTCCCACCCCAGCCTCCTGGGCAGGGTGGAAAGGCATCCGTCCAAATAATGAGGCCATAAAGCCCCTCCTGGCATTTGGGTCTTAAAGAAGGAAGGAAGGAAGGAAGGAAGGAAGGAAGGAAGGGGGTAAGGCCATTAGGAGCAGGAAGCAGTCTGTCCTTGCACTGTCTGCTGCCCAGAGCATCTGTCCCATCAGACATCCCTGGGAGATCTTTGAACTTGGGAGGCAGCAGGCTCTCTCAACTGCAGCCCCTCCTGCTGGTCGGCTAATCCCCTCCTCCAACTGGCCTTTGAAGGGTATAGGAAGTGCTGGGGGCTGGTTTCTACTGCCCATTAAAATGGCTTCCCCTAGGAGAACCAGTGACAGGGGCTGCCCCTAAGGGGGGCAGCAGGCACCTAGGAAGCTGGTGTTGGAGATGGGCTCAATTTTCATCTCACAGCCCGTGATTTCCTTTGAATTTCTACCATGTACTTATTTTAGTGACTCAATAAAGTAACGGGTGCCACCAGCCAGGCCTTCTCCTGCTATTGGCTGAGATAAACCCTCCCTGAGAAATCTGCCAGTCAAAATTGTCAGTAGAAAGCTTATTCAGTCTCAGCTTCCAAGGAATCCAAGTTGCTAAGTCTAGGTGGAATTGGAAAAATCTTGTCTAGTGCAGGGATATAAGCAGTTTAAAAGGGAAACAAAAGTACTTGCTGTTCTTTTGTTTCTTTGTGGGAGAAAAACGGGCTGATAGAAAACCAATTGACCTAGAGCATTTCCTCTGAATAAACACTTCTAAAAGATGTTGTTTTGAGAGCTGACTGTGAGGTTTACCAGAACAAACCAAATTTCACCTTGAAATCCACGAAGGGACTTTCAGTGGTTCCCAATTTGATGTATCTTTTCAAGTTTCTGTGGCTGGATTATGCAAAGGTAGAAACTTTGAGGTAGGCCAGAAGGCTGATTTCAGCCCAGCATTTAGGAGTCCCTGCGTGCTGGGGGACTTTCTGCGGCTGGCTGTGAGGCCGTGGGCAGGTTGCTTCTCTCTCGACTTCAGTTTCCACATAGGTTCAGATGAGGGGGCTACAAGGGCCCTTTAAGTCTCAAACCCTGCAGCTCTTTAAGGCCTGTATCTCAACTGTGAAAGGAGTTACCATTCTGCAGCAGTCTCCTGGCAATATGTTTTTAATGTACAAAAGTTTAAGGTAACTAAAAGGGGAGGACGGATGAATGTCACAAAGAATTCAAAGTTCTCTACCCCCACCCCATGCCCCCCGCCATCGTTCCCAAGCCCATGTGGACTTGGTGCCCACATAACATCTCATGGTGCCAGTCACATCAGGCTTCCTCTTCCAGCCTCGGGTGTATGTGGGAAAGTCAGAGGGTAGGCACAGGTAACGTCTCAGACCTGTACTTATGATAAGAGACTAGGAGGTGTCCGGGAAGAAGGGAACCAACCCTGAACCCCCGCTCCTGAATGCCCTGGGACACTGAGTGCCCCCAGGAGTGGCCCCAGAGAACAGAGGTGTCATTGCTTCAAGCTGGTCCAAGATTTTAGCTGCTTCTCAACACCTGTTCTCCCCGAAGCCACATCCACGCTGTGTTGCGGGCGAGTCCCAGTGCCCCGTGACCAGATGCCCCCGGCTCTCCACCTCTAACCCCAAGAGGGATTTTCCTGCTGGTTTCAAGCATGCAGTTCACAGTACCTGAGGGCTCCCAGCCTCCACCTGGCCACTTCCGCACAGGTTAGCAGGTGCCAGTTCTTTGCTCTCTTTTGAGTGTGGGGGCAATTGCATCCTCAATGACTGGACCATGTATGGAGGTTCAATGCATGGACTGCCTGGGCTCAAACTGTGCTTGGCCAGTTACCTCAGGCAAGCTTCCCAACTTCTCCTGGCCTCAGTTCCCTCATCTGTGAAGTAGAATAATAATAATCCATGAGATGATATATGTAATGAGTAGTGATTTTCACATTGAAAACAGTTCTCTTTCCCAGGTACTCCCCACTTGGTGGGCATGAGTGCCCCTTGTAGAGTATTTTCCTTTCTCTGCTCTGTCAATATTGTTCCCACTCTCAGCATCCCATTTAGCATCTGTGTTGAGGGGTGGCTCCACCTTTGCCTGTACCTTAGGTGCATGTTCCATGTGCACACAAGTGCTTAGCATCATGCCTGGCATGTGACGGGCAGTGGAAGCTGTGCTGGTGGATGGATAAGAGCATGAATGGAAGAAATTTGGGATATCTGTTCAGGTTCTCTGAATGCCTTGGGCTTCCCGAGGCTCTGACCTGAATGAGTAGCAACCTTCACAGACCAGGAGTGTATGAATCCCCACCTCTGAGGGAATATGATGAACACAGCCCACAGTGGTGATACAGCATCATTTTTACCGTGCCTGCCCCCACCACCACCGCACGGGCCACCACGATGCCCAACACATCTGCCGTTATAGTCACTCCTCCGGGTAATGTGCTAAGGCAGATGATGTTAAAATACAAAGCACCTCGGGGGCAAGGGGAGGGTCCTCTGAATCAGGGACATCAACGGGAGGATCGGAGCAGACAGCCGGGGTGCAGGACATTGTTGCGGGGCTGGGGATGGGAAGGGAAAGAATCACATCCCCCGACCCACAGAGCTTGGTGTTGCAGACCCCAGAGGATGCACTGAGTGGGGGAGATTTGCCTTGACCTTCTGATGTGCTTGCCTCTGTAGCACTCCGCAAGAAACAGATACTGAAGACTTGGAGTGGCTGTAGACTTCCCTAAAACTGAGGAATTGCTCTCCACTTACACATAATTTTTGCTACGCACTGTTAGCAGCAAGTTCCTCCTCGACATCTGGAGGGTAGACTGTGGTAGCCTGGGGTTTTCATCTTCAGGAGCTTTTAGCCATCTTTCCATTTCCTGCCCTGTCCCAGCCCTGTGTCTGCAGCACCATTAGATGAATTACTCTCTAGGCTCGGAAGCAGAAAGCATATTCTTATTCTCACCAAATCACCCTGTTTCCTTCAACAAAGTTCCATGATACTGCAGCGCTCCGCTCCAGCAGTCTTTCCTTGGCAGAACCTTGGGAGTACATTTCTCTAAAGAGAAGCACTTTGTACTCTTCAGCTCTGCTGTGTTCTTGCTTAATAAGCCTTGCACGTGGTCTTCTGACAGAGCCACCCTGAAACCAAAATCCAGGAGGTGGTTCCTCCCGTCATTCACAGTGCACCCTTGGCAGACCAGGAGAGGCGAACGGAGCCATGAGCTGCATCCTCGGAGCCCTCCCTGTCTGCACACCTGCCTCTGACAGATACAGTGGGGCCTGAGGAAGGCCCGCCGCAGACTTGAAGGGGGAACAGGAGTCCCAGAAAGCCAACACGTACCCCCCTTGTTCGTCCTGCGGTGTTTAGAGTGGGAGGTTTACACGGCTTCGCCACTTTCTGGCAGGTCATCTGGGTTTTTTTGCCAGGAGCATTTCTGTGTCCTGGGCCAGAGCAGGCCCCAGAAGGGAGAGCAGCTCGGGCCCTGTGACATTCATCATGTGCATGGGTAGTTTCAAAAGAGCTCAGTGCTTACATAGATTTGGTTTCCTAAGTAAAAATTAGGTTTTCTGCATAAATTATTGTCCTTTAAAAACCTAAGGAGAGCCTCCCAAGACCTTTTCGCATGATAATTATCTCCCTTGCTCTGCCGCACTGAATTTCGCCATGCGCTTTTGTAGCAGATGAAAGCACATTCTTTTGACTAAATTCATTAGCAACTGAGAAGATCCCAGGTTTAATTACACTGCATGCCATCCGTAAGAAGGTGCCTCGGGAGTCCTCCTTCCTGCTTGAGGTCACATTTGCTCTCCAGCATCCTGTCACTGTCCGCAGCACACAGTGCGGGCCGGTGGTTTCTCCTTCACTTGGATGCAAAGAGCTTTTGGTTCTGACTCTTCACCTCTAAGAAATCCACAGCAGCCCTGGAGTTGGGAGGGTTTTCACGGATGACAGCATCCGCATGACAATTTGGGAGGGTAAACTGGGTGTAAATTAAGATCACGTGAAGAGTCAGTACGTGATAACAGGCAAAGGGCTCCCTTTCCTGAATGCCCACGCTTTCAGCTCCTGATGTCTACACCTGGCCACTAATTGTTCCCCAGTTGTGTTATGAGATTGGGTTATTTCTCCAAGTATCTGTGAGTAATTTGTGGGCAAAGATATACTATGATGATATCCAATGAGATGATATCCAGGGCTCCCACCTCAAGTTAGCCAATCAGGTTCTCACTTATGTCGTCTGGGTGCTAGCAGTTAGTCACTTGTGCCTATTTAAATTTCTCTTAATTAAAAATTAGTTCCTCAGTCACACTAGCACATTTCAAACTGTTAGTAGCCACACGTGGCCAGTGGCCACAATATCAGGCAGCCCACATAGAGACTTTCCCGTCATCGCAGAAAGTTTTATTGAACAGCACTGGCCTAGGCTGCATACCAACAGCCTGCTGATTTCTCTGTGATCCCCACCAGGCCATGGGCTTCCTGCAGAGGCTGTGTGTCACTCACTGCTATGGGCCTGGTGCTCTGCAAAATGCCTGGTGCAAGACGGTGCACAATCTACGCTTGAAAGAATGAAGAACAACTACGCCTTAAATTGTGCCCAGCCCTCTAGATCAAGAATCATGAAGTTATTCCCTTCTAGATTGGAAACCTTTGAATAGCCACCTGGTTCATGCCCCTCATCTCTCAGCTAGGAAAACAAGCGCAGGAGTTGAGGAACCTTGCTTAACATCCCCATAATAATTACTGTCAGTTCTTTAACCATGACCCCTTTCTCCTTGGACTATTGCACTGTAGCAGCAAGGAAGGCTTTACAAATGATTATTTACAAGAAAGCTTCCTTAACCTCATCAAGGTTACCTACCTGTGAGTAATCTGGAGCAAATGTATTCAGCGTGCAAACATTGGTAGCATTTCCAGTCGATATGGGAACAGGGCAAAGGTGCCCATGTTGTAACTGATATTTAATATTATTTTAGAAGTCCTGTTCAATTTCATAAGGCAAGAAATAAGGTGTAAATATAGAAAAGGATGAAGCAAAATGAGAATTGCCTGTATATTGTAAAAGAATCATCTGAAAAGCCATCGGAAGCAGTAGATGTTCATCACGGTATTGTATCATAAGACCAACATGCGGCAAATTGTGGTTTTCCTAAGTACGAGCAATCATTACAATAGAGGAAAAAGCAGATCTTATTCACAGTTCCAACCAAAGATATGAAATACCCAAGAATGAAGTACGAGCAATCATTACAATAGAGGAAAAAGCAGATCTTATTCACAGTTCCAACCAAAGATATGAAATACCCAAGAATGAAGTACGAGCAAGCATTACAATAGAAGAAAAAGCAGATCTTATTCACAGTTCCAACCAAAGATATGAAATACTCAAGAATGAAGTACGAGCAAGCATTACAATAGAGGAAAAAGCAGATCTTCTTCACAGTTCCAACCAAAGATATGAAACACCCAAGAATGAAGTACGAGCAAGCATTACAATAGAGGAAAAAGCAGATCTTATTCACAGTTCCAACCAAAGATATGAAATACCCAAGAATGATGCTAATAGGAAATGTAAGACCGTCATGATGCAAACTAAAAACGTTTGCCAAGGTCATTCAAAAAAAGCCTGGCAAAATGAAGAGGTGCCCTATGTCCTAAGATGGCAAGACTCAAACTTCTAATGATGCGATTTCTCCCCAAAGTAATCAGTGTATTCAGTGCAATCCCAAATTAGAATGACTTTTTATAGAATTTGACAAACTAAAATCATAGGGAAGAATAAAATTCTCAAAATACCCAAGGCCATTCTGGAAAAAAAAACAAAAAAGAGAGAAAGGAAAAAGAATTGGTTCATTGCTCTGTTTGTCCTGAGTGGGGGCAGAGGTTTTTCTTAACACCCTACAGCCTTTTCACCTGAATTGGCATTGTTCCCTCTAATCACCTGGGGAGGCTATAGTCTTATTCCATCATTATGGCATCATTCTAAACATCTTCAGAATTTCTAACTGGAATCAGCTTTAGCACAGCCCCTCACAGTACAATGGTTTCTCAGGTCAGAAACTAACATAACTTCATGGGTTTCTTTTCTGTGAAATATTTCAAATCTTTAACTCAGAGTCTATTCAAGTCATAAGGCCGTTTGCCTGCATTGGCTCTAGATGCATTTTTGGATGCTCTAAGCAGTGAGGACATTGTGGGAAAGAGAATGGGAGCCTCCCAAGCAGGTGCCACTCATTTGGGAGCCTGTGTCATTGCGTGTTCATATTGGGACCATCCTATCATGAAGCCATGGCATGCCCAGGAGGCATTGGGGGGAGGCACACTGTGGGTAGCCTCTGTCCTATGTGCTGATGGTGCATTACATGGACCTAGGTGCTCATATGCTGCTTTGATGTCAAGCCATTGACTGATCCCAGTCCTGTGTCCAGCTGTGCTCTAAGAGCTGATGGAGTGGAGAAAGGTGAGACCAGCTCACTCCCTAAGGACTGTCTTTGCCAAGTGGGAGCAAGATCAGAGTGGCAGGAGCTGGTGAGCCCATGGAATCTATTAGGACCAGAAAACAGCATTTCACAGAGATGGCAGGAGCTTCAGCCCTATAGTCCAATGTCCCTTGAGCTTTTACCAAGTCCAGGCTACTGCATACACTCTGAAGCAAGGAGGAGTGTGGCCTGCCGCATTCAAACCTAGATCTACTGTTGGGAGCCAAAAAGAATGGGAGGCTGTGCCCTAGGCCACCATCTTCATCCCCTTCCTATGGAGAGCAACACATGGTATAGATGAGTGGTCATGAGTGAGTGTCCTTCAGAGGTGTCCTGAGGGCATCTGCAGTCCTGGATGGGGGTAGCCACTTACCAAGAACAGTGGGCCTCTAAGACTTAAGCTTTACTCCAGGAGTCTTACCACAGTCCCTAAACCACATCTGCTAGAACAGACATGTTGTTCTCTTAGCTCATTGCAGAGAAAGAATGGGAATAAAGGCATTGAAGTGGGGTGGGAACTTTTCCTTTCCCTGCCAGCCTGCCTGCCCTATAGTGTGACTTCCCTCCTTAGGCCACAGCTCTCTGAGAGCACCTGAGTTTTCAGCTCGAGGGGCTGCAACTTGCATTGCTCAAGCGAATGTGTGTGCTTAGAAGAAGCAAGGCCATTCTTCTCCACTGTGCCTACTACTGCCAGGCACTTTGGTGGCTGTTTTCACATGTGACCCTGACCCCTATTCCTATAGAGAATGTAAACTCTGTGTTCTCAGTGCCTGGAACAGGTCCTGGCGTGCAGAAGGCATTCAACAAATACTTGTTGAATGAATGAATGACATTCAGTATTATTATCCCTGTTTAGTCATAGATGAGGAAACCAAGGCTCAGAGGTATGTTTCTTTCTCAAGAGGCAGAGCTGACATTTTCTTCTAGGTTGGTCTGACTGCAAAGCCAGGGATGCTTCTAGATGGGAAGGGGGTACTTTGTATCATCCTCCCTGGCTGCTGATACCTTCTCATCAAAGCCATCAGGACATTGGAGGCTGGCTGGGACTTGGAGCTGGCCACTGTGTATGCACATGTCCCTGGAGTGCAGGGGTGGAGGAAGGTGTGCTGAATACGGGAGACTAAGCAGCTAGCGCCTGATACTGTTAACTTGTCTGGGAAAGATGGTTTCAGAGAAAGAAAGCCAGCTAGGAGTGCAGATTCTGCTCTTCTGCATGACTTGAGCAAATCACTCTACTCTTACAGCCTTCAAAGGTGCTCAGCAAGAATGGGGGAGATGATGGCCGCTTCTATCCCTGTTTCATCTGGAGGCTGTGAAGACACACTGGTAAAATAAGTGAAATGCTCAGACAAAATGGTAGTGGCCCAGTGCACTGCGCCTTGACAGAGCGAGAGTCTAAAGTAAGGGTGAAAGGTGAAAATAGTATGGTCCAAATGATCTTTGAAAACTTCCTAGGAGGTACCATGTTCAACTGTGTCTGCCTACATCCTTCATACCCAGATTTCCTGCCACTGTTGGACACAGCAGCCATTTCTTAGAGCATCAGATAGAATTTAAACTTCACTAGCCAAGCGTGGTGGCATGCATCTGTAATCCCAGCTACTTGGGAAGCTGAGACAGGAGGATCCCTTGAGGCCAGGAGTTTGAGGCTGCAGTGAACTGTGATCATGCCACTGCACTCCAGCTTGGGTGATAGAGTGAGACACTGTCTATTAATTAAAATTATAAAATTTAGATTTCAAATATTAAGACTCCACACCTCCCGCCCATGTTGTATAAAAAAGAATGTGGATCATGAAGCACCAGAGTCACCCTCAGCATGGGGTGGTGCTTGCAGCAAGAAACCCCAGGAGAAGGATGGATACATGGCTTTATCTCACACCCTCTCAGGGTGTCAGTGTGCACAAGCAAACACACGCTTGCTGACTGGAATAGGGGACAGAATCTCCCGTGCTTCATTCTCTCTGTCTCTCTTTATCTGTCTCAATAAGTTGAATTTTTGGTAAAAGTTAAAAGCCCACTTGATGTGAATCTTGTAAATGTATGGAGATGTATGTGTGTATATATGTACGTACATGTAAGTGTAGGTATATACCTGTCCTATATACCTATATAGAACTATATAGTTATATATATATACACATATATACACATATATAGTTATATATATACACATATACATATATACACACATATATATACACATATATAACTATATATAGTTATACACATATATATAATGTGTATATACACATATATGTGTATATATGTGTATATATAACTTGTATATATATAACTATATAGTTATATATACACATATATACATATATAGTTATATATATACGTTATATATACTATATAGTTATATATACTATACATATATAGTTATATATACATATATAACTATATAGTTATATATACATATATAGTTATATATGTATATATAACTATATAGTTATATATAGGTATATAGGACAGGTATATACCTACACTTACATGTACGTATATATGTCTACACAAACCCAGGCAAGGCTACTTTGAGTGAAGGCTGTACCTGACTCATGCACCTTATGTCAAAATCCCATGTATATAGATTCAAGAATTGAGTACTTGCTTGTCACTTCAGTACTCTGGTTAGCTTAGAGAGGCTGTGTATATTGTATGAGTGTTATCCATATTTACCTGCTGCGATGTTGTCTATTCTAGAAAAATACACTGAACACCAACACTATATTGGTCATTATTTATGCATTGGTGATTCCGAAGTTTGTACTGTTTTAGGATGATTCTTACTGACATGGTACTATGTGCATTTGAAGTACAGCTAAATCTATGGCAACCCCCAGTCTACTCTGGGGTTCACCTTATTGCTGAATCCCTGAAAGCTGGTGGGCTCATTTTTCTGTACAGAACACAAACAAATACCTTCTCTGCAGTGAGAGGCTTTTGATGCTATTGTTGCCTATTTGTTTTGTTCTCCGTAAATGGGGTTATTGATGATCATGGGAATTGACCCTGTTCTTCTACCTGTAAATGAGTGCAGTCTGTTATCCCCTAGTGGCATTTAATCTTGTAGGTAGCGTTTCTGAGTAGCTCAAGACTAGGGGCACAATCTGGTCCTTGGCAAGAGGTACTGACTGGAGAATTTCCCCTCCAGTGCAGAGCTGGCCTGTTAATTATTGTTATGTTGATTAGCAATAACAAATACACATCTGCCCACTATTTCTTAGAAACTGCCATGGGCCATTCCAGTTACTGCAAAGTCAATAAGCATCTATTGAATAAGAATTGCCAGGCAGTGTCCCCACAGGGCTATGGAAGTAGGGCTGGAGTCAGCCTTCCATGGAGAGGTTGTGTTCACGAGAGCCCAAGCTCTTCATCCCACTCTGGGGCTTCATTCCACAGACTCAGCCAAGACTACTTTGAGGTGAGACCGGACCTGACTCCTACACCTGACATCAAAATCCCAAAGCTTATGAGAGACAGGTAGGCTCAGAGCCAGGTAAAGCTGAAGCTTCTAGAGTGGCAGAGGTTCCGTCTAGAACACCTGCTCATGTCCTGCGAGATTCGGAAGCCAGGAGGGGTCGAGCGCTGTGGGAATCCTCTCAGAACTCGCCGCATGGTGTGCTTTGTGTCTCCCAAAACAAATACAGAGCAGCATGTTATTTTAAGATAAAATCAACTCAAGGCCATGAAGTTATGACTGTGTCTGATAAAGCTGGGCCACGTGAGACACAAGGCCCATCTGTGCCTTCAGCCCCACAGTCACCGAAAGTTAAAATTACTGGGCATACTTAACACCACACGTTTTCGTTAAATATAATGTTGCCAGAAATAATAAATGCCCTGGGACATAAACTTAAAATAACATGAGTTTCTCAGTCGAAGTAATCTTTAATTTAAACTAAAAATAGCCTAGACAGTAGTTGATGTCAGCCTCAAGTATCAAGGCTCCTCCCGGTCCAATGCTGGTTAATCGAACTGTAAAGTGATGAGCCGCTTGGCATGTAAACATTTTAAAGGAGATCAAGCGTGATCTGTATTAGAGACAAGCTCCAGAAACCCAAGAATCCCACTCGGCTGATTTTGCTGACTGGAACATTCCTTGGGGAAGTCCTCTCGGCCGGCAGAGTGAAACGCTCACTGGACGTGGTGTGCTTCGGTCGGCCACATCCCTGTGAGGAATATGGAGTTGCCAACAGCACAGCCATCTTTTCCGAGCGCTTTTGTAACCATCCTGTGTGTCTCCTGAATCACCAGGTTCTCTGGCCAGGAGAAGAGGCCCTGTGGGAAGAAGGAGCCCCTTTCATTTGATAACCAAGTTGTCCACTGAGAAAACTCATGAAATTTTCTTCCATAAATGATGAGACCATCCTCCCAGGGCTTGAGTCTCCTCCCATTGTGGTTTTCCAAGCAACATCCATGTTTGAAAAACCCTTCTGGTAGCTGCCCAGGAGATCCCAGCCAGGGAGAATGGGAGCAGCTTGTCCAAGTGCACAGTTAGAATAATTAATTCATGTGTTGATCCTCCATCGACTTGTGCCCCAGGTTTGAAAAGTTCTCATTGCCTGAGGTGGGAGATGCCTCTGATCCTGGCCAAGGTAGGGAAAGAGGTTTTAGAGAATGCCTACAGGGAGAGTTGTTTTCTTAAGGGACTTGAATATTTCTCACAGTAAGATAATGCTGTATCCATTTGGTGAATGTGCAAATTTTGTAACGTTTGACACTGCAACTAATGAGACCCTCTTTACTTGGGGGCCGTTCCAGGAGAAACGGGTTTTCTGAGTGGGGTATTTGAGGGGCAGTGACCCAGGCAAGTGCAACCTCTGTGTAAGTTCCCAGATGATTTTCCCCGGAACCCAGCTCATGGTTCCAGACCCTGTGGCTTCCTGAAACTATGCATGTTCTTAAAGAGGCAAAACGTTCCTTTCTCTTAGGCTTACATTCCTGAATGTTTCACATCATTGATACAATGAAGGCCTTGCATTTTGCCTCGTTGCTTCCAAATGCAAGATCATGTTCCAAGTAGAGACTCTAGTCTGTGACTCAGACTAGGACTCCAGGGTCTGTGAGTTGTGACCCTTATGAAGAGACATTGTTAATGCTGATTAGGACCATGCCTGCCAAGGCTGGAGATAGCAATTTGACCTGGTCCACATGCAATGGTTACACCATGAGGTGGCAGCTGGAGCCACTTTTTTCATGAGACATTTTATTTCTATAACCTCTGTACATTTGGCAGAGTTCATTGAAATCCATCAAAACTTTCAGAAGACCTCCTCATTTAAAAAAACTCTCACCAGTTTTATTTAAAGAAAGAAAATCAAACCCTAAGTCAAATTTAAGATAGTTGACTTTTGATGTCCTTTGCTAAGCATAATTGAAAAACCAGTCAGTTCCTTCAACAGTTAACATGAAATAGAGAAAGAAAAAGCTACCAGGTAGAAGAAAATAAAAAGCTGATTTCACCTAACATAAAGTCCTTAAGGTTCACCCATGTTGTTGCATATTGCAGAATTTCCTTTTTTAAGACTGAATAATATTTCATTGTATGTATAGACTACATTTTATTGATCCATCTATCAGTGGCTGTTTAGGTTGGGTTCATATCTTGGCTATTGTGAATAATGCTGTAACTGAACGTGGGAGTGATGTCTCTTGGAGATTCTGGTTTCAATTCTTTTGCATAAATATTTTGAAATAGAATTGTTGGATCATGCAGTAGTTTTATTTTTAATTTTTTGAGGAACCTCCGTACTGTTTTTTTCATAGCATCTATACCATTTTGCATTCTTACCAACGCCATGCAGGTGTTTTAATTTCTCTGCATTCTCACAGATATTTGTCATGTTTTGTGTTTTCGTAGTAAACATGATGAGAGGTGTAAGGTGGTATCTCATCAGGGTTTTGATTTGTGTTTCTCTGATGATTAGTGACGTTGGGCATCTTTTTTCATGTGCCTGCTGGCCATTTGTATGTCTTCTTTAGAGAAACGTCTTCTCAAGTCTTTAGCCCATTTTTAACTGGGTTGTTAGTTTTTTTGCTGTTGAGTTGTAGGAGCTTCATATATATTTTAAAACTTAATCCGTTACTTTATGCTAAATGAAATAAGCTAGTTGCAGAAGGAAAAATACTGCAGGATTCCACTTACGTAAGGCATCTAAAATAGTCAAATTCATAGAATCAAAGAGTGGGCTTGTATTGCCAGGGGCTGGAGGGAGGAGGAAGGGGGAGCTGCTCATCAGTAAGCATCGAGTTTCAGTGGAGCTCAGGAGAGCTGCTGAACAGCATTGCAATTGTAGTCAACAATACTGTATTGTAAGCTTAAAAACTTGAGAGGGCAGCTCTCATGTGAAGTGCTTTTACCACTATAAAATACAGTTAAAGAAAATGAGCCTTAAAAAAAAGAATTCATACTGAGAGTGAAAGTAAAAAGAATTTTTTTGGTGCCACGGATGAATATATTTTTAAAATCTTTTTTATTTGTAACAGGATTTTTTAAAGCTGAATGGAGATTGCTTTCTCATGCACCTGTATATAAGTAAACATTTTCTGTTGCTCACCCAAAAGTAAAGTAAAAAGCTGAGTAATTGCATTGAAAAAATAGAACTCACTTTATTCAGCAAAGTGACCATTAAGCAGTGGCTCATGCCTGTAATCCCAGCACTTTGGGAGGCCAAGGCGGGCAGATCACGAGGTCAAGAGATTGAGACCATCCTGGCCAACATGGTGAAACCCTGTCTCTACTAAAAATACAAAAATTAGCCAGGCGTGCTGGTGCGTGGCTATAGTCCCAGCTATTCGGGAGGCTGAGGCAGGAGAATAGCCTGAACGCGGGAGACAGAGGTTGCAGTGATCCAAGATTCTGCCACTGCACTCCAGCCTGGGTGACTGAGCAAGACTCCATCTCAGAAAAAAATATATATATATAGCTAAACTGTTCTCACTGCCCATATTTGTCTGATAATTTCTTCAGTCTTCCTTTAACCCTAATTGGATGGATACCTGACACTGAGGCATGAGGACGAGACTGAATCTAACGAGAGGTGGCTTTTGCCATTCTGCCAAGCAGTCTGCCACCACGCCAGATCAACACACTTGTCCCGGATATGAGTTGTCCCATATTTTTTGGCACTTTCTTTGGTATTAAACAGATAATTCATTCAATAAATATTTTTACCAAATGCTCGCTTTGCACCAGTTTCTGCTGCCCTGAGAAAATAGGGTGAGTTGGAAGAGCCTGTGGGCCTCCAGTCAGGAAGGTCTGAGGTTGATAGCAGTCCAGACCACGCGAAAATATGGCCATCTGTACCTAGGTGACGATGCAGACACTCCCTTTTCAGAAATGACTGTAGTTGGTCACTTGACCAATTAAGCAAAAAATTGATTCAAGTGGAGAAATATCAAGATGTTATATGTAAGTGCCTTAGACATTTTGTTTTAACTTAAGCTATAAAAACATTAGTTTTTTTCAACAATTTTGTAATGGAGGGGGAAAGCCTCTTCTTTGAGGACGGGTGTCTGCCAGTAGGACTTCCATGTCACCTTCTGATATGGTTTGGCTGTGTCCCCACCCAAATCTCATTTTGAATTGTAATCCCGTTTGTCGAGGGAGGGACCCGCTGGGAGGTGATTGGATCACGAGGGTGGTTTCCTCTGTCCTGTTCTTGTGATAGTGAGAGAGTTCTCGCGAGATCTGATGGGTTTGTAAGCATCTGGCATTTTCCTTGCTTGTGCTTCTCTCCCCGCCACCATTTGAAGTAGGTCTTTGCTTCCCCTTCACCTTCTGCCATGATTGTAAGTTTCCTGAGGTCTCCCTGGCAGAACTGTGAGTCAGTTAAACTTCTTTCCTTTAAAAATTGCCCAGTTTCAAGTGTGAAACAGTTTATAGCAGTGTGAAAATGGACTAATACACCTTCCTCACACAAAGCATGCCTATAATGAGAGTTTGAATCCAGTTTCTTTTATATATGCATGTGTGTGTGTGTGTGTGTCTGTGTGTTTGTATACACATAAAAAGGATTGTAAAAGACTTGTGAAGCAGCCTTGGAGCAGATTTTTATGATTTATTCCTCATCTTTCACAGTTGTCTTGCCCACACCCAGTTGGACAGCAGTCTATCTTAGCTACTGGCTAAATCTGTTTTCATGAGAACAACAGCTTGGTGTTTGTCCCCATATTTCGTTGGTTAACCCAACATGTAGCCACATGTATGAATTGAAAGAACAAGTGTCACTGACATCAGTAGGTTTAAGAATAAATACAATGGAAGATTGGTAAGGATGCCCCCTCTCCACTGATGGGGGAAGTCACATGTGGGTGATCAGAGAGGGCCCCGCTAGCCCAAAGTTCCAGAACACATGAGCGCCAGGCAGCGGATCCTCCAGAGGACATGGTTGACTTTAGCTGATCCAACTGCACGTGGGAGTTGGCCAAGGGAGCATCTCTGTAGGCAAAAGGGTGTGGGGGTGGCCTGCAGGCATGCAGAGAAGACAGGATGGGTTTCTGTTGGGGAGACACCACCATTAGGCAACAAGCAGGGGAGTTGACGGAAGATGGTCAGATATCTATGAGCAAACTAGGAAAACATGGCTCTAGAGCAGAATTTAGAAACCTCTTTTATCATTATCTCTGTCAGTGTTCATCTCTTCTCCCAAGCTGGCAGTGATTTGAGGTCTTTTCCTTGTGGTCCGTTACCTGGCACTTGGAAAGTGTCTAATATTTTTGAATGAATGAAAGTACATGTTCTTTTTTGTTGTTGTTTTTGTTCCACTGAGATTGTTGAAAGATGGTCATCCTTATACACATTGGGGCATAATAACTCTGGGTCAGCAAACTGTGGGCCACTGGATCTTGTGTGCTGCATGTCTTGGCTTACCCCAGTAAGGGCACGTGTATAAGCTAAGATCACTGTTCAGCTCACAGTGTGATGAGCCCTCCAGGCCTAGACAGGCATCCTGGTATCTCTCAGATATAGCTGAATAGGGAAGGTGACAGGTATGATCTTGTTAGATGTGAAAGATAGAAAAGCCGTACTCTGTAATGAGTTTGAAGGCTTAGATTCAGATCATTCTATAAGTCAATGTCTAGGATGGTACCCAGTGATTCCTGTTAGCACAGTGATTATCTCTAAGGAACAGAAACACCAAAACCATGAACATTGGAATATTTAATGTAAGAAAACAAGTCTAGCCATCAGAAGCTTAAAATTTAAGAATTATCATGTCACAGTTAATTATCAGAGTTAATATACTTTGTTGATTTTTTGTTACTTAGTGAATGCTATTAGTGTCTGTCATTTGCTCAGTTTATCTTCATTCACTAAATAAGGAAATCCTCACCCTCTATTTCTGTGAAAACACATGACTGTGGGTCTGCTGTGTGAGAACCACTTTCACGTTACGTCAGTTTTTGTTTTTAAGACTTGATTTACCTTAGCATGGTCCACTAGCACCGGGAACTGGAAATGAGAAGCCTGTAGCATAAGCATCCCTCTCTCCTCCTTCTTGGACAGCTTGGGCATGAACCACGACGATGACCACTCATCTTGCGCTGGCAGGTCCCACATCATGTCAGGAGAGTGGGTGAAAGGCCGGAACCCAAGTGACCTCTCTTGGTCCTCCTGCAGCCGAGATGACCTTGAAAACTTCCTCAAGTAAGTCCTGGAATTATTCTATAGGATGAGTGCAATCGAAAGTACTTCAAAAAGACGAAAGTATTGGAGTCTCAGCAAGTGTGAAGTGGAGAAATGACTCTCTTTTGGGATTTGCATCTAGCCTCAAGAGGCGGTCAGCACAGTGTCCTATAATGGCAAGGACATCTCCCACTTGCACATCTGCTCCAGCGATGGGTACACAGTGGGTGATCATTACGTAATTGCTGATCGATTCAAATGTCAACATAGTCACCCTGTCTTGAAAAGAAACCCATTTCATTCCTCTGCAGTGTTGTGACTGTGTGGTCACCTTGGGGCGCCCCTGGGCCGCTGCAGAATGGAGCATTTCCTGGTATGGAGATGAAGGCTGCTTCCTTAGAGAGGGAGTGAATTTGCTGGGGGATGAGGGGTGGGTTTGCTCACCTTCCTCACCTCTGGGGAGGGGAGGTCTGTGTTTATCTCACTGCTACTTTCTTCCCAGAAGGTATCTGCAGCCTTCCATTCTCAGATTTCTGTGGAAGAATCGGCCATCTGATTTCAGACCTTTGTCACAGTCTGTAGCTGTGGACGGTGCGGGTCCCTTAGTGTCAAGACCTCAGGGTTGGGTTTACAGAGTGGCTGTGGGGACCCTGGTCACTGAACTACTTAAGCCGTATTAATTCATGCACCCTGGGAGACGGCAGTGAGTCGGCGAGTCTCACCTGCAGGTGGAGCTTCTCAGTCCGGTAGCACATTCAAGTACCCGATGAATTCAGGATGTAGTGGCAAAGGTGCCATCCTGGGTCTTTTTTCATGACGTTCCTTGTTCATGGGGAAATTGTTCAGTGGTAAACCAGCTTTAAAATGCACTCATTACTTTTAATGTAGTCTACTTCCCACTGAGTATTTGATACCACAGATCTTAGGAGATGCTGTAAGCCCCTTGATGTTATTTCACTTTACCCAGAAGGGTCACGGCCACAAGATGGGTTGGGTTTGTTTGTTTGTTTCTTGAGATGGAGTCTCACTCTGTCTCCCAGGCTGGAGTGCAGTGGTGCGATCTTGGCTCACTGCAACCTCTGTCTCCCAGGTTCAAGCAATTCTCGTGCCTCAGCCTCCCCAGTAGCTGGGATTACCGGCACATGCCACCACACCCAGATAATTTTTGTATTTTTAGTAGAGATGGGGTTTCGCCATGTTGGCCAGGCTGGCCTCGAACCCCTGATCCGAAGTGATCTGCCTGCCTCGGCCTCCCAAAGTGCTGGGATTACAGGTGTGAGCTACCGCGCCCGGCCAAGATCAGGTGTTTTTATTTGCTCATGTACATAGCACTGGTGACAAGTAGTGTGTGTGAGCCCAGAAGAAGTAAACCAGGATCAGTCTGTGTCTTGTGTTCATGCAACTCTTTCCTTAAGAATCTTGGCAAGTGACTGGGTTTTCTGCCTTAAACCATCTGCCTTTAGAAATTGAGAAATAAAAGCATTGTAGTAAGTAACCTCCTTTCGAGCCAGAGCCTCGCAATCCCCAGTTCACTTATTCATTTATTTATTTATGAGTCAGAGTCTCACTCTCTCACCCAGGCTGGAGTGCAGTGGCGCTATCTTGGCTCACTGCAACCTCAGCCTCCTGAGTTCAAGTAATTCTCCTGCTTCAGCCTTCCAGGTAGCTGGGACTACAGGTGGGACTACAACCATGCCTGGCTAATTTGTGTGTTTTTAGTAGAGACAGGAGTTTCCCCATGTTGGCCAGACTGGTCTTGAACTCCTGACCTCAAGTGATGCACCCACCTCAGCCTCCCAAAGTGCTGGGATTACTGGTGTGAGCCCCCGAACCCGGCGCCCAGTTCACTCTTTTAGAGACGCATCTCTCATTGTAAATGAATGCTCCCACCCCAGTTGAAATCCTGAAGTCCTCGGCGGGTGTTGCCAGTGGCTTTCAGGGATAGCGTGGTCAAGTGAGACACCGAGGTCCCACAAGCACTCTAAAAGAACCTGAAGAGTTGGAAATAAGCACTTTAATTTTATTTAAAGTAAAACAAGTCTAACTTGTTCTTTATTCATGATAGCTTTTGCTCAAAGCCATAGTCTAAGAAAATACGATAATCTATTCCAAAATCATTTTCATCAAAGAAAGCTTTCAAACTCCCCAGTAAAAGTCCATCAGCCTTGTGGATGTCATTCCTACGCCTCTCCCGAGTCTCCAGGTTCTTACTGCCTTCAGAGCGAAGATTCACATTTGGCCATGTAGAAAAGGAGGAATGCACAGCAAAAAAGCACAGTCTGTGTGTCCAGTGCTTGCGTCGTTTTTCCATAAGGAATGTAGAGGTGCCTTCTTCTCAGTGACTGAAAACGCAAAAAAAAACAAAAACAAAAACAAAAAAACAAAAAAATCTAGGCAGTACATTTGCAAGTCAACTTGCCTCTCGGCTGTTTCAGGTCAAAAGTCAGCACCTGCTTGCTAGTCACGGACCCCAGAAGCCAGCACACAGTACGCCTCCCGCACAAGCTGCCGGGCATGCACTACAGTGCCAACGAGCAGTGCCAGATCCTGTTTGGCATGAATGCCACCTTCTGCAGAAACATGGAGGTAAGCAGCCGTGGGAGGGCTGGCTCGGGACGGAGCGTGGGTCCGGCCCTCCCACAGCAGGTGTGGCTTCTGCGGGAGGACATGGGCAGTCACACTCAGCACATGCACATACACAAGCACACGTATACATGTATGTGCACACACACGTTCACATACTGAGACATGCATAAACACACCCTCACAGGCATTTGCACATGTGCACCCCATATAGCCATACACACATACACACCTACACATGCAATTGCACGCACACATCTACACACAGTCCCCCACACGGGCACTTTTGCAGGGGAATGCTTCAGGGTTACTACTGACTCCGGTAGCCTAACATTTTAATGTGGAAACCTTAGGACACTAGAGACGCAGGACACTGTCGCCTGACTTCAAACACTGCATGGATCAACAAGAGGGTTAAAACTATTAAACATTTGAGCGTATCAAATTGGGAAAATTTAACAAGTAATAAATTGATTATATGATCATAACCCCATTAAACAGTTACCACTTGTTGAGCAATGCCTATGTGTTTGGTACTAACGCTTCCAACATGTGTGATCCCAATTAGTCTTCACCATAGCTCCCGAGATCCTGTCCCTGGTTTACAGATGACATCACCAAGTCAAAGTAAACAAACATTGAAAATGACTTTGTTAGTAGGTAGTAGAGCGAGGATTTGAACTCAAGTCTCATTCACCCCTGATTGCACACTTTTTCACCATGATGCAAACAGCAAGGTCTGTGACTTGGCTGGTTTTATGGGTGGAGGGTGCCAAGAGGGGCATGTGGGTACCCAGGGCAGGGCAGTCTCCATGCCTGTGGCCATCTGTGTAGCAGACAGGGAAGGCCCTGGCCACAGGGGAAGGCCAGGAGCCTGTGGTCCACCTGGCCCTGGCAGTGACGGGGCTAGGGGAGCAGAACCTGCACCATCCTGTGGAGAAGGAGGACAGAAGTAGGGGAACCAGCCAGGGGTATGTGGAACTCAGCAGCCAGGCAGCAGGTGGTCAGCCTGAGGGAGGGCTATTCCAGCACCGGCACTCAGAAGCACACCTGGTCCCAAGGAGGATGTGTGGATGGCTGGGCAGGTTCCTGGAGCAAGCACTCGGGAGCAGCACCAAAGCACACAGGCACATGCAGGCTGCCTCCAGAATGCGGTCCCAGTGCCCATTAGCCCGGACTCCTGGAGACAGATGCTGCCTCTTGAGTGCTTCCTGTCTGAGTATAAGTTAGTTTAGGAAATTGGGACACAACCTGCAGTTGGAGCATTGCCTGCCACCTTTGGGGTTGCAGAAAAGGGCAGCTCCTTAAAACCAGGCTGTTGTCTCCTACTGGCTGTTTCCCCAAAGGACGTTTATCCACACTGTAGTGCTGCTTCTGCCCTGCCATTCCCCTGGGGAGCACACCGGCGAGGGTCCCCTCCAGAGACCAGTGGGAAGCTGTCACCCATGTCAGCCTCCCACTGGATGCCTGTACCTCCTGCCCCCAGCAGCAGGGTTGAAGGACACCTCCATGGGGAGATGTGATGAGCCCTAGGATGTGATTGTCCCCAGCATCCTACAGCGGTGCCCAAACTCACCATCAGCCACTGTGTGGCTTGAGTGTTAAGGCTCATGCACACGCACAGTGCCTGCCAAGAGGCGTCCTGTCTGCCTTCTCAGTCCCTGCAGTGCACGGATGGCACCGAGATGCCAGTAAAGAGCAGGTTTCAGGGAGTCCCTTGATGATGTGGAGACAGCATGAGATTGTGTGGATGGGATAACCAGGGAAGACGTCAGGCAGAGAAAAGGGCCCCAGACACGGGGGCTGGGGAAGTGGATAGTGCCTAGCTGAGCCAAGGGACAGAGTGGTCACTCTGCCCACTGTGGAGTCCTCCGCAGGGCCAGTGAGATGTGGCGGGCCAGGCTGAGCTGTTCCTACAGGGCAGGATTAAGTGGGATGGAGGCTGGGAAGAGACTGCCTGCTCCATGAGAGCTGGAGCTATTTTCCCTTCTAGGAGCCAAGCACTTGCATCCCGGTTGGATGAGGAGGGACAGAGGGAGGGAGGCACTTGTACTGGGGACTCACAGTCTCCCAGGCTGGACTTTGTCCTTGCACTGTCACACATAACCCTGACTGCAACCCCAAAGGCAAGGGCTTTTAACCCCATTTTAACAGATGAGAATATAGAAGCTAAGAGAGATTAGGAAACAAGCCAGGCTCACCCAGCTGGAAAGGGGTGGGCTGGAAGGCGAGCCCAGGGGTATCTGTTACTGAGGGAGGAAAGGAAAGCTACTGTCATTCAAAGACAGACCCCAAAGAGAGGAGGCAGGGGATGTGGTATTTTATTTTCCTTCAGAATCATATTTTCATTAGAGGAATTCAGTTAGAGGGCAACAAGCAATGATTCGCTCAGCTCTGTGACTCCTTTCTCCCTAGAAGCTCAAAATCCAAATGCATATCAAGTGAGATCTTCCCACGTGCCTTTTACATTGAAGCTGAACATTTATTCCTGGGCTCCCAGGGAATTGCAAAATATGTTTTCCTGTTTGCTTTTGCCTCGAGAGTTTCACCAGCAATCAAATAAATGTGTTTTTTCCTCTCCAATAACTAGCAGAAAGGATTTCTTAGGGGAGTGATGGAATGACAGTCCCCTTCATGGCCACCAGCCTCAGCTGGTCAGTGGTGATTGTCCTGCTTGCAAGGCTAGTGACACTTTCTTTAGAGGAATCTGACTGTGGGGTAGCAGTGATTGTGCACACTGGAGAAAATGTCACTATTATTAGAAACAAATGCTTATTCCTCAGTGCCGAAAAGAAGAACTAGCACTCAAAGAATTTTCTCAGCAAAAGACAGAAGGTGTGACTCATGGATGGAGCAATGGCGAGAGCACACCTGAACAAGGGAGAGGAAGGGGTTCTTATTCCTGACGCAGGTAGCCCCTACTGCTGCGTTATTCCCCTTTTGGCTAGGATTGGACCACACAGTCTAAGCTAATTCTGATTGGCTATTTTAAAGAGAGAAAGGGTATAAGCCAGAGTGGTGTGGTGAGCAGTTTGGCAGGAAAAACGGTTAGGAACAGGGATCTAAAGGTGACTTAGGTCACAGCAGGTGACCAGGGGAACAGATGTGAACTACTGATTAAAACTGGTGGAAAGGGTTGTTTATGGAAACTATGAGGAAGTTAAACTTTAAAATGGAGGACAAAGAACTGAACATACTGACATACTGATTATTTGAACTCTATCCAACACACTCACACTCTTTTGGGGAAGAAAATGCAGCAGACCAGATGTTTCCCAGTGAACCATTTGAGAACCAAGGATTTGGGGCATGCTGCCCTAGGCCTGGGACATGTATCAGTCAAATCCAGGTGAAGACAGTGCCACACTTCAGGGCTCCAGGCCCTGCTGTATCAACAGTCTGCGCCTTCCCTGCTTTTGTAGGACTGTGTTGTGGTTGATGTTGGGTATGGCAGGAGAGCGTACATATGCTGTTATCAATCAATTTTTCCCTGCAATGCAGCCTTGCTGGTGCGGGCGTGTGCCCTCTCCTTTCTTCCTTCTGGGCCTCAACCTGCCCTATGCTCCCCTGCACTTACTCTATTCCAGCTGTACTGGTTTTCCTTTTCTTCTTGGACCCCACCAGGGACACAGTTGCTTCATGCTGGCTGTTTACTCCTCCCTGCCACTCTTCTCCCAGTTATCCACATGACTCATTCCCTCACCTTTTTTAAGTTCTGTTTTTTTTTTTTTAATATAAGCTTCTCAATGAGGCCTACCCTGACTACCCTCTTTAAGATGACAATCTGGTACCCTCCCCTGCCCACCTGTGCAGCATCCACATCTCCTAATTCACAAGAAACATGAAGAAATCTAGAAAAATACTCATTATAATCAAATTGTTTGAAAGTAGTGAAAAAGAGAAAATCTTCAAGGAGCCAGAGGAAAAACAGATAAGTTATATACAGATAAAGGTAAAACTGACAGTACACCTCTCATTAGAAGCAGTGTAAGTGAAAGGACAACAGAGAAACATTGTAAAGTACTAAAAAAAAAAAAAAAAAAGACTGTCAGCCTACAATTCTATACCCAGCAAAAATATCTTTCAAAATTAAATGTGAAATGCAGTTTTTCTGAAAACTGAAAAAAATATATCACCAAGAGCCCCACATTATAAGAAATATTAAAGGAAATCTTCTGCAGAAAATGATACTAGGTGGAAATATGGATCTACACAAAGAAATGAAGAGCCCTGGAAGTAGTAATTTCGTGGGCAAATATATGATAGATTTAGATACACTCAAAGTCTTCAAAAGATCATTGATCATTTAAACAACTGTGTTTTATGAAAAACAGTAAGAATATAATTGTGGTAGATCTTTATGTCCTATCCTCAGCACCTGTGAATGTTACTTTGTATGGTGAAAGGACTTTGCCGGTGTGGCTGAGTATCTTGAGATGGGGAGATTTTCTTGGGTTATCTGGGTGGCCCAGTGTACTCAAGAGTCGTTACTAAGAAGGAGGCAGGAGATCAGGGTGAGTAATAAGAGATGTAGCAATAGAACCATGAAGTCAGAGTGATGCAAGGAAGGGGCTAGGAGCCAAGGAATGCAACAGCCATGAGAAGCTGGAAAAGACAAGGAAACCTCACAGCCTCGCATAAGGAACCAGCCCTATTGACACCTTGGCTTTAGCTCAGTGAGACTGATTTTGGACTTCTGACATCCAGAACTGTAGGAGAATTGTGTTGTTTTAAGCCACTAAGTTTGTAGTAGCAGCAATAGGAAACAACTAATACATTAGTTTAGGGTTTTTCACATACATAAAAGTAAAAGATATGACATTCGTACAAAGGCCAGAAAGGGAGAAATGGAAGCACAGTCATACACCTCATCATGAGGTTTCAGTCAGTATCAGCTGCATACGTGGTGGTGGTCCTGTGAGATTATGATGGAACTGCCCCATAGAGGTGTACCATTTTTAACCTTTTATACCATATTTTTATACCTTTTCGATGTTTAGATACACAAAATACCATTGTGTTACACACAAAATACCATTGTGTTACAGTTGCCTACAGCAGGCAGTGGTGTAGTAGTAGTAGTACAGTACCATGCTATACAGGTTTGTAGCCTAGGAGCAATAGGCTACACCACAGAGCCTAGGTGTGTAGTAGGTTATGCCGTCTAGGTTTGTGCACTCTATGATGTTTGCACAATGAAAGGTCTGCCTGATGCATTTCTCAGAACGTATTCCCATTGTTGAGTGATGCATAACTATCAGGGAATTTGCCCCGATAGTCACGTAGGTTCTTTTCTATTTTCCTTAAGCATCAGCCGGTTTGAGAAATAAGGGGACAGAGTACAAAAGAGAGAAATTTTTAAAGCTGGGCATTGGGGGAGACATCACATGTCAGTAGGTTCCATGATGCCCCCCAAGCCACAAAACCAGCAAGTTTTTATTAGGGATTTTCAAAAGGGGAGGGAGTGTGTGAATAGGTGTGGGTCACAGACATCAAGTACTTTAGAAGGTAATAGAATATCACAAGGCAAGTGGAGGCAGGGCGAGATCACAGGACCACAGGACCGGGGTGAAATTAAAATTGCTAATGAAGTTTCGGACACCATTGTCATTCATAACATCTTATCAGGAGACAGAGTTTTGAGAGCAACCAGTCTGACCAAAATTTATTAGGTGGGAATTTCCTCTTCCTAATGAGCCTGGGAGTGCGCTATGGGAGACTGGGGTCTATTTCACCCCTGCAGTCTCGACCATAAGAGGTGACCACGCCCAGGGGGGCCGTCTGTAGACCTATACCCCAGGCACGTATTCTCTTTCCCAGGGATGTTCCTTGCTAAGAAAAATAATTCAGCGATATTTCTCCCATTTGCTTTTGAAAGAAGAGAAATATGGCTCTGTTCCGCCTGGCTCACCGGCAGTCAGAGTTTAAGGTTATCTCTCTTATTCCCTGAACAATTGCTGTTATCCTGTTCTTTTTTCAAGGTGCCCAGATTTCATATTTGTTCAAACACACATGCTCTACAATTTGTGCAGTTAACACAATTATCACAGGGTCCTGAGGCAACATACATCCTCCTCAGCTGACAGGATTAAGAGATTAAAGTAAAGACAGACATAGGAAATCACAAGGGTATTGATTGGGGAAGTGGTAAGTGTCCATGAAATCTTCACAATTTATGTTTAGAGACTGCAGTAAAGACAGGCATAAGAAATTATAAAAGTATTAATTTGGGGAACTAATAAATGTCCATGAAATCTTCACAATCCACGTTCTTCTGCCATGGCTTCAGCTGGTCCCTCTGTTTCGGGTCCCTGACTTCCTGCAACACATAACTGTATACTATTATACAGTTTTTATACTATATACAAGGTGGAATAATTTTTGTTTTTTTGGAGATGGAGTTTCACTCTTGTCACCCAGGCTGCAGTGCAGTAGCTCGATCTCAGCTCACTGCAACCTCCACCTCCCAGGTTCAAGTGATTCTCCTGTCTCAGCCTCCCGAGTAGCTGTGATTACAGGCATGTGCCACCACGCCCAGCTAATTTTTGTATTTTTAGTAGAGATGGGGTTCCACCGTGTTGGCTAGGCTAGTCACGAACTCCTGACCTCAAGTGATCCCCCTGCCTTGGCCTCCCAAAGTGCTGGGATTACAGGTGTGAGCCACTGTGCCCGGCCTGGAATAATCTTACATGAAGGCAGAATGTGATGCGTTAAAGATTAGAATGTCAACTAAGTAAAGCAACCAATAAATAACAACAGAGTTTTAGCTAATATGCCAAGAAAGAAAAGAAAATGTCTTCATATATTGCTTATTCCTATGATTAAGCACATTAGAAACAGATCATGCCAGGATGGATCATAAATGCATATTAACCATTTATACTCCATTCCATTAATAAACATATACAATTCTCATTACATTAGGGTTCTTGACATGTTCAGTTTAGATGTGTGTCTTCGTGAGGCAGGCCCCATGACCATCCTGTATCTCCAGAAAAACAGTACTAACGGTCCAGTTTTCTCATCAGCAGTCACACCAGTGGTGTCGTGACATCTTAAGGTGCCTGCACTTATTGCAGAGGGAACTTTGATGCAAAATTCTCAGCAGTATTCTTCAAACCAATGTTGGCCTTCTTTAATATGAAAAATACTACTACTTGCTAGATGCTGTAAAACGAAAGAAAAATGTTCATAGTCAGGAGTTTTAGGGGTGAAGGAATTAAAACTCTAAGAATTTGGAGGACTCTGTTCTCTTAACCCCATTCATATGTAGGAATTGAGAACACCATTCGTATTCCCAAGCCCTAGGCCCCCCCAAAGACCGTTGCTAAGAACTGGTAAGCCCCTCACTGGTGTTGCTGTGTGCAGAGCCTGAAGGCAGCTTAGAAAAGCACCTGAGCATTAATGGGGCAGCACTTTTGGGGGATGTGTGTGTATGTCTGTGTATCTTTTATCTTAAAATTTTCTAGAACTTTAAGTATATTATGAGACAAAAAATGATGAAATGTGACAGAGGCTGGACGCTGCCAAGGGAATAAAACTGTGAGCCACACCAGTGCTGAGGAGTTGAACATTTGCTTTTTATTTTTCTGAAATATAGAGAAGTAAGAAAAGAAACTGGGTAGATTATGTTTTGAGAAAAATACCATCATGACTAGTGATGGGCAGTTTTCATTTTGCTGCTGCCTCTTCTGAAGGAAAATAGCTTGCATGCCTCAGGATGAGCCCACACTGTTCCCTGGCAGGAGGGAGAGGCCTCCCTGGTCTCAGGGGTGGCGTTTCTCATCGACACGCGTGTGTTATTGTACCAAAGCAGGGCTGCTCACCTCGGGTCCTTGGATAGATTTCAAAGAATTGGTGAACCGGGATAGGAAAGAGATTATACTTTTCATTTTCTTCAGGTTCTCATGGAAGTTAGTATTCTCTTCCATACTGAACGTTGGCGGTAAACCACAGCAGTCTTAGCCATACCCGTGACTGCCACTGTGATTAGGAATCACAGATTTTTTTTTTTTTCGAGATGGAGTCTTGCTCTGTCACCCAGGCTGGAGAGCAGTGGCACAGTCTCGGCTCACTGCAATATCCGCCTCCCAGATTCGAGCGATTCTCCTGCGTCAGCCTCACAAGAAGCTGGGATTACAGGTGCCTTCCACCACGCCCGGCTAATTTTTGTATTTTTAGTAGAGACAGGGTTTTGCCATGTTGGCCAGGCTGGTCAGACTCCTGACCTCAGGTGATCCACCCGCCTCAGCCTCCCAAAGTGCTGGGACTACAGGCGTGAGCCACCACGCCCAGCCACGGAATCACAGATATTTTTATACCATGTAAATTGTGGCCGACATCTCAAAATACTGTTTAGACTCTTCACCAATTCAAAATGATGGTGGCTGGTAGACCCAGGGCCAGATCTTGTTATGTGTTGACAAACACATGTATTACTATATTACAAATTCAGAATGTTTTATATTTTGAAAACACTTCCAGTTTAATTGTTTTCTTGGTTATCTTATGTATTTTATAATTATGCATTCACCACATACCCTGAGAAGGCTCCATCAGGTGCCTCCGGAAGCACAGAATGGCCAGGTGCTGGGTGGAGTTTTAAATGCGGACCTTCTTTCTGACTGGTCCTCTCTGTGTGTTCTGCTGCCACTCACTGCCACTCACAATTCATAGCTCTTTTAAGACAATCCATTTAAAGATCATTTGCCTACTCAAAGGTAAATAACCTTGGAAGAGCATTTCTGCAATTGCTTTAGGAGCAGTCTAGGCTTCAAATATTAACCAGGTTGCTGGTTTCTCAAACATTTGCATACCGGAGAACTGAGAAAAATGAAAATACAGTCCATATTAATTCTTAGGACTCTGGAGGCCCCCACACTATCACCACTGAATGTCTGTCTGCAGAATGCTGGTATTGTAAGGCTCAAAGCTGTCTATGGAAATATGAACTAGAAAAAAAATTGGCATCAATAACTGGCATTTGTTGCAAAAGTTATTGGCAAATACAGCTGTCTCCTCTTTTAGCCAATGGTAATGTGATGTTTTTAATTCAATAAAGCATTTCAAGAAAGTCCAAACATAAAGTTATAAACATTGGATGGTAAATATTTATTAGAAAGGGGAAATAAACTTTGTGCAATTAGCCCAATCAGTCTTTTTTATGATTACAAGTTTCTCCTGTCTGTCAGCAAAGTCACTGCAAAAGAAAGTTGCTGTTTAACAACACTTTCAAGCTACTTAAGCTCAGATATTCTTCCAGGTGAAGCAGAGGGTGAGAAGGCCCAATGCAGGCGCTGTCAGCTGCAAGGTAGAGTGTGTATTGCTGCCAGAGATGGAGCAAGAAGGGGTGCAGTTAGGGTCCTGTCCTGACCGTGATCCCTGCCTCACAAAGTCCCACCGCTTTCTGACATGAGAGAGATGTTCATCTGCCCCATCACCACCACCCTGGTCCTGGAGGCTTTCAGTTGAAAGGTGCTGTTTGATGACCACCCACCCCTTTCCCTGCTGCGTCCCAGGAATGCATTCCACCATCATGGCTCCAAAGCCCGGGCATGGCTGCCACACAGTAGTGCTTGGAAGGGATGTACACTCTTCTTGTTAGTTGCCACGAGCATATATGTGCCTGTATGTCATAGCATTCACAAGGACCCGAGGTGTGCACGTTATGCCGCTGTTTAAGAATGTTATTGAGCACAAAGCTGTCAGCCAATCATTCCAGGAAGACAGGATCTAGACTGGCCATAGGCATTGGAAGGTCTTAGACAATTGTTTCTGCGTAATACTCCCTCCTTTCTCTTTTCTCGTTAATTGCCTTTTGGTACAGCGTGGAGATGTTTTCTAGATCACACAGTGCCTGAGAAGGGCTCTCTAGTCAGGCTGCCCAGGGCCCCATTCTGCCTCTGTTCTTGAACAGGTTGCCTAGTCTCACTATGTCTCAGTCTTCTCATCTGCAGAATGGGAATATAAACTCTACTTATCCATCATTGTGAAGACATGAGAGTTAGTAGTAACTGAATTAAAGCACTTAGCATGTGGCACACTCTCAATAAATGTTAGGTAGTGTCCATTCTCTGCCTCCTTGTCGCCTGGAGCCAGAGGGACAGGAGGAGACACTGTTTAGCTGAGATCACATGGGCCTGTCCCTTCCCATATCTTTCCCTGTGCTGTCCTCGCCATCCCTCCTGGTACTCTGGGAGCCTGGAACCCCCAGGGATTGCTTTCCCGTGTCTAGTACCTCTACCTGGGCAAAATCCCAGTCTCCAGGCTTTTCTCCTTTCTCACGTCCTGCAGATTTACATGGGCGTCTTATGGCTAGAGAGATGCTTGGGGTGACAAAATTCTACCTTGGGACAACAAAGTTTGTTCCTCTGATGCCAGTTACTTTTAAACCTGGTGGATTGCTAGAGTCCTCCAGAGACTGTTAGAGGTTTTTGTGTCTTACTCCAGATTTTCTGTCTTAAAAGTCTTCAGGAAGATGGGTTTCAGGTATCTGTCTTTCCGTACAGCTTCCCTGGAGATTCTTCCATTCACCTTAGTTAGGAAACTGCTCATCTAAATGAGGTCTGTCCCTTTAATGCTGGTGGACCTGGCCAGAATGGGTGCCTGGCGGGGTCCCGGAGCCTGGCCTTGCCCCTCTCAGGGCTGCACGGTAGTGCGTGGACTTGGATGCCAGGCTGAAAGCTGTCTTGCCTGTCTCAGTCTCCGCTTCCTGCCCAGCATCTGCAGCCTCTCAGAGCCGTTGGACTTTGGCAGCAGATGGTCCTAATTTTCCAGAAGTGTTTGAAAGTTTACAGTAGACTGCCTTTTCAGAGAGCTCTCCACACCATGCCAGTTGTGAGTTGTCTTTCTTGTCCCTGCTGCCAGCTGAAGTCCTGGGCCCCACCCTCACCCGGCAGCCCCCAACCCCAGCCAGGTGACGGTCTCTGTAGCCCTCAGGAACATGGAAGGAGTGGCCCGCCCAGGACTCAGGAAGCCTTCCAGGAGTGGGACTGGCATGCTGGCCCGGGGAAGACTTCACACTGCAGTAGTATGTGTGGAAAATTTGGATTACTCACTTTTTCATCCAGCTCTTAGCGTTTATTTTCTCTCTCTCTTGGCTTGTGTTATCAGCAGCACATTTTTGAGAGACTTTATATAAGCATCTCATTCAGTATCATTTTGAGTTAGAGCCGCCCTCCAAATCCTCAGCAGATGCCCAGAGAGGATGAGGCAAGAGAACAGCAACATGACCTTCACAGTCCTTGACAGGGACACCACCACTTGAAGAGAAGTGGCGAAGGCTTGTGTACGTGAGCAATGGTGCCATCTGAGCAGCTCAAACCTTCCCGCGTTTTCACAGTGCTCCAGGGATGCATGCTTCCTGCTGGCTCATCATGCAGCCCCTCGAGGAACTATGCAGCAAAACATGCTGGGGATGACTCTTGACAAACCGTAAGCGTAGCCAGTGAAGTGACAAATGCTAGAACCAGAGAGCTGTTTCATTTTCCTTGCCATGTGCATGGACTGTGACTTTCCACCGCAACTCAAGCACTGCCGCCGGGGGCGGGAGTGGGAGAGGAGGTCTTAGTACCCCCACCCCTGATTTGGCCTGGGCAGCTGCCTTTTTTTGGTTTCCATCCTGTTCTAGTGCATCACGTGTCGCTGAAGCCCAGGGGCGTGCTGCCCAGCAGTGTTTCCAGGGAGAACTCTGCAGGCGGAGGGAACGGCATGTCGCTGAGCACAGAGCGCCCCATCTCACTGCAGATGAGAGGATGGACACTCACACCGAGAATGCATGATTGCAGGGGAAGCGGGAAGAGGAAATTGGGGACTGATGGAGAGGTAGTGTAACCAGTGGGAAGGAGCCTGTGTTCTGGGTTAGAACAGGTCCACCCATTTCCTCATCTGTAAAATGGGAACAGGAAGTGTCTGTCTCACAAGGTTGATGTGGGTAGGAAAGAGACAACCCTGATAAAGCACTTCTGTGATGTCTGGACTTGGTGACTGCTTAGTTTGCCAGGCATTGGTTTACAGATGAAAGTATTCATCCCATTCATACATTCCACACATCTTTACTGGATATATATATGTGTGTGTGTGTGTGTGTGTGTGTGTGTGTGTGTGTGTGTGTGTGTGTGTGTCTTGGAGTTGGTCAGGACTAGTGTAGAGTTGTCCTGTCCTTTTTAAAAAATTGTGTTATTTTTTAACTTTTTGTTGTAAGACAATTGTAACTCTTAAAACTTACAAAAAATAGTATATGCCTTTCAGCCAACTTCCTGTTATGTTAACATCTTACACAGCCAGGCACAGTGGCTCATGCCTGTAATCCCAGCACTTTGGGGGGCCAAGGCAGGTGGATCACCAGAGGTTAGGGGTTCGAGACCAGCCTGGCCAACATGGTGAAACCCCATCTCTACCAAAAATTCAAAAATTAGCCAGGCATGGTGGCGCATGCCTGTAGTCCCAGCTACTTGGGAGGCTGAGGCAGGAGAATTGCTTGAACCCAGGAGGCGGAGGTTGCAGTGAGCTGAGATTGCACCACTGCACTCCAGCCTGGGTGACAGAGTGAGGCTCGATCTCAAAAATAAAAATAAAAAACAAAAATAAAAAAATCTTACATGCCCGTAGAACCATTATGAAAACCAGGAAATTAAGCTTGGTACAATACTATTAGGTAAAATACATTTAGATTTCACCAGTTTTTCCATCAATGTCCTTTCTGTATACCAGGATCCTATTTCATGTTTAGTTGTCATGTCTCTGGTCTCCTCCAATAACAGTTCCTCAGCCTTTCCTTTTCTTTCATGACCTTGACACTTTTGAAGAGTACCAGTCTATTAGTTTGCCTTTGGGTTTGTCTGATGTGTTCTCATGATTAGATTGAGGTTCCGCGTTATTGGGAAGGATACCACAGAGGTGATGTGGTCATTATGTCTTGTTACTGGTGATGCTAGCCTTGGTCACCTAGCTAAGCTGTTACCTGGCAGGATACTCCATCGTAACTTACTGTTTTTCCTTTTGTTGAGTTTTTCTGTAGCAGTTTCCCAACCTCAGCGCTATTGGTGTCTTAGGCTGAATAATTCTTTGTTGCAGGGCACTGTCTTGTACAATACAAGATCTTTAGCAGTATCCTTGGCCTCTGCCCCCTATAGCTCGGGGGCACTCCTCCTGGTTGTGACAACCAAAAAATGCCTTCGGACATTGCCAAACATCCTCTGGGTCTTTTATGTCAATGAGTCTACATACACTTTTAGTCTTTCCCGAGCGATGGCTTTGCTCACTTACACATTCTTAGAAAATCATTTCATCTCAGGCTTATATACATAAAACTGAGCTAAGTGGTCCCTGATAATTTTTTTAAATTTTTCTACATTTTGGATGTTTTCTCCTTTCTTTTCTTCTTTGTTGTACTTTTCTCCCCTTTTTCTTGTATTGTTTAACAAAAGGTTCATCTACGTTCCCCCCAAAGAGCCAACCCTTATATTTTTCGTTGGTTTTTCTGTTTCACCCTTTTTAATGCCCAGTCTTTGAAATTTGACAAATGCAGAGTTATATAACCAATCAATTTGCAAAACAGGTCCATCGCCCAAAATACCCCCCATGCTCCTTCAAGCTAGTCTCTTCCCCTATTACCAGGAAATCACTGATAATTTTTGTCCTTCTTGTTTTTTAAAATGTATATTAAAGCATTTTAAATTTTTTTAAAAGGCAAGTTAGTAGTTTCAGCCCGTGTTTAAGAGGAGGGGGTCACACGAGGGTGTGATATTAAGAGACAGAGATCATTGCGGCCATAGTAGAACACTGCCTCCTTGCCCCTAAGTGGAGAATGTCTTTATTCTACATGGCATGTGTTCTGTTCCAGCTGTTTTCTTCTCAAATATTGTCTCTGCCCAACTCTTTCTATTCTCTCTTTCTGGGTCTGATTAGACACATACATCAGTATTTCTCACTTGGTTCTTCGGATCTCTTAACCCATCTTTTATATTCCCCACCGCCTTTCCTCTGCAGGCTGCATTCTGGATAATTTCTTCAGGTCTGTTTTCTAGTCACAAATTCTCTCCATCAGGGCTGTCAAAATCCATTGATTTTCTTCAACAATTATATATTTCATTTTTAAATGTTATTTCCAGTTTCTTATATTCAACAGTGTTAATATCTTGCTGCTAGCTTGTTTATGTAATCTCATCTTCTATTTCTTTATAGATAGTTACTATAAATTCTGCATCTGACAATTTTGTTTCCTAAACACCTTGGCAGTTTAAATCTTCTGTTTGTTGTTGCTGCTGACCATCACTCACATTAGCATGTTTGATTGTGGGTTTATACTTTATTGGACATAACCATGGAATTCTGAGATCCTAAATTGCTCTCTTTAGGAGAACTTAAATTTGTTTCAACGAGAACCCCTTTTTCTGAAAAGGGGCTGCTTCTAGCCTTTTCAGAACTGGTAAACACCCTTCCAGATTCCCTGGTTTAATCTGGGTGTCTCAGATAGATCTCCTGACCTTGTTCCATCTGAGATAGGCCAGCCCCAGATGACTTCTCCCAACTGCAGTGCCAACTGAGATATAAGAACTTTCAAAGGTAAAATGTTAACCACAAAGAAAAAATAGCACATTTGGGTGGTAGAAGGAATGAAAGGGCGGGCATTGGTGTTGGCAACCAACGCCTGCCCTTTGGGGAACCCACCCTTGCATGTGCTCATCACAGATTGGTATACAGTAGTGTATATGTATAAAGACAGCTGGGTATGGGTTTTGTATTTGCTTCCTCGGATATTTCCTTTATTTGGGGGTGAGCTCAGCAATAAGAACTATCCTTTATTATGGTACCCAGCTGTTGTGTACTGGAAGAGCAGCCCTGTCTGCCACAAAGTCTGCTATTCGCCGAAAGCAGAAGGTTCATCCATCAGTCACCCTTCTCTTTAGGGTGCCTGCTGCCTGAGCATGATGAATGCATCTCCACCTCCAAGCCCCACCCTTTCATTCCTTCCACCACCCAATTCTGTTATTTTTTCTTTGTGCTGAACATTTTACCTTTGGAAGTTCTTATATCTCAGTTTTCACATTTTATCTGTTATATTTTGCTCTTTCCCCAGCTAGAAAAGATAAAGACATTGATGTACATATAGACAGCCTCCCACGGCTCCCACCCCAGTGCACCTTCTTCCCAGCCGGTTCTTCTCTCTGCCATTTCTGCCTTGTCTGGGTTTCCATCCCATGCATTCTGTTCTCTAACTCCCATTCCTGCGTTGGTTTCAATCAATGCTTTGATCAGTGCTCACTGCTGGCCCATTTTCTATGGGTTCTTCAGTCATTTCTTAGTTGGCCAAAGGTCGTCCTCTGGTAACTTCTCCAGAAAGGATTTAACTACTTGTAAGTTCAAAAATCTTTTTCCATTGCCTAAGTACTTGAGCAAGCATTTAGTTGATATAAATTTCCTGGGCCACATGTTCTGTCTTTCCTTGTGTCTGTATCAGCATCACTCACTGCAGTGCCTGTAGAGAGAGGCTGATGCAAAGACATCTGCACAGCCCGAGCTCTTTTCCCATTATCTGTGCTGGCTACCCAAAGAGTGTTCTGGTTTATCTCTGAAACCCAGTGACTTTATCAGGACATGCCTCTGGGCTCATTATTTTGCGCCATTTTTTCTTGGGGCTTTGCTTTGCAATCTGAGAATAAGACCTTCCATCATTTCAGTTGAGGGTCTTGAATTTATATTCAAATGCCCTTTCTTTTACATCACTTTAGTTCTCTTCTTTATGAGTCTTGTGCTTCTAACCCAGCTCAGACTCTGTGACCTTCACAAACATTGACCTCCTCATTGGAAAAGTGGAAAAAATAGAGAGAGCCCCCTCCTGCCTGCCTCCCAGGGCTGCCATGAGGCTCAGGATGACAGGAACCAGAGCACTTTGTCATTTGCAATGCATGACATGAATGCAGGCTGTTGATCTAGAAGGCATCAAGGTGATGACAAGCATTCGTGTAGTCACCACATCTGTTCAGTAGTGAAAATGTATCACAAGAATGGTGAGGACTTGGCTTGGGTGCAGAGAGCAGTGCTGGTGGCCAAGCTTGGATGAGACGCTGCAGTGCTAACTTCTCCTTTGCTGTCATTCCCGTTTTCTTTTATCTTAAGCTGACGACAAAGGTAGCCACTATCCTGACTCCCAACACTGTAGTTCAACATTGTTGTTGAACTGTATGTAAATGAAATCATACAGTATTCCATTGTTCTAATATACCAGCATTCATCTGTTCTGCTCTTGATGGGCATTTGGGTTGTTTCCAACATGGAACTAATGCAAATAGTATTTCAGTGAACTTTCTTGACAATGTCTTTGGTGAACACATACACATTTTTTTCGTTATATACTTAGGATTCGAATTGCTGGGTATTAGAATGTGTGTCTTCAGCTTTAGCAAATACTGCCAAAGTTTTCCAAAGCTGTTGAACCAAGTTAAAATCTCATTCTCAGCAGCCAAGAGGACCCATTGTGCCCCATTGTTCCCAATGAGCGGTGCTCTCCGTCTTCTTCATTCTACCCATTCTGGCTGCTGTGTCAAGGTATCTAATGGTGGTTGTAATTTCCCTTCCCTGATGACTAAAGAAGCTAAGCACCTTTTCATATGTTTACTAGCCATTTAAACATTCTCTTTTATGAAGTGTCTGTTCAAGACTTTTGCCCATTTTTCTACTGGGTCTTTTTCTTAATTGATCTATAGGAGTTTTTTGTTGTTTTAAATCATGTTTTGGATACAAACAGTTTGTTGGTTATACACATTACAAATCTCTTATGTATGGCAAATATATTCTTGTGTTCTTACAGTTGCCTTTTGGTAAACAGAAGTTGTTAATTTTGGCCGGGCGCAGTGGCTTATGCCTGTAATCCCAGCACTTTGGGAGACTGAGACGGGCAGATCACGAGGTCAGGAGATAGAGACCATCCTGGCTAACACGCTGAAACCCCGTCTCTACTAAAAATACAAAAAATTAGCCGGGTGTGGTGGTGGGCACCTGTGGTCCCAGCTACTCGGAAGGCTGAGGTAGGAGAATGGCGTGAACCTGGGAGGCGGAGCTTGCGGTGAGCCGAGATCACGCTACTGCACTCCAGCCTGGGCGACAGGGCGAGACTCTGTCTCAAAAAAAAAAAAAAAAAGTTGTTAATTTTAATATGGTATAATTCATTAGTTTTCTTACTTTATCATTAGTCCTTTTTGTGTTCTGTTTAAGAAATCTTTGTCTAACCTCATTCTTCTTTTCTTTGATGGTTAGAAAAGTTTCATGAGAAAGCCCTGTCTATAAAATCCATAACAAACAGTTGACACCACCTTCTTCCTCTTTCTCCTGATGGAGTGGTCATTTCTCCTAATCCCAAGCGCTCCTGTCCCATAAATTCTCCCCCTGGGTCAGCCTTGTCTTGTGAGCACATGTCCACACACGGACACCACAGTCTCAAAGAGCTCGCAGGTCAGAGTGCATGGAATCAAATGTTTGATGAGGTGCAGTTGGTCTTTATAGGACCAGCTGTGCTGCACTGGGGCTCTCGTCTTTTTACCATTCCTTTGAGGGGTGAACAATCATGGGAACATGCAGGCTTTTCTGAACCGCATGTGCAGTATTCCACTTGAGCCATCCACTTCCTAAGGGGCACAGATCAGCTCCGACATACGTGAAAAATGAGAAGGAGCTGTGGGCTTTTCTTAGCTCTCTTTAAAAGCTCCCTCCAGCTCTGCCTTCCTTCCCTTTCTCTTATTTTTATCCCTTCAACTTCTAAAAATTGTTTGATTTTAGACAGCACAGTTGTGCGTCTATTCTATGCAGATGTTTGAGATTACTTGGAAGAGCAGACCTCTAAACTGAGCACGACACCCTTTGCAAACCACACGGTGACCACCTGCACCAGCTACAGGAGCTCCTTGACCTTCATCCTGCTCAGTGTGAAGCAGCAGGTCCCTGGCCACACCCTGGAGGGTGATGTCTTCCTGCTCCAACTTGGGCCTTTTAGCCATGATTGGCTTTGTCATCCTGGAATCACTGCGTCTTCACAAGATCTTTAAGTACATCTGTTCTCAATTTTCAGACTGTGAGGCCGGGATTTGGGTGCAAGTAGTTTATCTGGGAAGTGATCCCAGGAAGCACTGTGAGGGGGTGAGGGAGACAGCAGTCAAGAAAGGTGCAATCATGAGTAAGTGACTGCTGTCGGCAGCGGGGCCATCCCCCCAGGACCCTCTGAGAGGCGTGTGGAACTTGCCTCAGTATCATCTCCCTGTCCCCTGGGCGGGTGGGGAGTTATCCAGCTCCTGTCTCTTATGGTTGAGGTCACTGTCTGCATGTGGTTCCTTCAGAGAGGACACTGGCTGTGTCTGCTTTCATGATTTTGATAAATTGTCTCATTCTGAGCACTTTGTCGATGCCCAGATTTCCTAATGATACAATTGGGAGTCTGTGTGTTTAAATGCCAATTCCTGTTTTAGTGGAATTATTTTAATTGTGTATTTGTAGATGTTCTGGAAGTTCTGAAGGTAAAATGCTATAAAAAATTGTGCACAGCTCAGCTGAGCTAGAAACAGGTGACTGCAGGGAGAACAGAAGGTTGCCCCTGTCACCCTGTCGGGGTACCAGTCCTTCATGGCCCTTTGGGCTGTCATTTCTTGGCCTCACAGTCGTTGCCTACCCATCCGGCCTTGACTTCAGAGTTGCCTGTTCCAGCAAGCCCTTCCTGATGAGGTTTGGTTAGCTCCTCTTTCTGTGTCCCCTAGAAAGCCCCTGGGTATCTGCCTCACCCCTCACTGCTGTAAATGGAAGATGTCTGTTTGCTCATCACTCCTGGGAGGCAGGGGCTGCTGCTCCTGGCCAGGGCTGTGCCTCTGATATCTCCTAGGCCCTCGGTGGTTGTTGGAGCTGTTGAACTCAACTCCATGAGACAAGCCTGCCTAGGAGTAGATGCACAGAATTTTGTTGAGCTAAATGAGCCAGTTCAAGTGATGCACTGATATTTTGGACATACAGACTTATGACCCTCTGGCTTCCCCATACCTTTCGAATCCCAAATTTGAAACAGTGGTTGGGCCACACCTCTGACCCCAGCTGTGACCTGTGAGTGTGGGTGTTCTCCACAATTATGGTTCCTTCCCTTGTCCTGCAGCATCTAATGTGTGCTGGACTGTGGTGCCTGGTAGAAGGAGACACATCCTGCAAGACCAAGCTGGACCCTCCCCTGGATGGCACCGAGTGTGGGGCAGACAAGGTAACCTCTGACTTCCCACTGCCCCCAACAGACAGCTCCACATCTTGCAGGCAACTGGCACCTCTTCTGAAACACAATCTGTTCTCTACTTAGGAGCCCCTGAAACATCCCCCAGGCAGCACAGAAATGCCCATGGAGGCCACTCCTGGCACAGAGTGGTGCCTACATCACCTCATTCCTTTTTCTTATAAGATACAAGTATCATTTACTTAATATTTTTGTTAGATTAACTCCTTTCATCATGTAAGGAAATTTACTTAAAAGGAACACTTTCACCAGTATATTTCAAATGGAAAAACAACATCACCTGCCATACACAGTAGGCTCTCGTAAAAATAATTCAGTGAGAACAGTATTATCCAATTCTAGCTAAATGTTGAGAGAATGAGCCTGTTCCTCATGTGCAGGAGAGATGGGGAGGTGTTGGAGAGAAGGGGTGTTCGGGATCTGCAGCCCCAGGACCTCTCTCCAGTCTTATTGCAAGAATTGAAAGAGTTGAAAAAGGAGTAAAGTTTTGCTCTGATGCTGTGATTGGGAACCACAAAAATCACACCTAGCACCTCAGGGTATGTGCTGTGCACTTTGAGAAATTGTTTTATAGGGCTGGCCTTGAGTTATCCTCAGAAAGAACAAAGGTTCCCTCACGTGGAGCTGGCTGTGCCATCGCCAAGCAGCAAACACAACTCTCAAGTTCAAAACCTCAACCGGGGCATGCCGCCTCCCAGCGAGAAACGCACTCACGTCAAACAAAGTTTGCAGAAGCCCAGGTCTCTTCAAGAGCTGTGTAGATTAATCCTTTTCCTGGGATTTAGAAAATCCCCATGGAGCACATCCATCTGAAAGTTGAGGGCAAAATCCAAACCCTACAGCGATATGAGTGTCAGTTTGAGTAAGTAAGGCATGTCTCTAAAATTAGCAAACGTGCAAACCCTGAAATAGACTGTACCTTTATGTAAATTTAGCAAATGGGTTTTTGGCAGCACGGCATTTTGGGGCCTGGCGGGCTGGAGTGAGCAGCTTTGCTGAGTGCCTGGGCCCCGACCCTCCCCGCTGTGTTTCAGTGGTGCCGCGCGGGGGAGTGCGTGAGCAAGACGCCCATCCCGGAGCATGTGGACGGAGACTGGAGCCCGTGGGGCGCCTGGAGCATGTGCAGCCGAACATGTGGGACGGGAGCCCGCTTCCGGCAGAGGAAATGTGACAACCCCCCGTAAGTCCCCTGACCAGCCATACTCCAACGTGCCACGACTGGAGTTTCCCAACAGCAGCTCTCGCTGCCTCACACAAAGCAGGGTCTGTCTCCCGCTGAGCATTAGAAGATATGGAAAATGAAACCCAGCCAAGGTCCAGGGTGCAGGGGACTCGTGTGTGTCAAATGACATCTCAGCTTAAATTGCTCTTTCTGTGAACATGGATACAGTAGAGTCTGGGGTGAGCTGACTCCCTCATTCCTTCCCTGGGCCCCAGTGGAAAGGTTTTCGGAGACAGCTGTATTACAGTCCCTCCAGCCTGCCTGTGCTTTACCAAGTCCAGGGTCATTCCACATTGGCTGTCTGCTGATGTGGGAGCAGCCTGGTGGTTCATGAGTCACAGAGTATCTGGGTTCAGCTGTCTTCCTCATCCTAATATTTGTCATGGGTCCTTCTATAACTGTTAGAAAAAAAGTGATTTAGTTTTTTTCTCTTTGGCTTCTTTTTATTGACTCTGATGACACCATGACCTTTCCTGTTCACCTTTGTACATTTGTTCCACGACACTCAGGGATCGATTTTGGGCTTGATGGTGATAATTCCATCACCACAGATTTTTCCCTTGTCTTCTTGAAGTTTCCCATTTCTTTCTTTTTTTTTTTTTTTTTCATACTTTAAGTTCTGGGGTACATGTGCAGAATGTGCAGGTTTGTTCCATAGGTATACACGTGCCATGGTGGTTTGCTGCACCCATCAACTCGTCACCTACATTAGGTATTTCTCCTAATGCTATCCCTCCCCTTGCCCCTCAACCCCCTCGACAGGCCCCGGTGTGTGATGTTTCCCTCTCTGTGTCCTTGTGTTCTCATTGTTCAGCTCCCACTTCTGAGTGAGAACATACAGTGTTTGGTTTTCTGTTCCTGTGTTAGTTTGCTGAGAGTGATGTTTTTCAGCTTCATCCATGTCCCTGCAAAGGACATGAACCCAGCCTTTTTTATGGCTGCATAGTATTCCATGGTGTGTATGTGCCACATTTTCTTTATCCAGTCTATGATTGATGGGCATTTGGGTTGGTTCCAAGTCTTTGCTATTGTGAATAGTGCCACAATAAACATATGTGTGCATGTGTCTTTATGGTAGAATGATTTCTAATCCTTGGGTATATACTCAGTAATGGTATTGCTGGGTCAAATGAAGCTTCCCATTTCTTACCATTTCTTTTAATGATCTGTTTTATGCCGTGTGTGTCAGCAGTTGCAGCACATCAATTTTGAAAACGAGCAAGTTCTAAATAATGACTATAAAGAAATCTCCACAATTAAGTCCTGTTGATGGATAATTAGCAAATGCCTCTTATGTTTAAAAATCCTGATGCCCAGGTCATACCCCAGACTGATCAAATCACAGAACACTAAGGGTGGGACCCAGGAATTGGATATTTTATCTTCCCAGGTGACTCCAACAGCAGCCAATGTTGGAACCTCTGGATTAAAGGAAGGATTATGCTCCTAGTTTGGTCAGTGACAGGAACACCATTTTCCCAGCAATGCTATAAGAATTGGCATTATGTATTAATTATGTCTTATTAAAACATTTCCCTTTAGCACCCAGCAGAGTGCCGGGCACATAGGTGTTTAGTCTGTTAGGAATGACTTTTTTTTTTTTTTGGAGATGGAGCCTCACTCTGTCACCCAGGCTGGAATGCGGTGGCTCAATCTCGGCTCACTGCAACCTCTGCCTCCCTGGTTCAAGTGATTCTCCTGCCTCAGCCTCCCAAGTAGCTGGGATTACAGGAGTGTGCCACAACTCCCAGCTACTTTTTGTATTTTTAGTAGAGATGGGGTTTCGCCATGTTGCTATACTGGTCTTGAACTCCTGACCTCATGTGATCCGCTCACCTCTGCCTCCCAAAATGCTGGGATTACAGGTGTGAGCCACCATGCCCAACCCAGGAATGACTTCTTAATTAAGGGCATAGATGGGTAGATGATTAGAAACCCTGTTTAGCTAAATGGTGGGAAATTAATAGGTGGTTGCAGTTTTTGCATTACTCTATGTTGAAGTTAATAGTTTGACCTCTGGCCCCGTGAAGAGAGGGTTGGGTTTGGAGTCATGGCATTGGGCCTGACCTTGTTGGTTAATGGTCATGTGACCTTACGACTCTTCTGTTCCCTGGCCTTAGTTCTGCCCACTAGAGGGAGCGGACATGGTAGAGTGGGAAGAGCCAGGCTTCAAAGCCAGGACAGACAAATCTTCAAATCCCAGCATGACAACTTTTTTTTTGTTTTTGAGATGGAGTTTCGCTCTTGTTGCCCAGGCTGTAGTGCAATGGCGCGATCTCGGCTCATCACAGCCTCCACCTCCCAGGTTCAAGTGATTCTTCTGCCTCAGCCTCCCGAGTAGCTGGGATTACAGCCATGTGCCGCCACGCTCGGCTAATTTTGCAATTTTAGTAGAGATGGGGTTTCTCCATGTTGGTCAGGCTGGTCTCAAGCTCCTGACCTGAGGTGATCTGCCCACCTTGTCCTCCCAAAGTGCTGGGATGACAGGTGTGAGCCACTGTGCCTGGCTGCCAGCATGACTTCTTATAGCGCTGACGGCTGGTGCTTGTCTCTTCATCTGAAACTTGGAAGAATTCATGGGAATGCGCAGAAAGTCCTTGGTGTGTATTTAATAAGCAGCCCCTCTTGTTATTAGCACTCACAGAAGAACGAGGATGGTATCAGTTGCCCTTCCCTGTCTAAGGCTTTGTTAAGTGCAGAGAGAAATTGGCAGGGATTGTGGTTGTCATGGGTGCTCCACGTTTGTGATTGGAGTTTGTGGGTCCTAGTGGAAGACTGGTCTTCTTGGCACGTTATGTGTCTTATCTCATAACAGGTGACACCCAGTAAACATCATAGCAGGAGGATATCAGAACCTCTGAATGTCTGAAGGAGCCAGTGTCCTGAGACTGTCAACATTTAAGTTGTCTCTAGGCGAGGGCAACACTTGCAAGAATAAGATGTTATCAACGCTATGCAAATGCCATAGGTGCCTCTTTGAAGGGAACTGGTGTTGTCTGCCTTCTCGGGATGACATTAGCTAGGGCTTCCCTGGCATCGGTAGCCCAAAGACAAGGCTTTCCAGAGCTTTTTGCCTTCATGTCTTGGCAGGACCCCTGTCACCATCTGAACTGCTTCCTGCCCTGCCCACCCATGGTTGCTCTGGGATACCACAGGGGCATTTTGCTCTGGGGGGATCCTAAACACCACCCAGTTCAGACAGCGGCATTAGTGTACTCTCGCTGGCCTGCCCTGCCATGAGGTTTCTTATATTGGGATTCTCACCCCATTCCTCCAGGTCCCATGGCCCCAGGAGAGAGGCTGTTCTGTAAATCACAAAGTTGTGAAAATCTTTCACTCTTCTTCTTCATCAGGTCCTCCCTCTCCCTCGCCGTGATAGTCGTGGCTGTTCTCTCCCTGGCTTTTTCCTGTATTTTATCATTGAGGAATGGGAGAATTTGCAGGGCCTCGGTACACAGACAGCTGAGGGTTTGTGGGCCTCAGCACGTCGGATTGTTAGTCATCGATGCACCTTCACGTCCAATCTCTGTTGTGCAGCAGCATCGTCCTGTGGGGCAGGGCGATGGCAGAAGGAACAGAAAGAGCCTGCAGCATTCCCACTCCTCCCAGCCGCATGCCCCTTCCTGATGAAGCCTTTCCAACATGAAGCCTTCAGTAAACCTTACCAGGGCCTGAACTCTGCTAGGTGTGGGCCTGCAGTGAGAAGCAAACACAGATAAAATCCCTGCCTACCCACAAGGGATGCAGTTCCACCAACTCCCCTTTGTTCTCTCGCAGACACTTCAAACAGGACCCTTTCTAAACTGGGACCTCTACTCCTAGCCCACATCTCCCCTCTCAGTAAATAGCACCACCATCCTTGCATTGCTTGAGTCCAAAGCCCCTGAGTCCATGCAGTTTCGTCTTACATCCTTTCTGCCTCCTCCACGTCTGGTCATGAGGAGGGTGGTGAATGCAGCAGACCCGCACCACGCAATGGGTTCCCTTAGGCATTTATGTAGGAAATTATTGAATGCAGCCCCATGGGAGAGGTATTATTTTTATCTTCATTGTACAGAAAAAAAAAAAAAACTTTATCAGGGGGCCGAGCCCAGTGGCTGATGCCTGTAATTCCAGCACTTTGGGATTCTGAGGCAGGTGGATCACCTGAGGTCAGGCGTTCAAGACCAGCCTGGCCAACATGGTGAAACCCTATCTCTACTAAAAGTACGAAAATTAGCCAGGTGCGGTGGCACGTGCCTGTAATCCCAGCTACTTGGGAGGCTGAGGCAGGAGAATCGCTTGAACCCGGGAGGTGCAGTTTGCAGTGAGCTGCGATCACACCACTGCACTCCAGCCTGAGTGACAGAGTGGGACTCCATCTCAAAACAAAACTAACAAACAAAAAATAGAATCATATTGAAGTTTGGTAACTTGCCCAACGTCACACACGAGGCAGTGGCAGGCCAGGTTTGGAGCCCAGTTCTAGAAACCAGAAGTCCAAAATCAAGGTGTCAGCACAGTGCTTCCTTCTTGAAACTCCAAAGGTGAATCCGTTTCATGCTTCCCGGCAACCCTTGGCTTCCCCTGGCTTGGAGGTGCATCACCTCCATCTCTGCCTCTGACTTCACGTGGTCTCTTCTCTGTGTGTCCTCTCACCTTTTCTTCCCTTAGAAGAACACTTGTCATTGGATTTAGGGCCCACCCAAATCCAGGATGGTCTCATCTCCTGATCCTTAGCTTAATTACATCTGCCAAGACCCTTTTGCCAAATAAGGTCTCATTTGCAGGTTCCAAGTGGACTATCTTTTGAGGCCGAGGGGACCCACCATTCAGCCCCCTGCAGCCTCAAAGCCTCCTTTGTGCTCTCGGCCACAGCATTCTAACCCCAGGACCCTCCCCAGTGCTGTCTTCCCTTTCCTTAACTTGCCTTTTCCTTTCTTTGGGTGGTAATGTAAATGTCTTCTCAAGAGATCTCTGTCCCTGACAGCCTGCTTAAAATGGGCTGCTAAAGTCTCCCTCAGCACCCCTTCCTTACGTTACACGTGTTACAACAGCTGTTATTGTTGTTATGTGTTTGCTCACTTGTTTTGACTGTGTCCTCCCCACTGGCATTTGAGCTGAGCTCTGTGCAGGCCCAGGACAGGCCACACCTGTTTGGACACCATGCTGCCTTCCGTGCCTACAGCAGAGCGGCCACTCCATAAAATGTGCTGACTGCCTTCCTACCTGGACATGCACTTGCCCCAGAAAACCAATCTCTCTGCAATACCAGTGCCTCCAAAACACATCCCTAATATCATTTTTTCACTGAAACACAAAGGTGATCAAAAACGATTAGGCCAAAAGTGGCAGACCACCAGGTAGGCCTCATGCCCTTGTATCATCTCCCCTCACTGAGGCCCAGATGCTATAAACGGCCACATGAGGCCTATCTGTCACCTGTTGTGCCTGCCCTTCTCCAGCAAGGTGGCATCTCACAGTCTGGGGTGCTTGGCATCACCTTGAGAACAAGCTTCAACACAGAACCCAGCCTTGTTTTTCCCCAGTAAGAGAAGTGATACCTTTTTGCTCCTATAATATTTACACCTTGGTAGTCTGTTCGATCTTTCGCAGTGGCAGTGTGGCTCTGTTTTCTGTTGTGAATGAAAACAGCATGCTCCTTTTTCCCATGGAGTTTTCTATGGAGTTTCTTGCCTCCATGGATCCAGCCCAGGTGAATGGGAAGAGGTGGGACAGGCCTTGGGTGGGTGGATTACCAGCCGTCTCGGGGGCTTCCCAAAGAGACGCAGGATGTGGCGTGTTTTATGAAGTCCAGGCCGCAGCCTCCAGCCTGCTTCTGCAGGATGCCCTGATGTAGTGATTGTTACAAAGCGCAGCTGACCAGGGCCTCAGAGCCAAGCTCTGACGAAAACAACGTCCTCTCCCCATCTCACTCCTTAAATCACCAGGCCTGCTGCCTAGAGATTTCACAAGGATGTCCCAAATTCACTGCTATGTAGGTCTCAGGCTTGGAACGCTCCCACGACCCCCTTCTCACCCCCTTCACTTTATACTCCTGGCTCTGCTCCCTGTCTTCTGCAGCTGGTTTATTCACTGTCCAAAAATACTGGCAAGAGGGTCCCCCCACACACAATTATTTTTTTTAGTCTTGGTCTTCACAGCTCTTGGAATTTTTATTTTTTGCTAGCTGACGTGGAGGCCTTAGGGACCATCGGTGTTTCCAAAGCAACTTCCTAGGCCTGTCCTTTCCTGCTATAATTTATGTTGCTGTTGGTGGGAGTTACGTCAGAAGACTACAGGGTAGAAAATGCATCTCTAATTTACCTTCTGTTACCCCTCGACAGTTTGTGTGTAGGGAAGAGCTGAGGAGGGAGGGGCAAGGAAGGCTCACATGCTCTTGTGTGAAAAGCCAGCTGCATCCCAGCAGGTGCAGCAGGGGCAGGAGAGTGGAGTGCAGAGCTGGAACACAGCAGGGTCACCATGAGGTGCAGCCCACATGCACCAGAAAGGGAGAGGAAGGCAGCTAGCCTGCTAAGATGGCAGGAGGACGGCTGGTGTAAGGTTATGTGCCTGTAATTGGTTTTTGCTTCCACAGTGAAACCCCATCTATGTGCTTTCGATGTGCCAGCGATCTGGCATTCATATGGATAATTTTTAAAAATTTAAGTATTCTACACTGAAGCATAAGTTACATGTGTTACTTGGACACCTTTCAGAGGAGGCCTTAAAACTGGGATGTCTGCTGCCCTGAGGGTGCGTTAGCAGCTCGCAGCACTTCTGAAACCCTATGGCTTTGCCCTGCTCCCTTCTCAGAGCTCACAGAGCCAGGGGCCGCCAGGGCAGGGACCAGAACTGCCAGGTTTGTACTGAGCATCCTGTGTCTCTGGATGGTGAAGCTGGTCCGAACTGCTGTTGTGACTTTATCTTCTGGTCTGTCTGAATTTAATACAGCAAACCTGAAAATAAAAAGTGGCATCTTTCTCTTCCAGCCTCTCTTGATTCTACCTGTCCATCCACTCTCAAAGAAAGGGGCAGATGTTCTGCCGTGTGATCCTGTCGGTCTCAGCAAACCTTTGCTGCTTCTCTGCTCTGTGCTTGTGTCTATCGAGGCCCCGAGGACTTCACTTCAGCAGGAGGCGGTCCTTGTTCTGCAGGCGCTTGGGAAATTTTGGGGTAGAGCTCACCTTTCTCTCCACGTTTTCAGTTTCTCACCAAAGCCTCTCTACCTTACTCTTTTGCTTATTTTTAAACAAACTTATGAAGGTAGAATATACAAAGAAGCACAGCTCCGTGCACAGTATTGCTCATCACGGTCGAGCATGTGTGTCAGGGTGCACGTGCAGGTATATGTCAGTACAGTAGGAGGGCAGTTGCCGGCCCCTGGGGTGCGCATGTGTGACCACATAACAGCTGCCAGCTTTGCAGAATGGCCGTGCCATCTCCATTGCCGTGGCTGGGGTGGCTTTCTACTTTCCCCATGTCCTCACTGATGCCGGTGTTGTCAGTAATTCTCTCTGGTTTTGGCCGTTCTGATGCGTGTGTAGCAGTATCTGGCTGGGGAATTGGTACTTTGCTCATCAACAGTGAGGCTGAACATCTGTTTCCTTATTTGCCATTTGGATATCCTGTTCTTGTGAAGTACCCATGCAAGCCATTTGGTTTTGTATCTAAGCTTCTATTTTATTCATGTTTAGGAGTTCCTAGAACAGGCCTGGCACAGTGGCTCATGCCTATAATCCCAGCAGTTTGGGAGGCCAAGGCGGATGGATCACCCGAGGCCAGGAGTTCATGACTAGCCTGGCCAGCATGGTGAGACCCCATCTCTACTAAAAATACAAAAAAATTATTCGTGCGTGGTGGCACACACCTGTAATCTTAGCTACTCAGGAGGCTGACCCACAAGAATCACTTGAACCCAGGAGGCAGAGGTCATAGTGAGCCGAGATCTTACCACTGCACTCCAGCCTGGACGACAGAGCAAGACTCTGTCCAAAAAAAAAAAAAGTCCTAGAACAGAAAAACTAGAAACTATTGACTGATAGTAAAAATTCAAATTAAAAAACCCATCACACCCCGATGACTGGTCAGTGAGTCAGGCTGTCCTTCAGGCCTCGTGGCCGATGGACAGCCCCTCCCAGAGGCAGAGGCAGGGTGCCTGTTCCTGCTGGGTCCAGGAGCTCTTGAACGCTACATTTCTTCTCTCCACCTCTTGCTCGTCAGCCAAGTGGTTATGTCACCTGTTGGAGCGTTGATTTCCTCACCCAAAGGGTGCAGTCAGGAGCACCTTCTGATTCTGCGTGTGGATTTAATGAAGTAATGGTTAGAAGGGCCAGCAAAACGGGAGCCCTCTGGGTGTGTCGGCTGTTTTATGATCACTGTTTATGTGAAAGTGCCTCTTGCCTTGAAGTTTCTTCCTGGTCCTCAGGGATCAGTCCTCATTTCAGGATGAGATTGCAACTTGTTGGCTGTCCCCTGGAGGCCTCATGGGACCTCGGAGCCTTGGAGCCCAGTAGGGCTGCGCCTTCCTGCCCTCACAGGAGAGGCTGAGGGAAAGACCGGACCCACCTTCAGCTCCTCGGAAGGGATAACTCTGTCACGAATCTCTTATATTAACTGTTCTTTATTTTAGCCCTGTCAAGCTGGCTTTCTGTCGTTTTAGTCTCCCTAGATGTGTTTTGTTTTTCTCCTTACTGCGTAGCTCAGAGCAACTTCCAGAGTGAGTAAGAGCCCTGCCCTCTGCTCCTGAGACTGTGTGAGGGTGGTCTCTCCAGTTGCTTTTGGGGATTTGGTCCCCTGCTGCACTCGCTGGCCCCGCACACTGTCTCCTGAAGCCCCTGTGTCCACACAATTCAGGCTTCATCCACTCAGCCCAGTGTGGGGTCCTTGGGAAAGTTGGGGCCTCCTTTGAGTCCTCCCCCAGAACTTCTGTCAGGTAGCCATCTGTGGAAACTGCCAGCCACACCCTCCCCCACAAGGATTCTCCTTCTGTCTTCTCTATGCCGCAGATGGAGGGTGCCTCTTTCTATTGTCTCAGGACCAAGGTACAGTTGACTCCTGAACAACATGGGTTTGAACTGTGCAGGTCCACTTATACATGGGTTTTTTCTGTCTCTGCTGCTCCTGAGACAGCAAGACCAACTCCTCCTCTTTCTCAGCCAACTCAATGTGAAGATGAGGAGGAGGAAGGCCCTTATGATGATCCACTTCCACTTAATGAGTAGGAAATATATTTTCTCTTCCTTATGATTTTCTTAACCTTTTCTCTAGCTGACTTTACTGTAAGAATATAGCATAAAACACATATAACCTACAAAACATGTTAATTATGTGATCAGCAAGACCTCCAGTTGATAATAGGCTATTAATAGTTAATTTTGGGGGTGTTAAAAGTTATATGTGGATTTTCTACTACATGTGAGGGGTCAGCATTTCTAACCCCCTATTGTTCAGAGGTCAGCTGCACATGCAGGAGGAGGCCCACACTGATGTTACTGTAGAGGCCGTGTGTTATAGAGTCAGTCATAAAAAATGAAGGACTGCATGTGGGGTCCTGCCGCATAGCAATTGGGGATTATTTAGGTAGCAAATTGTGTACCTAGTGGATTCCTTCTCTCCTTTCTCATGTCGTTCAAAATAATGACTTAAAACTGAAGAAAATCAGTTCCTGTGGTCATATTTTTAAATCAGGGAAAGTTCAAGGAAATATTAGCTATAACAGGTGGTTGGAGTAATGGAAACTTACTAAGAGGTAAAGAGAACTCTAAAGAATACAGGAAGAGCAGATGCAGGTAGCATCCTGTGTCTTTAGGTCTGAGGCAGAGCACCCACGGAAGGAACAAATCTGTGTGACAGTGACTCACACACAGCTACTGTGAAGGACAGACAGTAGCTGCTACCACAGATTTGTCCAGGGATGAAATTCCTTTGACCTTGTTAGAGAGGGTGCAACTGGGGCCCACTGAATGAGGGAGAGGCTTGTAGAGGTTCTGTACTGGTGGAACTTTCTGGGAAGCCACACTTAAGATGTCAGGGAAAGTTTCCAAGGGAAGAAACTGCATCTCCAACCAGGATAGGAATCTATCCAAAAAGTTGGTGTGCTTGGAAGCTACCCACTGGAGTACAGGAGAATGCTGTCCACAGGGAGGTGGAATGCATCACAGGCCACTGAAGAAGCATGCTGAGAGAAGCCACATACCAGGACCAGGGAGAAAAGCCTGTTCCTCCTGCATTCAGGTCACATCTAGTATCCTCTCATTTGAACTTGAAGGACTCCCTTTAGCATTTATTGTAATGCAGGTCTAGTGGTAACAAACTTTCTCCACTTTTTGTTTATCTGGGAATGTGTTAATTTTCACCTTGATTTTTGAGGGGCAGTTACATGGATATAGAGTTCTTGCTTGACGGTTCTGTTCTTAGGCACTTTAAGTATATAAGCACACTTCTTTTTGGCCTTCAAGGTTTCTGGTGAGAAATTGGCTGATAATCTTGTTGACGATCCCTTGTATGGGATATGTCACTTCTCTCTTGGTGCTTTCAAGATTCTCTCTTTGTCTTTTGGCAGTTTAATTACAATGTGTCTTAGTATGGGTCTTTGTATCCTACTTGGAATTTCTCGAGCTTCTTGGATTTATAGAGTCACATCTTTCTTTACATTCGGTAAGCTTCAGCCATTATTTCTTCAAATAATCTCTTAACCCTTTCTCTCTTTTTTCTCCTGAGACTCGCTTAGTACCTACATTGATCCACTCGATGGTGTCCCACGGATATCTCTGCTTACTTTTCTACATTTTTTTCTTTTTACTTCTCAGACTCAGCAATTTCAATTGTCCTATATTCAAGTTTGCTAATTCTTTCTTCTGCCTGCTAAAATCTTCTCTGAACTGGTGGATTTTTCATTTCATTTCTTATGCTTTTCATTTCCAAAATTTATCTTTGTTTCCTTAACTTCCATATCTTTATTGATATTCTCATTTTGTTTATAGATTGTCTTCCTGTCTTTATCTGTGCCTTCATTTGGTTCCTGAGCATTTTTAAGACAGTCGTTTTAAAGTATTTGTCTAGCAAGGCCAACATCTGGGTTTCCTCAGGGACAGGCTCCGCCAATACATTTTGTTCTTTTGAATGAACCATACTTTCTGTTTCTTTGTATGCCTTGTGATGTTTTCATTAAAAACTAGACATTCAAATCTTAGAATGCAGTAACTCTAGAAATAGATTCTACCCCTTCCCCAGGGTGTTTGGTTTGGTTTGGTTTTATGATTTAATGGTATCTCTGGATCAGGAATCAACCTGAAGTGAAAGCTGAAGGTCTTATCAGGTCTTTTTTGAACCTGTATCTTTTCCTAGCCATTGCTGGTGGCTTTCTAAGTTCTTCTAGATGAAGTTGCTTTTAAATGTCTTTGTGCCTAAATGTCTGGCTCCTAAAAGGAAAAAGGAGGGAAATCCCCTGGAAGCCACTTCACCTGGTGGAGGTTACAGCAATGTCAGCCATCTTCTGCATCTGCACCTTAACAACTGAAAGTAGCAATCAACAGTCAGAACACAGAAACCAGATATTTGGAAGATAAGGTTCTTACTGCTCACCCTGACTCCAGAAAGTTGCAACAGGAGCACAGACATAGCTGCCTGCCTTGTGGGTGAAGGATGGGCAGTAACTGTTACCACACTAAAGGCTGAAATTGAGCAAAATTAACTGAAATTGACCTGGCTTTCCCCTGGAAGCTGCAAGCCTTCAAGTAGACTGCAGAGTTTCAAAATAGTTTCTTCAGGTAGTTTTTGCCAGTGTGAGTATTGTCTGGATGGAGAACTGGATTCCTGGTGCTTCCTCCTCAGCTCTCTTTCCGACATCATTCCCTCTGTTGGTCATTTTAAGATCAGCTCTGATAATATAGTTCACGTCAGTCTAGTGCTTATTGGAGACCCTCCTGTGCAATGCTCTCTGCTGAGAACACAGAACCCAGATATTTGGAAGATAAGATCCTTCCAGATAAGAGGAACAGGAGGAAGACAGCTCTCCATTTCATAAGGTTGGTGGTAAGCAGCATAGCAGATACCCAAACAAGATGTGGAGATGCTCCAGGTAGGAAGGAAAAATAGGGTGGAGGTGGCCTCAAAGATGGACAGAGGGTTAGGAGGTGGGAAGTGGGGATTGCGGGGCCTGTGAGCTGGATAAGGGGCTGCATAGAGACTGCCTGTTGGAGAAGTTGTCAGGGAGAAGCAGCAGCAGAAGCAGATGTGGAGGGAGGTGTGCCGAGGCACGTGTGGTATCCCATGTGCTCCGCCTCCAGACCCACTTTCTTCTGGATCCAGTTCTCTTACATCATATCACATCATATCTCCTCTCCACCTCCTCACTGTCAGGGGTGAAGGTAATTGTTGTATGCAGGTTAGGCAGATGTAAAACTGGAGAAATCAGCTACTGGAAAGAGAGGAAACTGAAGCGTAAAAGGAAGCTCGATAACCACTCAGGAAGTTAATCACATGATGTTCACCAATCGCAGTCTATACTCAAGTGTGTAGGAAATGTAGCTTTCTTTATTCTTCTACGATCCCACCTAATTTGTATTTCTTTACTCCCTTCCAGTCCGTGTTTTGTTCCTCGTGACTTCATGTCTGCCCTGCTTTCCCTTAGTCTGCATGTAAGTTCCGCGAGGAGCATCTGGTCCTTGTGTCGTCCGGTTCCTTAGTTTCCTGGGGCTGCCATAACAAAGGACCCCCAACCAGGTGGCTTCAACAACCAAAAGTTATTGTCGTACAGTCCTGGAGGCTGGAAGTCCAAATCAGGGTGTCGACAGGGTTGGTTTCTCCTGAGCACTGTGAGGGAGAATCTGTTCCAGGCCTCTCTCTCGGCTTCTGGTGGCTTGCTGACAATGTTTGGCATTCTTTGTGTGTCTCTCTGCCTGTCTGTGTGTGTGTATGTGTGTGTGTGTGTGTATCTCCAGATGTCCCCTTTTCATAAGGACACTTCATATTGGATTAGGGGCTCAACCTACTCTAGTATAGCCTCATTTTAACTAATTTTGTCTGTGCCCTGTTGGCCCTGTTTCCAAATCGGGTTGCACTCTGAGGCACTAGAGGTTAGGACTTCTGCACAGAGTTTTGTGGGGGCCCAGTTCAGCTTGAAACGTTGTGCCATGCTGCATTTGCTGCCTCACTCGTTCCTTCTCTGGTGCCCGCTCGTGGGGAGTCACTTATTGCCAGGGTGATGTTTCTCCTACTGATCCATGTGGCTCCTGGGGGCCAGCCCTTCTGTGCTCCTTCCATGCCGTGTTCCGTGGCACAGGATTTGATTCATTCTGTCTGCCAATGGTACCTGGCCCAGGCTGCCTGGGGAGGCTGTCTGAGGCCTCTTCTGCCTAAACACACCATGCATTCATTTCTCTGGAACTGATGCCTCCCTTGCCTTCTAGACAGGAAGCAGAACACAAGGCCCCTCTGTTCTCAGATTCCATAAACCTTCTAGAGGGTTAGCCACTGCCTAACTGGAAGACCAGCAGAGCTCAAGGCCCCACTATGGGGCCGCCAGTAGGTTTAATCTCTCTAGATCTCTTCTTCTCCTGGGGGAGGGAACTGTTCTCTGGTGTATGTGAGGTAGACAGAAGTATGAAAGGGGCCTTTCTCCTCAGGATATTTTCTCCAAGACATCTGTGTAGACCAGGAGTTGGCAAAAGTAAGGCCCGTGGGCCAAATCTGGCTTACCACCAGGTGTTTATAAAGTCTTATTGGGACACAGCCATGCCTGTTCTTCTACATGTTATCTCTAGCTGCTTTTGTGCTACAGTAGCAGTTGAGTGATTGGAGACTATTTGGCCGACAAAACCAAAAATATTCACTATCTGGCCCTTCACAGAAACATGTTTTCAACCCTTGGTGCAGACCTTTATGACACAAAAGCCCAAAGGCTTCTGCCCTCTTCTGCTGTTATATCTCTCCCCTGAAGCACCAATCACAGGGTGGTCTTGCTCTCTGAACATGAAAAATGGCAAAGGAAGAAAAAGAAATACACAACACGAAATGGCTAATGTGTCCAGATGACATTTGGCCAACAGGTGTGTGTGATTTGTGGAAATTCATTGAGCAGAACTGTTTGGATGTGTGCCCTTTTCTTTCTTTCATAGACTGAATTTCAATAAAAAGTGCAAGGGGTGGGAGTGGATAAGAAATCTTACTCCATCATGATGACCTTGGCATCATGGAAACGAATGGAACCACTGAGGTTGCCCAGGTGGCCAAGGACACCCTGGGGCCTTGCAGAAGCACAGGGCAGAGCCATGCTTTGCCAGCCAGGCCCTCATACATGTGGACTTGGCCAGTGAACACAGTCTGGAACTCCAGAATGGCTTAAAACCCCAGCCTCAGCACACAGCATCTAGGACCCAAGACCATAGCATTGACCATGTGTGGTCTCACACCTGCCCAGGTAAAGGTAGCACAGCCCGGATCTAACTGGTCTCCACTCAAAGCCCATGAGCAGTGAACTCGTTGTTCTTATTCTTTTCATTATAAAGTAAACGAGCTATGTATTTACTCATCCTGAAACTTAACCTCCAGAGTATACCTGGGGGGCATTTAAAGGTCTTCATTTCAGAGAAGACCTCTGCAGAACACACACACACCCTCTCCAGAAGTGTCCCTTGGGTTTTCAGTGTTACCCGTGGCCAAATTTTAAGTTCAGATGAAGGACGCAATGTGTGGATCTTGCCGAACTCATACTCACTGCCTTCTTTTTCCATATGACCTTGATTTGCAGTTCTCAGATGCACCTTTCAGAGGGCTCACTTAAACATGCCGGCAGTGTGGGTCTGGGATTGTGGGCATTTGGTCTGTAACAGCAGAGAGGGGGTGGCTTTGGAAACCTTGCCCTGCCCCCTTCCCCTCCTCCTCCTGGCAAGAGAGACGGAAACAGCTCTCCTGCCCTTTGGTCGCACCACCTGGTTAACGCAGACCTTCTTCTTCCTTCTAGCCCTGGGCCTGGAGGCACACACTGCCCAGGTGCCAGTGTAGAACATGCGGTCTGCGAGAACATGCCCTGCCCCAAGGGTCTGCCCAGCTTCCGGGACCAGCAGTGCCAGGCACACGACCGGCTGAGCCCCAAGAAGAAAGGCCTGCTGACAGCCGTGGTGGTTGACGGTAAAGGCATATGGCATGTCCTTGCATGGCAGCCTCCTGTCCTCCCCTAGGAACATAAAAACCACCTAGGGAAGCCAGGGGGCATCCCTTTCCCAAACCAACCCAGCAAGACACTCCAGTCCTTTGCCCAGCTCAGCTGCGGCCCAACTTTGTAAGTTGTGGGGTTGACCTTGAATGACCCAGCTCTCTGAGATGTTCCACCTGCAGCTGTTGAAGCAGGCAGCAGGCCAGGTGCATCCTGCAACCCCATTTGTAGCGAGGAGGCTGTGCTGGCATCCTTCCCCTGGCGCCATGTGTGGAGGGACCCAGGATGAGCTGAGGAGACCAAGGAGCTTTACAGGGGCATCCCGGTGTGCTGGTGCGGCTGCTCTCTGGCTTTCCAATGTGGATGATCCTTGTATTGCTTCTCTTGGTTTATTTTGAATTGGCTCTTAATCCTTGGCTAGGATGTTGGGGGACATTTTGAGAATAGTTTACAACTTAGGAAAGATGATAATAAGCACAGGTCCCATTTTCTTTCCAAGAGCTTTCTCCTGAATCAAGAGGCTCTGCCCCATTGGGCCACTGCAAGCATTTCCAGTAGCTGATGAAGTTCTAGGTGGTGTGTCATGTATACATTTGTAATGTCTGCTTAATTAATGTCCTTAATAGATGAGGACACCCCAGGACCCGCTTCAGGGTTGTTGGGTTTGTTTTTTTTTTACCTAAAACTGTTCTTCTTTAGGAAACAAGACTTTGTGCTATAATGATGACATATGAACCCGTTTACTGGTATGTCATGTACAAGACACAAGTTAGCTCTACATACATCGTCTCATTTAATACGCAAAACAAGCTGTGCAGATGATGAGAGGGAATAAGGTTACAGGACACCTCTAAGCACCTGCAGCTGACAAGAGGCCAGGGCAGGAGCTGACCTCACTTCCAGAGCAGTTGACTCACAGAAAATAAGCAGCTATTGCCTGGCTGCCAACACTTGAAGAAGACAGACTGCATGACTTCATGGGTGTGGAGTGAGGGAGCTTGAAGAAGAACTCAGGAAACTGGGCCTGATTTTTAGACAGCCTCAAAAGTGTTTTGCAGAAGAATGAAGTTCTGATGCCAGGTCTTATGTTTCTTCCCTGTGATGGGAAGAGCCTTTGAAATCTGCATTCGGCGTTCTGCTGTCGCAAGTTCAGGTGTGCGTAGCTGTGTGAAGGTGGGCCCGGGCATCTCTGGAATAGCAGCCTCAGATCTGCAGCTTTTAGTCTAACAGCCTGACCCATCCTCTTTGAGCTGACTCGTAAAGCAACATGTGATGCTCTAAATTGTAGCAGATAACACCAGCCCACTCAGATGAGGACTCATTTGAAAGTATTGGGGAGCCCCGTCATTGTCCTTTTTTAAAAAGAACACCACCTTTGGGGACCGTGTAATGTAGCTGCGCCATCAGCTCGCCAGCAGAATTCAAGAGAAACACGGCCTTTGCACCCTGAATTTTCCCTGCAGATGAGGGAGAGGGGAGACCTGCCCTACTAGAAGGAACGAGTGCGGCTGGAGCCGTGCACTTGCACACAGGCCTTTGCCTCTCTCCGCCTGGCTGTGAGTCGGATGCAGGAGGTGGCAGGAGGCTTCCTGCTGTGTCAGGCACACGCAGACCCCTAATTGGAAGTGAGAGAGCTGCCATTTGGTTCTCATGAGAAGCAGCCTTGAATCCGAACCTTCAGCTTTCCCCGGCATGCCAGATAAAGATGCTTTTGGACCTCTTTACTGTCCACTCCCACTTTGCAGGAGCAAGAAGAGGTCAGGTCTGGGACAGATTCACGCTCTTCAAATTTCAACTCAACTTTGTGCCCCAAGTTGTCCTTTCCTTGGTTGCCTGATTCAGTTTTCAATGCTCCCGTCTTATTTATTCAGCACAGAAATCCCACTGAAATGTCTGTGTTTCCACAGATTTCTCCAAGTCCAGATTAAACTTCTGTTTTCCTTCTGACCGCTTTTGGATGGCTGGACTCTTTCGTTGCCTTATCACCACAGTGGCTGGGACTTGAGTCTGCCCAGATCCTCCACCCAGGAAGCCTTGCGGTGTGGCTCTTTGGGGGGCCGCTTGGATTGGGAATGTGACCTTTCACCCACTTCCTTTCTGTTTCTGTCTGCCTAAGTCCTAAGTTATTGTCACTAGAGTGCCACCGCCTTTGATCTGAAAAGAGCAGCCCTGTTTGATGAGGACAGCTACCAGGCAGTAAGTATCTCGCGTTTGAAGGAGAGACCCCACGCTCGGGGCTTTGCACAGGTAGCTCGACACGTCCCGCTCTGGGGTAGAATCGCCCTGACTTCTTGCATCTGCAGTTTCATTTCTCTCAAATACCAACAGAAGCCAGCATTTTTAAAAGGAGTACTTCATCAAGGGTAAAAACAAAATAATAAATGGCCAATTTAGAAGGCAGGAGGGGAATACGGATTATAAGTGTTCCTCTGAAAACTCCATTTATAAGAGGCACAGTTCTAGCTGAGCCGTGATAGGAACGATTCCTGTGGTTGGGCTCCAGGCTCTTCTGAAGCCCATTATGACTGCCCTATTCATAGCAGTGCTATCGCTGCGGAATTCTTTGGCGAGTGACGCACAGTTCAAAAGAAGGGAAGCTGTATTTTTGTTCTTTTTTTTCCTCTTCCTTTTTTTTTAAAAAAAAAAAAAGAAGAAAGAATTCTTGCAGAGGTAGATTTTCCAAGGGAGGATTCAGGACCACAAATCCATCCCACCTCCAAAAGAAGACAAAGATCCTCCTTAGAAAATATTTCTAAGTGGAAAAGCCTTTAGACAGAAACCCATTGAGATGGCCCACTGCCAAACCCACCCCATTTCTGCTTTTCTCGTGGAATCTCATTGAAGTGGAAACCTTCAAGAGTTCAGTCCTCCTTGCCCAGGCCAGCAGGCCACGGGCCCACTGAAGTGTCGGAGAGCTTGGCAAAGGCTGCATCTGGACGTGGCTGTGCGTTCCCAGCGCCTCCTGCCTGGCACGGCAGAACCCCCCAGGTCTGAGCCTCTGTGGGGATGAGGGGCGTGATGGTTAGGACTCTCTGACCACAGCTCCGCCAAGCCAGCTGGGGCCGCTTAATGAAAAGGAGGGAAGCTGTTGCAAAGCTGAAGATGTCAGGACCTTAGCTCCGTGGTCTCCGCAGCTTGCGTTTGGTAGTCACACCCCCATGCACCCACTGCAGACTGGCTTTCTCAGAACTTGTCCGTGTGGAAGCTGGTAGGGTAGCCCACGGCACCTCTTATGTAAATCCACATCCCTTATCCCGATCCTTTCGGGCCACATACAGTTCAAGTTTCAGAGCATTTTATGTGTTCAGAAGGTAATGACAGTGCATCAGCCAAATATTTGTATTGCTAGTGGGCTCCAGGAAAGCACCCCATAGTCAGTCACGTGGGTCTGTCCACCAGGTGACCTCATTAAGGGGGATACTGACACTACCAAGAGCTCACATCAGTCCAGGCTGGTTTTGCTGCCAAATGTGTTTGCCACAAATGGAAGAGAACACTTACAGTTTTCAGAGCTTTTTGAATTTCTGAATTACATATAAGGGAGTGTAGCCTTCTTTGGGATCCATCAACCATGAACAGACATGACCTCTCTGCATTTGAATTTCAGTGCTGAGTTCCCAGGAAAGAGACGAGGAATGGGCCAGCTATGGGCAGGTGCTCACTGCTGGTAAAATCCACAGAGGCCTGTCCGCCGGGGACTGATGAGGGGGCCAGGTTGGGCAGCTTTGGGAATAGGAGTCTGAGTAGCCTCCTCAGCATGTGTCCCCCACAGAGGACCAGGGAGAACTTGGATGAGTGCTGTGATGAACTCAAAATAAAGCAATGTCCCCACCATGCTAAGACCTTCTAACTGCTGGCCTAGAGAGAGAGAGCAGAGAGACTGCTGAGAGCCACGAGTGTCTTCTTCACTGCAGAGGAATGTTCCAAACCTCCAGCGGGCACATGTGACCACGTGGTTCCCAAGCTTCTGAGCCCATCTTCCCTGCCCTGCCTGTGACCTCCTCCTCCAGCCAAGCAGAAGTCCTGATGCCAGGCAGGCCAGCAAGAAGCCAGACCGGCCCCAGGCTTTGCAGCTTCAGTCAGAATTCCATCTCAGCACACACCAGCCATGCAGGTGGCACGTTCCAAGCTTCCTTCCTTCAAGTGCGTGGTTTTATAACTTTTAAGAAAATGTGATCTTCTGTGCTATTGGGGATGTAAGAGTGTTGATGCTGTGTGCAAAGCTGAATCCCACCACCTCATGTTATTTACTGGGGTCTTGTTCCTGGAGATTAATCTCCCACCTAAGGCAACCTGGAGGGAAATAGAGAATTTTGAGGGATTCTGATCCTCCTCCTCACATTTTAAAAACCTTATCCTTTGGGAGATCATGCCATATAGTTTGCTAGAGATGTGGGTGCCCTGAATTCCAAGCAGAGGCCTCAAAGAGGAGATGGACAAATGGAGAGTTCTGGCTGAGCAGGGAAGGGAAGCCCCACCTCTAGACTCTGTTCTGGAGCCTGAGTGTCCCCAGCTGTCCAAGCTGTGGAGGGCAGTGTCTGCAGGTGAGAGCTGCATGCAGGTGGAGCTGAGCGTTCCTTCCTGCAAGGCTCGTGGCCAGCATCCCTCCAGCTGAGGTTGGCCTTCCTGCTTTGCAGAGTCCGCATTTCTCTGCTCACCCTAAAGAGTCCAGATAAACAGCCTTCATCCCTTTGAAGTCTGGCCTTTCTAACTTGCCTCAAAACAGCCTCTGCTTTTCCACCCAAGTCCCACTTCCACTTCTACTCGAATCAGAGGATACACTCGGAAGCCAGAAACATGCATGAAACTGGTGGTTTGTTTTTAGCAATGCCACTTTGCTCTTGGTAATTTTGGCCCTAGGAGTTCTCAGTTTAGAGAGGAAATTGCGATGATGGAAAAAGAAGCAGGCTGGAGCCAAGAGGCCGGGGCGTGGCCCTGCCAACTGCAGACAGTCGAGCACTTCCTGTGAGCCCTGTGTGCATGTCTGTATAATGGAACAGTGACAGCACCCACCTGAAATGAATAGATAACTACTTAGCATGCTGCCTGGAACACAGTGGTAGTAAATATCATTTATGATTTCATCATCCTTACTACTGCAGCTGTTGAGCAAATCACCTCAAAGCTCAATTACTCCCAGTACTGAGTCAACATTTCAGTCTAAAGGTAATTAAAATCCAGTTTCAAACCACTTCAGCCAAGGGGCCCTTGCTTTCAACGAAACAGTAGAGGCAGCCCAGTGTGTGGAGTAGACTCCATGCTGGGGGCTGTGTTGCTGTACTTCTCCCACCAGCTCCGCAAGATGCTTGGGGAACCTCAGGGCCCCAGAGGGTACCTCAGTGACCCTGTCAAGCAAGCTCCCTCGAGCTAATCTCAGTATATGTCTCCATCTTCCAGAGTTCTCCTTCCACCAGCCACCTCCTGAGATCCTTCCCTGCAAGTGGAAGGACAGCTGCCCCTAGCCTGCCAGCACAGGAAATGAGTCATTCCTTCCAGGCTGCACCCAGCCCTCCGACAGCTCCCATCAGACCTGAAACATGTGGCCTCACCCTGGGTTTGCTGTACACTTGTCCGTGAGCCCACTGGGGCCTTCAGAAGCAAACATCATGTGTCTGTCTTTCCCCGGAAGTGCCCCTCAGAGTGCCTTGTGTGAGGGAGGGGTCAGTCCCTGCTTGGTGAATGGATACATGGTGAGGCATCATTACTCCCCTGACCTGGGAAGCTTCAGATCTCCAGTCTTCTCGTGGGCAGATGTTTTCCCCCACAGCTAACTGGAAGAACCGAGGGGGCATTTCCAGCACACTCCTGGAGCTTCTTTCCAGCTGTAAGGCAAGATTTCCTGTGGAGCCTGGTGAGAAGCAGACTTCGTGGGACAGGAGGCCTGGAAGGTGACTGAACACAGGTGTGGTTTAGTCCTTCAGTCACGAGACAGCACATCTGCTCTGACAAGAACTCTGCAGGTGGGATGCCAAGGTCCTCCGAGGCCAGGTCGGCTCAGAAGCCTCTCTCTGTCCCTGCTCTTGCTGACCCGGGGCCACCAGAAGGACCCACTGAGGAGGCCTGGTGGAGAAGACAAAGAGCAGCAAGGAGGATGAAGGTCTTTGACTCTCTCCCTGTGCAGAGTAACCACATAGATGGCATTAGGGTGAGGTGACTAAGAGAGAGGAGGAAAACGCATTCCTCTTGCTCAGTTACTTACAGAAGAACAAAATCTATCCAACCTGTTTGTTCAAAAATGTATACTGAGTCTTGCGGGGCGCGGTGGCTCACTCCTGTAATCCCAGCACTTTGGGAGGCCGAGGCAGGCAAGTCACGAGGTCAGGAGATCGAGACCACCCTGGCTAACATGGTGAAACGGTGTCTCTACTAAAAATACAAAAAATTAGCCAGGCATGGTGGTGGGTGCCTGTAGTCCCAGCTACTTGGGAGGCTGAGGCAGGAGAATGGCACGAACCCAGGAGGCGGAGTTTGCATTGAGCTGAGATCGCGCCACTGCACTAGCCTGGGCAACAGAGCAAGACTCTGTCTCAAAAAAAAAAAAAAAAATATATATATATATATATATGTATTTATATATTCATATAAATATATAAAAAAATATATATACTGATATATATATATATCAGTATATAAATATATATATATATATACTGAGTCTTTCTGTGAGCCAGGTCCTGGGCCCACTGTGGGGACAAAAAATGAAAGCTTAAGTCCCTTGCCCTCTAAGAGCTCGCACACCCAGCATTATTCAATCTGAAGATGATTAAAAGTCATCCCTTTCACACTCTTAGCGATGGGACCTGCCTTATAATAAATCCCTTCATATATGGGAGGTGCCCAAACAATTCTAGGACAACAGGCAGATGCTGTCGCTTTAATGGAGGTGTGTGCACAGTGCATGTGGAGATGCTGGTCCTACCGCACCTCAGAGCTGGCGTGAGGGAAGAGCTGCAGGGTGGAAGCTTCCAGGGCAGTAGAAGGCAAAGTGCCGCGAGGGATTTCCAGGCAGAGAGCGCACACCGGGCAAAGGCTGGGGAGCTGGGCGCGTTCTGGGAGGTCATGTGTTTTTAGGAGTAGGGGAAACCCAGGTTTCCATCCTGCCTGGGTGCACATGCGGCTCTTATAAGTTGTCCTAGCGGCCCACATGTCCCCTTTGTACCTTACTCCCACTCAGTTTCTTCTGGGATCTCTGTACCCCAAAGCACAGCTCTGTCACCCAGCAGCTAGGGGAGCACTGAAGCTCTTACCAAAGCTACTGTCATGGTGACCCTTGGGGCCGCTGCCCTCACTCAGAGGCATTCTCGTTTCCCTTTCCCTCCCCCTCCCTTCACACCCTTGCTATAAGAGTGGCTCCAGCTCACCCTTGATGTGTATTCAACGTAGAGATTAGCACACAACTATTCCTTTGTTCACCGGATATATTTGATGCCTTAAGGAAAAGGAAACTTCCTGTATCATTGCAAAGGATAGAGAGATGAGAGAAGGCAGCCCCACAGAGCTCAGACCTGCACTGTCTTCCCCTGTGGCTGTGGATCTTTTTCCACTTGCTGTGCCACGTGTTTAGAGGAGCTGGAGCGTGTACCTGAGCTCATGCACCTTTACTGACCTGTGTGGACCTCTCTTCCTCAGGGTTTCCCTCTGCCCGCATGTACCTGTGCCCTGCATGGCCCACGCACACCTTCCCGTGTCAACGTCCTCCAACCTTTCCCTCCTCAGATAAGCCATGTGAACTCTACTGCTCGCCCCTCGGGAAGGAGTCCCCACTGCTGGTGGCCGACAGGGTCCTGGACGGCACACCCTGCGGGCCCTACGAGACTGATCTCTGCGTGCACGGCAAGTGCCAGGTGACGTACTTCTCCTTCGGTCCTTGGTGGGGCTTTGGAGAGGAGACTCAGTCTCCCCAGACAGGGAGTGGGGTAGAGCAGAGGTCTCAGGAGGCCTAGGGGAGTGGATTTTCTTAGGAAGGCACCCAGTGATGCCGCCTCCTGCAGCCAGTGTTGCCTGGTGCACCAACCCTAGCTCAGTAATGACTGAGTGCTAGGCCAACAAGGAGTGGAGGTGGAAAGAATAGGCACAACGTATTCTAAGACTTTGAAAATTGCTTTAGACATCATGACCAAGACGAAGGTAGGCAGGGTACTAAGATGTGCCTAAAGGATGTCTGCACAAGCCAGGCCCCATTTAGTGCAGAAGAGACGGCAGAACTGAGCCAATGCCTGTGCAGGTAACGCCAGGTAGATAGGTGCGCCCTGCTGTCAGGGAGCACCCATCTACTGGTATATAGTCCCAAAGGCATTGAGGGCTGGATGGCCATGACTGGTTAGAACAGTGATAAAAATCATTTAAGTAAAGAAAGAGAGGCCGGGTGCGGTGGCTCACGCCTATAATCCCAGCACTTTGGGAGGCCGAGGCAGGAGGATCATAAGACCAGGAGTTCAAGACCAGCTTGGCCAACAGGGTGAAACTCCGTCTCTGCTAAAAATACAAAAATAAATTAGCCGGGCATGGTGGCGCGTGCTTGTAATCCCAGCTACTCGGGAGGCTGAGGCAGGAGAATTGCTTGAACCTGGGAGGCGGAGGTTGCAGTGAGCTGAGATCACGCCACTGCCTTCCAGCCTGGGCAACAAAGCAAGACTCAGTCTCGGGGAAAAAAAAAAAAAGAATGCGAGAAGAAGGAAGGAAGCTTACTCTCCACCTGCATTAACCCTGCCCAAGCTGAGGGCCACCTGTAGCCCTTACCCTCCCCAGGTGGGGCTCCTAGCCTGGGGTAGCCGAGGTGACTCCATGCTCCCATTTTGTCCCCCAGAACGAGCACCTCCTGAGGTGGTGCAGCAGCTGGGATGGGGAGTGGGTGTCGAAGCTTTGTATTTTCTGTGCCTCGCTTATGCCACAGGTACCATACTCCCTGGTGAGTCGGGTCAAGCTGGGCATGTTGTGAGAGAGCCCCAGCATCTTAGTCAGCTTGGGCACCTGTAACGATACACCATAGACCACGCAGCTTATGAACAACTGACCTTTATTACTCACAGTTCTGGAAGCTGGGAAGTCCAAGATTGAGGCCTTGAGGCACAGGCAGATTTGGGATCTGATGACGGGGTCGCTTATCATAGACAGTGTTTCTTGCTGCGTCCTCGCATAGTGGAAGGGGCTGGTGAGCTCTCTTGTGAGTCTCTTTTATGGGGGCCCTGATCCTGTTCATGAGAGTTCTGCCCTCATGTCCCAGTCACCTCCCAAAACATCCACCTCCTAACACCATCACCTTGAGGGCTGGTGATTCAACATATCGATTTGAGGAGACACAAACATTCAGACCACAGCACCCAGGGAGCGCTCTGCCCTCAGCCACACATACGTGTTCCTGTCATCCTATGACCACGTTCCCTCAACTGTGTCCTCCACAGGGGAGCCCACCAAGAGCTAGTGACAATGGCAGCTCCTGATGTCTGGAGCAGGCAGATCAGTGTCAGGATCACCATGCATTGTCCTCACAGAACTGTGGTGAGCCAGATGCTGGCTTCCAGGCGTCAGGTCCACTTGCCCATGCGGACAGCAGATCTGCTTATGCTCTTTGCTTGCTCAGTGCCTAGCAGAGTGCATAGGCATCAATATTTCAGTGTGCGTGACAAACAGAACAAGAGGAGGCAAGGCATAAAGACAGACACAAAGACAGCTTCCAGGGTGATTGCTGCAGCAAACCGTTTCCACCCAAACAGATGCTTTTTCCTGCTAAGGCCAAATCAGTCTGAAACTGGGATTTTTCAGGGAAAAGCTTGACAAGACCCAGACTCCTTTGGCACTGCCTGGCTTTGTTATCAAATACAGATAAGTGTGGGTGATAAGCACCTGGTGCCCGAGAGTCTTGGCACAGCAGCCTCACGGGGAGGGAGGCAGTGATGAGTGGTTGAGCTGGCCCCTCCTGACTGCTTTCTTGTAACAAAGAATGTCCAAGGCCCTGCCCCTCAGGCAGTATGAACAAAGCCCTTATCGTTGTTACTGAAATGAGGCATCGCTGATGGTTCTTGGTAAACTTCTAACCAGCCAAGTGCAGGGCTGGTGTCCTACCTAAATTACACACTTCCACAGACCATCCTGCCCAACGACTTAACGTTCCTCCCGAGTTAGAGTTCTTACACCCTTTAGAGCAGCACCAGCCGAGCCATCCCCAGCCTCTGCCAGCATCTTCTGCAGCGTTCTTGCCAATGGGGAGGCATTTCTAAGAATCCTAAAATTGTCTAGCCAGTGGGGTCTGTGTTACTGGCTGGACATAATTTATGCTCTGTGTGATCTGTGCCAATGGGCTCCATCCATGATCTTGCTTTTAATCACAGCCCTTTCAACTAGAGGATGTTCCATACTATGACAATGAAACCTTTAGTCGTGGAATCAAAGAGAAAATGCTGCTCAAGACATTTGAATGGCCTAAGTCTGTGGTCATGAGGATAGCATTGAGCCCAACCCTGTTCTGCACTTGGGTGTCATCTTAGTCAATTCAGGCTGCTCTAACGAATACCCTAGACTGGGTAGCTTATAAGCAACAGACTTATTTCTCAACGTTCTGGAGGCTGGAAATCCAACATCCAGGGGCTGGCATAGATGGGTTCTGGTGAAGGCCCACTTTCATGCTGTAGACTGCTGCCACTCTGTGTCCTCACATGGCATAAAGAGAGCTGGTATCCAGGCATGGTGGTGGAGGCCTGTAGTTCCAGCTACTCCAGAGGCTGAGGTGGGAGGATCACTTGAGCCTGAGAGGTGGAGGTTGCAGTGAATCGAGATTGTGACACTGCACTCCAGCCTACGTGACAGAGTGAGACCATGTCTTGAAAAAAAAAAAAAAAAATCATTCTCTTGAGGCCAGGTGTGGTGGCTCACGCCTATAATCCCAGCACTTTGGGAGGCCAAGGCGGGCAGATCACTGGAGGTCAGGAGTTCCAGGACCAGCCCAGCTAACATGGTGAAACTCCATCTCTACTAAAAATACAAAAAAATTAGCTGGGTGTGGTGATGGGTGCCTGTAATCCCAGCTACTCAGGAGGCTAAAGCAGGAGAATCACTTGAACCCGGGAGGTGGAGGATGCAGTGAGCCGAGATTGCACCATTGCACTCCAACCTGGGCGACAGAGTAAGACTCCATCTCAAAAAAAATAAGAGAGCTAGCTAGCTCTCTAGCCTCTTCTTACAAAGGCACCAACACATTCATGAGCTCTATCCCCTCTTGACCTAATCACCTCCCAGAGGCTTCACTCCCAAATACTATCACGTTGGTATGAACAGTTCAATTTATGAACTCTAGAAGACACAAACATCCAGTCCATTGCAGATGTGATGGGAGTGACATTGGGATGCACGCCTTCCTGTTCCCAGATGCCACTCCATCCCCAGATGTCACTCCATCCCCAGGACCAGCCTGTCTATTTCCAGTGCTTCCACCCTTGTCATCATCATTGCAGGGATTGGTTGGCGCCTGCACTGCACCTCACATTAACCAAGTAGAGTCACCAGGGTGCACAGGTGCAGATGGAGGCAACTTTCATGATGCTCGATGGTGGTCTCTTGCTCCTTGGGAGCCTCACCCTGCCACTGCAGAGACCCTGCCTACCAATTCTCGAAAGCACCATCTCCCGGGTGGCTGCACCCTGGTAACCCGCTGCCTCCAGGCAGACCACCAGTCTTTACAAAAGATCCACCATCCTGGTGGGTGGCAACAGCACCTACCTGCATGTACTTCTCCAGGTTAAAACCGTGAGAAACAACTTGTTTTCTGAAGGAAGTTAAAAAGCCATCTGCTATTGGTCTAACAGTACTTTCTTCAGACAGATACTGTAAAGGTTAACCTCAGCCCACTCTTAAATCGATGCTCACAAAACTCCAAATTATTAGTCGTAGTTAATGAACTTTTATAAAAATCGGGCATTCTTAAATAAGATGACAAATTCAATTCAAATATAGTACTTATGTCTTGTTGCGGTAATTGTCAAGATGGAACATTCTGGATTCCTGTGGCATTTGTGAATGTGTAAAGCAAGAAAAAAATGGTTAAGGAAAATAATAGTAATTGTAATGTGAAACCCTCAGGGGCCTAATGAGTGGAAAGTCTGTATCTATTCATCGATAATAATGGTCTAATTACAACGGATTAAACATACAAATCACCCACATTTTATGTGAGACAGCACTCACAGAAATATTGCCGTGGTTTGCCTACTAGCGTTTCCCTCTCTTTCCCTGCAGCTATAAATTGTGCTATTTTGGGGTAGCAGACGGCATTCTGGGAAATGTCGAGGAACATAGTAACTAGTTGGTAGGGGATGAGAGGCTTCAAAATGGCATTTTGAGTAGATTCCACTACACTCCAAATAGCAGGCTGATTCAAACCATAACATGAAACATGGAAATGCCATTTTATTCTGTTTTTATGAGGACTGAATTAAGTTTCATTTCAGTGAGTCACAGATTACTTAACATGCTGAAATTAAACTTAACAGCACTCATAAAATTGGGAGGGAATTGGGGGAAGTAACACAAACATTGTGTATTTTTCAGCAAGCCCCTATAAATCAAGAGTCCCATCATTAATGATTCCTACTGTTGGCCTCCAGAAGGAGAGACACCGGGGTAATAAGTCTCTGATACACAACTGCATCTGGAGCTGCTGACATGCAATGAGTGAGTCCAGCTGACACGCGGCTTTGCCCGTTGGACGATGGACAGACCCAGATGTACCTGAGACCCAGCTATGCTTGCCTTACTGGTTTGTGCACACCTGTAGCCAACATTCTCCAATTCAGTTCCTGCTTCCTTGGTACCATAATTTGTATACATATCCTGGGCTTGATGAATACCAAGCCAAAACACCTTCAGGGCCTGTGACCTTCTTCAGTGGAGGAAGTACGTCTCATTAACCTGTGCTTCCCTATACACTGGCCCAGAGGAAAGCCTTTGATTGCATATTGAAAGAAGGGGCCAGGTGCAGTGGCTCATGCCTATAATCCCAACACTTTGAGAGGCCAAGGTAGGCGGATTACCTAAGGTCAGGAGTTCGAGACCAGCCTGGCCGATATGGTGAAACCCCGTCTCTACCAAAAATACAAAAATTAGCCGGGCGTGGTAGTGCATGCCCATAATTCCAGCTAAGGAGGCTGCGGCAGGAGAATTGCTTGAATCCGGGCAGTGGAGGTTGCAGTGAGCCAAGATCGCGCCACTGCACTCTAGCCTGGGCGACAGAGAGAGACTCCATCTCAAAAAAGGAAAAAAAAAAAAAAAAAGAGTGGCTGGATGGATGGATTATGTGTTCTTAGGATTTCAGTGGTTCTGGAATCTGGAGCCCATTTCTATGGACCACTTTCATTGCCAAGAATTTATTGGCCTCCTATTTCCTGTCCAAAGATCATCTATGAGGCAGGTAGAATTACTGGGGAAGTTTAGGAGAATTCAAAGAGACCCTGGTCTCAGAGGACCCCCAGGTAAAGCAGAGGTAACAAGCCTGCAGGAAAGCGTTCCTGGCACTTAAGCCTGGGTTTGCATCTTCACGATGCTCCCCACATGCTGCCCTTCCCTGCACCATGACCCTGCAGCTGGCATCTCTAACGTGTGTTACTGTGGGTGCCAAACCTTTATGGATAGCAGTGCCTGAAACCTGAAGGTCATTCCCTGCACCCCTTTTTTCTGATTAACCTCCCATGACAACTTCTGGTTGAAGCCAGCAGACCAAGCCACATGTTCCTGCCTCTTCCATGCGGGACTCCACTAAACCAGCACAAACAGTGAAGGGAAGCAGGAGCTTCCAGGTGAAAGATCCCACCTCTTTCTGGATGACAGAAGTGGGTGGAAGTGTCATGCAGGAACAAAGCAGCAGAGGCCAGAGCTGGAAGAGGCAGAGAGTCGCCACTGAAAAGACAGCCCAAACTGAGAGCTGTGGGCTTGAGAATGGAGGGTCGGAAGTGAAGAGTGGGCTGAAAACAAGTCCGAGGGTGCATCGGCATGCTGATGGTGTCTGATCCCACACTCAGAGCTTGACGGGCTGTCAGGTAAAATGTTAGGGAGCTGCTTTCCAGGGTCATGGAATGAACTGTTTGAGGAAACCCAGAGCAGGCAGGGAGGTCTCTGTGCTGAGGACGGTGCCCAGCCTTCTGCGTTGGGGTTAGAGGTCAGTTTCCCTCGCACTAGTCATGAAAGGAAACCTACCATGCAGCAGTGCCCAGCTTCAAATGTAGATCCCCTTCAGTCGGCCTTCAGATGTAGAACTCCTTCAGTCGGCCTTCAAATGTAGATCCTCTTCGGTCGGCCTTCAAACGTAGATCCCCTACAGTCGGCCTTCAAATGTAGATCCCCTTCGGTCGGCCTTCAAATGTAGATCCCCTTTGGTCGGCCTTCAAATGTAGATGTCCTTCGGTCGGGCTTCAAATGTAGATCTCCTTCGGTGGGCCTTCCTGTTGCTTGTTCTCAAATACAAGTGGGCAGCCAGACATCATCTGCAATTTGAAGAAAACCCGCAGCCTGAAGGAGAAAGACCAAGAAAAACAAACAGAAAAAACTGACCCTGGCAGAAAATTGAGATAATTATGGAGTTCTCCGTGCAGCCAAACTATCAAGCAAGCATGCAGGGAAACTAATTTTGAGACATGGAAGAACTCAGAAATTCTATTTTCCATGCATGCGTTCTGCAGAAGTTACATGTAGTTTAGCAAAACAAGAATGAAGTCAAGAAAGAGGAAGATGGGCACTACAGGCCCTGGTGGCACTCACCCAGGAACCCAGTAAATCCTGGAGTCACAGCTGCGCGACTGGCCTAAAATCTGCACTCGCTTAAAAGTCATTCAAGAAGTCAGTGGCCTCCCTCCAACCGAAGAGATGGGATGAGGCAGTAGTTGGAAGATAGCTAATAAGTTGAAGAAAGCAAGTACTGCTTATTCCAGCCAGAAAAAACAAGTACCATCAAAACTTGTACAAGGAAGTCCCAATTCAAATATGAGAAAACTAAACTCCCCAGCTTGATAAGAGGTCATCATTTGTACGCTCTTACTGAACACACATGTGCTTAACACCACACCAGCCACTGTGTGTGTCAGAGGATGGGGGAAGGCCAAGAATACAAAGAATTCTCAGACACAGTCCTCTATGTGCTTATGGTCCGTTAGGGAGGTGACACATACTCACTTGGAAACCCAACGACCAGAGGTGAAGGTGTGGTTTAACAACCAAGAAGAGGTTCCACTTAGACATAGCAGAAAACACATAGGGTGGAATTTCGTTTATTCCTGCATCAGGTTATTTGTTGATCACATTCTGAGTGCTGCACACTATTGTGTGCTGGGCTTTCATTAGGGAGCAGGACCAAGAGGATCCCTGTCCCTGTCCAACATACAGACAGGCCATGTCAGCTCACAAACATGATCATTCCAGAGATTGGTATGTGTGAAGAAGAAGAAAGGAAAATGGTGCCATAGAGAGACCCAGCGGGGGACTGTGGCTGAGGAGGACAGTGAGCAGGTGGCATGGCATTTCTCTTAGAGGAGACAGCCTTTGAGGAAGAGCCAGCCTGGCAGAGAGTTGGGGGCAGAGAGCTCCAGGCAGAGGGAAGCAAGAGGGAGATGGGTGCATTCCAGCAACAGACGAGGGCGGAGGCTGGCACAAAGGAGCCAGGGCCCAGGCAGAATTGATGCAGAGGAGTGAAGCGATCTTAGCTTTGGATAACTGATTCAAGTAGATCCCGGGAAACGAGTTAAGAGGCTGTTCTGGTTGCCCACCTGGCTGAGGGGTCATTCGGGGGGAGGGCTTACAAGAGTGGGCTGGAGGGGGTTGGATTCACTGTGTATCTGGAGGGGGAGGAAGGGAGGCTGAGTTGGTGAGCAGCTGGGATGAGATCATGGAGAGTCTTAAATTCATATGTGTGGACGTTTCTGATAGGCAGTGGGGATCTGTGGCCACAGATCTTCTCTCTCTTTTTGTGTGGAGATTAGTCTGGCAGCAGGCAGGAGAAAAATGCTCCCATAGTTCGTGTCCTGATTAGGGAGGGTGTAAACTCGGGAGTGGAGCCGAACATGGAGGAGAAGTAGGCAATAGAGGTTTTCAGGGCACAAAAAACCCAAGCTCACCAACTAACTGGGTACATCCCAAAATAGAAGAGTCAGAAATGGCTTGGAGGTTTCAGGCTAGGAGGCCTGTCTGTCAGTTCCAAGACAGTGGCAGGGGGTGTCCAACTAGAATTAAGAGGTCAGGCAGCTTTGGAGGAGAAGTTGTCGCATTGAAAGTCTGAAGAGATTGCTCAGCAGACTCTTAGTAGTGAGAGCCAGGGTGGAGTGAGGGGAGAAGTGGGCTTAAGAGCTCTTTGCATGAGGGTGATGGCTGAAATAAGGAGAAGGCGAAATTACCAAGAAAATGAAAAATCAGAAGGAGCAGGGAGCCCCGGGGGAGCTACCCACTTTCACGGAGTCGAAGAAGCAAGAGGAGGGAGGAGTCATCCAGGGGGTGGGAGGAGAATCAGACAGGAGCCATCCTTGGCCTCCAGGGCATCTTTAGGCACACACTCTGGGGTGTCTGCTTGTTTCCACACTGGCACCTCCCTCCATCTTACATGTCTTTATTTCCAGGTTAGGCACATAACAGGCACCATGGGTGAATCAATACATGTACAACAAAGACAGGGTGGGTGTTACACACAGCGGATGCTGTAGAGCAAGAGGTGAAAGATGAGGCTGGAGACACGTCCACTAGGTGTGATGACCAGGAGGCTGTTGTTCCTGGTTATCTTCAACAGGGGCAAAGTTCCTGGGTGGAATCCAGGACTCAGACAGCTAAAGATGGACATTTCCCACTGTCCACGGCCCATCCTGTGCCCTCCTCAGCACACGGATCTGAGCACTAAAGCTTTTCCAAGCACTTTCTGCATGTTTCACAGGAGCTGTCTTGACCAATGAAGAACTTGTGCTTTTCCCCCCGTTCCATCCCATCTCATACCATCCCATACCATCCCATGCCTTTAATTATGCCATGGGACATTGTTCCTTGGTCCTTTGGTGTCACATACACCCTGACTTAGCCAGAGGCACAGGGCGCGACCAGCAAATGCTGGCCAGGAACTTGAAGCCCTGCTTTGAAAGCTGAGAAATGGGTGATGAAGATTCCTAGGAAAGTAACTAAGGAAAGTATCACCAGGATAACATGGGAAGACTTGAGAGAGTTTATTGCCTGGAGTTTCCTCGGGCTTGGTCATGTTGTTCTCTTGGAACACCAAGCCTCATAAATACAATCATCAAAGCTCCCCTAATATTCAGAATTAATGACTTCAGTTGTGTCCTATGGCAGCTTCCATTTGAAAACCATCCCAGTTTCTGCCAAGATTATAAGTTGCTTGCGCTGACTGAAACAATGGAAGAAAATGCCCCCGTTCGCAGATTTTGTGGCTGTCACCCATCAGCATTTAGACTCACTGCTGTTCAGACACGGACAGCCCTGCATTCCCTGCCTCCAGATGCAGACAGCCTCTAAAATAACACCAAGTAGAGTGGGCAGAACCCATGGACCTGTCCCAGCCCCTGGATGGTCTCCAGAATTAACTGAAAGGGCAACCCTGTATGCATTCCTGTTTGCACCTGCCGTGAAAAGCCCCCTTCTTTGGGGCTGGAGGAAACTGGACCAAATGGGGCATCTAGAAGCTGTTGAATCAGGAAACCTTAACTGAGGTGCAGGACAAGGAACCAGGCCTGAAGCCAGAGACTCACTCCTACCAAGCAAGGGTGTGGTTTGAAAATTATAGGAAGCCAGTGTAGGGAATGTCTACAGCAGAGGGCACCTGAGATGAGAAAGCCCAGGTGGGAGCTGGAACAGGTGCCAGGAAAGAGGCCAGCGGGAGAGACCAGCTCTGTGGGCATTGGCCCTGTGGCCCCAGCAGAAGCAAGTCTGGAGACCATGCACTGGAGCTCTGAAGTGAAACAAAGCAACAGACACGTGCTCTCACAGATTTGGTCTCGGCGTTTGCTAAACACTGCTGGGGGACATTTTCTGATATTGGCTACTCTTTATTCTTAGCCCTTATAATTTTTTTTTTTTTTTTTGAGACGGACTCTTGCTGTGTTGCCCAGGCTGGAGTGCAGTGGCGCAATCTCAGCTCACTGCAACCTCCGCCTCCCAGGTTCAAGCTACTCTCCTGCCTCAGCCTCCCGAGTAGCTGGGACTACAGGTGCGTGTCACCATAGGTGCATGCCACCATGCCTAGCTAATTTTTGTATTTTTAGTAGTGATGGGGTTTCACCATGTTGACCAGGCTGGTCTTGAACTCCTGACCTCATGATCCACCCACCTCAGCCTCCCAAAGTGCTGGGATTACAGGCGTGAGCCACCGCACCGGGCCAGCCCCTGTCATCTTTATACTGAGCAACTTGATAGCAGCTGGCTAGCAGTCCACACCGAGAATCTAGGCAGCCCTGCACTGCGCTCCAGGCTCACGGTGCCTCATCACAGCTGGCTTCCCTCCAGGTCACTACTGGATGGTCAGCCCCAGCAAAGCATTGCAGTTGGTTGCCAGTTACCATATGTGTCTTGATATGTTACCTACATCTCCCCAGCCGCCATCAAGCCCACTGTTACCCATTTGCTCCTTGCTGTCCTCTGGCCACTAAAGCCTTCAATTTTACCCTTTTCCTCTTTTTATACTAACTTTGAACAAGTTTGATCTTTTATTCAAGCTCTGCCCTTTTTCAGATTTTATCATGGTCATTTTTAGACTCAAGTTGCTCAGCTTTTAGAACATCTTAAAGTCTTCTCTGGAATCTGTCCAGTTATGCTATCATTTTTGGACAGAACAATAGTAATTTCCCATTAGATCTTTTTCAAAAAAATAAAAGGCTCCAAGGATGAGACTTGAGGATTACTAAATATGAAGAGCATTCACCTATTCCTTTGAGTAGCATGCCATAATGCAGCGGTTCTCATCGCATGGCCCCGGCAAGCAGCCTCAGCATCTCCTGGGAGCCGATTAGAAATGCACATTCTCAGGTGCACCCAGACCCGCTGGGTCAGAAACTCTAGGGCTGGGACAGAGCAGTTTGTGTTTTAACAGCCCTCCCCATGAGGCCGATGCACACTTAATTTGGAGAACTGCTGCCATAATGAACAGAGGATGCTGATGTCTTTGGGGAGTTGTGGGGCCAGGCACTTGCCTCCAGGGATGCGCGTGCGGCCAGCCTGGCACCCCAGGCGCTGTGCTAGCTCCAAGCCCTGCTTGCAGGTGGGAGTACCTGTGAGGGGGAAGCACGGTGCTGCTTCTCGTCCAGGCATCACAGGAAGGGGCTAACTCACTTCCACCAGGATTATCTTGGATCTTGATTTCTTGATTTCTGGCTGTAGATTCCTTTGGAGTCTGAAGTGCCAATATGTAATCTGGGGTGCAGGGCAGTAGGAAAAACCCAGTTCTTGTTCTGGAAGCATTAGCTTTATAGGGGGAAAATGTGGAGGGACATTTAGGCAATGTGGCTAGTAAATAATTACCCAATGTTCAGTATAAATTTAGGTTATTTTGCAGAATACAAAATTCTCACTTTTTTAAAGAAGAAAAAAAGAGTCCAAAACCTTTTTCTACTTTTTAGAGAACAGGCGGTGCTTCTCAGGTCCACCTAGGGTAGAGGCAGCCTCTCCTCTGCTCTCAGACGTGCCTTGTTGAAAAGGTACGAGAGATGGGGCTCCTCATGGACTAGGTCTTCCTGCCTGAGAAAAGAGGGGCCCATGCCCAGCCCTGCCTGAGTGAGCTGTGGGCATCCCCACCTTGTTAGAAAAGTCTGTGGTTTCTGTTGTATGTTCTGAGACTACTGGTTGTTTCAGCCAAGTTACAGGTGACCCCCACAGCCCAGAGGGGAACCCCCATCATGAGAAGTTGTGGCTGCACCTGCTGGTGTGAGGGTTCAGGCTTCACTCTCTCCCCAGGGTCTCTGCCCCCAGGAAGTCAGGGCGTCAGGCCTCTGTGACCCCTGTGGGCACTTGTGCCTTCATGGATCTCCCTCCTCCAGAACAAATACCAAAAAATACACTTTACAACTATGCGGCTATAAAGACAAATATAATCTAGGTTGGATTCTGTGCATCTTTTTTCTCTCCTGAATTAAAATATTTTCTTGGGCCTCTGAATGGATCAGGGCCCCAGGCCCCATGTATGCTGCACCTCATGGAAAAGTTAGCCTTGCAGGGCAGCCTCTTTAAAACTCCTCTGAGTCTTAACCACAGAATAATGAGGCCCTGTGGTTCTTTAGAAAATCGGCTGTGACGGCATCATCGGGTCTGCAGCCAAAGAGGACAGATGCGGGGTCTGCAGCGGGGACGGCAAGACCTGCCACTTGGTGAAGGGTGACTTCAGCCACGCCCGGGGGACAGGTGAGTGTCGGCCCATGGGGCTGCTGTGGCTACAGTGTTTTGTGTCCTTTGCCTGAAGCTACTGATTGCAGTCTTCCCTACATTTCACATTTAAGGGCTAGATGGTAGTGGATAGGTGACCTGGAACTTCAGTTTCATTTCTGAAAAGCAAGAAAGGACATTTTAGCAAGAAGGATGCCTTCAAGTTGCTAGGAGTGAATAGTTTGCCATGAACGGAAACAGCTCCCCACTTAGCCTGAGGTCCATGAATCACTGGTAGCTGCCCTGTGCCAGGAACTCAGCACTTCCTGGCAGCCCTCCTCCTGATGTGCAGGCAGAGAAGGTGGGAAAGACACTTGCCAAATCATTTTACCTGTCGATGGAAGACGTTTGCTCTGTGTTTGAATTTTCTGTTAGTAAAAGTAGGATAACACATTTCTAAAACGTGCATGAAGCCATACAGTCTGGAAGGTCTCAGGTGCCACTGCCAGCTGTGACTCCGGAGTACCCGAGCCTCCTGGTCCCCAGGGACAGACATTCCTCAGCACTGTCCCTAGAGAGGGATGCCAGGATTCGGTTGATGGGCCGGCTTCATCTTTCTGCTTGCATGGTTTTTGCAGCTGCAGGCTGCTTTGTCTTACATGGGACACAACTTTCTGATCTGTCCTGAAGGACAATGTTTAAGAAAGCATCTGTGGTTGACACCTAGTGAGGGGAGCACGAGGCAGGCAAGCCACTTGGAGAGGGAGCTCTGGCAGCCTTAGCGAATGTCCACTCACCCCCCATCTCCAGGAGAACTTGTGTTGGGAGGAAGGAGCTGAGAAACTTATTTTAATTTCCACAAGTTGCTCTGCATAGAAGCTTCTCAGTTCATTTTCCCCCGACAAGAGAACAGAAGCACATTTCTGCCTCCCTGTCTCACAGAACAGCCCCGTAAGGTGAGGCGCGCTCTGTTCTCCACTTTTCTCTGTGTGGATAGGAAACCTGGTCTGGAAGAAACGTTCCTTCTAGATGCCTGCAGGAAAGACAGCCTACTGCACCAACATTTTGCAGGACCCTGTGAAAGTAAAACCAGAGGAAATGCAAATGCAAAATGAAACTTAAAAATGAAATTTCAGGTGGATTTTGAAGATGGGTACCTAGTCAGTGAGGCACGGAGCTTAGTGTGAGAACCTGTGCGTGTCACGTGGCTCCTGAGGTCAACAGAGAAAGGAGAGGCAGGAGCAGGTTGGTTTGGGGGAAAGTGGCCTCCGTAGCTACACTGTCCAGTTCAGCAGCCACTGGCCCCTGGAGACGATCCAAACTGTAATTCATTAAAATGAAACCAACTTAAAAGTTCATCTTTCCATCTCACTGGGCAAATTTTGAGTACTCCGTTGCCGCACACGGCCAGCGGCTCCTGTGTTGGGCAGCACAGACAGACAATATTCCCAGCATTCCAGAAGGTTCTACTGGACAGCACAGCTCCAGAGCGTTGCCCATTTCTGCTATTGGTTTTGACATACTTGATGCCATTTTCTCTATTGGTACCCCAGCTCCTGGGCTCCCATGAGAATTTGACCTTGCCTATTGCTGCTGAGCCAACATTTAGGAGCAAAACTCCTGCAGTTGGTAAAGGTTTACTACTTATTGTTTGCTTTTCTTTTTTAATGGAAGCATTAGAACCCTTTGTTTATTAAATTGAACATTGTACTGAGCTCCCATAAAGAGAACTGACTACAAGTGCGTGATTCTGTAGAAGACAAGTCAGGTACAGCCAGGCCCACTCCCATCCCCACCCTGGGCAACTCTGTATGTAGAACACTAAGGAAAGTTCTACCACACATCTAACATAGGATCTCACTTCTGAGATAACCCAGATTAAGGTCAAAAGTGGTCTTCCTTTGGCCGGACTCTGATCTGTGTACCAGCCCTTGATTTGGCCTAGGCAGACCCGTTCATCTGGCCACAGTAATGTCCTCCTCTCCTGCTCACCCCTTTCCCTTCTCCATCCACTCCGGCCTGGGCCACATCCCTGTCTGGAATGTGAGGTCAGACCCCTGTGGCCATGACAGTGAGTCCCCCATGGAAGGATGGACCATACTGGAAGCCTCCTTGGGTAGCTGCTCCCACCCTGGCTTGCAGCCTAGCGTGTGTCCTTCCAGCTGCCGAGGCACAGAAGCCTCAGCAGACCTTGAGACAAAAATAAGCACACGTTCGCTTCACCTACCTGGACTGTCATTCTGAGTGATTGCCAATTGTCACACATTCATTTTAAGGTACACAGCAGTTTTTTGTTTTTTGTTTTTCAAATCCTCACAGCTGGAGTCTGTGAACGCGAGCCCACATCCATATGGATTCTATATATTGAAAATCTGCCTGCAGTACTCATTTGCACAAGAATGAGTCACTGGCTGCCTATCTAGTATAGTTGCATTCAGCACAAACCTGTCATCATGGTCTGACATACTGGAATGCACTTAGAGATACAAATGGTTACCCCCAAGCCCATTCGCGCAATGGTTATTTATGCAGCATGACTACATTTTAACCGCTAGGTATACGGAAATAAGTGATTGTCCCCACCCCAGGTACCGTCGAGGGAGGGGACCCCCGGGCAGACAGACAGCATCAGCCTATGTGAGCATGAGGTAGAGGCAGCCCAGCAGGCGTGTTGTGGGACCCCAGGTTCTGGTGGGGCACCAGACCTAGGCCTCCAAAAGCTGAGGGTGGCCCCCAGCACTAAAGGACAAGTAGAGATCAGCTGATAGTGGGGGTAGGGGGAGGACACTTCAGGCTGAAGGGGAAACATATCCTTGCGAGACCCAGCATGGAAATCGTAGAAAGCCCCCAGGTCAAGAGGCATCTTGGTGACGCCAAGTGCAGCTGAGTGGGTGGATTTAGCAGGCCTATCAGTTTAGATAGGAAGCTGACTTTCATCTCTGCTCGCCTCTGAAGAATGAGGGAAGGAGGAGTGCCTTATCACCCTTAAGGGTGAATATCAAAGAGAAACTCTACACCAGAAAGATAAAGCAGAATCAAATGCTGGATTTTTGCCCAATTTTATGAAGTCCTGACCCCTGCCTGAACTCCTGTGGGTCCTCTTACCAAAGTTCCTGAGCTGAGAATCCAGGGCACACCCACACGTGGCAAAGTGTCCAGCCCAGCAGAGCCAAATCTCCCTCTCTGTCATGAGAGGTCCCAGTGTGGCACCAGGGGAAGTGGCATCCTGAGTGTAGGGCGTTTATCGCCCTCCAGCCTGTTGCTTCCAAACTTTGAACAAATGAGGTCCTCAGCTACTTATCTATGGAAGGAATCAGCTCAACTTGGCTATCTTATTGCTTTTCTGATGGATGGGCTTCAAAATGCTCATGCGTTGGGCTGGCTTAAGACAGTTGAGTTATCTGAACCTGGTAATTTGAGTATGATGCTTTCATTTCATTAAATTGCCATTTTAGCAATATTATCTTTATTCCATCCTGCTCCTTGGCACTAAAAAGGTGGCTGGTCAGTCTCCAGGTGACCAGCCCATGGACAGCCAGGACACACCTGGACTGAAGTCCTCACTGAGAACCAGCCAAGGATACCTGTGGGCTTTGGATCCCTTTGCTTTGTGTTCTTGCGAGAACCTTTTCACGTAATCCTTAAAAGAAAGGGTGGGGTAAGGATCCCTTTTGAATGTGGATAGATCCATGTGTCACATATTTGTTCAGTAATTACCTCTAAAGCCCCTGCCACATGCTAGGTTCCATGCTCTGTGTAGTGTGGGGTGTGGAATCTCGTGGGGGCGGAAATTCACTGTGGGGGCTTATGGTACAAAATGAGGCTTCTTTACACTGTGATGAAGAATCGTAAAATGTGCACATAAACCAATTACAACGTGTTTCTTTTTCTCAGTTAAGAATGATCTCTGTACGAAGGTATCCACATGTGTGATGGCAGAGGCTGTTCCCAAGTGTTTCTCATGTAAGATGCTGGATGTTACGTGTCGTCCCAGCAGTGACATGCTTGGTGTGGCTCTTGCCTGGCTCACGCGTCTGAGTGTTTTCTGAATAGAATCAATGGGAGTAAGTTGTGTGCGAAGCCATGGATAAACTCAGAGGCCATTAAATGCTTACATAAACTGACGTTGAAGACTGATTACCATCAGAAAAACTGTAAGATGAAACCAATTTGAAAGCTATAAAAGACAGAGTCAAATGGAAACGTACCCTAGCCTGCTGGGGGTAAGTTTTCTTTCCCCTCAAGCACACCGTGTGCTCTGGCAGAAAATACCTAGACATGCCAGAGAATTTAGCCTTCGCTGGCACCTTCCTCCATAGAAAAGTTTTCATATTTCAGGACTGGTTTCCCTACAGGCAGAGGGGCATTTGGTAACACCCTTGTGGTCTTCGTTTGTCTACACTGACCTCCCATTCTGAGGGGCGAACCAAGGCACAGTCTAGCCTCACGGGTTTCCCAAACAGTGAGTTCTTTTCAGTTAGACCCAGGAACAACCATTAGGGAGAAACATAAGATAGTAATATTCTTGTGAATAACTTTTGTAAGAAGAGAAAAATCAAACAAATGCCTCTCCAAATATTTTATGATGTATTTACAAAACAAAAAAAAAAAGAACTCTGATTTTAGGGGAAAGAGTCCAAGTACACGTAGCCAGGGTTTTACCTCTAGTCCATCATGGTACCTTTTCAGTCCGATGGTTTTCTTCCAAAGATGGTTAATGCTCCTGAAAACATGAGGAAAAATGGGAGCCCCAAGACATCTCACAGCAAGTCTACTTGAGAAATTCGGACACAAATGACTTCACAGGGAAATTGCTCATAGCCTAGTAATAGTAACTCTGGAAGATTTGAGACAGGTTAAAGGTCAACATCACTTTGAAGTTCCTTCTTACTACTGGTCCTTAGGGCAGAAATGGCATGTTCTCCTGGAACCATGACAAAGGCATTGGATTTTATCCATGGCTTCCTCATGAAAGCAAATCATGTTCCTGTAACTGGATTTCTCCTGCTTGGTGGCTGAAGCTGGAATGGGAAATCACTCCAAAGATAAAGCCTTACCTAAAATGTGAATCTACCTTGTAAATTCTGAGAGTAAATCCTACCTCATAATTATTCTTCATGCTTTGGCAGTGTGGTGGTATCTGGCATCCACATCGGGGGTGTCTGGCCTGAGAGACGCCAGGGTGCTTTGGGACTTGGTGATGGTACTCTTTCCCTTCTTGGTGGCTCTTCACACCTGCCTCAGGTGGACTTTGAGCTCTGGGTCAGAGCAGGGATTGGAGGACTGTGAGCTCGAGGCAGTTTCCCCAGTTTGTGGACAGAGGGCCTGCCTTTCAGTTCAGGGACTGTCTTTTTCATTGGTTACCCTTTTTTTTGTTGTTGTTGTTGAGACGGAGTCTCACTCTGCCTCCCAGGCTGGAATGCAGTGGCATGATCTCGGCTCATTGCAACCTCCGCCTCCCGGGTTCAAGCTATTCCCCCGCCTCAGCCTCCTGAGTAGCTGAGATTACTGGCATGCACCACCACACCTAGCTAATTTTTTGTATTATTTAGTAGAGATGGGGTTTCACCGTGTCGTTCAGGCTAGTCTTGAACTCCTGACCTCATGATCCACCCGCCTCAACCTCCCAAAGTGCTGGGATTACAGGCGTGAGCCACTGCGCCCAGCTGATTTCCTTTTTATCATGAACAGAGAAACTTGTCGTAGAACGGTTAGCAGAGCGCATGCATAAAGACTGCCCTGTGCTGAGAGGTCACCTGAGGGTGGGCTCACTTGGGTACCGAGTCCGCCCTGAACTGCTTTTCATCAGCACCTCCACCAGGGGCACATGAGAAAAGACAGAAAACAGATGTCTTTTCACTGTTGCATCCTGTGGCAAAGTTAAGCTTAAGAATAGATGTGGATACCATGCATCAGCCGCACAGGGACCTTGCTGTGGAATGAGGGAAAGGAATTGATCAGGGCCCAATCAGCTCTGTCGGATTCTGCAGATCGGTGATCCCAATGCCAAGGTTTGTTAGTTGCAAAAGTTACCATACAACAGCAGCTTCTTTCAAGAACAGCTCATCCCCCACAAGCGGATCTTGTTTGCAGGTATGTTTGGTAGTTTGAGTGGAGATTCCTCTGAAAAAGATTCTAATCACTTTGACCCTGAACAACTTTTATCTCAGCTTTTGACATTTTACTGCCTTGGATTCCATATGCCTGGAATCCAATCACAGTTAAAACTCCCCAGAAGGAATGGATTTCTCTAAGAGAGATTTGCTGTAGAATATTTTGTGCCACAATCCTAAAAGCTGGTTTTCTTGTGGCCAGAATTTTTCAGTAGAGAAGCAATCCTAGAGCAAAGACAATTTTTTTTTCCAATTTATTTCTGAATTTTATTTTGTTTTTTTTAAATTTTATTATTATACTTTTAAGTTTTAGGGTACATGTGCACAACATGCAGGTTTGTTACATATGTATACACGTGCCATGTCGGTGTGCTGCACCCATTAACTCGTCCTTTATGTTAGGTATATCTCCTAATCCTATCCCTCCCCTCTCCCCCCACCCCACAACAGTCCCCGGTGTGTGATGTTCCCCTTCCTGTGTCCATGTGTTCTCATTGTTCAGTTCCCACCTATGAGTGAGAACATGCGGTGTTTGGTTTTTTGTCCTTGTGATAGTTTGCTGAGAATGATGGTTTCCAGTTTCATCCATGTCCCTACAAAGGACATGAACTCATCATTTTTTATGGATGCATAGTATTCCATGGTGTATATGTGCCACATTTTCTTAATCCAGTCTATCATTGCTGGACATTTGGCTTGGTTCCAAGTCTTTGCTATTGTGAATAGTGCCACAATAAACATATGTGTGCATGTGTCTTTATAGCAGCATGATTTATAATCCTTTGGGTATATACCCAGTAATGGGATGGCTGGGTCAAATGGTATTTCTAGTTCTAGGTCCCTGAGGAATCGCCACACTGACTTCCACAATGGTTGAACTAGTTTCCAGTCCCACCAACAGTGTAAAAGTGTTCCTGTTTCTCCACATCCTCTCCAGCACCTGTAGTTTCCTGACTTTTTAATGATTGCCATTCTAACTGGTGTGAGATGGTATCTCATTGTGGTTTTGATTTGCATTTCTCTGATGGCCAGTGATGATGAGCATTTTTTCATGTGTTTTTGGCTGCATAAATGTCTTCTTTTGAGAAGTGTCTGTTCATATCCTTTGCCCACTTTTTGATGGGATTGTTTTTTTCTTGTAGATTTGTTTGAGTTCATTGTAGATTCTGGTTATTAGCCTTTTGTCAGATGAGTAGATTGCAAAAATTTTCTCTCATTGTGTAGGTTCTCTGTTCACTCTGATGGTAGTTTCTTTTGCTGTGCAGAAGCTCTTTAGTTGAATTAGATCCCATTTGTCAATTTTGGCTTTTGTTGCCACTGCTTTTGGTGTTTTAGACATGAAGTCCTTGCCCATGCCTATGTCCTGAATGGTATTGCCTAGGTTTTCTTCTAGGGTTTTTCTGGTTTTAGGTCTCACATGTAAGTTTTTAATCCATCTTGAATTAATTTTTGTATAAGGTGTAAGGAAGGGATCCAGTTTCAGCTTTCTACATATGGCTAGCCAGTTTTTCCAGCACCATTTATTAAATAGGGAATCCTTTCCCCATTTCTCGTTTTTGTCAGGTTTGTCAAAGATCAGATAGTTGTAGATGTGTGGCATTATTTCTGAGGGCTCTGTTCTGTTCCATTGGTCTATATCTCTGTTTTTGTACCAGTACCATGCTGTTTTGGTTACTGTAGCCTTGTAGTATAGTTTGAAGTCAGATAGCGTGATGCCTCCAGCTTTGTTCTTTTGGCTTAGGATTGACTTGGCAATGCGGGCTCTTTTTTTGGTTCCATATGAACTTTAAAGTAGTTTCTTCCAATTCTGTGAAGAAAGTCATTGGTAGCTTGATGGAGATGTCATTGAATCTATAAATTACCTTGGGCGGTATGGCCATTTTCACAATATTGATTCTTCCTACCCATGAGCATGGAATGTTCTTCCATTTGTTTGTATCCTCTTTTATTTCATTGAGCAGTGGTTTGTAGTTCTCCTTGAAGAGGTCCTTCACATCCCTTGTAAGTTGGATTCCTAGGTATTTGATTCTCTTTGAAGCAATTGTGAATGGAAGTTCACTCATGATTTGGCTCTCTGTTTGTCTCTTATTGGTGTATAAGAATGCTTGTGATTTTTGCACATTGATTTCATATCCTGAGACTTTGCGGAAGTTGCCTATCAGCTCAAGGAGATTTTGGGCTGAGACGATGGGGTTTTCTAGATATACAATCATGTCATCTGCAAACAGGGACAATTTGACTTCCTCTTTTCCTAATTCAATGCCGTTTATTTCCTTCTCCTGCCTGACTTCCCTGGCCAGAACTTCAAACATTGTATTGAATAGGAGTGGTGAGAGAAGGCATCCCTGTCTTGTGCCAGTTTTCAAAGGGAATGCTTCCAGTTTTTGTCCATTCAGTATGATATTGGCTGTGGGTTTGTCATAGATAGCTCTTATTATTTTGAGATATGTCCCATCAATACCTAATTTATTGCGAGTTTTTAGCATGAAGCATTGCTGAATTTTGTCAAAGGCCTTTTCTGCATCTATTGAGATAATCATGTGGTTTTTGTCTTTGGTTCTGTTTATATGCTGGATTATGTTTATTGATTTGTGTATGTTGAACCAGCCTTGCATCCCAGGGATGAAGCCCACTTGATGATGGTGGATAAGCTTTTTGATGTGCTGCTGGATTCGGTTTGCCAGTATTTTACTGAGGATTTTTGCATCGATGTTCATCAGGGATATTGGTCTAAAATTCTCTTTTTTGGTTTTGTCTCTGCCAGCCTTTGGTATCAGAATGATGCTGGCCTCATAAAATGAGTTAGGGAGGATTCCCTCTTTTTCTATTGATTGGAATAGTTTCAGAAGGAATGGTATGAGTTCCTCCTTGTACCTCTGGTAGAATTCGGCTGTGAATCCATCTGGTCCTGGACTTCTTTTGGTTGGTAAGCTATTAATTATTGCCTCAATTTCACAGCCTGTTATTGGTCTATTCAGAGATTCAACTTCTTCCTGGTTTAGTCTTGGGAGGGTGTATGTGTTGAGGAATTTATCCATTTCTTCTAGATTTTCTAGTTTATTTGTGTAGAGGTGTTTATAAGATATGATGGCAGTTTGTATTTCTGTGGGATCGGTGGTGATATCCCCTTTATCATTTTCTACTGTGTCTATTTGATTCTTCTCTGTTTTCTTCTTTATTACTCTTGCTAGTGGTCTATCAATTTTGTTGATCTTTTCAAAAAATCAGCTCCTGGATTCATTGATTTTTTGAAGGGTTTTTTGTGTCTCTATTTCCTTCAGTTCTGCTCTGATCTTAGTTATTTCTTGCCTTCTGCAAGCTTTTGAATGTGTTTGCTCTTGATTCTCTGGTTCTTTCAATTGTGATGTTAGGGTGTCAATTTTAGATCTTTCCTGCTTTCTCTTGTGGGCATTTAGTGCTATAACTTTCCATCTACACACTGCTTTAAATGTGTCCCAGAGATTCTGGTGTGTTGTGTCTTTGTTCTCATTGGTTTCCAAGAACATCTTTATTTCTGCCTTCATTTTGTTATGTACCCAGTAGTCATTCAGGAGCAGGTTGTTCAGTTTCCATGTAGTTGAGCGGTTTTGAGTGAGTTTCTTAATCCTGAGTTCTAGTTTGATTGCACTGTGAGAAACAGTTTGTTATTATTTCTGTTGTTTTACATTTGCTGAGGAGTGCTTTACTTCCAACTAAGTGGTCAATTTTGGAATAAGTGTGGTGTGGTGCTGAGAAGAATGTATATTCTGTTGATTTGGGGTGGAGAGTTCTATACATGTCTATTAGGTCCACTTGGTGCAGAGCTGAGTTCAATTCCTGGATATCCTTGTTAACTGTCTGTCCATTGATCGGTCTAATGTTGACAGTGGGGTGTTAAAGTCTCCCATTATTAATGTGTGGGAGTCTAAGTCTCTTTCTAGTCACTAAGGACTTGCTTTATGAATCTGGGTGCTCCTGTATTGGGTGCATATATATTTAGGATAGTTAGCTCTTCTTGTTGAATTGATCCCTTTACCATTATGTAATGGCCTTCTTTGTCTCTTTTGATCTTTGTTGGTTTAAAATCTGTTTTATCAGAGACTAGGATTGCAACCTCTGCCTTTTTTTGTTTTCCATCTGCTTGGTAGATCTTCCTTCATCCCTTTATTTTGAGCCTATGTGTGTCTCTGCATGTGAGGTGGGTTTCCTGAATACAGCACACTGATGGGTCTTGACTCTTTATCCAATTTGCCAGTCTGTGTCTTTTAATTGGAGCATTTAGCCCATTTACATTTAAGGTTAATATTGTTATGTGTGAATTTGATCCTGTCATTATGATATTAGCTGGTTATTTTGCTCATTAGTTGATGCAGTTTCTTCCTAGCCTTGGTGGTCTTTACAGTTTGGCTTGTTTTTTCAGTGGCTGTTACCGGTTGTTCCTTTCCATGTTTAGTGCTTCCTTCAAGAGCTCTTTTAGGGCAGGCCTGGTGGTGACAAAATCTCTCAGCATTTGCTTGTCTGTATAGTATTTTATTTCTCCTTCACTTATGAAGCTTAGTTTGGCTGGATATGAAATTCTGGGTTGAAAATTCTTTTCTTTAAGAATGTTGAATATTGGCCCCCACTCTCTTCTGGCTTATAGAGTTTCTGCTGAGAGATCAGCTCTTAGTCTGATGATGGGCTTGCCTTTGTGGGTAACCTGACCTTTCTCTCTGGCTGCCCTTAACATTTTTTCCTTGATTTCAACTTTGGTGAATCTGACAATTATGTGTCTTGGAGTTGCTCTTCTTGAGGAGTATCTTTGTGGTGTTCTCTGTATTTCCTGAATTTGAGTGTTGGCCTGCCTTGCTAGATTGGGGAAGTTCTCCTGGATAATATCCTGCAGAGTGTTTTCCACCTTGGTTCCATTCTCCCCGTCACTTTTAGGTACACCAATCAGACGTAAATTTGGTCTTTTCATGTAGTCCCATATTTCTTGGAGGCTTTGTTCGTTTCTTTTTATTCTTTTTTCTCTAAACTTCTCTTCTCACTTCATTTCATTCTTTCGTCTTCCATCACTGATACTCTTTCTTCCAGTTGATCGCGTCGGCTACTGAGGCCTTGTGCATTTGTCACGTAGTTCTTGTGCCGTGGCTTTCAGCTCCCTCAGGTCCTTTAAGGACTTCTCTGCATTGGTTATTCTAGTTAGCCATTCGTCTAATTTTTTTTTCAATGTTTTTAACTTCTTTGCTATGGGTTCAAACTTCCTTCTTTAGCTTGGAGTAGTTTGATCTTTTGAAGCCGCCTTCTGTCAGCTCGTCAAAGTCATTCTCCATCCAGCTTTGTTCCATTGCTGGTGAGGAGCTGTGTTCCTGTGGAGGAGGAAAGGCACTCTGATTTTTAGTGTTTCCAGTTTTTCTGCGCTTTTTTTTCCCCATGTTTGTGGTTTTATCTACCTTTGGTCTTTGATGATGGTGACATACAGATGGGGTTTTGGTGTGGATATCCTTTCTGTTTGTTAGTTTTCCTTCTAACAGTCAGGACCCTCAGCTGCAGGTCTGTTGGATTTTGCTGGAGGTCCACTCCAGACCCTGTTCGCCTGGGTATCAGCAGCGGTGGCTGCAGAACAGCGGATATTGGTGAATTGCAAATGCTGCTGCCTGATCGTTCCTCTGGAAGTTTTGTCTCAGAGGAGTACCCGGTCGTGTGAGGTGTCAGTCTGCCCTTACAGGGGGGGTGTCTCCCAGTTAGGCTACTCGGCGGTCAGGGACCCACTTGAGGAGGCAGTCTGCCCGTTCTCAGATCTCAAGCTGCATGCTGGGAGAACTACTACTCTCTTCAAGGCTGTCAGAAAGGGACATTTAAGTCTGCAGAGGTTTCTGCTGACTTTTGTTTGTCTGTGCCCTGCCCCCAGAGGTGGAGTCTACAGAGGCAGGCAAGCCTCCTTGAGCTGTGTTGGGTTCCACCCAGTTCGAGCTTCCCGGCGCCTTTGTTTACCTACTCAAGCCTCGGCAATGGCGGACACCCCACCCCCAGCCTCACTGCCACCTTGCAGTTTGATCTCAGACTGCTGTGCTAGCAATGAGCGAGGCTCTGTGGGCATGGGACCCTCCCAGCCAGGTGCAGGATATAATCTCCCGGTGTGCCATTTGTTAAGCCCACTGGAAGAGTGCAGTATTAGGGTGGGAGTGATCCGATTTTCCAGGTGCCATCTGTCACCCCTTTCTTTGACTAGGAAAGGGAATTCCCTGACCCCTTGCACTTCCCAGGTGAGGTGATGCCTCACCCTGCTTCGGCTCACTCACGGTGCACTGCACCTACTGTCCTGCACCCACTGTCCAGCACTCCCCAGTGAGATGAACCCGGTACCTCAGTTGGAAATGCAGGAATCACCCGTCTTCTGCATCGCTCACACTGGGAGCTGTAGACTGGAGCTGTTCCTATTTGGTCATCTTGGCTCAAAAACCTTTTCCTTGCTCTAGAGCCACTGGAGGGGGAAGGGCCAAGTGCCGGCTGCTCTGGCATGCCAGCGTCACTATTCCCAAGTCAGATGTGGTTGGAAAGCATCATACTAGATGACCACACAACTGCCTGGGGATCAGGGCACAACAGTAAGGCACCCGCTGCCCTCAAACTAGACTTTGTTTACATTTGTGAAGTCTCTCCAAACATCCTGCAGGACATTTATTTGTAAACATCCGAGGCTGGGTCTGTGGTAACAATGCCACGGCATTTGCTGTCAAGGCTGAAGGACACTGAGAAACTTTCTTTCTGGATGATGGAACATGTGGTTGTTTTCAGGTCTTCCAAAGATCACCTGAAAATGAATGAAAAGGAACTTCTTGAAAGGTTTAGGGAGAACAAGGACATCTCAGGCGGAAGTTCATCTATGGATGGAACGGAACGAATATACTTGGTTTTGCTGAAATAAACAAGCAAACAAAACTAACGTAAAAGTGCCTCCCAGATCTCAGTGGCTTAACACAAAAGTGTGCTTCCAGCCCCTGCTGCTTGCACACTGTGGGTCAGCAGGAGGCCCTGCAGAGTGAGGTCACTCCTGGAACTAGGCTGGCAGAGACTTTATCTGTTCACAGGCTGCCACAGTCACCTTGGCAGGGAAAGGGAGTATGGCATACCAGGCCCTGATGCGCTTCAGGCTCCTGCGGGGAAGCGACACACCTCATTTTCACTTACATTTTACTCTTCAAGTCACATGGTCACACACGTTTAACTGGGCGGTGAAATGTGTTACTTCCATATTTCCAGAGAAAGACTTGGAAATATTTGTGGCCAGCACCATAACACAGCAGCTCTAGGAGTTTTCCCACAACACAGCACCTCTAGGAAACGCCTCTTCATTCTGGTATTTTGGTTGCCAACACAGCAACAGCTCCCTGCACCCAGCAGAAAGCCAATCCTGAGAGTAAGCAAACCATGCACATCCCCACGGGAGACCATCCAGCTGCAGCCTCCTGGTTCTTGAAGGAGAGTCTGCAACACAAATGAGAAAAACCAAGATGAACCGAAAAAAAAAAAAAAAGACTGACAGTAAAAAGTAACTCAAATAATATAAGTTCTCTAATAACTATTTGTAGAAAGATTTAAGATGATATTGTAGCCACAAAACAAGAACAGAATGCCATGGGAAGGAACAATCAGAAAACAAAAAAGAGATCTCAAAAATTAAAAATATGACTATCAGACTAGCCTGAGCAACATGGTGAAACCCTGCCTCTACCAAAAATACAAAAAAATCAGGTAGACACGGCGGTGTGTGCCTGAAGTCCCCACTACTCAGGAAGCGGGGGCAGGAGGATTGCATGAGCTGGGGTGGGGGTGCAGAGGTTACAGTTAGCTGAGATGACGCCACTGCACTCCATCCTGGGCAACAGACTGAGACCCTGTCTCAAAAAAAAAAAAGACTATCAAAACCATGCAATAAGGCCAGGCACGGTGGCTCACGCCTGTAATCCCAGCGCTTTGGGAGGCCAAGGTGGGTGGATCATGAGGTCAAGAGGTGGAGACCATCCTGGCTAACATGGTAAAACCCCATCTCTACTAAAAATACAAAAATTAGCTGCGCGTGGTGGCACGTGCCTGTATTCCCAGCTACTCGGGAGGCCGAGGCAGGAGAATCGCTTGAACCCAGGAGGCGAAGGCTGCAGTGAGCCGAGATTGCACCACTGCACTCCAGCCTGGGCAACAGAAGCAAGACTCTTGGTCTCAAAGAAAAAAAAACAGCAACAAAAGCAAAGAAACAACAGATGATAGACTGATAGACTGGCAATTTTTGCAACATGTCTAGTAAGTAAAGACTTTGAGTCCAAAAAATATCAAATTATAGTAATACATGTTACGGACATTTTTTAAACTACTGCATCGTAACTAAATAAAAGATGGTAGAAAAATGGGCAAAGCTTAAGAACAAGGCCATTAACTGAAAAGGGAAAACAAATGGTCAATAAGTGTATAGGACGCTGAGCCTTGTTGATTATCAGGAAAATGCAAATTCAGCTTATGACAACATCTTTTCACCAAATGGATTAGCAAATACTAAGAAGATTGATCTTGTCAAGTATTTAGAAATCTTCGAGTAAACATTTACTCTCGTATAGTGTTGGTTGGCTTAAATAGTATTTAAACCAAGGTCAACTAAGCAGTACCTGTGTTTGACTCAGTGATTCTCACAGTAGCTGACCTGGTAGGACATTATATCTATACGTAAGAAGACATGTACAAAGCCATTCATAGAAGTATTGTTTCTTTTCTAAGCAGCTTTATAAAGATATAATTCACATGCCATATAATTCACCCATTTAAAGTGTGCGATTCAATGAGTTTTAGCACAAGGTCATGCAGCCATGTATTAGGGTTCTCTAGAGGAGATACATACATGCATATATATGGGAGTTTATTAAGTAGTGTGTGTGTATGTATGTGTACATATATATATAGGGGAGTTTATTAATTATTAACTTATGTGATCACAGCATCCCACAATAGGCTGTCCGCAAGCTGAGGAGCAAGGAGAGCCAGTCCCAGTCCCAAAACTGAAGAACTTGGGGTCTCATGTTCCAGGGCAGGAAGCATCTAGCACAGGAGAAAGATGCAGGCTGGGAGCCTAGGCCCACCTCTCCTTTTCATGTTTTTCTGCCTGCTTTATATTTGCTGGCAGCTGATTAGATTGTGCCCACCAGATTAAGGGTGGATCTGCCTTCCCCAGCCCCCTGACCCAAATGTGAAACTCTTTTGGCAACACCCCCACAGACACATCCAGGATCAATACTTTGTATCCTTTAATCTAATCAAGTTGACACTCAGTATCAACCATCACAAGTCCACCACAAGTCAACTTGAACCCATACACATCTCCTGAGAACACACATAGTCTTCAAATAAAGACAATAATAAGGTCATAATTACCCCTAACATAATACAGCTATCCTTCGTACAACCAGAAATACACCAATCCCCAACCCAAATACTATTACATAAAGTTAACAGTACTTAACATGCTGGTATGAAGTCAATAAATCTTATGTCACATGATAAAGGAAAAGGAAATATACTTTCTTAGTACAAGTGTATACATGCACAAACATGTTTTTAGCAAAAAAAGGAGGAAATATGACAATTACAGACTTTCATTTCTGCAGCTGGTCACGTGGTTGTAGCTGGTATCGATAACTACCTTTTTCTACTACCCGTTCTGTATTCCCTTTGCCTTCAGCAAGCACCTCAGCAGGTCGTGGGTTTTGTCTTGGTGGAGTGACCCAAACCTTCATTCCTGAATGGTCTGGGTCATTTGTAGTCCTGCCTGGATTGGGCTGTTGCAGTTTCCCATTGACCTTAGTCACAGGGCATGGTGATACTAAGAGACGCCCTAATGGATCTCCTGTATTCCATGCATACTCTTCCTTACCTCCTTTGTGGAATAGTAGACTGATTTCATCTTGATAGTCCAAGTCAGTCACCCCAGCCAACACTGTAACTCCCTTCTTGGCCTGTTGACTTAAAGGTGGGAGGAGCCCAAAGTGTCCAGGTGGGTACCAATCTTCCAGTTTAATGAAATCGTTGTGTCTCCTGGTGGCAGCATTTCTCCCTCTGGAACTAAGATCTCCAGGCCAGCAGAATGTAATGTCGGGGGAACAGGAAGCAAAAATTTTGCTAGGGGATCACTAGGGGTGATGGTGGGTGGTGTCAGTTCAGTTTCACCCCTTGATTCCTGGACCGTGGATCCTGGCTATGGGAGAAACAGTACCGTATATTGGTTGCTGATTCAGAACATATAGGGCCTGCTGGAGAACTTTGCCCCAGCCCTGCAAAGTATTGTCACCTAGTTGGCATTGTACTTGTGACTTCAAAAGGCCATTCCACCGTTCTTTCCAGCCTCTTCAGGATGATGGAGAACATGGTAAGGCCAGTGAATTCCATGAGCATGAGCCCACTGCCACACCTCTTTAGCTGTAAAGTGAGTGCCTTGGTCAGAGGCAGTGCTGTGTGGAATACCGTGATGGTGGATAAGGCATTCCATGACTCCATGGATGGTAGTCTTGGCAGAAGCATTTCGTGCAGGATAGGCAAACCCATATCCGGAGTAAGTATCTATTCCAGTGAGGACAAACCACTGCCCTTTCCATGATGGAAAAGGTACAGTATAATCAACTTGCCACCAGGTTGCTGGCTGATCACCCCAAGGAGTGGTGCCATATCACCACAGTCATTCCCAGAAGAAACCCCATGTTTGGTAGCAGTCATTCCCCATCTCCCTCTGAAGCCCTAGGCAACCACTCATCTAATGTCTGTATCTACAAATTTGCCTATCTGGACATTTCATGTAAATGGAATCGTATAATATGTGGTCCTTCCTGACAGGCTTTTTTCCCTTAGCATAGTATATTCAAGTCATCCATGTTGTCACATACATCAATGTTTCTTTTTATTGCCAAATACTATTCCATTGTTTGGAGATATCACATTGTATAAATACAGTCATTGTTTGATTGGTATTTGGATTGTTTCCACTTTTTTGACTGTTAGGAATAATGCTGATATAAACTTTTGTGTATGAGTTATCATGTGGACATGTTTTCATTTCCCTTGTGTATATACCTGAGAGTGGAATTGGTGAGTGAGAATTCTGTGTTTAACTTTTGGAGTAGCTGCCAAACTCTTTTCCAAAGTGGCTGCACCACTTTACGTTTCTGGTAGCAGTGAATGAAGGCTACTGTTTCTCCGTGTTCTCTCCAACTTACTGTTTTTTGTTAGAGTCATCCTAGTGGGTACAATGTGGTATGTCCTTGTGGTTTTGGTTTGCACTTCCCTAATGACTAATATATCATTAGCATCTTTTTATTTGCTTATGGATTGTTCATATATCTTTTTTGGGGAAGTGCCTGTTAAAATCCTTTGCCCATTTTTAAATTGGATTGTCATTTTCTTGTCAAGCTGCAAGCTTTTTTTATATATTCTGGATGCAGTTCCTTTATCAGACAAATGCTTTGCACAGATTTTCTCCCAGTGTATGAGTTGGCTTTTCACTCTCTTGATGGTATCTTTTGAAACACAGGTTTTCAGTTTTGATGCAATCCAGTTAAACTATTTTTTCTTTTGTTGCGTGTGCTTTTGCTGCTATGTCTAAGAAACTATTGCCTAATTCAAGGTCATGAAGATTTACCCCTATGTTTTCTTCCAAGAGGTTTCTAGTTTTAGCTCTGATATTTACATCTGTGATCCATTTTTTAGTTAATTTCTTTGTACGGTCTGAAATAGGTGTACAACTTCATCCTTTTGCATATGGATATCCAGTTGTCCCAACACTGTTGGTTGAAGACTGTTCTTTCCCTGAAGAATATTCTTGGCATCTTTGTTTAAAAAAAAATTGTTTTCTGGACTCTCAATTATATTCCGTTTTTAGAAACAACTGTCCTTATGCCATTACCTTGCTGTCTTGATTGCTATAGACAGCTAGAAAGTTTTGGAATCAGGAAATCTGAGTTCTTCAGCTTCTTTTGAAGTATTATTTTGGCTGTTCTGGGTCTGTTGCATTTTCATCTGAATTTTAGGAACAGCTTGTCATTTTTTGCAAAAAAAAAAAAAAGCTGGGATTTTTTTATAGGGATTACGTTGAATCTGTAGACCAATTTGTGAAGCAGTTACATTTTTACAATGTTGTCTGATCCAAGAATATAAAATATCTTTCCATTTATTTAGAAATTTGTTAATACCTTTCAGCAATGTGTTGTAGTCTTCAGCTTACAAACCCTCCAGGTCTTTTTTTAATGTATTCATAAGTGTTTGATTGTTTTTGATGCTACTTAAATTGAATTGTTTTTAAATTTCATTTTCCAACTGTTCATTGCTAACATATAGAAATGCAGTTGATTTTTATATATTGGCCTTGTATCCTGCAATCTTACTGAACCTGTCATATAGGTTTTTTAATGGATTCCTTAGAATTTTCTGTATATAAGATTTTAGCACCTGCAAATAGAGATAATTTTACTTCTTCTTTCCAATCTGTATGCCTTGTATTTCTTTTCCTTGCCTAGTTGCCCTAGATAGAACTCCCAGTACAGTGTTGAATGGGAGTAGCAGGACGTCCTTGTCTTGTTCCTTATCTTAGGGGACAAGCATTTAGTATTTCACCATTAAACATGCTGTTAGCTGTGGGGTTTTGTAGATGCCCTTTATCAGGTTGAGCATGCTCCCTTCTATTCCTAGTTTGTTGAGTATTTTTATCAGGAAGGAGTGTTGAAATTTGTCAAATGCTTTTCCTGCACCTATTGAGGTGATCTTGTGGATTTTGCTCCTTATTAACATGGAGGATTATATTGATTGATTTTTTTTTTTTTAGAGGGAGTCTCACTCTGTTGCCCAGGCTGGAGTGCAGTTGCACAATCTCGGATCACTGCAACCCTTGCCCACCGGGTTCAAGCGATTCTCGTGCCTCAGCCTCCTGAGTAGCTGGGATTACAGGCACGCACCACCATGCCAGGCTAATTTTTTTTTTTTTTTTTTTTGTGGTAGAGACAGGGTTTCACCATGTTGGCCAGGCTGGTTTCAAACTCCTGGCCTCAAGTGTTCCACCTGTCCCAGCCTCCCAAACTGCTGGGATTACAGGGGTTAGCCAGTGTGCCCAGTCTGATTTTTCCATATGTTAAACCAAGCTTGAGTCCTAGCATAAATCATATTTGATCATAGTGTAGAATCCTTTTTATATGTGGCTGGATTGGGCTTGCTAGTATTTTGTGGAGGGGTTTTCTGTGCATATTCATATATGATATAGTGTTGTTTCTTATAGTGAAAATTTTGAAACAACCTAAATGTCCATTAGTAGGTGAGTAGATATATAAACTTCATAGCGATTTAAGCAAAAAAATAGAGCTATACATAATAACATACATGATCTCTGAGACATGTTTTTAAAAATTGCAAATGTAGTATGATATAATATTGAGTTACTCCTAACATAGAATTGAGACAAATGTAAATATGAAAATACTATGCTATGTTTTTGTTTGTGTAGTATTAAACTTCTTCCAGTGAGAAAGTATACTCAAGTGTATTTGTATAAACTCAAAATATATAAATTGTTTTTTAAAAGGAAAATGACAATGAACACACTGATATCAATAAATCTATGTCCTAACAAATTTCACTGTAAACCAAGGAAAGTCCTGTTAGCCTACAACACTGTCCTGTTTCTCCCTACCACACCTACTGCAAGCAGTCAGTATGATTAGAACTTGTCTCACTTTAAAATTTGAAATAAATTTACCAGCACAGGATCTATACAAGTATCCAGCAATAGGAAAAAGATAAAGGGGACAAGGAAAACATATGACTTTTTAAAAATCCTGGCAAAATCTTACCAAGGAAAAGATGAAAATTGTGACCCAGAGTTACTGCCATAAATTTCAGAAATTGATCAACAGTAGCCTTGATAAAATAGGAACTCATAGGCCAGGCACAATGGCTCACGCCTGTAACCCCAGCACGTTGGGAGGCTGGGGCAGGTGGATCACCTGAGGTCAGGAGTTCGAGACCAGCCTGGCCAACATAGTGCAACCCCATCTCTACTAAAAATACAAAAATTAGCTGTGCATGGTGGTGGGCGCCTGTAATCCCAGCTACTAAGGAAGCTGAGGTAGGAGAATTGCTTGAACCCGGAAGGTGGAGGTTGCATTGAGCTGAGATCACGGCACTGTGCTCCAGCCTAGGCAACAGAGCAAAACTCCATCTCGAAAACAAAAAAAAAGAAAGAAAATAAGAATTCATAGCTAAGATACAAAACCTCAAGAAAGAAACAGTGACACAATGAAGCAAGAGAGAGAGATGAAACGTGACTTAGCAGAATTGAGGACATACGTAGGAGAGGTCACTGAATCCATCACAGCAACCAGGTCTACGTGGAAGCAGACAGAGAAAATCAGCACTATGAGAGTGCAGTAAGAAACCTGGAGGACAGGATTGAGAAAAACAGCAGTGGAAAATGGAAATAAACAAAAAGTCCCAGGATAAAAGATCAAATGAGCACTGCAGAAGGCAAAGGAGGCAAATGTATATACTTTGATATCCCCCCCAAAAGAAAACCAAGCAAATAGATCAGAAAAAAGATATGTGTACAGATAATATAGCCTTGTATCCCAGGAAAAGTTGACACAAAGCTATGAATAGCCTAATAGTTATTAGACATTAAAGGTAAGACTCTTCTGAGCATCCCATCTAAATTTTAGAGAACCTAATAATAGGGCAATAACCAGCAGTCCTCAGATTTCTCCACGGTCACATTTTATGGAGCCACTCATACGACAGCCTCAGAGAAAGCAAGTATGACCTCAACATGTTACAGCAGCCAAATTGACATTCAAGGATAAGGACAATGAACAATTATTTTTTGCTGTACAGTATCATATTTCAGAAAATGGAATTCCCATAAGCCCATCTCAAAAGGAACACATTTGAGACCAGCAAGAATTTATTAGAGAAACTGGCAGAAAAATGCATAACAAACATTAAATTCCTTTTTAGGATGAAAACTAAAACAACTATAGGAATTACCTTAGAGAGTAAAAAGTAAATGTGACAAACTAATACAATGTCAAAATGATATAATAAAAGTAGAAATGGGATGTGAGAAAGTAGGATGCACCATAATTATTCTCATTTCCTTATTTTGTAATATCCAGGGACTAAATTGCATCTGATAAGTTACACAATAGAAGTATAAATATACAGGCCTATGGAAGAACATTAAATAAAACAAAAATAACAACTAGAATTTATTGGTGGGGGACAGGATGAAGAAATCCAACTAAATACTATACAGCTCCACTGCTTTCTCATTTAATGAACCAAATGGGGGTAGGAAAGTACAAATACGTAAAATAATAGAGAATAGGGAAATAAAGTATAGAGGAAATTAATAAGTCATAAGAGATTACATTGCTCGGTTCTGTAAATAAGTTTAAAAACTGTTTGAAATGAATGATTGAAAAAATTTCCCAATCGTGATTCTGTATAAAATCAACACAGATAAGTTATTATAGAAGCATAGAAATACTCCTAATTAAAGCAAGAATAATACTGATACCAAAACCGAATCCAACAAAGGAAGCATAAGAACAATTACAGAGCATTCTTAGGAATAATTTTGCGAAAGTTCTAAATATAATATTAGCAAACAATTCAGCAGCATATTAAAATAATATGGTATTGCCAAGTGAGGTTTTTTCTGAGATGTGAAGATGGTTTTATATTAGAAAATATATTAATATAATTATACTGTTAATAGAACAAGGTGTGAGAGCAAGAGGAAACTATGCCCTTCGATGCTGAAAGAGCATGCACTAAAATTCAACCCTTATTCCTAACAAAACTCTTCATATGAGAATAATGTATGTCTTTAACATGATTATATTATGCATAAAATATGTTATATATGAGATGTTATTATACACTCTATATAACCATAAGCCCGCATTATATTCAACAGCAAAACACTAAGCATTCTTGTTGTAATAAAAAAACAAAACAAAGGTGTACATTCTCTCCAGGAATATTTGACATTTTTCTGATGGTGCTCACCAATGCGTTTAGAAAAGAAAAATGACTATGGCCACACCGCCCCAAATGTGTCTGATCTTGTCTGATCTCAGAAGCTAAGCAAGGTCAGGTCTGGTTAGTACTTGGATGGGTGAGAAATATATATGTTTATACCATAAACATTTCAAAAGAGTAAAACTATTACTGTGGTAGATATTATTGTGATATTATTATTTATCTTGAAAACCTAAGAGAATTAACCTTGAAAATATGACAAATTATAAAAGGATTCAGGAAGTTGGGTACAAAATTAATACATAGAAATCAGTTGCATTTTTTCTTATTATACTCTAAGTTTTAGGGTACATGTGCACAACGTGCAGGTTTGTTACATATGTATACATGTGCCATGTTGGTGTGCTGCACCCATCAACTCGTCATTTAACATTAGGTATATCACCTAATGCTATCCCTCCCCCCTCCCCCCACCCCACAACAGTCCCCACTGTGTGATGTTCCCCTTCCTGTGTCCATGTGTTCTTATTGTTCAATTCCCATCTATGAGTGAGAACATGCAGTGTTTGGTTTTTTGTCCTTGTGATAGTTTGTTGAGAATGATGGTTTCCAGCTTCATCCATGTCCCTACAAAGGACATGAACTCGTCATTTTTTATGGCTGCATAGTATTCCATGGTGTATATGTGCCACATTTTTTTAATCCAGTCTATCATTGTTGGACATTTGGGTTGGTTCCAAGTCTTTGCTATTGTGAATAGTGCCGCAGTAAACATAGGTGTGCATGTGTCTTTATAACAGCATGATTTATAGTCCTTTGGGTATATACCCAGTAATGGGATGGCTGGGTCAAATGGTATTTCTAGTTCAAGATCTCTGAGGAATCGCCACACTGACTTCCACAATGGTTGAACTAGTTTACAGTCCTACCAGCAGTGTAAAAGTGTTCCTGTTTCTCCACATCCTTTCCAGCACCTGTAGTTTCCTGACTTTTTAATTATTGCCATTCTAACTGGTGTGAGATGGTATCTCATTGTGGTTTTGATTTGCATTTCTCTGATGGCCAGTGATGATGAGCATTTTTTTCATGTATCTTTGGCCGCATAAATATCTTCTTTTGAGAAGTGTCTGTTCATATCCTTTGCCCACTTTTTGATGGGGCTGTTTGTTTTTTTCTTGTAGATATGAGTTCATTGTACATTCTGGATATTAGCCCTTTGTGAGATGAGTAGATTACAAAAATTTTCTTCCATTCTGCAGGTTGCCTGTTCACTCTGATGGTAGTTTCTTTTGCTTTGCAGAAGCCCTTTAGTTTAATTTTGTCAATTTTGTCCCATTTGTCAATTTTGGCTTTTGTTGCCATTGCTTTTGCTGTTTTAGACATGAAGTCCTTGCCCATGCTTATGTCCTGAATGGTATTGCCTAGGTTTTCTTCTAGGGTTTTTATGGTTTTAAATCTAACATTTAAGTCTTTAATCCATCTTGAATTAATTTTTGTATAAAGTGTAAGGAGGGGATCCAGTTTCAGCTTTCTACATATGGCTAGCCAGTTTTCCCACCACCATTTATTAAATAGGGAATCCTTTCCCCATTTCTTGTTTTTGTCAGGTTTGTCAAAGATCAGATGGCTTTAGATGTGGGGTATTATTTCTGAGGGCTCTGTTCTGTTCCATTGGTCTATAGCTCTGTTTTGGTACCAGTACCATGCTGTTTTGGTTACTGTAGCCTTGTAGTATAGTTAGAAGTCAGGTAGTGTGATGCCTCCAGCTTTGTTCTTTTGGCTTAGGATTGACTTGGCAATGTGAGCTCTTTTTTGGTTCCATAGGAACTTTAAAGTAGTTTTTTCCAATTCTGTGAAGAAAGTCATTGGTAGCTTGATGGAGATGTCATTGAATCTATAAATTACCTTGGGCAGTATGGCCATTTTCACAATATTGATTCTTCCTACCCATGAGCATGGAATGTTCTTCCATTTGTTTGTATCCTCTTTTATTTCATTGAGCAGTGGTTTGTAGTTCTCCTTGAAGAGGTCCTTCACATCCCTTGTAAGTTGGATTCCTAGGTATTTGATTCTGTTTGAAGCAATTGTGAATGGGAGTTCACTCATGATTTGGCTCTCTGTTTGTCTGTTATTGGTGTATAAGAAAGACTGTGATTTTTGCACATTGATTTTGTATCCTGAGACTTTGCGGAAGTTGCCTATCAGCTTAAGGAGATTTTGGGCTGAGACGATGGGGTTTTCTAGATATACAATCATGTCATCTGCAAACAGGGACAATTTGACTTCCTCTTTTCCTAATTGAATACCCTTTATTTCCTTCTCCCGCCTGACTGCCCTGGCCAGAACTTCCAACACTATGTTCAATAGGAGTGGCGAGAGAGGGCATCCCTGTCTTGTGCCAGTTTTCAAAGGGAATGCTTCCAGTTTTTGCCCATTTAGTATGATATTGGCTATGGGTTTGTCATAAATAGCTCTTATTATTTTGAGATACCTATCAATACCTAATTTATTGAGAGTTTTTAGCATGAAGAGTTGTTGAATTTTGTCAAAGGCCTTTTCTGCATCTATTGAGATAATCATATGGTTTTTGTCTTTGGTTCTGTTTATATGCTGGATTACGTTTATTGAATTGCGTATGTTGAACCAGCCTTGCATCCCAGGGATGAAGCTCACTTGATCACGGTGGATAAGCTTCTTGATGTGCTGCTGGATTCAGTTTGCCAGTATTTTATTGAGGATTTTTGCATCGATGTTCATCAGGGATATTGGTCTAAAATTCTCTTTTTTTGGTTGTGTCTCTGCCAGGCTTTGGTATCAGGATGATGCTGACCTCATAAAATGAGTTAGGGAGGATTCCCTCTTTTTCTATTGATTGGAATAGTTTCAGAAGGAATGGTACCAGCTCCTCCTTGCACCTCTGGTAGAATTCGTCTGTGAATCCATCTGGTCCTGGACTTTTTTTGGTTGGTAAGCTATTAATTATTGCCTCAATTTCACAGCGTGTTATTGGTCTATTCAGAGATTCAGCTTCTTCCTGGTTTAGTCTTGGGAGGGTGTATGTGTTAAGGAATTTATCCATTTCTTCTAGATTTTCTAGTTTATTTGCATAGAGGTGTTTATAGTATTCTCTGATGGCAGTTTGTATTTCTGTGGGATCAGTGGTGATATCCCCTTTATCATTTTTTATTGTGTCTATTTGATTCTTCTCTCTTTTTCTTCTTAGTCTTGCTAGTGGTCTGTCAATTTTGTTGATCTTTTCAAAAAACCAGCTCCTGGATTCATTGATTTTTTGAAGGGTTTTTTTTGTGTCTCTATTTCCTTCAGTTCTGCTCTGATCTTAGTTATTTCTTGCCTTCTGCTAGCTTTTGAATGTGTTTGCTCTTGATTCTCTAGTTCTTTCAATTGTGGTGTTAGGGTGTCAATTTTAGATCTTTCCTGCTTTCTCTTGTGGGCATTTAGTGGTATAAATTTCCCTCTACACACTGCTTTGAATGTGTCCCAGAGATTCTGGTATGTTGTGTCTTTGTTCTCGTTGGTTTCCAAGAACATCTTTATTTCTGCCTTCATTTTGTTATGTACCCAGTAGTCATTCAGGAGCAGGTTGTTCAGTTTCCATGTAGTTGAGCGGTTTTGAGTGAGTTTCTTAATCCTGAGTTCTAATTTGATTGCACTGTGGTCTGAGAGACAGTTTGTTATAATTTCTGTTGTTTTACATTTGCTGAGGAGTACTTTACTTCCAACTAAGTGGTCAGTTTTGGAATAAGTGTGATGTGGTGCTGAGAAGAATGTATATTCTGTTGATTTGGGGTGGAGAGTTCTATAGATGTCTATTAGGTCCACTTGATGCAGAGCTGAGTTCAATTCCTGGATATCCTTGTTAACTTTCTGACTCGTTGATCTGTGTAATGTTGACAGTGGGGTGTTAAAGTCTCCCATTATTATTGTGTGGGAGTCTAAGTCTCTTTCTGGGTCTCTAAGAACTTGTTTTATGAATATGGGTGCTCCTGTATTGGGTGCATATATATTTAGGATAGTTAGCTCTTCTTGTTGAATTGATCCCTTTACCATTATGTAATGGCCTTCTTTGCCTCTTTTGATCTTTGTTGGCTTAAAGTCTGTTTTATCAGAGACTAGGATTGCAACCGCTGCCTTTTTTTGTTTTCCATGTGCTTGGTAGATCTTCCTCCATCCCTTTATTTTGAGCCTATGTGTGTCTCTGCACGTGAGATGGGTTTCCTGAATACAGCACACTGATGGGTCTTGACTCTTTATCCAGTTTGCTAGTCTGTGTCTTTTAATTGGAGCATTTAGCCCATTTACATTTAAGGTTAATATTGTTATGTGTGAATTTGATCCTGTCATTATGATGTTAACTGGTTATTTTGCTCGTTAGTTGGTGCAGTTTCTTCCTAGCCTTGATGATCTTTACAATGTGGCATGTTTTTGCAGTGGCTGTTACCGGTTGTTCCTTTACATGTTTAGTGTTTCCTTCAGGAGCTCTTTTAGGGCAGGCCTGGTGGTGACAAAATCTCTCAGCATTTGCTTGTCTGTATAGTATTTTATTTCTCCTTCACTTGTGAAGCTTAGTTTGGCTGGATATGAAATTCTGGGTTGAAAATTCTTTTCTTTAAGAATGTTGAATATTGGCCCCCACTCTCTTCTGGCTTGTAGAGTTTCTGCTGAGAGATCCACTGTTAGTCTGATGGGCTTCCCCTTGTGGGTAACCTGACCTTTCTCTCTGGCTGCCCTTAACATTTTTTCCTTGATTTCAACTTTGGTGAATCTGACAATTATGTGTCTTGGAGTTGCTCTTGTTGAGGAGTATCTTTGTGGCGTTCTCTGTATTTCCTAAATTTGAGTGTTGGCCTGCCTTGCTAGATTGGGGAAGTTCTCCTGGATAATATCCTGCAGAGTGTTTTCCACCTTGGTTCCATTCTCCCCGTGAGTTTCAGGTACACCAATCAGAAGTAGATTTGGTCTTTTCACATAGTCCCATATTTCTTGGAGGCTTTGTTCATTTCTTTTTATTCTTTTTTCTCTAAACTTCTCTTCTCGCTTCATTTCATTCATCTTCCTTCGCTGATACCTTTTCTTCCAGTTGATCAAATCAGCTACTGAGGCTTCTGCATTCGTCACATAGTTCTCATGGCTTGGTTTTCAGCTCCCTCAGGTCCTTTAAGGACTTCTCTGCATTGGTTATTCTAGTTAGCCATTCATCTAATCTTTTCTCAAGGTTTTTGACTTCTATGCCATGGGTTTCAACTTCCTCCTTTAGCTCAGAGTAGTTTGATCATCTGAAGCCTTCTTCTCTCAGCTTATCGTTCTCTGTCCCTTTGTTCCCTTGCTGGTGAGGAGCTGCGTTTCTTTGGAGGAGGAGAGGTGCTCTGATTTTTAGAGTTTCCAGTTTTTCTGCTCTGTTTTTCCCCATGTTTGTGGTTTTATCTACCTTTGGTCTTTCATGATGGTGACATACAGATGGGGTTTTGGTGTGGATGTCCTTTCTGTTTGTTAGTTTTCCTTCTAACAGTCAGGACCCTCAGCTACAGGTCTTTTGGATTTTGCTGGAGGTCCACTCCAGACCCTGTTTGCCTGGGTATCAGCAGCAGAGTCTGCAGAACAATGGATATTGGTGAACAGCTGATGTTGCTGCCTGATCGTTCCTCTGGAAGTTTTGTCTCAGAGGGGTACCCAGCTGTGTGAGGTGTCACTCTGCCCCTACTGGGGGATGCCTCCCAGTTAGGCTACTCGGGGGTCAGGGACCCACTTGAGGAGGCAGTCTATCTGTTCGCAGATGTCCAGCTGTGTGCTGGGAGAACCACTACTCTCTTCAAGGCTGTCAGAAAGGGACATTTAAGTCTGCAGAGGTTACTGCTGCCTTTTGTTTGGCTATGCATTGCCCCGAGAGGTGGAGTCTACAGAGGAAGGCAGGCCTCCTTGAGCTGCGGTGGGCTCCACCCAGTTTGAGCTTCCCGGTGGCTTTGTTTACCTACTCAAGCCTGGACAATGGCGGGCCCCCCTCCCGCAGCCTCACTGCCTCCTTGCAGTTCATCTCAGACTGCTGTGCTAGCAATGAGCGAGGCTCCATGGGCGTAGGACCCTCCGAGCCAGGCGTAGGACCCTCCGAGCCATGCGCACGATATAATCTCCTGGCGTGCCATTTGCTAAGACCGTTGGAAAAGCACAGTATTAGGGTGGGAGTGACCCGATTTTCCAGGTGCCGTCTGTCACCCCTTTCTTTGACTAGGAAAGGGAATTCCCTGACCCCTTGAGCTTCCTGGGTGACGGGATGCCTCTCCCTGCTTCAGCTCACGCTCAGTGCGCTGCACCCACTGTCCTGCACCCACTTTCCGACACTCCGCAGTGAGATGAACCTGGTACCTCAGTTGGAAATGCAGAAATCACCTGTCTTCTGTGTCGCTCACACTGGGAGCTGTAGACTGGAGCTGTTCCTATTCGGCCATCTTGGCTCTTTTTTTTCTAGTTGCATTTTTTGTACAAATTAGTAAACGGTTAAAAGATAAAAGGTAGGAAGCAATCCAAGGGATTGATCTGATCTGACCTGGGAAGCACAAAGTCATCCAAGCAGGGTAAATAAAAAATAAAAGATAAAATAAGCACTGCAGAAGACAAAAGAGATAAACATATGTACTCTGATGTTCAAAAGAAAACCAAATCAGAAAAAAAAAATGTGTGCTAATAATATAGCTTTGTGTCCCAAGAAAGGTTGACACAAAACTATGAGTAGTCTAATAGTTCTTAGACGTTAAAGGTAAAATGTGACTGGAGAAATTTGACAACTGGTATTTCCCTGTTATCCATGCTTAGAAATGTCATGGTGAAACTGCAGAACACAAAGGAATATTGCTGAGACAGATAGGCAACTTAGAAAGGAATGACACTTAGAATGATGGCTGCCTTCTCAATATCATAAGGGAAGACAGTGGAAAAATGTATTTCAAGTGTTGAAGGAATATTGCTGAGACAGATAGGCCACTTAGAAAGGAACGACACTTAGAATGATGGCTGCCTTCTCAATATCATAAGGGAAGACAGTGGAAAAGTGTATTTCAAGTGTTGAAGGAATATTGCTGAGACAGATAGGCCACTTAGAAAGGAACGACACTTAGAAGGATGGCTGCCTTCTCAATGTCATAAGGGAAGATAGTGGAAAAGTGTATTTCAAGTGTTGAAGGAATACTGCTGAGACAGATAGGCCACTTAGAAAGGAATGACACTTAGAAGGATGGCTGCCTTCTCTGTATCATAAGGGAAGACAGTGGAAAAGTGTATTTCAAGTGTTGAAGGAATACTGCTGAGACAGATAGGCCACTTAGAAAGGAGCGGCACTTAGAAGGATTGCTGCCTTCTCTGTATCATAAGGGAAGACAGTGGAAAAGTGTATTTCAAGTGTTGAAGGAATACTGCTGAGACAGATAGGCCACTTAGAAAGGAACGACACTTAGAAGGATGGCTGCCTTCTCTGTATCATAAGGGAAGACAGTGGAAAAGTGTATTTCAAGTGTTGAAGGACAATAACAATCAATTTAGAATCAAATGCCCAAGAACACCATTTCTCAAAGCCAAGAGAATGTCAATGAAGACATTTATAGATAAACAAAGCCAGAGAGTTTACAACAACCAAGAGACCTACACTAAAGGACCTTCACATGGATTTAAGGAAGAAAAAAAGATAGAAGAAGAATGGTCTGATATGGGGAAGAAATGGTGAGAAAAAAATGATAAATGTTTATGTAAAACTAAGCAAACACCACATGTATGAAATAATTTTAAAAAAAAAAATCTAAGACGTATATCCATATACCATCTAAGCCCTGACAGGCATGATCACAGTTCAACTCTGAGGTCTTGGTATGGTTTGGGAGAAAAACAGTATGATGATTTCAATAGATGCACAAAAACATTTTATTAACTTTAATACCTCTTCATGATAAAAGCTGTTAGCACACTAAGTATTCAAAAAGAGAATGTCCCCACATGTGTTTATTGCAGCACTGTTTACAATAGCAAAGACTTGGAACCAACCCAAATGCCCATCAATGATAGACTGGATAAAGAAAATGTGGCACATGTACACCATGGAATACTATGCAGCCATAAAAAAGAATGAGTTCATGTCCTTTGCAGGCACATGGATGAAGCTGGAAACCATCATTTTCAGCAAACTAACACAAAAACAGAAAACCAAACACCGCATGTTCTCACGCATAAGTGGGAGGTGAACAATGAGAATTCGTGGATACAGAGAGGGGAACATCACATACACCCCCCAGCCTGTCGGGTGGTGGGGGAAAAGGGGAGGGAGAGCATTAGGACCAATACCTAATGCATGCAGGGCTTAAAACCAAGGTGATGGGTTGATGGGTGCAGCAAACCACCATGGCACATGTATACATATGTAACAAACCTGCATGTTCAGTACATGTATCCCAGAACTTAAAGTAAAATTTAAACTAGAGAATGTCCCTAACCTGATAGATTAATGATACCTATCCTATTCTCACAGTAACAATCTTTTTCTGTGGGAAAACTTCGGAAGCATTCCTATGACATCATGAATTACACGAGGATGCCACAATATCATTTTGCATACAATGTGGTTTTGTAAATTGCAACCAGAATAGTGAAAGAAGAAACTAAAAGCGTAAAGACTAAAAAGGAAGAAACAGAACTGTCATATTAGCAGATGTAGAGTTAGCTACATAGAAACTCAGCCAAAATATAGAAATTATTATAGTTTAAAAATGTAGCTGGCTACAGAACACCTCATATAGCCTATAGATCAATATACTTTTTACTTGATCCTTTTATAATTTTTGAATTTTGTACCTTATACATACATTACCTAGCAAAACTAATTATTTTGAAGTTGTCACTGATCTTTTAAAAGTACATATAATATTCTTTTCACATAAAATAATATATGTATGTTTATATGCATTAAGAGATGTTGAAAAGGCTGGTCACCAAAATATTATTTTCTTGGGGTAATTTTCTCATTGTGATGTGGTACAGGTCAATTCTGGTTTTCTGCTGTATGTTGTTTGAACTTTTGTATACTATTTTTATTATAAAAATAAAGCTATTTTATTGTGAGAAAATGAATGAATAAATAAACCCCTCAAAATAGGTATTTCCATGATTTCCACATAGTTGAACCTAGAAATCTCTAGTTTTTTACAGTTCCGCTCATGATTCTGGTGATCACATTGGGAACAACAGGGCTGGGATTTGTAATCTTAGTTGAGATCCTCATCTGAATTGCAGAAACAAACACGTAATACTCTTGTCTAAATCCCAAATAAAAATCAAACCAAAATTATTACCAGCCTACATTTCAGAATCTCACCGTCATGTTAGGCTCACTTACTGGCAATCACCCTGTTAACCAGGCATTAGCCAGTTGCCAGCTTCTGCCCTGGCAGCTTCAGTCATGTCTTCCCTGAGTCTTCACTTCCTACCTGCCATACTGGCCCCCTACTCTGCTTAAAAACATGCAAGGAAATGGACAAAACTATACAAGTGAAATGGCCAAAGGTGGTGGAAGCAAGAAACGGTGCACCGTGTGTTAAGGCAATACTGTAGTTTCGTCATAGGGTAAATTGCTTGGTTTCTGCTGTCATCCCATGGATATTCAGGGAAAGTTCAAAATACAACATAGAGCAAAAGGCCCTCCAGCAGATGAATGAGACCAGGGCCACTATTCACTGATGCACCAGGGAGGTGCCATTCTCGTAGAATACCAGGCTATATTCTTTTGCTGTGGTTTCCGTAACAAAATGCCGCAAACTAGGTGGCATAAGCACCAGAAACTTACTGTCTTTTGGTTCTGGAGTTGAGAAATCTGAGATCAAGGTGTCAGCAGGGTTGGTTCCTTCTGCAGGTCATGAGGGAGGATCTGTTCCATGCTTCTTGCCTAACTTCCGGTGGTTTGCTGGCAGTCTGTGGCGTTCCTTGGCTGCTTTGTAGAAGCATCACTTCATCTCTGCCTTCATGTTCTCGCGACATTCTCCCTATGTGCATGTCTGTGTCCAAACTTCCCCTTTTTATAAAGACATCAGTCATTGTGGATTAGGCCCACCTACTCCAGGATGACCTCATCTTAATATGTCTGCAGTGGTCACATGCTGATGTTCTGGTTGAAGGGGGGGCCCAGTTAGAACTTCAACATATGAATTTGGAGGAGGGGGACACCACTCAACCTGAAACACGTGCAAATCCTGCTCTCTGGAAATGGGGCCACCGGGAGGTCCTGGCCTTAGGAGAGCCTCCTTCTTCTGTGCCAGCCCTCCATTTCTGAAGCCACTGTGGGGGGCTTGGTAGCTAGATTTTGGCCGGGGGATGCTGCATGGCCTCTGGTGCAGGGTGGAGGTGTGGTTTACCTCTATGTCATTTGTTGCTACAGGTTATATCGAAGCTGCCGTCATTCCTGCTGGAGCTCGGCGGATCCGTGTGGTGGAGGATAAACCTGCCCACAGCTTTCTGGGTAAAACAAAAATGACTTGACTCACCATTTATGTGTTGAGAATCGATTTTGATGATCAGTCTGGTAAATTGGTTCAGTGTCATTCCTCCCGGGTTATGGCTGGTTTCACGCCTGTATTGTAATGACATGAGCACCCAGAGGGCACCACACAGGCTGTCATATTTGACTAACATGCAGCCACCCCCAGGGTGGATTAGGGGCGGGAACAGGAAGGAAAATGATGGAAGACAAGCTTGGGACAGGAAGGAGGATCATAGAAGAGTGAAGGAAGTTGTGAGGAATTGGGGCAGGTTACCAGTCCCCCAGAGTAACCCCAGGAGAGCTGAGAGCAGCTTGAGTCTGAGCAGTGCAGGCCATTGGCCAACTTGCAGGAAGCCCCATTGGGCTGCCAGTGGCTCTGGGGATGACTTCTTAGCTGGAAAAAGAACAACAATCTTAAGTCTAATGGAAACCCAGAAGGATACCAATTTCACTAAGGTCTGTGTGTCCCAAATTCCTAGTGGCCAGCTCCATTGACTTCAAGCACAAACACCTGCATCTTTCCGTAGACTTGGGTTCTATTCTGCACTAGTTTTCCTAACTATGCAGGAGCAAAGCCATTCTGATAAATCCCTTCCTAGCCAGAGAAGACCTTCTGAGAGTATCCTTGGCCCAATTCCCAGACGACCCCAGCAAAGGTCAGCCCAGGACTTGAGCCCCAAGGTGGTTGGAGTTCTGAGTTGCACACAGAAGTGGAGACAGCAGGGTGCCCAGAGGCTGCCTCTGCTCCTACCTTCCTGGCTTGGAACATGCTTTGGCCCCTGCCCTTCTGCCAGCTTTAATCCCATGTTCCTGTCTTGGGTTAAACTTAAACTCAAGGTGGCTAATATTCCTCAGGTACCCCTCTTCTGAGCTGTTTTCATGTCATCATCTCTCAGCCTGTGTTGCAAAGTGCTAATTGAGACTGAAGAAAGAAAAAGTAAGACATGATTTGTCTAGTTTCAAAAATGATTTTAGCTAAATCGAAGTTACCCATGAAACCCTTTTATTTCCATTTTTATCACTGATTTTTTAAAATGACATCTTTGTCCACATTCCTGCCTTTATAGACTATGCGAGAGTCCGAGTCTTTCTTTGAAATGGTCTCTGCTTGAGAGACTCAGCGTCTAATGAGACAGACACAAAACAAATCTCTAATAGGCAAGTTGACAATGAAGCCCACAGTCCTGTTAAAGAGTTAGGAAATGCTTTGACGCTAAGATGCTCCTCGCACACCTGCCTTGGGGAAGGCAGGAATGCCCATTTCCAAGCACCCATGTGGGGTATCACTGGCACCACACTCTATGGATCCCCCCATGTCCCAAGCTGCCCTGCCACCTCCTCCCAGCTTGGTCACCTGCCATCCACCCTGCCTCCTTGAGGCTGTGACGGCCGCTCGTGCTTCTGCTGTCAGGGTAAGACCTTGACATCCCTGGAGTTGACATCCATGTGCATTTTCATCAGCCCCATGGTTTTTCACCTCCCCTGCGTGGACAGTGTCCCTGCCTCGCCTGGCACTCTCCTCCTCAGCTGTCCCAGCTGTCACTCTGCAAATAGAACAACACTTAAAAATGCATTCTAAAACAAGGCCTCTTGCTGCTTTTGGCAGCTTCAAAGTGACAGCCTCTTTTTACTAAATTCGCAAAGAGCCCACTCCCTCTCCTGCCCATCAAAGGACATTGGGTCAACCTCACCAGCATTTGCATTGGAAGCCCCACCAGCTGGTATCATGCCAAAAAGTTACCCTTCCCCTTCCCAACCCATGCATTTGAATGTACTGGAGGCCCTCCGTGGGAGGCTGATGTCACCTTTCATCCTAATTCAAAATTCGCAGTCTAGGTATTCCAAGAGGTACTCAGTTTGGAGGTCGAGTTAGTGGTTCTTCCATCAAGCCCAGAAGGTGTGCCTGCGAGTAAGTCCCTTGGCTTCCGACCCTGGCTTCTGAGATTTCCCAGCATGGCTGCTCCGCCTGGCTCAGCCCTAAGTGTCTGGTGATAGGAGTGTCTTCCTTACCTCCACTTTGGCATGGCAGTTTTAGAATGACAGAGGATGTTAGAATCCTTCGGATCGCTCCTCACCTTCCCATTCCTATGGTACAAATGGACCTTTCACTCATGTTCACTTTAGAGCCAACAGGTGCTAACTAGCAGATGCCACCCAGGAGAACGAGCTCTTGTGATCGTCCCTCAGCTCCTGAAGCCTGAGGGCCGTGTATACAAAAAAAGAACAATAGCATCCGCGACAGTGGCTCCCAATCACGGAGCTCGGCTGTGCCTTGGAGACCCGATCCCTAATCCCCCTAAATGGGCTGCAAGGTATTGCTCTGCTTCCTTCATAGAGGGGCAGGCTGAAGCTTCAGGGGCCTTGGTGTCTCATCCAGGGCCTCCACCTCCTCTCATTTCGCTGCCGTTCATGGAGCCTCTCAGAATTACTCTGTCCAATCATGGCCAGAGACTGCCAGATGGAGATTTTTCATTGGAGAACACACGTTAAACCTGCCTGTTGTTACCACTACGTTGTGTGCACTTCGGAACAAACCTGCATCCCACAGAGATTGGTTTAACATCTTGGGGTGACTGCTCAGCTCTCCAGAAGCAGTGGGCCTCCGTGGGAGGTCGGAACCACCTTCCTGCCTTGTCTTATTCAGAAGGCATAGTCCCAGGACTCCAGGGCCTGGCTGAAGGACACGGGCAAGCCTGAAGGTGGTCCACACTCATTATGTTTCTAAAGTTAGTTCAAAAAGGCCTTGTCTCCACTCGGGGCTGGGTGCTTTGGAAGTCAACCCAGTGTAACTTTGAATTACTCTCACATTTGCTGGGAGCAATTCCTGAAGAATTTCACCCCACCTACCTTCAGCCCACGCTGGCTGGCTTTCTGCTCAAAACCACCTGGAACAGGAAATGCCTGGGCAGTTTGTATCCATAGCTAAGAACAGAGCTGGCAGAACTCCGAGTGGAAATAAAAGGAGCTGACTCGCTGCCAGGATTAGAAGTAGGTTGACTGTGGGTCAGGTCTTCCAGTGAAGCTAGGAGGGAGAGAGACTGAAAGAACCCCACTCGGGCTTCTGCGCAGCTCCGTGCCAGAGAGGGGCATGTGGACAGGGTCAGAGCTCGCATCTGCCTCCAGCCAGCTCTGAAAAGGAGCAGTGCCCTTCCCTCAGGAATGCCCCCACCTCGCTCCCTGGAATGGCTCATGGTCTTTCCCACAGTGCCTGGAAGACCAGGATGGTGTGTAAGTGTCCACAGAGAGGAAGAAGGGCCAGAGACCGAAATGGACGTTCTGCATGTAACCTCACACTCCAGCTCATTGCAAACGTTTTGTTCTGCCCTGGTGGCAAAGGAAAGTGTACCCACCCGTGTGGTGCCCCACAGAAGTCTAACTGTTGAGAACTTCTGAGCAAAACCCACAAAAGTGAGCATAGTTATGTTTTGGGTAGTGATTTAAGACTTCCAATCTCTGGCCCAGGCGAAATGAGCAAGGGAAAATCTTCCCAGCAAACCAGAGCTTCAGAATTCACAGATAAAATCAAATCACTGGGGGAGTCCCCTGTTCTTCACTCTGTTAATTGCCCATAAAATCAAAGCATTCGTAATCATTTTAATTGCCTCGTGGAGTGTTTTCTGGGTCCAACAATATCCTGATTTCAAGTGCACACTAATTAATCTCAAAATACTTAGAGACAAAGGGGGCTTGGAGATACTCACTAATGCCCAAGGTTTGAGGGGACAGGAACTTGTAGAGACCAAAATGAATTGTATTTGGAAGGTTGTCTTTCAGGAAAAAAAATACATTATGTATAGGGCTGTGGAAAGGGCTCCTCCAGAGGTGCCTGGAGCTGCAGCCTCATAGGCCTCATAGGCCTTTACAGACCCCACTCTGTGCAGCTAACGCAAGGCAGGAGAGCAACCCAAGCTGCCACAGAAGGGGCCAGGAGGTGACCTGCATTGTCTCTCTGGATTTGACATGGCCCCGTGAAGTCATTGTTCTTGGGACTCCACAATGAACCTATTTATTCACTGTTAAAAATGATCTTGACATCCCAAAGGAATTTCTGAGGCTGACATCTCTTTTGAAGGGATGTCAGGCATGAACTTCTGATTTTAGCAGGAAGTTATGATTTTTCAGATGGACCACGGCAAACTGCAAATTTGGAATCTTGCTAAGTGACACCAAAGTGAAAAGGTTGGAAGTAACCCCTATGCCTCCTGGCTCTGCTGACCTCCTGCTAATAACTCTGCCTGTGTTTTCCTCTCCCCGGGAGATACACAAATATGTGGCTGGGAGCACGCTGTCCCGAGGAAAGGCGTGCAGGCTCTGAGCTGGAAAGCTGCATTTGCAGTGCCCCAGAACTTGCAGCCACTGCAGCGATGGCCACAGGCAGTGCGTGGGCATGCCAAGTGTATTCTTTCTGGGTCTGTGAGAGCTGACCCCAAACCCACGCCTGGCCTCAACCAAGTTGTGATTGTGCAGGAGTTCTCCAGCTCATCGGCTCCAGACCAGGACCTCCAAAGCAAAGACAAGCATCTTCAGAATTCGTTGGAGTGCCCGCACAGCTGTGTGTGGCTTGTGAGAGCCAATTAGAGGCATCTCTTCCCCACTCCTTGTTCACTGATGCCAGGTGGATAGCAAAATCTGTCATGGTGAGGGTATTTACACTTTGGGAAGCAAATATGCCATAACTCTAGGCTATTTTCCCCAGAGAACCGGCTGCCGCTAGCACTCTGTTGTCCAGTATGTTCCTTCCCATCAGCAGTTGACCTTGCCTGGGTTTGTGCGTCAGCCGCAGCCTCTTTCGCTTTCCTATCCCACAATTCCTTGACCATACCCAGTGACTCCTCCGTGGCCTCCAGTGGCCCTCTTCCTGACACCTCTCCCACCCATTCCGCTACAGACAAGCAAGACCCTGCTCTGGTGATCAGAGGATGGCAGGCTCCAAGGCCCGAGTGGCTGTGCCTCCACCTCGTGCTGTAGTTGCTGCTGCTGCTGCCGCCCAGTGTCGGGCCTCCGATGGCAGAAGCAGGGCTTCCCCAGGCCAGCCGCCACCTCTGTGCAGCGTTATCTGAGGATGGTCTTATAACCGTCTCCAGGTGTGCCCTCCTGCTTTTTTGGGCCTTTTCACTCTTGATTTCCCAGATGTTTTACTTTTGGCATGGAAGTGGGGTAGTTTGTAGGTTGTCATTCAGAGTCACTTTAAAACATCTTTAAAAAAAGGGCCCGAGAAATACATAAACAAGGCCATTGGAGAAAGAGTCACCTCCTCAGGAGTGTTAGAGCCGAAATAGGAGAGTTAGAGCCGGGATAGGGGTGTTAGAGCCGGGATAGGGGTGTTAGAGCCGGGATAGGGGTGTCAGAGTCGGGATAGGGGGTGTTAGAGCCGGGATAGGGGGTGTTAGAGCCGGGATAGGAGGGTTAGAGCTGGGATAGAGGTCTTAGTGCTGGGATATGGGCAGAGGCCCAGGAGGGAGTTTGAGGCAGGGGTAGAGTGTGCCAAGCCTTCTGCCTCTCAAGGGTACTCAGCTGGGTGGTAAACATCTGGGGCCTATTTATAGGAAGCTGTAATAGTAATTTTCTTTCCTTGCCTGTTCTGCCCTCATCGTCATTAGCATTTTTTTAACCCAGCCTCCAAAAAGCATGTGTGAATGCCAAACCCAGCTCTCAGTTGCTGAGCACCAGCTTCAGGCACTGCTGGATCCAGGGGCTTAAAATGATGTCACAGGAGAAACAGTTTCTCTCTGCACTGGCACTCCTGCCTGTCCTCTCTGTGGACATCTTCCTGTGGGCTGGTAGATCCAGGCTCACATCCAGTCTCTGGGAAACCCTGTGAGAAGAAAGCTGCCTTTTCCTAAAGTGAACAAAAGTCCCCCTGTTTGGGGTTGGGTGATGGGCCTGTGCCTAGAACTGTGGGGTTCAATCCCACGTGATGGGAGGAAAAACATGTTCCCAGGAGAAACCCTGGGTACCATTGCTTAAAGGGAGAAACAGATGCCGTGTGATGGGCACAGTGGGTGTTCACAGAAGCAACTAACCAGGGACGAGCCTGGGGCCCCAGCTCAGGGCAGCCCGTGTTGGAGTCTGTCACTGGCAGGGAGTGGATATGGGACTCAGCCGGTCCGTGCCGGTGGCCCAGCAAGGAGGAGAGGAGCTGCCTGGCTTCCCTCTGGTCTTTGTGAGAGAAACGCGTTCTACGGAGCAGGCCCTGGTGTGACTGTGGTCAGCACACAGCTTCAAAGAAATCATTTGCTCATCTCTGACTCCTTTGTATAGGGCACCTCAGCATGCTTGGGTGTCCTCTATTCTCACAAGTGAGCCCCCTTCCTTCTTCCCACCCTCTGAGGCCACTCTCCATCTCTTGCCTCCTTTTCCCAGCCACACCTCTGAAAAGTGGAAAAAACTTCACCTTCCACTTGCTTCTCCGTATGGGGTGCTGTGCCTTCCTCCCTCCATCACCCTGCCCAGAACTGATCTTAGCAGTCCTGGCCTCTGAGGATCAGGAACGAGCGTCCTGCCTCACACACTGCAGGCAGCCACACACCGCTGAGCCACACACTGCGGGCGGCGTTGTCTCCTCTCCCTGTCTTACACGCTCAGCTGAAAGCGGGCTTATCCCAGGAAGCCTTCCCCATCTGCCCCGTCCCACAACATTCCCGGGCCCCGGAGGCACCTTACCATAAAGCTTGTGAAATTGTGTTATGTTCATCTTTTCTCTGTCTCCCTTCCAAACTGTGAGCTCCCTGGGAGCAAGAGCTGCGTCTGTCTTTAGCCCGCAGTGAGGAGGCCCTCAAAATAGGCTGAGGGACTGGCAGGGTACATCTGCTGTTCCCCCAACTTATGCTTTCTGAGGTGTTTCTTCAAGCAGAAGTCCCCAGACCCCAGGTTGCGGACCAGCAGTAGTCCATGGTCTGTCAGGAGCCAGGCTGCACAGCAGCAGGTGAGTGCCCTGCGAGCGAGCGTGACCGCCTGAGCTGCGCCTCCTGTCAGATCAGAAGCGGGACATTAGATTCTCATAGGAGCACAAACCCTACTGTGAACGGCATGTGCAAGGGATCTGGGTTGTGCATGCCTTATGAGAATCTAATGGCTGATGATCTGAGGTGGAAAGTTTCATCCCAAAACCATCCCCCGCCACCCCACTTCCCCCAACCCCCTGGTCTGTGGAAAAATTGCCTTCCACGAAACCAGTCCTTAGTCCCAAAAACCAGTCCTGGGGACTGCTGTCTTAAAGGACTCTGGCCCCTTGGTTTTTTCTATCTGCTCCTTCCCACCAGCCCACACTGGATCCTAAAACCAAATAGACACATGTATATGCAAGAGACAATTTTCTAAACCTGCAGAGAGCTTGAAAGAATGATGAACATCCATGCACCCTTTGCCTATAGTTTTTTTTGCCTATAGTTAATATAACCAAGTATATATTTGCATTATTAGCTCACTAGAAGCATTGGAAATCCGTGAAATCAGTCACTGTTGTAAGGGTATATAGAATATGAAACCCTGTAACAGAGCCTAGAATTTGTCCTTTTTGAAAACAGGCCTTACCTTTGCACATTTCAGCATTAGTCATAAAATCTAGACTGATGCTAAAGAAATGGGGATTGAAAGTTGTCAGAGTGATAAGTGCAGTAGGGTTGGTCTATTGGATTCAGGTCTCCACTCTACAACTGAATAGCTTTGTGATTTTGGGCAAGGTACTTCTCTCTGCCCCCATTGCCTCACCCATGAAGTGATGACAATAATTCAGAGGGTTGTTGAGAAGATTAAATGGATCAGAGTATATGAAAGAGCCAACCTAGAGAATATGCCGCTTAAATGGCAGTTTGCAGATGGTGGCAGAAGAAGAGAAAAAGGAGAGGAAACTGTGGGCGTCCCAACATTCTCACCTCCTTTTCATAGCCAGGACAGTTCAGTTGTGGGTTGGATTTCTTGAAGGGAAACAGATTCGGCTCCAAGTGGCAGGGCTTTCTCTTTCCTAAGCTGTCCCTGGAGTCGTATAATCCTCAGCCTCTCATAGCCACCCTGGATATGAGACCCCACTGGAAGCCACTCTGCTGGAAAGTTCCTAGAAGCGAGGAACCTGTTTCTCTTGGCAGTCCCTCTAACACGAGAAGCCCTGAGCCTGCGTCTGTGTGTTTGCCGGGAGCGAGCAGTGGGACTATAATGTCCTGGAGACAGGAACTGAGGCCAGTGACTACCCAGCGACCCTCTGTTGCTTGTGGCCTGCCGCAGCCTGGGGCTGATGAATTCAGCAGTAACCAAAACCCCTTTTGGGTTTCAACTCTCATTTTCCAAAATCAGTATTAAATGTGGGCATTTTATTTCTGGCCTCAGTAAGCAGAGAACAGTCAGTGCAGCAGAATCTGATTTCATTGATCATGGACTGAATAGGGTCCCAATGAGATATATGTAGATCAGTTTGGGGTGTCCTTGGGGCTCCAGTTGTGTGTGCAGGGAGTGTGGGCATAGGACTGAGGGTGCCCTGGAGTTCCCATTTTGGGAAATGACAGACTTACTATCACCTCTTGTCATCTGCCGCCTTCTCCTAAAATGCCAGAATAGGTTTTAGTTTGTTGGGATTTTTTTTTTCCTAAATAACAGCAACAGCAAAATAGGATGTCACTGCAGAGTGCTGTCCTCATGAGAACCACATGATCTTCACCCGTAAGTGGGAAGACACGGGAAAAGTCCTGGTGAGCGCCTCAGAAAATAGTAAATACGTGGCTTGTGTGGAAAACCAAGTTTCTGCTTATGGCCCGTCAGCAGCATGTTGATTCTCAGCCCCTCCTGGCACAGGCTGTCCCTGGTAGAGATGTGGGCGAGCAAACCTGAGAACCTGAAGCCCACAGAGCTAGGGTGTGAGAGTACCTCTCCCCTGCTACGCTCAGCCGCCAACCACCGCTCGTCCACAGCTGCCAAGTGTGACCAGCACATCTGTGGGTGGCTAGGGTTTCCAAACATTCATACTTAACAGAGTAATGGTTATTGATTGAAGGGACGTCCACTTTAGTAATGGGTGGATATCAGATCCTTAAGAGGTGCTGGAGATGGGCTGCTCTCCTTCTAGAACCCCAGGTAGGTAATAGGAAAGGGAACTGATGAGTTTTGCTAAAGCAGCAAAACCTGGTTTGTAGCCTGGGACACATTAAAATGGAATGAATTCATCAGGCAGAAAACCATCCGCTGGGTAAGTTTAGTGAAATGATATCAGACCATGGTCGTCTCCATTCCCTGCCCCTCCACCCCTCACCCCAGCTATCTGAGTTGGTTTTGAGACAGAAGCCCAGGCTGAAAGGTGCCCATCAATCCCACAGCTCTCCCTGGGGATCCTAGGGGTCTGCATCTCCGTGCTCCCTGCGATCCAGGCTTTTTTTCTCAGTACACAGAGCACTCGCCTTCTCTCGCTTTGGGCCTCCCTCCTTCCCCCGTGGAAGGGAGACCTCTGCCCCACTCAGGGGCTGTAGATTCCTTTTAAAGACAGGCTGGATCCCCCTACCCCCAGCCCCTTGATTCTTTGGTCTTCAATTTGCTTTCTAGCTCTCAAAGACTCCGGTAAGGGATCCATCAACAGTGACTGGAAGATAGAACTCCCCGGAGAGTTCCAGATTGCAGGCACAACTGTTCGCTATGTGAGAAGGGGGCTGTGGGAGAAGATTTCTGCCAAGGGACCAACCAAACTACCGCTGCACTTGATGGTAACTTGCTGGGCTTCCACACTTGTCTTAGGGGGTGTGGCTCCGAGAGGTCTACTAGGTTACTTTCCAGTTTACTTCTTCCTGGGACCTCGGGGGCAGGAAATGCATCTGGCTTCCAGGGGTTTATGAGGTCCCCTGCTGCTCAGTCCTCTCCCCTCTCTGGGTCCCTTCTTTTCCAGTCCCTTGCACAACTTGCTTCAGAATTCTCTCATTGCTTCCCCTGGCTCTTCCCTGGCCGAGCTCCTATCTTTTTCAAAAGGAGCTGCCTCAAAGAAGGAAATGCTTAGCCACGTGGATGGCAGCCAGGGAGACTTGGCCTCATTAAGCAGACAGCCCCACTCCAAGTCTGTTTTTGCATCGGTTGGTGAGATGCATAGATCTGCCTGCACAGAGTGTATATCATTACCTTTTGGAAATGAACTATGACTCCAGGTCCGAACTAGAATCCCTCGGATTTCACAGACCCAGCTTGCAACAAGCATTTGGGAATCAGGGAGGGGGATCAGATGATGCGGGTATTCTACTCCCCAGGTGACCTCCAGAAACCTGTGAGCCATTGGGCCAGGCCAGGGCGCCGTCTTACCTGTTGTCTCAGGGAGGCCTCCATGCAAGCCACTGAAACATCAGGGATGCCTCCTTTTAAACATGTCAGAGATGTCCAGGGAATGGAGCGCCCTGCTTCCGTCTCAAGATCCAGGAGTTCTCATGGCTAACTTCTGATGGCTCATCATTATCGATTCCGTGTCTCCTTCCAAAAAACAGGATTTGTGGCAGCTTGTGCCCCTGTAATCAAAACACGCTTTGTCCACAGTGCCTGCCAGAGTCTCTCCATGGAAGTTCTTCTTCCCCGTTAATTTGTGATCTCTGGCAGCCTGTCTAAGTGTTCCAGGTTAGTTGACACCCAAAAGATTTTCTAGCCATTGCCCAGGGAATCTCCTGAGGAGGCTGGCTGTGCCGGGGAGCGCTGGCCCCCAGGGTGGGCATTGCCCCATAGTGGTGTTAACCTCGTTAAAATTTCTGGGGAGACAAAGGCAAGGCAGTTTTCATGTGCAACCTAAACCATGTAGAAATCTGCCAGTGCACCACTCAGCCCGCTAAGTCCACTGCAAATAGTTCCTGCAAGTAGGTTTCTGGGACCCAAGAATGTGTACCTAAGTCATTTATCTGGGATAAGATTGTTCCCTAGTCACAGTCAGAACAAATCCTCCTATTCTGAGTTAAAAGCAGTTATTCAGAGGGACTAAGAGAGGAGGCAAAACATAAAACCTGTACTGAAACTTCACCTGTTAGCATGAGAATTTGCTTTCTCTAGCAAACGCCAATGTGAGTGTATCTCCCTTTTCACCAAAAGCCTTTGTAAACTGAGCAAGTTGTTAGCCCATTAAAGTGAAGTCCCCAGCCTGGATTCATTCAGACCAGGATGAACAAAACTCGGAGAAAGCAACTACTACCGTAACTGAAGTTTCAGCCCTCACTTAATATTGATGGCTTTTCTTTCAAAATGTAATTGTCACTTCAAGATTTTAAAACTGAAAATGAGAGGTGCCCCTTTGCCTCTATATAGAAAGCCATGGTCCCCAAACTGGGGTGTACACATTGTTTGCAGAATCAGTATCACCAGTGAGCTGCATTTTGCCCTTGAGCTTGCCTTACCCCTGACTCTCTGGACCAGCTGACACAGCAGTGATTGATGATGGGGAGTGAAGGAAGATGTTCATTTCCAAAGAAGTAGAGTCACCCCAATTGCTCTGATGCCTTTCTAGGTAAAAGTTTATCTGTGTCTTTCCTGTCTGCAAGGGCAGCTTTGTGGGTGAGCATGCAGGAATGTGGACTGTTCTCTGCGTGATGCAGCTCTCCATCAAAAGTGCAGTGAGAGGTTTCAGAGTCACTTATCCTAAAGCTCCTAGTCTAAGCTGGTCTCTCTCTTGGGTAGGAAAGAACAGAACTCCCTCACGATGGTGTGCATTCACCCTACTCCTAAGTTGAGTCCTTGAGGAATCCAGGGCTGAGATAAAGGAGCACCCTCAGTGGAACCTGTTTTCAGCCCCAGAAAAGAGCTGGTTACCCCTCATAAAGAAACAGCCGCGGTGTGCCTGCGTGTGCAGATTCGGCAATCCCACGGGCCTTCCTTCCTTTTCAAAATGGCCTTTTGTTTTGCGGCTGATCCAGGTGTTGTTATTTCACGACCAAGATTATGGAATTCATTATGAATACACTGTTCCTGTAAACCACACTGCGGAAAATCAAAGCGAACCAGAAAAACCGCAGGACTCTTTGTTCATCTGGACCCACAGCGGCTGGGAAGGGTGCAGCGTGCAGTGCGGCGGAGGTGAGTGGCCGTGGTCCATGACCTGTTGGGTGTGGGGTTTTGCTGAAGGAAGGAGAAAGGCATCTGTGGCCAGCACACAGAGTGTGAGACATCTGCAACCTGTAGCTCCACGGGAATTTAACCATATCCCACCAAAAATCTCTCTGCAGAATACTTGGGCAGAGTCTTCCCAACTCCCACACTGGGGTCATGCCCATACCTCTGCTTTGCCTGGGGCCCAGGGCCCCACAGCTCTGACCTGTGGGTGAAACGGGGTTTGGCTGATGTATGATTACATCTCGGGTGTGACAGGTGGACCCTGGGAATAAACAGAATAGACCTTCAACTGCTGCCGCTTGCTGGAGGGGCACCAGAGCATGTCTCTGCCCGCTCCCAAATTCCCTTCCCTCTTGGCCACAGTCACCTCACTCCAGGATACAATGGAAAGAAAAAGTCCTGCAAGTCGGGTGAAACATTCTGAACATGAGTCCTGACTGCGCAACTTCCTGCTTGACCTCAGCAAATGACTTCCTCTTTCTACCCCATGTTTCCTCACTTCTGAAATAGGTTGGTTGTCTCTCATGCACACTGCAGGGTCCACAGGGTGAGCCAAAGAGTCTGTCGTACAGCAAGAATCAATATGACCAAAAGGCATTGTGTTTATTGTTGTGTCACTGAGAGGGGGCAGTAGGAAGCCATTCTGAACTCTGAGCCAGCAGTTTCTTAGTACAGTGCTGTTTGTCACCCTAGCAGGGCACATAGAAGGGTCATGGGAGATGGAACACAGGGTGGGTGGATTTTAGTGGACACAGAGTTGGGACAGAAGGTTGACCTGGACTCTGGTAGGCCAACCCAGAGTTGGATAATGGAGTGGAACCCCGGGCGTAGCCCCCGCCATCCCTAGTCCTGAGCACCTATTGACTGCTTGGATAACTTTTGTTAGATGTCCAATATGTAAAGCATTGCTTACCATTTAAGGGATTCATCCCATTTTTCATGGGTAGGAGTTATAGACACACAGGAATTTCTTCCTAGGCATCTTGGCCAACCACCCTCACTGTCTGTGCTTAGCCTATTCCTGCAACAGCCCTGCGGCAGTTGGCATAGCCTCCGGATACCACCATCAGCCCTGCATCCTCCACTCTGCACCTCTCCCCGGGGGGCCTTCTCCTCAGCCCTTAGCTGCCGCTTGTGCCAATGGCCTTTCAACCTCCAAATCCAGCTAACACATCTACCTCTGATTCCAGCCAGGTTTTCCTCTTGGGCAACTTGTTGCAAACTAAGCATAGCCCACATGGAACAGTTAGCAGGCTCTCCTGGGGTCAGGGGCAGGCTGTTCTGTTGCTGTTGGCTTGGTGGCAATCCTTTTATGACACTGATGATTTCCAGCTTCCTAACACAGTGGTCAGACCTGCCACCAAAGCTGAAAGCAGTTCCGTGCTTTCTGTACTCATGCAAGGCTGCCATGTGGGGCAGCAACAACTGGCAGTGGAGTTCAGGTCTCCATGATTTCGAGTCATCCCTACATGACAAATTGCCCAGGACACAGACCCAGCAGGGAGCCCAGGATCCAAATAGTTGTGCTTGACCTCCTATTAATCTTTTATTGTCACTCTTCCCAAATAATAATAATGACAGCAATAGACCTAAGATGAAGTATTAGCCACCTGCCAGGTTGTGTTCTATGGACACCATATATATTTGTTTATTTTAATCATCACTGAGGCACCCTCAGGCACAGGGAAGTTAAGCAAACCAGGCTGCTTGAGGAAACTGAGACGCAGAAGCACGGTGGCCAACTGTTGACACTATGGCCACTGTGATGCTATTTGTGATACAGCCAAGACTTGAACCCAGACAGCCTGGCTCCAAGGGCCACCCTCCTAACTCCCAATCACTCAGCCTGCCTGACAAAGGCATGGCCATGCAGTATTTAGGGTGACAAAGGCATGGCCGTGCAGTGTTTAGGGTGCTCTGGGAACACCCATAAGAAGGGCTACATCTATTTGGGATAATGAATTAGCAAAGCTTCCCAAGAGCAGGTGGGGGCTCAGCCATAAGTACCAGCTGGCTGGCTAGACAAGTCAGAATGGCTCTGGAATGCCTGTCTAGAGGATGCAGGTCTGCGTGTCTTCCAGACCAGACTCCTCATCTCCCACTTCTCCCCAGCAAGCAGGAGTTCTGTAATAGGTAGCCAGACTCTGCTGAGGGCTGATGTGCAGGTCTTTAATTGAGATCAGATCTCCATAGACTTTAAACATCAAACAAGCAGATAAAAAGATGAGCAGTCTTTGGAAATCAAAGGCCCAAATCAATGAACCCCAAGCTGTCCAAGGACACCGCTGATCTGAGGTGTTGCTGCTTTCTTATCTTGTTCTAGAATCTTCCAGGGCCCCACTCTGCCTTCTATGTCTTGTACTCTCCTCCCTACAATTATAGTTCTTCCTCTCTAAAAACCCACATGACATTTACAACAGTCACTTTAAATGACCAAGTGACCATCAGCAGCACCCAAACATTCTTTCATGGGCATGCATGCCCAGCCTTTCCACGTGGGTGCAGCCACAGTCTCTCAGCTCCCTGTGGTTTGGTTTCCAGGGGAGCGCAGAACCATCGTCTCATGTACACGGATTGTCAACAAGACCACAACTCTGGTGAACGACAGTGACTGCCCTCAAGCAAGCCGCCCAGAGCCCCAGGTCCGAAGGTGCAACTTGCACCCCTGCCAGTCACGGTAAGGAGCTGGGTTCTGTAGCTTGGACCCACCAGAGTCTGGGGCAGCAGCACCATCGATGGTGGGGAGTGATATGCAGTTCGTGCCATAGTACTGCTCTATGCTGTGTTCCGTTATTGTTGATGAGTGATTTCTGCTTGCTCAAATTACCAAATTTCCAGCTACTAAGCCAGGACTCTGATGGAAATACAACCTTCACTGGAAGGCATTGTGTAGGAGACCATTAGTAACATCTCATGGCAAAAAAAAAAAAAAAAATTGGCCATCACCACACACTTTTAACCATTGGCTTCCCCAAATAACTTTGTCTTGGTGGAGAAGGAAACAAATATTGGAGTCTGAGTGCCCAGGAGAAAGGGTGCACACAGGCTAATATTGTGGGTGACCTGTTTCAGTGGCTGAAATTCATGCCAGTGAGTGTGGATCTTGGTGTTTATTCTTCGGGATCCATCAGAACTTCTGTCCCAGCCCCAGCTTTCATGGCCGTGTTACCCTTGTGGACTCTCTTGGGTTGTCAGGAGATGAATTGTGTGAAATGCGTTCATCGGCTAAGCCTCCTCTTTTCGAGTCATTTTAGCAGGACTTTAATGAATCCATTACGTTGTGGCATGTCACCCTTTGGCCTTCCGTCCTGCTCTGAATTGAGGTGAATGGTTTTTGCTTTGTGGTTCTGTGTATCATTTGAGGCATGTTGACCTTTTCTAACTAGGCTAGGTGTTTAGTATTTCCATTTTCTAGGTTTCTTAACTCAATTTGTGCCGCTTGCCTAGTACAAGAGCTTCACAACATATTTGGCTTTTGCACCAACCCCCTTTGTTTTGTCAAACTCTTAAAATGTGTTTGAGTGAGAAAGAGAGGAGACAGGAAGGAAAAAAAGAAGGTGAGGCTTGCTGTGATGATTTTCTGTGCTCCTTGCCAAATTAAGAATGAAATTCCACCCTAATGCTGAAGGCCTGGAGGAAGAGCTCACTACAGGAAATCTGCTTGAGCACCTCGGTATGAGCAGCTGTACCACAAACCTATCGATCAGTCCATCAGGTCATATTCAGGGGCCACAGAATGGAGGATTTGCCACTGTAAAGACTCAGCAGTCTAACAGGCTACAGCCTCTTCTCTGGAAACTAAAGATGGCCTGGCCCTGGTGAAGTGATTAGAAAATAGGGTAAGAGACGATGGAGGAGGAGAGGTCAGCATGAGCTCAAGGGCATGATTGAGCAAAAAGATCTTAGGGCTCCATTCGAGAAGCATGTTTTTATTGGGGAACCTGCCCCCGCTAGTCACGTAGGTTCTTTTCTATTCTCCCTAAGCGTCGGCTGGCTTGAGAAATAAAGGGACAGAGTACAAAAGAGAGAAATTTTAAAGCTGGGCATCCGGGGTAGACATCACATGTCAGCAGGTTCTGTGATGCCCCCAAGCCGTAAAACCAGCAAGTTGTTATTAGGGATTTTCAAAAGGGGAGGGAGTGTGTGAATAGGGTGTGGGTCACAGAGATCACGTACTTCACAAGGTAATAAGATATCACAAGGCAAATGGAGGCAGGGCGAGATCACAGGACCACAGGACCGGGGCGAAAAATTGCTAATGAAGTTTCGGGCACCATTGTCATTGATAACATCTTATCAGGAGATAGGGTTTGAGAGCAACCAGTCTGACCAAAATTTATTAGGCGGGAATTTCCTCATCCTAATAAGCCTGGGAGCACTATGGGAGACTGGGGCTCATTTCATCCCTACTGTCTCGACCATAGAAGATGGCCACACCCAGGGGGGCCATTTTAGAGGCCTACCCTCAGGGGCTCATTCTCTTTCTCAGGGATGTTCCTTGCTCAGAAAAAAAATTCAGTGATATTTCCTCCCATTTGCTTTTGAAAGAAGAGAAATATGGCTCTGTTCTGCCTGGCTCACCGGCAGTCAGAGTTTAAGGTTATCTCTCTTGTTCCCTGAACGTTGCTGTTATCCTGTTCTTTTTTCAAGGTGCCCAGATTTCATATTGTTCAAACACACATGCTCTACAAACAATTTGTGCAGTTAACGCAATCATCACAGGGTCCTGAGGCGATATACATCCTCCTCAGCTTACGAGTTGACAGGATTAAGAGATTAAAGTAAAGACAGGCATAGGAAATCACAAGGGTATTGATTGGGGAAGTGATAAGTGTCCATAAAATCTTCACAATTTATGTTCAGAGATTACAGTAAAGACAGGCATAAGAAATTATAAAAGTATTTATTTGGGGAACTAATAAGTGTCCATGAAATCTTCACAATCCACGTTCTTCTGCCATGGCTTCAGCCGGTCCCACCCTTTGGGGTTCCTGACTTCCCGCAACATGTTTTAAAATCAGTTCTGTTTTCAAACTATTTTATACCCAAGTCTTTTTAAAATTATGCACAGAAACCAGTAAAATGAAACAGATGAAATGAGAACTGCTACCACTGAATTGAGACACACACACGATGTGGCAGAGTGGGCCAGTCTACTCCGCCTTTTCCACCTCTCACAGTACGCCCTGGCTTCTCTGTGGAACTCCGGGGATAAGATTTTAAAATAAAGGATTCTGCTTCCTGTAACGATAGAGTAGCTTATATTGGACCAGCCCTCCTACAGATAACAATTATGAACTCTGGAGACAGCATAAAAAGCAATTGTTTAAAAGCTAGAAAGCAGCCTGGGCGAGGGGCACACACCTGTAATCCCAGCACTTTGGGAGGCAAAGGCGGGCAGATCACTTGAGGTCAGGATTTCGAGATCAGCCTGGCCAACATAGTGAAACCCTGTCTCTACTAAAAATACAAAAATTAGCTGGATGAGGTGGCAGATGCCTGTAGTCTCAGCTACTCAGGAGGCTGAGGCAGGAGAATTGCTTGAACCTGGGAGGTGGAGGTTGCAGTGAGCTGAGATCACACCACTGCACTCCAGCCTTGGTGACAGAGTGAGACTCCATCTCAAAAATTAATTAATTAATTAATTAAATCTAGAAAGCAGTTAGAAACTGAAGAGAAATAGAGAAATGGAGGAATAGAATGGCATGGAATTGAATTACTGATGTTGACAGCTCTTCAACCAAAGGAAGGCCCTAGTTGCATTGAGACTAGCTAAAACTCTGATAGTTACCCGCCATCTTTTACTGGTTAAGCCATCAGAGGAGAATATTCAGGGAAACCCATAGCAGCTGGAAATTGAGAAGGAAAAACTCCAGAAAGGAGGGAGCCACAGAGAGCAACTCCCAAATTCTGCATATATCTCAAGAATCTCTGGGAATTCTTAGAGACTAGGGCCAAATCTAAGAATAAGACAGGCCGGCCAGACTCCATATAGCACAGCTAAAGCTAGAAGACCTGAACTGAGACTGTAGCTGCTGCCCACCACGAGAGAGACAGTGCCTGGAGTTTTATTCCAGCCAAATTAGCTGCCTACTAAAACAAAAATTCAATATTCTTCTAAAATGAAACTCTAGAGCTGCATAGTTCAATATGGTGGTCACTAGCCACTCCAAATTGAAATCTGCTGTAAATATAAAATATACATGAGGTTTCAAAGATTTAGTATGAAAAGAGATTATAAGTCTTAATTATTTTATAAAATATTTAAGATTATAAGATATCTTAATTTTTAACGTGATTACTTTGATTATAATCATCCCAAATGATTATATTTGGGATGCATTAGGACAAACAAAATATATTACTAAAATTAAATTTGAGGTTTTTTTACTATTTTAATGTGGCTTCTAAAAAAATCCAAATTAACAGGCTGGGCATGGTGGCTCATGCCTGTAATCCCACCACTTTGGGAGGCCAAGGCAGGCAGATCACCTGAGGTCAAGATTTTGAGACAAGCCTGGCCAACATGATGAAACCCCGTCTCTACTAAAAATACAAAAATTAGCCAGGCATGGTGGCATGCACCTGTAGTCCCAACTGCTCAGGAGGCTGAGGCAGAAGAATTGCTTGAATCTGGGATACAGAGGTTGGAGTGAGCTGAGATCACGCCACTGTACTCCAGCCTGGGTGATTAAGCCAGACTCCGTCTCAAAAAAAAAGAAAAAAAATTGCAAATTATGTATCCAGTTCTCATCTTCTTTCTGTTGAGCAGTGCTGCTGTTCATTAGTGTATCATTCACAGTGTTCCAGGTACAATCCAAAATTACTAGTCATATAGGGAAACAGATCCATACTCAAAAGAGAAGGCAATTAATGGAGACTGACTGGAAGATGACATGTGTGTTGGAATTAGAAGAAAAGAACGTTAAAGCAGCTATTGTAACTATGCTCAGAAACGTAAGAAAAGCTATGCTCATGGTCACGGAAGATATAGGAAATCTTAGAAGAAAAAAAGAGATACTCTACAAAAACACAGTGTTAGGACTAAAAAATAAATACAATATCTGAAATTTTAAAAATTCACTCCATGGGTCTAACAACAGAGTAAGATGATGAAAGATTACTGAACTTGAAGACAGAGGATTCGACATTATTCAGTCTAGAAAATGGGAAGGAAAAAATTCTTGACAATGAGCAAGACTCAGTTACCTGTGGGATAGTATCAAGCATTCTAGCATAAGGGTAATTGGAGTCACAGAAGGAGAGGAGAGAGAAAATGGAGCAGAAAATAATCATTTAAGAAACAGTGATCAAAAATTTCCCAGGTTTAGTGAAAGACAGATGAGAGGTAATCAGATCACATCTTCATGTTTCAACTAGATTCCAGGTTAATTCAAAGTGCCATAACAGAGCCCACTGATCATTACAACAAGTGGGCGAGTATATCAAGTTCGTGATTTTGCCTCCATGTATCTTCTAAGAGAGAACCTTGCTGCAATGCAAAACTGAAACCAGAAGATCATGTAGGAAAACACCTACAAAACAAAGTGACATAAACAAACATGAGTGCAGACTCTATAAATGAGTGCCACAGAGCTGTGCTAAGCCTACGATAGATAACGTCAAGTGTGTGTATTGCTACAGAAAGTTCAGAGTCATTCTGGCTTGACGGACCACAGTCCTGCAGTGTTGCCACGTTTGAGCCAAGTTCAAGCCAAATACACTTCAGACTGAAAGCAATTTCAGAAGCAAGTTCTTAGTATCTCCGTAGAACAGGGGTCAGCAAACTTCATCTGTATAGGTCTAGAGAATAAATATTTTTGCCTTTTCAGGCCACATGTGGTCTCTGGCATATTTTTTTCTGTATTTTGAGTCATAATCCTTTAAAACGTGTAAAATTTGTTATTCGCCCTTGGGTTGTACAAAAATAACCCCGCAGGCCAGACATAGCCCACACGTAAGAGTTTGCTGGCCTCTGTTTTGGATTATTGCTTAGTCTCGTTTTGCCCACTGAGATATTGGCACCACGCCCTCAGCATGAGCCAGAGCTCTGCAGGTATTAGCTCAGGGAATGTATTTTCTTATTATACAAAGGAGGACATGTTAGAATTCTGCATTTCTTTTTATTGTGTAACTTGATAAATATTCGATTTCTGCCTCCCCACCACTTGTCTTTCCCACTTCCTTACACTCCCTTCCTGACTGTAAAATCATGTGAATCAGACTTAAAGAATGAGTGGAATTACTTAGAGCAGAGAAGAAAATGAAATTGAAAAACAGGAGAAAATAGCACCTAAGATCTGCCTTAGAGACTATAGACAGGAAGTGCCTGGCTGCCTGCCCCAGGCTGGTTTTGTTTGCTCATTTGTTAATTTGTTTATTCTGAACCGTCTGACCTTGTACTTTTTCTTAAACTGGATATGTGAGTGCCATGACTCATCAAAGAGGATTTATTGTTTGGCTAAAGAAATGTATGATCTGATAATAGATTTTAAAGCTCTTGCAAATCCTAACAAGATAGATCCATGCATACATACATACATACATACACACATGTAAATATATCTACATGCACCATATACATATATATACGTATTATGTACAGTAGTCCCCACTTATCTGCAGTTTCACTTTCTGTGGTTTCAGTTACCTGTGGTCAACCATTGCCCAAAAATATTAAAAGGAAAATTTCTGAAACAATTCATCAGTTTTAAGTTGCTTGCTGTTCTGAGTAGTGTCATGAAATCTCACACCATCCCGCTCTGTCCTGCCCAGGACGTGAATCATCCCCTTGTCCAGGGGATCCACGGTGTCTCTGCTCCCTGCTGGTTGTCACTCAGTAGCCATCTCAGTTAGCAGATCAACTGTAGGGTGTCATAGTTCTTGCGTTTTACTTAATATTGGTCTCAAAGCACAAGAGTGGTGATGATGGCAACTCAGATGTACTAAAAAGAAGCTATAAAATGCATCCTGTAAGTGAAAAGGTAAAAGTCTTCAACTTAATAAGGAAAGAAAAACAAATGTATGCTGAGGTTGCTCAGATCTACAGTAAATGAATCTTCTACCCATGAAATTGTGAAGAAAAAGAAGAAAGAAATCTGTGCATAGTTTATACAGGGTTCAGTACTAGCCTTATTTTCAAGCATCCACTGGGGGTCTTAGAACATATCTGCCACAGATAAGGGAGGACTTCTGTACAGCTATTATACACACACACACATTTGGACAACAAAATTTGAATTATTGCATGGCACGATCTAGTTGTCATGAGTGTTTCATAAGAACCTATGGTTACATGGATTCATGCTAGTAAGTGAAGAAAAGTAGAAAACCTGACCTTAGGAAATGAGTGCCAGAAAATCGGGGAGATTGGACACACAAGTAAAAACTGCACCTGGGCAACAGGGTGAGGTGGAGATGTGGAGGGTCTGGATTACAAATGACTGTTTCAGATGGGGTGGCATGAGTGGAGGACAGAGCCTGGAACCTGGAAGAAGCGCCCAAGAATCCCATGGTGTGAACTTTATTAAAGAAGCCAGAATGCAACCCACTGTTGAACCTGGCAAGGTGAAAGAGCCTTTCTATGTTATTGTTACTCTTTAACCTTTAAAATGGCAGAGATGTTTGTCTTTTTCCTTTATACTTTCCTTTATTTCTCCTGATCTCCCTTTAATTTTCTTCAACCCTTTTTCCATTGAGTTCCTGACAGTTTCCTTTGCCTTCCCAACTGCACACCATTAGCACCTCTTTATTCTAATCCTAGCTCTGTGGATACTTCTCCCAAACCCTGCTGTAACCATATGGAGTCTGGAGTCTGACACGCATGGCAGATGGCGTCTCCCCAGCATCTCACACACCAGCACAAAAACATTGACAAACCTGGCCCTGACATTGGCAGGCGTGGCAGAAATCACAGATCAGCTCAGCTGTTATGGCCATGGCCAGCAGCCTTCACCTTGCTAACCACAGTCTGCAGGGAAGAGGCCTCCCCATCGTTCAGCATCCAAAGAGCAGTACTGTGTGCCGAGAGCCTTGAGACCCAGCCTCAGGCGGTCCTGGAGCAAGGAGGCAGGGGCTGCCAATGAATTGGACTCGTCCCGGAGCACAGACCTTGTGCTTTACCAGATTTAACATTTTTGCAGTCTTTAAGAGCTTATTAACCACTTGAAAAAGGCCATTCCAAGTTATTAGATATTTCCCTATAGTATTTATGATTTGAACTTCTTCCCAGGCAGTACATGCTGTACTGTACGTTGAATTAGAGTGATTCAGAAAAGAACATTCAACATCTTACTGGCAATTGAATTGAATAGTCATTTGCAAGGAGGCGTATTTGGTTTTTAAATTTGTTCTCCTTCCTCAGTTATCTTAATCAGGCTGGCCTTATTTGGGGTTAAAATGGAATGGAATCCCTTCCTTTTTATTAAAGCACATTTTGTGTGTGTGCGCATGTGCATGTATGAGAGACAGAGAGAGAGACCATGACTTAAGAATGAAGCCTGGAATACGTGGATCTTTAGGTACTGCCATAATCTGAAAAGATATGGTTTTTTAATCAATTTCTTGCTAGTCTGAAACATAAACATTTTCTTTCCTGTCTTTTTCTAAAATAAAATAGGTAAATCTAATTGTGGCTAATACCTGTGGTCTATTACATGCCTTGTTGATGGTATGTGAGTGGGGAGGAGAAATTTAGATTGCCAGGATGCTGGAACTTTTTCTGACACAAATTTCAGGATGTCACCTGTCTTTAAATTAAATGTTAAGTTTTGAAGCCTTACCTTATTTATCTAAATTAAGAAACATTCAAGGTGGAGGACAAAAAAGCATTTTCAGAGGTTTTTTTTTTTTTTTTTTTGGTCATTTGACCATCCCTTCGTTTGATCATTACAGAGGATGAGAGAATGCCCTGGTACCAGGTTCACAGGTGACAGGATTTCTCCTGTTGGGAAATGCTTTGCATGTAGGCTCTGCAACCCATCAAAAGAGATCCTTCTCTCTTCCTGATTTTTCTGAGTAATAAAATATGAAAACCATCAAACACTTGATGTTTCCATTTGACTTTTTATGTCACAGTTACAAGAAAGGACAAGTAAAGGGAAAAGGTGAGATTTAGTCTGAGGAATACTGAAAGAACAACAACAACCGCTGCCCCAAAAAAGATTACAAAGCGATCTCTCAGAAATGAAGGGAAGCTGTGTATTCTCCAGTTTCTGGAAGAAACATCAGCCCACAGAAGAAATGGCTGTGCAGTAAGGGCAACAGTGGAAGGGTCCCTAGCTTGTGGAATTGCTGAGGGTTTCAGAAATGAGCTTGGATATGTTGGTGGCTGCGTCTCAAAACGGCCCTTTCCCCTTGGGGTCTAATGAAGGTCATTCTTGGCGGACTCCTCTGCTGGCTGACTCTCTTACAGCAATGAACAGTCCACAGATAAGAATGATTCTTTTCTCCTTCTGAGTGTATACTTATATACAAATACATTGAAAGTAAAAAGATGGAAAAAGTTATATCATGCAGACAGAAAGCAGGAGTGCTATAATAATACCAGACAAAAAGATTTAAAAAAAAAAACTACTAGAATACAGACATTTTATGATGATAAAAGGACAATCCATCAGGAAGATACAACAATTATAAACATATGAGATCCTAAAATACATGGAGCAAAACTGACAGAAATGAAGGAATAAATAAATACATAACAGTAATAACTGGAGACTTCAATACCTCACTTTCAATAGTGGATTTTAAAAACAAGGTGTATCAACAAGGAAATAGAAGACTTAACAGTATAAACCAACCAAACCCAATAGATATCTATAAAACACTCCACCTAACAACAGCAGAATTTGCACATGGAACACTATTCAGAATAGATCATACACTAGGCCAGTAGATAAACCTAACAAGCACAAAACAATAGAAATAATACGAGGTATGTTCTCTGGCCGCCGTGGAATGACATTAGAAATCAGTAAGAGAAAGAAGTTTAAGAAACTCATAAGTACATGGAAATTAAACAGTACCCTTCCTAAACCACCAGTGGGTCAAATAGAAATCACAAGGGAAACTAAATCATAGTTTGAGATGAATCGAGGTGGAGGCACAATATAACAGAACTTAGGGAATGTGGCTAAAGCAGGCCTTAAGGGGAAATTTATGGCTGTAAACACTTATACTGAAAAAGAAGAAAGATTTCAAATCAGTAAACTAACCTTCCATGTAATGACACTGGAAAGAGGAGCAACAAAACCTAAAGCAAGCAGAATGAAAGAAATAGTAACATTTGTGCAGAAATTAACGAAATAAAGGGTAGAAAATAGTACAGCAGAATAATAAACCAAAAGTTAACTATAGGAAGAAATCAACAACATGGACAAGTCTTTAGCTAGATTGGCCAAGAATAAAAGAAGACGTAAATTACTAAATTAAAGAATGAAAGCAGGAATGTGACTACTGACCTTACAGAAATAAAAAGGATTGGGAGTGAACACTATGAACAACTGGATGCCCTAAGTTAGATAACTTACAGAAAATGGACAAAGTCCTACACATAAGCAGGCTACTGAAACCGAATAAAGAGCATCTGCAAAAAACCCACAGCTAACACCATCCTTAAAGTGAAAGATGGAATGCTTTTCTCCAAAGATCAGGAGCAAGACACAGTATCTGCTCTTACTATTTCTATCCAACATTTTATTAAAGATTCCAGCCTAGGCATTTACCCAAGTAAATGAAATAAAATGCATCCATGTTTGAATAGAAGAAGTAAAACTGTATTTACAAATGACATGATCTTGTATACAGATAATACTAAGGAATCTCTAAAAACTATTAGAACTAATAAACAAGGTCTGGATGTTTGCAGATGTAAGATCAATAAGGAAAAATCAATTGTATTTCTGTATGGTATCAATTAAGTGAAATTAAGAAAAAATCCACTTATAATAACATCAAAAAGAATAAAATACTTTGGAATAAATTTAATAAAAGAATGTTAAAACATATTCTGAAAACTACAAAAATATCTCAAAGAGAAAGACATTCATTTTCATGAATGAGAAGACTTGTTAAGATAACAATACTCTACAAATTGATCTATAGATTTAGTGCAATCTCTATCAAAATTTAAGCCATCTTTCTTCCACAAATGGGGACATGTCGCTAAAATTCATACGGAATTGCAAAGGGCCTCAAATCATCAAAACAATCTTAGAAAAGAATAACAAAGTTGGAGTCCTCATGCTTCCCAATTTCAAAGCTTACTGTAAACTATAGTGATCCAGACAGTGTGGCCCTGGCATAAGGATAGACATAAAGAACAATGGCGTATAACTGACAGTCCAGAAATAAATCTTCACAGTTACTGTCAACTGCTTTTCCACCAGGGTGCCAACAGCAAGCAATGGAGAAAGAATACTCTTTTCAAACAAATGGTGCTGTGACAGCTAGCTATCCACATGCAAGAGAATGCAGTTGGAGGTGGGGCGCATTGGCTCACACCTGTAATCCCAGCACTTCAGAGGATTGCTTGAGTCCAGGAGTTCGAGACCAGCCTGGGCAACATGGTGAAACCCTTTCTCTACAAAAAAAAAAAATACAAAATTTGCCTGGTATGGTGTGTGTGTCTGTAGTCCCAGCTACTTGGGTGGTGGGGGGCAGGCTGAAATGGGAGGTGTGGGCTGCGGTGAATCTAGATTGAGATCGCACCACTGCACTCCAGCCTGGGTGACAGAGTGAGACCCTGTCTCAAAAAAAGATAAAGGACAATCAAAGAATGGGAAAAATATTTTCAAATTATATATCAGATAAGGAACTTATATGAAGAACATCTAGGCCAAGCATGGTGGCTTATGTCTGTAATCCCAGCACTTTGGGAGGCCAAGGCGGACGGATCTCCTGAGCTCAGGAGTTCAAGACCACCCTGGGCAACATGGTGAAACCCCATCTCTACTAAAATACAAAAAATTACTTGGGTGTGGTGGTGCATGTCTGTAGTCTCAGCTACTCAGGGGACAGGCACGAGAATCGCTTGAGCCCCGGAGGCGAAGGTTGCAGTGAGCCGAAATTGCGCCACTGCACTCCAGCTTGGCCTACAGAGTGAGACTCTGTCTAAAAAAAAAAAAAAAAAAAGGAATACCTAAAGAACTACTACAGCTCAATAATAAGATGACACAGAACCTAACTGAAAACTGAACAAAAGATCTGAACAGACATTCCTCTGAAGGAGGTATATTCAGCATCCTTAGCAGGGAAATGCCCATCAAAACCATATGATCACACTCACTAATGTGGCTGTGATCGAAAAGACAGATGAGAACAAATGTTGATGAGGATGTTGGGAAGTCAGGACTTTCACACTCTGGGATGGGAATACTAAATGACACAACCACTTTTTAAAAAAAATCTGGCAGTTCCTCAAAAAGTTCTGCTTGAGTTATTATTCAAATCAGCAATTCCAGTACTATGTATATACCCAAGAATGATGAAAACATGTCCACACAAGAGCTTGTACACAAATGTTCATGGTATTATAATGGCTAAAAGGTAGAAACATGGCACATGTTCATTCACTGAAGAATAGACAAACAAAATGCAGTAGATTCAGGTAGCGCAATATTATTCAGCCATAAAAAGGAATGAAGTTCTGGCACAGAGAAACCCTGAAAACATGCTAGGTGGAAAAAGCCAGACACAAAAGGTCGCTTGTGAAATTCCATCGCGATGCAGTGTCTAGATGAGACAAAATCCGTAGAGATGGAAGGTGGATGGGTGGCTGCCTAGGGCTAATGGGGAGGGAGAGGGATGGAAGTGAGGGTTGATAACTAAAGGGTTACAGGATTTCTTTTGTTGTAATAAAGATCCTAGATTGTAGTGAAAACCATTGAACTGTGCGCTTCAGATGGTTGCATTGTGGTATATGAGTTATATCTCAAAGCTATTAAAAAATGAACTCACGAAAAAGTGCGCACCGATGGTTGCGGGCTCTCGAGCTAAGGAGAGGCCTCCCGCAGGCTCCCGTGAGTGCAGAGGCTGACACCCCAGCCCAGAGCTCACGATATCTCGGGACTTGGGGCAGTGGGGACGGTCAGGAGCCTGTGCTAGAAATGTCCTAGTTGTCCCTTCTCAAGCAGGAATCAGTGGACCTTGTTCAGTGGCTGCCTTTATCATGCTGGGCTGCTTCTGTCACCGCTTCCTCTGCCCTTTCCCGTTACGCAGTGCCGGCTTCTCCCAGCGCCTCTGTCCTAAGACAGAGAATTTGCCCAGTGTGGTCCGTTGCCCTTCGGCAGGCCCTTTCGCAGTGCACCTTCCCCTTGCTGCCTCTCTGCACCCTCCTTGCCTTTCCCCTGGAGGGGCTTTCCTGCAAGTCATGCACCCACCATGGCTGCCATTCCCAAAGACTCTGACAAAGAAGCCCTAATGCTTCTCCCTGGGCCAGCCGTCATCTTTGCAGCCTCATAGAAAAGCCATCCCGAGCATCACATTGGAGACACCCTCCCATAGGCTGGTTGGGTTCGGAACTGAGAGTCAAGGATTTTCTTTCCCCATGTTCTCTGTGCTTCTCACTTGCAGGGGAGCCTGGACGGGACCCCCTATGTCTCTGAGCAGTAGCTTGTACACCCATAACATGCAGAGAATAACAGTATTCTCTGCATGTTATTTCAGCAATAACTTGGTGAGTCGTCTCTTCACTTTCTGGGTCATTTCTTTTTCATATTTATACTACATACTCCCAGGTTCTTGCAGGATTTGATATTGCTTAATATCGGCCCGAGCCCACCTACCTTAGTACCGGACAAGATGAAAAAGCGTGTTGTAAACTGTACGGGAAGGCCAGTCTCTGGGGGTCCCTCTGGAACCACACAGACCCTCCTGTCCTCCTGGTGGCCCCAAGCTGGCCCCCAGACTCGGCACCTGGGGATCAATGCTTAGATTTGCTCACCCCAGTCAGTGAAATCCTACCCTGAAAACAGTGCCATCCTCCTTTTCTCCTCATCCCCTGCACCTCTGCCTCAAACCCCAAAACAGCAACATCAGGATAAGAATGAGCAAACATTACACACTGGTGAGACAGTGAAAATAAGAATGTAACCAAAGTCGTGGCTGGGATCCCTTCACACACAGACAGGATAAGTCTTTCCTCGATAATATATGTACTCTGGAAATACTCCAGAATTAAAATTAATTTTTTTAAAATAACTGAGCACATCCCTTATGATCACGTTTTACATCTGTTCCTTCCTAAGAAACCATTTGAGCCCTTCTAGAAAGACCTCACATAGGCTGGATTCATAAACATTCAGGACTGCCTGTCAGAGCTAATATCATGAAACCTGGGTCATTTCTAACCATCTAGAGCATTGCTGGGGAACTGCATGCCTGGCCTCTGTTCAAAGTTATTGTGCTTTTGAAAGCTGAGCACCCTGAGTACCTGAGGGTTGCCTTTTTACAAATGTTCCAAGTGCTTGAGTTTTCCCCATGGAGTATGACATTAATCTTAGGTCCCCGGGGTGATGGGGCATTTGCTGGGAGACAGGCAGGTTCTCCTTTTCCAAGGAAGGTGGCCTTCCAGCTCTGTGTGCCTGCATGTTTATGCTAAGGGGATTATTAAGGAAAGAATAGAATGAAAGATTTATCAGTAAGCTAAGGGCATTGCACTGGGAGGGAAGAGGCCGAACCTGTTTTAACTTTTTCTTATGTGGGAATGAGTTTATCAGGTCCTTTTCCAAGAGAGGTTTTAATGCTGGAGGAATAAGGAGAACAAGTAGGTGTCGGGCACACGAGGGAGCAGGATGGAGTTATCTGAAGCCACCAGTGGCCCTTTCTCCAGTTCTGTTTGGGACATTTTCTGAGAGGGACTTAGTGGCTTAAATGTCAAGGGAAAGAGTTTGCAAGTGAACTGTCTGGGACTGCTTGTCGGCCAAGGTCACAAACACCAGTTCTGATACAAACAATGGTGTACACGTGGGGTCCTTCTTCCCAAGCCCAGCGGTGGCATCCCCTTTCTGCAGGGGCTCACTGTGCTCTTCAGGTGAGGCCAGGCATCCAGCCTGGTAGTGGCAGGTGCTTCCCAGGCTGCAGACTGCATGCTCTGCTGCCTCCTTGTTGGCCGGCCAGGCCTCTGCACTGTGTACACAGTGACCACGGTCACAGCACTGCCTCCCACAGCACGGCCTGTGCCAAGATTAGAGGGAAAGGGGATTCCGTGGGCATGTCAGGTAGGGAAGTGCTGGCTCAGACAGCCCCACAGGTCTCAATCCTCCGTGGTCTCTTGCCAGCAGACGCACTGTTGGTGTGCCACTGTGTGCTGTGAACCACTTTGAGAATCCCAGCCTTGTGCTTCTTCCCAGGAGAATTTTAATCCTGGAATCTACCTTTCCTGGAGCTTCTGCAGAAAGAGGTGCTCCCAGCAGCAAGGTCAAGGCACTGTGGGCTCACAAGGGCTTGGGGGACCCTATACCTTCACTAGAAAAGTAAACACAGCCAACCTCTTTCTTCCATTGGATAGAGCTAGTGTATAGTGGAAGGTAAGGAGACCATCCAATAAGCTGATGGCATCACTGCCAATCAAACTGCTGTCCCCACCAGTCTCCCAATCTGCTCTGAAGCCACGGCTGTGGTGTGGAAATGCAAGGAGGTGATCGTGGCACCACCGGCTTCTAGAGCACAATTGGGCCTTGCTGGGCCACAGAAACCAGATCTGAACTTGCCCCAAAAAGATAAGAGAATATAGAAAGAATGTGGAGTAGCTCCCAAAATTGAAGAGACACCGAAAAGTTGGTCTGGGAGAGAAGATCCCCGAATTGGCTGGAGCAGCTCCTGTGTGCACTCCAAAGGCCACTCTGCTCAGAACCCAGGTTCCTGCAAAGTCCGATCAGTCTTTCTCAGCTCACGTGCTCTCCTGTTGGCCAACAAACGGGAGCATGGTAAAGAAAACCGAGGTGTTCTCACCTCTCACCAGAAGAAGGAAGATGACATGAGACAGGCAGAAACTGTTAAGTCCTATAGAGAGACAGGCTAAGGTCATGATCTAACCAAGACTGAGAAATGAACACTGTCCAACCCATTCTGCTCTCAGCTAGAATGAGAGCAGGCAAGTCTGTTAGCAAGAGGGCTACTGTACTGGAAAATCCCCGTGTACTGGGAAAAGCCAGCCCAACCGGAATGTTACTCTTGGATGGGAACTTTCAACATCAGCAGCTGTGTGATTCTCAAAGCATGAGAGTTTTTTTTCCAAACCCTTCATGACTGGGTGTGGTACAACCTGTTACCAAACCCAGACTTATCCTGGTTATGTTAACCTCAAGATTGTACCAACAGAATCTTCAGTCCCCAGAGTGTAATTTGATCAGGTGTGATGGCTTGGGAAAAAGATAAAAATGGGTGCGGTGGACTCATCAGCTGCTGGTTCAACCCTGTTCACTGGGCCTTCTGCTTCCTGTTGAGAGCTTAGTTTGGGCCCATAAATTCCAGAGAACCATTTTTTTTCTCTCAAAACAATACTTGAAAATGATTATTGTAAAAGTAGAGAATTTTAAAACTCAGAAATTGTATTCTTGCTAAGACGTAAAGTACAGAAGCAGCAGAAAGGTAAAGCTCTTTGGGAATGGGCCAGTTCACTCTTGCTCATCAGCAGTAAGGAGAGAAAGGAGGAAGTGGCTGCTGGCTGTCTCGTGGGTTAGGTCGCCCCACAGTCCCTCTGGAAAGTCGACGTATTCACTGCATTTTACAGATGAAGACTTTGAGACGCTTAGTCATTAAGTAGCTTTCCCAGCTCATTCTGGTAACAACGCAAAACAATGTTTTCCTCCTTTCAATCTTACATACTTTCTGCTTTCTCATTCTCATTTTAAAAACAGTACAGCCTGCTTCTGCCATGGCATTAAAAAGAACCCTTTTGACCAAGGCAGCTCTAAATTGATATCCAAAAGCAGGGCAAGAGAGTCATCAGACAGTACGGTAGTGGCATTTAACTCCGAGTGCTATCAAGGGGAAGCTGGAGTGGTTCCTTTCCCTGGAAGTGAAACTCACAGCCCAAAGGCCCAAAGCTCTGGGATTAAACACTAGAGCAATTTTTCAGAATGCTGTAGTTAGTTGGTTTTCTGGCTTGTTGTTAGTGTTATCTGCACCCATACTAGAAAAGAAATGAAAATTCAGGACATATCTAACATAAGGGGTTCAATATGAAGGTGGTTTCCCAGGAGACCTGGGGAGATTTGGGGTTGAGGCAGTGAGAGGTGCTGACGGGTGCCGTCCTGGACCTCTGAGACAAGCACACTTTCTACCCATGCCTAGCTGACCTTGAACTTGGAGGGGCTGGGAGGGACTCTCAGTCAGACCCCAAGTAACCAGTGATGCAAGTTGCCAGGCAATGGAGAAGGAGAGTTGTGTCTGTGTCCCAGGCCTGAGATGTTCTGGATAAGGAACTAAACCTTTGATACCCATTCAGGAATCAAACCCACAGCTTCTGAAACCTCCATGCTGTCCTCTATGGGTAAGTAATGCATCTACCTGTACCAAGTGCTGCGTATAGACAGGACACCTCCGTCATTCCTGTATGGTCTGTGTGACTCTGTTTCTTTAGTCTTCCCTTTCTTTTTCTTGTTCCTCTTCCCCATAAGGGCAAGGACCTTATCAGTGCTCAATTCAATCAGCAAATACTTGTCAGGAACTTATTTGTAGAACCAAGCTGCCACATGGTGAGTACTCTACAAATATGGAAATCATTGGGTGTGCAGCTTAGTCTCCAGTGCCCAGCAGCGCCTAGAGCTTAGTAGGTCTTAGTAAGTCATTTGAACAGATAAATGGATTGTTTGATACTGGTGGAGGGAATGTGCCTCAGTCATCCCAGAATTGCTCATCTCTGTGGTTAGCAGCATTATGTCGAAAATGAGATTTCATTCCGGTGGCATGAGCATTTACCCATTAGGGGACAGATGTCTGGTCTGGACAGATGCTCCGTTGATGAAGGGGTGGAAATCAGAGGCTGGTTTGGGACCCTGGTGTATGTTGGATTGTCTTCTAGTTAAATCATTCACCCTCTCTAGGTAGAGCCTGTGGTCGACTTTACCCATGCTGTGTCCTACCCGTAGCCTACCTTGACTTCTTCCTCTAGTCCTACTCATTCCACTCTCAGCAGCAGTTTCTGCAGACATATTTTAAATCTTTCCTTTACCTGCTCATGCTTTACAGCAGCCTTTATTGAAATGGATTTGTTTAAAGTTGGAAGCAATAGCAAGATCATCATCTACTTATCATGTAGAGGCAGCAAGACATGCAATTTGTTAGGTTCGGTAGCTAGCCAGAAAAAGAATGAAATGCTCCATCCATTTCACCCAGGGGCAGCTTCACATGGTGGGCATTGAGAGACTGACCTCAGGTCCCCACCTCACCCCTAGCTGCATGCAAACCCACGGGCAAGTTACATGATCTTGCCATCTGTAAACATGGGAAATGAGAACATCTGTCATAGAAGTTTTGAGGAGATGAAGTGAAGTAATGCCTATAAATTCCTTCACCCCAAGTCAGCACTCCGTGAACGCCAGCCAAAACTATCATCACTGCTCAACTACAAAACTATATCGATGATGAACATCAGCCAGCTGTTGGACCCCAACATTTTATGGGTTATCCATTATTTCATAAGACACTCCTCACACACACACATGCGAGCGCGCACACACACATTTTTAATACAATTATAACTACATAATCTAAACCCATGCTGGTATTTTCCAGATAGTAAAAGATTGCGGGCAGGTCCCAGAGTATACTAACATTCCCCTTCTTGTCAGAGCAAGATCGTATAATTTATACGTATTTCAGAGTAAATTGCAACAGCAGAAAAGTCTTGAGTGGTTCATTTCTAACCTCTTGAATGCTTCTGAGCTCTCTACCTGTGAACTTTAGATAGTATCATCAGCAGGATGGGGGTAAGACTAGGGAAGGAAAAAGGATCATGGGAGCATCTCAGCATCATTCAAACCCAAAGATTGGATTTCAGGCTCAGCGCGTGACTAGAGATTTCACAGATGTGCCATGCCCAGGTGGCTCATTACAGACCACTGGAGCCCTGGTAGGGGGAGCGTGAGGAGGTTGCATTTGTGGGTGGATGTGAAAGGCTGGGTCCTGCCAGCACTTCTGTCTGCTAACCTGTATTTGGGTTTAAATACCACTGAAGGAAGGAGCCTGATGAAATTGAAGTACATAATTTCCAAAAGGAATTCCTTACGACATTAAGGGCAGAAATTAGCACTGAGGAGGTAATGAACGTGCCCTGGCCCACACCGTGCACATGGCTCAGTCGTGTTTTCCTTCCACGACTCTTAATCCGCTTCCTGGGAAGAGGATGTTCCCTGGCCAGGGGGAGAGAGCTTTACCCTGAATCATGAGAACAGGGAGGGAAAAACATTTCAGCTGCACCTGCCCAGTGAGTTGTCAGGAAGGACAAAGGGTGATCTGGGGGCAGCACCTCTCAGAGAGCTGATCAGAAGCAAGGCTCAGGCCTCGGGTGATTATTTTCCTGATATGTCTAGTGGCTCTACTGTGCTGAAATCCCCAGGAGACTGGGTAACTGACAGAGTGCTGGGCCCCACTCCCAGAGCTTCTGATTCAGTACATCCAGAGTGAGACCTGGAAACTTACATTTCTAGCTAGGGCTCTGATAGCACTCATGATGCTGGTCCGGGGACTGCATTGAGAACCACCAGCATATAGTAACGAAGGTCCCTTGACATTTTAACTCAGAAAGCATGGTGGAAATCACCAGATTTGGTGAATTGGGTCCCATGACTTGAATCTAACAGCAGATGCAAAAATCCTTCAGTAGAGATAGAGTATGGGGCTTATCTAGGAGGGAAAGGTAGTCGGTTACCTCATCTCCTGAAGACTTCAGGGCCCAGAGCCCAGGCCACTGAGGGGAGAGAGCCACAAAGCAGAGACCTAACCAAGTGGAGATTGAAGGCAGGACTTTTCAGGAGGCTCCAGGCCTTGCATGGCAGAAGCTCTGGTGACTGGAGCTGGGGATGGAAATGAGGCAGCCGGATGCCCTAATTGACAGACAAAGCACTCCCCATTTATCTTCTCTCCGGCATAAATGGATGAATGAAAGGACTCATCACCCTGACTTTATTTCTTACAAAGCAGGAAGGTTTGTGACAACCTGGGAAGCAACGGCCATTTTGTTTTGCAGTTTGCCACAGTCAGGAAAGGAAACCGAGCAGGGTTAAATCTAGATCCCTATGTTTTGAGAAGATATTAATAGAATAAGTAAAGGTCAGAGTAGAGGTAGTTTTGTTCCCACAGCTACAGAAAGTCAATACAGCTCAGCACCTAGGGGAAATCTGGGAAGATTCCATTCTGACTCCATAATCACAACTGACCCAACAAGACATAAGATGGGAGACATACTCAGGACTAGGGGTTCACCCTGGTGGCTCGGGGTGAACCAGATGGAAAGACCCAAGTGCACTGAGGCATGCAGCAATGGGAGGGAGGAAACAGTTTGGAGCTTTAGCAAGCAGCTTGGACCAGACAGCGAGATGTCCGCAAACAGCCCTGCTAAGAAAGGTTCGACAAAGATAACTTTTTGTGGTTGTTTTAAGTTAGCCCTTGAAATAAGGAAAACTGAGAAGGAGATGCCTGTTAAGGCTAAAAGTGACAAAAGGCAAAGTGCAGGTTCACTGCTGCTTTTCAAAAAGGAGAAGGAGGGTAAAGGTAGAAGGCAGAGGTAGAAGAAAGCAGGCAAAGAGCATGGCAGCTCAAGAAAACTAAGGAGGGAACCCTGAGAAGCAGAAGCAGTAGAGTGAGGACTCCAGCAGCCAGGTTCCCATCCCAGCCCCGCTGCTGCCAGCAGGGGACCTGCAGCAGGCCACTCAACCTGTCTGTACGACAGGGGACTGAGAGAGTTCCTACCTCAGAGGGTTGTCATGAGAATGATGCGAGCTAAGAGAAATAAATGGCTCAGGACAGTTCCTGGCACAAAGTAAGAGCTAAATTTGTCATTTTTATGATCACTGTTATGATTTTCTAGAAGTGTCCAAAACCTCATTCCAGGACAAAATCCAATCCAAGATGCTACAGAACTTTACAGCTGTCATCTCTGAGGCTCTGCTGACTGGTTCTGAGAAATCACAGCAGACAAGAGCAGAGCCAGTGGTCTGAGGGCTGGGTCTCAATTTCCCAAACAGATAAATGGCCGGGTCCGAAGAATGCCGTTTCAGAGTGCTGTCAACCCCTGGCACAACTAGAGGATGAGGGATGATTTAGGCAGATGGTTTGCATGCATTTTTGAAAAGAAGGTTGCATGAGCGCCCCAAATGTGTGAGGGTTTAATGAGAACATTCTGCGCCTGTCTGACAGTGTTATTGGGGTGGTGGGTCAGGTCAGCAGAGCACTTAGTAAGCTTCCCATGATATTATTATGGATGAAGCAGGGACACAGATGGCATCTGATGGCTCATCACCCAGGCACTACAGTTCCTAGAGGGTCTGTCTGTGGCTCTGCCTGTACAGCTTGTCAGCAGCCTCCTGTCATGTGACTTCTCTGGGTAGGGCTCCCCAGTGGGGACTGCCATGGGGTCAGGAGACTTCACAGAAATGTGTTGCTATCAAGTGGTAGGACTCGTCTCAGAACGGGGCACTCATTCTGCTCCCCAACCCACTCCTTCTGACTCATGAGACTCAGACTCCCAGTTCTCAGGGTCTGCATGATGTCCTCACAGATCAGACCAAGAAAGAAAATGTGAACTGAAGATTTTATAACTAGCTAAACTATCCTTCGAGTATCAAAGCTTTAGAAAAACAATTTTAAATAGACAAGAGCTGAGGACACTGTATCCATGAGCCCTTCTTGAGGAATTTACCGGAGCAGGAATCAGCAAACTTTTCCAGTGAAAGACAGATATTAAATACTTTAGGCTTTACAAGCCATATAGTCTCTGTCTTAACTACTCAATTCTATTGTAGCACAAAAGCAGCTACAAACAATGTATAAACAAATAGACAGGGCTGTATTCTAATAAAACTGTATTTACCAAGACAAGTATCAGGGAGGATTTGGCCCTCAGGCCATAGTTTGCCAATCCCACTACTATCATGGGATGCCCTTCATCTAACCAAGAGATGACTAGGGTCAGCGGTAAAAGGGCTGATGGTGAGCATCTTAGGATGTTTAATTGTGGAGCTAAGACTAACACAAAGTTAGATACAGGAATGAAAAATAATATGTAAATGTTATATGCTCTGACAAAATGAAAAGAATGCAACTAAAAGCAATAGAAAAAAAGAGTAGAATAAAAGAATAAAAAGAAAGAAAAAACAGAAAAGCAGGAGAATCAAATAATAACATTTGTCGTTGTTTAGAGAGTGGGTGGAAGTCAAGAGATGTCATTAAAAACTGATAAACCAGGTAGTAAAAGATTAGGAAAGAGAGGCAAAGTGCATTTTACAAAGGTATGAATACTTCTGCACCTCCCAACTCTTGTTCACCCTGTTCTCCTTGCCCATAATGCCTTCACCTGTATTCTCCACTTGTACACATTAAAACACAATGTGATACCACTGACACACCCACTAGACTGGTTGAAATAAAAAAGACAGATGATACTATGTTTTGGCAAGGACATGGAGCCATTGGCATTCTCTGTCATTGCTGGTGTGAGTGTAAATTGGCATAACCACTTTGGAAATCTATTTGTCTAAACATACAAATTCTCATGACCCAGAAATTCTACTCCTAGATTGTTTCAAGGTGGGCAGAGCTATACAGACATTCCCCCAAAGTCTGAGGAAGCTGAGAGGCCAAAGAGGCTGACGAATCCAGTTTCTTAGAAAGAAACATTTAATAGGGACTTACAAACAGAAGCCATGTCTGTGCCTCGGGCAGCAGCAAGACAAGATGGTGGATCCCCATGCCATTGTCCCCCAGACCCAGGTCAAGGAATGGTTCAGATGCAATTTGTAGAACAACTGAAGTGTGATAGCATAAGGTTGTTTGACCTAAGAGCACAATTTATGGTATGTACCTGCTTTTACACAAGCAACGGTAGATAAATTGGAATCTCGGAGGCCTTCCTGGAACTAGAGTTAGTCAGTTAAGCCAACATGGCGGATAAGCATTCAAGATGGAGTTGCTTTAGCCTCCCATTTAAGATGCAGTTGCTTTAGCTTCCACATAGCTGTATGCCAGCAAGTCGTACAAGACATGTACAAGAATGTTCAGAACAGTGCTAGTCATAAGAGGCCAAAACCTGAAACAACCCAAATGCGCACCCACGGTACAATGGATGGATTGTGGTCTAGTCATACAATGAAATACGACACAATGATGAAAATAAACTATTGTTCTACAAAACTTGGATCAATCTCACAAATAAGCTAGACACAAAAGACAAGAGTGCCTGCTCTGTGAGTTCATTTATATAAAGTTGAAGAACACGCCAAACAAACCTGTGATGGTAGGAGTCGGAATTGTTGGGGGAGGCTCATAACTGAGTATGAGGAGGCCTTCTGAGGTTCTGGTCACGTTCCTTTTCATGATCTGAGTTGTAGTTACAAGCCTTGCTTTGTGAAAATTTCATCAAGCTGTATACTTACAATTTATATACTTTTATGTATTTATGTGATACTTGAATAAAACTATCAAAAATCATTGGAGTAAAACAAAAACAAAAGCCTTTAGATACCAAAAAATAAATAAACAGTAAAGAAATAACATCTAAAAAACACAGAAAACACGATAAAATATACACAGTAATTATAATTAAATACTACTACAAAGTTGAGATCAAGTGTATTGGAATTGGCCTAGCTTACTGGTTAAAAGAAAGATTTTCTTTTTCTGAAAGAAAAGGCGTGGTGGCTCACGCCTGTAATCCCAGCACTTCAGGAGGCCGAGGTGGGCAGATCACCTGAGGTCAGGAGTTTGAGACCAGCCTGGCCAATGTGGTGAAACCCTGTCTCTACTAAAAATACAAAAAAATTAGCTGGGCGTGGTGGCGAGCGCCTATAATCCCAGCTACTGGGGAGGCTGAGGCAGGAGAATTGCTTGAACCCTGGGGGTGGAGGTTGCAGTGAGCCAAGATCACGCCACTTCACTCCAGCCTGGGCAAAAGAGTGAAACTCTGTCTCAAAAAAAAAAAAAAAAAAAAAAAGAAGAGAAAAAGATTTTCAAATTGGCTCACCAAGACCCAACTATATGCTGTATGCAAAAAAACACACCTAAAAGAAACCGATTCAAAAAGGCTAAAAATAAAGGTATTCCAGGGAAGCGAAAACAGTAAGAGAGCAGAGGTAGCAATCCTAACTTTAGACAAAATAGACTTCAAGCCAAAAAGCATTAAATGTGACAAGGAAACTTACATTAAAAGTCTTAATTTATAATGAAGATATAACAGTTATGAATATTTATGCTTCAAATAACACAGCAGCCATTTGTATAAAGTATAAACTACAGGAGATACAGAGAGAAATGTATCGGCTATAGGAGACAACATTAGCATACCACTCTCAATCCAAGACCGATCTCCCTGACTGTGTGATGCTGAGCAGGTTACTTCACAGGAGCTCCCCCCTTATCTAATTGGGAATCAAGTGAAGACTAAAGCACACAACATCTGGCATATAGAAGGGTCCAATTAGTGTGGTTCTTATTGTTTATTTACTTGAAGCAGGTCACATTGCAACTAGACATGTATTTGTCAAGGCCACGTGCTAAGGAAACATTGACCGGCAGGGAACATCCAAAGCAGGGGAGTGGGGTGGAGGGACTGTAGCCTGGACACTGCTGCCTCTTAAGGAACAGCTGAAGGGCTACATGCATAGGCAGAAAGAAGACACAAGGGATACATAGGAGGACTTTTGGAAACCTTGCCCCAGTGCCTTCACAAATGTAAAGCATCGTCACTAGAGAACAAGCATACCCAACAGGCTAGTGGGTCAGGCATGGCCGGGTCATAGTGTGATGAGATCCCCATCATGGAGAGATCCAAGCACTCCTCCCTGGCCCTCTGAATGATGTTGCTCAACACTTTGGATCCAGGACTTCCATTTGTACCCTGTGGAAATCATCCAAAATATGGACAAAATGGGCACCTACCCAAATGGCCAAGTATGCACTGGTTCAGTAATGTATGGCTCTATCTATACGACAGAGTAATATGCAAGCATTAAAAAGTTAATCTTTAGCACTTTGGGAGGCCAAGGTGGGAGGACTGCTTGAAGCCAGGAGTTTGAGACCAGCCAGGGCAACAAAATGAGACAACATCTCTACAAAAAAAATTTTTTTAATTAGCCAGTTACAGTGACATGTGCTTGTAGTCCCAGCTATTTGGGAGGCCGACGCAGGAGAATTGCTTGAGCCCAGGAGTTCGAGGCTGTACTGAGCTGAATTGCACCACTGCCCTCCAGCCTGGGTGACAGAGCAAGACCCCATCTCAACAACAACAACAAAAAAAATCAACCTTTAGAAAAGATTTTTGATTGCATAGGAATTGCTTCTGCTATCAATAGCGATGCACAGTATACAATGATTTGTGGTATGACATCAACATCAAAGGAAGATGTTTAGGAAAGAATACTAGGATCATGTGTGTCCTTTGGTTCTCTCGCTATTTTTTGTACTTTCCAGATTTTCTACAATGTGCATGAATTATATTTATAAGTTCTACTAAGCAGAAAATACGGCAATAGAAGAGATAAACTAAAGTGAGAGAGAATAGCCCAAGATGCCCTGGAGATCAGCGCAAAGATCATTTTTGTAAGCTCCAGGTCACTTGTCAGTTTTCTTCGTAGAGAACCATGGAATTTAATTAAATTTAGAAGACATTCATGAGGTCCTTAAGAAGCACAAGGCTCTGTGCTAGAGTCTGACTTTCAGAAGAGATAGGGAGAAGGCAAGGACTTGGGCAAGGACCACCCACAGCAAGATGTGACCAGGGCTTTGTGGATGAAGAGAGGAAATCTGGACTCTGAGTGGCCCCAAATACAGTTATTTCACCAGGGAGTGGGATATTCTCTACAATTCTGTAAATAAAATTTTCTTGGCCGGGCAAAGTGGCTCACACCTGTAATCCCACCACTTTGGGAGGCCAAGGCAGGCAGTTCACCTAAGGTCAGGAGGTTCGAGACCAGCCTGACCAACGTGAAACCCCATCTCTACTAAAAATACAAAAAAAAAAAATTAGCCCTGCATGGTGGCAGGCACCTGTAATCCCAACGACTCTGGAGGCTGAAGCAAGAGAATCACTTGAACCCAGGAGACAGAGGTTGCAGTGAGCGAAGATCACACCACTGCACTTTATCCTGGGCAACAAAAGTGAAACTCCTTCTCAAAAAAAAAAAAAAAATTATTTTGTTCACCTAAAAACAAAAGTTGACAAGGGAAAACATCACAAAACTTGGTTCAACAAGACTTGATGGAAGAGTCTCTTTTCTCAGGGTCTTGAAGGCAGAATGGCAGCCAGCCAGTCTCCTGTGTGCCTCTTGCTGGGAAATCCTTAAAGCCTGATTAGACAGAAACATCTTTGCAGAACAGACCCTTAGGAAACTGTTTTTGAAAATTCAAGAAGAAGCAGTGCTCTGGTGAAAATAGATCACGTGACAAGATACTTGCTGAGCAAAAGTCTCAAAAGTATATGGATGAGTGAATGCCATCAGCTTCATACAGCCAGAAATAAAATGAATCTCCTTCCTTTCTGCTTGGAAGGCTTACGGACATGGTTTCTGTAGCTCATTAGCTATTAAAATTATTAACAAATTATTATTTTCAGTTGAAAGTGGTTATGGTATTCATTATTCCTCCCATGCCAAGACTCTCTGTAATTTACTCAGAACATGAATTATCCAAAGCAATCCAGAGTTTCTAAATAGTTTTGGACCAGGTTCACTGCCTTTGGCTCAGCAAACCTGTCAGGGCTGGGTGGCTAAAGGTCTCCGTTACATAATTTACTGGTAACTTAATTGAGACTAATTACCGTGTCTCATTTGCCTGCCTGAAGAACATCTGCCCAGCAGCTGCTGTAACTGCGTTTGGTTGGGGTGTTTGAATCTTTTTGTGATGTGAAATAAAGGGCATGAACATTTTAATGTAGACTTATCCCACTGTCACTTTTTATAGGAAACTGCTGGTTGTTTTATTGGCCAGCAACATTAATACGAACTTTCTCTCCAGTGTGCCAGAGCCGAGGTTTAGGGTGGACTCAGCACACGCTGCCTTAGTGGGGTCCACCGCCGAGGAGGAGGTGGGGGCTGTGGCTAAGTCAGCGCATGGGGGTGTGGTGTACGCAGCTCCTGGACTTCTCTGTGATATGGCTGCTGGGGGCCTGCGTCCATCCAGAAGGGGACACTGGGTGATAACACATTGACCGTATAGGATCAATCGTTGGCACATCCACGTGAGAAACAAATGAGTTTCAACCCATTTCACAGATGGAAAAACTGAGCCCGGGGAAGTTTAGTAGCCAAGGTCGACAAAGACTTAGCCTGGGAGCCCAAACTAGATCTTAGCCTCTTGACTCCTAGAAGTACCCAAGCCATAGCAAGGTCAGGATAGTCTTGGCAGGAACGGTATCATTTAGGCCATTTGGAGAGCCTCAGATGAGCCAGCAGTGGAAGAGAGAACATCTAGGACCTGTGGAGGAGCAGTGCTTGACATTGGCCAACTGAGAAATGAGGAGGGCGTGCAGGCAGAGGGACCGGTGCCAGTATGTCTGAGTGAAGGAACAGCCAACAGCCTGGGAGGGAGGAGCACGTGTGGCTGGCCAGGGCCAGGGCGACAAGGCTTGTTCCCCTTACCTTCATCTACCCTGGTACTTCTTTCTCTTAGTCCAGAGTCTTACTTTTGTTTCTCTGCATATATTCCTGAAAACAGCTGCAATCCTTGGGTGGCACTATGAAGGAGCGTGGACTGAATGAATGAGTAAATCATCAGACTGGCTGGGACCGGAATGCTGGGCTCAGGATATGGAAGGCATTAGGTACTAGGGAGCCATCGAAAGTTTCAGACTGGAGCTGTGGCAGAGAAGCATAGGTTACTTGGAAGGGAAAAGAGATTACATGTTTGTTTTTGAGGAGGCAGTGCAGTTAGGAGACTGTTATGGCACCCTAGCGAAGGGTGGCCATGGATATGGGGAGGGGAAGGCAGATTTGAGATCCTTCGTGGTGGTTGGCTTGGTGGGACTTAGTGGTTGCTTGAACGTGGCACAGAGAGCAGTCCAAGATGACCCCCAGATCCTAACCCTGTATGTCTGGTCTTTGGAAAGGAAGTGGCCACTAGGCTTCAGTGATGGGGACTAGCAGAGTGGTCTGTGACACGCACACCCACCCAGAACCACAGGCCTGGTGGGACTCCGTGCTATCCTCTAGGCTGGTGAACACATCGGCCTGAAGCCTCCCAGGTGGAGAGTCAGGGGTCTCCTATGCCCTGTTCCCTAGTATCTGAAGGAACGTGGCATAGATAAGGTCCTCAAACAGTTATTTGTAAGTGAGCCATGAGAGGAAAGAAGCCACAGACTGAACCAAGGAAAGAGCCAAGCTAGCTTAGAAAGTGGGGGAGGAAGGAGATAGAGAAGTGGAGGGGAGAACAGCGAAGCTCCCAGCGCTGGAGAAGCCCAGGAGGAAGCAGGCGAAAACAAGGAGGAGAGGCTGCCAGTGACAAAGTTGTCATCTGTACTAAAGATGATTATGACACGTCATGGTCTCCAAACACCCTTAGTCACTTGAGTCAGTGCATGGAGATAGACACAGCCGAACGCCAGCCACTGGGTCAGGATGGGTGCCCTGGGCCTCAGCCGTCTCCACATGGCTCTAGCCTGGATGTCTGTTGCCCCTGGGAAACCTCTTTTCAAGTTCACCATGAACATGGACTTTATAAGCCATAACTACCAGGGTCACTGCTTCTAACTTAGCAGCAGCATGTTGAGAGGCACCAGGAACTCAAAATAGACCCACGGAGGGTCACCTTGCAGCTTGTTGTCAGGGGCCTGGCTGGCTCCTGATGGCTCTGGGGGAGTCAGGGAGTGAGCCTGCAGCTTGCAGTTAAAGGTAGTTGCGGGTGGGGATTCAGGCAGAGCTGTGAATTCCCTTGCTCGTAAAGCTGCATGCCAGAGCCCCAGGCAGCCAGCTCAGTCCTGTTGGAGCCCTGCCTCTGGCCCTTCGAATACAGTTGCTGAGGGAGCGCTTCCCCTGTGTCCCCCTTACAGGACAAGCAGAGCTGCCTCACTCAGACTGCTGAGCACCTCCCTACCTTGCCCCAGGACATTTTCTGAGAGCCTTGTGAAATTCTGAATATTTTCATGTCCAAAGTGGAGCAGCAGCGGGGGTGGAATGCTGGGGAGGTCTGCTTGTGTGTTTTCACATTGAATAATTTTGTGGGGCCGGGCAGCTGGGCCAGCTGGGCAGGGACTCCCGCTGGTGTTAATCAGTCCCCTGGGTGTTTTCTGCAGCCTACTTGGTTCAGGACTTTGGTGTTTATTTCTGATGGGTACCATTCCGACTGCTGTCCTGGGAAAACTATGCCGCGTCATTATGCTTTGGGAGTCTTTTTTTTCCAAATCTTAGGACAAGATGCTTGGGGCTAACCTGTTAAGTTAGCATGTGTGAGTAGTAGGAATTTGGTGATCAAAACAAAGAAAGCAATGACAAGGACCCGTGTGCAGGCCAGTGGTGCAGAATCATCTCCAGGTGTGAGCTGGAGGGAGATGGGCATCTGCCTGTTGGAGCTTAGGCTCAGAACCACGGCAGCTGCTGCTTCAGGATAGGAAAGTGTAAAGTGCTAGACCAGAGGCCGCAGGGCCAAATTCCACAGCAGATGTAGCTTGGCCCACACAGGCGTCTTAAGGTTTTAGGATTCATTTCCAACATTTTTAAATCAGGAGATTGCAGTAAGACTCTGGATTTTCAGCCTTACTTTTAAAAATGAACGGCGTGGCAATATTTGGCCTCAGTGGGCTGGAGCGCAGGTGTGGTCATACGGCTGGGTAGCACGTGTTCAGTTGCCCGTGGTCTCGACCACTCACTGCAGCCAAGGTCGGTTAGTACATACCAGCCTGACTATAGCTTCTGTAATTATTTTTCTTATAAAAATTTTCATGGTACACAAAAGTACCGAGATTAACTAATAAACACGTCTCCACTTCCCAGTTTTAACAAATCTTTACAATCGCTGTATTCATTTCACATCAGTTAAGTCATAATATGTTACAGATACGTTGGAAGTCCTTTTTGACCCTCCCTGGTCCCGTTCTCCTCCTTTCCCCTGTTGGTATGTATGCATCTCATCCCACCCAAATTTTCAAACTTGCACTATATATGTATATATCCACAAACAGAAGAGAGTATTGTTTGTTGTGTCTTAAACAGTCTCTTACGGTATGTACATCTGTCTTGCCCCTGGGAACTCGCCGTGTTGGTGCTGTAGCTCTGGTGCATTCGTTTTCTATATGATTTCATCTTACACATTTATTCATTCTGCCATCGATGGACACGTAGGTGGATTGCCATTTGAGGTTTATACAATTATGGAGTGAATGTCGTTTTCTGGTTTTCTTGGGCATATGTGTAAGAAACTGTATCCCTAGAAGTGGAATAAGGCATAGGTTATACATAACTTGAGCTTTACTCCAAAGGGGTTACCTGTAGATAGCATCCCACCAGTACCATGTGAGAACATTTCTCCCATCATGGCCAAATGTGGCTTAGTCACATATTTTAGTGTTGTCAGTCCGATGGATGTGAAAGGGCACGTCCTCGTTTGGTTTTTAAATTCCCCTGCTCTGTGGTGAGGTTGAATATTTTCAGATGTTTGGGGGATGTATTAGTCTGTTGTCACATTGCAAAGAACTACCTGAGACTGGATAATGTAAAAGAGAAGAGGCTTCATTGGCACACAATTCTGCAGGCTGTACAGGAAGCACAGCTGGAGAGGCCTCAGGAAACTTACACTCATGGCAGAAGGCAAAAGAGAAGTAGGCACTTCCTACCTGGCTGGAGCAGGAGGAAGAGAGAGAAGTGGGAGGTGGTTCACGCTTCTAAGCAACTAGATCTCCTGAGAACTTACTCAGTATCACGAGAACAGCAAAGGGGAAATCCTCCCTATGATCCAATCACCTCCCACCAGGCCCCTCCTCCAACACGAGGAATTACAATTTAGCATGAGGTTTGGGTGAGGGCCCAGAGCCAACCCATATCAGGAGATACTTATATTTCTTCTTAAGTGATTTTTTTCTTTTATTGTTTGCCCATTATCTGATTAGGCAATTTGTCTTCTCTTAGTTGATTTGTATGTTCAGCTTTACAAAAGAAAAGAACGCTGACACAGGCTACAACACAGATGCACATTGAGGACATTATGCTAAGTGAAATAAGCCTGTCACAAAAGGACAATACTGTATGATTCCGCTTATATAAGGCATCTAGAGTAGTGAATTCACAGAAACAGAAAGTAGCAGGGTAGTTGCCAGGGGCTAGGGAGAGCAGGAAATAGGGAGTTATTGTTTAGTGGGCACAGAGTTTCAGTGTAGGAAGATGAAAAGCTTTAAATATGGATGGTGTTGGTGTCTATACAATAATTTGAATATACTTAATGTCACTGAACTGTACAGCTTACAAATGGGTTTGATGGTAAATTTCATTATGTATGTTTTACCACAACAAAAAAAACACACATAATGAAATACCACTTCACACCTACTAGCATGACTATAATCAAAAAAGACATAACAGGAAGTCTGTGTGATGATGGTGATAGTCTAGAACCTGCAAGAACAAGCCAGCAACCCCAAGAGGACTCACAGACCCACTGAAGGAAGCAGACTGCTCCTGCAGGACCCGGGAGACACTCCAAGTGAGTGCCCAAACTGTGGAAGTGGGAAAGGGAGAGCATCCTCTCCCAAACATACACCCCCTGGAGAAAATGAAGGTCTGTTTTCGGGGGAAGTTTCCATCCTTACGTGGAGCTGAGTTAGTTTAGAGAGTCGAGTGAAATACAGAAGTAGAGGAAGCAGTGGGAAAGGCCCTGGGAGCTCCCTGGGTCCCCAAGCAGGCCATTCCTGCCTGGCACCACAGGGATCCATCAGGAGGGAGGCCAGAGGAGAGGCTGAACACCACAGGGAGAAGGAAGTCTCCAGCTGAACTATGTAATAATTTGAACCGGGCAAGAAGCCTCCTGGCCAGAACTTGTGGGGAGGGCACAAATCCAGTGTGCAGATTCCACAGGTTGGGGCAGAAACAAGCCCTTTTCTTTCACAGCTGGGAGGCAGATAGCCTGGGGCAAGTTCTCAAGCCCAGCTTGCCCACTGCCTGGAAATAGACTCCGGGCTGTTGAGGGGGCACGTTGGGAGTGAGACCAGCCCTTTGGATTGCGTGGGAGCTGGGTGAGGCCTGTGACTGCCGGCTTTCCCCCACTTCCCTGACAACCTGCGTGACTCAGCAGAGGCAGCCATAACCCTCCTAGGTACACAACTCCATTGACCTGGGAACCTCAATCCCATCCCCCATAGCAGCCACAGCAAGACCAGCCCAAGGAGAGTCTGAGCTCAGACGCATCCACCCCTGCCCACACTTGAATGGGCCTTCCCTATCCACCCTGGTAGCTGCAGACAAATGGCATATAATCTTGAGGGTTCTAGGGCCCCACCCGCCACTGATCCCTCTCCATACTACCATAGCTGGTGCTCTCTGGAAAGCGTCACCTCCTGGCAGGAGGCCAACCAGCACAAAAATAGAATACTAAACCACCAAAGCTAAGAACCCTCACAGAGTCCATTTCACTCCCCTGCCACCTACACTGGAACGGGTGCTGGTATCTACAGCTGAGAGACCCATAGATGGTTCACATCACAGGACTCTGTGCAGACAAGCCTCAATACCATCCTGGAGCCGGGTAGACTTGCTGGGTGGCTAGACCCAGAAGAGAGACAGCAATCACTTCAGTTCGGCTCACAGGAAGCCATATCCATAGGAAAAGGGGGAGAGTACTCCGTCAAGGGAACACCCCATGGGACAAAAGAGTCTGAACAACAGCCTTCAGCCCTAGGCCTTTCCTTTGACAGAGTCTACCCAAATGAGAAGGAAGTAGAAAACCACCTCTGGTAATATGACAAAACAAGTCTCTTTAGTACCCCCCAAAAACTCACACTAGTTCACCAGCAGTGGATCCAAACCAAGATGAAATCTCTGATTTACCTGAGAAAATATTCAGGAGGTTAGTTATTAAGCTAATAAAGGAGGCACCAGGGAAAGGCAAAGCCCACTGCAAGGAAATCCAAAAAACGATACAAGAAGTGAAGGGAGAAATATTCAAGGAAATAGATAGCATAAAGAAAAAACAATCAAAACTTCAGGAAACATTGGACACACTTATAGAAATGCAAAATCCTCTGGAAAGTCTCAGCAATAGGATTGAACTAGTAGAAGAAAGTAATTCTCAGAGCTCGAAGACAGGTCTTTGAATTAACCCAATCCAACACAGACAAGAATAAGAAAGTATGAACAAAGCCTCCAAGAAGTCTGGGATTATGTTAAACAACCAAAGCTAAGAATAATCAGTGTTCCTCAGGAAGAAGAGAAATCTAAAAGTTTGGAAAATATATTTGAGGGAATAATGGAGGAATACTTCCCCAGCCTTGCTAGAGACCTAGACATCCAAATACAAGAAGCACAAAGAACACGTGGGAAATGCATCGCAAAAAGATCATCACTTAGGCACATTGTCATCAGGTTATCTAAAGTTAAGATGAAGGAAAGAATCTTAAGAGCTGTGAGACAGAAGCACCAGGTAACCCATAAAAGAAAACCTATCATATTAACGGCAGATTTCTCAGCAGAAAACCTACAAGCTAGAAGAGATTGGGGCCCTATCTTCAGCCTCCTCAAACAAAACAATTATCAGCCAAGTATTTCGTTTCCAGCAAAAGTAAGCATCATATATGAAGGAAAGATACAGTCTTTTTCAGACAAACAAATGCTGAGAGAATTCGCCACTACCAAGCCACCACTACAAGAACTGCTCAAAGGAGCTCTAAATCTTGAAACAAATTCTGGAAACACATCAAAACAGAACCTCTTTAAAGCATAAATCACACAGGACCTTTAAAACAAAAATACAAGTTAAAAAACAAAAAGAAAAACAAAAAAAAAGCAAGGTACACAGGCAACAAATAGCATGACAAATGCAACGGTACCTCACATCCCAATACTAACATTGAATGTAAATGGCCTAAATGCTCCACTGAAAAGATACAGAACCACAGAATGGGTAAGAACTCACCAACCAACCATCTGCTACCTTCAGGAGACTCACATAAACTAAAGTAAAGGGGTGGAAAAAGGCAATTCATGCAAATAGACAGCAAAAGCGAGCAGGGGTAGCTATTCTCATACCAGACGAAAAAAAACTTTAAAGCAGCCACAGTTAAAAGCTACAAAGTGAGACATCATATAATGGTAAAAGGCCTTGTCCAACAGGAAAATATCACAATCCTAAACATATATGCACCTAACACTGGAGCTTCCAAATATATAAAACAATTACTAATAGACCTAAGAAATGAGATAGAGAGCAACACAATAACAGTGGGGGACTTCAATACTCCACTGATAGCACTAGACAGTTCATCAAGACAGAAAGTCAACAAAGAAATAATAGATTTATGCTATACCTTGGAACAAATGGACTTAAAAGATATATACAGAAGATTTCACCCAACAACTGCAGAATACACATTCTATTCAACAGCTTGTGGAACTTTCTCCAAGACAGACCATATGGTAGGCCATAAAATGAGCCTCAATAAATTTAAGAAAATTGAAATTATATCAGGCACTCTCTCAGACCACAGTAGAATAAAACTGGAAATCAACTCCAAAAGGAACCTTCAGAATCATGCAAATACATGGAAATTAAATAACCTGCTCCCGAATGAGCATTGGGTCAAAAAGGAAATGAAGACGGAAATTTAAAAATTCTTAGAACTGAACGACAGTAATGACACAACCTGTCAAAATCTCTGGAATACAGCAAAGGCAGTGATAAGAGGAAAGTTCTCAGCCCTAAACATCTACATCAGAAAGACTGAAAGAGCACAGACTGATATTCCAAGGTCACACCTCAAGGAACTAGAGAAACAAGAACAAGCCCAGCAAAAGAAAGGAAATAACCAAGATCAGAGCAGAACTAAATGAAATTGAATTTAAAAAAAGATAAACAAAAAGCTGGTTCTTTGAAAAGATAAATAAAATTGGTAGACCTTTAGCAAGACTAACCAAGAAAAGAAGAGAGAAAATCCAAATAACCTCATTAAGAAATAAAATAGGAGATATTACAACTGATACCAGTGAAATGTGAAAGATTATTCAAGGCTACTATGAACATCTTTATGTACATAAACTAGAAAACCTAGAAGGGATAGATAAATTCTTGGAAAAATACAACCCTTCTAGCTTAAATCAGGAAGAATTGCATACCCTGAACAGACCAATAACAAGCAGCGAGATTGAAATGGTAATTTAAAAGTTACCAACAAAAAAAAGTCCAGGACCAGACAGATTCACAGCAGAATTCTACCAGACATTCAAAGAAGAATTGGTACCATTCCTTGTGACACTATTCCACAAAATAGAGAAAGAAAGAACCCTCCCTCATTCATTGTATGAAGCCAGCATCACCCTAATGCCAAAACCAGGAAAGGACATAACCAAAAAAGAAAACTACAGACCGATATCCTTCATGAACATAGATGCTAAAATTCTTAACAAACTACAAGTTAACTGAATCCAACAACATATCAAAAAGATAATCTACCATGATCAAGTGGATTTCATACCAGGGATGCAGGGATGGTTTAATATACACAAGTCAATAAATGTGATACACCACATAAATAGAATTTAAAACAAAAATCACATGATCATCTCAATAGATGCAGAGAAAGCATTTGACAAAATCCCGCATCACTTTATGATTAAAACTTTCAGCAAAACCGGCATGCAAGGGACATACCTCAATGTAGTAAAAGCCATCTATGACAAACCCACAGCCAACACAGTACTGAATGGGGAAAAGTTGAAAGCTTTCTGTCTGAGAATTGGAACAAGACAAGGATGCCCACTCTCACTACTCCTCTTCAACATAGTACTGGAAGTCCCATCCAGAGCAATCAGACAAGAGAAAGAAATAAAGGGTATCCAAATTGGTAAAGAGGAAGTCAAACTGTCACTGTTTGCTGACAGTATGGTCGTTTACCTAGAAAACCCTAAAGACTCCTCCAGAAAGCTCCTAGAACTGATCAAAGAATTCAGCAAAGTTTCCAGAAACAAGATTAATGTACACAAATTGGTAGCTCTACCATATACCGAAAGCGACCAAGCAGAGAATCAAATCAAGAACTCATCCCCTTTTACAATAGCTGCAAAAAAATAAAATGCTTAGGAATATACCTAATCAAGAAGGCAAAAGACCTTTACAAGGAAAACTATAAAACACTGCTGAAAGAAATCATAGATGACACAAACAAATGGAAACACATCCCATGCTCACATATGGGTAGAATCAATATTGTGAAAATGACCATACTGCCAAAAGCAATCTACAAATTCAATGCAATTCCCATCAAAATACTGCTATCATTCTTCACAGAGTTAGAAAAAACAATTCTAAAATTCGTATGGAACCAAAAAAGAGCCTGCATAGCCAAAGCAAGATTAAGCAAAAAGAACAAATCTGGAGGCATCACACTACCTGATTTCAAACTATACTATAAGGCCATAGTCACCAAAACAGCATGGTACTGGTATAAAAATAGGCACATAGATCAATGGAACAGAATAGAGAACCCAGAAATACACCCAAATACTTACAGCCAACTGATCTTCGACAAAGCAAACAAAAACATAAAGTGGGGAAAGAACACCCTTTTCAACAAATGGTCCTGGGATAATTGGCTAGCCACATGTAGGAGAATGAAACTGGATCTTCATCTCTCACCTAATAACAGAAATCGACTCAAGACGGATTAAGGACTTAAATCTAAGACCTGAAACTATAAAAATTCTAGAAGATAATGTTGGAAAAACCCTTCTAGAAATTGGCTTAGGCAAGGATTTCATGACCAAGAACTAAAAAGCAACCGCAATGAAAACAAAGATAGTTGGGACTTAATTAAACTAAAGAGCTTCTACATGGTGAAAGGAACAGCAGAGTAAACAGACAACCCACAGAGTGGGAGAAAATCTTCACAATATATACATTTGACAAAGGACCAATATCCAAAATCTACAATGAACTCAAAACAATAAGAAGAAAAACAATTGCATCAAACAGTGGTCAAAGGACATGAATAGACAATTCTCAAAAGAAGGTATACAAAAGGCCAACAAACATATGAAAACAATGCTCAGCATCACTAATGATCAGGGAAATGCAAATCAAAACCACAATGCGATACCACCTTACTACTGCAAGGATGACCATAATCAAAAAATCAAAAAAACAGTAGATGTTGACATGGATGCCGTGATCAGGGAACACTTCTACACTGCTGGTGGGACTGTAAACTAGTACAGCCACTATGGAAAACAGCATATAGGTTCCTTAAAGAACTGAAAGTAGAACTACCATTTGGCCCAGCAATCCCACCACTGGGTATGTACCCAGAGGAAAAGAAGTCATTATACAAGAAAGATACTTGCGTGTTTGTAGCAGCACAATTCACAATTGCAAAATCTTGGAACCTACCCAAATGCCCATCAGTCAACAAGTGGATAAAGAGACTGTGGTATATTTATATGATGGAATACTACTTGGCCATAAACAAGAATGAATTAATGGCATTTGCAGCAACCTGAGTGAGATTGGAGACTGTGCCTCAGTTTCCTCACCTATAGAATGGATCTTTATAGGATCAATGCAAGGATCAAATAAGTTGAATCATATAAAGTGCTTAGAACATTGCCTGGCACATAGGAAGCTCTGAAAAAGGCTTAGCTGGTATAATAACTAGAGAATCTATTTTAGAAATACTTTCCCTTAAACCATATTTTATAATAGCAAAGTGTTGAAAACCTTCCTGCCTGCCTTTGTTCTCTCCTTTCCTTCCTTTCTTCTTTTCCTTTCCTCATTCCTCCCTTTCTTCTTTCCTTTCCTCCTTCCTTCCCTCCCTCCCTTCTGTCCTTACTGCCTTTTCTTCTCTCCCTCCCGTCCCTCCTCCTCTCCTTCCCTCCCTCCCTCCCTCCCTCCCTCCCATCCCTCCTTTCCTTCCCTCCCATCCCTCCTTTCCTTCCCTCCTTCCCTCCCTCCCTCCCATCCCTCCTTTCCTTCCCTCCCTCCCATCCCTCCTTTCCTTCCCTCCCTCCCTCCCATCCCTCCTTTCCTTCCCTCCTTCCCTCCTTTCCTTCCCTCCTTTCCTTCCCTCCCTCCCTCCCTCCCATCCCTCCTTTCCTTCCCTCCCATCCCTCCTTTCCTTCCCTCCCTCCCTCCCATCCCTCCTTTCCTTCCCTCCCTCCCTCCCTCCCATCCCTCCTTTCCTTCCCTCCCTCCCTCCCTCCCTCCCATCCCTCCTTTCCTTCCCTCCCTCCCATCCCTCCTTTCCTTCCCTCCCATCCCTCCTTTCCTTCCCTCCCATCCCTCCTTTCCTTCCCTCCTTCCCTCCCTCCCTCCCATCCCTCCTTTCCTTCCCTCCCTCCCTCCCATCCCTCCTTTCCTTCCCTCCTTCCCTCCTTTCCTTCCCTCCTTCCCTCCTTTCCTTCCCTCCTTTCCTTCCCTCCCTCCCTCCCTCCCTCCCATCCCTCCTTTCCTTCCCTCCCATCCCTCCTTTCCTTCCCTCCCTCCCTCCCATCCCTCCTTTCCTTCCCTCCCTCCCTCCCTCCCATCCCTCCTTTCCTTCCCTCCCTCCCTCCCTCCCATCCCTCCTTTCCTTCCCTCCCTCCCTCCCATCCCTCCTTTCCTTCCCTCCCCTCCCTCCTCCTTTACTTCCCTCCCTTCTTCCTTCCTTCCTTTCTGTCTCTTTCCCCAGCAAATGAGAACTAACCATCATGGCCCAAGGATTTTTTCAGGAAAACATGGAAAGACCCTGGCTGATCACCCATCTCGATTTTTAGGGTTGAACTAATTAACTGAAGCCTCAAAATCAGTGTTTTTTACAGGATTTAAGGCTGAAAGTGGCTTCTCAGTAGTCCTCACTGTTAGCAAAAGACAACGTTCTCTGTGTCGCGGGGCCTCTCTGCACGTAGAACCGCCAGCTTCCGGAGACGCGCACATTCACAGATGGTGCCGTGCTCCTCGCAGTGTGCTGCAGATTTTCATTTCCTCTTTCAAAAAGCAAAAGTGGGAATAATATTACTTTTCAGGGAAATGTATATGAGAACTCATAATTCTCGAGTTTTAAATGGAGAAAGGCTGCATGGAAGCCTCACGTGTGCCTGTAAAGCGTCCCTCTGGGTCCCCTGGGAGAACATTGCAGCCCAGCTAGTAAAGTCCCAGTTGTACCCCCTCACCTCACTCCTTTGCAGACATCTGTTCAATAAAAGCAGACACAGGTCTTCAGGACTATGCATGGCACATGTTAAAGCTGTGTTTTGGTTTTTCTCGTAACAGAGTTGCTGGCTGTCATCTGCCAGGAGCTGTGAGAGGGACCCAGTCTCAGGCAGACAGGAACCTCTGACGCTGGTCTTTCTTGGGAAGGGCCTGGGAGCATGGCCTCTTGGCTGGCCAGCTCCTGCCACAGCCTCTCACCCACAGGCTCGCAGCACACGTGGAGAACAGTGTTGCAGGGGCACTGGGAAGGGCCTTGCCTCCCACAGCAAAGCAGAACAGAGTGCTTGCTTTCTCCCTGGTCCTGCACCATGGAGAGAAGGAAGGGATGTGCATGCCTGGAGCATCCCCTGTGCAGGCACCTCCTGATTGCCCCATGCCCAATATATTTACTTATCATTCAGTCCTCACACACACGCCCACTGCTCTTGCCCCTGATTTATGGATGAGGAACCCTGTATTAGTCTGTTCTCATGCTGCTAATAAAGACATACCCGAGACTGGGTAATTTATAAAGGAAAGAGGTTTAATGGACTCACAGTTGCACGTGGCTAGGGAGGCCTCACAATTATGGCAGAAGCCAAAAGAGACAAAGGCACATCTTACATGGTGGCAGACAAGAAGGCATGTGCAGGGGAACTGCCCTTTATAAAACCATCAGATCTCAAGACTTATTCACTGTCTTGAGAACAGCATGGGAAAAAACTCACCCTCATGATTCAGTTACCTCCCACCAGGTACCTCCCACGACACATGGGAATTATGGGAGCTATAATTCAAGATGAGATTCGGGTGAGGACACAGCCAAACCATATCAAACTCAAAGCTCAGAGGAGGTAAATCCAAAATAGGATTCAGTACTCAGAGGCCTTCAGCTGTGAGTGTTCTGTCCCTCATGTCTAAACCATGCAAATCTATTGAAAGTTAGAAAAAAAAATTAAGATGAATGTGACCATCTCTGTTTTGGTTTGGACTGTCCGCATAGCCTGTCCATTCCAGAGGGCTTTGGGGGAACAGCAACTCCTCTTAACAAGACCGATGCCTGGATGGAGAGTAACGGGCACAACAGTTGTAATAAGCTGGGGTTTATCAGGCCTGTGGAGTGTCAGGCCTGGGCTGAGTGCTCCGTAGAGGTCACCTCAGTCATGCCTCCAACAAGCCTGTGAGATGAGAGCAACATCTTACAAAGAAGGAAACTGAGGCTTGAGCACAGACTCCCCCAAGGTGGCACAGCTGGGGAGTCAGTGGAGTGAGGACTTGAGTCTGGGTCTGTCCAGGTCCTTCTGAGAATTTGAGAAGGTCTGACTTCAGTATGTGGGCACCTTGAACTTTCAGGGTCATGATGAGGCTAGTCAGGTGCACCCGTGCTGGAAGTAGGATTATATGAATAAAAAAAGAAAGCCCCTGAACTGAGGCATAGAGGGCCCACCTACATAGGAATAGGGGAGCCCGAGGCCAGTCTTGCTGCCTCTCCAAGTTGTTTTCTCCCTCTGTAAAGGGAAACCAGCAGGTCTCATGCCTCTTCCTCTGGGAGTTACAGTGGGCATGAGAATGAGACAGCGGGTAGAAAAGGACAGGGTATGCCAGGCGCAGTGGCTCACATCTCTAATCCTAGCACTTTGGGAGGCTGAGAAGGGAGGATGGCTTGATCCCAGGAGTTCAACACCAGGCTAGGCAATATAGTGAGACCTTGTCTCTACAGAAAATCAAAAAATTAGCCTGGCATGGTGGCACACGCCTGTCATCCCAGCTATGCAGTAGGCTGAGGTAGAAAGATCACTTGAGCCCCAAGAGGTCGAGGCTGCAGTGAGCCACGATTGCACCACTGCACTCTAGACTGAGTGACAGAGTGAGATCCAGTCTCAGAAACAAACGAACAAACAAAAACAGGGCACAAACTGGTGGGGTGACCACATGTGTGTTAGAGTCACAGGGCTGACCCACCAGGGGTAGGTGTGAACCTGTTTTTTCAGGCTGGCTCAGGGCAGACAATAAATGAGAAGTGAGAGCTCTGATCCATCTCGCTTTCCAGATCAGACTGCCCAAGTCTCCCTGGGACAGGAAGGGACGAGATCACTCTTCAGGCTGGGCTCTTTGTCAGGATGCCATAATCCACCAGCCCAGGCTCGTCACCAGACCCCAAGGGGAGATGGCAGTCCAGCGCTGGCCAAGGCCAAGCCTTCCCCTCAGGTGTCCTCCTGGGCCCCCGGGCCCTGGCCTCCTTCCCCTTGGCTGCCCACATCTTGGATATTGCCTCTGATGAGTCACGGGCTCTACTGTTTGGCCCACGATGACTCTTCCATGAGGCACCGCCTGTGGGCAGGGTCCCATTCCCATGTGTCTACAGCAGCCTGTTCTCAGTGGCTGTTTCTGCCTCTTGGTCACTCTGGGTGCTTCCCCTGGCCACAGAAATCCCCTTGTCCTCTCCTCTTCCTCACACAGTACACTAGGCCAGAGGCTCACAGGCCCCCACACACCCCCTCTGACTCCCAGGCACCTCTGGGCAGGCCTGGTTTCCAAAGTTCAGTGCCCCTCTAAGAGGAAGGGTCTGCAGAGCCCACTCAGCAGGCATCAGACCACGTTTCTTAAGAGGCATTGGGACCACCCTCTCCTTCACCCATCCATCCCTGCTTCCCCCTGAGGCCTCTTCTGGGCCAGCAGCCTTTCCCTGCTGCCAAATCCAAAGATGCCTTTCAGGCCCCAGCACTACAGGTGCAGTCCCTTCCCGGCATCCCTGACCTGGTGGTCACCCCCTCTGCATCTCTTCTGGAGGCTGTCATTCCCCCCAGGTGCTTGCACTCCCCAAGCCCCTGCCCTCCAAGCTGTCTTCTCTGTGTCTGCGCTGTCTGGATGATCCCTTCTTACCTTTGGTTTCCCCCTTGACCTCCTTTGCTCATGACTTTCCAGCCCTATGTCTCCAACCTGACCGCACCCCAAGCTGCAGACTGCACCTGCCGACCTGCCTGACACTGCACCCGGTGGCCCCTCAACCCGGCCTCTAAAGCAGCGCCACCCTTCCACCGCAGGCCAGCTCCTCCCCGGGTGCTCCTTCTCAGTGGAGGTACCACCAACATTCTTGGGCTCAGAGTCCTGAGCCTGACACTTCTTGCCTTCTTTCTCTCTTTGACCCCACATACCAAAGACGCTGTCATCTCCACCCTTTAAGAGTCTTCCAACCAGGGAGGCTGAGGCAGGAGAATCGGTTGAACCCAGGAGGCAAAGGTTGCAGTGAGTCGAGATCGTGCCATTGCACTCCAGCCTGGGTGACAACAGCGAAACTCCATCTCCGTCTCAAAAAAAAAAAAAAAAAAGTCTTCTACCAAGGCATGTTGTCCCCTTGCCACCACTGCCTTGGGGAAAGCCATCATCTTGCCCTCTGGCACATGATTCCTGAGTGTACCAAAGGCCACCTCTCTCCCACCCCAGCCTTAAGGTGTGGACCAGACATCCCAGACTTGTCAGTTGCACCACAGTCCCTCCACCTCCTGGACATTGTGAGGGCAGGCTCCCTCCGTCTGAATGCTGGGCCCTGCTTATTTGGTTCACCAGCTCCACTTTGACCTTCAGGACCCAACCCAAGCTCCAGTTCCTTCACAGCGCTTGTCAGATGGTAAAGAAATTGTCTGTGTTTATGTTTCTCCCACCCCTGAGGACCACACACTTGCCTGAGGTTTGTGAAGGTGGGGAAACTGAGTCAAGTGTCCCAGCCCTTGGTTCAGGACTCAACGTGAGGTTGACACTCATGTGTCTGGGAACAAAGAGGCTGAGACTGAGCGGGTTGACCGTGCCAGTGGCTGCTTTCTTTGGCCTGGCCTGCATTTTCTGGAGCTTGGGCGGTGTTTGCCACCCTTTTTATGCTGCGATGTTGTATGAGTGACTTGCTTGATGCCCTGCCTGGAATTGGCCTGTCTCTAACAGATGCTCAGAGAATCACATACAGGCACCTGTTTCCTTCCTTTGATTAACTGAGTGAATGTGGGGAACATTCCTAGCACAGAGATTGGCACAGATTAGACACTCAGTCGATACCAGCGCCTTCTTTTGCACCCATTCTGGGGAGGCACAAAGTTAACACTGGACCCCTGGACAAACCACTTGTTAGCCAAGATTGTGTTGGAATACAGCATCTCATGCTGTTTTTTGATAATTTAAAGTTGTTGAAAATAACGACCTACCAGGGTCCTCTTTTTGGCTACCTGCGTTTGAGATTCACTCTATATTCAACATAAAATAACTGTGTCAGAAAAGTGTGACCCTGATGATGTCATTGCTTCTTTGCAACAACTGTCACATCAGCAGACCTCACAAGGCCTTTACCTAGTTTAAATCTCAGCCAAATCAAGATGTAAATAGAAATTGAATTTTAAATAGGAGCTGAGTTTTTTCAGGATTGTGAATGCAGTGAGTGTGCGGTTGGCAGAATAACGGCCCCACAGGTGTCCACATTCTAATCCGTAGAACCTGGGAATATGTGGCCTCCTGTGTGGCCAAGAGGACTTAAGGTTGCAGATGGTGTTAAGGTTGTGGTGTGGATTGAATTGTGTCCTCTTCAAAATTCTTTTATTGGAGTCCTAACCCCCAGCATCTCAGAACGTGACCTTATTTGGAAACGGTCGCGGCAGATGTAATTAGGTAGAATGATATCACACTGAAGTAGGGTGGGGCCCTGATCTGATATGACAGGTATCCTTATAAGAAGAGGGTCATGTAAGGACACAGACACACAGAGGACACTGTGGGAAGATGCAGGCTGGGGCTGGGGCTGGGGCTGGGGCTGGAGTGATGCTTCTGCACGCCAGGGAACACCAAGGCTTCCCAGCCGCCACCAGAACCTGGGAGAGAGACACAGAACACATTCTCCTTCAGGGCCCTTGGGACGACCAGCCACTCTGACACCATGGTTTTGGACTTCTGGCCTCCAGCACTGTGAGGGAATAGATCCCTGTTGTTTTAAGCCACCCGATTCGTGATACTTTTATCGACAATCCTAGCAAACTAATACAGGTTGGCAGTCAGTTGTGATGCTTTTATTAGCAGTCCTTTTATCGGCAAATTTTAAGGCCAACTGATTATCGGGTTGGTAATCAGCTGGCCTTAAAGTAGATTATTCTGGATTATCTGGGTGAGTCTGCGGTCATCACAAGGGTCCTTCCAGGTAGGAGATGAGGCAGAAGAGAAGGTCGGAGTGACAGTGTGAGAAACACTCCCCCACCACTGCTGGTCTTGAGGATGGAGGAAGAGGCCCCAAGCCAAGGAATGGGGCAGCGTGGAGCTGGAAAAGGCAGGAGACAGATTCTTCCCTGGAGTCTCCAGGAGGAACCAGCCCTCTCAGCACCCTGGTTTTAGATTTGAGAGACTCATGCCAGACTTCTGACCTCCAGAACTGTAAGATAATAAATCTGTGTTATTTTGAGCCATTAAGTTGGGGGTAATTTGTTACAGTAGCAATAAGAATACAGGGTCTCATATGGTCACTGAGCTGCCTGAGGCATCTCATTAGGATGATTTAACTTGAAGCATATGCAGAGGAACTGAGTCAGTGCTAGGCAGGGAAGGAAGCAGAGTCCGTTCTGACTCCTGCAGAGTTGCAGGAGGAACAGGAGAAGGGGTGCCCTGAATTAGAGAAGCGTTAACTGTGGCTTCCTAAAGAATTACAGTTTCAGCCAGGCGTAGTGGCTCATGCCTGTAATCCCAGCACTTTGGGAGGCCGAGGCAGGCAGATCACTTGATGCCAGGAGTTCAAGACCAGCCTGGCATACATGCCAAAACTCCATCTCTACTAAAACTTCAAAAATGAGCCAGGTGTGGTTGCTCATGTCCATAATCCCAGCACTTTGGGAGGCCAAGGCAGGCGGATCACTAGAGGTCAGCAGTTCAAGACCAGCCTGGCCAACATGGCAAAACCCCATCTCTACTAAAAATACAAAAATTAGCCAGGTATGGTGGAGCACACCTGTAATGCCAGCTACTCGGGAGGCTGAGGCACCAGAATCCCTTGAACTCGGGAGGTGGAGGCTGCAGTGAGCCGAGATTGCGCCATTGCACTCCAGCCTGGGCAACACAGTGAGACTCCACTCAAAAAAAAAAAAAAAAAAAAAAGAATTACAGTATCATGCTTTTAAGAAGAGCAGCTAACTCAAACTTGGCTAATAAATATTGCTGTTAAAGTTTTTTGGGGCTTACTAGGGGAAAAAAATAGGGCTTACAATGTAATTGGAATATAAATTGTTTTACGGAACTACAGTTCCTTTCCCAAATTACTGGATTTAAAGTCAATGGGATTTGACTGTGGTGGTGAGTTGCACAGTGTCGTTCAAGTGTCGTAGGTGGGCTCCTGGAGCCAGGGTGGTTTGGGTGAAATGATTTCTTTATGCCACCAAAAAAAAAAAGTTTTAAGGAAGTCATTTTCTGCCCATACCTCACTGAGATTTGTCAAGATCAGAAGCAAAAAGTCTAGCTGAAAAACAGCTAAAATACGCTGGGGAGTGCTTGTGCACAAAGTCCACACAGCAACCCCTGTAGACGGCTCCTCCTGCACTGCAGGTGTGAACATGTGCACCCCGGGCACAGTGCTCTGCTCTCCCCTTCGGCTGCCTGTGGCTCAAGAAACACTTCGCTTCTGTGACTTTTCTTCACTGATTTACAACTTGCTTCTAACCACCCACTGACATCATTCTTTTAATTGTGGTAAAATACACATAAAATTTACCGTCTTACCATTTGTAAATGTACAGTTCAGTGGCAGTAAATACATTCACCTTGTGCAGCCATCACCACCATCCAAACACAGAACTTTTCTATCTTCTTCAACTGAAAGTCTGCCCCCATTAAACACTCACTCCCTATTCCCCCTTCCCCTCAGCCCCTGGCAACCATCATTCTACTTTGTCTCTATAAATCTGACTGCTCCAGGGATCTCACATAAGTAGAAATGCACAGGATTTCTCCTTTGGTTATTGGCTTCTTTCTCTTGGCATAAAGCTCATCCATGTCGTAGGATGCATCAGAATCTCCTTTTTGACAACTAAATAATATTCCCTTGTATGCGTATACTACACTTTATCTATTCATCCTTTGATGGACACTTGCGTCGTTTCCACCTTTTGGCTATTGTGAATAATGCTGCTGTGAACACAGGTGTGCAGACATCTTACCATACCGTCTTTTAATCTATCCACATAGCCATTCAGTGGCTATGTGTCATTCTAACAGTGGATGATAGAGTTTAAAACTGAGTAAAACAGGATACAGTGGCCTCGCTTACTCGCGGCTAACCCTGCTGAGACTCAGCTCAGACGTCACTTCCCCAACCCTGAGGCAGAGCACGTCGCCTCCCTGGGCCCCCACGGCCCCGTGTTCACCTCCTCTACAGCAGTGAGCCTCGTATACTGCTGATCCGGCTGGTTATGTGGCTCCTGTGGGCTGAGCCGTATTTCTGACTATACATCTAGAACCCCAGGCGGAGCTGGGAAGTAGAAGGAAGGGCGTGGAGCAAGGGCTGTGCCCTGAGCTGCCTGGTGTGGGACCCACGGTCGTGAGTGCATTTGTCCTCCTCTCTCATGGGGAGACTCGAGGTCCCCCATGGTGGGGTTGGGAGGCTGCGCTCTCGGCAGGTGGAGCTTGTTTTTGAATTCCAGGGGCCCCAGGACATGAGAGTTTATCAGTCCATCTGGCGATGCCCATTGCACCACAGGAGGGAGGCAGGGGCAGCCCCAGAGGAGGGGTGAATGGCAGAGCATTCCTGGCTGAGGAGCAGGGCGGCACCCGTGGGCTGCACCTACACCTGGTGTGCTGGGGGCTGTGTAACCCTCCCCCTGTGAGGCTCTGGGCCGTCACAAGGAGGGAGATTGTAAGGACTCCGTGGGAAAGGGCTGGACAGCAGGAAGGAGGGATGCATGAGGTATGTTCCATTCTGGCACAAGAAGCAAAGGAGAGAAGAGGCAGGACAGCCAGCCGCCCCTCACTGCTCTGCAGGAATCTCCCGTGTGAAAACAGTGCCCCTCCCAGGGCCATTTCTCCAAATTGCCCAAATCAAGAAATCACTTTTGTGGGAAGCCTGTGAAATCTACAAAACTTTTTGAATGACGTTTTTGCTTTTTCCACGTTCCTCTTGACTCTGTTTCCCCGCAGATCTGGCTTTTTAAGTCAGCGAGGGGACAGGGGATGTAGAGACATCAGGGCAGGACTGCTGAGCCTCTCCCAGCTCTTCCCTCGTCCCCCCAGTGTGTCCTGGATGTGGCCTCTGTGTCAACCAGAGTCGCTGCTCACGTCCACTGGAGCACCTGCCGTGGTCACGTGCTGGGAATGGCCACGCACCCCGTGGCCTACGGCATGCCAAGTGGCATCCCCATGAGCAAGACAGAGGGGCCCCACTTCTCAGGCTTGGCCCTGGAAGCACAGCACGTACAAAGGCGGGAGCAGACTCAAAGCCGTTTTCACAGTTGGGGTCAGCACAATAGCGCCAAACAGGTCTCACCCTAAAGCCTGACGCCTTTATTCACAAAGTCAACTGCAAAAGGGCAGGACAGAGATCTTGTGGGAGTCAGTTCATGAGAGACAAAAAGCAGCCCAGGATGGGGAGGTTAATATGTTTAATCTGGCTGCTTAAAACTAGAGAAATGGTATCAAGTTGGACAACATTGATGAAGTCAGAGTCTATTTTAGAAAAGAAAATCATCATATTCACATTTCTTTTCCTTTTTTCTTTTTTTTTTTTTCTTTTTTTTGGTTTTGGCCTTTTTTTTTTTTTTTTTGAGACTGAGTCTCGCTCTGTCCCCAAGGCTGGCAGGCTGGAGTGCAGTGGTGCAGTCTTGGCTCACTACAACCTCTGCCTCCCCAGTCCAGACAGTTCTCTCACCTCAGCCTCCCAAGTAGCTGGGACCACAGATGCACACCACCACGGTGGGCTATTTTTGTATTTTAGTAGAGATGGGGTTTCACCATACCGGCCAGGCTGATCTCGAACTCCTGACCTCAGGAGATCCACCCACCTTGGCCTCCCAAAATGCTGGGATTATAGGTGTGAGCCACTGTGCCCGGCCTAGACTTGATTCTGTGGAGTACTTGTAGGTTCACATCAAAATTGAGAGGAAGGTACAGAGAGATTTCTCACACACTGCCTGCTGCGGGCACACATGGTCTCCCCCGCCAGAGTGCTACGTTGGTTACAGCTGAGGGTACAGAGAGATTTCTCACACACTGCCTGCTGCGGGCACACATGGTCTCCCCGCCAGAGTGCTACGTTCGTTACAGCTGAGGGACCTACCCTGACACATCACGACATCATCGTCACCCACATCTATGGTTCATCTTAGGCTTCATTCTCAGTGTTGCACATTTTGTGGGTTTGGACAGATTTATGACATGTTTCCACCGTTATAGCATCATACAAAGCAGTTTCACTGCCCTAAAAATTCTCTGTGCTCCAACCACTTCTTTAAAAAAAAGAAAGGAAAAGAGACCAGTTTATTTTGTGATTGTGAGCAAAGAAAGAAATGACACAGCTACCAGTCTCCTATTCTGTGCCTATTCTTCCCAGGTACAGACATTGTTTTCCTTCGGGAGAGATGTGGCTGATTCTAGATTCAGGGGTAATGGGCATGCCTGGATCATGGCCTTCATCATTCTCTTCCTGGGGAGAGCTTTGGGTCCTCCGAAGGCCCAGAAGTCTAGTGAACCTGGTTGATGCCCAGTAAATGTCTGCCCTGCTGACTATTTTCCATATCTGTTTCCAAGAGCACCTTCTGGTGTTCTTCCCTCTATTTTCTTGACCATAGCCCCCAGCAGGCATAAGATCTATGTCCTGGAGCCAATATTTCTACAGTGATGATTCTAGAAACCAGTCTGTTCTGAAAGCTTTCACCATTTCTCAGGAGCAATGAGAGAAATAAGCATATGTTTTTATTCATTTTAAAGATGTCTCCTTTATTTGAGACTATGTCTCTTCTGTATTTTTAGTGTTAAGGTGTATTCTGGGGGAGCAGTATGGTTGGGGCCGGGCACAGTGGCTCACACCTGTAATCCCAGCACTTTGGGAGGCTGAGGCAGGTGGATCACTTAAGGTCAGGAGTTCGAGACCAGCCTGACCAACATGGTGAAACCCGTCTCTACTAAAAATACAAAAATTAGTCAGGCGTGGTGGCGCATGGCTGTAAACCCGACTACTCAGCAGGCTGAGGCAGGAAAATCGCTTGAACCTGGGAGGTGGAGGTTGCAATGAGCCGAGATCGTGCCATTGCGCTCCAGCCTGGGTGACAAGAGCGAAACTCCATCTCAAAAAATAAAGAAGATAGTGGCTGTTTTTTAGTATGTGTGTGCTTATTGTCCCTATCCGTCACATTCATTCTTGCTGCTTCCAGGCCACATCTGGGCCGTGTTGTCCTCTGGAAGAAAAGTCGTGACTGAGTAGAAAATGAATGGGAGGGATTGAACATCTGCCACACAAACTCTTTTGGCCAAAAGAAGAGAAAACTTAAAGGGGAACAAAAGAACTGTCTTCACATATTTAAGAAGGCCTCTGGGTTACTCCAAAGACCAGAACTAGGAGAAATGAACTAGGAGAAATGAACTAGGAGAAATGTGTAGAATTTAGCTCAATTCTCTTCGTGCTGAGTGTGGCCGGGTGCTGAGATGGGAGGCTCATGGCCACCCTGCAGGAGTTCTCCATCTCCTACCAAGGAGACAGTGACAGCAATGATAGCTAAGAGTTACATTTACACGGGCTTCAGGTGTGCCAGACACTGTTGTAAGCAGTTTATGGACAATGTGCCACTTGTCCTCACAAGTGCACCCCAAGGGAGTCACTGTGGCTCCCATCCCTGCCATGCGAGCCATGGATCAAAGAAGGGCTCCCCTGGAGTTAGGCCCCAGCAGCCTGAGGATAGAGTGATGATTCTGCCAAGAGGATTGGAACTTAGCTCCAGAGGAGGTGCTCTGGGACAAGGAGGGACAACCTGGGGTGGAGAGAGGATCCCAGGTGGCTCTGTCTTCTCAGCGCCAGAGATGCCGGCGCCACCCCAGTTGGTTCAGACCAGTGCCGTCCTCACCAGGTCTGCCGTAGGAGCCTCCTCTCTGGTCTCCCTGCCGCTGCTTCTGCCCACTATAAACTGGTATCCACACCGAGCTGGTGGTCGTCTCAGAGCCGAAAGGAACATGTCATTCCTCTCTCAAAACCCTCCAGTACTCCATCTTATCTGAACAAGAGCCACCAGGGCCAGCCAGGCCCTAGGTATCTCACCCTTCTGCCCCCCAAATCCCATCCTTTCCCCTCACTCTCCCCTTCCTCACTCCGCCTCCACCCCGCCAGCGTGCCCCTCCACCAGGGCCTTTGCACCCCTGTGACCTCTGCCTTGGAAGCCTTTTCCCACGTAGCCACGGGGCTCACTTCCTCCCAGGCTCTCCTGAGATGTCCGCTTCCCCGCGAGGCCTTCCCTGCATCCTGCTGTAAGATGACACCCCCACCCACTCCCTGTTCTGCTCACACTGCTTGACTTGTCTCTAGAGCACTTGTGACTGTGTGTTACGGTCTCTAATCTCATCTAGTATATTTGTTATAGATGCTATGGTGATATATATGGTTCAGTGGCTATATATGGTCTGCCACCCTCAGAATGTAAGCTTCAGAGGGCAGGGACTTTGTTTCACTCACTGCTTCCTCATCAGAACTTAGAAGGTGCCTGGCACGTGGGAGGCCCTCGATAAATCTGCAGTGCCTGGATGGGCAGATGAGCCACTCAGCTGGGACCGGAAAGCGAGAGACAGCTGGCACCGTCCAGTACCCGTTCAAAGGATCCTGCCAGTGGGCAGAAGCGGTAGACATTGCTCAACAGTGGGATGGCCCGGCATGGCATGATCAGACTTGGTTTGGGGCGGGATTCAGGACTGTTTTTGACTAATGAGGAGGAACTGAGTGGCTGTCAGACCTGGCAGGGCACAGGTCAAGCTGCTTTGTCAGGTGGCGAACTCTTAGGAGCGAGGAGTTTATGAGGCAGGACAAGAAAGGGCAAAGCCAGGCGGCTCATCCAGAAAGCAAGCAGGGGAGATCCCTTAGTGTTCCCAAAAGGGCACTGGAAGCCCTTTGTGTGTCATGAGGAAGCATGATTCCCAAGCTGCTCAGCTGCTTTCCAGCACCCTGAGGCCAACAGAGACGCCTAATGCATCGGATCATCAGGCTATCGGGCAGGGACCTGAAGTTTTATTTTTTGTTTTTATTTTTTGGGGGACAGAGTCTCACTCTGTCACCCAGGCTGGAGTGCAGTGGCACGATCTTGGCTCACTGCAACCTCCACCCCCTGGGTTCAAGCGATTCTCCTGCCTCAGCCTCCTGAGTAGCTGGGACTACAGGTGTGCACCACCACGCCTGGATAATTTTTTGTATTTTTAGTGGAGACGGGGTTTCACCATGTTGGCCAGGCTGGTCTCGAACTCCTGACCTCAAGTGATCCACCCGCCTCAGCCTCCCAAAGTGTTTGGATTACAGGCATGAGGCACCGCCCAGCCTGAGCCAAAGTTTTAGAAGAACACTTTCAGACGCCAACCTCAACAGCCTCTGTCTTCCCACGGCCCACAACGTGCCACTCTCAGGCACCGCAGCCGTCTCCAGAGGGCCCAGGCTCTGGAAAGCAGGGAGGGCCTAGTTCTGGTTAATCAAGCTGGGACTGGTGTGGGCTGGGGGGTTCTTTGTCAGTGGCTGTATCAATCCCCTATTGCCACAGCAACAAACAACTGCAACATCTCACTCACTGACAGTAGCGCAGGCGGTAGTGGTGCGGGCTGTCTGTAGGGACATTCCCTGTATTGGGACTGTTCTCCCAGCAGAGGGTAAGAAGCAAAGAGAATCAGAGCCAAACCGCATAACCGCATTCAGAGCTTCTGCCGGGACGCAGCCAGCATCCTCTTCACTCACACGCTGTCGAAAGAAGCAGGTCCTATGACAACAAGCAGATATGTAATTCCCTACAGGGAGGCTGTGACCAGATAATTCCGTCTGCCGTAGGGGTGTTGGTTGCAGAAAGATGTCTGTGCTGAGGAGATCATCCAACCAGAGGACCACTCAAGTCACTCCCTCTGTGCCGATACTCTGAATTATGTCCAGGGTTGGCTGAAAAGCTTCCTGAGTCGGCCTCCCTCTCTCCCACCACAGGGCAGCAATTCCAGGATCCGGCCGGAAGGCCCTCCGGAGAGGCTGGCCTCTCACCCGAGTCGTTCTCTCTCTCTTTCCTCCCGTCTGGCAGGTGGGTGGCCGGCCCGTGGAGCCCCTGCTCGGCGACCTGTGAGAAAGGCTTCCAGCACCGGGAGGTGACCTGCGTGTACCAGCTGCAGAATGGCACACATGTCGCTACGCGGCCCCTCTACTGCCCGGGCCCCCGGCCGGCGGCAGTGCAGAGCTGTGAAGGCCAGGACTGCCTGTCCATCTGGGAGGCGTCTGAGTGGTCACAGGTGGGTGCCTGGGCTTGCCGCCAGGACTCAGCCACAGGGACTCCAACACGGTGCCATGGTATTAGTGACATTCTGGTGCCTCCCAGCCCTCGCTCGCCCCCAGGTCAGCTTGAAGTTGTGTGATAGCTCATGTGTTCTTAATTTCCATCTCAGATCACAGCCTGGCTGCGGAAACACAGATACCACGTCTCTGATGATGTACATGTCAACACCACAGTGAAGGACCGTTTGATCCCATTTCCTATGGAAATTCTCACATCAGGATAGGATAGACAGATACCGACCGACTTTTTAATTCTCCTTCGGGTGTATTTAACTGTGGTGTGCTCAGGCTGGGAAGGTGGTTTCAAAGGTTTGCCTTTAATCCCCCAGCAGTCTTTGTAGATTACGAGAGTCAGATGCCAGGAGGGACAGCTTTTAGTGTGCAAGTTGGAGTTACAAATCTCATGCCATAAAATGTTTTGGAAAGAAGTGGATTAAGCCTTAAGTCTTAACTTTGAAGGTTGGTCCTGGGAGTACAATTTTATCTCTGGTGATGTCATCCTTCAGGGCTTTGCATTGACTTTGTGTTAATGATTTTGACTGTTTGGCTATAAAACTACAAAAAAAAAATAGCTGAATAAAGGGCAGGCTTCCCTCAGGTCTTCCACCAGCATAGTCTAGAAAACTCAGAGACGCTCATCCAAGACACTCTTTAGTGTGGAAAATATTTTTAAAGTTCCCTCTATTGCCAAACAGTTGGAATTATTTTGAATAAAAAAGTATTCAGCCCATTTTTAATGAAGGAAAAGTCTGCCACGGGCTGCTCTAAAACAAAGGTTAATTTTCAAGCAGATCTTGGCATGTATTTGTTTATAGATCAGAATTTTTAGTCCTACATTTTATGATATTTTAGGAAAAGAGAGTTTGAGATTTTGTTGTTTGATTTTTTTTTCTTTATCTATGCTTATGTTTGTCGGTTTAACATTAGAGGGATTTTTTTTGGCCCCTTGATGGAAGGGTTGAGGCAGGTGTTCAGTCCCCTCCCCTTTCCAGTACTCTAGGTGAGCCTTTGGGTTTTAATTGCCTGGCTCTTGATCGAAGTAAGACTTGTGCTTTGATCAGATCAAAACCATAAATTTTCCACTCAGTGGTAAAATCCTGTCTCTACTAAATACAAAAAATTAGCCGGGCATGGTGGCGCATGCCTGTAATCCCAGCTACTTGGGCAGTTGAGGCAGGAGAATTGCTTGAACCTGGGAGGTAGAGGTTGCAGTGAGCCGAGATTGCGCCATTGCACTTCAGCCTGGACAACAAGAATGAAACTCTGTCTCAAAAAAAAAAAAAAAATCCACTCAGACTCTTTTTATGGGGGAAAAAAATGCTTTTCCACCAAGTCTGACATCATCAATTATCATTACAGCACTGAAGATCTCTACGTTTGGAAAATGTGAGACAACAGGAGCAAGATTTAAAGAAATTTCTCTGTGTCTGTATCTATGTGCACACCTAATCCTAATCCCGAACGAGCACCACACCAGTCAGCCTAACTCTGGCTTAGCCCAGGCTTGAGCAAAATGCTTCCTTCTGAACATTTAACTTGGAATCAAATCATTCCCCATGGGAAGCTCGCGAAGCTGGTACTTCTGCTGCTTCCCACGTGCTGAAGTCCCAAAGTGAGACTGTCTTCCGCTGGAAGCAGATGGGTCTCAGTTTCTCAAGGGAGAGTTATTGACGTGGTCGCTTTTATCCAGCCAGCTGTGTTGATTGCTCTCGCTACCTACTCCCCAGCTTCTTCCTGACTTATTAGAAGAAGGATCAAATATCCAGAGGGAAGGAAAAGGTAGTGCGTTTCTCCTGTCCTCAGCTTGCAGGCCCCGCCCCTGATGGGAAGCAAAGAGAGAGACCGAAGGGCACCCTCCTAGGCCCCTTTGGAGCTGGAGCCATCCTCAGCAGCCTGCAGCACTGCTCAGACAAAGGCTTCAAGAGAATGGGTTGCTGGTCAGAGTTTGGTTAAGGGTCAGGGTTTGGTTAAGAAATAGGCTGGACATTCAGAGCTTGGAATTCAAGGGGAGGAGGTGAGCAATGCAAAATAGAGGCCAGGCAAGAGTGAACTTAGGCAGAAATGGTGCATGGGTTCCTGCTTGCAGAGGAGCAAGTTGTGTGGATGCTGGTGCCAGGGGTAGCCCACAAGTCAGACAGTGAGGACAGGGTTGCTGAAATGGTCAGGAAACCTTGCCACGCAGAGAAGCAAGGGGTAGCCCTGCAGTGCAGTGCCCCGGGCCTCCTGCCCAAGCTCCTGCATGTAAAGCCCACTGCAATCAGCCTCCTACCCCTGCTCCTGCATGCAAAGCCCACCATGGACTGACCCCTGGCATCTGGGGACCCTTTAAACCAGCTCTACACTCCACACACAGCTACTCTCCCCACTTCCTGCAGGGGACATTGCAGCCAGTTCTGAAGCGTGTGCATTTCCAACCAGCCTTAATTAGCCTTGAAAGAAAACCCCGTGGGATCTTTAGACAAAGAGCTGAATTGAATTCGTAAGAAAGAGCGGCGAGGCGCAATGGCTCACACCTGTAATCCCAGCACTTTGGGAGGCGGAGTCGGGTGGATCACGAGTCAGGAGATTGAGACCATCCTGGCTAACATGGTGAAACCCTGTCTCTACTAAAAATACAAAAATTAGCCAGGCATGGCGGTGGGCGCCTGTAATCCCAGCTACTCAGGAGGCTGAGGCAGGAGAATCGCTTGAACCCGGGAGGTGGAGGTTGCAGTGAGCCGATATTTCACCACTGCACTCCAGCCTAGGCGACAGAGCGAGACTCCGTCTCAAAATAAAAAATAAAAAAAGAGAAAGCTAGATCATATCTTGGGATAAATGTTAATAACAAATATCAGGAATAACATTTGTCCTTTATGTACCTTTTTTCCAGTGGACACAGTGGGATTTTTTTTTTTTTTTTTTTAGAGATTGGGGTCTGGATGTTTCCCAGGCTGGTCTTGAACTCCTGGCCTTAAGTGATCCTCCCACCTCAGCCTCCCAAAGTGCTGGGATTATGGGTGTGAACTACTGCATTTGGCCTAGAACTTTTTAAAGTTGAGTTTGTTATAACTCAAGAAAGTCACTGCTGTCGCCTGCCATATTTTTGGTAAACTGAGCAAGTATGAAACCGCCTTAGCAGAATCCAGCCTTCTGCACACCATCTTTCCAAGTTATGTGTTTACGCCTGTGTCAGGGACAGGGCTCCCAGGGCCAACTTGTTTGTGAGTTTTGTCCTCCTGAGGCTGTGGGTCAGCTCGGCCTGGGCTTCCTTCTGCTTTGCTTTTGGAGATGGTGAGTTCTCCTGCCAGCCCGGGCACCGTCCCTCCCCAAGTTCTGTGGTGAGCGTGTCAGGAGCAGGCTCCAGACGCACTCCAGAGTGCCTGTCCGCTGTGTTGACACCCTGTCATGCCCTCTGTCTCTTTGCTCCTTCTTGCTGCTGGGAATCCTGAACTCTTGAGGGCAGGCACATCATTCATCACCCCCAGGCCCTGCCCAGGTCCCATCCCCACTGCCCCTTGCCAGGTCTCCTGCAAGTAAGTAAACTACCACAGGGGCCATGCGTCTGTCACCATTCTTGGTGTCTGCATTCAAACATTCACTGGAGCTCACTGCAAAGGCTTTCCACCTGCCTCACGAGAAAGTCACCTGTGGCTTTTCCTTCCTTCTGCCTCCTCCTCCTCCTCCCGGCTGGATCGAGGAGTTTGTCCCAGGCTGGTCCAAGCACAGCACGTGCACCTGGAGGCCAGCTGGGAAGATCTGGGGCCTGGGACTCAGCTTTAGGGCCTGACCATGCTCCGGCTGGCCCCTGTTCCCTGCCCCACTCATGGCTCCGTCACACACCTGCCCTTCGAGCTCACGTATTGCCTTGAGCTTTTGGATCCGACAAGTGGCCACTGAATTCCACTCCCCTCATGTGGCCTTATGAGTACCCCCAGGTTCTTCCCGCTCCTGATTCCTAGGTCCCTTCCGCAACACTGGCCACTCGGCTGGGGCCCCGGCTGGGACCACGTGCATGAGACCCTGCAGACCAGGAGCTTTTTGAGGACAGAAGTGTGGGTTTTCATCTTTGCGTCATCCCCACACCGCACCTGGCACATTGGAGGGAGTCAGTAGCTGTTGATGGGCTTGAATCGACTTGGAACTGGGTTGAATATTTGAACGGTGTCTTGCAGTGCTCTGCCAGCTGCGGTAAAGGGCTGCGGAAACGGACCGTGGCGTGCACCAACCCACAAGGGAAATGCGACGCATCCACGAGGCCGAGAGCCGAGGAGGCCTGCGAGGACTACTCAGGCTGCTACGAGTGGAAAACCGGGGACTGGTCTACGGTGAGAGCAGCCTGCTGGCATTTCTCTCCGTGCCGCAGTGCAGGGGGCTCGAGGGTCGGGAACTCAGCTCTTGTGACGGGTCCCAACTCTACGCGGCAGTCCCAGCGTAACTAGGCAAATTCATTTTCCTTCCACCCGCTGCAACTACCCAAGACCCCGTGTGCTTCCTCCCCTGCTTCTCCCACAGGCCGCACCAGCACTGCCCCTTGGGGCTCACTGGGAGAACCCCACTGCTTCACGTGCATGCAGAAGGAACCCAAAACGCAGCCCAAGGCAGGACGCGGGTGCCCTGGATGCTAGGCTTGCCATGCTGTGCGGTGTGCTGGCAGGCCCCAGCCTCCTGCCATGGGGACACATGGGGCAAACATCACTTCCATTCACTCCCAGGACCCCTGGGCAAGGGCCTGGAGATGCAGGGACAGACAGGGCAGGGGGCCTTGGGGTGGTAGCAGGGAGGAGTATCACAGAACCGCCGGGTCAGCACTCTCGAGAGCAAGGGTGAATAAAGGGCCACTGAATGTTTCTCCAGGTAAGAAAATGCTTTGTTGTTTAACTCCTCTTTTATTCATTCATCTGATATATTTGAATGATTCCTGTTTTCTGGGGACTAAGGTGAGCACCACTGCCACCTGTAAGAACCTTCTAGTGGGTTTTCTAGAGTCTTCTCACAAAATCTGTACCACTCCTCCTGTAAGCATAGACCGTTTTTGTCCTTCTGTATGGTCTTAGCAACTGAAAAACTCCTGCTTGCTTCTCCTGATAGCTCTTCCCTCAAAGATTGCCAACTGCTGACCTAGAGCCATTGGTTTTTGCTCAGCCTGCAGAATATCTTAAACATGTTGGAATTAGTGGCTAGCATTTTTTTTTAAGTTCTGAGGTACATGTGCAGAATGTGCAGGTTTGTTACTCAGGTATACATGTGTCATGGTGATTTGCTGCGCCCATCAACCCATCATCTAGGTTTTAAGCCCCAGATGCATTAGGTATTTGCCCTAATGTACTGCTTCCCCTAGCCCCCCACCCCACGACAGTCCCTGGTGTGTGATGTTCCCCTCCCTGTGTCCATGTGTTCTCATTGCTCACCTCCCACTTATGAGTGAGAACATGCAGTGTTTGGTTTTCTGTTCCTGTGTTAGTTTGCTGAGAATGATGGTTTCCAGCTTCATCCATGTCCCTGCAAAGGACATGAACTCATCCTTTTTTGTGGCTGCATAGTATTCCGTGGTGTATATGTGCCATATTTTCTTTATCCAGTCTATCATTGATGGATATTTGGGTTGGTTCCAAGTCTTTGCTATTGTCAACACTGCCGCAGTAAACATATGTGTGCATGTGTCTTTATAGTGGAATGGTTTATAATCCTTTGGGTATATACCCAGTAAAGGGATTGCTGGGTCAAATGGTATTTCTAGTTCTAGGTCCTTGAGGAATCGCCACACTGTCTTCCACAATGGTTGAACTAATTTACATTCCCCATGAACAGTGTAAAAGCATTCCTGTTTTTCCACATCCTCTCTAGCATCTGTTGTTTCCTGACTTTTTAATGATCACCATTCTAACTGGCGTGAGATGGTATCTCATTGTGGTTTTGATTTGCATTTCTCTAATGACCAGTGAAGATGAGCTTTTTTTCATATGTTTATTGGATGCATAAATGTCTTCTTTTGAGAAGTGTCTGTTCATATCCTTCACCCACTTTTTGATGGGGTTGTTTGGTTTTTTCTTGTAAATTTGTTTAAGTTCTTTGTAGATTCTGGATATTAGCCTTTGGTCAGATGGATAGATTGCAAAATTTTTTCCCATTCCGTAGGTTGCCTGTTCACTCTGATGGTAGTTTCTTTTGCTGTGCAGAAGCTCTTTAGTTTAATTAGATCCCATTTGTCAATTTTGGCTTTTGCTGCCATTGCTTTTGGTGTTTTAGTCACAAAGTCTTTGACCATGCCTATGTCCTGAGTGGTATTGCCTAGGTTTTCTTCTAGGGTTTTTATGGTTTTAGGTCTTAGGTTTAAGTCTTTAATCCATCTTGAGTTAATTTTTGTACAAGGTGTAAGGAAAGGGTCCAGTTTCAGTTTTCTACATATGGCGAGCCAGTTTTCCCAACACCATGTATTAAATAGGGAATCCTTTCCCCATTGCTTGTTTTTGTCAGGGTTGTCAAAGATCAGATGGTTGTAGATGTGTGGCATTATTTCTGAAATTTCATCTGAAAATTTAGGTTTTGGCTTCGCTATGAAAATGTGGCCACATGGCTCAGGCAGGTAATTTTGCTTCTGCCTGTGCTTTACGGAAGGAAAAATGGGTTTTCCATTGGAAGGCAAAATTTATCAGAATCTGATCCCTGCAGAAATGCTACCACCTTCCCATCAGCCCAAGTCAGAACACAAAGTTCCCCAAACCCTTTGAGTAAAAAAAAAAAAAAAAAGCCAAATTTCCCAATTCCCAGTTTGCCTGGTAGTGCTAAGGTACCCTATTATTCTGGATTAACAGTGAATTTGAGAATGACCTAAAACACCTCTTTCCTATTTACTCCCTGATCAAAACATCTGACCAAGGCAATAGAACTGAGGCTGTCAGTCCAGTTTCCCCAAAACCAAACAGGGATGTCACACAGTTACTTGGATGTTAATAAAGCTTAGTATGGAGCTGCCAGGATGTATCTTACACTGGCAGAGAAACTTAACTTCAGAGCTCCCACAAAAGATATGTGTGCTTTGGCTGGGCGTGGTGGCTCACACCTGTAGTCCCAGCACTTTGGGAGGCCAAGGCAGGATTGCTTGAGCCCAGAAATTCAAGACCAGCCTGGGAAACATAGGGATACCCTGTCTCTACAAAAAAAAAAAAAAAATCAAAAAAATAGCTGGGCGTGGTGGCACATGCCCATAGTCTTAGCTACTTAGGAGGCTGAGGCGGGAGGATCACTTGAGCCAGGGAAGTCGAGGCTACAGTGAGCCATTATTGCACCACTGCACTCCAGCTCAGTCAAGAGAGCAAAACCCCATCTGAAAAGAAAGAAAGAAAGATGCACTTCGAACCATGAGAAGTTGAACTCACACAAGGGGCTGATTTACAGCTCTGACTCTCTACTTGTGTGCCTTAACCTCTCTTTCTCTCTGAAATGGAATCATAAACACTGACCCTGCCTGTTTCTCAGAGATGCTTAGAGGTTTCAAGACGCTAATATATATGTCTAAGTACTTGGACAACTAAACCCATTTCATTTCATTGCCCAAAATCCACCACCCAATGTTCACACGGTTCTGGGGCACAGTCCACAGGGTTATAACCCATTCTGATCTGACCTAACCTTGTCTTATCTGTAGGGCTTCCAGCCTTTTATAGACAACACTGAGAAATTCTCTGTCCAAGCACATCCAGAGCTAGCTTGAAAAAGGTCACTGATCCTAGCCCAGAGACTGTAGGTGAGCTACCAGCAGACCAGGTTCTGATCCATAAGTAACACACTGGCAAATGTTCGGGATCATCTGAAGAACTGATGATTACCTCATGCCTACGGAGAGTCCAGAAGGTGTAGAAGGGGAAGCTGCCCAGCACAGTAACAGGCAGAATAGCATTGTTTGGACACTGAGTGTTCAGATGTGAACTGGAATAAAGCTGTCATTGTCATCAGGGAATTGGAAGGGTCCTAGCGGTCATGCCCTAAATGCAGCCTGTACTATTGTTGGCGCCTGTGCCCACAGGGGTCCGGGGCAGGAGTGGAGGCAAGAAGTGGTCAGTTCTAGGCCTGGGCCACATCTGCCCATCTGGGGCTGGGGCACCTAGCACTGCTTTCCTTTTTGTGGGGTACCCCTGTGCCTCATGTCACTGGTCCCCTCCAGCCAAGGTTGTCACCCCTGCTGCACAGAAGAGGGAACAGAGGCTCAGAGCAGTTCCCTGACTCGCCCACGCCCGCCGTCAGAGTCCAAGCTCCTGGACCCAGTTCAGTGCTCAGGCTACTTGGTGGAAACCAAGCAAGAAGGGATTGGGTAGGCGAGCTGAGGGGCATCCTGTAGATGGTCTTTGGGCTCCAGGGCCTGGCTGTCCTCAGCATCACCATTCCTGTTCTGAGGACTCGCTGGACACTTTTGCTTTCGTACGTACCTTGACCTTCCTGGTACAAGGAGCTGCAAAACAACCAAAAGATGAATGGGAATAACATGTGGGACACTCAGCAGCCCTGCCCAAGACCTGGTGCTCATGCATCACGTGGCTCACTCAGCCCATGAGCCTTCCCTCCTCTGCTGTTTGGGGTCCCTCCCTGGCCAAGGACACTGTACAGGTTTCCCCAGACAGGACCTTCAGCCTTCCGGGAATGCCCGTCAGGTAAGATGGAGCCTTTTGCCTGGCCGTCCTCTCTTCACCAGCCATGCTGTGAAGAACACTTCCAGGCTTTCAGAAGAGTGAGGTATTGGAGTCACTGTGTCCACTTTTGCCACAGCCCGTTTGACAAGCCGTCCCTGCAGTAAGAACAAAAGGGATTTGTGGGATGTGAGGGCCTCTGTGACATCTTGGTTGCTGTATTAATCTACTTTGCATTGCTGTGAAGGAATGCCTGAGACTGGATCATTGATAAAGAGGTTTATTTGGCTCATGGTTCTGCAGACTGTATAGGAAGCACCATGCTGGCATCTGCTTCTGGGGAGGCCTCAGGAGGCTTTTACTTGCAGTAGAAGGTGGAGCTGGCATGTCACATGGTGAAAGAGGGAGAGAGAGGGCAGAGGCCCCAGACATTTTTAAACAACCAGCTCTTGGTGAACTAACAGAGCAAGAACCCACTCGTGACCATGGGAAGGACATCAAGCCATTCCTGAGGGACCCGTGCCCGTGACCCAAACATGCCCCACCTCCAACGTTGGGGGACACATTTCGGCATGAGATTTGGCGGGACAAACACCCAAACTGTATCAGCCACTGTCTGGAGCTGGCATCAGATGGCATCCCATTGTGTGCACCGAGCTGTTGTGGAGAGGTCTTAGCAAGGGCCCCCAGCCAGAGCCTGAGCCTGAGGCTGAGCTGGGGGAAGGTTGGTTTTACCAAGCAGAGAGGGCCTGCAGGGACAGTAAACTGGAGTTGGCACCATGTGTTTGTATGGTGTACCAGGAGCATGCCGGTGGGGGCTGCATAGACATGAACCAAGAGACCCCGACCCCAACTGTGGACCTCACCACCCTCCCTCCTGCTGCCATCACCCAGGAGACTTGGGGGCTGGGCACCCCCCACCACCACCACCTGCCCCTCACTACCCTTTCCCCAGGTAGAGAAACTTGCCCATTTTTCCCTCTCTGCCTTCTCTGGAGAAGTGGGAAGAATACATTTCCCTAGGGTGGTGGTGGGGACCCCATGTCCTTACTCCCTGGAGACCAGACCTCTCTAATTACATTCCATGGGATGAGGCTTCCCGAGCGTTTTTGTCTGATTCGGACTGTTTGGGTTTGCCATATGGTTTATGTGTCATCTTTGCTGTCCAGCTTGCAGATGGCGCCATGGTTGCACCCATGGGTTCCACTGCATTTTTAAACCAGTCACCCAGGGCTTCCTTCCTATAACCAGCCACCAAACCTCGTCATGTGCTGGCATTTGAAGGCAGCAGACAAAGTGCCCAAAAGGAAAGCAGAGAGAAGGCTGAACACTATCCGTGTATCACTGTAGTTGTGGAAGGTTGTTAATGTAACCAGTTGTCCAGTTTCTAGGTCTTGGGAGGCAAACACTGCAGCAGCAGCAGTATGCTATGCTAAGTAGGTGTTCCGCTCACTGTGTTGCAATAGAGGGAGCTCAAAGGGGGAATCTTCCAGCAGATGGAAGCTTTGATATCCCCATCCAAGCAGTCTCCTCTCACTTCACCCCAAGGTGCTGTTGAGAAAGATGAGACTGTTTCCAAGGAGGTGAGGAACGGGCCAGTCCAATAGCATGCTGCAGGTGCTAGCTGGGGGGAGGACGCCCAGGGATGGCTGAGCACTCCTGCCACTCAGAGCCTTGGGGAGGTGGGCAGGCCCCTAGGGAAGATGGAGCCCCTCTCTCCCTGCCCCTAGCCCTCATCCTGACCTTGGCCAGCAGTCAAACCCTAACCAGGGTTGTGTATGAGGGACACACATCACGTTCCCATCCCTGCCTAGGGCACTCCTATCACTCTGGTATGTTTGAAAAATGACCTGCAGCTGCCTTCCCACCCGCGATAGTAGCTCTTTCCAGAAAACAGTGCTGATCATTGTTTTCACCGACTGAATGCCGGGTCTATGTATTCCACTCTGGGGGTGGCGGGCCCCTAAAATGGGGGAGGAGGAAATCTCATTTCTTTCTAGATAGCATGACTTCTGAGCATTAATCACCACTGAAATGATGGGATGTTTCCAATGAAAAACACATTCCGGAGGGATTATAATGGATGGATGTTTTTAAAGAAAACCATGACTTAACAGACCAAGGGAAGAGAACGGTGTTCCCTTATACTGAAAAGAAGAAAGTGGTCGTTGACCCCCTGGTGCCAGTGGAAGGGGCTGATCTGACTTGCAAGGCCTCTGAGCACCCTCACAGCCCAAGCCAGCCTTCTTTCTGTGTGTGATGTGGAGATAGCAGTGCCTCAGAGGCCTTTCGAATCAAATGATGCAGTACATGTTCAAGGATCTGTGTGCTCTGAGCCCTAGGAGGAAGTCAGGGAGAACCAGTCTGAGGTCAAGTTCATGTGTATTTTGCTATGTCTGTGTGCTCCCCAGAAACCCAGCTGTTAGATGCCTTTCTGTGTTCTAGACAAGGAGATACAGGCTTGAGTTCCATGACCTTAGCAATGAACGAACCTTGTATCACGCGAGAGGGTAGTTGCAGACAGTTTTCAATGTGGACACACCATCTCTGAGGCCTGCACTTGCTTTGGTGGGGCCTGAACCCCCCTGCCCCACCCTGCAAGGCCTGCCTGCCTGGCTGTGGCCCCCACTTGCTGTGGCCCCCACTTGCTGTGGGCATGTGGCCAAGCCACTTCAGTTCAGCCGGCATTTCTGGAGTTGCTGTTCTATGCCAGACCCTGTGCTGGTGGTACAAGAGTGGACAATGACTTGGCCTAAAGGGAGACAGACAAGGAGCTGGCTATAGTGGCCCATGCTGAGTCCCACTGGGCAGGTATGAAGTCAGCACTGTGGGATCCAGACAGCCCCTGCCTGGGGAGCCACAACTGGGAGTGGGTGCAGGTAGAGGGTAAGACTACTTTTATTGGGATCAGTGGCATTGGCCCGTGACATTTGCCGTTGCTTTAGAATTTACAAAGCACGTTCCCTCAGGGTATCTCATTGGACCCTCACCCATCTGTCCCCATTTTACAGATGAGCAAGCTGAGGGTCAGAGTGGTGATATGGCTTTCTTCACAGTCATACAACTAGAAAATGGCAGGGCTGGTAATCCACCTTGGTTGGCTTCAAGTGCAAGATCATGTCAGAGGCTTAGATTCCGAATTTGAAACAAGAAGGAGCTGAGCTCTAAGATGCTCATGTGGTCGTTATTAAGTCAAGTATCTGTCTGCTCTCTCCCCAGCCCACGACGTCCATCACAATCTGCTCCCCCAAAGGCTTTGAGTCAGTCGTTTACACTTTAGTGTAAATCTGTTATCTCTCTAGGAGATCCTGCATGTTTAGCCTCCCCGTAATTGTGAAATTAAAAGTTGAGTCCTTATTGAAGAATATTTGACCATCAAAAATCAAGTGCACAAGGCACTGGGGACCCTGGGGCCCTTTTCTGGGACACATGAAACTGTGCCATGGCAGCAGCCAGCACTCTGCATCCAGATCAAGAGAGGCAGATCCTCCATTCACCATCACTCCCAGGAATGTGAGCAGCCCGTGAAAGGCAGTGACCAAAATTCAGTGCTTTTCTGGGCAGGGGCAAAAAGGAGCGGGGACAGACACTTCCTTGGTGTGGAACACTGTGTGTGAGTCCACAGAGCCCGCCGCTGGGCCATCCGTGCTTTACAGAGAGAAGTCTGAGACCTGGGCCATGCTCACATGAGAGCAGTGAGCTTGCTGAAGAGCAGCGAGGTCCCAGGAAATTGCCAGGAGGGGTGGCCGCGGGGAAGTGAGGCGGGCCGCGGGGAAGTGAGGCGGGCCGCGGGGAAGTGAGGCGGGCGGCGGGGAAGTGAGGCGGGCCGCGGGGAAGTGAGGCGGGCCGCAGGGAAGTGAGGCGGGCGGCGGGGCCATGCCGAATGGTCCAAAGGCCAGTGCCTCCATCTCCTGGGTCCCCTGCCGTCCCTCCATTTGCTCAGTGTCCCTTGTCAAACCAGCCGCCTTTGCAGGGAGTGAGAGATCAGAGAGCGGGGAAGCCTGGTCATCCCATGCCCCGTCTCCACCACAGTCTAGGTTCTAATCACTGCCTGCATGTGGCTGGTAAGTCAGAAGACATCATCCCTAAGGAGTGCTTTTTTGTCATTGATCTCAGAGCAGGGCAGGTGGTTAAGACAACGCAGGTTCACAACCCAGCCCCGCTGCTGTCCCCATCTCACCTTGTGTGGGCATCATCCGCCATCAGATGAGTTTGGGGGTAGCCCTCATAGGGCTGATTGAGGAGTGAATGGCATCCAAGCATAGCATTCACCCCAGTGCTGGCACAGGGGAAATGCCCAGTAGGGGCTTTTGGTCATCGTTATTTTCACAATCACCATCTGGGGCAGTCATCAGCCTCGTCTCTCATCAGAATCTCATTTCTTATATGGGCCTGTAAAATGTTCATGTATTCGAAGAACAGTCCCTTGAGTGTGCTTCAGGCCCCATAAATGGTGCATGCTGTGGTTGAGGCTTCAGGCCCCATAAACGGTGTGTTCCGTGGTTGAGTACCCACACGTGATGGCGGCATGGCCTGGGGCAGCTGTCTCACTGCAGCTTTTGCAGTGGATGTTGGGAAGCAAAGTTACCCACAGGGAACAGCTCCAGCCCCAGGAAAGAGGATGAGAGCTGCGCACAGTCTCCCCTGCGCTTCAGTCCCCAAGAGCCCTGGAGGCGACCCGGCCCCTGCAGGCCATCGGGGGTCACCTCAGCCTCCTGGTTCCCTGGCTAGAAGGTCCCAGCCACAATGTGCAGGTCCGCAGGCCACGAATTCAGAGGAAGGAGGGACCCCTGAAGCTGAGACTGCCGGGAAGAAAGCAGGCGTCGCAGCGGGAGTGGAGGGGGTGTCTGTGAAGCATTTCCTGTTCCTCAGCGACGGCACAGGGAGTGGGTGTTTTCACTGTTGTCTAACACTCTGCTGTTTCAGGTTCCAACCGCTTCCGAGGGTTTCCTTGCTCATGCCAAGTCTCGGGGGGGAAACCTGTTCAAAATGCTTTTGAAGAGCTTTGACATTTCACCAGCCAAGCACGTTTTCAGTAGAAACTGCAGTTACTGTCAGGATTCTGTCAGTCTCTTTCTTTGCTATCCAAAACCAGCCTGAGGCAGGCTGGCCCCTCAGAGACTCACTCAGTGGGGACGGGGTGGATTCATTGTGCTTTGAGAGTTCAGCCTTGCATGATTTCACCCCATCTTGGGCTTATGCTCACCCCAGACCCAGTGGGGGAAGCCAGTGGGGGGCAGCCCTGCCTGGGCCATTCTGCAGGAAGCAGAGCCCAGGCGTGTATAGTTGACATTCCTGGAGTGTTTTCTTCTTCCTGAGAGCTTTACAGCCTCCTCTTGCTAATTCTCAAAACATCCTGTTGGGGTCTGGTGTTATTTACAGTTGTGATTTTACAGCTGGGAGAAGCTAGGGGAAGGGAATCCCGCTGTGGGGAAGGATGTCATCAGGGTAGGGGTGATGGAGACCTGGTTCCTCCCCTGTTGGGGGTGGTACGGACAGTTGGGGGGCAGGGGCAGGCTAGCTGTGTGGCTTGGGAAGACTTACATGGACCCTCTGAAACCTCACATTCTGCCTCTGAAAGGTGGCGCCGCATCCCCAGCAGACACCACTTATTGAGCACCTACTGTGTTCTGAGCTCTGGCCACAGCAGCTGTCAGTGTGAGGATGAACAAGCTCATACATAAGCCCGGTCCCCCATACACAGCAGACAGGCAGGAGTTGGGCCCTGCTGCGACGGTGACTGCCGTTACTATTATTATTAAAGAAGCTAGTAACGCTTGCACAATGTCTCAGTATCACGCTGGTCTGGAGAACCTAACACCTTTTCTCTTGTTGCCGGAAACTCTACCTAAAGGAAAATCTCTTTTACACAGTAACTTCATGAAATAATTTGCACAAAAAAAAAGCACATGAGTAAATGCAAATTGAACCTCTTTTTGCCCTTTGTGCATCAACAATTTTGTTACTGTTTTTCCAGTGACACCCCCTCCCTGCCTGGGAAGGGTGGTGGACAGATGCAGAGGCTGCCTCTCCACCGGGCAGCCAGCTCCGACGCACAGCTGTGGGCACCTGCTGGGGAGGGGGCTCCACTCACTTCAGGTTTCCTGGCAAGGAGCTTTTCAGTTAAATTTATTGCTGCCCCCATTTCTGTCTCAGTTACCTGAATCTTGGGAAGCCACATGAAATTGGATGTGATGAGCCCCTTGACAAAAGGACCAAACAAGACCAGATATGTTTTTTATAGATCTGTTTGCTTGGATGATTAAAGCCTGAAAAATGGCTTCACAGCGATGCTTGGGGCAAATTCGATGCTATCAGGAGACACTACAGTCTCCTCACTGTTCAATTAACGTTGAAGCCTCAGGGGAGGCCGACAGAGAAGGAATTCACCCCGTGCGCCCACCATGGCCCAGCTCAGGTTACGAGGGTGTCGTTCAACAGCAACCCCTTCAGACCTGTCTAGAATCATGTTTGTCTTCAGGGCCAAAACAGCCTCTAATTGTGCTCCCTGAGGTCTGGCTGCCTGATCAACTCAGGGAGCCAGGTAGACAGGGCTGTGTGCACCTGCCTGTGGAGGGCCTGGTGACCGAAGGGCAGCCCAGGGAGTGCTAAGGGAGTGGGCCAGGTGACGCAGTGTGCCTTGCTGGGCTCCAGGAGCTCCCTGCCCAGCTCGCTGTGGCGCTTGGCTGTGCATTTACTGTTGAGAATAATAACAGCAGGATTTGTGGAGCTCCACTCTACCTGAGACCCCCGGCTAGGCTCCTATTCCACACTGCCTCTACTGCAGGAAACAATTCTACAAACAAGAGTTTGTTATCCTCATGCTGCAAATAAACTGAGGCTCAGAGAGGTTAAGTCATTTGCCTGAGGTCACACAGCTAGTAAGTGGGGACGTAGCATGCCAACAGGCACCCCTTCCCCCTGCCGCCTGACACCCCGCACTGCATGGCCTCTCCATCAAAACTCTGGTTTAGGAGAGTATATTACCTGTGGATTTTAGAGTATATTACCTGTGGTTAGGAGAGTATATTACCTGTGGATTTCATTTTAGCTGGCAGCACCTCAGCTCAAATGAAAATGCAGCTGGTTAGGATGGTGGGCCACCAGCAGGTTACACCAGAGTCATTGGCAGAATTCTCCAGTTTTATTTTTAATTATATAAGTAGCTCTTACTATAGAACACACTAAAAGGAAAATTAGTCCCAGAAACCATATGATGACATGGTAAATTTTTATAACGGTTTGGCTTCCAAACTGTTACATAGGTATACACACATCTATATTAAACAAAAACGGGGTGGTTTCTGTACATGCCACTTTGTAACTTGTCTTCTCACCTAACACATGGAAGCATCCTCTGGGGGGCTGGCCCAGACACAGCTCCAGGCAGTTAAGCAAACACCCCAAAATTCTCAAAAATTCTCCCAAGTCAGTCAGAGCCACTCATAGCCCACAGCTGTGTGAACAGCGCCCACTAGGATTCCAGCTAGAATTAAGCAAACCCTAATTCTGATGAGAGTAAAATGCCTACAAGGGGCAGAGCCCTTGGGACCACCTGCCCTCAAAACTGCCTCACACCTGGCCCTGACCTGGCCCTGCCTCATGGGGGCACTAGTGAACAGTGAGAACAGACACCTGTCCCTGTTGAAGGACTTTGGAGACACCCTTCCATGATCTCATGGAGCAGTTCTATTTATAGACTGGAAAATTAAAAGCCAGTGACCCATGCTAGGAAAGATAATGAGTAAATGGTGGAGATGGGCAGTGACCTGGTTCTTTGATTCCCGCTTCCAGTTAAAGCTCCATTCAGTACAACCTCTTATTCACATAGGAGGATGGAATTCATTCCATGAGATGGGATTGCTGGACCACTCGCCACTCCTGCCTCTGCAACTTTGAGCAAGACATGGACCCGTGCCAACCTCAGTGGCCGGCATCAGCCCTGAGGATTGTTGTGGAACGTTCCGTGCTGCCGTGGAGGCCTACAAGGGCTCCACTGGGAAGAGCAGGCATACCACCTGCATATGCTGGAGACGTACCACATGTCAGCCTTCTCCCCTCGGCCCCAGAGCAGGCTGCACAAGACTAAGACCTTTCAGAGGGGACACGTCTGCAAGGTCACCTCAAGTGCCTGAGTTTTATGATGGTCATTGATCATTTCCAGGCAGAAACCTTGCCAATGCTGCAGTTGGTTTTAATAGACACACAGGGTGAAGCCCTTGCCCTTGTGTGATTTTCACATACATATCAGCAACACTCGCAGAAGAAACGGAAGCCCTTCCTGGCACTCCTGCAGGGCTGAGCCCCTTAACAGCAGTGATTCAGTGGGACTGACTCCCCAGCTGGCAGGGCACGGGCACCTCTTCAGGAGATGCAGGGGAGTGAGGCGGGTTCCTCCATCCATCTGTGCAGTTTCCTCCCCAGAAATCCAACAGCCCCCTGCCCCATGCTCCTCTCTCCAGAAAGGAATAGGAGGCTGCCTGGCTTTCCCTCCTGGGTACATGTTTTGCAGTAGAGGCGGCACTGTGGCCAATGGCCCAAGAAAAGATCTGAAGAGAAAAGGGATGTTGGTGCTGCCTGCAGGTCAGCAGGCAGCAGGTGTATCTCTCTGTTTTTAGTTTTTACTTTTTTGAAACAGAGTCTTGCTCTATCACCCAAGCTGGAGTGCAGTGGTGCAATCTCAGCTAACTGCAACCTCTGCCTCCTGGGTTGAAGTGATTCTCCTGTCTCAGCCTCCCAAGTAGCTGGGATTACAGGTGCTCACCACCATGCCCAGCTAATTTTTATATTTTTAGTAGAGACAGCGTTTTGCCATGTGGGCCAGGCTAGTCTCAAACTCCTGGCCTAAGGTGACCTGCCCACCGCAGCCTCCCAAAATGCTGGGATTACAGGTGTGAGCCACTGCAACCAGCCCTCTGTTCTTAAGTGGGCCTCATACGTGCCAAAGTCACAGAAATTAACCCTGATTATATGGTAATCCCATTTTCCCAGGAAGCAGGGTTTCTTTTGAATTACATAACACATTTAGATATAAAAGTCTCTAGTGATGTAAGTGGACTCATCAAATGCCTGCCATTAACTTATTGATGTAGTTATACATTCATATTTAAAGTTATGCATTATAAACATTCAAATTTAGAAATGTTGCTATTTTCCTTGGTATGTTATAAAATGGAGCCTTATGAAATGGATGCTTTGAGGTCAAAACAGTTGAATAGAAGCAGTTTTGTATGGTGCAACCTGGTGAATGTAATGTTGGTCTCATCGTCACCAGCTCCACTTTGAGTCGCCTGTCGGTTTGCCAGAGGGCACGTGGTCGTATCTGACTTCACTCAAATGCTGCCCTTCTTCAGTCTGTGTCCTGCTCCCAGTGGACCACTCGCATGGTTTTGCAGGGGATTGGCGTGACTTCGCTCTGCGTTTAGCGTTCGGCTCCGTGGCTTTGTTCTGCATTGGGAACGTTGGCTTTTCCCTTCATCCACCACATTTGTGTGGACTCTCAGTTTCTGGGTACAACTGCTTACCAGATTGCTTTTGTAAGTGATTTTTTTTTTTTTTGAGACGGAGTCTTGCTCTGTTGCCCAGGCTGGAGTGCAGTGGCACGATCTCGGCTCACCACAACCTCCACCTCCTGGGTTCAAGCGATTTTCCTGCCTCAGCCTCCCGAGTAGCTAGGATTACAGGTGCACGCCACCACGCCTGGCTAATTTTTGTATTTTTAGTAGAGACAAGGTTTCACTATGTTGGCCCGGCTGGTCTCAAACTCCTCACCTCATGATCCACCTGCCTCAGCCTCCCAATGTGCTGGGATTACTGGCGTGAGCCACCGCACCTGGCCTCTAAAAAGAATTTTGACTGAAAGCCTTTGCTCCCTTACCTTTAGGCACACCTGTCATCTGGCTATAAACTGCAGTCAGGGCTGCACCTGGATGTTGTTCTTGCTTAATTATACATATTTGTGTGTGCAGAGACACAACTACTCCTTAACAGGAAGAAAAGAGAGCTCTTTGCATTCTCCACAGGGACCTGAGAGGAGGTTCGGGTTAAGTCGGAGGCCCTCGGTTCTGAATGCCCATTGCAACCACTTGGTGAGCTTTATAAACACTGAGCTCTCGGTCTTGGGACCCCCTCCACCATCGGATTGTATTGGTGTGGGATTTTTCAAAGCTCACCAGGTAGCTGCATGCAGTAGATCCCAGTGTGCAGCCAGCTTCCTCCAAGGTGCCCCCAACACCAGCAGGGCGGGAATCGCGTTGCTGTAGCACCTGTCTTGTGTTCAAGGCGGGAACTTCCTTGTGTGACTTCACCCCTCAACCTCAGCACTCCTCAAACTTCCACGCGCCTGATGCCGACTCCTGAGGTCTGGGATGGATCCCTGAAATCTGCATGTGTAATGCATGAATTTGAAAGGCCATGAGCTGCCTCCGAAGGGTTTATCTAAGAAAAGGAACAAGGCATGAAGTGGAGGCCCTAGGGTTGGCCTGGCCTCTCGGGTCAGAGCCTGGGTTCCAGTTTGAACGTGCCGGGGGCCCACGAGGGAGCTGCTTGTGGTTTTCACACCTCCTTTGTGAGCTGAAAAAACCGGTGCCCCTTTAGAGCAACATTCTCTCTGAATGTTTATCATTCTAAAGTGAGAAAAGACACACAAAACCTGAACCTGCTTGTCAGGCAAGGAAGCTGAGGAATCCACCTGGCTTGCAGAAGCCCCCCTGGGAGCAGACAGCCCTCCCAGGCACAGATGGGACACCACCGCCTCCCACGCAGCCTGTGTCTGGAGACTCCGCATGACCCCCAGGAAGGTCCTTTCTCCAGCAAGGCCAGGGTCAGGACCAAGAGTGAGGACACGGGAAGCACAGGATCTGCGGGGCACCTGCCTCCCTCACCACGTGTGGCATTCAGAGAACAAGGCTGCGCCCAAACCCTCCACGCCCTGCTCCCCTCTCTCCACCCCAGGTGCCATTACTAGCTCCAGCTCGGCTGCTGTACGGGTTTTGCTGACTGCTCTCAGAACCCTGTAAATCAGGGGTTGTGTGGGCTCTGGTGGACACCAAAGTATACTCATGGACCTGGCTGTCTTCCTGGGAAGAGGCCAATGTAAGGGAGAAGAGACCATTCCAAGGGCTCCTGGGAGAAAGCAAGGGCCGAAAAACTCAAGAGCAGAATCTGAGTAGAGGACTCAGATACCTGGCCAGTTCCTGCCTGGGAAATGCTTTAAGGAGTGTGAAGAGAGGCCAGGCACGGTGGCTCACTCCTGTAATCCCAGCACTTTGGGAGGCCAAGGCGGGCAGATTGCCTGAGGTCAGGAGTTCAAGACCAGTCTGGCCAATATGATGAAGCCCTGTCTCTACTAAAAATACAAAAAAAATTAGCCAGGTGTGGTGGCAGGTGCCTATAATCCCAGCTACTCAGAAAGCTGAGGCAAGGGAATCACTTGAACCAGGGAGGTGGAGGTTGCAGTGAGCCGAGATTGAGCCACTGCACTCCAGCCTGGGTGATAAAGCGAGACTCCATCTCAAAAAAATATATATATCTATGTATCTATATATCTAATATATCTCTATATCTATCTAATATATATCTATCTATAATATATATCTATATCTATCTAATATATATCTATATCTAATATATATATCTATAATATATATAATCTATATCTATCTAATATATATATCTATATCTAATATATATCTAATATATATATATCTATATATATAATACATATATATATATATGAAGAGGAGGGACGGAGAACAGAACCACGAAGTCTTACCAGGTCCACTCCTTGGGAATTTGGGGGCCTCTGCTCAACTATCTTGACCTGGTTTTAGCAAACACGGCACCTCCTCATGCTGGGGCTGGAGATGCCAGCAGCCAGGGATGTCTAAATCAACACTGTCAGCCACATGTTAGTGCGTGACTCTGGTATGCAAGAAAGGTTGTACTTTGTTTTCTTTTACTTAATTCTAAGCCCCAATCCTCCAGGCTTGTGGGAAATTCAACCCCAGTCATTACTGGGCTCTTCTCCATGCCCAAGACTGGGCAAAGGCCCCGGAGCCTCAGGCAGCAGACAGTGCTGGGGAGACCTCTGTGGTCATCAGGCCCAGTCCTTCCTGGGGGCCACCAAGCCATGCTGCTCACCATCTCAAAAACGTCAGAGCCTGGAGCAGAGGCGAGCGGTGGAATGCAGCTAGCATGAGTTAATATTTCAGCTGTTGTCTTAACATCTTAGTCTCCCCTGGCTGCTGTCACCAAGTACCAAAGCCTGGATGGCTTAAACATTTATTCCTTACAGTTCTGGAGGTGGAGGGTCAAAATCAAGGTGCTAACAAATCCAGTGTCTGGGGAAGACCCTCCCCCTGATTTACAGACCACCGTATCCTCTCATGGTGGAGAGCCAGCAAGCTCGGGTCTCTTTCCCTTCTCACACTATTCCCAGTATGGAGGCGCCACCCTCATGACATCTAACCCTACTCACCTCCCAAAGCCCCCCACCTCCACGGCTCCAACATCTGCATTTTGCAGAGACACAAACATGCATTCCATAACATCTTGAAACAGTCTTCCATCAGGCAGCTGCTATTTTTGCCCTGAATGATTGCAAGTGCCTGGGCATGACACACAGGGCCCAGCCCAGGGGCAGCCACATTGTGAGGCCATCGTCCCAGCCCCCTGACCTCGTGTAGGCCCCACTCAGGCTGTCCTGTCTCTGCAGTGCTCGTCGACCTGCGGGAAGGGCCTGCAGTCCCGGGTGGTGCAGTGCATGCACAAGGTCACAGGGCGCCACGGCAGCGAGTGCCCCGCCCTCTCGAAGCCTGCCCCCTACAGACAGTGCTACCAGGAGGTCTGCAACGACAGGATCAACGCCAACACCATCACCTCCCCCCGCCTTGGTGAGTGTCTTCACTGGCCCTGGTTCCCAGGGGGCTGCTGTGTCTCCTGCCCAGTAAGTCTTCCCTGACGGTGAGGTTCTTTCAGCCAGAAAGCCCCTTCTAGGGCCTCACTTGTCACGTAAGGCTGACATTTGTCACTTCTGTAGAAGAGGTTTCAGAGATGGAATTCCATTCCTTGTTGTGGAAGTGGCGTTTGCTTACTGCTGTCTCAAACACAGGCACCTGAGCGTCTCCCTCACCCCTTTGCCCAACACAGGAGAATGTTCCACAGACATTGTAGGTTTCCTGTGCATGAGGAATGTGAAGGGAAGTGCTGCTTTCTAGAAATGAAAGCTCCAGGGGCATCCTTCATGATGCCATGAGGATGCACACACGGGGCACACCCCAGGCTGATGCTTGAGCAGCAGACAGGCGTGGTGGAGGGGCTGCAGACTGTGTGGGTGGTTTGGCCCTGGGTGCTCGGAACCTGGCCTCTTACCAGTTCATGCCCCAGGTCAGTGGTGATACAAGGAGAAGAAGAGCACTTAAAGATCTGGCTGGGTGTGGTGGCTCATGCCTGTAAATCCCAGCACTTTGGTAGGCCAAGATGGGTGGATCACCTGAGGTCAGGAGTTCAAGACCAGCCTGACCAACATGGTGAAACCCCGTCTCTACTAAAAATACAAAAATCAGCCGGGCGTGGTGGCGCGTGCCTGTGGTCCCCACTACTCAGGCGACTGAGGCAGGAGAATCGCTTGAACCCGGGAGGCAGAGGTTGTAGTGAGCCGAGATCGTGCTACTGCACTCCAGCCTGGGCAACAGAGTAAGACTCCATCTCAACAAAAAACAATGATATGATGATTCCTTTTAACAGAGTTTCTGCTTTGCTAAATAGAAGTCCCTGAGAAATATTTTCCTACCTGAGGCTGGAAACTCACCAAAATGAAGGGGATTTCTAGCATCTTGTTCCGGGGGAGGCCTTTGAGCTGGCAGAAGTATAGTTGTGGCTTTTCAAGCACCGGCCTGCTTGGGAACTTCAAGACCTCCCTCGAGCAGGGCCTTCTCTCTGTACAATCAAGACCCTGAAGGATATTTGGGCCACTTGTATGTACTTGGACCTCATGCTTTTTGGGGTCCTTTGATGTCCACTGTTCCATGTTGTCCTGTTGTATAAATGCCTACAGTAATGGTACCCTCGGCCACAAAACAGTAAGTGCCACTTAGCTCGGAAGCAAGGTGGCCTGTGCCCTCTTCCCTGAAGAGGCAGCCAGACCACCACACTCTGTCATGTGGTTGGGTTTGGATGCAAAGGTGCATCCCTGTGACAGAAAGTGGCACCCCCAGTGCCCTGGCAGGAGGCATTCCCTGTGACAGAAAGTGGCACCCCCAGTGCCTGGCAGGAGGCATGACCTAATCAGTGCAAAGGGTTGACGTGTGCACAAGGGTGAGGGAGCCCAGACGGTCAGACCAGAAGCCCTCCCTGTGCCTGCATCAGGACATGCGTAGGCCATCCCTGACCCTGGGTGTTTTCTCTCCTGTCCCCTTAGCTGCTCTGACCTACAAATGCACACGAGACCAGTGGACGGTATATTGCCGGGTCATCCGAGAAAAGAACCTCTGCCAGGACATGCGGTGGTACCAGCGCTGCTGCCAGACCTGCAGGGACTTCTATGCAAACAAGATGCGCCAGCCACCGCCGAGCTCGTGACGCGCAGTCCCAGGGGTCGCTCAAAGCTCAGACTCAGGTCTGAAACCCACCCACCCGCCAGCGTACCAGCCTTGTGGCCACGCCCCCACAAGGCTGCCGCAAGAATCCAACTGCATAGAACATGAGCGTGGACTTGGCGTTTGCCATTAGTGCTTCCGTACTTTACTTAATATATTGTTAACAGCCACTGGCTGGCTTTCTACAGTGAGGAGAAAGTAGGCATGAGTCACAAAGTAACTTCAATTTCTAGGATTTCAGGTACCTCGAAGGGAAGCACCTCTGGCAGACAACCGTCAAGAGAGAGACGTCATTTAGTGTTCCTGTCTTGGCTCGCTTTTGACATTTGAATTTCCAGTGCTTGGTACATCATGGAGGAAACATCCCCAAAACGAGACATGCTAGAAAAGGCTTTATTCTAAAGGCTTTATTCTGAAAGCCGGCGACACCCTGGAGGGAGGGGCAGGGGTTGGTGAGCCTCTGCCCGTGGCTTCTCTGGGGAGGGCCGGGCTGCTTAGCCCACGTTTCTCTTCATCTACCTTCTTGACCACATGAGAACCAGGACGTTGCCTCCATGCCCGTCTCTGTCTCTGACAACAGTCGCTAAATCCTAGGTGTTGCCTTGGAAGTCTCGTCCCTGGAGTGTAAATCTATATATGCCAGCGAGGACAGCAGTGCCACACAGTTCATACCACCTGCATGGGAAGAATGTTCCAAGAGAGTCTGGGTTTGGGGAAGCATCTAATTTTCAGAGCTCTGCTGTCCACCGTGCAGGGAAACAGAAGGGCCTCTCTTCAAGGTGCTGTGACATAAGAAACGGTAATTCTGGCGATGGGGTTGCTTCCTAAGGCAAAGGTAAGCTTGGGCCAGCTTCGTTGGGGCGGATGGGCACCTGCCCCGCCTTCCGGGAGCATCCACTCTGGCCTGCACTTCCTAAAGCTTTGTACCTTAGAGATGCTGTACCACATCCCAGTGGCTTTCTACCGACCGTGGCCATTTATCTGAAGGTAAGACAACATTTGGGACCTCTGAGGACACAAGCCCAGGCCTAGGATCTGTAGAGCAAGGCCTGAGTGCTCTATCCTGGCACGGAGCAGCCTGATGTGCCGGGACCAGGGGAGGAACGCCATCTGGCTGGCACTGCTGCACACCCGCGGAGCCTTCCTGTAGCCCCAGACTTTGTGGTACCCATTATCATCACGCCTGTCATCATTGACCCATCTTCTTGGTGGGGCAAGGATGATGCATGATGAAGGTCCTTCCCTCCTGCAGCCCCCTTAACGCCTGGCAGCTTAACGCCTGGCAGCAGAGTGGCCTCTCTGAGAGCACAGAGGATGGTAGCACCCCACCTGGAAGGAGGCCGGGCAGGGACCCTAGATGCCAGGAGGCCGGTTTTGCTCACCAACTTGGTGGGCATTTCATGGGTGCTTATGTTCTAGGACTTTACCGTAAGCAACACCTCCTCCCTGATTTCAGACAGAAGGTCTCACTTGGACTTCCATGGGATCATGGGATCATCTCCCAGTGCTTCTTGATTTATTGGTGCTGTGTTTCTGTGTTTTGTTAGATGTCACAACCGTAGAGTTAGCTTAAATCAGAAAGAAGCCTCTCTGCCTTCTCCACCCTGTCTTACGAGCTGTGTTTTTGTTTTTACTACCCCAGAGGCAGAGAAGCGGTAGGGATGTCAGGGAATTTACTCACTTCCACTTGAATCAACAAGAAGTGTTGAGAAACTTCCGTGGGTGCTCTGTGGAAAGAACTGAGAGTGTCAGGATGGAGCAGCCCGGGGCCTGCGCAGACCACTGTCCTCCCCCTCAGGCCTAGCCACCAGCAGACTCCCGTGAATTCCCATTTTCACAAAGCCCTCAAAATTTTGGGGGAGCTGAGGTTCAATTTTCCTTCATCCCCAAATGAACTGTTAATTCACTGAAAGACATTTAGACTTTTGCAGCCAAGGAGCAGAGCCGGGCAAGCTCACTAAGGAAGCCTTAGCCTAGTCTCCTGCATGGGCCCCGGGGCCTCCAGATATGCCCATGGTCACCCTGGCAAGGGCCCCACACCCTCAGAATGAAAAGGATTGATTGGGTTATTGTCAGATACCCCCATTAGTTCCCCTAAAGTCTGCATCTTCAGAGTTCTTTTAGCTCATCTTTTTGTTGTCGGTGTTGTTTTTTGAGACAGTCTCCCTCTGTCGCCCAGGCTGGAGTGCAGTGGCGCGATCTCAGCTCACTGAAAGCTCCACCTCCTGGGTTCAGGCCATTCTTCTGCCTCACCCTCCCCAGTAGCTGGGACTACAGGCGCCCGCCACCACGCCCGCCTACTTTTTTGTATTTTTTTTTTTTTTTACTAGAGACGGGGTTTCACCATGTTAGCCAGGATGGTCTCGATCTCCTGACCTCATGATCCACCCGCCTCAGCCTTCCAAAGTGCTGGGATTACAGGAGTGAGCCACCGTGCCCGGCCTTTTAGCTTATCTTGAAATCCACCAGCCTACCTTCTATTCGTGGCACGAGCAGTGATTTCAGTGAAACCATCATAAACATTCGTGTTCCACTAGACGCTGATCACAGCAGTGATGTTTCTGTGTTAATACCCTGTACTGTCCCTCGAGTACTGTACCTTTGTGCTTGCGCACGTGTTACTAACCAGAGTCTCACGACCCTACGGTGCTATTTTTATTGGTGCAAAATGAAACCCTCTCAGCTGACCATTGCTAGACATGATCAGAATGCGGGAAAAGAGCCTCTATGGCAACACGATTGTGCTTTTTTCATTTCAGAGTCAAATGTATCTATTTTCCATTAGTTAACTTGCATTACATACTGTACCCATGGAATTTTTGTTTTACTTTTTGGTGCTGGTTTTGAAAGGAAAAAAAAAAAAACAGAAGACAAACATTGGATGCCATTATACATGAAAAATTAATCATTTCATTGGAAGCAAGTTGAATATGTGTAATAAAATGTTTTTCCGTAACGGTTTTAAGCTGTCTGTGAAGTAAAAGACAAAAGCCAGTCCCCAAGGGCTGACGGGGAGGCTGTGTCCTTCCCCACTGTGGTGGCCACCTGGCTTGCCAGGGACTTGGCTTCAGGGAGCCTGCTGGCCACAACTGGAGTTAGTTGGTGTCAGAGGTCATTGGGAACTGCAGTTCGGGGGGATGGCTGCCTCTCCCTGAGCGAGCGCTAACAAATCTTTCAGTCCTGGCCTCATCCCGTTGTGGTTGCAAAACCCTGGGTGGGGACCTGAGGGTCTGACAGTTGTGCTGTGAGCCTGCGCATCTGATGTAGGGCAGCCACCTCACTGGCAGAGTGGCCCATGCTCCAAGACCTATGCTGCAGAGTGCAGGCCCTGGCACGCTGGCTGGAGAGCCATGCTAAACTCTCCAGCCGCTACCTCCACCCCCACAACCCTGCCAACAGCCCTCACAGCTTCCCTCTGCCAGCAGATGTGACGGCAAGTCCCAGCCCTGCACATCCCCCAGCACTGCAGACAGGACAGGGGTTCCACATCACCACAGTGGGAACAACCACAGCCATTTGGATCCCATCTGGGCCTGACATGGAACACACATGTCACAGCTTACAGGGATGGGGAGTCCATCTCCTCCTGGAGTCAGGAGAAACCCCCACACTCACAACCTTAGAGCCCTCTATGAAGATTAAAGCAGGCCAGGCGCAGTGGCTCACACCTGTAATCCCAGAACTTTGGGAAGTTGACATGGGAGGCTTGAGGCCAAGAGTTGACCAGCCTGGGCAAAATAGTGAGACACTTGTCTACTAAAGTTAGCCGGGTGTGGTGGCATACTCCTGTAGTCCCTCCCAGCTACTCAGGAGGCTGAGGCAAGAAGATCACTCGAGCCCAGGAGTTGGAGGCTGCAGTGAGCTGTGACTGTGCCACTGTACTCCAGCCTGGACAACAGAGCAAGACCCTATCTAAGAAAAAAAAAAAAACTGGTGTAGCACCCAGAAATCTCACTAAAAAAATAATTTGACAGACAACACACTGCCCACAGCCCCCTGGTCACTGGAAAACCTGTGGTTTGTGTAAATTCTCAAGAACCGTCGCCCACCTGCCTCCAGGACGTGTTAGAACCCTCTTGTCCTTCCTCCGTTCTACCCTTTCTGGCAGGTTGGCTTTTAACAGCCCTGATCCCGTGGAATTTCTTCATGAGCTGCTGTGATTCCTGGATGGCCCCAGTGATTCCGGTTTGCTGGATGAAATTGACAAGCTCTCCAGTTAGATGAAATTGACAAGCTCTCCATCAGCAAGTGTCAAGCAGGCATCTGTTGGGGACCAAGCACTTCCTAGAACCACAGAGAATGCAAAGGAACAGAAGTCCTACTCACGAGCCCACAGCCCCACGGGGCAGAGAAACCTGGAGACGCGCACAGCTGGGAATGAGCCAGAGGAACAGAGCTCGGAAGGGGGAAAGGTCAGGATGTCCTCTGTGGGTTTGTTGACTGACCTGCTGGACACAGATTAGAAGGGCCGGGGTTGGAAGCTTTTACTGCAGCACCCTCTATCTGTAAAAGGTCTCAGCAAAAGCCTTTGCATTTCTGCTTCCAGGTACAAACCTGCCTGCATGTGTGTCCACCTTCTCTGCCTGACAAGGAAGCAGTGCCCAGCCTTCCTGGAAAGCCAGCCCTCCCACCATCACTGACCTCCCCCCTTCCCCAGCAGCGCTCCACACACCGCCTCACCTCTGGTCATGAACTCCCCTGGCTTTTGCCCTCTGCTCTGCAGTAACACTCTTCTTGACAGGTCACCAATGACTTCATGGCATCAGGTTGCGTGGACATCCTAGTGTCCTGTTCCCCAGCAGCCCTCCCCTTTGACATAGCCCCTCTGCAGCACCACACACTGCTGCCTTTCCTCGCCTCTCCCCGCCATCCAGCTGGTGATGGAGTGCCCCAGGCTCAGTCCTCCACCCTTTTCTATGTACTTTCTCCCTAGGTCATATTACCTGGACTCAAGACTTTTTACACCACGTACATTCTGTTATCTTCCAAGTGAACATTCTGGGCCCTGACAGCCATCCCGACCCACCTCTGTACTCACGCATGACTCTCCACGTGCATATACTCAATCCCCCGGGAAGTTTGGGACTAAGATGGCGCTTCATAGTTGTCCTAAATCTGCAATTTGAGCAGGGGGTTTGGTGAGGGCAGCTCACCTCTGCTGGGGTGGCTCAAAGGTCAAGTAGAGACTGGAAGGCTCAGAACGGCTATAGTCTTGCACCTGTGGCCGGTGATGACAGCTGTCAGAACTTCCACTAGGACCATCAGCCGGGACACTTGCAAGGGGCCTCTCCAAGGGATGGTGGGATTTTGGTGGCAAACATCCCAAGAGTGAGCTGCACAACCTCTTGTGACAACTCAAAAGTTCCACAGCATCACTCCCACCATACCCTAAGAGCAAGGCAGGCACAAAGGCTCACCTGAGTTTAAGGGGAGGGGACAAAGGGTCCACCTCTTGCTGGGGGTGGTGTCAGGGTTCTGGAAGAACAAGTGGAGTGGGAAATATTGTTAGGACCATTTTTAGGAGATTCACACACATCCCCTGTATTAGTCGGGGTTCTCCAGGGAAATGGAACCAAGAGAATAGATGAGATTTATTAAGGGAATTGGCTCACATGATGATTGGAGGCCAAGAAGTCCTGCCATCTGCTCTCTGCCAGCCGGAGACTCAGGAAAGCTGCCACTGCAATTCAGTCTCAGTCCAAAGGCCGGAGAACCTGGAGTTCTGGGGCAGGAGAAGATGAATGGTCCAGCTCCAGCAGAGTGCAGATTTACCCTTCCTCAGCCTTCCTGTTCTATTCGGGCCCTCAGCAGATTAGATAGTGCCCACCCACCTTGGTGGAGGTGGATCTTCTTTACTCAGTCTATGGATTCAGACACTCATGTCTTCCAGAAATAGCCTCACAGACACTTCCAGAAATCATGTTTTACCAGCCAACTGGGCATCCCTTAACCCAGGCAAGTTGATATATAAAATTAACCTTCATATTCACACATGCAAAATACACTCACCCCTCCCCCACCCCAGCCCTAAAGTCTCATCTCCTTTCAGCATCAGGCTCGGGACTGCATCCCCTGAATCAGGTGCCGATGTGGCTCCTCCAGCATGGTTCCCCAGGCACGGGCCCTTGAGCACTGGTTCTAAAATTCCGTGAACTAAAGAGAGACATCCTCTCCCCTCCACCCAGAGGCTCAAGAGAAGATGATGGCAATGGCATAAGACAACCACTGCAGACACTCCCTATTTTAAAAGGAGGGACAGAGAAGGCACATGACAGGCACCATCCAGCAGCTGACGTCCAGTCTGGCACATGGTGCCAATTCCATTAGGCTCAGTCCTACTGCCAGGGAACGATTCTCCTTGGACTGCCTCCAGGAGCCAAAGAGGCTTTTGGCATATTGTGATTCATTCTTAATGATAGGGGAGGCATGATTCAGTAAAGTGTCCTTCCTTTTGGAGAGCATGTTCTGACACGCCCCCAGCTACTTGGACTCCTATGAACTTCACTGATAAAATGAGCCCTTGGGCTGGGCACGGTGGCTCATGCCTGTAATCCCAGCACAATGGGAGGCCAAGGCGGGCGGATAATGAGGTCAGGAGATCAAGAGATCAAGACCATCCTGGCCAACATGGTGAAACCCCATCTCTACTAAAAATATAAAAATTTAGCTGGGTGTGGTGGCATGCGCCTGTAGTCCCAGCTACTTGGGAGGCTGAGGCAGAAGAATTGCTTGAATCCGGGATGCGGAGGTTGCAGTGAGCCGAGATTGTGCCACTGCACTCCAGCCTGGGGGAGAGAACGCGACTCTGTCTCAAAAAAAAAAAAAAAAGGGGGGGGGCCCTCAAATTTTCATAGGGCTTTTCTCCCCCAGCCTCGAGTCCAAGTGTCCTACCACGGCCTCTAGTCTACTTGCCACTCATGTGCATCTGGTCTGATTAACATGATGTCACAGATACAGTGGATCAGTCCAAGTTCTTGGGAGAGTCTTTACAATCCAGGCCCTCTCAGGCAGTATCATAACAGAGAATTAACATCAGCCCCGGGGAAGACAAGTGGAAACTTGTGTCTGTCACACTTCTTTGGCCCCACTCTTCCTTTCTGATATGGATGGAAATGAATGCCTTCCCCAGTCACTGGCCATCTTCCTTGCATCTGAATCATGTTAATTTGCTCTAGCAAAGACATCACACCTGGCACAGCAGTTTGTGTGGGGCTCATTCTTGGATAAAATTGCAGTAGTCCACTGTGGTCAGAAAGGATCCACTCTGAATTTTGTAGAGGCCAGACTGAGGAATTGCATGGGAATATGATGGGGACAACCACAGCAGCATCCTTTAGGTCTTTAAGAATGACATTCATAATGGTATTCTCACTGGGTTGCAACATTGCTATTGATTTACTGTCTTGGCTGGTGTCATGAGTGGTGCAAGATTAGAGATAACCAGGTCCACAAACATTTGTATCTTTCTACAATGTCAGACTTTTATTGATGCCATTTCAATCACAGAAGCCCAAAGTTCGATGGAGTTCCCAAGTATGCAGTTCTCCTTAGTACTACCCATTCACTTGGTAGTCAGAGCCATGGGCACCAGGCTCAGGCCCCTCCACGGGTCAGTCAATATTGCAAACCACGCATAATAGTATACATAGTCACTCACGCCTATAATCCCAGCACTTTGGGAGGCCAAGGCAGGTGGATCACCTGAGGTTAGGAATTCAAGACCAGCCTGGCCAACATGGTGAAACCCTGTCTCTACTAAAAATACAAAACTTAGCCAGGCATGGTGGCAGGTGCCTGTAGTCCCAGCTACTCAGGAGGTCGAGGCAGGAGAATCGCTTGAACCTGGGAGGTGAAGGTTGCAGTGAGCCGAGATCGCGCCACTGCACTCCAGCCTGGGTGACAAAGCTAGACTCAGTCTCAAAATAATAATAATAATAATAGTATACACAGTCACTATATAAATGTTACAGATTAAACATTCCACAGTAAACAAAATAACATTTAACATCAAGAGAAAAAGATTGAAAGAATTAATCAACCAGGCCAGGGGAAGTAAGACAAAATGAGTCCTGGGCTGGGTTGACCAGTCCATCGGTCTTGCAAGGAAGAGCCTTTGATATAGCAGAGCCTTTGGAGGCATATGTGAAGTTCTTATCATAAGTGACTGCAAGACCGTGTCAATTAAGATGGCCAGTTGAAGCTGCTGAAGGGCTGGCTGTTCTTTTATGGTCACAAAGTCCTCTGGTGAGAACTGATAGTATTAAATAGAAGAGTATGCTTATTTATGACTTTCTCTGGTTGGATGCTGTCTTAATTTTTTTATTCGTTTCCTAAGCAAAACATCTCATCCTTGTTGGCAAAGTGCCCTATGAAATATACAATGGAGGGAGGCCGAGGCGGGTGGATCACGAGGTCAGGAGTTCAAGACCAAGCTGGTCAACATAGTGAAACCCCATCTCTACTAAAGATACAAAAAAATTATCCGGGCATGGTGGCACGTGCCTGTAATCCCAGCTACTTAGGAAGCTGAGGCAGGAGAATAGCTTGAACCTGGGAGGTGCAGGTTGCAGTGAGCCGAGATCACGCCACTGCACTCCAGCCTGGGACAGAGTGAGACTCCATCTCAAGAAAAGAAAAAAGAAATATATAATGCAGTGCTTTTCTAAGATGGAGTTAGTTATGTCAAGGGTGCTGTATACACCCGGGGAGAGGGAGGTAGTTTCACAGACTTCCACTTGGCCCTCCCCATTACAGTAGTTCTTTACCCTACAGGCCAAGGACCAAGTCCAGCCATTACCAGTACACATTTAGGGAGGGGGAACCATCACTGCGAGGCTTCATGGACCCACCAGACCCACTGTGAACCAAACCTGGACCAGGCCCCATTTATTATGTGAACTCCATTCCCTGTCACTCTGAAACGGGGACCACAATGACACTCAGTAGCCGGGGTATCAGTGTCAACTTGGATCCCGTGTGCAACAGTCCTCTAAATGTCTGCGTATCTTTCTCTCCAACAAGTCAATGGTTGTAGGTTCCTTTGGGGAAAGATTGGGGGCAATTAATTGATACCCTTCTCCCTGGGACCCAACCTCTCCTTCAGTCAATGGATTCTGGGCATGAAAACCGGCTCAGACTGGAAACTGAGCAAGACACCATGTTTGACAGGATGGTTGCTCTGGTGATCACCCTTTTTTATTCAATGTGTAAACTGAGTAATACTATAAATGTACAATGAATTGAGTTATAGGTGGGAAGTTGGCTGCTCCTCTGTCTGGCCCTAGTAGGGCTCTATTAACTATTTCCAACCCCTGTCTGTAGGTCAGGCCCCCTGCTGCTTCTCTGACCTTGCTGCCCCTCATGATCTTACACCCACCCTTTTTCTGACTGCGAAGGGCTTACCATGTGGCTTTATTTTGTGATCCTATTAGCCTCATTGCTATCAGGGAGCCCAGTTCTGCACAGCATTCCCTGCTGTCAGCCATGACCTACGGGGGACCGTTCTGCTGGAACTTCTCCACAATGCTGCTGCCCTTTCAGCAGGACCTCCTCACTGCTTTGGGAAGTGGAGGAGTTTCCCTCAGACCCTCCTATGGAACATCGGATGGGGGCTGGGAAGGTGTTCCAGCCTTAGAATATCCTCCCTAGCAGGCCCAGCCTCTGACTCTTCTGAACCCTCTATCTCTACCTACCAAAACACTTCTCTCTTTTTTTTTTTTTTTTTTTTGAGACTGAGTCTCGCTCTGTCACCCAGGCTGGAGTGCAGTGGTGCAATCTCAGCTCACTGTAACCTCCATTTCCCGGGTTCAAGCGATTCTCCTGCTTCAGCCTCCTGAGAAGCTGGGATTACAGGCACCCACCACCACGCCTAGTTAATTTTTGTATTTTTAGTAGAGATGGGGTTTCGCCATGTTGGCCAGGCTGGTCTTGAACTCCTGACCTCAGGTGATCCACCTACCTCAGCCTCCCAAAGTGCTGGGATTACAGGCGTGAGCCACCATGCCCGGCCCCTACCATAACACTTCTACTGCACTTTGCGAGACCATCACTGTCCCCAAGGTTCTGTGAGCCATCTGTCTCCCAGGGTCCTTGGGAGGGAGTTAAATCCATGCAGAGAACTCCCGCTGCAAGAGGTAGAATTCCCCCTTCTACCTTCATGTCCACTGTCCCTTATCCAGCACTTCAGATCCGGTCTGGTACACTCTCCTGGCATCTGCATGTCCGTTCTTGCTAGGGCCTGCAGCTCCTTCGGGATCTAGTTCCTTTCCCCCTCCACCTGAGTTACATTGTGACTTAGGAATCTGTCTGGTGGCCAGGAGGGGAGGTGGGGGAGATGCTGATTCTAACACAGCATTTGTGTTATCTTACAAGGCACAGGACTCGGTATCATCTTTAAGCGAGGGAGCAGTGATAGGTAGCTTTAATAGGGAAGAGAGGGCCACTTCCGCACGCTGGAAAGCGTCTAGAGAATGTGGGGTTTCACAGTTTTTAGGACATTTACTGAGTTACCCCCTTCCAATCCCAGAATCCCACTCCTTCGTAATCAGGATTCTGATCTGCACGTAGCCAACTTCCTGGGGTTGAGAATTCAGCCTTCTCTGAAGCTTCTGTAGTCATTACCATTGAAGCCTGGCCTGATCCTCAACGCTTTCTGCCCTCTTAAGACATAAGGGCCTCGTTTCACGCCTCCCCTTAAATTAGTGATCAATCATCTGTAGCATTTTTATTGTCTTTCTCCAACACGTCACTAACACTGGCAACAGCCACTTAATTTCTTTGCCTTGGAATTTCTGTTTCCCTTTATCTTTCAAATGACTGAGCTATTGCACCATCAGTGAAGGCTTAATCATTGCCCATACAGATGCCAGAGGCTTCCCTCCTGGGAGGTTGGTGGGGGGGGGGGGGTGTGGGGGGGCCCTTGTATCCAGCTGGCAGGTGATGGCAGCTCCAAAATCCTATTTTAGGGGCTGCTTCCTATAGGACCACTCCTGGCACCAGCTGCCTTAGTTTGGGTTCTCGAGAGCCAGTCTGAGATGGAGGCTTGTGGGGAGGTTGATTGGGAGGTACCCTCGGGAATCCTGTGATGAGGAAGAAAGGATGTGGCACAGGCAGGTACCATGGGGAGCTGTAGAGTGGAACAGTTATCTCAAACAGAGGCAAGGTGGCAGGCCTTCGTATATCACAGGACGAATGCCATCTTGAGGGTTCGCTGTCTTCTGCTGAGAGGGTACTGGGGACAGACTCAGCTGTGAGCAGCCACCACTCCTGGCAGCTGGGGACAGCCCTCAGTCCTGAAGGGGGATCTGTGTGGCACACCACACCATACACCACATGCCTTAAACTTAGATTGTTACAAATTAAATGCCCAATTAACTGCGGCTTCCCCAAATCAGTAAATGGCACCACTAACCAACTAATGTCTGATATCAAAACATCAAAGTCCCCTTTCTTTCCTCAGTTTCCCTTCCTGTCCTCAACCCAATTCAGCCACAAATACCACTGGTTCTACCTCCAAAGGATGTCTCTAATCTGCCCACTTCTCCGTATCTTCACTGCCACGCGGTGGCTGTGCACCAAGTCGCAGACATTTCACCAGGACCCCACAGTAGCTTCCTGTCATAGTCCATTAGGGCTGCTGTAACAAACACCTTAGCCTGGGTAATTTATAAACAGAGACATACTGCTCCCAGTTCCAGAGGCTGAAAGGTCAAGGTACCAGAAGAATCAGTGTCTGGTGAGGGCTCCCACCCTACCTGAGAGATTCTGCCTTCTCACTGAGTCCCCACATGGTGGTAGAAGGGGCGGACATGCTCTCTGGGTTCTCTTAGTAAGGACTCTAGTCCCATTCATGAGGGCTCCACCCTCGTGGCCTGATCACCTCCCAGAGGCCCTACCTCCCAACACCATTGCGCTGAGAATTAAGTTTCAACATCTGAATTTTGGGAAGACACAAACATTCAGACTATCACACTTCCTGACCGTCTCCCTCCGACACACTCTCCACACCCTAGCCAGGGTAATATCGGAAAAACGTAAATCATAATGAAAACTTAAGTGGCATTCCCTGCTTAACATCCTCTGATAGCTTCTTACCCCTGTGGTCCTCTCAGACCCCCGTTCCCTCCTCTCCTACCCTGTCCTTCCCGCACAGGACGCCCAGCCAGTCTCCTTTCTGTCTGCGAGCCTTCTGCCCTCTTCCCCACCGGGCCTCAGCAGGTGCTGCTCCCCACGTAGGTAACGCTGCCATCTCACATCCCGCGGGTCTTTCCCCTGCTGAAATCTCTGCATCCGTCATGTTTCAGCTCCCACGTGACCCCTCACACAGCTGTTCCAAGCATCCAGCTAACATGGCCTCCCAGTCACGGTTGCTGTCCTGAAGCACCGCTCAGTCCTTGTCACAACCCAGAATTATTAACGTTTCTGCTTGTGTAGTGTCACTTTCCCATCTAGAAAGCAAGCTCCCCACACACAGAACTCATGTGGCACTTTTGTGTCGCTGGAGCCCTGGTGCCCAGCATGTGCACCCCCTAAGTGAATACACTTAACCTTTGTTAGTTCCCATTCTATTGCTTACATTATTTTCAGATAAGCTAAAGACTGTACCAGAACATGTTTATACTGGGTAATAAAAACATACTCTAACTTTTTTTTTTTTTTTTTTTTTTTTTGAGACGGAGTCTTGCTCTGTCGCCCACGCTGGAGTACAGTGGCGCCATATTGGCTCACTGCAACCTCCACCTCCCAGGTTCAAGCGATTCTCCTGCCTCAGCCTCCCAAGTAGCTGGGACTATAGGTGCATGCCACCATCCCTGGCTAATTTTTGTATTTTAAGTAGAGACAGGGTTTCACCATGTTGGCCAGGCTGGTCTCGAAACTCCTGACCTCAAGTGATCCACCTGCCTCAGCTTTCCAAAGTGCTGGGATTGCAGGTGTGAGCCACCGCACCTGGCCAAACATACTCTAGTAATTTTTTTGGCTTATACCTCAAGTGATACAGACATTTGGACAACCAGATGTACATCAATAAGGAAAAGATGCTTACCATTTTCCAAATGCTCCCCCTTGCCAACAGAGATAGGTGTTTCCAGGTGGCTGTCATGGTGATAGAAGCTGTTTTCTCGTCTTTTCATTTGATCTGTGGAATAGGAAAGTGATGACTCAGAAGGCAGAGAACATTCATGGTCTGGAGAGATCTTTGAAAAGCCTGATGTGGCGCCACCATCTGGTGTCTCTAGAATAAAAGTTCTAACCGCGTGGTTCATGGTATCTTCGGGACAAGCCCGCGTGCCGGCTGGGACCCAGCATGACATGGGGGCTCGCCCACTCTGGGATTTCCTTAACCAGGGACCACTGTCATGCCTCGTGCGCTGTGAACTTGTCATCCCCGTGGCTTGGAAGCCCTCCTCAGAAAGACATCCCCTTTCACAGCCTGAGCAGCCACAGTATTTCAGGGGACCACATAAAAAATGACCAAGAAGGCCAGACACAGTGGCTCACACCTGTAATCCTAGCACTTCAGGAGGAGGATGGAGGAAGGAGGATCGCTTGAAGCCAGGAGTTCAAGACCAGCCTGGGCAACATAACAAGACCTCGCCTCTACAAAAAAATAAACAATTAGCCAGGTGTAGTGGTATACTCCTGTAGTCCCAGCTTCTCGGGAGGCTGAGGTGGGAGGATCGATTGCTTGAGCCCAGGAGGTTGAGGCTGCAGTGAGCCATGATCACGCCACTGCCCTGCAGCTTGGATAATAGAGACCCTGTCTAGAAAATAAAAAGAGACCAAGAAATAGGAAGATCTTCCTCCTAGAATTGCTCAGGAGAACACTGGGATTTCCTCTGGAAAAGACTAGACACTTATGTCTGGGGGAATCCATCCCATTGTGGCAAAAAGAAGGTAAAGGACCCAGTGAATCAGAGTTTGTTGGAAGCCTGGTGCGGTGGCTCACACCTGTAATCCCAGCACTTTGGGAGGCTGAGGCGGGCAGATCACTTGAGGCCAACACGGCAAAACCCTGTCTCTTCTAAAAATACAAAAATTAGCCAGGTGTGGTGGTATGTGCCTGTAATCCCAGCTACTCAGGAGAATCTCTTTAACCTGGGAGGTGGAGTTTGCAGTGAGCAGAGATGGTGCCACTGCACTCCAGCTTGGTTGACAGAACAAGACTCTGTCTCAAAAACACAAAAACAAAAAAAAACAGAGTTCGTTGTTAGATAGAGCCCAGTAGAGCCCAAACAAAACTCCTTCCTGGCAGAGCCATCAGGATAAATGTCAGCCCTTAACAGGGGCTGCCACAGACCCCACCGTTATCCATATTTACCTACAGCCCAGCACTGCTGTGATGAGGCTCAGGGAAAATAACAGGGTCCCTGAAGTCTCCAACAAGCTCTTTCCTACCCACCCTGTCTCTGTCTCCAAAATTTTCTCTTTCCACGCACCCGATCCTACCCTGTCACTTTTCTGCCTCTTTCTCGTGTCAGTATTTGTTCTCTCCTCCCTCCCTACATCCATCTCTCCTTCTCTCTTCCCTCCCTTTCCATTTCCTGCATTATTTCCCACCTTCTCCAATTTAAGAGGATTATCCACTTCTGACTTGGCCCCATCATAGATGCAGAAACTTCCACTGAGGGTCAGCTCGTAGATCCCTGGGGACTCAGGGGCTGCCTAAGGGCTGTGTTTCTACTGAGCCTTTAGAATACCAAGTACTCTTTAAAAATTCACTTGCAAACTACCCACCCAGTATCGTTGCAGACTGTTCTTTAGAAGTTTTAGAGGTCTCTGCGTGCTCACTTCCAACTTATTTCTGTGTGTGCCAGTCACACGTTCAACAATTCTTTGGCTCACAATGTATCCCCAGCAATTGGCTTTCTCGCCACTGAGGTTACTTTTAACATGCCAGTTGATGGTTATAAAACAGCAATTCTGGAAATCCCATCCAAGGATTGCTCTGTATTAACACATCATCAAAATAGTATATTGCAAAGTCAACATACGATTATAACTGTTGGCCTATCAAATACTGAAAGATTTTGAAACCTCAGTGGGAGCCAAATGCCATTTTATTAAATTGGGATACAGGAAAGGAAGAGTGTTGCAAATGTTGCAGTGGTGTTAGTTTGAGATGTTAGTGGGTTTTGCCAATATTTTCTCTAACAAAATAAGAATGTAATATATCTATGTCACATGAGAATATTGCATGTTTATTCTATATATACCTACACTCACATATATACATACACACAGTGCATACATGTGAAGTGTGGCCACAGAGTTGACGTGGGACAATCTACTGTGGCTCATATCTAATGGCCGTAGAGCAATTTCAATGAGGTTCCTGCAACCTCTGGAGCAATGGCCCCATTACTCAATTAAGACAGAGGCTCCCAAAGCGGCTGCAACACCCATCTGAAAATGTTAAGTTATGGTATATAAAAATTTATATCTTGACTCATATATTCAACAACCATTTTACAATGTAAGTCAATACACTTTTATTGAGCAGTGTGGCAGATACAGGGTAGGGGATGAAGGATGAATGCACAGTCCCCTGTCCTCAGAGAGTCATAACAATATGTTACTGTGCCCTTCTCTTGGAAATGAGTGACTCTGCCCAAATGTGGAAAAATATTTAAGTGAGTTCAAAACTAATATGGCTGTTGGCTCTGAATACAGAATAAACAAACCTCTGCCCAAAGAGAAATCAGATCCGCTGTCTTTCTGATCTAACTCAGCAAAGCCAAGTTCTCAAAGTTTGAATTCCTCCCGCATAAGCACCCTCAAATGCACTTCTTGCCTCTGACATTGCACTCATCCCAAATATCACTTCCTGATGGCACGACCTGTGCTTTCTGAGTGTGTTGATAGGTCAGACCACTGAGGAGTCCTGCGTGGCTCTCTCTGTCCAGACCAAGCTGGCTGGTCAGGATGAATGGCCATGTCTATCTGTACAAGGCTGGTGGCTTATGTGAGCTAGACTTACACAGCTGTTTTAGGATGTTCAGAAAGATCAAAGAGCAGGAAATCATGAAACAAAATCAAGTAGATAGAGAAAAGAACCAACAAGAAAAAAAAATTCTAATTGACAAGCAAAGTGGTTACAGTGAAAACCTCAAAGCCCTGGGTAAATGCGAGAGACAAAGGAATCCAACACAGGGCTCGTGAATGGGAAAGTTACTTGGAAGAGGGAAGAGTTGTACCCAGAAGGCAGTGTAGAGAGGCAAAGGAACTTTTTTAAAAATGAAAGTGTAGGCAGGGCCCATTGGCTCAAGCCTGTAATCCCAGCACTTTGGGAGGATGAGATGGGTGGATCACCTGAGGTCAGGAGTTCGAGACCAGCCTGGCCAATATGGTGAAACCCCATCTCTACTAAAAATACCAAAATTAGCCAGGCGTGGTGGCATGTGCCTGTAATCTCAGCTACTCGGGAGGCTGAGGCAGGAGAATCACTTGAACCCAGGAGGCAGAGGTTACAGTGAGCCAAGATCACGCCATTGCACTCCAGCCTGGGTGACAGAGCAAGACTTCATCTCACACACACACACACAAAAAAAAGTAGTTAGGCAAAGAGTTTGAGAGGTGTTGACTTCTGTCTAAACGCCACTCCAGAGATGAGAATCAAAGAAATGAAAGAGGAAATGTATTGAGATCATGGCTGGGGATGTGCAAGAACTGAAGACAAGAGTGACAATGCACAGAAGTGAATCCACACCTCATACATCATATTGAAACTACAGAGATCAAGGAGGAAGAAGAAATCTTAAAAGCAACCAGAGAAAAGACAGGCACCCTGGAAGGAATAACAGTCTGACAGCAGGTGCCAGAGGGAATGGAATAGTATCTTAAAGTGCTGAGAGCGGCCGTAGCCGTGGCTGTTTAGTTCAGCTATTAGCATTCCATGGAACAGACTGTGGGGAGCGCCACTTCCTCCTTCTCCAGAGTCTCCCACAATTGACAGCAGTCATTTCTCAGACTCCCGGCTCCTGCCCGGGGCCTGTGTGTCTCAATGAGTGGCTCCACCTTGCTCCGTTTTTACAAAAGTGAGAAACCTGAGAGCCAGCCCATAGACAGAACCTCCCCAAGTCCTGTCACTTTGGTTTTTTTTCCTTTTTTGTAGAGATGGGATCTCACTATGCTGGTCTCGAACTTCTGGCCTCAAGGGATCCTCCTGCCTTGGCCTCCCTAAGTGATGGGAATACAGGCGTGAGCCACCATACCCAGCCCATGTCCTTGGTTTTAAATTCCCACATGTCCATCCCTGTGGACACTGCTCTGACTCAGGCCTGTTGCAGGAGCCGCCTGGCTCACCTTGCTCCCTACCACCTCACCAATACCAAAGTCACTCTTTTCAGACCGCTAACAGGGGCTCCCTTTACTGCTTCCTACTCAAAGCTCTCCCAGCTCACCCTTCAGGCAATGTGCTCCCCCTGTTGCCCCCTGCCCATGCCTGCCTGGGATCCCCAGTGTTCCAAGCCAGGGGTCTACAAACCAGGGCTCACCGGTCGCACTGTTTGGATACCCCCTCTGTCCAGTCCCTGGCTGTGGGGTCATTCCCAGCTGTGCCACATGATCGCTTTCAGCAAAAGCCTGCAGGTAACTCTGGGTGCCACACTTCTGTGTGAGAATCGCATCCAATCTGCTCTACCCCTCTGTATAAGTCGATCCTTTAGAAAGGCACAGGAATTCCAGGCAAGGACAAAGCCTCTTTCCTGTGGCCCTGCGTGTTGTTCCAGTCCTTCCCGGAGCCCTTGTTCTTCCACGCATCCCCCATACCACAGCCCACACCACCCCTCCCCACATGCCTTCCTGGTGGGCACCGGAGCTTCCCCTTCCATTCTCCACAGTCTCTTTCATGTCACACCCTGGTGAGTGCTAGGCAGGACATAGGCTGGGTCCAGGTTCCCCCACTCAAGTGGCATGAGGCCCGTGCCTGTCCACAAAGGACCCCCGGCCCCACCAGGGATGAGAATCCAGGGCTGAGGTGCAGAGCCATGTGGAGGCCAGAGAGCTGTGCTCCTGGGTGTGAGGAGATACAACCATGTCTTTTATTTTCTGTTTCCTGATGCTTTGACATCTGGGGCCTTGCCAATCCTGAAGGGATGGCCCCTCCCAGGACTATTTCCTAGAGAGAATAAAGAACTCACCCCCAGTGTGCTCTTCAAATGTGAGCCAAACAATCCAGAGGCCACACCCCTGGCCACTCCCCCATCCTTCCAGCCACCCCCACCTCCCCGCATTGCCCCAGGGCGAGTACCAGGCAACTAGAGACAGGCCCAATACCCCAAAGCCTGCAGAAATTAATCAAACAGGTCAATCCCTGGCCTGTCTACCCTGCCTTGCCCAGTCCTTCCCATGGAACCACAGTAGAGGCTCTTGTCCATGTTTTATTCCTGCTGCCTCTGCCTCCTGCCCAGTCCTGTGCTTCCTGGCACCACCCCCCATGGCACACTCCCTTGTCTCGGGAACTGTGAGTAACAAACCATCTTTTCAAGGGCAGCTGCCTCCTGATCTGTTTGTCCTGCTGTTCCTCACATTTTCTCTTAACGTATATTTTAAAACAGAGGGTAAAGAAGAAAGTGGTCAGGACTCTTGGGAGGATTAGAGACAGGAACATGGGGCCTATTTGCCAGGACGGGTGGGTTCTAAGGGAGGGCAACAGATGGGTCATGCATTACATCAAGGCAGGTGGTCAGCAGCTACCTCCTGCCCTGCCATGCCCCACCTACCCACCCTCGGCCTGCCCGTGGACTGCACTTCCTCCTCAGGTTGGAAAATAAGGCAGACTCTTCCAGGCTCTCTTCTAAAGGAGAGCACACCAATAAATGAAACATCAAAGTATGTCTTCTTCTCATTTTATTCTAATGCAAGCATCCTGGAGTCTTCTGTACCTTCTATCTACGCACCCTGCCCTCCAGCCCTCTCTCTGTAAGGCTATGTAACACATGGCCTTGTCTGAACCAAAACTGCCTCCCAGAGGCTGGATGGAATGCTGGCTGCAGGGTCTGGGTCCCGAGGCAGATTGATGGGTGAACCCATCTCAAAATGAGATCCTGCTTGGCTTTGAGTCATGAAGCCCCCTGAAAGTAATCCAGGACTGTCGGCCACTCTACAGAGTGGGTGCAGCCACATTCCACACCAGGAAGACCAAAGCCAGAGAGGCTGTCACATCTCTCAGAGCAACATAGCAAAGAGTGATCCACTCTGCTTCATGCAGTCCATGGAGACTCACAGAGGAGAGGACACCTGAAGGAGAAGTGAGGATCTGGCAGGCAGAGGAGAGGAAGGGCTTTCTGGACAGAAGGGACAGGCTGTGCAAGGGGACAGAGGAGAGTGGGAAATTGGTGGCACATGAGGTGCAGCATTGTGGGGTTGATAGCAATTGAAACCGGAGGTCCAAAGACCAGCACGTTTCCAGTTTTGCCCCCCGCCTCCAGGGCCCACCGCAGGGCCTCGTGCAGATGAAGGATTCAATAAAGATTTCCTGATGAATGAATGAGTTCAAGACACAGCCATGGACAGAGACGTGGGACCTTGAATGCCAGAGCAACAGCATTTTGCCTTCTGCTCAGAGTGGGCCAACTGGGCTCCAGGCAGAAAAGGACACCTAATTAGACCTTCTTGCTTCTACAGAGATCATGCCAGGATAGCCAGGGGTGTTTCTGGGCTAAGCCAGATGAGCTGGTTAAGCCATGCTCTTGAAATAAATAGCTTGTACTGTTTGTCCCCCAAGGACAAAACATGCTTCGTGGAGCCTGTCTCATTATTCCTTGCAACATACATATGCAAAGCATTAGCGGGCAGATTTCCCAGCTCCAGCTTGTTTAGAGAGTGAATATTTTTGTCAAGGTCACACAGCACATGATGGGTGAAACTGAAAGCAGCAATGACCCTCAGCCCCTTGTCCTAACCATGTTCTTCTCTGATGCTTTTCCCCCTTGCTTCAGCCAGGGGCCAAGGCTGACCTACCAAACCATGACTCAGCTCCTATCTGCGGGTTAGGCCCAGGACAGGGTCTCCTCTTCCAGGCTGGGATGCCGGCTCCCCACAGCGGACTGTAACTTGCTTACTACGCTGTGGCTCTGTCCTGCAGTGATTGTCACCTCTGGGGGCCAGGCAAGATTCAAGCCCCTGAGGGGAGAAGGAGATGACTCATGTATGCCTGAAAGAAAGCAGGAAGGAGGTAGAAACTGGACCCAAATGGAAGAGCCTGGCCTAGCCCCTTGGGAAGTAACCAGAAAGCTTCCTCACCCAGCAGACCTCCTTGACCTCCAGAAGGCTCCAGCATGCTTATATGATTCCCAATTCTCATTCCGGCACCAGAAAGCTGGCCTCTCCGTTCCATTCCACAGTTTTAACAAATATTGAGTGAGCTCTCATACGTGCCAGGCACTGCACTGGCCACCATGCACATGGCAATTTCCACATCCATAATAGCATGGGCTCTGCGTTAAACACATTAGAAGTCAAGAGATATAGTGGTAGACATGACAGACACAGCCCTGCCCTCGTGAGTTTACAGTCTGAAATCATTGTATTTCAGAGAGTCAGGGCAATATAGTTTTGGAAAGACTACAAATCCTAGTCAGAGACACCTGGATTCAAGATACGGGCCTAGCTTCTCACCAACTGGTTACTAAACAATGTGAAAATGGAAGTTTGGACTGACGTCAATATGCAGAGATACCATGGGCCCAAGACAATACCTGACCCCAAACCATCACACCAAAACCCCTTACCCATGGGTATGGATGTAAAAAAGCTGGGCTTTGGTGATTAAAATATTTCTTTGGAGAGAGCCACTGGTGTGCCTCGTTCCAGCCCTGCCAATGAGGAGATGGTACCTCCCACCCATCTTGGGCCTAGAAAAGAAGCGGGGCTACATGGAGACCTCAAAAGGGACTTCATACCATACACGTACCCAGATGTTTAGGCAGCATAGTGGATGGGTACCTGGCTCACAGCTGAGAAATCCAGACGGAAAGAGATTGGCCCTTTGTTGGCTGGGGCTGCCATGACAGAAAGCCATAGAGTTCTTAAACGAAAGAACTCTATTTCTCATAGTACTGGAGGCTGGAAGTCCCAGATCAAGATCCAGCAGGGCTTGGTTTCTGGTGAGGGTGCTCTTCCTGGCTCTCAGACAGCTGCTGTGTCCTCCCATGGCCTTTCCTCTGAGCACTCTTGGAGAAAGAGTGAAGGAGAGTTCTCGGTGTCTCTTCTCATAAGGATACTAATCCTATGGATCAGGGCCCCACCCTTATGGCCTCATTTAACCCTAATTACCTTCTTATAGGCCCTGTTTCCAAATTCAGTCACACTGGGGGTTAAGGTTCAACATATGAATGGGAGGCAGGGGGACAATTCAGTCTATAGCAGGCAACCTAGCTACTTTGATGGCAGAGGAAGGGAGGTAGCTGCACCAGAATCAGCCTGCACTTTCAGAGTGTGTCAGGGTAGAGACAGTGGGGGGCCGTGTATGAGACAGAGCTGATGTGGGGTGGCTTAGGTCCTGTCCAAGGGGACTGTGTGGTGAGGAGACAATAGGAGAATACCAGCTGTGATCCACCAGCGTCCCTGGAGCTGAAGAAGGAGTACTAACTGCAAGTAGAGAAAAGCCCATCTTCTACATCAGCCTGCAGGAGAGAGATGTCAGCAGATAACAGGGTGATGGATGTGTATCTCCAGGCCACATATGAACGTGCTCTAGGAGGCAAAGTCAGCTCTGAGTACTTGCAAGGCCCAGAGAACAATCATATTTGATAGTCACATCAGTACCTGCCAAGAAGGAACCTTCCTGGTCCCCTTTCCCCTCCACCTGCCCCCAGCCCATGGAAGACAAAGAATTCCCAGGTGGGGAAAGCTCTAACAGGCTTACTGCGGACTCTTCCCCCAGGCAAGCTTCCTCCTGAAGCCAGAAGAGAAAGAATAGATTCAACTTTAAACGAAATTCAGAGTTGTATTATGCCACGAAACTGGATAGTTTTATTACTGAATCGAGACCATATTTTGCAACTTAAGTTGACTTGAGAAAGTTGACTGGGAAACTATTTTTATTACCTTGGAGAGACCAAAAAAATTCATGGACCAAAACTTTCATCCAGGGTCAGGGGAAGAACCAGCCCCAAGAATAGATTTATAGAGACAGTGAAGAGGTGGCAAGAACATGCTTCATGGGGACTCCCCCGACCTGGAATTTGTGTGTGTTCAATGCCACAGGTACACATGCTACAGGGTTTGCCATCTTAAAATAGGGATAATATAACTTGCCATGGAATATTGCTCTGAACATTAAACTACATATGTTAATGTCTGCAAGACACCTAGGGCAGCACCTGGCACTCAGTAGGTCCAAAGACATGGTAGCCAGTGTGATTGTTGTTCGTGATAGTGGAGCAAGAGCATTAAAAAGTACCTAGAGGTTAGAAGTCTCTGCAACTCCGAGCTTGCTTTGTGTCTTCTCCCTCCAAAGTTGACTCTCATGTTAAGGTCAGTTTCTAGTACTATGGAATTCCAAGGAAGTTCCAAACTGCAAGGAAATCTGACCTCTCTCTCTCCCCCACCCCAATACAACATTTGAATTTTATGTGGAAATCTTAAACCTCTCCTTCTCATTTGGTCTCACTTGGAGCTTTGAAAATATAAGATATGCCATATATGGTTTCTCGCCAGACTCATGCCGAACACTAGTCACTGTTTTCCAGAAACCTCAGCATCTGCTCAGCTATCTAGCCCCTGGGATCACTGTGAAATCGGACTAATACCAAGGACCGGTTACCACAGTACGTCATCTACTCATGAATACTGTTGAGTGAGCTTGGTTTCAAGAAACCTTAAGCCTTCAATGCATAGCTCAATTCAGTCTTTTCTTGGCATTCCAGAACATGATTAATGGTGACGCCATGCCACAGATAAGTTATACATGGCTCAGAACTCTAATTCACAATTGATTAGTCCATGAACAATAGCCCTGAGTAACGTCGTGTTAATGGCCAGCCCCGGTGGTCTGTTCCTACCAGAAACCCATTACTAAGTCCACCCTGTGTTTTACAGCATCCCTACTGGAGCCCAATATCTGCTTATGGGGGCAACTGCTTTGTTTAATGGTTGCTAGCCACGTGCAGTTAGCTAGAGTAGAACAGACACTTTAGAGGTTACTGCTTCAGCCTCCTAGTGAGAGGATGGGAAATATGATTTTTTAAAAAGTCAGTTTGCCTTCAAGTGGATCATATTCCCATAGACTGGGAAATAGATGCCTTCACATTGTGCTTGGGATGAGGGCAGAGAGAAAAGGCAACCTGTAACCAGTGATTTCCAAAGGCAGCAGGGGTCACTGGCTGCATGGGCAGGAAGTGAAACTCTTACAGGCCTGCCGGGTGGAATGGAAGGATGTCTGAAACTGTAGGGAAGGAAGATACATCAGACAGTGAGAGGGAATGAATGTGAAGACAGGAGGGACAGGTGGCAACGAAATGTGAATCCATATGAAGAAATAAACAGCACTGATAAAGGTAACTACATAGGTAGATATAAAAGACAGTGCAACTGGAATTTTTGTAACTCCTTTTCTCCTATTTGTTTTAAAATAGAAAACTATATGAAACAAGCCTCTGTCAATGGACACATAATGTATAGAAATGTAATTTATAATAAGAGCATAAAAGAAATACACTGTGACCTATATGAGAAAAAAAAAATCAAGAAACAATCCCACTTAATATCAAGAAACAATCCCACTTAATAATATCTATCAAAAAATAGAAATAATTAAGGAGGGCAAAGATCTATACACTGAAAACTATAAAACATTGATGAAAGAAATTGAGGAAGACTTCAATAAGTGAAAAGATATCCTGTGTTCCTGGATTGGAATAAATAATATTGTTAAAATGTTCATACTACCCAAAGTGACCTATGGATTCAATGCAACTCCCATCAAAATTCCAATGACATTTTTCACAGAAATAGGAAACAATTCTAAAACTCATATGGAACCATAAAAGACCCAAATAGCCCAAGCAGTCTTGAGCAAAACGAACAAAGCCAGAGGCATCACACTACCTGACTTCAAAATATACTACAAAGGTATAGTAATAAAAACAGCATGGCACTGGCCCCAAAACAGGCATATAAATCAAGGAAACAGAATAGAGAGCCCCAAAATAAATCTACACATTTGCAATTGATTTTTTCCACAATGATGGCAAAAATACATGATGAGGGGAAAGACAGTGTAAATTAAATGGTGCTGGGAAAACTGGATATCCACATATGGAAGAATGAAATTAGATCCTTATCTCCCACCATATACAAAAATAAAATGCATTAAAAACTTAAATGTAAGACCTGAAAATGTTAAACTATTAGAGGAGAACATAGGGGGAAGTTTGATGACATTGGTCTGGGCAATTATTTTTTGGATATGACCCAAAAAGCACAGGCAAAAAAAGCAAAAATACACAAATGGGATTATATCAAACTAAAAAGTTTCTACACAGTAAACAACCAACAGCATAAAGAGACAATTTGCAGGAGAAAATATTTGCAAACCATACATCTGATAATGGTTTAAATCAAAAATATCTGAAGAACTCAAGCAACTCAATAGCAAGAAAACAAATAACCTTATTTGTTTTTAGTGAGCAAAGGACCTGAATACACATTTCTCAAAAGGAGACATACAAATGGCCAACAGATATATGAAAAAATTCGCAACATCACTAAATGTTAGAGAAATGCAAATTAAAACCACAGTGAGATCTCACACTTTGATAATAGCTATTATCAAAAAGATGAAAAATAACAAGTGTTGGTAATGTGGAGAAAAGGAAACCCTTGTACATAGTTGGTGGGAATGTAAATCAGTACAACCATTATAGAAAACAGTATGAAGGCTTCTTAAAAATAGAACTACCATATGACCCAACAATCCTACCACTGGGTATATATACAAAGGAAATCAATATGTCAAAGAGATATCTGCACTTCCATGTGCACAGCAGCATTATTCACAAAGACCATGATACAGAAACAACCCAAGTGTCCATCAACAGATGAATACAGTAAATGTGGCTGTGTATACAAAATGGAATACTATTTAACCTTAAAAAGAAGGAAATTCTGTCATTTGCAACAACATGGATGAACCTGGAAGATATGTTAAGTGAAATAAGCCAAACACAGAAAGACAAATACCACATGATCTCACATATGAAATCTAGGCCAGGTGCTGTGGCTCACACCTGTAATCCCAGCACTTTGGGAGGCCAAGGAGGGCAGATCACTTGAAGTCAGGAGTTCGAGACCAGCCTGGCCAACGTGGTGAAACGCTGTCTCTACTAAAAATACAAAAATTAGCCAGGTGTGGTGGTAAGCACCTGTACTCCCGGCTATTAGGGAGGCTGAGGCAGGAGAATTGCTTAAACCTGGGAGGCAGAGATTGCAGTGAGCCAAGATCATGCCACTGCACTCCAGCCTGGGTGACAGAGCATGACCCTGTCTCAAAAAAAACAAAAAACAAAAAAAACAAAAAAAACCACTAAAACAGTTGAACTCATAGAAGCAGAGAATATAATGGTGCTTGCCAGGGGCTGGGGTATGGGGTGTTGGGGAGATGTTGGTCAAAGCATGCAAAATTCAGATATACATTAGGAATAAGTTCAAGAGATCTGTTGTACAGCATGGTGACTATAGTTAACAATGTACTGTATATTCAAAAATCACTAAGAACATAGATTTTAAGTGTTTTCACCACAAAAAAAATACATGAGGTAATGCATGTTAACTAGCTAAATTTAGCCATTCTACAACGTGTATATATTTCAAATCATGTTATATACCATAAATATTTATAATTTTCAACATAAAATATTAATTCATTTTTAAGAAGTCCTATTGGCCGGGCACGGTGGCTCGCTCCTGCAATCCCAACACTTTGGGAGGCCAAGGTGGGTAGATCATGAGGTCAGGAGCTCAAGACCAGCCTGGCCAAAATGGTGAAACCCCATCTCTACTAAAAATACCAAAATTAGCCAGGTGTGGTAGTGGGCGCTACTTGCGAGGCTGAGGCAAAGAATTGCTTGAACCCAGGAGGCGAAGTTTGCAGTGAGCCAAGATCGTGCCACTGCACTCCAGCCTGGGCGACAGAGCAAGACTCCGTCTCAAAAAAAAAAAAAATTCCTATTACAGTAGATATCAAAGGAAAGAGATTTAAAAGAAACTAGCAGAGCAATGAGAAAAAATCTATACCCCAATATCATGAAACTCTGTATCATCTATAGACACCCTGCATTTCACTATTACATGAGAGAGAAACTTTGGTGTTAAAAAAAAAAAGAAAGAAACTTCTAACCTTACATAGCCTGGCAGAAGTTGAAGAGGTAAGGTTTGCCAAGTCATTATGATAGAGATGGGAAATAGAGGAAGAGATACTTGTGGTCGAAAGTAAAAATAAATTGAGTAAGGAAAACCTGGGCTTGAATCTCAGTCATCCCTTTTTTAAGGCATTTATACCTTAGAGAAGTTACTTAACTACACTATCTGCCAATTTCATCATCTATAAAATGAGAATAAATATACCTAACTTTCAGGTTGTTTTAAGAATTACCTATAATGGGCCAGGTGTGGTGGCTTACACCTGTAATACCAACACTTTGGGAAGCTGAGGCAGGCAGGTCACTTGAGGTCAGTTTGAGACCAGCCTGGCCAACATGGTGAAACCCTGTCTCTATTAAAAATACAAAAATTAGCCAGGCACGGTGGTGGGAGCCTGTAATCTCAGCTACTTGGGAGGGTGAGGCATGAGAATTGCTTGAACCCGGGAGGCAGAGGTTACAGTGAGCTGAGATTGTGCCACTGCACTCCAGCCTGGGCGACAGAGCAAAACAAAATATATATATATACACATATATATACGTGAATATATATATATACACATATATATACGTGAATATATATATACACATATATATACGTGAATATATATATATACACATATATACGTGAATATATATATATACACATATATATACGTGAATATATATATACACATATATATACGTGTATATATACACATATATATGTGTATATATATGTATACATATATATGTGTATATATGTGTATATATGTGTATATATATGTGTATATATGTATATATGTGTATATATGTATGTATATGTGTATATATGTATGTATATGTATATATATGTATGTATATGTATATATGTGTATATGTGTATACGTGTGTATACGTGTGTATACGTGTGTATATACGTATATACGTGTGTATACGTGTGTATATACGTATATACGTGTGTATACGTGTGTATATATGTATATATGTATATATATGTGTATATGTGTATATATGTGTATATATGTATATGTGTATATATATGTATATATGTATATATGTATATATGTGTATATATATGTATATATGTGTATATATGTATATATGTGTATATATATGTGTGTATATATATGTGTATATATATATATATAATGACTAGTTGATATAATACATTATTTTTAAAAAGAGCATGAAGATGGAGGAGGGAACAAAGCTATATAGTAACAAAGTTTTTGTATACTATTAAAATTAAGTTGATATTATTACATACTGGATTACTATAAATTAAGACGTTAATGGTAAACTCCCAGGGCAACCACTAAGAAAATAACTCAAAAATATATTGTTAAAGAAAAAACAAGGGAATTGAGATTGTACATAGAAAATATATTTTTAACAGAAAAGGCAGTAATGATGGAATTGAAGAACAAAAAGATATAAGACTTAATAGAAAACCAAACAGCAGAATGGCATACATAAATTCTACCCTATCAGTAATTAAATTAAATATAAATGTATTAAACTCTCCAATTAAAAGGCATAGATTGTCAGAATGGATTTAAAATAAAAACATGATCCGACTGTTATCTATGAGAGACTCACTTTAGATTCAAAGATGCATATAGGTTGAAAGAATTAATAAAAGGATAGCAAAAGATATGCCACATAAACAGTAACCAAAGAAGAGTTGGAGTGGCTATCATAATTTCAGACAAAATTGACTTCCCATCAAAAATTGTTACTAGAGAGAAGGAAATAATTTTATAATGATAAAAGGGTCAATCCATCAAGACAATCTAACAATTACAAACTTATAAAATAGAACAGTTGAACAATGTCATCAATCTACTATATTTAACAGATATTTATAGAACTCCACCCAACAATATCAGAATACACATTCTTCTCAAGTGCATAGGGAACATTATCCATATGCTAAGCCATAAAACAAGTCTTAGTAAATTAAAAGGATTCATATCATACAAAGCATGTTCTCCAACTATAATGGAATTAGAAATCTATAATAGAGAGAAATTTGGGAAATGCACAAATATGTGAAATTAAACAACATACTCCTAAATAACCAATGAATCAAAGGAGAAAGTGTTAGGGAAATTAGAACATACTTTGAGATAAATGAAAATGAAGACACATTCCAAAACTTATTGAATGCACTTAGAACGGTGCTCAAAGAGATATTTTTAGCTACACACGCTTTCACATCAAAAAAAGTAAATAACCTACCCTTCAACATTAAGAAACTGGACATGAAGTACAGACTAAACTGAAAGCAAGCATAAGAAATTGAATAATAAAAATAAGTGTGGAAATAGAAAAATGAGAGAAAAAAATCAATGACCATAAAAATTATTTTAAAAAAATCAACACAAATGACAAACTATTAGCTATGTTGCCCAAAAAAGAAAAGAAGACTCAAAGTATTAAAACCAGAAATGAAGATGATATTACTACCAAACTTACAGAAATAAAAAGGATATAAGGGAATATTATGAACTGAATGCCAAAAAATTAGATAATTTAGATGAAGTTGACAAATTTTTAGAAAGATAAAAATTGCCAAAACTACTTCAAGAAAAAATAGAAAATATGAATCGATTATGACAAGTAAAGAGATTGAGTCAGTAATCAAAACACTTTCAACACACACAGAAAAAGGCTAGGACCAAACGGCTTCACTAGTGAGTTCTACCAAACTATTTATGAGCTAACTAATCTTTGACCAAGTTACCCAAAAATAGAAAATAAGGGAACATTTTTCAACTCATTATATGAGGCCGATATTACCTTGACGCCAAAACCAGACAAAGTCATTAAAAGAAAACTATGGGTCAATATTCCTCATGAGGCTGGGCACAGTGACTCATGCCTGTAATCCCAGCACTTTGGGAGGCCAAGGCAGGAAGATTGCTTGAGGTCAGGAGTTTGAGACAAGCCTGGACAACATAGCAAGACACCATCGCTACAAAAAAATTTTTTTAGTTAGCCAGGTGTAGTGGTACATGTCTGTAGTCCTAGCTATTCTAGAGTCTGAGGTGGGAGGATCCCTTGAGCCCAGGAGTTCAAGGCTGCAGTGAGCTATGATTGTGCCACTGCACTCCAGCCTGCATTACAGAATGAGACCCTGTCTCAAAAAAAAAAAAGAAAAAAAGAAAAATATCCCTATGAGTATAGATTCAAAAGTCCTCAACAAAATAGTAGCAAACAGAATATAGCAGTATATTAAAAGAATTATACACTATGACCAAGTGGGATTTATCCTGGGAATGCAATCTTGGTTCAACATATGAAAAATCAACCAATGTAATTGCTTTAGTTTCCTATGGCTGCTATAACAAGTTACCATAAATCTGGTGACACAAACTAGACAGCATCTTTAAAACTCTGTTTCTATCATTACATCATCTTCTCTGATTCTGATTTTCCTATATCTTTTCTATAAGTACTCTTGTGATTGCATTAGTTCCACCCAGATAATCCAAGAAAATCTCTCCACCTCAAGAACCTTAACCTAACATCTACAGGTTACTTTTACCACATAAGATAATATATTTATAGGTTCTGAAGATTAGGACTTGGGCCTCTTTGAGTTGTCATTATTCTGCATACCACATATTAATCGGATAATGTTAATTTAATAATATCAGATACCAGTAGAAGTGAGAGAACTAAATATTAACCAAAAAAAAGAGGGGGAAAAGCATAATCATCAACAGATTCAGAAAAAGTACTTGACAAAATACCACACTTTCATGATAAAAGCACAACACACTAGGAATAGAAGGGAAGTTTTAGAGTAACATCAGCAAGATGACTGACTGAAGACCCTCGCACTCATCCACCCACAAAGACAGCCAAAACAACAAACAAACAACTACTTTTTGATGAAAATAACTAAAGGAGGGCACCAAAGTACATCAAAGGAGTAGCAGAAACCCTGTAGAGCAAAGAAACCCACTATTGCCCCATGGAGAAAGGAAGGAACACAGCTCACCTCTGCCACCCCATTCCCCAGTTGGGATCAACTAAAAACTAGGAGGGACTATTTCCTACAGAGAAAAGGTAAGAACTTCAGCAGCCTCCATTATCACCTTGGACACCTGTAGTTCTCACAGGCACTAAGGCTGGCCTAGGGAGTTGCCTGGAGTTCACACAGCTGTGCTCCCCCAAGAGAAGGAGTCAACATTGTGTCCCACTCCAGTGGCCTACATGGCTACTGTGCTATGACATCTTGGAACCAGAATCACTGCTGGAGTGTGTCCTGCTCCAGGAGTGAGTGATCACAGCACCCTCAGCACCTTTCCATCCCTGAGGCTTTGACACCACTGAGCCATCCCTTCCTGGTGGTCTGCCATTCCTTCCTGGTGGTCTGCCATCCCTGAGAAGAGCTGCTGCTACACCCTACCCCATGGGGCCATGCTACTATAGAACTACTTCATCTACCACTCCCAGTTGCTACTGTGCCCTGTCCCTCCAGGCCTGAGCTGAAGTGGCACACTGCCTCCTGGGGAAATACTACATTGCCTGTCTAGAGCATCCATACTCTCCAGGCCAGAACTGAAGTGGCACCCTGCATTCCAGCAAATGGTGCCCTGACTGCCCAGAGCAGCCACACTCCCCAGGCCTCAGCTGAAATGGTGCATCACCTCCTGTGTAATTAATGCCTTGGCCAAGCTAAGCAGTGGCACATCCCAGGGATGAACTGACATGGTCCCCTGTGTCCCAGGGAAATAGGGCAGTGGCTAAGCTGCGACACCCCATCCTACTGGGCAAATAACTGTAGTACCTTGCTTCTCTGGAACTGGACTCACCCCTAGAGTCCGAGCTGCTGAGACATTTCACTCGCAAGGAATAGTGCCATTGTTGTACTACTCCCTGCCTCCCCCTCCCCAACTGGTGCTGTGGACCCAAGTGAAAGCTGAACTCTGCTAATCTGAGGTCCTTGTTGCAGCCTCACCTCGCCTTACAGGGCCTCCCATTTCCCACCATCCCGGGGTCCAGAGTCATGACTACATGGTGTTTCATTCCCCCTACGCCTGAGTTGCCATTGTACCCTATTGGCTCTGGTTCCTGAATTGCAGCTGTACCCTGATGCCCAGGCCCACACCTCCAGAGCTCCCCTTCTTCTATGAAGCTAGGCCAGTGCTATTCCCTAACCCCTGGAGTCGGAGTCACAGCTACAACCCGGCCACCTGGGTTCAAGCTGCTGGGAGTTGCCTCAGATTATAGACTCTGGCTCTGTGGGCAGTCTGCATGCAACCCTTCCTTCAGAGATCGAACCTGTACCCCAAGACCCAGGTGCCACAGTTTGTTCTCAAGACCCTGAGTCCAGGGCCCAAGCTCCACATTTGCTCCTGTCACCTGTGACCTGGAACCCCGCGCTGCTGCAGCTGCTTGTGGGCTGTGTCAGAATATCAAAAGGGGTCCTCTCAGCTAGTCTTCTCATTGTGGGGAAAAGAAAAACAGGAGGACCCCAAAAGCTGTAGCCACCTGGGATCCTAACAACCTACACTGCCACTGCTGCTGCCACATATTGCTATAGCCTAGGATACTGAGGCACCCAGTCATTGCTGATGTTGATCGTAGCTGAAGCAGCTGCATGGAGGTCATACTACTGCGTCTACTCAGATGGACAGTAGAACCACCATATTCTTCCCAACTGGTATACTAAGACTTTCCCTACAAAAACCACTCTGTAAAGTTTGGAAAAGGTAATCATTCCATCAGATGTGCAGACATCAATGCAGGAACACAAGAAACATGAAAAAGCCAGAAAAGGCCAGACATGGTGGCTCATGCCTGTAATCCCAACAAACACATTGAGAGGCTGAGACAGGAGGATTACTTGAGTCCAGGAGTTTGAATATGTTCCCCATAACTTCCTATGTTACCCACCCTGGGTAACATAGGAAGACCCTATCACTACAAAAAAAATGTAAAATAAAAAAATTACTCAGGCATGGTGGCACATGCCTGAGATCACAGCCACTCAGAAAGCTGAGGTGGGAGGATTGCTTGAGCCTGAGAGGTTAAGGCTGAAGTGAGCCATGATCATGCACTGCACTCTAGCCTGGGTGACAATGGGACACTGCCCCACTCCCCTCCTCCCCACAAAAAAGGAAGAAGAAAAAGCCAGGAAACATGATACCACCAAAGGAACATAATAATTCTCAGGCAACTGACCTTCCCCCCTCCCCAGAAAGGGAAGTTTACAAATTGCCTAAAAAGGAATTCAAAATAGTGACCTTAAGAAAACTCAGATATAAGAGAATACAGATAGACAATTCAATGAAATTAGGAAAACAGTTCATTATCTGAATGAGAAATTCAACAAGAGATATCATAAAAATTTAATCAAACCTTGGAGCTAAAAAATTTAGTTAACAAAATAAAACATACAATAGAAAGCTTAAACAGCAAACTAGATCAAGGAGAAGAACAAATCTTTGAACTTGAAGATGAGTCTTTTAAAATTAGTCAGAGGAGGGAAAAAAAAGAATGAAAAAGAGTGAAGACAGCTTATAGGACCTGTGGGATGCCATTAAGAGAACAAATATTTGCATTATGAAAGTTCCAGAAGGAGAAGAGACAAAGATAGAGAAAGAAAGCTTATATAATAAATTGCTGAAAACTTCATAAGCCTTGGAAGATACATGGATATTCAGATACACAAAGCTCAACTTTTCCCAAATAGATTCGACCCAAAGAAGTCCACTGTAAGACACGTTATAATTAAACTATCAAAAGTCAAGGACAACATTTTAAAAGCAGTAGCAGAAAAATGTCAAGTCACATAAGGGAATGCCAATTAGACCAACAGTGGATTTCTCAGCACACACCTTGTAGGGCAGGAGAGAATGGAATGACATATTCAAAGTGCTGAAAAGAAACTGCTAACTATACTGCTATACTCAGCAAAGCTGTCCTTCAGAAATAAATGAGAAATAATCTTTCCCAGACAAACAAAAGTTGAAGGAATTTGTTACCACTAGACCTTCCTTACAAGAGATGTTTAAGGGAGTTCTTTAAGTGGAAATAAAAGGATACTAATAACTAACATGGAAACATATGAAAGTATAAAATTCACTGGTAAAGGTAAATATATAGTCAACTCTAGAATATTCTAATATTGTTACATAAAGTATAGTTCTACAAAGTATATATATATATATATATATATATATAGATAGATAGATAGATAGATAGATAGATAGATAGATAGATAGTATAAAGGTTAAAGACCAAAACAGTCAAAGAAAAAAAAGCTATATTAAGAGATACATAATATAAAATGATGTAAATTGCAATATCAAAAATATAAATGAGGGAGGGTAAAAGTCTGATGTTTTTGTATGTGACTGAAGTTAAGTTGTTTTCAGTATGAAATAGTCCATAGTTTTACGTAAGCCTTATGGTAACCACAAAGAAAAAAAAATTATAGCAGATACACAAAGTAAAGAGAAAGAAATAATAATAGTACTACAGAAACTCATCAAATCAAAGATGAACAAGAGAGAAAGGAACAAAGGATCTACAAAACAACCAGAAAACAATTAACAAAGTGGCAGTAGTTAAGTCCCTACCCATCAATAATTACTTTGAATGTAAGTGGATTAAATTCTTTAATCAAAAGACAGAGTGGCTAAATGGATTTTTTTAATAATAAGGTTAAGGATATGCTGCCTACAAGACACCCACACTAGCCTTAGGGACAAACTGACTGAAAATGAAGGGTTAAAAGATATTTCATGCAAATGATAACCAAAAGAAAGCAGTGCGGCTATAATCACAGCAGATAAAATAGACTTCAAGTCAAGAACTGCCACAAGAAAAAGAGAAGGTTATTATTTAATGTAAAGAACTCAATTCATCACAAGGACATAATTGTACACATATATGCACCTAACATTGGATTACCTAACTATATAAAGCAAATATTAATAGACATGGAGGGAGAAATAGGTAGCAATACAATAATAGGGGACTACTTACTCCACATCCCACTTTCAACAATAGATCAATTAGATAAAAAATTAATAAGGAAATACTGAAATTGAACTGCACTTTAGACATAATGGACCTAACACACATATATAGAACTTTCCATTCAATAGCAGCAAAATACACATTCTTCTGTAGTGCGCATGAAATATTCTTCAGGATAGAGATACCGTAGTCCACAAAATAAGTCTTAAATTTAAGAAGACAAATTTTATCAAGTATTATTTCCAAACAATGATATAAAACTAGGACTCAATAAGAGCAGGAACTTTGGAAAATTCATAAGTATGTGGAAATTGAACATGCTCCTGGATAACCAATGGGTCACAGAAAAAAAAATCAAAAGAGAATTTTAAAAATATTTTTCTCAAAATAGCAATTGAAACACAACATACCAAAACCTATGGGATGCAGCAAAAAGCAGGTCTAAGAGAGAAATTTATAGCAATAAATGCTTACATTAAAACAGAAGAAAAGCTGAGTGCGGTGACTCACATCTGTAATCCTGGTAATTTAGGAGGCCAAGGTGGGTGAATCACTTGAGGTCAGGAGTTCGAGACCAGCTGGACAACATGGTGAAACCACATCTCTACTAAAAATGCAAAAATTAGCAGGGTGTGATGGTGCACATCTGCAATCCCAGCTACTCAGAAGGCTGAGGCAGGAGAATCACTTGAACCCAGGAGGCAGAGGTTGCAGTGAGCCAAGATCATGCTGCTACACTCCAGCCTGGGTGACAGAGTGAGAATCCATTAAAAAAAAAAAAGAGAGAGAAGAAAGATTCCAACTAAACACTAAACATTTAGCCTAATATTATGCCCCAAGGAACTAGAGAAAGAACAGATTAAACCCAAAGTTAGCAGAAGGCAGGAAATAATAATCTGAGCAGAAATAAGCCAAATAGAGAACAGAAAAACCATAGGGAAAAATTCAATAATAAGAGTAGGCTGGGCACAGTGGCTCATGCCCATAATCCCAGCACTCTGGGAGACCTAGGAGGGTGGATCACTTGAGGTCAGGAGTTCGAGATCAGTCTGGCCAACATGGTGAAACCCCATCTCTACTACAAATACAAAAATTAGCTGGGTGTAGTGGCACATGCCTGTAGTCCCAGTTACTTGGGAGCCTGAGTCAGCAGGATTGCTTGAACCCAGAAGGTGGAGGTTGCAGTAAAAAAAGATCGCACCACTGCACTCCAGCCTGGGTAACAGAGTGAGACTCCCCCTCAAAATAATAATAATAATAATAATAATAATAATAATAATAATAGGACTTGGTTTTTTGAAGAAAAAAACCCCTCAGCTAGACTAAGTAAAAAGAATAGACTCAAATACATAAAATAAGAAATGAAATTGGAGCTATTACAGCAGAGATTGAAGTGGTAATTTAAAATCTCCCAACAAAGAAAAGCCCAGGACCAAATGGCTTTACAGATGAATTCTACCAAACTTTCAAAGAATTAATATCAACGCTTCCTAAACACTTCCAAAAAATAGAACTGGGAGAAATACTCCCTAACACATTGTATAAGACCAACATCACCTTGATACCTAAGCCAGACTAAGACACCACAAGAAAAGAAAACTACAAGCCAATATCTCTGATGAACATTGACGTGAAAATCCACAATAAAATTTGAGGAGCAAATTGAGTTCAATAACACATCAAAAATATTGCACATCATGATCAAGTGTCATGCAAGGCTGTTTTATGCAAACCAATCAGTGTTATACATCACATTAACAGACTGAAAGACAAAAACCACATGATCATATCAATTGATGCACAAAAATCACTCAACAAAGTTCAACGTTATTTCATAATAAAAAAACTCTTAACAGTTTAAGTATAGAAGGAAAGTTCTTCAAGATAATAAAAGCTAGTCATCAAAAAGACACAGCTAACATCATAAACAATGGGGAGAAACAAAGCTTTTTCCTCTCAGATCTGGTACAGGGCAAGGAAGCCCACTCTCACCACTTCTTTTCAGCATAGTACTGGAAGTTCTATCAAGAGCAATTAGACAAGAAAAAAATAATAAAAAGATACCCAAATCAAAAAGGAAGAAGTGAACTTATCTCTATTTGAAGACGGCATAATCCTATATGCAGAAAATGCCAAAGAGTCCACCAAAAAAAAAAAACCTGTTAGATCTAATAAATGAATTATGTAAAGTTACAAAATATAAAATCAATATACAAAAATCTGTGGCATTTCTATATGCAAATAATGGTCAAACTGAAAAAGAAATCAAGAAAACAATCCTAATTACAGAAGCATAAAAAAATACTTAGGAATAAATTTAACCAAGGAAGTGAAAGACCTGTATAGTGAAACTATAAAACACTGATGAAAGATATTGAAGAGGACACAAATAAGTGAATATATTCCATGCTTATGAATTGGAAGAATTGATGTTTTTAAAATGTCCATACTGCCTAGAGCAATATATAGATTCAATGCAATCCATACCAAAACCCCAATGATATTCTTCATAGAAATAGCAAAAAGAATCCCAAAACTCACATGGAACCACGAAAGACTCCAAACAGCCAAATTAATTTTGAGGAAAAAAAAGTTGGAGGCATCACACTTCCCAATTCAAAATTGTATTACAAAGCTATAGTAATCAAACACTATGGTACTGGCATAAAACCAGACATAATGACCGGTGGAATAGAATAGAGTAGAGGAATAAATCCAGTCGTAATTAGTGAACTAATTTTCAACAAGGGCACCAAGAAAGACAATGAGGAAAGGATGGTCTCTTCAACAAATGGTCCTGGGAAAACTGATTTCCACATGCAGAAGAATAAAACTGGACTGTTACCCTACACTGGACTCTTATCCATTTTGAGTTGATTTTTGTGTAGGATAAAAGAAAAGACCTAAACCTAAGACCTGGAACTCAAACTCCGAGAAGAAGGGTAAAGCTCTTTGACATTGGCCTCGGCAATGATTTCTTAGATATCACATCAAAAGCTCAGGCTACAAAAACAAAAATAAATAAATGGGACTACATCAAACTAAAAAGCTTCTGCCCAGCAAAGAAAATAATCAACAAAATGAAAAGGCAACCTACAGATTAGAAAAATCCATGTATCAGATAAGGGGTTAATATCCAAGATGTATAAAGAACTCATGCAACTCAATAGCAAGAAAACATATAACCCAATTTAAAAATGGGCAAAGGACTTGAACAGACATTTCTCCAAAGAGACATACAAATGGCCAATAGTACATGAAAAGGAGTTCAACACCACCAATCAGAGAAGTGTAAACGAAACCACTATGAGATGCCATCTCACACCTGTTAGGATGGCTATTATTAAAAAATACAAGAGATAACAAGTGCTAGTGAGAGTGTGGAGAAAAGAGAACCCTTTGTACCCCTTGTATCAACTCTGTTGGTGGGAATGTAGATTGGTATAGCCATCATGAAAAACAGTATGGAAGTTTCAGAAAGTTAAAAAATAGACCTACCATATGGCCCAGCAATCCCTCTTCTGGGTACATACCCAACAGAAATGAAATGACCACCTCATAAAAATATTGCACTCCCATGTTTAATGCAGAATTAGTCACAATAACCAAGATATGGAAACAATCTAGGTGTCCATCAATGGACAAATGAATAAGGAAGCTGTGGTATATATACAATGGAATATTTTATTCAGCCTTAAAAAAGAGGAACTCCTGCCATTTGTCCCTGCATGGATGGACCTGGAGGACATTACACTAAGTGAATTAAGTCACACACAAAACATATTGCATAGTCTCACTTACATGTGGAATCTTTTTTAAAAGGTCAAATATATGGAGAATAAAACAGTGGTTACCAAGACCAGAGTTATGGGGCAGGGGAATGGGAAGATGTAGGTCAAAGGATACTGAGTATCCCTAATTGATTTGCAGATTCAATCTAATTCCTAACGAAATTCCAACTGCCTTTTTTTTTTTTTTTTTTTTTTTTTTTGCGCAGAAGTATAAAAGCTAATTCTAAAATTCAGGCTAGGCATGGTGGCTCATGCCTGTAATCCCAGCAGTTTGGGAGGCTGAGGTGGGAAGATCACTTGAAGTCAGTTCAAGAACAGCCTGGGCAACAAAGAGAGATCCCCCACTCAACCCATGTATATAAAAATAAAGATAATAAAATTAGCCAGTGCAGTGGCATGCACCTGTAATCACAGCTCCTCAGGAGGCTGGGGTGGGAGCCCAGGAGATTGACTCTACAGTAAGCGATGATTGCACCACTACACTCCAGCCTGGGCAACAAAGGAAAAAAAAATCCTAAAATTCATATGGATATGTAAGTGGCCCAAAATAGCCAAAAGAATCTTGAAAAAGAGAAACAAGGTGGGAGGACTTGTACTTCCCAGTGTCAGGGGGGTTATGTTACAGTAATCAACACAGTGTGGTTCAGGCATAAGGATACATAGATGAATGGCATAAAATTAAGAGTCCAGAAATAAACCTGCACATCTATGGTCAATTAATTTTTGACAAGAGTGGCAAGATCATTAAGTAGGAGAAAGAGTACTGTTTTCAACATGTTGTGCTGGAACAGCTGGACATCCACACGCAAAAGAATGAATTAGAGCCTTACCTTATACCGTATACAAAAAATTAACTCAAAATGGAAAAAAGACTTAAATGTAAGAACCAAAGTAATAAAACTCCTTGAAAACACAGGTACCTTTTCATGACCTTGGATTAAATAATGGTTTATTGGCTATCATACCAGAAGCACAAGCAACCAAAGAAAAAAATAATCTATTGGACTTCATAAAAACTTTAAAACTTTTCACTTCAAAAGATACTTTTCTCCCATTTTAACTTTCTTGATAGTATTTGCAAGACATATTTCTGATAAGGTTCTAACATCAAAAACATCTAAAGAACGCTCACAACAATAAAAAGACAACCACATTTAAAAAATGGGTAAAGGATTTAAATAGAATTTCTTCAATGAAGATTTTAAAATGACAAGTAGAGGAAATGCTAATCATTAGTCACCAGGGAAAAACAAATCAAAACTACAATAACATACCACTTCACACACACTAGGATGCTTACAATAATGAGAGAACAAGGCTGGGCACGGTGGCTGACGCCTGTAATCCTAGCACTTTGGGAGGCCAAGGCCGGCGGATCACATGAGATCAGGAGTTCAAGACCAGCCTGACCAACATGGTGAAACTCTGTCTCTACAAAAAAAAATACAAAAAAAAAAAAAAATTAGCCAGGTGTGGTGGCGTGCACCTGTAATCCCAGCTACTCGGGAGAATGAGGCAATTGCTTGAACCCAGGAGGCAGAGGTTGTAGTGAGCCAGGATTGCGCCATTGCACTCCAGCCTGTGTGACAGACTGAGACCTTGTCTCAAAATAACAATGAGAGAATGAAAGAAAGAAAATAATGTGAATGAACCTTAAAATGTTAAGAGTGAAAGAAACCAGTCACAAAGACCGTATGTTTTATGTTTCCATTTATATGAAATATACAGAACAGGCAAATCTATAGAGACAGAAAGAAGATTAGTTGTTGCCTAGTAGTAGGGTATAGAATTGGGTGCTAATAAGGATGGAGTTTCCTTTTAGGGGTGACTAAAATGTTATAAAATTGACTGTGGTAATGGTAGTATAAATTTGAATATGCTAATTGTACACTCTGAATGGGTGAATAGTATGGTATGTAAATTATATTTCAATAAAGCTGTTAAGAAATAAAATAAATTTAGTGGCACATGCCTACAGTCCTAGCTACTTAAGAGGCTGAGGCAAAAGGATTGCTTGAGCCCAGGAATTCTGGGCTGCAGTGATCCATGATCACATCCGTGAATAGCTACTGCAACCCAGCCTTGGGAACATAGCAAGACCCTGTCTCAGATAAATAAATAAATAAATAAATAAATAAATAAATAAATAAATAAATAAAATTGGCATAATTTTTTAAGAAGAGCTGTGGTTCCCCAAAATAGCTACTTTGGAAAGCAGTGTACCTAGCATTACTAAGGATATAACAGGCTTTGCTGCAGGAACAAATAAACCCATATCTCAGTGACTCATATCACACCCAGTGCTGGCTGACTAGCTCTCCTGGGCAATTTCTCTCAGTGGTGACTTTGGGATCTGAGCTTCATCTTGTGACATTGCCATGTAAATATATACTCACCGAGGTCACTGTGGAAAGGCAAGAGAGAATGGATGATGGTTCAAGGGAGGTTATAGCTGGCTTGAAAGTTGTACACCTTACTTCCTCCTGCACCCCAATGGCCAAACTATGGTCATATAGCTCCAATTTAATTGCAAGTCGTGCTGGAAAAGTCTTCCAATGTGCCCAGGGAGAGGAAAGTGAAATATGATTTGGTGAGCCCATGGCATTGTCTCTGTCCCAAATCACCCATGAAGGAAGGTCGAGGGGAGAGGGGAGAGAGAAAGAAAAAGAAAAAAGAAACCAGCTACTGCTCAAACTTTAGAGATCCTCTTTGGCAAATATCTTCACATGCAGTTGAAAAGAATAAACCTTCCTAACTCATGATTTTGTTTTTTGGGCTATTGACACCTTCAGGACTCACTCATTAGGCCCACTGCCTGCCAGTTACATTCCCTGCACTCCCCACACTCTTGGCGTATCTCAGTCACTCCTCATATCGCAGGTTATCTGTTTTGTATCTGTATCTAGGACCCATTGTACTCATTTCTTTACCCCAACTGGTAGCAAAAGCCCAGCACATACTAGATGGCCAAGACAAGTTTTGGGACCACAACATATGTAATCTCATTGAGAAGCACTAGGCAAACACCTCAAGAGCAAGCACAGGGTCTTATTCTGGCAACTTTGCAGTGTTCAGCACACCACAGGGATCATTTGACTGATTCTTCTCTGGCCCAACCAAAGCTAAGCGGCTGCCAAGCAGGTATGGTCATTCATCCATCCATCATTTGAGGATCAACTTTCTGCCAGGCACTGAGCTAGGTGCTGTAGATTTTAGCTTGGCCATCTCTAAATCGGAGAGCTAATGAAGATGCTGAGCCTTCACCACTCAAAGAGATCCTCTGGTGTCATTTGGGAAGAGGGAGGTTGCCCTGGAGCAGTCACCATGTCTCAGAGTCTGTTCTTAGAAGGCAAAGGGGAAGAGTTCTGCTCTAGACCTAGCCAACAGTTGGTGCTGTTGGTGTGGATGGGAGCAGAGGGAGGGGCTGGCCCTGTGATCATAGTTTTTGCCCATGCTTTAGTGATGAATAGTGTGTATCCCTTCTCTGTAGCTGACATTCACTTCTTTAGGGCTTTAACTGCTCCTTTTCCTTCAGGGGCAGAGTCAACCAGTTGCTCAGTTCATGGTGTGCTAGCACAATTTCTCCATGTGAGGTCCTGCTCCTACTTGTGCTTTACTTATTCCTCTTTATCCCAATTCTCCACTCCCACCTTTGCACATTCAACCCTTCTGTTGCATTTAATGTTTATCTTTCTTTTTCTCCGCACACTTGAGAAACCTGACAAGTTGATTGATAGGTACGTATTTTCAGGTTCCTACAAATGATGCGGTGTTAGAGATTTTGTCCTGCTTCTTACTTTTCTCACTCACGCTATTTTTAAGGCTGTAGCCACGGTGATGGGTGTCCACCCTGTTTGTGGCTGTGGGTCATCCATGTGACAATCTCATTTTACTCACCCATTCCCCAGTGATGGATGCCAGCCTCTAACTCCACTGTCCCCAAACAATACTGTGATAAATCACTTCTCGGTCGCTTTGTGTGCAAATCTTTGGGACATATGCCCAGGAACAAAATGTGTAGCACTTCAATGATACAGGTATCAATGTCACTAAGCAGAGCGAGATCCCCCTCTACAATGGCTGTACTCAGCTACCTGTCAGCCAACCACGTATGGAATATCTCAACCTTCACATCCCTGTGGCTGGCGCAGGCTCAGAGAGAGGCCAGTGCAGCTCAAGGTCTAGGGTTATCAAGGAAAAGCCATCATTCTGAGGTCCATCTCCTGAAAGGCGGCCTCTCCTGAGTGTCATCCTGTCTCATCTTTTCCTCACCCCGGGTCCTCCCTGGTGGATATGGTTCTCCTCCTCATCCCCCAAACTTCTCATGCCCCAGCATGGGCCACCCCACCACAGACTTGGCATCTGGGGTGGGTGGACAGGAAGGGGGGTGGACTGGCCTACCCAAGTGGCAGAGCATTGGCTTTGGCAATTTGGTGCAGGAAGACAGGATCCAGGAGGGAGATGAGCTCTCACCCCGGATAAGCGTTCAGAAGCAGCATTCAAGCTCCCCCCTCCCAGTTTTTCATCCGATGCTCACCACACCCCCTGGGTAACCGGGATGTGTCAAGTTGAAGAACCCCCACTCCCAAGTGAGGTGATTTGCCTCAAGGAGAGGCTGAGTTGAGGCCAGAACCTCCTTGGCTTTTTGGACATTCAGGACCCAGTGGTACAGGGGTGGGGGTGGGCCGCTTGCTCCCCAGAGAAGAGAGGGAGGAAGAGAGAAAGGGGAAGAGGAGCCAGGCCAGCAACTGCAGATAAACAAGGATATTCCCAGGGCTCGGCCCCAGGGCACTTGAAAGCCAGCAGCTCAGGCAGAGGCTGAGATGGGTCCCCCAGCAGAGCTTCAGTGAAACACCACGGTGTCACTAGTCATTTGTCTCCCTGGCACAGGCCCACTCATCTACTCTTGGCTTGGAATGAACTGGTTCCCCAGAGGAGAGGCTATCTGGCTAATTGTGCACAAACACATAGAACTTGCTGCAGTCAAGTCCTGCGTGCTGACCCCACCACGCCGGCCAGTCCAGGGTCATGTGGCCGCCTCTTCACCTCCAGCAAATGAAGCTGGTACAGCTGTTGGCAGAGCCAGAAGGGGTACTTTCTAGGCACATACCTGCCCCTAGGATGGGAGGTCTTTGTATACATTTTTATTGTAGATGGGGTCTGAGACAATTTTTCTGTCCCTACTCTGGTGTCCACGGACTGTCACACCACCACTTCTGCTTTCAGGAAGAAAAACACCTCCCAGCAGGCTCCCACTGAGGACTCTCGCCTGACCTGGAAACCCCTGGCTCCTCTCTCTGCTGCCATCTGCCTCAGGGAGAGTTGGGCTGGAGGAGGGAGTGGAGCAGTGGGGACAGGAAGTCCCTCACTAGACCCAGCAAAACAGGGACCCTCGGCTTGGGTGGGCAGCTTTCTGAAGCCCCCTTTGTTTCCACCTGGAAACGTTGGTTTCCCCAGTTGGACACTCAGAATCTCAAATGACATCAAGGCCACAAACAAATCTCTCCTCCTCTGCAGGGCATTCTTTTCACATGCCCTCAGAGCATGACTGAGCTTGGAGGAATTCTGAGCAATGGTTGGTTCGCTGCAAATGGGCATCGTCAGGTGTTCCTGTAGCCAGGGAAACAGGAAATAGGGACAGAGGAGAGGGGATGCCAGTAGAGCTTTGAGTCCTCAGGTTCCAAGAGGGGAGAAGATGGATGTGGCATGCGTGTCTAGGGCCCAGGCTGAAGGCCCTGAACGGCAGAGGAGACCGGGGCTACAGGGTCACATCATGGAGCAGAAGGCCTATGCACCAGAATGCACCATGAGGCCACCATCTGGGGGTCAATAGGGGCAGCTGAACCTCATCATGCCTAGGGTTTCTGGTCACCTCCTACCTATGCAGAGCTGTGGACAATAAGCTGGACCAGCAGTTACCACCCAAAAAGCAAGAAGAGAGCTCACCACAGTCATGCCTTGCCAGCCCCTCTTCCTGACCCCAACATTAGAACAGCAAGTGCCAGGAAGCAGGAGAGTCATGTGCAACTGCCCCTAACCTACTCTCCATCTATGGAAACACTAGGTTTAGCCTGCACTAGGTGGAGAAGGGAAGAGAGATTGACGTTCCAAAATGAGCTATCAGGGGACTTCTATTTCCGGCAGTATGAGAAACTAGGTAACCTGAAAGGCACACCCACTGCAATATGCTCAGAATTGCTTGGTGCAATAGAACAGACTCTAAATGCAGAGTCAGTTCTATAGAAAGTAAAGGCCAAAAGATGAACTGGGAACCAACAATTAGGTATACAACTTCATGATCTCCCCACCCACCAGGGCTGGCATCCTCTCACTAACTCAGGGGCTTGGGTTGGTTTTGTTTTGCTTTTTGAGACAGAGTCTCACTCTGCCACCCAGGTTGGAGTGCAGTGGCACGATCTCAGCTCACTGCAACCTCCACCTCCCAGGTTCAAGTGATTCTCATGCTTCAGCCTCCCGAGTAGCTGGGATTACAGATGTGCATCACTATGCCTGGCTAGTTTTTGTATTTATTTTTAGTAGAAATGGGGTTTTGCCATGTTGACCAGGCTGGTCTTGAACTCCTGGCCTCATGTGATCCACCCACCTTGGCCTCCCAAAGTGCCAGGATTACAGGCGTGTGCCACCGTCCCTGGCCTAGGGACTTGGGTTTTAATGCTGTGAGGAATTGGAGAGGAAGCCTTGGGCCTGCCCCACAACACTCATAAATGAGGGGTCCTTCAAGGGCAGGATGCACTCTCAGTAATCATCATCTAGAGAAAGTTCCCCCACTGGCAGTTATGTCAGGGATATTAGACTTGGCCTGGGCTCTGAGTAGGGCAAATGATTCTCCTATGAATGTGTCATCACAGGCCCACACTCATGTGATGGGATTAGGCTGTATATGACATGCATGGGCCAGAAAATCCCCAGGTCAAAACATGGGTATGCAAAGCAGTCCTGGGCTGGTGATAACGCCAAGCACCTGGCTGAAGCAAACCCAAAAGCACTCTGGAGGCACCCACTCTCATGCAAGGTACAGAAGATTCCAATGGATGAAGTCCTCATTAAGACCAGCTCACAATCCCAAATTACAAAACACTGGCAACTCCAAGTCAATAAACTTCAGAGATGGAAAGATAGTAGAATGACCAAAACAGAGCCTACAAGATAAATTGGCTTAAAATTACTAAAGACCTAAAATGAGAAATAAAAACAGAAAAAAAAATCAAGATACATGAAAAAATAGGTAAATTTTAAAAAGTATTTCCAGAAAGTAAAATTTTTAAAATATAATTATTGAAATAATAGAAATATCTCTGCAGATGGGTTACTACTAGTTTATCACACCTGAGGATCCCCTGGAGGGCTTGTTAAACACAGACTGCAGGGCCACCTCCAGAGTTTCTGGGGCAGGGCCTGAGAATTTGCATTTATAAGAAGTACCCAGGTGAAGCTACACTGATGATCTGGGGACAACGGGTTAGGCTGATTAACTCTGGCCAAAGACAAAATTCTGACTGACCAAAGTAGTTGACAAGTTAGTGAATGTTATTTTAATAGATCTTCTATCCAAGGGAAAGGAGTTTCAATCAGCACACAGTTGAAAGCAGTAACTGAGAAAAATAAAACCATGTCCACGTGCATGTTTCAAATACACTGTCAGGATTTTCAATAGTCTAAGTAGTCTGTATCTTGTCCAAGGTTACAAGAGACAAAGAACATTATATATTGAGAAGAGATTCAATAAAGCAAGAATATGTAGTTATAAACATTTAGCACTTAACAGAATATGCAAAGCAGAAAGGGAGCGAATTGGAAGGAAAAGTAGTTCTAAAATAATCGTTGGAGACCTCATCCCCCACTTTCAATAATGGAAAGAACAACCAGACAGAAGATAAGAAAGGAAATGAGAGGACTTGAACAACACAGCAAGCCAAGTAGACCTAACACACACCACCAGGCCCCCAGTGCATTTCAGCTGAGGCCTCTGGACACGAGGCCCACGACAGCTGTGTTACTGGGCCCACGACTGCTGTGACAAATTACCACAAACTTGCTGGCTTCCAACAACACACATTTATGATCTTACAGTCCTGGAGGTCGAAAGAGTAAAAAGAGGTCTCACTGAGCTAAAATCAAGCTGCTGGCAGGGCTGCGTTTCTTTCCGGAGGTTCGTTGGGAGAACCCAGTCCCTTACCTTTTCCAGCTGCTAGGCAGAGGCCGCCCTGTTCTGTGGCCCGTCCTCCATCCTCAAAGCCAGAAAAACTGGGCTGAGACCTCCTGGTGCTGTCGGCCATCTCTGTTCTCCGTTGTCTGTTCTCTGTTCTCTCTCTCTTTCTTTCTCTCGCCTCTCTTCCTTATAAGGACAGGTGATTGCATTGGGCCCACCTGGGTGACCCAGGCTAATCTCCTTACCCATTAAGCTCCCCATCCTCAGCCTTTTCTTCTGTCAGATGGAGAATATAATCCCCTAGTTTTAGGGAATTTTGAGGAATAAATCAGATTACTAAACTGTGAGTTCCCTGAGTCAATAAAGATTAACTGAGCACTTATTGTGTGTAAGGCAACTTTCCTAAGTGCTAGGGATACGACAGTGAACAAAACACACAAAAATGCGTGTTTCTGTCTGTGTGTGCAATTAATCTACCTTAATTCCATCCGCAACTGTAATTCCCTTTTGCCATGTAAGGGGACAAATTCACAGGCTCTGGGGAGTAGATGTGGACACCCTTGGGGCGTTTATTCTGCCTTCCACGGTGGAGGACTGCAGACGCTGTGGGCGAAATGTTTGGAGCTGTTACCATTAAAACCCTCTGCAGTTCCCGCTCAAGGTGCAACTCTCAAGTACTGGCACCTGGGTTTGCGGCCATGTGAGGCTCTGAGCAGCATGGGCCTTGGGGACACTGAAGATATCAGAGGCCCTAGAGGTATGTGTGGCTTCCCAGGTTAAAGCTGGCACGGAGAGAGAAGAGCGTGGCAAGTCAGGCAAACCCGGTGAACTCCCTCTGTCAGCTTTCCTTCCGTCTGCCACAAGGAAGGCATGTGCCAGAACCCAGGGCCTTCTGGGCTGAGGCCGCAGCCTGCATTGGAAGGCCACTGAGTCACGGACGTGGGAAGATGACCATCGGTGTCCGAGACGCGAGTATAAAGCCAGGCGCTGCCACTCACCAAGCTGCGCGATCTTGGGCGAGCAGCGCTTCGCCAGGCTCGGCCCACGGCGACGCCACAGTGCCTCCTGCCGGCCGGACGCCCTCACCCGTGCGCCCCGCCCCCACTCCTGCGCCCCGCCCCCACCCCTGCGCCCCGCCCCCACCCCTGCGCCCCGCCCCCACCCCTGCGCCCCGCCCCCACTCCTGCGCCCCGCCCCCACCCCTGCGCCCCGCCCCCACTCCTGCGCCCCGCCCCCACTCCTGCGCCCCGCCCCCACCCCTGCGCCCCGCCCCCACTCCTGCGCCCCGCCCCCACCCCTGCGCCCCGCCCCCACTCCTGCGCCCCGCCCTCACCCCTGCGCCCCGCCCCCACTCCTGCGCCCCGCCCCCACTCCTGCGCCCCGCCCTCACTCCTGCGCCCCGCCCTCACTCGTGCACTCCGCCCGGCAGTGCGGCCCGCACCCGCCCCCTCCCGAGCACCTTGGCGCGCACTTAGCCAGCACCTGGGCGTGCACCTCGGCGTTCAACGCGGCCTTTGCGGCGGCTCTCACCTTGGACCTGAGGCTTCCCGCTTCGTTCTAGAGTGAAGGCTGGAAGAGCCCAGACAGGAAGGTGTCAGCTCTGTCCCACACCCAAGTGGCCTGTGCTGTCCCTTAAGTACAGCAGCAACAATGTCACCTGGGGAGGAAAGCTTCATGGAGCTCAACAGATTTGCAGGGGTGAAAGATGGAGGGAGGAGGGGAGCTGGATTCCTATCCTAGTTTTTATCTGGATAACTCCTGAGCCAAGCACAGCTTTGTGAGCCTCTAGAGACCCCCTAACCTACTTGCATCAACTGGACATAAAGAGGGGAGCCCAATAGCAACTGCATCCATTCTAAAACCAAAAGCTACTGTTATTTGCCAGGCATGGTAGTAAGTGTCCTATGAGTGTTAATTCATCCATCAAACATTCTTTGAACTTCCCCTCTGAGCCAGATCGTGTCCAGGTGTCTGGGATGCAGAGGTAGCGAACGTGCACACACAGGCATACACACACATTCCTATCCCCTCTACTTCGTCGGCGCTGTTGTTTGACATAGGAATTACTACCATCTAAAACATTATATATTTTACTTTATTTTTCTTATATTATTGTCTGCTACCACACATGTATGCCTGTGCACATCCACACCAACCCACACACACTCACACACAGACACATTTTTTGTGTGTTTTGTTCACTTTTGTATCCTTAGCACTTAGGAAAGTTGCCTTACACACAGTAAGTACTCAGTCTTTATGAGCTCAAGGAACTCACGATTTGGTAATCTGATGTATTCTTCAAAATTCCCTAAAACTAGGGGATTATATTGTTCATTTGACAGAAGAAAAGGCTGAGGATGGGGAGTGGCCTGCATGAACTGATTCAACTCTGAGCAGTGGAGATGGGAGGCAGACCCAGGTCTGCTGATCCTAAATCCTGTCCTCTGAGTGTCCCCCATAAGCTAATTACTGGAGAAAGCAGAAAGAAAAGAAACCACTATTATCAGCATTGCTTTTCATTTTATTAATCTGAAGAGTGAACATAGTGAAAGCAGGCAGCTACATGTTAGCTGTAGACGGTAGACCACATCTGTTCAAGAATCCCTCCCAGATCATTACATATAAAAATGGCAAATAAAATAATTTTAGCTTTATTTATTTATTTAAAGTTCTACTGAGATAGCAATAAAATAAGGAAAACAATGAGAGGGCAGAAATTCCATTGGAATCAAAATCCTGTATGAGTGAGCTGAATTTTGTCCTGAAGGCTTCTGCTGGTTTCCAGTAGCCTAGAGCCACAGTTACACTGAACTGTGCTGGGTACAAATGACCAAAGTAAGAGGGGAGCTGGGCTGGAGGAAGAGTTCTGATCAGAGACCCCTGCATAAAGTCAGAAATTCCCGAACTCAATACCTTCAGTGGGTGAGCACAGAAGCAAAGAAATAAAACATTCCCCTAACACATTCTTAACCATCTGTCCCTATTTGACTAGGAAGAGGGCAAGAATCTACACTTTTTGTGAAAATTGAAGCCCCCTCGCAAATAGAAAGTTTTGGGTTTGGTGTTTTTTGTTTGTTTGTTTTTTGAGATAGAGTCTCACTGTGTCACCCAGGCTGGAGTGCAGTGGCACGATCTCGGCTCACTGCAAGCTCTGCCTCCCGGGTGCACACCATTCTCCTGCCTCAGCCTCCTGAGCAGCTGGGACTACAGGTGCCCACCACCACACCCGGCTAATTTTTTTGTATTTTTAGTAGAGACGGGGTTTCACCGTGTTAGCCAGGAAGGTCTCAGTCTCCTGACCTCGTGATCTGCCCGCCTCAGCCTCCCAAAGTGCTGGGATTATAGGTGTAAGCCACCGTGCCTGGCCTGGGTTTGTTTGTTTTCTGAGACGGAGTCTCGCTCTGTCACCCAGGCTAGAGCGCATTGGCTCACTGCAACCTCCACCTCCCAGGTTCAAGCAATGGTCCTGCCTCAGCCTCCCAAGTAGCTGGAATTACTGGCACCCACCAACATGCCCGGCTAAGTTTTGTATTTTTAGTAGAGATGGGGTTTCACCATGTTAGCCAGGCTAATCTCAAACTCCTGACTTCAGGTGATCCACCTGCGTCAGCCTCCCAAAGTGCTGAGATTACAGGCATGAGCCACTGCTCTCAGCCAGAAATTTTAGTTTAAAGTGATCTGAAGTTGAATGTGCTTCCTGGCACCTAGCATAAGCAAATATAAGTTCTCTCCAAAAGGTTTAAGCTGAGGCCTTAACGATTTCTCAAAGATAGTGACTAGGAACATGATTTTATAATCAAAAGTCACAAAACACATGAAGAAACAAACGGTCATGAAATAGGTTCCATGCTTGGTAATGGTAGACTGAGTGAATCAGAACAACTCTCCCTAAAGAACAACAGAAAATCTTGACATCATTGGCAAGCAAACAAGTGAGTGAGAAATTATGGAAAAGAGACGGAATTCCAGAAAAGTTAGCTCAGAATTTGAAATCATTTTGACCTGGGGATACTAAAAAGGGATCAGCCCTCAAAGGAACTGAAGACCAACCGCAAAATTATGTCAGTCCCTGATGATATTAAGATGACCTGGGGTAACTGGTGCTTCTAGTCCCATTGCCTAGAGAAAAAGTAATCCTCTTAAAATGTAGATACAATTATTCAGAACCTCAAATTACCTCTTAAATGTTTACATATAATGCCCAGCATTTAATTTTTAAAAAGCCAGGAATAGCAGAGGTTAAGATATTAACAAAACTCAAGATAATCAATGAACAGTAGGCACATATCCTTGGAGCATCCAGGATTTGAAATTATCGGAAACAAACCTCATACAGCTATAATTAATTGGTTTAAGAAATACAGAAGTATTTTGTCAGAGAATGAGAAAGGATTCAAAATAGAAATCCTAAATCTTAAAACTTTAGAACAAACTGAAATTATGAAATCAATAGATTGGTTTAAAAGGAGTTTGAATTCAACTGAAGAAAAAGTGAAATGGGAGATGGAATCAGAAAAAAAATACATGCTGAGGCACAGAAAGACAAAATGTTGGAAAATACAGAAGGAATATAAGAGGCGTCTAGAGTATGGTAAAAATATCTAGCATATTTGTTATGAGGAGTCACAGAGGAAAGGAGAAGACAGAGTGGAGAAGAAGTACTATTTGAAAAGAAGATAATTTTCAAAAATGAATAAAAGATGGGATACCACAGATACAAGCAACAGTATAATTCCCAAGAAGGATAGAAACAACACCATATCTAGGGACATTACAGCAAACTGATGAAAAGCAAAAACAGTGAAGAATCTGAAAGCATTTGGAAAAAAAAAAGAAAATTATCTTCAAAGGAGCAACATTAAGACTGATGACTGATTTTAAAATAGGAACAATGGACTCCAGGAAACAAAGGAACAGCATCTTGATGCCATCTTGCTAAACTGGAAGTCTATACCCAGTGAAAATATCCTTCGAAAAGTGAAGGAGAAATAGAGGCTGAAAGACAAACAGCATTGAGAAACACATTACCAGCAAAAAAAAATTTAAAAAGATATTGTAATTAAAAATCTGCTCACAAAGAAAACCAGGTGCAGACAATTTTGCAAGTGAATGCTTACAAACATTTAAGAAAGAAAGAACACTGCTTCTACACAAAATCTTCCAAAGCATAGGAAAAGGGGAATACAATTAAAATTATGTACCACCTTTTTAAAAAAAGAATAAAAAGATGAACATTTAGAGAAAAATTTAAAGATATAAATAAAGTAAGCAATGTACTATGCTATACACTGGAATATTCAATATTTAAAAATATCAGTTCTCTAATAGATCTGTGCAGTCTGGTTCTAAAAATCATGTCGACATTGACACACAACTTGAATAGACCTCAAAGGAAGTATTTTTTTTAAGCCAATCTCAAAAGGTTACACACTATATGATTCCATTATTCTTGGAATAATGAAGTTACAGAGATGGAAAACAGACTAATGGTTGACCGAGATTAACATTAGGAGGTTTGGGAGATAACCGTCTGTTCAGTGCAGTAAGGCAAGGAAAGGCAACTAAAGGGTGAAGATTAGAAAGGAAAAAGTAAACTGTCATTATTTACAGATAACATGATTGCATGCATAAAAAATTAAAAGAAAACAGGTAAAACATCAAAGCTCATGAAATAATTTATCAAGGTTACTGGCTAAAGGTTACTATGAAAAATCATTTGCGTTTCTTCACACCAACAACAAACATTAAGAAAATTAATTTCTCCCCAAAAAGTTGTTTAGCCTGAGTCTAGTCATAAGGAAACAAGCCAAATCTAGACTGCAGGACATTCTACAAAATGACCGGCCTAGACTTTTCAAAGATGCCAATATCATGAAAAGAGGGAGCAGGAAAGGAGGTGGGGTGTTCTAAATTAGATTAAAGAGACATGAAAAATGAGTGCAATGTGTGATCCCAGATTAGATTCCAGGGTTTCTTGAGATACAATCTATGTAGCATAAAACGCACCATCTTAACGGATGCATTTCTGTGATTTTTAACATATTCACCGAGTTGTGCAATCATCACCGTGATCTAATTCCAGGACATTTTCATGGCCTCCCAAAATCCCTTCTACCCATTAGGTGTCACTTCCATTTCTGCACTCCTCCCAGCCCCTGCCAACCGCTAATCTACTTGCTGCCTCTATAGGTTTGCCTATTCTGGATATTCCAAATAAATGAAACCATACGATATGTGGTCTTTTACATCTGGCTTCTTCCTTCACTGACATTTCTTTAACACTTTCAAGGTTCATCTATGTTTCAGCATGTATCAGTACTTCATGTCTTTTTAAGGCTAAATAATATTCCATTGTATGGATTTATCGCATTTTGTTTATATATTCACCAGTCGAAGGACATTTGGGTTGTTTCTGTTTTGGCTATTGCGAAGAATGCCACTAGGAAGATTCACGTACACATTTTTGTGTGAACGTATGTTTTCAGTTCTCTTGGATGTATACCTAGTAGTGGAATTGCTGGATCATACAGTAACCGGACATCTAACTTTTTGAGGAACTGCCAGGCTGTTTTCCACAGCTGCTGCACAATTTTCCATTCCCACCCACAAATGTATAAGGGTTCCAATTTCTTCACATCCTTGTTGATACTTGTTATTATTATTTTTTATTATAGCCATACTAGTGAGTGTGAAGTGGTACCTCACTGTAGTTTTGATTTGCAGTTCCCTAATGACTAGTGATACTGAATATATTTTCATGTGCTTATTGGTAATTTCTATGTCTTCTTTGTAGAAATGCCTATTCAATTTCTTTCTCCATTTTTAAATGGAGTTGTCTTTTTATTATTAAGTTGTATGAATTCTTTGAATTCTTTATATGTTCTAGAAACTAGACACTTATCAGATATATGACTTGCAATATTTTCTTCCAGTATGTGGGCTGTCTTTTGACTTTGATAGTGTTATTTGATGCACAATTTTTTTAATTTTGATGACGTTCAGCTTATCTGTTTTTTCTTTGATTGCTTGTGCTTTTGGTGTCATATCCACAAAGCTGTTGCCTAATCCAAGATTACAAATTTTCAAACCTATGTTTTCTTCTGATTTTTATAATTTTAACTTTTATATTGAGATCTTTGATCCATTTTGAGTTAATTTTTAGTATGTGGTATGTGGTAGAGATGAACATTTATAATTTGTAAAAAAAGATTATTCTTTTATCTGTTTAATGGTCTTAGAATTCTTGTAAAAAATCCATTGACACCTTCAATGTGAGGACTTTTTTTGACTGTCAGTTCTAGTCCACTGATATATATGGTTATTCTCGTGCCAATTTTGATTACTGTTGCTTTGTAGTAAGTTTTGAATTAGAGAACTGTGCATCCTCCAACCTTGTTTCCAGGATTGTTTGGGCTATTCTGGGCTCCTTTAATCCCATATGAATTATAAGATCAACTTGTCTATATTTGAAAAATATGCAGATGGAATTGTCTCTTTCGTTCTTGATTTTAGTAATTTGAATCTTTCTTTTCCTTTGGCAGTCTAGTTAAAGGTTTGTCAAATTTTTTTTATCATTTCAAAGAACCAACTTTGGTTTCATTAATTTTCTCTATCATTCTTCTGTTCTCTATATTTTTCACCCTGCTCTAAGCTTTATTATTTCCAGGCAGTTTGTGATAAGGCAGAAAGGGTAAAGAATAATTCTGGGCTAGGGGAATGATATGAGCTAAGCCATAGATATGTGAAAGGGCATGACAATTACAGCAAATGATGAGCAGCTCTGTGTAATAGCCCCCAGAGCTGGGGGTGGGGGCAGATACAACTAAACTGTATTTTAGCAAGATCATTCCAGCAATGTGGGAAAATGGGAGAGAGAGAGGCTAGAAAGGAAGCAAGAAGTGGTGCTGGACAGCTTGATGTGTTGATAAGGATGAGGAAGAAGGAATGGATGTGATGGGGATTAAGAGGTCCACTTGGCAGCGTCTGTGTGCCATTGACCATGAGGAGAGGGAGAAGTATAGGATGGTGTGGGGCTGGTGTTGGGGCCATAGGCTATATCAAGGCAGTGTGAGTGGGAAGATAAAGGGTTCTGTTTGGGGAAGGTTGTGTGTCAATGTGTCTTGAGGCATCTGGACAGAAATGTCCAGAAACAGTGGGAGAGGCAGGTTGGGAACACAGGCAGAAGTCAAGGATGTGGGGCAGGTTTGAGGGCCATTGGTGAGTGGGCAGAAAGGATGTGACCCACCCCACGGAAAAGGTCAAGGAGGAAAGAGAACCTACAACATCTCTGGTAACACCAGGGTTAGAGGCTGAAACACAAGACCAGCAGTCAGCAAACAAGATGAAGGGGCCAGCCAGAAAGTGGCAGTGAGTGCTGTGAAAACACCAGCAGTGCACGGTGGCACCTCAGAAGCCCCTGGGAGGGACTGAAGATGGGACAAGGCCAGCAGGGCTGAGAGTCCCAAAGAGGTCAAGTAAGGTGTGGCTGCCCATGTCCACTGGACTTGGCAGTCAGTGAGCCATCAGCCACTCGCCCAATGACAGTGCAGGAGGCAGAAGCTCAAGTGGAGTGGGCCGAGGAGCTGAGGCAGGCAAGGAAGTAGGAGGGCAAGTGTTCACCACCTTCCCAGGAGTTTGATAGGACCACAAGGAGACGGAGAAAGTGGCCAATCAGCTGAAGGTCTGAATAGAACATAAAGGCTGATCTCCCATGAGTAAGAGGGAACACCTCCTGCCTGACTGCCTTCATGCTGGGACATTTGTCACCCTCTCCAAGCCCCCCCACCTTTGCACTCAAACTTAAGCATTAGCTGTTCCTGGGTCTTGGGCCTGCTGGCTTCAGACTGGAACCGCGTCACCGGCTCTCCTGGGTCTCCAGCTGGCCAGCTGCAGATCTTGGGACTTGTCAGCCTCCACAGTCACAGGAGCCAATTATTTATTATATGAATCTCCTATTGGTTCTGTTTCACTGGAAGCCCTGACTAATGCAAGGGGCACTGGGGGTGGTAATGGACACCTTTCTTCAGGCTGAAAGAAAGGACTATGTGGAGGCCTACAAGTTGACTGAGCAGGAAGAACAGGGGGTGAAGGAGCTCAACAGAAGGTTCATTGCTCCAAGTGGTGGGGCCTTTTACTGATCCAGTTACAGGGCCTGCATCCTCATCCATTCCATCCTCACCACGGGTCAGCAGAGCCATATGGTTGAGGAGTCTCTCCCCTGGGGTTTATACATGATATGGTTTGGTTTCCTCCAGCATCTACCTCTCAACTGCAGAACCCCCCTTTCCCACTGGGCAGCAGCTCCCTAAGTCCTTATTAGGGAGCCATAAGCTTTCGACTTCTTTTGGTTACTGCTTGTAGGAGTTAGGATTCCATCCCATTCACTGGTTAAATCTTCACTCTCAAGCTCCATTTGAAACTCATCTTCCCTCCCCATGCCAGCCAGAGCCACAGTCTTGGAGCTGGAGAGGAGGCTGAGCTTTGATCCTGAGCTGGCCTTGCCCTTTCTTGCGGGCTTACCCTTCTGGTGCCCAGGGTGGGGGTAGGGGAGACAGAAGGTCTGCCGGGGGCTGCTTCTAAGCAATGCTGGTGACCTCTACTGCTGCCGTCTCCCATAGGTGGGGTCAGGCTTTCAAGAGGCAGAGTTCAGTGTCACGCCAACCTTTCCATTGCTAAGGACCAGCCCTCCCAAGTTCCCCTTCAGCCTGGTCAGACATTGAGACCCTGTCTCAGCTGTCCAGGTGGGTGCCCATCACTCAACTTGACTTCTGCCTGACAGAGAGGCTCTGTCCCTCTGCCAATCCTATTCCTTCGTGCAGAGCTCTTCTGCAAGCTCCGAGGGCTTTGGAGAACTGGGATGGGGTGTCGGGGGTCCCCCTTTCCTTCCCAGATATGCCATGCCCACATCCCTCGTATTCACCATGGAACCCTTCTTCTTTCCTCAGTCACATTGCTGGGGGAGGGAAGTGTCTGCAAAGAGCAATGAATTGGGGTGCAAGTGACGGCAATGTCACAGCAATGCAAGGAGTGCCCCTGGGAAAGAACCAGAGGGCAGCCAGGGACGCTGGCTCTGTTGGAGGGAGGCGTCTGGGCTGGTCTTTCCGAGGCAAAGGGTTTGCATGGGTGGTGGCCCCAGCAGTAAAGCAGTGCCTCTGTAATGGGGCACCCCCAATCTCTGGGTGTTAAAATGCAGGTTCTGTTGCAGTGTTCCTGGGCGGCACTCCAGGTTTGGCCTTTCTAACTCCTTGGGGGTGCTGGGGATGCTGGCTCAGGGACTGTCCCTCCCTGGAGGGATCTGCCATTTCAGAGGCTCAAAATGACACACATAAATCTCTCTCACGCTTGCAACTGGACAACCTTTCCTGCACCCTCCCTCCCCCAAGCATGTGTTCCTGTTTTGTTTTATTCTCTATGGAAACAACGTGAACAAAGGGTCTAGTAACCAACACATGGAGAGGACTCTCTACACTCCAAGCACCGAAGTGTTCTAGTTAATCCTCCTAACAGCCCTCCGCTGCACAGGCGGGGAAACTGAGGCCTGGAGATGTCCAGTCACTGACTGGAGGATGCACATGGGGAAGTGGCAGAGCTGTCTGCTCCCAGGGAGGAGGGTAGCCCTCAGCCCCTCACACTGCCAGAGGTCACCCAGGGAGGGCTTTTTCCAAACAGCCTTTTGGAAAGGGAGGGTCTGGAAATTTCCTCAGGCTAATTAACTTGAGGCAAGGACCCTGCAGTGAAGAGGCGGCACTTTTAACAGCTCTGAGACAGTTACATACTAAGTTTCTGGTAAACAGAAATGAATGAGTCCCAAGAGGGCTGGGGTTTGTTCTGGGAAAAGAGAAAGGGGGAAAAGTCAGCCAGGGCAGACCGGAGGAGGCTAATGGCAGCCTGGGAGGCCTTGTCAGTGTCTCCCCCGGGCAGGCCACGGGCCATTTCCAACAGCAGCTGCCAGAGCCTGCAGGCCTGCTGGGGTCCTGGGCTGCGTGATGTGCATCTTTTAATCTCCTGGGGTTGCCATGAAGTGCCACAAACTGTGCGGCTTCAACAGCAGACATTTATCATGTCACAGCTCTGGAGTCGAGAAGTCTGAAATCAAGGTGAGGCAGGGTTGGTTCCTCCTGGGGGCCCTGAGTGGGGACTGCTCCAGGCCTCTTGTCTAACTTCTGGTGGTTGTCACAATCTTCTGTGTTCCTTGGCCTGTAGGTCTCGCCCCATCCCTGCCCTCATCTTCACTTGGTGTTCTCCCTACGTGCGAGCCTGTCTCTGGGTCCGAATTTCCCCTTTTTATAAGGACACCAGTTGCACCGCATTAGGGACTCACCCTACTCCAGTATGGCCTCGTCTTAACTCGTTACATCTGCAACAACCTAAATGGGACCAGTTCTGCGGTACAGGGGATGGGGCTTCAACGTACGAGTCCTCAGAGGATGCAGTGCCACCCATCACAGTGAGGGAGGGGTATGGATGGCCCCTCTACCCGGACAGCCCAGATGTGGACCCATGGATTTTCTCACACAAATTCCAGGACCCCCAAGCACAGTTAGAGAAAGTATTACAAGGCCTGGGGAATGGACAACAGGTGGCTCTTCCCTGGGCAATCCCCAGTGCTGGAGACAAATGAGGGTGTTTCCACAGCGTGTTGCAGGACGTCCTCCACGTGTCATATGAGCTCCCAGACCCGCAGACACTGTCGCAAACTTCCTGAAACCTCAGTCCATGAGGCCAAAGGCACTGTCACGGAAGGGCTGGGCCAGGACAAGCCACGGAGCCTCTCTTCACCCGCCTGCCGGGGAGGATGATGCCAACCTTGAAAGTACGACTAAGGCTGTTGGATGAATTCAGTGCACTTTCCACCCCACCTCAAGTGAAGTTATCTTGAAGTTATTGTCTTAGCCCTGCCCCTGCCCTGCCCTCCCACATTCTAGCAAAGACTCAGCCAAATGCCTTTCTTTTTTTTTTTTTCTTTTGAGAGGGAGCTTCCCTCTTGTCGCCCAGACAGGAGTGCAATGACACGATCTTGGCTCACTGCAACCTCTGCCTCCCAGGTTCAAGTGATTCTCCCACCCCAGCCTCCCAAGTAGCTGGGACTACAAGCGTGCACCACTACACCCGGCTAATTTTTGTATTTTTAGTAGAGACAGGGTTTCACCAGGTTGGCCAGGCTGGTCTCGAACTCCTGACCTCAGGTGATCCACCCGCCTGGGCCTCCCAAAGTGCTGGGATTACAGGTGTGAACCACCGCCCCTGGCCTAGCCAAATGCCTTTCACCAACTTTAATGATCCAACCCTCAGGGCACATGGAGTGCATACTGGCCTGGAACCCTGGGGACCGCAGGCCTCTGTTTCTGCAGCCAGCAGCCACCCACTTTGATTCCAATGTCCTGCTATTCCCTGGGGGAGTCACCGCCCTTCACCCCCACTGTCAAGCCGTCAGCTTAAGGCAGCTCGACATCACCCAAGGCAGACAATGGGAGCCCTTCCCATGCCTTTTCCTGGGATTACTGGGAACAGTAAGCTCTTTTTTTCCCCTGTGGGGGAATGAAGTACCTACCTTATGTACAGACATGATAAAATGGATGCAGCACTACCTGGAGATAACAAGGTAATATGTGTAAAGTACCCACGCAGGAAATATTTCTTGTTCGGGTGTTGAAGGTAAAATGACACAGGAATGTATAGGAAGCACCCAAGGCATCCACAGAACATGCTTGTTGCAGAGGCGGATTTACTGTGAAGGCAACAAAGCCTAAGCTTGTAGTCCCTCACCTGAGCCGCCCTGTCCAAGGCCCTGCATTGAATTCTGTCTGTAACTTTGTCTCTTTCTCATCAAGAGGACAACACCTATCCCCAAAATTGTATAATAAGCTTCATGTCCCCAAAACTTGGATCCAGTTCTGAATGCTGGGCATGGGAAATAAGAGGAACTGAGATTTTTTAAAATTAACAAAATGCAGAGGGTGAACTAGATGCTATTTAGCTTCCTTCTAAGGCAAAAGTCTCGTCTGTCTGTGATCCTGATGTAATAAACCCATCTTTTTGGATTGCACTGGGACTGGATTCAAGACTTTAAAAAAACCGAAAGGCTTTTCTTAAAAACAGAAATTAGCATTTAACCCTAAGATAATAAAGCAGAAGCCATATGAAATTCAAAGTGCTTAAATTTCCATTAAAGAATAAATTCAGGTCTCGGGGGGGTGGGGGGGGGAAATGAAGCAAATACTTCACCCAGGGCAAGAGGAAAAGAAGGCTGTCCGAGTACCTCTCAGGGAGGAAGGTGGAGCTGACAGCCAGGAGAATTCACTATAGAAGAATCCAGACCTGGGAGCGAAGAATCCACTTCAGGGCTCACTGAAGACTCTGTCCTGGCTTCTTAACCCAGCCCACCTGGGGAGCAGGGAAGGGCCCTGCAATTGAGACGACTGAATAGAGAAGGCAGCTAGGCACGGTGGCACACACCTGTAATCCCAGCACTTTGGGAGGTCGAGGCGGGTGGATCACAAGGTCAGGAGTTCAAGACCAGCCTGGCCAACATGGTGAAACCCCATCTTTACTAAAAATATAAAAATTAGGTGGGAGCACCTGTAATCCCAGCTACTTGGGAGGCTGAGGCAGGAGAATTTCTCGAACTCGGGAGGTGGAGGTTGCAGTGAAACGAGATCATGCCACTGCACTCCAGCCTGGGTGAGAGAGCGAGACTCCATCTCAAAAAAAAAAAAAAAAAAAATTGAAAAGGCAACTGCATACAGGGGAGGATTCTGTGTTAAAGCCTGCTTTTCCTGGTAGGAATTTCTTGAAGCAACAGGAAGCTCTGAAACTCTGTTTTCAGTCACTTGGACAGTCAGTCGGTTGTGGGTCAACAAACTTTCCATGTGTTTACGTTTGAGGCACCAGGCTGAGCCCTGTAGATGTAGAGCGGAAAGCAGAGGGTTGTACTGGAAGTGACTGTAGAAGGTGTAGTGGCTGAGGCCATGACGGATGGACAGCACAGGCCTCTGGAAGGGACACTAAAAGGGAGTATCTGCCTAGTCTAGGTGCCATCCGTAGTGATACCTGACATTTTTGACTTGGGCTTTGTGCACATGACAAACGGAGTGTTAAGAATGCCAAGAACAACAGCTCAGGGCCAGGCGCGGCGGCTTATGCCTGTAATCCCAGCACTTTGGGAGGCTGAGGCAGGCAGATCACCTGAAGTCACAAGTTCGAGACCAGCCTGGCCAACATGGCGAAATCCTGTCCTACTAAAAATACAAAAATTAGCTGGTCCTGGTGGCGGGTGCCTGTAATCCCAGCTACTCAGAAGGCTGAGGCAGGAGAATCACTTGAACCCAGGAGGCGGAGGTTGCAGTGAGCCAAGGATCATGCCACTGCACTCCAGCCTGGGCAACAAAGCAAGACTCCACCTCAAAAAAAAGAACAACAGGCCTGAAATGGGGCCACCCTCCTGCTAGCTGGAAAAGGTGCCATGGCTTCCTCTGTCAGTGTCAGCTCCCATCACAAAGGAGGGACAAGTAACAGCCTACTCTTCCAGGCCAGGCCTCCTCCCACAGCTGTCGGCCTTAGGCATAGTCTGTGTGTCATGAGTTGTCCAGCGTCCTGGTGGAAGGCTTTGCTTCCTAAGTGTCTGTAATGCATGGGGCTCATCTGGGGCCAGCTGACATAGCAGGCTGCGTGCCGTGTAGTCCTGGCCTGTCCAGCCTGCACCTGAGTGCTCTGTGCTGGGTCCCCTTCCTTGGAGGACACAGAGCCACAACCTCCCCCAGCAAAAGCAGCCACATGCATTTCTTTTCTTTATTTTTTATTTTTTTTGGAAATAGGTTCTCAGTCTGTTGCCCATGCTGGAGTGCAGTGGTGTGATCACACTCACTGCACCCTCCCTGGGCTCAGGTGATCTGCCCACCTCAACCTCCCGAATAGTTAGGAATACAGGTGAGCACACGCAGCTAATTTTTTTTTTTTTTGTATGTCTTTGTAGAGGCAGGGTTTCGTCATGTTGCCCAGGCTGGTCTCGAACTCCTGGACTCAAGTGATCTGCTCACCTCGGCTTCCCAAATTGCTAGGATTACAGGCGTGAGCCAACGCATCCAGCTGCATTTCTGTGTCACTCCCTCATACCCAATGTTCTGTGGCCCACCCTTTCACAGGGAGTTTAGGGCAGGGGCCTTGCATGTTCTTGGCGGGCTAAGGGATGTTTGCAGAGAATACCCTAGTTGAATCAAGTCTTGAAAAAGAAACCAGGACTCCTCCAACAGACAAAAGGAAAAGGGTTTTCCAGACAGAATATAAGAGGGGAGCCACCAGAAGACATGGGAAGGCCTGGCAGGTGCTTGTGAGAGGCCGAAGCAAGACAGGCAGGGCCTGGCAGAAGAGCAATTGCAGGAAGGACTGATGAGACCTGGTGCCAAAGGGACAGAGGTGATGGAGAAGAAATAAGGAGGGGACCCACAACTGCCTGGCTGGCTCATGACAACTCCCCTCTATAAAGTAGTGCTTGCATCCAAGTACAATTCCTGAGAAATGGAAGTTTGCCATAATATAGATGTCATCATCTGACTATGCTCATCTGGTGTACTAAGATGCACACGTTCCCATCAACACGGCTATACTCCCATTTACCTTTACTTAGGGCTGAGTTGAAAAACCTGTTGAGAAGGTAGCCCCTCCGTGGGTTAATTCACAGGGTGCTGAGATATGCCATTAGCTGGTCACTGGGTCCTGAAATTTCTCCCTTTGGATCATGTCCACAGCTGCCTCCCATCCATACACAAGTGTGTGGCCCAGGAACACTGACCTGCTTCCAACCTGCTGGTTTTATCCCGTCTGAGCTAATCTGGGTAAGCAGGAGAAGGGAATGGTTTTTCCAGGCGAGGGGTGTGTGGACAAGCCTTGAGTTCATTGAACAGTTTTGTGAACCCACTTCAGATCATAGCAGGGCAATTCCAGGAGCCACAGACAGCCAAAGTGACTTGTGTCAGCACTGGAAGAAGTTCTCTGAACTGTATTGCTCAGTCAGGGCAGCAGCCTAGTTGGGGGCTTGAGCGTTTGTGGCTCAAGGCTCAACCCTTTGGGCCTGATGGAGATTAGCTCTGCCTTTTCTAGTAGAGATGGCATTCAGGGCCTCGAGTGGGGATTCTCTTTTAGGAAAGAGGCCTGCAAACTTGGCCTTTTGCAGACTGAGAAATAGGCCCAAAGAGAAATCTAGGCACGTGCATCCAAACTAGCAGCTGTCAGTTTGCTGAGTGTTCTGTGTGTTTGTTTATGAATATCCAGTTCTTTCAAAAAGGACATGAGGTCTCGCAAAATTGACATGTAATATGTTAATAAAATTGTTTTTAAACTATGAGAGTTAAACTTAACTCTCTGGTTAAGCTTTAACTCTTTAACTCTCTGGGTTAAGCTTTCAATTTTGCTCTGAACTCATGTCCCAGGACTCATGTCCACACCTACGAGTAGAATCATCTTTAAAGAAACCACGCCGGCTGGGCGCAGTGGCTCACACCTGTAATCCCAGCACTTTGGGAGACTAAGGAGGGTGGATCTCTTGAGATCAGGAGTTTGAGACCAGCCTGGCCAACATGGCAAAACCCCATCTCTACTAAAAATGCAAAAAAGTAGCCGGACATGGTGGCTGGCACCTGTAATCCCAGCTACTCAGGGAGCTGAGGCAAGAGAATTGCTTGAACCTGGGAGGCAGAGGTTGCAGTGAGCGGAGATCGCGCCATTGCACTCTAGCCTGGGCAGTAACAGCAAAACTCCATCTGAAGAAAAGAAAGAAAACGAAGGAAGGAAGGAAGGAAGGAAGGAAGGAAGGAAGGAAGGAAGGAAGGAAGGAAGGAAGGAAGGAAGGAAGGAAGAAAGGCCTGCCCTCGCCACATATGATGTTGACCTTTGCTGTTTTCTACCCCATCCTAGTCCATTTTGTAGGATGCTGGGGCAGCTCCCTCAACTAATTCATGCCCCAGGAATTGGAATATCCACAAGGGTTTAGAAAACTCTCCCCTCCACTGACAGCCCTCTGAGGACAGGGCTATCTGTTCCTTGCCCTGAACCTGGCATACAGTAGGTGCTTATTGAAGCCTTGAGAACCTTACTGAGGGGTAAGGAAAGAGGCTGGGGTTGGAATTTGTGAGGTGGTACATAGTGAGAATTGAGAAACTTAGGGTGTGTCCCTTTTTGCCCCAGCTGTGAGGTAGTTCAAACCATGACTTTGAGACCTTTAAAACTACTTATCTTGAGTTTGTGTCTAGTGGAGAACCAGCTGTGAGCCTCATGAAGCCTGTCATCACAGTTTGTTAATTTGAGGACTGAGCTCTCTTGTGGCTCAGAAGATAGACGACGATTTGAGCAGATTTGTGTGGGCAGAGCTGGATTCACCCCAACTACCAAGTTAGAATTGTTAGAGATTGCATTTTGCAACACCAAAATGAACCAGCGTGGAAGATTTTAGAAGCATGGAAAATTAAACCTAGAAAGACCATAGGGAAACATCCAGCCAACTCTCCCATTTTAAAAGTGAAGGATTTAGGCTGGGCATGGTGGCTCATGCCTGTAATCCCAGGGAAGCTGAGACGGGTAGATCACTTGAGGTCAGGAGTTCGAGACCAGCCTGGCCAACATGGTGAAACCCCGTCTCTACTAAAATACAAAACTTAGCTGGGCACAGTGGCACACACCTGTAATCCCAGCTACTTGGGAGGCTGAGGCAGGAGAATTGCTTGAGCCTGGGAGGCGGAGATTACAGTGAACTGAGATCGCACCACTGCACTCCAGCCTGGGTGACAGAGCCAGACTCTGCCTCAAAAAATAAACAATAAAAATAAAAATAAAAATAAATAAAAGTGAAGGATTAGTAAATCCTAGATTACTTGCCCAAGATCAGGAAAAAGACAAGAACCCAAATATACTAGCTCCCAATTCAACATTCTTCTTATTATTAAACATTGCCCCTTTCAAAAACTTTGGATTTCATCCTCGTTATATTTCAGTACTCTTGTTGATTTATTTTGGGTTTATCTGATCAAGAACTAACATTTCAGAGGTGTTAGGATTGATCAGTGTTACTGCTTTGTGAAAGGAAAATAACATCTCAGGATTCCAATTCACTAAGCCGAAAGGAAAAAAAATAAGCTGAAGGCTGGGCCGTGCAAGAAACTGCCTTTCCTTCTGTTCGTAAGCAGATTGCTACAGATGAAAGGCCAGATATCTCCACAGGTAGCTACTCTATGTTCACTTTATCTTGGGTAAAGTGCTAATTTACTGACCACAAAATGAATACATGTTGCCAGGTGTGGTGGCTCACACCTGTAGTCCCAGCACTTTGGGAGGCCGAGGCGGGTGGACTGTCTGAGCTCAGGAGTTTGAGACCAGCCTGGGCAACACAGTGAAACCCTGTCTCTACTAAAATACAAAAAATTGGCAGGGCATGGTGGCATTCACTTGGAATCCCAGCTACTCACGAGGCAGAGACAGGAGAATCGCTTGAACCTGGGAAGCGGAGGTTGCAGTGAGCCAAGATTACGCCAGTGCACTCCAGCCTGGGAGACAGAGTGAGACTCCATCTCAAAAAAAATAAAAAGAAAGAAAAATTGAACACATTTTTGACCATTCCCCTACCTGTTTCTTTCTTGCAACATGTGGATTCAGTAATGCAACTGTCCCCTCCCTCATTCCCCTCCAGCCCGCTTTTCCCCTTTAAATACTGAAGCCCTCAAAATCATCTTTGGAAAAAGTCACAGATCACAGATTGTTCCTGTGGTTTTGTGTGCCTTTTTTCCAAGCATGTCCTTAACCTTGGCAAAATAAACTTCTAAATTGATTGAGACCTGTCTCAGATATTTTTGGGTTTACAGCTTACAGATATGAATCACTTGCCAAAGACACTGGCATTTAGCGAGCTCTCCTAGGCTGTAACCAGTATGTCAAACGTGAAGATTATTGTGGAATCATTTGGATTCCTTGTTATGATGTATTTTATAAATGCACTAGTTATATCTTTGCTGATGTATTTTTGCTGATCTTTCGTAAGGTGGAACTTTTGTCTAAATGGTATATATTAAACTGTATTGAGTGTTACAAAACCAATATTCTATGGAGAATGAAAAAATAATGGACTAGATTAACTAGGGGGAGAAAAAGCACGAGTCCTGGGTTGCAAAGACCAAGTGAGGGATGGGCGGAGCAGGTAGTGTTCGGCAGGCCCAGAAGAGGGAGCCCCACGACCTGCCTGCCTGTCCCTCTCGCTCTCCTCCCAGAGAGACTGCCCTTGAGTTTCCACTTGACCACACTAGATTAGGTTTCTAAAGCAATGTGCTCAGGACTTTTCTTCATTCCCTCCTCCACCCTTAGAGAAGTAGACTCCAGCCAGCAAAGTAAAAAAAAACCTCAACCCCAAGTGTTGTGTATTCAGATCTCCAGAAACAAACAAACAAACAAACAAACACCACTTCAGGCATCAGGGGAATAAAATGGAGAGAGCTCGGAGGGCGGCCCAGTTGAGGGCAGACATGGTCCCATAAAAGGCATCCCTGGGCAGGGGGCCGGGGGCCTGGGAGGATGGAGACACCTGGACCTCGTGCTTGGAAAAAATGAGAAATAGCTCTTGATAGAGGGGCCAGAGCGTGGAGCAGGGCGGGGTCGGGGGGGCCTGACCTACGCAACAGGAAGCGGCCTGCCCACCCTCTCCACTGCCATGCTCCGCAGCACAGCTGGAAAGGAAAAGGGCTACAGAGTCTGCAGATTCTTTGTTTTTTAAAAGCCCAAGCATCTTATTTTAAGTCAATAATGCCATGGCCTCAGAGCAAAGCAGACACTGCAGGTACAGTACTGGGAACACCATGGGCCTGTATTCCAGGGGAAACCTGGAGCCTGGGAGGCACATTTCACAGGCAGAGGTGGGAAGGAGTCACCTGGGGCTGATTTCCATGGACCTGTGAGCCCTGAGCCCTCAGGCCTGGCTGGTTTTTGTGGGAGGACAGCGCTCCCAGGAGCCAGCCAGTGAGGGGGCCTGCAGCCCTGCAACCCAAGCCCAGTGTGCAACAAGCAACCAGAGGGCTCACTCTCAGAATGGGGGCTCAGCTGACCCGTCCCAGGACAGACAGTGGGCCTGTCACCGATCACGCCGTTGCGGTGGCAAAGTATTGTAAGGCCAAAGATTTGGAGCTCTGGGCCAGACTGCTGGCTTTGAATCCTGACTTAGACCTCTACTGTGTGACCCCAGGCGGGTTACTTCACTTTTCTGTGTCTCAGTTTCCTCCTCTGTAAAATAGGGGTGATAATATGGGTCGCAATTTCTTGTTTACAATTCCAAAATCCAAAAAGCTCCAAAGAAATGATGTATAAACACACAGATACAGACATGTACACAGCCTCTTCAACGTAAGATAGGGTTACATCCACATAAACTCATTGTAAGTTGAAACGATTGTTAAGTTGAAAATGAATTAATACACCTAACCTACCAAACATCATAGCTGAGCCTAGCCTACCTTAAACGTGCTCGGAACACTGACATTAGCCTACAGTTGGACAAAATCATCTGGCAACGCAGTCCACTGTGGAGTATCAGTTCTTTTTTTTTTTTTTTTTTTTTTTTGAGATGGAGTCTTGCTCTGTCTCCAGGCTGGAGTGCAGTGGCGCAATCTCGGCTCACTGCAACCTCCACCTCCCAGGTTCAAATGATTCTCCTGCCTCAGCCTCCCCAGTAGCTGGGACTACAGGCACATGCCACCATGCCCAGCTAATTTTTGTATTTCTTTAGTAGAGATGGGATTTCACCATGTTGGACAGGATGGTCTTGATCTTTTGACCCCATGATCCACCCGCCTCGGCCTCCCAAAGTGCTGGGACTACAGGCGTGAGCCATCCCGCCCGGCCACAGTATCAGTTCTTTACCCTCCTACTTGAGTGACCGACTGGGAGCTGTGGCCACTGCAGCTGGCCAGCATTGCAAGACGGTCTTGTACCACACATGGCTAGCACAGGAAAACACTAAAATTCCAAATTTCAGTACAGTTTCTATCGAATGCATATCACTTTCACACCATTGTAAAGTCAAAACATCCTTAAATTGAACCATGGTAAATTGGGGACCATCTGTATTGACAAAAAAAAAAAAAAAGGCAAATAGCCAAATGGAAAAAAAACTGGCAAAAGGAAGGCAGTTTTAGCAGAGATTTCTAGGTACTTACTTCAATTGCCATCCCCCCAACCCCCATCCTTCTCAGTAATAGAATTCTGATGTTACTCAGAGTTGCCATTTATCTAATTGAAAGACCATGTTTCCCAGCCTCCCTTGCAGATAGGTATAGCCATGTGACTAAATTCTGATTCAATATATGCAAGCAGAAGTGTTGTGTGTTATGTCCAGGAAGACTCCTTAAAGGGAAGGAGTGTGTCCTCCTTTGTGCCTGACTCTCCCCTGCTGGTTGGAATGAGGGTGTGATGCCTGGCACTCTAGCAGCCATCTTGGAACATGGGGCTGAGGACCACAGCTATTCCCTAAGGAGAGCAAAATGCAGCCCTAGAAGACGCCTGGGTCCCTGATTAGTTTGCAAAGCCACAATACCAATCCCGCACTCCCTTCCTCCAGAATACTTTTACAAGGGACAAAAATAAATTTCTATCCAATTTAAGCCTCTGTTGTTTTTGGTTTTTCTGCCATATGCAAATAAACCTAATCCAATTAACACAGCAAATCACAGAGGAGCAAATCCAAATGACCAACAGAAAATGGTGCTGAAGTTTGTCGGTAATTAGAAAAATGCAAATTAAACAACACACCACTTTATACCCATCAAACTGATTAAAAACGAAATGTGTTAATATGTTTGTGGGCAAAGATTCAGGGAAAGCATTCTCTAATACATTGTTGCTGAAACATAAATTGTTATGGCATTTTTGGAAAGCAACCTGGCAACAGTTATTAAAATTAAAACTAGATTTACCCTTCAATCTAGCAATCTCATTCCTGGTACTCTAGCTCCAAGTAATAAAAGAATTAATGTGTGTGCAGGTGATACAGTTTGGATCGGTGTCTCCACCCAAATCTCATGTGGAATTGTAATAACCCCCAATGTTGGAGGTAGGGCCTGGTGGGAGGTGATTGGATCATGGGGTGGATTTCTCATGAATGTTCTACTGATTGAACTCAAGAGCGATACAGATAAAGTAGAAATCATTTTTTTTCCAAGGAAATGACTTTTATCTAAATCCTGAGTGACAGCTGCATGTGTCTGATGATCCTTGATTCTCTATTTATATTCATGTGAAAGAACTAGATGACTGACACACGTAGCTTCTATAAGATTTTGTTTCAGTTGTGAATGATTTCATCATCAGCAGGTCTGTCTTCCGAGTGGGCAGGCTGGCTCTGAACTCTATGTGCACACAGGCATGTCAAGACAACCTTGACGTGAGCAGGGAGCAGCTAAGATTGCCCTAAAATGCCAGAGAATCATAATAAATCAAAGGACTAATCCTACTCAGGAAGAATGTTTATTACATGAGAGTGTTATTTGCTGGTCGTAGCTAGCAAGAAGGTCAGGCGTAAAGGCACCTCTGCCTGCTTTTATCTCAGAATGGGCCAAAAGGAGGGAAGAGAAAGGGAAGTTGGAAAGAAATAGAACTATTCATCCACAAAACCTCAATGATTTCCCTGATTTTTGTTCCATTACAACTTTGCTTTACTCAGTTGATCACAGGAAGCTTAAAACCTCCTGAGGCCCTACCCTTGACAATAGTATCCATCTTCCCTACTTCTTCTGCTCCCTTCTGGGCAAATTTTGGACAACTAGCAACTCTGTTCTCTTTTATTCGTTTAACAGCCTCCAGAACTGCACGAGAATCCATTTCAGTTGTTTTAAGTCTCCAAGCGTGTAGTAATTTGTTATGGCAGCCCTAGGAAACTAATATAAATAGAATCTCATTAACTTCCTGTCTTTCAGAAGTCCTCCAGAAATCTCTGAGCCGCTCATGTAAACCCTGGGCCCATATTACTCTCAGTACTGCTGTGTATTTATTTCGTTTTGTTTCTCTTGACTAGGACAGAAGTGAGCTAGTTTCAGTCTGCATTGAAATTTTTTAAATAATATTTAATATTTAACTCCAGTGTATCTTCAGTCTTGCCCTAGAAGCCAGATTCAGATTCAGGCTAGATTGAAGAGAAAGCATTCCGCTACAAGAAAGGAGATTTAATTTTTGGTTCCCTGGCACATAGAGTATGCATTTCCCTGATGAAATTGTGTCAGACCAAGTGCATTTAAGACGAAAGCCAATCAAGATGATGGGTTTGGCAGCTTCTTACTCGGCTTCAATGGCCCCCATGCCATCTCAATCATAAAAGTGTTATGTGTATGTGTATATTCAGTTTCTCATTCTTCCACTGGCATTGTTTCACAAAATACCTCCAGATATAACCAATATTCATTTTAATTTCAGTCAGAGTAAGTATAAAATCAGTTCTCTTCATAACATTAGTTTTTGACTTCAAACCTTCAGAGACATAAATGTGCTTTATGAAAAGCTCCTACTATTTCTTTCCTCCAGCAAAAATCGTGCAGTGATCTGTTACTGCCAGTGAAGAATTAGATATGTAAATGGGAGGAGGGCATTTGAAGGCAGACGGTACCTAGGAATGGATGGGCAGTCGCATGGGTTTTTCTTCATTAAGACATCTTAAAGTTTGGTTCTCAGTGTGAAGATAGTTTAAATTGAAATAATTTTTGTACCTTGACACTGCAATAAGTGCCCTGTACATGCATCAAGTTTTACAAATGAGAAGCTATGTGGTGCTTCTGATAGAGCAAGGTGTTCAGGACTAAAGCCACAGAATATTCCTTAAATAGCTCCCTTTGATGTGAGAGCCTGAAAATTAGACATTAAAAATGAATAACCCTGCAACTCTAAGAAAAATTAGAGCAAGTGAAATATAATTTAATGAATCCCTATGTGATACGAAACCATAGTTCAAATCATTTGACATCAGAAAATACCCTCCGTCCCTTAACCTCAAAATATGTTAAAGCCAGCTCAAGTCACCTGACTTTTAGCAAAATTTCTCAGACAATTCCAGCCCACATTGATCTCTTTCTCCAAAGACTTTATCTGTACTTATCTGTCAATCATAAACTTGAAATCAGATACCATCTTGTAGCACTATCTAAACTACTTCACCTGTACATAGCTTGTTTTCCTATTGCAATTACAATTCAGTGGGGCCAAGAACCACATCTTAATCTTCTTTTGTATCCTGCAATAAGTACTTTTTTAAAAAGTTGAAGTGATGTAATCTTCAAAATAAAATGGATCATTCAGACACATTAAGATTTTAGCTAACAAATTTGCAAGATACTAGGCTGCGTAATTTTATCTGCAATATTAAAAGCTATAAAAGGTCACCTGCCTTTAGTCATAAGTCATGTGGGTATATTATATTCAAATCCACATCCTGCCTGCCATACTTCCTTTTGAATTCTCCTTTTGGAGATTTTGGTGCCCTTTACTTAGAATAATAGTGAAATTATGTCTAAAAAATAATTGACAAGACCTGCTTTTCACCAACCCATCACCCCAGTCATCAATCTCGCTTTAACCCAGAGTTGGCAAGCTATTAGTAGCTACCATTTGCTTCCAAATACTACATAGATAGATAAACATAGACATGAATGTATGTATGTATGTATGTCAATGACCTTGAAAGTTTGGTATTATTAGCCTTGTTTTGCAGATACATAAATAACTTTCTCAAGGTTGTAGACTAACTAAACCAAGATTCAAACCTCAATTTCCAAAATCCATGTGTTTTACATTAAGTCACCTCCCTTGCTAGTAAAGCTTCATATGTCAGATCCTGCAAAGATAAATTAAAACTGGAATGGACTAAAAGCTCTTCGATTTCCTGAGTTTATAAGTTTTGCTTTTATTTATTTAAGTAATATCCTGCAAGTCACAAAGTACAAAATCTTATGAAAAGCAGTGAATAAAAGTCACGTGAGAGCAAGTTTACAGAAGAAAAAGTAAATAACATAAGAAACAGAGACTATGCAAGAGATTGGTCTGGTTACAAGAAAAAACAAGGAGCAGAAAAAAATAAAAAACATTGGCAATACAGAAATGGCCTTATTATGTCATTTTTTAGTCAAAATGATATCGGCACATGCATTATTTTAGACTTTTTAAAAAGATTTTGCACATATGTGCAGTTGGGAATCAATAAGGACAGATGACGCAATGAAGGTTTATTTGTGAAAATGCTGGTGGTTGCAAATGCTGTAGAACTGTGCAAAATCCTGAATGTACTTACCATAAGATTGACCACTGGCTCCCAATTTCATCCTAGCTCCTTTCGTAGTAGAGGTGGACAAGCATTCTTATTTTTTGCTGTGAATGGTGCAGTTGGGCTTATGGAAGTCAAGGTAAGAGGAACAGGGACATGGCTCAATTGAAACCCTTTTATGTATGTGACCCCCAGACAGCACTAAAAGCAGACAACTTGGTTTCCAGAACTCCTGGGGTGATTCCAATGAGCAACCAAATTTGAGCCCTACTACTTTAATTGAATAGGATGGCATATTAATCAGGCTTCTCCAGAGAAACAGAACTAATGTGATACAGATGGATTAGATAAATAGGTGTAAAGAATGGAAAGAGATAGAGATACATGAGGAGATACACTACGGAAATTGGCTCACCCAGTTATGGAGACTGAGAAATCATATGATACACCATCTGCAAGCAGGAGAACCAGGGAAGTCTGTAGTGTAATGCAGTCTGAGTCCAAAGGCCTGAGAACCTGGAGCTCTGTTGTCTGAGGGCTGGAGAAGCTCCCAGCTCCAGAAGAGACAGCAAATTCCCCTTTCCTCTGTTGTTTTGTTCTATCTAGTCCCTACATGGATTGGTAAGGGCAGATCTTCTTCACTCAGTCTACTGATTCAAATGCTAATCTCTTCCAGAAACACCCTCACAGACATACCCAGAAATAATGTTTTAGCAGCTATCTGTATATTCCTTGAAACCAGTCAAGGTGATGACTAAAATTAACCATCACAAATGCTGTCAGCATAGTGACTTGGCCTAGAAGAATACATGGATTCAAGTAATAAGCTTGATAACCACATGGATGAATGGCATTATCCAGTCATCTTAAAAATACATCACATGATCCCAGTAAGTGATAATCTCACAGAATTCAAGTAGAAGACTAGAATTTTTTTGCAACAGTCATGTAGGAAAATTAATGCAATCGTAGCTTCGCAGGACACTTCTAGGAAAGTTATTCAGAGGTCATGGAAAAGAAAAGCTCACTGTTAAAATTAATATTCTTCAATCACACACTTATCAAATCTATTTTAAATACATAGCAAGAAACAAGAAGAAAGAAAAAAGAGGTAAGGTGGGATCCGAGCAGGTAGAAGGGCCATCCTCCCTGAATTATAGATCTTAGATTAACGCATTACCATATTTACGCTCTCTCCCTCTCTCTCTCTCTGCTTCATCACCCTTCCCAGCTGATGCTGGGGACCAATAGATGATGCTTGGGGCAACAGAATACACTTGCTCTATTTGAGATAATCAGGCAAGTATTCCTGAGTGCAGATGACATCACCAGTTAGCTTGCTGAACAGATGTGGGTTTTATCTGTATTTATTGGGCATAGTGTATGTGGAGCCATCAGGGGACTATTGCATGTGCTACCAATGGGCAGTGAATTTAGAAATAGCTGTGAATTGAGAGAATCATGTCTTATGATTCGGCCTTTTCATATTGTCTTTTTCAGAAGAAAGTCTTGTATTTGTTACATCATGTAACCCATTTATTCTTTCTATCTTTAACATTCTTAAAGATTATCATCGTACATCATCTAGCTAACATCTCTTTTGAATTCTGCCTACATAGCAAAAACTACTTGCTTATTCATACCCAGACTTAACACATCCTATAAGGTTTCTCTCTCTCTCTTTATTGTAAGATAGCTTTCTCACTATCTATGCTTAACATTCTTTATCAGTTGTATCACTCCTGTTTATTTTCTTTTTGTAAAAGCATTGAATATTCTCAAATAAGAAAACAAGCATATATTCTAAAAACTTTCTCCATGTTTCAATGACAGGACTTTATTATAGAGGTGAAAGAGACCTCTGTCACTTTTATTACTCACTTAGGATAACTGTACATTTTAAAGTGGAAGTGTAACTGCTGTGTGCAACCTTTGTTAAGGACAGTATGTTCAAGGGGAAAAGGCTGTGGGCAAATCAAAGAAATTCAAATTGAAGAAAGGTGACAACTAAACATTAAAGCATAAAAATATCTCAGGAATGGAATGACCCATGTTGAGCAAAATTTCAGGCTAAGCACAAATCCAAAAGAGTGACATTTTGCAAAGACTGGCAAATGTAAATAAAAGGATAATTATTCACTGCAGGAACTGTGGTTTCTAGTCTCCCAAATTAGTCTAATGAGTTGCACACTGAAGTAACATTTGTGTCATCAGGAAAAGTATTTTATATTTTAATAATTATGTATAGTATACATATAAACACAATTAAATGTAAAAAATATATAAATATATGTTTATATGTATATTAGGCCATTCTTGCATTGCTATAAAGAAATACCTGAGACTGAATAATTGGTAAGTAAAATAGGTCTAATTAGCTCAGGTTCTGCGGGCTTTACAGGAGACACGGCACCAGCATCTACTTGGCTTTTGGAGAGGCCTCAGGGAGCTTTTACTAATGGTGGAAGGCAAAGCGGGAGAAGACACATCACAAGGCAAAAGCAGGAGCAAGAGAGAGGCGGAGGTGACACACTTTTAAACAACGAAATTTTCTGAGAATTCACTCACTATCAAGAGGCCAGCACCAAGAGGATGGTGCTAAACTGTTCATGAGAAATCCACCTCCACGATCCAGCCACCTCCCACCAGGCCCCACCTGCAATATTGGGGGTTATATTTCAACATGTGATTTGAGTGAGGACAAATATCCAAACTATATAAATATGTGTATACATATGTACAGAAACAACCAATAGTATCTCTTTTAATTGACAAGTAAAATTATATATATTTATGTTGTACATGATGTTTTTGATATATGTATACATTGTAGAATGATTAAATCAAGCTATATAACATATACCTTACCTCACATTTTTATCTGTTGTGGGGACAACACTTAGAATCTACTTTCTTAGCCATTTTCAAATATACAATATATTTGCATTAATTGTTGTCAGCATGGTGTATAATAGAGCTCTTGAGCTTACTTCCCCTAACTGAAATTTTCTCCCTTTGACCCTCGTGTCCTCAGTCCCTCCATTTCCTAGCCTCTGGTAACCACCATTTTATTTCTTATTTCTATAAGTTGGACTTTTTTATACTCCACGTGTAAGTGAGATCATGTGGTATTTGTCTTTCTGTGCCTAGCTTATTTTACATAATGCAATGTCCTCCATGTCTATTCATGTTGGTGCAAATGACAAGATTTCCTTCATTTTTAAAGCTATTCCATTGTGTATATATACCACATTTTCTTTATCCATTCATCCACTGATGAACACTTCGGTTGATTCTAATAGCTAAATAGCTAAATCTATTTTAGCTCTTGTGATAGTGCTGCAATGAACAGGACAGTGCAGATATCTCTTTGACATACCAATTTCATATCCTTTGGAAATATATCCAAGTGGTAGAATTACTGGATCATATGGTAGTTCTATTTTTAATTTTTGAGGGAGCTCCATACTGTTTTCCATAATGACTGTATCAATCTACATTCCCACAAACAGTTAAAAAGGTTTCCCTTTTCTTCACATTCTCACCAATACTTGTTGTCATTCAAGTTTTTGATAATAGCCCTTCTAGCAAATGTGAGATGATACCTTACTGTGGTTGTGATTTGCATTTCCCTGGTGATAGGTGGTGTTGAGCATTTTTATACCTGTTGGCTATTTGTATAACTTGTTTTGAAAAATGTCTATTCGCATCCTTTGCTTACTTTTAATCAGGTATTTTGTTTTCTTACTTTTGAGTTCTTATATATTTTGGATATCAACTCCTTACCATATTCATGGTTTGCCAATATTTTCTCATATTCTGTAGGTTGTCTCTTCACTCTGTTGAATGTTTCCTTGGCTATGCAGAAGGTTTTTAGTTTGATGCAATCCTCTTTGTCTATTTTAGCTTTGTGCTTTTGAGGTCAAATCTAAAAAAATTATTGCCTATATCAATGTTCTATAGTTTTGCCCCTAAACTTTCTTCTAGTAGTTTTATAGTTTTTGGTTTTAGGTTTAAGTCTTTAATCCATTTTGAGTTGACTTTTATATTTAGTGTAATATAAAAGTTGAATTTCATTCTTCTGTGTGTGGTTATCCACTTTTCGTATGACCTCTTATTGAAGAGACTATTCTTTCCCCATTGTGTGTTCTTGGCACCTTTATTGAAAATAAATTGACCAAAAATGATGTATTTATTTATTTATGCTTGTACCATACTGTTTTGATTCCTATAGCTTTAGAGTAGATTTTGAAATTGGGTTATGTGATGCTGTCAGCTTTGTTCATTTTGATCAAGTTACTTAGGCTATTTGAGATTCCACACAAATTTTAGGATTGATTTTTCTATTTCTATAAAATATCATTGGAATTTTGATATGGATTACACAGAATCTGTAGATTGTTTTGGGTGGCATAAACTTTTAACAATATTAAGTCTTCTAGTTCATGAGCATGAGATATCTTTCCATTTAGTTATGTCTTCTATAATTTCTTTCCTCAATGTTTTGTGCTTTTCAGTGTGCAGATCTTTCATATCCCTGGTTAAATTTATTCTTATATAATTTTTTGTAACTATTGTAAAGGGGGTTGTAGTCTTAATTTTTTTCAGATAGTTCCTTGTTACTGTAGAAACATCCTTATTTTTGTATGTTAATTTTTTTATTTTTTTATTTTTTATTTTTTATTATTATTATACTTTAAGTTTTAGGGTACATATGTTAATTTTTTTATCCTGCAACTTTACTGTATTCTTTATTAGTTCTAACAGTTTCTTGGTAGAGTCTTTATGGTTTTCTCTATATAAGATCATATCATCTGCAAGCAGTGACGATTTAACTTTTTTCCTTCCTATTTGGATGCCTTTTATTTCTTTCTCTTACCTAACTGCTCTGGCTAGGACTTTCAGTAACATGTTAAATGAAAGTGGTGACAGCAGACACGTCCTTATCTTGTTCCTGTTCTTAGAGGAAAAGCTTTCAACTTTTCACTGTCAAGTATGATGTTAGCTGTGGGATTGTCAGATATGGCCTTTGTTGTGTTAAGGTACATTCATTCTGTTCCTTATTGAGAGTATCTATCATGAATGGATGTTGAATTTTGTCAAACACATTTTCTGCATCTATGGAAATGATCATATTAATTTTGTCTTTCATTCTTTTAATGTGGTAGATAGTATATATTGATTTGTGTATGTTGAACCATTCCTGCATCCCAGGGATAAATCCCACTTAATTATGAAAATTATATTGCTATTTAAACTGGTAGCTTCAAAAGTCCTACTGTGTCAGTCAGTTTACCAGCAGAAAGTAGCTGTCACAAACAAATAAAGGTAATTGCAGAAGATTGAATAAAGAACCTATTTACAAAGGGAAGAACAGTGTATAGGAAAATAACAGAGGTTAGTGAAGTGCCCTATTCTAGTGACAGTGGAGCCATTACTGTCTTGGCCAGAACAGGCTAGAGGAGGAGTTTCTGGAACCTAGCATGAGACAGTTGTAAGGAAAGGGCCATCTTGAGAGGAGCTTGGGCCTGTGAAGGACACATTCAGTCTGAGGTTACCAGGCAAGAAGCTATCCAGAAGAGTCAGTGCTGGGTGAGTTTCCTCTCATCTTCTGAAACCTGGTGATATGGTTTGGCTTTGTCCCCACCCAAATCTCATCTTGAATTCCCATGTGTTGTGGGAGGGACCTGGTGGCAGGTAATTGAATCATGAGGGCAGGTCTTTCCTGTGCTGTTCTCATGAGAGGAAGTCTCACAAGATCTGATGGTTATTATAAGGGGGAGTTTTCCTGCACAAGCTCTCTCTTTGCCTGCTGCCATCCATGTAAGATGTGATTTGCTCCTCTTTGCCTTCCACCATGATTGTGAGGCTTTCCCAGCCACATGGAACTGTAAGTCCAATTAAACCTCTTTTGTAAATTGTCCAGTCTCAGGTATGTCTTTATCAGAAGCATGAAAAGGGACTAATACAGGAAATTGGTACCAGTGGAGTGGGGCATTACTGAAGAAATACCCAAAAATGTAGAAGCAACTTTGGAACTGGGTAACAGGCAGAGGTTGGAACACTTTGGAGGGCTCAGAAAAAGACAGGAAAATGTGGGAAAGTGTGGAACTTCCTAGAGACTTGCTGAATGGCTTTAACCAAAAGCCTGATAGTGATATGGACAATAAGGTCCAGGCTGATGTGGTCTCAGATAGAGATGAGGAACTTGTTGGGAACTGGAGCAAAGGTGACTCTTGTTATGTTTTAGTAAAAAGACTGGCAGCATTTTGCCCCTGCCCTAGAGATTTGTGGATCTTTGAACTTGAGAGAGATGATTTAGTGTATCTGGCGGAAGAAATTTCTAAGCAGCAAAACATTCAAGAGATGACTTCGGTGCTGTTAAAGGCACTCAGTTTTATAAGGGAAGCAGAGCATAAAGGTTGAGAAAATTTGCAGCCTAACAATGTGATAGAAAAAGAAAATCCATTTTATGAATGGATTGCAGAAATTTGCATAAGTAACTAGGAGCCCAATGTTAATCCCCAAAACAATGGGGACAATGTCTCCAGGGCATGTCAGAGGTCTTCATGGCAGCCCCTTCCATCACAGGCTCAGAGGCCTAGGATAAAATGGTTTCCTGGGCCAGGCCCAGGGTCCCTGTGCTGTGTGCAATCTAAAGACTTGGTGCCCTGCATCCCAGCCACCCCAGCCATGACTAAAAAGGGTCAAAGTACAGCTTGGGCTTTGCTTCAGAAGGTGGAAGCCCCAAGCCTTGGCAGCTTCCACGTGGTGTTGAGTCTGCAGGTGCACAGAAGTCAAGAATTGAGGTTTAGGAACCTCGGCCTAGATTTCAGATGTATGAAAATGCCTGGATGCCCAGGCAAAAGTTTGCTGTGGCCGGGGTGGGAGTGGGGGGCTCATGGAGAACCTCAGCTAGGGCAGTGTGAAAGGGAAATGTGGGGTCAGAGCCCCCACACAGAGTCCTTACTGGGGCACCATCTAGGGATGCTATGAGAAGAGGGCCACCATCCTCCAGACCCCAGAATGGCAGATCCACTGACAGCTTGTACCATCCACCTGGAAAAGTCACAGATACTCAATGCCAGCCGATGGAAGCAGCCAAGAGAGAGGCTGTACCCACCAAAGCCTCAGGGGTGGAGCTGCCCAAGACCATGGGAACCCACATCTTGCATCAGTGTGACCTGGATGTGAGACATGGAGTCAAAGGAAATCATTTCACAGCTTGAAGATTTGACTGTCTTGCTAGATTTAGGATTTGCATGGGGCCTGTAGCCCCTTTGTTTTGGCCAATGTCTGCCATTTGGAACGGCTGTATTTATCCAATGCTTATACCCACATCTTATCTAGGAAGTAACTAACTTGCTTTTGATTTTACAGGCTCATAGGCAGAAGGCAATTCTCTTGTCTCAGATGAGACTTTGGACTATGGACTTTTGAGTAATGCTGAAATGAGTTAAGACTTTGCAGGACTGATGGGAAGGCATGATTGGCTTTGAAATGTGAGGACATGAGATTTGGGAGGGGCCAGGGGCAGAATTATATGGTTTGGCTGTGTCCCCACCAAAATCTTATCTTGAATTCCCACGTGTTGTGGGAGGGACCTGGTGGCAGGTAATTGAATCATGGGGGCAGGTCTTTCCCATGCTGTTCTCATGATAGTGAGTAAGTCTCATGAGATCTGATGGTAAGGAGGAATTTTCCTGCATAAGCTGTCTGTTTGCCTGCTGCTATCCACTTAAGACCTGACTTGCTCGTCCTTGCCTTCTGCCATGACTGTGAGGTTTCCCTAGCCAAGTGTAACTGTAAGTCCAATTATACCTCTTTCTTTTGTAAATTGCCCAGTCTCAGGTATGTCTTTATCAGCAGCGTGAGAACTGACTAATATGCCTGGCTAGGTTTACAGAGCTTAGTTTATATGCGGATGTTAATATTTGGTAATGGGTGCTTAAATGTATTGTGAACATGAAACTTGTGAAGACTGTAGTGACAGATTAGTCATGTCTGCTTTCAATGTGAGAAGACAGAATGGTGTCAAGCTTGCCAAATATTTTCCAGTGTCTTCCCTGAAAACATTATGGTTAGAGAAACTGCAAGGAAATTTCTGAAGAAATTCTGAAGTGAAGAGCGAATTCTCATAGGTGAGGCTGAAAGATATTCATGCATAAGGCATAGCATGGCAAATATCTAGAGAAATAAAAGACCATGCACTATTCTTAGAATTGCAGGTACCTACAATATGAACAGAAAGCATAACAGGTGAGAACAACAGTGTGAGAAATAGGTCCAGTAAAGCAGGATGCATTTAGATAATGAAAAACCTAGAAGCCTAGTATGGGAAGTTGGGTTTTTAGCCATGAGTTGTCATGATGAAATTTTGCATTTAAGCAGCCACTTTGATGTCGTGTAGAGAATGAACTGAAGCAATGAGCAGAGTAAGTGGAACCAACAAAGAAAACTGAAGAAAGACACCCAGTGAGTTCAGCTTTACTTAGTTAAGCTTCACATTTATGAGCTGCCAATCCAGTGCTGATTCCTGGCAAATGGATGGTTGTGAATATGACACAATCCTGCCCTGCCCCAGAAGAGGTTATAGGAGAGAAAGGCAATTTCTCTAAGTGCCCTGGGAGCAGAGAGCTAGGAGAGGAACAGAAATGAACGTGAAAGAGGTCAAGCATGACCATTCTTTATCAGCAAGGCCAGTACCAACTCCTGGGGCTTACGGAGTTCCCCAGAGCTTTCAGCATTTCTGAACCAGTTCTTGAAGACCTCGCAGTACACTTGTCTGTATGTCTTTCTCACATACACACACACACACACACACACACACACACACACTACACACACACAGGAACCATTGATCAAAAACATCTCTATCAACATCTCCTAATTAGTTGAGAATTAGTAAATACATGTGGTTTGAGAAGATGACTGTTATTGTACTTTTAAGTAAAATATTGAATATCATATCTTGTATTAATAAATGGAATAAAAAATTATGTTTTCCTTCAATAATATGAACTGACATTCTATATAAAGAACTAAAATATAAAGAAAGTTAATAACTGCTTACATTTGTAAATCTATAAAATTATAAATGATAATACATACTCCATTTTAATTTATCCTTACAAAGCTCTAGAGGTACATGGGAATAAGTATTCTTTTATTTTACTAAGCAATGAAAATTCATGGAATTATGTGACTCTCTCAAGGTTTACAAGTAAATATCATAGCCAGGACTTGAACCTTCATCTTCTGTCTCCAAAGTGAGGATGGTTTTTATTATACCACCCCATTGTCTAATAGGCAGTATTTTGTTAAAACAAAATTAAAAAGAAGAAGAGAAAAATCTCATTGTACATTATTTACGGTACTCCTGCAGAAGAATATTTGAGAGAATGGCTTATGTAAGGAAGAGAGCATATTGTCTAGTCTCAATAAAAATTTAATGTTTAAATTATTGAGCCTATTATTTGCTAAAAAAAGAAAAATATATAGATACAGTCATTCCATCACCATTCCAGCCACTAATTCTGATCTCCTTAAATGCCCAGCTTCCTGGGCATTCACTCCTGGAGGCAGCCATGCTCTCTACCCAGGTCGCCACCCTCTGGAGTCGTGTTGGATATTCTCTGTGGTTAGGGTTAATATGCTGGTTGGAATTACCAGGTGTAGATCACATTTTTTTGTTTGTTTGTTTTTTGAAAGGCCTATTCTTTTGTTACTTTAAGTTCTGGGATACATGTGCTGAATGCGCAGGTTTGTTACATAGGTATACATGTGTCATGGTGGTTTGCTGCACCTATCAACCTGTCATCTAGGTTTTAAGCCCCGCATGCATTAGGTATTTGTCCTAATACTCTCCCTCCTCTTTCCCCCGACCCCCTGACAGGCCCTGGTGTGTGGTATTCCCTCCCTGTGTCCATGTGTTCTCATTGTTCAACTCCCACTTATGAGTGAGAACATGCGGTGTTTGGTTTTCTGTTCCTGTGTTAGTTTGCTGAGGATGATGGTTTCCAGCTTCATTCATGTCCCTGCAAAGGACATGAACTCATCCTTTTTTATGGCTGCATAGTATTCTGTGGTGTAAATGTACCACATTTTCTTTATCCAGTCTATCATTGATGGGATACCCAAAGGACTATAAATCATTCTACTATAAAGACACATGCACATGTATGTTTATTGCAGCACTATTTACAATAGCACATTTTATATAATTATCTGGAAATTGTCCTGGTTCCTGATAGAAGAGGCATTAGCTCCATTCAGTTGGCATCCTGGGTCATAAAGCAATTAAAGAAATTGCTTTGATCTCTAAAGCAATTGTTGCTCAGATTTCTAATTATTGTTATTCTATGTAGAAGTGTCATCCTAACCAAGGTGCATGGAAATCTCTCTCTCACTAACATTGGGAGAAAATGTGCAAGTAATGAGAGGCTTCAAGTAAAGGTGACGGGGGTGCTTTCCAGAGTTATATCTCAAGGGAAGAAAAAGATGTGGCAGTTTCTTTGTATCTCTACTAGAGGACCCATTCTTCAAGTCGGTTGAGTAAACCTTTCTTGACTTTGGTTACCAAATGCATTCATCGTAGGTCCTGATTAGTCAGCACTAACGATGTTCTCTTCCTGTGAAGCTGTTTGCAGCCTTGAGGAACACTAGAAAGATTTCCACCTACCGGCTGTACCAAAACTTGGAAGAGCCCTAGAAAATATTCCTTTTCTCTTGTACTTTCAAATGAGAAGACTTAGTTGAAATCTTGAGAATCATGAGCTCAGTGCAGCAAGGAATCATCATGCATTTACACATAGTGCTGCAATTTTCTACTGTTGTTTTTCATCCCTGAGGCTACAGACAATATTTGCTAATTCACAAAGGTCCATTTTATTCACCAGCTTTATTCTACAGAATTGGATCCTGCCTCGTTTTGCCCAACATTTCTGATCAGATCTTGATTTCTTTTATTTTAAAATCATAAAAAACTTTTTTCTTCCTAAACATCATAAAATTGTTAGTGAGTAGAAGAAGAATTCATGAGATTTTACGATCATGCCACTGTGTTATTCATTAGTTATAGTCACCATGATGTAGAATAGAGCTCTTGAATTCATTTCCCCTAACTGTAATTATATATCCTTTTACCAACATTTCCTCAACTCCCCCACCCCCCAACCACCCTAATCATTGGTAACCACCATCCTACTCTCTACTTCTATGAGATCAACTTTTTCAGATTCTACCTATGACTGAGATCTTTGTCTTAGTCAGTGATAGTGCAGAGAACTGGCTCAAGCTCCAAGAAGCTCTCTTCGTTAATAAATGTGAGCACCTGCTAAGTCCTTCACCCAAGCCATTGACCTGGGAGTCCACCCTTAATTCCGGCTGAGGTTCACATTTCCCTGAAGTGGCTGGCACTATGCTAGGCCTGCTGATATATCTATGTCAAGCAAGAACTGAAGACAGGCTATGAAAACCACACATCAGTGGCGTTCTCTTCTATATCAATTTATGAAAGAGTACACCAAGTTTATAAAGATCATATCCCACCATTGCTCCTGTCAACCCATGTAACCTTTGCTTATATTTCAGTCATCCACATCCCCTCCTAGATGAAGGTTAGAGAGAGTGGATTGGAGCACACAGGTCTTCCTCCTGCTTTCCTCTCTTCCATTTTTTCTTCTCTCACCCTTATATTCAACAAATGTCTACTCCCTGCCAGGCATGTGTTCTAAGTACTGGGGATGGAATGGTAAGGACCACAGTAAAATTCTTCACCCTTCATGGAGCTTACATTCAAGAAATAGAAATAGAAAATAAACAAGTAAATATGTTGAACATCAGGAGATGATAAGTGGCATGGAGAAAAATGAAAGGACTGTAAACAAGGTAGATTTGATCATAGGAAAGCTCCTTGAAGAAGTGTCAATTGAGAGAAAATGTCTACATGTTATGAGGGAGTAAGTGGTTCACAAGCAGCAGAGAGTATCTTCTGGTCGGAGATAAACAGTGATTACAAAAAGTCCCAATATTGGAACAAGCGTGGCTCAATGGAGGGAAAGCAAGATGGCCTGTGTGACTAGACTGCAGTAAGTGAGGTTGAGGGATGGGGATGAACTGAGAAGCCAAGAGAGAGCAGATCGAGAGATTCAGCACTACTGGGGTGATTTGAGTATGAATGGATACAGAGACTAATATAAGTTTTTAAACCATCTCTGTCTGTTGAGAGCTAACGATAGAGAAAAAAAAGGGAGAAATAAGAAGAAAAGATGACAATATTTGCAGGAGTGCATGACAGTGGCTGGTTCCATGGTGGAAATGTAATTGCATCTGGGTTATATATTGAAGGCAGGGAGGAAGGAGACTGCTGATGAGATGAATGTGTAAATGTTGAGTGAGTGTCGATGCTATGTACTGAGATAAGAAAGATTGGAGGTTGAAGTATGGGGGTTCAAGAGTTCTTTTCTGAATGTTTATTAGACATCTGGAGAATCATGTTAAGTAGGCAGTTAGATAAAACAATCAGGAGCTCAGGATAGATGTCAGAACTAGACGAATAAATATGGCAATCATCAGCAGAGATGGCACTCGGCATTAGAGGACTGGATTTTTTCAACCAGGAAATACGTTTAGAATTGGAAGAGAAGATGTTCTAGAATTGAGCCCATAAGTACCCAGACTTTCTTGAGAAGAAGGACACAGTGATGGAGACCAAGAAGACGCAACTAATCAGATGAACACCTGTACAGTGTGTGTGTCTAAGAAGTCAAAGAAAGAAAGTATTTCAAGAAAGAGATAACCAACAGCATCAAATGCCCTGAAATGGCAAGTAAGACGTACGTAACCTTGACAAAGGTATTTCAGTGGATTTGTGGGGATGAAGGTCTGATTGGAGAGGATTAAAGAGAAAGTGGGGAGAACTTCCACTTAAATACATTTATCTCCCCATCCTCCCAAAACACCACTAAAATGTATGTAATGGAATTTTTTTGGCATAAACTACAAGGACAAAGAGTGTAGAAAAGGAAACAACAGGCAGAAAACCCACATCGACAAAATTTTATAATCTGGTATGGTAGTAACTGACTCAGTAGGCCAGAGAAGGGGAAATGTAACCCTATATTCAGGTTGCCAGAAAGATATAATTCTATTTACTGCTAAACCCCAAGGAGCCTCAGAAAGTGGAGAACCAGCTTCCTTAGATGGGAGGAGTGTGAAATGGAGCTAAAAACAGGGTTGATTGAAGATCTTTTAAGTAGCTACCAGATACCACACTTTACTTCCCAGCTGGGTGCAAGCAGGCATGGGAGTATTACTCTCTGGAAAGGTTTGACAAGGGGTTAAAAGGCTCTGAACATGGGGATGGCAGACACAGGTGAGAGCAAATGTGCAGTGCCTTACTGACAAGGGGAGATTTTAAGTAAAATTCTTGAACGAACGGTAAGACTCCTTACCCTGCTTGCTTGTCTGTTTCTCTGCTTTACCTTCACAAAGATGGCTGCCAGGCCTACACCAGCGCCCTCCCACTGTAAAGCATTCTAAAAAGTTCACCTTCAGTTTTGACGGTTGTGATCCTATAGCAATAACCCGTTTCCTCTTCTGCATCTTTGATAACCCTCTCATCGTTGACATCATCCAATTTTTTCTGCAACCAATGGTGAAACATGTCTCAGGCTGCTTCCTGTATTTGGAAAAGCCCTCCTTCAAATTTAGCTAAAGGACTCTGTCATGTTTACAAAAGAAGGAGAAAAAAAAATCACTTGAAATGAATTGTCCCCATTCCCATCTACTTCCAACCTTAAATTGAATATTATGTCAAACACAAGAGACCATTAACATGCAAACATTTGTAATCATCGCTGCTTTACTTCACCCAGTGCATCTTATTGTGTTTTTATGTAATTTGGATGCGATTAAGATGTGCGCAAATGTTATCGTAATGTAGCTAAGCAGGTATTTATGTGAAAACATATGGTCCAGTGTGGTGGATATAAGACCTGGTTCAATGACACATGCCTCTAGGTGTTGAATGATATTTGATGGCATAATTTTTTTAAAATCTTGGTTTTCCAAATCATTATCTAGATTCAAGGAGGCAGAGATCCAGATGCTTTACCGTATTTTCTGCACCTCATTATTAAATTCACTTCTTAACTATTCTTTGTAAGTAAACTGTCATAGAAGACTTTCAGAATTAACCAGAGAAAGCTGTATGCCCCCTTTTCAAAGTTTAAATGGGGATCTAAAAACAAAGCAGACCAAATACCTATTCGCTCCAGGCCAATGTAGACATCGATAAAATTAGCCAGTGTTCTGTCAATGATAATCTAAATCACCCTCTCATGCATTTATGCACAATTATATTAGCTTATTATTATACTGTCATAAACAATGGTTGTAGTAACAGTCGCCTACCATATGTAGACCTACAATTATGAGTTGTGCATAGACCTTGTCTGGAAGTCAAAAGATAGTATTCACTTTGTTTTATGGAGTAATCTTTTCGGTAATTTTGAGAAAGTCATATATTTTTAGTGAACCTTATTCTTGCTTACTGTAAAATAGAATCCTGCTCCTGGGCTCTCTCAAAATCATCATAAAATCAAAGGTGATAATGTGAAAATATATTGTTACTTTTGTCAGTTTATTTCATCTAGTTCACTTATTTGTCACTGCTCTTATTTGCTATTCTTACACGAAAGTTTCATACTTGTTTCTAAGTATACACATCCATTGTCATTCAGATAGAGATGTTTTGAGGACCTTGAATCACTTAATTTAATTAACACTCTTAATTTTTCAGATGAAGAAACGTTGTTCACCCAGAAAATTTAAGTGACAAACCAAGGCCACACCTATAACTGGTGGCAGTCCCCAAACTAAAACTCCAGGCCTCTAGTCTTTTCACTGACATCCATATTCATTTCTCAGAAAATATCACTTACTTTGGGAAGTATTGAAAGAAATATGGCTAAGATGTAAACACAAAATAAAGCGAGACATAAACGAAAAATAAAACACCGTGTTTAAATATTCAGATGGCCAATGATAGACTGGATTAAGAAAATGTGGCACATAGACACCATGGAATACTATGCAGCCATAAAAAATGATGAGTTCATGTCCTTTGTAGGGACATGGATGAAGCTGGAAACCATCATTCTCAGCAAACTATCGCAAGGACAGAAAACCAAACACCGAATGTTCTCACTCATAGGTGGGAACTGAACAATGAGAACACTTGGACACAGGGTGGGGAACAGCACACACTGGGGCCTGTCGTGGGGTCAGGGGAGGGGGGAGGGATAGCATTAGGAGATATACCTAATGTAAATGATGAGTTAACGGGTACAGCACACCATCATGGCACATGTATACATATGTAACAAACCTGCACGTTGTGCACATGTACCCTAGAACTTAAAGTATAATAATAATTAAAATAAATAAATATTCAGATGGCATATAATATGCCCTGCTGAGACCAGCTCGGTCAGGGATACCCTAACCCAGAGGCACTAGAGGAATTAAAGACACACACACACACACACACAGAAATATAGAGGTGTGAAGTGGGAAATCAAGGGTCTCACAGCCTTCAGAGCTGAGACCCCAAAACAGAGACTTACCCACATATTTATTAACAGCAAACCAGTCATTAGCATTGTTTCTATAGATATTAAATTAACTAAAAGTATCCCTTATGGGAAACGAAGGGATGGGCCGAATGAACACGCCCTTAAAACACAGATAGCTCATCTTTTGTTTGTGGCTTAAGAATGCCTTTAAGCAGTTTTCTACCCTGGGCAGGCCAGGTGGTCCCTGCCCTCATTCCTGTAAACCCACAACCTTCCAGCTTGGGCGTTAGGGCCATTGTGGACATATCACAGTGCTGCAGACATTTTTTTATGGCCAGTTTTGGGGCCAGTTTATGGACAGATTTTGGGGAGTTTGCTCCCAACAATGCCCCAACTACGATATTAGAAAAATCTAAAGCGAAGATTTTCTCCTAAATATACTTTTACACAAGGTTTATATATATATATACATATACATATATATATGCATGTAGATATATTCAGTATAATTCTAAAGTCATAAAACTGATAAAACAATTTAATTCTAAAACAGCCTCTTTATGAATTCTTTGTATACATGTTTGGTGACAACATTAAAATAATATTTAATAATTTAAAGAGTACTCAGAAAGTACACAGATTTTCCACCTTATTTGGCATGATCTGCAGCGCTGAAGATTACCAGCAGCTACAATATGGAGAGACAAATGCTTCAGCTGTTTGTTGTTCATTTCCGCCTCTTTGATGTAAAATATCCAGGGAGCCCAGAACACTATTTTTTTTAATTTTTATTTTACGAATCACAAACGCTCTGTTAGGACCTTGCTTACAATGATTTAACATGCAGTGTCAGGTCTTACTGTTTTAATGCTTTCAGCCATTTAGCATCTGCCTTTATTAATTCTAAGTTCCAAAAGCATATCTCAACCATCCACATCCTCATCTTCTGGAGTTCAGTATATAATGCCAGGAAAAAGTAAAAACAAAACAAAACAAAACAGAAAAAACTTTCAACATGGACGTAGAGAAAAGGAAATATTCCTAATGTTCATTTGGAGAAACCTGTAACCAGGGCACTTACTTCCATGTCCTGAAGACATTCAGGAGCCAGACAGATACTTTAGCTGCCTGATGTTTGACTAACTGTATCCTTCGAAGAGACTGTAAAATTGCATTTAAGTCTGACATCCTCCCAGCTAAAGCGCTGAGTATATCAAGTAAACAAAAATAAATCAACTACATTTTCACAAAATTGCTGAGTGCTTCTGGGTGGTGAGTGGAGGAATCAGAATGAGGCTTTTCCCCCTTTTCATAGAAAATCTAAGATAATGCCGAATAAAAACTAGGGACTGCAATTTTTCCAAATAATGCCGAGGAAACAAACTAGATCGCATTTTTAGTGTAGGCATCCACTTTATTCACTGACATTTTTGCATGCAAGCTTACTTTGGGGTCAAAAGAAGACAGAGAAAAGAGAAAAAATAGGAACCAAAACTTAATAGGATAAATGAATCTATCTTTATGTTAGCCCTTCTCTATCCCTAAAATACTTTTTACTATCACATCTGGCATTCATTCATTCATTCATTCATTCATTCATTCATTTTACTGTTGTTGTTTATCCAGTTATTTTCTTGCAGAATTAACACTTCAGTAGTGCTGAAGATAGCTCTATTGCTGTGTTCCCTTGAGAGCTTCCACCTGAAATGAATGAACATCAAGGCCAAATTTGGAACTACAGGGACAGTTTTCAGTTTATTCACTTTATATATTGACTGAACCCTGAGTCAAGGTTCCCAGGTCATTCCATCTAAATTTAGCTTACTTGGATATATTTGAACTGGATGAGTTGTCATTTCTTCTGAAGACAAATTCTGACAAGACCATTCGTGATGCATGATATTTTGTGAAAGTAAAATTCAAACTGTGAAATCCTCAGTAGCCTCAAGGAGTTGTATTTATAATTATTTTTAATTAAATTTCACAGTCAAGGTATGGAATATAAAATGCATATGGATGCAAACTGTTGCTAGGGAGGTTGGACTGTAGCAGAATGTGTTTTGTTGCATTAATTTTTAATTTTCTCTCACTAATTTCTCATGTGTTTGGAATGTCAGATCAATTTTTTTGTTTGTTTTTTGTTTGAGACAGTCTCGCTCTGTCCCCAGGCTGGAGTGCAATGGCGCGATCTCAGCTCACTGCAAGCTCCGCCTCCCGGGTTCATGCCATTCTCCCGCCTCAGCCTCCCGAGTAGCTGGGACTACAGGCGCCAGCCACCAGGCCCGGCTAATTTTTTTGTATTTTTAGTAGCGACGGGGTTTCACCGTGTTAGCCAGAGAGATAGTCTCAATCTCCTGACCTCATGATCCGCCCACCTAGGCCTCCCAAAGTGCTGGGATTACAGGCATGAGCCACCGTGCCTGGCCCCAATTTTTTTTTAACGTTGTCTCTGACTCTGGTATCCTTCGGTGTTGCTTTTCTCTCCTTAAAAGTTTTTCAGCTTTTCATGGGAAATTTAACTTCTAGATTATGAAGACTTTTGTTGCTCTGATCCCCTCTTATTTAACCCTTTTTATTCTATGTTAGATAACTATGAAATAAAAAAAATAAAGGCAGGTTTAACATGAATTTAGTGTTTGTTTTTAACTAACATCTCATGTAGAACGAGTTTAAAGACAATTTTCGATAGCATTTCAAAATAAATGTACACCAAACAAACTGTCATGTTAAGGGGAAACAATTTAGAATTTATCATCTTTCTACCTATTGATCAACACCAGGAAAGACTTTAAACGCCTGTAATCCCAGCACTTTGGGAGGCTGAGGCCAGTGGATCACCTGAGGTCAGGAGTTTGAGACCAGCCTGACCAACAAGGTGAAACCCCGTCCCTACTAAAAATACAAAAATTAGCTGGATGTGGTGGCAGGCGCCTGTAATTCCAGCTACTTGTTGGGAGGTTGAGGCATGAGAATCGCTTGAACCTGGGAGGTGGAGATTGCAGTGAACCAAGATCGTGCCATTGCACTCCAGCCTGGGCAACAGAGCAAGACTCTGTCACAAACAAACAAACTAACAACAAAAACAACAACAAACCTTTAACCTCAATTGTAGACTATTCCATAGTTGTGACACTGTATCTATTTAGTACTATCTAGTAATAGACACAATTATTATTATCATCCAAGAGATTTTCTTGTATTGTTTACAAAACAATAAATAACATTTTCATTGTAAGTTGACAATTATTTAACATAGTTGTAAACCCAGATGTTAAATGTTTGATACAACAGACATATTTCTTGACCTTACTGCTTATAATATAATGAGATATACAGACTTACAGGCAGATGATTTTAATACTGTGCAGTGAGTGCAATTATTAGGTAAATATGCACCTGAACTATATTTAGGGAACCAGAAAAGCCTTCTGCAGGAAGGGATGCCTATGCTAAAATTTGAAGACTTGGAAAGGATTAGCAAGAGAAATGGGAAAGGTTGGCTTGAAGATGGACGATGGGGAAGGGAAAGGGTGTTCTAAATAGAAGGATGAGCCTGAAAAAGGCCTTGATTTTAAAGAAAGCATGTGTTTGCGGAGCTAAACACAGTTCAAGGCAAGATGTCAAGCAGGATACATTAAAGGATGAGTGTGCAAAGATTTGCAGGGTGTGGAAAATGAACGGGCTGATGATGAAGCCGTATTAATGAGTTTGGAGTTTAACCTGCTGACAGAGTAGAACTACTGATGGTCGGGGGCCCTTACTAAACAGGGTAATGGCATAAGGTTGACTCTGGCTTCCTTGCTGATAAGGGGTTGTTATCCACGGAAGGAGCATTCACTAATGGAGAATTTTCCTGGATTAAGAGAGAGGGTTAAATTAAGACTTTTTTTTGCAAAAAAATTTATTCTGGTAAAATATATACAACAGAAAATTTGCCCTTTTTGCCTTATTAAGGGTACAATTCAGTGGCATTGATTACATTTATAATGTACAATAATCGCCACTATTTCCAAAAGGTTTTAATCATCCCAAACAAGAAACATTTACGAGACATTTAACACAGGACTTGGTGACTTATAGGAGATAGAGTGGCAGAAGCAGTAAAAAATGATGTCAAAGGCACTTGTTATTACTGTTGCTATCATGGCTTTCAATTTTTTTATTTAATATTTTCTTGAACTTTCTGTGCTGTCACTGTCAACATTTCAAATCCATGGGTTTTTCTTTTTTTTATTATTATAAGTTTTAGGGTACATGTGCACAACGTGCAGGTTTGTTACATAGGTATACATATGCCATGTTGGTGTGCTGCACCCATTAACTCGTCATTTAACATTAGGTATATCTCCTAATGCTATCCCTCCCCCCACCCCTACCCCACAACAGGCCCCGGTGTGTGATGTTCCCCTTCTGGTGTCCATGTGTTCTCATTGTTCAATTCCCACCTATGAGTGAGAATATGCGGTGTTTGGTTTTTTGTCCTTGTGAAAGTTTGCTGAGAATGATGGTTTCCAGCTTCATCCATGTCCCTACAAAGGACATGAACTCATCATTTTTTATGGCTGCATAGTACTCCATGGTGCATATGTGCCACATTTTCTTGATCCAGTCTATCGTTGTTGGACATGTGGGTTGGTTCCAAGTCTTTGCTATTGTGAATAGTGCCACAATAAACAAACATTCATGTGCTTGTGTCTTTATAGCAGCATGATTTGTAATCCTTTGGGTATATACCCAGTAATGGGATGGCTGGGTCAAATGTTATTTCTAGTTCTAGATCCCTGAGGAATCGCCACACTGTCTTCCACAATGGTTGAACTAGTTTACGGTCCCACCAACAGTGTAAAAGTGTTCCTATTTCTCCACATTCTCTCCAGCACCTGTTGTTTCCTGACTTATTAACGATTGCCATTCTAACTGGTGTGAGATGGTATCTCATTGTGGTTTTGATTTGCATTTCTCTGATGGCCAGTGATGATGAGTATTTTTTCATGTGTCTTTTGGCTGCATAAATGTCTTCTTTTGAGAAGTGTCTGTTCATATCCTTCGCCCAGTTTTTGATGGGGTTGTTTGTTTTTTTCTTGTAAATTTGTTTGAGTTCATTGTAGATTCTGGATATTAGCCCTTTGTCAGATGAGTAGATTGCAAAAATTTTCTCCCATTCTGTAGGTTGCCTGTTCACTCTGATGGTAGTTTCTTTTGCTGTGCAGAAGTTCTTTAGTTTAATTAGATCCCATTTGTCAATTTTGGCTTTTGTTGCCATTGCTTTTGGTGTTTTAGACATGAAGTCCTTGCCCATGCCTATGTCCTGAATGGTATTGCCTAGGTTTTCTTCCAGGGTTTTTATGGTTTTAGGTCTAACATTTAAGTCTTTAATCCATCTTGAATTAATTTGATGAACATCGATGCAAAAATCCTCAATAAAATACTGGCAAACCGAATCCAGCAGCACATCAAACAGCTTATCCATCATGATCAAGTGGGCTTCATCCCTGGGATGCAAGGCTGGTTCAACATATGCAAATCAACAAATATATTCCAGCATATAAACAGAACCAAAGACAAAAACCACATGATTATCTCAATAGATGCAGAAAAGGCCTTTGGCAAAATTCAACAGCCCTTCATGCAAAAAACTCTCAATAAATTAGGTATTGATGGGACACATCTCAAAATAGTAAGAGCTATTTATGACAAACCCACAGCCAATATCATACTGAATGGGCAAAAACTGGAAGCATTCCCTTTGAAAACTGGCACAAGACAGGGATGCCCTCTCTCACCACTCCTATTCAATATAGTGTTGGAAGTTCTGGCCAGGGCAATCAGGCAGGAGAAAGAAATAAAGGGTATTCAATTAGGAAAAGAGGAAGTCAAATTGTCCCTGTTTGCAGATGACATGATTGTATATCTAGAAAACCCCATCATCTCAGCCCAAAATCTCCTTAAGCTGATAACTAACTTCAGCAAAGTCTCAGCATACAAAATCAATGTGCAAAAATCACAAGCATTCTTATACACCAGTAACAGAGAAACAGAGAGTCAAATCATGAGTGAACTCCCATTCACAATTGCTTCAAAGAGAATAAAATACCTAGGAATCCAACTTACAAGGGGTGTGAAGGACCTCTTCAAGGAGAACTACAAACCACTGCTCAACAGAATAAAAAAAGGACACAAACAAATGAAAGGACATTCCATGCTCATGGATAGGAAGAATCAATATCGTGAAAATGGCCATACTGCCCAAGGTAATTTACAGATTCAATGCCATCCCCATCAAGCTACCAATGACTTTCTTCACAGAACTGGAAAAAACCACTTTAAAGTTCATATGGAACCAAAAAAGAGCCCGCATCACCAAATCAATCCTAAGCCAAAAGAACAACGCTGGAGGCATCACGCTACCTGACTTCAAACTATACTACAAGGCTACAGTAACCAAAACAGCATGGTACTGGTACCAAAACAGAGATATAGACCAGTGGAACAGAATAGAGCCCTCAGAAATAATGTCACATATCTACAACTATCTGATCTTTGACAAACCTGACAAAAACAAGAAATGGGGAAAGAATTCCCTATTTAATAAATGGTGCTGGGAAAACTGGCTAGCCACATGTAGAAAGCTGAAACTGGATCCCTTCCTTACATCTTATACAAATCCATGCATTTTTCAAGTGTCTTTGTAAATCTCCTGTAGATGGATTTGCTTTTTTCTCCACCAATACAACCATAGAGTGTAGTCCATTTATATTTAGGGAAGTATGGATATATTAGAATATATTTCATCATCTTGTATGTGCTTTGATCTTATTTTTGGCTTCTGGATATTTTGTTGGTTTTTTTTTTAACTTTCTTACTGGCACAGCAATTTATTGGAAGTTATTTCTCCCATTTTATCTCTTATTTCTGGAGCCTTTTAAAGAGAATATTATTTAGTATATATCTAGCAAGATTCTGCCAGTAAAGAAAGTATTCCCATGTGTGGGTTTTTTTTTTCCAGTTTGTTCATTTATTTATTTATTCTTTGAGACAGAATTTCACTCTTGTCACCCAGGTGACTTTATTTATTTGAAAATAAAGTAATATGAGAAGAAATGTAAAGCTCTCTTTCCCATTTTACCCTACTCTTCCCCAAGACCAACTTAATTACTTTCAATGATTGTTCCCTGGAGAAGAGCAACATGTTCAGGCTCATTAGTGGCACCTACAATTCTGTTTACAATGGCTTGCATTAGAGAAATAATAATTTTTATTTAGGAAGAAGACTTTTGTTTAATATATTGCCTATATTCTAGTCTCCCTAAGAGAATGGAAAAGGACAGAAAAAAAATTTAAAATATCAGACATAAAAATAAGAACAGGCTTCTTTTCTCCTTCTCCTTCTAATAGAAGAGATTGATAATAAGGTAGGAGATTTTCAATTCCAGTCCACCATGGTGAGTCTCAAATTGTCTAAGAGATTGTGTACAGTTATTTAAATTAATTAAGGTATTTACCCATTTTAATTGACAAAATTATATATATTGTGTACATTATGTTTTCAAAAATGTATACATTGTGGAATGGCTAAATTGAGCTGATTTAACATATGCATGACATCACATACTTACTATTTTTTGTGGTGACAACACTTACAATGGACTCTTTTAGCAATTTTCAAGAATGCAGCTGACCCTCGAACAGCATGGGTTTGAATTGTGCAGGCGCTTACACACAGATTCTCTTCCACCTCTGCCTGCCCTGAGACATCAAGACGAACACCTCCTCTTCCTGTTCCTCCTCAGCCTAATCAACATGAAGATAATGAGGATGAAGACCTTTATGATGATTTACTTCCACTTAACAGCAAATATATTTTCTTTACCTTATGATTTTCTTAATAACATTTTCTTTTTCTCTAGCTTACTTTATTGTAAGAATACTGTATATACTGTATATAATACATACAACATACAAAATATGTGTTCATCGACCACTTATGTTATTGGAAAGGCTTCTTGTCAACAGTAGGCAATTAGCAGTTAAGTTTGGAGAGAGTCAAAAATTATATTTGGGTTTTCAGCTGTGTGGATGGCTAGCACCTCCAACGCTTAACATTGTTTGAGCGTCAACTGTACATTGTTATTAACTGTTAATTGTGCACAGTCCTTTCCAAGAGCTGTGAAACTTTACTTATCTAAAAACACTTAGCCATGTATTTGACCAACTGAGCTTGGAATATGCTACTTCTTCCCCCACCCATTGCTCTTGTCTAGGAGTACTTTATTGTCTATAAAACAGTATCCTATAATGGTAGGCAATTCTAAGACATAGTTCCAGCCATATTCGTTTGAAATCTTAAATCGTCTCCCTTTGTCTATAGAGAATTTTTAAACTTAAATGCATACAAGGGGAAAACTTGTAATACAAATGGATTATTTTGGACCAGATATAATAGGAAGAACTGTCCAATATCAAGAAAGAATGCTCCAATTAATATTCAAATTCATATTAAAGTAGAAAAGCACTCACCTATCCCTGTGCATGTACATGTTTGCATGTGCTGAATCTGAGCTTAGTTCCTCCCCGTGACTCCATTTGTGAAGATGTTGTATAGAGTTATCCAATCACTCATTTGTTTGTTATACACAATCGTCATGATCTTCATGACTTAGCTCTGTGCACTCTGCCTAGACTATTTTTTTTTTCCATTCTTTTCTGTGCTCCAACCATAATGTATAGGGGGCAATTGTGCTATTCTAAATATATAACCTAATTTATGCCTCTGTGAATTTGCTTCTGAATTCTCTTTGTCATGAATATCCTTTCTCGCCTTGTCTTTTTTTCCTGTCTTGAAAATCTGTTATTATTTTACTTATATGGCAAAGTCTCCTATATGCAGTTTTCCAATTCTTCCACCACGACCCTCAAAATGCTACTTATTTACTCCTCTGTGCAGGGGATTCTGTGCATGAATCTGTGTTATCATACTACATTCTAGCTTATGGTTTGTATTTGAATATTGGTATCTTCCAGCAACTTGTGTACGAAGGAACGTGCCAAATCTTTGAAACCCTAGGAACAATAAAAATGCTCAGCATACAGTAGGTATTTAACAAGTGAATCAGGAAGAGGGAATAAGGGATAAAAGGAGGAGAGAGTAAGCGGGAGGGGATTGGCTGGGGAATACAAAGGTGCTGACTTATTATCTTAGATAAGTTATTACCTCCCTTCTTTTCAGTTTTTTGGAGGAAAAGTAATACCTATCTGGCAGGTTTGTTCTAAGATTCAAAAGAAAGGTAAAAAGAAAACACTGGAAATGGCCAGATATCTTGCTTCACTATTTAAAACTTTATCTAACCTTCATTTACTATTCAATGTGTAAGCAAAAAATAGAGTGCTTTGTGATGGGGCCAGTTAATGTAACAGACCTGAACTAGTGCCAATAATGAGTTTTATGTTCCCGCTGTGTTGACCAGCTTTCATGCAATGAAAACCTTATGAGGCACAAGCAGCTAATCTTAAAATGCATTTTATTGATGCTTTTAAGTAAGAAAAACATAAGATTCATACTAGTTAAAATATATAAAGACCCAAGTGGTATTAAAATTGAAGTTTAGGCTGGGCGCGGTGCCTCACGCCTGAAATCCCAGCACTTTGGGAGGCCAAGGTGGGCAGATCACGAGGTCAGGAGTTCGAGACCAGCCTGGCCAACATAGTGAAACCCCATCTCTACTGAAAATACAAAAATTATCCAGACATGGTGGTGCAGGCCTGTAGTCTCAGCTACTCAGGAGGCTGAGGCAAGAGAATCACTTGAACTCGGGAGGTGGAGCTTGCAGTGAGCTGAGACAGCACCACTGCACTCCAGCCTGGGCAACAGAGTGAGACTCCATCTCAAAAAAAGAAAAAAAAATGAAGTTCAATGTAAAAATAGCCTTAACATTTCCTTAGGTAAAGTTAAACTTTGTGTACAAAAATTTAAAAAAAGAAAGATTTCTACTGAACTTTGAACTAACTAGAATACATATCAGGTAAAATAAAAACTTTTTGGGTTCATCATTATTATGGATATTTGATTATCTAGAGAACAACTATTTTGTGAATGAAAATAAATAGGAATATTTTATTTTATCCTAGTAGAGTTAATCTAGAGAGTTCATTCATTGCTTCAGAACAATTTCACAAACTTAATTTATCATATATTTCAAGATTTCCCTAATGAAATATCGATCATAGTTTATACATGTTCTAATTTCAGCTAGGAGGAGCATCAAAGAAATGCACTCAAGTTAGCTTTCAAAACTTCTTGATGACAATTCTGAGGTACCATATAGTAGTACCTCAGTTTCTTTAGTCTCACAAAAGGAAAGTGTCACACTGAGGCAGCTTATGCACACTGCACTTTTACAAATCTAGAAACAGCATTCAGCATTTCTGAAAGGAAAAATTAAGATTAGTCTCTGTATTAGTCTGTTTTCATACTGCTATAAAGAACTGCCTGAGACTGGGTAATTTATAAAGGAAAGAGGTTTAATTGACTCACAGTTCAGCATGACTGCGGAAGCCTCAGGAAACTTACAATTATAACAGAAGGTGAAGGGGAAGCAAGCACCTTCTTCACAAGGTGGTAGGAAGTAGAAGTGCCAAGTGAAGGAGAGAGACCCTTATAAAACCATCAGATTTTGTGAGAACTCACTCACTGTCACCCCCGTGATTCAATTACCTCCACCTGGTCCCTCCCTTGACACATGGGGATTATGGCGATTACAATTCAAGATGAGACCTGAGTGGGGGACACAAAGACTAACCATATCAATCTCAATACATTTTTTGCTAAATCTAGGTAGACTTCTCTGCTGAGTGATCATCTATGTAGTACATTATAATCATGAAAGTTCCTGGGCAGTTCAGATATATAAGAGGTATAAGGGTATCTAAAATAATTTTATGACCATAATAAAATCACATTTGGCTTCTGAAGCAATAACTATGGTATGGCATATAGGTTAAATTCTTATAAACCAGGTATATTTAAAATATAGTTATAACCGGCTGGGCACAGTGGCTCATGCCTGTAATCCCAGCACTTTGGGAGGCCGAGGCAGGTGGATCACAAGGTTAGGAGATCAAGACCATCCTGGCTAACACAGTGAAACCCTGTCTCTACTAAAAATACAAAAAATTAGCTGGGCGCGGTGGTGGGCATCTGTAGTCCCAGCTACCCGGGAGGCTGAGGCAGGAGAATGGCGTGAACCCGGGAGGCGGAGTATATATGTAGTTATAACCAATGAATAGAATGTAACTAATAAAATTAACTGCAGCAGACTTATCACTTATCTCAGTAAGTGGTACAAAGAAAAAGAGGACTTTCACTTCCATGGACGTAGTCGGTAATCCCAAGACTGGATGACTCTTTGAGAATCAGGCATCTTCCATACTCGTTTTCTCTAACTTTGTCTGAAAATGACTGCTGAGATTCCACTTGACAACCAACATCTTTCCCATCACCGTCTCAGAAAATGGATCCTCAAGACTAAAAGATAATCCATGTTTAAATTCCAGTAACATAATGTATTCAAAGTATTTTCTTTGATGAAAATTCACCTTCAAAAATCTATAGTTTTGTTCTCAAGTGTCTATAAAACGGAATCTGCTAGTAGTCCTCAAGATTTTTTTTTTTCATATTTATCAGCCCACTTGCCTTCCCCTTTGCAAATGACTGTTTAATGCTCAGGACTATGTTCTAGTTATAGGATTTATTCCAAACACTTATTTAATGAATTTTGAAGCAAAAATTTTAATTGTTATTAAAATACTAAAAATATTCTCTCTTTTCTTTTAAAAAGATTTCTCTTTCTCTCAGGCAATCAAACTAAGAAAGTATTTCTAGTACAGAAAAACATCATTCTGGTGAATACTTTATAGCAGTATGTAAAACAGGATGTTCCCACTATTTTTACTGCCACAAGATTCCAAATATTTTAGAGCTTAAGTTTTACAAAAGTTTCAAAGAATCAACCATGAAAATTGCATGGTAGGCTTATTTGCATTATGTATCAGGGAGAATATTTTTAGCTCAGAGTTATTTTAGACATGACTGGGTAAAAATGAACTCTCTTACTATCCCAAGAGTATGCATACATTTCTACAATAAATAATGAAGAATGAAAAAGTATGAAAAATATTACTGCACTTGGAATTAGGTCTTTTCTCCAAGTTCTTTGAAGGGAGGTTAATGTATAAAAGGGCATCCCTATTCATGGAAATCTGAATGCTGATAAACAATATATAACGCTAGTGATTATCACCTAATTTCAATATTTATTGAAAACTGCCATTTCAGAGCAATCAAAGCACATCATGAATTGTGCTGTTATCTACATTTGTGTAAGTTTTCCATAAATATTGAGTTTCAGTCATTATTATTAGTATAATTTATTATTAACTTCTTGGAGACTTGAATCCATATGGAAAATCATTCAAATCTTACACTATCTTCCTTTGTCTCTATTATATTCTTTATACATATGATACAAATAAAGCAATAAGTTATTCAATGATGCCAGTAAAACGTATTTTATGGAGAGGGCTATTTCTGAGAAAAACTATAAAGTCACGAAACTTGTTTTTGATACCATCACATTTCCACAGTTAGTGTTGTTTCTTGGCAACTTTTGCATCAAAGACAAACAAACACAACTTCCTTTGGAATTTCAGGATGCTTATGTTGTTCTCATAGTGCTCACATTGCACTATAGAGACCCTGGTAGACAAAAGGTGCATTCATTCTCCCAACAGAATTCACCTTTCTAATCAGTGAAAAAACAATATTGCCTGTTCTGTGCCAGACATTATGATAGGAACAGGGTGTATATTACACAAATGATAATCACTTAAATAAGATGTTTGTAACATTCTTTGCCCTATAATAGTTCATAGTCTAATGGAAAAGATGGACAGGTAATTAATGCATACTACAATAAAAATAACATAAAAAATAACATTTATTTTTCAGGAACCCTTTGAAACACTTTACATGTATTAATCCTTACAACACTCCTAGTAGGCACTGTCGATACCCCCATTTTATAAATGAAGAAACTACAATGCAAAGCAATTAAGTGCAAATGGGTTATTGCCAAGGAAGAGGACATCTAACTTGACCTAAATGATTCAGACATTGATTAAGAAAGGCTTTATAGAAGCGATAAGCCTGAATTAAACTTCCAAAATGATTAGGTTTGCAATGATAAAGAAAAAATAATCAGACAGGAACTGTGTTCACAATATAAGAAGTATGGAAAAAATAGAAAGATATCATATCCACATTAAATATATATATTATATATATATATTTACATATATAAATATATATATGGTGGTGCATGCCTATAGAACCAGCTACTCAGAAGACTGAGGCAGGAGGATCTCTTGAGCCCAGGAGGTCAAGGCTGCAGTGAACTAGGATGGTGCCACTACACTCCCACCTGGGTAAAAGAGTGAGAGCCTGTCTCTAAAAAATTCTTTTAAAATTAAAAATAAAAAAAGGAACAAAAGGTGAAAAAGTCACACAGATGTGAGAATATATGCCAGATTTGGAAAGTACCAAGTCAGTATTCAATTTGCCTAGAATTTAAGACTGAATGGGAAGGAAAGGAATGAAGACAGAGAATTATCAGCCTATGAATGGTTCTGTGTGCTCTGCTAAGAAGCTTGATTTTATACAGGAATTTTTAAGATATTCAGCAAAAGAATGAATCTCCACCCTATCAACTCTCACAAAATATAATTTATTATTATCCCTTTTTTTTGCTATGGCTCTCCTTGTCTGTCTAATACCATTAAAAATAATTGGATGTAGATGAATATTCACTAAAGTATTATTTTTTCAAAGATACTTAAATTTCATTAAGATATATTTGAAGATTACAAAGCCTTCAAGTTTCTAAGACAGACATTTCTAGACTTATGATGTGGCTATGTCCCAATAAATCCACTGGAAATCAAAAATATCCTAAGTTGAAAATGCATTTAATACCCTGAAAAACCCATTGTAAAACTGAAAAGTTGTAAGTTGAACCATTTTAAGTCCAGATGCTCCTCCACTGAGGATGGAATTATGTCCTGATAAATCCAACATAAAGTAAAAAAATCCTAATTCAAACCAGGGTAAGTCAGAGATCATCTGCATTGGCATTTCAGGTGACTTGGCAGAATCGTGAGTTGCTTTTGGGCAGAGAAGTCATTTTCTTACTCCTGTGAATAATTCAAATGGTTGGTTACAAGAAAGTTGGGAGAGTAGCACGTTAGGGGCCTCTGGATTCAATGTCCAGGTCTGTCACTCACTTGTTGCAAGTAATTTAGCTTCTTTTAGCTTCTCTAGTCATCCATTTTCTCAGCAATGGAATGGGTAGGAGGAGAGACACTGAAAAGCAAGGTTATTTCAAATACCTTTTCAAATTCTTACATCTTCATTCTATGACACTAATCTTGACCTATTCAAAAAGCAAGTTCTAATTGCAGAGCGAGATTTCTCTAGAAATATCTTTTACAAAATAGTGTTAACTCTCCAGAAGGGCAACATATTGATGTGAGCAGCTAAAACTTTTGTATAACCTCCAAACATTTAACAGGAGATATTTTGTTAAATATAGAAAGCAAAATGACAAAACAGTAATGCTTTTCTCCTTAAAAGGGTCATACAATTAAGTCTGTAAGAATAGTCTTATGCATATGATTACCTCAATTTCACATTTAAGGAAGCAGAGTCACATAATTGAAATAACTTTTCACACATCACATATTTCAGCAGTGGTGGGGCCAGACACTAAACCTCTGTTGTCTAATTGGAAGTCCACTGCTTACTTTACCAAAACAGTTGTTCTTATGATGACAGTTAAGGCTTAGCATTATAGACAGTTTCATAAGCAATAGGAATATTTTATTTCAAATAGAGCTAGAAAGACAATAGACATAAAATCAAATGTGTTAATCACTTGAACCACAAAAAGAGAAGCTTGCATTTCCAGCAGTGTGTGAAGTATAAAGTGGAAAATGCAAACCTGTCAATGTGCCCCCATTTCTATAGAACCTGTGGTTTAGCAGGATCCCTGGGAGGGAACACACACACTGACCACAGAAGGAGCTTGCCCTTGGAATATTCCTGTTTATGTGAATTTACAACAAAAGTTGATCTTTCATTGGCATTAAGAAGTTATATAGCCTTCCTGAACCTGCTTTTAAAATAAATGTATCTACAGTAAAATTACCAAATTGTGTTCCTTAGATGTCAAAAAATATTGCAAAGGCAGTAAAATAGACTTCTTATGGTCTTAAATATGCTAATTAATGTTAACTTCAAGTCTCCAAGAAGGGGTATAAAGGCTATGAGCAATGCAACATTTCCCAAACTTTTTTGACCAATAAAACTTCCCCTACCAACAACACCTACACCCAAAAAGTATGTAAAGCAAATGAAAAGGCTGATAAAAATAAGGATTTATGTTTTTCCCCAGTAAAATAGAATAATCTAGAGGGACAGTGAGATAAAATTTAAGTTTTCTAAAGAAGATTTAATAACTTGATACCTACAGGGCATTTTAATATAAAATTTATGTTTGTGCTTCCACTATAGAAATACATAGAGAGTTTTCAATATTTTAATCTTTTGCCAATGTATAGTGATCAGAAGTGGCATCTTGAAATCAAATATGCTTATTTAATAAGACTATAGCATACCTTGGAAGTATGTAATAATGTGTAGAAAAGTCTGGATGTGTAGAGAAGTTATGGGGGACATAGCTGGTAAATGTGAAACAGATTGTGCAGTGATTTGTGAACACTACAAAATACTTCTGGTATCCAAATATTGAATAAAATTAGCAAGGAAGTATTATATAACTTTGTTCTTCCTATTTTACTATAATATATTTTAGGAACAGTGTTTTCACACTACCACAATCTGGATACATCCAGTTGCTGATAATATTGGACAGCAAAGGATTGTAATACAAAGGATTACAATATTTTATTGCTCAGATGTCCAACTTTAAAGACGGGCATTTTATGAGAAACATGGTATAAAAGGAAAACGCTATAACATAGGATTATCTCTTGTGAAACTTCACGTATGAAATAACACAGCTTCAACATGCGTAAAGCAAGAACTGCATTAACTGTAGAAGTGACAAACAGGAAAAGACAGACCCAAAGTGATGCTAAAGACTTTCTTCCCTCTCTAAGGCCATGAAAGATCAAATACACAAAATATTCAAACAGATAAGGAAAATGTCAATAAAATATTGAATATAATACATACACATAAACATATACACTGAAATGTTTCATTATATTAAAAAGAGACCCTTATTTCAAATGTTATGGGATATTTAAATAAATCAGACAATAAATTTGAAACTAGAAAAAGAAGACATGTAATGCTCTTGGGCTTAGAAAATGATACCCAGTGCATGGTGATTTGGCTTGCTGAGTACTTTGCCCTGAAGGACTTTGGAACATCTCTGAAGCAGCCTCAGAACCAAGTTACTCCTTCCTCAAAGATTCGATCAGAGGTCATCTGCTGTAACTTCTTCTACCTGATCCCCTCACATCAAGTATTGCCACCTAGAAATCATGCTCCGCATAGAAGCCAGTGGTATCATAATAAACAGCAATCAACAATCCAGCATTCAGTTCCTTTAGCTCTTCTTTCCATTCTAAATCTCCTTTTATTCATCAGAACACCCACATTTTACTATAGATTTCTGCTCTAATAGATATCAGTTTAATCTTTCTCCCTTCTGCTATTTTCCAGGGTTTGTATTCCTTACATTTGCTTACTTCTTTTTCCACCGAGAAGCTCCTAGTTCCATTTGTAACTAAATTTCTTACCCGAGTCTCTTAACTGCCACTCTATTTCCCACCTTGTGTAATTCTCACCAAAGATTCACCTAACTTGATATGTATTTATGATTTTTTTCTCTTTCTAGGCATCAGACACATGTTATTCACTATTGCACTAAAATTGATAATGTAAAAATTTTACTTTATGTATTATTTCAGGGAATTTTTATAAATTGCAATGACTGGTAGTAACACAACAATGAATATAATTACTATACTTTTCAAGGATTTACAAAATGTATACTCATAGTCTAGGAGTTACATACTTACAGGAATTTAAACTGACAAAGGCACCACCCTCATTTTGAACAATAGCTAAAAGGAAATAACATCTAATGCTTCAGTTATGTGCAGCTCTTAAGTACTCTTCCCATGGTAATTGCCATTGTGAAATTAATAAAATTTATGCAAATGGTGCACCAGTGAAATTAAGAACAGCAGCTAGACTTTGCATCCTTTTTTTCCCCTCTTGATTTTTACTAAGTAACCTCTAAATATTAAGGCAAATTTTCTTGGATATCTTAATTACATAGTTATTTGCACAAATGACTCTGTAAGATTTTTTGACATATATCTTTCAAGCCAAACTAACGTGGTATTCTTCTCTTACAATCGATTGTCATAAATAATCTGGTCACTGACAATCTGATATATTATTACAAGGAAAAGTAGAAAAAAAATTATTTAGGTTCATTTGACTTCTGCTCCCCAAATACTTAACTTTAGTCACTCTTTATGATCTGAGAAACTACAGAAGATTAAAAAGTAAATAGCTAAGTGCTCTTAATACTAATGATGGGGAAAAGGTAAGTAGATACACCAGTGATTAAAAACGCACTAAGATACACTTCAGATGACATCAGTGCGGACATCTATACCAGTGATTACAAACAGGGCATTTTAATTCTTTCCTCGCTTTTATTCTAAAGATTTTCGTAAGAAATGTTTGCTGATTTCAACTTACATATTAATAAAGATGTCGCTGACAAGTTGAATAAGTCCAAATTATGTTGTAAGAAAATGTTTAAAAAGAGTTAAAAACAAAACACTGTGACTAAATGAAGTTTAGTATTCAGGCTCTAATGATTAGATTGACCACTAACACAACACAACCACAGAGGATCATGTGAAATAAAGATGGGTGATGTTAGGCAATGTGTATGTCCCTACAAAATATTAACAATCTTTTATCACAATAATACAAGTCTCACTATCTAGTAATGGTATTAAGATATTGAAGTAAAACAAATGAATACTTTATTAAATTTAACTTTCTATATTGACTCGCATATTTAGTGACCAAAAATAAATTTAGTCACATCTACATTAAAAAGTAGTTTTCTAAGTCACAACTGTCACTTTATAATAACAAATGCAAAAGTAACTGCAGAATAATGATCATTAATTTTCTCAAAACTAAATCACTCACTTTGTATTTAAAATAATAAAATACTTAAGGGGCTTCTTGTCAAGCAATTGTTTTAGCATATCAATAAACACATATACTGTTTATGCACGGAGATAATTTTCTGAGAACTAGGAGTCAAGATTACTTCTAACAAATTAATAATCACTACTAATGTGTTTTATTTATTTTTGAAGTGGAATATTTAATTTTTATGTCATATTTTATTTCTTCATAGCCTTGATAACTGCATTTTTATTATGAATGGCTTCATATTGCATACACTAAAATGTATTTATTATTTAAAATAGAACCGCAAATTTTAAAATAACATTTGTTGTATAAGCAATTTTATGAAATAATTCATCAATTATTTTTAGGTTAACACATTCTTTGCAAATATAGCATATACTTAATCAAATTCATTTAAATTCAAGTAACATGCATTTTCTAAACACTGAAGAGGTCAAAGATGATGATGATAAGATTCTTCTCTTAAATAATTTCAGTTTGATAGTATAAATTAACCATATATACAAAATTCTAAAACGAAAGATAAAATGATTGCTATTAATGATAAAAATGATTGTGTGACATCCAGATGAGATGCAGGGAAGATCCTAGACAAATAGCTGATTGATCAATCATTTGAAGTATGACAAGGGTTGGTTGGTAATTAGAAAACTATGTTTAAAACAATGAGAAACAAAAAGTAGCATTTTTTTTATTTCTAGGAAAAGCAAAAGTTGTACCAAAATGAAAAGGAAATAATATACTAACTGAAACAAATAATATTTGCTAGTCAAGATTATGCTAAAACTGATTTATTGAATCACTTGAATATTGTTTAACCTTATCACTAATCCACAATCAGAGGACAGTATATAATGCTAAAATAAATAAGTCAAGATACCACAACAATCAATTTTATTTAGACAGATGGCAATAAAGACCAGAAAAATAGCTATCAGAGTTAGTATTATTAGCCCTGGGAGCATAATGGTTTGAGGATGAACAATGATCACTTTTTATTATTAATCTTTCATACCACTTGATTTTATTTTTAAAATGCATGTATAATTTTATTAAAATTTTACACAACAAAGAGAATAACTGAAGAAATAAGTGGAAGAAAGAAAAGGATTACAGAACTAGAAACTTAAGAAAAAACTTTCAGAAAAAATATCTAATACAAAGATAAGAATAAAGAAAATTAAAAAGGCAAAAAACAAAATATTTAGAGGATCAATCCAGGTTGTTCATCATTTGGTAAGGGGAGTTCCACGATTATCAACTAAGTAATGCAGCTGGCCTAAAAAAACCATCTTAGATAACACACATCAAGGTTCTCCAGGAAGGAGATCTTCAGGAGTTCCACCAGGTTTTTTGTTTCTTGTTTTACGTTTTGTAATATAAAGTCACTGGTGATGCTCATATAGAAGTAATTCTAAAAGTGACTTAAAGATTAAAATATTAAAACAATTAAATTAAAATAGTTTCAAAAGATAAAACTAGAAATACTACCGAAAGCTACTATTTCAAGTATTTCACAAAGAAAAGAAGCTGAAACTGATGGATAAATGCATTACCAGTGTCAACAGTTGGGAAGATTTTTAGAATGTGGGAAACTTAAGCATGATTGTAGGCAGAGTGGGAAGTCAGGGAAGGCAGAATGCAAATTTACAATATATTCGTGTAAATGTAACACTTTATTGAAGGAATGGGACTTGTTAGAGAGGAAGTTACAAGATGGCTTTCTCTTCCCATATCACTATCTTTAAAAGAGGTCTGTGGACTTATTCTATACCAATTCTAGATGAAATCTCAGGTAGATAGTATAGCTGTCTTTGTTGTGCTCAGGCATGAATTTATAGTGTCATTTTGAAAGACTAAATATTCCAATCCAGTCTTGTAAATCAAAACACAGTCAGTGTAAAATTATCATTTCACCATTTTATCTTTATTGAGTCTGGGAAACCTATAGTGGGAAGCTGGGGTGCGGTCAACATCTCTTTCTCTTGCCTCTTCTTATGTCACACTCACTGGCTACTGCTTGGGCCCAGGGAATGAAGTTGTAAGAATGAGAAAAGATAATGTTTTATGTAAGCAGAGTTGTCATCAGACAATGTGATCCTCTGGCTGAGGCAACTGTCCAAAACCAACTCTGCCATTGGCCATGTGAGGTCCTGGGAAACCCACCCCTGACGGTACCCACCAAAGCCTCCACTCCCACCCTCAGCCCCCATACCTGGCAAGATGCTTATATGAATTGGCCTCAAGCCTTAGCTGCCAGAGGTCGTCCCTCTGTTACAGTTATCTCCAATCACCTCCTTGGGTAAAATTCCTTTTAGTAAAGATAAATTCAACCATATTTCTTCTGTGAGGCCAACATCTAGCCCACAGAAAACATGACTGAACTTCTGCCCAGACTTCTGGAGATACTGAAGCATTTCACTCCTAAAGAAATATTTCTTGGCCAGGCATGGTGGCTCACACCTGTAATCCCAGCACTTTGGGAGGCCAAGGTTGGGGGTCACCTGAGGTTAGGAGTTCAAGACCAGCCTGGCCAACATGATGGAAGCCCTGTCTCTACTAAAATTCCAAAATTAGCTGGGTGTGGTGGCAGGCGCCTGTAATCCCAGCTACATGGGGGCTGAGGCACGGGAATTGCTTGAACCCAGGATGCCGAGGTTGCAGTGAGCTGAGATCGCACCACTACACTCCAGCCTGGGTGGCAGAGCAAGACCCTGTCTCTAAATAAATAAATAAATAAATAAAATATTTCTGCACTCTCCAGCTCAAGCCAGTCTCTGGCCTTTAAGCTTTTAAAGCATGACTCAGGTCCAAGTCCCTACATACTACCCAACAACAATGACAACAACAACAACAATAATAATAGTAGAACATACACCAAGCTCTCTGAGTGTCTTCCTGAAAGCTCCCCTCGGCTGATGCTTCCAGTACCTTCTCTTTACCCCTCCACGTCCATTCTCTATCTGGCTCCAGCCCTTCCTGTTTGCTCCTGGGATGGTTTGTCACGGCGTCCAGTCCTCTGGCCCTGGTTCTGTCCAACCCTTCCTGTTTGCTCCTGGGATGGTTTGTCACGGCTTCCAGTCCTCTGGCTCTGGTTCTGTCTAGCACCACCAGGAGAAGAAAGTGTGGAGGAAATAGGAGCTGAGGCATTGGTGGTTCTGACCCTGTCCCCACCAGGCTCTGGGTTGGCAGTGGCACTGTTCCTGTCTGAAAGACCCAGCTCCTCCTGGAGGCCTGTCCTCAGCTGTGTCGCCACAGGTCTGGGTTCCGAAACCTCCATTTCTATTTCCCTCTTTAGGTTCAGGGATGGTTACAGTTGCTCTGTTGCTCACACCAGATGCTGCATGCTCCATTTTTGTTTTCCCACACCTTCTCCACAACTGTATAAATCGTTCCTCTATTAACATTTTAAATGAAAACTCAGTGTGTTGTCTGTTCTCTACTAGGACCTCGACTGTTGTGCTTGGATTAACGAGACGAGGCACCTACTCTCTCTATGCTGCTCTCTAACATTTTGTACTATTCCATTGATTGATTTTTTTTGTTTGTTTTTTTGAGACAGGTTCTCGCTCTGTCACTCAGGCTGGAGTGCAGTGGTGCGATCCTGGCTCCACTATAGTCTTGAACGCCTGGGCTCAAGCAATCCTCCTTCCTTAGTCTTCCAAGTAGCTGGGATTACAGGAATGAGCCACCATGCCTGGACCTTACTAATCCTATTAATATGCCAACTACTCTCTTTAAAAAATCCTCATCAGAGTCTTACCAAATTTAATGATAAATTATAGTCTTATCTAACCTGAAAGTAGATGATGGCCTAATGCTTGAAGAACCAGTTGTAGAACTCTAAAAACACTGGCAGAAGTGAGTTAGCACCTCAGTAAGAATGTGGCAAAAAAGAGAAAATAATGAGGTCTGAGAGAAGAAGAAAGGAATGAAGTGTTCAGGCAAGAAAATGAGGAGAAATATTTTTTCTTCTGAGATAACAGAAAAGTAAAAAGTTATATGGTCCCAGCTACTAGGGAGGCTGAGGTGGGAGGATGGCTTGATCCTGGGAGGCAGGGGTTGCAATGAGCTGAGATTGCGCCAACGCACTCCAGCCTGGGCGACAGAGTGAGACTCTGTCTCAAAAAAAAAAAAAAAGAAAGAAAGAAAGAAATGTTGCATAACTAAACATATAAAAATGTTTCCAAATTAAAAAAAATGAGTGAAACAGTTGCTTCTGAGCATTGTAAATTTTTCAGGAATGCAATTATTCGTAGTCATTTCCCTTAGAAAGTTTATTGATAGTGTTCAATTTATTTATTTATTTATTTTGAGAAGCAGGTTTGCACTTGTTGCCCAGGCTGGAGTGCAGTGGTGCGATCTCGGCTCACTGCAACCTCTGCCTCCCAGGTTCAAGCAATACCCCTGTCTCAGCCCCCCAAGTAGCTGGGATTACAGGTGCCTGCCACCATGCTCAGCTAATTTTTTTGTATTTTTAGTACAGATGGAGATTCACCATGTTGGCTAGGCCAGTAAATTGTTTTTTTTAGACTGAGTCTCACTCTGTTGCCCAGGGTGGAGTGCAATGGCACAATCTTGGCTCACTGCAACCTCTGTCCCCCAGGTTCAAGTGATCCTCCTGCCTCAGTCCCCTTAATAGCTGGGATTACAGGCACGCGCCACCATGACCAGCTAATTTTTGTATTTTTAGTAGAGACGGGGTTTTGCCATGTTGGCCACACTGGTCTCAAACTCCTGACCTCAGGCGATCCACCTGCCTTGGCCTCCTAAAGTGCTGGGATTACAGGTGTGAGCCACCGTGCCCGGCCAGTTCAAATTTAAATCTAGTGAAAAGGGTCCTTGAATCTAGGCAAACCCTTTAATGGAAACTTTTCCAAATGTTTATTTCTGCCATGTCCATTCACACATTTTTCAGTATGATGCACATATAAAATGTGAATATTCTGAGATTTTTTTACCTTTCTTGCAAGTTATCCAACCACAGATTTAGGAATGATGGCAGAAGATGATACAGTTCTCTCACAACAATAACAGTAGCCAGAATACCAGCACGTTTTGCATTGGTTCTGCAAGCCCACTTTACACAAGTCAGTGTGAAGACGGTCAGATGGCACATGCTGACACAATGAGTTTGATTACAGGAAAGAAACCCTGAGTTTAGGGAACCCACAGCTTTTATAACAGGAGGCACACCTGCTTCTTCTCGGCAGGGAGACACTATCACAATCTCTAAGGCTCCAAGCCAACTTGGTCTTTGTTCCAGAGAAATACACTCCGCTTTCCAGGGCTTACTGTGCAAATATCCATGATGAGGTAGTTCAAAGGGCAGTCAGTGTCCCTACTTGTAAGATATGCAGAATTGCAAGGAACACATGAATAACTGTCTTACAGTAGCATGTACTTATATTTAACATAAATTTAGATTCACAATCCCCAGGATTTAAATCCCTGGATTGCTATCTAATCCAGAGCTTGCTTTTTATTATTGCTGTATTATATCCAGAAAATATTAACCTTCTGATAGGAAGCTTCTACTTCTGAGAGTCTGTGTCAGTGTGATTTTGACAATATAATATTGTCCACTGCGAATTTACATTAATTTGTGTATATAATCTGTGATATTATCTTGAATACAGGTATTTAAAATGTTCAATGATAGAAATTCACATATTAAATTAGTTTCTTTGATTTTCATAACTCAGATTATATAGTTATATGTCCAGAAAAAGAATGCACAATGCTGTAAATTGTACATCCGTTGGGATATATGACTATTTTGGTCATTTAAAAAAATGTTGCAGAGGACCACCAGGAAATTGTTATTGACGATATAACATCTGAGTTGAAAACTGATTAATGATGAAATACTTTTAGGAAATAGCTATAATAATAAGTTGTACATTTTAATGTATAGTGTGAAATCAAGAGAAGAAAGATGATACAAGTCAAAGATAGAAACTTTGGGCTATCAATGTGGAGTTCAGTGGAAAAGAACAAGTAAATTTATCCTGGTGCAATTTAATGCTGAGCCTTCTGCCAACTTCCCCCTATTCAACTAACCAAGACCTTACAAGATTTGGGAGGATATTCTTAGTGAACATAATTCAGCTGCTCCCAGCTTTAATAAGAAAACTCTACTTCCTTCAGCAGTCTTTTCCTTGAAGTAATTGCTACTTGCCTTTTTTCATCCTAGAGTGGTTAAAACCCAAAAGTCAAAATTAAGTGTAGGCATAGGACACAGTATCTAAGCTTTTGGTCCAAGGGACAGAGGTAACCTTGAGACTCAAAGGTGATGTCACCAAGTATGCCAGGGTAAGGTGGCCACATGGGTCAAAGCCTTAATTATAAAAAGTGTCTCCTTGTTCACTGTGTCCTCACTATTTAACTTTTTCAGGAGCCTGTGACAGTCATAGGAACCAGATCAAGGATTCTCACGACCCAGTGCTCTGCTAATACTTTTCCATCTCATTGCAGTAAAAATATCTTCTGCTTTAATCATAACCACCACCACTCACTCTTGTCTGTGTTTAGTACAAAGAGCAAGTGGCAGAGTACTCGTCAACTTAGGGGGAGGAGGAGTCAGTAGAGAAAGCATTCATGAAAAAAGATTTACATCTCAGCAATTTCTAGGAACAAAAGACTTATGAAATTCTAACATTTTATTTTGACACAGTTCTTTTTAGTATTTTGTTAGATACAAATACAGATTTTGAAAAATCATTTTATAATAATTACAGTATTTGCCAACCTGTTTATACCACGTAACTTCTATGTATAAATAGGTGGAGAGGTAGTCATACCGGGGGCCATGCTGCATAGGATCTTGCACCACAGCTCACTATCTTTTACATAATATGCTTTAGTATGTTCAGAAAAACATTCTTAGTAAAGGTCTCAGAAATTATGATAGAGTAATACCAGTCACAGAATCAAGAAAGGCATCTAGTTTAATCTACAAAAGATTTTAGAAATAATCTTGTAACATATCCACTAAATTGAATAATGAACATTAGACCACTTTTTATTCCATTATAATCTTATTTTCTCTCATAACGCTATCCATCAAAGAATAGATTATATTGTAAAAGCTCCTAAAAAAGTATCAAATCTGCCTTTGTTCCATTCCAACTAAGCTGTGTTTCCCACCTGTTCTGTGCTTGCTAAAAATAAAATGAAAAAATAAAATGACTATCTAAAGTGGTTTTAAAAAAGACTGTATCATAGATCCTGTGAAATCCTTCCTGATTGAAATCCTTTGAGTGGTGGATAACTTGAAATGGCAAATGAATTGGCCACAGAACGGTGCACACTATTCAAGGTTTGTTCATGGAGTCTTGTCTATCACAGTGATCTGTGAGCGTGACAACATCATCTATACAGTGTTCATTTTTCTCTTAGGTGGTCTGGGCATTCTTAAGCCATTTATTCAAACATTATCTTTTCAATTCTACCCTATAATTTTTATTTCTAAAGCTAAGTGAGCACACACCAGGTACCTGTACCTGGGTAGTGGTTTTCTAGGATATAGTAAAATGCAGGAGAAATTGAAAAGCAAATGGGTGCAGATGAATTGAAAACTCTTCCCTCCCCACATCGAAGCCCAGTTGAAGGTTAACATTTGAACAGAAAACATCTTCATAGACACGAATGGGAAAAGTTAATGCTCAGAATCCAGAAGTAAAATGCAACCATTCCTACTCACTTCTTCTAGAAATTGCTTTATAAGTGATCCTGAGGAATTCTTTCTCTATCTCTCTCTCTCACTCTCCCTCCTCCCTCATCTCTTCCCTCTCCTAATTCTGGCTGAAATTGGCAACTAAGTCAAATGTAGCTAAGCAAACAGAATAGAGTCTCAGTATGAGACAGATATATATGTATGCACAATACACATACATATTTACGTGTATGTATATATACACATATATATGTATTATTTTTCTCCTAATTCTACCCACAAAAGAAGCACTAATACCTTAAGAGCCATAAGCAAATTTTGTGCACAGATGGTTTTTAATACCTGTCCCTATTGAAAGGAACAAGAGCCTCTTGGAGAAATGTCTGGTTCCAGGGCTGGGACAAAGAAGGTACATGATGAAACTGGAACACCTTTTTGTGCCAGAAAGAAAGGAAGTAATCAAGAAAACAATGGGGACATGTCAAAAAGAAACAGGCAATAGCTTGAAGGGGTTCCTGCTGACCAAATCTAGGAACAATTTGAGTATCAAAATAAATGACGACTGCAATAGATTGTAACGATTAAATAAAACAGGATGATTAAAGTAGAAAATTATTCATCTATTATCATAAACAAACAAACAGATACATGCATACATAAATGGATAAATAGGCAGAGGAGAAAAGAGAACATTTCTTTAAATTAGTGTGCCAGCTGATACATGTGAAAGGAAGAGTCATGGAGTGGCGGTGTGGAGGGAGGTGGGGTGGGGAATACCATTTGCAACCATGGTGGTAAAGAATAATTCAGGCAAGAAATATCAGGAGAATACTTATCATTGGGAAGAGCTGGATGAGAAGCAGGCTGCTTGCATGTTCTCAAAGTGTCTCTTCACAGACTGCTGTTCATTACAAGGAGAAAAGTACCAATGTTTTTACTTAGCATAATGCATTTTCAAGTAAGTCTTGTCTTTATATGTACTAGTACTTCATTCCCTTTTTTTTTTTTTTTTTTTGGTTAAGTAGCATTTCATTGTATGGATATGCCCCAATGAGTTTATTTATTTACCAATTAATGGACACTATAGTTGTTTTCAGTTTGGGGTTGTCCCATATAAAATTGCTATAAATATTCATGTACAGATACTGTGCAGACATATTTTCATTTTCCTTGGTAAAAACCTGGAAATGGAATTGTTCAGTCATACAATAAGTGCATGTATGAATTTATAACAGAAAGTGATAATCTGTTTTCCAAAGTGGCTATAGTAATTTACATTCTCATCAAAAACATATGAGTGTTTGGTTGTTCATCCTTACCACAACATGGTTTTGTTACCTTATCTTTATTTTAAATGTTCCAATAAATAGTGATATTTTCTAATGGTTTAAATTTGCATTCCCCTAATGATTAATAACGTTGATCATCTTTTTACTTGTCATCGCTATCATTGTTTTTTGGTGAAGTGTCTTTTCAAATATTTTACCTAATTTTTTTAACCAAATTGTTTGGCTTCTTAATATTGAGTTGTAAGAATTATTTGTATATTCTGGATACAAATTCCTTATCTGATCTATGATTTGCAAATATTTCCTCCCAGTCTGTGGATTATCTTTTAATTTTCTTAATGGCGATTTTTTAAGAGCAGGAATTCTTAATTTTTATAAAGTCCAATTTTTCTATTTTTATTTTTATTATTTATCCCATTTTCTCACCTTATCTAAGAAATCTTTTCCTAACCATGTTCATAAAGATTTTCTCAAATACTTTCTTCTAGAAGTTCTAGAGTTTTACATGTTACATTCAGGCCTCTGATCTATTTCAACTTAATATTTTCTATAACAAGAAAGGTGAAGATCAAGACTCATCTTTTTTCATAGGATCACCAAGTTAAGCATCATTTGTAAAAAGTCTGTTCTTTCACCATTGAAAATCAATCACTGTAGAATACTAGCTGGCTATATATGTGTGGATCTATGTTTAGACACTATATTCTGTTCCAAATTATTTTGTAAATTTGTATACTTTACCTCGATGCAACCTTATATTACTATAGCTTTATAGTGTGACTTTAAATCAAACCATATGAATCCTCCACATTTGTTCTTTTAAAATATTGTTTTAGTTATTCTCAAGGTTTGCATTTTCAAGTGTTTTAGAATCAGCTTGTCAATTCAACAAAAATACCTGATGGGATTTTGATAGGGATTGAATTGAATTTATAAATCAATTTTGGGTAGAATTGAGATTTAAATAATATTTAGTCTTTTATTCCATAAACACAGTGTATCTCTCGATTGCTTTATTTTTAGGTTGATTTTTTATCAATGATTTTTAATTTTCAGCACACAAACCTTGCATATATTTTACTAGATCTATTCTGAATAATTTCATGTTTTTGATATATTGCAAATGGCATTATGTTTTTTAATTTCAATTTTCAGTTATTTTTAGCTCATATACAAGGGTGTGATTATATATATATAAACATATATTATATATATACATAGACATATATAATATATATGTTGACCTGGCATTCTATGACCTTGTAAATTTCACGTTTAAATCAGTTTAGTATTTTTGTAGCCTTTCTGAGATTTTCTAAATAGCTAATTATAACGTTTGTTAATAAAGACAGTTTTGTTTTTCCCAGTCTGCATGCCTTTATCTCTTTTTCTTCCCTTATTATTTTCACTAAGACCTCAGCCTAATGTTGAATAGAAATGGTGAGAACAGACATGCTTACCTTGTTCTCAACCTTAAGGGGTATTCATCAGTCTTTCACAATTTAGTATTACATTCATGGTAAGTTTTGTCAACTTGAAAGTGTTCCTTATCTTTCTGATTTGCTAAGATCTTTATAACTATAACTAACAAATGTTGAATTTTATCAAGTGCACTTCTGCATGTATTGAGATCCTCCAGGTGCTTGGATGTCAGTGCTCCTGTTGCAGGGCCAGGCAATACGATTTTATTGTTGTGTTTTATTGTATGTATTTTCAAGCAAAAAGCTGAATCTAAGCTGCCTACATAGGCCCAGGAATAAATGCTGTAGCCTCAGTTGACGGGGACTAGAAAATTCCTCCTCTCCAGTCAGAGACATGACAAGGAATCTTGGTTCTGCTCCGATTCTGGATACTAAACAGATAATCACACCTCAAGTAGATTTTGAACTCTAATCTGAAATACAATTATAATAATAGAGTTCCTGATTTCAGACATTAACATAAAAGTTGTTTTTGAGTTCATTATGGAATCAAAGGCTAAATATTCTGAAGAGACATTTCTGCCATACAGGCCACATGGTATCTTTAATTGAGAATAATGGAAGCTAACCCTTCTAAACTCTTCTTACTGTATTGAAATTTAAGGAGACTATATGATGGAGTATATATTGTTTTCATTCATTCAACAAATATTTATTGAATGTGTCTGTTAGGGGTCCAAGCATTTTTCAGGCTCTGATATGATGAAAGGAAAACATGAAAAACCATGTCTTGTTCCAAGGGGAGATGATTATTGTTATTTGCATGGTACTGCAGCCAAATGTGTCCATCTTATTCGAGTGCATATTGATTGACTATAACATGATAGCCTCTCTTAGGATATAAAGTACTTTTATATCCTAAAATGTTTGTGAGACCTTTCCTAAGTAATCACTAATAATGTAAAATATATATAAAAATGATTATATATATATATCTTCATTTCATTATTATTTTCAATAAGAATATAAAAAACTGGCTTTGTTCTAGGAAGTTACTTTGCTTTGTGATATTTCTGCATGTATTTATCCTCTATACACCTCTTATTAGATAGAATTATGCTGAGTTGCTACAAACAAAATAAGTCCATTTCTATACATTATTTGTTTTGTCAAATAATGCCATGTTCAGGCTTTAAAATGTATCCATTCTTCTGGAGTTATTTAAAGATACATGCTTCAGTTTATATTGATAGCACCATACTAATCATTTTATAAAAATATTTGAAATTTAATTGCTGATATTCAATATTAGGCATATTTTTTGCTCCTATTTTATCCATCAAAGTAAAGCCTCCTCCTAGTGCAGATTTATTTGAGTAACCAACATTCACCTCTGCTATCAAATATTTCCAAATTAATTATAGTTATTTCCATGTTTTTACCCTATTTTGATTTGTCCAACTATTTAATTTCTAATTAAACTTTTTACTTAAGTTACAAACTAAGCAGATGTCTAGATTTGTTGTTGTTTCCAGATTTATTTCAGACATTAAGAAAGTTATATTCAGTCTTTAATATATTTAATAGAACAAAACTCAAGTTGTTGTTTTGCTAATTATTCTATATATATAGATTAAAACATTAATCCCTGTTAAAATCATGCTATTTAGTACTAAGTTTTGTTGGATGAAGGGAGGATCAAACTAGGGCATGTCATTTTTTGACAAAAGAGTTAACTGAGTGGCTCTGAATTGCTCATTAGGCGTAACTTTCCTCTGACACTGTTACATGTGAGCTTCCAGTAGGAGTGCCTTCTCATGGAGGGTGGTTATTCATGTCAAGAGGATTGAAGTGTGTATAATCACCGGCTAGAACCTTCAGTATGCAAGAGGCTTCCTTCTGCCTTTGTGTGTAATAGCGCTCTTTAAAGCTGGAGCTTTTGCTGAATGTTGTTGATATATTACAACAATATCCAGAAAATGCACTCTATTTCCTCACTAATCCAAAGGAGAAAATGGCATATTTCTAAATTACTAAGAAAACTGAAAACCACAAACATTTATTTCCATAATCCTGTTGCTGACATTAGGATACATGTAAAAATTTAATCCAAGTTCAACTTAAATTCTTCCATCAGCTTTTGTTTAGTTGCTGTGGAGTTTTATAGGAGATTCAGATAGCTATAGGCTTCCCTTATAAGCTCCCTTCAATAATCTGATTCTTGCCAATAATAAATCTGTCCATCATGGTAAGCGAAGCTTTTGTTATTCACATTGCCTTACGTTTATTTAACACAAAACCCTATTTGTATATCTCCACTGAAATCCTTGGTAATTTTTGATTGTCTAATAAATTGTGTTTTAAAATTGGCATTGAGTTTCAAATCACACTGTATAAACTGCCAGTGGTATGACACTCAGTGTTTATTTTAAAGCCATGATAAGTATAATTCACTTTTCTTCTAAATGGACTCAGTTCCAAGTAGAATTACAAGGGATAACAAAATGTCTTTGAAATAAACTTTGTAGTAGAGGAAAAAGCAAACAATCCTTGATATGAATCAAGAAATTTAGATTATCCTCCTGGCCAAGCAACCACCTGCCTGTAATTTTGTAAAAGAAACTTGGCTTCATTGACGTCTCTCTCCTTGTCAGTAAAGTAAGACAGAAATAATTGAATTAATTATTCTCCCTATCAGTAAATAGTTTATTACTTTTAAAACCTAATTTCCTTAAACTTTGAAACTATGACTTTAGTTTATGATTATTGTCTTTAATTATTGGCAATACTTTGAATAATTTAAAAATGCTAGGCTAGGCATGGCCATTGTACTCATTTTATGCCTCAAAAAATTCACCACTGGTGGATTAGTCTTATTTAGAAAAACATGCAGAGCTTTAAGTATAAAAATGCAATGTTGATTTGAGGGTTTTTTGTCGCTGTTTCTCATTAAGTTCACCTGTAAGATTTTACTTTCCATGTAGCATAGTATCATTGATTTTACTTACAGCTTTTATTTTTCATTTTTCACTGAGTATACAATATATCTGATTCTTCAGTGTTATTATTGTTTATATGTCAGGTAGGAATGCTGATCATTTAGGGTTTGGAAGTTTTTAAAGCCTACAGAATTTTGAAGTCAATGCTGTTGGCTTTCAGGATAACAAATGAAACAGCAAAAGGACTCATTTTCCATTTGATATCTTACACATATAATTATATAAGGAAATTCCCTTCACCCACTATAGGATTCTGCTGTCAGAAATGTCTCTGTTTCCAGTGATTTTCAGAGCAAATGGCCTGCAAATGAAAATCTCACTTAATACAAACATGCTTCCAAATGTTTTAGACATGTTACCAATTTTAGTTCAAATTCAATATTTTAATAATTGTGTTATGAATACTAGTACTAAAGCATCAATTATAAATCAGTATTAGGTTCTATGCTGAAAATACGGTGCATATACAGGCCAGATATTCTTGAAAAATGACAAAACAGTAGAGCTCATGCTTGAATAGTTTAAGATCTTCTGGGAAAAATAAAACTGATAAATTAAAATTTGCATACATTTATGAAAGTCCCTATGGAGGTTTTGCCCATTAATGGGCTTTAAAAAAAGACAGCATACTTCTTGTAATAATAATATTTGGTGGTGTACAGTGAAATTTTTCTTTTAGGGTTTCCTTTTTTAATATTTTTTTTAATTTTACTGTAAGTTTTGGGATACACGTGCAGAACGCGGAGGTTTGTTACATAGGTATACGTGTGCCATGGTGGTCTGCTGCATCTGTTAACCCATCCTCTAAGTTTCCTCCCCTCGCCTTGGTGTGTGTTGTTCCCCTCCCTGTGTTCATGTGTTATTATTGTTCAACTCCCACTTATGAGTGAAAACATGCGATGTCTGGTTTTCTGTTCCTGTGTTAGTTTGCTGAGGATGATGGCTTCCAGCTTCATCCATGTCCCTGCAAAGGACATGATCTCATTCCTTTTTATGGCTTCATAGTATTCCATGGTGTAAATGTACCACATTTTCTTTATGCAGTCTATCATCGATGAGCATTTGGGTTGGTTCCATGACTTTGCTATTGTAAATAGTGCTACAATAAACACACGTGTGCATGTGTCTTTACAGTAGAATGATTTATATTCCTTTGGGTATATACCCAGTAATGGGATTGCTAGGTCAAACGGTATTTCTGGTTCTACATCCTTGAGGAGTCACCATACTGTCATCCACAATGGTTGAACTAATTTACATTCCCCACCAACAGTGTAACAGCGTTCCTATTTCTCCACAACCTCACCAGCATCTATTACTTCTTGACTTTTTAATAATTGCAGTTTTGACTGGTGTGAGATAGTATCTCACTGTGGTTTTGATTTGCATTTCTCTAATGATCAGTGATGTTGAGCTTTTTATCATGTGTTTGTTGGCCGTGTAAAAATCTTTTGAGAATTGTCTTACAGTGAATTTTTATTTACCTTCCTTTAATTTCCAGAAACTTTCCAAGATTACTTCCCTGATTGTTTTGTTGATATCTTGCTTTACTGAGAATAATATATATGTTTAGAGATATTTTTGTATGCATGTAATATTTCTTTCGATACTTAAACCATCTCTAATTTTAGGATTTACTGATATTGACTCCCTCTAGCTCAACTGTGCTTATAGCAAATTAGAGTAATTCCAATCTCTTCCCATCAACATTCATCAGCTAGCTAAAGGTTATCTCATCTCAGCCTCCTTCACTTTTCCCGATCCTTCTTTTCCAAAGTTGATATCACTAGTTTGTTGCCAGTTTTACTTTTATTTTTTTCAACCTCCAGTTCCCTGGTTGTTTTGTTTGTTTTTGCTAATATTTCCACATATAAGTAAATCAAGATCTATTTTTACTAAAACCATAACTTCTAAATTGAGGTAAATCATAACAGGAATGATTTCAGAAAAATTAACTGGAATTAATGTCTATAAATAATATCCCTCACCTGAATTCATAGCTTCTTAGGCGTTATGTCATCTTAAAAAGTAACTGATTTGATAAACAACATCTACAAAAAAATCCTGCATTGTACTTAATGGTGAGGAACTGGAAGTGTTTTTGCTAGGTTTAGAAACAAGGCCAGGATGCCCTCTCTTACAACTCCTATTCAACATTTTACTGGAAGAAATAGCTGATGTAACATGTGAAAAAGAAGGAAAATGTTTATAGATTGGAAAGGAAGGAAATAAAATGTCTTCATTTGTAGATAACATGGTTGGCTATGGAGAAAATTCCAAAGAAATGTTAAAAAATAAAAATACCACCAAGATCAATAAGGTCAATATGATACAAGGTTAATATATGAAATAAATTTCTTTCCTATATTCCATAAACAAACATTTCAGAATTTTAAAAAAGAATGACACAATCACAATAGCACCAAAAACTTTTTCATTAGCACCAAAAAATGAATTACTTATGTATAAATATATACAGAGTCTATATGTAGAAATCTACAGAACATGATAAAAGACTAAAAGAAGATCTAAATAAATGGAGAAATATTCCATATTCATGCATTGGAAGATTCAATATTGTTTGATGTCAACTGAATATATAGATTCAAAATAAAAGCAATAAAAATAAAAATTGTATTTAGTAGCTCTCAGCAAATTGATTCTAAAGTCTATGTTGAAAAGAAAAAGACCTAAAATAGGCAAGATAATACTGAAGAGAAAAAAAGTTTGAAGACTCATGCTACCTGGTTTTAATATTTAGTATAAAGCTACCATAATCAAGACAGCATGGTATTGGTTAAAATAAGATACACAGATCAGCAGAAGAGAAGAGAGAGTCTAAAAGTAGCACACACAAATACAGTCAGCTATCTTTAAAAAGGGGGAAAAGACAATTCAATGGAAAAAGAATTATATTTTTAACAAATGATGCTGAAGCAGTTATACATCTGTATGCAAAAAACAACCTAACAACAAACCTTATACATGTCACAATCAACTCAGAACAGATCACAGATCTAACTGTAAAATATAAAGCTATAAACATTCTAGAATAAAATACCTGAGAAAAATCTGCGTGAACACGAGTTTGGTTATGCTTTTAGCTTTAATACCAAAAGCACAATTTGTGAAAGAAAAGTTTGATGTTGGGCTTTATTAAAACTAAAGTGCCTGTTCTGCAAAAGACAAGTTAAGAAAATGGAAACACAAGCCACAAACCAGGAAAAAATGTTTGCACAGCAAAAATCTGATAAAGGACTGCTATTCAGGATATACAAATACTTCTTAAAAGTCAACACTAAAAAAACAAACATCCTAATTTAAAAGTGGGCAAAAGATCTGAATAGACATCTTACCCAACATGATATACAGATGACAAATAAGCACATGAAAATACACTCTAAAAATTTGTTATTAAGGAAGTGCAAATTAAAACAACAACCAGATATGCACTTATTAGAATGGCTAATATCCAGAAAACCAAAAACACAAATTGCTGATGATATGGAACAACAGGAAATCTCATTCATTGCTGATAGTAATGTAAAATGATACAGTCACTTTGGAAGACCCAGCTTGGCAGTTTCTAACAAAGGTAAACATAGTATTATCATTTGACCCAGCAGTCATGCTTCTGGGTATTTACTGAATGTTTTTTAAACACATGACCACACAAAAACCTACAGGTAAATGTTTATAGTGGCTATATTCATAATAGCCAAATTTGGAATCAATTAAAATGTTCTTCATTAGGCAAATAAACACACTATTATATTTCCATGCAACAGAATATTATTCAACAATAAAAAGTAAGGAATTATCAAACCACATAAGCACATAGCTAAGTCTTAAAGTACATATTGTTAAGTGAAATAAACCAGGCTGGGCAGGGCACTCACACCTGTAATCCCAGCACTTTGGGAGGCCAAGGTGGGTGAATCATGAGGTCAGGAGTTCGAGACCAGCCTGGCCAACATGGTGAAACCCCATCTCTACTAAAGATACAAAAAATTAGCCGGGCATGGTGGCATGTGCCTGCAATCCCAGCTACTCTGGAGGCTGAGGCAGAAGAATTGCTTGAACCCAGGAAGCAGAGGTTGTAGTGAGCTGAGATCACACCACTGCAACTCCAACTTGGGCAACAGGGTGAGACTCCATCTCAAAAATAAATAAATAAATAAATAAACAGGCTGAAAAGGCCATGGCTTCATACCGCATTATTTAGTTTACATGACATTTTGAAAAAGGCAAAATTATAGAGATAGTTAATGGATCAGTGGTGTCCAGAGTTTCAACATAGGGTGAGAGTGGTAAAGCACAGGACACTGTTTAGCGTACAGAAAATCTTCTATATTATACTGTAATTTTTGATACATAATACTATGTATTTGTCAAAACCAATTGAACTATTAAACATAAAAATTGTTCCTTGGTATATGCAAATTTGAAAAAAATCAATTATTTAAAGGTCAAAGGCATACCTGGATAGAATGCAGAATTTGACAAAAGGATCTAACTATATTACAAGCTCTCCGAGGGTGGGGAGGATGGGAGCACTGAAGTAAGGAAGTGCTAAAGCAAAGCAAAACAAAACAAACCTAAACCTCAAAATATCCTAAAACCCTCAGTGATGGGGATATGTCGGGGACAAAGAAACCAACTGAAGGAGTTCTCAACAAAAGCTATAGCAATTTGAGCAACAGAAAAAAATACAGTAGTATTGTATTATAACTCAAAGTATAAATAACTATGAATTCATACTAACAATAAATGATATGTAAATAAATAAATGGGAAAAATAGATAAGTATTCTGGTCAGAAGAAGTCCAAATAGCTTATGTGGATACTCTGCCCTCAGTGAGATGGGGCATAACTCCTTGTTTTTTCAGTATGGGCTGTGCATAGGGACCTCTTTCCAAAGACTGCCATATGTGATCCTTAATACTGAGTGTCAGCTTGATTGAATTGAAGGATGCAGGGTGTTGATTCCTGTGTGTCTGTGGGGTATTACCAAAGGAGATTAGCATTTGAGTCAGTAGGCTGGGGAAGGTAGACCCACCCTTAATCTGGGGGACAACATCTAATAAACTGCCAGCGAATATAAAGCAGGCAGGGAAACATGAAAGGAGAGATGGGCCTAGCATGCCAGCCTACATCTTTCTCCCGTGCTGGATGCTTCCTGGCCTCGAACACTGGACTCCAAGTTCTTCAGTTTGGGGACTCGGACTGGCTCTCCTTGTTCCTCAGCTCGGCACAGCCTATTGTGGGACCTTGTGATCGTGTAATCTAATACTTAATAAACTCCCCTTTATATATATGTATATCTATCCTATTAGTTGTGTCCCTCTAAGAGAACACTGACCAATACACCATATGAAAATTGAAAAAAAAATAGAGTAACTTTGCAGTGGAGAAATTTGACAAACACTACCCCAGCCAAGTAATCAAAGTAAAAATCAACAGCGATATGCCTTGTTGATAATATGTCATTAAAATGGTGTGATGAAAATGGTCCTTTTCCACTGTGGTCTTTTCCAGAACACATAACCTCAGTCTAATCACAAGAGAAACATCAGTCAAATCCCAGTTGAGGGTCATTCTATAAAATACCTAACAAGTACTTCTTAGAACTATCACGGTCATCAATAACACGAAGACCAGCAAAACTGTCACAGCCAAGAGGAGCCTATAGAGACATGACAACCAAATGTAATATATTATTGTGGTTGGGATCCTGGAACAGAAAGAGGATACTAGAGAAAAACTAAGGAAATCTGAATAAAGTGTGGGCTTTGGTTAATAATAGATCAATATTGACTCATTAATTGTAAAAATGTACCATATTAACGAAAAATGTTAATAGGAGAAATTTGATGTGGGCTGTATAGAAGTCTCTGTACTATCTTAGTAATTTTTTGGTAAATCTAAAACTGTTTAAAAATTAAAAGCGTATTAAAAATAAATTTAAAATGTGATTGATAATTGCAGTAGTATAATTATGCAGCTGATGCTATAATTAAACTAATAAGAATATAACTAGATTCATGTGTACTGATATGGAAGCAAGTCAAGGACACATTATGTAAAAAAAAAAAAGCAAATTGCAAAAACATTGCATTGTTGTGACCCACTTTATGCAAAAATGTGAACACATATGCATACACCCAAATATTTGAAGAGGTACACACTAAAGTGTGGTTAAAGATAGCGATAACATTGAGGGTTGTAGAAAATGGGGTGAATGTGGGCATAGACCTTTTTTCTATACATTTCTCTTATTTGAATATTTTACAATAAACATGTATTTGCAGATACTTATGTTATTTATTATATAAAATACTTTTCTTAGATGTATTTTAACTTCTTTTTGCTACCAAGCCTGCCTTAATCCATTATTCTGTTTCATTAATGTAACATCAAGTGTCTTCTCCAATGCTTCTTTTTGCTAGGCATGTAAACAAGAATACATTTCTCCCAGGTTAAAGAGGAAAATAAGAAAACAAAACAAAACGAAAAAAGCTTACCCCGTATTTTTTTTCTGCCAGATTTCCTGAAGGTGTTGTCTATCATCATTATTTCTACTTCCCTATGTAGTTTTCTCTGTCAGTTCACTGCAGGCTGTCTTCCGCCTTTACCTCTCTACTCAGTCTAGTGTATGGCAACCTTCCTGACAGTGTGGTGGAGAGGGTAAAGCTCTGGGCAGATTTGGGCTCTGTGTCTGAGAACTTGCATATTTTACTTTACTTTCCTAATCTCAATTTCTTTACGTCTAAAACGAGGACAGTATCCTTGTTGCTAACTTCTAGTATAGAAACTGATACATAATATATTTTAATAAATATTGATCAGATGATCTAAAAAGCAACCCCATCATAGCATCATGGCAAAGATGTAATCCCTCATCATCTTTTCTCTAGATTCTGGCAGTGGTCTATTAGTGTTACAGATGAACTAACCTCCCTAAAGAGTCTCAGTGTGTCTGCCCTCACAACCCTTCAAATCTCTGTCAACACAATATCCAGTGGGCCCATTGAAGCCTAAAAAGTGTGCATGTCTCCTCTCCTCAGAACCTTCCAGAGCTTACCACTGCACAAGAATTTGAGTTTGTGTAGCGTTTGTATGGGCATGTGTATACGTGTGTGTGAGAGAGAATGTGTATTTGTGGAGGTAATCCTAGGAATCACCAACACTGGAGTGGAAAAATATGGCAGGGAAGAAAGCAAGCCAATAAAAGGTTTGTTATCAAGCCGTGTACTGCTGTGGGCACCAGGTGCCTAGGCTCAGTAGGAAACTCAGAAGGATAGGGTGAATATGACCCAGAGTCATTCCAACCAAGGTTCCAAGAAGCTGAAAATTTGGTCCACACCATCTGCCAGTTATTGGTTGATGGCTGCTTTGGGGAAGGAAATGGAAGGAATGCATTAGTTTCTAGCATGCCCAATCTACTTTATCTTTAAGCCTGGCAAACTGTAGCAGCCAAAGAGAGCGCTCAGTTGAAGAGCTGTTAATAGGGAGCATACCCAAGAATGGTGAAAGCCAAGGAAATATGGATGGGTTGCTGACAGCATCTGCAAAAATGTCTTTTTTTCAAATATCTCATGTATTTGTATTTCCTTTCTAACCCCATGCATCATTTACGGTTCTTTAGGAAACAGAAGGCATATTCAAAGGGGATAATTAAAGAGAATTTAAAAAAATGGCTATTTATTAATATGTAAGCAGTTTTCAAGAAGAATTTCACGTTACAAGAAAGCTAGATGGACTAAAGCTATTTCTGTTGCCTAAAGAAGCAAGGATAAGGAACAGAGACTTGAACTTTTAGATGTGGCCTTAAGTAGCAGAAATCAGGCACTGCTGAGCTATGCCTCAGCAGGGAAGGATCCGAGAAATCACACTCAGATTGATCTCTCCTCCAACCTCTGATCTGCTGTCTTTGTCTTTTATTGGTCAAAGCAACACAAAGCCAGAGTATAGAAAGTGAAGCAGGACTTAGGAGTCAGTGGCCAGAGCGCAAAGCTCACTGAAGGGTGAGAAGCAGAGCCAGAGGAGCAGGTGGAGAATATTCAGCATGACTAGGGCAACGCAACTTGCATGAAAGCCTGACTTTTGTCCCTCTGTTTCCTGCACTATCCCCCACAAATAGAACAGTGCCTCACATAGTAACACATAGTCAGTACTAAATAGATATTTGTTGAATGTTTCAGTCCGTTCACAATACTTGTGCTATTCATTGTAAAGTATTCCAGGATTGCACTTTGTTTAACTTTTGCCTTCTGAAAAGTGCAAACTGATATCTCAATATTGTGAATGAATGCCCTGAAAATGCTGAAGTGCTTCATCATAGGGGAGTGTCACGGCTTCTAATAATCATGATGTAAAGATTGGTTTTAAAAAAATGCCATCTTCTCTTGTAACTCAGTATTTCCATTTCCTCTTCTAAATGAAGCAATAAAAATGGTTTTCCTAAGTTGCTAAAGTCCTACTTTGAAAATTGTTTGGCTTCCATGAACACAAAATAATTCCATTTGATAAGGCATATTTTATTAGTATTTACCATTACTGTTAACGAAAGGCATATGTATGAGATTGGCTGGTGCTGATATTGGATGACCATATATCAGAAAAAAATATATTAAATTACACTTTATCATTTCTATATTTCTAACTTGGGAGAATATTTCTGTCAGTCAGTGATTCAGGATCCTGTATTTAATTAGTTGTTAAACATTTATTACAATTTTGGATTTTGTCTTTTTTTATTGAAATAGTTTAACAAACATGATTCATTGAAAATAATATTCTCATCCCATGTTAAAAATAGTTTTCTAATTTTATTTTTTATACTCAACTTTTTTTTACCTTATATTCATCAAAAAAAAAATAGAAGTGAATGTATCTCCCCAAAATTCATTTCTACCTGGGCTCTGTGAATGTGACTTTATTTGAAAACAGAACATTTTCAAATATAATAAAGTTAAGATGAATTTACACTGGATTGCTAAAGATCTGAAATCCAATATGACTGATGTTCTTATAAGAAGAGGGAAATTTGGAGACAAACACAGGCACACAGAAGAGATGCGTGTATAGATGGAGACAGAGGTTGGAGTTAGGTTGCCACTGGCAAGAGTACCAAAGATTGCTGGCAACCATCAAAATCTAGGGCAGGAGCATGAGTTAGACTTTCCCTCAGAGCCCTCAGAAGAAACCAATCCTATCCACACCTTCATTTCAAATGTTCAGACTCCAGAACCACAAAAGAATAAATATCTGTTGTTTGAAGTCACAATGTTTGTTACAGTAGCCCAAGTAAATATATACAGAATAAAACACAGTACCAGATCCATTCTCATCCACCAGGAAAAATTTTTTGGAATATTAATTCTGGAAATGAAGAGTTGATTGCCTTTTTTTTTTTTTTGAGATGGAGTCTTGCTCTTGTCACCCAGGCTGGAGTGCAATGGCACAATCTCGGCTCACGGCAACCTCCGCCTCATGGGTTCAAGTGATTCTCTTGCTTCAGCCTCCCGAGTAGCTGGGATTACAGGTGTGCACCACCACGCTTGGCTAATTTTTGTATTTTTAGTAGAAACAGGGTTTCACCATGTTGGCCAGGCTGGTCTCGAACTCCTGACCTCCAGTGATCCGCCCCCCCTTCGGCCTCCCAAAGTGCTGGGATTACAGGCGTGAGCCACCGTGCCCAGCCGATTGCCACTTTTGGAGTATCAAGAGTCGGCCTTTATTAGCAAGTATTTCTATCTTCCAATTTGGGTTGAGCAAAATTAGAACTGACAACGGACCAGATGCTTCTATTACCAGTATTTCAACCTCCAGAGGATCTGAGTAACAGTTTTCAAGTAACTCTCATCATAGCCCTAGCTTACTTAAACTCTAAAATGAAAGAATAGAAATAGACTCAGGATGCCAAAAAGTCATATATTTTTCTGATTTAAACTCATCGAACTGAAATTTAAAATAAAAATTATCTTGAAAACCTGCTACATAGCAAACACTGTGTTTGGGAATACAACATTGAGTAAGACAATTTCCCGGACTTCAAGGAGTTCGAAGTATGACTGTAATATACAATGAAATATACAGTGAAAAGGGAAACATGAGGCTACAGAAATAAAATGAGGCATATCATGTTCCGCTATATGCTGAAGGCATTTTCAAGTCATTGAGGAGTTTGAAGTTGGGAAGCAACAGGATAAAATTTGTCATTTAGAAAACAGCACGGGGTAGAGTGGAAGGTAGTTTGGGCAGATGCAAGCCTGGAATGACTGGGAGATCAGCTAGGCCATTATAGCTGACATTCTGAGAAAAAGGTGAGGTGGCTTCACATAGAGAGTTAGCAATGAAAAAATGAAAGTGAAAAAATGGACGGATTAAAAGGATTGTTTCAATGGCTAATCAGCAAAGTTTGGGGATTTAATTGGCGGTAGAGATGGGAAGGAAAGACAGCGGGGAGGGAAAGGCAGATTCCAGTTAGTGGAAGTTAGTGGCGTCACGGTGCAGTTTTCTCCAGGCCGGACGCCCGAGATGAAGGGCAGGGCCCAGGTACACAATGGAGAGGCAGGAACAATGGGCTACATTCAAGAAAACAGATTTTCTGTTATTTACATTCAAATTATGTATATATCCACCCACTCACAAACACGCTTTTTTATTCTTTCAAATGGATTAGCCTACTTCTCTCTATTTATGAACAGCATTTGGTTGATTTAGCTCATTATTTAGCTAAACTAAGTTCAGTCAACTTTCAAAAACAGCAAAAACAGGCCAAAGTGGGAGGATCACTTGAGGCCAGGAGTTTGAGACCAGCCTAGGCAATATAGTGAGATCCCTGTTTCTACAAAAACAAAACAACAACAATAAGTATCCATGTGTGGTGGCATGCATCTGTAATCCCAGCTACTCTTAAGAGGCTGAGGACAGAGGATGGCTTGAGCCCAGGTGTTCAAGGCTGCAGTGAGCTATGCTCTCACCACTGCATTCCAGCCTGGGTGACAAAGAGAGACCCTGTCTCAAAAAAAAAAAAAAAAAGGCAAAAGTTTTTTTGATATTACACAGCTAGATATTTTCAAAACATAATTAAAAAAAGAAAAGAAATAATTTGAGGTAATTGTAAGAGACATAATTTTAAGTAAATTTTAAAAATCTACATGAATAGTCCTTGCTCTCATTAGATGGTGCATATTTAACTGAACTTTGCAGGTGATGGCAGAGACACATGTTAATAATAAACATGATGACTTGAAGTAGTAACTCAATTTATTATTTTAAGATATATTAAAGTTAAGTGCGATAAATTTATTTAAATGAAAAGAAAAAAGTCATATTTTTCATGGAAATACTAAGTAAATAAAAAGTACAAACATTGTTCCAGAAATAAAACTGCAGACCTTTAATGATCTCACTCAAGGCCTCAGCTTGGCTCTCAGTTCTAAAGTCTTTTCGTTCTAAGTGTTTGTTCTAACACTGGATCCCTGTGTGTTTTACTCCAAATCCAGATCCCAGGGTGCAAACTGCATATAATCAAAAGGGAAAATACCAATAGCTATGACTAAATTAGAGAAACAACTGGCACGGAAGAGTGTGAGTCAGAGCTACTAGTTTTCTAGAAGGTATTTTTTTTAATTCAAAAATTGAAGTATGGACAGGTGTATTCCATGAAGCAGTGGGGCAACAGTAACTTCAATGTAACCACATGCTCTGCACAATGAATACTTCAAAGTTTCCAAGATAAGTCTGCAGAAAACAGGAAATGGATTCTTCACACTGCAATTTTTTATTTCTAAAGTTACATTCTTTTAACTTTTCAGACTGTTACTACAGTGTGTACCACATTCTGAGTGTTTCCTAGAAAACTAATAAAGTTGAGATCATCTGAATTGCTTTTCTATTTTTCTATTTCTTTGCACACTGGTATGAATCATACTTCTCTAAGCAAATACGTTCCTTAATGTATTACTTTTCTTATTTTGAAAACTCTAAAACTACCTACTCTAATTTATAGTATCACAGAACTTTACTCTATGTTTATTATACATTTACCCCAATTCTATGACTTTTATTCTACATACAGCCCTCATCGGATTTTCACTGTCTTTCTTATCATCTGTGTGGGCATTAGTCACTAGACTAGAAACTTCTTGGGGTAAAAAAAAATCCCAATATTCCTAATTATATCAGCTAGCCTCCGGCATCATACATGAGATAGGTATTTTATCTGTTGTTTGAAACTGGCAGAGCTTTATAAAACCATATAATCACTCACTGGTTTGGCATTCTACATGCGATATTTATCAATCATTATGAAGTGCAAGACACAATACAAAGTGTATATTCAATCTTATACAGAGCATTTGGGGACATCTATGTTGCAAAATTGAGAGTTCTATTTATTTGGATTTGAGAATGATAATGTGAAGTGTACGCCGTTTTAAAGTCACACTTGTTCCAGCACTGGACAGCACCACGTTTTGCCTCCCGTGTTTCCAGATCAGGTTTTGCAACCAAATGAGTTCAAGCTGTGTCAAGTTTTGTTGCATAATGCAATATTTTAAAATCTTCTAGCTTTAAGAGCTGGTATTCTGGTTTTATTGTTGTTGCTGTTCTTTCAGAATTTTAAACTGTGGAACACATTGTCAGACAAACAGCGATCCAAAGAAGGAAGAGATAGGCATTTCAGGAAAATGACATAAAGCGTAAGAAAATAGAGATAAGGAAAAAAAGAAAAGAAAAGAAATACTTCAGAAAAGACATGTAACCCAGAGAGCTGGGAGTGTAGATCTTGAAAAGGGGTCAAGTGCATTACAGCGGGAGCAAGCCATCAGGGTTGAATTATAGGAGATATATGCTTTGCTCCTATTATTTTTCCGGCTTTATTGAGACAAAATTGACAAATAGAAGTTGTATATGTTTAAGGTATACAACATAATGAGATAATATGTTTATGTGTTGTGAAGTGATTACCACAATCAAGCTAATTAAAACACCCATCACCTCACATAGTTACTGGATTTTTGTGTGTGGTGAGAACACTTGAGATCTACTCTTGGCAAATTTCAACTATACAACACAGTGTCACTAACTATAGTCACCAGACTGTACATTACATCACTCCAGCCTATTAATCTTATAACTGGAAGTTTATATCCTTTGGCCGATTTCTCCCCATTTTCCCAACTTCCTAGCCCCTGGCAAACACCATTCTACTCTCTGCCTCTGTGAATTCGACTTCTTTAGCTTCCACATATAAGTGAGACCAAACAGTATTTGTCTTTCTGTGTCTACCTTATTTCACCTAGCATAATATTCTCCAGGTTTATCCATGTTGTCACAAGTGGCAAGATGTCCTCTTTTTCATAGCCAATATTGTACTGTATGTATACCACATTTTCGTCACCCATTCATCTGTTAGCAGATACTTTAGTCTGTTTCCTATCTTGGCTATTATGAATAATACTGCGGTGAACATGGGAGTGCAGATATCTCTTCAAGATACTGATATATTTTCCTCTGCATATATACCAAGAAGTGAGATTGCTGGATCATATGGTAGTTCACTTTTTATTTACTTACTTGTTTTTAAGGAACCTCCATATGGTTTTCCATGATGACCATACCGAATTAAATTCTCACCAATAGTGTACAAAGATTCCTCTTTCTCCATGCCCTTGCCAATGCTTGCTATCTCTTGTCTCTTTTTAAATAATAGGCATCCTAACATGTGTGAAATGATATCTCATTATGGTTTTCATTTGAATTTCCATGATGGTTTGTGATATTAAGCATTTTTTCATGTACCTATTGGCCATTTTTATGTTTTCTTTAGAAAAATGTCATTCCAGTCCTTTGCCCATTTTTAGTCAGGTTTTTTTTTTTTTTTTTGCTATTGAGTTGTAGTTTCATATATGATTTGGATATTAACCCCTTAACAGACATCTGGTTTGCAAATATTTTATTTCACTCCCTGGGTTGTCTTTTCATTTGACTTTTTTTTTTTTTTTTTGCCTCTTCCAGAGCAATTAAATACACTATTAGCCATGCTAGCCCTTACTTATTCATGACTCCCTACCTCTAGACAGAAAACTCTGAGGAACAACTAGTCCCTATATCTTGCTGCTTACTAGATGTGCATGTTCTACAGACACTAAATTCAATTTGTCTAACCATATTCATCCATTAATTTAACAAGCCATTATTAGCCAATGTATAAGACATTGGAGGTTCAATGGTGAAAGTCATACCAATTGAATTTTTGGTAAAATTACTTCAATAATGTCAGACATTACAAAATTACAAACTGAAGCATACTCTGATGGAAGGAATGAATGTCCTTCTCAGAGGGTATGTAAGAAGCAAGCTTTCCCACATCTGGTGGGGCTGATGTTCCCTGAGGAAGTGATAGCTGATCTGGGATATGAGGGTGAAAAGGAAAGGAAGGAAGGCTATCAGAATGGGAACGAGCATGTGCAAAACCCCTGTGGCAAGGCAGAGTGGGAGGCATCACAGAAAGTGAAAGAAACCTGTGTGGAAAGAAAGCCAAGGAGCCACTGCTTGTATATGAAACCATCATTGTTAACCCTCTAGAAGCCTTCTGTCTGCTCCTCCAGTCACAGCCCCCTTTCTTCCACTACAGGAATAGTAACTACACTGTTCAAATATTTATGGCAATAATTCCTTATTATATTAATTACCACTCTTAAGAATTTCCTTTTAAGTGTATATAAATGGAACCATAAAGCATATAGTCTTCGTGTATGATTTTACCTACAGTACATTTTGTTTTTCCAATTTGTTTATATTCTTGAGTCACATATTTCATTCATTTTGGATGCTCGATAGGATTCTTTGTATGAATATACAATAATTCATGAACCTAATGCTTTGATGATGAAATTTTTGATGTTTCTGTATTTCTAGTGATCACAAATCATATATGATTAAACATCCAGACACACATATGCACGTCATTTCTCTAGAACAGCAAGAAATATATATATATGAATGTGAACATATGCAAACACAAGTTCATGCATAATACTAATATAAAATTATGTACTTTTCTATCTCCTTTCACATATTTTCTGTTTGTGTCTCTCTTTTCATCATTATTGATGGTTTCTTCTTCCCTCTCTTCCATTTAATGATCTCTCTGCATCTTATCCATTGAATTCTTAATTTAGGCTATTTCACATATTACATTGTTTTAGTTCTAGAATTTCTATTACTTTCTTTTCTGAAAAATCTGCCTGACAGATCTCTTAGTCTATATAAACATAATCTAACACAATTTTCTATTATGATGGAAATATTCTATAAATCGGTACTGCACAATAAAGTATTAACCAACCACATGTAGCTATTCAGCTCTTGAAACATGGCTAATTAAAGAATTGAACTTCTATTTTTATATATTTATTTATAAATATTTTAAAGTTAACATTTCTAGCAACTTTTATATTAGATAGAAGTTCTCCTATGATTCCATTTTCACCATCCACTTACCCTTAAAAGAAAAAAAAAAAAACCTAACTCACTCAGGGCAGGCATGGTGGCTCATGCCTGTAATCACAGCACTTTGGGAGGCCGAGGCAGGAGGGTTGCTTGACTCAGGAGTTTGAGACCAGCCTGGGCAACAAAGTAAAACCCCATCTCTAATAATAATAATAACTATAATAATAATAATTAGCTTGGAGTACTGGCATACGCCTATGCTCCCAGCTACTAGGGAGGCTGAGATGGGAGGATCACTTGAGCCCGAGAGGTAAAGGCTGCAGTGAACCATATCATGCCAATGCACCCTGACCTGGGCAACAGAACGAGACCCTCTCTCAAAAAACACACACACAAAAAAACATGCTCAATCGGAAAAATTTGAAAAAAAAATAGACAATCATAATCAATTAAGACTCAATTGTCAACATTCATATTTAGTGTATAAATTATATACACTAAATGAGATTGTGTACATACCTATCCATATCTACACATGCACATAATATAAACAAAATAAATTTTAGTAATTTTGGTTTATATATTTTATAGCCTATTTTTTCAAACAATATTTATAAAAGAATTTTATGGCATTAAATAGTGTCTAAAATCATCGACTGTAATGATTATGTAAAATTTCACTCTTTGGTTCTATAATAATATTCTCTTATTGCTCAACATTTAGACTACTATTTTGATACTGTTGCTAACATGATTATCTCTAGCTGATTTCTTAGGATTATTGAGATTAAAGTAGGATTGCTGGAATAAAATATCCAAATATTAAAACATTTTTGGTATTTATCGTCAAATTGTTTTTCAGAAAAGTTATACCAGCTTAAGTTGTCATTAGAGTACGATAAGAATGCAGTGTGAATTTAAGTCCTGTTTCTCCTCTACCTTTTCCTGTCTCCTCTTTTTCTGTATCACCATATGACATTTGTCATAGTCCTGTTCTCCTTCAATATCTTTATTCCATAACCTCTGTTTTAAAGGTTCCCTCTCCCTATTCCATATTCAGCTCTCCTGTCTTAAACACTAAATCTCACATCCATATTTCCAATCTGTCATGTCTTCCAAGATCAAGTCCCACTTTTCCAATATGTCTGCTATATATGTGTGTGCTTGTCCCTACTGACTCTCATCACATCTAGAGCTGAATTTTTAACATTATCTCTGCCCCCAGCCTATCCTAATAACTCAACTCCCAATGTGTTCAGATTTTCCTTTTCTGTAAGCAATCCCATTGTCACTTGAACACAAAACCCCCACTCTGTCTCTTTTCCTTTATCTCACGAATGCCGACAGTCATCAAGAATGATTAAGTTTTCATTTCCAATATGAATCCAAGGCATGTCTTATCTTGCATACTGCTGCTTCCATGCTAGAACAGGCCTTTATCACCATGGCAATTTTCTTTTAAACACTGTTCCTGCATTTAGCTTTCCTTCCATTAATCTATTCTACTCAATGCTTCTAAACTTATCTACTCAATTTATCATTTTGAGGGTACCACTGTCTTCGTCAAAAGTCTTCAATGTCCCCTGTTGTCTTTTAAGCAACCCCAAGTTGCATAATTCGTCATTTATCCATTTGTCCCGCCAGCCAGCCATTCAAAATTTATTGAGTGCCTACATGATTTTTTTTCCTTTGGAGAAATGCCATTCAGCTACTGGAGCTACTTGGGCCTTGCTTACAAAGGGCGTGAAGTGAAGTGCCTGGGAGTTTATATCCCCTTAAGGTTTCCACTAACCAGTGACTGAAAGATACTGACAAAAGACCCAGATCCATAGTCTGGAATAGCTCTGAAGCTTAGTTTACGCTCCAAAGTTTCCCTGTGGAATCAGGCTAAAGGCTGTTCTTGGGCTTTGCATGGCGATCACACACTTGCCTGACTTCCTTCTCTTTCTTGCCCTACTTCACTAGTTGCCTTATTTATCTACCCTGGAGCTCTTCCTTAATAAATTATTTTCACATGAATTCTTCTCTTAGGTTCTGTTTCTGGAAAATCCAAAGAAAACCACTTTTGTTAAAAACCAAAGACATGATCACTACTGAGAATGAACTCATGCTGAGTAGAAAAAATAGACACGCAAGCCAGCAATTTAGATTTTAATATGCTATCTACCATAATAGTGGGATTTGCAAAGTCCTGTGAAATGAAGGAAGAATAAATACCTACCTCAGGTAAGGGAAATCAGACTGGAAAGTCTTCACCTAAAGTAATGTCTGATCTTAAATTTGGAGAAGATTTTATTTAGGCAGAAATAGGTAAACTAGTTATAACAAATAGTGTGGGAAAAAATTTAATGTTATAAGAACATGAAATTCTTCAGGAACTACAAATAACTCAATGTATTATTATCAGAGACAATATTTGATACAAGGGAGGGGGAGGGAACTGATTCGAATAGGTGAGTAAGATGGCAGAAATGCGAATTCAAAACATTCTCTGAGTGTTGAAAAAAGAGCTCATCTAATTTATCTGTCCAAGATGGCAAACAATATGGAGAACCAGGAGGGCGATGCCTTCAATCATAGAGTTGTAGCTGCCGTTCTGGCAGCATTGAGGAGGACTGCACGTGGAAGTTGCAAGCAGGGCTAGTCTGAAGAAAGAATAATCAGAAATCAAATACCACGGTGAGCACAAAGGGCTGAGAAGAGAGACAATGTGAGATACGAGAAGAAGAAATTGGTGGTAGTTGGTGATTGATTGGGTCTGTGGTAAGATTCTAGGCTTTGGATCACCCTGCCAGTCATCAAATCCAATAGATTTTTTTTTTTTTACTTACTTTATCAAGATAGCAGCATTTTCCTTCCTTCTTCAGCTTCCTGTTCGATTGTTTTGCTAGCTTTTGTACATTTTCCAAATTATCCATATTGACAATACATTATTCTTTTATTTGTAAAGTGGGGTAGGTGGTAAAAATGAAACAATAGCATATAAACAACTTACTAAAAATTATTGAGTTAATCAGAAAAAGCATGTTGGTAATTAATATACATACGAAAAAAGTCCAACCTCAATCATAACTTTTTAAAAAATGTCAATAGAAACAATAAGAATATCAGATTAACAAAAATTTTAGTTGTAAAACATTCAATTTTGGCAAAGATAAAGGAAAGAAACATGCTAATGCACTACCTGCGAGACTATAATAGTTCCAAATGTTTGAAGAGCCATTACGAATATCTGGCAAATTAAAACACTCACTTCCTTTCATCCAGCAATGGCACCACTAACAATTTACACTAAGAATCAATCTAGATGAATATATATGAAGATACTTATTACAGTATTATTTATAATAGCAAAAAAATCCATTAATATAAACTTATTAGCTACACTACAAAGTGACCGTTCCATGGAATATTATGCAGATGTTATAAAGGATATGTTAATATAAATGTGGTCAATAAGTATTGCATTACAAAAAGAAGAGTAGAAATTGAGTTTGTAGAGAATAATTTCATCACCATATAATGAGAATATATATACACTGAAAATTTCTGAAAGGATCCACCCAAAACTGCTAACATTATTTACCACTGGGGCTTGAAAATGATAGAGATTTGCTCTTGTCATTTATTTTTTGCCCCAGGAACAACAGTAATTTGGCCATAAAATTAGTGAAAAGAAAGAGGCATTAACAAGATAACTGAGGGACGGTGTCGAGTTTTTATATGTTTGTGGAAGGAGGAAATGAGAAATTAAAACTTTATATAATTCTGTTGAAATAAAATAAAAATAAAATCCTTATAGTCACAACTCTAAGAAAGGAAAGGTACTTACAGACAGGAGAATAGAGGCTAATCCCACATCCTATAAGTGTCAAACCAAGGACTAGGATTCAGCTCTCCTGACCCTTGCCCCAGCGCTCTTTCTATGATCCTAAGCAACAGTATATCTATGCCTAGAAAATCAAGCCAACTGAGGTGGAAAAGATCTCAGCCATTATTTCTGTCTTCTCTGAATATACAGGATTGATTATGACTTAATAAATAAATAAGAAATATTGAAGGGTTGTCCATGGGACACTAAAGTTCCACTGTATTCTGAACCAGAATTTCTTAATTCAATAGCATTGCTCTAAAAGGATGCTTTCTCAAGCACTGAAAAATATGGTTCCATTTATGTCCCTAATTTAAGGGAAGAGACATTTTGAATTGGAGGCAAATAATCTATGTTGTAACACTTCAAAGCTTGGTCAGGAAGCTTATGCCAAATGCCTTATGTGTACTTGTGATTTTTGTATTCTGACCCTGAATGTATTTCACACATAAGCTGACATGTCTCCAATAATTTTCCTCCTAAGTACGGTATAAATGAAATATTAGCACATATTATCTCAGCACCCCACCAACTGATCAGTTTGTTGCTATAAAGTGCAAATGCCCAATCACATAAAATTCTAAGCAGTGCTCTACTGAAAATGAGAAGGCATCACTAGAATGTGAGTGAAAAGAATATTATGTGCTTCCCTTTTCTATATGTTAAATTGCTTCACATTGAAAAAATAAATTCACTCTGGGATACTGAGGCGGGCAGATCATAAGGTCAAGAGATTGAGACCATCCTGGCCAACATGGTGAAACCCTGTCTCTACTAAAAATACAAAAATTAGCTGGGCATGGTGACGTACACCTGTAGTTCCAGCTACTCGGGAGGCTGAGGCAGGAGAATCGCTTGAACCCAGGACGCAGAGGTTGCAGTGAGCCGAGATCATAAATAGGCTGCACTCCAGCCTGGTGACACAGAGAGCCTCCCTCTCAAAAAAATTCAAAAGATGAAATAAATAAAAAATAAGTTAAATAATATACTAATCAAAAATTTGTAAATTACTTTATCCATCTACTTCTAGGAAATTACAGAGAACAAATTTCATTATTTTAGCATAACAGGGATGGATTTACTTTTGTAATTTTCAATATATTAACAATAGATTTTTTTCCTAGTGTTGTTTAGGATACTTCCTGCAATACTTCATTCAAGTTATCAGTGATTTTTACTATGTATTGTAAATGATACCTAGCCAACATATATAAATATTTGCTGAATTCAAGATCACTAAGTCAAGAAACTGGGGTAAATAAAATGGAAACAGGACATCCGTGAATATTTAGGGATATAATCTCGCAATTGCATGTTTCTGCTGGCTTTTCATAACATAATAAACCTTGTTTTTTCTTCTAATTTAAAAAATGCTATCAATAATAAAAATGCTAATTATACAGAATCAACATTTTTATGCATATATCAATTCTTACAAATGTTCTAATTTCAGTTTAGTAAATTGATATGTAAATATACTTGTAAGACAGAAAATGTTGTAAGAAGATTAATTTGAGGTTATAAGTAGACTAGTGAATTAAAATTTCCATTTCCTATGCTGCAGAGCACTTTTAATGCAATTTGGAGGGAGAACATTAGTGCTCAGCATTTATAATTTATCATTTGACATTTGGACTAAAAATTAGAAGTGTATAGAAGAATTACATATATTTTTTAAATTTCCAATACTGCACATGCTACATGATAATGCAGGATTTTACAAACAGATTAGTGTAATTCAGTGGTTAATCACAAATATTTCAAAAAGGAGCTACATTGTGGACCTTATATTCCCCTCATAGTTGCTTCAGGAAGGGATCTCATTTGTCAATCCTTCTCAGCACTGGGTTCTATTCAGTTCTTAACTGAAAATAGGAAAAAATGCCACCCTATACTGAAGCATATCAACACAACTGGAAACATTATGCATAATTTTCAATAGATGAGGGTATACATTTACAAAGTATTCACAAAAAGATATTTTTGGCCAAAATTTGGTTGAATTTGTCAAAAGGAAGTACATCTCTGATCTACTTTTTTAGAATTTTCTGGGTTTCAAGGTCTTAAACAGAGGTGTGTATGTATGTGTGTGCGTGTGTGTGTACGGAAATGTACCGTGTTCATAAAAATGTCACTGCTGGTGTTTCCAAAATGAAGCTACTAAAAAATAGAGAACTGGTATAATCTAGAGAGGGAGAGGAATCAATAATGCAGAGCGCGCTTGGAAAATAAAACTATGGAAAAGAGGCCACAGTATGGACCAGAAGCAATTACCTGATCACTAAAAAAGAGAGAAGAGAAAGAAAAAGACACAGGAAAACAGAGTCAGAGAGGCAGAAAGAGAAAAATCAAAGAGTATATTTGGCACTGTAGAGAGTAAAAGAATGAGAGATTTTTCTCCTTTCTGTTCATGGGTTATGAAATTGAGGTTTTCCATATAATTAAGAAAGGATGGATCTTGGTGAAGGGCATATTGTCATCTATGAGAGAACTGCGGGAAGTGTAGAGAAGATTAGAGATGGGTGACATTGCTGCTTTGGGGTAATTGCTCTAAAACTTCTACCATTCAGTCACGCAGATGAGGTGAACAGGTATTTGGGGACATGTTTGACACTTGATCACATGTAACGATAATATATATTACATTTAGAACAATTTATATCATAATTTATGTGTGAAGCAGGATGTAGCTCAACAACGAATATTCAGAAACTTTACCTAAAAGCCAATTCATAAGTTATCCTAAAATTGTTGTTAACCTGGTGGGCATATTTTCTAGGGATTTCAAGTGAGCAAAAATTGTCAAGAAATAAAATCCGTCAGGAGTACTGACTGCTTTGCCTATGAGTCGTAGACACACTTAAGAGGTATTTAACATTTTAGTTAGAGCTATAAATGATCTTTGCTTTAAAATTTAAAAATGTGTTTTCTTTAAACATTGGTTTCATTTTCTTAGGCATTTATTCAAATATACAAATGTGTGAATGTATGTGATTTTTAGACTGTATAATACTTTGAAATTCTTAAATAAATATTTGCTAATAATACATTTCCTTATGGAAGAATTTGAGGATTCCTTTTGCTCTCAGTATTGACTACTGTCATTGTAGAAGTTCTGATAGTATGATAATTATATGAAGACTCTGAGTTGAAATGCATCATCCTAAGGCAATGAAAGCATATTTTCTTGTTCTTGTTTTATCATATTTATGTATAACAGAAATGGAAAGACTAAAAGATTTCATTATCACAATTTTGGAGGGCAGAGAAAATACCAACAATCTGCATTTCCGGGCTAAGTTTAAGCTACTTAGAAGCCAAACCTTCTCATTATTCAGCTGGCATATCACATTCAGCAAGAGAATGTTTCAGTTTTTTCATAGTGATGTTTAACTTTAAATAAGAGATTATATAATTAATGCTAAAATTGCCTGTCACTATTATACTCCTTAAGGTTTTCTATTCTTTCTTAGCTTAAGTCCTGACTTTTATTTTCATTGTTGTCATTGTTATTTTTCTTTTCATAGAAATGTACTACTTAGCTCTATAATCTTTTGTTTGACATTAAGGGAAAAAGATTTTTGACAAAGCAAAAATATGCTTGAATAAGTTTGTGGTATTCTGTACAGGTTTAACCTTATACAGTTGGATTTTTTACATTTTTAATAATAATGATGATTACATAAACTTTATCCAAAAATTATTATAATTATTGAGATTAATTTTTAATCAATTACAAAGTTTTTAAATAAATGTTATTTGAAGTGTTTATAAGATCAGAAAACAAATGAAAATATTAATGGTTATAAATCAATAATAATTGCTTATAGTGTAAATGAAACCATTTGTTAATTTCTCGAAATTTATTGCATATTTGATTCTACTTTCCAGGCAATATTCCCATGTAAGTCTGTCTTCATTTTAATAAACTTATATCCAGAGGCGCGGTTCCAAGATGGCTGAATAGGAACAGCTCCAGTCTACAGCTCCCAGTGTTAGCGACGCAGAAGACAGGTGATTTCCGCATTTCCAACTGAGCTTTGAAGAGGGTAGTGGTTCTCCCAGCATGGATTTTGAGATCTGAGAACGGACAGACTGCCTCCTCAAGTGGGTCCCTGACCCCCGAGTAGCCTAACGGGGAGGCACCCCCCAGTACTAGGGGCAGACTGACACCTCACATGGGCAGGTAACCCTCTGAGTTGAAACCTCCAGAGGAACAATCAGACAGCAACATTTGCTGTTCAGCAATATTCGCTGTTCTGCAGACTCCGCGGCTGATACCCAGGCAAACAGGGCCCGGAGTGGACCTCAAGCAAAATCCAACAGACCTGCAGCTGAGGGTCCTGACAGTTAGAAGGAAAACTAACAAACAGAAAGGACATCCACACCAAAACCCCATCTGTACGTCACCATCATCAAAGACCAAAGGTAGATAAAACCACAAAGATGGGGAAAAAACAGAACAGAAAAACTGAAAATTCTAAAAATCAGAGCGCCTCTCCTCCTCCAAAGGAACGCAGCTCCTCACCAGCAATGGAACAAAGCTGGACGGATAATGACTTTGACGAGTTGAGAGAAGAAGGCTTCAGATGATCAAACTTCTCTGAGCTAAAGGAGGAAGTTCGAACCCATCACAAAGAAGTTAAAAACCTTGATAAAAGATTAGACGAATGGCTAACTAGAATAACGAATGCAGAGAAGTCCTTAAAGGACCTGATGGAGCTGAAAACCATGGCACGAGAACTATGTGACGAATGCACAAGCTTCAGTAGCCGATTCGATCAGCTGGAAGAAAGGGTATCAGTGATTGAAGATCAAATGAATGAAATGAAGCAAGAAGAGAAGTTTAGAGAAAAAAGAATAAAAAGAAACGAAGATAGCCTCCAAGAAATATGGGACTATGTGAAAAGACCAAATCTACGTCTGATTGGTATACCTGAAAGTGACGGGGAGAATGGAACCAAGTTGGAAAACACTCTGCAGGATATTATCCAGGAGAACTTCCCCAATCTAGCAAGGCAGGCCAACATTCAAATTAGGAAACACAGAAAACCCCACAAAGATAATACTCGAGAAGAGCAACTCCAAGACACATAATTGTCAGATTCACCAAAGTTGAAATGAAGGAAAAAATGTTAAGGGCAGCCAGAGAGAAAGGTCGGGTTACCCACAAAGGGAAGCCCATCAGACTAACAGCTGATCTCTCAGCATAAACTCTACAAGCCAGAAGAGAGTGGGGGCCAATATTCAACGTTCTTAAAGAAAAGAATTTTCAACCCAGAATTTCATATCCAGCCAAAAGAAGCTTCGTAAGTGAAGGAGAAATAAAATACTATACACACAAGCAAATGCTGAGAGCTTTTGTCACCACCAGGCCTGCCCTAAAAGAGCTCCTGAAGGAAGCACTACACATGGAAAGGAACAACCGGTACCAGCCACTACAAAAACATGCCAAATTGTTAAGGCAATCGATGCTAGGAAGAAACTGCATCAACTAACGAGCAAAATAACCAGCTAACATCATAATGACAGGATCAATTTCACACATAACAATATTAACCTTAAATGTAAATGGGCTAAATGCTCCAATTAAAAGACACAGACTGGCAAATTGGATAAAGAGTCAAGACTCATCAGTGTGCTGTATTCAGGAGACCCATCCCACATGCAGAGACACACATAGGCTCAAAATAAAGGGATGGAGGAAGATCTACTAAGCAAATGGAAAACAAAAAAAGGCAGAGGTTGCAATCCTTGTCTCTGATAAAACAGACTTTAAACCAACAAAGATCAAAAGAGACAAAGAAGGCCATTACATAATGGTAAAGGGATCAATTCAACAAGAAGAGCTAACTATCCTAAATATATATGCAACAACAGGAGCACCCAGATTCATAAAGCAACTCCTTAGAGACCGACAAAGAGACTGAGACTCCCACACAATAATAATGGGAGACTTTAACACCCCACTGTCAACATTAGACAGATCAACGAGACAGAAAGTTAACAAGGATATCCAGGAATTGAATTCAGCTCTGCACCAAGCAGACCCAATAGACATCTACAGAACTCTCCACCCCAAATCAACAGAATATACATTCTTCCCAGCACCACACCACACCCACCTATTCCAAAATTGACCACATAGTTGGAAGTAAAGCACTCCTCAGCAAATGTAAAATAGCAGAAATTATAACAAACTGTCTCTCACAGTGCAATCAAACTAGAACTCAGGATTAAGAAACTCACTCAAAACTGCTCAACTACATGGAAACTGAACAACCTGCTCCTGAATGACTACTGGGTACATAACGAAATGAAGGCAGAAATAAAGATGTTCTTTGAAACCAATGAGAACAAAGACACAACATACCAGAATCTCTGGGACACATTTAAAGCAGTGTGTAGAGGGAAATTTATAGCACTAAATGCCCAGAAGAGAAAGCAGGAAAAATCTAAAATTGACACCCTAACATCACAATTAAAAGAACCAGAGAAGCAAGAGCAAACACATTCAAAAGCTAGCAGAAGGCAAGAAATAACTAAGATCAGAGCAGAACTGAAGCAGATAGAGATACAAAAAACCCTTCAAAAAATCAATGAATCCAGGAGCTGGTTTTTTGAAAAGATCATCAAAATTGATCGACTGCTTGCAAGAGTAATAAAGAAGAAAAGAGAGAAGAATCAAATAGATGCAATACAAAATGATAAAGGGAATATCACCACCCATCCCACAGAAATACAAACTACCATCAGAGAATACTATAAACACCTCTATGCAAATAAACTAGAAAATACAGAAGAAATGGATAAATTCCTCGACACATACACCCTCCCAAGACTAAACCAGGAAGAAGTTGAATCTCTGAATAGACCAATAACAGGAGCTGAAATTGTGGCAATAATTAATAGCTTACCAACCTAGAAAAGTCCAGGACCAGACGGATTCACAGCCGAATTCTACCAGAGGTACAAGGAGAAGCTGGTACCATTCCTTCTGAAACTATTCCAATCAATAGAAAAAGAGGGAATCCTCCCTAACTCATTTTATGAAGCCAGCATCATTCTGATACCAAAGCCAGGCAGAGACACAACCAAAAAAGAGAATTTTAGACCAATATCCCTGAAGAACATCAATGCAAAAATCCTCAATAAAATACTGGCAAACCGAATACAGCAGCACATCAAAAAGCTTATCCACCATGATCAAGTGGGCTTCATCCCTGGGATGCAAGGCTGGTTCAACATACACAAATCAATAAACGTAATCCAGCATATAAACAGAACCAAAGACAAAAACCACATGATTATCTCAATAGATGCAGAAAAGGCCTTTGGCAAAATTCAACAGCCCTTCATGCAAAAAACTCTCAATAAATTAGGTATTGATGGGACACATCTCAAAATAATAAGAGCTATTTATGACAAACCCACAGCCAATATCCAACTGAATAGGCAAAAACTGGAAGCATTCCCTTTGAAAACTGGCACAAGACAGGGATGCCCTCTCTCACCACTCCTATTCAACATAGTGTTGGAAGTTCTGGCCAGGGCAATCAGGCAGGAGAAAGAAATAAAGGGTATTCAATTAAGAAAAGAGGAAGTCAAATTGTCCCTGTTTGCAGATGACATGATTGTATATCCAGAAAACCCCATCGTCTCAGCCCAAAATCTCCTTAAGCTGATAAATAAATTCAGCAAAGCCTCAGGATACAAAATCAATGTGCAAAAATCACAAGCATTCTTATACACCAATAACAGACAAACAGTCAAATCATGAGTGAACTCCCATTCACAATTGCTTCAAAGAGAATAAAATACCTAGGAATCCAACTTACAAGGGATGTGAAGGCCCTCTTCAAGGAGAACTACAAACCACTGCTCAACAAAATAAAACAGGACACAAACAAATGAAAGAACATTCCATGCTCATGGATAGGAAGAATCAATATTGTGAAAATGGCCATACTGCCCAAGGTAATTTATAGATTCAATGCCATCCCCATCAAGCTACCAGTGACTTTCTTCACAGAATTGGAAAAAACTACTTTAAAGTTCATATGGAACCAAAAAAGAGGCCGCATTGCCAAGTCAATCCTAAGCCAAAAGAACAAAGCTGGAGGCATCACGCTACCTGACTTCAAACTATACTACAAGGCTACAGTAACCAAAACAGCATGGTACTGGTACCAAAACAGAGATACAGACCAATGGAACAGAACAGAGCCCTCAGAAATAATACCATACATCTACAACTATCTGATCTTTGACAAACCTGACAAAAACAAGAAATGGGGAAAGGATTCCCTATTTAACAAACGGTGCTCGGAAAACTGGCTTGCCATATGGAGAAAGCTGAAACTGGATCCCTCCCTTACACCTTATACAAAAATTAATTCAAGATGGATTGAAGACTTAAATGTTAGACCTAAAACCATAAAAACCCTAGAAGAAAACTAGGCAATACCATTCAGGACATAGGCATGGGCAAGGACTTCATGTCTAAAACACCAAAAGCAATGGCAACAAAAGCCAAAATTGACAAATGGGATCTAATTAAACCAAAGAGCTTCTGCACAGCAAAAGAAACTACCATCAGAGTGAACAGGCAACCTACAGAATGGGAGAAAATTTTTGCAATCTACTCATCTGACAAAGGGCTAATATCCAGAATCTACAAAGAACTGAAACAAATTTACAAGAAAAAAAACCAAACAACCCTATCAAAAAGTGGGTGAAGGATATGAACAGAGACTTCTCAAAAGAAGACATTTATGCAGCCAACAGACACATGAAAAAAATGCTCATCATCACTGGCCATCAGAGAAATGCAAATCAAAACCACAATGAGATACCATCTCACACCAGTTAGAATGGCGATCATTAAAAAGTCAGGAAACAACAGGTGCTGGAGAGGATGTGGAGAAATAGGAACACTTTTACACTGTTGGTGGGAATGTAAACTAGTTCAACCATTGTGGAAGACAGTGTGGCAATTCCTCAGGGATCTAGAACTAGAAATAACATTTGACCCAGCCATCCCATTACTGGGTATATACCCAAAGGAATATAAATCATGCTGCTATAAAGACACATGGACACATATGTTTATTGCGGCACTATTCACAATAGCAAAGACTTGGAAGCAACCCAAATGTCCATCAACGATAGAATGGATTGAGAAAATGTGGCACGTATACACCATGGAATACTATGCAGCCATAAAAAAGGATGAGTTCATGTCCTTTGTAGGGACATGGATGAAGCTGGAAACCATCATTCTCAGCAAACTATCGCAAGGACAAAAAACCAAACACCGCATATTCTCACTCATAGGTGGGAACTGAACAATGAGAACACTTGGACACAGGAAGGGGAACATCACACACCGGGGCCTGTTGTGGGGTCGGGGGAGGGGGGAGGGATAGCATTAGGAGATACACCTAATGTAAATGACGAGTTAATGGGTGCAGGCCACCAACATGGCACATGTATACATATGTAACAAACCTGCACATTGTGCACATGTACCCTAGAACTTAAAGTATAATAAAAATATATATATAAAAAAATTGTATCCAGAAAAATAATACAACTTAATTTGAATATACAAAAATTTCAAATAATGACTCATATATGCTCAGTAAGTTTAATGTCTTGACTTTAATCACATCAAAGACTTCTTATATTAATATAATTTTGTACATATGCAAGGGTTTCACTTCTGTATGTAATCAAGAACTCAGCTAAGCTGTTTATCCTCTCCATGTTCTTCCAGAACATTCTGCCTTAACGATCTAATTTATGGTTACTTCCTACTCCATTTTTTAATTTCACCATTACTATGCATCTCATTTACATTTTATTTCCTGGGTCTTTCCTCCTTTCTCAAAAACTACCCAGAGAGCATGACAGCAGCCTTTTCTTGACTTCCACACCTTACACACACAGGCACACACACACACTCTTATTTTCACAAATATGTGAATAGGGGAACAAGTATTGCTTCATTTTATATTATTCTTGACAGATGAAACTGGGCACCTGTTTGCTGTATATCATAGGCTTGGCCAACATCAGGTAGATGCTGCCCAGATGTCCTTTCTTCACCTAGAAACATGGAGCCATACTGGCCACCTCACTTTCCTCACACCCTCAACCTAATTGTCCCCAGGTCCCAATCAGCAGTTGAATCCATTTCCCTTCCTTCATTTTCCTTTCTGCTACCCAGGCATTTGTCCTCTTGGAGAGCAAGATGAAGCCTTCCTGCCTCATGCTTAATCTGCTCCAGTGGCATTAGCCTACACTCATTCCTCAGAGAGAACAGATCCTTCCTAACTCAGAATTTCACAAAAGGCACCTACCCAGGAGTCCTCGCCACTCTATTCCGCCCCATGTCCCTTCAAATTCAATAGCCATAGGTCTTAGTCTAGAGGTTACACCTCTGGGACAATGTACCTGAAGCCCTAGACAAGGAGTTTTATTTGCCATCACACATTCTATGTTTTTCTACATGACATTTATACAAATAATTTTCGTTTAAATAATTTTTAATATTTTAGTCCCTCTCCTCTTAACACGTAAACTCCTAAAAATCAGTGTGTTGCTCACTACTGATTTCCAGCACCTAGCACAGTCCTTAGCATATGGCTGGAACTCACTGAATTTCAGCTTTATAAAGAAATGAATTGATGGATGTTGTACGCATGTGTGAGGAGCCATGTGGAATGTAAATGGCAGGATACCTATGTGTAAAGTTGTCAGAATCAAGGAAATGGCGCTAAACTGGGAGCCGGAAAGCTAATCCATACGGATGTCAAGGAGACGAGGCTTGAGACACAGAGCAGTGAGCAATGTGAGGGATCCAAAGACTAGGGAAGTCCCACAGGAATACAAGAGATGATTCAAAGAACCCTTGGCTGTCCTGAAACACTGCTTTGATTCGTGGGCTACAGGGGCTGAAGACAAGTGCATGCAAAAGTGCTTTCTCTAAATGTCTCACCAGCTTGTGTTTTGAATGTATGATTCCAGAACTATATATCACCCATCTCTCAGTGCTGTTCAGTTCTTTTCATCCTGCTGAATCTTTTCTGCATCTCTATTTAGATGATTTCTCATTCTTTCCATCTGAGACTGAACTAATGGCACAAAGATGGTTATTTCCGTGTAAGGATGTTACTAAGAAGAGTATATAGGGTCTAGTTAGCAAAAACAGACCACAGAATTTTTTTTAAAGTCTGCCCAGCATTTAAGAAGATATCAGCCTGTTCTCCAAGTGTCCAGTCCTATCTCTTATGTCTGCCAGGCTTTAGCCTTTTTCTTTTTCTAAGGATAAGCTCTCACTTTTCAAATTCTGTGTGACATTCTTAAGGCCACATACATGAACACATTTTCATCTATTCCATTTCGCAGTCCTGAAGCAGTAACATGACTACCTGTTGTGGCAAAAAGGCTGCTCCTTGGTCTGATCTGCATCTTCCAGGGAACTTGCTTGGCAGCCTGCGATCCATCAAATTTTCCCCTTAGTAAATCTCAGAAAAAGATCACCCATAAGCTTAGTACAGGAGTATTCTGAAGTTTGACTAGTATTTTAGAGTGCTGTAGATCCTAAGATGAAAGCAGTAAGAAAGTTGAAAGAATAGTATTATTTATTCAACAGGCATGCTAGAAATCTCAGAGCTTCCCTAGTCACTATTCTCTGTCCTATGCATGTAACATAAAACTCTGCAAAATTAGAACTGAGTTCTCTGTAAAGACATTCAGAAATAAACAAGACCAGCCTTGAAGGGAAGGCCTTGTAATCCGTGGTTTATTCTCCTTTTCTCGTTATGGCTGATGGCAGATTAGAGTAGGTGCTCAGCCACGGATTCACTGAAATAATGCTTTAAAGTATACTAATTCATAGAAATCCTCCGCACTTTCAATTACAATGAAACTATCCATCCATTCCTCTAAAATTTGTGAGTATTAATCATTCTATGTTTCTAGCTTTTATTCTGCATTTGTGATCCCTTTGTACTACTTTTTCTGTTAGGATACAGTCAAGAAAACTGAAACCATGGTAGTAGGTAGGTATTTTAAAGACAGAATTGGATACCAGATGCTAGAAGGCTCTAGAAGTACTTGAGCAGGAGTAATTGTAGACATCAGTTTACCTTAAATGGGCAGAATTCAGATAGATAACAACAACAACAAAAAAGAGACTGTGGATGTTATTCATAGTGGGCTAATTTGTGTGGGAAAAAGAAGTAGGTATAAATCAATATATTCTAGTATCTGTGAGATAACAAATATGAGAAATTTTTTTCTAGGCTAGTTGGGTAAAGTTTAAAAGTGTTGTGCTTTATCCTCTAGACAACTGAGAGTAGTTGCCGTATTTAAGAAAGATAAATAAACTGTTCTGTGTGCAGGGAAGATAGAAATGGAAGACATTGGAAGCAGAGAGAAGTTAAAGGAGAATGTTCACATTATCCTAAAGTGTTAAGAACCTGAATGAAACTCATTGCAAAATCATTGCCAGGGAATACAGTGCAGGGACTGACTCTAGTAGTGGATGAGGACAACTCACAGAGAGAAATCTGACAATCCATGTTTAGCAGAGGGAAGGAAGCCAGGAATAGTTATTAATAAGTCCAAGACTTCAGTTTTGTTTTTTTGTTTTGTTTTAACTCCCAGCAAGCTAAACTTGACAATAATGTAGCTCAATTTCTCCCTACCTCATTTTCTTAATCTCTATAATCTTGCCCCAGAAAAGCCGTTTACACCCTAGCTCAGAAAATTCTGTATTAATTTGTCTTTATAAGATTGTAGGCCGGGCGCGGTGGCTCACGCCTGTAATCCCAGCACTTTGGGAGGCCGAGGTGGGCGGATCACGAGGTCAGGAGATCGAGACCACGGTGAAACCCCATCTCTACTAAAAATACAAAAAAATTAGCCGGGCGCAGTGGCGGGCGCCTGTAGTCCCAGCTACTCGGGAGGCTGAGGCAGGAGAATAGTGTGAACCCGGGAGGCGGAGCTTGCAGTGAGCCGAGATCGCGCCACTGCACTCCAGCCTGGGCGACAGAGCGAGACTCCGTCTCAAAAAAAAAAAAAAAAAAAAAAGATTGTAAAATTTTCAAAACTGTCTATTCATGATAATTAGAGAAATACAAATCAAGACCACAATGAGATGCAATCTTACACCAGGCAGAATGGCTATTACTAAAAAGTCAAAAAAATAACAGATGCTGGCGAAGTTGTGAAGAAAAAGGAATGCTTATACACTGTTGGTGGGAGTGTAAATTATTTCATCTATTGTGGAAGACAGTGTGGCAATTCCTCAAAAACCTAAAGACAGAAATAGCATTTGACCCAGCAATCCCATTACTGGGTATATACTCAAAGGAATATAAATCATTCTATTATAAAGACACATGCATGCATATGTTCACTGCAGCACTATTCACAATAGCAAAGACATAGAACCAACCAAAATGGCAATCAGTGGCACACTGGATCAAGAAAATGTGGTACATATACACCATGGAATACTATGAAGCCATGAAAAAGAACAGAGATCATGTCTTTTGCAGGGACATGGACGGAGCTAGAGGCCATTATCCTTAGCAAACTAACACAGGAACAGAAAACCAAACACCGCATGTTCTCACTTATAAGTAGGAGCTAAATGATGAGAACTCACATGGACACATAAGAGAGGAACAACACACACTGGGGACTTTCAGAGAGTGGAGACAGGGAGATGGGAGATCATCAGGAAAAATAACTAATGGGTGCTAGACTTAATACCTGGATGATGAAATAATCTGTACCATCAAAATACTGTCGTCATCTTAAAAGTAAATAGCACTATTTTATTTAATAGTTTATATTTTGGAATCCTAACCAGATATTTTTTCCTTAAATTTCAAGCACTGCATTACTTCCAAAGACATGCTATGGGTATGTGGAAATTATATCAAACATGAGTAAATTTTGTTGACCAAGACTATAGAAATAACAATACCATCATATAAAGATATGAATACAGACATTGTTGGTTGGTGAAAATTACCCCCAAATGTCCAATGCCGTGAGTATACTTTGAATAGCTACTTAGTTTGGTTTTTATTAACATTATATGAAGGTTATTTCTAAGCCTGCAGACATAATTCATAGAATATACTACTCCGATATTTGAGAATGTACTACTTAAATATTTGGATATATTTATTCCAAATATATCTCCACTGTGATTTTTTAGAAGATGCAATTGCCATCACAGTAAGATATTGCTGATTCAGGTGAAATTTTTAATTAACTAGAAAAATCAAAGAATGCAATTCTTTTTCAAGATTTCTTCAAATAAAGAAACAAGCAAGATTAGGCTGTGGTGCTGTGAATAACACCAAGAAGTATGGAGTCGGGCAAGCCTCAGGTTCAGTCACAGTTCTACTGTTAAGCAGATAATAATTCTAAGGGTGCGTTTTTGTGTCTTAGGCTTGTGGAGACCTATGGTAGCATTCCACAGATCAACATTGAGCCTACCCCACGACTATTCAACTTGCCCATTATTTGGGTAGCTTTCATATAACCAGTTAGAAAGAAAACATCTATGAAAACTACTAAAGAATTATATGTTTTAATTAAGGGTACCGAACATGGTCAAGTTAGAGAACAATACAGTAGAAACCTTCTATTCAAATATAATTGAGACCAGTTTTTTGATAGTTAATCTAAAAAATGAGTTAAGGAGGAGGATCACAGGGTTAAAAAAAACCACAAATGTAAATTAATTGGCCAATATTTTGATATAAGCCCAGGACCCTTTGATTATCACTTTATTAACTGGAGTTTCTATACATTGTCTTCTTTGTATAAATTATTATCATAACAAGTCAATTAGAATTCCAAATTTTTATTTGTTTAAAGTAGAACAAAAATTTAAAGTAACAGAAGTGCAAAAACCTTTTAGCTTATTAAAATTTTGTTATTATTCTAATTTTATCATTTTTTCTTAAAATTTTTACATTGCTTAGCCCTCACATTAATCAACTTAGCTTTTTCTAATCTTTTCAAGACCCAACATATTTTTACATAAATAACACTGCTCTATTATGACCACATCACTGATTTTATTTATGTCACCAAAGACTAACTTGAATACAACCTAAATAAACTGGCTTGTAAATAAGTTAACATAATGCCAAGTTGAGGCAATGGACATAATAGAAAACACACTGTTATTTTATAGGGAGAATGTACAGTGTCAGTTCATTTAACAAGTTAGTTAAACACAACTCAACTACAACAATGTCAATGAAAAGTAGCAAATTCTGTTTTTGCTCCATGGACTTCACAGCCAGTGAGTCCTGAGGAAGAAGAGATAATTTAAAGAGCTTCATTGGCAGGTGAATCTGTGCTTGGCCTTTTAGCTTAGAGAATGAAGCTCCATATTAAAAGCAGAAGAATAGTGAGGCATCCCATGTGAAGAAAGGAATCAGAACAGACATGCAGGGGCAAAAGTAGCCATGGTCTGCATTCTGGCTCAGGAGGACAGTATGTGTTGAAGAGCAAAGCTTAGAATGGGCTGATGCCTGTAACCTCACCCCATCTCACTGCTTTATCTACTCACAGATTGCCCAGAAAATCGGGCACCCCACAATGAGAACAGGAACTGGGCATCCCAGCTAATCTTCAGCTGGGTGGGTCTCATAGGGTGGTCAGATTTGAAAAAAATAACAATAGGCTTTGAAGAAAAAGACTTGGAGATGAAGCAGAATGCTCCTGCCAAAGCTTTCCTCAATTGACATAAGAGGAACAAGTTTATTTCCCAAATTAATTATAGTATAATTTACCAGGTATCCAAATAAATTTGTTTAGAGACTAAGAGTTTTCCCCTCAAATAATGCCTGACCATAATTTTACATATAATTCTTTTATTCAGCAAATGCTCAATGTATGTTTGTTTTATACCAAACACTTTTTAAGGAATTAGGAATACCATTGTGGATAAAATAGACAATCTTCACTAAATGCTTAGTTATGACAGGAGGCAAACAAATACACAAGAAAGAAAATAATTAAGAAATACAGTTTTATGCCTAATTATATCAGGTGATAGTAAGTGCTGTGTCCCCAAAACACTTACTCATTTTCTCAAACTATTATAAAACAGGGAAGGTGCATAAAGAGTGCTGGACATGGGACTGAAGATTCTGTTTTAAATATGGTTGCCAGGGAAGTCCTCACTGTGTAAGAACATTCCATCAAAGACTTGAAGGAGATGGGGAAGTCATCAAGTGGATGGGAAAAAGAACACTCCCAGTAACAGGACCAGCAAATGCAAAGACCAGAGGAGAAAGACTGCTTTGCTTAAGGGACAGCAAATAGGTCTCCCTGCTACAGCAGAGTAAATACAGTGGAAATGTAGAAGAGTTTTTAGTTGTAAGGCAAGAAGGGGGACCAACCATGGAGAGTCTTAGATGTCATTGTGGAGATTTCCATTTTGCTGGAGGTGAAATGGAAGCCACTGAAGGCACTTGAAATGGAGGCTGATATGGTTCACAGCTTTAATAGTCTGCTGTCTGCTGAGATAAGAATTGACTATAGGACAAAGGGTAGATCTAGGTAGTGAGATGTTACTGCAGTCACCTAGGAAAGAGCTAGGATGATTTGAACTAGAGTGGTAGTAGTAAGAGGTGGTCATATTTTGAAAATATTTTCAAAGTAGACAGGATTTGGTGATGAATTTGGCATGTGATGTGAGTCAAATTTCATAGCCTGAGCCAAGCATCCCTATTTAATTACGTTTAATATAATGGAAAAGGTGGGGGAAAATGGATTAAGAAAAGAAAGAAGTTTGGCATGGGAAACAGTAAGGTGAAGAAACCAGTAGGGATGTTAGATATCTAAATCTGAGTTCAGGAGTTTTGAATGCATAGAAAATTTGATCGTTAGCATGGGGCTAGTATTTGAAACCATGAGACTGGACAAGATCATTTTAGTTTAGTGTATTTCCACAGATTATATTTCAAGCATCATGCTAGATACTTTAACGTTTGGCCATTTTAAAAGCCCCTTGGTAAATTTCACAGGAATGAGGATTTGACTGACCTGTTTTTCTCAGCTGTCTGACCTCAGTAGGATGCATTATTGTATTGTATTTAATTCCCTATAAAATTCCAAAATATCAAAATAAGGCCTGTATTTATTAGCAGGATTTTTCAGATAGAACTATACTACAGATAGAACTATACTACTTAATTTCACAGAAATATCCTTCCCTGGGGTGATGATACTATTATATTACCAGTCATGAAGTCATGCTAACTTGTAGGCAACAACGGAGCTCACATTTTGATCTAAGCTAATTTGCATGAATTACTTAAATTATGAAAATGCACACTTTCAGGGGGCAGACAGATTTTATTAATTCTGAATTATGTCAAACTATCACTTAATAATTCTCAAGGGCCCAACTCTGGCAAAACCAGATGCTGCAGTGTATGTGTTTCCTATTCTCTTCCAACTTTTTTCATCATGGTTCATCAGCAAATGCTATGAAGTCTAATTAATTTAATTAATGGATCTCAGGGCCATTGGACAATGCATTTACATGAATTGCTCTGTGAAGGAGCTCTGTCTTGCTCTCTCGCTCTCTCTGCCCCCCCCCTTTCTCCCCCTCTTTCTCTTTCAAGAGCAAAACATTTTGGTGAGCTCCAGTTAACTGGCTGAACTAAGCAGCGATCTCTCAGGTAATGACGCACTGCTAACAAACCTCAGCATAGACTATAACACTACCACTAAAGCTTCTGTTCATGTTGTTCTAGGGCTAATAAAATGGAATATTGTAATCTAGCTCTGAGGAAATTTGAGATTGTCTCATGTTTTCTCAGTTAAACCAGAAAATAATTAATTATAGGGAAGGGACAAGAATTGCCATGGCAGAGCCAGGCTGAGAAATAATTTCTGTTCATTCTCAATGTATTATCTGCTTTGTCCCTAGAGGCTCCCTTTTGTTACTCTTATATCAAAATCCCACTAAATTTTCCTGCCATCTCAACTCAAAAATCATACCTACAAAAGAGCTAAAGTTTTCATCTTTTTGCTTTTGCAAAAACTCTGTGCCAGCTATGAGAGTATAAGCTTTATAGTTATATATAGATGTTTTTATTTATAATATTTCTCCTGCAAAACAGGATTAGAGAAAGTGAACCAAAAAGAACATGTAATAAGATGAATAATGAATAGAAAAATAAATTGCTCTAAAGACAAAGTAAAGGAAACTATAAAAGGGAGATGACTAGAACTATTTAGCAAGAAGAGACCTCATTCTTTCCATCAAATAGTGTGGTGTAATTTGCACAATGCACCCAATGGTTAATGAACACATATTTGTTGAGGATAGCATTAATAAATAATACAACCAATGAAAAACTAATACAAAAGATTTTTACTCTGCAGGAAGTAACTATTAGGTAGGTATTGTAAATTCTAACTTTAAAAGGTAGAGGAAAATATATATTGATCTGACTCATAAATTCAACAGGAAGACACAGAGTAACAATTACTGCAGGTGAATTTCAGCTCTCAGTCTATCTACCAACCAGTGTCACCAGGAACCTTCTTCAGACGCATGTATCCAACTGCTTATTTATCTTTTGCACCTGAATATCCCTCAGATACCTCCATTTAATTCATCTTCTTCCTCCAAACTAGACAGTATCCAAGCAGATCCAGAGAACTGTGAAGAGCTATTCTAGTCTCCGCCCTCTCCCCTGTTGCTGATCCAGTTAAGAGGGCCAAAGAATGTAGTTGAGGACATCAGCTCTGTATCTAGTAGCATTTAGTTTTAACTTCATCCCTTAACTTAAAATTGGCATGCCCTTCAGTAAGCAATTTAACTCCTCTGAATATGAATTGATAAAAGTAAAAAAAAAAATTTACAAAATTAATTGTAGTGAGGATTAAAATATCATGTTTGGTACATCATGAGCTCTCAATAAACAGTTGTAGTATTGTTATTCAAACTGGTATACACACTATCACTTCTCCTTCCTTTTAGATCTGTTTTTTTTTTCCTTCTGTTCTCACTTCTGAATGTCCCAACCCAATCTCTCTTCCTCTATCACCTTTTTAGGAAATCCATCCCCACGCCACTCACCCCACCACTCCTCACACTCCTTTCTCTCCTACCCTGGCCTCCACCACAGCTCCTCCATCCCCACCTGTAATCCAGCCTCTAAACCACTATCAGGGCTGTGGTTCTGAGGTGCAAATCTCATCATGTTGTACCTTATAACATCTTTGAATGACACCTATTTGTCTCATGATAAATTCTAAACTCCTTAGTTTTATGTGGACCGTGACCATTTTTTATCTGACCCTGTCCGTCGCTCCCTAATTCTCATTTCTCTCCAGCAAATACTCCACCCTTGTACTGAGCAACGTGCCTCTACTTTCATCTCTTCATACTTATATTTTTTCCTTGATCCTTAACTTTGCTCACAATGTTCCTGCCATCTGGAATGGCATTTTCCCTACTGGCCCGGAAAATTTGACTATTCCTTTGTGACGGAATTCAGTTTTCACTTCCCCGTGAGTGACCTTCTTAGGACAAATTGACAGTATCTTATATTGTAGTCCCACAGTCCAATAGGCAGTCTTCAAGTGTCCAATATGACAGTGCACGATATTTGTTTATACGCCTATTTCCCCCACCGGCTTTGAGAATCTTGAGAGGTTGTTGTAACCTTTTGTATCTCCAGTGTCTAGCAGAGCATGCATCTATTTGTGTTTTGAATGAGTGAGTGAATTAATGAATGATGAGAAAGTAATGACCTATGTTTTGTCTCTACCTCTTACATGAGATTATAAATAGACTGATTCAACTGAAGATTCCAGGTCCTATTCCTTTTGCTGTTGTTATCGTATATGTTAGCAAAAAGCTTCATCCTTTCCAAAAATTTCTTCAGTGGTAGCAATAAATTCAGTGTCTTCTGGAAGCAACATTGTGCTCTCTTTCTCTCTCTCTCTCTCTGATTTGCCTATTGCTACTTTGAATAGTATGTGTTTACGACTTTATAATTTGTTACAATACATGTAATAGGAGCCCTGCTATTTCTTCATAAGTGGTTATAAAAAATATTCATACTTGCTTATGTTTTGTGAACATCTATATGTGGTGGAGCACATGTTATTATAATCTTATTTTAAGTGGAAATATAGATTAAAGGATTTTCTCTTACTGTTCTTAATGTAAAGCTTCTAAATTAGATATACAAAAGCGCTCATCTAGAAGCTAATGGAACCACAAGCAAAACACAGAAAAAGGCTTACCAAGAACAAATTATAACAAACGTTAGTTTTATTGCAATAGAATTACTGAATTAGTACATGATGGAACAAAAGATCTATAACAAGTTTAGATGTCAGTAATTTATTGGACATGGATTGTATATACTGTACCCACAAAATTCTATCAAATTGTTTCTATTTCAAGAAATTTTCAGTTTATTCATGTTCAACACAAAAGTTAATTATACATGAAATATAAACTGAATGGAAAACATTGGCATTGTATTTCCTGGCTTTCTGGGAAGAATGTGGGAGTAGGGTTAACACAGAAATGCAAGAGAAAGCTCTTGACTACTCTCCTTGTTCCCAGGATAGGACAAAATACACACGGCCAAGAATGAGAAAAGTAGGACAAAACCCAATGTAGTCAAGAGAGTTATGACCCTGAGGTGTGAGGTAAGATCTGGCCCTGGGAATGTTGACTGACACTGCAATATTTAGTGTCTAGACTGGAATGATTAGATATGAAGTGGGTTAACTTGGAGTCTTTAGAGATGGCGCTATTCCCAGAAAGATAAATGAGATCCAGTCCTAGGACAAAAGGACAAACATCATTGGTCGGAAAAAGAAAAAATGATTGATTTAGAAAAGAGAGAAAGAGAAACCAATGTAGAGGAGAAGAAGAAATCCCAAGGATGGAGACCAAAGGGTTTGCCAGACAGTCTGTTCCTTGGGAATGTGAGTTACACAGCAACCTAGAAGATGATGCTACTTCCAAGCCCATGATTCTGTCTCCATGACTTAGGACACTAGTCACAAAAAAATAGAACACACCTTTCTCTTTCTAGATATCATTGTCAGTTGAAGAACTGCTACTCATGGCCTGCTAGAGTGAAACTCATTGGCTCTAGGAATGAATGAAATTGGACCTGCTGGAGGCTTTTAATTATTATGTGGGCATCAGAACTGATGAGGATTGATGTGGATGTTATTTCAATAAAGTGTTAGAAACAATTCATATATGAAAAATTTACTTTTTCTTAATTTATAAATACACTAATATAGTATTTCAATGTTGTTATTCAAATTAAAGACCATGTCAGTTCTTAGACACAATCTCTCACTGTGTATTAATCGCAATAAGGCATTGCAATAACCACATATATATTTTATATATATATAAATTAATAGACATTACTTTTTGAGCTGTTTTAGGTTTACAGACGGTATTAGTGAAAATTAAAGTGCGTAACCATAGACTCTCTCACCCCACCCCCATTTCTCCTATTTTTAACATCTTATGGTATTTTTAACATTAGCATGTTACATTTGTTACAAGTGATGAGCCAATGTTGATAAATTATTTTTATCTAAAGTTCATAATTATATTAGGGTTCACTCTTTGTGGTGTCCATTTTATGGATTTTAACAGGGTGTAATAAGATGTACCCACCATGACAATGTTACACAGAATAATAGTTTCACTGCCTTAAAAATCCCCTGTGCTCTACCTAGTTATTCCTCCTTTCTTTCCTCCCCAGGAACCCCCGGAAATGACTGATCTTTTTACCGTCTCCACAGTTCTGCCCTTTTCAAAATGTCATATACTTGAAACCACATAGTGTGTAGGCTTTCATATTGGCTTCTTTCACTCAGTAATATGCATTTAAGGTTCTTCCATGCCTTTTTGTGGCTTGATAGCTCTTTTTCTATACAGAACTGATTAATATTCCATTATATGGCTACACCATAGAGTGTTGGTCCATTTGCCTATTGAAAGGTATCTTGGTTGTTTGTTTTGGTAATTATGAATAACACTGCTATAAACATTTGTGTGCATGTTTTATGTGGGCATAAGTTTTCAACTCATTTGGCAAATACCAAGGAGCACAATTATGGAATCATAGGCTAAGAGTGTGCTTAGTTTCATAAGAAACTGCTAAGTTGTCTTCCAAAGTGGATGTTCCATTTTGCATCCCCACTAGCAATGAGTAAGTTATTTCTGCTCATTGTTTTTACCAGCTCTCAGTAGTGTTGGTATTTTGGATTTTGGCCATTATAATAGCTATGCAGTGGCATCTCACTGTTTTAGTTTGCAATTTTCCAATGACATATGATATTGAGCATCTTTTCATGTGCTTATTTACCATTAGTAATATGTTGCCATCAGTAACTTTCCTTTCCCTTTCCATTGCCGGTGAGATCTAGCATTTTTTTTTTTTTTTTTGAGACACAGTCTCGCTCTGTCACGCATGCTGGAGTGTAGTGGTGCAATCTCAGCTCACTGCAACCTCCACCTCCCAGGTTCAAGTGATTCTCCCTGCCTCAGCCTCCTGAGTAGCTAGGATTATAGGCACCCGCCACCACGCCTGGCTAATTTTTTTTTTTTTTTTTTTTAGTAGAGACGGGCTTTCGCCATGTTGGCAGGGCTGGTCTTGAACTCCTAACTTAGATGATCTGCCGTCCTCAGCCTCCCAAAGTGCTGGGATTACAGGCATGAGCCACCACACCTGGCCATATCCAGTATTTCTTAATGGAAACTAAAACTTCACCAGTTACCACATTTTTCCCCATATATTTGTAATAAGTTCCAATGTCTGATAAGGCAAGTGCAACCCTTTGCATTTTTAAAAATTAATCAAGTTATTTATTAAAAATTAATATTCTATGCACATTTTAGAATCAAATATTTTATTAAAATCAATGACCATATTAGATTTATTGGAAAAAATAATGTAATTTAATATTAAGTTATCACATTCATTAACATGATAATTCTCTACTTATTTGGATTTCCTTTAAGATCAATTCCTAAAATTTTCTATATAGATGGTTTTAGGGTTTTTTTTTTTGTAGCTTAACTACAAGATACTTTGTAGTGTCTGAATTTTTATTACAGTTTTACACCTTCAATTCAATTATTGCTGATATGGATGAACTTTTTTTTCAGAATCTATTTTAGATTTAGTGGGTACATATGCAGGTTACATGGGATACTGCTTGATGCTCAGATTTGGAGTACAAATGTATCCATTAACCAGATGGTGAACGTAGCATGCAATACTTTTTCAACCCTTGTCCTTCTCCTTCCATCCCTCATCTAATAGTCTGTTACTTTGTACTGTTTGCTATTATAAATTGGGGGGAAGCCATTATTATTATATATTAGCTTCAGAACAACTAGATTCAAGTCACGAAAACAATTTCGCACAAACAACTTTAGGAAACACTGCTTTGAAAACGGTAATCTGAATTATACCTGAAGCCACAGAAGCCAAATATTTACTAAAGGTTCTTTTAAGAAAAACAAGTTGGCCGGGCACGGTGGCTCATGCCTATAATCCCAGCACTTTGGGAGGCCAAGGTGGGTGGATCACGAGGTCAGGAGATTGAGACCACCCTGGCCAACATGGTGAAACCCTGTCTCTACTAAAATAAAATATAAAAATTAGCGGGCATGGTGGCACGAGCCTGTAGTCCCAGCTACTCAGGAGGCTGACGCAGGGGAATGGCTTGAACCAGGGAGGCGGAGGTTGCAGTGAGCTGAGACTGCACCACTGCACTCCAGCCTGGTGACAGAGCAAGACTTTGTCTCAAAAGAAAAAAAAAAGAAAAAAACAAATTGTATGGAAGGAGGACATCATTAACAGTATATCTCTTCAATAATGGTTTATTTTACTATTCTCATTCTTCTCATTCCTCTCTTACTATGTCCCAAATCTCTTCACAGGCTAAAAGAAACTCTTCAAAATTAATCCTATTCATAAAGAACAGCACTTACTGAGTATTGCATTTTCTTCTTCAAATTCTTCAGCATACATTGGGAATACACCCTGTGGACCATTTTTATGTTTTTAGTTTTGGGTTTTTTTTTTTTTTTTTTGGCTAAAGAAACTGCAAAAAAAGATTTAGAACCTCATTCTATTAGGTTAGTATTTATCTAGTAAACTTCAGCATGAGCAAAATAAAATACATGTTGTTGCTCTGGACTGAACCCCCTCAAAACCATATTTTAAAAATTATAAAAATAAATTAACTGAAATCATGTTTTTAAAAATCTTGTAGATGAAAAGATATGATACATAGTAGGTTTAAGTACCTATTTCAACGGTTCCCAAAGTGGGGCCCTCAGATGCCCAGGTCCAAACTATTTTAACAGGAATACTAACATGGTGACATTTGCTGTAAGGGTGCAAATACAATAGTGGGTAAAAATGCTGGTACTTCAGCACAAACAAAGGCAGTAACACCAAACTAGCCATGGTATTCTTCACTATGCACAGGAAAGGTTTAAAAAGGAAGGGCAGGCTGGGCATGGTGTCCCACGCCTGTGACCCCAGCACTTTGGGAAGCTGAGGCAAGTGGATCACTTGAGGTCAGGAGTTTGAGATCAGCCTGGCCAACATGGTGAAACTCCATCTCTACAAAAAGTACAAAATTTAGCTGGACATGGTGGTTGCATACCTGTAGTCCCAGCTACTTGGAAGGCTGAGGTAGGAGGATTGAGACCAGAAGGTGGAGGCTACCGTGAGCTGTGATCATGCTACTGCACTCCAGCATGGGTGACAGAACAAGGCCCTGTTGGAAAATAAAAAGAATGTCTATGATGAAGCAGTGAAAATTGTACTACATCTTCATCCTTGAATATGTCTTTTTAATATTTCAAGGGATGAAACTGGAAGTACACATGAGCATATCTACAGACTGCCTGAGAAAAAACCCTCGTGTGACTAAGTTGTGAAGTGAATTAACCACTTTAATGGAATACCATTTTTACTTGAAAGCATGACTGACAAACAATGTTATTTCAACTTGGGTTTTTGGGAGACATTTTCTCAAAAAATGAGATTTTGTCAATTAAAGAAAGACAGACCATAATAAAATTCAATAATAAAATTCAAGCTTTTGAACAAAAAATTAGAATTTTAGAAAACTTATATACACCATAGCTTTCCAAAAGTATTCTGATGAGATTGATGGTGATATTGATGAATGTATTTTGATATTGTATAATCAAATGTATCAACATGTAGAAGATCTCGGTGAACCATTATTTTCTAAATGACCAATGCACGATGTTATAATATCATGCAAGGGTAAAAGATCCAAAGTTCAAGAAAAACCAAGTTTTGATGGAGTATCAAAAAAGAAGCCTAGGCAACATGGCAAAACCCTGTCTCTATAAAAAGATACAAAAAATTAGCCAGGTGTGGTGATACACACCTGTAGTCCCAACTACTCTGGAGGCTGAGGTGGGAGGATCACCTGAGTCCCCAGAGACTGAGGCTGCAGTGAGCTGTGATTACACCACTGCATTCCAGCCTGGGCAACAGAGCAAGACCCCATCTAAAAAATATATATATATTATTTTATATATATATATATCTCCACAATAATCTAAAATGGCTATCTGTATGAGATTGGACATTGTTCACATTTTTTCAAGCAAATATCACACAATAAATTGAATGCAGATGAAAACGACATACCAAACATCAAAGAAATTTGCAAAAAACGTTAAGATTGTGCTACTTTGGGTTTAGAAATGTTTTCATAAAAGCATTTATAACAATATGTGATGAGCTTTTAAAGAATAGTTTAAATATTTCTGATTTAATTTCTAGTGATAAATACCAATAGATATAACCTACATAAACCAAAGCTCCTTGGGCCCTCAATATATTTTTAAGAGTATAAAGGAGTCCTGATTCCAAAACTTTGAGAATTGCTGCCTTCCCCTCCACTTACCTTCCTTCCCTAGAATTTCTTCCTTGGAAGAAACATCCCTTTGCCATTCCATATTAACTTACAGAGTTCCATTGAGGCCGGTTTTGCTACCTCCCTCCCATCTTTCCACCTCCCTCTCTTGACACAAAATCCGACCAGCCCGCCCCATTTCCAGTGATTAGCTGTCAAGGTGGGCTAAGCCAAGAAAATCTGGGTTTTCCCTGGGACTAAACCTCTCTTTCTGGGAGATCTGGAATCACAGGGACAAGGTTGGCCACCTTGGGGTAGTCAGAATTCATCTTGCCTAAATGCGGAGAGGTTGGCAAGTTTCTAGAAAGCCAAACTGCTTTCTAGAAAGTCAAAGATAATTATACTTTGTGCCATGACTGTGAGACTGCCCATTTTATTGCACACTTTCTAACATTCTTACCAAACTGATAAATACAAACTGGTACCTAGAAGAAAAAAAGGCCGGGCATGGTGGCTCACACCTGTAATCCCAGCATTTTGGGAGGCCAAAGCAGGTGGATCACCTGAGGTCAGGAGTTTGAGATCAGCCTGGCCAACATGGTGAAACCCCATCTCTACTAAAACTAGAAAAATTAGCCGGCGTGGTGGCAGGCACCTGTAATCCCAGCTACCTGGGAGGCTGAGGCAGGAGAATCGCTTGAACCCAGGAGGCAGATGTTGCAGTGAGCTGAGATCATGCCATTGCACTCCAGCCTGGGTGACAAAAGCAAGACTAAGTCTCAAAAAAAAAAAACAAAAAAAACTTTCCATACAATATAATTTGTTCCATCTCTAGAAACCAATTCAGCAATGAGAACTGAAAGCCACCACTTGGAAGGTTTCAAGTATTCAGCTCTACCTATTGATGTCTAAAGCATTAGTTAAGGTAGAAACACACACACACATAGCCTATGTATTCAGTACCAGGAAACATGACTGACTAGATGGTATAATCATCCAACAGAAAGTGCACAATAACTGAAGCCACTGCAGAGGAGTAAGTTATGACACGGATCTACAATATTGTTGAGTGAAAAAGCAGATTACAAAAAAAATCTGATTTTTCAAGGGAGAGGGAACATATACAAACACAGGAGAAAAGAGATGCACAGATGACTGGAAAAATACAAAATTCTGATACTGGTACCTACTGAGTGGTAGAATTATCGATAATATTTTCTAGTTTTGCCTAAAAATTTTCTAAATTTCTTAAAATAAGAAGGTTTTGTTATCCATATTATAAAATATCCACCACCACCACAGGAAACTTAACCTTCAGCACAAACTCTACAACATGTTCAAAGTTTGTTCAGTTTAATATTTAAGAGACAATCTATTTTGAAAGACATCTAAAATGATGACCAATATTTAAACCTATGCCTTAATATTTTTCAATCATATTTTGTAAATTTTGTAATTTTGATAAGGTTAAGCTTTATATCAATCTTGAAAAGATAAGTTTTCTATTTGTCTTTAAAATATGACCTAAAATATGCCAGTTTTTAAACAGCGAATGGTGCTCAAAAACCGCAATATAAATTCAGGCAGTGTTCCTTACATAGAATGTTTAAGTGCTTCTAACACTGCTGTTTTTCACCAGTTATGAAAACACATTACAATTATCTAAGCATCTAATTATTCAGGTCCCTTGTTTCTCCTCCATTCTATTAGTTTTATAGTAATTTTAAGGCCTGTGAGGATGAAGTTGTCTGTGATGGCTACCACAAAGGTTACCATAAGTGGACAAATTTCAAACAAGTTTATCTCCACTACCATCCCCACCATAAAACTGTCTTGATCAAGGGCAACACATTTCAAGGTTAACCAAGACAACCTCTTTACCTGTCACTGCTCAAGAAAAGGATTTTTTGGTCTTATTTAGAATTAACTTTCTGTATCTATTTTTCTCCATAAATCCACTGAGGCCAATGTGTGGCTCTATCTCAAGCTCCAGCAAGCAAAACTGCCTGCCAGAAGGTTCAGTTTTTGTATCTTTCCAAATGTAGGACACAGCTCTCTTTTGATATGATAGTTTTTTGAAAATTGATACATAAACAACTTCTCGAAAGTTCAGCGAGGCACAGTGGCTCACGCCTGTAATCCCAGCATTTTAGGAGGCCGAGGCAGGTGGATCACGAGGTCAGGAGTTCAAAACCAGCCTGGCCAAGATGGTGAACCCCGTCTCTACTAAAACCACAAAACTTAGCCAGGTGGGGTGGCAGGTGCCTGTAATCCCAGCTACTCGGGAGGCTGAGGCAAGAGAATCGCTTGAACCTGGGTGGCGGAGGTTGCAGTGAGATGAGATGGTGCCACTGCACTCCAGCCTGGGTGACAGAGTGAGAATCCATCGAAAAGAAAAGAAAAGAACAGAACTTCAGATATACAGCAATTGTAATTCTTCTGAAAGCTACTTATGGGACACTACTCTCATACTTTGCTGTTCAATAAATGTGGGGTGGAGAATAAAGTAAACTGACAGAATTACCATATAAAATAAAATTCTAAGTGCTCTGACAACAAAAGAAACTTAAAACACACACACACACACACAAACACAAACACACACGGTTTTCCCTGCTAATCATTTTACAACTAAACAACCAAAGTAGCTAACCCAGAGCCCACAACAGCAGAGTAAAAATTCTAACACTTGGTTAAATAAAAATGCACATATGCCGCTGTGAGCTAAAAAAAAAATGCTTTCAAAGAGAGACAGTAATTACAGCTACTAAGAACATCATTGTAAGCAAACTGAGGCAGAGAAAACAAAGGTGCTGATGAGGAATTGAACCACCTAACCTGCAGAAACCCACTGGATGGTTTCCTAGGTTCCGAGTTGGCATTATCTTTCAGAGTGATTTCTAAAAGAGATCACATAATACTGTTACAAAGGATCTGGAGAAAGGGACCCTTGCTTTATCTCTCTGGTTCTCCAGTCATGCTTTACATTTTCACTTCTTACACTCTCTTTCATATGAAATCAATTTACAGACTTCCATCAAGCCCTTAGAGACCTTTTTGTACTATCCATGACAAGTTCTTGATGTAGCTCTGCACTTTTGACAAATTCTTAGCAGTTAACTTACAAGGTAGTTAAGATTTTTGTTCAAGCACGATATAGCTAGAATAGGGTCATATACTCAATAAAACAAATATTTACCAAGCATTTACTGACTGGAAGATAAAAAGCACAAAGCATAATTATAAAATATTTTCCCCTGCCACCATAAAAAAATGTAAAAAGACTTAAGAGTATATAGCATAACATGACCAAAGTAAAAATAGTGAGGACCAAAGAGGGGAGGAAGGGAAAATATCAACATCAACTGAATATGACCCAGGAGAGCCTTGATGGTCAGACATGTAAAGACAAATTGGGTAGGGTTAAGGGGTGGAGGTCAGGGACGCATCCTACAGGGGAAAAACAGCTGACACAGAAGCCTGAAAGGAAAAGCGGGCAGACACCTGTACGGGACTCTTACCTGCCGCCTTGACTGTACAATGAGCCCTTCCAGAACACAGCAGTGCGCGGCCAGGCCCCGGGGAGAGGGATCGCTCAAACAGCACCAGAGGCTGCATTCCAACTTTTCCTCCGTCAACGAGTGCGTTTTCATTGTTAGTTTCTCCTTAAACACAAACTTAAAAACAACTGGCTTAAATCTACTATCGCATCTTGCGTGATCATGTTTGTGCCTTACAGTGACAGGTTGCAAATGATAGAAATTCAACTCAAACTGTCACAAGAAAAGAAGGAAAGGCTTGTAACTATTTAAACATATTGCTAATTAAAGATATCTGGACAAAGTGACTCAAAAAAAAAAAAAAAATTGGCCGAACACGGGGGAACAGGGAAAACCTGACTGAAGAATGAGGCCTTAAAACTTAAGGGCCTTGGGTCCCGGCGCGGTGGCTCACGCCTGGAATCCCAGCACTTTGGGAGGCAGAGGTGGGTCATTTGAGGTCAGGAGTTCGAGACTAGCTTGGCTAACACGGTGAAACCCCTTCTCTACTAAAAACACAAAAGTTAGCCAGCCTTGGTGGCGGGGCCTGTAATCCAGCTACTGGGGAGGCTGAGGCAGGAGAATCGCTTTAACCCGTGGACTGTCAAGAGACACAGGCTGCAGTGAGCCGAGATCCCGCCACTGCACTCCAGCCTGGGCGACAGAGTGAGACTGTCTCAAAAAAAAAAAAAAAGAAAAGAAAAGAAAACTTTTTTTTTTTTTTGAGAGAAGTCTCCCTCTTGTCTCCTAGGTTTGAGTGCAATGGCTTGATCTCGGCTCACTGCAACCTCCGCCTCCCGGGTTCAAACGATTCTCCTGCCTCTGCCTCCCAAGTAGCTGGGATTAAGGCGCCTGCCACCACGCCCGGCTAATTTTTGTAGTTTTTAGTAGAAACGCGGTTTCACCATGTTGGCCACGCTGGTCTCGAACTCCTGACCTCAGGAGATCCGTCCGCCTCGGCCTCCCAAAGTGCTGGGATTACAGGCGTGCGCCACCGCGCCCAGGCAAAAAACCCGACCATCTTAGAGGCCTTTTCCCTTCCGCGCCTGGGCTCAAACAACGCTGGAGCGCCCTGCCCCGCCCTGTCGCGGTCCCGGGAGCAGTCCCGCTGACTGAGGGCGACCATGAGTCCCAAGAGGTCTCCGGCCGCGGCGGGCTCCCACCTCGGTGCGTAGCGACGGCGGCCAAGAGGGGCCAGCAGCCCCCAAGTCAGCCCCGCGCCAGGAGCCGGACAGACGCGCCCTCCGCCTCCTCCCACCCAAGCCTCGCGCAGTCCCGGGGGCGGGGCCGGCTGAGGGAGAAAGGGGCGGGGACCCGGCGCCTCTACCCGTTGCGCTGCCGTTTGTCTCGGGACTCCCCCCTCCGACCCCGCGCTGCCCTGCGAGGCCGCCGCCGGGCGCCTCACCGTTATGCTGCAGTGGAGCGTGAGCCGCGGCTGCGGCTCCTGGTTCTTGTGGAAGGTAGACGCCGGCAACTTCAGCTTGGCCTTAACCCTGACAGGGACATCTTCCCCTCATCTCCGGCGGGAGGGGCGCGGAAGGGGAGCCGCTGTCATGGCTGCGACCACCCGGCGGGACCGCCCGGGCGAGCCCTCGCGGCTTCGCCTCTCCCCGCCGCCTCAACCTTCGTGGGAGCGCGGATGGAAAATGGCAAGGGGCACCGAGGCCTCGGCGGGGAGCTGTGTGGCGGCCTCGGGGGCTGCTCCCTTTGTAACCGACGCCACCGACAGGAGGGGCGGCTCCTGTCAAGCCGCAGCTTAAAAGGGCAACAGCGGCCGGGCGCGGGGGCTCACGCCTGTAATCCCAGCACTTTGGCACTTTGGGAGGCCGAGGCGGGCGGATCACGAGGTCAGGAGATCGAGACCATCCTGGCTAACACGGTGAAACCCCGTCTCTACTAAAAATACAAAAAATTAGCCGGGCGCGGTGGCGGCGCCTGTAGACCCAGCTACTCGGGAGGCTGAGGCAGGAGGATGGCGTGAACCCGGGAGGCGGAGCTTGCAGCGAGCCGAGATCGCGCCACTGCACTCCAGCCTGGGGGACCCAGCGAGACTCCGTCGCAAAAAAAAAAAAAAAGGACAACAGCACCACCGTCCCCGCTACCGCCTGGGAAAGGGCTGCCCCAACCCTGCCACCTTCCCTGTCACCCGTCAACCCGGCGCGCACCCGTTTTGGCGGTTGCACGAGTCCAGAGCGTGCGCGCGCTCCCGGCTGCCCCCTCCTCCCCTTGACCCAGCACCTTTCTGCCCGACCCATCTAGTCCCTACATTCCTCACACTTGCCTACTGGAGGCTCAGGGCGGCACAACCATCAACTGTAGAGTGTGTGTGTGTGTGTGTGTGTGTGTGTGTGTGTGTGTGTGTCTCCCAAGGGAACAGAGCACTGCTGAGTTTAGGTTGATTATTAGGTCGTGGACTGTCAGCAAAATACAGTCACAAGAAGGCTGTGGGCTGTTTTGTGTTTTGCGGTGACATCATGTTGCTCATGTTTTATGTTTTTCAGAGTTCATTAGTTTCTATTTGTTCTCAGTTAATATCCACCTCAATAGATTGCATAAGTAGAATACCCCCAAACTGAAAGTCACCTACATAAAGTGTAGTGAAAAATATGTCACCCACTTAAACTATAGCTTAAACTATAGTTGAAGTTGTATACACACTAGTTTTGTGTAGCCAACACTAGGTAATGGGTAAAGGCACAGGATCCTGGGGCTCTACTGCCTGGGTTCAAGTTCCAACTTAGCCATTTGCTGGCTGTGAAATACTAGACAACTTTAAGCCTCATTTTCTTTTTTTTTTTTTTTAACTTGATCCCAAATGTGATAGTAAGTCTCAGTTTCTTGATCTGAAAAACAGAAATTATTCAATGAGAGTCTATGTGAAAACATTAAAGTTTTTAAAGCCACTGCCTGGCTCAGGAAAGTCCTCAGCTTTAGCTGTTATTAGCTATGATAATTATTGTATTGGCTACACGTGCATTAATGAGGTAGGAAAATGCTCAAGGATAACAACCAAGTATCCAGATTATCTCATGAGACCAAGAGAGATGCATATGTGTGCATGCTCATGTTTCAGCTCAGAGCGCTTTGTCTAGAAGGCTCTTGAACTCAGAGGCCCAGGCACTATCAACTGGACTTTGCAGTGGAGGCATCACTTTTGTTGATCAATGAAATTGACATAATGCTCTTTTTTTTTTTTTTAGCACCGACCATGTGCCGAGAGCTAACTGTGTCAAGAAGAGCATGCTTCGGTTGGCTGGAGTGAGCAATTCAACTTGTGGAGGAGTGAGAAATGTTAGTGTTGAGACAAGAAACATAAAACCCCAGGGTAAGGTAGGAATCAGTGAAAGGCAGAGGAACTGCCGTCCAGTAATGAGTTAGGCTTTGCTGGCTTCTGGCCCTACAGATGGCTCTTTGGAGAGGAAAAAATTAAGCTAGGCCCGAGGGCACAGATCCTAAAGGAATGCTGGCAGCCTAGGCTGTCTATGGAAGAGAAGCAGAGGGTGGCACCTGGTTGAAAGAGGGGGTTGGGGGACATAGCTTGAGCCTGTGTTTACAGATGGGGTCCTCTGATTCCTGCGACTGGGGAAGGAGATCGTGCCGGATCAGGGGACCTCAAATCAGAACTCTTCCCACCCACACCCCTTCTTTTCAGGGCGTCTTTCATTGCAAACAACAGATAAGCTAGTTGGAAAGCTCAGCAGATTCTCGCGGTGGTGCCTAGCAGGCCAGGCCTAGCTGCCGTTTAGCCTGTGACTGAGGATGATGCCACTGGCCTGTAAACACACATTGGAAAATCTTTATGTCCATGGACACGCCATGCCCCACAGAGACAGCTGTGCATGGTTCTTTAGGTTTGGGGTGCTGTGCTGGCAGTTGCCTGATAAATGTGTAGGATTAAAATGGGATGCCCTGGAGCTTAGCTAATCTTTATCCCCCTCCCCCCTCTAAAATGAAGGGGCTGCTAGTTTTGTTTGCTTTATGAAAGATGGATCTGTCATTGTTTTTAGAACCTTTGGAGAAAGATTTCTTGGGAGGAAGCGATCCTGAACCCCCAGAGATTTTCTCATTTACTGGTGCACCAGCTTTCGAGTCCTAGGTCTTCATCCTGGCTCAGCCACCCTCCAGCTGTGTGACCTTTGAGAAGTTGCTTGACTACACTGAGTCTCATTATCACCTATGAGTGGAGGTTGCTACATTGCTACTGTATGGAGCACCTACCCCCAGGCACTCTTACAGGGTGATGGTGAAGATTAAATGCAATAATAAGGCTGAAGGAGGAGGATCGCTTGAAGCCAGGAGTTTGAGACTAGCCTGGGCAACAAAGCCAGACCACATTTCTATGAAAATGTTTTTTTAAAAAATTAGCTGGACTTGGTGGCTTAGGCCTACAGTCCAGCTACTCGAGAGGCTGAGGTGAGACCACTTCAGCCCAGGAGCTTGAGGCTGCAGTGAGCTGTGATTGCACCACTGCACTCCAGCCCGGGAAACAGAGAGAGAACCTATCTCAAATAAATGAATAAGTAAATAAATAAAATAATAAAATAACGCATGCAATTAGTACACTAGTACATGATCAGGCACATGATAAATGCTCGATAAATGGTAGCCTCAATAAACTTTGTAATATTTTAAGGGAGGATGTCCTTTGGACTCAGCCCAGTGACAGAGCATTTGAAAAGACTGATTTGTATGATGGCTATTTCCTACAGATACAAGACTGTACCTCCAGGGACCCAAGGCATTGGCTCAATGGGGCACCTTGTTCTGTTTACTCTTGTTTTGGTCAGCACCGATTGCCCTAGGGCTAAGCAGGACTGCCACCACAGACTCAGTTGCCAAGAGTATCCCCCTCCCCAAGCTAGCCATGGGAAAGCCACTCGCATCGTAAGACTACAGGAAATCAAAGGGAATAAAAAGCACAATTTAGTCACCTACTCTCCAGTTGATGGGCAATAGGTTTTTGCTATTTTGAACAGAGCTGTTAGGAACATTCCTTGTCCACATCCCCTGTTTTACATAGGCAAGAATTTCTCTTGCATGTAGAGTAGAATTGCTGGGCTGGGAGGAGTGTGAATATTGAACCTTATGAGATGGAGCCAAATTGTTTTCCAAAGTGGTCATACCAGTGTATACTCCCAGCAGCAGTTCTTAAGAGATCTCAGGATCTCTATCTTCTGGTGATTTCACAAGCAGTCAAAAAGAATGAACGCCAGTGATAAACAACAATAAGAACTTTAGCAATATAATATTGTGAGAAAAACAAATTCTAGAAGGATGCATACAGAATACTTTATATAACTTGGAAAAGAAAATGTATATATAGGCCCAGCATGGTGGCTCATGCCTGTAATCCTGGCACTTTGGGAGGCCAAGGCAGGAGGATTGCTTGAGGCCAGGAGTTCAAGACCAGCCTAGGTAACATAGCAAAACCCTTTCTCTACAAAAACTAGAAAAATTAGCCAGGTGTGGTGGTGCAGGCTTGTAGTCCCAGCTACTCATGAGGCTGAGGTGGGAGGATCTCTTGAGTTTAAGTGTTCAAGGTTATAGTGAGCCATTATTGCACCACTGCACTCCAGCCTGGGCAACAGAATAAGACCCTGTCTGCAAAAGAAAAAACAAGTAAATAAGTAAAATTTAAAAACAAAATGTGGGCTGGGCACAGGTTTCACGCCTGTAATTCCAGCACTTTGTGGGGCTGAAGTGGGTACCTTATGAGGTCAGGAGTTCAAGACCAGCCTGATCAACATGGTGAAACCATGTCTCTACTAAAAATAGAAAAATTACCTGGGGTGGTGGTACGCGCCTGTAATCCCAGGTACTCAGGAGGCAGAGGCAGGAGAATCACTTGAACCTGGGAGACAGAGGTTGCAGTGAGCCAAGACTATGCCATTGCACTCCAGCCTGGGCGACAGAGCAAGACTCCATCTCAAAAAAAAAAAAAAAAAAAAGGTTTTTTAAAAAGATAAACACCATTGACAAACAAAAGGAAACATGACAACTGATACCACAAAAACTCAAAGGATCACTAGTGGCTATTATCAGCAACTATATGCAAACAAATAGGAAAACCTACTAAAAATGGATAAATTTCCAGACACATCCAGACTACCAAGACTGAACCGGGATGAAATCCAAAACCAGAACAGACCAACAACAAATAATGGGATTGAAGCAGTAATGAAAAGGCTCCCAGCAAAGAAAAGCCTGGGACCTGATGATTCACTGCTGAATTCTAGCAAACATTTAAAGAAGAACTAATACCAAGCTTACCCAAACGATTCCAAAAATAGAGAAGGAGGGAATACTTCCAAACTCATTCTACAAGGCTAATATTACCCTGATACCAAAACTAAAGATACATCCAAAAAAGAAAACTACAGGCCAGTATCACTGATGAATATTGATGCAAAAATCCTCAACAAAATATTAGCTAATTGAATTCAACAACACATTAAAGTTGGGGTGCAGTGTCCCAGGTTCACTCAACCCTTCCTGTTTTCCTCTCTGTGTGTGTCTACTTTGCTGTGTTCCCTGGTGGCAGCGGCGGTGGCAGTGTTGGTGCGTGGGCCTCCCAGGACAAGGGGAAAGTGAGTATGTCCTTTTCTTGCCTCCTGCCAGGCATCTGCAGCCTGGCACAAGCTCTGGCCAGGTCTTCAAGCAAGGGACCTGGAGATGTTCTTTTCCAATTTCTGGATTGGTAACTTGAGGCAAATTCTGGGCACTAGAATCAGAACTAAGACGAGACTTGAATCAGGGGAGTCTGGGGTCCTGAGAGGCAGAGGCCTGAAACCATCTAGAGCATGTGGGGAGCTGGGTGTGTGTTCAGGCCAGTTGCCTTTCTCTGTGCTTCAATGTTCCAGGTACCTTGGAGGGACTGAGATCCTAGGGATTGCTGGAGCCTGGCTGCATGGCCTGGCCACCCTGATGCCCTTGCATTCTCCGTGACAGGACAGCAAGGCCGAGGAGAATGGCTCCCACAGCTTCATGCACTCCATGGACCCACAGCTGGAGCGGCAAATGGAAACCACCCAGAACCTGGTGGACTCCTACATGGCCATTGTCAACAAGACCGTGTGGTACCTCATGGTTGGTGCGAAGCCCAAGACCATCATGCATATCATGATCTACAACGTGCATGCACCGCCTCATGGGGGTAGGCGGCTCCTGTGGCACTGGGGATGCAGATGGCCATGTTGGCCTGGGGGAGATGCTGACCAGCCCTATGGGACCAGGTCCAGGGAGGGAGGCATGCTCCAGACCAGAGCTGTCTCATAGAAATATAACATGGGACTGAGGACAGTGGTCCATGCCTGTAATCCCAGCACTTTGGGAGGCCAAGGCAGGAGGATACCTCGAAGCCAGGAGTTTGAGACCAGCCTGGGCAACATAGTGAGACCTGGCCTCTACACAAAAATTTTAAAAATAGCTGGGCTTGGTGGTGGCATATCCCTATAGTCCTAGCTACTCGACAGGCTGACATTAGAGGATCACTTTGAGCCCAAGAGGTTGAGGATGCAGTGAGCAGTGATCTTGCCCTCTATACTCCAGCCTAGGGACAGAGTAAGATCCTATCTCCAAAAAAATTTTGAAAAACCTGAGTAGACAGGTGTCCTGGTAGCATGATAGGTCCAGGGTGCCCTCCCAGATCTGTGACTTGCACAAGCGACCTTTCCTCTGGACCTCAGTGTCCCTATCTGAGTGAGAAAAGGGCAATGGGGGGCAGATCTTTGAGTTTAAGCTGTGTAGAAGCCGAATGTGAAAAGCTATACTCAGGGCTTCAACTCCAGCACACAGTCCCAGCAGGGGCCAGCGGGAGGTCAGGGCAGCACAGGCATCAGGACCCAAACTCCTTCCTTCTTTGCCCACTCTCAGACCAAGGAGTTCATCTTCTCAGAGCTGCTTTCCAACCTGCACTCGCGTAGGAACAAGAAGACACTCCTGGAGGAGTCGGCAGAGCAGGCAGACCAAGGAGTTCATCTTCTCAGAGCTGCTTTCCAACCTGCACTCGTGTGGGAACAGAAGACACTCATGGAGGAGTCGGCAGAGCAGGCACAGCGGCGCGACGAGACGCTGCTTCTCAGGACTGCTGTCCAACCTGCACTCGCGTGGGAACCAGAAGACACTCGTGGAGGAGTCGGCAGAGCAGGCACAGCGGCGCGGCGAGACTCGCGTGGGAACCAGAAGACACTCCTGGAGGAGTCGGCAGAGCAGGCACAGCGGCGCGATGAGATACTACTTCTCAGAGCTGCTGTCCAACCTGTACTCGCGTGGGAACCAGAAGACACTCGTGGAGGAGTCGGCAGAGCAGGCAGACCAAGGAGTTCATTTCTCAGAGCTGCTGTCCAACCTGTACTCGCGTGGGAACGAGAAGACACTCCTGGAGGAGTTGGCAGAGCAGGCAGACCAAGGAGTTCATCTTCTCGGAGCTGCTGTCCAACCTGTATTCGCGTGGGAATGAGAAGACACTCCTGGAGGAGTCGGCAGAGCAGGCAGAACTAGGAGTTCATCTTCTCAGAGCTGCTGTCCAACCTGTACTCACGTGGGAACCAGAAGACACTCCTGGAGGAGTCGGCAGAGCAGGCACAGCGGCGTGACGAGATGCTGCCTCTCAGAGCTGCTGTCCAACCTGCACTCGAATGGGAACAAGAAGACACTCCTGGAGGAGTCGGCAGAGCAGGCAGACCAAGGAGTTCATCTTCTCGGAGCTGCTGTCCAACCTGTACTCGCGTGGGAACGAGCAGACACTCCTGGAGGAGTCGGCAGAGCAGGCAGACCAAGGAGTACATCTTCTCGGAGCTGCTGTCCAACCTGTACTCGCGTGGGAACGAGCAGACACTCCTGGAGGAGTCGGCAGAGCAGGCAGACCAAGGAGTTCATCTTCTCAGAGCTGCTGTCCAACCTGCACTCGCGTGGGAACCAGAAGACACTCCTGGAGGAGTCAACAGAGCAGGCAGACCAAGGAGTTCATTTTCTGAGAGCTGCTGTCCAACCTGCTCTCGCGTGGGAACCAGAAGACACTCGTGGAGGAGTCGGCAGAGCAGGCAGACCAAGGAGTTCATCTTCTCAGAGCTGCTATCCAACCTGCACTCCCGTGGGAACCAGAAGACACTCCTGGAGGAGTCGGCAGAGCAGGCAGACGAAGGAGTTCATCTTCTCAGAGCTGCTGTCCAACCTGTACTCGCGTGGGAATGACTAGACACTCTGGAGGAGTCGGCAGAGCAGGCAGACCAAGGAGTTCATCTTCTCAGAGCTGCTGTCCAACCTGTACTCGCGTGGGAATGACTAGACACTCTGGAGGAGTCGGCAGAGCAGGCAGACCAAGGAGTTCATCTTCTCGGAGCTGCTGTCCAACCTGTACTCGCGTGGGAATGACTAGACACTCTGCAGGAGTCATCAGAGCAGGCAGACCAAGGAGTTCATCTTCTCAGAGCTGCTGTCCAACCTGCACTCGCGTGGGAACGAGCAGACACTCCTGGAGGAGTCGGCAGAGCAGGCAGACCAAGGAGTTCATCTTCTCGGAGCTGCTGTCCAACCTGTACTCGCGTGGGAACGAGCAGACACTCCTGGAGGAGTCGGCAGAGCAGGCAGACCAATGAGTTCATCTTCTCGGAGCTGCTGTCCAACCTGTACTCGCGTGGGAATGACTAGACACTCTGCAGGAGTCGGCAGAGCAGGCAGACCAAGGATTTCATCTTCTCGGAGCTGCTGGCCAACCTGCACTCGCGTGGGAACCAGAAGACACTCGTGGAGGAGTCGGCAGAGCAGGCACAGCGGCGCGAAGAGATGCTGCTTCTCAGAGCTGCTGTCCAACCTGTACTCGCGTGGGAACGAGAAGACACTCCTGGAGGAGGCGGCAGAGCAGGCAGACCAAGGAGTTCATCTTCTCAGAGCTGCTGTCCAACCTGTACTCACGTGGGAATGACTAGACACTCTGGAGGAGTCGGCAGAGCAGGCAGACCAAGGAGTTCATCTTCTCGGAGCTGCTGTCCAACCTGTACTCGCGTGGGAAGGAGAAGAAACTCCTGGAGGAGTCGGCAGAGCAGGCAGACCAAGGAGTTCATCTTCTCAGAGCTGCTGTCCAACCTGTACTCGCGTGGGAACGAGCAGACACTCCTGGAGGAGTCAGCAGAGCAGGCAGACCAAGGAGTTCAGCTTCTCAGAGCTGCTGTCCAACCTGCACTCGCATGGGAATGACTAGACACTCTGGAGGAGTCGGCAGAGCAGGCAGACCAAGGAGTTCATCTTCTCGGAGCTACTGTCCAACCTGTACTCGCGTGGGAAGGAGAAGACACTCCTGGAGGAGTTGACAGAGCAGGCAGACCAAGGAGTTCATCTTCTCAGAGCTGCTGTCCAACCTCTACTCGCGTGGGAACGAGCAGACACTCCTGGAGGAGTCGGCAGAGCAGGCAGACCAAGGAGTTCATCTTCTCGGAGCTGCTGTCCAACCTGTACTCGCGTGGGAATGACTAGACACTCTGCAGGAGTCGTCAGAGCAGGCAGACCAAGGAGTTCATCTTCTCAGAGCTGCTGTCCAACCTGCACTCGCGTGGGAACGAGCAGACACTCCTGGAGGAGTCGGCAGAGCAGGCAGACCAAGGAGTTCATCTTCTCGGAGCTGCTGTCCAACCTGTACTCGCGTGGGAACGAGCAGACACTCCTGGAGGAGTCGGCAGAGCAGGCTGACCAAGGAGTTCATCTTCTCGGAGCTGCTGTCCAACCTGTACTCGCGTGGGAACAAGCAGACACTCCTGGAGGAGTCGGCAGAGCAGGCAGACCAAGGAGTTCATCTTCTCAGAGCTGCTGTCCAACCTGTACTCGCGTGGGAACGAGCAGACACTCCTGGAGGAGTCGGCAGAGCAGGCAGACCAAGGAGTTCATCTTCTCAGAGCTGCTGTCCAACCTGTACTCGCGTGGGAACGAGCAGACACTCCTGGAGGAGTCGGCAGAGCAGGCAGACCAAGGAGTTCATCTTCTCAGAGCTGCTGTCCAACCTGTACTCGCGTGGGAAGGAGAAGACACTCCTGGAGGAGTCGGCAGAGCAGGCAGACCTAGGAGTTCATCTTCTCGGAGCTGCTGTCCAACCTGTACTCGCGTGGGAACGAGAAGACACTCCTGGAGGAGTCGGCAGAGCAGGCAGACCAAGGAGTTCATCTTCTCAGAGCTGCTGTCCAACCTGCACTCGCGTGGGAATGACTAGACACTCTGCAGGAGTCGGCAGAGCAGGCAGACCAAGGAGTTCATCTTCTCGGAGCTGCTGTCCAACCTGTACTCGCGTGGGAACGAGAAGACACTCCTGGAGGAGTCAACAGAGCGGGCAGACCAAGGAGTTCATCTTCTCAGAGCTGCTGTCCAACCTGCACTCGCGTGGGAACCAGAAGACACTCGTGGAGGAGTCGGCAGAGCAGGCAGACCAAGGAGTTCATCTTCTCAGAGCTGCTGTCCAACCTGTACTCGCCTGGGAACGAGCAGACACTCCTGGAGGAGTCGGCAGAGCAGGCAGACCAAGGAGTTCATCTTCTCAGAGCTGCTGTCCAACCTGTACTCGCGTGGGAAGGAGAAGACACTCCTGGAGGAGTCGGCAGAGCAGGCAGACCAAGGAGTACATCTTCTCGGAGCTGCTGTCCAACCTGTACTCGCGTGGGAATGACTAGACACTCTGGAGGAGTCGGCAGAGCAGGCAGACCAAGGAGTTCATCTTCTCAGAGCTGCTGTCCAACCTGTACTCGCGTGGGAACGAGCAGACACTCCTGGAGGAGTCGGCAGAGCAGGCAGACCAAGGAGTTCATCTTCTCGGAGCTGCTGTCCAACCTGTACTCGCGTGGGAATGACTAGACACTCTGCAGGAGTCGTCAGAGCAGGCAGACCAAGGAGTTCATCTTCTCAGAGCTGCTGTCCAACCTGCACTCGCGTGGGAACGAGCAGACACTCCTGGAGGAGTCGGCAGAGCAGGCAGACCAAGGAGTTCATCTTCTCGGAGCTGCTGTCCAACCTGTACTCGCGTGGGAACGAGCAGACACTCCTGGAGGAGTCGGCAGAGCAGGCTGACCAAGGAGTTCATCTTCTCGGAGCTGCTGTCCAACCTGTACTCGCGTGGGAACAAGCAGACACTCCTGGAGGAGTCGGCAGAGCAGGCAGACCAAGGAGTTCATCTTCTCAGAGCTGCTGTCCAACCTGTACTCGCGTGGGAACGAGCAGACACTCCTGGAGGAGTCGGCAGAGCAGGCAGACCAAGGAGTTCATCTTCTCAGAGCTGCTGTCCAACCTGTACTCGCGTGGGAACGAGCAGACACTCCTGGAGGAGTCGGCAGAGCAGGCAGACCAAGGAGTTCATCTTCTCAGAGCTGCTGTCCAACCTGTACTCGCGTGGGAAGGAGAAGACACTCCTGGAGGAGTCGGCAGAGCAGGCAGACCTAGGAGTTCATCTTCTCGGAGCTGCTGTCCAACCTGTACTCGCGTGGGAACGAGAAGACACTCCTGGAGGAGTCGGCAGAGCAGGCAGACCAAGGAGTTCATCTTCTCAGAGCTGCTGTCCAACCTGCACTCGCGTGGGAATGACTAGACACTCTGCAGGAGTCGGCAGAGCAGGCAGACCAAGGAGTTCATCTTCTCGGAGCTGCTGTCCAACCTGTACTCGCGTGGGAACGAGAAGACACTCCTGGTGGAGTCGGCAGAGCAGGCAGACCAAGGAGTTCATCTTCTCGCAGCTGCTGTCCAACCTGCACTCGCATGGGAAGCAGAAGACACTCGTGGAGGAGTCGGCAGAGCAGGCACAGCGGCGCGACCGGATGCTGCTTCTCAGAGCTGCTGTCCAACCTGTACTCGCGTGGGAACCAGAAGACACTCCTGGTGGAGTCGACAGAGCAGGCCGACCAAGGAGTTCATCTTCTCAGAGCTGCTGTCCAACCTGTACTCGCGTGGGAACAAGAAGACACTCCTGGAGGAGTCGGCAGAGCAGGCACAGCGGCGCGACGAGATGCTGGGCATGCACCACGTGCTGAAAGAGGCTCTCAGCATCATCGGCGACATCAACACGAACACCGTCAGCACAGCTACGTGGGCCCATGGACGACGCCTAGCTGCAGGTACAGAGCATCCCGGCTGGACGCAGGTACCAGGGCTGGCCCCCACTAGCCCCAAAGCCCCCCAGCCTCCATGGCTGAGCTTGTGGGCTCTTGGAACAGGCTCTGTGCCCCAGCTGGCAGACATGGGTTCTCTCTGGAGCTGTCAGAGAGCTCGTGGTTTATGGTGTAAGGGCTGAGAGCTTGGAGGGGGTTGTGTGCAGGGCTGTACTCTGAGGCGGCCAGAGGCCTAGGAATGTCATCCTGGGCACGCTGTAGCTGTTGTGAAGTCTGAGTCATGCTGCCAGGGTGGGCATCTAGCTCCCAGCCTGGGAGTGCTGAGAGCCAAATCTACTGCAGAGCAAGGGTGATAGTCAGGGTCCCACATCCTCTATCTGTTGACAATCCAGTGGTGATCTAAGATAAAACCTTGAGGGTCCCATACACACGGTCAACCCACAACACACCTCACAGGCCAGGCAGGGACACACAGTCCCCTTCCCTCCCTCCCAGGTACCATCATAGCTGATAGCGTGTGGCTGAAGGCAGTGTCCCTGGCCCCCGCTGAAGCACTACCGCCAGCCAGCAGACTCACGCACCTTGGCCTGTTGCTTCTAGAGGTTGCCTCTGCTATTCAGCCGAGGGGACCATAGTGCATGCTGGCCCGGCTGAGCTCCGCCCAGCAAGCCCACCCACCTCCCTTGCCATGGACTCTCCCTCTTCTGCTTTTCCCAGCAGGAAGGGCCCAGCCTCACCTTTGTGACCTGCAACCCCCAACAAGCTGAGGCTCCCCTCTTAGACTTATAAGTCTATAGCCAGTGGCATCCAGCTGCCTGTCCTCCCTACCTCCCGGAGGGTCCCTTCAGAGGGTACTGGGCTTTCTCACTGCCCAAAAGGGGCTCCGGCGATCACTCCAGCCATCCATCCCTTTTAGCTTCATCGTCCTGGTTCAAGCAGTGTTCCTTCTGTATCTGGCCTGGTGGCTGTTGTTTTGGGTTCCCAAAAGCAAGAGGTGGCCCCGGGCCAGTGGGTTCAAAGACAGGGTGACCAGAGAAGAGGGACACTGGAGGGGGCTGAGCATTGCTCTAAACGGTGGGTGCACCGCCCTGGGTGCCCTGAAAGAGGCCAGCGTGTGTGGGGTGAGGAGGGCCGCCGCAGCCCCCAGGCACTAACTGTGAAGCATTGCTCTGAACGGTGGGTGCACCGCCCTGGGTGCCCTGAAAGAGGCCAGCGTGGCCGGGCGCGGTGGCTCACGCCTGTAATCCCAGCACTTTGGGAGGCTGAGGCGGGCGGATCACGAGGTCAGGAGATCGAGACCATCCTGGCTAACACGGTGAAACCCCGTCTCTACTAAAAATACAAAAAATTAGCCGGGCGTGGTAGTGGGCGCCTGTAGTCCCAGCTACTCGGGAGGCTGAGGCAGGAGAATGGCGTGAACCCGGGAGGTGGAGCTTGCAGTGAGCCGAGATCGCGCCAGTGCACTCTAGCCTGGGCGACAAAGCAAGACTCCGTCTCCAAAAAAAAAAAAAAAACAGAGGCCAGCGTGTGTGGGGTGGGGAGGGCCACCGCAGCCCCCAGGCACTAACTGTGAAGCTCTGCCTCCCTCCTTCTTCCTCCCCTTTCCTTTCCAGCCCCACTTTCCCAGGAGCCTCGCCATACCCGCACCTGCGCCCTCCCCACCCCAGCCCTCCCACAGCTGCTGTGGCACACCTGTGCTCTGCACTTGCCTCATCAGCTCTCTGCTCGCTTTTCTCTCTCCTGCTTCTCTCTGCTTGCTTTTCTCTCTCCTGCTTCTCTCTGCTTTCTCTCCAACTGCCAGCTGATTGGGTCAGGCAAGACCATCCCATCCTCAGAGCCCCAGCCCCCACTTCGATCTCTAAACAGATCCCTCCTCTTCTCGGAGACCTCCCTTTCCAAGCCTGCCTGAGCGGCTGTTCTGTGACTTGACAGTGGCTCCCCCAGCCTCAAAGCCAGCCCCCTACATCTGTGACTTAGTCTGTTGTAGTGGTGAGCTGACACATCCAGGTGTGACCACTGCTGAAAACTTGTGCCCCCTTTGTGATATGCCCCGTCCTGCTCTATAAATATCTATAAATACATATATAATATATGTACACATGCACCAACACGTGGCCGACCACCTCGTCTCTAGTGCTGGGAATCAGTCACCCTGCTGTCCTTTTGGAGTCTTGTGGCCCAACAAGAGAAAGCTGTCCCCTGACATTGCTCCTCCAAAGTGCGCCACCTCCAGTGAGCCTCCCTGTCATGCCCAGCCTGTGGACAGCCAGCCCCGCCATCCCTCCCGCCCCCCACCAAGCATGGGGGTGCTATGCAGGCCTCTGTGTGGCCTGACAGTTTCTACCAGTCCTGCTGTCCCTCGGCTGAGAATCAAACCCATTTCTGGATGGCGGGGAAGTGTGTCCTCTGCTGGCTGTGTTCTGTGTGGAGCTCAGAGGACGGGAAAGGCCAAGCCATTTCTAGGGTGCTGTTGGGAGCTGTGAAAAGGTCACACCATTTCCAAGGGACACTTTTCCTGGAAAGCCCCTGGAGCTTAGCTGGCTCTTATCCTGTGAAGCCGGCTCTGGCCACCAGGGGGCAGGGCCGTGAACTCAGCCTGGAGGGAGCCTGAGGGGCAGCCGGCACTCTGGAGGGACAGACAGAACAGGCCACCAGGTGCAGACAGGAGAGGGAGGCAAGGGGATGGAACAGAAGACACCTGGGGTGGATGGAAGTCAGTGCCCTTAGGTGCTGGTACCTGTCTTCCCGGCCATGGCTAGATCACGCTTCTGAGCCTGTTGGCTGTCAGGGCCGGGCTGTGCCCCATAGGTGCCATGGCAGTCCCCGTGGAATCCCCCAGGCGTCATCAGGCAGCATACAGGTAACAGACCTGGAAGGTCCCCAACAGCCCAGCTGGACACGCTCAGACACTCCAGGGCTTCTCGTTCAGTGGCACAAACACCAGGACCCACTGAGGGAAATGGGAACACACCAGGCTGAGCAGTATGGCTAAATCCGTTTATTCCAAAATAAAAAGCAAAATAAACGGGAGTCGCATCACCAGGAGCCATGACCCCATCCCCGCCTCCTTTCTTTGTCCTATGCTAGCAATACATAAGTTTCCCAGCCACAAATAATGATTAGACCCTCCTCCCCATGTGCCAGCTCCAACCTCCTCTAGGTACGATACAGGGGCGGCCCTACCCTCTGGAATATACAAAACGTTACACAGATACAATATGTACACCGGGGAAGGGGGGCCACCCCAGCAGCTTGTGCCCTCACCTGGTCCACAGTTAGCCCCACTGTCCCGCCTCAGCTGCGTCTCTGAATAAGAAGATGGGAGCCCCCCCGAGGGAAAAGTTACTATGGTGAGAGTAAGGAGGCCATCAGACCTCCTCCAAACAAACCACCTCTGCCAGCCTCTGGCTCTTAAATAACAATCATCATCATCCAGAAATTTAAGGACTCAGCCCTGGTCAAGGCGGCAAAGGGTCTGTTTGTCTTTCCCCATTAGACAGAGGTCTTGTGTGGCTACCGTAATTGTAAAGGGGTGACTGGGAAGGGGTGGTAGGGTCATGGTGGCAGTGGAGACTCCAGCCCTACTTCTCCAGGCTTTGCTGACAGAGGCCTGCTTTTAATTTTTGTTTTTATCCCATGACTTTTTTTAAAATCCCGTAACTTCTTTTTCATAACTTTTTTTGTAACTTTTCATAAAATTTTTTTCTACTTTTTTGCCACAACTTTTTTACATTTTTTAACCCATAACTTTTTCACTCTGTAACATTTTTTAATCCCGTAACTTTTTTATTTTGTGTTCTTTTAACAAACACTTGCATAGCTATATTACAATTTTGTAAAAATGAAACAGATTATCTCATGCCAAGCATGCCCAGCATTCGCACAGTATCAACACCTTTAATACTATAGTTTTTCAAGACATGCAAAACAAAATTTTAAGGCAAAAACAGCACTTGGCAACAATTTAATAATTTATTACATTACAGTTGCATCACACTAGCAGTCAATAATCCCACTTTAGGCAAAAGTTTTTCAGTATTTCCATTATACCTTCTGTTTACAAGAATTCATAAATTGGTAAAATTCATTCTAAGAAAACTTGGCAAATAAAGCTTTGGACTGGAATTGGCATTTCTTTCTCTACTTTTCCTTCCCACCGTTTCTTTCTTTAAACTATAGTATTCATATTTTAAAATGTTTTATTTCAGAACTTTTAAGATAGCAGTTACATTTTTTAATAGTTACACTATTTTTAAATGACTCTTTAAAGTTTTAGAGAAACTATATTATGGATAGGGCTGATTTACATTTTCAAATTTTCTAAAAATCAGCTTTGGTTTTAGAACCGATTTCTTTTTTTCATTTCTGGAAAACCTATCAGGTTTAATCAAATACTTTAAAAATAATTATTATATATTGCAATCTTTAAATAGGTGTTTTGATTCTTCCTGCAGAAATTCAAATTGATTCAGTTGAACTAGCATTTTAAAATTCTATGTTTCTGATGAACTCTAACCTTCCTTCTAAGCAAATCAAAACTGCATTGTACTGAATGAGGAAGAGCACAAATACTTGGCTGAATGAGGTATTGCAAAAGACTGTATGCACTTTGAAGAAAGACAAGTTAGTCATACGATTTCCATTCTTTTTAGCTTTCTCTTAAATATATGACAAATACCTACACAAAGAGTGGTATTTCAGTTAATGTAGTAAATTTATTTCCAGACTGACGTTCAGCTTAAATATGCCCGTATGTGATTTAATCCATAGGCACCTGAGGAACACATTATTGTCAGACTGGTTACAGATGCTAAATGCTAGCTGAAGGTCATTCCTAGTCATTGATATTTATCAGGGTAAAAGTGAAGTGATTTCAACAATAAAAGTACCTTTGAAATAATTTACCAATGTATTAGATAAACCCAGTTTCAGAATGATAAAAAACGTTAGACCAAATAGATGTGGCTAATTAACAGTGGTATGATTTCTAGCCTGAGGGTTTAAAATGGACTTAAAGTAACTGTCTTTAAACTGAACTCAAAGAATGCAAAAGCAGCAAGTTCAGAAAATAAAAGGCAAGAACAGGACTTTAGGTCCATTTTAAACCCACGGGCTAGAAATCGTACCACTGTTAATTAGCTGCGTTATTTGGTCTATCATTTTTTCTTTATCATTCTGAAACTGGGTTTATCTAATACATCGATACATTCATACAATTTGGAAGAGTCAGTTGAAGTCACAAGGACCCAATATTTGCGCTCTTTCAGTGAATGCAGGCAAATCTGTTATTCCATCGGTAAAATCGTATTGTTGCTCTCCTGTTAATGTCATATTTAGAAAAGTATCATGAGGACGCCAAATGCTAAAAATGGAGATGGTCTAGTAACTAGAAATCCCCACCCCAGGGAGCACACATACACATCTCCCTACATCCTAATAATGTGATGTGTTTTGGAACACAGACATTAGAAGAACTGTTGAGTCTTTCCCAAGCATCAACAAGTTATGATTTAGGCAATGTATGACTGAAATCATTCATTCATCATGCATAGGCACAATCACATAAATATTGCACAAAATATGTCCCTAACTGAAACTGAGAGGTACAAAAACATATTTCACTCTTAGTAAACAAGTTTGTGAGGAAATATAACTCTGTGATTGTATAGACACGTTTCCTGATAATACATTGACATTCACAAACAGTAGATTGCACTGCAGTTTATAAACATTTTAAATTGCATAAACTTCTCCTTGATTTTCAAATATAGTATAATACTGTCTACTAAAACTCCTTTTTGTTTCAACTAAGTACTCTCACATATATTAGTTTATAATAATGTTTGTTATTATTTTTTAAAGTGTTTTCCATTCAAGGAAAAGAAGTAAATTCCTATGTCAGAGTAACCAAGGTGGTTGAAGAATAGGTATTAGCCACAGAGGTGTAGATGGTAAAAATCAATCTTCAAGCCTCAAAGAAGCTCCATGAACAGAGAGGAATGCCAGGTGTCACAAGCTTTCCTTCACTCTAATTCATTCTTGACTAGAGCCTGTATGCCTGTTCCAGGGACATTTAAACTCCTAAAGGATTTCTTATGATCTTTACTAAATAAGAAGAATGCCAGCCAGCACTCTTTTGTGTACTGGGACATGTGGTCATGTGATTAAAACAGGTAACATCAACTCTGACTTTAAAATGTATTATAGACACAAATGCTCTAAGCTAGGAAAGGTTTTCCACATCTACAGTCAATGATGGGAGCCTTTCATTCCTCAGAAATGATCAGTTTTTAGGTCATCGAGAAAGAGTACAACTGCTGCAGCTCATGATGCAATATCTTCATGAGCCCAGAGCACATACAAATCCGAAGGGAACTACCATAGTACAGCACTAATTGTTGGCACCGGAACAAATGAAACACACTCTATCCTGCACAAACCTGCCAGAGCAGGCCACTTTCCTCTTCTGTGAGATTTTAAAAGCTCCCCCAAAATGTTATTACTCCCATCGCCAATACACAGAAAATAGGGGAAAGGCTGTTTCCAGTTCTCGGCCTTTAAACAACTCTAAATGTCAGTACTCATAGTGGCATATTACAAAGTAATAAACAGTGCACACTTGGGGGCAAACCACATATTGAGCTAATGAAGAGCTCACTGTGATTAAGATTAGATCAAACAATAGCAGAACATAAGCAAATTTTATCTGAATTCCATAATGAACATACATGCTGCAATAACATTAAAAAAGCATGGCAGCCTATTCCAAACCAGCAATAATAATTTTGTGCAAATAGTGGGTCTTTGTGTATTTGAACTCCCACCACGTAAGGGCAAACTTGATATGCATGCTAATGACCTACAATTATGAAACTAAAAAAGGAAAATGCTGAAGGATGCCAGAGTGAACATCAGTGAAAGCCACAGAGACCCACTCTCCTTTAACTTTTTACAAATAAACTTAAACTATAAATTACAAACACAAATAATCATGAGTGGCTCTAACATTCAAATGAAGTAAATGAATTGGGTAGGAGATAAACCCCATAACTTTGTTCCCTTTTTTAAAATTTCTTGAGCAGCTCTTTGATGATGGTGATGTTTATCTCCTTCTTCTCAGCAGCCAAGCCCAGCAAAAGAATGGCATACAGGAGTTGCTGCACAAGCCTGGGTGCTCCACGCTGTCAGTGAGGCTCACCTCACAAAGATCTTTGGAGAGAAGGAGGTGGGGATCTGAGTGCAGTTCAAGCCGCCCCTGCCCCTGCCTGCCTACCCTGCCTGAGGACTCTACTCACCACCATGCTTGTCAGCACCCACAAGCTCCTGGGGGGCTGGGGCTCCTGGACCGGGCTCATCAGCAGGGTTCAGGGCAGTGGTCAGGAATTTGCCGTGCCCCTCCTTGTAGCCACCACAAGCCGCAACATCATCTCCAGCAGCTCCAGCAGCTTCACCTGGAGGGAGGGGTGCTCAGCTGTTACGGACCTACCGGCGCCCACCCTCACGCCCACCCCCACCCCTGCAGAGATGTTGCACACCCTACCTTCATCTCCTCCGTGTCCTGGACCAGCCTGATGATGTCCTCCTCCCGTTGCTGCATCTTTGGCACTGCCCCCTGGCTGTGTTCTAGGGTGATGAACTTTCCTGCAGGAGGACAGGGCTCAGACGCTGAGGTCCCTCCGACGGCCCTGCAGCTCCCCCTGCCGTGCCCTGGCCTCCCACTAACTGATGACTTCTGTCTTTCCAGTACTGGATGAATCGAAGTTCTAGTTTCTCCGCTCGCTACCTCAGGTCCACCTTCTCCTCCAGGAGGTCCATAAGGCCGCTCTGGAGCCAAAATAATGGGTTCACATCTCGGCAGCAACCTGCTCCACCCCTGCCCTTCTTGGCCCATGCCAGGACTCACTCACCTCCAGCTTCTCCATGACCTCCTGCATGGCCCGGTGGGTCTCCCCACTCACAGACTCGCCCCCAGTCAGTGGGGCTGGGACCGCTGCCTCTGGCTTCTGCTGGACCGAGGCCACCAGGTGAGCCATGTGCTGGCAGCACACCCTCTGCTCTTTCACCTGCTCTCGTAACCATTCCTGCTCCTCCTGGGCATTGGCTCCAGTGGAGTTGAAAAACGCAACCTGAGGGCAAGAGGTGAGCATTCTTGTAGGGGCATACACAGAACAAACAGGGCAGAGAGGTGGAGTGCAGCCCCTTCCCTTGGGGCCTCAGAGAGTGCATCTGTTGGTCACAGGTGAAATGGTGTCTGACCACTGGCTCCCGGAAGGGGTGAGGGTCCAGAGAAATCAGAAGGCAGGGAAACCAAGAGCATAAAGGGGCCTTGGAGGGACTACAGAGGAAGGTGGCAAAATGGGTACAGGGGGAGTCAGGCTCACCGTGGCCTCCCAGCTCTCCAGGTCCTCCGGGTTGCTTGGCATGGGCCGAGGTGCCTCCTCCTCACTATCCAGATGTCCTCCTCCATCTCCTGTGGGGGGTGGCCAGAAGGGTCCTCAGACAGCCCAACAAGGGAGGTACTGTGGGCCCACCTCTGCCTCCACCCTCACTGTGTAACACTGAGCCAGCCACTACCCAGAGAGCAGCTGCTGTTCTTTATTTTTACTTTTAAGAACCAAGATCAGGCATAGTCCCACTACCAGTCGATGCGGGAGTTCTGACCCACTCCCTTTCTGACCTGGGCCAGTTCAGCCATCCTTAGGCAACTTGGTGGCCCCCCGCTCCCAGGAGGACATCATATTGATGCCAAACTTAGTGCGGACACCCGGTCGGCCTAGGGACCAGCTGTTCTAAAGGTCTCTTCCAACCTGTACCTTTTTCTTTGCTGCGGCCAATTTGCTCTGTTGAGTTTCTTCTGCCATTGCGGGGTGGGGAGGGAGGTGGGGTGGGGAGGGAGGCGGGGTTGGGGCCACGTGAGCAAAATCCCAGTGAGCACTGATGAACACCTCCACTTGCCTACCAGGCAGCTGTGTGACTGAGCCCGAGGAGGCGTAACTAGGGCCCCCATAGAATGCAGAACAGGGGCGTGGCCTTAATGCTCCAAGCCCATTGGTCAATGACAAAGATGAAAGGGAAAGGGGGTGTGGCCAGGCAGCAGTAGGTCCAGAGGGACTTGTGGCTCACAAGGAAAGCTGTCCATGCAACCGCTGTCCCCGCCTACTCTGAGGGGAGGGGCCGTCCCCCTCTGGGAGAGGGGAGGCGCCGCCCCCCTGGGAGAGGGGAGGGGCCGCCCCCTCTGGGAGAGGGGAGGGGCCGGCTTTTGCTTTAAAAGCTTTAAAACTTTAAAAAATATATGTGTGTATACTTTATATGTATGTGTGTGTGTGTGTATCTATGTGTTCCTCCAGAGCTGTCTTCATTATCCAGCTTCTATGCAAGGTCTACGATTTTGGCCTATATTTTTCATCTTCAAACACAGTACAAAAATTACCAGTTATTACCATAACTGAGATAAAGATCCTATAAAAATGGAAAATCCATAGCATGCTTGATGATTAATGAAGCAGACTATATTATCCAACATTCCAATAAGATAAAATAATCACAAGTTTCTTTTTTTTGGAAAAAGGTTTCTCTTATTCTCCTATGTTATTGTTAAAAATTTTTTTCTTAAACAAGAAACACGTCTAATATCTGTAACAACACAAAGCTTTTGGGCCAGATGCGGTGGCTTGCGCCTGTAATCCCAGCACTTTGGGAGCCCAAGGCGGGTGGATCACCTGAAGTCAGGAGTTCGAGACCAGCCTGGCCAACATGGTGAAACCCCATCTCTACTAATAGTACAAAAACTAGCCAGGTGAGGTAGTGGGTGCCTGTAATCCCAGCTATTCAGGAGGCTGAGGCAGGAGAATCACTTGAACCCGGGAGACGGAGTTTGCAGTGAGCCAAGCTCACACCACTGCAGTCCAGCCTGGGTGACAGAGCGAAACTCCATCTCAAAAGAAATAAAATAAAATAAAATACAAAATAAATTTAAAGAGCTTTCAATTTAATAAGCACTCAAAGCTCTTTACCGGTTTAAAACAAATACAAGGCTCATTTTTCTAGAATCACCTTGCCTCTCTAAGCCTTGCAAATGAAACTGAATTTCTCACTTGATACTTGCCTGTGACTTGCAATCATGAAAACCAAGAATTGTGTTATGTCACTGTGTACTGCTTGTTACCTGAATTCCACACTAGGCTGGGATCAAGGGTTGAATCTTTCAGATTAGCTCCATAACCTGTGTGCTTCTTATCCCAGACCAAACCAAGTTTTTGTCTAGAGTTCTGCAATTTACAGTTAGTAGAGAAAAGTAATGTAGTCTCTGGACTAGCAGCACCAGCAGCACCTGAGAACTCTTTATAAGTGCAAATTCCCAGGCCCTACCCTGGACCTGGTGAATCAGAAACTCTGGAGTAGGGCTCAGCAATCTGTGCTGCAGTAATCCCTCCAGCTGTTTAAGAACCTCTGCCATACAGCAGGTAGAAAAATGTGTTTCCTTCTATAGGTCCAAAGCCAGGGATACCATATGTTCTGTCTTGATACGAAACAATGACATGCAATTAAAACACATAACACATAACTCTCCTACCTACTCCCACCCTCCATCCAATATGTTTTATTTTTATGAGTTCCATAAGAAAACAAGCAGCAATCAGAGGTTTACTCTAAAAAGTATGTTTACAAGTATCAGTTCTCATCCAGCCTGATCTCATACAAAACCATTTACAACCTCTTACTGCTAAAGTTTTTAAAAAGTATCTTCACAATGTTAAGACTCAGGCACACTAGGAGTTCTATAATAAAACACCAAGTAGATTGGAATGTCCAAACTTACTAGAGAAGAAAAGTGGAATCATTGGCTATATTTTCAAATTGCATTCAAAGGAAATTTAAGTTCCGAATTTATTCACCTTCATACTTCCAAGTTAATAGAATTCAACCAGAACACTCCATTCCTTCAAAGCCTCTAGCCAGGCAAAGTTTTACTGTATTACTTCTTGGTTTCAATGGATATAAAGCAGAGTCCTGGTAGGCATTTTGTATACCTGCAGAGATGCAGAACTAAACAGTTCCATCTGTTCCATATTAAAACAAAAGTCCTGTAAACCTTGGGTGGTGAGTTTAATACTTCAGCACTAGCACCAAAGCCTCAAATAGGAAAAGATACCAAGAACACCACTAGCAGACAAAACTAAACTCTCGGCCAGGAGCAGTAGTTCGCACCTGTAATCCCAGCACTTTGACAAGCCAAGGCGGGAGGATTACTTGAAGTCAGGAGTTCAAGACAAGCCTAGGCAGCATAGCAAATTCACATCTCCACAAAAAATTTTAAAAAATAGCTCGGCAGGGTGGCACACACCTGTAGTCCTAGCTACTCGGCAGGCTGAGGTGGGAAAATTGCTTCTGCCCAGGAATTTGAGGTTGCAGTAGCTATGATTATGGCACTGCACTCCCAGCCTGGGTGACAGAGCAAGACCTAGCTAATTACATTCTCTCCTCCTCCTGTTTACACTAAAATCACTAAGTTAAAATGCTTTGAAATTTGGCAGGATAAAAGTTAAGTGAAATGTGACTTTGGAGTTTGGAAGGAGAAAGAAAGAAGGAAGGAAGGAAGAAAGGGAGGGAGGGAAGGAAGGAAGGAAGAAAGGAAGGAAAGAAGGAGAAAAGGAAAAGGAAAAGAAAGGAAGAAGGAAGGAAGAAGAAATGGAGGGAGGGGAGGGAAGGAAGAAAGGAAAGAAGCAAAGAAGGAAGGAAGCAGAAAAGGAAAAGGACGGAAGGAAAAGGAAAGAAAGGAAGGAAACGAAGGAAAGGAAGGAAACAAAGGAAAGAAAAATGAAAGGAAAGGAAAGGAAAAGAAAGTAAAGAAAAAAAGGAAAGGAAAGGAATTAATATACATCCAACCATTAAAAATGATGACGCCAGAAAATATTTACTGCAACAGAAATATGCCCAAAATATAGTAAGTGACAAAAGGCTATCTATTATGATTCTACTTTTTAAAATGTTTATACGCATAAAAAAGTATAAAAAGCAACAAACCAGAATGTTTTGAATGGCAAGTTAAAGATTTTTCTTAATATTTGTCATCCAAATTATTATAATCAGGGAGAAGTGTTTTCATTTATTTATATTTAAATCTCTTTTCTTTTTCTTATTTTTTCTCCCATGTGTATCCCATGTAGGCTAGAATCCCCGCCTCTTGAGGGAAACCAGCCCATTTTTGGGAAGTGCACTACATAAAGCTGCCCATCTTCCTTTGAAGAGATCTGGAAACATTTTTGTTTCAAATTGTTTTATTGTTCTCAGAATATATACATATATATATGTTTTTAATATATGGAATTGAGGAAAAGACAAAGGAAAGGCTGACTCCCTACCACCCTTCTGTGGCTACTCTTCCAATTTTTGCTGCTATTGTTATGTATTAATATTCACTGGGTACTAAGAAGATGGGCAGCCCCTTAGATCCTTTTTTCTTAGCTCTTTCTCATAATCCTACTTCATTCCTTCATTCACTCATTTTTAAAAGTGTCATATGTACAAATATATAGTCCAGAAAATTTTTAAATATAACTGTCTATAAAAGTATGTGGCAAAATCCCATTCACAGTCTTATTCTCCTTCCACAGCCAAATTCATTTCTTATATATCATTTCAGAATTTATCTTTGCAAATACACATGTATATTCTTATTCTACCCTTCTCTCTCAACACAAAAAGTAGCATACCACACATACGATACCATTCCTTCTCCCTTTTAAAAAACACACAGAATATATCCGAGTTCTACGTGAGTAGAGTCTTTCTCATTCTTCTTTTCAGCTACACAGTATGCATCATTTGGATGTACCACAGTTTACTTAACCAGTTCCCATTTGGCAGACACTGAAATCATCCCTATCATACTATTACAGGCAATAATGCCAAGCATAACCACCTACACACACCAAGTTCATTGCTGAATCTGCCTTTGATGAAGCCTCTGTTTGAATCACCATAACGTCACAAGGCTGAAAAGTTAGCCCCTGTTTTAGTTTTCATTATGTACAGCAGTATGTAGCAAAAGACTCCCTCGGGCAAAGGAAATGTACTCTTTGGGGATTTACTTCATCACAATAAATGGATAAACAGAAAACCAAGGAGAACTGTTTATATTTAACCATGAACATGTATGTATACAATACATGCATATGCATAGAAAATATAAAATAAATAAATCCATCAAAGCATTAAGCATTGTCTCAGTATGGTGGATCTAGGGAGTGCTTTGTAGACTGCCCTCTTTGCCTATCCTTTCTAATTTCACAACGGTAAATACATATACTTTTGCAATATAAAATTTCAAAAAATGTTAACTCAAATTAAGCTGCATGTATCCCTTTGGTCTGTCCTATATTTGTATGATGCTCCAGAGTGCTCAAATAACACTTCATTAAAAAAATTTATTTCTTCAAGAACTTACTTTTGTGAAGATTTCTGTGAATGTCTATGTGTTAGATATTCACTATGTGAAAATCACAGTGAAGAAGCTCAGGCATTTGCATGCTTGACTCACAAGGAGACTCAAAATGTGGAGCTGGAGGGTGAAATAAGGGCTCACCTGTTCCCAGACTTGCCACAATAGGTGGTTCTGTTTTTACAGAAAGTGAGTGATGCAGAAATATTTTGACAGCTCATCTGTTCAATCACTGTGTTCCTTTGGACTTAGATTCCAGATAATTGGGACCCTCTTAGCTGGTGGCTAGCATGAATGAAGTATTGTTTTAAAAATGCAAACGAAGGCACATATATGAATGGAAGCATATTTTGCACAGAAACCATTGGTTTGGGATTCTGAAAGATCAGGAATGAAATGCTAGGCCCATAACTTCCTCTGTTGTGATCTTGGACATATTACTCCTTCTGTATTTATTTTAGATTTTTCAACCTTAAAATGAATACAATAATATCATCGTAATCTTTCCTTTCACTTCTATCCCCTTCTCTTTCTAGGAATATTTATTGGAAGTTTGTTCTCTTTACACTTTGCTGGATGCTTTAAGATACAAGTTGAGTAAAACCAGTGCTACTCCTGGTCTGCTGGAAATTTCAGGCTAGTAAGGTTGTTATGAAGATTAAATAAGATAGCATATATAAGTTAGTTCGTGTGCAGTGTTTCAATAAGTATTGAGACCCTTTCTTCTTATGAAAGGTTTATGAATCTCTTAGGGCATTCTATTCAGAAGATCCAAATACCTCTTGCCAGTCGCCCAAATAGAACAACTTGTTCAGAGCCTAAGAGAGCAGGGTCAATAGATGAATACTTTACAACACCTAAGAAGTTTAACAGACACTTAATTCTGGTCTTTAAATGACTTTATTTTGTTGCTTATTTGTAGATGAATATACAGAGTGACAAAAAAGTGGAATGCACTATCTGAGCTATAATAAGATAAATCTTGTAAAGTGTAAGCATTTTAGACATCAACTCAGTATTAATTTTGCCTTGAATGGAAATGTTATGTCTGAGGGTTCCCAGCTTTGCTAATGACACACTTAATTGACAATATAATTGGGACACTGAAGAGTGTGAAATTGAAGCCTTAAGAAGTAGCAAACTAATAGCATGATTCTCTGTGTGAACAAAGCAGTTTAACTGAATGGTACCTTATTTATGATGGGCTTTTCATACCTACATAATTCTGTCTGGTATCTAATGGAAAAACTGATCTAAAAATGATTAACCACCATTTGCCACTTTAATAAAAATTGTCAAAAACAGATATTGATGATATTTCTAAAAATTATTAAGGGGAATAGAGCAGCATTTCACAACTAGATTCCAAGGATTGTGGTCTGGACAGCACAAACCACATATTTTCATCCATTGTCTAGATCTTTATTAGGTCTAACGCATTTATAATATTTTTGCAAGCTTGTATTTTTAATTATTACTAGTACCTCAATGCCCAATACAGATGATACAACTAACCAGTAACCAATAAGATACAGACTTCGAGTTTTGTGTTTCAGAAGTTATGGGTTGCAATGTTTTATTTATACTCGGTGACACTGTTTCTCTTCAGCTCCAGTGTAGTGATTGAAGCCTTCTACCAGGCAGAGTTCTAGGTGACTAAGAACGTATGGCATGGGCCACAGAATAGACAAGACTTAGTCCTGTGCTTTTGGACTAATGGTCTGGTGTGCTGACCAAATAAGCATTTCAACACAAGTGATTCTCATCAGTATCATGATGTGTTCTCTTAACAGATTGAGGATTTTATTTTTCAAATAGGAAATGGCTAATTTATTTTAAACTATGTATCATATTATACTTTCAAATTCCAAACAGTATCTTAAAATGATATGAATAATTAAGTTTATAATTTAGCTTTAAAAACTTATGTAAATTGTATATTGACACTGACGGGATAGAAATCTGCAATGGAACTTTTATTTCCTTTATGTTTTTATAGTGTCACCATAATACAATAAAATTACTGCTCTATTGCATTAGAAGTATATGCTCATTAAGGAAATGGCCAGGAAAAAAATATTCACGTACTCAGGGAAATTTTAACATGAGATATTTTGCCTTAGTGTGTATATCACTTGAACTTCCTTTGAACTCTGTGCACTACTTGCTATTTATGACAAAGAAAGCCATTGCTCACAAAGTATTGGGTTTGCCTTTGAAGCGGTATCAGGAGATCATTGACAAAAGGCAGGGCTGAGATTAGATGTTGAGGGTCATTGCCTTGCTATAGTCCCAAAGCTATGTGAAATGTCAGCTAATTGAAAATGGTAATTATTCTAAATAACAGCATAAACTGTTTCTTTCTAGGATATGTGTTGCTTTCAAATTAATAGCCACTGATCTGTTTTTTTTTTGTTTGTTTGTTTTGTTTTTTTTCCACAATCCTTCCCTGTCCTTTTGTCAAATTATCTAGCCATCGGTCCTTGGGACAAAACCCATTGCACCATTTATATTGACCATGGTTTAATGAGTGACCTGGTCTTCCTGTTTGCATAGATTGTAATAGGCCCACCCACCTGAGAGTCTGTCAGCCAAACTGAGATGTGTAACCTCTATGTATACTTAGTTTCTAAGTGGAAAGACTTTAAAATGGAAACCAAGTAATTGTGTTACGGTGGCCATTTGCATTTATTTCAGATACTGGTCGGGAGAAGTCCTATTAATCACAGTCATAATAGATCTTCAAATTATGATCTACTGAGCAAGGTCATCCCATATGAGATGAATAATATATATTCAAAATGTTCAGCTTGCTTCTAATGGGCAGTACTTCATACCAAATGGTTTTGAGGGAAATATGTATGGTATAATTTTTCAGACAAAGAATTAAAATTCCTAGTTGTGATGGTTAAAAAAAACCCTCTAAAGTGGAAATTAGAAATACATATTCTCCATAGCTATAAAATGAACTACAAGTACACTTTGATTCTGTAAAATTGAGTTACTTTGGAAAATATTTCAGAGTAACCTAATCCCAAATCAAGACTCTCTTTTGGAATTGGTAGACAACCCAAAAATACTTGGGCTTGATCTGTTTCAACAAAGTGAGGAAGACAGGAAGAGTATGAGAAATTATTCAAATATATTCAGAAAAAATATCTGCTGAGGTTGGAAGACTACTATACAGTGATTACAGAAAAGTTATATTCCGTCCGTAGATCAAGCCTTGCCACAAAATCATCAAACCAATGTTCTTTTTGAGTGTGAAGGAAATGAGTACCTGTCTTTCTAATTGTAGTAAAAATAGTACCATTAGTGCTTCCTCTAACTTTTTTTTTTTTTTGAGATGGAGTCTTGCTGTGTTGCCCAGGCTGGAGTGCAGTGGCAAAATCTCGGCTCACTGCAAGCTCTACCTCCTGGGTTCATGCCCTTCTCCTGCCTCAGCCTCCCGAGTAGCTGGGACTACAGGCAACTGCCACCATGCCCTGCTAGTTTTTTGCATTTTTAGTAGAGACGGGGTTTCACCGTGTTAGCCAGGATGGTCTCAATCTCCTGACCTCGTGATCTGCCCGCCTCGACCTCCCAACGTGCTAGGATTACAGGTGTGAGCCACCATGCCAGGCCAACTTTATTTTTAACTAGTAAATTGTAACCAGGAAGTATACTCACAAACTGTGGAGCAAGGACACAGGAACAAATGTAGCATTGAAAATAAACAGTAGAAGATAGTGAATCTGACACATTTAATAACGAGCAAATGCTGTTGTGTTCCATAATATTTAGGCACACCTATGCAAAAAATCATTTCAGGAAACCATGGCTTTACATCTTAGGAAGCAAAAGTGGAGGGAAAGGGTTGGCAGTGAAGAACAACTTGTTCACATGCCTTGTTAAAGCAATTCCACATAATCTTATTCCATTTCAAACCAAGACTGTTTAGAATCTTACGTCCTGTTGCCACAAGAACTGAGCTCAATACTTTAGAATCCTAAGCCCAATATCTGAGAGTGGGTGAAGGTATTTTTGGAGGAACCCAGGCATGTATCTGTAGGACCTCAGTAAACCTCCTGTTTTGCATAATTCTCTCCTGCCTCCCCAGTCTGTCTGAGGGCTATGCTTTCTTCTTCCCTCTCCTAAGTGAAGGTAATTGACTGATGCTTAATTGTTATTTCTTTCTAAAATTGATAACATAAAATGAGGGCATTAGGTTTCTTCCTTGAAAATCTTGTGTTTTTATAATAAAAGTAGCTGTAGCCAAAACCTGCCCCATGTAAAAAAGTATCTGCTAACAATTACAGAAATTGTCATACGCATCTGTTTTTTAAACTCAATGAAGTCCCAGAAATCTTTCTAGTGCTCTGATACCTTGTAATAAAGGACCTCTAGAGGTTACCGAAATGAAAGCATGCAGAGTTACTGTAGCGGTATGTTGTTACAGGGGAAAAGAAAACCAGCAGCCATTCACTGTACAGCCTACATTGCTGTAACCGGTGTTGCCCAGTAAACTATCTGGCATGCAAAATGCTAAGTATTCAAAGTACCTGGCATTCATGATCATTGTAATAGCAAACTGTTGACATTCGGTTTATTTCCCAAAGCCGGACCATTTGTACTTCTCTTAAATATTTTGGCTTTAGAGCTCTGTTGTTGATACAGATAATTTATCTCCTTGTTGCCCTGTTTCCCTTCTTGCTGCCCTGCATTTAGCTTCAATTTGCTTTAATGGAGTCATCCCCATGATCATGGAGAATTTGTTCAGTATTTTGATGTTTAGCTTTCATCTCATTTTGTATCATTTATCTTGATAATTAACATTATTGCATGAAGACCCAGTTGAGAAAAAATATTCTGTAGGAAACTTATTCTTTAATAGTTAATATAAGCCTTCACATGCTGAGTGTCAAAACCTGCAATTCCTCTTGGTCCTTAAAAGGCTTGTAAATAAAGACAGTTGAGTTGAAGAAACTATACTGTTAAAGTCAAATATTTTTGGAAATCAGCTTTGAGTCTTGGGGATTTAGAAATTTACGTAAATGATCTGACTCTCAGCAAGCTCTAAATAAACAGTAACTATTTGATGGGATAATTGAAAGAGAGCCTCCCATCACAGTGATCCCTATCTGCAAAAGTGATAATTCACTAAAAAAGTATGCCTCACTTTGTAATAACTTAATATCACAGTGGTAATTTTTAATCAATAAACTGGAATATAATCAGATTGGGGAATATGTAAATCTATATCAGTCCAGTGAAACCTACCAGCAGGGAGAGAAAAGATAAAAATGCAAAAATCAGATTGAATTTTGGGGGAAAGCTTAAAAGAAATGCAGTTATGCCTCTGCTGTCACACTCAGCATGGGACATAAAGAGCCCACCACAGGGCTTGAATTTACAGGAGTCTATCCAGCACAGCTTTATCCGACATTGGAGCTTCCTAAGAAACAAAAAGAAATCTTATACTCTTGCTTGTTAGTATTTAATACATGCATTATGTGCTTTTTAATTTTTTGGTCCTACTGAAGAGTAGCTGATAGCGCTGTTTCAAAGGCATATCTACTCTGCCTCTGACTAGCAATATGAAATCGGTTAAGTTATTCAACCTCTCTACATTTCAGTTTCAGGAAATGAAGTGGACAAAGAAGATCATCATTAGGCATCATTGGAGGCAAATTGAATACCTCCAATATTCTGTATTATGTGGAGATATCAAGTCCGTATGTGATTACACAAATCATAGTTCCAAAAGAGTTCAGAATGAGACATATAGAATTGAAAGTCCTGTTTATACAGATACTGGTTAAAGCCCAGGGATTAGATGGGTTTAAAATGCTTTACCTCTATATAGAAAGGAGTACAGGACCAGGAAAGGGCCCAGGGGCATACCATGATTGAGCCGAGGAGACAGTAAGAGAGTTTCAGTGACAAAGGAGAGGCAAGGAGAGGATGGGGTTTCTGAAACCAGGAGAAGAAAGCCTTCATCATAGAAGCGAGTGATAAACTTCACTGAACACTTCTAAGACATTTTGGACAAGAATAGAAGAGTTACCTTTGGATTTCACTGCATGTAGCTTAACAAACATTCATAAAGGCAGTGAAAATGAAAGCTCAGTTAGGGTGGTCTTAGGAGAGAATTCAGGTGATGAAGTAGAGAATGCGACTATAGATGGCTCTTTCTAGAAGTTTTACTTTTAAGGGTAGCAGAGAACTAGAGTAGAGCTGCAGACATAGTTCCCCCTCCTCCCTCTCCTCCATCTCCAGTTTCTTCTTCTTTCCATGAGTGTAACAGAATGAAATTTAGGGCATAATCCTGTAGAAGGTAAGAAATTAATGATGCAGGAAAGAGATTGGATAATTGTCCAAAATAAATAAGTCCTCAGACGATGCAAGGCAGTGGGCTCTAGCACACAAAGGGGTTGACATCTGATAGGAATGCAGTTGTTTTATCCACATAACAGTTATTTTTTCAGAGAAAAATCGAATTGTGAAAATATAGCTGAAAACCAAACATTAGCCCTATGTGTGTGGTAACTTGTGATGTAAAATGCATTTCTCAATAAAGGTCCTGGTCAAAAATTTTAAAAGTAAAATACCTTGAGGGAGCTACAGTTAGAGGACAGCAGGATGAAGGATAATCATCAGAAAGAATACAAAGTGGGCCAGGCATGGTGGTTCATGCCTATAAACCCAGAGCTTTAGGAGGTGTTGTTGGGAGGATCACTTGAGGTCAGGAGTTTGAGACCAGCCTGGGCAACCTAGACCCCCGTCTCTACAAAAATAATAATAATAAAAAAGACTACAAAGTAGAAAAAGCAGAGTGAAACAGAATCTTCAATACAAACAGTAGGGGGATTTTAGCAAAGAGTAGCTGACTCAGATGGTGCTAAGATTTGTATGGAGTTCAGTGCTGAGAGGTCTTTTTAACAAGCAATTTAAATGGGAATATTGCCTTGTTTACACGGCTCAAATAAAATGCAGTATAATGTGCAGAAAACAAAAAAAACAGTAAAAAGCTTAAATAATCTTTATTCTTAGGACAATGTTTTTCAAATAAGGATTATGGCTCACTATTGGGTCATAACATAAAATACATTTCTTATTGTGGATGGCTCCAAGAAAAAGAAAACCCAAGTTTAAGAAGGCTCACCAATAGAGAGTTTACCTATGTCGTATAAGAAGTCCCAGTTATACATCCACTAATAATAGCTCCATGGCCAGGTACATGCTAGTATTTGCATTTTGGAATGGTCTTTCTCTCCCGTTTGTTGTCTCATGGTCACAAGATGACAGATTATCCCAGGCCTCACGTTCACATTTGAAGACTAAAAACCACTGTGGTGAGTAGGAAATGCCCCTCCCCAGAGATGACTCCCAAGCCCTCATTCCCAGACCTGTGACTGTGTTGCCTTACACTGATGTACTCTGCAGATGTGATTAAATTAAGGAGCTCGACATGAAGGGATTAACCTGTCTTATCTGGGTGAGTTCAATGGAATCATAAGAGTCGAGTGAGCCAGGAGATTCAGACAGGGAGGTGTGACCATGGAAGCAGAATGATGTGGAGTGAGAAAGACTCACCTCGCGATTGCTGGTTTTAAAGATGGAAGGGTATCACGAGCCAAGACACGTGAGTGGCCTCTTGAAGTTGGAAAAGGCAAAGGAACAGGTTCTCCGCTGGAACATCCAGATGATTTCACTCACTGGGTTCTACTTCAGGTTTCTGACCTATAGAACTGTAAGGTCACTAATTTTTGTATTATTTTAAGACACCAAGCTTGTAGTAATTTGTAATAGCAGCAATGGGAAACTAACAAACATGTATGGGCAAAAAGGGGAAAAGAATCGTGCCAGTTGAGTTTGTCACTTTCTATCTGGAAAGCAAAAACCTTCAGAGAAACCCTACTGAGCTTTCACTTGCTTATATCCCCCCTTCCAGAATTAGGCTGCATGACCACTCTGAACCAACCACAAACCAAAAGAATTCAATTGTCACGGCACTGTTCAATTAGACAATCACAGTTCACCCCTTGGAGCTGAGACAGGGGATCATTTCCTTTCTAAGATCTACTGAACTCTCATTAGCTGGAAAAAAAAAATCAAATCCTACTGGAATAGAAGAAGGGGGTTGAAGACAAGTGGATTTTTAACACCTAGCTGATGTTGGGAGGCTAAGTATAAAAAGATATTCTGATGTTGGGTGTGTAGCAGATTGTGCCTGACACACTGCCCCATATTCTTTCCACTAACAAGTCTCATTGTTTTCTTTCAAAAATACATTTCAAATTTGTCTTATATCCACATGTCCACAACCACCATTCTCTTTTAATCTAACAACATCCCTCTTTTGAATTACTTAAATGACCAGTTAATTCACCTCCTAGAAACTGTTTTGCTTCCCACTCACCCTTATCTTATTTTTTTCCATTAGGCAGCCAGAAGAAACTCCTAAAAAATCAACTTATCCATTCTCTGCTTTTTATATTACCTAACCACTTCTTGTTGAAGTTAGGATTAAGCTCAAAATCCTTAAGTGACTTACCTCTTTTCCAACATTGCTGGAAGAGTAAAAGGTTCCTTAACAACATTCTTCTTTCCAGTTTTGGCCAGGTTTTTTTTTCCCCCTGAAATACCACTTTTTATATCATTAAAATTCAGTTTATGCACCAATTTGAATGAATACTTGATAAATGTCTCTACTTCTAAATTATAACTTCCATTAGAGCGGAAGTCAGGTACACTTTTACCCACTATTGTACTGCACTCAAACTAGAACTGCTGCTGAGTGAGTGAATAATTAATCAATACAACAAGAGCAAACAGTTCTCATCCTCAAGAACATTCTAATTCAGTAGGAAGAAAGAAGGAGTAACTACACTTGTGCCTAGCTTCATGATGGGGATACTGTATTAGTCTGTTCTCACGCTGCTAATAAAGATATATCTGAGACTGGGTAATTTATAAAGGAAAGAGGTTTAATGGACTCATAGTTCCACATGTTTGGGGAGGCCTCACAATCATGGCAGAAGGCAAAGGCACATCTTACATGGCAGCAGGCAAGAGAAGCTTTTGCAGGGGAACTCCCATTTACAAAACCCTCAGATCTCCTGAGACTTATTTACTATCACAAGAATAGTATGGGGGAAACCTCCCTCATGATTCCATGATCTCCACCTGGCCCTGCCTTTGGCATGTGGGGATTATTACAATTCAAGGTGAGATTTGGGTGAGGACACAGCCAAACCATACCAGATACATTGTGAGAAATGCATGTTTCTGTGATTTCATGATTGTGTGAACATCATGAGCAGACTTACACCAACCTAGATGATATACAGCCCACTCCCCACCTAAGGCTCCATGGTGGAGCCTTTTGTCCTCAGGCTACAAACCTGTATGGCAGGTTACTGTACTGAATAGTGTAGGCAATTGTAACACAATGGTAAGTATTTGTGTCTCTAAATACAGAGAAGATACTGCAAAAATACAGTGTAAAAGATAAAAAATGGTACCTTATAGGGAAATTACCATGAATGGAGTTTTCAGGCCAAAAAGTTGCTGTGGGTGAGTCAGTGAGTGGTGAGTGAACGTGAAGGCCTAGAACACTATTGTATACTACTGCAGACTTTATAAATACTGTACACTTAAAATACCCTACAATTATTGAAAATATTTCTTTTTCTTTAATAATAAATTTACCTTAGCTTACTGTAATTTTTTACTTTATAATTTTGCTTTTTTAACATTTTGACTCTTCTATAATAAATGTAGCTTAAAACACATTGTACTGTTATACACGATTTTTTTTTTGTTATATTCTTATTCTATAAGCTTTTATCTACTTTTTTTTTTTTTGAGGTGGAGTCTCTCTCAGTTGCCGAGGCTGGATCGCAGTGGCAGGATCTCGGCTCACCGCAAGCTCCGCCTCCCGAGTTCATGCAGTTTTCCTGCCTCAGCCTCCAGAGTAGCTGGGACCACAGGCGCCGCCACCACGCCCGGCTAATTTTTTGTTTTTGTGTTTTTAGTAGAGACGGGGTTTCACCATGTTAGCCAGGATGGTCTGGATCTCCTGACCTCATGATCTGCCCGCCTCGGCCTCTCAAAGTGCTGGGATTACAGGCGTGAGCCACCGCACCAGGCCATGTCTTTAAAAAAAAAAAACATTAGCCAGGCGTGGTGGGGGCGCCTGTAATCCCCGCTACTCGGGAGGCTGAGGCAAGAGAATGGCGTGAACTTGGGAGGCGGAGCTTGCAGTGAGCCGAGATCGCGCCAACTGCACTCCAGCCTGGGCGACAGTGTGAGACTCTGTCTCAAAACACACACACACACACACACACACACACACACACACACACAATGAAATTTTAGGAGCTTCCATATTAAAAAGCGCTATTTTTTTCGTCACGTATTAGTTCAATTTAGGGCATATGGATTAGGGTCAAGGTGGAAGTGGGGGGCTCAGCTCTCTACATGTATTCAAGAACACATCTAGTGCCACTGCCATCCACCCACTAAGGCCTCAGAGCTCCCCACTGTATTTTGTGAGTGCAGCCAGTGGAGGCAGGAAAAAAGAGAAAACATGAAGAATGGCATTGAATTTGTTTTGTTTTGTTTTTATTTTTGTTTTTCCATGTCTGAAACTAGAATACATACTTCCTGCCAATTATATTGGTTAGACCTCCCTCCTGTGGCCTCAGACAAGTACACAGAAGCCTGGGACATGCAGTCTAGTTGTGTACCGAAGAGGAAAAGGGTTTGATAGGCCCAAGGCATTATCTCCAACATTCAAGGTTTCCAATTTAAGTAAAGTATTTGGGTTGAGTTCTTCATTTTTCCTATGTCAACGCCATTTTCACACCCTCACGTGTACATAAATGCCTTCCACCATACTTTCTTAAAAACTCACACTTCTGCACATTTCTGTATGTCTCCCCTATTGCTACCTTATTTCAGGTTCTTACTCTTTCTAATTGAGATTGATGAATCGTTACATAAATGATGATCTTCCTCTGAATGCTTTCCAGGAATCTCCACATAGATTTTCAGGTGATCTTTTGAAAAGCACACGTGATCCTGTCACTTTCTGCTTAAATCCTTCAATAGTTACCTTCCTCTAGAGCAAAAGCCCAAATAGTGAGCAGGTAATAAAGACCTAAATCCTTAGCACAATACGACAGAAATCGAAGCTTCTAATATCCAGGCTTTTTTTTTTTTTTTTTTTTTTTGAGACGGAGTCTCTCTCTGTCGCCCATGCTGGAGTGCAGTGGCGCGATCTCAGCTCACTGCAAGCTCTGCCTCCTGGGTTCACGCCATTGTCCTGCCTCAGCCTCCTGAGTAGCTGGGACCACAGGCACCGCCACCATGCCCAGCCAATTTTTTGTATTTTTAGTAGAGATGGGGTTTCACCATGTTAGCCAGGATGGTCTCGATCTCCTGACCTCGTGACCCGCCCACCTTGGCCTCCCAAAGTGCTGGGATTACAGGTGTGAGCCACCGCACCCGGCCCAGTATCAAGGCTTTCATTGATTGTAGAATCTTTCTGATTGTACCACGTCTTAGATGTTGAAACTTGGCAGATTTTCCTGAAGCCAAAGCCTACACTCTTTTTTCTACTCTGACAGGTGATAAGTTCATGTGAGCCTCCATAATCTCATTGAACTCAAGGAGTCATACCCATGTGATAAAAGATTAATATTAGGTAAGAATAATGTTACAATAGAGATTTTGGCTACCTAAAACTAAATAATATATGCTTGGATGTTGAATAGGTCACTAGTTTTAGGATATATTACTTTTACTGGATTGCTACAATGAATATATATATATTTAAAAATATATAGAGATATGAAAATATATATTTCATTGTGTGCAATTCAGTAAAAATAATACACTAAATATATATACATATATGTGTGTATATATTCACATATAGAGATATATGTTTATAAAGATACATATGTATACCTATGTACATACAGTATGTGTCTGTATAAAAAGATTAGATCTTGTGATCACCTTCATCAGATCTTGCCAGAAATGAGTGCCCCACAGCACATGCTCTGCCTTGCTGCAGATCAAGAACCATTCCTCAAACTCTTCTGCTCCTATTCTATTTATGCTAGGATTCCGTTGCCTCTGTTGACAGTGAAGACTGATATTCTATAAGTACTGCTCTCCACTCGCAGTGATCAGGGCAGGTGCCGCCTCTCTGATTTCCTGAGGGAAGGATACACTGCCACTTTTATATTATGTTTTGTAATGAATTATGTTGTCCTAAGGGTAGGAGTAATATGGTTATCATTTCACACAGTCCAACTGAGATCAGTTTGACATTTTTCATTTAAAAGTAATCAAATTTGGACATAGGATAGTACAGTGTCATTAAGTTACCTGTTAACTCTTGCACCTCCCCAGATGCACTTCAGAGAATTTTATGTGGTTGCTTCTTTTTCTCATGCTGGGGCTGCCTCTAATTAAAGGCAGGTGGCTCATCGCCTATATCCATATCTCCAGCCTGCAAATAAAAATTTATCACTGACTTCTGAAGAAAAGAGGAAGTTTCTGTTGCCCATTTTCTTAAGTCCTCATTTAATTCCTCAGAAGTGACACAAATGACAGTTTCTTCTAGGGAAAACCCCTATCCACATGGCTGTAGTTTAGCTCTTTGACCTCAGTAAGACAATCATACACATAACTCAAACATTCATTCATTAATTCAGTATATATATTATACACCAACTATAAACTAGACATTGATGATTATTAAAATCATGAAAACAAACTATCTGATCTCACTGAACTTATTTTCTAGGAGGAGTAGGTGATCGTAAATAAAAATATTTCATGTAATAGATCTGGATGAAAGACAAAGGACGGTGCAAGTGGCTTATAATTTATGGAAAATCAAAATAGTCTAATATCCAAATGTAGGTTACTAAATCCCAAAGAAATACAAAACGCTATATGTGACACCAAATAGGATTGCTGCAAGCTGGCACCAATTCTTTTGATCACTTACCAGAGGATCCCCAAAAGGACTGAAGTCTAATCTCTTTCCTCTTCATTTTATAATCTCTAAATCTGGCATATTCAGGGATTTGTAAAATTATGGTAATACAGCATGAACTATATGAAGACTCAGGTATTTTCACTGGGGTTTCAGGTCCAAACTTCTCCATTGCTTATTTATATTTTCAGGAGTGGTTATTTAATATTCTTGTTTCACTTTTCTTTAGGACCCAATAAACTAATTCATTTGTAAACACAACATCTTTTGCAAAATGAAAGAATACATAACAAAAAGAGTTATAAACAATCAAAACAATGTGCGTTTAGGTAGATCCTAAGTGGCAGTTTTATTAAGCTGACATTTTCCCTTTTTGAACTACGTTACTTTGGCAAGTACTAACATAATCCTTTCTACATAACAGTCTGATTTTATGACAAATTACAGAATAATTATTACTGCTTTATCAAAAAATATATTCTTCAGTATAAATGCAGTTTTAAAATGTTGGTTCATTTCTTCTTTATTATATCATAGGAATTTATTTCAAATTTTATTATAGAATCCAATAGGAAAAAGAATTTAGTATGCAAACATTTACCTTAAAAGTACTTTTTAAATAAAAAATGTATGATGAAAATACATGTAAAAATTTAACTTCTACCTTTATCTTACTACATGTTCTCATACTATAGGTTTTTTAAGTTCATCTATTTTTTTAAGCTAGCAATCATATCTTGATAAATTGTGAAATCTCCCTTGAATTCTTTACTTTTTTTCCTAAATCTTCTAATTCTTTCTTCATTAACATTACCATCAGAAAATTTTTTACATTAATTATTTATAACGGGAATATTCATTTACTTGTATTATTATTGTGTCTAAACATTGTATTGAAGGGAAGAAGCTAACATATTATGCTGAAACCAGCATAATAGGGCTTTGAGTATTAAATACAAATTTTTTTTAGATAAGAGTGAGTTTTGGAACCTAAAACAGGTATCTCCTCAGCCCCACTTCTTGGTTTAACATAGTTCAGCAGAAACTCCAGTCCCATAGCATTAAATAGAGGGTAAATGTATGTTTGAAAAGACCTCATTGATAGGCTTCCCTCAGAAGAAATACATTCTGGTATGAAAGCCATTTTTTTATGACAGTAAAAGGATTAGACAGAGGAAAGCAGGATTAATGGGAATTCACGATGGGGGGGGGTCCATTTTTTTATTTCCTTCCCTTTGATTATAGGAACCACATCCTTTTCAGGGTCCTTGGAGAATATTTAAGATAGGAACTGTTTATATTATTAGAAAACTTTTACACAAGTTAGATTTGCAATTCAAAAACCTAACTAAGGGTGTGAATTTTCTTCATAACAAAGCCTTTTTCCCCAATGCTACTTGGGCGCCGATACTAAATGACAGAAACAGACCTGGTGAGGTGGCTCATGCTTGTAATCCCAGCACTTTGGGAGGCTGAAGTGAGAAGATCACTTGAGCCCATGAGTTCAAGACCAGCCTGGGCGATATACTGAGATCTCGTCTCTATAAAAAGTTTTAGGCTGGGTGCGGTAGCTCATGCCTGTAATCCCAGCACTTTGGGAGGCCGACGCGGGCGGATCACGAGGTCAAGAAATCGAGACCATCCTGGCCAACATGATGAAGCCCTGTCTCTACTAAAAGTACAAAAATTAGCTGGGCATGGTGGCACGTGCCTTTAGTCCAAGCTACTCAGGAGGCTGAGGCAGGAGAATCACTTGAACCTGGGAGGCTGAGGTTGCAGTGAGCCGAAATCGCACCACTGCACTCCAGCCTGGGCAACAGAGCAAGACTCCCATCTCAAAAAAAATTTAATTTAAAAAGTTTAAAGATATAGCTGAGCAGGTGGCACCCTGTTGTCCCAGCCACTTGGGAGGCTGAGGTAGGATGATCGCTTGAGCCTGGGAGGAAAAGATTGTAGCCAGCATGCCGCTGCACTCCCATCTGGGCAACAGAGTGCAACTCTGTCTCCAATAAATAAATGACACAAGTCAGGCTTCCTTGAAATATAGTTTTGTCCTATGCAACTTTTTTCCTTTCTCAAGGCCTTTCACCTTGGAAGAATATACCTCTGCACCAAGCAGAGAATAGTGACAAAAAAGTTGTGCAAAGGAGGATGAGGGCATGTAATCATTTATTTTATGTGTTCTGCCTCATAACAATAACTTCCTAGACAGTATTTTTCACACATAACATTCTACATGTATTTCAAAGCATTTAATGGAAGGCAGAATCATTACCAGATTTTTTAGGTGGAAAACGGAAATTTTAGTTAGGTGGGAAAATTCCCTAGACCTTTACTGCAAAATATTAATTCAAGTAACTTTGAGTGAGTATTTCATGTATGGAAAAATATGATTGTGTAATGTATTCTCTGTGCTCAAAAAGCTTACAAGTAGTAGAGGAAAAAAATATGAATTAGACAGTAAAATGAAATGGTATAGAATTAAATTTCTAAAAGGATTATATATTAAGATATAAAACAATTCACGAACAGTACAAGATAAAAAAATAAAATGTCAAAACATATAGTACAAGAAAAAACAGATAGAGGAGGATAGGAAAAGAGAAACAAACGCATCCAAAGGTTTAAGGAAGAAAGCCTTATTATTTTTCAGTTGTACTTCCAAAGATACCTATGTAATCATATCCTTGATCTTAGATTGAATCTTTCTGTGCTAGATTCTGGCCCACAAAGTCAAATGAGATATTATTAGAGTTATAGTCAAAATTCATTAAATTGCAAAGAACAGGAACCCATTTAAATTAGGTTAGTTTCAAAGGGTTGCTTTGAATAATTCTGGGAAATGTCACGGACTTCCATGGTCAGGAATGTGGCTGGGCTTCATGGAGTCCTGAGGGGAGAAATGGAAAGCCGTAAAGACCTATAGTGCTGGGCTTCTCTCTTTGGTGTTTCTTCTCTGAGTCCATATGTTTTTCATGTCTGCTTCATTCTACTCTTCCTTAATGAATCTTCCTCTTCAGTTCATGCACGTGCTACCAAAACACCAAGGGTTCCGTGTAGGTCTTGCTGCTTGCTGCACAGCAAGGCAATCACTGAGACAGCCACCATTGCCAGGGAAGAGGCTTTCATCAGGCGCTGCAGCCCAGGAGACTGGAGCTCAGCCTCAAATCTGTCTCCCTGACTGACTAAAACTAGGGGTTTACGTAGCGGGAAAGAAATGTAACAAAATGTAAGAAAACAGGAACTAGGGAGGGGTCCAGAAGCAATCATGATGAATGAGGGTTGTGGCACCTCATTGGAGGCAGTGATTTGGTAAGTTTCTGTTCTTTGACACTTTTTGAGAGGCCTGAGAGTAAGTTCTTGAGGAAGGAACTCAAATAAAACAAGTATAAATTTTAAGCTTTAAGACTAGAATACTCCATTTCTATGTTTATAAAAAAAAAAAAAAACAACCGTCTATGAGACTATTGGGTTGGTTTCACATGATCTTCTTTGCCAATAACTTACTTTGCGCACAGCTTTTATTTGCCACAGAAATTTCATACTTAAACACCACATTCCCTGGTACTTGTATATTAGAAACGGAAACAACAAGGCATGGAGGTTGGAATTAATATAGCAAGTTTGAGGACAATATAAAAACTCACCTCAGTGGAATAGTGTGAGCATTGATGATCATGATTATCTTAATCAAAATATGTATTAAATTAAGATGGAAGCATGAAAAACTGTTTGCAAAAATTAGACAAGGAACAGATATATTTAATAGTGAATTTCCAGGATATGTTTTTCATGTAACATTAGCTTACCAGAATATTAATAGTTATTAGATGAAAAATGGATGAGTATTAAAATGTATTTGGGTGTCTTTTACTAAATAACTTTTAAGTTTATTTAATGTGCATCATCTCTGAGCCTTTCATACACCAGTATCTGGTATTATTCTTCATGACGGACAGTAAAATCCAGCATTTTTAAAACCATTTCACTATAGTTCCCAACTATCTGTGTCAGATACATTTCCAATAGTAGTGTTCAGTTAACAGTTTTAATAAATACTGAATGTATACACAGATATATAAACATATGAATGAAAGATGTATACCAACAAAAAGTAGAAGAACCCAATGTTAATTCCACTACTAATAAAAGGGAAACAGATTTGAACAAGGTGCTATTTTAATTAAATTAGCATACTTTTTGTTACAAAGATCAGAATATTCAGAGATAGGCCCTCTCACCTCTGCTGGATTGGAAAGCAGTCTGGTAATTTGTACAGATGGCACTGAGAAAATGCAAATCATTTGATTCCATCATCCCACTCTAGGTGTCCGGCCTGGGGGAAAAACAAAGCAAAAAGAAAGTTTATGAGCAAAGATTTTCTTTTTGGCATTGTTTATAATGACAAAAATCTGAAGCAAGTGTTCTCAGGTAAGGAAATTATTAAATTATGGCATATCTACAAATATAGCCTTCAGTAGCCATGAATATCATGGTTATTGGAAACTGATGATCTGGACAAAGTCTTTTGGTATAAATTTAATTCAAATATGTATTAATATGTATTTGGTATAAATTTAATTCAAGTATGTATTAATATGTATTTGGTATAAATTTAATTCAAATATGTATTAATATCATAATTTTGTATACATTAATCACAGAAAAAAGAGTCAAATATGATATATCAAATTTTAATCATTTTATTTTTGTTATGCAGGCTTATTAGTGTGTATGCCTGTCTAATTCTTTGTAAGTTTTGATCTCTTGGCATTTTTCAAATCTTCTGCTTTGTTCGTATTTATCAAAGAAAATATGTAACAAGGTATGTTGCAGTTGTTAGCTCTGAAAAGATTTATATCTCCTTGTTTTTGGCTTACAGTTAAGGGGTGTTCCAAGAACTGTTGCCACATTTAAAAGTCCACATCTAAAGCAGTATGAAGAAAAGGTGTTCATTTACATTATGTTTTAGCAACTCGTGAACAGTCTTTTAAATGTAAGTAGCTGAATGCATATTTCGAAGTTAAACATTAAAGCATTTTTCAAGTGCAGATTTACGGTAGTGTAGTTGGTATAAGCATCTGTGAAAGAAAATGTATCATGTCAGAAAATAATTGAAATTGTGACTGAAAGGTTCCCAAGAACAACCTTTTTATCTGTGGCTTAAATAAATGCTTTCCATTTCAAAGGCAACTCTTAACTGCACCATATAGCTCAAGTGATCAGTAAAAGTAGACAACTGACTTCTTCAAGGAGTTTTAATTTTTATGTGATTTGATCAACTCACAGACTATAAATTCTACCGTCAGAGCTAAACATATGCACAGGCGTATCTGAATTCTTGTATTCCAGGCGTCGAGTAAAATATGTTCATGTCACTAGCTTTCAAGTAGTGTTTATCATCATTTCCCTGATTACCTAATGTAAGTTTACAACCAGTCTCCTAGGTGTGCTAGTGCATTACAGCTTTCCCACAGATATCAGAAACAGCGACATCTTTGGTAATGAATGTCGGAATTCTGCGAGCCTAAGAGTATATTATCCATCTCCATGTCTCATTGCTGACATACCAAGTGAGACGCTCATTCCAAACTCCTTAGTCAAACAAACCTTAAGATACAATGTTGATGCTAGTTGCATGAGGAAGGCATTTTATAAATCCAATCAAAAGACACTGAAAATGTCTCATCTAAATAGCATCATTGTCTTAGTCTTTTTAATTTTTTTCTTAATTTGTCTCCTACTATGGAAATTTTTGAAAGAATAGGATTTTAAGGCAAGAAGGAATCTTAAAGATGCTGGTCTAAACATTTAATTTTTCACGTTAAGAAGCTTAAAGAAGAATTAGGTTAATATATTTCTTTAAAATTACACTGGAAGCTGGTGACCTATTTAGAACTACAACTGAAGTATTTTGACTCCCTGTCTAATGCTAATTTCATTAGACCAGGCTAACTCACCAAATAACTTGAAATTTTCCAAATTAGTCTGTTTAGAGTAACCATATTTTACATATGTAAAAATGGATTATCTATTCGTCCTCCACTTCCATTCCCTCTCCTCCTCTCCCCACCTGATCTTCCTTCTCCACTCCCCTTTTCCTCCTTTTTTCTTTATTCCATTGTATTTCCTTCCTTTTATCTATCCCTTTCCGCCTCCCTCCCTCCTTCCTGTCCTATTCTTTTCTTTCTGTCTCCTTTCTTTCCTTCTCTCTTGCTTCACTCCTTCCTTCCTTCCTCCCTACCTCTCTTCATCCTTTTTCCCATTTCTTTTTTCTTTTTTCAAATTATAAGTTATGGGATACATGTGCAGAACGTGCAGGTTTGTTACATGTGTATACATGCGCCATGGTTGTTTGCTGCACCTATCACCCCATCACCTACATTAGGTATTTCTCCTTATGCTATCCCTCCCCTTGCAACCCACTCCCACCAGGCCCCGACGTGTGATGTTCCCTTCCCTGTGCCCATATGCTCTCATTGTTCAACTCCCACTTATGAGTGAGAACATACAGTGTTTGGTTTTCTGTTCCTGTGTTAGTTTGCTGAGAATGATGGTTTCCAGCTTCATCCATGTCCCTGCAAAGGACATGAACCCATCCTTTTTTATGGCTGCATAGTATTCCATGGTGTATATGTGCCACGTTTTCTTTATCCAGCCTATCGTTGATGGGCATTTGGGTTGGTTCCAAGTCTTTGCTATTGTGAACAGTGCCGCAGTAAACATATGTGTACATGTGTCTTTATAGTAGAATGACTTACAATCCTTTGGGTATATACTCAGTAATGGGATTGCTGGGTCAAATGGCATTTCTAGTTCTAGATCCTTGAAGAATCGCCACACTGTCTTCCACCATGGATGAACTAATTTACACTCCCACCAACAGTGTAAAAGTGTTCCTATTTCTCCACATCCTCTCCAGCATCTGTTGTTTCTTGACTTTTTAATGATCACCATTCAAACTGGCATGAGATGGTATCTCATGGTGGTTTTGATTTGCATTTCTCTAATGACCAGTGATGATGAGCATTTTTTCATATGTTTGTGGGCCGCATAAATGTCTTCTTTTGAAAAGTGTCTGTTCATTTCCTTTGCCCACTCTTTGATGGGGTTGTTTATTTTTTTCTTGTAAATTTGTTTAAGTTCTTTATAGATTCTGGATATTAGCCCTTTGTCAGTTGGATATATTGCAAAAATTTTCTCCCATTCTGTAGCTTGCCTATTCACTCTCATGATAGTTTTTTCTTTCCTTCTCTCTTTCTTTCCATCCCTCCCTTCCCATCTTTTTCCTTCTGTTGCCTCTTTATAGCCTCCTTTACCCTAGTATCTTGGTAATATTGGTACTCACCTCTCTATATGCACTTACTTCACAGAACACATTTTGATAATGTCTTCTATATCATTTTATCCTGCTTAAACATTAATTTTGAGAAGGATGTACATTGGGGCTAGTAATTCTTTTCCACCCTCCAGTTTTCTTAATTCATTGGCTTAAATCCAATTAAAGAACCAAAAAGGTTAGAATTAATTAATAATTCTATATAATTGGTAGTAATATTTTCTGAATTTTCTAGATTATTATAGAAACAAATATTTTCCTTAAGAATGCACTTTTAAGGACATTATATGACTAGTTTTAGATTAACTGACTTTGGTCTTTATATTCATTATGTGACTGTTTATAGATGTTGGGGCCTTTCCACATTTGAATTGCAAAATAACAATATATTGATATAGATTAAAATAAACCAAAAAATCTTAGCATGCTCATATCTGTTAATCAATATGAAAAGCTCTATCATGAATAATGTGGCAACCTACATGAAGAAAACACTTTCAGACAAAGCTATTCAGTAGTTTTCTCTTCTTCTTTCAACACATAAATAAAAGCAATTGCTATGTGGCTTCCTTGCTGCATGAGATGTACCTTAAGGTGTTAGATGACTATAAATATGAATATGATAATAGTGGACCTATAGAAAAGTATGATCGGGAATTGTGAATTAAAGAAAGAAAAAATAATGTGATGAAATATTAGTGTTTGGTGATAGGGGATACAAATTATTTTCTTACAATTGATATTTAATAGTGTTATTTAAAAATACATTTAAAGTTGATCTAATCTATATTTACAAAACCGGATCAATTTGCAAATGTCTAGGGTACTTTATTAATTGATCTGACCAGCTTATTTTTGGAACGGTCAGACCATTTGCAAGTGGTCCAATTCAAAACTATTTAACTGATTAGGAAAAAGAGGAGGAAGGTTTTGTGGAAGAAACAAACTTCTATTCAGTAGAAAATAATTAATGGCTACATATGCCCTCTATGCAAAATTATAATGATAAATATTTCTGGGACTAGGAAAAATATGGTCTAATGACAACACATGTATTACATTGTAGAGAACTTTCAGTTTTGTTGTATGACCATTGTCCTTACAACATCTCAGAATAGTAATCATGTTAATAAAATACTGAGAACACCAATGTCCAAGAAGACCAGGGGAGTTACCTCACTGGGTGAAGTATGATAAGTGGACTAGCAGGGAATACCACCTGGTTCTAAAATGTAAACGTAGAAAGTTACATAAATACTCACAGAACTTTAGATTCCCATATTGTATATAACAGATGAAGATTCAAGTAAATGAGGACATATACATATGGTTTATCATAATGATGTTAATTTTAAAATAATGTTTATGGGCTGGGCGTGGTGGCTCACACCTGTAATCCCAGCACTTTGGAAGGCCGAGGCGGGCGGATCACGAGGTCAGGAGATCAAGACCATCCTGGACGCCATGGTGAAACCCCGTCTCTACTAAAAACACAAAAAATTAGCCGGGCGTCGTGGCAGGTGCCTGCAGTCCCCGCTATTCGGGAGGCTGAGGGAGGATAATGGCGTGAACCCGAGAGGCAGAGGTTGCAGTGAGCCGAGATCGTGCCACTGCACTCCAGCCTGGGCAACAGAGCGAGACTCTGTCTCAAACAATAATAATAATAATAATAATGTTTATGAAGATTATGGAATAGTATAGAGAAACACTGAGGTTATAGTATTGAATAAGTAGAAAATATGAGAAAAATCTTTTAGTAACCACCAGCATATTTTAAAATGTTTTTAAAATGCTTGTAAGGTGGTACATAAAAATGTAGAAATTGAATCCCTTGAAAGTTGCTATGGTGTTTGGCAAGGTAGTACAAGATGGATAGTTTTGTATCTATGCATTACTTTCCAGTGTTTTAAAAATATTATATGAAAATGTATTTATTATGGGGAAACAATAACTTAAAAACATAAACTTGGATAAAATAAAAACATATGATTTGAGAAAAAATTAACTTATTGCATGAAAAGTGAATACATTGATAATTTCCATGTTCCTTTTTTTGTGTTGTGCCTGATAAATTCTTTTTACACAACTTCATTTGATTTTCTGTTTTTTCTTATTTTAGATACTAGTTATATTGTTAACATCCCTCTCTAGAAATTGCCTTTTTTGCTTTGTTAATGACGTCTTTTAATGAACAGAAGTTCTTAATCTTAACGAAGTCTCCTTTATTGATCTTTTCTGTTACGAAAAGTATTTTTGGAGAATGTTCACGACCATCTCAAGCTCGTGAGTATTTTCTCCCATGCTATTTTCTAACTCGTACTTTGCACATGTGTGTCTACTAGTCCATATGGAATTCATTTTTGTGTCATGTAAATTAGAAATCATTTTTTTTCCACAAGGATATTCAGTTGCTCCTGTACCATTTACCAAAGACATTATTTTTTCACTTCATTCCAGTGGCATGTTTGTGTTAGATCAAATGACTAAATATTCATAGGTCTGTCTCTGAAGTCTATTCTCTTCCATTGATTTATTTCTCTGTTCTTGCACCAGAAAGGGTCTGTTTTAACTACTATTGTTGTAAAATGAATTTCCGCTTTAAAAATTTTAATAGGCACATAACATTTGTATATAATATGGAATAAAGCGTGATATATCAATACCTGTATACCATGTGTAATGATCAAATCAGGGTAATTAGCATATCCATCACCTCAAACATTTATTATTTCTTAGTGTTGGGAATATTTAATATCCTCTCTTCTACCTATATGAAAATATAATAAGTTGTTGTTAACTGTAGTCACCCTACACTGCTGTGGAACACTAGACTCTATTCCTCCCATCTAGCTGTAATTTTCTATCAATTAGCCAACCTCACCATATTTATTCCCTCCAACCCCCACATACCTTTCCCAATCTCTAGAAACTACTATTCCACTCTCTGCTTCTATGAGATCAACATTTTTAGCTTCTACATATGAGTGATTAACACGTAGTATTTATCTTTCTGTGCCTGGCTCATTTCACTTGACGTAGTGTCATCTCTTATCGTTCATCTTTGCAATTTGGTGGTTTTCTGTAGTTACAAGTTTTGATTACTTTGTCTTTCTCATTTGTGTATTTGCTCTACCAGTGAGTTTTATACTTCTGCATTTTTTCACGATGTTAATTATTGTCTATTCCCTTCCAGATGTAAGACTCTGTTGCACATTTATTGTACGGCAAGCCTACTTGTAATTAATTATCGCAGTTTTTGCTTGTCTGGGAAAGACTTTCTTTTTTTTTTTTTTTTTTTTTTTTTGAGACAGAGTCTCACTCTGTCACCCAGGCTGGAGTGCAGTGGCACAATCTCGGCTCACTGCAAGCTCCGCCTCCCGGGTTCATGCCATTCTCCTGCCTCAGCCTCCCAAGTAGCTGGGACTACAGGCGCCCGCCACCACGCCCGGTTAATCTTTTGTATTTTTAGTAGAGACGGGGTTTCACCATGCTACCCAGGATGGTCTCAATCTCCTGACCTCGTGATCCGCCCACCTTGGCCTCCCAAAGTGCTAGAGACTATCTTTCACTCCTGAAGTGTATTTCCGTTAGGCACAGTATTCTTGACTGGCAGTTATTTTTTTCTTTCAGTACTTTAAATATATCATTCCATGTTTTCCTAGCAGGTAAGGTTTCTGCTAAGAAATCTGCTGTTAGTCTAATAAAGATTCCCTTACATGTGACTTGATGTTTTTCTCTTGCTGTTTTCAGAATTCTCTTTTTGTCTTAGAAATTTGACTATACCTCAGAGAAGACCTTTTTGGATTGAATCTATTAGCATATCTTTGAGCTTCCTAAATCTAGATGCCCATATCTCTCCCAACATTTGGAAAGTTTTCAGTATTAATTACATTAAATAAGTTTTGCACTCCTTTTCTCATCTCTTCATCTTCTGCAACTCCTGTAATACAAATATTTGCTTGTTTAATGCTGTCTCACAACTCCTATAGGCTTCCTTCATTTTTTTTTGTTTTTTTGTTTTTTTTTGAGTCGTAGTCTTGCTCTGTAGCCCAGGCTGGAGTGCAGTGGCGCGATGTCAGCTCACTGCAAGCTCCGCCTCCTGGGTTCACGCCCTTCTCCTGCCTCAGCCTCCCGAGTAGCTGGGACTACAGGTGCCTGCCACCGCACCGGGCTAATTTTTTTGTGTTTTTAGTAGAGACGGGGTTTCACCGTGGTCTCGATCTCCTGACCTCGTGATCCACACGCCTCAGCATCCCAAAGTGCTGGGATTACACACGTGAGCCACCGCACCCGGCCTCTTCATTTTTTAAAAATTCATTTTTTCTATTGGTTTGCCTGGGTCATATCAAAATACCTGTCTTCAAATTCAGAAATTCTTTATTCTGCTTAATGTAGTCTGTTGTTCAGGTTCTCAATTGTGTTTTTTATTTTATTCATGAAATTCTTCAACTCACGATTTGTTTATTTTTTAATCTACCTATCTCTGTTAAATTTCTCATTCAGATTATGAATTGTTTCTCTGATTTTGTTGAATTGTCTCTATATTCTCGTGTTTCAATGAGTTTCCTTAAAATATTGATTTTTTTTTTTCTGGCGACTTAAGCATGTAGGGGAAGTGTGACTACTCTGGGTATCCAAGGTACTATTTTCCCAGAAAGTAGGGTACTGCTTCAGCTCAGGCATAGGGGATGTGACTACTCTGAGTGACAACGGCACCATTTTCCTAGGATGCAGGGTGCCACTTCAGTTTCAGCATAAAGTCTAGGGCACAGCATTTACTGGGAAGGATAGAAGGAGAGGCTCTGCCAAGGCACTGATTTTACAGGATTGAGCGCACAGCTATAGCTGGGATCTCAAGGCGCCGTGTGCAGCAGTGACTGGGAGGTGTAAATAGAGCAGCAAACTGGCTCATGGATATGGATGGGATGGGGGTGGTTTAGCAGCAGCTAAGCCTCTGGCATGGAAGGATGCCATGGACAATGGCTGTGGAGCAGGATACACTCTAGTAGCAGTTCGAGTTCTAAGATTGGCATAAGTTGTGCCAGCAGCGGGGGTTGGGACACAGTGCCAGCTTCTCCAAGGAGAACGCAGCTGTGTGGATTCCAGGAAGCTCCTCCAACTGGGCTTAGTGCCTCCAAGGACTGCAGGGGTCCCAACGGTAAAGACTGGAAGTGTCCAAGGTGGTGAAAAAGGCTGCTGGAATCCTTCTGCTTACCTTTTCCTCTGAGGGAGAAGCTCCTCCTGGCTTGAGCTGGTTCCCACTGGGGGATGGTGTGGCGGAGACTAGATGTTCCCTTCTATTCTCTATGTGGCTATCATGGGTTGCTCTACAGGGTTTCTGCTACTCCTTTGATGACCTCTGGTGTGTTCCTTATTTTCAACAAAATGTAATTGTTTATTTCTTGTTTTGGCTGTTTTTATGGGGAGGATGAGCACTAAGGGCTTCTAGTCAGCCATCTTGCAGATGTCATCCTCTATAACAAATTTTTAGATCAAATGTGAAAGCTCTTTAATTTTATTCAGTTTAAAGATTGTTGTCACAATTCTTAGTCCTTTGCATTTCATAAATATGTTATTAATTTGCCAATTTCACAACAAAAACTAACAAGCAAAAATATCTGCTCTGGTTATGATTGGGATTTCATTAAATCTGTAAATTAATGTGGCAAGGACAATACTGAATGTTTCAATTCATGAACATGGAGTATACTTTTATTTGTATAAGTCTTCTTTAACTACTCTCCATAGGGTTTTATATTTCTATACTTAATATTTTGTATGCTATATTTCAATAAAAATATTTAAAAATAAAATACTTCATACTTATTACATAATAGTAGCTAATAAGAGTAAATATTTATTGAGTATTTACAATGTGTCTGACCCTGTGCATTCATTCAGTTTTCAGTATTTTATCTTATTTTCATCACGATCTTATGAGTAAATGTTTTGATTATTCTCATTAAATGTCAACTGAGACTACATCAGTTATATAACTTATCTAAGGTCACATGGGTGGTTTGTGATAGTAACAGGACCCAAACCCAAGCCTGCCAAATGTCAAAGCCTGTATTCTTAAAGCCTATACTCTCTAGTTTTCAATAGATGCAACATTTATACTTTTATAATTTGAACTATAACAATAGGTGGATTTTACACATGTATTTCCCATGTTCACTACTATTTTTTATAAATATTGATAAGCCTTCTGATAAAGATGTATATCGAGAGTAGTATGATTTGACCGGGAGTGCTACTTTAAGTGTAAGGTGTCCTAGTTTACCTTGCCTAGTAAACCAATGTCTGGGTAATTATCTGAACTTCATTTTTATCTTTAGGTTCTGCATTTGTAGATGGAAATAATAATTCCTAACTTACTTTCATCAACTAACATTGAGACTATTCAATTATATGTTTAAGATGAAAGTGATAGATCTTTATAAGTTACATTACTGCTTTGAAAGCTAATTTCTTTAATATGTATGTTACAAGTGTATTTGGAGTTCTTGATATAATGATTATTTTGTTGCCCCGGATCCAGCATCCTTTTTGCCAGTTTATTCTTATTAATTCTATAGAATAAAAAATAAGATTTTGCTTTCTTTATGTTTTATATTAGGTAGGATGATCATATATCCTGGTTTTCCTGGGGCAGTCTGGGTTAATTTATATTTACCCTGTCTAATGATTAAAATAACCTCCTTCTACTCTCACAAGAGAAAGGATTTGAAAAATCATATGGACGCCTTAATATTAGGTGAAGGTTTATTTTCTTATATTTTAATGCAAGGAAGACTAAAATTTTTCATCTAAATGTTACCTTTTCAATATATTTTACTTAGGCTCCAAAAATATGCCTAAGACTCTTTCTATATATTTAAAATTGACATACACTTTTAAGTGTTATTTTTCAACTATTGCAGTTTACCCTTTGCAACATAAAAATGCATCTCGTATGTATAGTTTAGGCACAAGATTCTCCAGTTTCTGTATACATATCAAAATACGTGCTAATGTTATGTCGTTGGGCTATACTGCTTTGTGGGGGTTTTGTTTTGTTTTGTTTTTAAATACTGCATTGCCAAACTTAAATTTCAAAATCCCAAATAGAAGTACCCTTGATGTAATGAATGTATATTAAATAAGAGAAGCTACTTGGTCATATTGACTAATATAAACTGTTAACTATACCAAACCTGGTTTGAGATGGGGGGTGTGATTCCATCCGTTTTCCATGATGTTGGGCTCACTTGTAGACTTCTTAATATTTCCATCACCACCCATTCTTGTTGTGATAACTAACAGTAAACAAGTATTTGAAAGGCGCTAGCTAAAGCCAGGAGCAACCTTTCTGCAGCCTCATCCCAGAACCATAGAAACTCTGGAAATACATTGGCATTTAACAGAAAGGTGTTTTCTTAACATTTTTGTAACTGCAAAAGCCCACTTGGGGAATTGTCTCATACAAATGTGACATTGCTCAAAGGAACATTTAAATTTGCCCTCTTGCCAGAATGGAACTGGAGGAATTTTCTATGTGACAAATTTTTTAAAAGACATGATTTAAATGTTATTGTTGTTGGGTTTTATCTTCTGCTTTTATTTTGTTTTGTTTTTCTCAGCTCTTACTGTCTTATAACCCAAGTGGTTTTTGTTTGTTTGTTTTTTCCCAACTCATGTATCAAATAATCCATGAGGCAGCTGGCTCTTCCCTTGTTTTGGGCCTACTAATCTAGGACCAATTTTTTTGTTGTACTAATAGTGAAACATAATTTATTTTTATCTCTTTTTTGGTCATTTTAATTAATATTTGGAAAGAAGCTTACACTAAATATGTGAACTGAAATCACTAGCTTGATACTGAAATTTAGTTTCCACATTATTTAGATAATTTCTCCATTTGTTTTAGGATCATCTTTTCCTTTTTTATGTGAATGGAGGGGGTAAAGTAAAAAAAAATGTTTTTCATTGAGAGTTAAGAAATTTTCTCATTTCAAAAGATATCATGCATTATGATGCTAGGTGCATTCACATTTGGGGGGAAATAGATTGGTGTTGGTGTTTTTTAACGAGAAAATGAAAGAGCATTTAGATTAAAAGGGAAATATTAATGAAAATGAATTGTCCTTCCTTTTAAAAAAGAAAATCAAGAAATATGACCTAAAATAATAATAAACATAAAATTGAATCAGCGAAGGAATATATTTTTTCAAAGTGCTTTAGAAAAAAATGTAACTGCAAGGAAAGACTTTATCTGTGAATGACATTGCTCCAAATTTTCTGCTATTCACAAAGTCCTGAAGTTGATGCAGATGCTTGAGGTATTTTTACCTGTTTATTTTCAGCTGACTTAGTCACTGGAGGCAGATGTGGAAGGAAGTAAGTCTCCTTCAGTGACTCATCAGAGAAACTTGAAATTAGTTTCCAGGAATAAAACAGCATAATTTTAAAGGAATTCTCTTCTTACATATTGTGTACCTGTCAACCTCAAACTGGATAAATTAATTATGCTCTGATAGGATAGCCCCAGAGAGCCAGCCTTTCAAGATCTATTCTTCTCTATAATCAATATAGCAATTTAGCATTTGAACCTGCCTCCAAGAAAAAGGGCATACAACCAACTATAAAAAATCTTTGTATTCTACTCAGAGTTCTTTGTTGGTAATGGGAAATTATTTTTAGTTAAAAAATCAAAAATTAAAAAGAAAAATTATTATTACGGCTACTGTTCTTTTCAAATTGAACATAAAAGTTGAGATCAGCCTGTAAACTTCTATGTTCAGGCAAAGAACACAAAAATTGATGAAGATAAAAAACGTGGTTGGTTTATTGGGAAAAAATCGTCATTTTTAATTAAAGAAAATAAAATATTAAAAGTAAATATACCAAGCAACAATTATAGAATTAATGTTATCAAAATGACATGAATGGTCTCATATACTAGGCAGTACCTCTATATTAAAAAAATTATGTAAGTATATAATGTCACAAATTATATTTTTAAATATATAAAGTACATCATATTTAAGTTAGGCTAAACAAATAACAATAATGTTTATTTTAATAATTGCCAGCAATAAAATCTCCAAGCCTTTCTTTCTGGCCTTTGTCAAATTTCACACACAAGAGCTTTAAAAATTAATGACAATTATAATATTTAGAAATACTAAGTATGAGTAAAATGTATCATGTACTAAGCCAAATATATACAGATTTTTATGTGGAAAAGTGAAGACATAAAAACTTTAAAACTATCCCCACTTTGCTTATATTTTTTTTCTTCATACGGTATAATCTCAACATCTTAACCTTTCCATTACTTTTCCGGGAATTCTTATTTCTTCGTTTTATTTTTTGGTCTACTATGTTAATATGAAATCTGCTCTACAAATTGGATAACCCATTATCTATGATATGCATATTTCACATTGTATGCCTGTATCAAAACATCTCATGTAGCCCATAAATACGTACACCTAGTATGTACCCACAAAAATTAAAAATGAAAAACACTAAAAATTTTTTAAACGACTATAAATACTGAAAGTGACAGATGGAACAATGTAAATGAAGTTTAGAGATAAGCATTTAAAATAGAGGACAAAATATCTCCAATGGGCAGCTTTTCTAATACCCAATACTTTTTCTGGCTAGATTTAAAATATGAATGTTCTCATTTTTGAAATGAAAAAAGTATGGAGAATGAATAAATCAGTTGGTTAACTACAGGAACCTCTTTTTCTTTTTTTCTTTCTTTTGACACACAGTCTCACTCTGTTGGACAGGCTGGAGTACAGTGGCACAATCTCAGCTCACTGCAACCTCCGCCTCCCGGGCTTCAGCAATTCTCCCGCTTCAGCCTCCTGAGTAGCTGGGATTACAGGTGTGTGCCAACACGCCCGGCTAATTTTTGTATTTTTCCTAGAGACGGGGTTTTGCCATGTTGGCCAAGGTGGTCTCGAACCCCTGACCTCAGGAAATCCGCCCATCTTGGCCTCCCAAAGTGTTGGGATTAGAGGCATGAGCCACTGCGCCTGGCCCTAGGGACCTCTTTATGTTGTGAGCTTTATTGAATAAGGTCCATTCTGCACAGGTAAGAGTATTATACTTATTTCTGACTCAATATGTCAGGTCAAAGAAAAAAATAGGGAATGGAAATATACCTACTAAGCTGCAGCTAATTTCTGTGTGGTTTAACTACTTATGTAGTCATGCTAACAGAGACAGAAAACCTCTTCTTATTTTTCTAATGCTGCAGGTTATGAAGGATCTTTATTTCCTCTTTTTAAAAATTATCTTTGACTGAAGTTAATAATTCACATTCAAGCAAAACAAATTGGGGTCTACCTCTTTGCGAGCTGTTCTCTCTCTGGGTTTGAAGGCAGAGTTCACCTCTGTTCAAAGACTTGAGCCAAAGCCAAGTCAATTTAACATTTATCTATATATTTCACTATGTCTCATGCCAGTTCCTGGCACTGAAATGACTTAATATTTGTATGGATGGCTGTCATGCACTAGTATCCATAGTGTCTGAATGTTCAGCAAATGAGAACAATGCCTCCTTCAAGAAAAATAACAACAAACTAGAACTTAATGCCCATTAACAGCAAAGGAGAAAATTAAGTCTGCTAAGAACAAAGTATGCTTCCATTTTACATCCTCCAACAACTTGCCTTTTTCTTATTTTGACTTTCTCATTTCAAGTGATTTTTAAAAACCTCTATTTAAATAAGAGTTTGAGGCAGGAAGGTAGGGGTAAAAGGGGGAAAGTTTCTTTTACCAAACACACACACACACACACACACACACACACACAATTCTTTTTTGTAAACCTTGACTTTGGAAGCTTGATATAGCTATTCATCTGTAACATATAATATCACTGACAACTATAATTCAAGTATACTGAATGTTTCTCCCTGTTTCTTAAGCCAGAAATATCTATTCTTCAAAGAAATAAAAAATGTTTTTGTTTTCAGTGTTTTGATTTTAAGCATTTTAAATCTATAGGTTGTGAATTTTTATCTCTATATGTGATTTGATTCCATTTATATTATTTAGATATATATCTATTTATGTATTATTTCATTCCAGTAATAGATTTATTATTTTAAAAATGAGCACATAAGAATCTTAGCTAATGTTTTAATGCATTCTCAGTAAGTAGGAAGCATTATTATCCAGGTCAACAACCTACATTTTTTATTAAATTACTCCATGGGATTGAGCTCTTTAGCCCCAAAGAATTATGTTATCTCCATTCAGTATACATGTCTCTGATAATAGCTTTGTCATTTTGAAGAGTAGTTTGTAATATCTATCAAATTTATGGCATGAACGAAGTGAGAACGAGACTATCAATTAATTTTATCAAATTACAGAAATAAGTAGGTATCAAAATGGGCCTCTTTTGTCTTGATTTTCAATCAGGATCCAGTGGCCAAAAGTAAGGAAATATGTGTCAAGTAACATATTCCAATGGCAGGTATTATCTATATAAGACCTGAAAAAGGAGTAGTAAAAAACTTGTTTGAAATCTATATGTTGACTCATGTTTAGGTATACATGTTTGTCAAAACTCAGTAAAGGTACACTGAAAATTTATGCATTTCTTTTACGTTAAAAACTACTGGATTGATGGCACTTGTAAAGATATATCAATATGTGTACACATCATTATCAGCAGCAACAACAGCAGCATATACAACATAATTATTATCCTGATAATATTTGGATCAGTGAGGCAGAAAACAAACTCATGCTTATCTGTTTTTACAGTTTTTATTTTGCCTTGCTTTGTCTGTTTATTTTTAAGCTCATCGTTTAGAAAAAGCCAAAGGATTAATATCCCTACCAATGTTTGAGTTATACTCCCATTACATCTACTCTTGGGACGTAATCAAATAGAGCTTTAACTAGAACGTTGAGCACAGTATGTGCAGAAAACAATGCTGACAATGCTGTTTAGCTTCTGTGATAATTGTGAGTATTAGTTATACTCATGCTTATGTTCTCAGGACCAGAATTCTTTGCATTCTGAAACAGAGAGAATGGCTTTACCTTAGGAAACCAAAACACTGAAGAACTGAAGCACATGGTGCAGCACAACGTATGAGAGTTTAACATGTTTTGTGTCCCTCCCTCACCCAAACTATGACAATTACCATAGACACCGCTAATCTAAAACCAGGCAGCCAAAAAGAAAAAAAAAGAGATAGAAAATAATTAAATAGAAATTGAGGTCTCAAAAACCTTCTTAAATTCTTAAAAGTCAAAATTGGTCAGATCAACCAGATATTTTCAAGGGAAAAAAAATCTTGAATAACAGTGAAATTCGAGATGCATAGTAACCAAGAAATTTCTCCAAAGTCATTTACTTTGCAAAAAAGAGAACTCCCATAATTTACTTGCACATGGGGATATAATTTCATCTGAAGGAGCTACTAAGAGTAAGATAAAGGTTTAGTGTAAAGACAAGAAGAAAGCAACCTGTTTTTATTTTGATTTAGGGTGGCAGAGCATGAAAATTGCTTCACTGGGGTGAAACATAAGGGATCTTGAGATGAAGTCTAGATGTTAAACTCACTTGGTATTGAGAAACAGCAGGAGGTAGGAGGTGTAAGAAGAAATACTGCCTGTGCAAGAATAATGTGAGAAGAACAAACAAACAAAAAAAGGAATTATGAAACTCTCTATGGAAAGAGAAAACTAATCAAAATGTAGACCATTTGGTGAGAGAGAGAAAAGAAGTCAAGCAAGTCTCTCAAGACTTTCCCTGAAGGGCAAACTAGAAATAACTTTTAGCTGTTTAAAGAGTTTTTTCATTTTCCAATTAGTACTACAAGATACTAATATGCGTTAATTTAAAATATGAAAATAGTCAGGACTTCTCTGTGATGTCACTGTGCTAAAGTAAAATGAGAAATCTCCAAAAAGCCAAATACTGTAAATTGTTTCCCAAACTTGTTTAATGAAAATCCATTTTTAACTTTGAGAATTTGGTGTAATATTTCACAAAACCATCTTGAAAATACTAACTTAAAGTAAGTGTGAAGAGTGAAGGAAGAGAACAATGGCTATCAAAAATTTCCATTTCAACAAACCCATATTGAAATGGGGGCAGCTTTTCCAGTGCTATAAATACTGAGAGAAGTTACAGTCCTCGCCCTTAAGAGCACATATGGGGTCTCAGAGAGAGGTCACAAAATAAGGATTAACAGAAAAAGAAGAAGAATGACAGATAATATACTTAAGGGATCTGCAGGAATCATATTTTCTCACTTTGTAAAATTTAAGAAGAGCCAATTTTATATTTAAAGAGCAAGAAAATTTTTAAAAGACAAAGTTACTTTGTAAGAGGAAGATAAATGGAAAAAAATAGCTAAAGGCTAAACCAGTGGTAAGGCTCAGATTTGCCGGTGACATCAGAATGTTAATTATTTCAGAAGAAGTCATGAATCTTAAAAGAATTTTGGGTTAGTTCAACACTTTGAAATAATTTTCTTTCATTTCCATGCTCTGCATTGATTTCTCCACTGAGTGATCTCTCCATCCTGGAGTCACGTACTCAGTAGGTTTCTTGGCTATTTCACTGTGTCTACTTGGAGTCTAAGTCCAAGAGATGCTTTTCCAGTTTTTAAATAATTTAACCTGTTTGAAATATTGAACATTGTTGATCACTCCCTTCATTGATATGTCCTTAGTTTCCAAGATCATCTCTCCATTCTTCCTACTTTGAAACATCTATGTCTTCTTCAAGGGGTTCTCTCTTACTTCTAAAGATTCTCACTTGTACTTTCTTTTTTTCTCACTTTTACTTTCTTTTTTTCTCACTTTATTCACTCTCCATGACTGAACTAATTATACTCTCAAGGCTTTATTTATGACTGTTCCGATTAGACCAAATGGATACTCCCAGTCCATTTTATTCTTCTGATTTCTAGAATAGGTATCTACATACCTACTAATATCTCAACCCATAAGCAACATAAAGTCAAAATTTACATAATTGATGTTACTATTTCTATTTCTGCCATTTGTTTCTGCATTTATTGTTCAGTATCAATAAATACAACTTTCAGAGAATCTTTCTTCCAGCACAGAAACCTGTTAGATAACACCGACTTTAACCTCTAGCCCATCATACCCAATATGATCTCTAGCCCATTATCAAACCTGTTAGTTTTAACTTGTTCTCAAAACTAATTTCTGTTCCATCACCTATGCCATTATCGTATTACTTTAGTCCTCATAATTTCTAACCTAGATGATTGTACCAACCAACTAAACTCTTATTTTGGTATTGCTATTCTAATGTCAGAAACTTTGGAATTTGAGTGGGATACCTGAAAGTAGCCCTTTTGACATGTAGACATTATGATACAAATCTATACAAAATTTAGTCTTTCAATAAAATTATATGGTAATGTCCCCAAATGGTTTCACCCTCAAGCCATACTCAACCCCTGAGTGTGGGACCATATAGGGCTGTAGAAGGTAGATATGCGGAATATATCCAAGCAAAGGGAACAAAGAGGAACCGTCTGACAGCTACATCACACAATCAAACCAGATGATTCTATCTTTCTGAGCAAAAGTGCTCTTTATTAGCTGACAACTTTGTAGAGCCTTGAATGGTTTGTTTTCAAAATCTCTGGTTTCTTCAACTTTATACAAACATGGGAAAATTTATGTCAGCCGCAGCATAAGTCCTGCTTTCCTCTCCAGAATCCACAGGAATTCCTCAGTTTTGTTTGTTTGTTTGTTTGTTTGTTTTGAGACAGAGTCTCGCTCTGTTGCCCAGGCTGGAGTGCAGTGGCGCGATCTCGGCTCACTGCAAACTCCGCCTCCCGGGTTCACGCCCTTCTCCTGCCTCAACCTCCCGAGTAGCTGGGACTACAAGCGCCCACCACCACGCCCGGCTCATTTTTTGTATTTTTAGTAGAGACGGGGTTTCACCGTGTTAGCCAGGATGGTCTCGATCTCCTGACCTCATGATCTGCCAGCTTTGGCCTCCCAAAGTGCTGGGATTACAGGCGTGAGCCACCGCGTCCAGCCACCTCAACTTTTTAACAGTTCTCCCAATGTATCCCACAGTCTACATACCTCATATTTAATGACATCACACATTTATGATGATGTCATTTGACAACATGACTGATTCCTTCTCATAGGCAAATACAGTCCTAACCAAAATGGTAAAAATATTTTTGTAGCTCTTATCCTAATTATAAAAGACGTATAATTCATACGCTTGTGCATACATATTCAAACAATATACAAGAGAAGAAAAAATAAAATTTGCCCACAATTGTGGTTCAATAAGCGGCAGAGTAAGAGTAAGAGTTAGGACACATTATGCTCATATTATTTGATAACAAAGGTAGAAGTTGTACATTTCAAATAGTTTACAGATTCATCAAAACAGTCATATCACAAATGGCTTGGAAAGTTACATATGAATCAGAGTATCCTGCTACGTACTCTTCTATCTATAAACCACCCTCTGTCTTTTCATTCAAGTGAAATTTTTAAAAAATAATGGTTCTTTTCTTTTGAGTATAACAGTGATGCATACTGATTCTTGATAGCATCAAAAATGTAGAAAACTTAATGGTGAAAATTAAAAGCAACAATAAGCCAACTACATTATACTTTTAATTTTGATTTATGTATTTCTATTATATTTTTCTACCTGTATAGATTTAGCCCAAGAAGCTAGAGAAAAAAAAAGTAGAATAATCCAATATAATTTAATGTTCAGGAATTATTTTAAAAACAGTGAAACGCCAGGCGCAGTGGCTCACGCCTGTAATCCCAACACTTTGGGAGGCTGAGGCGGACAGATCACGAGGTCAGGAGATCCAGACCATCCTGGCTAACACGGTGAAACCCCGTCTCTACTAAAAATACAAAAAATTAGCCGGGCGTGGTGGCGGGTGCCTGTAGTCCCAGCTACTTGGGAGGCTGAGGCAGGAGAATAGCGTGAACCCAGGCGGCAGAGCCTGCAGTGAGCCGAGATGGCACCACTGCACTCCAGCCTGGGGGACAGAGCAAGACTCCATCTCAAAAACAAACAAGCGGACTATGTGAAAAGACCAAATCTACGTCTGATTGGTGTACCTGAAAGTGATGCGGAGAATGGAACCAAGTTGGAAAACACTCTGCAGGATATTATCCAGGAGAACTTCCCCAATCTAGCAAGGCAGGCCAACATTCAGATTCAGGAAATACAGAGAATGCCACAAAGATACTCCTCGAGAAGAGCAACTCCAAGACACATAATTGTCAGATTCACCAAAGTTGAAATGAAGGAAAAAATGTTAAGGGCAGCCAGAGAGAAAGGTCGGGTTACCCTCAAAGGGAAGCCCATCAGACTAACAGCGGATTTCTCGGTAGAAACCCTACAAGCCAGAAGAGAGTGGGGGCCAATATTCAACATTCTTAAAGAAAAGAATTTTCAACCCAGAATTTCATATCCAGCCAAACTAAGCTTCATAAGTGAAGGAGGAATAAAATACTTTACAGACAAGCAATTGCTGAGAGATTTTGTCACCACCAGGCCTGCCCTAAAAGAGATCCTGAAGGAAGCGCTAAACATGGAAAGGAACAACCGGTACCAGCCGCTGCAAAATCATGCCAAAATGTAAAGACCATCGAGACTAGGAAGAAACTGCATCAACTAATGAGCAAAATCACCAGCTAACATCATAATGACAGGATCAAATTCACACATAACAATATTAACTTTAAATGTAAATGGACTAAATTCTCCAATTAAAAGACACAGACTGGCAAGTTGGATAAAGAGTCAAGACCCATCAGTGTGCTGTATTCAGGAAACCCATCTCATGTGCAGAGACACACATAGGCTCAAAATAAAAGGATGGAGGAAGATCTACCAAGCCAATGGAAAACAAAAAAAGGCAGGGGTTGCAATCCTTGTCTCTGATAAAACAGACTTTAAACCAACAAAGATCAAAAGAGACAAAGAAGGCCAGTACATAATGGTAAAGGGATCAATTCAACAAGAGGAGCTAACTATCCTAAATATATATGCACCCAATACAGGAGCACCCAGATTCATAAAGCAAGTCCTGAGTGACCTACAAAGAGACTTAGACTCCCACACATTAATAATGGGAGACTTTAACACCCCACTGTCAACATTAGACAGATCAACGAGACAGAAAGTCAACAAGGATACCCAGGAATTGAACTCAGCTCTGCACCAAGCGGACCTAATAGACATCTACAGAACTCTCCACCCCAAATCAACAGAATATACATTTTTTTCAGCACCACACCACACCTATTCCAAAATTGACCACACAGTTGGAAGTAAAGCTCTCCTCAGCAAATGTAAAAGAACAGAAATTATAACAAACTATCTCTCAGACCACAGTGCAATCAAACTAGAACTCAGGATTAAAAATCTCACTCAAAGCCACTCAACTACATGGAAACTGAACAACCTGCTCCTGAATGACTACTGGGTACATAATGAAATGAAGGCAGAAATAAAGATGTACTTTGAAACCAACGAGAACAAAGACACAACATACCAGAATCTCTGGGATGCATTCAAAGCAGTGTGTAGAGGGAAATTTATACCACTAAATGCCCACAAGAGAAAGCAGGAAAGATCCAAAATTGACACCCTAACATCACAATTAAAAGAACTAGAAAAGCAAGAGCAAACACATTCAAAAGCTAGCAGAAGGCAAGAAATAACTAAAATCAGAGCAGAACTGAAGGAAATAGAGACACAAAAAACCCTTCAAAAAATCAATGAATCCAGGAGCTGGTTTTTTGAAAGGATCAACAAAATTGATAAACCGCTAGCAAGACTAATAAAGAAAAAAAGAGAGAAGAATCAAATAGACACAATAAAAAATGATAAAGGGGATATCACCACCGATCCCACAGAAATACAAACTACCATCAGAGAATACTACAAACACCTCTACGCAAATAAACTAGAAAATCTAGAAGAAGTGGATACATTCCTCGACACATACACTCTCCCAAGACTAAACCAGGAAGAAGTTGAATCTCTGAATAGACCAATAACAGGAGCTGAAATTGTGGCAATAATCAATAGTTTACCAACCAAAAAGAGTCCAGGACCAGAAGGATTCACAGCCGAATCCTACCAGAGGTACAAGGAGGAACTGGCACCATTCCTTCTGAAACTATTCCAATCCATAGAAAAAGAGGGAATCCTCCCTAACTCATTTTATGAGGCCAGCATCATTCTGATACCAAAGCCGGGCAGAGACACAACCAAAAAAGAGAATTTTAGACCAATATCCTTGATGAACATTGATGCAAAAATCCTCAATAAAATACTGGCAAACCGAATCCAGCAGCACATCAAAAAGCTTATCCACCATGATCAAGTGGGCTTCATCCCTGGGATGCAAGGCTGGTTCAATATACACAAATCAATAAATGTAATCCAGCATATAAACAGAGCCAAAGACAAAAACCACATGATTATCTCAATAGATGCAGAAAAAGCCTTTGACAAAATTCAACAACGCTTCATGCTAAAAACTCTCAATAAATTAGGTATTGATGGGACGTATTTCAAAATAATAAGAGCTATCTATGACAAACCCACAGCCAATATCATACTGAATGGGCAAAAACTGGAAGCATTCCCTTTGAAAACTGGCACAAGACAGGGATGCCCTCTCTCACCGCTCCTATTCAACATAGTGTTGGAAGTTCTGGCCAGGGCAATCAGGCAGGAGAAGGAAATAAAGGGTATTCAATTAGGAAAAGAGGAAGTCAAATTGTCCCTGTTTGCAGACGACATGATTGTATATCTAGAAAACCCCATTGTCTCAGCCCAAAATCTCCTTAAGCTGATAAGCAACTTCAGCAAAGTCTCAGGATACAAAATCAATGTACAAAAATCACAAGCATTCTTATACACCAACAACAGACAAACAGCCAAATCATGAGTGAACTCCCATTCACAATTGCTTCAAAGAGAATAAAATACCTAGGAATCCAACTTACAAGGGATGTGAAGGACCTCTTCAAGGAGAACTACAAACCACTGCTCAAGGAAATAAAAGAGGATACAAACAAATGGAAGAAAATTCCATGCTCATGGGTAGGAAGAATCAATATCATGAAAATGGCCATACTGCCCAAGGTAATTTACAGATTCAATGCCATCCCCATCAAGCTACCAATGACTTTCTTCACAGAATTGGAAAAAACTACTTTAAAGTTCATATGGAACCAAAAAAGAGCCCGCATCGCCAAGTCAATCCTAAGCCAAAAGAACAAAGCTGGAGGCATCACGCTACCTGACTTCAAACTATACTACAAGGCTACAGTAACCAAAACAGCATGGTACTGGTACCAAAACAGAGATATAGATCAATGGAACAGAACAGAGCCCTCAGAAATAACGCCGCATACCTACAACTATCTGATCTTTGACAAACCTGAGAAAAACAAGCAATGGGGAAAGGATTCCCTATTTAATAAATGGTGCTGGGAAAACTGGCTAGCCATATGTAGAAAGCTGAAACTGGATCCCTTCCTTACACCTTATACAAAAATCAATTCAAGATGGATTAAAGATTTAAACGTTAGACCTAAAACCATAAAAACCCTAGAAGAAAACCTAGGCATTACCATTCAGGACATAGGCGTGGGCAAGGACTTCATGTCCAAAACACCAAAAGCAATGGCAACAAAAGACAAAATTGACAAATGGGATCTAATTAAACTAAAGAGCTTCTGCACAGCAAAAGAAACTACCATCAGAGTGAACAGGCAACCTACAACATGGGAGAAAATTTTCGCAACCTACTCATCTGACAAAGGGCTAATATCCAGAATCTACAATGAACTCAAACAAATTTACAAGAAAAAAACAAACCACCCCATCAAAAAGTGGGCGAAGGACATGAACAGACACTTCTCAAAAGAAGACATTTATGCAGCCAAAAAACACATGAAAAAATGCTCATCATCCCTGGCCATCAGAGAAATGCAAATCAAAACCACTATGAGATATCATCTCACACCAGTTAGAATGGCAATCATTAAAAAGTCAGGAAACAACAGGTGCTGGAGAGGATGTGGAGAAATAGGAACACTTTTACATTGTTGGTGGGACTGTAAACTAGTTCAACCATTGTGGAAGTCAGTATGGCGATTCCTCAGGGATCTAGAACTAGAAATAACATTTGAGCCAGCCATCCCATTACTGGGTATATACCCAAAGGACTATAAATCATGCTGCTATAAAGACACATGCACACGTATGTTTATTGCGGCATTATTCACAATAGCAAAGACTTGGAACCAACCCAAATGTCCAACAATGATAGACTGGATTAAGAAAATGTGGCACATATACACCATGGAATACTATGCAGCCATAAAAAATGATGAGTTCATGTCCTTTGTAGGGACATGGATGAAATTGGAAACCATCATTCTCAGTAAACTATCGCAAGAACAAAAAACCAAACACCTCATATTCTCACTCATGGGTGGGAATTGAACAATGAGATCACATGGACACAGGAAGGGGAATATCACACTCTGGGGACTGTTGTGGGGTGGGGGGAGGGGGGAGGGATAGCATTGGGAGATATACCTAATGCTAGATGACGAGTTAGTGGGTGCAGCGCACCAGCATGGCACATGTATACATATGTAACTAACCTGCACAATGTGCACATGTACCCTAAAACTTAAAGTATAATAAAAAAACAAACAAACAAGCAAACAAAGAAACAAACTTAGTGAAACAAAAATTCATCCCCAAACCTATTTACTTGAAAAAAACTAATAAATAAATAATAAATTATTTTTCAAATATAAACAAGACAGAAATAAAGGAGATGCTATTACTATGAGGAAAGAGGAAAATGATACAACTAAAGATAAAACAGATAAAACATGATATAAAATGTTAAATAAAATTTTATTCATATACATTTGAAAATTTGATAGATTATATATATTTGATAAGTCAATAAAATTAATGTGTATGTGTATATGAAGTTACAAGGCAAAGTAATTTGAATAGATGAGATCTGTTAAATCTACAATTAATGGATAATTTTTTATTTTCTTTACAACTTCATAACCTCCTGTAAGTTTTTAGAAAGTTTATTTTTTCTCTATGTTCTGGCACTGTTTAAAATCCAGAAGTGGGAAATAGGGAGTTACTGCTAATTGGTACAAGGTTTATTTTTTGAGATTATAAAAATCTTCTAAAAATAGATTATGGTGGTATTTGCACAACTGTATTAACATACTAAAAACATGAAATTGTACACTAAACATGTGAACATCATGGAATGTAAATTATATCCCAATAAAACTGAAAGAAGATACACACACATTATCTGTCTCTACCAAATTCTCACTATGAACATATTTGTAAATACTAGATAGTACTACCAAATCAACAGCAGCAATTTATTGATAGAATAAGACGTCCTGATTAAATAGAGTTTATCTCAGGAAAGCAAGCAATGACGAACTTTAGAAATCCTCATGGAAATATACTTAAAACAATATTTAAATGATATTCTGAAAGATATCTAAAATTACTTAGCAAAAGCAAATGTAAATGTCCATTCTTTATTTGATAATGAAACATTTAACTCAGTTTAGAATAAAAGGAAATGACTTAATCTTATAAACATATGCAGCAAAAACCTACTTAATTAAAAAAAAGGACAAATTTTAATAAAGTCAGAAATGAAGAAATGATTTACCATTACCATTGAAAATGTCCTCTGTTTATACAAATAAAATTATATAATGTAATTATATATCTTACATTACATATATAATGTAAATATATCTTACATTGCATATATAATGTAAATATATCTTACATTACATATACAATGTAATCTTACATTATATATATACATTATATAATTATACATTATATAATTTTATTTGTATAAACAGAGAACATTTTCAATGGTAACAGTAAATCAATTCTTCATTTCCAACTTTATTAAAATTTGTCCTTTAAGTAGGTTTTTGTTGCATATGTTTATAAGATTATATATAATAATACATATATAATGTAAGATATATAATTAATAAAGATATAAATATATATCTTACAGTATATAATTAACTGTATAATGTAAGATAAAGTAAATGCATATAATTTATTTTTAATTTTAATTTAAAATTAGACATAAGAATATGGGCTTTTAGAATGAAATCACATATTGGATAAAACATAAACAATATATGAATATATAAACTTATACATTAATACAATACATATATTTAATAAATGTTAAATATATATATTACATATATATTCCATATACTAGCAAAATACATCTGCTACATGGGTTGCATCCTTGACTTAGTGAAATCTATTAGAGTAATAAATTAGAGTGCAGCCAAGAAGAAGGAGAGTATTAAGCCTGTAACATTACAAGTAGGAAATGTATTTCATATACAAGTGTATACTATAGTGGAGAACATGAAGAATAATATAAGTAATCTTCCTGGGCTGTGGCTGAATTACTTTCAGTAACTTTATTTGATTTTGTGAATGCATAGATACTTTTATACTCCTCTTTATTTCCTGTAAATTGAGTATTTGGAATTTATATAGGGCAATAAATAATATGATTGGATTTCTGTTTTGTTTTTGTTTTCTAATGGTGGTAAAGTATCTCCTGCTTTTGCTTTTTACAAGTATTCGAGGAAGATTCTAATGAATCTACATTCACACCATCACCCTGTAAAGCAATGTATACATGTGCCAACTTATTAAACAAAATTTGTGTGATCTAGTTTTAACTTTGTTTTAAATGCAGGAGACTAAACATTTAGAAATAGTTTATTAATAATTCAGATATCTGAATAGTCCGGACTTTTAAAAATATTTTTCTACTAGAGTACTAGTCTTTTCTTTTTGACTTGCAAATATTATTTTTATATTTGTCAACATTTTCTTTATTTTTAAGTGTGATTTTAGAAAAAGTCTTTGATGACAGATTTATTAATATCCATTATGTAACAGGCAGGATATAGAGACGTAAGGTACACAGTTGCAATCTTCAATAAACTTACAGAATGTCAGTTAATGCACACGTGAAAACACCCAGTCTTAATATTAATGTGGTAGGTGCTCTTTCAGAACAAGCAAAAGCTGCCAGAGAGCAAAGACAAGCGTTTAACCACATTTTTTAATGTAGTATTTTTTCTTTCTTTCTAAAATTACCTTCTTAGGAAGCCATTGCCCATCCAGAGAGTAATTAAATATGTACTAACCTTTTGTTATAGATCATCACGTATTCTTACAACGGTGTTAATCATCTTTCATTGTACTGCACTGTGGTCTGAAATGTCATCTGTACAATTTCTGCTCTTTTGAATGTGCTGAGATAGTCTACGTATCATAGTCTGGTATATAAGCGTTTTTTAAAGAGTATTCACCTATAAACAGGAGAGGAAAAGAGTTTCTCATTGCCAGCTCTAAAACAAGAGAGAAGGAAAGGAGAGACACAGGGAATGTTTTAATCTTTGCAATAGTCATCAGAGATCAGATAACAGGATTGACTACTCTCAATGTTTGTTTTTTTGTTCTTAGCACAATTTTAAGATCTCTGAGGGGAAAAAAAAAGGACGGGGGCGATCTTGTGGAGGGATATAGTGCTTTCCTAGCCCCTTTTGATGAACCAAGTCTGTCTTTTCTGTCATGTAAGTCTAAACAGACGACCAATTGTTTCTCTCAATCCAGCTCAATCAGTGATAGCGTCAAAATTTTTGCAGATTTTGAAAAATTTGTTTTTCTGTCTTACCATGTTGATGTGGTTAAAGTTTGATTTTTTGAAAAGCTATGTAGATTCTTTAGTAGGGGTTTGGGAAGGGCACTGGTGGGCCTTTTTACAAGACCAAACTTTCTATAAGAAGCCCAAATGCACATTATAGAAAGTAAATTAGATAATACTTTACCCTAATTGGAATTTCATTGTCTTAAAATAAAACGTAAACACCTTGTATAGCACAGAAATACATTTTAAAGCCCCGGCATAGTTTCAAACACATTTTTAAACTTTTTCATGAATTGCAGTCAATCCTCAAACCCAGATAATTATTTTCAGTTGCTAACAACTCTGTTTTCCTCATCCTTCAGTCAAATCTAACATTTATTGAACATCTACTCTGTGTCAGAGACAAGTACCATATAAGGGGCTGGTGATGTACAGGTGCATAAGTCATAGTTCTGAATGCCTAACTGCCACTAATGATTGTAAACTGGCTCAGGAATCACATCCCGGGGCAAGCCTGCACAGAGTCACCCTCAGTCAGCACTTAGGCTCACCTGGATTATGGCAATCGTCACATGGGACTATGCTTGTTGGCTCTCAGAGGACTGGGACTCCACATCTCCAGGGTCTGGAACAGTGCCTGGAATATCAGAAAATGTTCCTTGACATTTAATAGAGACTGTATTTGAGAAATAAAATTACATACTATATCCAGATGATAAAGGAAATGATAAATATAAAGTTTGGAGTTCATGAGAGCAACAAGATGGGATCCAAGGTACTAAAAGAAGATTTAAGGCTGGGAGCAGTGGCTCACGCCTGTAATCCCAACACTTTAGGAGGCTGAGGCGGGCGGATCATGAGGTCAGGAGATCGAGACCATCCTGGCTAACACAGTGAAACCCCGTCTCTACTAAAAACACAGAAAATTAGCCAGGCGTGGTGGCGGGCGCCTGTAGTCCCAGCTACTCGCGAGGCTGAGGCAGGAGAATGGCGTGAACCCGGAGGTGGAGCTCGCAGTGAGCTGAGATGGCATCACTGCACTCCAGCCTGGGCGAGAGAAAGATACTCTGTCTCAAAAAAATAAATAAATAAAATAAAGAAAGATTTATGTACATCATCAAGAAACAGGTAACTGGAAAATCAAGAGAAGATTAACACCAGCAATGGAAATATTAGAGAAAAGATAACTGCTATTTAGAGATCTGTGGCATAATTGGTAGTAAATCAAGCACACAGGACTTCAGGAAAGCTGATAAGGATAATCCTTTCAATTAAAGGAAGCTATACTTTTATATAGACTTAGTCTATAAATGCAATACATAAATTACAATATCTCAATGTTCTTCATTCTTTAAAGTTAATTTATGCATTTTCTAATAAAAGAAATTAACATATGCAAATGACATATCTCAGGGTTGGTTATTTTTTAATCTTTTTCAAAAAATGTTACACAAAAGTGCACATAACTGCATAGAATATTAACCAATGCCATCCAAGTATTATATGTGTTTGTGCAGTTATTATCATAGTCAAAATGATACAAGGGTTTATTTATTCATGAATTCAGTAAGGTAGTTTTCTCAGTTGGGGTTATGTTTGTTATATATGCACCATTGTAAAAACATGGTTTCTTGAAAACCTCGGATGTCTCTGAAATCAGAATATCACTGGGGTAAGCAGGGAAGATACATATATATATTTAAGTGTTACAGGTGATTCTTCTGTACACTTCTTAAGATTGTAGATATAAGACTTAGAAAACAAAGAAAACTCTGTTGCTAACCCTTGGAACATAGAACAACATTATTATTTAGCACACATAGTAATAGAAAAAAACATAAAACAAATACCTGAATAAATATTGATATCTTCTCACCACATGCAGGCGGTGGTATACTAAACCCCCGGAAAGTCTTAGAGCTTCTTGTGATCCTGGTGCTGTGAAGTCCGCATGGCAGAGTTCCCTTCTGACACATCAGATTTCTAGAAAGTGTTTTTCGGGCATGATCAGCAGGGAGCAAGCATCAAAAAATACTCTTATAGTAACAGTATTCTGGTCCATTGGACATTCTGTCTAAAAGACTAGGACCTCCTCTTTCAACTCCTGCTCAGCCAGCAGGAGAACAAGGCTTACCCTTGGTGCTTGGCTTATTTCCCCTCAGAACTACAGGAGCATATATTACCCAGCAACAGAAGAAAGTGAAAGGGACAACTTCAACACGATGTCTTTAAGGAAGTGGAAACTCTTTAGATTTAATAGAAAAGCATACAATGCAATGATGAAAGAGGTGGGCTAAAAATACATGTATAAGTAACGGTACGTCAGCATCTGGACAGCTACCCTGACTTCTGTCAGATGCTCTTTGTAGTGTGTTTGTGTGTGTGTGTATGTCTGTGTGTTGGCGGGGTGGGGGGCGGGGGGGTTGGGGCAAGTGTACTATTTTCTGCATACTATGATGTTCTGACATCTTAAAAATCCTTTCTAGCTAAGGAGAGACTGTCCCTTCTGCAGCTACTCAATTCTTAGAGATAGAAGGGCCTAGCCAGGAGCACACCTTTCATTTGCAAGTGAACCAATCCAGAGCCAGCCCTCCCCTATCTGGCTCTTACACTCCAACAGGCAATATTCTTTTGCCTGAATCATCCAGGGCCAGGTACCAGGTGATTAAGGACCACCCTGTTGCTTAGAGCCCACTAAAATTATTCAAACTAGCTAATCCTAAGCTGATCACCCTGCCTTACCTTGTCAGGGAGAAACTCAAAAAAAGGCTCGGCCTAAACTTTCCCCTTGCTCTTGTCTTTTGTCTTCTGACTAACCTGGTGTTTCTTCCACATGGTCCCGTGTGGTATCTCGTGTCTACTGTCTACAGGGCCTGTGAGCACAGTAAAGTTTGTTTCTGGAGCCTCTCCACGGCCTCCTCATATAACCACATCTGACTATCACACCAAAGAACATGAAACACTCTCTGTCCCCTTTCTTCAGGCACCCAAGAGTTCAGCATTAATTTCAAAAATGCAAGCGGAAAAGGCTCTGGATTCATTTATTTTTCTACTGCCTTTTTCTACAGTATATCACTTTATAGCAGGGATTCCTGACCTTTTTGTTTGTTACCCAGAATGTGACCTTATTGGCATAAATGAAGGACAATTATTAAGTAAACCAATTATCTTAAATATTGTTAGCAAAATATAAACAAATCGTGATATAACCTATATTTATTTTTTCAACATATGAAATGATAAAATCTATTAGTAAGTGTAAGAACTACTTTGATTACAAAATAGTGATGTGTATATGATATACTGAGATAACTGCAAATAACTATGATATGACAATATTGGATTTCTACTGGTGACAACGTCACAGAACCTCATACAACAATTGTGGTTTTTGGCCTACAAGGTCTGCTGCATTATTTCTGCCAACACCAATACTGCAAATCAATATGGCCCCTACCTCACACATATTTCCAGGTCCCACTCTTTTTAATAAGCAGATAAACCAGAGAGTCTCGGAATGGGCCGAAGCAGAAAGAGTTAAGATTTGTGATTGTCTGTCACATTAATGTTGGCAGTAGAAGTAGTGAGAGAAGGAGATGGGTAAATGGAACGAGTCTAGAACATAATGGTTCTCTGTATCACTGGCATATACACTGGCAACATCACTCATAGATGAGACTCCATACCAGGCAAAAGGTGGAAAGATCCCAGTCTAGAAACAGTCTCACCTTATTTTACACATGAAATCTTCCTTCTGCCTCAGATACAGAGAATTAAAATGATTTCCCTGGCTGCTGGGAAATGCCACTCTTAAACAAGGCAAAGGAAAGATGTGTCCGTTTTTTTGTTTTGTTTTTTTTTTTCTTGAGACCGAGTCTCACTCTGTCGCCCAGGCTGGAGTGCAGTGGCGTGATCGCGGCTCACTGCAAGCTCCGCCTCCCAGGTTCACGCCCTTCTCCTGCCTCAGCCTCCCAAGTAGCTGGGACTACAGGCGCCCGCCACCACGCCCAGCTAATTTTTTGCATTTTTAGTAGAGACGGGGTTTCACCAAGTTAGCCAGGATGGTCTCGATCTCCTGACCTCGTGATCCACACGCCTCGGCCTCTCAAAGTGCTGGGATTACAGGCATGAGCCACCGTGCCCAGCTGATGTGTCCATTTTATAGTGAACCTTTAGACAGGAAAAGGCCAACTCTCCTCAATGAGTATAAATGTTAGAGAAGTAAAGACTACATATATATACACACATATATATGTATATATAAAAAATATACTATAGAAAGTATATGTATAGAATATATATAAAAAATATATATACTATATAGAGAGTATATGTATAGTATATATATAAAAAATATACTATATAGGGTATATGTATAGTATATATATAGTGTATATAGAGTATATATAGTATAGTATATATAGTATATTTACTATATATACACTATATTAGTATATATAAGTACATATACTATATATACAGTATGTGTATATATTATATATACTTATATATACAGTATGTGTATATATTATATATACTACATATACAGTATATGTATATATAATATATGCTACAGATACAGTATATGTATATATATTATATACACTACATATATAGTGCATGTGTATATATATTATATATATACATCCCATCCTCACAGCCATGTCATAAAGGATACGAGAGTAGGCAATGTCTATGGTACCAAAGTACAATTCCAAATTTCTGAAGTACATTCAAAATAAAATACAATATAATTTATGCAGGTAAAGCTTTGTGATTCAGACCACATTTGTGGAAAGAGCATTGCTTTCGAGACATGACCTTGGCTGGTTATCCATGGGACTAGCCATAGTAAAGTCCTTCGTTAGTGAAGTAATAGTGTAACATAATATGCACAATCTACTGTATTTTTCAACATACTCAAAGCGATTTTCTCATTTCAGTAAGTTATGCAGCATTTATCTAGATATGATCATTATATTACTTGCCAAGATAATGTAAATATGAAGAATACCTAACAGGTATTTTAATTAAACATTTTGTAATTTTAAGTCAATAAAAGCAATGTAGGTAGTGGTTGAGCAGGTGGTCTCTGGCTCAACATCCCCTCTCCGCCATTTGCCAAAGAAGTGAACTTGAACAAGTCACTTAAATGCTCGATGCCTTAGTTTCTTCTACGTAAAATGAAATGATCCCAACAGAACCTGTCTCCTGAACATACTGTAAATATCGAATGGTTAACTGTATGATACAGTTAAAAAAATACCTGGCATATAGTAACCACTATACAAATGTCATTTATTCATTTCCATACATGCTCATAAATAAACTCCTAGATTTCTGTAAAATGTGTAACTGTGCAGTGTTATCACTATCACCAGCCAAGCTTCTCTTCTGTCTCTACAACTGATTTAGTAAAGTTGTCTTCATATTAGAAAGGTTGCCTTACATTATTTTATTATGAAAGAAAGTTTAAAAGAAAGAAGGTTTGGAGTTTTTGTGGCAGGAGAGCAGCTACTTTTATATAGTTCAGTAAATCAATCTCTGCTGCTGAGCGTGAGCCTCAGAGGAGATAAACTTGGGGATGATTAGAAAGGAAAGAAGAATGCACCGGTGAATAACATTATCCAAACTGACTGTTGTGACTGAAGAGATCAACTCATTAGATAAATATCTTCTCTTTCCTGATATCTGTTTCTTTATATGACTATAAACTATCATTTTAGAGGCCCACTTTATACAGTAGCTGATGTGTTGCCCAGTTTAAGACGGCAGTTTTTAAGAAGTCTCCAATAGGAATTCAGAAATAACTGTAATTCTTCACTGTGCCTTCAAAGAACATTTAAAATAAGGTCCAGACGTATAACACAGCAAGAGTTATCAAGATTGGTTCTCACCTCCTCACCAGCTCTCCAGCTCTCAGCAATTCCACAACCCTCGGAAAATCTCTTACGAATGTCACCCTTACCCTGTGCATTTATCGCCTAGGCACACCACTTCCTTCTTGTGTCATTCCCTCAATAAGTCCACTCTTGTCAGGAAGTTTGTGTTCTCGTTCCACCATATCCTCTCCACTCTCAGTCCTTTTGGTGCCTGTTCACCTCACACAGGCCCTCCCGCTCCACCACCTACAAGGTTGAATGGTGAAGTGGAAGCCATTCGTGGCCACTGAGATGGCAAAGAATTATCTTTTGTATCATTTTCTGTAAAAGGGAGGAGGTAGATTCCTGGTTTCTTAATGTCTCTTCAAACTCTGAAATACTCTGTCTGTTAATAACCAGAGAATTTGACCTCCTAAAACACAATGAAGAGGACCCTATGTGGGCTCCTCTTCCTTTCACTTCGTTGTTTCTTCAGTGTGCTGAAATCCTTGCTTCATCACAGGTCTGGGGGCTGGATTCCAGTCCAAGGGAATGACATATTTTCAGATAACTATTCTTAGGTTTTATAAAAGTGAGTAAAGTTATCAAAAACAGTAATACAACTTGTTTGTCTTTTATGCCTACAAAATGGCACCGTACATTAAAACCATGGCATTTATACTATGAGTTTAAAAATATCTGGGGACTGCTTTTTTTGAGTGAAAACAAAAGATTTTGCTGAACGGTAAACCATCATATTATGTACCCTAGCAGGGTAGCATAACACAAGGGAAGCTTCAAAGCCCAAGATGGTTCACTGATTACCAACTCAATAACACTGTATAATAGCAAGAAGAAAATAAAAGATTTCTAAATACTAAATTCCTCCACTCCAATCTGGTGACGGGCAGGTACCAAGCAATATCATTTTTCTATAGCGGTCTTAAATTCTTAAAGACCCAGAATATAGCCAGTAACAGTCATGCAATTATTTGCTTTCTGTTTCTTGCTGTATTTCATCTATAAAGTCTATAAGATCACTTAGCTTTTTGGAATTAATATGTCCATGCAAATGTCTCACGTAAAATAAAACAGGATATCATGATACTAAACAGTGTTTAAAAAAGAGCCCCTCTCCCCAAAAAGCATTTTATGTTAATTGTTCTATCTAAGCTTTTTATCTAATAGTTTTTAAAAGAAACATAATAGATGACTAAATATAAAAAGAGTTCCAAAGGCCATTTTCTATTTGAATCTTTCACATTTATTTAAATGCAGTTTTCTGTTTAATTTTAACTTGCATGAAATACAATTTATGTTGAAAAGGACTCGATCAATGTGTTCTTTCTTAGCTTGTACAAAGAAATTATGAATATATGCTAGACTAGCTACACTGTTTAAGGCCAGTGTTTTAATAACATATACTGGTCTGTGTTAACAAATATAGAAAAACTAACATTTTATCAAAAGACAGAGTAAGATAGAAGATGTATTCTGGGTTCCATTTTAGTGAGTGAAAAACTGATTATTCAATCTGAAGTGGCAAATAGGATTAAGTTCTTTTATTAGAATAATGTTACATTTATCACTGTGTTTAATTGACTGTGGTGATCTGACATAAGTTTTTCTCTGACATCTCCACTTAATTTCAGTTAATTAAAGTATTGTTATTACAGTCTTGCTACATCCTAAGCACTTTCATTCATTTATGCAACATACCGCTTGTGGATCTAGAAATTTAACTCCGAAGAGAACAGTCTGGGGTGGGCTTCATCATCATCCATCAATTACTCATCAATGTTTCATTATTTCCAACTACTATGCACTTAATTATTTTTTTAAAAAAAAAGAGGAATTAAGATACATCCCAGCTATAGAAAAGAGTCTTGGATTTTTACTGTGCTATTGCCAAGTATATAGAAAGAAATAATTCAAGACGTAAAACATTATTCTATATCTTTAAAATAAAAGCGGTTGTCAGATAAAATATGCTTTAAACATATGAGCCGACATATGCCTTCCAGTGCTAGTAGTTCAAATGATCACTTAGCAAGTAATAATTTCCATTTCTGCAGGTAAATGGAACCCAAAGCAACCAGTTTTTCCCTGTGTCAATAGGATTTGCCTGGATCCGTCTGTGAAACAAGAGATTCTAAGTCATCAGTGTCCTAGATAATGAAATTACACACTTGGAGTTTTTCTATTGCTTTATTCACTAGCCTAATGAAGATGGAGATATTAAAGACAGTTGTCCATGTGCTTTGTGTGGATGTTTTAATGCAATATGGCTAGCCCCACTGTTATTATTTTTGTGTCTATTTTTCCTACTTCATTTTATTTTTTGCTGTTTCATTAACTAATTACTTTAAAATTTCAATTTCTATTTTAAATTCAGGGGATACATATGCAGGTTTGTTACGTGGATATATTGTAGGACATTGAAGTTTGGGATACAAATGATCCCATCACCCAGGCAGTGAACAGAATCCCCAGTGGGGAGTTTTTCAGTCCTTGTTCCCCTTCTTCTCTCCTCCCTCTAGCAGGCCCCACTGTCTACTGTTCCCATCTTTACGGTTATGTGTACTTAAGGCTTAGCTCACACTGGCAAGTGAGAACATGTGGTATTTGTTTCTCTGTTCCTGCATTAATTTGCTTAGGATAATGGCCTCCAGCTAGCACTATTATTTTGAGGCTAACTTACTTCAGATAGAATTGGTTTAAATCCAAATAAAAGATGTTATTCTTTTCTTATCCTAATCAGAAAATTTTAGGAAATAATCAGATAAATTTTCCAATTGGCAAATCAAAGGGAGAACTGCATTAAACACCCGGATGTAAAAGGTGTGACACCTCTTCTACTCCTCTTGTATTCACTTTTAGGCAAGAAAAGCAGGATTTTTCTGTAAGGTAAAAAATGCACTCATTTCCTTTTTAAGACTCATAAGCCATTCTGGAGAAAGTATTTGTAAACTAAGCATAATTTTGCCTGAAATAGCAAGCTTTAAAGGAATACATAAATATTTTAATGGAAAATAAATTTTGAAGAAAATCAGTACATTTCTACACAAGTTTTCCAAAACAGGTTATATATTATTCTACTGAAGGAAAAAGAAATGAACATTTATTGGGTGATTACACCGCTCCAGGCACTTTCACCTTGGTTTATTTCTTCTCTTAAAGATTAGTTTTCTAAGTTCTATCTTGTTAAATAAAGGAACTGAATCTAAGTGGTTACAATCTCCGTCCAGGGTCATGCAAATAAAAACCTGCCAACCTAACCTCAAGGCCATAGTTCTTCCCCTTGGATGACACTGTCTCATATATAGCTTTTTTTCAGTGCTATAAAGTGTGGTGAGCAAGGGTTCTTAGGGCTTTGCAGTTACAGTCAAAATAAAGAGTTAAAAACTTTCAGTAAAGTTGCCCTATCTCTCAGACTAAGACCACAAGATTTTTCCATTAATTAAGAAACTTAGAGCACAGCTGTAAAAAAAAAAAATCATAACAGTATATATTTACATTTTACTTCAATTAAATATGTAGAAATTTACATTCATTTGCCACACTTATGACTAAAGCAAGTGATTTTTTTGTTTTTTTTAGAATGGGCCTATTGATTGAAGTTTCACTTCATTTTTTGTTTTATATAAAGGAAATACATTTCTCTTTCAAGTTCTTTTTTTTTAAAGATTTTTTAAAGCAATGAGCCCACGTTTTTTTACCCTTCTATTTAGAATTGTGTCTCTCATTCCTAATTTGACATGAACTTTTTAGTGATCAACATTTAGTAGATATTACAATGTATTCTATACATTGTTTATGAAGTCAAATTTGTTTTTGTCAACAGTCATTTTAATAAGTTAAATTATATATTCACAATATAAAATACAAACTGGTGAGGAAATAACTATAATTCAACTAATGGGATCAGAGGTCTTCTTCAGTTTAGAACATATTATCATTTAATCTCAAGAGGCGTGTCTCAGATCACTAAACGTCCTATACACTATTGAAATACTGATTTTCCAGGCAGAATTTATTGACAGTTCAGCGGGAAGATGATCGTATGCTCAGAAATTGTTGAGTAGCTATCAACTTAGAAATCAGCACCCATCATCTTCTCATGAGTAAACATCAAAATGTTTGGAGATATACACAACTTGATTTAAGAGAATATTGTTTCCAATATCTCAAATTACCTTTTAATATTTTTAAATCTAAAGGAATCACATGAAGACAAGGAGATTGAATAGAGGAATATTGAAAATAAGCTGATGCAGCCAATTCACTACATCACGGCCCACGGGTTTTCAGGGCCCCAAGGGAGTTGAAAGTTTCAAAAGTATTGATCCTGGCCCTTGAAGAGGCTAATGGATTTTAAGTCAGTCCAGCCATTAGCAAATAAATGGAATTGTCCTTAAACATATTTTAGCTTTTTCTTGATTTTCATGATAATCTGGCTTTAGTGTTATGGTTTGGTCTTCTGCAGTAACAGACTAAATAACAAATCCACCAATGCTCCAGTGTATTCTGTGTCCTCACCTAGAAGGTAAGAATTTGTTCTTCAGTTGTATTGATGCATTTTGATCCCGCCTTCCAATTCCCAATCAGAAAAGCCAAACTGCAAGAGCTAAATATCACAATGCCAAAAAATGTAAATATGTAAATAAGAATATTGAAGAGATTACCAAATTTGTCAAACTTATTCCATTTCATTCTGAGTTTAGGTTTTTTGCTTTTTTGCTATTGTTGACCTAGAGGATGATAACATATAACAAATATTTGATGACACATTAAAACTCTTCATGATTGAACTTTAAGATCTAGTATATTAGCAAAACTTTCAGGGAGTGTTTGATGCCATCCACAAATACAGCTGTCATAGAAGCTGATAAATCTTGACACTTGGCTGCTTCTTGTTTGAAAGGATGAGGAGGTCTTTACCCACATCAAGTATTCACACAAAATGGACGGTTATTTCCTTAAAGGCCATGTGAAAATCCACTCTTTCAGTTTTGTTCCCAGTGCTAAAAATTTCCCGAGGCCGGCTGGCGCGGTGGCTCACACCTGTCATCCCAGCACTTTGGGAGGCCGAGGCGGGCAGATCACGAGGTCAGGAGACTGAGACCATCCTGGCTAACGCGGTGAAATCCCGTCTCTACTAAAAATACAAAAATTAGCTGGGTGTGGTGGTGGGCGCCTGTAGTCCCAGCTACTCGGGAGGCTGAGGCAGGAGAATGGCGTGAACCCGGGAGGCGGAGCTCGCAGTGAGCCGAGATCGCGCCACTGCACTCCAGCCTGGGCAACAGAGCAAGACTCCGTCTCAAAAAATCAAACAAAAATAAAATGAAGTAAATTTCCCAAGGTCAAAATTTCCTAAAGATTTGGTGATATATAAAATACTTTTGGCATTGTCTGCTTCAACTTGTGCATAGAAAACCCATGATCTTTACCCTGTTCTTCAGCATTTGTAGGCAAAGGGGAATTTATCACTTTTATCACATAGTTGGTACTGTAATGACCCAGTTAGACACGAGATTTCACAGGCTGATAACCTGATTGCTGGCTGTGGTGGACAGAATAATGCCTCCTCCCCAAAGATGTCCACATTCTAATCCTAGAAACTATGAATATGTTCAATTACATGATCAAGTGGAATTCAGGTTGTAAATGGCATTAATGCTGTGAATCAACTGATGGTAGAATGGGGAGATTATCCTGGATTAATTGAATGGGCCTAATGTAACCGAAAGGAGCATTAAAAGTCAAAAAGTAAGAAGTCAGTATCATAGCGATGAGATGTGTGAAATACAGGACTCTCAGATACTAGAAGAAGGGGCCCAGCAGCCAAGGAAAGGGGGCAGCCTGTAGAAGCTGAAAAGACAAGAACGCGAATTTTCCCATAGAGCTTCCAGGGGAAACACAGCACTGTTGGTGTTTTGCTTTGAGTCCAGTGAGGCCTGTGTTGGCCTCGTGATCTACAGAGCTGTGAGCTATTACAATTGCTATTGTTCAAGCCACTAAGTTTGTGGCAATGTGGCATTGCCTATAAAACTAATACACTGGTTTCCTGGCATTTCTTAATTCAGCCCAAATGATTTAAAGGAATGACAATGAAAGAAAAATCCTAGAAATGGAAAAAGAAATATTCAAGTTATTGGCCGAGCAACGGAGACTAACAGAGTGTGTAGTTTAGTTTGTTCTAATATTGGCGGAGCACAGTGGCTCACGCTCATATCCCAGCACTCTGAAAGGCTGAGGCAGGAGAATCGCACGAGGCCAGAAGTTTGAGACCAGCCTGAGCCATGTAGTGAGACTCCATCTCTAAAAAAGAAGAAATAAATGTTCAAGTTACGACTAATATTTATTACCAATGCAAATAATATTTTGCCTATTAAAATTGAAATTGGAAAAAACAATGTGTTAACCAATCTGTTCAAACTAATTTCAAAACACCATGAGAAAATTCTAAGTATGCCTGCTTGACAGTTCACCGTAGTGAACTGAAAATGGAATATTCTTTGCACAAAACTAAAAGAAAAAAAAAACAAATTTAAAACTATAAGTAAAAAAGACAATTAGATTTAGTATTGCTCAGCATGGCAGAACACTTTTTTTTTTTGTCCAGTGTCAATTTATGACAAGGATATTTCCAGCTTGGTTTGTTTAAAATATATTTGTACCAACAGAATATTTAGTTTGTTGTAACATTCTCATTTAGGTCTCTAAGTTTCACAATGTCTTAATACAACAATTTTTATTTTACTGACAACACTTCATTTGTTTTGAATAAATATATGATGATACTAATGATAACATGCATTTGTGTGCTTATGACTGTGCGTTCATGATAATATCACTAAGGGCTGGCCCTGTACTAAGTGCTTTATAAACATTAGTTCATTTCGTCCTCGTAGGAAATCAGTGAACACAATGTTACTATTCATCCCACTTTAGAACTAGGAAAATCAAGTCACAGAGAGGTTATTTGCCCAACATCCAGCAGCAAGCAAGTGGTGGGACCAGGAAGGTATGTACTGTCTCTGCTCTCCCTCTAGGTCAGGCATATTCTATACTACACGTCTCATATGCATGGTTTCAATGAATGCTCACAGTGTCCTCCTGTAGGTGCTACTGTTAACTCCTTTGCAAAGGAGGAAATTGAGGCTTCAAGAGGCTAAGTGACTTGCTCTAATCACTGTGTTCTACCATATTTTATTCCACCAAATAAGCCCTTGTGTTCATGTTACATTATTCTGACGGCATGCCAGGATCTAACTGTACTAGTTACACAGCTAGAACCTAATGTGGTTATTCAAAGAGGAGCTCATGAGCAACCCAATCTTTGCCTCATCTTAGAAGTCTTGATGGTGCGAAATAAAATTGCAGCCACTAAATGTGGGTCTTGGGAACAGCAGAGGATGTCATCAAACACACCTGAACACCTGGCTAGAATGAACAGGGGCCAGGACAGAGACAATATTACCCTCTCCCCTAACAAAGCAAAACTAAACTCTGTTTTGCAAGTCCAGTGCACCAGGATTATAAATGTCAGGAAACAGAATTTTAATGCCACTGTACACCTGCAAGAAATTGGCCTTTTCCTTAAAAAAAATCTAAGACACATTAATGTTTTAAAAATGGATTTATATTGCTTACTTTGATTATGAACTGATATAGCACAGAACTATCAGGAGCCTGGCTCCTTTTAAAATATAGATAGTTACACTGTGTTCTTTCCTTCCTATAATCACTTTATGATCAAATGCAGAATATTTCAGTCTGCAATTTCCAATTTAATTCTTGTCCTCGTTTGAGCTATTAAACTGGACTCCATTTCAGCAGTAACTGAGCTGACACTCAGTCCTCTATTACTAATGACTGTATACAGCCATCTGCTTGAATGATTTTCACCCTATGTGTTTAAAGAAAGACAATGTTTTATACACGCTTGCTGTAGGTAATACTTGACAATCATAAAAGAAGAGCAAAATCAGAGTCAGCTGTAAAATTGCAAGGAAAAATGAAAATCCTAAAAATATGTTTGAAATCCCAAGAGTTAATATCAGTGTATTTTCTATAATTTCTAAGTCAATTCAAGTACAGTTTGAAGATATTAGTTCCCAAACTGAAAAGAAAAAATTCATCACAGGTCATGATCTGTGATTAACATTTTAAAAAATTTAGATTAACATTTAAAAAATTATTCTGATCGAGTCAGTTATGATTTGAGATAATTTTTTATTTTCAGTTTACTAAAAGGGTTTTTAAATAATTTCCTTGGCCATGCAGAATTTAGTTTGCTTCCTCCAAAACATTTTAGTAACATATAAGTAAAGATTATTTAATTTAAACCTTTTAGCAGATATTGTTCTGTAACTCAAATACAAATAAATTTTCTTATTTCTGGTTAAAGATTTATTTCACTTAGTTTATATAATTAACCTTCAATTAATTAATGTTATTAATATTGTGATATGTTTACATGTAAAAAATGGTGAGATTAAGTCCAAAAAAGCGGATATGGAGGAAAACCCACATACAACCAACACAGCAGACCTACCAGACATTCAAAAGAAAGTATGTCTGAATTGAAATTTAACTACAATGATGCCTGTTAATATTGTTTTTATAATTTATATCTATCTTATGGCAGCTTTACCTGCATTGCTAGAGTGGATCCTCACGACAGCCACATGAAGTGCTGAGTCCAAATATCATCTTAATTTTACCAATATGGAAACCGACGCTCTGTGCAATAAGCAAATTGCCCAAAGCCACGTAGCTGGTGAGTGACTGCTCCATGTTTCTCTCCTCCTCCTTTTGATTCTAAGTTCCAGGCCCTTCTCACCAAGACTTACTGCCACCTCTGTTGACTCTCATGTCTAACATAGTTTCGGAGACATCCCCAGCGCTAAATGTTCCCTTGGGGAAATATGCAATCGGTTGTCGCACACGTGATTTGAGAGGGGGCTAGTTTTGTCCATTTCTGAAAACTCGGGAGGGGCATACAAACAGCCGAGGCGAGGACTCTGAGAACGATTAGACTCATATCTCGCAGTTCATAAACGGCTGCCACAGACATGGTTCCGGTTCTATTCCCACGGTAATCCTGAAGTATAGAGAGACAGCGACGTCGTGCATTTCATAAGAGAGCAAATTGAGGCTTACCACTCGGGGTTAAATGACTTGAACAGGATGACCCAAGCAGTAAGTGAAAGGAGGAGACAGGCCATGCACCCTGGTGTTATTAAAGTGCCTTTCTGGTATCAGTGCACTTTGTGATCCTTTTAATTGTATATTTAATTCCAGTAACCAGATGAGTCCAGATTTAAAATATACATATGAAACTGCATTCCAAATCCAAATAAGGCAAATTCATTTTGGAACATCCATTATTTCAAGGCATCTTTATCAGAATTACTTTTATTATTACAAAAATGTGAGCTTGCCAGCACTTTGGGAGGCCAAGGTGAGTGGACTGCTTGAGGCCAGGAGTTCAAGACCAGCCTGGGCAACATGACGAGGTCCCATCTCTATAAAAACTAGAAAAATTAAATGAGTTTGGTGGTGCCTGTGGTCCCAGCTACTCAGGAGGCTGAGGTGGAAGGATCACCTGAGCCCAGGAGGTCAAGGCTGCAGTGAGCCATGATCCCAACTCTGCGCTCCAGCCTGGACAACAGAGTGAACCCGTCTGAAAAAAAAAGAAAAAAGAAGAAAGAAAAAAAAGTAAGCTGTTAATAAGCCATGTGAAATCTTCTCAGGCTATAAATCTACTTCATCTAGGTTAAATAAGATTATTGATAAACTTTTATTTTTTTGATTGAGATATTTGAAAATAAGCATGTACATATTTGAAAATACATTTGTTTTTGTGTAATATTGATTTTTCTTCAGAATTAAATATCTGGGCCAAGTTGACTAAATAATAGAGCTATCATCTCTTCATTTTCATAGTAAAAATACTATGCTAAAAAGAGACAATTTTCCCAAAGGACCTTCTTTGTCAGGAAGTTTTCTGAGTGTTCAAGCATTGTTGTCCATTTTTTAATGGTATCACCTTTGTTGGGACATTTTGGCCTTTCTCCATCAGCTGAATATCACCATTCTTTGTCACGTTCTTCGTTCCGTTTTTGGCAAGGAAGATGGGTACTGCTGTGGTGACCCTGGCCTCTTGACAAGGAAGGCCCACTGATGTCACAGAAGCATTTCTATTAGATATGGTTGGTTCATTAGGCAAAAAGAGGGGTTTCTTTTTGAAAATAAAATGACATTAGGGTTTCTTTATACCCTGACCAATGCTAAGAATGAAGCTCTAATAATCCTTTAGGAATAAAAGACAATGAAAAAAGAATTCTTTTTTACATTAACCTTTTTTCCCAAGATGTTCTTCCTCAATGTATTACCTCACCATATGACACAAAAAGTCTAGCTTCATGATTTATTATTTTGTATATAACTGAAAGCAAGAAATATCTGTTAGCAAAATACCAGCAAAAACTCAACCATTCTACTATGGGGATTGCAGTTCTCTATTCCCATAGCTCTTCCCAAAACGAACAAAAAACAAAATGGTACTTCCCTATTATAACTGTTACAGGAAGATTAGATTTTTAGATATTGACTTCTTTGAGATGATAAAGTACAAATAATCCCTCAAGTTACTTTTCATTTTTCAAAATAAAAAATAAAAAATTAATTGGCTTTGATGTGATGAATTTAACTTTGCCAGTAACTGCTCCCTGGACCAATGCTTAAGTTTTGAGATTTTTTATAAGTGTACAGAGGTTGAATTTTATCAAAACTATCATGACATTAATCCGGGTAGACCACTATCTCTCCCTCAAACCTTCACTAGCAGGTGGTTTTAAAGATTGTTGCTATTGGTCTGATGGGAATTTATGGTAAATAAAATGTATGTGTCAGTTTCCTCAGGTGTGCATAATAACGGTATTTAACTCAAAAGCTTATAGTGAGCATTTAATAGGTTCATGCCTATAAACCATTTTTAAAGGTAACTGGCACTAAACTGTTAGCTATTAGCAGTCCAGTTATGAGAGAATTACAATTTAAACAGTAGTGCTGAACATTTACTGCCTCATTGTACTACTCCAGGGACAAGAAGGCAGATGACTTTCAATTATACAATCTTTTTCCAATATGATTTCCTAGATTCTGTTATAGTTATCAATTTCTTGCCTCTCAGCTTTAAATTCATTCTTCAATATTTGCTCTGTGCTAATGAAAGGGATTCCTTTAAGCATTTCTCCGGAACAGTGACTACATTGTTAAAATTTCTCGGTAGAGGGCGATAGAGTGACACTGCAGGAGGAAGAGGGCTTCTGCTGGTTCTGGTGGCTGCACCCTTGGTCAGCAGAGCATGTGTGAAGACAACTGGTGATAGTTCCTACCATGTGGCTAAAATGTGTGCGCCCTCGGCAACCTTGCCATCCTAGTCCAGCCTAGCAACCCCCTTCCTAGAGCCCTCCCAATGTGGACATGCATATTCCAGTTGTCATCAGCAGCACACCAATGCCTTCTGTACACCTGCCGAGTTGCAGTCCAACTGCCCCCTGAAGAGGGACTTCTTGCTGGCCTAGTGAATGTGCATCACATCTGGTCTGGGCAAACCAATGACCTTCTGTGTCATCCAGTGAACAGCAATCGCACCTTCTCCAACCTCCAAGGCCTGAACCCAAGCCCTGGGGAGGTATCCAAGTTTGTCTTTCCTAAATTACTCTTCCTCAGGCCTAAGATACCTTTTAGCTTTCCATTGCACCTTGTAGTTATGTTCTTCTCATTGCTTAATAATTTTTTTTTTTTCGAGACAGTTTTGCTTTTGTTGCCCAGGCTGGAGTGCAATGGCATGATTTCGGCTCAATGCAACCTCCACCTCCCAGGTTCAAGTGATTCTCCTGCCTCAGCCTCCCAAGCAGCTGGGATTACAGGCATGTGCCACCATGCCCGGCTAATTTTGTAATTTTAGTAGAGATGGGGTTTCACCATGTTGGCCGGGATGATTTCGAACCCCTGACCTCAGGTGATCCACCTGCCTCCGACTCCCAAAGTGCTGGGACTACAGGCATGAGCCACTGCGCCCGGCCAATAATTCTTCATAATAAAGCTTCTCTTGTTTAAAATACTACATGTCTATAGCACCATCTCCTTGGTACTGGCCTCCTGATAGTGAATGAGTTCTCATGAGATCTGGTCAGTAAAAATTTGGCATCTCCCCCTACCCCGACTCTTGGTCCTGTCCCTGCCATGCAAGACGCCTGCTCCCTCTTTGCCTTCCGCCATGTTTGGAAGCTTCCCAAGCCTCCCCCAAAGCAGAAGCCACTACGCTTCCTGTACAGCCTGCAGGACCATGAGCCAATTAAACCTCTTTTCTTTATAAATTACCCAGTCTCAGGTATTTCGTTACAGCAATGCGAGAATGGGCTAATACAGCAGGCTATATCTGCATGGATGCTAACTATAGCAATGTTTATATTGGAAAAAATAGGAAACAAAGTGAATGCTGCTGATGGGGAAATGGTTGGATGAATTATGTTTCATTCATACCCTGAATAATATCATCTCTGGTTCAATTCCACTAGAAACAGACTCTAAGATTGAGACTAGTGAGGTTATTGGGAACTGCTTTGGGCATCACTCCTCTGAGACAGGCTTTACCAACCCATGGAGAACTGGAGCTGAGCAGGCTTTCAGAGTGGTCCTGAGTGGAGCTCAAGAGCCGGGCATTGGGATGTATACGTTAGCCAGTCATTGGCTGTGGATGCCCCCAGGATGAGTCTTAACCTTGAGTGAAGTGGCCCCTGCAGCAGGCAGCGATTCCCAAAGAGAGACTCGGCTATGAGCCACAGTGACCAGCAATCCTAGAGCTGGGGGGATCTGAGGAGGGCACTGCAGCTTCCAACTACTGTCCACCCGTCACGTTAATAGGGTCCACGTGATTCCTGTGGCCAGTTTGCCTGATCTGAGAACAGCTCCTTTAAGATTCTGGTTGGTCTCCGGTCCTGGAGAAACTCACAGGGGAAGTCCAGTCGGACAAACTCCAATCCCCACAGCTGCCACTGGTCACAAGGCCCCAGTGGATGCATATGGTTTTCCTCCTCTATAGCCCATTCTGGTTTCCCCCTTGGCCTCAATAACTCCTCCACTAGGCAGATGGCAAAGGGGTCTGAGCCCCTGGTCATCATGCCCTGCCCAGGCCTGCCTCTGGTAGGGAAGTGGCAAATGACACCTCTGTGGATCACCTGGGGACCACAGGCATTGTTCCCTGCCCCATGGTTTACCAGCAGCGTCCACCTCCTCCCTGTGAGGGTCAATTAATTGGCTTCACACTCCCCCAGCTGAGGTATGTTGAGTCTGGACCCTAGTTACTAGTCAGGTGGTCCAAGGAGAAGGAGGCAGATCCCCAGGAGTGAGGGAGGTGCATACAGAATCACAAAGGCAGAAGCATCTGCAATTGTCTTCAAGCAAGGGGTCAGTGCTAGCCCATTGCGGGCCCAGAGGCTCAGGAGGCTCTGAGGTTTCAGGGTTTCCAGGTGTATCAACCCAGTTCTCCCCACCCCATGACTCAGGGTGGAAGCTTACTAGGGTTGAGCATGAGCATTCAACCTTCTCGGCAGCTCTGCTTCCCCTGTAACTAAGTCTAGGGCCTGATTCTCCATTTTTTCTTCCCATCAGCTGCGTGAGATGAGATTCTCTGCCTGTGCTGTCAAGGAGGCCCTCGGGCTTCCACACTGAGCCTTCTATAGCTGAGTAATCACCCTCACCTTTTGTCTTTTTTAATGCATCATTTGCCCTCTGAAATAGCCATTTGATTCTAAAATCCTTATAATTACGACTTTATCTGCAGCTCCCCAGATCCTGAAATACTGCACCAGCTGCTGAATTTCTTTCCACCAATACCCCACCTGCTATGGACAGAATGTCTGTGTCCTCTCTAAGTGCATATGTTGAAGCCTAACGCCCAATGGGATGGTGTTAGGCAGTGGGGCCTTTGGGAGGTGATTAGGTCACGAGGGTGGAGCCTCATGCTGGGATTAGCGTCCTTATCAGAAAAGACACAAAAGAGATGGTTTCTCTCCATAAGGTGAGGACACAGCAGGAAGGCAGCCATCTGCAAGCCTTCACTAGGAAGATTGCTTTCACTAGACACCAGATCATCCAGCACCTTGATCTTGGACTCTCAGGCTTTGGAACTGTCAGAAATAAAGATCTGTGGTTCAAGCCACAGGTCTCTAGTGTTTTGTTATGACAGCCAGAGCCAAGACCCATGAGAGCTGCCCATTGCATCCCAGGGGCACCACAGAGGTGACAGGTGTTCCACCTCCTGCCAGGAAGTGGCTTTGCATTGCTGGGCAGCAGGGCATCCAGCTCCAAACTCTTACTTTGGACTCAGCTTCCTGTGACACCCCCTGGCACCCACTGCCCTAGGGCGGGTTCCTGGTGACAGGCTTCAGATAGAGACTTCTGGCAAGACATTTACAGGTGAATGCTCTTGGGATAAGGGAGGCAGGTTTAGACATTTGCATCAAAGGCTCAGCCCCAGGCAGGGTTGGAGCTGGAATGGCCTTCAGGTGTCCCTAACTGAGGCAAAAGGAGCCCCTTTGTGTCTATGTAGCCCTGTACTGAGCAGGCATTGAATCCAGGCTGTCCTCAGGCGGGACAGTCACCATGGGCAAGGCAGCTTCCTGGGCCGAGGGAAATCCCAAGGGAAGGACTGGGGTGTGTCGAGGCGCTCTTGGCACTGGGGGAACAAGTTCCTTCTCTGAAGGGGGTGATCTGTGTGGCACACCCCAGCATCCACTACAATTAGGTGGCTGTAACATGAATGAGACAGAGGAATTGACATGCAGAGCTGTTGGGTGAGAAAAGCAAGACAGAAAAACCCAAAAGGTCCTGGTGTGCCTGTGTCTGTCACATACATATATACACACGCAACCTCCCACTGCTGGCCATCTGACCCCACGACAGCACCTCCCTGGCCCTGCCATTCTGCAGGCCGGGCACTTGCTCATAGCCTCAGCCCCTTCTCCCTCTGCCGGGACTTCCTTCCACAAGAAATCTATGTGCCTCACTCCACTAATTCCCACCATCTTTATTCAAATGCCACTCATTGGTAACGCCTGTAATCCTAACACTTTATTCAAATGCCACTTATCACTCACGCCTGTAATCCTAACACTTTGGGAGGCCAAGGCAGGAGGATGGCTTGAGCCCAAGAGTTCAAGACCAGCCTGGGCAATATAGTAAGATGCCATCTCTCCCCAGACTTCTAGAATACAGCAGTCTTCCTCCCCTCCACCAGCTTTATTTTCCTGGATAGTATTCGTTGCCATTGACATCATATATTTACTTCCTTTTATTCCATTGTCGCCTGAACAAATCCTTTCCTCACTCTCCTATTTTATAATAAATAGCGATCACCCCACTCCTTAGAAATCTGCTTATCTCCCTATTGTATTATTCTGAATCACTTTACCATGTCAACTGTTTTGCTTACTTATTTAGTTTGGTGCAAAAGTAGTTGTGGTTTCTGCCATTACTTTTAATTACAAAAACCTCAACTACTTTTGCACCAACCTAACAGTTTTTAACCCTGTCTTCTCTACACCGGAATATGAGCTGCACAAGTGTTTTGTGCCTGTCTTAATGGCTGCTGCATCCCAGAGCCTAGATAAGCTATTTAAAGTGATAAGCAACTTAGAAGACATTTTAAAAATAAGAAATGGGCTGGGTGCAGTGGCTCACGCCTGTAATCCCAGCACTTTGGGAGGCCGAGGTGGACAGATCATGAGGTCAGGAATTCAAGACCAACCTGGCTAACGTGGTGAAACCTGACCTCTACTAAAAATACAAAAATTAGCCAGGCATAGTGGCACATGCCTGTAGTCGCAGCTACTCAGAAGACTGAGGCAGGAGAATTGCTTGAACCTGGGAAGCAGAGGTTGCAGTGAGCTGAGATTGCACCACTGCACTCCAGCCTGGGCGACAGAGCAAGACTCTGTATCAAAAAAAAAAAAAAAAGAAAAAAAAGAAAGAAAAGAAATGGGTCGGGTGCAGTGGCTCACACCTATAATCCTAGCACTTTGGGAGGCCAAGGCAGGAAGATCACTTGAGCCCAGGAATTCAAGACCAGCCTGGGCAATATAGTAAGACTCCATCTCTATTATTTTTAGAAATTATAAAATAGTTTTTCAAATTAAAATGTTAAAAGAAATGGAGCACGGTGTAGGGGAAGAAAGACGTGATACCATCACAATGGTCATGGTTGGCACTCCTTACAAAAGAGAGGTTAACAAGAGAAATGCCTATCAAATGTATTTACTCATAGTGTTATGTAATACAGGAGGCCTCAGGAATGAGTCTATAAACCAAAAGTTCTCTGAAACAGGACTCAAGCAATTTAGAGGTTTATTTAGCGAAGGTTAAGGACGCACCAGGGAAAAAGAAACACAAAACCGCAGGAAAAAAATCTGTGAACCCTACCTTTTCCCAAGAGAATTTTGGGGGCTTCCGTATTTAAATGGGAAAAGCAGGCAGGAGGGGAAGGAGGGAGGGTTCAGTCACATCACTGAATCCACATGTTGGAGGGGAAGGAGGGAGGGTGCGGTCACGTCACTGAATCCACATGTTACATGTGAAAAGGAGGGGATATAGGCATAGTTGATTATATATTCATCTAGCGCTCAGCAAGTCGGCGCTTTACACAAGATAAACACAGCAGCCACCTGTGGAGATGGCTGGCCTCTGCCTGGCCTTTTCATCTTTCGCTGTCTGCTGGGCAACAAAAGGAAAGGCAGCTTCTTGCCTGACTCAGCTTCCAGTTTCATTTTTCCCTTTGACATAGTGAACTGGGGTCCTGAGATTTTATTTTCCTTTCACAACCCCAAAACCCAGGGAGAACTGTCTGTATGCTTGGATTCGATGAATGGACAGAGTGTGATCTAATGGTGACAGGCTGAAGGGGGAACCCTGCAAGGCCTGTCTGTCCAGATTCGTCTTGGCCTCTCTGGGTAGCATTGCGTCCTCCCAGATATATATTCCAGGACCCCTCTGGAATGAGGATCTTCATGGGAGAAGGGAGAGAGTGACCTTTCTAGGTTCTGTGGCTTGCTTTGGGGGAGAAGGATTCCAGTTTCTATGACCCACCTTGGGGAAGAGGAATTCTGGTTTCTATGACCTGCTTTGGGAGAGATGGGAGGGTAGAAGGAGATCAGGGAGGTCTCACTTCTGAGGCCCTTCCAATGTCCTTCAGTTCAAAGTACCTAGCTTGTCAAGATGCCATACTTCACCTAGGGGCATCATGCTCTGAGTCAGGACAACAGATACATTATTTTGCACATAAAATAAGCATCTTATTGCTAGAAGAGGAGTGAGAACACCCACTGGTGTTTATGACGTACTGGGTTTCAGGCTTTACATACTTTGTCTTAGGTAATCCCAGCCACCAGTCTATGAAGTGGGAATCACTTGACATAGAAGAGGAACAGAGAACACTGAGGCTCAGAGAGGCTAAGCAACTTGCCAAGGCCACACAGGAAGTAGGCAGCAGCCAAGAGCCCCAACCTGTGTCATCCCAAAGCTTATTCTATGACATCATTGTCTCCTGCTTCCCTTGTCTGAAAATGAGAAGAAAACTCATCTAGCCGGCCTCTCTAGGTTATCATGAGATCAAATACAAACACTTCCTGGAAGAGAACCACCCAAATGAAAGCACTGTCCTCTGTCCAGACAGTCACGGCCGTGTGCCCTTGGGTGGGACCAAGTTCATCAACTTAGAGTGTGCCAGGGTGCGGGCTACCGGGGAGGGGATGTTAAAGAGTTCCCTCTGTCTTAGCACCAGAAACCTCCATCAAGCCCCCTTTGCTGGGTCAGATTGCCCTAATAGAAACCTACCTTTTTGGCTTCATTCTTTCATGACAATATCAGTTCTGGGGTTGAACATTTGAAACCTTTATGACCTGCGAGAATGAAGCATCCTCCTGGGCCGGGGCCTGATGCTTTCCCAGGCTTCTCCCTCCTGGGTTCTGTTAAGGAGCTCAGCATTCAGAAGGGTACACTTCAGCCCAAGCATTTCCCCCTAGTTACTAGTCAGGAAGCACCAGCTGTAAAAAGCACATCTCCCTTCCTCCCACCTCCCTACTATCCTTCCCTTAATTTTTTTAAATTTCCATTTTTATCAAAGGCATACAAGCATCTGTTTTGGAGTTAAAACATTCTATAAGACTTCTTAAAAACAATAGCAATCATCTGTCGTCCCATTTCCCTCCCCCTAGGGGAAAATCCATTCAACTCTTTCATCCGAATTATTCCGTATTTTCCTTTCTATCTCTCAGTCACTGCCTCTGCTGCTCCTCTTGATTTTCTAGTGTCAGATACCACCTGTGGATTTCTCAGTTTAGCAGGAATGGGCATGGTCCTGTGCAATGCAGGATGCTTAGCAGCATCCACAGACACCAGCAGCACATGCGTGCACACACACACCTACACACACACACACACATACATGCACACAAAACTGCTCGGTTTTGCCCCCTCAACTCATGCATTAATTTTCTGGGGCTGCCATAACAAAGTACCATAAACTGGACAGGTTAAACAGAAATGTATTGTCCCACCGTTCCGGATACTGGACGTTCAAGATGAAGGTGGTGGCAGGATTGGTTCCTTCTAAGGCTGTGAGAGAAAGATCCCTTCCAGCCCCTCTCCTTGGCTTGTAGATGGCCGTCTTCTCTGTCATCTTCCCTGTGTATATCTGTCTTTGTGTCCAAATTTTATAAGGACACCAGCCACACTGAGTTAGGGCCTGCTCTAGTGATCTCAACGTGGTTACCTCTACAAAGACCTTATCTCCAAATTAGGTCACGTCTGAGGTACTGGGGGTTAGGACTCCAACGTATCTTTTCCGAGGAGGACACAATTTAATTCATAAAATATCATGCCCACTGGCTGCCACATAAGGCAGTTGGGGTACCAGGTGTGCAATGCAGGGTCTTGCATACCCCACCACACCATAGACGCCCCTCCTTCCCACTCCCCAAGTAGTGTTCAGACTGGGTTAGGTCAGCACACTCTTTACAACCAAGTCATGTAGTATAACACTCTTAAGTTTAGATTCTACACTAGGTTTTACTTTTCCTGGAGTCATAATTGTTGGATTTCTAAAAACCTGTAGTTTTCAGTTTTTGTCAATAATTGAGCTACTTGGCCGGGCGCGGTGGCTTACACCTGTAATCCCAGCACTTTGGGAGGCCGAGGTGGGCAGATCACGAGGTCAGGAGATCAAGACTATCCTGGCTAACACGGTGAAACCCCGTCTCCACTAAAAATACAAATAATTAGCCAGGCGTGGTGGTGGGCACCTGTAGTCCCAGCTACTCGGGAGGCTGAGGCAGGAGAATGGTGTGAACCCGGAAGGCGGAGCTTGCAGTGAGCCGAGATCACGCCACCGCACTCCAGCCTGGGTGACAGAGTGAGACCCCATCATAAAAAAAAAAGAGAAAAAAAAAGAGCCAAGGGGATTGGAAAATGGAGGTAGAGGAGTGGGGAGGATTAGGAATTGAGTTCTTGCTCCTGAGAGGAAAAGAGAGGCGGTATTAAGATGTGAGTATGAAAACTCTAAACACCCTGCTGTATACACAAAGGTCTGGTGGCTGTGTCTTTCTGGTGAAACCAATAAAGGAGACTCAGTTCCCCAACAAGGTGGAGATGACAGAGCAGCCCAGGCTCCGAGGAAGGGAAGGGGTCAGGAGGAAGTCAGCCCAGGAAGGTGAGCCCCGTGGGGAGTCCAGGATGCTTGGGTGGAGCTCTGGACTTCCCAAGTGGAGTCTCACACAGGTTTGAAGGGTGGCCCCAGCTGACATCTGCCTAGGACAGCTTGCCCAGTTCATCAACCTCCTGTTTGCAGGCACCTCCCCACACCCTGGCCCTGGGGACCATTGAGTCTGACACAAATAAAGCTGTAGACAGACTTAAAACTCACCCCACAAAACTGTTTTCAGATCAGAGCAGATATGGGCCCCAGAAGAGCCTCGCAAACTACCTCCAGCCAGGTAAGTTAGGGCAGTGCCTTAGTCCAGGCTGCTCTAACAAAGTACCATAGACCGGGTGGCTTAGAAGCAACAGACATTGGTTTCTCAGTTCTGGTGGCTGGCAGTCTGAGACCAGGGTACCAGCATGGCTAGGCCCTCTTCCAGGGTGCAAACAGCTAGCCACCTTCTCACTGTATCCTCACAAGGCAGAGAGAGGGTTAGAGGGCTTTTTCGAGTCCCTTTCACAATGGTACTAATCCCATTCTTGAGGGGTCTGCCCCTATAACCTAATCACCTCACAAAGGCCCCACTTTTTTGTTTTGAGACAGGGTCTTACTCTGTCACCCAGGCTGGAGCGCAGTGGTGCCATCATAGCTCACTGCAGCCTCCAACTCCTGGGCTCCAGGGATCCTCCTGACTCAGCCTTCTGAGTAGCATAGACCACAAGCACAGAGGCCCCACTTAATATCATCACTGTGGGAGCTGGGATTTCAACATACGAATTTGAGGAGGAAACGAACATGCAGCTCATTGCAGGCAGGAATGCATTTGTTTAATGAAAAATTAACTTTTATGCTTTTATTGTTTCCCCTTGATAATAATGATAGCTAACGTTCCCAGAGTTCTTACTATATGCTAGGGGCCTGTCAAACACTCAACAGGCATCACCCCATTTCATTGTCACAAAGCAGCAACCATCTCAGATCCCATTTCATAGATGAGAAAATTCGGGCTTGCAGGGACCACAGAATTTTCTCATAGGTACTAAAGGATGGCTCTGGATTCAAAGTTGAATGTTGAATGCCTGATTTCAGAAACTGTGGTTTTAACCACGGTATGGTATGCCACCTCTTTATAATAAGAGTAAACGTGTGCCATAGAGACAATTTAAACAATGCAAATGAAGAGACATAAGGCAATGAAAAAAGTCACCTGGGACTAGACATTATGAGCTTGACAACCCTCTGGATGTCTGTGAGGTGATGCTGTGGGGTTTATCTTCCTCACTTTTTTTCTAGAGATTTTTATTTTCATTTAAAATTTTTTTTATTTCTTTTTTTCTTTTTGAGACAGGGCCTCACAGGCTAGAGTGCAGTGGCTTGATCACAGCTCACTGCAGCCTCAACCTCCTGGGCTCAAGCAATCCTCTCACCTCAACCTCCCAAGCAGCTGGGACTACAGGTGCACACCAATATGCCTGACTAGTTTTTGTAATTTTTTTTTTTTTTGGTAGAGATAAGGTCTCATTATATTGCCCAGGCTGGTCTCGAACTCCTGCTTAGGCCTCTCAAAGTGCTGGGATTATAGATTCAATCCACTTAGAGATTTTTTTTTTTTTTTTAAGATGGAGTCTCGCTCTGTCGCTCTGCTGGAGTGCAGTGGTGTGATCTCGGCTCACTGCAACCTCTGCCTCCCAGGTTCAAGCAATTCTCCTGCCTCAGCCTCCCGAGTAGCTGGGATTACAGGTGCGGGCCACCACACCCAGCTAATTTTTATATTTGTAGTACAGATGGGGTTTCACTATGTTAGCCAGGATGGTCTCAATCTCCTGACCTTGTCATCTGCTCACCTTGGCCTCTCGAAGTGCTGGGATTATAGGCATGAACCATCACCTAGAGATTTTTAAAACAGTATTTCTTGTTCCTAAAAACATTTCCATGTCAATAACTATATTTTTACAAGATTATTTTAAATAAGCATACTTGATTCCATTTAGTAAATGAGTTTAATGAACTCAACCTAATCTCCCACTCCTGGACATTTTTAGTTTTTCCACCATTTCTCACCATTAAGAACAGTCTTGTAGCTAAATCTTTTTACATGTCCAAATTGCTTCCTTGGTAAACTCCTAAATGTAGGAGATCAGAATCAAACAATATGAACATTTAAAAAATTACTACTATATTATGCTACAAACATCCCAAATTTACATTCCCACAAGACTGCCCAGGAGTAAGTACACTCCTTTCCCCACGTGCACAGCCAAGTTCGCTATCATCCTTTTAGGTTTGACTTTTTCCAAGTCTGTAGGTGACAATGAATATCTTGTAGTTTTTTGAATTTCCATTTACTTGACTATCTGTAAAGTTAACAGTTTTTTCCTACATGTATTTCTTTAGTGAATTTTTGCATCATTTGGTTATTTTTCTATAAAGTGCTTTTTTTATCGAGATCTGTATGCCTTTTATATATTAAGGATATCAACATATCAAAGATGGCAAACATTTTTACCCAATTTGTCATAAGCCTGTTAAACTTTCAATAATTGTTTTTGCTGTACCAAATGCAATACGTTTCCTATTTTCTTCTTTCTACTACTTTCTCATGAATTCCTGAAGATGGCAATATCTTTGGAGCTATGAGCTCTCACACTCATAGCCATGTTTCTTCCAAGGGCTTCACTTCTCACAGTCACTTAACAACAAGCAGAAGTCAGGAAGTTTTCTTCTATTTCATGGAAATGCAAATTCCACATTGGCAATAACCAATGGATTTTCCTGAGTCATTAAAGAACCCAAATCCAGACTACTAGATACTGCGGAGCAGGGATGGCAAATCAGTTTCCCCTCCCCTGACAATATTGCCTGATTGGTCATGGCTGTCTTGGATACTGACGGCCATCTGGGCCTCTGCAATGAACTGGCAAAGTCTGCTGGGGGGTCCGTGGGGAGCAGGTGCCAGGTACACAGTCCATGGGCAAATTGTCTATTAGTCCGTTCTTACACTGCTATAAAGAGCTACCTTCGACTAGGTAATTTATGAAGAAAAGAGGAATAATTGACTCACAGTTCTAAAGGCTTAACAGGAAGCATGACTGGGAGGCCTCAGGAAACTTACAACCATGGCAGAAGGTGAAGCAAGCACCTTCTTCATATGGCAGCAGGAGAGAGAGGTGAGGGGAATATTTAAAACATCACACACACATTTAAACCATCAGATCTCATGACAACTCACTCACTATCATGAAAAGAGCATGGGAGAAATCCGCCCCCATGATCCAGTCACCTCCTAACAGATCCCTTCCCCAACACTGGGAATGACAATTCAACAAGATATTTTGGTGGGGACACAGAGCCAAACCATATCACTGTCACACAGAGAGGTGTAGGGTGTGTCCAGACACTATGAGGAGGGAAGGAGTGTTTCTAATAATTGTGCTGTGACGATAGGCATGCTCTGGGATTGTTTTGGACAGAAAGAATGTATGGTCACCCCAAGCATAGGGGACAACACAGTGGCAGTGGAAAACCAAAGTCCAGAAGGCTTACAGGACTCAGTCAAGGTCACACAGCCACTGAATGCAGAGCTGGCTTTGGACTCAGCTCATCTCCCAACGTGCTAACCTGCTGTGCAGCCTCAGGCAGGTCCCCTCATGTCTCTGGGTCTTAAATTCCTCTCTATAAAATGAGCAGTTGTAGCTTAAGAAATTCTAATGACTTTGATAACACAGTTCTCTGCTCTCCACCCACTGGATTTTTGACACATTTTGTGAAAGCCAGCCACTCCGTGAGCACCTGCTACTTTTCTTCTCTCCCTACCCTTGCTAGGGCTCCAAGGGAGGTTGGGCACAGGGATGAGGTGACACAGCTTTGGCACCTGGGCAGCATGTCTGCTTGTGCAGGTTTAGTCCCAGCTTTCTTGGGGCCACAGTAGTGGAGTCCTTGGTGGACGTGACCTTGGCATACTTCAGTAGACAAGTCATGTCACTCTTAACACTTCTCATCTGGCCTCAGGAAACTCAGGCCAGAGATACTGTAACTCAGCCAGTCAAGCCAAGGCCTGGGGAGAAAACTTGGGGATGTTTCTGGGGAAAATGTTGACCAGGTGAACAGGCTTCCTGGATGGGGCTGAGTCAGCAGTGAAAGCAAAAACGGGCTCTGCTCAGAAGTTTTCACAAGATTGGGACTATGGAGCCACAGTCTGGGGTTTTATCCTGTCTCCTATACTTACTAGCTATGACATCTTGAGCAAGTAACTTCATCTTTGTGCATAAGCATATAAATTAGGAATTTATTCAGCTGCTACTGATAGAGATCTTAACAGCATCTTAAACATGAGGACATTTATTTCTCTTTTACACCCCATCCACCATTCTGCTCTGCCATCCTTACTTAGCACATGGATTCCACCTCATGGTGCAAGATGACTGCATGTGCTCTGGCCATCACATCTTTATTCCAGGCAGCAGAGAGGCAGGGAGAATAAAAAAAGGCACTCACATTTCAGAGCTTTTCCAGATCTCCCCCTTTTAAGGACTTCTTCAGTAGTCCTCCTCACATTTTCTTCTTTGACCTCATTGTCTAGAACTTATTCACATGCGTACAACCCACTGCAAGGAAGGCTGATATGTGGTCTTGGCTTGGCATGCTGATGCCCCCAATAATGTTGGGGTTCTCTTTCTAAAGGAAAAGATGAGAATTGATATTAGGTGGCAAACTTGCAATTTCTCCCCTAGTCAGTTTTTCCAACTGTAAGTTGAGGATTATAATAGTTCCTACCTCACATGGGTGTTGCATTCAGTAAGGACTCAATAAACATTAGCTAAATTATTGTACATCAGGAGAAAGTGAAATGCAAAAGGCAAATAATGTTGGCATTACTATGAATGTCGTTTGGACATCACAGACTCCGGGATCCCTAGAACACACTTGAAGAACTGCTGCCTTGACAATCACTTAATTCCTGGGCAGTCCAGCTGGCCAAGTCCTCATATGACCTTGAAAGGACACAGCCATTCTTTTGCCTTTACAAAGTTTATATAATTTTTGCTCACATGCATGACCTTGTTTCTTTGGAAGATCTTGCACCATCTGTAATGACCTTTTCTGTGTATGTCTTTGATTTTCCATCTTCCTTCTGGCAATTGTAAGGCTATGAGGCCTTATCAGCCTTATACAGCCAATCAAAGTTGACCTCATAGCTTTGTCCGCCACTGTGCCCCAGCACACAGAAGGAGTGCCACAGACATAAGCTTGACAGTGCTGAACTCTACCCAAACCTTGTGCTCCTGGAAAACAGTGGAGTTTAAGAAATTCCTCCACCCTTTGTCTTCTGGAAAACACCTACTACAAAGAACTTCCTTCTCCATATGACTTAGGTAAGACCCACAAATGCCGCCCTGGTTTACCTATGACAAGGCCAGCCTCAGACCCTCCAAATTCCTTTTATCTCATAAATAATTAGTGAAACTGCTTGACCCCAGTGATCAATTGGAACAAAATGCTTGCTAACCAAACTTTGATTAGGCTTCTCTCTTCCCCTAGCCCACTGAATAAACCTTGATTCAACCACAACCTGAGCCAGCATAAGCTCTTCCTGAGACTCGGCTGACCCCAGGGTAGAACATTCTCTGATCTACTACCAGATCCCACCACCCTTTCATCCCGCTTCCCCACACCGTGCTCTTTCTAGCTTTGTTACTTCGCTGTGAAAGGAGAACTTTCTGTCTAACTCCTGAGATGTTACAGAGCTTATGGTCAGAAGTTCTCCCCATTGCAATAGTCCCTCCCACCACCTTGCAATAATCTTTTGGAATAAACTTTATCCTAAGTCTGGATTTATTTTGTATTGGACACACTGAATGAATGAAACAACCATAACTGATCAGAAAGCAGCAATACTAATCCAGCTTTGCAAATTCTGTTGTGACTTTTCTTGCCATTAGTCACATTTTGAAATTCTGACTACTGGATTTGCCAAAGCCACCGGGCCATGGCCAGGTGCCTTGGGCCCGAAGTACAGCTGGTGGCTGAGAGCCAGGCCTCTGAATAGACACACTAGGATTTGGATTTTGGTGCTCTCAACTCAGGATTTTAATCCTTTGTCGGGATGCATTTATTTTCCCCAGATAATACGCTTTTTAATTTTAGTTTTCCTTCTCGTATCCTGGGTCAGGTAATCAGAACAGCTCTCCTAATGAGCCCACATTGAATGAGCACCTCTAGACGCCACCACTCAGCTGGGCCTTGGAAGTTGTATGGGGACAGTAGTATTCTGGCAATAAATGACAAGTAAACGAACTAGGAAGTACTATGAAGAAACCGTGTTCTCACAGAGCACTAAGGGAGCACCTACACATTCCCCCCGGACAGGGGAGAACTCACTGAGAAGATGACTTACTTTGAGGCCTGAGGCTCAGACAGTCCAGTAATGCAAGCAGCTTGAGAGAAGGAGCCTTGAAGCCTGTATTAGGTTCTCCAGAGAGACAGAACCAACAGGAGATACCTATCTATCTACAGATAGAGAGTCAGGTCCTCCAGAGAGACAGAACCGATAGGAGATATCTGCCTATCTACAGATACAGAGTCAGGTCCTCCAGAGAGACAGAACCGATAGGAGATATCTGCCTATCTACAGATACAGAGTCAGGTCCTCCAGAGAGACAGAACTGATAGGAGATACCTATGTATCTACAGATAGATATGTCCTCCAGAGAGACAGAACTGATAGGAGCTATCTAATCTATCTACCTACCTACCTACCTACCTACCAATAGGAGATATCTGTCTATCTATCATCTATCAATCGATAAGAGATATCTATTATCTATCTATCTATATATCTATATCTACCTATAGAGAGAGACACAGAGTGAGTGAGTGAGAGAGAGGAGATTAGAATCGGCTCACACAATTATGGAGACTGAAAGTCCCGGGACAGGTGGGTCTGCAAGCTGGAGACCCTGGGATGCAGATAATATGGTTCAGTGCAGGTCCAAAAACATCAGAAACAGGGAAGCTGATGATGTCACTCTCATTCCAAGGCGAGAGTCTTGAGAACCCTGGGGGTTAGGGGAGGGTAAGTCCTGGAGTCCAGACCATTTTGGGCTTTGTCCACCAAGATTAGCAATTTGACTTTTAGTTTAAGTGGGTGTATTAGTCCGTTTTCATGCTGCTGATAAACACATACCCGAGACTGGGCAAAAGAAAGAGGTTTAATGGACTCACAGTTCCACGTGGCTGGGGAGGCCTCACAATAATGGCTGAAGGTGAAAGGTGCATCTCACATGGCAGCAGATAGAAGAAAAGAACTTGTGCAGGGCAACTTCCCTTTATAAAGCCATCAGATCTAGTGAGACTCATTCGCTATCTGGAGAACAGCACAGAAAACACCTGCTCCCATGATTCAATCACCTCCCACCGGGTCCCTCCCACAACAGGTGGAAACTGTGGGAGCTACAATTCAAGATGAGTTTTGGGTGTGGACACAGTCAAATCCTATTAGTGGGAAAAGGTTTGTGAGATCTTGTTTTAATGTTTGCTTTGTTGTTTAATCTGATTGCAAGTGAGGGTTAAAAACATTTTCAACCTGTTGCCTATTTGCATTGTTTGCTGAATTATCTGCTCCTGTCTCTCTGAGGTCTCCCTCAGACCTACTGGGGTCTTAGCATCTTTCCTATTCATATGAAGTCTCTCTCAGCGAAGGATTTTAATCCTTTGTTGTGTTCAGTTTATTTTCCCTAGGTTATCTGCTTTTTAATTTTGGTTTTCCTTTTTAAGTAGAAGCTCTGAACTTTGTGCCTTAGTGTGTGAGGTTTTTGTTTTTTTTTGAGATGGAGTCTCCCTCTGTTGCCCAGGCTGGAGTGCAGTGGCACGATCTCGGCTCACTGCAACCTCCGCCTCCGGGTTCAAGCAATTCTCTGTCTCAGCCTCCTGAGTAGCTGGGATTACAGGCGCCCGCCACCATGCCCGGCTAATTTTTTTTTTTTTTTTTTTTAGTAGAGACGGGGTTTCACCATCTTGGCCAGGCTGGTCTCGAACTCCTGACCTCGTGATCCACCAGCCTCGGCCTCCCAAAGTGCTGGGATTACGGGCGTGAGCCACCGCGCCCGGCCAGCGTGTGAGAATTCTTCCATCACTTTTCATCTTAAGAAATCCTCGGCCACCTGACATTTGATAAACACGACTTAAGCTTTCGTGGTCCCTGTTGTCCGCATCCATGTTTTAACACTCGTGGATTTCTGTTTTCTTCTCGGGGTGGGGCAATGCCTCCCCTGGTGCGGCCCTCAAAGGCCCAGGAGCGCAGATCCCGCCGCAGAAAGACCCCTCGCCCATCCGCGCCCAGCCCTTCCCCGCAGGAGGGCTCAGGGGACCGCACGCTACTGGAATCCACCCCGAGTCACAGCTACAGATCATTACCCACAGGTGGGGTCAAAGGCCTCTTTACGGGCGAGAAAGCTGCGGCTCAGCAGAAAGCCAAGCACTTTGGGAGGGAGGAGCTGAGGTGCTTTATTACTCCGAACAGACGCGAAAACAAGCCAGGGCCCGCGCGGGTAGACCTGGTAGGCGGCTGGGCGGGGCGAGGGCCACGTCCGGGCTGCGGAACCCTGTCCCCGCCCCGAGCCCCGCCCCAAGCCCCGCCCCGGGCCCCGTGGTCCCGGGATGAGCTCTCCGCGCACCCGGGCTCGCTCCAGTGCCCGCCCACCGCTGACTTCATTGGCTGCCTCCCCAGTCCCGCCCCCAGGAGGGCCCTGCTGATGTTCGTAGCCAATCCGCAGGCGCGGCGGCGGCTGCGGGTCGTGGGTCGAGGGTCGAGGGTCGCGGGTCGCCGGTCGCGGCGGAGCCTGGGCGCTGAGGTACCGGGGCCTGGGCGCTGAGGTACCGGGGCCTGGGCGAGGGGGCCGCGCGGGCTCATGGCGGTACGGCGACCTGGCCTCGCTCGTGGGTTCGCGGGCGGGCCGTCCCTCCCCGGGCTCCTAGGGGGACCCTCCAGCTGGAGGGGCGGTGACCGCGACTGTCGTGGGCTGGCCCCAGGTGGCTAGGGTTGGGGGTCAGAGGTCAGAGGTTCTGCCTTCTGGAATGTTAGGGCCCCGACCGTGGAGCCCTAGGGCCGGGCCGCTCCCCATTTTCCTGTCAGCTCTTGTTGAGGTGCCCCATGTTTTCGCAGGAGGGACTCGGAGGGAAGCGGGCCTGAGAGCTGCTGCCGCCGCCCCTGAGCTCGGACGCGAAGGCTGGCCCCGTCCCCGGGCTGCCGCCGTGGTCCTGCAGGTGACCCTCAGCCCCGCGAGGACCGCCGGCCGCCTCCCTCCTCTGGGCAGGCTCAGGGGTGCGAGAAGCGGGGTGTGGGCCTGTGACCCTCGAAGGCGTGGGCGGGGAGTAGGGGGTCGAGCTGGGGCCGCAGGCTGTCCCCGAATGGGCTGCTCCCCTGTGGCTCCGAAGCCACCTTTTTCTGAAGTTGTCAGTCAGCGTGTTTGAGATTTCGTTTCTGGAATCTCACCCGAACAATTTGGGGAGAGGAACGGGTCTTGCGGCTTTGGCTGTTGACTCGAGGTGAAAATAAAAACCAGACATGGGGATGTAAGGAACGCAAAGTGACCGTGAGCAAACTGGACGTTTCTCCCCGGCTGGCGGGCGTGAGTTCTCCCCCTAGCTTGCCCCACATACCGTGACTTAAACTGTGTCAAAGTAAGAGCAGTTTAGTCCCACGGTTCTGCGCAAGAGTCCTTAGCGTTGACCTTCTTAGTGAAGATGCTTTGCAATGTGTAAAGTATTGAATACAAAATTACTGTGCAAAGGTTCTGAGTTGAAGATTCTGAGTGCACGAGGCTGGCAGCAGCCCTTACTTTCCATTGCAAGGATCTCAACTTACTACTCTGAGACCCAGAGTAGTTGTTTCTTTACAGATGTGGGTTTAGGGGAGACGGCTATGGATGAGGAATAGGGGCAGGGTTTGTTTTCTGCACGAAACGTATGCAATTAGAAAAACCAAAGGGCTTTTATTCTGCCTATCTTCTTCCATCTCAGCCAGCATAAGCACATTCTTTTTTTTCTATTGATGATATTTGTTGAGTATTTGCAGTGATTAGGAAAAGGAATACTCTCTAACAAGACACTTCTCTTTAAACTAGGCGGTGGAGGGATGATTATGTCTTCTGTGGAATTAACCCTCGGGCTTGATTTTCAGTGAAGAAAATGAGGCACAAGGAATTGTTAACCAAGACCTTCCAAGGCCCAGCTGTTGTGTGTGGGACTCCGACCAGCCACGTATACATGTTTAAGAATGGCAGTGGGGACTCGGGGGACTCTTCTGAAGAAGAGTCTCACCGTGTGGTTTTGCGGCCCCGGGGCAAGGAGCGCCAGAAGAGCGGTGTCCACCAGCCTCACCAGGCGGGAGCAGGTGACGTGGTGCTGCTGCAGCGGGAGCTGGCCCAGGAGGACAGCCTCAACAAGCTGGCGCTGCAGTATGGCTGCAAAGTAAGACACCCCTCAGGGGCCCTGCCCCGCTCCGTTTCGAGGAACACGGGGAAGTCGCTGCAGGGTGGGTGCCCTTGCCGCCCCTCTTAACCCTGCCAGGCCGTCAGGAGAGGCCTGCTGTAGCAGCCAAGGACTCCCCTGTTTAGCCAGAATTGGAATGCAGGTGGGAGTACCTTTAGTTCCGAACCCTGGCCCCCAAAGAGGGAGGGTTAGCGCATTTCTTTCTCTGCAGGGAACTTCTCCTTTTCCTGTTTTCTCCACACTGAAATTCTGAAACCTTTTTTCTTCTTTCGAGCACATTTTATTTTAGACCTAATGGGGCTGGAGATACCAGGCAGAATTTAATTCCAGATTTCTATGGTATGCTTGCTTTTCTTGCTGCTCTTGTTTTTCTGAACCTTTCTTGGTGGTAGCTTACTTGACTGGTCAAGTTTTACCTTCTCTCGTTTAGAACTGCATGATCTTTTGTATGCTGTGTATCTATATAACCCTGTTTTTCTCTAATTATGTTTTTAGCATTCAGAGTGATTAACAATGGCAAAGTAAGTAGGAAAGTATTTCTAGAATTGCTGCATTTTCTCCTAGATTGTAACTATTTCACTTTGCTAACACTGCTACGAATTTGTATGGCCTTCTCTAGGGGTATATAAGCTACTTAATTTAAAAAATCTCTTTCTCCTACAAGTGTCTTATCTAACAAGGTCCAAATGTCTAAAACATGTTGTGTGGGGTGTTGCGGCCTTTCAGGGAAATAAACAGGTTGGTCTCTGGGGACACATAGCGGTCTTTAAATTGTACTGACATTTATATTTGGCTCTGATAAGCAGCTTCTGCAGGCATACTGTGTGGCTTACAGAACATGGGCTGAGAAATGAAGCCTGTCCTACAAAGACCGGAATAGATGGAGTAGGCTTCTTGGTATGGTGATGTCTAAATCCGTAAAGAATGTATAAAGCCTTTGATAAGTGATCAGTTTTCCCATTTGAAGTAAATAAATTTGCTCTTAATTTATTGAAGGCAGAGACAGAAAGATCTCAAGGGTCTTATGCATTAGATTCAGGACATAGTAAATTAAAAACGTCCCCTACCCCAAATCAGTTACAATAACAGCAGTTGCTGAATAATAATGGAAATGATTGATTTGAGTGAGATCTGTTGGCTGTATTCACTTTCTAGTTTAAGTGGACTTAAGTGTTAAAAGTTTGGAGTTCATCTCTGATGCTTTTGGAAAGTTTTCAAACATTAGTTTGAGGGAGGGGTTACCCTTTGACTTACACTTCCCCCCGCTTCTTAAATCTTCGTGTTTGATTATGAGAGGAGTTTGTCATGAACTTTGTTACTTGATGAAACTCACAGCATTATTCCTTTTTCCTGACAAGTACAGTAACTGTAAGTCACTTTTATTTAATAAGTTTATATGCCCTACAGTGTTTCTGGGAAAGAAAATGCCGAGGGCATATCTGTCAACTTTATTACAGGCAAACTGGATTTTCAGTGTGTCTGCAGAGCTGGCTGAGGCTGTGTGTTTGGTGAATGCTAACATCTGGCAGCCACTGAGTTCTGGCATGAGGGGGAAGGCAGGCAGATGGGGGCACTATTGCCTCAAAAGTGAAAGGTGGAAAAGGCTGCAACATTCCTTTCAGTGCCATGGTGGTTTCGCCCAAAGCAATTTGTTGCAGTCACACTTTAAACAGTTTAAGAAAGATCTGTTTTTCAAAACTGATCTTAAATTGTTCAAACCTGTAAATCTTTAGGACTATCTGATTACTAAACTATATATTGAGGTTGAGTGAAAGCCAAAAAAACAAAATTTCAGCCTAAACTAACTTTGTGTACAGCTGCAGTTTTCCAGTCTCCATCATATTCGTCAGTGAAGTGGGCTTGAATCATCACCCAGAAACATTAAGAGCCACTTTTTGGAAAGTTATTTTTAAGGAGCTCCGTATATTTTATGATGTTTATCTTCATGCCTTCCTAGGTGGCAGATATCAAGAAAGTCAACAACTTCATCAGAGAACAAGACTTATATGCTTTGAAATCTGTTAAGATTCCAGTGAGAAACCATGGGATCCTGACGGAGACCCGCAAAGAACTGAAACCCCTTCTGAGCCCGTCTTCCGAGACCACAGTGACCGTGGAACTGCCAGAGGCAGACAGAGCAGGCGCGGGCACCGGTGCCCAGGCCGGCCAACTGATGGGCTTCTTTAAGGGGATTGACCGGGATATTGAGCGTGCAGTGCAGTCAGAAATCTTTCTACATGAAAGTTACTGCATGGACACCTCCCATCAGCCACTGCTCCCGGCACCTCCGAAGACGCCAATGGATGGTGCAGATTGTGGCATTCAGTGGTGGAATGCTGTTTTCATCATGCTGCTGATTGGTATTGTCTTGCCTATCTTTTATTTGGTCTATTTTAAAATACAAGCTAGTGGTGAGACCCCTAATAGCTTGAACACAACTGTCATCCCCAATGGCTCGATGGCAATGGGTACAGTTCCAGGGCAAGCCCCCAGACTAGCAGTTGCAGTGCCAGCCGTCACTTCTGCAGACAGCCAGTTCAGTCAGACCACCCAGACAGGGAGCTAAGCTTTGTTTTTAGAGACTCGGCCCAGCTTTAGCAATTGGCTGTTGATGTGCCTCAGCTGTCACTGGCGATGTCCTAGGGGTGCTGCATTTTGCTTCCGGGGAAGGATGGACACTTTCCAGAAGTCACTGCAGTATTCCCAATTGCACTGGCCCTGGGCATGGCCTTACCCAGTCTAAGCTGGCAGGATCTAAAACAGCAGCGATCTCGGCCCCTATCCAGAGAGATGCAGCAAGAGCCATTTCCCTGTGACATTTAGTGGACTGGCCAGTTCATAGCAGCACTGTGTGGACCCCCAAGGTGGACGTGCGAGGAGGGAAAGATTTATGGCGTCTGTCGAGGGACCTGCAGCGTGAGAGCCAGTGGCATCTGCACGGCTTGCCTGGCTCTCGCTGTATCCTCACTTCCTGTGGAGCGGGGATTGGCTCTGAGACGGAGTGTTCTCTGCCTGGCAAAGGTGCTGTGGAATAGGCTTGGCATGCCACCCTGTTTTAGAGAGTGACAGTTACAGTTGTAACAAGCCTACTTCATATTGGCCCCCTCAGTTAGCCTTTTTGAGGCAATGCCATTTCTAGAGTTGAAAAAGCCCTGGACCCAAACTGCTGCACTGTTGAATAAAGGGCAGTCCTACTCCTGTCCTTTTAGAGCGGCTTGGTGTGACACACAGGCATCTCCCAGGCCAAGCACACACAGGCTGTGCCCAGTTCCGCAGGAGCCGTCCCACAGTGTGGCTCTCTGGATTCTCCCACTTGTCCTCCTTGGAAGGAGCTCTTGCTGGCCAGTGTTTGGAGGGGAGGATGAGTGCCTGTCACTGAGGCCCCACCATGGTTGGCGTCTGAAGCTGGGCGGTCGTCAGGCCTGTGCTGAGAGCCGCAGCCCCTGGGCACACCTAACACAGGGCGCTCTCCCTGCTGCTTCCCTGGCTCAGTTCTTCGGAGCTCCAGAGTGAGAAGGTCGCTTCGTCCTTTTTCTCTGGGTGATGCCCTTAGAATAACACTATGTGCAATGTAACTCACAATGTTCCAGGACCAAAGGCTTGATGGAGGGGCTAGAGGCGACCCTTGTTGTAAAAGGCGATCAGAACACCTGAGGGAGGAGGGGGCTTGCAGTTTTCCCAGCCCTTCTCGCTGCCAAGGCAGCAGTGGTGCTGTGGATGGGCTGGGGACTGCGGGGCAGAGCCTGCTACTACTTGGGAGTTGGTGCTGCCCTGTGGCATGGAGGGGTGGGAGGGGCTGAGATGGCTGCTGGCCCGGCCTCCAAGAGTTCTGGACAGGAGGCAGACACTGCCCAGATGCTCGGTGGAGGGACAGTGATGGCCTTTGACTCATGAGGCCTGGAGAAAAGTATCAAAGGTCTCACCATGTAAGAGAGTGATTTCCGATTTCTCTCCTTTCAGTTGTGTGAAAAACAACTGGCCTGGGTTCCATTAGCAAATTAAATCATCTTCAATCTTAAATTAGAGACCAGAATGATCTTCAGGATAAAAAGAACTTCTGAATCTCTGCAATAGGAAATGTTTCGATCATGCAAGTGCTTTCCCAGCCAAATGTCTGTGCTCTCCGTGTCACTGAGGGCCACAGGTTCCTCTAACATCTGTCACTGTCACTTCACCAGGCAGGCCTTGGAGTTCCATGACAAAATCACTTTTGTCAGACAAAGAATGTATCCTTTACTTTTCTCAAATGGAATAAAATCATTTCTTCTGTGAAGGAAAATTGATTCCCCCTTTTTATTTAATTTTTTTTTGGAGACAGTCTCACTCCTTCCCCCAGGCTGGAGTGCAGTGGCGCGATCTGGGCTCACTGCAGCCTCCACCTCCTGGGTTCAAGCGATTCTCCTGCCTCAGCCTCCTGAGTAGCTGGGATTGCTATCACACATCACCATGCCTGGCTGATTTTTGCATTTTTAGTAGAGATGGGGTTTAGCCATGTTGGCCAGGCTGATCTCGAACTCCTGACCTCAGATAGTCTGCCCACCTCAGCCTCCCTAAGTGCTAGGATTACAGACGTGAGCCACTGCACTTGCCCCAACCTTTTAAAATTCGGGGATTGATAATTTAGCATTAAAAGATGTGGGATGCTGCTGGAGAAGATGGAGGTGTCTGTCAGGAGTGAGGACTGTGCCTGTACCCTGCACCTGGCCACCAACTTGGGGCTTGTACTGTGCCCGAGGTTACTCAGACAGGTGCAGGACAAAGTGGTAACCAGTGCTCTAGGGATGATTGATCGCTGATTGATCTGTATACAGGCTTTAATATTGCTTTATTAGGTGTATATAAGAAATAACCACGATACTTCCTATTCCACATTTTGCTATGTTTTCAGTGTCTTTGGGGAGGGAATATTTTAGAGAAATAGGTTTGCTATCTAGTCTCCAGTCTTTTTGGTTGAACTATAGTGCTGAATGTTGAAGCCCAAGGAATCTCCATTGTCAAGCAAATGATGCTTTAATTTTACTCTGGAGAGACAAAGCTGCAGGGACTAGGCAGACACCTCAGGGTCACCCAGAACCGCCACTGCCCAGCAGAGGTGAGGAAGGTGTGGCCCAGCCTAGGAGCATGTTGGGAGGACAGTCAAGGCCCCGCCATGCAAGGCCTTCTGCGCTGCAGTGGGGGGAGTGTGGAGGGGAGGGGTGGGAGGAGATGAGCCTGAAGTCATGGAATTAAAAGCCACTTGGGGCCAGGCACAGTGGCTCACGCCTGTAGTCCCAGCACTTTGGAAGGCCGAGGCGGATGGATCACTTGAGGTTAGGAGTTTGAGACCAGCCTGGCCAATATGGTGAAACCCCCTCTCTACTGAAAATACAAAAATTAGCTGGGCCTGGTGATGTGGGCCTGTAGTCCTGCTTACTTGGGAGGCTGTGGCATGGGAATGGCTTGAGCCCAGCAGGCAGAGGTTGCAGTGAGCCGAGATCGGGCCGAGATCTGGGAGATAAAGCGAGACTCAGACGGAAAAAAAAAAAAAAACCACTTGAGACAGCGGAAGCCTGGGCTCAGCTGTGGGAAAGGCCCAACGAGCCATGACCATTTCCTCTTTGGGGAAGACTAAGCTGCAGCTCCAGGAGCAACAACAATCATATAAGCCATGGTGCTTCCTGGATGCCACAGTGCTCTAAGAGCTTTATACGCTCACCCACTTTACCCTCACTACCTCCCTACGACGCAGGCACTTCTATCCCCAGTTTACAGATGGAAAAAGCAAGCTACTTACGACCACACAGCTGGTAAATGGGGGTGTTTGGGAGCCTGTGCTCTTAATCCGTTTCTGCTCTGCCACCTGCTTGACAGTCCACTGTGGGCTTGGGGTAGGGCACCTATGGCATGATCCAGGCTCACAGAACATGGGGGATGCTTAAGGTCTCCCAAGGCAGGGCTTCAGGAGGGGACAGCAGAGAAAATTTCTACTGGCCCACTTGGGGTACTGGCCTCACAATAAGAAAAGTTAGATCCATTGCCTGAATTGCAGTAACCATAGAATCAGCATTTACCTGCCCATTTTCTTGGTGGAGAATCAACTGGATTTAGCCTCTGAGCCAGTGAACCAGGCCCCTTGTGTTGGGGTGATCAGACCCAACACCAGGTTGTGGGGGCCACGAAGTCCAGCAGAGTCAAAGCATTGAGAAAAAGAGAGTTTGAGAAGTAAAGTGGGACTAGGGGGCCATCGCGATCGTGGAGGCCGCAAAGGCTCCGAGCTTTGGGAGCCCACGCTATTTATTGGTAATCCAACAAAGAAACAGGTGGTGAGAATGTGGAGGTCAAAAGGGCAGACACATGATCTATAGCTGTTATGGTTTAGCATTTATAAGGAACATGTTCTGCTACTTGAGATAATGGGAATACAATTGATCTAGGAGCCTAGGAAGGCTAGACACATTCTAGAAGACATTATGTCACACATGCAAGCACTGCCTCAGCTTTCTTCCCAACACCTTGACTTTGAGTAACAGAGACCATCAGGAAAGGAGCCTCCCTTACCTGCTTCCTTCCCAGCACTTAAGGCCTTGGGACAGGTCTTCCAGGCTTATTTCCAGAGACAGGGTACGGCTGGTTTCAGGCCAGGCAGGGGAACAGGGCTCGGAGAGTGTGGCTAGCATCCAACTTGCCAGTTCTCCAAGTCTGGTACAGGGTTGCTGCTGTGAGGAAAGGCAGCCTCCTTGCTCCTGCACCGCCAGTCACACCCCACCGCCCCTGGAAGGACCAGTGTGGTGATGAAGTGCAGCTCCAACCTGTGACCTGTACCCCTTCCCATGCCTGCTCAAAACTTGCAGAGAGACTGCCACCACAGTGCCAGTGAGCAGGCAGGGAGTCCTTACCACACCTGGGGGAGACTTTCTCACACCTTTGGAAAACACTGGGTTTTGTACATCACCATTTCACTATCCTGAATAAGGAACATGGGCTACTTTCCATCTATTCATCCATAACCTGCCAGAACACCAATTATACCAAGAGGTGATGGGATAACATGACATGGCCCCTGTCCTCAAGGTGCTTATAACCTAATGGGATATGACCTATGCCAGGGCTGGGCGCAGTGGCTCACGCCTGTAATCCCAGCACTTTGGAAGGCTGAGGTGGGCAGATTGCTTGAGCCCAGGAGTTCGAGACCAGCCTAGGCTGAACATGGTGAAACCCCATCTGTAATGAAAAATTAACAAAAATTAGCCAGGCACAGTAGCATGCGCCTGTAGTCCCGGCTACTTGGGAGGCTGAGGTGGGAGAATGGCTTGAGCCTGGGAGGTGGAGGTTACAGTGAGCTGAGATTGTGTTGCTGCACTCCAGCCTGGGCATCGGAGCCAAACCCTGTCTCAGGAGAAATAATGATAACTTTTAAAAAAGACCTATGCCAGAGTAGAGAGATGGTAGAACACACGATGGCCCACAGAGGGAAATATATGATAAGTGGCTAATAAAACATCTGGAGGAAATGACATTCCCTTAGTCGACATCTGAAAGAAGGCTGGGATTTAGTAATATGGCAGTGGATGGTTCTTTTCAAAGAGCACTGTTCAGTGTGAGCGAAGGCCTAGAGGCTGGAAACGGGGGACTATGTAGACAGGGAACTATGAATAGTCTGGTGGCCTGGCGTGAAGGAAATGTAAACAGAGCTGTGGGAAAATGCTGCAGTACTAGTTTGAGGCTAGGTTCTAGGCAACGCTGAATTCCACATTTAAGTGATCTGGACATGATTGGATGGACAGTGGGAAGCTACTGAAAGTCTTGGAGCAATAGCGAGTTGATGAGCACTGAAGTGAAGAATGCTGGTCACAGTTTTGGAGAGGCTTGGTTGGAGGAGTGGAGACCTTAAGAGGTGTCTCGATTTGTACTCATGGGATTTTAATTGATAGAGGCGATGCATGACAACATGGAGACATTGCTTCTTCCTGGTGTCATCGCAAGAAGCTTTACTACTTGTAATTCCCAAGAGAAGGGAGCACACCAGGCCCCACAGGGCCACATACGGATGCACCAGTGTTGGTCAGGAGGCAGAAGGGAGCCAGGGGCACGCTCAGGCCAGAGGCTTCGTCGTGTTTCTGTGGGAAAGGGAAGGCAGGGCAGGGCAAACAGGCTAGTCCTGGGAACAGCGGTCTCTCCTCAGTCAGCAAGGCCCACAAAGCCAGAGCATCAAGAATACAGAAGATAAGAACCAGTTACTACAATAAGAAAGAGTTAATACAATTGGCCCTGTGATGAAGGGATGCTCAACAGACAAACGCAGAATCTAAGAAAGCCCAGAACAGGATGCGGCGCAGAACTGGCTGTGTGATTCTGAGGGGCCTCGGTGTGGCTTTCTTCGTATTTCTGTTTGGGGCTCATTGTTTCTTGGATCTGTGGGTTTGTATAGTTTCATCTAATTTGGACAAATTTTAGCCATTGTTTCTTTGAAAACTTTTTCCTCATTATTTCCCTCCAATTATATAGCTCATTTATATTTTATTCATTTTTATTGTCTTCTGTTTTATTTTGGATAGTTTCTATTGCTATTTTCCTTTGTAGTATCTGTCTAATCTATAGTAATTCCATTCAGTGGGTCCTTTTTTTTAAAAAAAAAAAAAAAAAACAAACAGAGTCTTGCTCTGTCACCCAGGCTGGAGTGTACTGGCGTGATCTTGGCTCATTGCAACCTCCGCCTCCCAGGTTCAAGCGAATCTCCTGCCTCAGTTTTCTAAGTAGCTGGGATTACAGGCATGCACCAGCATGCCTGGCTGATTTTTGTGTTTTTAATAGAGATGGGTTTTTGTCATGTTGCCCAGGCTGGTCTCAAACTGACCTCAAGTGATCTGCCCACCTCAGCCTCCTAAAGTGCTGGGATTAGAGGCATGAGCCATTGGGCCTGGCCCAACGCATCTTTTACTACAGGTCTTTTTCATCTCTAAAGGTTCTGTTGGAGTCTTTTAAATATCTTCTATTTCATCATTGTGTTTGTATATTCTGACACATGGAGTGTATTTGTAATAGCTGTTTAACATCCTTATGTGCTAATTCCGTCATTTATGTCATTCTGGGTCCATTTGTTGATCTCTCCCTCCATCTGCCTCCCATTATAGATTGTATGTTCTTGTTTTTCTACATGCGTGGTAATTTTTTGTTGGATGCTAGACATGGTGAATTTTATGTTGTTGGATGCTGGATTTTGTTGTCTTCCTTTAAATAGTCTGTGCTTTGTCCTGGGGCATGGTTACTTGGAATCAGTTCAGTCCTTCTGAGGCTCACTCTTCTGCTATGTTAGGGCAGGTGTAGAGCAGCATGTAGTGAGGACTCGTTCGGCCCTGCTCCCGGGGCAAGGCCTTCTGAGGATTTTTTCAGTCCTGCTCCTGTGGCGATGCCTTTTTAAGATTCTCCGAATGCTGTGTGCGCTAGGAGGCCTCACCACCAAACACACACAGCATTAATAACCTAGTTAATAGTCACCTAATAATCTATCTGGTGGGAACACAGATGATTCCTGGCCCTGGGTAAGCTCTGGGAATTGTCCCGCCTACTTTTTTCTGTTGGCTGTTTTCCTTGACTCTGCGGTTTCCTCACATGCATGTACAGGCCAGTACTCAGCCAAAGACTTGGGGGAATCTCTGTCCAGCTTCCCCCTCCCCAGTACTGTGCCCCCACAAATTCTAGATGCCTCAGACTCCCTGAACTCCAAACTCCATCTCCTCTACTTGGCAAGACCACCTGGCTCTGTCCTATGGTTTGCAAACCCTGCAGGCGGTGAGCTGGGGCACTCATCAGTTTCACCTGGTTTATTTCTGGTCTCTCAGAGATCACTCTCCTGCACTGCCCGTTGTCCAAGGCCTCATACATTTTCTTGGATTCTTTAAAGTGAAAGAATACACCTGGTTGCTGTTATTCTAATATGGCCAGAAACAGAATATCATAGGCCAGGGTCAGGGGAGGGGCAGCCAAAATGGTGGCATGAGGGGGCAAGACTGGTTCTGAGGCAGGGCCAGGGGAGCAGGCCTGTCAGTGGACTCTAATTTGTGAGCCTGGACTGGATCATGGGACAGGAAGCCAAAAGGGGCAGATTTTTCTTAGAAAGGCTTAGGAAGGAGTCCACTAAATTCCATGCACTGTGAAACAGACAGCTGCTCTGGAGGTGTGTCGTTGACTTAGTTCAATCAACATGACTGCATTCCCCCTGTCAAGTGCCAGGCTCCCTGTTTCTGAGAGTCTTAGCTCAGCTGAGTAGTTAGAAAGGAAGGACAGCCCATGTACCAGTCATCCAGGCAGTGGCAGTGTCACCCTGGGTCCTTATGGGCACTTTGAGATCACTGCTCCTCCCTCCTCCCTAAATCCTCCTGCTTCTTTGAAGCACGTATTGTCAGAACACAGTTCCTGCCCCATTTCCTTGTTGCATCATCTACAGATCTTCTGGTCGCTTCCTTTCCTCCACTGATGACTTTAGCACCTGTCTTCATCCTTGATATCCCTGCAGGTCAATGCTTCCCCATCTTTTTCAGGTTGTATCACATATAGAAAAGAATCAAATATGTCTAGCACCCCGAGGTAAACCAGAGGGGATCTCATGATCTTCACATGAACCTTAGTGTCTTAGACAAAGGGGGCAGTGGTAGTTTTGTTCTATTTTGGTTTGTGTTTGAAACGGGTGATAGAAAAGCATGCTTTTATGCTGATAGGAAAGATCTAGGAGGGAGGGAGAAATTGATGCTGCCAGAAAGAGGGGACAGTTACAGAAGCAAAGACCTTGAGAAGGAGATGATGAGACCCAGGATGCAACACAGAAGGCTTGGACTTAGATAAGGGCACCAAGGTCCCTCGACAGTGCCTGGAGGGAAGATTCCTGGATATCACGTGAGAAGGTGAGGTCGGTCTCATCAGATTCCATCTATTTTCTCAATGGAAAATGTGAGAGGAAGTAACCAGCTGAGAAGAGAAGGAAGTGGTCTTGGGGGTGTGAAAGGAGAGGAGATGCAGTAAAATAGTTACGTCTCAAAGGGAGGAAGCTGGCGTGCCAGGAAGCTGCAGCTGCATCTCTGGGCAGTGTTGAGAGCCATTTACAATTTATGGTCATGAGGAATGAAAACAGTCTAGAATTAGCCCCTTTACTCAGTGAAGTAAAGATGATCTTTCTAATAAATGGTACTGGGACAAGTTGAGAGCCTTGAAACTTTTGTATTTTTCTTTTTGTAGAGAGGAGGTCTTGCTGTGCTGCCCGGCTGGTCTGGAATTCCTGGGCTCAAGTGATCCTCCCACCTCAGCCTCCCAAAGTGCTGGGATTATAGATGTGAGCCACCCCACCTGGCCATAGAGAGCCTTTTGTAAACACATAAAATTAGATCCACATACAAGAACAAACTCCAAATGCATCAGCAATCTAAAAGTAAAAGATGAAACCATACTAGAACAAGAGTACGTGGGTGACTTCCTCTCTAACCTTGGTGTACGGGAAATATTTCCAAATGTAACTCAAAATCTATAAGCAATGAGATTGATAAATTTGACTCCATAAAAATAAGATTTTGCATGACTAAAGTACCACAAAAAAGTTATTCATAGCACACACACCAAAGGGTCAATATCCCTAATATAAAAATAACCCTTACAAGTTGGAGGATGAAAATAAAAAATCTAATAGAAAAATGAGAAAAAGAACAGAAATTCACACACTTGAAAGATATTAAAATGTTCTCAAACATATGAAAAAAATGCTCAATTTCACTCATAAGAGAGAAAGGCAAATTACAACATTGAGATGCACTTCTCAGGCTGGTAAAAATAAGAAACAGGACTGCACTCTGTTGGCAAGGCTGTCCTCCTCCACCGCTGGAGGAGATGCAAATTGATACATCTCTGGAGGCAAATTTGGCGATACCTTGCAAAACTACAGGTGAACTCCCTCAGCAATCCCACTTCTAGGAATCTACCCTGAAGATACATCTTTAAAAATACAAATATACGCATGTGTAGGGCTATTCATTGACCACTGCAGAATATTGGGAACAGCCTAAACGCCTAGCACCATGGTACATCCACACCATGGATGAAAACGTCTATGAACTAATCACTCTATGGAGTGATTTCCAGCTAGACTATTAAGTGGAAAAAAGCAAGGCTGCCTATTTGTACAAGTACAGGAAGGCTTAAACCAGAAACTAAAGAGACTAGTTGTCTCTAGGGGCGGGTGAGAGAGGCGGGGATAGGAATAGGCTAGCGGGGGTGAAGAGAGAATGTTTTTCTGAGCATCTTTTTGTATAGCTTAGAAACACAGTAATGTTTCAGATTCTATTCATACACCCCTCAGAATAAATCATTAAAACCAACTAGGATGGGGAGGGTGCCGAAAGTGAAATAAAACACGAACAGATGAAGCTAATCATGTTACAAATAGTAAGATAACCACACTGAAGGGATTGGGAACTACAAGTAACTGGAAACCACTGTCTTGACTGGATAGTGTAAGGCCAAAGGCAAAAACCACAAAACCACATAAATGCTCTCATCTAGTCAGTCAATGTGTGTTCCCTACACGGGTATGGGCAGTTCTGAAAATAAGTGTACACTGGAACTGAACAATAAGTAAAAGGACTGTAGATAACAAGAGCTGGGTTCCCTACCACAGGAGAAAGAAGTTACAAATGAATCCAAAGCATTCGCGTAAACCATGGCTTTTGACATGTTTAGGTAATTAGGAATATGGATGGATGGGTGTGTGTGTGTGTGTGTGTGTGTGTGTGTGTGTGTGCATAACTACATGTATTTCCTTGTTGTATCTGCAGAAAGAGTCCGAAAGAGGTGATACCCTGGTAGCAATAAGCACATCTATTGCCCAGATCTGGTTTCCAAATACCATTCTCCAATAAAGGGAACCAGGAATCGTGGAAAAAGTGGTTGACTCAACAACACAAGATGAGTGTGGAGCATCTGTGGTACCAGAAAGGACATGCTAAGGGGGTGGACAGACTCAGATTTCACATGGAAGGCCACCTGATCAAGCTCCTAATGGCCAAAGCTGGAACAATTGGAGGAGCAAAATAATGACAGGACTATAACCCACAGGAGAAATAAAATCCGAGTCCACAATGATATAATGAGTAACGAAATGAGAAGGGACAGCTGTTCCTCGCAGCAGAATTCCAATGAATAAATGTGGAAGAAAACAGGCAGCTACCACAGCTATAGACGCTGCACAATTAGTGGGTGAAAATATAACCCTGCAGAGTCTCAAGGTATCTCCCCCAATATATGTATCAATTACAAAGGGAGAGAAACTGTTTACATTGAAGAAACCCTGTAAAAACCACTGAACCAAGTGATCAAAGTCAGTATCGCCTGGAATAAGACACCAACATGGACCCCATGATGCATTAGGGACATACCATTTCTGTGGTTTTCCTGCCAAAATGCACAACTTCCTTCCAATCATCACATTAGACACATCCACACCGAGCGGTATTAGACAAAATAACTGATCAGTATTCAAAAGTGCCAAAGGTTATATAAGAAAAGCTGCAACAAGTGACAAAGGCAATGTGGGATCCTGGATTGGATCCTAGAACAGGCATGAGTGGAAAAAATGGGGAGATTCAAGTAAGGTATTTAGTTAAAAATGCTGTGTCAATATTAATTTCTGGGTTCTCATACTTGTACTATGGTTATGTAAATGTTAGCATTAGGGAAAGCCCGCTGAGGGATATGTGGAAACCACATTGTTTTCCCAACTTTTCTGTAAGTCAAAAGTGAGTTCAAAATGAAGTGTATACACTAAGAGTAAAAAAAGGGGGGACTGTGTAGTGAAACCAGTCAGTACAACTGATTTCTTTCTTCCACAGCTGCGTTTGCTTTGGTTAGCTAGAAAGCAGGCCCATCATGCATCTGTAAGAAAGTGACTGGAGTGTAGGCCCTGGCGTCTAAGCTGAGTAAGATGCCCTGTCAATTTGGGTCCTCTGGGAAGCAAGACTGATGAAATTAGGAGCACCAAAGCTTTACACCCCAGCTATGTGCATTTGGGGCTGGGGCTGCCTGGGAAGAGCTCGTCCTCAGCTCAAAGCCTGCAACAGCTGGGATCAGGGCTTACCTCTCACAGACCGGGCTCAGCAACTTTCTGCGGGATGAGGACACAAGCCCACTTGACCTGGAACGTCTGGTGTTTTCAGCCCCAATCTGAAACCTCCTGGCCCCGTGGAAGATGGGAACACTCCTCTTCCTCTCAGTTTTACAAGGGAATGGTCCTCGGGCTGCTTGTGAGCACCGGACGACCGACGGAGCAGGCTGCAGCCAATCAGCTGGCACAGGGCTCCGACTGAAAATCATCTTGGCTGGTGCCACAGAATCGGCCTGACAACAGGATACTGCCTAGAGCAAGGCACCCAGGGAGCCAAGCAGGAGAATGTAATGAATTGACTTTAAGTGGCTGCAGCTGTGATTAGAGCATTTTTAGCCACAGGACTCAACCAGCTTTCAAAACCTGCTAATAAGAGCCCCACCGTAGCCAGCGCACGAATTTAGTTTTCAGTTTAACACCAGGAATCTGCTTAGCTGGAGCTGGCTTAGAAGGCACATCGGGAGAGAACATCTTCTACTGAAAGTTGAAGATTTTGCATTTTCTAGCTGAATTATGACAAAGGGAGACGACCATTAAGTGCCTGCCAGCATACTGGGACGCACACCTGACGCTTTGAAAACTCAATTCATGCCAGCACATCTGTCTTCTGCTGCATCTAGCTCAGCAGCATGTATGTATTGTGGGCAAAACTAATCATTTCACACCCTAGACTTTAGAGAGACCCAGAATCTAATGATGGTTCTAACATACCCACCCCCTCTAACACGCTTTGGCGTATTTCCTGTGAGAAGCAGTTACTGGAGGCCGAATGGATTCCATTCATCCACAGCACTGTGCATGCAACAGCCAGATTAGGCCCCGGTGGGACTGCGTGGCCCGCTGCTTCCTATGGGCTCCAGGGCTGCCCAGCAGGGATGACCCGGGAGCCGACAAGGGGGAGGCCAGTGGGGGCGTTGGGACGGTTTCCTTGACCCTGTCTCAACCCAGAGAAAGAGGCCTGCAGGTGAAAAAGGTCTTCGTGAAAGGAATGAAAAAGGAGAGGGCTTTAGGGGAAGGGGCTGCCTGGTGGCAAAGCCAGCGCCTTGTGTCCCCGGGCAAACATGACAGAGTCTCGACGCACAGGAAGAGCCAGTCCGTCTTTACTGGAGTGAGTGCGGGAGACAAACAGTTTACAACAACCTTTAGCATTGTCTTCACCATTTGATAAAAAGTTCACTATTATATTTATTGTATAATGAAGAAAAACAACACATTCAGGGAAAAATTGAGATTAACTTATTTTTCTTAAAAGGTTCATCTCAAGGATGGCAACAAAGTCCAGCTTGTGCCGCCAAACGGTTTTACATGATCAAACCGTGTACAGCTTCTTGTGTGAACTGTTGACTACAAACATTTACCAAATACATAAATCTCTTTTAAAAAAGCCATTTTAAATATAGCAAAGCAGTGTCTTCTTGCACAGCAAAGTGAAGAAAGTTTCTACAGAGAAATAGAAGTTTTACATTTGTAAAATCTTTTTCACATTCTAATCATCTAGCTTAAGATCCAATGCCAGGAGTTTTCAGCTTCCTTATTTACTATGTATTTCTTGTGCGCATGATGGTTAATACAGAAATTATGTTGATGCATTACTAGTTATCCTTCTAGTTAAAGGAAAGGGTAAAACATGTATTGTTCTTGTAGAACAAACCCCTGATTTAGTCTATAACACAATGGACATAATTGGGCTCAAAAGATGGAGTTTTGATTGGGACCACCTGTGTACACACAACGGTGACTTCCACTCGCAGTGGGGTAGCGATTAGAGTACTGAGGAAGGACAGCTGTTGGAAACTGTACTTTAACCAGTGCAATTTAAGCTTTTTTTGCTTTTGTTTTTTAGTAATAAAATACTTCTGGAGGGATAAAATTTTCTTGCAATGGTGTCTCATACAAAACACGAGTCTAAAAGGGTAAGAAAAGACGGTTCTAAAGCAACACCATTAGCGTCGTCCGCACTCTAGGCTGGTTTCCACCCAGAGATGTGGATGTGGGTGTGTTCACACATGGGCGTCTGGGTGAGAGATGTCTGTCAAGTCCATATGCTCCATGCCACACTGGACGTATGGGAAAAAGGTTAACAGTCAGATATTCAGTTCCTGAAATGGAATACATTGTTACTTGGTCAGTGTAATTTAAATACAAACTCCGAGCCTTGAGTAGTAGTATTTTAGAAAACAGTAGTTGTACTGATTATAAACCTGCATAGAAAGAAAGACTATTGAGATACAGTCAGAAAAGCCATCTCATAAGGCACACAAGAAAATAGACAGTAAATGTGAATGTGTTAACTCCTATTCCAATGTACAGCAGAAGTTCATGAACATGCATAAATAATAACGAAGGAATCACTTAACACTTTCAAAGCTATAAATGGTTTACAAAGTGGTAAGGATTATTTTGGAACTTCAGTGTTGGGAGACTGTCTTGTTTGGATTAGGTGTGGCCTTATGAAGAAATGTGCCTGTAAGTAGTTCAGTAAAGTAAGTACATTTTTAAAGAAAAATCCTTTCTGAATAAGAGCCAAATGTCTATACTGAAGAGAGGAGACAGCATGTCATCCTCCTTTTTTTGGCCTCTCTCAAAAGTTACTGCCCAAACTGCCATGAGAACAGAACCTCCAGTTTGCAGCCTGTGGTGCGCAGGTCTCTCCTGCACTGATCATACCTATGTGTCAGTCAGGAAATCTGGCTGATGACTTGTCACAAACAGCAGATGAGGAAAATGTCAAAAGGAACGTAATTTGGGGGTGGTGGTGGTGGTGGGGGGGAACAAAATGTATATAGAAATTGTAGGTAGCTGCTCAATATCATTTAAAATATAAAATAGCAATTTTTAAACCCTTGAGTTTTTTAGGAAAAGGAGTATTTAAAAATCTACAATGAAAGATATACAGGACTTTGAATTTTGCTCATGGCACAAGCCCAGTAAGTGGATGAACTTGCTATCATCCATTAGTTGTCTTCCTGAAAGAATAAGGCCTTGTTCAAAATCCAAGCTGAGGGTGGCACTAATTCCAATTAGAATGGCAAGAGTCATGCCAAGGACCGGCACCCTAAGAGCATTTCTCCCCGCATACCAAAGCATCACTGCAATGTGCAGAAGAGCTGATAACGGTAGGATTTTGTAACCAGCTGCATCGTTCTGTTTTCAGAGGGTCAAGGAAAAAAGATCCCTTTCCCCACGAGTATTTTCCCCTAATCATTTACCACTTATAAAACCTTTGTGCTCATCTACTATTTTGCCATTTTCTCTAATATTAATTAAATTAGGTCAGCTTTTTCTACTACATTTTTTCCTCACAAAAGGCAAGTTTTAAATAATGCCTTATAAAATCTGTTACAACACATTTTATACTTATGCAGGATGAACTTAACACCAATTTTTTTTGCCACTTTGCTATTTATGTACACATACAAAATATATAATGATGCTCAACCCATACAGCACAAAGATTACAATGTAACATCACACATTCACCACCAGTGAGGGGAGAAACCCCTTTATACAATCCTCTGAAAAAACTGGGCTAATAATTAAAATCCAAAGTACAGTATATTTAACAAAATAGTAAATATTAAACAGTGAATACTTAATAAAGGACCTCGCCTTTTCCCCCCAAATTGGCGGCAATCCACAAAAATATACTTTTTAATCTGGTGACCATACAATACATAGGTACTTACATCAAAGGTGATAATATATTTAAGATGCTATATACACAAAGAGTTTGGCTCAACTTTTAATTTACATTTAGAATAAGTGTTCATGGCTTTTTTTTTCCAAGGTTCTGCTTGCAAGATATTTTTGTTTTCCCCTCTTAAAATAAAACTAAAAAGTTAAACCAAGATAAAGCTATTCTCTAAAAAAAAGTTACAACATATAGCTTTGGCTTATATAAATAATTCATAGCAGAATGTGTTCAAAAGTAGTGAATATAATTTTATATATAGTCATCAATTCATAAGGGTGTTTTCTTTCATATAAAATATACATGAGCTAAAATCAGTTTCTTTAATTTTTAAGATATGAATGTAAAAAGAAACTTCTGACATATTCCAATTATAACTTAATATATTAATTTTACTTTGTTAATGCTCTATATTTCTAGGCTAGTATTTTCTGAATATCTCATGCGTGTTTTCTATTCTCTTTCTTTATTAGCTACAGATCACTTCTTGACCCAATACATTTTTGCACGTGCAAAACAGTTATGTGTGGGGCTTTTTTGTTTTGTTTGTTTTTAATATCAACAGCCCTTTCCCATGCACCCCTTTGCAACAGACACCCATGCCAGGTTGGAAAATATAAATGACATTTTATGTACAGTATTGCTTTCTTGGTTCCTGCTTTTCTACTGCTCTGTTCTACAAAGCATTTTCTCTTAAGTAACTACAGTCACCGCACAGTTAAATAAAACAAGTAGGGGGCCCTCTAGGTTTCTGCAAGCTAGTGTGGAAGAATTATATATGGGTACACGTTTCTCTGCAAAAACTGGTTATCTTTATGAAACAAGTAGTCCAAGGAAGTGCCAGACTTGTCTGTGCCTACAGGGTGCTTTGTCTGCCATGGGACACACATCTGCAGACCTACAAGGAGTTTGCAGGTAAGTGCCTGATTCTGTGTATGTAACACACACCCACACATACACACACACTCACACCCACATACATATATATGTAAAGGGATATATATATGTATGTACATATAAATATATTTAACTCATGTCCTTATTTACCGATTTAGATATGTAGGGCAGGTCACTGCAGTAACACAAAAGTACAAACATCAGCTTGGAAGCCTTAGGTCACCCACGCGTCCATCCTCATTCGCTTTACAGAAGGGCTTTCTCTGTCCTCAGTGTTTGGGGGTCGGCCAAGCACAATTGGAGAATGGAAGTCGCCCCGTGGATCCTCCCGATCACTGCCATCATAGGAGCTACTAGAGCTGCTCAGACTGTCCACAGGGGAGCGCCCCATTTCCTGTCGGGGCTGGGGCTGCGGGGGTTGTGGCTGCGGTGGCGGCGGCGGCGGCTGCTGCTGCTGCTGCTGCTGCTGCTGGAAGCCCGATGGGGTCATACGATCCCGAGGAGGTGAAATCGGTTCGGACTTGATGTTGATGTTTTGGTTGGTATTAATGGATAAATTGGAACCCTGAGATAACTGCCCTCCAGCACTGAAGGAAAAAAAGAGAGAGGTCAGATGGCTTGCAAGCACCTCTGCAGAACCGGGATGATACAGTAGAGACACTGCCTGATGGAAAAGGGCCCAGAGTCTGAAATCTTATCAGAATTCCCCAAGACTGGTTTGGGTTGTTTCCTTCAGTGCTTGGCACAAAAGGAAATCCCATCTTCCTAGGAGGAAAGAAAACAGTACCGTTGAGCCCTTACGTTACTTGGTTCTGTTACCCACAACGTTGGTACTTTTGCAGCTAAAGTATACAAAACAATGTCAGTGTCTTAATGCTGTGCAGGGACCAGAAAGACAGAGGAACAGCAGCCTCATCTGCTCACTGCCTCTTCTTCCTCAGCATCTGCTCCCCATCTGCTCTTGACCCTGTGACAGGGCACAACATCGCTCATCCTCGCAACACCTCTAAGGTGCTAGTCATACCATCCCCATTTTCCAGATGAGGAAATGAGGAGCTGGCTGAGAGCAGTATAGGAGGACGCAAACAGGCTGTTCCCCAGGCCTGGGCTCTGAGCCCTTTCCACTTGCTTTTCCAGGACTATTTTTAGTGCATTCATTTAGGATGCTCAGGACAGGCCTGAGGGCCAAATCCTGTGTAGGCAAATTTCCCTGAGATACTCTGCTGCTTTTTCCATGACATAATTCCTAAGACGACCACTGACAACAATCCTCACTGTGCAGTTACTTCAGAATGGATGAGGGAAAGGGACTGCTGAGCTCAGGCTCTCTGGGGACTTCCTGGGCAGAGGCTAGGGGCCTGGGGTATTCCTACTGCCCAGAGCACAGGCAAGGCAGCCAGTCTTCATGGAGGCCAGCTGGGTCTGCTATGTTGTCCCCTCTCTTGGGACACTCTCCTCCAACTGCTCCATGGGTCTGCTGTCATCCTGGTTCCACAAAAGCCCTGTCCTTTCTCCCTGCTGTCAGGGATGTCTGGCCTCATCTGGGCGCCACTGTAAATCCTCTTTGCTTATATCCTTACACCCTGCCCATAGGGAACGTTCTCTTTGTGAATGAGGTTTGGTGTGTGCATTGGGCTGGGATCAGTCACACAAATCCTATGGAGCCTGACTGATATATAAGACACCCTGTCCCCAGTTTTCCTTCCCTATGGCCCAGGGAGAAAGCAAAAGGTCCAGCTTGTCTTCCTATTCTTGTCTACAGATACTCACCAAAGCAGTCAATGGCAAGGGTGGCAGGGGGCCCCGAATGCCTGCAGGCTGCCTTTCAAGCAGTGCAGCCAGAGGCAGGTGCTTGGGAGCAGGGGTGCAGTAGGCAGCTTCATCACTGGTCAGAGGGCAGAAGGATGGTGCCTGTGGGTGGTATCTGTGCCTTCAGACCCCCTCAGATCCTGGCTGAGTCTCTCTACCTCAGGATGTCCCTATAGGAGAAGCCTTGCTCCCCAAATCCCTTCAAGGAATGCCTAGTTTGTCAGTATCCAAGCTACTGTCTAGAGCCATGTAAGAAAATATTTTCTCCCAACACTTGTATCTACCTGAAAAGGAATCATTACAGGATTCCTCACACAAAACTCAACAGAGCAAAAGGCTGTAACTGATAGGAAAAAAGAGTGTGTAGGCCAGGAGTAAAGATGCAGGGAAAACTTCTAGTTACTCACACAAGAGAGCTGAGGGCTGCTTGTCCTAGGTGGTGCTGCTGCCAGGCCGACACCTGTCCCAGTGACAGCATTCCTGGCGAGTTGAAGCCTTGAAGGGCTGACAGGTCAGCGCTGGTCAGTGAGTAATCTACAAAGGAAGACAAGAGGGCTCTGCATGTGATGGAAGGTCCATACGGAATCTATTTTTTAGGTAGCTACTGCAAAAGTTCCTACATTGAGGCCAGCCATGCTGGCTCATGCCAGTAATCCCAGCACTTTGGGAGGCCAAGATGGGCGGATCACTTGAGGTCAGGAGTTTGAGACCAGCCTGGACAACATGGTGAAACCCTGTATCTGCTAAAAATACAAAAATTATCCAGGCGTGGTGGTGCATGCCTGTAGTCCCAGCTACTTGGGAGGCTGAGGCAGGAGAACTGCTTGAACCCAGGAGGCAGAGGCTGCAGTGAGCCGAGATCGCGCCACTGCACTCCATCCAGCCTGGGCAACAGACTTCCTCTCAAAAAAAAAATAAAAATAAAAAGTTCCTACATTGAGAGAAGCCAGATACTTCACAACAAAACAACATACATGTAGGTCTAAAATCCGCAAAATCTTTTCTTGGAAGATTTACAGGGTCTAGCAATGTTTCGTTGTCTGGGATGATTCAAATAAGAGGCCATCATTAAAGAGTGTTCTGTACAATTGTTACTTTAAATATGCCTGCCACTACCCTTTGGAACAAAGAGAAACACTCAGCCTCATCCAGAGTGAGTTTGAATCAGCAAGCCTTAATGAAGCAAGGGGTTGGGGGACAGGGAATAGGGGACAGGAAAGACAGAATCCCTGCATGGGGTGCCAAGCTTAGTGACATCATTACACAATTAGTAACTGCATTTGTTTAAAGTACCTAGACTATCGCAAACTCCCTGACAGCATGCAAAAGAGTTTCAACTTCATGAAAAAACTTGGTGTCCTAGAGTATACCCAGCTCATATCACATGAATGCTTCAGTTGTAATCACTGGGACCAAGATTTAGGACGTTAGTTATCACTCACACGGGGAGTTATTTCAGCTCATCATTAACACTTGTCTTTTTCACTTGGTTCTAAGGAGAGGTGGCAAAACTCTTCTACTTTTATCTTCTTTCTCATGTCTCAAGAGAGGTGTTTAAAGAAATTGGTCTTCCTAGTGAATTAACATTTTAAAAAAGGAACTGGGTTGAAGCGACACAGCTGGTGCTCAGGGCTGTCCTGACTCTGCCCTTGTCATTCTATACACTCCCATGGGCTGGGGTAAGGGCCCGTCACACTGACGCCTTCCCCAGTGCTCCCTCCGGCCCACAGTCTCTTTCGACCTCTAGGTCTTTTAAGCGACCTAGGGCCATGTCCATTTGGACGCCACTCCAAACGCCACACATCTGACATGGCCCATCCTTTCCTGCAAACCTGTTCCTCCTTAAGTACTCTTAGTACACGGCACCAACATGCACCCGGCAGCTCGTGCAGAAGCCTATGGGTGTCATCCTTGTTACTTCCCTTCCCTCTCACTCCCAACATCAACTTCCAGGTCTGAGCAATTCTATCTGCTCTCTCTCAAGCCTGCCCAGGTCTCACCATCTCTACTGCCACCTCTCTAGTCTATGCCATCAGCACCCATTGCTTGGACCACTACAGTAGCCTCTGATGTGGCTTCCTGGCATTGCCTTTTAACCCTATATACAGCAAAGACATCTTTTTAAAATAACAAATATGGTCATGGCACTCCTCTACTTCAGAAGTTTTTTATGGCTTCCCAATGCTCTCCGGACAGTTTCCAAAATCCTTGACATAGTCTACAAATCATTACTTACCTCTCTAGTCTCAATTCTAACCACCCACGCTCTGTCCCCATTGCTTCAGCCCCGTCCCGCCCGCAAACTCCTAGCCTTTGTACAGGCACACCCTCTCCCAAGAGCACTCTGCCTCCTCTGCCTGGCTGAGTCACGCACGTTCCTTCATGTCCGAGCTGAGACACAACCCTTGACACAACTGCAGCAGCTTATCCCTAGAGCTGTGTGTCTTGTGCCTTCCCCCCAGGCTTCACTGCTAGCTCTGCACTCCTGCATTTCCAGTGCCTGGCACAGTGCCTGCCACACAGTAGCTGCCTGATAAATATTTGCTGAATAGATGTGGAAATAAGTTAAAAACAACATGGTAAACTTCAAACAGAGTAAGTGTTACAAGAAAGAGAACAAAGATAAAGTCGGTCAAAAGGTGGCAGGAGACTGACGCTAAGCGACTGATGATTTTGAGAGCCTGCCTCCATTTTTATATGCTTTGGTAATTTCTTTTATACTTTTAAAAAATAAATTCCCAATTCAATGGCATTTCTAAAAATACGTATAGTGGAATTTCTAAATATACTGAAAAACCTGTAATGAAACGGTCAGTAAACCATCATCTGACACCCAGTTCAAGCTCCCTCTTCTCAGCCAATACACCTTTGAACAGTATAGCTTTGCCCTCCCCTTCTCAATTCTCAGAGTATAAATTCACAATCACAACAATTCAGGACTTCCCCTCCACGGTTACCCACTTAGGTATGTCCTGCCTCCTTACTTGGAATAAACTTGGAGAAAGCTATGTCCCTAGTACAGTCTCTCACAGAGCAGGTGATCAATGCATCGAAACAGAATTTCTAGAATGCATCATCCCTGGCTTTACTCTGGAACCTTGTTCTGTGCAAGGCACAAATAACAGGCTATGATTCACAATCCCTAAGACAGTATGCAGTTGACAAATTTGGGCATTATTTTTCATACTAATTGTTGGAAAAGTAATGGATATTTCCTAAGAGGCTTTTTTTTTTCAATAAAACCTTTTATTGTTGATTCTGTTTTAAAAGAACTTCTTAGAATTAAAGTGGCAATCAAATGTTATCAACGCTCTGTCCCCTCAGGTAGCTGCAGACAGCAGTTTCAAAGTACTGTGCCAAAGCATGTACCCTGAAGGCTAAAATCAGACCATCTTTACCACAGTCTACTTATGACACTCAGGGGAATCATAAAAGAATAACTGCTCTGCACTGCAGTCTCTGGGTGACGGGCAAGGGAGAATTTAAACTGCTCTGCATTGCAGTCTCTGGGTGATGGGCAAGGGAGAATTGAACTACTGCCATCTTCATCTGAAGCATCAGGTGTTTGGCTCAGCTGATGAGAAAGCGAAACCACATGTGTTTTCCACGCCTTCTTAGATTGGTAAATTTAAATGAAACCAGCTGCCCTCGATTCCTCATACAGTCTGCTTGGCTAAAAGCACTCCTACAATCACTGTAATATTCTTAAACTTTCCTAATACAACCCCAAATTAGGGCATTTTAAGACAAAATGCCTAAATAAACATAAATGAAGGAAAAGCTCCCCTCAAAGGCAGAGTGACTGGCTCTGAGGAGAAATCAGAACAGCCCTTGTTTTGCCCCTAAGGTGCACATGACATGGACCAAGCTAGTGGTTACAGGGAGGAAAACAGCCTGTTAGACACAGCCAAACATCGGCCACCTCCCGAAGTCTCAGGTCCAAAGGGATTCATGTCTTTCCCAAAGCAGGTTAACACAGCATAAAGACAAACATCTTATTTTAAAAGCCTGGAAAAGCGTGATACTGTATAAAGAGAAACGACATCAGCAATACTCAAGCAACAGGCTGCTCCCCTCTTGGCTTGATGCATGTCACCATTTTGCTATCATCTACGTGGCTTTCTGTCAGGGGTTAAGTGAAAGTTCACATTGGAGAAGCAGGAATAACTTACTCAACTCATCACACTATCCACACTATCCATTTTGTTTGTAATTTTTTCAAGGCTAGCATATTGAAAAATACATCCTAATTTAAATCTAAAAAACTGGAAATAGTTTATTTCAATAAATATACTTTAAAAAAAATCACACAAGCACACGTTGATCACAAAACAGAGAGCAGTAAAACCTACGGAAGGCACCAGAGCAGGCTCACCAGTGTTGTAGGCAGTCGGCATTGCTGAGTACACAAGTCCTTGTGGAGGCAAGCTTGGGGTTGTCACAGACACGACTGGGGTAGCAAGAGGTTGAGTGGCTTGAGAACTACTTATCCTTTGGGTATTCTGTGAGATCAAAAAAGAGAAAATGTGTTCTGATGTGGTATTTATGTTGACTTAAAAATCACTTTCAATTTAAGTGACATTTTTCACAGTTTCATATGAATGTCATTTTCTGAAGCACTGATGATGTGAAAACTTCAAAAATACTAGTGAGAATAACTAAATATTTAATTTGAAGGGTCCTATTTTTACATTAATTCTTTTAAAATAGTTGATTAATGTCAGACACCCCACGTTAAAATAGGAACTTCTGTTACAGGCATTAGCACTTCTATTTGTTAGCACAAAATGAGGACTTGATGCCACTACAAATACTGTCAGACTCCCCTAAATGAAGTATGTGTAGGTTTTAAATACCTGATGATGGCAAAGGTCATCTGTATATATAGGGATTGTATGTCTATGAGTATAGGAATCAAAACTACTTTTCTTTGCGGTATTATTTACGTGTTAACATGGTTTGAAGTCATGGCTTATTGGGTGCAGCTTGTATTCTTCTTTCTTTCTCTCCAATCATGCAGTTGACCTATTTTTTAACAACAGATTCGCATATGTATCCCTTCATAGTCCCCTGGCCTTCTGTAGCAGAGGCTTTGAGTAGAGAATTTTGAATCAAGTACTGCCGACAGGGCTGTGGAAGAGCAATATTAAAAGCTTTTTGCCAACTGGATGCATCTGTGTAGCATCCTGTCCATGCTGGGAATGGATAAAAAAAATTCAACTACTAAATAATCCAGTTAGTTTAAGATAGTCATTGTCCTTAATGTGTAGGAGTATGACAGAAGCAGTTTCTCGCCAAACTGGCTTAAGGTAACAGTTTTCGAAAATCAAAGATCAGAGGAACACAACAGACTCTGTGTCACTAGCACATAAGAAAGCCACAGCACAACTCTATTTGTTTTTTATAAATTATGTTACAGCCTGATAACTGACATTCGGGGGTCTGAGCCAAATCAGTAAAGTATAATTCAGTGCCTTTGAGATTATGAAGAGTTAGAATGTGATTCCATTTTCTCTATCACAATTTTCAAAAGGCTACATCAGACAAAAAGGCCTTTGGCTAGATGTAGACACTTACGAACATTCGATGAGGTTCCTGATCTCAGTTTATTTCTTTTTAATTTCTACTTTCTAACCTAGGTTAGAAGATGTGAGAAAGATCATGTGGATGTGGATGTATTGCCTGAGTTTCTGTCCCAGATTCACCATTTCCTAGGCATTGGGAAAATCATTTGACCTCTCTGAACTTCTTCATTGTCAAATAGAGAAGATATAGCAATCTTTGTCCTGGCTGCCTTGCACAGCTACTGTGAGAATCAAATGAGGTTATTATGTCAGAAGTGCTTTCATAACTGAAGTACTACATAAATATAAGATAATATCCTTATTGTCCTAAGAAACCCTCTGTCCCAAATTTCTATATAACTGGTGGGAAAAAAGATACATATTTTTATTCCTTCTAATCCATAGCCTAGTCTACTGGAGCTTTCATGAAGTCAAGTTGTTCCAGTATTGCTCGGCTTCTAAAGGAATCTGTCGCTGGTCTTAACAGTACAGTCTTTAGTGCAGGCCCCAGGGCACCTGTCCTTCTGCACTTCGGATCAGAGTCATCCACAATTATACTTTAGAGCTCAAGGCAAGTTGAACAACTTTCTAAGTTCTAACGGACTGTGCTTCTGATTATATTTTGGTTCTGGCACATAAAGTTCTGCATTTTTAATTGATTAAGTTTTAAATAATATAAATGGCTGTTTATAAGTTTTTAGATATGTATTTTAAAGTCTTCAAGGACCTAATATACTTATCTCTGAGGTTCTGTAATTACAGATGTACTCTGAGGAATGTGGAAAATCAATGTATGCCAGTTCGGAATATATTTTAGTCTCAGCATCAAGTTTATAAATTTAATGACTTTTCGAGATAGAGATCTACTTTGGACTTAATTTCTTCTTTAATATTTAGTCTGGAACTTCGAAAGTCCAATCACTAGGTGAAAGAATACCGTATGACATAGTTTGGCCTGCACCCTACCTACTCCATGGCATCATCTTCATGCAATCTCCTGGCATGTCTTCAAAAGCAGTGAAGACTTCAAACACTAGTTGCACTCATCTAAGCTCCTCATCTCAACGGCACTGAGTTCTACAAGAGTCAGTGATTTTCAGAACCACAAGAGGGCAGTATAGTGCTAGATAATCCATGGACGCATTCACAACACCTTCAACAGTGAGGTCGAACCCTAAGGTGAATCATTTTGGCTTGAATTATAAACTCTCATTTACTGATCATTATGGTATCATTAAGTAAAGTGATTCTCCAAAAGATATTCATAATATAATTCAAAACATTTACAGCTGACTAGAATATTTCAGTTGGCCAATACAAAACTACACCCAAAACTGTGAGTGATCACAAAGCTAAATAAAGAACAATCTCGTATTTTAAGGGGAACAGATAACCTTCTTTGAAAAGAAAACAAACTCTGCAAAACACACCAGCATGCATAAACATGGCATATTAAAACCAACGGATGCCTTCCTCCCCCATGCTTTCATGCACTCTTAACCTTTGTCCATGCTAAGAAACATTTTCAAGTTTTTATTCCCCTTAAAGTCCTTTAATTAGCAGCTGACTTTGAAATTACATGATGAGTCCTGTGAGGTTTTGGTTTTAGTTCCTAAAGAAGAAATAGATCAACTGCAAGTTGCTTTTAGTCAAGTTTATTTTCTAGAGGAAAAGCCAACAGAAAACGTTTGTTTTGGAAAAAGGGCAATAGTTGCTTTTAAGAACAGAGTGCCTTCTGATAGAAAAGTAAACTTATATACATTCAATTACAGACATTCCTTTTAGTAAACAGGGAACCCCCTTGTGGTTCAGGCTGTATCATGCAGGATGAAATAATTCCAATGCTGAAAAAGGTGACCTCACCAAAAATGATGTAATCTTTTTGAAAGAGAAACAACACAACATCGTGTGTTACAATCTGAGGAACTTCGAGGGTGAAGTCATTTTCTAAAAATATTTCAATAATTTGGAGAGCTATATAAGGTATTTTGTATCTTTCCTTAAAAAAAAATTAACAAGTATCCTATGCTCATGGACAGCTACTGTTTTTAAAGGCTCTATTCCAATGTTCCCTCCAACAAATAAAATGGGTCAACACATACAATTATAAATAGAAAAACTAGAGTCTGTAGTACCAGTAGATTGCTTTATTCAAAGTGTTTGAATAGTGTTTAAAAAAATTTGTGTAACAAAGGGAACATTGGTTAGATAACAACACTTAAGAGAATTAGTACTTTCTACATCTTTTTCAACTTCCTTCAAGCAGAAACCCACACTCACCAACTCCAATTCCTCTTCCTCCGACTGTACTCAGCACATAAGAGGGATAAGAGAGTTACTAAGACTGTTGGTACTCACAAACAAAATATTTCTTTAGAAAAACATATTTGGATGCTAGCAGCTGTCTGGAACTCTAAAGAGACGATTATATACACAACAGATAGAAATATAAATTACTTGTCTCTACTTGTTGATTTTTCAAAAGACTAGAAAAATTATTTTAAATTCTCTAGGGCCAGTATTCAAAGACACCCTCCTACGCCAACTTGGTCTGCTCTCATGCTGGCCTCTCTTATACATAGTCATGCTACTGCAACAGTATTTAAAAGGGGTTCCTCATCATGCTATCGATCTGTATTTGGAACTGTGAGAATATCAACTCTGTACCTGTAACTCTGTATCTTAACCATCCTACTATTACCCCACCTGGTGATACATGTTATCTATCTCCTACTGAATTCTGCTTCTTGGCAGAAAGAAACTGCTGTATGTTTTATTTCCCACAGGAGCTAGCACAGTGTTATAAAACAACAGGAACACAAACATTTGTTAATAAATACATGAGTTTTAAATACCAGTTTTATATATGTTTATCACTTGCAAATATATTTTCATGTGAATAAAATGACTTCAATGGAGAAAAACCACATATTTGAAGAAAATGAGACTGAAGGAGAAATGAATTCATAAGTCATGTAAAGAAAAGAAATAAGGCTGGGCATGGTGGCTCACGTCAGGAGTTCAAGACCAGCCTGGCCAAGATGGTGAAACCCTGTCTCTACTAAAACTACAAAAATTAGCCAGGTGCAGTGGCAGGTGCCTATAATCCCAGCTACTCAGGAGACTGAGGCAGGAGAATTGCTTGAACCCGGGCGGCAGAGGTTACAGTGAGCTGAGATCATGCCACTGCACTCCAGCCTGGGTGACAGAGTGAGACTCCGTCTAAAAAAAAAAAAAAAAAAAAGAAACATTTTTGCTCCTTTTCTCCATAACATTTAGAAAATATTAATGTGCTAGAAACAGTCTAATCAGTTTTTACTTATTTTACTTGAGTAAGTTAAGCTTCTCTGTCTGTGAAAAGCATCACTGTAAGTGCCACCGATACATGAAGCCCTAATCTGGAAGAAGGTTTCTCTGTAAATGGTGTAAAGTAGGTGGGACCGATTACTTACTCTGAAAAACAATCACTTGATCTACAACTGCTATCTCCAATGTGGGCAAGATGCTATTCAACTGTTTTGTTATAGATATCTTTACATATCTCCAAACACAAGGTACACACCAAGATATACTGTCAAACATTATGGCTGTGTATGTGTAAAACATACGGTTTTCACTTTAACATACAGGAATAGGCATGTAAGTAGTTCATATGACACATTTTGAGTTTTCCATGGAGATCCTTCATGCTCTCCTAACAATCAGACATAACTTTATTAAGCAAATGCTAAAATGCTTAAATGTAGTTTGTCTCTAAATTGGCAGTTTACTAACAATTCTTGTAAACATTTCTGTACCTTACATGACATTTTGTAGAGTTTATTTCTGAAAGACAGTAAGTAGCAAGTATTGCATATCCAGTACCTGAAAGGTGAGCTATGGGACCATCCTAAATGCCATTTTTTCTTGGCTCCCTTTTGGGGTATCTTTCTTTGTTATGTATGTATATATATATTTTAAACTTTTTATTCTGAAATAATTTTAGACAGCATTTGCAAAGAGAGCTCCCTCACATCTCACTCAGCTTTCCACAATGTTAACATCACAAGGAAATATACAATGCAGTTGTCAAAACTAATAAAAATAATACAGCACCAATTAAAGCTTTGGACTTTACTTGGATTTCACCAGTCTTTCAACTGATGTCCTTTTTCCTGACCCAGGATCAGATCCTGGATCCCACAAGCCTTTAGTTCTCACGTCTCCTTCGTCTCCTCTGCTCTGTGACAGTTCCTCAGTCTTTCCTTTTCATGACCTTGACAACTTGTTTTGAAAGAGTGCTGATCAGGTATCTTATAGAATGTCTCTCAATTTGGGTCTGATTTTCATTCATAATCAGATAGAAGGGCATGGATTTTTGCAAGAATACCACAAAGAGACATGGCTTTCTTAGCATGTCATATTGGAAGGCACATGTTGTCTTTATGTCCCATTACTGGTGATGTTAACCTTGATCCTCCGGTTAAGGCAGTGTTTTCCAGGATTCTCTTATTTCTAATTCTCTAATTTTTCCCTTTGTAAGAAATGAATATTGGGGAAGAGACATTTTGAGACGAAGCAAAATGGGTTTTTACTTAGACTTTTTGCCCACTTATGTTAGCATTTATCCACTGACTTTGCCTGCAACAATTACCATTGTATTGTGGTGTCCTAATGCTGATTTACTCTCTCACTCTTTCTACATTTATTAATTAGTTATTTTCTTTTTTTTTTTTTTTTTTTTTTTTTGAGATGGAGTCTTGCTCTGTCACCCAGGCTGGAGTGCAGTGGCGCAATCTCAGCTCACTGCAAGCTCCGCCTCCCGGGTTCACGCCATTCTCCTGCCTCAGCCTCCCGAGTAGCTGGGACTACAGGCGCCCGCCACCACGCCCGGCTAATTTTTTGTATTTTTAGTAGAGACGAGGTTTCACCATGTTAGCCAGGATGGTCTCGATCTCCTGACCTCGTGATCCGCCCGCCTCGGCCTCCCAAAGTGCTGGGATTACAGGCGTGAGCCACCGCGCCCGGCCTAATTAGTTATTTTCTAAGGAAGAGTTGTCCCTTTCCCCTTATTCTATCATTTATTTATATCAGTAATGGACTCAATGTTTTTTATTCCCTGGGCTATAATCCAATACTATTGTTATTTTGTTACTCAAATTGTTCTAGTTTTGGCCACTGGAAACTCTTTTCAAAGGCCAGCTCCCGTGACTTTTGATACGCACTTTCTGAACCTCTGACAACCCCGGCTCATCCCGTTTCCCTGCCCCAGCTCTACAACAAACCATTTTTTTCCAAGCAGCCCTGAGTCCTTGTATTAGAAAATGGTGTTCTGAAACTAAAATCTGAGCACCAGGTATGTTCAGTTACTGGATGCTATTGCCTCACAGACCTCTCAGCAAACAGAGCTAGGAAATATATGATGTATACTAATTCATATGTACACACAACTGTACCTTTTTTGTGTGTGTGTGACAGGGTCTCGCTATGTCACCCAGGCTGGAGTGCAGTGGTACAATCATAGGCCACTGCAGCCTCGACTTCCTGGGCTCAAGCGATCCTCTCACCTCAGCCTCCCAAGTAGCTGGGACCACAGGGGCATGCTACCACGCTCGACTAATTTTTGTATTTTTAGTAGAGACGGGGTTTCGCCATGTTGGCCAGGCTGGTCTCAAACTCCTGAGCTCAACATCTGCCCGCCTCAGCCTCCCGAAGTGCTGGGATTACAGGCACGAGCCACTGTGCCCAGCCAGACACATACATATATATGTGTGTATATATACACACACACATATGTTGAGCTCAGGAGTTTGAGACCAGCCTGGCCAACATGGCGAAACCCCGTCTCTACTAAAAACACAAAAATTAATCTCTACTAAAAATACAAAAATTATATATATACACACACACACACACACACAAACACACATACACACATATAAACTCTTACTGAATCCTTCAACTATAACCCTGAAACACAGGCTCATTCTAGACCCCACCCCCCATCCCCTGGGTTATCTGCAACTTTCTCCTCCAACCATGAGAAACCTGGCTGCCTTTATCTACAATGTCCATTTGTTTATTTCATATTTATTTATGTTTATATGTTCAACCCTTTGTGTTTGTGTATGTGAGGGATGAATTTACCATCTAGAGTACAGTGATTTGCTACAATTTTGTTGGTCTCTAACCTTACAGTATCCAGTCAAAAGTTTCCAAATTTACTCAGACCAGGTTCTTTCTTCCTCACCCCTTCAATATCATGTTACTCATCTGTAATAAAGTTATATTCATGTGTGACAATATGCATTCCATCTTGGGCTCCCCCGGAATCTTTTTTTACTAAATTGCATTTAGTAAAAGTCACTCTTGGTAGGTACAGTTTAATGAGTTTCAACAAACACAGACCCATGCATCAAACAAAACAGCATCACACAGATTAGTTCCATCACCTCGAAAATTCCCTCATATTAACCCTTTATAGTCAACTCCTCTCTCCACTCCCAACCCATGGCAGCCAGTGAGTTTTGCATTTTCCTGAATGAAATATAGATGGAATCATACACTACTGCTTCTTTTACTTAGCAAAATTCACTTAGGATTCATCTATATTGCTGGGTGAATAAACAGTTTATTGCTGAGTAGCATTTCTTTATATGGGTGTACAGTGTGTTTATCCATTCATCTGTTGAAGGACATCTAGGCTAGTTTCAGTGTTTCACAATTATGAAAGATACAGGTTTCTTGTAAGTATACTTTTCAATTCATGTGCATAAATACTCAAAGAGTGGCATTACCGGATTGTACAGCAAGTGTTTTTTTTTTTTTTTTTTTTTAATTTTTAAGACAGGGTCTTGCTGTGTTGCCCAGGCTGGTCTTGAACTTCTGGGCTCAAGCAATCTTCCTGCCTTGGCCTCCCAAAGTGCATGAGCCACCCTGCCTGGCCGGCAAGTGTATATTTAAATTCATAAGAATTGACCAACTCTTCAAAGTGGCTGTACCATTTTGCATTCCAAAGATATGGGAGAGATTTTCTGCTTTGCATCCTCACCAGCATTTCTAGTTTTTGGGTTTTTTTTTTTTTTTGAGACAGAGTTTCACTCTTGTTGCCCAGGCTGGAGTGCAATGGTATGATCTTGGCTCACTACAACCTTTGCCTCCTGGGTTCAAGCGATTCTCCTGCCTCAGCCTCCCGAGTAGCTGGGATTACAGGCATGCGCCACCACCCCTGGCTAATTTTGTATTTTTAGTAGAGATGGGGTTTCTCCATGTTGATCAGGCTGGTCTCAAACTCTCAACCTCAGGTTATCTGCCTGCCTCGGCCTCCCAAAGTGCTGGGATTACAGGTGTGAGCCACCGTGCCCAGCCATTGCGTTTTCTTAAATTTTAGCCATTTTACTAGATGTGCAGTTGTATCTCATTAGGTTTTAATTTTCAATTCCCTAGGGCCTGATAATATTGAGCATACTTTCATACACTTATTTGCCATCCATATATCTTCTTTTTGAAGTATCTGTTCAGATCTTGTGCCCTTTTAAAAATATGTTTTCTTACTGTTGGGTTTTAAGAATTCTTAAAATAGTCTGGATACAAACTCTTTATTGGATATGTGACTTGCAAATACCTTCTTCTAATCTGTAGGTTGTCCTATACTCTCTGAACAGTGCCTTTCACAGAGCAAAACTGAAGTTCAACCTCCAATACATCAGTTTTTTCTTTATGGATCCTGCTTTTTGTGTTGGATTTTCTCCTCTAAATTTCAGTTTCCTGTTTTAAATTTGGGTCTATAATCCAATTTTAGTTAATTTTTTAATAAAGTCTGAGTTATTTTCAAGTGGGTTGTTTTTGTTTTGTGTATGGATGTAGAATCGTTTCAACACCATTCGTTGTAACCACCATCCTTTCTCTGTTGAATTGCCTTACTACCTTTGCCAAAAACCCAGCTGAATATATATGTGTAGGTGTAAATTTTCTGAGCCGTTTTGTCCACTGATCTATGTGCCCATCCTTTTGTCAATATGACACTTTCTGGATTACTATAGCTTTGTAGTAGGTCTTGAAATCAGGTAGTAGTAGTATTTTTTTAAAATTTTGTTCCTTCTTAAAATCATTCTAGCTATTGTAGTTCCTTTGTCTTTACCTACATATTTTAGAATCAGCTTGTTAGTTAACTACAAAAGAGCTTGCTGGGATTTTGAAATTGTGTTTAATCTACAGATCAATCTGGGAAGAAATGGCATCTTGACAATACTGAGTCTTGAAATCCATTAACATGATGTATCTATCTACTCATCTAGGTCTTCTTTCTCTTTCATTTCTTTCATCAGTGTTTTGCAGTTTTCAACATACAGACTGTATATATTTTGTCAGAATTTTACCTAGATGTTTCTTTTCCTTCCTTTATTTGGGGTGCTATCTTTTTTTTTTAAATTTCAAACTCCAATTGTTCACTGCTGGCATATAGTTGATTTTTATATATTAACTTCGTACCCTGCAACCTTGCTAAACTCACTGATTGGTCCGAGGAGTTTTTTTGTAATTTCTTTACACTTTTCTACATGAAAGAATCTATCTTCTGTGAATAGAGGAAGTTTAATTTCTCTCTTCCCAGTATGTATGCATTTTATTCATTTATTTTTGCCTAACTGTACTGGCTAGGACTTTTACTACCATGGTAAATATGACTGGTGAGAAAAAAAATATCATTACCTAGCTTCAAATACTAGAAGACTGAATGCTTTCCCCTTATAAAGTATTTTAGCTGTATATTTTTTGTAGATGCTCTTTATTAGGTTAAGTTCCTTTCTATTACTAGTGCATTGAGATTTTTTTTTTAAATGATGAATAGATGTTGAATTGTTAATATCCTGATTATACTAATGAATTTTCAAATGTAGACTCAGCCTTGCATTCCTGGGATAAAACCAACTTGGTCTTGATATATTATCCTTTTTATATATTGCTCAATTTACTTACTTTTTACTGAGGATTTTTGTGTCTAGAGTTCATGAGGAACATGGATTTGTAGATTTTTTTTCTTGTGTTGGCTTACTTTGGTTTTGCACCGGGGTAATGCCGACCTAAAAAAATAAGTTGGAAACTGTTCTCTCCTCTCCTAATTTTTTCTGAAAGAGACTGTGTAGAATTGGTATCACTTTACATTTTCCTTTCTTCGGCTTGATTGGGGTTAAGTTTGCTCTTCTTTTTTGAGTTTCTTAAGGTAAGAACTTAGATTACTGATTTGGGATCCCTCTTTTCAAATATAGGCATTTGTTGCTATAAATCTCACCTCATCACTACTCTAGTTGGGCCTCAAAATTTTGATGCTGTATTTCCATTTTCATTTGGCTATATGTATTTTTAAATTTCCTTTGAGATTTCTTCTCTGGTCCTTGGGTTAAAGTATGTTGTTTAATGTCTAAATATATGGCCATTTTCCTACTACCTTTCTGTTACTGATTTCTAGTTTGATTTCCTTATGGCCAGAGAATATAATATGCCTGATTTCAATTCACTGAAATTTGCCAGTTTGTTTCCTGGCACAGGATATGATCTTGGTGAATGTTCCATGTGCACTTGTGAAAAATGTGTGTTCTGCTGTTGTTGAGTGATGTGTTCTATAAATGTCTCTTAGGTCATGTTGGTCAAGTGTTGCTCAGATCATCTAGATCCTTACTGATTTTTCTGCCTACTTGTTCTACCAGTTACTGAGAGGGATATAGAAGTCTCCAACTACAATTGTGGATTTTTCTACTCACCTTTTAGTTCTCAGTCTTCACTTTATGTATTTTGAAGGTTGCTGTTAGGTGCATACACATTAAAGACAGTTATTTCTTGGAAAGTGGACTATGTCACGTCCCTCCTTATCGCTGATACTCTTCCTTGTTGTGAAGCTTATATTGTCTGAAATTAATAGGTCTGCTTTAGCTTTCTTTTTGGTGTTTGCAACTGTAAATTTTCTCCCTTCTTTTATCTATATCTTTATATTTAAAGTGGATTTCTTGTAAGCAGCATTTTTCTTTTTTTTTTTGAGATGGAGTTTCACTCTTGTTGCCCAGGCTGGAGCACAATGGCATGATCTTGGCTCACTGCAACCTCCGCCTCCCGGGTTCAAGTGATTCTCCTGCCTCAGCCTACCAAGTAGCTGGGATTACAGACATGTGCTACCATGCCCAGCTAATTCTGTATTTTTAGTAGAGACAGGGTTTCTCCATGTTGGTCAGGCTGGTCTCGAACTCTCGACCTCAGGTGATCTGGCTGTCTCAGCCTCCCAAAGTGCTGGGATTACAGGCATGAGCCACCACATTGCTTTTTAAGAAACACACACACACACACACACACAAACAAATCTGACAATCTTTTAACTGACTCGTTCTCACCACATTCAATGTGATTACTTATATGATTCGATTAAAAGCTACCATTATCTTGCTTTTTGTCTTCTTTTCTCCCATTTCTTGGGCTACTTAGTAGAGCATTTTTTATATTTCTATTTTATCTCTTCTATTGACTTATTTACACTTCTTTAAAATTTTCTTCTGTAGTTGCACTAGGGTTTATAATATACACCTTTAGTTACCTTGAGTTCATCTTCAAATAATATTTACATCATGTGTAGAGTCAATTCCTCCCTCCCATCTTTTGTTGTCATATATTTTATTTTTACATGTGCTACAGAAACAAAATACAGTTACTATTTTTGCCTTACATAGTCAGATACCTTTTGGAGCAATTAAAAAGAGGGAAAGCACTCGGATCTTGGTTTCTTTTATTCTCCATAAAAATAAATTAATGTTCCTTGGAGAAATGCCTGATTCTAGGACTGGGGCAGAAAATACCCAAGATGAGCCTAGAACATATTATAGTGCCAGAAAATAAAAAAGCGCCTGCTCCCCCTGAAAAAAAAAAACCCACAAAAATAAGGATATATCAAAGGGACATAGGAATCAAGCAGATAGCCCTCAAAAGCTGAAGCTAGAACAAAGCAACAGAAAAACGTGGTATTGTATTATAAACCAAAGTATTAAAATAAATGCCCACAAGTCCATATTGATAGAAATAAATGGTTGAATAAATGAGAGAGAAGAGATAAATCTCCTGTGCAGAAGAATTCCAAATAACTTATGTAGATATCCTTCTCTTAAGAAAGTGAAGCCTTAACTCCCCACTCCTTAAAAGTGTGGGCTGAACATGGTAATTTCCTACCCAAAGGCTACAGTATGAAAAGCGGGAGAAAGAGTAACTTTACAGAAAACAAATCTGGTAAATACCTGTTAAACATCAGCCAGGTGATCAAATTAACATCAGCAATAGTTATGACGATACAGGTTGGTCATCCCAAATCTGAAAATCTGAAATCTGAAATGCTCCAAGATCCAAAACCTGTTGAGCACCAACATGACACTCGAATGTAGTACTCATTGGATCATTTTGGATTTCAGATTTTTGGATTTGGGATGATCTACTTATTAGTATAAGGGAAATATTCCAAAACTTGAAAAAATCTGAAATCTGGAATACTTCTGGTCCTGAGTATCTCAGATAAGGGATAACAAATGTAGTAGGTACTCTTGATATGATGTGATGAAAACAGCATCTTAATTCTATGGCCTACCTCCGTCAAACCAACAACCACAGTATAAGCATGAGAAAAACATCAGACAAATCTTAACTAGAGACATTCTATAAAAATACCTGACTAGCACTCCTCAAAACTGTCAAGGTCATTAAAGCAAGGAAAGTCTTAGAAACTCTCACAGTCAAGAGGAGGCTAAAGAGACATGATTGCTAAATGTAATGTGGTATCGTGGATTGGATCCTAGAATAGAAAAAGACACAAGGTTAAAAATAAGTAAATCTGAATAAATTGTGAATTTCAGTTAATAATAACGTATCAGTACTGGTTCAATAATTGTGACAAATACACCATACTAATGTTAATAGAAAAAATGATGTGTGGGGTGTATGAAAACTACCTGTACTATGTTTGCAATCTTTCTATAAATCTAAAATTGTTCTAAAAATAAAACGTTTATAAAATGCAAGGAAAACCAGAGTTTACTTCTTTTATCTTCATTTATTGCATTTCCACTGTTCATTTCTTCGTGTAGACTCGAGTTTTTGCTGGGATCACAGTCCTGCTGAAGAGCTTCCTTTAACATTTCTTGGAGAGCAGGTCTGCTGGCAATAAATTCCCATGACTTTTGTTTGAGGAAATCTTCATTTCTCAAAGATATTTTTGGTGGGTAGAGAATTTTGGGGTGAGGAATTTTTTTAAAATGTCAGCATATTAAATAATGTTACTCCCTTTTTCTTGCTTGAATAATTTAGTTTGTGAAGAAAAAAGTATGTTACTAATCCTTATCTTTGTTTTTCTGTGATGTATCTCTTCTCTAAGATTTTTCTCTTGATCTTTTGCTTTTAGCAGTCTAGGAGTGAGAATGTGTGTGCGTGCATACATCCGTGTGTGTGTGTGCATGCGTGCATTGGCAGTAGTATTTATCCTACTTGGTACTGGTTATTATTTAAAATATTACTCCTAATCTGTTCTCTCTTCTCTTTTTGGAAGTCCAATTATAAATATGTTATACCATTTGATAATGGCGCATAGCTCTTGGATACGTAATTCTGTTTTTTATTTTGTCTTGTTTTCACTCTTCTTTCTCTTTGTATTTCAGCATGGGTAATTCCTACTAATAGACCTACAGGTTTTTCCCTCCTGCTAAGCTATTAGTGCAAGAATCGAGTTAATTTCATTAGAAGCTGGACTGGGTTTGAGCCTTACTGTTGCTCTGGTTACCATCAGGGCACCTACCACAAGCTTCATATCCCTCTGGGGGTGGGGATCTGCATGCCAGGTTTTCCCCTAGTGCCTGCTCCACTCTCAGCTTTAAGTCATCCCCTCTCTTGTTGTGCCTCAGGCTGTGGCCTTCTCAGTCATCCTGCCACTCTCCTGGCATCGCTCCATACCGAGCATGTCTTCCTGTTCCTTCACCACTGGTTGAGATATTTTGCCTTTTCCATTAAACAGGATTTCAACAGTGCCCTAAGAGTGATAATGTTTGTTGTTCGTCTTCTCAGAGATTAAAGCTTTTGTTTCATATTAGAGAAAGAAGACAAAAAGATCCAGGCAAAACTTTTTGCCCCTAGTGTAGTGGCTACTCTTCCCCTCTCCCAGTTGTGTACCACAGCGAGGCCTTTTTAGGAGCTTCTGAGCACCCCATGGGATTCACGGAGGAAAAAAGTACACAAGAGAACACAGACTCACCCTGTGTTATGCTGCGGCCCCCAGGAGTTTCACACAGTTCTGTCAGCGTACACCTGGCCTCCAGCAATTCACCAGTCACCCTAGCTTAACTCTTACCATCTGTGTCTTGCCTAATGCTCAAATGTCATCTCTCCTTACAGTGTCTTTGACTCTGGAGTATCTGGGCCAGTTGGTTGCCGTGAAATCTCAGCACTATAACGAGTTCAAGGAAAACTATGAACTTTCTGTATATCCAAGTTTTTTTAATTGTGAGGCTGGGAGTGACTGTTTCCAGATTTCTGTATAACCAAATAAAAAAGTACTTGTTTTTTGACCTGGACTGTAAGACTTAGAGATTTGGTCCTAGCTCTATTTTGAACTATCTTGGACAAGTAATAACCTTTAACTCAGTTTCCTCATCTCTACCTTGCAATGACACAGGCTAATTGAGAATTAAATGAGACAATATACACATGAAGGTGCTATGGAATCTATAAAGCATTATACCAAAGTGGAATTATTATCTAAGCCTGACAGCATCGCTTCCACTTAGCAAAAACTCTAATGGGAGTTTAGCAACCGCTCAGTAGAGAGAACACCTGGCATATCATTTGGTATGGTAGTAGTCAAACAGCTGCTAAACTAAGAAGTTTTAAAACTGGATTATATATTCTAGTTCTTTTTCTACAGGAAGCTAAGGGGGATAAATAGATTCTCCTGTTCTTTACAAACAGACTTAAGACTCAAAAACAAATGCGACTAGAACCCTAAAGCCGTCATCAAGGAGTGGAATAGAGGCTACCTGCATTCTTTATACAGTTAAATAGGTTATTTGAGAAGGAATAAGCAAATAAAATTAATTGGAGAATAACTCACTCAAGTTTGTGTGCTTTCTTCCCTATCCTACAATAGTTCTGTGGTAGGCAGAATTTTTTCTCTTTTTTTCTTGAGACAGAGTCTTGCTCTGTCATCCAGGCTGGAGTGCAGTGGTGTGATCTCGGCTCACTGCAACCTCCACCTCTTGGGTTCAAACGATTCTCCTGCCTCAGCCTCCTGAGTAGCTGGGATTACAGGCACGCGCCACCACGCCCGGCTAATTTTCGTATTTTTAGTAGAGATGGGGTTTCACCATGTTGGCCAGGCTGGTCTTGAACTCCTGACCTCAGGTGATCCGCCCGCCCTGGCATCCCAAAGTGTTGGGATTACAGGTGAGAGCCACTGTACCCTGCCTGGTATGTAGAATTTTCTAACAAATAGTTTAGTGCTTCTCTCACAGAAAAGCATGTTTAATTGATTAATGAAAGTATACAAAGTACAGAGAATAAATAAGTCATGGTTAATGCGTCTAGCCTGGTAAAATTAAAATTAAACATAATAATCTCTCTGTATTTTACTTTTTAAAAACTTATTCGAGGGGTTTTCTCTTTGTTTGAATCCCCCCTCCCTCTGTCTCTGTTGGAGGGAGCTGTTTTCTCCTTCCTTCCTTCCTTCTTTCTTGGCTACTAAATTTCACTCCTTAAAAGGACTCAAAAAAAAAAAAAAAACTGATTCGAAATGTGTTACATATTAATGGGGTACATGTGAATATTTGTTACATTCATAGAATGCGTAATGATCAAGGTCAGGGTGTTTGGGGCATCTATTACCTTGAGTATTTATCCTATTTGTTGGGAACATTTCAAGTCCTCTTTTCTAGCTACTCTGAAATATACTCCATCTGCAATGTTGCTAACTATAGTCACCCTTCTCTCCTATCAAATACAGGGGTATATTTATTGTATCTAAGTGTATGTTTTTACGCACGAATCAACCGCTCTTCATCCCGTCTCCCACCCACACACCCTTCCCAGCCTCTGCTATCATTCTATTCTCTATCTCCACAAGACCAATTTTTTTAGGTCCCACATGAGTGAGACCATGCAGTATCTATCTTTCTGTGCCTGGCTTATTTCACTTAACACAATAATCTCCAGCTCCAACCACGTTCGTATTTAGCTTTAATTTTAAATAACCGTTAAGCAAATTTCCATAATCTGATTTCTGTGTATTTGAAATAGACTTGTCTCTTCAAATACTAATTTTGAATGGAAATATTTATTAGGAATAGGTGTAGATTCTACGGTGGCACAGAAAATTCCAAAGGAAGCTACAGATTGACTATGTATAAAATATGTGTTTTAAAGAATGAAGTTGAAGAAAGGTTCAACTTACTAGTGGAGGCATCATGCCTTTGCTTGAAGGGGGGATGACAACTCGAAGATCTGGTTTCCTACTGTTCATTCCAAGATTACCACCACCTGGTGGAGGGGGAGACTTTGTAGGCATGACTTTGCCTAAACTATTTGCACCAGTAGCTCCAATCAAATTTGGAGAAGCTCTTGAGTTTACAAATCCATTCCCTGGGGGGAAAAATATCATTCAATAATGTGAGAAGAGTTATTAAAATACTTTGGCACAAACAAATCAAGTTTTCCCCAGTCTGAGTTGCAAATAAATTTTATAACAAAACTCACTACAGGTTTGAATATCCCTTGTCCGAAATGCTTGGGACCAGAAGTGTTTCTGATTTTGGAATACTTGTATTACACACTTATTGGCTGAGCATCCCTAAACCTGAAAATCCAAAATCCTCCAATTAACACTTCTGAGAATCACGTCAGTGCTCAAAATGTTTCAGATTTTAGAGCATTTTGTATTTGGGATACTCAACCTGTGGTAACTAATGAAGTACCTTTGGATATCTTAAAAATAAGCAAAGGAAGACAAGCAAAGTCTGACATACATATAAAGCTTAAGACTAATGATACCTGTACAGCATTTACTCCTTGGACTTGCTGAAAGAGATTTAACACACAACACATTTCTGGCCAGGAGCAGTGGCTCACGCCTGTAATCCCAGCACTTTGGTATGCCGAGGAGGGTGAATCACTTGAGGTCAGGTGTTTGAGACCAGCTTGGCCAACACGTTGAAACCCCGTCTCTACTAACAATACAAAAATTAGCTGGATGTGGTGGCGCACGCCTGTGATCCCAGCTACTCAGGAGGCTGAGGCAGGAGAATCACTTGAACCCTGGAGACGGAGGTTGCCGTGAGCTGAGATCATGCCCCTGCACTACAGCGTGGGTGACAGAGTGAAACTGTGTCTCAAAGAAACAAACAAGCAAAAGACCACATTTCTAAGAGGGCATCTCATACTGGGGACTAAAATAACAGAGGTATTATAGAAAAATGTCTGAGACCAGCCTATTCATTCACTCTTGTGAGAGGAAAGGCACTGCTACCACTAAGTTCTGAGTAGTGAACTAGGTATCAGAGCAGCTTCCTAACTGCAGCTTATTCAGCACTCATTTCTAATGCCCCGTTTTCACGAAGTACTTCTTCCTTATGGCTCTACTTCTACTGGGTCTGTTTCTTCAGCTTCGTTGAGGTCCTTATTAAATATTTCTGATTTATCTCACTTTAATCATCTTATTCCTAAACTTTCCCTAACAGAACCTTCCATCTCTCTTAATAAAATGAGGAAAAATGCACATTGTGATATATGCTCTATGTATATAATACTTTTGGGTACTAGTTGAGATATAAAATAAATATGAAACCATCCTGTTTTCATGAATACTGTAGTCAGTCATTCTACTTCTTCCCATGTATAGCAACCACGTGGACTGGGTGGGGCTGACTCTCTGCAACCCTCCCTCCAACCCCCAGATGAACTTAGTGATAGGCATTTGACTCAGGTCATTCTCGCTCACCACAGTGACTGGATGTGGTAATGACCAATCAGAACCCGGGTAAAACAACTCTTTCATGATTATCAGGGAGGCTCCCACATTCCCCAAACTGTGCCTGAGGAAGCATTTTATTCTTATTTATTTATTTATTTTTGAGATGGAGTCCTGCCCCGTTGCCCAGGCTGGAGTGCAGCAGCACGATCTCGGCTCACTGCAAGCTCCACCTCCCGGGTTCATGCCATTCTCCTGCCACAGCCTCCTGAGTAGCTGGGACTACAGGCGCCCGCCACCACGCCCGGCTAATTTTTTGTGGTATTACCAGAGACAGGGTTTCACCATGTTAGCCAGGATGGTCTTGATCTCCTGACCTCGTGATCTGCCCGCCTCAGCCTCCCAAAGTGCTGGGATTACAGGCGTGAGCCAACGTGTCCGGCCAGCATTTTATTAAGTCATTTTGAGACTCAGAAGAAGGCCAGAATGAGGAAAAAGCTGATACAAAAAGGAGAACAGCAAACAAATGATGTAAAATCCCTGATTAAACCATGCTTGTAGTCTGTACCACTTCTGGATCTTTCGGTTACATGTAAGTTAATACATCCCCTATACAATTTAAGCCTGAGGTAGTTTTCTGTTAGTTGCAACTGATAGTATCCTAATAGAAACAGCTATTATTCACCAGCTTGCAGTCCAACAGCAGAGATAATGACAAATAAAAAGTAGATAAGTAACCAGTGTACAGAAACATATAATGTGCATTTATAAAACAGAGACTACAGTGTGGTATTTCAATTTCAAAGTAAATCACAAATAAAGCAGAGAAGAATAAAAGATAAGTGTTTATTACAAAGCTGGCAAAGAACAAAATATTCAGAATAGTGAACCAGAGGTTCCTGATGAGCCAAACAGGCCTCTTAAGTTCTCCGAGTAGGACTCAGCATTCACATGTCATTAAGACTAGCAACTGTCTAAAATTGGAAATCATAGAAGTACCTTTACTATTTGGAAATTAAAAAAATTCAAATATCTATTACGTACACAGTACTGTGCCCCTGGAAGGGTATATGTAGAGAAACCATAAAAAGCCTACAGGTCTTCAAGTAGCTTTTCATCTAGTTAGCAAGAGCAGGCATATCACATAGGCATGAATATACCACAATTATACTCACAATATGGGCAAACTAGAGGTAACCACACAAAATTTACAATGAAATAGCACTGATAACAAATCTATCAGCTTAATTAGGAAAGCCTTTGTGGGATTAACTACTGAGCAGTCTGAAATGAGAGAAGAACAGAAGAAAAGAGAAGGCAGGCGTTATGGATAAATGTGAGAAAAATACGTTAAAGCACGAATGAACAAGGTGTGAGTGAGGAATGGCAGAGCAGATAAGCCTGGATAATCCACAGCTTCAGGGACCATCAGAAGGAAAAAGTAGCTGTATTTGTTCTGCTCCTTTCATTCTAGTATAAAGCCAAAAAGAAAACTTCAGAATTCACGAAAAATAAGCAGACACTAGTTGTTACAAATACACACACACACCCACACACCCCTGTATTAGTACACATGCAAAGACTAACAAAAACTGAGTGTCTGCTGTGTGCTTAACACTGGTCTAAAATTCGTCCTAATAATCTCATCCTGACAAGACTGCATTCTGAGATGTAAAATGGTTTGCCTCTGGGTCAGATGTGGTAGCTGATGCCTGTAATCCCAGAACTTTGGGAGGCTGAGGTGGGCAGATCGCTTGAGCCCAGTTCAAAACCAGCCTGGGCAACATGGTGAAACCCCGTCTCTACAAAAAAAAAAAAAAAAAAAAAAAAAAAGAAAAAAGAAAAATTAATAGGACATGGTGGTGTGCACCTGTAGTCCCAGCAACTAAGGAGGCTAAGGTGAGCCCAGGAGGCAGAGGTTGCAGTAAGCCAAGACCACGCCACCACATTCCAGCCTAGGTGACAGAATTAATCCAATCGAACAAAGACAAATTTAAAAAAAATCAAAAAACAAAAATGAAAAAAGCCTCCAAAAAATTTGAGATTATGCTAAACAGCCAAACCTAAGAATAAGTGGTGTTCTTGAGGAAGAAGAGAAATCTAAAAGTCTGGAAAACATATTTGAGAAAATAATTGAGGAAAACTTCCCTGGCCTCACTAGAGATCTAGAAATCCAAATACAAAAAGCTCAAAGACCTGGGAAATTCATTGCAAAAAGACTGTCACCCAGGCACACAGTAATCAGATTATCTAAAGTGAAGACAAAGGGAAGAATCTTAAGAGCTGAGAGGCAAAAGCATCAGGTAACCAACAAAGGAAAACTTACCAGATTAACAGCAGATTTCTTCCAGAAACCCTACAAGCCAGAAGAGATTGGGGTCCTATCTTTAGCTTCCTCAAACAAAATAATTGCCGGTCAAGAGTTCTGTACCCAGCAAAACTAACCTTCATGAATGAAGAAGAGATAGTCTTTTTCAGACAAACAAATGCTGAGAGAATTCACCACTACTAAGCCAGCACAACCAAGAAATGTTAAAGGAGTTCTAAATCTTGAAACAAAACCTGAAAATACACCCTCCTTAAATCATAAATCTGACAGGGCCCATAAAACAACAGCACAATGAAAAAAAAAGTATTCAGGCAACAACTAATACAATGATTAATAAAATAGTACCTCACATCTCAATATTAACATTGAATATAAATGGCCTAAATGTTCCACTTAAAATATACAGAATGGCAGAATGGTTAAAAATCCACCAAGTATCTGCTGTCTTCAAGACACTCACCTAACACGTAAGGACTCACATAAAGTAAAGGGGTGGAAAAATATACTAGAAAATCTAGAGGAGATGGATAAATTCCTGGAAATATACAACCCGCCTAGGTTAAATCAGGAAGAAATAAAAACTCTGCATGGACCAATAACAAGCAGCGAGACTGAAACAGTAATTTTAAAAACTGCTAATAAAAAAAAAGTCCAAGACCAGATGAATTCAGAGCTGAATTCTATCAAGCATTCAAAGAAGAACTGGTACCAATCTTATTTTACCATTCCAAACGACAGAGTAAGAGAGAATCCTTCCTAAATCATTCTATGAAGCCAGTATCACCCTAATACCAAAACCAGGAAAGGATATAACAAAAGTAAACTACAGACCAATACCCATGATGAGCACAGGTGCAGAAATCCTCAACAAAATAACAGGTGACCAAATCCAACAGCATATCAAAAGATGATACACCATGATCAAGTGGGTTTCATCCTAGGGATGCAGGGATGGTTTAACATACACAAGTCAATAAGCAAAACTGGCACAGAAGGGGCATATCTTAAAGTAATAAAAGCCATCTATGACATCTTTACTGGATTCAGTAAAGTTTCAGGACACAAAATCAACAGCACTGCTATACACCAACAATGACCAAGCTGAGAATCAAATCAAGAACTCAACGCTTTTTGCAACAGGTGCAAAAAAAAAAAATACTTAGGAACATAACTAACCAAGGAGGTGAAAAATTTCTACAAGGAAAACTATGAACCACTGCTGAAAGAAATCACAGATGACACAAACAAATGGAAACACATCTCATGCTCACGGATGGGTAGAATCAATATTGTGAAAATGGCCATACTGCCAAAAGCAATCTACAAATTCAATGCAATTCCCATCAAAATACCACCATCGTTCTTCACAGAACTAGGGGAAAAAAAATCCTAAAATTCATATGGAACCAAAAGAGCGTGCATAGCCAAAGCAAGACTAAGCAAAAAGAACAAATCTGGAGGCATCACATTATTTCCATTTCAAACTATACTACAAGACTATAGTTACCAGAAAAGCAAGGTACTGGCATAAATACAGGCACACAGACCAATGGAACAGAATAGAAAACCCAGAACTAAAGCCAAATACTTACAGCCAACTGATCTTCAACAAAGCAAGCAAAAACATAAAGTGGGGAAAAGACACCCTATTCAGCAAATGGTGCTGGCATAATAGGCAAGCCACATGTAGAAGAAAGAAACTGGATCCTCATTTCTCATCTTACACAAAAATCAATTCAAGATGAATCAAAGACTTAAATATAAGACCTAAAATCACAAAAATTCTAGAACACTGGAAAAACTCTTCTAGACACTGGCTTAGACAAAGGGTTCATGATCAAGAACCCAAAAGCAAATATGACAAAGACAAAAATAAATAGATGGGACCTAATTAAACTAAAAACCTTCTGCACAGCAAAAGAAATAATCAGCAGACAACCCAGAGAGTGGGAGAAAATCTTCGCAAACTATGCATCTGACAAAGGACTAATATCCAGAATCTACAAGGAACTCAATTCAGCAAGAAAAAAACAATCCCATCAAAAAGTGGGCAAAGGCCATGAATAGACAATTCTCAAAAGTAGATAAACAAATTGCCAAAAGACATACGAAAAATGCTCAACATCACTATCAGTGAAATGCAAATCAAAATCACAATGAGATACCACCCTACTCCTGCAAGAATAGTTATATTTAAAAAATCAAAAACTAATAGATGTTGGCATGGATATGGTGAAAAGCAAACACTTATACACTGCTGGTGGGAATGTAAACTAGTATAACCACTAAAGAAAACAGTACAGAGATTGCTTAAAGAACTAAAAGTAGAACTACGGTGTGATCTAGCGATTCCACTACTGGGTCAGAGGAAAAGAAGTCAGTATATGAAAAAGACACTTGCGCACACATGTTTACAGCAGCACATTTTGCAATTGCGAAAACATGGAACCAGCCCAAATGCCCATCAACCAACAAGTGGATACGGAAAACGTAACATATATATATACATATATGTGCACCATGGAATACTACTAAGCCATAAAAGGGAACAAAATAATGGCATTTGCAGCAACCTGGATGGAACTGGAGACCATTATTCTAAGAGAAGTAACTCAGGAATGGAAAACCAAACATCACATGTTTTCACTTATAAGTGGGAGCTAAGCTATGAGGATGCAAAGGCATAAGAATGATACAATGGACTTTGGGGACTCAAGGAGGAAGGCTGGGAGGGGGTGAGGCATAAAAGACTACATATTGGGTACAGGGTACACTGCTCTGGTGAACTCCAAAATCACCACTAAAGAATTTTTCCATGCAACAAAACACCACTTGTTCCCCCAAAACTATTGAAATAATTTTTTTTTTTTTAAATAAAAGGTCCAGGCATGGTGGCTCGCAAGTGTAATCCCAGCACTTTGGGAGGCCGAGATGGGTGGATCACCTAAGGTCAGGAGTTGGAGACCAGCCTGGCCAACATGGCGAAACCCCACTAAAAAAAAATGCTAAATTAGCAGGGCATGGTGGTGCATGTCTGTAATCCTGGCTACTAGGGAGGCTGACGCAGGAGAATTGCCTGAGCCGCAGAGGCGGAGGCTGCAGTGAGCCGAGATCGTGCCACTGTAGTCCAGCCTGGGCAACAGAGTGAGATCCTGTCTCAAACAAACAAAAGAATTTCTGAGTTCCAGATGATTAGTGTGGTTTTTTCTTCCTTACCCTCACCCAATTCCTCTTGTTTCCTCCAAAACGTTTACCAAGTGACCCACTCAGTTTTAATTCATATGTGTATGATCTAATTTTGCTGTGGGGACTGGTATTTCAGTTAACCTCATGAGGTTATTTCCTGCATTCTGCTTTCATTATCTTGAAGGGGTATGAATTAAATCCTTTCCACACCCCATAGAGTAATTTCCTGCATCCTGTTAAGCTTCAGAAAGCAGTGCAGTTTAAAAAACAACCACTTCACCAGGCCATCCTGTCGAGTAGAGATCATATATGAGTTGGACAGAGGTAACTGCTAAGCCAGACAGTTGAAGAATTAAGAATGTTTATTAAATAATTTTATTCAAAAATAGGAAGGTTAAATAGAAACTTCATTTTGCGTTAACAGTATGAGAATGTCAGATTAATAATTTTTTAAATATACAACGGCATGAATATGTGTTCTGATTCTGATATTATTTAGAAGATTCTTCTTTACTTGATTTATACTCAAATCTGAAGGAGAAAGTAGAATTTCCTCTCAAAGACAAAAAATGATGTAAATATATAATTCAGAGCCACACATCATCAAGAAGCACAAATACTATTTTCCCATGTGCAGTCTATGGTGCTTTAGATAGATATGACATGATGGTAACTCATGAGAACCAAATTTCAAGAGTAAGAGGGGACTTAAAAGCACAGTATTTCTTGATGTAAAGTCAGGAGTCAGTAGCAGATGATGATTAAAGGATGATGTAAGTGTTTGGTAACTTGCCAGGCTGAAGCTAAGAGAATCTCCTACGCACGACTTGTTATTTTGTAGAGTGCAGTGATATATACCCTAATATATACCTTCTTACCTCCAGCTAAATTTTTATTACAAAAATGAAGATATTTTTCAGATAGACTTTTGAGATAAATACTTTCAGTATATAACTCATCTTGCCACAGTTTACAAACCTAGGAACTACAGTATCTACACTAAATGAATAAATCCAATTTAATGTTGTTAAAATGTGTTTCCAGTTTTCAAGGTAATTTACTATCCTAACACAAATGTGAAAAAATGCTCTTGAGCAAACCGCATACCCATGCCTTCAGAAACTTAACAGAACTTGATCTCAATTACAGTCCTATAGCTATAAGATAGGTCAGTCAATTCCATCAGTCTGGCTCATATTTCAAAATATAAATCACATCAGCTGAAATAATGCATTCAAGTAGCTGGCAAGTACTCTGTGTCCTTACATACTACTCTTCTAGGGTTAAACTGCAGACAATGATGTCACTAATATTTCACTATGAATTCATTTCAGAAGTCCAACTGATGTGCAAACTTCAAAGGATTCTGAAAAACTCATCCAAAGCAAAGTTCAATCATATTTGGCAACATTTTCATAAAATTTGACATTCAGCTGATTATTCAATAAACAAAAATACATTCTAACAGTTATAAAATTATGTCATTTGTACAAAGAACTGTTTGAGGTTTCTGAAAGTAGAAAAGATTACAGGGCTGGTTCGAAGGCAGTGAGTTATCTCAACTTATCAAACTCCTTGTTCTACTCTTTACCCCCTTCTCACTACTGCACCTGACTAGTCTAAAATAAAATAAAATAATAAAGATCACAGGTTTTGAAATAACTGAATGCATGTGTACTTGATTCAATGAAATGTCTTGTAAGATGGACAACATGGATCCTGTCCAATAAAAATTTATAACAAAAATAGGCAATGCTCATGGGGTCTGCTTCTTTTCTTTCTGAATACTGTATTCCCCATCTCTATCCCATGTGGATAGCCCCCAAAAGGCAACATATCTTCTTCTCTTTCAGAAACTTCAGCATCTTCATGAAGCATGAATGCTGAAGCACATACAACTTCAACTATCACCTCCATGTGAATGACTGAAAACTGGGTTTCTGCTTTGTCTTTCCTAATTTCCAGTCCATATTCAATAATCTGGTGGCCACTTTCACCCAGACATGCTGCTGTCATCTCAACTCAGCTTGTTCTAAAGACTTCAACTACTGCTGTCCTCCGCCATCCCATCCCCACCTTCAGAGCAATCAAGCTTTCTTCATGATATCTTTCACCTCTTCCATCTCCTTTTTAACTGCCAATGTGCCTGCTACAATGCAAACCCTTATTTTACCTTCATTTAACCCCAAATAATTCCAAGAGCATCTTGAGCCTTTCTATGTCTAGTACCATATATGTTTTTTCTCTTTCTCAACATGTTTTTAAAAAGTGAAGTTGTTGGATATCTGACTTTATTTTATGCTTGATATTTTAAAGTGTGCCCAAAGTAAAAAGTCCCCAAAGTCATTTGAACTATAGTATAAACCCAGTATTAAATATAAACTCCCCATAGAGAAATATACCTAGTAAATCATAATCAAATAAGCAAATTACCTCTATGAAAGATCTATACAAATTACAATATGTACAAAGCTGCCAAGTTTTATTTGCACAGATGACAATGGAAAACAAGTTATAAGTAATAAATAAAGAAATATTCTAATTTACTACAATAAAGATGTTATGACTGTAGCGGTAACTGTATTAATACAGCATCACTGAAACTAGAAAAAGAGTGAAAAACACTTACAGTCCCACCATCTTAACGTAAGTATTATAATCTCTTTGGATTTTTCCCTTTTTGTTTTCCATGCTCATATTTTTTGCTCGTTTTAAATCACAACTAAAAAGAAATTCAGTTGAAATTTCATTTACTTCATTTTCATATTGTTGAATATGTTGATTTCTTCCTATTATTCATTACTACAAATAAAGTTGCAATGAAGCTTTGCTTATTCTAACTTACCTCTTCAGGAGAGATTCCCAAAAATGGGATTAGTGGGCTTGGAGGTATAAACATTTTTATGACAACTAAAACCTCTTGCCAAAACCTTTCCAGAAAGATTGTTACTAATTTACAATGCCACAAAAGCATGCATGAGATCATCAGTTTCACCATGCCTTCATTAGCACTGAATATCACAATAAAAAGTGCTAATAGTTGGGAATTAGTAAGTAAGAGTAGTATTTTTTTTTGTCATTTTAATTTGAATTTCATGAATACTACCAATGATGAACAACCTTTTCAGTTTTTAAAATACTAGTTAGGTTTCTTTTTTGAATTGTGTATTTTGGCACAATTAAATGCCCATTACTAAATATTCCCCTATCTGTTGCTTGGATTTTATCTTACTTTTTTCCTCTGGAGAATGAGGAACACGTATTATCTCACGTAAAAAGACTAGGGGAAGAGTGGTCCCAGACTCAGCGGCTTCAGCAGCTCAACACTGAGGGCCACCAGCTTTTCACTTCATCAACCTTGGCATTTTGACCTGTCATCTTAAACTGACTTGTCTCATGATCTTAAGATGGGTGCTGAGTTCCAGCTGCCACATGCAGACAACAATGCCCAAAGACTCAAAGGCTACCTCTAGTTTGTGCATGAATGTGAGTGTTGAGTGTCTATAAATTTTCTCTCTGAATTTTGGAATAGTATAAATACCACAAAATGTACATTATTTTCTCTTATAATTTAAAAAGTGCCTTTATATTTGTTGTTATAGTTCCTTTATTATTATATCTAGTGTATTCTTTTATTTTCAAAACTGTTTTCTTGCTAATGTAACACATAAACAGAAAATGTACAAAACAAAAACATATAGGTTAAGGATTTATCATAAAGTGAAGATCCACGTAACCACCATTCAGATTAAGAATACTGCCAGACCCCCAGAAGTTTCCATAATTGGGCCCCCTAAAATATTCCCAGAGTCCCACCTACCCAAAGTAACCACTATTGTGAATTTTACAGTAATTTCTTGGTTTTTCTTTATGGCTCTGCCATCTATCTACACAAGCATCCCAAACACTATAGTTTTTTTGGCCTGCTTTTCAAACTTTATATAGTTAGAATCTTGAGTATGTATCTATCTTCTTTAATTCATAATGTTTGGTGACATTCATCCATGTTGAGAACTGCTGTGATTTCATTTTCACTGCAGTATAATATTCTTTTATATGAATGTACTCTCATATTTATCCATTCTACTGTTGACAGAGATCTGTACTATTTCTAGATAATGACTTTAACATAATGTTGTACACATTCTTTTACATATCTCTTGGTACTCGTGATGCACAAATGCATTTCTCTACAGTACGTAAGGATGAGTGAAAATGCTGGGTCACACAATACACGTATCTGCAGCTTAGGCAGATAATGCCAAATGGCTGCAACAACTTGTACTCCCACTACCAGTGTATGAGTTTGTGCTTTTTCATAGCTTTGTCAATATTTGGTATACCATCTATTTCATCTTAGCAATTCTGGTGGGTGTGCAGTGTTCTCTCTTTGTGGTTTAATTTTGCATTTCCATGACTACTGAGACTGAGCATTTCTTCACATTTATCAGACATTTCTTTTGTGAAGCGATGTGTTCTCATGCACATTTTCAAAAGTCGAGTTTTCTTTTTCTTACTGATTTGTAGGTATTCTTTAAAAAACCTCTCTATTGATTGTATACATACTATATATATTCTCCCATTCTGTCTTGCCTTTTTACTCTCTTTACAGTGCTTTTGATTCACAAAGTTTCCAATTTTAACACAAGCAAATCAGTCTTTCCATTAGACTTTATTTGGTTTCTTATTTAAGAAGTCTTTGCCTTTCCTGAGTTTGTTCAGTGCTTTAAAAGTCTCAAGGATGCCTCTTCTTTCAACAGTACATGGGCCTGAAGTATTCCAATTTTAGGGAAGCAGGCAGAAGATGCAATAAAAATTAAAATATGAACAAGGCAAATGGAAGACTCGTCTATAAACAAATTACGTATTTGAAAAGGACAATATTGGTAAAAATGATATGGTTTAAAGGTAACGCAAAACTATCTGGAACTGACCTATCACGAGTTTCTAAACTGGAGCTGATACAGTAAGTTATGACACATATACAGATAAAACGTATTTAAAACAAGTAGAATTTGCAATCCATGCTTATAATACAGAACAAACATTCCTTTCCAGTACACAACACAGACAAAAATTGAGCACATGCTGGCCTATAAAAAAGTATCAGCAAATTTCAGAGAACTTAATCATATAGAGGTAAGTTCTCTGGTAACAAAACAATCTGGCTAGAAAATAGTATCTCAAAGATAACTGGAAAATCTCCATGTATTTGAAATTAAGAAATATAATTCTAAATAACTTACAAGTTAGGTTAAAGAAAAAGATATAATGGAAATCAGAAAATATTTCGAATTGAATATTAGTGAAAACATTCCATTTTATTAGTCTTTTAAATAATCAGTATTTGTTTTGTTAATTGAATTTGTTTTTCTATTTCAGTATCAATACTTGTATTTTTATGACCACTGAAACATCTTGCCAAAACCTTTCCAGAAAGATTGTTACTGATTTACAATACCACAAAAGCACGTATGAGATCATCTGTTTCACCGTGCCTGAAACAGAAAATTTTCTATTTTCCATTTCAATGTTTGTATGTTTGTTATTTGGTTCTACCTACTTTAGGGTTAACTTGCTGTCCCTTTCTGACTTCCTGAGAAGGAGGTTTAGCTCACCATCTCCCAGTCTTCTGTTCATAAAGGGTTAAATTTCTCATAAAGCACAGCATTATCTGTATGCCACGTTGAGTTTTATAGGCCTTCCCAATTCGTGGCTTTTTTGTTGTTGTTAGTTTTGGAAAATTCTCAGTGATTATCTCTTCAAATACTGCTTCTGCCCAATTTTCTCTGACTTTGCTTCCTGGGACTTCAATTTAATGTATGCTAGTCCTTTTTATTGCATGCTCTGGGTCTTCTTTTTAATTTTCCATCCCTCTGTGTCTCCAAAATTCTGGATAATTTTCTTCTATCTTATCTTTTAGTTTCTTAATTCTTGTATTTGCTTTGTCCAATCTGTTTTTAAGCTCATCTGTTAAGTTCTTAACATTACGGGGTTTTTTTGTTCTAAAATTTCCATTTTTTTAATAAATTTCAGTTCTCCGCTAAAATTCTCAACCTTTTTTTTTTTTTAAATACCCTTGAACACAGTAAACACTGTTATATTAAAGTCAAAGTCTGTGCCTAGTAACTCCAAATTCTGGAGTTCCCAGGAGGCTGATTCCATTGTTTGTTTATTTCTGCAAGTTTTCATTTGCTTTATTTGTGTGTGTGCCTAGTTCAGCTTATGTGCCAAGTTAGAAATAATAAGGTCTGAGATGGTGTTTTATTTTATTTATTTATTTATTTATTTATTTATTTATTTATTTATTTATTTTTGAGACAGAGTTTTGCTCTTGTCGCACAGGCTGGAGTGCAGTGGCATGATCTCGGCTCACTGCAACCTCCGCCTCCTAGGATCAAGTGATGCTCCTGCCTCAGCCTCCTGAGTAGCTGGGATTACAGGCACTTGCTACCACATCCGGCTAATTTTTGTATTTTTAGTAGAGATGAGGTTTCGCCATGTGGGCCAGGCTTATTTTATTCTTCCAGAGACTATTTGCTTTTCCGGGCATTCTGGAACCCCTAAATCTAATTTCTAATCACTACGATCTAATTTTAACAAACTTTTGGGAGGTCAAGGCAGGCAGATCACCAGGTCAGGAGATTGAGACCATCCTGGCTAACACAGTGAAACTCCGTCTCTACTAAAAATACAAAAAAATTAGCCCGGCGTGGTGGCGGGCACCTGTAGTCCCAGCTACTCAGGAGGCTGAGGCAGGAGAATGGTGTGAACCCGGGAGGCGAAGCTTGCAGTGAGCGGAGATGGCGCCACTGCACTCCAGCCTGGGCAACAAGAGCGAGACTCCGTCTCAAAAAAAAAAAAACAACAACAAAAAAAACAAACTGTATGATGCATCTGTAAGATGTCACTACTGAGAAGAACTGTTTATCTCTGGTTTACTTTACTTCTAGAGTCCAGCCTTTTGGGGTGTCAACCCAATGTGAGAGAAGCATGTTAGGCTCTCACAATTCTTGGTGGGCCCTGAACTTATTATTTTGTTGGGGGAATCAAAAAAAAAAAGGGACACAAAAACAGTATGTAGGCATACAAACAACTGAAATAAGAGCTGAAAAAAAACCATAAATATTTGGAAATACACATACAAGAGTAGCAGCCCTAGTGTTTAACTGGTACAACCTTTATGTATTTTCCCACATTTAATTGTTTTCTGTTAAGTAAGACTCCACAATAGGTCTTATCTGTTTAATTCCATTAAAATATTTAATACTGTGGCAGATATAATTAGGCATTTATTCCTACTTTGTCATTAAATATTTTGTAACTTGTCTTAATATCTTTATTGATGTTTGTTTATTTCTTCCTCATCATTTTTAGTAAGTCATTCAATCATCTCCATAATTTTTTTTTTTTTTGAGAAGGAGTCTCACTCTATCGCCCAGGCTGGAGTGCAGTGATGCGATCTCAGCTCACTGCAACCACCGCCTCCCGGGTTCAAGCAATTCTCCTCCCTCGGCCTCCCGAATAGCTGGGACTACAGGTGCACATTGCCACGCCCAGCTGAATTTTTTTGTATTTTAGTAGAGACAGGGTTTCACGGTGTTGCCCAGGCTGGTCACAAACTCTTCAGCTCAGGCAATCTGCCCACCTCGTCCTCCCAAAGTGCTGGGATTACAGGTGTGAGCCACCACACCCGGCCAAGACAAATATCTTAATTATCTTTCTATCTGTAGAAGCAGATAGACCCACCATTTCTTTTCATTCTAATCTCTCTGAAAACATTTCATGCTATTGTAAGATAGAGTAGTTTGGTAACAGTCTAACTTTGGTAAGCAGGGAAGTTAGAGAGTCTCCCCTTAAGAAATTATCTTGATGTATTAGTGAAAGCACCCTTCAGAAGGAAATTTCCCAGAAAGCTTTATTTCAGGAACAACACTCCTTTAATCTCATATAGGATAGATACCTACAAAACAAAAGAGTAGGAATTCACTCACCCACTGGACTGCTTCCAGCTCCATTTGGCACTGCGAGGTCTGTAGTGCTCAACATCCCACCTAACAACGTTATGGAGAGAAGACAGAGGGCAGAGAATGAATATGAATTAGCTCTCTCTACCTAACTGAATGTGAACTGAATAGAGGTAACTCTCACTCTAATCCTGAAAAGACACAAAAATAAAAACTAGCTCAGTCTGAAGTTGGCATTAATATGTAATCTGATGTAGTTATTATATCTCATATATATGAGTCTATCTTTCAAGCTTGATGTCGCCTTCAATACCAAATAGTGGTATTGCATCAATACCAAAATAGTACATACTGATAAAAATGGGGGCAGTGTGTAAGGAGTATGATTAAATCACTAAATTAAATCTAGGACTTAAGGGAGAGGAGAGACTGCATTTCGTAGACTAATACAATAAATGTAACATAAATTCTGCTGAATTAATGAAGTAATTCAGGCAGGAGGAGATGTAAAAGATACTCTAACTCCAATCAGGTAGTCTATCACCTATATTTCTAACATGAATGGCTCACACTCTACTTTAAATCCTTGCTTCTGATATCTAACTAAATTTTCTGCCTGTCAAAGTATGGCTTTCCCATGAGAAGGAAAGCATATAAATGGCAGGTTCTCAGTACTGTTCTACTTTGCATGACACAATGCTACACCCACAATTAATTTTCAAAAAAATACTTTAAAATGAGGCCAATTATGTAGCAGTGATTCTTGCTCATCAAAGCAATAAAAGTAAGAATAGCAAAATAAGAAACTGCTTATGTTAGCAATGAATTTTTTCACCCTCTTTATTAAAGAACCAGCATAATAGGTATCACTACATACCTGCATTGCCAGTACTTGGTGGTCTCTGAGGAGCTCCAGGAGACACATTTCTATGTAATGTGGTTTGAGGTGGAGAGAGCATGCTTGAATCTGTTAACGTTGAGCTGGCTGCCAAAGATGGGGACACCAGTGAACTCCCTGGGTTAGTGTAGGACAAAGCATTGGGGCTGGTCACTGGAACTGTGACAGACATTGAAAAGTTCTGAGGTGGCAGACCAGGCTGTAAATAAAGAAAAAGAAGGAAAAAACTGTTGGTTTCGTATTCATCTACAAAGCAACTTTTGAACTTTAATTTGGCAAGGTAACTCAAGTTACTAAAAGTAGAGGATAGGGATAGGTTCTTAACCAATTTACAGATTAAAGCTATTTTCTTTAGAATTATGTTTGAACATGAATATGACTGACATAAGCCTTTTCAATTTCAACTTTATATATTAATATATACTAATGTCTATATTCTATATTTCAAATATTCATAAAGACAAATTTAAGAGGATAAACCTGATAATCAAGTAGTGTTGTGATATTTAGACATTACAAAATATATCACTGTCACCAAGTAAGCATAAATTGGCACTTCAATGTAAACCTTAATAACATTACATTTCTACTGAGAGATCCCAAATATAACGGAAGGAGAAAAGTGTGTACACATATTATTAACTTAATATGTCAAATCTGATAAATCATAAATATTCCCCATTCTGATTTAATTGACTAACTTTCTAAAGGGCAAAACTAAGAAAAAAAAAGTAATTATATACATAACAATGCAATTTGAGTTTAATGAAAATGCAAAGAAATCTAATCTAAACAACAAAATTAACTACTAACCAAGCCAGTAATAAAAGTAATAAAGTTTTTGGTATCTTCTTTAAATTGTATAAAGATTAAATTACAAATATTATAAATGCTAACCTTCCCTCCCTCCAAATTCTTCCATATCCCCTTTTTTCTATTTTCTATTTTCATCTTGCATTTCCTCCACACACCATTTACAAAATGCTTGTTAACCACGATAAATATATGTTGCTCTTTACAATTTAAAGTGGGAGAGAATAAAACAACTTTATTCTGCCCTCATTTTAAAAGACTAACATACAAAAATAAGGTAACACTGCTAATTCAAAGTTGGAAGAATATATTTTATTGTACTTTATTCAATAGTTTATTTCATGTAGAAAAATTATACATCAACAAATATAAAAACAGTGGGTATATGACAATTTTTTTCAAAAGTAAAACACTTTTATTTGTGCGATATCTTTGCAGCTTTAACATTAACTGCAAGGTCAGCAACATCCCTTTATTTGCTACTGTATTGTTTTTAAGAATAATAATGGTATTTGCCCAAAAGTAACTCCTTAAGGCTATTTTTTTGTGAGCTGGCTTCTTATACAGGTTGAGCATCCCTAATCTGAAAATCCAAAATCCAAAACTTTCTGAGCACCAACATGATGCCATAGAGAATTCCAAACCTGACGTGTGGAAATGCAGGCATACAATACACAGTTTATTCAGTGTCTCCAAGGGGAAAAGGACCGTTCCAGTCTCCCATCAGCTTCAATATATCTTTTCTGTGCACACCCAGATTCCCTCACGCAAGCACATCCACAAAGGGTAATAAAATGGCACATGTGTAGGCTACACATGCTAACAGCAGGTTCCCCATGATGCTCCACATGGAGCCAAGACCTATGACATGGGGAGCTGAGACAGGGACATCTTTGCTTTCTGATGGTTCCATGTACACAAACCTTGTTTCATGTACAAAATTATGAAAAATATTGCATAAAACTTCCTTCAGTCCATGAGTATGTAAGGTATGTATGAAACATTAATAAATTTAATGTTTAGACTTGGGTCCCATCCCCAAGATACTATACATATGCAAATATTCCAAATTTTGAAAAAAATCCCAAATCTGAAACACTTCCTAGTCCCAAGCATTTCCAATAAGGGATACCCAACCTGTAATACAGGACTACTCTGAAGAAATGATCCATCATGCATACTTTAGGGCACAGTTTTGAAAGAATTAACTCTGATGATAAAATAAATATCAGCATTGAAATTAATTTGTTCAAGGGCGGCTGACCTACATATACAGAATTAGGAAATTAGATCCAGAATAACTGTTTTAAGTAGCTCTTGCCAATGGAGCTTCCAGTGAGAATTCTTTGAAGAACTATCAAGTCTAGGAGCATGAGCTCAAAGAAAAATACTCTTTCACTATGGTTAGATGAATGAGTATACAGAAACTGTAAAGTCACTATTTGTTTTGCAATCAGTTTAAGAACATTGTTGCCCTAAATTAAAATTAAGCCAAGCTGCTCTTCCTTAGTATCTACAGCATAAGAAAAGAACAAAAGTCTGGTGGTATTGTTGCTAAGTCATTTGGGGACATTTACAAACTGCAAAGCAGTAAGCTTAGCTCTGCTGTTATAGCAACTATACAAAATAATTGAAGATAATTTAGGAAAAAAACAAGTTTCGCAACAAACCTAACTACCTTACATTTTGCTTTCTCAAGATCTATTTAAGAACATATATGTTTTTAAGTCATGGGAGTAGAGGGAAAGTTTTATACATACTCTATACTATAAATCATAGAATTTTAGAGCTGGAAGATACCTTAAAAATCATGAGAGCCAACTCACTATAGATGGAGAAAGAATTCAAGATGTTTAGGTGCCCTATCCAAAGGTATTGGGGTAAGAAGTAGCAAAGTCTGGATCGGCATGTTTTCTCTTCACTTCTACATTTAAGATACTGAACATGTATAAGATTGCAGCAATTTTATTTTGAAGTTTTATAAAAAATACTAATAAAATGCATTTCTTCCCTTCTACTTATTGTTGTCATCACCCACTATAAAAATAAGCAACAAGATGTTTGGTCAATCTCTTCATGCACAAGATAAAAACACAAACCATACTTTAGTACTCACTGCGATTTTATGATTCCGCATCATATTATCAAATTCCTCATTAATTTTTTTATATTTTTCTTCTGTATGTGGAGTTAGCACATATGAAGTATCAGGGTCTGGGCTGTCGCACCCTCTGTGTTCCTTCTTGTTCAGAGCCTAAATAATGAAGTTAACAAAAAGGATCAACAAATAAAAAGTAGAGGTAAAGTAAAAGTACTTACAGGGCCTCGTTTGAAAATAAAATCACTATCTTCATTTAGTTTGCTGAATCTGTCCTCCGAGAGTGGACTGTGCTCAAAGTAATCGTCAGCATCAGGGCTCTCACAACCATTAAGGCCTTTCTTTCTTAAAGTCTGAAATACAATTGGAAAATTCACACACAAATAATGCTAACTTGCCATGAGTTTTTCTGTAAAATTTATTAAGAGAGCACAGACGGAATGAACTGAATTATACAAGAGCCACTGAAACGGTTTCTAAATGATCACAAATGTACTTACTTCTTCAAATAAGATAAACATTAAATATAAGTAAAATTAATTCTCCCATTGTATGTTAAGAGAAAAGGAATATTTGTTTGGATTCTTCCTTTCTAAACTTCTCAAAATACTAAATGACTCACTGCTCTCACAGTTAAAACTCAAATCTGATTAAAGCCTGATCAATTTATCTGATATAACCAATGCATGAAAGAACTAAAATAGAAATCTATAAAAATGATGCTTTGAGAAGTTATCGTACCTTTATAAATTGAACATTTCAGCAACTTCACGTATTCTTCCTTTCTGCCTATCGGAGTTTTTATCCTACTCAACAGAAAGAATCAGCACAATATCCCAATAATTTCATTCCTATTATTCACTTTCCTGTATAACTTTGAAATACAACAAACTTGATAATTATTTATGTCTGCAATGACTCCTATGTAGAATGTACAAATTATCAGTGACTTTACATATTTTTAAAATTTGCACTCAAAAGTTATTCACAGTGTATTTAATGGTTTGATTTAATCCACTGATTTGACTTTCTGGAGAACTGTCTATTCTTTTTTTTTTTTCTTTTTTGAGACGGAGTCTCGTTCTGTCGCCCAGGATGGAGTGCAGTGGCACGATGTTGGCTCACTGCAAGCTCTGCCTCCTGGGTTCATGCCATTCTCCTGCCTCAGCCTCCCGAGTAGCTGGGACTACAGGCGCCCGCCACCACGCCCGGCTAATTTTTTTTGTATTTTTAGTAGAGACGGGGTTTCACCATGTTAGCCAGGATGGTCTTGATCTCCTGACCTCGTGATCCACCCGCCTCGGCCTCCCAAACTGCTGGGATTACAGGCGTGAACCACTGTGCCCAGCCCTTTCTGGAGAATATTCTTGAGTGCCATTAAAATATCTCCTGGATTATACTGACTTTTTTTTTCTTAGTATAATGCAAAAAAGTTGGTTTTCTGATTTTTATTTTTAACTTAAATTCATCATGAAATAACTTGTCCAGTACTTAAAAGGATAAATTAAAAACCAAGAGCTTGAAGATATATGGAATACTCCTTTACTTTCAGAATGTCTTATTTCTTTCTTTCTTCTTTTTTAAAAAATCCTGGTGGGTCTTATTTTAAAGTAGAGTTACAGGGTTCAACACTGAAATGGCTGAGACTTCTTGATTTTCTGACCAACTGCAGAGAAGGATTAGGAAGTTAAAATTTCTAAGTAAGCCTAACTAACAGAGCTTAATTAGGAAACAAAGCTTGATCACTGAACTAGTCCCAGAGAAGTTCATCAATAAACGATTAAATTAGATCTAAGGATATTTTTGATTATTTCATAGCAGATCTTAGTATCCTTTAAAATACGATTAGCAATAATTATGGATGTTTATTTTACTCCTTTTTTCTTGAATGAAGTAGAACATAAGCACAGTACATTAAGATTCAAGAATTTTTTTGTTTCTCCAAAGTCAAATTATTTTTAAAAGTCACTTTATTCAATTTGATTTTTAAACATTTTTCATGCAGAATCATAAACAATCAGTACAGATACGTTAGCTTATTAAATTACTTGGCATGTGCATATAGCAAACACGACATCTATTTCTCCAACATTTTCTCCATGGCACTAGGCTCTATGAGCCTAAGTAATCACATGGACTTTTATGTGTGCTTGGCCATAAAAGGTCCTGTTGTTGGGAGCACTAAAGGATAAAGGCATTTATCCTCCCCCAACCATGGTAGCAAGTTTACTTGCCAAATCTTTCCAAGTAGCTATGAGCAGTGAAAATGTAGACACTCAGAACACTGGAACACACTGAACTCTTAAAACCTACACAGCACTAGAAACAGAACAAATATAGTAGGTGCCTACACACAGATCTTATCATAAAGTTGTTGACTTATTCTAGTCCTAAATCTCTGATATTTCCCCTCAATTGTCATCTATTTTAAGACTAGTTAATTAGTCTTGCTCTTCTTAGTAAGCTGTAATGCTTATCACTGAAATTTTCACAAATGGCAATCACCAAGTATATATCTCTTTGACCACATTTTAATTGCCAGAGAAAAAAGAAGGCAGCTTTTGTTCAACAATTACATGCAATTTTTATTCTACAAGAGTAGGGTTAACTCTACTTGTATTTATGAGGAAGGAAAGTGCTCTGGTATCTCCAGCTCTGCAAGCCTTCACTTCAGATGGGGTTTCTGTCACCATGAGAGAATTTAAGAGGCTCTATCAGCTTTGTAGATAATAAGCTAATGTACCTCTGTTTGATAGGCAACTTGTGTCTCCTTATCACTAAACCATGAAGAGTTGTTTTGAGGACCCAACTACCATAAAAAGACTTTTTCTGTCTTCACATTACCAAATAGCACAACAGTAGAAGTTTCTCCTGTGCCACTGGTATTAACAAGTGGAATGCCGTAATCTATTAAGAAGGCCAGGCAAGGTACATACGATCCTGGCCAGCTTCAGTTTTCTCACACACAAGGTAGCCACAATAAAGACACTTGCTCAATGAGGAAAACACAGTGTGAAAGGTCACCACTATGAGAGATCTGCTTATTCCTCATAAAGAAAAAGTAGAAAAATGCATCAGGAGTGCTAGCACTGAGTACTCTCTATAGCTATTACTAGTCATTATAATCCATTCTAAAGTAAATAAAACTTCAAAGATATTTTACTCCTTGTAAATAACGTGATTGAGTTTTTCAATGCCATTCCGACAAACTTAAGGAGAAAACTCAATTGTGCCAAAATAATTTCAAATTTCAATGGTGTGTACCCATTTAAGTTGACTTATCCTAGTTGCTTTTCTTAAAGAAATGTCTTCTAAAACATACGTTACAGGCTGCTATAAAGATCAATATTAATGAGTAATTATTAATCAATTTAAGCCGATGATACACCCTGTTCTGTACATGTTCCAAACTAATTTAAAGGTCCCAATTGGCAATATTACTTAAATAAAATCCTAAAATTAACACACCTATATTTTTCATCAGTACACGTCTATAGAAGACAGTAATTTTATTTTTGGAGGGTCAGTTAAGCACTTGTTAGAAACAATCATTTTTCTATTTATGTCACAACAAAGTTAAATTCCATTATTATTTTAACAGTTTTTTTTGACTTGGGCCAATTCAGGTACTTTCTGCACATTGTCATTTATGGTACAAAATGCAGGATTTAAGTAATAAACTTAGCTAATATTTACCTTTCAACGCTAGTTATGTAAGGATAGTGAAATATTTTTAAATGAAACCCAAAAAACTAAATATCTCTTAAAACTCTGTATTGTTTAGAGCACACTCCAAGTTATCTGATTCTATGGGGTTTGTACCTTGGTTTCTGAGCTATTTTCCAACTCTGTAAACAGAAGATAATGTGTAGAAAAGTGAGAGTAATGCAAATAATTTGTGTTTGTAGATGTGCAAACAAATCCCACCTGCTGGAAGTTCAACTGACTTCCTCTCTCCACTGTGGAAGAGCCAGTTTTTGTATTTATGAAGCAAATACATTTGGCCTTCTTGGTGGGCTTATATATTTGTCTGATCTTTGAATTTACAAAGGCAACTTTTTTTTCAGGCTCCCTCACAAATTAATTACTTAAAATTTTTGACTCATGTTCACTTGATATAATCACCTTTATAAAAAACTATGTTACGGCCGGGCACGGTGGCTCACGCCTGTAATCCCAGCACTTTGGGAGGCCGAGGCAGGCGGATCACGAGGTCAGGAGATTGAGACCATCCTGGCTAACATGGTGAAACCCTGTCTCTACTAAAAATACAAAAACAAAGTTAGCTGGGCGTGGTGGCGGGCACCTGTAGTCCCAGCTACTCGGGAGGCTGAGGCAGGAGAATGGCATAAACTCGGGAGGCGGAGCTTGCAGTGAGCTGAGATCGTGCCACTGCACTCCAGCCTGGGCGACAGAGCAAGACTCTGTCTCAAATAAATAAATACACAAATAAAAACCAAAAACCAAAAAACAAAACTATTTTACCACTTACGAGTGTGAAACCACCCAACTCATTGATTTCAGATCTAAACTCAGGAAGAGATTCCTAGTAACCCTCGATAGAACTTATTATTGGAGCAAGTATTGGTTTTTAAAAGGAAGAAGTAGTATGCTGTTCTTTAAAATTTTCTAAAAATATTTGATTAATCTGTATTCATTTGTTATAATACCAAGTATCAATGAAATATGACAAGACAGGGCCTGTGGCCTTTCAATACTCATCTTCAAAATCTTCTTGTGGTAATTCATAAATTGTTATTTATATTGCAGCATTAAGAATGTTAACTATCTAAAACAGCAAATCCCACAATCTTCCTTTCTGTCGGAAGCTATTAAGATCTAAAATGAAATTCAAGCTGGTGGAGGAAGAGAGGAGGGCATACTGCCTAAAAATATTTCTAGGGAAAAGGAATCCCTACACCATATCCACACTATTTCTGTGTTGTAAATGCCCAAATCAAACTTAAAAGAGAAGGTTTTGCTTTGTTGTCTAGCATTAATTAAACCAGTTTTACCTAAAAGAAGAGGAACTTTAAAAGCCTTCCTTTTTTTCTTTGCTGATCTTTTTATTATTATTATTATTATTATTATTATTATTATTATTATACTTTAAGTTCTGGGATACATGTGCAGAACGTGCAGGTTTGTTACATAGGTATACATGTGCCATGGTGGCTTGCTGCACCTATCAACCTGTCATCTACATTACGTACTTCTACCACTATCCCTAGACTAGCCCCCCACTCCCTGACAAGCCCCAGTGTGTGATGTTCCGCTCCGTGTCCATGTGTTGTCATTGTTCAACTCCCACTTATGAGTGAGAACGTGCGGTGTTTAGTTTTCTGTTTTTGTGTTAGTTTGCTGAGAATGATGGTTTCCAGTGTCAACCATGTCCTTGCAAAGGACATGAACTCATTCTTTTTTTATGGCTGCATAGTATTCCATGGTGTATATGTGCCACATTTTCTTTATCCAGTCTATCACTGATGGGCATTTGGGTTGATTCCAAGTCTTTGCTATTGTGAACAGTGCCGCAGTAAACATATGTGTGCATGTGTCTTTACAGTAGAATGATTTATAACCCTTTGGGTATATATTCAGTAATGGCATTACTGGGTCAAATGGTATTTCTAGTTCTAGATCCTTGAGGAATCACCACACTGTCTTCCACCATGGTTGAACTAATTTACACTCCCACCAGCAGTATAAAAGTGTTCGCATTTCTCCACATCCTCTCTAGCACCTGTTGTTTCCTGACTTTTTAATGATCACCATTCTAACTGGCGTGAGATGGTATCTCATGATGGTTTTGATTTGCATTTCTCTAATGACCAGTGATGATGAGCTTTTTTTCATATGTTTGTTGGCTGCATAAATGTCTTCTTTTGAGCAGTGTCTGTTCATATCCTTCACCCACTTTTTGATGGCTTTTTTTTTTTTTTTTTTTGTAAATTTAAGTTCTTTGTAGATTCTGGATATTAACCCTTTGTCAGATGGATAGATCGCAAAAATTTTCTCCCATTCTGTAGGCTGCCTGTTCATTCTGATGATAAAGTTTCTTTTGCTGTGCAGAAGCTCTTTAGTTTAATCAGATCCTATTTATCTATTTTGGCTTTTGTTGCCATTGTTTTTGATGTTTTAGTCATGAAATCTTTGCCCATGCCTATGTCCTGAATGGTACTGCTTAGATTTTCTTCTAGAGTTTTTATGGCTTTAGGTCTTACATTTAAATCTTTAACCCATCTTAATTTTTGTATAAGGTGTAAGGAAGGGATCCAGTTTCAGCTTTCTGCATATGGCTGGCTCGTTTTCCCAACACCATTTATTAAGTAGGGAATCCTTTCCCCATTGCTTGTTTTTCTTTCTATCTACTGCTGACCAAACACTCCAGTAGTAGGAAGGCTCTTGAGTTTAAAATTTCCATACCAATTTAAGGAAAAACAATGAAAGCCTGAAACTTAGTGAGTGCCCTGGCTAGAACCTCCATTTAGGTTAGTTATATCCACTTCCGTTTCTTTGATGAGGCTATTTTACAACACTGCAGAGATGGACATTAGTTAACTTATAGAAAACCTGTAGTAGCTGCAAATAATTCTTGTTTCCAGAAATTGTTTCCTGTGGAATACCATTGATTGTCACCCTGTGGATACTGGCCACTTTTGTTTCTATTTATAAATTTACTTCTGCATTCTTTAACTATAAATGTGTTATATTTTTGAGTTCTTCTCTGTTTATGATCTTATTGTTCCCTCATTCATTAATGACTCAAATAAAATCTCTAATATGTTCATTTTATAATTTTATGATAGTAATGTTTATGCCTTCATCCAAATCTAATCTGCAACTTGGAAGACTTATAATCCCAACTGCCTGCTGCACTTTCATTTGGATATTTTACTAACATTTCTATTTCAACTTAACTGGCATAGAATTCATTATCTTTTATTAAACTGGTCTCTCCTTTGGACTTACCAACCTAGTCAACCTTATTCCCTTTGTTCTCTCTCTACATTCGCATGGAATACCAAATTTTGTATATTATTTCCATTTCTACTGTCCCCATACTCACTCAAGCCTGCAGTATCTTATGTCTAGACTCTTATATCTTTTTTCCACTTTTCTCTCTCTCCATTCTATCTGTTCCATAAATTGTTACCAATTCAGTTCCCCTCAATACCATTTTGAATTTCTCACCTGTTTTAAATCAATTCATTTCTACATGAAGATTGTCAGTTGTGCTTGCAAGGAGAGTTATTTTGCAAACCAGCCTTGGTGGCAGAGATGAGACACCATGGAGCCCTTAATACGGAGTTCCTGGTGTCCGGCCTTCAGGAAGCCAGCTACTCCTGCCTCCTGCCTTTGAGTGCTATCTGTCTGCATTCTTTCAACAAATTCTTTCTTTAGTTGGAGCTACTTTAAATGGGTTTCTATCCCTTATAATCAAAGAAGCATGAGGAAGAAAACTGTTAGTGATCCTTTAGGTAACACATTATTAGTCTCTTTATCCAAGTCACATATTTCTCAGAATAAGTCTGGCTAGTACCTCTACAACATAGAATCCAGAAAGAGTCTCAAACCTAGAAGTGATGATTAATTACTGTTGTTGGTCAAAGATAACTGATTGTAACAATGGTATCTACCCCAACAAAAATCTTTAAAGTCATACGTCCTATCATTCTACTTATAGAGTACTGACAACCTTACCTTTCAAATTCAAGGAAACATTTACAGAATTCTGGGTATATGTTACCACTTGGCTGACCCTGTACATCTGCCTCTCATTTTCTGGTTTATATACTAAACCTCCTGGTGAAACTAGAGATGGAAAGGATTAAGGGAAGAGGTGAAGAGAGAAAGAAAAAAGATACTTGAGAGGACAAAAACAATACTGTATAAACTTTTTTTTAAGTATGTTGAGGTTTTCTTTTACATAATAAATTTACAAAAATTTATTTCAAAATGAATTACTAATTAGGCAGGGCAACTCATTTAAAATGCGTTTCTTTTAGCTTATGCTCTTTCCTGTTAAATACTCAGCAAGAAATTATATATTTAAAATTTTAGCCACATTTTCCATGGAAATGTTATACATATATAAAAAATAGTTAAATATAAACTTTTATACATAAAATATAAAAAGTTTTATATACATAAAAACTTCCATGGAAAATAAGCTTGTCTAAAATTTTAAATATATATATATGTGATTCTATTTGTTTGGAATGGAATTTGACGATTATAAAGCTGAGCATATGTTAAAAGTGTTTTCAGTTCTTGGTAGTCAGGAGTTAAAAGTGCAGTCCATTTCCGTATATAATGTGTGCATATATATACGTGCACAAATGCATATTACTATAATCTTTGGCATCTGTTTACAGAGTAAATAAATCAGGATTATCTTTCTAAATATGTTTAAATAAATATTTAAAGCATATGGGCTCTTAAATAAGAACTTATAAATATGCCAAGGGACTTGCATTTTCTGGAATCTTGACATATGACACTAAATTTTGGATCGAAGAGCCTATACTGCTGGAGTATCTGCTGGAGCCCATGCCTGCACTTTTAACTCCTGCCTACCAAGAACTGAAAAAAAAATTTAACATACGCTCAACTTTATTATTGCCAAATTCCATTCCAAGCTAATAGAATCATAGCACTTACAAGTGAAACTATGGAATTAAAACTACTCAAAAGGTATAAATGCATGGTTTGTAAATGCATGAGGAGTTAACTGATTTAAATCAATTAAATAAACCCACAAAAAATTTGACCACCCACCTTAAATCTCATTGCTGTGACACAGCTGAGCAGTACGTGCTCCATAAACACCGGCTGAGTAGTCAGTAAATCTAGCGTAAGTATAAGCAAGTGCTTGTAAAATAAAGAAATCATGGCTTGGGCCGGGCGCGGTGGCTCATGCCTGTAATCCTAGCACTTTGGGAGGCCGAGACGGGCAGATCACTTTAGGTCAGGAGTTTGAAACCAGCCTGGCCAACATGGTGAAACCCTGTCTCTACTCCAAATACAAAAAAATTAGCTGGGCGTAGTGGCAGACACCTGTAATCCCAGGTACTCAGGAGGATGAGGCAGGAGAATCGCTTTAACCCCAGGAGGTGGAGGTTGCAGTGAGCTGAGATCGTGCCATTGCACTCCAGCCTGGGCGACAGAATAAGACTCTGTCTCAAAAAAAAAAAAAAAGAGGAAAAAAGAAATCATGTCTTAAGTTTCAGGAAATTGAAACTATATTATTGCGATATTTTAAAAATGAGAAAAGTTGTCTTTCCTCATTGTAAATAATTATTTCCAATTTTGAAACATATACTATTCTTTCTAGCTACCTGACAACACATAAAAACAATTTTTAAAAATTGTGAAATATGTAAGGTATGTACAAGTTTATATAAAATTCAACAAATAATTATAAAGTGAACATTAGTCATTTCAATCAAGTCAAAAAAATAGACCAAGGCCAGAACCCTCCCTATCTCCCTTCATCCCATAACCCTCTCCTCCCACCTTTACAGGTAATACCATCCTAACTCTGTGATGACAATTATCTGGATTTTCTTTATACGTTTACCACATATATACATATCCCTAAAAATATAATTTAGCTATGCCTATTTGTGAATGATATGTAAATGGAACCACACACAGTATACTATTCAGTATTAACACTGTTGATGAGATTCCGCCATAGAGCTACACAGAGTTATAGCTGGCTCATTTTCACTAAATATTGTATTACATGGCTTGAAAAAAAAAACTTTATCCATTCTACAACAGACAGACATTGGAGTGGCTTCAATCTTTTGAATCTATAAAAATGCTGCTGTGGACATTTCTGTAGATAGTCTACTGCATAATGTGCACACATTTCTCTTGGGTATGTGTTGTTAGGAATAGAAGTATTAGTTCATAAAACATGTGGATCTTCAGTTATACTAGATAATGCCAAACTGTCTTTTAAAGTAATTGTATCAATGTGCATTCCTACCTGTGGGATTTAATTTGCAATCCAACTACTAATGAAATGAAGCACGTTTCATATCTATTGGCCACATGGATGTTCTCTTTTGTGAGGCACCTATTCAAGTACTTTGCTAAGTTTTCTACTGCCTGTTGATAATTGTTTTACAGTAGTTCTTTTAATTATTTATTTTTATATTAATTATTTTATAAGTAGTCAATGTAAGCCCTTGGCTAATTTTATACATTGTAAAAATATCTTCCCATTATGTAGCATTAAAAAAAAAAAACGCTTATCTTTGGATGCAGAGTTCTTAAACGGAGTCAAATTTATCAGTTTTTTCCTTTCCAGTTATCCATATGATAGTGATTTTTATGTCTTATATAAGAAATCCTTTCCAAAATTATGAAGATATTCTCCTATATTATCCTGTAAATAGCTTTATAATTTTGCCTTTTACATTTAGGTCTATAAGCATCCTGGAGGTAATTTTGTATAAAATCTGAGGTAAGTCCAATTTCACGAGTTTTCTATATGGATACCCAATTGTCCCTATACCACTGCTTAAGGAGTTTGTTCTGCCACTCTATCATATATTAAGTATCTAAATATGCATGGTTCTGTTTCTGAGCTATTATTCCATTGGTATGTTTGGCATTTGGTATTTGTGCCACTGCCACTGTATGTTAATTATTATAGCTTTAAAATTAGTCTCAATATATTGTAGTGCAAACCCTCTCACCTTGTTCTTCTTCAGTGTCTTCTCCTGCTCTATTTTCTCTGTGAACTTTAGAATCAGTTGTTGAAATTCTTTCAAAAAGTATTTCTTGGGATTCTGATTGATATTTCATCAACTCTACAGAGATTATCTTATGTGGCACAGATATATATAATTTGAGACTTCTGATCTATGAATATGGTATAACTCTACTAGGATACACTCAACTTAGTCATAATATATTATCTCTTCTACATATCACTAGATTTAATCTCTGTATTAGTATAAGTAATGCTAGATGCTTTAATAAATCCATAAATCTCAGTGGCTTAACACAATGAAAGTTTATTTCTTTCTTATTCATACAAAGCCCAAGAAGGATGTTTCTTATTCTCAGTGAGCCCTGTGTGAGATTCAGAGCCCAAAGACATTTACCTTATGGTTCCACATATAGGACCTCAGGGTTCCCATTCTTAGCACATGGGACGCCAAACAGGGAAGAAAGAGTATGAAGATTATGTGGGAAGTATCTTACTGGTCACACCTGTAAGCAGCCTGCATCATTTTCACTCACATCTCCTTGGTCAGAGGTCAGTCACATGGCCACTCCTAAACACAAGGGAGGCTAATACAGAGTCTAGTTTTGTGCCCAAACAGTAGAGAAAATGGGTCATTCTGAAAATAAAAATGTCTCCCAGGCGGAGGTCGGGGTGAGCCGAGATCACGCCACTGCACTCCAGCCTGGGCAACAAGAGCGAAACTCCATCTCAAAAACAAACAAACAAACAAAAAAGTATCCCATAACACAGATGTGAACACGAAGTAGACTAATATTTTGCTGAAGACTTTCACATTTATGTTCAGTGAGACTGGCTTCTGATTATTATCTTTGCAACTCTCCTAGCTGGTTTTGCTATCAAAGTTAGGCTAATTTTAGATAACGAGGAAAGGAAAGCTCTTTGTTTTTACTATTCTTTGGAAGGGTTTGTGAAATACTGGAATTACTTCCTTCTTAAAAATTTGCTAGTATTTTCTTATGCAGCCATCTGGACTTGTAGTTTTGTGGAAAACTTGACAAGATTATTCAATTTTTCTATTTTTTCTTTATTACATTTGTTAAATTATATTTTTCTTGAAATCTGTCCAATGAATCAAAGTTTTGAGGCATAGGATTCTGAGATTATGTATGCTCAAAAAAGTACGTCAAAATTGCCACTGAACAGAAAACTAAATGGTACTTTTGTGATCCTCTAGTTCATCTTCTACCCTTATAGAGGAGAATATTAAAGTTAAAAGAGATCCAGAGATCCAAGTACTCTTCCCTCACCTCACCTCAACACATAGCTGTTAAGTGACAGAACTGGGACTAGAATCTAAGTCTAGTGCTCTTTCCAATATGCTATGCTCATTTGTTAAATGGACTGCATCCATCAGTCAAAGGGAGAACAGATAAGAGAGCTGTAATCAGTAACAACTTCAACCACTGAGAAGAGAGAATGTTTACTGTGTATGTGGCGGTTGTAGGCACTGTCTTCATATTCCTCTCCAGTTCCTCCATGATCTTATCACCCCTATCTTCCTCAGTGAGAAGTGTGTGGTGTTCAGGCTATGGCTTCTCTAAATTCTAAGATCTTACCCAGTTCTAAGCTACTCCTAGGTTTGATGGTAAAAATCCTAACAAATGGTAGTAAGATTCCCTACCTGCCCCACCCCCCAATCCCAACAGTTTTGAGGCCCTTGTCTCCCAGGAGCTGGATACTGAGCAGCCAGGTAGTCTCAGCTTGTCACCAGAAAGAATGTAACTCTGTTCTAGATCTCCACACATAAATGAATACTAAGATAGAGCTGATTCTCAGTGCACCACAGACAAGAAAGTCTATCTTCAAAAGTCCTGGAGCTTGGTTCTTCACTATCCCTTTTTGTTTACTGAATAAATACCTTAATTTGCCTTTTTTCTTTCATTCAACAAAATTTATCGAAAGCACCCTACTAGATGCTGATATTTACTGATAAATTAGACATAGATCATCATCCACATGAAGACTGTAGAGATCATCTGGTCATTCGATGAAGACTGCTTTCTTACCATGGCAGCCTGACTTGGTCTTGGCCCTTTCTTCCAAAGCAGTAGATAGTTTGATTGTAACATTGATATACAGGTGTTATGCTTTCCCTCTCGAAATTTTCTCTGGGTATAGAACTCTAGGTTGCATTCTACTCCCTTCCTAAACAGCACACTTAGCAAAGCAGTAGACAGTTTGATTGTAACATTGATATACAGGTGTTATGCTTTCCCTCTCGAAATTTTCTCTGGGTATAGAACTCTAGGTTGCATTCTACTCCCTTCCTAAACAGCACACTTAGGATATCATTTCATTGACTCCAGATTTCATTTGTTATTTGGAAATAGCACTCTTTTGAGGATAGTCTCTTTACGTCTTTCTTGTCTTTGTTTTCTGCACAGTTTCACTATGTCTATATAGAGTTTTTGTTTGTTTGTTTTTTTCACACATTTACTCTGCATGGGGTTTGAATTTCTTAAATCTAAGGATGGTGGGCTTTCATCAATCCTAGAAAATTGTGTCATTATCTCATCAAATATTGCCTCTACCCGATTCTCTGTTTCCGTCTTCTACAATGCCAATTAAGCATAGGCTAGAACCTCTAAACATGATCCTCCTTTTCTTTAAACCTTTCTTGATATTTTCTGCCTTTTAATATTTGCATTGAATTCTAGATAATTTCTTCTATCTTTGGTTCACAAATTCTCTCTGCGGTTATGGAAAACCTACTTCCACCATGTGTACTGCATTAATTAGTTTTGGTCATCATATTTTTTCACATCTTGAAGTATTTCATTCAACTCTGCTATGTCAATTCCTATATAACTTCCTGTTTCCTACTGATATTTTCAAGCTTATTTCTTAAAACATAGAAAGTGAAACTGTTCTATAATCTACATATAATAACAATGTCATCTGAAATATGTAAGAGCTATTTTCTGCTGTATCCTGCTGTGTTTTCCTCACTGTGCCTTGTTTTCTTGTATGCTTGGTCATCTTTGTATGATGCTCTATAGTTCTGAAAGGTTATTTGAAAGAGATTTCTGATACACAGAATAAGGTGACTTTCTTCAAAAAGGATATAAATTTGCTTCCCCCAGTTAACAGGGCACTAGTTTTCTTGAATGTCTGATATTATATGACTTGGAACTACGATTCCACACAATGCTGGTAACTTGGTTTACAATCTGTCAGATATGTTCTTTTTTTCTTTTCGTGTTCTCTTCTTTCCCCTATCTGCTCAGTACTAAATAACTCTCCTTGGAATCCTTTGGGAGCAGGAGAAGGCAGTGGATTTTCCTCTTTTCTTAAGGCCCCAGCTTAAAGGGGTTTGGGGGTATCTATTAGGCTCATAAACCTAGAAGCGATCATTTTCCCCTTGATTCTGAATCTATCAGAACCCAAATCTATCAGAACCCAAATCTCAGTTTTACAAACTGCTTTATCCAGATGGGCAAATGATTCAGGGTGGTTAGAACTTTAAATACTTTTTTACCTTTATGTTCTTACCTTCTCTTAAATTTTGGCCTGGCATACTCCTTGAGCTCTTTGATAACGTAAAAAAGTTTTTTGTTTTGTTTTTACAGTTTATCTAGTTTTTAGATGTCTTCAACAGAAGAGTTGATCCAGATAACCTAGCCCAACAATATCAAAATTTTAAAAAAATCAACCATTTTCTAATAATATCCATAAAGTTATTGGTTTTTGTTGATGTTTTTGCTATTTTTTTTTTAAGTTAGATGTAGGACAGGGTTTGGCAGTTCCTCAAAAAGTTAAACACAGAACTTACCACACAATCCAGGAAATTCTACTACTAACTAGATACCCAAGAGAAGTGAAAACTTATACCCATACCAAAACTTGTATACAAACTTCATAGTAGCAAATGGAATACTATTTGGTCACAGAATGAAGTACTGATACAGCTACCATACGGATGGACCTTGAAAACATTACGCTAAGTGAAAAAGCTGGACAAAAGAACATACTGCATGACTCCATCTGTATCAAATTCCCAGAATAGGTAAATCCATAGACACAGAAAGTACATTAGTGGTTGCCAGGATGTAGGGGAAGGAGGAGTTGGTAAGTGATTGCTAATGGGTACTGGGTTTCTTTTCGGATTGATGAAAATGTTCTGGAATTAGATAGCGTTCATGGTTGTACCAACTTGTGAATGGACTAAGAACCACTGAACTGAATAATCTACACTGGTGAATTTTATGGTATACGAATTATATCTCATTTAAAAGAAGAGGAAAAAAGTTAATCTCAGGTATGCCTACCACATTTCAATAAGCAATTAAAATACGCATTCAATTTCACATGATAGTTAAGGATGTCTGGAGCAATTATTTATAAAGAAACAAGGTAATGTGACAGTACTACTACAGTATTAACCTGATGAATTAGGTTACTGAAAGCTCTGGGAATGTATACTCCAATCATGAAGTTATCACACTGGAAATCATATCATACTGCCCTAAGATGCACTTGCCCATCCTAATTAAAGTGCTGCCAGCATTTCTATTCAAGTGATTTTGTGTATTTCCAGGACCCACCATAGTGGCCACTAGCTACACTAAGATGCCTCACTGAGCATTTCAAGCTATCCTTCCAATTACCATTTATGTTCATGTGCAGAATACAAAGCTGCATAGGTTTTGCGGTTTATGAGATTATTCGAGAATGCATACGCTGCAATACAGCAGAGGCCTCTATACTTATCTTTTTAAGTACGTTTACTTCTCTAAAGGTTGGAAGTAATATATATTAGTAGATGTGGAGGATGGGGAGATAAGGAAATAAAGTTATCATTTCCAGTGTTAACAGAGTAAAAAGAATCACCTCCTACACACTGAGTGTTCCTTCAACTTAAACATATTTTATATTTTTGTCCCTACTGGATTTTGTAATATTTGATGAAGTTTTAACTGAGTATCATAAATACTCTTAATTTATGATTAAGTGAATGCTGAAGTACACAACACTACCTTTAGTTCCATTTTATAGGTCATTATTAAGCTGTGTGCTGAATCTTTACCGAGCACTGTGAAAAATACTAATGTTCCTTAGCGAAGTCTTTGCCTCAAAGGATCTACAGTCTTTCTTGCTCTCTTTGGACGCGGCTTCCTCATCAGTTAAATGAAAGAGAGAGCCAGATCCGAGTTTCCTAACTGTTTTATAACACACAAACCACTTTTCACAGCATCATTAGGTCAATTCTCTCTCTCTCTATAATAATATATGTTTTACAAATTATGCAAATTTTCTATAAATCAATTTTTAAACAGCATGATGTGTCAATATATTCTATTCCTTAGAACATGGCCTAACCCCCGACTTTAATCTCCCCTCTCCATTCAAACCAAATGGAATTGCATTCCTCTTTCTATAATTCTCAACATTACTAAAGCCTATCATAAGTAATAAGTGAGATAATTTAGTTTATTTTTAAAAGCTACACACTTCTTTTAAAATACTGCTAATCTGCTGCCAGATTAATTCCTGTAACAATGACTTGACCTGTTAAAACTTTTAAACACCCCTCTAAAGGCTGCCCAATGCCTACAGGACAAATATTAAATGCCACAGCTGGGTATTCAAGACCATCTATCAACTACATTCAATTTGTCTCTTCCTTACCTTCGATTACTCCCCTATGCAAAGCCTCTATTCCATAAACATTTTGTATATGATATAAGGTAAATACTGAGGCTTATTTTTTTTCTATATGGATATCCAGGTTTTCCAGCACCATTTATTGAAAAGACTGTCCTTTTCTCATTGATTTACCTTGGTTCTTTTGTCAAAAATCAATTAACCATGTATATGTGGGTACATTTCTGAGCTCTCTATTCTGTTCTATTGAACTACATGCCTATCCCTATGCAAATACCACACTGAATTACTTTAGTTTCGTAGTAAATCCCAGGGGTGTAACATCTGGCTAGAATAAGCCAATCAGGACATTCTATCCTTTCCCTACCACTGTGTTTAGTGTTTTCAGAGTGGGAGATGGAGAGGCAAGCGATTTAAACAGTACAATTAGAATTAATTTTAGAACATCTGCTGTGGATTCTGGGACACAACTGATCTCTGATACTTTAGATAGACGCTCAACAATATAGTAACCAATCGCCACGTGGTTAAATTAAAATTTAAAAAGATTAAAAACTCAGGTTTCTCAGTTGCACTACACACTCAATAACTACACATAGTTAATGGCTACTATATTGGACAGCACAAATATGGACCAAATTCTATTAGACAGTGCTGCTTTATATGATGCTGTGTTCACATATAAGGCCTAGAGCTACCACTGCCATTTTATCAGCATGAAAAAGCCAGTGTGAAGACAATGATGCATGGGCAAAGGCAGAGACCTGGAGCCCGCTTGAACACAGCCAAATCTCTACCATGCTGCTGGAATTTTTGTTACATGAAATAACCAATACCCCCCCCCCCTTTTTAATTTATTTTTATTTATTTATTTATTTATTTTTTGAGATGGAGTCTCGCTCTGTCCCCCAATACCCCTATTTCTAAGACCAATTTCAGTGAGGTCTTCTGTTGCCTGCATCCAGAAGCAACCTATAGTTCTCAAAATGCTTTCACATACATTATTTTAACTGATCATCAAAACCCAGTAAGATTTAAAATTTTAATACTGTTCTCTCTGCCCTATTAAACATTGAGCTTAGTAACCCAGTACACTAACCATTCAATAAATAAATGGATAATATAGCAAATATATGCTAGTTAGAATATTAAATACAGATATCTACTCTACTAATAAGTGACATATTAAGTAGGATTTGAGAGTCTAATATCAAATAACGTTCACAAAATATCTAAAACATTATTTTATACTGTCCTACGGCACAAAACTGATAGGTTTATAAGAGACCAAAGTAACGAAACCATTTTTAAAAACTTAATTCAACTACATAAATGTGGAAAACCACAATAAAACTATTTTAATTATATAATATTATGGGATAATCCTATATGAACATGGGTGGCGCAAAAAAAGCAAGCTAATGTCTTGAATTCCTCTACAAATACTAGTTGATACTTCTACGTTCTTTTTTCAGAGCATAAACATTTTTAAAGTTTTCGAGATACATTCTGGAAATAACACTTAAACCCAGAAATTACCACAAAATAAACCAGATATTTGAAAAGAAAATTTATATAAAAACAAAGCATGACAGAAAAATATTCTCCACTGAGTTACAGGAGATAAAGTCCAACGTGCATAATAAAGCTTTGGGTTATTCTAGAAGGCTTAAGCATGTAGTGCCTATTTACCAAGTTTTAAAAATCACTAACATTTTAAAAACAATATGGAAGGTTTACCTTCTCATGTTTTACTGCTAATGAATTAAAATGAGAACTACAAGAAACATTATTTGAGGAAAAAACCATAAACCCATATCAAATTTTCTTTATAAAATACCCTTAGCATACACAATCAGTGAAACACGTTAGAAATTTGAAAATCAACCAACTGAACAAAAACCTAGAAAATTATAAGGTATGTCTCATTTTCTAAAATATAATTCATACTATCATTTGGAATTTCTTTTACTAGTACAGCACTGATTGCATAATTGTAAATTAAAAAGTTGAGTTATGACTAATCTATGCAAGAAGGTGTCTTTCTGTAGAATCTAGATCCCCAGTCTCTCTCTGAGAACAGAGCCACAGAAATAACTTCAAAATAAATATGAAAACTATACAGCTATCTCTTTAATTTTAAATTGTGTGTTTGAAGTGCCAGGTTTCCCAAAACTGCATGTCTGCATTAGCCATCTATATATAAGAGAACTGAAAGATCATTTAGACTACATACATCTCACTTTACAGGCTGACACAGAACATTGAGAAACATGGGAAGCACCTAGTATCTTCTGCCTTAAATGAGCTTCTAGCTTGAATAGCAGTATAATATCTTATCTTATAATATTTATATGCTTAATGATTAATATTTGATGAGAAACATAAAAATCTTGGCATTCTAAGGGTCTTAAGTCGATATTGAAGTGTATCTAACAAAAGCACTTCTGTCATAAGATAATAAAATAGCCAGCATATAATCTTATTAGGAAAAAGGCAGCAATAGTGCCAGTTACCACTATATTCCCAGCGTTTAGCAAAATGCCTGGTACATAGTATGACAAACATCAGTACAATAAATTTAAAATGTAGAACTATTACATTCAATATTTTTACCTCTTTTCCTTTTTCTTCAACTCCCTTCAAAAAATTACCATGCAGTTCTAACACAACTTACTGCTTGGGAAATGCAAGGAGAAACCTAAGCAGCTATTTTATTCAGCTCTTTCAGTGGCTATCCAAACCTGCAGGATAAAGTGAAGGGCCTTATATAGCTCATGAGGACCTGGTTTACTTCTCAGGTCTTAGCTATTCCACTCTTCACAGTATACTACAGTGACACTTGGCTGATTTCAACTTCATACACTAACTGCAGTGTCTCATTTCCTAATTTCCATATAAGCTGCCCCTCTGACCTAGAGCATCTTTGTTTTCCACCTACCATACCCTTTAAAGCAAGGGTCCCTAACCCCCGGGGCCACAGACCCTGTTAGGAACCAGGCTGCACGGCAGGAAGTAAGTGGCGGGCAAGTGAGCATTACTGCCTGAGCTCTGCCTCCCGTCACATCAGCAGTAGCATTGGATTCTCGTAAGAGCATGAAACCTACTGCGAACCGCACGAGCAAGGGATCTAGGTTGTGCATTCCTTATGAGAATCTAATGCCTGATGATCTGAGGTGGAACAATTTCATCTCAAAACCATCTCCCTGTCCACATTCCACCCACCCCCAACCCCCATCCCTGGTGCCAACAAGGTTGGGGACTGCTGCTTTAAAGAACTCTGGTGATAGCATCACCTCTAGAGCAACTTTATCTCCATCCTCTTTATCTCCTCTTCTTATCAGTCAAAAATTTGACCAAAGCATCAAATATCTTCTGGAGAAAAAGGAACACTTTATCTGATGGTAAGTACTATTAATAAAATATTCAATCCCTGACACATATGACATAAAAAGAACACATAGGTAGGTATCCATCAATAATTACAAGAAATGTATTACAGAAAAAAGTTCAGTTATATATACAAGTGATATCTATCATCTTTTCCTCCCCACATGAACTCTCATTTGTGTATCAATGACATCAACCTCTAATGGAGAAAAATATGACCTCAAGAAAAACCACACTTAGAGACGCATAGTCCCTTATACAAAGCACATAAATGAAAACCAATAATTGTATGATAAATAATATTCACATACATAGCAAAATAAAAGTAGTAAAACTGAAATTACAAGAGCGATGGTGACTGCTGTGTGAGGTGACGGTGCAATGACATGTGGGAAGCGGAGGAGAGCCATGAGGACTGTGTGCCTCACCCTGTGAATCATCATCCTGCTGCTTCAGGCTCTGTTAGGAATAAAAGAGCAGGGCAGGGGACTGGAGGTGGAGGAAAGCTTTGTCTTGTCTTCAGATGTCTCATTATTTTTCCCCTTTCCCTGATGCTCCACTGCAGCCCTGTAAAACATTAGGCAAGCCTCTTAAATACTCCCTGTCTGTTCCATTCCTCGTCTGTAACACGGGGAGAAGAGATGACTGGCTCAAAAAGCCTCTTTGAGAATATCATGATACTGTCAGGAAATCCAAGCATAATCATGCTTCTACTTTTGTAAGGTCAAGCACTAGATGATCTTAGCAGATAAGTCATTTAACTTTCTTTTTTGTTCATCTGAAGAGCCAGATTCCACCTCCGACTCATCCCCACCACACCTCTCAAAGAAGCACCCCTCAAAGAAACCACACTCACACAAGCTCTTATAACCAGGTAGAATCGAACTGAAATGTAACCCACTAGAAATGTATTCCTTAGGTGCAATTCACACCAATACTGCATACTAGTTTGAATTACTTTTTAGAGGGTTTAAAAAATTAGTTTGTGCTTGCTCTTTGTTTGAAATTATTTCAGGGGATATTCTTGGGGATAAAAATGTTTAAAAAGCTGGATAACCACTCCCAAGAAACTGTTAACTGGAAACTTTTAGTCTATAACTGCACTTAAGGCAAGTTAATTCAAATTAATTCATGACTGCTTTGGCTTCATCTCAAAAGCTGCAGATTCAGTAGGTCTAAGGTGGGACCAAGAACTTGCATTTCTAGGAAGCCTCTGGGGATGCTGCTGCTGCTGGTCAGGGTACTAAGCATTGTGAGGACCAGTGATTTTAAATAAGGTACTCTCAAGTATAATCACTTTCACTACCACCTGCTTTTATTTTCTAATTGATAGATGGATCTTATACTGATTCCCTATCTTCCTTTCTTTTAGATGTTACTTCCAAATTCTTTTGTAATTTGAAAATAGGAAGGGATTTTTAAGACTCAAACAGATTTTCTCTTTCTTCAGAATCCAAATTATCAACATCTGACTTAATTTATCACTGTGTCTCCATTGCCTCAATGTGAAATAAGGGCAACAGTAAGGATTCAATAAGATAATTCAAATAAAGTCTTCACTAGACCATGTTAAGTGCTTAATAATACCTATCATTCTTACTGCTATTATTCTCACTAGTTTTCTGTTCATTACTGAGGAAAACTTATTCGTGACTGCTATAGATCGTACATGATTGGTGTATGTATAAAATCTTATCTACTTATGGTAAAATGCTCCAGAGCTCCACTGGATGCAGTGAACTAGGGAGCAAGGGGAAAGGTTAATGTCACAGACCTGGGTCCTAATCCTGGTTCTGCCACTACACTGCTACATGACTCTGGGCAAGTCATTTTAATGTGCATCCCAATTTTTGCTTCTGAAAAAGCTTACCTTGGATATGAAGCTTAAATGAGATACTGCGAGAAGAATTTTTTTTTTAAGTACCGTAGTATGCCTGTGGTGAAAACCTCCTCTCTTTGGGAATAGTGCACCAGATATTAACAAGAGAGACAAACGGCCATGACCCTTTTATTTACATCCTTAAATGACAGCACAATAATCTGAATTGCCATACAAATGATTTCAGAATGTTACCAAGTCACAGCTATTTTTAAAAAATTATAAGCAGAAATATTTAGTATTTTCAATATTTCTGCCAAATGACAGGAAAAAACATGGATACAAAAGTATTCTCAGGTGTTTTTTAGGTATCATCTGCTAAAATCCTCATTTGTTGCCTTTTAGCATAATTGTTCTTTTGATGCAGAATCCCAAAGCCTCTATTGGCTCTAGGCTTTTATTTAGTATAAATTCAAATTACACACATATACATGTGTATGAACAATGGCAACTGCTTGTATTGGTAATTTCCATCTGTAGTTTCCTACACTCTAGGACATACCTAGTACTCCTGTAAAATTATATAATATAGTTCATAATTTTTAATCTTAATTTTACTGAAAAGAAAACTAAGGAGTTATAACATTTTCTTCATACATTTAAATTAAATTACTACATTTTATAGGACCAAACAAAAGTCTGCCACCTATTTTTGTATCAATGCTTAATAACTTGAAAAGATAAAATGTGTGTCTTTGACAACATTCTTTGTGGAATGTCACCTAATGAAATATGGGAAATAAAGTTATAAAACTCATGTTTTGTAAGAAATATACTACTGAAGAGCAGTGTGGAAACATTTTAAACACAGCAATGATATTCTTCATTTCAGAGAAATTGAGTTATGAAGTCTCTTATGAATCTTACCCTAATGGCAATCTCTTAATTTACTAATGTGTAAGTCTGCTTTATCATATATTCAGCTTTCTTAATGTAGGGGATATATACATCCTCAAGACACTGCAGACCTTAATTTAAAATACCTAAACGCAATTTAAAATATGTAAGTACAAATTAAAAAAAAAACCTGTATAGAATTTTTTAAATTTTATCAACTCTAACCAAAGTTTAAAAAATTGATTAAAATTTTAAATTTAAGAACTAGTTTAAAAACATAATTAATATAAAATGAGGCAGAACAAAGATAGATGGATTTAAGTTTATAAATAAAATTGAAACACAGAAAAATGAGAGCACCATTTCTACCTATTTATAATCAACAATATTCAAATACCAACTTTTAATACATTATATTAATCTTACAGTACTCCCACAAAACACACTATATCTAACTCCGCAGACCTAATACACGTGCGTCCTGTACTACAGACTACACAGGTGAGGCTGACAGCACATCCTCACAGCACATCCTCAAAGGGCTTGTGTACTGGATGCAACAGAAGAGGAACACATCTAATAAGACACCATGTTAATATACTCAAGACTTTGTCAAAGCATATTTCAGTAATATAGGGAAAGTAAAATCCTGCTGATTTTTTAAAGACTAACATATATGCAAATGGAAATATGTGGAGTCAGGTTATAGGCCTTATGGAAGTTGTTGTTTTCAGAGTTTGTGTCATTATTGGTCACATAATGACACAAACTCTTAAGTATATTGGTCATATACTTTAGAAATCACTCTAAAGTAGATCACTTCTAACTGTTCATGCCTCTATTTTATCCTGATGTTTTCAACCACATGAGATGGCTAAGGAGTCCAGAAGCTTATCACCAACTTGTTCAAAGTTCTTATAAATATACATAAAATCTTCAGTTGGTAAAAGTATACCTCAATGGTTTATAAAAATATGGGTAGGAAGAATATTCTTCTGGCCTGAATTAGGAATCTCTAAATAAGATCAACTTGCAAAGCACATAGAAGCCCCTCAAATCTTTGTCAAATGAGTAAATGGGCATCAAAAAGCCTGCTTCCCATTAATACAACTGCCTGAAAGGAAACTGTGAAAAGGAAAAAAATGGTATTCCAAAAATATCCTTCAATGAGACACCTGTAAAGTACTTTGTAAAAACTAAGACCCATAGGAAGCTCTATGTAAGTAACTTCATTACTGTTATCCTGTAAATTTAATTTGAACCATAGCAAACTGTATAGATGCATTAGCGTAAGCCATTACACCACTGGCAAAAAGAACTCGTATGTGAATTGCACTACTAGTGAAGATGTAGCCTGCATCATCTTCTTATGTGAAAAAAGGCCTATCTCACAAGCTTAACAACCACTCTCTTAATAAAAGTTGACTCAGTAAGACGTTAATATACAAGAAGTGTGAATTAAGCCTTGTAATTTATCCTACCACAATAAATTAATCCCTAATAATCTAATGTGTCTTCTATCTACTGTATTTATATAATTTAGAACTTCACAAGGAACTATTAACACGATTCATTTTAACTTATTTTGAGGAAATGCAATTAAAAAGAAAACATCAAAATCCCAATATGTAATTGAGCCACAAAAGTTTTCCTTCATATTGAAACAGACTGTAATATAGGAGACTGCTTAAAAAAATGTTTGGGATCTGCTCTCTTACACTTTGCTGACCACAACAGAGATGAAGATTGAGGTAGTCTGAAAATTCTATGAGGATTAAATCAGACTACATTCTCCGTATTCTCTAGGGAAGTAAGCTTTAGGCAGTGTGAAGTACCCTCAACTTCCACGGACCAAGAATAACAACTGCTGCAATGAAAGAGCAGAGTAGTTAGGGTTAAGGAGGTGGTTGCCTCTATAATGAAATTAGCTAGAATACTTATTTGCTGACATTATCAAAGTCAGCTCCATTAGTTTGAGTTGAGGCAGTGTAACTTTTGATGAGACACAGATTTATAAGATAAGAAGCTATTTTAAACACAACAGGGTTACTCTCCATTTCAAGGAAATCCAGTTATGAAGTCTCTTAACAAAGCTTACCTCAATGATACCCTAATTTACAAAATTACAATACAAAATGTATTCATGACATGTAATAGGGGAAAGGTCTACTATACAGTATTATAAATAAATGATAACATATAACATAACTGCTAAATAATATAATTTATAAATGACATAAATATAACTGCATTAAGGGGTTTAGCTAAAGATATAACCATGTAGTTTAATCAAAGTTATCAACAAAAGCAAAATAAAAAATTTCATATACAATTCAGGGGAGGTTAACAGCAGTGAGCCCCATAAATAAAACTATGGATAAGTCAAGCAACAGAGATGAGTCCTAGCTGTAATTATGCTATACCTTTACTTCTCATTTGAAAAAATGACTAAAAAGTAACAAAAGCTGTTTTTAAAATACAAGTAATAGTTTTTACGTGTGTAGAAATGGTATCAATCACTGCCTAAAGAGGGACAGTTAAGGCAAAGAAGTATAGGGGAAATTTAAAATGCATTTTTGGAACAATAACAACTTGAGGAGGCAAATAAATTAGATTCCTATACAACAAAACAGCTAAATTATCTTTAATTTTAAATATTAGAAATACAATCTAGATTAGGACTCCATTTGTTCTTTTTCAGTTGTTCTACATAATCCTCACATGGTTTCAGTACTTTCACCAACGAAATGCCTAATACTTTTCTATTACAAACTAAGCCAAAACATGCATCTTTCAAGTAATAAAAAATTCCTCCACTGAATAAATATAAAACCTCCAAATATAAACAAAAGAGACAAAAGTAACTATGAAGCTAATTTAAAATGTGATTAGAAATACACATGGAAAAGTTATCTTATGGAAGATCTTGAAAGAGAGAAGATAAAAAGGGGGAAGCATACTGGTTTCCATTTTGAAGGTTTTATTGTAAAACACTATTTCTGAGGAGATCATTCTAATAATAAATCCTTTTCTTTTTCACTTAATTAGGTTGGGAGAACTATGAGAGCTATCAAATAGGCAGCAGATAAAGAAAATGAGGACTTTCTCCTGTTGCCCAACTAAAGCACTATTAACAAAGCAAATATTATTTACATAATTGTCATTGTTTTCTTAAGTGTTTAAAGTTGTGAGCTGTCAATGACATAATGAAATGATTAAGACATACCAAAACTGTAACTTCATACTGTCCAAAAATGATAGTCTCTTACAATATTAATTTTAAAACTCATACAAAATAAGTAATCATAGATGAAATGTTAAGATTATGCTGGTATACATGGTAAAACAACATAGTTTACTTTGTCTGAATGAATAGAGTATGTTTATAACACAAGTGAGTCGCCATACAGCAATCACTCTTCTAAGAAATGATTTAGAGAAAAGATATATACATACCTAATTTATGTTTTAGATGTACAAGTCATTCTGACAGTTAATGCTATTAAACAAAATATTTCAGTATTACTTGCAATTCACGTATTACTAGATATGTGTTACCTCAACAATATCCGAGTTGGTTCTGCTTTCATGAGGTTCATTATATTCTGTATACTTGAGAAGAACTTTGTCCATATCAGTGCTAGCATATTGAAACAGTTTGTTAGAGCTGTTGAAAATGATGAGTGCTATTTCACAGTCACAGAGCACACTAAGTTCATAGGCTTTCTTCATTAATCCAAACTTTCTCTTTGTAAAAGTGACCTAAACAATAAAAAAGGTATATTTTTATTAAAAGCATTAGTAGTACTTGAATATGGGCTATCTGAAAATGAATCTTCTTAATACTGAGCCAGATTTCAAAGATGGAAAAGGTTCCCAGCTTTGTCCTCCATATGAGCCTTCCCTCTCCCGTTGTGCTACAGTCCTACATTTGTTTTGTATATGCCAAGTTCTCTGACAGAGCTGTCTCCTGGGGAAGTATTTCCTTATCCTTGGCTGCCACTCCACTACAGAGGGTGAAGAACCACAGAAGGAACAGTTGATCAGTGTTCCCTTATCATTCAGTTAAAATTGTTACCATCAGAAACCCCAAATCCCGGCCAGGTAATGTAGCATCAGCCAGACTTTGATCCCTAAACAACTAAATATATCCACTAATCTAAAGTATTTCTCCTCCCTCTCAAGCCCTTCTCTATTGTACCCACTGAAATTCACAGTCTGGGATCAGCAAATCCCCAAAGTCCTCAAATTCTTCTTTAACTGTTTCTTTCTTTAACTTAAACCTGTTACCTGAAATCCTCTCTAACAGAGACCCCCCCAAAAAATTTTTTTATTTACATCCTTTATATTGACTGAAGGCCCTAAAAGAGATGTCTTTTTATGCTCTGTATTCTCTCTTCGACACTACTTTTCTTTCCCTCCCCTTCAAAAACTTCAAATACTCTGAAGCTCATGCCATACAAAAATTATACCACCCAACAACCCTGCTTGGGGTGAGCAAGAGTTACCCTTGATCCCTCTTCTTCTAATATGGGATGGGAAAGGAGTGCAAGGGAACTCTCTTTACTTTCTGCTCAATGCTGTTGTGAACCTAAAACTTCTCTAAAACATAAAGAATATTTAAAAAACAGTTTTTGAAAGGTCAGTAAGAATATACTTTTGAATAATCTTTGGAATTGTGCAACAACATAAAGTTCAGCAATTTTCCCCATGGATACCTATCATACGATTTTCTTCCTATAAACTTTAACTATTGGCCTAGACTTAAAATCAGTTATTGCAGTAGCTATTAAAGAAGTAAAGGATCTCCAGTATCATGAAAAGCAATTACTGCCACTAGAAATTTTTTTCACGGGCATGACTTTAATATCCTCTTTCATTACAGATATAATACGTACATGTAAAAGCAAAACAACAACAAAATTCATTTCACATGTACAATTCAATGATGTTTCTGTATTTTTTCAGTCTATTTCCTATGTAGCATGATAAAATTAAACAGTGGTATAGTACTTCAATGGTTTTCACTAAATTTAAGCAGAGTATCTGTTTTCTCCCTATAGTAACACCAAATGCATTTAACATCTACTCATCTTAGCATTTAATCACCTTAATCACTCTTAATTTTATGTAGATCTAATCTCTTTAACAGTCTCAAAACCTTATGTTTTCTCTGTATTTCTCAAGTGCACAAAGCACAATACTCCACGTATTATATGACCGCTCAAATATTCTGTTAGCTAGTAAACTGAATGAAAATAGAGTTGAGAAGGTTCTTTAAATATTCATTTAACAAGAAAATTTAACTAGCCAATACCATCTAGTCTGTTCATGATACATATTTACATGTAAATTGTGCCATATACCCAAATCACCTTTTATGAATTATCTTTGAATACTGGTCTATATTTGATACTTTAAAATTCTCGGCAGGGCACGGTGGCTCACGCCCGTAATCCCAGCACTTTGGGAGGCTGAGGCAGGCGAATCACGAGCTCAGGAGATGGAGACCATCCTGGCTAACACTACGAAACCCCGTCTCTACTAAAAACACAAAAAATCAGCCGGGCGTGGTGGTGGGCGCCTGTAGTCCCACCTACTCGGCAGGCTGAGGCAGGAGAATGGCGTGAACACGGGAGGCAGAGCTTGCAGTGAGCCGAGATCGCACCACTGCACTCAAGCCTGGGCGACAGAGCGAGACTCCATCTCAAAAAAAAAAAAAAATTCTCAATATAAAACAGAAATTACAAGTAGAAAAACCTCCACATCTGTTGATGTACTTGTTTTTACAAATAGATTTGGGAACAAACAAAAACAAAATAGAATACAATGGAGGAAAGCAATAAGGAAAGGAATGAAAAATACTATCACTTATGACATGAGTATATGCCTAGAAGATTACATTATAACAAAATATAACAAGTCACAAAGCAAGAAAACAAGCTGTTAAGAGTCTACATTTTGCCTTGATTTTAGTGTTTTCAGTTCAAAGTAAGTTTTTGGTTGTCATACAGAGATTTTCCTTCTACATACTAGCTTTCTAAGACATCTAAAAGTGAAAAATCAGTAAAAGCCAACTAATTAGTAGAGTGTTAATTAGTATTTTACAATACAGCCATGTTTCAGTTCATAAATTTGATATGAAAGAGGTAACGTAATCTAAAATTAGGCTACAGAATACTAACTACATAATTAAAACTCAAGACTCAACTTTATTATTCTAAGACAATATTTTTAAACTGATGATTTTAATTACATTAAAATGATGTAAATTCTTCATATTAACTTCAAAAGAAATCACAAAAGTTAGTTTTAAATTCAAAATGGAATAAAGTCATGTTTACTCCTCTCTACTCCTCTAAGAACATGGACACATACATACATACACATACATACATACAAAAAAAGAGACTGGGTTTTCTTCAAGGAAAGTAAGAATCCGTAACTACAAATTTTCATCTGCCAGATTTGGTGAAATTTAGAAGAAAATGAAAGTGGATTCAGAGAATTCACACTGAGTTTTCACAAGTGGCAGTGTCCTCTGAGAGGATCCTCTGATTAGTGCTACAAGATTCACAAGTATCAGAAGCCCATGAAATAAGTGAAGAATCTTGTTCTAAATGTAGAATGCCAGGGAAGGTGAAACCAAAATAAATAAAGAAAATAATTTTATAGGAAAGCTATTTCTGTTAACTCATACTTAATATAATTGCCAAAACTGTCAGAGATAACAGATCTAAAATGTGAGCTGGTATGGCTCGGAAATGAATGAGAAGAGAAAAAAAATCAAATCATAACAGAGATTTTTAGCACAATAATGAAAATCAAAGAATCAAAACAGAAAACTAAAATGAATAGAAAAAAGTTGTTTGTATTGTTGACAGATAATGAAGATACCAAAAAAGCCCAGAACATTTAGCAAAGGAAAAATATTTATTAAAAAATAAAATACAGAAAGGCATACAATCTCTCAAAAAAGTGATAAGGAATAATCAAATTCATGGCATATTCAGATTAAGTTAGTGAATGTCAAGGTCAAAGAAAGAATACCATGTACACCAAGGAAGGAAGTGAGTCACTTTTAAGAAGGGAAAAAACTCAGTCTGGTGTTAGAATTCTGGCAACATTCAAAGTCAGAAGACCAAATCTCTACGATGTTCTGGGGAAAAGAAATAGGGCCTATACCTAGAACGTCAGACCTAGCCAAGTTAGACTTCAAGTATAAAGACAATAAACATTTTCAAACATAAAAAAACTCAGGAAGTATAACATCTACAAGCCCTTGTTAGGGGCAAAAAAACCAACAAGCATTACTTGCTGAAAAAACAAAAAAAAAACAACAAAAAAAACAGTCATCTGAGTAGAACATAAGTTGAAAAAAGTTCAATGCTGCACACTCAGCTTCTAAAACAAAGCTACTGTGTGGCAGTGAGTCGGTGCTCAACACATTTGTCGAATAAATCTGTAAAGGAATAATGAAGAAAAAGTGAGAAACCCCAGAGGGTATGCTGGGAAATGCACGGGGTCAGGGATGTGGAGGCTTGTAGCCTGGAGAAGAAATCGGCCAGTGGGATTATGAGAAGACAAATTTTTAAGACAGAGTCTCACTCTGTCGCCCAGGCTGGAGTGCAAGTGGCACGATCTCGGCTCACTGCAAGCTCCGCCTCCCGAGTTCATGCCGTTCTCCTGCCTCAGCCTCCTGAGTAGCTGGGACTACAGGCGCCTGCCACCACGCCTGGCTAATTTTTTGTATTTTTTAGCAGAGACAGGTTTCACCGTGTTAGCCAGGATGGTCTCGATCTCCTGACCTTGTGATCCGCCCGCCTCGGCCTCCCAAAGTGCTGGGATTACAGGTGTGAGCCAACGCGCCCGGCCGAGAAGACAAATTTTTAAAACAGCAGTTTGGGTTCAGCTTGTGCTTCTCACCTCCGCTGCCTGGAACACTCAATGCCTGCTACACCACAAGAGACGTGGCAGCCATGCTGATGCAGACAGACGCCCTCCAGAATGAAACCTGGGCAGTACAAAAGCTCTGCTGGAGATAGGAGTTGAAGACATCAGGTAGAAACTGACTAACCTCTGGCAGTGTGACTTCTCAACCATTCTTACTCAGAACCTCCAAGTTTGGTGGATTACCAGGTAGATAAAGTATCTTCTTCCAATGTTCCTTTCCCTGGGGGGCTCTGTGTGGAGCTGCAATCAGAGTTCTTTGCGGATACTATGACTTTTTTGACGGCTGGGGCCCGCTAACAAATTTATATGATCAACTAGGATCATGTAAACTAGTACAAATACATACAAGATCACAGGGAATAAAAATCAACTAGACTGGTGAGTTAAGAGATGTATCAAACTAGATAAAAAACCAATATGCAGCCTTTTATACTATCTATAAAAGACATACCTAAAACATAAGGAAACAGTAAGGTTGAAAGATAACACAGAGTTTCAGACCTCCAAGAAAACACTGGCTGGGCGCCGTGGCTCACACTATAACCCCAGCACTTTGGGAGGGCCAGGTGGGAGGATCACTTGAGCTCAGGAGTTCAAGACCAGTCTGGGCAACACGGTGAGACCTCACCTCTGCAAAAAGTACAAAAATTAGCCAGGCATGGTGCGCATACCTGTAGTCCCAGTTACTCTGGAGGCTGAAGCAGGAGGACTGCTTGAGCACAGGAGGTCAAGGCTGCAGTGAGCCATGATCATGCCAATGCACTCTGGCCTGGGTGACAGAGCAAGACCCTGTCTCAAAAAAAAAAAAGAAAAGAAAAGAAAGAAAAGAGGGGAGGGGAGAAAGGGAGTGAAGGAGGGAGAGAGGGAGAAAGGAAGGAAAAGAAAAAAAGAAAAGGAAAGGAAGAAATGTGTAACTATATCAAGGTGAGGTAAGGTAGATTTAAGACAAATATGCCTTACTGAGGATAAAGATGGTCAATATGTATTGCAAAATTTGCCAAGAAGGTACATCACCTCTAAATATGTGCAAGCCTAATGAAATAGTCCCAAAATGTATAAAACAGTATTATTAAATCAATAAAATATACAGAGAAATTGACAAATCCACCATTGTGGTACATACGATTATTGATAAGTCTCAATGAACGAAAAACAAAAAGTCACAAAGAATACGGAAGGTTAGAACACAACAATGAGAGTTATCTGAAAGATATATGGAGATGCATGCATCCAACAATCAAAGAATACATATTTACCCAACTCCATTCGGAACATTTAAAAAACCAATCTTGATTTAGGAAATAAAGCAAGTCTTAACACACTTAAAAAGGCTCACAATCTACTGAAATAAGGGCAATATACACCACTATGATAAGCCCCGTCATAAAAGTGTTTACAAAGTGTTTTGGTAAAGACTGAAAGATACTATCTGAAACAGAGACAATACATATAGAATTAATATCCAGAATATGTAAAGAACTTCTAAGAGAAAAAAATCAAAACCAACAACCCAGCACAAAATAAGCAAACCACAAAAACAGCTTGCATTTCACTTTCCTAAGACCAGAAAAAAGAATAAAATAAAATTTAAAAAGGGACAAAGACAAAAAATAGAGAGAAAAGAAAGGCAGACAAGACAGAAAGAAGGAAAGGCAAAGTATATGGGCAAATAGGAATTATCATACAAACTTACTGCAGTGTAGCTAGTACAATCACTTTGGAAAGCAACTTGAAAACATGATAAAGCTGATGATGGACACACTCAGCCTAGCAATTCCTTCTGAAAGTATCACAGAGCAACTTTTACCCATGTATAATGAGACAGGTCAACAAATGTATACTGCAACACCATTTATAACAGTAAAAAATTAGAAACAACATAGTTGTTCTTTGATAGAAGTATTGATGAATTAAGAATATTTATTCCTAAAACTAGCTGTATTAAGAGCAGATGGATCTCAAAACACTACACTGAGTGAAAAAGCAAGTGCAAATGAAAACGTCACTATGTAAAACTTTAAACCCATGTTGAAACAATATTAAATAATACCTGTTAAAAAAGATATAAAGAAAACACAATGTAAATTCATGATAGTGGTTATGAGAAGGAAAGTAGGAAGAGACCAGGAAAAATTATAAAGACGACAGTAAATCTCTAATTTTTTTCACTTTATGAATAAAAATAAAAATACATATAACAAATGTGTCAGCATTGACATATGTTACTTCTGGATAATGAATATAGCAATCCTTGAAGTATCGTTCTCTGTACCTTTGGAACCTTTGGAAAAAACTTTTATTTTTAAACTGCTTTCTTTCTTTTTTTTAAGTATATGAGGATGTCTGCTTTTAGGTTAGAGGGAGTAGTTGTTGGAAGACCAAAGAACCCACTGAAATCAACTAGTAAAACAGGATGAAATACAACAAATACCTCTTTAAAGACATCAGAAAGCTGCTAAAGCAGGAAGACTGGAGATGCTAAGATTCTATAATCTCTTTCACATACAAGGTCTGAAGGCTCATTAAAAACCACTAGACATGTCAAAAGACTGCATCGTATAATTGAGAACAAAGAGAAAAAGGGATCAGATATGGACTTACAGGTAATCCAGATATAGCTATTCGCAGACATGAACTTAAAGATAACTATGGCTAATATTTAAAAAAAAGTTTAAAAATGGAGAGAATGCATGAAAAGATGGGCCATTTCCACAAAAATGAAAAATCAAAAAGAAATTCTAGAATTGAAACTATATTATCAGAAATTAAGAACGTACTAGGCTGTTTTATCAGTTAATTTTAAAAAGCAGGAGAAAGGCTTACTAGAAAATAGATCGCTAGAAAATAACTAGAAAACATTCAAACTGAAGTACAGAGAAAAAAAGAGTAAAAAATACAGGAGGACAAAATACATAAGAAATGTATGGGATACAAAACCGTTATATGTAACTAGAATCCAAGAGAAGGAAAAAAATGGGACACAAGCAATATCTGAAGACACATGCCCCTTGTAGGTCCATCACAGTAAAAATGTATATTAACAAAGGAAAAGCAAAAGGCTTTAAAGCAACAAAAGAAAAGAAAGACACATTATCTTTAAAAAAAAATTTTTTTTAAGATCAAAAGCTGGCCTCTTAACAGAAATGAATGGAAGTTGGAAGACAACTGCTTCAAAGTACTAAGAGAATAAAACCGCCAATCTAGAATTCTACAACCAATAAAAACAGCTTTCAAAATGATGACACAACTAAAAAACAATTAAAAATTATGCAAAGGATTTGAATAGACATTTTTCCAAGGAAGATATACAAATGTCCAATAAGCACATGAAAAGATGTTCAACATCATTAGCCATCAGAGAAATGCAAACTAAAACCACAAGATACCAGTTTATACCCATCAGGATGGCTACAATAAAAAAGACAGGGCCGGGGGCGGTGGCTCACGCCTGTGATTCCAACACTTTGGGAGGCCGAGGCGGGCAGATCACGAGGTCAGGAGATCAAGACCATCCTGGCTGACACCATGAAACCCCGTCTCTACTAAAAATACAAAAAAATTAGCCGGGCGTGGTGGCAGGCGCCTGTAATCCCAGCTACTCAGCAGGCTGAGGCAGAAGAATGGCATGAACCCGGGAGGCGGAGCTTGCAGTGAGCCAACAGCATGCCACTGCACTCCATCCTGGGCGACAGAGCGAGACTCCGTCTTACACAGAAAAAAAAAAAAAGACAGACAATAACAAGTGTTGGCTGGGATGTGGAAAACCTAGAATGCTGACACATGGCAGGCAGAATGCAAAATGGTGCAGCCACTTTGGCAGTCTGGCATTTCCCAAAATGTTAAACTTAAGAGTTACCATGTCATCTAGCAATTCTTAAGTATACTTTTATATACTTAGCAGCAAATATGCAGAAAATAAAATTTGAGAAGAAATGTTAATAATGCTTTAGAAAATCAAATATCTACTGATAAATATAACAAAAATGTAGAAGACTTATTTTGAAAACTATCAGCCATTATGGAGAGAATTAATGAAAACCAAATGAAATACAAACATGTTCATAGATTACAAGACTTGACACTGTAAAGATTTCAATTCTCCCTAAACAGATCCCTACATCCAGTGGAAAAAAAACATCTGAATTCCAGTAGGTTTTTTGTTTTCTTAAGTGAACACTGACACTTGGTTTCATTTGGATATTCTGAAAAAGGGCAAGAATAGTCAGCTGGTTCTGAGAAAAAAAAAAAAAAGTGCAGAACTACACCACCAGATATCAAATTATAGTAATTAAAACAGTGCAGAATTAAGCAAGGATATACAAATAATCAAATGGAACAAAACAGAGAATTTAGAAACAGTTTCACACACATATGGTTACTCGACTCATGATAAAGGCAACCCTGTCATATAGTGAGGAAAGGATGGTTTTATGCAATAAATTGCACTGGGACAACTAAATATCCATCCGGAAAATAACAAATCCTGACCCCTACACCTCAAACCAAACACAAAAATAAACACCAAATGGATAACAGGTCTAAAACATGAAAGGTTAAAAAAAAAAAAAAAAGAGCCCTTACAGAAGAAAGCATAGAAGAATATCTTTATGGCCTTATGGTAAGTAAAGATTTCTTAAACGTGACACAAATGGCACTACTCATAAAGGAAAGGGAAAAAAAAGGTAAATGGGAAACGATTAAAATATTGTTGATTTTTTAAAACATTAAGAAAGTGTAGGCCTGGTGTGGTGGCTCATGCCTGTAATCCTAGTGCTTTGGGAAGCCAAGGCAGGAGGATCACTTAAGGCCAGGAGGAGTTCCTGATCAGTCTAGGCGAGACACCATCTCTACAAAAAAATAAAAGACTGGGTCAGCCCTAGTGGTATATGCCTGTAGTCCAACCTACTCAAGAGGTGAAGATGAGAGGATCACTTGAGCCCAAAAGTTTGAGTTACAGTGACCTATGATCGCACCACTGCATTCCAGCCTGGGCGTCACAGCAAGACCCTGTCTCTAAAATAAAATGTTTAAAAAAGAAACTGAAAAGGCAAGCCATAGTTTTAGAGCTAATATTTATAATGCGTATCATGGACAAAACACTCACCTGATTATACAGAATGCATATTAATAAGAAAAAAGCAGGCAGCCCATTAGAAGAAAACAAAATGAAGTGAACAGACTAGTCACAGAAGAAGATATATATCTAAATGGCCAATAAAAATATGAAAAAGTGAGCACCTTCATTAGACATCATGGAAACTTAAGATTAAATTACTATTGTTCACCTACCAGAATGACTAAAATGAAAAGGACAGTACCCAGTATTGCTCAAGACCGGAGCAGCTAGAACTCTTACACTCTGCTGGCAGAGTGTACACCAGTAGAACTACTTTAGAAAACTTCCGTCAACTACTAACCAAATGCATACCCTTATGACTCAGCAACTGCACTCCTATTTACCCAAGTGTTCACGTATACTATCGAGAATATTCAAAATTACAGTCTTCATAATAGTACCAAAGTAGAAAACAATCCAAATGTCCATTTACAATAGAAAAAAGTAAATACATAAATTGTATTCTATTGACACAATAGATTATACATCAATGAAAATGTACAAGATATACTTACATATATCTACATGCAACAATACCACTGATAAATTTCACAAATGTAATATTGTGCGAAAGAACACACACTGTTCATATAAACTCAACAACAGGTGTAATTAATTTATAGTGTTAGAAGTCAGGATAATGACCTTCCTTGGGGCAGGGGGAAACAACTGGGAGACAGGATAGAGTGCCTCTCGGGTGGTGCTCTGGGATATGCTGGCTACACGGTCTTCTTCTTTGTGCAAAAATTCACTGAACCACACTCTTAGGATTTCTGAATTTTTCTTAATCTTATACTTTAATACGGTTTACTTTTTTAAAAGTGTTCTAGATAAGGAAGAACAAACATAAGGTTTCACCAGAGGCTTCTAAGTGGAAGTAAAGTGAAACAGCTCTTTAAGTGTATGATACTGTCACCCCTCCACCACCGGCAAGATTATTTGTGTACTGTTCCAATGATGAAGTGTGATTTTTATCTTGCTAGTTCACACCTGTAATTCAAAACTCTTATTTGCTACTACCTCCTCCAACCAATAGTCCCTAAACCACTCCATCAGAAGTCAGCAGTTTCTTCTATAAACTCTCCCAGTATCTGATATTATTTCTATTTGCCACATATTTAGATCTCCTATGTAGGCTATATATTTTTAGTGAGTTTCCAGGACCTAACACAGTCTCTTGGGATATAGTATATATCTGAATCTGGACGAATAAATGACATCTCTTTTCTTCTGCAAAGATATAGTTTCTCTCCCTTTCATGAAGAAACATGAAACTTTTAAATCAGAATCAAATTCTAAAATCAATAAAGATACTCTTTTAGTTTGTGACAAATTGTTTCTGTGTCTAATTTAACTTGAAAAATAAACTGTCCAATTATTTCTTTTATGTCTTTTCTCCAATCTTTGCCAAAATTATCTGAGACAGAAATTCAGATAGTCCTTGCCCCATTTGGCAGCTAGGCAAGAAGCTGACACAGCAGCTAAGTCCAACGTAAGAACAGCCTCATTCTAGTTGCTTAGTGGCAGTATCTATCTTTTCAACAAGGTCATTTCCTCAACTAAAAAAGTTCCATTACCGTCACCTACACATTCCTAGCTGCTCTTTCTCTCTACAAATGTGAATCCCTTCCATAGGTAGGTCCAGTTTAGCTATGTCCAATTTAAACACGACTATCTATGGAATAATAAGGGCTCGAAAATTTTATGTGTCCTCCAGTTCTTTGCTTGTATGTTATTCCCCAATAAACCCTATTTTATATTTATACTGCATATATCCATGGAGCAGGTCCCTATGCCTCCTCTACACTTCATAATCCTCAGATTGTGAAGGGAAGATAATTTGCAGCCTTGCTTGGAATCATTCCTTTGGAATAATAGCATGGATAGTTTACCAATCTTCCCTATTGTACCAACCTTCATAATGAATCATACTGTGTGGGCCTTATGTCTTTGTTGAACAATCTTCATGAGTTGAAACCAGGGCCTCCTCTTTAATTCAGTCTATGGGCAACCCTCATCTCTCCCACCAACTTCCTTACAGGCTGCTCAGTTGAGTTTTATCTCCAATTATATCTATATTCCAGTGAATTACTACTCAGATTTGCAGAACACATCTTCAGTTTCGTTCTGTTCCTGGTAAACTTTCTGAAACCACTTGTTCTTGAAACTTCTCCTGATACGCAACTTTCCCAGAGATAGCATCTCTCCAGTAGTTCCTTTATAATATGCTATGAAATTATTTTTCCCTCTTTCTTCTGAACTAAGGAGTTGGTAAACTTTTTCTAAAAGTGTCAGAGAGTAAACATTTTACGCTTATGGACCATATAGTTTCTGGGGCAACTACTCAATTCTGTTGTTATAATGCGAAAGCAGCCATAGACAATATGTAAATGAATGAGCATGACAATGCTCTAATAAAACTTTATTTACAATAACAGATGGCCAGCCCATGGACCATAGTTTGTTAAGCCAACATTAGACACTTAAAACTTCTGGCCTCTTCATATACCAGCATCATTATAATTACCTGGAATCTGTAAGGATTTACCCACACTGGTACCATAAAATAACTTCAATATATTTTATCAATTAAAACTGAGGTACATACATAAATTTATAAATATTTGCAATAAGTATAAAAAATTCTCATTACATATTGGTTAACCAGAAAATTTAACTGACTAGAACACATTCACTGATAATTATAGTTAACTTAGCTAATTATAAAAACAGATGTGATAACTTAAAAATAATCAATATAAAAAAGACTAACAGTCAAATATATAATCAAATACAAAGAAGACTAAATATCTTATGAGAAATCTATACAATGGATGGTAATGGTGGGGATTGTGGTGATTTTACTTTTGAGTATCTATGTTTTTGGTGACATATATCTATAATAAGGAAGTCTCTTTAAAGCAGATGATGAAAAGACACAATTTTATGATTGTTAGAATTTTTCATTTAGTCTGTAACTAAAAATATTTAGACTTAAAATTAAGTTTAAGAAAAACCCAACCATTCTGTCCTATGTTCTTTTTTTAAAAGAATATTTATATCAATTAAATAAATTAAAATTTTCATTTACCTGTCGGTTCCTTTCATCCATTATGCGTGTGATTTGTATTTTCTTCCGCCCCATTTTCAGTCACCTTTCCTTATTTCCTTATATTCCAAATATTTAATTCAAAAGTTAATTTTCTTCAATACCCTAATGCATCGTACACAGCTTCTGTTATTTCAGCTTCTAGTCCAAGGGCTACAGCTGAAATTTTCTACAAGATCTAAAAGAAAACACAAATTAGAAGATTTAAAATCTGTTAAGTTTACAAATCATGTAAGTGTTAAACAAATTTCAAATTTGCTTTTACACTGCACACAGCATTATTAGTTGAAATTTCTGGTTATACAAAATTAGTAAATAAGTTGAAGTCTTGTTAACTTTACCCCTAAAATACCTCTTGAATCTCTTTGTGTCTCTAGTTCTGGTTAAATTAATGCAACAATAATGTTTGAGGTTTTCTCAATGTATACAATAATAGCAACAAGAGCCAAGCCTTATTGAGATTCTTCTATGTACTAGACATTTTCCTAAGCATGGACATGTCTTAACTCATTCAATCCTAATAGCAATCTATAATTATTACCTCCATTTTATAAATAGAGACACTGAGACACAGAAAAATTAAGCAATATGCCCAAGGTCACATAGTAAGGGGCAGAGCTTGGGGTTATAAACTCAGGGAATCTGGTTCCAGCACCTCTGTTCTTAACAACACAGAATATCCTTAAAAACTTCTGATGACCTCCATACCAAACAATGAACTAATCTGGATAGCCCCAATCTGTCTTTTCAAATTCTTGCAAATTGCCCTAGCCTCCAGCCAAATTACTATTTGTCAATTCACAAAGCCACTATATACTTTAGTAAAAATATGCATTTAAATGAAACATTCCTTTGGCCATTTAATGAACACCTCCTTATCAGTCAAGATTCAGTTTGCACTTCCAGATGAAGTGAAAATCAATTTCCCTTGGTAGAATAAACCACAACACCTTCGTGTGTGTGTGTGTGTGTGTGTGTGTGTGTGTGTGTGTGTGTGTGTGTGTGTGTATAAATTTTAAGTCTGCTTTCCTTCAAGACTTAAAAAATCTTTCAAGCGTTTTTTATTCCATTTATTCTGTGTAGTAGGATGACTGGAAATGATATAGTTTGTCATGTTCTGAATGATGGCTGTGTCATTTTAAAAACCTAGTGCTTTCAGACTTACATAATAAAAATACGAGGAGATGGGGGCATGAATGCTATAATACAACAGTCATAATAATACATTCCCATGGGAATTTTATGCAAGTATTTTTAATACGGTACATGTGTATCAATAAAACTTCAATTGTACTGTGCAAATCCAGTGTGTGATTAAATCTGGCTTTTGCTCAAAAGCGATAAGCCTTTCATTTCTTATCATTTCCAGCACTAACATCAGCACAGCATTTCTTATTTATCTTCCCTCATTTTATTTCTTCATTGATACAAACAGTAGTTGATCATCTATTAACTGATAACCTATTAATTGTTCACCTACTTCTAATAAATGTACTTCCAAACACTGAACTATGCACAGAGGATAACATGGTCAGAAAAAAAAAAAGGATATGATTCCTAATCTAGCAGAGTTCAGAGTCTAGTAGAAGAAAAAGACATTAATCAAACCATAATGCAAATGAGTTTGCATAATTCCAAACTAGAAAGTTCATTTATCTGAATTAAATTTATGGTTCAGGAAAGGCTCCCCTAAGGATGTGTCTCATACTCAAACTCCAGTATGAGATATACGCATTAGGCAGGGAGAACAACATGTACAAAAGCCCCACGACAAAAGGGAACAGGAAACATTAGAGGAACTGAAAGATGGCTAGTCACTGGTGGGGCCCAATCAAACAGGCTGTGTTGTAGAATATTTCTTTTAACAGATCACATTGTATCCAATTCCCAATATAAACAATTGTACTGTAGTAGGCAGGAGAAATATTAATACATTTTACTAGAGACAGTATTGCTAAGGCATGCAAGATATTTTAATGGCTGTAAGATGGATACACTGTACTACCTTATATCACCTAAAAAATTCTTAATTCCAGAACATATTTGGGCATTTTTTGCTTTTGACAATGGTGGAGTAGTTTGCTTCAAACCAACCTTCTTTTGAGAACAACTAGAAAAGAAAAACACAAGATAATCTGTTTTATACACTAGAGAACTTTCAAAACTAGAGAATCTGCAGGGTGGAGATGTGGAAGAAATAGGTGAGACCAGTCTCTGGTCTCATCTGCCTGTAGATTCCAAAACTACTGCCCGAGAGACTGAGAAAGTTAACAGAGCTTTCAAGAGACCTGTGGGTGGACATACAAAACTCAGATTTAGGGCCTGCCAAGGAGGAACAGCCCTAGTAAACACATCAGGCATATGGACAGACTCCAAAGAACTATACTCTAGGTATAAAGGTAAACTAGAAACAGACTAGCCCACACAGGAAGAGAAGCACAGCTTTAAATCATCTCAATCCCTAATTAGATTAAGGCAATCTGGGCCAACTACTCTTATTGGCCTAGCTGCATACCAGTAGCAAAAGTAATTCTCAGCAGAAAGATAACATCATCTAGAAATTCACATTTTTTCACGTTTCATATAAATGTCTGGAAATCAAAATATAACCAGTCAAAACCCAACTGAAACCAAGATTTTTTAAATGGCAATAGAAACAGATTCACAGTAGATCCAGATAATGGTGTTATCAGAAAAAAGTTTAAAACAAGTTAAATGTTCAAGGAATTAAAAAGTAAAATGAAGAATTTTCATAAACAAAAAGTGGAAAACATGAAATCAAAAAATACAATTTTGAAAAAGAAGTGATGGATGGTTTTAATAATACTTTAGACACAGCTGAAGAATCAACCCAGAAGACAGGAAACAATAAAACACCTAGACTAAAGCACAAAAAGAGAATGAGAAATATAGAAAAGAATGAGAAATTATAGCACATGGAAAACGGATACAAAGTACATGTAACTGGAGTCTCAGAGGGGAGGAGAAAACATACAGGCAAGAAAAAAATATCTGAAGACATAATAGCTAAGAACTTTCAAAACTGACCAATGAGACATCGAGCCACAGATTCAAGAAGCTCTATCAATCCTCAAGCAAAATAAATACAAAGAAAACCACACTTAGGCACATCAAAGGGGAGAGAGGGGGAGAAGGAAAGAAAGAGGGGAGGGAGAAGAGAGGGACGGGGGCAAGAGTGGGGGAGGGAGAAGGAGGTCCCCCACCCCCAAAGAGAGATTTTTTTTTTTGAGACAGAGACTTGCTCTGTCACCCAGGCTGGAGTGCAGTGGCGTGATCTCGGCTCACTGCAACTTCCGCTTCCAGGGTTCAAGCGATTCTCCTGCCTCAGCCTCCCAAGTAGCTGGGGCTACAGCCATGTGCCACCACGCCCGGCTAATTTTTTGTATTTTTAGTAGAGACAGGGTTTCACTGTGTTGGCCAGTATGGGATACGATGAAGTTTCTCTTCAAATAACACGATCAATCTTTTATTCTTTAATTCATAGTACCCCACCGGCCTTTTCCCTTTTTCTCCTTTTGCCTTTGTTAGATGCCCAGGCACACCACAGTACCAGGCGTTATCAGTACCAGCTCACATTCCTTTCCTTATTTGGAAAGAGGACTAACTTTCTAGCTCATTACAGACACCCCTTCCCCTTTCCTCTCCGCTTTCTTTTACATGCCCACCTTATCTAAAAAAAATCAAATGTTTAGCCAACTGGGATTAGTTTAGATTGTACGACCTGACCCCAGACAATGGGAAAAGGGTACAGGGGCAGGACTTGCGTCAGGAATAAAGGCTCTCGTGCCCCTTTGTTCAGGTGTGCTCTCATGGCGACTGGCCAACAAGGCACCCCTCTGTACAGAAGTAAATTGCTTTGCTAAGAATCCTTTGTTCGACTGTTCAATTTCCTTAGGATTTTGAGTGTTATTCCTAACACCAGGATGGTCTTGATCTCCTGACCTCATGATCCACCCGCCTCGGCCTCCCAAAGTGTTGGGATTACAGGCGTGAGCCACCGCGTCCAGCCAGACAGAGAGATCTTAAAAGCAGCCAGAAAAATTTAAAAAGATTAACTTCAAGAAGCAACAATAAGAGTTATAGCTAGCTGACTTTTCCCAAATAATAAAAGCCAGAAGACAGTGAAATGGTATCTTCAAAATGCTGGTGGGGAAATGCCAAACCAAAATTTTGTATCTGACAAAAAAAAAAAAAATCCTTCTGAAATGAAGGCAAAATAGAGAGGCAACTTTAAGGCAAACAAACAGAGTCTGTTATCAGGAAATATTGAAGGGACTTTTCAAGAAGAAAAAAGAACCCTATATACAGCTTGGATATGCACAAAAGATGAAGTGCAATGAACAGGGTTGAGAGGGTTCAGTGAGTAACTCCAAAGGAATAAAGGAATACTGACTAAACGATAATACTTCGTGGGATTTCAAATGCTACAATACATAAGCAGGGTTAAGTGAGTAACTCCAAAGGAATACTGACTAAACAATAATACTTTGTGGGATTTCAAATGTTACAATACATAACAGTAATAGTACATAATAGGGGAGGATGGCAAAATGAAATAAAAGTGTCCTAAAATCCTTTCACTGATTAGGAAGTGGAAAAAATGCTCATTTACTTTAGACCTTAAGTCAGGGATGCATGTGGTAATCTCTTGGGTAACTATGGCAAGAACAGTAAAAGCACAAATAGCTAAGAGGGGGAAAAAATGGATTAATAACCCAAAAGAAGGCAAGAAAGGAAAGACAGAAAGCAAACAGAGATGACAGATTTCATCCAAATATGTAAGTAATTACATTAAATAGGATTAAACTAAACCTCAATTTTTAAAAGAAGATAATAGAAGTGGATTTTTAAAAATCCCAATTATATGATGACTACAGAGGACACATCTTAAATATGGGGATACAGAAAAAAAGTAAAAGCATAGTGAAAGACACACCATGTAAAACACAAACCAAAAGAAAGTTGTGTGGCTATCATAGTAAACTTAAATGCAGGAGACAGACACTAGATACATATACATGGATTGCATGGATACATATAGAAGGATACTTCAAAACAATAAAAGTTCAATTCACCAGGAAGACATATCAGTTCTAAATCTGAGTGTACCTAACAACACTTAGTTAGGAATCTGCTCCTGAAAATCAGATATTCTGTGCAAAAACCATAACCAGAAATTTATTTCCCATTATTTCAAGTAGGGAAAAATTATAATATGTTACACATCAACCATAAAATCATTTCTCTTTTAAAATTCAACACACAAAAAAATCCCCTTTTATAGTAAATTACCACGGCTAAGGGATGTAAAATGCTTACTACATGACTTCATATGCAGTTACTTTCTCACTGGCTTTTTTTCCTTCTCCACAATTTAACACTTCCTCAACTTTTTTGTGCATTCTACAAATCTAAGCAAAAATAAGGGCTAAATATGAAAGGCAATTAGAAAAATGTTTAGCACAAACACACATGGAAGACAATGGCTCAAAGGCTTCTAATACTGTAATGTCTTGCTTATTGCCAGCAACATCAGAGATGCACATTCCGGGCCGGGCGCGGTGGCTCACACCTGTAATCCCAGCACTTCGGGAGGCCGAGGTGGGCGGATCACGAGGTCAGGAGATCGAGACCACGGTGAAACCCCATCTCTACTAAAAATACAAAAAATTAGCCGGGCGCAGTGGCGGGCGCCTGTAGTCCCAGCTACTCGGGAGGCTGAGGCAGGAGAATGGCGTGAACCCGGGAGGCGGAGCTTGCAGTGAGCCGAGATTGCACCACTGCACTCCAGCCTGGGCGACAGAGCGAGACTCCGTCTCAAAAAAAAAAAAAAAAAAAAGAGATGCACATTCCCTTTACATGCTTCAAAATGCCTAAATGTAATTCTAATATTCTACAAACTATACTTGGAATATAATTTGTGACTTTTCACATATACCAGTTTGTTAGACTACTGAGTTTTGCGATGTAAAAATACACTTCTCCTAAATAAACTTCAGCTAAGAAACAGGGTATGCCTATATATAAAGCCAACACCAAAAAAACTAAGTCAAGTCTACAATTATAGCAAGTCATTTTTTTTTTTTTTTTTTTTTGAGATAAAGTCTCACTCTGTCGCCCAGGCTGGAGTGCAGTGGCGTGATCTCGGCTCACTGCAACCTCTACCTCCTGGGTTCAAGTGATTCTCCTATCTCAGCCTCCCGAGTACCTGGGACTATAGGCATCCACCATCATGTTCAGCTAATTTTTTGTATTTTTAGTAGAGGCAGGGTTCACCATGTTGGCCAGGCTGATCTCAAACTCCCACTTTTTCACTGGCCCTAACCCACTTCGTGTTCCTTACTATCCTCCCTATCCAGTTACATTTTCACACCCTCACCTCCTTTTGGCTCCAACCCCTTGCCTCCATTTTGTTGCAAAATCTGACCCCTGAAGACCAGCTTCCGTGTAGCTAAATATGGCTAGATGAAAAAAATTAGCATGCCAATCAAGCCAATTAATCTCACTTTAAGTTCATGAAGGTCATGAACCTTAAACCTCAAATATTCCCTTCATATTACAATCTTCCATTTCCAGAAACCTTCCATTTCCCAATTCCTTGTTGATTATTTTATGCCACATTCTCTCTGCTTACATCTCCAACATGCATCAGTCATCTTCACTTTCGGTTAGATGACTTTGCTTGTCTTGATCCTGAGAGAAATTTAAAATGTAGAAAATAATAAGCAAATCTATATTTTCAGAATTTCAGAAATTTCAACTTTATAAAGATGTTAATTCTCCCCAAATTCATGTACAGACTGAATGCAAACCCTATCAACATATCAGCGAGTTCTCTCTTATTGTATGTGGAAATTGATAAGCTGATTCTAAAATTCATTTGGAAATACAAAGGTTAAAGAATAGCCAAGAAAACCTTGAATGATAAAGCTAAAAGACACACATACTATATAAGGCCATAAAAATTAAGATGCTGTGATTTTCCCCCAAAGGAAAACTCGAAGCTAGCAGAAAGCAGGAAATAACAAATTTGAGAGCAGAGATAAATGAAATAGATAACATAAAAACAACAGAAAAAAAAATCAACAAAGCCAAAAGTTGATTCTTCAAAACGATTAACAAAAGTGACAAACCTTTAGCTAGACTGACTAGGAAGAAAAATAGAAGACTCAAAATTACTAAAATCAGAAATGAAAGTGGGGGCATTACAACTTACTCTATAGAAATAAATGAGACTGTAAGAGGGTACTATAAACAGCTATATACCAACAACTGGGATAACCTAGATAAAATGGACAAATTCCTAGAAACACAAAAGGCTTCTAGAACTACAAAGACTGAATCGCAAAGAAATAAAAAAGAGCTGAATAGAGCAATAACTAGTAAGGAGATTGAATTGGCAATTAAAAACCTCCTGACAAAGAAAAGCTTTAGACTCAATGGCTTCATTGATGAAATCTACCAAACAATTAAAGAACTAACACCAATCCTCCTCAAACTCTTCCAAAAAACTGAAGAGGAACATCTTCTAACTCATTTTATGAGGTCCTATTGCCCTAATACCAAAATCAAAGATACAACAAGAAAACTATAGAACAATATACCCTATGAATAGACACGAAAACCCTCAATAAAATACTAGCAAACTGAATTCTACCGAATATTAAAAGGATTATAATGGTGATCAAGTGGGATTTATTCCTGCAACGCAAGGATGTTTCAACATACTAAAATCAATGTGACACACCACATAAGAGAAAAAAGGGGGAAAAAAACATGATCATCTAAATTAGTACTGAAAAAGGATTTGACAAAATACAGCACCCTTTTATGATAAAAACACTCAACCACACTAGGAAAAGAAGGAAACTACTTCATCATAATAAATACTATATATAAAAATTCCACAGCTAACATCATATTCAATGATCAAAGACTGAAAGCCTTTCCTCTAAGATCAGGGATGAGATACGGATGACCACTTTTACTACTTCTATTCAACACTGTAATGGAAGTTCTAGCTAGAGCAATTAGACAAGAAAAAGAAATAAAGGCATCCAAATTAGAAAAAAAGAAGTATAAATATCTGTTTTAAGATGACATGATGTCTTTTGTCCCCTAGAATCCTTTCATGAGTAAGCATGATGTTACACGTAGAAAACTCTTAAAGATTCTACAAAAGAAATGGTAGAACTAATAAATTAAGTAAAGTAGCAAAATACAAAATCAACACACAAACCAGCTGCAATTCTATATATTAACAATGAACAATATGAAACAAGAAAATTCAATTTACAATGGAATCAAAGAGAATACAGATGCTACTTGACTTACAACGGGGTTAAATCCCTATAAACTCACCATAAATTGAAAATATCCTAAGTCAAAAATGCACTTAATACACCTAATGTACCAAACATCATAGCTTAGCCTATCCTATCTTAAACGTGCTCAGAACACTTACATTAGTCTAGTTCAGCAAAACCATCTAATACAAAGCTATTTTAAAATAAAGTGTTGACTACCTCATGTAATTAATTCAACACTTTCACAACACTGTAAAGTCAAAAAATCGTAAGTCAAACCACTGTAAGTTGGGTATCATCTGAACTTAGAAAATGAAACAAGGAGGTGAAGGTGAAAAGCTTGCACACTAAAAACTAAAAAACACTGATGAAAGAATAAAGACATAAACAAATGGAAAGATGTCTTATATTCATAGATTCAAGATCATGTTATTAAGATATCAATACTGCACAAAGGGATCTATAAACTGAATGCAATCTCTATTAAATCCCAATGATATTTTTGCAGAAATAGAAAAGGTCACCCTAAAACTCATATGAAATCTCAAGGGACTCCAAATAGCCAAAATAATCTTGAAAAAGAACAAAGTTGAAGGACTCACACCTGATTTCAAAATTTACTATAATGCTACAGTAATCAAAACAGTGTGGTACTGGCATAAAGACAGACATAAAGACCAGTGGAATAGAATAGAGAACCCGCAAATAAACCCTCACATATGGTCAAATGATTTTCAAAAAGGATGCTAAGACCATTCAGTGCGGGACAGTCTTTTCAACAAATGGTGCTGGTAAAATGGGATATCTACCTGGAAAAGAATAAAGTTGGATGTTTATCTAACACCATATACAAAAATTAAATCACAATGGATCAAAGATTTAAACCCAACTGCTAAAACTATAAACTCTTAGAAAACATACAGCAAAAGCTTCAAGATGTTGGATTTGGCAATAATTTCTTAGTCACAACACCAAAAGCACCATCAACAACAACAACAAAAAAAACTAGATTTTCTCAAAATTAAAAACTTCTGTGCATCAAAGGGCACTATCAACAGAGTAAACCAGCAACCCCAAATGAAAGATAATAACTGCAGATCATGGCCGGGCGCCATGGCTTCATGCCTGTAATCCCAACGCTTTGGGAAGTCGAGGTGGGTGGATTACCTGAGGTCAGGAGTTCAAGATCAGACTGACCAACATAATGAAACCCAATCTCTATTATATACAAAAAATTAGCCGGGATGGTGGCACATGCCTGTAATCCCAGCTACTTGGGAGGCTGAGGCAGTAGAATCACTTGAACCCGGGAAGCGGAGATAGCAGTGAGCCATGATCGCACCATTGCACTCCAGCCTGGGCAACAAGGGCGAAACCCCGTCTCAATTAAAAAAAAAAAAAGGCAGATCATATATTTGATACAAGATTAATATCCAGAATATATTTAAAAACTCAACAAAAACATAACCCAATTTAAAAATGGGCAAAGGACTTGAATAGACATTGCACCAAAGAAGATAAACCGATGTTCAATAAGCATATGAAAAGATGCTCAACATCACTAATCATTAGGAAATGCAAGTCAAAACCACAATGAGATGCCATTTCACATCCATTCGAATGGCTATTAAGAAACAACAGCAAGCACTAGCATGGGTGTGGAAAACTGGAACACTTGTGCACTGTTCTTGGGAATGTAAAATAGTACAGCTGCTATGGCAAACAGTATGGCGTTTGCTCAGAAAAATAAATATAGAATTGCCATCTGATCCAAGAATTCCACTTTTAGACATATAATCAAAAAAACTTAAAGCAGGAACTCAGATATCCGTACACCAATGTTCATAGAAGCATTATTCACAATAGTCAAAAGGTGGAAGCAACCTGAATGTCCACCTGTGGGAAAATAAACTAAAAGGTGGTACATACATACAATGGAATATTATTCAGCATTAAAAAAGAAGGAAATCCTGTCACATGCTACAACAGAGATGAACCTTGAAGACATTAGGTAAGGGAAATAAACCAATCACAAAAGGACCAATCTACTAATGAGCCCATTGGTATGAAGTACGTAAAGTAGTCAAATTCAGAGACATAAAGTAGATTGGCAGTTAGTTGCTAGGGGTTGCAGGGAGGGTCAAGAGGAGGGTGTCACTGTGTAATGAGTACAGAGTTTCAGTTTGAGAAGATGAAAACATCCTGGCCGGGCGCGGTGACTCACGCCTGTAATCCCAACACTTTGGGAGGCTGAGGCGGGTGGATCATGAGGTCAGGAGATCGAGACCATCCTGACTAACACGGTGAAACCCCGTCTCTACTAAAAATACAAAACAAAATTAGCCGGGCATGGTGGCGGCGCCTGTAGTCCCAGCTACTAGGGAGGCTGAGGCGGGAGAATGGCATGAACCCGGGAGGCGGAGCTTGCAGTGAGCCAAGATCACGCCACTGCACTCCAGCCTGGGTGACAGAGCGAGACTCCGTCTCAAAAAAGAAAAAAAAAAAAAAAAAGAAAGAAAACATCCTAAAGAAGGATGGTGGTGATGGTTGTACAGCAATGTGTATTTATTTAATGCCACTAACCTATATACTTTAAAAGGGTTAAAGTGGTAAATTCTATGTTAAGTATGTTTTACAAATTTCAAACAATTTCAAAACATTTACGTACAATTTCAAAATATCCAAATACTGAAAAAAATGCATATATCTTTCAAATAATTCCAGGAGTCAGATTTTATTAATTCAAGCTAACCACTAACTTTTTAAATCATGCAAGTACTGATTTTTCAATATCGTAAAGCTAAAGGAGTTTTACTCAAAATGGCAACATTTAAAATCTACCTTTAGAAAACAGATGGGCATTTCTCCCATAAACTAATATTATCTTTTCCTAGGAGGGAAAAAAGAATCTCTCTAATTAAATCCCAAGTCCTATATCTGTTATTCAGGCAACAGGAATGCAGGAAAAAATTACTTTAAACTGAACACTCAGGTAACTGAAAAAAATGTGTCATGTTTTTAAAAAATCAGGAACCAGATTTTTAAAAACATTCCCAATATGGGCTCTACTGTCTTAATTTAAAAGATATCATAGAACCTAGCACTCATATTCAGACCAATTTAGTACTAATACTGATCACAAATGTTCACAGTCTTTTAAACTCAATTTTGTTTACTGTTTTAAAGAAACTTGTTGCTTAAGTAAATAAATATTTTAAGAACATGGACTTTAAACGGGGTAAACTTTACTTTTTAAACTGAGTCCTTATTAACACCAATCACTGAGTTCATCAGAACACCCCATTTTGATGACTCTGGCCAATCAACTACACATTAAAAACTTTTTTAAACTAGCAAATGATTTTTGGAATAAAAATGATTATGTACAATCAACAACTGAACTCCTTTAAGAAATAAACAGGCATCTCTATCAAAAGAAAATCTATAAGGATCTATTACTTTTTTAAAAGAATGGAACTTAAGGATTTAATTTTGGACATACTAAACTTGAGATGGTCATGGACAAGTGAAAATGTCAAATAGGAAACTAGACATAAGACTCATATATCAGGGCTAAAAATAAGCATTGGGAGTCTTGGGCATATAGACAATAGTAAAGGGACAAAATGTAAAATGAAAACAGCAAACTCAGCCCCAAGGAACAGAAACACTTACTACTGTTGCAAATGAATGGCCCCCAAATCATCCTGTAGATGTAAAGTTTTTAAACAATTTGGGCAACATTTAAAAACTTAGTATTTCAAAAAGAAATGAATTTCAGCTTCCCCTGAAAAATCCATTCTACTTTCAAGAATTTAGTCTAAGAAAAAAAATAATGAGAAAAATATACAAATAAGGATGTTCATCCCAACACAATCAAAAGAGTGAATACATGGCAGGGGAATAATATAGAAGCCTACAGAGGTGGCCTGTCCATACAATACTGTAGCCATTACAAAGGCTGAACACTGTACAATAAATGTTCACAATGTATTGTTGTGGGTAGGAAAAATGTAGTTCTAGTTTTGTTTTTAAATATTCTGTAGATAGACAATGGTGAGGTTGGCCAGGCGCAGTGGCTCACACCTGTAATCCCAGCGCTTTGGGAGGCCGAGGAGGGTAGATTACCTGAGGTCCAGAGTTCGAGACCAGCCTGGCCAACATGGTGAAACTCCATCTCTACTAAAAATATAAATATCAGCCAGGCATGGTGGCAGGCGCCTGTAATCCCAGCTACTCGGGAGGCTGAGGTATGAGAATCACTTGAACCTGGAGGCGGAGGTTGCAGTGAACCGAGATCACACCACTGCACTTCAGCCTGGGGGGTAGAGTGAGACTCAGTCCCCCCCTCCCCCCCAAAAAAAGACGTTTGTGAGGATACAGAGCAAGGGGAATATTTACACATTGTTGGTGAGAATGTAAATTAGTTTAGCCACTGTGGAGAGCAGTTTGGAGATTTCTCAAAGAACTTAAAACAGAACTACCACTTGACCCAGCAATTCCATTATTGGGTATATACCCAAAGGAAAATAAACTAATCTACCAAAAAGACACATGTACGGTTTATCATAACACTAGTCATGATAGCAAAGACATAGAATCAACCTAGATATTCAACAACAGTGGAATGGATAAAGAAAACGTGATGCATATACACCATGGAACACTACACAGTCATAAAAAGAACAAAATCACTTCCTTTGCAGCAACATGGAGGCAGCTGGAGGCATCACCCTAAGCGCATTAACACAGGAACAGAAAACCAAATCCCACAGTTCTCATTTATCAGTGAGAGCTAAACACTGAGTGTATATAGACACAAAGTTGACAACAACAAACACTGGAGACTACCAGAGGGAGGAGCGAAAGAGGTGGGTAAAGATTGAAAAACTATCACCTACTGTGCTTATTATTTGGGTGACATGAATATTCACACACAAAACCCCAGTGACACGCAATTTACTCATGTAACAAACATACACACATACCCCTGAACCAAAAATAAAAGTCAAAGAAAAAAATTCTGTAGATATTGTGTTCACAGATAAAAGACTAGCAGCATATACTCAAGTTATTTAAAATAATAACTTAAAGGCAATTTAAAAAATTATTTTCCTTTTTTCTAAAATACACACCACTGTCGTGGTAAGAAAAAAAGTTACTACAAAACAAGAACTAATGGATGCTTTTAAGATTAAGAAGAAAAACATCCTGAATGCCAGAAAACTTTAAACATTACTGAAATGTTGCTTCTACTTTACTATCTTGTGCAATTTCCAGTTACTCTTTCTTCACAACCTGACTGAGAAGGTTTACTGCAAGCCAAGTGAGAAAACCTGGATCCCAGCCCCAAACCTGTCACTAAACTAGTTGTATAACCTTTGGCACCTGACAATTTCTAAGTAAAAGTGACTTTTTGTAACAGGAAAATCCAATTATATGCATTATATGTACCACATGAGGCCAGAATAAAATACCACACATTTGCAAATATTTTGAAGAAAGGGGTCCAAAAGACAGTATTACTACAATACTAACACACACATTTTCAATCATGGTATAGAACACATTAACATTTATGATGTTAATGTTTATGATCTGAAAACAAAATGAGTAATCAGTTGGCTGAATGGAGAAAGAAAGGTTTTCTAGGGCCCTGCTGCATAGTAACAACAGCAATACACTTAACACATAACTTTTTAAATTCTTACAACCTCTTTATAAGACAGGCATTATTATTATCCCCATTTTAAATCTGAAAAATAACTGAAGCCTAGGCAGTAAATATCACCCCGCCAAGGTCGCAGATGCTAAATACTGGAGCCAAGACAACTCAGGCCTGTGTTACTCCAGAAGAGCACTCCAACCGCTGTATTCTGCTGCCTTCATGAGGGGGTGAGAAGCTAAAGCCCTGCCTTGGTTTTCGGAGCAGCTAGTCTGAGGCGCAATACAGCAGTCTTGCCCAGGGACCGTAGATCCAGGGCTCTCCCCAAGGTAAGGAGTCTGGCTGCTACTTGCCCAGCCCTACCACAGAAATCCTCATCTCACTGCTGCCAAAGGAGTGTTGACTATAAACCCCAGCGACGTAAAGAAATCCACCACCGCTGTCACAGCCTGGTTCTTTCCCTCCTTCCCCCTTCCATCCTCAATAGCCATGCCAGAGGTGTTATAATCTTTCAAGCTTCAAATGCTGCCACCTCCTATTTGCTCATACTTTGGAATGTAGATCTTCCTAGATCCAGTATACCTATCCTTTCACAATTTAAATTTCACACATGCCTTAAAATATAAAGCTTGTCTTTAGCAAGTATACTCATATTTGCAACCATTTAGAAAAACTGTTTTTATTTTACTTTTTAACTTACAACTTTTAACTTTAACTTTGCATTTTAAAAATAATTTCAAACTTAGTGAAAAGTTACAAGAACAGTATAGAGAATGCCTGCCTATTACCTAGATTCATCAATTTTTAACATTTTTCATTAACTTTCATTCTCTCTCTTCTCACTCTCATGGATATGTTTATGTGTATATGTACTACACATCTATATAAACATAAATAAATAAATGTATTATTCTGAACCGCTTGTGGGTAAGTTGCATATATCACGCCCTTTACACCTCAATATTTAAAGTCGAAATTTCCTAAGAAGAATATTCTCTAATATAAAGATAACCACAGCACAGTTATCAAATTCAATAAATATAACATTGCTGCAGTACTTTAAAGCGCAGGCCATAATTGAAATTTTGTAACTTATCCCAATAACGTTCTTTAGGGCATTTTTTACCCTCTTCAGTAACAGGATCAATTCAGGATTATATATCACATTTAGTTGTCAGTCTCTTTAGTCTCCTGTAATCTAGAGCAGTTTCTTGGCCTTTCTCTTTGGTGACACTGACATTTTCAAGAATATAAGCCAGTCATTATACAGAATATTCCTCAGTTTAGGATTGTTCCAGCCAAAATACTACACAAGTGATTCTCGATCCTTCTTAGAGTAACATAGCTCTAACATTCCATGGTTCTAATATCTATAAAGCACTTCCAAAAATGTAATATGTAATATTAACTGAAGATTATAATTTCTGCTAAGCAAAGATTAGTATGTTTTACAACTCAAGGGACATCACAGTAAGTGCAATGGATTTACTGACAGGATGCTTTATTGTCTGTGGGGCTTCTGACTACAGAGAGAAACACTGATTTTCTGTGCTTTTTTAAAGTTTGTTTCATTAAATGTTTACATGTAATTTACAAATAAACACTGTTAGGTATCTAGGCAACAATTCATATTCCTTTGGGTTCAACTACGAGAATAAAAGATGAAACAGAAAATACACTAGAATCATTAGAAACAATTCAGAGCAAAGAAGCCTATGACTACTGCTTCTTCTCCCCACAGGCATAAACACAGTTTATGTCAACCACACACTGCTTAGAGACTATGCTAATAGTTATGGGCAATTTAACAAAAAAAATTTAGAATGAAAGAGTAGAAGAAAATGAAAATAACAAAGAAAAGATGAAAGAGGGACTGGAGTTAACCAACCCTGGAACCACCCTACTGTACTTCTCATTATATGAGATGGTAAACTCTTTCCTGTTTTGATTAGCCTCTCTGTTACTTGCAGCAGAAAGTATCCTGATACATACATGCTGATAATTTAAGAGCTGATTATAATCTGTTCCCAAAAGGACAAGGAGATTATACATCATTCAAAAATGTTTTAGGTAGGTCATTTTCATGTCAAATCATAAATATTCTTTCTCTGCTCTGTCATTTCACCTTATATTTTCTATTCTAGCCATAAAAACTGTACTAATAACATATCTAAAGTGTCAAGAAGACCAAAATCATCTAAGTCAAAATGCCAGATGATACAGAAAGCTAGAAATAGAAAGCAAAGATACCTTACAAATAAATACAGACCATACCAAAAAAAAAAAAAACCAAACACATATATGGCCTTAAAAATGAAACTTCTCATACAGTTCTGAAGTTGACTGTTTCTGATATCCTATAGGTAACTCAGTATGGCAGTCTTTATAAGAAATGATGATGTGTGAGTTAAGTCCTCAAAAACTGCTGAACAGCAGTGCTGGGTGACAGAAGACAGCATTCAAAGAAGAGCAAGCAATTCTTGTAAGATGCACAGATCATAATCACATGAAAAAAGACAAATAAATGACTGTAACAAAGACAAGGCAGGAGACAGTGGAAGAGTAACTTGTTGATTTGGCTTCCTAAAATCAAAAGCACCTTATAAGACTGCTTCAAAAAGGCTCTCACATCCAGCCAACCAATCAAAATCCAATTATCTGTTTCAGACAGGTTCTGCTAGCCTCAGGAGATAGGCTTTTTCTTACTGTAATAACAAGCCCCATGGCCACAGCTCTCAATGGTGTACCCATCGACCGAAAGAAAACCAAATATAACATTACTTTACAGATATCCAGTACCCAAAAGATGTCCCTCATCATCAACTGTCAGTAAAAAAGTGGAAGGCACATGATGGGTGTATATATTTATTTTAGTATATACCTAAGACTAAATCTCTCTGCAAAGGGCTTACTGAAAACAGAGTATTCCAAAAACCAGATCCCAAAGGAGCTACACTGTTAATACTATGCTTAATTGCCTCTCATTAATTTTTAGTAGGCAGTAGAAAGTACTGGCAAGATCAGTCTTAACTCTGATGCCAAAAGAAGCCAATATTTAAGATGCATTATAATATGTTACCTCATTGACTTAATTTCCATTTGTCTTCTCAAAACTAAGGAAGAAACAGAAGAAATTTTAAAGGACAGAGTGATTACAGCAAGATCAAGATGCAGTCCTATACAAATGCTAACAATTAACCATTGACAAAAAAAACCTAGTCATCAATATTGTAATTTTGTCTAATCTATTCGCAGATATTATAAATGGATACACATTTCCTAGAAAATATTTTCTCATTTTATCTTTTCTAAAATAATTTTAATAAAGTCTTTACTTTGTATACATGTAAAATACCTATTATTTATTTTTAAGTATCTCAATTTTCTCAGCTGTTTGTTCTCTAAGTTCAATCTATAATTTTAAACATTGAGATCTAATTTTTTTTTAAGAACTAGTCTGACTGTGGCTTGATATATGGGAACCACTAAATCTAATTGTGTTCCCCAGCGAAATTTTCTTATTTTTAAGTCAACACAGTTTTTATTTTTAAGTAGTATAACACAGAAGGGTCCATTTTGAATCCAAGTTCCACTAAATAGCTATTAGTGATCTTGACCAAGTCACTTACTTGCTCAGCCACAGTTTCTTCATTTTTAAAATGAGGCAAAAACCATACTTCACAGGCCATGTGAATGTTGATGTAAATAAGAGACTGTATCAAATCACCTATAGTACAACGTGTAGTATACACAGGTCTTCCATAAAAGTTCACTAATAAATGGTCTCTCAGTCATTCTGTTTGGTTTGTCTGGTTGGTTCAAATTTCAGAGAAGTGGCATACGGTAGTGGTTAACATGGTTATCAGGACAGAGTCTGCAGCTTGCCCGCCTGCATTCAAACCTCAGCTCCACCTCTTACTACATGGGTTGCCTTGAAGAAGTTACTCAATTTCTCTAAGCTTCAGATGCCAAATCTTTAAAATACTGGACTAATAATAATGCTCATAAACTTGTAAAGATTAAGAGATAACACATATAAAGTATTTGGCCTAGTAATCTGCACATGTGCTCAATGTTGGCCATTATTATTACCATTACTTAATATTAAAAACTGTAAAATAATGCAATATCCATTACTTAATAAAGTGATAATCATTACTTAATATTAAAAACTGTAAAATAATGAGTATAAAAATACTCACAACACATACACCCAAGTTGCTGTTAAGTCTGCATAAAAGACAAATACCAGAAACTCAGCTTATCAGCCTACTGCAAAGGCCTCCGCGAGAGCTACCTCACTAGCCTAACTGGCTATATCCAACCACATTCTCAACTACTCAACTTAAGATACCCAACAGGTATCTCAAAACCCAACATTTTCTTAAACCAAACACACCAAGCCTGTTCCTCTTCTGTACCAGCCACTGTTCACCTTTACCCTAAGCATTGCAACAGCCCCCTAACTGGTCTCAGCAGGCACTTTCATTTCCCTCCAGTGCAATTTCCTCATTTTCATTACAGCAACCTTTTAACGTGCCAATATAATCATGTCACTTATCACTGTTCTTAAAAGCCCAAGCCTTTAACATGGCCTGTAAGGCTCTGCCTTATCCTGTCACTCCTCTACTCACGGAACTCCTCATTCCATGCCACACTTCCTTTTGCCCAGCAAGCTTCTTGACACAAGCTGTTATGTACTTAGAAAGCTCCTAACTCCTTTCTGTTTCAGGGCTTTCATACATAACTACCACCTTGCTCTCTCTCAGTAGCTCTTATCCCAAGCCCTTCTCCTTACTAACTGTCCTACCCATCCTTTGTGTCTCAGTATTACCATTATTTCCTCAAGGAAATGTTCCCTAACATCCAAACTATGTTAGGATTTCTAATGCACTTTCCTAACAGACTGTACTTCTCTCTTATGGCATTTACCTCAACTGTAATTACTTCCTTATACAATTAAATGTTTGATTTCTTTTCCCCCAACCAAACTGTAACCAAGGGAGAAGATCAAGTCTGTTGTACTTACTCCTATAACCTCAGCTGCTACCATAGTTGCTTAACAAATGAAAGCAAAAGTCAAAGTATGAGATTTCACAATCCCAGGCTATTGGACATTCTCTAAGAACCAATTTTTTGGAGTTATAAGTTATTGTTGGGCTTGGCGCGGTGACTCACGCCTGTAATCCCAGCACTTTGGGAGGGTGAGGTGAGGGATCACTTGAGCTCAGAAGTTCAAGACCAGCCTGAGCAACATAGTGAGACCTCATCTCCAAAAAAAAAGAAGTTATTCTTCACTGAACTGCAGAAGGGAAGGTAACTTAATATTTATTAAATATCTTCCACATTTATCAGTAGCTGTGTTAGACCTTAATATATATTATCTCATGTAACAGTAACAATAACCCTGTGAGGTAGATGGCAACTGTTCCACTTTCTAAATGAAGCAACTGCGAGTAAAAACAATCAGTACTCACCCAAAGTCACACTAGGAGGCAGAGTTGAAATTTTGGCCCTAATATCATGTCTTTTTCCGTAACAGTACATTATCACCACTGGAACTATTGAAATAGTGGTTAAAAATGTCACTGATGTGATAAAACCTTCAAGGAGCCATCTAACCCCAACTTCATGAGTTTATGGTACTTTTCAGTAGCAGAATATTAAAACAATTTCTACTAAGTTGTGTATGGCTGCACAAGGGAAACTAGAGCATGTGGAAGGACCACTACATGGCAATACGTTCCCCGTTAAAAGGCAATTTATCTGATGCTACCAGCTGTCAAAATACAAATGCCTTGAGCAGTTATCAGCTAACTTAAGAGTTCTGACCTCCTCAAAGGTCGCCATTTCCCAATCCCTCCTGCTCTGCTATCAACGCTGATAACCTTTCCCTGCCTTCCACGGATATACTGTAGTTTCAAGCATTTGCAAAGGAACTTGAGCTTCTTACCTCCCACTACTACTCCTGCTTCAAGGTACCTTTAAAAAAAGAGAAATAAATGACTCCTCTCAATCTCAATTATTAAAGACTTAGAGGAATCACAATTGCTAGATTACCCACAGGGATGGCCCTAGGAGGGGTGGGTGCGGGGACTGTTAAAGTGTGTATTGTTTAGATTGAGGTTCTCTCAGTTCCTACTGCCGTTTACTATTGTTGAATAAAACAATAATAACTAGACAGTTCAATAAATGAATCAATAAAACTCACTGATCTAATGCAGTGGTTCTCAATTTAAAAGGACACTGGATTCAACTGAGGAACTAAAACATATACTCTGCATGCACAAACTTGCCCTAGCCCCACAATAAAACTATCAAATCATAATTGAGACTAATATCCAAGCAAGAGTACTTTTTAAAAGCTGCACAGATTATGATGATGTACGTCTTTAGTTCACAGCCTCTGTTTTATTATATTACAATATTACACTCTTTATTCAAACACTGATTGGCTATGTGCAAGAGTGAAGTAGCAAAATCATACAAATGAATCAAGTCCTGATTGCATTATATCTACGCACTGCAATTTATACACACATTTATGGCCTTCATTTCCATAGAGAAATCTCTCTCTCCCGTTTCCTTGAATTACATGGCTTTCTTGATCTTTTCCTTTTTTTTTTTCACTTGCTAAAGAAGAATATGAGAAGAATTTTATATTCTTCACATTTCTGAAGGAAAAATAGTTTCAACACACCAAAGTAGGGAGAACATACATTCTGGTTTACCTGAGACAGGTGTAATTATTAAGTAAGACCCCTCACTGTCAAAAGTATCCAGGTTTGATAGCAGTTTATTAGAAGTACACCATTGTTTTCCTTTATTTATTTTTTAAAGACAGGGTTTCCACTCAGTTACCCAGATTGGAACGCAGTAGCACAATCATAGTTCAACCTCCTAGGCTCAAGGAACCCTCTCATCTCAGCTCCTCTCCTTCGCCCTGACTCTGCTAATTTTTAAAAAAAGTTTTTTGAAGAAATGGGGTCTCACTGTGTTGTTCAGGGTGGTGTCTTCAATTCTATATGATTTTTAAATTGAGTTTAAATATGGTATGTGAATGGTATTCATATACCGTAAAACTCACCTTCTAAAAGTGAATAATTCAGTGTTTTGTTTGTTTGTTTTTTTGAGACAGAGTCTCACTCTGTCATCCAGGCTGGAGTGAGTGGTGTGATCTCGGCTTACTGCAAGCTCCGCCTCCCGGCTTCATGCCATTCTCCTGCCTCAGCCTCTCGAGTAGCTGGGACTACAGACGCCCACCACCGCGCCCAGCTAATTTTTTTGTAGTTTTTAGTAGAAACAGGGTTTCACCCTGTTAGCCAGGATAGTCTCAATCTCCTGACCTCATGATCCACCCATCTCGGCCTCCGAAAGTGCTAGGATTACAGGCGTGAGCCACCGCCCCCGGCCCAGTGTTTTTTTTAAAATCGTATTCACAAAGCAGTGCAACTATTACCACTATCTAATTATAGAACATTTTTATCATCCCAAAAAGAAATTTGATACTCATTAGCAGGCATTCCCCACTCCTTCCTCTCCCTAGTCCCCAGCAAATACTCATCTACTTTCTGTCTCTATGGAATTTGCCTATTCTGGAAATAAACAATTATACAATCTGTAGCTTTCTGTGTCTGGCTTCTCTCACTTAACATGATGTTTTCAAGGTTCATCTGGGTTATAACATTAATCAGTACTTCATCCTTTTTCGGCTGAATAATATTGTACTGTATGGATACACCACATTTCATTTACCCATTCATCAGGTGATAGACATCTGAGTTGATTCCACTTTGACTATTACAAATGCTGCTGCTATGAATAACAGTGCACAAGTTTTTGTGCGGACATATACTTTCAATTCTACCAGATATATCGCTAGGAGCAGAACTGCTGGGTCATATGGTAACAACATTTAACTTTTGGAGGAACTGCCAGACTACTCTCTAAGGAGTCTGAAGCATTTCATATTACCACCAGCAAAGTATGAGGATATTAATTTCTCCACATTCTCTCCAACACTTATTTTCTGTCTTTTTTTATTATGCCATCATGGTGGGTGTGAAGTGGTATCTTGCTGTGGTTTTAATTCTGCATTTCCCTAACAACTATAACATTAAGCATCTTTTCATGTGCCTATTGGTCATTTATTTATCTTCTTCGGAGAAAATCCTTTTTGAACTTGGGTTACTGTCTTTTCATTGTTGCGATGTAAGAGTTCATATATTCTGGATACTAACACTTACAAATATATGATCTGTAAATACCTTCTCCCACTCATCAAGTTTTGTTTTGTTTTGTTTTTGAGACAGAGTCTCGTTCTGTCATCCAGGCTGGAGTCCAGTGGCACATTCTCAGCTCACTGCAACCTCCACCTCCCAGGTTCAAGTGATGCTCCTGTCTCAGCCTCCTGAGTAGCTGGGATTACAAGTCCCTGCCATCACGCCTGGCTAATTTCTGTATTTTTAGTAGGGATGGGGTTTCACCATGTTGGCCAAGTTGGTCTCGAACTCCTGACCTCAAGTGATCCACCCACCTCGGCCTCCCAAAGTGCTGGGATTATAGGCATGAGCCAACGCACCCGGGCTCATTTCCTTGATAGTGTCCCTAGAAGCAAAATGTTTTTAATTTTGCTGAAGTCCAATTTACCTATTTCCTCTTTGGTTATTTCTACTTCTGATGTTATTTCTAAGAAACCATTGCCAAATTCAGGATCATGAAGACTTAGCCTATATAGTTTTAGCTCTTACATTAAGTACTTGATCCACTTTGAGCCAATTCTTGTATATAGTGTTAGAGGTCTGAACACCATTTGTTAAAAAGGCTATTTCCCTCCATTGAACTGTCTTGGCATCATTGTGGAAAAAAATTAATTAATTAAAAAAAATCAATTGGCCATAAATGCATGGGTTTATTTCCAGACTCTTAATTCTGTCCCATTGATCTGTTTATCCTTATGCCAGTAACATACTGTCTAGGTTACTGTAGCTTTGTAATAAATTCTCAAATTCAAAAGTGGGAGGCCTCCAACTTTATCCTTTTTAAAGATTGTTTTGGCTATTCTAGGTATCTTCAATCTCCGTATGAATTTTAGGATCAGTTTGTCAATTTCTGGGGGGGGGGGGGGGGGAGACCAGCTGGACTTTGATAGGAATTGTGTTAAATATGTTGATTAATTTGGGATGACTATAATCTTAACAAGATTAAATCTGCCAATCAATAAAGATGGTACTGTCTTCGCATTTATTTAGGTCTTCTTTAATTTCTGTCAATGATACTTTGTAGTTTTCAGTGTACAGGTGCTCTGTGTCTTTTGTGAAATTTATTCCTAAGAACAGTATTATTTTGATAATACTATAAATATAATTTTCATAATTTCATTTTTGGATTGCTCACTGCCAGTGCTCTACACGATTCTTGATTTCAAACGCTTCCAGTAATATAAAAGATGGTTAATTTAAAATTTTTACTGTATTTAAATATGATACCCTGGGTCCTCTACATAGTATCTACTAGAATGAAAAAAATTCATCTAAGTAAGAAACCCAAGTGGCTGTCTACTTTGCTAAAAGATCGTGAAAAACCAGAATCAAGAAATGCCAATTAGTTTTAATCCCAATTTTAATATGAGACAAGGCAACTACATTCCACACACAAAAATGATGCCTTATATTTTCTTATAAAATATATAAATAAAAACCCACTCATAATGTATACTCTCTTTGTCAAGCTTGAGGAGAATTGTTCTATAATTTGTAACACAATGGCAGATTCTTTACCCTTATGGAATTATATTTTAATTACTTTTAATATAAGATAATTTTTCTTTGTTCCCACTAAACTAAGACGTTTTAATTAATGTTTACAATTAAATCCAGGCAAAATTCAAATTCTAAATTAGTCTGAGACTATCATAAGCTATTATTTTATGGAAAATGACTAAGGTATTCCATTTGAGCCTGAATTGTACATGCTATATTATCATATGTTTTTAAAATACAACATTATGTCGTATGAACACAATCACAGCCATAAAGAAATGATTCGATAACAAAAACATAAACTGTACTTTGAATATAAATCTCATAGACTTATGGTCATTACCTGAAAGTGCAGTTTGGCTTTATGTAACTTTCATAAAGGCAGAACATACCCTACGAATACTCACACTAATTTTATGAAGTTCTGAATTAAATTAGGTTATTATACATTTTTAGGTAAAATTCAAAAATACTAACATCTGATTCAAGAAATAAGATCAATAAACATACAAAAATACACACAGCATTGAGAAAAATAATCCCTTACTAACTAGAAGAGAGCAAGAAATCACTATGACCCAAAGCCATTATGAACAATGTTGTGCCATGCACATGGGCCTGGGGCCAAGAGTGAGCAGGTGGGGTCCGAAAGCCAACTTGTCTTCCACTGTCTAACACCTTAACCGTAGCAGAAGCCACTATTTACTTAAAATCAGAGGGGCCTTTTCCAACTTTGCAAAGACTAGCTGTAGTCTAGCTATGATACCTCTAAACTATCTACTTGTTAGAAAAGTTAAGACAACTGAAATACTGAATATTGGTACCTTTGCCTAAAATCAAAACAACAAAATAGTACCTTCTTTTTTTTTTTTTTTTGAGACGGAGTTTCACTCTTATTACCCAGGCTGGAGTCCAATGGCACGATCTCAACTCACTGCAACCTCCACATCTTGGGTTCAAGTGATTCCCCTGCCTCAGCCTCCCAAGTAGCTGGGATTACAGACGCCTGCCATCACGCCCAGCTAACTTTTTGTATTTTTAGTAGAGATGGGGTTTCACCATGTTGGCCAGGCTGGGTCTCAAACTCCTGACCTCAGGTGATCCACCCACCTCGGCCTCCCAAAATGCTGACATTACAGGCATGAGCCACCACGCTCGCCCAAAGTATTACTTTTTATCATGTGTTTACTTCTTATGTTTTAGGTAAAACAGTCAATACACCAAAACAAAAACAGGATGGGAGGAGGGGAGAAATCATCTAAAAATCTAAAACATGGTTTGAAAGATGGCATCTTTCTATTTTAATTTGGATTTCTCTGATTAATAACAAGTTATATATTTTTGTATGCTTCCACACAGTGTTTTTAGATTAGAGACATTCAAAGCTGAATGTTGAAAAATAAAAGAAGCTTAAGGGTAAACTGTTTATAGTCTATTCCTATTAGTGAAATATGCAACATGTTTTATACAATGAATAGCAAATATAGTGCAAGTACCTTACATTCACAGTGAAATTAACTAAATTTGATTAAAGCTGTAAGTAATTTTTTTTTGTAATGTCAATAATCACTCCCTTCACTTAACTGCTGAAGAAGTTCAAAGTTTTTTTAAGTTGGGCTTCCGTAAACAGGACATATGATTATTTTAAAACTACATAAACCATTAGTTGATCATGGTAAATCATCCAAACTACTAACTTCAAAATTTTTATCTGGATGACCAGTCTGTAAAATATCAAATATATCAATGAATTATAATTTGATTTTCGGTGATTCATGTCTTCTACTACCTCAATTTATTTCTACAAAGCACAGCAAGATTACGGCTCAAAACTCCTACAGGAAATTATAAGAATTGATGATATAATCACAGGGCACCTTGAACTCCTTAGAGAGAAGCATAGTATTAGGAAAATCATTAGAAAGGAGACTTTGTAAACTGCCCTGTTAAGAGGAGAGCCCCTCCATCCATGCTCTTTCATCCTCAGATTAATTACACCAACATAAAGAACAACGTCCTGTCTTCACATGGGACACAAAAGAGAAATAAAGGATACAGCAAGGCAAGGCATAGAAATGAAAATGAGATTCTAATCCTCTACCACCACCAACTCACTCTCAAAATTAATGCTCCCTCATTTGTAAAATGTAGATACTTATGCCTATCTCAAATACTTCTCAGGATGTCATAACTACTGGGGAAAAAAATGTTTTACAAATAATTAAATCATACAAAAAGATGAATTATCATTACTAGAAATAATCTCGGTTCTCTACATCATGATTCAAATATCAAATATATTAAAACCTTTTAACCTCATATCATCTGAATCAAACCTGATAAATGTGCTCTAAGTCTAACCTTATCAATATTTATTCAGTCAAATATGATTTTGAGTATATATCAGAGATGTAAAAATATATAAAACAAAAATTCACAATTCAAGGACTGATTACAAACTCAAGTTACAATTCAGATCTAAGAGAATATGAGCACTCCTAAAATCACCCACTATTCAACAATCATTAAATCCCTCCTCCACCACACCTAGGAGTCAGCAATTTTCCTGACTGTTGTGGTAGCAACTCTCTTTTGCTGTTGCTGTTGTTGTTACTCATTTTCCGTTTCATGGCATAAGCGCAGATCCCTAAACATCATAGCTTATTTTACCTGCTTTATTTTTGCATGTTTTGTTTTTACTTTATATCCGTGGAATCACACATAATGTGTGATTTCTGGCTTCATTTGAGAAACATCTTGTGATATTTATCCATAGCTATAGTTCTTCCATTTTTACAGCTGTAAAGTACTCCACTGTATGAATGTATCATGAGTTTATTTATGTAGCCAACTATGATGAACATCATATTGAGTGTGAGGCTATTACAAACAGCTACCAACGTTCTTTAATACATCCCTCCACACACACGTACATGTATTACTCAAGTGTATACCCATGAAAAGAAATTAATGCATCACGGGGTATGTAAATGTCAAGATGTTTCTTAAAGTGGCTGAGTTCCCATAACCTAACATCCTATCAAAAACTTGTACTATAAATCCCTTTTTAAAATTTCAGCCATTCTAGTGGGCATATGGTGGAGCCTAGTTTTTTTAAATTCGCATTTCCCAGATTATTAATAACGTTAAGCACTTTTTTTCCATGTTTCTTAAATATCTGAATTTCTTTTGTGAAGTATTTTTCATGTCTCTTGCCCATTTTTCTACTGGATTGTCTCTGTCACATTGATTTGTAGAAGCGCTTTGAATATTCTGATACATGTCTTTTGTCTGTTAAAGGTACTGCAGATATCTTCTCTACTCTGACTTGCCTCTCTTTTCTTAATGGTGACTTTGCAAGAACAAAATTTCTTAATTTTAAGGTAGTCAAAATTATCACTTTTTTAATATTTGCCATTTTGATTTTTTTTTAAGAAATATTTTCCTGGCCAAAGAGCATGAACCTGTTCATCTATATTAGCTTCCAAAAGTTTCAGTTTTGTCTTTCATGTTGAAATATACGAATCATTCTTAAACTGATGTTTGCATATGGTATGGAACATAAGTCATTTCTTTCCATATAGATTATCACTTGTTCCAGGACGATTTATTGAATAATTCTTTCCCTACTAAAGTGTGCGTTTTGTCATAAAGCAAGTGTCCGTGTACATGTGAACCCTTTTCCAGGCATTTAATTTCTTTTGTTTATCCTTGTGGCTTTATTTCATGAAATCAGTGACTGTAGATTTATATAAGTTTTTAATAGAGAAAGTTCTTCCACTTTGATCTTCTTTCAAGACTACTTTAGCTATTCTTGGGCCACAAAATTTCCTTTAAAATCCAACACAGGGCATGATCTCGGCTCACTGCAACCTCTGCCTCCCGGTCTCAAGTGATCCTCCTGCCTAAGCCTGCTGAGTGGCTGCGACTACGGGCATGCGTCGCCATGCCTGGCTAATTTTGTATTTTTTGTAGAGACAGGGTTTTGCTGTGTTGCCCAAGCTGGTCTTGAACTCCTAGGCTCAGGTGATCCACCCACCTTTGGCCTCCCAAGGTGCTGGCATTACAGACACGAGCCACCGCACCCAGCCCCTTTTTTTTAAATCTAAAATCTAAAAAGTACTGTAAAGCTCCTTAGGCCCTGAGCCAAGAATCCTACAAAAAAGCATACCAATTTACTTGTTCATGCTTTATGTACCAGGTTTAGCTTTCAGGCATAAAGAAGAATGTAACGTCTGTGAATGTGCTGGACAAATCTAAGCTTTCAACATTGTTGGTAGCTTGGATGTCCACCTTGCACAACATAGTTCAACTTTGGAAGTTGTGATAGGCAGAATTATTACGCAGGAAAGACAACCACATCCTAAATTGCCAGAACCTGTGAATATGTTACATTACATGGAAAAGGAGAATTAAGGTTGCAGATGGAATTAAAGTTGGTAATCATTTGTCCTTAAAATAGGTAAATTAATTTGGATTATCTGGATTGGCTCAAAGTGAATACATCTTTAAAAGTGGAAGAGAGGCAGGACGCAGCAGCTCACACCTATAATTCCAGCACTTTGGGAGACTGAAGCAGCCAGATCACTTGAGGCCAGGAGTTCGAGACCAGCCTGGCCAGCAAGGCAAAACCCCGTCTCTACTAAAAATACAAAAAAAAAATAGCTGGGTGTGGTGATGCGTGACTGTAGTCCCAGCTGCTTGGGAGGATGAGGCAAGAGAACAGCTTGAACCTGGGAGGTGGAGGTTGCAGTGAGCAGAGCTCACACCACTGTACTCCAGGATGAGCGACAGAGCAAGACTCTGTCTCCAACAAAAACAGATAAACTAACAAAATTTTTGGAATATTGATTGGGATTACTTTGAATTGAGAATAATCCTCAGAAGAGCATGGAGTATAGCCCTCAAAAGGATATAACCTTAATGGGCAGTAAATTAACCCCACGGAAAAGGCTTCTCTGGACCAACACTGACAAGCTTAAACAAAAAGATTCAGCTGATACTAACTTTTATATGTACAAAAACAAAGTCCAACACTATATAGAAGATACAAAAAAAAAAAAAACCCTTTCGCCCAACAATGTCAAACCACAACATCCAGCATCCAAACATTATAGGGAATGAGAAGAGGCAAAAAATTGTGGCCCATATAATAAAAGTCAATCAATATGAAGAGATCCAAAAATGATAAAGTTAACGGAACTGACAAGGGCATTAAAAAAAGATTATAAATAAACTTAGTATGTTACAGAACACAAAGAAAAATAAGAACATGAAGAGAATAATGGAAGAAATAAAACTTCCAGAGATGAAAAATGATTTTCAGAAATTAAAAACACCCTGGATGGGATTATTCAATGCAGAAGAAAAGATCAGTGAACTTGAAGGCATGGTACTGTTAACCAACCAATAAAGCACAGACAGAAAGAAAAGAATGAAAAACAAAAGCAGTATCAGTGCCAAGAGAGACAATATTTCAAATATATAACTAAAATTACAGGGGAAACAAAAACAAAAACCTGGAATAAGTGGGATATTTGAAGAAATAGTGGTGAAACATTTCCAAATTTGGTTTTAAACAATAAACTAAAAAATCTAGGCAGCATTATTGCAAAGAAAACCATACAAGGCCCATCATAATCAAATGACTAAAACCTAGTAATAAAGTCTTAAGAGTAGCCAAAGAAAATAGAAAACTTACATACTGGGAACAAAATGTAAGAACAGCAGACTTTTTGTCAGAAACTATGCAAACTATTTCACAAACTATTTCACAAAATTTAATAGTGACAAAGACCTAATTCATCAAGAAAACATAAATACCCTTATTACGCATGCACCTAGTAATAGAGCCTCCAAATACATGAACCAGTAAAAGGAAAAATAAATCCACAATTAAAGTTGAATATTGAACACTTGTCTTTCAGAAATTATTGAAACAAACAGAAAATCAAAAGGGACACAGAAGTCTTAAAAGAACACTATCAACCAATCTGACCTAGTTAACATTTTTAGAAAACTCCACTCAACACATTCTTCTTAAGCACACACAAAACATTTACTAACACTGGCTGGGCATGGTGGCTCACACCTGTAATCCCAGCACTTTGGGAGGCTAAGGCAGACAGATCACTTGAGGTCAGCAGTTCCAGACCAGCCTGGCCAACATGGCAAAACCCCATCTCTACCAAACACACACACACACACACACACACACACAAAATCAGCCAGGTGTGACGGCTGCATGCCTAAAGTCCCAGCTAATCAGGAGGCTGAGGTCAGAGGATTGCTTGTACCCAGGAGGTGGAGGTTGTAGTGAGGCAAGATCACACCACTGCACTCCAGCCTTGGTAACAGAGTGAGACTGTCTTTGAAAAAAAAAAAAAAAAAATTTTACTAACACAGACCACCACAACTGTGTCTTATTATTTATTAGTCTCCACAAGTTGACAAGAACTTACATCACACAAAGTATGTTCTTGGACAACAGTAGAATTAAATTACAAACCTGTAAGAGAAAGAAATCTGGAAAATTAACCAAATATTTGAAAATGACGTGGGTCAAGGAAAAAAATCACAATGGAAATTTTAAAATACTCTGAACTCCATGTAAATGAACACATAACATTACTAACATTGTAGGATGCAAACAAAGGAAAATTAAAAGATTAAACACTCTTTTAGAAAAAGAAGGAAGTTTCCAAATATCAGCAACGAAAGAGGGAATATCACTACAGATTCTTCAAATGTAAAAGAATAGGGATTCTAAAATACAACTTCGTGCCAATAAATTAGACAACTTACATAAAATAGACAAATTCCTTGAAAAACAAACAACTAAAGCTTATTTAACAAGAATTAACATAAATCCAAATAGCCCTGTATCAGTTAAGGAAACCAAATTCATAGTTTTGTTACAGTAGGTAGCTAGTCAGACATGAGCAGGGCAGGAAAAGACACACACACACACACACACACACACCAGGAATGTCAGGCAACCACCAGGTGACAGTCAGGCAGGAAAAGACACACACACACACACACACACACACACACACGCACACACACACCAGGAATGTCAGGCAACCACCAGGTGACGGTCAGGCGGTTGTTAAACTGTCTCTCTAAAATGATAATTGGTCGCGGCCCAAGCCAGTGAAAGGCAGTCTCCCAACAGATAGAAAACACCTACACCTGAAGCTGGTGATCAGCCGCTTCCCTATAACATCTCAGGAGTTGGACGTATGGGCTCCAGCATGCGCATTAAGAGGCAAAATGGTAGCGTTTAACTGGTATATGACTTCCTAGGGACACTGGACTGGTAAGGGAAGAATACCTCAAGGAAGCATACATACGACTTCAGTAAACATACTGCACAGGCTCCCCTCCCAAGTGCTAGGCCACTGTGAATGCAGACAGCCCACCCCAAGGGAAGAATCAGGGCAGAAGGGACACAAGACCCCAGAAGTATGCCAACATATAAAACCCTGAGTCAAAGGTCAAACCACGCACTGATCTCTCAAGCTGCCCACTTGGCCCTCTTCCAAGTGTTCTTTACTTCCTTTCATTTCTGCTCTAAAGCTTTTTAATAAACTTTCACTCCTGCTCTAAAACTTGCCTCGGTCTCTCCTTCTGCCTTACACCCCTCAGTCGAATTCTTTCTTCTGAGAAGGCAAGAACTGAGGTTGCCGTAGACCCATGCAGATTCACCGCTGGTAACAGTTTAAAACCTTCCCACAAAGAACCTCCAGGTCCAGAGGTCTTCATTGGTGAATTCTACCAAACACCTGAAGAAGAAATAACATCAATTCTATGCAAATTCTTCAAGAACAAGAAATTTTAACTCATTTTGAGACCAGCATTACCCTGACACACACACACACACACACACACACAAAAGACAAAAACTACAATCCAATGCCTTCTATGAATGTAGACTTTTTAAAAGAGTCAACGCAATTTTAGCAAGTGAATCCAGCAATACACAAAAAGTATAACACATCATGACCGAGTGATAATTATCCTAAGAATACATGAATGGTTGGTTCAAGATTTAAAATCAATCAATGTAACTGACCATATGCACAGACAAACAGGAGGGGAGGTAGGTGACCATATCAATAGATGCAGAAAAAACATTTGGCCAAAATTCAACACCTACTCATGAAAAGGAAAAAAAAAAAAAAAACTCTTACCAAGACCTGGTGAAAAACTCAAAGTTTTCCACCTAAGATCAGAAGCAAGGCAAGGATGTTAGTTCTCACCACTTCTATTCAACATTGCACTGGGACTACTAACCAGTCTAATAGAGCAAGCAAAAGTAATAAAAGGTGCATAAATTTAAATGGAGGAAATAAGATAGTCTTTATTCACAGAGAAGATAATGATCTACACAGACGATTTGAAGAAATCTACAAAAAAGCCACTAGCACTAATAATTAATTTAGCAATATTACAAATTATAAAGTTTTATATAAAAATCAATTCTATGTCTGTACACTAGCATCAATCAATTGGAAACTGATATTCTTTTAAATTCCCATTTATAATAACAAAATTAAAATAATTAGAGATGAATTTAACAAACTATGTGTCAGACCATTGCACTGAAAACTACAAGACACTGCTGAGAAAAAGTAAAGATGACTTAAATGAATAGAGGTACCAAGCTCACACATTAATAAGATTCAATATCCTTAAGAGGTCAATTCTCCCAAATTGATCTCTAGGGTAAAAACATTCATAATCAAGATCCTGTTAGGCTTTTTTTGTAGAAATTAAAAAGCTGATTCTAAACTACATAGAAAGAAATAAAAAGGATCCAGAATAGAAGAAACAACTTTGAAACAGAAGAACAAACTTAGAGGAATTACATTACCAGATTTTAAGATTTACTATAAAAGCTTCAGTAATCAAGACAGTGAAGCACTGTCATAAGGATATATAGATCAACAGAACAGAGTCCTGAAACAGACCCACACATAATGGCCAATTAATGTTCAACAATGGTGCCACGATAATTCAACAGGGGAAAATATAATGTTTTCAAAAAAACTGCTGGAACAATATGATATCTATATTCAAAGAAATAAACTTCAACCCTTACCTCACACCATATACAAAAATTAATTCAAAATGGATCACTGACCTCAATGTAGTAGTCCAAAGAAGTTCCAAGACATGAAGGAAAGCCAGGAGAAATTCTGTCTAATCCCTATGACAAACCTTCAATTTCTACTGCAGCAGAATTGTAAAGAAAATCTCTAATCTGAGCTTCGCCAGTTAACATACGAATCTATTCAAAAAGAAAGGGCATTTCCAATCTAAACACTCAAGAGTAACTCCTAAGCAAGTAGTTATTAACTCAGGCACAACCCATAGAACCATAGAAGGCCCGTCATGAAGGATAAGACACTGTCTACACCCTTAGAGACTAGTAGAGGAAGCAGCATAGAGAATTCCCTAAAATTTAAACATGACTCAAAATATAACATCTGAAGTTATACCCACAGCCATCACTGAGGTTCAGAGAAAGTACAGAGTTCTCAGCTAAGGGCATGAGTGCTTTAGCTCATATCACTCAGTTTCCAGCAGTTAATGAACAAAACAAACAGGTGAGAAATTTAAGTAAAATCCTTGCTTAGTATCTGTGGAGTGGGAAATTGGTTCCAGGATCCTCCATGGATACCAAAATCCTAGGACACTCAAGTCTCTTATATAAAAATGCTGCGGTATTTGCATACAACCTACATAAATCCTCCTATATTTTGAATCATCTCTAGAATATTTATAATATCTAATGCAATGTAAAATTTTTTATTGGTGTATTATTTTTTATTGTTTTGAAGTATAGGGTATTTTTTTATCCACAGTTGGTTGATCCACAGATGAGGAACCTATGGGTAGAGAGGGCCAACTGTAATGATGAGAAAAGAAAAAGATTTACAGAAGACTAACCAAGGTTTATATTTTAAAATGAGAATTAAACTCCACTGTTCCCATCCCACCTACACATACACAAGTTTTAAACTGAAGGTACTTTGCATCAGTTGGATAAACAGGCCTGTTTCTCCTAGTCTCCTAAACTAAAGATTATCAATCATTAAATGGGCTGTTCTTCAGTCAAGTTATAACAAGAAAAATATATAACCATATGAAACTGATGTCAGAATATCATACTTCAACAAAGAACTCATTTTTCTAAGTTTGTAAAATGTGATTTCTTTCTACTATTTAATTATTCAAGAAAAAAAATTTAGACCTATGTTAAGTAGCAAAAGTATTCCTGAAATGGGCAAAATAAAAATTTTTAAGATACCTTTTCCAAGATTTTTACTGACATAATCATCAGCCTGGATCAATGATATCTAATATTTAAAATGCTAATGTTAACTTATTATAACACACTGAAGAATATCCCCTAACATTTTTCAAAATTACTTATTTTAAAATATTCTAGCATTAATATAATTCACTTCTTTTCCATTTTAAGTAGAAGGTGGAATTCAGGTAAGGTTTCACTCATGAAAACTTTTGAGAACTACACATACGAAAACTTTTGAGGACTACACATCTTACTGAGATACTGTGAATGTTAACCTAGGCCAATGTAATTTTTTTAATCAAAATAATCTCCTCCTGAGCTTTGCAAATATGAACCCATTAATTTAAGGCAGTAAATTCCAAGTCATTAAAAATGTCCACATTTTTAAAAGATCCCCTAAAATTTGCTTTTTCTATTTGACCTTTCCCATGCTTCATGAGATATGGCTAGACATGCATGTCATCTTTCACTTGAAAATCTTTCCTCAGCTCATGTAACTCATGTCCCCCAACTCTCCCTTCATCCTATTAACTGTCTCAGTAACTACCAACTACCTACTTAATTTTTTTTCTTCTTTCTTCAAATAGAGGTTAACTGATAGAGAATATGGAAGAAGTGTGGAAGATGAAAAAATATGAGATGATTTCAGTAGCATCAGACAAAATATAAGAGAAACTGCCACTACACAATATTATGCATTTCAACCGAATTTTACAAATTTCCTCAACTGGTCTAAATTAAGCCCCCCTCGCCCCCAAGAAAACCTCTAAAATAACTGCCAATCTCACAAGAACAGCCTGATTTTTAAAATACATTTCCATTGTATTTACTTAACATAGAAAAGAAAAAATGTCTTACTAGAAATGAAGTATCAGCAAAAAGTGCACTTAGATATGATCCTCGCAGAAAATTCTTGTTCTTTTTTCACAAAATGCAATTCCTTAAGAAAGAAAAAAATTTGAGAAGCGTTATTGTTCTTGACTCCAAAACTGAATTAAATATACATTATACAAAATTCTAGCACTCAACACCATTCCTAGCAGAAAGCTCCACAAATACTGTTAAATGAAAATTAAATTTTAAAAAGTCATTTATTTGGAATAAAACAAAACGTCAGCCAACTGAGTATTTCTACTGTTACGAATCCTTTTTCTTCAGGAAGTATTATTCAAATGTTCAGTAATATTCTTTGCATCGCGAGATTCAAAAATTGGTTTCCTAGGTCCCATTTTCCTATCCTCTGTATCATGTTATGCTTTATATTTATCTGTACTGTGCATATAGCCTATTGAACTTACTAGTTTCAATAAACTAAACTTGTTTTAAATAGTTTAAAATGTTCACCATATTGTTTTCATCAAGAAAATTGTGAAATAATTGTTATCACCATAAAATATACCTGTATTTCAATACAATGTGTATATTTGTAATTTTCACTAGCTAGCTATCTTTTAAAGGGAACAATGAAATTAACACAAAATGACAAAAATGAATAGAAGACTGATGGCTGTCTATGATTCACATTAATAAAGGAACACTAGTTATCGGGGAATCTGCCCCAATATTCATGTAGGTTCTTTTCTATTTTCCTTAAGCGTCGGCCAGCTTGAGAAATAAAGGGACAGAGTACAAAAGGGAGAAATTTTAAAGCTGGGCGTCCAGGGGAGACATCACATGTCAGTAGGTTCCGTGATGCCTCCCAAGCCACAAAAACCAGCAAGTTTTTATTAGGGAGTTTCAAAAGGGGAGGGAGTGTGTGAATAGGTGTGGGTCACAGACATCAAGTACTTTACAAGGTAATAGAATATCACAAGGCAAGTGGAGGCAGGGCGAGATCACGAGATCACAGGACCACAGGACCACAGGACCACAGGACCACAGGACCACAGGACCACAGGACCGAGGTGAAATTAAAATTGCTAATGAAAATTGCTAATGAAGTTTCGGGCACCATTGTCATTGATAACATCTTATCAGGAGACAGGGTTTTGAGATCAACCGGTCTGACCAAAATTTATTAGGCGGGAATTTCCTCTTCCTAATGAGCCTGGGAGCGCTATGGGAGACTGGAGTCTATTTCACCTCTGCAGTCTCGACCGTAAGAGACGACCACGCCCGGGGGGCCAGTTCAGAGACCCACCCCCAGGTGCACATTCTCTTTCTCAGGGATGTTCCATGCTGAGAAAAAGAATTCAGCGATATTTCTCCCATTTGCTTTTGAAAGAAGAGAAATATGTCTCTGTTCCACCCGGCTCACCGGCAGTCAGAGTTTAAGGTTATCTCTTTTGTTGCCTAAACATTGCTGTTATCCTGTTCTTTTTTTCAAGGTGCCCACATTTCATATTGTTCAAACACACATGCTCTACAATTTGTGCAGTTAATGCAATTATTACGGGGTCCTGAGATGATATACATCCTCCTCAGCTGACAGGATTAAGAGACTGAAGTAAAGACAGGCATAAGAAATTACAAAAGTATTAATTTGGGGAACTAATAAATATCCATGAAATCTTCACTATCCACGTTCTTCTGCCATGGCTTCAGCCAGTCTCTCCGTTTGGGGTCCCTGACATCTCGCAACAACTAGTGAACACTGCTCAATGGATTAGGTGCACAAACAATAATCCAGCCCTGCTACATTCTTGCTTGAAGATAGAGCAGGACATTCAGGTAGAAAAAGGAAAGCTATCTCTCTCCTCACTCCTATTGGCCAGGATCAATTATAATGCTAACACAATAATTTAGAATTGCATGATCCGGTGATTCAACCAATCCCCAAGTAAATCCATTTCATCAAATGAAAATGGTAATTTATCCACAGAAACACCAATCTTTTGAATCTGATTCAGCAGTATTAATTATTATGACCCTGATTTTGTTTCTATTTGGAAACGGACACCTCCTCTGGGGGCGGGAAAAACACAAACTGCCAAGTATTCTTTTTATACTAACAAATTAAGTATTAAAAACCCAAACTGTAAAAGACATAAAAACACATAAACAAGTTTTTTTTTTTTTTGCAAAGGTAAAAGGAGCTTACTTTAAAACACCAATTTCAGCTTTTAATCTAATGGTACTAAAATGCAGAAAAAAATTCCTCAAATTTAGTTGCATTACCAACTTCTAAAATACAATCATTCAAAGTAAAGCCAAAATTTAGCTATCTGGCCCATGGCAAACAAGTGATTAAACACAAATTTGATAGTTACACATCACAGTACATATTCTCATCTCAAAATGCATTCCTCAATTATATAAATGTACTGATATTGATGATGTATGTTGTACCTAGTTTTCAAGTAGTTTCTAAAAGACAATATTGTAAAAAATCAAGTTTTTATAGTTCTTTTACAATAACCTGTAATGAGACACGCTCTTTCAAAAAAAAAACTAAACTAGAATGTTAGTGCTGAGTCAGTTATCATCAAATTTCATACACTGAACCTTCAAATCCTGTTGCTTCCATCCACCTAAAAGGGAGACAGCCTGGACCTCTAATTGCTATCCCTATCTCCCTCGACTACCCGTTGACATACACTGTTAACCTAGACAACAAGCCATTGCTGAAACTGTTAAGCTCTTTAACTTTGTTTTTACCTCCACCTGGAAATAACTTTCCCCTGTGTCTCTTATATAGATCAAACGTACACTTCAATGACGCGTTCTGTGACGCCATCTTCAGTACACCTTAACTATCACCATCACTCCCAGGGGGTAAAATTATTGTAGTTAGTGTATAAGTATGAGTCTCCTCTATTATACCATATGCTTTTTTAAAAGAAGCAACTTTGTACTTTGTTCTTTTTATATCCCCAATATCTACTCAATATCTGGCCCAGGATTCAATATGATTCATTTGGAAAATTTTTACTAAGCATCCAACATATTCCAGGCACTTTTCTAGGTGCTAGGAATCAATCCCTATCCCTATTCCTGACTTCATAGAGCTTACATTCTAGTGGGGAGACCTATAGTACAAGGTGAATAAGGAATATATAATATAGGTGGTAGGTTGCTGGAAAAGTCCTTAATGAGAAAAAAAAATTAAGCAGGGAAGGAAGTACTGCCAGAGGAAGGAGATTAAAACTATAGACAATGCATCCAGGGAAAGCCTAACATAATAACAACAACTACAAGAGCAGCAATAATACTTGAGTATTTATCATATGCTAATCAGCATACTAATTGCTTTACATGTCATTACCTGATGTAATGCCAACAACAACCTCATTATTACCCCATTACTATTCTCAAGAGGGAACGCAAATACTAAAGAAGCAACTTCCCAAGGTATTCAGCTAGTAAAGTGGTGAAGCCAGGATTAGAATCCAGGAATGCTTTTAACTGCTATACATAACCACAATTCAGTAAATGCTTTTGTTGAATAAAGAGGTGGAAAAAAAATGAATGCCTACTATAGCAATAGATTCAAGACAGCAAAGCAAATCTCAGTCTCAGAGGACCAGTACATTTGAGCAGGTTCAGATACACGTTGTACATCAATAGCTATATATGATAGAGACCATGAACATGTAGACACCTGCTGTGAAGTATTTACAATTACTGATAATTTCATAACACCTTTTAAAATATATTATTTAGAGTTTCTATATGACAATTACTAGAACTAAAATTTATACAATATCACACAAATCACACAGATAGAAATAATGTGATGTAGTAAGAAATACATATTTGGTTTCTGCGGGAGTGGCAAGGGTCTCTTGCATGCCAGTGAAATGACTAGTGACTAGGGGGCCCTAGGTAGCTTCAATATGTGTGCTGGTCATCAGAAAGACCTAGGCATGAACAGAGGGTTGATGTTTTCAGCCCCAACTCCCAACCTCTGGGGAGGGGAGAGAGACTGAAGGTTGAGTTGATTACCAACGGTCAATGATGTATGTAATCAATCATGCCTAGTTAACAAACCCTTCAAAAAAAAAAAAAGAAAGGACAGGGTTTGAAGTGCTTCCAGATTGCTGAACACGTGGAGGTTCCTGGATGGTAGCACAACCAGATAGAGGATGGAAGCTCTGTGCCCCTTTCTATACACCTTGCCCTATGCATCTCTTCCATCTGGTCATTCATCTATATCCTTCATAATAAATGGGTAAACATAAGTAAAGTGTTTCCCTGAGTTCTGTGAGCTGCTCTAGCAAATTAATCAAACCAGAAGAAGGGGTAGTGAGAACCCCTGATTTACAGCCAATTGATCAGAAGTACTGATCACAACCAGGGACTTGTAATTGGCATCTGAAGTGGGTCAGTCTTGTCAGGCTGAGCCTTCAACCTGTAGGATACGATGCCATCTCCAGGTAGATAGTATCAGAATTGAACTGAATTATAGGAAATCCAGCTGGTGTCCATTGGAGAACTACTTGGTAAGTGGGAAACCCTCACACATGTTTTGGTGACCGAAGGCAAAGTATCCTGTGGTGAGTGGTGTATGAAAGAGTACAAAAAAAAATAATTTATTTTTTTCCTATCTCAAATAGGTGATTAAAAACAAAACAAAATATCTTTTTTAATAGAAGGTACTCCTGAAAGAAACAAGACCTTTGAAGCATTATCAAGGACATTTAAATGTTGAATATCATGTTTTATACCATGGTACAACTTAACTCAGCTTCCAATTTTCCATACTAGTAGGAATGGTTAAATGAAATGACTTCAACCAGTGTTCAAACTATTTGAACTACCTTACATTCGAAAACTATCAAAATTTCACTGGATGCTTCTGTACTGAGCATAATGCAGTGTCAAAGAAAACAAAAGTTTCTATATGAAAACAGTTCCAAAGTCAATCCAAAATGAAACTCACAAAATTATGAATTTCACTTGTAATCAAAATTTAGGATTAGTTGCAACGGGTATTTTTAATTCCAAATAAGGGTGAACTCATATGGGCACCCAACTCCTCATGCCTTAAGATATTTGCTACCAGGCATGATGTAGTAACTGGTATCGGACATGCTCTCCCATTGAACTAAACTAGAAAACTGATAAAATATATAAAACTACAATTTTAAAACATCAGACAATGAACAGCCCCACACTGTGAGGCCTGAAAAAAGCGAAAATGTCTCTACAAATGCTTGGATGCACAGTCAGGACGACAGTGCAGAAAAGGGAAGCCAGGAAGAATATGGAGGACTCACGGAGTACAAGAGACAGATAAAAATTCAGGAAGTCTGAGGTACTGGGAATTTGTGCGACAGATTAGCAAAAAGGATGGTACTCAGGAGGGAAAGTGCTCCTGAAATCTGCAGAGGGATTCTAGAGCAGCACTGCCCAAAAGAAACATATTATGAACCTAAAATGTAATTTTTAATTTTCTAGTAACTATACTGTAAAGTAAAAAGAAGGTGAAATTAATTTTAATACAATGTATACCACCCAATACACTCATAATATTATCACTTCAGGATGTAACTGATATTTAAAAAGTGAGATTTTCATGTATGTTTTTCCAACCTACATCCCTAACATTCAGTGTGTGTGATATGATTTGGATATCTGTCCCCACCCATATCTCACGTTGAAATGTAACCCCTAATGTTGGAGGTGGGACTTGGTGAGAGGTGTTTGGGTCATGGGGGCAGATGTCTCATGAATGACTTGGTGCCCTCCTCTTGGTAGTGAGTTCTCACTCTGAGTTCACGCAAGATCTGGTTGTTCAAGAGTGTAGTACCTCCCCCCACCCACTCTCTATTGCTTCTCCTCTTACCATGTGACAAGCTTGCTCCCCTTTCCCCTTCCACCATGACTGTAACATTCCTGACACACTCATCTGGAAGCAGATGCCAGCAGTATGCTTCTTGTACGTCTGCAGAACTATGAGTCAAAATAAGCCTCTTTTCTTTATAAATTATCCAGTCTAAGTTATTCCCTTACAGCAATGCAAACAGACTAACACAGTGTGTTTTGCACATACAGCACATTTAAATTCAGAATAACCATAATTCAAACACTCAAGAGCCACATACGGCTAATGGCTACCACATGTAACAACACAGCTCTATAGTTTTTCATTGAATGTGTGCATGAATAAAGTGAAATTCACAAGGCCAGGCAAAGAACAATGATCAGGAAGCAGTATAATAAAAAAAAAAGTTCCCAAAGATTACATAAGACTGCAGAATGTTCAAGTTCCACCCAGAGAAACCTGGGCAATCAGTAGAAAATGCAGCAGCACCGCCGAGTGCTAACCTAGTCCTACAGTAAAGGCTACACTAGATCTGCCAGAACAAAGTGTAAAAGCAAGCTCAAAAGGTTCATACACGCCTGCAAGAAATTTATCAGTCTGCCAAAACAAAATTAAAATCTCTTCAGAGGAAATCAACAAAATCCAGACAACAGTGTGATGAATGTCCAGGAGTCAATCAAAACTTACTAAACGTAAGAAAATGAAGAAATGTGTGACCCACACCACTAGGGGGGAAATCCGATAAAAGAAAGAAGCCCAGAAGCAAGACAGGGTGTCTTTAAAGGCATAAACTTCAAAATATTATAAATATATTAAAGGATTTTTTTAAAGGAACAAAAAAGAAAATGATTTTTAAAAGAATAAAATGCATTTTCTAAACATAAAAAATGCAGTATCTCAAAAAAGTAACTGGATGGAATTAACAGTAGATTAAACTGCAGAAAAGAAGATGACAAAATTGAAGATGTAAAAACATCAAAAAGAGCAAAACAAAACAAAAACAGATTATCAAGAACCTGTGAGAAGATCAAGGGCAACCTAAACACAATGTAATTGGAACTGCAGAAGGAAGGAGAAACAAAAAATACATGACGAAATAGGGCCAGAAAAAGGTCCAAATTTGAGGAAAACTGAACACACATATTCAAGAAACTCAACATACATAAAGCAGATTAAGCACAAAGAAACCACACCAAGGCACATAATAGAAATCCAGTCATATAGAGAAAATCTTACAAGAAGCCAAAGAAGTGGAAAGACACATTACACACAGAGGAACAAAGATAATAATTACCAGACTCCTTGTCAAGAGTAATGCAACAAGTTTACAACAAAGGAATTACATCTGTAAAGTGATAGAAAGGACAAAAAAAAACTCTGTAAGCTAAAATCTATATAAAGCAGAAATATTCTTCACCGATAAAGGGGAAATAAAGACATTTCAAACAAACAAAAGCTGAGACAATCTGTTACCAGGAGACCTGCAATCCAAGAAACACTGAAGGAAGAGTTTTAAGAAGCAGAAAAATGGTAGAACTGTACATCACAGAGTGAGCCCTAACGTGAACTATGGACTCAGCTAAGAATAATGTATCAGCCCTCAGTTGTAACAAATGTACCACACCAATACAAGAGGGAACCTGCAAAGGGTGGGACTGGGGTAGTATATATGAACTCTGTACTTTCTGTTCAATTTTTCTGTAAAGCTAAAACTGCTCTAAGATATAGTCTATGAAATTTTTTAAAAGAGCAGATAGAAACCTAGCTCTACACAAGGAAAGAGTAACAAATGGTAAACGTGACAAATTGTAAGACATTTAAGTTTTAAGAAGATATTTGATTATCTAAAGCAAAAGTAGTAATAATGTATGGTAATAACATGTAGAATAAAATCAACGACAATAGCAAAAAGAATGAAGGGAAGGAAACTGGAAGTGCACTACAGTAAGGATCTTACATTATTTCTAAAGTGATGAAGGTGGATTGCGATAAGTTCGAGATTCATGTTGTAAAACCCTACGGCAACTACCAAATACATAAAATAAAACTGATCAACCAGGAAAGTAGATTAAATGGAATGCATATTTTTAAAATATGTAATCCAAAAAAGGTATAAAAAGAGGAAAAGAAAACACAAAATAGGTAGGACAAGTAGAAAACAAAGATGGCAAGATGGTACACTTAAATCTAACTATATCAACAATTACAGTAAATATATATTATCTACAAACCTCAATTAAACAGTAGAGACTGTCATACTAGATTAAAAGTAGAGATTGTCAGATTAAGTAAAAAAACAAGACCCAACTATATATATGTTGTCTATATCACTTTAAATTAACACAGATAGGAAACATAAAATAGAAAAGGATATATCATATAAACATTAATCCTAAAAGCAGCAGTGCCTATATTAATATCAGACAAAGAAGATTTTAGGAGAAGGAATACGTTTCATAATGCTTACAGTTTCAAATTATCAAAACTACAAAATAATTCTAAACATTTATGCAGCCAATGATAGAGTTCCAAAACACATAAAGCAAACACTGACAGAACTAAAAGGAGAAATAGATATCTACAATTACAGCTGGAGATTTAAATACTTCCTTCACACTAACTGGTAAAATGAGTAGATGGAAAATCAGTGAAGATGTATAAGACCTGAACAACACTATAAACCACCTTGGTTTAACTGAATACTACAACCAACCACATAAGAACAAACATGAAAATGTACATGTGTCTTGGTACAATCAACAACAAAGAACATATGCTGGACCATAAAACAAGACACATGAATTTATAAGAACTGAAATGACATAGAAACTGTTTTCTGACCACAAAAGAATTAAAGATCAGTTACAAAAAGGACATTTTTTTGGGGGGGGACATTTTCTATTTTGGGACATTTTCCAAACATTTGGAAATTAAGATTTCTAAATAACTCATGGATCAAATAAATCATTTAAAATTTTAAAAATACATTGAACTAAATGGCAAAAACATGATTAGATTATATAGGGTAAAGCTAAAGATACGTACTTGGAAATTTACAGCTTTTAAGTGCATATTTTAGAAGAAAAAATTATGGTTTAACAGCGTTCCAAACTTCCACCCTAAGACACTAGAAAAAAGGAGCATATTAAACTAAAAGGAGAGGTAAGGGAATAACAAAAGTAGAAAATGGTAACAGAGATGTGGGACAAACTAGATAAAATCAATTAAAGTTGGTTATTTGAAAAGAACTTCTAGTTAGGCTGGTCAAGAAAAAAGACACAAATTACCAACATCAGAAATAAAAGAAAGGACATCACTACAAATGCTGCAAACATTAAAAGTATACTAAGGGTGATTTTATGCCAATAAAACTGACAACTTAAGTAGACAAAATTTCTTAGAACATGCAGACTATCAAAACTGACACAGAAAGAAAAGTCTAAATAATTCTGTATCGAATAAACTAAATTCGTAATTTAAAAGCTTTCCACAAAGAAAACTCCAAACCAAGATGGTTTCACTAGTGAATTCTTCAATCATCTAAAGATTTAATATCAGCTGTACACAATCTCTTCAGGAAACAGAAGGAGAGGACACACTTTCTAATATATTTAAGGAGGCCAGTATAAATAACCCTGATACCAAAATGAGGCAAGAGGACCACAAGTAAAAGAAACTTCATACCAGTGTCACTTGGGTATAGAGGCAAACATTCTTAACAAAATATTAGCAGGTCAAATCCAGCAAAATATGTAAAGAAAATATCAGTACAGATGGGGTTTGTCTCAGGAATACAAGGTTGGTTCAGTATTCAAAAATCAATGTAATTCACTACATTAACATACCAAAAAAACCCCTGTGATTAATTCCAATAGACACAGAGAAATAACAAAACACCCATTTGGGAAAAAATTAAAAAAAACAAAAACAAAAACTCAGCAAACTGGCCAGGTGCAGTGGCTCAAGGCTATAACTCCAGCACTTTGGGAGGCTGAGGCAAGAAGACTGCCTGAGGCCAGGGTTTGAGAACATCCTGGGCAACATAGTGAAACCCCATCTCTACAAAAAAAATACAAAAATTAAGGCCAGGTGCAGTGGCTCACACCTGTAATCCTAGCACTTTGGGAGGCTGAGGTGGCCAGACTGCCTGAGCTCAGGAGTTCGAGACCAGCCTGGGCAACAGGGTGAAACCTTGAGTCTACTAAAATATGAAACAAAAATTAGCTGGGCATGGTGGTGTGCGCCTGTAGTCCCAGCTACTCGGGAGGCTGAGGCAGGAGAATTGCTTGAACCCAGGAAGCAAAGGTTGCAGTGAGCCAAGATCGTGCCACTGCACTCTGGCCTGGGCAACAGTGAGACTCCTTCTCAAAAAAAAAAAAAAAAAGAAAAGAAAAAACAAACAAAAAAAATTAGCTGAGTGTGGTGGCACACGCCTGTGGTCCCAAATACTTAGGAGGCTGAGGCAGGAGGATTGCTTGAGCCCAGGCAGTCGACGCTGCAGTGAGCCATGATGGTGCCACTGTACTGTTAACAGCCTGGGCAACAGAGGAGACCCTGTCTCAAAACAAAACAAAACAAAACAAAACAAAAAACCTCAGCAAACTAAAAAAGAAGGCAACTTCCTCAACCTATAAAGAGCATCCACAGAAAACCTACAGCTAAGATCATACTTAATGGTGAAAGACTAATTTCCCCCTCTAAGACTGGAACAAAACAAGAATGTCCACTCTCACCATTTTTAATTCTATTTTACTGAAGGTCCTAAGCAGTGGAATAATGTAAGAAAAAGAAAAGGCATCCAGATTGGAAAGGAAGAATTAAAACAGGTTCTATTCACACACATCACACACAGTAAAAAAACAAAAAAAACTACAATAAAGTAACTGGAACTAAGAAGTGGAGTTTGCAAGGGTATAGGATACAACATCACTATTAAACATCAACTGTATTTCTACATATTTGTAATGAAAATGTAAAATTAAGTTTTGTAAAAATGTTATATTAGTTTCAAAAGCAGAAAATATTTAAAGACAAATTTAACAACATGTGCAAGACTAACATTCTGAATACTAGAAAACACTGCTGAAAGAAATTAAGGAAGGCCTACAAAAATAATTATATACCATGTTCATGGAGCTGAACACTCAGTTAATACTGTTGTGATACTGATTCTCCCTAAAATGATCTATAGATTCAACACAATCTCAGTCAAAATCTCAGAAAGCATTTTTGTAAAGATTGACAAAAAAATTAAAAATTTATAATACAGCCAGAACAATTTTTAAAAGAAACAAAGGCAGCCATAAAAAAAGGATGAGTTCATGTCCTTTGCAGGGACATGGATGAAGCTGGAAACCATCATTCTCAGCAAACTAACACAAGAGCAGAAAACCAAACACCACATGTTCTCACTCATAAGTGGGAGCTGAACAGTAAGAACACACGGACACAGGGAGGGGAACATCACACACCGGGGCCTGTCGCGGGGTGGGGGACAAGGGGAGGGATAGCATTAGGAGAAATACCTAATGCAGATGATGGGTTGATGGGTGCAGCAAACCACCATGGCATATGTATACCTATGTAACAAACCACCACGTTCTGCACATGTACCCCAGAACTTAAAGTATAATTTAAAAAAAAAAAAGTTGAAGGATTTACACTACCTGATTTTAAGACTATTTAATACAGTGTGCTCTTGTAATAACAAAATACATACATCAATGGAACATAACAGAGAATCCAGAAATAAATCTACACAAATACGGCCATTTGATCTTCAACAAAGATGTCAAGGTAATTCAAGGGGAAAAGAAAAACCTTATCAACAAGTGATACTTGAACCTTGACATTACCTCATAATATTCACAGAAGTTAACTCAAAATGAACTGTAGACTTATAAATAAAAGCTAAACTATAAAACTTCTCAAAGTTTTATAGTTTGAGACAAAAATCCCACTGCCCCATGTAAGGCAAACATTTATCAGATAGGACACCAAAAAAGCAGGTATCCATAAGGGAGAAAACTGACAAACAGCACTTCATCAAAATTGAAACCTTCTGCTCTTTGAAAGATACCATCAAGGGATAATAATACAACTGATGGTCATTTGGGTGATTTCAACTTTTTACCTATTATGACTAATACTGCTATGAGCATTTGTACACAAGTTTTCACATGAATCTATGTGTTCATTTCTAGCTTCTGTTCTTACAATAAAAAACCTAAGAGTGTCTTCAGATTTTCTGTATCACTGCCTTGGGGTATCTAACATCTTCTCCATAGTGATCCACATATTGGCCGACATTCCCCAGTCACTACATAGCAACATTTCAGTCAGTAATGAACCACATAAATGATGGTGGTCACATGAGATTATAATGGAGTTGTGCTATATAAGTCTACCATTTTTATCTTTTATACCATATTTTTACTGTACCCTTTCCACGTTTAGATATGTTTAGATACACAAATACGCACTACCATGTTACAAATGCCTACAGTATTCAGCAGAGTAACATGCTGTAAAGGTTTGTAGACTAGGAGCAATAGGCTATAGCAAATATAGCCTAGGTGTGTAGTAGACTGTACCATCTAAGTTTGTGTAAATACTGTGCACTCTATAATGTTCACAAAGTAACAAAATTGGCTAATGATGCATTTCTCAGAACATATCCCTGTCATTAAGCGACTCATGACTGTACCTATTGTATTTTCCCAAATAAATTATCACTACTACCACCTCAAATCTATAATCAGTAACCATACTGAAAGTTTCCACATTAAACTTAATATTAGCCTGTAATAAATATTAAGGCTAATATTTATTAATACATATTATCAATTACAAATTCATTAGAATTTTAATTCTTCAGATTGATGATGTGACTTCCCAAATGCTAAGTTTCTATTTGCCCTACTCTTCAGTATCATGGTACAAGCTAATACTCCCAGTATTCCTTCTCAGGCATATGGTGACTGGAATCCATCACTTTTACAGTCCTCAACCACCCAAACACCTGTAACAAGAAGCACACACAAACACAAAGTTTAAAAATAGGAACACTTTAAAATGTAATCTTTTGTACTTCACATAATGGCCAAATATGCATGACTTTGGTTAAACAATCTAGTAAAGTGTCGAAGTCTATCAAACAGGTTTCCATATTAATAAGGCTTTTAACCAGAATGTAGAAAAAGTTTGGATGCTCTATTCACGATATTCACCAACTTCCTAAAGTTCTGAACTGGAAGAAGCCTCAGAGGACATTTGAGGAATGCAAACTCTAAAGCTCAGAGAAATGAAATAGAATCCAGGAGTATAATCCCAACTACCAATCTAATCTATATTGAAATAGGGTTCTATCTATTTAAAACAGACAAAAAGCACCTGAACTAATGGAAAATAAAAATTCCAAAAGGTCTTAAAGCTAACTTAACAGATGAACATAACAACTTGGGAGTTCTCTTACAAGTAATGTGACACTCCTAAAGTATTAGTTTGAATCTTAAAAGAAAAATGAGTTTATTTCAGACTATCCTCATAACATCCCCTTTGCTTACATTATGATATCCCTTCTTCCGTGGAAGAGAACTGGGGTGATTTATAGCTACTGCCCTAAGAATTGCACATTACCTACTAACTGTTCTATCTACAACATATCCCAGGATAGTTGTGGCAATTATAAATTACTATAATACTAGACCTCTCTGCTATAAAAGTCATGGGAGTGCATCATGCATGTCAAAACTTTACCTACTGTATCTCACAGAAGAAAAAGGCTGACAACTACTTATCTAGACCAGCAGAGCTACAGAGATGACTTTAAAGCCATTATTTCGAAAGCTCAGCTCAGTCCAAATGCTAGATGAATAGCGACTTTGCAAAGCATAAAATCCTGAGTCACCTGTAAGACAGCAATGTAAAGGATTCATTTACACACCACATTTTCACTGAGATGCTACATGAAGAGAATCAAGAAGAAATAAGACAAGCAGAAAAGCCTTCAGTGCAGTGTGTATACATCTATTACCTTAGTATAAGGTCAAATATGAAAAATACAGTAAGGCAGAAAAAATACTATCGGATTTTAAAAGAGAAAAACTACTAATGAGAAGGAATCCAGTTTTCAAGGACAGCACAGTCTGGCCTGGGAAAGGAAATCAAGAAGAAAGCGGGATACAAGGAAGAATGACGAAAGAACAATCTTTACCCCCATCTTCCACTCGAAAGCTGTGTATTCCTACCAATTCCCTTCAAACAATCAAAGAATGAGCCTATCACTATGCTTTCTAAAAAAGTATCTTAGCATTATTCTTTAAGGCACCAAGCTTTATTAATCATTATTAATGTTAATAATAAGAAAGGACATATACATTATCTTCATTATCTTATATGGGCATATTAAAGAAGGCTTTGGTCACTTCCACGATTACAAACTGTCAATGGCTCTTTTTTTTCTTTTACCTGAAGAACAAAATTTAAACTTCTGAACATTCCAGTGGCACTAAAAACTGGTCTCAAGCTCTCTTTCCCACTTTACCATCTCTTTTTCTGAAAAACCCTCCAAACTAGCCAAACTGTGTCCAACAAGCAGCTCTTCTTTTTCTGTTTTGGCTCTTTTGCTCAAACTGTTCTATGTGGTGTATTTTTTCCACAACTCTGACAATAAAACTTGATATCCAGTTCAAATGTCAATCCTTCCGTGAAGCATTCCCTGAACATCTCCAAACTCTTCCTTTCCTGAACTCCCTAATCCATTATCATGTGTAAGATTTACACATCACTTAGTAATTAATGGGATTTTACCCTCCCTAAACCATTACCTCCTAGAAGCAAAAAGCTATATCTTATATATGTTTCCATTTCAGAATCAACAATATAGAAATAATCATTAAAACAGTGAGAAACAGATACGGGACAGAGTGCAAAAGAGGAAGGGTTTGGGAGAACCAGAGCCTAGGCCACTGTATGGGGATGATCCATATTTACCAGTTGAAAGAAAAAAATGGGAGGTCAATAAAAAGAAAGAGTTTTGGCAAATGATCACTCAAATGAGGAAATGAAGGTATAATGAGTCTGAGAAGTCATTAAGACTTGTGGAAACTATGAAAAAAAAAAAGAAAGCTCATAAATGAAGTCCCAATGACAGACACATGGGCATAGAGACCGACTGCCTTTAAACAACATTTGAAAGCCATGTGGATAACTTCAAAGCTGTGTCATTAATAGCAAAAGATTTTAATTTATATTATGATAGAATTCTGATGTTAAAAGCCAATATGCCCTTTAATTCTGGTTGATATTTTTACAAAAAGAAATGTATAATGACAAATGAAGTTAAGTCTATTTCTTACTCCAACAGAAAATACTGACAGACTACTTACTATTTCTAAGGAAAGAAATGTTCACAAGTAATAAATATTTTAAGCAACTAATTTAGAGGAAAACCAAGCATAAAGAACTTCTACACAATTCCAACTTTATGTTAAATCTCTCATGTTAAAAAAAATAGATAAAAGGCATAAAAGAGAACTAATTAAGCTACTTAACAGATTTAGTGCCATCTTACTAAACACAATAACAAGTGTAGAGTCAAGGAATAACATCATACCTACCATTTATTGGAAGAAAGGAACAACTGTCAAAACCATAAAATAAAACCAAGAAAACCAAAAGTAGAATAAATATATAAAGAGGTAATGAAGTTTAATTTTCAAAAAGCTAACATCTACCAAACCAATTCACAAGTTTAGAAGTTACCTTTTCAGAAAACATCTTATGTTAGATTGACATTGGAATAAAAAGTACCAAAGGAAGCCCTTGGTCAAATACAGGCCTATAACTCCTTCATATAATAAAACCAAGCCATTTCCTATTTATATTATAGACACAAACCTTTGAATAACCTCGCTTTTCAGAAAAAGCAGTAAGACTTGCAATAACCCAGAACCAGTATTTGCACGTTATCAGAATGAAGTAAGGGCATTTAAATGTAGTTTATTTCTCCTCCTCCACAATACTTTCCGGAGACTCTAGCTCACCAGTGGAAGTTGACTGCCTATGTCTTTTCATAACTAAAAGCTTTATTAGCACGGGCAGGATAAGTCAATGGGTTTTCCTCACCCCTCTCAAAGTAAAGACTTGCCACAGTGGTGCAAGTGTATCTATGCACTAAAATACTATCCCTAAACCATGTGAAAAAACAAGAAAGGAAAAGGAAATTCTATTCCAAAACACACAGCACAGCCTGAAGACAAAGAATGTTGACAATGCAAAACTGTGAGGGGGGCGGGGGAAGTCACCAAATCCCAGCCATTGATCCCTCAAACTGTCATTCACCCCAACTCTTTGACTGATCCCCCAAACTCTCATCCATCTGAAACCCCAAAGCTTTGTGGCAAGAGGCTAGCAATGGGACCTAAGGATCATCTGGAAAGATCATCAGAAATATTAAACCCACCCTAAAATCTGAAAATAGTGGAGAAGTGTCTGCAGAGATCAGAACACAGACTACAGGGAAGGAATTTCAAAATTCCCTTGATTTAAAGGGCCACTTAAAGAGGCGCACCGAAACACACAGCTTCTGGCAGCAGGCAAAAATGGGCAAAAGGGAGAGGAAACTTTCCTTCAGTAACTGTAAGGTAAAAGGAAAAAGAAAAGGGAATAGTTAAGGTCCTACAAGACCTTAAAAGACTCATAAAATTGCAAGTTCCACAACTCTTCTCCAACCATTGAAACAAATGAAAATCACTGAAGTAACAGGACTACTCTATACTGACAAAAGAGGGAATCATTAAACTAGGAATACTATAAAACACTCAATACTATAAAAATGAACAAGGCTGGACACAGTGACTCGCGCCTGTAATCCCAGCACTTTGGGAGGCTGAGGCAAGTGGATCACTTGAGGCCGGGAGTCCGAGACCAGGTTGGCCAACATGGTGAAACCCCGTCTCTACTAAAAATACAAAAAATTAGCCAGGCATGGTGGCACGTGCCTGTAATCCCAGCTACTTGGGAGGCTGAAGCACAAGAATCGCTTGAAACTGGGAGGCAGAGGTTGTACTGAGCTGAGATCACGCCACTGCATTCCAGCCTGGGTGACAGAGTGAGACTCTGTCTCAAAAAAAAGGACAAAAGAAAAATAAAGTCCAGAAAATTAAGAAAGAGAATGTGGTACATATCCAGCAAGGAACCCTGCCCCACCCTCCACTGACCGAAAAAAAAAAACCCTAAAGCAGAAAAAAAAAACTATAAGCCAATACTCTAAACAGAATTAAATACATTCAAACAAGCATTTGATGATATGAAAACTACCGTGAATCAGCAATCTAAAAACTAAATGGACAAAATACAAAGAGCAATTTAAAAGGTGGCTAAATTCAGACAAGAAATGGGAAAAAATACAACATTAGTACAGAAATGAAGACTAAATTGCAAGGCACCCAAGAAAGAAGTGATTCAAATGAAAATGAGCTACCACAGGTCATGTGTTATGAGCCCCATCTATCCACATCTGGTGTTAGGTTTCATCTGACAACTCTCCTTCCACCATTTCACAGTAACTCAAAAGCCACACACCTTAGGACACTCACATAAGCAAACTTCATGCCCTTTTCATGGAAAGGAACACATTTATCATGTACTTAGATATTCCTTAATGATTTAACATGTCTAAAACCATGCCACTGTTTTAATCAGGTTTAAGTTCCAATCCTTTCTTTTACTGTGTCAGTGACAAAGTTTTTGAATGCTATTTCTCTAACTTCTTTGATCACACGAACCCTGTGGCTTTCATTGCATGATTATGCATACATAGTGATTTTGGGGAACAAATATGCTGCGTTATGGCAGAATTGACTGCGGATGTGAGTAAATGTGTGGGTTCGTATACACACATATTTCTTAGCTGTGTCTGCTGAGAAGGAAAAAGACTCCCCAGTAGCAATGAGCAGCAGTCCTAGTACCCAGATCTCGGTTTGTAAATGCTATCCCCCAAAACAAGGAGCCAGGGCTTTGTGGAAAAGAAGATGATTACAGGGTTGGAGCTAGTAAAATGCAAGATGAGCCTGAAGTTCCTCAGAAACTTTTCAGTACCAGAAAGTGAAGAGCTTTCAAGCTGAAGGGAGCATGTAAAAAGGACAAGGAACCAACTGGACAGAGCTCTCAATGTCAAAGCAGAACGATCTGAGCAGTAACATAAGCGACAGCATCAGATTGCAACCTACAAAATAAAAACCTCTGAGTCCATACTGATATAAATGAATGAATAAATAAACGAGGGAGAAGGGACACTTCTTCACTGAAGAATTTTAATAAATGAGAAAGGAATAAGGAAATCACAAAATCACCATGAGGTTAATACTACAGTAGTAGGTATCACAGATAAGTTCCAGCAATGAATGCTGAAGTGAATGGATGAAAGTTGGAAGAAAAAACAGAAATTAGCATAATCTCAAAGTATCTCCCCAAAAATATTTATCAACTACACTATGACTTTACAGAGGAGAGATCAGCAGATATTACCTTAAGTGAACAAGATTAACATCATTAGTAATAAGACAGTGACATCCTGTAGCCCCTGATATAAACATATCTCCTGATATGATACCATTACTTTGGTGTATTGCCAAAAATGTATAATCCCACATTAATCATAAGCAAGCATCAGAGAAACCCAAATTGAAAGACATTCTACAAAATAACAACCAGTACTCTTCAAAAAAGCATCAAGATCATAAAGACAACAAAAAAATGAGTTAATATCACAGATTTCAGGAGACTAAAGAAACACAACAAATAAATGCAATGTGGGATTATGGATTGAAACTTAGAACTTAGAACAGATAAACACCATTAGAAGAAAAACTGATTAAATTCAAAAGAAGGTTTTCATAGTGAAAAGGTAAACAGTATCATACCAGTATTACTTTCCTGGTTTTGGCATTTACATTATGGTTATATAGCTGTCCAACATTAAAGCTTATTTTCCTGGCATTCCTGAAACTAGGTTAATTACCCTTGCAGATGTGTACTCTGCATCGTACACATCTATTACACATCAAAATCAAGCACAAATCATCTATGTCCACACTCCCCCCTGACCGTGAAAGCCAAGCCTTGCTCACTGGTATTCTGCAGCACCTAGCCCAGTGGACTGAATAAAGTAATGAAGTTACCAGTTGTTACCGGTTATTTCAAACTGTGAAATAAATCTTTATGTTTCTTCTAGAATAACAGTTATTACAAACAAAATATATAAGCCAAAGTAACACAATAGTTACAAAGAATTTGAACTCAATAACTCCTGGATCAGAAGCATAATATTCCTTCCACTATGCTTTATAGCACTTAATTTCACTTTCATAAACAATTTAACATTAATTACATATACAGTGTGTAACACAGAGTTAAAAAGGATCTAGCTATCATATCATTGTATAATTACAGTGATGCCCAGAAAGGTTATTTTACTTGCTAATGAATAAAACAGTATAACAGCAACGCCAACATTAGGCATTTTGATGTTCGTTACTTATATACTTTAATTTCAGGAATTAGGATTTTAAATTTTTTAAGTTAAAAACTAAAGTTTATGGCCAGGCGTGGTGGCTCACGCCTGTAATCCCAGCACTTTGGGAGGCCGAGGTGGGTGGATCACGAGGTCAGGAGATCAAGACCATCCTAGCTAACAGGGTGAAACCCCGTCTCTACTAAAAAATACAAAGAAAAAAATTAGCTGGGCGTGGTGGCAGGCGCCTGTAGTCCCAGCTACTCAGGAGGCTGAGGCAGGAGAATGGCGTGAACCTGGGAGGCGGAGCTTGCAGTGAGCCAAGATTGCGCCACTGTACTCCAGCCTGGGTGACAGAGTAAGATTCCGTCTCAAAAAAAAAAAAAAAAAAAAAAAAAAACTAAAGTTTATGTTTCTTCTAGAATAACAGTTATTAAAAACAAAATATATAAAATCAACACTTCACTTAAAAGAAAGGTTTCCACAAAATTAACTAAAATATTATAACAAATACAGGAATAGTTCATTATCATATAAAAGTAATAAAAATAATGTTGGGTCATTATTATAATTATAAACAACAACCTTGTTCAAGACAAATCAACCACGCTCAAGACACTATGAACACATTCACTGAGTAAGTAAAAGATATGAAACAGGATTCATACTCCTGTTTTAAAATGTTTTGGAAAACAAGACCCGACCACTGTAGAATTAAATAGAAGAATTCGGTGAAAGTAGTTACTTAAATTGTTAACACTTTCAAAGAAAACAGTTTTCTCCTAGGAGTTTTGGGACTATAAAGATAAATTACAAACTACTGCCCGAGGAATCAGCATAAATTCAAAATTTCTCAGCTTAATAAGCCAAAAGGCTCTAAAACAATGAAACTCCAATATCAATAGCATACCTGCTGCCTGGTTTCTGGTTTCTAAATACTCTTATCCAATAAAGGAAAACTTGAAATAATGTAATGACTGATTCCAGGACAACAGCAGGAGATGACCATAAGATGAGCCTGGAATATCTTACTGGTTCCGAATGCAAGAAAGTGCTCAACAAATGATGGGGGCATGTTAAAACAACCAATGAGTTAATGTGAAGAAGTTTCCACTAACCAAATGTGGGTTAATTTGGAACATCAAAATGAATACTGGCAGGTAATAGAAAACAACCTACTTAATAAAAAAGAATCCATTATATCATATTGACATCAAAATGAATAGGACAAGGTCTTCTTTAAAACAGACTAGAATGCCCACTAATAAATGGAGAGGGAACAATGGTTAGAAAAACACTATTTTGCAATTCTGTGTAGTAAGTGATTCAGGCAAGAGTAATCAATGAATGCTAAAACCATTCTGTAAGCGTTTGGAGGAGGAAATTTTCAGTCTCCAAGTGTCTCCAACAGATTATTCAGTAATAACAAAGGGGACTATGATACCTTTTGTAACAGAGAAAACTAGCAGGTAAAACCTTAACTAAGTGGTCCAAATAAACATCAACAACATGGTCAAAATGACACCGTACTGCCTCATGATGTGATGCACTGAGGATATACCATCACTCACATGGGATTTTTGCCAAAAATGCAAAACCTGAATCTAATTACAAAGAAGCACCTGGACAAATCCAAACTGATGGACATCCTACAAAACAAAGGGTCTGTACTCTACAAAACCCAAAAATTAAAAAGGCTGAAGAACTGTTTCAGATTAAACAATACAAGAGATATAATTAAAATGCATTGTATAATATTGGAATGGGAAAAATATTAAAGGATATTATTGACACTATGGGAGAAATTTCAACATGAACTGTACATTAAACAATAAGATCAATATTAAATTTCTTGAATCCCCCATACTAATGTAAGAATATGCCCTTATTAGGAGATATCAGTTGAAGCATTTAGGGGTAAGGGAACTTGATGTGTGCAACCTCCTCTCAAATGGTTCAACAATAAAAATAATTTTAATAGGAAGAGAACAAAAAAGAGAAAAAAAGGAGATGAGGAAAAAGATCTACACAGTGAATTCTTGATATTACATAACAATGCCTGATATGTTAATGATAATAACATATCAGGTTTCCTTGTTAGAAATGTACACAGTGCATTAACATAGCATTTCCATCTATCCCTGTATATAACCTGAATTTAATCATACCTGTGATGTTTTGCCACTGACTTTAACTAAATAAACTTGCATCTTTGACATATTCTAGACCAGAGGTCCCCACCCCGGGGCCATAGATCAGTACCAGTCCATGGCCTGTTAGGAATGGGGCCACACAGCAAGAGATGAGCGGCACGCCAGTGAGTGAACCTTCATCTGTACTTACAGCCGCTCCCCATCGCTTGCATTACCACCTGAGCTCCACCTCCTGTCAGATCAACGGCAACACTTAATTATCACAGAAGCACAAACCCCACTGTGAACCACACATGCAAAGGATCTAGGTTGTGCACTCCTTATGAGAATCTAATGCCTGATGAGATCATCAGTCACTGTCTCCCATCACCCCAAGACGGGACCCTCTAGTAGCAGGAAAACAAGCTCTGGGCTCCCACTGATTCTACATTATGGTGAGTTGTATAAGTATTTCATCACATATTACAATGTAATAATAATGGAAAATAAAGTGTACAATAAATGTAATGTGCTTGAATCATTTTGAAACCATCCCCTCCCCCCACCATTCATGGAAAAATTGTCTTCCACGAAACTGGTCCCTGGTGCCAAAAAGGCTGGTAATAGCTGCTCTAGGCAGAAGATGTAATCAAGGAGTTTCAAACTGTAAATAAAATAATAATCTCTGTTTCCAGACTTTGTACCCACTCTGCAAATATAAAAAGAGAGCAAGAACGACAAAGCAAATGTGGTACATGGTAACAACTGGTGAATCTGCGGCAGATACAAATGGGAGTTCATTGTACTATTCTTGTAACTTTTCCCTAGGTTTGATTTTTTTCCGAAATAAATTAAAAAAAAAAAAATCTGTCAACCCTAAAACTTTACTTTGTGGAAATTAAGCCATTTCTGAAAGAAAACAAAAACAAAACCTTAACTCCTAGATTCTTCTCTCCCTTTCTCTTCGTAATCCATATCATCAATTAGGTTTAACACCATTAATAAAAAGGTTTTCAGTATCAAAATAAACATTTTGCCAAAGGAATCCGCAATTTACAAATGGGATATGTTCCAAAAGCCTATTTGTAAGTCAGCTCTTTAGAATGGGGAATGACTTTCACTATTACAAATGGTGACTGGGTTCCTAATGTTGGCTACAAAAGTTCTTTCATGTATTTTCATTAGCAATACAGCTGAATTAGTAATGTATTTCATGTATACTGTGTTAATTTCCATAAGGTTCCCCCCTCAACTTGGAGCTTTTCTATAAACATATGAAATTAGTTGGATAAACTAGAGGGAAGGAATAGGGCCAGAAGGGATGTTGGTTAGTAAGGAACAACAGAGATATGCATTTCAAACTGGAAATACCTCCCTCAGACAAGATTGCTACTCAGTGCCCAGCAAGAAAGCAAAACAGAATCTGAGGAAATGCCCCTTGTGCTCCACAGCTCTCAAATTCCTGCCCTTAGAATAATGACCGTACGTTAATAGAAAACACATAAAGTAAGATTATAATCTGGAAAGTACCTTTATGATTTTTAAAGGGTGATTTGGGAAAACTGGTCTGTGGTTGGTTATTTCCGTTGATTAGGACAACTTCTTTTTTTTTTTTTTTTTTTTTTTTTTTGAGACGGAGTCTCGCTGTCACCCACGCTGGAGTGCAGTGGCGCGATCTTGGCTCACTGCAGGCTCCGCCTCCCAGGGTTCACGCCATTCTCCTGCCTCAGCCTCCCGCATAGCTGGGACTACTGGTGCCGACCACCATGCCCGGCTAATTTTTTGTATTTTTAGTAGAGACGGAGTTTCACCATGTTAGCCAGGATGGTCTCAATCTCCTGACCTCGTGATACGCCCGCCTCGACCTCCCAAAGTGCTGGGATTACAGGCGTGAGCCACCGCGCCCGGCTGATTAGGACAACTTCTACTCAATTCAACGTTTACTGAGAATTCACTATATCTACTATAATAGGTTGGTTGGTAGATACTGAGCACACCAAAGAGCCAGCTGGTCCTTGACATAGCAATTCAGCCTAATAGAAGACAGTGACATCAATTATAATATTCTAAATACCTAACATGAGATTTACTCTACAAATAGTGCATGTATCATGGGCTTTAGAAGCACACAAGAGCAAGAGCAAAAAACTTTTGTCTAGGAGATTAAAACTGGTATCACAGATGACATCTGAGCTAAGACTTAAAGGATAAGTAGTTCAATAACTATAACTATGTGTGCAAGACAGCATTCCAATCATTGGCAAAAAACAGGAACAAAGATACAGAAGCATCAAATATTTACTATCTTCCAAATGCCAGGCGGCATGCTAATGCCTGGGGATACAGCTAAGAGTAAGATGAACAAGGCCTCTGCCTTTATGGAGTTTACATTCAGGTAATGGACAAATACCATAAATAAGCAATAACTAAACAAACCAGGTATACACAAATTACAATTGTCTTGAAGGAAATAATCTGTGTAAGAGAGTAAAATGACAGACTGCAATATTAAATAGGATGGTCAGATTAGGCCTCTGAGTGAGAAGTGAGATTTGGGCCAAACTCCAAAGTGTTTAGCCAAGCCAGACATTTGAAGAATATCCCAAGGAGGGAGTACAGAAAGTGCAAAAGGCCCTAAAAGAAAAAAGGGTGCAGAGGGTTTAAGAAACACTGAGAGGCCTTCGTGGCTGGCATGCGATGAATGAGGGGAAGAATGATGAGAAGGAGAAAGCTCATTCAGGGCCATTTGGGCCACAGAATGGAGGACTTGATTTTGAGAGGAATGGGAAGTCACCAGAAGATTTTAAGCAGAGAAACGATATGATCCAATGTAGGCTCTTAAAATAATTCTCAGGCTGCTGTGTGAAGAAAAAAAAAAAAAAAAAACTTCTGTGGAGCAAGAAGAAAAAGAAGAAGCTCACTTAGAAAATTACTGCAGTACTTCATGCAAGAGAATGATGGCTTCAGATAAAGAGGTGGCAACGAAGACTAAGAGCAGTGGACTGCTCAAGGCAAATGGTGAAGGTGCAACAGGGCGTGGGGATGGATTGGACTTAAGAGAAATGGAAAGAATCAAGAATAATATCTTAAGTTTTTGGCTTGGGTACTGCCATTTATGGATATGGGGAATGCCAGCAGAGACACCAGGGTTTAGGGGTAGGAAGAAGGCTGGGGGAGAGGGAAAAAAATAGCTATATTTTACCCATATCATTTATATTATATTTGAGATTCCAACTAGACTTCCAAGTGAATATCAAACTCAAGAGAAGTCTGGGCTGGAAAAATAAAAGTAGTAGTCATCAGTATGAAAACATATGGCCTTTTCAGATTAGCGCTAATAGTTGGCTTTGACTAGGGCATAGAAACTGAAAGGTGATGGCTGAAAATGAGCCTCAAAAGACACGATGGAATCATATTATAAAGTGAGCCATGACTAATAGCAATAGCAGTAGTAGTAACGATAGTAATGGTAGGAGGAAAATTAATGCAGGTTATATACCAGGCACTGCACTTTATAATACACACCTCATCTAATCCTCTCAAAAACTGTATGAAATAATGTTATAATTACTATTTTATACACTAAGCCTCAAAAATCATAAGAACTTGCCAAAGAACACAAAGTGTAAGTAACTAAATAAGAACACAGTAAGAACAGTAGGTATTTTAACTTAGGATGGGAAGTCTGTTGTTGTTGTTGTTGTTGTTTTGGAGACGGAGTCTCATTCTATCACCCAGGCTGGAGTGCAGTGGCACGATCTCGGCTCACTGCAACCTCCACCTCCTGGGTTCAAGTGATTCTCGTGCCTAAGCCTCCAGAGTGGCTGGGATAACAGGTGTGAGCCACTATGCCCGGCTAATTTTTGTATTTTTAGTGGAGACGGGGTTTCACCATGTTGGCCAGGTTGGTCTCGAACTCCCGACCTCAGGTGATCTGCCCGCCTCCACCTCCCAAAGTTCTGGGATTACAGGCATGAGCCCCCGCGCCCAGCCAGGAAGTCTGATTTTACAGGCCAATCTTCTATCCCTTACATTACTGCCACTCTACTGATCTCATACGCCTTCAAAAGTTGTTTTTTTTTCTTTAAGAAGAAATGACATATAGATCTGAATTTTAGAAATATAATTCCAATTTCTATGTAGAAGATGGACAGCTAAGGATGAGGACGAGAGAGGAAACAGGCAAATATAGTATTAGTCAATGCAAGAGCCGCTTGTTTTATTAAGCCCAAAAGTTACAATTTCTCTTACCAGGTCGAATGGGAAGCAGCCCTTTGTTCCAAGTGTCACAAATCATGCCCCAAATGAATCCAAGTCAACCTGCACATGCATGCTGCTGGTCACGCAAGTAACAAAGTAACTGCATGAGCTGGCTCATGCAGTATAAACTTACTGACCACTACTGAAAACCTTTCTCAAGCATATAATTTTAATAATGGTGAGAATTTTTTTAAGTCCATATATTAAAGGTTTTGTTTTGTTTTTGCTTTGTTTCGTTTTTATGTTTTCATGTTTTCTTGTTTCTTTATTTTGTTTTTGAAGTTTGTATTTTTGTGTAAGGAAGTAAAATTAGTATTAATTCAAGACAACCATAAAAAGACATGCCCGGGTTGGTATTTACTAGAAGTTTGATTAATTAATATGTTTTTCACCCATGTTTGTTCCTCTGGCTTTTATCAACATCACTTGTTAAAATAATGATGAAGTAAATTACCTGCCTTCATACACCAATGTTTAAATATGGTATTCCACCTCACAAAGGATCTAATATTTTTAACTCATATGCTTATGATTTCATCTCGACTAAGATAATTAATATAATTAAAATATTAAATTCAGTAAATAGCAATTAAATTCTGTAAATATAAATATTATTAAAGTATAAAGCATCTATATAAAAATTTAGTACTTATTAAATAAGTACCAACCTATATCGTGTGCTATGTGTAAGATTTACTAATTAACAAATGGATTTACACTCTTAATTATAATAAACTGGACACAAGGTCCATTTATTATAAGGCGCACAGATAAACTATACACGAGAAAATCATTAATTTCACACCAAATAAAAGTATTTTAAAAATTACAGATTAACTACTAAAGTTACTTTAAAATATTAAAATAACCTTCAATATTAAAATATTTAAAAACTTTTCTTCAGAAATTAAGCTATTTTAAAATACCTATTCAAGGTAGATTACAGAAGTATTCTTCTAACTTTAAATTTTAAATACCATATCTTAGAGACCACTCCCACAGACAATCCCTAAAAGACAGAATTCACTGAAGATTGGGAAACTATTTATATTTAACTTGAATCTTTAGAAAAATATTTGGGGAGATTATGGAGATTAGAAACAAACTATGGTTGAAGATCAAAATTCTAATGTTTTAAAACAGCCAATTAAGCGTTTTATGTATGATCTGACAATGAATTTAAGATGCTGGGATATTTTATCCAAAACAAATACATTAAGCATTCTCTATGGATACATTATACGAAATCCTTTTGGTCACAAACACTAAACGTATGGGTACTGGGCAGGGTACCTACATAATCTTCAGAGGAAAGAAGAAACAAAAGCCAGAAGGGATGCAGGGAGATCAGGCAATACGCATTTTTGCACATTAAGCTTCAGGCAGTGTGCTAGAACTTTTACACTCACTATCTCATTTAATTCCAACACGGGGCAGGTAATGTAATTCTATCTCATTTTACAGGAGATATCTCAACTCTGTCAGCAGTGGAGCTGGATCTGAATCAAGATCTGACTACAGAGTCAAGCAGCCTTCCTTTACAGGGGCTTGCAAATCAGCATATGTTAAAAGCATTCTCTTGCACGAGGTTATCCAGCTTAAAGGGTGATCTGATTTCCATATTTACACTTATTATTTAAACATTAGGAGAGAAGGCACTCACTTCTCCATTTACTAAGAATCCACAGATTTTCTTTCTTATCTAGAAAAAAGAAATAGTGATCATTTTTGGTCCACAAATGGTTTTCTCATAGTGTCATCGCATAAAAGAAAACTTCAGCTAGACTTTGAAACATTCATATGTACCATGAGTAACCGGGGCATGGTCTGATGACAACACAGAATATGTGAAATTAGAAATGCCCCCAAATCCAGGCCCATCATCATCGTATATTACACTACATTCTTCTTGCCACACTAAAAGCAGCAAAGGGAGGAAAAAAGATGGTTTTCCAAACTGACAAGCATGCTATTTTTCAGTAACAAATTTGTTCATGGCTTCTTCCTCCTAAATCAGAACACAAATCTACTGAAAAGATTTAGCTAGACTATTTCAAACTCCAAAATCATATTCTAATAAACATTTCCATAATTTCTTAACCACCCTCGGAATATAATTCAATATTCTTCTTTTTGGTAGCCAATTAATGGATAACACTACTATTGCTGGAATATTAATAAAATTAATATTAACCCACAATGCATGATGGAAAAGGCAAATTGTAATGAAATTGCTTTGAAAAACATAACATCACCATTTGAAACAACTCAACATTTTTAAGAGATTATTTCCAACTGCATTTACAAAAAAAAAATCTTTGTCACACATACCCATATGAAAACAAACTCTAAGAATACAGAAGGAAATTATTCTCAAACCATAATTCAACATGGTGACATTACAATTATTTCTGGGTGTCAATAAGCTATTTTCCTTCCACTGAACACCCCCCAGAATTTAATTTTTCAAAAAACTTTTGAAGGCAAGTAAAGTGTAATGTTAACACTTTTGTTCTAATATGAAATCAAACCACAATTTTATATATAACCATAGTGTGAATTAAAGGAAATAGGTAAGCAAATAATTGCGTTTATAGAGGTCACCATTACTTCACAGTCACTGTTTTCACTAAGTAGCTACTGGAACCACACTCTTCAACAAAACTGTTCATCTAGAGTCTACAAACATTCAAATCACCAGTTTTAGCTCTTCAGAGTACTTTTGATTATTGTAACACCATTATCACAACTTTTTGCAACAATGCTCACTGAGAATTAAAATAAAGGTGATTCTATTGTCAATTAATGCGTCACCACATATAACAAATACTGATCTTAATGTTTTATGATATACAGGTGTGTTTATGACATTTAATATAAACTAATCTAAATCGGCATCTGCTTTAGTGGAAAGTCTTGACTCCCTAAAACAAAAGTTGTAATTTACAGAAAAAGAAATGGAGACTGAGCTCTCCAAAAATACACACACACACACACACACACACACACAGTACATACAAAAGCCAAAAAGGCACAACGTAGTCATTTTTATCCTCACTTCCTAAATTCATATTAAAAGAAATGTCATTTTTGTATGTTTAAAAAAGAACTATTTTGTTTACCTTTTCCACAGACTGCTCAAGAACTGCCAAGGTAACACAGATTCTAAAACTGACAACTAGAGTACTTAGCAGTTGCCAAAACAACACAGCTGGATTCTTAAAGGGAAAGTACTCTCGGGTAATGTACACCTAATTACAGCCTTAGAGAACCTTCTCTTCATATAGTAATAGATGACACAAGACACAAGGAAAACATACTGCGCTAAAAACCCGAAAAAATGTTAAGACAATGTTTGTTTAAAAATACATATGCTATTGTTAACACATCACAGCAGGCCTTTCTAATAGGGCATTTATTGGAATCCCAATCTCACTGTAAACTAAAACGCAGGTTAACACTATGTTATATTCAAGCTACACACGGTTCCCTGCTGGACCATAACAGGAGGCTCGCTTCACAGCTCAGGAATCTATTTCGGATGTGAGCAACAATTCTATAGTTACACTTTTAAAGAAAAACTGTTTTCTTATTCAGGATTGCTCACCTTTTCCAAACTTGTTTGCACTATCTCACTTACTTTAACCCTCACTGCTCAAAAGCATGAAATCGAGCCAAAAAGCAAAGTTTCTAACACACAAAATATTTTCTGCGTGCTGGGATCTAGCCGGATGGCAGGGGTTCAGCCAGCGGTTCCCTGTGCAGCCCCTCTGTCCCCGCGACGTCTCCCCGCACGATCGGGCGTCCGCAACCGCAGGTGTCCGCCCCAAACACCGACCCCGCCACTGACATCTACACACTCACAGAATTCGTACCTAAGCGTTCCGCCCCGTTGGACCAATCTTCTCCCAAAGCAGAAGTGGGGGAACTTCTTCAAGTCCAACAGGGCAGAAGGCCCCCGCACTTGGGGCTAATCCCTTCGGGGAGACCCCCGGGCTTGGAGGGAAAAGGGGAAGGAAAGGGCCCTCGGAGCGCACCACCCCGGAGAAGCTCCGGGGTCTCCAGAGAACTCCTTCAACTTTCAAGGAGGCGACGTCCACCACCGCCCCCCGGCCCCAAGCGGTGCGCGCCCGGGGAGGCTGCTCGCCACCGGCCCGCGCGACTGAGCTCCCCTCGGCCCGCCCAGCCGAGCCCCATCCAGCCCCCCCGGCCCGCCCTCAGGGCACCCCGCCCCCACCTCCCCGGGCGCCTGGCTCCTCAGCGCCGACCCCGACCCGACCACCCCTCGCCGCCTCCCAGCACCCTACCCGCCTCCCAGCACCCTACCCGCCCGGCCAATGCGCGAACGCGACCCTGGCCCCCTCCAAGCCGGACACGGCCTCGTCCAGGAGTCCCCGGAGCCCCCCGGGCGACCCTCTCGGCCGCGCCGTCCCCCGCCCCAGCACCTCCACCCCAACCCCTACTCGGTCCCCTAAGCGAGACGCCGCCCCCCTCCAGCACTACCGGCGCCGCGGACTGAGCCCCGCTGCCCGCGGCCCTCACCGTATCTCCGGAGCAGCTGGCGGGCGCGCACACGCCGCAGCTCGGGCCCGCCACCAGCGCTCCGCGCCGCCCGGAGCCGCCTCTTTCAGCCCGGGACTCGCCGGGACATCCGCGCACGGATCCCCACACCGGGGCTATTTTTAGGAGACAAGCCTCGGCCAGACCGGAACTCGTTCTGTGCTGCGCGTGCGCACTACGTCCGCCGCCTCGGTGTCCCTCCGCAGCCCTGCCTCCCCTCCCTCCTGGGTTCCCTTCTTCGCTTCTCCCCATCAGTTTCTTTGCAGGGCTGAATTATCCTCTCGGTGGGTTCTAGAGTAATTGGAATGGGAAAGACAAGGGTAGGGCAAAGAGAGTCACGGTGCTTGGAAGCGGGCGCTATTCCACAAGGACGTGGGGGCGGACTATGTTTTTCCGGGTGGGTGAGGAGACGATCACCCGGCACAGGAAGGAGATGACGGCGGCTTGGCGCCGGGGCCGCGGGTTGGAGCTCGCTTTCCTCTGAAGGACCGTGTTCTCCTGGAAGGGATACTGGTCACTTGATGAGGGCCCGGGCGCCTCCCAGGGCGGGGCGGCCCGGCGGCGTCGCGCCCTGCCGCCCCCGCTCCGCCGCTCAGCCGCCGCCACCTCCCTGACCAGCCCCCGGGAGCCCAGGCCAGGAGCGGCCCGGTGACGCGGCGCGTGGCAAATCGCCGCGCGTGGCCTGCAGGGCAGCCAACCCGGGCGGTGGGGCGGCGAGGCTGCTGAGCGGAGCGGGGCGGGGCGGCGCGACGGGACTGGGCGGGGCTCCCGGGGGCGGGGGCGGGGGCGGGGCGCGAGGCCGGTTGCCGCCCGGAGTCCGGGGCCAGGCGGGTCCTTCGGGACGCCCGGGTCAGCCTCCTCCCTCCCTCCCTCGAGGCGCCCTTGGCCTCCCCAGATGTCGGCTCGCCACGCCCGCATTGTGGCCAGGGCCGCACCTGTGCTCGCCCCGGGGCATGGGCAGGTCACCCTCAGGAGCAAGCACAAGGGGACTCTGGGACCCGGGCCCGGAGAGAAAGGGACTTGAAGGGGTCTCGAGGGCGAGAAGGCCCTTTCGGACTGGCCAGCCGAGCTCCCCAGGTCCCAGGACAGTAGCAACCTCCTTATCGTGACTTAATAGTTTCTAGGATGCCTGGGGCGGTAAACTGTGTGATGGACGTTTTGCATATGACAGCTTATGTAATCCTTACAAGGCCCCATGAAGCAGATTCAGTTTCTATTCCCATTTTACAGATGAGGAAAGGGAAGCTGAGCGCTAAAGTGACCTGTCAGGGTCACAGCTTCAGAGTAGGGCCCTGAGGACTTGAACTCCTGACCGCTCTGCATGTTGCCTTTTCTGAGATAGGTGCAAAGGGGATAGGCTTGGGACAGCTGTTGTGTTTTCTGGGGCTACTGATTATGTTTATCGAGGTCTTTAGGAGATGAGCCATTGTTGGCCCTCTCATCCTGAAAGCCGCTCACCTCTGAAGAGTTTTTCGGGGCCACAGTGCCTGCATGTGCCCCCAGAGGTGCCTGTGTAATGGACACGAAGCCAAATGGTTGTTTGCATTTGAAGATGAGAAATTCAATCCCGCAGCACTTAAAACAAAGTGGTTGGGGTGGGTGAGCAGATGAGCAGAGGCTGTGAGCGGAGGAACTGGGAAGTTACAAAGGAAGCCAGAGACTGGCTGGCTTCCTCCCTCAAGGACAACGGGGCAATGTGCTGGGGAGAGCCCAAAACAAAGGCGGCACATAGACAGCAGACGCCAGAAAATAAACCTGGAGCTCTGCTCAGAGCTCCACAACACCAGTGTTCAGGGGAGCCAGCAAAAGGAACTGCAGGGAGGTTTTTAAAACATGTCAAAATGTGGTGTAAATCAGCAAGTCATGTGGAAATGCATGCTTTTTAACCTGCCAGAAGCTGCAGAGCCAGCTGGATTTGGCTCTTCTGCTCCAAGAGGGCAAGAAGAGTTTAATACTTATCCTTTAAAGCTTAGGGTCTGGAGTGGGGGCACAGTGATCAGTGGCCCTCTCCTTGCCACCTGCTGTCACCCTGGAAGAAGAGGCAATGAAAACAGACTGTTCCAAAAGATGTTTTCACCCTTATTGCTCCACTCCGGCTCCCACCCTTCCAGAAGTTGAGCCTCCTGAGGCACAGAAGACTCAGCTCAGACTGCCCAGCCCTTACCCATTCCAATGCTATTGTTACCCTCAAAATGTCAAGCAGAGAACTCAACTATGAGTCCAGCCACAGCAGAAGTGAAAAGAGTGTTTGCATCACCTTAAAGAGCACCTCTCTCCCCACCACTCTGCATGTCAAAGCCCTTGTCTGAGAATTGCAGGCAGTGGTAAGAAGGAAGGAAGGGAAGGAAGGAGAGAAGGAAAGGAGGAAGGCTAAGTTTAAGAATTGTGGAGCACAGCTATTAGCAGAGCACAATCACTGTTATTTGTAGTAAAAGCAACCAATTTTAGGAAATTGCCACAGCCTCTGTTTCAGCTGTTGAAAACCTACACCTGAAGTCTAGTGTCTCTAGCAACTTCGAGCGCTCAGAAAGACCCTGTGCCGAGCACTTACGTGTGCCACTGGCTTGGAGGGAACTGAGGAGCAGCATCTGTCAGTCTTTCCCCTCTGGCCTCCTTAAAGGCACTCAGGGGTCCAGATGTTTCTGAGCTGCAGGGACTGTGCACTGGGCCAGGCACTGAGATACAGAAGTGAGAAGGAGCAGCCCTTTCTTCAAAGGGGCTGGCAGGCCGTGGGGAGGATACACCTTAAAACACAATCCATCATGAGGGGTTTCCTAGGGTGCGGGAAGAGCACAGATGATGAGTGTCTGAGGAGGGACAAGAATTAGGGTAGGCTTCTTAGAGGACATGATGCCTACAGTGAATCTGGAAAACCTCCTGGTAGGACGAAAAAAGGGCCCTCACTGTGTCTTGATGAGAAGAATAATGCTCAAGCTGCCTAGAAGCCAAAGGAACCCCTGACGACTTGGCCAGCTTCTCCCTCACCTCTTCTTCCTGACACCCCACTTTCTCCATTCAGAAATTTGAGAAGCTTCTCTGTACACACCAGCCTGTTTCCTCCTGTCTGCAGGGTAAACTCTGCATCAAGTCTCCACTTAGGCATCATTTTCTCTAATATGGGGTTTTACTCAACGTATAGTGTATTTCTTTTTGTATGTCTGTTTCCTCCCTTTAGAGAGTGAGCTCCTTGAAGACTAAAACTGTAACTTATTCTTTATTGTATTCACTGTGTCTAGCACAGTGCCTGGAATGTCCTAGAAAATCAAATAAATGTTTCTTAAATATTTATGAGCAGACTTTAGGCAGAGGGACCGCTGTGTGCGGGGACCTCGAGTGTGGCTCTGAGACCCGACAGCTAGCACAGTGTGCCTGGAGTCTGCATTGAGTACTGGGAAGCAGCTAAAAGAGTAGCTGGGAATGAGATGGTGCAGATCATTAACATGTCAAGATCAAGCCATTTGGATTTTATTCTGAACCCCTGACAGATTTTAAGCCGGTGAGGAGCTTGAGCTATTTGGCATTTTAGAAAGATTACTTAGGGAGTAGTGGTTGGTGGGGAGAGCAAGCCTGGAGGCAAGACAACCAGTTAGGAGGTACTGATGTTGTCAGACCCCTCCCGCCCTCATCTCCAAAGATCTCCACAAAGTTCCCACACATGCTGATGACTTCCTGTGTGTCTGTGTTTGAGAGCATGCTCTAGCTTAGAGGGCTGGTCTTCGTAGATAAATATCCCAGCTTCCTCAAAACTCAGGAAGACATTTCTGAGGCATGCTCCCCCAAGTCTCTTGTGGAGGGATGGGATGTCCCAGTAGATTGGGCACCCATTGACAGCAGTGGTGACCTACCCATTTGCACACTTCTGTTACCTCTTCTCCTTTCCCCTCTCTCACTTCCTGGGATCACCTTCCAAACACTCTACCTTCACCAGAATCTTTGGGAGTCTACTTCTCAGGGGACCTATTTGATGCCGATGCTACCTGAGATAAGAAAGAGGACCTGAATGAAGGCAGTTTCCTGATACAAATGAGAAAGCAGGGGCAAAATAGAAAGCTCTTTAGAAGTCACAACTCACTGGCTTGCTGACCTTTGAACCAGGGCTTAGGGGGGGTCAAGAAATCCCAGTTGTCCCCACCAGGTTTGTTGTTTAGGCTCCTGGGTGGACAGTAGCAGCATTATTTAAGTGGGGAACCCTGGAGGAAGACAAGATGGAAGGAGCTGGGGCTGGACAGAAAGGAATAAGATGAGTTCCGTTATGCTTGTGTTGAATTTGAGATGCCTGTGGGACAATATCTCCTTAGCCTCAGGAGCTGGAGAAAGATACAACTAGATGAGACTGGACATGTTAGCAGGGTACTTCTTGGAGGAGGAAAAAAAAATTTTTTTTTTTTTGAGATGGAGTCTCACTCTGTCCCCAGGCTGGAGTGCATCACGTGATCTTGGCTCACTGCAACCCCTGCCTCCGGGGTTCAAGCAATTCTCCCGCCTCAACCTCCAGAGTAGCTGGGATTACAGGCACCCGCTACCACGCCCAGCTAATTTTTATATTTTTAGTAGAGACAGTGTTTCACCATATTGGCCAGGCTGGTCTCGAACTCCTGACATCAGGTGATACGTCTGCCTCGGCCTCCCAGAGTGCTGGGATTACAGGCGTGAGCCACCGTGCCCGGCCAGCAGGAAAAATCTAAGCAGATTTTTGAAGTTGAGGTATATGGGCTGAAGAAAAACGGAAATGACTTATGGAGTAGAAGAATGACCAGAGGGAGGTGGTCAGGGAAAAGAATGGATTCATAGAGGAAAAAAGTCAGTTTACCCGAACCGGGGAAAACTAGAGCAAATAAGTGATTGGGGTAAAATGAGCCTCGAAGGAGTTTTGTGAGCCGCTTGAAGACAGGGACTATGCCATGTTCAATCTTCTGTCTCCAATACTTGTACACAAAGTTGATACTTTTTAAGTATGGTGTGACCCAAGCAAAGTATCTAAAAAAAAATCTAATACGTATTTCTATATATCAATCTTGTATGAGTATAAATAATTAAAAATTGAAGGTTTTTAATCTGTTACCCCAAATTAGTAGTAAATTCTCCCTCCAAATTTAACTTTGTATAAAGACTTGTATCTTGCTGAGAAATGCCACATATAAGAGAACTATGTCTTACTTGTTACATCGAGGATCTAGTGACTTGTAACTATTTCAGAAAATCAAAATTCTACACTATTAATTAAACCTAGAGATAAAAACAGAATCTGCTTTGTTCTGTTCATGGAAAGTTCTTCAGCTTTAAGACCCCTAATGTCTGTGTGCCAGAGAGAGAAAATTGTACACTCGTTTTCTATTGCAAGTTCTACGATAAACACCCAGATCTGTAATAAGTGCCGTTTTACAATAAACTATGGCTAAGGAACTATGGCTCCTTAGAGAAATGGTTGGTTTCAGGACTGGGGCAAGAAAAAAGCAAGATGAACTTATGGTACCAGAAAACAAGGAAGTGCTCAAAAAATGATGGGGGCATGTCAAAGGAATAAAATAAATATCCATGAGCCCGTACTGATACAAATAAATAATTAAGTGAATAAATAAATGGGAGAGATGGTACAGATCTTCCTGACCAAAGAATTCCAACTAAAAAATGTACAAGAAATAAGGACAATACAAAGCCATCATTAGGCAGACACCACTGTTAATAATTGTCGCAGTGGGTGAAAGGATGATGAGAAACAGGACATTTACATAGTCTCAAAGTAGTCTCCTACAAGATATTTATTAATTACAAAGAGAAAAATAGTAACTTTATAGTAGAGAAACCCAGCAGACACCACCTTAAGCAAGTGAACAAGGCTAGCATCATCAGTAACAAAGTGTATCAACGTCATGTACCCCACCATATGATGCAATGAGACGGGCATCTCACTTCTTTGGTATTCTTGCTAAAAATGTATAACCTGAATTTAACCATAAGAAAACATCAGACAAACTGCAATTGCGGGGATATTTTACAAAATAACTGACCAATGCTCGTTACAAGTGTCCAGACCATGAAAGACAAGAAAAGACTGAGGACCCGTTGCAAACTGGAGGAAATCAAGGAGACCTGATTACTAAAGGCAAAATGGGATTCTGGATTGGATCCTGGTGCAGAAAAGAGACAGAAATGGGAAAACTGGTGAAATTTGAGTAAGGTCTGTATTCTATGAGTATATATAATAGTGTTATATCAATGTTAGTTTCCTGATTTTGATAATCATACTATCCTTATGGAAGAATTCAATGAATTTTCTGCAGCATTTTTTAAACTTTTGGTAAGTCTAACATTATTTCAGGATAAAAAATTAAGTGATAAAATATTTTAGTTATTCTATGCTTTACTCAATTCCCCAATTTTAACCCTCATATGGAGTTAATATATCCAGTATGAAGTATTTTTACGATGCTTTACAATGGTAAATTCAACCTCAGTTTGGGCAATATTAAGACCATTGGAAAATGTTTGTAAGTATGAATGTGTTAAGGTGATCAGTGTTCTGAATTGAGGGGGAAAATCACAGAAAATAATAAAATGTTTGCAATTATTACACAAAGCCATAGGGTTCCATGTCCACCATGCGGCTATTCCAAAACACCAGAAACTGACACATACACATGTATAATGTGGCCCGTTACACCCTTTTCAGGTATTGAAAGGGGCGTTTTCACTTTTCTTATTTTAATATCACATTGGCTTTTATTCTTGAATGGCTGATGATGAAAAGGATGAATTCAGGTTCTCAAAGAAGCAGATAAAAGAGCTTTTCTTTGCTCAGTTTATATTCTTGCATGTAGAAGTCTACCTAAAGATTAAATAAACTTTTAAAATATAAGAAATTGAATCTTTGACAGCTGGATGTTTTACACAATTGAACTTCAAATAAGTCTTTCAATTTCTATTATATGTTGTCATTTTGTTATATTGTATTTTTTCTCCTGTACAGAGTTTATTCAGACTTTGTGATTCTCTCCACAACCAACAATATATTCACATGTCAATTACAGGAATTTCAAACCTTGAGTTTATTTTCTTTTCATGTTTTATATTCTATCCAAAGACAGACTGCATTTCACACATCTCCCGATATCCCACCCACTTCGACCCTTGCATATGTAACCATCATGATCTCTCTCTACTGTCCTCTTTGCCTGTGTATTTTTGTCTCAACATTTCTTTTAAAGGCTTGACCTCTCCTACCAAGAACCCTTTAGTCACCCCTCAGTAATCTCTTTTGAAATGCATTCCAGGCATTATCAGACTCTACCATGCCTATTAAGTTGTCCATTTAGACCAATTCTGGGTCTGGATGTCCCCAAAGATCTTGTACAGAGAGAACGGTCAGTTCTCTGTGATGGCTACAGAGAGAACACAAATCAGTTCCAGATTGCAACTCATGATCTAGCAAGGATTTATATCTGTAAGAATTTTTGAATGTTGAGATTGGAGACAAATCTGGGAGTGACTGAAATGGCAAGACCACATATTTTCGAGTCAAAAGTTCCTTTGTTTAAATCACATCTCCACCATTTCCTACATGTGTTATGTTGGGCACATTGCTCAACCTCTCCAAACCTCAATTTTCCTCCATATAAAAGACGATGATAAAAGGTTATCATAAAAGATGATAACCTTGAGTAAGATTATCTTACTCAAGGTTATTTAAAGTGCCTCCATAAGCTACATGTACCAACATAAATAATCGTTACATATGTGGTTCATTGATTTCTTCCACAAACGTCTGAGCCCCTGCTGTGAGCCAGGCACTATTCAGGCCCTGGTATTTCCAGGAAGTAATTCCATCGATCTTCCCTGGAAGATCGATGTTCTCATGAAGCTTGTAGTCTTGGGGGTAGACAGACAACAAAAAATGCACCAACAAGAAAATGTCAGATGGTAATAAGAGCTATGATGAAAATAATCATGAGATAGAGTAATTGTGCCAATGCCTTAGCTATGAGTTCAGGAAAGACTTCTCTGAGGCAGAGACATTTAAGCCGAGTGGCCAGATTAAGACCTGGAGAAGAGTATCTCAGGCAGAGGAAATAGCAAAGTTCCCCAGGTGGGACAGAGGTTATTTTGTTGAAAGAACAGAAAGAGCACACGTGCGGCTGGAGCAAGGTTAGGGGGCAGGGGGTGGTTTTTAAACCACTGGACGGTTGTTGCATTGTTGCTACCTAAGGAGGGTAATCAGGAATAAGTAGTAGATTAAATCGTTAGCAGGGTTAGTACAAACTGCTCCCTTCCTGTTCAAAAGGGACAAGTGACTCTACTTCTGGCTGTCTAGTAGGTCTTTGTTTGTTTTGTTTTGTTTTGTTTTTTGAGACAAAGTCTCGCTCTGTCCCCTAGGCTGGAGTGCAGTGGCTCCATCTTGGCTCACTGCATCCTCCGCCCCCTGGGTTCAAGCAATTCTCTTGCCTCAGCCTCCTGAGTAGCTGGGATTAGGCGTGCGCCACCACACCCAAATTTTTGTATTTTTAATAGAGACAGTGTTTCACCATGTTGGCTAGGCTCGTCTCGAACTCCTGACCTCAAGTGATCCCCCCACCTCGGCCTCCCAAAGTACTGGGATTATGGGCATGAGCCACTGCACCTGGCCCTGGCTGTCTATTAGCTTTTCACCTGCAAGTAACAGGAACCCAAGTCAAACCAACATAAGCCAAAAAGTAAAAGAGAAAGAATGTATTCATTTGTTTGACTGAAAGGTTCAGGGATATTTACAATCCCAGCATTGCTGGATTAGAAGCTGAAATGACATCATCCATTCAGATCCTGTCCCCCAACACCACCACCACATTCGGTGCCCCTCTGTGTCACCTTCACTCCCATGCAGGCCCTCTTTACAGCTGGTCCTGCAACAACTCTGGGTTTTTTGTTGTTGTTGTTGTTGTTGTTGTTTTTTGTCGGAGTCTCGCTCTGTCCTCAGGTTGGAGTGCAGTGGTGCGATCTCAGCTTACTGCAACCTCCAACTCCCAGGTTCCAGTGATTCTCCTGCCTCAGCCTCCCGAGTAGCTGGGACTAGAGGCATGTGCCACCACACCCAGCTAATTTTTGTATTTTTAGTAGAGCCGGGGTTTCACCATGTTGGCCAGGATCGTCTCGATCTCTTGACCCTCATGATCTGCCCACCTCGGCCTCCCAAAGAGCTGGGATTACAGGTGTGAGCCACCACTCCCGGCCTCAACTCTGGTCTTATAGTTTCCAGCTTAACGATCTCCATCAAAAAAGAGCTTTATTTTACATTCTTATTAGCAAAGTCCCAGAGTTGAGCCTGGCCCAGGTCACATGTCTCTCTTAACCAATCACCATGGCCAGGGTGATAGAGTACTCTGATTGGGCATGTCTGAGTGGCTCTCCAACCCTTGGAGTCCTGGAAGGGGACTCAAACTCATCAAAACCTCAGGGGCACATGGACTGAGAGTGAGGGGAGCTATTTTCCCCAAATTGGGATGCTATTACCAGAAGAAGGGAGCCTGTACGTCAGACAGACAAAAAGAAAATCAATATCACAACAGTTGTTCAGCAAGTGTTGATTGTATGCTTGTATTCAGGCTGTAGTTGGCAGAAATTTGGTCCATATCCTCAAAGATAATCCTGGGCTACTATTGAAGAGATAGAGATAGAGAAGGAAAATTGTCAGTAAGAAATGTAACAGACTATCTTGTAAGGCCTGAAATATCATGTGCTGCTGCCTTGACCGTCCTTGACCCTCATGAGATCCAAAAGGTCTCACCCTGAGTCCCCCTGCTTTCTCTCACCAGATATGGCCCCCACCCAGCAGGAAAGATTCTTCACCCAGCTAGTTCCCCTATCAGCCAGACCAGCTGCACACCATCTGGACCTAAACCTAATAGGTTCCATGTCACTGCCAGCCTGTAAAATTATCAAAACAAGCCAATGACATCCTCCTGCAGGAACCTGGGGACACCTCACCCTCTTGTTACTACAAGGCCTGATTCCCACGGCCCCTGCTGGTTCCCTCTGCCCCGAGTGTAACCCCAATGTGGCTCCACGTGGTGTGTGGTATCCTCCTCCCCAAGGCTGTGAGGATATGTGACTAATAGACTGGTGCCGACCTCACCTACCCAGTGTCAAGTGTCTTGTATTTGGCCATCTCATATTAATTAGAGCAAGGGATCCCTCCTTCACCAAGAGAGTAAACAGGAGGTGATCAGAACTCACGCTCTAATTACTTTCCTGATAGTAGCCAAGAGCCCTTTGCACTGGTCACTTGATTTCAGACTGGACTGGACTATGATAAACCCCAAGAGCTCCTACTGGTAGGCGTGGGGGCCACTGCACACACCAGCAAACTCCTCTATTCTGCTGGTCCCCGTCCTCTCTTCTCAGATCTTCTCTGTTGTGAGGTCAGGCCGGCAGCCGTGGTGTCTTCCTCATTAGTACCTTCCCCAGAGTCTAGCTAAGGACCTGACACATAGTAGGCTTCCAGTATATGAGTCCTGAGTGAAAGAATAGATCTTTGTCTTCAATCAGGCAACTGCAAAGTGTGGAACACTCTGGTCTGATTCAAAAACTTGTTTTAAGTTAGAGCCAAAGTGACCAACCCAGAAAATTGGGGAATGGAAAATCTATTTCACCGTGGGCTTCACAGATGAAGTACATACTGGAGGTCAGAAATTATGATTTTCAGTGTTCACATTAGCAAAGTATTGAAGCAGCTTTTTTTTCTCTTTTAATGAGGATTCATTTTATGCTTACATTTTCAATAAGGTCCCTGTTTTTGTCAGAAATTTCAACCTCTTCTGGGTAATTGCACAACTTCTGGCTTCACTTGGCCTGCATAGCCTTGGCATGACTGATTTTTTTGGGTACATGCTGTAGGCAAGATTTTTATGAGGCTTGATTCTTGTCTTGACTTTATTTGATCATGTATATCTGTAATTCAGCACGTAGATGAAAGCAGACAGCACCTCTCAGCACCATGATGGTGAACGCCACAGAAAATGATAAAAGTATTTATCACATATGGATCTACAGGAATGCAAAAAGCCTTTCCAGAAATCACGCTCTGGCATGTTGTGTGAATTAAGCACACAGTTTCAAGGGGCTGGGTCTCTCGTTGAGAATCATTTGCAATTTCCAGCAGCTTAGATAAGTTGGATTTGGCCTAACCTAGAAAAAGAAAAAAGAAACTGAAGTGCTTTATCAGAATTCTTCTCCAGAATTCTCTGTCCTGGTCTTTGGATCTATATGAGGGTGCATTTTTGAGCAACTTCTCTTTAGACTACCTGTTCTAGGACTGAACACAGCGGCAGAGCTGTGACAGAAAAACCCCATTTTTCACCTTTCAGATTAAAAAACATGAAAAGGTTTGTTAACATGCTGAGTTGGCAAGGGCGTATAGAAACAGGCATTCTCATACATTGTTAGCGAGAGTGAATATTGGTGCATTCTCCTTGGAAAGCAATTTAGTTAATATCTATCACAATGTCAAATGTGCTTAGCCTTGACCCAGCAATTCCACATCTAAGAATTGTCCTTTGCAGAATATATTCCTTGCGGAATTGTTTATAGTACAAAATAATTCAAAAAAGGAATAAATATCTATCAAAGTGAGATTGGGTAAATAATTTATAGTACAACCATATAAGAGAATACTATTTACCTACTATAAATATATGACACAAATATATGTGCATATGTGTGCGTGTGCTCCTAGACCAGTGGTTTTTAACAAGAGAGACATCTGATAACGTTTGGAGACAACCGTGGGTGAGGCGGGGAGTGGGTGCTACAGGCATCTAGTCGGTAGAGGCCAGAGACACTGCTAAGCATCCTCCAATGCACAGAACAGCACTTCCCCATGGACAACAAAGAACTATCCAGCACAACATGTCAACAGTGCCAAGGATGAAAAATCCTTCTTCTAGACAAATCTCTTCCTCCAAGAAGGGAAACTGGAAGACCCTTTTGGCTTGGTGGGCACGTGTTTATATTCCACATTTTCTGTTAAAGAGTAAATGCTGACCAGTTTTCCAATGTGCATTCTCAGGCTGTCTCAGGCTGGGTATGAGACAGCAGCAGGTTTCACACCGGCCATTCCTTTATCTTCTTTTGCCTTGATCCCCTCCTTGCTTAGACAAAATGGCAGATGCAGTGAGTGAGCTTGAGGTTGAGAAAAACTGCTTGGAATTCACAAGTTCCTGGGCCATTTCTGGTCACCCAGGGACAGAAACATCACTGATATGTTGGGTGTTGACTTTAAAAGTAAAGAAAAGTGGGTAGCTTTCTTTGACTGTTTGCCTCTGCTCATGTGGACTCTAGAACTTGGAGATGTAGAAAGGCAAATCACTCTCTTCCTCTCAGGATAGTTAACCTCAGGGCTACACCTCTCTGATGGCCAGAATATGCCGTTTTTACTATTCAAATCATATATATTAGTTCTTGAGATATTTTAAACACCAACTCAAATTTAGCATATAAAAATTTACCCACAAAAATTTGCCGAGATAGGGCTGCAAGGATATTGGTTGCAGCATTGTTCATAATGGCAAGAATCTGAAAACTTTTAAAAGTCCAGGAGAAAACTGTCATATAAACTACATCATAGTCACGCTATAGAATATTCTGCTGCTGTTAAAAAACGAGGTGAGTCCATATGTGTTGATATGGAATAATCTCTAAGGTACATTCCTTGAAAAAAGCAAGTTAGAGAACACTAAGAATGATAGGCTTCTTTCCATGTAAATTACAATTATCTATCTGTATGTGTCTTTGTCTGTATCTGTCAGTCTATGTACATATATATATATTAAATTGCATCTTCACACAGACATTTCACTTTCTGAAAGGAATAATAGTCACTTACATCATTGCTATGGGAAAAGGAACTGAGGGCAGGGTAAATGTGAGTGTCCCAGGCAGCTTTCTCCCAGCATTTCATACTCTCACATGCTGTTCAAACATTCTAACCACGTACATATGCATGCGCTTTAAAAAATTTTTGACAGATGTCATCAGGGTGGTAAGAGTATGGATTATTTGAAATATTTTTCTTTATATTCCCTTTTACTTATATAAATGCAAACATATGAATGTTATAAAAGAAAATTTAGAAAACATGAGAATGTAAAAAAGGCTGTGTAAAAGACTAAGGAATTAAAGAGACAATTAAAAACTTTTCTTTAAAGTTATAGCGAAATTTATTTACAGTAAAAATGGCACATGGAGGAGCCCTCGAGTATGAGCAATGCCATTGAATAAGTATGATCGGGGCCGGGCATGGTGGCTGACACCTGTAATCCCAGCACTTTGTGAGGCTGAGGTGGGTGGATCACGAGGTCAGGAATTCGAGATCAGCCTGACCAACATGGTGAAACCCTGTCCCCACTAAAAATACAAAAATTAGTCGGGCATGGTGGTGCACACCTGTAATCCCAGCTACTCGAGAGGCTGAGGCAGGAGAATCACTTGAACCCGGGAAGCAGAGGTTGCATTGAGCCAAGATTGTACCACTGCACTCCAGCCTGGACAACAGAGCGAGACTCCATCTCAAAAAAAAAAAAAAAAAAAGTATGAGTGGAACATGTCTTGTTATTATCATCATTATTGTTATTATTATGGTTACTATTATCCTTTAATCTGTTAGTATTTTTGAATGTCTACAATAAGCAAAAAACATTTGCGGTTAATTTGATGAAGGAAATGAAGATGATTCAGACATGGACACAGGCATAGACTCCTTGAGGTACCTGCCAGCTGAGGGGTTGAGTTTGCACTGAATTCTGCCTGCAAGCTAGCTAACCAGGGCCAAAAACTTGGGTAACATCCAAGAAAGGATCAGGGCATGAACTGGACCAGTGGTTTGAGTACCAATTGCCACAAAAAATCTCTTTCATGTGGATGGACCGGGGCCTGAAATCTCCACCATTACAGTGAGTCCTAGAGATGACAACAGAGGCTGTTTTAAAACAAAATGCACTCTTGTCCACTGGAACCCTGGAGGTATCAAAGAGAAGAAGGTTCCTGCTGTGCCCGAAACCCTTAAGAAAAAGCAAAGGAATTTTGCAGAGCTGAAGATCAAGCACCTGAGAAAGAATTTTGCCTAAAAGATGCTTTGAAAGGCAAGGAGGAAGCTTATCTATGAAAAAGCGAAGCATTATCACAGGAAATATAGACATATATACAGAACTGAAATTCAAATGGCTTGGATGGCAAGAAAAGCTGACAACTTCTAAGCATCTGCAGAACCCAAATTGGCGTTTGTCATCAGGAACAGAGGTATCAATGGTGTGAGCCCAAAGGTCTGAAAGGTGTTGTAGCTTCTTTGCCTTTGTCAAATCTTCAATGGAATCTTTGTTAAGCACAACAAGACTTCAATTAACATGTTGAGGATCATAGAACCACATATTGCACGGGGGTAACCAAGCCTGAAGTCGGTAAAAATCTACAAGCCTGGTTATGGCAAAATCAGTAAGAAGCGAATTGCCTTGGCAGATAACACGTTGATTGCTCGATCTCTTGCTAAATATGGCATCGCCTGCATGGAGGATCTGATTCATGAGATCTATACTGTTGGAAAACACTTAAAAGAAGCTAATAACTTCCTGCGGCTCTTCAAATTATCCTCTCCATGAGGTAAAATGAAGAAAAAGGCCACCTATTTTGTAGAAGGTGGAGATGCTGGCAACAGGGAAGACCGGATCAATAGGCTTCTTAGGAGAATGAACTAAGGTGTCTACCAGGATTTTTTCTAATCTGGTCAATTAATAAACAGTGCCTGCTTTTAAATTGAAAAAAATAAAATAAAACAAAATGCTCATGATTAAAATGCAGGTGAGCAGGTACTTATTTCTCAAGCCATACAACCCAATGTCTCAATGTGACACTTTTATTCCTCCTGATAGAAGCAGATAATGTAAATCTCAGCCAACTGGGGGCAAAGTGGGTTATTTCAAATTGAATCTCATCTAATTCAAGAATCTGGCTGGACGTGGTGGCTCATACCTGTAATCCCTGCACTTTGGGAGGCCAAGGCGGGCAGATCACTTGAGGTCAGGAGTTCAAGACCAGCCTGGCCAACATGGTGAAACGCCGTCTCCACTAAAAATACAAAAATTAGCTGGGCATGTTGGCGGGTGCCTGTAATCCCAGCTACTCAGGAGGTTGAGGCACGTGAATCGCTCGAATCCTGGGAGGCGGAGGTTGCAGTGAGCCAAGATCATGCCACTGCACTTTAGCCTGGGTGACAGAGTGAGACTCTTTCTCCAAAAAAAAAACAAAACAAAAGAAAACAAAAAGACTCTCTGCCTTTTTAGTCTGCTCCTGACCTGTACTGGAGTGGAGGGAGGGAGGTGCTGGTTCACGGTCATTCTCTGTAACCAATTGGCATCCCCTGAGATCTCCAGTCCGCTCTGGATCTTAAGCACAGTCACCCCCTTGTTGGTGTCTGCTATGGCTTGGACGCAGTGTTCCCTTACTCAGCTATAAGGCTCCTATAAGTGCCCTATTCATGATAAAATGGCTGTGAAACCCCACTGGACAAAGATCCGTGAATCTGGTTCCGTTGGTATTCATCCTAGTTTTGTAGTTCTCCACTTTGCGCATTGGAATCAACTGGGGAGCTTTAAAAAATGTCTGGGCCTCACTCTTTCCCCTGATCTTCGGATTTGATTGGTCTTCTGGGCAGCCTGGGCCTCAGGGTTTTCTAAGGGTCCTCAGGTGATTTTAACGTGCAGCCATGGTTGCGAACCACTGCCCTAGTTTCTCTAGGTGAGCCACTCAGCTCTCTGAGGTTTCAGTGGAAGATATGGGCCCCCATGTGGCCCTCTGACTCATCAGTTTCCACTCCTTCTTCACCCTCTGACATGACCTGTCACTGTACTAGTTGGGGCAGGCATGGCTTTAGTAACAAATGTACCAAAAGGTGTAATGGCGCAAGATAAGAGGAATTAATTTCTAGCTCACATAATCTAGCTCACAGGTGTCAGGGTAAGTTGAATATGAGTGTGGTGGTGGAGTGGTCTCACACAGGCCCCAGCAACACAAACTGACTGCAACTGTGCCGTCTTCAACAGCAGCTTCTATGGTTCCCCCAGAGGTCACCAACCAAAACAGCTCAACGGGGACAAGAGCATGGAAAGACACATCTGGAAGGTTTTAACGGGCCAGGCTTAGGAGTGGCCCTCAAGACTTCTGTTCCCATTCCACTGGTTAGAACCAGTCCCAGGGCCACACCTACCTGCAAGAAAATCAGGGAAATGTAGGAAGGAAGGAGAGGAAAATGGATTTGGGTGAATGCATTGCCGTCTCCACCACAATCACTGTAGTTGCACCTGGCGAATAGCCTCAATTCTCTTGGCCCTCTCTGCCTTCAAAATAATGAGCTGGCAACACTGTAACATTGTGATGAACTCTTCATCTGCCCTCTTGAGGACTGCACCTAAGTAGCTGAACATGGCTGGACACAGTTCGGCGTTTAATTCATGATTTTAAACCTTAAGTGGGGCCAGATACAGTGGCTCATGCCTGTAATCTGTAATCCCAGCACTTTGGGAAGCCAAAGCGGGCAGATCACTTGAGGTCAGGAGTTCGAGACCACCTTGGCCAACATGGTGAAACCCCATCTCTACTAAAAATACAAGAATTAGCCAGTGTGGTGGTGAACACCTGTAATTTCAGCTACTCAGGAGGCTGAGGTGAGAGAATTGCTTGAACCCAGGAGGCAGAGGTTGCAGTGAGCTGAGATTGCACCACTGCACTCCAGCCTGGGCGACAGAGCAAGACTGTCTCAAAAAAAAAAAAGAAAGGAAAAAAAATCTTAAATGGGCACCCAATGCCTGAGGCAATCTGACTACATTTCCTTGATAAGCTTGCTCCCCTCTTGCTCAGTGTGACCATTTTATACCTCAGCCTCTTCTCAGCCTTAATATGTTCAAATCTGAACTTGACTTTACCTCTTAAACCAACCGTGACCCTCCTCCCCAGGCTTCCACATCTCAGGAAGCAGCACACTATTCAGCCAGTTGTTCAATCTGCAAACGCAGCCATTATCCTGATTCTTCCCTTTCTCTTCCCTACGTCTAACCCGTGAGCAAGTCTCATCAGTTTCACCTCTGAAATACATCCAAATTCTACCTTCTTTTTCCCGTCTTCTCTTCCACTGCTCTAGGCCAGGTCACCACCGTCTCTCGCCTGGACTGCTTACTCTTGGCCTATGCCCCTTATTCTTATTCCCCATCGATAGCCATGGGATATTCCTGAAACATGAGCACAATCACCTCACTCCCCTGCCCAGTCCCCTAACATGGCTTTCACTGCATTTTGTAAAAACCCCAGGCTGCTGATGGTGGCTTCCTACATGGTACCCGCTGCATGGTCCCGCCCCTCCCGTCCCATCCAGCCCCACTCTCCCTCCCTTTGCCCTCGGGCCCCTCTACCTCTCCAATCCTCGAGTTTTATTCCTTTCTCAAGGCCTGTGCGTTTGCTGTTCTCTTTGACTAGAATGCTTTTCTCCTGGCTTTTCGGGGCCACTCCTAAACATCTTTCAGGTCTCAGTGTGGACAGGACTTTCCCTGTTCACACTTCCAAACAGGTCCTCCCCATCCCTTATCCTTTCACTCTGCTTCCTTTGCAGCACTCATTACTACCTGTAATTAATTAGTCGTGTGTACTTATTTGTTTGTCGTTTCACCCCACCAGATTCTTAGCTACACGAGGGTAGAGCTGTGTCTGCTTTGTTAGTGGCTGGCTCCAGTGTCTGATATTGGTTGAATGCAATATAGGTTCGTGAATGCAATGCAGTGAATGAATACAATAGGTCAATGGTTCTTAGCATCCATCTATCTATCATCTATCTCAAGGAACACCTAAGAACCTGATGAAAGGCCTTCGGACCTTTTCCACTGAAATGCACAGAAAACACTGCATTTAGTTTCACATTATCTCTGGGCCTCCAGAATCCCATTCACTCTGAAATTAGATTAATAATTCTGGAACTAAATAGTACTTTTAGCTCTAAAATTCTTTTATTTATTTATTTCGAGACAGAATCTTGCTCTGTCACCCAGGCCGGAGTGCAGTAGTGTGATCTTAGCTCATTGCAACCTCCCTCTCCTGGGTTCAAGCGATTCTCCTGCCTCAGCCTCCTGAGTAGCTGGGATTACAGGCATACACCACTACACATGGCTAATTTTTGTATTTTTAGTAGAGACAGGGTTTCACCATGTTGGTCAGGCTGGTCTCAAACTCCTGACCTCAAGTGATCTGCTCGCCTCAGCCTCCCAAAATGCTGAGAGTTCAGGCATGAGCCACCATGCCCTGCCCTAAAATTCTTATGGTATCACATATCAACTATTCTGCTACCAATAAAAGTACCAATAAAGAAAACAATAAAGCCTTAATAAGATGGCATCCAGGAAAGGTAATTTTTTATGGGATAATGAAAAGAAGCAGGAAATACCAGGAAAATAGGCTATTGCCTTCAGAAAACAGCTGGAGAAAGACACACCCAAATGAGACCCCAGAGAATCCAAAAACCACCTTGGAAGGTGTGAGCTCCTAAAGCAATCTAGGAATGCCTGAGTGGACCCCTTGGAGCCAGGTTCCAGGCCAGGAGACAGCCGCCCACCCCCAAATTACCTAATGCACGGCACGGCTGAGACAGAAAGATCATCTGCAAGGCAATTGATGTGAGTCCCCTGAAGGGCTCACACCCCAGAGATGTTGGAGCACAACTCATATTTTGTTATCCTGGCAGCTGTGGCTGATGGGAGATGGGGGACAATAGGACCAGCTCATCAAGGGCCACTTCCAAGGTGGCAGCTGTGAAAGTGCTAGCATAAATCTCCCCTTGTTTGAATTTCCTTAGTGCTCCCAGATACCTATGTGCTGGAGATACATGTTTCTGTCGTTTCAGGCAGCAGGGTTCATGCAATTCTCATGAAACTACTGCAGGCCTTGCACAGGGAGCTCCCCAAGAAATGCTTATCAAGGCAATGATCAGATCTTGTGCAGCTGCCAGGGCATTCACAAGCCCTAGAGGTGTCTCTATAGGGGCTGGAGGTAATGGCTGAATCAGAAGAGCCACTCCAGGGAGACAGAAATCCTTGTTGCAGAAGAAGCTTTAGGACCTGGGCAACTCATCACCTCTAATGTCAGGTGACAAGCAACAGCCCAGTCTTTGGTCCAACAGGTGCTAGAGCACCCGTCAGCATAGCCGCTACAAACTCCTGGGTAAGTCACAAAAAAGAACCCAGGGCCAGCTATCCAAAGGGCAAGAAAGGATTTGGATAACCACAGGGGCCTCACCTATAGGTCACAGCTGTCCCTGGCCTCAGGCAAGCAGGCCAGCAGCCACTAGCAGGTGCCACCCATAAATGCTGTAGACCACAAGTGGATACCTTGATCATTCAGCTGTCGGACATTCCGTGCAGCATATGTTGTGGGTTGTGTGGTAGATGATGCCAGTGCTTAAAATTTTGAGATGAGTTGGTAGATGGGCTATGGTCCAGTAGTTATTTCTACAGAAAGTGGGTTTATGTACAAGGCAGAAACTTTACTGCGTGTGAATAGGACTCCTTTACCCCACCAAATCCCCCTTGAATGGACATTTCTTTGTTTCAAGAAGTTTTTTTCTTTGCTTGCTAAAGACATTTTTAAAAAACTGATCATCAGGATTGTATATTATTTCAACTGTTAATTAACAGTTTAAATAATTAAATTGGGACTCTATATCGCTTAATAGATGCATTTAGAGTAAAAGTCAGATGGCAAATATTAACTTCAAGAGAGAGAAATTCCCTGAGAGGAAAGAGGAACAGAGGGGAGGACTCAGCTATTTCTGCTTACTTGAAAACACACACACAAAGATCTGAAAGAAACAGCAGAAGATCAACATCTGTCACATCTGGGAAGTAGAGGCTCTGTAGTTATATGTCATATTATTTTCCGTACTTTTTTGTACCTTTGAAACTTCGTAATCAAAATAAACTTTTAAAAAAATGATGGGATGGAGAAAGTAAATGTTATGGAACCTAGGTGTGTATAGGGATTTCTAAAATTTCTGCGTATGATTTTTTGCCTTGGAGATGAGAAAAGGGAGATACATGTTAAGCTTGGATATGTAAAAGGCATAATACAAATTAAAGCAAACATATATGTGCTTAAAATGTGCCAGGCACAGTTCTGAACCCTTTAATCATTAACACATTGATTCAAGTACCAGCTAAAATCTCCATTCAAGGACCTGCTTACCAGACAACAAATGGTTTCAGTTGCTAGGGTTTCCAATTCAGCCTCACTTACTAAAATTAAGCAAGGAAGCCTCCAGCCAGAAAAAATTAAGCTCCTATTTCTCAGTGCATGGGTCTCAGGAGTAAGGGAAGCAGGGAGAAATACATCTTGACTGCTGATGTGGCATCCTGTGTGAGATGGACCAGTGAAAAACAGGCCCCACTTCCATGAAGGAACCAGGGACCAGACACTAAGAGGCCTAACCCCTGCCAGGATGCCCATCACTCACAGTCACTCTCCCTTCCCTTCAAGTTTACCATTATCCTGACTACTAACACCATACATTACCTTTGCTTGTTTATAACATGTACGTAATTGCAATAATTTGAAATGTATTCTTCTGTCTTGCTTTTGTACTCAACATTACATTTGTGAAATTTATTTATATGATTGCATGTATCAACAGTTCACTCTGTCATTATTCTAGAGCTTTCTGGTGCGTGAACAGATTATAATTTATAAACCCATAACACTACTGATGGACAATTGGGGCATTTCCAGTTGAGGCCATTCTGAATGTCGCTATGGTGCTGCTGTCAGTGTTCTTGTGTATGATTTTTTTGTTGTTTTGAGACAGGGTCTTGCTCTGTTGCCCAGGCTGGAGTGCAGTGGTGTGATCATGGCTCACCGTAGCCTCAACCCTCGACCTCCCAGGGCTCAACCAATCCTCCCAGCTCAGCCTCCCAAGTAGCTGGGACTATAGACCTGTGCCACCTGGCTAGATTTCTGTATTTTTTTGTAGAAACGGGGTTTTGTCATGTTGCCCAGGCTGGTCTTGAACTCCTGGGCTCAAGTGATCCACCTGCCTCAGCCTCCCAAAGCGTTGGGATTACAGGTGTGAACCACTGCACCTGGCCTTGTGTGTCTTTTGGTGCAAATAGCTATGCATTTCTTTTTAATATATCCTTAGCATGCACATCTGTTCGGTTTTCGTAGATACTGCCAAATAGTTTTCCAAGGTAGTTGTACCAATAAACATTTTCTCCAGTGGTGTGTGAGAGTTCCGGTTGCCCTATAATATCATCACATCATCAAAACCTGAACTTACCTGTTTTTTAAAAAAGTAACATCTAATCTATGCCTCTGTGCTTGTATTTAATATTTCTCTAGGGAAGAGATTTCTGGTGAGGCAAAAGCCTACTTCTCACATTATTTTTCTTTTTGAAAAAGTTTCTTGTTTTCTCTCATTTTTTTCTATTCTAGGTGAATTTTATAATGAATTTATTGAGATCCCTAAAAATGGTAATTGCTAGATTAAGGCTACACACATTTAAAGTTTTAATAGATACTGCAAAACTGCCCATCAAAAAGGTCATGTCAATATATAGTTCTACCAAGAGTGAAAGAGAGTAACTGTTTCCTCTCTCCTTAACCAACCCTGCATATTAACGAACTCTCAATTTTTTTGAGAGAGGGTCTTACTCTGTTGCCTAGGCTGGAGTGCGGTGGCATGATCCTAGCTCACTGAGGTCTCAACCTCCTGTACTCAAGTGATCCTCCTGCCTCAGCCTCCCAAGTAGCTGGGACCACAGGCATGTGCCACCACACCCAGCTAATTCTGGTAATTTTTTGTAGAGATGGGGATCTCGCTGTGTTGTCCAGGCTGGTCTCGAACCCCTGGCCTCAAGCAATCTTCCTGCCTTGGCCTCTCAAAATGCTGTAATTACAAGTGTGAGCCACGGTGCCAGGCCAAACTCACAAATTTTTACCAAAAAAAGGTATCTTATTGTGTTAAAATTTGCCTCATTAAAAAGGAGGGGGTTCAATATTTGTTACTCTTTTATTGGCCATTTGCATGTTTTCTGTGATTTGCATGTTCACATTCATGGCTAGTTTGTCTGCTATTTATCTTTTTACTATTTTTATCTGTAAGAACAGTTCTTTATAAACGCTAGAGCTGCAGTGTCAAGATGGTTCGCCACTTGCCCTATTTGTCTATCAAAAAAAAAGTGGCCTTTTTTTTTTTTTTTTTAGACAGTCATGCCTTATCACCCAGGCTGGAGTACAGTGGCATGACCTCAGCTCACCGCAACCTCTGCCTCCCGGGTTCAAGTGATTCTCCTGCGTCAGCCCCCCAAGTAACTGGGATTACAGGCGCGTACCACCATGCCTGGCTAATTTTTCTATCTTTAGTAGAGACGAGGTTTACCGTGTTGGCCAGGCTAGTCCCGAACTCCTGACCTCAGGTGATCCACTGGCCCTGGCCTCCCAAAATGCTGGGAGTATATGAGTGAGCCACTGTACCCAGCCTGTCTATCTAAATTTGAATTAATGAAGTAAAATTTAAAATTCAGCTCCTCAGTCACACTGGCCATATTTCAAGTACTCACTAGCCGATTGCTAGTGGCTGTCCTGTTCAGGAGCGCAGAGAGGACATTTCCATTATCAAAGAAAGTCCTGTCGGATAGGGTTGGTCTAGACGGCAATCCTTTTTCTACCAACAGTGAAGAAGAGTAACTATTTCCTCTCACCTTCACCAATCCTGCATATTAACAAACTATCAATTTTCCTATTTTTTGAGACAGGGTCAAAAATATTTCTGTTGAAATATTTTCACTCAGGCTATTCCTATTTTTAATATTATTTTTAATTGATGGATCATAATTATATATATGTATGGGGTATAATGTAATGTTTTGATATAGGTATACAATTTGGAAGGATTAAATCAAGCAAATAAACATATCACCTCACTTATCATTTTTTCTGATGAGACATTTGAAATTGAGCAATTTGGGAACATGCAAGTCATTCTTATTAACTACAGTCACCCTGCTCTGTGATAGAACTCCAAAAAGTCTTTATCCCGTGCAACTGAAACCTTGTAATCTTTAACCAACAATCTCCCCACTCCCCCCATTCTCTTCCCACTCCTCCCCTCTCCACAGTCTTAACTTTTGAATACATTAACTTTTGAATACATTCTCTTATGGTACAGAGGAATACATTTTTATGCAGGCAACTATATTCATCATTTTTGGCGTGGATTGTTGAGTGTGAATCTTGCTTGTAATACCATCAGAAGTCATAAGCATATTTTCCTGCACCTTCTCCCGATTATTGACTAGTTCTGTTCTTTATCTAGAATTAGTTTTTAATTGTAGCACCAAACAGGAGCCTAATTCAGTTTTGTTTTTTTTTTCCCGCAATGGATGGTCAATCTTTCTAATACCACACATTGTGCTTGGGAAGATGAAAACTAGGAACACTGGAGAAAAGCACTACTAACTATCACATACCTTTAACCAAGTTAATAAAACTTTCCATCTGATTTTAGAAGGAAAAATTTCCTTCTGATTTTAGCTGGAATGAATGTGAATTTTGTCAACTGAGTTCTCTGTGTCTTTCAGGAGAATCATTTTTTCTTCTCCTTTAATTGGAACAAATCCTATCCTTAGTTAGGGTAGTATATTGCTTTTAATTAACTGATGGATTTGAGGTGCTAACATTTTATTAGGATTGTTGTATATATTGGCACTTTTTGATACCTACTATTCCATTGTATCGATGTGTTACATGTTTAGCCAGCTTCCTATTAACAGACATTCACATTCTTCCAAAAATTTTCTCATACAAATTACAATGCTGCTGTAACTTTGTATATATGTCATCTTGCACCTGTGCACGTATATCTGTAAGATAAATTCCCAGACATGAGATTACTAACTCAAAAATCAGTTTGCCAGGTATTGGCGAATTGGCCACCATAAAGATTTGTACCAATTTACACTCCTACTGGAAATGTATGAGTGGCTGTTTTCCCAGATTTCTCCTAAGAATGTGCTTAACTGAAGACTCCATCTCCTTAGCTCAGTGACGCCGCTGGGCTCAGTCTGTGTCCTCCCTTTGCCCCAGTGGTCTAGAAAGTGTCTCCAGACAGACTGGGACAATTGTCGGGCCCACCTCGTTTATTTTCCGTCTCCGAGAGATCACAGTCCTGTGCTGTCCAATGTCTGATGTTAGAAAACCATTGTTTGAAATATTTGGTCCAGTTTTCTAGTTGTTGATTGTGGGACATTATGTCTGTGCCTGCTACTCCATCAGAGGCCAGCAGAAAAACTTCTCTTTTTAACTTTTGCTCTCACTCTTTCTGTACACAAAAATAGAGTTGGGCTGGGCTCGGTGGCTCACACCTGTAATCCCAGCACTTTGGGAGGCTGAAGCCAGTGGACTGCCTGAGCTCAGGAGTTCAAAACCAGCCTGGGCAATATGGCAAAACCCCGTCTGTACTAAAAATACAAAAAATCATCCGGCTGTGGTGGTGCGTGCCTGTAATCCCAGCTACTCAAGAGGCTGAGGCATGAGAATCGCTTGAACCCAGGAGGTGGAGGTTGCAGTGAGCCTAGATCGTGCCACTGCACTCCAGCCTGGGCAACAGAGTGAGACTCTGTCTCAAAAAAAAAAAAATAGAATTGGGTTTAGTTTTGTAATTCAACCTGAAACTCTTTTTTTATAGGTAAGTTAAGCTGCTTTACAGTGATTGATAGGACAGATATGTGTGATCTCACTACTGTCATATTATTTTATATTATGCTTACTTTATTAAAATCATTCACTACTTACCTTATTCTCTCATTTTATTTTTGTGCAAGTTTCTTCTGCAAATTAGGCAGGTTTGCACGTTTGATGTTTACCTTTGTAATGATAACTTCCTATCATGCTCTTAGTTCTCTACTTTGGACTATATCTGTCAGGTCCCTATTATGAGCAATAATGAAATTAGCATATTTCCTCCTCCTTCCCTGCCTTTTCCTTTCCTTCATCATCTAATTTTAGTCAGTGTTATCTTTCTTATGTTTATCTTTGTACAATTTAATATGCCCATAAATCTCTTACTTGATGTTCAACCTTAAGTGATATCCTTTGATTTCTGCAACTACAAAGGGGTCGATTAGTGAGCATATTCTACCTTCCACCTTTTCCTCCCTTCTCTTTTCTATTCTGGAATTGTATCATTTCTAAGATCTCAGCAGATTATGGGACACATTTTCTGATCTGTCATGCTAATCCCCACATTTGTTTAAGCCTTGGAACTATAGTTAGGTATATGCTAGTTCAACCATCTCTTGGTTTTCTGAAGTTTGTCTGTATGTGTTAGATATCCTTTGCCTGTCTTCTACATCTTCTTTCATCTTTTGAAAAACTTTCTTTACTTCCATTTCATCTGTTCATTGTTTTCACTTTTACTCTTTTTTGTCAATACTGTGTCTTCTCTTTTATGTTCTTGTCAATTTTGTCTTAATTCTATGGTCCTTTTGCTGTGTTATTCTATTTCTTTCCCAAGTTCTTCAAGCACATGATTTGTTTCTTCCTATTATTGTATCATCTGTTCCCTGATATATGTGTATAGATAGATAGATGATAGATAGATAGATAGATGATAGATAGATAGATGATAGATAGATAGATGATAGATAGATAGATAGATGATAGATAGATAGATGATAGATAGATGATAGATAGATGATAGATGATAGATAGATGATAGATGATAGATGATAGACAGATAGATGATAGATAGATGATAGATAGATGATAGATAGATAGATGATAGATAGATAGATAGATAGATAGATAGATAGATAGATAGATAGATTTTTTTTTTTTTGAGATGGAGTTTCGCTTCCAGGCTGGAGTGCAATGGTGTGATCTCTGCTCACTGCAACCTCCGCCTCCCAGGTTCAAACGATTCCCCTGCCTCAGCTTCCCAAGTAGCTGGGATTACAGGTGCCCATCACTATGCCCGGCTAATTTTTTTTTTTCGTATTTTTAGTAGATGGGGTTTCACCATGTTGGTCAGGCTGGTCTCAAACTCCTGACCTCAGGTGATCCACCTGCCTCGGCCTCCCAAATTGCTAGGATTACAGTGTGAGCCACCGTGCCCAGCCAATATTTTTGCTTTTTAATATTAATTTTTGCCTTGTAGTTTTACTTTTAGAGGAAATTTCTCCGATAATCTTTAAATTTCATGGCAACATATTAAGCAACATTTTACTGGTTTCATGACGACAACATTTTTCTGATAAGTATTCTTTATTTCTTGGCAAATCTTGCTGATTTTTTCAGCAAGATATAAAAGCGGGTATCTTTAAATTTGTGTTTGGGTAGTTCATTTTAAAAATTATTCATCTTGAATGACTTGGGTTTCCCTGGATCAAAAGGTTTCTGGCAGGGGAGTGGTATGGAGAGGTGGACTGGAGACAATATAACCTTCTAAATTTTACAACTCATAGAATTTCTTCTTCTCTGCTCTACCACAGAGACAGACTGTTTCTTGCAAATAAGGCGCATCTTTGTGATTCTTCGAGCAGCCCCACCTTTTTTGCTTTTTTGTATCATATGACGTCCAAGAGTGTTTCTGCTGCCCAGCTTTGCGTACTATACTTCTTGCTTTTTTTTAACTGAAAACAGGACATACATATGTACACGTCAAGTAGAGCCTCTTACCTACTTTTATTGGCACTTTCAACTCTGCTACCCCCACCCCCACCCTGGGCCATCTAGCTGCTCTCTGAACCTTTTTCTTTATATTCTTCTTATAGCTTTTGCTTAATATCAGCCGCCTTGACATTCCTTGCGCATATTTTAGAGTCTGCATACAATATCTAGCTATCTTGATTTCACTGAAAGTGGAGTATGTAGGGTGTTTTTCATTCTCCTTGCTGCTTTTGTAGGATTCTCTGGAGGACAAGGTGAAAGATGTTGATTTACTCAACCATGTTCTACTTGAAGTCTGACCCTATTATTTGTCCTTGAAGTTAACACATCCTGTTGTTCATGTCCTTGTGTATTCTGAAAAATTGATTATTATCTGTTACCCAATATTTCAATTTAATTGAAATATTTGATTTTGTAATTTTTATAGATTTGATTTTTATTTTATTAAAAATTATAGAAGGAGACGATCGTAAAGAGTGAAATATTCACCAGTTGGGGTGGCAGTGTGACTCTCAGCAGTTCCTTCTTTTGGAATTGGCACCCATACTTAGGGGGAGGCCTTATCCCTGTTCCTCTCATCACAGCTCTTTGGCACAGTAATACAGATGAGCAGTAGGCAATTGTCATAATCAACAATTCAGAAATATTACAATCACCAGTTCATAAATTCATTTCTTACCTTTTCTCTACTTTCTTCTAAAAAGGAAACGGGAATGCATTGTTTTATTTATTGTATCTATATCTTGGGATAACTGCTATTACTATTTTCATTTTACAGATAATGAAATAAAGCTCAAAGAGGCTCAGTTTCCAAGATTACACAGCCAGGTAGGTGCTGAGATAGGATTTAAATCCAAGACCACCTAAATCTGAATTACAGTCATTTTACTATATTATACTATGCTATACTATCAATATAACAACACTACACTATACACCAGACTATACTATACACTATACCATACCATACCATTACCATCCCATACCATCCCATGCCATACCACACCACACCATACCATGATCATCCCATAGCATGCCATTACCTTAACATGCCATGCCATACCATGCCAGGCCATACCATACAGTTACCAGGCCATCCCATACCATACCATATCATCCCATACTAATGCCATCCCATCCCATCCCATCCCATACCATACCATACCATCCCATACTAATACCATCCCATCCCATCCCATCCCATCCCATCCCATCCCATCCCATACTAATACCATCCCATCCCATCCCATCCCATCCCATCCCATCCCATCCCATCCCATACCATACAGGAAGCCTCCTTACTTTCTGGGGTGAATTCACATTTCCTGGAAATATACATATTATAAAATATACATACTATTGTGTACATACTTTAGTAGAGTTTATAAACTTTATTACATAACTATTCTTAAGTTTAAAGGCAGGTATATTAGTGAAGTCATTAAGTTGTTAGTAATGCCTATTTTTCTTTTCCAAATGATAACCAAAAATAATTTTTGCATGGGAAAGAGCCTTTTGTTTTTCCTCAAATTTTAAGCTTTCCCCTAGGGAATGAAAATTTCAAAGATGTTAAATAGTTCCCTAACTCAAGGTCTAAAGCAGGGGCAAATGTCCTATTCAGTAAGCCTGGGAACTCATCTACATTTCCTCCGGGTCAAGAGGCAGAGAGGCCGGAGTGCTTTCAGCTCTTGTCTGAAGATGTACACTGACAGGACATGGGCAGGTCACGAGGCAGCAGGATGCTGAGACAAAGATCCATACTCCCATTCCTGACTCTGTGGCTCATATGCTGGGGAGCCCTGAGCAAGTTACTTACCCTCTTGGGATCACAGTTGCCTCATTTTTACAAAGAGTGTGTTAGACTAGATGGTCTTATATAAGGCCTCCTCCAGAGAAAAAAATGATAGAATTTATGCTTTTTATAAGGCAGACTGTGTGAGCTATACTGTTAGAGTTTTAAAAAGCACACAGCTTACAAAAGTATTTTATAAACTATAATCTAAATAGCATCTGAAAGCAAATGCAACATTTTAAAAAATCCTTATCTCTGGGTGGTAGAATTTCCTTCTGTATGTTTTTCTGCCTTTTTCAATTTCTGTACAATGAATATGTATTATTTTTGTAATCTGAAAAAAATTGTATTTTGTTTTTTAACACATTGGAAACTGCAAGGGAACCAAAAATAGAATAAAACAACCCAAATTTTCATGTAGCCAGGATACCAGACAGAAGGCCCAACATCCCACATATTATGGAACGTTTTAAGGTGTCAGGGGGTCAGGATCTCATCTGACAGATGGACTCACCAGCAACCCAGTCCTCTCAGCAGCATCCGGGGACAGTGTTTCCATAATGACTCACGGGGACGGTGCCAGCCAACCCCAGATCACAGCCTTTTCCATTTCCAGCCCCAGAGTTGTCACAGCCTGACACTGTGGTTCTCATGGAATTCTGAAACAAGCCTGGCTTCATCATAATGACTGCCTATTCAAGGCAGAAATGGGAAGGAGGATATGACTAATGACATTTGGAGGGAGATTGGGAACAAAACCAAAAATTACAGTGACTTTCTGGTTGGGACACACTGGTTAGGAACAGAACTGCATATTCAGAAATCCAAGAGTGTGTGGCCTGGCCAAAGGACCAGAGGCAAAAATAAACATCAGACCTGCCCAGTTTGTCAGTTTTGAGTGATGAATCTTGAGCTTCAGGCTGGGAGTTGGGCAAGAAGCCATTTGACAGGTGGACTCCTCAGCAGTGGGGGCAAACTTGCTTGGTAGGGGAACCACAGTAGGGAGACCCATCTTGGCACGAAGGACACTCCCAGTTGTCTTGTAAATGCTATCCCCCCAACCCACACCAAAATTATCCTCATGGCATCTCACATTCTCAAGGTAGATTCAGACAAAATCACTGTCAGTTCACAAGCTTAGCCAATTGTGTAAGACTCACAACTCCCAGGCACTCCAGTTTCCATTCATTAATAGGGGTTCTTATCCTGGACCCACGGACTTCTCAGGGGTCTGTGGACACAATTCAGGGGTCTTTGATCTTGGGTGAAAGAGCAATTGGATGTTTATTTTTATTAACCTATGACTGAAATTTAGCATTGCCTTCTGTAACGTATGTTGGCAACAAACCACAGTAACATCAATAGTACCCTGACGTTGTCAGCAATGGGAAGTAGTGATATATTTAAATTACATTACCTTGTTGTAAATATCTCAAAATAATGCTTATGCTTATTACTGCTTGAAAATTACAGAACTCATTAGACCCACTATTAGGTCTTGTTATTCAATGCATTAATTAAGAAACACATCTATTACTATGGCACAAATTCACTTAGAAAAATATTCCAATAACTACATCCACTATAATGATTTCCACTGTAGTCCTCTGTATTTTACCTTGTGCATTTCCAAACATTCTCAAAAGTAATCCATAGGTTTCACAAGATGGCCAGAGGATCTGCAGCATAAAAACATTTAAGAATGACTGCATTAAAATAAAAATATGGTACTTCCTTTTTCATCCACATTCAACATTAGACTAAATCTTTGGTGCTTGATTACTTCTGAAGACTTCGGCTGCCAGGTGAGATGGAATAATGGGTCAGAGACTCTCCATCAATATAACTTAAAATCTGCACCAAATATACAAAACAACTATTTTCAAAACATTGGAAATCAGCTAGCAAAGTATAGTGATCCATGAGAGCTGGGAAATGAATGAAGGGAAGCCTACCATTGCCAAAGTGTACAGCCAGAAGACAGTTTCCAGGCATGAGTGCAGGCAGGGGAAACCAGCTGGAGCCTGCTGGTCTCCCCTGGTTAAGAAGACTTCAGCTGGAAGTCTGAGAGACAGAGGTGGCTAGAGTTTGCAAGACATAGTATCAGAGAAGAAAGAGCTGCAAAGAGAAAGAGTTCCGGAGATCTTCAAGGAAGTCCCTGTAAGTCTTCAGCTATGGACAGATCAGCACATGCATAAGAGAAAACTACCCACGGCTGAAGAAAGAAGCCCCTGAAAGGATTACAGGGAGCAGCCCTGGAGATCAGCCTGAGCAGGGAAGGGTTCACAGTTCAGTGGTCACAGATTCTACCTCAGTAATGGGGAAAAAGTTAACCCTAGACTAAATGCTATTCTGGGCCCTCCTGTCAAAACTTGAAAGTAAAATCTGAAAGAAGCAAGTTGGACCCAAGTACCTTAACTGAACTTCAGGATAAAACTCAAGAATATGAATAGAAGTAGGAATACAAAAGTGTCCAACACTTAAAAATGTAAAATTGATAATGCTGGTATCTCAGAATTACCAGACATGCAAAACAGCAGAAAACTATGACCCATGATGAGAAAAAAATTAATCAATAGAAACTGGCCCCAAAATAACACAGATGATGCAGTTACTAGCCAAGGACATAAATATAGTAATTATAATTGTATTTCATGTGTACAAGAAGATAAAGATTAAACATGTTAAGTAGATATATGGTAGATATTACACACACACACACACACAGAATTAAGAGATGAAAACTACCATGTCTGAGATGAAAAGTAGTTGGGACAGGATTAATGCTGCAGAAGAAAAGTTCAGTGAACTTGAAGACATGGCAACAGAAACTATCCAAAATGAAACACAGAAGAAAAAATAGAATAAAAAATGATTAACAGAGATTCAGTGAACTGTGGAACAATTTCATGTGGTCTACTATATGTGTAATTGAAGTCTCCAAAGGAGGAGAGAGCAGAAAAAATAATTGAAGAAATAATACCCTCAATTTTTTCAAAGCTGATGAAAAATATAAACTCACACTATAAATTCAAAACACTCAATTAACCCCCAAGCACAAGAAATGTGAAGAAGGCTGGGCATGGTGGCTCATGCCTGTAATCCCAGCAGTTCGGGAGGCTGAGGTGGAAGGATCACTTGAGGCCAGGAATTCAAGATTAGCCTGGGCAACACAGCGAGAACTCATTTCTACAAAAAAATTAAAAAAATTAGCCAGACATGGTGGCGTTCACCTGTAGTCCCAGCTACTTGGGAGACTGAGGCAGGAAGATCACTTGTGCCTGGGAGTTTGAGGCTGCAGTGAGCTTTGCACCAGCCTGGGTGACAGAACAAGACCCTGTCTCCAAAATTTAAAACATAAAAAATAAACAGGTGAAGAAAACCAAGGCATATTACAATCAAATTGCTTCAAACCAATGGTAAAGAGAAATTCTTGGGCCGGGTGCCGTGGCTCACGCCTGTAATTCCAGCACTTTGGGAGGCCAAGGTGAGTGGATCATTTGAGGTCAGGAGCTTGAGAGCAGCCTGGCCAACATGGCGAAACCCCATCTCTACTACAAATTAAAATATAGCCAGGCATGATGGCGCACACCCGTAATCCCAGCTACTTGGGAGGCTGAGGCACAAGAATCGCTTGAGCCTGGGAGGCAGAGGTTGCAGTGAGCCGAGATCACACCACTGCACTCAAGCCTGGGCAACAGAGGGAGAGAGGGAGACTCTGTCTCAAAATAAATAAATAAATAAAAAATAAAAAAGAGAAACTCTTAAAGCAGCCAAAGGAAGAAAGACACCTTATGTACAGAGGAACAAAGTGAGGATTCTAGCACATTTCTCATCTGGAACTGCAAGTGAGAAGATGGTACAGCAACATCCTCAAAGTATTAAAATAACAAAAGAAAACAAAGCAAAAAACCCTTCAACATACAATTTTTCTCCTTATGTTAAATCCTTTAAGAAGTTTTTAAAAAATTAGTATTTATATATATAATAAGTAATTAAATATTTACATAATACTGTACAGATCTTCCCCTTCCTTGGTTAAATTTATTCCTAAATGTTTTTTGATGCTATTGTAAATGGGATTGTTTTCACTGCAACCTCCATCTCCTGGATTCAAGTGATTCTCCTGCCTCAGCCTCCTGAGTAGCTGGGATTACAGGCAGGCACCACCATGTCCAGCTAATTTTTGTATTTTTAGTAGAGACAGGGTTTCACCATGTTGCCCAGGCTGGTCTCGAACTCCTGGCCTCAAGTGATCCACCCACCTCGGTCCCCAAAGTGCTGGGATTACAAGCGTGAGCCACTATGACCAGACCCAAAATTTCATTTTTCAGCTAGTTCATTGTTAGTGTATAGACATGCAACAAATTTTTGTATACTGATTTTGTACCTTGCAATTTTACTGAATTTGTTTATACAAAAATTCCTAAATCTATGACATAAATCAATACTTTTGTCAATGTAGTTGAACAATATTAAACTATGTATGCCTTTTTGTAGTTTTCTATTTTTTTTTCCTGCTTTATTAAGGTAAAATTGACAAATAAAAATTATACATATCGAAGGTATATGATGGGATTTTTTTGATGTAGTTATACATTGTGGCATGATTATCACAATGAAGTTAATGAACATAGCTATCATCTCACAATTGTCCTTTTGTGTGTGTGGTAAGAACATTTAAGCCCTTCTCTGTTAGCAAATTTCAAGTATACAATACAATATTATTAATTATAGTCACCATGCTGTCCATTAGATCTCCAGAATTTACTCATCCTGTGTAAAAAACTGTACCCTTTGTCCAATACCTCCTCATTTCCCCCACCCCACAGCTCCAAGCTACCACCATTTTACTCTGTGTCTATGAGTTTGACATTTTCAGATTTCACACATAAATGAGATCATGCACTATTTTTCTTTCTGTGCCGGGCTTATTTCACATAGCATAATATCCTTCAGGTTTATTCATGTTATTCCAAATGACAGGAATTCTTTCATTTTTATGGCCAAGTAATATTCCATTGTGTGTGTCTGTGTGTGTGTGTGTATAATATTTCCATTCATCTGCCAGTGGACACTTAGGTTGCTTTGATGTCTTAGCTATTGTCAGTAATGCTGCAATGCACATGGGAGTGCAGATATCCCTTCCACAGACTTATATCATTTCCTTTGTATACATGCCCTAAAGTGAGATTGCTGGATCATAGAGTAAGTGCAATGTACAAGGGTTCCCTTTTTATCACATCCTCACCAACACTTGTTATTGTTTGTCTTTTTGGTAATTGCCATTCTAACAGATGTGAGGTAATATCTCATTGTGGTTCTAATTTGCATTTCCACGATGATTAGTATGTCAAGCTTTTTTTTCATATGCCTGTTGGACTTTTGTATTCCTTCCTTTAAGAGCTTCTGCACAGCAAAAGAAACTACCATCAGAGTGAACAGGCAACCTACAAAATGGGAGAAAATTTTTGCAACCTATTCATCTGACAAAGGGCTAATATCCAGAATCTACAAAGAACTCAAACAAGTTTACAAGAAAAAAACAAACAACCCCATCAAAAAGTGGGCAAAGGATATGAACAGACACTTCTCAAAAGAAGACATTTATGCAGCCAAAAGACACATGAAAAAATGCTCATCATCACTGGCCATCAGAGAAATGCAAATCAAAACCACCATGAGATACTATCTCACAGCAGTTAGAATGGCAATCATTAAAAAGTCAGGAAATAACATCAGTCCAGCATGTGCTGGAGAGGATGTGCAGAAATAGGAACACTTTTACACTGTTGGTGGGACCGTAAACTAGTTCAACCATTGTGGAAGTCAGTGTGGTGATTCTTCAGGGATCTAGAACTAGAAATACCATTTGACCCAGCCATCCCATTACTGGGTATATACCCAAAGGATTACAAAACATGCTGTTATAAAGATACACGGACACGTATGTTTATTGTGACACTATTCACAATAGCAAAGACTTGGAACCAACCCAAATGTCCAACAATGATAGACTGAATTAAGAAAATGTGGCACATATACACCATGGAATACTATGCATCCATAAAAAAGGATGAGTTCATGCCCTTTGCAGGGACATGGATGAAGCTGGAAACCATCATTCTTAGCAAACTACCACAAGGACAAAAAACCAAACACCGCATGTTCTCACTCATAGGTGGGAATTGAACAATGAGAACACATGGACACAGGAAGGGGAACATCACACACTGGGGCCTGTTGTGGGGTGGGGGGAGGGGGGAAGGATAGCATTAGGAAATATACCTAATGTTAAATGACAAGTTAATGGGTGCAGCACACCAACATGGCACATGTAAACATATGTAACAAACCTGCACATTGTGCACATGTACCCTAAAACCTAAAGTATAATAATAATAATAAAAAAAGAAACATCTATTCAGGTCCCTTGTCAGTTTTTTAATTGGGTTGTTTTATTGCTACTGACATACAGTTTCAGGTCTTATATTTAAGTCTTTAATCCATTTTAGTTGATTTTTTGCATGTGGTATGAGATAAGAGTCCAATTCTTTTCTGCATGTGCCAGGTGTGATGACTCATGCCTGTAATCCCAGTGCTTTGGGAGGCCAAGGCGGGAAGATTCCTTGAGACCAGAAGTTTGAGACCAGCCAGTGTAGAGAGAATCAACAAAGGGAGAACCTCATCTCTACAATATTTTTTGTATTAGCTGGGCATGGTAGCATGCACCTATAGTCCTAGCTACTCAGGAGGCTGAGGTAGGAGGATTGCTTGAGCCCAGGAGCTTAAGGCTGCAGTGAGCCATGATTGCATCACTGCACTCCAGCCTGGGTGACAGAGCAAGATCCTATGAAAAAAAAAGAAAGAGAGAAAAAAGACTATTCTTTCTCCAGTGCATGTTATTGGTACTTTTGTCAAAGATCAAAGGTTAATCACTTTTGACCATAAATGTGTGGATTTATTTCTGGGCTCTCTATTCTTTTCCGTTGGTCTATATGTCTGTTTTCATGCCAGTACCATACTGATTTGATTGCTGTAACTTTGGAGTATGTTTTGAAATTGGGTAGTGTGATGTCTCTAGCTTTGTTCTTATTGCACAAGATTGCTTTTACTATTCCGGGTCTTTTGCAATTTCAAATGAATTTTAGGATGGCCTTTTCTAATTCTGTGAAAAATGCCATTGGAATTTTGATAGAGATTGCATTGAATCTATAGGTCACTTTGGGTAGTATGAATATTTTAACAATTTTAATTATTCCAATCATTAACATGGGATGTCCTTTCATTTATTTGTGTCTTCAATTTCTTTCATCACTGTTTTATAGTTTTCAATGTACAGATCTTTCTCTTACTTGGTTTGATGTATTCCTAAATATTTTTGGTGCCTTTGTAAATAATATTGTTTTCATAATTTCTTTTTTCAAATTGTTTATTGTTTGTATATAAAAATGTAACAGATATTTAATATCATATCTTGCAACTTTACTGAATTTGTGTATTAGTTCTAAGAGTTTTTTGGTGACACTTTTGCTTTAGGGTTTTTGTATATAAGATCATAGCATCTGTAAGCAGAGACAATTTTACTTCTTCCTTTTTGATTTGGTTGCCTTTTGTTTCAGTCCGTTCTCACACTGCTATGAAGGAATATCCAAGACTGGGTAATTTATAAAGGAAAGAGGTTTAACTGACTCACAGTTCCACATTGCTGGACAGGCCTCAGGAAACCTACGATCATGGCAGAAGGCAAAAGAGAATCAGGCACCTTCTTCACAGGGTGGCAGGATGGAGTGGGTGCTAGCAGGGGAAATGCCAGACACTTACAAAACCATCACATCTCATGAAACTCACCCATTATCATGAAAACAGCATGGGGGAAACTGTCCCCATGATCCAGTTACCTCCACCTGGTCCCACCCTTGACACATGGGGATTACAACGATTACAATTCAAGGTGAGATTTGGATGGGGAAACAGAGCCAAACCATATCACCTTTTATTTCTCTTTCTTGCCTAATTTCTGCTAGGACTACCAGTACTATATTGAATAGAATCAATGAAAGTGAACTTGTCTTGCTTATGCCAGACAAGTGAATCCTTGTCTTGCTACCGATCTTAGAGAAAAAGCTTTCAGCTTTTCATTATTGATTACGTTAGCTGTGGACTTGTCATATATAGCCTTTAATGTGTTGAGGTACATTCTTTCTATACCTAATTTATTGAGAGAGTTAATCATGGAAGAATGTTATCATCAAATGCTTTTTCTGCATCCACTGAAATTATCATGTGGTTTTTATCCTTTATTCTGTTAATATGGTATATCACATTTATTGACTTTTGTATATCAAACTATCCTTGCATCCCAGGGATAAATTCCCCTTGATCATGGTATATAATTCTTTTAATGTGCTATTGAATTCAGTTTGCTAGTATTTTGTTGATAATTTTTGCATACAAGTTCACCAAAAACATTGGCCTATAATTTTATTTTCTTATAGTGTCCTTGTCTGGCTTGGGCATCAGGGTAATGCTAGCCTCATAAAATGAACTTGGAAGTATTCTTTCCTCATCAAGTTTTTAGAAGATTCTGAGAAAGATAGGCTTTAATTCTTCTTTAAATATTTGGTAGAATTCATTAGTGAAGCTATTAAATCCTGGACTTTTATTTTTGGGGAGGTTTTATTACTGACTCAATCTCCTTACTCAATATTTGTCTGTTCAAAATTTCTATTTCTTCATGATTCAGTTTTGGTGGGTTGGACATTTCCAGTAATTTATCAATTTCTTCTAGGCTATCCAACTTGTTGGCATATAATTGTTCATAGTCTGTTATGATCCTTTGCATTTCCGTGGTATCCATTGTAATGCCTTCTCTTTCCAAAACAGAGTAGTGGTAGCTATACTTACTATCAGGCAAAATAGATTTTAAGTCAAAAACTGTCACAGGAGACAAAGAAGGTCATTATATAATAATAATGGGGTAAATTCATCAAGAGGATGTAAGAATTGAAAATATATATGCATCAAACATCATAGCACCTAAACATATAAAGGAAATATTAAGAGAACTGAAGGAAGAAATAGGCAGTGATACAGTAACAGTCGGGAACTTTAATACTTCACTTTCAACAATGGATAGGTTATCTAGACAGAAAATCAATAAAGAAATAGCAGACTGTGGGCCAAAAGGATGTAATACACATGTACAGAACATTCCATCCAACAGCAGCAGAATATACATCCTTTTTAAATACAAACAGAGTAGTCTCCAGGTAGATCACATTAGGCCACAAAACAAGTCTTAACAAATTTAAGAAGACCGAAATCAATCAAATATCTCTTCTGACCACAATGATATAAAATTAGAAATCAATAGCAGGAGGAAAACAAGAATTATAAATACATGGAAATTAAACAACCTACTCCTGGACAACCAATGGTTATATCAAGAAATCAAAAGAATTCAAAAAATATCTTGAGACAAACAAAATGGAAATACTACATATCAAAACCTATGGGATGCAGCAAAAGCAGTTCCAAGAGGGAAGTTTGTAGTGATAAACACCTACATTGAGAGAAAAGAAAGATCTTAAATAACCTAACTTCACACCTCAAGGATCTAGAAAAAGAACAACAAACTAAACCCAATATAGCATAAGGAAGGAAATAGTAAAGATCAGAGCAGAAATAAATAAAACAGACACTAGACAACAACATATATCGGTAAACTTAAGGGTTGGTTTTTTTTTTAAAAGATAAGCAAAATTGACAAAGCTTTCACCAAACTAAGAGAAAAAGAGAGAAAACTCAAATAAATAAAATGGTAAACACAGAATTCTTTATCCAGAAAAAAGTCTTTTCAAAATGAAGGCAAACTAAAGACTTTTGCAAACATACAAATGCTGAAGGAACTCGTTACTAGCAGGTCTGCAGTACAAAAAAAAATTTAGAGAAAGTCCTTTAGATAGAAAATCATGCTATTTGGAAATCAAGATCTACACAAAAGAATTAAAAGCACTAGAAATATGTATAAATATAAAACTTTAAAACATAATTTAAGTCTCTTTTTTAGAAAAGATGTCACTGTTTAAAGCAAAATCCAAAACAGTGTATTGTGAGGCTTATATGTAGAAATAAAATGTATGACAACAATAGCACAAAGTTTGGGAAGGAAGAAATAGAAGAGTACTATTCTAAGGTTCTTATATGATACATGAAGTGATATAATATCACTTGTGGTAGGCTGTGATAAGATTTAAAAAGTTATTATAAACTCTATAGCAACCTTTAAAATAACCCAGCAAAGTGTTTGAGCTAATAAGGCAACAAAGGAGAAAAAGTGAAATAAAAAGAAATACTCAAGCAATCCATAGGAATAGGACAAGGGAAAACAGGAACATAAAAGGGATGAGACACATAGAAAACAGATAACAATATGTAGATTTAAAGCTAACCATATTCATTCACATTAAATATAAGTGGCCTCAATGACCTAAATACAAGGTAGAGATCATCAGATTGGATAAAAGAGAGAGACCCAGGTATACGCTGCCTGTAAGAAACATACTTTAAAAATGAAAACTCAATAGCATAAAAATAAAAAGATGGAAAAAGATATATTATGCTGACACTAACTAAAAGAAAACTGGAATGCTTATATTAATTTCACACTGAGTAAACTTCGGAGCTAAGGATATTACCATGGGAAAAGAGGATTGTTTCAGCAGGATAAAGACGTCAAGTCATCAAGGGGACATAGCAATGTTAAACATGTAAGCATCTAGTAATAGAACTTCAAAATACATTAAACAAAGACTGGATAGAAATAGAGAAAAAGAAAAATTATAGTCAGAGATTTCAATAGTCCTTTCTCAATTACTGATGTCTCAATAATTGAGGAAACACAGTGACCTGTGGGACAAGACAAGTAGTCTGATTGGCATGTAGTTGGTATCCCAGAAAAAAGGAAGAAGCAGCAAAAAAATGAAAGAAATAATGGCCAAACACTTTTCAAATTTGACAAAAACTATAAACCCATGATAGAGGAAGCTCAACAAAACTCACGCAGAATAGACATAAAGAAAACCACACCAAAGTACATTATAATCCAATTGCTCAAAACCCGTGATGAAGAGAAAAATCTTAAAAGCAGGTGTGGGTAGTTGGGGGAGATACACTACATACAGAGGAACAATGACAAGAAGGATGGCAAATTTTAGTCACAAACTGTGCAAGCTATTGGAAAATGAGGCAACAGTACTGAATGAAAAACCCTGTCAATGTAGGATATTATATCCAGCAAAAAGATTTTTTTAACGTAAAGGTAAAAAAGACAAACAAAAGGTAATAGAACTTATTCCCAGTAAACCTGCACCACAAGAAAAGGTAAGGAATTTATTCATGAAAAAGGAAAATGATACCAGATGGAAATAAATCTACACAAAGTAAGGAAGGGTACTGGAAATGGTAAATATGTGGGCAAATAGAAAATATATTTATTAATAAGAAGTCTTTGCCCTGCAGCCTGCCCATGAGTCTGTTTGCCTCCATGTGGCAGATGGGATGCATTCACCGCTAAATTTGTGGGAAGACTGGGTGCTGGGCACCATCAGGAGGAGACTTGCCAGCAGCCCTCCTTGGGTTCCGAGAGTTTGTCTTGGATTGAAAAGGAACAGTGCCCTTGGTTGTAGATGCAACTAGAAAGCTACAAACTATTCATGCTGGATGATCTGCTGTGTGCTCCCAACTTCTCCAAGAACATTTTAATCTAAAACCACTACCCGAAGTAATGGGAGTATCAGTAGCCATGATGCTGCCATTTGGAGGAACAGGAGTAGGCTCTAGGCACCATGTGGAGGTAGGTCCCACTGTGCCTGGTCCTTGTTGTGTGCCCCCTTCTATTTAATTTTCGCACACAGTGTTCTCCCTGTGTCACAGATGACAAACTCAAAGATTAAAGAACTACTAAAAAAAGCAAGACGCAGAAGAGTGTATGTAATACCTTACCTCTCATGTAAGAAAGAAAGGGAAATGAGAAAAAATACATAATATTCACACACATACATATTTGCTAATTTTTGCAAATAGAAACATGGAAGCTAACGAAAATGGTTACCTAGGAGTGGTAGACAGGAGCATGTTAAAGAGAATACGAATGGCAAGATTCCCACCCCCTTTTTAATAGCTTTGAGTTTTGATCTGTATAAATGTCTTACATATTTAAAAATAACATTTAAAATAAAAAGAAATAGAAAAAAAAAAGGAAAAATTGAAACTGAACATAAACTAGGCCAGGTGTGGTGGCTCATGCTTGTAATCCCAGTACTGTGGGAGGCCAAGGTGGGAGGATCTCTTGAGGCTAGGAATTCAAGACTATGTTGCCTGGGCAACATAGTGAGAACCTGTGTCTATAAAAAAAAAATGAACATAAACTAAAAAACACTATATCAAATTGATAACCTATTCATACAGAGCAAATAATTATTTCAAGTATCTTAAACTCGTAGTAGTCTGACTGCTTCCTTCGAGGTCAGTCAATAGTTTATATCAGTAATATTGATGTTGTAGATAAAGGAAAGCAACAAAATTATACCACGATAATAAGCTTGATGGAAAGGCTCCCAAACACAAGTCCTATATCTGTTCTATTTGTTCCTTCATGACAAAGAGCTTCCTCTACAATTCTTTATTTCCTGTGTAAACCCAAAACCTAAAACTTAACACTAAAAAAAAAAAGATGAGATGTCATTTACCTAAATAGAGAAATATAATGACATGGTGCTAATGAAAATATTGAAAATATAATCTAATCAATTTGAAGAACTGATTGGCACAGTTTAGAGGAAGCTATTGCAATAGAGCTGCTGCTGGTTAGTAAATAAGAATTTAAGCTGTTTAGATTCTTTAATTTCTCACATTGAAGCTAGAGAATTTTCAGAGAAACCAATAAAAGATGAGGATCCAATTTCAGAGTTGGGTATTTGGAGTAAGTGGATCATAATATGGTGTAGAAAAGTCTGAGGGTGCTATAGATTGCTGGATAAAAGTATTAAGAGCAGTTAAGGAAAAAAACCTCTTTATATGGGAAAGAAATGTTTACATGCTAGGTACTTGCTGCAATCTCTATAAATCTTTGGTGAAACAAAACAAAGAGAGTTGTGGTGAGTACTAAGTAATACCAGTCAAGCACTCACTGTTTGCCCATGGACACTGCTCAATTAAAATAATGGAGGGTTTGCTGACAGTTAAATCAAAATGACTAGGAGTTTTTTTTTTTTAACTTTGCCATTTGCCAGACATGAGTATCTTATTTTCCAGAATTTTGAATAAAGTTATAGTAAAAATGAATATTTTTTATTTTTAATCTTTTATTTTTTGTTTGTTTGTTTGTTTGTTTGTTTTTAAAACAGAATTTTGCTCTTGTTGCCCAGGCTGGAGTGTAGTGGTGTAATCTCGGCTCACTGTAACCTCCACCTCCCAGGTTCAAGTGAGTCTCCCACCTCAGCCTCCTGAGTATCTGGGATTACAGGCGCCTGCCACCACGCCTGGCTAATTTTTTGTATTTTTAGTAGAGACAGGGTTTCATCATGTTGGCCAGGCTGGTCTCGAATTCCTGAACTCAGGTGATCCACCCACCTAAGCCTCCCAAAGTGCAGGGATTACAGGCGTGAGCCACTATGCCCAACCTATTTTTAATTTTTTTAAAAAAGTATTTGGCTATTTAGAGCAAAAATAAAAAACAATGTATTGTGGGTTTTATAACATATGTAGAAGTAAAATATATGACAACCATAGCACAAAGCTCAGTAGAACTGGAACTATGCTATTGTAAGTTTCTTATACTACAGAAGGTGTAATATTTCAAATAGGTTATTTGAAATAAGATGAAGATAATGTGTGTGTGTATATATATATATACACACACATACATACATATACATATATTATAAAATACACACACATATAACTGTAAACCCTAGAGCAACCACTGAAAAAGCAAAATCAAGAGGTATAGCCAATAAACAGAGTGGAAATTTAATGGGATTATTAAAAAATAATTGAAAAGAAAGAAAAAAGGAGCAAAGATCAGATAAAATAAAAACATAAGAAGATAAACTCCACCATACTTATAAGTACATTTTAAAAATATTTTTGACGCATAATATTTGTCTATACTTATGGAGTACCTGTGATATCTTGTTACATGCATGGAATGTGTAATGATCAAGTCAGGGTGTTTAGGGCATCCATTACCTCAAGTATTTACCATTCCTATGTGTTGGAAACATTTCAAGTTCTCTCTTCTAGCTATTCTGAAACATATAATACCTATTGTTAACTATAGTCACCCTACTCTGCTATGGAACATTATAACTTATTCCTTCTATCTAACTGTATTCTTGTACACATTAACCCACCTCTTTCCATCCCCGCTTCCCAACCACACACCCTTCCCAGTCTCTGGTCTCTCTCATTCTACTCTCTATCTTCATATGATCCACTTTTTTAGCTCCCACATGTGAGTGAGAACATGCAACATTTGTCTTTCTGAGCCTGGCTTATTTCACTTAACATAATGACCTCCAGTTCCATCCATATTGCTGCAAATGACATGATTTCATTCTTTTCTGTGGCTGAATGTATTCCATTGTGTGTACATATACACACTTTGTTTATCCATTCAGCCACAAAAAAGAACGAAATCATTTGTTGATGGACACTTAGGTTGATTTCATATCTTTGCTATTGTACATAGTGTTGCAATAAACATGGGGCTACAGGTATCCGTTTGATATACTGATCTCCTTGCCTTTGTCTAAATACCCAGTAGTGGGATTGCTGGATCATACAGTAGTTCTATTTTTAGTTTTTTGAGAAATCTCCATACTATTTTCCATAGCGGCTCTACTAATTTACATTCCCACCAATGGTACAGAAGAGTTCCCTTTTTTCACACCCTGGCCAGCATCTGTTTGTTTGTCTTTTTAATAATATCCATTCTCACTGGGGTAAGATGATATCGCGTTGTGGTTTTAATTTGCATTTCTCTGATGATGAGTGATATTGAGTATTTTTTCACATACCTTTTGGCCATTTGTATGCCTTCTTTTGAGAAATGTCTATTCATATCCTTTGCCCACTTTTTAATGTGATTATTTGTTTTTTGTTGTCGTTGGGTTGTTTGAATTCCTTGTATATTCTGGATATTAATCCCTTGCTGGATGAATAGTTTGCAAATATTTTCTCCCATTCAACAGGTTGTCTTTTTACTCTATTGATTGTTTCCTTTACTGTGCAGACACTTTTTAATTTAATATAGTCCCATTTGTCTGTTTTTGGTTTTGTTGCCTGTGTTTTTGAGGTCTTAGCCATAAAATCTTTGCCTGGACCAGTATCCGGAAGTGTTTCTCCTGCATTTCTTCTACTGCTTTTTAAAATAGTTTTGGGTCTTACATGTAAGTCTTTAGACCATCTTGAGTTGATTTTTGTACGTTGTGGGAGATAAAGGTCCAGTTTCATTCTTCTGCATATGAATATCCAGTTTTCCCAACACCGTTTATTGAAGAGGAATGTCCTTAATATGAATGATTTAAGCACTCCTATTAAAAGGCAAAAATAGTCAAATTAGATTTTAAAAAGCAAGATCCAAATATACGCTGCCTATGAGAAAATCTTTTAAGTATAAAGATGTTAAAAAGAAAAGAATAGAAAACAATGTAACCTGTGTGCAGAAAACAGTTAACATAAAAGGTCTAAAACTGCTATCCCTAGACAGGCCTTCTTGCAAAGCTGGCCTTCAATGGTGTGTGGGAGCTTGAATTTTGGGAGTGTTACTACCATTTTCAGGATGGATGACAATGGCTTACTGTGCCTAAACTGTTTGTACAAATAATGCGGTTTATGGTGAACAACCACTTACCTTGTGGGAGTCTGGAATTTTGATATGTGCTAGTCAGAGAGTGTCTATGTGACCAATGCTCTTAAAAAAACAGAAGAAAACCTTGGCCATGAGTCTTTAACGAGCTTCCCTGGCAGAAAACATTTCACATGTGTTGTTACAATTCGCTGCTGGAAGAATTAAGTGCATCCGTGTATACTGAATTTGCTTTGTATCTCTTCACTATAATACATTATGGCTATGAATATAACTCTACGTGTCCTTCTAGTAAATCATTAAAACTGGGAGTTGTCTTGGGAGACACAACATGAAAATACTAATCAAAAGAAAGTTGGAGTGGCTACATTAACATCATGGTAGATTTAACGACTGCTAATATCACCAGGAATAGAGAAGAGCATTTCATAATGATAAAAGGGTCAACTGATCAGGAGGATGTGATAATACCTAAATGTGTATGCAACTAGTTACAGAGCTTCAAAATACCTGAAGCAAAAATTGAAATAGTTGAAAGGAAAAATAAACAAATCCATAACTATAGTTGAAAATTTCCACTTTCCTTTATCTGTGATTGATAGATCAACTATAAAGAACATTTGTGAGGATATAGAAGAGCTTTTTTTTTGAGACAGAGTCTTGCTCTGTCACCCAGGCTGGAGTGTGATGGCACGATCTTGGCTCACTGCAACCTCCACCTCCCGGGTTCAAACGATTCTCCTGCCTCAGCTTCCCAAGTAGCTGGGATTACAGGTACTCACCACCATGCCCAGCTAATTTTTGTACTTTTAGTAGAGATGGGGTTTTGCCATGCTGGTCAGGCTGGTCTGGAACTCTTGACCTCAGGTGATCTGCCTGCCTTGGCCTCCCAAATTACAGTCGTGAGCCACCACCCCTGGCCAGAAGAACTATTTAAACACAAAATTAAAGTAAAATTGATAATAAAAAGATATTTGAGATCTCTCCAAATATTTGGAAATTAAACAGTACATTTAAAAATTCATGAAGAAATCACAAGGGAAATTAGAAAATATTCAGAACGGAATGAAAGTAAAATAACACATACTAAAATACGTGAAATGCAGCTAAGCCAGTATTTACAAGAAAATTAATAGCGTTAAATACTTACACTAGGAAATAAAGAAAATTATCTAATTTTAAGGTACCAAGTAATTCAATGAAGAAAGGATTGACTTTTCAATAAATACTGTAGGAACAATTGTCTATCCATATTTGTATTCCATAATAGAATTAAATAGATACAGGATAATGAGTGCATTTCTGGCCATTCTTTTTCACAATTTCCAATTTTTCAAAAATAAGAGTGCATTACTTTTATCATTTTTTTTAAAAAAGGAGCAAAGTTCTTAGCTAACAAAAAGTTCTTAGCCAGATGGCATAATACAGCAAAAATCTGGCTATTTGAGAATAAAAGAGAATAGAAAAAATTTCTTTCTAAGATCATTTTTGATCTAAAATTCCGTGATTCTCTCTTCCCACTAGTTAGTTACAACTCACGGCAAATGAAGTGCAGCTTCTGTCACTGCATAGAGCCTTTGTCGCTGAATCCCAATGGCCTTTCAGTCCTCAACACCAACCACTCTGTCTCTCTCCAAGTCGTGTCTCTATCTTGGATAAAGATCCAGTCTATCATTTGGCTGTTTTAGTAGGTGTCCCCTGTCCCTACAGGTTTTATGGACTCCAGGCCATTGTCTTCTTTGGGGTCCTAGGATGATATTTTAAAATATTTAGGGGCCATTTTCTTAATTGACTGAGACCACAAAAAAATATAAAATATTTTGTTTAATTATGGCCTGAATAATATCACATGCAGAATTAACTGGATCAGACATTTTGAATTATCTTTACAGATTTCTTTAAAAATATTGTAGGCCAGACACAGTTACTCATGCCTATAAGCCCAGCACTTTGGGAGGCTGAGGTGGGAGGATTACTTGAGCCCAGGAATTTGAGACCAGCCTGGGCAACATAGCAAGATCCCTGTCCCTACCAAAACAAACAAACAAACAAAAAAGTAGCCAGCTGCTGTGGCTCATGCCTGTAGTCACAGCTACCCAGGAGGCTGAGGTGGGAGGATAGTTTGAGCCCAGGAGGTTGAGGTTGCAGTGAGCTATGATCATGTCACTGCACTTCAGCCTGGGAAACAGAGCAAGACCCTGTCTCAAAAAATAAAAAGACAGATAGATAAAGGGACAGACTACAAGGCAGGCTGGGTGGGATGGCTCATGCCTGTAATGACAGCACTTTGGGAGGCCAAGGCAGGAGGATTGCTTGAGCCCAGAAGTTCGAGACCAGCTTGGGCAACATAGTGAGACCCCATCTCTACAAAAAAAATTAAAAAGAAAAAAAAATTAGCCTGATGTGGTAGTGCACACCTGTAATCCCAGATACTTGGGAGGGTGAGGAAGGAGGATCACTTGAGCCCGGGAGGTTGAGGCTACAGTGAGCCATGATCATCGCAGCACTGCACTCCAGCCTGGGTGACAGAGCGAGACTCCATCTCAAAAGAAAAAAAAAAGAAAGAAAAAGAAATAACCACCTTAGACAGAGTCAATTTATTAGTTTTGATGCAATTATCAGATGGTGAAGTTGTTTCGTACTTTACAAACGTGTAAGAAGTGTGTTAGATAAGTTAGTGGTGTTCAACCACCAATATCCGTCTGCTGTCTATTACGCTAAATACTCCATGGGGATTTGAAAGATTCTCTGGTTTCAAGGAGCTGTTGGCTGAGTCTAGGAGACAAGAAACTTCAGACAACTTCTGAACAATTAGAGCGACTGTCACTAGCTATAGTTCAGGATGCACGTGTCAAAACTGAGGACATTCAACAAAGAGGAGAATTCACATAGGAAAGGTAAAGTCGGAGGAGGTGGAATCCTGGTGACACACTCTCGGGGTTGTCAATGCATATGGGTCTAGGACTAGCACAATATTTGGAGGAAAATATTACAAAGACCTCTCAACTGAGGTCAAATAAATATGCTATTGTATCATAGTCAATTCAATCTTACTAGTAGAAAAGTTGATTTGAAATCAATTCATTGGTTTTGATGGAAAATTCATGCACTCGTTCAAGAAATATGTACTGAATGTTTGGTATGCGTCAGGCACTGAATAAGAAGATAGGGATGCCCAGGTGAGCAGTAGGACACAATCTCTGCCCCCATGGAATATATACGTCCCAGGAGGGTTGGTCGATGTTGTCAAGTTATAAGCACACACAGCTGCCTCCCACAACACAGGAAAGAACCAGGGTGTTCAGGAACATGTATCCAGACCAAATCTAGCCTGGGAAGTCCAGAAAGACTTTCCTGAGGTCGTGATGATTCAGTTGAATTTTGGAGGATGAAAAGAAATTAGCAGGGTGAAGGGGAAAAGAACATTCCTGACAGAAGAAACTGCATATGTAAAGGTTAAAGTACTTTTACCTTATAATATTTTTTTGATACAGGTCTTGCTCTGTCTCCCAGGCTGGAATGCAGTGGCAGGATCTCGGCTCACTGCATCCTCTGCCTCCCGGGTTCGAGCGATTCTCCTGCCTCAGACTCCCAAGTAGCTGGGATTACAGGCCTGCGCTACCATGCCCCACTAATTTTTATTTTATTTTATTTTTTTAAGTAGAGACAGGGTTTCACCATGTTGGCCAGGCTGGTCTTAAACTCCTAACCTCAGGTGATCCGCCCGCCTTGGCCTCCCAAAGTATTGGGATTACAGGTGTGAGCCACCATGCCCAGCCAGGTGGTTATTTCTAACCTTTGGAGATTGCAGTCTCCTTTTAGAATGGCAAAAGTTGGGGACTTCCTGGAAAACTCCACATGCACAGACTGTAGGTTCAATAATCACAGACTAAGACTTACATTGAGCAGAGTGCATGGAATGTAGTATAAAAATACACTTGTGTAATCCAGGCCAGTGGTGTCTGTGATGTATTATTTTATGATTTTGCATTTATGAAGTTCTATGTAGGATCTGTCTTTGATGGCAATTATTAGAATAATTTGCGAGATGAAGAAAATAATTTTAGAGAAGAAAATTAACACTAGGTACCTACCATGTGACTGCATTGTGCTGGGCCTGGTATATACCTGATTACATTTCATGACACAGCACCCTAGAGACAGCTGTCATTGACCCCATTCTATAGCTGAGAAAACTGAGGACCAGTGAGTTAAACAACTAGTCTGAAATAATGCAGTTACTAAGGAGAGGAGCCGGGATTCAAGTCCAGCAAACACATCCTTCTCAAACACTAGCCAGGCCCTGTAGGTCATTACAGCTGCACAACCCTCACTTTGGGCTGCTCTGTAGAAGTTTTGCTCTGAAGTTCTGTAATGTACTTTTTACGTTGAACCAACAATATTTTGGGGTGCACAAAGTATTAAAAGTGTCCCCATGTATGTGAAAAGGAGCATTTTGGCAATAAGAATAAGAAAATAAGATCTTAGGATAAAAATAAGATTTTATTTCCTTTGCCATTTATCTCAGAAAAGCCTATAAAGTTCCACTGTAATTATTATTATTAAAAGAAAGACAATATCTAATACACATCTAATACATCTAATCCCTATTTGACTCAATGTTTTTCTTTAAAACAAAAAGGCTTTTTTCTAAAATCCTGTAATAAACTTCATAATCTACCTATATACATAATTTCAAAATAATTAAATATAATACTTTAAACACAATACAAAGAAGAAGGCAAAAAAATTACAATAAAATATGTATTGCAACATGTACATATTCAGGCATGCCTAGACTGGAAGACATAATACACTAATCAGGCTTTTTTGCACCAATACGTGGAATCACACTTACAAATAGAGGCTGATCAGGGAGTGCTATATTGAGGATTCACCATGAGCAGTATTGCTCACGGAGATGTGATTTTTCTGAAAAAGCAAACAACTCTCAGTGGAGTTTCAAACAAAATGTACAACAACTTTTGAAATTTATGTGTGTTGCATTCTTGGAAAATTCAGTGCATATTAAAACTGTGCAAATGTTACTCTCTGTTTATATGAAAAAAACAGCATTATAAGTGCAGATAATTACAAACAGATTTTCCCCCTATATCGATGTCTGGTGATATATTCTAAAGTTGTGTGGGACATGAGACAATTCTTTGTACGCTAGGATGCCTCCACAGGTATTGTCTAGTGCTCCTGACTCTGCTCTCTAAACACCAGTATTGTCTTTTCAATTATTGTGATAACCACAAACATTACCATCACCACATTTCCAAAATCCCCCATTGTGAACTATTAATTTAATATGCACTAGGCACTGTGCTAAGTTCCCTACAAATATTATTTAATAATTTACTAATTTTTCCCATTCAACAAACATCACACACACTCCAGATGCAGACATGGTGCTATGCTCTGGATATACAGTTGTGGACAAGATAGTCAATGGCTGGTGACCACAAAGAATGAATGATCTAGTAGAGGAGATAGATGACAAAAAACTTACAAATGAATATGTAATTACAAACTGTGTTGAGTCCTAGGAAAGAAAAAATTGGCTACTGTGAAACAGGGCAACACAGGAATCTATCAGGAAAGAAGAAGAGTATCAGGAAAGTTTCTCTGAGCCAGTCCACTTAAACCCTGACCTGAAGGATGTCAAGCAGGCAGCTGTGGGAAGTTATTCTATGCTTTTCTTAGGGGAAGAAAGTGAAGCCTGGAGAAATAATGTGCTCACGTCATACCACTTCTAAACAGTTGAACATATCTGAACTCAAGTCTCACTAGTTCTAAAGACTATCAACTTTCCAGGTTAAAAATGGACGAAAAGTTCTCCCAAAGAAGATAAATAAATGGGCCAGGCATGGTGGCTCACGCCTGTAATTGCAGCACTCTGGGAGGCCAAGGCCAGCAGATCATTTGAGGTCAGGAGTTCAAGACCAGCCTGGACAACATGACGAAACCCCGTCTCTACTAAAAATACAAAAATTAGCCGGGCATGGTGGCACCTGCCTGTAGTCCCAGCTACTCGAGAGGCTGAGACACGCAAATTGCTTGAGCCCAGGAGGCAGAGGTTGCAGTGAGCCCAGATGACACCATTGCACTCCAGGCTGGGCAACAGAGCAAGACTCTGTCTCAAAAATAAATAAATAAATGGCCAAGAAGCACGTGAAATGATGTTTGGCATCCTTGGTCATTAGGGAAATGCAAACCAAAACCACAGGATACCAGTTCACACAAGAATGGCTATAATAAAAAATATGGAAAATAACAAGTGTGAGTGAGGGTGTGGAGAAATAGGAGCCCTCATTAATTGCCGGTGGGACTGAAAGTGGTTCAGCCATGGTGGAAAACAGTAAGGCAGTTCCTCAAAAAGTTAAACACAGGATTACCACAGGACCTAGCAATTCCACTCCTAGGTGTAAACCCCCTAAAATGTCAACAGGTACTCAAACGAATCCTTATACGTGAATGTTCATAGCATCACTACTCACAAAAGCTGAAAGGTGGAAAAACCCAAATACCCATCCATGGATGAATGGATGAACAAACTGTGATTTATTCATGCGTTGAAATATTATTCAGCCATAAAAACAAATGAAGCTTTGATACATGCTACAATGTGGATGAACCTCAAAAACATTATACTAAGTGAAAGAAGCCAGACACATAAGATCACATGTTGTATGACTCCATTTATATGAAATATCCAGAATAGGTAAATTCACAGAAATGAAAGTAGATTGGTGGTTGCCAGGGGCTGAAGGGTGAGGGGAGAATGGAGGGTAACTAATTTATAGGTATGGAGTTTTTACTTTGGAATGATGGAAACGTTTCAGAACCAGATAGAAGTGACGGTTGGTACAACATTGTGAAGATACTAAATGCCGGCAAATTGTTCATTTAAAAATGATTAATTTTATGTTTTGTGAATTTCACCTAAATTTTAAAAAATGGATGGAAATGTCTTCTTGCCTTCTTAGATTTATATCCATCTGCTTTGAAAAAGATCTGACTTGTTTATATGTTTGCTTCCAGTATAAAGGTGTATGGTCAGGAAAACGTGACTCACCAGAAGTTTTCTCATGAGAAAAGCAGTCAGACTGATAGGGGACTCTGCTTCTCAGGCTTAGGGCCTTCCTGAGCTTCTCTGGCTGGGAGGCCATGGAGGAGCAGACGGTACGGTGCTGTGGGGTTCCCAGCCACCTGCAGGCCTGGTGGGCAGATAAAGCAAACGTCTCTGTGGGGACTTTTTACAGAGAGAGCACTGTGGAGGGGAGGATGAAAGAGAAGGGGGGTGCATGGAGGGAAGGAAGCCCAAGGTCAATGAGGGAGAGCAGGGAGATGCTGCCCAGAGGTGGCCGGGGGAGAAAGGTCTGCACGGGGTTTGAGGGAAGCTATCCGTGGTGTGTGCTGGGTAATACCCTCAAAGATCCACCCTGAAGAAATACCAAAAGTAAAGCCCTATATTCTTTATCAAGATTCCTGGCGACGGATTTGTTTTCTCTTAATATGTAAAGGAACATAAAGGGCATAAGACTCGTTTGGTTATAGGTAAAAATGAAAAGTTGAAGGAGTTAGTGCCTCCACTTTTCTCTGTGAAGGTAGAGGCTATGATGTCAGCAGAATGGGAGGAGGACAGAGCCAAGGAAGAGATTTTGCAGAGGGCGACCCATCCCAACATGTGAGGACACAGCTGAGGCTAAGATCCCACTTTCCACAGCCCCACACCCCTACTTTCTACGTTAGGGTTCATCTGTAGACATCAGGAACCACACTAGCTATTTTGAACAGAAAAAAATTAATACAAGGAACAGTATGCTTTAAAAAAAATCATCAGAGGGTTCCACGCACAGACCTCAGGATGGGGAAGAAGGAACATGACTGGTGTGCTGAGAGCTGCCATAACCAGGAGCAAGGGAATCCAGAAGCTGCCCTGGATACATCGCCTGTAGGACACCTTCCCTTCATTGCAATCTGGGGATCAGAAAACTATTGTGGAAATATTGGCTGTCAAGCCAAGCAGTGACTTTGACCCATACCAGCAAAAACATGAGTGTGCCGTGCCTTGCCTCTGGGGGAAAAGATGGAAACAGCACTGGCTAATACTGCAGCAGGATCCAACACGGCCTCGGTGGGATTTGTCACAGAAACAACAAAAGCATAGTCTGTGCCTGACTTCTGCCTCCCAAACTTTGTGCAAAAGCCCAAACAGAATCATATCAAAAGCTGAGCTGCAAGGGATCCTGGAAAAAGCTGCTGCTAGCTAACCAGCCTTGCGGTACACAAAGGCCCACTAGGAAGGTCAAACAGACTGTGTGTCCATCCACAGTCTCCTTCCCCCTTAGCCCCCACTTAGACGTTTTTAAACCTTAAAAGTATTAATCTTTAAAGCGAATCAGAGTTTGCACTGAAATATAGAAGCTCTAACTCTTGTCCTTGAGAGTTCTGTAGATTGCAAATCCTAAGAGATTTTAAAATGAATCATTTAAAAATGAAAAATTTGCTGGCATTTAGTATTTTCAATTAGATACTAGAAGGTATTGATTTTTCACTGAATTTCATCTAGACCTGAGAGAATCTGAAAATTTTGGAGTAGGAAGAGAAATCATTTTATTCTCATAATAAAGCTGGAGAAAGAAAAGTACAGAGAAGTCCAAGCCCTTGATGCTTAAATTCTAAATTGAGCACTCAGTCACAAAATAATCCCCCCATAGAAAATAGCTGCTCTTCTAGAAGGAAGCCCCTAAAATCCTATTTTCATAAGTTTTTGAAAGAGTTCACCAGCTACACAGTCAGATGTGTAACTGAACAATCTTTTCATGCCTGGAGCAAGTTCCAAGGGCCTCTCCAATTTGCCCCCCTAATTTGCCAAACCATGGGACAACAAACCTGCAATTAGAGCTGTATTTTTAAATTGTGTAAGTTTTATGTGGCACTTTTTCCCCACTACACACAGTCTTGCCAAAATGCTGTTATTTTCGCAGAGGAAATACAAAGAGTGGGCTTAAAATTACAAGTCACATTCTAACTCAGGAAAAGGAAGTGGGTTCTCTGGGGCCACCCCCAGGCTGGACTCCAGGCAGTTGTCCCAACCTCTTGACTCCACGGTGTCAAACACCTGGAACAACCATGGCCTGCCCTGAAAATGCAAAGACTCCTGCTCCCAATTTTTCCACAAAGATTCATGATCCTTACTGGCCACTGGACGTCTGTGCTTTCGGTTGGGTTTGAGGACAAACTTTGGCCCCTGGCTCTGTGTCACTTTAATGTGGGATATGTTCTCACTGGCTCCGTTGGCCAAATGTCCTTGCGCCATCCCCCACTGAGTCTCATGACATTGTATCTGTTCTAGAAATGACAGAAGATGGGTCCCTCTGGGATTCACGCTCCTCTGCTGGGAGTTTCACACCATTCGCCATGTTAACATGAAGCAACAGCTGGGTTGAAGAGAGCCGATAAAAATAGCAGCATCACACTGCAAGCAAGCTGCATAGAAAAGAAGGGGAGTCACGTACTTAACGCAGGGTGGCACTGATTTCTTGTCTTCCCAGTCCAGTGGTGTATTTCTCGGACCATCTACTTTTTCAGAAAGAGCAAAGTGAGCTGCTTGTCCATGTAAGTGTTGGCTAGGACAATGAGGAGAGGGCAGATAGCTCCTGCTCTCCTGCTCTCCCACTGCTCCCTTGTTGGCCCCTGGTACGCCTGATTGCTAACTGGCAGAGCAGGCAACTAGACAGCGTAGCCCCTGAACCAGTGAGCCCAGCCAACTCTGGGAACTTGGTTTTCAAGATTGCTGTGAGTTGCTGCAGAAACTTCCTGCTGTTACCCTATCTTTCCATTCATTAAAGTGTAGCTTGCAATTGAACATTCTGACATAACATAGCTGAGATTTTTGGCAGCAATGTTAACCATATTCAAGAGTTTCCTTCAGACGACGTTAAGTTTTTATATCCTCATGAATGCTTGCCACCTTCCTTTAATAACTTGAAAAAACAAGCTTCTCTCAGGAACGTCATTGTTCCAATATTTCCCCAGCACACATTTACTCCTTTTAGACGTGTGTTAGGTGTGTGTACATTTATAGAGTCTGGGTGTACCTAGGTGGGTTAGAATCGGACATCGTATAAAAAGTCAGCAATCTGAATGCACCTTAGAGAAGAGGTATTAGAAGTCTAGTATTTTCTTCGTAAGATCATATTTTTCTCCTTCTAAACTATTCGTTCATTTCACCACAAAGCTGTATTTTATCAAAAAGAGTATATTCACTAACCCTCAGCCTTGGGGTGTGAAATAGCCTTTTACATTTCTAAAGCAAAAACTTACAGAAAAGTTAAAAAAGGGTAAAATGAGGGTTTCCTTCCCTTCCTCCATAGTGAAAAATGTAGCCTTATTGTGTACAGACATCACAGTAGAATTTTAAAGTAGAAAACTGATTGGTTTAAATTTCCAGCTACTGAGATAACTGAAAATCTTTAAAAACCCATTCTCATTAAAATGCAAAGTAATAGCGCAAAATGCAATGAAAAGCCAAACTGAATTTGTAATTTTTAAGTGCCCCCACAAATGGGAAGTTTGTAGTCTTCTTGGATGGCCAGTGGTTTTAGTAAGTTCTCCAAATCCACTGTGCTGCTTGTTTGCAGGCAGAATTATCGCAGCAGAGTTACTGTTCCCTAAAACTTTAAACAGTGTTATGTAATGTCACACAATGTGGTTAACTGAGATTTTAACACAAATTATGACATTATTGAACCCAACAGGCTCCACTTAGATTTGTTTTTTTTTTTTTTTTTTTTTGAGATGGAGTCTCGCTCTGTCACCCAGGCTAAATTACAGTGTGCAATCTCAGCTCACTGCCTCCGCCTCCTGGGTTCAAGTGATTCTCCTGCCTCGCCTCCACAGTAGATGGGACTATAGATGCGCACCACCACAGCCGGCTAATTTTTGTATTTTTAGTAGGGATGGAATTTCGGGGTTTCACCATGTTGGCCAGGCTGGTCTTGGACTCCTGACCTCAAGTGATCTGTCCACCTCAGCCTCCTAGAGTGTTAGGATTACAGGTGTGAGCCACCATGCCTGGCCTCCACTTAGATTTGGAAATTGACATACAGCTGTGGTACTGCATCCCTAATCTACTCCTTATGCAAATATACAAGGTGTAGGCTACTCTAGGGCCAGAGCAGCAATGGTATTAGTGACTTACTTCATCTTGAATTCACAGAGAAAGTCTTAGTATCCTCTATTTTACAGATGAGGAAAGAGACGCTAAGAGAAATTGAGGAACTTTGCTGACCTGATGTAACTAGATGGGACTGGAAACCTTGGCTCGCGGACCACAGAGTTGACATTACAGCCATTCACATGAGTTTGCATTTGTCATCTGAACCTTCTGGATTTCTGTCATGTCACTTGCTGCGGTCTCTTGTATTTGTGGGAATTAAAATTAAATTGTGATGGTTTTTATTGACTTCTTTTCCCAAACATATGCAACACCAAACAGAAAATGAAAGATCACAGATGGGACTCTGGGATATGATTTCTTTAACAAACAATTTTATAAATGTATCAGGCCCAACTTGCTTGGTTGGCCAGATGCTAAAATTGTATCGCAGAAGTTTGGGCAGCTTCTGAGGAAATGGGCTGCTTCCTGTGTGTATTTCTCAAGTCTGCTGTGGCTTTAGTCTCGCCACCCTCCCACCCCCAGGCGCATCTGGCTAGAGTGTGTGGATGGGGCAGACCAGCCAGGTCCAGCCAGGCCAGCATCTCAAGAGCATAGAGCCAGGGAGCATGCACAGAGCCCCAAGAGCAGGGGCATGTGGGCACCTTGATTTCCCAGGGGAAAAAAATATTACAGGAAGTGTGAACCAACAGCCAAAAGTAGGTAAGAGTCAGAGGCCTGGGTGGACAAAAGGACGCGGTGAAGAAGAAGATAATTTGGGGAGGTGTAGAAAAACTGAGAGGAACCGGCAGATGCAGAGAGAGGAAGAAAGCCACGTCTGTGCAGCGAAAGGTCTGTGCAAACTAAGTGGCAATGAGAGACCGTGCCTCCGTGTCCAGGGATATTGTGGAATCCTCTCTCCCACGCCCCTTGTTTTAGTTAGGCCACTCTTGATTGGAGATGTGGGAGAGAACCTTAACTGGACAATATTTAGCTAAAATAAGAGAATGATACCTCCTGAAGCCAAACTGTGGGGTGGGGAGGTGGGTACCTGCCATGGGGTAAGCGGGGCGTCTTTGGCTGCTCTCTACCTCTCATCTCGGCCTTTCTTTCTGAGTGGGCTTCACTGTCTCAAACCACTCCTCCATGAGGCAGGAGACAGCATGCCTGGGCTTTAGCATCTCCTGCTCCCTGTTCCAGTTTCCAGACCAGAGATGAGAGACCCCATTCCTCCACCCCTACCATAGGAAAAGTCCCTGTAGGGTTAGGCCAGGTGCCCACCCCGGGCCAATGACTGCACCAGGGGCAGGTGTGGTACTAGGATTGGCCCAGATCTGGTCATGTGCCCACCCTCTGAGCCAATTACTACATGAGGGGCAGGTGTGGTACTAGAATTGGCCCAGATTTGGTCGTGTGCCCATCCCCTGAGCCAATCACTGCATCAGAGGCAGGTGTGGTACTATGATTGGCCCAGATTTGGTCATGTGCCCAACTCCTGGGCCAATCACTGCATCCAGTGGCAGGTGAGGTACTATGATTGGCCCAGCTTTGTCTATGCCCGTATCTATGGGGTAGGAGAGGCAAAATCTTTACCAGGGACAGGGCGATCAGAGTGCTGTTCAAATGCTATAGCGTTCCGTTTTGCTGTCCACGTGTTTTCGTCATGTTCCGGCAATGGCTTGATCTATAAGGACTCAACTGAGAGCAGCCAGGCTGTCATTGTTGGATGGACATATCAGGATCTTGCAGGGTGGGGACAATTGCATAAAGTGTATTAAATTATATGATTCACTTCCTTTGCTTTGAATCACAATATTTATTTTTATTTGAAATTTCAAATAATATTGAAGAAGTGCACACAATGTTTACATTGATCAAAATGGGACATAGGTTTAAAATGTTGGAGAATCGGCATTATAAAGGAGAGTGTTCCAACTGCCTTGCCGGCGGCAGAATTCATTCCTGTTTGAACAAAGGCTGACTTCATCTCTTTAGTTCTTTGTGGGGTGAGTGGAGGAAATGGTCCACAGTGGTCAGCCACATTCAGAGGGAGTAGGGGACGGGGAAGGAACTGCCCACGTACTGAGCACCTACCGTGCATCAGGCACATCGTGTGCAGTTTCTCAAAGTGACCCCGTTTCATCCGTCTGGCACCTCGGCGAGCTGCAGCTGCTCAGGCTATTTGTCACAGAAGCACCCGGCCTTAAGACGGGCGTCTTGGCAACTTACTTAGACTCTCTTTCAAGGTGCTTCCAAGTTTGCCACGTGGATAACAGTCCATCGTGTCTGCGTCAAAGTACAGAGAAGATTGATGGGATGGGGCTGGCAAAGACAAGAGTGATGAAGACACTCCTTTCTGTTCTGAAACCTTATTAGGATACCGAGAGTTCTTTCCATGCAGCATCCACTAGGGCTTTGGTTATGCCGCAGCCTTGAAAAAGACCAGCCTGTTTCCATTTCCTGCCTAAAGCCAGCTCTCAGCAGAAAGTGGTGGGGCTTAGAGGAGGGCTGGGTGACCACAAGCAGAACACCACTGGAGCCACATGGCCCTCACTGTGAGATGGGGTGACAACGCTAACCTTCGGGGATTTCAGTGCGAGACAGAGAACAACGATGCCTTTTCTGGAGCTGCTACAAGGCACATAGGATGTACCAGATACATGCTAGCTAGTGTTAGGAAGGGAGCATAAACATCTGCCTACTTATTTTTATTTATTTATTTTTACCCTGAGCTTGGAGGCCTAGCTTTGCTCAGCTTTCTGGATGCCAGCCAAGCTAAATTAACACTCTTATCTTCTGGCCCCTGCAGCTGGCAGTCTCCACGTAGTCTTTGCGGCATTCTTTGTAGGCTCAGCCGTGTGCACTGGGAAGTCGTCCCGGGCCATCCCAGACTGTCCTATGCTCTGGGCTTTTTTGCCTACTCTGCGGCCAGCTGAGCCCACGTTTCTGTGCAAGCAAAGCAAGGTCACTGAGGCGGCCCGGAGTCGCACACAGTGGGAAAAAAACATCTTTCTGTGAGAGTGAAGGAGGGGCCACAGATATTCAAAATAATTGTGTCTGCTGGCCAAAACTTCACCCAATTGCGCCAGAGGGGATTCAGCTAGAAGTATTTGACGTACCTAGCAATGTCAGCAGTACCATGGGACGCTGCTCCCCAGGTTTTCTTAGGCTACTCTTCTCAAACTCTAAAATGCATGCTTAATCCCCTAGGGACCTGCCTAAAATCCAGATTCTGACTGAGAAAGTCTGGGGCGGGGCTGGAAATTCCAAAATCATAACAAGCTCTCAGGTAATGTCCCTGATCTCTCTGATGACCACTTTCCAAGAAGCTAGGCTTATGGTGTTATTTAGCAAACTTCAGTCATGATTTTTGCCACATCATCTTTTTTTAATTATTAAGCTTTTATTTTTCAAAAAAATTTATTTGTAAAATGTATGGGGTATACATGTAATTTTGTTATAGGTTGGTGCAAGAGTAATTGAGGTTTTTCTCATTACTTTTAACCACAATTACTTTTGCACCAACCTAATACCTGGATAATTACAGAGTGGTAAACTCAGGGCTTTTGGAGTATCCATTGCCTGAATAACGTAGACTGTATCCATTAGGCAATTTCTCATCATCCACCCCCTTCCCACCACCCCCCTCTTCCAAATATTCATTGTCTATCATTCCATACCATACGTCTGTGTGTACACATGATTTAGCTCCCACTCATAAGTGAGAACATGTGGTGTTTGTCTTTCTTTATCTGAGTGTTTCATTTAAGACAGGCCTCCAGTTCCATTCATATTATTTCAAAAGACATGATTTCATTCTTTTTCATGGCTGAATAGTATTCCATTGTATATATACGCCACATTTTCCTTATCCAATCATCTGTTGATGGACACTTAGGTTGATTCTATATAGTGCTGCAATGAACACACAAATACAGGTAATTTTTTTTTTTTTTTTTGAGATGAAGTCCCTCTCTGTTGTCCAGACTGGAGTGCAGAGTTGCAATCTCGGCTCACTGCAACCTCCACCTCCCAGGTGCAAGCAATTCTCCTGCCTCAGCCTCCCAAGTAGCTGGGATTACTGGCACCTACCACCATAGCCGGCTAATTTTTGTATTTTTAGTACAGATGAGGTTTCACCATATTGGCCAGGCTGGCCTTGAACTCCTGACCTCAAGCAATCTGCCTGCCTAAGCCTCCCAAAGTGCTGAGATTACAGGCATGAGCTACCATGCTTGGCCACTTTTTGATATAATGATTTATTTTCCTTTGGATAGTGTTTGTATTAATTTACATTTCCACCAATGGTACATACACATTCCCTTTTTTCTGCGTCCTCACCAACATCTGTGTTTTTTTGTCTTTTTACAGCCATTCTGACTGGTGTAAGATGATATCTCCTGGTTTTAAGTTGCATATAATTTACTTTTTAATTTTTTTTAAATTTTAAATTACTCTTCTTCATATTGACCTACCTTTTTTTTTTCTTTTTTGAGACAGGGTGTCCTCTGTCACCCAGGCTGGAGTGCAGTGGCACAATCACGGTTCACTGCAGTTTCCACTTCCCAGACTCAGGTGATTCTCCTGCCTCAGCTTCCCAAGCAGCTGGGAGGCATGCACTACCATGCACAGCTAATTTTTGTATTTTTTGTAAAGACAGGGTTTCGCCGTGTTGACCAGGCTGATCTCAAATTCCTGGGCTCAAGCAATTGCCTACTTCAGTCTCCTGAAGTGCTGGGATTACAGGCATGAGCCACTGTCCCTGGCTGACCTGCCTTTTAATGTAAACTTATGTGTATTGCCATGAAATCACAGTTTTGAGGAATGATTTTTGTTTTAATACATCTTAAAATGAACATGTAACCATTAAAATGAGAACTATATGTTGATAATAACTGTATGTCCCAACGGTGGTGTGGCATCATGTTCTAATAAACACTGGCTTCAGGGCTTCTGAAGGAAACCATAGCCTGGACTGCCCAGACCCTGTTTTTTGGACTCTTCAATTTGAGCAGCACTGATGCTTCTGCAGGAGCACTGGGGATTCTGGAATGGAGTCAGGGTGATTTTTGGACAATGTATTAACTGTAGCAAAGAGCACCTTCCTGTGCCCAGCAGGCTGTGTGAAAGCAGACTGCTCCTACCCAATGCCAGGTCACCTAAGAGGGTGACGAATGGCAGTGGGCTGTCCCTCCAAAGCCGTGTCCAAAATGCTTTTTATGCTTGGCCACAAATTTTGTAAAAACCTATGCAGCGACTAGAGAGTAGGAAAAAAAATATCCAAATTCCCTGCTGACTCTGAGGTGCTTGTTTACAAAGTGAAACGTCCCTGGTGAATTGTTTCATTTACAATTAAATCTAACAATAAGCCATTGTGGCTAAATTAATTTCGAGCTAATTTCACAGGAACCCCATGTCCTGTATCAATTCTAAACAAAAGAGTGTGGTGTCGGGCAATATGACTCATTCTGAAGCCAGGCCTCCAGGAGGAGCTCCAGGAGGTTGATGAATAAACGCTAGGTTAAGAGAGCAATGCTCAGGTACCCTGCAGGCCAGGCACACCGTTGTGACGGGTTCTGGAAGCCCCTGTAGGTTGTGCCAGTCACGCACCAGAGACTGGCTTTCTACTGAGAGCCCTACCAACCCCTGACCAGCCCTTGACTGAGGCAGAGTTTTCCACTAGAACCTGGCCCGCTCTGACCACAGCCTGGAGGAGCCCGGTCCTGGCCACGAGTGTTTCTGCATAGGCTCTTTAGTCCTATGGACACCTTGATGGGCCAAACACCTTCACAAATAGCACCCCACTTCATCCTCGCCCTGAGAAGTCCGCATGGGTCTCTCCTTTTTATGATGCAATAAGTAAGCTCAGAACCACCCAGAGTAATCATCTTAAAGCCATGTAAGAGGGAACTTTCAGAGCTAGGGTTTCCACCCAGACCTAGTGAGCCTGGTCCTTCTATCCCTTCAGAGAAACAGTGGCCATAAAGATCCCCTACTCCATATAGTTGGTCCCCCACATCTCCCCACAGTGAAGATCTCTGAAGTTTATCCGGAAGCTTTTTCCTTTGAGTTTCAGATTTGACTCTGGTTCCCAATTTGGCTGATGTCAGTTACTCACATTTGAATGTGAGTGATTTTGAGAACAGACTTTGGGCCTCTCTGCTCTATGGTGGTGGGGGTGAGGAGGCCAACGAAACCTCATCTCAGCCTCAGAAAGGGGAAGCTGAGGATGCCAATGAGAAGCTTGGCAGGATACCTTTATTTTTAGGGGCAATGGCCACAGAGTCTTTTTCCTCATGCTGCTTTGTCAAAAGAACAGATCTGTGCACATCCCACCTTCTCTGGAACTAAGGCTCCAATGATGCATGAGTCTTCATTTTCACAAGCAATAAGCACCTGCCTGTGGGTGTTTTCAACCATGTTAGAGAATAATTCTTTCCTGGTTGGGCAACTGGTTTGGATTATTAAGATGAGCTTCGAAAGAATTCACAGAGCGGGTCCTTCATAGGGTTTCTGAAGTGATACATTTTAATTGAGATTGTTTCTGCAAAGGAAAAGATTAGGTCAGTGATACCACTCTCATGTTTCCTGTTTGCTCCCTGCCACCGTGGTCTCCTGTCTTGGCCTTCCCAACCGGGACAGGTTGTGTCTGAAGGCAAGAAGAGAACCATCGGTTGGAAAATCTGGAGTCCTGGGGAAGGAACGCTGTGAGACGGTTTGCCTGTGTCAGGGCTCGGGGAGCACGACATTTATGTACCTGAGCAGGATGTCATTTTCCACTGAATGACCCGGACACCTACCCAGCCTTTATTTTGGCCCCGACTGTGTGTTAAATGCAACCAATATCTCTTCTGAAAGCTCCTAAGAACAATCTGAATTGATGGGGCTGTTTTGTTTCCAGTCAAAGGATGCTGGTGGCATCAGCGAGGAAGGCAAACCCTGTGACCGCAAGAGCTGAACAAGGAGGTGGGAGCCATCTCCGCTGGCCAGGGTGATCGGTGCATTCAGGGGTGAGGAATGACAAGAGCAGTGCCCTGAAATATTTGTTTCTCTTCTTGTCATGTTTTTTCTTTGTTATCTGATGGCTTACATCTGACTTTCCCAACAGGCTGCAAAACAGTAATGATTGCTGCCTGGGGGAGGTGACCTTTAAGTGGAAATACTGTCCTTGTGGGCAAAAGGCCACAAGCAAAAGGTCAACATGTGGACCAACAGGGAGCTGCCTTGTTTGCCCACCTGGGGCCTTCACCCCGATTCGGCCTTGTACTTCCCACCCCTCCTCCCCACAAGCAGATGGATGGGAGGGGGGCTCCGACATCCACATCCAAGTGTTGAGTTCTTCCCTCTCCTCTTGGCCCTGACTGATTTTCCACAGAATCTGGTTTCATCCCAGTGTTGCACTCCTAGCAATGGGAGGGAGGGCTGGTGCAGCCCACAGTGAGTAGCTCTACTGTTGATGGTACAAGTACTTCTAGCCACAGTGGCCTTTCCTTCAGTTCAGTCCCATCTTCAAGCTGGATAAACGCAGTCCTCAGGGGAGGGGCTCCCCTCCTTGGTGCCTCGCCCCAGGCTCCTCCACAGTGGAGGGGCTTTCCTTGTGGTTCTTGGCCCTCTCATGAGTTCTCTCCCAGCTCCTTGGTCTTTGTCAGGCCTCTGCTCCTCTTCCTGGAGGCAGAATCTCTGTGTCCCTCAGCCTCTCCATGCTGCTTGGTTTGTGTCCTTGGGTGGAGCACCTTGGAGGCTCTCAGAGAACCTTCTCAGGCCAGCCCCAGTGTGTTTCTTATGTGAAAGGAGGGCCCTTGTCATGAGCTTTGGTTTCCCAGCACCTGAAGCATGATCTTGATATTCATGTGGAGAATTGCCTCTCTCACTCTTTTTTTTTTATTTTGTGAGTCTTTGTGAAGAGCAAAACCACCTCTCTGAAAGGTAAGTGATGGTCAGATACTTCCTTTTTCCAGCCTGCCTTGCAGCTGGGGCTCAAAGAGTGGGGCTTCCCAGCCAGGTGAACGTGCCAACACCAGACTCAGAGCTGGTGACTCAGGAGGGAAGGGACAGTGGTGGCCGCAGGAGCAGTGGCAGCCAGGCACAGCTCCTGGGGTGGGCGAGGTGTGGGTGCTCAGAGGTGGTGGCAGGGTTTCCCCATCAGCCCTGTTCTGTGGTGTGATTTGACTCATGGTTCCTCAAAGATCAGCTCTGTGCCTGTGTGTCCTCTAAAATGATTCGGAGCTGCCCCATAGCCCTTCACGAGACTCCCTTTCACTGAAATGAGCCAAAATAGGTGTCTGTTGCTTGCTACTAAGAACTTGTTGCAAACGGCGTTTCCCTCCACCTTAAAGCACATCCCAACTCCCATTCTCAAGGTTTCTGTATCTTATTTTCCTTGCTGGCCGGCAGCCTCTACCCAAAGAAAGGGAGGGAAAGCCATCTGAATTTCCGAATGGATTTCTTTAAACACATGGCAGTGACAATACTCTTTACAAGGCCCAGGCTTTGGTTTCTTCAAGCAAATTGAAGGTGAAGGGGAGGGACAAAGGGGCAGCAAGTCTCTTGAGAAGCCCACGTGTGCCGTGGCACCAGAAGCATGGAGGGGCCCCAGCGGATGGGCCACACGTGGTTTCCCAGAGCCCCCAGTTTCCCAGGGTGGCGCAGCCAACGTTTCCATGCCATGTAGAGAGGACAGGTGTGCCTGAGAGCAGGCTGCAGAGCCTTGGTAGTGGGATAAAGAGAACACAGGGGCACCTGCTTGGATCTGGCAACTGGAGAGGGGAGAGGCCACAGATACAGGGGGTAGCTGGGTAGGTGTCAATGTCCTGGGGCCAATGAACATTGACTGTCTGGGTCGCAGACACACGGTGCCTCCCAACCGGGAATACACCTCACTCAAGTTTAATACCTGGTGAGAATGAGAGGAAAGAGGAATAAAAAAAATCCATAACTGATTCCATTTTACTTAAAGGACACTGAGAAAATTTTGATAGTGACTGAATGTAAATAAGGGGTTAGGAGCTGCATTAAATTCAATCAAAAAAATTAAGTAAGTTATTTGCCTGTACAAGCCTGAAAAATTTCAACCTTCCTCACCTCTTGTGGTTACCACAGGTTTTGGAAGAAGGTGGAGATTGGGGCTAGAAAACCCACCGTCTTCCAAATCGGCTTTATCCTTCTCTTTAAGAACCAGGCTTTCTGCACTTGATGTGGTTACATCTTTGAACTTACTGGCAAGAAACATATGTCTGTAAATTGGCCTTGAAAAGTGATACCCATATGCAGGTTATAGAGAAGGGCTAGGATCCTTATTCCGGGAAATTCTCTGCTTTCCTGGGAAGAAAATTACTGCAGTGAATGAAAACAAGGTGAAACAAAACCAAAGGAATCAATACATTCCATCTGCCTTTGCTGCTTCAGCCTGTTTTGGGAAGCTCAGGCGCAGAAGTTGTTGAGAGCCTGCTGAGAAAGTTTGCCGAAAAGGTCAGCACTCTTGGTCATCAGGGCTAGTCCTGGAGCCCCAGATCTGCTATTGCGGGGACTCTCTTCTGCACCCTCCAGCTTTATATTATTCTGGAAACATCTCCCCTGATCAAGCATGAATGGGACTGATCAAACCCTGCCTGCTTTGACGGCATGTTACCTTGCACAATACTCAGGCTAATAACACACACCCTCCCATGGGTGTTTGTTGTTTGGGGCCCTCCACCTTCGAGGACAGACACTGTCCTGTTTTGAACTCGAGGCAGGAACCTTGACACCTGCCCTTGGCTGTCTCAGGAGCTCCAGGAAGTGTCACTTTATGTCATAGTGAAGGTGCTCTTCTGTATGGCCCCTGCCTTCCTTTGCAGTAGACAACTCACCCCTCTCCAAAAATGCCACCCATGTTCACACTGCTGTGTCTTTAGACACATTATCTCAGCCCAGGATGCCCATCAGCCTGCCCTACCCCACTCCAGCTCCCTGCCTACTGCAATAGGATGTCCTAGACTCTGCTAATGACCAGGCGCCACAGGATGGAGAAGCCAGCGCACAGGAAACACGAATGGTGAAATCCAAGAAGCCACCCTCCCTTTTTTTTTTGATCTGTCTCAACAGATCCTCACTCCGTTGCCCAGGCTGGAGTGCAGTGGTGCGATCTTGGCTCACTGCAACCTCTGCTTCCCGGGTTCAAGCAATTCTTGTGCCTCTGCCTCCTGAGTAGCTGGGACCACAGGCATGCGCCACCACACCCAGTTAATTTTTCTATTTTTAGTAGATATGGGGTTTCACCATGTTGGCCAGGCTGGTCTCAAACTCCTGACCTCAAGTGATCCGCCTGCCTAAGCCTCCCAATATGCTGGGATTATAGGCGTGAGCCACCACACCCATCACAAGAAGCTACTCTGAGCTGAAGATCAATCAGTTTATCTAAAATGGGACTGGAAGCCAAGGTGTGGCTTGGACATTGACCAGATGTGTGGTGGTGATGGATCATTCGACCTCTCTAGGCCTCTACTTCCTCAGCTCTGAGCTGATGGGGCTAGATGGATGAGTCCTGTCTGCCACATTAGCCTGCCACTGTAAGTCTGGGTTTGCTCCAAGATGGTTCACCCACATGGCTTGTGGCAGGAGGCCTCAGCTCCTTGCTGCATAGACCTCTCCATGGGGCTGCCTGAGTGTCCTCACAACATGGCAGCCAGCTTCTCCAGTGCTAGTGATTTGAGAGTGACAAGGGCAGAAGCCACAATGTCTTTTATAGCCGTACCATCACTCGACCTTACTTCATCGGTCACGTGGGCCAACCCTGATCCGATGTAGAAGGGGACCACACGAAGCATTGTTATTAGGAGGTGGGACTACAGATGGCCATATTGGAGGTGGCTGTCACCAAGCTCACAATCCAAACTTAGTTAGGCTCATCTGAATTATCAAGAAATCGATCTGGGGGATTTCCTAGGAGTCCCTGCCCGCAGGGTTTGTATCCTGCCCCTTCGGTGCCCAGGAGTGATAGGTCCTGTGGAGCTGGATACCAGAGAAAATCTTTTCATGACACCAGGCAATGCCAGACACAGAGTTGACAGTCAAGCAGGCGCCATAAAAGGGATCTGAGAGCCTAAGGCTTGGAAAGTCCAGAGGCTCAGCAAATGTAGGAGGGCCAAGTGGGAGCCAAGTTGGAGCTGAGTGCAGGAATACACGATTTCTTTCTTCTTCTTTTTTTTTATTTTTGGAGGAGGGAATAAGTCATTCTTAGTTAACATCAAAGTAAATGTGTTCAGATTAATACCTTGAATTATATTAATGTGCTTTCTTTTTTCACTCCTCCTTATTTGTGATTTCCACCTACTTAGCCACAGTTTCCATTATCTTCATGAGCAGTAGCTGGAATGAAGGAGAAATGGGAAGTGGGAATGAAGACAGGATGCTGAGCTTCAGATACTTAAATAAACTCAAGAACAGGAGGACTGAAAGCCAAGACTTCAACTGCAAAAGCCGGGCCATTAAGAGAGGAAAGGGTTTCCTAAATTCGCATACATTTCTTTTAAATATAATAATCTTAGAGGACAAGCATGGGGTTTTCACCACACACCATAGTGTAGAGAAGGATTCACAAATGACCCAAGAGCAGTTCCCTGTCCCCTAGCAAGGGGAACAGCCCTTCTTGGGCTGGGATGTGGGGGGCAGAGATGAGAGACATTTTCAGTTAATGAGATTATTAGTTTAAGACACTATACCTAGAGTGCAGGAGAGATTATGGACATTTCAGATGGTCCAAAGAAGAATCTGAAAGCTTGTACTCCACTTTCTGTTTAGAATTCCAGGCAGAGACTGCCTTGCAAGGTGATCTACACCCACGCTGGGGGGCTTCAGTAGAGGAGAAATGATGGTGTGGAACGTTTAGATATGGAGGGAATCTGAGATGCCATAGAGGAGGTTCCCTGGGTCTCTGTGTGGCTTGGGTGAGATCTAGAACTTTCTGTGTGGGATGGGAGTGGGGAGCAGTAGTACTAAAAGGGTCGCGGGAGAGGAAGAGGTTGGTGCCTGGTAGGAGACAAACCCCTGCAGCTGGAGGCCAAGAGAGGATCACGGTGGGCAGAGCACATGGCCCAGGGGTGGAGCCGACCTTCAGACACCAGAAGAGCAACGTAAGTTCCTCCCACACAGTCAGACTTGAAACTAGAGGACAGACAGAGAACCAGGAATGTCTACTTTGCCCCCATGAGGAATAGAAACAACTTCCTGACTATCCCTTGGCAGGACAGGAGGACTTTCAAGAGGATGAAACTCTGAAAAAGAGTTTACCCTGTGATTAATTAAATGAAATCCTCAATGGCCAGAGTAATTATACAAAGATTAAGTGTCAAATGGGAGAGAGTTTACCTGGAAGCAGTAAGATTCGTTGCTTTTATTGGTTCATTTGTTTTGTTTTCTGCTTTTGGTAGAAATGGATCTTCACGAGTCGGTTGAACTTGATTAAACAGAATTTAGCATTTCAGCCATTTGGGTGACAGTGGGTGCATTCTAAAGTCAGCACACCACCCAAAGTGATATATGAGGTGGAATGGGAGGGGTGGCAGGTATTCAGCTTAAAGGACCGGGATATTATGATCAGTGGCTACTGTTTTACTTTTAAAAACCTTCCTTTTCTGGGTCTAGAATATATAAAGAATGTCTACAAATCAACAACAAAAAACATGAACAGCCTAATTTTTTAAATGGGCAAATGAGTTCAGTAGGTATCTCACAAGACAAATGAATGATCAGTAAGCACTGAAAAGGTGTTCAATGTCCCCAGTCATCAGGACAACGCAAATTAAAATTGCAATAAGATAACATTTCACGTCCACTAAAATGACTAAGGTGAAATACGATGAACATTGACAAGTGTGTGGAGACACTAGAACTCTTTATCATTGTGGATGAAGACATGTCTAGCAGTTTCTTATGGCAGTAAATAAACATGCTTCTACCCTATGACCCAGCAGTCAGTTCCACTCTTAGTTATTAACCCAAAAGAAATGAAAACAAATGTCTACACACACAGACTTATGCAAGAATGTTTATAGTAGCCATACTCATAAGAGTCAAACACTGCAAACAACCCCAAGGCATGTCAACAGAAAGGATCAACAAAATGCAGCATCTCCGTTTAATGGAACATCACTCAGCAATACAATGAACCATCTTATTTTTTATCTTTTGAGATGGAGTCTCACTCTGTCCCCCAGGCTGGAGTGCAATGGCACGATCTTGGCTCACTGCAACCTCCCTCTCCTGGGTTCAAGCGATTCTCCTGCCTCAGCCTCTCGAGTAGTTGGGACTGTAGATGCATGCCACCACACCTGGCTAATTTTTGTATTTTCATTAGAGACGGGGTTTCACCATGTTGGCCAGGCTAGTCTCGAACTCCTGACCTCAAGTGATCCTCCCCTCTCAGCCTCCCAAAGTGCTGGGATTGCAGGCATGAGCCACCAGGCCTGGCCGACAATCCATCTTCTGTTAGACCCACAACAAGCATGAACCTCAAAAAAAATTGTGCTGAATGAAATAAGCCAGACACAAAAAAAGTATATACAGTATGATTTCATTTATATGAATCTCTAGAACAAACACAATTGATCTATGTTGATACAAGTCAAAAGGTGGCCAGGAACATGAGGGAACTTTCTGGGCTGATGGTTGTGTTCTATATCTTGTGTTTGATGGTGATTACATAAGCATATGCAATTGTCAAACCTGAACACTGAAGAGCTGTGCATTTTATTCTACATAAATTATACCTTAAATTAAAAAAAAAAAAATTGAAGAAACCCCTCTTCTTAAAGTTTTGGCTCAAGTTCTTATGAAGATTAGGCTGGCAAGCACACAAGCCCCAGGAGGCTCTTTATCTTCAGTGGGGGCACCCTCCCTCTGTCCCTTCGTCTGTTCCAAGTGCCTACATGCCCTCTTACACACACACTGCCCACTTGGGGAATGTGAGCGTGCACATGTACAGACACTGCTTCATCCCCAGGGGCAGCCCCCTCCCCACATGCCCCTCTCTCACTGGGGCCTGCAGGAACACCCTGCCCCTGCCCCTCTGTCCCTCTGCCCTCCCTGCCCCTCTGTCACTCTGCCCTCCCTGCCCACACCCTCGTCCTCCCCCCGTGGTCTTAACTGCACTAGAGTCATCTCCGGTTCTAAACCCCAGCACACTCTAAATCATAGTTTGTGTGTGTTTTTTTCGGTGAAATACGGATGCTTTTGAAACCACTCTCCCCTCTAAAGGCCTCCTCCTTCCTTGTTAACTCTGGGCTCAGCCGTTTCATAAATAATGCAGCTCCTTCTCTCATCTCAGTTACAAATGTGGACTCTTTCTCTGTGTTTTGGATCAGACCGGCCTCTTCCGGGTTGCTTCCTTGTTTCTCAAGTCTGGCCAGCAGCGACCCCTACCCTGCCACTGGGATGGAGGGGTGGCACTGATTCTCTTGAAGTCACCCTTATCTTGGGGCTCAGTCACTTTGTTACAAACGCATTACTTCCCCTCCCTCTTGCTTTTGCCCAAAGCAGCTCAACAATCTCCTTGCGCCTGTGGGTCTGCATGGGAGGCCCTTTTGCGCATGCAGTTCCCGAGGAGCAGCCCTTCCACAGGATCTCTGCACACGCCATGTTATCAGCCCCAAGGGACAAACGCATTCACCGTCAGTATCCACATCTCCATGGTTCTGAGCCCCTGCCTACTTTAGGAGAAATTCTGAAGCTCATACTGTCCAAATATTTACCAATCCAACAGCAGTCAGAACTGAGGGCTGCTCCCCAGCTAGCAAAGCTCCAAGTCCATAAGGCTAGGTCCTGCCCCCTCTCCATCTCTGTCCCTGTCCCCCAGCTAGTGGTCTTGGTGAGGCTGGGCCTGCCTGGGCCAGAGCCTGGGTGCTTCCCACCCTTCCTGTGGATGCTCCCCTGGGCCTCACTTGGGCAGTGAAAAGCATTCTTAGTTCATCAACCGAGCACGGGGCTCAGGCTCTGTCCCCTGCTCGTAAGGGAGGCCGTCCGGGAGTCCAGCCTGTGTCCTTGGAATTACTAACCCTGTGCTGTTCCTGGGTCCTTGGTGAGGGAGCATCCCACCTGGGCTGGTTTCATCTGCTGATATCAGCAGCGAGGCCCCTCCCCTGGGAAGAGGTTGGCCTGAGGGAGGCCAGAGGCTAAAGCCCCCACTGAGTTCACAGCTCCTGAGACCAGACCAGAGGACCGGCGCTCAAGAAATCAGCCTTGAGAGATGAGGACCTTTCAGTGCCCTGACTTGCAGTGCTCCTGGCCGCAGAGGGTGACAGGCATGAGATGGTGAGAGGTGACAGCGTGCTGGCAGCCCTCGCAGCCCTCGCTCGTGGCGCCTCCTGGGCCTCGGCGCCCACTCTGGCCACACTTGAGGAGCCCTTCAGCCCGCCACTGCACTGTGGGAGCCCCTTCCTGGGCTGGCCGAGGCCGGAGCCGGCTCCCTCAGCTTGCGGGGAGGTGTGGACGGAGAGGCGCGGGCGGGAACTGGGGCTGCGCGAGGCGCTTGTGGGCCAGGTAGAGTGCCGGGTGGGTGTGGGCTTGGCGGCCCCTCCGGCCCCGGGCAGTGAGGGGCTTAGCACCTGGGCCAGCAGCTGCTGTGCTGGATTTCTCGCCGGGCCTTAGCTGCCTACCTGCGGGGCAGGGCTCGAGACCCACAGCCCACCATGCCTGAGCTTCCTCCACCCGGCATGGGCTCCTGGGCAGCCCAAGCCTCCCTGACGAGTGCCGCCCCCTGCTCCACGGCGCCCCGTCCCATCGGCCGCCCAAGGGCTGGGGAGTGCAGGCGCACGGGCAGGACTGGCAGGCAGCTCCACCTGCGCCACACTGGGGGACCCACTGGGTGAAGCCAGCGGTGCTCCTGAGTCTAGTGGGGACTTGGAGAACCTTTATGTCTAGCTAAGGGATTGTAAATACACCAATCTAGCTCAACGTTTGTAAACACACCAATCAGCACTCTGTGTCTAGCTCAGGGTTTGTGAATGCACCAGTCGGCACTCTGTATCTAGTTAATCTGGTGGGGAGTTGGAGAATCTTTATGTCTAGCTAAGGGATTGTGAATGCACCAATAGGCACTCTGTATCTAGCTCGAGGTTTGTAAATGCACCAATCAGCACTCTGTGTCTAGCTCAGGGTTTGTAAATACACCAATTGACACTCTGTATCTAGCTAATCTACTGGGGAGGTGGAGAACTTTTGTGTCTAGCTCAGGGATTGTAAACGCACTAATCAGCACCCTGTCAAAACAGACCAATCAGCTCTCTGTAAAACAGACCAATTGGCTCTCCGTAAAATGGACCAATCAGCAGGATGTGGGTGGGGCCAGATAAAAGAATAAATGCAGACTGCCCAAGCTAGCAGGGGCAACCAACTCAGGCCCTCTTGCACACTGTGGAAGCTTTGTTCTTTTACTCTTTGCAATAAATCTTGCTGCTGCTCACTCTTTGGGTCCACATTGCCTTTATGAGCTGTAACACTCACTGCGAAGGTCTGCAGCTTCACTTCTGAAGCCAGCGAGACCACGAACTCACCGGGAGGAACGAACAACTCCAGACGTGCCACCTTAAGAGCTCTAACACTCACCTCCAAGGTCTGCAGCTTCACTCCTGAAGCCAGCGACACCATGAACCCACCAGAAGGAAGAAACTCCGAGCACATCAGAACATCAGAAGGAGCAAACTCCGGACACGCCCCCTTTAAAAATTGTAACACTCACCGCGAGGGTCCGTGGCTTCATTCTTGAAGTCAGTGAGACCAAGAACCCACCAATTCCGGACCCAATGGGACGGCCAGGGTCTGCAGAGGAGGGATGCTCTTGGGCACCGTGGTGTCCCTGATGGGCTGACGGCAGCTGAGGGGCCAGCATAGCAGCTTCTTGGCTCCTGAGGAGGAGGTGGGGGTATCTTTCCACTGGGGCACGTGGGCCTGACCTAGCAGTGCTGTCTCCCCAGGTGCAGCCAAGAACCCAGGTGATTGCAATTGCTCTGGGGAAGCTAATAATCTGATGTTGCAAACATCATTAAAATCTACCCTGCCTTAGGGCCGGGCGCGGTGGCTCACGCCTGTAATCCCAGCACTTTGGGAGGCCGAGGTGGGCAGATCACGAGGTCAGGAGATCAAGACCATCCTGGCTAACACGGCAAAACCCCATCTCTACTAAAAATACAAAAAATTACCCAGGCGTGGTGGGGGGTGCCTGTAGTCCCAGCTACTCGGCAGGCTGAGACGGGAGAACGGTATGAACCCGGGAGGCGGAGCTTGCAGTGAGCCGAGATCGCGCCACTGCACTCCAGCCTGGGCGACACAGCTAGACTCTGTCTCACCAAATAAAAAAAAATCAACCCTGCCTTTAGATATATTTTATTGTTGAATTCAAAAAAATATTTATTTCCCAGTTCTCTTGCACCTTGGATGCAGGCTGCGGGACGCTGGATCCACCCCATGCTCCCAGAGATGGGGAGCACACAGCCTCAGCTACAGGCCCCGGGAGGTGCCTGCCGAGTGCTGCGGCGATACCAGGTCCCAGCAGGCCTCTGAGGATGAGGGCCCACTGAGCGCAGGAAGGGCACTGCACCGGGCCACACAAGCACAGTGAAGGCAAAATGACATCAGGGGCATGGAGGCCTGCGGTGGTCATAGCTGGGGTCCAGCATAGGGTGGTCAGCCTTGTCGAAAAGGGATGCTGTGGCAGGGTCATTCCTGGGCTCATGGCCTCCCAACCCAGCCCTCCCATGATCTGTCTGTTCTCCTCCAACTTTGTCTTTGAGCTCAAAGCTTGTGTCCTCCCTTCTAAATACTGCTTAGAATATGGACTGGCCTGGCCTCAGGACCGCCCCGTGAATGGGCTTCCCTGGCAGGCCTGACCTTCCAGGAGCTGCCCACCTTGGCCTTCCCATCCCTCCTCAGTCCTGGAGGATCCGCGGCTCAGAGGAGAGTCTTGTAGTGAAGCCAAAGTCAGGAGGGGGACAAGGCAGAGCAATGGAAGACGAGGTTGGGAAGACAAGTAGGGTTACAGAGGGGGCTCGGGAAGTCATGCCAAGGGCATCATCCTTTTCCTTGGAGTTGCTGAAGACATGCCCAAGGTCATTGACTGGGGACTGGGTCAGCTCTGAGTTTCCAAAAGATAGCTGGGGGCCAAGGCCATTGGGCATGAGGACTGAAAACTCAGGACCCACTTTCCCAGCACGGAGGCTGCCTTCCAGCTCCCCTCCTGCCCCAACCAAAGGCTGACAGCCACCACAGCCCCGTGCTGAGCCCTGAGAGCTCCTCCAGGCTCCACCATCTCTTTCCCTTCCCCGTGGCTTGTCCTCCTCTACCTCCCTTTCTGTCTGTCCTGCTGGAGACCTCACACCTGCAGCATCCCATCCCCAAATCCCTCCATATTCCCCTCAATGGAACCCTCCTCCTGGCTTTATATTTGTCTGTTCATCTTCTTGCTGGCTTCTCCTGGGGACTCTCTGTCTCCCTTGTGCCCCTGGGATCTCTTTTGATCAGCTGGTTTGGAAGTGGAAATGACCCACACCACTCACCCCCTTCCTTGTATCTCTGGAGGAGGCTGCCTGTTGAATGCACATTGTCTCGATTGCTGTCTCTCTGGGCTGCCTTAGCTACATTTGCTAATTCTGGCATTAAGTGTTAGTTTAAAATTTAGCGCCAGTATTATGAAGGCCCACAGATAAATGCCATGTCTTTTAACATAGCCTGTGTATGGACTGAATATTTGTGTCTCCTCCAGATCTACATGTTGAAATCCTAACTCCCAGTGTGATGGGATTAGGAGGTGGGACTTTGGGAGGTGATTAGGTCATGAGGGTGAAGCCCTCTTAAATGGGATTCACGCCCTTATAAAAGGGACCCTAGAGACCTCTCTTGTCCTCTTGTCCTCATGTGAAGACAGAGGAAAGGTGGCCATCTGCAATCCAGAAGAGGTCCTGCATCGGAACTCAGCCAGGCTGGTGCCTTGATCTCCAATTTCTAGTTTACAGGCCTATGAGAAAGAAAATCTTGCTGTTTATAAGACACCTGGTCTTATGGTACCTTGTTATAGCAGCCCAAACTAAGACATCGTGTCAGTAGTAAAGGTGATATTTTGGGTTCTATCTCTCTTACTACTTATTTCTCACTTGCTTCAGATGATGGGTGGGGAAGAAGGGTGCTATTTGTTGAGCCCCCCGAAAGACCTCCTAATAGAGGGTCTCCACTTCTCCGGAGAGATTGCCACCCATTTCCTCACTTACTTGTTGCCTCCTTTGATACCTTGTCGTTCTATAGGTCTTTTCGCCTGTTGGTGTTTTGAAATGTAGAGGGGAGGACTTTCACTTCCGAGAGAGTAGAAGACAGCATCATGCAATGCAACGCTGCAACAAATAGAGAAAAGACAAACACATCAGGAACACATTGTGAAGAACTTAGGGAGCTGTGGATGCAATGAAGACTAGATAAACTGAGATATGAGAGATAAAGCGATAAAGAGGCAGAGACCCACCAGGCATTCAGTAAGACATCTAGGAGAAACTCGGCTGAGGAACAAGAATAGTGAACCATGAATGAGTCAAACTAACGAAACCTGCAGTCCACCCAGCTCAGTTCCTCATGGGTTGAGGTGACCGGCCCTCTCCCACCAACTGGACAGAGGAAAGGGTGAACCTTCTTTGACATCCTCCAGGGTTCTTTCACACACCATCCAGCATACATTAAAAATTTAAGGCCAGGCGCAGTGGCTCATGCCTATAATCCCAGCACTTTGGGAGGTAGAGGCAGGCGGATCTCTTGAGGTTAGTAGTTCGAGACCAGCCTGGCCAACATGGTGAAACCCTGTCTCTACTGAAAATACAAGGCTAGCTGGGTGTGGTGGTGCACACCTGAAGTCCCAGCTACTTGGGAGGCTGAGGTACGAGAATCACTTAAACCCAGAAGGCAGAGGTTGCCGTGAGCCAAGATCATGCCACTGCACTCCAGCCTGGGCGACAGAGCTCTGTCTCCAAAAAAAAAAAAAAAAGAAAAAAAAAGAAAAAAAAAATTAAGACATATGAAGAGGCAGGAAAACATGACCAATTTTTTTAAATCCAAACTACAGAAGTGGTCAAGGACTTTAGAGTTAGTAGGTAAGGACTTTAAAATAACTATAAAAAATATGTTAAATGAAATAGAGGAAAAGATGACCAAATGGATAAAAGATAGAGAATTTAACAGAATATTAGACTCTATAGAATAATTAATTGAACATTCTAGAATTTTTAAATATAGTATCAAATCAAGGACTCTGGGGTGAATTTAACAGCAGCGGGACATAACAAAAGATGGCATGAGTGAACTCAAAAACCAATAGGAAATTTTCAGACTGAAGCACAGAGAGAAGAGCATGAAAAGAGCAGAAGAGAGTATGGAAGACGCATGGGGAACCTTGAGGTGTCTAATGTAGTTGGGGGCCTAGAGAAGAGAGGAGAGAATGACATAGAAGCAGTATTTGAAGAGAAAGTGGCTGAGAATTTTCCAAAACCAATAGAAAGCATCAGCTGAGTTGGTGTTCATTTAAGAAACCCAGCAAACCCCAAGCAGGATCAATACAAAGAAAACCACTCTTCGGCACATCGTGGTCAAACTGCCAAAAACCATTTATTAGAAAAAGGCAGATGCCCTGCAAAAGAGCAACTATAAGGTGTATAGCTGGCTTTTCAACTCATGGTGAGCAGAATAATGATCCTTAAAGATGTCCAGATCCTAATCCCCAGAACCTGTGAATATGTTACCCCACATGGCAAAAGGGACATTGTAGATAGGATTAAGGTAAAGACCTTTGCATAGGGTAAGCATCCTGGACTGTCCAGGTGGGATCCACGTAATCACTAGGGTCCTTATGAGAGGGAGGCAGGAGGGTCAGAGTCAGAGAAGGAGATATGAGGATGGAGGCAGAGGTCAGGTTGATGCCATGGCTGGGGAAGATGCCATGAGCCAGAGAATGAGGGCAGCCTCCAGGAGCTGGAAAAGGCAGGACACAGATTCTTCCCAGAACCCCCAGAAGGCACACAGCCCTGAGGACACCTTGATGTCTTTTTTTTGTTTGGAGTCTTGCTGTGTTGCCCAGGTTGGAGTGCAGTGGCATGATTTCGGCTCACTGAAACTTCTGCTTCCTGGGTTCAAGCGATTCTCCTGCCTCAGCCTCCTGAACAGCTGGGATGACAGGTGTGCACCACCATGTCCGGCTAATTTTTGTATTTTTAGTAGAGATGGGGTTTCGCCATGTCGATCAGGTTGGTCTCGAACTCCTAACCTCAAGTGATCCACCCACCTCAGCCTCCCAAAGTGCTGGGATTACAGGCGTGAGTCACCGTGCCCAGCCCCATTTCAGATTTCTGACCTCCAGAACAGTAGGAAAATAAATGTGTGTGTTTTTAAGCTTCTAGGTTTGTGGTCATTGGCTACAGCAGCAGAAGGGAGTAAATACACAATAGAAGGTAGCAGGTGCCTTGCTGAGGTGCTATAAGTACATAAATGAATAGATTTGCTGCCACTTTGCCCACCAGACCCCTTACCCCTCTCTGTATTCTTTTTGTTGCCTCCAAGTACCTATTTATTTATTTATGTATTTATTTATTTAATTTCAATAGGCTTTTGGGGAACAGGTGGTGTTTGGTCACATGAGTAAGTTCTTCAGTGGTGATTTCTGAGATTTTGGTGCACCCATCACCTGAGCAGTGTACACTGTACCTAATGTGTAGCCTTTTATCCTTCACTCCCTCCCACCCTTTCACCCGAGTCCCCAGTGTCCACTGTGCCATTCTTATACCTTTGCATCCTCATAGCTTAGCTCCCACTTATGAGTGAGAACATGCAATGTTTGGTTTTCCAGTCCTGAGTTACTTCACTTAGGATAATGGTCTCCAATTCCATCCAGGTTGCTGTGAAGGCCATTATTTCATTCCTTTTTTATGGCTGTCTCTACTCCAATCTCTTGACAAATCCAGCACTTCTAATGCATGGTTGTTGAAAATAGGAGATAATACTTAAGACTAATTAATTATTTTTCTTTTTTTCATGCTTCCTTGTCAGTGACCTTCCCCCAGTTTTGCTAGGGGAGGATTGAGATTATTATAGCTGGATTACAAACAGAAAGTGACAACATTCCTTCTTGACATCCCGGATAAGCTCCTGAAACCCATTTCAGAAACAAGAGTGAGTCTTTCAATCCTAAGAGCCAAGTACTTGAGAGAAAGAAGCCTTGTAAATTCCAGAAGCATTCTTTCACATATCAGGCACCAAAGCCGAAAAGACTGGACATGAGCTTTGTTTTTTTGTAGTAAAATACACATAATGTAAAATGTATCATTTCAACCTTTTTTTTTTTGACTCTTGCTCACTGCAACCTCCTCCTCCCTGGTTCAAGCAATTCTCCTGGCTCAGCTTCCCAAGTAGCTGGGATTACAGGCGCCCGCCACCACGCCCGGGTAATTTTTTGTATTTTTAGTAGAGATGGGATTTCACTGTGTTAGCCAGGTTGGTCTTGAACTACTGACCTCAGGCGGTCCGTCCACCTCGGCCTCCCAAAGTGCTGGGATTACAGGCATGAGCAACCGCCCCCATTTTTTTTTTAATTAAAAAAAAAATTTTTAAAAATTATTTTTTATTTTTATTTTATTTATTTATTTATTTTTTAAAGACAGGGTCTCACTATGTTTCTCCCAGAGACACTGAACTCCACTGGCGTCTAATGACTATTCACAGGTCTGATCATAGCTCACTGCAGCCTCCGACTCCACGCCTCAAGAGATCCTCCCACTTCAGCCACCTGGGTAGCCCAGACGACAGGCGCAAGCCATTTTGTAAGTGTACAATTCAAGGGCATTACATATATTCACATTGTTGTGCAACCATCACCACCATCCGTCTCTAGAACTTCATCTCCCAAACTGAAACTGTGTCCCCACTCAGCACTCACTCCCCTTTTCCCTCTCCCCTGCCCCTGGCCCCTGCCATTCATTCCCGTTTCTGCTGCTGTGAATTAGACTATTTCATGTTCTGCAGAAGAGTGGAGAGTTTTGCTTTTCAGCTCTAGAATGGGAAAGGAGCAGGATAGAATATGTGGGCAATTTCCTGCCACACAGGAATGCAGTACATCCCATTTTCCTGGGCTGGACGAAGAGCATGAAGAGAGAGGGTGGAGTAAAAGAATTGAGGCCTGAGTGAGCGCCCTCCTCTGTCAGCGGAGGAGGAAGGATGGGGACCCCAGCAGGTTAGGGGATCCCAGAATGGAGGGTGCTTACTTCCTGCCAGCCAGAGGGCCCAGCCCCCTCCTAAGATTGTACATGGAGCTCCCAAGCTCTCACATGCCTCCTGGGAAGACTGAGCGCTTCCCAGAGACTGAATTCACCCCCGGAATGGACTAAACGGCAAACTCAATGTGACTGCGTTCTCCAGGATGGACGAGGTTTGTATTTTTCCACTACTGAATAGAAATGGGGCTCTCCAACAGATGGAGTTCAATGGTAGAAAATAAAGTTAACATTTCTGAGCATCTGAATATTAATTATAAATTTTATACCTGCTACAAATACCCTGGCCCAAGAGATTCCTTCCTGTCCCCTGCAGGGTTCAAGGCATCCCTTGGCTTCCTAAGCTGTTTGGCTCTGAGCTGGGTGGGGCCCGCACGCAGGAGCAGCAGCTCCGTGTAGAAAGCTGTTTCGGATTTCTCCCCTGGGCAGGGTGCCACACGCACATGTTGCAGTCCCTGCCGACAGCCATGCCCAGCGCCCTGGCAAGCCACCCGCCTCCCAGGCTGCTTAGACCACTGGGTAACGCCGCCTCCTCCCGCCCCCACCTCCTTCCTCCCCCGACTCCACCTCTCTCCTGCTCCAGGAAAAATATTTGGACGTTGCACGTCCCTCCTGTCACGAAACACACAAAGAGGACAGAGGGCGAAGGCGGGGTCCGTGGGAGCCCGGGCGACCTCAAGGCAGTTCACTCGCGCAGCCAGCCCTTGGAGACGTGGGCTGCGTGTCTGCTGCCAGCCTGGGGAAACTGGCCCACGGAGCGCGGCCCAAGGGGCTGACTGGGTGGTGCCAGGGATTTGCACGCTCGGGGAATTTGCGGGATTCACATCTGTTTCTCCAACATTTCTCTCGCCTCTGCCAGACGTGAGCTCCTTGAAGGCAGGACCAGGCTTGGTTATTTTGAGTCTCTCCATCTCATCGGTCCTTGCTGGACAGATCCCTTTTTCATGGAGTGTCTCTGCCGTCACCCCTCACTCCACCCCAGCCCTCGGTAGTCCCATAGAAGCTGTGGGCTCCCGCAGTTCAGGCCTGGGGCAGTGCTGGATTCAAAATATTAATAGCACAATTCAGCAATCGGAAATGGATTCCACTCTTCACTCGCATTTCCCCTAAAGACCTTAGACGTGGCACCCGTCATAGTCTCTGCAAAACTTCTCTTCTCTTCTCCTTCTCTTCCCTGCCATCCTTGAAATGGCAAGGACAAAAACTGCACCTCTCCTCCCAGCACTTCCTTCCTCCCTTGTCTTCCGCCTCTGCCCCCGCTCCACCTTTTATCTTGCTTGTTGACTTAACTGCTTCCTCTCACCTCAGGGTCCCAGCCTTCCCCTCCATTCCTGCTCAGAAGTGGCTTTGGAGCCTATAGAACATGCTCCAAGGTCTTTGGGGCGCTGGTAGATCTACACTCACACCCTCTCACCCTGGCAAGACCTGCAAAGCAGAAGCTGGCACAGCTGGAGGAACAAGAGGCTGAATCGGAAGAACTCATTCAGCTGAATTTTGAGAGCGGATGGCCTTTTCCTGTAAAATACAGAGGAGACAGTGCATGCAGTTCAAACGCAGGCTGGGCTCAGTCTCTCTAGGGTGGGGAGATTTGTTCCTGTCCCCAAAACACCGCTTTCTTTTCAAGACCCTTGTGCCCCTCTGGCTGCCTGCTTAATGTACCACCCACACTGCATAGACCCCACCCTAGGAATGTCCCCACCAACAATCTCAGCTGTGGCCTCAGGGCCACCATGGACACTCTGAGTCCCCAGGGATGCAGGCAGCCCCTAGAGGCCGTGGGATGTTCCCAGGATGAGGGGTGGTCAGACACAAGAGTCTTTCATGAAGGTCAGAAGGCTCCAAGTGCTCTGTGTGCAGGTCAGTCGCCTGTACTCAGAAGGCAGGAAGAAGCTGCCCCGTGAGCTGAGGAGGGCAGGAAGGGATGCCATTTGCCTTTCAGGCTTCGTGCCTCCCTGCTGGAGGCTTTTTTGTGTTTTGGGGTCCATTTAAAAAATCCTCACGCCATTAAAGTATGTCATTAGGAAAGCCCTGGGCCCTTCTTACGAGGCTTTGAGTATGAATGTCAGCCAACATCTCTACTTTAGTTAGCTTCATCTTTTAACTCTTTGAAAAGTGAGGACAAAGAATAAATATTCATTCCATTTCTTTTTTCTTTTTCTTTTCTTTCTTTTCTTTTTTTTTTTTTTTTGAGACAGATTCTCACTGTGTCACCTAGGCTGGAGTGCGGTGGCGCTATCTTGTCTCACTGCAACCTCTGCCTCCTGGGCTTAAGCAGTTCTCCTGCCTCAGCCTCCCCAGTAGCTGAGACTACAGGTGCCTGTCACCACACCTGGCTAATTTTTTTTTTATTTTTTTATTTTGTTTTTATTTTTAGTAGAGACGGGGTTTCACCATTTTGGCCAGGTTGGTCTCAAACCCCTGACCTCAAATGATCCACCAGCCTCGGCCTCCCAAAGTGCTGGGATTACAAGCGTAAGCCACCACACCCAGCCTCTTTCCCTTCTTTTTTTTTTTTTTTTTTTTTTTTTTTGAGACGGAATCTTGCTCTGTCGCCAGGCTGGAGTGCAGTGGCGTGATCTTGGCTCACTGCAACTTCTGCCTTCCAGGTTCGAGCGATCCTCCTGCCTCAGCCTCCCGAGTAGCTGGGACTGCAGGTGCCTGCCACCACATCTGGCTATTTTTTTTTTGTATTTTTAGTAGAGACAGAGTTTCACCATGTTGGCCAGGTTTGTCTCAAACCCCTGACCTCAAATGATCCACCAGCCTTGGCCTCCCAAAGTGCAGGGATTACAAGCATGAGCCACTGCGCCCGGCCTCTTTCCATTTCTTGAGTTCAAATCTATACCCTTGTGTGTGTGCCCCAGTGCTGCAGCTACGGAAATCCACTTCCAAGGCCTAGGGTGGACCACAGAGACCCTCCCTCACCCAGCAAGGACCCCCCAGGTAGCTGGGCTCATCTGTGCCCTTAGAGACACTGTGTGGCCCGTGAGGCAGGAATTATGGTGCCATTCTAGACAGACACTTGAGTGTTTATGGAAACGTCAAGCAATGAGAGCTAAGCTTATTTTAGTGATTCTTGTGTGCCAGGCACTGTTCTAATTAATTTAATCTTCACAGCTCTTATTTCTTGAGGTAAATACTGCTATTATCCCCCATTACAAATGAGAAAGTTAGGGCCCCATGAGGATGAGGGACTTGTCCAACGTCACATGACTCATACGTGGCAGAGGTGAGGCTGGAACTCGGGCCATCTTCAGAGTCTACTTTTGTGTGTGCTCAGCTGGCCTCAGCTGAGAGGCAGGTATGGAAGCCAATCCAAAATGCCTGCAGGGACCCCCGGACTAGACAGCCCTCAGCCTTCATGGGGCCGGGGGGCAGTGGGCAGCTGCTCTTGAACAACAGGCAATTGTTACCTTGCAGGAAAGCAGGCTCAGTGTGTCAGACACTCCTGCTTTTCAAGAGAAGCTGGAAGTTCAGGACCAGCCTGGCCAACATGGTGAAACTCCATCTCTACTAAAAATACAAAAATTAGCGGGGCGTGGTGGCGCATGCCTGTAATCCCAGCTACTTGGGAGGCTGAGGCAGGAGAATCGCTTGAGCCTGGGAGGCAGAAGTTGCAGTGAGCTGAGATTGTGCCACAGTACTCCAGCTTGGGTGACAGAGCAAGACCCTGACAAAAAAAAAGAGCAGCTGGAAATCTGGATATTTATGTGAAATTCTTAGTATAAAAATCGGGTTGGGCACAATGGCTCATGCCTGTAATTCCAGCACTTTGGGAGGCTGAGGCTGGTGGATCATGAGGTCAGGAAATCGAGACCATCCTGGCTAATATGGTGAAACCCAGTCTCTACTAAAAATACAAAAAAATTACCCAGGTGTGGTGGTGCACACCTGTAATCCCAGCTACTCGGGAGGCTGAGGTAGGAGAGTCACTTGAACCAGGGTGGAGGTTGCAGTAAGCCGAGATCACTCACTGCACTCCAGCCTGGGTGACAGAGAGAGACTCTGTCTCAAAAAAAAAAAAAAAGAACCAAACAAAACAAACAAGCAAACAAAAAAAACTTTTTCAAAACCTTATGTAAGGAAGACAAAAAACAAAACAGTCTACATCCAGCTCATGGGTTGCTGGCCTATGGCCTCTGGCTCAGGCTAAGGAAGGCAGATTGGTTTAATCTCCCATCAGCTCTATCCCATTAATAGTGGCTACCTGGAGACCAATGTGGAGAGGGATTCTGAGTATAAGTCTGGCCTCAATGAGAAAGAGTGCTGCAATCCATTGGTCATGTCTGCCACAGGCACAGCCTGGAAGAATGACAGCATCTATATCTTGAGCTCTCCTGACTGGTTATATACTATACAGAATGAACTAGCATTCAGTCCCCATTCCTCCAGAATCTTATTGGTTAAATCCCCCCACCTTACCCCAGCCCACTCCAACCCAGAGCACCGGTAGAGTCAATAAGGTTTCCGCGTCCAATACTTCCTAGGTACTAAGAGATCAGAAACCCTCACACGAATCTTGTGAGAAAAGTGTGGCCGCATGCATTTGATTTTGTTTCAGCTCCTCTCCAGTCAGGAACTAGAAGTCCCTCTTGCCATAAGAAAGCCAATCAACCTATCCAGGCATATTGCGATCTCATTGAGACTTCACTGGTGCTTGGTGAAGGGACATGATACAATGCACATTATTTTTACTTGGAAAATCTCTTCTTCAAATCGCCTTCTTTATCATCCCACTGTGGGGCTTCTATCTCTGACATGCGTACCCCATCTTGCTATGGTTTGAATGCTTGTCCTCTCCAAACTCATGTGGTATTTAATTGCCATTGTGATGGTATTGGGAGGTAGGGCCTTTAAGAGATATTTAGGTCATGAGGGCTCCACCTTCATGAATGGACTAATGCCATTATTATGGAAGTGGGTTTTTTATAAAGAGTGGGTTTTTCCCCTCTTATGCTCTCTCTTGTGCTCTCTCTCTGCCCTTGTGCCATGTTAAGATGCAGCAGGAAGGTCCTTCCCAGATGCCAGCTCCTCAATCTTAGACTTCCCAGCCCCCAGAGCTGTGGGTCAGTAAATTTCCGTTCACTGTACATTACCCAGTCTGTGATATTCTGCTATAACAGCACAAAATAGACAAAGACATGTCTTTTTCAGGATCTGACCCTACTGTTCTTACCCCATGAAGGTTTCCTTTTGGAAATTTCCAATCCCTGTCCCTCCCTGAAGCAGCCATCTTCTGTGGATTTAGTGCACCCTTTAGAGTCCTTCTTTATCCTAATCTGCTTAAAAACATATTTTCCCTGATAAAGTAAGTCTCCCCTTGAGAGAAGTCCCCATACCAACCACTAACAGGAAATGGAGCTCCCAGTACATCGTGACTTATATAAAGCCATTCAGAGTCAACCCTCGAGCATCTCAGATGTGTGACCCAGAGGTGTGACATTTATATCATGTGTGACTTATATGATACTGTGTGTGACACATTTATGACAGATTGTGATCTGTGGGTGGCCTCACCCACAGACTGATTTTTTATTTTTTATTGCATCTACATTTGCTTATAGTTAATTTCGCCTGGTTTAGGACTTAATCTGCTCTCCAATTTTCCTTCTTTCTGAAATTGGCTTTCTCAGCCAAATGATGAGGTGCCTGAGAGCAGATCCTTTTCCCCTTACTTCATTCACTCATTTGACTAATATCATTTGAGCTCTTGCTGTGGGCCCGACACTGTTCTAGAACCCAAGGATACAGCGCTGACCGGAACAGCTTCTATTGTCTTGGAGCTTACATTTCTTTTTTGAATTGTATGGCAGTCCATGACTGTCAACATTCTGGTCCTGAGGATTCTTGTGGTTTTGCTGGGCACAGTCACACCCTGGGAGCTTGCAGTGGCTCCATCCATTTGGCTTCGGCTTCTCCTGGTGGGGGCTTCTTTTCTAGCTATGTTGACACGTGCCCTAGAAAAAGACCACTCTCCCCAGGTTTAGGCATTGCCATTTGATCCTGGGCAAGGCACTTGAACTTCCTAAGCCCCTTTCCCAACCCGTAGAAGACAAGTAATTCTACACAGCAGGGCTGTTGTGAATTGTAAGTGGTTAAAGTACACTGGCACCATGCAAATGTCCCTCATGTTTGCAGCACAATCATATGCAGAGATGCATATTCAGAATCCAGCTCCCACCCCTCCCAGCATGTCCTTGTTGCTCTGATTCTTCCAGAGATCTCCTTTCCCTGGGAAAGGAAAGAACCAGCAGAATACAAATACCAAAGAATCCAGTTCTTGACTTGGGAGTTTCAAAATGGGCTTTAAAAATGTATAGAAGAAAAAGTAATCTTGTGAATCAAGACTTTTGGCTATGCAAGAGGGAAGCTTTTTGAAAGAGAAATGGTTTACTGAGTTTCAAAGAGAAACTAAAAACTCTTAAAAAATTGGAGCATAAAGTTTATTTCCCAAAGAGTGTAAAGGAAAGAGGACAGGAGAAGAAGAAAAAGGAGGAGGAGGAGAGGAATTATCATTAATTGAGCTCCTCTAATGTGCTGGGCATTTTACATAACTCACCTCATTCAATACTTAAAACAACTCTGTGAATTGGGTATCATTATCACCATTTCACAGATGAGGCAATCAAGGCTTACTGAGGTTACATAACTTGCACCAGGTCATAGGGAAGTTTGAAAGCACATCCGTATTGAGATCCAGCGCTGGCCCTGTCATCCACTAACTGCCAGACCCCGGGTGAGTTGCCTGACCATGCTAGGATTTGCTTTCTCTGCCTATAAAAGAGGAATAAAAATAGTACCTATCTCAAAAAGAAAAAAAAAGTTCATAAATTATTTGACCTTCTTCCAACCAAGAGGTGGGATCTCTGTCCCTCCCCCTTGAATCCGGGCTGACCTTAGTGACTTACTTATAACCAAATAGAATGGAGCTCAACTTCTAAGGCTGCTCAGAAAAGGCCATGTGGTTTCTGCTGGTTCTCTTGGAACAGTTGCCTTTGGAGCCCTGAGTGACACATAAGTTAAATTGTGTTATCCCCCCCAGTTTTTATGTCTAAGAATGTGAAATTATTTGGACATAGGATCTTCACAGACGTAATCAAGTTAAGATGAGGTCATTAAGGTGGGCCCTACTCCAATATGACTTATTGGATTATGAATTTCCCCCTTATAAAAGGGGGAAATTTGAGCAGAGAGACCCACATAGAAGGAAGATGATGTGCAGACACGGGGAGAAGATGGCTATCTACAAGCCAAGGAGGAAGGCCTGGAGCAGATTCCTCCCTGACAGCCTCAGAAGGAACCCACCCTGCTGACACCTTGATCTCGATTTCCAGCCTCCAGAACTGTAAGGTGATAACTTTCTGTTGTTCTAAGCCACCCGGTTTGTGGTACTTTCCTATGGCACCCCTAGAAAATGAATATAATTGTTACACAAGAAGTCTGACTACCCTGAGGCCCATGAGGAAGCCCAGACCACATGGGGAGGACACTTCTACGTATTCTGGTGACAGCTCCAGCTGTGGTCCCAGCTGACAGCCAGCATCAACCACCAGACACGTGGGCAAAAATGTCTCCAGATTGTTCCAGCCCCCAGCCGTCAAGTCACATCCCCCAACTCTTGTTTTCAAGTGTCCCCAGATGAAGCCCTGGACACCATGAAGCAAGTAGATGCTGTTGTACCTTGTCCGAATTCCCGAAGCACAGCATCTGTGAATACAATAAATGGCGGCGTTATGCCAACAAGTTTGGGACTTTATGCAGCAACACTAACAGGAGTAGCCTCACGCCTAATGAGGGCCCCAGCCAGGTTCTGAGCCAGGGCTGTGGCCGTGGACTGCAGGCCTTTGCTCTGCTCTCTCATGCAAGCTCAGCAGCATTGTTTTCTCAGAGGGTGCCCAGGTAGGAAGATCTTTGCTGAGTCTTGTCTCCAGGGAAGCACGGCTGGCCCACGTGGGCTTAGACTCTGGTTCACCTGTGGTTAACCTCCTTTCAGGAAGCCATCTCCCCAGCTTCGTTCTCCAAGCTTGGAGAGCGGGCCAGGCTCCTGAAGGCAGCCATCAAGTGTGACCTCATCGAAGTATGGCTTGAACCTGTTCTCAGGGTCATTTGGCTGATGAGTTTGTGCAACATTAGGGCTGTCGGGAGGCAGAATATGAGCTGGATGTCTGACCACCTGGGTTTAAATTTTGGCTGTGCAACACTAGCTGTGTGGCCTTGGGAAGTTATAATAACCTCCCTGAGCCTGTTTCTTCAACTGCAAAATGGGGACATAATAGCACCCACCTCATAGGGGTTCTAGTGAAGCTCAGACAAGCCATTTTCTTGTGAAGCATGGAGCAGGGGCCTGCCTAGCACAGGGTCAGTCCACAGCCCATGTTAGCTACCGTTGCTAGTCATCAATATCAACTGTTTACTTGTAGGGATTTGTTTGTTCTCTCCAATGCAGACTATTTTAGTGCCTGGAAGCATCCTTGCAAAGGAGAAAAGTAGCTTAAAATAAACCCAAGAATGTTGAGTTCTTTCAAAAGTTAATTTACAAAAAAAAAAGATTCCAGACAAATCTAAGGTAGCATTGTTATTAACGGGTTTTATTGTTCCAAACAACCTTGAAAAACTAACTCTGGAGCTCCAAAGGGTAGCAATTAGGCCTCTGGTGAGAGTCCTCAAATTATTTAAAGCCTTGCCAAGGGACTCATGGCTTCACTTCCTTCCCCATTTTGTGGTCGCCGTGTCTGCCTGCATCCCCCACCAGGGCCCAGGCGGGAGCGTGAGGAGGACCGCGTGGTCTCCCCGCTGCTGCAGGAAACGCTGCCTGCTGTCTGAAGACTCCCAGAAAGAGAAGGCTGAGAGGGTGACTCAAAGTGAACCATCTCCTCCCCCAACCCACGTCCCCCACCCTGCACGCTGCACTGTGACAAGACCCCTCTTCTGAGCCCAAGACTGAATCACGGCTCAGGGCCCTGGGATGCTCACACGCCCCTTTCCCCAGCGCTGGCCAAGAGATCCAACTGCACGGTGGCTTCATGGGTCTGAGCTAATTCCCTCCTGAGCTGCAGCTTACCCCACGGCAGCACTTTGTCAGAAACAGTCTCTGGGCTTGCTGCTGGCAGGCTGCTTGCTGGCTGTTAAGTCTTCATCCTGCTCTATGCGGGGCAAGGCTTGTCCAAATATTTGGCTTGATCCTGCTTTCTGATTCATCATGTGCAGGAACCTCTGTAATTTCATCTACTGCGTGACTCAGACAAGAGCTGAACACAAGTGCCGTGCACCGGAGCCCCGGAACCTGCACAGAGGCCAGGCCTGCAGCTTCCCGGGCAAGCCTCCTGGGCTTGGGGAGAGATGCTGGCACTCTCAGGATCAGCTAGCCTGAGATTAAATCTCTTTTGTCTGAGATGATTAATAGAGCCCCAAACACGCCTCGACACAGGGTGTGAGGTGCACTTTGTACCTTTTCCAAGATTTTTTTTTCTTTTTTAGTGCTAAATCCATTTGCATCTCATAAATTATACTGGCTCCAAAATGAAGTGTTCCTGACAGCCGCAGGCAGGGTGTGGGTTCCATTGAAACGCTTTTCCCTGTCGTCCCCTCTCTCACTCTGAGACCCTAGAAGATATCCTGCTGATCTTCTACAGGAGGAGGGGAGGCAGTGAGTGACCTAGATTTCAAATCAGAAAGACAGGTAGAGCCAGCTCACCTGTCTTCAAAAGGCTGCCCATGCACTGGGTTCTGGGGTTTTGGAAGGAGCCAGAAGGAAGATGTTCCCCGGGCTCCTACCCAAATGCTCCCGCTTATAGGTAATGTGGTCCTTTTCTCCTTCAGCAGGTTTTTCAGCTTAAGAAAGGCCACAGGTTGGGCCTGTGGGGCCCGCGAACCCCCTCGGTGCCCCTAGGTAATGCTATCTGTGGGGGGGGGGGGGGGCAGGGGAAGTAGAGAGTGATTGACAGTAGAGGTGAGGCACTCCTTGTGGAGGTGGTGGGGCAAGGGAAGGGGACCTCCGGACAGGGGGTGGGAAGCGGGGATGGCAGTTCAGATACCAAGGGCTCCAGGAGTCAGAGGCAAGGCAAGGGGACCTCTGGACAGGGGGTCTGAACCCTCCTTCCACCACTCTCCAGCTCTGTGGCTTTGGACAAGTGACTCACCCTCTCTGAGCCTCTGTTTCTTCATGCACTCATTCATTTCCTGGGTATCGCGTCTGTGCCAGGGCTAGGCCACCCCATTGGCGCTTAGGTTCTAGACATTCACAGTCAACACAGCGCTGTGCCTCTAGAGCACGTCCAGAGGTGGGTGAAAACCAAGCAGAGGACAGAGTTTGGTGCAGGCCAGAACCACACGGCCGTCAGTGAGCTAGGCCAGGGCTGGGCAGATGAGGGGTCCAGCACAGAAGACTGAAGAGGTGCAGCCAGGGAGGCAGGAGGGACCCAGGGAGGGTGACAATAAAGGGGAGAATGCACACCCCACACAGTGGGAGCTCAGGACATGTCGCTGCTGCTGTTATTATTTTATGGCTGTCAGTGGGCGTGGCAGTATGCTTGGGGCGCGGATGCTGAAGGGAAGGGAAAAGCTGGAGGAGGGTGGCTTCGCAGCCAGGGTCAACGGCACAGCCAGATGGCTGCCATCATTTCCCACCACTCCAGTCGCCCTCCTGCCTCCAAGTCACAGGCAGGCTTCACTTCGCACCATGCCCCGAAGGTCAGCAGGCTGGGGTTTCACAAGTGGGCGTTCCAGGTCCGGGGCCCGCACAGGGAGCACTCCGCCCATGGTCAGGCCTCCAAGTTCCCATCCAGGACCAGCTGCCGGAGCTCTGGCCCATCCCAGGGGGCCCCAGCTGCTGTCAGGCTGGAGTGGGTCAGAGTGTGGGGGTGAGAGAGGCAGCCCCGCCGGGGACAGGGGCAGCTGTCCTTGCCCTAAGGATCTGAGTCACACTCGGGCCACGGAGCCACGGCCAGGGGCACTCCAGGCCCTGCAGGGAGGGCGTGCAGAAGGTGTGGTGTGTATAGTCACACATGTATATGTCAATGTAGTGTATGCGTATACTGTACGTATATGAGACTCTTTTATCGGTATATTCACAGGTTTATCGAATTTCCATATCCTAGATAGTGGCTATCGTTTATCAGCTTTTTCTAAGCAGGGAGAAACAAGACTCAGAGAAGTCCAAAGAAACTAAGCCGAGAAGCAGACAGCAGAACAAAAGTTCAAGCCCCACGTTCTGCGCCTTCAGGCAACGGCCACGAAACTAGAGGTCACAGCCGCGGAATGGCTTGAGCCCCAGCTCTCATCACAGATTTCGTTATGTTCCATTGGTAGAAACAAAGGGAAGGTTTTGTGTCTCCTGTTTTTAAGGTTGAGAGAGAGCCACTAGAAGGGGACAGAGCTTAAACAAGGCCCCCTCCGGCCTTTCTCCTGCGTAGGCAATGCTGGCCCAGTGGCCCCATCCACTGGGTGTCCCTGTGCCCTGGGCTCCTGGAGGAACCCTGCTGACCAGAGGAGCTCCCCGAAAAGCCCACACTCAGCACTTTTCACCCCCTTCCCTTCCCCTTTCACTTCCTGACACTATTTGGGGCTGTGTCTGCCTCCTCCAAGGGCACAGCTTTCCTCATTCATCTGGGCGTCCCAGGGTGCCAGGCACGATGGCCTGCGATGGGGGCTCACTCTGGTCGCTCACCTTTGTATCCACAGGGAAATGGGGAAGCTCTGCAAACCTGGGCCAGGGCACAGCTTGGACAATCTGTCACCAGTGTGCAGAGTCAGCTGAGAAACACAATCCTGCCCAGGCTTTCTGTGGCTGCGGCCAAGAGGGTAGGGCTGCTGGGCTGAAGGCCGTCAAGTGACTGGGCAAAAAAAGCCAGCCTCAGCCTGCATGGCCGCAGCAGTCCATCCTGCAACAGAATAATTCCTCTTAGTGGGAACAGGCCTCCCACGCTTATCACAAAGCACGGGCTGCCTTTCCAATGAGGCTGGAGGAGCTTTACAAAAAGAAAAGGAAGTCGCCCTTACCTCTTGGGGAAGTTTAAAGACACCTGAAGAATGAAATCTTGGATTTTACTTTCCTGAAAGGCTGAGGCTAGGCATAATTCTCTGCCTTTGTTCCCCTCCTTTGTCTTGGTTAAATGTTCCTGGCCATAATGTACCTGTGGTTTTATTGTCGTCCTTTTTGGGAACAAGCAGGATATAAATCAGTCAGTGAAATTTTAGAATGTAGCTCTTTGGTCTAGCATCTAAGTAGATAAAGAAGAAACGGGCACTTAATAAGTGCCTCTGGAGGCTTGTGATTTGCATGGGGCTCCCAATGAAAGGTAAAGTCTTTGCTTAGAGGTTACACACACCGAGCGCAGGGTGGTCCTCAGGCCTCTGGTCACAGCATGCACAGTGCTGGTGCCTCGATCTGCAAACCTGGTGCTCGCAGCCGCTGGGGACCATCTGCCCCAAGGCCACCCCAGGACTTATCAGAAAGGAGAAGAGTTGGCCGGGCGCGGTGGCCTGGGGATCACACCTGTCATCCCAGCACTTTGGGAGGCCGAGGCCGGTGGATCACGAGGTCAGGAGTTCAAGACCAGCCTGGCCAAGATGGTGAAACCCCGTCGCTACTAAAAACACAAAAATTAGCTGGGTGTGGTGGTGGGTGCCTGTAATCCCAGCTGCTCAGAAGGCTGAGGCAGAGAATTTCTTGAACCTGGGAGGCGGAGGTTGCAGTGAGCTGAGATCACGCCACTGCACTCCAGCCTGGGCGACAGAGAGAGACTCTGTCTCAAAAACAAAAAAAAAAGAAAAAAAAAAAGAAAAAGAAAGGGGAAGAGTCAAGTTTCCTGCTCCTTGCTGCAGCCGGCTTGATCAGTGCTCTAGAAAAGGGGGGTGGGTGTCTCCAAACAGCCCCTACCCCAACTTCTTGCCACTGTTGGCTTCCCCGGGTCTTTTCTCAGTGCCAGGCAGGGGTCTGACAACAACAAGGAGTCAAGGCCTTGGAAGGGTCCCCCCAGGCAAAAGCTGATTTGCCTGTCCCCGCATGGGGCACAGGGTGCTTGGAAGTGGTTGGGCCTTTGCAGGGGGGTGACTGCAAAAAGAAAGTGAGACGTGTTGCCGCCACAGTGGAGGGCTTGCCAGAGCCAGCATCAGAGTTGGTGGGTTCCCTGATGTATGGAAAAGATCCAGGGAAAAGTTGTAAAATACTGGGCAAAGGATTATATGGAATGCTTTAAACACCTGAGCCAGGTTGTGGAGGGAAATAAGTGTTATGACAAGCCACACATCTGCAATCCCTGCCCTTTATCTGGGAGGGCAGGCGTGATGAAAACCTTGAAGTGAAGTCAAGGTCAACATGCCGTCCTGAGTCATTAGCCATACACAGATTAGTAGGTTAATACAGAACAGTCTCCACAGATGAATTACACCCAGAAGCCCTGTCCTTGGTGTTGACACTGAAAGTTTCAGTTATCACAGGGAGAGCGATGTCTGCTTACTTTTGATAGGGCTTAATTATTATGATAAATGCCTTTGGAATTTAACCCTTTCATTCCACCTAGTATTATGGCCTGTATGTCTGTGTTCCTCCGAAACTCATACATTGAAACCTTAACCCCCAGTGGGACGGTATTAGGAGGTAGGCCTTTTGGGAGGTGACTGGGTTTAGGCAAGGTCTTGAGGGTGGTGATACCATGATGAGAGTAGTGTCCTTAGTAGAGAAAGACACTAGAAGTCTCTCTTCACCTGTGAGGATACAGTGAGAAGGCAGCTATCTATAAACCAGGAAGCTGGACCTCATCAGATCCTGGATCTGCTGGTGCCTCCAGAACTGGGAGAAATATATGTTTGTCATTTAAGCCACCCAGACTGCAATATCTTGCTATAGCATCTCTAACTGACTGAGATACCTTATTAGAGTTCTCCAAAGAAACAGACCGAATAGGAGATAGAGAGATGATAGATAGATAGATGATAGATAGATAGATAGATAGATAGATAGATAGATAGATGATAGATAGATAGCAGGTGGATAGACAGAAAAATAGCTACATAGCTAGCTAGACAGACAGATAGATAGACAGATAGGTAGATAGATAGATAGATAGATAGATAGATAGATAGATAGATAGATACATAGATAGATAGATAGATAGATTTATTATGGAAATTGACTCACGAGATTATGAAGGACAAGAAGTTCCACAATCTGCCATCTGCAAGCTGAAGACCCAGGAAAGCTGGTGGTGGAATTCAGTCCAAGTCCAAAGGCCTGGGAATGAGGGCATAGGGAGGACACTGGTTTAAGTCCTGATATCCAAAAGCCCAAGAACTGAGAGCCCCAATTTCCAAGGAGAAGATAGATGTCCCAGGTTAAAGAGACAGAAAATTTACCCTTCCTTCACCTTTCTATTCTAAGCAGATCCTCAATAGATTAGATAATGCCCTTCTACATTGGGGAGGGTGGATCTTCTTCACTCTGTCAACTGATCCAAATGCTCCTCTCTCCCAGAAACACCCTCACAGATGCACCCAGAAATAATGCTCTACCAAGTATTTGGGCATCCCTTATCTCAGGCAAGTTGACACACAAAATTACCCATCATAGACACTTAATGTGAGAATGAGGATCTTAACTTCAACTGCATACAAGAGAGTTGGCCTTTTCTCTCCCCAGCTTCTCTGGGATCCTTGGGAAGGATATTTGAGGAGTAAAATTCTACTGTTTCAAAAAGATACACATCCCTGTCGTTTGGGGTTGTTAGGACACTTTAGGTCAAAAGTTGCAGAAGCCCACTTCAAACGAGCTCATGGAATTTGTTGGGGGGAAACTGGGCGCTCTTTTGGAACCAAGATGGAATTGAACCATTGGACCACAAGAGAGGTGAGAACCAGGCCTAGAAGTTGCCAGAAATGCAGGAAGCTACTTCCTATCTGTCCCTTGCAAAAGCCACATGTGTTCCTCCCTCTGCTTCTCTCCACCAACCCATCTTCTGTGTTGCCCTATGCATGTCATGTGGTGGGTGGAAGGTGGTCATAACACAGCTTCTGAGTTTACATCTCCTCCCTGTATAGAATCGAGCACTGATTGGTCCAGTCTGGGTTAGGTGTCCAGCCTTAATCCAGACATCTGGGATTAGGAGGACAGGGTTGTAATACACAGACACAGACACCAGAAGCCCTCCTCTATATGTAGGTGGGTGGAGGGGGCCAGCACTAAGAGAATAGTCATTGTGAGCAGGGTGGCACTCCAAAAGGAGACTTGTCCTGCTCCTGAGATCAAAACGGTGCACAGTGAAGGAAACAATCAAAACAGTGAAGAGATAATCCATGGAATGGGAGAAAAATATTTTCAAATCATACATCTGATTAGGTTAACATCCAAAATATATGAGAAACTCAAACAACTAAATAGTGAGAAAACATATAGCCTGACATTAAAATGTGCAACAGATTTGAACAGATATTTCTCAAAAGAAGACAAACAAATGGCCAACAGGTATATGAAGAGGTTCTCAACATCACTAATCATCAGGAAAATGCAAATCAAAACCACAATGAGCTGTCACCTCACAACTGTTAGAGTGGCTATTATCAAAAAGACGAGAGGGCCAGGTGCGGTTGCTCATGCCTATAATCGCAGCACTTTGGGAGGCCAAGGCAGGCAGATCACTTGAGGTCAGGAGTTCAAGACCAGCCTGGCCAACATGGTGAAACCCCATCTCTACTAAAAATACAAAAATTAGCCGGGAGTAGTAGCGGGCGCCTGTAGTCCCAACTACTTGGGAGGCTGAGGCAGGAGAATCACTTGAACTCAGGAGGCGGAGTTTGCAGTGAGCCGAGATCACCCCACTGCACTCCAGCCTGGGAGACAGAGTGAAACTTCGTCTCAAAAAAAAAAAAAAAGATGAGAGATAATTACACATGTTGGCAAGAATTTGGGGAAAGGGGAACCCTTGCATATTGTTGGTGGGAATATAAATTAGTACAGCCATTATGGAAAACAGTATGGAGTTTTCTCAAAAAATTAAAACTGGAACTACCCTGTGACCCAGAAATTCCACTACTGGGTATATATCCAAAGGAAATGGAATCAGTATGTTGAAGTGAGATCTGCACTCCCATGTTCATTGCAGTGTTATTCACACTGGCCAAAATATGGAATCAACATAAGTGCCCATCAGTGCATGAATGGATATAGAAAATATGGCATATATATGAAATACTATTCAGCCTTAAAAAAGGAAATCTTGTTGTTTATGACAACATGGATGAACCCAGAGGATATTATATTAAGTGAAATAAACCAGGCACAGAAAGACACATACCGCATGATCTTACTTATTACTTGTGGTATCTAAAAAGCTCAAACTCATAGGAGTAGGAATAGAATGGTCATAACCAAGGGTTGGGGGGCAGGGGGATTAGAAAGATATTGGTCAGAGGACCCAACATTTCAGTTAGATAGAAGGAATACATTCAAGATCAATTGTACATCATGATGAATGACTATAGTTAATAATAATGTATACTCGAAAATTGCTAAGAGTAGATTTTAAGTGTTGTCATCCCCCAAAAATGGTGTTTGTGAAGTAACGAATATGTTAAATAGTTTTATTTAGCTACTCCACAATGTATACATATATCAAAACGTGTTGTACACCATCAATATATACTTTTTTGTCAATTAAAAAAATGAATTAAAAAGTGGTGCTCTCAGAGTTTCCTGATGCCACAAATAGCCGGATAGAATCCTAGGAGGTAGAAGACCTGGATCCCACCTCCACCCTCTCAGGCTCTCTCTTTTTCTCTTTATTATACCCTGGCTTAGTAAAGGCTCTGGTAGGAGTCATCTTCAGCCTTATCAATTTGCCAAGCAGCAGGATTTTGGGTGCTGAGATCACCTTCTTTCTTCTGGAACCCTCCTTCCAATGAGGGTCAGTGTGATGTGGTGGAAAATGCAGAATTCAATATCAGACACACCTGGAGTTCTACACACCCTCCGCCACTTGCTAACATCGGATCTTTCTACATTCTGATTTTCTGGTCTATCAAATGGAGATGGTAAGTAACATCTATCCCTCAGGGCTGTGTGAGAACATGTGATCCTCAGTTCAGCGCTTGGGACATAGAAGATGCTCAACATACCCCAGCGCCCTTAGGTCTCCGTGCCAACACACAAAATCCCCCAAGGGCAATAACGTTGCTCTTCCTGCCTCTTCCTCGAGAGGGCAACTTTTAACCAATGTCCTAATGGAAATTAGTGCCATCCACAAGTAGACTTAGGCACCACCTAAGTGCTCGGGTACTTGGGGGAACTGGGTGTCATAAACATTTAAGTAGGACCAGGCATTTATATTCAGGCAGGACATCTTGACCCAGCGCCTCAGAGAGCAGAACCCATAGAACATTTCCTTGAAATCATCATCAGAGACAGATTCTGGGAAGTTGGGCCATGGGAACTCTTTTTGCTTTTGCTTCTTTTCTAGAGGTGGGGTCTTGCTCTGTTGCCCAGGCTAGAGTGCAGTGGCATGATTATAGCTCACTATAACCTCAAACTCCTGGGTTCAAGCTATCCTCCCATCTTGGCCTCCCAAAGTGCTGGGACTGCAGGCAGGAGCCATCAGGCCCAGCCTAATTTTTGAATTATGCTCCTTGAGTGAGTCAGCATTCATAGATGATTCAATTATAGCGGAAATCAGACCACATAGAGAGAATGAAGAAAAAAGCCCACAAGGCCCAGGAGAACTTCTAATATACCTGCTCAGAATGGTGAGGACAGAGAACCAAGGGGACTCCTCCCTGTCTCCAACACCACAGCCCACCCAGCACCAAGGCCCTCTGGCTATGAGCTGCAGACAAGGGCTGCAGGGAAGGGAAGCCTGAAGACACCAGCTCAGGGCTCTGCAGCTGCTGGGGGGATTCCAGCCGCTCTACCATGTTTGTAGACATGTGCTGTCTACGGTACTCCTCCTCTCAAGAGTCAAAGTCCCAGGGCAGAAAGTAAAGATGGTGGAGCCTGGGGTGTGGGCAGGGCTGCTTGGCTGGGAGTCCCTCCAAGATGTCCCCAGAGAAAGTCAAGGCCCTGTGATCAGAGAGGGGGACATGGCTCAGCAAAGGTGCCCCACACCAAGTCCTGCTCATTCTGCCCACAAAATATTTCTCAGATACATTGCAAATCCATTTACCAAGCTATTTCTCCAATCCATTCCTGCCGCACGATTCCCAGGCTGCTGCCTTATCACGCGGTGCCTGAGCTGGGGGGCAGCAGCCCTCCCACTTTTCTCTGCCTTTTCCCCTTCCCCTCACTTGGCTGCCAGAACTCCCTTCCAGAAAAACACACCCGTCTTGTGACTCTCTCCAGGGCTCACAACAGCCTGCAGAACAAGGGACACTCAGTCCGGGACCCCCGCTGGCAGCCTGGCTTCGCCCCATGCTTCCGGCCAGGCCTGCTGGTTTCAGCCCCGGGCGACCCTCTGCCCCCACACCTTTGTCCACGCTAATCCTTTCTCCTAGAAAACCACATCTTCCCACTCTACCCAGCGCAGTCGTACCCATCCTTGTTCAGAGCCGAAGTCAAATGTGGCTTCTCTGGGGCTCCCCAAAGGCCTCCAGCCAAGCTGGGGCTCCCTGAGCTGTGATTCCAGGATCACACTGCACCCTGGTGATTGCCTGCGATCTGCCTCCTGCCTGGGAAGTGAGAACCCAGGAAGACAGGAAAGGTGGCCATCCAGTGCCCACTGCACAGCCTGTTAAGTAGCTGGGCATCTCCCCAAATCCAGACTCCCTGGCCCTGTCTGCCCCTCTGCCCTGCTGAGGTCCCGGCACTGTCTGCACCAGGAGGCGGGGAAGACCCCAGCAGGTACCATTTCCTGTCCTCTGCATCCGCTCTGGTCTTATTTGTCCCAGGTTCTTCCTCTCTGGAGCGCTCCTTATCTGCAGGCCCTCGAGTGCACAGCGGCAGCAGGCCTGGAGGAGGCCCACGCAACTGGTTTCCTGCTCCCACCCCTCTGATCTGAGTCAGAAGCTCTGGGTTTGGAGCCAAGCTCTGAACCTCTTCCCCACTCAGTGACCTTGACCATTGTTTTCATCACTGCTAAGCCTCGGTTGCTTAATCGGTAAAATGAAGTGGGTTTTGTTGTTGTTTGTTTGTTTAGCACAAGTTCGTTGTTAAAAGTAGAAGTGTGCCTCCCAACTAATTCCCTTACCCCGAGAAACCAATGTGAAGCGCTCAGTGTGCCTGCCCAAATGTTTTTCTACATGAGTTTACAGACATTCTTAAAATTGGTCTTGTTTTGTGGACAAAGAATGACATCTATATACTCTTCTATGTCTTGCTGTTTTTACTCAACTCTGATTCCTTGCCCTTCAGGTTGGCTTCTCTTCTTCTTTGTCACACTTGCTTGTCTTGCAGAGTATGAATGACCCAGAGTTTATTTTGTTGGGCTCCTAACTGCAGACATTTACAGTGTTTTTCTTAAAGATGTTTTTTATTAAATTACATATTTGATTTTGTGATAATTGTAGATTCACATGCAGTTGTAAGAAATAATACAGAGAAATACCATGTACCCTTTACCCAGTTTCCCCCAGTGGTAACACCACTCAAAACTATAGTACAGTATCATAACCCGGATACAGTGATCCATCCCTACAGGAATCCTTTCTGTTGCCATTTTTATTATTTATTTTATTTTATTTTTTTAGAGACAGGGTCTTGCTATGCCCAGGCTGGTCTCAAACTCCTAGGTGGCCTCAAATGATCCTCCCACCTTGGCCTCCCAAAGCACTGGGATTACAGGCATGAGCACCTGTTGCCTTTTTTAGCCACACCCATGTTCCTCACATCCTCACTACCGATTTCCTGCACCTGGTCTTTTACTCCGGGCAATCACTAATCTGTTCTCCATTTCTATAATGTTGTCATTTCAAGAATGTTATGTAAATGGAAACATATAGAATGTAACCTTAAAGAATTGGTTTTTGTCACTTAGCATAATTCCCTGCAGATTCATCCAGGTTGTTGCACATATCAGAGTTTGTTCCTTTTTACTACTGAGTAGTATTCCTCAGAAGGGATGTACCACAGTTTGTTTAATCATTCACTCTTGAATGACATCTGGGTTGTTTACAGTTTGGGGATATTACCAATAAAGCTGCTATAAACATTTGTGTACAGGTTTTTATGGGAGTATAAATTTCATCTCACTAGGATAAATGTCTGGGAGTACAGATGCTTGGCCATATGGCAGTTGCATGTTAGTTTCCTAAGAAGCTACCAAACTGCACCCCAGAGCAGCTGAGCCATTTTACATTCCCACCAGCAATCTATGAGTGATCCAGTTTCTCCACTAACATTTGGTGTTGTCCCTGTTTTGTATTTCAGCCATTCTGATGGATACATATTGATATTTCGTTGTGTTTTAATTTGTTTTTCCCTAATGCCTAATGATGCTGGACATCTTTGGTGAAGTGTCTGTTTATGCCATTTTCTAATTGGCTTTTTTGGGTTTGTTTTTGGTTTTTTTCCTATTAAGTTTTGAGAGTTCTTTATATATTCTAGATACCAGTCCTTTGCCGGGTATGTGTTTTGCAAATATTTTCTCATAGTCTGTGGCTTGTCTTTCCATCCCTTTAACAGGGTCTTTTCTAGAACAAAATTTGAAATTTTGATGAAGTCCTATCTATCAGTTTTTTTCATTATGGATTGTGCCATTGGTGTCAAGTTTAGCAATTCTTGGCTTAACCATAAAGCCCAAAGATTTCCTCCAACTTTTTTCTAAAAGATTTATAGTTTTATATTTTACATTTAAGTCCATGTTCCATTTTGAATTAGGTGTGAGGCTGAGGTTGAAGTTCACTTTTTGCCTATAGATGTCCAATTGTTATAGCACCGTCCATTGAAAAAGCTATACTTAACCCATTGAATTGATTGTGCACCTTTGTCAAAAATCTGTTGGTCATTTTTCTGTGGGTCTATTTCTGGGTTCTCCGTTCTTTCTATTGATCTGTGTGTCGATCCCTCTGCCAGTACTGCAGTCTTGATTACTAGAGCTAGATAATATGTCTTGAAATTGGTGGACTAATTTCACTTTGCTCTTCTTTTTTGAATTTTTTTTAGCTATTTTAGTAATTTGTGTTTTTATATAAATTTTAGCATAATTTTGTCAACATCTTCAAAAAACTCTTGGTGGAGTTTTGATAGAAATTGTGTTAAACTTGTATATAAAATTGGAGATAATTGATATCTCTACTATGTTGAGTCTTCCAGTCTACAGAGTCCATCTCTTCATTTGTTAGATCTTTGATTTCTTTCAATAGTTTTGTAATTGTTAGCATATGGTTCTTATGTCTTGTTAAATTTGCATGTATTTTGCTTTTTAAAAAACAATTATAAATTGTATGCTAAGTCTCCCAATCATTGTTAGTATGTAGGAGTACAATTGATTTTTGTATAGTTATCTTAGATCCTGCAACCATGTCCTGCAACCTTGTTGAATGCACTTTTTAGTTCTAGTAAGTTTTTTGTTTTGCATAGATTCCTTGGGGTTTTCTATGTAGAAAGTGATGTCATTTGCAAATAGGAACACTTGTTTTTTTCCTCTCCAATATGTATGCCTTTTATTTCCTTTCCTTGTCTTATTGCAGTGGCTAGAACTTCCAGTACTATGCTAAATAGACTAATGATAGTGGACATCCTTGCTTTGTCCCCAGTTTTAAAGGAAAATCATTCAGTCTTTTGTGATTAAATATAATGTTAGCTGCAGGTTTTCTGTAGATGCTTTTTATCAAGCTGAGGAAGTTTCCATTTATTCTAAATTTGCTGAGAGTTTTTATCATAAATTGGTGTTGTATTTTGTCAAATTTTTTTTCTGAGTCCATTTATACTATCATGTAATTATTATTCTTTAGCCTGATGATATGGTAGATTATATTGATTGATATTTAAATGACAAACAATTGTTGCACAGCTGGAATAAATCCTGTCCAGTTTTGATGCATAATTAATTCTTTTTCTATATTGCTGAACTCTGTGTGCTCATTTTTTGTTAAGAATTTTTGCATCTATACTCATACATGATATTGGTCTGTAGTTTTCGTTTTTACAACTATCTTTGTCTGCTTTCAGGGTCAGAATAAGACTAGCTTTATAAAACGAATTGGGAGCTATTGCCTCCTTTTCTATTTCCTGGAAGAGATTGTCTAGAATTGATGTTAATTCTTCTTTAAATACAATTTAGTATTGAAATCATCTAGGCCTGGAGATTTCTTTTTGGAGAATTTTTAAATTATAAGTTTGTTTTTCTTTGTAGTTACAGGGCTATTAAAATTATCTGTTTCACAGCAGGTGAGTTGTAGTAATTTATGCTTTTCAAGAAATTGGTCCATTTCATTCAAGTTGTCTAATTTATGTCTGTAGAGCTCTTCATGGTATTCCTTTATTACCCTTTTGATAACTGTAGGGTCTGTAGTGATATTTTCTGTTTTGTTCTTGATAATGTTAGTTTGTCTTCTCTCTTTTTTCTTTGTCAATCTTGCTAGAAATTTGTCCATCTTATTGATCTTTACATTTCATAGAATTTTCTTTTTTGTTTTCCTGTTTTTAATGCCACTGGTTTATGCTCTTACCTTAGTTATTTCCTTTCGTCCACTTGCTTTGGGTTTAATTATATATTCTTTCCATATGCTTTAGCTATATCCCACAAATTTTGACATATTTTCATTTTAATTTACTTCAATATATTTTTTATTTTCGTTGGGACTCCTTCTTTGATTCATGGATTATTTAGAAGTGTGTGTGTGTTATATTTTCAAACATTTGGAGGTTTTTCTGTATCTTTCTGTTATTGATTACTGGTTTGATTTTGCTCTGGTCAAAGTACACACTCTACATGAATTCCGTTTTTTTAAACTTTTTTGTTAAGATTTATTTTATGGCCCAGGATATAATCTATCTTGATATATGTTTCACAGGCTATTATAAAAAATGTGTGTTCTGCTACTGTGGAATCACATGCTTCATAAATGTCAATGAGCTCCTGTTGGTTGATATTGTTGTTCCTTTTATCCTTGCTGAGTTTCTGTCTAGTTGTTCTATAAATTGTTGAGAAAGTAATATTCAAGCCCCAACTATAATTATGGATTAGTCTATTTCTCCATTCAGTTCTATGAGTTTTTGCTTCATGTTTTTTGTAGCTCTGTTGTTAGGTACATACATGTTTCTGATTGTTAAATCTTCTTGGTTGATTGATTCTTTTGTCATTATGTAATGCTTCTCTCTGTCTCTGGTAATTTTCTTTGTTCTGAAGTGTTCTTCATCTAATATTTATATAGCCTCCGGCTTTCTTTTCTAAGTAAACTTTTTATTTTAGGATAGACTTAGAGTTATGGAAATATTGTGAAGAGTTTCCCTATGACTCATGCCCAGTTTTCCTCATGAACACCTTACATTAGTATGATACACTTGTCACAAGTAATGTGCCCATATTGATCCATTATTAATAACTAAGGTCTATACTTTATTCAGATTTCCTTAGTTTTCACCTAATGTCCTTCTTCTGCCCAGGATTCCATTCAGGTTACTACATTACATTCAGTCATCATTGTCTCCTTAGGATTCTCTTGGATGGGACAGTTTCTTAGACTTTCCTTTTTTTCGATGACCTTTGGAGGAGTACTGGCAAGATATTTTATAAAATGTCCCTTGATTGGGATTTGTCTGATGTTTTTTCTCATAATTAGAATGGGGTTATGGGTTTTGGGGAGGAAGACCACAAACACAAAGCGCCCTTCTTATCACATCGTATTAACAACATATACCATCAACATGATTTGTCACTGGTAATGTTAACCTTGGTCATCTGGATGAGAGAGTGCTTGTCAGTTTTCTCTACCAAAAATTTACTCTTCACCCTACCCCTACCTCCAACTCCCCACCCCCTGCCTTCTTACTGTACTTTTTGGAAAGAAATTCATTAGGCACAGTCCATACTTAAGGAATGAGGAGTTATGTGCTATCTCCTTGAAGGGAGAATATTTGTCTATTTTTTCCATTTATCTATGTATTGAATAATTTATTTATGACAATATGGACTCAGATATTTATTTTAGGTTATGATCTAACACTACTTTATTTGTTGTTTAAATTGTCCCAGTCTTTGACTCTGGGAGCTCTTTGGGTTGGCTTCTGCGTTCCTTTGATAGACTCCCATCATCATGTTTTGTGGATTTTGGCTTAGTTTTGAGGACTTTCTTGCTTTCTGACATTAAAAGATGATCCAGGATCATCTCAGATAGTCTGTGCCCCAGATGTAGTGCCAGCCATTTCCCCAGAGAACTCTGATTTCTTTTGTTGAAGAAAGATGTTACAAATCAAGATCTGGGCACCAGGTGTGCTCCTGGGGTGACATTGCTTCTTGGCTCTCTCAGCAGAGAGAGCAGAAAACTCTATGTGTGTGTACTAACCTGTGTATACATACATATCTATAAATATTTCAATAGGTATCCGTCTGTATCTATGTTAGTCTAGACATGAGTTTATATCCATATTTCCAGCTCTAATCAATCACCCCACCCCGTTATAGCCTTCTCCTGTTGCTTGTCTCTAAATTCCTATTCCAATAGTGAGAAACTTGACTTCAAAATTCACCATTTACTTAAGTTTTCAAAACTATATATATATATATATGTACAGTTGTCTTCTTTTTTTTTTTTTTTTTTTGAGACAGAGTCTTGCTCTGTCGCCCAGGCTGGAGTGCAGTGGTGCAATCTTGGCTCACTGCAAGCTCCGCCTCCCGGGTTCACTGCTTATACAACCCTGCACAAGCCCTCTTGCCCATCCCTTTCACAGTTCCCTTGGCTCAGCCTCTCCCTTCTCACAGGAACTGCAGCAAAGTGGGTGTGGAACAGCCACTACCACGTCCATTGAATGACAGGAAGGGAGAGGCTCTGACCTTGGGCCTTGAGGGGTGACAGTTCTTCCTTCCACATCTGTTCTCATGGGGCCTGGAGGTGCATGGATGAGGTTGGTCCATGCCACCATGGCTCTCAGGCTGCCACCATGGCTCTCAGGCCACCACTAAGACCAGAGTGAAATGATGTGAATATCCCACACTACAGATGCTCCTTCCCCTCATAGACTCCCCCCAGCCCCCCAACCCTAATTCTATCCCTCTACTGAGATGAGGCCCAGCTTTTGTCAGAAGCGCCAGGGACTATGGGCTGTAGAACTTGAGGCTTCTGTCCATGCCTGTTGGGGCAGTGAATTTCTTCTTGTGATGCCTGAAGGCCACTAACTCCATCCATGTTTCTGCAAAAGACATAATCTTGTTCTTTTTTATGGGTGCATAGTATTCCCTCATGTATATGTACCACATTTTTTTTTATCCAGGAACCACTGATGGGCACTTAAATTGACTCCATATCTTTGCTATATAGGCTCTTGTAAAGAATGTGTGTTCTGGCCGGGTGCGGTGGCTCACGCCTGTAATCCCAGCACTTTGGGAGGCCGAGGTGGGCGGATCACGAGGTCAGGAGATCGAGACCACGGTGAAACCCCATCTCTACTAAAAATACAAAAAATTAGCCGGGCGCAGTGGCGGGCGCCTGTAGTCCCAGCTACTCGGGAGGCTGAGGCAGGAGAAGGGCGTGAACCCGGGAGGCGGAGCTTGCAGTGAGCCGAGATTGCACCACTGCACTCCAGCCTGGGTGACAGAGCGAGACTCCGTCTCAAAAAAAAAAAAAAAAAAAAAAAGAATGTGTGTTCTGCTACTGTGATTCCATGTTTTATATATATATCATGGCAAAACATAGCATATATATATGCCAGAATTGAAAAGTTTAAAAGTCAAAAAATAACAGATGTTGGTAAGGTTGCAGATAAAAGGGAACACTTATACACTACTGCTGGGAATGCAAATTAGTTCAGCCATTGTGGAAAGCAGTGTGGTGATTCCTCAAAGAATGAAAAGCAGAATTACCATCAGACCCAGCAATCCCATTATTGGGTATACACCCAGAGGAAAATAAATCGTTCTACCATGAAGACACATGCATGCATATGTTCACTGCGGCACTATTCCAACAGTAAAGACATGGAATCAAGCTAAATGCCCATCAACAGTAGACTGGATAAAGAAAATGTGGTACATATACTCCAGGGAATACTATGCAGCCATAAAAAAACAAGATTATGTCCTTTGCAGCAACATGGATGGAACTGGAGTCCATTATCCTAAATGAACTAATACAGGAACAGAAAACCAAATACTGCATGTTCTCACTTACAGTTAGGAGCTAAACAATGAGTACACACGGACACAAAGAAGAGAACAACAGACACCAGGGCCTACTTCAGGGTGAAAGGTAGGAGGAGGAGGATCAAAAAGCTGATACTATTCTTATTACCTGGGTGAAAAAATAATCCGTACTCCAAACCTCTGTGACACACAATTTACCTATGAACAAACTGCGCATGTACCCCTGAACTTAAAATAAAGGTTAAAAAATAATAAAATAAAAATTATGTATTTAGAACTTTTACATTAAGGTAATTATTGACCTATTAGGACTTAAGTCTGCCATTTTATTTTTTGTTTTCTGTTTGTTCTCTCTGTTTTTCATTTCTCTATTTCCTTTTTCCTGTATTCCTGTGGTTACTGGGACTTTTTTTTTGGATTCCATTTTGATTTATTGATAGTGTTTTGGAGTGTCTCTCTTTGTGTGGCATTTTAACTGGTTGCTCTAGGTATTACATTATATCTATATAACTTTTTTTTTTTCAGACAGAGTCTCACTTTGTTGCCCAGACTGGAGTGCAGTGGTGAGATCTCAGCTCACTGCAACTTCCACCTCCTGGGTTCAAGCAATTCTCCTGCCTCAGCCTCCCAAGTAGCTGCAATAACAGGCCCCCCCACCACCACACCCAGCCAATTTTTGTATTTTTAGTAGAGACGGGGTTTCACCATGTTGGCCAGGCTGGTCTCAAACTCCTGGCCTCAAGTGATCCAACTGCCTCGGCCTCCCAAAGTGCTGGGATTACAGGCATGAGCCACCACATCCGGCCCATTATATCTATATAACTTATAACAGTCTACTGGTGTTGACATTTTACCAGTGCAAGTGAAGTGTAGAAGCACACCTCCCTTTATATTCCTCTACCCTTTCTTATTTATAATATGTCTTAAATATTTCCTCTATATACATTTAGAAACTCATCAAACAGTGCTATAATTTTTGCTTCAATCATGAGACAATTCAGAAATCTCCAGAGGAGAAGGAAAATGTATTTGTCTATATTTTTGCCCTTTCCATTGTTCCTTCTTGTTCCTAATGCTCCAAGATGCCTTCTTTTATCATTGTCTTTCTGTTTAGAGAACTTCCATTCTTTTAGGTCTCTGGTGACAAATTATCTTAGTTTCCCTTCATCTGTGATGTCTTGATTTCCTCTTTCATTCCTGAAGGATATTTTCATGGCATATAGAATTCTGGGCTGAGATTTCTTTTCTTTTCTTTTCTTTCTTTCTTTTTTTTTTTTTTTTTTTGAGACAGAGTCTCACTCTGTCATCCAGGCTGGAGTGCAGTGGCATGATCTCGGCTCACTGCAACCTCTGCCTCCCGGTTTCAAGCGATTCTCCTGCCTCAGCCTCCTGAGTAGCTGAGATTACCAGCACACATCACCACGCCTGGCTAATTTTTGTATTTTTAGTAGAGACGCGGTTTCACCATGTTGGTCACACTGGCCTCGAACTCCTGACCTCAAGTGATCTGCCTACCTCAGCCTCCTCAAAGTGCTGGGATTACAGGGATGAGCCACCATACTCAGCCTGAGGTTTCTTTTCTTTCAGCTCTTAGGAAATGCAGTGACATTTCTTTCTGGCTTCCTTGGTTTTTAATGAGAAACCCAGTGTCATTTGAATTGTTTCTTCTCCAGGTAAGGTGTCATTTCTCTCTTGCTGCTTTCAATATTTTTCATTTGTCTTTGGTTTTCACTATAATGTGAAAGTTTCACATTAAATTTTACCATGATGTTTCTTGGGATAAATTTCTTTGAATTTATTTTGTTTGAGGGTCACTCAGTTTCTTGAATCAGTAAATTTATGTCTTTTGACAAATTTAGGAAGTTTTCAGCCGTTATTTCTTTGAGTACTTTTTCAGCCCTCACTCTCCTCTTCTTCTGGAACTCTGATGACAATAAATGTTAGAATTTTTTAATCATCCCACATATCCCTGAAACTCTCTTGTTCTTCTGCTACTACTCTTCTCCTTCTCCTCCTTCTTCTTACTCTTCTGTCTATGTTCTCTTTGTTCAAACTGGGTAATATCTGTCGTTCTGTCTTCGGGTTTGTGGATACTTTTCTCTGTCCATTCTACTGTTAAGCCCATCGTTGAGTTTTTAATTTCAGTTACTGTATTTTTCAGTTTTAAATTTCTCATTTGGTTCTTTATATCTTCTATTTCTTTGCCTAGATTTTCTATTTTTCACTTGTTTCAGGTGTGTTTGTAATTGCTTTTTGAAGCATATTTATCATATTTGCTTTAAATCTTTGTCAAATAATTCTAACATTTCATCATCTCAGTATTGGTACATATTGATTGTCTTTTTCATTCAAATCGAGGTTTTGCTGGTTCTCAATAAGACAAGTGATTTTTGACTGAAACCTGGACATTTGGGGTATTATGTTGTGAAATTCTGGATTCTATTTAAACCTTCTGCTCCAGTTGGTTTCTTCTGAGATTGCTCCAGCAGCAAAAGTGGAGACACTGTGCTGTCTTGTTACTGCCAGGTGGAAGTAGAAGTTCATGTTCTCTACTTGTCCTTTATTAATGCCTGGGGGAGGGGTGGTGGGGGTGGGAAGATCCTTGTTCCTACTAGCCCAGAGTGGCAATTCTAGCTCCCCACTAGGCTCCACTGATTCCACCCCTGTGGGAGACAGGGAGGGATGCCTCGTTATTCCTAAGTCCAGGCTCTCCGTGTATTCTCCATTGACAGTGCAGTGGCAGGAGCTAAACTGTTTTCCTCTATAATACTTGCTGTCAAAAATGAAGCTGTGACGAACATCTGTGCTCCAGTGGGAGGATCTAGAGTCTTAGAGGTAGAACTGCAGATAAGAGAAAATGTTTATGACACTTTGAGAGCAGTGCTTTTCAAATTGGGCATTCCAAGGGGTGCTGGGGACTTCATGAGGGAGCATAGTGAGCTACACGGGTGTCAGGCAGGTGGGGATTTGGGTTCTCCACACTAATTCAGCAGGAGAGGCCCCCCTCTCCCCTGTCCCATTCACTCAGCTCTGAGCCAGATTTCATTTGAAACATTAGTTCCATGGCTGAAAAAAGAGAAAGCATTTGGAAACCACGGTGAAAATATCTGAGTTTCTCTCTATTTGTGGATGTCTGTGATGATATGAATCATAATCCATCCCAGCCACGTTTCTGAGGCTGCTTGGGGAAGGAGCCATGAACCGGAGTATAACTGGCTATAAGAGTCTTTGAAAATAATGAATTTGCCATCAGATTATCTTAAAATGCAAACCATCTTGTTGCATTTAAAACAGCATTTAATTTATAACAAAGCTAATTAACACATAATTTTTCAGACACACATCAATTATGCGAAACGAGGTGCACCTGTACTAAAATTCCTTGGTTCACCGATTCGAAGAAGAACATCAGCAAGAACATCAGCTCGGATGGGCCCTTAGAGAGCAACAGTAGATTTGAAATAAGGGACAAGCCAGGAGGTTGCCGGGGGGCGGGTAGGGGGATAGTTGCAAAAATGTTCTGAACTTTAAAATAACGGTCCCTTGCAAACAGAAGTTTTTTTTCCAAAGTGTCTCTCCTCCAGATCTCCCATCTACCATTTCCACCCTGTATGTGAATCTCACTTCTAGAGGCAGCTGCCTCGCGTTCAGCTTACGACACCTTCAGAAGCTTTGCTAATAAATGCATATCGAAAAAGCGTTCTGCCCATGGGGACCAATTTCTTTTTCCATCACCCGTGGCTTCTCAACATGAAATTAAAGGCAGAAGCAAGTAATTGCAGCTGGTGGCAGCTCCCAAGGTTTAGCTACTGCCAAGGGATCTGGTCCATGCCTCGTCCCCTCTGTTTCTCCCTCCTCTCACCCAAGGACCAAGCAAAACATGGGGCATGACCTGCAAGAAGGTGATCCTCCCAGCTAGAGCACAGCTCTCTGAGGAGCAGTTCTCAGGAAGCCTGTGAGCTAGCCCAGCCAGGGGCTTTTCCAGGCTTTGTCCCAAGTGCAGGGCTTGGAGAAGAATATTGCCAGCCTTCAGTCCCAACTCAGGACCATCAGTGACCTCATGGGGAGCTCACTTTGGTGGGAGAGGTTGGAGGATGATGCTCTCCTCCCAGGGAAGTAAGCCTAAGGGCAGATTCCTCTCTCTGCCCTGGGGGAGAAAGTAAAAGGGAGGGAGGGCTTCTCACAGTGCCCATCTGGCCCTGTGGAGAGTTGCTGGTGACATTTCAGTCAGTCATCCAGTCAAACTCATGTGTACCAAAAAAAAAAAAAAAAAAAAAAGGCAAGTAGAATGTGCCGAAGGCTTGGAGTCAAGGATAGCATCACGATTTTTGGCTTGAGCTAAGAAACGATGGAGTTGCTGAGATGTTGGGAGGCGTACATAGCTTTTGGGAGTAGAAATCAGGAGTGCAGGCTTGTCAGGGAGGCAGTTGGATTTATGACCCCAGATTTCAGGGGAGAGGGCTGGTCTGGAGATAGAAATGAGGGAGGCACCAGCTGGTTTGGACATTCTTTCCCCAACAGCTTCATACCTGGCAAGGCCTCACTCCCCACTGGTGGGCTGGGTGAGTTCTCCCCCGGGGGCCCTGCCCACCTGCCCTCTCTCCCTGCGGAGAGGGGCCTCCCCTGGGGGCCCTCCACTCCTGCCAGCCGAGCTCCTGGGCTGGCGAGTTCTCTCTGTGCTCAGGCCCCAAACGGAACACCCTCTGATAAGATTCCCCAGCCCGCTCACGGCTGCCCACCCACTCCAGCCAAGTGTCACGGAAGGAATGTGGTGGCAGCTGGGCCCGAATCACAAGACAGAAACTCCCAGGACACGTAGGTCAAGCCAGGAAGTGCCTCCTGAAAGGGAGAAGCCCGAACAGGCCGTGGATGGGCGGGGGCTCAGAGGAAACCAGTGCCGGTGAGTCAGCCTGCAGTTCTGTTGGACAGAGTGTGGGCTGCCAGAGAAAACAAATTCCTCCAGCAGGTTTATCTCCTTGTGGAGGAGGCCTAATCAGCAGCACGAAGTGGCAAAGGAGGGAGGCCATATGCTCCTGACCTGGCTGAGCTGCCCATGCCCGGATTAGCTGGGTCAGCCAGGCCGAGCGCCTGGTTCCAGGATGGAGGCTCGCTTCTGGTGGGTCCTGGGTAGGGCAGAGGCCCCCGTACCAAGCCAGCCAGATCCATCCCATCCTAAACCCTCCAGGGGGAATGGAGCTCCAACAGAAATGAGGAGGGGCAGAAAGGAGACAAATGAAAGCAAATGTGGGTGTAGAATTTCTGAGGTGCCACAGGAAACTTTCCATGGCCACATGCTGTGCTTTCAGCGGGAAATGTGTTAGGCTTGGCAATGCCAGGGAGGGCCACAGTCCAGGGGAGGTGAATGGTGGCTTCTGGATTTGTGCAGCGCACACTCTGCCCTGCCATCCCAGGGGCCCTGGATGGAAGGTCACAATTCTTTATCTATATGGCTTCAGTGATGTTAGGAGAGGCACATTCCCGTCCTCAGCAGGTGCATTTGGAGAATCCATAGCACCTAAGAAAACAGGACAGGTGGGCCCTGCTCAGTGGAGCAAGTCACCTGCCCCTTAACAAGGACCACATGTAACCACCCTCAGTTCTTCCTCCACTCCTGCTTCCTTCTCCAGGGGTTCTCAGAGTGTGGCTCCCAGTCCGGCAGCACCAGCACCACCTGGGAACTTGATAGAAGTGCAAATTCTTGGGCCCTCCCAAGACCTGCTGGATGGGAAACTCTGGGGCGGAGCCTAGTTGAGTGTTTAATAGCCTCACCCCACCACCTTCCCCCAGGAAGAAGCACCTTTCTCCCCTACACAGCCTGGGGACAGGCAGCTCTGGCCTTGGAATCACTGGGGGAACTTTTAAAAGTGCCCGTGCCTGGGTCTCACCCCTACAGATTCAGATTTCACTGGTCTGGGTTTTAGCCTGGGCATCAGGATTTTCGGCTGTTTTGCAGGCTGAAAGTGCTTCTGTGTTCTGGGGTGCTGGGCTCAGGGTCATCACCTGGAACCACGAACCATGAGATGGAGGCTTGCACTTGACACCTTGCAGGTCTGACCCTCATGCCTGGGGAGACAGCTCAGCTCAAGAGAGGTGCTTATCTTCGGTGTGCACCGGAATCATGCCTGGGCTGTGAGGGGGGTGCCCAACCATGCAGATTCCTGGGAGTCTTCCCCAGAGATCCCAGTTTGGTAGGCCTGGAGTGGGGCTGGGGAGTGTGCATCGTGAGCAATGTCCTGAGTGATTCTGATGTGTGCTCAGGGATCTTCCCTTTGAGAGCCACAGAACAGGGACATCTGAATGAGGTTCTGCTTCCATCTCTACCACTCACCAGCCACAGGCCCCCAGCAAGCCCCTTCACCTACGGTTGCTTCGTGCGTAACTTGGGGAAAACAGCAGCCTCCCTGGACCCCTCAGCACAGTCCTGAGACCACATGGATCTGGGCAAGACTGGCTGCCGTGGATGGCAGGACAGACAGAAGGAACTGCTCGACTGTCCTCCGGCCACCTACAGTCGGGCTGCGTGGAAAGAGTAATACTTACTGAGACTGCCCAGCAGAGGTGGCGAGTGTCGAGGCCGAAAGACCAGGCCCAGAGTGTGTGGGTGCCACTCGCAGCTCCCAGCAGCCTCAGGGAGGGGGCTGTGGGTTCCAGGCAGGCTTTGGGGTGCAAGGCAGGAGAAGGGGCAGGCCCTGAGGTCCCAGGAGCTGGATCTGAGACCAAGAGGCTGCAGGCGCCAGGGAGCTCCTCTTTTCTGATGGGCTTCATGAACTTTGAGACTTCAAGTTCTGTTCAGCTGCCCCTGACCACAGCCGACCACAGCCACTGAACCTGACAGGAGTTTCGTTTTCTTATAGAGCAAGTCCAGAAGCAGGCAGGGCTGGTGGAGCCACATGAGGAAGTGCTGGGGATCCAGGCTCCTTTGAGCATCCGGCTCTGCCATCCCAAGCATAGACTCTGTCCTCAGAGTCACCAGATGGCCACCCCCAGCCGGACTCCGCTTCTGCATTCAGGCAGGAAGCAGCGAGGAGACAGGGCGGTGGCTGTGTCTGGAACACCACACTTCCCCAGGCGTCCCGGCACCCTGCCACGTGCAACTCACTGGTCAAACTGGATCCCCTCCAGGTCTCAGCTTGGGGGAAAGCTGAGAAATGTGGCTGCCTGGAACAAAAACCAGGTGGTGAGGTGGGAGGTGGAGGCGGGGCAGGAGCGGAGTGGGCTCCTGTCTGGTCTCAATGGACTCGATGCTCCTTGCCACCTTGGCCACACACAGCAGGGTCACAGTGACCCCATTCCCAGATGGCCACCGGGCAGAACAGGGCCTCCTGCTTCTCGACACTGGACTCACAAAGCCTATAACATATCCCCTGGCTAGAAAGAGCTCACTGAAGTCATCACAGCCAAGCAGTGTGACCTGGGATGCGTCTCTGTGCCCAAGAGCCATGGTTCCCCTGACATTCCCGACTACCCGTGGTGCTTCTAAGAATCAAGTGAGGATACGATTGTGAGAACAACTGAAGGGTTAAAAGGCTGGTAGAAGTACAGAGGATGAAGCCCTGACTCAACCATTGCCCACCTCCCTTCTTCCTCATCATCCCTCAATTCAGACCTAGGTAGGATTTGCCTCTCTGACCAGGTAGGATTTGCACTCACACCCTCTTCAATTCTGTTGCTACCACGGGGCGCTCGTGTCTCCCTCCAGCAGTCACTGGCTCTGGAACGAGGGTCCGATGTCTCTGTGTCCCGCACACCGCCAGGCCCTGCGATTAGGTGGCGGGGCCTCTGCCCTGCTCCAGGCCGCATGGGTGTCTGACCTTGGCCGTCTCGTGGCCTTTCTCAATTAGCATTTCTTCACCTGTACAGAGGAGATAATAATGTTGCCTCAACCCAGGTGGAGGCTAGGAGGAAAGGCAAACAAAAGACCTAGCAATGGCAAACCTAAACAGCCCTGGAAATGCTTCATAATCAAAATGTTTTCTCCCTCTTTTGAAAGCAGAAATGGAGGGAGCATGTGAAGGATGGACAGAGGGGAGCTGGGTCACTGCTTCCCTGGGCAGGAGGAGAGAGGAGGAGGAAAGGGGGAGGCGGGTTGCTGGAGGCTGGTTGGGAGGGGGCTGGGAGCAGCCCCTCTGTGAGGCTGTGAGGTGCATGAGAAGGGACCGGGTGGCCAAGGGACACTGCCACTCCACTCAGCAGGTATGTGCTCCAAGGCATTGTGTTACTACATGATTTTCAGGACACTGAGGGTGAGATGTCCCTCTCTGGGCTCTGCATGGTGGCCACCAGCTTCATAGGGGTGCTGGATGGGAGAGGACCGTGGGCATGATTCAATTCCACTTATTTAGGGGCAAGGAGGGCAGAGAGTGTCTAGAACCTCTGAGCAGGGAATTTGGGTTGCCACAGTGATCAGAGCCCCACTGCTGGGGCCTCCTCCTGGGGTGACCTGGAGGTTGTCCCAAGACCCTGCCTTCACCTTCACAGCCAAGAGGTTCAAATGGGGTTCATGAGACAGAACCGGCCTTCTGAAGGAGGACTCCAACGTCCTCTCCTCCCAATGCACAGTTTCGTTCTTGGTTTTATAATGGCAAGTCTCTGGGTGCACAGGCTCCTGTGAGTCGGGCTCTGAGCTTTCTGGCTCGTCACAGGGAAGTCATAACCTTTCCACAGACACAGGTGTCAGCGTTCCTTTTGCACATCCTCTAGCTTAGGGGGAAGGAGCGGGAAGCTGAGGCTGAGACTTGTGATTATGCAACCAGGAAAGGGCTGCTCTAGTGCCGAAAATAAGGGTTTGGAGCTCTGCTCTTAGACAGAAGGCTCAAGGGGCGGGGGTCTGGTCATTGTCTTCCAGTGGGTGGGAGCTTTGTTCTAAGCGTGGCTTGTCCTTCCTGTGAGTAGCTGACCTCACTGCGGAGAGGGGGTGGTTGGAACGAAGCCAGAGAGACGGGGCTTAGACACAGGGAGTGGTTTCCCGACCGACAAGGTGAAGACAACAAACCACTGGCGTGGGTGGAGAAGAGTCTGGCCCAGTGATCATTTTCATAAATTATTATTTAAAAAATACTATAAAACCGATACTTGCACATGGTGCCCAAATTTGAACACTACAGTAGGGCTTCTCAAAGTGGGGCTCCTGGAGCAGCAGCAGCGGCTGCAGCCTTGCCTGGGAACTTGCTGGAAATGCAGATTCTGCCTCCTCCCCGCCTCACCACTCGCCGCCAGACCTGCTGAATCAGACACCCTGGGGCTGGGCCCAGCAGACGGTGTTTGAACAAGACCCCCAGGGGACCCTGAGGCACCAGAGTCTGAGAACCCTACGATACAGAGTGGAGACCACAGAAGGCAAACTTCTTACTCCCAGGGCCGTGGCCTGGAGGTACCTTCCTTTATTCACGTTCTCACACAGATGGGATCACTCCCAGCACCACACTGTTCAGCGCTCCACGCTTTCACCTAATAAATAGATCTTAGACCCACCCACCTTTTGCCGACTCCAGAACTTAGGTATCAACCTCATTCTGCTTTTTTTTGTTTTGTTTTGTTTTGTTTTGAGACGGAGTCTCGCTCTGTTGCCCAGGCTGGAGTGCAATGGTGCGATCTTGGCTCACTGCAACCTCTGCCTCCTAAGTTCAAGTGATTCTCCTGCCTCTGCCTCCCAGGTAGCTGGGACTACAGTTATGCACCACCACGCCCAGCTAATTTTTTTTTGTATTTTTAGTAGAGATGGGGTTTCACTCTGTTGGCCAGGCTGGTTTCAAATTCCTAACTTCAGATGATCCACTCGCCTCGGCCTCCCAAAGTGCTGGGATTACAGGCGTGAGCTGCCATGCATGGCCAACCTCATTCTTTTTTGTACCTGTGTAGAATTCCTTTCCAGGGGAAGAGGGGCATAATTCATTCAGCCATTGCCCCATCCATGGCATTTAGGCTGTTTCTAGATGGTTACTCTCTCAAAGGCTGGTGCCGTAAGCATTCCTGTGAGTCTGTTTCTGGGGTAGATACCGCCTAGTAAACGCATTGCCAGGTGGAATGGTGTTTGCAGTGCCAATTTTGCCAGAACCTAGATAGCCCTAAAACAGGCTCCATCAATTTATATTTTCTCCCGAAATATAGAGAAAATTCCCTTTTGCCGTTCTTTCATCAGTACTAGAATTGTGAGTCTCTTCCATTTTGCCAATCTGACAGGTGAAAATGGAGAGTCAGCATTTTGATTTGCATTTCTTTAACTATGAGTGTCCTTGGGTGACTTTGCACATAGAAATGATTCATAGCCAATTCTATTTCTTCTGTGAACTGTCTGCTCACAGCTTTTCTCCCTGCCTCCCACCCCATTTTTCCTTTGGGTTGTTGTACTTTTTCTTATTGATTGGAAGAGCTCGTTGTGTATTAAAGAAAATGGAAATTATTGTATATTACAAGTGGTTTTCCCTGGCACTTCTTTTGTCTTTTGTCTGAGTTGTGGCAGTGGCCATTATTATTGTTATTATAGGACATGAAGCGGTTTCTGTGAATGATGTTAAATGTATCTGGTTTGATGCTTCTGGTTGCGTGTTATGTTTTAAAAAGCTTTTTCCACTTTGATATATATTTTTTTAAATTCACGTTTTCTTCAAGTTCTTCAAGTCCAAGCCTGAGCTCCAGGACTAGACAATTTGGGTTCAAATCCTGGCTCTCCTGATTCTTGGGTGACTCCATGCCTCACTTTTCTATTCTGTAAAGTGGGGATAAGGAAACCTGCCTCATAGCATCAGGTTGGGTGTGTGCTTCTCTAGGGGAGGCCTCCTCAAATGCTCAACTGAAGAAGGTTAATCACGCCTGTAATCCCAGCACTCTGGGAGGCCGAGGCGGGTGGATCACCTGAAGTCAGGAATTCGAGACCAGCCTGGCTAACATAGTGAAACCCTATCTCTACTAAAAATACAAAAAAAGAATTAGCTGGGCGTGGTGCTGCACACAGCTACTTGGGAGGCAGAGGCAGAAGAATCACTTGAACCTGAGAGGCGGAGGTTGCAGCGAGCCGAGATCTCACCATTGCCCTCCAGCCTGGGCGACAGAGCAAGACTCTGTCTCAAAAAACAAAAAAACAGGTTAACTTGAAAGATTCCCTGATGCCCCACTGGAACCGGCACCTGGATCAGACGGCCTTTCACAATTATTTCCAGGATCTCCCGGCTCCAAGAACAAGAGGCTTTCCCTGCACCTGGACACATGACTGCCTCCTTCACTGCTGCTTCTCCACCTAGACGGGGGAACTCCCCAGGAAAGGGGTTCAGGTTCTGCCTTGGAGTTTGGCAAGCCCTTGAGGAATTGTGGGGTCCCTGGGAGGCTGTTATGGGCTGAACTGCGTCCTTTTTCAAAGTTCTTGTTGAAGTCATAACTCCCTGTACTTCCGAATGTCACCATATTTGGAAACAGGTAATTAAATTAAAATGAGGTCATTGGGGGTTACAAATCCAGCCTGACTTGGTGTGCTTAGAAGAAGAGGACATTTGGACACAAAGGAAAGATAATGTGAGGACACAGGAAGAAGGTGGCCGTCTACAGAGCAAAGAGAGGGGCCTCAGAAGAAACCAAGCCTGCCAACATCTCTATCTCAAACTTCCAGCTGCCAGAATCCTAAGAAAACATGCTTCTGTTGTTTAAGCGACCGGGTCTGTGGTGTGTTGTGGTGTGTTGTGGTGTGTTGTGGCGTGTTGTTAGGGCAGCCAGAGGAGACTAGCAGAGACACCGTCCATGAGGCCTCCCTGCCTCTGCTTCTCTAGGCCCCAAGCTGGGTGGGGAGTGTGGATTATCTGGGTGTCTTTTACCCCTTATCTGATGCTGCAGACCATGACCCAGGTGCAGACAACTGTTCTCTCCGTTCTCTCTTTCTCCCCTCCCAGTCACCCCTCTCCCCCCACCGAATAATATGAAAGACAGTATGTGGGGCTTTGGGTCTGGACGAAGATCAAAGCCAAAGGACAGGTGCTCAGGCAGAGTGTGAGGAGGCTTCCTTCACTGGGCGAGGATAGAGACATCCACGTGGACCTCCCGAAAGCCCTGGCAGACCCCCAGAGGCCTGCAAGCAGCTGCAGCAAAAACAGGTGTGGGGGCCGCAGGAAGCTGGCAGCCTCCACAGGCCCCGCGCTGGGGAGTGCGCAACAGCGGGTGGACGGAGGTTAACGTGGGGGAAGAGTGATGGGGAAAGCGCGTGGCACCTGGCTCTAAGATTGCGGGTCCTCCCTGCAGGCTGGCCCGGAGATTGTGGGCGGGGCCTCCTCGGGGCAGTGGGCGAGTCCAGGCTCTGCGCTAACCCCCGCCCCCACCCCCAGTGCCTCCCCTTCCTCTGTCTCTGCAAGCATGCCAGCTTGACCCCAGAGCAATGGGATGTATAGGGAGGGGCAGGAAAATCCATCTCTGGGGAGATGGATTGCAATTTAGAGGCTTCTCCTGAGCTTCAGGGAAGAGGAGCCGCAGATCAGAGTGGAGGGTAAACCTGCTTGGAGACTTGATGCCTCCCTTCACTGTCCCGCGGGCCCAGAGGAAGGTTTTTCATTTAGGGCCAGGCAGGGCAAGGGCCTCAGAGCCTTCCACAAAAAATGAGGACCCTGCCTCTCTAAGACGCCCGGACCCCTGCATGGTAGGGAATCCCCGGCCCCAATTCCAGGGCTGAGCTGGGCTGGGGGCAGGGTGGTTGGGGTTGCAACTCTCCTCCTGCGATCTGGTCCTGAGGCCCAGACAGGCCCGAGTGCTGTCGCCCACTTGGCTCTGCCCGCTGGCGAGGCTGCGTCTGCTAATGAGCTGCCAGCTACTGAGTGGCTCTCAGCAGCTGCCCTGTCCCCGCCAGGTGTGTGCGCCCCAGGCGCGCAGGCAGCGGGGAAGGCCGAGCGCCACTTGTAAAAGGTAATAACCCATTGCCGCAGGATAATCGCCCCTCCAGACAGGCTGACTTGATCTCATTAGCGATCCTGCAGAAAGTCTGGAGAGGACTCCTGCCCCCGCCGGGATAAGGGCGGCACTCAAGGCGGAGAAGGTGCACCATCTGCTTCAGGTGCAAATGGGACCAAGCTCCAAGTTTCCTGAGAATATGGAGGCAAAGGAGAGACAGAGCAAAGAGAGAGGAGGAGACTCACACTCCCAGTGCTCCCTGTGTGCGTGTCCCCCCTGGCTGGTGCCTTGGCTATGCAAACCCCGCGTGAGCAAGCTGGACTGCCCTTCCTCTGTGGACCAGACGAACCCTCCTCTGCTGGGAAGAGCTCTCGTCCAGGCCATCACTTCACCCTGGCTCTTTCCTCTGAGCTCCTGTAGTGCTGTTGCCTGCACCACTGGGGTTGAAGGAAAGAATCGCCAACACCTCACTGCACTGGGGATATCTCTAAACTTCAGGTTCCATGATTTGTCCTGGGTCATATGTGGCCAGTGTCTGCTGGTTTGCTGGATTCCCCTTTCCTAATCTCTTTCTGCTATTCTAGGGATATTAACCTTTTTCTGGAGCATGGACACTTTTTGAGAACCTGATGGAAGCTATGGACCTCTTTCTAGAAAAATGTACATAAAATATAAAATGTCTGCAATGTCAGGGGGTCTGTGGATTCGCTGAAGTCCATTCAGGGACTCTTCAAGCCAGTGGTTTCTAAACTTCAAAGTGCATCAGAATCATCAGGGGCTTGTCAAAAATACAGATGTTCAAGCTTTACCAGCTGGTCTGGGGTGACAGGGAATCTGCATTTTGGCCAGTGCCTGAAGTTGTTTAGATGCTTGTTCTAGACCTGCACTTCAAGAAACACTGCTCCGTGGCCAGGCGCTGCGGCTCACACCTGTAATCCTGGCACTTTGGGAGGCCGAGGTGGGGGGATCACCTGAGGTTCAAGACCAGCCTGGCCAACATGGCAAAAACCCATCTCTGGTAAAAAATGCAAAAAAAATAGCCAGGCTTGATGGTGCGCTCCTGTAATCCCAGCTACTTGGGAAGCTGAGGCAGGAGAATCACTTGAACCCAAGAGGCAGAGGTTGCAGTGAGCCGAGATGGTGCCACTGCACTCCAGCCTGCATGACGGAGCAAGATGCCATCTCAAAACAAAACAAAACAACACAAAACAACAAGAGCAACAACCAGAAACACTGCTCCGGGCGTCTGTGGAGCCCAAGTGAAGACCTTGTTCAAAATCATCTCCAGATGTACAGGTCCTGATGTCCCAAAGGAAACTGCAAGCTCTCTTACAGAAGGGACCGAATCTTAAATCTCTGTACCCAGCCCCAGTGCCCCAAGACCTCATCCATAAGTACTCATTGTTTGCCAAAACTCTTTAACGTTCCCCAAAGAGGACTCTGGGGAAAATCACAAACCAATTGATGTGGGCAGACCCTTTCTTCTTGTAACCCCAATGGGGCCAAACAATGTTGCCTTGTTGTGACGTGATGAGATTCCATCCCCTACTCTCAATTTTTCCACCATTGGCGGCACTTAGAAAGGTCTTTGCAAAGGCAAAAAGAATCCCCAAAACTCGTGGCTTTCCTGCCCGGCTGCACTAGCTGTGTGTCAGCTACCAGTTCAGTCAGGGCGACGGTGTGTGCTGGCGTTATTATGCCTCGGTGTTTGCTAGTTTGAATCTGGAATTCTAATCTGATTGACAAAGTAACTTTTACTCTAATTAGAACAGTAGGGTTTGTTCTTAATCTGCAACCATTTAATCTTCCGTCTCATTAATTGCACAAAGGTCTTTATGAATATGTAGATTGGGAAGGAAATAAAAGATTGTTTGACCTTGAAGAAACACATATAAAATAGGTATACACTCTCAACCTCCTGTTCCCTTTTATTATGCAGATGTGAAAATTGGTAAGCCTCCAAATCAGGCTACTGTCGGTTATCGACAATCTTGCAGCCAATTAGGATGCAGCATTCTGATGAGCCATACAAGTTTAATAATTAGTATAGTATTTACATGTGAGCTGCTTGCTGAGAATTTGCATGTAAATAAAAATGTGCCTATCAAAACCAGTCAGCAGCAGCCCACTGAGGAAAAATGTCAAAAAGGTCCAAAGTAAAACAGAAAAATGCTGTGAAGGAAGGGGCCATATGTCTCCAGCCTCAAGTTGAGTCCTCATTTGAAGGGTAAATGGCCTTCTGAGTATACCTTGTGTCTTGCCTTTTAGAGATATGGGTGATTTGTTCTCTGAAAAGTTTGGAACATAATGTCAGACAAGCTGACTGGCTGGTTAAAATTCTGACCCTACCACCCACCAGTTGGGAACCTCTCTGAGTCTCAATTTCCTCATCTGTAAAACGGGGAAAACCGCTGGGCATGGTAGCTCATGCTTGTAATCCCAGCACTTGGGGAGGTCGAGGCAGGTGGATCACCTGAGGTCAGCAGTTCGAGACCAGCCTGGCCAACATGGTTAAACCGTGTCTCTACTAAAAATACAAAAATTAGCCAGGCGTGGTGGCAGGTGCCTGTAATCCCAGCTACTTGGGAGGCTGAGGCAGGATAATCACTTGAACCTGGGAAGTGGAGGTTGCAGTGAGCCAAGACAGAGCCACTGTACTCCAGCCTGGATGACAGAGTGAGACTCTGTCTCAAAAAAAACAAAAAACAAAAAAAAACGGCAGGGGGAAACCCCACCTTTCTTACAGACCTGTGTGGCTTAAGTTAAATAACATTGAACATGTTATTTCCTGGCACAAAAAGACTGCCCACAAAATGTGCATTTATTTATGCGCCTATTTCCTTTCTTCCTTCTGACTATATACATGGAAGACTAGAAAGTATTTTCTCTGCAGCTGAATTGACCCATGGGGAGAAACTTGTTCTTGTCTCCAAGGAGAATGCTTGGAGGGAATAATGGCTCTCTATTTAGCAAACCACTGGCTTTTCTTGTGCCAAGGAGGGTTTATAAGTCAGAACGAGGGAGACAGAAGTTCGTGGTTTGCTAGGGTGGCACCTGACGTGATTGTCAATCACCCTAATTTCACATTCAGACTGCCCAGTGTGAACCATGACCAAAGCAGTCACGTGTGTCAGAGCTGAGCTGCCCAGGACCTCCAGCAAGGTCTTGAGAGGCCGCGTGGAGGAGAGGAGGGGTAGGCTGGGCAGCTGTTTGGGAAAGAGCGGGCACGGCTCCTGGCTGGGTGCAGTGGCTCACACCTGCAATCCCAGCACTTTGGGAGACCGAGCCGGGTGGATCACCTGAGGTCAGTAGTTCGAGACCAGCTTGACCAACATGGCAAAACCCCATCTCTATTAAAAATACAAAAAATAAAAATTAGCCAGGCATGGTGGCGGGTGCCTGTAATCCCAGCTACTCAGGAGGCTGAGGCAGGAGAATCACTTGAACCCAGGAGGCGGAGATTGCAGTGAGCTGAGATCGCACCACTGCACTCCAGCCTGGGCAACATAGCGAGACTCCATTTCAGGAAAAGACAAAACAAAACAAACAAACAGAAAAAAACGGGCACAGCTCCTGAGGAATTGCTATGCTCCTGCCCTGTGCTGGACCACGTCTCTCCTGGCTCCCCAAACAGTACTCTACCCCTTTTTTACTAACCTGTTGTGGAATTAGGTCTCTCTGCAGGATATAAGGATTGCTGAGGGCAGCCTCAGGGCAGGTGCATGGAAAGAAGGTGGACCCACCCATGGGAGCCCCGCACTTCCCTCACTCCAGGGGCTAGTGTTTAGCCAGTACTCCCAGTGATGGCTGCGCTGGTTATGAGGACCCTGCCATCCTTCCAGACTATGGCCCAGTACCCACTGCTGTGCCCCCATGGTTGGCTGACCTAGCCTTTCTCCAGGGCCCCCAGGGGACCCAGCATCTTGAAGATTAACAGCCTCACCCCACCCTGAAGTGGGCTCCAGGGTCCAGCACCAGCCCATCCATTGTCATGTTTTCTGATTGGGTGACTGCTCTCCAACACCAGTACATGTGGTGATATCACGTCTCTGGTTACCTATGTCTGCACCGAGCTCAAAATTCATCTTTGCCATAACATTTGCAATGGCAATCCTGTCTTTAAGGAGACTCAGCCTCATCACCCTTCAAGGGGAAACCCCGTATGCTCTTTTCCAGCGTGGTCCCGTGAGAATTATCGTGAATGCTGTGAAGGGGAGAGTTAGCCACCGAAGCACCCACTCTCGGCTCAATGATTTTGTACCAGGTGCCTGGGGTGTTGGGGCTGGCAGGGAGAGGGCACGGCTTGGGAGGAGAGGGTTTTCCTGGCTAGCGCGGGGCGTGATGTTTGGCTCCTGGCCTTTGACATAGTTGACTAATCCTTTCCACTGCCAGAAGCCTGCAAGGAATGGCATGTGTGGAGAAGATGGGGTGGGGGTGGAGTGTTCTGAAGCAGAAGAAGGCAATCACATGACTATTATTGCTTTTAATCTTTACATGTGGAGCAAATGAGAGCTGAGAAATTTTAAGAGTTAATCAGCAGTTTTCAGATGACATAGTTCACATTCTTTTTTGTATTCAAACGCCAGCCAGAGAACTCTGGCAAAAAGATCAAGTCCATAGATGCTTGAGTGGTGGAAAAAATAGTGACACAGTTTTTCCATTGCAAATCAAAAAGATATGATCTTATGTTAGTACAGGGAAGTGTTTATGAGCAGTGGCATTAAAGGGAGCAAAACAAAAGTCGGTGTATATATACCAATTAAAAGTGTGTACAAACAGCTCTAAGCACGTCAACAAAGCTCAGATGCGATCACAAAGCTGTGCCTCTGGTATAGCATTGGGCTCTCTTTTGAATGCAAAGTTGAGTTTTAAATTGTTCTGGTAAACATTAATCAGCAATCTGGACCAACTGTTCCAGGAGGAGGGTGGCATTCCCAGGGGCTATCCAAGTGTTTCATGGATGTCTGGTGCCAGGTCCTTTCTCTGAGCCCCAGCACAGGTGCTGAGACTACATCCCCCACTGCCTGTGGTGACCCACCTAAAGGCAACTGCAGATGGGGTGGGTTTACAATGCTCTCCAGCATAGGAGAGTGAGGGGGAAGCAGGATGCCAAACGGTGCACATTGCACAGCTACTGCCTGTGCCCAAAACACACCCAACCAAAAGGGACGAATATGTCCCAGAGTGCACAATTTGCCTCTGTCGTCAAGTTGGTCTTCAGGGAGTAGAGAAAAAGCTTGGGGATGGGAAAGAATGAGGCTTCACTCAATGCCATTTTGTGCCATTTGAGTTAAAAAAAAAATACAAGCATTTCCTATTGCAAAAAGGAATTTACTAATTACTTAAAATATTTAAATGGGCCTCATCAATGCATACAGCTGGGCTCCAAACAAGATGCCCTTAGAACAGTTAAACCTCGTCCACACCCTTGAGTTCCCAGAGGGATTCCGTTCCCCACCCTCTGCCCCAGTAGTGGCAGCCTCCTCGGCTCCCTGCGCTTAGAGACAGCATCTCGAAGGATCCATCCTTGAGCTCTTCCTTTCCCAAAGTCCTCACACCCACATTGCTTTCAGGAGAGGGAAAGTGATTGTGGGAATGAAAAAAAAGCAAAAAACAGGCACTGTGCTTAACAACAACAAAATCCAAGATAGCTTTTTGCAAATCAAAAAAGAAGCTGGAGATAAACGCAGTTTGTACTTAGTATAGACAGGAGACGGAACATCCTCTTCCCCCAGCTGAGGAGGGGCATCGGAGCTGGGGCAGGTCGCAAGGTGAGCCAGACTTCAGGGAGGCTGGGAGGCTTTGGGTGGGAGAGCAAAGTGGAGCATGGAGTCGGGGGTAGGGTTGACAGATAAAGTGAAAGACACTCAGTTAAAACCGAATATCAGATAAACAATGATTGTTTGTAAAGTATGTCCCATATATTGCACGGCGTTGCTGTACAGGAGGAAGCCTCCACACAGGTTCCAGGTGGGGATGTACTGGGGTGAGCCCCCCCCACCCTGCTACAGTGACATTGCAGACCCTTGTTCTGCTGGAGTCGCTGTCGTCCCACCTGGCATGAAGCCAAGCATCCTTAGAAACCATGATTCCAATGTTCTCATGTTATACATGAAACACGTGAGACCCAGTGGCCTTAAGCAAATTGCCTAGCCGCTTTATAGTTATCTACCCAGTAGGTGGTAGATGAGATTCTCCCTGAGACCAAGGCCTCCTGCTTACACCAGGAAGGTGTGGTGGGTGGCAGGGATTGCCGAAGGCTGTGAGTTGCCGCCGCGGCTGCCTGAGCCTGACTCACACTCAAGTGCTCAGGCTGGTTACCACCCAGATGAAGGGGTTCGGGCTTCACCGGGCATGTTCCCTGCCCTGCCCTGTGGGTCTCCCAATGTCAGGTTCATTTTCAGTCTTTCAGCTTTGGAAGAGCTTTGGAATGTCATTAAGACATTCGAACCCCTTGCTGGAACCCAGGTTGGCGTCAGTCTCCATGACCTATCAGTGTGACCATCCCTAGTGGCGTCTAAACCACTAACTCACCCACTGGGGAGTGTGAAGCCCCAAGGTAAAATGCCACCTGCCTGGAACAGATGCCTCCCCACCATGTTCGTTGTGGGCCTGCTTCCAAATTGGATCACAAGAAAGCAGAGAAATGGAGGAACAACCAAGTCTAGAAGTCGGAACCACCTTGACCTGTCCACCTTACTGGACAAGAAGAGGAGTGGGGAGGTTAAGTCCCTTGCCTAAGGTCACCCAGGTCTTGAGCGGAGGAGCCAAGAGTCGCACCTGGGGAGTCTGACCGCAGATCCAGAGTGCTGAGTAACTCTTGGCTAGTCCATGTTTCCGGATGATCTCCGTGGTCCCCGGGTGATACGGGGACTGCAGTCCGCTCAGTCCCCCCGCTGCTAAAAGGCTGTGCAGGATGAGATTCTCCAGCCGCAGCTCTATGGAGAAGCCCTTCACTCCTGTCTCCATGCTCAGCCACCCCAAGTGTCAGCGTTTGAGGAGAAAGCTGTGCACCCTCCCACCCTCTCAGGTCTGAAAGGAGCCTTTTGAATCAAGGGTATGTGGTGGCTTGGCAGGAAAGACAGGGAAATTCAGAGCAAGAGCAAGATACAAAGATGCATCCACAGACACTGTGAGGGATGGAAAACCCAGTGCAAGCGGGCTTAGGCAAAAAAAAAAAAAAAAAAAATTAAGAAAATGTATATCCCTACTACATTTCTGTGAGGTGGGCTCTATTTGAAGCTCTATTTTGTAGATGAGAAAATGGAGGCGAATGCATTTAAAAAGCTTGCCCATGCTGACATAGTGGGTGACGGAGCTGGGATGGAACCCAGGCAGCTGGGCCAGCAGCCATGACACCGCCCGGGAGTTTGTCAGAAATGCAGAGCCCCAGGCCCCTCCTCAGACTCTTATCAGAGGCTGCGCCTCACAAGGCCCCAGATGATTTATGTGCTTGGTCCAGCTGGAGAAGGTGGCCCCGGAGAACTGTCACATGCTCCTTCTGGGTTTGTAGGACCACGCAGCCAAGATGTCCAGGGATCTTTGTCATTTTGTTGACTGCTGTGTCTCCAGCACTTAGAACAATGCCTGGCATATAGTAGGTGCTCAATAAATGTTTACTAAGTGCGTTAATTGAATCTGAGTATGGCTGCGTTTAGACTGAGCTCAGAACGACCTCAAAGACCTCGGCGAGGGTTTCTGCCTGGGTTGGTCCCCTTCTCCCCAGCCATCTTGATGGGAGGCGGGAGGGGGATAGGACACTGGACGGATTAGTCATTGTTTGGGATTATCTGTTTCCCTCATTAGCGGAGCTAATCACCCAACGTTGGATCAAATCACAAAAATCTGTGAAATCCCTGGGAGCAGCGCCTCTTCCAGCCACGATCCTCATTTCTTCCGTTTGTTCATCAAACCTTTCCCTCCTCGGGTACCAGGGCTGCTGTTCGGCCACTCACATAGCCGGGAGTTATTTCAGCCACATCTCTCCAAGGTCTGCGAAGGTTTTATTTTTGTTCCGTGAAAAGCCTTCAAAGCCCTCACTCTGAGCTTTGAGTTTGGTGTGGGCAATTTGAAACATTTAATGGGAATTGTTATGTTTTTTTTCAAGAAGGAATTATTCTCAGCAAAGTCTGGGACTGGCCGGAAGGAGACAGCCAGACATCTCCAGGTGGAATGAGCTTCCTGCTGTTCTCGGGGAAATGAAAGCAAAACGCACAGCCCCTGCTTCCCACCCCCGTGCCGGGCCTGACCCCAGCCTTTCATCTGCGGCAGCCACAGGGAGGAGAGAAAGTACAAAACCAGAACAAACCCCCCAAAGTCAAGGCTTGAAATGAAACCGTTTCGTGATGACAATACTCTGTTCTTCTTTAAACTCTACCCAAGAACAAATGGAAGTCTTTTTTTCCGTGGAAAGACTGGATTCGGGCTTTCATCCTCAGAGGCCTTTATTTTGGGTGCCTCCCCCTTCCCTCCTTTCGCTCGTTATTTGCACCTTCTCGGAAGCCAGTGGGGGTATTGGGAGACAGGAGCCTCCCCCGACCCCCGTCCCGGCCGGAGGACCCACCGCCTGGGCCCGGTGGCGCTGGGTCTTGGGCTGCCCTGGCCGGGGGATAATGAGGGGTCTGCTTTCATCCTGGTGTCAGGGAATAGGGGAGTCCAGGGAAAGGGCGGTGCCGCTGCCCTCTCCCCACCCCCAAAACAGGATGCTGCCTGCCATCTTCCTTTCAACCTGTGTGAACAGAGAGGGTCATAACACAGCTGGGGTAGCTGGCTGGAAATCTGGGTCTTAAAATAAAATATTGTCATCCAGCCCACTTGGCCAGTGTGACTCCAGTCCCCGTGTGGAGCAGCGGGAGGGCGGCATGAGAGGCTGTGTGAGCCACTCGGCCCTTCCAGCTGTCCTGAGGCTCAGGATGATTCCGGAAAAAGTGCCTAGGTTTCAGGCTTGGATGCTGCTAATTATTCTGGCAGAAAAGCAATCGCACGTGGCTAAAGTCAAAGGTTGATGTTTCTCCAGGCACGAGACTTTAAAACCTGAGAAGGGCGGACAGGCTGGTGTGGCCCTTGCCTTGTTTCCTTCAGCCCGGCGCTGAGCCCTCCTGGTCCAGGCTTCGGGAACTTTCTGCATGGAAACAGAAAGCTGGAGGGAATAGGGAAGCCCTGCCGAGGGGCCCGCAGGAGCACAGCATAGCCCAGGAACCAGGGATCAGAAGGGGGTCTACAGGGGCGACAGTGCCCAGGGGAACCTGCAGGCAGCCCAGCCACTCCCCCTGAGTCACCAGTGGCTGTCAGGTCTCTCGGGTGCCGACATCCTCCTGCCTCGTGTTACGGGCCTTTGCTCAGCGCTGACCTCATCTCCCTCCCTGGGTCCTGGGTCCTGGGTCCTGGGTCCCTGGAGGGCTGAGACCCCCAGTGTGCTGGGCCCCAATCCTCCCAGGCTGGAGCAGGCGGCCTCCCCAGATAGGGTTGGAGCCGCTTTCCTCACCAGCTCTGCACCCCAGACAGACTCCTCTCCCCCAGCCTCGGTTCTTGCCCTGGCTGCCTGATGCCCAGGCTACACTGCAGCCTGATCCCTGGTGTGGCGCTGAATGCTTCTGGTAGGGAACATGGGAAAAGCCAACAGCTGCTGCTCTCCCTACCAGGCAGTCAGTCATCCTGGGCAGACACAGAGAGGAGGGATACAGGGAGAGGTCGGGCAGGGAGAGCTGGGTCACGGACAGCAAGGAGGGCCAGAGTGCCCCTGCCAAGAGCCAGTGCAGGCTACAGGGGCCCAGGGATGCGCCATCGTGGAGGGGCCCTGCTCTGTCTCTCACTTAGCGCCACCCCTGCTTGCCTGTGGACCTTACTCTCCGGTGTTGGACAAGCTTTCCCAGGAGTAAGGGACACTCCATTTGACTTCCAGAGCCAACCCTCTCAGCCTAGTGCCAGGGAGGGAAGGGCTCTCTTCATATGCGCCCACGCTGCATGAGGCCGGAGGCAGCTGGGCCTGGCAGACCCCCAGAAGTACATGGGGAGCAGAAGGCAGTCCCCAGAGGCAAGGGTGCTGGACAGAGGGGAGGAGGGATGCTGAGCCGACCCCAGGGCCGTGTCCCCACTTGGCATATGACTTGGCAACGTCTACGAAGGTGGCCGTGGGACGTGGCCCTGGCCCATGGGTCACTAGGCACGGCGCCCCACCCCACTCCCCAGCATCCAGTGCAGCAATGTCCGGTCGCTGAGAAATGCTGATGGACCCCTGGACAGCAGGGGTCACAGAGGTCAGGCTGGGGGTCACCAAGAGACCTTTCTTCCAGCACTGTCTTCTGGTTTTACGTGTGAGGAAAGGGAGAACCAGAAAAGTTCCGTCACCTCGAGGTCACACTCAGATTAGCATCAGGGGCTCCTCCCACCCAGGTCCACACCCCACAGAGGGGCTGTCAGGCCCTCCCACAGGTGCAGGAGAGCGAATGTGGGGCTGGCACAGGAGAATCTCTCTGCAGGCAGAACTGGGTCCTCTGTGGAGGGTCGGGGGGCACCTGCCCTGGCCGGGGAGGGGGAGTGAAAGAAGTCAGCATGCCTGGTGGCTGAGGGTTCAGGGGAGGGGCCTGGGATGCAGTGGGTGTCATCATGGAACATGAGGGGAGGATCAGATCTCACGGGCTTGAGATGGTGTAGGGGTCCCAGGGGCAGGGGGCAGGAGGGAGTGGCAGCTCTCAGGAGGTTTCAGCCCTTTCTGGCCCCAATTGGTTTCCCTTTCCTTTGAAGCCCTCCCATGGGTGAAATCAAATATGCTTTTGTGCCCAGTCTTGCTGGACTCTGGGGCCAAGGAGGGCAGCATAGGGGATGCTGGGGGCTCCACCGCCTGCACAACACCTGTCCCTGCAATAACTGATTGGCAGTGGACAAAGCGGAGCTGAGGATAGAGCAGAAGGGGCTGGCAGGGGTGGGGTGATGTCACCCTGGACTCCAAATTGTCCAATGCTCCCCACAAACCTGGGAGCCAAGCCCAGCTCCCTCTCAAACCTCTGTGTGTCTTCTAGGGAGCGAAGTATCCTGATTCTCAGCTTCTGCATCATTTTTCTAGGACAATAAAAATGCCCTGGAATCTGGGAATCTGCCCAAGGAGACAGAGTCCTCCCTAAATGTGCCGTTTCCTTCTCTGGAGCCAGGAAGTAGACGCAGAACGGAACTTGTCTCTTCTTACCCAAGTATCTCTGGGCACGCTGCTTCCCTCCTCATCTATAAAATGAGACAGCAGATGAATCAAGTTCCTTTCTTGCTCTCTTTTTTAAAGTAACGAGACCTCATTCCTGAAATGAAATCTCATTCAGAAATTTCAATATAAAACAGAAGCAGCGCTGCCTGGCTGAAGTCAGTGTGTGTGGGATGGAGGGGTCAGGCCAGGAGCAGGAAGCCCACCAGGTTGGCCTCCTCTTTGCCCTGCAGGCTGCCTCCACACCCTGCCATGAAGCCCCAGGGTGCCAGGGAGCCTCAGTGTGAAATTCACTCTGACGGCTTAGAACTCTCTGGATCCAATTCAGATGTAGCAAACAGGGAAACAGCTTCCAGGAAGCCTCACCCTCCAGTGGCCAAGAAGCCTGGGGCAGCGTCCCTTGGGTGTCACCCAGTGAGGGTGGGGACAGTGAGGGAGGCTCCCCCTGCACACCTGGGCAGGCTGCGTTCAGGCTCGAGGTGGCTGGACTCACATCTCCCTCGCATCCTGTCACCCCACTCCTCCCTTGCCGGCCCCTGTGGGCCCCCACCCGACAGGAGCTCACACATAGGTGGTTGCCTCCACGTCTTAATGCCCTCCCCCTGCACGTCTCCAGGGCTGGCACACCCTGCAATTACAGCTGCCGTTCCCCGCCTTCCCATTGTGCCTGCCTCACCTCCCCACTCTCCCCAGCTAATTACCAGGTTTGCCCTTCACAGTTTCTGCGGTAATGCTAAGGCCCGCGCCCCTCAGCTGCCAGCGCTGCCTGTTTTAGTAGCTGCAGGGAGGAAGAATCAAGATGGCTTCAGCAAAGCCCTCCACTTTGCTTGGGAGAAGGGGGCGTTTGTGGGCAGGGCATTGCATGGGAAACTGCAATGTGCACTTGTTTGACCTGGATCCCTGGTTCAAATGCATCCCCTGGTCCCTGCAGGTCCGGGGTGGGGCTGGAGCTTTTGCGTGTCTCATCAGCTCCCAGGTGAGGCGTGAGGGCGCAGGGACGAGCACAGAGGAGGTCGGGAGCCCCGGGCTGGTGGGGGCGGCTTGCCCAGGTCTCGCTGGGCAGCTCGGAGCAGGTCCTGCCACCAATCTAGGGGTCCAGTCTCAAGATGTCCCAGGTTGTGGTAAGGACCCGAAAGGGAGGTGCACCGGATTCTAGCCCAGGGCAGACCCTGTCAGGGGGGCCTCTGGGAGCGACGGGGATGCCAGCGTCCGCCCTTCCAGCCCTGCTGGGAAAGCGTCACCATGTTCTGAAGAAAGCATCCTTTTTGTTCATTCCAGAAACATTTATCGAGTGCCTATGGCATGTCAGGCACAGTTCAAGTTCTGAGGATACAGAGTAAACAACAGGCAACATCACTCCTCCTCGAGCTTCTGTTCTACTGGGAGTCAGGGTAGGAAGAGATGACAACAAGGTAAATAAGTCAAATCCGGAGTGTGTTACTGACAATGCAAGCTAGGAGAAAAAAGGAAGCAGGAGCAGAGAGGAGCATGGGTGATGATGGAGATGGGGAGTTTACTTAAATAGGTGGCCATGAGGCTATTCAGCCTGTCCCAGGAGGACTTTTAGAAGATGGATTGTTTATAAGAGTCCAAAAGTATAAGTTCTTAAAAAAAATTAATTTCTGAATGTGTGATGAGAACACAAATTCCTCCACGACAGCCCCTGTTTTTTCCGTGCTGCGCAGCTGAGCTCTGGGTCACGGCTGCTGAGTGCAGGCAACACTCGGGCAGTCCCAGGGCTGACCGACTGCCCATCTGGACACTGGCAATCACAGGGAAGGAGGCGAGAGCTCTGCCAGGTGCTTTGAAGCTGTTGTGTCATGTCTTCCTCCCCACAGCGTTCTGCGGGGCCTGTCCCCTTGGTGTTGTGGCACCTCCTGGTCCTCGGCTCTGCTCTAGGGGAAGAAAGAGGACACTGTCACAGCTTCCTGTCCCCTCCAGCCAACAGGAGCAGCCACACGTGGCATCTGCCCTCGAAGCTCTGTGGTATCCCTGCCGTGGGAGAAGTTACCAAGAAACTCCCAGAGCCCACAGGCTGGAGCCGCCCCAGGTTCTGCTCAGTGGGGAGAGGCAGATTGAGTCCAAATTTTCCATTTTAACTGGAATCCTAGGGGTTAAACCTGGCTGTGACTTGGCAATGGCCCCTTGTCCATGCTGTTCCACAGGGGGTGTCCCCCTTCCCCAGGCCCTGCCCTAATGTGGCTCCAGGGCCTCTGCTCCCAGCAGGTCTCACCCGGGACAGAGGTGGGGGTGGGGCAAGAGGAACCAAGCCAGGAAGCTGCAGAAATAGCTCTGGGGGTGGGAGGGCGTGGTGCTGCCGAAAGCCGAACACCCTCGCAGGGTGTTGTCTCTCCGCCCTCCCAGGCCGAGGGGATTTCTCAAACGCAGGCCTCCTTCCCAGGAGGTAGGCCTGTGTCCAGTGAGGGCCCTGCCCATCCAGGCCTCCGTTTCCTGTCACTGTTCTCAAAAGCTGGGCCCAGCTGAGGCGGGGACAGCTATGTCCGGCTGCCCGTGGTCCGTTGAGAACCGGCCAGGCTGCACCTGTGCCCGGCACATGCTCACCTGGACCCTCCAGCCAGCATCTGGGCTCCATCTGACCCCACCCCACAGGGCTCAAGCCAGCTCCAGGCATGAGTGTGGCTGAGGCCAGGTCTGTCTTCAGGGTCCCTTCCTCATCTCCACGGCCTTTTCCTGTCCCAGCTCACCCACAGGGGGCCATTTCTGCCCCACACAGGACTCCCTGTGAACCAAGGCTGCACATGCTTCTGGGTGCCCCTCTCTGGGCAGCTGGAGGGCAGAAGGAGCACCTGGTAGGTGGGTCCCAGGCCCGGCAGCAGGAGCTGCCTGCCAGACAGGACCAGAGGGGATGGCAGTCTGCTCGGGTGAGGGGTCCACAGGCAGAGGGCGTGGGGGGCTAGGAGGTCTGGGGGCCTCTGGGGAAAGAGGGCCCCAGAAACCAATGGGAATTATGGGATCTCCTCAAAGAACATGCTGGAGCAAGGCTCAGCTGCCCACTGCTGCCCCAACGGGAGTCACTGCTCACACAGAGGCCGCTCCTTCCCCAGCCACTCCAGCCAGTGACTGGATACGGTGCAGGCACTAGTCCCTAGAACCAGGCCATTCCTGACCCACCAACCACCCTGTATGCAGGCCTCTCTCTGGGGCTTCTCATCAGCCTAGCAGCACGGCTTTCTCAGGGCTCCCCTGGGTACGCACGTCCTCCTACCCAATCCCCCTTCCCTCTCTCCCTGTCCCAGGGTCAGACCTGCATCCTGGCTCGAGGCTCTCTCCCCATCTGCCACAGGTGCTTCCCCCAATGGATCTCTTGCCCCTCTCCTCCTGGCTTGGGGTCTGCTCACTGGAGGACCTGGATGGACATGACAGGGCCCAGACAGGACTTGGGAGGAGCTGTGAGCTCGCCATCAGGGCCAGCCTTGAAGGACGGGTGTGGGCGTGTCCCCCGTCAGGATCCCCTGCTGTGGGTCTCCTTCCCGCTATGGGGGCTGATAGAAGATGCAGGCCAGACACCTGCACATCTTTACCCTGTGCTGAGCAGCACCCCCTGACAGGGCACCCTCCCCACTACACCCCCATTCCATTCCAAAGGAAAAGACCCTGAGTGTCTGGAATGAAGAACCCCTTACCCCAGGTCAAACTGATGTTGCTGGAATCTTTGGTTGGGTCTCGACATTACCCAATATGGGCAACAGAGAAGGACCGCCGAGAGCTGGGCAAGGCCCCATGCCTGCTCCTCCTGCTTGTGCTCTCTAGATCAGAGACCCTCCCAACCTCTCCCCTAGGGGCCTGACTCCTCCCTGGTATGTCACCTTTGCTTGATCCAGGCCTCTGGAGGGGCGGCAGCCTGTCTCCCTGCACCAGCTGGGGTTCTGGCCCTGGTGGTTGCTCACCACACCTCCGGGGGCTGCCACGTGGGGTCATGTTGGTACCAAGGTTCTGTGTGTGGTGCAGGGATGACCACTGGAGAAAAGGCCAGCCCTGCCTTCCGCTGCTGCCTCAGGCTGGTCCCTGTGCCTCGCTCAGGCGGGCCAGTGACCCTCCTCACCAGCCATGGCTTCTCTTGTGACAGGCCCACCGGCAGGCCAGGTCCTGAACCCCGCAGGGAGGCCGGCCTATCAGGTCTTCACATGGCTGGGGGCACAGCCAGCCACCAGCATCCCTTGTGCTGTCCCCATGGGGAAGAGAAGGGAACGATGTGTTCATAGACGCCAGGGCAAGTGGGCACGGGCAGGACACGGAGGAAAAAGTGACTCCAATCAGAAGGGGAGTGGGTCTTGGCAATACATGTCTGGGTGGTCAGTCCCCAGAGGTGGGCACTGGGCTGAGCTCTCTCTCATCCGACGCCACCCCTGGGTGACCTCCGTTACATTTCCTAACCTCTTTCTGTGCCAGTCGCCTCGTCTGGAAAAATGGGAATGGAGGAGAGTTGTACCTACCCAGGGTGGTTCTGTGGGCATTTAAAGAGCAACTTCATGTGAGACGTGGAGTCCATGTGTGGCCCATGGTGGGCTCCAGGAAATGTTGGTGATGACAGGGATGAGGGAGCAACTGAGAGCCGGCAGTGAGGTGACACACCCAAGGTCACGCCACCAGCAGAGGCAGCTGGTCACGCTGCTGAGAGCTGGCAAGAAATAGATGCGGACAAAGCAGGGTCGGTTTTCAGCTTCTCTCCACGGAAAGGCCGGCTGAAGTTTCCCTCACCACGCAGAAATCGATAAGCAGGAGGTTTTTAAAAACCACCTCCCCATTGAACCTGCCACTGCCGGAGCTGAAGGCTGTGCGTTTTGTGGTCCGCCCTGCCCCAGGGCCACTTAGGGTGCGTCCACGCTGGGTGTGCCAGGCATGCACGTGGGCTGCAGACGCCCAGGAGGCAGAGCCGAGCCTACCAAGGTTATGCGTGCACCTCTCAGCTCCCTGCTTAACACTGTGTTCCCAGGAGAGAGATTTCTCCCTGGCTGCTTCACATCCAGAGGAGAACATCAGCTCTCAGCAGAAAATAAGGCAAGTGTGAAAACAACTTTTTATCTTTTAAAATTTTTGTTTTTATTTATGTATTTATTTTTTGAGATGGAGTTTTGCTCCCGTTGCCCAGGCGGGAGTGCAATGGCGCCATCTCGGCTCACCGCAACCTCTGCCTCCCAGGTTCAAGCAATTCTCCTGCCTCAGCCTCCCGAGTAGCTGGGATTACAGGCATGCACCACCACACCCGGCTACTTTTGTATCTTTAGTAGAGACAGGGTTTCTCCATGTTGAGGCTGGTCTCGAACTCCTGGCCTCAGGTGATCCGCCCGCCTCAGCCTCCCAAAGTGCTGGGATTACAGGTGTGAGCCACTGCACCCGGTGAAAACAGCTTTTTATGCCAACTGGGGCTCCACTTCCAGGGGAGGCCTTTCCTGGAGGCCCCCATTTGCTGCAATTCCTCAGCCTGGCTTGGAGTCACACGCTCCCTCCTATCAAGAAACATTGCATCTGCAGCGATCCCCCAGAGTGAGTGGCTGGGGGGCTGCTGGAGGAGCAGGGGAGGTGCTGGAACATGTCAGGTCATCAGCAGTGTTGCTGAAAAGCTTGGCCAGGAAACCCAGATCAGCCACCAAGAACCTGAGGGCCAGCACATGGGAAGAAGAAAAATAAGGTGATTTTTCTGGGATTTTTGGGAATATTTGGGTCTCGACCCTGCCAGGATAGGTTAGGTGGTGCAATGGTCACAAGCCCCAAGTCTTTGTGGCTGATAGCAACAGAAGCTTCTTTCTTGCCCACAGTAAGCATCCGTCGTGGTTGGCAGGAGACTGATCGTGGTCATCTATCCAGGACTGGGTTGACAGGAAGCCACCATCTTAGACTGTCGGCTTCCATTTCAGAGGGAAGGAGCCCTGTGGACGTTCTCACACCAGCATTCAGAAGCTCTTGCTGGGAAGTGTCACAAGTCACCTGTGCTCCCTGGCTAGGAGTAGTCCGTTGGCCACCCAAACACCTGGGGGCTGGCCAGGAAGGCAGTCACACAGGGGCCCACCATGGGTCTGCCCAGTTCTCAGGCACCAGACCACACCCAAGCAGGACCCCTCCTCCCCTGCTTCCCCCTCCTGTCCCCACCAAAGCCACATGCCAGGCAGATCACATGTCACAGAGCTCAGGGCCAGGCCTGCCCAGATCCTCAGGCTGGGTCACCCCTGAGAGCTTCCTATGTGAGATGTCCACTTTTTTACATTTAAATTTTACTTTTAAATTCTAAATTGATAAATTACAGTTGTATGTATTTATGGGTACAAAGTGATGTGATGACTGATGAATACAACGTAGAAAATTAAATCGAGTAATTAACATATCCATCCCCTCACATACTCATCATTTGTTGTGGTAAGGACACTTGAAATTTACTCTCTTGGTGATTTTGGAACGTACAATACATTATTACTTACATATTCACCACACTGTGCAATGTATCTCAAAGAAAAGAAAACTCATGGTGCACACCTGTAATCCCAGCTTTACAGGAGGACAAGCGCAGGAGGATCCTTTGAGCCCAGGAGATTAAGACCAGCCCGCGCAACACAGCGAGACCCCATTTCCTAAAAACAAAAACAAAACATATATTGCTCCTGCCTAACTGAGACCCTGTGCCCTTTGACTGTCATCTCCTCACTCCCCTCACCAGCTCTCCCACAGCCTCTGGCACCATTCTGCTCTCTGCCTCTTTAAGTTTGATTGTTTTCCATCCCACATACAAGTGAGAACCTGCGGTATTTGTCTTTCTGTGCCTGGCTTATTTCACTCAGCATAACGTCCTCCGATTCCATCTATCTTGTCACAAATGACAGAACCTCTTTCTTTTTTACAGCTGAATAGTATACCACTGCGTGTATACACCTTACTTCCTTTATCCGTTCAACCATTGTTGGATGATTAGGTTGATTCCGTAACTTACGAATAGTGCTGCAGTGAGCATGGGCATGCAGACCACATGTCCACTTTTGATCTTTTGAACATGGACTCAGACCCCAGTGACTCACACATTTTCTTATTAAAAAAAAGAGTATACGTATAAATTATATATGTGTACATATATGATGTATACATATGTGACCGTATCTATACGCACATGTATATACACACATACAGCAAGGGTCTCCAAAGACTTCAAACTATATATATATGTATATATATAGATAGATGTGCACACCGCTGCACCCGGCCAACTTTTGTGTTTTTCTTTTAGTATAGAGGGGGTTTCGCCATGTTGGCCAGGCTGGCCTCGAACTCCTGACCTCAGGTGATCTGCCCACCTCGGCCTCCCAAAGTGCTGGGATTACAGGCATGCACCACCACGGGCAGCCTAACTATATATCTATATATACGTATAGATAGATGGACAGATGTTCCTTGCAGCTTTCCTTTGGAGATGGCTTACAGCTCTGGAGAGAAGCCGGGGTCCCAGCACCTTTGCCATTCTAACCCATGAGGCCTAAGGGTCAGCGAAGGGGCAAAGAGGTCCTGGAAACCATCTTGCATTAGTATAGTCCCTCATCAGAGGAATAAAGTGGAGCCTCAGGAGGTAAAGGACGGCTGGTGTCACCAGCTAGATCAGGGATGTGTTGACTCCCATTCCATCCAGAGGGATCTGGGACCCTGCAAGTGATGCTGAGGCATGGTCCTGCAGCATTCCCGGGTCCCCCTGGATTGCTGCACCGTGTCTCAGCCTGAACCGGACCACCTCTGCTCACATTGCATGCATGTTACTGCCTGTGACCGGAAGCACTCTAGTCAGGTTGCCCATCCTCTCACATACTCATCAGCTTTATTTCTTGCCACTCGCAAGAAAGTGAGAGCCCGAAGAGTAATGCCCAGGCAGTAAGAGAGGCGAAGCATCTGATAGAGCCTTCTTCCCAATTTTATCTAATCCGATCCATTTTCAGTAGCTTTTCTGCATAAGAGAGCCTCTTCACATGGACATCCATGCATCCACCCACGCGTCTACCCACGCGTCCACCCACGCGTCTACCCACGCGTCCACCCACGCGTCTACCCACGCGTCCACCCAGTCGTTCAAAACACATTTTCCTTTCCTTCTAGTTTACTGAGCACCTACTCTATGTCAGGTGCTATGTTCACCAATTTACAGTAGAATGATGACCAAGTGAAGATGTTGGCCCTAAGGAAAATAAGTGGCTGCTCTCTGATTCTTCCAGGGAGCAGATTTTGATTAGAGAAAGGAGTCCAAATAGTACAAGGCAGGAAAGACGGGAGGGGCACAGAACAGTGAGGTTGAGGCTGCAGAGAGTGGGGAGGTGGTTGCTAAAAGACTCTTCACTTACAATTCACGCAGCAAAACTGACCACCTGCCAAACTCCATCCGGGGAGAGGTCTGGGTGCAGAGACCCCCAAATAGCCTAGGCAGACAGGTGTGGGGCCACCCTCAGTGCAAGATAAGGGCTTGTGGGGTCCTTCCAGAGGTTGCTGAAGGTGAGGAGCTGCCATGAAAGATGGTAACGTCTTTCCCGTGGGCACAAGAGGAGAAAAGAGTACGTGGTGCATCGAGGCCTTTGCAGTGCAGTAGGGGTTATTATTATTACAAGCCAGATGTGCCCCACTTGTTATGAATCATCGGGTTGACTCTAAGTTTTAAAATCCAATTTCCAGGCCCTCTTCACCTGCCAGCTGGGCAACAGCAGTTACTCTCATTGGAGACCCTTTCCCTTCGCCACTTCCCAGGCTACTCCAGACTGAATGCATTCAGGGAGTCACCTCCCAGGTCAAAACCTGCTGTGATACCATCACCCTGCAGCACAGACCACAGTCCCAAGCCTCCCATTCTTGACTCTAACACCAGCCCAGCCTGACCTGCTGCAGGGTGTGGCCTGTGACCACATCTGTGCTCCGTCCACGCTGCTTCGTCCAGCCTCCCACGCCGATCCCCAGAGCAGCTCCCCGGGATGCTCTCTCCTCATCACTGCATCTGCCGCCCGCCCAGGCCCTCTGACTTTACCCTCCCGCAGGCCCCTCCCGTCTGAGGTGCTCTGGAATGCCTGTGGTGTGATTGTGCGTGAACCTTTACGTGCCTGCGTCCATGCTCGACAGCGGTCTTGCCTGAACCATCTTGTCTCAATAATCAGCATGAAACTCCTCAAAAGAAACAGAGAGGCCCCTCAGAACATCACGGAAAAGACGATGGCTCCAAAACAGCTAGATTCTAATCCCAGCTCTGCTGCAGGGCGCGGCCTCGGGCACACCTGTGCTCCGTGCATGTGACGTGACCTTGCAAAAGCATCCATTTCCTCATCTGGAAAACGGGACAGTTCCTGGACTCTGCGCACCTGGAAGTGACCATGAGGGTCAAATGTTTCTCAAACTGCAAATGCTTTTCAGATGCTGGCGCCGTGACCAAAGACCTGGCTCTTACATCTGCTCTGTTTTCATGGGACACAGCCCTGGGTATATAGTAGGTGCTTAATGCAGGTGACCGTGAGGAAGGGCTGTGGCCCGTGGAGGGCAGGCAGGTGGGATTCAGCTGAGGTCCTCAAAGGCTGCACTATGGGAAAGGCTGAGCGGCAGGAAAGGGACAGACAGGCCCTCCTCTTGGGGCCCAGGGCTGGGAACCAGAGCCCCTCCTTTGGCCACTCTGTGGTGGAAGAACAAGGAGCACATAGGAGGAGTGGCCCAGGCTCTCCACCTGAGGACATTCGGAGGGGACAAGAGGCCCTAGAAGCACTGGCAGAGCCTGAACGTGGCACCGTAGCCTCCTGCTGGCTGGAGACGTGTCTGGGCAGTGTGTCTTGGCATGGAATCCACAGCCAGCTAGCCTGAGGCGGGGATGGGGCCAGGACCCCCGGCTGTACAGACAGAGAGCCAGAGGCGGTTGCAGGTTCCCAACCGACAGCGGAGCTGATGAGTGGCAGGGCTTTCATTTGTTGACGGGAGATGCATGTCTGAGGCCAGAGCCAACTTCTTCCAGGGAGCGGCTTCCTTCCTCCTCAAAGGACACGTGGGACACAGATGTACAGGAGGCTGTTTAGAGAGGGCCCAAGTGGTGAGCTGTGCAGGGGTCCTCACGCCCCGGCCCCGTCTTGGATATGGGGCTGGAGACTTAGGAAGTGAGTGCTGGGGTCCTGGGGTTCCCTCATCTGCCTTCAGGAAGATGTGAAGGGGCTTCCTGCGGCCTTTCGCAGCATTCATCCCAAACCCCAAAGCCTCCTTCCCCTGGCTCCGTGGCAGGAGTGGTTGCATTCTCCTGTCTGAGAGGGGCCACCTCCTTCCCACCTTGCCCTCTAAGTTGGCTCAGGCTGGGCAGGGCTCAGGCTGAGGTCCAGACCCTCATGCCAGCTTGGTGCTTGGCCACAGCTGCAAAATTGGAGCTGGGCTGCCAGGGGGAGGGCACCGCTGAGGCCTTCTAGGCCCAGACGGGCTGAGAGAGCCCCCGCCCCCCACCCCAGCCTCACCCTCCACCCGAGGCCCCTGTCATGGGTGTGGGTGACTCAGAGGAAGTTCTGGTTTCTGTCAGATTTTGAGGCTGAGGCAACCTGATCCTGAAACAATGACAAGCCTCAGAACGGTCCTTCCCACTCCCTCAGAGGAGCGTTTCAGGCCTGGCCAATAACACAGCAGAACGGAAAATGACGTTGGCAAGGAAAGGTCAGGTGCCTAGGCCTCCCATGGAAGGCAGCAGGCGGTTGCTCAGGTCAGAGGGCCAAGTGGCGCGGTCTGTGGGCACCGGCAGCTGGCAGTGACCCTGCAGATCAATCTGGGCCCGGGCTGCGGACACCAAGCAGGGGCACCTGCCTGGCCTGGCTGCCTCATGTGGCCCCCACAGCCTTTGTCGGGACACCTCAGGACAGTGGCCTGGCCTCTAGGCCAGCAGGCCAGCTCGGGGTGCTAAAGCCTAATTTGCCTGGAGCCCTGGGCCACTCATAGATTCAGGAGGAAGAGGTGGGGTAGAGGTGGCAGAGGGAGAGCAGAGCCTGGCACACAGCATTTGGCACCATAACTGAGGCAGCTGCTTTCCTTAAGGAGCTGCCACTGACAGGATCAGCACTTACAGAGCCCCTGCTGTATGCCAGGAAGTACATTTATTATTGCTTCTTGTCACATTGGCCCTGCCAGGTATGTACCCCAAACATTAGCCCCATTTCACAGATAAGAAAATTGAGGCTTCCGTGATTAAGCAGAGGCTGTGATGTCCCATCCAGAGCCCCAGCCACCCAGCTCTCCTGCAGGACAGGAGATACCTACTAGCCTGCTTCTCGATTATTCTTTTCTTTCCTGCCACCTTGGGAATGTCCCTCCCACCTGCAAGCACAGGTCGGCTATGCCAGGGGAGTCTGTGCCCCAGGGCCCCCTCATCCATGGGGATGGGAGTCTGTAGAAATGCTCACCTCCGCCCTCTCCAGTGGGGACATTGGAGGCCTGTGTCCCACAGTCTCCCTGAGGGCCCAGTGGGTTGAGCCCATTGCCCACAGTGGAAACCCCTCATTCACGGACCTGTCTCCCTCCCCTGCCTCCCTCTCCACCTCCACCCCTGCCCTGCCCTTCCTCAGATCACTTCATGCACCCAAGTCCTCGTTGCAGTCTGCTTGAGGGGGATCCCACGTGTAGCCATGCCCCTTCCAGGCAGAGACAAGCAGCACAGGCCCCTGGCTGAGTGTGCCACGGCGGGTGCAGCAGGAGTGCAAACTCGGCATCCAGCTGGAACCCATGTTAACTTGCGTTTGACCAGCATAAGAGAGACAAGAAGATGAGTAGAACTGTAGCAGTCAAAATGCTTCAGCTGCAGGTAATAGGAAGTCCAGCTCAAACCGGTTTAAGCGGAGGCCAGGGGCTGCAGGGTGGGCTTCTCCCATGGCACCTGCTCTGGTCCCTCAGTCCCCCTGAGTGGTGCACACTTCCCTCCACAAGGTGTGTTGCCGGGTGGCCACGGCCGTCCTGGGCTCGCATTTGCTCATGACGGTGTCTGGAGAGCTCCGCCTTTGAGGGCTCTTCCTGGGGCCTCTACCAAGAGAGGACTGGGGGGACCATGACAAAAAATCTCTGGGTTCTTGAGACAGCAGAAAGGGTGGTGGAAGCTGGGTGAGTAGCCAGACAGTATCTACTAGAATTTTTTTTTCTCCAATTTAAGTTTCTCCCTGGTGAGTTCTTAACCCGCCGCTGACTGGCCAATGCTAGCAGACGGACACAGGGAACAAACAAGTGGCATATTAATCTTCATGGAAAAGCCTAGAAATGGGCAGTCCTTTCACAGCAGTTCTGTGTCTACAGTGAACACATGGGCTGTGTTTAACTGTGTAAACACAATAAAGTTGTGTTATGGAAGTGAACTTGTTCCTGACTGGCAGATGGATTTAAATGTAAGAGTGGTCCATGGGCCCCTCCACGGAGCTGATGCTGCCCCAGCATCCTTCCTATGGCCCTTCAGCCTCTGGCCATTGGCCTTCCTGTGTCCGTGCATGGCTGAGCTGGAGGCCAACACAGGAGCAGCCATTCCAGGCAGGTCTGGGCAGGGGTCCCTGGCGTGTAGCCCTGGAGGGAGTGGGGCTGTGTAAGCTCAGGGTCTTGTCTCCCTCACTGAAAATACAGGACACAATGGAACAGAATAGAGAGCCCAGAAATAAGGCTGAACACCTACAACCATCTGATCTTCAACAAAGCTGACAAAAACAAGCAATGGGGAAAGGACTTCCTTTCAATAAATGGTGCTGGGATAGCTGGCTAGCCATATACAGAAGACTGAAACTGGACCCCTACCTTACACCATACACAAAAATCAACTCAAGATGAAGTAAAGACTTAAAGGGAAAATCTAAAACTATAAACACCCTGGAAGACACCTTAGTAAATACCATTCTGGACATAGAACTTGGAAAGATTTCATGATAAAGATGCCAAAGCAATTGCAACAGAAACAAAAATTGACAAATGGAATCTAATTAAATTAAAGCGCTTCTGCACAGCAAATCAACAGAATAAACAGACAACCTAAGAGTAGGAGAAGATATTTGCAAATTATGCATCTGACAAAGATCTAATATCCAGCATCTATAAGGAACTTAAACAAATGTACCAGCAAAAAACAACCCTATTCAGAAGTGGGCAAAAGACATAAACAGACACTTCTCAAAAGAAGACATATGCGGCCAAAAAGCATATGAAAAAATGCCGAATATCACTAAGCATTAGAGAAATGCAAATCAAAACCACAATGAGATACTATTGCACACCAATCAAAATGCCTTTTTTTTTTTTTTTTTTTTTTTGAGACTGAGTTTCGCTCTTTTGCCTGGACTGGAGTGCAGCAGTGCAATCTCCACTCACTGCAACCTCTGCCTTCCAGTTTCAAGGGATTCTCCTGCCTCAGCCTCCCAAGTAGCTGGGATTACAGGCACCCACCACCATGCCCGGCTAATTTTTGTATTTTTAGTAGAGACAGGGTTTCACCACATTGGCCAGCCTGCTCTTGAACTCCTGGCCTCGTGATCCACCTCAGCCTCCCAAAGTGCTGGGATTACAGGTGTAAGCCACTGCACCCAGCCTGCAGAATGACTATTATTTAAAAGACAAAAAAAAAAAAAAGAAAAAAACCCTGGTGAGGTTGTGGAGAATAGGAAACACTTATACACTGTTCATGGGAGTATAAATTATCTCAGCCATTGTGGAAAGCAGTGTGGTGATTCCTCAAAGAACAGAACTACCATTCAACCCAGCAATCCCATTTCTGGGTATACACCCCAAAGAATATACATTGTTCTATCATAAAGACACATGAACACATACGTTAATTGCAGCACTATTCACAATAGCAAAGATATGGAACCAACCTAAATGCCCATCAACAGTAGACTGGATAAAGAAAATGTGCTACATATACACCAGGGAATACTATGCAGCCATAAAAAAGAATGAGATCATGTCCTTTGTGGGAATGTGGATGGAACTGGAGCCCATTATCCTTAGCAGAGTAATGCAGGAGACCCAAATACCACATGCACGTTCTCACTTGTAAATGGGAGCTAAATTATAACACATGGACACACCAAGAGGGGAACAACACACACTGGGGCCTCCTTGAGAGTGGAGAGTGGGAGGAGGGAAAGGAGCATAAAAACTACCTGTCTGAACTGTGCTTATCACCTGGGTGACAAAGCAGTCTTTACAGCAACCTCCCATGACACACAGTTTATCTATATAACAAATCTACATATGTACCCTTGAACCTAAAATAAAAGTTCAAAAAAAAAAAGAAAATGGAAAACACAGGACACTGTCCCTCTCCCTCCCCCAATCAACCCAAGCTGAGATTTTTCAAGGCCTCTACACCTCTTTTAAATAATTCCCAGATGATTGAATTCCCAGATTGAAGCAAATGCTCCCAAACAGGGGAGCAACTCGGCCCTGGGGTCTTAAGTTCCCACCTTCCCCAATAAACGAGACTGGCCTCCTCCTTCTTGCAGGGCAGTGTGGAGCAGTGGAGGAGCAGGGGCAGTGGGCTCCACTCGCAGCTGTGTGGCCTTGAGCAATGGTATCTGCCATTGCTGAGGCTTGAGTAGGTAAACAAAGCTGCCGGGAAGCTCGAACTGGGTGGAGCCCACCGCTGCTCAAAGAGGCCTGCCTGCCTCTGTAGACTCCACCTCTGGGGGCAGGGCATAGCTGAACAAAAGGCAGCAGAAACTTCTGCAGACTTAAACATCCCTGTCTGACAGCTTTGAAGAGATTAGTGGTTCTCCCAGCAATCCCCAATTCAACAAGAAGAGCTAACTATCCTAAATATATATGCACCCAATACAGGAGCACCCAAATTCATAAAGCAAGCCCTTAGAGACCTACAAAGAGACTTAGACTCCCACACAATAATAACGGGAGACTTTAACACCCCACTGTCAACATTAGATAGATCAACAAGACAGAAAGTTAACCAGGATATTGAACTCAGCTCTGCACCAAGCGGACCTAATAGACATCTACAGAACTCTCCACCCCAAATCAACAGAATATACATTCTTCTCAGCACCACATCACACTTATTCAAAAATTGACCACATAGTTGGAAGTAAAGCATTCCTTAGCAAATGTAAAAGAACAGAAATTATAACAAACTGTCTCTCAGACCACAGTGCAATCAAACTAGAACTCAGGATTAAGAAACTCACTCAAAACTGCTCAACTACATGGAAACTGAAAAATCTGCTCCTGAATGACTACTGGGTACATAACGAAATGAAGGCAGAAATAAAGATGTTCTTTGAAACCAATGGGAACCAAGACACACCATACCAGAATCTCTGGGACACATTTAAAGCAGTGTGTAGAGGGAAATGTATAGCATTAAATGCCCACAAGAGAAAACAGGAAAGATCTAAAATTGACACCATAACATCACAATTAAAAGAACTAGAGAAGCAAGAGAAAACACATTCAAAAGCTAGCAGAAGGCAAGAAATAACTAAGATCAGAGCAGAACTGAAGGAGATAGAGACACAAAAAACCCTTCAAAAAATCAATCAATCTAGGAGCTGGTTTTTTGCAAAGATCAACAAAATTGATAGACCATTAGCAAGACTAATAAAGAAGAAAAGAGAGAAGAATCAAATGGACGCAATAAAAAATGATAAAGGGGATATCACCAGTGATCCCACAGAAATACAAACTACCATCAGAGAATACTACAAACACCTCTACGCAAATAAACTAGAAAATCTAGAAGAAATGGATAAATTCCTGGACACATACACCCTCCCAAGACTAAACCAGAAAGAAGTTGAATCCCTGAATAGACCAATAACAGGCTCTGAAATTGAGGCAATAATTAATAGCCTACCAACCAAAAAAAGTCCAGGACCAGATGGATTCACAGCCGAATTCTACCAGAGGTACAAGGAGGAGCTGGTACCATTCCTTCTGAAACTATTCCAATCAATAGAAAAAGGGAATCCTCCCTAACTCATTTTATGAGGCCAGCATCATCCTGATACCAAAGCCTGGCAGAGACACAACAAAAAAAGAGAATTTTAGACCAATATCCCTGATAAACATCGGCACAAAAATCCTCAATAAAATACTGGCAAACCAAATCCAGCAGCACATCAAAAAGCTTACCCATCAAAAAGCTTATCCACCACAATCAAGTTGGCTTCATCCCTGGGATGCAAGGCTGGTTCAACATATGCAAATCAATAAATGTAATCCATCATATAAACAGAACCAAAGACAAAAATCACATGATTATCTCAATAGATGCAGAAAAGGCCTTCAACAAAATTCAACAGCCCTTCATGCTAAAAACTCTCAATAAACTAGGTATTGATGGGACATACCTCAAAATAATAAGAGCTATTTATGACAAACCCACAGCCAATATCATACTGAATAGGCAAAAACTGGAAGCATTCCCTTTGAAAACTGGCACAAGACAGGAATGCCCTCTCTCACCACTCTTATTCAACATAGTGTTGGAAGTTCTGGCCAGGGCAATCAGGCAGGAGAAAGAAATAAAGGGCATTCAATTAGGAAAAGAGGAAGTCAAATTGTCCCTGTTTGCAGATGACATGATTGTATATTTAGAAAACCCCATCGTCTTAGCCCAAAATCTCCTTAAGCTGATAAGCGACTTCAGCAAAGTCTCAGCATACAAAATCAATGTGCAAAAATCACAAGCATTCCTATACACCAATAACAGACAAACAGCCAAATCATGAGTGAACTCCCATTCACAATTGCTTCAAAGAGAATAAAACACCTAGGAATCCAACTTACAAGGGATGTGAAGGACTTCTTCAAGGAGAACTATAAACCATGGCTCAACGAAATAAAAGAGGACACAAACAAATGGAAGAACATTCCATGCTCATGGATAGGAAGAATCAATATCGTGAAAATGGCCATACTGCCCAAGGTAATTTATAGATTCAATGCCATCCCCATCAAGCTACCAATGACTTTCTTCACAGAATTGGAAAAAACTACTTTAAAGTCCATATGGAACCAAAAAAGGGCCTGCATTACCAAGACAACCCTAAGCCAAAAGAACAAAGCTGGAGGCATCACGCTAACTTACTTCAAACTATACTACAAGGCTACAGTAACCAAAACAGTATGGTACTGGTACCAAAACAGAGATATAGACCAATGAAACAGAACAGAGCCCTCAGAAATAATACCACACATCTACAGCCATCTGATCTTTGACAAACCTGACAAAAACAAGAAATGGGGAAAGGATTCCCTATTTAATAAATGATGCTGGGAAAACTGGCTAGCCATATGTAGAAAGCTGGAACTGGATCCCTTCCTTACATCTTATACAAAAATTAATTCAAGATGGATTAAAGACTCAAATGTTAGACCTAAAACCATAAAAACCCTAGAAGAAAACCTAGGCAATACCATTCAGGACACAGGCATGGGCAAGGACTTCATGACTAAAACACCAAAAGCAACGGCAACAAAAGCCAAAATTGACAAATGGGATTTAATGAAACTAAAGAGCTTCTGCACAGCAAAAGAAACTACCATCAGAGTGAACAGGGAACCTACAGAGTGGGAGAAAATTTTTACAATCTACCCACCTGACAAAGGGCTAATATTCAGAATCTACAAAGAACTTAAACAAATTTACAAGAAAAAATCAAACAACCCCATCAAAAAGTGGGCAAAGGATATGAACAGACACTTCTCAAAAGAAGACATTTATGCAACCAATAGACACATGAAAAAATGCTCATCATCACTGGCCATCGCAAAAACATAAATCAAAACCACAATGAGATACCATCTTACACCAGTTAGAATGGCGATCATTAAAAAGACAGGAAACAGTTTCCTGACTGTGTTTTATATACAATTTTAAATACAATTTTAAATCCCTATCATTTATTTAAAATCTAGACATAGCTTTGATCTACTGAATTAAACTGCATACCATCAAAGAGGGTGTAATTCTTCAGCCAATAAATCCAGGCCCACCCCAGAGATGGTGAGAGGGGGACTGTCTCGCCTGCCTTTCAGGGCTGGGCAGGGGTGGGGGATGCAATTTGAGTGTACATGGGACCTCATGCACAGAGCATGTCTCCAGTCGCAGAGACCCCTGCCTGAAGGATCACTCAGGGTCCAGCTAGAAGTAGAAACCACCCCAGCTCTTTGAACAGAGAGACTGTACCATCAAGAATTGCTAACCCTTGTGCATTGCAAGGGCAAAAAGTGAAAACTGAGCTAGAACAATAGAGCAGCAACTGCCAGGGGAGGGCTGGGAGCAAAGAGGCCAGGACAGAATGATTAAACTCCCAGGACTGAAGGACCCCTGGAAGCAGTACCCAGGTCCGCGAGGAGTGGGCACAGGCTGGCCGCAGCTGGTCTGCCCCAGTGAGGGGAAGGAACAGAGAAGCAGGCTCTGCAGCGTCCTTCTGCATTTCGTCCTGAATGGGTGTGGCATCCTCCAGCTCCACAGCCTTTGCTGGGCCTCGTCCCCTCTGCAATCCCGTAGGGCAGACAGCCTCTCCAATGGCCTTCGTGATTCCTGTCACCTAGGGACTGGCTTCTACTAAGTAGAATCTGGCAAAGGTAATGGGCTGTCCCTTCCAAGATTATTTGGCTACAAAATGCCTGTGCCCCCCACCTTGCCCGCCTTCTCTTGTTCCCTCCCCTTCAGAACCCTTGCTCTGGGAAAAGCCAGCTGCCTTGTACTGAGCAGCCCTGTGATCCAGGTCTGCCACCAGCAGCTGGAGAAGGCCTGGAGCCCCAGCAAGGGAAGCCAGAGAGAGCCTGGAAGCAGACTCTCCGGCCCCAGTGGAGCCCTCAGAGCCTCCTGCCATGACTGGGGCCTTGTTAGGAAACCTCAGAATTTCCAGAATCCTCTTCTGACCACCATTCCAGGCCTGCTTTATCTGACATGGCAGCCCTCACACCCACCCTGTTAGAGGGTGAAGGCAATTGACACATATAGATGCTCCTTGAGTTACGTGGGGGTTGCATCCAGGTAAACCCATTCCAAGTTGAAAATATCCTAAGTTGAAAATGCATTTGACACACCTAAGCTACCGAACATCCTAGCTTAGCCTAGTGGACCTTAAACATGCTCAAAACACTCAGGTTAGCCTACAATTGGGCAAAATCATGCCACACGAAGCCCATTTTATCATAAAATGTTGAATACCTCACACGATATATTGAATACTGTACATTCATCAAAACTGCCAATATTTCAAACCATCATAAAGTCAAAAAAATCATAAATTGAGCCACCAAGAGCCAGAGACCATCTGTAATTCCTCAGGTGGACAAAGATTATAAAACTATATATTTCCTATAGCTGGTTGCAGAGAAGAATGCTCCACCCCAAGTGGGTGACAGTGCAGGCGTGGCAGGCCCGGGCTGCCCTGGGGTTCTGTGGCGTCCTCCACAGGGCACTGGCAACCTGTATCACCCTTGCTTTGGCTCCGTCCTGCAGCCTAGGCTCGCCCACACTGTGATCTCCTGAGCTCTGAAGCTCCCGTTCAGCCCTTGCCTGGGCAGTGGGCGTGCGGCCCTCAAAGACTGGGACACTTCACCCTCACAGTGATGTTTCCTGGCAAGCCAACCAGCCAGATTCTCAGCAGATCCCTGGGGCCTCCCCTGGAAGCAGTGGAGATCCTTCAGGCTGCTTCTCACCCTGCAGGGACTGAATGAGAAGCACCACTGGTTTCAGGGAAGCTGCTACCCACCGAGGTGGAGCCTGGCCTGCAGGGAATTGTTAGGGTGTCCTCTGGGGGTCAGCCCTGATGGAAGGGGACAGAATGGGACAGGCAGGATGGCCCGAGGGAGAAGCTGGTCTCAGGCGCCCCGGAGCTGGGGTGGCCCTGCAGGCTGCACCAAGCTGCGGTGAGGGGACCAAGGTTTACGCCCCCAAGCTGATCCGTCCCTGGCTGGGGGCTGCCTTGAGTGAGGTGGCTGCTCTGTTCTGCCAAGGCAGTTCCCCAGAGGGCTGACAGCTCTGTGACCTTCAAGTCCTAGGCCCTTCCAGCTTCTCCTTCCCTGGGGCCATGAGCTCATGACTCAGCCCTGGAGGTGGAGGCTGCAAGGAAACCTGGAGGAGGTGGGAATGAGGAGACTGCACATGGCCCGCAGACTCCCACGGCCAGCCTGTGCCTGTGGGAGATGAGTTCAAGCAGCAGGGCCGGGAACTGACTCACCCTGCGGTGCCCACCGATGAGTGGTGCCCATCGTCCCCGCTCAGGGAAGCTGCCATAGCATCTCATGCCTTTGCCTCCTAATTTCCTACCACCTCCTGCGCTTCAGGAATGGCTGCCTATGAGGCTCAGCCCCACATGGTGCCTGGAGATCCTCATTTTAAGGCCCACTCTCTTGTTCCAGGTCCACACTGGCTACCACTAGGTCCTTTCTGACAAGAGCCAACAGCTCCTGGTACTGACAGGAGCCCTCCTACTGCCCCATCAGTGACCACTGCCACAATAATGCTATGGGACGGACTGCCCTGAAACTCAGTGACTTGAAGCAATGAGCAATTATTTAGCCCACGAGTCTGCAGCCAGTGATGCAGGCTGGACTCGCCCGGGGCCATGGTCCTGGCTGCTGGCTGGTCTAGGGTGGCCTCGGCTGGGGCAGCTGGCGACACCAGTCCTGTTCCAAGTGTGCTGTCCACCGGCAGGCGAGTCGAGGCACGTTCTCACACTGTGGCAGAGCCGAGTGAGCAAGCCCCGTTTGCCAGCACTTTTCAGGCCTCTGCTTGTATCCCACTTGCTGACATCACTTGGCCAAAGCAAGTTACATGACTGACGCTGGGTCAAAAAAAAAAGAAGGCCCTGCAAGGGGACCCGTGATGGGCGTGGATTCAGGGAGGGTGCGGTTGACAGCCCCCAGCCCTATATGCAGCCTGACAGGAAAAGGAAGGCCAACAAAGCAACCCCAAAGTCACAATCCCAAAGCTAGTTCTGATATGAGGACAGATGCTCGGGCCCCTGGAGACTCTTCTGGGCTGGACTAACGTGGCCACAACTGGGAGAGCAGGGACTTCATTTGATTCACACTGCTGCCACCATCTATAACAGTGCAACCCCTGCACAGAGAATGGGCAAAAAAATAATTAATCAATGAATGAAATCTAAAATGTGAACCGGGGTTGTTTCTGACAATGTTTGTATGTCTTATAGGGTTGTAGAAGGACATAACCATGTTTTCAGCGTTTCTATGCAACAAACTTCATTTTATTTCATTTGCGTTTTTGTCTTAAACTCTACCACTGCAAACAATTTTATATAATTACCACTAGCTGTATCACCTCCCCACCCCTCCCACCGCCAAAAAAAGTGGCCATGGCCGGGTGTGGTGGCTCACGCCTGTAATCCCGGCACTTTGGGAGGCCAAGGTAAGTGGATCACCTGAGGTCAGGAGTTCTAGACCAGCCCAGCCGAACATGGTGAAACCCCGTCTCTACTAAAAAATACAAAAATTAGCTGGGCATGGTGGTGGGCGCCTGTAATTCCAGCTACTTGGGAGGCTGAGGCAGGAGAATTGCTTGAACCTGGGAGGCAGAGGTTGCAGTGAGCTGAGATTGAGCCATTGAACTCCACCCTGGGCAACAAGAGCGAGACTCCATCTCAAAAAAAAAAAAAAAGAAAAAAAGGCCGGGCGCGGTGGCTCACGCCTGTAATCCTGGCACTTTGGGAGGCCGAGGCTGGCAGATCACGAGGTCAGAAGATCGAGACCATCCTGGCTAACACAGTGAAACCCCATCTCTACTAAAAAAATACAGAAAACAACTAGCCTGGTGTGCTGGGGGGCGCCTGTAGTCCCAGCTACTCGGGAGGCTGAGGCAGGAGAATGGCGCGAACCCGGGAGGCGGAGCTTGCAGTGAGCCGAGATCGCGCCACTGCACTCCAGCCTGGGCGACAGAGCGAGACTCCATCTCAAAACAAACAAACAAACAAACAGTATCCATGATTGCATCACCATGTGGCCTCTGGAGTCCAGAGCAAGAAAAATGCCGAGGTACTCGTTTGTGCTCAGTGGAAGTGACTTATTGGGAACTTGGCATGGGCTGGCTAAGGCCCTGCTCTGAGCTGGCATAGTGCTGAACCCTGTCCCCAATCACAGCCACATGGACAGGCCTGGACCCTATGACCAGGGAGGGGAGAGGGGCATAGGGAGGCCAGCAGGAGAGGGACCACCAGCCTTCCCCGGGTTCTTCCCCAAGCTGGACTCCTGGTGGGTGCCAGGCAGTGTGGTTGGAGGAATACACCAGACGGTGTCTGCCATGCAGTCCCCTCCAGTGCCGAGTCCTTGTGACCTCTCTCAGCCTGAGGTCCTGCCTGCCTTCAGCAGCCTGATGCAGCCCTGCCATGCCCCGCCGTGCCTCTGTGGCTCTCCTCTTCTTAGCACTCTTCTCCTCCCCTTCTTGGTGCTGGAGCAAAATGAGGCTCCAGGCAAGGCATCTCCTAAAGGGACTCATTCAGAACACGAAACCAACGCAAGTACTCAGGGCAGGGAAGCCCTCCGTGATTAGCAATGGCATATAGGATCTGTATACATGTGCTGGGCATGGACACACGCTGGAAGGAAGATTCATTGCTTTTGTTTCTATGGATTCATTTACTTTCAGCTCTAGGCCTCCTTATGCTGGGCTGGAGGGAGCTTGACCTCAGCCGTCGTTAGGCTTCTTCCTTGGGAAGAGCAGAGGTCACAGGCTTTCTCTAGGAGGCCAAGGTGCTGGAGGCCCTGCTCACTGCTCTGTCCTGGGTGTGGTGAGACACTAGACCCCAGCCTACCCTGCCCTTGAGATCCGCCCAGCGTGCGGGTGTGGGAATCTTGATATGTCTAGGAGTTCTAGAATCCGTCTACCTCCCAGTGCTGCTGGAGGGCACTGACTAAGAGCTTCAGACTCCATTCCCCAGGAAAAAAAAGAAAAAAAAAATTATAAGAAAAAAAAAGGGCCGGGTGCAGTGGCTCACACCTGTTATCCCAGCACTTTGGGAGGCCGAGGCGGGTGGATCACAAGGTCAAGAGATCGATACCATCCTGGCCAACATAGTGAAACCCCGTCTCTACTAAAAATACAAAAACTAGCTGGGCGTGGTGGCGGGCGCCTGTAGTCCCAGCTACTTGGGAGGCTGAGGCAGAAGAATCGCTTGCACCCGGGAAGCAGAAGTTGTAGTGAGCCGAGATCACGCCACTGCACTCTAGCCTGGCGACAGAGTGAGACTCTGTCTCAAAAAAAGAAAAAGAAAAAAAGAAAGCCAGAAACTAACTTAACTGACTCTCCTACCAAGAATGAAAATAATAATGCTAATACTAATCGCTAATGAGAATACTGCTACTAATGATTGCTAATGAGAATTATACTACTACTAATAACTGCTGTTAGATTGTGTGCTTGCTTTTGTTTAGCATTGTCCTAAGTTTCTTATGAATAATTAGCTCATCTGATCCTAACAGCAACCCTAGGACGGCGATACTACTCCCATTTTACAGATGAGGAAACTGAAGCACAGACGCCTTCAGTAATTTGCGCAAGGTCAGAAAACAAGCAGCAGAGCTGGGTACCCCAGTGCTCTGAACCTCTGAGCCCTCCGGCCTCTCTAAGGAGAAGCACAGCCATTGGGATTGTGGAGCGGTGAATCCAGGCTCTCTCTTTGTAATGAGGGAGGTGATCTCACCAGAGAGTGGTGTCCTGGCCTTGGAGGTATGCCTGTGGTTTTGCTGTCTTCTTCTCTGGTCTCAAAGCCCATTGCCTGTACTCCTTCAACTTAGGGTCTTTGAGGGGTCACTTGGAAAGAGATCCAGGACAGGCAGAGCCAAGGCTGCAGGTGCCTTTGACATGCCTGTTAATCCAGGCAACTCACCCTGTGACATCAATGTGCAATACTGATCCTCGAGTCACACTGGACTAGTCTCAGAGTAGGTGTGTTTGCCAGAAAGGGAGTTTGCAGGGAGGTTTCCTTGAAGAGACCCTCAGCCCTTGCTCACCTAAGCTCAAAGAAAACCACCTACACTAAGATGCCAAACCACAGGGAAGTTTGTTCTCACATAAATTCCATGCCGAGGCTCAGGGTGGGCTTCAGGACTGGCTCCATCCAGGGGCTGTGGCCCCATTTCTCAGTGATTCTCTGTCTCCCCAAATTAGCTGTGTCAGCTTCATCCTCAGTCTGGCTTCCTTCATGGTGGCAAAATGGTGGCAGCTGTCCCAGGCCTCAAACCCACCCAGATGTCCAGAGACAAGGGAGGTGTTTCTTTCCTTGGCTCACTCTGAAGAGCAAGGAACAATTTTCACATCTCACTGTCTCAAACTAGGTCACACGCCCATCTCCAAGCCACTGGAGCTGCAACTCTGGGGCCCAGGGTAATGCCTGTGCTGACTGGCTCAAGCCTGGATTCCTCCACCAATCACAGTGCCCAAGACAGTGGGATGCTGCTTGGCCAGTCAGGCTCAGCCCTGGCCCAGGGATGCTTGGGGCAGGCCTAGGGAGAGGGGAGGGAGCTGGTGGACAACAGCAGAGGAACCCGAGCTCTAAAAGGAGAGGACATTAGTCAAACACCAGAAAATCAAACTCTGTGGGCCTTTGCCTTAGGGCTGGGCAGCTAGACTGGCTGGTGGCTGTGTCCTAACATGGATCCTTCCTTTAGGATGCATCCTGGCTGGCCTGCACTTGGCACCTTACCTGATGCAGAGTGGTGATGGCTGGAGATGGAACCCCTCTGTTGTGGGCCACCTCCCCAAGGCTGACTAGGTCTTCAGAGACCCTTGGGAAACCATAGCTTTGGTTTATTTTATTTGTTTTTTTTTTTATTTATTTAATTTTTTTTTTTTTTTTTTTGTTGAGACACAGTCTCATTCTGTCACCCATCCTGGAGTGCAGTGGTGCGATCTCAGCTCCCTGCAACCTCTGCCTCCCAGGTTCAAGCAATTCTCTTGCCTCAGCCTCCCAAATAGCTAGGATTACAGGCATGTGCCACCGCACCAGGCTAATTTTTGTATTTTCTTTCTAGTAGAGATGGGGTTTCACCATATTGGCCAGGCTGGTCTCAAACTCCTGGCCTCAAGTGATCCACCCGCCTCAGCCTCCCAAAGTGCTGGAATTATAGGTGTGAGCAGTGACTGCACCAGGCCACTCTGTCAATTTTATATTTATGAAGCCATCTGAGGGTAGGTTTGACTCACATCTCAGACAAACAGCCCCAGGTGAAGAAAGGGATGTGTTATGGGCAGTGGAGTCTGACATCCAGCCCACCTCTGCTCCTGATGGGCACAGCAGCCTCTCACACAGCACCAGGCAGGCACCAAGTTCCCCTGCCCATAACCTACAGCTTGCAGAGGGGGCATTTACAATAGAGCTGTTCTAGAAGGGCTCCCATTAAGTGGGGCCCCCCTCACCAGGTGGCTGCTGGGGTGGCATCCAGGGTGCCCATCAGGCCCATGTTCTGGGTGATGCCTTTTTTTTTTTTTTTTTTTTTAAGACACAGTCTCACTCGTGTCACCCAGGCTGGGGTGCAGTGGTGCGATTTCAGCTCACTGCAACCTCTGCCTCCTGGGTTCAAGCAATTCTCCTGCCTCAGCCTCCTGAGTAGCTGGGATTACAGACGCCCACCACCATGCCTGGCTAATTTTTTTGTATTTTTAGTAAAGACGGGGTTTCACCATGTTGGCCAGGCTGGTCTTGAACTCTTGACCTTGGGTGATTCGCCGGCCTCGGCCCCTCAAAGTGCTGGGATTACAGGCGTCAGCCACCGTGCCCGGCCCTGGGTGATGCTTTTGATGAGCACAGATTTAAAAGATGCATTTAAACAGGAAGGCAGCAGCTTCCCTCTGGCAGCTGGGGACACGGGAGGAGCAGGAAGAGCAGCAATCTCCAGCCCAGCCCTGGCTCTGGAGCTCCCTCTACCCCTTGCCAGTATTAGGTGCTAGGTGCTTTTCAGGGTGCCACGGCCGTCACCATGACCCAGATCAGGAAACAGTGCTGTGTATGTGTCACTGGCACCAAAAACTTTTCTGCAGCCCTAAACCAGCATACAGAATATGCTCTCAGCTTCAAATCATGCAAATGTGCCTTGTTTTTTTATATCTTTAAGTGACATTATCATTAAAGTGATCGTGTTGTGCTCTGGAAGGAAAGGCACTCCTTGGCCAGACACTGCCTCAGAGTCAGCAAATGCTGGCCATTTCTAGGGAGGACAGGCGGCAGCCAGGAGCTCAGGGGAACCATGCACAAAACTTATCCACAGGGCCTCATCTCAGCAATGCCAAGTTAGTGAAAGCACAGTTGAAGAACAATATTATCCGTGCAATGCCCACAAAACCATACTATATAAGATGCGCAACATTTACGAGTGCAAACATATAGAAAATAAACAGAGAGACCCCAGACTACCATCAGCAAGAGCGGCTGCAGCTGGTGAAGGGCCTGGAGCCTGGGTGGGCACAATATTAGCTCCACCATTAATATTGTTTATTCTTTCCACCACCTCCCTGGGGCAGCTGGGAGTGGAAGCCTGGCTGCACAGCGAGATGTGGTTTGATGTCTGACCTTGTTTTGGGTTTAAAGGCATCCAAGTAACTTGTCTCAGCACTTAGAAGTGCATCAGAGCCAAATGTCTCCAAAACTGGGCTTCAAGCCATAAGGAGAAAAAAGGAGGCCGCAGGCTTGGCAGGAGTGTGATGCGAGCGGAGGCTGGAATCAGCCCCTCGGGAATGCTCTCTCTCTGGGGACAGGAGGAGGGCTTTCCTATAGCACCCCTCTCCCTCCAACCTAACTCAGCTCCAGGGAGTGAAGATAAATACTGAGCCACGCCCAAGAGAGGGAGGGAGTGGGCAGAGTTTGGGGGATGGCGGGGAATGGGGAGAAGGTTTCCTTTTGAGGCCTTGTCATATACCAGGCACATTTCATTATTCCTTAAAAAAATCTGAGGAGAATCTCTTCGTCGTCTCCCTTTATAAGATCAGGAAATGAGGCTTAGAGAGGCTGAGGGGCATGGCAGGGCTGGGGGCAAACACATGCCATCTAGCTGCAAAGCTGTGTCCCCTCCAGGGCAAAGGTGGCTCTGAACTTCAGGGGCAGCAGAATGTGGTGGTGCCAGTGACTAGGACTTGGGGACCGTCACCTCCAGAGTCAGCCTCATCAGCCTACAGGAAGTCTCAGCGCTCCCTCAGCAGCTTCTGTGGTTCCCTGGCTGCAGGGCTAGGTCCTCAAAGCCCAGCCCTTCTGAATCTGAGTCCAGGGCTCGAGAGGTCTGCAAATGGGAAGCAGGGTCCGGGCAGCACCCCATGGAGGCAGACACGTGCCCATGCCACAGGCCCAGCACACCTGCCTTAGGTGGGATTTATGACAACCCAGAGACCCTCCAGCCTGACCTGAGGCTGTGTGCAAAGATACACGTGCTTTGATTATCAAGAAAAATGGGACAGTAAAGTAGCTGTTACTTAATACATGCAGGTTCCCAAGGCAGATAAAACCTTTCAGGCACGTGAGGCCCAGGGCAGGTGTTGGGGAGCAGCCCTCAAAAGGTCTTGGTGGAGCCCCTAGGCAGAATCCACCAGCTCCTCTGTCTGAGCCCTACCTGCCTGAAGGCTGGAAGCAGCAGCTTTCAGCTCATCACCCTCAGCCCTTGTGTTGCCCAAGGTCCCAGCACAGCAAAGAGGCAATGGAAACCAATTTGGGCAGGGTATCAGTGCCAGATGGACTTCCATTCATGTCTGTCGATTGGCAAGGACCCAGGCCAGGACCACGCAGACAGCGTGCCTGGCTGGGACGGGAGGGAAGAGCAAGCTCAGTCCGTGCCGTGCCCACCCAGTCCTGCTGCACCTGGCTTTGCAGGCTTCTTTGTCGCTCTGGTCCCGACTGTCCACCTGGATGAACCGAGAGCTTCCTCAGAGGAATGTGCAGCACCATGATGGGCACGAGGTGGGGACGGGCCTGATTTCAGGCTACGGGTGGACTCTGAGAGGCCAAGAAGGGGGACTTGAGTTTATGGGCACACCCAGCTCTCTAGCTTGGGTTTGGGTAAGAATTGGGACCAGTTTTTTAGAGAATCTGCTCTTCTCCTCTTTCTCATCTGAAAAACTCTCACCAAGTCTATTTTTGATCTTCAGCTGGAAGAAATCTTTATTTTTAAGATGCTAACCCTGGCACATCCTAGCTCCAGAGCAGCAGCTGGCAGGGAGCACAGAAAGCCTGACGGGGCTACGTGGGTGCACCTGGAAGGCTGGCCACTGCTTTTAGAGCAAGGACCAGAATTCTTGCCACAAACTTCTGGCTCTGGAAAGGCCAACTGAATGGCTCAGAACCGGGAAAGGTTTTTGTTTGGTTGAAGCATTTTTAGGGATGAGAATTATTATCATTATTATTATTATTATTATTATTATTATTATTATTATTATTATTGAGACTGAGTTTCACTCTTGTTGCCCAGGCTGGAGTGCAATGGCGCGATCTCGGCTCACCGTAACCTCCGCCTCCCAGGTTCAAGCGATTCTCCCCGCCTTGGCCTCCCAAGTAGCTGGGACTTGTAGCATGTGCCATCATGCCCGGCTAATTTTGTATTTTTAGTAGGGATGGGGTTTCTCAATGTTGGTCAGGCTGGTTTCAAACTCCTGACCTCAGGTCATCTGCCCGCCTCGGCCTCCCAAAGTGCTGGGATTACAGGCTTGAGCCACCATGCCCGGCTCGAGAATTATTTTTATGAGCAAGAAGACACGTTGTTGTCACCATTTCACACCTGCAAGAGTCGCCTAGTTCGGGAGGTGCGTGGTCCTTATCCTGACAAAGTCGTATCTCTGCTTTCTCATTTTCCGGTTGTGAACACAGGTGTCCTGTGTGCCCTCACCACGCCATGTTCAGTTACTTAACCACAGCTCGCCCAGGGCGCCTTGGCTGGAAATGGTGATATTTGCCAAAGAGTAAGGCCCCGGGGACATCGTCCCCCTTCCCTGTAAGGAAGGCACACCGTGGAATGGTAAGAGGGTGGAGAGCCCAAAGCTCACACCAACACCTTTCATTTCACTTGACTTACCGTCTCATTCATTCACTTCATTCGTTCATTTTACAGGAGCCTTGTCTGATCTTCGAATCACCCAGAAGTGTGGTCTCCTTGTCCCCAAGGCTGTTTCCTGGAAGAGCCTCTTTCTGTTCCCCATCACCGTGGAACTATAAGGGTCCCTGGAGCAGTGGCAGCTGGGGCTTCCCTCTGCCATGCCATCCAGATGCAGCACTCCTGTCTAAGAAAGTAGAAATCGGGGACCTGAGAGACCGTCACGGAGCCTGCCTCTTCCTCTGCTGTGAGACTTCTTCTGTCCTGCAGCAGAGAGAAGTCTTGAGGGGACATTCCAGGGGCCCCCCATCAAGCCTGCAAGGGGGGAGCTCCGGGGAGAATGGCTGGGCCCACTGCCCGCTCCAGTTGCCACATCACAAAATCCCTGACTGGACCCAGTAGTGGGTTTGGACAGGGTGGCATTTATCCTTGTTGGATTATAAGTGTTGCCTCTTGCCTCCCTCCATTCTCCTTTCCTACTAATGTCTTCGTACTCCAGTGGCTACACATGAATACATTATGAACTTCTCAAAGGCAGGGACTATGTTTGCTCTGTAGGAATTGACATAGATCCTTTGCTTGACCAAACTTTAGTCAGATTCCTGGGCCTTCTCCTAGGCTCATCTTTGCATTTCCTTGTAAAATCCAGTTTTAACAAGAACCCTGCTGAGTCCGTTGAGCAAGAACCCCCTACCATTTGTACCTGATCACCCTCGATATCTGGTCCAGCTCTTCCCTCTCCACCATCCCCCGGGGTGGGGTCTGCTCCCTCTGGCCTGTCTTCTGCAAGAATCCTGTGAGGTCCATTTGCTCCAGATTCCCCAAATCCCCCTTTCTCCTGATGTTTCCTCTCAGGAATTTTCCATCCACTGCCCCTACCCTGATCTTTGGCTGTCAGTTCCCCCTTGCCCGAACCGTATTCAGAGCCGGCCCAATCTCCCCTCCCCACTGCATAAGCCCATTGCAGCAGTCCCTGTAGCTATCCTGATAGTCCTGAATAGTCTTCCTTACCGCACTTTAACGACTATCACGGAATAATTTTTCTTTAACAGTATCTCTGCGGGGCCCTAAAGTGGTATCTAGTATAAGACCTTAGGTACATGTTAAATATTTCTAGAATGATAAGACCTGAACTTCCCTCCTGCATGCACTTGTCATAGATTGCATGGAAAGTACTGCAGTGGGAGAAAGGGGACTGTTTTATGTAAGGAAGGAAGTGACCTACATCGTTAGAGAACTACAAATAAAACATTTTCTAAGAGAGAGGGAGAGCTTGCTGCTGACCGGCGGAAGTGAGGAGGTCCAAAGGCATCTGACCCCTAGGGCCAAGAATAAGCAAAGGGCGGCATGTTCACAGGCTCAGGCTGGACTCCATGCCGCCGCTGGCCCCGGTAGGGAGCAGGCCTTACCGGAGGATGTGGACCCTTACAAAGTCAGCATCAGCAAGAGACAGGAGGTGGGCCCCCCAGCCTCCTACATCCCACAGAGAGCAGAGGAGTGGCGTGGAGAGCTGGCCAACAGATGTCCCACGGGAGGCTCCCGCCTCTGTCACTCTCCCTGTTTGTAGGGCCCACATGAGAAAGTGGCCCCATCAAAGCGGGAATACCCACACTGCAGGGTGCCAGGAAATCTGGCTGCGGGTGCCAGCTGTTTCTGGGAGTTGTCTGGGAATGCCCGTTGTCTGGCAACTGGAGACCCTAGCCCAGGAAAGCTGCAAAGAAACCACTTGTCCCAGATGAGGCCGAGCTCAGAGGCAGCCCCTCTGGCTGGAAGATGGGGGTCCAGGTCCCCACTAGCGCATGGTCCGAGCCACACAGTGATCCTGGTGTTTGTAGAGTGCCCTGCTCCTTCTTCAGAGACAGCAAAGGAATCAGTTGTTGGCAGCTAGATAGGAGGGGCAATTTTGAATTTAAGAAAATAAGAGGATCAGAAGCCATTCTGTATAAGAGATTCATGAAAACAAAGAGTAGAGGAACAGGTTAATACAAGAATGGAGTAGCAGGAGGGATCACAGCAGACCAGACTGATCTGGACAGAAGAGAAAGTGGACGGGTTGTTCTAAAGGCCTGTGGGACACCAGGATTTGTTGTAAGACGCTGTCCTGCATCCTCTCCCACCCACCTCTGTTGGCAGTGCCCTGGAGTCACGTGACAACCGAAAGCGCCCCCCGCAAAGGTCTGAATGCTCCCTGGGTGGCAGTGCCTGTGCCGTGAGCCACTGACCCAGAGCCCTCGGGGGTTTGCCGATGGATGGTAGGGGCTGAGGTGGGCGGTTCGAGAAATACTGGTGGGCCAGGGTTGGCCAACTGTGGAAACCTTCTGGACTGGGAAGTTAGTCAGAGGGAAGAGTCAGTGCAGTGTGAGTCATGCTGGGGGCAGGTGGTGGCTCCCTGGCGACAAAGACATGGGTGTGGAGGTTAGGGCTGGGGAGAAAGGAGAGCTGGTAGCCTTTTCCTTTTGTTTTGTATAATTTACGTACCATAAAATGCACACATTAGTGTAGAATTCAGTGGCTATTAGTACATTCACAGAGTTGTAAAACATCACTGCAATCTTGTTTTAAGTGACTGGTTGAGCTTCTGTGAGGCTGAGGATGCAGACCAGGCCTCGGGGCTGGTGAGGACTGGACTTCCTGGTGAGTAGGCCCAGGAGCCCCTTTCCTGGCACCTTCCATTTTCCTTCCGGGTGCTCGCTGTCTTTGTAACCATCAATTTGGGTATGTTTTGCTTATTGTCTGACTTCTTTCCCTGAAGGCAGGGCCCAGCTCTGTGCAGTTCACCCAGGAGTCCCAGAGCCCAGCACAGCACCTGCCCTTTGAAGGGGTGTCCTGCGAATACGTGAATGAATGATACAGTTTTAGCCTCAACTCTTTTACGAGGCTGTGAAACCCTTGCTACATCTTCTAAATTTCCTTTGGTATCACTTTTCTCTTGTGATAAATGTGGGCAAAAGTATCTGCCCCCACCCAGGACTGCACAGGAGAGATAGTCATTCTTTTTATTTATTTATTTTTTTGTGACAGGGTCTGGCCCTGTTGCCCAGGCTGGAGTGCAGTGGCGTGATCTCGGCTCACTGCAACCTCCTCTTCCCAGGTTCAAGCGACTCTCCTGCCTCAGCCTCCTGAGTAGCTGGGATTACAGGCATGCACCACCATGCCTGGCTAATTTTTGTATTTTTTGGTAGAGACGGGGTTTCGCCATGTTGGCCAGGCTGGGAGAGACAGCGATTCTTTGCTGTGTCGCTATACAGCTCTGGTTGGTGGTTAGGCCATTGGAAAGCCTTCGTTTTCTCTGAATTGGGATTGTTTGTCATTGTAGACTGTTCCTCTGCAGACTGGCAAGCCCGTTTGTGCCTTGCTCCGCACTGGGGGCCTGGCAGAGAAGAGGGGCTGGAGCCCAGTGGGGGTTACCAGCATCTTCGCCAAGCGCTGCGCCCAGGAATGAGGCGCTGTTCCTGGCCGCACGTCTGGGGGACGCTGCCTTCGAATGCACTCACAGGTAGGCCGGCCCTGCCTGCAGGCCTCTTTCCACCCAGCCAGCAAACACCTCACAGTCTTCATGTCTCCTGTGGCTTTTCAGCAGGCTGGATTTTCTCCTCACAGTGTCTGGAAAACGGAGTCAAGTTTCTCCCTCCCCTCCCTCGCTAGTCTCTCCTCCCTCTGCAGGCTCTGGATCAGGCTGCCAATCTGTAAATGATGTTTTAGGTTTTTCTTTGTTGTTGTTTTGGTGCTGTGAAGCCTGCCTTGTTAACACCAGGTGCTGAAAGATTAAAACTTATCAATCACCATCATCAAGGCGAGGAGGGGTAGGATGGTTTCAACTAGTCCCAAATTTCCTGGAGGAATTTGGCCTCTTGTCAATTTCCCTCTCCTGAGGCTGACATTGCCAGCAGAGCAAAGTCCTCTCCAGCTGCCCACTCTCGGGCTTTACTAAGTTAAAAATCTCAGCTTGGGCTCTGTGCTAAGCACAAGAAAGGGACCAACATTTCTTGACTGATAATATATTAGTTGTTTCTTGCAATTTGACTGTGGGACTCTAAGAATAGTATATTTTTCTGGAAGCAGAGTTTTAACAACCTAGAAAGCTTAATTAAGCTTTCCTGCTGCATTGTTTAAATTGAATTAGTAGCAGAAGAGTATTTTTAGAAGTGAAATGATTATTTCATGTAACAGATACATGTCTGAATATTCTTAAACCTCTATATAGGCCAAAACATGGCTACAGAATTGACTTCACAAGTCTAAAAGTATGAGAGGTTGCTTTTACACACGTCATCACTATCATATCTATTTATTCAATTTATACCTTGAATTCCTTTTTCCTAAGTACAAAGTGAGCCGGGGTTGGGAGGAGAACTTTTAAAAGCACTTTACAAATGTGACGGGCCTGGAGTGATTTTTCAGCTCCTGGTTTTACTGGTCTGGGTGGGCTCACTTCCTAGCTTTCAGTCTTGTTTGGATTTTGTTTCTTTTATTCAGAGGAACCAGGATATCACTTAGTGGTGACTGCTTTGTGTATTACTTTGGATAGTAAAAGTACCTGATACGGTTTGGCTGTGTCCACACCAAAATCTCATCTTGAATTGTAACTCCCACAATTCCCACATGTCATGGGAGGAACCCAGTGGGAGGTGATTGAATCATGGAGGCAGGTCTTTCCCATGCTACTCTTGTGATAATGACTACATCTCACGAGATCTGATTATATAACGGGGAGTTCCCGGGCACAAGCTCTCTTCTCTTGTCTGCTGCCATGTGAGACATACCTTTCACCTTCCGCCATGATTGTGAGGCCTCCCCAGCCACGTGGAACTGTAAGTCCAATAAACCTCTTTCTTTTGTAAATTGCCCAGTCTCAGGTATGTCTTGATCAGCAGCATGAAAATGGATTAATATAATACCATTAAAAAGTTTTGTTCTGAGGAAGCTGCAGGTTAAAATAGAAAGCAGCCGTTTAATTCATGCTTTGAAGTGTGCATCTCCTCAGAAACTCAGGTGACCAGAGTGAGGTCCCGGATGGCATATTTTCAAATGAATGCTCGAGCTATGATGGACCTTTAAGACTCTAGTGAAAAATGTGACATGAAAGTGGTCCAAATGAAACTCTCAGATTTTCCTGGGTCTTTCTATGTAAGTAGAATAAAGACTGTTTGATACTGGTAATGTGGAAAATGTAGTTTGCAAATTATGGCCACCACAACTCCTGATGAAGAGGACTAAAATATTAATATAAAAATAATGGGAACTGGCCAGGCACGGTGGCTCATGCCTGTAATCCCAGCACTTTGGGAGGCCGAGGCAGGCAGATCATCTGAGGTCAGGAGTTTGAGACCAGCCTGGTCAACATGGTAAAACGCCGTGTCTACTAAAAAAATACAAAAAATTAGCCAGGCGTGGTGGTGTGCACCTGTAATCCCAGCTACTCGGGAGGCTGAGGCAGGAGAATCGCTTGAACCCAGGAGGTGAAGGTTGCAGCGAGCCGAGATTGAGCCACTGCACTCCAACCTGGTCAACAGAGCTAGACTCTGTCTTAATTAAATTAAATTAAATTAAATTAAATTAAATTAAATAATGGGAACCATCTAATAGAAGTAGAGGAAGTGATCTCAAGTAGGAATCATCTATATTTGCCTGCTACAGGTTTGGCAAAGGGGCTGAGAGGGCTTCTTGGAGAAACCTGAGGGTGAGTTGGGGTGAGGCATGGTGAATTCTATTTGAGGAATTTTCCATGTCCTCTGAGATAGGTTTGCCAATTCAGATACATCAATGAGATCACGCAAAGATATGGGACTGGGCAAGACTGTCCCAAAGGAAAGTGGCGTGCGAAGACAACTCCTTGAGGTGGCCACAGGCACAGGCAAAAATCAAGTTATTTCTTGCTTTCTTTTCATATTTGTGACATCAGATGATTCTGCTCTTTAATCTCACTTTTTCATGTTTACCTTTAGCAGGAGTTTCAGTATTTCTCCATGTCTCCTCCTCTGCCAAACACTGAAAATTCAGGAACCTTTTGTAAACAATCATGCACCATTTCTTCTAAATTTGTATAGTACCTCCTTCGATTAGGGCTTTTTGGTGACCTGCAAAACCTCTGGGCTTCCCTTCATCTTCAGCTACTCACTTAGCTCAGCTTCCTACAAGGTAAACAGAGATGGGCTCACTTTCATTTCAGGTTTCCTAAATACTGAGCCTAAGTCTTTCTTCAGAAGAGCCATCCCCCACACCCATGGAGACATGGTCCAGGCTACTCCTACACTCAGCCTATTAGTAATCTCAGAGGCTGCTGCGGGTCAGTGCCAGGCACCAGCAAGTTGTAGGAATGTGACTGATGTTACCAATTCATAACATTTCTTTTTTCTTTTTTTTTGAGATGGAGTTTTGCTCTTGTTGCCCAGGCTGGAGTGCAATGACGCGATCTCAGCTCACTGCAACCTCCACCTCCTAGGTTCAAGCGATTCTTCTGCCTCAGCCTCCCAAGTAGCTGGGATTACAGGCGTGCACCACCATACTTGACTAATTTTTGTATTTTTAGTAGAGATGAGGTTTCACCATATTGTTCAGGCTGGTCTCGAACTCCTCACCTCAAGTGATCCACCCGCCTCGGCCTCCTAAAGTGCTGGGATTACAGGTGTGAGACACCATAACATTTCTTTCCTTAAATTTGGATTTTCTTTCAGAGCAAACATAGGCACTGGTAAAATTATGCTTATTTGTAAGTAATGCCTTGTTCCTAAAGCAGTGGTATTTCATCATCTCCCCCAGCCCCCACCACCCTCTTCTTTTCTCTTTTCTCCAGTCTCTTTACTCTTCACACTTCCTAAGTCTGCAGAGTTTCTCAGCCACAAAAACTCCCCAAAGGCTGCGGCTCGCTCTTCTGCAGCTGACACAAGGACCCCTGCTGCCACCCTCGTCTTCCCAATGCCATTTTCTCGGTGTTCACACAGCTCTTTCTGTGAGCTGTTCATTTTAACTAAAGCTGGATCCCACAGCTTATTTTTGTAGTGACCCCAGATCAACATGCCAACTATTAATACTCTGGCCATGAATCTGATGTAAAGCAATGCTGTGAATTTAATATCAAGCAAAAGCTTAATTGATGAAACTCCAGCTTGTTTTGTTGCTGCTGCTTTTACATAATACGTCAAATGGAGATGGTTCAGGGAAACCTAATGAAGACCGTGTGGCCATGGCCCACCAGACAGTCACACAAATAAAATACGTTTGGAATGAAATCCTATTCCAAGCCTCATCATACATGAATCTTACATTAAATGAAGAGATAACATTCTCTGGGCCAGGCGCGGTGGCTCACGTCTGTAATCCCAGCAAATTGGGAGGCTGAGGCAGGCAGATAACCTGAGATCAGGAGTTCGAGACCAGCCTGGCCAACATGGCGAAACCCCATCTCTACTGAAAAAAATACAAAAAATTAGCTGGGTGTGGTGGCGTGCACCTGTAATCCCAGCTACTCGGGAGGCTGAGGCAGGAGAATCGCTTGAACCGGAGGCAGAGGTTGCAGTCAGCTGACATCGTGCCATTGCACTGCAGCCTGGGAGACAAAGTGAGACTCAAAAAAAAAAAAAAGATAACGTTTTCCAAGATTGCCCTGGTTGAAAAGAGCTGAACTGATCATGTGTGTTTATAAAAGTAGTAGCAATTTAGTACTTGCTTGTAAAAGAATTAATCTTCCATCTGCTTGCTCAAATAAAGTCACAGAGGAAGAAACTGGAAGAAATTGATATTTTCTAATACAATAGAAAGAAAAAGACTTAGGTTTAAAAATATATTAAATATACATATAAATATAAATTATATTAAATGATATTGTTAGACATGTAATACTTTTTTGTTTTTTTGAGATGAAGTCTCACTCTGTCACCCAGGCTGGAGTGCAATGGCACGATCTTGGCTCACTGCAACCTCCACCTCCCCGGTTCAAGCAATTCTCCTGCCGCAGCTTCTTGAGTAGCCGGAACTACAGGCACCTGCCACCACACCCAGCTAATTTTTGTATTTTTAGTAGAGAAGAGGTTTCGCCATGTTGGCCAGGCTGGTCTCGAACTCCTGACCTCATGTGATCTGCCCACCTCGGCAAAAGTGCTGGGATTATAGGCATGGGCCACTGCATCTGGCCAGTAGACATGTAATACTATGCAGTGATTATGTACATCTATGTCTGTTGATATAGATTTTCATAATAAGTGAAGAAAGCAGGTTATAAAACTGCATAGAAATAAGCCATTTAAGTCAGACCACATATGTATGTGTAGGATTCATACAAAAGAGTGAAAAGATAGGCAAATATTCATCAAAAGAGAGGGGATTAATTAAATTTCAAGCTTTTACTTCATGCGTTTCTTTAGCCTGCAGTATTACTTTTGTAATTAGAAAAAGGCTATTTCAATATGATTTAGAAACTATAAAATATACTACATGGATAGAGAATTCCTGGAAGGAGACTGGGATTAAATTACACTTCTGTACTTAAAAAAAAAAGATCAGGTCTTCCCTTTTATTGTAGTCAATCCTGTAATTCCAGCACTTTGGGAGGACGAGGCCAGGCGTTCAAGACCAGCCTGGCCAACATGGCGAAACCCTGTCTCTACTAAAAATACAAAAATTAGCTGGGTGTGGTGGCATGTACCTGTATTCTCGGCTACTCGGGAGGGTGAGGCAGGAGAATCACTTGAACCCGGGAGGAGGAGGTTGCAGTGAGCCAAGATCGCGCCTCTGCACTCCAGCCTGGGAGACAGAGAGAGACTCGATCTCAAAATAAAAAGAAATAAAGAAAAGAAAAGAGAAGAAAAAAGATTATATGCACAGGATTCAACAGTAATAGCTCAAAACATAACTGACCTAGATTCTTTCAAATAGCAAGATCAGATTAATAATATTATAGCTGCATTTTATATTTTTCTCTTAAAATTCTTTGCCTGCTCAAAGAAAGAATGCATACCCAAAGAAAGCAAGATATAATGACTTTTTTATATACAATTTTAAATCCCTATCATTTATTTAAAATCTAGACGTAGCTTTGATCTATTGAATTAAACTGCATACCATCAAAGAGGGTGTAATTCTTCAGTCAATAAATCTAACGGTGCAGGTCAGTGCCAGGCACCAGCAAGTTGTAGGAGGACCTTTGGTAGACAATTCCTTCCTGTACATTTTTGTTCTAAAGAATGATACCAACACAGCATTGGAAACTGAGGAAAAAAGCAAATATGGCATCCAAATGCTTTACAGAGAAGAACTTCCTAGTACTTTACAGAATTTTCCATTTGATTTTATGTTCAAACACATTAATTTCATGGTGTCTTACTTTCAGCAGGTTTCAGTCCTTGAGGAGCGCTCACTAGGATGGTAATTGTTTGATCGATAGATTAAGTGAGTTGGAAGACTCTCCAAGTGAAAATTTAAAATTACTGCAGTTTTGGCCTGATGATGTTAACCAGCAAGAACAGAATCTGAAACCAGATGAGCTGTTAGTACTGCTTTCATCTGTTTTACAGCCACAGTGACAGCAGTTCCCTGGCTTCTGGAAGGAGTGTCGGTCTATCCAAAAAATGTACTAACAGATATGTAAAGTAAGTTGCATCACTAGCTTTGATTTTTTAAAATTGAGATATTATATACCATACACTGAATTTTACCTCAATTCAATGGTTTTCGGTACATTCACAAGGTTGTGCAACCATCACTGCTATCTAATTCCAGACCATTTTCATTGCCCCAAAAGAAACTCCATACCCATTAGCAGTTAGTACCCATTTTCTTCTCCCCTCAACTCCTGGCCACCATCTACTTTCTGTCCCTAGGGATTTCTTATTCTGGACATTGCATACTAATGGAATCATACATGTGATCTTTTGTGGCTGGCTCCTTTCATTTCATTTTCACGTCATGTTTTCAAGGTTCATCCATGTTGTGACATGTGTCACTAACCCATTCCTCTTTATGGCTAAATAATATTCCATCATATGGATATACTAGATTTGATTCATCCATTCATCCATTGATGGGCGCTTTTTGGCCATTATGAACATTCATGCACTAGTTTTTGTGTGGATGTGTGCCTAGAAGTGGAATTACTGGTCATGTGGTAACTCTGTTTAACCTTCTGAGGCACTGCCAGACTGAGCCAGCCTGCATAGTTCACACATTCCCACCAGTATGTATGAAAGTTTCAATTTATCCATTCTTGTCAAGGCTTATTATTCTCCACCTATTTGTTTATAGCCATCTCAGTGTGTGTGGAATGGTATCTCATGGTTTTGATTTGCATTTTCCTAATGACTAATGATATTGAGATCTTTTCATGTGCTTTTGGACATTTGCATATCTTCTTTGGAAAAATGTTCATTCAAATCCTTTGACCATTTTTTCTTTGAATTTTTTTTCTTTTTGAGTTGTAAGAATTCTTTATATATTCTAAGTACTAGACCCTTATCGGATATATAATTTGGACAATTTTTCCCGTTCTGTGAGTTGTCTTTTCACTTTCTTGATAGTGTCCTTTAGGCACACATTTTTAATTTTAATGAAATACAATTTGTCTAATTTTTCTTTGGTTGCTTGTGCTTTTAGTGTTATATCAAATAATCAAATGCTTAGTCCGATGTCATAAAGGTTTACATCCACATTTTCTTCTAAGAGTTTATTTTCATTCTTACTTTTAGGTCTGTCATCCATTTGCAGCAAATTTTGCCTACGGTATGAAATAGGAGTTCAATCTGACATTGAATATTGGTATCTCAGCAATATTTTCTCCCAATCTGTGAACACGAAATTTCTTTATATTTATTCAAATTATCTTTGGTTTTTAATGATGTTAAATCCAAGTATTCTTTGTGATGCTGTTGTAAATGGAATTTTTTGTGTTGTTCATTGCTAATGTATAAAAACCAATGATGTTTGTATATTAATCTTGTATCCTGCAACCTCATTGAACTAGTTTATTAGCTCTAGTAATATGTTGGTGTGAATCCCTTAATATTTTCTACATACAAGATCATGTCATCTGCAAATTGTTTTACTTTTTCCTTTCCAATTTGGATGCTTTTTATTTCATCTTGCCTACTGCTTTGGCTACAACCTCCAGTACAAGATTGAATAGAAGTGATGAGACAGAACATCCTTGTCTTATTCGTGATCTCCGGGGGGAAAGGCTTACAGTATTTTGCATCAACATATCAGCTATGGGTTTTTCATAGATGTCCTTTCTCAGGATGAAAAAGTCCATTTTTGGCTTTTTGAATGTTTTCATCTAAGAGTTTTGGATTTTGCCAAATGTTAAATGCTTTTTCTGTATGCATTGAGATGATCTTGTTGTTTTTGTCGTGTATTCTAATAATATGGTGTACTACATTGATTTCTGTATGTTGAATTTTGTATTCCTAAGATAAATCTCACTTGCTTATGGTGTACATTCCTTTCTATATGTTGCTGGATTTAGTTTCATTAGTATTTTGTTGAGGATTTTTGCCTCTATATTGAGGGCTATTGGCCTGTAGTTGTTTGCTTTGCCTGATTTCTAATGTGGGTGATACTGAATTGGGAAGGGTATCCTCCTTCTCTGTTTTTTGGTGTTTGTGAATAATTGGTGGTATTCTGTAAATGTTTGATAGAATTCACCAGTGAAGACATCTGCTCCTGGACTTTTTCCCCTGGGAAGTTTGTTGTTTTTAAGAGATGGGAGTCTCACTCTCACCCAGGCTGGAGTGCAGTGGTGTGACAATAGCTCATTACAGCCTTGAACTTGTGGGCTTAAGGGATACTTCCACCTCAGCCTCCCAAGTAGCTGGGACTGCAGGTGTGCACCGCCACACCTATTTTTTTTTAATTTATATTTTTTTTAGAGACAAGGTCTCACTATGTTGCCCAGACTGGTCTTAAACTTCTGGCCTAAAGCCATCCTCCTGCTTCAGCCTCCCAAGTAGCTGGCATTACATGTGTGAGCCACCATGCCTGGCTGTGGGAAGTTTTTTGATTACTCATTAATTTAATCTCTTGTTTGGATCTATTTAAAGTTTTTATTTCTTCTTCAGTTTTGATAATATATGTCTTTCTAGAAATTTGTCCATGTCATCTAAGTTCCCTAATTTGTTGTCATATGAACTCGTATTTTTATTTCCATAAGATTGGTAGTAATCTTTCATTCCTGACTTTGGTAATCTGTCTTCTCTATTTTTTTTTTCTAGGCTGCCTAAGGGTGTGTCAACTTTATTGACTTTTTCTAAGAACCAGCCTTCGGTTTGATTTTCTCTGTTTTTCTTTCTAGGCTGCCTAAGGGTGTGTCAACTTTATTGACTTTTTCTAAGAACCAGCTTTTGGTTTGATTTTCTCTGTTTTTCTTTCTATCCTCTATTTCATTTATTTTGATTCTAATCCATATTATTTCTTTGTTCTGCTTGCTTTAGGTTTAGTTTGCTATTATTTTCTAGTTTCTGAAGGTTTAGAGCTAGGTTATTGATTTGAAGCTTTTAACAGAGACATTTATAGCTATACATGGTCCTTTAAGTGATGGTTTAGCTGCATCTCATAAGTTCTGGTATGTTCTGTTATTTTCATTACTCTCTTAAGGGACTTTGTAATTTCCCTTGTGATTCTTTTCTTTGACCCATTGGTTAAAAGGAATGTACTGTTTAATTTCCACATTTTTTTAGGTTTCCCAAATTTTCTTCCAATTTTAAATTTCATCCGATTGTGGTCAGAGAAAGTGTTTTGTATAATTTTAACGATTAAAATTATGCCTTCTTGATGGATTGTCCCTTTTATTATGTAATGTCTTTGTCTCTACTAACAATTTTTATCTTAAAGTCTGTTTTGTCTGATGTTATATCCACTCAAGCTTTTTTCTTACAGTTTACATGTGTTTTTTTCATCCTTTTACTTTCAGCCTACTTGTGTCATTGAATCTAAAGTGTTTCTTAGGGGGCAGCATATAGTTGGACCATGATTTTTATCCATTCTACCATCTTTGCCTTTTGAGTGTTTAATCCATTTATGCTTAATGCCAATTACTGATAAGGCAGGGTTTAGTCTGCCATTTTGCTAATTTTTTTCTTTTTTTTTTTTTTAATAGAGACAAGGCCTCACTATGTTGTCCATGCTGGCCTTGAACTCCCAGGCTCAAGCAATCCTCCTGCTTCAGCCTCCCAAAGTGCTGGGATTACAGGCACGAGCCACTGTGACCAGCCTTTTTGCTTTCTGTGTCTTTTGTCTTTTTTGTTCCTTTATTCCTCTGTTACTTCCATGTCTTCTTTTGTTAGCAGCTATTTTCTAGTGTATCATTTTCTTTGTTGTAGCTTTTACTATATATTCTCTAGCTATGTTCTTAGTGTTTTCCCTGAGGATTATTAACATTTCAATTTATAACAACCTAGTTTGGAATAATGCTAACTTCAACAGTATAGAAAAATTTTCTTCCTCTGTAAGTCTCTTCCCTCCTCCTTCCTTTGGAATGTTGTCATACAAATTGTTTTTTCACCTTGTGCCCAGATTTTTAATTATTGTTTTATGCAGTTGCCTCAAATCAGATAGGAGGAAAAAAGTTACCAAAAATGCATTTGTACTGCCTTTTATATTTACCAATATAACTACCTTTACCAGTGCTACTTCTTCATGTGCATTTGAGTTACTATTATCTTTTCATTTCAGCCTTTAAGTTCTCTGTTTTTCTTGTAGAGCAGCCTTGCTAATAAATTCTGTTTTTGTTTATCTGGGCATGTCCCAATCATTTCTGAAGGATAGTTTTGCTGGAAGTAGAATGCTTATTTGATAGTCATTCACTTTCAGCACTTGGAATACGTCATCCCACTGCTTTCTACACTCCATAGTTTCTGATGAAGATCCCTAGTACATGAGTCACTTCTCTCTTTGCTTCCAAGATTATTTGGTACACAGTGTGATTTTGTATCCAGGCATGGATCTCTTGAGTTTATACTACTTAAGGTTCATTGAGCTTCTTGGGTATGTAAATCGATGCTTTTCATCAAATTTCAGTCTTTGGCCATTATTTTTTTTTAAAAATATTCTACCTCTTTCTCTCCACTCGTCTGGGACTCCAATTATGCATATATTGGTATGCATGATGGTGTGCCACAGGTCTCTGAGGCTCTTTTCATTTTTCTTTATTCTTTTTTCTGTTTCTCAGACTAGATAGAGTTCCTCTCATGAATTTTTCATTTCGGTTATTGTATTTTCAACTTCATGATTTATATTTGGTTCTTTTAAAAATAATTTTTCATTTTCTATTTAGTGAGACATTTTCATACTTTTAGTTCTTTACACATAATCTTTCTTTAGTTCTCTGAACCTATTTAAAATAGCCAATTTAAAGTCTTCATCTAAAAATCCAATGTCTAGACTTCCTCAGGTGCAGTTTCTATTTTTTATTCCTCCCATGTATGGAACATACTTTCTTCTTTATGGGTCTCATAATTTTTCTGTGGAAAACTGGACATTTCAAAGAACAATGTGGCAACTCTGGAAATCATACCTACCTTTTTATTTCCTTGCTAAGGGTTTGATGTACTTGCTGGGTTTTTGGCTTGTTTGGTGACTATTCTGAACTAATTCAGTAAAGTCTATATTCTTTATAGTGCGTGGATACTGAAGTCTGTGCTAGGGTTGCTTAGTGGTCAGCTAATGATTGGACAGAAATTTCCCTAAATGCCACTAAGGGAGTTTTCTTACTGTGCTACGTCTCCAAGTCTGTGCTAAGGGCTCTGGGTGCATGTTGGAGCACCCCTTCAACACTGAGCCAGGAAGACGACAGGAAGGAAGCTGCCTTTGGCCTCACTTTCTGCTTGTGTGTCAAGGTCAACCTACGGTGACAGCTCAAGATGTTCTTAAGTCTTTGCTGAGCAGGAGTATAACCCTTGGCATATGCAAAGCTCTACACATACACATGACCATCTGAATTCCCAAGAATACCAGAGCTTTTCAAGGTCCCTATGGACATCTCATTCCCAAGCTTTTCCTTTTACGTTTTTGGTTAGCCTATTGTCTGCTCCAAAGCTTAGCCACCACTTGAGGCAACCACAAAATTAACCAGTTGCCTCTGAGTCTTTCTTAACTAATGTCCCTGGGAAAAAGGCTTTTCACACCTGGCAAGCTCCAATCCGGTAAAATAAAGACAGTCTTGCAAATGAGGTCTTCCAGGGACCTGCCTGACAGGTCAAATAATGACAATTCTCTGGGAATGAGGCTTTAAAGGAGTTCTAACCCCATTCTGCCCCCTCTAGTGGCTTCCAGGCTGCTACTTTTCACCTTCATTGAATACTGTTGGTTTTCAAGGATACAACAGAGACGGAAGGGGGAGATAGGAATAGGGCAAGTTAAAACACCACAAAACTCGTTGTTCATATCGAGATTCAGCCATTTCTCTTGAATAAATACTCCACCATTGACATTCTGAGCATTCACATGGTTCAAGCTCAATTATTCTATAAACTGCAGCAACTGAGAGAGGCAACCAAATTGGATAAAGTATGAGTTTTTAGCCACACTCCAAATGAATGTTGCCATAATTTTTCAGAGGCCTGGATTTCATTATGTATCTATTTTAAAAATCTTGGATCATTTAGACTCAAAAATCACAATAAGAAACAAAACCTGATATTCTTTAACACAGGTAGCAAAGATAATCTACACTTGAGTGGAAAAAAATCTGGCTAACCCTTGAAAGTCTCTTAATTACATACAGAAATAATCTCCGAATGCTACACCTTCTGCCCAGCCACCACACTCGCTGCCAGTACCTTCTGTCTCCAAAGTACAAGGGGACCACACATACAGTCATGCTTCAAAGGCTGTGAAGCAAGCTCTTTTCCTGACCGAGAATGTCAGTCACTTGGCTATGATCAATTCCTTTCCTAGAGACACTGGCATCACTTTCAGATCTATTAGCTGATGACACAAGGAGGTAGCTCCTCACTGTAAGCACAGTGAAACTTGAATGATTTTTTTTTGAGACAGAGTCTCGCTCTGTTGCCCAGGCTGGAGTGTAATGGCGTGATCTCAGCTCACTGCAACCTCTGCCTGCCGGGTTCAAGCAATTCTCCTGCCTCAGCCTCCCGAGTAGCTGGGACTACAGGTGCGCGCCACCATGCCTGGCTAATTTTTTGTATTTTTAGTAGAGACGGGGTTTCACCATGCTGGCCAGGCTGGTCTCAAACTCCTGACCTCAGATGATCTGCTCTCCTCGGCCTCCCAAAGTGCTGGGATTATAGGCATGAGCCACTGCCGAGACTTGATTTTTAGACAGACATAGAGCTAGTTTCAAAAATACAAACTTTATAAAAACCCCCTTTGTTTGAAGAAAAGGCAAGATATTCACTGAGTTTCTGGGAAATGTAGGAGAACCTCATTAGGAGCTAGCAGGAGTGAATGAAAACCACAAAAATGAAGGCATAATAAAAGAGGCAGGGTAATGTAAGGATCCATTTAAAGAAGAGTCTTAAAGAGAGTGTGTTTATGAGTCTGTGAAATGAATTTACATCTCAAATTTTAATTATATCAGGTTGCAACATTAGTGTTGGTCCAGTTAGAAATCCATGTTCATAAATCATCTTAATAAAAATGTTTTTATTTATGCTGAGGCAATGTATTGTGTTTAAGTACTTTATAGCAAAGATTAGAATTTCTGATTTTTCATTCAGGAAAGGGAAAAAACTTTACTACTACTAATTTTAAAAATTGGCTTTGAAAGTCCCCAGAGACTACAAAATAGTTATATATTTTAGAGAAAATTATATGCAGAGCCTCATAAGCCAACTGGTATTGAAGCCTTTTTTTTCCCCTAGACTGTAAAGATTTTAATTCGTAATGCTCAACGTAAAACAGAAGTGAGATGTACATTACACTAGTCGGACAAGCTGGAATGTGAAAGGTCTTAGTGAGGCACGGTGACCAAAAGATGTTTAATGTACACCTCACTTTTCCAGAAGAGAAGGGTTAGGTAACAAAGAAGTTCATCACTCTTATCTGTTAGCCAGAGTGGATCCTCCACCCAGGCCAGGGTTCTTTTGAATAGGGATCATTTAATTATTATGTATTTTAAGAGTGTGCTCAAAACATGTATTAACTGAAGATGCAGCATTTCACCCACACAATGTTATGTAATTAAGGTTTTTGGTATGGTAACAATTGGACATACTGAAGAACACTGATAGGGTAATCCACTAAAATGGGCCCCCTTTGCACTACATCATAGGAAGGCCTATGCTCATGAGGCTATCCTGGACTTTAAAATTTATCACTAACCACACAAGAGTTCACTGAAGTAAACTTACCTGAACAGAGATGATACTTTCCAAGTAGCTCACTTTTTTTGCATTACTATTATTGTGTGAAATACTTTTCCACCTAGTGTAACTGTTGCTCAAGAAAACAACATATATAATAACTTCAGATTTGCTTTTCTGCAAAGCTTTGGACACAATTCAAATATATAGCACGTAGGCAAATTTTCTCCAGTTGGTAACTGGATTAAATTTTTATAGTATCAAAAGATTAAGAATGACATCGATAAATCCAGCATAAAATTTCCATAATGAACAGCACCAGGGAAACCATTTAAGTTCCACTTCTCATCAATTAAGTTCAGGTGCTGTACCCAAGGATTAAGGTTGAGACTGCCCAAAGGTTGTCTGCCCAGCCCACTGCTGTTGTTTAACACACCGTAGTTCATAATAGGTAGAGAAAGAATGCCTGGATTGTAAGCATTTTTGTAAAATTTCAAACAAGGTAAAACTAATGTATTACCTTATCACAATGAGAATCCTGAATACCAAGTTAGCACATTTCATAGCTCCATTCCATGACATATGATTGTAGAGGATGAAATAGAAAAATGTAGCAAGACATTTACTGTCACTTAAATGATAGGTAGCAGTCACTTAGGCCTGAAGCACAATTGTGAAGTTTCATGCCACATTTTCACCAGCTAACTTATATACATGTAGAGGTTATGTTAAACTTCAATTATTCCAAAGGATGAAAGTGTTACATTTTGATACAGATCTTCAGTTCCTATTTTACTATAAGCCTTTGAAATGTTAAGGCTGAATAGACCAAGATATGAAAAGGGACAAGAGGAAGTAAGAACAGTGCAGATACAGTGGGAACACAAGGTAACTTTCTGCCTTCTCCATTCTACGTGGATGGTGTGCTTTCCGGGCAGCAGGTGGTGTGACTGTAAAAAGATCACACATTTGTCAGTAACTATGTAGGATTTTTGGCACTGTTAAAAGCGTAGCATTATAAAGTCAGGGCAGCTAATAAAAATTCCCTCAACCAAATTTTTGATAAGTCTGAAATTTAAAAAAAATAATTTTTCTACCAAGCAAATTCTTGGTTCTCCATTCAGCCCTGCCTTTTAGAAAACTTACATCATTAAAAAACATTTTAAAAAAAGAATCACTTCACAGCAAGCAGATGAACATCTGGCAGCAAAGCAACATTAAAATGCCATCCTTTGAAAGGAAGAGCAAATACGTGACTCCTTCATGAAGAGTTCTTTCTGGCAGGGTGGAGGCTCACAGACTTTCTGTTTATGGACTTTTGCAGAAGCCGAAGGCTGAATTTGGACCTGCTTTTCCTGTATTTTCTCAGTTGCATCTGGGCAGTAAGCTAAGTATACAAGAAACGAGGGTCAACGTGAAGACAGTGTGGTGCACCAGGTGACTAAGTAAATGTGCACGGGCTGTACTTTGAATCATCCTGTTAAAAACCAGTAGTGGAAGTAGCTGAAGCCTGTCTTTCACATGTGACAAAAATATTTCAAAGTCAGTATAAACTGAATCATAAACCCATCAAAAAAGAACACGGAGGTCTTATTTCAATGTGTGTTTTCTCCCCCTTTCTCATTGTATGGAAACTGTTTATATTGAGAAAGAAAAAAATCAGATCTTGTAAAGCTTCAAATATTCCTCAAATTCTTCTCATATAAAAAAAATCTTATCAGGAAATTTAAAAACTTCAAAAATCATTTTTCTGCAAACACTTTTAAAAAACAAGAAGCGTATTTCATTACAATCTACATTTTTGTTTTTAAAATCCCTCACAAAAGTCTGTTGCTACATTGTAGAACGTATAAACAAGGCTGGAACTTTCCAGAGGGTGTGTGCTCTGGGACCCTCACTGAGCCTCCATGGGAGCCTCACTTTGCCGCCAACTCAGGCGCCCCACCCTGCTACTCAAGACCATTGAGGCCACGGGGTTTGCTGAAACTCCTCAAAAACTGACAAGTTTCCACCGGAGACACTGTGGAGAACATGGTCTCAGGGAAATAACTCTCTGGGGAAAGCAAGGGAGAGGAGAGGAAGCATCACTGAAGGTATGTGTGTTCAAAAGGGAATCTGGCTAGATGATCAAGTCACTGTTCTCCAAGGACCTGAAACTTGCTTTAAATTAGATTTGGGGAGGCCCATCAATCTAAATGGTTTCTGTAAAAGACACACTCACATAAAAAGGAAAAACACAGAAGACAAATGGGTCCTTAATTTGGGGGAGGATATATTCCAACTTGGGGGAAGGGTGAAGGTATTTTAGCTCTGAAGCTCAATCATGACATTTCCAGAGAGTTCTGCAGTGCCCCCGCATTGGACAGGACAGGATGGAAGAGTGTGCTGGACTGGCTGGATTCCCCAGTGTCAAGCTGGCAGCGCTCCTGAGGTTCTTGATTGTTTATCAACTCAGCAGGTCAAAAGTCTGCAGACACTGGGTGGAGCAGCAGTAAGCCACAAAACTAACAGTTGTCTTCCTGGAAGGGGAAAAAGGGAGAGAAGAACGCTGTGAGTTCAAGATTAAAGTCTCTGATTCTTTCTGCTGGAAACTTTTTTCTTTGTTAAAATGGAGGATTAGCCATGGTCAACAACCTGCATAATAGAAATTTAAATTTCCTTTTCAAACTGAGCACTGGAATCAGGTGAAGTATGTACATGTGAATGTTCATTTTATTTATTTATTTATTGATTGATCGATTTTTTGAATGTCCATTTTAATAGCAGCGTTCAGAAGATATATTATCCCTGAAGTAGAAACTAAGAAGAAAAAAAAAAAACAAATGCCTTTTCCACGTCACGTTTCGAACTCTGCTTTCTAGAACCAACAGTGCAATCACAGAATTGAAGTCCATTATAAAAATCATGTAACAGAAAATGTCACCAATTTAGCCAGAACACATATATACCACAGAGCTTAAACAACATAATTTTAAGGAATTTATCCTACAAATGTACGCATACACATAGATTGCTTGTAGAGGTCATTTCAGAATCTGAATAATACAGTTCAAAGGTCTTCCCACATATCAGAGGTTTGGGCACCTTTGTGCGTGAGTCATGAGCCCCAGGGGGCCTCTGACCCACTCTGGACAGCTCTAGCTATTAGATGCCTTGTTTTCCTGCCAGAAGTGCTATCCTCTGGTAGAGGGAGAAGAGTCTCTTGTTGTTTCCACAAGACCCCCTGTGCTGATTGTTTTCTATTTCCTCACCCCCAACACAGTCCGCCTTTCCCTGTGGCCCAGGAAGGGGACCTCTGTAGACTTTACCAGCAAAGCTGCCTCAACTCTAGCTTCTGGTTAGGCCAGCGAGAGGCACCAGCAGGAGGCACCAGCAGGGGGCTGAAGGGCGGGAAGAAGGAAGGTTGAGTATTTCCACCCCACTCCCTCTCTACCTCTGGGACTGGAGCTCCTATCAGGCAGGCCCCCTTTGCCACCTCTGGTTCTCGCCAGGCTCCAGAGAGAGCTCCCTTTGCCCTTCAGTCCCAAGGATTAAGCATGGTAAGGGCTTCCTACTGCTGTGAGTCCCTGCGTGCCTCAATATCCTTCTGGGTGCTCTGCACCCTGCCCAAACTTCAGCCAATTGTCCTTCTTCATTAATTTCTCTTCAAAGTCTCAGCCAAATGTGCATTTTGTTTTCCAGCCCTGATGAATACAGTATGTGTTATGAGAAGTGGCCCAACGAAGCAGCTCATCCAAGTGAGATTCTATGGTTGGGCTGGCGAGTACACGAATGGCTTTCTTACTAGAGAGAAGTGGGACCCTGCTAATCTGTAGCATGTGGTGGCATCATGGTTTCTCAAATATCACTGGAACAGAAGGTAACAGGAGGGCAAGGCATTGGGAAAGCAAGTGGCTGTGGCACTTGACTGCTATGGCATCACGGTGATTCCAAGTTTGTGGGGTGAGATGGCTTCTTTTGACTGTGCTGAAGAGATTCCGAAAAGAAAACGATAAGCTTAGTGCCTTGAGATCTCAACTCAAGGCACGAGCAGAGAATCAGAAAGTTTTTATGGTGGCCTTAAGTGAATCCTTATTTTATGAAGCTGCAAGGGACATGGCTGAGGCTAAATGTAGAGGTTTCAGGATCACATGCCAGATAAAGATATATTTATGCTAAGTCTCTTATGCTAAGGTAAAAGGTGCTGTTGAGAAAGAATGGGAACTTGAGACTTGATATGGGAGCCTCTAGACAGGCACAAATCTAAGAGCCTTGACTCCCTAGCATCTCTAAACATTTCTTCATATCAGAAACAGACCTTTCCACCTTCTACGAAAACTAGCATTCCCTTGGGTAAAAATGTTTCAATGACTTCCCCTGGGGTGGTTACCTAAAAACTTTTCAGGACCCACCACCATCAATACTCATCGCCTCTAGGGCCAAAAAGGGTAAAATCCTAGCATGATCCAGAGATCATTGAAAGGTCTACTCCTGGAGGAAATCACGTACACGCTGATGGAGTTGCAGGATCTTGTCAAATTATATTAGCAGGAACCTGGAGGGCACACATGGAAACGGATTCTAAGTACATTGGCCAGCAAGAATGAATGTAAGATTGGATCAGGCCAACAGGGGTACTTCACCTATACCTCAGAATATGATACATTAAGCACCTGGGAATGGTTAACAGAAGCCTTGACTCATTGCAGGCCAACAGCTAATGAGACAGCGATGCTAGACTCCCCTTGCAGATTATAGAGGGAGGATAAATGGGAATGCAGAGAGGACCCAGGGTGGCGGACCCTGCTCAGCCACCTCCTGAAAATCTCCAGGAGGGCCAAGAAGTCTTTTTCTTCCCTAAGGCTAAATGTATTTGCAAGGGGGAATACAAACTGGAAGTAGCAAGCACCCTTGATGCCTTAATAGATACATGATTATCAGAGGTGAGAGAGAAAAATCCTGCAAGAGTTCACATGCCTACTACATCAGTGCAGTTTCAAATGGAAAAGAAGAGTTGTATCCAGAACTGCCCACTACAGAGAAACAGACACACACTTGGTGGATCCCTCTGGATTTTGGGGGAAAATATATTTAGGTGGAACTTCTGGTTCTGCCAAGATGGGGTAGGCCCCATTCTTCCCAGGTCCTCCCCCCTCCACCTGAAACACTCTGGACAAAATACAACAAATAAGCACAGGCAAGCTCTGAAAGGGAGAACCAAGGCAGACAGCCTAGGGACAGTGGGACTTGAGGAACAACGCAGTGCTGGCACGTTCCCTGGGTACCTTATTGCCCTCTATATCTTAAATAGGATGCTGTAGAAGCCTCCAATCCAGAATCAGTAACAGGCACAGATGCAGTTGGCTCCAAGTAAAGCCCATGCCCCCAAGCCAAAGGCCAGGGACAGGAAAATCTACAGAGACAGAAAGTAGATAAGCCTAGGGCTAGGTATGATGGGGACAGAGGGACAGGGGCAAGAGCTAAATGTTCAGGGTTTCCGTATGGGTGAGAAAATGTTCTGAAATGGATTAGGGTGAGGGTTGCGCATATCGCTGAATGTACTAAGAAACACTGAGTTGTATAATTTAAATGGGTGAAATTGTATGATATGTGAATTATCTTAATAAAGCTGTTAAGAAATAAGAGAGATGAAAGGAGAAATAGATAAATCTAAAAATAGAATTGGGGACTTCAATACCTTACTCTCGGCAACTGATATACTAGATAGAAAATTAGTGTAAGTATAGAAAAACTGAATAACACAATAAATTAAAAATCTGACATATACAGAACACTATCCAACAGCAGCAGAATCTACGTTGTTTTTTCAAATGCTCATGGACCATATACCAAGTCACAGCTGAGATTTGCCCACCTGGACAGAGCTGCTAGAGCCATAAACTGGTAGGAACACTTAAATGAGAATGTTTACAAAATCTGGGCATAAAACCACACCTTAAAAAATTTAAAAGATATCAGACAAATTATGTTCTCAAACTACAATGGAATTAAACTAGAAATCAATAAAAGATAGCTGGAAAATTCCTAAATATTTCGAAATTAAACAACTTAATTCTAAATATCTAGGTGAAAGAAGAAATCTGAAGAGAAATAAAACAAATTTTCGGCGGTTCCAAGATGGCCGAATAGGAACAGCTCCAGTCTACAGCTCCCAGCGTGAGAGATGCAGAAGATGGGTGATTTCTGCATTTCCAACTGAGCAAACGGCACACCAGAAGATTATATCCCGTGCCTGGCTGGGAGGGTCCCACGCCCATGGAGCCTCGCTCATTGCTAGCACAGCAGTCTGAGATCGATCCGCAAGGTGGCAGTGAGGCTGGGGGAGGGGCGCCCACCATTGCTGAGGCTTGAGTAGGTAAACGAAGCAGCCAGGAAGCTCGAACTGGGTGGAGCCCACCGCAGCTCAAGGAGGCCTGCCTGCCTCTGTAGACTCCACCTCTTGGGGCAGGGCACAGCCAAACAAAAGGCAGCAGAAACCTCTGCAGACTTAAATGTCCCTGTCTGACAGCTTTGAAGTGAGTAGTGGTTCTCCCAGCACGGAGTTTGAGATCTGAGAACGGACAGACTGCCCCCTCAAGTGGGTCCCTGACCCCTGAGTAGCCTAACTGGGAGGCACCCTCCAGTAGGGGAAGACTGACACCTCACACAGCTGGGTACCCCTCTGAGATGAAGCTTCCAGAGGAACAATCAGGCAGCAACATTTGCTGTTCAGCAATATTCGCTGTTCTGCACCCTCTGCTGCTGATACCCAGGCAAACAGGGTCTGCAGTGGACCTCCAGCAAACTCCAACAGACCGGCAGCTAAGGGTCCTGACTGTTAGAAGAAAACTAACAAACAGAAAGGACATCCACACCAAAACCCCATCTGTAAGTCACCATCATCAAAGACCAAAGGTAGATAAAACCACAAAGATGGGGAAAAAACAGAGCAGAAAAGCTGAAAACTCTAAAAATCAGAGCACCTCTCCCCCTCCAAAGGAACACAGCTCCTTGCCAGCAACGGAACAAAGCTGGATGGAGAATGACTTTGACGAGTTGAGAGAAGAAGGCTTCAGAAGATCAAACTTCTCCAAGCTAAAGGAGGAAGTTCGAACCCATCGCAAAGAAGCTAAAAACCTTGAAAAATGATTAGACGAATGGCTAACTAGAATAACCAATATAGAGAAGTCCTTAAATGACCTGATGGAGCTGAAAAACATGGCACGAGAACTATGTGACGAATGCACAAATGCGCAAGCTTCAGTAGCTGATTTGATCAACTGGAAGAAAGCCGATTTGATCAGTGATTGAAGATCAAATGAATGAAATGAAGTGAGAAGTTTAGAGAAAAAGGAGTAAAAAGAAACGAACAAAGCCTCCAAGAAATATGGGACTATGTGAAAAGACCAAATCTACGTCTGACTGGTATACTTGAAAGTGATGGGGAGAATGGAACCAAGTTGAAAAACACTCTGCAGGATATTATCCAGGAGAAATTCCCCAACCTAGCAAGGCAGGCCAACATTCAAATTCAGGAAATACAGAGAACCCCACAAAGATACTCCTCGAGAAGAGCAACTCCAAGATACATAATTGTCAGATTCACCAAAGTTGAAATGAAGGGAAAAATGTTAAGGGCAGCCAGACAGAAAGGTCGGGTTACCCACAAAGGAAAGCCCATCAGACGAACAGCGGATCTCTCAGCAGAAACTCTACAAGCCAGAAGAGAGTGGGGACCAACATTCAAAATTCTTAAAGAAAAGAATTTTCAACCCAGAATTTCATATCCAGCCAAATTAAGCTTCATAAGTGAAGGAGAAATAAAATCCTTTACAGACAAGCAAATGCTGAGAGATTTTGTCACCACCAGGCCTGCCCTACAAGAGCTCCTGAAGGAAGCACTAAACATGGAGAGGAACAACTGGTACCAGCCACTGCAAAAACATGGCAAATTGTAAAGACCATAGATGCTAGGAAGAAACTGCATCAACTAACAAGCAAAATAACCAGTTAACATCATAATGACAGGATCAAATTCACACATAACAATATTAACCTTAAATGTAAACGGGCTAAATGCTCCAATTAAAAGACACAGACTGGCAAATTGGATAAAGAGTCAAGACCCATCAGTGTGCTTTATTCAGGAGACCCATCTCACGTGCAGAGACACACATAGGCTCAAAATAAAGGGATGAAGGAAGATCTACCAAGCAAACGGAAAACAAAAAAAGGCAGGGGTTGCAATCCTAGTCTCTGACAAAACAGACTTTAAACCAACGAAGATCAAAAGAGACAAAGAAGGCCATTACATAATGGTAAAGGGATCAATTCAACAAGAAGAGCTAACTATCCTAAATATATATGCACCCAGAACAGGAGCACCCAGATTCATAAAGCAAGTACTTAGAGACTTAGAAAGAGTCTTAGACTCCCACACAATAATAATGGGAGACTTTAACACCCCACTGTCAACATTAGACAGATCAACGAGACAGAAAGTTAACAAGGATATCCAGGAATTGAACTCAGCTCTGCACCAAGTGGATCTAATAGACATCTACAGAACTCTCCACCCCAAATCAACTACACATTCTTCTCAGCACCACATCACACTTATTCAAAAATTGACCACATAGTTGGAAGTAAAGCATTCCTCAGCAAATGTAAAAGAACAGAAATTATAACAAACTGTCTCTCAGACCACAGTGCAATCAAACTAGAACTCAGGATTAAGAAACTCACTCAAAACTCCTCAACTACGCGGAAACTGAACAACCTGCTCCTGAATGACTACTGGGTACATAACGAAATGAAGGCAGAAATAAAGATGTTGTTTGAAACCAATGGGAACAAAGACACAACATACCAGAATCTCTGGGACACATTTAAAGCAGTGTGTAGAGGGAAATTTATAGCACTAAATGCCCACAAGAGAAAACAGGAAAGGTCTAAAATTGACACCCTAACATCACAATTAAAAGAATTAGAGAAGCAAGAGAAAACACATTCAAAAGCTAGCAGAAGGCAAGAAATAGCTAAGATCAGAGCAGAACTGAAGGAGATAGAGACACAAAAAACCCTTCAAAATATCAATCAATCCAGGAGCTGGTTTTTTGAAAAGATCAACAAAATTGATAGACTGCTAGCAAGACTAATAAAGAAGAAAAGGGAGAAGAATCAAATAGACGCAATAAAAAATGATAAAGGGGATATCACCAGCGATCCCACAGAAATACAAACTACCATCAGAGAACACTATAATTAACACCTCTACGCAAATAAACTAGAAAATCTAGAAGAAATGAATAAATTCCTGGACACATACACCCTCCCAAGACTAAACCAGGAAGAAGTTGAATCCCAGAGTATACCAATAACAGGCTCTGAAATTGAGGCAATAATTAATAGCCTACCAACCAAAAAAAGTCCAGGACCAGACAAATTCACAGCTGAATTCTACCAGAGGTACAAGGAGGAGCTAGTACCATTCGTTCTGAAACTATTCCAATCAATAGAAAAAGGGAATCCTCCCTAACTCATTTTATGAGGCCAGCATCATCCTGATACCAAAGCCTGGTGAGACACAACAAAAAAAGAGAATTTTAGACCAATATCCCTGAAGAACATTGAGGCAAAAATCCTCAATAAAATACTGGCAAACCAAATCCAGCAGCACATCAAGAAGCTTATCCACAATGATCAAGTGGGCTTCATCCCTGGGATGCAAGGCTGGTTCAACATATGCAAATCAATAAATGTAATCCATCATATAAACAGAACCAAAGACAAAAATCACATGATTATCTCAATAGATGCAGAAAAGGCCTTCAACAAAATTCAACAGCCCTTCATGCTAAAAACTCTCAATAAATTAGGTATTGATGGGATGTATCTCAAAATAATAAGAGCTATTTATGACAAACCCACAGCCAGTATCATACTGAATGGGCAAAAACTGGAAGCATTCCCTTTGAAAACTGGCACAAGACAGGGATGCACTCTCTCGCCACTCCTATTCAACACAGTGTTGGAAGTTCTGGCCAGGGCAATCAGGCAGGAGAAAGAAATAAAGGCTACTGAATTAGGAAAAGAGGAAGTCAAATTGTCCCTGTTTGCAGATGACATGATTGTATATTTAGAAAATCCCATCGTCTCAGCCCAAAATCTCCTTAAGCTGATAAGCAACTTCAGCAAAGTCTCAGGATACAAAATCAATGTGCAAAAATCACAAGCATTCTTATACACCAATAGCAGACAGAGAGCCAAATCATGAGTGAACTCCCATTCACAACTGCTTCAAAGAGAATAAAATACCTAGGAATCCAACTTACAAGGGATGTGAAAGACCTCTTCAAGGACAACTACAAACCACTGCTCAACGAAATAAAAGAGGACACAAACAAATGGAAGAACATTCCATGTTCATGGATAGGAAGAATCAATATCGTGAAAATGGCCATACTGCCCAAGGTAATTTATAGATTCAATGCCATCCCCATCAAGCTACCAATGACTTTCTTCACAGAATTGGAAAAAAAACTACTTTAATGTTCATATGGAACCAAAAAAGGGCCTGCATTGCCAAGACAATCCTAAGCCAAAAGAACAAAGCTGGAGGCATCACGCTACCTGACTTCAAACTATAATACAAGGATATAGTAACCAAAACAGCATGGTACTGGTACCAAAACAGAGCTATAGAGCAATGGAACAGAACAGAGCCCTCAGAAATAATACCACACATCTACAGCCATCTGATCTTTGACAAACCTGAGAAAAACAAGAAATGGGGAAAGCATTCCCTATTTAATAAATGGTGCTGGGAAAACTGGCTAGCCATATGTAGAAAGCTGAAACTGGATCCCTTCCTTACACCTTATGCAAAAATTAATTCAAGATGGATTAAAGACTTAAACATTAGACCTAAAACCATAAAAACCCTAGAAGAAAACCTAGGCAATACCATTCAGGACACAGGCATGGGCAAGGACTTCATGTCTAAAACACCAAAAGCAATGGCAACAAAAGCCAAAATTGACAAATGAGATCTATTTAAACCAAAGAGCTTCTGCACAGCAAAAGAAACTACCATCAGAGTGAACAGGCAACCTATAGAATGGGAGAAAATTTTTGCAATCTACTCATCTGGCAAAGGGCTAATATCCAGAATCTACAAAGAACTCAAACAAATTTACAAGGAAAAAACAGCCCCATCAAAAAGTGGGCAAAGGATATGAACAGACACTTCTCAAAAGAAGACATTTATGCAGCCAAAAAACACATGAAAAAATGCTCATCATCACTGGCCATCAGAGAAATGCAAGTCACAACCACGATGAGATACCATCTCACACCAGTTAGAATGGCGATCATTAAAAAGTCAGGAAACAACAGGTGCTGGAGAGGATGTGGAGAAATAGGAATACTTTTTACACTGTTGGTGGGACTGTAAACTAGTTCAACCATTGTGGAAGTCAGTGTGGCAATTCCTCAAGGATCTAGAACTAGAAATACCATTTGACCCAGCCATCCCATTACTGGGTATATACCCAAAGGATTACAAAACATGCTGTTATAAAGATACACGGACACGTATGTTTATTGTGGCACTATTCACAATAGCAAAGACTTGGAACCAACCCAAATGTCCATCAATCATAGACTGGATTAAGAAAATGTGGCACATATACACCATGGAATACTCTGCAGCCATAAAAAAGGATGAGTTCATGTCCTTTGTAGGGCCATGGATGAAGCTGGAAACCATCATTCTCAGCAAATTATCACAAGGACAGAAAACCAAAGACCACACGTCCTCACTCATAGGTGGGAATTGAACAATGAGAACACATGGACACAGGAAGGGGAACATCACACACCAGGGCCTGTTGTGGGGTGGGGGGAGGGGGGAGGGATAGCATTAGGAGTACATTAGGTATATACCTAATGTAAATAATGAGTTAATGAGTGCAGCACACCAACATGGCACATGTATACATATGTAACAAACCTGCACGTTGTGCACATGTACCCTAGAACTTACAGTATAAAAAATTTTTTTTCAACTAAATGAAAATAAAATACTAGTCATCAAAAAGTAATAGGATGCAGCCAAAGTAGTACTTAAAGGAAAACTTACAGTACTAAACACACATACTAGAAAAGAAAGGTCTAAAATCAATAACTCTTATTTCTACCAGGAAACTACAGAATGAAGAACAATTTAAGTTTAAAGCAAGGAAAAATCATAGAGTATGTTCTTTGACTACAATAGAATCAAACTAGAAACCAATAACAAAAAGACAAGAGGAAAATCTTCAAACACATAGAAATTAAACTCCACAGTTCTTTGACCCATGGATCAAATGACCACACTTCCATAGGTCAAAAAGGAAATGTCAAAGGAACTTAAAACATACACAAACTGAATGAAGATGAAAATACGATTCAAAAATCAAAGATTTTGGTACAAAGCTAGAGACAGTAGTGCTGAGGGAAATTTATAGTACTAAATGCTTACATTACAAAGAAGTCTAGATTATTGATTTGAGACTTTTCCTCTTTTCTAGTGTAAGTACTTAGTGCTATAAATGTCCTCTTTTAGCTTTTAAAAACCTAAAAAAAGGACAAAATAAGCCCAAAGCAAGCAGAAGAATAGTAAATAATAAAGAGGAGAAACCAATGAAATCAATCACTAGGATTATGAATAACAATAAAACTGATAAATCTTGACCAAGACTGACAAAAAGAGAGAACACAAGAATTAATATTAAAAATGAAGCAGGTGATATCACCACAGATCCTACAGCCATTAAAAAGATGTATAGGAATACCAGGGACAACTTTATACTAATAAATCTGACAACTTAGAAGAAACAGACCAGTGTTTAGAAAACTACAAACTACCAAAACTCAACTGAGATGAAATAGACAACCTGAATAGTCCTACAACCATTAAATAAATTGAATTTATAATTTAAAAAAGAAAACAAACTTCCCTGCCCAGATGGTTTCACTGGAGAATTCTAACAAAGAGTAAAAAAATAAATTTTTGAAAAGTTTTACACAATTTCTTCAGGAAAAAGCAGAAGAAGAGGAACACTTCCTAACTCATTTAATAAGGCCAGTATTATCCTGACTCCAGAACCAGAGAAGGATAATACAAAAACAGAAAATTACAGACCAGTATCTTTCATGAACAAAGATTTTAAAATCTTCAACAAAGTATTAACAAATTAAAGAAATGTACAAAAAGAATTACATATCATGATCAAGTGGGAGTTATTCCAGGCGTGTGAGGCTAGTTCAATATTTGATAATCAGTATCACCCACCATATCAACAGGCAAAAGAAAAACCATATGATCATATCAACGGACTCAGAAGCAGCATTTAACAAAATAGAACACTTTTTCTTGATTAAAACTCTCAGCAAACTACATAGAGAGGAAATCTTTCTTAATTTAATAAAGAGAACATACCAAAAACCCCTGCTTATCAGTAGGGTTAACACATTATACTTAACAGATTAAAATTATATTATACTTAACACATTATATGTGTTATTATAGTTAACACATTATACTTAACAGTGAAACACTGAGTGTTTTCCCTTTAAGATTGGGAACAAGGCAGCTGGGTGCGGTGGCTCATGCCTGTAATCCCAGCACTTTGGGAGGCTGAGGCGAGCAGATCACGAGGTCAGGAGATCGAGATCATCTTGGCTAATACAGTAAAACCCTGTCTCTACTAAAAAAAAAAAAAATTTAGCCGGGCGTGGTGGTGGGCGCCTGCAGTCCCAGCTATTTGGGAGGCTGAGGCAGGAGAATGGTGTGAACCCAGGAGGCAGAGTGAGCCGAGATCGTGCCACTGCACTCCAGCCTGGGCGACAGAGTGAGACTCCATCTCAAAAAAAAAAAAAAGATTGGAACAAGGCAAGGATGTCTATTTTCACAACCTTAGTCAGCATAGTACTCAAAGTCCTAACCACTGCTATAAGGCAAGAAAAAGAAATAAAGGCATACAGATTGGAAGGGAAGAAATAAAACTATTCCTTAGCAGACAGCATGACATGATTTTCTATGCAGAAAATCCCAAGGCATCTACAAAAAATACTCCTAGAACTAATATGCCAGTTCAGCAAGGCTGTAACATATACAGTCGAAATATGACAGTCAGTAACATTCCCAGATGCTAACAATGAACACATGGAAATTGAAATTCTAAAACACAGTATCATTTACAAGCACACAAAAAAGTGAAATATTTTGATATAAACTTAGGAAAACGTTTAATGATATATATGCTGAAAATTATTTAAGATGCTGACGAAAGAAGTAAAAGACCTAAATAAATGGAGAGACGCATCATGTTCATGCATTAGAAAACTCAACATAGTATATATGTCAACCGTTTCCAAATTAATCTATAAAGTTAAAGCAATTCTTATGAAAATCTCAACAAGGCTTTTTGGAGACAAAGATAAATTTATTCTGAAAATCAGTGGAAAAGTGTAGGGCCTAGAATAGCTAAAACAATCCTGAAAGGGAAAAGCAAAGTGGAAGTATCACTCAACCTGATATTAAGGCCTACCATAATCTAAACTATAGTAATTAAGACAGTTTGCTATTGACTAAGAGATAGACACAGATCAAGTGAATGGAACAGAGAATTATAATACAATTATATTAACAGAGATTTATATAGGCTTCATGACCTTGGGGGTAGGTAAAGATTTCTTAGAACACAAAAAGCATTACTATAAAATTGAAATGGATTAATTTAACTTTATCAAAACAGAAGACTTGTTTTCAAATGACATCTTTAGGAAAGCGAAAAGGCAAGCATCGCTTTTGAATTTTTTTCTTAACTCAGGAAATTCTGTAAATTTTGAGTTATTAGACACTTTTGCATTACCTCTAATTTTAAAAAATTAAAGTTGATTGGGTAATGGTTAATGGGTACAAAAAGTAATCAGAAAGAATGAATAAGACCTAGTATTTGATAGCACAATAGGGTGACTACAGTCAGTAATTGTGCATTTTAAAGTAACTAAAATTGTATAATTGCATTGTTAGTAACACAAAGAATAAATGCTTGAGGGAATGTGATTTTCATGATGTGATTATTATGCATTGCATGCCTGTATCAAACATCTCAAGTACCCCATAAATATATATATCTACTATGTACCCACAAAAATTAGAAATGAAAAAAATTTTAAAGATAATTTTTTTAAGAAAATGAAGTTGGTTAGAACCTTAGTTCCAATAATTTTTATGCTACACCAGGATGCATACATTTGAATAAATCACAATTGAAAAGAACCACAGACATAAAAAGTGCATTTTGGGGGATTCACTGATGAAACTTAACACAAGGAGCAAAAGATAATTATGTTAAATGCAAATCATTCATACAAGGGATACATTTCGTACCACAGCCATTTAGTTTTTAAAAATAAAGCTCCTCATATGGTTTAGCTGCATCCCCACCCAAATATCATCTTGAATTGTAATTCCCATAATCCCCACGTGTCGTGGGAAGGACCCAGTGGGAGGTGATTAAATCATGTGGGGGTGGTTACCCCCATGCTCCTGTTTGCGTGATAGTGAGTGAGTTCTCATGAGATCTGATGGTTTTATAAGGGTCGTTTCCCTCTTTGCTCAGCAATTCTCTCTCCTGCTGCCATGTGAAGAACATGTTTGCTTCCCCTCGAGCCATGATTGTTAAGTTTCCTGAGGCCTCCTCAGCCATGTGGAACTGTGAGTCAATTAAACCTCTTTCCTTTATGAATTACCCAGTCTTGGGTATTTCTGCACAGCAGCATAAGAACGGACTAAAACAGCTCCCAAGCAAAAGCATTCAATTCCATGAAGATACGGGATTTACACTCATTAAAGGATAATGTCCTTTGGATCATCATTAACTACTTATGAAGCTCATGGGGGTGGAGTAACCTGGAGGTTTCATATTTGTGCAACAAATAAATCCCAAGGCTGTGTACTTATTTGCTTTTGGGAGACTCATCTAATAACATATTGTATCTGCTTGTTGTATTAATAATCTGAGTTATTACAAGTACACCAACAAATCTGCTGCCTTAAGAATGGATTCATGTTGGTTAAGTCCTTTAAAATCCAGAACTGTGGCACCAGAGACATCAGAGGTCTGGGGAAACACTTTGACCTAAGCAATAAGCTCTACAGTTAAGAAAAAGATGCTGATAAATTCTACAAAGAACATCAGACATGACATTTGTTGCTTTAGAATCTCTGAGCATATTTACAGGCAAGGCAGAAGAAAGAGCATTTCAGCTTGGTTTTGAAATACAGAAATACCACTATTCCTTAAAAGAACGAATCACAATGCTGTTGGCACATATTGGAGCCCACAAAAATCATAAGAAATGTGCGATTTTTTCGGCAAATATGTTTCCCGATTAAAAACACAAAGCATATATTTGACTCATACAGGAAGTCAAGCCAAAAGAAAAAATAGTATTTATAAGACAAAGTTAAAATCCTGAGCTTGTGTACATATTAACTTACTCAAGAATCATCTAATAACGTATCTGCTCGTTGCATTTATGTTAGTAGTGACTGTCTCTCATGGGAAGATTCTGTGTGCAGAAACAGAAACAGAAATGTCAAGCAGACTTCTTTCTTGATTGTGTCGTTGCCCTAGACATTAGGAATGAGATATGTATGAGAAAAGAATTACGTGGTGGGGTCAAAGCAGAATTTTCAGTACCTACTGCAGAGCACAGCCCATGACAGATGGTCAACAAATAATTTTTGAATGTTATAAGGAGGAAGAAACAGCTAAGAACAATTTACTTAAATTTTTGAAGACTATTTCACTTGTGGGAAATTTCATAAGTCACCTTAAGAGGGTGCCAACGAATAGGCTTCTGCCAAAAGGAAAAACAAAATCCCCAAAATGAGTATGCAAATAATGTTGGTGTGACTGATATTACTTGGCTTCAAAGAAGCAATAGCCACAAAAAGCAAGGGTAAGGAAATATGAAACATTTCATAAGTGAGGAAACCAGATAAGAATTATATAAAAGAGCTTATTTTAAAAATAAACTACTAGTGAGTGGGAGAAGGGAGTATTAGTTGTTCTGAAAGACAAAAGGAAACTGTAAGACCAAGTCAGTTTTGCAGGCCCTCTAACAAACAGGTCTTCACCTCAAGGCACAACAATCACTCAGACATGTGGCACTCTCATAGAATCACTCCGGCCCAGAAGACCAAGAATTCCTGAAAGAACCAAGCTATGCAAATCTGAGCTTGAAAGTGGCCTGATTGAAGCCCATGGCGCCCTCACCTACCACAGCACCCGGCTGGCAGTAGATGTTCGAAGTGTGTTTGCTAACCAACTGGATAAATTAATAAACAAGAGGATGAGTCTTGAGTTACTTGGAAGTAACCTGAAAATTTTTTTTTACAAGAAGCCATTGGCATACTAATGTTTTGTTTTTGTTTTTGTTTTTGAGACAGAGTCTTGCTCTGTCACCCAGCCTGGAGTGCAGTGGCGCGATCTCAGCTCACTGCAACCTCTGCCTCCCAGGTTCAAGCAATTCTGCCTCAGCCTCCCAGTAGCTGGGATTACAGGCACCTGGCATACTAATGTTTTAATAATTAAAAATATTTTTAATTTCTAAAGCAATACCAGTTTGTTACAAAAATTTAACACTACTCAAAGGAAACCACTGTTACTTTGGTGTATGAGTCCTTCCCAAGACTTTTTCTATATATATACAATTGTTTCAATATGTGTGTATGTGCATGTATTTACTATATATGTGCACATAGATATACACATATATTCACACCTATAATTGCTTGACAAAGACTGGATCACACTATGCAATCTTTTATGCAACTTGCTTAATAACATTTTTAATTGAACAAAAAAATTTGCCATAACAATCTTTCCTTTTCTTTTTTAATATGTATACAGTTTTAGGCAAAGGACTTTTTCAATGCCTCTAGAAATAATTTTTTTTCAAATATTGTTTTGTAGATTTGTAAAATTATATCCCAAGTATACAGAGTTGAAAATGAAAGTTCCCCTTCCACCTGATTACCTCATAATTCCACATTCCCCCCTTCCCAAGATACTCATAGTAAAGAGTTGGAGCTCCATCCTTCTGGACTTTTTAGTGCAAACACCTAAACCATACACACACACACGTGTGCGTGTGTGTATATGTACATACATACACATACACATATATTTCGAAAGTATCTTGTTCATGTTAGAGAATATTTAATTTTGTATTTATGAGTTTATGAGTTGAAAGTATATTTAAACTCATTATTTACAAGCTTATTTATTTCGAGATTTCTCTATGCTAATATGCTGGTCCACTTAGTAGCTAATTGAACAGCACAGTGGCTAAAACACAGATTTGGAGCCAGACTATTGGGGTTCAAATCCCAGCTCTGCTATGACACCTTGGCCCAGTTTGCAATCTTCCTGTACCTGTTTGCCCTGTAAAAGGGATATCACAGGTTGGACCATATGCATATGACTTGTATGATTCAACTTAATGATAGTACCTATCTTACAGTACTAAGAAAAGTAATATAGCTCAACTTCCAAACTAGATCTCTTTATCCCTAGGACTACTGGTTCTTCCATTGCACACCACGGCTTATTACACAAAAGCAGAGATAACACAGCAATAAAGCCTGAATGCACTCTGTACTGCCCGTTATGGCTAAAGCTTAACCCAGCAATATGGGAAGAACCATTGGGTTACCGGCCTACCTACAGTTCCTGTCTCAAAATACCCTGGTGATTAAAGTAAGACCTTTTAGTTAATTTTATGTGTCAACTTGGTTAGGTTATGGAGCCCATTTGTTTGGTCAAATACTAGCCTAGCTGTTGCTGTAAAGGTATTTTTTAAATATATGATTAATATTTAAATCAGTACCCTCTGAGTTGAGCAGATTACCCTCCATAGTGTGGGTGGGCCTCATCCAATTAGTTGAAGGCCTTAAGAGCAACAAAGTAGAAGGTATTCTCCCTAAGACTGCAATAAAGAATCCCTGCCTAAGTTTCCAGCCTGGTGCCCCACAGAATTCAGACTCAACACTGCAACTTCAACTCTTACCTCAACGTCCAGGCCGCCAGTCTGCCCCACAGTTCTGAACGCGCCAGCCTTTGCAACTGTGTGAGCCAATTTCTTAAAATCAGTCATTCTCTCTCTTTCAATGTGAGAAATTTTGCTATCAGGAAGTGGGATGCTGCTGTGACAAATATCTAAAAATGCGGAAGTGGCTTTGACATGGAGTAAAGAATAGAGGCTGGAAGAATTTTGAGGTGTGTGATAGAAAAGAGATTATTGGGAGAAATAAAGAAGAATCTAGTGAGGGCTCACAAAAGAAAGGCAGGAGCTATAAAGTTTCTAATGTCTTAGAAAATACATTGTCAGGAACAGAATGTTGCTAGAAATAAAAATGTTAAAGATGCTTCTGGTGAGGTCTCAGACTGCAAATGAGGAATGTATTATTGGAAACTGGAAGAAAGGTGATCCTTGTTATAAAGTAGCAAAGGACTTGAGTGAATTGTGTTCTGTTGGATGGAAAGCAGAATTTGTAAGTGATAACTTGGATATTTGGCTAAGGAGATTTCTAAGCAAAGTGTTGAAGGCACAGCTTGGTTTCTTCTTGCTGCTTATAGATGTGAGTAAAATACAAGAGGAGAGAGATGAATTGAGCACATTATTATTAAGCATAAGGAACCAGAACTTGAAGATTTGGAAAATTCTCAGCCTATTCATATTGTAAAACATGAAAGAGAACACCAACAGTGTGGCTGGACAATGGTTTGCAAACAGATTAGGTATGTGACTTCTGGATCATCAACTATTTCAGCAAAAATACTGCTAGCTTGTACTGAACAGGACAGAAATGGGATGAGATGAAGAAATGCTGTCAGACTTCTGGGATTTTAGGCAGGATGGCCAAAAGAACTACCTAGATGCAAACATATGTTATATTTAAAGAGAAGAAAAAGCCCAAGGGTAGGGCAACCTTCTCAATTCCAGGGGCAGGGCAACCTCTTTGGTTCATCCAGGACTAAGGGGGTGTGATTGCCAAACCACTGGGCCCAGAGAACAGAGTGTGGAGCCAAAGAGGATTATTCTTAAGCCTTAAAATCTAATGGAATTTCACCTTCTAGATTTTAGACTTGAGACCTGTGACCCCTTTTTTTCCTTCTAGCATTCTCACTTGTGGAATAGGAATGTCTATCCTATTCCTGTCCCACCATTACATGCTAGAAGCAGACAAATTGTTATCTGGTTTCATAGGTTCATAGCTGGAGAGTTTTGCCCCAGGATGAATTATGTCCTGACCCATACCTGACTTAGATATTTAAGATGAGATTTTGAACTGAAGGGTTGATGCTGAAATAGATTTAGGACTTTCTGGGCATGGGATGGGGTGAATTTATTCTGCATGTGAGGACATGAGTTTTGGGGGATGTGGTATTGTGAAATATATATTTAGTCTTAGACCCTGTTTCCTGACATATGGCTCCTAAAACTCTGGAATCTCCTAAGTGATTAGAGTATCATTCATATGCTAATGAGACAACTGGTGGCTTGGGAATCCCTGGGTAGCTTCAGGATGTGTGCTGGTCACCAGAAAGACCAAGACACAATTAGAGGGTTGGGACTTTTAGCCCCATCCCTGACCTTTGGGGAGGGGAGGGGGGCTGAAAGTTGTGCCAATCACCAATCATCAATGGTTTAATTAATCATGTCTATGTAATGAAGCCTCCATAAAAGCCCAAAGGACTGGGTTTGGAGAGCTCTGGGATAGCTGGAAGATGGCATGCCCAGGGAAGGCATGAAAATTCCATATTTATTCCCACAAGCCTTGCTTTATACGTCTCTTCTATCTGGCTGTTCACCTGTATCTTTTATAATAAACCAGTAAACTCAAGTGCTATGGTTTGAATGTCCCCTCCAAAGTTTATGTTGACATTTAATTGCCAATATGACAATATTAGAAGATAAGGCCTTTAAGAGGTGATTAGGTCATGAGAGCTCTGCCCTCATGAGTGCTGTTATCACAGGAGTGGGTTAGTTATCGTGGGAGGGGGTTCCTGATGAAAAGGACAAGTTTGGTCTGATTTTCTTTGTCTCTTGTGCCTGCTGCCCTTCTGACATGTTATGATGCAGCAAGATGGCCCTCACCAGACGTGGCCACTTGATCTTGGACTTCCCAGGCTCCAAAAGCATGAGCCAAATAAACCTCTTTTCTTTATAAATTACCCAATCTCAATTATTCTGTCATAGCAGAATAAAACAGATAAAACAGTTACGTGTTTCCATGAGCTCTGTGAGCCACTCTAACAAATTAACTGAACATGAGAAGGAGGTATTGGGAACCCTGATTTTATAGCTGGTTGGTCAGAAGTACAGGTGACAATCTACAACTTGCAACTAGCATCTTAAGTGGAGGCAGTCTTGTGGGACTGAGCCCTTAACCTGTGGGATCTAATGCTATCTCCAGTAAGATAGTGTCTAGAAACTGATGGACTTACAGGACACCCAGCTAGTGTCTACTGGAGAACTGACTGGTTGCTGGTGGGGAGAACTTCCCACACATTTTGGTGACAAGAAGTGAAACATTCAGTGTTATATTCAGTATTGAGTGACTATGTAAGAGCAGGAGAAAACATTTTTTTTTCTTATCTCAGTGGGGCCAGAACGCAGACTGTTATGGGTTGAATTGTATAGCCCCCAAAATTCCTGTGTTTTAGTCCTAACCTCTAGCACCTCATAATGTGACTATTATGGACTGGACTGTTTCCTTCCTAAATTCATATGTTGAAGCCCAAACCCCCAATGTGAGGGCATTTGGAGAGGAGGTCTTTGGGAGATAATTGGTTTAAATGAGGTCATGAGGTGGAATCCTCATGACAGGATTTGTGCCCTTATAAGAAGAGACATTCTCTGCCATGTAAGGAGACGATGAGAAGTTGGCTGCCTGCAAGCTAGGAAGAGAGCCCTCACCAGAACGCAACCATGCTGACCCCTTGATTTCAGACTTCTTTCCTCCAGAACTATGGGAAAATAATTTCTGCTGTTTAAGCCACCCTGTCATTTTGTTATGGCAGCCTGTGCTGACTAATATAGAGACCTTATTTGGGAACAATGTCCTTGCATATATAATAGTTAGGTAAGATGAGGTCATTAGGGTAGGCCCTAATCCAATATGAATGGTGTCCTTATAAAAAGAGAAAACTTGTGCACAGAGACAGACATTCATAAAGAGAAAATGATGTGAAGAGACGAAGGGAGAAGATGGTCATCTACAAGCCATGGAGGCCTGGAACAGATCCCTCCCTCACAGCCTCAGAAGGAACCAACCCTGCTGACACCTTGATCTTGGACTTCCAGCCTCCAAAACTGAGATACAATAAATTTCTGTTGTTTAACTCACCCAGTTTGCAGCACTTTGTTGCAGCATCCCTGGCAAACTAACCCAATGCCCCTGAAAAACTCTGGTAGCCTGGTTTCCTACTAGGAAACATGGAACTTGTAAGACCCATATACATGCTTGGGAAAAGAGACACATTATTTTATTAAGAAATAATCTTCTATGTTGAAGTTCTCCATTTTAATAAATGAACAATAAGTTTTGAAAATGAAAATTTGCTATGCCTACAGGATCAAAAGTCATGAATTTACTAGCTATTCTTCTTTGCTATAAATATTTGAAAGTTTGGGTATTTACTGTTTATGCAAAATACTGTCATTTCTTTTTACTTCACTCTGTATTAAATTTAGGTTGAAACTAACACTTCCACTGAATTTGATATTTTAGAAGAATATTCAATATGTTCCTTTTTGAAATAATGCCAGATGTTCACATTAATTTAGATATTGGCTGATATAATGTATTTTACGACAAGCAATGCAAACAACTGAATATATTAGAAAACTTAGAAAGATCTTTTAGAGTTTATGATATTAAAAAATATTTTCAGCAACAAGCTACTGGAGATTCAAGTATTTGGTTTTCAATTACAAAAGGAAGTACTTTTAAGACTATGGTAGAAACTGAAGCCGATGCTTTTAATACAATCTCCATGGCAACATGGGAAGGAGCACAGCCTGGTGGGCTGAATGAAAGCCACAAACTCTCAATTTCAGACCCTACCATTAACTTCCCACAGAAAGCCATGTTTGTATCTTGGCATTTCATCTCTGCTATAAACAGAGGCACCCTGGCTTTATGCAAGAAAAGGACACTGCCTTAGTCCTATGTACTTGATATACTCATTTTATGAAATTAATAATATTTATGTTCTGAAACAATAGATTAGTCACACTACATTTCTAAGTTGTAGCAGGGAAATTAAACAGTAAATGGAAAATGCAAGTACTGACTAAATTCCCCAAATTTCATATAAACATAAAAGTGATTTCATTTGAAGGATCTACTTTATTTTCGTAAATGAACTGCCATGATTAAAAAAGTTTAATTTTAAAAACAGGTATTCAGAATTTGATTGGCTACTGAGCATCCTGACCCTATCATTTTGTTTACATTTTCATATTTTCAATAAGGAAATGTCTTCTATAGGAAACTGTATAATAACAATGCATAAGGGTTTGAACTGTAGTTTAATGAATTAGTTAAGATTTTCCTGTGATGATATCTTGCTAATATAAAGATCATTTGCTAAAAACACAGCAAAAATAAGAAATAAAAAGTCTCTAAACTACAAAAATAGATAATAATAGTTAACATTTGCTTTTTATTACTTGCCAGACACCATCCTGGGCTCTTCACAGGGATGATCACATTTAATTCTCACAATGACCCTATTAAATAGATATTATTATTATTCCCATTCTATTGATGAAAAGACTAAGCTCAGGGATAGTAAGTTGCCTGAGGTGGCCTTGTGGAGTTGGAATCAGGGCCTGTGCACTTCACCACTGTAAGATTCTCATAAACGTATATATTTTATTTGTTAATTTTATTCATGTAGTAATACAGTCAGAACCCAATTCAATTATTTTTATTCTAATTTAAATGCAATTCCACCAAATCTGGTTATCTGATCACCTTAGAAGTAGCAAATTAGAAAGATTTGGAGGAGGGCTCCTGTAAGCAGAAAACATTAAAAATACAGAAGATTGAAACAGGAAGTGAAACATAGCAAAACAGGATTATCCAGAGGAAGAAAAAGATAAACACGGTTTTGGGATGGCGTGAGTAGAGCTATGTAAATGGGAACTACCATTTGTTAAATACCTCTTACATGCCAGGTGTGTGCCTTTCTCATCTGCCAAGCCTCACATGGCCCTCCCACGCAGGCTGTTGTATCCCCATTTTGAGAAATCCCACAGCCTGCCCACGTTCTCACAACAGAAGGGCCAGACTTGTTGGGTGCAAAGTCCATGCTCTGAACACTGCCTCATATTGCCTATCTTGCATGGATTAAGAAACGAAAGAGGGAAAGAAAATCTTGGAGAGGTTTCTATTAACATGATTACAAGCAAAATGCTTTTTGGCATTGAAAGAGGGGTAATGGCTTCAGTTATGTGGAAAATTTACTCATATGAAATACATTTGATGGTGACAAATGAGGTACTATAGTACTTTTTTTTACTTAAAAAATTCAAACTTAGAAAAAGTTTAAATTTAGTTTCCTAAATTTAGGAAGCCCATAAACTAAGGTTGTGCAAGTGGGGAATTTTTCATTTGAGAGCCTATCTTTAACTACTATCCTTTTTTTAAAGTAGAACTATTGGGGTTTTACTTAGTGAACATTCTTAGCAAATTCAAGGCAATGTGCCAAGAAATAAAGAGTGGCATGAGAATGCCATTTGGAAGGGTTAGAAATTCAAAACAGAAATGTGTGTGTGTGCACATGCACACAAACACACACACACAGAGAACTCAATCACACATTTTCAGTTAGCAACACCAACTAAGCAAAAGAGCTGGGCTCATCCTGTTATATAACACATCTTTTTTTCTTGCATCCCTTATTGCCTAAAGGCTACTGTGAATAGGGAAATAGCAGGAAAACATTCTCACAAAGAATGAGCTCCTCTAAATAATATATACAATAAAACTGTCCAGCACATGACCAAAAAATTAATAAAGGCAAGTCCAGTTTTCTTGTGATGTTGAACGTGAGCATCGTTTCATTTAGCTGTTTCTCAGGAAGCATGTTATGCCCCTTTAAAACTGCTGACTTAATGCTTTCATGCACAGCCTCTCCCCTCCCCACCCGCCACCCCTTGCCTGGGTGTAAACCCTGGTGCCCACTTAGGCATGATTACCACTGGTGCAGCCCTGCCATTGGCGTCTCTCTCAAGGGAAAGAGCTTGGGGTAGACGATGGTAAACATAGGCTCACTACACCGATGACAGTGCCCCAGAGGGCAGTGCAGCAGCTCTAGGAGACTTCTGGGTAACGAGATTGGAGACAGAAAGTTCAAATCTGGAACACAGAAGAAAATCACGCACACGAGTAAAAAATCAGACTTCCTTAAACCAGGCTTCTTAAAATATTTGTTACCAAATAAGTTCAGTTACTTAAAAGTACTTCATGTTGAAAATTCTGTTATCTGATTGATACACACTGAATAGAAATCTAACATCATTTGAAAATGAAATTTTTTTTTATATTTTTGATACTAAAAGAAAACACAAATTCACTCATTTTAAGAGCCAGAAGCTGTCCTGAGGTAGAGGCAAGGAATAAGTGAGATAAAATATTTTTTAAGAACAAAGATCAAAAAGGAATAATTCACCCAAAGAGGATTTTGAAACTTTAATAAGAGTCAGAGAATTTTTGGAACTGACGACTAAAACTGACTTTCATTAAGTTCTCCCTAATCTATCAGGCATTTAGTATCAATCCTCCACCAAGGCTAAATCATATTTATTGAAGAGAATGAAAAGGAGGAAATAAAAAAAGAATGAAAAATAATGAAACCAAGCTTTTGCTTGTCTTACTCTCATGAGCTGTCATTAATAAAAACAGGGAGCTTCCTTCCCAGCTTAGTCTGAGCTACACAAAACAGACATTTAAAGCAAAACATCCCAGTGGCCCAGGCAATCTTGAAGACACATTTACACTGGGTTTCTACTGATGATGAGCATCCAACAGAAAGAGACATGGTCATGCTGAGGTGAAATCTAAAAATTATCAACTCATCTTTGGGAAGGAAATACAAATCATCTTTTTACCTTTTATATCTGTCCAGACTCACCAATAACACTTAGAAAAATGGAATTTACTGATTGGTGAACAACTATAATTTTCTGTTTAGCTTTTAAAACCAACTTAACTTTGCACTAGGCATTTCTGGAAGGTTAATGTGAGATGTTTTTGTATGGACTCTTTTTTAAGTAAAGACGAAACATTTCACAGTTTTAAAAACACCTGAAATGTATTTTTCATATTAATATTGCCTAGCGCTGTCTTAAAGCATTTCAGACATACACCCACAATACCTATCAAATCTGTGCACTGCCAAATCCTTTCCAAATTTTAGCTGGCACGCTGTGACAGTACTGCCAACGGCTCCCAGTACTTCTACCTCCTTTAGGTCTACATATTGCTGAGATGCAAGGAGGCGGCAAGGCAAAAACCTGCTCTATTGACGTATCCAACTTTAAGGACAAGATCTTTCCAAATTTCCCCTACTCCCAGCCTTTTACTTCAACCAAATACACATTCCCAAACACCAAGTTCCTTACTTGAAACTTGAACTTTTAAGCACCGTGCTTTGCAACTGACAACCACGTTTTTAAGAATGCTTCTCTGTGTCTGTAGGGGGTGCTAAAGTGATCAGTGTTAATAAAATATCAAAACTATTTTTCTTATTAGAAAAATCCTGTTGCACAACAAAGTGAATGGACTTAATGCCACTGAACTGTATACTTAAAGATGGATAAAATGGTTACTTTCATGTTATGTGTATTTTACCACAATAATTTTTTTTTTAAAGATGAACGCCAAAACAGGCGCACAAAGCACAAGGTTCACTAAATGAGACAGAAAAATAAGAAAACCAGAAGTCCCACGTACCTTTCAGCAAGCTGTGGTAGGTCTGATACAGCCTTCTCATGGCCAATTCCTGCAGAGGGAGGACATGATCATGCTCTGTCCCTATGGCCTTCACCTCAGCTGGGAGGAAAACGGTTCGCTGCCCTGATGAAAAGGAAAGCAGCTTCACCTCGGAAACTTGAATGGGAGCACCACAGCTGCAGAAAGACACACATTCACAGTATTATTAGCAATAAGGAAAAGAACATGGGTGCCAATAAAATGTGTTAATCAAAATATACATTTGAAAATTTATGACACTGCTGAATTGCCAGAATTCTTTTCAAAGTGAACAGATGCTATCCCGGGTTCCTTCATAAAACCTGGCCCAGCAATCTAAACTCATCAGTTGGAACTCAGCTAAATCATTGCTGAGGCCCAGTCACTTCCAGCAAGGATGAACTTTAAAGGAACTTTCCTTCTTAGGCTGTACACAATTTGCTTTGTAAATTTTACTTTTCCCAATTTTATTACCCTCTCCAAGTACGTGTTTTTCTGAAACTCTCAAAATTAAAAGAAAAAAAAAAGAGTACTTTGTTGAGTAACAGCATCTTGGTTTAACAGAATTTTTGTATAGAAAAACTTAAACCCACAAAGCAAATAGATTTTAAATGGCAGAAGATAACTTTATTGGATCCTTCCATAAACTTGTGGGGAAAATATTCTTGGCATACTCAATAAGCCAAGTCATGCCCTATTCCCTGCAGCCACTCATAACCAGAAGGCAGAGATGTCCTCGTTCCTAACGCTGCAGTGTTACCGAAACTCACAAATCCAATCTCATTCTATTTCTTGTGTGAAACCACTGGGTAACCTAAGAGCCTCAATACTTTTCTTGTCTAATGACAAACAGATGGCCAACAAACCTTGGCTCTGAAGACAACATGAAATAATATCACTAACCTTGACCAGATACAAGCAATGAAGCTTTGGGGACAGGACTGGAAGCCAGAAGCCCTTGATTCATTTATTTTTTAAAAGTTTCTTCATTTGTTCCTTCTCTCTATCAGAAAACATTTCCAGAGCCCTTACTATATGCCAGTCAGTTAAGATACTTAAATTAAGAAAAACAAGAATGAACCCTTCCTTTGGGAGAAAATCATTACAATTATTCTAATGTGGGGGCAAAGAAGGGTTGACTGACTCTGTCCAGGGAATTAGGGGAGATTTTAAAGATAAGACAATATCTGACTTAATGTTCAACTCACCTGGAATAAATGGAAATGTGTTATGAGCATTCCAAGCAGAGGGAACAGCATGTGCAGCAGTACAGAAGCCTGAAAGAATATGGCTACATCTTGGTTTCAACAGTGCTGGAAACAGGGATGCAGGGTATGGATGGGCAGGGGAAGGAGGCCAGGAATATTAGCTGAAGTTAGATGGTTTTAATTCACGGGGAAGACTGTTAGGTGTGGTTTTTTTTCTTTGTTTTATTTTGTTTTTTACCAAATATCTGACCACAGTATGGTAGACAGGAAAGGGACTGATAAGTGGCAAAGAGGTAAAGAGAACCCAAATACAGAAGGAAACAGAAATGGGGAAGTCTTTAGGGTCTTGAAAATGAGAGCCTGAGATAAACAGAAGAGGTATGGAATATCATTATGGGTAAGAAGCCAGTGGCTTTCTCTGTTAGTTCCTAAAGCAAATAATTCTGAAATGCGATTTTGTTCACATAATCTTTTATGCCAATCAAGATAGATTTAGAGAATTCCTTTTGTAATATTCCATACTATGGATGAACCACAGTTTATTAATTTATTCATTATGTTTATCCTGGTTTCAATGTTTTCCCTCCTACTACACATACAACATCACAATAAATCTTACATACAGTCCAATGCACAGATGTTTTTAATATAGTTAAATTCCCAAACTGAGACCACTGGCCATGAAAAATGAACATTTTAAATGCCTGAGATCTTTCCAAAAAGATTGGTAAGAAAGCATCCATTTCCCCACACAATCATCAGAACTGGATGTTATCATTCATTTTAGTTTTTGCTAGGCTGATTAATGGAAATGCCTCCTTGGTTACTAATGAGTTTGATCACCTTTTGTTAGGCTTGCTGGCCATTTATATTTCTTCTTCTGTAAACTGTCCACGTCCATCCCTTATCTCATTTTCTATTAAATTAAAATATATCAATTTGTAGGAACTTCCATATTGGCAATAACAATCCTTTGTCATATGCACCGAAATATTTATCGACAAAAATGTTTTTGTCTTTTAACTTTGCATATGGTTCTCTTTGTCAGCATTCTTTTCTGATGTGAAATCTATCCACTTATTTCCTTCATGGTATCTACATTTTTCTGAATTTCTTAAGAGGGTTACCCTGATTTGAAGACTGTGCATATATTATCCTAAAGTTTCTTCCAGTATGTTTATTGTATTTTTACATGTAGATTTTTTTTTTTTTAAGACAGAGCCTTGCTCTGTCACCTAGGCTGGAGTACAGTCTGTGATCTCAACTCATTGCAACCTCTGCCTCCCGGGTTCAAGTGATTCTCCTGCCTCAGCCTCCTGAGTAGCTAGGATTACAGGCACCCGCCACCATGTCCGGTTAGTTTGTATTTGTAGTAGAGACGGGGTTTCACCATGTTGGTCAGGCTGGTCTGGAACTTCTGACCTCAAGTGATTGGCCCGCCTCGGCTTCCCCAAGTGCTGGGATTACAGGTATGAACCACCGCACCTGGCCTTTACGTGTAGATGTTTTATCTATTTGTCTTACTTGGTTATATAATATAAAATAGGACATAGCTTTTTTTTTCCAAATGGAAAAATAATACGGGTAGCATTATTAAACAACACTATCATTTACCTCTGAATTGAACTGTTCTTTTTATCCTATTAAGTTCCCAAATACACTGGCATTGCTTTCTGGAGTCTTTTAGTCTGTTTCAGTGATGTATCAGTTTAATTCTGTGTCAGTTCTATATTGTTTTGATTACAATACTTTATAGAAGATTCTATCATTTGACAAGTCTGCCCTAACTATTATTGTTCAATTTTTTTCTTGCAATTCTCAGTTACCATTCAATTTGAACTTTACAATTATTTTATCTCTATTTCCCTAAAGCCTTCCAGAGATTTGTATTAGAATTAACATCGATTTCTATGTTAAGACAGGTAATTTGATCATAAATTTCCTTATTTGCAAACATGGTATCTCTGTACTATCCACCTAGTGCTTTATATCCTATCCTTTAATAAAAATTTCACAATTTTCTTCACATAGATTCTGTTCCTTTCTTGTGATATTTATTACTGTATATTTAAATGTGTGGTACAAATATAAATGACATTTTCCCCCTAACTTTGATTTCTAATTTACGAAGACATAAAGAAAAGCTGCCAATCTTTGTATGCTATCTTATATTTAGCCACCTTACTAAATTCTTTTATGTGTCTGAAAGATTTTTTTTGGTAGCATATCTTGAGTTTTCTAGGTATTCAAGCATATCACCTATAAAGGTCTTTCTGGTTCTTTTTTTCCCAGTATTTATAATGTTTATTTCCTTTTTTTCCATCTTATTGCATTAGACAGATGGCAGTGGTGACAGTGGGCCCTCACTCCTCTCCTATTCCTGATTTTAATGGCCATAGTTTGAATACATCATCATTTAATATAAAAATTATTATTATATGTGGCTACAGAATTCATCAAAATCAGAAATCATACAAAATCATCAAAAGTTTCTCTTAACATACCAATATAATTGTGTTTTTCTTTAATATAATGTTGAATAAATTATCGATATTTTAAGGTAAACTTTAAAATATTTAAAACATTATTTAAAAATATAATCATATAGAAAAGTACACAAATCACAATTGCTCTGTGATTTTCACAAGATGAACACACTAATCACCACCAAGGTCAAGAACAAGAACCTCAGAAGACCACCTTGGGTCCCACTGCTAAGCAAAACCCATACCCCAAAGGGAAGCACTATTCCAAATTCTAACACTATAGTCTGGTTTGGCCTTTTTGAACAGCATGAAGGTTGCTGTGCCTGGTTTCTTTTGTCAACATTATACTTCTGGAATTCATCCATGTTGCTTTGTGTACTGTAGTTTATTAATTTTCATTGCTGTGCAGTAATGAGGGACATTTGGGCTGTCTGTAGTGTGGAGCTACTACAAATTGTGCCTCCATAAAAACTGTGTATTTGGTACATATGAGCATATACATTTGTGAGGAACATACTTAAGATCAGAGCTGGGCCTATTACAGTGAGGAGAGACAGACATTAATATATAATAGACTGAGAGGGGAGTGAGAGCTGTATGACTTTTGATAGTACCCAAATAATGATCTTTTCTCCTTCAGAAAGTATGCTGTGTCATATACATGTGCATTTTTGTGGGAACTACTACAGATTTATCCTTCTCCTTTTTAGCAAAAAAGTTTTTCTTCAGCTTAAAAGTAAAAGGAAAGGGGAGAAGTGGATATGGAGATGGAAAGAAACTATGTCACCTAGAAAGAATAAACCTTGGCTTGGACAAAGAGTCTGTCATCTTGGCAGAGCTACTTAAGGCTAAGTTTTGTTCTGAGAATGTATTTATATAATTCTGAGTTGACTTTTTTCTTTAGCACTTATAAAATGTAGTTGCATTGTTTTCTGGACTTCAAAGTTTCTGATGAGAAATTAACAATCTTTTTGAATTACTCCTTTGTATGTAATGTTATTTCTCTGGCTGCTTTCAAAATTTTCTTTTTATCTTTTGTATTCATCAGCTTTGCCTATGCATGGTTTTCTTTGAATTTATACTGCTTAGGATTTGCTATGCTTCTTGAAAATGTAAATTTGTTTCTCATCAAATTTGGGAAATTTTTAAACATTATTTCTTCAAACATGTTTGTTACTGACGTTACCCATTCTCTCCCTATTTTCCTTCTAGGATGCCAATGATACATGCATAAGATTCTTTTATATTGGCTAGCAGGTCCCTGATGCTGTGTTCATTTTTGTTTTCAATGTCTTTTCTATGTGTCCTTCAGACTGGATCATTTCTACTGATCTATCTCCAGTTCAGTGACATTTCCTCTGTTCCAACCATTCTGCCATGAAGTCCATCAAGTTAATTTTTTACTTCAGACACTGTTTTCAATTCTAGAATTTCCTTTTTTTTAGTCTCTTTTTCTGGCCTTTTCATTCATTACTTCATTGAGAATAATTGTAACAGTTGCTTTGAAATCTCTGTCACTTCAACAATCTGGGTCATCTCAAGTTGGAGTCTCTGCTGGTCATCTTTCTTCTTGAGAATGGGTCACATTTTCCTGATTCTTTACATGTCTTGTAATTTTGGAACGTTTCCTAGATATTGTGAAAGTTATATTGTAGAGACCCTGGGTTCTCTTATATTCCGCTAACACTTAAACGTAATTAATATTTTTGTTTTAACAACAACTAACTTCATGGGCGTCAAACTGCAAACTCAGTCTCTTAAATGACAGTTTAAATCACACTTGAGTACTTTCATCTGCAGCCAGGCCACTTTGGTCCTGCTCCACGTAAGTGTGTTTCAGGTATCCGATACTGGGGGCAGGCAGCCCCTACATAAAAATGGATACTTTTAGTATACTGGTTTAACTCAGAATACATTTCTCATACAAACAACTCTATTACTCTCAGTGGTTATATTAATAAACCATTAGAATAGTATTTAACCAATTTGGACACAAATCCAGCTATAATTGCTTATTTACACAATAAAAAGCAAAGTAGTGGCTTGGTTTTTTTTTTTTCTTACATAATTAAACAATTGGAAAAAACATCCTGTAGAGGATTACTTTTACCATTAAGTTCTCCTCAGTAAGTATATGTGCCAATTACCATTCTCTAAAATTCTAACATGGGATGAACCTCTCTTTCTGGCTACAATGTAGAAGATTGAGGACATTTACTCCTGTAATAACAAGAAAAACCCAGAAAAAATAAAGATCATTCTTTTCCACGAGGCTAGCAAATAGTATAGATGCCATGAAGCTGTGACAGCCAGTCTCCAAGTGGGCCCCCAATGGTCCTCGCTCCTAGTGGTCACTCTCCATGTAGTCACCTCCTACTGTGAATAGGGTTGACCTGTGTAATCAACAGGATATAACAGAAACAACAGTGTGTGGCTTTGAAGCTAGGTTATAAAACACAGTTCCATGCTATACATTTCCATCACTCTACCTCTCTTAGGGTATTTATTATTTGTATTACAGTTATTTTTGCATATCAAGATAAACATTTAAACTATCTTGGTTTTCCCCACAATTTCTAGCACTGTGCTGATTTGCTAATGTTCACAAATTATTTGACAAATAAACATAGAATAAGAAGAAGCTAATTTTGTTTGCATTTCCATGAATATGAAAGAATTTTATGAGATTTCTGAGATTTCTTAACACTGCTACATTTGTTATTTGCTGTTTTTATACCTATTTATAAGTTTTATACCCCATTCTCTCTCTATTCTCCCTCTGAGATGTGAATCTGAGATAAATACGTATATATCTCAGACTTTTCTTATATTGTCCCACAAGTACCTAAAGCTGTGTTCATTTTGCTCAGTTGTTGCTCTAATTCTTAGACCCTCAATCTGAAAAGGGTACTGTAATTGTTTCAGAGCTTGTACAGCACAGCAGAAACTGTTCTTATATCCCAAGCCTACATCTAGGTCAGATGCAACATATGATAGCAGTGAAGAATGAAGGGAGTTGATCTTTCAGGTCTCAGATTAAATATTACCTCCTTAAAGAGAACTAGTACCAAGTTTGTTAAATTATTTAGGGTTTGCTTGACTCCCTGGCTAGATCAGAAGGTCCATGCGGGCAGGTACTGCATCGCTTAGCTCATCACTGTACAGCCATTATCTCATACAGTGACCAGAGTAGTTGCTCAATAAATGTTCACTGAAGGACCAAAATTCGTGTTCTGAATCAAGAAGGGCACTTTCTAGGCTTTAAACACACGTATGTCCTTTTACTAGATTTCCCCCAGGCCCTTGTGCTACTACCCCTTCCCCCTCCTTTCCTTTAGGCTGAGGCACTAAGCAACACTACTTTGAACTGGAACTGGGAAGTCCCTTTTCACATATCCAACAGATAAAAGAGGCAGAAGAAAGAAGACTCTTAATGCTTGTTGTCAAAGCTTCAGTAGTTATCATCTATTAAAATTCTGAGCACATTTTGCCATAGAAGTATTATTATAATTTTGGGGGTGCAAAATAGGTCAAATGACTCTTTAATGAGTTTGCTTAGGAATATAGTGGCCAGAGCTGTTTCTATGAAGAAAGCATTTTGAGTTTTGATTTAAACCAACAGGCTAAAAATGCCTTTAGATTATAGGCCATTTGTAAGTAGGACTGCTTATTACCTCAATACTACTATTAGAAAACTGGTTGTTTGATACTATCCTGTTAATAATTTTATTTCTCTATTACTATAACAAAAGTTTAATAATAAAAAAGTAGACTACTACCTAATAATTTGTGTATTTTCCCCTAGTGTTTTGTTTTTTTAAAAAGATTTGGAGTTCTCATCAAATTCACTACCACTGCTACCAGACACCAAGTCAAAGATTTAAAAATATCTCTCTACTTAGCACAAACAGAACTTTCTAGTAGTCAATAACATCTAGATCTAAACGACAAAGTATAAGGCACTTTTTCTTAAACAAAAGCTACTCCTTAATTGTGGCAGAGATGCAGATCGCATTTCAGTGTGGTCTCTGAAGGTTTTGGTGTGGGAAAAAGTGCCTTCAGCTTTGGAGCTTGCTTGCATCGTTCTATGTACCATGGTGATTGCAGGCACTTTATTCGCCACCTGGAAGAATTAGGCTATATTAATGATCCTTTAAGAACTCATTAGGATTAATGACTACATAGTATCACAGCTGTGACATAATCAGCTGTAGAAAAATCACTGAGCTAAAAACACCTATTCTATTATCTTTGCTTCACAGAAGGTTCCAGAATACATCTCTCAGCTTGGAGTTCATCAGCCTGTATAGGCACTGAACTCATCTTGGGCTTTCCCAAGATAGCTGCATAAGTTTTCCTAAAAGAAGGCCACTACTCCTAGGACTGCCCCTGGAGTTATGCTATACCAACGGGGGGAACGGCTGTCTTCTATGTATACACTTATTGTCATCCCTTTTCTTGCCAGAACTACTCATAGCATGGGCCAAGTCATGCAGGATGATGGGGACTAGAAGGGGAGAGTCAAACATGCTGATTAGGTTGCCCCCGGGGTGTTCACTTGGCTGCTGAAGTGGGGAAGGGAAGGTCAGTCACAAGTGGGTCCTGGTGGTTGAGTGGCCCCATCTTAATCCTTGGCCACTCAGGGAAACACTTTAGGGTGGTTCTGTGCCAGCGTTGTAGAAGGAGAAGATGAAGCCATCTTTCCAAAAGCCTGACTAAAAAGAAAAGATTATTGCTGCTCTGAAAATAAAAGCCCATTAACTGAAATATCTGTTTTGGTTGCTAGAATCATGATTTATTTTGAGGGACTATCTCAAATGTTGAGTTCTAAATATTTCCAACTGGTAAAATCCTAGACACTAGGACTGTCACTGCAGTAAAACTGTCACTGCAATGGGCTTCAGTGAAAGAAAACCTTCTAAATTAATGCTGATTCCTCTACTTTCTGAGACTAGCACCACTGAGTTTATAACGGTACGTGTGGTATGTACATCAAACCATCACGTGTACAATTTAAATAATTACAATTTTATTTGTCAACTCTACCTCAATAAAGCTGGGGTGTGTGGGGGGAAATAAAGGTGTTTCTTTCTGTAATAAAAAAAGGTATACATGGATTCATTTTTCTTTAGACTAGAAAATAATAACTTACTGACTGAACCCAATGTGCAATATTCCAAACTGCCTGCCCAATATCCTTAGTTTCTAAGGATACCCGGTTTAGCATATCATCAAGGGCAAAGACAAAATTGAACAGAAGTACCAAAAGTAGTTAATCTATTTTTTAGTTCAAAATGTGAAATCGGCCTTACCCACTGCACCCGATGACTTTATTGTACAGATAAGATGGCAAGCCTTTCAGGTGAATGTTGTTATCCACGTATACATATTGTAGTTCTCGAGATCGACCTAAATCTGGATTAGAAAGAAAAGTGCTGTAATTCCTATATACAGGCACCATTATAATGTGAAATATAAAATTTAATACATAGTATTAGAAATATTCGAACATTTCTACTCTGGAAGAAAACCATAAAAAGTGTTATATAAAGTAAGTTATGGGTCAGCCTAAACAAGCCTAGTTCTGCCCCTTGATACAGATTCTTTGCTTGGCCAAACTTTAGTCAGGTTCCTAAACCTTCTTCTAGGTCCACGTGTGGACCCTGTAAAATCCAGTTTTAGCAAAGAACTCTGCTAAGTCAGTTTAGCAAGAACCCCTCATTGGGATATCTGATTGGGTTCCTCCTTTCTCCCCCATCTCCTTGGTCTAATCACCCTGGCCTGTCTTCAGCAAGAATTCTATTTGGTCAGTCATCCCTTTTCTTGCCAGAACTACATATTGTCTCCTTATTCCTGATGTTTCCTCTGAGCAATTTTCCATCCACTGACCACCTTGCTCCTTGGCTGTAAATTCCTACTTGCCCACGTTATATTCAGAGCTGGCCCAATCTCTTTCCCCAACTACAAGACCCAGTTGCAGCGGTTGCTGTACCTAGGCTGATGGTCTCAAATAAAGTCTTCCTTACTATGCTTTAACAAGTGCCACTGAATAACTTTTTCTTTAACACCTTATACAGAGATTTCCTGTGTCTCACCTCCCATGGGCAAAGGTGGATGGAGGATTAGGGATCAGGCACTGGCTAGGCAGGAGTCTGAAGATCCAGGCAGATGTAGGAATAGACAGAACTTCCTCATGAGGAAGAAGTGAAGCAGAACCCAAATCCCAGTCCCGTGAGGTGTGACAGTGGCATAGACAAGACTTAAGGGCCAGAGAGCAGGGGCTGGAGTGGGTATGAACCTAGAAAGGGAGGAAGTTGAGAAAGGGGGCCCCAAAAGAAGGGCCTACAACAGTAACAAGAATGTCAGAAAGAGGCAGAATTCAGGTATTTCCCAGAGGTAGCAGGGCAGTGAGAGGGCAAAGAATGGAAGAGGATCCAGTGAGGAAATAAGGCTGAAAGTACGGATGGAGATTCCCGGCAAGTACAGGTGGTGGAGACACTTCTCAGATATCCAGGCCATCCCTTCCCATGTGCCCAGGAATGTCCGACCAGCTCTCCTCTCCACTCCTAAGCACTCACTGACTAGGGCTATTTGTCTTTATTGTCACAGAGGTACACACCAGAGTCCTGAGCAGTCTTGCTAACCATCTGCTCTTAAGACAGAACATAATATGGCAGGGGTGGGGGGTGGTGGTGCTTATGCCTGTAATCCCAGTACCTTGGGAGGCCAAGACAGGCGGATTGCTAAAGCCCACAAGTTCAAGACCAGTCTGGGCCACATGGTGAAACCCTATCTCTACCAAAAAAATACAAAAAAATTAGCCAGGTGTGGTGGCATGTGTCTCTAGTTCCAGCTGCTCGGGAGAGGTGAAAGGATTGTTTGAGCCTGGGAGGTCGAGGCTGCAATGAGCCAAGATCATTCCACTGCATCCAGCTTGTGCAACAGAGCCAGACCCTGACTAAAAGTTTTAAAAAAAGAGAGAGAGAAAAAAGAAAGAACATAGTCTTTGAAAGGTTTTCTAGGGTTCTGCTTACAAACATAGAAGATAGGCTGAAGGAGAGCTCCTCCTCCTCATCTTTCTTTAGTTTAGGAAAGTCAAAGGCCCAGACAGCTGAATCAGGAGGTTTTTAGATTCATTTACATTGCAAAAGAAAACCCATTTAACCATTAAGGACCTTCAGGCACTGTGCTAGGCCTTGGAAATGTAGCTATGAATACAGCATAACCGATGTGGAAACAGGAAAAACAGTAACTGTAATACAATACGATCACTGCTATTAGAGAGGCTGGTTGAAGGTCTTTTGCTTCACAAATGGGTTCTGGACAATTTGTCCCAGAAAGCAGGAGGAGCGTAATATAAAGTTAAGGTAAGAAAGAGTTCCTGTGGGAGAGGGTAGGGTGGGTTAACATTACTTCCTGCTGGTCTTACTACAATCATCCTGCCCAGTTACAAAAAGGAACCACAATTTCCCTCAAAAGGGTTACAACAATTTACACCCCCACCAGCTATGTATGAGAGCATCTGCTTCCCCATAGGAAGCAAAACATCACGTTTTTAAATTTTTGCCATCCTTATAGGTAAGAAAAGGTATCTTGACATTGTTTTAACTTGCATTTTTCTACTCATGAGTTTGAACATTTCAAAACTATGTCTGAGGGGCATTTATATACATTTTGTAAATTGCCTGTTCAAATATTTTTCTCATTTTTTGATCAGGTTTTTGGTATTTCATCCCTTGTTTTTTAAGAGTCCTTTACGTATCAGGGACATTGGTTCCATGTCTGTGGTTTATGTTATGACTACTTTCTCTCAGTTTGTCAGCTATCATTTAACTTAGCTGATGGTGTATTTTTGTCATGCAAAATTCTGAAAAGTCTTCCAATTTATCTTTTTTTAAATTGCCTCCAGATTTTGAGTCATAGTTAGAAAACCTCTTCCCTGTGACATCCAAGTTTAAGCAGAATTCACCGATGTTTTCTTCTAGTGTTTACATGGTTTCATTTTTCTTTTCCTTTTTTTTAACAAATAGAGTCCTAATTTATTTGGAGTCTATTCTTATATATGGCATAAAAAGTACAGCTAATAATTCCTTTTTTCAAATGGTGATTCAGCTGTCTCAGTGTCATTTATGAACTTTTTAGTCCATTTTTACTCTAGTACACCAAAAAAAGATCTCTAAGACTAGAAGATAAAAACAATTATAAAGTGTGCAGATTCCAGAAGAGAATAACCATGGTGTTAATTGAGCTGAAAATATGTAAAAAATAAAAGAGATGAAAACCCAAAGATTTCACCAAAAAAACTAGTAGAACATACAAATGAATTCACTATAGCTACAGGATACACTTCAACGTATAAAATTCATAGCATTTCTATATACAAATAACAACCTACCAAAGAAAGTAATCAAGAAAACAATCCCATTTGTGATAGTATTTTTAAAAAATATCTAGGAATAAATGTAACTAAGGAGGTAAAAAGATTTGTACACTGAAAACTATAAAAAACTGATGGGAGAAAATGAATAATACACAAATAAATGGAAAGATATCCAGTGTTCATGGATAGGAAGAATTAATACTGTCAAAATGTCCAAACTACCCAAAGCAATATACAGATTTAATATAAGGTCTATCAAAATTCCAGTGGCATTCTTCATAAAAGTAGAAAAAAATTTCTAAAATTCATATGGAGCTACAAAACAAACAAACAAACAAAAAACAACAAAACCCAAATAGCCAAAGCAATACTGAGACAGAAAAATAAAACTGGAGGCATCTCACTTCCTGATTTAAAATTATTTTACAAAGCTATGGTAACAAAAACACTATGATGCTGGCATAAAAACAGAAACCTAGACCAATGGAACCGAACAGAGAGTCCAGAAATGAATCCAAACATAAATGGGCACCAAAAGGACATAACAGGGAACAGAAAGTGTCTTGAATAGATGGTGCCAGGAACGCTGGATTTCCACATGCAAAAGAATAAAATTGGACCCTTATCTGACAGAATACACAAAAATCAACTCAAAATTGATTAAGAAACCTAAATATAGGACCTGAAACCATAAAGCTCCTAGAATAAAACATAGGAGAAAAGCTCCTTGACATTGGACTTGGCAATGATTTTTTCGATATCACACCAAAAGCTCAGGCTACAAAAACAAAAATAAAGGAGACTACATCAAATTAAAAAGCTTCTGCACAGCAAAGAAAACAATTAACAAAACGAAAAGGCAACCTACTGACAGGGAAAAAAAATAACTACAAACCACATAACTGATAAGAGGTTAATATGCAAAATTTATAAAGAACTCTTATAACTTAATAGCAGAAAAACAACTCAATTAAATAACGGGCAAAGCATCTAAACAGACATTTTTCCAAAGAACATATACAAAAGGCCAACAGGTAGATGAAAAGGTGCTCAACATCACTAATAAAGGAAATGCAAATTAAAACCACTATGAGATTATCACCTCATACCTATAAGGATGGCTATTATAAAAAAGATAAGAGATAACAAATGTTGCTGAGGGTGTGGAGAAAAGGGAACCCTAGTATGTGTTGGTAGGACTGTAGATTGGTGCAGCCATTATGGAAAACAGTATGGAGGTTCCTAAAGAAATTAAAAATAGAACTACCACATGACTCAGCAATCCCTCTCCTGGGTATATATCTAAAGGAGATACACAGTCATCGCCTCATAAAGACATCTGCACTCCCATGTTCACTGCAGCATTATTCACCACATCCAAGATATGGAAACAATGTAAATGCCCACTGATGAATGACTAGATAAAGAAATGTGGTATATATACATAATGGAATATTTTTCAGCCTTAAAAAAGAAAGAGATTTATGCCAAACCTGGATGAATCTGGAAGACATTATACTAAGTGAAATAAGCCAGACATACAAAGAAAAATATTGCACAATCTCACTTATATACAGAGTATTTTTTTAAAAAGAGCTCCATGCCTGTAATCCCAGCACTTTGGGGGGCCAAGGCGGGCAGATCACGAGGTCAGGAGATCAAGACCATCCTGGCTAACACGGTGGAACCGTCTCTACTAAAAATATAAAAAAATTAGCCAGGCATGGTGCGGGCACCTGTAGTCCCAGCTACTCGGGAGACTGAGGCAAGAGAAGGGCGTGAACCCGGGAGGCGGAGCTTGCAGTGAGCCGAGATAGCACCACTGCACTCCAGCCTGGGTGACAGAGGGAGACTCCATCTAAAAAAAGACACAAAAAAAGGGAGCTCACGTACACAGGGAGATTGAAACAGGCATTATCATGTGGGAAGAAGGTAAGGATGGAAAATAGCAGACATACAGGATTAACAAGTTCAGAGATCTAATGTACAACATGAAGACTATGGTTAATAAACTTGTACTGTATTACAGAATTTTGTTAAATAAATTTTTAGCTGCTCTTGTCATGAAAAACTATGTGAGATGATAGATATGTTCATTTGTTTGTCTACAGTAACCACTTTACTATTTATTTGTATCCCATAATATCGTGTTATAAACCTGAAATATACATAATAAAATTTACTTAAATATATATATACACACAAACTTCTTCAATGGAAAATAACACTGAACAGAGGTCATGCAATTTGGAAAGGAAAAATGTGTACCCCACACACAGGTTTTTATTTATTTTTTTAATAGGTAATGGTTGTAATGAAAATATTTTTGATGAGTGTGCTTCCATTAAAGCTAGAGAAGTAAATTTACAATGAATTCTGGCTTTAGTATAAACAAAATATTTAAACTTAGAATAATGTCAAGTTTTAATACATCTACTTTCAGTTTTTGATATTTTTTCAAGTACTTTAATGCCCTAAAAAAATTAATGTTCTAGAAAAAAATCACAGGAGTGCACATTTTTCCTTTTGCCTTAGGCTTCAAATGTCTCAACACGGCATTGCCAGATCCTGTCTTGATTCAAATTTTTGCTATTTTGTTTACCACGGATTACTCTGCATTAATTTTATTTCTTAAACTATTGTATTAAAATGTAATTTATCATAAAACAAAAGTAAACAAGAGTCACTTAAGGCCAGAAGTTTAAGATCAGCTTGGGAAACAGCAAGATTCTGTCTCTACAAAACAATTAGCTGGGAGTGGTGGCACATGCCTATAGTTCCAGCTGCTCAGGAAGCTGAGGCAGAAAGATCACTTGAGCCCAGGAGTTCCAGGCTGTACTGAGCCACAACTGCACCACTGCATGCTAGCCTGGGTGACAGAGCAAGACCCTGTCTCAAAACACATGAATGAATGAATGAATGAATGAATGAACAAATGACTATTAGCTGGGCATTGTGGCCCATGTCTAGAGTCCCACCTACTCAGGAAGCTGAGGCAGGAGGATCACTTGAGCCCAGTACTTCAAGGCTGCAGTGAGCCATGACTACACCACTGCACTCCAGCCTGGGCAACAGAGTGAGACCCTGCTAAAAAAAAATAAAAAGAGAGGCGTTAACCTAGAAGTCACTGAAGAGAATAATTTGCACACTGTGGGGATAAGAGGACTCATGTGTCTGACTATTCACTTACGAGGCATGTGAGCAGAGCTTCTGTTTGCTCATATGTTAAATGGTGTAACAGTACCTGGTCCCTCAATCTTATCGGTTGCAAGGTCACTGAATGTTTAAAAAAATTGTGATATTTAAATCACCATACAATATGTTTTTTAAGCATCGGCCTAGAGAATTACCAAAATATTGCATACTGTTAACTTAAGTAAACATGCATGGACATATCTATTGGTATAAAAGGCAATACATTTATAAAATACAGATGGGAAAACTATAAATACCAGAATCCACTTGCATAAAAAAGGCCTCAACATGGCACTAAGATTTCCTATTTTAAATTTCTTCACTACTTCTCTGGTATACATAAAGAACTCTTACAACTCAATAGAAGAAAAACAATCGATTGAAATATGGGCAAAGCATCTAAACAGACATTTTTCCAAAGAACATATGTGAAAGGCCAACAGGTAGATGAAAAGGTGCTCAACAAGTCCTATAGCCACAAATAGAAGACTTCAAAGGTACACAGAACACTTTGGAATATTTTTTCAAAATAAAACTGCATTGATAAAATGCAAATGATCTCTGGTCTCAGATTTGTCTTTCAGAGCCCCTAGGGGGCTCACAGAAAGCAGAAAATACTCTTTACTTGGGTATATGCAATGGTAAGGGGTGTGGCATACTAGTTAAGAGAGCAGGAGCACAGTCTTGGAGTCCGACAACCGGGGTTTGAATCCTTGTTCTATTTACTAAATGTGCGGCTTAGTTTCCTCATCTGTATAATGGGGAAAATAAAGCTGTCCTCAGGTTTAGTGAGAATTGCTAACAAGGTTTAAAAAGTATCAAATAGCATTCTTGGCACATAACCTTCTCCAATATATGGCAGTTACTGTTCTCATTATTAGTAAGTGACATATTTGGAAGTACGGCCTACAGTAGAAGAAGGCCAATTAAGAGAGAATTCTCTTTGGCATGCAGCAAATGGTAGTAACACTTTTCTATACTTTAATTGCACGGAGAAGAGTTGGAGGCAGCGGCCTCTAGAGACAATGATTCATCCCCTCAAACCAAGGGCACAAAATGGGACATGACAGAGGAAGCACCTCTTTTCTCTATACTGCAAAAAGAGCTTATGCAAACTAAATGAGGTAACATGCAAAGATCATACAATACAGTTAAATAAAAGCTGACACTTGCTACTTCTTACATAGTTTAGTCTTCTTTCCCTATGTTAGTTTTATAGGAAAAAATGAGTTGATAATTTTAAAATGCTATTAGGTTCAGATCTTGTCTTAGCTTTTCAATATTCCACATAATTCAGTTTGCACCTCCTGGCTACTCTGAGGAAGGCAATTTTTTATATATGCCCACCATGAAATAGACTATTTTATGTTAAAGCTGAAAGAAAATCAGTATCTGCTATGTTCAGATGTATTATACATTAGCCAGCATAATGCCTCATGGACATGAGTATGTAATACAGACACTTAAACTTTCCAAATACACAATCTGATATAGAGTGGGGAGTGGCAGTACTGAAATTAGACAATGCAGTGGGTGCTGGAGTCAGAACTGAGTCTGAATCCTGCTTCCTCACTTACTAACTGCTTCCTGACATGAAGGGAAATGAAATGTTCTGAGCCTGCTTCCTCCAGTGCAACAAGGGGATAAGAGTACCTTTCTCACAGACCTGTTATGAAGATTAAACAACGTATGTAGTGCCCAGCTTTATTCCTGGCAAAATAATTGGTACTCGATACATCTTCGTCTTTTACCTCCCGCTTCTGAATACAAAGAGGAGATCACAAAACAGTGTGGGATGATGAAGAGAACCAGCAGGATGATGAAGAGAACCAGGCAGCTCTGCTGTTTTAGTTGGCACAGCACAGCCTGGTGGGGAGGCCAGGACACCGCAGCGCCGGGCAAGGTCACAGGCTGTAAAGGCGAGGCTGTGATGGCCTCTTGAGAGCGTGATCCTGGCCAGAAGGCAGTCGGCTGGCAAAAACCCCCAAGCACAATGGAATGGCATTCGTAATCATTATGAGGCTGAAATACGAACATGAACTTCATGAAAAGGCTTTGAGATGTTTCTTATATTCTTAAGACAAAAAACCCTTCACTCAATAATTAACTTTGGAAGAGATCACTCATGTACTAACCACTGGGACGGTTTGTTTTCTTCCTTTAATTACTATTAATGCACTGATACCTTACAATAGATACATCACGCAATAATATTTTTAAAGTTCCTGTGCAAAATTGCTCAGTATGTAAAATCTATAATGCAAGGAAGCTGTCCGTCGTACAGATGCTACAGCCACAAAGAACTTTTTCATGTGGCTTTTTAAAGTACTGTATTGTGTCCAAAATATTTCCTTTTTTTCTTCCAAACTCACAGATCAAAGTTTCTGACTTAGAAATTAGCAAAATCTAGGAGTCCTGCACAAACTCCAATTCTGTTTGTTTGTTTGCTTATAACCTCAAGGCTCTGGCATACGCAGTCCACATGGCTGAAAACGGAACAAAAAGCTCCTGTGTATTCAGGCTACTGCCCTTTTAACCATACTGTAAAAGCAAGCATGGAATGACAGCACAGGAGAGGACAGAACAGGATCTGTGTTTACTTCATGCTGACCAGTATGAAACTCATTTATTTTATCAAAAGGTGAATGGTATATTCTCATCAACAAAATGATGGGGCAAAAGAAACAACAACATCAAAGCAATCAATCAAAATAAATTATTTGGAATGCTCTATCAATGTTAAACCAATTATCATAGTTCAATAAATCAGAGATATTATTAGTCATAATTACAATGCTTTAAATACTATAAAATGTGGGCTTCTTAGTAATAAATTCAGAATAATTTACAGTGTATTCCAAAATAATTCTTAAAATGAATTTAAATTACCTACATGATGCTTTTTACAAAGAGAACCCTTCAACCACTTTCTCAGAGTAATAAATTTTTAAGTGCTAGCTTCTTTAAATACACACAAACACACAGACTCCATTAACTGTCTTACAAAGTCACTGTCTTTCTATTCACCTTTTACAAAATAAGACTTCACAGTGAATTATAATTTAATAAGATAACTTTACACATGGTAGATCATCAACTGTTAAATTAAAATAAATAGATTTTAATGAATTTGAATGACTGCAGGCTTCCTTTGCTGTGGGTTTAAATATTCATGCTGCAGCATCTCTATTTCTCTTGCACAGTTCAGGTAACAAAGAGATCACAAGGAATGGGCTGGGCACTGTGCTCAATGCTTGGGGTCCAAACATGAAGACACACAGTTCCTACACTTCCTTACAGTCTAGTTACAGAGTAAAACAGTTCATATTGACTGTATGCTTATGTGGTATTTGTAAGTGATACGTGTTTTATGGATCTTATTCTCACAATCGTGCTATGAAGTAGGTGCTAATATTACCCTTTTACTGAGACTTCAATAACCTTCCGAAGTCCAAGATTCCACAGCTATCAAGTGGTAGAGCTGGGATTGAAAGGCGCATCTGCCTGTTTCACCATGACGGAAGTTAGACAGCCTCCCCCAACACATCATTCTGATACAAGCAGGGCACTCCCATGCAGGCCAGGGAGTGGTACTACCTAGCAGGATTCCCCGGGGGCTAAGGGTGAGAGAGCTGGTTCTTGCCCAAGGCATCCAGGTGTAGTATCAGAGTGGGGTCTTGAAGCAGACATTGCCAAAGAGATAAGTGAGGAACAAAGTTTCTCTTTGCTTGCTTTAAAGGTCTAGAAAACTGGTGGGCTAGTTCTAATCTACAGATTTATGGCAGAAATACCAAGAATTCCTTCAGAGAAGATCCTAGAGAAGGAAACAGGCTGACTATCCAGTATGGACTTGGAAAATACAACACTGCCATGGCTGCTTGTATGAAGAGCAAAATGTCTTCACTGCATTGTGCCTTGAACTGCTTGCTCAGCTGCACTATGTTCCTGTTTTTCTGGTTTGTTTGGAACTTAAGAACTTTACTGAAAGCTATGACTGATGGAGACTCCAGATTCTTGCTTTAAAGTCAATTCATAACATCTTCCAGACTTCACTAGTACTGCACATTTTTGTCACTATTTAAAAAGCTGTGAGTTCTAGAACGAGAACAACAAAAAACTCTCCTGGTAAACATTCTGCTCATGGTGCTAGCCCTCATACTGCTGTTTTTCTAAACTTCACATTGTGCCCTAAGAATGAACATTTCTTTTTCTCTTAATTAATATTTGGGAGAACAGGGCTCACTTTCTTCACATTAATCATGTCCCACCCCCTAAATCCTACTCCAAAACTTAGAGAAAAATACAAATTTGTTCATTTAAAGCTCACCTAATCTAGGTGCACTTTTCTCTTCATACACTAGCATAGTAAGTCAACATCTGGCCGGTGCTGCAGAAGCCACATGAAATAATCCTGTTAGCTTCCTAGGAAAACCTAACACAAGAGCAAAACCCTTATGCAACGAAAGAAAAACAAAGCACTGTCAGAAGACAGCAGAACAGGCCGGGCGCAGTGGCTCACGCCTGTAATCCCAGCACTTTGGGAGGCTGAGCCAGGTGGATCACCTGAGGTCAGGAGTTCGAGACCAGCCTGGCCAACACGGTGAAATCCCCATCTCTATTAAAAATACAAAAATTAGCCAGCCATGGCAGTGTGTGCCTATAATCCCAGCTACTCAGGAGGCTGAGGCAGGAGAATCACTTGAACCCAGGAGGTGGAGGTTGTAGTGAGCCCAGATCACGCCACTGCACTCCAGCCTGGGTGACAGAGCGAGACTCCATCTCAAAAAAAAAAAAAAAAAAAAAAAAAAAAAAAGACAGTAGAATAGGCTCAGATGAGTAAGCAGAACAAGGATAAAGAAGAGTTTTTGTTACAAATACTTACAAAAAGACAGAGCTCAAAAAGAAGCATTGCACATCCATTTCCTTGACAAAATTTGCATTCCAGAGCTCTAACTTTTCCTGTGAAACAAGATCTGTATGGATTTTTGTTAACAGACTAATTCTCTCATTTCTTCCCACTACTAGATTTTGAACCTTGTTTTCAAGACTTTCTCTTCTCTGTTTTCATTAGATAGAGACCTGCCCAACAATTACTATAGAACATCATTTTGTCACATGTTTGGGCCCCCTTTTTGAAAGCAGCTATCACACCTTCCATACCTTCTACTCAAACACAGAACTCACTCCAACTTCTGGGACTTTTTGTCCATACTGGAATGAAGTTCTTTACTGAAATTTACTTAAGGCCACAAATTCTGCAAATTAGTCCCATTAAATAATGACGTCAAGGCCATAGTTCTTCAAACTGCAGATGAAATACATTCACAGTTCAGTACAGTACAGTTTACACTCATCTCCAAGTCTAAGATTAGGAAATTATTAACTGGTTTCCAACTAGTTTCAATACTTGATTGAAGTTTAAATAGTTTTACTGTGTGGACTTTTTTATTAAAAAATAGTAAACAGCAATTCTTTTCCTGACTTTCTAAGCAAATACAGAGAAAGTAGGAACAAGAGGCAATAGAAAAAACAAGTACAGTTAACAGATTTGTGCCTTTTGTATGCCATTTACAAAAAGAGAAGGGATTTCAGCATGTGCTTTGAAAATGCCTAGGAGCTAGTTTCTAAAACTGCACCATTACTTGCTATATGTTTTTTCTACATAAGGCATCCAATTCCTACAAACAAATACAAGTGTACTACCACTACAAAAAACTGGAGTGTTCTCCTGTTATGTGATAAAGGGCCAGCTTTATACCCTTATCAAAGTCACAGTGTGTGATCTGGAGGAGTGGTAGAATCACGCTAAAACATGAATCTCTGCACTCACGTGCTTGCTTGTCCACTAAAATTGTTCTATAAACAATTTGAGGTTAATGCAGAGGTACATTTATTTTTAAAAATCTATTTATATTTGATATTTTTCAAACATCATTTCATTATGTAGCACAAGTCCTTGACACACAGAATAACTCTTCCCAAGAAAATAAACACTACTAGAATCTCCAAGAGATAATTCTGGGGCTGGTTTAGTAACCCAGTTAATTTTCTCTAGTAGAAAGTTATTTTCTACTAGCTGTTGGGCTTACTACATGGTGGTTTATGCACAAGCTATTCTGTAAATCTCAATGTCCTGTGCTAAATGTTCCTGATTACAAATTCAATCACTTTTTTTTTTTTTTTCTCACTCTGTTGCTCAGGCTGGAGTGCAGTGGTGCGATCTCGGCTCACTGCACCTCCCGGGTTCAAGCGATTTTGGGGCCTCAGCCTCACCAGTAGCTGGGATTGCAGGTGCCTGCCACCACACCCAGCTAATTTTTGTATTTTTAGTAGAGACGGGGTTTCACCATCTTGGCCAGGCTGGTCTAGAACTCCTGACCTCAAGTGATCCACCCACCTTAGTCTCCCAAAGTGTTGGGATTACAGGCGTGAGCCATGGTTCCCAGCCCAATCAGTTTTTTTAAGTTAACATTGAATAAGAATTCCATCGCTAAAGTGGATACAACTTTTGTTTTCTTGTTTTCTTAAACTACAGAAGTTACCGGCATTGAGTTTGGCTGACGTGGCATTTCCTGGGAGCTAACTAAAGGATGCTCTTCCATAGTCAATTTGTGAACGGAACACAATCCTTATATCTATTATTCAACATTGAGTAAGTTGTAAACACGCCTGGATAATTGGACTTATTAATTATGCAATGAAAACCAGAAGCGCATGGTTAAAAAGCCTTAGAGAAAAAAATCATTTTCTTTATATCTCCCTACACTTTCAGAAGCCAAGAAATGAGTTGCAGTTCTCTGAGTTATTTAGTTAACAGAGCTGTATTGAATCAAAAGCAAATATTCACGTCTCGAGGCCTCTATTAAATTTCATAGCACTAGGCTCAAGTGACTGCTTTCCCTCCTCCTTGCTGATAGTCACCACTGTGAACAAAGCTTCTATCTGTAGAATCTTCTGTCACTCAGTTGTGATGGCATAGTAATAATAGGAACATCCTTTTCTTCCGGTGCATCTTTTCATCTTAAGAAGAACATAGTCAAAGAGTCTTAATGGTTTCAACAGTATTACAAGTGACTTAGGGAAACATACTCAAAGACTGTTAATGGGTTAGACAGTATTATAAGTGATTTAAGTCATCCTTACAGGTGGTGTCTCTAGTTACCTTTTGAAGAGGCTATAATCTTACATTTCTCTAAGAAGCCACTTAAAAACTTTTCTCCTAAGTCACACTTCTTTGGCAAGAAATTGAATTCATTAAGTGGCTCCCCAAAGTAAGATTCCCACCTCCCATCATAGGGAGCGATATCACAGCATTCATTTCATAAAACTTTTAAGTTCCTGTATTATGCTTATAGAATCAAGGCTCTTAGAACACAGGAGCCTTCTAATATTTGAAAACCTTAGGGGTACATGTGAGTGTGTGCCTGTGTGTATGTGCAGAGTATTTCCAAACTACTGTAAAGAGGTACCCCTATTTGCTAAGTTTCTAAGAACAGTTCAGTTCTCTAAAAAAAGGCAGTGCCAGAGGCTGCATGCTTTGTTTGACTCTCTCCCAGATAGTTCTTAGCATTAGACGGCTTTGGTTTTTCAGAAAACGGTTCATGGAAAGGTTTAAAGTGTATAAATTTAATTGTTTTCTTCCTAAACACGGAACTGAATTCAATTTCCAAACCGATCTTCACGATGGCAAAAAATACCCCCAGAAACAGAAAGACAAGACTGAGGAGACTGTGGCTATTTTGGTCAGCTTCAGTTTCTTCATCTCCGTGGATTATCCTGTCTCCAGTCTCCTGAAGCCTTCCTTGAGTGACCTCACACAGAGCTCTCCAGCTGTCTCCTCCATTTCTTACAAAGAATATCCAGTATACCAGATGTAGCAAGGCCACCGGGGCTTGTATTTGCTCCCTGATCCTTTCTTCCTGCTGTTCTCAAAGAATTCAGTTTTAGACCAGGGCAGAGCATTGCTTCAGGTAGCCTGCTTCTTTTATACTGGATAATCTTCATCATCATCATCATCCTCTTGCTTGTATGCTTTTCGTAAGTAAAGTAAAACCTACTCACAGGCCCATGTTCTGCCAGGGCTGTAAGCCTTGTGAGCCAGGATGGTGCCCACAGAGCCTTGTGGAAGCTGCTTCCTATCCTGGGCTATCCGCAGCCCGACTTGGGAGTTGTGGTTACTTCAACTGCCATAAGGCATCCTCCTCAAAGTGCAGAGCAGACCCTCTTGCCTCTAAAGTTCTTTGACACCACATTCACAAATTCACAAAGAAAAGTTGCTCCTGACACAGAGGCAAGGCTTTGGAGTGACAAGAAACCTAGAGACAGAAGAAGCTACTCTGTAATAATTCAACTCAGCACTGAAGATTGTGTACCAAAGAAGAGATGCCCACCTCCTTAGCCACACCGGCCATTAGCATGGTGCATGCAGAAAATGCCCTAGTAAATAACTGAGAGTGCCAAGGCAGAAGAGCAGCCTAGCTATGTGTATGTAGCACTCAGTTCTCTACCCAACAACCATTTCTATCACCTTGCACCAGCCACTGCAAGTCAGGTCCTCTGTTGCTGCAAGCATTCAGCATGACACACAGCGTCACTCCCCAGGACCCCAAACATTACAGTGGTCAGCTTCCTATGGGAATGGCTTCCCTCTGTTCTCCCAACAACACTGCCACCTTGGCACATACTCAGCTTTTGTCACTGCTGAAAGAAAGGCAGGAATGAGTGGCCAATGACTAGGGGAATGAGGAGCCAGGGCTAAGGAGCTATACTGAGGGAGGGAGAATAGGCAAAGGTGAAGGGCACAGAAACCAGCTGCAGCAAACAAAAGTCATTCGACTTAAGGAGTTCAATTGTATGCAGGAGTCTAGGCAGAGCTAGGGCTCTAGAACCAGATGGCATTCTGGTAAGAGCACATGTGAGTATCAGACAAGAGAACAGGGCTGTGGATCAGACTCTGGTAGGCTCAATGTAGCCAGTAGTTGTATGAATGGTTCACAGCTGAGACAAAGAATATGTAATGGAATAACCAAGACAAGAGAAAAACAAGTTATTAGGAGCACACCTCCAAATTAAGGAACCAGGAGTTCTGCTGAAGTTGCAGGGGCCGGGCAATGGAAGAAGAGTTACTACTAGCACCAAGACAGACCTAGATAACAGGTCTCAGGCCTAGGCTTTTATAAGATTTCTGTTGATGCAGAAGCTACTGACACTAGGCCAGATGGAAACAAGTAATTGGGAGCACCTGGTTGGCGTACGGAGTGGGTAGGTGAGAGAAAGCACTAGCCTCTAGCAGGTAATCTTGCTAAGTGAATAGAGAGAGAGATTGAATGAGGCCAACGAAAGTGTCAATAGGAGTATCTTGAGCCCAAAATGGCAGAGCCAAACTTTGACACTGGAAACGGCCACACAACAACTGCAAGATGCTCAATATGGTTCAGCCCTATTCCCAAATAAGGGCCCCCTGTAGAGAGACCATGTCTGAAATATGGAGACAGCATGTCAATGTGGCAAGAATGTAGGTTTAGAATCAGACAAGTCTGAAACTCAATTCTGTCTCTTACTAGCTGTGACTCTGGCAGGTTACTTAACTTCTGTGAGCCTCAATTTCATTATCTATAAAATTAGGTTGCCAATAACTTTTATAATAATAGATTTTGTCATAAGGTTTTGTAATAAGTAAATTAGTGAGCATATGTACAGCAATTAAACAGAGTACCTGGCCGAAGACTCGGTGCTCAATAAATGGTAGCTATTATTATTCTTACTAATAGTCATAGTAGTATACATAATACCATTATTGCACATGGAAACACTCCTTTTTACATATATTGTCTGTAATAACAACAACATTATGAATAGTAGTATAGGCGACCCCAGACTTAACAACCTAATCTGTTTCTGGTAACGTCTGAAAGTCAAGCCACAGTAAGTTAAAGGCTGCTTATAATGAAATTTGCAACTTTACTCTGAACTCTGGTATTATGCCAGTAAGTTGCATTTCATGCCACACAAATCAAACCATCACATCCTTTATCTCCCTCCCTCCTTCTCTCCTTGCCTTCCCTCATGTATTGCCAGCACTGACTGCAACATCCCGGCAATCACTTGGAAGGGAGTTGGCACTGGTGTAGGTCACATTTCCATCTCCATTAGGAAGTGGTAAATACAAGTTTAGGTACTTACTACAAGGAGAGGGGGTGAATGTGAGGGGGGTAAAAAAAAATTTTTAGAGACAGGGTATTGGTATGTTGCCCAGGCTGGAGTGCAGTGGCTATTCTCAGGCACAGTCATAGCTCACTGCATCCTTAAACTCCTGGGCTCAAGTGATCCTTCCACTTCAGCCTTCTGGGTAGCTGGGACTACAGGTATGCATCACCATGCCTGGCTCAAGAATAAAAATTTTTTAAGTCAGATATGGTAATCTACAAGTTGTATCTTCTCATTTGAGAATCATCTACATTTGTACAGTGCTTTATAATTCTTATACGTAAACTATCATATTCAACTTCAAAATAACTATAAAGGAAGCAGGATAAATATGATCTCTGGCTCACAGAAAATAAAATTTATGAAGCTCAGAGAGGTTCTGGTGACTTACTCCAGGTCACACACTGTGAAATGGTGGAATCAGGCTATAAGCTGTATCTCTAGATTTGTAATTTGGTGCCTGACCACCGTAATTGGTCTGTGACCTGTGGGGTTAGTGCAGCAGGTACATTTATTTTTTAAATTCTATTTATATTTGATATTTTTCTCACTTGAAAGAAGCTCTGATTTCTTAGAAATGTAGCCTGCTTCTGAAACGGCCTCATTTCATTTTGTTAATTTTATAAATACAAAATTTAATTATATTTATGGAAAAATAATCTCCTCAAATTTGATTATTACTTCCATTGATTTTAATGTATCCATTATTTTAAAGTTACCTTGAACATATTAAATTGAAAATAATATGTGCATTGTATTATGTTGGAAAATATTTCCTTTAGGGACTAGTAAATTATTCACTTTACTACCTTCAGAGATAAATTATAAAAATGCTTTTATGAGTAAAATCATATGATGCTTATTGTGACAGTTTAAGGTTCAAAGTGGCCTCATATTTTAATTTTTTTAAATGGCACTTTTGTTTCTTACAAGTTAACAAAATTATTCAGCTATCTATAAAATAAATGTACTGTTTTATTCAAGGCCTATGTACTTTGACATATAATATGTCAAAATGGGTCAGCTACAGAACTCTACAGTGGATAATATATTATTTTTTAGCCAGGCTGACATTTCTAGCTCAGCAGGAAGTTCAGCCAATTTTAAGGTCTTTAAAGTTTTATAATCTGGTTATCTGGCAATATTAATTATTAGGATACCCAATACCAATTTTTCGAGGAAGAAGTCAACATCTAAGCCAATACTTAACACCAGTAGCTAGCTATCTTTTCATATTGTTCAATACCTTACACACACACACACACACACACACACACTCTTTAATTCCTTTCTCTGAGGAAATCATCTCATATATTTTATCCCTAAACACAGTTTTAGCACAGATTTCTTTTTTAAAGTATAAAATCCCTCACTGAAATAAATTCCATTTGTTAACTAGGACTGACGCTTTGTTCACTGCAAAAACAAACTTAAGAGAAGCAGTCGTCAAGATAAACAGAAGGAAGGAAACTAACTAATTGGTTCTAGTCAAAGAAACAAAGGCTTTCCATCTTATTCTTTGGCTGCTTTACTTTAAACACAATCACTTACCAAGTGGCAAAAATGCAAGACGGTTTCCAGCCATGGAGAGCTCATTGAGGCTGGGCAGCTGGCAGAGATGGCGCGGCACATACCATAGACGATTTCGGTCCACAGTGAGGTACTGCAGAGAAAGGCACATGTGAAGCCTCTCGGGTAAAGTTAGCAAACGATTGGTAGAAATGTCTAGTGTCTGCAGCTCCTTCAAATCGCCAACCTCTACAACCAAAATCAAAATTAGGATAAATTGCATCCTTATGAACTGAAATAAACAAAATGAATCAATATTATAACTTTTTAACCAAATGAAATCAGTAGCTGCGACTATTTCCATAAACATGAATACTGAAGTGCAGGATTTCTGGTGAAAATGCAAATAATCCAAGCTAGGTGAGTGTCTTTAAATTACCCTGCCAACATTTCTTAAATGGAGAAAAGGGCTGGGTAGCATGGAGAAAAAAAGAGACACAAAGTGGTGAGTCTGAACCAGAAGTCTGTCACTATGGCGTCTGCATCTTGATGAGTCAAGTTTGTTGCCAGGGTGAGAAAAGAACAATTACAGTCATTTCAAGGAACCTGGTTTTTGCCACTTGTGTGATTTTACCATCCATCTAAGAAGAAAATAGGAGATTTATGAATAATAGCAATGAAGTAAGTACAACTTGTTCATATGAGCTAAACAGATTTCTGGAGTAGAAATTAGAATGTCTTTTGGAAATTTTCACCATGGTAAAGATTGTAACAATAAAATGAGATACAGTTAACTAACATTTTTAGATATCGTTTAGGCATGCGGCACCTTTTAAAAAAACCAAAGTATACATACCCTATAAAGACTTACTTTAATTCCCAAATTAAATACTTCCATTTACTCCAAAATTCCCTCATCATTGATGTCTACAGTTGTCATCTCTTCCATGGAGAGTACAATTAGGTCCTTTTCATACATCAAATCACTTAAGACTTGAGTGAAGATTAGGAAGTTCCTTACAAGGAACTTAGTCCTTCTCAGGGAAAATCACCATTTTAGGGGAAGGACATTTACTGTTTCCCAGGTCAGCACATTACACTGAAGACCTACAGTCAGCACTGTGCAGGACAAGCCTACTTTCACATCATGGAGACTGAGACGTTGAAGACCACTGTGATACCATCTCTTCCCTTCTCTCATCCTGTCCCTGTTCCCGAGTCATTCCTCCTAGGTTAAGGTTTCCCCTTCTCTCATCCTGTCCCTGTTCCCGAGTCATTCCTCCTAGGTTAAGGTTTCCCAGGCTCTACCACTTGACAGTACCCCTCTGTGCACATTCCAGTTTGTACAACACTTGGATTAGTATTAGCAATGTCTTCTCTACTGGGTAAGAGTCTTCTGCCGTCTTGGATGCTCAATTAAACAGATTAGTTTTTCTCATTGCTACAGACCAGGTGGTGGTAAACTATGGCTCACAGGCCAAATCTAGCCCATGGCCTGCTCTTGTCCTGTCTGCAAGCTGAAACTGTTTTTTTACATTTTTAAAGGATGGTAAACAACAATAAAAACAAAGAACATGTGACAGAGAACATATGTGGCCTGCAACACCTAAAAATATTTACTATCTGGCCATTTACAGAAAAGGTTTGCTGATCTTTGCTATAGACTTTTTGTTAGTAGGAGGATTTAAAATAATTATTTTACTTTATAAAAGTAATACAAGTCCAAAATACCCTAACTTGTAGTTATTTTTCTAATATTTATGAATTTGTGCTAGGAAGTTCATACATTACTGCTCAATTTCCTCAATACTGAACAAAATATACATCTGCAGTGGAGCGGGCAGGTAGGATTCAGTATACAGCCTGTGACTCTGAAAGGGAGTTTTCTACTTGAACTTAACTGGTGCACAGGAGAGTCAATTTCACGCTTGGCTCCACTGGCATAGTACTCCACCTTGCTAAGCCTGTCTATCTCTTTCACAAAACAAAAATGCTTCTGATTTTGGGGGTGTGGGGATAAAACATGAGGAAGAATCATCGTGTTTTATAAGTCATAAGAAGAAATACAAAGAAAAAAGAAAACGAACTAAATTTAAAAATCAAAGAATGACTATGTGGGAGAGAAGAGTAACCAATCCCAGACATACCACAGCCCGTGTCAAGACAATGATGAGAAAAGGCCTCTGCCATTGAGAAGCATATCACACACAACCGACAAGGTGCAAGAGGAGCTCAGAGAAGGTTATGTGAAGGCTTGGAGAAACTCTTCCAAAATTTGAATTTGGAGATGGGAATTTGAATAAGGCACAAAGAAAACGCATAAAGCATTCCCAGCAGGGCATGGGGTGGGGTTAAAACCATGAGGAAAAGCATGGAGGTGAAAAACTAAATACAGCTTGCACAATGGGCTCTTTGGGGACCAACAAATGACAGAGACACCAATGGGAGAAGAGCAGAAAATAAATTCAATAGAGAGAGAGAGAGAGAGCTTGGTGGAAACAGGAATGATAATAAATATTGGGTAGAGGAGCCTGGACTTGCTATTGTGAGAATATGACATCTCCTGAAGATTCTTAAAGGATGAAAGGATGTTTTTTGGAAAGGCTAGACAGGCAAATATGCAGAAAGCAATGATATGGAAAGAGATCCTAGGCTGACAAAACAAGTAGGCATTTGACTAGGACAGAGGCAGTGCAATAGAATTTGAAGACAAATTCCACAGGTGCTTTTAACAGAAGCATGAGGTAGGTTTGATCAGATATGGAAAATAATAAAATAGGAAAAAGTCAAAGACAGGCCCAAGCTTCTAGACTATTACACTCTAAGTGTGCTGATGACAATGCTAAAAATTTATTTTTATAGAAAAACAATTAAAATGTCATCAATACCTCTGAATTGCATTATTTGCAAACCATCTACCTAAAGGTATTTGAAAAAAATCCATCAAAATTTACATGGCAGCAAGTAAAATAAATGATTTTGAACATATTTCAAAAATAATTAAAAGTGCAAAAAAGTGTTTTTACATGGCTGCAAAAATTACTAAGGCTTGCACTTTTTTTTGTGTTATTGTAAAATGGGGCAACAATGTGTGATTATGAATTTAAATTTTGATGAGAAATATTAAAGACTTAAGAAGCTTGATAAAGACCAAGTAGGATAAACACAAAGAGACCCACACCTATACATATCATAATCAAACTATAAAAGACAAAGATACATAAAAAATCTTGAAAGCATCAATAGAAAAATGACTCATCATGTTCAGAGGAAACAAGAAGATAACTAAAAATATATAGTTAAAAAAAGTCAGCACAGTAATTGAAATTGCACACTAAAAATATTTATCTAACACGAAAAAAGGCAATAAAAGGAGAGGTACGGGGTAAAAAATACAAGATACATAGACTACACATGGCAAAATGGTTGATGTATTAATAAACACAATCATATCAATAATTACATTAGATGTGAACAGACTAAATAACCCACTCAAATGGGAAGGCTGTCAACTGCATAAAAAACAATATGCTATCCATAAGAAATACACTTTAGATTCAAAGGCACAAATAGGTTGAAAAGTAAAAGGATGGGAAAAATACATACCATGCAAAAAGTAACATAAGAGAGAGCAGCTATATTCATATCAGAAAAAAATAGACAAGAAATGCTATAAGAGGCAAAGACGAATATTTCATAATAGTAAAATGGATAATACTTTAGAAAAATAAGTCAACTATAAATACATAGACATCTAACAAGAGCCTAACATTATATAAAGCAAAAAACTGACAGAACTGGAAGGGAAAGCAGACATTTCAACATGATAGATGGAGAGTTTAATACATTACTCTCAATAAAAATAAAACAACTAAACAGAAAACCACTAAGAATATAGAAAACTTAAAACTACACAATCGACCAAATGGGCTTGGGCCACAATCCTAAAAGATACACTCCTGACAACCATAATGCCAAATGTTGAAATCCTGAAAGATCCAAAATCAATAAAGTTGTAAAATTTGAATGAAAATCACAATCCTGAAAGATCAATATCCCAAAAGTATAATTCTCAAAAGAATTTTTAAAAATTCCTTTTTTAAAAAGGACATGTATTTATTTTATAAAGAGGGTTTATTTTAGAAACATAAAAACCTAACAATACTTGATAGGTCACTTTACGCAATAAAATAGGCAATAAACATACATATTTTTTGTAAGCATAAACATTCAGATATATTAATCATAGGTGCATGGGTATAATAGTTACAAGCAGAAAAACCATATTCATAAGGAAATATGTCAAAAAGCAAAATGCATACATGCATACCACTATGGTTGGCAACCATGTGCAGCCAGCTTTATAACTGCAGTCAGCTGCATGAAACACCATGATGAACAACCTAAGTCGTCTGACGAGATCAATGAAAAACTATGATGGGTCAACCACTGAATATGCAGTTATCCATATCCAAAGAGCAAAGATCTCAAGAAATTTTCTTTCACATATGCAGATGTACAAAATGGACATCTCTTCATTTACTGAGGAAGTTTCAACCTTTTCCACACATGCCCAATGCTTATACCCAAAGTTAACATTGTAATAATGTAATTTTATGGACTCAAATTTATAAAAATGCACACAAATTAGAACTCTCGAAATTTTTACATAATTTATACTTCCAGTGTTGGAAATTATGCGAAGATGGAATGCTCAGCATAAGAAAGTGGCACTATGAGTGAAGGGGCAGAAGTTGTACACCACTGAAAAATTTGGCAGGGGAGAGTTCTTGTATTTTTTACTTGCATTTTCACTTCTATGCTCTTCAAAACTCTCTCACTTATATTTGGAGGGTGGTTGTGTTCTACACATTTTTGAAGTGTAAGCTGTCTATTTGAAAGTCTGGTTATTGCTTTACCATTACAATTAAGTGATTTTCTGTATTCACAGCACCAATTATATTTTAAAATTTATCTTTTACCATTAAGTAGCCTAATACACTTAGTTTATCACAGCGTTTTTGCAAGAGAACAATTTCACTGATCTCTTCCACTGTGTTAAAAGGAAAATGGTAAGAAGGAATGATACTTGGCTTCCCCAATACCAAATCTGTATTAGAGTTTTTCAAAGAGACAGAACCAATAAGATATGTATACAGATATATGAGAAGGGATTTATTATGGGAATCAGTTCATGTATGAGAAGTCCAATGACAGACTGTCTGCAAGCTGGAACGCTGGGATATCTACAGTGTGGCTCAGTCCCAGTCTGAAGGCCTCAGAACTAAGGATGCCAATGATGCAACTCTCAGTTTGAGATCAAAAGCCTCAGGACCCGGCGGGCTGCTGGTGTAAATCCTGGAGCCCAAAGGATGTCAAACCTGGAATTTTAATGTCTAAGGCAGCAGGAGAAAAGGCTGTCCCTTCTCTGAGACAGAGACCAATTCGCCTTCAGTATTTGTCCTCTCTGGCCTACTAGATAGTGCCCACCAGTAATGAGGGCAGATTTTCCCTACCAAGTCCACTCAGACTCATGTGCTAGTCTCCTCTGGAAACTATCTCACAGACTCACCCAAAATAATGCTTTATCAAGTTTCTAGGTATTTCTTAATTCAGTCAAGTTGACACCTAAAATTAAGGCCACGAGTCCACTCCTTGTCAACCTGGCACTCATGTGTCTCCTTAAACCATACCTAATTTCCATATAAAGACAATAACAAGGTAATAGTTCCACCTAACATGATGCAACTATCCTGGTAAAACCAAAATGTACTAAAACTCCTTCCCTAGAATTCGGCTTTCAGGATTTCAACATTCAGGATTTTGATCTTTCACAATTGTGACTTTTAGAATTTTATATGTTAGGAGTTCTGATCTTTAGGAAACTTGATCTTTCAACATTTGGGGTTCTCACATTCAGGATTGTATCTTTCAGGATTATGATCAGCACTGCAAACAAACTGACCTAATTTGACATCTAAGAAGAATACTACAGCAGAATACACACATTCTTTTCAAGTGCACATGGTATATTCTCCAGGACAGACCACATGCTAGACTACTAAGTCTCAAATTTAAAAGAATTTAAATCATACAAAGTATGTTCTCTGACCAAAAGGTAACTAAATTAGAAATCAACAACAGAAAGAAATCTAGGAAATCCCCGTATTTGGAAATTAAACAACACACTTCTAAATAACCCATAATAATAAAATAAATCAGAAGGAAACTTTGAAAATATTTTTGCCAAATAGAAACAACTAACACAAGATATCAAAATGCATAGAATGTAGCCAAGGAAATGCTTAGTGGGAGATTTAAAGCTTCGAATGCCTATATTAGAAAAGAAAGTTCTGAAATCCATTTCCTAAGCTTCCACCTTTAGAAAAAAGAAAAAGTAAAAACTAAAATAAAAATAAGCAGAAAATAATAAAAATTAGAGTAGATATCAATGAAATAGAAATTGGAAAAGCAACAGAAAAAAAAGTCAATGAAAACAAAAGTTAGTTCTTTAAAAAGACAACAAAATTGACAAACCTTTAGCTAGACTAACCAAAGCAAATAAATACATACACAGAAAAGGAAAACTGACTTGAATTAGGAAAACTAGGAACAAAAGATGAAATATCACTATTAACTTTACAGAAATTAAAACGATTAAAAGGACATACTATAATATGAACAAATTTATTTCAACCAATTAGCAATTTAAATAAACATATTTCTAAAAAGATACAAATTACCAAATTCAAGAAGTCATTAAAAATCTAAATAGATGTATCACAAGTTAAAAAACTGAATTAGTAGCCTGGCACAGTGGCTCACGCCTGTAATCCCAGCATTTTGGGAGGTGGGTGGATCACTTGAGGTCAGGTGATTGAGACCAGCCTGGCCAACATGGTGAAATCTCATCTCTACTAAAAATACAAAAACTAGCTGGGTGTGGTGGTGCACGTCTGTAATCCCAGCTACTTGGGAGGCTAAGGCAGGAGAATCGCTTCAACCCGGGGGGTGGAGGTTGCCATGAGCCGAGATCGTGCCACTGCACTCCAGCCTAGGCAACAGAGCAAGACTCTTGTCTCAAAAAAAATAAAAAAAAAAAAAAACTGAATTCATAATTTTAAATCTTTAAATCCTCCCATAAGAAAAGACCAGGTCCAGATGGCTTTTCTATTCTAACAAATATTTCAATTCTATTATATATTTAAGGAGGAAATAATATCAATTGTTCACAAACTGTCTCAGAAAACAGGAGGAAAAACTTTCCAACTCATTCTATGAACATTACCCTGATACTAAAACCATACAAAAACATCATAAGAAATCTACAGACCAATATCCCTCATGAACATAAGTGCAAAAGTCCTTAACAAAATATTAGCAAATGAAAGCCAGCAACACTTAAAATGATTATTTATCATGAACAAGTAGGTCTGAGATGTTTCTGAGTGTACATTTTTTTAAAAGGTGGGAAAGAGAATCTACAAAAGCAGTAAAAAAAATACTGGCAGGCATCATGGACCAGAAATTGTGAGAAATTACTGGATGATAGAAAAGAACAGAAATTAAATTAAATACAGAAATACCACAAAAAAGTCAGCAACATCAATAAAGTGGTCAAAGCCTCGCTAGCCACCATCTATCCAAGCTAACTCAGTAGCCTGGTTCTTTCCACAAAGTTGAATAGTAACTTAGCTGTTTATTTGGCTCTTGCTTGCTTTGCCCCAGGACATGACCTTTTAAAGGGCAGGGACTGTCTTGCCCATCTTTGCAGTAACATACCTTAGCTCTGTGCCTGGAACACAGGAGGCACCATTATCTCTTTGCTGAAAGAATAAACTAGAATGTGATTAGCATACTGTAAAATGGTATCTGGACCCTAATGGGGGTCTGAAGATAATTTTCCAGGTAAGAAAGTATACCTTTTAAAATCTTTTAATCATTTATTTTATTTTTTAAAAAGCAAAGAACATACCCTTATTTTATTGATATTTTATGAACTGGGTAATGACCAAATCTGGGAACACCACTGTAACTCATACCCTCTATAGAATAGAGAGAAATACAAAACAAAGGTAGGTGAGGGCCCCATAAGAGGCCACATTCCAAAATCCATACTGAATCTGTTAGCCTCTCCGAGACCTCTACTGTTGACACCAAGCTCAGCCTATTACCATCTCTTGCCTGAACTCAACCAACAAGCCTTCCCATTGGCCTTCTTCTTCTATTCTCACCCCTCCCAGTCTATTTTCTACACAGAAGCCAGTGATATTAAAATATACGTCAGATGGTGGTCCTTCCCTGCCCCAAACTCTGCCCTGGCTTTCTGCTGCACTTCAATAAAATCTCTAACACTGTCTTAACTAGTAACATGGTCTCCAGATCAGCCCTGGCCCACCTCTCTTCCCCACAAGTGGGTCTGATGCTAGAAGTGTAAGGTTGGTTCAACACCTGAAAAATCAATGTAATATATATGTTCATGGAATGAGAATAAAGCATTTCACAAAATCTAAAATCCACTCATGATAACTACTCTCAACAAACTAGGAACAAAAGGCAACTCCTTCAACCAATAAGGGGCATCTACAAAACACCTCTAGCTGAGAACGTATGGAACACTACGTTCATGGTGACAGGCTGAGTGCTTTCCCCTTAAATCCCCCTTGTGCCTACAAGGCAAGGAGGCTGAGTGTTTCCATTGGTACCCAACAATATACTGGAGATTCTAGCAAAGGCCGGAAGGCAAAAACTGAACAAACAAAAAGCATCAAGAATGGAAGAGAAGAAGTATAACTTTATTTACAGATAAAATGATCCTTAGTAGAAAACACTAATTAAGGGATCCACAAAAACTGTTAGAACTAATAAACAAGTTTTAAAGGGTTGCTAGATACAAGATCAATATTAGAAAATCAATTGCATTTCTATACATCAGGAAAAAACAATTCCAAAATTAAATTAAGAAAATAATTCCATTCACAACAGCACCAAAAAAAATTATATACTTGGTAATAAACTGAACAAAAGTAGTACAAAACTTATATGCTACAAACTGCAAAATACTGTTGAGAGAAATTAAAGAAGATCTAAATAAACAGAACGATATTTCATGTTTATAGATTTGAAGACAACACTGGTGAGATGGCACACTCCCCAAACTGATCTGCAGATTCAACACAATCCCTATCAAAATCCCAGGAGGCTTTTTTTGGTAGAAATTGACAGACTGATTTTAAATATTTATTGCTGTGTCACGCTGAAATTAATGTTGTGTTACTGACATAGAGTTACAATGCATTCTTTTTGGAATCCTGGTAGAATCCTACTCTTTTCACACCACTCCCAATCCTTTCTACCCCTTCCCTGGGAGCAAACATAAGTCTGTACACCTTATTTCCTTGGTGTCTCTAACTTTACAGTTGTTTGCATTGTTTACTTTTGTGCTAAATACACAATACCTTGAAACTTTTCAGCTACTTATAGAGTATTCTGAAAATGATTTTATTATTGCCACATAGTAATTACTTAGATTAGGCACAAAAATAACATTATGGTGTCAATTTCAAAAGAAAAACACAGTAAGTCCCCTTTAAATCATAGTTCTGTGCTGATGCAAAATGACCTAACCTAAAATTTAAATGGGAATGGGAAGGAAGCCACCCACTCCACACCAAGCTAGTGACCACAGAGAGTCAATAACAGACGTGATATTTTTAAGCACTTGCTTTTTCCGGTACCACTAAAAATAGCTCTGAGTTGAGCTCCAGAGCACACTGGGTTGAGAACATACAGAAATCTCCCTCTATCCGCGGTTTAGCTTTCTGAGGTTTCAGTTACCCACAGTCAATTGCAGTCTGAAAATATTAAATGGAAAATTCCAAAAATTAACCATTCGTAAGTTTTAAATTTCATGCCATTTTGAGTAGCATGATGAAATCTCATTATATGAATCATCCCTTAGTCCAGTGTATCCACCCTGTCTACCCTCCTCGCCCTAATTAGTCACTTAGTCATTTAGGGTATTAGATCAAGAAAATGTAGTGTATATAAGGTTGAGTGCTATTTGAGGTTTTAGGCACCCACTGGGGGTCTTGGAACATACTCCCACAGATAATAGGGGACTACTGTACAAATAAATAAAAGACAACATTTCAATGCCAAATTTCATTTGGTGTACAGTGAGTCTTCCTTTTTATATCCATTTTCTTTCTCTTGAGCTGTGGAATGCACATACTCTGGTACGTACGAATAGGTTCAAACCATAATCCTGTTACTTATTGGCTATGCAACTTTGGGTTATTTACTCAACTATGTAGATCATCGAATCGCTGTAAAGAAAAAAGAGTAACACCTAACTCAGGAGATTAATAGTGATTAAAATATCCCATATAATTCAATAATAATAACAGAAAAGTTAGTATTTATTTCTAATTTTTCAGTTCATACTACAAAATATTCTAAATGTAAACTCAATATAAATACTTCTGAAATTGAAGTTTTTTATTATGAAAATAACTGCAAACACAAACATGTTTGTTAACTCTAACAGAGATAAGGGCTCTTTATTGGGAGATAGATGACTTTCAGAAACTGTGAAGCACTATCTTCCTTGGACAATTAAAAAAATTAAAAGCAATTCAGATCCACTTGAAATATTAGTCCATTTTTAAGGCTAAGAACAGCATTCAGGATGTCCCACACACTTAAGTTAACTGCAATTATCAAACAACGCAACCTCTTAGACATTCCTTGTAACAATTGGGATCGAATCCTAGATATAGTCTAAAATCATTTTTTAAAAAGCAGAATTCATATCTTCCTAAGAAGGAGTTTAACCTGATTCTCTGATATGAGGATTAAAATCCTTTAACACCAAATTATTGTACTTATATTTTTAAATCCAGACTGGTCACTGCAAATAAGCAGCCTATCTAGAAAGGACCTGGTCTCTACACGTGGGGTGAATCATGCTCACAGACCAGGGAGCCAAAATCAAACTGTGGTAAATTATGCTTAATAATACAAATAAACTTTGATGCTTCTGTTCTGAGATGTTTCTGAGTGTACATTATTTTAAAAGGTGGGAAAGAGAATCTACAAAAGCAGTAAGAAAAAATACTGGCAGGCATCATGGACCAGAAATTGTGAGAAATTACTGGATGATAGAAAAGAACAGAAATTAAATTAAATACAGAAATACCACAGAAAAATCAGCAGCATCAACAAAGTGGTCAAAGCCTCTGCTAGCCACCATCCACCCAAGCTAACTCAGTAGCCTGGTTCTTTCCACAAAGTTGAATAGTAACTTAGCTGTTTATTTGGCTCTTGCTTGCTTTGCCCCAGGACATGACCTTTTAAAGGGCAGGGACTGTCTTGCCCACCTTTGCAACAACATGCCTTAGCTCTGTGCCTGAACACAGGAGGCACCATTATCTCTTTGCTGAAAGAATAAACTAGAATGTGATTAGCATACTGTAAAATGGTATCTGGACCCTAATGGGGTTCTGAAGATAATTTTCCAGGTAAGAAAAGTATACCTTTTAAAATCTTTTAATCATTTATTTTATTTTTTAAAAAGCAAAGAACATACCCTTATTTTATTGATATTTTATGAACTGGGTAATGACCAAATCTGGGAACACCACTGTAACTTATACCCTCTATAGAACAGAGAGAAATACAAAACAAAGGTAGGTGAGGGCCCCATAAGAGTCCACATTCCAAAATCCATACTGAATCTGTTAGCCTCTCCGAGACCTCTACTGTTGACACCAAGCTCAGGCTATTACCATCTCTTGCCTGAACCCAGCCAACAAGCCTCCCCATTGGTCTTCTTGCTTCTATTCTCACCCCTCCCAATCTATTTTCTACACAGAAGCCAGTGACATTAAAATATACATCAGATCATGGTCCTTTCCTGCCCCCAAACTCTGCCCTGGCTTTCTGCTGCACTTCAATAAAATCTCTAACACCATCTTACTAGCGACATGGTCTCCAGATCAGCCCTGGCCCACCTCTCTTCCCCACCTCGCTACAATCTAATTACCTTGTCCTTCCTTCTGTCTGGCCCAATGAAGTGTCAAGTTATTTCTTCCCTTGGAGCCTTTGAATCTGCTATTCCTCGGTCAGGAATGCTCCTTCCCAACCCTCCAAACCGTAGACTCTTTCTTGTGTTTCAGAACGTTACCATCACATTTTCAAAGGCCTTCCCTGACTTCAAGCAGATTCCCTATTTCTCAATTGTAGCATCCTATTTATTCCCTCCCTGCATTTACTTATTCATTTATTTACATGTCAAACCACAGTGTGTACCTCCCACTAGAAAATAAATTTCATAAGAACAGGGGCTTTGACTTTATTTGCTGCTATATTCCCCATATTCCTAGCACCTAGCAGAGTCTAGCACATGGTAGGTGCACAGTAAATATTTTTTGACTTAATGTATTCCTTAAACTACCTCACTTGTTCAGTGGCCGCAGACCAGACTTGCAGCTGCACACAAACCTCACACTTATGATTCAGATTTGTTGCTTAGCAAAATTACAACAGTTGTGGACTTTTGAGGAAACTCAGAAATCCTTGGAGGAAAAAAAAGTGAAATCCAAGACTGCTAGAGGTTTGTTGCACATTTAACATAATTTAAGTTTTCCTTAATGTCTTATAATTATCTCTGTGAATGCAAGTGATGGGAGTATTCTATAAGACATTACTGACCGAACGCCAGCTGCCCACAAGCTAAATAGCCCCAGTCTCTTATGCATTTTCAAATTTGTGTGTGTGATCTGCTATATAGCTGACACAGTTTTACAGAAATAAATGTAACGTGCATAACTTAGAGTTGACTATACAATAACATAACTAAATTTTCAGCAGGCATGTCAGAAGTCATGTAAGCAAATAAATATTGCCCTTCAAGATCATAAGCCAGCAAAACCAATCCAATGATATGTGTTCATTCATATTTTTGAAATTTGTTTTGAAATTCCCTTAAGATCTTGATATAGAATTTTTTCATGGATTCTAGGGATCAAATCTACCCCCAAAACGATAAGGATATGATACCATCAATTATATTGAGAAGAACGTGCCTCAAACTCTGAAGGCAAGTCTAAAGGAAAACATTTTTTTCATGTTTAAACAAGATTGGCATCCTCTGAATAACATACTCAGTGACAGCTCAGAGGCATTCTTATAACAATGATGTTCTTTTGTTTTTGGAATTATTTAGAAACTCGATTAGATCTTATTTGAACTTAAAAACCATGAAGTCTTTTTGGAATAAGTGTATTTTCAAGATTAACTAATCTGAAGGAATTAACAATGATCTGACTTTATAAATTTGGAATCTGGGTGTATTTGTTTAACTGTTACATCATTTTCACATTTGAGAAGGTACAACCAGATCCACCCAGTTTGGCAAAACCAAATCTATGCCTTACCTGGTCTATTTGATGGGCCAGAAATAGTTTGATTTTGGTTCACATCATGATCCAGTAAGTCTGAAGGGGTGACTGCTTGTAGGGCTCAAACAGCACCAGCATATTTCTCCATGCTCTTATTACACTCCATTATAGCTGCATGCTTACTAGCATGTGTTCCCTCCTATAATTCCAAGTGCATAACATGTTTCAAAGGCACCAGGAGTTAACCAGGTGTTGGGAAACTTGCTTTGGAACCTATCCAGCAATTATTTTGGCTCTAAAGAGTAACGGTCTACAAATTTAAACATGAACTCATGTTTATTTTTTTATAACCCCTAGTAATACATTACTTAGGGTCTGCCAGTATAGGACACAACTGTCCATATTATAAGAGGCTTGCTATATATTCATAACTCTTGAATGTGTGGCAGGTTATATTTAGTAACAAATGACCATAACTTAAAGTTAGGAACAACACCAGGAAGCACACGGAGAAAATTTATTAATTATGCATTTGTCTAATATAAGCAATACACAAGAAGAACTTAAAAAAATTCTATTAGCAATTAACAAGACCTCTTAACAGAATATCTATTATATTTATAAAAGATAATTAAATATTATTTGGGAGCATTAAAATAAAATGCTCCCGGCTGGGCACGGTGGCTCACGCCTGTAATCCCAGCACTTCAGGAAGCTGAGAAGGGCGGATCACCTGAGGTCAGGAGTCGGAGACCAGCCTGGCCAACATGGTGAAACCCTGTCTCTACTAAAAAGTACAACAAAAATTAGCTGGGCGTGGTGGCGGGCACCTGTAGTCCCAGCTACTTGGGAGGCTGAGGCAGAGAATAGCTTGAACCCAGGAGGCAGAGGTTGCAGTGAGCTGAGATTGCACCACTGCACTCCAGCCTGCTTCTGTCTCAAATAAAATAAAAAATAAATAAAATAAAATAAAATAAAATAAAATAAAATAAAATAAAATGTTCCCAAACATATGACATCTGAGAAACGTAAGAAAAATGAATTTGATTTAAATATTTATGTCTAGGTGTCAAGCTTGCCAATTAATTCCCAGTAGAAATGTTTAAATGTTAAAGACAGTAATTTAAAAAAAGAAACCACACTGTTTTGACATTTTACCTTGTGCTTTGTGTGTGACTAGATTATGCACTAGAATTTCATTCAGTATTCTTCCAAATAAGTTATTTCCCAGGTGTTCGCTGGTATCTAACCAACTAGTCAATAAAGTATTCTTGCTAAGTGACAATTATAATATCACTAACTGCTAGAGAGAAATGGCATTTATCTCTTTTTCAGATATATTGTCTTTGATTTTTAAAAGCATTTATTCTAAAAGTTAGCATCTTTGTTATTGCTTTGTGTCTGTACACGGATTTCTATTTGGAAAAATCCTTTATCTTCCTCATTCTTCAAGATTCATGGAGACCACATACGCAGATTTTCATTTTATGTTTTATTTTAGCGATGGTCAATTTTATAGACTTCTTCTAGGGAGGCTTTTTTCTCTTTACTGAGTTAGCACAATGGAGTTTTTAGGCTTTGACCTGAATGAGGCCACTAGGTGTCTATTGTTGGTATAAAACTATTATAATCATTGACTTAAGAAATATCACAGCATCATAGTCCAGAATAAAAATTTATTTTTTAACTTTACTACTTTGCACAGAATAAGTAAAAGTAATCTCTATTTTACTTGCTGGAAAGAATGATATAATAATGATGACTGCTTTCATCTCACTTTCCAAATTCAAAACAGGAAGAAATTTTAAAGGAAAACATTTTAGTGCATATACATTTCAGATTACCAAACTGATTCACTCCAGTTTCTTTCTTTGAAATTCCCATAGAAAATTACCATGAAAAATAGAAAGCGGTTGATGACCTCCACTGATAGAACATTTGGAAACCACTGGAAAAACACATGCATAACACAAAAATTATCTAGTTTAAAAAAAACACCTCTCAATTAAAATACTTCCATACTAAATACAATATATAATTTTGATTTCTAAATATTAATATATAGCCTTTGTAAGAAACAATAAGAAACTCACATCATAATTTACATGAAAAACATTGCATTAGAGATTTCTGAATAGGCATATATTGGTTATTAATCTTAATACAAAAGCAAAGTCTCTAAATTTACTGCCTGCTCTTGTTTAGAGTTCTCAGATAACCACCTACAGAGTGAAAAAAAAGACTCAAAAATTATTAATATCAAGGGTAGAAATGAAATGCGGCACAGAAAGATGTTATCTTTTCATTTCAAAATTTCCTATGCTGTTTAAACTTTTATTTCTATTGCTATGAACTACTTCTATAATAAAAATTAATTATTTAATGGTGCCTCCTCACACACTTTGGGATTCCTTAGAACAAGAAACACAACAATCATAAGCACCTGCTATATTTTTATTTATTAGTTGTATTTACTTTAGCTAAGAATTATCACACTGAAATCTGTGATTAAAATTCTAAAAATTTGAGTTTCCTAATGATATTCTGGTTCACTGCAACAGAAAACAAAAATTTAATAAATGTGTATATATAATGCTTTTATGCAAATCTATATTGCTGAGGGTCTCACAAGTTCTGTCATTATAAAAATTTTTTAAATCTCAAATTTCATACAGTTTCTGTCAATTACAGGTACTACAGAAAATTGTATGATGCTTCTAATGAGAACACACGAAAACGTATTTCTTCAGATTTCTGTTTATTCCCAATCTTTGCAAAAATACTACAAAGAGGACTACTGCTTTGCTGCAAGGCAGTCAATACATACCAGAATTCGAAATCTTTTATTGTGTTCTACAAGTCTTTTGTTGTGCACTGCATCAACAAAGCTTTTAAATGCTCCTCAATAATAGGAAGGAAGTAACAAAACAGTGGAAAAGAACAATAAAACTTGTATGTTTATGGAGAATAGCAAACAGTTCAACGCTGCAGAGATGACGTGTTTTATAAGTCATATTTTTTTCAGAAATGCTTTAGTTGCAAATAAAATTTCCAAGAATATTAACATTTTCCAAATTAAGTTTATGTTCTACTCTCCTATTATTTGAACTGGCAGATTAGCAAAATATAGGAATTATTTCAAAACAACACCCCAAAAAGCAACTTAAAAAAAAGAACAAAAGAAAGCTGACGTCTAATTTTTAAATTAACTTTAAGTAAAACCAAATGTCTATAATAATTTTTACTACTGACCTTATGGAACAACACACATCTCAAGTAGCGGTTAGTCCAACTGTGTTCACAGAGCAATGTTCTCATGGTCTATTAAGTTTAGGAAAAATAATACATTATACAGTTTACTGTAATACACATTAGCATATCACAGAGCATTATCAAGTCAGGAAACCCACTTAATTGTGATTCACCAGCAGGTTCCCATACATTTGGCCACTGCACACTTTTTCATAGAACATGTGAAGAAAGTTTGGAAAAGGTTGGTTATCAACATTTTAAGGCACATTTTCCCTAGGTATTCCATCAGAAAGGCATAGACATTTTTAATAGTAGCTCTAATCTTTTTTCCTTTTATACAGGAAAAATAAAAAGGAATTATTTTGGACCCTGCTCAAGGGAAACGAAATGAAAATGGGATGCTAAATCCTAGTCTAATACTCATGGTCACTGGCATACTTGTGTACACACAACATTTATGAGGCTCTGACTATTATAACTTTAGGCTGTGCTTTAAAAAAAAACCCTTCCCCCCCTCTCCAAAAAAAAAAAAAAGCCCAGTAGGTGGCTCACACCTGTTATCCCAGCACTTTTGGAGGCCAAGGAGAAGGACTGCTGGAGCCCAAGATTTTAAGGCTGCAGTGAGCTATGATCATGCCACTGTACTCCTCCAGCCTGGGCAACAGAGCAAGACTTCATCTTTAAAAAACTAACAAACAAACTTCCCTGGTGTCCAAGCTTGTATCCGCCAGGGTCCTTTCAATACTTTACAGATACTGTTTTATTCTTGTAGTTCTCCTGAAGGATGTTCAAAGAGTTTTTTTTTTTTTTTTTAAGAGTTTTCTATTTAAATCCTACCTCAAATCTCTCTTTGTACAATAATTCTCTCCTATCGTCCATTAATTTTCTACTTTCTTCCCTATAGGCAAAAACAGGCTTTCAGCCCCCTATGGCACATGTTCCCAATACAGTAATAGAATTTAAAAGTTTCTCATAAAATATGGAATGAACTGTATCCATAATTTCCTTCAAATCTTTCCACCAAAAAATGACTTTCCTTATTCCCTAATTCCCTATTTCCTTATTCCCTAATTCCCATTTCTCTAGTTCCTTATTAGAGGCAAGTGGTTTCTACCATACAAATTCTTCACAAGAAAACGGCCAGATAGAATGCTAGAGTAAATAAAATTAAAAGGAAAAAAAGAGCACTCTGTTTTGAAATGAGTCTACAAAAACATGGATACAACTACTGTTCAAATAATTATTTCCTTTGTATTCACTTTCATTAAGAGATATAAGTAGTATATATAACAAATTATATTTTATGAGTAACCAAAAGTATGGATGAAATGATTTTTATATAACCTTACATTCAGAAATATTGTCAACATAGATACAACAAACTTTATAAAAGGCTTACTGGTTGAGCCAATATAGCATTAATATCTAAATGTTTTATTTAAGTTAAAATTTCTAGAAAACATGAGCAGATTCCATTAATAGCACACAAAAGTTGTTAATTTGATGCTTTACTCAACTTTTTAAAATGTATGATGCTTTTTGTTACGAATTCATAATTTAAAATAAGAATTTCATGAGTGGGAAACAGGCTTCTAGTAGGTGAAGATAATGTTTCTTTTTCTTTTTTTGGAGAGAGGTTCTCACTCTGTTGCCCTAGCTGGAATGCACGACTCACTATATCCTGGAACTCCTGGCCTCAAACTATCTTCCTGCCTCAGCCTCCAGGTGTGAGCCAGATGTCTGGCCTGAAGATGGTATTCCTGATACCTTATCTTAATCATGACTATTATCATAGTTGGTGCTTAACAAAATTGGGGCCACAGAGTAGCAGTCAACTTCAAACCTTTCTATACGGCCTCCTTCATTACCCACAAAATAGCATTAGCTAATTTGTACAAAACCAGGTAATAGCTGGAAAAAATTAAAAAGAAAAAAATGATTGGTTCAAAATATATGGACAGCATATGAGTCTCTAATTGTTTCAAAATTGAGTTTAATCAACAAACAAGCATATGGACTGTCAATAGCACTACTGGCATGAGATCCTAGAATTCTGTTTCCCACCATAAAAATTTTAGGATAGTAGTAGTGACTTTCCACTGGAAGTTCATTTTAAGCCTATAATAAGAGAATAAGAAAGTTCGTTTGGTTAATGATTCAAAACACCAAGAAACTTTCTATCACAGAAACAATACAGAAACAGAACCTAAACAATGACAGTATCTAAACAGCACCTAAAACAATAAAATGAATTTACTTTCCTGTTACCTAGATATTACTGTCTGCTGATTGCTGCTGTCCTCAAAAACTAAATTATGTATAATATTTTAAATAAATAATCAACACTGAAATTATACTGTGCTCCTCCGGAAATTTTTATAAGAACTGCATGATTCCTTGTTTGATGATAAAATTTTTTTTTCATCCTCTGAAGAGCTGAAAATCTATGAAAAACATTTTCTAGCTTTTACTATTTTATTCCTTTGGAGTAAAGAGAATAAAAATTGATGTCAAATAACACCCTATGTAAATAAAATCCAAGATTTAAAGTTGTATATACATCTTATTGCTTTCAGAGAAAGCTACAACCAAAGATTTACATTTGTCTTTAGCTATATGAATCTGCAAGAATGAAGTAAATTCCATTGTCCTGCATGAGCCACACTTCAAAAAAATGCTAATACCAGAAAAATTTCTATATGTATGCTTGCACTAAGAATAATTCACTAAAATGACAAGTTAAAGGCTACTTTCTCCACTAGAGATTGATGTTCAAACATCTTATAGAGGAACTTAAAACCCAGGTTAGGTGAAGGGGGTAAGAAGGCTTTCATATACTTTAAAGCAGTTTACGTACCCAAACAAATACCATCTCAGTAAATGAAAGAAAATAAAAACATATTCCCAATGTTTTTGTCAGTAACTGTGAACACAGGAACTTACCCAGTAACTTTAGAAGTGCCAGAGAATCAGAGATGATAAAATATTGTTACAAATTCATGACAAAATATGGATTCCGCAGCTCTGTGAGCTCCTTATATCTTTACAAAATTATTTATTTATTTATTTATTTAGAGACAAGGTCTCACTCTGTCACCCAGGCTGGAGTGCAGTAGTGTGATCACAGCTCACGGCAGCCTTAATCTCCCAGGCTTAAGTGATCCTCCCACCTTGGCCTCCCAAGTAGCTGAGACTACAGGCATGCGTCACCATTTCCTCGCTAAATTTTTACAGAGACAGGGTTTCATCATGTTCCCCAGGCTGATCTCAAACTCCTAGATTCAAGTGATCCACCTGCCTCAGCCTCTCAGAGTGCTAGGATTACAGGGATGAGCCACGACACCTGGCCAATATTTTTAAATAGCTAATTAAATAAATGGCTTGAGAATATTTTGGAAGAATAGCAGCCTAAGGCATGTGACAAACTCAGCGAAGTTTCTCCAACAAAAACAAGCTTAACACTGGACAAAACTCTGAAAAACAACTATTTCAGAACTCTAGAAATCAACCAAAGGCAGAAAATAAATTCAGTAGTGTTTGTTCATTCAAGAACAGTGGAAGTCTGCAGCCTTTTCTTGGTTGGGATGGCTCCTGTCACATCCTACCCCCAGCCCAGTCTACAAGAATAGCAGTTTATCAAAACAGGGCTAAGGAAACCAAAAGCTTGCCTACCAGAGAGAGCACCCTCAATTTGGGGCAGGGGACAAAATCCCACAGCTTTGTCACCTAAAACTGGCAAAATCCATAAGGAAAAGAAAAAAAATGTCAACCAAGAATTCTACATACAGGAAAACTATCCTTCAGCCATGAATTCAAAATAAAGGCATTCTTAGATAAATAAGAAATGAGAAAATTAGTTGCTAGCAAACCTGCCCTATAAGAAATATTAAAAGGGCTGAAAGAAAATGATTATGAGATGGTAGTTCAAAATAACAGGAAGGAATCAAGTTCTTTTGAACTGCTTTATGGCCTAGCATATGATCTATCCTGAAGAATGTTCAATGTGTGCTGCAGAAGAATATTCTATGTGTGCTGCAAAAGAATAATGCGTTCTGCTCGTGTTGAGTGGAGAGTTACCTTAGTTCAAGTTGGTCTACAAAATTGTTCAAGTTTTCTATATCTTTACTTGTTCTCAGATGCCAAGAGAGGACTATTAAAATCTTCAACATAATTGAGTTGTTTATTTCCCCTTTCAATTCCAGGTGTGAGCCAGATGTCATTTTCTGCTTCATGTATTCTGGGCCTCTTTTGGTTAAGTGCATCTACATTTATAATTCTTATATCTTCCCAATATACTGATCCTTTTATCATTATAAATTGTCCTTGTTTAGTTCCAATATTTCTTGTCTTAAAGTGTATTGTGTCTGTTATTAAAATAGCTACTACAGCTATTATTTCCCGTTTGCATGGTATATCTTTTTCCTTCTTTTTCTTTTGGCCCTATTTGTGTCTTTGATCCTAAATTGTATCTCTTCTGACAAAATATTGTTTGGGTCTTGCTTTATGACTAAGTTGGAAAATCTCTTCCTTTTGATTGTAGTGTTTAGACCATTCACATTTAATGTAATTACTGATGTTGTTATATTTACAACTGTGATTCAGCTATTTTTAAAATTACGCCTCATGTCTTTTTGTGTCTCTGTTTTTCCATTCTATTTTTTATCTCATACAGTCATGAACCACATAACTACATTTTGGTCAACAATAGACCGCAGAGGAGACAGTGGTCCCATACAATTATAATCTAGCTAAAAATTTCCTATCACCTACTGAGAGTTGTAGCCATTGTAACATTGTAGCACAACTCATTACTCACGTGTTTGTGATGATGCTGGTATAAACACAAACCTACTATGCTGCCAGTTGTATAAAGGACAGCACATACAAATACTCTACATAATAACTGATAATAAACAACTCTGTTACTGGTTTATTACTTAGACTATACTTTTGATTTTAGAGTGTCCTCCTTCTACTTATAAAAAAAAATTAACTGTAAAAGAGCCTTAGGCAGGTCTTTCAGGAGATAGTGCAGGAAAAAGCATTGTTATCGTAGGCGATGACAGCTCCATACATGCTGTTGTCCCTGAAGACCTTCTGGTGGGAAAAGATTAGAGGTGGAAGACAGTGTTATTGATTATCTTGACCCTGTGTAGGCCTAGACTAATATGTGTGTTAGTGTCTCAGTTTTTAACAATAAAGTCACATTGTGTTATAATTGCCTACAGTATTCAGTATAGTACCATGCTGCACAGGTTTGTAGCCTAGGAGCAATAAGTTATACAATATGGCTTAGTGTGTAGCAAGCTATAATATCTAGGTTTATGTAAGTGTACTCTATGATGTTCACACAACAACAAAATCACCTAATAACACATTTCTTAGAATGTATTCCCATTAAGCAGTGCGTGACTGTAGAAATATTTGTGTATTGTTTTAATTTCCTTTATTAATTTTTTAGCTATAATTCTTGAGGGTTTTTTTTAGTGATTATTCTAGGAATCACAATACACATCATTAATCACAATATATTTCAGGTCAATATTGGCTTAATTCTGGTAAAACACAGTAACTTTGCTCCAGTATAGCTCTGTTTCCACTTTCCTCACTGTTATGACTATTGCTTTAAATAATCTTCAGGGTTTTTTAAAAGAAATTAAGAAATATACATATTCAGCCCTTTATATTTCACATACATTTACCATATCCGATAGATCATATTCTAGAGCAGGGGTGGCACATTTTTTCAGTAAAGGGCCAGATGGTAAATACTTTAGGCTTTGCAGGCCATGTACAGATTCTGTTGCATATTCTTGGCTTTTTAGAGTACTCTTTAAAATTTTTAAATCATTCTGAACTTGCAGGCAATTAACAACAACCACAAAAAGACCACTGACCAGATTGGGTCTGTGTGTCATAGTTTGCCAACCCATGTTAAGATATAAAACAAGTCTTAATACATTTCCTTTTTAAAACTGAAAACATACAAGAATATAGCCTGACCACAACAGAATTAAATTGAAAATCAACAACAGGAAGAAATTTGAGAAATGTGCAAACACTTGGAAATTGAACAATACACTTGTAAACAACTCATGGGTAAAGAAGAAATTGTGAAGAAAATTAGAAAATATATTTGAAATGAATGAGAACGAACACACAACATATCACAATTCACGTAAAGCAACTAAAGAAGTACTTAACCTGAAATCTGAAATGCTCTAAAATCCAAAGATTTCTGAGTGCCAACATGATGCCACGAGTGGAAAATTATACACCTGACCTCACGTGACAGGTTGCAGTCAAAATGCAAGTACACAACACATAGTTTATTCCATGTCCCCAAGAGAGAAAAGACCCTCCCAGTCCCCTTTAGCTGAAATATATCTTTTCTGTGCATGCCCAGATAGCTCCACACAAGCAAACCAAAAAGGGTAGTGAAATGGCATGTGTGCAGGCTAAGGACACCAACGGCAGGTTCCCCACCATGACCCACACAGGGCCAAGACCTACGTGCATTACTCACTGTGGTTTTTTGTTTATTCTCTCCTTTGTGGTATAAATATATTGCTGAAAATGTCAAAAAGGCCTGCAAATATCTCTGTGGGTAACAGTGATAAGAAAAATAGGAAGCATTTGTGTTTATCTACAGCACAGAAAATCAAACTGTTGGAGAAAGTGGACAGCCGTATTGTGTGAAACACCTTACAGAAGAGTATAGTGTTGGCATGGCCACCATGTATGACTTGAAGAAATGGAAGGATATGATTCTTAAATCTCTTAATTTATAACAGTTCTCCCTCTCCCTTCTTCATTTTCATGTCTTTCGTTTACTTACATGGATTTTTGTCTTACAGAATTTTCAACATCCTCGATTTGGTTTATTGTGCCTTCATTGTGTCATCAAAAATACTCACTTATCCCTGTTCACTTTTCTTTGGCATGATTACATTATAAGGAGACGGTTACACCCTTCCAATTTCATCACACTGGGTAGTAGAACATAATGTCTGCTTGTCCCACTTCTAGTGAAGTTAAGATTAACTAGTAGATTCTAGTGTTATCAGCCTGATCCATTCAATACAAAGCTTCCTATCAACTTTTTACCTAATGGTTCAGGAAGCTATTAATGATTTTGCCAAGATATTTCATTAGAAATTACAAATGTTGGTTTTTAAAATTCCATCATTCCTTCTATATGTATTAACTATAATTATTCCACGTAGAAAAACTCTCCCACCTTCAACTATTCAGTTACCCTGAAAAATAGTTGTTTTAGAAAAAGGCAGAAAAATGTTTGATTCTTTCCCTTTAAATTTTGAAGAACAAGTTGGTAGTATAACAACCTCCAGAGTTTACCAACAAGTTTTTAAGAGCACCATTACAAACTCGTACATGTTACTATATCTGATATGTTTTAATACATTTCAGTCACAGCTTTTTATGCTTAACAGTCCACTTTTGACTTCTGTACGATTTTCACATGACCCTCAGAAGTCTCTGACTGATTCTCTGTTTTCTGGCACAAGATGTCCCGAGGGTGCATCTTCTACAAGTTGTGCCTCAAACACAGCAACCTGGTTCATTTTAGTGGGAAATGGTTTTTAAAGGCTTTAATCTCTTTGGCCTGGAATTCTTCACCACCTTATTAGCTCACCAATGCCTTCAAAACAGATTTTCCCAGACTCCCCACCCTGCACTGTCCTCAAGGGAGGGTTGGTCTGAATTATCTAGTCTTGCAATTCTATTAGCAGAAGTCCTAAGATAAGAAATTGTGGAAGAGAGCACCCAAAAGCTTTTAAAAGACATCTTCCCAGTGGGCGCGGTGGTTCACACCTGTAATCCCAGCACTTTGGGAGGCTGAGGCAGGCAGATCACGAAGTCAGGAGTTCAAGACCAGCCTGGCCAACATGATGAAACCGTGTCTCTACTAAAAATACAAAAATTAGCCAGGCGTGGTGGGGCGTGCCTGTAAACCCAGCTACTCAGGAGGCTGAGGCAGGAGAATTGCTTGAACCCAGGAGGCAGAGGTTGCAGTGAGCCAAGATTGTGCCACTGCACTCCAGCCTTGGCGACAGAGCGAGACTCCATCTCAAAAAAAAAAAAAAAAGACATCTTCCCTCAGTTATATACCACACACACAAATAAAGACTAGTTCATAACAATCAACTAAACTGGGGTAGAATTCAGAAAGGCTTCAGGAGTGGAAAGTCAGATCACAGTTGAGGGTCACTCTGTTTTTTGAACCCAGGGGTTGGTTCCACAAATTTTCTTAATTCATCAGCCAAAGAACCTGCAAAATATCACTCTGACAGTGGACTAACAGCAAAAGCAGAATTAGGAAACTAAATGGAAAATAACCACTAACAAGCCTAATTAGTATATTTACTCATGGCAGCAAAATAAGGGTAACACGCACAAACACAAAGTCTGCATTCCAAGATTCTTATAGAATGGAATAAACAAGCATTTATACTCCAACTGCTAAGTTTATATATCTAAAGCTGAGGTGAGAAGGGAGTGATAATATAGAAAAAGAGACAAGGGCACTATTCCTTAGTAGAATTCCTTCTCTTAGATAGCAAAAACAATCAAGAATTCCTTTATTCGTCTGCAGTTGAGCCTCAGATGAGACTGCAGCCCTGGCCAACCCAACCTTGATTGCAGCTTTCTGAAACTCTAAGCAGATCGAGCTAAGCTGTGCTTAGACTGCTGATCCATAGAAATTGAGATAATAAATGTGTGTTGTTTTATGCCACTAACTTTGTGGTAATTTGTTATGTAGAGATAAATAATATAGTATTATAAGCTAGTACATGATTATTTATTCATTTATTTATTTTTTGGAGACAGGGTCCCACTCTATTGCCCAGGCTGAAGTGCAGTGGAGCGTTCATAGGTCACTGCAACCTCAAATATTCTAGAGTCCAGCAATCCCCCCACCTCAGCCTCCCAAACAGCTGGGACTACAGGCAGGTGCCACCACGCCTAACTAAGTTTTTTATTTTTATCTTTTGTAGAGACAAGGTCTTACTATGTTGCCCAGACTGGTCTTGAACTCCTAGCTTAAGCGATCCTCCTACCTCGGCCTCCCAAAGTGCTGGGATTATAGGTGTGAGCCACCATGCTCTGTCACTAGTACATGATTTTACTTTCTTCAATCATATAAAATATTTGAAACAGACTTTTTTTTAAAGATTAAGTATTTATGTTAATGACTTGGAAAAAACACTACTGAGAATCAGAAGACCTAGCATTGTCTCCATTCTACCTTACTAAGTCACGTTGTGTAAGATTCATAATCTCTCAGAGCCTCAAGAGTTCTTATTTATAACCAGGGATAAAACCTGCCCTGTTGGTAAAAGAAAGTGAGTGAGACACTGTGAAAATTATAAAGCACTAAATAAACTAAAATCCAACTGCTTCTCACCAACAGTTCTGCTGCCACTCTAGTGCAAGCCATCATTATTTCTTGCTGGGGTTATTTTGGCAGATTCCTAACTCGTCTCAGTTTTTGTTGTCGGCGCCTCGTTTAAGTTTTCATCACTGGCCCCTCTTTACAATTATCTGAGTCATTCTTTTAAACCTAAATGAGATCATAGGACTCCTCTGCTCAAAATCCACCAGTGACTTCCCCTCACATCCAGAATGGAATCCACAGTGACCAAGGTCACACAAAATTAAGTCTTTACTGTTAACAAGTATAGCATATTGCACCTTAACAAGATTTTCAATTGCAGGATCTTTAGTTTCCCTTTAAAACTGAGATGAGTGTTGGAAGTCAGGAAAACAAAGGCAAGGCTAATGGCAGAGGAACAATGAGCCAGTCTTCATAGAGTGTGGACTCTAAGAGGATAGAAATAAACTGGGAAGGCAGAAAAATGAGATGAGGAAGAGGGTAAATTTATTGAGTACATACTTTTGGTCTGAGAACTTTTCTATATGTAACAACTTTTACATTTTAAAAAATGAATGAACGGGATTAGAATCTTTGGTCTCTGATGCTAGGACTGGGCATCTATCTGCCTTATTCAGATATTCAAAAGGAGAGGAACAGATCTTTCTAAAAACTATTTTCAAAGACTAGTAATGTTCTGACCACTTCAGTTAAGAATTTTTGATGTTTAGTATTCTTTCTTTTACACTTTTGGATGGCATTTATGGGATGGCAAATCTTACTGGTCCTCAAGTCCATGGGATTTGACAACTTCAGTTTATATTAAATCCACTTTGTTCCGCACTGTAGCCAGTGCTGCCTTAAGCATGATGTGGACCCTGCACACTGTACCGGTCTCCCTACCCAACCCACAGTGTCCCAAGTATTAGAATTCTTCATTTCTATCTGCCAAAAGTCTAGTAAAAGATGAGATAAACTCTCTCTCTCAATGAAAACATGCTTCAGAATTACCTGCCCCCAGTGTTGACATACAGTCTAATGGAATTAAACAAAGATCACCAGAGTGAACAGCTGGCCCCATTCTGACAATGAATGGCAGAGGCTGAAGAAACACATAATGGCTTGAAGGAGAAAAGCAGCAGGCTAATCCTCAGAGCTGAAGGCTCTTCTCCAAACTCACAGGCAATGGACCCTAAAAGGACCAAAGATGTGCCAGACAAGACGCACCAGCAAGAAGGAAACATGTCAGTGGATAGGAAAGCAGCCCGTGCTCAAACACTCAGCAAAGAAACTGCTGCAGACCAACCTGAAGTGTTAGCGTGACACAGAACACTCATGACACTCACAGTGCAGGACAGACAATAGGCACCAAGGTCACTCAGCCAAGCTGGTGCCAGAGCCAAGGTATAAAACTAGGCTTCTTTTAAAACCTGCCAGAACTTTCTTTCATTTCCTCACACAGAAGCACAATGCATATGTACATTATCAACTCCTTTATATTATGCTATATGGAAGGGTATTACAAATACATAAAAGAATTTAACAAAATTAACAATAATTTTCATACATTATTTAACCAAGAGAGAGCTTTTAAACGTTGACAAAAAATGTGAAATTAAAAACACAAATATGAAGGGTAATTTTTAATTTTGGAAAAGGAAACAATATATCATTTTGTGTGTATGTATGTTTAAACAAAACTGACTTTATTTAGGTATCAGCGGGTTAGCCGAGTTCCTTTAAATAGTTAGGGATTTGCAAAGTGCAAAGCTCATGTAACATAATCTGTGTTTTCCTCAAATCCCCATCGGTCCATTTGCTTAAGAAACCCATGCTTCCTGGCAGGGTGCCAGCATACCAAACCTGCCCAGTCGTGCATAGTTTTATTTCTGTTACTAAATTAGGAAACCGAGTGGGCAATGTCTGGGACAACAGCAAAGAGAAATGCCTCGGCATCATTAGCCTGCAAGTCTCCCTAAAAGCTATATCGTTATAAGATATTTAATTTTTAATTAGAGATACCAAGGCAATTTAGTCTAATATTGTGCAATACTAAGAAATAATTAAATGAAGACAAAAGGGAAAAATCCAAATGTTTAACAAAAGTATTCTTCTGAATAGCCTTAATCATGTTGTTAAAAATAAATGAACTACTACCACTCAAGGCTTAATTTCTCAATGACTGATACTAAAATACTGCCCTCTTTTTCTAAGTGATGAAGGAGAAATGCGAAGTTATGCATCACAATTCTTACAAATATATACTAACATACTTTATGTAGAGCTCAGTTTGAACATTCAAGGAGATTTGAGTGGAGAAACACAAAGAAGGATTTCAAGAAAACAAAGCCACTTTTTATTTTCAAATTAATTTATAAATGATAGAAAAATATAGAAGGAAAAATACATAATATTCCTCTTTCCAAATTTTACTGACCCCAAATTTGCACATCATAGAGCTTTTAAAAAAAGATAGTAGCTATTAATTAACATTCTTTAAATAAACAAACCCTGATATTTTATGGAAAGCTAAAGGTTGAATCCTGAAAGTGTTAGAATTTTAGTTTTAGTGATATCAGAAATACTTTTTTCTTATAAACATTTTGTTAAATTCAAACATCATAAACATTTTCTTAATTAATTTCAAAGTAGCATTCATTTTACTTTAGTTCTGTAAAATAAAAAATTAAATGAATATGTGCTATAAAATCTACATCTTTACACAGATAATTTATGTATTTAAATATCAGAGTTTAGAAATTACAGAAAAATTAAACCAAGTTTCAGTGCTGTAAAAGCCCTGAGAGACTTGTGAACCATGACTATATAAAAAGCTGTTCACAATATTTACTACCATTTAGCAAGACAGAAAATTCATTCACGTTTATAAAAAATCCTGAGAGATGAACTCTTCCAATAACCATCCTGGCTGTCGGCATGCCTTCATCTAGTCTCCTTTTATATATACGTATTTATATGATCTCTAGAGCATAGCAAAAGGCACCTAGCTGATCTGATGTGTGCCAAAACCCAGAGCCTTTCACTTCTTTGGCTCAACTCCTACCACTAAGATCTGGCCATCGGTGACGCACGCGAGCAGGTCCACAGGATTGGGGTGGGCCACACAGTCTCAAGTATCTCCCTATATTGTTGATAAGAGGCACATTGTTGTGGAGGCCCAACAAAATGAGAGAAGCAAGGCTAAAGCCGTATTTTTACATAAATAAAAATAAAAGCAAGAAATAGATCAAATGATTAAAAATTATACTGAATAGGGTCGTGATCCCCATAGATCACTTTAATAAATAGTCTTTCAGACCCTCATTCTTGTTAACATTGCTACCTATACACACATAAAGAAATATATACAAGGCTGGGCACGGTGGCTCATGCCTGTAATCCCAGCACTTTGAGAGGCACAGGCATGTGGGTCACTTGAGGTCAGGAGTTCAAGAACAGCCTGGCTAACATGGTGAAACCCCGTCTCTACTAAAAATACAAAAATAAATAAATAAATAAATAAATGAGCCGGGCATGTTGGTGCACGCCTGTAATCCCAGCTACTCAGGAGACTGAGGCACAAGAATCACTTTAACCCAGGAGGCAGAGGCTGCAGTGAGCCGAGATCACATCACTGCACCCCAGCCTGGGTGACAGAGTAAGACCCTGTCTTGAAAAAAAAAGAAAAAAGAAAAGGAATATATATAAATGAATGGAGTGCTAGAAAAAGGAAAAATAAGTTTTGCTCTTCAAAAGACACCCCAATTAAAAAAATACACAAACCGCAGACTGAGAAAAAATATTTGCAAATCATATATCTGATAAATGACTTGTATCCAGATAATCACAGGGGTTGACAAAAGTTGACAACCTTGCTGTAAAGGGCTATTTATGTAAATCGTTTTTGCAAACCATATGGTCATTGTCACAACTACCTAACTCTGCCACTGCAGCATAAAAGCAGCCAGAGACAATATGTAAACGAATGGACATGGCTGTATTCCAAAAAAACTTTATTTACTAAATCAGATGAAGTGCTAGACTTGGCCCACAGGTCAGAGTTTTCTAACCTTGGTCTCTAGTATATCTGTACAGGTTATCTGATACTGAGTCTCTGACAGCAATTTTACAATTCTGTAAACTATAGATAACTGATAACAATGTAAACAATTCTTGTTTATAAACACACACATAAATCACATCCAGTGGGGGGACAATGCTCTGTCTTTGTTGAGAAAACTAGCTTTGCCTCCATTTGAATATTCATTTATATTCTTTTTTTTTTTTTTTTTTGCAATGGAGTTTTACTCTTGTCCCCCAGGCTGGAGTGCAATAGTGAGATCTCATCTCACTGCAACCTCCACCTCCCGGATTCATGTGATTCTCCTGCCTCAGCCTCCTGAGTAGCTGGGATTACAGGCATGCACCACCACACCCAGCTAATTTTTGTATTTTTAGTAGAGACGGAGTTTCACCATGTTGACCATGTTGGCCAGGCTGATCTCAAACTCCTGACCTCAAGTGATCCTCCCGCCTCGGCCTCCCAAAGTGCTAGGATTGTAGGCATGAGCCACCGTGCCCAGGCCATTTTTATATTCTTGATCTTTGAATGTGTGTGTTCTAGGGATTCTCCTTGAACTGGTTATAACACCTTATCAATTTACTCATTAATAAGTTAAATAAAAGCTTTGCCACATTTTAAATTTTTTATATCTGTATGGGCGTCACGATCTTAGCTTTTTTATGAAAATCATCCATTAACACCAGTATACATAAAGAACTCTTACAATACAATAATAAGAAAATAAACAACTCAATTTAAAAATGGCCAAAAGATAGGCATAGTTAATATTTGCCAAAGAGATGGCAAATAGACACATGAAAAGGTGCTTAATCTTTAGTTATCAGTGAAACGCAAATTTAACACACAATGAGATGCCACTATACAGCAACTAGAATAGCTACCATAAAAAAGACTGAAGATACCAAATGCTGGCAAGGATGAGGAACTGGAACCCTCATACACTGCTAGTGGGAATGTAAAATGGTACAGCCACTTTGGAAAACAGTTTGGCAGTTTCTTTCAAAGTTAAAAATACATCCAGCAATTCTACTCCTAGGTATTTATCCAAGAGAAAAGAAAACATATGCCTACAAAAAGCCTGTACACAAATGTTCATAGCAACATTATTCCTAACAGCCCAAACTGGAGACAGCCTAAATAAACAACTGATGAATAAACCAAATATGGCATATCCATACAATAAAACATTACTAAGCAATAAAAGACGAGGTTATATACATTTAAACTACTAAAACATGAGGTTATGTACATTTACATGAAATTTCTGGAAAGTCAAAACTATAGAGACAAAAAGCAAGATCAGTGGTTGACTGCGGGTGAGAACAGAGGCTAGCAATAAACAGGCACCAGGGAACTTTTTGCAATGACGGAAGTCTTCTAAAACTAGATTGTACTGACGGTTCCTAAACTGTGGACACTGAATAAAGTTAATTAACTGTACATGTAAAACGATGAATTTTATGGCATATAAATTGCACTTCAATACAGCTGTTAAAAAATCAATAGCTTGGTGGCACATGCTTGTAATCCCAGCTACTTGGGAGGCTGAGGCAGGAGAATTGCTTGAACCGGGGAGGCAGAGGTTGCAGTGAGCCAAGATCGCGCCATTGCACTCCAGCCTGGGCAACGAGTGAAACTTATTGCCCATCTCAAAAAAAAAAAAAAAAAAAAAACAAAAACACACACACACACAAAGAAAATCAATAGCTTAAAAAATTATTAACTTGGCCAGGTGCGGTGGCTCAAGCCTGTAATCCCAGCACTTTGCGAGGCCGAGGCGGGTGGATCATGAGGTCAGGAGATCGAGACCATCCTGGCTAACACGATGAAACCCCATCTCTACTAAAAATACAAAAAAATTAGCCGGGCGTGGTGGCGGGCACCTGTGGTCCCAGCTACTCAGGAGGCTGAGGCAGGAGAATGGTGTGAACCCGGGAGGTGGAGCTTGCAGTGAGCTGAGATCGTGCCACTGCACTCCAGCCTGGGTGACAGAGCAAGACTCCGTCTCAAAAAAAAAAAAAAAAAAAAATTATTAACTCACACCAAGAACAAAATTACTGACATTGTTATAAAGTTTAAGAAGATATTATTTAGATGACATTTAAGAGTGGTATGTAGAAAAAAAAAGTGATGTATGGAACACACATTGTAAATCAGTATAGATAATGCCCTGGGGATAAGGAAATACAGGTTCTCTTTCTTGTCATACCATTATATATCATAATTTTACATATGTTTCTGATTTAGAAGTAGTTAGAAATTTAAGCTACCGATAGGAAACAAACACTGGTAATATGTAAACTCTCACACCCTATTATGTCATCTCTTTTAGCAGCAGAAGCAAATTTTCAAAGGCATCATTTTAAGTCCTCCATAAAATCAAACCTGCTAGAGCTAGTATAAATTTAAAAATGTTGAGTTTTAATGGTAGAATGAATATCAGAATCCACCATGTTAAAATTTACCTACCACATTGGATAAGAAAATGGAGACATAGAGGGATCAAGTAACAATAATTTTATAGGCTTTTGCCTTATTGAAAGTTTATAGTACTTAAAGTTCCATGGAATTCCGTTGTGGGAGACTTAAATAGTTTTATCTATAAAGTTCAAATGCAATTTCACAGGATATCATAAGCAAACCAAGAATATTCAAATAAAATAGATATGGTGGTTGGTAATTTAGGAAAAAATTAAGAAGTACAGAATAGATAAAATTATTAGTAACTCTGATTTATGAAGCTGATTTTATTAAGAGTCTCAAAAGAAAAAGGTTAAAATGTTCACTTCCCTTTTACTTAAAAAATAGTATTCTATAGTCTGTATTTAATATAACATACACTTAAAAACAATACAAATATTTGACTCTTAGATTGCTAAATAATTTAGGGATTTGGTCTTTGTAAAATACATATTCAACTATGCTATTGGATCTTCTCACTTAAAGAGAATGAGTTACTGAAACTTATCTCTGAACAAGAGCAGCTCCTCTGATGGATAAAAATACTGCAAGACAACACCCTGTGTATATAAAACAGTAATGGTGATTCTTCCTTCACTGATTATGTACACAGAGCTGTACAGAAAAATTATCTCACATTTTTGAACATGTAGTATTCAGTCTCCTAGAGATATCAAGTAAAAGAAGAATAGCACCACAGAAATCATAATTTTGGTTCAGGACATATATGCAACAATGTGCATAACTGTGCACACTTTTTATTTTATTTTATTTTCTTAGACAGGGTCTCACTCTGTCACCCAGGCTGGAGTGCAGTGGCACAATCTTGGCTCACTGCAGCCTCCGCCTCTTGGGTTCAAGCGATTCTCATGCCTCAGCTTCCTGAGGGGCTGGGATTACAGATGCACACCATCACATCCAGCTAATTTTTGTATTTTTAGTAGAAGCAGGGTTCACCATCTTGGCCAGGCTGGTCTCAAACTCCTGACCTCAAGTGATCCACCCACCTCGGCCTCCCAAAGTGCTGGGATTACAGGCATGAGCCATGGTGCCCGGCCAATTGTGCATACCTTTAAAAATATTTTCCAATGTACATTTGTTCTGCTTTAAACACTATTTTCATAGCCTGTAAACAAAAAATTATAAGTATTATTTGATTACTCAATTGAATATTTTAATAATTAAAATTTTAATTTTATATATGAGACTTGTACTTTCCTTCAGAAAAATATGCATTTATATTTTAAAACTAGGTAAAAATAGATAAAAATTCTAAGACTTTATATTACTATAAACATCCATATATATCTTTCAGCCTTTTTTTTTCAGAATACTTTTTAATTATTTCAACATCTTATAATGACTATGAAATTACAGTAAAAACTATCTCATTTAAGAAAAATGGATTCATGCTACGACCTAAATATATAAGAAAATAACATGACTTCCACAAAACCTGCTGTTATTAAAAAAAAAAAAACACTAAGTCACTAATATTAGTCTTGTAAATTCATACTAAAGTGAAGAATGCCAAACTTCTGAAATTTAAAAAAGTCATCAAACAGCTCTGCCGGGCTTTAATTCTCTTTCAGATTACGTCAGGAGCAGAGATGTCAGCAGATCCAGCTAAGAAGTAGATCAGACATATAAACAACTAGTGATATTTGTTATAAGCATATAAAGATATTCATTTTTTGAGTGCTTCCTCACTTCCACAGCCAGTTTTGACTTCATGTTTTCCTACTACCTACAAAAAATACACAGTGAAAACCAAAACTTCTCAAAAAAAGGTATCTGCTTAAAATGTCAATTTTTAATAAAAGCTTTAATAAAAAGGATTAAACAAAGAACTATTATGCACATTGAGTGGGGGGGTTCATAACAAACAATATCAAACAACATTGTAAAAATTACTTCTCATTACATTGACCCTTGGCAAATCATAAAGCTTTTCACTCATTAAAACAAGCGTTAACTCTAAAATTACTTGCAGAACAGAAATCTGATTTAAATTGAAACCTTTAACAAGTTAAAACACAATTTACAGATGAAGTAAAGCAACAGCATGTTCAAATAAATGAAAAATAAAACGTTCTGTATATTAAATACATTAATTTTTAAGAAACACTTATTTTGGTATCTATATTATGTGTACCTATATATGAAATCTATATTATATCAATCTACATAATACATGTAGATATATTGTCTTTATTACTTTTTCTTCACAATTTACATAAAATCATAATTTTCTGATCATGTCACAAAACAATATATTGAAATCAAGGTAGAAAAATCAACTAAATCATTTAAATATATTGAAATCAAGGTAGAAAAATTAGCTGAAACTATAAAATAATTACAGATGAAAATGCTATCTTTGTTAATGTATTTATCCAAAACATACTTTGCCAAAGTTTGGTTAACAAATGCAATACATCAAATCACTATTCATATATTTTAATAATTGAAAGTTCTTTAGTAAAAACGAAGTATTAAACCACATTTTGCCAAGACAGCAAAAGGTATGGTAGAAATTACTCCATGCCACATCTAAAATATTGCAAGCTGATTTAGATACAAAAATAACAAAGCCAGGCGCAATGGCTCACACCTGTAATCCCAGCACTTTGGGAGGCAGAGGCAGGCGGATTGCCTGAGGTCAGGAGTTGGAGACCAGCCTGGCTAACATGGTGAAACACCATCTCTACTAAAAACACAAAAATTAGCTGGGTGTGGTGGCACATGTCTGTAATCCCAGCTACTTGGGAGGCTGAGGCAGGAGAATCACTTCAACCCAGGAGGCGAAGGTTGCAGTGAGCCAAAATTGCACCACTGCACTCCAGCCTGCGCAACAGAGCGAGACTCCATCTCACAATTAGACCTCTGAAGTCTTATTAATAGGTTGTGTCTAAGAAAACACATATTCTCAAGAAAATTCACTTGAAAAGATTAAAAACACTTCTATATTTATCAGGTTTTTTAAAATGTCCCCATTCCTGGTATTCCTCATAAACAAATAGTTATGAACTCAGTATAGGCTTCTATCATGCAACCACAACATTTTCAGCAATTTATTTAAATGAAGGGTTTTAAACTGGGGTAATAGTTGGTCAAATCTGTATTTGAGAGAGAGCATGCTGGAAGTAGTGTGTATGACGGATTATGAGACAGATACATTTCAGAGATAAATGGTGGAAAATACCCAAACCAAATCATTTGCTCCTGCATACTGCTCTCACACCAGCTTAGTCCCCACACGTCACATCTGCCTTCTCCTTAAGCCCTCCTTAACCGACCTCAGTGCTGTCATCACTGTTCCCATACAGCACCAAGCCTATAATACACCATGCTGTCATAAATTAATTCTATAAGAAGTACTGCATGTGAAGTGAATTTGGATCACTTGGGTTATAGTGTTAGTTGCTTTTAAATCTTTTCACAAAGGAACGCACCCTGGAAAGGAGCTCAACGTGCAGTAAGCATGATTGATGGCAGAGGCTTTCCAAGTCTAAGCAACCAACTTTTCTTCTTTTGCCTTTTTTTTTTTTTAAAGTATTGTAGCAATGAACTTTTGTTTTTTAGATATCTGGCAAGTTTTCTACCATTTCCCTTTACACTTTTCCTAAAAAGGAGTATTTTCTGTATGTATTTGTCACTGAGAAGGACACATCGTTCAGAAAACAAAACCTTTTTTCTTTTAGAATAATTTTAACAGTCATTTTTATCCTAAGGTTTTGCCAAATTTTCAAAGCTTGTAAAAGTTTGTAAATAAAATTGAAAAGCCTTAGCTTCATTTGTAAAAACATTTTACAATAGCTGATAGTTTATCTATAGTAAAAATATTTTTCTGAGAAATCTGTTTTATCACAATTTTATGTAAAAATCTAAATTTAAAATCTCTGTTATTATAAAGTTATTAATATATGTATATTTAATTATACTATAAAGTTACTTTACTAATAAAGTACTATATCCATTACAAAGTTACAATTAATAATAAAGTAACTTTAGGTCTATGAAAGTCATTGAGGGCCAGTCATGATGACTCACACCTTTAACCCAGCATTTAGGCAGGCCAAAGCACGAGGATCACTTGAGGCCAGGAGTTTGAGACCAGCCTGGGTGACACAGCAAGACCCCACCTCTACCAAAAAAAAAAAATTAAAGAAAATTAGCCAGGCATGGTGGTACATGCCCATAGTCCCAGCTACTCAGGAGGCTGAGGCAGGAGGATGACTTGAGCCCAGGAGGTCAAGGCTGCAGTGAGCTACGATTACTGCACTCCAGCCTGGGTGACAGAGTGAGATCCTGCCCCTAAAATAAAATAAAATATAAAGTGACTGAAAGAACATGTTCTGAATACGAGTTTAGGGCTCTGGTAGATATTTTTTTTTTTTTTTGAGACAGAGTCTTGCTCTTGTTGCCCAGGCTGGAGTGCAATGGTGCAATCTTGGCTCACTGCAACCTCTGCCTCCCGGGTTCAGGCGATTCTCCTGCCTCAGCCTCCGGAATAGCTGGGATTACAGGCGCCCACCACCACACCCGGCTAATTATTTTTGTATCTGGCAGATAATTTATTCAGTGGTCATCTAGCAAGCTGAGGCAGATTGTTAGATTTTGTCCCTCTACCCATTAGTTGTCAAAATGGGTATTTCAAGTCTCAGCACTGAGTACCAAGATAATCACAAGCTACAATAACACACTCAATACTTCCTTCTCTCTCCTCTCTGTCTAATCCCTTCTTTGCAAGTACTACATGCAGTTTAAATATTAGACAATAAAATATTATAAGCTCCCTTTAAGTCTGGGTCCAGATTTTGTTTTCCTTCTTAGTGCCCACTTTCTCTAGCACATAGCATGGCATACTTTGCAGCAGTAAATACTATTTTGTTAAGCAGATGAAACAGCAAGTCCCCCCTCCAGTCATGCAGATAACCCCACAAAATAGAGAAAATCTATTTACGTATATTGCTGACCACACATATATAGCCTGGTGACACCAGAAGGATGCTCTGCCAGAGATTAATTTTTTAGATTCTTTTTTAGTGAGAGAAGTGCTAGCTAGTTATTTTACCAGACTGATGTGTAATCAGTGAAAAGCTGAGTCTCCCAGAAGAGTAAATCACCCAAAATTACCATGGTATTTGCCTAAGGAGGGTAACGTGGGGTGAAGAGCCTTGAATATCTGGGGACAGGAGGCACAATAACACACTTCGTGTTTTGAGGATTCAAAATGAGAACTGCTTTGTTCTCCTTCTGAACTAATCACATAGTATGTAGGCACAATGGAAGTGATGAGGAAACCAGGGCTGACCCAGTGTTCTTGGGCCACCTGTCACTCCTAGAAACTGTAACACAGGGAATTCAAACATGGAGCACCTGTGCCCAGGCTTGTAACTACAAGGTGGGATCAGCACCTCTGAAAAATCACTGCAGCCTGTGCTGCAGAACAGCAGCCTATGCCAATACACTCTCAACAACAGAGTAGTAAGCAACAGCAGAAGCCCTAGAGGACCAGGCTCTGGCTGTTTTTATGTCCTCTGTAGGAAAAAGGCTGATCCACTCCTCTTCACCTCCACATGAGATCAATAAACACAGAGGCTTCACAACAATTCAGGTGGCAATGGGACAGACCTAAGAAAGGATACTAAATTTCATTCCAATAAACCTACAGAGGTTCAATTGGAGAAAAAGTAAATTTTAAGAAAAAAATGGTAATATATTTGACTACACTTGAAGCCTGGGTTTTAGGAACATATGCTGGTTATATGTGGTACACATTTCTGTCTGTGCATACTTTCAGCCATTAAAACACAACAGATTCATGCTATTAACTTGGGCTAAAAATCCTTCCTTTTTTGGTACGCAAAACAACTTTTCAAGGATAAAAGTATTTTTTAAAAATAGGCTGATTTATATGCCAGATGTAAGCAACATCTTTTCTGACTGTTGGTTACTTTTTGTTGTTTCTTTGTTACTATAACCTTCTCTCATGGTAATTCAGTGTTTACAGCAACTCACAAAGGTGTCAGATTTCTCGACTATTAAAGATTGGCTGTTCTTTCTGTCTCCTCAAACATCCATTGGACTTTGTGATGTTTAGCGAGGTTTAATCAGAAAGGGGCCCTGTACCGATGGAAGCCTTTCCCCAACAATCCTTTATTTCTAGTTACACAGTAATTCTCTTCATAATAGATTACATAATTTTATACAATCAAATTACAAAATGTCATTGGGAGACAATTAGTTTAAATATGTTCTATGACAAATAATGTTATAGTTTTGATGCCAGGTGTAGGGAAAAGCAATACGTAAATGTTTAAGTGGCACACGCTTAACAGCAGCAGCAGCAGCAGCAACAAAAACACATATATAAAAGAATGCAGGGAAGCAATCGGATCAGAAATCAAAGGACATCTAATAGGACTTCCACTTCCAGACATGACAGGGTAACTCACACCAGACGTGCCTCCCGCCAAAACACAATGAACTACTCAAAAACATATGAAGCAATTGTTTTCAAGCAATGGACAGGCGACCCAGAACTACAATCCTTAAAATCTAGGGAACACAAGAGGCGAGCCCCATGTTGGACCTGAATTTCTGCCATGGGGCATATTTTGGGCCATGGCACAGGGAAATGGAACCTAAACAGAGCTCCAGTCCTGCAGAGCTGAAGAAAAATAGATCAGAGTTGGGGGCAAGTGAAGCACCTGAAAGATGCAGGACAGGGCCCCAAAGATGAAAAGGCTGTGAGGAGGTCAAGAGGGTGCTATGATTTGAATGTTTGTGTCCCCACCTCTAAATTCATATGTTGAAACCTAGTCACCAATGCAATGGTCTCAGGAGGTAGGGCCTTTGGGAGGTCCTAAGGGTGAAACCCTCATGAGTGGAATTAGTGCCCTTACAAAAGATGCCTCAGAGAGCTGCCTTGCTCCATTCCACCATATGAGAACACAGTGAAAAAGTGTCATCTATGAATCAGAAAACAAGCCCTCACCAGATCTGCTGGCACCTTGATCTTGGAACTCCCAGCCTGCAGAACTCAGCAATACATTTCTGTTGTTTATAAGCTACCCCATTTATGGTATTTGTTTACAGCAGCCTGAATGGATTAAGACAGAGGAGCATAAAAACTAACACACTGGAGAGCATAAAACAAACAGTAAGTAGAAGTCAGATCAACAGATATCTTCTAATCTTGAGATAAGGGCAAGAAAAACATTACATTAAAAAAAAAAGAAGAAGAACAAAGTTCACTGACCCGTAGAAGAATACCAAGTTATCTAATGTGTGTAACCAGAGTTCCAGAAAGAGAGGAAATGTGGAACAGAAAAATATTTGAAGAAATAATAAAAGGAAACTTGCCAATTTGGGAATAAAGAAAACCCCAAGAAGGGTAAATATAAAAAATCCTGTATCAAGACACATCATATACAAACTGCTAATACCAAAGATAAAGATAAAAGATTAAAGAGAGAAATCTTAACGCAGTCATAGAAAAAGATACAGGGTAACAATGATACAAATTATGGCTGACTTCTCATCAGAAACAATGGCGGCCAGGAAATAATGGAAGATCTTCCTTAAAGTGCTCAAAGAAAAAAGTCTTGTCAATCCAGAATTTTATTTCCAGAGAAAATATTCTTCAAAAGTGAAAATTAAATAACATTTTTGCATAAAGAAAAACTGAGATAGTTCACTGCCAGTAGAACTGCACTAAAACAAATACTAAAGGAAATACTTCAGGCTGAAGAGAAATGACAGATGGAAACTAAATCTAGAGGAAAAAATGGCCAGGTGCAGTGGCTCACACCTGTAATCTCAGTGCTTTAGGAGGCCAGGAGATTGAGATCAGCTTGGGCAACACAGCAAGACTGTGTCTCTTAAGAAAAGAAGAATAGAAAGCACAGGAAACGGTGAATATTCAGGTAAATATTTTTTAGGTTTTTTTTTTTTTTTTTTTTTTTGTGACAGAGTTTCGTTCTTGTTGCCCAGGTGGAATGCAATGGCGTGATCTCAGCTCACCACAACCTCTGCCTCCTGTGTTCAAGCGATTCTCCTGCCTCAGCCTCCTGAGCAGCTGGGATTACAGGCATGCGCCACCACGCCTGGCTAAGTTTGTATTTTTAGTAGAGACGGGGTTTCTCCATGTTAGTCAGGCTAGTCTTGAACTCCCAACCTCAGGTGATCCACCCACCTTGGCCTCCCAAAGTGCTGGGATTCCAGGCATGAGCCACCGCGCCCAACCTCAGTATTTTACAGACAACTGACTTGCAAAAATAATATTATCTAATGGAGTTTACAACATACATTGAAATAAAATATATGACACAGTAGTACAAAAGGAGGAGGGTAAAACGAAGTATACTGTTGTAAAATATGCACAATAATATAAAAATGCATGTAATTTGTATGAAATGGCACAATATTCTAAATGTAGTAAGTTAAGGGAGGATATTGTGAACCCTAGAGAAAAGCCAAAAAGCCAATGGAGGAAATAAAGCAGAACACTAAAACAAACTCAAGTAATCCAAAAATAGAAAGGAAGCAAAGAGGAACCAGAAACAAATGGTGGAAGTCAGTTGGGAAGAAGGAGGACTTAATTCCAATTTGAAAATAGAAACTCCAAAGAGATCATCACTCTCACCCTAACAACTAAAACAAGCTGAATAAAAACCCATCAGAGACTGAGGACATGGGGAAATGTAAATCAACTCCAAAGAGTGAGAAGCACATTTTCAAAGACAAGAGATCCTCGGCTGCTATCATCCCTGACTGAAATAGAGGTGGGAAAAGAAATCTGCCATAGACAAGGGTTAAAGAAAAATCAGTCTAACTTTGAAAGCTATATGTGGACATACCCATGTAGAACCCAGAGGATTCGTAGGTATAGAAAGACTGTACGATTAATAAATCCCCCTGCTCAACACAGACACACACACACTCCGTCCCACCAACCTTTACCAAAAATGAGGGCAAGAAAAGAGAGCAAGAGCTGAGATAATCTCCTCAATGTACACTAGGCTTCCAGCAAGGGAAAACCTGGAGGATAGGCAGTAACAGAAAAGCCAAGAGAAACTTCTCAGAGGCAAGACCCACCATCACAGAGTACAGGGCAATGATAGTCAACCTTTACAGGCCAAGGATGGAGCAGCAGGACTCAAAGAGCTCTCGAGGCACAGAAAGTCAGAAGCCAAACTGGAGAGCAAAGAGAATTCCTCAGCAACTGAACCTGCTGGCAGCTGGTCTTTAAAGCATGGAGATATCTCCTATAATTCAAAAAGATTTGGAATAGCCCATAAATAATGAGAAGGTGCCAAATAACATCAGTCAAGAGAGATATGCAAATTAAATGAAATTCAAAAAAATGCAATACTACTTCACACCCACTATGATGGCTAAACAAACAGACAACACCAAATGTTGACAAGAATGTGGAGTAACTGCACCTCTCATATATTGCTGAGAGAACAGTGTAAAACGGCATAACCACTTTGAAAACTAACTGGCAAATTTTAAATACTGGATATAAAATTATAAAATTATATTCAAAGGCTTTTCAATGACAACAAAGAAACACGGTAAAATGTTAAGTCTTTTAAGAGAATATAACATGTGACAAGTCTCAGCATGGACTATGGACAAGGGGTTTATTAAGCAGATATCAACTGGTGCCTACTGTGGTCAAATGGGGATAACATCACAGCCCCTCACATTTCTTTCCCACCTTTAGAATACCCTCCCACAGTATGTCTCCAAACATAATCAAGCATTTAGGGGACGTGTGCTTAGCCCCTTACAGACTTAAATCATAACATCTGAAATCACCTCATGAGATGTATAAAGTGTATCAAATAATTCATAAGACCCAGTCAAGTACTACTCATGGTGGCAAGAAATAATAAAGCCTATATACATGGCTCAGTCAAAAGTTCCTATCCAAAATGTATAACTATTAAGGTATATAATTTTACTCAAAACAAGCAAAACCAAACACAAATAGAAACAAACCTAAGAAAATAAAATCACAAGTATACGCCTCGAATTTCTTGTGTAACAGGTGAGATATAAATAAATTATATGAAAGTAGTCACAAAACATATACTCTTCACTGGTTACTAAGAAGCAGTCAATGATTAATATTAGAAGTACATCCTTAACCTCTAAGAATATATAATGGAAGGCAATGACCATATTCTACCACATCATGTTTTTATATTACAGGAAAACACAGAATAATACAACACCCAGAACAATGGTTTATCACAGAATTGTTTTTTGCGGGGGTTTGGGGACAGAGTCTCACTCCGTTGTCCAGGCTGGAGTGCAATACTGCAATCAGAGTTCACTGCAGCCCTTGATATCCTGGGCTCAAGAGATTCTCCCGCCCCAGCCTCCCAAGCAGCTAGGACTAAGGTGTGTGTCACCATGCATGGCTAATTTTTTTTTTTTTTTATTGTTGGATTTTAGTAGAGACAAAGCCTCACTATGTTGCCCTGGCTGGTCTCAAACTCCTGGCTTCAAGCGATCCTGATCCTCTTGCCTCAGCTTCCCAAAGTGGTGGGATTACAGATGTGAACCACCATGCCTGGCAGAACTGTATTTTTTGTATACTCTTTAAATGTATGTAAAAAAAAGTTCATAAATACAGCATTATATTCATGAATTTTGGTTGTATATCTTATGTAAGTTTCATATAGGAAAATGTTAGGAAAATGTAAAGTATTATCTTTACTGATACATTTTCTAGGCAATCTTCAAAAGAGTATCTCTTTTTCTGGGTATCTGAATGTACAAACTTGATGAAAGCTAGAATGATGAAACACCATTGGCCTGATGATATACAATAAAGGAAAGACCATATTCCTGTATTGTGTCAAAAATTTTTATATTAACTATAGTTAGAAAAAATAAGACATTCATTATATGAGAATAAAAAAATTATTTTTTAAAATACAGTCACTGCTGACTGGTGCCATTTTTTTCTTTTCTTTTTTTTTTTGAGGCGGGGTCTCACTCTGTCACCCAGGCTGGAGTGCAGTGGTGCAATCTCGGCTCACTGCAACCTCCGCCTCCCAGGTTCAAGCAGCTCTCCTGTTTCAGCCTCCCAAGTAGCTGAAACTATAGGCACAATGCCACCACACCCGGCTAATTTTTGTATTTTTAGCAGAGACGGGGTTTCACCATGTTAGCCAGGCTGGTCTCGAACTCCTGACCTCAGGTGATCCACCCACCTCGGCCTCCCAAAGTGCTGGGATTACAGGTGTGATCCACTGCGCCCAGCCTGACTGGTGCCATTTTTATACACAGTATTGAATCTATATATTAAGGCCAGAACATAAAGTCTAAAAATTAATCCATTAGTATGTTTTAATTTAGACATTTCTGTACTTGAAAAAACAAAGAAATACCATAGACTTTTTCATTCACGGGTTTAACATGCATAATTTTTAACATTCTCTTGTAACCCTGAAGTTCTATGACAGGTAGTAATTTGTAATTTTATTTGAGTCACATATTTCACTTAGATACACTAAAAGGCTGGTTGGTGTTCTCGAGTTGGTTTTACTCAAAAGAATAAAAATAATCTCAGACAAATTAACATCTGTATCTTTCTCTGCTCATTCTTGAATACGCAGTAACTTTCATATAATACCTGGAGCATAAGTTTTTTATTTTTTAATTATCTATCTTTTTTTAATATAGGAAACCATATATGACAGTGGAATTTGCTAACATGTGGATTCACAAAGCAAGGTCTCTGGATGCTCCTCCCAAGAAATCAAAGGGTTTAATGGTGGCTCTCAATAAAATGCAAGATTTTAGTACTGCCTATCTATAAGGCACATTCATAATTTATTTACATGTGCATCAGGCAGAACTGAAAATCCTAAGGCTCAAATTTAAATTGTTGTACTAAATTTTAGTATGATTCCTTTTAAAATCAAAGTTAACATACTAGGTCAGGCATGGTGGCTCACACCTATAATCCCAACACTTTGGGAGGCTGAGGCAGGTGGATCACTTGACATCAGGAGTTTGAGACCAGCCTAGCCAACATGGCAAAACCCTGTCTCTACTAAAAATACAAAAATTAGCCAGGCATGGCGTCACGCGCCTGTAGTCCCAGCTACTTGGGAGGCTGAGGTATGGGAATCACTTGAACCCGGGAGGCGGAGGCTGCAGTGAGCCGAGATCACGCCACTGCACTAGAGCCTGGGCAACAGAGTGAGACTCTGTTAAAAACAGAAAAAAAAAGTCAACCAGGCACAGTGGCTCATGCCTGTAATCCCAGAACTTTGGGAGGCCAAGGCAGGTGGATCACAAGGTCAGGAGATTGAAACCACCCTGGGCAACATGGTGAAACCCCATCTCTACTAAAAATACAAAAATTAGCTGGGTGTGGTGGCACGCGCCTGTAATCCCAGCTACTCAGGAGGCTGAGGCAGGAGAATCGCTTGAACCTGGGAGGCAGAGATTGCAGTGAGCTGAGATTGTGCCACTGCACTCCAGCCTGATGACAGAGCAAGACTCCATCTCAAAAAAAAAAAAAAAAAAAAGTTAATGTACATTAGTTACCTCACTGGAGAGTAAGAGAGAAAACATTGTATGCATTTGACTTTTGGATAGTAAAATGATTATATCACGCAAAGTTCACCTAAATTCTCTTATGTGAAATTCAGAACTGAAGTAACTCTTTGTACAAATATTTTGCCAGAGCAGTGATTCAAAGGGATATTGGTTGCAATGCACAACTGTAGTAATTATAGCTATATCTAAAATATAAATTCCACCTTATTACATTTGCATCACAAAAAAGACTCTTAGTAATATTTCACCCACATTCTTTAGTTTCATCTTCAAACAAATGGACAAATACTTATAAATACATCTACAGCTCATTGCCTAGACATAGAGTGAGAAATATGAATATAGATTTATAATAGACAAGAAACTATAGTGTGCTAGAGACTATGATTACCTGGAGGTAGGAATTGCAGTTGGTTATTAGCTAATCGAAGATGACGTAAAGCTCTCAGACGACCAATTTCTGGGCAAACAATTTCTAAGGCATTGTCACTAAGATCCAGACATTGGAGTTTTACAAGAGACCCAATGGCTTCAAAGAGAAAAGGAGAAGGCAAAATGAATTTGACTCAAGTATTACATCAAATCTTTAATGCAAGTATTCCAAGTTAAAATATTTTACTACTTAATTTCCTTGTCTCAGTTGCTCACAAAATAGTAAAAACACAGATCAAACAAAGTTCATGAAAGTGATAAATACTTCCAGCTCAAGATAAAATATAACTTAAAATACAGCACAAATAAAAACATTAAGACTAAAATAAATCAAGAAATGATACACAGGGCTTTTTTTATCTGACCAGAATTCTTAACTAGATTTATTAAATTTAGAACTTATTATCTACCTAATAGCAATTTATCCAACAATAGTTTACCTAACCATTATAACCATTTTAGATTTATTTAATTATAGTTCTTAACTGGACTTATTAGAAGAAAAACAGTTTTGAAGCTAAAAAATTAAAGGTGTCTTAAAAATAAAATTTGATCTATTTATAAAGCAAAGCTCAAACTACATTATCTTCTAACTAAAATTTTTAAGTTAAACATACCTTCCGGAACCACAACTATGTTATTTGAGTGCAGGTATCTAGGAAGGAAAAAGAAAAAAAACAGCTATTATCATTAAGTACTTTTGCCAGATAATCAGTTTATAAAATGCTCACTTAGAAATTTATCAAATATAAATAGGCCACAACTTTCACACCCTACTCTAATGCATCAACATACAATAATGGTTATCACAGCTAACTTATAATACTTTGAGAAAAATATTTTGTACCAGAATTGCAAATATTAAATCTATTTACTGATTTAGTTGTTATTTTAAAATAAAAGCGTACACAATGGATAAACTATAAGGTCTTTTTAACGTCATAACACAAATTACTAGTTTTTCCAGTTCATTTTATTCAGGCTTTAAAAACTATACTTACTGTGTGAAGAAAAATCAACACCTATTGTGTAAAGGAAGATGAACTTTTCGTTTCTAAAAAATAACTTCACAAAATAAAGGTATTTCTAGCTAGCATGCATATGGAGAACCAACAACAGATTAAACACTCATCATTTACAGTGTCTGTAGAAATACTCAACTGTTGAGGTACAGAATTTATTTCATGGCAAAAGAAATTTTGTAACAAGAAATCAAATGCTTCTCTTAAAAAATCTTCTTTTTCACAGAGGCTGAGAAGTCTAGGCAAGCCTAAGTAACAATTTTCCCACTACAGTGTCTTTAGCACACTCTGGTGGAGACTTCCTGCAATCAGTAACCAACTATTCAGAGCAAAACAAGTGAATGCTGGAGATCACACAACAATAATTTAAGAAAATAAATTTATATCATTGATTTAGAGACAAGAGAACAAGATTTTAGTAAACCTTATTTTCAAACCTATGGTTTTATTTATTGTACTTTAAAAATAAATCTTTATGGCCGGGCGCGGTGGCTCACGCCTGTAATCCCAGCACTTTGGGAGGCAAGGAGGGCGGATTGCCTGACCTCAGGAGTTCGCAACCAGCCTGAGCAACAAGGTGAAACCCCATCTCTACTAAAATACAAAAAAATTAGCCAGGCGTGGTGGCGTGCATCTGTAGTCCCAGCTACTTGGGAGACTGAGGCAGGAGAACTGCTTGAACCTGGGAGGCGGAGGTTGCAGTGAGCCGCGATTGTGCCACTGCACTCCAGCCTGGGCAACAGAGTGAGACTCCGTCTCAAAAACAAAAACAAACAAACAAACAAACAAAAAATTTATAAAGTACTTTTAAATAGAATTTAGAAGTTTTCTTCTGCATTCTTAAAGTCTAATATTGAATATTAAAATGTCAATAAACACAAAGTAAGACAGAAAATTGATAATTTTATGAAGATTATTTTATGTTGAATTAAATCAATTTTGTAGAAGGTTAACTAACCTGCTGGGTATAACACAATTTAAATAAGCCCACCATTTACTCTATGATACATTTCATTCCTTGCTTTCTGTATGTGAAATCAATACTCTTTAAACATTAATTTTAGGAAGGAATACCTAAATCAAAATAGAGAACTGATTTAAAAAATTTTTTTCAACAAAATACTTGCCTCAATTCAAGTTCCACCTATAAAAAAGACATTAAAATGTCCAAATCAAAATATGAACTAAAGTACCCACTATTATGATTAGAATTTTTCAAACAGACTTTAAAATATTATCTACATATAATGAAGATGCTGTATGAAATAGTACACAGTGGCTGCCCATGGATGCTGCTGAGGAAGCATCGTTAAAGTCTCTCCTCCCCCTGCCGTCAAGTCTAAGTCAGTCTCCTAAAGAGCCCGAACAGCTGAGGAAGCTCTTCATTGGAGGCCTGAGCTTTGAAACAACCGATGAGAGCCTGAGGAGTCACTCTGAGCAATGGGGAACGCTCACGGACTGTGTGGTCATGGCAGATCCCAACAGCAAGCACGCCAGGGGCTTTGGGTTTGTCACTATACCACTGCGGAGGAGGTGGATGCAGCCATGAATGCAAAGCCACACAAGGTGGACGGAAGAGTTGTGGGACTAAAGACAGCCGTCTCAAGAGAAGATTCTCAAAGACCAGGTGCCTACTTAACTGTGAAAAAGATATTTGTTGATGACATTAAAAAAGACACTGAAGAACATTACCTAAGATTATTTTGAACAGTATGGAAAAATTGAAGTGATTGAAATCATGACTGACTGAGGCAGTGACAAGAAAAGGGGCTTTGATTTTGTAACCTTTGATGACCATGACTCCGTGGATAAGACTGTCATTCAGAGATACCATAATGTGAATGGCCACAACTGTGAAGTCAGGAAAGCCCCATCAAAGCCAAGAGATGGCTAGTGCTTCATCCAGCCAAAGAGGCTGAAGTGATTCTGGAAATTTTGGTGGTGGTCGTGGAGGTGGTTTTGATGGGAATGACAACTTTGGTTGTGGAGGAAACTTCAGCAGTCATGATGGGTTTGGTGGCAGCCATGGTGATGGTAGATATGGTGGCAGTGGGGATGGCTACAATGGATTTGGTAATGATGGAAGCAACTCTGGAAGTGGTGGAAGCTACAATGATTTTGACAATTGCAATAGTCAGTCTTCAAATTTTGGCCCCATGAGGGGAGGACAATGGTGGCAGAAGCTCTGGCTCCTATGGGGGTGGAGTCCAATACTTGGCCAAACCATGAAACCAAAGTGGCTATGCCAGTTCCAGCAGCAGCAGCAGCTATGGCAGTGTCAGAAGATTTTAATTACTGCCAGGAAACAAAGCTTAGCAGGAAAGGAGAGCAAGAGAAGTGACAGGAAAGCTACAGGTTACAACAGTTTTGTGAACTCAGCCAAGCACAGTGGTGGCAGGGCCTACCTGCTACAAAGAAGACATGGTTTAGACAAATACTCAGGTATATGGGCAAAAAACTCGAGGACTGTATTTGTGAATAACTGTATAACAGGTTATTTTAGTTTCTGTTCTGTGGAAAGTGTAAAGCAGTCCAACAAAGGGTTTTAATGTAGATTTTTTTTTTTTTGCACTCATGCTGTTGATTGCTAAATATAGTAGTGTGATCATGACGCTGAATAAATGTATCTTTAAAAAAAGATAACAGAGCGTTGCCAATCCTGACTGCACATTAGAATCACCAGGGGTCTTATTGGTACCCAAAACCATCCTGCAGCAAGTGAAACACCATCTCAACTCAAATAACCCTGATGTACAACCGATTAAGAACCATTACTGGTAAAGTGGATCAGACAGCGGGCTCTGAAGCCACACTACCAGCACCTTAATAGCCATGTGACTATGGAGAAATTACTGAACTGCTCTCTCTCCTAATCTGTGATGTTGCAGGGACTAAATGAATTAATAAATGTAAAGCTCTTAGAACAGTGCTTGGCTCCTGGTAAGAGTTAAATGAATGCTCTTATTATTGTTATTATAGTTATTATGAGTCATTTGTAATCACAGGCTTAGGACTTTCAAATTTAAGTCACTTCCTTTTACTTAATTTTGGTAATTTCAGAGTAGTTGAAATGTTGATGTTTCAATGTTCTTATTAAAATAAAATGTTCCTCTTCTACTCAAATAATGCAGGAACTCTCATTCATTGTTGGTGGGGAATGTCACTTTGGGGTATACTCATTTTGGAAAATGGCTTGGCAGTTTTTTTTAAATGTTAAATATGATGTTTACTTAATAGGAATATTCCAGAGTCAGTTTCTTAGTTTTGACAAATGTACCATGGAATTCCTTTTTTTTTTTTGAGACGGAGTCTCCCTCTGTCGTCCAGGCTAGAGTGCCGTGGCTCGATCTCTGCTCACTGCAACCTCTGCCTCCTGGGTACAAGCGATTCTCCTGCCTCAGCCTCCTGAGTAGCTGGGATTACAGGTGCGCACCACCACACCCAGCTAGTTTTTTTTGTATTTTCAGTAGAGATGGGGTTTCAGCATGTTGGTCCAGCTGGTCTCAAACTCCTGACCTCGTGATCCACCCACCTCGGCCTCCCAAAGTGCTGGGATTACAGGCATGAGCCACCATGCCTGGCCTGTACCATGGAATTCTAAGATGTTAACAACAGGACAAACTGGGTAAGGGGTACACCAGTATGACCCATACTATGTTTATAACTTTTCTATAAATATAAAATTGTTCCAAAATAAAAAAAGTTATTAAAAAATAATTTTTAGTTTGGGTGTGGTGGCTCACGCCTGTAATCCCAGCACTTTGGGAGGCCGAAGTGGGTGGATCACCTGAGGTGAGGAGTTTGAGACCAACCTGACCAACATGGAGAAACCCCATCTCTACTAAAACTACAAAAATTAGCTGGGCATGGTGGCGCATGCCTGTAATCCCAGCTACCTGGGAGGCTGAGGCAGAAGAATCTCTTGAACCCAGGAGGCGGAGGTTGCAGTGCTCTGAGACGGTGGCACTGACTCCAGCCTGAGCGACAAGAGCGAAATTCCATCTAAAAAAAAAAAAAAATTTTAATTAAAGAAACAGGACTTCTACTTCCAGTCAGGATGAATAACAGCAATGGAGTAAATGGGATTTGCCCAACTGTTCTAAACAACAAGAAAACCAGATGAAATACAGTCACGTGCCACTTAATGACTGGGATATGTTCTAAGAAATGTGTCGTTAGGTGATTTCCTTGTTGTGCAAACATCATAGGGTGTTCTTACACAAACCTAGATGGTATAGCCTACCACAAACCTAGGTTACAAGGTGTAGTTGCTCTTAGGCTACAAATCTGGACAGTATGTTATTGTATTGAATACTGTAGACAACTGTAACACAATCAGACAACTGATACACGATGTATTTGTGTATCTAAACATATGTAAACATAGAAAAGGTACAGTAAAAACACAGTATTATAATCTTATGAGACCACCATTACATATGTGGCCTGTCATTGACATCATTATGCTGTGCATGACTGTACATGAAACAATTATTTTCAGATATTAACAAAGGTAACTAGGACTATATTCCCTAAGAGAAAGGAAGTAAGCCACACAATCTCCCTAGCTTTCGCCCTAGGGGCAAATTCTGGACTGTAGAACAGGAAGGAAATCCCAAAGTACAGAAGTCTTACTGAGTTGTGGAGACACATATCAGAGTTCAGGGAACCTGAGGCAACTGGAAGTTGTGGGGTAAAGTTCTGAAGAAGAGAGAGCTACTGCTACAAAAAAAAAACAAAAAAACAAAAAAAAAACACCTCCAAAAATTTACATAGGGAATCCCTTGGCCTCACTCATAGCTGAATTCTAGAACAAACACACATAAGAAAAACTCTAGCAGGACACAGTGGGTCATGGGTCATACCTGTAACCCTAGCTACTTGGGAGGCTGAAGCAGGAGGATCACTTGAGGACAAGAATTCAAGACCAGCCTGAGCAATATAATGAGACCCCCATCTGAAAAAATAATAGAAGAAAAATAAAAGGTACTCCAGGCAAAAAGCAGCTGAAAATCAATCAGCTGAACAGTCTGCAAAGCTCACACAGGGTTGAGAGACATTCAAGTTCTGAGCAAGTGTGCCAAATCCTTGTTGATCATTTGAGGTATTCAAGAGAGATCCTGGAAAGCTCATGCTTTAGTAATAGGGATAACCTAACCACCGATCCTAACAAAGTATAAAAATAAGCCATAAAAGGATCAAAATAAACTGCAAATAGCTGCATGCCAGAAAAAAGGGACACAATAAAATTTAGACTCTCAAAAATGCAAACTTTATAAGGTCCATCCAATCAAAAAGTATTAGACATGCCAAGAATCAGGAAAATATGACCCATAACCAGGAGAAAAATCAGTCAGTACAAATAGAACCAGTATGACACAGATGACAGAATTAGCAAACAGGACATTAAAATAGCTATAATAACTATATTCAGCTATTTAAATGAAAATATGAACATTATAAGAACTGTAAGATATAAAGAAAAATAAACAGAACTTCCAAATATCATAAATACAGTAACAGGCTGGGCACAGTGGCTCACTCTCATAATCCCAGAGCTTTGGGAGGCTAAGGCAGGAGGATCACTTGAGCCCAGGAGTTTGATGTTACAGTGAGCCATGATTGCATCACAACACTCCAGTGTAACTCCTGGGTGACAATGTAAGACCCTGTCTCAAAAACACACACAGAAAGCCAGCCTGGGCAACACAGCAAATCCCCATGTCTATGAAAAAATTTAAAATTTAGCTGGGCATGGTGGTGCATGCCTGTACTTCTAGCTACTTGGGAGGCTGAGATGCGAGGATCCCTTGAGCCCAGGAGTTCAAGGCTGCAATGAGCTAGGATAGAGCCACTGCACTCCAGCCTGGGCGACAGAGCAAGACCCTGTCCCTTAAAAAAAAAAAAAATACAGTAACCAAAGAGAAAACTTCACTGAGTGGGATTAGTATAGTACATTAGACACTGAAGAAGAAAATATTACTGACTTTTAACACAGAACATACAATTTGTCCAAACTGAAGCACATAGGGAATAAAAGTCTGAAAAGGAAATGAAAAGTCTTAGTGACCACGAGACAGTATTAAACAGTCTAACAAACACGTAAGAGTTCCACAAGCAGGGGCCAGGAACAGGGTATATAAATAAATATCTGAAAAAACAATGTCAAAAGTTTTCCAAATTTGATAAAAACTGTTAAGACACAACCCCAAGATGCCCCATGAATCTCAAAGGTAAGAAAGAAGAAAACTACAACAAGATACACCTAAATCAAACCCTTAAAATTAGTGTAAAAAATGAAAACCCTTCAAAGTAGCCCAACGGAGAAAAAGACACATACACACAAAGGAACAAATATAACAACTGTAGATGTTTCCTCAGAAACTATGCACGCCAGGGAATAATGAATATCATGAACGTGCTGATAGCAAAAAAAAAAAAAAAAAAAGGTCACTAAGAATTCTAATCCCAGAAAAAAATTTTTAAAATATAGGTGATAAATGTACAATAAAAAACTGTAAGACTTTGGGGTGGGGGCGGGGAAAGGAGAAAGTCTTTGGGACCTAGGGCTAGACAGAGAGTTTTTAGACTCGCCATCAAAAGCAGGATGCATCAAAGCAAAAAATGATAAACTGGACCTCATCAAAATGTAAAACTTTTGCTCTGCAAAAGAACATAAAGAGGATGAAAACACAAGCTATACACTGGGAGAGAATATTTGTAAACAACATATAGAACAGAAAACTAGTTTACAAAGAACTCTTAAAACTCAGAAATTAAAAAAAATACAATTAGAAGATGAGCAATAGACATGGACAGGCATTTCACCAAAAAAAGATGCCAATGACAAATAAGTATACAAAAGGATGTTCAATACCATTAGTCATTCTAGAAATACAAATGGAAATTCCAATGTCATAAAAACCACATATCTATCCAAATGACTAAAATAACAAAGACAACACCAAATGCTGGTAAGATGTGCAGATGCTGGAACAATCATACATTGCCAGGGGAAATGTAAAATGGGACAGCTAATCTGGTAAACCAGCAGTTTTTTACAAAACTAAAAATTTTGAGCAACAGTGGTAGAGTAAGAACCTCCAAAAATTCTCTTCCATAAAAACAATGAGAAACTGTCAGAAATGTCCAAATGCTACATGTTGAGAACTCTGGAAATGAACCTAAGGCTTACCGTAATACAGGGAGAATTTATTCAAGAAAAAAATGACTGAACGTCAGTAAGAACAGTGGGTTGTAGGCTTCATGGTATTTTCGCTTGCTCTAGTCCTAACCCCACTCTCCTGCTCTGCAGAAGCCTGAAAAACCAACAGTCCACAATCAAAGAGAAAAGCAGTAGCAAGGGGGTAGGACCACGTTAGAGTGCCTTCAAAGCTTCCTTCTCAGAGAACTGTCAAAGATTTGTCTCAAGGTTCCCTGGAAGACCCAGTTGCAAGGCTGTCTTTATTCCACCTGAGTAGCAGATTGCCCAGGGCAAAAACCACTGTAAACTGAAACAAATTACAGGCAATTGTTTAACTTCACAGCTGCTTGAAACAGTTGTAACAAACAACTGACAAACCACAAACTGTAAAAGGAAAAGCTTTCAAAATGTGGAAACCACACAAATGTCTATCAACTGATGAACAGATAAACAAAAAGTCATGTATCTATTCAACGGAGTATTATTCAGCCATAAAAAGGAATTAATTCTGATACCTGCTACAACATGAATAAACCTTGAAAACATTATGCTATGTTAATGCAGCCAGATACAAAAGGTCACATACTGTCTCATTCCACTAACATAAAACATCCAGAAAAAGGTGTATCCATAGAGACAGAAGGTACATTAGTGATTACCAGGGATTGTGGGAAAGTGTATACTCTCTCCTGCTCTTTGGCTTGCTTGCTCTGATGGAAGACAGTTGCTATGTTGTGAACTATCCTATAGAAAGGCCAAATGTCAAGGAAATGAGGGAAGTGCTCTAGCCAACATCAAGCAAGAAATGGAGTCCTTCAGTTCAACAGCCTACAAGGAATTGAACCTGACAACAACCACGTGAATAGAGGAAGATCCTTCTTCAGTTAAATCTTCAGATGAGACTGCAGTCCTGGCCAACAACCTTGATGGCAGCTTTGTAAGAGACCTGGAGGCAAAGGCACCCAGCTAAGTCAGGCACAGATTCTGGGGCCTCAGAAAATACAAGACATTGAATGTTTATTCTTTTAAATCACTACATTTGGGGGTAAGTTGTTAAGCAGCAACAGATAATTAAAAAGGTAAATATTTGCTTAACACAATAGACTACAGACACTTTAACCGTAAAGCCAGCATCTTTCTTAATGGGGAAACCCTAGAGGCATTCCCAGCAAGGTCAGAAAGAGGACAAGGGATCAGGCGCAGTGGCTCACGCCTGTAATCACAGCACTTTGGGAGGACAAGGCAGGTGGATCACAAGGTCAGGAGTTTGAAGCCAGCCTGGCCAAGATGGTGAAACCCCGTCTCTACTAAAAATACAAAAATTAGCCAGGCGTGGTGGTGGATGCCTGTAATCCCAGCTACTAGGAGGTTGAGGCAGGAGAATTGCTTGAACCCAGGAGGCAGAGGTTGCAGTGAGCCAAGATTGTGCCACTGCACTCCAGCCTGGGTGACAAGAGTGAAATTCGGTCTTAAAAAAATTTTTTTTAAAAAAGAAAGACAAGGATGTCCACTCTCTCCAGGACACTTTCACATTGTCTGGAGGAACTAGCCAATGCAATAAGACTAAAGAAAGTAATTAAAGGGATAACAGCTGGAAAAGAAGAAGTAACACTATCTGTATTTTCCAACATAAGAGTATACCTGGAAAACTCTATAGAGAATCTATCATGAAAACTAATTGAAACAATAAAGATTTCAGCAAGATACCAGGATATAAAGTTAACATGCAAAAATCAATATTGTTCGTATATACAAAATACAACCAGTTAGAAGATATAACACGACAAAATCCATTTACGATAGTAAAAAAAGATTAAATACTTAGTAACAGACTTTAGAAATCTTCAAAACCTATTTTAAAGAAAACTATAAAGTACCTAAAGGATGCAAAAGTAGACTAAAAAGATGGAAAGACATCTTTGTTCCTAGAAATACATACTTAAGTATTTAGAGACAAAGAAAAAGCCATGATGTGCATAACTCTCAAAAGCTTCAGAAAATAATAAATACACATATACATACATACAAAAGGATGAAAGCAAAAACTTGATAAAGCAAGTTTTGGGGTCAAACACCACAAAAAATGTTTAAATCAATCTAATCAAGAGGAAATAATACAGTAAATTCAGACATCTACTTTTAAAAGACATTATTTTTGAAAACTTGCATAATTTAAACATGAACTGTGTATTAAATTATATTGAATATTACTTTCCTTAGGTGTGATAATGACATTATGTCTGTAATTTACTTTCAAATCATTCAGCTTGGGGGAGGGGGCAGAGGGGTAGGAGACAGGTAGAAAAGGGAAAGAGAAAGCAAACGTTGCAAAATGTCAAAATTGGTTAAATTTAGGTGAAGGGTTTATGGGTGTTCTTTCTATGTTTTCAACTTTCTTATTAGTTTGAAATTTTTTCCAAATGAAAGGATGGGACAAAGGAAATGACAGAAAAGATGGGAGTATAAGGCTAGCTTTCCTTCCTTGACCTCTTGAAAATCGTGCCAAATAACAAAGAGTACAAGAAATAGCAATGCAAACCCTCCTGCAAAAATTAAGAGGTAGCTAAGGAGAGACAGAAATATAAGATATCTAAATTTGTCTTCCTTAGTGGTAAGTTAACAGATAATTAACACTGGTGCATTAAAAAAACAAAGGTGTAAACATAGTATTTAGCATTTGAAGGTAATCATAAAAAGAACTAAAACAAATGAAGCGTGGAGGATGCAGGAAAAGAGACTTTTACTGTATATTTTAAACATTTTATACGACCTGTTTATATCAAGTATCACATGTAGTAGTAGTAATAACAATAATAGATTTTCCCAATTACATGGACTATCCAGAAAGATTCTGTGACAGAAGACACTATACCCAGAGAAAAGGCATTTCTCATCATCTTCACTACCTTGAAGTGAAATATTTAAAATACAATTTTAAATGGTTAAATACTTTGAAATACGATTGGGTTTAGTAGAACCACAGGTGTGCCTACATGAGTACCATGATCATGACACCAAAAAATAACAAATTAATACATTAAGATGACATATCCTATTATTTCAAACAACTTAGAATTATTTTCATTCTTGCTTTTAAAAAATTTGAATAAACAGACTCACAGTTCCACAAGGTTTGGAAGCTTCTGAGCAAGGTTTTCTGGCTGAAAATTAAAAACTCAGAATTAAATTTTATTTTTGAAAAATGTCTAAACATTTCTAATTTGTTTAAATACAAAGTACTACCTTTTTGAGGGGTGTAAATTTTGAGAAAATATGAAAATAATTAATCAGCAGGTCTGGGTTTTATTCTTACAGAGACCATACTACAATTTAAATTTATAAAATCGAACATTAAAAAACAATGTCCCTTAGAGCAGCGGTCCCCAACATTTTTGCCTCCAGGGACTGGTTTCATGGAAGACAAATTTTCCACAGACAAGGTTGTGGGGGTGGTTTGGGGATGATTCAAGCGCATTACATTTATTTTGCACTTTATTTCTATTATTATTACATTGTAATACATAATGAAATAATTATACAACTCACCATAATGAAGAATCAGTGGGAACCCTGAGCTCGTTTTCCTGCAACTAGACGGTCCCATCTGGGGGTGATGGGAGACTGTGACAGATCGTCAGGCACTAGATTCTCATAACAAGTGCACAACCTAGATCCCTCACATGTGCAGTTCACAATAGGGTTTGTGCTATGAGAATCTAATGCTGCTGCTGATGGGACAGGAGGTGGCATTCAAGCCGTAATGCAAGTCACAGGGAGTGGCTATAAATACAGATGAAGCTTCGCTTGCTTGCCTGCCACTCACCTCCTGCTGTGTGGCCCCGTTCCTAACAGGTACCGGGTCTGTGGCCCAGGGATTGGGGACCCCTGCCTTAGAGAAACCACAAACCTCATAATCCATGGTCATGGAAGAAATAAAAATGTGCTTCACAGACACGGAGAGAGGGAAGAACCAGAAACTGGAGTGATGTAACTGGAAGCTGAGGAACACCGAAGGTTGCTGGCCACTCCCAGCAAGGAGAAACGCAAAGAGCACGTGCTCCCTCAGAGCCCTGAGAAGGAACCAATCCAAATCACACCTTGATTGTGGACTTCCTGCCTCAAGAACTGTCAGAGAATACATTTTTGTTGTTTTAAGTTACCCAGTTTTTGATAATTTGTCACGGCAGCCCTGAAAAACTAATACATCCTCCAAATTCCCAAATCATGCTCCTCAAGAGAAAGTAAGGGAAATCTGCAGGGCCCCCAGGTACAAGACCTAACTAAGCTCCAAATGAACAGGGGAAGCTGGAGCTCATGTGGTCCAAGGGAGTGTCAGACCTGGCCACAGGTCCAGACATCAGAGTAGAGGGCCAGGAAACTGGCCATTGGCAGGAGAGAGAAAGGCAGACAAACCTAGGTCCTTTACCCAGAAAAAGTCAGAGCCCTGAAAGGGCTGGCCTTTCCATGAAAAGAATCCTAGAACAAAAGTCTACTCACAGGTTGAAAGCAGGCTTCTCTCTGCTGGAGGTACTGGGTAGCGGAGAAAGCCTCCTGTAAATAACTGAAAGCCAGTCTGCATACACACACACACACAAGTATATAGGCATATATATACATATAATATCGCTCTCTCTCTCTCTCTCTCTCACACACACACACACACACACACACACACGGGGTTCAAATTTACACATACGAAAAGAAAGAGTCGAAAGGCTGAAGGAGCACACTGAGTCAAAACTAATTTTTTTTTCATTTACATTCAAGCTACTACAGGGTAAACTGTGTATCAATAATAATGAATCAGGAATGGCTTTTTAGAAGACATTAGGTCTGACCCAAGTTCCAAAAGACATAAATTATAAGAGGATGACATGGAATGGAGAGGAGAGTAGTTCTGTATAGCTTTCTAAACACAAGAAGCAACATATGAAAAGCCAAAAGAGAACAAGTACAATTGGGAAACTGCAAATACAATCCATTCTGCTATAACTACATAACAGCACTCCCGAAGAAATCTTACATTTTCAAAAATCCTGTTAGAAAAACAATCATGTCAATAGAAAAACTAACGTGTTAGGTACTAGAAAGTTGACTATTTTAAATAACCAAGAAATTTTTCATAAACTTGAATTTTTAAAAATAAGCATGTGTCTTTTATAATTGAAAAAATTAAAATTGAATTTTAAGATCTGCTGTGTGCAGCATAAGCTGTTATACAATTGATTAATCAGTTATATACAATTTGAGATCTAAACACTCACTAAGACAAATGACATTAGTTTGGTATGTCTGGGCCATTAGGTATGAAGATGTAAGGTTTTACAGAGAATGGCAAGGAAAAGAACACTAAAGTCTTATATTTTATACTAAGGACTAGCTTTTAAAAAATCCTGAACACAATGTAAAATCACTGGTTTATTTTAAACCAGAAAATGTCATTATTAATGTCATACTGGCATACTGATGTATTTAAATACTTAGCAACAGTATCACAAACTGCTTATATATACATATCCTTCCCTTTTGTGATAACCAAGTATCACTGAATATGAATATTGTTATGAAGTCAAGGAAGCATTTTTGAATACTCACTCTTGACAGTACCATTTGTATTTCATTTTGAAATGCTGAAAGCTGTGATTCTTTTTGCCTCATATTTCTATACTGATATATGCAACAAGATCCATCAAAACTAGTCATTTCTCAGATGTTCCTTGTGGATCCGTCTAAATCCCTGGAATGTTTTGTTTTTATTATCAGTATCTCCCTTGAGAATATACGCTTCCGTTTATGGGCATACATACAAAGCATCCTAGAAAAACTAGGGAACCAGTGGGTGGAGGGCCTTAATTATAGCTGTTCCTATAAAAAGGAAAGATTTGTCCAAAAAGAAATGCTGTTTGACTGTTAGACCTTCACCTAGTTTCATCTGCTAATACCAATACTATATCCGGCCAATTCACACACTCCACGGTCATTCTTTCTGGATGTCTACTTGGCTCCATCAAATAGCATTCTAATCTTTCCATGACAAACTAGTTAGTTCTTTTGAGCTGTAGCTCTACACACAATTAAGCACTGAAATAATGCTTCTGCTGCCAATAGAGCATCTCTATGTCTTTATTAACAAGTAGATACACTGTGTTTTCATTTAAAAATAAGCACATTCACTTTGAGAAAATTGCAGTTCATTAGAATAACGCCTTAAAACACACAGACGTGGCCGGGCACGGTGGCTCACGCCTGTAATCTCAGCACTTTGGGAGGCCGAGGCGGGCAGATCACGAGGTCAGGAGATCAAGACCATCCTGCCTAACACGGTGAAACCCTGTCTCTACTAAAAAAAACAAAAAATTAGCCGGGCGTGGTGGTGAGTGCCTGTAGTCCCAGCTACTCAGGAGGCTGAGGCAGGAGAATGGCCTGAACCCGGGAGGCGGAGCTTGCAGTGAGCCGAGATCGCGCCACTGCACTCCAGCCTGGGTGACAGAGTGAGACTCCGTCTCAAAAAACAAAAACAAACAAAAAAAAACACACCACATACTTAGGAACAGATGCCCAAAACTCCTGGCAAGTAATCAGCCCTTGCACAGGCTGTGACTGACACCTACTGGTGTTCCATAATATCACTCTCTGTTTTCTAATGCCATATTTTTAGTAATGTAGCTGAGAAATGTTATACGTTTTATTTTTTATACTTCTATAATTTAGGTACAGCATGTAAGAGACTAGACAACTAGAAATTAATGTCAGAATTTTTGTTACTTTGTGGGTAACTAAGCTCTAATGTTGGATTACAGAAGCCACACAAACTAGTGTATCCTAATCCATAGGATTTACAAGCTATGAAGTTTTTTAATGTTTTTAAATTTAAAATCCTGATAAAAGCAATAGTCTTAAAGTGCTTCTCAAATCTATTATTACCTTCTTCTTTCACAATTTGAAACAGAAAAGTTTATCAGATAAATATAACATGTACTCAAATACCTCCTACTAAATTACCTAGAAATTGTTTCTCTAAATCAAGCCAAGGATTCTCTTCATTAAATCTCATTTACATTATTATCTAGCTAAACAACTTTTCTTTACAATAATGAAAAAGTAAACTTCAGCAAGCACAGTTAGTATAAAACTTACCCCAAATTCTGAATCAATGATGCTTTACCATATCCTTTTAGACTCCACTTAAATGGGAATGTTTTAAAATTTCTTAACTTGGAACAAATACGTCAAATATTTTGCAAACACCACCATGTTCAATAGTATTTTCTGGTGGGCACTGTGCATTACCTACTTTCTTTCCTTCTCTTTCCAAACACCTGCTAGGACTGCACATCTTTCATCAAGCTGGCCATGGCTAAGTGACTAGCTTGGTCAGTGAAATTAAGCCAAAGTGGAAGCCTTGACAAGATTGAGTGCAAAAGACCTCACCCCTTCCACAGTGACCACCAGACGGTGGACGTTTTGTCAGCTTCATTCCTGAGCAGAGGCTCCAGGCTCTGAGAGACTAGTACAGTGTAGACAAGAAATATGTGTGCTGTTACAAGCCACTAGGACTCAGGGTTTGGCAAAACCTGCTCCATCCTGGCTTCTAACAACACATTTCAAAGAAGTCACAGATTAAATGCATTTGGGTTGTTATACAAGCTATAAAAAGTAGAAGAAAGCAGAATGAATTTGGACCACTATCTCATACCATATACAAAAATTAACTCAAAATGGATCAACAACTTAAATTTAAGAGCTAAAACCACACTTCATAGAAGAAAACATAGGAGTAAATCTCCATAATCTTAGATTTGGCAATGAATTGATAGCTATTACATCAAAAGCATGAACAGCAACAGAAAAATAGATACACTGGCCAGGTGCAGTGGCTCAAGCCTGTAATCTCAACATTTTGGGAGGCCAAAGTGGGTGGATCATTTGAAGTCAAGAGTTCGAGACCAGCCCAACCAACATGGTCAAACCTCATCTCTACTAAAAATACAAAAAAATTAGCCGGGCGTGGTGGCATGCGCCTATAGTACCAGCTACTCTGGAGGCTGAGGCAAGAGAATCCCTTGAACCCAGGAGGGGGAGGTTGCAGTGAGCTGAGATCACGCCACTGTACTCCAGCTTGGGCAACACAGTGAGACTCCATCTCTAAATAAATAAATAAATAAATAAATAAATAAATAAATAAATAAATAAAAGAAAAATAGGGCTGGATGCGGTGGCTCACACCTGTAATCCCAGCACTTTGAGAGGCTGAGGCAAGTGGATCATGAGGTCAAGGGATGGAGACCATCCTGGCCAACATGGTGAAACCCCATGTCTACTAAAAATATAAAAATTAGCTGGGCATGGTGGCACACACCTGTAGTCCTAGCTATTTGGGAGGCTGAGGCAGGAGAATCGCTTGAACCCAGGAGGCAGAGGTTGCAGTGAGCCAAGATGGTGCCACTGCACTCCAGCCTGGCAATAGAGTGAGACTCATCTCAAAAAAAAAAAAAAACAGATACACTGGATGTCATCAAAATGTAAAAACTTGTGTGTATTACAGGCCACTACAAGAAAATAAAAAACACAACCTACAGAATGGGAGAAAATACTTACAAATCATATATCTGGCAAAGGTCTAGCATCCAGACTATAAAAAGAACCCTTACAATTCAACCACAAGACAACAACTCAATTAAAAAATGGGCAAAGGATCTGAACAGACATTTCTCCCAAGAAGATATGCAAATGACCAACAAGCACATGTAAAGATGCTCAACATCATTAGCGTTAGGGAAATGCAAATCAAAACTACAATAAGGTGACACTTCATACCCACTATGACAGCTGTAACACTAACAAAAAAAGAAAAGTAACAAGTGTTGGCAAGAATGTGGAGAAACTGGAACCACTGTGCACTGCTGGCGGTAATGTAAAATGGCTCAGCCACTTTTTGGTGGCTCCTCAAAAGTTAAGCATAAAATTACCATATGACCCTGTAATTACGCTCTTATTTACATACCCAAAAGAACTGAAAACAGGTCCTTCAACATGTCCATTCATGTTCATAGCAGCACTATTCACAATAGCTAAAAAGTGGAAATAGCCCAAATGTCCATCAGTAGATGAATGGGTAAACAAATGGTGGTACAGCCATACAATGGAATCCCTACGGAATCACAAAAAAAAAAAAAGAAGTACTGATATATGCTAAAACTTGGATAAACCTTGGAAACATTTTGCTAAGTGAAAGAAGCCAGATACACAAAGTTTCATATTTTGTGATCCCATTTATATAAAATATCTAGAGTTAACCCAGAGAGAAAACAGATTGCTGGTTACCAGGGCTGGGTGTGGGAGCTGAGGGTGGGGGCGGGGCAATGGGGAGGAACTGCTTAATGGGTGAGGGGTTTTACTCTGGAGTGAACGAAATGTTTGGAACTAGACAGAGGTGGCTGCATCCACGGTGAATGTACTGAATCCTATTGTCATTTCAATAGGATTAATTTTATGTTATGTCAGTTTCACCCCAATAAATTAGTTTTCGTTTTTAAAAAGCTAATGAAGTCTTGGCACTGAAGGAATAAAAAGTACTTCATTCACAAACTACCACAACACACTTAACAAGCTTTTTAGTTGAATCAGTAAGTTGATGTCATTGCTTCTGAGCAGGTACACGACATGAGTTAAATACCACGTGTCCAGATTTTTTAAAACTGTGGTAGACCTCTTTTCAACTTGTCCATTCCTTCTCCAGTATTTCCCTCCATTTTTATATATGTCATAGAGCAATATTTATCAACAGAGGAATCAGAAACCCTAGCAGGCTAATGGTACAGAATGAGGGAACCAGCATTCTTTCTTCTTCCCCAGTAGCATAAATGCCTTCAGGGTCCTAGTTACCATTACCTTTGTCTCTTGACTCACTTCATAATAATTACTCATTTTCCTTTGTTTCTCTCTCTGCCATGATGGAAACATTATCTGTGTTGTCCAATATGGCAGACACTAGCCACATGTGGCTATGAAGCACTTAAAATGTGGCTATGTGATGGAGGAACTGAATTTTTAATATTATTTTACTTTAATTTAAATGTTAAGGCCAGGCATGGTGGCTCACGCCTGTAATCCTAACACTTTGGGAGGCTGAGGGAGGTGGATTACCTGAGGTCAGGAGTTCAAGACCAGCCCGGCCAACATGGTTAAACCCGTCTCTACTAAAAACGCAAAAATTAGCCGGGCGTGATGGCGGGTGCCCGTAATCCCAGCTACTCGGGAGGATGAGGCAGGAGAATCACTTGAACCTGAGAGGCAGAGGTTGCAGTGAGCTGAGTTCGTGTCACTGCACTCTAGCCTGGGTGAAAACTCCGTCTCCAAAAAAAAAAAAAGTTAATAGCACATGTGGCTGGTAAAGTGTGCAGAATTCATACCTTCATATTCACTACTGATTTTTCACTTAAACTCAGCTCTTTCAAATGTAAAACATGAAGAATAACTACTTAACTGTAAGAATGATAAATGTTTTAGATTATTTTTCTCAGAAATAAAGTATTTGCTTAGCATTTGTAGAAATTAAAATTGTCATCTTAAGAAATGTAAATGAAAATATTTTAAGTATCTTCAACTCTGCAAATGTTTTCTGGCAAAAAATGTAAAACAAACATCAAGACTGATATTTTTAACTTAGCAAAAACTTACAGAATGAGCTCAAAATAAAAAAAACTATACATCGAGTACATTTACAAAAATACAATGTTTCTGAATTTGATAGAAATTTGATTGCCAAGAAAAGATTTTTCAAAAGAAAAAACAGGCATTAAAAATTGCTGAAATGCCTCTTGAAGTGTTTATCTTAACAATATTTGTTAAAACTGAAAGTTATATAAATGTCGGAAACAAGGGTTGGAGGTTACAAGCATCAAGTGTCTTCTCCAGCTTTTTATTTTTAAAGAAACCTATTTAATAAACATGCCATAAGTATGATTTTATAAATGAAATTTTCAAAGCAATATAAAAATACACACAAAAATAGAATACCAAACACATTCCCATTAAGCCAGATCAATGATTTAAGATTACGCCTAGCTTGAACAATTCTGTAAGTTTATGACATAACTGTTTGGTTTTGCGGGGGTGGGGTGGGGAGCATGTTCCAAGATCCGTGTACAAGTGCCTTACTTACATAACGTGTGTATTTGTTGACTGATTCGATGGGACTAACAGTTAGGCCCTGGTGCCTCACTTCTAGTACACAGGTGCCTCATTATAGCGAATGCCTGAAAAACGAATTTAAACTTGTGGAAACATACATACACCAATGGTTTTGAGTCTTTTGCTTGCAAATAACACCCTTCGAGTACACAAGATAATGGTCTGTTCTAAGGAAAGACCCCTAGCCCTGCCACCTCTTTCTAAACTGTCCCCCTCCTAACTCCCTAGGCAGAAACTACAAATTACAGGGTATATGCTAAGTCAGGTTCCCTACATTTCATTTAAAAAGCAAAGAATGATACATGTTTAAAAATATTTCTATTAAGCTAGACTTTTATTCACAGGAAAACTCAGACACAGACTTTACAAAAATTAACTGGGAAAATTCACTTAACATGCAGCACTTCATTTCTCCACAGTCGATAAACGTGGTTAAATTTTAACGACATGGTGGTGCTAGGCTAGGAAGAGGTTATCAATAAATATCTACAGAATTAAAATGAAGCAAAACTAACTGGACCACAGATTAGGAGACCTTTATTTTTGCACTGAAAAGTGACTTTAGAACCAGCCATTATCCTCTTCTTAGTTTCCTCAAAAAGAAAAATTGTCTAAATTATAAATAAAGCTTCTAGCTTTAAAATCCTATGACTCCATAAATAGAGTTAAGTTATGGAACAGATGTTCATTTTCCTGAAAAATGAAAGTCATTATGACATGTGAGAGGCTTGAGTTTCTTAATTATTTGACAAGGAATCACCGTTTCACATTACTGACAAGGAATCGGTAACAATGACAGAAAAGCTTCTAAATCTGAAAATTCAACAGGAAAAGAAGCTGTTGTAACAAAACTTAATTTTCAGGCACATGTGTATTATGAAGACAGAATAAATGTGCAATGGCTGTTTTCCAGAACTGTACCACATTTACTTACAAACACTAAAACACTAACAGACCATTAGAATCTTTACTATTTGATATACTCACAGATTTCCACATAGTCAATTTAAGAAACAGAGATGCTTTTATACAGAGCTAGCTCAAGAACAGTGCAATCATGGCGATTATGGAGGCCCTGCACCCTAGCAGCAGTTCAAGCTGCAAGGATCCCACAGACTGGAGAAAAACAAGAAGTCCTTGCTCTGGAATTCAAAATGAACCAAACTAATAACAAAACTTAATTCCCGCTCCTGGTTTCTCCTACCGCACTTGGCTGTATGATGCTCTTTTAGGCCATCTCCTTAACTTACTGTTTTTCCCCTCAGGGTGTTCTGATCCTTATTTGATCCAGATCCTACTATTACCAAATTCAAGGAGGGGGTGGCGGATATAGTTGTGTGACTTTCCTAGCCATCAACCTCTCTCACCCTCACCTAACCACCGGCTAAGAGAGTCATCTATGTCAATATGGCATAAACATATGCACCACTGTAAATCAAAATATTTAGACTAGCTGATTAGAAAGCTTGATTAAAAACTTAGTGGTACTATATTCTAACCATCTTATTTTAACTGACTCCAAATTATAAAAATAAATATTTACTGAAAGTAATATAAACCAAACTTACTAGTAGAGTTTTCCCTTGTCCTATAAACACTTAAGTAAGGCTGTTTCTTTCAGCCTCCACCCCTACCCTCATACTCTCCACCCATCTCCAACTATAATCACTATTCGGTTTGATGTACGTTTTATGACTTAGTTTACTTGTCTATAAAATAAGGATCATAATAGTGCCTACATCATAGGATTGTCCTGAGGATTAAATAATACACGTCATTTGCTTAAAACTGTTTGAGCACTTGGTAAAGACTCAAACAGTGCTAGCTGCTATCATATTTTAACAAATCCATTATTGATGAATATCGAGGTTTTAACAATTTTTCATCATATTCAATTTTGTGATGAACATTCTTGTTCACCAGACTTTTCTATTGGGTAGATTCTTGCAAGTGAAAATGCCGATTCAAACACATATCCATGTAGTTTTGCTAGATATGGCCCAACAACTCAACAAAAACATTAATTTCCATTAGGAGCATGTGACAGTATCTTCTCCTAACTGTCTCCAACACTGGGTATTAATTATCCTTAACACTAGGTGTTAATTTTTTTTTTTTTTTTTTAGACAAGGTTTCACTATGTTGCCCAGGCTGGTCTCAAACTCCTGGGCTCACACGATCCTCTCATCTCAGCCAAGTAGCTGGTATGCCTCGATGCCTGGCTAGGTGTTCATCTTTGCCAATCTGATAGGTAAAAATTAGTGTTTTATCACTTCTTCTAAAAGTTGAACATCTTTTTACGTGTTTTTGCTATCTGTATTCTTTTTTCATTTGCCTGTTCATATTTGAAGCAGAAAGTCAGGAATGTTTTTCTCCTGGGCTAATAGGAAAGAAAGAACATCTGTGCCTCATTTCCCAGCCCAATTCAGGAACATGATTGACAGATCTCTCTTTCCTTCACTAAGTGGAATATAATTTTTAAGTTAAATTATCTCTTGTTGCATAGATTAACTGCTTAATCAGGATCCATCTGCTCCTGTTGCTTAGCTATAAGCCAAACTCCCCTCTTTCATTAAAATTTGGATACCTCTTTTTTGTCCATTCATATTTGTAAAATAAAATTAGCAAGTAGTGAGAGCTCTATCAGTATTTGGGCAAGTTACTCTTTCATTTCCTCAGGAAGGCCAACTGTTACCATTAAGAAAAGAAGTTGACAGATTCATTAAGTGATTTTGCTTCCAGGTTGAGATTTTATGTTTTCCTCCAAGTCTCTTGTGGCCTTTTTTTCTTGTAAATAAAGGAACTGAGGTCCAAAGAGGTTAAGCCATAGGACTTTGATCTCTTACCTCTCTTACCTCTCAGTCCTGAGTTTTGCTACCAAACCATGAAACACCCGCTTCCTGGGACTGCAGCCCTGAAATGCTCCCACTACTAATTTCCTCCCTTGAAGAACTTTAGAGTTTTAGAAAGGACTGATGATTGTTGCTTCCACACTATATTCCTTCTCCTTCTTACAAAGACCACAGGGACCGATGCAGGGAAGGTTGTAAGGCTCTACCTCAGCCCCCTCCACCTTGCACACTCAGACCGTCTCATCATCAGAAACTTCTCCATGACCACAGTCTTTCTCTGCCACCAAAATGTCCCATACCCCAGATGGCTTACTCAGTCATGCCCAATACAGCAGTTCGTCAACATCAATGGGCACTTTGGCCCACCTCCATTCTCCGTATTCACTCTTCCTTTATTTGCCTCCAATCCAACTCAGATTTCATGTTATATCACTCTCTTGGCCAAATCCTAAACCTCCTTAGTCTCTCTCTACTTGTACTGCATCCACCTGGCAAAAACCTAAATCTGTATGAATGCCACAGTCTACCTTCTCCATCCCTCAGACAGCTGAGTACAGCAAGAGAAAGTTCCCTAAACGAGCAGAAGGTTCCACCATAAGCTTAGTCACCAACTGCTTGCTAAATAACACCCAACAATTCTATCTTTCTCTAGCCAAACTGCCATGTGAGTCTTCAAACCTGCCCTCTCCCCAAATGTTCATTCCCAAGCAGATGGTCTGACCTGGTAAAAGCATCAGACAAAAACTCTCTCAACTGCCTCTCTCTCCCTCAGTGCACATCTGTCTTTCCACCTGTTCTCCCTTTCTTTACTTTCACAAAGGGGGAAAGGATATATTCCTAAGGTCAATCCTTCCATGTGTACTCTGGAGCCCATTCTTAGGAAACTTGGACTTTTCATTATTCCCTTTTTCCAGAGTTTCAACCTCTCTCTAATGGGAATTTCCTATCAGCATTTACTCTGTCCTCTTAGAAAAGAGAAGAGAGGGGGGAAACGGAAAGGGAAAAGAAAAGAAAAGGGAAGAATAGAAGAAAAATCTCCTTTGTTGTCAAATCCCCTCCCACTATGCCCATCCCATATCACAGCCAAACTTCAAAACCTATCTACCCATCTGTTTACTAGAGGTCCTCTCTGCATATCCCATCTATGTGGGGGTTTGCATAGAGAACATCAATACTCAAACAAAAGAAGAGCTGCTCCCACTGAAGTGGAGATACACTATTGCTCGGTCCCCACCTCAGCATTGCTCAGTAAACCTAAGGTTCTGTGGAACTGTTAGATACAGCTAGGTTCCTCTTCAAACAGCTTGTCCAGTTCCCTTCTTCTTGTCCAGTTCCCTTCTTCTTTATTCTCTAGTTCCAAGTTGCACCCCCCACTCCCCGCTTTTGCTGAGCCTTAACCTGTCTAAATATGCCTAGACATGCCACAGCCCTGTTCCACATTCCTTTCCTTATGTGGAAATAGGTTAGCTTTCTAGTCGCCTGTAGGTGACCACTTCCTCCTCTCCCTCTCTCCTCTATCATGCGCCTACCTTCTCTAAGAAAGTTTAAATGTTTAGCCAATCGGGACTAGTTTAGATTGTGTGGTCCAACCCCAGCTAATGGGGGAAAGACACAGACACAGAATCTGTGTTGTTCTCCTTTGTTCTGTGTGTTCTCATGGTGGCTAGGCCTATGAGCAGCACCCTTGTGCAGAAGAAAACTGGTCTTGCTGAGAAATTTTTTGAGTGTTCATTTTCTTTGTGGCCCTGAGCTCTTACTTCCAACAGAACCTATAAAACCACTGCCCAAGGCAAGCAGAACAGCTTTGTAGACTTGTCCCTCGAACGTTATGCCATTGAGTCTTAGTTCATTTTTTTTCCTTAAACTTGAAATTCCAACAAATGAAAATTCCATAAGAAGAAGCTGTTCCATGATGTATCTATTGTCAGTGTCTTGAAGAGTGATGGGTAAACAGTTAAGTACTCAACAAATACACACTGATTGAATGATGCTCTTCCTCCTAAGTGCCTGTCAAAGTCAGTCTTCGGTGTCATACAAATAGGATCTTATTTTTAACACATTCTACAATGCTGCTACATAGAATGAAATTACGTGTACTACACATGTTAAGCAGTAAGCCAGGCAGTGAAGGTACAGAACGCAAGACACAGTTCCTGCTCTTGAAAGCTCTCAGTCTGGAACTCTTATAATATGGTCCTTATGCAATTCTACTTTATATTCATTTATTTAATTCTACCACTGAATGAATACCTATCATGTGACAAACCCAGACCCTATATTACTTCTAATATCTATTTATCTTAAAACGATCACAAAGATCAGACTTAATTCCTAAATTGCATTTAAAATAATTATGGAAAAAGTATTTAAAACATTTTCTAAGGTAAATGATAGGAAGCAAAATCATGTTTCTTAACTACTTCTTTTCTTTTTTTTTTTTTTTTTGAGACAGGGTCTCACTTTGTCACTCAGGCTGGCGTGGAGTGGCGTGATGTTGGCTCACTGCAGCTTCAACCTCCTGGGCTCAAGCAATCCTCCCATCTCAGACCCCCCAAGTAGCTGGGACTACAGGCACACGCCACCACAACCGGCTATTTTTTTTTTTTTTTTTTTTTTGTATTTTGTATAAGACAGCATTTTGTGATGTTGCCCAGGCTGGTCTTGAACTCCTGAGCTCAAGTGATCCACCTGCCTCAGCATCCCAAAGTGCTAGGATTATAGGCATGAGCCACTGCACCCGGCCCCCACAACTACTTCTTTTTCACCTATCAGTTATATAACTAGATTTCAATACAAACCAGCTCACGTTTAAAAAGAAAGTTCTGGCCAGGCACAGTGGCTCACCGTAATCTCAGCACTTTGGAGGCTAAGGCAGGAGGATCACTTGAGCCCAGGAGTTTGAGACCAGCCTGGGCAACACAGCAAGACCCCATCTCTATAAAAAGTTGTAAAACTCAGCTGGGTATGGTGTGGTGGTGTGTGCTTGTAGTCCCAGCTGCTCAGGAAGCTGAGGCAGGAGGCTCACTTGAACTCAGGAGGTCACGGCTACAGTGAGACAGGATCATGCCACTGTACTCCAGCCTGGGCAACACAGCAAGACCCTGTCTCAAAACAAAAAGTTTCAAGGTTTCTCAGCTATACAAATAAATGATAATCAAATATTGCTTTAAAAAAAATTTTTTTGAGACCGAGTCTCACTCTGTTGCCCAGCCTGGCGTGCAGTGGCACAATTGCAGCTCACTGCAACCTCCACCTTGCAGGTTCAAGTGATTCTCCTGCCTCAGCCTCCCGAGTAGCTGGGACTACAGATGCGCACCACCATGCCTAGCTAATTTTTGTATTTTTGGTAGAGATGGGGTTTCACCATGTTGGCCAGCCTGGTCTCAAACTCCTAGCTTCAAGTGATCTGCCCACCTTGGCCTCCCAAAATGCTGGGATTACAGGCATGAGCCACCGTGCCTGGCCTAAAAGTATTCTGAATTATAAAACATGTCTACCCTTTAGACCAGCAGTCCTACCTTTTAGGCTATCCTAAATATACACATACATACATACAAGAATGTACATGTATCTATCGGCCTAGAGGTTAGTGGAATGAGAATACCATGAACTGAAAAAAGAGACTTCCAGAGAAATATGTATGATTTTTTGTTATTAAAAAGGAAAAATATAAATAAAATATATATGTAATTATATAAACACAAGCAAGGAGGTGGAAGGTGGTACAGTCTGAATGTTTGTGTTTCCCCAAATTCATACACTAAAATTCTAAACCCCAAGATGATGATGGTGTTAAAAGGTGGGACCAGCCGGGCATGGTGGCTCACGCCTGTAATCCTAGCACTTTGGGAGGCCAAGGTGGGTGGATCACCCGAGGTCAGGAGTTCAAGACTAGCCTGACCAACACGGAGAAACCCCGTCTCTACTAAAAATACAAAATTAGCCAGGCATGGTGGTGCATGCCTGTAGTCCAAGCTACTCGGGAGGCTGAGGCAGGAGAATCACTTGAACCCGGGAGGCAGAGGTTGCCGTGAGCACAGATAGAGCCATTGCACTCCAGCCTGGGCAACAAGAGTGAAACTCCATCTCAAAAAAAAAAATTAAAATTAAAATTAAAATTAAGATTAAAATTAAAATTAAAAAAAGAGGTGGGAACTTTGGGAGGCAATTAGATTATGACAGCAGAGCCCTCATGAATGGAATTAGTGTCCTTTAAAAGAGGTCGGGGAGAGACCCTTGACCCCTTCCACCATGTGAGAATACAGCAAGAAGGCACCATCTGCGAACCCAGGAAGAGAGACCTCGCCAGACACCGAATCTGCTAGCACCCTGATCTTGTACTTCCCCACCTCCAGAGCAGTTAAGAAATAAATTTGTTTATAAGCCACTGATTTTATGGTGTTTTGTTATGGCAGCATGAATGAACCAAAGCAGAAGGATACAATCCAACTATTAATGTTGGTTGCTTCACAAACTGGACAAAGAGAGGACTGCTTTCCAGATACGCCTCTATGTTGTTTGACATAAGGGCATATACTGGTTTTGTAATTGAAAAGTTTATTCTTTTAAATGTGCTAAAAGGCTTTTTCTTGTGCTTTAGTTCTAAACATGAGCATTCACCAAGTTCTGGACTTTTGTCATGCAATCGTCCTACAAATACAAGCCACTACACGGCTTTGAGCGACTGAGGGGCAAAAGGGAGAAGAGTAGAGGTTGAGTATTAGCGACAACTTCTCTTCTCAGCAACAGGCCTAACAGGCTGAGGGGTAGGAGAGGAAAGGAGGAAAATGCTGAGAGAAGGCATTTAACACACACGCAAAAATGTTAACAGGAAACAAAAAAAAAAAACAATTTTAAGAAACACAAAAACAACATAAAAATAGGAGTGACAGATTCCCAAGCTTGTTTAAAATCCATAAGTAAAAGGCCAATTAAGCAATAACATATTCGAGATACTCTATATTTTCAACAATGTTTTCCCCAGTTTTGGGCAGTATTGCAGTTATAAATAAAATTCCACATACTACTCTCCTTTAGGAACTATATTTTAACATCAGCAAACATTCCAAAAGCCCTAAGAATCACTACTAGTTTTCAGTACTCTAGGAAAAGTAATGTTTTACCTGTTTTCAAAAACTGTGCTGTAAGCTGTCATATATCTGATATAATCAGGCAATGGGTGGGCTTTGGATGACAGCTACTATTCCCACCATCCCCTCATATCTGTACAGCCTTTATAGTTTACCAAGTTCTTTGATACACATAAATCAAATATCGCAGCTAAGAGAAAACAAAGGAAAATACATACATCATTATAAACACATACAACAATTTAATCTTTGATGATTAAAAAGGCTGCAGAGAAATAAAATGTATTACCATAAGTTATTATAAAGAACAATTTACTGGACAGTAGATTCTTATTTTCATAAATAAAAAACTGAAGCTGAGAAACTACCACAAGACCAGAAGTTTAACTTTTGGTGGGGAGGAAATCTTTTTTATTTTTATACACGACAAGATTTTACATCAAGAATAGTCAGTTAAATAATACAAATTTACATTCATGAGGTATGATAAAAAAAATCAACTAAAAAACCCACTTCTTCTTGTAACCCATAATCCCGCATTTTACAGTGCAGGGGAGAAGGGGACTGGTGGGGGGCATCCAAAACAAGTCTCTCCCAAAAGAAATGACTTACATTTCACATTCCCTCTCCACACAGGATTCAAATGATGAGAGTATAATTTACAATTCATCTTTTTCAGCTGTAGATTCCTTTGCTGTTTCTCGTTCTTCTTCATCTGTTCCCACATCCATTTCTTTGTCTTTGTCTTGCTCTTTGTCTTCTGTTGTCTCCTCAGGTTCTTCGTCGGGTTCTTCCACCTTTGCATCAGGATGTGTTCAAACTGAGGCAAGGCATTCTTTCTGTTCTATCTCCATATGCTTTAGTGTCTGGTAAAAGACATCCTGAACGAATCACTGCTGCATTGCTGTTTCAAACAAAACCACAGCAAGATCTAAAACTGTTTTATCATCTTCATCTTCCTTAATTCGTCGAAGCATGTCTCTGATCAGTGGATGTCTGGGATTAATTTCAAATGTTTTCTTCCGACTTGCATGGTAATTTGCAGAGATGCCCTTGCCCGTTTGGTACGCTTGTGCTTTCATGATTCTCTCCATGTTGCCAGACCACCCGTACTGGCTGGCCACCAAAGCACACGGAGATTCTGTCAGGCACTGAGATACCACAGCCTTTTCAATCTTGTCCTTAATGGCTTTATCTTTCACCCAATTGGGCAGAGGCTCAAATTCTTTCTCAACTGCTTCATGACTCTCCTTAGTTTTCTCACTTTCATCAAACTTCACTCCTTCCTTGGCAACATTCTGGAACCTCTTCCCATCAAATTCGGGAAGGGCCTGAATGCAGTATTCAACCACAGGTTCTGTGAGGTAAATAACTTCATAGCCCCTTTTCAGAAGTTGCTAAACAAATGGAGAAGATTCAGCCTCTTTTCTGCTGGACCCAGCCATGAGGTAGATTTTTGTCTTGTTTTTCCTTCATTCTTTCAACATACTGGTGTAGGCTAGTAATGTCAGCTGGATGATGAGAAGACTGGAACCTAAGAAGTTTAGCAAGACATGTTCGATTCGAGTGGTCTTCAATTACACCAAGCTTAACGTTGGTACCAAATTCTATTTCCAAAAAGTATCATTGTATTTCTCATCGGCAATCTTCTTGATCATGTCCAGAGTTTTATGAACAAGTTTCTTCCTAATCACCTTAAGCAGTTTATGTTGCTGAAGAGTCTCGCAGGAAACATTCAAAGAGAGACCATCTGAGTCCACCACACCCTTGACAAAATTAAGGATCTTAGGCATCGTATCACGGAAGTCATCTGTGATGAATACACAGTGCACATAGAGCTTAATGTAATCGCTCTTTTTAGATCCATATTCATCAAATAGGCCACGTGGAACAAATGTGGGTACAAATAAAATTGATTTGAAGGTAACTTCTCCTTCAGCAGTAAAGTGAATATAAGCCACAGGTTCATCACTTTCCTTTGAAAATGATTTGCAGAAAGCTTTGTATTCATCTACTTCTTGGATGGTCTCTGCCATATTGGTTTGATATCATTCATAAATTCCCATTCACAGACAGTTTTTTCAACTTTTTTAGTCTTTGGTTTCTGTTTTTCTTCTTCTTCTTCCTCTACTGCAGCTTCATCATAAGATTCTTCTTTCTCTTCTTTTGCTGCTTCTTCTTCCTTCATGGGCTCCTTAACAGTTTCAGTCTTGCTGCTCCGTACATAAATAGGAAAGTTTATGAACTGTGAATATTTTTGATGAGATTTTTAATTGTATCCAATGCAAGGTAATCAAATGCTTTTTCTTTTAAGACAAGGGTAATTGTCATTCCCTGTCCTAGAGTGTTTCCTCTTGGGTCAGCAATTACAGAATATTCATTGGAGTCAGACTCCCAGATGTACTGGGTATCGTTGCTGTGTTTTGAAGTGACAATAACCTTATCTGCTACAAGGAAGATGGAATAGAAACTGACACCAAACTGGCCAATAAATTCAGAAGTTGACTGGCCATCTTCCTGTGCTTCAGTCATTTTGTTTAAAAACTCGTTTGTTCAAGATTTGGCTATGGTACCAAGGTTTTTAACCAACTCTTCTCTGGTCATTCGTACACCAGTGTCTGTGACATGCAGTAGGTTCTTTACCTTATCACACTTAATTTTGACTGTTAGTTCCTCATTTCCAGAAAGAGCATTTTCATTAGTCAGTGATATCAGCCTTATCTTAACTAAAGCATCAGAATCAGTTCTCTAAGGAAAATCTCTTTATTTTCATACAATGAATTGATGATAAGTTTCATCATTCTGTTAACTTCAGCTTGGAAGGCAAACTTTTCCAAATTCTCTCTAAGTTCTCTTATTTGTGATGCATTTAATTTATCCAACTGAATAGCTTCTTCCTCTCTCTGTACTACTTCATCATCCATCCTTGAGCCTTGTCTACTTTTACCCAGATCCTCTTCTACTGTACCTTCCACATCAACTTCATCAACAGCTCTGACCGCCGAAGGTCAGCAGGACGCAGCAGAGGCCCAGCACCCACAGGGCCTTCACAGCTTGTGGCTGGTGAGTCTCAAGTCCCTTTCGATCACAAGAGCCGCCTCCACCCTCTCACCCCCGGGTTAGATCCTGACACCTCCGGCCGCGTGGTCCGCCCACAAATTTAACTTTTATAAGCAAAGGTCAATTCTCTGAACAAAGTCTACCCCATTGGGCTATGGCAGATAGTTAATAAGTAATCCAATCACAAATTTTTCTTTATACATAAAGAACAAACATGGGAAAATCTAGGCTATAATCCTTGTCAAAATATTTCTTATACCACTTCTCGTTAAAGGGTTAAAAAGTACTAACATGGTTTCATACCATGGGATGATGACTTTGCAAAAAAGGATTCCTATAACTGCAAATAGATTTTCCAAGTTGGAAAACTGAAAAATCTAATTTCAGAAATATAAGTAGGCATTCAACATATATGCCAATATGCCAATCACAAAAGAACAAAACATACGTATCTATTTACTTCCAGACAGAGCAAAGATAAACTAATTTTATAATGCTTTCTACCCACTATAGGCATTGTACATAGATTAAATAAAACTTTTCCAGGAAAACATGCCATACACATGAAGCCAATAAGATACAATTTCCAGATATTTAGCAAAGTCCAGTATAGGGAAGGGAATGAAGAATGGGTAAATTCACGAAGTAGTAAGATTTCATAAATCATCTAAAATGAGTAAGAACTAGAATTCAAGTACAAGATTCAAATAAGGTTAAGTGATAACCAGAAAAGGCCATACAAAGTAAATCCATTTAATACAGAGACCAAATTTTACAATAAATAATAGGAATAAAAAGCTTGATTTGGACATTCTCTTGAAAAACTTTTAGTTTATCTTATATGTAATACAATTCAGATTATAATGAAAACTACGTGCTTATTCTTAGAACATAAAAAGAGCAAATTAAATGTTGCCTTTGTGGCAAAATTTTTTCCAAAAAATTGTATGCTAGCCCAATTCAAAATCATTTGAGTTTCACAGGGCAATCATAAAGGTTTTGCTTTCAAAACACTGAAAAGTTACATTAAGCTTCCCAAGTGCATCTCTTAATGCTTTAATTTTCAAATCATTCTCCCTTTAATGCCTATACCTCAAAGGCATTTTTGGTCTTTCTCTTGTTTACTTTTTAACTGGTCTGGTGAATGCTGTAATATTCAAGAATCACCTGAGAAGCTTAACACACAAACAAATTACAAGTCAGGACAGAAGCACATGCTAAACGAAGACGGGTTTCTGAATGGGTACTAACTTTATAAGTCACACATCAGTGAATATTTTGCTTTCCTACACAACTTCTCCAGCAACCTCATATCTGCACGAACTTGGATAACAAATTCATAGCCAATGAGAAACCCCTGTGTGTGTATTTATATTAACTGTATATATAACAACAGGGGATATAAGTCTTGGTCTGAATACCTTAGGGTATGTAAATGTATCTTGATCAGGACCACATGTATAAATAATTTTTTTGTAGTGTAATATAATACTGTACCAAGGATGTCAGGGAGTTCCTTTTCATATAGAGTCTCTCCAAGTACTGCAGTCCCTCATCTTTCAGTAACTCCAATGGAAAATGGTGCAGATTCCTATAATTTAAGAACAAATTCTTGTGCTTTTCTAGCCTTGCCACAGAGATCGTCTTACAAAGTTCGGATGCCATGACTGAATATGTCCCATCAGGCACGCTGCAGCACTATATCTTGTCAAAATTGGTCCATTTCTATAAAGAGAACAAGAAAATTTATTCATTGTAAGATTTTTTACAAGAATTGCCATATAAACCAGTGAGCACATAGAGCTACTTGAAGACACTGAAAAAAATAATTAATACATTCAATCCTACATTTTACTTTCAAAACTAAAACTGTCACACATATTTAGGAGGAGATTAAAATGAATAGCAATTTAATAAAAATACTCTGATTAAGCAATACTTATTACTTATTAGAAATAGTCCTAATGGAAAAAAATAGTTTTTGCACTTGAGATAGGAACCCTTGTGTAAGAAAAACAGTGACCAGTTTCATAACATACAACCAAAGGAGAAGCTTAAAAATCAAATGCAGCAAACCCCATTTCTTTTATGAACTACCTCACTTTGTATTTAGCTTAAGGTACTTCAAAAATATTAAAATATATATTATTTATATCTAGAGCACTAATAGCTTCATTTTCTTCACTTCCTAATATATAAATATTGTCCTATATTCTGATTTTTTCTTTATCTCTTTATTCTTTTCTTTCTTCTTATTTTTTTTTAGAGACAGGGTCTCACTCTGTTGCCCAGGCTGGGGTGCAGTGACTCAATCATAGCTCACTGTAGCCTCAACTCCTGGGCTCAAGTGATCCTCCCACCTCAGCCTCCCAAGTAGCTGGTACTATAGACAGCACCACCACACTCAGCTAATTGTTTTACTTGTTCGTAGAGATGGGGGTCTCACTGTGTTGCCCAGGCTAGTCTCAAATTCCTGAGCTCAAGCAATCCTCCCACCTCAGCCTCCCCAAGTGCTGGGATTACAGGTGTGAGCCACTATGCCTCGCCTCTTTGTTTTTAGCTTTATGGATTATCAGAGGCATCAAAGAAATACATCCAGGGCCACACAGTTTCATTATTTTAAATTATTTCAATGAAAGAAGAAACACTGTACTCAGAAACAAGAATCCTGTATTATTCTATAATATTACAATGTCTCTGGGTCTCCAGTTGCCTAATACGTACAATGGAGATAGCAATTAATGTACTGGTTTAAAGGCCTGAGTCCAGGGCAGATTATTATAAATTCTCTTCTAGCTCCAAAATTGACAAGGGCAAGAGGACAAGTAACATTTGCCATTTTATCCACTAGGCACAGAGCTAAAACAAACTTCACCATCAGTTAACACAAAAAGAAACAAACTCAAGGCTTCAGTAATTTGTCCAAGGTTAAACCGTTCACAGGGGATAAAAGCAAGGGTTTGATGCCAGGTCCAGTGGATTTCAAAGCTTGGGTTCTTCACAGACACTGACTCACAAGATTCCACAGGATACTAAGGAAATGCTGAAACAACTACAAAGAAGTTGAGCTCTGCTTAAAGATTTGACTGTTTTCCTCAGCCCTTTTTCCCAACTCTCTATTGGAAAGTACCTTTCAATAATTTTTTTTCTTAAGGAAAGTGATTTTCACTGGGAATTAATACCAAATTAGTACAAAATGCAGCAACATAAGCTTTCAATAAACAAGAGTTTTGTACTTTTCTGGCTATATTTTATTATTTTCAAATTCTAATTCCTGGCTAATGAGCTAGCACTTGCCATTTTATATAAAAAGGCAAAGTATGAAATACTATTTCCAAAGCAACGTAAGGATCCAATACTTTCCCACATTTATTCCACCTACTCACCTATTTTATGAGATATATTAATGTGACTTTGTGCAAGATAATTTTTCCACATCTTAATTATCCTACCTGTAAAGCAAAGGGAAGTAGACTACAAATAACATCAATGATTCTGTGTAGAAAGTGAAACTTCATAGGTAATTATTCACTGAACTAGGAAATTTAGCAGTTTAGATGTCTCACAACCATCTCAACACATTCAAAGAGCTTTCCATTTTCATCATCAATCCGAATCTCCATAGTTTTCCCATCTCAGTAAATGGCTCACCCCTCCATCCACCCAGTGGCTCAAGCCAGAGAAGCAGGAAGTCATGAATGATTCCATCCTGTCATATTCTGACCACCTCCAATCTATCACAAGGCTAGTGGCTTCTATCTCCCAAATACATCTCAAATCCATCCAAATCTCTCCATCTGCCAAAACCACAAGCCACAGTCATCTCCTGCCTGGCCAACAGTATTACCAGTCTCCCTGTGTCCACTCTAGTCACTTCCAACACATTAATCCCAGCAATGGGCCTTTAAAAATGTACATCCAATTACATCTCACTCTTTTCGGCACACATCTTGCTAAATAAATCCTTCAGAAACTTCTTACTTAGAAAATCAACTCATACTAGGCCTTGAGGGTGCCTCACCATCTGCCCCCACCACTTCTCCAGCAACTCTGCTTGGCTTCTCACCAAGCTTCTGGGCTTTTCCAAATCCTCAAAGCTACTAAACCCCTAACAGCACTTGCTGGTCTCCTCTTAGCCTAGAAAGCAATGTCCCATCATTCTCCAGATTTAAACATAAAAATCACTTCCCGAGACCGGGCGCAGTGGCTCACGCCTGTAATCCTAGCACTTTGGGAGGCCGAGAGGGTGGATCACCTGAGGTGAGGAGTTCGAGACCAGCCTGGCCAACTTTGGCGAAACCCCATTTCTACTAAAAATACAAAAATTAGCTGGGTTTGGTGGCGGGCGCCTGTAATCCCAGCTACTCGGGAGACTGAGGCAGGAAAATCTCTTGAAACCGGGAGGCGGAGCTCGCAGTAAAGCGAGATCGCACCACTGCACTCCAGCCTGGGCGACAGAGCGAGACTCAGTCTTAAAAAAAAAAATCACTTCCCTATCCCAAAGTAATTCCCCTGGTGTTCTTTCAGAGGAACTTGGCTGTTTGTTTTTTCCTCGTAGGACTCCTCACTATTTGTCATTTAAATATTTATCGTTGCATCTGTCTATTGTCAATAAAGCCAAAAAGCCTGTAAATAAACCCTTCCGAAACTTATTTAGAAATCCTGAGGGCAGGGACTGCGTTGTTCTCTTCCCGCTTGCATACCTGCATCTAGCACAGTAACTACAAGTAACCCTTCCTAAAACCGAGGTGACGGGTTGATAGGTGCAGCAAATCACCATGGCATACGTTTACCCATGTAACAAACCGGCATATTCTGCACATGTATCCAGGGACTTAAAATTTTAAAGTAGGCCTTCTAATATCTGATGACATGCGGAAGAACACTGCAAGGTTGATTTTTCATCCACCTATGTCAAGACCACGGATAGAGCCTATAAGCTTGCTACATGCCACAAGGATGTCTAATCTTTACAACCATGCATTGCAATAGACATTATGTAGCCCGTTTTGTAGAGGAGGAAACTGAGTTTCTCAGAGGGTAACATGCCATAGTTCTATCGCAGGTGGACTGACTACAAAGCGTGTGCACCGCCGCCCTATAATGCAAAACCACACTCACTGAAGGAAGATTCAATAAGACAGTCCCTGTAACCTGACGGCTTTCCTTCTGAATGTTCTGGCTGGGATTGGCTGCCTCAAAAACACCATTACACTCTGTTAAAATTGCTACAAAGGCTGTTTGGGAGATAAAATCTAAACAAATGAAATCCTAAAACTGCCAATAATAGCAATAAAGCATCAACAATGCTCACAGTTTTGCAGTATGCATTCACGGGCCATACACAGCCTTTAACAAGGTAATTTTCTTACCCCATTTCACTTGACTACATCTTACCTAGTTAAGCAAACTACCTCTTGTATAGTTATACTACCTCTTATGTAGTTAAGGCAAATAGTATTACTTAATATCAGCTGTATACAGCTGCACCTACACACGAGCTTTCTGACAGGTGAACACCAATCTATCTTATTATTAAAAACAAAACAAAAAATCAAAAACCTCTCAACAAAATTCCACACATATTAAGGAGTATTTTGAAAGAAAGGAGTCCCTTATACTGACCGCCCCGTACTCAATTTAGCAGAATACGCATTCCAATTTCCTAATGCTGGAGACTAGAGAACTATAAGCTACATATTAGAAGCATTTGTAGAAGGCTATTTTCTCAGCTGTGGTAACTGGCAGAGTCTTAGGCAAAACACACGCCGTTTCGCCCGAGTTAGCCAGCCACTGAGATCGTCACGGTTGGGAAGCAGCGAGCCCAGCAGCAGGGATTTCACGGACCCGGTATCAGGGTTCTCGGGTCCCAGGGGCCGCGGGCCGCAGAGTGCGAGGAGGACCCGGCAGCTGTGGCCACCCGAGGCCCGGACGGCTCCGCTGTCCCACTCGCCGCGACCCGGACGCTTTGGCAGGACCAGGTCTGGGGCGTCCCCGCCGGGGGGCCGGGTCAGAGAGCCTTGCCACTTGAATCACCCGACGAGGCGGACAGCTCTACTCACCTCAGCGCCAGCAGAGCCAGCGCTCTGGAGCGCAAGCGGCGCTGGAAGCCAAGCGGGGGACGGCGGGCGGGGCGGGGCAGGGAGCCAGGCGAGGGCGGGGCGGAGCGCCGGGCGTCGGGGGGCGGGGCTCCGGGGGCGGAGCGGAACCCGCGCCACAGGGAGCTGGGGAAGAGGGAGCGGGAGAGGAGCACGGAACCTCGCGATAATCCCCTGTGTTCTCGCGCTTTCACGATAGGCGCGGGAAAATGCTCGTTTGCCAAGCGATCTGTGTATTGGCCGAGAGCGCTACTTCCTCTATGCTGGCCCCGCCCGCGGCTCTACTATTGCTTCCGGCTCCGGCGTGGGGTTTGATGTCGACGGAGTGGCTTTTGCTTAGCGTCTTGAAGGGGTAATTTAGCCGGCTCCGACTTCGGGAACCGCCAGTTACTGACCTGTTCCTTCATTCATACATTCATTCAGTCACTCGGCTTCTCATTCAGTAGCACACGTTGAGGGATTACAACAATGATCCCACGTTGAGCGTTCATTTTAAGAGCTGTTTATAGATTACCTCGTTGAACCCTTGACAGCAATCCCATGACACAGGGACTAACAGCGCCAGTCTGACGGTTGAAAAACAGGCCAGTGGGTTTATGTAACGAAGCCAACGTTATTTAGCAAGTAGTGAGTCTAAGCACCGGATTTAAGGGGTCACTACGAACTGGTAGATAACAAAGATGAGGAAGACGTAACCTAGTCTCTGCCCTTCAAACACCCAAGGTTTATTTTGAGTAAAGACTGCTAAAAAGGTCAGGAACAATTTAGAGAGTTAAATACAATGACACTTCCTAGCCTGACTGAGTAGGCCGTCAATATGTATTTCTTCAAGACGAAAATTATTATGTCAGCGAAATAGCATGAAAGAGGGCTTTATGCTGTTAAAAATACTTGCAAGCATAGTTCGGAAACATTTTTAAAAGACACTTTTTAAAGTCTCTCATTAATATGACAAATTTCCTTCTGAAATGAAGATTTTAAAGTATAATCCTCTACTACAACCGCTGATATTTTTTGTTCTGTGAGAAGCCTGTCTGAGTTTGCGAGGCTCCTTGTCAAGGAACTTTAAATTTATAATGAAGTAGTTTTTACAGTTGCTGACTTAATTATTCATAGAGATGAATAACCTAGAAAGCAGAGTTATATTAAATAAAAAACATTGGTTTAACAAGGTATGAGTTATAATAAAAATTATCAGTTATCTAATAAATCTGGTCTTCAAGAGCTATTCAGGTATACAGCATGGTTGGTATATGTCATGTATTTCTAAGATAGTTTCGGAATACCTAAGAATTCGTGGCACTCAGAAATTTTTTGCTGGTCTTAAAATGAGGAAATCCACATTTTGTGTAAAAACAAAGATACGGTGTTTAATGGTCAGCCCAAATAATAAGACTTGCTGCTAATATATGAAGAGTTACACCCCCCAAAAAAGAAAAAAGATTAACAGTAGAACAGTTTTTTCAAAATAATGTTAGCCTCTTAGTTTTCATTTCTTTTTTTTAATGGGGAATACTGTTTTTCAGTGATTAATATCTGATATTTGATCATGAAAAATGAATCATGTTAAAATAACCTTCACCTCCTCCCCACATTGACACAAAAGTTACCAAGTGATTATATTTGATAATATTTTATGACCCCACTCTTAGAAGTTCTCACAATTTGTAGAGAATCAGTTCGCACGTTTTGTCTCTCTTAAAGGGGAAAAAAAAATCCTCTAAGCTGGTGATTTCACGTTCTTTGACAAACTTCAATATCAACAGGCAACGATACCACTTTAAGAAAATTCCAAGGAAAAGACCTCATTTTAAAATTCCCACCTCTGGCTCCCAAAGATTGGTTTGCAAACTTCGACAAAATACTCTTCTCCACTCGCTATTGGTGAGTGCTCTATCATTCATTCTTTTGCCTGGAGTTTTGTGAGGTACCCGCTTGCTTTATGGGAAAAGGCTGCTCCGGAACTGCCCTACTTTAGCCTTTTTCATGGTTATCAATCTGTACAGAGAATCACCAAACTGATAAAGCAGGAACCAGAGGGCAAATCACGCTGCCAAGACAACTGTGTAATTCGCTCGAAAAAGAAACGGTGAGTCTCTCCAGCAGACTGGGTAAACTGGCAAAGGATTTTACGACATAGTTGGAGATTGGAGAGTTACAGAAACTTTTCCGGTTTTTTACAAGTTTTAAAGGAGTGATTGAGTGTCAAAGGAAAAGCAGAGAAAATACAGGCACAATTTAAAGACAGCAGGCAGAAGAGTGTTCAGAGAGCATTTTTCTCTTTAGGGTGAAGTTTGAAAGCATCATGCCCAGATTATCAGTGGATTTTTGAAAGGTAAAGGAGGCAAGATAATAAGATTAACTATAGATCATTTTCTACTTTAAGAAACTGTGCTTCGTTATTGTTGCTTAAGTGTGGATTTAGAAGGACATTTAGTAATATTGTAATTTTTAAATGGATATTTTTGTGTATTGTCATACCTGGCATAATAGATAATATATCTATTAAAAGATACAGGAGAAAATAGAGTTGCTTGAACCCAAATTTTGTGTATATTTGTGGATTAGGGATTCCAGGGACAGATCTGCTAATGGCTAAACAAAACATACTACAGATACCTGAAGCAGAATCAGCATGTAAGGGTAAATTCTCAAAAAAATCCAGCACCATATTTCAAAAATGACATTTTTAATTAAAACAAATACAAAAGAATTTATCAAGGAAACATTGATGAACATGACTATTTCTTAAGTTGCCTGTGTTAATCCATATAGGGGAATATAAAGTAATAAAATCCAGCCCCTCAGGAACAGGGACAAATGAGGCTCAGAACATTTAAACTAAAACTTCTGAACAGTTCTTAATGCCCGGATGACTGTTGTAGAACACAGGTGCCTCAGGATCTCAGCTCAATGTGAGATGAATTGTTCAGAGAAGGCTTCACAGTATGGGTAAGACTCAGTTTGGGCCTGAGCAATGGGCAGAATTTCAGAGAGAAAAATAAGGGAAGTGGCATCCCTACTAGTGAGTGAGTTGTTAGCAAATATGTGCAGCCTGAGGAAGAGTTGGCTGTGACTGCAGCAGAAGGTTCATTTGGAAACTTTGGTTACAAATTTTAAAAAGCAGCATGAGAAATATAAAGAGCTGAAATTCCCAAAATCAGGGGTTTTGGTCCTGTGTTTGGAACAGGAGGCACCCCTTATGAAAGTAATATTTGAAGACGATAAAACTGACAGTGCAAGTTAAGATGGCTAGACCAGAGCAGAGACCAGAAGCTAAGGGGCCCTGTGCTATGTAAATACTGGCATACAGGTTAGTAACCATGCTTCTTACCCGAATACATTTACCTTATCATTGTTGAATAATATAAATTTTGATGCACTTCTTTGTAGTCTTCGAAAGCACTGAGTTTACTTCTTTAAGATTTTTGGGGACCGCTGCCACATTGTCTTGGGGAATCATGGTTGCCCCATCTTTATAAAAGTCTTGTCATAATATGTATAAAAACCAGAATTACACATAAAACTGCATTGTGGTTTCATAGCTATTTTTAACAGCTTTAATGAAGTATAATTTATATATTATAAAGTTCATTTGTCTTAAGGATATAACTCAATGATTGTTTTAGAAAATCACAACCATCACCACATTCCCATTTTAGAAAATTTTCATCATCCTAGAAAATTTAGAAAATTTTCATCATCCTGAAAAAATACTTTGTGCCCATTTGCAGGCAAGTCCTGGTTTCCTATCCCCAGCCCCAATCACTAAAAAACTTTCTGTCTATAAATTTACCTTTTCTGGGCATGTAAATGGAATTACACATTATGCGATCCTTTGCATCTAGTTTCTTTTACTTAGCATAATGTTTTTGAGGTTCATCCATGTTGTAGTATGTCTCATTACTTCATTCCTTTTTATTGCTAAGTAATAATCCACATTTTATTTAACAGTACCAATTAACAGACATTTGGATTTCTTCTAGTATTTAAATATAGTGCTTAACTGTACTAATTGTAATTGTATTACAGTAAATACAGTACAGTATTTAGCATTATGAATAACGCTGCTATGAAGATGGGTAGAAGTTTTTGTATGAACGTGTGTTTTCAGTTTTCTTGGGTGTATATCTACGAGTGGAATTACTGTCATATGGTAACTCTGGGTGTAACTTTTCAAGGTGTTGCACAACTGCTTTCCAAGGTGAATTCCCCATTTTACATTTCCACCAGAGTGTATGAGGGTTCCAATTTGTCCACATCCTCACCAACACTCCTTATGATCTGTCTTATTCATTGTAGTCATTCAGCTGGATTTTAAGTGGTATCTTATTACAGCTTTCATTTGCATTTTCCTGATGACTGACGATATGAAGCATCTTTTCATGTGCTTATTGACTATCCATATATCTTCATTTGTAAAATGTCTTTCAAATATTTTGCCTATTTTTTTAATCGAGTTGTCATCTTGTTACTGATTGTTTTTTGGTTTTTTTGGTTTTTGTTTGTTTGTTTGTTTTTTTGAGATTGGGTCTCGCTCTGTCGCTCAGGCTGGAGTGCAGAGTGCCACGGTCTCGGCCCACTGCAATGTCCACCTTCCGGGTTCAAGCAATTCTCCTGCCTCAGCCTCCCGAGTAGCTAGGATTACAGGTGCCCACGACCACGCCCGGCTAATTTTTTGTATTTTTAGTAGAGATGGGGCTTCACCATGTTGGCCAGGCAGGTCTCGAACTCCTGAACTCGTGATCCACCTGCCTTGGCCTCCCAAAGTGCTGGGATTACAGGCATGAGCCACCGCACCAGCCCATGTTAATAATTTTTTTTTTCTTTTGACACGGAGTCTCACTCTGTCACCCGGGCTGAAGTACAGTGGCTCGATCTCAGCTCACTGCAACCTCTGCCTCCCAGGTTCAAGCGATTCTCCTGCCTCAGCCTCCTGAGTAGCTGGGATTACAGGTGCCCGCCACTATGCCCAGCTAATTATTTGTATTTTTAGCAGAGACGGGGTTTCACCATGTTGGCCAGGCTGGTCTTGAACTCTTGACCTCGTGATTTGCCCACCTTGGCCTCCCAAAGTGCTGGGATTACAGGTGTGAGCCACCACGCCCAGCCCCATGTTACTGATTTTTAATTGTTCTTTATATATTGTGGTTAAAGTCCTTTATCAGATTAATGATTTGCAAATATTGTCTCCCATTCTGTGGGTTGTCTTTTAACTTTAATAATAGTGTCTTTTGAAGCAGTAAAGGTTTGGATTTGATGAAATCTAATTTATCTTTTTTTTTCTTTTATCACTTATGCTTTTGGTGTTATATCTCAGAAGTCTTTGCCTAACAGGCTGGGCCCTGTGACTCACACCTGTAATCCCAGTATTTTGGGAGGCCAAGTTGGGTGGATCACCTCAGGTCAGGAGCTCGAGAACAGCCTGGCCAACAGGGTGAAACCCCGTCTCTACTAAAATTAGCTGGGCGTGGTGGTAGGCACCTGTATTCCCAGCTGCTCGGGAGGCTGAGTCAGGGAGGCTGAGTCAGGAGAATGTCTTGAACCTGGGAGGTGGAGGTTGCAGTGAGCCGAGATCACGCCACTGCACTCCAGCGAGAGTCTGTCTCAAAAAAAAAAAAAAGTTCATGAAGATTTACTCCTATATTTGCAAAGAGTTTTATAGTTTTACCTCTTACTGTTAAGTCTTTACTCCATTTGGAGTTAATTTTTGTATATGGTGTGAGGTGTAGAGATCCAACTGTATTCTTTTCATGTATCTATCCAGTTGTTCCAGCACTGTTTATTGTTTATTGAAAAGACTGTTCTCTTCCCATTGAATTATCTTGGCATGCTTGTTAAAAAAAAAAATTCACATATATAAGAGTTTATTTTTGGACTCTCAACACTATCCCCTTTTTCTATATATCAATTCTTTTTTTTTTTTTTTTTTTTTGAGATGGAGTCTCGCTCTGTCACCCAGGCTGGAGTATAGTGGTGTGATCTTGGCTCACTGCAACCTCTGCCTCCCAGGTTCAAGCGATTCTCGTGCCTCAGCCTCTCGAGTAGCTGGAATTACAGGTACTTATCACCAAACCTGGCTAAATTTTTTGTATTTCTAGTAGAGACAGCGTTTTGCCATGTTGGCCAGTCTGGTCTCGAACTCTGACCTCAAGTGATCCGCCCACCTCAGCCTCCCAAAGTGCTGGGATTACAGGCATGAGCCACCACGTCCGGCCTCTATATGTCATTTCTTATGCCAGTACCACCACGTTGTTTTGGGGAGGGCTTTTCCCCAGCTTTATTGAAATATGATTGACAAACTAAAAATTATATACATTTGAGGTAAACATCATGGTGTTTTGATATAAGTGTACCTTTTGTAATGATTCCCACAATAGAGCTAGCTCACACATTCATCACTTGACATAATTACCATTTTTGTGTGTGTGATGAGAACATCTAAGATCTTAACAAATTTCATTTATTTTCTATAGTTACCATGCTGTATATCTCTAGAACTTATTTACCTCATAACTAAAAATTTTTAAGTACAACACTTTTGATTACTTTTACTTTAGTTTTATAGTACATTTTAAAAATGGGAAGTGTGAGTCCTCCAACTTCTTTTTTAAGATTGTTTTATTTATTCTTAGTCTCGTATTTCCATCTTAATTCATCCATAATAAGGATCAACTTGTTAATTTCTGCAAAAAAACAGCTGAGTTTTGATGGATATTACATTAAATCTATACATCAATTTGAGGAGTATTCTATCTTAATATTGAGGCTTTTAATCCATGAACATGGAATGTCCATGTATTTAGATCTTTAATTTCTTTCGATAATGTATGATTTTCATTGTACAAGTCTTGTATTTCTTTTGTTAAATTTATTCCTACATATTTATTCTCTTTATCCTATTTTGAATCAAAGTGTTTTCTTAATTTTATTTTCAGATTATTTATTGCTGACATATAAAAATACAATTTTATTTATTTATTATGTATCCTATGGCCTTGCCGAACTTATTTAGTCATTCTAATGGGGGGGGGGCGATTTATTTGTTTATTTATTGTGGAATCCTTAGGATTTTCTACATAGAGGGTTATGTCAGCTGATAATAATGTTTTATTTCTCCCTTTCTAATCTTCATGCCTTAATTTATTGTTCTTGCCTGTTGCTCTGACTGTAATATCCACAACTTTGACTACAGGTGGTGAGAGAAATCATTCTTGCCTTGTTTCCAATCTTAGAGGGAAAACATTCAAACATGCTCCATTAAGTATGATATTAGCTTTAGGTTTTTGTAAATCAGGATTTTTTGGTTTTGTTTTTTAATTTTTAATTTTTGTGAGTACATAGTAGTAGGTGTATATATTTACGAGATACATGTGATGCTATGACACAGGCATACAATGTATAGTAATCACATCAGAGTAATTGGGTATCTGTGTCCTCAAGCACTTATCATTTCTTTGTGTTAGAATTATTCCAATTCTACTCTTTTAGTTATTTTAAAATATACAGTAACTTATTGTTGACTGTAGTCACCCTGTTGTGATATCAAGTACTAGATCTTATTCATTGTATCTAACTACGTTTTGTACCCATTAACTATCCCCACTTTTCCCTCCCTGCCCAATACCCTTCCCAGCTTCTGGTAATCATCATTCTACTCTCTGTGTTCATGAGTTCAGTTGTTTTAATTTTTAGCTCTCATAAATGAGTGAGAACATGCAAAATTTGTCTCTCTGCCTGGTTAATTTCGCTTAGTATAATATCCTTCAGTTTCATCCATGTTGCTGTAAATGACAGGATTTCCTTCTGTTTTGTGTGTATATCTACCACATTTTTTTATCCATTCATGTGTTGATGAACATTTAGGCTGATTCCAAATCTTGGCTGTTGTGAATAGAGCTGCAGTACACATGGGAGTGCAGATATCTCTGATATACTTTTATTTTGGATATATATGGAGCAGTGGGATGGCTGGATCATATGGTAGTTCTTCTATTTTTAGCTTTTTGAGGAACTTCCATACTGTTCTCCATAGTGGCTGTAATAACTTGCATTCCCACCAACAGTGTATGAGTGTCCCCCTTTCTCCACATCCTCACGAGCATCAGTTACTGCCTTTTTAATAAAAGCCATCTTAACTGGGGTGAGATGACCTCATTGTAGTTTGATTTGCCTTTCTGTGCTGATCAGTGATGTTGAGTATTTTTTCATATACTTGTTGGTTATTTGCATGTCTTTTGAGAAATGTCTATTCAGATCTTTTGCTCACTTTTTAATCAGATTATTAGATTTTTTTTCCTATTGGGTTTTGTTTAAGCTCCTTATATATTCTGGTTATTAATCCCTTGTCAGATGGGTAGTTTACAAATATTTTCTCCCATTCTGTGGGTTGTCTCTTCACTTTGTTGATTGTTTCCTTTGCTATACAGCAGCTTTTTTACTTGATGTGATCCCATTTGTCCATTTTTGTTTTGGTTGCCTGTACTTTTGAGATCTTTCTTAAGAAGTCTTTCCCCAGACCACTGTCCCAGAGAGTTTCCCCAGTGTTTTCTTTTGGTAATTTTATAGTTTCAGGTCTTATATTTAAGTCTTTAATCCACTTTGATTTGTAAAATCAGGCTTTTATCAGCCTTTTATCAGGTTGGGGAAGTTTTTTTAATCATGATTGGATAATGGATTTTGCCAAATGTGTTTTCTGCATCTGTCAAGATGATCCGATGGTTTGTGACCATATTCTACTGTATAGTGTATTATATTAATGATTTCAGATGTTAAACCAACCTTCCATTTCTAGGATAAACTCCCCTTGATCGTAATGTATTATCCTTTGTATATGTTGCTAGATTTGGTTTGCCAATATTTTGTTGAGGATTTTTGTGTCCATATTCATGAAGGATATTCATTTGTTATTTTCTTGTAATGTCTTTGTCTGGCTTTGGTATCAGGGTAATACTGACCTCATAGAACAAGTGAGAGTTTCCTTCTCTATCTTCTGATAGAGTTTTCAAAATACTCATGTTGTTTCTTCTTTAATGGTTTGGTAGAATTCATCACTGATGCCATCTGAGCCCGGGCTTAACCTTGTATAAATATTTTTAATTACTAATTTAATTTTTTTACTTGTTGTAGATCTATTCAGATTTTCTATTTTTCTGTTACTTTTTTATCACTATTTTTTCGGTATTTTTAATCTTTTTAGGGTGTTTTTCCAGTGCGTTAGCTTACATATGGGTAAGGTTGCTTCTTAACTAGCGTACACTTTCACTAGTTGAGAAACTAGTCATAATGGCTTCTTTTTTTTAACTTTTTTTTTTTTTCCTGAGACAGGATCTTGTTCTGTCACCCAGGCTGGAGTGCAGTGGTGTGATCTCAGCTCACTGTAGCCTCCGCCTCCTGGGCTCAAGCAGTACTCTCCCGTCAGCCTCCCGAGTAGCTGGAGAAGCCGAGCGCCACCACACTCGGCTAATTTTTGCAATTTTAGTGGAGACGGGGTTTTGACATGTTGCCCAGCCTGACCTTGAACTCCTCGGCTCAAGCCATCAACCCATCTCAGCCTCCCACAGTGCTGGTATTACAGGCATGAGCCACCATCCCTGATTGATGAGGTTTTTTATTTCCTAAAAGCCACTGCCCTGAGGGCCCCTGCCCCTTCCTCAGGCTCCCCTACATCTCTCCACAAGTCAGCATCCAAAGGTGCACACCTGGAAAAGCAGGGGACCTTCAGAACCGAGCTCCAGCCTAGTTGGCACCTATATAGATTGGTTGGCCCTCCTGCTATTTCAGTTATTATTTTGAACATCACCACTTGGAAGACTGAGACTCCACTTCAGACCTCTTCTTCCTAACACCCTGATCTGGGGCTGATTATGTGCTTTAACATTCTACTGGGCAGGTCTGGCAGAAGGAACAGTATCAACTGACCGAGTAGGTCTCACTGGCAGTTGTGATTCAGAGACCTAGAAAGCTGAACCCACGCCTGGCAAGAAGAGGATGGTTTGTGGGACCTGGGCTGATGTCTGATGAAATTTTAAGCCCCAGCTATAGCTACTACAAAGAAAAGTGGCTGATGATAAGCATGTAACTCAAAGTAAGTGAACTGAGAAGCATGTTTTTTGTTTGTTTGTTTGTTTGTTTGAGACAGTTTCGCTCTTGTTGCCCAGGGTGGAGTGCAGTGGCACAATCTCGGCTCACTGCAACCTCTGCCTCCCGGGTTCAAGCGATTCTTGTGCCTCAGCCTCCGAGTCGCTGGGATTACCAGGTGTGTGCCACCACACCTGGCTAATTTTTTGTATTAGTAGAGACAGGGTTTCTCCATGTTGGTCAGGCTGGCCTCGAACTCCCGACCTCAGGTGATCTGCCAGCCTTAGCCTCTCAAAGTGGTGGGATTACAGGCGTGAGCCCCCACGCCCTGCCTGAGAAGCATGTTTTTATGTTGAGGATGTTACTGTATGATGCCACATACATTGAAACACATACATTTAAAGTAAGGCCACAGACTCAAATGCCTCTAGAAGCCAGACAGGTAACATACCTCCTCCTTTCATTGATTCAGAGACGTACATTTTTTTTGGCATTTGAACATCTCTGAAATTAGAGTGAACGTTACAATTGCAAGTCAAATGGTGTATAAAAAAGCAGCATCTTTATAGTCAGTGGTGCTTTAGATTAGACGAAATAACAGAAAATGAGTGGTGTTGGCCAGGAAAATTATATCCTTCTCTGTTGGCCTTTCACTTTGAAGGAGAGAAATGGATACAGAGACCTACTTTCCTACAATAAGACACAAGAACAATGACAAATGGGAGTGACTTTGCTGCCTTCATGTCTGGTAGCCAATAGGGATTGGTGGCAACAGGCAAACTGGAGAGTACCCTTGCCCCCAGGGCAGCTCCCCCTCTTCCCTAGCTGATTATTGCCTGTGGTGGCATAGAACTACTGTTGACAAGTGTTCTGAATTTTCAAAGGAAGTCAGAAACCCCAAAATCTACATCTTCATGTGAAACTCCTAATTTTAAAATGATCGCTCAATTTTTTTTAACTGGCGAAAAAAAATATATATATACAAGTTAGATGAGCCTATGAGTGCTCAGAGTAAATATAACCTCTCTTTTAAGGATGCAGTATTAAGAGGCAGCATGAGACAAACCAGTTTTTACAATTAAGCCAAAAAAGAAAAGTTAAATCCATTTCAAAGTTTAACACTAGGTTCAGAGGCCCAGAATAACAAATACTGCAGGGCCTCTTACTTATTTCATCTTTAAACTTTCTTTTCTGCCTCCCAGTAAATGGAAGATAAGAAAATATAGTTAAATCTATTGAAGATGTTGCATTCCTGTTTATAAAAATGTATGATCACTTTTTAAAATGCAGGCTTAGGTTTCCAAAGCAACAGCATTTGCTTCCCACTGCTGTAGAATGTGGTCAGTGAAAGGCAGAATGATGTCATGGGAAACCCCCAAATTATGAGAAGACCAGGGTCCTAATTCTGGCTGTGTGATGTGCAACTGATTCAGGTTCATTTCATCATCTTTATTTTAAAATGGGGATGATAATACCTACCCTCTGTACCTTACATGGTTGTAAGGGCCACATGAGATAAAATATGTGAAAGTATAAAGTGTTATGTATATATTAGTTGGTGTTGCCCAAATCACATGGGTAGTTGGGACAGCACAGGTTCTTGAATCTCAGATTCTCCATCTCTGGCTACTGCTCTTACCCTAGACTGCAGCACCTGTTGAAATGGTCATCTTATCAGCCAGTGGGGTTGAACAGATGAGGAAGCATAAGGCAAGAAGTTATTAGAAAAAAGTTAGCCAACATCTTAGGATCTCAAATAGCACTGTGTCTCTGTACAACAGGGTGTAGGCAAAGCTTTCCTGTTAAACCTGAAGTATTGACCTTTAACATTTTTATTTATTTATTTTTAATTTATTTTTATTTTTTTTGAGACAGAGTCTCACTCTATCACCCAGGCTGGAGTGCAATGGTGTGGTCTCGGCTCACTGCAACCTCCACCTCGCTGGTTCAAGTGATTCTCCTGCCTCAGCCTCCAGAGTAGCTGGGACTACAGGCACATGCCAGCACACTGGGCTAATTTTTGTATTTTTAGTAGAGACGGGTTTTCACTGTGTTGGCCAGGGTGGTCTTGAACTCCTCACCTTGTGATCTGCATGCCTCGACCTCCCACAGTGCTGCTGGGATTATGGGCGTGAGCCACCATGCCCGGCCGACCTTTAACATTTTTAGGAGGTACCCAGGAATGAGAACACCACCTGCATTGTAGATCAGCCTCTCTAGCATTCTCACAGTTTGACCTTTGGCTGATTCCTTCTTTCTCTTTTTCATATTTTTGTGCTATGTAAGCTTTATGAGGAAATGAGTCAATCAAAGTCTTAGCCTGAAGTGAATGAATGCCTTCTTAGCCTGAAATCCAGCATTTTACTTTCCCCCTAGCTCAGGGTTTCCCAAACAATGTTTTTGAAGTGCTATTTCCATAAGATTTAATAGGTGCTCAAGAAAAAAGATAATCTCATGGTCAAAAAAAGACTGGAAAAGTGCTGTATACTGTACCCACTCTGGGATATTCACAAGGTATTATATTAAAGTTTTGAGAAGACCTGTTTACCCATTTATTTGATCACAGAATCCTCCTTTTGTGGAACCAATATTTGTGTTTACCAACTCATTTGATCGCCTCTGTCAATAACCCTCCTCGATGGCATGTACATTGATGTCTTGTGGCTCTGGTGAACTGCAGCAATTGGCTTGCAAAATGCTGTTCTATAGCCTCATTTCACATGCACCAAATTGAACCACCAGCCGTTAGCCATGTATGTATTTCACTTTCCCACTTCCAAGCGTTTTCTAATTATTCACTCTGCTTGGGATGCTTTCTCTTCTCCCTTCTTGTTCTCTGGAGTCTTTTTAGCCAAACAAGCAAGGTCATTGCAGCAGCAATGATTCCCATTTCTGAAGTCTTAGCACATGCCACTCTTCTAGCAATTTTAGCACCTAGTACTGTGCTATTGTGTACCTGATCTTTTTTCCTGCTCTATTTTACATTTCTTGGGGTTATTGTTTTCTGCGTAGTACATTAGCCTGGTGCATTGTTTGTAGTCAGAATTCAGTAAATAGTTGTGGAATGAATAACTAAATGAGTTGTGGCCAGGTGCAGTGGCTCATGCCTGTAATCCAGCACTTTGGGAGGCCGAGGTGGGCTGATCACTTCAGGTCAGGAGTTCAAGACCAACCTGGCCAACATGGTGAAACCCCATCTCTACTGAAAGAAAAAAAAAAAAAATAGCCAGGCATGGTGGTGCATGCCTGTAATCCCAGCTCCTTGGGAGGCAGAGGCAGGAGAATCGCTTGAACCTGGAAGGCGGAGGTTGCAGTGAGCCGAGATCGTGCCACTGTACTCCAGCCTGGGTGACAGAGTGAGACTCCGTCTCAAAAAATAATAATAATAAAAAATAAATAAACAAGTTGCAATAGGATGAAATTTAAAATGTTATCTATAGTAGATAATGGAATTGGAGTTTGAAGAGGAGGAATGGGGAGGGATCTCTGAAAGGCTGGTCTATATATATGATTTTTAGCAGTTTTATTAATTGGCATAAAAGTGTACAATTTGCTAAGTTTGGGCATATGTGTACACCCAAGAAACCGCAACCGGTCAAGATAATGAGCATATCCACCACCACAAAAAGTTTCCCCATGCCCCTTGTAATCCCTCCTCTCCACCCTTTCCTACATCTTCCTCCCTCGTGTCCCGTCCCCGTCATACCACATCCTTAGCCCAATTCAGGGCAATCACTGATCTGCTTTTGGTCATTATACATTGGAGTGGATTTCATTGAAATTTATGTAAATGGAATCACGTGATATGTACTCTATTTTGCCTGACTTCTTCACTCGGCATAACTATTTTGAGATTTATTCATGTTGCAACATATTCATCCCTTTTTATTACTGAGTAGTATTTCATTGTATAGCTATACCACAGTTTGCTTACCCATTTACCCATTTATAGACATTTGGGTTTTTTTTCTAGTTTTTTAGCTATTAAAAATAAAAATTCTATGAACATTTGTATGTAAGTCTTTTTATAATACATGCTTTCATTTCTCTCTTGTAAATACTTAGGAATTGGCTGGGCATGGTGGCTCATGCCTGTAGTTCCACAACTTTGGGAAGCTGAGGCAGGTGGATCACTTAAGGTCAGGAGTTTGAGACCAGCCTGGCCAACGTGGTGAAACCCCGTCTCTATTAAAAATACAAAAATTAGCTGGGCATGGTAGTGGGCGCCTGTAATCCCAGCTACTCGGGAGGCTGAGGCAGGAGAATCGCTTGAACCCAGGAGGCGAAGGTTGCAGTGAGCCAGGATTGTGCCATTGTACTCCAACCTGAGCAATAAGAGTGAAACTCTGTCTCAAAAAAAAACAAAACTTAGGAGTGAAATGATGACTCCTGTGCTAAGTGTATGTTTAACTTATTAAGAAACTGTCAGATATGGCACCAGAGGCCAAGGCAACAAAATAAAAAATAAATAAATTGGGCTACTTCAAAATTGAAAACTTTTGTGCAAAAACAGGACAATAATCAACAAAAGGTAATCCATGGAATGAAAGAACATATCTGCAAATTGTGTATCTGATACGGGGTTAAGGTCTAGCATATATAAAGAAATCCTACAGATTAACAATAACTAGAACAACAAAAACAATTAAAAAGTGGGAAAAGGGCCAGGCTCAATGCCTCACACCTATAATCCCAGCACTTTGGGAAGCCAAGGCAGGAGGATCACTTGAGCCCAGGAGTTGGAGACCAGCTGGGGCAACAGAGATTGAGGCAGGAGGATCACTTGAGCCCAAGAGTTGTAGGCTGCAGTGAGCTGCGATCACACCACTGCACTCCAGCTTGGGTGACAGAGTAAAACCTTGTCTCAAAAAAAAAAAAAAAAAAAGTGAGAAAAGGACTCCAATAGACATTTATCCAAAGTAAGTATACAGATGGCCAATAAGTACATGAGAAGATGTTCAGGATCTCTGGTCATTAGGAAACTGCAAATCAAAGCCACCATGAGATATCACTTCATATCCATTAGGATGGCTATTATTAAAAAAAGAAAATAAGTTTTGTCGAGAATGTGGAGGAATTGGAGCCCTTGTGCTTTGCCAGTGGGAATGTAGAATGGCATAGCCTCTGTGGAAAACAATACGATGTTTCCTCCAAAAATTAAAAACATAATTATCATGTGATCCAGCAGTTTCACTTCTGGGCATGTACCTCCCAAAAATGAAAGCAGAAACCCAAAGAGATACTTGTACATTAGTGTTCAATAGCAGTATTATTCACAATAGCTAAAAGGTGGAAGCAACCCAAGTCTTCATTCATGGATAAGTGTATAAACACAATATGTTATATAGTATTTAGCCCTAAAAAGAAAGGAAATTCTGACATGCTACAATATGGATGAACTTTGAAGGCATGATGCTAAGAGACATAAGCAGTCACAAAAGGCAAAATAATGTGTGATTCCACACATACGAAGTACCTAGAGCAGTCAGATTCAGAGACGGAAGGTAGAATGGGTGTTGCCAGAGGTGGAGGGTAGGGGGAATGGGAAGTTACTGTTTAATGAGTACAGAGTGTCAGTCTTGCAAGGTGAAGGAAATTCTGGAGATGGATAGTGGTAATGGTTGTACAGCAATGTGAATTTACTTAATGTCACTGAACTTCACACTTAAAAATGGTTAAAATGGTCCGGGCACAGTGGCTCATGCGTGTAATCCCAGCACTTTGGGAGGCCAAGGCAGGCGGATCACGAGGTCAGGAGATTGAGACCATCCTGACCAACGTGGTGAAACCCCATCTCTACTAAAATACAAAAAATTAGCTGGGCGAGGTGGTGTGTGCCTGTAGTCCCAGCTACTCGGGAGGCTGAGGCAGGGGAATCGCTTGAACCCAGGAGGCAGAGATTGCAGTGAGCTGAGATCGCGCCACTGCACTTTAGCCTGGTGACAGAGCAAGACTCCGTCTCAAAAACAAAAACAAACCAAAAAAATAAAATGCTTAAAATGGCCACGTGAAGAAAGGGAAAAAAATGAAAAGGTTAAAATGAGAAATTTTATTTTATATATATATATATACATTTTTTTTTTTTTACTACAATTTTGTTTTGTTTTGTTTTTTGAGATGGTGTCTTCCTCTGTCTCTCAGGCTGGGGTTCAGTGGTGTGATCTTGGCTCACTGCAGTCTGCTCCTCCCAGGCTCAAGCCATCCTCCTGCTTCAGCCTCCGGAGTAGCGGAGGCTACAGGCACATGCCACTGCACCTGGCTAATTTTTGTATTTTTTGTAGAGACAGAGTTTCGCCATGTTGCCCAGGCTGGTCGCAAACTCCTGAGCTGAGGTGACCCTCCAGCCTCCACCTCCCAGAGTGCTGGGATTACAGGTATGAGCCACCATGCCTGGCCTTATTTTACCAGTTTTTTTTTTTTTAAACCCTGCCAAACTGTTTTCCAAAGTGGTATACCATTTTACATTTCCAGCAACAGTGTGTGAGAGTTCCAGTTATTTCCCATCCTCATCAACACTTACTACAATAAGTCTTTTTAATCTTAGTCATTCTAATTGATGAGTGACGCCTTATTGTGGTTTTAACTTGCATTTCCCTGATGCCTAATAATGTTGAATATAAAGCATGTGCTTATTTGTTCTTGGTATATCTCATTTGATGAAGCGTCTGTTAAAATAAATTGCCCATTTTTGGCCAGGTGCGGTGGCTCACACCTGTAATCCCAGCACTTTGGGAGGCTGAGGCGGGCAGATCACGAGGTCAGGAGATCGAGACCATCCTGGCTAATACGGTGAAACCCCGTCTCTAATAAAAATACAAAAAAATTTAGCCAGGCATGGTGGTGGGCACCTGTAGTCCCAGCTGCTGGGGAGGCTGAGGCAGGAGAATGGTGTGAACCCGGGAGGCAGAGCTTGCAGGGAGCCGAGATCACGCCACTGCCCTCCAGCCTAGGCGACAGAGCGAGACTCCGTCTCAAAAAATAAATAAAAAAATAAATAAATAAATAAATAAATAAATAGATAGATAAATAAATAAATAAATTGCCGATTTGTATAATGAGCTGTTTTCTTGAGTGTTGAGAGTTCTTTATACCAGTAAGATACAAATCTTACATGAGATACATGTTTATGAAAATATTTTCTCCTAGCCTCTAGTTTTTTAATTAACAGTTTCTCCTGAAGAGCAAAAATTTAAAATTTTGATGAAATCCAATTGGTTATGTTGTTCTTTTAATGATTCTTTTTGGTGGTCATATCTAGGAAAGCTTTGCCTAATGCATGGTCACAGGTGTTTTCTTACACATTGTTTTTATAGTTTTAAGTTTTATATTTAACTCTATGTTCAATTTTGAGTTAATTTTTGTATATAATATGAGATATAGATCAAAGGGGTTGTTTTATTTTTACGTGTGAATATCTAGTTGTTCCAGTATCATTTGTTGAGCAGACTTCTTTCTCCAAGGAATTGGTTTTGCATATTTGTCAGGGATCAGTTATGTATGTGTGGGTCCATTTCTGGACTCTCCATTCTGTTCCATTGCTTGTCTACTTAACAGCAGTACAAACTGCCTTGCCTACCATAGCTTTATCATAAATATAGCTCAATAAGTCTGTATTTTAGATTTAAATCTAAATTTCACATTTAGATTAAAATCTAAAATCTATATAGAAGTATTGAGAGTGAACCTTCTTGTCTTGTTTCTGATCGTAGAGATAAAGCATTCAGTCTTTCACTGTTAAGTCTGATGTTAGCTGTAGGTTTTTCAAAGGTGCCTATCAGATTGAGGAAGTATAATTCTATTCCTACTTTGCTAAGAATTTTCATCAGGAATAGATATTAGATATTAGATCTTGTCAAGTGCTTTTTCTATGTTGAGTGAGATCATACAGTTTTTCTTTTTTATTAATATTTTGGGCTTTGGTAGTTTGTGTCTTTAAAGGAATTTGTTCATCTGTATTGTCAAATTTATGGTATAAAGGTGTTCACAATATTCTCATTAACCTTTTAGTATTTGTAGAATCTGTAGTGATGTCATCTCTCTCATTCTTTTATTTGTACAACATGATGTTTTGAAATATGTACATGTTGTGGAATGGCTAAATAAGCTAAATAACATATGTATTACCTCACATATTTATCACTTTTTGTGATCAGAACACTTGAAATCTACTTTCTTAGCAATTTTCAAGGAAACAATACAGTAGTCACCATGTTATACAATAGATCTCTTGAATTTATTCCTCCTCCCACAACCTCCGATAACCAGCATTCTACTCTCTACTTGTGTGAGTTCAACTTTTGTAGATTGTACATATGAATGAGACCATTCAGTATTTGTCTTTCTGTGCCTGGCTATTTCACTTAACATAGTATTTTCCAGGTTCATCATGTTGTCACAAATGACAGGATGCCCTTCTTTTTTAAGGCTGAGTAGTATTCCATTGTGTATACATACCACATTTTCTTTATCCATTCATCTGTTGATAGACATTTAGATTAACACCGTATCTTGATCATTGTCAATAATGCTGCAATGAACATGGAGTGCAGGTATCTCTTCAATATACTAATACTGTTCTTTGGATGTATCACCCAGTAGTGGGATTCATGGATCCTATGGTAGTTCTATTTTTAATTTTTGAGAAACCTCCTTACTGTGTTCCATAATTTACATTCCCACCAACAGTGTGCAAGGATTCCCTTTTCTCCACATCTTCACCAACATGTATCTTTCTTTTTTTAATCATAGCCATTTTAACAGGTGTAAGATGAAATCTCATGGATATAATTTGCATTTCTCTAATGATAACAATCTTGGGCATTTTTTCATACACCTATTGGGCATTTGTATATCTTTTGAGGAATATCTATCAGGCCCTTTGATCATTTTTTTTTTTTTTTTGAGATGGAGTCTCGCTGTGTCGCCCAGGCTGGAGTGCAGTGGCGTGATCTTGGCTCACTGCAACCTCCGCCTCCCAAGTTCAAGCAATTCTCCTGCCTCAGCCTCCCGAGTAGCTGGGATTACAGGCATGTGCCACCACGCCCAGCTAATTTTTTGTATTTTTGGGAGAGACGGGGTTTCACCATGTTAGCCAGGATGGTCTCCATCTCTTGATCTTGTGATCCGCTCACCTTGGCCTCCCAAAGTGCTGAGATTACAGGTGTGAGCCACCGCGCCCAGCCAAATTTTTATTTCTTTATATCCTTACTCTATAAGCTTTTTTCTATTTTTAAAATTTTTTATTTTCTTTTTTTACTTTTTAAACTTTTTTGTTAAAACTAAGACACAGGCCAGGCATGGTGGCTCATGCCTGTAATCCCAGCACTTTGGGCGGCCAAGGCGGGTGGATCACCTGAGATCGGGAGTTCCAGAGCAGCCTGACCAACATGGAGAAACCCCGTCTCTACTAAAAATACAAAATTAGCCAGGCATGGTGGCACATGCCTGTAATCCCAGCTACTCAGGAGGCTGAGGCAGGAGAATTGCTTGAACCTGGGGGGTAGAGGTTGCGGTGAGCCAAGATAGAGCCATTGCACTCCAGCCTGGGCAACAACAGTGAAACTCCGTCTCAAAACAAACAAACAAACAAACAGGCCAGGCGCAGTGGCTAATGCCCGTAATCCCAGCACTTTGGGAGGCAGAGGTGGGCAGATCACGAGGTCAGGAGATCGAGACCATCCTGGCTAACACGGTGAAACCCTATCTCTACTAAAAATACAAAAAAATAGCCGGGTATGGTGGTGGGCGCCTGTAGTCCCAGCTACTCAGGAGGCTGAGGCAGGAGAATGGTGTGAACCCGGGAGGCGGAGCTTGCAGTGAGCCGAGATCATGCCAACTGCACTCCTGCCTGGGCAACAGAGCGAGACTTCATCTCAAAAAAAAACAAAATTAAGACACAAACACACGCATTAATGTAGGTCTACACAGTCAGGATCATCAATATCACTGCCTTCCACCTCCACATCTTGTCCCACTGGAGGGTCTTCAGTGGCAATAACATGCATGGAGCTTTCATCACCTATGATGATAATGGAATACCTTCTTTTGGAATACCTCTTGAAGGACCTGCCTGAGGCTTTTCTACAGTTAACTTTTAGAAATGTATAAGTAGAAGGAGTACCCTCTAAAATAAGTATAAAATGTAGTATATTAAATATATAAACCAGTAACAGTCATTTATCAAATATTATCACATATTGTGTACTGTACATAATTGTATATGCTTTACTTTTATATGGCTAGCAGCACAATAGGTTTGTTTGCACCAGCATTACCACCAACACATGAGTCAATGCATTACGCTATGATGTTACGACAGCTACTGTATCACTACCCAGTAGGAATTCTTCAGCTGCACTGTAATTTTATGGGACTACCTTTATGTATGCAGTCATTGACTGAAATGCCGTGGAGCTGGACATGATTGTAATATGGAAGCAGCCTTACACATTTGCCCATGTACGTACCATTTCCAAGGTCGTCTTTTTTGTAGAACTAGAGTTCCATTTGCTATCATTTTCCTTCCTTCTGAAAGACTTCCTTTTACATTTCTTTGAGAACATTGTAGTGCAAGTCTTCTGGCAATTAATTATTTAAAATTTTGTTTTCAAAAGGTATTTTCACCAGTACGGAATTTAAGGTTGACAACTTTTTTCTTTCCATACTTTAAAGATAAGAAGTATCTTTAACTCTCTCCTTGTTTGCTTTTTATTCCCCTAAGAAATCTGTTATCATCTTTATCTTTATTTTTTATACGTAATGTGTCTTTTTTCTCTACTTTTGAGATTTTTGCTTTATCATAGTTTTAAGCAATTTGTTTATGATGTTTTGACTTTATTTGGTATAGTTTTCTTCATGTTTCTTGCGTTTAGTGTTCATTGAGCTTCTTGGATCTCTGGCTTTATGCTTTTTCTTAAATTTGGAAAAATATTGGCCATTATTTCTTCAAATATGTTTTCTGTCCCTCCTCTAGTCTGCTTTTCTTTAGGGACTCAAATGACGTATATATTAGGCAACTTGAAGTTGTTTTACAGCCCACTGATTTTTTTTCATTTTTGATAATTTTTATTGCTATGTCTACAAATTCGTCTTTTCATCTGCAGTATCTGATCTGCCATTAATCCCACACATTTTCATCTTCACACATAATTTTTCTATCTAGAAGTTCCATTCCGGTCTTTTTTATTTCTTCCATGTCTTTATTTAACTTTTTAAACATATAGAATACAATTATTGTAATTGTTTTAATGTTTTTATTTGCTAATTTAACATCTGTGTCAATTCTGGGTCAGTTTTGATTGATTATTCTCATTATGGGCCATGTTTTCCTGCTTCTTTGGATGCTTGGTAATCTTTGGATGCTAGACTTTGTGAATTTTACCTCGTTAGGTGTTGGTTATTTTAGTATTCCTATGAACATCCTTGAGTATTGTCCTCTAGTGCAATCAAGTCACTTGAAAACAGTTTGATCCTTTTAGGTCTTACTTTTTTGATCTGTGTGGTGATCTCAGCAGTGTTCAGTCTAGAGCTAATTATCGCCTCTACTGAGATGAAAGGCTTCTGAGTACTGTATCTATCTAATGCCTCATGAATTAGAAATTTTTTCAGTCTGGTTGGTGGGAACAGGCGCCAGCCTTACGTTAGCACAAATCACTGTTCCCTGTAACCTTATTGAAGGATTCTTTCTCCAGACTAAAATACTTTTCTTACACACATGCTAATCAGTATTCTGTCCCTATACTTGAGGGTGTCCCTCTGCTAACATCTTGGTTCCTCTGTCTCTGGAGCCTTCTCCTCCTCAGTAATTTGTCCTGTCAGTTCTAGTCAACTTGGTCTCCCCAAACTCTCAACTCTACTTCCTCAACTCAGGTAGTCCACTGGGATAACTTCTGGGTCCCCTCTTCCCTGTGCTGTTTCCTGGAAACTCTCTCAAAGCAATAAACTGGGGTGATTTATTTTTTCCATCTCTCAGGAATTGCTCTCTCATTGCTTGTCTTGTTTCTTGAAACCATTGTTTTATCCTTTGTTCTGTGGGCTGTTTATCTGTTTGTTTTGGGTTATTTCAGGCAAGAGGATAAATGTAGTTACTAGACTTCATCTTGGCCAGAAGCAAAAGTTGTAACAACAATTATTTATTTTCTACCTCAGGGTCAATTGGGCTTCAGCTGATTTAATCTGGGGTCATTGAGAGCTGTTTGGGCTAAGCTAATTTCTACTGGACTTTATATATATATATATATATATATATATATATATGTACATACAAATACATATGTATGTGCTAAGCTAATTTCTACTGGACTTTATATATATGTACATACAAATACATATGTATGTGCTAGGCTAATTTCTACTGGACTTTACGTATGTATGTGTGTGTGTAATACATACATATATACATGTATGTATGTGTGTTTATATACATGTGTATGTATGTGTGTATATGTATGTAGGCATATATATATGTATGTCTATATACATAAAGAAAGAAGGTTTAATTTAGTTGAAAGTAGAAATCAGCAGGTCAGTAGTAGCCACCATAATCTTTTGGGATATAATGCTACTAATTTCAAAGAAATTATGGGTATAGTGTTGAAATGTATATTTCTAAAAGTAACTATGGAAATTATCATTTAACATCTTTGTTTTTTATTTTAAAATTAGAAGACAATGTATATAAAAATATGCAAGAATCACAGGAAACCCACATATCCAACCACCTAGATGAAGTTGTTGCTGCTGTTAGCATCACTCATAGAAAGAAGTTCCAAAACAAGCTGCTTCAGACAGCACTATTCCAGCCTCCTCGAGAGAAACTCCACCTCTGTGAAGAGAAAGCAAAGTCCTATTCCAACAGTCATGAGGTAAGGAGACTTTTGTTTCTGTATTTCTACTCTGAGAATTGAGCTATATGGTATAATCAAGAGAAGTAGAATGTTTTGGATTACATTCCTAATCTCAGCAGTTTGATACAAGAAAGTATATAAGACAGTGCCTTTGTTATAACATGAATGAATGCAGTACTTCTAGGCTCCAAGCACAGCAGTTCGCATGGCCAACAACAAATATTTATTGAGCTCGTACTGTGTGCCAAGTCTAGGCATTGGGATACAACACAAACAAAGCAGATGCAGCTTCTGCTCTCATAGAGCTTGTAATTCCTTATAATCTCAAATCTTGTTCTCTGCATGCTTCTTTCCCATTCTTTCCCAAAAGTTTTACTCATTCACTAACTCATTCAGTAGGCATTTCTCTATCACCTCTTATATGTTGGGTCCTCTTCATCCAGTCATCATAAATATCTATTGTATGCCTAATATGTGCCAGGTGCAATGTAGGTGCCAGGGGCACAGAAGGAAAAGCCACAGTCTTTGTCTTGGAGGGACTCGGGATTTGGTTGGGAAGATAGACGGGGGACAGATAATGGTAGTCAGGTTGATAAGTTCTGTGAGAGCTCGAGTGACATAGATGCAAAACACGAAGGGGTGGACAGTGAGCCTGGAGGTGGTAGAGGGACAGCAGTTAAGGCACACTTTCTTCAGATGGGAGTTACGTAGACTGCACTGGTAAACAGTGCTTAGGAGTTGGAGAGGTGAGGAAGAGGACCAAAAGTTCTGGACAGAGGTAGCAGATGGACAAGAGCCAATGGCTGAGGGAGTGCAGTCTGTCTGGGGAACTATAAGGAGCTGTCTGGGACTAATGTGTTAGTGACACAGGGCAAGAAATGAAGCTGGATTATGGGCAGGAACTGAGGCCCAGAGGGCACTCAAGGCCTAGTGAAAGAGTTTTGATTTTCTCCTAAAGATGATGGAGGATTACCATGAGGTTATAAGCAGAAGCATGCCATGAGCAGGTCTGATTTTAAGAACAGTCACTCCCATAGCTGTGAAGGGTATGGACAAAAAAAGAGTAAAACTGGAAAAGGAGCATCAGTTAGGAGGATATTTGCAGTAATCCTGGCAAGTAATTATGAGGACCTGAACTACATGTGGCAGAGACAATAGAAATGCTGAGCTCTTTTGAAAGGAATTTAGAAATGCAAATCAGTGGGACAGGAGTGGATGACTGAGGGGACATAGGGAATGGAGATGTGAGAGTGAGAAAGATGGGATGTGTAGAATTCCCACCACCCAAGGTCTGAGTCTGCTTGGGTGATTGGAGACTTGTCCATGACCTTCATCAGTATAACAAATACAGGAGAAAGATCAGGATTATAGAGAAAGAGCATAAATTTGGTTTTGAGGTTGTGCTTGTTCATTATGCAACAGATACTCACTCAGAACCTACTATTTGTAGGCTCTAGGATGGCAGCCTTTCTCAAACAGACTTCTGCAAAAGAATTAAGCCCTCATGCCCGAAGGCATTTAACAAATGTAAAGAATTAACTTCTTTTCTGTGTAACTAGAATGGTATTAAACATTTCATTGTTCTGTGGTTCTGGTGAAGAATCCAGCATACAATGGTGAACAGGACAGACAAGGTGCATACCCTGATGGACCTGAGAGGCAATCAACATTGTAAATGAACCAGATTATTATAGACTGTGATAAGTGCTAAGGAGGACATAGAGTGGCTCCGTCTTGGGTAGGGTGATCAGGGAGGGCCTCCAGGAAGACGTGACAGATAAGCTGAGACCTGAGGAAGAGAAGAGCCAGTGTGGAGGAGCTGAGGGAAAAGAGTTCTAGGGAGAGGAAACAGCACACATAAATCTACAAGGTAGGCACAAGCAGGACATGTTTGAAGCAAGGAGAAGAAGCTGCAAGCTGACATTAAATATAGTGAGAGAGGCTGTCAGTTCACTTAGGGCCTTGCAGGTTTCAAGCTAAGTGCCCTGGAATGCCTTAAAAATATTTTCAGCATGGTATTAACATGACGTAATTTACTTTTTAAAATATCAGTTTTTTAGTAATTTTGTATTTTAAAATAATTTCTGACTTACAGAAAAGGCACAAGATTCACTCATTTTTAACATTTGCTTTATTGCTTTGTTCTCTGACTCTCACTGTTTTTCTGAACTGAGAGTAAGTTATAGATATTATGGCCCTTTACCCCCAAATTCTTCAGTGTTTATTCCCTAAGAATAAAGCTATTCCCTTACATGGCCACAGTACAGTGATCGTAATTAGGAAATTAATGTCAGTATAATACTATTATCTAATCTGTAAACCTTGTTTGTATTTCTTCTTAATAATGTCCTTTACAGAAAACAATCAGACCCATGGTTCAGTCTGTGAATTCATGTTAAATAGAGTTGTCATGTCTCTTTAGTCTCCTTTAATCTGAAACAATTGCTTAACCTACTTTGTTTTTCATGATCTTGATATCTTGGAAATATATACTCTAATTGTTTTGTAGAATATCTCTCTATTTGAGTTCGTCTTATGCTTCCTCATGATTCTATTCAGATTGTGCATTTGGAGCAGGACTACCACAGGTGTGACATGGGGCGCTCCTTAGTGCGTCCTGTCAGGAGGTGCAGAATGTCTGTTTGTCTTGGTACAGTGATGCCAACCTTGAACACTTGGTTAAGGTGCTGTCTGGCAGGTTTCTTTACTGCAGAATTGCCATTTTTCCCTTTGTAATTAATAAGTATTTTGTGGGTAGATTCACTGAGACTATGTATATATTTAAAACTTCACTCTGCCACCTGAATCAGTTATTACTATGATGTTTGTCACATAGCCAGTCTCTGACTTCCACGTTCTTTCAACATTTGTTTGTTGGCATTCTATTATAAGGAAGAGCTTTTCTTTCTTCACAGCTTATTTATCATTCATTTATTCCTATCAGTATGGGTTCAGGAAATTGTATTTTTCAAATACACTACAACCTGTTATTTTCATGGAAGCTCAGATTGTTCCATATCTGCCAGTGAGAGACCCTTCCAGCTGGCTCCTGAGTCCTCAGTCCATCCCCTTATGGTTTAACCACTTCCTGGCGCTACCACTTGCTGGTAGATCATCTCAACTTTCCAGCCTTAGATTCCTTCATCTTTAAATTGAGGGGACCAGGTGAGATGATTTCCAAGGTTCCTCCCAGTTTTGAAATTGCCTTCCTACTTCGTGCTTGTCTTCTGTCTGCCCCTTACTGATGCCTATTGCTAAAGTCACTGGAACTGGTAGAATAAAGGTTGGAAAACCAATAGGGATATTTGGACCATGCCTTGTAACAAATAAGGAAGTGAAGGAAGGACAAGCTGTTTCTTGTATACCTCTATCCCTACTCAGGTCCTGAGAACCAAGGGTATTATCAGGGAAGCCCAACTCAGCCTGCACAGTCCCCTTCGCTGGAAATCTGTAGTTGGGACAGATTCACTATCAAAACAGATCTACCTCTCTTTTTGTCTGTCTGGATTCCATGATGTTGTCATCATTTCCTTCTCTTTCATACACTGTAGTTGTTGTTCTCTTTCTCTCTCTCCAAAGTAGTCATTCCCTAAACTTCCTGTGTCTAGAGGCAATAAAAAGGTGATTCCCAAAAGAAGTACAGCCAGCCAGTTAACACATGAAGATGCTCAGCCTCATCAATTTGGGAGAAAAATGTGGACTAAATCAAGGAGAAATGGGCTAACTGACAAACTGACAAACTAAAAACCAAACAAAAACTCCACAATTTGTACTCAGTTCAACGTAAGGGGCATTTCTGCTCACATATGCTGCGCTGAAAGTATGAACTGGTGCAACCTCTTGGAGAGGCACTTCAGCAATAGCTACTCACAGCCTCAGAGTTTTGCATATCCTTTACACAGCAATCCCATTTGTGGGAATTTGTTTTGTGGAAATGTTTATGGATATGTGCAAAGCTATCCATACAGGATATTCAGTGAGTAAGAAATTTACAAACACCTAAATGCCCAATAAACAGTGGATTGAGTAATGCAGTTATGATATAGTCATATAATAAAATACTGTGCAGCCATTCAAACTTATATCATAGAAGATGACATGAGAAGTTATTCGTAAATTGTTAAAACAGCAGCCGTAAACCTGCATGTAGTTTATGAACCTATTTTTGAAAAAGAAAAAATATATAAAGATAGATTCACAAAAATAAAGAATAAAGGGATATTTAGCTACCTAGATATCTCTAGGGGGTAAACTTACAGGTGATTTTTAGTTTTTATCTTTTTGCTTATCTGTATTTTGACAATGAGCATACATTATTTTTGTAGTAAGAAACATGTTACTGTAGAAAAAAATACGACAGTCCACCTTCTTTCAGCACTTTATGGTGAGCATGTATTCCTTAGCTTCCTCCTGCTAGGTCACAAAAGTGACTCTCCTTTGGCCAACTGTCTGGCTGTGTATTTTTGTCAAGAAAAATGTTGTTTTAGGGTGAAGGTATTTCCAATGCATGTAGGAATTGTGTGGAAATGCAAGCCCTTTGAGCTTTGACATTGATGGGGGTGCATCCTAGGTGTATCCTGGATCTTCTCCACAACTCTGTCCTTGTTCTTACCTTTCTTCCTCTGCTTTGACCCCTTCAGCTTTCTTTCTTCAGCCATCTCTCTTGCTGTTCTGACTCTCTGTTGCAATAACTTAGTGGCTTAAAACCAAAACAGCCATTCATTTTTCTTATGAGCCTGCAGTTTTTGCAGAGCTCAGTGGGGTTTGCTCAGCTTTGCTCCGCACAGCATCAGCTGGTCTTGAAGGGTCTGGAGAATCTGCCGCCAAAATGGTTCACTCAAACTATCAGGCCTTTCTATGTGGGTTTTCTCTCCATGGGGCCATGTTGGCTTCCTCACAGCACTGTGGTTGGGTTCAGTATTAGTTTGTGGTGCTGTCCTAACAAAATTCCACAGATGCTGTGGCTTAAAGTACAGAGTTTATTTCCTCACAGTTCTGGAGGCTGGAAGTCCAAGACCAAGGTGTGAGCAGGGCTTGATTTCATTCTAAAGCCCTCTCTCCTTAGTTTGTAGATGACTGCCCTCTTGCTGTGTTCTCACATGGTCATTTCTCCATATGCATGCCCATCCCTGGTGTCTTTTCCTCTTCATATATAAGGATACCAGCTGTATTGGACTAGGGTCCACCCTAACACCTCCTTCGAACTTAAATCACCTCTTTAAAGACCTCATCTTCAAAAACAGTTACATTATAAGGTGCTGGGGATTGGGACTTAAATATATGAATTCAGGGAGGTTGGGGAGGAGACACAGTTCAGCCCATAACAGGTTTGAAGAGTGAGTACCCAAGAAGAGACAGAAAGTGAAGCCACCAGTTCCTTTAGACTGTGGCCTGAAAACTGGCACTGTATCATTTCCTCCACGTTCTATTGGCCAAACAGTCATAAAGCCCAGATTCAAAGGGAATGGGACATAGACCCCCATCTCTGAATGGAAGGAGTATCAAATAATTTTGGAGCTGAGGTTTTGTTTGTTTGTTTGTTTTGAGACGGAGTCTCGCTGTGTCGCCCAGGCTGGAATGCAGTGGCACGATCTCGGCTCACTGCAAGCTCCGCCTCCCGGGTTCACACCATTCTCCTGCCTCAGCCTCCCGAGTAGCTGGGACTACAGGTGGCCGCCACCATGCCTGGCTAATTTTTTGTATTTTTAGTAGAGACGGGGTTTCACCGTGTTAGCCAGGATGGTCTCGATCTCTTGACCTTGTGATTCACCCGTCTCCGCCTCCCAAAGTGCTGGGATTACAGGTTTGAGCCACCGCACCCAGCCTGGAACTGTGTTTTAAAACTGCCAGCTCTGCTTTGAGGATATGGCTGCTCTGAGATCACCTGGAGCTGGGAATCCAGTTTTCTCTTCTTTTTGTCCTATCCCTGAATGAAAATGTGCTTCTTGCTGCTTTAATCAAGTCTGTAAGTCCTGCTGATCTCATTTGCTATGCTAGTGCAGATGGCTAAGGAAAGTTTTGAATTGAGAGCTAAACTATAGTATTTGACAGCCTGGGCAACATGGCAAAATCCCATCTCTACCAAAAATACAAAAAACTAGCCAGGTGTGGTGGTGCACACCTGTGGTCCCAGCTGCTCAGGAGGCTGAGGTGGGAGGATTGCTCGAGCCCCCTGGAGGTCGAGGCTACAGTGAGCCGATATCGTGCCATTGTACTCCAGCCTGGGTGACTCCAGGTGAGTGAGACCCTGTCTCATACACACACACACACATACACACACACACACACACACACACACACAAAGTATACTATTTGAAAACACTACCATTTGCCCCTGTTGTGCCTGCATATGTAGTAGCTGTTCGTTGGTGGGCAGCTGGGAAACCTAGAGAATGACTAGATGTCTGCTCTACTTTTTCTATTTTTTAAATTCTATTTCTTTTTTTCACCCTTAAATGTACTATAAATTGTACTTCTTATGTTTATTGTCTATTTCATCTTACCAGATGTACACTCTACCACCCCAAATAGATCTTTGTCTGTTTTGTTCTCTGATACATCTCAAGTGCTTAGAACAATGTTTTACACATAGCAGTCACTCAGTATTTATCAAAGGGATATAAAAGCGCATTGATTTTGTGTTTTGTGACTCTTAAGTTTTAAGTTGTATAGCTGGTAAGCCTGTTTTCTCTTCCTAACAGTACAAACAGGCCGTCCACGAGCTTGTGCGTTGTGTAGCACTGGCAAGAATTTGCTATGGAGACTCACATTGGAAACTAGCAGAGGCACATGTTAATCTGGCTCAAGGCTACCTCCAGCTGAAAGGTAAGCTCGCCTTAGACTGAGGGGGATCAGTTGGTCGATTTCTGCTGTTCTCCCCAAAATTTGATTCACACTTAATTAGAAGGATCAGGTTTTTCAATATTCTCCTTTCTAAATACCAAGAAGCCATTTCTTTTTAGAAAGAGTTGATAAGGTATATAACCTGTAAACATTCAAAGGGGAAAAATGGAAAAAATATTTTAACTTTTCTGATTTTTTTGTTTTTGTTTTTGTTTTTATGATTTCAAAAGTAAGGTTCTTAGGAGAAAATTAATCTGTTGGGCCAGAAGACTTTCTAGGAAAAAACCCAAGGTATGGAATAGGGGCCCAGAATGGGATCCATTCACACTTTTATTGGAGAATCTCTTGACTGTAAATAACCAAAAAATTTAAAAAGACTAACCCAAATTGGCATAAACAAAAGTTTTTGGCTCATACAACTTAAAAATTCAAGGGAAAAAATTTTTAGACTTAGCCATATCCAGTGTTCAAACAATGTGACCAGGATTCAATTTGTCTCTCTCCCACTGCTTGGCTCTGTTTTTCTTGGTATTTGCTCCATTCTTCGCCAGGTTTTGCCCACATGGTGGCAACAAGACTGCCTGCAACTTTAGACTTCCCTTATAAGCATTCCCAGGAGGAAAAGAATGTCCCTCCACCAAAATCCCGGGATTTGGGAAGGGTTCTAATTGGAACAACTTGGGTTGTATACCAAAGGCAAGGAATAGTCTGATTGGCTAAACCTTCCTTTTGGCTTCACTGGATCCTGAAGGAGAAGCAGGCCTTCGCCACATCACATGGATTGGATGTGCAGGAGCCAGGCATCTCAAAAGGGAAACAGAGGGGAGAATGGGTGCAGGGAAGGCAAAAACAATAGACACCCAGGATATGATGATGGCTTCTACTTACTGACTGTGCAGCCTAAGACAAGATGGACAAGAGCATCTCTGTGCTCAGCTTCTTCAGCTGAAAAGTGATGATGATGGTAATGGTGATGCTAACTTTCCAGGGTTGGCCCAGTGAATAAAGAAAATAATAGAAGTGGAAAACACTAAATGCCAAGCATATTCTATACCAAGCGTATTCATTATTGCCACCCAATAAATTTGGCCAAATCTGATTATAGACTGGTCCTACCTATTAGATCAAAGGCTCTTAGGGACCTTGGAGATTATCTAATTTAAACTCTGCCCTCCCATCCCATTTTGTAGATTCAGGGGAAACAATGAGTCTGAGTTAGAACAGCTTTCCCCATACCACACTGTTAATAAGTAGCTGATCTGAGACTCAGACATAGGTTTTCAATGCCAGTTTGTCCTGCCATCTGGGGTTTCAGATGATGCTTTTCTTATACAGCCTGCTGCCTCTCTGCGTGACAGTCCTTCTTTCTCAATTTAAAGTAAAAGTAGTACCTACCATTTATTAAAGTCTCATTTGGTGCCAGGCATCATGTTGTTTTCCATGCATAACCTTATTCAGTCCTCACCACAGTCCTCAAAGGTGGGTATTTTTAATATCCCTGTTTACAGCTGAGAAAGCTGAGGCCAACGTTTTATAATAAGTGGTGGAGCAGAGGATCCATCCTGGGCAGTCTGACTTCAGAGCCAATGTTCTTGAACTTCACCCTATGCTGCCTCCAGTAAATTGAGTTCAGGTTCCTTCAGGGACTCGACACAGTTGAAAATACAGTCCAACATGCTTTGTGTAACATCACAAGCACAGGTGGCACTAATACATGTCTGTGCTTTTTAAAAATATGTAATAAGACAATCTTGTGTAAGAATTCCCACATGAAATGCATACCCTTGATTTTCTCCATTAGAAAATATATTCTTCCTGTTTTATAGACATAGGAACAGAATTATCTTCATATTTTGACAGGTTTTTTTAGAGATCTAAGATACAATTTTGTGTAACTAAGAACATAAGATGGGGGCTGTGTGTATGTGAGTGGAAGTGGATGTCAGTGTAGGGGAAGAGGATGGGAATACAGGGACGTGCAAAGCCCTGAATCCTTGCTAGCGATCTCAGTCCTCCCTTCCTGCAGATTAACAAGCCCGTGGAGGAACACTGGAACACACTGGGGAATTCGTTCTTAGTAGTGATTTTTTTTTGCTGCATTTTGTTTCATATTAGTCTCTTACCACATAGGAAGATGAAATTGTCACACATTAATCTGTTACCTCACTGGAATTGTGTTTGTAAGTTTTTGTAGATATCAGATATGTATTATGTTAAAAAAAATAACTCTCTGACGTTATGATTATAGGTGGGTGAGCTGAAGATTCAGAATTTTTAGTATTTCATTAAGATTGCAGTTACACAGCCAGGATTAAAATTCATGAATATTTTATTTCCTGCTCAGAATGCTATAGTTCTTGTATTCAGTTTGTTTCTTATAATTATATGTAACATATTTTACTTCTGCTATTGGTGAGGTTTCAAAGCTGTTCAATTCCAGCTCATTTGGTTTATTTCTAAAAAGGCCATTTGGGGGAAAATTTATCTTGGGTACTTGGTATAAAACACTTCTTTGGTTGTTACAGTCATGGCAGTGTTTCATGCTGCCCAGATACGTCTCCATGTGTCATTTGACAATATGTGAAGGAGACCTTGTTACATTCCCAGACCATAGGGAACTGTATTCCTGTCCAGTTGAGATGATAGAGAAACTGAGACCTCTTTTTCTTTGTCCACAGGACTGTCACTGCAAGCGAAACAGCATGCAGAAAAAGCCAGACAAATCCTCGCCAACTCCATTGTGCCTCCCTATAGTGAGAATACAGATGTTTTCAAGTTTTCCATTGAGCTTTTCCATACCATGGGCAGAGCTTTACTCTCCCTTCAAAAGTATCCTTTTGCCTCTAACTTTTACAAATAGAAATACTATTCATGTAATACTTACCTGCCAAGTAAAAAGCTGATGCTGTTGGATGACTTGGGAAGTGTGATTGGAAGTATGGGAGCCAAGGAAGTTCAGGACATGGGGTGTAGAATCTAGAACCAAGTGGAAAATTTCCTGAACTCAATTCAGATTTAAGGAAGCTGCAGAGAATTTGACAAAAGCAGAGAGACTTTCAAAGGAGCTGCTACAATGTGGAAGGATTATAAAGGAAGAATGGATAGAAATTGAAGCACGGATCAGATTATCATTTGCACAGTAAGTTTCAAGTTTAGGATTTTGCATACATGATGGCGGGAGGCTCTTTGCCTGTAGAATCTGTCTCAGGTAGGAGGAGCATCTCCATGAGGCTGCGGCCATGGCTTCTCCGGAGGTCACTGTGTAAAAGTAAAAGAGGAACACAGTCATGTCAGAGCAGCCCCAACCAGGGCATCCATCAGTGACACTTTTCACTCTCTATGGAGTGCCCTGGGTCCCAGAGTTCTGATCATTATTCTCTTGACTTTCGTTTTACCTGCTCTCCCTCCTCACCCCCAGCCCCTACACTCTTCTCTTCCTCCCTCCCTTCCTTTTTTCCCTGCCCTGCTCCAGTCTAAAATGCTTCAACAGGTTGAGTTTATGATGAAAGCCTCAAAGGAGAAAGATCTTAAACATATCTGAATCCATGATCATGAAAGGATTGTTCTTTGTTCCTCACCTTACTCCATACTCACCAAATAAACTCAGCTGGAAGAGACATGAAGAGAAGGTTGTGCATAGTTAGTACTTTTATCTTTCTCCAAAGAGCAACCTAAGCCAATTCCTCAGAGTATTGGGGTGACAGAGTTTGCCCACACTCTTTGGAAAGATGGACTTGTGCAGAGGAAAAGGTGGAGAAAGGTCTGTGTTGGAAGAGGCAGAGTATCCCAGTTGACCTACATGGCTGCCCTTAGCCAAAGCCTTAAGAATTCAGTTTACCTTCCTAACTAGATTGTATGTGTAGGTTGATTGCCAAGACAACTCAGAGAACCCACGGAATCATTTTAAGAAAGGTGCTAGGAAAGGGCCCCAGGAGAACACACCTAATGCTTCCATGTGAATGGAAAGTGGGAAGAACCAACTTTGACTCATGCAGTTAAAGATCTTCTTTTGTGATCACAATTCCCTTTGTTCTTTTTTCTTGGGTGGTTTTTGAACTGCAAGTGCAGAGCTCACTCATCTGTGCAAATCCTCTGGTATGGATTTTTAAATTAATTCTTCCCTTCATCTCCGATCTTTTCTCTCATTCTCCTACACACACATCATAGATAAATACTTTAATGATGGCTTACGTTTTTGAGTATGTATCTCTGAATAACAAACAATATTGTTTTATATATTTATATGTTTAAAATTTGTATAAATTTGGCCGGGCGCAGTGGCTCATGCCTGTAATCCCAGCACTTTGGGAGGCTGAGGCAGGTGGATCATGAGGTCAGGAGTTCAAGACCAGCCTGACAAACATGGTGAAACCCCATCTCTACTTAAAAATACAAAAATTAGCCAGGCGTGGTGGCGCATGCCTATAATCCCAGCTACTCAGGAGGCTGAAGCAGGAGAAATCGCTTGAACCCAGGAGGCAGAGGTTGCAGTGAGTAGAGACCACACCACTGCGCTCCAGCCTGGGCGACAGAGTGAGACTCTGTCTCAAAAAAAAAAAGAAGAGAAAAAAAGAAAATTTGTATAAATTTGTAGCATATATATCATTCTGCTTCTTATTTTTTCCACTCAGCACGTTTTGGTTCTTGCCTGGATTTTAGTTCATTGCTTCTGGTTCCTGTATAATGCTCTATAGAATGCATTTGTTGTATTTTGTTTGTCCATCCTCCTAACAATAGACATTCAGCTTGTCCCCAACTCTCTGCTGCCGTAGCAGTGCTGCCATGACCATCCTTACACAGCTTCACTTACGTGGCTAAGTGACACTTTTTCTGAGGTTTATATCCCAAGGGTGGTATTGCTTTTCTGAGGTTTATATTCCAGGGGTGGTACTGAGTACAAACAGACTTTAAGTTCACCAGCCAACCACGACACCCATCTGCATTTGCATTCCCACTTGCAGGGCGGGTGTGTTCCTAACACACCACTGGCAATATTTGACTTTGTTAATCTTTGCCAGCCTGGTGCATATAACGTGCTATCTAATTATTAAAGTTCTATTTACATTTCTCCTATTAGTGAGTTTGAATACTTTTCATATACGTCTTAGCCACTTGAGATTCACCTTGTATGAATAGCCTGTTAGTATTCCTTCTTATTTTTCTTTTAGAGTTTCCTGTACCTTTCCTATTGATAATCAGGGTTTTCTTGTATATTATAAATATTAATGATATAAATATTTTCTTACATCTATTGCCTGCTTATTAATTTTGTCTATGGTGTTCTTCGTGGCTTAGAAATTATTAATTTTGCTTCACTCAAATCCATTCATTTTCACCTTATGATTTATGCTTTGGGAGTCTGGTCAGAAAGTCTTTTTCAGCTAAATATCAAAAATATTCTCTAACATTTCCCTCCAAGACCTACTTTAACTCTACTCCATATATTTTATCATGAAGCATTATCACTGTCATAACTTCTTAGTATTTCGTAACTCAGTTTATAAATTACTCTTTAGTCCAAGGATTGTTCAAATGATGTGTGTTTTGGTTTGCAGGTATGAGAGTTTTCAAGATATCTTGGTGTTACTGATTTGTAATTGTATTGCATTGTTATATATATCCTGAAGCTATTTTGTTGGGGTGAGAGGAGAGTTTAGCAGCCTCATATCTTCTTAACCTATCACTTTATTGGTTAGTTGACCTTGTCCTTTTTTGTCACCTACATCTATTCTGTCTGATACTATATCCTAGCTCTCTTTTGGTAAATATTTTCCTACAATACCTTTTAAAAAATATTTATTTGGGTTTAAATTTCCTTTTCTCCTACCAACTTTTTGTTCTTTTCTTTTTCCTTACTTGCTTTCTTTTAGATTAATCAAATATTTCTATCATTCTATTTTATACCCATTAATTTGCAAGTTATACATTTTTTTCTCTTGTTTTTTATTTTCTTTCTTCTTCTTTTCTTTTTTGTATACAGGATCTCACTCTGTTGCCCAGACTGGAGTACAGTGGTGGGATCATGGCTCACAGCAGCTTCAACCTCCCTGGGCTCAAGCAATCCTCGCATCTCAGCCTCCTGAGTAGCTTGGACTACAGGTGTGTGCCACCACACCCAGCTAACTTTTTGTATTTTTTGTAGAGATGAAATTTCGCTATGTTGTCCAGCCTGGTCTTGAACTCCTGGGCTCAAGCAGTCCACCCACCTTGGCCTTCGAAAATGCTGGGATTACAGGCATGAGCCATCATGCCTGGCCTTGTTATCTTCTTTTTATTCTAGTAGTTACTGTGGAGTTTGTCACTTATATCCCTGATTTATTAGAATCTAATTGTAAATTAATCATTTAACCACTTCCTGAACAATGCAAGGACCTTTGAGCATGCCAGCACTCTTTATCCTCTCTGCTTGGTGCTGTGTTGTCCTGTATTTAAATCACATGTATCTTATACTACAGACAATATTTGTAATACGTACAGCTGACAAAGGGCTTATATCTGAAATCTACAAAGAACCCTTATATATCAGTTAAACAAACACATAACTGGATAGAAAGATGGGCAGGTCAGGCACGGTGGCTCACGCCTGTAATCCCAGCACTTTGGGAGGCCGAGGCGGGTGGATCACCCAAGGTCAGAAGTTCAAGACCAGCCTAGCTAACATAGCGAGACCCTGTCTCTACTAAAAATACAAAAATTAGCTGGGCCTGATGGCGGGCACCTGTAATCCCAGCTACTCGGGAGGCTGAGGCAGGAGAATTGCTTGAACCTGCGAGGCGGAGGTTGCGGTGAGCCAAGATCGCGCCATTGCACTCCAGCCTGGGCAACAAGAGAGAAACTCCATCTCAAAAAAAAAAAGGAGAAAAGAAAGATGGGCAGGAAACTTTTCCCAAAAAAAGAACACCCACATAGCAAATAAACCTATCAAAAGGTGTTCCACCTTATCAGTTATCAGAAAATGAAAACTAGAATCATAAGATATGGCTGGGTGTGGTGGCTCACACCTGTAATCCCAGCGCTTTGAGAGGCTGAGGTGGAAGAATAGCTTGAGCCCTGAAGCTCAAGACCAGCCTAGGCAAGATGGGGAGACCCCCATCTCTACAAAAATATTTTTTAATTTATCCAAGTGTGGTAGTGCTCACCTATAGTCCTAGCTACTCAGGAGGCTGAGGTGGGAGGATCTCTTTTTTTTTTTTTTTTTTTCTTGAGATGCAGTCTCGCTCTGTCACCCAGGCTGGAGTGCAGTGGCGTGATCTCGGCTCACTGCAAGCTCTGCCCTCCCGGGTTCACGCCATTCTCCTGCCTCAGCTCCTGAGTAGTGGGGACTACAGGCACCCACCACCACGCCTGGCTAATTTTTTGTATTTTTTAGTAGAGACGGTGTTTCACTGTGTTAGCCAGGATGGTCTCGATCTCTTGACCTTGTGATGTGCCCACCTCGGCCTCCCAAAGCGCTGGGATTACAGGCGTGAGCCACCGCTCCCGGCCGGGAGGATCTTTTGAGCCCAGGAATTTGAGTTTGCAGTGAGCTGTGCAACACCACTGCACTCCAGCCTGGATGACAAAGCAAAACTCTGTCTCTTTAAATAAATAAATAAATAAATAAATAAATAAGATACTCTTACATTCCCACTAGAATGGCTAAAAAAAATTTTAAGACTACTAATAGCAAACATTTGGAAGGATCTGATTCTCTGATATGCTCTCTCATATACCGTTGTTTCAAATATATTTGGTGTAACTACTTTAGAAAACTATTTGGCATTGTCTCCTAAATTTAAACATTTGCATACCCTTTGACCCAGCAGTATCACTACTAAATTATACACCCAATAGAAATGCATGCATGTTTTCACCAAAAGACATAGCCAAGAATATTCAAAGCTACATTATTTGTAATAGCCAAGAGTTGGAAACAGCCTAAATGTTCACCAAAAGTAAAACAGAAAAAATGTGATGTTAATATAAATAAAATGATTAAAACTACTCCTATGCTTAACAGCATGAATGGCTCTCACAATGTGTAGTGAAAGAAGCCAGATGCAAAAGAATCATACTGTACAATTCCATTTATATAACTGGAGGAGGAAGAAGGTTGTTAGTGACTGGGAGGGCTTTACCAGTCCAGAATCCCTTCCTGCCAGAAATTAGGTATTTTGTCTTATAAGATAGGAAATACACAATTCAGAGCTCCAAGATATAATATTTGTTGCATCTGTCGAGACCTGACTAATATATCAGTATTTAATATTGAGCAGTGTTGCTATAAAAAAGAGTAAATGATCCTCTGGCACCTCCTCTGAGTGCTTTCCAAATTAGCAGCACCAAGCCTTGCCAGCAGATGGCGGGCCCTGTACACATCTAGGCTGAATAGCCAACAAGAATTTAAGTTAATATTCCAGACTATTCTACAAAGTTACTTTTGTGTTTAACCAAGTTGTTTCAAACTTTGCTACTTCTTTTCATCCTAATTCTTCACCCTGATATAATCACCACAATGTGCATGTTTAAACTGTATAATTTTCATTCAATTACTTTGCTTCGTTTCCTTATTGAAATGTATTTTGTCCAAATTTATCTGCTTTAGAAATTAACAAGGTGTTTTGGGTTTATGCACTTCTGTAGGTACGCTTGAACCATGAGGGCCTTTTCTTTTGCCAGGTCTTGGAAGTGGAAGGCCAAGATAATTTCTCAGGCAGCGCTCATTGGATTTATGTCCCTTTTTTTTTTTTTTTTTTTTTTTGAGATAGGGTCTCATTCTGTTGCTCTGGCTGGAGTACAGTTTCACAGTGACAGCTCACGGCAGCCTTGACCTCCTGGGCTCAAGTAGTCCTCCCCTCTCAGCCTCTTGACTAGCTGGGACTACAGGCACGTGCCACTGCACCCTGCTAATTTTATTTTTTTGTAGAGACAGGGTCTCACTACTATATTGCCCAGGCTGGGCTCAAGCGATCCTCCTGTCTCGGCCTCCCAAAGTGTTAGAATTACAGGCATGAACCACTGCACTCAGTCCTATGTCCCTCTTAAAAGGATATCTTTTAGTGTATCATCTTCCTCCCCTGCCTGTCCTTTTATGGTGCCCATGGCAACAGCCCAGTGCCTTTCTCCTTGGGCTGACAGATAAGTGCCGCAGGGTGACTCATGCTCCATGCCTCCCATCCCTGACTATGGCCTGAAACTTCTCTCCTTCTTCCTCTCCTCTGTTCCGGTGCTACTTCGTACAGTAATGGTTTGTTAACTTTGGAGAGTGAATCCAAATCATGTATTCCTATGTGCACAGTTATATTTCTTTAAATCTGGTAAAGAAAGTCACTTGCAAAAATGGGCAAATTTATCCCCAGTGTTAAGAATTATTTTCTATCCTGGTTATTGATAGATGCCCAGAGAGAAATAGTTGTCTTTGTATATACAGGCATATGCCATTGCACATGCATGCACACACACACACACACACACATCCCTCTTTAAATTATCTTTCTATGCAGCATGATGATGACCTATTGAGACTATTGCTCCAGAACATGTGATTTTCCCCCAGCTCTCTCTGACTGCTTGACATGTCCTTGAAGTCTCCCACAGCATGTCCAGCGAACAGTTTGCCTGGCAGGACTGTGCTGAACCAACTCAGGAATGAGTAAACACTTTCATTTCCTCAGAGCATCAACAAGACGCCTCCCAAGTATTTCTAAGCAGTGTGCCATGGTGTCATTAACAATGAGGGCTCTGGGCCCAGCATGATGGCTCATGCCTGTAATCCCAGCACTGGGAGGCTGAGATGGGAGGATCGCTTGAGGCCAGGAGTTCAAGACCAGCCTGGTCAACATGGTGAGACCCCATCTCTATTAAAAACAAAAAAAATGTAGTCTTTGGAGTCAGAAGCCCTGGGTTCAAATCAGTGTTTGTTCAGACTTCCCAGCTGTAGAACTTGGGCAGATCTTGTGCTTCCTGGGAGCCTCACTCTCCTCTCCTGTTGAAGTGAGAATAATAAGACCTCCAGGGGTTGCTGTGAAGATTAAAAATATATTACTTTAAAGCATCTAGTTGCATGGGAGACCCTCAGAAGCAAGAAAGCAAGAAAGAAAAGGGCAACTATAATTATCATTATGATCTAATTGAACATTTTCCTTTCTGCTGTTTCATCCCAGAGGTGATTTTAAATCAGGTACTTATATCACATATTAAGGTTTTGTACTTCAAGACTGCCCTTGGTGTGCAATTTTTTTCTGCATTTTTTCCCTGTGCCTTGGGAAGGCTACATTTTGTTTTCTTTGCTCTCATGAATCATCTAAGCTAAAATCAGACAATTGTATATACTTACTTCTTCTTTTTTGTTTTGTTTTGTTTTGTTTTTTGTTTTTTGTCTTTGAGACTCTCTGTCACCCAGGCTGGAGTGCAGTGGCGTGATCTTGACTCACTGCAACCTCCACCTCCCAGGTTCAAGCGATTCTCCTGCCTCAGCCTCCCAAGTAGCTGGGATTACAGATGTGTGCCACCACGCCCAGCTAATTTTTGTATTTTTAGTAGAGACAGTGTTTCACCATGTTGACCAGGCTGGTCTCAAACTCCTGACCTCAAGTGATCCACCTGCTTTGGCCTCCCAAAGTGCTGGGATTACAGGCATGAGCCACTGCACCCAACCTGTATATTCTTATTTCCTTAAGCTTGATTTTGTTTCTTTGTCTTGCTCTCTCTTGATTCATTGAAGTTGTGAGATTTGGAAAGTTATTCTAACACAAGTTTTCCAAAAGGAAAGGGGATGGGGAAGATTTCTCCCTTAACTCGTACTTACTAGGAAGGAGGAGAAGATAATGGAGAAGTGATGTGGCAAGGGGAACAGAATATGTATCTACCTGCCATCACCTCGTTGAGATGATGGGGTTCTACTTAGTTCCATAAGCTGCTCCAGAAGTGCTTCCCAGTGGAATTTTTGATACTTCAATAATAACCTTTGCTCTTAGATCCCATAGTCCTCCCAAAATTGGTCCAGTCAGAAATTTCTACATCTAACTTTTGCTTTCTGGACTCAGCATTTAAAAAAATTTTTAGTTCTTACCATCACCTGAGGTTCCTTGATGTCTAAGTTGCATTTTCTCTGCTTCTCTCTTTCGGACATAAAGGCTCTTACAAATGCTCACATGTTCCAAGTCCTGCTTCTCCCTTGCCTGCTCCCTGGGAACGTCCTGCTCCTCTCCAGCAGACATGTTTCTCCTGTCAGCTGCTCCTGTGGGACACTATGTGCCTAGAATACTTTTTGCTTACTTAACGAAGAAGGAAATTGCTTTTTTTCTCTGGGACTCTTCCTAATCCTATATTTCTGTGATTGAAGATATGCTCTTAACTTACACAAGTCTCATTTTTGTTTTTATTATTACTATTTTCAATGTGGGGAAGCCAAAGAAAAACCACATGGCACAGGTTACTCTCATATACTTTATCTGCTTTCTATTTCTTGAATCTCCTAAAGCTTTAATGTTTTAGAGCACTGCATTTCTGTCTTTCCTTTTCTGACATTATACCCTTATAATGTACATTTTCCTAAATATATGAGAATAATGATTTAAATAATAGAATCATGTTTTAAAATGACATGTTATTAGTATTAATATGTAACATAAATATATAATCATATATCTCTAAATAAATAACACAATATATAATAATATATATCAAATAATAGGCAGGGCACAGTGACTTACACCTGTAATCGCAGAACTTTGGGAGGCCAAAGCAGGCGGACCATTTGAGCCCAGGAGTTCGAGGCAGCTTGGGCAACATGGCAAAACCCTGTCTCAAATTAATACAACTAATACATAATTACAAATACAAAAAATTAGCCAGGCATGGTAGCACACACCTGTAGTCCCAGCTATTCCAGAGGCTGAGGTAGGAGGACTGCTTGAGACCGGGAGGCAGAGGTTGCAGTGAGCAAAGATCATGCCACTGGACTCCAACCTGGGTGACAGAGTGAGACCCCTTCTCAAAAATATAATAATAATGATTTTTTTAAAACCACACTAGCTACCAATTATTGACCACCTTCTGTGTCAGGCTTTTGCTAAGTGCTTTACAGATGTCATCTCCTTTCATTCTTAGTCCTCTCTGTGTAGTGGATACTGTTAGTATTCCCATGTTCAAATGTAGCATCTAAAGCTGAGAGAAGTGAGGTCGCTTCCAGGGTCACACAGGCAGGAAGCGATAAAGCTGGAAAGTGGCCCAGAAGAGCCCTGCTTATTCAACGCTAGTGTCCAAGCTCCTGACCATGGCACACATTACATTCACTGATGTAGACTGGAAACCCCACGATGCATTCAGCAGAGCAAAGCCTTTACCTGTATGTATCAGGTGATAAAAAGATACCCAGATGTAATTCTTTTCTCATGTTGGCTATGGAAAATCCCATTTGTTATCTTTTGGGACTGGTTTCTCATCAGATTCTGATCAGTGATATTCACACAAAGCCTTTCCTTTATACTGGTGCTCAATATTCTTGCCAAATTCCAGAGTTTTTAAAAGGAAACTCTGTTGCCTTAGTAATACCAGAAATTGCATTTGTTTATTGCTTGTTAAAACGAGTCTCCATCCCTATGAGATCTGAAACTTGTCTGCAATGAGATAGTGTCTCCTCTTGTGCTCTGTAGAATTACTGTGTATAAACTTCCATTCAATAAGATATGCCATGGCTTAAGTTGTGCACCTGCCAAATTAACATACTGCCACATTCTGTTATTCAAAATTTTCGGTCTTTTCATCTGTCTAGTGTATTTCTTAAGCTACCAAGTACATTGTGGATACACTAGATAATAAAACCTCAAATCATCCCTGGCAGGTAGCCAGAAGTGGAAAGGAGAAAATATTGCTCTCAAACATTACATATGAGAAAATGGAAACACACAAGATTACCCGAAATTGACTGATGCTTTAAGTAAGTTGTAGATGGATGTAAGACTATAATTTAGTTATTTCTTGATGTAGTACTCTCAATTCCTTTTTTATTAAATATATTATAAAACTAAAGTAATTTTATTTTCTATTTTGCCTTTTCTTTTATGTGAATAGTATACTCACAATGAGCTTCAGAAGGCTCATTGTGGGTTGCATTAGCTTGATAGCCTCCATTTCTGGCTGTGTTAGTGCCAGGACCATGAAATAGCCTGCAACAGCAACCTGAGGAGGTGAGGGGTAGGATGTGCTTCATTCTTTGTGCAATTGCATGTTGTATTCATCTTTTTAATAAAATATTTTAGACACATATATATGTAGTATTGTTATGTAAATTCTGTAGTGTAAAGAATAGTATACACACTACTAAGCTTACAAAATCTATTTCTGATAAATAGAAGCTTGTTATGCATTCTTCCCAATACCATTTTATTCCCATACATTATAGGCAATTATTATGCTGAAATTTAGTGTTTTTCATTCCTCTGAATGTTTTTGTACCTTTACTGTGTATATGTATAGCATATATATATGTGTGTATATATGTATATAATTTGTCATATTTTAAAACTTTATATATATGTTTCCTTCTGTAACTTCCTTTTTTCCCATTACATCTGTATTTTTGAGATATATCTCTACCAATTGATATAATCCAGCTCTAGTCTTTTCATTTTAGACCTCCATATGGTGTGTAATTGTCTGACTTTCCTCTAATTTAATTGTCTATTTTGATGAGGGTTAACATGTGAATTGTTTCCAATTTTTTACTACTATAAACACTACTTTCATGATCATTCTTATATAAGTCTCTTTGGGCACATATGCAGGATTATCTCTGAGGTATATTCCCAGGAGTGGAATTGTCTACTTGACAAGCATCTGCATCTTCAATTTTACTGGATTTACCAAACGCTTTCTAACAATTTATGCTCCCACCAGCATGGTGTGTAAATTCTTGTTATTCAGCGTCCTCAGGCTTCTTATAGTTCTCAATTATATGGATGCAAAATTATATCTTATGGTTTATTTATCTATTTATTTAATTTGAGACAGATTCTCCCTCTGTCACCAAGGGTGGAGTGCAGTGGCATGATCTCAGCTCACTGCATCCTCCACCTCCCGGGTTCAAGCGATTCTCATGCTTCACCCTCCTGAGTAGTTGGGATTACAGGCACATGCCACCAGGCCCAGCTAATTTTTGTATTTTTAGTAGAGATGGGGTTTCACCGTGGCCAGGCTGGTCTTGAACTCCTGACCTCAAGTGATCCACCTGCCTCGGCCTCCCCAAAGTGCTGGGATTACAGGCGTGAGCTACCGCACCCGGCCCTTATGGTTTCTTTAATTGAATTTTTCTGATAGGGAAGTTAAATATCTTTTTATATGTTTGCTAGACGTTTGGAATTCTTGTTCTGTGAATTATCTATTCACATGTTTTGCTTATTTGCTATTGAGCTATTTGCATTTTTCTTAAAAATTGGTAGATAGTCTTCATATTTCTGGAAACAAGTTATTTGCTGTTTACATATATTATATGTACTTCAGATGTGTAGTTTGCCTTGATTTTTGATGCACAAGAGTTTTTATTTTTAATATGATCAATTTTACCTATCTTTTCTGTTCTTATTTGTGTATATATTAGAAATCCTTCCCTACTCAAAGACACAGGGTTACTTTTCCATATGTTTTCTCTCAAACATATCAAAGTTTTTATTTTTAAATTTAGGACTCCTAAACAGCCATTGGGGCAATGAAGAAATTAAGAAGGACATTAAAAATTTTCTTGAAACAAATGAAAATGGAAACATAACATACCAAAACATATATAATACAGCAAAAGCAGTACTAAGAGGGAAGTTTATAGCAATAAACGCTTACCTCCAAAAAGTAGAAAACCTTCAAATAAACAGCCTAACAGTGTGTCATAAGGAACTAGAAAATCAAGAGCAAACTAAACCTCAAATTCGGATAAAAAAATAATAAAAATCCAAGCACAAATAAATAAAATTGAGACTAAAAAAATTCAAAAGATGAATATAACAAAAAGTTTGTTTTTTGAAAAGATAAACGAAATCAACAAACCTTTACTAGACTAAGAAAAACAGAGAGAAGACCCAAATAAGTAAAATCAGAGACAAAAAAGGAGACAATACAACTGCTACCACAGAAATTCAAAGGAACATTAGAGACTATTATGAGCAACTATATGTAATATGTAATAAACTGGAAAATCTAGAATAAATGGATAAGTTCCTAGACACATAAAACCTGTTACAGTTGAACCATGAAGAAATCAGAAACCTGAATAAACCAATAAGTAACAAGATAGAAGCAATGATAGAATGTCTTCCATCAAAGAAAAGCCCAAGATCTGATGGCTTCAGTACTAAATTCTACCACACATTTTAAGAAGAACTAATATCAATCCTACATAAACTGTTTCAGAAAATTGAGGAGGAAGCAGTACATCCAAACTCATTCTATGAGGTCCGCGTTGTCTCAATACCAAAACCAGACAAAGACACATCAAAAAAGAAAACTATGGGCCAATATCTCTGATGAATATGGATAAAAAATCCTCAAACCAAATTCAACTACACATTAAAAAGATCATTCATCTTGATCAAGTGGAATTCATCCCAGGGATGCAAGCATGGTTCAACATACACAAATCCATAAATATGATACCTCACATCAACAAAATGAAAGACAAAAACCATGTGATCATTTCAATAAATGCTGAAAAGGCATTTGATACAATTCAACATCCCTTCATGATAAAAACTTAACAAGGACTTAAAGGAACTTACTTAACTTACTAAAGGAACATACCACAGTGCAATAAAAGCCATATATGACAAACCCACAACTAGTATCATACAGAACAGTGAAAAACTGAAAGCCTTTCCTCTAAGATCTGGGACAAGACAGGGTTGCCTACTTTTACCATCTTTATTCAACATAGTACAGAAAGCTTTAGCCCAAGAAGTTAGGCAAGAAAAAATAAATAAATGACATCTAAATTAGAAAGGAAGAATTCAAATTATCCTTGTTTGTAGATGATATGATCTTATATTCAGAAAAACCTATAGATTCTACCAAAAAGCTATGAGAACTGATCAACAAATTCAGTAAAGTTGCAGGATACAAAATCAACATACAAATATCAGTAGCATTTCTGTATGCCAACAGCTAACAATCTGGAAAAAAAAAAAAAAAACAAGAAAGTAATCCCATTTACAATAGCTACAAAAAAAAAATACCTAGCAACAAGTAAGATAAAATAGTTAAGAATAAACTTAACCAAAGAAGTGAAAGATCTCTACAATGAAAACTATAAAACATTGATGACAGAAAATGAAGAGGACATGCAAAAAGATTTCATGTTCATGGATTGGAAGTGCCAGTATTGTTGAAATGTGCGTACGACCCAAAGCAACCTACAGATTTAATGCATTCCCAAAATGCCAATTACATTCTTCATTGAAATAGAAACAAAAAATCCTAAAGTTTATGTGGAACCACGAAAGTCCCAAAAGACTCAAAGAAATCCTGACCAAAAAGACCAAAGCTGGAGGCATCACATTACCTGACTTCATACTATACTACAGATCTATAGTCACCAAAACAGCATGATACTGGCATAAAAATAGACACATAGACCAATGGAACAGAATAGAAACCCCAGAAATAAATCCATGCATTTATAGTCAACTCATTTTTTACAAAGGTGCCAAGAACATACACTGGGAGAAAGATAGTGTCTTCAACAAGTGGTGCTGGGAAAACTGGATATCCATATTCATAAGAATGAAACTAGACCCCTAGTTCTCGCTATATGCAAAAATCGAATTAAAATTCATTAAAGACTTAAATCTGGCCAGGCAGTGGGGCGCATGCCTGTAGTCCCAGCACTTTGGGAGGCCAAGGCAGGAAGATTGCTTGAGCACAGGCCTTCAAGACCAGTCTGGGCAACATGGTGAAACTCTATCTTTACAAACAAACAAAATTAGCCAGGTGCATGGTGGTGTGCACCTATAGTCCCAGCTGCTCTGGGGCCTAAGGTGGGAGAATCACTTGAGCCCAGGAGGTTGAGGCTGCAGTGAGCTATGATCACACCACTGCACTCCAGCCTGGGCCACAGAACAAGACCTGTCTAAAAAAAAAAAAAAACAACCTTAAATCTAAGACTGAAACTCTGAAACTACTGGAAGAAAATAGTGAGAAAATACTCCAGGAAATCAGTCTGGGCAAAGATTTCTTAAGGAAGACCTCAAAAACATAGGCAACCAAAGCAAAACTGGACAAATGGGATCACATCAAGCTAAAAGGCCTTCTGCACAGCAAAGGAAACAATTAACAAAGTGAAGAAACAATCCACAGAATGTGTGAAAATATTTGCAAACTACCCATCTGTCGAGGGATTAATAACCAGAATAAATAAGGAGTTCAAACAACTGAATAGAAAAAGACAAACTGATTTTAAAATGAGCAAAAGATCTGAATAGACATTTCTCAAAAGAAGACATGCAAATGACCAACAAGTATATGAAAAAATACTCAACATCACTGATGATCACAGAAATGCAAATCAAAACTACAATGAGATATCGCACCCCAATTAAAATGCCTTCTATCAAAAAGGCAGTAATGGATGCTGGTGAGGATGTGGAGAAAGGGGGACACTCATACACTGTTGGTGGGAATGCAAGTTAATACAGCCACTATGGAGAATAGTGTGGAAGTTCCTCAGAAAACTAATAATAGAACTACCATATGATCCAGCCATCTTATTACTCAGTATATACCCCCCAAAAAGGAAATCAGTATATCAAAAGAAATATCTGCACTCTCATGTTTGTTGCAGCACTATTCACAATGGCCAACCTAGGACTCAACATAAGTGTCAATCAGTGGATGAATGGATAAAGAAAATGTGGTAGATATACATAATGGAATATTACTTAGCCATTAAAAAAGGATGAAATCCTGTCAATTGCAGCAAAATGGATGGAACTGGAGGGCATTATGTTAAGTGAAATAAGCCAGGCACAGAAAATATCACATTTTCACTCAAATGTAGGAGCTAAAAAGATTAAAAAAAAGAATTGAACTCATGAAGATAGAGAGCAGAATGATGGTTACTACAGGCTTTGAAGGGGAGTAGGGAGTGGGAGATGAAGAGGGGAAAACTATTGGGTATAAAAATACAGGTGAATAGTGGGAATAAGACCTAATGTTTGGTAATACAATAGGTTGACTATAGTTAACAATATTTTATTGTATATTTTTAAATAACTAAAAGAATGGAACTGGAATGTTCCTAACACAAAGAAATGATAAATGCTTGAGGTGATGGGTATGCTATAACCCTGATTCGATCATTAACTTTGTGTGCTTATATCAAAATTTTACATGCACCCCATACATATATACAATTATTATGTATCCATAATAATTTAAAAATTTTTTTAAAAAATTTGTCCTCTAATCCACTTGGAGCTTTGGTGTACATGGTATCTCCTTTTATATATCTTTTGTTTTTATTTATGCGTTCTTACTTTTGGTGATGAGTATGTATTCTTATAATACATTATTCTGTTTTTTTAAAGTTCAATTGGATAAGAAAATGCCCACCTCATTTGCACAATAGTTCCAATCAGTTTCTCTGATTTTGCCTATTATTTGGACTTTCCAAACTCTTACATGGTTGGTGTTGGGGTGGAGCTCAGATCACAATTGAGCCCATTTCAACATGGGAACGAACTGAGGCTGTTGCATATGGTGTGCAGGTTGGGAGGAGAAAGAGTAAAAGATATGATTATGTGTAGACATTTAATACTAATCTGTGTGATATGCTTCTGTCTGCAAAGCACTTTCGCGGACATCTTATTCAATTCTCACAACAACCAGTGTGTTCAGATGATGGAACCAAGGTTCGAGACATTTTGTTCTTGTCGAAGCTTTGTCAGCAAGGCTGCTTGGACTACAGTTTGGGTTTTCTACTGCTGCTTACTTACAACTGATTCTCCTGCCTCTCATTTTCTGTTATTTTCCATAACATTTTCTCTGGGAGTTAGGTATTATTTGAAGGATGACTTTTGAGACCTGAAAAGGTGACCTGGTGTTAACTTGGGATGATATGCTGTGCTTTTGGCTGAGATAGCTAGTAGGTGGCTACAAGTTTTCCGTGGTCTTCACCTATTAACAAACCCCCAAACACTTTTCTTTAGTGGCTTATCTCAGGAAAGAAGAAATTTTTTATATATCAATGAATGCATGCCTTGTTATTGTTTTCTTTTTTGCTCATTTATGAGCTTGATTACTAAACTTTAAATACTGCTTTCTTTAAAAGCAGTTGCCCAGATGAAATTATCTTGGTGTTTGTACTTCCTTCATTTCTCTTCTGTGACTTTTACGGGCAGTCTGGGAAACAAAGGATCCATTCTTTACTTCAATGGCACACTGCATCATTTATGAACATGACAAGGAAAAAGATGAATATTTTTTTCCTTCTCTCAAATATCCCTGGCATTGTCTGAGTTCTCTAGGCTAAATTAGGTGGAAAAAAACCTGAAATCATTTTGGAAGTATGTAACTTTCTCTAGATTCTAGACCAGAGGTCAGCAAACTTTTTCCGTAAAAGCCCAGATAATAAGAATTTCAGATGTTGTAGGCCATATAGTTTCTGTGGCAACCAATGAACTCTTGTCATATTTCAAAAGCAGCCATGGATGATATATAAACGAATGGGCATGGCATTGTGCCAATAAAACTTTATTTACAAAAACAGCAGATTTGGCCCCCACACCATAGTTTGCTGACCCCCATTTTTAGTTATTTAAGCTTTGTCTACCACGGAATCTAAGTCTTTGGCTAAATGATTTCTTACCAACCATATGTTTCTGAGACTTTCTATCACCAAAGGTTCTAATGGGTTTTCTCTTCAAATATAAAGTATGATATTTACAAAACTAAGGATTACTCCTGACATTCTAAGCTCCTTCAGCATCAGAAAGGAAGCCCACAGAAAGGAAGCCCAGTATTACTGGGTCGCCTATTAATCTTTTTCCTTACCAGATTAGAGTTTCTACAAGCTGTAGCCCTCCTTAGTCCCTGAACTCTTCCTGAGTTTTTAAACCTCTTCACAATTATAGAAGGTATCCAGATTAATAAACTGTTCAATCAGCATTTTATTCCACTGTGGCCATCTGGACCACAGATCCGAAAAGTATCTTTACTTCTATCAGTTAATTCCTTTGGAGAGCAAAAATAGGTGTGAAAAATACCCAGTGGTTGAGGTGAAAATAATACCTATTTTTTGTAGTCTTTTAGCTTTCTCTTGGGCAGTTTGGGAATCACAAGGCCTTTTGGTATTAAAAGTTCTGGAGTGGAGGGCAACATAGGAGGGATTATAAATTTTGCACATAAAATTTTTCCGTGAAAGAAAAGGTTCCTAATAGTCTTAACAAATATGCTGGAGAAGATTATTTTTAAATATGTGCTGTGTTTGCTGAAAAATATGTAAGGATACATTTTTTATATGACAGATTCTTATTCTAAGAAGGTATAGAAATATTTTCGCACTGCCACCTTTACTTATAATTTCTAAATTAGCATTTTTATGATATAAAAGTAACACATTTTCATAGAAGAAGTTTGGGAAATTTAGAGAAGCACAAACAAGAAATGTAAAATTACAGTTTAACAGCTTAAAGTATTGCTAACATAGCAATGGCTTTTGCCATCTTTCTGTGCATATGTGTACATGCAGATTAGATATAAAGTTTTCACATGTCTGAGATGATATACAGAATATTTTGTAGCCTGCCTTTTCACTGAAGTATATAGAATGGGTAAACTTCTGTGTCAATAAATACGGATCAGCACTAATTTTCATGGCTACATGGCATTCCACAGTATAGATGTACTTACTGTAACCTGCTTGCACAGTCTCCTGTTGGTGCATTTTAAGTGCTTTGGACTTTTCCACCATTATAGAGAATGCTAAGGTAAATGTTCTATATATATCTTCTTGCCCTGCCAGAGTATCACTTCAAGATAAATTCCTAGAATTGGAATTCGCAAAATTGTATGTGTGTATGTGCGTGTGTGTTTACATATATGTGTATGATTTGATATAGAAAAGTTTATGCCCAAACTATATTCTCCTCAACAGTTAATGAGAGTGCTTCACATCCTCCGTAATACTGGGAAATATCTAAAATTTCTCAACAGATCAGTTATTAGCATCTCAGCATCCTTTCCTTGATGGTTGCTGTCATTGTTTTGTAAAGTATTTAACAGTTTTTAAACCAATACCTACCCATATAGCACTTACTATGTATTAGAGGTTATTCTAGGTGTTTTATGAATATCAATTAATTTAATCTTCTTAATAACCCAATGAAGTGTGGGCAGTGTTATCCTTAACTCACAAATGAGGAAACTGAGTGACTGGAAGATCGTACATCTAGTCAGTGGTGAAGCCAGGACTGGAACCTTCCTGGTGATTCCAGAGCCCATCTTCTTAACCACCATGCCCTGCTGGCTCTTGGAGGAAATGCTTAGTTAGCAAGGAAAGGAACCTGAACACCAGGGATCAAAGAGTCACATCCCAACTACCAGCTCACCTATATTTTCAGTATTTTCTATTTTAATTATTAAATAAAATAATTCCTTTGATTTTTTTAGGGTGTATCAAGGTCAGAAGAAATCAAAAGAAGCTTTGTCCCACTATCAAGCAGCTTTGGAATATGTTGAGATCAGTAAAGGTGAAACAAGTCATGAGTGTGTACCCATATTGAGAGAATTAGCAGGTGCAGAGCAAGCCCTGGGACTCCACGATGTATCCATCAACCACTTCCTCCAGGTAAGCTACAAGGTCCTGGCTACCAAAGCTGTTCTAGGCCCAATGCTTTTCATAGACACAAGTGGCACAGCAGCTCTGAAAATGCCTGGCTTTGTCATTTGCTCTAGATAAGGACAACACTTGGCCTAGAGTAGATGCTCAACAAAGGTGTTCTTATCAGGTGGCCACGTGGGCAAGTGCTGGTACTTGTCCCCTGTTAGTAGTTGCACAAACCACAAACAGCCTGAGATGCTCTAAAGATGGTTTCCTTATCCTTTAATATCTATTTAGAGCGTATGTTACCCAACTGATAAGGACTCTTTTTTTCTACATTCTAAAGTCTTCACCTGAAGCCACCTAGAGTTATGTCTGTTAGCTGCTAGTCTACTTTATAAGATTCCTCAGTGAGTGTGTTGTGTCCATCAGGGTTCTCCAGAGAAACAGAACCAATAGGATATGTACACACACACACACACACACTTTGGTTTTTGTTTTAGATTTTTTTTTTTTTTTTTGGAGAGACAGAGTTTCATCATGTTGCCCAGGCTGGTTTCAAACTCCTGGGTTCATGTGATCCTCCTGCCTCAGCCTCCCAAAGTACTGGGATTACAGGCATGAGCCACCAGGTCCGGCCTCTCTTAAGGAACTGACCCATGCAATTAAGGGGCTGTTAAGTCTGGAATCCACAGGGGAACCTCAGACAGGATTTCTGTGTTGCAGTCTTGAAGCAGAATTTCTTCTAGAAACCTCAGTTTTTCACTCTAGGTCTTCAACTGATTTGATGAGGGCCGCCGATATTATCCAGGGTCATCTCCTCTAAAATCAATTGATTGTGAGTATTAATCACATCTGCAAAATACCGTGTATTCACTGCAACACCGAGACTAGTGTTTGACCAGACAACCTGGCCCCATAGCCTAGCCGAGTTCACATGTAAAATCAACCATAATAGTGAGTTTTATGTCTTTATATTGTATCACGCCAAAGGCACTTTTTAAAAAGTTTTTCTGATAATTTTTTCCTGTAAAAGTTGTAAGATACAGACCAATCCATTCTTGTTATTTGAAATGAGATACAGTGACAAGGTCCTGAGAGTGCTTCATTAATATTTCTTATTTTAATTCGTCTGACAATTTATATTCCTACTCACAGTTTGTTAGAGTGCCCCTTTTTCTCACTTTGTCTGGATTGTCTCTTTTAATCATTATTACCACACTGTGACACATGATTACTTCCCATTTGTAGATAAGGAAGCCAAGAATTAGAGAGGTTGAGTGATATGCCCAGGAGTACATACCCAATAAATGGCATGCTCACATTCAAAACCAATACTTAAGAAAGATTGTTCTGGATGATTTGTAGAGAATGGATTGGGGAGGTTGTGCCACCCATAGAACTAGACCACTTAGGAAGCTATTGAGGTAGCCAAAGCTGAGAATGATGGTAGCTTGAACTAGGATGAAGATAGTGGGGATGAAGAGAAGTAGATGGATATAGGAAAGATTTAGGAGGCAGAATTGATAGGACATGGAGATTGATTGGATGTGGGGGAAAGAAAGAAGGGAAGAGTTATAGATGACTCCCAGGTTTCTGGCCTGGACTGCTGAGTAGATATTTGTGCCATTTCTACCAGGGAACTGGTGTATGACTGGGTGATGGAGAGATGGCAAGCTGTGTTTTAGGTGATGAGCCTGAGATGCCTGTGAGGCATACAAGTGGAAATGACAATAGGCAGTTAGATAATTGGGGCTGGTGCTCAAAATATAGGTCAGAAAGTTATCCACTTACACATAGTGATTGCCCTGGGAGAGGATGAGATCACCTAGGGAGAGGTGATGGAGAGAGAAAAGAACTGATGACAGATTCTTGAGGAATTTCAGTATTCATGGCCGAAGTAAAGAAGGATTACCTAGCAAATGAAACAGAGAAAGACTGCCAGGAAAACAAGAGGAAAAGGAAAAATGAAAGTGGTGTCCTCTGTCCCTTTCTTTTTTTTTTTTTGTTTGAGCGGAGTCTTGCTCTGTTGCCCAGGCTGGAGTGCAGTGGCATGATCTGGGCTCACTGCAACCTCCACCTCCTGGGTTCAAGCAATTCTCTTGCCTCAGCCTCCCGAGTAGCTGGGATTACAGGCGCCTGCCACCATGCCTGGCTAATGTTTGTATTTTTAGTAGAGATGATGTTTTACCATGTTGGCCAGGCTGGTCTCGAACTCCTGACCTCAAGTGATCTGCCCACCTTGGACTCCCAAAGTGCTGGGATTACAGACGTGAGCTACTGCACCTGGCCTCCCTCCCTTTTTTGATACCTTTCACTGTTTTGGAGGACATAGAATTCTAGAGAGGATAAATAAGTTTGTAAAGAGCTTAGCACAGTGCCTGATACATAGTGCTAAATATGGATGTTTTTAATTTTCTCTTTCCTTTCCTTTTACGTTATTTTTCTTTTCTTTTTCTTTCATTGATGACTTTGTTGAGGTGAATACTGGGGTGATGATAAGAACAGAAACCAGGCCGGGCACGGTGGCTCACACCTGTAATCCCAGCACTTTGGGAGGCCAAGGAGGGTGGATCACAAGGTCAGGAGATCAAGACCATCCTGGCTAACATGGTGAAACCCCATCTCTACTAAGAATACAAAAAATTAGCCAGGCATGGTGGCGGGCGCCTGTAGTCCCAGCTACTCGGGAGGCTGAGGCAGGAGAATGGCGTGAGCCTGGGAGGCGGAGCTTGCAGTGAGCCGAGATCACGCCACTGCACTCCAGCCTGGGCATTGGAGCGTGACTCCGTCTCAAAAAAAAAAAAAAAAAGAACAGAAACCAGATTATATAGCAGGTGAGATATGAGGGAGCAAAAACAGTAAGTGTAGCTGGCAGTTACAAAAGGTACTGAGATGCTTTTGGGGGAAGACAAGCCTAGGCAGGAGGGCAGAGCACATGGTAAGGTCTGAAGGTTAAACGCTTGACACATTCAGGAAGCTATAAGAAGCTCCCTCTGCTTGGGCAGTGGGAATGGCAAAGGCAGTAGGTGGGTATCTTTTAGGTAGGTGTTGAAAGTCATGTTAAGGAATTTGAGCTTCCTCCTAAGGGCAGATGAAGGTTTTCAGGCAGGGAGATTGGCATCATCAGATTATCATTCTGCAGAGGCCGCTCTGTGGTATGGAGAATGGACTGGATGGTGGTGAGATAAGCAGGGGGATAACTCAGAGATGATGACTGCAGCAGTTCCGGTTGGGGGTGAGACAGCCCATACTCAGGTGGTGCTGGTGAAAATGGAGACGCATGGACAGATCTGAGAGATATGTGTGGAGTAGACATGACAGGCCTGGGGGTTGTGCACATCTCGAGGAGGAGTCCAGCTTTACCCCAGGTTTCTGGCCTAGGTCGCTGTGTGGCTCGTGGCAACGTTTACTTAGCATAGACACACTGGCGGGTTTACAACTTTTGTTAGTATCAATAACTAAATATTCTTATACAAAAACCTTTTGTAGTTTCTTGAATTATTTCCAGGGGTAAATGTCCAGAAATTAAACTAGTAGGAGGAAGTCCATATGGATTCATATTAACATTCTGCCACAGAATTGTTTTTGATGTACCTCGCCACCAGCAGTTTTTTCTTTGTTTGTTCTTAAATGAAGCAGTTTTGTACAAACCATGCCAGCTTTTTACGTTATTTTACTCTCATTTTACAGAATAGAGTCTCAAATTTACTTTAATTTTTTATGTTAACCCATATCTCTCAAACTTTTTTTTTTTTTTTTGAGATAGAGTCTCGCTGTGTCGCCCAGGCTGGAGTGCAGTGGTGTGATCTCGGCTCACTGCAGCCTTCGCCTCCTGGGTTCAGGGGATTCTCCTGCCTCAGCCTCCCGAGTAGCTGGGATTACAGGCGTGCGCCACCATGCCTGGCTATTTTGTATTTTTAGTAGAGACAGGGTTTCACCATGTTGGCCAGGCTGGTCTCGAACTCCTGAACTCAAGAGATCCCCCTGCCTCAGCCTCCCAACAAACTTTTTAATAGGCTTTTCTTTTCTTTTTTTCTTTTTTTTTTTAGCAGTTTTAGGTTCACAGCAAAATTGAGTGGCATGTACAAAGATATAGCCTCTGCCCCCCACCATGCATAGCCTCCCTCACCAGAGTCATACATTTGTTATAACTGATGAGCCTACATTGACACATCATTATCACCTAAAGTCCATAGTTGACATTCAGGTTCACTCTTGGTATTGTACATTCTGTGGGTTTGCACAAACTTATAACATCATGTATTTACCATTATAGTGTCACACAGAGTGGCTTCACTGCCCTAAAAATCCTCCATGCTCTGCCTATTCATCTCTCCTTCCCCCTAAATTCTGGCAACCACTAGTTTTGTAAGAAACCACCAAACTGCCTTCCAAAATGGCTATACCATTTACATTCCCACCAGCAATGAACGAGAGTTTCTGTCACTCCATATCCTTCATATCCATCAAGTATCCAAGCCAGTACTTTTTGTTTTCAGCGTTCTGGATTTAGGACAGTCTAATAGGTATGTAGTGGTATCTCATGGTTCTTTTAAATTGTATCTCCCTGGTGATATATGATATGGGGCATCTTTCCATGGGCTTGTCATCTGTATATCTTCTTTGGTGAGGTGTCAAAGTTACTGGCCCATTTTTAAAATCAATTTGTTTATTTTCTTATTGTTGAGTTTTTAAGAGGTCTTTGTATATTTTGGATAACAGTCCTTAATTCAATATGTCTTTTGTAAGATTTTCTCCCAGTCTGCGGCTTTTCTTTTAATTCTCTTGACAATGTCTTTTGCAGAGCAGAAATTTTTAATTTTAATGAAATCCAGCTTATCATTTCTGTCATTCATGGATTGTGCCTTTGGTGATATATCTAAAAAGTCATCACCAAGTCCAAGGTCATCTAGATTTTCTTCTGTGTCATGTTCTAGGAGTTTTATAGTTTTGCAGTGTTGTTTTGTTTTGAGATGGAGTTTTGCTCTTGTTGCCCAGGCCAGAGTGCAATGGTACAATCTCGTCTCACCAACCTCTGCCTCCAAGATTCAAGCAATTGTCCTGCCTTAGCCTCCATAGTAGCTGGGATTACAGGCATGTGCCACCACGCCCGGCTCATTTTGTATTTTTAGTAGAGACGGGGTTTTTCCATGTTGGTCAGGCTGGTCTTGACCTCCCGACCTCAGGTGATCTGCCTACCTAGGCCTCCCAAAGTGCTGGGATTATAGGTGTGAGCCACTGCGCCCAGCTAGTTTTTATTTTACATTTAGGTCTATAACACATTTTTAGTCAATTTTTGTGAAGGGTATAAGGTCTGTGTCTGAATTCATTTTTTTTTTTTTTTTTTTTTGCACGTGATGTCCAATTTTTCTAGCACGGTTTGTTGAAATAACTGTCTTTTCTTCATTGTATTGCCTTTGCTCCTTTGCCAAAGATCAGTGGACTGTATTTATGTGGGCCTATTTCTGGGCTCTCTATTCTGTTCCATGATCTCTTTGTCTCTTCTTTTGCCACTGCCACACTGTCTTAATTACTGTAGCTTTATTGTAAGTCTTCAAGTTGGGTAGTATCAGTCCTCCAATTTTGTTCTTTTCCTTCCATATTTCACTGGGTATTCTGGATCTTTTGCCTCTCCATACAAACTTTAGAATGAGTTTGTCAATATCCACAAAATAACTTCCTGGGATTTTTATTAGGATTATGTTGAATCTGGATATCAAGTTGGAAGAATTCACATCTTGACAACATTGAGTCTTCCTATCCAGTTTCTAAAAGCTGTTCTCTAAATTTTTCATGACTAAATCCATATCTATCCTCAACGTCTCAGCTATCAGTTTCTAAAGTTCAAAACTTTAGTAAAAGTTTCAAACGTTAAAACTTTTTTTTTTTTTTTTTTGAGATAGAGTCTTGCTCTTGCCACCCAGGCTGGAGTGCAGTGGCATGATCTCAGCTCACTGCAACCTCCACCTCCCAGGCTCAAGTAATTCTCCTGCATCAGCCTCCCGAGTAGCTGGGATTACAGGCACCCACAACCACATCCAACTAATTTTTGTATCTTTGAGTAGAGATGGGGTTTCACTATGTTAGCCAGGCTGGTCTTGAACTCTTGACCTCAAGTGATATGACTGCCTTAGCCTCCAAAAGTTCTGGGATTATAGGTGTGAGCCACCGTGCCCAGTACAAACTTTAAAACTTTCAAAAGTTCAAAAAAAAAGGTCTCAGCTACCAGTTTCTTAAGTTCATGGAAAGACATCAGTGATTGTATTAGTCCATTGTCACGCTGCTGATAAAGACATACCCAAGACTGGGCAACTTACAAAAGAAAGAGGTTTAATTGGACTGACAGTTCCATATGGCTGGGGAAGTCTCACAATCATGGCAGAAGGCAAGGAGGAGCAAGTCGTGTCATATGTGGATGGCAGCAGGCAAACAGATTGGTCAGGGAAACTCCCCCTTATGATCCTATTAGATCTCATGAGACTTACTCACTATCACAAGAACAGCATGGGAAAGACCTACCCCCATGATTCAGTTATCTCCCACCAGATCCCTCCCACAACATGTGGGAATTATGGGAACTACAAGATGAGATTTGGGTGGGGTCACAGAGCCAAACCATATCATTCTGCCCCCGGCCTCTCCAAAATCTAATATCTTCACATTTCAAAACCAATCATGCCTTCCCAACAGTCCTCCAAAGTCTCACCTCATTTCAGCATTAACTCAGAAGTCCACGGTCCAACGTCTTATCAGAGACAAGGCAAGTCCTGTCTGCCTATGAGCCTGTAAAGTCAAAAAGCAAGTGGTTTCTAGATACAAAGTGGGTACAGGTATTAGGTAAGTGCAGCCATTCCAAATGGGAGAAATTGGCCAAAACAAAGGGGCTACAAACCCTATGCAAGTCTGAAATCCAACAGGGCAGTCAAATCTTAAGGCTCCAAAATGATCTCCTGTGACTCCATGTCTCACATCCAGGTCACGCTGATGCAAGAAGTAGGTTCCCATAGTCTTGGGCAGCTCTGCCCCTGTGGCTTTGCAGGGTACAGCCTCCCTCTCAGCTGCCTTCACACATTGACGATGAGTGTCTGCAGCTTTTCCAGGCACACGGTGTAAACTGTCAATGGATCTACTATTCTGGGGTCTGGAGGACGGTGGCCCTCTTCTCACAGCTCCACTAGGCAGTGTCCCAGTAGGGACCCTGTGTGGTGGCTCCCACCCCACATTTCCCTTCTGTACTGCCCTAGCAGAAGTTCTTCATGGGGACCCCACCCCTACAGTAAACTTCTGCTTGGGCATCCAGGCATTTCCATACATCTTCTGAAATCTAGGCAGAGGTTCCCAAACCTCAGTTCATGATTTCTGTGCATTCACAGGCTCAACACCATGAGGAAGCTGCCAAGTCTTCAGGCTTGCACCCTCTGAAGCCACAGCCCAAACTCTATGATGGCCCCTTTCGGCCAAGGCTGGAGCAGCTGGGACACAGGGCATCAAGTTCCTAGGCTGCACACAGCATGGGGACTCTGGGCCCAGCCCGTGAAACCACTTTTTCCTCCTAAGCCTCCAGGCCTGTGATGGGAGGGACTGCTGCAAAGGTCTCTGACATGCCCTGGAGACATTTTCCCCATTGTCTTGGTGATGAAAATTCACTCCTCATTACCTGCAGCTGGCTTGAATTTCTCCTCAGAAAATGGGATTTTCTTTTCTATTGCATTGTCAGGCTGTAAATTTTCCAGACATTTTTGCTGTCTTTCCCTTTTGAAACTGAATGCCTTTAATAGCACCCAAGTCACATCTTGAATGCTTTGCTGCTTAGAAATTTCTTTCACCAGATACCCTAAATCATCTCTCTCAAGTTCAAAGTTCCACAAATCTCTAGGACAGGGGCAAAATGCTGCCAGTCTCTTTGCTAAAACATAACAAGAATCACCTTTGCTCCAATTCCCAACAAGTTCCTCATCTCCATCTGAGACCACCTCAGCCTGGACTGTATTGTCCATATCACTATCAGGCTTTTGGTCAAAGCCATTCAACAAGTATCTAGGAAGTTCCAAACTTTCCCACATTTTCCTGTCTTCTGAGCCCTCCAAACTGTTCCAACCTCTGCCTGTTACCCAGTTCCAAAGTCACTTCCACATTTTTGGATATCTTTTCAGCAGCGCCCCTCTCTGCTGTATTTGCTGTATTAGTCCGTTTTCATGCTGCTGATGAAGACATACCTGAGACTGGGCAATTTACAAAAGAAAGAGTTTTAATTGGACTGACAGTTCCACGTGGCTGGGGAAGCCTCACAATCATGGTAGCAGGCAAGGAGGAGCAAGTCATGTCTTACGTGGATGGCAGCAGGCAAAAAGAGAGATTGGGCAGGGAAACTCCTCCTTATGATACCATCAAATCTTGTGAGACTTATTCACTATTACAAGAACAGCAGGGAAAGACACAGAGCCAAACCATGTAAGTGATAATATGCACATAGTCATCTAGCAAGGACCATTTCTCCTGACAAAATTCACTGAACTGAAAGATGGCCTCCAAGAGCCAACACCAACAGTATGCATTCAAAGATCTGAGTTTGGTTTAGAGAAGCATTCGCCACACTGTGTTCCATAGAGTACTAGCATATCATGAGAGTTCATAGGTCTTCCTAGAAAAAAGTGTTTGTGGTTAAATAAAATGGAAAGGTATTAAGTTGAAATCAAACGCATTTACTTATGGCTTTATAGTGCATTAAATATGCCAATTTGGATTATGAATCAAGAGTAGATCTAATGAGTCTGTGAGATACTAGTGTCCCCAGGCCACAGTTTAGCTTAGAGAAAGAAATGTAGACTAGGCGTGGTAGCTCATGCCTGTAATCTCAGCACTTTGGAAGGCCAAGGCAGGCAGATTGCTTGAGCTCAGAAGTTCAAGACCAGCCTGGGCAACATGGCAAAACCTTGTCTCTACAAAAAAAAATACAAAAATATGCCACACGTGATGATGCACACCTGTAGTCCCAGCTACTCGGGTGGCTGAGGTGGGAGGATTGCTTGTGCCTGGGAGGCCGAGGCTAGAGTGAGCCAAGATAGCATCACTGCACTCCAACCTGGATGCCACTGCACTTCACCCTGTCTCAAAAAAAAATAAAAAGAAATATAAATGTCTAAAAGTAGGAATCAGCAAAGGAATTCAAATATGCATGCAGCATGTAGGTCTTGTCACTCTCAGGAGTCCTTAGCACTTTGGGAATGGGAAGTGAGTTATGTAGTGCCTTTCATTTGTGGCACCCTGATTCACCACCATTGTAACGTATTTTGCCACTGTTGTTTTCTCTATCTATATAGACATACATACAAACATACACACATATATATACAGACACATATACTCAGAGATAATTGTTTATATTTTTTAATCATTTGAAGATATGTTCAATATATCATGTCTTTTTATCCCTGAATACTTCAGTATATGTTTTATAAGAACAAGGAAATTAGCTAGGTGTGGTGATGCACGCCTGTAATTCCAGCTACTTGGGAGGCTGAGGCAGGAGAATTGCTTGAACCCAGGAGGTGGAGGTTGCAGTGAGCCAAGATCACACAACTGCACTCCAGCCTGGGCGACAGAGCAAGACTCCATCAAAATAAATAAATAAATAAAAAAGAACAAGGATATTTTCTTATGTAACCACAATACAGCTATCAAAGCCAGGAATTTTCTTTCTTTCTTTCTTTCTTTCTTTTTTAGACAGGTCTTGCTTTGTCACCCAGGCTGGAGTGTAGCGGTGCAAACACAGCTCACTGCAGCCTCGCCCTCCCAGGTCAAGCAATCCTCCTGCTTCAGCCCTTTAAGTAACTGGGACTATAGGCGTGCACTGCCACACCCAGCTAATTTTTGTGTATTTTTTTTGTAGAGACGGGGTTTTGCCATGTTACCCAGGCTGGTTTCAAACTCCTGGGCTCAAGCAATCCACCCACTTCAGCCTCCCAAAGTGCAGGGATTACAGGCATGAACCACTACTCCTGGCTTTTCAGGGAATTTTGAACATTGGTCATATTCCATTTTGTCCATTGTCCCAATTAGGTCCTTTATGGCAATTCTTTTTCCTCCAATGCAAGATCCACTCCAGGATCACGTATTACATTTAGTTGTCATGGCTCTTCTCTTCTTTAATCTAGAATAGTTTCTCACTCAGTCTGTCTCTTATGACATTGAAATTTTTGAAGAATATAAGTCAGCTGTTTTATAAACTGTTCCTTAGTTTGGGTTTGTCTAATGTTTCCTCATGAGTGATGCATGCCGAGCTAGAATACTACAAAGGGATATTGTACCTTCTTGTGATATTTCATTCAGAGGCACATGAAATCCATCTGTCCTTTTCTGGTGATATTAATTTTTATCACCCATTCTTGGTGGTGTACAGTTTCTTCACTGTATAGTAACTATTTTCCCCTTGCAGCTAATAAGCATCTTTAAAGACACATTTTAAGATTATGTAAATATCTTGCTTCTCACACAAATTTTCCCTCTGGGTTTAACACATCTATTGATGAATCTTTCCTGAACCAGTCATAACTGTGATGGTTGTAAAATAATTATTTTCCATTCTACCATTTTATCCACACTTATCAGTTGGCATTCTGCTGTTAGGAATGTCCCTCTTTTTCCCTACCAAGTTATTTATTTGTTATTAATATGTTTGCTCTTTTCACATAACAGTATATCTGGAAACCTTCATACTATGAACTTTATAGCAGTTCATAGAAATCTCCCTTACTTGTAGAGATGTATAATAATACATTTTATGTATGTACTATGGGTTTTTTCCAAATAGTTTCCACTTTGGGGCATTTAAACAGGTTTCAATATTTTGAAATTTTTTTTTATTGTTGGAGTTGTATCTTCAGAGAAAATTCCTAGGCATGGGACCACTAGGTTGAAGGGAGTATACATTGGTAGTTTTATTTACTACAAAACTTAATTGGTAAGTTTGTCTTATTGGAATTCTACTACTACATTGCCAAATTGCCTTTTAATTAAGCTTGTATCATTTGTATTTCCGTTAGCAATGTATGATAGTGCCAGTTTCCCCACAACCTGTTTCAACAAAGTACATTGTCAAGCTTTTGAGTTAATTCCAATCTAATGAGTGAGAAATGACGTCTCAGGATAGTTTTAATTTGCATTTATATTTTTTAAAAAGGAATTGAACATCTTTTCATATGTTTAAGTGACTTTCATATATTTTTTGTCAATTGTCTTTTTTGTGAAATATTCCTGTCATTTCACCATTTTTAAATGAAGCTTTGGTCCAGTTTTCTTAACTGGTAGAAATCCTTCATATCTTATACATATTGCCCCTTTGTTTATGACATATGTTGTAAATATCTTCACCCAATTTATTTTTTAAAATTTTCTTCATAGTGTTTTTTGAGAAGATTTGTATACCACAAATTTACCCATTTAAAGTGTACAATGTAGTGGTTTTATTATATTCACAGAGTTTTGTAACCATTACCACTATCTAATTCCAGAGTATTTTCAAGAAATTCCATACCCATTGGCAGTCATTCCTCCCTCTTCCCCCATCTCCTGGCAACCACCAATTTACTTTCTATCTCTATGGATTTTTCTATTCTAGACATTCCATATAAACAGAATCATACAGTATGTGGTCTTTTGTGTCTGACTTCTTTCATTTAGCATAATTTCTTCAAGATTCATCCATGTTTAGCATGTATCAGTTCTTCATTCCTTTTCATGGTGGAATAATATTCCGTTATACAGATTCACCTCATTTTTTTATCCATTCATCAGTAGATGGGCATTTGGGTTGCTTCCAGTTTTGGGCTATTATGAATAATACTGCTGTGAACATTCATGTACAATTTTTTGTACAGACATATGTTTTTATTTCTCTTGGGTATAAGGCTATAAGTGGAATTGCTGAATCATATGGTAACTCTATATTTAACTTTCCAAGGAACTACTGTGCTATTTTCCAAAGCAGCCTCACTATTTTACATTCCCACCAACAATTTATGAAAGTTCCAATATCTCCACATCCTCACCAACACTTCTTACTATCTGTCTTTTTTAATTTCAGTCATTGTAGTAAGTATGAAGTGATATCTCATTGTGGCTTTTTATTTGAATTTCCCTAATGACTAATGATGTAGCACATCTTTTCATAGGCTTATTGGCCATTTGTATATCTTCATGGGAGAAATGTCTATTGAAAATCTTTGCACATTTTTAATAGGGTTATTTGTCTTTTTATTGTTGACTGATAATAGTTATTTACATATTCTGGATACTGGATACTAGAGCCTTATCTGTGAGGTGTTTCCCAATCTGTAGGTTGTCTTTTGACTTTCTTGATGTGTCCTTTGAAGCACAAAAGTTTTTCATTTTGATTGTCCAACTTGTCTATGTTGGGTTTTTTTTTTTTTTTTTTTTTTTTTTGCTTGTGCTTTTGGCATCACATCTCAGAAATCATTCCCTAATCCAAGGTCATAAAGGCTTACATCTGTGTTTTCTTCTAAGAGTTTTTATAATTTTTAGCTCTTACACATGGGTCTTTGATTCATTTTGAGTTAATTTTTATATATAGTGTGAGGTATAGGGGTCCAACTTCCTTTTTTGGGGGGGTAGAGGGGCATATGGCTATCCAATTGTCCTAGCACTATTTATTGAAAGGACTATCCTTTCACCATCAAATTATTTTGGGACCCATGTCAAAATAGATTGGCCATAAATGTAAGGGTTTATTTCTAGATTCTCAATTCTGTTCCATTGATCTGTATGTTTATCCTTATACCAGTATCACATTGTCTTAATTAGTGTTGTTTTGTTGTAAGTTTTGAAATCAGTGTGAATCTCTAACTTTTGTTCTTCTTTTTTAAGATTCTTTTGGCTATTCTGGATTCCTGGAATTTTTATGTGAATTTTAGGATCAGCTTGTCAATTTCTGCAAAAAACAAAACAAAACAAAACAAACCAGGATTTTGGTAGGGATTACATTGAATCTGTATCACAATTTGGGAAGTATTGACATCTTAACAATATTAAGTCTTTCAATCATTGAACATGGGATATCTATTTACTTAGCTCTTCTTTCATGTCATTCAACCATGTTTTGTAGTTTTTAGAGTATAAGCTTTGTACTTCTTTGGGTAAATTTATTCGTAAGTATTTTATTATTTTTCATGCTATTACAAATGGAAGCTTTTAAAATTTCATTTTCTAATTATTCATGTATAGAAATATATGATTTTTTATGTTTATCTTGTATCCTGCAACCTTGCTGAACTCATTTATTAGTGCTATTTCTGCTTTTTGCCACACAAGTTTTCTAAATGTGTTCAAATTTTCAACCTTTCCTGTGGCCCTAAGTTAGAAGGATTTCCCTGTATCCAGGTTGTAGTGGAATTCACTCATTTTTATAATACTTATAAAGTTTGATAGGCAGTTTTTGCTCTTGTTTACTCTTGAGGTTAAAAAAGATTAGAGAGTGTTTTAAAACTAATTGCAGATTATTAAAGAAATACCTTGGTGAAATGAGAATAATATTGAATTTGAAGTCAAAAAATCTGGGTTGGAGTTCAGACTATTCTGTTTATCAGCTGTTTGATTGTAGGCAAGTCATTTAGCTTCTTAAAAAAATAACCTACAAAATATTCCATGCACTTCATAGAACTACTCAAAGGTTCAAAATGGAAAGTGCTTTGTGAACTCTTAGGCCTTCTGCCAGTATAAGCTACTTTTATTTCTTAACAGTAATTATTAAACATTTTTCAATCCTTCTCTTTCCTTTAGGAGATTTACCTAAGATACAGAAAGGTGCAGTAAGGCCACAGCCCTCAAAGGGGACCCATGTATAAAAGCCATCTATTAAGTATACACAAAGAGGTTTTGTTATTTTTCCGTGTTGTTTTTCACCCTTCATTCCTTTGGAGTGACAGAAATACCCAGAGAGAAAAGACCTTTTATTTCCTGTAAAATACAGAAAAGTTCCAAAGCATTTTAGTGATTAACTCATTAAAATGAAGAAAAATAAACCAAGTCCTGGAGAGCCAACACAAGGAAGGCGGCAGTTCCAGGGACTGATGAAAGAGCCGTCATCTACCTCATCCATCCCTCTGCCGCAGGGGTCCGGAAGAAAACCATGCAAATGTGATTGTTTCTGAAACTCCTGATGGTAGATTTTGGCAATAAAAGCTTATTTTCCTATCCAAAAGAAAAATCACAGGGTTCTACTTATGTGAGTGAGAGTATGTTTATGGGTGTGTATAAATTAACACACCCTTAACAGTGCTAGCTTGGGTTGCTTTTTCCCATCTCTCACTTGAATTGCATATCCCTCTTTTTCAGTTTCCAGGGTAGCTCTGCCACTCAAGAGTTCCCAAATTTAGGGTATTTTGACTTGCAAAGTGTAATGAAATCATTAAATTCATCAGTTGCTCTACTGACAGCTTTGGAGCCAGAAAATCTAGCTTTAGATCTCAGCCTCAACAACTTACTGGCCTTGGTCAGGCCTGGGGTGATGGCTGCTCAGTGCTCCCACATGGCTCCTGGCAGGTGCAGAGTTCTCAGCTAATGGCAGCGCTTCTGATTGGCTCTTAGTAGTCGCTGTGCATTTGCTATACATATGCAATCAATTTATTGTAAATAATCAGAAAATGCTATTTTTAATTTTAAACACCTGAAAATATTAATACTAGCCTTTTGTTTAGAATTAGGAAAGATGTAGAATGCAGTTGTATTAGTCCATTCTCACATTGCTGTAAGGAAATACCCGAGACTGGGTAATTTATGAAGAAAAGAGGTTTAATTGACTCACAGTTTTGTATGACTAGGGAGGCGTCAGGAAACTTACAATCATGACAAAAGGCACCTGTTCACAGAGCCAGCAGGGGAAATGCCAGACACTTATAAAACTGTCAGACCTCATGAGAACTCATTCACCATCACGAGAACAGCATGGGGGAAACCACCCCCGTGATTTAATTACCTCCCACAGGTCCCTCCCATGACACATGGGGATTGTGGGATTACAATGCAAGATGAGATTTGGGTGGGGACACAAAGCCAAACCATATCATTTTGCCTGTGGCCTCTCCCATATCTCATGTCCTCACATTTCAAAACATAGTCATGCCCTTCCAACAGTCCCCCAGAGTCTTAACTCATTCCAACGTTAACCCAAAAGTCCAAGTCCAAAGTCTCATCTGGGACAAGGCAAGTCCCCTCTACCTATGAGCCTGTAAAATCAAAAGCAAGTTAGTTACTTCCTCGATACAGTGGGGGTACAGATATTGGGTAAATACACCCGTTCCAAATGGGAGAAATTGGCCAAAACAAAAGGGGCTACAGACCCCATGCAAGTCCAAAATCCAATAAGGTAGTAATTAAACCTTATAGTTCTAAAATGATCTCCTTTGACTCCATGTCTCACATCCAGGTCATGCTGATGCAAGAGGTGAGCTCCAGGTCCTTCAGCAGCTCTGCCCCTGTGGCTTTGCAGGGTACAACCCCCCTCTTGGCTGCTTCCATGGGCTGGCATCGAGTGTCTGTGGCTTTTCCAGAGCACGGTGCAAGCTGTCAGTGGACCTACAATTCTGGGGTCTGGAGGACCGTGGCCCTCTTCTCACAGCTCCACTAGGCAGTGCCCCAGTGGAGACTCTGTGTAGGGGCTTCCACCCCACATTTCCTTTCCACACTGCCCTAGCAGAGGTTCTCTGTGAATGCTTCGTCCCTGCAGCACACTTCTGCCTGGACACCCAGGCATTTCCATACATCTTCTGAAATCCAGCCAGAGGTTCCCAAACCTCAGTTCTTGACTTCTGTGTACCTGCAAGCTCAACACCTCATGGAAGCTACCAAGGCTTGGGGCTTGTACCCTCTTAAGCCACACCCAAGCTGTACCTTTGCCCCTTCTAGCCATGGCTGGAGCAAAAAGCAAGGCACCGAGTCCCTAGGCTGCACACAGCAGGGGGGTCCTGGGCCCACAAAATCATTTTTCCTCCTAGGTCTCAGGGCCTGTGATAAGGGGAGCTGCTGTGAAGGTCTCTGGCATGCCCTGGAGACATTTGCCCCATTGTCTTAGTGATTAACATTCAGCTCCTCGTTACTTATGCAAATTTCTGCAGACAGCTTGAATTTCTCCCCAGAAAATGGGTTTTCGTTTTCTACTGCATTGTCAGGCTACAAATTTTCCAAACTTTTATGCTGTGTCACTTCTTGAATGCTTGGCTGCTTAGAAATTTCTTCCACCAGGCCAGGAGCGATGGCTCACGCTTGTAATCCCAGCACTTTGGGAGGCCGAGGCAGGTGGATCACAAGGTCAGGAGATTGAGACCATCTGGCTAACTCAGTGAAACCCCTTATCTACTAAAAAAAAAAAACAAAAACAACAACAACAACAATAAAAAAATTGGCTGGGCGTGGTGGCACGTGCCTGTAGTCCCAGCTACTCGGGAGGCTGAGGCAGGAGAATTGCTTGAACCCAGGAGGCGGAGGTTGCAGTGAGTCGAGATCGCACCACTGCACTCCAGCCTGGGTGACAGAGCGAGACTCTGTCTCAAAAAAAAAAAAAAAAAAAAAAGAAAGGAAGAAATTTCTTCCACCAGATGCCCTAAATCTTCTCTCTCAAGTTCAGAGTTCCACAGATCTAGGGTAGGGCCAAAAAGCCACCAGTCTCTTTGCTAAAGCATAGCAAGAATGACCTTTACTCCAGTTCCCAGCAAATTCCTCATCTCCATCTGAGACCACCTCAGCGTGGACTTCATTGTCCTTATCACTATCAGCATTTTGGCCAAAGCCATTCCACAAGTCTTTAGGAAGTTCCAAACTTTCCCACATCTTCCTCTCTTCTGAGTTCTCCAAACTTTTCCAACCTCTGCCCATTACCCAGTTCCAAAGTCGCTTCCGCATTCTCTGGTATCTTATAGCAGTGCCCCATTCTGCTGGTACCAATTTACTGTATTAGTCCATTTTCATACTATTTCAGTTACTGTTTCATATTGTTTCACTATAAAAATTTTCTAAGAATGACATCAATCCAAGTGCCACAAAGTGGAAGATTACTGGTTTTTTTTTTTTTTAAGTAATAACTACTTTTTTAAAAAATGATACATGTTCTTTGTTTTTTAAAAATCAAGCTATATAGGAAAGGTCAAATATATGCCACCAGTCACCTCAGACCTCCTTGCCCAGAAATAGCCAGTGTTGACACTTACTGAACAATTTTTCTCTGCATATATACAGATGAGTATACATTAGGAGACAGAAGAGAAAAAAAAGAGAAAGGAAGAAAGTGATAAATTTGACAGAGTAAAAATGAAAAACTACTCTGTGATAATATATCATAAAGTCAAAACATAAATGTCAAAGAGGAGAAAATATAGAAAGAGTTCTTTAAAAATCTGGATAAAAAAGACAACTCAGTAGAAACATGCACAAGACAGGAACATACAATTTACAGAAGAGGAAACATAAATAACCAATAACCATACAGAAATAATCCTCAGCCTCACTCGTAATTAAAGAAATGCAATTTAGCTGTCTGGCCATTGTGGCTGGAGCCCAGTATGGGTCATAGGAGATGAAGCTAAGAGCGGCACGTGGCTGGGTTATGATTATGTGCGTGTGCGTGTGTGTGTGTGTGTGTGTGTGTCAGAGAGAGAGAGATTTATTTCTGGAACAATACAGGAAACTGATTAGCTGTAAGCCTGGGAATGGGGAGAAAAAGAGGTTAAGGCAGGTAGAAGGGGGAAGGAGTATTTTTAATTTCAATTGTTTATTCTTTTCCACCACTTAAGATTTTTTAAGATTCTATGCAGGTAATACTCTTATCATTTAAAAATCTAATTAAGTTTTAAGAAAACACATACTTGCAACCAAACGAAGAAAATATAAGCCCTTGAGGTATCTATTTTGTTGCTAATGCTTATACAGAGTAGTGCTTTTTCTCCCCAGCTCTTTGGAGGAGCTAAAATTGACAACTGGAGAGCTGCCACTGAGGACTTTCTCTGACTATTAAAAGAAACTGGCTTAGTCCAGGGCCCTCAGAACTCAGTTTTCCAATGCTCTCTGCTCCCAGTGACTTCCTGTTCATCTAATCCCCCAGGGATTCCCAGCTCCGTCTTTTTCTTAGCCAAGGTTCACCAGCTGCCCCAGGCCTCCGAGGTGTGTGTGGCCATGAAAGCCTTCCCTGCTGGGCAGAGATGGGAGAGGGAAGGAAATGGCAACCCGGGGCTGCAACGTGACCCTGTCTTACGTAAGGGTGTTAGCTTAAATTTGAAGGGTGAAATGACCAGTTTTGGCAGGGTGAAAAGGCAAGCTATGCAGCTTCACAGCTGGTCAGTTATAAAAGAAACAGCAAGCTCACACCTCCAATGACAAGTGGACTTGAACTTCTTTTGAATTAAGGCACAAACTTGAAACAAAGCAGAGTCGTAGACTCTTGGTGGACGACACCATAACATCTTCTCTATCCACCATCTGCCGCTTTTCTCTCCTTTATGGCATCCCTCTAAAGTGTTTAGAAGCTAGCTGCTCAGGCATCCACATGTTAGCATCTCACTCTTCACTCTAGGCAGCCCAGTCCATTTCTGGACAGAGTCTACTCTTTGACAGCCTCTTTCTCTGACCCTTAAATATCTCTTCATTACATTGATTAGAAAATCATCTTTCTGTAACTTCTACCCTCTCAATAACCAAGTGTTAGACTGGAAAAGTATGCAGTTTGGAATGACAGGCCTTAGTCTGAGTCTCTGTTCTGCTGCTGACGCACCATGTGACCTTCAACCTCATCTCCTGGAGGCTTAATTTTCCCTTCTGTAAATTGGGCTGTTCACATCACTTTCAATGGTCATTTTGAGACTGAGTGAACTGGTAAGTGGTAAAATTCATTTAGTACCACACCTGGCAGAAGAAGGTGCTTAATCGATGTTAGTTCCCTCCTTCCCTGTGTCCCTCCAGTGCTCACCCTCAGCTGTACAAAGAGATCCTGGCTGTGACTAAGTTGAAGACTTCTATTGTCTCCTCGCTGAGTGTTCTCATCTCCAGAGTAAATACATTCAGGCTAAGTCCACAAATGTACCTTGATCTTCTTGTGTACTTACTCTCTACTTTGCTGTAGGAGAGATTTTGCTCTGTCACTGAACCCCAAATTATTACAAAGTGGGGGGAAAATATATTTCCCTAACCCCCAAGACCCACCCCATCCCCAAGAGCTGGGATTCCACACTCAGACTCCTTCCAGGGTTTGAAGTTGAGTGTTCAGATGATGGGGTCCGCCTGCAGAAATAGAAGTGTCTCTCATCCTTTTCACTAGTCATCAGGCTTTCTCTTTAGGAAATATTACACATTTTACCAACCCAAGGGGACAGGCCCAGTTAGATAAAAGCCTGCCAGCTCTGGCTGTGTCTATCGACAGCTTGATTGGCACTGAGGAATCTGTGGTTTCCCCCAGACATACATACAAGGCACCAGGATGGAACAGCTGCTCTGTGCCTTGGCAGGGGTTGAGGTCCTTGGTCTTGTGGATGAGTTTTGTTTTTTTTTTTTTTAATTAATGACCTTGTTCAATGTGGAATATTAGAAGTTTTTTGTTTGTTTTTAACCCAGTCCAACATGCCAGCACCCCAAGGGATTTGGGGATATTAAACATTCCTCCTCAGCTTCAAGATGACAGTTGATAAATGTAACCATAAGATACTGAAAAGAACAAAAGACATGAGGGGAAATGCAAGCCCTGGGGAGATTAATAAATCCTGAGGAGAAGGAGTGAGTGTGGTCAAACTGTGGAGCACCAGCGAGGCCCATTACTTGATCTCTTGCAGAAATCCAGGAGAGGCAAGCAGGATGCCTATAATTCTGTTAACTGTGATTCCTAGTCCTTAAATGCTCTCAGATGCATGTAACAGGGTATTTATATTCCCTCAGCAAATGAAGCATTGTTTGAAAATTGTGAACAATGGTTGAGTTTGGAAAGACAGCGTAGTCTAAACACTAGCATTGTCAACGTCCTTTGCACTCACTCCCTAAGGAAGCCTCACTGCCCAGCATGTGCTGTGGTTCTCCATCTGTGTCACCCTGAGCCCTCATGTTCCATGGAGGTTCTTCTGGGGCAGCCAGCTGGGAGCAGGTAGTCAGACTTCCAGGCCCCTCCACCTGCTTCTGTGAGAGCGGCTGTTCCGCTCTTTCCTGCTGTGTATATTGAGAACCACAGAAGGTTTTGTTTGGGTTCTTCTGCTCCAGAAAAGAAACTTGAAAATCAATGGTGCCATGGTGTTTGCATCCTTTTACAAGTTGCTTCATTCACTCAGTGGTATGTTTTTGAAATATAACCATGTTAACATATGTAGATGGAGTTCAATCAAGAACTTGTAGAATAAACCACAATATGTTCATTCCCCTGCTGATAGATATTTAGGTGGTTCCCCATTTTTTACCATCTCAATTAATGCATCAGTGGAGGGCATTTTCAACACAGGCAATGGGCGGTGCCCATTAAGCTGGACAAGAAGGGAAGGACAGCAGGAGGGTTGGATGGCTAGTGAGAATGTCAGGGGGCGGTGGAGTAGATGTGCATGGAGGCAATAGATCTGGGGCCCCCCAAGAGCCAAAATGGGTCTGTGAGTTGGAGGATCCAGTGGTAACACAGAGTGGGCGATGATGAGGTCTGGAGTGTGGCCCGGGGACTGGGCACCTGAGAGTAAGGAGGAAAGTAAGTTTGTCAGAAACCTGAGAGGCCAAGGTGTTGGCTAGGTCGTTTGCTGGACATTTCCGTGTGGTCCTTCAGCTACACTCTGCATCCTTCTCAGCCCTGCTCTGTGCCCCAGAGGCTGAACTTTAATTACCATCTCAGTGCCCTTTCCCTCAGACTGAGAGATACACAGCCTGGACCAGGGAAGACATGGAGACAGAGTATCCATTCCTCCACCCCCTCCCCTCAAGGTCCCTGCAAGTAGGCCGTGTCTCTACTGAAACCCACTGCTCATTTCCCTACAATTCTTCTTTCTGGTTATAGCAAATGCCCCAAGTACCTTGTCTTGGGAGCCAGCGTGCTCATCTTGGGTTTCCTCCATGCCAGGGATCATTTTATTGACCTCTTTTCCTCTATTAACCTGTTTACATGTGCCATCTCTTTCCTGCCTGATTGAGTACAGGCCAATCTCATGCATACTGAAATCTTGGGAAATGATGACAAGAGTAAGGGTAGATAGGAAGTCAGTTAGCTGGGTGCAAAAACCTAGTGAGGGGCAGTGTCTGTAAATCTGCATAAAATACAAACTATCCTACATTTTTGTAGTTCACATATGAGCTCCTTTAAAACTAAAATTCCTGCCTAATTTTTGGGGGGGATTCCTAGTGTTAGCACAATATCTGGCATGTAGAAAGCATTTAAAAATGAAAATAAGTTGAATAGGACTGAATTAAATTAAATGGAATTAAATTGAATTTTACTGAATAAATGAGATGCTAATTTTGCACATTTTAGACATCCTGGGTGTTCCCCCATCAAACCCCCTTCCCTCTAGCGTATGGTTTGTAAAAGCTTCATGAACATCAAATAAATTACATTAGGGATTGAGTTTCTGAAGTGAATAATGAATAATAAATATTTGCTTATGTTAGCATTTCATGTAGAAAAATGTTTAAGTCATGAAAATTTTGTGATAAATTCAGATCCCTTTAAGCTTTCAGTACCCACTTTCTTTTTTTATTTTTTGAGACAGAGTCTTGCTTTGTCACCCAAGCTGGAGTGCAGTATACGATCACGGCTCACTGCAGTCTTGATCTCCCAGGATCAAGTGATCTTCCCACCTCAGCGTCCTGCGTAGCTGGGACTACAGGTGTATGCCACCACCCCTGGCTAATTTTTTTTATTTTTTAGTACAGACAGGGTCTCACTATGTTGCCCAGGCTAGTCTCAAACTCCTGAGCTCAAGTGATCCTCCTGCCTCGGCCTCCCAAGGTGCTGAGATTATAGGCATGAGCCAGCATGCCCAGCCTGACTCACTTTCTTGATATTGTGTGTATTTTGCTCTTGGAAAACTTTGCTTTCTGTCTCCATGGCAAAAAAACAACTTACAGTGTTTTCAGAACATGTAATTATTGATTTGAAAATAATTTTGTTAGACACATATCTATTAACATTTTCTTGAATTTATAATATTGAATAGGAAGAAACAAAATATAAAATCTTTCTTGTTTTGGTTTTAATCTAAAATACTGTATGTCTTTGCATCATATGAGTTAAAGCTTTTCTGGCATTACACAGTGATTGTTCTCTCCAAATAACAGATCGTAGAGATAGTAGGGGAAAAGCAAAGTAAACATGGCTCAATTTGCATTTGGTATTTTTTCGGAGGGTGTGGGTATTTCCTCTTTTTTCCTTTCTCCAAACACTACACAAGCAATAATTTGACTCTATCCCTGTGGCTGCTATTGTCTATATACACATGAAGTTGAATTTCATAGTGCCCGTTATTTGGAAAACATTTAAGTCAGAGCTTAAGATTGGGCCTTTCATGCCAAATCAAGGACAGTGGCTAATTTGGGGTTGCCAAAATCACATATTCAATTCTTTATATTCTATAATAAGAAAAGTCGTTTTAAAGCAAAGGATATTGTTGGCACTTATGAATAAGAAATTCTGACTATTCTAATGCAGCAATAAAAATTATTACCTGCAATCTTATTTTGGAGTAGCCCCATCATAAAAAGTCCAGAGCTAGTAGCTTAGCGGATTTTACCATGTGACAAGTAAGGTGACAGTCTAGAGTCAAAGATTCTATCTCCGCCCTGATTATAGTCTCAGAAATGCATTCGGCTGGTCATAAGAGGAGGAAGTACTGCATGGTCCAGACTAGAATGCTCAACTGGGATGACTTGATCTCCTGTGCCAGCTGCCATGGATGAATCACAGCTCCTGAGGACTGAATTGGGGTTCCCTGAGGAGTGTGCTGGCATCAATTAGTGATGTCTCCCACCACTGGCTAGGGTGGGGGGAATGGCAGCACTCAGGACATGATAGAGATAGCAGAATTTGAAGTTAGAGGATCAGGGTCAGACTCTTATCTCTATCTCTTATTAGCTGTGAGATATCATAATCACCCATTCAGCAATCTTAGTTTTCTCATGTATAAAATGAAGATAACAATTATCAAGAAAATTAAAATTGGTATCACAAAAAAGAATTAAAGTGCAGCTTACATCTTATGAATTGCTAGTGTGTTTTGCCTATCCCAATCTAGTGTTTTCCTTTTTTATCTTTTTGTGTGTATGTGTGTGTGACAGGGTCTTGCTCTGTCACCCAGGCTGAAGTGCAGTGGCATAATCATAACTCATTGCAGCCTCAACCTCCCGGGCTCAAAGCAATTCGCCCGCTTTAGCCCTCCCGAGTAGCTGGGACTGCAGGCATATGCCACCATGCCCGGCTAATTTTTGTATTTGTTGTAGAGACAGGGTTTCACCATGTTGCCCAGGCTCATCTTGAACTCCTGAGCTCTAGCAGTCTCCAGCCTCAGTCCCCCAAATTGCTGGGAGTACAGTTGTGAGCCACCATGCCTGGCCTACTCATGGCATTTTAGTATTCTGTCACTCTTTTGGCAATTAATTGTGAACTACCTACCTACTGACTCACATTAGTGTATTATCTTACTTCACCATATTTTATTTTTTGTACTGCCCACACTTTCTAGCCCATGCCTCTCCTATAGTAGGCGATCCTAAGTATGAATGAATGTAAACATGTTACTAATAGTATTTTAAAACTCCAAATGCTGACAGGGAGTTGAGTAGTTACTTTTTATTTGAAAGCATGTATTTTGCATGTTATTTGAAAGGACTATTGTGATTTTATGTTCATAGGATCATAGTTTTTTGTTTGTTGTTTAAAAACTTTTATTTTTTGAGACAGAGTCTCTGTCACCCAGGCTGGAGTGCAGTGGTGCAATCTCGGCTCACTGCAACCTCCATCTCCCAGGTTCAAGCTGTTCTCGTGCCTCAGCCTTCCAAATAGCTGGGACTATAGGCGTGTACCACCATACCTGGCTAATTTTTATATTTTTAGTAGAGATAAGGTTTCACCATGTTGGCCAGGCTGGTCTTGAACTCCTGACCTCAAGTGATCCACCTGCCTTGGCCTCCCAAAGTGCTGGGATTACAGACATGAGCCACCGCGCCTGGGCAAAAACATTTTAGTGGACTTTATTTTCAAGGAACTGAGCTGCTTTCTGTGCTTGGGCAGCTCCCCTGAGCAAGTTTGTAGAGGGTGCAGGCAAATGGGCTTGGTGGCACAGGCACAAAGGAGGGGTCTGTATATCTGTGGGGAGACTGCTGACACCCACCGGTAGGTCCCACTTTTGGGGCTGGCTGGTAGGCAGGGCACTGGGCTTGCCCACTGTTTCTGCACAGCATCGACACCTTCTATTCATCTCTTTACTTCTTGTAACTCCCCCTTCCTTTGCTGACACTGGACTCAAAGGATCATAGACGTTTAATGATTTGCTTAGTGACAGGCCCTGGCCATAGCATTGAGCCATCTGGATTCATTGTCCAGTGTTCCCTCCACTACTCAGACCTTTTAAAATCCAGCTTTCCTGCGAGTTGATTTCACTTCCACATAAATCATTTCTTCTAGCTTGCTGGAAAGTTCCTTGGCTTTCTGCTTATCTTTGCAAGGACAGTTAATTCCCTGCTGCTGCTGCCAAGTATGTAAACAACATGTTTCTTCTTCTGTGGTGACAGGCACATCTCATCATCCTGAGTAGAAGCCCCTCTCAAGTGGAGGCAGCAGACTCGGCACACGTCGTCGCCCACGCTGCTGTCGCTTCAGGGAGACACGAGCACCATGGTGAGAAGAATCCTTTTCTCTTCCTCTCTCACAGGCACCTGGGTCTATAAACGAGCTGCCTTCTAGATGGGTTAACAGGTGGACAGAGCCGCGACACAGGCCCGCCACAGAGCCTTCCTTGTTTTATCTGATCATCTGCCCCTATGCTACTCTGCTGCTTTCCTCGGAGTCCTTTGGTTTCTCTCCCCTTCTAGCCTTCTTCTAGTCTGTTATTCTTAAATACAGCTAATCTCTATCCAAATGTTAGCTGTTAAGAGCCCCAGAGCATCTGTACTGGGCTTACGGGAAATCTGCTCTGCTTTCAAAGGTGATCTATTTTTAAAGATTGTTGTGGCAACAGCTCTGGCCTCTGGGCCAGCCGGCCTCCAGGCACTGTCAGGGCTGAACTTTCCATCAGGATGAACTTACACGGCTTCAGGATTCCAAAAGGAAGTTGCCATTTATGGCTTTTTCTTATGTTTTTTCTTATCCCCGCATAATAGGTAGAGCATCAAGCTTCAGGAATTATTTAATCCACGTACAGAGCATACAGAGCATACAATGTGCCTCCATTGACAGAAAACACATAGTACTAATGATTTTTTTTTTTGGTCATAATATTCAGAAATAGAGTACAATTCATAAAGAAGACCTAGGGGTGTATTCCAAGATATCAGATAAAAATAATTACATACTGAATAAAATGAGGTCCACTGTGCTCAAAAGCATAAAATCAATATCTGGAAGGCATGGGGTTGATTCAGGAAGCAGAAGTCAGGCTAAAATGAGGCCAGCACATGGGAGAAGGTGAAGGGAAAGCTTCAATGAGCAGCCTGGTCCGAAAAGATCCATGGGCCAGGCAGGGAGCTTCAGTCCACAGAGGAACTGATGAAGGGGGCATTGGCATTTATCCATCTGTCCATCACACCTTGCAGATCTCTCATTCTGGCCTGCTAGAGCTTGAAGCACCTTTTTAGATCTGGAGGAGCCTGTGTAAGGATGGAGAGAGGAGACAGGTGACCTTTCTTGTCCCTGCTCCCTAGAACATTCCACACTAACCATCAGGTTTGCTTGTTGGTGCCTAAAATTCATGTAATAGGAGGAAAGTACTTTCTATTCCATACCTATTAATAAAACACTTAAAATACATGTTTGATGGAAACTCCTAGAATAGCAAGTCACAAATCTAAATGTCTACAGGAACCAAGCAAGCAATGTGAGTGAAGCAGGTGGTTATCAGAAACCAGCAGCAGCAGCAAGCATAGTTATAAATGGCAGCTAACTGATGGCTGTAGTATGAGAGAGACGAAACAGAGTGGTGAGGATTGTGGCAAACTAAAACCCATACCTGCTACTTAAGCTCCAGCCCCTGGCAGCCATGTGGAAGGGAGGCTTATATTGGCAGAGCTCCTTTTTTAAAAGAAGGTAGAAATTTGGAGTTTTATTGGAGAATCTTCAATTTTTTTTAAATTATTTTTTATTTTTTTAGAGACAGGGTCTCACTCTGTCACCCAGGCTGGAGTGCAGTGGCGCAATTATAGCCCACTGCAGCCTCAGACTCCTGGGCTCAAGTGGTCTTCCTGCCTCAGCCTCCGAAGTAGGTGGGACTACAGGCACACACTGCTTGCACCTAGCTAATTTAAAAAATTCTTTTTTAGAGACAGAGTCTTGCCAAGGATGGTCTTGAACTCCTGGCCCTAGGCTACCCTCCCATCTTGGCTTCCCAAAACTCTGGGATAACAGGCATGAGCCACCACAGACCCAGCCCAATTTTTAACTGATGGTAACTAACTGAAATATGTTTAAGGCTCTGAGAAAGTCAAAACAAGTGTGAAGGCTGGATCCGTGACTTTTGACCTGGAAAGCAAGTGACAGGTTGCTGTCAGATCTTTCCTGTTTTCCTTGGGGGCGTAAACTGGCAGAGTAAGGGGAGGTGGGTCCATTCCTGAATGAATACCAAACCAAACAGAGAGGAGACTAAGGCCAAAAGACCATCTTTTTGCCTAGAGGGATTCTGGTTTCCAGCACTTTACCCAGTGCTCAGTGTACTCACTGCAGGTATGAATTGAGTGGGACCTAGTGAATCTGTGCCCTAGAATGCTATTGTCCCATAGCTGTGAAGTTAGGCCACTCTGCTTTGCATGACTTTTGGAATCAGAGGCAATCCAATTTTAGTTATATATTTTTAAAAAGTTTTCCAGTCTAAATATAGCACTCTATTGCCTTCTCTTAAATTGAAAATGATAATAATACCTACTTGATACAGATGATAAATGTGTGATAATTAAATGACCTCATACAGTTATAATATTAATAGCTACTGCTTATATACGGCATACCAGCAATGGTTCTCACCACACTACATTTATTAATTCAGAAATCCTTGCAACTCAATGAGATAGGTACATTTATCCCCATTTGTTGGATGGAGAAGTTGAGGCACCCAGAGATTAGGTAATTTTTACAAGGGCCCATAACCAGTGAGTGGTGAAGATATGAACCCAGGCAGCCAACCACCCCAGAGGCTCTTTATGCCATGTCATGTTATAGGGTCTGGCACTTCACATGTCTCCTCCCACCTTAGGCCCACCAAAAAAATCTGTGGGCAGACAAGGGACACAGGAAGAATGAAGGCAGCCCAGAGAAAAGGGTATGGAGTGCCAATGGGAAGGCCTGGGGCCCAGGAGCATGCGGAGAATCTCAGCTCCAACCTGCAGCAGCTGAGGGCATTCGGTGACATGCACTCAGAAAGCCCACTTGCCAGTCAGAATTGAAATATGTGAGGAGCCACTTTGGGAGGCCAAGATGGGTGGATCACATGAGGTCAGGAGTTCGAGACCAGCCTGGCCAGCATGATGAAACCCCGTCTCTACTGAAAATACAAAAATTAGCCGTGTGTGATGGCGCACGCCTGTAGTCCCAGCTACTTGGGAGGCTGAGGCATGAGAGTCACTTGAACCTGGGAGGCAAAGGTTACAGTGAGCCAAGATTGTGCCACTGCACTCCAGCCTGGGCAACACAGCAATACTCTGTCTCCAAAAAAAAAAAAAAAAAATGTGAGAAACATAAAGTAGATGGGTAAGAAGACAACTTCTCCCAGGCACAAGGAGTTGGGAATGATAGTTTTACAAATTGGGAAAGGGGGTGACTTCTGCATTAGGCCTGAAGGATTGGTTGCTTGAAGCAGAAGCAAAAGATGACTGAGAGGCCGGGCCCAGTGGCTCACACCTGTAATCCCAGCACTTTGGGAGGCCGAGGTGGGTGGATCACGAGGTCAAGAGATAGAGACCATCAAACCATCCTGGCCAACATGGTGAAACCCCATCTCTACTAAACATACAAAAATTTAGCTGGGTGTTGTGTTGCGCACCTGTAGTCCCAGCTACTCGGGAGGCTGAGGCATGAGAATCACTTGAACCCTGGAGGCAGAAGTTGCCGTGAGCCGAGATTGTACCACTGCACTCCAGCCTGGCGACAGAGCGAGACTCAGTCTCAAAAAAAAAAAAAAAAAAAAAAAAAAAAGACAGAGAGACTCAGGAGCAAGCAAGAATCATCATAGTGACAGTAACAACCATAGCAGCAGCACTTGGGCACCTCTTGTATGCAGGTGCTGGTACTTCCACAGACACGCTCATTGAATCCTTTTAACAACCCTCGGAGGCAGGACAGGACCTCCCATTTTACAGATGAGTTCATACTGCCACCTCTTCGTACCAGAAAGTACCATGAATCTGAAGGACCTACTGTCTCTACTCATTGTTCTACCCCAAAAGGACCAAGTCCCCATCAGTCTGTATGGTGCTCCTAGGCAGGCCCTTGTCAGATTCAGCACCTATCAACCAGAAGACACTTGAACTGTTTATCACCCTGATGCTATTAGGAAAAAAGCTTACTGAGGCCTTAAAGGTGAGTCAATGCTAAGTGAAGAGCCAGAGCAGAGAAGCAGTGGGCTAGAAATAAATGCTGAGTGTCCTGCAGCACCGTGAAGTCTTGGAACAGGTGCAAAAAGGAGCACAAACCTTTGCCCCTAAGGCCTCAAACGAATCACCTAAATGGGCACATCAGGAACAATAAAAGCAAGAAGAACCCTCAAACTATTCCTACCCCATGAACATAGTTTAAAAACTGCTGCCGTTGAAATCCTTGTGCCCACAGTGGCAGATGTGGGAAAGGCTGGAAAAGAGCTCCCCAGGCCAGCACGTGTTGCACGTGTGGGGAATCAGCTTCCCTCTAGAAGCAGAAATGCAACAGGCACCACCCAGCTAGGGGCTGCAGCAGGAGCACAGGTGGGTACATTCCCAGTGTCTTTTATGTCACCTCTCTGCTCTCCCCTCACGTGGCCAATGCCCCCACAGCAGGAATGAAAGAAATCTACTGCGGCCTAGGTTTCTCCAGGCCTCTGCTGCCTCCACCAGGGAGAAATAAGAGAGGGCAATTTGCAGCTTATCTTTGTGTAACAACTAAGGGGCAACTAAATCCCTCACAGCTCTCAAGAGCACAGGACTTTCTGACCTGGACGTTGGTCACTTCTAATTCGGAAGTCCTGGCTGGATCCCAGGAGCAAATCTGCACATTCCACCCAGCACCAAGGGGGAATCTTAGCTCTGCTCTCCTGTGCTTAAACCTGCTTGTACAGGGTACAAAGACTTTTGGGGGGTTGGTTTTGGTTTTGATTTTTGAAGAAAATAATTATTAATGAGAAAAATTTCTCCTTTGAGGATTCTCTGTAGCCTGCCTGCTTGCGTGCGAAATGCCCATTGAAGGCATTGCCCTCTAACAAAACGCCACTGGCCAAGAAGCAAGTGTTTCAGTCTCGACGCACAAGCTGATCCCTTTGCTCTGTGCCTTCCCTGTATTCCTTATGCAGACAAAACTGCCCAAGAAGTCACGAAGGCTTGTGATTGCACAAAGATTCCCAATTCAGGCTCCTGGAATGTCACTAACCTGAGCCCGGCCAGCTTCCCAGAGCAGCATAGACAAACTTGGTATTCACAGCTTTCCCAGCCCTGCTAAGTGTTCAGGGCATTGGCTTTGTGTTTATAACTCATCTCCTAAAGGATATTAAAATGAAATGGTTCAAAGCCAAGAACATTTCAGCCTTTGAGAGAGCAGAGCCTGCTGAGTGCAGGCGGCCTTGTTTGGAAGTAGCCCCATCTGCGGCCTGGGCTCTTGCAGGCCGGGGAGTTCTGCAGCGTTCAGTGACAGCAGATGGAATGGGCTCTGTCCGGTTAGAGCTTAGGGAGCAGGGGCTGACTAAGTGGATTCCTAAGATAAAATTTCCTGTGCACGAATATGTACATCTCCCCCGCCCCCACTGGTCCTAGCCTCTAGCCACATTTTACACAGTAGACTGGAAAAATGTCAGTATCAGAAGCTGGACACTGCATCTCACCCAGGTCTCCTCTTTTTTACCTTACACGACCCTCCCTTTTCTCAACTCTTCCCCCTGTGGCCTGCCTTTTCAGCTTGCCCACCCTCCCCACTCCCTGCTCACTGGGTTACTGATGCTCCTTGGGCCCCATGTGTTCCAAAGAGACCAGAAATCAGGCATCCCTGGTGTACACAGGCCCTAGGTCTTGTGGACCCCTGACAGGTGACATGGACACCTAGGAGTAGCCACAGTGAGGTGTCCTTTACCTTCCCATGCCCTTCTTAGCTGTCCCTGCTGCCTCTCTCATGATGCCTCCAACCTCAGCTTCCAAGCGGGGCCTGGTGGTACAGTCAAGTGAGAGTAAGCCATGGCTGGCCACGCCCCAGCTGCCTGTCTCCCTTCAGACTTCCCACTCCCCTGGGCCCCTGTGCGCTCTGAGAGAGCCTTCCTCTGTCCCTTCTCAGGGCCCATTTGTTTTTACAAAATGCCCAACCAGCCTGAGTTTGGCCTTGCCTTTGAGCTCCCCAAGCAGCACATGTGGCATCCATCCCTGCTCTGTGCCCCACAGGGAGTGAGGGAGAAAGGGGAAGTGAGGGTGCAGTGGAGTGAGGCTGAGGCCCAGAGAAGGAAAGAGATGCCCCATACTCTGTTTTCACCAGCATTAGGAGGATCCCTTCTCAGAAACTTCTGGAAGTCACCCTAGAGTAGTCACATCTAGGGGATTGGGGTCCAGGGTCACTCAGCAAGTTAGAGGCCAAGCAAGGCCTAGAATGGAACCCAGGTGCTACCCACTTACCACACTCCAGACCCAGAGAGGGAGTTGTCCCATCCCCACCCCACCCTGCTGAGGGTGCAGGGCTCTGAGCAGCCCTAAAGGAGAGGCAGGTAGGGGCTGCAGGGGTTGGCAGCCCTTGGGGCCAGTGGAGGAGGAGGAGAGGAGGCCTGTTCCCCACCCAAGTTTGTGCGTTGACCCCTCTAGCTGGGGCAGAGCTGAAACCTCATCAAGCTTGCTCACCAACTGCTGTCCCTTGATTGTGTCTGAGAGCAAAGCCTGTCTTCATTTCTTTCCTGGGGAGGCTGAAGTGCATAAGCAGCATGATGACCACGTTCATGAGGTTCGGGTTTTTCACTTCTGAGCTGGTTTGTAATTTGCGTTCAGAACTTCTTAGAGAAGCCTATGTAACTTACACCCCGACTTGGCTTCAAAAGGGATTTTTAAGGCAGCTTATGGAAAACGCATCTACATCACCAAGACAAGTAACAGGAACTTGAGGTTGCTGGAAGCCTTCACTACATGGTGGCCCCAAGTTGTGGTGATGGAGGGGGGCTGGTCACTTTCCTGGTGGTGAGGACCCTTAAGGCAGGCAGATCCCAATGGCGACCAGGCCCTGTGTGGGCACTCTGCATATTTATACCTTGCGAGCCTCACCTTGTCTGCTGCCATTGGATCACTTCACTTCATGGATGCACACCTGTCCCTAGAGATGGCCACAGACTTCCTTGTATCACACAGCTAGTGAGCAGCAGCCCTGCCACTCCCTGAAGCCATGTCACAGGCCCCTGGCTATGGCACTGTGAAAGTGTTCCTCACGAAGAGGGTCTCCTGTGAGGACCACTGAAGGCTCTGGGGTGAGGAAGGAGTCTCTTCCGGGCTTTATGTGTTCTCAGGCTTCCCGTGTGGCCTCCACAAGCTAGCAGACTCGAACAGCAGCCCCCAGCAGGGTCTAAGTAGCTTCAATGTGTTTCCTGGGTGAGGGAGCTCCTCCGGGTTAGCGCCAGGCTATGATTTGGGACTTTCCATTTTTAAACTCCCTGGGGTCCTTTGCGGTTGGTACAGAGTAGGGACTATTTCCTAAGACTGCTACAAAAGACAATCGTCACATTGTAGAGAGGCCTCCCTCTTAATGAAAGCTGTCCTTACTGTTCCAACTCCTGCCTTAGGACAGCCACAGGAAAATGAACGCAGGGTTACTGGAATTTATTTTAATTAAAAGCCTCCTGACCTCCCCTCCAGTGGGCCACACTGCAGTCCTGCATTCCTCTTGCTCTTGGGATGAAGCCTTGTTTTCTTTTGCCTGTATACGAACATCTCTACACAGAATCTTTCAGGGTCTTTTGGAATGACGCGGCTCCAAGTCCTCAGACAGAGCCGTCTGGGGAGACATCAAACCACCCTGCCCACCGAGCCACACCTTCTCCCTGCTCTAACTCACAGACAACCTAAACATTCTGTTAGAGTGAAAATAGAAGATCGTGGCCTTGGAACACCTGTGCCATTAGGGCTCAGATTTACAAGCTAAGTCATGCTCCTGTGTTTTAGAAAATGACCTCAGCTTCTGCCCAGGCCTTCGGCATCAGATTGCAGAGGATTCTAGAAGTGGTTTTCAAAGGTAGGGATGGCCTTGTGTGAGAGTGCTGAAACTGCTGGCTCTTTGTGAACCCACACCCTGTTTCAGGGCACAAGGTTCAGGCCGGGAGGCAGCAGCCACTTGAAGGGGCTATGACTTCCTGTCCTGGAAATCCTGTTGTCACTTGTCCCAGGTGGAGATAGACTGGGATGTCCATTGCCAGGAGAATAAACTGCTTCTCAGGAAGTGACCCCTTTGCCGTAGTAATAGTACTCAATTTGCCCTCCCGTCAAAGGCTGCTCATGTGGATTTAGTTCTCAAAGTTAATTTGGAGGTGAGGGGGTTGGGGGAAATAAGTCAGGATCTTGCAATAAAGGAGCTTTCTTGTATCCTAGATAAAGATAAAAGTGGTTTGAAATCTATAGACAAGGAAGGTGCACACGTGGACACACCAGACCTTCCTCTGTTCCTAAGCTCTAGGCCATTCTAATATACAGGGGTCCTAACCTGAGTTCTCAGATGCCTGATGTGTGGCTGGCTTGCATGTGACAACATCCGTCTGGGAACCCTCTATCTGGCCTTATCCCCCTGTGACTAGAGACCTACCAGGAACAAAAATGGGAAAAGCACAAAACCTTAGAGAAGCCAAGGACTTAAAGGAAGAAAGAGAGCAGCGACTTGAGGAGGCTGCCCCCAGAGGGCAGATTCCCAGGCAGGGCCCATCTCCGTCTGCCCACCACAACGCCTGGCCTTCTGTCACTTTGATAGCTGCGTTGCCTTCATGTAAGGAATACACTCCTTCCGCACTCTTCTCCCTTCCTTCCTCCCTCGCACCCATTCCTTCTTCCGGAGGTCCACATACACTAACAAGCATCCTCTTTGGAAAATATGACTGGGCGTCCCTAAGTCTGAGGTTAGGAGCCATTTGCACATTAGTTGGAACTGACCCCTGCAGCATCCTCCCTCAAAGCTTCTCTGTGAGCTGAGCTGCACTGAGGGAAAGGAGCATGCCATTCTCGGGTTGAGAGGACCAGCCCAAAACAGGGTGCTTTTCAGGGCAGTTAGGGGAAGGAATCCTGGGAGGTGAGAGAACATTACAAAGAAAAGGACTAGAAAGATGTGAGGTGCGGCTGTGTCCACCCGTGCCAGGGAGATCGGCTCCTACCCCAGGAGAGGGCAGGGAAATGCTCCCTAGCCCTTTTGGCCTCTGCCTTTCCCTGAGCACGGCAATGCTGCTTCAGCCAAAGCCCGGAGTCTGAAACTCAGTGCACGAATTGCCCCATGCCTTATACATCTGCAGGTCTTCACCATAAGCACAGTAAGGGCCCATCTTTAGGGACAAGGCTGAGATGCGGAAAGACCTTTACTTTTAAAAAGAATTGCTCAGCTACGTTCTTTAGTTAACTCCCAATCAGCCAGAAAATTAAAATAACGAAAGAGTACTCCATTCCTGACTATCTTCATTCATTTTAGACATGAATGTTCATCTCTGTAATGCTTTTATAATCAATAACATTAATGCCACTTCATCCTCAACATTTGCTGACATTAGATTATCAAAGTAGCCAAAGTTAATACTCAATTTGCACATTAAATCTGCAACGTTTTCTCGCATGGGTCAGCTATGAGGAAGAGAGGTAACATTTTCCATGTGGTAGATTTTCTCCCACCAAGACAAAACCTTCTGAGGAGTGCTCCAGAAATGCATCTGCTGGTCTGGCTGGGGACAGGCCCCATTGAAAAAGAGGGTTACAAGAATCCAGTTCAATTGATTTCTGCCTAACTGCAGACCCCAGGGCCAGCTGGCACTGCAATTCCTGCTCCTGTCTGGCAACTGCCTAGAATCTACATGGAGTAAATCATGCAGATGAACATAACTTGTTTCAGACCTAAGCTTTCTTTAGGTTGACTAGATTTGGTAGACATATTTCCAAAGTGTTTACGTCTCTCCTTTCTAACACAGATCCTGTGGAATGTAATTAGATCATTTCTTAAGACCCAGGATTCTCATTGTGAATTTCAGGCATGTTCTCAGAGCTCTTGAGGTGTACAGGGCTGTTTATCTGCAAAGGATGCTAGACTTCTGTGTCTTTTGATTGCTCTGTGTGTTTTCATGTTTCTGTCTTCTCAATGTCCATTTCTGTCCTCTCAATGTCCATTTCTGTCACTTGTTGCTTCCAGTCTGCCTGCTATTTCAGCCTAGTATGGGGACCCATAGCCACAATTATCAAAACTGTCCCTAAAATTAAAATCATCAGCATTTATTGAGCACCAACTATATGTCAGTCCTGTTATCATTTATTCATATGCATTAATCTGTTTACTCCTTATACCTCCTTATAAGGCAGTTATTAATATAATGGTCCCCTTTTCCAGATGGGGAACATAGCAAGGCACACAGCTGTAAGGGGCAGAGCCAGAACCTGGGCCTAGATAACGCAAGCCCAGAGCCTGCTCTCTTTCCCATTCACCCTGCTGCCTCCAAGAAGCAGCACACTTTATAGGGGCTGATTGGATTTTTGATCCTCGTGTGTTCTAGAGAGCTGTACCTGAAGATCATGGAGGCCACTTGGGAAGCACCTGGCATTACCGTCACAGAATGAGAAAAATAAATCCAAATCAATTCATTGGAAAAGATAATGAAACAGATAAAACACTAGCTGGCCTAATCAAGAAAACAGAGAGGAAGTACAAATGCAAAACTAGAAATGATAGAAGGGAATAACCAAATATTGAGGAAATTTCTAAAAGCAAAAGATAATGTTTTGTACAGTGCTCCATAATAAATATGATATTTCCAAGTGGAAATGTCAGGTAGACCACTGTATATACGGGTCATAATCTTCCCCAACAGACTTCATGTGCTTGTCATGTGTCACCATGAAGCTATTTTCTACAGGTGCTTCTGTGGGAGTCCCATGTCTCTTTGGGGAGGAAACCTTCGCATTTTCCTCTTGTAGGGTAGGGGCAGCAAACTTATGCACATGGGCCAAATTTGCTCACCACCTGTTTTTGTAAATAAAGTTTTATTGGAACATGGTTATGCTTATTCATTTATATATTGTCTACGGCTGCTTTCATGCTACAACAGCAGAGTTGAATAGCAACAATGGAGACCATACAGCCTGCAAAGCCTAAAATATTTACCATCCTGTCCTTTACAGAATAAGTTTGCCAACCCCTGTGCTAGAGCCCTGTGATTTTTCCAGTTTCAGACTAGTTTCTGTGCTGGTTTCTTGGTTCAGGATTTCCAGACCAAGTAGGTGGTACACATTCAGACTACATATATGCTTATTTCAGGTATTCTTTTTCTAGTCAGAACCTCTGGATAGACACCCTTAATTCCACACCTGGAACCAGTGCAATTGTTCTTATCTTCATTTTAGAGATTCCTGGCTGTCGTAGTGTTTGGGAAGCTGTAACAAAACACCATAGACTAAGTGGCTTATAAACCACAGAAGTGTATTTCTCACAGTTCTGAAGTCTGGAAAGTCCCAGATCAAGGCTCTGGTAGATTTGGTGCCTGACCTGCTTCCTGGTTCATAGACAGCTATCTTTTCACTGTGTCCTCACAGGGTGGAAGGAGTGAGGAAACTCTCTAATGGTGTCTTTTATAAGGACACTAATCCCATTCATGAGGGTGCCATCCTCATGACTTAATTACCTCTGAAAGGCCCTGCCTCTGAATATCATCACCATGGGGGTTAGATTTCAACACATGAATTTGAGGGGGACATAAATATTCAGACTATAGCACTGGCTGTATTCATTTTATTTCCTGCGTAACAAATTTGTTTACTCACCCATTTATTACCTTGCAGTTCTGTAGGTTAGAAGTCTGGTGTGGTAAGGCGTGCTTCTCTGCTCAGACTGAAATTGCATTGTTGGCCAGCTCCACTCTCAACTGGAGGTTGGGGTGCTTTCTGAAGCTCGTTCCTGTTGTGAGCACAGTTCAGTTCCTTGCAGCTGTAGGACTGAAGTCCCTGTTTTCTGGAGAGCTGGTGGCCAGTGACCCCTCTCAGCTCCCCCCGTAGGCTGCTCTTGCTCAGGTCCTTCCACCATATCCCTCTCCATCTCAGCAGCAGGCAAAATCCTTCTCATCAAATCTCTGTCATGCTTTCCATAAATATGACTTCCTTTTCTGCTACCAGCCAGAGAAAACTCTGCTTTTAAAGGGCTCCTGTGATTAAGTCTGGCCCAGGGGATAATCTTTCTGGTTTTGTTTTTGTTGTTGTTGTTGTTTTTGAGACAGGGTCTTGGCTCTGTTACCCAGGCTGGAATACAGTGGTGTGATCACAGCTCACTGAAGCCTCAACCTCCTGGGCTCAAACAGTCCTCCCACTTCAGCCTCCCAAGTAGCTGGGACGACAGGTGCACATCACCACATCTGGCTAATTTTTTTTTTGTATTGTTTGTTTTTTGTTTCGCCATGTTGACCAAGCTGGTCTTGAACTTCCAGGCTCAAGCGATCCTCCCACCTTGGCCTCCCAAAGTGCTGGGATTACAGGTGTGAGCCACCACCCCCGGCCATAATCTCGTTTTCTTCAAGTCAGCTGTACCCTATAACATAAGCTCATCTCAGGAGAACTATATCTTCATACTCACAAGTTCCATCCATAACCACAGGGGAGGGACTACACAAGGGCAAGGGTCACGGGTCACCTTAGAATTCTGCTGGCCACACCAGCTTTTTGCAGGGAGTCCTATTCAGCTTTCCACCACAAATGAGCCTCAGGCTTCATACCTAGTCCTGCTCAGGCTTAGAAAACCCTAGTACTAGTAGATGGACCTTTTTTCTAATATGCTCACGGGCCGTTCAACCTCAGCTCCCGCTCACTTCTCTGGCTTTTAGTTCTCTCGTCATTTTCCATACCTGAGGTTTTCTTTTTCTTGCATTCAAGATTGGCATGCATTTAAAAATATTTGTGTTATATTATAACCAGTATGTTGAAGTATTTGGAATGATTGGGGTTTTGAATGATTTCTTCCCTCAGCGGCATGTCAGCAATATTTTCCAGATTTTTCATGTTTCAGAAATATGTACCAAGATTATACTCCAAATCCATCAAAATAAGTGAACTTTCAGAGTCCTACCCTCAGTAAAGTCATAGTTACCCTATAACTAAAGTTATAGGAAGAATTAGTGGTTGATCAGCCTGAAAACTTACCAGTGTGTTCAGATCTGGGGCATAGTTTCTTCTTTTGCAGTAACTTTTCTTTATGTATCACCGGGAAAGCTAGATGTATGAAAATTAAAGAAATTAAATTGCGGTATCCTTCAAGACCTAAATTCTTTCCAATGAAACAGGCAGATTAATGGGCAAAGGACAGTCTTAACTGTTTTTTCTTGTCCCAATACCTCTTTCCAAATAGCTCAACACTGCTAACAGTATATTTATTCTGTTTCCATTTCAAATCTGTGAGCAGTTTTCAAAGTTATAATAAATGCTTTTCTTCAGATGTAGCTGAGCAGTATTTTCAAGAGAGCATGGCTCATCTTAAGGATTCCAAAGGGATGGGAAGAACCAAATTTCTTTCAATTCAAGATGAATTTTGCCATTTTCTACAAATGACTGGACAAAAAGAGGTAAGTGAGTTTGGATCACAATTGTCTAGTTATTCACAGTTGATATCCAAAGGGCAACTCCTTTACTCTGCAAGCATCCATTAAGCACCTGCTGTGTGCAAAGCATGTGCCAGTCTCTAGAGGAACACATAAATAAGGCTAGGGCTCCTTTGGGGCAGCTTCCAGAGATACTTGCTCTTAGAAGCTGGGAGACTTTATGAGAACATAGATTGTCATGCCCACCTACAAAAGATCCTAAAGAAATAGTGGACAGGCCCTGCTTATTGAAGTCCTGCAGATCTGGCTGGAATAGTGTGGCAGTTAGTGTGTCTAATCCCTCTCTCCTCAGTTTGGGTAATGAATGGAATTTGCATGTCTAAGGAAAACTATATGGTGCAGAAGTTACAGCTCAGTTGTTTAGTATTGATTCGTACAAGCGTGATTTACATGACTTATAAAAATAGAACAAGACCCAGACCTTATATTCATTGGTAATTAAACCCTTGGGAATGTATTCCTTGCAAAGCCTAACATACCATTGCTTTATTTTTATATATATGTGTGTGTGTGTATACATATTAATACATATATATATATACAATCACCCACAGATACTGAGGAACAATTATATATGTATGTGTGCATATATGCCCACACCCTCTTCTCAGCGCACCTAAGTCCCGTTTACTCTTCACTCCTCTCCGTTAAGCTTTTTTTTTTTTTTTTTTTTTTTGAGACGGAGTCTTGCTCTGTCACCCAAGCTGGAGTGCAGTGGTGCAATCTCGGCTCACTGCAACCTCCGCCTCCTGGGTTCAAGCAATTCTCTGCCTCAGCCCCCCGAGTAGCTGGGATTACAGGCCCCCGCCACCATGCCCAGCTAATTTTTTTGTATTTTTAGTAGAGATGGGGTTTCACCATTTGACTAGGCTGATCTTGAACTCCTGACCCCGTGATCCTCCCACCTCAGCCTCCCAAAGTGCTGGGATTACAGGCGTGAGCCACTGTGCCCGGCCTCTGTTAAGCTTTTCTTATCAGAGGTTAACACCATCTCAATTTCCTAGAAAACCATACATACATACATATATACACACATATGTACACAGTACATATATGTGTACACACACACACACACACACACACACACACACACACACACATATATATATAGTTGTTCCTCAGTATCTGTGGGGGATTGGTTCCAGAGCCCCCAAGGATATCAAACTCCAAGGATGCTCAAGCCCTTGTACAAAATGGTGTCACATTTGTATATAACCTAGACATAGCCTCCTGAATACTTTATATCATCTCTAGATTGCTTATAATACCTAATGCAATGTAAATGCTATGGTAGTAGTTGTTACACTGTATTTTTTATTTGTATTGTTTTTATTGTTGTATTGTTATTTTTATTGTTTTTCCCATATAATTTTTGATCTATGGATATGGAGGGCTGACTATGTATTTTTTTCAACTCTAACCTATCATGGCAAATCTTGGAAATGAAAAACTCTATTTCCCTTACCGTCTGTAGACCTCCTCGCCCACAGCTCTTTTCTCGTCCTTAATCCCCCTCCACCCCCGCCTTCTGTCAGCTAGGGAACACGGGCTTTTATGCCGATACACCCATGTTTCTCAGGCCAAAGTAGGGCCACAATCACCAGGACAAATGGGAGTTTCAGGATGTTTCTCAGTCACCCAACCCCAGGGAGAGAGAGGGGCCTTCCAGGGGCCTCAGATTCCCTCCCCATTCCCCCCTCACATCTCTAGAAGACTTAAGGGGAGTGCTCAGGTCAGAATAATGGGGTAGGTTTGCCCCCTCATGCCCCACTCCATCCAGTTCCTCAGCCATTTTTTCCTCCAAAATAGAACTTGACTGCATCCATTGTTTTCCATCTTTAGTCCTGCCACTCATCATCTCTTGCCTGGACCGCTCTAACAAGTTCCTATCTCTCAGCTGCTTTTTCCATGCTTGCCCTCTTCTAATCCACTCAGAATAAGGAAGCCATGGTGATGTTTCCAAAAAGCAGATCTGACCACTGAACACTCACTTGTAAAAGCCAGTCCACTGGCTCCCCGATGCCCTCAGGATAAACCAGAATCCTGACATGGCCCACAGTACCGTCCACGACATGGACTCCACTGACATTTCCAGGCTCATTTTCGCCTCCTCTCCTTGATCCATGTTCCTGCCACACTGGCCTTTTCTAATTCCCACTTCCGAGCAGTGCCAGCTTCTGTTTCCTCCTCCTGGAAGGCCCTTCCTCATTCATCTCCAGGCCAATGTTAACCCATTCTTCATTTCTTACCAGCTTCTCTGATTCCTCTCCCCAGGCTTCATTAGACACTCCCCATTATTCTTCCTAAGAGAATCCATTTGATGTCATCAAATATTTGTAAGTATATATTCATGTGGATATTTAACATCTATCTTGCAACTAGACTGAACCTGTGAAAGCAGAGACCCTCTTGCCTGTGGTGAGGAGTGATGAGCAGAGAGGTGGATGCATGTTTGGCCACAGGCCAGCTGAGTGTTCTGACTCCCGTGGGCCATGCATCAGTTCCCCTGTACTGCCTGGCTTCCCACCATAGTGTCTTGCTGAGTCAGCCAATGCTCAGTGTCACTGATGCTATCTATGCCTCACTGCCCTTGCCCAAGTCACCCAGATCAGTGTTGATCAAAAGATGCACCTCACTCTCCTAAGCTGCCCTCGAAGATTTTAGCAAACTGGGTCTTTTCATTCTAGGGCCACTGCCAGCCCATCCAATGCCCTTATCATATAGAAAAAGCTGCCCCTTCCTCAGGTAGATACCGCCCATGTTGGAGGGGACCATAGGCTGGATTTCAGCCCTCCCCATGCTCCTGCCAGGCACCCTTGTGTGTGGCACCACCTGCCCAGCCAAACATGGCAGCCTCATGCTGTTCTCACCATTTGGTTGCAAACGTCTCACTGTGGGTTCTAGCAGGTGTTGGCCAAAAAGGGCCGGGCCCAAGGACAGTCCCGGAGCCAAGAATGGGGCTGTGCTCAGGCCATCCCAGATGTTCCCACAGCACATGGCCGTGGGCACTGTGGAACATGATATTTGGGGGACGAAATGCCTTTTAAGGTAAAATGTAAGTGAAGGTCACTCTGCCACAGGTTAAGCTACTCTGTGAGGGTTTGTCTTCTAGTTGTGCCACTCTTTTGCTCAAGAATCTTCTGTGACTTCCTCAGCCTGGCCACTCACTGGCCCTCAACAGGCCATGTGTTCCTCCTGTGCTCCCAGTGGCCCATACCCTCTTCTCATCCCACCTAAGTCCTCTTTACTCTTCACTCCTCTCTGTTAAGCTTTTCCTAGCAGAGGTTGATACTATCTCAGTTTCCTAGAAACCTGTGCCATTTAACTTCCTTCACATCTCCCCATTTCCACAGTCAGGCTGTAGGCGGCATCCAAAGCTTTATCTGGGAAAGGGAGTCTCCCCGGGTCTTCTCCCCATCACTGGCTCCTCTAAGTCTGACAGTGATATTTTCCCACAGAAATATCACCAAACCCAGCACTCTCAGCAGTCCAAGTCCTTGCTCTCAGAACTTGGGAGATGTGATGGGCTTTACCCTCAGGCAAGTCTAGATTTAAATTCTAGTCCCTCATGTACCTCAGTGGGGCCTCAGTGCTGAGTTACACAATCACTCTGCCTCTACAGAGATTCCTCTTTCACCTGAGAAATTTATTTCTGCCTCATCAGCACCTGTAATGTGGTTCCCCTACCCCGGCCCTAGCCCCTAACTTGTATTATTGCCAACAAAAGGATTAAACGCCCTCCTTGTCCTTCTGTTTGTGGAGCACTTTCGGGACCCCTTTGGGGCTGTGTCATGAGGAAGCTCCCATGGTCCCTGCTGTATTTGGCAGTTAAATTCAGCATCCATGCTCTGCAGCTGATGTCGTGCCTTCATGTGGAAGATCGTGGAAGAATTTCTGGAGAAAGTATGGAGGATTGACATACTTTAACAGGGTTTCCCCCCGCATATTTTGGTGTCTGAAGAAGCTAATATCAGGAAATACTGTGTCCTGACCAATTCATATTTTTTATTCCATGTTAGTATAAATAAATTGGATAAACCAAACAAAATGTCATCTCATGTTGGAATGTTTACTTTCAGTTTCCTAAACGATTTCCTATGAGAATAGCAAAGTCTGGAGTGTGTTCAGGATGTTCTATACATAGATAATTTGCCCAGGAATGCTGTATTTTCACTTCTGTAAGAATAGCATTGTGGACAGAGGGAGAAAAGCATGGGACTAAAATGTATGAAAATTAGGCTGGGCATTGTGGCTCGCGCCTGTAATCCCAGCACTTTGGGACGCCAAGGTGGGTGGATCACTTGAGGTCAGGAGTTCAAGACCAGTCTGCCCAACATGGTGAAACCCTGTCTCTACTAAAAATACAAAAATTAGCTGGGTATGGTGGTGGGCGCCTGCAATCCCAGCTACTTGGGAGGATAAGGCAGGAGAATCGCTTGAACCTGGGAGGCAGAGGTTGCAGGGAGCTGAGATCATGCCACTGCACTCCATCCAGGCTGGTAGACAAAGAGAGACTCTGTCTAAAAAAAAAAAAAAAAAAAAACCTCCAGATTTCCACCTGCTGTTGTAAAATGGAAGATCTGCTGAGACGGTGAGACGGATTTAAAAAAAAAAAAAAAAAAAAGGTATGAAGATCACTGGCTGTATTCAGATCCTAGCACCACCACAGCTGAGCCCTCTGACTCTGAGCAAGTTTCTTAACTGCTCTGTGCCTGTTTCCTCCTCTGCCTAATGAGGATTAAAATTTTACCCATCTAAAGAAGACAGCAAAAATTAGAGACCCACACAATTGTGTGTGTTCAGCACAATTACTGACATGTGAGGACTGATCCATGTCAGCTTTTGTTCTTACTACTCAACTGAAATGGATTCCTGTAATGGCTGAGTGGGTTTATTTTGCCAGGTGTCCTTTACCTGGTTTATTTTGCCAGGTGTCCTGTCTCTTCATAGTTTACACCTTTCCTCACATTCGTGTTGTTTCCTGACTCTTGTTCAACCAGAGGTGATATGATTTGGCTGTGTCCCCACCCAAATCTCCTCTTGAATTATAGTTCCTATAATACCCATGTGTCATGGTAGGGACCCTGTGGGAGGTGATTGAACCATGGGTGCGGTTACCCCCATGCCGTTCTTGCAATAGTGACTGAATTCTCACAAGATCTGATGGTTTTATAAGGGGCTTTGCCCCCTTTGCTCAGCACTTCTCTCTCCTGCTGCCCTATGAAAGAGGTGCCCTCTGCCATGATTGTAAGTTTTCTGAGGCCTCCCCACCCATGCGGAACTGTGAGTCAATTAAACTTCTTGGCTTTATAAATTACCCAGTCTCAGGTATCTCTTCATAGCAGCATGAGAACGGACTAATACAAGAGGAGAATAGGCTCAGCTCATGAGACTACCACACCCATGTGAAAATATACAAGTTGCGTAATGATCCTAATCAGCGTTTGAGCTTGTTAACCAGATAGCTTTTTGTTCCTTTCACAGAGAGCAACCTCGATCCTGAGAGAGTCCCTGGAAGCCAAAGTGGAAGCATTTGGCGATTTCAGTCCCGAGGTGGCAGAGACATACTGGCTCCTGGGAGGAGCAGACCTGGCGCAGGGGAACCACAGTGGGGCCCACAAGAAACTGAAGAAGGTAAAGCTGGAACCGGTACTAACATGAGACTAGGCTGTCCCTCCCCTCTCCAAGGTCAATTTCTCTCCCTTGTGGTGGTTCTTTTAAATGAAACTTTACAAGTGGCTTGTTTAGATAGGATGACATCACTTTTGTGGTAGATCTAACCTAATACTTTTTGGGTAAAAGACATAGTAAGCCTCTTAGACATACATATTTTTTAAATGAATTATCAATTTTTACTATGCAAATATTTTTAATTTTTTATGTAGTACAATTGATCAGTCCTTTATGTTTGCGGTGCTCTCTCTATACTGAGTTTATAGAGGAATTCTCTTACACTTTCTTCAGTTGTCATTCTTTAAATTTGGAGTTTATTTGTGTGGATGGCATGAGGAATGGATCTAATCTTACCTTTTTTCCAAATGGCCACCCAGTTGTCCAGCATCATTTAATTAGAGAGCCCTTCTATGCTCCAGTGACTTCAGATAACAACTTCATCATATACTGATTTTCTTTATGGACTTAAGTCTATTTCTAGATTTCTGTTCTCTTCCACTAGTCTTTCTGTTTATTCATGTGTCAATATTTCAGTTTTAATTACAGAGATTTTATAGAATGATTTAATATGTGATAGGAGTAGACACCCCTTATGGCTTTTCTTTTACTAGAATATCAGGTGTTCTAGCTATTCTTCCATGTTTATTTTTCTACATGAATTTTTGTATCAATTTGTCTAACTCCATAAAGAGCTTGTTAGTATTTTTATTGCATTATTTATAAATAAATCTTGTGAGAATTGACAACTTTGTAATATTGAGTTTTTCTATCCAAGAACAATCTTTCCATTTCTTCATGCCTACTTTTATATCTTTCAGGCACATCCAAAAGCGTTCTTCATATAGGTTTTGTATATTTCTTATTAAGTTTAATTCTAACCATTTGATCTTCGTTATTACTACTATAAATGGAGATTTATCTACTGTTATATCTTTTGATTTTTTTAATATATGAACCCAGTTGATTTCTCTGTGTAAATTTTATATCCTGCTAATTGCTTAATTCTTTTATTGCTTGAGTTAATTCAATCATTGATTCTCCCAGGTTTTGGGGGTATTCTATTACATTATCTGCAAATAGACTTAGTTTTACTTTATGCTTTCCAGTTCTTATGCCTCCAATTTATTTCTTTTGTCTAACTGCATTGGCTTATACCTCCAATATAATAATAAACAGTAGTGGAGATAATGGGCATCCTTGCCATGTTCCTGATCTTAGTGTAAATGCCTCTAGTGATTCTTTATTTAATAGATGCTGGTTTTAGAACTAAGGTTTATATATTTTATCATGTTAAGAAAATATCCATCAATTCCTATTATTGTGAGTGCTTTTTTAATTAGAACTAAGTGTTGAATTTTACCAAAGGCTTTTTCAGCATCAGTGGAGATTATCAGATGGTTCTTCTTAGATCATTTAAATAAATCACAATAAATAAATTTATTTCACACTACCGGAGATTGGGTAATTTATAAAGAAAATAAATTTATTTATTTTAATTCTGGAGCCTGGGAAGTCCAAGATCCAGGGGCTGGCATTTGGCAAGGGCCTTCCTGCTGCATCATCCCTTGGCAGAAAGCGAAAGGAAATGAGAGAGAGAAAGGGAGAGAGAGAAAAGGAGGCCAAACTCAGCCTTACATAACCAAACCACTCCCAAGATAACAGCATTAATCTATGCATGAGGGCAGAGTCCTCATGGCCTAATCCACTCTCATTAGGCTGCATCTCTCAACGGTGTTGCATTTTGGATTAAGTTTCCAACACATGCTTTTTGGGAAGCACATTCAAACCATAGCAGATGTTGATTCTGTATGCTAACATTTATTTTAGGATTTTTGTGCCAATATTTGTATGTATTATTTGTTTAAGGATCAATGTTATATTTGCTTATAAAAATAATTTGGAATTTTACCTTATCTTTCATGCACTGAAAGAATTTATGCAGCATTGAAACTCTGCAGTCTTTGGAGGTTTATGTCTTCTGTGACATCCTTTAGACCTGGTGCTTCTTTTGTAGGGAAATTCCTTGACAATTTTCTCTATTTCTTTTACAAAAAGTGGTCTGTTGAAGCTTTCTGTCCCTAATGGGGTCATTTTGGCAAACTGTATTTTTCTAGATAATTATCCATTTCACTTATATTTTCAGATTTATTTGCATGGAGATTTGAAAAGTGGTCTCATGAATTTTAAATCTTTCTACTTTTTAACAGTTATTTTCCCATTATAATTTCTTAGTTTTATATTTGGGTTTTCTCCCTTTTTCCTTGACTTAGTTTGTCTGTTGTGTTAATTTTTTCAAAGAGCCAGGACTTTAATCCCATAAATCCTATTCTCTACTTCCTTAATTTCTGATTTTATCTTTATTATTTCTGTCCTTGTACCTTATTTTGTTTTGCTCTGTTGAAATTTTTTTCTGTGTTTACGAGTTGGGAATTTAATTCATTTGTTTTCATTTTATTAATCTGTTTATGAATATGAAATTTTCTCTTATTGTTCTAAATGTATCTCATAAGTTACATCATATGTTTTCATTACATTAATTAGTTTCAAAATGGGGAAAACCTGGGAAACCCTAAGTAACATAATTAATCAAACCAAAAGAATTAACTAGTTCTGAGGGGCTATCCTATAAATCAAGTATTTTTCTCTTATGATTTTTCTGATTCTGCTGCAAAAGACAGTAGATTTGGTAACATGTGTGACACCTCTTTGTTAATGAGATGACACGTATCTGCTATCAGTTAGGTAGCAAATAGTTACTTGGCACCTTCAATAGGCCAGTCATGTGCTAGCCAGACCTGGGGGAAAACAGTGACCAAGACAAATATGAACCTTGTCTTTGTGAGTTCCCAGTCTAGCCAGGAAGAAATATATTAAATCAATCATTTTTAATAATTTAAACATTACCCATATGCCAAAGACATTTTAGTGAGGGAGAGGTGAGATGGAAGCTGAGGGTGGCAGGTTCCCTGCGTTTGCCCATGTGTCACCTCCATATAGTAAGAGCCAATGCTGGCCAGGCACGGTGGCTCATGCCTATAATCCTAGAACTTTGGGAGGCCAAGGAACGCAGACCACTTGAGACCAGGAGTTCGAGACCAGCTTGGCCAACACAGCGAAACCCTGTCTCTACTAAAAATACAAATAATTAGCTGGGCATGGTGGCACACGCCTGTAATCCCAGCTACTGAGGTGGGAGGATCGCTTGAACCTAGGAGGCAGAGGTTGTAGAGAGCTGAGATCATGCCACTGCACTCCACCCTGAGTGACAAAGTGAGACCCTGTAAAAAAAAGAGCCAGTGCTTTTTGAGTGGTTGTTACACCAGTGGCACCGTGTTAAGTGATTCGTGTATATTAACTCATTTAACCCCTACAGTAACCCTAAGAGGTGGTGTATTAGGCCATTCTTGCATTGCTATAAAGAAATACCTGAGGCCAGGCGTGGTGGTTCATGCCTGTAATCCCAGCACTTTGGAGGCTGAGCTGGGCAGATCACCTGAGGTCAGAAGTTAGAGACCAGCCTGGCGAACATGGCGAAACCCCGTCTCTACTAAAAATACAAAAATTAGCTGCTGGCGCATACCTGTGATCTCAGCTATGTGGGGAGGCTGAGGCAGGAGAGTCGCTTGAACTCGGGAGGCAGAGGTTGCAGTGAGCCGAGATCATGCCACTACACTCCAGCCTGGGGCACAGAGCAAGAAAGACTCCATCTCAAAAGAAAAAGAAAAAAAAAAGAAATACTTGAGACGGAGTAATTTATAAAGAAAAGAGGTTTAATTGGATTACGATTCTGCAGGCTGTACAAGCATGATGCTGGTATCTGCTCAGCTTCTGGGAAGGCCTCAGGGAGCTCTTACTTACGGCAGAAGGCAAAGTGGGAGAAGGCACATCGCATGGGGAAAGCAGGAGCAAGAGAGAATGGGGAAGTGCCACATACTTTTAAACAGCCAGATCTCATGAGAGCTCACTCACTATCATGAGGACAGCACTAAGAGGATAGTGCTAAAACATTCATGAGAAATCCCCACCCATAGGATCCAGTCACCTCCCACCAGGCCCCACCTCCAATATTGGGGATTATAATTCAACATGAGATTGGGGTGGGGACAAATATACAAACTATATCACTTGGATACCTCTACTCTGTATTTTATAAAGAGGGAAACTGAGGCTGAGAGAGACGTGTCTTGGCCTTGACCTCGTGGCTCAGAGTTGTTGGAGTGGAGATTTTTTGTATTTTTAGTAGAGATGGTTTCGCCATGTTGGCCAGGTGGTCGGCATCGCACAGTGTATACTACAGGGCCATCTATTTCACATCCTGGAATTCCAAGACTTGTTTTTGAACAAGGGGTCCCTGAGCTTCAAAAATGTTTGGAAGCGAATGGCACAGTGGAGAGAATGCCAAGATTGGGACAGTAGGAGTCTTTGGGTTGTCACTGACAGAATACAACTGAAACTAGCTCAGGTATAAAGGGGTGTCTATTGTCTTGTGGTTTCCAAATAAGGGCCGACAGCCAGTGATTCGCCGGCAGGATGCAGCTGAGCCTCAGCTAGACTCTCATGCCAGGAGGGCGCTCTGTGTCCAGGACTTCTCCTTGCTCCTCTCTGCACATCTTCCTCATCTCTCATGGCAATGTCTTCCCTCAAGGTGAAGATCAAGGCTGGCAACACTCCACAGAGTTTTACTTTCTGTCCCTGTGCCTTTTCTTTTCTCAGCTTGAAAGACCTCAAAGACCTCAGGGAAAGACTGACGGGCCTGGCTTGAATCCAGGGCCCACCCCTGGCTCAGTCAGCCAAGGCCAGGAGAGTGGTAAGCTATAAAAACATGGTGCTTCCAAGGTAACTGGGTGGCCTGGGGTGGAGGTGGCACAGGAAACACTATCCTATAGTCAGAAGACCTGGGACAGGGTTGCCAGCATCCCTCCCTGTTTTTGGCACATGTGCAATGAATACAATAGGAATGAAGTAGCCCCTTCCCTTAAAAATGTCCCAGACCAATGAGGGAGTTACAGACGGTAACCTCCCAAGTGCTCAGTTCCGTGCGGCAGGTCCATACTGGGATCTACGGGAGTGAAGAGATTTAGGGAAAGTGTCCAGATAAGTAGCCCTGAAAAAAAAGAGTGTAGGCTAAGAGAAACAGGAATTCCCAGGCTGGTGGGTTGGAAGAAGGACGCTCAGAGGCAGGACAGCAAAGTACATCTAAGGAACAAAAAGCAGTTGGAGCTGGCTGGCTGTAGGGTTGCTGGTGGGAGAGGCGCAGGGCAAATGCCTAATACCAGGTTTGCCAGGTGAAGGGGGTGAGACCTGATCCTTTAAGCAAGGGTCCCAAACTATGGCCCACAGGCCAAATGCAGCCCTCCACCTGCTTTTGTGTGGCCCTCAAGTTAAACGTTTTTTATACATGATCATTTACAACCCATCTGATGATAGGGAACACTAACTTTGAACTTCAAGTAAGTGAAAAGTTATCCTCCCCCCAAAATGAATCTATTTTTCTCATTGGTAGAACTATAGAACTATATTGCCCCCAAAAATGTGCTTATTATTATATCTTGAATTTCATCAGAAGAAATTTGTGGAAATTTGTCGTCTCTCTTGTTATATAAGTGCTGCACCTACCTAGTAGCCTCAACTTTGTCTCTTGGACTATTACGTCTACAATATTTACCATATGGCCCTTTGCAGAAAATTTTTTGAGCCTTGCTCTAAGCAACTGGGAGCTTGGAGGGAATGCTAATAAGCAGGGCACAATGGGTCTAGAGTTGTCCTTTGGAATTTTTTTTTTAATCACTATGAGGATAGTGTTGAGGATGGAATGGAGTGGACCAAGAATGGAGACAAAAGGACTCAGTTTTCTTTGTCCTCCTTCCATCCCGAAGTTTTAGGGATCGAATGAGATGAACTGAGTGAGGCTGTTCTAATGAGCACTGGAGACTGCCTACGTGCAGGCCATGCAGGCCGCTGGGAAGCTTTTCCAACCATCAGCGCCTCTGCAGGAGAGAGGAAAACGCAGAGCCAACGCGCTGCCTGCCACTGGGAATACCTGCTTTCCTTCCCCCTCCTCACTTATCCCATGAAGAAGGTAGATGACATCTGGAAAAACTCTTCCTAGGGTTCAGCCCAGCCACTGCACCCCAGGCAGGGGAAGGACCTCAGAATAGAGGAGGGTGGCAAATGATAACAGAGATACACAGAAAGTTGAGCAGGGCTGAACAGGACCACACAGACCTTCACACTGTCACCGCTGGCTCCCGGTGGGACTGAACTGGTACCATGGGCCCCACCGTACACTCACTGCTGCCAGGTGTGGCTCATACGTCATTCCTCATCTTCACAGCAACTCTGCAGGTCAGACCTGCATAGCTCTGTTAAACAGAGAAGGGGCCTGAGGCTCCCAGAAGTAAGCAGTGGTCTGTGGGCAGGTTGCTCTTATATAAGGCCTGACTCTTTACTCTATGCCCGTGGCTCACCAAGTGTGCATCTTAAGCCCCCTGCATCAGGGTCACCTTCTGAACCAGGGTCCCCTTCTGAACCAGAGTCTCTGGGGCAGGGGCCAGGTGCCCAGGGTTCTGCATGTTGGCCAGTTTCCTAGGCGGAGGCTGAGAATCACTGCTCTGGGCCACACTGCCACCCTAGAGGCTAAAAATCAGCTCGGCTTCAAGAAACTCTAAGGGTGCATCACCCCAAAGCCTGTGGTAGAAGCTGGTGACCTGTTTTTCCTTTGGTTTGGCCTTGTTTACCATCAGTCCTGAAAACAATGGCATTGGCATCTTAAAGACACCTGTTTGCCAGGCTCCAAGAGAAACGATGGGCACTCATATTTCTGAATGTTGTGCACTGTCGTGCGTGCAGTTCTGATCTCCACTCCTCCACATGTACCTATGTGAGGACAGGCTGACTGCTCTGTGAATACGAGGGCACACATGGGGACTTGAAACATGCTTTTCACATCTGCTGCTGACTGGAGTTTCTCAAATGCCATATTTAGCATTGAACTCTTGAAGCCAGCAGTTCCTAGAGCTAAGCACCGCCCGGCGACTGTGGCTCTCGTGTTTATCACAGCAGCAGCTGCCTCCCCTAAGTTTTCAACTCAGCAGCAGGAACCCACTCAACAGTGGCTTTTCCAGATGTACCCTCCTGCACTGAATGGTCCAGGCATGGACCCACAGGCCTGAAAAACAAAAAACAGGAAGGCCTGGGAAACAAGGCACACACACAGCAGGATTAAATCACCAAAAAGGAAACCGTATTATTGCTCTGCCTTTTAAAGGCATCTGCCTGCAGGGGAAAATCACAGAATTCTCTTGGCTCCAGATGGAAATTTCCACAGCAAAAGTTCACCTACTTGTACAACATAGAAACCTGATTGTATTCTGGAATGGTCATCGTCACCAACGTTTTCATCAGGTGAAAGGCTGCAGAAAGAATTCCTGAAGGCAGCTTCATAGATCAGGAACATCTCAGGAGTATACTGAGCCCAGGAACACTGTGAAGTCAGATTTGGGTCCAGTCGTCATCTGGCCTCCGTATTAGGTACTATCTTTAGCAGGGTTCAGTCCACTGCCTCACTACTTTAGCTGTGGGCATGAAACATTTCCACACAAAAAAAATTGTATGTGACCCCTTTCTTCAAAAACTCAAAGCCCACTAAAATGAATCTTTTTATGAAAGGAGTTGGAACTTGGAACGTAGTTTTTATTCAGAGGTTGTAGGCAAGAAAGCCAATGCTAAGAAGGTCTTTTTTTTTTTTTTTTTTTTGGTACGGAGTCTCACTCTGTCGCCCAGGCTGGAGTGCAGTGGCGCGATCTCGGCTCACTGCAACCTCCACCTGCCGGGTTCAAGCGATTCTCCTGCCTCAGCCTCCCGAGTAGTTTGGACTACAGGCATGTGCCACCATGCCTGGCTAACTTGTGTATTTTTAGTTGAGATGGAGTTTCACCATGCTGGCCAGGCTGATCTCAAACTCCTGACCTCATGATCCACCTGCCTCGGCCTCCCAAAGTGCTAGGCTTACAGGCGTAAGCCACCACGCCCGGGCTAGGAAGGTCTTATGTGGTCATAGGTCAAGACTGGAGAATAGGCTATTGAGTCCCTGCTATACTCCAGCCATTCCTCCAAGCAGGCCAATACACACAGCCTTCCTAGGGAAGGCCATACCTTATGTTAGAATCCATTCCCTGTAATTCCATCAGTGGCCCCCTTTGTTTTACTTTCCCTTTAGCATATTTGGTGTTTTCCTTGTTGTCCTGGATATACCAGGAATTCCGAGCCAAATTTGGAGTCCCCACAGAGCCACCACGCCACTCCACATTGTTTTCACGTGTAGAGCCTCATTTGTCCTTGATCCTGATTTTTATAATCATCTTTGACTAACCCACTGTTGGACTGCAACAGCCCACCTTTTTTAAAGAGAAGGTCATAATGACATTAATTGCATATAAAAAGTCTTGTTCTTGGGTTGAGAAGTGTGCTTAAAGACTCTTCAAGCACTTGTGACTTGAAGATGTTTGTAAATCAGTTTATATGAGAATGAGAGCCAATTGTTAAAGGGGTCATGGTCATTCATTCTTATTTTGGTTAAGAATGAATTTGGAGGCTGGGCATGGTGGCTCACGCCTGTAATCCCAGCACTTTGGGAGGCTGAGGCAGGAGGATCACGAGGTCAGGAGATCGAGACCATCCTGGCTAACAAAGTGAAACTCCATCTCTACTAAAAATACAAAAAATTAGCCGGGTGTGGTGGCGGGCGCCTGTAGTCCCAGCTAATCGGGAGGCTGAGGCAGGAGAATGGCGTGAACCTGGGAGGCGGAGCTTGCAGTGAGCTGAGATCGCGCCACTGCACTCCAGCCTGGGTGACAGAGCGAGACTCTGTCTCAAAAAAAAGAATGAATTTGGAGGCCCGGCGCTGTGGCTCACACCTATAATCCCAACACTTTGGGAGGCCGAGGCGGGTGGACCACCTGTCAAGAGTTCAAGACCAGACTGGCCAACATGGTGAAACCCCATCTCTACTAAAAATATAAAAATTAGCCAGGTGTGGTGGTGGCATGCCTGTAATCCCAGCTACTTGGGAGGCTGAGGCAGGAGAATTGCTTGAACCTGGGAGGCAGAGGTTGCAGTGAGCCGTGACCACACCGCTGCACTCCAGCCTGGGAGACAGAGCGAGACTCCATCTCAAAAAACAAGAATGAGTGTGGAGCCCCCCTTGCCCACTATAGGCTGTGTGGTAATAAGAATTCCAGTTCTTCTGACCACAGGCCTCCCTGGCATCATCAGCTGCGGGGAAAAGGCACCCTCCTGAGGTTGAGCCCACCCAGCTATGGCACCCAGGCACAGTGCCCCTCCATGTTTGCTATCCCTTGGAAAACACTTGATTTGTAGTGTACACAGACTGCCCACTGACAAGGCTACATTTGCTGTGGAAAAGCTCCTCAAACATCAGAACTCTGACCATGGCTTAGTGAGTGTACAGTGCCTCAGAGGGTCATCAGCTGTCCCACAAGGTCTGGAGGGGTGCAGAACTGTGGGTCTGGACAGACCATCCTGGCCTGAGGCTCTCTAGCGGTTTTTCAGAGCTTCGCTGGAAACAGTGAGTTTATGGGTACATGGCCAGGGATGGAGGGAAAAGCAAAAGCTCCTATTACATAAATCTAGTGTAACTTTAAACAAGTTGAAAGAGCAATCGTCAGGGATGGCTGGTGTGGATAGCACAGACTCGGGAAGGACTAAACCAGATCGCTGAGCTGCATGTAATAGGGAAATTTGCCAAGAGAAGGCAGCTCAGAAGGCCCAGCTTTAAGAGTCTGCATCCCTTGCCTTGGCTGGCTTAGAAATAGGCAGATCCAGCTTTTATACAAAAAGCCGGCTCCACTTGAAAAAGAAACCATAATTTCTATGTGGGTACACAGCAGGATTTCTCTCAATAGCAAGTCCTGCCAATGCATTTATTTTCTAAATATTTGTATTGCAGTCGTTGTGGAGAAGGATGGTGGTACCTTGCTCCAGTACAGTAGCCAAGGGATGGAACAAAGTCGTGGGGGAGTCGAGGGATGTCGATAAGGACATTAGAACCCATGGGACTTGGCAACCTGGAGGTGAGGAGTGAGGGAGACAGCAAGGATGACATCCATGCCCCCAGGGCTGGCACCCAGGAGATACTCAGGGAGAGCTTTCTGAAAGAATCTGCTCTGAGGAGTTGTGCGGGTGGCAGTGGCTGGACCTCACCCCCTTTCTCCTTCATCTCCCATTTCCCTGCAAAGCCCAGGATCCCCCTTCCCACCTTCCCTGTGTTTCTCTCATGAGAGGCTCCCTACCCACCCACCAGTGCCTCAGTCCTCTGGTCATAGGATCAGTGTCCCTTCAAGTAAGGGAGCTGCAGGGCTGTGTGAGAGGGACAGACAGAGAAAGAAAGAGAGAGAGACAGAGATAGAGAGACATAGACTGAGAGAAAGAGGATGCAGGGGTGTGGTCTCTCAAACAAACACTCGGAATTCCTTCTCCCTGTGAGCCCACCACCACCACCACCACCTCCCCCCATCCCCACCACCTCCCTCCATCCCCATCCTGCCCTGTTTGTTCTTCACCTGCCGACTCCCCAGTCCTCAGGTGTCACTCCAGTGTCACCTCCTCACATAGGCCTCTGCTGGCCCAGGTACCCTGGATCGACCACCACCAAGGCCCTCCAGTATTCATTCATAGCCCCGTCGTCTTCTTTTCCTTTTGTAGCTCTTATCACAAGTTGTTGACATGTTTATTTATGTATTTTAAAAATATCTTTCTCCGCTACTCCATTAGAAGCCCCCTGAGAGCAAGGCTCACTTCTGCCCATTCTCCACTCCATCCCCGAAGTAGCCACAGGGTTGGCGTGTTGCTGGTGTTCAGCAGACACCTGCTTCAGGAAGTGGCGAATGTGGACAAAGACGTGGGTCCAGCCAGGATAAGGCTGGTATCTGGGTGGCTCAGAAAAACCACCCACTACCCCTGACTGTGTTTCTGTAGGGGAAGCCTGTCTGATGAATTACGTTTTGGTTTATTCCTTCAATTCCCCCAAGTTAGTCATTTCTGCCTGCCTTGTAATGGTTGGTAAATGAAAGCGTACTTCTATTTCTTGAAAGATTTATCACATTTCACGCTTCCAAGTAGTAAGGCTTCCGAAGTCATCTTTTCTCTTAGTATCAGCCTTGAGAATTGACATGAAAACAGAAGCACAATTTTCAAGTTTCTGAGTAACTTCTCCCCCGTGGACGTAATGTGGCATTGGATAATATGTGTAAAGAAGAGTAGTGATTTCAGATCCTCAGCATTAGAGCAATTTTTTAAAATTTACCTTTCTTTAGCTTTTTCATTTCATGTAAGTACAAAATACAAGTAATAGCTTGACGAGCCTGGCTTGGAACCTTACCAGAAATGAATAGTATGCTTTTCTCAATTTTCTGTTATGGAGTCACGTAGCCTTGTAACTTAAATGACCCTCTAGTTGCAGTCCTTGCTGCACTGTCTCCATTAATAAATAGGATGTGTTCCATCGGTACCTTCATCATCTGAAATTCCTCAATAGATGTTATGATGCAATTCTGGGACCTTAGGCAGGAGGTTAAGGGAGGAAGGGAGACACCACCAATCTACTTCTGCAGGATGCTGCTATAAAAATGGCCCTGAGTAACAGCTGCACATTTTCACAGATCCCCCTGAAACAGAAAATATTCTTCCTGAGTTTGGGTATTGAATTACTGTGGGTTTTTAAATGAGAGTATACCGAGTCACCTAACCCTGATCCCATAGCTGCCACTGAGCCACCCCTCTGTCCACACTGGGAAGGGTGTTAGCGCAAAGCCACCACAGCTAGGAGGATGGCTAACTGACGGCACCTATCCCAGCTTTCTTGGCTCCTGGGCTCCTTAGACTCCTAGCTTTCAAACCTCAAGCTCATGTCAAAAAGAATTCTTAAAGTTTGCATCAAATGCTTAAGATTGTCTCTCAACTACCGCAGCTTTCCGAATGAGTCCTAAGAGTAAGCAGCAAATAGTGAACAGCAGTCTTTCTCCTGTTGAAGGCTGGACTGTAATTTCGAGGGTTTTTAACACCACACACCCAATGGAACTTCCCTAGCAGAGGTTTTAGTAACTGATGAGCCACTGGAGCCCTAGGGTCCAACTGTGTCTTAAGGAGTCTACAGGCTCCATGTAAGAATCTCCCCAGCTTACGTGTTTGTCCTGTTTAATCACTCACTTAGCAACTGCTGCATCGGCTTGTGTGCCAGGGGTTGTGCAAGGCCCTGGAACACAGTGGTGAGCAAGACAAACATGGCCCCATTTAGGGACAGCCTGCAGGCTGGTATAAAAGCAGACATTCCCTTTTGTCTTCCTGCAAGGGAAAGAAAAGCTCCCTGTTTGGTATTTAAGGAATAATAGAAACACAAGTGACTTCTCACAACCCTGCATATAAAATCAAAGAGAATAAGAGCAATGTAATGAATGGCTCCTAAAATTCATCTGGACACTCAGGAGTTCAGTTTATTGTTCACTTTAAAGAAAAGTGAGAAACACCCCTTAGTGGCTGATTTCAAGGAGCAGCATATCTGCCTCTCAGAAGAATCTGGGGAGCACAGAATACCTTTATTTATGGTGGAGAATGTTCTACTGTCAAGGTTTGGCGAGTTCTTTACTTAGCTCAGCGACATGTTTACAATGCCTGGCTCCAGTAGGTTCAATTAACATTTATTGACTTCCTCTCTGTCAATGCCTGTGTTTTTAACAAAAGAATCAAAACACCTACTTCACACAAAAATGCTTAAGTAAATTTAACTAAGAAGAGCAGAATGCTGAAAAATTCAATTTATGTTTCTTAGATAAATACATAGCTATATAAAACATTTTCTAGTAGAAGTCCATAATGGGTTACTTTGCTGTTTTAAAAAGCTATCTTTGGAAGAGTAGTCAGTTAATGGATGACCATTCTTTCCAGCCTTGGTGCCTGCTCTTACACTGTAATCACACAAGGGATTAGTGAGGGGCTGAGGATTTGTTTCTGTCTCCTAGCTGACACCCCTTTGCATCTCTTTTCACTTCAGCTGGAATTTTGGACAAATCTCCTTAGTAAGGATAAGTAACCTTAGGGGAAACAAATATATTAATACCAGGAAGAGTTGAGTTTTGACAAAGGTCTAGGGGTAGGGTAAGGATGGGGCTCCCCTCTTCAGGGCTTGATTACTGAAAAGGATCTCTTGACCCAACCAGAATCTTCTCTCCTAACTCCACTCTTCTCTACGAACACAGTAGTGAAAATGCTCCCAGGGAAAATGGTGAGCACACAGGTTTGTAACAAGTGGGGATGGTTAGTAGACCCACTGAGAATTTGCATAAGCACTGTCAATTGCCTTCTCATTCTTCCCGGGGATTCGTGCATATTCACCAATGGTGTACGTCTTTCCCTAGAGAATGAGGGGCCAAGGAGAAGCAGCTTCAATCACCAAAGGGGTAGGATGGAAATTCCTCCGAGTATTAGATTTTGAAGGCAGTCTGTTAAGGCAGAGTGAACTGAGACCTCAGACTGTCTCAACTAACTGTTACAGTGTCAGTAAAACTCTAATGCCACAGTGAATGAATTAAAAACAAGCAGTGACAACATCACCTCTCAAAATGAGCTGTATCAGAGGCACTCATAAATATGTAAACACAGGGAAGTTTGGGTGGCTTTAAAATTAGCCCTGATCTTTTACACTGAGTGAAGGTATTTCTGGGCAAAATAGAGTCTATTCTGGTAAGAAGTGTTAACCCTGGAGAGAGGGGCCTCTCACTGATGGGTGGCAGTGGGGGAAGCAGCTTGCCTCTCTTGCTCTGTGGCCCTTTCTGAGCACCACCTCCTCTGCCAGGCCCAGTGTGCCCAGGCTTCCAATAGCTGTAACCCAAGCAGGGTGCTGGAAGGGTTTTCATCAGGTACCATGGGTGTCAAAAACATGTCCCCATCCCCTCCCCTCAAAGCAACGGAGCTTAGTCGAAGTTCCTAAATTTCTAGGGTCACAACAGCCTAAAGCATTAAAGCAACGCTGGCTCAACCCCATGGAATGAGCAGCTCAGCCCATTGCCTAGGCCAGGCCAAGGTCCCCGTGCAGATTTAGAAAGTCAAGGGCTTGTTGGACAGAGGGACAGGGATCCTTGCCTTTGTAGAATTTGAATTATGCATTAAATAAAAGAACAAGAAGAGTTTACTACTTCTTGATATTGTATATTTCTTAGTCAAATGACTACGAAATAGTGAATATTTTCTGTTATTTAAAAAATCCTGTCATATTCTCATCTGATAGTTACTTTTTTCAAAGGACAACCACATTCTCAATTCCTCAGACTGAAACATTCAGACAGTTTTTATAGTTTCCACAGCTTATAAAGACAAAGGCATTTGGCTGCTTGCATTTTAATTCTCTTGAAGACCTAAAAATGGTTGGCAGATCAGAATGAATAAACAGGCTTCAGTAGTTAAGTCCCCAAACCCTCACACTTTTTTTTACTCAAGCTATTTATGTAGCACAATTCATCCAATTTTTAAAAAATATATTATGAAACATTTCAGTTATGCAGAAAAGTACGGATAACATAACAAAGACCTTTGAACTCACCATTCAGTATAAGAAATAAAACATGACTCATCCAGTTGAAGTCCCCTCTATACCTACCCCATCCCCAGATAACTACTTTTTTTAATTTGATATCATTCCCATGCTCTTCTTATTTTACTATGGTTTTGTTTTGCATGTTTTAAAACTTCATATTAAATTATAATACATATTATATGCATTCATCTGTAGTTTTCTTTTTCCCCTTTGTAATCATGAGATTCATCTATGTGGTTATATATACACATACATATATCAAACATTTATATATCACACATATATAATATATACATATCACAGTTTACATAGTCATTACTAAATATTGCTAAATTGTTTTACAAAGGGGCTATACCAGTTTGAATACCCACTATCAATATATAAAAGAATTCTTGTTGCTTTGTATCTTTAACAAAACTTGGTAGTTTTTGCAGTCTGATGGGTGAAATGGTACCTACCTCATTGAGGTTTTAGTTTGTATTTCTGGTTGTTAATGAGATTAAGCATGTTTATTTCATCAGATTTCAACTCTTTGAATAATCTGTTTATATCTTTTGAGTGTTATTCTATTGAGAGGTTTTGGTTTGGTTTGGTATTTCTCATTACCTTATAGGAATTCTTCATGTATTCTGAATGTTAAACCTTTCTCATTTCTGTGCACTGCAAGAATCTTTCCTCAGCGTGGCTTGTGTTTCTACTTTGCTTATGGTGAATTTTGGTGCACAAATATTTTAGGTTTTCATATAGTTACATTTTATCAGTCTTTCACTTTTGCTTTGTCTAGATCTTGTCTAAGAAATACTTCCCTACCTCAAGATCGTATTTTCCGGTCAGGCATGGTGGCTCACTCCTATAATCCCCGCACTTTGGGAGGCCAAGGCAGGTGGATCACCTGCAGTCAGGAGTTTGAGACCAGCCTGGCCAACATGGTGAAACCTCATCTCTACTAAAAATGCAAAAATTAGCTGAGTGTGGTGGCGGGCACCTGTAATCTCAGCTACTCGGGAGGCTGAGGCAGGAAAATCACATGAACCCAGGAGGTGGAGGTTGCAGTGAGCCAAAATCACCCCACTTGCACTCCAGTCTGGGCGACAGAGTGAGACTCCGTCAAAAAAAAAAAAAAAAAAGTATTTTCCAGTATTTTCATCTAAAAGCTCCAAGTTTTGCATTTCACACTTAGTCCTTCAAATCTTTCTTGAGCTTAATATTTGTGTTTGATTTGGGGTAGTGATCCATTTTCTTCCGTTTGGAAAACCAGCGGTCCCAGTACCATTTATTGACTAGCCCACCTCTTCCTCACCAATCCCGCAAGGCCATTTCTGTCATCTGTCAAGGCTTGGGCTCTCTGCCCTGTTCCACTGGTCTTTTTGTCTACCCCGGGTGACAAACATGCTGTCTTAATTACTTTATTTTAAAAAAATAAAATAAAAGGGTCTTTGGCATCCAGTAAAGCAAGTTCTTCCATCTCTCCACCTCATTCTTTCTCAAAATTATTTTGGCCATTTTGGGCACAACTTTAATCTTTCTCCTCTCCTTGATTTGCCCTAGCCTACTACAAGCAATCAAATGGCAAGACTTAAAGTAAGCAGAAGGGAGAAATCAAGCCAAAGCCAGCCCTGGGTAGTCCAGAAGCTGAATATTTGGTTCCTAATAACTAAGACATTGCTGTGTAGTAAAGAGTATAGAAAGCCTACATATTAATAAAAGTAGAGTATGTATTTACAAAAAAAAAACTATTTTTTTAAATCTTTTCCAGGCTATAGCAAGAGCCACATTTAAAAATAGAAACTGGAGCCCATCCTCTGGTCAGTACCAAGGTTCTTGCCTTTATTTTTAAAAATACTACTTTTAAATCTATTTTTTGCATACAGATAGTCACAGAGAGTTTTGTGAAATAGTGCTAAAACTGTTCACTTTTGCCTAGATCCTTCAGAACATCCAAACCAAAGGTCAGTCACTAAGAGACACCCCAGGAGCGTGCTAATTCCATCACAGCAGGGCCTAAGAATGAGGTCATCTTTCTCTCATTCAAGGGAGACCTTAGTTTCTTGCTCTCAGCGACATTTCCATAGCCTCATGATAGCTGCTTGGTGTTCTACAGTGTCTCCAGATCCAGACCCTCTTATATGGACCGCAGGACAAAAGGACTCTGGCCACCCAGCAGGCCATGGGCATGCTGTCCACGTGAGTTGGCGTCCCTCACACTTTCTCTATCTCATTCCCTTTCCATTCAGAATCTCAAGAGGAAGCTGGTTCTAGAAGGTTCTGTGTAACCTTCTCTGGAATGTTTTGCTGACTTCCCATAACTTGCATAAAGGACAAGTTCCTTTGAAACCCGAGTTGTAAAAGATCTTCCTTGCCCAGGTATTTAAAAATAATTCATCCTTTAAGTCAGAAATATATGCTGGATGTTGTCTTCCTGCAGACCAGCCCCTGCAGGCTAAGGCACCCGCTGCAGGAGGAGGGCCCTGGGAATCCCTGTGGCCTCCTGCAGCCCTGCTTCCGGCTTCCCTCTGCCCTCTGATGCCCGTCAGGACTGGAGCCGGAAGGTTCACTGACTGACCTTAAAGGCTGGCCCCTACATCCTTTCTCAGCCCGAGCAGAAGCCCAGCGCTCTGCCGTGGAGGGCCCACCTCACAGAGCCTGGTCCGCAGGGAGCAGCCCCAGGGCTGCCTGAGTCTGTGCTCAGGGAAACAGGGCCACAGCCCAGAGCAGACACAACCTGGCCAGCAGGGCGCCATCCCCTTTGAGGGCAGGGAAGGCGAGCCAGGGAGGCCTCCAGCACAACCCTGACCATCCTCCTCACCCATGTCCTGCTCACCAAGCCAGCTAAGGGTTGAGTGCCTCAGCTCAGTGAGGATGGTCACAGGTGATTTTAAAAGATGCGAGGGGCCAGGCTAGGTGACTCATGCCTATAATCCCAGCACCTTGGGAGGCCGAGGCGGTGGATCACTTGAGGCCAGGAGTTTGAGACCAGACTGGCCAACACGGCAAAACTCTGTCTCTACTAAAAATACAAAAATTAGCTGGGCGTGGTGGCATGTGCCTGTAATCCCGGCTACTCGGGAGACTGAGGCATGAGAGTTGCTTGAACCTGGGAGGCGGAAGTTGCAGGGAGCCGAGATGGGGCCACTGCACTCCAGCCTGGGTGACAGAGTGAGACTCTGTCTGAAAAAAAAAAAATTAAAAAAATAAAAGATGCGAGGAAAACATCTCATGTTTTATGCTCTGTGCTACAATTCTCCTCTCATTTATAGCCCCTACCAAGGCTTCTCATAAATGGGTCTGGGCACCTGCTGGGCAGCAAAGGCTGGATGGGAACGGTGTGGGGGGCTGAGAGGCACCACACTCACCCCACCCTCTGCTTGTCTGCAGGGCCCCCAAGGTTGCTTCGAAGCCAAGGCAGGCATCGAAAGCCAAAGTGGCCTTCTGCACCAGCATCCCTCAGGACACCCTGCTGGGGAAGGCCCGGCCCGGCACAACAGCAGACTGAGGCCCCCACCCTGAAAAAGCCTAGGACATTCCTGGGCCCTGTCATTTAGGGTGCTGTACAAATCATCTCCACCTAGAAAATGGAATTCAACAGTCAGGATACAGATTTCCAAGGCCAACTGTTGGCCCCAACGTGCAACAGTGAGACCGTAAGCCTCCCATGGGCCACATTTTGACAGTGGATGCCCTTCAGGGTGATATATGCTATAAAGCAGTTTTCTATCACCTAAGTGGTTTTTCTTGCCAACAAGAATTTTTACCCATCAGCACTACTGTGGCTGAAAAACTTCTCTTCAACAGTTCAGTGCGCCCTGTGCAGGAGTCAGCCCGGCATCTGCTTGTACACACAGCTCCTTGCATAGGTGTGGAGTTAGATCTGGAACAGTGAACTTCAGGAAGGAAGTCCTTTCTTATAGGAGGCTAACAGGGATTGAGAATAACATGAGAAGAAAACGCTAATAAAGGGAAACCTGAACGTGCTGCTGTCAGCATGTGTTTTCAGAGTGCAGCCTGCCTCAGAGTTCTTCGGAGCCTGAAAAGGGGTTTGGGAAAGAGCCCAGTAGGAGGGGCAGGAGGCCAACATACCTGACTTGGCCTGGGGCCCAGGAGGCAGGTGTAAGGGAGTGAAAAGAAAGGCTAGCAGGAGGCTGCGGGGGGAAGACCGCAGACTCCCTGCTGCTTCGCATCCCTCCTGTGGCCTCCACTGCAGGCAGGACAAACCTGGATGCCACCTGGAGCTGCTTCCTGAGTTGGCACACTATCGTGTACACAGCAGTCTTCAGCCCCCTGGAAGGAGGCTATAGTCGTGTGAGGATGGCAAAGTCGAACAGGAAGCTTTGAGTGCCTTCCTCCACGATGTCAACGAGGAGATCCAGTGCCAGATCGAGGTGGATGGAACACCCAGGGGTAGGGGTGCAGGTGTGGGCAGTGATGTCCCTTCCCCTCCCTCCTCTGGTCCCACAGACTGTGGCCATGAGGCTGCAGGCTGGTGCTATGACAGGAGACTGCAGCACAGGGCCCTCCCCTCTAGCCCCCCGTGGGACATCCAAACCCCCCTGGGGCCATTTGTGCAGGGCACCACCTCCAGTATTGATGGGGAAAATAAACTCAGTAGAGCCACGACAGGGTGGAGAGAAGCAGGGACCATTGTCTTCCTCAGGAGCATGACAGCTGACCCCACAGACCATGCTTGCTGGTGCACACTGGTCCCAGACCCAGGCCTGTCGGACATCAGCAGTGTGCTAAAAAGGTGTAAGATGTGGTCATTACTCACCGTGTGTCCTATCTAGTTGACATGGGTGGAGTCAGCTAAGGTGTGAATGTTCATATGCTCCCAATTCACGTTGAAGCCCTCATCCCCAAAGGGATGGTATTAGGGGGTGGGGCCTTGGAGAGGTGATTAGGTTATGAGGGTGGAGCCCTGATGAATGGGATTAGTGCTTTATAAGGAGAGACACCAGAGAGATGATCTCTCTCTCCACCATGTGAGGACACAGTGAGAAGACAGCCGTCTGCAGGCCAGGAAGAGAGCCCTCACCAGGAAGTGAAACTGTTGGCACCTTGAGACTTCCCAGCTTCCAGAACTGTTAAGAAATAAATGTTTGCTGTTTAAGCCTTTCAGGCTATGGCTTTCTGTTACAGCAGCCTGAACTGAGAGTCCATGCCGAGTTTTTGAAATAAATGTGAATTCTGATGTTACTTCTTCCTTTCTGTACTTCTTGAAGGGTAGCTTGGAATCACAAAATCTAAAACACATTTTTAAAATTTAGCGCCCCCACCCCACCCCACCCCAGGAAACAATGAATTTAGGAATGTGCCCTCCAATGTCTCCCATCTGTTAATTCTGTTGACTTCAACGAGAGGAAGACTACAGCTACTTGTGTTTTTCTATTTTTGGTAAAGGGCTACAAGGTTACAAACAGGTAAAGATATCTAGCTATTCCTTTGTCTCAAACTACCTCAGTTTTTTCAAGCCCCTAAGAAATGGCCATGCTTTAGGGTTAACCCTCCAATTTGCACTTATAAGGTAACCAACTGTCCTGGTATGCCCAGGACAGTCCTGGTTTTAGCACTCAAAGTACCACATCCCAAGAAACCTCTCCATCCCAAATGGGATGGTTGGTGGTGTCCTACTGCCACTAGTCATTCAGGCTGTGATGATGACATTTTTACCACAAATTGTCCAGTGTATATTTGATTACAAGCCAATTGGCTTATGCTCTGTCTGCCATGCTTTCTAGCTCTGTGCTCCCAATATTGAGTTCTGATTCAGGTGAGGAATTAGAGAACTGGAACTTTTCATATATATTCTGCCCAGTAATTCTCTGCTACCCTAAAAACATGCATGTAAACACACAGATTCTTTATTTAGAGTTTAAAGGAAACATCAAAATCTACTGAAAATATTCATTCTCTTTAGGAACAATGTGGGTTTTTTCCTCAGATTTTTATTTTTGCACATTCTTGTGACATTTCCCATTGTAGGGAACAGGAGTTTAGCAAAATCAGCTTCTTAGATGATGTCATTCTAAATATACATCTTAAACAAGCAATGTCAAAACCACCAGTAGGAAACTGAAAAACACTCAGTGAGTACTGTTTTGTCTCAATAACAATAAATACAAAAAGACTGGTTGTGTTCCGGCCCCATCCAACCACAAAGCTGATTTCTCTTGTGTGCAGAGTGACTGGTTTTAAAGGACATGGAGCTTGTCACAATGTCACAGTGTGAAGGGCACACTCACTCCCGGGTGATTCACAGATTTAGCAACCAACAATAGCTCAGGAGTCCATACTTGTAAATACTTTTGGCAGAATACTTCTTGAAACTTGCAGATGACAATTAAGATACAAGATATTTCCCAAAGTAAATAGAAGTGGGTCATAACATTAATTACCGGTTCACATCAGCTTCCATTTACAAGTCATGAGCCCAGACACTGACATCAAACTAAGACCACTTAGACTCCTCACCACCAGTCTGTCCTGTCATCAGACAGGAGGCTGTCACCTTGACCAAATTCTCACCAGTCAATCATCTATCCAAAAACCATTACCTGTTACAGCTAAAACAAAATCAGCACATCTCTGTATTAGAAACGACAAAACCTTACAAAGCAGTCACCTCCCTACCAGTCTGACAATCACTAGTTCATTTGGCAGAAGGACAACAAAGGTTTAAACTTGCCATTCAAATCAACTTTCTTTCCATATCTGATTCATGGTGTTTTTAAAATAGTATCTTGAAAGCTGTGCTGCATTTCTCCTCCACTTATCAATGAAGAAAACGTGCTCTCCAGAAACTACCTGCGGTAGCCACTCCCAGAACCTGGGGAGACGTGCACCCTGGGGGTCTGAGGGCCTCCAGGTGAATCTGAGAGGGAAGACCCTCCAGTGCTGTCGTTGTAGCCTGGCTGAGGGTGGTGCTAGCTCAGACTGTTATTCCCCAGTGCACTACAGTCAGTGCGATGATGCTGTGTTACCGGAAACACAGCTGAGACAGCATTATGTGAAAGAAGCTAGCCTGAACTAAAAAAATGCTGCGCTGCTAGCGAAACTCTTTTTATGTATGATGCTACACTTTACAGACAGAAACTTTAAAACCATACTGACGTGTAAAATGAATCCAATGAAGCATGCTCATCCCAGTACCTTAAACTCGGTGGTGCCTATCTACAGGTCCACACTCCGCGGCCCATGAGCATGGGGGCCTTTCTCGCCCCCCAGGCCCGTCCTGGGTATCTCAGTGCTGGGCTGCAGGAGAGATATCCAGTTCCTTCCCCAAAACATCCTTCTATTTAAACTGTTTCCCTGGACAAAACACCCCAACTGCAATGACTTCTGTTCAAAGTGCAAAAAAAGCTTCCGTGAAGTGGGTTCATGGTTGTTATTGTATTCATCTTTCACCCTTGAGCTCAGAAAGACCTGCATCCCATGAATGGAGGGTTGGGAAAGGCATCTTTAGGAGGCACAGTCCACTGTGTGCTTCCAATTTTCCTGTACACAGCCAGCTTGCCGGTCCAGCTGCAGTCTGAGCATCGGCATTCTCTTCATTGTCTTCAAGGTCTACCTCCCACCAGTGAAATTAAATGTTTGGGTGCTAAGGGATAAGGTGCAGAGAAGCGCAAGTCTGCACAGTCTGATAGGAACTGGCCACTCCAGAACTTAGGCTATAACAAAAAAGGGCATTCAGACTGTGTGCTACTTAATGACCTAGTGCCAAAAAATGAAATGGTACTACTGTAAGCGATTCCCAATAATCATCTACCCTACAATTGCCGGGGGACCTGTGCAAATAGAATGTGAAATATCACAACAGACTACAGCTGTCCTCGCCATAAATACTATATTGTTTAAAGTTCTGTACATAGAAAGCAATTCATTCAAGTCTTAAGATGAATTTAGCTCTATATGGCAAGTAATTTTTTCCTAAAGATGAAATCATTTAGCAAGAATTTTTTTAACATAAACAGTCTGCCTATTTCCCATTTCTTTTTGAAAAGACTTTTTAGAGTCTAAATTGTATTTATTTTTCCCCTAAAATGTTAGTCTGTTATTTCATATTAGCACATGCAAGCAAAATTTACTCTTAAATATATTACTTTAATCTGGTTAATGTTTTGACATTTATAATTAATTGTAGTTTCAAACAGATGCAAGCCATGTCTGTGACCAGGTGCAAAACATAGAAATTCATCTCCAGAAATGGAGAGAAGACTCCAGGGAAAAAAGTGTTTTGTAAAAGTCCCAACTCAAAAATAAAATTGCAGTGCCTTTTAAGGCATGAATTAACTGGAAACCTTTGCGGATTAACTATAAAGGAAATTGACCATGCCTGGAGTACTCTTTAAGAAAGTAAAAAAGGGGAGATTTTCATAGACTCCCTCGGCCTATTAAAATAAGTTAAGGCCTTTGGATGTTGGCACGTCGCCAACAGGATGCCATTAAAACAAAATGTTTCTGCTTATTAAAACCAATGCCCATCATTCTCCTCCTCCTCATTGTCTAGATAGAGGAGGGCAATTTTCTTTTCATCTGAAATCACCGACCTTTGGTCTACCATTCTCTGGAGCTGCACCTTCTTATCAAACATGGCCTGCTCCTTGCCCTGTTCTCCGTGGGCCTGGTCTCCTTCCCCAGCAGAGGCCTTAAAGCTCACACCAACTGCCTGGTCATTCCTACTGTCCGCGTCTCTCCAGGAACCACGGTCAGACACACCGAGAGCTCCCGCTTCCTGTGTCCGGCTGCGGATCGCCTCTACGTTACTCACATCCATCTGAAAGGTAAACGAAGTTTCTTTGGGCCCTGGTGCAATGTGCCTTAGCGTTCTGCTGCTGTCTGCTAACTTGCCTAGCTCAGGCCCTGGTGCAATGTGCCTTAGCGTTCTGCTGCTGTCTGCTAACTTGCCTAGCTCAGGGGAGTCCGCTGAACCAGCAAGCACAAATGTTCTGGACACGGGTCCACGGATGGCAACGTGTTCAGAGGTTTCCGTTTCTGTAGGACCTAGTCGAATGTGCCTAAAGGATCTGCTAACACCCGATGTCATTTCTGCCCCTGATGTGTCCCCTGCACTATCCTCCTGGGGAGATTCAGAAACGACACTTTGGAAGGTGCTCTTTTCAGTCATAACGGTTTGTCTACCCGAGGTATGACTGTGAGTGGCCTGGTGCAGGTCTGCTGAGCCCTCTCCGTGCACAGTGCTCTCTGAGTCACCAGATTCCCCCGGTTCGGGAACCAGCCCATGGTAAACTATCTGCTGGGTGGTCTGATGCCTCTGAGGCCCGATGCTGATGTGCCTGATGGATGTGCTGCTCCCTGGCAACCCTTCCATGTGTACAGAATCTCCTCTGACACCCAACTCCACCTTGTCTGAAAGTGGAGCTGTGAACTGGATTTGCCCACTGAACCCTTCTTTAGGGCCTAACTGGAGTTGCCTGACAGAAGTCTGGGTACCCACTGACTCTTCTGTTGCAAAATAATCACCAACCTTCCCTGCAGCAGAAATGGGGCCCTGAAAAATAATCTCCTTTTCAGCATGAAATTGTCTGCAGCCAAATGTGCTGTGCCTCCCCGATCCGTCCGTATCTGCAGAAGACTCTGCTGGGCCAGGTTCTGGCGAGCCCCCTGCCTCTGGACAGGCAGGGGCAGGGCCTAGGAAGATGACTTCTCTGGACAGTGGACTTTGACCGGGACCCAGCGTGACATGCCTCACAGACCGGCTGGCTCCGGTCGGGCTCGCTGCCTGACTTAGGTCGCCTCCCGCACTTACCTCCACCACTTCTGCGGTGGGTCCTTCATATGACATTCGCTCAGTCCTCCAGACTTCAGAGGGGCCGAGTTTTATGTGCCTTGCAGCCTGGCTCACATCCTCCAGCACCTGTGACTGGGCAAAGCCTGTGGGGCTGCTGACCTCCACAGTGGCCGACACTGGGCCCCGGGGAGTGCGCTGTCCCGAGCTGTGGGACGCCCCACCAGCAACCTCGCTCTCGCCTGAAGGGATGTACAGCTCCCGGGTGGCCCAACGCCTGAAGCGAACGCCAGCAGCCGGGGCCCCCGCTCCACCTTCCTCATCTGGGCTGCCAGGCGCTGGGCTGCGTTGCCTGCTCAGGCTCTCCCGAACCACCGACTCCACAGCCTTCTCCATCTCACTGGCCTCATCTTTGCTCAGCTCCTCCAGGTCTAACCGATCAGCATCCACAGTTTGTGAGACGTTGACTTCAGCAACCAGGGTCACGGAACTGCCACCAGCACCCTGGACCTTCTTGACGTCCACGGAAACGCTCCCCGGCCCACCCTGCCCCTCTCTGGTGAGGGCGGACAGCTCCTCCCTCATGCGCTCGGGAAGGGTTTCCTCCAGCTGCCCGATGACCTCCACCAGCTGCTGCCGGGGCTCCTTGGAGGAGATGCCCTTCATGGAGGTGTGGAATTCATGGGGTATTTTAATTTCTTTTTCAATGACTGTGGGTTCAGCATGAAATTCACCGCTTCTAGCTTGTTCTTTCCAGTGAGTGGAACCCAGGTCCCCCTCCAGAGAGGGCGCTGGGACATCCAAGGGCTTCACAACCTTCTCGCCCACTGCACCGTCCTTCTGTGTCCTCCTTCGAGTCCCCTGCACGATTTCATCCTGCCAAGAGTACCTGATGGTGGATTCCTCCTCAATGTGGATCTGCCCGTACACTGAGCCGTCATCTCTGTCGTGCCCCCCGGGGTGTTCATCTGGAGTGGACACAAAATAACCCTGCTCGCCCTCTGAATCACCTGCCTCTGTCACTTCTTCCACGTGAGTCGTGTTCTCCTGGGGCTGCTTGGTCCTTTGATGCTGATTAACTGAGAATGTGACATCGCTTTCTCCATAACCTTCCTCCTCCTTAACCAACCCCGAGGGGCCTGGCGACACATCTTCGACCTCCTCCACTTTGAATGGGACAGAAAACTCCTCCGGCTTCTCCCCACTGACATAACTCACGGGCTCCTCCACGATCTCCACGTTGACGACCTTTGCTCTCCCCTCCCTCCCTTTCAGGCCGAGGTTGATGATGTCTCCTATCACCTGCTCGGCTGACTTGCCTTTCAGCCCCACTTCCCTCATATCCTTGCTTAAAAGGTAGTCCAGGCCAGCTTCATCGGAAACATCAACATCCTCAGTCAGTTTAGACTCCACAACTATTTCAGTCTTTGTTTTCCTTTCCCCAGGAAGCTCTTTCCTGTCCACGTAAGTGACTTTTGTGTCTGGAAAAGAATCAGCAGATGCTTCTGTCTCTGGAGACTGAGTGAACTGCTTCAGGATACTGGTAACGATGTTTTCTGCTACGGTTTCTGTCATGGAATCGCCTTGCAGAGAACCAGCGGCATCACTGGTGCCCAACCTGAACCGCAGCTCTCTTGCTTCTGCCTCTCTACCGGTCCCGCCACCAGCATCCTTCACAGGCGTCTGCAAACCTTTCGGGGACACCTCTGCTCTTCTGTCCTGGGATACTTCTAGACTAATCGGCACCTCTCTCTCTCGCACGCTCTTCTCCTTCGGTGAGTCCTTCTCCTTAGCCTTCTCCTTCATCTGCTGGCTTTCTCTCTGTCTCGCTTCTTTATCTAACTTTGTCAATTCTTCCCATCTTAGGTTTCTCTCCTCGGAAGCCTTCTCTTTAGAATCGAACATTTTCTCTTCTGGCTTTGTTCGGATGGTTTCTGGTCTGTTTCTTTCTTGCTCCCTCGTGGCTTTCACTTCTGTTTTCTTTCCCAAAATGACGGTCCTCTCATTTGACCGTGTGCTTTCCGAAGCACCTGCTGCCACCTTGTCTCGGCGATCCCGGTACGACTCGCGGGCAATTGTGGAATCTTCACCTATGTAAACGGGGACCTCCCTTGTATCTCCAGCTTTTGGTCTGTCAGGGAATGTTTTCACTTGAGCCTCAGTATTTCTTAAAAGGCCATAGGTTGGAGAGAAAGTTCTGACATTGGTTTGACTGCTGACGGCTTTTCCGTATGAGTTTTCCTGCTGGGTAGTGGCCGAGGAAGAATATCCCGAGCCCAAGAAGCCTCTTCTGGCATCACCTCCAATAGATGTGCCCGTCTGAGATCTACGGTGCCCTGACAGGTTAGAATACAGCGCCGAGCTGTGATTGAAACTTGCCAAAGGTGCTTTCTGCCTTGAAAATAGATTCCTTTCATTTTCCCTCTGTAGTAGTGAGTCGGTATAGTGATAGGATTTGTTTCTGAATTCTGTAGAAATTGAACAAAGCGTTCATTAAAATGACAGGCATCATTACCCTTTTCCATCTACAAGCATTGTTGCAGGCCAAATCCCATTCCATCATAATAAACATACACTGTTACCACAGAAAGCTCATTATAAAGATAAGTTATATTTGGTGCCCAAATTATTTTTTGGCAGTTTACAAAATCCTGTTACAATAAAAGGTAGCACTACAAATACTTCAGCCTAACACGTTTCTCCAGTTACTGATATTAAAATACTCACTCATCTTAACATTAACCATAAAGCACAATGCATATCCCAGAGAGGTCAGAGGTGCTCGTTTTTGTGGCTGAAATTTCACAATCTTATATTTTGAAATCATTAATTTCTGCTTTTTGAGCTAAGTTTAATTTACTTTAGCAGAGAAGGGCTCTGTAATTACAAAGTGTGTCATTATTAAACACCAAATAGCATTATCCGCCACTATTTAATATACTCTTCTGTTTCACTGATTTCCATATTGGGCCAACAAGTATTAAAGAATGTAACTTTTTTAAGCTTTCTGATCTTTTATTTTACATTTAACACTTATCTGAAAAGGAGCCAGTGCAGAAACACCCCAGTCTGTCTTAGTGTCATGATCCTGAAGTTGGGAAGCAGTCCTCAGGGCTTCCAGCTTTGCTCCAGGCTGTCTGCAGACAGTGCTACCCTTTGGGGTGTCCACACCCCAGCAGGGGAAACCGCTCTTTAGGAATGGCAGCTGGTGGTTAGAACGCAGCCAGGAGCACTGTCCACCCCGAGAGTGCCCCTGGTGTCTACCCACACCCCAGCTGGCTCAGCGGGGACAGGGCTTTCTCTCTCCCTTATGGAGCCAAGGCCAGAGGCCTCCTTTGCACAGATCCCAAGATACAGGAAAGAGACCAGGCCAGGACATTTTCTACAAGACTCCTCTTTTCAGGTCAACTGATCCTACTGATCCAGCTGAGAAGTCCCAGAAGATGAACCCCCAGGCAACAGTGCAGGGACCATCTCATTTACAGTTAAGATTCAACAAGAAACATGGAAGATTACAGACTGGGTTTAGGTCTACCGGCTAGTGGGCAAGCGGCCAACATTATTTTATGCAATATTACAAAAGAAACACAAGCACACTAACAAGTATTGATAAGTTCACTACCTAGGAACTTATCTGTACATTTACTCAACAGAACAGAACTATCTAGAAGCTCAAAGTCTAATAAAAATTCCCAACTAGTAATTTTTATTCTAAAGCTTTTGGCATAATATGTAATTGCCAGAATAAATTTAGTTTACAAATATTAAGTCTCTATTTCCTTCAAGAAGCTTGAAAAATAATAAATGAATGAATGAAATGAAGCAAGTTAATAGCAACAGCTGTTAGCCCCTCCATGTGCTCTTCCTCGGCCCCAAAATCACAACTGGGAAAATTTGAGCAAGGCCCTGGCTTAGACTGTTGGTCTTCCTCGGAGCTCCTGGGCCCTTTTCTTCCTTCTCCCCTCTCTCTAGGTTACATGATGGATGTCCAAACTTAGGTATCCACAGGTTAAAAATGTAGGTAACTAAGTAAACCTTGAAATCTGGGGAGTTAATTCTTGTTTTATAGATGTCACACGTTAACTGATGCCAGGCAGGTTGACCAATGCGTACCCTTCCATGAACACCTTTGCTTTTTTCAAACTTACTCTCAAAAATAGAAAGAAAATTTGCTGCATGTTGTCTAAGACCAGATCCCTTCCAGTTATAGATGACTAGAACCCAAATATTCTTCTCAACCCAGTGACATGTCAAATCCATGAGGTGCCTAAAAGAAACAATGAAGACTAAAACCATGCTGCCTAAGGTGTGAACTCAACATTCTATACGTAATTTAATCAACACTTGCTTAGCCAGAGCGCTTCAAGATTCTATAGGGCTTTAAAAGGTTAAAAAACAAGTTATCCCTCAGTTTCTTAGGATCTTTCTAATGAACATTAATTATCTTATGTCAGTTCTGCAGCCATAGGAAGGATGGGCCCTGTCCTGAGGCTCTTGGCCTGAATAAGATAGTCTTCAAGGCACCAGGACACATTTTCCTGAGCTGCTCACAACAACCTAGGGTGGTGTAAACAATGTAACTACTCCCATCTCTCTTCCTGTTAGGGGAGCAGGTTCCAGAGTGCTGCCTGCCTGCCATCCAAGGCCATACCTCCCTCTACAGGTGTAACAACCATAACCCCTTGGTCTGGAAATGGAAGGAGTGTCCCTTCCAGGGGTGTGAAACACAAGTTCGGGTGCACTCCTGCTCGCCCTCACACTGCCCAGTGCCATTAGCCCCTTCCGCTCCTGCATCCTGTCGAGAGAGGGACCAAGTTTATCAAGCACCTTCCCAAACATTCTCATTCACATAATTGAAATTATGTCACACTAAACTAAACTAAACTAAACTAAAATCTATTTGGTGCTTAAACGAGAGATGAACTCCTGTTATCTAAACACCATATCTAACCTGTTCTTCCTGATGATGGTGCTTTACTATCTAGCCACGGAATAAACAGTTCAGATGCCTAAAGCTAAGTTAAGTCATTAGCTTTTACTCACCTGACGGCATGTTCTCAACGTGCTCAGCCCAGATCACTATCTCTGGATTACTTTCTCCTTCCAATAAGGCCCTGTAAAAATAATTTAAAAACATAATTCATTAGGAAATGAAAGAGTAAGAAGTGCCTCTAATAAAACGTATCATGTGGTATGTGGCCAATGACCATAGTGTCACCTGTTTTAGGACTTCTACCTGAAGAGGAGACTTGGGCAGGGCTGCACCATAGGGCTGGCAAGCCCACCCACCAGCCTCAGCAGACCTGGGCCAGGCCACCTGCTCTGCTCACCGCCACATCCCTGGCGCCCAGCATGGCGCTCAACCCCTACTAGCCCAGTGAACAAAATGACCAGGCCAGGGCTTCAGCAGTACTGGCGAGCCAAGCCCTTCTAGAAAGCTTTCTCAGTCCAGGGTGAAGAGGAGCAGAAGCAAGGGGGCACTGGAGAGATGTGGGCTCCAGGCTAGAGGGCCCCAGAGCAGCTACACCCCGCACTGGTGTCTTCCTGGAGTCACAGCTTGGGGGTGGCAGCTTGCAGAGGGCTGACCAGGAGATGGCAGGGACTGACACTTGTAAGGCAGCCAAACTGCATCTGTGGTTTCAAACTGCATTCCGGGGGTCACCTTAGAGACGACAAAAAGAAGTAGAAGGCAGGCAGACGGAAAAGGTAGTGCTAAAGCGCCCCCCGTCAGTAGCCCCTCCCCATGCCACCCCCAGGGGCCTCACTTCATCCAAATTGGCATCCTGTTATCTCCTTTAATAAAATGGTGAGAAGTACCCAACAAGGTGATTTCTTTGACTATGTCTGCGCCAAAGTTCTAAAATTATAGAAGTTTCATTAGGTTGTTCACGTCTACTGCTTCAGATCCCAGAGCTGAGGAGAGTGGTCCCAGCAGACCCAGCCTGCTGGTGAGGGGCTTAGCACCGGGATGCCTGTCAGCCAGTCACTCACGAAGACCCCTTGGGCTGCTGGCAGCTCTGGGTGCAACAGTTTCTCAGTTGCTAGAGCAACATGTGAAGTCACTAACTCCGGTTCCAAGAAATACACCGCACACGGCAAAAGGCATCCAGAATAAAAAGCCCACTGAGAAATGCCAATCTTATGGCTGAGAGCTGGGCAGAAAAACGGAGCAAGGTGCCCACACCCGAACAGGGACTTGGCAGCTTGGACAAACTGCACAGAGTTGTATTTCCATCTATTGAAACATGGTGAGCCCCATGAACATGAGAGCCCTGTGAGCAGCTGGAAGAAAGCAAAGGAGGCATGAGGCACTCTCGCGAAGGCGCACACAGCGGGCCTGCCCCGGCACGGTGACTGCGGGATGCTTGTGTGTGGACGGGGCATGTGCAGAGGCCCGAGTCCAGAGCCGCAGCCCTTCGCTCAGGGCAGAGGCCAGGAAACAGGACACCAACCCATTAATCCCACACCCTCATGACCAAGCATTGTAGGTTCCAGGAACGCAAACAGCCTTCACTGCTGAGAAAGTTCTGAGGTCTATACAATCAGAGGAACATTCGGGGTAAAAGCCAGGCTCCAAGGGTCTGCACCCCAGGATGACGGCAGCAGAAGGGGTGGCGTCCTACAGCTGAGGAGCTAGAGCAGGGTGTGGGGAGAAAGACTAGGTTCTAGTTCAGATCCTCCCGGCCTGGCTCAGCTGTGAACCTCGGGTACCACGGGGTCTCTCCCTTGAGCTGCCCAAGTTAGAACGGAAGGTATGTTGCTGTCCAGGGAAAAATACGTCTTCCCCACCCTCCAAGGGGAATGGTTCTGCTCCTCTTCCAGAATTCCAAAGCATCATGAAACCTTCATAGAGTTCAGGACCCACACGAAACAGGCACCAGCCCTGCGTGGGGCTTCTGGCCCGGTTCAGGGGACAAGATAGAGCCCCACAGCCTCCCCTTTCTAGGCCTTTACCATCCCTGGCTGACACTGAGCACCAGGCATTGTGGTCACTCATGTGCTTACACCGTCGAAGCTACCCCCAACACAGGGCCTGTGGCTGCATCCTCGCTCTAGAGGTGAGAAGGCAGGGGTGCAGAGACAGCGTCTTGGTCAAGGGCATACAGCTCACCAGTGAAGAGAAAAATGCAAACCCAGGCAGCCTGAGCTCTCAGCCCCCTCCCCTGCGATACCGCTAGGCCTCCCAGTGAGGCCAGAGACCACGGTATTGCATACAAATTTCAGAAAGCACAAATCCTACAGATAGACCCTCCGGGCCATACTAATGAAAATAAATTCTCTTGGTGATTTCATCCAAAATGGCCCTGCAGAGCTCTCCTGTAAGTAAGAAGCTCCTGCTGGAGAAGGAGCTATCCCTCATCTGTGTCCCTTCTCAATGGCTGGATCCTAGCAGGCAGGGACACGTCACCTTTACTATCTGTGAGCACCCGGCTGGGCACTGGCCATTGAGTTCATGCTTTGGGTAGCACATCCAGCCCAATGGCAGCCACCCTCCTTCCGCACAGCCCCAGGACTACACGGCGAAAGCATCAACAAGACTCTGAGGAGAAGCCAGAAACCACGATTTCCTCTAAAGCTCTGCAAGGGACATTTTTAAGGAATAGGTTCGTACCACTTTAAGAAATGGGTAGCATGTTCTCTGAGGCTGCAATCAAACCTGGTTATTTTGAGAGCGGTGGAGGAAATCTGCCCCCAAGCCGCGGGGACTGTGAGAAATGCCAATCCCCTGAGTCACGGGCTATTGTGGGCATTTCACACAGCTCCACAGGTTGGTGGCCCCTTATGCAGGAAAATAAGCAAAAGTGCAAGAAAACTCAAGTCCCTGGCCTCATTAAGGAGCCCAGGACAAACCCACAGTGCAGAAGCTGGCTGTAATGTGGCCTCTGGCCAGGCGCCAGGCCCTAATGGGCCACCCAGCGTCCTGAGCAGGCCCCAAGGCAAGGCTCTCTGTCTGGGATAGATTATCCTAATGGAATTTCTGAACAATCCGCCGTGATTCAGCACTGTGGGCACAAGGCCACTGCTCTGTGCAGCCCCATAAATGAGGCACTGTCAGGATGTTCCCAGCAGCCGTGTCTGTGCGGGAGCCTGCTGGGGCCGGGGCTGGGGCTGGGGCTGGGGCTGGGGCTGGGGCCGGGGCCGGGGCCTGTGGGTGATTCACTGGGTGCTTCCTAGCAAACAGCAGGTGGAGAAGTAGAGAGAAGAAAGGGAGGCTCCAGAGCTGGAGAAGGAGCCGCAGAACCGCCTCCCTCGACTCCTCACTGTGACAGAGGAAGCCAAGCTCCACACAGAGTGGACGCACTGCCTGGGTCACCCCAGATGCGGACCCGTGGCTGGTCAGTCACCGGGAAGACCAGGGAACAGAAGGGAAGGGGCAGAGGGGAGTTCCATTCCCATGACCAGCAACGCCACCTGAATGGGAAAGGTGAGACGACCACCGGCTTCACAGGAAGGATAACAGGAGGTAACGTGGCAGTGCTGGGCCATTTCCGGGCATCCCTTCTGGGGTCAGTATTCAATCACATCCCAGAGCCATCTCTAGGTCAATACTAGAGACTGAAAAAAAAAAAACAGATAATCAACAGAGACAAACATTACTCATAAAACAGGGAGGAAGCGCAGGACAAAGTTCTGGAGTCAGGATGTCTGGATTCAGATCTGGGACCTGCCACTTCCTAGTTCTGTGACCCTGGCAGGCCGCTCAAACCCACTGTGACTCAGTTTCCCTATTTCTGAAATGGCGAGAACTCACAGGTTTGCAGTAGGAATTAATCAAGAAGCAGAAAGTTCTCAGAACCATGGCTGTCACAGAATAAGAGCTCACTAAACATCAGCGATCACGTCATCCCCACCTCCTTCTACATCCTCCAAAGAAAACTGATTTCCAGCTATGAGTCAACAAGGGAAGGGACTGTGGACCATCTGTATTTTATGGTTAACTGAATGTTAACTCATTTATTAGACCAGCAACCAAAGGTACTGGTCGATCCTTTCAATTATATATTCTATTGATTTATTTATTTATGTAGAGACAGGATCTTGCTCTGTCACCCAGGCTGGAGTGCAGTGGTGCCATCTCAGCTCATGGCAACCTCTGCCTCCTGGGCTTAGGTGATCCTCCCACCTCAGCCTCCCAAGTAGCTGGGACTACAGGCACATGCCACCACACCCAAATAGTTGTTTTTGTATTGTTTGTAGAGATGGGGTTTCACCATGTTGCCCAGGCTGGTCTCCAACTCCTGGGCTCAAACGATCCACCTGCCTCAGCCTCCCAAAGTGCTAGGATTACAGGCGTGAGCCACCATGCCCAACTCTATTCTTAAAACTACAAGATTTTTATTCACTTCAAGTATTTTATCTAGTAACTAGATAAGTCTCAGTGTTCACACATTTTTATAAAGTCTTCCAAAAAAAGGTGGGAACTAACTTAAAAAAACAAAATGTACTTCTGCAAAACCTTGAGGAAACCCCTAAGAAACGTTTTCCTTTGAATAGACACGTGAAAAGGTACAGGTGGCCTAAAAAATAATGGAGCAATCAGAAATATCACTAGAATGATGAGATGTAAACATTAGGAGTCCTCTGTGTTGCTACATTAGCAGTCTACATGGAGACCAGAGACATCATATTTTTCTCCATTAAAACACGCTGCTTCTGCCAACTGGGATCAGAAAGAAGAAACAGGAAGCTTCCCATGCCCTTCCCAGCACACACAATATTTTTTGATGTTGTTGTTTCTAACCTAACCTTTTAAAAGGGCTTTTGCCTTAAAGGCCCCAGGCAGTAAATAAATCTCTGCATTGCATTTTCCTATCTGCCGAGTTAAGGCCTCCTTCGATTTTTCTACTGAAAAATCATTTTGACCCAGCTTTCCATTTTTTCTTTCAGGTGAAATTTAGAACAATTATCATATCTTTCATCCCCAAAACATAGAACACAAAAGCCTCTTTCTGGATTCTTACTGAGACCGCACTGTCTGTCTTCCAGACCAGAAACCTAGGATGGGCCTCATGTCACGCACACTGTTTCTGCATCCTTCTGTTCTGTGGTTTCTGCACTGTCTACCCCTGGGTATTCTTGCATTTGTTGTTTCAATATTGAGTATCTTTTCTGAAAGATTCTGTTTTCTAACACCTTCTTGCTGATGATTGGGCTCTATGCTGAGTGTGTGTATGGGGAAGCTGTTTCTTTTCTATCTGTGCTTCTGCACGTCCTCACTCTGTAGGATCTGGACCAGGTCTTCACATCGGCAGTGAGAGGGTTTGGGGCGCTGCAGGTTCTGGACACTGCTAGGGTTTTCACCATCTTATCATCAATTATCACCCGATTATTCACAAGCACCTGCTTTACCGACTCTGTGCTAGCCTGCAGCGAGTGACAGCGGCACGTGCCTCTCACACTTCCTTACCTCTCAGCCCCTCAGGCTCCTCTCTCCTACCACAGCCACCTCCATCAGGTCTGCACGCCTGGGCACTAGCGACTGCAGGAAACTCTGGAAGCCTCCCTGCAGCCACCCAGACACCCCATCCACCCCAGCACTGCAGGCCTCCTGCACTCTGCCTGCAGCTGCTTCCCCAGCACCGCCTACCCCCTCCACAGTGCTGGCCCTGGGACTGCCCCTGCATGCCACAGAAAGCCCCACTGCAGCTTCCCAGCGTTCAAGGCCCCTGCACTCTGCCTCATTCCCAGACCTCTCCTCACTCCCCTTGCAAGTTCCTCCCTCAACTTATTCTCTTATTCAAACTTGCCCACCTGGAGCTCCTTCCTGATTCCTTTCTGCCAGTCCAATTCCCATCTCCCCACTTCCCCCACCACCCAAAGGCCCAAACCCCACATCCCTTTGCAAATCTCTTCTCATCACCTCAGTCTGAAGTGCTCCATCCGGCAGTGACCCATGGATAGCTTTCCCTGTTAGGGGGCAGTGAACCATCGACACTACCCCCTAGGAATGTGCATTCCGTTACTGGAAAATGCTTGACTTTCTACCTCAACATACCGTGTCCCTCCTGCCACACTACCCCTACAGTCCATCTCCCTCTCTCCTCTGTGTCTGCTCACACTTCCCCGTCTTTCAAGACCTTCATCAATCGTCAATCCCTCTAGAAGCCTCCCCTGATTCTCACAACTCCCTCCCCATCACCAGAAGCCTCGTGCTGGAGTCTTCTGCAGCCCTTCGGGTTCCCTGCTGTGTAGCAGGCTCCCCAGATCCATGCTGCCTCATCTACAGCCCATGTTCCTTGACGTGAAGCCCACACTGGCAGTGTCTTTGCAGGCCCCCACCCAGCATCGTATCCTGCATATCAAGTGTCTCCAGAGCAGGCTGAGGGCAGGTGTGGCTCTTACCCATCCATCACACGTGGCCCTCCATGACACGCCCCCAAAGCCCAGCTGCCCAGAGACTGGCACTGTCATAAATACCACACTAGCTCAGTCCTCAGGGCCTCCCCCTGGCCATTCCCTCTGCCTGGAAAACCCTTTCCAAAAAGTCATTTCCAGCTTCTCCTCCTACAAGAATCAAGCATTGCCTCTTCAGGAAGCCCTCCTGCGTGCCTCATCAGCCTCCCTCCCACTGCACCCGACACATCATCATCCTACCACTGAGGACAGGCACCAGGTCCGCACCATCATCTGCCCAGCATCCCAGTACATCCAGCTCCTTTCTAATTCCACGTTCAACAGGGCATGGAGGGAACAGCCTTGGGTGAAGGCCTGAAGTTAAAATCTCAGGCTCTCCAATTATGAGTTGTGTAACGTTTTCAGTAACCTCCTTGAACCTGGGTGTCATCACATGGAAAAAAAGCTTCTTTGGTGAAGCTATAAAAATTGGAGATACAGTCTACAAAGCGCTTAGCACATGGTAGGTACTAAACAGAAGGCAGCTGTCACTCCCTGTTACCCATTCATGGTCAGAGATAATGGCACCTACTTTGGAATGCATCAAAAAGTAAGATGGATGATGACATGGGGTGGACAGTCATGAGATAAAGCAAATGTAGTCGCAAGTTCACTGGAGAACTCAAATGGAGCATTCGTTATTCTTCCAACTTTTCTTATCTTTGGAAATTCTCATAACAAAATGTTGGGAAAACGAGATAAACTATTCATTTTGACATGACTCTGCAAAACAAGACTTAAAAGGAATGAGTTGTGTTGCTCATCTGGGCTGTTCAGATTCTGTCCAATCCAAGTCATTACCTTCTCTAAAGTGTGGCCTCTCCAGATGGCTCCACAGGATTCTGTGACCTCGGACAGGCCCAGGGCAGCTCTAAGGGGACTGCCACATGCAACTGCAAACAGCCCAGACTGGCGCGTGGGTCCTGGTGCAAGCCCCGCCTCCCACTGCGACTGCTTCCCCTCTCCTCCATCAGCCCATCCTTCATCTTGTCTTCCAGGCTGCTGTGGGAAGACCTAGCACTTACCTGCCCCTGGGCCACTCTGCCAACAGCAGTGTGCGCACGAATCACCTGGGATTTTGTTACGAGGCCAACTTCGGTCCAGTATGTCTGGGTGGGCCCAAGATTCTGCATTCCCAACAAACTTGCAATGCCTCACAATGTGCATGCTGCCGCCCTGTGAGCTGTGAGGCCCTGGACCAGGGATTCTCTACCCTGGTGGTACCTGACAATCATCCAGGGAGGTTTAAAACCACTGTGCTGGTTCCACCTGTCACTAACCTAATCAGAATCTTGAGGGCCGGGAGATTCGCAGGTGCAGTCCCTCCCTGTCCCTGAGCATGTTTCCCTTACCATTCTGCTGCTAATGCAATAAAACGCACACTCCAGGCAAGACCCTGTGATCATACAGCAAATGGATCAGTACCTCGAGCCCCACACAACTGCAGCTACTCTTGACAGGAGACAAGAGCCAGTACAGCCTGGTGCCAGCTGCAGGCAGGGTGTGTCTCCTCTCTTCTCAGTATCCATGGCCCCACGCCCAGCCCCACAGCTCCCGCTCACTGCCACCCGCAATGCAGGAGGAAAGGGAGGGATGGTGCTGCACGTCTTAGGATGCTCAGAGGTCTCGATCTCATCTTCACCTGCCAGGCGAGGTGCCAGCAGCTTCCCTGGCCATGCACTGGCCAAAGGCAAAACCCCAGTCTTAGACTCTTTGAGGTTTGCTTTGTTTTAATTTTATTATCTTATGTTTATTTTATTAAATTATATATTTATTTATAAATTGCAAGTCTCTCTGGAAATTACAAGTATGCAATTATATTATTTTATGATTACTTTAATGTTGCTCCTTCCCTGTGACAGTCACCTAGAAGGGCCAAAGATCTGGGTTGGGAGGTGTTCAGTACATTTGAGAGTCCTTGGGACAATGGACAAATCCCAGCAAAACGTGCTTTAAGCATTAAAGAGCCACAGTCCCTTCCCTTGCATGTGAATGAGAACCAGTAAGCCACAGGATGATGACGGTCAACTCAGCAATTCTGGGGCAACGGCCACCACAGGTGGGTCAAGGTTTGCAGAGATCAAATGGGCACTTTAGTTAAAGAATAAGGGTCAGAAGAGTGCAAGTCCACGAACACAAACAGGAACTTCACACCTGTCCTCCGAATCGGAGCAGTGCAGACTACTGAGCAAGACTCACACCGAGGATGGCGAGGGTTTGTCTTCCAGACATGCACTGGTGATTTTCAAAAATGCTAAGTTTTTGGCTTATACAAAAGAATGGGTTCTATTCAACCATCTGTATGTCTTCTTCGTCAACGGGCATCTCCGAGACTACACCGGAGCACAGAGACGGGAGGCCTGCAGCGATCCTACCCAGCAGGGCTGGGAGTCTGCAGCGGGGCAGGGCCGGTCAGGCAAGCTCCTGGCAGGGTCCTCATTTTCCCCATGCAAACTTGGACAGCAGAAAGAGGTACAGTGAAATCCATCACTTGCTCCCCTGAAAGCACGAGTAGCTCCTAAATTCCTAGGAGATGGCCACATCAATCCATAATCGGGTTAGGGAAATGCCAGCCATAGACAAACAAAATAAACTCTGTCTTGGCTGACAGACTGCTGACAGTGAGCAGAAACGGCTCGCGATCGATGCCCTGAAAAGCTGGGCCCGTGGCTTGTGAATAACCTACCAAAAAGGCAGGCCCCGGACTCTCAGGCAGGACGCCCATGTTTACACTGGCTTTTCAGGATGGAGAACGGGGCAGGACGAAGTAGGGAAGAAAAGAGCTCAAAATTCCAAAGGCAAGGCACAAAATAAGTTTCCTGATTCTAACTCAGAGAACTATTACAGAAAGAAAATAGAAAAATCCAACTGCCCTGCAGGGAAAAGATTCATCTGGCATGGGGCATTACCTAACACACAGAAGTCAGTTTTCCAGGCCTGCCTGGCATCTGCCCTAGAACAGTGCCTGATTTGGGGTAACTCCCACCACCCCAGTCTCAGTCCATGTGACTCATAAGAGGCTGGGACCCCACCCCAAAGCTCTAGAGCCCTTCATTCCTCTGGCCAGTGATGGGCTCAGAGGCAGGAACATGGCCCAACAGAGACAGAGAGGCCGAGAGGATGACCACGGGCACGAGACTGGGTGGCCCTGAGCCTGGAGCTGCTCGGGCCCCACCCAGCCGCGTGGTGGGAAGAGTCCAGAAGAGAGAGACCATCCCGCCATGTGGACCAGCTGTACCTGAAACTAAGGATTTGATACGGTTTGGATGTGTGTCTTCTCCTAATCTCATGTTGAAATGTGACCTCCGTGTTGAAGGTGGGGCCTAGAGGAAGGTGTTTGGGTTATGGTGGGGATCGCTCATCAATGGCTTGGTGCTGTCCTCTCGGTAATGAGTGAGTTCTCACTCTATGAGTCCACATGAGATCTGGTTGTTTAAAAGAACCCAGCACCGGCTAGGCACAGGGGCTCATGCCTGTAATCCCAGCACTTTGAGAGGCTGAGGCGGGTGGATCACAAGGTCAGGAGTTCAAGACCAGCCTGGCCAATATGGTGAAACCCCGTCTTTACTAAAAATACAAGAATTAGCCAGGCATGGTGGCAGATGCCTGTAGTCCCAGCTACTCGGGAGGCTGAGGCAGGAGAATCAGGAGAATTGCTTGAACCCGTGAGGTAGAGGTTGCAGTGAGCCGAGATCGCACCACTGCACTCCAGCCTGGGTGACAGAGTGAGACTCCATGTCAAAAAGAAAAAAAAAAGAACCTGGCACCTCCCCACTCTCTTGCTCGCTCTCTTGCCATGTGACATGCCTGCTGCCCTTTCACCTTCCACCATGACTGTAGGCTTCCTGAGGCTTCACCAGGAGCAGATGCCAGCACCACGATTCTGGTACAGCCTGCACAACTGCGGGCCAAAATAAACCTCTTTTCTTTGCAAATTATCCAGTCTCAGTTATTCCTTCATAACACAGAGTAGACCAGCACAAGACTTTCAGGTATATGAGTAATAAATTCTTTTTCTGACTTGGGGCAGTCTGAGGAGAGTTCCTGTCACTCACAAATGAAAAATTCCTGATTAATGCTTTCTTCCCCCAAATAAAGCCCGAGTGTTTTCAAGTTTTCCATATTAAAGTTTAGATCATCTAACTCAACGTGTGTTTCAATGCCCTACCAATTTAATTGTGCAACTGTTCACCCCACAAGATTTCCAAGGAGAATGCCAACAATGGGCTTTGGGAAGTCCAGTCTGGAAACATCTTTTCCCCTTTCTCTGAGCCCCGGCCACCAGCCCCTCAGTGGCAGCAAGGCTCTCAAATGGGGGATCCAGAAAGGCCCTCATGGCCTTAGCCCCAGAACCACCCCTCAATTCATCCCTCAGTGAAGCTGTGGCTCCTCCATGGACTCCATGTCCCTGGGAAGGCCTCACCCCTTAGCAGCCTCCTGGGGCCCAGGCCAGCGGCTGCCTGATAGAGCTGCTCCCTCTTCACTGATGGGAGTGAGGGCTCAGATGAACCCTGGCTGATGTAAGTCTTCCAGAAAATAAAGACAGTGAGGCCGGCCCAGGCTGCAGTGTAAACTACAAGCAACGTATCAGCCAGATACCCTTTTAATAGACATCAAAGCAATTCAGGCCACCTTGATATTCTTAGAGCAAAAAATCATGATCAGGGCCGGGCACAGTGGCTCACACCTGTAATCTCAGCACTTTGTGGCGGCGAGGTGGGTGGATCACCTGAGGTCAGGAGTTCGAGACCAGCCTGACCAACAAGGTGAAACCCTGTCTCTACTAAAAATACAAAAATCAGCCAGGAATGGTGGCAGGGGCCTGTAGTCCCAGCTACTCAGGAGGCTGAAACAGAACTGCTTGAACCCAGGAGGCAGAGGTTGCAGTGAGCTGAGCTCGTGCCACTGCATGCCAGCCTAGGAGACAGAGCAAGACTCCATCTCAAAAAAAAAAAATAGAATAAAATAAATAAAATTAAAATTAAAAATAATTTAAAAAATGAAAAAAAAATCATGATCAGAAGATTATAGAGGCAGCCTACAAGATGTGCTGAACTAGGCCTGGGGATGGTCCCTGCTCTACCCCTCACCAGGGGAGTTGGTCCCCTTCTTAACCTCTCCAGGTTTAATCCCCCACCTGTGAAGGAGACACCACTGGAGCATGGCTTTGATGACCAGACCTTGACTCTTCTGTCAAAGCGGTTTCCACAACTTGCTCACACCCTCCACTGCCACATGTTCCACAATCCTGGGAACGGAGCAGGCACTGTGCCCTTTTTACCCGGCTTGGTGGGGATGGCACAGCTTTGGCACCAGACCCAGCTGGCTCTGCCCCTCACCAGCCTGCAGCCCCAACCTCCCGGCCTCTCTCTCTCACCTCTAAGAGGGGAGAGTGGTGCCCACCTCAGAGTTGACTCGGAGCAGAGAATAGTGGCAAAGAACTCAGCACCACGTCTGGCAGGCAGTAAGGACACCATAAAGCTGGCTATTGTTAGTGTTCCTGAAGTTGGGCACCTGGGTCTCTAAAATTCCTTCCACTGTAAGCGTCACAGACCCTGGCTCCTTCATAGCTGCCCTGAGCATGAGAGCTGCCAGGAAATAAGGGGCACCACCTCAATCAAAGACCCACTGGCACCCAGGGGAAGGGAGGGGTGATGCCAAGGAGGGGAGGAGCACTGTTCTGCCGGCCTGCAGGCCACACCCAGGGGGACTGGACTGCATTCTCTGCGCCACCCAGCACCCAGCCCCTTTGAGCGCTTTGTGACCTTTTCATCAGAGTTGGTTACCTTGGACTCAAGTCAACATCTTGATACGTAAAGCCAGTTGGCCTACATTGGCATGCACCATGCTAATCTCTTGGAAGAGATTCAGTTCAGGGCCAAACCCACACAGGGTGGCATCAGAGCCCTGAGATTCAAAGCCACAATCAAGCAGATAGACACAGACTTCCTGGGTCCAAATCCTGTGACGTGGTTTGGCTCTGGGTCCCCACCCAAACCTCATCTCCAATTGTAACCCCCACATGTCAAGGGAGGGACCTGGTGGGAGGTGACGGGATCATGGGAGCAATTTTCCCCATGCTGTTCTCGACAGTGAGTGAGTTCTCATGAGATCTCATGCTTTAAAAGTGGCAGTTTCCCCTGAGCTCTCTCTCTCCTGCCACCTTCTGAAGAAGGTTCTTGCTTCTCCTTTGCCTTCCGCCACGATTGTAAGTTTCCTGAGGCCTCCCCAGCCCTGCGGAACTGTGAGTCAATTAAACCTCTTTCCTTTATAAATTACCCAGGCTCAGGTAGGATCTTTATAGCGGTGTGAAAACACACTAACACATCCTGGCCCTCCACTTTCCAGTTCTGTAACTTCTCTGAGCAAAGTCTATTCATCTGTAAACAGTCTCCAGTTCCCAGGATCCAACACGTTGACATGTGTGAAGCTCTTCAGCAGTCCCCAGAACATACAAACACTAGGTAAGGGGGCACGGCTCAGCTACGCCCATGCTGGGGATACCTGCTCAGTGACCTAAGCAAGCCCTACTCTTCCTCTTCCTTTTGGCCTCAGACTCCTTGCCTGGCCATGCCAAGGGCTGCTCTCTGCTTGTCACAAAGCCACAGGGACTCCACAAAGGCTTCGGTCCCTAGACCAGTTTCCTTCGTGTGCAAGTTACACCCCCATGGCTTCGTCAAGGCCAACTCAGCACAGTCTCCTTACCGGTAGGTCGCCACCTCCAGACTGAGGCCGGTCTTCACCTGCAGGAGGTCCTGATAGTCCCGCAGCCAGTCAGCCATGGCCAAGGTGAGGGTTGCCTTCTCATCCTCCAGGCAGTCAATCGCTCTCTAAAGAGAATAGACAGACTTTTAGATCAGAGAACTGGAGCTTTACTGGGTCGAACTGAAGGTACCAACAATTCAGGATCGAATTGAAAAACAGACCAGGGTTATTAGCAGACCCGAAAAACACCCACGGTTATTAAACATGCAGTCACTTGCAGGATGGTTTCCAATGTTGTATCTCTTCCATATGGAAGTTTTTTATTGCATGTGGAACATTTTGATAGGACACTGGCTTCTCTGTTCAGACTCTCTATTAATAATGAATGCTTAGGAGTTTATTCAAATCATCTCTACCGTTCAGACATCAGGCTGCTTAGGAAAGCCAGTGCCTCACACCAGTCACTAAGACGCTATGGAAAATAAGCCAAGACTAGAAATCAGGGGTTTTACAATATTCCAAACATAAGTCACTCAGAATTGAACTGAAATGTACTCCCCAAAGTCATGATTTCTCCAATAATAAGCAGGTAAACTGATACAGAGTTTTGTTTCACTTAGAAAAGCTACTTTAAGATCATCTGGGGAGAAATGCATTCTGGGCATAAATGATAAAATACAGACTCAGATATAAAACTTCTTTTTGGGCCTGGCGTGGTGGCTCACACCTATAATCCCAACACTTTGGGAGGCCGAAGCGGGCGGATCACTTGAGGTCGGGAGTTCGAGACCAGCCTGGCCAATATGGCAAAACCCTGTCTCTAATGAAAATACAAAAAATAGCTGGGCATGGTGGCACAGACCTGTAATCCCAGCTACTCAGGAGGCTGAGGAACAGGAATCACTTGAACTCAGGAGGCGGAGGTTGCAGTGAGCCAAGATCATGCCACTGTACTCCAGCCTGAGCGACAGAGCAAGACTCCACCTCAAAAAATAAAATAAAAATAAATAAAACTTCTTTATGAACCGTAATTGCACAGTGCAGCTAGTAAGGGCGTCCTGGGTGCTCCTCGCAGCTCCCCTCACCCCTGGCCGGGTCCCCGACCTGCCTCTCTACCTGGCAGGGAGATGCTGCGGCCTTCTGAATCCCAGACCCAGACCAGTGCCTACCACATACAAGTCACACAGCACATAGCTGCTCCATTAAATTTAAAATGAAATGATCAAGATCATATCACCCTCCTCAGAATGTACTATTTGAAGTCGACAGTATCTTCTCAAACAAACATATGGGCTTCAGCTGCACCGATTTCCAGTTTTGTTTTCTTCCTAGTTGTTAGTTACTCTGGGGAACAATTAACCAAGCAAGTATTTAAACATTCAAATAAGTCCATGTACTTTTAACTTCTGGTTTGTAATGGGAAGTCGCATTATTTCTGAACATCATTAACTAAACTAAGCTAGACCTATAAACATTTATCTCTGTAGAATTCAAAAATGGTAAGACTACTGGGAGAGGGAATATTATGTTCATTGCTGCTGGAATCCCTTCACCAAAGGCACCCGGCAAGATGCTGAGGGTCCACAATAAATATGTCTGTGAAACCAAGGAATGAACTCTACAAGATTGCACATGGAATTTATCTTTTTGGTTTTTTTGTTTGTTTTTTGAGACAGTCTCGCTCTGTCACCTAGGCTGGAGTGCAATGGCACAATCTCGGCTCACTGCAGCCTCCACCTCCCAGGTTCAAGTGATTCTCCTGCTTCAGCCTCCCAAGTAGCTGGGACTGTATACAGGCACTTGCCATCACACCCAACTAATTTTTGTATTCTTAGTAGAGACGGGGTTTCACCACATTGGCCAGGATGGTCTTGAACTCCTGACCTCAGGTGATCCTCCCGCCTCAGCCTTGCAAAGTGCTGGGATTACAGGCACAAGCCACTGCACCCAGCCAGAATTTATCATTTTTTAAAATGCATGATCAGCCAATAAATATTCCCACTTCTCATAACAGTTCTATTTCTATGCCAGTGATGGCTGTTAGGATCCCTTTGAATATAAAGGGTCCTAAAGTAGTTTAAAATCTCTTAGCTTTTAAAGCAAAGAAGTAAACTTAAAAATCACTGGCTTATGTCCCAGGGTGGAAAAACAATAACAGATCCCACAGCTGGCATTACAAACAGAGAAGCTCACCGAAGAGCAATTGCCAGTCTTGATGTAAGTGACAGCACTGCCACAATTTAGCCACAATATTCACACATTCTATAGTTAAATCTCAATGTCAAAATCCTACATTCCCCTGTTCTAGAAGGAATACAATTCAGGTACAAGGTTCTCATACAAGATGGGCTGTAGGTATGCATGTATGTATGTATGTATGTGTGTCCTTCCTACTATAGGAAATTTGACATAACTATTACAAATTAAAAATTTATAGTAATTTATTCCTTACAAAGAAGTTCAAATGTTGTTAAACTGCTTAGAAAAAAAATATGATGAAAGCTCTCCAACCACAAACCTCCTGAGCAGGTCAAGAAAGCCTAGTCACGTGGAAGGGGTGTGCAGGAAGATACTCCTCCCAGAGCACACAGAATAGTTCTGCACCCACAAAATACAAAGAGGAAAATCAAACTGTGTTGAAGTTGGAATAAGTACAGTTTCAGTCACATTTCCATGTGAGTCAGCTCCTCCTAAATTGTCAAAGGAAAATTAGTTGACGTTTGGAAGCAGGAATATAAGACTTAACTGGCTCCCAACGGTCTCTGCAGAAATCACTACAAATCCTGCTGTGGAATAAAACTTCAGACTTGGGCTCTGCTTGGCCAGTCTGCAAGCTGTGGGTCAGGACAGAGGCACTGGAGCCCCAGACACGGGACGCTACATCTCACCCGAGCAGAGGCAGTTTCACCTAATGCTGCAAAAGCTTGGGAGAGAGGTCACCTTTTTGCTATTTAGAGAACTTTTGGGCAGCATCACAACCGATGATGAAATCGTGCTCCACACCAGGAAAGGCATGCTGCTGTCAGTATCAAAAGAATTAATTTTCTCTTAGCCAAACTTGAGCTACCGCTCACTGAGCAAGCCTGTGGGACAGTTCACAAATATCACTGTCATTTGCAACCCTGAAAGGTAGAGCTCCAGGGGATTTAAATACTGTGATAAATTCAGCTACACACAAAAATTAAGTGTATTCATAACAATAAGCACGAACTGGATGCCGACGAAGTATTTATAGCTTAGCCCAGACAGCACCCTGAACTCAAGTTATATTTTACAATTCCAGGTGGGTGTGTAAGAAGCATCTCAAACTGAATACACGTACATGGAACTTGAATCTCCCACCCAGGCCCGTCCTCCTAACCAGTGCCCTGCAGTAAAGCGTACAAGAGGTACCGGAAGTAGCTCCCAGGGTATATACAATTGGTTCATTCGTTCAACTACCAGCCATTGAGCATTCAGTGTGCCAAGCGCAGTTCTTCATGGCTGCGGATTCAGCAGTGAAAAATGCCACGTAAAACAAGGAAAGTCCCTTCTTCCAGTTGCTCAGGCCACGACGCCTGAAGTCCACTGTGATTTCTCCCTCTCCCGTCACATCCAATCTGGCAGCAAATGCCGTTGGCTTCAACTTGAAGGCAGGGCCCCCTCTGAGACCCCTGGTCCAAGCCTCCAGCACTTCCTGCCTGGGTTACTGCGAGTCTCTGAAGGCGTCCCTGAGTCCACTCAAGTCTATTTTTAAAACAGCAGCAACAGTGATTCCACTAAGCCACAGCCAGGCCCCAACTCTCCTCGGCTCAGACCCTCCAGTGGCTTCCCATGGCACTCAAAGTAAATGCCCAAGTCCTGCAGTGGCCACTCTACCCCCTGTTCGCTGTGCCCTAGCCACACCGGCAGCCTGGCTGAGGCATCCCCGAAAAAACCACGCGCTGTTTCCACCTGAAGGCCTCTCAGGTCAAGGGACTTTCCTTGTTTTACGTGGCATTTTTCACTGCTGAATCCGCAGCCATGAAGAACGGAGCTGGGCACACTAAATGCTCAACGGCTGGTAGTTGAACGCATGAACCAGTTGTACACACCCTGGGAGCTACTTCCAGTACCTCGTTTCACAAATGGGGAAACTGAATTGCAGACAGGTTAAGGAACGTAACCTGCCCAAAGAGCGGCAGAGTCAGAATTCAGGGCCAGGTAGGACAGCTGCAGAGCACTGACCCTTAGCTAATCCTATCCTAATCCCACCCCACCTTCCCATCTACAGAAAGCTTTCATTCAATCATGTTTTGGGGGTTTGGAAGCCTTTTCCAAACAGTCAGCCTCAGCAGCTAAGGGCTCACTTTCATAAGCAAAAATCTCCGTGTTTGCAGGGTGAAGCTGGTGTCCACTTTATCGCAAATGTCTTCAAGTGTTTTCTGAAGCCCCCTCCTGCAGCCTGGGTGTGTCACTCAGGCTTTAAGTGATCTAGATCACATTTGGGAACTTGGATGTCAGTTCAGCAAACTCTTCTCGGGCAAATCTGAGGCCAGGCCTGGGGCAGGCCAATGACTACCGCCTCATACAGTGAAGGCGCATGGGCCATCTGGGAAGGACCAGTTTCCCCTCAAGTAGAATCCTAGCAAGCATCTTCCCCCTTGAGCCACAGAAGCTATAGTCAGAGGCAGGGAGAGCTGGGCACAATGTGGCAGCACCCTCTACTGCCTCCAGCTCCTGCCTCCAGGGGAGGGGGGCATTAAAGCACATGGAACACAGAAAAAAAGAAAGAAAATAGTTTTAATGCCAAAACTATTCTGACATCAGCCAGCTGGAGGGGTCTAAAAGCATTTTAGGACTGGAAATCAGCAGAGTACCTCGGGCTAGCCCTTAGGAAGAGCAATTATCATTATGCTATGAATGCAAGAATACTGGTTAAAGGTTTCTCTCTGATCGAACAGACAGAAGAGAGAAACGGATGCCCAGCGGTCAGTTGCTCAGGCACTAGAGCCTGAGTTGAATCCTGGTTTAACTACTTACTAATCAGGTGACTTATGTGCCTCAGTTTCCTCCTCTGTAAAATGGAGCTTATATTAGTACCCACTCCCTAACACTGGTGTGGACACTGAGAGTGAATATTTGTGAAGGGCATCTGTGGTACACCTGGCACACACGAAGCACTTGCTAAAGGCTTTTAGTAATAAGATATTTATTACCATATACTAATTCAACCCATTTTTAGGATTTTTTCACTCTCCCCATAGTAAGCTTCTACAGAACCTGAAAAAAATTACAGGCTTGGGGTTAAATCATCCATACTCCCTCTTTCACGTACTTCCTAGCATCTCTGTGATTGGTGCTGAATCTTCTGGAATGCCATTTGAAATGGAGTTGACTTAAGTTAACTGAGGGAAGATTCAGTATATGGACAAGGTAGTGACTGGTAACATTTAGTGCAATAAAACCTCTGCAAATTGGAACTGGAAAAAAAAAATGGCCGGGCACATGGCTCACACCTGTAATTTCAGCACTGTGGGAGGCCATGGCAGGTGGATCACTTGAGGTCAGGAGTTTGAGACCAGGCTGGCCAACATGGTGAAACCCTGTATCTACTAAAAATACAAAAATTAGCCAGGCGGGGTGGTGGGATCCTGTAATCCCAGCTACTCGGGAGGCTGAGGCACGAGAATCACTTGAGCCCAGGAAGCAGATGTTGCGGTGTGCCGAGATCAGCCACTGCACTCCAGCCTGGACGACAGAGCAAGACTCTGTCTCAAAAAACAAAAAACAAAACCAAAAAAAAACAAAAACAAACAAACAAAAAAAAACAGGTCCTTATTGACATTTTCCTCACTCTTTGCTTTTAGGAAAAAGCAGCAAATTCCAACCAGAGAGAGGTATCACTGGATGGCAAACGGAGAGTGGGGTCCCAGCCCCACTCTGAGGGCAGGTATGACCTCAGGAAAAGCACTTCCCCGGTGGGCCCTGGAGTCCCTGTGTCAAAGGAGGGCTGGACAGGATTCTAACTGCACTTCAAGTCCCCATGTCTCCTCCAGTCAGGGGAACTCTGCTTTCATATGGCTCACATTACGAGTTCCACTGAAGGTTTCATTAGTGGGGAAAACGGCTTTGCCGCTAAGAAAGAACACTGGAACCAGAGTTTGAAGGTCTGAAATGTGCCAAGTGAGCTGTGGCTGTGAACGCATGGTGATGATTTGGTCCACACAGCGTGGCTCAAAGCAGCATTTTCTAAACCTGCCTGCACAGCACAGGCCCCTGAGTTGGTAGCGAGGGTTCCCTACAAAGGGATTCCCTGGGCAGTAGGTTTGACAGATATTCCTTTTTGGAGAGTCACAATAACCACTGGTCAAATCTCCATGAATGCCACATTAAGGCACTTTTTAACTTTCACTCAACGAGTATAGGACCTGTGGAACTCAGACCCCTGGCCACTGTCATTGTGAAGGGACACAAGTGCTCACAAGTGGAAATCGGTACACACTGGGTCAGTCCCTGTACCTGCTCTAGCTATGGCAAAGCCCCAAGAGAACACCTTGAAAAGTTATGAGGCGGAAGCCAAACAAAACCCACAACTCAAAATATTAAATCCCAATGTAGTACCATATTGCATTCTATGATTTCCCATCTAGCCTGTAGCTCCTTGCATACTGAAAGTCTAGCGCAGTGCTGGGGACCCAGGGAGAATCAACAGGTATTTACTCATCACCTGTGGATACCTGTCACATCACCGCAGTCATTCCATATGACAACCCCCATGTTCCTCTCACTTCTAATTTTTAAAAGTCAGTCTCAAATCTTTAACTCACAGCTGCAAACTGTACTCTTAAAATATCTGTGAAATTGTGCAGATGTTATTTCCAACTGTCCTTTTGAGAACTACTGATAGTGTGATTTGGGAATATTTCCAATTCTGGCTGAGGCTGGGCAGGGCGAGGGCCAAACGCTAGGACTGGACTGGGCATAGTTTACATCAGCCACAGGTGTCACGCTGCCGGTGTCAGAGGGTTTGCTTCCCTGAAATAGTAACTGTTTATATCACTCTGCACTTGTAATAACATCCTGCCAAAGGGCCCCACTTTCCCACAACTTTTACACTACGCAGAGATCTGACGTCAGCGTGTGCTGTGAGCAAAACATCTTCGATCAAGCTCTTTTCTGCATGAGGGTTGCTGCCCCTCCCAAGATCAAACAAGGCAGCCGCCCAGAGAGCCGCAACTGCGGCTTCCAACTGGGAAATCATATTGGCAAAATAAAAACCGTTTTGGAAATTAATTTGAGTTTTCCCCTGAGGAGCGCTATAGACAGCGGGGCTACCATAAGCCGTAACGTCTGCAAGTGAGAGAGGTTTCTCGGTTGACTCTTAGATCTGGGTCTACTGAGTCTACGGAGCACGGAAAATGGAAGGAAAACCTAGAGCTAACAGGGTGGCCTATCAGGATGCGCCCAGTCACGCTTGTCAAGAGTTAAAGCAGCTGCCACCTAACCCCATGACGAGGACGGCGCTATCCGCTAGGACCTGCCGCCCGGCGCTCGCCCGCTGAGTCGATGGACCAGCGGACCGAGTCCGGGTCCCCATGCCATTCGGGCACTCCCTGGGCGGGCCCTACCGGTCCGCGACGCCGCGCCCCTGGTGAAGGGGCCGCTGCCCCACGCCGTCAAGGGCAGGGTGCTGGGGCGACGACAGCGGGTATGGGGTCAGCGCGCCATCCCCGCGCACGGACCTGCCGCTCCTCGGCCTGTATCCCGTACTCCTCGCGCATCCGCAGCAGCGCGTCCTCCAGCCGCGCGCGCAGTTGCTCCAATCCGAGCGCCTCGCGCCGCAGCGCCTCTGCCTCCTGCGCGCACAGCCGCGTCTCTTCCTCCGCCTGGAGTCTGCTCTCCTGGCCGCGCCGCAGCGCCTCCTCCAGCTCGCGCACCTCGTCCTCGTACAGCTGCACCGTCTCCCGCCACGACTCGGCCACCAGCAGTGCGTAGCTGTCGTGCACCTCCCGCAGGCGTGGCGGGGGCGCGGCGGGGCCGGTGGCGCGGGAGCGGAAATGCATGGTAAGGCTGGCGGCGCGCGCGCGCAGCTCCCGCACGTCGCGTTCGTGGGCCGCGTCGAGGCCTCGGCGCTCGGCCTGCAGCCGGCCCAGCAGCGCCTCGAGGGCGGCGCGCGCGCCCAGCGCCTCCTGCAGCTCGCGCTGCTGCGCACCCAGCTCGGCGTCCAGGCGGCCGCGGGCCGCGCGCTCCTCCGCATCCAGGCGCTGCAGCTCCCGCAGCTCGCGCCGCAGAGCGTCCCGCTCGCCCTCCGCCAGCGCAGTGGCCCAGCTCAGCTCGTCCAGCTGCTGCCGCAAGCTGCGCGCCTCCTCGGCGCAGCGGGCCTGCCCCTCGGCCCACAGGCCCTCTCGCCCGCGCCGGCCGCGCAGCTCCTCCTCCAGGAGTAGGTTTTCGCGCTCCAGCTCCCGCACCCGACACACGTAGTCATAGAGCCGGGCGTTGAGCTCCTGCAGCTCGGCCTTCTCGGGGCCCGTCTGCAGCCGCCAGGACAGCATCTTGCCGGGCGTGCGGGGTTCTCGCGGCTGGCCGGCTCCCTCCTGCCCTGGTCTTGTCCCGGTCTTGTCCCCTCCGCCGCGACGCTCCGGCCTCGCCGCTGCCCCGGAGGCCCGCAGACTGGGACGCGAGCGGGAGAGCCCGGGCACTTAGCGGACGGGGCGGGCGGCCTGGGAGGGCGGACTGGGCGAGGGCGGCGGCCTCCAGCCAATCAGAGCGCGGCCCGGCGCGGCCTCTGCGGCCGCACAGCGCCCCCTGCCGCACCTTGGCGGCCGCAGGTGGTCGGCGCGGGCAGTCGGGTAACAGCGGGCGGGGTGGCGGGCTAGGCAGGCCGGGCTCAGCGAAGGGACGCCGGAGAGGGCGTCCTGCTGCTGCCCCGTCACGCGTGCCGGCAGCATACGAGTGTCCTGGCGTTGGTGGATGGAAATAGAAGCCTATTGAGTTGCTGTGGTGCTGGCCATTTAGGAGAGACTTCTTACCCGAGGCCCTGGAGATTGGTGGGTTTTCTATTTTTAAAAAAACGATATGGGCCGGGCGCGGTGGCTCAGGCCTATAATCCCAGCATTTTGGGAAGCCGAGGTGGGAGGATCGCTTGAGCCCAGGAGTTCGAGACCAGCCTGAGCAACATAGAGAGACCCTGTCTCTACCAAAAAAAAAAAAAAAATATATATATATATATATATATATATATATGTATGTATATATATATAATAGAGCCTGGCGTGGTGGTGTCACACGCGCTGCTTGGGAGGCTGAGGTGGGAGGATTACTCGAACCCAGGAGTTGAAGGCTGCAGTGAGCCTGATTGTGGCACTGCGCTCCAGCCTGGGCAACAGAGAGAGACCTCATCTCATATATATACCTTACACATACATGTGCATTAATTTTTTTTTTTTTTTTGAGACAGAGTGTTGCTCTTGTTGCCCAGGCTGGAGTGCAATGGCGCGATCTCGGCTCACCACAACCTCCGCCTCCCGGGTTCAAGCGATTCTCCTGCCTCAGCCTCCCGAGTAACCGGGATTACAGGCCAGCGCCACCACGCCTGGCTAATTTTTTTTTTTTTTGAATTTTTGGTAGAGATGGGGTTTCTCCATGTTGGTCAGGCTGGTCTCGAACTCCCGACCTCAGGTGATCCGCCCACCTCGGCCTCCCAAAGTCCTGGGATTACTGGCGTGAGCTACCGTGCCCAGCCTAAGTGATCTTTTTAACTTAAACATAAATATATATCCATTTACCAGTATTTTAATGTGCAAAATACTTCTCTTGATGTCAGTTGACAGGAGTCCCAGTTGCCCTTCTTATACAAGCTACCCTCATAGTATATTACATTTTCCAAAACGAATTTCTTTCATTTGGAGTGAAAACTTAGAGACCATAAAGTGCTCCAAGTACAGAACTTTCTAGACATCTAACATCTCCCCGAACTTTTACAATTCTCACACACACACCCCTAATGTGACAGCTGTTTCTTTCCAGCATTTCCCTAAGAAAGTATTCAGTTTAATTGCCATGGAAACCACAGCTCTTTTTTGTACACTTGCATTCATTAGTTTTCATGGCAGTTTTTTATGAATGACAGTTCTCAGTATAAGTGTCATTAAGGCTCACAGGGACAAACCAGCTGACCCTTGGTTGGGGTGCCCTTGAACTTGTGGCAACACAAGTGCCCAGGGCGAGACCTGGACGGTCATCCACTGGCCAGAGGGCTCCTCATGGCAGGGCCAGCAGTTAGTGTATTTTACAGATGGCATGGAAAGGTGGACTACTCAGCAAGCTGGTCCAGGGCCTCTGACAAAGCTTCTAGTGCTCTCCTTGTCACAGGCATGAGCCTCCAATCACAAGCAAGGCAGAAAGTGGGCCTTTGTTTTTCTAGAGACCCTATGTTGGAGATCGCATTCTGTAGGTGGTAGAAATTAACATCTTTCAATGAATAATTCCCTGTCCTTTTCTGCTAAAACTAAGTGGGGGTGGAAAGTGGGTTTATTCAGTGCTTGGGTTTATTCACCTTGGTGTGGGACAGGGGGATTTGGACCCCCATCACCCCATCATTGTCCATCCTCCCATTCCCCCAGGTGCACACTGACACCTGGCCTTTGCTTGTCAAACTGCAGAGCTGCTGTGGTGTCATTGCCCAAACCTGTGTGGAGACCCTGCCAGTCCTGGGCCCATCTGGGACATGGAGTGCAGGGGGGCGGCTCTCACAGTTGCCTGGACTCCGCTGCAGCTGTTTGTTCTCAGCTCTTTGACTCCCCACGCTAACGGGTTCTGCTGTCCCACATCCCCTGGCTGGGCAGGGGGCAGCCCTGCAGGGTGGGAGAGCCTTCTCAGGCACCAGTGAGTCCCAGCAGGACACTTTGCAGTGACTCGTTAGTCTTTCTTTGCCCAGTGCCCTTCAGAGTCTTGGACTTTGAAGCTCAAAACCCTTTCCTCCATTTCTGCTGTAAATCCTGTCCCTGAGGAATTGACTGCTCCAGCATACAGCTGCCCCGGTAGGGAGTTATAACGGATCCGGAACTAGCAGGGCCGGGAGGTGGGAGGGGGGAATTACCCCCAGCTGCTCTTTCAGGATAATATCCTGCTGCTTCATACTGAATCCTCACAACACTGAAGCTCGGAGGGGTGAAGTGACTAGAAGTATTAGAGTTGTGACCACAACAGCAGACTTGAGCAGGCAGGGTCTGGCCAGGAAGCAGAGGCAAACTCAGAGGGAAGGGAATGATTGATGGGATGGGGATGGATGGGATGAGGAAGCACCAGGGACCAGCAAGAGCAAGAAGCCAAGAAGCTGTTAGTGCCCTAGGGTGTTGGCTGAGCCTGGAGAAGCCCAGAGCGCTGGAAAAGAGGAGCAGAATGGATCCCAGGAGGGAGCAGGAGGAGGAAAACCCAGTTCTTCCTTCCTCCAAGCCTCCCTTCTCTTGCCAATAATTCCCACTGTGGAAGCCAGAAGTCACAGGAGGCTGGCAGTGGTGCACTGCGGTTGGCTCCCACAGGTTTGTGAGTGCCAACTGTTAAATTTTTAGAATTTTGTGGACCACTTGTTAAACACAGCCATTATTAAAAATTAATTATAGAAGCTTAAAACTAATTATACAAAAAGAGCAAACACATATTCAAAACGTATCACTTCCTCAGTATTTCACTGCATTTTCCTATGATCTGTTCTTGAAGTTATGAATGAGCAGTGTGCCTGCACCATAGAAATGCCATTTAATGTGTACTACCCTACTCCATATTCACTGACATTGTGTTGGTAGCTTGAGTATTTACAACACAGAAATCAGCCAGTGACTTGTTTTTGTGGATTTGATGTTTTGTTGATTGCCTAGCCTTTAAAAGCAGTGGAGAGTATGTTAATAGTGCAGATTAAATTTAGTGGTATGTTGTGTCTCTAGCTATTGAATTGTGAATAGCACAAAAACTTGAGGAAATGTTTGTCCGGTGTCTCGAAACTTGTATCCAGATCAGGAAAGAAGTTGCTTCATGGCTGGGTGTGGTGGCTTACACTCGTAATACCAAGACTTTGGGAGGCCAAGGCATGCAGAGCACTTGAGCTCAGGAGTTCGAGACCAGCCTGGACATGGCAAAACACCCCCTCTACAAAAAATACAAAAATTAACTGGGCCTGGTGGCATGCACCTGTAATCCCAGCTACTCGGGAGGCTGAAGTGAGAGGATTCCTTGAGCCCAGGAGATCGAGGTTTTGGTGGGCCATGATTGAGCCGTTGCACTCCAGCCTGGGTGGCAGAGTGAGATCCTGTCTTAACAAAATTTAAAAATACAAAAAAAATTTAAAAAGAAGTTACATCATGATGAAGAATAAATGAAGTTTCTCAGTTATTTCACCTTTGTCTTTCTTGCTAAGGTAAACAAAAATATCAATCAATATTCATGGTGCTGCATTCATTTGTCAACTGTAACCATAAATTCACTAGGAACACCAGAGTTCTGCAAAAATCGATAAAACCATTCTGCCAGAATCAATTTGCTATTTGGAATTTATGATAAGGAGCAGTGTATACTTTATTATTTTTTGCAATAAAAATTTGAAAGCCACATTGCTAACATATTAACAACTATGCATTTCTATTAATAGCTTAATGGCAAAAATAAAAGTCCTGCAATCTTCACTTCTTATTGACATTTTTCTATTCGATAGTGTATATATATATATAGTCTTCCAGCTTAGATTACACAGGTGATATCTGGATAGATAGATCATGGGATTCAGTAAAACAGTTTTTACTTTGAATGAAAAAAAATGACCTGTAAATTTTTTTTTCTAGAATTGACGTAATACAAAACAAATTGCTCAGGACCCGGTAAGGCACTAGTGTATTTTTATCTTTTTAACCACAGCCCTCTTTCGCAGGCTGAATACCTTAGGGACCATCAACCCCCGGTGGTGTCGTTTCCAGTGAAAACCGAACTCCGGGATGTAGCCGGATTGGAGAGAAGAGAGTGACACGTGCGCCCCCTTCCTGCGGCGGATGGATGAACGGTAGGAAGCTCGCGGTCGGGGGTGAAAACACCCGGCCGCTGGGGCAGCGCCGCCCAAGGAGGGTGGAAGGGCGCTGCTCCGGGATGGAGACCAGAGGGGCGGCTCTGGGGCCGCCTCGGGCGGGGGACCCCCCGAGCCTTCGCTTGAGTGGCGCCGTGGATCGGAAGCAGCGCGGGCCAGCAGCCAGAATTTTACCAAAGTCCAAGAAGCAGGAGGCTGCGCGCGCCGGGGGCTGCAGCCTTTTCCATTAGTCCCTGCTCCGGGCTGGGGAAGCGGGAATAGCGAGTCTTTCCCTACTCGGAGGACCTGGCACAGTGTGGCCTGCGCTCCACGGGGCTCCCAGGCATGTGCAGTTATTGTGGGGTGGGGCGATTAATAGATCAGCTCTTCCCTCTCCCCCTACCCCAGCTCATTCCTTCTGCTCACTGCCTGAAGGGAAGCCTATGCCCTAGACGAAAAGAAATGGCCTGACTGGTCTCCAAAATCCAAGATTTTAGGAACTCGGGGAGGACTTCTAGCTGGAAAAAAGTTGGGGAGAAAATCCTGAAGGAAGGCTGAGTAGCATTGGGTTTCCGCAGAGGCAAGAAAATATTGAAGGAGGGGTGATGGAGTGGAATGGAAGCACAGCCCTGGGTCATAGTGAAGGGAGCTTTGCACCCCTTCCTGGGCAGAGCCCCAGGAGACAGCAAAACCCCAGTTATGTTGTGGGATCCAAGCACCGATCCCACGGGCCCCTTGTGCCCTACTTCCCAGAGGTAGCCTTGGGGAAGTTGTGGGCCTGAGAGGAAGGGCCACGGCATGGCCCAGGATAGCCTTCCTCCATGCCCTCTGCCTGCACCCCATCTCCCCAAGCCTGAGTGAGGCCAGGGGCCTGAGCACCACCTGGAAGTGGCAGAGGACCTCAGACCTGTGGGAGCCACTCCACCAGCATGGGGCCACGCCAGCAGGGCCACGCCAGCAGGGCCACATCCGTCTCTAAGGTTCCTTTGTGCAAATTGGGAAAAGGCACCCTTTGTGGGAAGATGGATGAGCCCACTGGGTGCATGACCTGGTCTGTGGATGGTTCCTTGGTGCTAAGGAAGAGATGCCCTGCCTCAGGGTGGAGGCTGCCCTGCACCCACTTCCGTAGCTCAGCAAGGACAGCACAGGTGGGATTTCAGTCCCACTGATCACCCCATCCGGATATGTTTGTGCGGTGAACAAGCCGGTTAACTATCCAAAGTGGTCCACTGTCCCAGCCTCTGCCTGTAGGGATGAAGATCTCGGGCTCTCTTGGAAGGCTAGTGGATGCCAGCACTGATGGGTGGCATGAGGACCAGGTGGGCCCCCCGCCATGGTGCCTTAGCACTGTGTAAGTCCTCAACAGTTCTGTTGCAATCTAGGGAAGGGGGTCAGGTCTCTAACCCCTTGAATGGATGGGGATTGAGTTTTCATCACCCTGTGCTTATTCCCTGCCTCCCTAAGTTTGTGGACTGAGAGGCACGCTTGCCCCCAACAGGCTTGGCCAGGTAGGAAATGAAGCCAGTGGGAAAGGGAAGTGCGTCGGGCTGGCGGGAAGGGCTGGGCCAGGCACAGTGGTGTGGAGTGGACTGACCCACTTTGCATCCTGGCACTTAGTACCAGCATAAGCTTAGGCATGACAACCCCTCTGAGCCCACCTCCTTATCCGTGTAATAGTAATAATGAGAGCAAAAGAGACCTTCTTATAGAGGTGTTAGAAGGACTAAGCTTTCACGTCCATTGGCCACAATGGAGAGCTTGTTAAAATGCAGATCCCTGGGCCCCACACACAGAGTTTCAGAGTCAGTAGCCTGGAGTGGGCTAAGCATTAGTCCATTCCCAGGTGAGGAAGATGCTGCCAGGCAAGGACCACAAGGAAACCTCCTGGCTCCCACCATCAGAGTTAGTCCTTGTATAGTCTTGCCACGCCAGGCACTGTTCTGAGCTCTTCATGTGGATGAACTCACAATCAGTGCAGCAGCCCGTGCAGCGGGCACCATCAGCTCGAGGTGAATGATGTGGAGGCTGAGCCACAGAGTGGTCAGCTTGCCCGAGCCCGTGCAAGTAAAAAGTGGCAGAACCAGGATTTGAACCCTTACCTTACCCACTTTGCCACACTGCCCGTTACGCCGTGTGAGACGTGTTGCACAAGACTTGGCACGCCGCACTCAGCAAGTGCTGGCCATCTTCATGGGAGAAGTCCTGGAGCCGAGAATCACATGGAGGCCACCGGTCAGAGGGCTGTCTCCAGAAGGCCAGGGAGAGAGGCTGAAGAGTCAGGGCACAGATGCAGATGATGGCAGCTCCGCAGGGTCTGAGACCAGCTGGGTCTAGGGGGCAGGAGGACAGGGACGAGCTGGTCCTTGAGCCTCCCAGACTCAGTTTCCTCATCTGTAAAGTAAGGATAACCCCTCCCTCATAGGATCGCTACAAGGAATAAGTAAGATGAGTATGTAAAGGCCTCAGGACACAGCATCTTCATGCTCCGTCTCACTCCAAAATCCGAATCCAGCCACTCTTGCTCAGAGCCCACAGTGTCCCCACTCTGTCACAGCTCTTCTGGCTATTTTGGGTGGGTAGATCATTTGTCACTGTTTCATAGGAGCACAGCAGGTGTTTGTTGGGGTATAGGCTGCCTTTTCAAAAGGTACAAAAATAGCATTTGTCACATAAAAAAAATGCAGTAATTTAAGCTGCACAACTTCCCGCTCTTAATTTGGAAAGTCATGTCATAATCATTACAAATGAACTTGGGAAGAGCCCCAAGTGACAAAGAAACATCCCCTGTTTAATCTTCCCAACAGGGACAAGACTTCTCACTTCCACTGAAGAACTAAAAAAAGAATAATTTGCCTTCAAAGAACAGCATATTTGCTCTCCCTGCCCGTAGAAGCACATTTTCTGTGGAGTTTGTTGGTGGTGTTCATGATAGGGTAACTCGAAAGCTAGTTTTTGAGTCCCCTCTGTGTGCCTGGTGCTGGGCTGGGCCCTGGGAACACAGAAAGGAGAAAGACACAGCCGTTTTCCTCATAGACCCGGGGCCTGGGGAGGCCAGAGAGCTTGGGGAGGTTGCTCTCTGCCCCCAACGCTGTTACAAGTGCCTGCTTCTCCCTAATTGCCACCCACCAGTCATTTAGCCACTCACCTCTTCTCTGTCTACCTGCTGCTGCTCCAATCCAATCTCATGGCTTTAAATACAGTAACATGCCAGTGATCCTCGGATGTGTCGCTGCAGCCCAGACTGCTGTTCTGACCCCACTGTGTCTTGGGCAGGGCTCTGTGGATGACATGACCCCCATAGATCCCTACTCTAACACGGAGGCCATGGTAGTGCTATGGGTCCCTGGGTATCCGCATCAATTTGGACACCACAGTAGGAACCAACCATCCTGAAAAGAAATGAGTGCTCACGTCCTAACTGGCTGCAGTCGCTCTGGGGAAGGACCAAGGCTCTCACTTGCCATAGAGGTTGTTGAGTCCTCCTTTCAGCCAGTGTGTTCTGGTGGCTCAGGGTCAGAAAACTGGATCATAACTTTGCTTAGAAGTGTTTTTGATTATATATATACTTGGGAATGTTTCTGCCGGCAGCCCATTTATCTTTCCCCTAGGAACACCGTGTTCTATGAGTCACAGATCCCTCAGATCCCTGAGTCTGTAGAACCCTTAGTTCACTCCCCACCCCCATGGCCATTCCAACTTTGCAGCTCATAACAGTAATTATACTCACCTTTTTTATGAGACTTATGGGCTGCCATCCGCCCTCTGCTAGGCCTGTAGCCAGTGGCTCTCAAAGTCTAGTATCTGGATGAGCAACAGCAGCATCACCTGGGAACGTTTTAGAAATGTACACTCTCTAGCCCCGGCCCAGACCTGCGGATGAAACCTTGTGTGTTTTGACAAGCCTCCAGTTGATTTGAATGCATGCTAGTTTGAGAGCCACTGCTGCGTCTTCTCATGCCCACCAGAGAGGCCAGCTCTGTAACAGCGTCTCTTCTGTCAGTCCCTCCCCTCCAGAGGACAGGTACCACTCAGCTTCTCAATGGGATGGTGCCCCTCACCAGCTGCTTTCTTATCTCTGTGATAGATGGAGGATCTTCCAGGCCTCCCAAGGAACGTAGTTAGCCTGGTGGGTTTTCTGGTCTTACGCCCACTTCTCTGATATTTGTCCCTTCCCTCCTGCATTGTGTGTCCTGGCATCTCTACTTCATTCATTTAATGTGTACTATCCCTTTCCCAGGCTTCCCAGGGCTACCCCAGCAGCACACTAGCAGCTGCCCAAGGCCCTTGCCAGGGAGTGAATCCTTGTCGCAGGACACTGCCCCCACACCAACAACTCTCCTGTACTCCAGCCATACAGCCTTGACCCACAAGCTCACCTTGACCCAGCACCTTACAGACCACATATCCTCCCATTCCCAGGCTTTCCGCTCCAGTCCCTGCTGACATGCATGAATCAGGTCGTGTAGCACCTTTGCTGTAGAATTCCCCTCCTTCCTGAGCTGGCCAGTACTTCCCAGCTGTGCTTGCTGAGGTTCGAGGTTAGATACAGATCTGGTGGCCAGGAGAGAGGTGCTGGTGGACCACGAAGGGAAGGCGTTGCCTTGTGAGGCCCCTGCCTAACATTTGTGGCCTCTGCATAGTCTTCTGGCAGAAGTTGGTGGTGGGGGGCAGGGGCCTATATTCCTGAAAGGGGCAGTGGGTCACTTCTGCAGGGGAATCTGGAGATCCTTGGTTCTTACCTGCAGTCCCCAAATACCCCCATCCCATGTCTCACAGTCCCACTCCTTTCCCTTCAGAGCCCTGGCTTTGACATTAGAGACTTGCCTAGAATGAGAACTCAGCCTCTCTTACAATTAGAAGCTGTGCCCGCTCTTCCATTCTCTCTGCCTTCTGCCTGCAGGGGGTGAGGGTCTCTTTAAAGGCAGCCAAGTAGGCCCTGTGACTCTCACAATTGGCTGTAAATCACTGAGCAACAGATCTGAGACTGACATTTTCCCTCTTAATGAGTTAGTGGCACTTAGCAAAAGTCACTTGATTTTACAGTCCTTCTAGTTACTGTTTCCTCCAAACCTCTCAAGAGCCCGTGGGATTTTACCCTTTCACCTGCCTCTGCTTCTGCTGTATCTTGTCCCAGTTCGTTAAGTGTGACGGTCTCAGCAGCCACACATCGCCAGCATGCCGGGAACTCTCAATACTCCTCTACCCATTAGCAATAAACAATCCAAAAATTCAGTTAATATTCATTTACTGTTTTTATTTTTGTGTAAATGGAACTTTAATTTAGAAGTTCCGTCCATGGCTGGGTGTAGTGCCTCACACCTGTAATCCCAGCACTTTGGGAGGCTGAGGCGGGCAGATCATTTGAGGTCAGGAGTTTGAGACTAGACTGGCCAAACTGGTGAAACCTCGTCTCCACTAAAAATACAAAAAAAAAAAAAAAAAAAAAAAAGCCAAAAATTAGCTGGGTGTGGTGGCAGGTGCCTATAATCCCAGCTACTAGGGAGGCTGAGGCAGAAGAATCACCTGAACCCGGGAGACGGAGGTTGCAGTGACCTGAGTTGGTGCCACTGCACTCCAGCCTGGGCAACAGAGCAAGACTCCATCTCAAAAAACAACAAACAAACAAAAAAAGAAGTTCCATTCATAATATAAAAAAATTACTTAGGAATAAATTTAACAAAAGAAATTCAAGACTTGCACCCTGAAAATGACCAAACATTCTTAAGATACATTTTTAAAGAGACCTAAACTGATGGAAAGACAGCCTGTGTTCATGGATTAGAAGATTTACTATTGTTAAGATAGCAACACACATACATACACACACACACACATGCACACACATGTAATCTGTGTCTATAGGCATGTCTATATTTATTTCTCTATGTATCTAGCTGGCTGTCCACACACAAGTTCATACTGATGCCTCCAACTCCCATCCATAAGGATCGTTCTAGCCTTCCTTCTCTTATTTCTCATTTGTAACTTCTTTCTCCAGCAGTGAGAAGCCTGGCTCTCATTACCTATAGTATAGTTTTTTATTTGTTCACCCCTTGTGTATATGTAAAGTAGTTTCTCCATAGTCTTTTCAAAACCTAAATCAGATCAGTCCTTCGCTCAAAACCCTCCCGTGCCTCCCCATTTCATTTAGAGTAAACCCAAAGCCCTGGACATCTGACCTACAAAGCCCTACGTGCTGCGGATCCTCAATACATATTGATCAACTCACCCCTCCTTGTGCTTCTGCCCTAGATTCCTTGGCCCCCCTTGTACATGACAGGCTAGGTGGTGGAAGGAGACTGACTGAGAAGGGGAACAGGAACCTTCTTGGTAAAACAGAACTCTTCCACATCTTGACTTGCGTAGTGGTAACACAACTATACATTCTAGTTCCTTAAGCTGCACACTAAAAATTAGTAAATTTTGGCCAGGCGCGGTGGCTCACGCCTATAATCCCAACACTTTGGGAGGCCAAGGCAGGCGAATCACGAGGTCAGGAGATCGAGACCATCCTGGCTAACACGGGGAAACCCCGTCTCTACTAAAAATACAAAAAATTAGCCGGGCGTGGTGGCGGGCCCCAGCTACTTGGGAGGCTGAGGCAGGAGAATGGTGTGAACCCGGGAGGCGGAGCTTGCAGTGAGCCGAGATCGTGCCACTGCACTCCAGCCTGGGTGACAGAGCGAGACTCCATCTCAAAAAAAACAATAGTAAATTTTAGTTACATATGCTACAATAAAGTTGATTTTTTTAAAGAGACATTTATCTCGGCCAGGCGGGGTGGCTCACGGCTATAATCTCAGCTCTTTGTGAGGCCGAGGCAGGTGGATCACCTGAGGTCCAGAGTTCAAGACCAGCCTGGCCAACATGGTGAAATGCCATCTCTACTAAATATAGAAATTAGCCAGGCATGGTGGCATGCACCTGTAATCCCAGCTACTTGGGAGGCTAAGATAGGAGAATTGCTTGAACCCAGGAGACGGAGGTTGCAGTGAGCCGAGATGGCGCCACTTCACTCCAGACTGGGTGACAGAGCAAGACTCTATCTCGAAGGAAAAAAAAAAAAAAGAGACATTTATCCCAAGAAGTGCTATGTACAATATCATTTGAAATGTTAGTTTTATGTTTCCAAAGTACTTTGAAGTACTTTGGGAGGCTGAGGCAGGAGGATCACTTGAGGCCAGGAGTTCAAGACCAGCCTGGGCAACATAGTGAGGCCTCATCTCTTACTAAACATAAAAAACTTGGCTAGGCGTGGTGGTGTGCCTGTAGTCCCAGCTACTCAGAAGGCTGAGGCAGGAGGATCGCTTGAGCTCAGGAGTTTGAAGATGCAGGGAGCTGTGATCACCGCTGCACTCCAGCCTGGGTGACAAGCAAGACCCTGTTTCCAAAAATAAAATATTTAAAACAAAATAAAGTAGATAAAACACAAACTGTTTTGTCAGTGACCACATCAAAAGGAAATACATTTTTCATTGCACACACATGCAAGTGACTGAAACAAAAGTTCTACAAAGCATTACTTATCCCTCCAATGTTTTAATCTCCTTTTTAGTGCTGGATTGGTGCCACAAATTTAATATCATGACTCATTAATGGATCTTGCTTTATAATTTCAAAACCCTTCATTCAAATGAGGCCGTCTACACATTAGTCAATTACATGGGCCTGGCATTCATCAACACCTGTGGGTTTTCTTTTCTTTATTTTTTTTGAGACGGATCTCACCCTGTTGCCCAGCCCAGCCTGGAGTGCAGTGGCGTGATCTTGGCTCACTGCAACCTCCACCTACCAGGTTCAAGCAATTATCTTGCCTTAGCCTCCTGAGTATCTGGGATTACATGCGCCTGCCACCACACCCGGCTCATTTTTGTGTGATTAGTAGAGACAGGGTTTCACCACATTGGCCAGGCTGGTCTGGAACTCCTGACCTCAGGTGATCCGCCCACCTCAGCCTCCCAAAGTACGAGATTATAGGCATGAGCCGCCATACCCGGCCCACCTGTGGGCTTTCTGAATGTGGTGGACGATGAGTCTGATTGAACACATTCTGTAATGGGCCTCCGCTGGCCACCCCTCCACTCCCACCTTCCTGAAGGCTCCTGGCCTGTGGTTGGGGAAATGCTGCCCTCAACTCAAGCCCACCCTTTCTAACCTCTTACCACCTCCTCAATAGTAAATTTCCTACATCAACTCGCAAGCGGCTAAATCAGCAGGCAAGGATAATGTATGGACTCACAAACTACTTGAAATTGTTTTTGCACTGTATTGGGGGATTGTCTGGATGACGTCGATAGCTATGGTCAGGAAGCTGGTTTCAATTTCTCGATCACAAAGTGTCAGCATCATCAATAAAAATGTCAGTGGCAGCCAAGGCAACTGAAGCTCTTACAAAAGCTACCAAGGCCCTCCTTCCAGATAGCCCCGAAGTTTAGTCATCAGCAGCCGAAAGGGTAACTCAGAGCTGGAGCCTTTGATGAATACTGCCATAGTTGAAGCTCACAGAGTTAGATTTGGAGACATCGGGGTCAAATCGTGGACTCTCAGCCTAGCCCCACCCCATTCATCCCCATCTGCCTAAATCCATCTATACTTCAAGGCCCAACTCAGATGTTACCTCCTCCGCAAAGCCTGCCCTGAGGGTGGCGGTGGAAATCAGGCCTGCCTTTGAACTGTCAAGGGTGTTCAGTTGTAACTTTCTGATGAAGTGTGCTCCGTTCTACTGGGTAATCTCATTCAGTATATCCCACTCCACACCACTCCTGTGACCTTGTGGTCAGGGACCATGATTGTATTCTTTATCCTGGAATCTCCATGCTGCCTAGTCCAGTTCTTGCTTTTGGTAGGCACTGAATGAGTGAAATATGTGGCTGCTAAATTGCAATGTTTTAAAATATAGAAAGTCTGGGTTCAAGTTCTGGTTTGGTGATTAACCTCTGGTGTGATGTTGGCCAACTCACTCAGAGGTTATAACTCTCGGACCTTAGCTTCCTTAGCTGTCATTAAAGGAACAGGGTGCCACTATTTCTAAGATTCTGGGGTAGCCAGCCTCCAAGACAGTGCCCAGTGATCCCCATCTCCTGTCGTTACTTCGTCATTGTACCTAGGGTGGTCGGTATGTCACTTCTGATAATGGATTATAAAAGGTACTATGGGCCAGGTGCAGTGGCTTACGCCTGTAATCTCAGCACTTTGGGGGGCCGAGGTGGGCAGATCAAGAGTTTGAGACCAGCCTGACCAACATGGTGAAATCCCGTCTCTGCTAAAAATACAAAAATTAGCTGGGCATGGTGGCGCATGCCTGTAATCACAGCTACTCAAGAGGCTGAGGCAGGAGAATCGCTTGAACCCAGGAGGCGAAGGTTGCAGTAAGCCGAGATTGTGCCACTGTACTCCAGCTGGGTGACAGAGTGAGATTCCCTCTCAAAAAAAAAAAAGATACTATGGCTTCCTTGTTGGTCATTCTCTCTCTGCTTTGGATCCCTCACTCTGGGAGAAGTTAGATGCCATGTCATTGGCACCCTTTGGAGATGTAGCCAGTGAGTAACTGAAGCCTCTGGCCCACAGCCTGTGAGGAACCAAGAGCTGCCAGCAACCATGCAAGTGAGCCTGGAAGTGGATTCACCAGCCCCAGCCAATCCCTGAGACAACTGCAGCCGTGGCCCAGCTTGACTGCAGCTCCATGTGAGAATCGGAGCCCAAGCAACCCAGCTAAGCCACTCTTGGATTCCAGACCCTCAGAAGCTGTGAGATAATAAATATTTGCTGATTTGAGGTCCTTTGTTACACAGCAATAGATAACTCATACAAATTGTTTCTGGCTCTAAAATTCTATAAGCGTGAAGTCCCTGAAATATAGCTATTGCCTTCAGGAAAAGCCTGATTTACAGCAATTGTCAATCCTTCCCCTCCTGCCCCCAGCCAGAATCATAAAGAGATAATACAAAATATGTCAAAACATATTGTAGAATCACAATATTTATTTTATTTGTTTTTATAAGAGTTCCCAAAGCCTTGTTGATTTTGCTTCACTGAATCCTTTATTTAACAAATGAAGGTGGAAATCCAGATAAATTAGGTGATTGGAAGAATGCAAATGTGTTTCACTTTCACAACATTTGCAATTCCTCGGTGGTGAATGAAAATGAGGTACAGGCTTGCTTTGTTTCACTTCCACCTCATCATGAGAAATGCATCTTGAGCAGTGGTAATACTTGCACATGTCTCCCCAGGCAGCCATGGGCCCAGGGAACTCTCAGGGGAGAAGAGTGAGTGCAGCTTGCTAAGTCACCTCCAGAAAAATAGCTGAAGGTTGGAAACAGACAGCTGTGCAATGGGGCTACCAGGTCAGACTGGATTAACAGAAGACTTTTGACAGGACAGGTGACAAGAAGTGATTTTCTGTTTAAAATGGAGACCATCCATGATAAACAGGGGGCTGGGAAGGAAACTAAGAGCATGGAGGGTGGGTTCAGGAGGCATGTGTCTTCTCTGGCTGTGGTTTGAGCCCTGGTGGTTCCCCAAATGAAAACAAGCAGCTGATGGCCTCATCAGCTGATGACAAAGGCTGATGACAAGTGCAGGGATGAGTTTGGAAAGATGGTAAGAAGGGGCTGGAAGAGGAAAGAGAATGCTGAGGGTGATAAAGCACATTTGGAGGACAAGGGTCTGTTCTGCCCACTATGGGTCTCTAGATTTGGTGTTCCATGGAAGAGACCCTCAACATAGGTTTGTTGAAAGGATGGGAGTGCAGGTGAAAATGAAATTAGGAAAAGGGGCGCGGTGGCTCACACATGTAATCCCAGCACTTCGGGAGGCTGAGGCGGGCAGATCACCCGAGGTCAGGAGTTTGAGACCAGCCTGGCCAACATGGCAAAACCCTGTCTCTACTGAAAATACAAAAATTAGCTGGGCATGGTGGCGCATCCTTGTAATCCCAGCTGCCTGGGAGGCTGAGACAGGAGGATCACTTGAACCAGGGAGGCGGAGTTTGCAGTGAGCAGAGACCATGCCACTGTTCTGCAGCCTGGGTGACACAGTGAGACTACGTCTCAAAAAAAAAAAGAAAAGAAATTAGGAAAAATAAGAAAAGAGGTGTGGATGGGTGGGAAATGACTCTGGAAGATTAAAAGTGTGTTGCTCTGAAAGCATTTGCTTTATCAAATGGGCTTTTGTTGCAGTATTTTCTTATTTAAGTAATGTGGTCATTTAGATAAACCCCATCTTGAACTTAATAATTGCCTCTTGAATCAAAAAGATTGAAGCCGCCAAGCCTATATTCCCGGCTACTCAGAAGGCTGAGGCAGGAGGATCACTTGGGCCCGGGAGTTCAAGGCCAGCCTGGGCAACATAGCAAGACCCCATCTCAAAAAAAAAAAAAAGATCTAAATAGTCTTAACTGGTTGGGGAGCTTTGGACTTTTTGGTGTTGCTGTGGAATAAAGGAGAAGTATGGGTAAGAAACAAGATGTGTGAGGCTGGAGGGAAGAGGGAGAAGCTGATGGGATGCCCAGTCTGAGAGTCAAGTCTTTCAGGGGACTTAAGACCAGAGAGTTCTTTTTTTATTATTATTATTTTAGACAGTCTTGCTGTGTCACCAGGCTGGAGTGCAGTGGTGCAATCTCGGCTCACTGAAACCTTCACCTCCCAGGTTCAAGCAATTCTCCTGCCTCAGCCTCTCGAGTAGCTGGGACGACAGGCACGTGCCACCACGCCCAGCTAATTTTTTGTATTTTTAGTAGAGACGAGGTTTCACCATGTTGGCCAGGATGGTCTTGAGCTCTTGACCTCATGATCGGCCCACCTCGGCCTCCCAAAGTGCTGGGATTACAGGTGTGAGCCACCGCGCCCGGCCAAGACCAGAGAGTCATTTGGCTGCAAACCTCCTATTGATTTCAGCAAACCTGGCTACTTCACCAAGATCACTGCGGTAGCTTCCTTGCTCCTTCCAAGAGATCCCTTTCCATTTGCTGGACCACACAGAGCTGAACGCACTGCTGCTCCACCATGTGAGTTTTCCCTTTGTGAATGAAATAAAGACATGCTTGGGGAGTGAATAGCAGAAAAACCCGTCAAAATGGAAATACTGTACTAGGGAACGGAATTCCGGAAGATAAAGGAACTCGGTATTTTTTGGTGTATTAAAGAGCAATTTCTCCTCCTTTATATTTGTATACCCCATGAGGATTGTTTTTTCTGAAGCCAAGTGTTTGGATAGATGGGATAATAGATGTGAAAGCGTCTCAAGTCCAATAAGCTGTCGTTTTGCTAGTGACGGTAGTACAGTGTTTCACTGACCGTCCCCACGTAACTGTCAGGAAGGGAGGAAGCAAATGTCATTGATACTTTGCAACAAGACCAAGCCACAGAGTTTTGAACAATTTGCTCAGTGTGACAGGACGAGTCGGAGGGGGTCATGGGGTGACAAGTACCAGATCTTGGGTCCTAGATACGCTTTTTCCACTGAGATCACACTGGATTTTGACACAGGGATCTTGGCTGGTGGGGGTGGGGGGCGGGGAGGCAGCGGATCCCAAACAGTCGAGTCTTTACCTGGCAAGTTAGTAGAAGGCCGTGGTGTGAAGACAACCCCAGACCACACTCAAACCTGGGAGTAATTCCTGTTGAACTTTGTACAGCAGGACATAAGGTTAGAATAGCTGGGCAGACATGAATACTGAGTCAGGTGGAGGCTCAGTCATTTTCTGGGATTTGATTAGACAGGAGGCACGAGAGACACAGGGCTGCTAGTATGGGAGCGGGTGGGTAATATTTGAAATAATAGCCAGATTCCCCTTCCCCATATTGTCAGCTTTCCAGGTCACTTAGGGAAGGATGATCAGCAGAAAGTAGGGAAGGGCAAAGATTCAGACACTGGCCTTCGCTTTTCCAATGCCTCAGTCGTGGGGTGATGGAAGAAACCTCGTGTATGCGGCACCTGGGAGAACTACCCTGGAGAAAGAACACAGCTTTCTGCCCTCCACCCTGAACCCCCAGGCCAGGAAAAATTCTTCCCCCTTGGCAGAGTGGAAGAGTTGTCGAGAAGGCCGGGAGTGGACTGGTGCTTCCCAGGGAAGGGCTCCTGTGACCTGTTCCCTTGGGCTCTACCCTGGGCAGAGGAACAACCAGGGAGGCCGCGGCATCTGGGAGGGTGGCAGGATTCCGGAGGAGAAGTATGACTGTGCAGTAAGGCTAGGCAGAAAGGCCTGGCCAGACTCACAGCCCATCCTGTCAAGGGAGCAGCAGAATGTTTCCGGTGCATCTGAGAGACTGGATTGCATGATTAAATATACTTAATCGATTTTCAAGGAGCTCTATTCTCTTCTGAAAGGCATTGAATTTAGAAACACCCTTATATGACAATGTGATAAAAAGAAATCAGGATATATGTCAGATTTCCAGCCTACTGTTTTAAAATACATATTCTAATAAATTAAAATATAGCAAGTGCAACTAACACTCCAGATGCCGAGTGGAGATGCCCATGTATAAAGCATTAGCTCTTCAGAGTGCTTCACCAAAGCCGTGTTTCAGGGACTGTTGAAATAATACTGGCATGGAGCTTTTCATTCTGATTTCTCCAGAAACTTACAATGGAACAAATATCTTTGTTTGTGTCAATGTAACAGAATTTAGGATAGTTAGGAAATATCTTTTCCTTCTTTTTTTTTTTTTTCTTTTTTTGAGAGGAAGTCTCACTCAGTTGCCCAGGCTGGAGTGCAGTGGTGTGATCTCAGCTCACTGCAACCTCCACCTCCCAGGTTCAAGTGATCTTCCTGCCTCAGCCTCCCGAGTAGCTGGGACTACAGGCGTGAGCCACCACACCCGGCTAATTTTTGGTATTGTATGTTTAATAGAGACAGGGTTTTGCCATGTTGGCCAGGCTGGTCTCGAACTCCTGACCTCAAGTGATCTACCCACCTTGGCCTCCCAAAGTGCTGGGATTACAGTTGTGAGCCACCGCATCCAGCGAGAAATATCTTTTCTTACGATCATTTCACCCAATTGTCCATCATTGTTAGTAATTTACTTACAGTAAAGGAAGTCCCTAAAAGAGTGAATGGATTCTATTGTCATTGATACTATCAGCTCTTATTACAGTCAAGAATGGAAAAGCCATCGCCAGCAACTGTGAGGATGGGGTGAAGACCCAAGGAGGTACTATATAGAGCCCATGAATCAAGGATGTCTGAGAAGTAAACCAAAAAGCAGGGCATCCTAGGAGGAATACTCAAGCCTGTAAATAATACCCATGACAAATGCCCCGTGGCCAGCCTCCATCTGGAGTAGCTCCAGCTTGCCTGTCTTCAGAAAGTGGCTTTAGTAGCTTGTGGATAGCAAAGGAAATACATTGCCCAATTTGGTCTCAAGTGAGTTTTGAGTTTCCTAAGTCGGTTTTGATTGAAGTGTGGAATGGTGCAAATCCTAAGTGTACCACTCACAGAATCACAAAGTGAGCCCACCCTTGTGCCATCACCAGGATCCAGAAACAGAAGAGCCTCCCTCATGTCCTCTGCCAGGTACTATCCTTTCCGTTTGAAACCGTAGACTGGAAGCTGGGCATGGTGCCTCACGCCTATAATCCCAGCACTTTGGGAGGCCGTGACGGGTGGATCACTTGAGCTCATGAGCTCAAGATCAGCCTGGCCAACATGGAAAAAACCCATCTCTACCAAAAATACAAAAATGAACTGGGTGTGGTGGCACGTACCTGTGGTCCCAGCTACTTGGAAGGCTGAGGTGGGAGGATGTTTGAGCCTGGGATGTGGAGGTTGCAGTGAGGTGAGATTGTGCCACTGCCCCCCAGCCTGGGCAACAGAGCCAGGCCTTGTCTCAGAACACACACACACACACACACACACACACACACACACACACACACACACACACCCCAATAGACTGGGTGAGCCAGTGGAATGGAAGCACACTGTATGCATTTTTATGTATCTGACTTCTTTCACTCCACATAGCAGTGTTATTTGTAATAGACCAGAACTGGAAACAACCCAAATGCTCAGCAACAGAAATAATGAATAAGTAAACTGTAATCTATTCTACAATGGGATACAACACAGTAACCAAAATGAATTACCTGGCACGAGACATAGCAGTGTGGGTGAATCTCTCAAACAGAACATTGAGTGAAAGAAGCCAGATTCAAAAGAATATACCATTCAAACTCAAACACAACCAACCAGTAGCAGCAAGAGCTGTGGTTCCCTCTGGGGAGGAGAGGAAGGGTAATGTCCCAAGAGTTTTAAATTTTAAATTATAGCCATTATGGTAGGATTTAGAGTTAAGGTTTCGGATTAGGGTTAGGAGTAGTAGTCGAGTTAGGATTAGGGTCCTACAGTTTTCTGATTACTAATGAAACTGAACATTTATTTTCATATATTTATTGGCTATGTTAATAACCTCTTTTATGAAGTGTCCACGTCTTTTTCTCATTTTTCTGCAGGGCTGTGTGTCTTTTGCTCATTGAGTTGCTTTTCTGTTTCTTTGTTTTGTTTTGTTTTGAGAAAAGGTCTCACTCTGTCACTAGGCTGTCACTAGTGCGGTGACATCTCCAGGCTGGGGTGCGGTAGCGTCACCAGGCTGGAGTGCAGTGCGGCAGCGCCATCACTCGACCTCCTGGACGCAAGTGATCATCCCACCTCAGCCCCCTGAGTAGCTGGGACTACAAGCGCGCACCGCCACACCCAGCTAATTATTGTATTTTTTTGTAGAGTTCAGTTTCCCCATGTTGCCCAGGCTGGTCTCGAACTCCTGGGTACAAGCAATCTGCCCACCTTGGCTTCCCAAAGTGCTGGGATTACAGGCGTGAGCCACCAAGTCCTGCCTGCTTTTTTGTTTATATGTGTGAAATACAAGTACTTTCTTTCTTTTTTTTTTTTTTTTTGAGACAGAGTCTTGCTCTGTCACCCACGCTGGAGTGCAGTGGTACAGTCTCGGCTCACTGCAAGCTCTGCCTCCTGGGTTCACGCCATTCTCCTGGCTCAGCCTCCCAAGTAGCTGGGACTACAAGTGCCCGCCCCCACGCCCGGCTAATTTTTTGTGTGTTTTTAGTAGAGACGGGGTTTCACCGTGTTAGCCAGGATGGTCTCATTCTCCTGACCTCGTGATCCGCCCGCCTCGGCCTCCCAAAGTGCTGGGATGACAGGTGTGAGCCACCGCGCCCGGCCACAGGTACTTTCTTGTATCTCTGGTTGTACCTGTATGGTTACACATTGCAGATATTTCCTCGCACACTGAATCTTGACTTTTCTTTTTCTTAATGAGATCTTTTAAAAATTGAGATCTAATTTACATACCATAAAATATACATGTTTAAAATGTATGTTTCAGTGGTTTTTGGTATATCCACAAGGTTGTTCATTCATCACCACTATCCAATTCCAGAACACTTCCATCATCCCCCAAAAAACTCCATTCCGTTTAACTATCACTTCCCGTTCCCTTCTCCTCTCATCCTCGGCAACCACTAACCTAAACTTTGTCTCTCTGTATTTGCCTTTTTTGGACACTTAATATAAATAGAATCATACAATATGTGTGACCGTTTGTGTCTGGCTTAGTTAGCAAAGTGTTTTCAAAGTTCATCCATGTTGTGACATGTGTATTCCATTGTATACATATAATACATTTTGTTTATCAGTTTATCAGCCGATGGACTTTGAATTTTTTTTGCTTTTTGGCCATTATAAATAATGCTGCTATGAACACTGGTGTACAAAATTTTGTGTGAACATATGATGTCAATTCTTTTGAATTTATTGCTGGGAGTGAAATTGTTGGGTCATATGTAACTGTGTTTAACCTTTTGAGGAATGACCAAACTGTTCTTAAAAGCAAACTCATCATTTTACATTCCCATCAGCAAGGTATGAGGGTTCAATTTCTCTACATCCTTGCCAGCACTTGCTATTGTCTATCTTTTTTATTATAGTTATCCTAGAGAATAGAAAGTGGTATTTAATTGTGGTTTTGATTTGCATTTTCCTAATTAATGATGTTCAGCATCTTTTCATCTGCTTATTGGCAATTTGTATATCTTCTTTCAAGAAATGTCTGTTCAACCTGGTGTGATGGCTCATGCCTGTAATCCCAGCACTTTGGGAGGCCAAGGCAGGAGGATCACTTGAGGCCAGGAGTTCAAAACCAGCCTGGCCAACATGGTGAAACCCCATTTCTACTAAAAATACAAAAATTAGCCAGACATGGCAGCACATGCCTGTAATCCCAGCTACTCAGGAAGCTGAGGCAGGAGAATCACTAGAACCCAGGAGGCAAAGGTTTCAGTGAGTCAAAGTCATGCCACTGCATTCCAACCTGGTTGCCAGAGTGAGACTTTGTTTTTTTAAAAAAAAAAAAAAAAGAGAGAGAAAGAAATGTCTATTCAAATCCTTAGCTCATTTTTAAATTGTATTATTTGTTTCTTTATTGTTGAGTTGTAAGAGTTATATCTGACTACAAGTCCCTTATCACATATATGATTTGCAAATAGTTTCTATCATTCTGTGGGCTGTCTTCCATTTTCTTGATGGCATCCTTTGAAGTACAAAAGTTTTTAATTTTGAAGAAGTCAAATTTATCTATTTCTTCTTTGGTTACGTGTACTTTTGGTATCATGTCTAAAGAATCATTGCCTAATCCAAAATCATAAAGATATGCACCTATGTTTCCTTCTAAGTTTGATAATTTTAGCTTTAGTGTATGATCCACCATTTTAAGTTAATTTTGGGGTATGGTGTGAGGTAGGGATCCAATTTCACTCCTTGCACGTGGATCTTCAGTTGTTCAGCACTATTTATTGGAAAGAATATTCCTTCCCACCATTAAATTGCCTCAGCATGCTTGTCAAAAATCAATCGACCATTAGTACAAGGGTTTATTTCTGGATTTTCAATTCTATTTCATTGATCTATATAGCTATCCTTATCCCAGTACCACAAAGCCTTGATTGCTGTAGCTCTGTAGTAAGTTTTGAAATCAAGGAAGTTTGAGTCTTCTAACTTCATTCTTTTTTTTCAAGATTGTTCTGACTATTCTGGGTCCCTTGAATCAGAAAATTTTATATGAATTTTAGGATCAGCTTTCAACTTCTGCAAAACAAGCAGCTGGGATTTTGCTAGGAATTGAATTGGATCTGTTGATCAATTTGGAGAGTATTGCCATCTTAACAATATTAAGTGTTCCAATCCATGAACATGGATGTCTTTTCATTTCTTTAAATCTTCTTTCTTTCAACAATGTGTTGTACTTTTCAGTTTACAAATCTCGCACATCTTTTGTTAAATTTACTCCTATGTTACTCCCTATGATGCTACTATAAATGGAATTATTTCTTTAATTTCATTTTCAGATTCCTCATTGCTCATATATAGAAATACAATGGATTTTTGTATATTGATCTTGTATTCTGCAACCTTGCTAAACTCATTTATTCTAATAAGTTTCTTTGGTATGTATCTCTTTGAATTTTCTATATACACGATCATGTCATCTGCAAATAGAGATAGTCTTCTTCCTTTCAAGTCTGGATGCCTTTTAGTTTACTTTCTTTCCAAATTGCCCTGGCTAGAGCCTTTGGGACAATGATGAATAGAAATAATGAAAATGGACATCTTTGCCTTGTTCTTGATCTTAGGAGAATGTTAGGTCTTTTGCCTTTTCACCATTAGGTCTTTCTTTATTAAGAATGATGTTAGTTGTGGGGTTTTCATAGATGCCTTTCATCAGGTTAAGGGAATTCCTTTCTATTCCTAGTTTGTTGAGTGTTTTTATTATGAAAGGGCGGTGGATTTTGTCAAATGCTTTTTCTGCATATATTGAGATGGTCATGTTGTTTTTTCTCTTTTATTCCAATAATATGGTATATTGCATTGATTGATTTTCTTATGCTGAGCCAAATAATGGTGCCTTTCAATAAACAGTTCTTAATCTTAATGTAGGTCAATTTATTAATGCTTTACTTACTTTTTTTTCTTTTTTGAGATGGAGTCTTGCTCTGTCACCCAGGCTAGAGTGCAGTGATGTGATCTCAGCTCACTGCAACCTCCACCTCCTGTGTTCACACTATTCTCCTGCCTCAGCCTCCTGAGTAGCTGGGATTACAGTCGCCCACCACCATGCCTGGCTAATTTTTGTATTTCTAGTAGAGACAGAGTTTCACCAAGTTGGCCAGGCTGGTCTTGAACTCTTGAACTCAAGTGATCCATCCACCTCAGCCTCCCAAAGTGCTGGGATTACAGGCATGAGCCACCATGCCCAGCCAATATTTTGCTTTCTTTTGTTTTTTTGTATCCTGTGAAAGAAATCTTTGTCTATCCCAAGGTCATGAAGGCATTCTCCTATATTGTCTTTTATATGTTTTCTTGTTTTACCTTTTATATTTTGATTTATAATCCATCTGGAACTGATTTTAGTGTAAAATGTTTATAGAGATTAACATAAACATTGATTTCTAATTGACCCAGCACTGTTTATTGAAAAGATCATACCTTCCCATTGCTCTGACTTGTCACTTTTGTCATAAATTGAGCATGTGTGTGTACCTCTAGACTATTCTGTTCTATTGGTCATTTGTCTAATCTTGCTCCAAATACCACATTGTCTTAATTATTGAGCTTCATAAGAAGTCTCAACATCCTCTAGTATAAGTCCTCTTATTTTCCTTCAAGATTAGCTTGGTTATTTTTGGCTCTTTGTCTTTCTATATAAATTTTACAAGCAACTTGTGAATTTACACACACACATACAATCTCCTAGAATTTTTATTGGAATTGTATTGATTCTATAGATCAATTTTGGGGAGAAATTACATTTTTACAATGTCGAGGGTCCGTGTGAGTTAACCAGCAAAGAGCTTTTTCAAGCTTTATATTTTCTATGATTTTACTCAATGAGAATAAGTAAAGCTAATAATCAAAATAACAACAATAATTTTAATACCTAACATTTGTAATAGTTACTACACACTGGATTTTTGGGTTAAGTGCTGTATAGCCATTATATTATTTACTTAGAAAAATTAACTGTTAAAATTTACCAAAAATTATGATACCTCCATGAAGAAAGCCATACATTTTGTTACAGGGTGTAAAAACAATATTTCAACTAATTGTGAGACACAGGATGTCCTTGAATGGGAAGAATTAATCATCATAAATGTCAGTGATTTCCAAATAAATATGTACCTTAAATTAATTCCAATCAGAATATCAATGGTGTTTTCCTGGGGCTATACAAAAAGTATTTAGCATTTATATTGGAGAAATTCTAAATGTTTTAGAACTGACAACAAAAATATTTAATTGTGAAAAGACAGTGGGTGGGATTCCCTTACCAGCTATTAAAACTTTCTAGAAAGCTAATATAATAATTTTAAAACTGTATGACTTTAGCTTATAAATAAGTGTACAGATCAGAAGACCAGAAAGTCAGAAAAAATCTGAGTATATATTCAAATTTAATACATGATAAAGATGGCATTTTAGTTCAGTGGGAGAGAAGATGATTTATTTAATTAATACTGCTAACATAATTGGTTATTGATCTGGAAAATAACACCTCCAGCCATGAATAAAATCATTATGAATGAATTAACCCTAAATGAAAAATTAAAAAATGGAATAAATTTAGGAGAAAATGTGTATAATTTCAAGATTGGAGCATGGCATGGGTGGGGGGTATTGCTTATGCATTACAGGAAATCTAGAATCCGGAAGAGAAAAGACAAGCTTGACTATAAAAAGTTAAAACATGGCCAGGTGCAGTGACTCATGACTGTAATCTCAACACTTTGCCAGGCCAAGGTGGGAAGATCACTTGAGGAGGCCAAGAGAAGCCAGGGCAACCTAGGGAGACCCTGTCTTTACAAAAAAAATTTATAAATTAGCCAGGCATGGAGGCAGAAGTGGGAGAATTGTCTGAGCCCAGGAGTTCATGATTGGGCCACTGCACTCCAGCCTGGGCAACAGAGCAAGACCTTGTCTCAAATAAATAAATAAATAAAAAGTAATAAAAGTTAAACCACAAGAACAGATTGGGGAAAATATCTGCAACATTCTTGATTTCTGAGTTAATATCTGTGATATATAAGGAGCTCTTGCAACTGATAAGGAAAAAAACTTACCCAATAGAAATATGCAGAAAGGGCGTGACTGGGCAATACATAGGAAGGGAAATGAAAATGGTCAATAAATGAAAGATCCCCAGACTTACTAGACAGGGGAATGCAATGTATTTTATAAGGTAACATGATAGCATTTCTCACAAATCATACTGGCAAGAATTAAAAAGCTTGATAGGATTCAGTGCTTATGAAGGTGTAGATGGAACAGTTCATACGGTGTTAGTGGGAGAGTGAATTACTGTCCTTTGGACGAAGAACACTGGCCAGAAGCTTTGGTTAAATGTCAAACATATACACCATCTAACCGAAGAAATCCACTGGTGGATATTATACCTCAAAGGACACATATTTACACATGCTTTTTCATTTTTCACAGCTATTGAAAATCAGGCCTTATTTCTGGGCTCTCTGCTCTGTTCCACTGGTCTAAATGTCTGTTTTTGTACCAGTACCATGCTGTTTTGATTACTGTAGCCCTGTAGTATAATTTGAAGTCAGGTAAGGTAATGCCTCCAGCTTTGTTCTTTTTGCTTAGGATTGCCTTAGCTATTTGTGCTCTTTTTTGGTTCCATATGAATTTTTAAATAGTTTTTTCTAGATCTCTGAAGAATGTCCTTGGTAGTTTGATAGGAATAGCATTGAATAAGGCCACATACCTACAACCATCTGATCTCTGACAAAGCTGACAAAAACAAGCAATGGGGAAAGAGCTCCCTATTTGATAAGTGGTGCTGGGATAACTGTCTAGTCATATGCAGAAGATTGAAATTAGACCCCTTCCTTACACCATATGCAAAAATCAACTCAAGATGAATTCAAGGCTTAAATGTAAAACCCAAAACTATAAAAGCCTTGGAAGACAACCTAAGCAACACCATTCTGGATATAGGGACTGGCAAAGATTTCATGGTGAAGACACCAAAAGCAATTTCCACAAAAGCAAAAATTGACAAATGGGATCTAATAAAATGTGCGAGCTTCTGCACAGCAAAAGAAACTATCAACAAAATAGACAACCTACAGAATGGCAGAAAATATTTGCAAGGTCTAATATTCAGCGTCCATAAGGAGAAAACAATCTAATTAAAGAGTGGGCAAAGAACATGAATAGACACTTTTCAAAAGAAGACATATATGTGGCCAACAAGCATAAGAAAAAAAGCTCAAGATCACTGATCATTTGAGAAATGCAAATCAAAACTACGGTGAGATACAATCTCACACCAGTCAGAATGGCTACTATTAAAGAGTGAAAAAATAACAGATGTTGGTGAGGTTGTGGAGAAAAGGGAATGCTTATACACTGTTGATGGGAGTGTAAATTGGTTCAACCATTGTGAAAAGCAGAGTGGCAATTCCCAAAAGAGCTAAAAACAGGACCACCATTCGACCCAGCAATCCCATTACTGGGTATATACCCAAAGGAATATAAATCATTCTATTATAAAGATACATGCACATTATGTTCACTGAAGCACTATTCACAATAGCAAAAACATGGAATCAACCTAAATGCCCATCAATAGTAGACTTTATAAAGAAGATATGGTACATATACACCACGAAATACCATACAGCCATAAAAAAGAACAAGATCATGCCATTTGCAGAAACATGGATGGAGCTGGAGGCCATTATCCTTGGCAAACTAACACAGGAATAGAAAACCAAATACTGCATGTTCTCACTTATAAGTGGGAGTTCAACGATGAGAAGACATGGACACAAAAAAGAGAACAGACACTGAGGACTACCTAAGGGTGGAGGGAGGAAGGAGGAAGAAGATCAGAAAAAAATAACTGTTGGGAACTAGGCTTCATACTTGGGTGACAAAATAGTCTGTACATCAAACCTCCATGACATGAGTTTACCTGTATAACAAACCTGCACATGTACCCCTGAACCTAAAATAAAAGTTTTTTTAAAAAGAAAATGAGTTAGATCTAGCGTATTGACTATATGAGATATCCATAACATATTAAGTTGAAAAAGCAATGTTAAAGTACTATTATAAGCCAGGCATGGTGGCTCATTCCTGTAATCCCAATACTTTGGGAGGCTGAGGTAGGTGGATCACTTGAGGTCAGGAGTTCAAGACAGCCTGGCCAACATGGCAAAACCCCATCTGTACTAAAAATACAAAAATTAGCCGAGCGTGGTGGCACACGCCTGTAGTCCCAGTTACTCGGGAGGCTGAGGCACAAGAATCGCTTGGACCCAGGAAGCAGAAGTTGCAGTGAGCCGAGACCTCACCACTGCACTCCAGCCTGGGCGACAAAGCAAGACTCCGTCTCAAAAAAAAAAAAAAAAAAAAAAAAAAGAAGAAGGAAAAAAGCAACCTCTATATATGCTTTATACAGGAAATGTTTTTTATGATACATGTGATTTATAATCACTGCGTAAAGTGTTTCTACCTTTTAATCCATTGTTTTGGTTGCAAAGGTCACCAGTTATCAAGCTTGGCTGCCCTTTGGAATCACCTGGGGATTTTTAAAAACGCTGATGTCTGGGCCCTACGTCCAGAGATTCTGATTTAATTGTGATGGGGTACGGCCTGGACATCAGATTTTTAAAGGCTCCTCAGGTGATTTTAATGTGAAGCAAACCCTGAGAACCAGTGGCATAGATAACTGAGGTCTGAAGCCCAATTTTGGAATAGTTTGACATATGACCTGTGAAGCTATTTTTGCAATTGTCCTGTTAACCACTAGATGGCGTGTTATCCACACTACAGCATTTCGACAACCAGGTTTTTGCCGAACTCTTGGGGAGGTGAAGGACGGAGGCAAGCAGGAAGCAACCAAGGATCGAACGGAACAGACCTGGGACCAGGAATTGTGCCAGATTCGGGCCTCATCCTGCATCATGTAGTGAGCATATAGCTTTTTTTTTAAGTTCGGGGGGAAAAAATTACCATCTTTAAGCCTGACTTTCCTTCAAGTCAGAGAGGAACTGCTCCTTAGTCTCTTCCTGTTTCAGTGTCTTTTCTTGGATGTGAGTTACAGAAAGTCATTCTTTGTGGAAAGGCCACACCCTCTGTTGTTTGGCTGCAAGGGTGAAATGGAAGGATGCTCTTTGGAAATCTCTTAATTAAAAGTAAATAATTGACTGTGTAGTAAACAGCCAGAGGGGCAATATTTAAACCCTATTTATAGATTCAGATTAGTGGTGGGAGTAAATAGGACAGTCAGGAGAAAACTTAAATTAAGAAGATTCCCGTCACCCTCACACACGAGTGTGATTTTTTTTTTTTTCTGAAAACAAGTACCTCTGGGCTTCATTTTTCTCCCTTTGATCTCGAAATAAACACCAACCTCCACACTTCTTGGTCATGCACTGCTGGTTCATTAAAGAGCCATATGCTGATTTCCTGTGAGTGTTTAACACGTCATGATTAAGGGCAAAGTCAAGAAACAATTTAAGGACAATTTTGCAATAAAATTAGCTCCAAAACTAAGTGTAATTACTGTATCAGTGTTTCTATTATTTGGACTTTTTCCCATCAGAAGGTATAAATAGTGTTTTTAATGAATATACAAATTATATGTTTCTGAGAACCAAGAACTCTGACTCCATGAGGAGACAGATAGTGTCTGTATCCCAGGGCAGGTAATTAATGTGAAGGATTCGAGATTTCCTTTGTAGCTATTCATCTATAAAGCAGCCTGTGAGCCATGAGGCCCTGCAGACCATCCCATCAAAAGTCTCAGCCAAAATTTGTATCAGTTAGGGTTCTCCAGAGAACCAGAAGCAACAGGATATATCATATATGATGAAGAAGCAACTCACATGATAATGGAGGCTGAGAAGTCCCCAGATCTGCTGTTGGCAAGCTGGACACACAGGAAAGCTGATGGTATTGTTCCAGTCTTGAGGCCAAAGACCTGAGACCAGGAGAGCCAATCATGTAAGTTCCAGTTCAAGTCCAATTCCAAAGGCAAAGGACTGATGACCCAGCTCAAAGACCAGAGAGTGAAGCTGATGACCCAGCTCAAAGACCAGAGAGTGAATTTTTGCTTACTCAGCCCTTTTTTTTTTTTTCTCTATTAAGGCCTTCAGTGGATTAGATGGAAATCCAATAACTTTGTCAAAGTATGTTCCACAGAATTCAAGTTCCTTGGGATGTTAATAAAGGCAATTTGGTAGAAAAGGGCTCCAATGCCAAATAAGTGTGGTGGAAAATCCTAGGTAAAATAAATAGATATCTTTTCTGCAGACATTCTCAGAGCCTTTAATATGTCAATGTGCTTTGCAGTTATCCAAGAAGAGGTGGTATTTTGCAAAGCTTTTCAAACTTATTTAACAAAATATCTTGTTTGGCATTTAGCACCTCTCTAAATCCTGGGAAATACTGCTTTATAAAGTACTTCAAAGCAGAGATTGTGCTTTATCTGATTGTTGTACCCCAGCCTCTAGGTCAGTGCCTGCCAAACAAAGAAATTCAATCAGTGTTTGAGGGGTCTATTAAGTGAAATAACGAGTGATGAATGAAATAGCAGTAGAGATATGGCCAAGCCGTAAACATACATTCTACACAAGACTAGCCTGAGTCTATGTAAGGACTTCCCAGAGCACTCCCAGAGAGCCAAAACATGCAAAATGGATGTTGAGAAGCTTAGAGTAGAACCTCAGCTCTCAACAGTGTAGGAGATGCCACAGTGAGAATGGTGTAAAGGGACTCTTCCTTAGTGAAGCACATGCCAACTGTGCCCTGCCCATACCCATTGCTCTGCAACTGCCAGCACCTGCATTTCCATCTGAGGTTTTCTCTTGCTGCAGAAGCCATCTCTGTTGTCCACTTGGCAGACCCCAGAGAGCAACCCTGGATCAATGATCAACTGGAGTCAGTGTATAAATACCCCAGCTCCCTCACTGCTTAGATGGGATAACTCTAGGCATGTGTTTTACACCACACCCAGAATGCGTGTGGTGGGTGGGATGTGCTTCAGTGGCCACATTGATAGCGAGAATGGCTGGCTTCCTCCCCATTCCTGCCTCCTTCCCTAGTCCCCTGCCAGTGCGCTTTGAGATCACCTGTCATATAAACTGCTTGCCTCCTGATCCTTGACTCAGGATCAGGGGTTCTGGGGGGCCTCTGATAAACTATTGCTTATCCTTTCCATGAACTCTCTCCTGTCTTGACTCTACCTCAGCTACAGGACCTCTGAACCCCTGGAAATTTCCCCTAAATTATTTCTTGAAGTCCTAGAAGGGGAACCTCCCATGTGCCCACAGTCCTGTTTATCAGCTGCAGTCCCCCACTGCATGGCCTGTCTTCACTGGCATTCATTGGCATTAAGGAGAGACTTGGTGATGTGCCTCATACTGTACCAGGTGCTGGGGGTGCAAGGTGAGTGAGACAGTTTTGGAGCCTGCCTTCATGAAGCTTCCAGACTTTTTGGGAAAATAAGCACAATCCCATTATCTTGCAGATCCACATGCAAGGATAATCTTTAAAAAGTGCAGGCAATTAAAACCAAAGGGTGCTATGCAGTATAGCAGGGCGTCTAATCCAGTGGAAGCTATAAGAGAGACTTCCCAGAGGAACTGAACTTATTGATGAGATATGAAGGATGAAGGAACTAAGTAGGTGAGGAGGTGGGGCGGGGAAGAGACCCAGGCAGAGGAACAGCATATGCAAAGCACTGGGCACAGAAATATGCCCCTTTGCATGCCAATAGTCCTGATAAGTGGGCATCCTGAGTTTTCTGAAGCCACCAGTGCTGTCTAAGGAGCTGCAGCAGAGGTAGGGAGGAAAGCCATCTTCCTAACTCTGTGCAAACTTTGTCCTCTGGGCCCCCAAACAGCTCTACTTATTTCCTGAGGCTCACAAATGTGCATCTTGTAAGTCAGCTTCATCTCCTCTTCTGCAAACTGCTCGTCAGCCCTTCTCTCTGCAGGAGGGTTGCACTGTCCCAGCCTCTTGCAGTTGGGCTTGGCCATGTGACTTGCTTTGGCCAGTGAAACTGGAGCAGAAGTGATGAGCTCCACTTTCTAGGGGAAAAGCCTTTAAGAGCTGATACATAGGGGCTATGCTCTCTTTCCTCTTTGCCATGGCAACTAGCAGTGTTCCAGATGGGTTAGCTCTGTCTGTCCAGGACCACGATGACACATCAGCTGACCCTCAGTAATTATGTGGCATAAGCAAGAAATAAGCTTTTGTTGTTTTAAGCCACTGAGATTTGAGGGTTACTTCTGTATGTAGCATGGTCTAGTAGCCCATCCTGACTGATGAACCTGTGAAAACTGGTCCAGGAAAGCCACACGCAGGCAGGATAGCATAGCAGGTAACTGCCCCATCTCTGGGGCCCCATGGCTTGTGATACTTGCATTTGAATTCTGGCTCTGCCACTTCCTCCCTGAGAGACGTTGGGAAAATTACTCAAGTTTTTTATGCCTCTGTCTCGTCACCTATTAAATGGCAGTAATGTACAGCTTGGGCAACAAAGCAAGACCCCATCACAACAAAAAAACAAAACAAGATAAATTAGCTGGTCATGGTGACACGTGCCTATAGTTTCAGCTAATCATGAGACCGAGTCGGGAGGATCGTTTGAGCCAGGTCAAGGCTGCAGTGAGCCATGATCGCACTGCTGTATGTCCAGCCTGGGTGACAGAGCAAGACCCTGTCTCAAAAAAAATTTAAAAAAAATAAATTAACAATAATTGTATTTACTGCATATCCTTGTGAGAATTACATAAATTAATTCATGTAGGCTGGGCACCGTGGCTCACACCTGTAATCCCAGCACTTTGGGAGGCCGAGACGGGCAGATCACCTGAGGTCAGGAGTTCGAGACTAGCCTGACCAACATGGTAAAACCCCATCTCTACTAAAAATACAAAAATTAGCCTGGCGTGGTGGCTCATGCCTGTAATCCCAGCCACTTGTGAGGCTGAGGCAGGAGAATCGCTTGAACCCGGGAGGTGGAGGTTGCAGTGAGCCAAGATCGCGCCATTGCACTCAAGCCAGGGTGACAAGAACGAAACTCCATCTCAAAAAAAAAAAAAAATGCATGTAAAGAGCTTGGAAAATTGTCAGGCACAGAGCAAGTGTTCAATAAATGTTAGCTTTATTATTAATATTTCCTCAAAAACAAACAACAGTTGGATGCTGCAGGTTGTCTAGGTCCCTTTTTAGGAAAAATATTATCCAAAGGAAACCTCACTGGCTTCTGACTTCAAGAGAGAAAATCTCCTATATCAGGGGATGCAAACCCAAATGCCTCCGAGGAGTCACAGAGACACATTACCATATTATTTGGATCTATGTTTGATAGAGACCCAGGTACAAAGAAACACAGGCTCTTCTGTAATGAAAACAATGGTGCAAATGAAGTGATAAGTGTTCAGCTTCCATGTGGGGTGGGGGAGCTACAAGCAATATTGGTGCTATGGAGGAGGGGTGCACTGGAGCCTACAAACCCCGTCCAAAGGGGAGTTGGGACCATCTGCAAATGTAGGTAGAGCGATGCTAGATTTTCAGGTTTTGTTGCTTTAAGAAAAAAGTAAGGCCGGGCGCAGTGGCTTATGCCTGTAATCCCATCACTTTGGGAAGCTGAGGTGGGTGGATCACTTGAGGTCAGGAGTTTGAGACCAGCCTGGCCAACAGGGTGAAACCCTCTCTCTACTAAAAATACAAAAATCAGTCAGGCGTGGTGGCGCGCGCCTGTAATCCCAGCTACTCGGAGGCTGAGGCACAGGAATCACTTGAACCCGGGAGGCGGAGGTTTCAGTGAGCTGAGATTGCGCCACTGCACTACAGCCTGGGTGACAGAGCGAGACTCCATCTCAAAGTAAAACAAACAAACATAAAAAAGAAGTAAGGAGATTCTAATTTTTAACTGTGAACTTGTTTATTTTTAAAACATTGTTTAGGCCAAACAGATCACATCAGAATGGTGGATGCAGTCGGTGGTTTGCATCCCTGTTCAAGAACCCGCACATGCATGGGGCGGATGGCCTCCCTATGTGTGTGCTTGTCTGGGTGGCTTTTCCAGAACCTAGGGAAACACCTTCCCAAAGACGCTTGCAGGCCTCCATCTCCTGCAAACATAAAAGCCCCCGCCCAGGGTTGAAATGACAATGTTTTCAGGACCCAGTGACCTCTCCAAGTTTCCCAGCTCTGGTTCCTCTCTTGGACCGAGCTCAAAGCGATGTGAGTGGTCTCTTCTCAGCAGTCTTTGGGAGACATAAGCTTGTCCCATCCTCCTGGCCTCAAAATAGGAGGTAAATGGACTGGGGAAAGTGCAAGGCACCACGCCTCCTCACCTGCTCCACACCCCTCAGGGCCATATGTCAAAGACATACAGGTCTTCTAGATAACTTTGAGCCAGGGGCCCGAAGCTGCAGCCCTGGAGCAATGTGCCTGTTTCTCTATTTGGAATCCATCTGACCCTGTCCTCCTAGCAACAGTCAGTCAACAACAGCAGGTGTGCAGTCCCCACACTGGTCCTCCCAGATGCCTCCTGTCTCTGCAGGATTCCTCCCAGCCTCCCCTTCCCCCCACACACACAATGGGGAGAGGTCTGAAGGCCAGAGACTTCAGGACATATCTTGCCCTTCACTTTTGTCTGTTAGGCTTGGCCTGGGGGAAGCTATGAATTTATACCATCCAGGGTAGGGCAGCGGATTCTTCCAAATCATCACCAATGACTTTTTTTTTTTTTTCGAGACAGAGTCTTGCTCTTGTGTCCCAGGCTAGAGTGCAATGACACAATCTTGGCTCACTGCAACCTCTGCCTCCCAGGTTCAAGCTATTCTCCTGCCTCAGCCTCCCGAGTAACTGGGATTACAGGTGCCCATCACCATGCCCAGTGGTATTTTTTAGTATTTTTAGTAGAGATGGGGTTTCGCCATGTTGGCCAGGCTGGTCTCCAACTCCTGACCTCAAGTGATCCATCCACCTTGGCCTCCCAAAGTGCTGGGATTACAGGCATGAGCCACCACGCCCAGCCCATCACCATGACTTCTAAGTTGACACCAAGCAGATTACTTACATTTTTTTGATGATTCAGTCTCTTATCTGTAACGTAGGTGTAATAATAGCATATTCAGAGTCATGTGCCACCTAATTCATTAGCATTTCCTAATCCCAGTGAGCTTCTTGGGGGGAGAGCAGCACTACACTATAGGATCACACAGCTCAATTCACTGGTAGCAGCCAAATGGGGAAAATGATACTGAGGAATGTGATTTCAAATACTTCACAGTGATGTATTAATTATTTCACTCGACTGTCAGAGTTTCTCACTGCAATTTATCTTCCATGTGGGTTTCTGCAAATAGAGCTGGCAGACTTTTTCTCCCCAATCTGACCCCAATTCCAATCCCAGTTCCAACTGTTGTTGAATTTCTTGCATGTGGTCTAATCCTATAGCTACACATGAACATGGGAACAAACTGGTTTTTAATAACATGGAAGAGGCAGGAGAAAGAGAACCTTCCCCAAGTAATGAGATGTAGACAGCCTAACGTTCTGGAAGAAGAAAAAACCTTTCTAGAGACTTTTTTTCCCCCAGAATTATCCTCATTAATATCAGGAGACATTTGCTGCCACTTTAAAAGAAGAAGCTTTGTAACATGCCTGTAACTAGCACAGAACAAATTAATTTATTTCAGGTGAATTCATAGCAGCAACGGGCAAAGCTCTTGCTCACACCTTTCCCCTCCAGCAGGTACACGGGGACGGATGCGTCCTTCTGTGGGAACTTTGGACATGGCAGGTCCTTAGAAAGGGCTCGTTACCAAGGCGAGAGTAGCAAACTGTTCTTTCTCTTGCAGACACCCACCGCAGTGAAAGACACAGGCTTTAAGCACGAGAGGAGGATCTGGGTATGTCTCTAATCTTTTGTTACTCTCCAGATATTCTTGGCCCTGCACTTACAAGGGTGGGTGTATTAGAAGGGATGTGTATGGAGGTTAGGAGTGGGGTCCATCCACACGTGCTTCCAGCCCTGGAGACCAGCAGCATGGATGGGCCTCAGCCTAGCTGGGGTCGAGAGGCCAGCCACCTTTGGGAAACCTACTCATTATTATTATTTTTATTTTTTTGAGATGGAGTCTTGCTCTGCTCTGTTGCCCAGGCCGGAGTGCAGGGGTGTGATCTCAGCTCACTGCAACCTCCACCTCCTGGGTTCAAGCTGTCCTCCTGCCTCAGCCTCCCGAGTAGCTGGGATTACAAGTGTGCGCCAACATGCCCGGCTAATTTTTGTATTTTTAGTAGAGATGAGGTTTCACCATGTTGACCAGGCTGGTCTCGAACTCCTGATCTCAAGTGATCTGCCTGTCTCAGCCTCCCAAAGTGCTGGGATTACAGGCATGAGCCACCGTGCCTAGCCGGAAACCTATTCATAAGACCAAACAGCACCCACTAACCAGAGCCGTCTAGGGATCTATCTGTGAAAACACAGCAACACCAAGGCCCATATTCAGCTCTGACCTTTTCAGTGATTGCTGCCTATGCCTTCTGGCTTGTTCAGTACTTGGAATGCTACCCCTGCCCATGGGCATGGAAGGAGGTAGCAGCTCCCACTCATCTATGTGCATGAGCTGACTTAATCTTCACAACAGTCTTGCTGTACAGAGGCTATCACTCTGCCTATTTTTAAAATTGAAATAAACTTCCTAGAACATGAAATTAACCACTTTAAAGTGTATAATTCAGTAGCTCATTATTCCCATTTCACACGTGAGGAAACAGAGACTCCAATGAAGGCGTCTGAGATCATCTAGTCAGTCACCCAGGAAGGCAGGAGTCTCCCCTACAGGGCAAGGGGCCAGGCCTGGCTCACTCATTTTTGTATTTTCAGAGCTGGTGCAGAGTCAGTGCTCAGTAAATACTGAATGAATAAATGCTAGCGTAAATGGCAGATGAATGTCTATGCGCCCACACTATTGCATTTCACGACGATCCCTCTTTGGGGATAAAGGTCCTTCTGATTTCTTGGATTTTGCCTCCTCCTCTAGCTCCTGATAAGTGACGCCCCGGCTCAGAGCAAAGCAGGCTGGAAGGGGAGCCAGGCTCACATGTGGCTAGCACCTTGTTAAGACAGACATGCCCGCTTCCCTGCCATGGCCTCTAGCCAAGCTCTATCTACCCCTGAGGCTGTAGCACCGTCCAGCGGCCCTGCCAGGGGTGGATGTGCCATCAGCTCTGTCCTCACTAGCTGTGTAAATTTGGCCAAGTCGCTTAGCTTCTCTGGGTCCCAGTTCCTCACTTATAAAATGGGACAAATAATAAGGCTCTCATGCAGATAAGATGGGACCAAGTTTCTGCAGAGTTTAGCATGGTGCAACTTAGAATTCTGTTCTTAGTGCAACTGCGGAAAACATCTTTCACGACGTCTACATGGAGGTGCACTGTACTCGTCTCTCTATGTCTCAGTATTTGGAATTTTTTTTTTTTTTTTTTTGAGATGGAGTCTCGCTCTGTCGCCCAGAAGTGCAATGGCGCGATCTCGGCTCACTGCAAGCTCCGCCTCCTGGGTTCATGCCATTCTCCTGCCTCAGCCTCCTGAGTAGCCGGGATTACAGGCGCCCACCACCACGCTCGGCTAATTTTCTGTATTTTTAGTAGAGATGGGGTTTCACCGTGTTAGCCAGGATGGTCTCAATCTCCTGACCTCATGATCCGCCTGCCTCGGCCTCCCAAAGTGCTGAGATTACAGGTGTGAGCCACCGCGCCTGGCCAGTATTTGGAAATTTTTATAATATTTTTTAAAATAAAGGGACTCTGGCTGGGCATGGTGACTCATGCCTGTAATCTCAGCACTTTGGGAGGCCGAGGTGGGTGGATCACTTGAGGCCAGGAGCTTGAGACCACCCTGGCCAACATGGTGAAACCCTGTCTCTACTAAAAATACAAAAATTAGCCCGGTGAGGGTGGCCCACACTTGTAATCCAGCTACTTGGGAGGCTGAGGCAGGAGGATTGCTTGAACCCAGGAGGTGGAGGTTGCAGTGAGCCAAGACAGCGCCTCTACACACCAGCCTAGGCGACAGAGGGAGACTCCATCTCAAATAAATAAATAGGGCAGGCATGATGGCTCATGCCTGTAATCCCAGCACTTTGGAAGGCCGAGGCCAGCAGATCACCTGAGGTCAGGAGTTTGAGACCAGACTGGCCAACATGGTGAAACCCCATCTCCACTTAAAATACAAAAAAATTAGCCAGGCGTGGTGGTGCACATCTGTAATCCCAGCTACTTGGGAGGCTGAAGCAGGAGAATTACTCTGCTAGGAGGCAGAGGTTGCAGTGAGCCGAGATCGTGCCATTGCACTCCAGCCTGGGCAACAGAGTGAGACTCCGTCTCAAATATTAATAATAATAAATAAATAAATAAATAAAGGATTCTTCAGGCAACTCAATGAGGCATTTCCCATTTCTAAGGGGAAGGAAGATAGATGCCCTGTTAGGGGCTTAGGGCAGGTCTGGTAGGGTCAGAGAGGACAGCCCAGAGAGCAGAGGAGAATAGTCAATATTTCTTCCCTGTGCTCAGGAGGTGGATCAAATGCTCAGCTAACAGAAGTCAGCTGGTTCCAAGCTGAGTCCACTACACTCACAAAGCAAGTCCCATGGTTGGGAATCCAGAGAAGTCAAGAGCTGACAATGAAAACCTCCTCACTCACTTCTCACTCTCCTGGGATCTTGACTCTGTTCCATTCCCACCAAGCCACTCAGGCCGCTTCTCTCAAACTGCTCCCCCCACCTACCCTCCAAGCCCACTACCACCACTCTTACAGGTAGAACCTTCTCCTTGGTCCTTTCTTTTTAACCCAAATTATTTAACCCATTTCTGGTGTGTGTCCCATTCCTGCTTACCCAGACACCTGTCCTCTGAATGCCTCTGACAGGGCTGAGAGAAGGACCCAGGGGTCATCTTTAGTGTTGTTCATTAAATAGTTCTCATTTTTTTTCCGGGTAATGATAGGATTGGAGTTTGCCATGTGACATGGAGTTAGCTCTGTGACTTGCTTTGGCCAATAAAACGTGAACGAAAATGAGCTGTTATTTCCAGGTGGAAGCTTCAGGAACCTGTGCACTATTTGCTAAGCTCTCTCTTCCTCTGCCAGGCACCTGGCAACACTCCGGCTCACAGCTCCTCTGCCCACCTAGGTCCTGGGGTGAGGATAGTGCCAGGACAAGCCCCTAGTCTCCCGACAATGGGCATGTGACATGATCAAGAAATAGATCTTCATTGATTTATTTTGTTTTTGTTTTTGAGACAGTCTCACTCTGTCACCCAGGCTGGAGTGCAGTGGTGCAATCTCGGCTCACTGCAACCTCTGCCTCCCAGGTTCAAGCGATTCTCCTGCCTCAGCCTCTTAAGTAGCTAGGATTATAGGTGTGCGCCACCACCCCCTGCTAATTTTTGTGTTTTTAATAGAGACAGCGTTTTACCATGTTGGCCAGCCTGGTTTCAAATTCCTGACCTCAGCTTCAAGTTCCTGTAATCCAGCTACTTGGGAGGCTGAGGCAGGAGGATCACTTGAACTCAGGAAGCAGAGGTTGCAGTGAGCTGAGACAGTGCTGCTGCACTCCAGCCTGGCAACAGAAGTGCTGGGATTATAGGCGTGTAATTCCAAAGTGCTGAAATTACAGGTATAAGCCACCGAGCCTAGCTGATCTTCATTGTTTTAAGCCACCAAGATTTGGGGGTTGTTTGTTACAAAGCATGACTAAACTGACTGGCGCGGACTGCATAGGGTCTAGAGAGATGGGAGGCTGTTAGGTGACACTTACTGGCCATGGCTGATGGCTGATGACTGGCATTCTCCTCCAGGATACCAGAACACAGACGCAGAGGTGGAAGGCCAGGGAGGCACAATTTCCACAGGGGGCCTTTTTAGTCACTGCTACTACTCTGATGGGAAGACATGAGAGGACTCAGTGTAGAACCCATGACTGAACATGGTTAATCTGCAAGAGAGAACAGGACACAGAGTATGGTTTCTTCTAGTCTTATCTTCCCAGCAGCCGTTGTCTTAGATCCCTCACCCTTGGGGTTCCCTTCTAGATTCACATCACACTCCACTTCCTAGTATGTTCTTACATCTCTTAAGATTCCAGATCATGATGAAAATGAGCACAGGCACGTCTTGCAGTCTGTCCAAGAACCAGCCCATTTTCCTTTCTACCAGTTCTTTCCCATCTCACATGGTGGTCAGTGGATACATTTTTTTTTTTTTTTTTTTTGGACAGTCTTGCTCTGTCACCAGGATGGAATGCAGTGGTGCGATCTCGGCTGACTGCAACCTCCGCCTCCCAGGTTCAAGCAATTCTCCTACCTCAGCCTGCCAAGCCGCTGAGATTACAGGCATGTGCCACCATGCCTGGCTAATTTTTGTATTACTAAATTACTTTTTTGTACTAAAAAGTAGAGACGGGGTTTCACCATGTTGGCCAGGATGGTCTTGATCTCTTGACCTGGTGATCCTCCTGCCTCAGCCTCCCAAAATGCTGAGATTACAGGCATGAGTCACCACGTCTGGCCCCGGTCAGTTTATACCTTTTTAAGCATTTTTGTCTGTTCTTTCATTCACAGAGAATGAAATGCCTAAATCCTAAGTGTAGGATGTAGCAAAATATCATCAGGCCAAGACCCCTGTAACCATCACTCAGTTGGTAAATTCTTGCAGGATGCCAAATTGGAACTTCAGGTGCTGGAGTGGTGAGCATTCCAAAGCGGTGGGCATGAAGCCAGTCCTATGACTCTCCAAGCCTAGACCCCTTGAGGGACTGGGTCATTAGGTGTTAGAGAAGATTTATAAAGGGTACGGCTCTGCAGATGCCTGAGCTGAGAGAACCAATCCAGGAAGGGTGGAGTGAAGCTGCCTACCTCCTTCCCTCAATCAGGAGAATGGGGTTTCAAGGGACCACATGGAGAGCTTGACATGTGTCCCTTGTCATCAAGGGGGACCCAGTGAACTGGTATCTGATGACTGATCAGGAAACCTTGAGGACAAGGGAGGAGCTGACTTGTTGAGGGGCTACTGCACGGAATGGGTCTCTACTCCCACAGTTTGATGGAACAGAAAATGTGTGACCTTTCTCCGTGGAGCAGGTGTGACCCTGTTGGGCAATAGAATCCCAACAGAAAGAACTCGTGTGGCGTAGACTACCAGGGATGTGAGCCTGCCTGGGGGAAATGCACCGCCTTTGTCATAACATATGCAGTCAAATATTTCCACTGGGGCCGGCCAAGGAACCCATGGAAGCCCCTTGCCAGGCCCCACAGCAGGAAACCTCTTATGACACGGCTGAGCGAGGAATGATGCGCTTTGTTGCCCCCTCTCCTGCTCCCCTCTTCCCCACCCCATTTCCCGCTGCAGCAGCAGAGGCAGGGCCAAGGCCAGGTGTCCCTTCAGATGGGTCATTGCTTAAGTGGTTCTTAAATGATGTAACTTTCAGCCGGGCGCAGTGGCTCATGCCTATAATCCCAGTACTTTGGGAGGCTGAGGCGGGTGGATCACTTGAGGTCAGGAGTTTGAGACCAGCCTGAACAACATGGTGAAACCCCGTCTCTACTAAAAATACAAGATTAGCCAGGTGTGATGGTGCACGCTTGTAATCCCAGCTACTTGGGAGGCTGAGGCAGGAGAATTGCTTGAACCCGGGAGGCAGAGGTTGCAGTGAGCTGAGATTGCGCCATTGCACTCCAGCCAAGAGCTAAACTCCACCTCAAAAAAAAAAAAAAAAAAGATGTGACTTTCACTCAGCCCAGAAGAGTCTGAATTTGTCTGTCGTCCTCAAGCTGTGGAAGAGGACTGGAAAGGGAGACAATGACCATTTCTCTTCCCCCATTCCTGTGCAGCAGGCCCTTGCCTGCAGTAGGTCCTACAATGGAGGGGCAGCAGCTGTCACCGTGAAGGAAGGCAGAGACTGGTTATCAGCCGGCACCGCATGTAACCAGTCTCTGGAGAGGAGGCTGTCTCTGTCGTCACCTCCAACATCCTATGCCCCTAAGAGTGACCAGGAAAGACATGGAACTGACCTGAGACTTCATCCAGAACCAGAAAAGGCAATTCTGAGGGACATTTCAAGGGAAACGTGAGACAAAAATCAGTTACTTTCATGATGACATCCCAGGAGTACTGCCTGCCCAATAAGCCAGTCTCCCACATTTTGACGTCTTTACTGTAAAATCGATGTGTGAATATCTCTAAGCAATGTCTGAGAGACGATTTTAAAAACAAAAATAGTAAATGTCCATAGTAATTTCAACTTAAGTAAACAATCTTCTAAAAATGCATAATGACACTCACAGCCTATGATGTGTCGGGTGTCCTGTGCTCCAACGTGGCTCCACCATAGCCCTGGCATTGGGCATCCCTGGATCCATTTTCACATAGAAGGAAGCTGCCAAGGGGCAGACCTCAGATGCCAGTGTAGATCAGTTTGACCACATTGTCTCTGCAGTCTCTTTAATCTAATGTGTGTCTGGGAGCTCCAGGGTTTTGAATGGGTCTCCATTTTCCAAAATGTGGGCATGCCTCGTGGTTCGTTCAGAGACAACCAACAGATGGGCCAAGTCAGGATGGCTTTGTGATCAGGAACATGGCTTGGCCATTAGACAGCCTGGGCTCAAATCCCAGGGGGATTATCCATGAGTGACCTATCCTTAGAAAAGCTACCTAGGTGAAGGACTGTGCTTCACACAGTGCCTGGCACATGCAGGAAGCTCTTTATACACAACAGTAGCCACTGTTGTAATTATTCTTGTCCTTGGACTTGAAACCTGGGAAACGAGGTAAATCCCTCCTGGAGAAGGCTTCTCTGTTTCCCGACAACTTATTGGATAATTCAGGGCTGGGTCCTTGTTCTTGGAGAGCTACAAGTATAGGAGGGACACTGTCTGAGATCTGAAGGGTACAGATCTAAACATCTTTCCCTCATCCCCCTCTGCCTTCAAACATCTGCCCCACTGGCCTGCCCCACAATCTTAAATTTCATTGTTCACCTTCCTTTGGGTATTATCTCTGAAAGCTCCTGTTAACAAGTAGAAGGGCTAGCACACTTTGGGTTACAGCGCCCCTGCCACAATACCCTGGATTGCTTTGAGATATGGACATGTACTGGTGTTGCGGGGCTACCTGGCAACCTTCCCACTTCCTTTCCAGGGGATTTTCCCTACTGTGTGAATCTCAGACAATGGGGCACACACAGGACTATGCTGGAGCACAGCTCACCAGCCCACCGGCACCAACTTTTACATTCTCAGGAATCCTTCGAGCTGGTTGTTAAATGGTTGGCAAATAAAAATCAGTCATGGTGGGAATGTCTCCATGGAAGTCAGCAAATGCTGCAAATCCGGGCTTTTCCCACTGGTGAGCAAGCTGCTAAACGTTTCCCAGCCCAACACCCAGCACAGCACTTGGGTTTAGCCACCTGATCCTCCCTCTGAGGCCTTGACTCTCAATCAAGTGATCCAAGACACAGGAACAAGACAGAATCCATGTACTGCAGGGGCAGCTGGCCGTGGCAGGGCGGGGGGAATCTAGTGTGGGTGGTGGCAGTGCCCAAGGGTGCCAGCGTCAGCTGCCTCTCCCTGGCATGACTTTGGCCAAGTCTTCCTCTTGCCTTCCTTCCTTCATTTCCTACCCAATTTCCAAGCCTTCTTCTCCTGCCTTCCCATCCATTTCAAGAGCTTCCCTTTTCTGCTATGTTAACCAGAGCCAATTCCTGCTGAGGGGTCTGGTCCATACAGGTGACTAATCATTTGACAGACAGAGGTCCCCGAGAAAAGCAAATAAACTCTCATTTTGATTCCTCAAGAAGGAAGGCTGCTTGGGGCAGAGCAGCCTGGGCTTAGTCACTTAGCGAACATTTATGGAGCACCTACTGTGTGCAGGCACTGCCCTAGTGCCAGGACAGGAAAGGAACAGGTACATCTCTGTCCCCAAGGAACTTACCACCTAGCTAATGGAAGCAGCTTTCAAACAACTAATTATGCAATTAATTTTTCTGTGGATTGCTCCATCATCATTGGGTTATACCAAATTACTGATAAATATTTGAATCCTGCAGTGGGTAAAGTACCATGCAATGTACAAATGGGCATACCGAAAAAGATGAAACAGTCTGTGCCTCCCTTCCGAGTTCACAGCTTAGCTGACAACACAGGTACACACTCATGCCGCTGAATAACCTTCCAATACAAGTTCCCACTTGTCAGAATCATGCGGAGCTGCAGCTTCCAACTTTGGGGATCAGGAAAGGCTTACGTGACGAAAGTGGGATTTGAGCACAGCCTGGACTGTGATTAACAATAAGAAAAAAAAAGAGTTCAACAACACAGACGACATACCTGTAAAATTAGCCACCTGAAATTCTACTGCCCAAAGGTGACCATGGTTAGCATAGCCGTGAGCGCCCTTCTGCACAACCGCGGGATCCCGTTAGGCACACTCTTGTATAACCAGCTGTTTTCACTCAACAATGTGTCATGGACATTTTTCCATGCCAATTATTCCCAATCTACATCACCATTTAAGCGACCGGCAAATACTCCATTATACGGATGTATTCTAAATCAAATCCCCATTGATAAACATTTAGTGTTGCGGTCAAGGGCACAGACTCTGGAGCCTCAGAGCGTGGCATCATTCCTGGCTGTGCAACTCCCCAGCTGGGTGATGGTCAGCAGAAACCTAGCATCTCTGAGAAGTTTCCTCATGTATTAAATGGAGGTGCGGTTGTCCCTCGGTATGTGTGGGGAACTGGTTCCAGGAGCCCCATACCAAAATCCACAGATGCTCAAGTTCCTTATATAAAATGGTGTGATATTTGTATATAACCTGCACACATCCTCCTGTACACTTTAAATCTCTCTGGATTACTTATAATACCCCATACAATGCCAACACTTCATTTCATTCTTGTGGATTCAATGTAGTAGTACTTGGCGCATGGCAAATTCAGGTTGTGCTTTTTGGAACTTGGCGGAATTTTTTTTTCCGGAATATTTTCCATGCATGGTTGGTTGAATCCACATATATGGAGGGTTGGCTGTATTAATAATACAGTCCCTGGCCGGGCACGGTGGCTCACGCCTGGAATCCCAGCCCTTTGGGAGACCGCGGCGGGTGGATCATGAGGTCAGGAGTTCGAGACCAGCCTGGCCAATATGGCGAAACCCTGTCTCTACTAATAACACAAAAAATTAACCGGGCGTGGTGGCGCACATCTGTAGTCCCAGCTACTCGGGAGGCTGAATCAGGAGAATCGCTTGAACTCGGGAGGCAGAGGTTGCAGTGAGCTGAGATCGCGCCACTGCACTCCAGCCTGGGCGACAGAAAATAAAAATAAAAAATAATACAGTCCCCGCAGCATAGGGATGTTGTGAGTAGCTATTTGTAAAATGTTTAGAACAGTTTCTAGCACTTAGTAAATGCTCAGTTACGGCCAACTACTGTTACTGTTAAGCAGGACTGTGGCCATCCTCTGTGCTTAGAATGTCTATCTTTGTGCACCCTTCTCAGCACTTACTTAGGATAAACACCGAGAAGTGGAATGAAATCGTCAAACAATGCACTTATTTTAAATCCTGATCAATATCATCCAATTGCCCTCCAGAAATGCACCAGCCGCTGGTGGGCAGGAGAGGACGCTGTGGCCGGCAGGAGGCTGCAGAGGGGACAGCCCCTGCCTCCTAACTGGAGCACCGGGGACCCTCACCAGCCATCCACACCGCCAGCGAGGTTTCCTGACTTGCCTAGCCTTCCGGGTGGCATTTTGGAATATAAAGCAGGAGGAAAATCAGCAGCAAGTCAGATTCTCTCGCTTTGATTTCTAGAAGGAAAGCTAGAGTTGAGGCCATGTTCGAAAATATAGGTCAAATCTCGGTTTCTGTGGTTACCAAACACTGTCAACCACCAGTGACTCCCTCTCTCGGGGGCGATGCCAGGGTTCCGAGGCTGGGCAGTCGGGCCTGGCCCCCGCCGGGGTCCCCGGTCGGCTGCCCCGCGAGCCTGGGGGGTCTGCACCGGGGCGAGGGCCCGCGGGCACCCTACCCTTCCCTTCTTTTCGGGGGAGGGGCCGGAGGGCTTGGCGGAGCTGCCGACGGGGTCCGGGGTCGCGCCGATCCCGCCTGGCTCCCCGCGCCTGGGGCTGCAGGGTGGGCACGGGCCGGGCCCGCGGGAGGAGGGGGAGGCCGGGCGCCGCGGGAACAATGTGCTCGGTTGTTGCCGACTGTCAGCCTCGTTCCCGGATCCTCCTTTCCACGCCCCTTGGCCTAACTGCCGCGGGCCTGGCGCGCAGAGGGAAGAGCCCCCTTATTTGGTCTTGGAAAGAAAAGGGAAAGGTTATCCTCGGATGCCTGCGGCGTTGGGTCATCAGCCCCCAGCGGCCGGCACGCACGCGGGAGCAGCTCCGACTCCCGCCGGCAGGGGGCGGCGCCAGGCAGCGCCGGGGAGCAGCCGCTGGTAAACAGGCCCGTAGGTTCCGGCGCGGCCGGCGCTGATCGGCTCTTGAGAGTGGGGGCGGGGGCGGGGGTGGGGGTGGGGGTGGGGGCGGGGGCGGGGGCGGGGGTGAGGGCGGGGGCGGGGGCGGGGGTGGGGGTGGGGGTGGGGGTGAGGGCGGGGGCGGGGGCGGGGGCGGGGGCGGGGGCGGCGTCACGGGCAGGGAAGAAGAGGGAAGAGAAAAAAACAAAACCTTTTTATGGCCAGTCAAGCTTCCAAAATTGGAAAACCGTTTCAGTTCGAGGGTGTGACTTTGCCATGTCGATTTCATGTGAAGCATTTGGGAGTGCGCGGAGTGGGGGAGAATAGCGGGGGGTGCGGGGTGCAGTAATCAGTGTTATAAGCCGTGCCATTGGGGTGAAAGTTACTAAGATAATTGAAAAGGTACAATTTGGGGATCGGGGTCGGCTCGGGTACTTTCCTCCCCACCCCCTTCCCTCTCTTCCTCACTCCTCCCTCCGCCCCTGCTTTTCCAGCCTCTCAGGTGAGCCTGGTGATGTGTAGCGAAGTCTCGCTCTGACCCCCAGGCTGGAGTGCGGTGGTGCGATCTCGGCTCACTGCAACCTCCGCCTCCCGGGTTCAACCGATTAGCCTCCCGAGTAGCTGGGACTACAGGCACGCGTCACCACGCCCAGCTCATTTTTGTATTTTTAGTTTCCCATGTTGGCTAGGATGGTCTCCATCTCTTGACCTCGTGATCCTCCCGCCTAGGCCTCCCAAAGTGCTAAGATTATGTTTCTAGCCACGTGCAGGCTGAGCCTTGCCCAACCTTCTTATTATCCTGGGCAGCTCAAAAAGGCGAAGGTGACCAAGCTGGGATTCGAACCCCGTCCTTCACGCTTCAGCGCCAAGGCTTGTTCCACGGTTAAGAGCACATTACCTCGCCAATGACTCCTCCAAATAAAGCTTGTGTAATATGTGTCATTCTTCTAAGACCTTTAAAAAAGAATCAAAACAGTAACTGGTTTGACTTTTTCAGCAGAAGGAAGCAAAAGGGCGTCAGCACCTGGAGGTGACTCTAGTGGGGAACCTGCGCCCCAGAGGTGGGAAGGGAGCCAGGGGGCATTCGTTTCGCCTCAACTGCCCCAGGGGCTCTTGTCCATCTCCAGAGAGGCTCTTGGGTAGCATCCTGCCACGGTACTTGTTACCGCACAGAGCCTTCCAAAGAGGGGCCTGGCAGGCGGGGAAGCTGTTGCTAACTTCTATTTTCTATTTTAGGCAAGTTGCAAGCAGCCCTTGTGTTTGCCTGCAGGTCTCACACGGTCCTCCGCCCCTTCTCATTGTTCGAGCTGCTTCCCGAGGTGGTTACTAATAATTGTCACTCATAAGACCTGCCTCGGGTTTCTTCATCTGGAAAGAAATTAATTTTCCAAGTCACACAATTACAGACAACTTTTAAAAGAGTCACTGAGACAGTTTCATGCTTACCTTAGATTAGATGGTTCCAGTTTATTCTTTTTTAAAAAAGAAAATTTGTGTGAACAAAATTAAATCCAAGAAACATGGTTTTTCTCTAGCTCTTTTTTTGTGTGTGTGTGAAATAGTTAAAAAAAAAAAAAAAAAAGAAAAAGAATAAAGAAAAGAAACTGCTTCTACCAGTTTTGGGGGGTTTCCAGGTTTCCAGACATTTACTTAGCTTGATACATAGTATATTTCTGTGGGAAAAAGACAGCGAGAATATCTTGTAGCTTTTACTTTCCAGCATTGTTGTACTGGTTACAGTCAACTCCACAGTATGAACAAGTTGATCAGCTCCACTAAGGCCTCCTATCTCCTAGTGGAAAAACCCAGGCCTTTTCCACTGCTCTCGTGTCTTGCTCAGGACTGCACCTTTTGTTGCTGGTCCCTTGCTTGGCACTTCCTAGCTGACAGGCCAGGAGGTATGCTCACTCCCCTTGGTGCTGATCCCAGGCACCAGCTTCCATGAGAACCAGCAGTCACTTCCAGTTGGGGGCAACCCCATCCGGGTTTGCCCTGACATCCCAGAGCCCAGGTCTCCATCCCAGGAGCCAGTAAGAGTCCTTAGCAGGGTCAGGAATGTAGCAGCATGGCTGCTGCCTTTTCCCTTCCAGATGCTCTGGCAGGCTGGAGCCGGGGGGTCCCTAACGCCTGCCTTGGCTCTTCACTTCTTCCTGAGGTTCTCCTCACCATGAAACTACTCCCAAATGGAGATATGGTTCCATTCCATTGCCTGGATTCTGCTCTCCGTTTATGCCTTGAGGCAGATGGAGCCAAAGGAATGTCACACTGTCCCACCATCATCTCAGGGACTGCCCTGTTTGGAGGGGCAGTGGTGCCCAGCAATGGAGCAAAGTCATAGGGAACAGAGCTGCACAGCCTTGGTCACACTCCTTAAACTCTTTGCGCTCCCACTGTTGTGAGGATTTAATGATATCTTCATATGTGAAGGACTTAACACAGTACCTGCCCCCTGAGGAGCACAGGAGGGCATACCTCCCAGGGCAGTTCAGAGGGTTACATGAAATAATGCCTGTAAAGCCCTTAGCGCAGGGCCTAGCACTTAAGAGAGGGCTCAGTCAAGTGGCCAGTAGTATAATCAGCCACTTCTTTTGATGGGTCAGCTATATGCTACAAACTAAGGCTCTTTACATATACATTTGAATCTTTATGGAAACCTAGAATGTAGACAAAATTATTGCATATACAAGGAACTCAGAATCAGGCTAAGTAAATTATCCAATGTCACACAGTTAGTATACAGCAGGGCCAGGATCCATCTGGCTCCGAAGTGTGTGGCTTTGCAGTTACGGGCAACCTAGGAAGAAAGAATAAATCATACACAGTCCTGTAAAGTGAGCTGCAGGGTCTTCATGGAGAGGAATTAAAACTGACTCCTCAGTGTGAATAACTGGCAGTTAGCCATGTGTCTTTGAACCAGATGTAGAAGCCAGTGACAGAAGGCTAATTACACATGTAGATATAATGTCAGTGGACAGCAGCTACCTTTGGGTCGCCTAACTATTGTCTTCTTAAATCCACAGCAGCCCTTTTAAGCCCAGGCTTGTCAGAACTCTTTCTGTTTTCTGGAAAAGACAGAAATCCAACCCAGATTGATTTAAGCAAAAGAGAAATTTAATTGGCTCATGAAACTGATAATGGAAAGGTCCAGTTTCAGGCATAGCTTGATCCAGGAGATTAACAACATTATATGGACTGGCCCTCTCCATATCTCAGCCCTGTTTTCCTCCCTGTTGGCTTTATTCTCAGGTTGGCTCTTTCAGTGACCCTTTTTTTGTCCCTTGTTGGCCAGGCCTAAGAAAACGTAGAGACTTGGGTCTCTAAAAGAAATCATGGTTCCTTTTATTAAAAGAGGTCAGGGATGCTGAGCAGGCAAATATGACAGATGTCCACTACACCCTACCAAGTACACCATGGATCAGAAAGATAGTAGAGAAAACGCCAGGCACAGGTGGCTTATGCCTGTAATCCCAGCACTTTGTGAGGCTTAGGTGGGTGGGTCACTTGAGGTCAGGAGTTCGAGACCAGCCTGGCCTACTTGGTGAAACCCCATCTCTACTAAAATACAAATATTAGCAGGGCATAGTGGTGCATGGCTGTAATCCCAGCTACTTGGGAGGCTGAGATGAGAGAATTGCTTGAACCCAGGAGGCGGAAGTTGCAGATTGCACCACTGCACTCCAACCTGGTTGACAGAGACATGCCTCAGAAAAAAAAAAAAAAAAAAAAAAAAGACTGATAATAGAGAAAAAACTTTAATGGTTTAATGGTGAATTTATTAGTCCGTTCTCTCATTGCTATAAAGAAATACCTGAGACTGGGTGATTTATAAAGAAAAGGGGTTTAATTGGCTCACAGTTCTGCAGGCTATACAAGAAGCATGGCATCAGATTCTGGGGAGGCCTCAGGGAACCTACAATCATGGTGGAAGGCAAAGGCGGAGCCAACATCTCACATGGCCAGATCATGAGGAAGAGAGGAGCAGGGGAGGCACCACACGCTTTTCAACAACCAGATCTCACAAGAACTCACTATCTCCATGACAGTACCAACAGGGAAATCCGCCCCCATGATGCAATCACCTCCCACCAGACTCCCACCTCCAACATTGGGGATTACAATTCAACATGAGATTTGGCTGGGGACACAAAGCCAGACTATATCAGTGATCAATTCCACTGCTAACGGCACTCACAAACCAAGCAGGCAGGGGAGGGGTAACTAGAAGCGTTTTGGGTTATACAGGAGACCCATACTCCTCCCATTTTGGGTCAGGCTAGCCCATTTTAAATAGTAGAGAAAGGCCAGGTGTGGTGCCTCATGCCTGTAATCCCAGTACTTTGGGAGGCCGAGGTGGGCAGATCACTTGAAGTCAGGAGTTGGAGACCAGCCTGGCCAACATGTTGAAACCCCATCTCTACTAAAAATATAAAAATTAGACAGGCGTGGTGGCAGGCATCTGTAATCCCAGCTACTCAGGAGGCTGAGGCAGGAGAATTGCTCGAACCTGGGAGGTGGAGGTTGCAGTGAGCCGAGATGGAGCCACTGTACTCCAGTCTGGGTGACAGAGGGAGACTCTGTCTCAAAAATAAATAAATAACAGAGAAAAACCTTGAAATCCATAAAGACTGGGTGTGAAGGACTTTAGAAATCTTCAATGTCCTAGTGTAGCAGAATGCTTTAACAATATGATTCATAATAATAGAAACAGAATACATAACAAAGTGCATTAACAATGTAAATATTACAAATAAGTATAAATGTACATATTTGTACATATGTGATATTTTATATAATGATAATAAATAAATGTAAAAATGCAGTAAAGTCTGACTGAACCTACTGAACTAAAGATCCCGGTAGACCCTTAATGAGAGTCAGTGCACACAACTATAAATAAAACATTACGAATCCACACTGAGGGTGGATGCCGGACTGTTGACTAGGTTTGGTCACAAGCTGCGTGATGACCTGTTCCTCACAGCAATCTGATGCAATTCAAACCAGTGCCTGAGCAAATTGGCAAATTATTAGATGTCACGGACCTTTGGTCACTTCTCTAATAGTTAAGCTTGAGAACAGTCACTGGACAAACACTAAGGTGCTGCTTTCCTGCCATTAAACGTGCCCTGAGCTGAGGGAGAGGCCACTGAGGCACACTCCACATTGCAAGGCTGAGGGTGTTGGAAAGTGGGCAAGCCTCCCACCTTGTGCCTGGGGAGTCTCCCAACACTTGGGTCTCCCCTCTGAGCCTTTTACATGCCACGCCCCATCCTGCACTATCCCAGTCTCCGGGATGGAGACTCTGCATCCCCATTCAGAGAGCAGTCACGGTGCAGTTGCCCTTGATGTCAATCCCGGGTGTCCATTTGTCCAAGAACACTTCAATGTCACGTCCCACACATGAACAGAGGGCAGGTAAAAACTGACCCTGCACAGATGTCTGCATCTCCGGAATGTGTCAACCTCCTCCTTGTCTCCTGATTCTCTGCCTCCAGGCATTATCCGTGTGCTCCTCGGGTGCCCTGCTGTGCAGGTCTATTTTGGACCTGAGGATGGTAACGACAGTTACCAGCTACAGTCATGCATTGCTTAACAACGGGGATACGCTCTGAGAAATTTGTCATAAGGTGATTTCATTGTCGTATGAAGATTATAAAGTCTATTTACACAAACCTACATAGCCTAGTACACCCCTAGGCTGTATGATATAGCCCATTGCTCTGAAGCTACAAACCCGTACAGCATGTTACTGTCCCGAATGCTGTAGGTAATTGTAATACAATGGTAAGTGTTTGTATATCTAAACAAACACAGAAAAGGCAGAGTAAAAATACAGCATTATAATCTTTTTAAAAACAATTAATAAGCTTTATTATAGTATGGTTTTAGATTTACAGAATAATTGAGCAAAAAGACATAGAATTCCATACACCCATCCACTGCTCTCTCACCCGCCCCACCGTGGTTTATCCTATGAAATTCTTACATGTGGTTCATTTCTTACAATCAGTGAGCCAACACTGATACATTGTTATTAACTATAATCCAGAATTTACACTAAGGTTCACTCTTTGTGTCATATAGTTCTGTGGGTTTTGACAAGTGCATAATAACATGTATTATAATCTTTTTTGTTGTTGTTGAGACCGAGTTTCACTCTTGTCACACAGGCTGAAGTGCAATGGTGTGATCTTGGCTCGTGCAACCTCTGCTCCGAAGTTCCAGCGATTCTCCTACCTCAGCCTCCCGACTAGCTGGGATTACAGGCGCCAGCCGCCATGCCCAGCTAAATTTTGTATTTTCAGTAAAGACAGGGTTTCACCATATTGTCCAGGCTGGTCTCGAACTCCTGACCTCAAGTGATCTGCCCTCCTGGGCCTCCCAAAATGTTGGGATTACAGGCGTGAGCCGCCGCGCCTGGCCTGCATGTATTATAATCTTATGGGGTCACCGTCCTGTAGGCAGTCCATCCTTGACTAACAAGTTATGTAGCATGTGACTGTATTGAGCATTCACCATCTACTAAATTCTTTTGTGTATGATTTCATTTAATCCTGTGTGAGCCCTGGGTGGTCAACATTACTTATTAGCTTCACTTTACACGGAAGGAATTGGTGTTTTAAAGAGGTCATGTGATCACTCACTGCAAATCTCACAGAGAGGAAGTAGATAAAAGCATCCTTAGTTCTCGGCTCAAGTCATTCATCTTTTCATGAATCAAGTAGTGACTGAGTGTTAGTAGGTGCCAGGCAGGGTGCTGGGGCCTATTAATTTAGTGAAGAGCAGAAGACTGGACTTTGTTCTCAGGGAGTTTAGAATCTACTGGAGAGACAGATATTTGAAAAGCAATTATAATGCTTATTATTACAAAGTATATTTAACGCTATGAAGGAGAGGTGCTCGCCAGGTGCTGTGGCTGATGCCTGTAATCCCAACACTTTGGGAGGCTAAGGTGGGAGGATCACTTGAGGCCAGGAGTTCAAGACCAGCCTAGGCAACAGAGGAAGTCCCTGTCTCTACAAAAAATTAGCCAGGGCATGGTGGCATGTGCCTGTGGTCCCAGCTACTCAGGAGGCTGAGGTGGAAGGATCACTTGAGCCCAGGAGGTAAAGGCTAGAGTGAGAGGTGATCGTGCCACCACACTGCAGCCTGGGTGACAGAGCAAGACCCTGTCTCAAAAAAAAAAAAAAAAAAAAAAAAAGCTTTTGCTGGAAAGCTTACCCTGAGACAGAGTTTGTGTGTGAGGAATTCATCTAGGGGGTAAACTCAGACAGGGGATGGGGAAGGGAGACAGGGAAGGGAGTCAGTGAAAGGAATATCAGTGGGAGGCTCTCTGCCATGGGCAATGGCAGCTCAGGCCTGCTGGAGATCTCCTGAGGGACCATGTGAAACGCATTAAGGAGCGTCCCACCCACAAAGCGAGGAGCTAGGTGCTTATCTCCAAATTCCGATGCTCTTAGGAGAACACTGATCCCACAGCTCTTCCAACTTGCACCCTGAGCCAGCTGGCTGCCTGGCTGTAGCCACAGAGGACTCTCAGGCAGAGAGGCAGGTGTTGGAGGGACGGAGCTGTCAGCTGGGACCACGGAGCTGACCACCAAGGTCCCAGGGCAATCACAGTGTCTGCCCCACTATCCCAGGGTGGGGCAAAGGTGCAGAAATTGGGCAGGGGTCTGAGAACCAGGAGGGATCAGAAGAGCTGACATGCTCCTCTGAGGTGTGTGTGCCGGGGGGAGGGGGAGCAGGGGGGCTGAGGGGGCCAGGTGGAACTTGAACCACGCCGAGAACCATGTGAACTGCTGTGAACTGCTGTGACTGGGCTCACAGCTCACAGAGGGATAGAAGCACCCCTCTGGCTGCAGTGTGGACAGTGATCCAGAGAGGATCCGAATTATGAGAAGAGATTGGGTAGGAGGTTCTTGCTGGGGTCTAGATGAGAGATGACGCTAGCTGGGCCAGAGGAGCTGGTGGTTGAGTTGTGGGGGGTAGGAGTTAAAGTCAGCGGGATTGCCACTCTCTGTCTGCCTTGCCTCATACCCTGCCACATCTTTGTCGGGGGTGTGGTGGCTCATCGCTGGATCCACTCCTGTGGATCCCTCATCTCAAGAGAGGATGAGATAATATAAGGAACACCTGAAAGAAAGGAGCGTGTGTGTTTGTAAGAGGTGCATCAATTTGAGCTCCTGGAAAGTAGTGTCAAAATGGACTCAGGCAAGCTTACGTAAGAAAGGCATTCATTGGGAGGCTAACAGAACTCACCAAACCTGATGGCTTAGGAAATGGACAGGAACCAAGATGGCTCCAGATGGTCAGGCAGCAGGAATCCCCTGTTCTTTCATTCCCCAAACATTTACTGTGTGCCTACTAGGTGCCAAGCAACAGCCCATCCACAGGTAACAGAACAGCAGGCAGGATAAGAATGTATGAAGGTGAAGGAGGGCCCCAGAGCCACACAGGGCATGGCGGGGGGCGGTTTCTGTTTCAGATGCAGGGGACAGGAAGTCCTTTCCAGTGATGCGATCAGAGGAGATTCCTGAATGCAGAGAAGGTGCAGCCTTGCGAATCTCTGTGGGGCGAGCATCCCCAGCAAAAGAATGGGGGCTAGAACAAGGTCTGTCTGTCATGGGAACAGTTAGATCCATGTGGCTACTGCCGACTGAGCAGGCCACAGTGAGGGCTGTGGATTTTGAGTGAAATGGTGAGCCACTGGAAGGATTTGAACAGGGGAATAAACCTAACCCGATTTGATTTACATGCTGAAAGAATCCTTCTTTTTTTTTTTTTTTCAGACAGGGTCTGGCTCTGTTGCCCAGACTGGAGTGCAGTGGCTCAATCATGGCTCACTGCAATCTCTGTCTCCCTGGGCTCAAGCCATCCTCCAACCTCAGCCTCCTGAGTAGCTGGAACTACAGGTGCACACCATCACGTCTGGCTAATTTTTGCATTTTTGTAGACATGGTGTTTCACCATATCGCCCAGGCTGGACTTGAATTCCTGGGCTCAAGCAATCTGCCCACCTCAGCCTCCCAAAGTGCTGGGACTACAGGCATGAGCCACTGCACCCAGCCAACATGCTGAAAGAATCTCTCTGACTTCCACGTGTGGAACATGAAGTGGAGAAGCACCCAGGAGAGAGCCCAAGTTCCAGGTGGGGGTCTCAGCAACAGGTGATAGGGGTTAAGGGTGCTGTTCCAGTAGGGAATAAGAAACAACTAGACCCTAGATATTCTTTGGAGGCTGAGGCAGGAAGATTGCTTGATCACAGGAGTTTGAGGCTGTAATGAGCTATGATTGTACCACTGTATTCCAGCCTGGGTGACAGAGTGAGACGCCCGTCACCATTTTTTATTTTTTATTTTTTATTTTTTTTTTGAGGGAGTCTCACTTTATCACCCAGGTTGGAGTGCCGTGGCACCATCTCGACTCACTGCAACTTCTCCCTCCCGGATTTAAGCAGTTTCTTGTGTCTCAGCTTCCTGAGTAGCTGGGATTACAGGCGTGCACCACCACGCCCAACTAATTTTTGTATTTTTAGTAGATACAGGGTTTCGCTATGTTGCCCAGGCTGGTCTCAAACTCCTGGCCTCAAGTGATCCTCCTGCCTCAGCCTCCCAAAGTGCTGAGATTACAGGCGTGAGCCACCATGCCCGGCCCCATGTCCAGTTTTAAAAATAATGATTTTTTTTTTTTAAAGGTTGAGATAGTTTTAAGAAAGGAGTGGTCAGAATGATACCAAGGCAGAATACTGCAGAGAGTCCAAATGATCTACAAATGTGTTGAACAGCAGCTGGGTCAAGCAGGAACCAGTGTGGACCATGGGCTGTAAGGGCAGGGCTGGGGCTGGAGGCAATGAGCAGAACATCCAGGGAAGTGGGTTTTGATTTTGTACATGGCAGAAACTCCCAGCTCCTTCTAAGAGCCCTAGGCCACTGGGATGCAGCCATTCCCAGGTATAGGATACATTTGAGCAGCAGCTGGTCAAGCACTTGGGATGTAGAAGAAGCAAGCTAAGCATGGTGGGCCGTTGAACCAGGTGATGGGCTCAAAGTGTTTGCACTGAGCACTCCCATCAGGAGAGTTATTTTGAGGATGCAGTCTGTGTGTGTGTGTGTGTGTGTGTGTGTGTGTTTATGCAAATGTATATCACATTCTACCATAATAATAATACATATGCCTGCCTATAAAAGACCATCACAAAATAGACTTTTAAAAGAATGAGCAATAAATGAAATAAATCTATTTTGAATTTTTATTTTATTAATTAACACTAAAAATTCTCTCTTTTTTTTTTTTTTTTTTTTTGAGACGGAGTCTCGCTCTGTCACCCAGGCTGGAGTGCAGTGGTGCAATCTTGGCCCACTGCAACCTCTGCCACCTGGGTTCAAGTGATTCTCCTGCCTCAGCTTCCCTAGTAGCTGGGACTACGGATGCCCACCACCCCCTACTCTGGCTAATATTTTTGTATTTTTAGTAGACACGGGGTTTCACCATATTGGCCAGGCTGGTCTCAAACTCCTGACCTTGTGATCTGCCCACCTTGGCCTCCCAAAGTGCTGGGATTACAGGCGTGAGCCACCGCGCCCAGCTAAAAATTCTTTATCACAAGTATTAGATTAATTATTGGTATTTTAGGGCCATATGATTGAAAATATTTTATTATTGTCTCATGGATTTGCCACTCTGTAATAGTGTAATGTGGAAGCCTGGTCTAATTTCCTTGAATACTTGGTTTTAATAACTGTTGAGCTGTAAATTATAATTTTCAAAGATGCCTGATTCCAGTTGGCAGACAGGCATCACTGGCCATAGTTAATGAATCATGACTTTTTTTTGTTTTTTTGTTCCAGCCATCAACTGATCAAAAAAAATTTTAAATGAGATTAGTGATTCTCCATTTCCTTTCATGTTAATCAGTTACTCTTGAAAACTAATTTGGAACATATTAGAGTTTTATATTGTTTTAAGTCTGGTAAAGTACACATGACATAAAATTTACCATCTTAACTTTTTTTTTTTCTTTTGAGACAGAGTCTCGCTTTGCCACCCAGGCTGGAGTGCAGCGGTGCGATCTCGGCTCACTGCAAGCTCCGCCTCCCAGGTTCACGCCATTCTCCTGCCTCAGCCTCCCGAGTAGCTGGGACTACAGGCGCCCACGACCACGCCCGGCTAATTTGTTGTATTTTCAGTAGAGACGGGGTTTCACCGTGTTAGCCAGGATGGTCTCGATCTCCTGACCTCGTGATCCGCCCGCCTCGGCCTCCCACAGTGCTGGGATGACAGGCGTGAGCCCCCGCGCCCGGCCCATCTTAACCATTTTTAAGTGCACACTTCAGTAGTGTTAAGTACATTCTCACTGTTGTGCAATCAATCTTCAGAACTTGTTCATCTTTTGCAAAACTAAAACTCTCCCCATTCAACAACAATGCAGTTTTATATTTGTAATAATTGGGTTCACACCTCAACTACATATTTCCTTTTTCACTTGGAAAATAAAAAATTTGTTTCTAAATTTTAAAATAGGTACATAGAAGAGTTTATTGTGGCCACACATTGTTTTTTGGTAAGAAAATAAAAAATAGCATATTGGAAACATCTAAAAACATCTGTTTCACAATGATCTCTCTGTAGCATGTTCTTTAAAAGGTAGTTCATTTCTAATTTATTATTCAAAGCAGCACTTTTACTTGAAGGTAGAGAGGAAACCCGTTTCTTCTTCTATTTTACCTGCTATATGCGTGTATTATTGAAAGCCACTTGTCGGCCGGGTGCAGTGGCTCACGCCTGTAATCCCAGCACTTTCAAAGGCTGAGGCGAGCAGATCACCTGAGGTCAGGAGTTCGAGACCAGCCTGACCAACATGGAGAAACCCCATCTCTACTAAAAATACAAAATTAACTGGGCGTGGTGGCACACGCCTATGATCCCAGCTACTCAGGAGACTGAGGCAGGAGAATCGCTTGAACCCGGGAGGTGGAAGTTGAGGTGAACCGAGATCCCGCCATTGCACTCCGGCCTGGGCAGCAAGAGTAAAACTCCATCACACACACACCCACATAAACAAACAAAAGAAAAAAAAAAAAAAAAAAAACACTTGTCATCTCAGGAAAGGTCAGGAAATCGAGAGCAGTTGTTTTTGTTGTTGCTGTTTTTTTTTTTTTTTTTTGGTCAAAGAAGACATTTGTTTAAGCACCTGGCAATATGACAGTCTGTATAGATTTAACTGTATTTTAAACACCTTGTTTTCATAAAATTAATCACATTGATGACTTCTTCCATCACTTTGTGTGCTTTTGGCTTCCAGTTCTCTCATGCAATACTTTGCGTCTGGATGATGTAGTGAATCGTCTTGATTGAAATCTGACCTCAGACCTCTTTTTTTTGTTTTTGAGACGGAGTCTCGCTCTGTCGCCCAGGCTGGAGTGCAGTGGTGCGATCTCGGCTCACTGCAAGCTCCGCCTCCCGGGTTCACGCCATTCGCCTGCCTCAGCCTCCCGAGTAGCTGGGACTACAAGTGCCCACCACCACACCTGGCTAATTTTTTTGTATTTTTTAGTACAGATGGGATTTCACCGTGTTAGCCAGGATGGTCTCGATCTCCTGACCTTGTGATCCACCTGCCTCGGCCTCCCAAAGTGCTGGGATTACAGGTGTGAGCCACCGTGCCCGGCCTACCTCAGACCTTTTATAAAAAGCAAATTGCAATCAAAACAGTCATCTGGCTGGCCGTGGTGGCTCACACATGTAGTCCCAGCACTTTGGGAGCCTGAGGCGGGTGGATCACTTGAGGTCAGCATGGCCACCATGTTTTGTGAAACCCAGTCTCTACTAAAAATACAAAAATTAGCCGGGCGTGGTGGTGGGCACCTGTAATCCCAGCTACTCAGGAGGCTGAGGCACAAGAATCGCTTGAACCTGGAAGGTGGAGCTTGTAGTGAGCCAAGATCATGCCATTGCACTCCAGCCTGGGGCGACAGAGTGAGACTCCATCTCAAAACAAAACAGAAAACCCCAGCCATCCCTGCTGTGGTTAGTTACATTTACACTGTTTTCCCACAAAACATTGTCTTTGATAAAGTATATACTATTGAGAATATATCTTCTCTGCTACATCTTTTCCTTAGTAGCTTCCAATCAAATTATTTTTTTATCATTGAAATAAAATCAAGCAAATACCATAGACTAATACGTGTAAAAAACTCACTGTACTTTTATACAACTACACAGTAAATGTCTCTTATTGCTTATTTTTCTAGTACTTTTATTTTCAAATCTTCAGCAGTATCTTCGGACAAATGAATGCATTTCACTTTCTCTTTAATTTTGTCTTTATTTTTCCATACATTATTTATACTATTTTTACATGAAAAAAAGATCAAATATCCACAAATGATATGTGAGTTTTGGTCTTTTGTGCCAAAAACCTTAGAAGAGGTTTCTAAATGTTTACCATTGCATTTAATGAAATGTTTTAAGGTATGGATTGAATATTTCATTACTTTCAAGATTGCTAGAAAAATTGGAGAGATTGGCTGGGTGCGGTGGCTCACGCCTGTAATCTCAACACTTTGGGAGGCCAAGGCGGGTGGATCACAAGGTCAGGAGATCGAGACCATCCTGGCTAACACGGTGAAACCCCATCTCTACTAAAAATACAAAAAATTAGCCAGGTGTGGTGGCGGGCACCTGTAGTCCCAGCTACTCGGGAGGCTGAGGTAGGAGAATGGGGTGAACCCGGGAGGTGGAGCTTGCAGTGAGCCAAGATGGCGCCACTGAACTCCAGCCTGGGCGACAGAGCGAGACTCCGTCTCAAAAAAAAAAAAATAAAAATACATGTAAGTTTGGTATCCATCTTGCATTAAATTTTTTAGGTAGGGAACACAGTTCTCCCCAGTTCCCACAATGGGGATATCCAGTGGTTCCAGTGTCCCTTCCTGGAAAGTGAAGGTTAGCTTTCAAGTGTCAAACCAATCCTGATGACTGTATCTTACTATCAGCAAGTGTCTCTAGGTGCAGTGCACGCTTAGGGCAACATTCATCATTAAGGACAGTTAATATGAACCCTTATTTAAAAGACTATACTTGGCAATTATAACACTGTTTGGACTTCGCTTCTAATCTGATTAGTTCATCATTGTTTTTATCTTTCAATGCAGCTAAGAGCTTATAGTAGGAGTAAGAGAAGGGCCAGTTCTACAAATTTGTTTGGTTTCCTTATGTTTGCATTATTATAGGATATAACATACATATTATATAGTATAACCTTTTAGTATGTGATAATATTCCACATCTTTTTAAGCTACTCATTGATTTTGTTAAAAATCTCCACATTGATTGAGGGTTTGTCTCTTTCTCTGTATAATTTTGTCTTTTATTTTTTTGAGACTGATTCTCGCTCTATCGCCTAGGCTGGAGTGCAGTGGTGCAATCTCGTCTCACTGCAACCTCTGCCTCCTGGGTTCAAGTGATTCTCCTGCCTCAGCCTCCCAAGCAGCTGGGATTACAGGCATGCGCAATCATGCCAGGTTAATTTTTGTATTTTTAGTAGTGACAGGGTTTCGCCATGTTGGCCAAGCTCGTCTCAAACTCCTTACCTCGGGTGATCCACCCGCCTCGGCCTCCCAAAGTGCTGGGATTACAGGTGTGACCCACCGTGCCTGGCCTAATTTTGTCATTTTTTACTTGATATATTTTGAGGAAATGATACTAGGTACATATACATTTTAAATTATTATATAGTCCTGTTGAATTCAATCTTTTATCATGAAGTGATTGTCTTATCTCTGCTAAAACTATTGTCCATAAAGCATATGTTGTTTGATACTAATGTGGCCACATCAGCTTCATTTTGTGATTTCTTCAATCTTTTTAATTTTAATTTTTGTGGCCTTTTATTTTAGATGTTTTTCTTGAAAACAGCATATAGTTGAAATTTTGAAAAATCACCCTGTCATTGTCATTTAACTGGAACATTTAACCATTTACAGTTTGTGATATATTTTGTTACATTTGTTTGTTTTGTTTTGTTTTGTTTTTGTTTTTGAGATGGGGCTCGTCACCCAGCCTGAAGTGCAGTGGCACTATCTCAGCTCACTGAAACCTCTGCCTTCCTGGTTCAAGCAATTCTTCTGTCTCAGCCTCCCGAGTAGCTGGGACTACAGGCGTGCACCACCACGCCTGGCTAATTTTTATATTTTTAGTAGAGATGGGGTTTCACCATGTTGGCCAGGCTGGTCTCGAACTCCTGACCTCAATTAATCCACCCACCTCGGCCTCCCAAAGTGCAGGGATTACAGGCATGAGCCACCACCTATATTTGGTTACATTTGGCACTTTATTTTGTGCTTTCCAATTGTTCTACCTTGTATTAGTTTCCCGGGTATGGCTGTATTAGCGTGGGGTCTCCAGAGAAACAGAACCAATAGGATACATATGCCAATAGGACAATTAGGTAAATGATTGATTGATAGATAGATGATGGATAGATAGATAATAGACAAAGATATTTGCTATAAGAAATTGGCTCATGTGATTATGAAGGCTGAGAAGTCCAAACTCCAGCAAACTGGAGACCCAGGAGAGCTGATGATGTCAGTTCCAGTCTGAAGGCAGGAGAAAACCAATGTCCCAGCTCATTCTTTCCTACTCATCTTTTCATTCCATTCAGGCCTTCAGTGACTTGGATGAGGTTCACTCCTATGAGGAAGGCAATCTGCTTTACCCAGTCTACCAAATCAAATTTAATCTCTTCCAAAAATCCCTTCCCAGATACACTCAGAAATAATGTTTCATCAAGTATCTAAGCATCCTGGGGCTCAGTCACATTGACACGTAAGCTTACCCATCACATTGCCATAAGAAAGTGTTGCAGACTGGGTGGCTCAAAATGACAGAAGGTCATTATCCACATTTCTTGAGGCTACAAGTTTGAAATCAAGGTGTCAGCTGGGCCATGCTCCCTCTGTAACTCTGGATAGAATCCTTCCTTGCATCTTCCGAGCTTCTGCTGGTGGCCACCCATCCTTGGTGCGCTTGGTGGGCAGTTGCATCACTTCCACTGGCCCTGTGGTCACATGGACTCCTTCCCTTTGTCTGTCTCTTCTCGTCTTATAAGGACACCAGCCATATTAGGTTAGGCTCGCCTTAATTCAGCATGACTTTATCTTTACATTGGCAAAGACCTTATTTCCAAATAAGGTAACTTTCACAGACACTGGGGCTTTGGATTTCAACATATCTTTTTGGTGAACTCAATTCAACCCGTAATATACCTGCTCCATGCCTCTTTTCCTCTCCTTTCTTGCCTAAAAATGTGGGATAAGTTTTATTATTTCATTTATTCTTTCTACTGCATTGAGAGTTATATATTCTATTTCTATTCTTTTAGTTGCTATTCTAGAAATTATATATATTTGCATGTATACAATATGCACATTACAATGAAGTATAATTAAAGGTAATCAGTACATTTGCCCTCTCCCAGGAAAATAGAAAGGTTTTAGACCACTTTAATTCCACTTGCCCTTCTTCCAACCTTATGTAACATTATTGCCATGTATTCAAATCTATGTTTTAAAATAATCTTCTTATTGTGAAATAAAGCCCAGAGACAGAAACCCACATGAATCAAATGTGTGGCTTACTGAATGATTTTAAGATAAACATCATTCAAGTCAGAAATAAAATTTTGCCGGTCTTCCGAGAAGCACCTGTCTGCTTCTTCCCAATCACAAACCCTCTTTTATCTCTTAAGTAACCACTGTGCTGGTTTCTATACTTATTATTTCCTTTAAAAATAATTTTATTTGGCCAGGTGCGGTGGCTCATACCTGTAATCCCAGCACTTTGGGAGGCTGAGGAGGGCAGATCACCTGAGGTCAGGAGTTTGAGACCAGCCTGGCCAACATGATGAAACCCTGTCTCTACTAAAAATACAAAAATTAGCCAGGTGTGGTGGCATGCACCTGTAATCCCAGCTACTCGGGAGGCTGGGGCAGGAGAATCACTTGAACCCAGGAGGCGGAGGTTGCAGTGAGCTGAGATTGCACCACTGCACTCCAGCCTGGGCAACAGAGCAAGACTCCATCTCAAAAAAAATAATAATAATAAATTTAATCAACCAAATGGTGTATCCATAAAACTACAGCATTGCTTTGCCGAGTTAAAGAATTTAAGACTTCAAGTCTCTTTTAATCTGTAAATTCCCTCTCATCCTTTTCTTTTCCGTAGAGATAATCTCTTGGGGAACCTGGGCTCTCCCTGAGTGGTTTAGCTTCCTTCAGCTTAGAGTTTGCTGCTCACATCCTCACAGTACACTACATTTCTCTGCCTTCTGTATTTCCAGAAATTTGGGCAGCTGGATCCAGAAACTGGATCAGATTCAGATTTGATCCCTTGGTTTGGCAAGACAACAGGAGGCACATAAAGCCCTGCTGTCTCTTTTATTGATGTTAGCAGTTGTTGATGCTTAGTGCCTACATCTAATAATTCACTGGGGATGCAAAATGGTGACATTCTATCTTTTTTATTGTTTTGTTATTTAATGGTTGTAATACTGTTCTAAGGAGATGCTTCTCCAACTGCTATCTGGTTACCCAGCAGTACAGTTCATATAGAAACGGGGATAGATGCTAGATTCTTCCTTTATTCGTCAGTTTCCAAGATAATGAATTGGTTTCCTGTCATCCTCTGAGGGTGACTAGTTCTTTTTTATTGTTTCAATATTATTATGTACTCACGAATTTAAACATTATCTTTACTGTAGCTTCAAATTATTCTGACTTTGGCTAGTGCGAACCTCTTTAGGTTAGTTCTTGAGTCCTTTGGGCATGATGCTAGAAGTCTTTAACATTGCTGCTTTCTGATATGACAAGATATTCCAGGACCAGACCTGAATTCAGTCATTTCTGCAAGAAGTCCTGGTCCTTTGTAGTGTGATGTGGAACTTGAATACATAATATCAGCACTAGGAAAGCTCATTTCTCTAGACTGGTCATTGTTTCTTTTCTGTGGCGCTAAATACTCTCTCTCTCTCTCTCTCTCACACACACACACACACACACTCACACTTCTGTGTGTGTGTTTCTAATTCTGATGTATTAGAACACATATTCAAATATGTTGTACACATATGCACAGTTTTTTTTGAGACTGAGTCTTGCTCTGTCACCCAGGCTGGAGTGCAGTGGCATGATCTCTGCTTACTGCAACCTCCACCTCCTGGGTTCAGGGGAATCTCCTGCCTCAGCCTCCTAAGGAGCTGAGACTACAGACACGTGCCACAACGTCCAGCTAATTTTTTGTATTTTTAGTGAAGACGGGGTTTCACCATGTTGGTCAGGCTGGTCTTGAACTCTTGACATCAAGTGATCTGTCCTCCTCAGCCTCCTAAAGTGCTGGGATTACAGGCGTGAGCCATTATGCCTGGCCAGAATTATATATTTAAAAATAAAATAGCTCATGAGTCAATATTGATACTTCTAATTCAAAACTACCCCAATTTTATTTAACTTCTTCTGTATTACACCTGTAACTCCTTTCTTCTCTATCACAAATCCTGGTTCTCAAGAATACAGGGAATTATATAATTAGAATTTCTCATAATTAATAATTTCCTGAATCGCATAGTACACACACAACAGACATGGAATACAAATACTAAAATACTAATTTACTATCAATATGATTATTTAAAACATTAAAATAAATCTTTTGCATATGTTCTCCTATTCTCTCTCCATTTTTCTTTTTTTCTTTTTTTTTCTGTTTTTGAGACAGAGTCTCGCTCTGTTGCCAGGCTGGAGTGCAGTGGCCTGATCTTGGCTCACCGCAGCCTACGATTCCCTGGTTCAAGCGATTCTCCTGCCTCAGCCTCTCAAATAGCTGGGATTACAGGCATGTGCCACCACACCCGGCTAATTTTTGTATTTTTAGTAGAGATGGAGTTTCACCATGTTGGCTGGGATGGTCTCGATCTCCTGACCTTGTGATCTGCCCCCCCTTGGCCTCTCAAAGTGCTGGGATTACAGGCGTGAGCCACCGCACCCAGCCCTCTCTCCATTTTTCAAAAGCTGTGCTATGTATTATCAGAATATATAGTCAGGACAGTCTATACACAATCCTTTTTAGCCACTATTCAGTCTTAATTCTACAAGTTAAATTTAATCCTTGCCATCTGCCTTCACATCGGTAAGGGTCATTTTGGTTGTCTGAAGTTTTGTTCTCTACTAAACTTCTTAGACTCATGGAAACAATATTCCCTTAGATCTTTCTTGTTGATAATAGTTTGTTTTTAATATTTGAAATTCAATTTCACTGCAATATAAAATCCTGGATGCACCTTTTCTTAAATATGTGACTATTTTTTTTCTGGCATAAAGTACTGCTTTCAAAAAGTCTAATGATAATCTATTATTCTTTTCTATTCAAGTTCCATTCTCTCTCTCTTTTTATGCCCAAATAACTTTTATTTTTATTATTTATTTATTTTAGAGATTGGGTCTTGCTATATTGTCCAGGCTGGTCTCGAACTCCTGGCTTCAAGTGATTCTCCTGCCTCAGCCTCCCAACCAAATAACATCTCTAAAGTCCAGTAGTTACACTAGAATATCTCCAGGTGTTAATAACTTTTTGTCAATATTCATAAGTACATAGTGTCCTCCTGAACATGTAATTTCAAATCCTTTAATTACAATTTTAGGCAAGTTTTCTTGGGTTAATTATAGTCTTTAGTATTAATATTTCTTTTGATCCTTCTCTTGGTTTGCTTTCTCAGGTTTTCTTGAAGAAGGCATATAATCATTTGCAACTGTTACTTTCTCCTAAATCCTTTTTATCCCTTTCTTCATTTCTTTTTTGTTTGAAAACTTTTTAAAAATCTTATATTCCTCTTAAGGCATTATTTGTTGTTTATTCTTCCCCATGTTCCATCTAGTTTAGTTTTCATTTCTGAAGTGAATTTGTCTTTTACTTCTTAATTATTTCTCTCACTTCATTTCTAAGTTTTTATAATGCTGATGTACTTCCATGTCTTTTATAATTTTCTTAATGTTTTTAATTGTTTTGAAATAGTAAATTACATTTTTTGGTCTATTTTGTGGGCATGCCTTTTGTGTGTTTTATTATTTTTGATCCTTATTCTCTTTTTAAAAAATTCTAACTTTGTACAGAATTTGACCTTAGTTTTAGGCAAAATTCATATTCTTGACTTTAGAATGAAGTGGGGTTCAGGAAAATTTTCTACCATAAAGTGTCTTCTTCTGTTGTTTTTGTGCAATGTACATTAAAAATATAATGGCTTACTTTCTGAGATTTCCCGTCTCTGGTTCCTTCTCCTATTTTGAACTGGACCTTCTCTTTCCTTCATCTATATTGTCTTCATCCTGCTCAGTTTTAACTCTACTTCCAGCACTTTCTCCTCATTGGGACTGTGTCTTAGACGGAAGCGCTAGACAGCTAGCTTTTAGGGTTCATGATCCATATATATCATTGCCCAGTATTTGCCCCTCCCAGATTCAACTGCTGTTCTCAATTGGTTCTCAATGTTTTCCAGCAAATTCCTACTGCGGTTCTGCTATTCTCAGGTATATCAAATGCCACTCTGTTGCTTCTTTTTTCCCCTTTCCACACAGATTGCAAAATAATAAAGATCTTGAGGTTATTGGTGGTTTGTCCACATATCCACTTGTATTTTAGGGTTTTTGAAGATATCTTGTCACCAGTTTTTTGTAATTGTTGTTTGCTAATATGTGGAGATTCAGTGCAAGAGCTGTCACCACTACAATTTCCCCTAATCTCTCTCTCTTCTTTTAACCTCACAAGAAACTATGATTATTTTATACAGTCAATGTTTATTTAGAATTGGCTATATATTCTTTCTTGCTTCTTCATTCCTTCTTTATCTTCTTTCTGGGACAAATTTGTTTCTGCCTTTAGAATTTCTTTTTTTAATAAAAGTCCACCAGTGGTGAAGTCACAGTTTTTGTTTCTGAAAGCAGATTTTTGTTTGTTTGTTTTGCTCTTATACTTGAAAAATGTTGTCTCTAAGTATGGAATCCTTGGTTGGCAGCCATTTTTTTCATTCTACTGAAGATATCATTCCACTGTCTTATGACTTCCATTCTTACAGCTGATAAGTTAGTTGTCAGTCTGTCACTCCACTGAAGGAAGTACATCTTTTTACTCTGACTCCTTTATGACTTTCTATTTATTTTAGGTGTGCTGATGTTTCACTACAATATATCTAGATTTTAATTTACTTATCTTGCTTTGAATTCATTGTTAAATTCATTATGGAATGATTCATTATTGAATTATCAGCCATAATCTTTTAAAATAATGCCTCTGTATCATTCTCTCCATTCTCTCTTCAGGGACTCTGCTTAAACGTATGTTAGATCTTCTCTGTTTATCTTCCATGTCTTGTAACTTCTGTTCTGTATGTTCATCTTTTTGTTCTGCATCCTGGAAAATGTCTTCCAGCATATCTTCCATCTTATTAAATTCTTTCTTTGGCTATGTCTAGAATGTTTTTACATGCATCTATTGAGTTCTTCATTTCAATTCTTGAACTTTTCATTTGTAGAAATTTTATTTAGTTCTTTTTCAAATCTTCTATCATACTCTATAGTTTCCTATTCCCTATATACATTTTTAAGGCTGTCTTTAATCTTTAAATGTAGGAAGCATATTTGTTTATGATCTGTGTTTGACAGATCTGAAATATGAAGTTCTGAAATATGAAGTCTTTAAATGTTTCTATTTTGTATTGTTTCTTATTTTCTCATTCACAATGTCTATTTTCCTATGTGCTTGATTATTTTTAGTGTATGCTGCTTTTTGTCACTAAAAACTATTTGTAGGAATAATTTGAGATCTAGAAGGAAGTACTCTCACAAGAGGATTTGTGTTTGTTTCTGTTGAGTATCTCAAAGCACTACAGTCTGAGTTTCTTTCAAATGAGGTTCACAGCTAGCAGGGGTTTAGTGCTCCCAAAAGGTGATACTTTGAGCTTCAAATTCATTCAACCCATTGGTTCACTTGTGGATCACCTATACCTAGAGAGCGTATCCCTTTGAGGTCCCAGCTTATTTGGGAGATGGCTTCTTATGGTTTTGATTTCTATTCCTCTTTCCCTATGACCCTGTAAAATCTAATGTTCCTATGTGCCTAGATCAGCAAGTGCCCTGAGAACAAAGGTTCTTAAGCTTCTCAATTTTCCATCAATTTTCAATTACCTAGGAATTCCTATGTTGCCAATTCCTTGATATTTTAAGAAAAGTTTAAAAAATATATTGTGTCCAGCATTTCTATCTTTTCAGCAGAGAGTTACTCTGAGTAACCTAGTTCATCACTTGTGATTCCACTTGTCCATTTTGTTAGAGTTAGTTTACTTAAAACTAAGTACTATAATTTGTGAAGCTGCTTTATTTCATACACTCAGACAGCAATGTGTTATGATGAGACCTCCCTCTCTTTCCCCAGGATTCCTGGTACCTTACACACCAGAGATGTTTGACCAAAGGAGAGCAATGACATTATCTACGTATTAGATAGTAGTAAAAGTGAATTTCTTCTTCGTATTTTACTTAAAATCAAAACAAAAAATGTAATATTTTCTTCCAAATCTGAAAAGATCATCTCATGTGTCCCTTTCTGAAATTGGGTTCTGTTAAAGGAGGGTTCCTATGATTCTATTAAAACCTGCTCCAGTAAACAGATATGCTGTCAGAAATGTTTAGTAGTTCCTGATCCCAGCTCTTTCCTTGACTGCAGGAGATCCTGGTCAGCTCATTTAAACTTCCTTTCTTTGGGCTGGGCTCAGTGGCTCATGCCTGTAATCCCAGCACTTTGGGAGGCCAAGGCGGGTGGATCACCTGAGGTGGGGAGTTTAAGACCATCCTGGCCAACATGATGAAACCTCATCTCTACTAAAAATACAAAAATTAGCTGGGCATGGTGGCATGTGCCTGTAATTCCAGCTACTCAGGAGGCTGAGGAAGGAGAACTGTTTGAACCAGGGAGTTGGAGGTTGCAGTGAGCCGAGATGGCGCCATTGCACTCCAGCCTGATGACAGAGCGAGTCTGCGTCTAAAAAGAAAAAAAAAAAATTAGAGCAACTCTGCTACAGTTGTTTCATTTCTAGTAATTTTTAGGTGGCCAGCCACAGAATTCTTACTGAGGCTGAAAGATGACTTTGTTACAGGACAAATGTAATATAGCTATTATGTCTCAAGTTAAAGAAAAGAGGGAAGGAATTTGGCATAGGTTCTGGATTATATGCTACACTTATTGCCCTATTTATTTAAAAAAATCTGAAATCATTAAGCATAAAGGCAGGCATATACATCTTACCAAGGTGTTACTTCGGGATTAAAGCTGAGATTTTCCTTTCCCCTCAAAGACATTCTTTGCTTAGACTTTTTTATTATCCTAACAAGGAAACAAGACTTTTTTTTCTTATCCTAACAAGCCTGGAAAATGTCCTGGCTTGATCTTCAGTGCTTAAGAGTGGACATGGGTTTGTGGTGTGCTTTGCTTTCTCAAGGAAAATGTAGGTATGCCATATTGCATTGATTTTCCTTTTCTTCTCTTCACTTTTTCTATGATCTAGTTTTCACAACTTAAGCTTCCATTTAGAACCTGGAAGAAATTCTGTTGCTTTAAGGCAGGCATAAAAATTTGGAATGCATTGCTCTAACTCATCTCCAGAGTCTTTGGGCGAAAGAGTTTCCCAGTGCCCAGGCTGGGTCGGAATGCTCTTTGGTCCTAGACTCCTGGCTGCAGCAACATCTCACGTAAGGGGTTGCAAGTCACCTGCCCCTGCTCCCAAATTTCTGGCTTGTGAGAATGCTTAGAGAACACTGCTCCATCACACTGAGCAGGACAGGCTTCTCTTGGGCTCATCCTACTTCAGTCATTTTTCTTTCTACACCACATTTTCGGATCCCTTTTTTTTTTTTTCGTGCCTCAGTGGGTAGACTGGTGGGTTTCCAGGATTCTTGAGAAAGGTGTCAGCCACCATCTGTTTTCAGCTCGGGAACATGAGAAGCTAGCTTGACATTGGTGCGAGATTGCGGTGGGACTCAGGCGCAGAGAGGGATGTTCACATCCTCTCTAGCATCTGATTTCAACAGCAGCGAAATACCAAGCAAGCGGGGCCTCATTGCTTTATGCTGGGGCTCCTTTTGGGGAAATCAGAACTGCATAGGAATCCATGAAAATAATGAAAACCACAGCTTCATTTCTGCTGTGATAGATGATCAAAGATAACCATTTGTTTCCATCTGCCCCACCTCTCTCGTCTCCTACTCCCAAGACTCCATAGACTAGAAGAATGAACTGATGCAGTGTGTTTTTCTTTCTGTTCCTGTGGAGTCACCACTCCAGCACCAATGAGTTGCCCCAAATAACAGGTATAGAGAGATAAGGGCAGGGTGGTTTGGGGCCTGTTGTACACATGCATCAGGTACTGTCCTGCCCATGGCACTAGGGCCATACCTCCTCAACAGGGGCAACACTGCTAACGGGTAAAAAAAATATCGATCCGGGGTGGGACAGTGGGGGCAAAAAAATTTGCATATTTTAATGGTTTGGGTCCCTCCAAAGGGACACAGTACATAAACAGATCTACAGTATATCTGTGGTACTAAAATTTCATGGGGAGTGGAGAAGCAATTAGAAAGAAAATGTTCAAAAAAGCTACTTAGGGGCTGGGTGCAGTGGCTCATGCCTGTAATCCTAGCACTTTCGGAGGCTGAGGCAGGTGGATCACCTGAGGTCAGGAGTTCAAGACCCGCCTGGCCAACATGGTGAAACCCTGTCCCTACTAAAAATAAAAAAATTAGCCAGGCATAATGGTGTGTGGCTGTAGTCCCAGCTTCTCAGGAGGCTGAGGAAGGAGAATCGCCTAAAATCTGGGAGGCGGAGGTTGCAGTGAGCCGAGATCATGCCTCTGCACTCCAGCCTGGGCAACAGAGTAAGACTCCATCTCAAGAAAAAAAAAACAAAACAACAACAACAAAAAGCATTACAATTGTTCTTTTAATGTCTGTCTCTCCAGTAGATTCTAAACTTCTTGAGAGCAAAGTCCAGTCTGTTCTGTTCTTCACTTAATTCACAGGCACCAGCACCCTGCCTGGCACCTACTAATACTCAGTTGCTACTTGATTCATGAAAAGATGAATGACTTGGGCCCAGAATTAAGTCTCTGTGAGATTTTCGGCGAGTGATCACATGACCTCTTAAGCGCTAATTCCTTCTGTGTAAAGTGAAGCTAATAAATAATGTAGACCTCCCAGGGCTGATAGAGGATGAAATGAATGTACAAAAGAATTTAGCAGATAGTGCCTGTAATCCCAGCTACCTGGGAGGCTGAGGCAGGAGAATCGCTTTAACCCTGGAGGCAGATGTTGCAGTGAGCTGAGATGGCGCCACTGCACTCCAGCCTGGGTGACAGAGCGAGACTCCATCTCAAAAAAAACAAAAAAAAAAGAAAAAAGAAAAAAAAGCTACTTAGGGGTGGCAATGATTTAATTAAACAGATCAAGAAATAGTGCTGGGCTAGGCGTGGTGCATCACGCCTGTAATCCCAGTACTTTGTGAGGCCAAGGTGGGCAAATCACCTGAGGTTGGGAGTTCAAGCCTGACGAACGTGGAGAAACCCCATCTCTACTAAAAATACAAAATTAGCCAGGCGTAGTGGCGCATGCCTGTAATCCCAGCTACTTGGGAAGCTGAGGCAGGAGAATTGCTTGAACCCGGGAGGCGGAGGTTGTGGTGAGCCAAGATCGTCCCATTGCACTCCAGCCTGGGCAACAAGAGCAAAACTCTGTCTCGAAAAAAAAAGAAAGAGTGCTTTGGACTCCACTTTTTCATGTACCCCACTTTTTCATGATCCCTAACTACTGGGATCTGTATCTTTGTCCATGAAGGTTTTCCCTTCATTCCCCAGAATCTGTCAACCAGCAAGAGACTGGGGTTGGTGTATAAATACCCCAGCTCCCTCGCCCCTGGGCTGCACTGGGCAATTCTGAAGCAGATGTTTCCCAGAGTTTGCCAACAGGATTAAGTTCTGGTTGCCCCCTGTGGCTGCTCCTGAGGAAGGTACTCTGTATTTGCTGCCTTCTTTTTAGCGTCTCACTTCCCCCCTTTCTTGCTGATTTCCCTTCACCTCCCAAGTAAACCATCTGCACTCAAATCCCTGTCTCACAGTCTGCTTCTGTGGGAGCCTAAACTAAGATTATGTGTGTGTATGTGTGTGTGTGTGTATATTAAATGATTTGTAACTTCACTAAGTAAAAGAGAGCCCATGCATGAGAAGATTGTAACTAATCTAATTCTATGAATCTGAGATCCACTAAAAGAAAGTTTTTAAAGCATAGACTCTGGAGCCACACTGCCTGGCTGTGTACACAGGCCCTATTCTCGCCAAGACAGCAGAAAGGAAAGGCAGCAAGAAAAGTTCTGCTAGGACTTTTTGAACTAGAAGTCACCTTTTGCATGACTAAAAGGGATGAGACAGGTCGGGTGCGGTGGCTCACGCCTGTAATCCCAGCACTTTGGGAGGCTGAGGCGGGCAGATCACCTGAGGTCAGGAGTTCGAGACCAGCCTGCCCAACATGGCAAAACCCCATCTCTACTAAAAATACAAAAAATTAGCTGGGCGTGGTGGTGGTCGCCTGTAATCCCAGCTGCTCAGGAGGCTGAGGCAGGAGAATCGCTGGAACCTGGGAGGTGGAGGTTGCAGTGAGTCGAGACTGCGCCACTGCACTACAGCCTGGGCAACAAGAGCAAAACTCCGTCTCAAAAAAAAAAAAAAAAAAAAAAGGCCCAGACATTGGGCTATCTGGGCTAACGAGCTATTATTGTATTAATAGTCTAATAATTTAGTGTCTACTCAGAGCAATCTCACAGCCCTACCTTTGGGATTGAAAGATCCCCATCTCCAGTAAAATCCACAGCCAGTACCTTCCTTATAACCCACTGGGCTACTGAACCCAGACTCAGAATTATTAAACAGGTAGGCACAGGCCTAATGTCATAAACTCTATTGAGCAATAGATCCCTGTGGCAGGAGAAAAATTCTCCATGCTTCTTTTCTCTCGGTTTGCAGCAACAGTGCAAATGTGGGTGATGGCCTTCAGACAAAGCTTTAAAAGCCAGAGAACCCAACTGCAAGAGGAAGTCAGGACCCTTCCCTTCCACGGTTGAGCTTCCAAAGAAATGTTTTGCTCTACTGTAGTTCTGATTTTGACGTGATTTATTTGTGAGTCAGAGATCCCATGAGCTGATAAAATGTTTAATACCTCTATGAAAACCTACGTGGTAATTTCCCTTTGTACCTGAGCATTTCCATTTAGACTTTTACTCCACATAGACTGCTTATTAGAGAATGGAATCACAACCCACGTAGCCCTCTCTTCTCCCTGTTCACCTCCTAATTGAAGGCCTCAATTTCCTCTGCACATACTCTAATACTGTGCCTTCCTTCCCATTATCTTGTGACTTTTTCTTTCTCTACTTCATCTGGCCATCACCACACTAACTCCACATGAGCAAACCTTCTCTGAAATAACTATTTCCAAAAGAACAGGTGCTGGTGAACTTTTTCCGTAAAAGGCCAAATAGTAAATAATTTACCTCTTGGGCCGGGCGTGGTAGCTCACGCCTGCAATCCCAGCACTTTGCGAGGCCAAGGCAGGTGGATCACCTGAGGTCAGGAGTTCGAGACCAGCCTGGCCAACATGGTGACAAGCCATCTCTACTAGAAAAATACACAAATTAATTGGGCGTGATGTCCGGAGCCTGTAATCCCAGCTCCTCAGGAGGCTGAGGGAGGAGAATCGCTTGAACCTGGGAGGCGGAGGTTGCAGTGGGCCGAGATCCTGCCACTGCACTCCAGCTTGGGTGACAAGAGTGAGACTCTGTCTCAAAAAAAAAAAAAATACAAAATAAATAAATACATAAATAAAATAATTTAGGTCTTGTGGATCCATATGGTCTCTGTTGCGACGACTCAACTCTGTCTCGGTAGCACAAAAGCAGCCACAGACAACACATACACAAATGTGGCTTTTTTCCAATAAAGTTTTATTTACAAAAGCAGCGGTGGGTCAGATTTGGCCCATGGTCTGTAGTTTGTTGAGCTATACCAGGGAACAACAAAAACAAACAAACAAAATTAACTCCAGCTCCACTTAACAAGGTCTTAACAAATTGTCTTGCTTTTTTCTTAATGACTTTTCTATGCAATACCATGTGCCAAAGAATTTCTATATTTACTTCTAAAGCCGCTTTGAGACACAGCCAGTGTTGTACAGCAACGTTCTCTATATATTCACCATACTTTGTCAGTTGAAAGCAATAATTAGGGTCCTCGTATTCATGCATTCATTTCATAAAAACCACACACTGGCCACCAAGGTTACACCCGTGGGTACATTCATCAGTGCTTCTTATTTCATTTTTCTTCTCATTGCGTACATATAATTTCGTTTACCACACTGGGCACAGTAACAAGGCTTTTCTCCAGCATGGACACACAATCCAAAGAAACAGGCAAATATTGGCTGTACTAACTTTGGCCTAAGGCATCTGTATGGAAACTTCAGAACAGAAATACAATTTCTCTGGTTTTGTCCACTCTCCGAGTCCAACTGTGCACAAATTACTTGTCATTGTGGTGACACAAATAAGACTTCATTAACATGGCCATTCTGATCCTGGTAAACAAGTTTATTTACACTTGAGCACTGCTAAAGAATAAAGTCACAGAGAGAAGTTCATGGTAGGTGGCCCTGCCTTTTACACCGAGGCGGACTTTGACAAAATCCCTGCCCCTCGCTTAGACAAGCTGCTATTCAGCTACCAGGGGTTCATGAAAGTTCGGGGTAGGTGCCTGTTAAGAGAGGATGACAACACTTGTAATCAAGGCTGGTCACATTTGTATTTAACGACATGTGTCAGTGCTGTTTCTAGTGTTGTTGTTGTTGTTTTTTCCCCCAAACTCCTTGTTCCTTTGCTCTGCCAGAGGGTATAAAAAGGATAAACCAGGTTTATCTTCAGGGATACGTGATGGCTGGTTAGTTATCAGTTAAATTGGGTTTTGTTTGACTCGTAACTAGATAGTGAGTAGTCCTCGAAGATGACAGAACCTGGGAGGATATGATTATCTGGGATTGCGGGAAAGAAAAAGTTGAATCATCCCACTGTGAGAAAACAGTAGGGGGATGTCTCTTTCTTCGGAAGCAGCGTGCACGTCGCTCACAGGTGACGGGAAAGCTCCGTCAAATGTTCAGCCTCCTTCCTAATGCGGGGCTGGTGGGTCTCACCAAGGAAAAGCAGAGGGACGTTCAAGTTCTCAATGCTGCATGTGCTGGGAAAATATGCCATGGGGGATGCAAATGTGGAGGCAGGTCCCTGTGATGACCTGGTCTGCATACGGGAGAACCGAGCTGGGCAGAATGAGCTCATCTTCCCTCCTGAGCCTCCTGGCCCAATGCCAGGCTCTTCCTCTGGGACAGCCAAGCCTGTCCTGCTCCCAAGCTTCTTGGGGGCAGCCAGCGGCTGGCATCCCATCATTCTGGGAACCGAAAGAAACCCATGTCTGTGACAGCTCACAGCCAGATGCCAGAATGTTCTCTCCAGGAACTCACTGGGTACGGGCAGGCTCCAGGAAGACAGGAGACAGGGCAGACAGAACACCTGATATTCACAGAGTACTGACCACACCCTGTGAATGGAGATACGTGCCTTAGGTCACGCGGCTGCATGCCATCGAATCAAAATTACAGGAGACTCTGGTGGTGGTATTATCCACACACCAGGCAGGATGGTTTTCTCCTCTCATCCTTTTCCTGGGAGGTTGGCTTCAGCTAGAAGAGGTAGAGACTTGTATAACCTACTTGGACCATAGCCTGCAATAGAGGAGTTGGTACAAGCCAAAGAAAGGTTTATGTGTCTGGGTGGGGTTCTGCTTGTGAGCCTCTGAAGCCACCTCCCCACAATTTCTGCAGAAGAAAAACTCGATCCAATTGGACTTGAGCTGGGAATCCTTTGTTAGGGAGGGGTGGCAGGTTGTTGGGGTTAACAGAGAGAGATTGGGAGAATGTTGGAGGAGGAAAATGAGGGACAGTGCCAAAGAGGGTGGACCCCAGATGCACGTCTCAGGTAAACTCTGTTTGAGCTAATACATACTCAACAGGTACATTTAAAAACAGAACCTGCACCATCCTTTAGATTCTGGGGGACCAGGTGCAGTGGCTCACGCCTATAATCCCAACAATTTGGGAGGCCAAAGCAGGAGGATCGCTTGAGCCCAGGAGTTCAAGACCAGCGTGGGCCACACTGGTAAACCCCTTCTCTACAAAAAATGTTTAAATTAGCCAGGCATGGTGGTGCCTGCCTGTAGTTCCAGCTACTTGGGAGACAAAAGTGAGAGAATCGCTTGAGCCTGGGACGTCAAGGTTGCAGTGAGCCATGATCATGCCATTGCACTCCAGCCTGGGTGACAGAGCGAGACCCTGTCTTAAAAAACTAAACTAAACTAAACTAAACTAAACTAAACTAAACTAAACTAAACTAAACTAAACTAAACTAGACTGTGGGAGGATGTGTGATCATCTGACAGCAAGATTCCTTTCTGATGACAGACCAGACCAATGCTATGGGCACAGACACAGGGTTCCATCCGTTTAGAGGTGGTACCCGAGGCTCTGACACTGTCAGGTGCCCAAAAGTTTACTCGCCCGGAGATGGGTCACACCCCACCTTGTTTCCACGTCAGCAGACCAGCCAGTAAGTCCACAGGATTTGACTGAGCATCCTAAAGACTGGGTTTAACAGCAAAAGGAAGTCTGTAACTGGTATACAGGCAAGGTTTCAAGCCCCAAGGAGCTTTCTGTCCTTGACGAGATCAACCAAATAGTCTCTTCATATGATAATAACAGTTCACTGGATACTTCTACATGCTCTGCTGTATGTACTATGCACACTTTAACTCACTAAATCCTTGCAACAGTGCTGTGTGGGTAGTGCTATTATTGTCCTCTTTTTAAAGATGAGGAAACAGTACAAAGAAGTTAGATTATTTGGACAAGTTACACACCTCATTAAGTGTCAGGGCTGGGATTCTAACTGAGACCAAGGGCTCCAGAGGTGTGCGAGAATGAAGCAAGAGAGCTGCAATCACTTCCAAAGATAACCACATTGACAGAGGGCTCTCCATTCCATATGCTTCATCCTTGTAAGATAGGAAGAGGCTTCATCTTTCAAATGAGGCGCCTGAGTATCAGGGGAGTGATAGAACTTGGAAAAACTCACGTACCTGGTAGCTTGGCAGAGGTGAGATTCAAGCTTGGGTCTGTCTGGTTTGCAGCTCATTCTCTTTCCACCACTCTACTGTTGGCCAATTTAGAGGAAGATTGGACTCCCTTAGCCTTTCTAGCTTCCGTGATGTCTGGTTCCTGGGAGATTTCTAGAGCTATGAGCATTTACTCCCACTTATGAGCAAGGCAAGGGTTCTCATGAGTTGAGGTCTAATCATGGAAGGCTAAAGGGAGGATGAGATTGTTAAGGCTTGGTTGGAGGCAATACCCTGGTTCATAACCAAGTGTTACGGTCACCCTGCCATTAGTAAGACCAGCTTCCAACTACAATGAATGGATTGGGGAAAGGTTATTTCATATCTGAGGTTATTTCATTTTAAAACCCACAGGTGTGAAGTAGTGTTTTTGGAAAGTGTAGAGATGAAATTCTAAAAATGTCTTCTGGGAAGATGACAACTAGAAAGGCCACCGTAATGAACACTGCCTGTAAGTCATCACCTGCTAATTGAGTCATCTGTGAAGTTAATGCAGATTTGTGCATATCAGGGTGCCCAACCTTTCTAGGCAGAAGGATTATTACCTGAAGTAACCTGGGTTGGAGGCAGAGAATGTGACTTGTAATGGGCCACATCTGGAGGTGGCCCACTCAATTATACTCAAATGCTATTGGCTAGGAATTATTCTAAGCTCCAAGGAAGGCTAGGGAATGTAGCCTAGCTGTGTGCCCAAGAAGAAGAACAGACAGGACTGGAGACCAGCCTCTGCGACAAGGACCCAGGTTCCGTTCAGCTCCTTAGTGGCATGTCACCCTCAGAGTTTAGCCCTTGATCAAAAGTGGCAGCCAGCAAAGCTGCTTTCTACATGGCAACCGGAAGAGCCACTGACTAAATCCTGGATATAAGGCATCATTTTCTAAATAATGAATCTCTTGGGTCAGTTTATATTTTTGCATCCACAAGATGGAGGAAAGAGAAAACAAAACAAAACAAAACAAAACAAAACAAAACAAAACAAAACAAAACAGCAGTTAGGAGAGGGGCATGGAGCAGATTCTCCTGCACAGCCCTTAGAAGGAAATATGAGTGCCCCACCTCCAAATGCCTGGAACCAACCCTACTGACACATTAATCTCAGACTTCTGACTCTAGAAAGGTGAGACAATAAAATGATCAACATTTAAGCCACCCAGTTTGTGGTATTTTGACATGGGGGCCTGAGGAAATTAACATACCTGGCCTGGCTTCAGGTTTTGGGAAGCCAAGATGGACAGATCGTTTGAGCCCAGGAGTTCAAGACCAGACTGGGTAACATGGAGAAACCCCATTTCTACAAAAAATAAAAAAACTAGCTGGGCGTGGTGGTGTGCACCTGTGGTCTCAGCTACTTGGGAGGCTGAGGTGGGAGGATCACCTGAGCCAGGAGGTCGAGGCTGCAGTGAGTCATGATCACACCAGTGCATGCCACCCTGGGTGACAGAGTGAGACCCTGACTCAAAAAAAAAAAAAAAAGTCCACTGTAAGGGTTCCTCCACAATAGGCATCTTTCCTCCACATAAGTGAAGCCCATTGTAGACTCTTGTAAGAATTTGTTAAATAAACCATTTAAAGACCTGTGTTCAAAAGGCTGGGCATGGTGGCTCATGCCTGTAATCCTAACACTTTGGGAAGCCAAGGTGGGTGGATCACTTAATGCCAAGTGATCAAGGCCATCCTGGCCAATGAGGTGAAAACCTGTCTCTACTAAAAATACGAAAATTAGCGGGGCATGGGGGCAGGCACCTGTAGTCCCAGCTACTCAGGAGGATGAGGCAGGAGAATTGCTTGAACCCAGGAGAGGGAAGTTGCAGTGAGCTGAGATTGAGCCAGCCTTGCCCCAGCCATGCAGACCAGGGCTCCTCAGCTAGTCTCAGCTCTTGGTCCATCTTTACCTTGGCCTTCCCCATTCCAGCTCCGCCCCACTCACCCCCGCTCTGCCCAGCTACCCTCCCTTTGTTGCCCCAGGTCTCTTTCCCTAAAACCCTGCAAGTTCTGCTGCCAACACAGCTGGTGTTGATCCCAGTATTCAAGAGCCACACATTCACTTTCAGAATCCACCTCTCACAAAAGAGTTCACAACCAGTGAGTGAGTATTTTAGGGGAAGCCAGAACCTCTCACCAACCCTTAGGCTTTATTTGCACAACAACATGAAATAGAGTTGAATATCCTTAGGGTAGATGAACATTGATGGTCACACTGAAAAATCAGATCAGTTTCTTAGGGGAAGGAGGCAATATTTTTTCCCAGAAACAAAGCAAAGGGTGGGCTCTCAGCACTCTCCCTGTTTAGAATGTGTGGATATGGCTTTTGTGCCTGGGCCATCTGGTTAACCTACATCTTCCAGCGTTTCTGGGCCATCAATGTAAGAAGCCCCCATCATTATCTACAAAGTACTCTGTGGTAACTGAAATAAGTGAATTTCATGAGGGAGAAACCTAGGTAACAAGTAAAATAAAAAAGGCATGCAACCAGTCTGACCATATCTAAAAGGGAAGTCCCATCGCTGGAAAGCTCCCAGGATGCCCCAGCAGAGGTACAACTGCCATGTGCCCCTGGCTTCTCAGGGCAGCCACAATTTCAAAGATCCACTCCCACTGCAGTCCCAGCACTCTGGGAGGCCAAGGCAGGCAGATCGTTTGTGACCAGGTGTTTGAGACCAGCCTGGGCAACATGGTGAAACCCCATCTCTTAAAAAAAAAAAAAAAGTACAAAAATTTAGCTGGGTATAGTAGCATGTGCCTTTAGTCCCAGCTACTAGGGAGGCTGAGGTGGGAGGATAGCTTGAGCCCAGGGGTTGAGGCTGCAGTGAGCCACGATCATGCCACTGAACTCCTGGGTGAGTTCAGACCGAGTACAACCCTATCTCAATAAATAAATAAATATTTGTTCCCTTGAACACCCCAAGAATTCTCACACTCATGATTCATCTGGGTTCAGAAATATGGTCACCACAGATGCAGAAAACCCCTGCTCACCAGAGGGCACAGTAGAAGGAGGAGCACTAAAGGTGTCAAGGACGTTTGGAGAAAGAGCCACCACCTGATGGAGCTGCCAGATCTGGAGAGGGTAATGATCCCAAAGGCCCATACCTGTAGGGGAACAGGTCTTCTCCTCCAAACTGCTAAGCAAGTGCCATCTGGTTAAAATGAGCATCACAGGGAAACTAGAAATGGAAGAGAAGTTCCAAATGAACAATCCAGGAAGGCGGCATCCAGAGGACATCATCGTCCCTATCGGCCCCACTCCCTCCGCTGAGGGCGTGCGCATGAGTGAGGGAGATCAGTACCCAGGCCTCTGGCCCCCTCTTTCAGCATCAGCCTCCAGGGAGGGTGGAGAGCAGAGGCAGCTGCAGGAGGATGGCCCAGGAGCTGTAGCCTGGTAATGGAACTACGGGTGGGTCACAGGTTCCCCTCCTGGCTGGTCCAGGCTTCAGAGAGCAGTGAGAGGCCTTCTCTCTGGGCAGGTGCCTGTACCTCCCTGGTTTGCCCCCACCTGGGCTCCCAGTGCCCCTCCAAGTTTTGCAGTTCCAGGAGTCATGACAACATGTGATCTTTAGTCCTAGGACCCACACTAGAAAATAAAGAAAAAGGAAAGGAGGGGAATGGAAAAGAAGGGAAGGGGAAGCGAAGGGAGAGGAGGGGAGGGAAGGGGGCGCGGTGGCTCATGCCTGTGATCCCAGCAGTTTGGGAGGCCGAGGTGAGCGGATCATGAGGTCAGGAGATGGAGATCATCCTGGCTAACATCATGAAACCCCGTCTCTACCAAAAATACAAAAAATTAGCCAGGAGTGGTGGCGGGTACCTGTAGTCCCAGCTACTCCAGAGGCTGAAGCGAGAGAATCGCTTGAACCCAGGAGATGGAGGTTGCAGTGAGCCGAGGTTGCACCACTGCATTCCAGCCTGGGCTACAGAGTAAGACTCCATCAAGAAAGGAAGAAAGAAAGGAAAGAAAGAAAGAAAACCAAACTAAACTGATTGAGCTGAAAAAAAAAAAAAAGCTCACGGCAAGAATTTCATAATACACTCAGAAGTATTAACAGCAGATGACCAAGCTGAGGAAACAATCTCAGAGCTCAAAGATGGGTTCTTTGGGTTAACTTGGTCAGACAAAAATAAAGAAAAAAGAATTTAAGGCCAGGTGCGGTGGCTCATGCCTGTAATCCCAGTACTTTGGGAGGCTGAGGCAGGTGGATCACGAGGTCAGGAGTTCAAGACCAGCCTGGCCAACATGGTGAAACCCCGTCTCTACTAAAAATACAAAAATTAGCCAGGCATGGTGGTGCGTGCCTGTAATTCCAGCTACTAGGGAGGCTGAGGCAGACAATTGCTTGAACCCTGGAGGCGGAGGTTGCAGTGAGCCGGGATCACGTCACTGTACTCCAGCCTGGGTGACAGAGCGAGACTCTCAGAAAAAAAAAAAAAAAAAAAGAATTTAAACGAACAACAACAACAAAAAAGAGGTGACAGTCAAGAAGAAATGGGAGCAACAACAAAATGAACATGTGAATAAATCTAAGTTAAAATGCTGAGAATACAGAACACAAGCATCTAATCTGAGGAGCTAAAAAAGTCATAACAGAACTAAGGTGCTACAAACAGTAGTACACAAGGTGAGAAGGAGTAATTGGAGTATAAGCATTCTAAGAACATTATATTTTTCCAGAAAAAGCTTTAAAAATCATTGATTTCAAAATAAAGTGAAACATGCATATTAAGATTTCTAAGTTAGCTTCTAAAAGAATAGAAACATAGATATTAAATTTCAAAGGAGAGAGAAAAAAATGGGACTGGGGCAAAGGCGAAGGGAATCTCAACTTATTAAAAAGGCAAGAAACAGGCAGGGCGCCGTGGCTCACGCCTGTAATCCCAGCATTTTGGGAAGCCAAGGCAGGAGGATCGCTTGAGGTCAAGAGTTCAAGACCAGCCTGGCCAACATGGTGAAACTCTGTCTCTACTAAAAATACAAGTATTAGCTGGGCATCATGGTGGGCACCTGTAATCCCAGCTGCTTGGGAGGTTGAGGCACAAGAATCACTTAAACCCGGGAGGCAGAGGTTGCAGTGAGCCAAGATTGCACCACTGCACTCCAGCCTGGGTGACAGAGCAAGACTCCGTCAAATAAATAAACAAATAAAAGAAGGCAAGAAATGAAGAGAAGATGATCTGCCAATAACCGTGTTTAAGTGTTATTCTTAAAAGCAGACATTCATCAACAAATAACTAGACTTTTCTTTTGGAGGGGAGATTTTTTTTTACCCCAAGTATTTTTAAATATTTTAATAATATTTTAATTTAGTATTCATATATTATGAAAAAACAAAGCAATATCTTTCCTCCTGCATAGCTTAAAAAATTTTTTTTCAAGATGTTCCAGCAGGTCAAATGTGGGCAGTATACGTGTATCACACAAATCACTTGTTCGGAAACATAAAGGTCAAAATGAATAACCAACCATAATTCGCTGTTTGAATATTATACAACTCTGCCACATACATGCACACACCAAAAATAATCTGCTAAGTACCCATCTAATAGAATACAGCTGGACGGGGGGCAGTATTGGGAGGGGCTTTATGCAATGAAGACTCCGCAAAATCAACTTCGTTGCAAAATGCAATGAAGAAATGAATGCAGCTTTCTCTATGTTAATGGAATTTACCAATTGTGGTTACAGACTCGGTTTCCAAAAAAAACACATTTATCTTAATTTCTGCAAGTAAAGGAAACCAAGTGGTCTATGAGGGTTTGGGCCATGGGAGCCTCTCCTCCACACACACATATACACACACACACACACATCACAAGGAGTTCCCCTCTTGCCCTCCCCAGGCACTCCCAGGCCTCAGCCTCAGGGCAGTTCCTGGTGGTTCTGTGGCTGCCCTGCTTTGGAAGAGCAAAGAAGCATGGAAAGTTTTCTGTGCCTTGAGAGTTAATAGGCATTGGTTTGAGCAGGTTCCTCTTAGGAGGGAAATGAAGCCATTGCCTGGGGATATAGAATGCAAAAGGTTTGAAGTGAGAAGGCACAGAGTGGATCAGAGAATGGGACAGGAAAGAAAGACAGGGAGAAGAGCAGTGGTGGGTGGAGGGACATGCCTGGATTTCAACAGTGGCCTTTGGATTCACGCAGCCTGTGTGCCCCACCTCTGCCCAAGCCTGCTGACTGCTGGCCTAGGAAAAGCAAACCAACAACCACAGGTGGGCACACTAGAAGGCATGGCATTTCTAAACCGCCACTGTTGTGTGCCAAAGTCCCAGACCTTCAGGTCCAGCAGGTGTCACTGACCTGCAACTGCTCCCCAGCCTTCCAGCAACCCTGACTTTAAAAGTCATGTGACCCCCGGGGCATCTGACCAAGCATTTACATTTTTCCCTAAAGTTTCTTTCTATACCACAAAACAGCCATTTTCTACAGTCCTCTGAATTTCCCAGGGCTGAGCTGTAAATCTGAATACCAGAGGAACCAGCAGCCAGCCAATGTCAGGAGCCCAGCAAAGGCCGGTCAGCTGGCCGCCAGACTAGGGCTTCAAAGTTCAAAACGACAACACTCAGCATCCACTGCCCTGCCACCACCCTATCCAAGTCTGGTCATTCACTCTGTCCTGCCAGGCCATGGCAGGACCCATGTGGAGAGGGACAGGACACCAGCCATCTTATGCTGTGGAGATCCCATTTCATACAGATATCCTACAACCCCTGATGTGTAGAAAGGGGGTGATAAGAGCCATCTCTAGTGTAGATGCCACTACATGGCAAGGAATCACGACAGAAGATGGAAATACAGACGCCTTGGCCATCAGGGGAACTCACTGTGGACCCAGCCCTCCCAAGAAGAACAGGACCCCTGGAAAGACATTCTAGGGGATGGGCTGCCCAGAGCCCTGGCCAGGTGGTGGCAAGCCAGCTCGTCGATACACCCAATCACAAAAAAAACCCCTCCTAGCAAACTTTCCTACAACCACAGAACCTACGAGGGTCTTTGCAGCATCTAACAGGAAATGTTTCCTCCATTCCACGCTCACGGAGTGCCTGCTGTGTGCCAGGTACAGGCAGGGCACTAGGGCTGGAGGATCAGCGCGGGTACTGCCCTCACAGACTGTACTATCTGCTTGGGTGAGAAGTAACTGACAACCTCCATGGCCAGGTAGACTTTCAGAGGCCACCTCATCCTTTCCTTTCACACTGATGAAGGAATGGGAATAGTCTGTGGCAGTGTTATGAGCCCAAATATCCAGCCCAGTCCCTGCCCATGGTCCCCAGTGAGACCCTGCTCCCCAAGAACTGAAATCCCAGACGTGCTGGGTCCACGTTCCCCTACAGAGACACTTACACACCATGGACTAGAGAAGATCCAAAATGGCTGACGACTATTTGGTTTGGGAGAGTTTTTTTGTTATTTTTTGAGATGGGGTCTCACTCTGTCACCCAGGCTGGAGTGCAGTGGTGCAATCTTGCCTCACTACAACCTCCACTTCCCAGGTTCAAGCAATTCTCGTGCCTCAGCCTCCCGAGTAGGTGAGATTACAGGTATGAGCCACTGTGCCCGGCTATATTTTGTATTTTTTTGGTAGAGATGGGGTTTCACCATGTTGGCCAGACTGGTCTCGAACTCTTGGCCTCAAGTGATCCACCCGCCTCTGGTTTTTTAAAATTTTATGTCTACATGAGGTCATCTCTGAAGGAGTCCCCTTAGAAGCTGAATCATAAATTATTTACTTTCTGGGCCTCCACTTTTTTGGAGAGGACCCCCACTTTTTGGAGGGGAGGGAGCATCCACTTTGAATCTCACCCTCATGACAGATTCCTTTCTCTGGGAGTCAAACCGCCACCAACCCCATGGCCACACTGCCACTTACTATCCAGGTGACCTTAGGCAAGTTACTTCATCTCTGTGCCTCAGCTTCCTCACCAGTGAAATGAGAATCATAACAATACAGTAGTCCCCCCTTATCCTCAGTTTTGCTTTCTGAGGCTTCAATTATTTGCAGACCGCCATAGTCTGAAAATATTAAATGGAAAATTCTAGAAATGAACAGTTTGAAAGTTTTTGATTGCATGTTGTTCTGAGTAGCATGATGAAATCTCGAGGCATCTGGATCTGTCCAACCGGAGGCATGAATCATCCCTTTGTCCAATGGAGCCACGCTGTCAATGCTCCTTGTCTATTAGTCAGTGAGGAGCCATCTCGATGATCAGATTAATTGTCCTGGCGTCACAGTGCTTGTGTTCAAGTAATTCTTATTTTACTTAATCACTGCCCCAAAGCGTAAAAGTAGGGATGCTGGCAATTCAGAAATGCCAAAGAGATGCTGTGAAGTGATGCTTGCTTGCTTTCCTTCCTTCCTTCATATATGTGTGTATATATATGTATATGTATATATATATATATATATTTTTTTTTTTTTTTTTTGAGACAAAGTCTCCGTCGTCCAGGCTGGAGTGCCGTGGCACCATCACAGATCACTGCAGCCTCAACCTCCCTGGGCTCAGGTGATTCTCCCACCTCAGCCTCCCAAGTAGCTGGGACTACAGGTGTGTACCACCACACCTGGCCAATTTTTGCATTTTTTTGTAGAGACAGGGTTTCGCCATGTTGCCCAGGCTGGTTTTGAACTCCTGGGCTCAAGCGATCTGCCCACCTCGGGCTCCCAAAGTGCTGGGATTACAGGCATGAGCCACCATGCCCAGCTAGTAAAGTGTTTTCTTTAAGCGAAAAGGTGAAAGTTCTCAATTTAGTAAGGGAAGAAAGAAAGAAAAAATCCTATACTGAACTTGCTAAGATCTGCAGTAAAAACAAACTTCTATCCATGAAGCTGTCTGTGAAGAAGGAAAGAGAAATTCGTGCCTAGTATATACAGGGTTCAGTCCTGTCCTCGGTTTCAGGCACCCACTGGGAGTCTTGGAACATATTCCCCTGGATAAGGGGGAACTTTTGGATCCATGTTTACTATTTATTGTTAAAATCATTTAAGGTAATGTAGGAAAGGGCTTAGCACCATACGTGGCATATAGTAAACTGTTCCTAAAGGTTAGTTTACTAAAAATGTATTCAAGCCTCCCCCACCCAAAAACACAAAGGAAAAGCCACCTTCCCTAATGCTTAACATCACTTCAAGCTCAGCCTCCTCCTTTTTCTTATCCCCGCAAACCCTTTGGAAATGGCAGCTGTGCCCCACCCTGTTCAATGTCCCGAGATATACCAACTCTCCCCTCCCTGATCCTTTTTCTGGGCTTCTCCAAACCTGCACATGTCTCAGTCTCCCTCAGCATCAGGCCCGCCCCTGGCCTCTTTCCTTTTTGGTCTCTCCTCCTTTGGGGCCTTGTCTCAAAACCAGGTCCTCAGCACTTGTCACTCTCTGAGCTTTCTGCCCCTGTCCTCAGCTCCTCTTCTCCTCTCATGCTCCAAAGGATGAGACAGCCTTTCCCGGGGTTCCATCTGCTCTGCTCGCTCTCCACTAAGTAACAGGGGGTCCCTCAGAGCTCAGGTGCAGGCACTGGCTTTTCTAGAATTAGCACTTAAATTCCCCCTAAGCTCGGGAGTTAGAGTTTTTGCCCAATTCTTCGTATCTGCAATGAGAGGTATATGTCCTGAAACACTCTGAAATCACTATGTCTCTATTGCACCATTTCCCCTGCTGAGAGCCAGTTCCTCTATGGGTGTCACCACTGTCCCTGTTCCCCATCCCCAAACCCAGGCTTCTGAGTCACCCTCAATTTTCCTCCTCACCTGCTATCTTTCTAGTCTACTAGCCCTGTTTTTTTGTTTTTTTTTTTTTTTTTTTGAGACAGAGTCTTGCTCTGTCACCCAGGCTAGAGTGCAGTGGTGCCATCTCGGCTCACTGCAACCTCTGCCTCCCAGGTTCAAGTGATTCTCCTGCCTCAGCCTCCCAAGTAGCTGGGATTACAGGTACCCGCCACCAAGCCCGGTTAATTTTTGTATTTTTAGTAGAGACAGGATTTCGCCATGTTGTCCAGGCTGGTCTCGAGCTCTTAACGTCAGGTGATCCATCCACTTTGGCCTCTCAAAGTGCTGGGATTACAGGCTTGAGCCACCGCACTGGCCCCTCTCTGCTTTATTACCAGTGCAAATTGTCAGAACATCCAACTTTTCCAAATTCAAACACTTAACTGACTTCCTAAATGAAGGTCATAACATAGACAATTCTCACAAAGGCTTCGGTTTTGTATGTAAACAGAAGGGAGGAGGTCAGAACAAATGGCTTTCTCCACAATCTACTCTCAGTTTTGCCACGGGCCTGGCGGTCGGTTCTTATGCACACAGTCTCATCTAATCCTTACAAGGCAGGTTAAGTTCTTATAGATGTTGGAAGGCCAAGGTAAAGGATGAGGGTGGTAACAGAATCGGGCTGTGTCTTTCTTTTTTCTTTCCACTGCACTCCAAGCTGAAATGACAGCAACAGATGGTCTGGTGGAACCTAAGAAGGTCTGCAACATCGGGGAAATTAAAAACACATACACACTCTGAGAAATCCAGAGACAGAGAGAGAGAGAGACAGACAGAGAGAGCATATGCATGTGTGTGGCCCTGGGGCAGGTCAAGACCTGAATTATTTGGGGTACCTCCAAAGCCTCTTCAGACAGCACACCTGCCTCCTGGAAACCAGACACACCAACAGTGAGGAGCCCTATGCAGATGGAGCACAGCTCCCAGGGGATGTCGTGCGCCTTCTCGCTGTGTTTCAGCACTAGAGCGCCGCGGGACCTGGGATACAGCCTTACAGGAAAGCCTAATTCTTAGTTTCCTGCTTCCTTGCTACAGGAAATCAGATTCCCAAGTAGACATGATTTGCTCAAGCTCTTTTTGGAAAGAGGCTACCAAAGTTCAGGCAATGGTTCAGCTATGTAAAACTCCAGTCCATTAGGACGTAGCACATGTTGAAATGATTAATGTGCAACTGCCGTGTGTCATCTTGGCCATCAGTAACCATCAAAGCCACAGCAAAAGTTGAAATAAATACAGGAAAATCCTTTAACTGTTTTAAGCCAACTATACTTTTCCAGCAGATGAAATTACCATTACTTTTCCCATTAAAAGGCAAGGAGACTGGGTAGAGTAAGACAGATCTCTAAAGCAATCCTTGGAAGGAACCCTCTGACTCATGAAATCACTCACAGGCCTAGGGGCAGGGAGGAGCTTCTGGGAGCACCTCGGTGTAATACTGCTCTACAATAAGCCCCTAAGTGGGCAAAATCTCCTCTATTTTGTAGATGAGGAAGATGAGATTCAAAGAGCAAATCACTTTTTTTCCTCGTCCTAGTTCTCCAACGTGTAAACTGGAAACAGTACTTGCCATCCACAACCGTGAAACCCAACTTTCTAGAAAGAAGCACAGAGAAAACAATCAAAAAAGAAATAGTATCTCCCCTTCCAAAACGAAAGACAAAAAACCTTTCTCGGCCGGGCATGGTGGCTCACGCCCATAATCCCAGCACTTTGCGAGGCCTAGGCGGGCAGATCACTTGAGGTCAGGAGTTCGAAACCAGCCTGGCCAACAAGGTGAAACCCCGTTTCGACTAAAAATACAAAAATTAGCCGGGCATGGTGCCGGGCGCCTGTAGAAGCAGCTACTCGAGGGGCTCAGGCAGGAGAATTGCTTCAACCCGGGAGGGGGTGGGGGCGGGGCGGAGGTTTCAGTGAGATGAGATTGCGTCTTTGCACTCCAGCCTGGGTGACAGAGACTCTGTCTCAAAACAAACACACAAATAAACAAAAAACCCTTTCTCAATCTCTAGGCCAACTAAAACGTCCACGAAAAATGTAACTAATCCATACAATTGGCTAATAGCTACCTTCCCTCCTTAACTCGCCTAAAATCAGTAGAAAAGCAACTCTAAGTCACAGCTTTTAGAGCAAGTCATAAAAGAGCGTAATTCGCCGCTAAAGTTGCCTTCCAAGAAAAGGCAGAGGAGCCTTTATGAGATTTTTTGTTCCCTACCGACACGTGTGGCAGGAGAAAGTGGCCAGTCTGCGGCTGAGCTGCTGCTGGGGAGGGCGGGCCACCTGCGGCCAGGGCGCCTAACGGGTCGGACTGGACGTGTAGGGGGCCGGAACAGCCGGTCACCGCGCCCTCCTTCCCTCGGGAAACGGGTCTCATTCTCACACCCGGCCCTGCCACATGTCCCCACAAGGAGAAGGGAAGGGGCAGGAGGTAAAGAGGCACTTTCTCAGCATCCAAGGGCGCTACTCTTGCTCCTATCCGAGCACTTCAGGGGCTGGTGGGCTTTGGGGTGTTTTGTTTCACGTGCTTTCAGATTCAGAAGGTGCACCCGCTCTGCCTGGTTTTCTGGAGATAGGGCCAAGCATGGCACCCCCTGGGGCCCGGGCAGCGACAGGCTCGGGGACGCGCGCGCTCCAGGGCCAGAAATGGCACGAAGCCCGGGCTCCGGCGACCCCGACCCGCTCCACCTCTGCGCCCCCGACCACAGCCGAGGCGTCCCGGCCCAGGGAAGGTGGTGGGGGCGGAAGGGGCGCTGGCAGTAACCCGAGCGGCCGTAAAGAATTCTCCCCCACTGCGCGGTTCCCATTTCACAGACAAGACAGCGGAGACCCTGGGAAGGCAGGGACTTCCCCACGCTCCCGCGCCTGGGAAGCAAGCCCAGGTCAGTCCCGGCGCCCGGTGTCCCCGGGGGACCTCCGAGAGAAGCCGTGACCGAGGCCGGGCGCCGAGGCCGGGGCACGCGTGGAATTGATGCTGGCAGTGCCTCTTCTGGCCCCCCGGAGCATTTCCTCCCCCTTCTTCCCGGGAGGGACTTAAACGCTCCCGAGGGTGAGTGCGGGAGCCCGGCCGGCCCCGCACTCGACGTCCAGGCCCCCCGCCCGCCGGTCCGCCGCTGCAGTTCAGTCCCGGGGCAACAACAGGTGCGCGGCTCGCCGCACCCCGGCGCCGGCTCCGGGGAAAGTTTCCCTGGCCGCCGCGCGCTGTTTACGGGATCCTCTTGCAGCGCGGGGGCCCGGGGCTTTCAGGCAGGTCGAGCCATTGAAACCCGAGACGCGGGGAGGAGCTGTCGCGGTGCGCGGGGAGGGAGGCGGGCGGCCCTGGGCCGGGCCAGAGCGGCTCCCCTTACCTGCAGCTGCACGGGCGGCCTCAGCCTCCATCCTCGGGCTCGGGAGGCGCCGCGCCCCGCCCCGGAGGCTGTCCCAGTGCCCCTGGTGTCCTCCTCCCTCTCCCATTCCTCCCCAGGGGCTGTCCCCATTCCCCGCTCCCCGGCCCCTTCCCCTCCCCCAGGGTCACCACCCAACAGTCTTCCCAGCTACCGACCCCTGGCTCCCCAGAGAGTTTGCAAAGAGCGTTGGCTCCACCTTCCCACCTGATTCGCCACCCCCAGGAGAATCTACTATTTCTCTTTCATTTGTGGGGAGAAGACACCGTTTACGCCCCAACCCGCCACTCACACGCCCACCCTCGCCAGCGCCCCGGGCCTGAACGCGGCACATCTCAACCCCTCCCACGCCCCTTCACACTTCTATTATTTCTGTTTCTTTGGACAAGAATCATTTGCGTTAATCTTTTTTTGAAAACGTTCAAGTTTCACTCCAGTAAGCTTACTAGAAGGAAGGAGGAGGTGAGGGAGGAGAGAGAGGGAGAAGGAGGAGGAGGAGGAGGAGGAGGCGGAGGAGGCTTTGGCGGCAGCGGCGGCGGCGGCGGCTTTTGAGGAGGCTGCGGCGGAGGCGGTTTTGGCGACTTTGGCGGCGAAAATTTAGACAGTTGAAAAATAGGCCAAAGCAACTGAACCTGCAGGACATCCCGTCATCTTTTCTGCCCATTTCAAAGTCTTTCCCTGTCCTCACCCAACTATTATTACAGGCCGCTTTTGCTGATACCTAACAATGTCATTTAGTAAATGTTCAGCTAGTATTCATTTAAAATAGAAATAATCAACAGCAGGTAATTTTTTCTCCTGTATTTCTTCTTGACCTGTTTCTGGGTGTTATCCAAGGGGAGGTGGAATGCAGTGGTGGTTTTAAAATGCCAGCAGCCTAGGAACCCAAAGGCCTCAGCAGGCTGGCACCTCCCCACCCCTCTGCGGCTCTTAGGGGCCGAAAGATTGAGGGTCGTGATCAACTCAGTATTAACACTGGAGGCCACGTGAGTAAGCAGCAAACTTTCTCATGAGAGCAGGATGTTGGCAAACTGACAAACTGTCTGCCGCCCAGAAGGACTGCTGAGGGCAGTCACCACTCAGGTGCAAGTGTTTATGATTAGACACAACTGAAGGCTGTTAGTAATGAGAACGTGTGATAATCAGACAGCTGACCAGCCTTACCGCCTCCTCCCTGCTCATTCTCCCAATGAATGCGAAGGGCTGTGGAAGCTCGGGGGGTTGCCTTTGCTCACTAGAAGCAGGGAGCTCCCTTCTTCCCTGTTTCCCCTTCCTTTAAAACAGCTTTTTTTTTTTATCATTTCTACGTTTGTCCCTTCGTTCAGTCTTGTAATGACTGTCTCAAGTAGTAACTGTCACAGTGACGATCTCAAGTAGTAACAGTAATAACTGTCATAGTGACGGTCTCAAGTAGTAATTGTGGCAGTCAGCCACAGACACACAGGACTAAAGGTTCATTAATGTCTGCTGTAAAAATGTAAAATATATTTCTTCAAGGTATGAAGAAGTATACATTTTTTGATGTACGTTTTTGTCACATTTTTAAAAGTTCTCTTGTTTTTAAAAAATTACATGTATAGGGCCGGGCGCAGTGGCTCACGCCTGTAATCCCAGCACTGTGGGAGGCACAGGCGGGTGGATCACCAGGTCAGGAGATAGAGACCATCCTGGCTAACACGGTGAAACCCCGTCTCTACTAAAAATACAAAAAATTGGCCGGGCGTGGTGGCGGGCGCCTGTAGTCCCAGCTACTCGGGAGGCTGAGGCAGGAGAATGGCGTGAACCCGGGAGGTGGAGCTTGCAGTGAGCCGAGATCGCGCCACTGCACTCCAGCGTGGGTGACAGAGCAAGACTCTGTCTCAAAAAAAAACAAAAAAAAAACAAAAAAAAAATTACATGTATAGAGCTTGAACAGTTCCTTTAAAATATGTATGTGTGTGTGTGTGTGTGTGTGTGTGTGTATACAGTATATATAAAGAATAATGAACTGAAAAGTTCCCTGCTTCTCATTCAACTCCTATATCCAAAGTCAGTATTAGTCAAATACCTCCTTTTTTCCTTTTAGTTTCTGAGTTTTGTGTCTCACATGAGTAACTTTAAACTACTCCAAAACTAGAAAATAATTCTTCTAAATTTACCTCCAGTACTTTTACTGTCTTGATTTTCAGATTTGAATTTTAATCCAATCAGAATTTACTGACCTATATGGCATAAGGAACGGATCTGATTGTATATCATGGTTCCCACACCATTAAATGGTATATTCTTTCTGCTACTAATTTGAATTATCTCTTTAACCATATATTAAATTCTCATATACATTCTAGCTGTTTTATTGACAGTTTTCCTATTTCTACAACAACACTGCACTATTTTAATTGCCCTAGCTTTTAACATATATTTGGATATCTGGGAAGGCAAGCCAGTTGCATCTAGTCTTTAACATCGGTTTGCATTAACATTTTTAAAGTTTCAAATCTTCCCGTTACAGAACATGGCATCCTTTGTTTTATTCGAGTCTTCTATGTTTTTTTCTTAAAGTCCCACAGTTTTCTTTTCTTTTTTCTTTTTTCTTTTTTTTTTTTTTGAGACAGAGTTTCACTCTTGTTGCCCAGGCTGGAGTGCAATGGTGCGATCTCAGCTCACTGCAACCTCCTCCTCCTGGATTCAAGTGATTCTCCTGCCTCAGCCTCCTAAGTAGCTAGGATTACAGGCATGAACCACTACGCCTGGCTAATTTTTGTATTTTTAGTAGAGACGGGGTTTCACCATGTTGGCCAGGCTTGTCTGGAACTCCTGACCTCAGGTGATCCACCTGCGTTGGCCTCCCAAAGTGCTGGGGTTACTAGCGTGAGCCACCACGCCCAGCTAATTTTTGTATTTTTAGTAGAGAACAGGGTTTCACCATGTTGGCCAGGCTTGTCTGGAACTCCTGACCTCAGGTGATCCACCTGCCTCGGCCTCCCAAAGTGCTGGGGTTACTAGCATGAGCCGCCGCACCCCGCCAGTTCCACAGTTTTCCACAAAAGGATCTCATACATTTCTTGCCAGGTTTATTCCTAGAGATTTCTGATATTTGAAGGGCCTTGTGGACGGGCTCTTTTCTCCAATTACATTAGAATTAGTTATTGCTGATATATAAGAAAACTCTTAGGCCCCGAGAGGTGGCTCCCACCTGTAATCCCAACACTTTGGGAGGCCAAGGCAGGAGGATTGCTTAAGGCCAAGAGTTCAAGACCAGCCTGAGCAACATAGCAAGACTCCATCTCTACAAAAAAGAAACAATTAAAAAATTAGCCAAGCATGGTGGCACACACCTGTGGTCCCAGCTACACAGAAGGCTGAGGTGAGAAGATCGCTTGAGCTCAGGAGTTTGAGGATGCAGTGAGCTCTGACAGTGCCACTGCACTCCAGCCTGTGTGTCGTCAGAGAGAAACAGTATCTCTTTAAAAAGAGAAAGCTGTTAGCTTCAGTATATACCAGTCTCATATCCAACCATTTTTAAGAGGTCCAGTAATTTTTAAAAATCAATGATCATAAATATTATAATCGGATTGTCTATAAATAAGCTGGATCGCTAAGCCTTCCTCAAACCTACTCAGCCACTTAGCACTCACTTCTGACACGAAAGTTACCCTTGGCCCCAATCAAGGAAAAAAGAAACATGCCTCTTACATGTGTATACCGGAAAATAGCGGCCTCTCGAAGGCCTGGTGCATGTTTTAGTATGGCCCCCCCCTTCCATTCCAAGAGGATATTAAGCTCTCTGCTGCACCCTCCATCTGGCCTCATTTGTCTACACAGGAATTTCCTCAGTGTTAAGAACACAAATGTTCCAGTCATTCCTAAGATATTTGAGAAATTTGAAAGAAAAATCCAGTATTTAAACAATAGGGGTAACAAGCTACTGGATTTTAACAAGTAGAAAACTTCCTTTTGCAACAGTTGTTACTTTGCAGTCAAGGAGCTGTAGTCCCTAAAAAAAAAGTGATCAAGGCTTAGCAAAAGTCTAAGGGAAAAATATAAGACAGAAGAAAAATAAAGATAAATCCTTCTCCTACAAAATGTAACAGAAATATCACCTTGTGATATATCACAGAAAACTACCAGGAATTTTATTTTATTTATTTATTTTATTTTATTTTTTGAGATGGAGTCTCACTCTGTCGTCCAGGCTGGAGTGCAGCATGCGATTTCGGCTCACTGCAAGCTCTGCCTCCCAGGTTCACGCCATTCTCCTGCCTCAGCCTCCCGATTAGCTGGGACTACAGGCGCTACTAAAATTAGCCGGGTGTGGTGGTGCACACCTGTAATCCCAGCTACTCAGGAGGCTGAGGCATGAGAATTGCTTGAACCGGGAGGCGGAGGTTGCAGTGAACCGAGATTGCACCACTGCACTCCAGCTTGGGCCACAGAGTGAGACCCTGTCTCAAAAAAAAAAAAAAAAAAAAAGCCTACTACATTTATTCATTTATTTTATGGCCCTTTTCAGAAATCGTGTGCTGGCTGGCCGCTGCTGGGGTACAAAGCTGCAGAGGCAGAGGTATAGAAGAGGGTGAGTTCTGAATCTGCCTTGGTAGAGTGACATTATTGGAGGATCCCTTAGTGCTTTGACAAGAAGCAATTTGGCTGTGGGTTGTGTTTTATAGTAGAGCTAAGTCGCTTATCTGGAAACAGTGATGTTTGACATGGAGAAAGACTTATGTTATCATTATTTTGGAAATCACAAGTGCTTCTTGCTGATTGATTTATTTTCTCCCCACCTCCCAAAGGAATTTGACCAGTCTGATTAAATTTCATTTATGTCAAGTGTACAAAATGTGTTGTAAGAGCTGTTTGTGTCAGAGACAGTAAACAAACCCCTTTAATCATTTTTCTTGCGAGAGCAGGAAGTCACCACTTGCCAATGAGAAATTTAAAACAAATCCCACAAAGTTCTGAGTTTAGTTCAGCACGTGAAATAGTTTAGGTCTTGGGATCTTGTAATCTTGGCAACTCCCATTTGTTGTCCCTGGTGAGAACACTTGTGTACTGTTGCTTACTTTCCGGTTCACTAAGAGGGTCGCACCTTGCCCTCTTAATCCTAGAGTCAAATCTGATTACAAACATTTTCCTCTCGGGAATCCCGCTCATAAGGAAGATCACTGTGCTCTCTGTTAAATAAAACAGCTCCATTTAGTTGCCTTATTCGTTCTCAGGCTTACTGTATTTCATCAGCCTGAAGACTGTTTGACATCAATTATTAGAGACCATTTGTTTTTACAATGGAAAAAGAAATAAAAGTGCAGATGTTGAACCTCAAAATCCATGCTTCTCGGAGCTATTTTCATTCCAGAAAGTAGAAATGTGCTGGGGGTTTCTTGTGTGGGGAGAGGGGAGGTGAATGAATACAAAAATAGACATATCACTGTGACTAAGTAAAATATTTTATGTCTGTTGTTTTTTCTATTAATTTCAAAATTAGAGAAAACTTTAGAACAGAAAAAAATAAGTGAATTATGGGAAAGTGAAAACTCCAGGACACATTCCAGTTTAGTTAAAATAAGAATAGCTCCTGTCAAATAAAAAAAAAAAAGATGAAAATTTCAGCTTTGTTATCAGAAAAGTAGTATGGTTAAAGATGGGCAGTCTTTGCACTTAAGGAGTCTCCTTAAACACAAGTTCCCATTCCCAGACCTCATAGGTGAATGTTGATAGCAGAGTTGGACCCTAGCAGCAACCAACTTTACAAATGTGGGCATTTCTGGACGGGCGCGGTGGCTCACGCCTGTAATCACAGCACTTTGGGAGGCCGAGGCAGGTGGATCACGAGGTCAGGAGTTCAAGACCAGCCTGGCCAAGATGGTCAAACTGTCTCTACTAAAAATACAAAAAAATAGCCAGGGCTGGTGGCAGGTGCCTGTAATCCCAGCTACTCCGGAGGCTAAGGGAGAGAACTGCTTGAACCTGGGAGGCGGAGGTTGCAGTGAGCCAAGATCGCGCCACTGCACTCCAGCCTGGGCAACAGAGCGAGACTACATCTAAAAAAAAAAAAAGAAGAAGAAGTGGGCATTTCTTAATGGTCCAATCTCTTCCTTTAACTGTGCAGGGGAAGCCAAGCCCCCACTGAGAGGTGACAGCATGCTGGTAGGCCTCGCAGCCGTCACTCACTCTCGGCGCCTCCTCTGCCTGGGCTCCCACTTTAGCGGCACTTGAGGAGCCCTTCAGCCCGCCGCTGCACTGTGGGAGCCCCTTCCTGGGCTGGCCAAGGCCGGAGCCGGCTCCCTCAGCTTGCGGGGAGGTGTGGAGAGAGAGACACGGGCGGGAACCGGGGCTGCACGCCGCGCTTGCGGGCCAGCGCGAGTTCCGGGTGGGCGTGGGCTCGGCGGGCCCCGCACTCCAAGCAGCCAGCCGGCCCCGCCGGCCGCGGGCAGTGAGGGGCTTAGCACCTGGGCCGGCAGCTGTTGTGCTAGGGCCTTAGCTGCCTCCCCGCGAGGCACGGCTCGGGACCTGCAGGCCGCCATGCCTGAGCCTCCTCCCCCTCACCATGGGCTCCTGCGCGGCCTGAGTCTCCCCCACGAGTGCCGCCCCCTGCTCCACAGCACCCAGTCCCATCGACCACCCAACGGCTGAGGAGTGCAGGCGCACGGCACAGGACTGGCAGGCATCTCCACCTGCAGCCGTGCGGCGGGATCCACTGGGTGAAGCCAGCTGGGCTTCTGAGTCAGGTAGGGACTTGGAGAACCTTTATGTTTAACTAAGGGATTGTAAATACACCAATGGGCACTCTGTATCTAGCTCAAGGTTTGTAAACACACCAATCAGCACCCTGTGTCTAGCTCAGGGTTTGTGAATGCACCAATCGACGCTTTGTATCTAGCTACTCTGGTGGGGACTTGGAGAACCTTTGTGTCCACACTCTGTATCTAGCTAATCTAGTGGGGATGTGGAGAACTTTTGTGTCCAGCTCCAGGATTGTAAACGCACCGATCAGCACCCTGTCAAAACGGACCAATCAGCTCTCTGTAAAACAGACCAATCGGCTCTCTGTAAAATGGACCAATCAGCAGGATGTGGGTGGGGCCAGATAAGAGAATAAAAGCAGGCTGCGCCAGGTAGCAGTAGCAAGCTGCTGCAGTCCCATCCTGTGCTGTGGAAGGTTTGTTCTTTTGCTTGTTTGTAATAAACGTTGCTGCTGTTTATTGTTTGGGCCCACACTGCCTTTATGAGCTGTAACACTCACCGTAAAGGTCTGCAGCTTCATTCTTGAAGCTAGCCAGACCACGGACCCACCAGGAGAAATGAATAACTCCAGACGAGCCACCTTAAGAGCTGTAGTACTCATGGTGAAGGTCTGTAGCTTCACTCCTGAAGTCAGCGAGACCACGAATCTGCCAGAAGGAAGAAACTCTGAACACATCCGAGCATCAGAAGGAACAAACTCGGGACACGCTGCCTTTAAAAACTGTAACACTCACCGCCGGGGTCCGCGACTTCGTTCTTGAAGTCAGTGAGACCAAGAATCCGCCGATTCCGGACACACCATGATGGAACTAGGTAAGTGATAGGAGCCAGGAGAGCTGCTCACCAGAGGAGGTAGAGACCAAGTCTACAAGTGCCTCCAGGGTATATGAGAAACTGGGTAACTTCTGTGGAATGAGGCAAAGTACAAAATCCTCTGCATCCCACTCATGGCAAGGTGGGCCTAGCATCTCAGGGCAGGGAGTGGGACACCAGTGGGAGCAAATGGCGCTTCCCACCTGTTGGCTGTAAAGAGGCCTGCAGCCCACACCAGGAGCCAATTAAAGGGAATTGTTCCTGGTTCAGAATCCCAGAAAGCCATCAAGTGGGGTCTAATCCGCGGGGGTAGTCCCAATTAAAAGGGAGTGCTTTATATCAGGAGGACAATTCGGCAGATGGAGCCACGTGGTCCTGCTGTCACACTGAGCTCTCTAGAGCAGGGTACTTGAGAGGCTCTGCCTGCTTCCCTGAAGGGAGCTTCTCCTCCCCAGACCTGGATGGGGACAAAGAATCATGGGTCTTCTTCCTCTTATTATACAGCTTTAGGAAAAAAGTATTTTCAGTTTAAAAAAAAGTTTAAGAATACTTTTAGAGACAGGGTCTCACTCTGTCACCCAGGGTGGAGTGCAGAGGTGCAGTTATGACTGACGGCTCAAGTGATCCTCCCGCTTCAGCCTCCCTGAGAAGCCAGGACTATGGGCATATACCACGTTTTGAAAAAAATAATTGATGCAGTCTTGCCATGTTGCCCAGGTTGATCTTGAACTCCTGGCCTCAGGCTATCCTCCTACCTTGGCCTCTCAAAATGCTGAAGTTAAAGGCGTGAGCCAGTGCACCTGGCCAAAACTTTGTTTTGTTTTTGAATAGAATTTTCTGAAAGATCAAGATACTGTAAAACAGCTTCTTCAGTAGAGGAAATAGCCTCAGATGTTAGCCTTTTTCAGTTATTCTGACACAATTAAAAAGAGGAGGACTGTTTGCAGAGCCAGGTGGCATGCCACGGCTGTGGCTCACTGTCAGTGGCATGTTTAAGGAGTCCAGCACAGTGTCAAGCAAGCACTTTTTGCGGGTAGAACGCAGGGTGGTGAGTACAGAGCTAGCAAGCCTGCACAGACGCTAGCTAGGTGGCAAGCCTCTGTTCCTCAGGGCTGATGAAGCTGGGGACAGTGCCTGGGGCACAGAAAGAATCCATACAGGATCCGGTGCTGTGATCCTCGTTTCTCAAGACAGGAAACCTGAGCACAGAGGTTAACTTGCCTGAGGACCCCCAGCTCCTGGGCAGCGGTGCTTGCAATCAATATTTTAAAGGCAGGCGCCATAAGATTCATCTATGGTTTTCTCTTTCTTTTTTTTCTGCTCACATCTCACATATTTTATGGAATTAGTTTTCAGAGCAATCAAATTTTACCAAATCATAATGGCCAAACACAATGAGGGGCTCTGGCAGGGAGCGGGGATTACTAAAGAGGAAAAAATAAGATCTAAGTAAACGACTTGTGGAGTAGCCCACAGTTCCTAGGACGGTACATCTTTGAGCACCATGTGGTGTTCCGTCCCAGACACCCCTCTGTCCCTGGCAAACCGGGACAGCTGGTAGCCAAACCCTTAGCTCACCTTTGAACCATCCTGAACAACAAAGTGACCCGGACTCAAATGTCCAGAAAGTCCCTGCTGGCGCTCCAACCCGCTGTCCTGAGCTAGATCGTTCTGCTTTCAAGGGGCATTGCCTTATCACCCTCCCCTAGATCCTTGGCCTTTCGGGGCCCAGAACACTACGGAAGCCGGGCGACCAGGAGGGTTTGGGCTCCCGCTCCACAGCGGTCCCCGGCGAGCGCGCGGCCAGGCAGAGAAGGTTCCCGGAGCTCAGAGCGCACAGAGCCCGGCCGCTGGGCCGCTGCCTGACCCAGGGAAGCGCAGCGTGAGCTCCCACTTCGTCTTCATGGATTCCCAGCCCAGCTGCGTGGTGGTGACTGGTAAGACTATGTAACTTTTTTCTCTCCTATTGGTTGCTGCTTTTAGCCTGCCCCTGGAATGCGCACTGGCCTGATCCTGGGTCTTAAATAGTTCCCTGAGCAAAAAAAAAAAAAAAAAGTGTCAACTGGTGGTGCTAATAATTCCAGATGGAAACGAACTTGCTGCTGTGCCCTATTAATAAACAGGAACACAGGAATTTTTGCTTCTGTGGCTCATTCGCTTCGAATAACACTCGAGTGGCGGGCATGAAGGTGCCACTGGTGGCTTAGGCTCAGACCTTGCCTTTCAACCCAGCAGGGAGGAAGCTGAGGCTGGTACCTGCTTTCCCTGGGTGGGGCCTGAGGCACATGAGGTATCCCTTGGGGGTGCAGGCTCATAGCAAGGAAGAGGGATCTATATGCCCAGAAACCACAGGGCCCTCACAAGGCTTGCAAACCCATCTACAACAGCCACCCGCAAAGGAACACACAGTCCCCACTCCCAGAGTAAGAACTTCCATTTTTCAGGGAGCTCTGAAGCACCCCCCGAGAGCCACTAGCTGGAGACCCTGAGCCCCAGAAGGTCAACTTGGAAGGAATGGTGGCTGCTCACTCCTGCAAACACCAGCACATCCAGAGTGTCACCCCCACCCACGCTTGCCTCACCAAGTCAGCATCCCAGCTGGTCCCTGGGGGCCTGATCTTCACAAAGCTCTTTATTCTTATTAATTTTTTTTTTTTTTTTGAGACAGAGTCTTGTTTTGTCGCTAGGCTAGAGTGCAGTGGCGTAAGCTCAGCTCACTGCAGCCTCTGCCTCCCGGGTTCAAGCGATTCTCCTGCCTCAGCCTCCCGAGTAGCTGGGATTACAGGCGCTCACCACCATGCTCAGCTAATTTTTATATTTTTAGTAGAGATGGGGTTTCACCATGTTGGCCAGGATGGTTTCGATCTCTTGACTTTGTGATCTGCCCGCCTCAGCCTCCCAAAGTGCTGGGACTACAGGCATGAACTGCTGTGCCCGGCCCTATTTTTATTTTTATATTTTTAATTTTTCTGAGACAGTCTCTCTCTGTTGTCCAGGCTGGAGTGCAGTGACTCAGAGGCTGCTCACCGCAGCCTCGAACTCCTGAGCTCAAGTAATCCTCCCACCTCAGCCTCTGGAGTAGCTAGGGCAACAGGCACTCACCACCACACCCCACAGTTTTTTAGTTTTTAGTAGAAACGGTTTTCTGTATTCCCCAGACTGGTCTCTAACTCCCGGGCTGAAGTGATCCTCCTGCCTTGGCCTCCCAAAATGCAGGGATTACAGGCATGAGCTATCGTATCCAGCCTTCATTTTCAGTTAGACACATTTGGCTAGTTTTAAGTTTTCTGAATTGTGTTGGATGAAGAGGCAGAGTTTCCTGGATGAATAGGAAATTGAAAGTTGTGTCACTTAATCTTTTCAGACTATAATTCTAACTCCTATCGACCTTCTGAGAAAAAGTTCTTTGGGAAACCTTTTATCTCCCTTGCTCTTATTTGTGTTATTTTGGTTCTGGAGATTGAATGGTTCAAATTACTCTTGAATTCCTAAGGAAACTGTACTCTAATGCATGCAATGCTTGTTGTGAATGAAATATGAACACTGAAGCACCATCTTAGAATCACACTGACCGGTGCCTTTGTCTTGTCAGCCTATGGTTTGCTGGCAAACTGGAAATTGTTTGATGAAATACCTGATAATCAGCCATGATTTGGGAATGCCCGCTGGATTCCAGAGCGTGGCCTTCCTGTGTTAGAAATGCTTAGAGCTGCCAGGGGCAGTCTCTTCATTTAATTGGATTTGCTTCGTGTGTAAATCTCCTCAAGACAATTGGCATGTAGACAGATGGTGGGAGAACCAGGGCTCCGACAAATTGCTTCCAGATCAAAGTGTTCAGATTGGCACCAACAATAACCACAAGAGTGAGAAAACATGCATCCCTCCCATGGGCCTCTCAGAATTCTAAGATTTCTCCAGCTCCTTTTGCAAGTTCCACTGGGGGCCGACCAAGTTTAAAGTGAGGTTTGAACTTGCAACACAAGAGCTTCAAACCTTCGCTTGTAGAGTTGATTTTTCTAATTTAAAACAGATAGATGTCATATTTGCTGATACAAATATGATTCTAAAGCAGAATGTGGTTTTTGTGTGTGTTGCTGCATTTTTATTATCCCAGGAGGTACCTGGCTTCTCAGTGCTTTTCTTTTTCTTAATCTCACCATTTTCTATAACTACCCCCTCCCCCCCCCTTTTTTTTTTCTTGCTGTTTCCAGGGGCAGCTAAAGTCTTATTTATTCTGAACGATTTGGTCAAATCAGAGGACACCATGGGCTTTTTGCGATGTTCTGTCCAAAACTTTTTCATTCCCTGAGAAAGTTTTTACTCCCTCATGAGCCAACCCTGTTTGTGGGTCCAGACCCAGATGTTCAGGCATTGCAAAGGCATAATTCAAGTTTCTCTCCGGAACTGGTTCCTAGTCTAAAGGTCTGAGGTCCAGGCAGCTGGGTTTTCAGAGACTGACATTTAGTCACAGCCCTTTCCTCATCAAAGAATTTGAATGACTTGAGAAATATGTCACAGGAATCAGGTGGAACTGAAAACCTCAGCTGTACTCCGGGATAAAGCTGAGTTAGAGAATTCCACTTGTATCTGCCGCCCACTTAATGGAGCACCTGACTCCATCGCAGGCATATCTGGCACTGGCTAGTCTCCCACACAGGAGGCCACACACTTTAAAACTTTTTATTTTGAAATAAATATTAGGAATTTGCCAAGAAGTGTACAGAGAGGTTCCCTGTACCCTTTACCCAGCCTCTCCTGATATTGACATATTTTCAATATAAAAGCCAGAATATTGACATTGATATAATTCAGAATTTGTGCATGCAGTATGTGTGCGTGCATGTGTGTAATTTCAGCTAGTGTAGCTTCCTATCACCACCACCACAATCAAGATACTTAGCAGTACCATCACCACAAAGCTCACTCGTGCTAGCTCTTTACAGCCACACCCACCCCCTTCCTCCCATCTCAAACACCTGGCAACCATTAGTCTGTTCTCCATCTGTATAATCATTTTATTTTACAAATATTTTATGTAGGCTGGGTACAATGACTCACACCCGTAATCCCAGCACTTTGGGAGGTTGAGATGGGTGGATCACCTGAGACCGGGAGTTCGAGGGCAGCCTGGGCAACCTGGCAAAAATACAAAAAATTAATCGGACATGGTGGCATGCACCTGTGGTCCCAGCTACTCGGGAGGCTGAGGTGGAAGGATCACTTGAGCCCAGGAGGTGGAAGCTGCAGTAAGCTATGATCATGGTACTACACTCCAGCCTGCATGACAGAGTGAGATCCTGTCTGAAAATAAAGAAAAATAGGGCCAGGTGCGATGGCTTATGCCTATAATCCCAGCACTTTGAGAGGCCCAGAGGGGTGGATCACTTAGGGCAGGAGTTCGAGACCAGCCTGGCCAACATAGTGAAACCCCATCTCTACTAAAAATACAAAAATTAGCTGGGCATGGTGATGGGCACCTGTAATCCCAGCTACTTAGGAGGCTGAGGCAGGAGAATTGCTTGAACCCAGGAGGCGGAGGCTGCAGTGAGCTGAGATGGCACCACTGCACTCCAGCCTAGGTGACAGGGTGAGACTCTGACTCAAAAAGCAAACAAGCAAAAATAAAGTAAAAAACACAAATATTATATGAATGAAATCATGCAGTACATGTCCTTTTGAGATTGGTTCTTTTTCACTTGGTGTAATTTAAGGTTCATCCAGGTTGTGTGTATCAATAGTCCCTTCATTATAAAAAGTTTTTAAACTACTTCATTGAGATATAATCCACATGCTATACCATTTACTCATTTAAAGCGAGTAACATTCAGTGGCTCAGTATAGTCACAGAGTTACATATTCATCACTACAGTCAATTTTAGAGCATTTTCAGCACCCCAAAAAGAAACCCCACACCCCTTAGCTTTCACCACTCACTTCCCCCCACAACACACATACCCAGCTTCTGGCAACCACTAATATACTTTGTCCCTATAGATGTGCCTCTTCTGACATTTCATATAAATGGAATCATTTTACATGTGGTCCTTTGCCTCTGGCTTCTTTCATTTAGCATGTTTTCAAGGTTGAGCCACGTGGTAGTGTGTCCAGAATTGGTGGGTTGTTGGTCTCACTGACTTCAAGAATGAAGCCGTGGACCCTCGTGGTGAGTGTTACAGTTCTTAAAGGCGGTGTGTCCAGAGTTTATTCCTTCTGGTGTTTGGATGTGTTCAGAGTTTCTTCCTTCTGGTGGGTTCATGGTCTCGCTGGCTCAGGAGTGAAGCTGCAGACCTTCGCGGTGAGTGTTACAGCTCTTAAGGCAGCGCGTCTGGAGTTGTTCATTTCTCCCAGTGGGTTCGTGGTCTCGCTGGTTTCAGGAGTGAAGCTGCAGACCTTTGCAGTGAGTGTTACAGCTCATAAAGGCAGTGTGGACCCAAAGAGTGAGCAGCAGCAAGATTGATTGCAAAGAGCGAAAGAACAAAGCTTCCACAGTGTGGAAGGGGACCCGAGTGGGTTGCCACTGTTGGCTCAGGCAGCCTGTTTTTTTTCCTCTTATCTGGCCTCACCCACATCCTGCTGATTGGTCCATTTTACAAAGAACTGATTGGTCCATTTTGACAGGGTGCTGATTGGTGTGTTTATAATCCCTGAGTTAGACACAAAAGTTCCCCACTAGATTAGTTAGATACAGAGTGTGGACACAAAGGTTCTCCAAGTCCCCACCAGAGTAGCTAGATACAGTGTCGATTGGTGCATTCACAAATCCTGAGCTAGACACAGGGTGCTGATTGGTGTGTTTACAAACTTAAGCTAGATACAGAGTGGCTGACTGGTGTATTTACAATCCCTTAGCTAGACATAAAGGTTCTCCAAGTTCCCACCAGATTCAGGAGCCCAGCTGGCTTCACCCCGTGGATCCCGCACTGGGGCCGCAGGTGGAGCTGCCTGCCAGTCCTGCGCCGTGCGCCCGCACTCCTCAGCCCTTGGGGTGGTCGATGGGACTGGGCGCCCTGGAGCAGGGGGCCAGCTCATTGGGGAAGCTCGTTGGCACAGGAGCCCACGGAGGAGGGGGAGCTCCAGCATGGCAGGCTGCAGGTCCTGAGCCCTGCCCGGCAGGAAGGCAGATAAGGCCCAGGGAGAAATTGAGCACAGCAGCTACTGGCCCAGATGCTAAGCCCCTCACTGCCTGGGGCCGGCGGGGCTGGCCGGCCGCTCCCAGTGCGGGGCCCGCGGAGCCCACGCCCACCCGGAATTCGCGCTGGCCCGCAAGCACTGCACGCAGCCCCGGTTCCTGCCCGCGCCTCTCCCTCCATGCCTCCCTGCAAGCTGAGAGAGCTGGCTCTGGCCTTGGCCTGCCCAGAAAGGGGCTCCCACAGTGCAGTGGTGGGCTGAAGGGCTCCTCAAGTGTCACCAAAGTGGGAGCCCAGGCAGAGGAGAGGCTGAGAGTGCGCAAGGACTGCCCAGCATGCTGTCACCTCTCAGTAGCATGTATCAGTACTTCATTCCTTTTTATTGACAAATAATATTTCATTGTGTGGATTATACCACATTTTGTTTGCCATTCATCAGTTGATGGCCGTTTTGATGTTTCTACTTCTTTTTTCCACTGCTGAGTGTATTCCGTGAGATGGGTGAACCGTGATTTGTTTGACTGTTAACCCACTGAAGAACATTTGGGTAGTTTCCAGCTTTGGTCTATTACAAATAAAGCTTCTATGAACGTTTTTGTATACAATTCTGTATGAAAATAGGTTTTCATTTCTCTGAGATAAATGTCCAGGAGTGCAAATGCTAGTAAATCCACTTTCAATTAAAAAAAAGATTGTCAAACTATTTCCCAGAGCAACAGTACCATTTTATATTCCCACCAGCGATGTGTGAGTGACCTAGTTTCTCCTCATCCTTGCCAACATTTGGTGTTATCAGTCTTTCTATTTTAGCCACTCTGATAAGTGTGTTGTGACATCTCATCCAGATTTTAATTTGTATTTCTATGATAGCTAATGGTGTTGAACATCTTTTCATGTGCTTACTTGCCACCTGTATATCCTCATCACTGACATGTCTCTTCATGTGGTTTGCCCATCTGATTGGAGTGTTTGAGTTTCAAGAGTTCTTTATGTATTTTATATACAAAGCCTTGGTGAAATACATGATTTGCAACTATTTTCTCCATCTGTAGCTTATCTCTTCCTCCTCTTAACAGGGTCTTTCACAGAGCAAAAGTTTTTAATTTTGACGGAATCTAGTTTGTTAATTATTCCTGTTATGCAGCCTGCTTTTGGTTTCAAATCTAAGAACTATTTGCCTAGCCTTATAGCCTAAGATTTTCTCCTTCCCCCCAAAAAACTTAGTTTTTTGTTTGTTTGTTTTTCTGAAACAGTTTTGCTCTTTCGCCCAGGCTGGAGTGAAGTGGCGCAATCTCAGCTCACTGCAACCTCTGCCTCCCGGGTTCAAGCGATTCTCCTGCCTCAGGCTTCCTAGTAGCTGGGATTATAGGTGCCCACCATGTCTGGCTAATTTTTTGTATATTTAGTAGAGACGGGGTTTCGCCATGTTGGCCAGGCTGGTCTTGAACTCCTGACCTCAGGTGATCCACCCACCTTGGCCTCCCAAATTGCTGGGATTACAGGCATGAGCCACCATGCCAGGCTACTTCTGCTTTTTATATTTAAGTCCATTATTCATTTGGGTTAAGTTTTGTGTAACGGGTGAGGCTTAGGTTGAAGGGTTTGGGTTTTTCGCCTGTTAGTGTCTAATTGTTCTAACACCATTGGTTGACGAACCTATCCCTTTTCCATTGAAATTGCTTTTGCACCTATGTCGACAAACAATTGGGCATATTCATGTGGGTCTATTCCAGGGTTCTTTACAAAGCATGCTTTTTATTCAGACATCTGTGCACACATGTTCTTAAGCCCTCCCAGCTTGGCAGTGGGTCAGCTCCATGTTCTTTCTTTGCTCCCCAATAATGCCTCACATGTGAGAACTCTGAGAATGCTCCCAGGTTGGCACAGTTGCAGCCTCCATGGGGAAGGGGACGTGCAAAGATCCCTAGGGCCCAAGATGGTCTGAGGAGCAGGAACAGAGTCTTATGGGGTGGGACCTGGTGCTCGAGTGCAGCCAAGGTCTGGCTTGAGCAAACCTGGGCATGTTTGGTTTCAGGTTTTGGGCCCTTCCGGCAGCACTTGGTGAATTCCAGCTGGGAAGCAGTGAAGGTAAAAACCCTATAGCTCAAGACCCAGGAGCTCAGCGCCCAATGAGTTTCTTCTGTGGCTGCTGAGAAACCTCCGGCGTTCAGGCCCCTCAGTAACCAGATCCGCAGGGGCAGGAGGAAAAACAAGTGCATGGGCCCCTGGGAGAACAGCTTGTCTTTGGCACTTGGGTTGTGACTTGTCTGCCTCATGCCCCTCCTGCCTCTGAAGTAAAGAAAGGGGCCTAAAGGGACCCTCCTGGGAGGGATGGGGAGTGTCCTCAGAGCAGGTTCGCTGGCCCAGAGCGAGGTTTCTATTGTCTGTGTCCCTTCTGTCTATGGGGCCTGGGGGAAAGTCATTTCCCCCAGCCTCAGTTTTCTCATTCATGAAATGAGGGAATAATAGAGCAGATGTTGCAGGGTTGTTCTGAGGACCCAAAGAGGTAAGTATGTAATGTAAAGCCACTTTGTACAAGCAGCTGTTTTAGCACCTGGGCACAGAGAAAGCACTTAATAAATGTCTGTTGTCATAAACAACATGTTTATTTGTAAGAAAGCCAACTAGGAGAAAGCACAACCTCAGACAGGCCTTGAGGAGGGAACTGCCTCTTCTCCTTGGGGCACTTGTCTGCTCTCTGTCCCCATAGAGCTGTCACTCAGGTGACACACCGCCAACTGCTTATTCACACTTGGCCATCAATTTCATGCCTCCGTTGGATCAAGGTGGGGTCTTTATTCTGAGTTTCTCGGTCAAGCTGAAAATGCAGCAAAACCCCTTGCACCATGCATTTGCAGCAGCTGCAGCATCGGTTTTCTAGGCTGTCAGTACAGATGCAGTCAAGGAAAACTCTCAACTCTTGAGTTAGAACTTAGGTTTCTTTCAACCAGGAAAAAGCTGAGGGCATCCCAGAGCCACTGCCAAGCCTCACTGCTGCACACAACATACCAGAAAGGCCAGCTTGGGGCTTTCATGGGCTCCTGTGTGTCTGCAGGCAGTTCCTCAAAACACAGAACCTTTTTTGCCAAATCTTCGATGATCCTGAACCCTTCTATTTCTTTTTACAGTCATGAGAATGGAAAAGAGCCAGGCCTCCTGGGTTTAGCTCCGACAGTGGCAAGCTGCGAGACCCAAGACAAGTCACCCAGCTTTTCTGTGTCTCAGTTTTCTCATCTGTGAAATGGGAAGTTGTGATGATTAAGGGAGTTAACACATGTAAACCCCTTAGAACCAGGTGGGGCATATTGCCAGTGCTCACAGATATAATTCTTCTATTACTAAAAGGCTATTCCATGAGTCAAGGTTCTTAGCTGCAGGCAAATAGGATCTGACTGATGATTCACAGATAAGGTAGATATCACTAGGTAAGATAGAGCCTCTGCATGGCTGGGCAAGCAGAAGGTAAAGGGCAGCTCTGAGGACCAAACATACCCACGCATGCACACATGCATACACACATGCATAAATATGTATACAACATGCACACACACCACACAGGCATACACACATGTATGCATATATACATATACAATATGCACACAACACATACATGCAGGCATATACACATACAACAAGCATACACAACACACATAATACATGCATGCACACCCATACATATACATATGCACACACACACACACACACACCCCTATATACACATGCATGTATACACCTAGACATACACACACCCATATACACATACCAAGAGCTTCAGGCTGAGGTGAGTGAGTGGTTAGCACACATACACAGGTGAGGGTGAGTTTCATGATCAGCATTGTGAGCAGCAAGGGGGGTGGAGACGAAACCAAGCCTCTTTAAGTCAGACCCTTGAGGGACCTTCTGGTCTGATCCTTTAAGTCAGTCCCTTAAGGGACCTTGTGGTCTCAAGCACTCTGACTCCTGCAGAAGCTTATGCAATTTCTCTTGAATGAAAACCTCTGATTTTTCACAAATTAAGGTAAACTAAATGTCAGTTTCCAATTAAAGATCACCAAATATACAGAGAAGCAAACTACCATGAGTAGGAATCAGCAGAAGCAGATTTAGAAGCTCAAGGACTTCAGCTACAAGAATGATCAGAAAATAGCATAAGTACATATGAAATACTTAAAGACAGAATCACAAAAATAAGCAAAAAGACTGAAAAGATCAGGTAAAATGAAAAGGAGAGTAATAAAACTTACAGAAATTTAAAACAGTTGTTGAGGTGAAAAATTTAACATGATTTAAAAGGCAGGTTAGAATTACGGTAAATGAAAGGCACCAGTCACAAAAGACTACATATGGTAAGATTCCACTTATATGATTGTCCAGATTAAGCAAATCTATTGAGACAAAAAGAGGATTAATGGTTTCCTAGGGTAGGTGAAGAGGAGGAAGGTGGTGGGGGAAATGGGGAGTGACAATGAATATGGGGTTTTTTGGGCGTGATAGATTCTAAAATTGATTGTAGTAATGGTTACATAACTCTGTGCATCTACTAAAAACCACTGAATTGTAGACTTTATTTAGAGACAGAGTCTAGCTCTGTCGCCCAGGCTGGAGTGCAGTGGTGCCATCTTGGCTCACTGCAACCTCTGCCTCCCAGGTTCAAGAGATTTTCCTGCCTCAGTCTCCCAAGTAGCTGGGATTACAGGCATGCCACCATGTCCAGCTAATTTTTATATTTTTAGTAGAGATGGGGTTTCACCATGTTGGCCAGGCTGGTCTCGAACTCCTGACCTCAGGTGATCTGCCCACCTTGGCCTCCCAAAGTGCTGGGATTACAGGTGTGAGCCACTGCACCCGGCCCGAATTGTAGGCTTTAAATGGGATAATTGTATGGGAGGTGAATTATATCTCAATAAAGACAGATTAGATATACATATAGATATACATGCATATGTATATATAGAAGTTTAGAGACAAATGAAGAGAAAATTAGTGAACTAGAAGATAGATCTGAAGATATTACTTAAAAGAGCAGCATAAGGAGATACAGAAAGAAGACAAAATAAATGTGGACGATAAAATGTGATGTTCTAAATACATTTAGTAGGAGTTCCAGAAGGAGAGAACAATGAGAATGGAACAGAAGCAATATTCAAAGAGATAGTGACTGAGAATATTCCAGAAGTGATGAAAGGCATGAATCCACAGAGATGAGCACAAAATAGACCAAGCAAGGACAAACAAGATCCACACCTATACACATTATAGTTAAGCTACAGAATACCAAAGACAAGGTGGTCTTTAGCCAGAGAGAAAAAGACATTACTTGGAAAAATTGACAATCTAATTAGAGTAAATGTCTCAAAGGCAACAGTAAAAGCCAGAATATATAGAGTAATATGTTCAAAGTGCCAAAAAAAATTATCACTATAATTGTGTACCCAGCAAAATTGTTTCAAAAACATGAAAAATGAAGCAAAGACATTTTTATAAAAACAAACACCAAGAGTTTACTATCAAAAGACACAGTGCTAAGGGAACAACTAAAGGATGTCCTTCAAAAGGAAGGAAAATGATCTGAGAAAGACAGTGTGAAATGCAAGGAAGGGGTAGTGAGCTCGCAGGCAAAATCTAAACTAGCATTATTTGTATAAGGTCGTAGTAATAATAGCTCCATTTTTTTTTTCTTTTTTGATACAGGGTCTCACTCCAATTGCCCAGGCTGGAATGCAGTATAGCTGGGACTACAGGCACGTGCCACCATGCCTGGCTAATTTTTGTATTTTTTATTAGAGGCAAGGTTTTGCCATGTTGCCCAGGCTGATCTTGAACTCCTGGACTCAAGCAATCCACCCACCTCAGTCTCCCAAAGTGCTGGGATTACAGGTGTGAGCCACCACGCCGGGCCAGTAGCTTCTTGTTAGGCTTTAAATAGAGAACTGAACTAAAATGTAAGACAACGAAAGCTTTTATAAGCCAAGAAGGATAATCAAAGTTTAGGTTTTTTGTTTTTGTTTTTTTGAGACAGAGTCTTGCTCTGTCACCCAGGCTGGAGTGCAGTGGCATGATCTTGGCTCACTGCAACCTCCACATCCCAGGTTCAAGCTATTCTCCTGCCTCAGTCTCCTAAGTAGCTGGGACTACAGGTGCGTGCCACCATGCCCCGCTAATTTTTGCATTTTTAGTACAGACGGGGTTTCACCATGTTGGCCAGGATGGTCTCGATCTCCCGTCCTCATGATCCACCCGCCTCGGCCTCCCGAAGTGCTGGGATTACAGGCGAGAGTCACCGTGCCAGACCAAAATTTAAGATTTTTAAGGTCCTTGTATTCAACAGGACAGGCATCCAGATATCAGCTTTAGACTTTGTTAAATTATATATGTATGGCAAAATTTCAAGAGTAACTATTTTTTTTTTGTTTTGTTTTTTCAATTTTGTGTTCTCTTTTTTTTCATGTAATTGTTTTACTATACTTTAAGTTCTGGGGTACATGTGCAGAACGTGCAGGTTTGTTACATAGGTATACACGTGCCATGGTGGTTTGCTGCACCCATCAACCCATCATCTATATTAGGTATTTCTCCTAATGCTATCCCTCCCCCGCCCCCCACCCCCTGATAGGCCCCGGTGTGTGATGCCCACCCCCACCCCTGTGTCCATGTGTTCTCATTGTTTAACTCCCAGTATGAGTGAGAACATGCAGTGTTTGATTTTCTGTATCTGTGTATTTCTAGTTCTAGATCCTTGAGGAATCGCTACACTGTCTTCCACAATTGTTGAACTAGTTTACACTCCCACCAACAGTGTAAAAGTATTCCTATTTCTCCAAATCCTCTCCAGCATGTTATTTCCTGACTTTTTAATGATCACTATTCTAACTGGCATGAGATATCTCATTGTGGTTTTGATTTGCATTTCTGTAATGACCAGTGATGATGAGCTTTTTTATGTGTTTCTTGGCCACATAAATGTCTTCTTTTGAGAAGTGTCTGTTCATATCCTTTGCCCACTTTTTGATGGGGTTGTTTTTTTCTTGTAAATTTAAGTTCCTTATAGATTCTGGATATTAGCCCTTTGTCAGGTGGGTAGATTGCAAAAATGTTCTCCCATTCTGTAGGTTGCTTGTTCACTCTGATGATAGTTTCTTTTGCTATGCTGAATCTCTTTAGTTTAATTAGATCCCATTTGTCAATTTTGGCTTTTGTTGCCATTGCTTTTGGTGTTTTAATCATGAAGTCTTTGCTCATGCCTATGTCCTGAGTGGTATTGTCTAGGTTTTCTTCTAGGGTTCTTATAGTTGTAGGTCTTACGTTTCTTACGTTTAAGTCTTTAATCCCTCTTGAATTAATTTTTGTATAAGGTGTAAGGAAGGGTTCCAGTTTCAGCTTTCTGCAAATGGCTAGCCAGTTTTCCCAACACCATTTATTAAATAGGGAATCCTTTCCCCATTGCTTGTTTTTGTCAGGTTTGTCAAAGATCAGATGGTTGTAGATGTGTGCTGTTATTTCTGAGGCCTCCGTTCTGTTCCATTGGTTTATGTATCTGTTTTGGTACTAGTACCATGCTGTTTTTGTTACTGCAGCCTTGTAGTATAGTTTGAAGTCAGGTAATGTGATGCCTCCAGCTTTGTCCTTTTTGCTTAGGATTGTCTTGGCTAGGCAGGCTCTTTTTTGGTTCCATATGAAATTTAAAGTAGTTTTTGCAGTTCTGTGAAGAAAGTCAATGGTAGCTTGATGGGGATAGCATTGAATATATAAATTACTTTGGGCAGTATGGCCATTTTCACAATATTGATTCTTCCTATTTATGAGCATGGAATGTTTTTCCATTTGTTTGTGTCCTCTCTTATTTCCTTGAGCAGTGGTTTGACGTTCTCCTTGAAGAGGTCCTTCACATCCCTTGTAAGTTGTATTCCTAGGTATTTTATTCTCTTTGTAGCAATTGTGAATGGGAGTTCACTCATGATTTGGCTGTCTGTTTGTCTGTTATTGGTGTATAGGAATGCTTGTAAATTTTGCACATTGATTTTGTATCCTGAGACTTTGCTGAAATTGCTTATCACCTTAAGGAGATTTTGGGCTGAGACGATGGGGTTTTCTAAATATACAATCATTTCATCTGCAAACAGAGACAATTTGACTTCTTCTCTTCCTATTTGAATACCTTTATTTCTTTCTCTTGCCTGACTGCCCTGGCCAGAACTTCCAATACTGTGTTGAATAGGAGTGGTCAGAGAGGGCATCCTTGTCTCCTGCTGGTTTTCAAAGGGAATTTCCAGTTTTTGCCCATTCAGTATGATATTGGCTGTGGGTTTGTCATAAATAGCTCTTACTATTTTGAGATACATTAGTTTATTGAGAGTTTTTAGCATGAAGGGTGTTGAATTTTGTCAAAGGCCTTTTCTGCATCTATTGAGATAATCGTGGTTTTTGTCTTTGGTTCTGTTTATGTGATGGCTTACATTTATTGATTTGCATATGTTGAACCAGCCTTGCATCCCAGGGATGAAGCTGACTTGATTGTAGTAGATAAGCTTTTTGATGTGCTGCTGGATTCAGTTTGCCAGTATTTTATTGAGGATTTTTGCATCAATGTTCATCAGGGATATTGGCCTGAAATTCTCTTTTTTTGTTGTTTGTCTGCCAGGTTTTTGGCATCAGGATGATGTTCGCCTCCTAAAATGAGTTAGGGAGGATTCCGTCTTTATCTATTGTTTGGAATAGTTTCAGAAGGAATGGTACCAGCTCCTCTTTGTACCTCTAGTAGAAGTCGGCCATGAATCCATCTGGTCCTGGACTTTTTTTAGTTGGTAGGCTATTACTTAGTGCCTCAATTTCAGAACTTGTTATTCGTCTATTTAGGGATTCGACTTCTTCCTGGTTTAATCTTGGGAGGGTGTATGTGTCCAGGGATTTATCCATTTCTTCTGTATTTTCTAGTTTATTTGTGTAGAGGTGTTTATAGTATTCTCTGATGGTAGTTTGTATTTCTGTGGGATCGGTGGTGATATCCCCTTTATCATTTTTTATTGCGTCCATTTGATTCTTCTGTGTTTTCTTCTTTATTAGTCTGGCTAGCATATTATCTATTTTGTTGATCTTTTCAAAAAACCAGCTCCTGGATTCATTGATTTATTTGAAGGGTTTTTCATGCGTCTATCACCTTCAGTTCTACTCTGATCTTAGTTATTTCTTGTCTTCCACTAGCTTTTGAATTTGTTCTTGCTTCCCTAGTTTTTTTAATTGTGATGTTAGGGTGTTGATTTTAGATCTTTACTGCTTTCTCTTGTAGGCATTTAATGCTATAAACTTCCCTCTACACACTGCTTTAAATGTGTCCCAGAGATTCTGGTACGTTGTATCTTTGTTCTCATTGGTTTCAAAGAACATCTTTATTTCTGCCTCAATTTCGTTATTTAGCCAGTAGTCATTCAGGAGCAGGTTGTTCAGTTTCCATGTAGTTGTGTGGTTTTGAGTGAGTTTCTTAATCCTGAGTTCTAATTTGATTGCATTGTGGTCTGAGAGACTGTTTATTATGATTTCCATTCTTCTGCATTTGCTGAGGAGTGTTTTACTTCCAATTATGTGGTCAATTTTAGAATAAGTGTGATGTGGTGCTGAGAAGAATGTGTATTCTGTTTATTTGGGGTGGAGAGTTCTGTAGATGTCTCTTAGGTCTGCTTGGTCCAGAGCTGAATTCAAGTCCTAGATATCCTTGTTAATTTTCTGTTTCATTGATCTGTTTAATATTGACAGTGGGGTATTAAAGTCTCCCACTGTTATTGTGTGGGAGTCCAAGTCTCTTTGTAGGTCTCCAAGAACTTGCTTTATGAATCTGGGTGCTCCTGTATTGGGTGCATATGTATTTAGGATGGTTAGCTCTTCTTGTTGCATTGATCCCTTTACCATTATGTAATGCTCTTCTTTGTCTCTTTTGATCTTTGTTGGTTTAAAGTCCGTTTTATCAGAGACTAGGATTGTAACTGCTGCTTTTTTTTTTCCTTTCCATTTGCTTGGTAAATATTCCTCCATCCCTTTATTTTGAGCCTATGTGTGTCTTTGCACGTGAGACACCAATGGGTCTTGACTCTTTATCCAATTTGCCAGTCTGTGTATTTTAATTGGGGCATTTAGCCCATTTACATTTAAGGTTAATATTGTTATGTGTGAATTTGATCCTGTCATTATGATACTTGCTGGTTATTTTGCCCATTAGCTGATGCAGTTTCTTCATATCATGAATAGTCTTTACAATTTGGTATGGTTTCACAGTGGCTGTTAGCGGTGGTTCCTTTCCATATTTGGTGCTTCCTTCAGGAGCTCTTGTAAGGCAGGCCTGGTGGTGACAGAATCTCTCAGCATTTGCTTGTCTGTAAAGGATTTTATTTCTCCTTTGCTTATGAAGCTTAGTTTGGCTGGATATGAAATTCTGGGTTGAAAATTCTTTTCTTTAAGAATGTTTAATATTGGCCCCCACTCTCTTCTGGCTTGTAGGGGTTCTGAGAGATTCGCTATTAGTCTGATAGGGTTCCCTTTGTGGGTAACCCGACCTTTCTCTCTGGGTGCCCTTAACATTTTTTCCTTCATTTCAACCTTGGTGAATCTGACAATTATGTGTCTTGGGGTTGCTCTTCTCAAGGAGTATCTTTGTAGTGTTCTCTATATTTTCTGAATTTGAATGTTGGCATGCCTTGCTAGGTTGGGGAAGTTCTGCTGGATAATACCCTGAATAGTGTTTTCCAACTTGGTTCCATTCTCCCTGTCACTTTTCAGGTACACCAATCAAACGTAGATTTGTTCTTTTCACATAGTCCCATATTTCTTGGAGGCTTTGTTTCTTTTCACTCTTTTTTCTCTAATCTTGTCTTCCCACTTTATTTCATTGAGTTGATCTTCAATCTCTGATATCCTTTCTTCCACTTGATCAATTCAGCTATTGATACTTGTGTATGCTTCTTGAAGTTCTTGTGCTCTGTTTTCAGCTCCATCAGGTCAATTATGTTCTTCTCTAAACTGGTTATTCTAGTTAGCAATTCATCTAACCTTTTTTCAAGGTTCTTAGCTTCCTTACGTTGGGTTAGAACATGCTTCTTTAGCTCAGAGGAGTTTGTTATTATCCACCTTGTGAAGCCTACTTCTGTCAATTCGTCAAACTCATTCTCCATCCAGTTTTGTTCCCTTGCTGGCAAGGAGCTGTGATCCTTTTGAGGTGAAGAGACATTCTGGTTTTTGGAATTTTCACTCTTTTTGCACTGATTGCTCCCCATCTTCATGGATTTATCTACCTTTGGTCTCTGATGTTGGTGATCTTCAAATGGGGTTTCTGTGTCTGGACGTCCTTTTTGTTGATGTTGATGCTATTTCTTTCTGTTTGTCAGTTTTCCTTCTAACAGTCAGGGCCCTCTACTGCAGGTCTGCTGGAGTTTGCCAGAGGTTCACTGTAGACCCTGTTTGTCTGGGTATTGCTGGTAGAGGCTGCAGGACAGCAAAGATTGCCACCTGAAGCTTCATCCTAGAGGGGCACCTGCCAGATGCCAGCCAGAGCTCTCCTATATGAGGTGTCTGTCGGCCCCTACTGGGAGGTATCTCCCAGTCAGGATACATGGGGGTCAGGGGCCCACTTGAGGAGGTAGTCTGTCCCTTATCAGAGATCAGACGCTGTGCTGGGAGATCCGCTCCTCTCTTCAGAGCTGTCAGGCAGGGACATTGAAGTCCACTGAAGCTGCGCCCACAGCTGCCCCTTCCCCCAGGTGCTCTGTCCCAGGGAGATGGGGGTTTTAGCTATATGTCCCTGACTGGGGCTGCTGCCTTTTTTTTCAGAGATGCCCTTCCCAGAGAGGAGGGATCTAGAGAGGCAGTCTGGCCGCAGTGGCCTTGCTGAGCTGTGATGAGCTGTGCCCAGTTTGAACTTCCCTGGTGGCTTTGTTTACACTGTGAGGGTAAAACTACCTACTTAAGCCTCAGCAATGGTGGACGCCCCTCCCCCCCACCAAGCTCAAGGGTCCTAGGTCGACCTCAGACTGCTGTGCTGCAGTTAGAATTTCAAGCCAGTGGATCTTAGCTTGCTGGGCTCTGTGGGAGTGGGACCCGCTGAGTCAGACCACTTGGCTCCCTGGCTTCAACCCTCTTTCCAGGGGAGTGAACGATTCTGTCTTGCTGGTATTCCAGGTGCCACTGGGGTATGAAAAAAAATAAACTCCTGCAGCTAGCTTGGTGTCTGCCCAAACACCCGTCCAGTTTTGAGCTTGAAACCCAGGGCCCTGGTGGCCTAGGCACCGGAGGGAATCTCCTGGTCTGCCAGTTGTGAAGACCATAGGAAAAGCGCAGTATCTGGGCTGGTGTGCACTGTTCCTCCTAGTACAGTCTCTCACAGCTTCCCTTGGCTGGGAGAGGGGAATCCCTTGACCCCTTGTGCCTCCCAGGTGAGACAACGCCCCACCCTGCTTCAGCTCACCCTCTGTGGGCTGCACCCACTGTCCAGCCAGTCCCAATGAGATGAACTGGGTACCTCAGTTGGAAATGCAGAAATCACCTGCCTTCTGGTTGATCTCGCTGGGAGCTGCAGACTGGAGCTGCTCCTATTTGGCTATCTTCAAGAGTAACTATTAAAGAGTAGAAGTAGAGTATGTGGTTTCAATAAAATTACAAAACAGATAAGTAAACAAACAAAGCTTCAGTCATAGAGACCAAAAATCACCCCATAGAACAAGGGTGGGTAAAGGCACCACTGCCATCCCTGCTGAACACTAGGCACTGTAGTTGTCCCCATGCCACTGGATACTGCACCCACCACAACCCCACCACCACCCCTGCCCACCTCAGGCTTTACTTCTGCCCTGGGAAACTTGGTGGTGTTGTGTCTATCAGAAACATTTGCTCCTGATGGAATGTTGAGGGTGAGTGCATCATATTGGCTGAGCCTAAGTCATGTGACCCTGTCCTGGCTGCAGGAGAGACTGTCTGGCCTTTTCAGCAGGTGTAGTGAGAGCCAGACTCTACCACCAACACTCCAATATCAGGGGTGTCCCCAAACAGAGGAAGGCCAAAGAAATAACAAATGTCCATATGAATATCAAAAATTAAATTGGCTCTTTTTTTTGTTTTGTTTTTTTTGAGATGGAGTCTCACTCTGTCACCCAGGCTGGAGTGCAGTGGCACAATCTTGGCTCATTGCAACCTCCGCCTCCTGGGTTTAAGCAATTCTGCTGTCTCAGCCTCCCAATTAGCTGGGACTATAGGTGCATGCCACCACACCCAGCTAATTTTTCTATTAGTAGAAACGAGGTTTCATCATATTGGCCAGGCTGGTCGCCATCTCCTGACCTCTTGATCCACCTGCCTCAGCCTCCCAAAGTGCTGGGATTACAGGTGTGAGCCACCATGCCCAGCCTAAATTAGCTCTTTTAAGTCTGACATATTTATCCATTCCTGATGTGGAGCACAAAGACTATTATTATGTTAGTCTCTTCCTCTTCCATTTCCACCCCAACTGGGTGTACTGCATACAGTTTTGACACTAATTATCTGGAGTTAGCACAGACCCCATAGGCTAAGAGCAAAGTTCTCCATGAAGTTGTCCTCACTTTACATGCCAGCCACACTTCAAGGGGTCACCAGATCCACCTGTACTTCTGGCCAAATGGCTATTAATTTAGGAGTTCTTACAACCCCAGGTTCAATGATTCACCAGAACTACTTACAGAACTCAGGAATGTGCTATACTTACATTGCAGTTTCATTATGAAGGGTGAGGTCTGGGAGGATCCCAAATCCATGCCCTCTCACTATGGAGTTGGCACGTTACCCTCCTGGCACATCCAGACGCTCATCAAGAAGCTCTACTTAGCTTTGGTATCCAGAGTTTTTATTGGAGATTCCTTATGTAGACATGACTGATTACATCAATGGTCATATGATTAAACTCAATCTTCAGTCCACCTCCCCTTTTTGAAGATCTGGTACCAGAAAGTCTAACTCTCTGATCACTTGATTGTTTTTTTCTGGTGGCCAGATCTCATCCTGAAGCTATTTAGGGGCCCACATGAGTCACCTCATTCCCATGAAAGACATGTCTATCACTTACGAAATTCTAAGGGTTTTTGAAGCTCTGTGCCTGGAACTAGAGACACAGGCTAAGTATACTCTCTTATACCACAGTTCCCTATAGGGGTTCCTGTTTAGGGAGAGGACATGGTCCATAAACAAAATAATTATAACACAAAGCAGATTCTAAGAAGAACTGCATGCTGCACTGTAGGCATCTGAGGAAGAAAAGACATTAATTTCATTCTGAAAAACATACGGAAGAAAGCAACATAATGAGGAAGCTCAAGCAAAGTTGAAAAGAAACTGTACCCTGGAGGGGAGGGTAGCTGGGAAGGCTGCCTGGTGGAAGCAGCAATGAAGGCTAACTTCTTCCGGAAAGCTGGAATAAATTCTCAAAATGACTTTTTATGCAGAGTAGTTCATTGAATTCTTCCTGCTTTCCAGAGGCATTGAAATTGTTCCCATTTTGCAGATGAGGAAGGGGGTGCTCAGAGAGGTTGCACATCTGGCCTGAGGGCACATGCCACAAAGTGGTGGTGCCTGAATTCCAACCTCAGTTGGTCCTGGTGAGGGAAGGCCAGGTTCAGCCCACTTGCGCTCTTCTCCTGGGGTCAGAAAACATTTAGTTCAGAGGAAGAGGATCACTTCTAGCACAAGAGTGGGTTTTTTGTTTGTTTGTTTGTTTTGAGATGGAGTCTTGTTCTGTTGTCCGGGCTGGAGTGTGGTGGCACATCTTGGCTCACTGCAACTTCCACCTCCTGGGTTCAAGCAATTCTGTTGCCTCAGCCTCCTGAGTAGCTGGGATTACAGGCACCTGCCATCACGCCAGCTAATTTTTGTATTTTTAGTAGAGATGAGGTTTCACCATGTTGGCCAGGCTGGTCTCGAACCCCTAACCTCAGGTGATCCTCCCGCCTTGGCCTCCCAAAGTGCTAGGATTACAGGTGTGAGCCACTGCGCCCAGCTAGTGGGTTAAAACTTAGTAGAACTCAAAAGATAGAAGAACCCGAGGACCTGAGGGTGAGTGAAGTGAGGATAGTCACCCAGATGCCTCAGCCCTATATCCATCTCTTCGTGGCTGTCCCTGTGCCGTGAGTTCATATTTGCCCCTCCTCAAGCTCTGCGTCCGGTGCCTTAGACATAGACTGCACTATAGGCTGCTCAATCTTCTTGCTCACCATGGGGCCGTGTGCGTGGTGACCAGAACAGAAGCCCCAGTAACAGCAGATGACCCGCAAGGAGCACTACCAGGAATGGCATCTGGAAGCAGCAGTTTCCTAGGCTGGCAGGCCCACGTCCAGGGTTCTGGTACCCTCTGCCAGTCGAGTTTGTCTTCTCCACTGTCCTTGTTATCAGTCTCTAGCTTTCATTTTCCCCTTCTTGGTGGTATTTTCATCTGGGCAGAGTCCATTGCAACCTCTTTAGAAGCTCTCTTCACTATCAATCTGCAGGACCACTGTCTCCTCCTGGGCTATGCTGGGTCACTTCAGGTCCTCCACTAACATGTCTGTAGACTCCACTGGGATTCTGGTTTGGGACCTCATTGGTAGTACCCACTGAAAGTGCCAGCATATAGCCAAAAGTGTCCATAGTAGGTATAATCACCTAAGTGGCTGTATTAAGGTAATGTTCATGGACGTTCATTTGACCCATTACACGGATATAGAAATAGACTTAGATGGGCTGAATAATGAACAAAAGGCCACGTAGCATCTTGAGTCAATACAAGCATCTCACTGTCTCTAGGGACCTGCGTAACATATCCCCATCTCCACCAAGGGCCCGGCTGTGTGTTCACTAGATACATGAATGAATAGTTTTCTTTCCTATCCTCCTGCATTCTCCCAGCAGGAGTCAACTTTATCAATATCAAGAGCATTACCAAGCAATGTTTAAAGAGTACTTACTCCAGGCCGAGCACGGTGGCTCACGCCTGTAATCCCAGCACTTTGGGAGGCCATGGTGGGTGGTTCACAAGGTCAGGAGATCGAGACCATCTTGGCTAACATGGTGAAACTCTGTCTCTGCTAAAATACAAAAAAATTAGCCGGGCGTGGTGGGTGGTGGGCGCCTGTGGTCCCAGCTACTTGGGAGGCTGAGGCAGGAGAATGGTGTGAACCCGGGAGGCAGATCTTGCAGTGAGCTGCGCCACTGCAGTCCAGCCTGGGCGACAGAGTGAGACTCAAAATCAAAAAAAAAAAAAAAAAAAAGACGACTTACTCCACTGCCAGGCATTATAAATGGGAACTCATGGAATTACAGATAGTAAGGAAAAAAATGTTCAATTTTACACCAGCAGCATTTTGCCTCTAAGAGAGGTGAGCTATTAACAAATAACTCAAATGCATTTTTATTGTGGTTGCTCATGAATGGGAAAAGGATATTTTGAAAAGAAGAAAAATACAGAAAGATTATTATACATGCTAAAAGTTCACGAGGAAAAGAGGCAGTTCCTACAAGCTCCCAGAAAAGCGACTTAATGCTGTTTGCAGTATGTGCCAAAATATTTAACATTGAGCCAGACCAGGACGGGCACTCTTCCCTTCTTAGTCTCAAGTTTTACATAGTGACCTATGCAGTAGTTACATCATTATTCCCTGGTTTCTGGATACTCTAATTTTGGAGCCACTACCACCTCATATTCATTCAAAAGAAATTACATGCTTAGCTCTTAAGTGCCTCAGCCTGGTGAGTCAGCAAATAAAACAAGGGTTTTTGAAAACACACCCCAGGTCAATTGGGCCAAGACATTACGTAACTGCACTTAAAATACAGCCTAGGCAGCCAAGAGGGGAGGGCTCTTCTCACATTTGATAAACTTGATATGCAGAATAATTTCTCTTTGCCCCAAAGATGAGGTGGCCTGGTGCCTTTCTTACATATTGCTTTAAATAATAATAATTAATGAATAGCAGTGAGTCAGAACAGTCAAAGAATTTCTAAGCTGAACGGTGCTCTAGGATGAAAGCTGAGCCCTGTTCAGGGATAGGGAAGTAACTGCAAACCTTTCCAAGTAAAAGAAAATTGTTTCTCTTGATTATTTTTTTTCTCCCCAAGAGAACCTTTATTCTTCCCACCAAATCCCAGGACAAAACCTTTTTCCAACCCAGGTGAATACAAGCATATATATGACAGACATTTTTCCAGTTAGTCCAGAGTGGGTTTGTTTTGTTTTCTTGACTAAAATGAGAAAGCCTCAGGCTGGGTGTGGTGGCTCACGCCTATAATCCCAGCACTTTGGGAGGCTAAGGCAGGTGGATCACTGGAGGCCAGGAGTTTGAGACCAGCCTGGCCAACAGGGTGAGACCCTGCCTCTACTAAAAACACAAAAATCAGCTGGGCATAGTGGCCGGTGCCTATAATCCCAGCTACTCAGGAGGCTAAGGGATGAGAATTACTCAAACCCGGGAGGCAGAGGTTGCAGTGAGCCAAGATCATGCCACCGCACTCCAGCCTGGGCAACAGAGCAAGACTCTGTCTCAAAAAAAAAAAAAAAAAAAAAAAAGCCTCAGATAAAAATAACCAGAGTGAGGAGGAAGGGAGACCTCAGACGTCTCTCTAGTTTACACAGACCTCACCTATGATAGCCCCCAGCTCAGCGCCAACCATGTCCTGGGCACCCGCTTCAATGGGTTATCTGAACATTGGCCTCCATGGTTGGATAACCCAAATGCACCTTCCCATGATGTCTCACACCTCCTTTTTTCAGTCTGGTGCCTGTAGTGTGAGCCCCACCTTGTTAGTGGGAAGAGAAGTAACCAAGTGGTGATACACAGTTCACGCTGGCCTTGGAACAGCGTGAAATAGGACTGTCCTTGCATTCTCACTTCGAAATGACACAAGAATCCACAAGAATATGGGGACTGTGTGAGTCCATGGCAAAGAGCCTGTGCTCTGGGCAGAAGGCTTTGCTCTCATAGCCCCAGCCGCCTGCACAAGGGGCCGCACTCCAGGGAGCTCCCAAGGATTGAGGGGAGTGCAGATGGAATCCACACCTTGGTGGAGGAGACCCCACGGTCCACGTGCATGGAGGGTGTCTGCTGTGGCTTCACAGTCCTCCCCACAAACACCGTGCTCCTAGTAAACGCTCAAGGAAACATATTTTTTCTGTTTATTTGGAGAAAAGTTTGCTATTCACAGACAAGTGAGTCATATGTTTAGTTCTAGCTAAACCCCAAATCCATTCCCACGTTGACAGGAAGACAAGCCAGAAAAACCAGACCAAGATGATAGATCTTTCAGAATGACCCACATTTTTCCCGGATGTTACTGTGGGTCCCCCTACTTCCTACATGGCCCCCAGCAAGTCTAGAGTCCTCACCCTTTTCCAGGGTGCTAAACAGAGCAGCCTCTCCAGCTTGTTTCCTGTTTATTTTTTTAGAGAAGCTTTTTATTTAAAAATGTTTATATGTACAGAAAAGTTGTGAAGATAGCACAGAATATATATTCCTCAATTCTTCCCATTATTAACCTTGTACGTTAGTATGGTGTATTTGTCACAATGACGGAACCAGTAGGAATGTATTACCTTTACATAAAGTGCATAGTCTATTTGGGTTCCCTCAGTTTCCCCTAATGCCTCTCTTCTGTCCCAGAATCTCACCCAGAACACCACATTCATAAGTCCTCGAGTCTCTGTAGGCTTGTCTTGGCTGTGGCCATTTCTCAGACTTTCCTAGTTTTGTTTGTTATTGTTGTTGTTGCTTTGTTTTGTTTTGTTTTTGAGATGGAGTCTCGCTCTGTCGCCCAGGCTGGAGTGCAGTGGTGCGATCTCGGCTCACTGTAAGCTCTGCCTCCCGGGTTCGTGCCATTCTCCTGCCTCAGCCTCCCGACTAGCTGGGACTACAGGCGCCCGCCACCACTCCCGGCTAATTTTTTGTATTTTTAGTAGAGACGGGGTTTCACCGTGTTAGCCAGGATGGTCTCAATCTCCTGACCTCATGATCCGCCTGCCTCGGCCTCCCAAAGTGCTGGGATTACAGGCGTGAGCCACCGCGCCCGGCCAGACTTTCCTAGTTTTTGATGACGTTGATGGTTTTGAAGAGCCTGGCCAGGAATTGATAGTTTGTTCCTCAGTTGGGACTTTTCTGCTGCTTTTCTCATGATCAGACTGAGGTTAGGGGGAGGAAGACAGAGGTAAAGTGTCACTTTCATCCTGTCAGATCAAGGGCACACGGTATCAATGTGACAGCACTGTCCATGATGACCTTGATCTTACTTGGTGGAGGGAGTGTTTGTCAGGCCTCTCTACCATACAGTTACTTTTTTTTTTTTTTTTTTTTTTTCCTTTTCCAGATGGAGTCTCTCTGTGTCACTGAGGCTAGTGTGCAGTGGGGGTGATCTTGGCTCAGTGCAAGCTCTGCCCCCCAGGTTCGAGCAATTCTCCTGGCTCAGCCTCCTGAACAGCTGGAACTACAGGCACATGCCACCACGCCTGGCTAATTTTTGTATTTTTAGTAGCGACGGGGTTTCACTCTATTGGCCAGGCTGGTCTCAAACTCCTGACCTCAAGTGATCCGTCCACCTCGGCCTCCCAAAGTGCTGGGATTACAGGCGTGAGCCACTGCAACTGGCCACCATACAGTTACTTTTTGTCCCCACTTCTATCCTGTCCTCTTTGGAAGGAAGTAACTACGCAGCCCACACTCAGGTGGGGGAGTTCCTCTCTGCTTCAGGGCAGAGGAGTTACATCAGTTACTGGGAGTGCAAGTGCATGAGAGAGCTGAGTCCTCCTCCTGGACCCACTTACTTATTTGTTTACTTATTTATGTAGTCATTTCTTTAGATCAGGATGGACTCATGAATATTTATTTCTCATATTTTGGCCTATGGCTTGTTTCCTTTTGAAAGTCTGTCTCCTCCTGAAACCTTTTCCTCCTCCCTCCTCCCTTTACTATCCTAGGACAATGCCTCCCTGATCGTTCAGGTTTCTCTGCTCCAAGGGAAATGGCACGAGTCCACACTTTGTTTTTATGGCTGTGTGTTTAGCTGTATTGAAAGTTAGACTAAGTTGGACACTTTTCATTTATTTGTTCTTTATTTTCATAAGTTTTTGGGGGAACAGGTGGTATTTGGTCACATGAGTAAGTTCTTTAGTGGTGATTTGTGAGATTTTGGTGCGGCATCACCCAAGCAGTATACATGAACCCAATTTGTAGTCTTTCATCCCTCACCCGCTTCCCACCCTTTCCCATCGAGTCCCCAGTGTCCACTGTATCATTCTTATGCCTTTGCATCCTCATAGCTTAGCTCCCACTTATGAGTGAGGACATACGGTGTTTGGTTTTCCATTCCTGAGTTACTTCACTTAGAATAATAGTCTCCGAGGCAGGCAGATCACAAGGTCAGGAGTTCGAGACCAGCCTGGTCAATATGGTAAAACCCCGTCTCTACTAAAAATACAAAAATTGGCCGGGTGTGGTGGCACTCACCTGTAGTCCCAGCTACTCGGGTGGCTGAGGCAGAAGAATAGCTTGAACCCGGGAGGCAGAGTTGCAGTGAGCCAAGATTGTGCCACTGCACTCCAGCCTGGGTGACAGAGCGAGACTCTGTCTCCAAAAAAAAAAAAAAAAAAAATAGTCTCCAATCCCATCCAGGTTGCTGTAAATGCTATTAATACATTTCTTTTTATGGCTGAGTAGTATTCCATCCTATCTATATACCACAGTTTCTTTATCCACTCAAAGCAGTTTGGGAGGTCAAGATGGGCAGATCACAAGGTCAAGAGATTGAGACCATCCTGGCCAACATGGTAAAACCCCATCTCTACTAAAAACACAAAAATTAACTGGGCATGATGGCGCGTGCCTGTAGTCCCAGCTACTCGGGAGGCTGAAGCAGGAGAATCGCTTGAACCCAGGAGGTGGAGGTTGCAGTGAGCCGAGATCGTGCCACCACACTCTAGCCTGGTGACAGAGCAAGACTCTGCCTCAAAAAAAAAAAAAAAAAAAAAAAAAAAAAAAAAAAATATATATATATATATATATATATATATATATATATATATATATATATATATATGGTTTATCTCTTGCAACACACACAGCCTAATGCCAGAGAATAAGACACAAATAAGTGGGGCCCTGGAAATCAGGCAGGTTACTTAGGGCAGCAGAATGTCTAATTTGGACTAGGATTCAGAAGACAAGTTTCAGTTATTTTCCATTCTAAACAGTTTTTTTTTTTGGGAAGAAACATAAAAAAGGGAAGTCTACTGGGCAAACCTTTTCTCATCTCCATCCTCACATCCACTTCCATGGTACAAATCTTGAAAAATGTCAGCATTACATTACAGATGCCAAATCTGGGATTCCAAAATCCAGTAGGCCTGCCTGGGCCTGCAGGCTGTGAGCCAGTTTGAGATGCCATTAATTAGGTCCCTGGACTCTACACTGACATCTGTAATCACAGATGATTACTCCATACCCCAGACCAGCCTTGGGAAGTTGCACCTCTCAGGGGTGCCCCGACTCTCCCAGTTTCGGGTTCCACTCTGGGCCCCAGTGCTCACACACAGCGCCTTCTCTTTCATCAGGGAAGCATGTGTGCTGCTGTGTTTCCTCTCTTGCAGGCATTTGCAAAACTATCTAGACAGGGACTAATGAACCGAAAAGATCTCTGGAGGTGAAATTTCAGGCACTGGGTCCCCCGGAGATGGGGAAATGGTTGGGGAGCCACAAGATGCCTTTTGGGCAGCAGCCCTCAGCCAACAGCCTGCTGGGCTCACCCTATTTTTTGCCCACTTGTAAGACTATTCCTGACCTTTACCTCCCTTGGTAGCTGTGTTCTAGAGCTCACAATGTGGAGTCAGAAAGTCGTGTAGCAATTAGGTATTAAGCATTCAATGAACCATGGTCAATAAATAAGACATAATAGATGTAAACATTCATGCTCCTAATAACAGTGCTTCTAAAATACGTGCAGCAAAAACTAATAGAACTTTAAGGAGAATAGATAAATTCACAGTTAATAGTCAACGATTTCAGTACCCCTCTCAATAATGGACAGAACACATAGACCAAAAAGGATACAGCAAACTATAACAACACTACCAACCTACCAGACCTCACTGACATTTGTAGAACACTCCACCCAGCATGGAACACGCTCTTAAATGTGCATATGGAGTGTTTGCCAAGACAGACTATACCCTGGCCCATAAAACAAGTCTGAATAAATTCAAAAGGATTCAGGTCACATAAAGTGTGTTCTCTGGCCACAGTGGATTTTAATTAGAAATCAATAACAGACATCTGCAAATTTCCTAAATTTTGGAAACCAAACAAGATACTTCTAAATAAGCCAGAGATGAAAGGAGACATAAAAAGGAAATTAGCAAGCATTTTGAAATGAATGAAAATTAAAACATATCAGAGGGAAATTTATGGCACTAAACAATATTATAGCAGAAGAAAGTTCTCAAATCAGTGACTTTGATTTCTATCTTAAGAAACTAACAGAACAAATTAAGCAGAAGAAAGGTAATAGTAAAGATGAAAGCAGAAATCAATGAAGTAGCAGAAATATAACAATAGAAATCAAACCAAAACCCAAAAGTTAATATTTTGAGAAAATTAATAAAATTGATAAACCTTCATTTAGATTGATCAAGAGAAAAAAAGAGAAAGAGACCATTTCTATTAACTTTTAAATATATTTACTGTGGCCTGGCCTCCAGGCCTGGTTCCATACTCAAACTACTCTTACCAAAGTCACTACAGACTTTTTGTTGTTGTTGTTGTTTTTGCCATTTTACTTGACCTCTCTGGGGTCCTAATAATCCTTATGGTGGATACAGTATTGTTGTACCCATTATATAGGTGAGGAGCATGAGGCCCAAGTTGACCAGGCCCTCCTTGTTTCTCCTCTTGTTAACTTGAAAAGTTGCTGTGATAATTCAGTGAAATAAAATAATAATCTGTAAAAATGTTTATTCACTAAAATTTTCATCTTTACTCATGTCTCTGAGATACAGCAAGTAAACATAATCTACTCATGAGCTTCCCTTACCAAGACCATGCCCTCCTCCAGCCAGCTCACTGTGCTCAGGCCTCAGCCACCAGAAAATTCTGGAGTGGCCACTGCCCCTCCTTGCCTCTTCTGTTCCTAGGAAAACATCTATGTTTTGATCTGGGTTTTTGCAATACAGCATTTATATGGGAATAATTGCCATCCATAATGACTTCTCTTCAGGACACCTCAAGTCCTGAGACATTTTCAGCAAACCAGCAGCTTAAATACTGTTAGGCTTCAGATTTTATTGTTGTGATATGAGAAAATGACTTTTAGATTGTGAGTCCATAGAACTCTAGAAGGCTTTCTGATATGGAAAAGAGTGCGCTTAGTTAAAATCCCAACTTAATTATTATCCCTGAGGGATGTTAGCCTGAGCTAAATGATTTACTACGGATTTAGTCTTCGTTCAGAGCAAACTTTTTAGTCAGGTTAAAAAATGTTGGTGATGGTGAAAGCCATAATTTTCTTAAAATTGTGGTAAAATATGTGTAACATTGATGTATAACATTAAATTTACCATTTTAACCCTTTCAAGTGTACAAGTAAGTGGCATTAAGTACATTCACATTGTTGTACAACTATCATTATTATCGTGTCTAGAACTTTCCATCGTCCCACACTAACACTCTGTATTGATTAACAATAACCCTCCATGCCTTCCTTCCCCCAACGTCTGGTAATCACTGTATGTTCTTTCTCTTAAGAATCTGACTATTCTAGATACTGCATATAAGTGAAATCACATATTTGTCTTTTTTTTTAATCTGGCTTATTTCACCATACATCTTCTCTTTTCAATTGTTTTCTTAATACATAATAGTTGTACATGTTTACTTATTTATTTTAAGACAGAGTCTCGCTCTGTTGCCCAGGCTGGAGTGCAGTAGTGTGATCTTGTCTCACTGCAACCTCTGCCTCCTGGGTTAAAGCGATTCTCCTGCCTCAGCCTCCCAAGTAGCTGGGAATACAGGCATGCACCACCACGCCTGGCTAATTTTTGTATTTTTAGTAGAGATGGAATTTCACCACGTTGGCCGGGCTGGTCTCAAACTCCTGACATCAAGTGATCCGCCCGTCTCGGCCTCCCAAAGTGCTGGGATTACAGGCATGAGCGACCATGCCCAGGCCAATTGTACATATTTATGGGGTACAAGTGATATTTAGACACATACATACACAACATTTGATGATTAAATCAGGGTAATTAGGATATCCATCACCTCAAACACTTATTTCTTTGTGCTGAGGACGTTCTAAATCTCTTCGAGCTATTTTGAAATGTACAATAAATTAATGTTAACTATTGTCACCCTACTATGCTATTGAACACTGGAACTTACTCCTTCTAACTGCGTTTTTGTATCCAATAACCAACCTCTTTTCATACTTCCCTCCCCTTCATCCCTTCCCACCTTCTGGTAATCATCATTCTACTCCCTACCTCCATGACATCAACTTTCTTAGCTTTCATATATGAGTGAAAATATGTAATGTTTGTGTTTCTGTGCCTGGCTTATTTCACTTAACATAATGACCTCCAGTTCTATCCATGTTGCTACAAATGACAGGATTCCATTCTTTTTATGGCTGAACAATATTCCATTGTGTATGATTACCATATTTTCTGTATCCATTCATTCATTCATGGGCACTTAGGTTGATTTCATATCCTGGCTATTATGAATAATGCTGCAAAAGACATGGGAAGGCAGATATCTTCCTGATATACTGATTTCCTTTATTTTGATATATGCCCAGCAGTCAGACTTCTGGATCATATGGTACATCTCTTTTTAGTTGTTGTCGTCGCCGTTGTTTTTGTTTGAGGTGGAGTTTCGCTCTTGTTGCCCAGGCTGGAATGAAGTGGTGCGATCTTGGCTCACTGCAACCTCCGCCTCCCGGGGTTCAAGCAATTCTCCTGCCTCAGTCTCCCGAGTAGCTGGGACTACAGATGTGTGCCATGACGCCAGCTAATTTTTGTATTTTTAGTGGAGATGGGGTTTCACCATGTTGGCCACGCTGGTCTTGAACTATCAACTTCAGGTGATCCACCCGCCTTGGCCTCCCAAAGTGCTGGGATTACAGGCATGAGCCACCGCGCCTGGCCCCTCATTAATTTTTTAGAATAGTTGAGTAGAATTGGTATCAGCTCATTAAGTGTTTGGTAGAATTCAGCAGTGAAGCCATCAGGTTCTGAGAGGCTTTTCTTTGTCGGGAGACTTTTTATTACTGATTCAATCTGTTACTCATTATTGATCTGTTTAGGTTTTTTATTTCTTCATGGTTAAATCTTGGTAGGTTGTATGTGTCCAGAAATTTATTTATTTTTATTTTTATTTTTTTTTGAGACAGGGTCTCACACGGTCACCCAGGCTGGAGTGCAGTGCTGTGATCTTGGCTTACTGCAGTCTCAGCCTTCTGGGCTCAAGCAATCCTCCTACCTCAGCCTCTTGAGTAGCTGGGATTACAGGCGTGCACCAGCAGGCCTAGCTAATTTTTGTATTCTTTTAGTACAGACGGGTTCGTGCCATGTTGTCCTGGTCTTGAACTCCTGGGTTCAAGTGATCTGCCCACCTTGGCCTCCCAAAGTGGTGGGATTACAGCCATGAGCCACTGTGCCCAGCCTATTTCTTCTATATTTTCCAGTTTGTTGGTTTATAGTTGTTCATTATGTGTCTGATGATCCTTTGTATTTCTGGGGTATCGATTTTGATGTCTCCTTTTTCATATCAAATTTTATGTATTTGGGTCTTCTCTCTTTTTTCTTAGTCTAGCTAAAGGCTTGTTGATTCTGTTTATTCCCAAAACCACCTATTCATATCAGCAATCTTTTGTATTGCTTTTTTAGTTTCAATTTTTATTTATTTCTGCTCTGATCTTTATTATTTCTTTCCTTCTACTAATGTGTGGTTTGGTTGGTTAGTGCCATTTCCTTTAGGTGCATCATTAGGCTGTTGATTTGAAGTCTTTCTATCTTTTTGATGAAAGCATTTATTGCTATAATCTTCCCTCTTAGAACAGTTTTTGCTGTATCCCATAGGTTTTGATATATTGTGTTTCCATTGCCATTTGTCTCAAATTTTTAAATTTTCTTTTAAATTTCTTCATTGGCTCATTCATTGTCCAGGAGCATGCTGTTTAATTTCATGAATTTGTGCAGTTTCCAACATTCCTTCTGTTATTGATTTCTAGTTTTAGTCCATTGTGGTCAGAAAAGATACTTGATATAATTTTAATTTTTCAAAATTTGTTACTTGTTTTGTGACCTAACATTTGGACTGTTCTGGAGAATGATCCATGTGCTGTTGAGAAAAACGTGTATTCTGCAGCTGTTGGATGGAGTGTTTTGTAAACGTCTGTTCCTTCCATTTGGTCTAGAGTGCAGTTTAACTGTGATGTTTATTTGTTGATTTTCTGTCTGGATGATTTGTCCATTGCTGAAAGTGGAGTATCAAAGTTTCCTGCTATTATTGGTTGCAGTTAATCTCTCCCTTTAGGTCTATTAATATTTGTTTTATATATTCAGGTGCTGTGGTGTCAGGTGCATGTACATTTATAATAGCTATATCCTCTTGCTTTATTGATCGCTTTGTCATTATATGATGTTCATCTGTGCCCTTTTTTTTCACCATTCTTGACTTACAGTCAATTTTATCTGATATAAGTGTAGCTACTCCTGCTGTTTTTTGGTTTCTGTTTGCATGGAATATCTTTTGTCAACCCTTCACTTTTAGTCTGTGCGTATCTTTTTAGGTAAAGTGAGTCTTGTAGACAACGTATAGTTGGATCTTGTTTTTATTTTTTCAAAATCCATTCAGCTACACTGCACTTTTTTTTTTTTTTTTTTTTTTTTTTTTTGAGACGGAGTCTCACTCTGTCGCCCAGGCTGGAGTGCAGTGGTGCACGGTCTCTGCTCACTGCAAGCTCCGCCTCGTGGGTTCACACCATTCTCCTGCCTCAGCCTCCCGAGTAGCTGGGACTACAGGTGTCTGCCACCATGCCCTGCTAATTTTTTGTATTTTTAGTAGAGATGGGGGGGTTTCACTGTGTTAGCCAGGATGGTCTTGATCTCCTGACCTCGTGATCCACCCACCATGGCCTCCCAAAGTGCTGGGATTACAGGTGTGAACCACCATTCCTGGCCCATGCTATTTATTTTTAATGTATCTCTAATAGGTTTTTCTTTTGTGATTACCATGAGGCTTACAAAAAATTCAATAGTTATAATAAGTTACTTTTAAATGATAACAACTGAACATTGATTGCAAAGAAAAGTATCAAAAACAAACTCTACAATTTAACACCAACCTTCACCCACATTTTTGACTTTTTAGTGTTTCAGTTTTATCTTTTTATGTTGCCTATCTCTCAACCAACTGTAGTAATTATTTTTTATAGTTTTGTCTTTTAGTCTCACACTTAAGACGTACATGATTCACTTAACACCATTACCGTATTAGAGTATTCTGAACATGTTTTCTTACTTGTGCCAGTGAGTTTAATACCTTCAGAAGTTTTCTTGTTACATGTTAGTATCTGTTTCTTTCAAGTTGAACTCTTTAGATTTGTAAGACAGGTCTGGCATTGATTTCCTCAGCTTCTGTCTGGGAAAGTCTTTATTTCTTCCTCATGTTTGAAGGATAGCTTTGCTGGGTACAGTATTGTTGTTGGTGGGGTTTTTTTTCTTCACACTTTGGATTTTTCTTTTCTTTTCTTTTCTTTTCTTTTTTTTGAAACAGAGTCTAGCTCTGTCACCCAGGCTGGAGCGCAGTGGTACTATTTCGGCTCACTGCAACCTCCACCTCCCAGGTTCAAGTGATTCTCCTGCCTCAGCCTCCCAAGTAGCTGGGATTACAGACAGGTGCTGCTGTGTGCATTTGCCTTTCCGGTGGGGACTGTAGCTCTCTTCTTGGCCCCTTGCCACTTTGTGAGCTCCTTGAGGGCAAAGTCCAGGCCACGGAAGACCCCTGGAAGTAGACCCCAAGGACTGGGTTTTCAGGGTCTCTTGGTGCCCCCCCCCCCCCCCCCCCCCATCAACTGAGGCAAGTCCACCTGCTGCTTTCCGCAGGAGCTCTCCAAGCTGGGCCTGGGGAATGAAACAGTGGTGCAGCTGCGGACTCTGGAGCTGCCTGTAGATTACAGGGAGGCTAAGCGGAGGGTCACCGGAATCTGGGAAGATCATCAGCCACAAGTAAGTGATGGCCAGAGGCAGTGGGGCATGGGACTGGCGACGTGGAGCTGGAGCCTGTGAACCCCCGGGTCCTGGTTCTAGGGTTGATGGTTGAGGGGCACCCCGTCCCCAGGCCCCACCAGTCAAGCAAGGTCCCAGCTGATTGTGTAAGGTTCCGGGTCTGTTTGTAAAAGTTTAAGCCAAAATATGGATTAGATCTTAATAGAAAATCTGGAGAGAAAGGAGGAGGAAAAGAAATGGAAGTATTATTCCCAGCCAGGACTCAAAAATAGTTTCCACCTAAGGGAGAGGCCCTTGGGTTGGGCCCCACCCATACCCATGAGGGGCAGGTAGGTTTGAAGGTGGACGTGAGGCAAGGACCTCTGTGCCCAGGGAGCGATTGGGAGGGTGGCCAGCCTAGGGGAGGCCCATCTTCATAGCGCGAGCCCATTTTATCTGGACATAATTACTGTATAAAAAACAGATACAACCCCACCCCCCTCCAACAAACCCCAAACAAGGACCAGATGATGAGGTTAATAAAACATACACTATCAAGCCATTCAGACAATGCCCCAGATGTTTTGGTAACATACTTGGGCAGCTATTTTTCAAAAAGGAAAAATAATCAGCTTGAATAAATTCTAAGAAGATTTCACTGGATGGCCACTAACTTCCTTTATTAAAGTTTCATTTAAAAAAAGATGCAGGAGGCGGGCACGGTGGCTCCCACCTCTAATCCCAGCACTTTGGGAGGCCGAGGCAGGTGGATCACTTGAGGTCAGGAGTTTGAGACCAGCCTGGCCAACATGGTGAGATCCCGTGTCTACTACAAATACAAAAATTAGCTGGGGGTGGTGCACCTGTAGTCCCCACTACTCGGGAGGCTGAGGCAGGATAATCACTTGAACCCGGGAGGCGGAGGTTGCAGTGAGCTGAGATGGTGCCATTGTACTCCAGCCTGGGTGATACAGCCAGACTCTGTCTCATAAAAATAAATAAATACACAAATAAAATATAAAATAAAAAGATTCAGGATTCCACCAAAACACGAAGCCTCTGCTGTGGTAGTCTCACCACTTACCAGCTTGCCTCTCCTCCCTCCAACCCTCCCCCGACAAAAAGAGAATACATTATCCTGTAAGAATAATTTGAAGTAAAAAGTATTTAAATGTAAATGCAGCATGAGTTTTTATTCAGCTAAAAGAATCCAGCTGTTTTTCTTTCCAGCCATATTAATTAGGAGACACTGGTGGGGGATCCTGGGGTTTCCCAGTGCATTTGGGGTTTGAGATGTTTTGCATGGAGCCGGGCTCTCAAAAGGAGTGGCCCTTGTGCACATTTGGTGAGCAGGGTGGGCCTCGTTTTCCTGGGTTCTCTCTGCTGTTACCCGTTCACACAGCTCGTCGTGCATGTGGGCATGGACACCGCCGCCAAGGCGATCATTCTGGAACAGTCTGGCAAGAACCAAGGCTACCGGGACGCCGACATCCGGGGCTTCTGGCCCGAGGGCGGCGTGTGCCTACCTGGCAGCCCAGACGTGCTGGAGTCAGGGGTCTGCATGAAGGCAGTCTGCAAGCGCGTAGCTGTGGAGGGTGTCGATGTGATCTTTTCCCGAGATGCAGGCAGGTATGCTCTGTGGGTGTCAGGACTCTGAGCAGGTAGGAGAGAAGCAATGGCCGTCAGCGTCCCCCCAGCCTCCAAGAAGCCATCCTGTATCGTCCAGCTGGCCACTTGGCCACGCGGTGCCGCCCCCAGATTGCCCCTCTTTGCTGTGTGCAGGCCAGCACAGTTGCTCACACCTTGCCTGAGGTCTCGTTTGTGAGACCTCCCTGTGGAAACACGGTCTCTGGTGTGTTGATCTAGGAGAAGAGATGGGAAGGCAGACTTCAAGAGCCGCTAACATTTCGTGAATGTTTTCTGATTTTGATTTTTGGGGTGACCGAAGTTGTGAGTTACCTATGTTGATGTAGCCCCAGATAAAGATTGATTTACCTTTGTTTCTCCAAACTCCGATCCCCAGTAGGTGGTTTCCCCTTTCCCCAAGGAATGAATGAGTAAGTGACTCAACGAAGACATGAATGAGAGGGATTCACTGGGATGCAGGTGCTGTGGACTGGTTTGTGGAATATCTCTGACCCCTTTCTGCCTTGGCCACTTGCTGGTCATGAGGCCATGAGGCCAAGAGCCAGCTCTCCCCAGCTCATCCCGGCACCATGTTCTTTCTGAGGTGAAACAACACAAGTCTCCCTTGGGTGGCAGTGCGCCCTCCTCAGGCTTTGTGGGTGTTGCACTGCCACTTCTGCGTATGTTTCACTGAGGTTAGAGGCTGGTCCGAGAATTAATGTGGCATTTCCTGTGGTTGCAGATACGTCTGTGATTATACCTATTATCTGTCTCTGCATCATGGAAAGGGCTGTGCGGCACTCATTCATGTCCCTCCACTATCGCGCGGGCTCCCGGCCAGCCTGCTGGGAAGAGCCTTGAAAGTCGTCATCCAGGAAATGCTGGAAGAGGTGGGAAAGCCCAAGCACAAAGCCCAGTTTGAAGAAAACTCAACCATGGTCCTTCCAGCCAAAGGGAACTGACCGGGGGATTGCTCCTTTAGAGAAAATTAAATGTTTCAATCCTGTGTGTAGCACTCAACTGTGCATTGAGAAACTTTTTCAAAAATTGCTTGTAAGACAAAGAGGGTGGAAAACTCTGAATTAGCCCAACAAAATCACAAAGGGTTATTTTATTGTCAGGAGAAAGAACACTCTGAAAGGTGGACATTTCACAGGGAATGAACTAGCTTCAGTTATGGTTTTCATGACAATAAAATGAAATTCGAGTCATCTGTTTTCTTCCAAAAATCTACACAGTGGGTCTGTGTGATCCTGCCCAGACTGTGGGGACCACAGACCTGTTTTGGAGAGGCTTACAGAAGCACAGAGACAGCCACTGCTCCAGGGACCCCATTCCTGGCCTTTGAGCTTGTGTGTCCAGGTCCTGGGTAGCCTCGAAGCCACCGAGGCTCTACTGTATGATTTCTCTGTCTCTGTGTTTGCCCCTTTTACTACTTACTCATTTTAATAATTTTCGAGCATACAGTTCAGTAGTATACAGTACATTTCCTTGTTGTACAACCATCACCACCATCCCTCTCCAGAACTTTCTCCTCATCCCAAACTAAAACTCTGTACCTATTAACTCCCTATTCCTTCTTCCTCCCAGCCCTTGGTGCCCACCACTCCACCCTCCATCCCTATGAATCTGACTGTAGGTAGCTCACATGAGGGAGTCATGCGGCGCTGGTCCTTCTACATCTGGCTTATTTCAGCCTCATGTCCTCTAGGTTCATCCACGTTGTAGCATGGGACAGGATTTCATTCTGTTGAAGGCTGAATAATATTCCAGTGTATCTATGGACCACATTTCATCCATTCAGCTGTAGATGAACACTTACGTTACTTGCTCCTTTTGGTTCTTGCAAATCATGCTGCTACAAACACTGGCGTGCAAATATGTATCCGAGTCCTTGCTTTCAGGTCAATATCCAGAGGTGAATTCCTGGATTCATTGCTAATTCTGTGTTTAATTTTTTAAGGAACTGCCATTTTGTTTTGCACAGGGGCTGCACCATTTTACAGTCACACTGGTAGTGTTTGGTTTGAAGGCGCAGGTTAATAGCCGGGCTTAGCTTCTCTCCATGGTGTCTTCCCTTTTTAAAAGCAGAATCTCCTGTTTCATGTTTGGTTTTGCTTTTATGACACAGCACCGGGTCTTGTGCCAAGCTTCTCCCAGCAAGATTCTACCTGTTCAGTGTTTTCTAGGGGCAGATTTCCTTTGGGAGTCCCATTGGTAACATCGATTTTTTTTTTTTGGAGGAAGTGAGTGAAGGTAGGTAAGCTCTGGGAAATTTCTTGTTACGTTGGTGTGCTTACAACTACCATTTTTCACTTGACTACATTTAAAAAATTCATCAGTTAGTGTTTGGATTCATTCACTATTAAGAAAAGCATTTGCAGCTTCCTAACAAAGGAACCAGGCCAGGCGCAGTGGCTCACACCTATAATCCCAGCACTTTGGGAGGCTGAGGTGGGCGGATCACTTGAGGCCAGGAGTTCAAGACCAGCCTGACCAACATGTGAAACCCAGTCTCTACTACAATTACAAAAACATTAGCCGGGTGTGGTGGTGGGTGCCTATAATCCCAGTTACTTGGGAGGCCGAGGCAGGGGAATCGCTTGAACCCAGGAGGCGGAGGTTGCAGTGAGCCGAGACTGCACTATTGCACTCCAGCCTGGTCAATAAGAGCAAAACTGTGTCTCAAAAAAAAAAAAAAAAACCCCACAAAAAAAACCAAAGGAAGCAGTCAAGGCCACCAGCACGCTTTTTGCATTTGGAGTAGCCTTTAGGGGATTCCCTTTGCAAGTACACCTGGATCATTTGCTAGAAAACAGATCAAAGCCCACATATTGGGGGATGGGGGGAGGTGGTGCTGGGTGGTGTGCACAGCTCTGGCTGCATGGTTGCTAATGTGGAGATCTGCCTATGCTATGGGCAATTCTGTCCCAGGACACTGGCAAGCAAGGGGCCCCCAGGACTGGGCTCCAGTGTTATATTTCAGACTGCCTGGCAGCATGCCATAACATTTTTTAAATTTTTAGATATTATCCAGTTGGGAGGCCCAGAGCTCCCTCTTCAAGAACTTCCCCATCATTTCCCCCCGCTGTGGCCTCTGAAGCTCTCCAGGGAGAACCCCAGAAGTCTCATTCACACCTGGGCTGTGTACTTCACCCAGCATCCCTTGTCAGTATGCACAGAGCCTGCTTAGTTCTGGCAGTGCTGAAGCCAGATTGAGAACCACAGCAGAAAAGGCTGAGAGGCTGAGTCCTGACTTGGTAGCTGGCGGGGAGGTGGGGGCGGGGGGGGAGGGGTCTTGAGCATGCCTGTATGTTTGCTCATCTGTAAGAATAATTAAAATCCTTCCTTTGCAGGGTGATTGTGAACATCTGGTGAGAGAATGGATGTGAAGGTCTTTTAGTAACATTAGAACACTACAAAAATCACACATCTGAGTGAGTATGGACTCATACCTGGACTTGGGGGGTAAATGCAGAAATAGCTCTTGAGGGCTTGCAGTCTTAAGAAATGGCATGGAGGGGAAAGGTTCTAATGCTTCTAAAGACCCAGCACCTTCATCCTTAGATATTGCTGCTCCTTCTGGCTGGGCAGGCCAAGTGCAGACTGCACTGTGGCAACCTGGAAGGGCAGCATCTACCTGACCAGGAAAGGAGGAGGCCCTGTTGGGCTTTCCAGCCTCAGAATTGAGACCTCCTCACCATCAGTCACCTAATGAAGATCCCCTGAGTGCCAGGCACTCGGTGACAACACTGAGCAGTAACCCTGAAGCAATGCCAAGCTTGAGTACCCTCTTTTTTTGAGACAGAGTCCTACTCTGTCACCCAGGCTGCAGTACAGTGGCACAATCTTGGCTCACTGCAGCTTCCGCCTCCTGAGTTCAAGCGATTCTCCTGCCTCACCCTCCCAAGTAGCTGGGATTACAGGCACCCGCCACCATGTCCCACTAATTTTTTGTATTTTTAGTAAAGATGGGGTTTTACCATGTTAGCCAGGCTGGTCTTGAACTCCTGACCTCATGTGATCCATCCACCTCAGCCTCCCAAAGTGCTGGGATTACATGCGTGAGCCACCGCACCCCAGCTGAGAGTCCCCTTTCAGAAAGGCCTTTGCTTTTAGGTGCAAACACTTCTGAGGCTCAACAGGTCTGAAGTAACCATGGTCTTCGGTTTACTTCTCCTACCTATACATTGCTGGACAGCTCTTCTTCTACTGGCCCGATTTTGCTATTGGAGCATAATTTCCCATGATAAAGTTGAAGGAAATGATCAGCTTCTCTGCCTGATGTGTCTATGAATCCTTAGTCTAATTCTAGAACACACCTTGCCATACATGCCATTTCCCCTGACAAAAATAATGTTTACATTGTAGGGTCCCTAGGGGCAGACAGAGATCACTGAGCAGCAGCTAGAAAGTAACTAAGACTTTGGAGCTCCTCCAGTGACCCACATTCTGCGTGAGGCCCACTGGGTTCTCACCAGCACCCCCCGAGGTGGGCATGTCAGCTGTGAAGGACCAAAAAGCACATGGGAAATGTGAAGAACTGAAGTCCTCTGCTTTGGGGTCATGCAGATCAGACTTGCCTTGGCCTGACTGTTGTTAGTGGAAGGTATAGGAAAAAAGTCTACAAATCAGTCGGAACTGCAGTACAGAGTTTCGTAATTTATGTATTCAAATTTCTTTCCAGATGATTTAATGGAGGGAGAAACAGATAGCTTCCCTGTCGTCTTCACTGGCAATTTGCATGCTGAGAAAGCTCAGCTGTCAGAGAAGAGGCAATGCTTTTCTGGAGAACGCTTCCAGGCAACATGCGTGAACACACGTGCCCCACATAGCTCAGCTTCCCTGCCACCAAAGTGTAGTGATGCTTCCAGGAGGGACAAAACCAAACCAGAGACAGAAATGCATACAGAATTATTTTATTTAACTTAAACCATGTAGTACTTTACTAGAAAAAAGCAGAGTAAGAGAAACTAACGTTGCCTTAGCTTCAGCCATTCAAAATAGACAAAGTTTCTTTTTTCCATTATGTAAAGAATCCAGAGTATATCGCAATAACAGGAATAAATTCTTACAACAGAATATACAAAAACATTTTGAAATTTTTTTCATCTACTGATTTTTTATATAAACAGGATTTTTTAGGAATAATTTATACACAGTCATTTTATGTAACAAATTGGCCATGTTATTACTTTTTTTTTTTTACTTAAAAAAACTTTTTTTAACAAGAAAACTCAGAAAATGCATTATTTGCGGTGCATCCATTCCATCCCGCCTTCTGGTTTGATTTTTTTTATCCCAGAAAAAGGGATACCCAGAGGTAGACAAACTCTGGCAAACCTCTCACCTCAACCTCACTGGCTTAGAAAGCAGACAGGTGTTTTCACCGGGCGTCTCTTCCACCGGTGGATGTGTGTGTGCAACGCCAAACATCCAAATGAAAAGTTGAAAACAAAACCCAAATAGTTTCCAGATCTTTCTCCTATGTAGCGCAAAAACCCCAGGTGTTTCCCACGATAGAGAGATTGTGGAGTTGGGGAGACATGGCCAACAATCCACTGGAGTTTAGAGGAAGTGGAGTCAACTTTAAAACCAATTTTTGTGGATGTTATAGTTTTTATTAAAAATTCTTTTCTGTATTGGAAATACGTATCTTCGGGGTTCTGCCTTAAATAAAATAGGGTCTCTTCTGTGTTCTAACAAAGCAGTAATCATGATACGAGGCATGTAAGCAAATGGCCTGTGTGCCCCATAGCTGTCATCGTTTATGTGATCACTGTGTATGCTGTAATCATCATGAAAACCATTGGCTGTGCAGTCAAGTCTTCCCATGTCCATGGCACTGCGCTGCCTGCCGGCAGCCAGACCAATCAAGCCAGATGCTGAACGGTGCCATGCACTGCTGGGCTCCAACACCTCGGCTGTTTCCATGGCCAATGAGGTTCTTTCCATCTGTTAAAGTAGCTACACTCCAAAGGGAAATGACCAGTAAAAAATGATCCCCTTCCCAACCAGAGGGTTCTGGAAGACCAAGATACTGAAGATACAGAACTACTTTTTAAATCATCATCATTCCTTTGTTATAAACTAGGGCAAAAAGCATGGGGGGAAAAGAGGGTGAACCACGGCTGGGGTCAGGGAAAAATCCTTTTTTGGCATATTGTAAAGCTAGCTAGTAAACAGGTGTCCTAAAAAAAAAAAAAAATGGATCACAAACACACATTTGCACACACAGAGAAAAAGTGTCTTTAAATTATTTTCGGCAATTATAAACTACAAACATTTTATAAAATTATTCTGTTCTTACAAAAATGCAATGAAACATTTAATTAGTTCTTGTAAACCAGATCTTCGTCAACTGACTACCCGTAATCTACTGGACTTAAGAGCCCTATTGAAAACGCTAATGAGTGACTAGTTAAAACAATGTTGACCAGAAAGATGCAGACACACACACGTGGGACATAAAAATGAGTGATCGTTACGTTCTCGCAGAAACAAAACCCTAAAGTCATGCCCCAGAACTGACAACTGACGAGTGCGATGTAGTTTGTGTCCTTGAACAATTCACCTTAACTCCAAGATCAGTTTCCAGAGTAGGATGTTAGGTTTCTTTGTTGAAACCAAATGCCCACGGATGACTGCTGAGCCTCGATGTGGTCTGATAGCTTCAAAAACAATCAAGTTCAAAACCTTGCCCGCATTCCTTCCAAGCCCCGCATCCTGCTGCTCGTAACTCTTCTCTGTGCCAGGATCCCTGTGACAGTGGTTCCGTACCCACCACCCGGTCATTCCACCATCAAGGAGCGCTCACTTCTCCAAATGACGCAACCAGTCATCTAAGATGAAGGCCAAAAATGAAACCCTCTGACCTGTCCAAGGTCTGTATCTTCAGCATCTCTGGCAACAGAGGTTCAGTCTAAATAACATCCTCTCTTGAAGTTCTGATTTGTACCACCAACTACTTCAGAGTGAAGAAAAGTGTCTTTCATCACTGGTTCTTAAAGAGTGGATCTCTGGTCCACATCTCCCAATGCTGCTTAGCCCAGGAAATGAAGACAGCTGACAACACAGAGGAACATTAACGAAAAGAACAAACCCCAAACTTGAAATGCGTAACTGGGACTGCTGGAATGGGCCAAGGCATACCACGGCGGGTCACTGTCACCAGGAGGGCACCTGTGTTTTAGAAGGGAGTGGCCAACACCGTCTGGTCACCCTGGAAGGACCCAACGTGACAGCTAAGGACACTGGACAAGCATCCTAGCCTTCTCACCCATCTGATCTCAGTGTGATCTTGCCACAGAGCCACTTGCAAGCCATTCGGCCGCCAGCCTGCAGAGGTGGACTGCTGCGGGAAAGACTTCGGTGGAACAAACTGGCCTAGAATCTGGTGCCAGAGAATAGTTGGCTCATAAATCTTTTATCCCAAAGCACCCCAATGTGCACCGAGCATCTTGCCATTTGGTAGTTCCACAGTGACCGCTCTTCTATTTTACGAAGCCACTTTTCCTACCATTGAAATGTGACTCCGCATCTTAAGAAACAGGCCAGGAGAGGCCAGGTCGGCCACGAACACGGTCTTCCATCTTCCGAGGAGGAGGTTCGTTCCAAAGGTATGTCAAACGTCATGACATCCCACGAAGGAGACCTGGGTTGGTCTGGGTCTCAAGTTCAACAGTGTCTCCAGTACACACCAGCTCCTGCTGCCTCAGGGAAGGGCTGTGTGGGAGAATGTCTTAATGCTCACATCAATTCCATGATGTGCCTCAGTGGTTCATATGACTTCAAGCAGTGTGAGCTGCTGGCAGAAGGAGGTTGCATGGAAAATGCCACAACTCAGCTTAAGATTATTTGGAACACACACAGAAAAATCAAGAGGCAGAGAAATCAGCATGAAGTTAGGCTAGAACTGTGGATAGATGATGCCTTGGTATAGTCAAGGTGGGTGGGCTGGTCCAGTAAAATGACTGCACCATCACACAAGCCAAGTTTTCTCTTTTATTGAGGTGTTTCTGAAGCATTTGCTATGATGGGCACTACACTGTTAGTGTTTTCTACTTAAAAGCTACCTACATAAAACAAAAACAAAATGACATCAGTAACTCGGACAGTTTAAACAAAACCCTTATAACCAGCTGAATGATCTGTAGAAATCCAGTTGTGGAAACCGGTAGGTATGTGCACGAGAGGAGAGGCCATTATTCCAAGGGGTCACCTACAGTGTGGAAGAAGAAAACCCTGATCAAACAGTATTTCTCAATGACCTTAAGATCCCCGCGGTCTTGGGAGAGATGGGTCGCGTTCCGGCAGGAGGCTCCTGAGCGCCTTCACTTAGTGCTGGAGTTGCCGAGGAGCCATCCACGCTTAGGCAAAGCTGCCCGCCACGCTTCCCAGCGAAATCATCAGTGCCTGTAAGAGCAGCTGCTGGAAGAGGGGAGCGAGCCGTCTGTCCTGTGAGCAGCAGGACCAGGGAGACGGAGGTACAGCCCTGGCCGGGGGTGTGACGCCACGAGGCTCGGCGCCGACCCCTGGGCTTTCCAGCCTGAACGTTTGGTACATCTCTGTCTACCCCTAGGGGAGGAGGTGAGGGAGAAGTTGAGGGGGCAGCCTGGAGGGGGGAGGGGACTCTGCTCCTGCGTGTGTTCTATCAGGGACTGGCTGTGAGGTCAGGAGCCTCTGCATTCTGGAGCACAGGCTGGGTGAGTCTTGCTCTCCAGCGGCTGCTACAGCTGCACCTTTGTGCTCAATGAATGCAGCAGCCGTGGCCGCACGGTCCTGCCTCAGCACAAGCCGCCTGCAGGGATGGAGCAGCAGCAAGGGGAGCAAACCCAATGCCCCACGCCTTCACCCAGGGGATTCGCACAGAGATGGTGCTGCCTGGACACCTTCCTCTCCTCAGAACCTGAGGCACCACTGCTCTCTTAAGAACGAAATGTGTTGGTCATTCCATCTGCATAGAAGCAGTTTGTTCCAAAGACAACCAGCCAGGGACAGCCTGGTGGCTCCCCCAGGTGTGCTCTGGTGCCCTCGTTGGCCTCACAGGGCCACCTGGCTAGGAGGAGGAGAAATCTAACACCTTGGTGGAAACCAAGATAGAAAACAACACAACAAAAAAAAGCAACACAAAACGGGACATCTCAGAAAAAGGCAAGCTGTCTGAAATGAGCAGAGAGGTGAGTTAGTGTTGCTTTGACCCCGGAATACAGCCTGGCTTCCCCCTGCATCACCTGGGTGTGGCGCCTGTGGCGTGGATGAGGTTACCAGTATCAACGGCCTATTGTCAGGTGCTGAGAAAGGTGAGATGTATTCTTTTGTCTATATACACATATAAAAAATAAGAGTGAGGTAGATAAATGTTTGGGGGAAAAAAACCCAAAAAATCAAGAACTGTCCCATCACTCTCTCACACACACCCCCCCCCCACACATACACACACACTTTCCTTGAAATTTAAATTCATAATGGGGCTTCTCTACAGTGATTGAAACTGGTAATTTATCACAAAATAAATTAAAACTCCTACATATAATACCTTTTTTTTTTTTTTTTTTAGAGGGAACACGCTATGGGATAGAGACTAGAGAAAGCAGTGGGACAAACTGCTGACCAGCAAAAAGGCCGTATAAACTTTCTTTTCTGTGTTGAATCTTCAGTCACAACTAGCAATCACCGTATCCCAGCTTTGTTCTTACTCCTAAACATTTCTATCCCAGAAGCAACTCTTGTGCTGTCATCTCTCTGGTGAGAAGTGCTAAAAACGAAACAAAACAAGACCCCTGGGCCCCGAGGACCTGGATTCCTGGCCGAGGGAAAGTGGGCCAGCACCACAGCCCTGGTCCCCCGGCAGGAAGCAAAGGGGCTCTTGGGCCACGTGGCGTCTGTGCTGCCTCCACCTAGCACTCCAGCCGGCACAGCCCTGAGGGTGCTGCCCTGGGCCCGCCTGGATCCTGGGGTCCCACTCAACGCCAGTGCGAAGGAGGTCCCTTGGGATGTTCTGGTTCCAAAGACAGGTCAGTCGGTCCGGTGAGGGTGGTGGCGAGGGCCACAGCAGGCCCTGCCGGACCACCCTCTGCTGCTCCCTTTGACTCAGCAGCTGTTTTTTGTGGGATGGAAGGATTAAATAACCATTAAGAAAAATAGTAATCCAAATGCCTAGTGGCTGCGGTTAACACTGCTGTTGTACCCAAGAATTAAAAAAAAATATATATGTGTGTCACAACCTAAGCAAAGGCAAGGGAAAGAGAGGGTGAGGCTTCTCAACCATGGTGAGTGGAAACACTGAACAAAGACGTGTGAAATATTTAACCTTTGTTTTTCTGACCTGAGTTTGTATCATGTCTTGCACTGTAACAGGCTCCAATGCTGTGAGGGCAGGCTGGGGAGAGGAGCGCAGCCCTCTCAGGATGGGTGCCCGGCCTTCTTTCCGCCTCGTGCCCTCACCAGCCTCGTGCCCACAGAGCCTACGGGTTAGAAAACAACTAAAGGGGCAGGTGGGAGCAGGGATGGGGGATGTATTTATAAAAAGGCATCCAACAGTTCATGGCAAATTATGTGATTGAAGTATCCATTACTGGGAAAAGAGGAAGAAAGTCACGTAACTCTAGTACAAAGCATAAGAAGTTTCTTGGAGTGAGCAGAAAGGGGAGAGGGTGGACCTGAAGGTTTTCATAGATTAAATCCACAAAGATCAAGAACAAAAAAAATAGCAGCTTTTTTTTTTCTGTACAGACGTATAGATGAATATCTGAACCGTAAAAAAGTTATAAAAGTGACATTAAAGACGATGTGTATGCAAATGTTTCATGGTCTAACATAGAACTGTAAGACCCATGAAGAAGTCCTAGGAACAGAGAAAATGTCAACAAAGCTTAGAATGCTTGAATCCATTGACTGCTTTTCTTCTTACTGCTGTTGTGGTGTTTGAATTTCTTTCCTTGCAAACCTGCATCAACAGTGGGGCTGAGTCCCTGGAAACCCCTTCCCATCTGTGTCCTTGGGGGCGGGCGGGGGAGCTGGGGCTGGGAGAGAAGCAGGCACGGGGCCCCTTAACTCAAAGCCTGTCCGCCACGCTGCTTCGGGGCCCATGGCCACCAGATTCTTGGGGTGGCCACCAGATTCTTGGGGGTTGGGCAGGGGGTGGGAAGGCAGGGCAGGGAAGCCGGTTCAGCTTCTCCCCACCTTCACTGAGAGAAAGGCCTATTGTGTCCAGTTCCCCCAAATAATAACCTAGTCAGAAGCAATGACACCTGTGTGCCTGTGGCCTTGAGCAGCACAGCAGGGGCAGTCGGACGGACGGAGTGTGTCGCCAGCGTGTCTCTCAAATGGAGCAACCAGATGCCACGTTCACCCATGCCTCCGGACACGAGGAATCAGCGCCGGGCCGATAAGGGAGAAAGTTCAGGATTTTGGCAAAATTAGGCAGCGTTAAAATGGTAACAGCCTTGGATGAACGATGGCCCTTTGTAAATTTCATGTCCCTAGAAAGGTGAAAGATAAAGGTAAAAATTTCCATCTCCACGTGTTGTTTTGTAATGACCTACGGTGTCAGGCGGGTGTGTACAGTGGTTGGATGGGGCCACAGGGACAGCCACTTCCTCAAACTGATAAAAAGGGCTTCCCAGCTGGACTTGTGGCAATTATTTTTCCATTATGAAGCAGAGAGAAGAGAGAAAGGGAGAGAGAACAGGGAAGGACAGGGACAGAGTGAGGAGACTGGTTCTCAAGTGCTCTGGTGCTATTAAGTGTTGTCATTAAGGTTCTCAAAGGCCCATGTCAGTTAAGGGTTTGGGTAGGGAATAAAAAGCTGCTTGCATATTGAAAAAAAGAACATCCCAAATGTGTTTTACTGCAGAGAAGCTGTCTCCCGCGGGCAGCAAGGGCAGTTCTGAAGATCCACTGAGGTACAGGAGGCTTGTGAATGGATTGTTAAAACTCTCTCTCCCTCCCACCCCGCTGCGCGTGCGCACACGTTACTGTTTGCACAGATTCAGGATCCAAGGATCAGCAGGTCGAAGACTGGGGCAGCGGCAAGGCCCGCTCGTTCTTGCGGCCCCCGTTCATGTGTGCGTAAGGCTGTCTCTCGTCGAAGCTGGCGCGGAGGACCAGCACCCCAGGGCCGGGGCCGTTCTCGGCCTTATGTCCTGAGTGTCTGTCGGGCAGTGGCAGGGAGGACGAGGAGGCCGAGGGGTCCAGGGGGACGCTCTCCATGTTCTCTGGCTCCAGGTCCAGCTCCTCCGGCTCGGGCAGCTTGTTCTCCTCGCTGTAGTAGAAGGAGACCTCCCGGAAGCCAGGCTCCATCTCCTCCTTGATGCTGCTGATGATCTCCAGGAAGGAAGGCCTCATCTTGGGGTTATACTGCCAGCACATGCGCATCAGTTCAAACCTGCAGCCAAGACACACGGGAGGGGGGTCCAAGCTGGGAGGGCGCACGTGGCCACGAGGCTTCATGGGCGCCTGCAGTGGTTTCCCGCATACAAGCGTACGGTGGGAGCACTGAACACAGCCCTACTGCCCCTCTCCGTCCCTGGCTTTCTGCCTGGATGGCCAAGTGGCCTTCAGAGTCTCCTGTTTTACCTCGTACGGTTCCATTCTCTTCCCCCAGAACCACCACGGTACAAAACCCAAACTCTCCTTTCCCAAGAAGGACTAATCCAGGTCCACACTGTCCATCATGACAGCTGTTATCTATGGTGTCAGTGCTAAGAAACAAAAATAACCAGTTTTCTATCTGAGGCATCTCATGCAGGCACTGCTGAAACATCCTTTCCAGAATTAGCAGGAAACCCCTGGTTTCTCACCAGGAAGGCTGATGAGTGACCGCAGCTTCCCCAACAGTGCTCTCTCTCCAGTTCCCACCTGTGCTATTTCTAAGCTTCCTCCTGGTGCAGGGCTACCCCTGGCAGACAACCAAAGGAAGAAGGCACCATAAGGCCAGGCTTGCAACACGAAGAAATGCACACTCCGAGTCTGCTGTCTCCATCTAGCACGTGCTTGCTCCAGCCCTGCACAAGCAAGCCTCAGCCAATGAGCCAGGCTGTTCTGGACCAAACGAGAGGCCCCGTGTAGACCTGAAGCCAGATTCCAACAAGCCAGCAAGGAGAGCCCTGGGCACGAGTCCACTCCACACGCAAGGGACAGGCAGAACAGGATGACGCTTGTGCCGTGTCTCGGTCGCATCGGCTGGGCTCCGACAGCACCTGGGCTGCAAATATCTGTGAGGCCCTCAGAGTTGCATGGAGCAAAGGGAGTCCTGCCGGTGGCGGCCGGGGCTCCCCAAGAAAACAGCCGGCCTCACGTGGACAAGGAAAGCTGGCTCCCCTGACCCAGGAAAGGCCCGGGCTTTGACAAGCTTCCAGAATGCAGAGAGACCCAGCTAAACAGACTTTTGGGGTAAAAAGCAGCTGGCTACCATCCAGGGCTGGCCATAGTTCTGAGGAGTGACCGCCAACAGCCCTCTCTTACATGAGCGTGAAACCAAAGTGCCTTCCTTTCCACCTCTGTTCTCACCAGGAAGTTATCCTCTTTATTTTAAAATTCTGGCTAAAGAGATGCTTTTCCATAAAAGTGGCCACACAGAACTCTCCACATCTAGGAAACTCAAAGCACCCAATGGCATCTAGCCTCCTGTCAGGGTGGCTGCTTGACCACAGACTACCTGCCCGTGTCTGGCCTTCAGGGAACATTCCAAGGGGAGGCCCCTGATGTAAGAGAAGCCACTGGGCCTGGAAGCTGGCCTGCCAAGAGAAGGGCTCCTATGGCCACCCGGCAGCTTCCTTCAGGTGGAGATGGTGCAACCGTGAGGGAGGGTGGGCCTGGGTGTGAGGGAGAGCCATCCAGAATTCACTAGAATTCAGCGTTCTAGCGCCCGGGGGCCTGCGTCTCCACAGGGCCTAACCCGGGGCTGCCCGCCTCTACATCAGCTGCACTGGCATGGGGCCACGCTCCCTCATTTCCATGTGGGCTGCAGCTGCTTTCCAGCTACAACTACCAGCTGAGGACATGAGGACAGAGACTGTGGCCTGCAAGTCTAAAAATGTTTATTTACCACGTCGCCCTTTAAAGAAGGAAGGGTGCAGGTTCCTGTTCTGGGGAGAAAGGAATTAGACAAAATATGAAGGCCCCCACAGTATGCTTCTTAGATTTGGAGAGTTCCATGTGGCCACTTTTATGGAAAAGTATCTCTGTAGCCAGAATTTTAAAAGTCTACCCCACGGTAGAATGCCATGTGCACACTAGGTGCCAGGCAGTGAGGCAGTTATGTGTGTGAACTGCTGAAGTCCTCACGAGTTTGTGAAGCAGGTGCTACTGACTATAATATACCCCCATGTTACAGATGAGGGAACAGAAGCACTAAGATACTATATAATTTTTCCAAGATTACAAAATTCATGAGGGTGGAGCTGGGATGGAGTTCTCTGCGCAACAGAATGACTACACTTTGATCACCAACGATCCTGGAAAAAGGAATTTTTCTCAACCTAAATAAGAGTAACCCTGGGGCCACCAGGAGACCCTCCCTCACCTAACTGTCCAAGGGACAGTCACAGATGTCACAGGGATGTGGTTTGCATTGATAAAAACTGGCAGCTTGATGACAAATAAGCCTGCCTTTCCAAACTCCCCATCACTTCATAAGAAAAATGATTGGGGTTAAAAAAATTAAAATAGGCCATAACGACATGAAATGCATCTCCGTGCCTGGGCTGTGAATTCCTCTCCAGCTGACTTACCCCTGGGCAGAAGCGTAACCGGGCCAAGAGCATGAGATGTGCTTGGCTCTGTGCCCTGTGGCCGGGGACCGAGGAGGTGCCATAGGAGGGCAGTGACATCAGCACAAACAAGCCATGTGACGCCTCTTTTAAACCATTCCAGAGTAACAACCCTTCCAGTGCTGCCCATGAAAGGAAGTCTTTTTTGCTCTCTGGGATTCAAGACCTTGTTTACTATTTCCACACACACACACAATCTCCATTAGACTCTAGAAGGATGTGTGAGCTGATAAAACTCATCTTTTAAAAAGCACAATTTTTTTTTTTTTTTTAACCACAAGTCAGTTCTGGGGAGCCTGGCGCCATCCTTCTCGAATGCTCTCCCCTTTGGGGGACACATACCCAGCCCTTCTCCTGGAACAGGGACAAGACTCAAATGGAATTCCTGCCCTGCTGGGAAGCAGCTTCCTAGGGGCCAGCTGTGCCCCCCTGGAGGCTGGGTGACGGTCAGCAGGGTGAGCACACGGAGGTGCCTCCGTATTCTCACCTCACTCTTAGCCCTGATGTCCTCAACTGGACAGGCTGTGACCTATGTGGGATGTCAGCAGGCCACGAGGCACCCGCACGTTCCCACACGCTGCCGGGAATCAGCACGGCCCCAGCCCGGTGCCGACGCTCACCGGATTCCCAGAGGACCTGCGGGGCTGAATGTGTCTCTCTCCTGGCAGCCCTCAACAGTAAGGGTCGTCTTAGGAACCACGCCTCAGCCAGGAGCGGCTGTGGACATGGGGCCTGTGTGCCTCAGTGAGCTTACTGGGGCTAACTGAGCAGGAGCGCCCTTCCTGTCTGTTTGGGTCCCACTCAAGCACTCGATTCCCGCAGAACCAAACCAGGATTCCAGCGATGGGAAAAACTGTACTGGAAAACTACAAAAAAACATCAGATTTCACTAAGTTTGTTTCAGACTCATCTATGAGTTGATCATGCTCCAGGCTAAAAGTTCAGATTCCCTCCTGAATCCTGTAGACCAAAGACTTCTCTGGCAACAGTCTGGACACGTGGAGCTGTGGAAGTGTTACCAGCAGAACAAATGGCTTCCTAGCCCAAGTCTTCCACGGCTGCATTCACACCTCTGCCCTGGCCCTTATCCCGCAGCAGCCGGGACCTTTTACGTCACTACATTTCCTGAAAGCCAGGGCCACTCCTGGCTCATCTGTGTGACCTCAGGGTCAGCACGCACCCAGAGGGGCTCAACAGTATCTGTGGCATAAATACCGCGATCTGGGCTGAAATAAGGCTGAGGACGGGCTTTGTCATCAATCTAAAGTACAGACCCAGCAGGGAACCACAACCCAAATCTGATGTTGTGATACTTGCTAAGTTAATTCACACAGAGTCATGGCGCTGGGACTCAGACCTCGACACCTTGTGGCTTGGGGACCACGGAGTCCTTCCTCTGAAGCCGGAGCACTTGGTGACACTGAGGGGTGAGAATCTGGCTACTTCCTGATGGTGAGCTCCAGTCCACCTGCAGCCACTGAGCTCCTTCAGCCCCTAATGTCACCAGATACTGCCTGTTCAGATCTCAGAACCACACAACTCACACACTTTCTCACCTGGGACCCGGCAGAGGTTTCAAGGCAACTCCCAAGGGCTCAAGGACTCTCCTCTCCGGGATAAACAGAGGCCATTCTTTCATGTCTTGTAACAACAGAACTCCCATGCTAGAACCCTCCTTTCTCAGGTAAGCTCATCAGTAAACTCAGAAGGACAACATGACACTCCCTATGAAACCAAGTTGCCTCCTTTCATTCTACTCTTTTCTTGGAAGGGAGAAAAATTTTCTCAGGAGAAAACATTTTCTTAGAAGGGAGAAAAATTCTCGATGGCAAAGCAGAAATGCCTCCTGAACTAAACATTGAATGTCAGAGTAACCGCTCTGAGTAAATTTCCTTGTCACTCTATGCTGAGAACAGGAAGTGCCCTGCGTTTCCCATGGCAGGGGCTGCGTCCCAGGCAGTTTACATTAATAGTAAAACCCCAGTCACCTGGAGGTGGACCAAGTAAGAATCCCACAAGTCTCTTGTAGATAAACGTTCACCCGAGTCAAAGAGAAAGCACAAAACAATACCGCTCTCCCTCACCCACCCTAAACCACAGGAGCAGAACTCACACCTGCTTTCATGGGCTGTTTCTAAGCTTGCTAAAATACCACCAGTTCTAGTATTAGCCTAGATTCTGGCACTGTACCTTCATGCAGATTCAGTGGTCATCAGACCTCATACTCCATGGCTTATATTCAGACTTGAAAGCATGATTTTTCTCATAATGGCTGGCAAGAAAACAGTGGCTGCGCTGCTCAAAGTGTGGAGCAGATGGTCACCTGTGAGGGGCACCGGGTGTGTGTGTGTGTGTGTGTGTGTTGGTGGGGTACTGGGGGGTAGTCAGGCTCCCGGATCCCCAGTGGTCCTCTCCCCTGTGTCCTGGAGCTCACATCCCCGCATGATTGACTCCCACATGGTGTAACCTGAAGGAGAAGGTGAGAGCCTCAGAGTGTGACTTCTGAGGTTTGGTCAGACAGGACGTTGTGCCTTCTGCTCAGGTCCTGGATCTTTTACTCTAGGGCACAGCAGGCAAACTATGTACCTGTGGGTAAAATCTGGCCTGCTGCCTAGTTTTCCAAGGTCTATGAGCTAAGAATGGTTTTCATGTAAATGGCTAAAAGAAATTCAAAATAAGAATATTTTGTGACAACACAGAGATGATGTGGAATTCAAATTCCAGTATTAAAAATAAAGCTGTATCGGAACACAGCCACACTGGCTTACGTGATGCCCACAGCTGTGTTTGCTCCACAACGGCAGAGTCCAGTAGTCACAGTCAAGGTCGTAGGGGCCCACAGAGCCAAAAACATTTTTTAGCCGGCCTTTTAGAGAAAGAGTGTGCCGAACTCTGCACTCAGAGAAGCCAGCTACACATCCTGAGACACTCAGGCAGTGCGACGGAGAGGCCCTCGTAGAACAGGGCGATTCACGCAGGGCATGCTACCTATGCAGCAACACCTTGGAATTGGGCCTGCCTGCCCCAGGCAAGCCTTCAGATGACCGCAGCCCCGGCGGACAGCTGGGCTGCAACCGCGAGAAGGGCTCCAAGCCAGAGCCAGCCAGCTATGCCGCTCCTGCGTTCCTCACCTTCAGAAACCTCTGAGAGATAATACATGTTTACTGTTGCTCTTAACTAGTACGTTTTGGGTAGTTTGTTATACTGCGATAAAAAACTAACACAGAAGGGGAGAAGAAGAATTTCTATACTGGGCAAGAAAAGGTACTAAGTGGTCTTTCGAGCCTCTTCCAAGTTTGGATTGTGGAGTTCTGAAGAGGCCATGCTGGGAAGTTTCCTTGATGAGGGCTCCAGGAAACCCAGTGCCACTGCATCTGCAGGTGCCACCCTCAGAGAAGAGGAGCCTCCCATCACTGGCCCAGGCCCAGGGCGCCAGCCGACTTTCTGGTTCTGGCCCTGCCTTGATGGGACAATGGGAACCCCCACATGTGCTAGCTGTGCGAGGGTGATGCCTTCACTCTGGCTTTCCCTGGCATCCTTCCTGCAGCCACCTTTCTGAATTCCACACAAAGTGTCCATTGCCTGGGATACACTTCAGCTGAACCTATGTTTGGAAGCAGCAGCTAATGAGCATGACGCCCAGCCAACGTACTCCCAAAGCACAGGGGTGTGTATCCAGTCTTCCCCTCCCCATGCCCTCCGTTGGCCAGCCATTTACAAGGAGCTTAGGGATTCAGTATTTGTAGCAACACTCAAAGTGCTTTGAAACAAAAGTAGCACCTTGATTGTTTGATTAAGGACAATGATTTCTGAGACTATGGAATTCTAAGATGCCCCCCAAGATCGTTGCCCCTGGTGTAAATATCCCATATAATCCCCTCACTTGAGTACGGGTGGGACTTGTGAACATGAGAGGATACTTCACTCCTCTAATCAGGCTTCTCATCAATTGACTGTGAATCACTTAAAAGGGAGAGAGTATCCTGGGTAGATCTGACTTTATCAGGTAAAAAACCAGTAGAAGCAGTAGAGAGCTGTCCTCTTATCAGTCTTGAAGAAATAGGCTGCTGTTATGAGAAGGCCTATGGAGGGTGTATATGGCAAGGACTGTGAGTGGCCTTGGCCTCCAAGAGTTGAAAGCAGTCCCCAGCTGACAGGTGCCAAGAATATGGGGACCTCAGTCCTGCAAGTGCAGAACCCTGAAGGAGCCTGAAGATGTCCCTGAGCCTCAGGTGAGACTGCGGCCCCACTGACATCTTGATTTCTGCCTCCTGTGACTCTGAGCTGAGAGCAAGAACACCTGCATCTGGATTCCTGGCCCACAGACACTGTACGAGACCAAATGAGCAAAACTTTTGTGGCTGCTGGAGCCCTCATTCCCTCCTGTCCACCTGACACCTGTCTGGTTCATATCTATCTATTATCCCGCCACTGTGGGCCCAGCCTGAGTCTGTGCTGGATCCAGGTGGGTGGATGGGTGAGAGACAGGAGCTGGGTGCCTTCATGCAGACATAACAGCCCAGCAATTCCTCAGGATCCTTTCCAAAATGAAGCCAAACCTGTCCTGAAAAGCATTTCTGGAAATCTGAATTGGTCTTGAGATACTAGTGGGAGCCCACCTTCCTGTTCAGCTATGGAGATCCAGATCAATCTCTGAAGCCTGCCTTAAAGTGCATGTCAAAAGCAAGGCCATTGTTCCCAACCTGTACCTGCTGTGCACCTAATGACTGAACTAGAACACCTTCACCCCCTCCTCAAACTCGTTCCAGGAAGGACAACGAGGCCTCCCTGCTCCAGCAGCTCTGACCTCCACTGAGCCACAAAACAGCACCGTCCACAGACACAGAGCAAGTCCTCCACCAAAAGGGGGGCTTCTCCAGGGAGCGCTGAGCAGTGAGGCCTCACAAACACTGTGAGGCATCACAAACTCTCTCTCATCATCTGACAAAACTTAGGACTAAAAGCTGCAAAGTGTTTTTTCAAAATAAGTGGGGTTGCCAGGTGCGATGGCTCATGCCTGTAATCCCAGCACTTTGGGAGGCTGAGGCGGGGAGATCATCTGAGGTCAGGAGTTCAAGACCAGCCTGGCCAATATGGTAAAACCCCATCTCTACTAAAAATTAGCTGGGAGTGGTGGTGGGTGCCTGTAATCCTAGCTATTTGGGAGGTTGAGGCAGGAGAATTGCTTGAACCCAGAGGCAGAGGTTGCAGTGAGCCAAGATCACGCCAATGCACTCCAGCCTGGGCGACAGAGTGAGACTCCATCTCAAAAAAAAAAAAAAAAAAAAAAAAAGTGCAGTGAGAAGACAAATTCACCAGCACTGGCATCCCTCTGTCCACAGGGATGTCAGCTCACACACGCTCCAGGTCCACACTGGTCAGCGGATGAAGCTCCGGAGAGCACGTTACTTAAATGGTTTATGACTTTTGTAAACACTTAACAGAGAAGACATGTGGGGCAGGGTTCAGAAGACACCAAGCTGACCCTACGTGGTGCATGCCGGAGTCCTGGCCATGCAGCTCTGTGCACAGTCACTGCGGCAGCTCCCTCAGGCCTGCCACAGGTGGGGCGGGGGGGTCTTGAATTCGACTTCAGAGTAGTATGTGTTGTGTTGTTGCCTTCTTTAAAAAGAAACAAAAACCTCACACGGAGAGGATGAGTAAGGATGGATTACTCTGGCCAAACATTTCACAGAGACATTTGGCCTGAGAAACTACAGTGTGAACTGCAAATCGGAACGAAAGCATTACGGAATATGGGGTAGAACTAAGGTACCCACGGAAAGGCACAGGTCGACCAACCCAACTCAGCTCCTTCCACAAGGACAAACCTCTTCTCAGCCACGCCTGGCAAGGGAGGCGCAGGACCAGAGAGAATGGCTTTAATCTCCCAATCTCCTGTGACCCAAGAAAACAGGTATTTGAGAAGAGAAATCAGAAGAGCACGGAGGGCCCAGGAAGTACGTACAGCATGTCAGGACAGTTGTCTGGCTTGTCCAGAAGGCCACCCTCCATGACGAAGCGAAGGACTTGCTCGTTGGACAAGCCCTGGTAGGGCTGCTCGGCCAGTGTGGCGATCTCCCAGAGGACGACCCCGAAGGACCTACAGGGAGAAAAAAACTGTGAGGAGCTTGGAAAGGGATGGACTGAACAATGCTGCCCCCTCCTTTCCAGCACTTCTTACATCCCGAGCAGATAAACTGTCCTTACTATGGTGACAGTGCTTGTCAGACAGCGAGCCAGGCCCTGGGCTAAGTGCGGGATATCATCCCCCCTCTGTTGCTGCTAATGTTCCCCGTAGACTAAATTCAGCCCCGGTGGTGGAGCTAAGGAAGGTGATGGTGAGGGTGCTTCCGGCATCCCTTGCACGGTCAGGAAGCCCCTGATCTGTGCTTTGAACGCAGAGCATACTGGGTTCAGCATCTACCTAGTCCCGGCCATTTATCTGGCAAGGTGGTATCACCTAACCTGGCTTTGACCCAAAAAGAATGACATTCTTGTCCAAGCCCCAGCTGGACACTGACTTAGTAGCCTCAAATGAGGCCTGGGACAGTCAAGCTTTACCAAGCTCCTCAGGTGATTTTTACAATCAGACAATGTTGGAAACCTCTACCCAAGTGGTTCTCACTGCTGGCTGCACAGGAGAATCTCCTGGGGAGGTTTTTAAACACAGGACTGGGCACCCAATAGAAACTCTGATTTGATTGGTCTGGGGTGAGGGCCTGGGTCCTGGAATGTTTAAAAGGTCTATAGGGATCTTGAGGTCCAGTCGGGCCAAGGGAGAAGAGAACTCCTGCTGCTCCCCCACCCACAACAGAGCTGGGGAGCTGCTGGCCTACAGGGCCTCTGTGTCACAGGTCGGGGGATCAGGGTGGGCTGCACTGGCTGGGAGGGGGTATCATGGGCAAAGAATCCTTAAGTAGAGAAGTTGGCTGAGGAATAACTTTGTAGTGAGCAATTCTGCCATGCATGCAGCTTTGCCAGTTTAGAAGATCAAACCACTGGAAAACAAAACAGAGAGTACACACACAACTTTCAGACAGAATGTTAAAAAAGACAATGCTGGAATCTGCAAAACAAATGTGCCCTCCCAGGGCAAATCTCCGTAATTCACAAATTCTCCCTGGTCTGTGTGCCCTTCCATGTGGTTCACTTTGGTGGAGTAAAATAGGCTACTCATCACCAAGTAGGGGCGGCAGCAGGGTGGGGAGCAGGGATTCTAGCTGGACCTGTCCTGGGCTGCAGGTGCTGGTCAAGCCTCATGGAAAAACCTGGGGCAGGAGATTTCCAACCAAGAGCTCTTGGGACCTTGACCTTGTACCCAAGCCCACAGTGCTCCTGACTGTATGAGAACGTTTTATTCGCTGCTTCAGCTACTTTCGGTGAATCAAAGATTTTTGTACAAATTGATACTAAAAGTAGATGTTAGACAGAAATAGAATCTTAGCAATCAGAGGACAGACCAACCCAAGGTCCTTTTTAATTGCAAGTGACCAAGAAATGCTGTCGTCTTCATGTTGTACAAGAGACCCAGAGGCCAAAAGCGCAGTTTAGCGAGGCCTGGGCCCAGGGGAGAAGGGGCTCTCCATCAGCTTTGTGCGGGAAGCTCTGCCTTCCACAACCAGCCCAGCCATACAGGCAGCATGCCTCAGATGCCAGTGGCAGTAGTACCCACACATCTGAAATGCAGCTTGGTACAAGAAATGACTAGCTCTCCAACAACAAAAAATTAAAAGTAAAATAAAATAAAGAAGAAATGACTAGCTCTCTGCTTTTGCTGACTGCAGGCTGGTCTGGGAAATGGCCTGAGGATGTGGCTCCCTCCCAGACCCACTTCTCCTCTTGCCCCACGTGCCTTTCCTGGCTGTGTCAGCGGCTTGCAGGCAGCCAGTTCTCACGGCAAGGCTCCCACCCTGGCCCTCCCGGCCCAACTGCTCCGTTCCAAGTTCCCAGTTACTGGGCTACCCACAAACTCACTGCGTCTCACACTGAACTCTGATTTGTGCCCTGTTCTTCCCCTGGCTTCCCTGCAGCTGATGCCCATTCCACCTGAGCAGTCTGCCTGCTGTCACCCATGCCCTTGGCCTCCTCGGAGTCCCACTGCGACCTGTCCACCCAGGCTCACATCTGTCCAAGGTCTGGCACCCTCCTTTCGTCCCTCAGAGCTCCTTGAGTATGCAGGATCCTCCTTGCCTGGCCCGCCACCAGCTCTCTTCTTTGGTTACAGCATCTTGCTCAATGCAGCTGTATACTCCGGCTAACAAGAACTTCGAGCACAGCTCTAATCACCCTCTGGTTCAGAAACCTTAACAGGGCTTAAAGAATTAGTCCAGGATGCCTAATACAACAGCTGAGGCCTGTCTTGATCTCTCCGCAGCCTAAGTCCCCCAAGGAAACCTCACCAACCCCACCTGCAGCAGGTGCTCCCTACTGCCATGCCTGCCCAGCATTCCCACTGCCAGGAACCCCCCACCCCTGCCCCGCCCCACCCCGCCCCGCTTCCTAGTGCTCTTTTTGTGACAATCCATACTTAGGGTGCCTACACAACTTCATCTCTTCTGTGAAGGCTTCTGCAACCCCAAACTGTCAGAATTGCCTCCTCTTCTCCACTTTATCCTTCCAGGACCAGGACGACGACGATGTTGTTGTCGTCGTCATCGTCATCATCGTCATCATCATCATCCCCGCATCCTCCACACCCCCAAGAGCCTTACCATCACACACAGGCAACAATACACGAGGTAGCAGACCTAGCTCTCCACAAACGCTTGTCGAGTTGAACTGCAAAGCCTACCTCCTGAGCAACTCTTGTCTGAGGTCAACATCACCTGTCACTGAGGGCCACCGAGTGCTGGAGTCAGTCGTCCTTCACAGCTTAATGTGACAACTGCAAGGTGTGGACACTGAACCATCTCTACACAATACCAGTTGCCACAAGAGCCATTTAAACATCTATTCAGGTACCGCAGACTTCTCTAGACAGACCTTGCCTTACAGGTGGAGCAACCGAAGGCCAGAGAAGCTCTGAGGTTTAACCAAGGCCACACAGCCAGTCAGAAGCACTGAGAAATACGCAACACCTCTGTGTTTTTCAAAGCCGGTATTTTACTATGTGGTGTTGGCTATTCGTGACTTCATATAAAATCAAGTCTTCCATGTCATGGACAGATTTAATCTTCAAACATTAGATAAATGTCTCTGTGTAAAGCCCTTTCTAATTAGGAACCGTGACGTTGTTTCCCCAGGGGGCAGACCGGCGGCTGTGAGTCCCCCAGCAATGCCCGTGCTGGCTGGAGGCAGCATTCAGTAACTATACTTCCCCACACCAGGAGGGGATGGGAGCAATGGCCCACTCACCAGCAAATTAAAACCTACAGAGAAATCCACATTCCCCACAGATGGTAATTAGCCATGAAAGAAGCAAATAACCTTGGCTATTTGTGACTATTTGGAAAGCTTCTTAATAAAAAATAAAGATTATGTGTTGGGTGATCCAGATGCTCAGGAAGAAGGCACAGCTCTAGGCTGTGGGGTGCATCTCCCCAGTCCTTTGTCTGGTTTCCTCCATGCCTAGAGGGCACCCTTGTCATTTCAGAGGGACGTGGTGCTACAGGGAGCTGCAGGGAGAGCAGCCACAGTGCCCAAGGGCATGGGAATGAAGTCCTGGAAGACAGCAGGAAACCTGGAGGTGTTCTGGCTAGAACAGACACACCTCCTTCGATGACTCCTAGACCTATCTTATCAAGAACAGAGCAAGGTATGCAATTGTGCTACAGAGAGAAGGTCCAATGGGTGTCACACAGAGGCTGACGTAGCAGAACACGAAAGATTTGCTAAGAGCAAGGATGTCTAAAGCATGAGGCTAGCCTGCCTTTGTGAGGAAGTGAACATGGAGTCCCTGGAAGGAAACCTCTTAGCAGAAGCTCAACCACCAGCTGTCAAAGATCTGCGGGTACATTGGGGACTGGGCCTGACTGCAGGGATACATCCCAATCCTAAAATTCTGGGGTCTCTTCTACAAAGTCAAATAAAATTCTTTGTGTTTCTTTCTAGATTTTTAACTAGGAATCATTGCTTCGTGCTGTTGATACAATCTAAAATCACTTCCATTCTTTTGAGAGGGACAGCTTTAGTTTAGAGCCTGGACAGCTGAGAAACCTGCTCCAACGCCCTAGCCTTCCTGACCTGTGCTATCCTCAAAGCCTGTGTTAAAAAGCAAACAAAACCTGAAGCGCTGTCAATGCCTGAGCATTTCATGGAATGAATACCAAACGCCTATTCATGTTTATACATATCTTTTCGTATTGGTTCACAGTAGTTATGTAGCCAAATGGACAGAATTGGCAATGAACACACTCTAGGTCCCTTTGTTGTTGCTTGTGCAGTAACTGCTCGTCAGAATTTGGGTAAAATTTGCCTGAGAGATATGAACAACACTTTATCCTTCTATCCTGCTTCTGTTCTCCCCGGCTGTATAGTTTTCTATTTTATTATACTACAAGCTGACCTCCAAGCTCCTGGAGGCACGAAGCCTAGAATAAACAGATGCATGCACATACCCAGGCTTGCCCTCTCCTCACCATCCCAATCTCTAAACACCATGCAGAGCACTTTGATTTGACAGTGAAGAGATAACCATCTTGGACAAGCTGATTGCAAAACAGATCTCATACTGGAGCTGAAGAAGCAATCATGCTTTGCTGGGTCATATTCAAATGCTATTTCCAATTTGCACCTGTCTTCAAAATAAGAACCAAGGCCCCTGAACTGTGAAAGGTTTACGAGGTTAAAAAAAAAAAAAATGATGTCAGTCACTATTGAAATAGTTCCTCTATGCGGTCATCCAGACTGTTGGAGTAAACAACTACCATTTCTGTAACACAACAGCAACGGGATCCCCCCAGAGGAAAGCCAAGACACTAGCTGACATTCTAGAAGGTGCCTGTGCCAGGGCCTCAGCCTGCCAATAACCTCAGTTGTATTTCAGAACCTGACTGCCTCTCTGCAATGTTGCCAAGGAACTGCAATAAACAATACTACTGAGAGGACTGTGATCCCTCGGCCGATGGGCTTCCACTGGTAGACACTGTTTATGATTAAGGGAGACGTTTTGCTTCCCATAACCATCCCTGGGTCCACAACGGTGGATGCCCACGGAAAGACAGACAGCAGATGGGACCAGCAGGAAAACACAATCAGGACTCATAAGCTTTGGGTCTAAATAAAGCACTGTCTGCAATCTGAGGGTTAGATTAGGTGAGGCAGACACACAGACAGTATCTGTTTATTGAGAAAGAGGAAAAGAGAAAAGAAGGCAGGCAGGGGAGAAACAAAAAGAGACGACGGCTTCTGGCACATCCCAGCTCCTGGAAACATAATCGGTATCTGCTGAAGATGGAAAGAATGTTGGTCCCACAAATTCTTTAAAATCCCACAAATGCCCTTCTGCCCTTAGCTAGCCCACTGACAACAGGAACACCTCAATGATGAAGAAGTGTGGCTCACACAACACTGAGCTAAAGCTGCCAACGGGTAACAAGGAACAGAGAAAGATAAAGCCCTAGAGACTGAGCTGGTGGAAAGTGCGGAGGCTGGGGGCTCCAGGCTGGCAATGTAGGAAAGGTTCTCATACCAGACGTCCGAGTAAGTGGTGAAGACTCCATCCTTGAGGGACTCGGGAGACATCCAGCGCACGGGCAGCAGCCCTTTCCCTCCTTTCCGGTAATAGTCTGTCTCATAGATATCTCGCGTCATACCAAAATCTGTGAGGGAAGAGAGGGCGCAGAGTCACACGCTGGAGCAGGCACCACTGCTGTCACAGCAGAGGACCCTACACTCATTATGTGTGGAGAGACGCAAGGCAAGACACAGACACGTCGCACTTTAAGGTGGCCAAATATTAGGGTTTGCAATTTTATAAGGTGGAGACAGTAAGGGATGATTAATCACACGATGAGCAAATACCAAGCAATCTCCACTTCTAACATATTTACAATTTGATTCCCTTAAGAAGTTAATTCCCTTATTGCATTTAAATGAGAGGCAGGCTGAGTGCAGCGACTCAACGCCTGTAATCCCAGCACTTTGGGAGGCCACGACAGGAAGATCGCCTGCGCCCAGGAATTCAAGATCAGCCTGGGCAACATAGCAAGACCGGGTCTGTATAAAAAAATTTAAAAATCAGCCAGTTGTGAGTGGTGGTGTGCGCCTGTGTTCCTAGGTACTTGGGAGGCTAAGGTGGAAGAATCACTTGAGCCCTGGAGGTTGAGGCTGCAGTGAGCCATGATCACAACACTGCACTCCAGCTTGGGTGACAGAGTGAGAATAAAAATAAGAAAAAAGGAAGCGGTGTAAAAATTAGAGTCCCACAATTTAAGAAAATATATAGTACTGCAGAGACCACTGGTCATTTACACATGGTTTTAAAACCTGACCAAATAAACAGGAGAGTACAGATGCTTACTTAACTTGGTAGCACTGCCCCACCACTGGAGAAAAGTAAATAATTTCACTGCTTAATACGGGGGAAAATATTCAGGGTAACAATTCATGATGACAAGTACCCAGTAAGATGCCAGAGATGCTATTTACGAGGCCCCTGAAGCTATTACTCAATACTGTTTTTCAACATAATCCTCCCACTCATTTTTGAAAATTTCTTCCATTTTCCATGTCTCCAGAAGATGCCACATAATTATGTTTGATGGCAGGCTCGCTCTATAATCCTAAATTATTGCTGCTTTGTCAGATTTTGATTTTGCACTCAATCATACAACCTTTTCTTAAGTGGACTCTTCCGTTCTCCTTCCCAGGAGAAAGGGCTGCTCCACTTTAAAATGCTCATGTATGTCTCTAACTCATGCCACAAAGAGGTAAGGCTACAAAAGCAAACACAAAGAGAACAAAGTTCCTTGGACTTGAACCAACATAATTTACTTGCGCTATGCTAAGAGCCCTCAAACTGCCTCTGGTAAAATTACTTGTCATATTTGTCATCCATGAGACGCTGGGCATTGGGAAAACATCTTGAACCCTTGTGAAGAATAAAAATGAAGTGTGAAAGTGTTATCTGTGAATTAATCCAGTGACATGCAAATAGGGGATTTGCCTTTACTTGCACAAGGTGGAAAAGAAGGAATCCTATTAAAGAACACAAACGACCTTCCTCAGCACAAATGAAAAACTTGAAATTCCAGAAAGAAAAACCATGATTACAGAAAAAATCACTATAAATATGCCACATGGTTCAGCAGCAAACATGATCCCTGCTGATTTGGATTTAAAATGGCAATTGGCACAAAAAACACCTCCCAGGGTGACGTGCAGTGGGGAGAAACTGAGTCCCCCCATGTGCCCGGAGGGTGGGAATAAGACACAGACAGGAACTGCCATCTGGAGAGGCCCTGCCCCATGCCAGGCATGTGCTGCTGCTTTCCTGCACCAAGTCCTTCTCATAACCCCATGGGGTCTGTTACATTATCACCCTATTTCCGAGGTGAGGAAACTGAGGCTCCCAGATGTAAGGCACCTGGCCCAAGTCTCTCATCCATTAGCGGCAGAACTGGCCCACCTCAGGCCCACCTGGCTCGCTCCTGCACTGGGAAAGGGGAGCTGGCTGGCATTTCCATGGGGACAATGTGAGTTCTACAGAGAGGGAAGGAGAAATGAGCTGGGTGCACCAAGGAAGCCCAGCCAGGGACGCGGGCGGCTCTTTCCTGGGAGCCCTGAGGCAGGACGGCCTCTTGGGACTTCTTTGCCTCTCTGAGGGCTGCCCAGCTTCACAGGGCACCAAGCGTGAGGACGTCTCAACGTGCCAAACCTAGGGACACACTGGTGGATCCTGAACGAGGAACTCTGATGATGGAGGGATGTGGGCTCTGGGATATGCTTCCATTTCAATACCTCTAGCTCCTACAGAGTAAAAAGAAAGACACTCACCCCTACTTTAGAAACCATTCTCAGCTGGGTGTGGTGGCTCACGCCTGTAATCCCAGCACTTTGGGAGGCCGAGGCGCGTGGATCACCTGAGGTCAGGAGTTCAAGACCATCCTGGCTAACATGATGAAAACCTGTTTCTACTAAAAATATAAAAAATCAGCTGGGTGTGGTGGCACGCGCCTGTAATCCCAACTAGTCAGGAGGCTGAAGCAGGAGAATCGCTTGAACCTGGGAGGTGGAGGTTGTGGTGAGCCAAGATTGTGCCACTGCACTCCAGCTTGGAAAACAAGAGCAAAACTCCGTCTCAAAAAAAGAAACCATTCTCTAAAAGATTCTCATTGTTCACCAAAGGGGCTAAAACATTTCATTAAAACATCACTACTAAAGGAAAAAAATATGTTACTAAAGGAAGGTGAACACTTCCAGAAAAGGCAGTTCAAGAACTAGACACAGAGGTCCATTTGAAATAGCTTCTTTTGGGTGTTAAATCTCCCCTGCAGTTTCTCAGCATAAATATTTGGTATTTTTCTAAACTATCATCGTATCATAGTGGGAAGATGAGAATCCTGGTAAAAGCAGGTGGTTTCCTGAGCAGCCCTGATGTTATGTGTGTTTTTATTAGGCAGATTAAAAGACCGAAGTAAAAACACAAACCTAAAGGCTGAAGTGGGTTTTAACCATTGCTCAGAAATTCAATCCAACCCTTTTTTCTGGTGTGACAGTGGGTGGTGGCAACAAGGGGGTCTAACCAGTAGGCTGGTGAGCTAAGAGCAGGACAGTAAGTGTTGTGAGAGAGTGGTCGAGAGCCTGGAGGCTGGCCAGCCCCAGCCGTGAAACCCAGTGAGCAGTGATCGTCCCTCACCTAAGGGACTGCCATGCCAGCTCCTGCCACTGCTCCTGCTCCGTGCAGAGGCTTCGTCATTAGGGCAGCTTGCCTCTTAGAAACCAATGTGGGTCCCTGGAAGGGGAGCAATGCTCCTTAAAAGCTAGGAAAATTGGAGGGATGAATGCAAGGTTGGACAGTGAGTTTTATTCCCAAGTCAAAATCTCCTGAATACATTGTCTTAATTATTTCTGTAACCAATGCTAAGAGGTGTTCTACCAAGAACTGCCTCAAACGTCTGGAGAGCCAGCCTCAGGGACCATGCCCAGTATCTGAACCACCATGTCCATGAGCTATCAGCATTGGGACCGACCGCGCCAGGTTTGTGACCATCAACTGGAGACAATCACATCATTCCCAAGAAGAAGTCCGTGCACTCAAGGGACACACTAGAAAACCTCTCCAGGGGCAGACTAATGCCAACAAGGTCCTCAAAACACCTGAGTTTAGTTCTTGCCCAAACCTGGAAAGCTAAGGACACACCTCCGATTTTGACTGTGAAATCTTCGGCTACCATGCAATTCCGGGCAGCAAGGTCTCTGTGGACGAACTTATTGGCGTTGAGGTATGCCATGCCGTCTGCAATCTCTCCGGCCATCTGAATCATCTTGCTCAGGCTTGGAGGTGCTAGGACTGGATTATTCTGTTGGAGATTTAAAAAAATTCACATGAGAATTTTGGATTTTTTTTTCCATGCCAATTTCTTTCGAGGTTTGCATATCATCTTTGTTCAATCTGGGCACTGTGGGTTGTTTATGCTAAGAAACCAGGACTTGCTCGGAAGGAACCAACCATCACAGAGAGCATGGCACCTGCTTGCTCCCCGCAAGCTTATTTGCACTTGCTCCCTTGACCACATCAGAGCTGGTGAGGGAAACACCAATTTGCACTCGTTAGGACCAACATCTTCTAATTTGGGTAGGGCAACATTTTTTTAAAGTGAAACAAGCCATTTTTGGTAGTAAGGATTCTCAGTTACTCAAATTCCTATTTGTTTATATGTTCCTTTTATTTCCATCACCAAAGTACAGGTAAGAGGAAGGAGAGCACGTTACAAAGGCTGTGTAGAAGTAAGCAAATGTGTTTCCAAATGGACATGGTATATTTTATTTCCCATAAAAGCATCGTTATAAATTATTTAATCCTTTTCTTTCCCTTCAACCTTCTTCTAAAATACAAAAATACCAGGATTACTGTTTTCACCTTACAATGTGGCATTATTATTTTCTGTGGGCATTACGGAAGACAAGTCCTTGGCAACTGAAGTCCAGCTGAAACTTGTCTTGGAGGAAACCAGGAATAAGTAACAGGGATAAGCATTCCTCTTTGCAGAGGACAGCAACATGCTGGCTTTGGAATTAAAAAGAATTACCCTTAAATAATACATCCATTTAGAACAAAGTTTTATATAAAACACATGCCCAAGTCTCTCCATCCTAAAACAATCACTAGTCCCTAATTTTAACGCTACCTTTTACTTTTGCATATACAAGTGCAACAGACTCTACCTTGGTTTTCTTGACCACAAAGCATCTCATACAGCACTGCAAAGCCATAGGGCTCTGACAGGTCCCACACCTGCAGGCCGGCCACCAGCTGAGCATGCCCAGGCTTTTCCACATGGGATATCACAGTGGTTTCACTGATGAGGAGATGACCTGGGGCCACGCACAGAAAGTGCCCAGTGGTGTGTGGCACATAGTCAATGCCCAGTGGATGCTGGCTGCTGCCCTGTGAGGTGCTAGTTTCTACTGAAAGCTAGTATTTGGAATCAGTATAACAACTCCTCGGTACTTCTGGGTTGGTTCTCTACACTCGGTGACACAAACCTTTGAATTCTGAACAGGCTGTCAAAGCTGTCTCTTGGTGACTTAAAACACTTATCACGTGGTTATCTGGGGAAGCAACATTAAGTCACTGGGGTAAGTCCAAATCACTACTTTTTAGGGCTTTAGATATGTGTGATGCATGAGGAAATATGCACATGAAATGTAAAGTTTATGCTCACAATTCTTAAATATTACAGTATGACCTATATGTCTTATGAAGTGGTCATTTATAATTGCCGTGAACAACAGAATCAACAAAAGCACTCAATTTTAAGCATGGAGAAAGAAAGAGGGCTGAAATTTTGTCAGTTCATGGTGTTACACTGCCATTCTTTCCTTTAATTTGGTTAGAGCTATTTAAGACAAGTATACATATACACCTACTCATAGTGAGATACGTAAGTGAAACTTGGTCGGGGGAGCAAGTTGAATATAATGAAACTGCAGGGTAAGTGCACACATTTTAATACTTGACATGAGCTAGAAAGAAAAAGTTTAAATCTGACCAATCTAAAGGTGAATTTTAGTTCTGAAAAGGACTTCAGTAATCTTGTCCCACCCTCTTATTTTATATTGAGGACACTGAGGCCCAGGAACCTGCAGCGGCTGTCTGAGGACCACAGGCAGCCAGCCGCAGAGCCAGGACCAAGGCCATGTGTTCTGAATTTTTATTCTGTGCCTGAAACTGGGGAGGAAGGGAGTGAGTTTCAGACTTTTCAGAGGTGCCTCAATCGATGCTGGCAAGAAATACTCTGCCAGATCTCCAGTCACCTATTTCATCAAGCTTTTCTCCTTCATGCTGTTTTGTGTATTAAAGTGAACCAAGGGCCAGGCGCAGCGGCTCACACCTGTAATCCCAGCACTTTGGGAGGCTGAGGTGGGTGGATCACCTGAGGTCAGGAGTTCAAGACCAGCCTGGCCAACATGGTGAAACCCTGTCTCTACTAAAAATACAAAAATTAGGTAGGCATGGTGGTGCACACCTGTAATCCCAGCTACTTGGGAGACTGAGGCAGGAGAATCGCTTGAACCCAGGTAGTGGAGGTTGCAGTGAGCTGAGATCATGCCACTGCACCCCAGCCTGGGCAACAGAGCAAAACTCCGTCTCGAAAGAAAGAGAGTGAGAGAGACACAGAGAGGGCCAGAGAAAGTGAGTGAGTGAACCAGGAAGAGGCACTAACACCCAGGGGTGCTGGGGACCAATGCTTGGCAGAACAGAGGGTGGGAGTTTTGTAAACCATCCTGCTTGAAGCCCCAGTCCACACTTGGCCCCAAACACCACGTGCTGTAAATAAATGAAGTCATATGTGAACAGGTGTTTGGAACTAAAATTAAGAAACTGTCACTTGGGAGATGATTAAGTTGCCGATTCAAAGAACATTAAAAAAAAAAAAAATTTAAGCCCAAATGAAGAACGGCAAAAGAATTTCCAAAGGGGCCGAGAAGGGGAAGTTACTGCTTCTAAGGAATAAAAGCAGACACAGTGCTTACCCCGTAAGTAGCAAAGTAAGGGTCAAAGGGAGGACTTCAGACCCACGGAGGCAACCAAATGAAAACGCAGTTCTTGCTGCCTTTATTTCTCAGCATTTATCTCCCAGTTTATTTGTAGAATTAATTACTCAAAAGTCATGCCCGCATATGTTAAAAAGCTGGCCTGTGGGTTAATACTACAGAGGGGGGAGACACCACGGTGACTTTTAATGAAAAATTGCATAGGACTTTAGCAGGTTTAGAATTTGAAGCTCATAACCCAAAGTGAAATTTTTAGGAAACTAAGCAGAAATCCTGCAGCTGAGGTGGGATCATTCATTCAAAAGCGCAAGCAGGACACTGACTCTGGATCAATCCTGAAACGTGGATGTAGAGTCTGAGGAAACCAGATTCCCAGTGGCAAAGACAAGGACCGCCAACAATGCCGGGGAAGGGGACTGTGTGTGGGGAGGGGGTTTATGAATGAGTGCACATCTTGCGCACAGAGCTGGGTGGGAAATCACCCAGCAACTTCCCAGATGCAAGGGCGAGAATCCAGGCAGCTTAACCTTGAACTGTAACACACATTTATTGACAGAGTGCCTGCCACAAATGCGGCCCTGAGCCACACACTTGGACTGAGATGAAAAGCTAAACACAACGGGGTGGAGGGGGGACACACTCCAACAACAGCACAACACAACACAACGAGAGAGAACACGTACGAGGATGTGAGTCAAGCGCATCGAGAAGTTAGCAGAGGAATAGCTACTGGAGTGGGGCAGGAAAGCTTCAGGGAGGGAGTGGCGCTGGCCTGGCTTGGCAGGTGGACACTGATGTGGGGAGGGGACTGGGGGTGGAGGGAATGCAGGAACAAAGGCACAGAGGGGCTTAGCAGAGGGGATCCAAGGAACAGGAAGTTCCCCTCACGAAGATCAGAGTCTGACTCTAGTTGGGGAAATCCTTTGCATAAATGACCTACAACTGAGCATGCAGTAAGAAACACTGGATGCTGGAAAGTAAACTGATTTAAAGACACAGCATTTCCTTGCAGGGAGATTGTAAAGGAAAAGAGAGCAGGCAAGGCAACATGCAATACCGGTGGAAACGAAAACTGACCTCCATTTCTGGCCTCAGAGACCGGAGATAACTTTTGAGATCGCCCCGTGTCATCAGTTCCATGATGACCAGTGTTGGCTGGCCTTGGGACACCACACCCAGCAATCGCACCTGGGAGGAATCAAAAAGAGAAAGACTCAGAGGGTCAGGGTGGCCCTTGCTGGTGCCTGTGTTGTCTGAAACTGTCTCTGTGGTGCTGCGGCCTGGTCTGAGCACAGGGGTCTGAAGGTAACAGTGAGGTAATGGGGTAACTATCCAGAAGGCAAAGGCAAGACACCAAACCCAAGGGTACATGCAGCCAAGAACATACTGGGAGGCTTGTGTGATACCCTCTCCCTGTGCTGCATTTTGGCTTTTCAGGAACTTTCTCTTACCACATGGTGACAATTGAACTCCTTCATCACAGAAGCTTCGTTGAGAAACTCAATCCTTTCACGCATGCTTGCGGCCTCGTTCACTGTTTTAATGGCCACTCTGGTTTCAGGTTCATCTTTCACCACACCCTTGGCAACTCCTTCATAGACCATCCCAAACGACCCCTGCCCAAGTTCCCGGCTCATGGTGATCTTCTCCCGAGCCACCTCCCACTCATCAGGAACGTACACTGCAGAAGAAACCGTAATTAAAGCAGGTACAGAAACAAGCCCTTAGACAGAATGTGCTTTGGGGGAACTCTAAGCCAAAGAATATAAGATGCTGCTTCCTTAAACCGACAGAGGAGAATACCAGGAGGCGATGGCATGGCTTGCTGTCAACTTTCCACATGCTATAGATTTAAGTAAGAAAACTGTACAGTCAGTACTAGTATTTCAGATCTCTGAGGATTTCAAGATAATTTGAGGATACTAACAGATAGAAGGACCAGAACAAAGCAAGGAAGTCTAGTATAGGAAGGAAAGCAGTTGTTTTTTAAAAATTTCTTTTCATCACATAAAAATACATTTTTGAAAAAAACAAATTAACCATAGGGGACTGAGAAACTGAATGAAATGGTCAAGCAGGATTTTACCCATCTTCACCAACAGATTAAAATGCAAATGTAAAAAGGAGGAGAGTAGTAGGGAGAGGGAAGAGTTCTTATGCTGGGTCGGGAAAAAGGCCAGAGTCACATATGAGAGGTGATGATGGTGCACGTAAGGTCCTACTTCTTGGATGAATCCAAAAGAGGTGTCAGGGTCCTCAACACAGATGCTATGCCTGGGCTATCTAACATGGCAGCTGGTCCCTACATGGGACTCCTGAGCATTCCATGTGGCTAGTCCAATTTGAGACATGCACATGGGATTTCAAAGATTAGACAAAAAAAAAAAAAAGTGAAATATTTAGGTAACTTTAATACTGACTCCATGTTAAAATGGATATTTTGGATATACTGGGTTACATGAAACGTATTATTAGAACTAAAAAACATTATTAAAATGCATTTGATCTGTTTCTTTTTACTTTTAAAATATACGGCTACTAGAAAATTTGCGGTTACAAAGCTGAACTGCATTATTGGTAGGATTACTCTAGTCCAAGTGTCCCCCAGCCTTGGCTTTGATGGCTGGATCCCTGATGAGGTGCAGAAGCAACTGAGCTCTGAGACTGAGGGAGAGACCTGGTGGTGCCCAGTGTGGAGAGGCAATTAGGCAGCGGACGAGCAGAGGCGTTTCCAGGGCTCTGGCCTGGGCTCTGTGAACTCAGGGACCTTGACCAATGGGTAGAGATTTGGGAGGAATGCACAGTAGATACCAAGCCTGAATAGGATTTCTTCTCCAGTTTCTGTTTCTGTTTAGATTCGATCTGGTTTAAGAAAATAAATGGGCCGTGTGCGGTGGCTCATGCCTGTAATCGTAGGCCAAGATGGGAGGATCGCTTGAGCCCAGGAATTTGAGACCAGCCTGGGCAACATGGCAAAACACTGTCTCTATTAAAAAATTAGCCAGGTGTGATGGCACACACCTGGAATCCCAGCTACTCAGGGGGCTGAGGCAGGAGAATCGCCTGAGCCCAGGAGGTTGAGGCTACAGGGAGCTGAGACTGCACCACTGCACTCCAGCCTGGGCAACAGAGTGAGAACCTGTCTCAAAAAAATGAATGAATGAATAAGTAAATATTTCTATGCAGGAAGGAAGGCAAAACAAAGGGAAAGAAAGGAAAAAGGTTGGAAAGAAAGAAAACAAAGCCAAACAGAGGCTCAATTCTACACCTCCAAATGGGTAGGGTAAAAATGAAAATAAAATCAACCTATTCCATAAGATCCATATGAAATGTCAGTAATTCCTCTGATGCTGTGTGCTAATGTCCTTGCCTGACGGGACCTGCCACCAGGCTCTACCACACACTGACTGTGGGAAGGAGGTGGTCCTGGCTCAGAAAGGAGGTGGAGAAGGTGCCTGTTTTTGCTTTCATGCTTTCAGATGCTGACCCTGGGCCTGTGGCTGGATATGAGAGGCTGACAACTGTATCCTAACATCTCGATATCCCAACTATCGACCTTTAAGTGATGTCTCAAAGGAGAGATGTTTATTATAAATTAGGCCCAGGAGGGGCACCATCATTTTAGACCTCTGAGGGGTGTCCAATATGAACTTCATTAATAATCTTGTTTTCTTTCCTACACATTTTTGTATTTCATAGTACATATGTTTCAAGGGTTTCACGAATGGAACTCTGCCCTCCAGCTGGCATAGGTGGCTCGCACCCCTGAAGAAGAGGCGGGTGCCTGTCAGAGGAAAGTAAGTATGCAAGACAACCCAGGAGATAAGGCTCTTCACAATGCGCCTCAGAAAGTGTAAAGAGTTCACTGTCTCCAGCCATTTATCTCTGAGAATTCAGGCTTGCTTTTAATCAGAATTAACTGTTTAGCCTGCCATAAAACATGGAGTTGAAACCAATCACATTCATTCCCTGGGAGGTCCCTGAAGTCAATACCCTCAATCCTTTTCTCTCAATTCAACCCAACGGCTCCGACTTTAAGCAGCCGTCCCCAGCACCACCAGCCAGGAGCGGTTTCTGTGCACAATGTTATCAGCACTTTCCTGTAGGGGATTTTCAATGTACTCTGGAGAATGGTGACATGCAGATTACAGCTTTGGGAAAAAGAAGTTTTTAAAGCACTTTTGAACTGCAATGTCATTTTGTTGCCCCTCGAGGAAACTGGCTATAAGGTGCTTGTCAAAGGCCGAATAAATTAAGTTCAAATAAGGTGACACTGTTCCCACCTGTCGACCTGGGTGGCAATAAGTTTGTTTTTGTTGTAATGAAGTACCAAGACATATCATGAAAGCATTCTAGAAGGACACAAAATGTGAATTCAAGTCACCATGAGAGCCATGAGAATCTAAATTTGTTGTATTGATGCTTTCTCTTCCTGGACACTTCACAGTCAAAAGCTACACACACCAACCTCTAGTGCCGCATTTCAAAGCAGAATAGCTTCTCTGGTAGAGTCACAGTCCACCCTCACAGAGGGGGAAAGTGGTCTTGCCTTGTTCCATCAATTCCATTATCTGGGATGACTCCCTTCCTTACTGATTTTCTTTTTAGAAGCTATTATTCATACAAACAATGCATATCTATCTTCTTGCTGGATTTTGAGAGCCAGTCTCGCTCTATAGGCTGTAGTGCAGGGGTGGGATTCTAGCTCACTGCAGCTCTTGGGCTCAGGTAATCCTTTCACCTCAGTCTCCAGAGTAGCTGGGACTACAGGTGCATTCGACCACATCTGGCTTTTTTTTTTTAAAGGGAAAGATCCTCTCCACAAGTAACAACTCTTGTAAGTGTGGTGTGCATCCGTCCAGAATGTTCTCTCTGCCTTATATACACACACTACAGAAGTATGTATATATATATATATAACTATTAAAAAACCAACTTTGTGAGACCTTTATGTAGATAGAAATAATGTCATTATTCTGCACCTGATTCCCATTCAGAGGAGGCTGCTTTTGATTGACTTTACTATAAACTGAATTAGAAATTATTAAAGAAACCATAGTAAAACCCTACATAGTATAAGTGTTTTCACATTATCAAAGTATTTTCTTATGTTTTCTCATTTGATCACAATAATTAGAATAATCATGTCTCTTTATTTCACATCTCCTGCATCTACTTTCACTTCTCCCGAGGCAAGAAGACAGCAAACACTTTTTCTAAACGTACTCACTCAACATCATGCACTTATTTATTCATTTGATGAATCCGGTCCAGCCCCTCCTGAGGGCTGTTTCCTTGCCTGCCCGGGGGACCTCACAGCCCTTTCCACAGTGATTCCATTCTCCTCCTGACTTCTCAACTGTCTAACTATGTGAGCCTGCACAAGTTTTTTCCCAGAGTTCATTTCCTCACCTGCAGATGGGCATTAAGAAAACTCACATTGCAGGGGTTTAAGAAACAAATGGGATGGTGTTTGTAAAAGCCCCTACCAAAGTGCCAGTTAAGGGTCCTAGTATCACTGGACTCAGTGACCAACCCCTCACCCTAATCCGACTCACTCAAAAGGTCTGGATATAAAAATGCTAGAAAGAAAAGAGCAAAAAAGGAAATAACCATTGAGGATCACCCAACTTCCACGTCAGACCTTCCCAGCCACTTAACTGAATGGCCCTCATTAGTTATTACCAAGGGGAATGTGAATGAGCCACGAGCGTATGACCCTAGTCGGAAGGGAATGACAGAAAAATTCCATGATAAAAAAAAAGCAGAGCTGTAATTCATCAAAGACAATTATAATGAGATGATACTCAAGCTGAAACTAGTTTAAAAGGACTGTTTTGTCAGCTGCAGCATATCCTCTGACTAGATGTTAACAATTAAAAAGCTGTTTTCATTCTAGCATAACATCTCAAGCAATTAAATAAATTGATCACTGCGCTGGCCACATTCATCTCTAAAGCCTGTGTTTCCTTGGGGCACCCCATACAGTCCCACAAGTTTTGACATATTCACTGAACTGCTAAAAACTTTGATTAAAAAAAAAAAGAAAGAAAGAAATATTAATGAAGACAGATCCAAGGCCAAAGGTAGCTCAAAATAATGCAAACCTCCTTCCTTTCCCAAATTAGCAACCCTCCTGAAAGCTCCCGATCTACCTGCCCTGCACGCTGGCAGTGCTGGTGGCCCGGACTCTTACCATCTGCAGCGCTGAAGTACTCCGGGTTCACAGAGGCATACAGCACTCCATTCCCCAGCCTGCTGTTGTTTCTGTCAAAAAGATTAAATTCACGTTAACAAAACCCCACCTCCATACATTCCTGTATATACTTTCATCTTCGCTACAACAGTTTCATTTATCCTCTCTCACACGGTATCAGGAGAACAGAATGGGGAGAGCTTACTGTTTACAGCAGCTCTTGTCTACACTCCCAATTCAGGCCTGGGTGAGCCAGCAGACATTTGCTAACACATCTTCTGGCTTCCTCAGTAGCCTGAGATTAGTGCTTTTTAAGAAACATCTGTTTCTTTACTTCATTGGAAATAAAAAGGCTTATTTGATTGGGAAGGCTAGCGCATCGCGTTTGGAAAAGTATGCACCAGCAGCAGTATCTGTATACCAGAAAAGCCAGCCAGGGGAAGGTCTGTACCATCGAAAAATTATTTTGGCTGTTGTTAAAATCATTAGAAAAGGTTCTCTTTTCCTGGAAGAACATTTGATGGGAAAATCAGGTTTTCCAGTCCATAAAATATTTCCTTGAAATCTTCAAAAATATCACCTTCACTCACATTCAAATCATCAAACCACTCAGCCACAGGAAGTGTCATAACTTTGCACATCACTGACCTCTTTCTATGGAAGACGTACAGCATAATCACCAACCCTCCCACGATCAACAGGACAGCGACGGGCAGAGCGATGATCAGATGGATGAAGTTTTCATATCCTGCTGCAGCAAAGAGGAGGAAACGACAAAATATCAGCAGGTGAACAATCTGCTCATTTCATTTCTTCACATTCAGTCGGAAGTATGAAAAAAATACCTGTATATTCGTTTACTCCCCATCATACAGTAAGAATTCCTGAAGGTAAATGGTGTCAGAAATAGAACACGGCAAACAAACAATTATTTGAAAAAAGAGTAAATATGTGCAGACTGAGGCATATACTCATTTTTTAAAGTACAGTATATTCTGGTGTAACAGTTTCAATGATAGACTGAAGAAAAATAATCTTTGTATGCAGTTTAATGACTGTTAGTGAAAATGCATACATGTGACACTAATTTCCCACATCCCACAGAACGTTCCAGGGTTTGGTCCATGTCCCCGGTACCCAGCCTGGCATCTGCCATACAAGTGTTGGTTCTGTTGGTAAGCGGTCTTTGTGATCTCACACCTGTAAAAGGACTCAAATGCTTGCAGCAGCAAGCATTCTATTTCTAATAAATAGAATGAAAATTTCTATTCATTTTCATAAAATGAATAGAAATTCTTACATCTATGTACAGTCTACATCTATGTATAGGTCAAGTCCTGCTGGCCTCAATCTTTGAGATAGTTCCATAGACAATTTAAAATAAACACACACACACACATGCACACACTGGACGGCACCCCTTTCCAATGCCGCTGCAGACATTTGAGTCCTGTTACAAGTCTAAGACCACAGAAGCCACTGATCATCAGAACCAGCACTTGTATGGCAGATGCTAGGCTGGGCACCAGGCACATGGACCCACACCCTGGAACAATCTGTGGGACATGGGAAATTAGTGTCAACAGGTAGCATGACAACTAGAAAAGTGGACTTCACATATGGCAACAATTCAGAGAGGAAGGGAGAGGAGAGAAGGGAGTCGAGCGAACCTCCCCAAGGGAAAACTTCTTTATGATATGCTTTCCTTGGGGGTTGTGGGGAAATGGCTTTCCTAGAAAATGATGATACTGGAGAGAAGTCAGGGCCAGCTCACAAGGGACCCAGCCCAAGCTAAGCAGTTTCACCCTCATTCTGCAGATTAAAAGGAGTCAGCGAAAGCTTTCAGGCCCAGCAGTGAACTGATCAGATTCGAGTTCCAGGGAAATGGCTGTGCTGAGGACAGACGGAGGGACCTGGCAGTAAGAGAAGGCACTGTCATGTCTTGGAGAACTGGGGGGACATGCCATGTCTCCAGGGCATGCTCTGCATTACCCAGTTCAGACCTACAAAGAAGTCACTGATCCTTGTCTTTACACCAGGCAGACTCACAGAGATGATCTGGCTTGGTAAGTCATGGCCCCAGGATGAGGCTCATACAGTATGACAGCTCATACCATCCCCCCAGGGCGAGTGCCCTGGAGTCTGAGCTGTGGCGGTGCTGGTGGTGACAGAGGGCTGGATTCCAGAGACATTTAAGAGGCAGAATCCATGAGGCTTGGGTTGGAATGAAAAAGGGGTGGCTGGACAGAAAGAAGAGTGAAGGATGCTGTGAGGTTCCTGGCTTGGGTAACAAATGGATTACAAGGCCACTGACTGAGCTAAGGAGCAAAGGAGAGAAGAGGCCTTTCAAGGGCAACAACTGTGATTTTGGTTTTGGCACAAGGAATCTGAGACCTCTCTGAGACATCCAAATACAGATGTCTATGTGGAAATGGGCCTGGAATCACTGGGGATCAAGTAAACATTAATCGTTAAGTCCCCTATCAATGATTATTTTGCCATTAAAAACTGTGATCATGGTTACTCTTTAAAGACTACCACAGCTATTTTAATTTTTAAAATTAGAAGTATTTTAATCGAAGAAAAAAGATATTTTTATTGATATCATATCTCTCAAAATGGATGCAGGCTCCAGCATTTTGCAATTCCTAAAAACACTCAGAGGTGATCATTACCAACGGAAAGCTGGCAGATTTTTTTTCTTCCCCCGAGGCCCTTATATCACTGTTTATATCACTTATACTACTGGTCAGGCTGTACTGTGTTCTTTTTGAGTTTCACATTTCAACAGGGACATGGAGAAAATGGAACACATCCAGAGAATAACAAAAATGATTAAATGGCTAGGAAATTGGTGTATGATACTGGGCTACAAGAAAGGGCCAAAAGACCTGAGATTATTTCATCTGGAAAAGAGAAGTCTGAGGAGTAATTTAATAGTATTCAGGCACACAAGGAGTTCCTAAAAGGAAGGCAGTTGGCCTGAAAGCTTCCAAACCTTCCATCTCCTCTGAGGATTAAATAAGAGGAAATGAGACTAAACTGTAGCAGGACAGAGTCTTGTCTGACATAAGGAAAAACTTCTCAACAGTAAGGCCAGCACGCAGATCCAATTTCCCTGCAGTATGTGGTAACATCTGCTGGAAAAATTCTATCAGAAGGACTCCCGATTTCCCACTGGCATCCTGGCACTTACAAGGTTAAAAACGGAGCAGCAAAGGCAGACAGGAACATGTCATGTCACCAAAACAAGCTGAGTTCACTCAACCCCAGAAGCCAAGGTTGCTGTTTCACAGATCACAGACCCCCAAACTAGGATCTGTTTCTAGGAGATGGAGGGGAGGAAAAAGAGGAGGGAAGGAGGCTGGGGAGAGAAAGAGAGAAAGCAAGCAAGCCACTACTCTGGACAAGGTTGCAGGAATATTACGAAGGTTCTAGGCGCTGCAAAGGTGGCACAGACTAACTGGTGAGACTAGGTTAACTGGACTAGATGGGAGAATTCAGACTATTTTAACTGACAAAATTATCTGCCTAAACATCCATTTACCCCTAAAAACCTGAACCCAGGAACAGTGCCAGGCACATAAAATGTTGGCTCAAGATTTGCAGTTCTATTCACCCCATCCTGCTTTTGCTGTCTGTGTTAGGATTTTCAGATACCACAAACAGATTAGAATATCTGGTGCTGACCAGGTGACTACTGGAGATCTTTTTTTTTAATTAATTAATTTTAATATACAAATAAAAATTGTATATTTATCATGTACAACATATTATTTTGAAATATGCATACATTGTAGAACAGCTGAATGAGCCTAATTAACATATGTATTACATCACACTTTTTTGTGTGTGGTGAGAACACTTAAAATCTATTGTCTCAGCAATTTTTAAGAATACATCATTATTACCGTCATCATGTTGTACAATGTATCTATTGAACTTATTCCTCCTATCTAACTGAAATTTTGTATCCTTTGACTAACATCTCCCCAAATCTGCTCCCTCACCCTCAGCCCCTGGTAACCTCCATTCTACTCTCCATGAGCTTAACTTTTTAGATTCCGCATTATCAGAAAGATCATGTGGTATTTGTCTTTCTGTGTCTGGCTTATTTAACTTAACATCATGTCCTCCAGGTTCATCCAGGTTGCCGCAAACGACATTTTTCTTTTCTAATTTATGGTAGAATAGTATTCTATAATGTATATGTACCAGGTTTTCTTTATCCATTCATATACATAGTGATGGACATCAGGTGGATTCCATGTCTTGGCCACTGTGAATAGTGCTGCAGTGAACATGGGAGTGCAGAGAGCTGTTTGACATACCTATTTCATTGCCTTTGGAAATATACTAGAAGTGAGATTGCTGGACCTATTGAGTGCACTGTTTTTTGTTTTTTTTTTCCTTTTCTTTTTGAGATGGAGTTCTGCTCTGTCACCCAGGCTGGAGTGCAGTGACGTATCTTGGCTCACTGCAACCTCTGCCTCCCAGGTTCAAGAGATTCTCTTGCCTCACCCTCCCAAGTAGCTGGGATTACAGGCGTGTACCACCACTCCCAGTAGAGACGGGGTTTCACCCATGTTGGCCAGGCTAGTCTCAAACTCCTGACCTCAAGAGATCCACCCACCTTGGTCTCCCAAAGTGCTGGGATTACAGGCGTGAGCCACTGCACCCGGCAGAGTGCATGTTTTAACGTAACTCCAGATGTGAGTAGCAGAAATGTGGACACCAGGAAAGATCAGCCCACTAGACCCAAAAGTGTTACCATTAAGCGAGGCTGCATTGCTACTTTATGTGTTATGCCAAATTTGATCCCATTCCATGAACATGAAATAATCTTAAAAACTGGGTTTGAAATAAGAAATAACAGAAACTCAATACAGAAATAATTTCACCAAAATACTAAGTTTTGTTGGTCAAACAAGTATGTGGCCCTTGTTGCGCTTATACATCTTATAATTTGTTTTAAAATCTGAAGTCATCACACAGAACAGCCTAAGAATTCTGTCTTGTTAATGACTTGAGCATAAACTCACATTCCTCAGTCTGTGTACCAAAGGGTGAGCACCGTACATTTCCAACGCATGTGGGGGCTTTAAAAGGACAGTGGAGGGTCTGTGATGCTACCGTGGAGATTCCTGCCCTGTAGCAGGCTGAACCAGATGACCTCTGGAGTTCCTTATACCCCTTAGGATTTCAAGCCCTGAATCCGAGCCCTATCTAGCTTTACTGACCAAGTAGGAGGTGGAATGGTCAATTCAATGCTTTATAAAATGTCTTTTGTTTAAAAAAAAAAAAAAAGTCTTTGAATATAAGCCAGCTTGAAAGCAACGGTCTCCTCTGGCTCTCCAGCGGTTACACCACCTCAAAAGAGAGGCTCGGATCCTCTCCCTTCCTGCCACATGAGGTAGGAGCCCAAAGCTCGGCATCTGCCCTGCCCAACCTTTCACACACAGTGCCAGTATATGCCGGCACCTTAGCATGACCCTTCTGGAAGCTGGCCAACTCCATTTTAACAGAAAATAAGACAGCCATGAACACTCGGGCTGTCCTAATCCTGGACCACCCTGCTTTCAGTTTTACCACGTTTCTTCTCCCTCCACAAGCCTTACTTTTGGCCTGGACATAGAAGAACACAGGATCTGTCCACGACCCATTCCCAGAGAGAGATGTGGCCTGAATCCGGGCTGTGTAGTTCCCCGGGTTTAGCCGGTTTAGCTTGGCCCCTCCATACTTCCTGTATTCCTGTCTGGACACACATTCTCGCTGATCCTGGGGAAATAAAACATACATGTCAATTTCCCATGAATGCAGGAGAAATCTGGGGCCTGCCAACTAAACTCACCACACTGGGGACTCCAGCTGCCTGATCTGACCTCCCACCTAACAATGATCCTGAGTGTCAGTAAAGACGAAGAAATCAAATCTTAAAAGGTCGTCTTCAAGTAGCTTTAAGCACACCCAAAAGCTTTAACCAAACATTTTTGTAACCAAGAACTCCAGAAGGATTAAAAGTTATTAGAACTGACCTGGCCTATGCCACAAGGTTATCTTACACAATGAAATCGTTTCTTGAGGGCAAAAAGCAGCCTAGCTCTTTGCACACTATGCAGTACTCCTTGGAGAGTACGGAGTGGGTAGAAAGACCCAAATCCTCACCAACTTGGCATGGATTTTATTGTTTTAAGTCCTATGCTAACCAGGAGGTAACCTGTGCAGCAGTCAGGTAGCATATGCTGTCAATGGATGGAAGTACATGCAGGCACGGGCCACCGCCCCAGTCCTACCTCAGCTTGTGATCCGTATTTTATTTCATACATTAGAATCAATCCATTGGGATTCTCAGGTTCCGGCCACTTTAAAAAGATGGAGTTTTCAGGCCTTGGCTCCCAGGTCACTGGCCCAGGAATGTCATCTGCTCCTTCTGTACAATTTAAACAAGTGACAAAGTTGTGGATTTGGGTTCCCAGGGAGGGAGGCCAACACTGGGCTGACCTGAGAATAACCCCCCGATCCACACGGGCAGGACTGTGGAGATCAGCCACGTACACTGCCCCTGAGCAGGCTGCTCACACAGCAGAGGGTTCAGAATACACCAACCACACAACTTGCACGTCTCAAGATGCCACAAGATCCTCCTTTCTCCCCAGTCCCTCAACAAAAAAAGCCTGCTGCCAAGCACAGCAGGAAAATCTTGGCAACCTAAGTAACTTTCTTCTACCCTGTGCCTACCACTTGAAAAAAGAAAGCTTTGTGAAGCCATCAAACACAAGCAGCCCTGGAAAGATGCTGAGTAAGCAGAAGCAGGACACGGGGCCTGCCGGCTGTGACAGGGACCCTCCGTGGCCCGCGGCTACACGCGGCAACTGCAATTTTTATGCAGGCATGAAGGATGGCCCCGAGCCCGGCCTGTGAGGAAGCTGCTGGGAGGCTGGTGCTAAGAGCAGGGCAAGCCCTCCCTGCCGGCATCAACTCCTCCAGCGGCTGACTGACCTTGCGGTGGTTCCTTTCTTGCTTTTGCTTCTTGAAGCAGTAAACAAAGTGGTGATAAGCAAAGGTCACGGAAAGTTACAGCTGGAAAAGGCACTTGAGGGGTTAGCTGGCTATGTCTCTCCCAGGAGGGCTAAGGAAACTGAGGCAGGAAGCCTGACGACTGCCTCAAGGCACGCTACAATGGACTTCAGTGCCAGAACTGCACCCAGGAGGACCCCAGGCCCCAGACTCCCGTCACCTCTGTGCTCTTTCTACCACCTGAGGCCTCCTAAAGGACAGGGCAGTTCTTGTTCTGTCTTTGAAGGCAGCCATCTTCACAGACAGTTGAATGCCCGAGTGACAGGCAGTGTCTAACAACAAGGGAAAGCCAAAGACTAAATAAGCAAGACCAGAGGCTACTCCAGGAGTTGACCTTGAGGGGCAATGTTTACTCTGGATCGAGGCAACTAACTGGAGACATCTCCGGATATCTGAGAGCTCAGGAGGGGGCAACCCGATTTGTGCGCAAGAGGGGGCAAAGGACAGCAGGAATGCACGATGTGCACCAAGTAGCAGGTGGAGGGTAGACCCTGCAGACAGCTCCCTGCTCCCAGCATGTTCTATGGAGAGACCAAGCTGGGAGTGGTGTCACTAGGAGAGCGTGGGCTCTGCTCCCTGGGCAGCTGGTCTACACGCCACCTGCCAATGACTGCCGTTATTTAGCAGGCAGGCCTGAGTCTAAGGGTCACGGCCCTGGGTGTCAGACCCTGTGTCCATAAAACACATCTTCTCCACTAGGTTGTGAGGAAGGTGGCAATGGGGCCAGCTGGATCATACCATACCTGCGGGCATAGTCCTTGCAAAGACGAAGTTGGAGGCGCTGCAGCCCAGCTTCTCAGCCTCGTGGTTGCAGCTGTGGATATCGATGCGGTACAATGTGAAAGGCCGAAGGTTAGAAATGACAGTTCTCTCCTTGTTATCCACTCTGCTCTCAAAGAAAGGGTACTCTGTCTCCAGCTCTTCCGGGTCGGTGATGTTGTAGGTGTCTGCGGCCGTGGTGTTCCTGCTTCGGCTGGACATGGTGGTGTTGGCCACTTGCATGACATCTCTCCGCTTCCTTTCAGGTCTGCAAGGAGGAGAGAAATGTGGCTTTTAAGTACTTTTACCTCTTTTGTCTTTTCTATGACTTGAGTAAGAGTAACAGAAGAATCTTAACCGTGGAATAGAAGGAGCTATTGAGCCCCCTTAGATAAGAACTCATGAATAACACAGGGATGTCCTTCCTCATTATCTTGCTTTCTCTACTCTGCAAGTGTCAGAAAGGGCACACAAACTCTCACCCCCACCCCCCGGCTCTCAGAGTGGTTCTTCGATTTTACCTAGAGGCAAATAGTGTCTCTGCCACTCTTGGCCAGGCAGTCCTGGCTGTGTCATCAGAACACTCAGGCCATCTGGTCACAGACCTTATGGTTAAGCATTAAAGGTGGCAAACCTATCAGCTGTGGTTAAGATTTATTAGGGCAGGAGGGGAGAGGTGAGGTGTGTGGCAGAGGCCCCAGAGACCTGGGGCAGAGGGATATGAAAGCCTGTGGTGGTGGCTCCTTGGATTTGCTCTGACTGTGGAAATAAAGATGCCTGGAGTCTAGCAGCAAGCAGTTCCAAGGACCCCAGGGCTCTTCTTGGGGGCTCCTGCTGCAGGCCCACCCCCAACCCCAAGCGTCTGTGCTTGCTACACTCTGCAGGTCCCTGGAGCCCACCCAGGCTTCCTCCCACTCAGCAGTGAGCACCTGTGGCCTCACCAAGGTCCTGCCCATGAGAGAGCAGACTCCTTGTCATGGATTTGAATGGGGCTTGGAACAACCGAAAAGCAAAAGGGAGTGCACAAAGTCATCACAAAAAGGACATTCTCACCGAAAAGGGCACATGAGGCATGAGGGTGCGACCCTCGAATTGCTGCTTTGGTCAAATATGAAAAAATGGGCTTTGTGGCTCCCCCTAGAAACCTTAAAACAGAATTCTAATGTTTACAGGAACCAACAAAAACAAACAGAATACGAGACGAGCACCCAGATGGAGAAAGGGCAACCCTCAGGTCAGCCACGGACAAATGGTGAGAAAACAGGGCTGAGGCCTTCGGCTGGGGTCACTGGTCTTAGGAATAGGCAAAAGGCAGGGGGCAAATGGGATGAATTCTATCTGCCCAGGGAAATGAGAAAGTCCAGAACGTGGGAAGCTCATCAGTGCCATGGAGGGGAGAGAGCGGCAGCAGCAGCAGAAAGGGAAAGCTCACGCAGGGAACGTAACAGCCCAGAAGCCACTTGCAGGTTCGGCTGACGCTCGGCAGGCTTCTGGCTGGTCCTTAGGTCAGAACCTGGAAGGGGAGAGCAGGGGGCTTTGGGAAAGGGCCTCTGAGGCTCCCCAGTCTTCTCAGCCCATGGATTCCCCTGAGGAAAACATGGTCCTTCTTTGTGTAGTGGCACACGGGGGTCCTACCAAAGGCATGAACTGCCCAACACAGATATGCTCGTTCCAACAAGCAGAAAACCACAAGGTCAGGGCGTGTACATTTGCTTTCACAATACTGGGGGAGGAAGGGTAAGGACATGAGGCTGATCATCCACAATCCTCACACTCTGCAAACCAACCAACTAGCTAACCAAGCTTCCCGGAAGGGAAAAACACAAGAAACCACATTTACTGTCAGGGAAATCTTTGTCAACACACCATCAACAAATTTCCTGCCCTCCCTTCAAAACCAACACAACATACACTTGTGTCTGTCAGAAGTTGCTTAGGTTTGCTGCACTGCAAAATAATTCTCTGTCAAAACCCCTCTCCCAGCTCAGCCCACCCCCATTTAACTGGGATTACTTCATGAAGTATACTCAGTAGTTTACTTGTTTATCAACATCACACTTTTAGGGACTGCAAGCTCTCAATGCTGATGACATCAAGGCAGTGACAAGGGGAGGGAGGTGACTCAGGACATTATCTGGAAGGCGGGAACAGGGGAAGCACAATGGCCCATACATCTTTTTTTTGGTAAACAACTACATTTCCAAATCGTACGCCCAAAAGCAAACATTACTGCCAACTTTCCCCACTCCATCCCATGATACAACCTAGCCCTATTGGAAAACCTTTTACTTTCCAACATCTGTCAACATTTTAGCTAGTTAAACCAAACTATGTGATTTACAAAATAAAGACAGTAGTCAAAGAAAGGCATTTACTGCGAATATTGACTTCAGAAACTAGTAAGTTTTACAAACTCTAGCTTCCACTGTACTTCAAAACATACAGGATATTCTGGACAATTAATAAGGAACTGAATCTTACTTAACTGGTTTTATCCCACAAATACATTGTTCTCAGAATGAACTGAAAGAAATCAAATCCATTTTCGGACAATCCACGTGTAAAACAGAAAGCCAGCCTCTGTGATTCAGTCATTCTCTCTGCTGCACACTCCTTCACCTGGACTCTGCCAGAACTCAGTAGGAGGCAAAAAAACACACATTAACTTCTTAAAAATTATGGCCTCTCACCATGGACAAAATATCGTCTTCATATACATCCATGAAAACAGAGAATCACAAGTTGGACTTGTCTTAGGAGAGAGAAAGGAAGGACTCGGGGGACAGATAAACACACTTCTCCAGTAGAACACAGGAAACTTGTTTTGAACCCAACGCCACCAATGCTGTGCATTAATAACATGTCAACCACAGCTCTGCCATGTCAATCACAGCTCTGCCTTCACGCCACTTCACCTTGTGCTCCACATCTGATGAGAAAAAAACAGGTCTTGCCTCGTAACTACAACTGAAAGCAAGGGGCCTTTCAGCAAAATCTTTCCAAAGCCTTGACTCACAACCCGAACCTCCTGCTGGTTGGTGGAACAAGACAGCAACGTAACCAAGGGCCCATGACAGAGAAAAACAAACTTCCTGCCCAGCCTGCTTTGGGACAATCCAAATCCATCCTTCCATGTGGCGGGCAGCAGGAGCTGCCACGAGCTAAGCCTCTGCTGGTCTAGGTGGAAAGGACCACGAGAAGCAACGCAATGGAGGAGAAGAGGGGAAAAGAGTCGGTGTGTGGGAATGAGGACCAGGTCCCAAACGGATTCTTAATTAATCAGGATGTCGGAGAAGTCACCAAACCTCAATGAGTTCCAGTTTCCAAACCTCTTTGCAATCTTTCTAGTCCTCAAACTTTCTGCTTTCTAGGAACCACCAGTGATACAAAGATATCCTGGATAAGAAAATGGCCTTGGGCACTGAACCTCAAGGTTCACACTCAAAGCCCTGCCACCCACCAGCAGGCAGAAGACTCCCCCAGCGGGGCAGGCTAGGAGAGGCCATGAGGGCCTTGCAGGCCGTTCTCACAGCTCTGGTGTTTTTTTTCTTGAGATGGAGTCTCGCTCTGTTGTCCAGGCTGGAGTGCAATGGTGCGATCTCAGCTCACTGCAACCTCCACCTCCCGGGTTCAAGCGATTATCCTGCCTCAGCTTCCCAAGTAGCTGGGATTACAGGTGTGCACCACCACGCTTGGCTAATTTTTTGTATCTTTAGTAGAGACAGGGTTTCACCATGATGCCAGGCTGGTCTCAAACGCCTGACCTTGTGATCCACCCACCTCAGCCTCCCAAAGTGCTGGGATTACAGGCGTGAGCCACCGCGCCTGGCTGCTCTGGTGGTTTTAACTTCGAGAGAGGAGGGGAGGAGAAAAAAGCCACCAAGCAATGAAGAGGCGCACTCTCAAAAGGAAATAATGCCTCCAGTTCTAACCAGTCTTTATTTCCCACTTTACTGATTTCTCGAAGTGAGATAGCTATTTCAACCGTTTTGCAAATATCAAAAAGGTCACTTGGCAGAAAAAAAAAAATCACTTTAAAAACCATTTGTTGTTACAGCCTAAGAAAGCCTGTAAGAGCAGAGTCACTGTGGAATAAATAGCCACTACAGGCTCCTCTCAGGGTCGGGGGCAGTGAGGGGAAGGGAACATGCTGGGTGGGGTGCTGGCAGCAGGGGCTGTGGGGACTGCGGATGGGCAGCTCATGGGTGCCATGCTGATTTAAATCCAACTCCTTGGCCTAGTTTTCAGGCATGAGGCCGTTTCCAAAATCTGCACTATAATCTTACAGGAAGAGGGGGCCAGGGAGCACCACTGTGCTTCCATCTCCTTTCCCACACACTACTGGGCTAATCCTTTTTTGAAAGGAAAAAAAAATTGTTTAACATTTTTTATTGTGTTAAAATAAAATTTTAAAACAAAACAAAATATATGTAAGATAAAAAGTTGCCATTTTAATCATTTTAAGGGTACAATTCAGTGGCATTAATTGCATTCACAGAATGGTACAGCTATCATCATTATATATTTCCAAAAATTTTCATCACTCCAAATAGAAAACCTATCGATTATGGAATAATTCCCATTCCCCTCCACACTCTATCCCCATCCTCTGGTAAATTCAAATCTACTTTCTGTCACCATACATCTGCCCATTCCATATATTTCACACAACATAAAATCATACACTATCTCTCCTTTTGTGTCTGGCCTTGTTTCACTTGGCATGGTGTCTTCAAGGTTCATCTATGTTGTGACATGGATCAAAATTTCCTCCCTTTTTATGGCTGAATAATATTCCACTGTATGGTTCGAGCCCATTTTATTGAGCCACTCACCTGTTGATGTACACTGGGTTGTTTCCAGATTTGGCTACTATGAACAGTCCTGCTATGAACGTTTACTTTCCTCTGCTTTTGTCCCCACTCCCCAGAAACCAAGACCACAGCACAGGAGCAGAGTCCCTGGGGCAGGGGCTGTGTTGCTTTGAAAGGCAGAGTAACCACGGAATAAACAGCCAATGCAGGCTGTTGCCCTACACTGCTTCCCAAACTTACTTGTAAAGGATGCCTGTGGCACCTGGCTATGTTTTGAAGTCAGGCCCTTTCCAACACAGACTCTGACTTTTTTCCCTCTTGCTTCACTCCTCTTCTATGAGGCTGAGAGAGGCAGTAGAGAGAATTGGGAAGGGCAGAGATGGACCCAAATCCTGGCCTTTCCTCTCACCAGGCAGCAGCTGTCAATACTCTTTGAGTATCCCCTCCCTGCCTCTACCACAGGGTGCCCACCTGCTCTCTGTGGGGGGTTGTGGCTGAGACAGCAGTACCTGTCACACCAGTGGCCCCAGCAACCCAAGCCCTGGTCCCTGTTCCCTTCAGGGCTGACTGGCTTCCGCAGGGACTCACTTCACTGAACCTGTCATCTTTTTCGGCTCCGTCTCAGTGGCTACTGTATTGTACCCCCCAGCTGCTGACTTACACACTACCTGGTGGGGAGAAAGGCAACAGAACCGGCCTGAGCAGTGGGTTTTGCCAACTGAAATTTCACATGAGCTGGGTACCTGGGCACGAAGATGGAGTTGTGCAGGAAATTCTCAAAGACTTTGCGGTATTCAGCCTCCTCCTTCTCGGCCTGCTTCTCGGCTTCAGTTTTGGGGCAGGCGCAGCAAGGCCCTTTCTCCCCACCACACACCTCAGTCTTGGGGTTCTCTGTGACCTCCTCAATGTCGATGGTGCCGTCGGCATACTTCCTGATGGGGATTTTGTCTTCTCGGAAAAGAAAAGCCAAAACAAGAGTGGGAATGAAAGCCGTTATACATGCTTGTAAGGAAAAATAATAGCTCTCAGTACCTTTAATCAAGAAGATAGCTGGTCTTGGCCAGATGTGGTGGCTCAAGGCTATAATCCCAGCACTTTGGGAGGCCGAGGCGGGCAAATCACCTGAGGTTAGGAGTTTCAGACCAGCCTGGGCAACATGGTGAAACCCCGTCTCTACTAAAAATACAAAAATTAGCCAGGCATGGTGGTGCATGCCTGTAATCCCAGCTACTCGGAAGGCTGAGGAATGAGAAATGCTTGAACCTGGGAGGCAGAAATTGCACTGAGCCATGATCGTGCCACTGCACTCCAGCCTGGGCAACAGAGTGAGACTCTGTCTCAAAAAAAAAAAAAAACCAGAAGATAGCTGGTTTCCAATGGAGAACTACACTGTTATCTGATACGTGTAATATTAGGGCTCAGGCACATTACAACCACAGGAATGAACAGTCACACCCTCCGTCCAGGCCGCTGCTGCACCCTTACCTTTGGAGCAGTAATTGTGCCGGTAAAGGTAGCCGTCCTGAGGCTGCCGCTGCCAGCGCACAATGTAGTAACTCAGGTTGCCGTTGGGCAGAGAGGGAGGGTTCCACTTCACGATTAACTGAGAAGAGGAGTTCGATGCTGAAAGAACGTCCAAGGGAATGGAAGGAACTGGAGAGGGGAACAAAGAACATTCTAGAAAATGAAATGAACTTAAGAGTCAGGCTATCAGATACTCTGGCAAGCCAACAGGAAACTGCCAGTTTGACCTGGATAAGAAAATAACAATGAACAATGAAATACAGAGTGAAAAGTGAACCTTATTTTGAAATAGTACTACTTTAAATGCCAACATTTCCCTTTATAATCTATTTCCTCCGGTAATCTCTGTGAAAACAAACATTACTGAGTTGTAAATGGAAAAAGGCTGCGGGGGCACAAGCAGGGTTAGAAGAGACAATATGAAAATCTACAGCTAATTCAAACACCTGGTATTTCTCATTTATTCAACTGCCATTCTCCACAGTGCTGAACTCCGGCAATTTCGACAACTGGTAAAACAGGCTGACTTGGATTTCATCTGAGATTTTGAATCTCTGATAAAAATGTCATGAAGCCAAATGGAAAGAGGAAGTGGAAAGGGGGCTGGAGAGTCTGTGTGTGTGAAGGAGTGTGCGTGCCCATGTCACAGCTGTGTGTAAGAGGGATGGGGGAGAGGCAATGCAAAGAACACAGAAGTCCACCATTTCCACAGGCATCCTTCAGTACAATGACTGAGGCACGACTCTGAAAAGCAGTTTAGAACTGCAAACTCATGGAAGCCTCATTTCGAGCAAAGGACTCTGTCACCAGCAGAATGAATGCCGATTACAGGCAAAGCATAGTTATCTGATCAAGCTTTACTTATACTGACCCCTGAACCGAAACCCAGAGCTGAAGTGTGCATAAAGATCAAATGCATCCCAGAACCACTGAAATCTTGTCCTTATTGGGTCACAAAAAAGCATCAATGTTGATGGTTTTTCCAAAGCGCAGGAGACACCTTCACTGGATATCACTTAAGCAATATGTTTGCCTAAGCCATTTTTAAAACTTGGAAAGGGCGGACAGCTTGAGGGTGCTCCGGGTTATACGATACACACAAGGTTCTGAACATCTTTAAGGGATGATACTTTGGAAAAAGGTTATGACTAATACTGGCGTTTTCAGAGAAAACACAACCACTTGATGCTCAGCCACTTTAGGGTTTCCAAAAATAAGTACTTCAAAAACAAACAGCTCATTCCTAGATACATTCTTACGATAGGTGTCACCAAACAGCAGAGGCAAAGGACCAAGTTCTTGTCTGTCTCTGCTGCGTGTAAGGACAGAGGACAAAACGTAGTGAACTGACTCATTTGTACAGTGCCTGGTTTCCATCTTTGCGGAAAGGAAACAGGTTTCTTGAGAATCTGTCACAATAAGCAGATATTCCTATGTTTCCCAAACACTACAGTGAATTGCTGGGCAGGGGTTACTCCAAATTTTAAGATGAAAAACTTATTCTGTTGCATTGAACCTCTGCTACACCAACCCACACCCAGGATCAGAAGCCTGTGCCAATTTTGTTTTAATAAGCACTTTACCCAGTGACATGACTGTGGCCACTTACAGGGTCATGGAAATGGGGTAGGAGGGGAGGAAGAAGCAGACGTGCACAGCAAAAGGTTTTCCCCACCAGCATTTTCTTCTCACTCTCCTCTCTGCCATTTAAACTGATTTTGTGCTCGCTTATGGGTATTTAAAAACACCTTACCCACTAAAATAATGGCTATTACCAAAGAATGTTTATCAGTGCTATAGAGTGAATGTCTGTGTCTCCTACCAAAATTCACATGTCAAAATCCTAACCCCTAAGGGGATGGAATTAGGAGGCATGGCCTTTGGGAGGTGATTGGGTCATGGGGGTGAAGCCCTCATGAATGGAATCCGGGCCCTTCTATGAGAGGCCCTGGAGAGTGCTCCCGCATCCCTGCCACCATGCAAGGACACAATGAAAAGACAGCCATCTATGAGCCAGGGAGTGGGCCCTCACCAGACACCAAATCTGCCAGCTCCTTGATCTTGCACTTTGTGGCTTCTGGAACTGTGAGAAATACATTTCTATTGCTTATAAGCCACCCAGGCTACACTGTTTTTTTGTGATAGAAGCTCCAATACACTAAAACAATCAGTGTCTTTAAAACTGAAGTGGATTTTCCTATTTCTAAACTGGTTTTTATACACTGGAAACTATTAATGTTTGCTTTTACTGTTTCCAGATCTGGAGTTGAGAAATGAGATGGTTTAGAACCTAAAGATAAAGGAAGGAGGAACCTCATCATCAGTGAATACTTTGAATATCCACAACATACTACATGTGCAGGCTTTCAACTTTTGTTGACCTCTTTGGAACTCTATAGGCTCCAGAATGAAGATGGAAAACCAGTGAGCTACATGAATTAAGTGGAACACAGATCAGCATGGTTTCAGTTCCTGGAGGACTGAACATCAAAATAAACAAGAAACAAGGGCAGCCGAAGACGGCTGTTTCCAGGCTGGGCCTTCCAATGAAACCAGCCCAGCACCCTGGAGGACCTGGGCTCATAGGCATAAAGCAGGAGATGATGGAAGATAGTACCGAGGCCAGAAAATGGCACAGAAGAGCCTAATGTGTCAGCAGTGGGGAAATGAATATGACACAGTATTACCTATTGACAAGAAAGACAACAGGCATAGCTCACTGCTAACCCTACAATGACACCTGGTACAAGCAAGGCCAGTGAGCTTGTGAAGAAGCGTGGATGCTGGGGGCTTGTCTAGGCATAGATACCTGAAGCATTGGTGCGAATGTACAAGATCTCACTCTTGGCCCCACGGATATGGTCGTTCTCCACCATGGTGAGGGTCACAGCCTTGACGTAAACGGCGTACTGAGTCCAGGGCTTCAGCCCATGTAGTAAGATGCCGGGCTCCACGTCCTTGTTGGGCGGGAGGTCCACGTCCACCATGTTCCAGCTGTTGGAGCCGCAGGCGTCCTGCCCATCGTACTCCGTGACATTCTTAAAGGGTCTGAAAGACAATTAAGTTCAGAGAAAGTTCGGGGCTCTGACATCAAAACCCTCAAAAATCTTCCCCAGAGGCCCAGCGTGTCACACTTTCTACAATGGGAGGTCTAAATAAACAAATAATCAATTAGACTTTTATAGAAGAAGAAAGGAAGTGACTGGACTCTGGGCTTCCCCAATCGGGCATTATAGAATTGAATGGTCTGCCTCAGGAAGAGCCACTGCAACAGTTACTGGGATTCAATAGTTACTGCTCCTTAAGAACATATGCAAATACTATTTTTCTCTCTTCTGATTGCAGCATTTTTTCATTATTAAGAAAAAACAAGCATAGTCAGTTAACGCAAATATCAGATATTGAAAGAAGGTAACTGTTGGAGAAAAATGACTTTCCTACAGACAAACAGAAGTAGCTTCTAAAATTCAAATTGCTCATAAACCATTCTGATGTTTAAGCATCTTATAATATTCAAATATTTAGTTTCCAGATTGCCTTAGAAACCAGCATCAAGTCCTCAGTGAAATTACCAGCTGACATTGCCGAAGCATTGGTGTGACTGTCAAAGAGAATACAGTACTTTGCACAGATGCATGGTTGGGTAGATATTTTATATGTATCAGCTAAAAGGGCTGGACAGCTGCTGGCCGCTGGCTTCTGAAACAAACATGAACAAAACACTGTCTGCTGTCATGGGATGGGAGATCATGAGGGGCTCCCCTGTGTAAAAACTCTGAAAGCCTAGTAATCCTAAGTACCCAATTTCTCATTCATAAGACCCCAGCTCTGGCAGGAGGAAAGAGTACAAGATGCTGTCATAAGGTGCCTCTGGTTGCTGCTCTTTGGAAGCCACACATCTGGGAAAGAGAACTATGGGATTAACATGGGACCTGGGTAAGGGGATGGCTAAGTAGACCGGGGTAGCCACCTGGATATAGGAGGCAAAGGAAGGAAGAGGGAGATCAAAGAGGGCTGCAGTCGGGAGGAATAAGCCTCGGCTGCTTAGATGGGTGAATGTCATGTTATCACACAGGAAAAGCTCCCAACACAGTCTAGGAGAAGTCACAAAAGGCTCAAGACATGAAGGTTGTTCTCTCTCCACTTTTCTTCGCTTGTTTGGAAGGCTCATGACCTAGAGCAGAGGGCCACAGCTTGGGAGAGGCACACAGAGAGAGAGACAGGAATAAGATGATACAAAAGAGCCACGTGCCTGCAGGGTGTTCCTGGAGTAGGTCTAGTGGATAAGGAGGCTGAAACGATATTTCAGTGAAGTCCCCCATCATTGTTTATGAGTCTGGACTGACCTAATTCTGGAAAAAAAAAAGCTTTCCCCACTTCGGGTTTATTTTATTCAAACATCTCTAATCACTCACTAAACAATGACAGGCCTCGAGCTAACACTTTCCCAATCATGGCTGTCACTGGCTGTGACTGACATCACAGGGACAGCCTGAGAGGGTGCATGAGGATGAAGTAGGGATGCTTGGTGTGGCTCTCCCTGGGGACTCTGCTGACCCCCTGTATTCAGCCAGCCCATTCAAGGATCAAAAGACTGGCCTCTCCCATTCGTAGCCCTGTCAACAGAATGGCATCACCCAAAGCAGAAACTCACGCTTCCTTGTAGTAAACGGTGAAGCTGATGAGATCCCTGTAGTCAGGGGGCCGGTACCGGTGCCAGGTTATGATGATGCGATTCTTCGACGTGGTGGTGGAGGTGAAATGCAGGACGTCACTTTCACCTGGGGCAAAGAGTACATCCGTGAGTGACAGAGATTCATGTGTCTCTGAAAAGCACCTGTCTTGCTTGGCACTGCTTCCCCCTTCCCCAAAGCTGGCTGTATATGCTAAGTTCCCTTCTGGGCTTCCTCAGTGGCTTTCTCGTTTTCCACTAAGAAATCATACATTTCACTATGCAGAGCTCCAAGGGTTCCATCCTTTGTTTTAGGTCAATCAGTTACACTGGCTACTTGCCCAGGGACTTGGACATGAACTTGGGTTTCCTAACCTGAAAACAAGGGGCGAGCGACTTCAGTGAACGAGGTGAACTTATCTTTCTTCTCCATCCCTAAGATCCTGGCTATGAAAGGGGGCCTGGTAGGGTGAAGGTGAGCCTTTAGGCTGCCCTGAAACTTCTTAGAGAGACGATGACACTTGTTCTGCAGTTGTGGATATCTGCGTGTTCTTGTACAACCACCAAAGACAGGTAAGAGACTACAGGTGTGCCAAAGAAAGGAACTTTTCTTGGTCTAAACTTGGTATCAAACTGGAAGGACACAGGAACTCCTGTGAGGCCTCCAGCTAGGGCTGACAAACAACGGGAGGCTGGATTAAGCACTGACAAGAAGATCTCACTTGGCCAAGCCTAACGTGCTCTATGGGAAGTAGCCTGGCTGGCGGGTATGACAGGGAAGCTGTGCCAAGTGTCTCTCTTATTCCTTGGACCAAATTCAAACTATGATAAGGACCAGGGAAAGACTGATGACTGCCCACCCTCATGGAGACCCAGAGCTCTCTGACGAATTGTCCTTTCGCCCTCTTATCTGCCTGAATCCCACTACACACTCAAGAGGTGAAGCAGAGGCACTGAAGACAGTAAAAGAGCTAAGAAGTCTTTAGGACAAAATGTGCGCAACTGAGATCGGGAAATGTCACAGTTCCTGCTGAAGTGTTATTTAGAGAGGAAACCATGATTTTGCTTTCAAAAGAAAATAAATGGCTACTATGTATTATGATCTGACAGGTCAGACTGGCTGACTCTAAGGAGACAAGCACTCTGAAATACTCTGATACATCCGATTTTACTATGATCTGAACAGGGAGCAAAGCAGGGGCTTTGCAGGGATAGAGTGGGCAGGGGGCGGGAGGTGGCGCTGGTCGTCGGCCTGCTGTTCAGCCCTAGGTCAGTCAGCGTGCTTCCCTCTAAGATTCCCCAGAGCAACAAGTGTCGCCAGGTAAATCCAGACACCAGCAAAACAAGCCAAAGCCAAACACGCATCAGTTCTGATTTGCCTCCCCGCATGTGTGTCTGTGTGCACACACGCACAAATCACCCTTCATCATACAAATTACTTTTTTTTTCTAATACCCTTCCCTTATTAAAAGCCAAAGGTGAAAAGACGATTTACTTTTATAACCCTATCCAGCCAAAGAGAGCCACACCATTCTCAGCAGCCATATTCTACACAGGGTTAGATGAGAAAGGCACTGCTGTATCTCTGATATGAGACCTTAAAGTTTTATAACCAGTACAAGGCTGTAATTATATTGTTCTCCATTTAAAAAGCAATATGAACTCAGGGCTGCAGGCTCACTCCATCTTTTTCATGTTGGGGTGGGAGAAACAAGGCGGCCGAGTGTAAGGGACAGGAAACCTGTGGCCCACAGGGGCTGCGCTTAGGGCAGAGCCCCCTCCACCCCACAGGCCTGTGCTTCCCTTCTGTGAGAGCAGGAGGGTAGAGCTCACAGGGCTGGAGCACACTGGCTCTTCCCTGAAAAATAATCGGACAGGGCATGGTGGCTCACGCCTGTAATCCCAGCACTTTGGGAGGCTGAGGCACGTGGATCATTTGAGGTCAAGAGTTTGAGACCAGCCTGGCCAACATGATGAAATCCCGTCTCTACTAAAAATCCAAAAATTAGCTGGGCATGGTGGTGGGTGTCTGTAATCTCAGCTACTCGGGAGGCTGAGGCATGAGAATCGCTTGAACCGAGGTGGAGGTTACAGTGGGCCAAGATCATGCCAGTGCACCCCAGCCTGGGTGACAGAGTGAGACTCCATCTCAAAAAAAAAAAAAAAAAAAAAGAAAAGAAAAAAGAAAGAGAAATATCTAACTGTGCACCTGTGTATAAAAGGACATTTAACTGTGCATTCTGTAAGCAGCACTTTAAAGTTTGAGAACCTACTTAAAAGTGTTTCACACACTCACAGAGATGTACAGAATTTATAAATATGAATACATCATGTATCTGCCCACTACTGATTATGATGACATATAAGTAGGAGCAAAGTGCTAGTTAAGATGGTCTAGTGGTCCCCCATGTGAAACCAGGAGGGGCTGCAGAGGAAAGCTGCCATCGCACATGGGAGGAAGGTCTGCTGTTATCATGATGGTTGGGCCCACGGTGTTTTGGATGCTGTCACTCACAGGAGGCTCTCTCCCCGTTGTTCCTGGTGTTTATGTCCCCTTTGCTTTGGCGCCCTTTAGTCCCCGTCACTTCCTCCATGCGGTAAATTTCGGAAACACATAATTTGGGATTGAAAGCAAAGTACATTTTCCCTGCTTTGATGGTCAGGTTGCGGTGGTCCCAGTCCCATAGTTGCTGCAAGTTCTGGTTGTCGAGGACGTAGAAGGAGTAATTCCTAGAAGCACAGAAATCGATGTTAGCGCACCTGCCCTTGGCCACAGTCCCCTCTAGCCTGCTGGCCACGTAACACAGGTCCTCTTTGCCACCTGCTCCACAATACATTTCCTTTGTCAATAAGAGGTTTAGTTATTAACACTATAGGAGAACAGACAGTTGCTGTTAACAATGGCAACAACATGATTCAAGGATAACATATCAAAATCGGTAAGATGCTAATTAATTTTATGACCACTATTACCATCAAATAATGCTTCTTGTACCAGAGGATGTTACTAGAATCATTCCCAAGAAATGCCTTTGGTTATTTTTCTCAGCCAAGTATGTACAACGTGCTTGAAAGCAGTCCATGAGAGAACAGACATGCTCTGCTACCCAATCGGAACAGCGTACACTTTGCTCTAAAGTCTCCCATTATCCATGGAAGTAAATCCTGCCCAATCAGCAGCATGATGGGATAGGAGACAGCATGAGACAAGCTTGTGGGGGGTCAACCCTGGGCCTTCTCCCTCCCCCATTCATCTTTCATTCTGAGAAGCCCCAGCTCCAGTCCCTGGAGGTGTGGGGGAGGAGGAAGAGCCACTAACAGGCAGTGCCCTCGGGCCTCTCATCCAGGCAAGAGGACTCGGAGTCCAACACAGTGGTTCTCCAAGTTCAGCGTGCACAAAGCTTGTTTGCAAAGTGCTGGGCCCCACCCCCAGAGCTTCTGATTCAGCTGGGGTGGGCAAAGAATCTGCATTTATCACAAATGCCAGGTGGTGCTGACCCCTGCTGTGGTCCCTGGACCACACATGGAGAACCAGCAATCTAGAAGAGGCTGAGTTCCAGTGAGGTGGTGGAGGACCAAAGCCCACCAAACCAGACGTGGCTTCTGCCCCAAAGGGTGTGCACACGAGTAGCAGATCCAACCAGCACAGAAAGCCGTTCTATCTGGCTACCCAGGTGGCAGGACAAGTCCATCCCTGGAGAGGCAAGAAAGCAGACAGCTATGGCTTGGGTCTAGAGAAAGATCCCCGCAGTGGGCCTTTCTCTCTGGCTTCCCCAGGAAGGCAGCAGACAATGCCAGGGTTGACTTCTGAGTCCTCTGTGCTGATGGGCCTGATCCCCATGGACCGTGAATCCTTCTTCTCCTCTTCCTGCTCTGCTTCTTACTAAGTTTAGGAATCAGTGCAGTACTTTGAGTGACTTCTAGGATCCACTCACAGATCTAATGTATAAACACACAAAGGAGAAAGGACCCCAGCCCTCCCTGCAGAGCCAGCGTAGCCAGGACGAAACAGAATCCCTAAGGCTTCGTCTGCCCTGGAGGCTATGTCCACTGGGGATCTCTCTGCACCTGGTGAGGGTCTTCATTTACACCCAAACCAGGACCTCTAACCAGCTGGTCAATCCTCAGCCTGATTCTCATTTACAGTAAAGCACAAATTATGGTTACAATGCTGCCAAGCAGCCCTGTGACATTTTCCTGAACATTCACAAAGGGAGGTCAGGCCAGGAAGGAGTTCAGAGACTGGGACCCAGGACCAGAAATGCCATTAATGAGCTGCACAGCCATGCGCAGATCCCTTAGTGCTATCTGTAGCCCTGTTTACTCACTCGTAGGACAACAAGTGGAATGCACAGGTGACATCTAAGCTCCCTGTCTACTTTAAGAATGCCCAGAAGGAGTCACAGAGCCACCACAGAATCTGCATCACAAGCCTGAAGCCCAACCCTTTCCTGAGCACTGGGCTCTCTGTCCACACAAGTGCTGGGGGTGGAGGTCGGAGTCCTGCCAGCACAGGGGTGCAGTGAACACACAAGTGAGTCGAAAGACAGAGCCTCTGAAGCTAAGTCAGGCTCCTCACAAGCCCATCTTTAGGCCTCTGGACACATTAGTGGCCACCAAACCGGTAGCAAAAACTTGCAAGTCAACAATTCTTTCCTTTCAGTAAGGGCTCCCTCCTGAACACACAGCTATCCTGGAAAAGCAGCATAAGACATTGTCCAAATGATTCCAGATCTGGTCAATGCAACACAAGGTGTGTTTCCTGGGGAGCAGTGCCAGGATATGGCCCAGTTGGCGCTACTGTTGCTGGGGGTAGACCCCACCCATACCTGCTGTTTCTCACTACCAGGCTGCAGGTGACACTGCTGGAGGTCAGAGGGGCTCCATGCAGTCATACAACGGAAGGAGGGATGGAGTGGAAATGGATGTGTCCTATCATAAGCCCATTCTTGCTCATGGGTTTCTCCAGCTCCAAAGGAGACTGCAGCGATGCACCCCCAAATGTCAGGCTGCTTCCAGGTACCTGAGTTAGATACAGGACAAAATCTCCTTGTTGATGAAGAAACCTCTGGGCTGCCGGTAAGGACCAATTAATCAGGCCAAACTTCCATCTACACCCAGAACCAGGCCTCTTTTCGTAAACTAATTTCACTAGCAGGGAACGGAACCACACCAAAAATACCTTCTGAACAAAACATTCTTCTCCCCCACGGGAGGAAGCATGAATTATAAACCAGGAATTTGACAAATGAATGGCAGGCACACTGAAATTCTGTGTATTTGACTAATCACTTTGAAAAGCAAGATTATCTTTTTACAGTAAACACAAACATTTTTTACAATCATTGAAGAGGCTGGGAGCCAGGATACCAATATCAATAAAACCCAGGCATTATGGAGCCTGTGGAAGCTAAAGAAAAATAAAAATAAAACCCTTGTCAAAATAATAATCAAGCCATTCATGAGCTGCCTGTCAATACCATGCTTGTTTTTCCAGCCACAGCTTGGGGCAAGGCTCCCCGCTAAATTCCTTCCATGATTAGGTGAGAATTAAGAGAAGGTAAAAGGCAGAGACCTGTCTGCACATCTTTAAAATATGCATACGCTAAAGTTATCATTGTTTCCTGAAGAAAAAGATTACTTAAGTAAATTACTCAGTAAATGTGATTTCCTAATTGTTTCTTAGCTTACTGCCTTTACATTCAAAAAATGCTTTTAAAAATTAGGTTTTTTTTTCCCCCTTGAGACAGGGTCTCACTCTGTAATCCAGGTTGAGGTGCAGTGGTGCAACGACAGAGCACTGCAGCCTCAACTTCCCAGGTTCAAGCTACCCTCCTACCTCAGCCTCCCAAGTAGCTGGGACCATAGGTATGCCCCACCATGCTTGGTTAATTTTTCTTTTCTTTTTTTTTTTTTTAAGAGCTGGTATCTCACTATGTTGCCCTGGCTGGTCTCAAACTCCTGGGCTCAAGCAATGCCTTGCCATGGTCTTCCAAAGTGCTGGGATTACAGGTGTGAGCCACCACACCTGACCAGTTACTTATTTTTCTTTAGCTTCCATATGCTCTATGATATCCAGATTTTATTGATATTGGTATCCTGGTTCTCAGCCTTCTCTATGTTGTAAAAAATGTTTGTTTCTACACTTGGGTAGGCCCTATCTCCCAATCTGTAGACCACACAGGATGGGAACAGTTGGTTATCTTCCTGAGGACATCTCTATGTTATCTCTATCGATATTTGAGTGGTGAAGACAGCCCCAGGTACATGGTTCAGAGCACTCCATCTGGGAATCCAAAGGTCAGGTCTGAGCCTCATCTCCAGCATTTACTGAGGAACACCTCTGGGCAAAAGATTTATTCAGCTCTCCCAGGCTGGAGTCTCTCAGCTGCAAACTGGGGGTGTCTTCCTTGCTTTTCTGGCCGAGGCCAGTTGGAACAATTGGATGGGCTAAACATAAAAGGATACTGTGAGCTTTTAATCACCCCACAAAAGTGCAAGATGACCTGTGCTACTCTCTGAAGTGTGAAAGTCCCCTGGAACAAAGTCTCAGAACAGGAAGGTCCTGTGCCCTGATAAATGGAGCTGAACCCAAGGTCTCCAGCCTACAGAGGTAGGAAGGGACAGTTTCCCCATTTTCAGTGCTTGCTGACATACTGAAAACAATTCTGCAATTATACAACCAATCATTCCAGTTCCTTTCTTCGAGGAGAAAACTGCCTCTTCACGGCTGTCTCTAGGGGGCATCAGAACCCAGGACACAGGCTGTCATCAGCAACAGAGCCATCTGCAACTGATAAGAGTATTTGGCCTTTTTTGCCTTTCTGCAGATGCTCCCACCAATCCATCTGCAAACGGGCTGGTTTATATCATGTCCACTCTCCCCCAAATCCAATATTTACATCAACCTTAAGGGTTCAGCAAGGGTGGATATGTCTATCTAGGTGGAACCAGGCACCATACAGATATTCAGAAAATGTTTCCTCTTTGTTTTTTTAGGTGTTTCTTAAAAATAGCTTTACTTCTGAAGTATAACCTGCCTATCAAATATTCACCCATCAGGCCGGGCACGGTGGCTCACACCTGTAATCCCAGCACTTTCAGAGGCCGAGGCAGGCAGATCACGAGGTCAGAAGATCGCGACCATCCTGGCTAACATGGTGAAACCCTGTCTCTACTAAAAATATAAAAAAATTAGCTGGGCGTGGTGGTGGGCGCCTATAGTCCCAGCTACTCGGGAGGCTGAGGCAGAGGAATGGTGTGAACCTGGAGGCAGAGCTTGCAGTGAGCCGAGATAGCGCCACTGCACTGCAGCCTGGGTGACAGAGCGAGACTCCATCTAAAAAAAAAAAAAAAAAAAATTCACCCATCATTCCATGAGCTTCCGTAAATTTACACAACCGTCCAACCATCACCACTACTCAGTTCCAGAACATTTCCATCATCCAAGAGTTCCCTCATTCCCATTGGTGGTCAATCTCCACCTCTTCCTTGCAGCCATCCCTGGTCTGCTTTCTGTCTCTATAGTTTTGCCTTTTCTGCAAATTACATACGAATGAGTCATATAATATGTAGTCTTTTGTGTCTGGATTTTTTCTTTTCACTTAGCCTAATGTTTTAGAGGTTCACCCATGTTGTAACATGTGTCATACTTCACGTCTTTTTATTGTTGAGTAGTCAGTTGTCCTTTGTGCCACATTTCATTTATGCATTTATCTTTCTATCCACTCATCTGCTGATGAACATCTGAATGGTTTCCAGTGGGTCTTTCTTTTGGGCTGGGGGTCGGGGGAGTCCCGGGAGGCTATTATGAGTAATACTGCTACCAACGTTCATACACAAGTCTTGTGTGGGCATGTTTTCATTTCTCTTGGGTGGATCCTGGAATTGCTAGGTCACAGGGTTGAGTGTATATTTTCCAAAAGTCCCAGGGAAATGTGAAAAAGCGGCCATGTTTCAGCCTAACCTTAGAGCTCCAAGAAGGTATTAGAAAGCACTGCGTGTTGCAAAGTCAAGTGGCAGGAACAAAAGCATAGAAACGCCTATCCGCGAATTTCAATTCTTTTAACTCACCACCCTCCATCTACTTTTTCCTTCTTCTTTTCAAGGCAACAATCCTTGTTGGCACCAAAGAATGTGAAATTTTAACTCCTTATTTATCTGATGCCATCAGGAAACAAGGTTGTCCAAACAAGGGGATTTTCCAGATAGTGAAAACATTCTCTTACTCAAGAGCTTAAAAATTAGCTATTTTATAAAAACTGTGTACATGTGGATTACAAAACCTGTTTCCTTTGTAAACAGCAGAGCGGTCTTGATTTTCTTAATGTCTAAGGTCATTACTCTAGAAATACACCCTATGGTGTCCTTGAAGAAACCATGGCTATGGCTTTTGTAACTGGGTTACAAAATCAGCTCACACTGAGTGCGATATAAAAGTCAACAGGCTCTGAGTGAGGAATAAGAGCTCTACTCTAGGTAAAATGCTTGAATTTTCTGTTCTGGATGGCTCAGGAGACTTTTTGAGGGGGATCTCAGTGACATTTTGGAAAGCCAAGGTTGTCAGAGTTGAAGGATCTCTGTACCTTGAATTGTTCTGTTCTCCATCAAAAACAAAAGGCTACAGAACAGAACTTTCATCCTATTGAACCAAATGGAAACATTTAGGTTATCACTGGCTATAAAAGAAGTTCAAGAAGGCCGGGCGTGGTGGCTCAAGCCTGTAATCCCAGCACATTGGGAGGCTGAGGCGGGCGGATCACAAGGTCAGGAGTTTGAGACCAGCCTGAACAACACGGTGAAAGTCCGTCTCTACTAAAAGTACAAAAATAAGCCAGGCGTGGTGGTGCGTGCCAGTAATCCCAGCTATTCAGGAGGCTGAGGCAGGAGAATCGCTTGAACCCAGGAGGCAGAGGTTGCAGTGAGCCGAGACAGCGCCACTACACCACAGCCTGGGTGACACAGCAAGATTCCATCTCAAAAAAAAAAAAAAAAGTTCAAGAAAATAGTGTGACACGTGTTACCAACATGGGTGAACCTCTAAAACATCAGGCAGCAGTGTGAGGGGAAAACATTTAGGAAAAAAACCCGTCAAAGTGCTTTGTGATATGCACACGGGAAGAAATGAAGGCATAAAGCAGTGGTTTCCAATCTTTGCTGCCTGCTGAAGTGCCTAGGGATCTTTAGACAAGCACTGATTCCTGGATCCTAACCCCAAATGCTCCTATTGAATTGGGGTGGGGGTGCAACTTGGACATCAGGATTTCTCAACTCCACCCCTGCCCCCACCCCCAATGATTCCATAATGTGTAGCAAAGTTTGAGAAACACTGGGATAAAAGCTATCTTGGCTTAAACCAAAAAGCACACCGAAAAAAAAATTTCAGACAGCTCTGCTAACACTCCTCTATTCAAAAGCCTTGAATACGTTCCATGGTCTTCCTAAATTATAACCCTTTATACCTGCGTGCAAAACATCTTACGTAACTCTAGTACCACCCACCTCTCCAGTGTTAGTTGCCCAACAGGCCCCAGGATGCCCCAGCTCGTTGCCTTTGCTCCTGCCACCCTACCTTGAATTGCCTTTCTTCACTTCAATCCTCTGCTTTCCCCAAGTTTTTCCCGAAAGCCTTCAAGGCCCATCTCAAATGCCACCTCTTGTCAGAAGCCTGTCTGATCTTCTCAGGTATCTGGCTCTTCTCCATGCCTAGGGCACATTTCTTTCTTTCCCTTGTATCACTGTGCGAGTTCTGCTTTGCACTGCTGATGTTTATCTGACTATCGTATCCTGTCCTTCTCTTTCTCGCTCTGACTCTTCTCTTCTTGCAGAAGTGAGGGCAGCTAGTGAAGGGGCCAGACCTAACTCTGTCCCTGAGTCTAAGGAGAAATGAACAGCTGAGGTGTTGCTAGCGGTCTCAACACCTGAAGCAAACAGAGCTCTTGGGGAGCTCATCATCGTGAGGATGGGCTATACCTTTGTGGTCATGGGCCAGGAAGACAGGGTGAGAGAAAACTTCCCATCGGGAGGTGAAAGATTCTTAAGAGCCCAAGCTCAAGAGACAGCCTCTTAGAAGCTGCACGCAGGAATGAAAGGCTGGAGCCAGCATCCTTGGAGCTGCAGGACTACTGGGGAGCAGCAGCAGCAGGGAAAACCCAAGGCCCACTTGCCCTCCCCCACATATAAAATGGTAAGAGCAGGCCAGGGGCCCAGGCTTACCTGGAAAGCCTCCCAAACACCTGAGCACGCAACCTTAAAAAGATTTTGCTGATGCTTCAGGTTTTATGCAAGTTTCAGATAATGAGAAAGGCATCATAAATATTCTTGCAAATAAAAATCAGGCTTTAATTTCTAACTACACTTAAGTGCACAATACTTAGTTAACACTCCATGAAAAGGTAACCACATAGTAATTCCTAATAGAAATTAATTAAACTCTCCTCTCAGCATTCACCTCTATGTCTATCATTTGCTTAGTCTAGAAAAAAAAAGGTATATCATTAAGCAACAAGAAAATTTGACAGCTACTGATCTGCTGAAGAAGAGCTCACAGACACCCGAGATTCCAGAAACACAAACCTACTTAGAAAAAAAAAAAAATAGCGGAGAAAAAATTCATTTTAAAATTTAATACAACAAACAATAATCATCACCTTAAACTGGTAGGGCCTCAGCTTGCCAGGTAAGTGACTGAGGAGTCTGGGGCTGGGTGCAGCGGCAGCCTCCTTCGATTTGCAATGAGAAATAAGTTTTTTAAGGATTGGTGTTCCCCAGTGGGGAGGACACTGTGCTTTTCAAGGATGGAATGAAGAGCTGCCCGCTCTCGTTAGCTCTATCAGATGATGGAATTTTAAGAATTTAAGACTGACCAAGAGTTAGTCTGAGAAAAACAGGGAGGCTGTAAAGAAACCCTTATGCAGTAACTTTATCCAGTTGGGGCAGATAAATCAGCAAAGACAACCTTTCCCATGACCTTCTCGCCTCTTCTTTTCCTAAATTATTTTCCCAAATTCTCTTTAGAAGGAATTCACTCTTTAATTGATAACTCCTTTTATTTTGAAGCATTCACTTAAAGCCTGGCAAGAGTCGTATTTAAAAGGGAGAGTTTAAAGAGTAAAGTACATATGCAAAGGTACACATAGGTTGACGGCTGGAAAGCAATTGTGCATGCAATAAGCACTGGCTTTTCTCCTCCAGTGAAAAGCCCACGGTTATTTTAAAACCCCTATCAGAAAGCAGGCCTGTGCCAAGGCAAAAACTCTATCAATAGTGCAAATCCTGTAAACTAATCAATAAAAACAATCTCGTGAATCCGGGTTTCTTTCTAACAAAACGAACCGCCCATGCTCCTCCGATGCTCTCACTTCCAATATCTTAAAAGATGGAGCAGTTGTGCGTAGTAGAGTACAGCATCCTGAGGCAGATGAGGGTCGCACGAACAATGATTTCACAGGGAGGTGAGCACTCCAGACCAACTGCTGTCACTCTTGGCAGAAAAGCCCTAAGTGCACCCCTGTCTGCCGTCTCACTGGTCACAGTCAGACACGCAACCCTTGACTGATGAGGCAAAATCCAGTAAGGGTGAAAACATCTCTGTTTTCCAAAACAGCAACCTCCTAAGAATGGAGAATCATGACTCTACCCAAGACCTACTAGAGCAGCACAGGCAATACTGCGGCTTCCTCCTTTCTTCTATTTAAAAAGGCAGGGAGGGCTCTTACCTCAGCAACACAGTTTTATAAGCACGCTGCTTATTTTGTAATAGGAGAACGTCAGCTCATGAAATTTGGGGCACTTACCCTTCTAGCTGCTCCTCTCCTAAGATGAGGCGAAGGTTTTTTAGGAAGGACAAGGAGACCAAGGCATGAGAATGGCGGATCTTCACGTAGCCCGTCACCACCTCGATGAGCCCCATGAAGTTCTCCAGTTCTGAAGCAATGTTATCTACATTGAAAGGGGATTGTGTCACTGTGTGCTCACTTGGTGTAAGGGTGACATACTTGGATTCTTACAAACATAAGTGAGAACAATTCAACGGCAGGTGCCCCCTGAGATGCTCCCAGCACAGGACTGGCCGCTCCCTGACAAAAACACACTTCCCTGGCTTGACTCTCAACAACGACTCCTGGAACGAGGCCTCCCAGGCAGGGGAAGCCAAGTTTCTAGGAGGCTGGGGGGTACTGCAGCTCCCAAGCTGATTAACAAAATATAACATCATAAATACCAGACTGCCAATTAGCTAAGGCTGACGAATGTAGGGAACGTCTTTTAATATGCTCTGTCAACAGACAGTATGGCCTCCACAGTACAAGGGCATGACTAAATCAACATTTTCTCCATCTCATTAGGAACTGCCTTTGCTGCCTTTCTAATTCCTAAGATACAGGGATCTATATTTAAAGGTTCCATTTTACTAAGACTAGAAGAAAATATACCAAAATGTTAACAATGGCTATCTATGAGGGATTTTTAAAAATTCATTTCTGCACTGCTAAGTTTTCTATAATATTTATGTATTGCTTTTATAACTAGAAAATAGTTGGAAAAATAGTTGCTAATAAAGATGTACAAACACAATATGCAAACAACAGGTTTCATCTTGTTTAGTCTACCTCTTTCTCATAGTAAATAAAAACCAATTTTCAGTTCAACTAATGCTAAAATTATAATAAACACTATAATGAACTGGGTGTGTTTCAATTAATGGGACTTTACTGTGTATAATTTATGAAGACATATTTAATAAAACACTCTATTTTGCTTTGAGTTGATACAAATAAAATAATAAGGGTACTAAAGGATAAAGCCCTACATCTAATTTAATTTAATAGCTTTCCAAGAAAAATTAAAGGGAAATTCAAGTTGGAAAGATGAGAGGTTGCGTGTAGTTGATGTTTTAAGGAAGAGATCCTGAATTTTAAACGTGGGGCAGGAAGCATGCCTTAGTCAAGATCAGGAAATTTCCCCTCTAATGAGATGTCCCATCATCCTAAATCCAATCTATTTCCTGCAATGGACATAAACCGGAAGACACATTTCATCATCATGCATCAATATGTACCAATTCCTTCATAAATGATACTTCTCCATGGGTTTAATTCAAAGATTAAATTTTTATCTTCAGGACAGGAAGATAAAAAAGTTTAGGCACTCAAAAGGTTATGTTCTAGGGATAAGCAAATTAAACGTAAATGAGGAAATGCAGACACAGCCAAAAGAATTAAACTTCAGAAGTACCATGAGAGTAGGCAAGCCCTAGTTGTGGGGAACAGAGTTATCTCCATCACGGAGGGCTGGGAGTGGGTGTATTGTGAACAGCAACAAGGGATATCAACGAATTCAGAAGAACTAAGCACAAACTTGTTTCTGTCCTTTCTAAACCTTAAGAATACAGTTTACTCATTTAACAAATATTAAGGAAAACACATTCTCAAAATATATTATTTTTCCTCTCAAACTGTAAAAAAAAAAAATTCTTCATAAAAGGATTTCCCCCCAAAATTCCTTTCAACTTCAAAGCCTTTTTACGATATTTATTCTAGCTTATAAAACTATCAGTACCTTGACCAACTGGTCCCAGTGGCAGAGAATTTAAGGCACCATTACTAGAAGCCCTTGGCAATGAAAAATCAGAAGTGAAAAGATGTTTAAAATTATCCAGACATGGTAGTGTGTGCCTGTAGTCCCAGCAACGTGGGAGGCTGAGCAGAAGGATTGTTTGAGACTAGGAGTTCCAGGTTACAGTGAGCTATGATTATGCCATTGCACTCCAGCCTGGGTGATACAGTGAGACCCTGACTCAAAACAAAACCAAAAAACAAACACACAAAAAACCAAAGAAGTGAAGAGATCATAGGCTAAGTCAGTGGGAAATCCTTTGCACAAATCCAACTTAGAAGCAACTTACCAGGAATGCCACCTACTGCAAATAAAGGTCATTGTACAGGGGTGAGACCTAAACTTTATGTACACAATGACACACACTTGTATCCTTTTGTCTCTCACAAGTAAATTTGGAAATCCAACATTCTTTTGGACTTCATAAAATTGTAACGTGATATCACTAAACTTCCCTTTGCTCAGTCTTCTCAGTAAATTCAAGTAACCAAAACTCTTTAGACTTGAAAGATGTGTGGATTTGGCTACAGCTGCAGTGTCTGCTGAGTCACACGTCTGATCCAATGGTCTCTTCTGGGGTTTGTATGTGTCAGGGCTTGCCTCTCCTACGCAAGATGTGACTAACAAAAAGATGGGCGATGACCCTCTTTACAGGAATAAATGACATGCCAATGGCTAAAAGACAGATTGCCTTTCAATCTGTTTTTTATCTTTCAGGGAAACTCAAAGAAGAGACGTCATGCATGAGGCTTACACACCATGTTGTTTATCTAAGCCCATATTTTAGTGGTGACTCAGGGACGGGAGCATGAAAAGCATCAACAAAAGAAAACCATGAGATCTAGCCGTTTTTCCAGGGGGATGGAATACTTACTCCCCCGTCGGATGTTAATGAGCAAATTGCCCTTGAAGATGGTGCATCCTTGGAGCATCTGAGCAGAAGTAACAGAATCAATAGTCTTTGTTTTCTTTTCTTCCTCACAGACCTTGGGGCAAGGACCTTCACAAGGGATGCAGTACATGCTGTTGAAGAAGAAAAAAAAAATCAAACACACACATAATTGAGTCTGTCTTCTTGCATTAAAAAAACCATAAGGATATGCTTTTCATTGTTATTACAGCATGCATTAGAAAAAGCAACTGTTTTGAAGTGTTCATGTGGTCACATGGTATCTCACCCCCAAGCCCACCCAAGATAAGCCACTCACATTGCAAGCAAAAGGAGAAAGAGCCTACAAAGGAAGAGCGTGTTGCTTGCTTCCAGACAAAATACATGATGCATCCTCAAGGCATTTGTGTATCATAGGCTGTTGACTGGTGAGCCAGCTGGTTCCATGGGGGAGAGACAGTGTTGCAGAAAGGAAGCTCTGGGGGTTCTGGAGGAAAACAGAGCTGCTTTCTGATACTGTGACCCTGGCCTGTGTACCTGGAGGAGTAGCTAGGAGAGAAGACAGGGACAGCAAAGGGAGTGCAGTGTCTCTGCCTAACAGTAGTCTAGCTCCTGCAGTCAGTGTTTTGGCAAAGCCCAGTGAGGGATACCAAAAGGCATGTGGTATAGCACAGATCCATTATTTTCTTGCTAAAGCACAACTGAAATTGTTTCTTGACAGTGTTTTGCAGAAACTTGTAAATTGATCCAAATGTTGCTTTTGCTGCATACACAATAAAAGCAAGGGGTTTCCATTACTTTGTAATGAGCTCTTGTTTCAAATACTATCCTGAACATGCCACGAACCACCAAGAGTCAGGGACAAGTAAGACTGGCACTTTTCCTGCTTACCTACCATTATTTAGGAAATAGCAGACAAAATGCTAACCCAGCAGCTGAACCTTTGGGATCTACAGTTATATACAGAACAAGGGTCAGAAAGTTGGACTGATTTCCAAACAAGACAAATAATACGACCTTATGCAATGTGTGTGTAATAGGATGGTAAGTTGGGGAGCCATTATATGTACATTATTGTTCTTAAATAATCTCTCAAATTTTGTGAAGTAAAAACATTCAAGAAAAACAGTGTAAATTATAGCTCTTTTTATTAATGTCCCTTCCCCCTACCCATGAAGGTTATTTTGTATCTAAGACAAAGATGCAGGGTTCTGTTTTGTTTAAAAGCTAACAGGTAAACAAAACTTCTCTGGTATTTTCCTATTGTGTGTTTGGGAGAATGGGGGTCACGGCTTCCCCAAGGGTCCTACAGGAACTGGACCCACCCACAGATGGGAAGAGTCCTTCCTCTACCATTGCACTCAATATTCTCATTTCCACCCTGGGTAGAGGCTTCCTTCAGCACTTTTTTACTTGGCCTTCTGTTGTTTCTAATTTATCTACATACCCTATAAACTTTCCATTAAAAAAAACCATTTTATTTTAAAATAATTATAGAGTCACAAAAAGCTGCAAAGATTTACGACAAAGTTACAGAGAGATCCCACACAGCCTTCATCCAACTTCCTCCAATGTTTACTACATCTTACATGATATAAGTATCAAACCTGGAAATTAACTGTGTGTGTGTGTCTGTGGTGCTGTGTCACTGATCACTTGTGTAGATTTGTGTAATCACAACTACAATCAAGATACAGAACTGTTCCGTCACCACCAAGCTCTCCCTAATGCCACCTGTTCATACTCACTGCCCTGCCCAATCTAGTCCCCAATGTCCCTAACACCTGGCAACCACTAATCTGTTTTCCATGTCTACAATGTCTTTTTTTTTTTTTTTTTTTTTTTGAGACAGGGTCTCACTGTCGCCCAGGCTACAGTGCAGCGGCATGATCTCAGCTCACTGCAACCTCCACCTCCTGGGTTCAAGTGATTCTCCTGCCTCAGCCTCCTGAGTAGCTGGAATTGCAGGCACCCATCACCACGCCAGGCTAATTTTTGTATTTTTAGTAGAGATGGGGTTTCACCATGTTGGTCTCCTGACCTCAAGCAATCTGCCTGCCTCAGCCTCCCAAGGTGCTGAGATAGGTATGAGCCACTGTGTCTGGCCAAACTTTGTACTTTTAGTAGAGACACGGTTTCACCATATTGGCCAGGCTGGTCTCAAACTCTTGACCTCAGGTGATCCACCCGCCTCAGCCTCCCAAGGTGCTGAGATAGGTATGAGCCACTGTGTCTGGCCAAACTTTGTACTTTTAGTAGAGACACGGTTTCACCATATTGGCCAGGCTGGTCTCAAACTCTTGACCTCAGGTGATCCACCCACCTCAGCCTCCCAAAGTGCTGGGATCACAGGCGTGAGCCACCGTGCCTGGCTATAATCTGTCATTTTGAGGATGTTGCATAAATGGAATTATACAGTATGTGATCTTTTGAGGTTGGCTTTTTCACAGAGCATAATGTCCCTGAGATCCATCCAAGTAGTGTACTTCAATGGTTTGTTCCTTTTTATTGCTGAGTAATAATATTCCATGGTGTGGATGTCCCACAGTTTAACTAACTACCTATCATAGGACATCTGAGTAATTTCCAATTTGGGGTTATTACAAATAAAGCTGCTATGGACGATGGTGTACATATTTTTGTGTTGACATAAATTTCATTTCTCTGTGATAAATATCCAGGGTTACAACTGCTGGGTTGTAACATAAGTGTATGTTTAGTTTCTCTCCATCTTTCACTCAAATAGAAAAATCTGAAGCTGGGTACAGTGGCTCACATCTGTAATCCCAGCACTCTGGGAGGCTGAGGCAGGAGGATCACTTGAGCCCAGGAGTTTGAGGCTGCAGTGAGCTATGATTGTGCCACTGCACTCCAGCCTGGGTGACACAGCCAGAGTCTATCAAAGAGAAAAGAAAAGAAAAAAAAAATGGAACCAATCATCTTTGGTAAAAAGTCTAGGAGTCATCAAGCACTTAAAAAATGTTTTTCTAAGGAAATGTTTTGATAACATGTTTATAGATTAAGCTTCCTCAAATCCATTATGTATAGAGAAGGTATAAACAAGATGAAAAAAATAAATATTTCAAAGTAATTGTTAAATAAGCCTCAAAGGCTGAGAGAAGGGAATTTATTATTCTTTATGGTGTTTTATTTTTAAACAAAAAGGTAGATGTACAGTTTTTAACGGACTGTAAGAATGAATAGGGGAAATAATGGCTCAATTCTCTGAAGAGTGCACTAGAGCAGGAGAAACAACACTGTCAAATGGACAGCATTCCCACTTTGCCACAACTCTGGTGGCTGCAGAATGACTGAAGGCCTCCAAATGTCATTAAGAAAATGTATTCACAAAACAAAGACGATAGCACACTGAGTTCATGGACAAGCTACCACTCCCCTAACCCCACCCCAAGGAGGAAGGTGACGTCTGAATAGTGTCTGAGCCTCAACTTGGTTCCAGGCACTGCCCCTGGGCCCAAGGTGTGCACCAGTAAAAGCCCTTTTACACTCAAAGGCTGCCAACAAAATGTGAGTACAATGTGGTAGACTGATTTTGGATGTAATATGTATCCTCTACAGCTCATTGAAGTCCTTGGCCTATTTATCATTTTAAAGTATTCAGAGTAATTTTCTTCTTCTTGTTACTATCCTAACGGTTATACAAATTATAAGAGGCAGAAAGTTGCTCTACATCTAATACTATAAAAGAATGTATTATCTTTGATTTGAAGGTAAGCCTACAGTAGAAGTTGCGTCTCCAAATAATACACTAGAAAAAGAATCCCCTTTATAAACACTTCTTCAATGTACATCATAAACTGCAGCAAAAATTATATTTAAAATTAACACCTACTTTTCTAACGATATTTTTATATTTGTAGAATAGATTTTGACAGACTCAGAAAGACAGGTCCCCTGGTGCTAATCATGAAGGAGGCATTTAGTCCACTAAAACAGAACTTTCCAGAAGTTCTTTTTTTTGAGACAGGGTCTCTATTGCCCGTGCTGGAGTGCAGTGAGGCGATTCTGGCTTATTTCGGCCTTGACCTCAAGGGCTCAGGTGATCCTCCCACTTGCAACTCCCAAGGAGCTGAGACTACAGGTGTGTGCCACCACGCCAAACTAATTTTTTTTTAATCTTTTGTACAGATGGGGTTTGCATGTTGCCCAGGCTGGTCTTGAACCCATGGGCTCAAGGGATCTGCCCACCTTGGCCTCCCAAAGTGTTGGGATTACAGGCGTGAGCCCCTAAAAGTTCTTTACTCTGCTCCAGGAAAGGGAACAGCAACCCCAAATCTCCAATCTTCTTTTGCTTTCAAAGTTATAGTTATCACATTTTTAAACAATGCTAACATCTTATTTTCAAAAGCATAAACCGATGACAAATTTATAGAAGTCCAGTTGACATGTACAAAAGGGCATATGGCATTTGTTATAACGAACTTTTTTTTTTTTTTTGGAGACAGAGTGAGACTCTGTCTCCCAGGATGGAATGAAGTAGTGTGATCTTGGCTCACTGCAACCTCCGCCTCCCAGGTTCAAGCAATTCTCCTGCCTCGGAGTAGCTAGGACTACAGGTGCTAATTTTTGTATTTTTAGTAGAGACAGGGTTTCATCACGTTGGCCATGCTGGTCTCAAACTCTGACCTCAAGTGATCCAAGCACCTCAGCCTCCCAAAGTATTGGGATTACAGGTGTGAGCCACGTGCCCGGCCATAAGGAACTTCTTTGCTTCCCAAGTGAAGTCTCAAAGTTCAGGAAGGAAAATGAAGGGCACGATGAGCACTGAGGGAGGGTCAAGGTAGAGGGGGATGAGAGGAAGGAAGTGTTGATGGAAAAATGTCGCTTATTTTAAGCTACTGCTTACTCTGAGGTGCTGCTAGCTCTTGCACTAAGATGTTTAGGTCTGCTTGCTGATCTCAAGGATGGTGGTGGGGGCTTAGCATGTCTTTTCTTTTGCACTTCCAAAGCCTCACCTGGCTAGCAGCACCCAGACTAGGAAAATCCAAAACTACAATCCCCTGTCTCTTAGATTGCAGCTTGGCAAGTACCCAGAGAGACCATGAACTCTGGGTATCGAAACCAGCAAGCAAGTACTTAATTTCAAATGGCCAGGCAGTATGCACTTAAAATATAAAACAAACTGGTGAGGGGGGCAGTAAGCCATGCCAATTGTTCCTAGAATCTCACCAAACATTTAAGGTAAGCCAGCCCTCTCAAAATGACCCACCTCAGTGAACTTCCTGAGGGCTGCACCCGGCTGAAACAACCGACAGAGTCTACCTTTGTGTGCTAGGGTGGCGGGTGAGGTGGGGCGGGTAGTGACCACACGTGTGGCCGCGACTGACCTCTGGCTGCCGTTGCGGATGAAGCCCGAGGGGCACTCCTGCATGCACTCGCCGTCGTGGATCACAAACCCCTCGGAGTCGCTGCTTTCGGCGCTGAGGATGTTGGCGCAGAAGTCACGGTCCACACAGCGCCAGCCCTCAAACCTGTAGGTGTTGGGCGGGCAGGCAGGCACACAGACACCGGCATAGTAGTAGTGGCGGCAAGCTACACAGGCCGTGTCGTTGTCAGGCGCGCTGCAGCTGCCCAGGCACTCGGGGTGGCAGCACTCGTTGTTCTCGGTGCACGCCCGCTTCCCACACGTGCTCGGGCACACTGTGGAGAGAGAGGAGAGACGGAGATGAGACCGGGCAGGGGTGGCACCGCCTTCTCTGGGCCTGGCCAGCATCCTTCTGGGTCATTCACTGCTACCACCAGCACCAGATCACTCATTGAGGAGACAATGCAAAAACACACTACGAAATCCTCTCCCCCACCACTGTCCTTTCATCCCACTTAGACCTGCAGACATCTTTAAAGTTCAGTCTCTCCTAAGAACTCCTTGTTTGGTCTGGGACAAACCATTAGCTTCTGTGATCTTGTTCCTCTCTCTTCCCATCTGTAAAATGAGGGGGATAATACCCACATTTGAAGGTTGCCTCAGGCGTGGGTCAGCCAGTGGAAGCCCTACAGGAACTCTATGGTTTATCAGTAATTTAAAAGGCATTGTGCTCTGCTCACTTTCCATTTCAAATATGTTCCTTACTGAAAACTCTTTTAAAGCCTTAGTGTGCAGAAATGCTTATTTAGAAAATGATTAAACTACAATATAGTAAAGATGATACCATTCAAAATGACTTCAGGAAAATTTCTGTTGCCTTAGATATCAAAGGTTTTACCTCAAATAAGCCAAAGCTGTTAGATGACCAAGAAGTCACCATGTCTGAGGGTCATTCTTAAGTTCAAGAACATAGGTGTGTTACAGGAAAGGAGTCCTGATCCAGACCCCAAGAGAGGGTTCTTAGATCTTACGCAAGAGTAATTCGGGGTGAGTCTGTAAACTGAAAGCAAGTTGATTAGGAAAGTAAAGGAACAGAAGAATGGCTACTCCATAGACAGAGCAGCCTGGAAGGCTGCTGGTTGCCCATTTTTATGACACGCTAAACAAGGGGTGGATTATTCATACCTCTCCATTTTAGACCATATAGGGTAACTTCCTGATGTTGCTATGACATCTAAACACTCACAGCGCTGGTGGGAGTGCAGCAGTGAGGACGACCACAGGTCACTCTCGTTACCATCTTGGTTTTGGTGGGTTTGCGCCGGCTTCTTTAACTGCAACTGCTAGATCAGCAAGGTCTTTATGACCTGTATTTTGTGCTGACCTTTAACCTCATCCTGTGACTCAGAATGTCTTAACTGTCTGGGAATTCGGCCTCATTTTACCTAGCTCCTATTCAAGATGCAGTTGCTCTGGTTTCAATGCCTCTGACAAGTGGGTGAGTAGTATCTCCGAGCCCACAGAACCATAGGATATTAGAAGCCATCTCCTCTAAGCCTCTTCGTGTGCTAAAGTGAAATCAGTATCTAATAACCACAGATCCATGGTGTACATCCCAAATGCATGAGCTGGCATTTATTTCCATAACAATGCTGTCGTGATCACACTCTGTGGGCTGTCAGCCTTACTTGTAAATTAAGTATAAATCAACAAAATATGAAATCTGGTTTGCATTATACATTTCCTACTTTATCCTCAAATTGGAAAACAATACAAAATTATTTAAATGTGTATTTGACTCTGACATGCAATATTGAGTGGAGATTCTAGAATTTGTTTTTTCTTGTAATAAAAATACATGATTAAAAAAATCAGAGATCACAAACAAGTAAAGAGAATATAGAGAACAAGTAAGTCCACCTACCCACAAGTGACCCCTTTATTAATATCTTCACGCAGACCTTCCCTGGTCCTTTCTTACGTATGTGCATGGACATATAAATACAAGTATCTACAAAAAAGACAAGCCATTCTGAAAGCTTTCTTTTGGCATAAAAGATTGTGAATTCCACAAACAGTTAACAGCAGTACTACACTCCACTGTGGAATGTATCATAAGTTACACCTGTCCCCAATTATAAGATATTTTCTTTACTTTTTCTTATTGCAATCGGCAAAGCAATCTTCATGAGCACCCTTAACATTTCATTAGCATCAATTTCCAGAATTCATCTTGTTGGGTTAAACTGTCCTCTAGAAAGTTTGTACCGGTTCACACACCCACTAGTTGCCTCCAAGAGTTCCTATTTCGCTGCAAATAGGTGAACTTGAAAACAGATATCAGAACTTGGACATGCAAATGAATAGCGTCACCTCTGAAGAAAACTGTCATGATACTGTCAAGCTTAAAATACTTTTGCAACTTTCTCTTTTGAAGTCATCCTTTGACAGAAACAACAGGTTGCCTTCCATTATTTATTCTTCTTGTCATTTTCAGTAATTTTTAGTTGAGAATATGGCCATCCAGTTACAGACCACATCTCCCAGCCTTCCTTGTAGCTAGATAGAGGTGGCCATATGACTTAAGTTCTGGCCAGTGACATATAAACAAACGTTGTGACTGGAACTTCCTGGAAGACTCCTGAGAACAAAGAGGGCATGGCCATCCTCCTCCTTGCTGGCTGGAATGCAGTAGTAATGCTTGGAGCTCAAGTACCAACCTTGGACCACAAGGTGAAACATCAAGAATGGTGAAGCGAGATAAAAGGAACTTAGTCCCTTAGGAGAGTGGGGCCCCTAGGCTAACCCTGGACTGCTTACTCCAGACTTCTTTAGATGTGAGAGACATACACTTTTATCTTGTTTCAATGACTGCTATTCATATATGCAACTGAACTAATCCCAACTGAGACAGGTCTTCAGAGCTATCTATAAAGTGAAGAAGAAACCCATTCCTGTCCGTTTATGCCATTTTGTTGGTAAGGATTGGCTCTCAATGACTCCAGGCTATTTCCAAAAACTAATCTAACCCACAAGTGATAAGGAGTTACCCATCTCTGATCACACCAAAAAAGTACGCATTTTATGAGTTCCTAAAATGTTGGGATATATATATGCTGTCTACCAAGGTGACTTTCTTGAAGAGGATAACACAAATTTGAATTTACAAACCTAGCATATTTTCTGTAAACACACACACACACACACACACACACTCTCTCTCTCTCTCTCTATCATCAAACCCCCACTTGAAGACAGTTAATAATTTCAAATATATCCATTACAGAGGTCACTTCAAGGTCCAAGATCTAAAGAAACACTGAAATTGGGTATTCCAATTTCATGTTTTTAAACTGGTCACAACAGAATATAATTCCATCTATTCTTCATTTATTCATTTAGCAGCTATTTAATGTGTGCTGCACCTGTGTGCCAGACAGATGCATGCAGGATCAGCGACAATCCTGTCCCCAGGGAACGGACGACACAGCAAGTACGGGAGTGAGTGGAGCTGCCTGGTGTTTCCTGGGCTTCTGGGTGCCGGGGACGGTTTTGTGGAGTTGAAAGTGGAAAGATGAGCAAGGGAGGAATAAAGGACATGGCATGTAAATGCAATCACATGTAAATGCTTGTAAAAGCAACGAGGTCACTATGGGTGCAAGGGCTGGGTGTTAATGAAGAAGGCCAGGGACCACTGCTCGGGGAGGCACTGAAGGCCTGTCCAAGAGGGTTTAGCCCAACTGTGGATAATACGAAACCACAGAAAGTTTCAGGCAAGGGAACAACATGGCCAGATCTTCATATCAGAAAGGTTACCTGGCTGCAGTGCAAGGGACATGATGATCAGAGAGGGTAGGGCTGAAAGGAGAGAGGGACCAGGCTGGAAGAAAGCAGACTCCCAGCCTATGTTATTCCCACAAAATTCACGTCGTATAATAGATCTGTGAGGTTCAGTAAAACTGGTTACAGAAACAACGCTCACATTCCCGCTCGTCGGGCGTGTGCCAGCAGTATTAAGCATACACCCATCTCGGAGCACCGAGGCTGCTCTTCAGACATCACCATCACCATGCTTTGTCATTAGAGGAAGGAAACTCTGAGAATCTTACCATCATCATCAGACACTAACTGGGGGGACCAACATCTACTTGCAGAATCCCTTTCTCTGACAATTTAAAGAAAACATTATATAAAATGATGCGTAATAGACATTAAGATCAAGTAGCTATTAATGCAGTAGTAATAACTCAAGAACGTTGAAAAGAACAGAAAAATGTCCCTCTGCACTTGCTTGCAAATAGTTATACCTAAATATCAATGCCGGGATTTTCCAGGATGAGAAAGAAAGAAAAAAAAAAACTGACAAAGTACTTGTAGATATATTCCGCATTTCCCACACATCTGAGCAGTGGTCCCCCGAAACTTCCCAAAGGAGTGAGTGAAATTATACCATCCAGTCAGTCAGTTCGTGCCACAACCGATACACAGGCTGGGGAAGTCAGGTTTGTTTCGGTGGTGGGAGCTATTTCTGAAGGAACTTCAGTAAAACCACCCAGGAAAAATCATTTTCTTTATATACAGAGCAACTTCTTAAAGGGATCACAAATCAAGGGGTTCCTTCGTGTTAAATGATGCAAACTATGCATAAGCACATGCTCTATGCGGGGGCAGCAATGGAATGTGATGGGGAGAAGAGGGGAAGGTCAAAAGGAAAGTTGCTCTGTTTGTTAGAGGACGAACTGCATAAATAAGCATTGCTGCAGAGATGGACACCATGCTCCCCTCACTGAAGCACAACCTGAAAGGATTCTAGGAGGCAAGCAAGAGAACGCGAGCAAGTGTGGGATTAGAGAGTCCTGGAGCCAGCCCCAGAGCCCGCTGTAAATTCTGTCTCATCTCAATGTATATAAATATTATTAGTGTTCAGGACCATTAAGGGATTTCTTGAAAAGCCCCGGGCAGTGTGTCTCGCCAGCAGGTGGATGGCTGTTCCATGTGAGCGCCAAAACTGAGAATTTCATCTAGTACTACCAAATTTCCAATTACAGCGCTATGGGGGAAAGGAAGGGACCCTCTTCTCTGGCTTCCATGAATAAACACACTGAGTGCTATTAAAGGCATTTCAGCTTTTAAAAATAGGAGGAAAATAGAAGCTGCTATAAACTAACAAATATACAGAGAAAAAAGCAAACTGATTTTGCCCATGAGATCCTTCTATTCCTTGGAATTCTTACAGTGACCAACAATAAAAACAAAGGCCCATCTAAACTGCTGGAAAAGCTAACATGTCCCACATCCACCACTAAAACGATTGGTTCAGGTTTGCAATCACATAAAAACGAGGCACTGCACTTAAAAGCTCATTCTCTTCATTTTTTTTCCTTGGGGGGAGAGGAAAAAGAGTCACACACATCAGCCTTTAACTCTCTCCTTCTCCAGAGTCCTTGAATGTATCAAATTATTTCTAGAGTTTTTAAAAAACAATTTTTTTGTTCTTGCCAGAGTTTTTTTTTTAAATATTAGTTCAGAGAAACCATTTTTAAAAGCACACCATAGGCTGGGCGTGGTGGCTCACGCCTGTGATCCCAGCACTTTGGGAGGCCTAGGCGGGTATATCAACTGAGGTCAGGAGTTCAAGACCAGCCTGCCCAACACGGCGAAACCCCATCACTTACTAAAAATACAAAAATTAGCCAGGTGTGGTGGCACGTGCCTGTAATCCCAGCTACTTGGGAGGTTGAGGCAGGAGAATCGTTTGAACCCAGGAGGCGGAGGTTGCAGTGAGCCAAGATTGCACCATTTTACTCCAGCCTGAGGGACAAGAACAAAACTCCATCTCCAAAGAAAAAAAAAATAGGAGACTCAACCTCTTCACAAGGAACAAAACATGAAAGAGGGGCCACCTGGCCATACAATATTTCACAATGCAAACAATTTTATCCCCAATCATTTCTAAAGGAAAGAACTTATTCTGTACATGTTCAAATAAGGTAAAGCTTCTGAATCAAAATACAGAAGAGTTTAGGGCCATCTCAGCTGTTTCTGGCTTGCCCTAAGGTACACACCACTGTTCCATATAAACGCAGGGAGGCTTTCCCTAGCAGGCATGCATCCTCGTGCAGGAGGATTAACCGCTCCTAACTTCACGAAAGTGAGCTTCAACCTCCAAAGTGCATCAGAGAGACACATGGTCCAAAGAGATTTTATGATTCTCTTGCCTTGCCAGGAGAGGAACTGACCATAAGACAACACGGGGAGAAGGAAAGGGAGAGGGGTGAGGGCAAGCGAGGGGCTCTAGGTGAACTGACATGCAGCGTCCTGCCCCAGGCCTAACAGAAGTCCACCCAGGACGTGGGCATTCTTCTCCAGAAAGGACTTAGCTCAGCTGAGCGAATGAGAAAGGCTTCTTTTGATTTTAGCAGTCAGGCCTCAGGTAGGTTACACCCTATAGACGTGGCAGGTTCAGGGACTCAGCCCAGCCCTCCCAGGGCTCACAACCTGAGGACAAACAGTGGGAATATGAGCCAGTAGCAAGCAAAGGGTAGATTAGGGCTGCTTGCCAGGGGAAGGGACTTCCAGGCCAAAACTGGACAAGTGAGTAGGTGCTAGCAGGTGCATAGGGATGTTGGCAGAGCCAACAGAGAGTGCGGGCCAAGAGAAGCAAAGGTAACAAAGACAACCTCAGCACGACTGAAGGATGGAAGCACTGGAGACAGAGGGGAGGGGAGACTGGGAGGAAAGATGGTGTGCCCTGAGGTAGGGAGAGCCTGGAACAGCCTTTTAATCCAGCAATAGGAGTTTGGACTACTCTTAAGAGGAAAAATACTATTTTAAGCAGGAGGCACATGATCAGATGTGCATTCTAGCCTCAGTAGCCCAGATCAAGAGAACAGCAGTGCAGATGAGGAAAAGCAGGGTAGATTCAAGATATGTCCAGGACCATCTGGAAGGGTACAGAATTTTTTTTTTTTTTTGAGACGGAGTGTCGCTCTGTCACCCAGGCTGGAGTGCAGTGGTGCAATCTCAGCTCACTGCAAGCTCCAGTTCCACCTTCCAGATTCTTGCCATTCTCCTGTAGCTGGGACTACAGGCGCCCGCCACCATGCCCAGCTAATTTTTTGTATTTTTAGCAGAGACAGGGTTTCACCGTGTTACCCAGGATGGTCTCAATCTCCTGACCTCGTGATCCTCCTGCCTTGGCCTCCCAAAGTGCTGGGATTACAGGTATGAGCCACCAGGCCTGGCCAGGTACAGAACTTTTCTTTTGAGGGGTACAGAAAGATCAGCTCAGTCTGCAATGTGTTGTTTTTGTGTACACATCCAAACGGAAATGCCTGGCGTGCAGTTTGTGAGGATGCAATCAGGCATGATCTGAGCTGGAAACATCCTGGGGTGTGGTCAGCAGATGGATGGAGAAGGGACTGTGGGTTGGGTGTGGGGGAGGTCTGAGGATGCCCGGTGGACCCAGGAGAGATCACAGCACACACCGTGGCCAAGGCTGCCACCGTTCACAGGGGCCGAGCAGCCCCCAGTGGAGTCTTCACTCCTTTGGAATACCCCCATTCCTTGAAAAGAAATGTGCTCCAGGGGATTACAGTATATTCATCTGTGAATTCCCAGACCCATGTTTCACCCTTCTCTGTCCCCAAGTCTAGGTAACAATAATAATGTGTTTGTGGAATTATCTGGAGCCTCATGAACATGGTACCAAGGGCCTAAAGGCAAAGAGTTTTCAACCAAGGGTTGGTTCTTGCTGCCTTCTGTCTGGTCTTCAAACTAACCACAGTGACAATAAAAAGAGCCCCTCCCTCAGGGGCTGCTTAGGAAGCCTGCGTGCCCTGCTGCTTTTCCAGGGAGGCAGAGGCAGCCCAGCGAACACTGTCGACAGAAAGGGTATCTTTATTTCCAGCACCCACGCATGACTGCAGAGGGACTCAGGGAGCCCATGGCTGGCACAGGAGGACAGCCTAGCCGGGGCGGGCGCTGAGTCCACTCAGCTGACAGGTGTGCCACCATGCTCTCGCCTCGTAAAATAATCTTCCATCAATCCTCGCTTCTGTCCTCTCACACACACTACTCCCCACCCCTATCACCCCAGGGAAGAAGAGAGTGACGGTGAGCACAGGCTTCTCAGGCTGAGAGCGCCACCGTATTACACCTTGGCTTATTAGTCTGAAGTTCTTTAAACAAGTCTGCTAGGTTGGAAAAGGAAGCTTAGTTGAAAATGCTTAGACCCACGAGGTAAAACCAAATGCTGCACATACACACAGTAAAGAAATATTTTCTCAAAATGAAGACAAGAGGATTCTGTCAAGCTTCTGGTCATCCTAAGGAATGGTTGAAGAAAAACCCCACTGAGCCACTGCCTAGAGATTCCAGGAAGAGTTTAAAACAACTTCCAAACAGGTTTCTGCCTGGAGCTGCAGCCATTATGTGGAATCAGCTACGCAGGGCAAAAGAAAGTTGAAGTGGCAAGCGCTGTGTCTTAAACGTTCACAAAAGAAAATCACATCGGCAACATTTCTCAATGCCAAAAAGAAACAACCTCTTGTTCTAGAGAAAATATCCCACTATAGTAGTTAGACCCAGAAGAAACACTTTATGGTCAGAATGGAAGATACCACAGTTTGTCTGTCTGAACCTAAATAAAAAGGTTTTCAAGAGAACCAGCACTTTGGGGGTGCACCCAGGAGCACACAGAAAGGTACACCTGAGCAGAATTCTCAGTGTGCACAGCAGGGCTGGTTAGTCACGGGGCTGGACCACACCTTTCTGAACCTGTTAAGATAGCAGGCCTGAAAGCTCTCATTTTCTCCCAAGTCCAGTGTGTACAAGGAGATCTTGCAGTCTTTGAAAGGGGTTGAGACTCCATTTTGAGTCTGCTGTCTTCCTAACAGGAAGAAGCCTAGACAAGGGTGAACTTCCTAATGTACTAGGGTATACAGAAGGGGCAAGGAGTTACATATTTTCACCCCTCATCACTGTCCCTATTCACTCTCTTCTTCTACATTCCCATCCCTCTGAGGTGACACTGGGTTGCAGGACTGCTTTATGGCATGCAAAGGCAGGCAAGAAGCTCCTAGGGCCATGACATCCACCTGGCCCAGTTTACAAGCAACAAGCACTTATGCAGTCCTTTCTCCCTTTCATCCAATCACAGATTCTTAGATTTGAAGAGAAATTTACAGTCATCCATTGCATACTGATCTGAAACACTTCTTTACAAAAACCTGGGTGACCCTTCAAACAAAGTCCAAGGGAGCTCATTACTTTCCAGGAAGTGCTACTCCACTGCCAGATGGCACCCATCTTGATGAACTTCCTCCATACACATATTAAAAATGCGCTTTCCTGTACTGGACCCTCCCCAGCCCTCATGCAGGTGTCTGACACGCAGGGGAAGTGAGTGCTGCTTTGTACAGGTCAGACTTTCAAACAATATTCCAAGATGACGGTCACGGCTTCCCTCTGAACATCTTACTCAGTCACCACTCACGCAACACGCCCTAGACCTATTCTAACAGTACAGAGGCAGTCTGAACAGTGTAGAAATGCTCTTTTTTGCCCAAAGCAGCTTGCTTGCCGTTTCTCTGTGTGATCTTAAGAATAACTATCATCAAACATAGCTGGCTCACTCTGAGCCTCTAGTCACCTGAAGTTCCAGGTCTTCTTGTTCACAAAAAACTATTCATATCTCTACTATATAAATGTAATTTATACTGGAGATTCTGAATACAGGACTTTGTATTAATATACAGTTAATATTCACTAAATATATTCCATGCGCCTTACAACACATTAAGCATCTCACATAATTTCTGCATTTAATTTAATCCCCCTAATGATCACAAGGGGGCAGTATCATTATCCTCATTTGTACATGACCAAATGGTCGCACCAAGAGCACACAGCTGTTACACTGCAAACCTGGGCTTGGAACCCAGATCCTCCTAACTGTTGATTGCAGCCTCTTCCCCCACCGTGTTTATGGTGGTATGTGGTTGCAGCATGTCTCTATTGTCTAAAAGAAAGGGCCGGCCAGGCACAGTGGCTCACGCCTGTAATCCCAGCACTTTGGAAGGCCGAGACGGGTGGATCACCTGAGGTCAAGAGTTCAAGACCAGCCTGGTCAACATGGTGAAAGCCCATCTCTACTAAAAATACAAAAATTAGCTAGGTGTGGTGGTGGGCACACCTGTAGTCCTAGCTATTCCGGAGGCCGAGGCAGGAGAATTGCTTGAACCTGGGAGGCGGAGGTTGCAGTGAGCTGAGATCGCGCCACTGCCCTCCAGCCTGGGTGACAGAGTGAGACTCCATCTCAAAAATAAATAAATAAATGAATGAATATTTTAAAAATAATAAAAGGAAGGGGCTATGGGAGTTCATCTCATGCTACTTTTCCATTTGAGCATGTATCCATCAGGAAGAAATACAGCACCCTTTTCTCCGCCACACTAAGAGGTGTATCACTTAGACTGAAGGACAAAACCCAGGAAACATGACACTCTGGAAAAGGGTCAGGCATCCAGGTGATGCTAAGGAGATAACACGTACCCACTAAGGCCTTCTTTATTTATTGAGTTCCAGCAAATGGAACTTTTTTTTTTCTCTGCAGAAGTGTGCAAGCAGTTTCCAGTCTTGCTGAGCTACATGAATTGATGAAGAAAATACACTCTCATTATCTAATCTCATTAATAAGACTTGTTTGGGTGGAACTGGCTCTGTGGGTCACTGAGTCTTTCTGGGTCTTGTTGTTCTGTCTCCTGATAGCACAGTCACTTATATATGGTTATATTTGCCCTACAGAACATGCTGCAGTAACTGCCTCTGATGAGAGGAGCTTCTGCTTCAGTTGTTGCAATTGAGCAGTGACCTTTGCTGATAAACCTGTGGATTTTGGTATCTGTGGGAGGTCCCAGAACAAATCCCCCATGGGCATCAAGGGAAAACTGTCTATGGTACCACTATGATGTCTTACAGGCTATGTCAAGCTTGTGAAATTAAAGAACAAAGTCTGTTGTGGAGAAGAAGAAAAAACTTAGTTCTATGCCATCCCCTTGGTGGTGCATATAATCAAGGCTCACAGAAATATCCAAGTTCCAAGTAGATTCTGTCTGGGACAGAAGGCATGCCACAAGGTTTGGCTGCTGAATGTATCTGTGAACACTTAATTAATGAGCAAAAGAAATAATTGCCTGACAGTGCCCACTGGATCATTTAAGTCTCCGGAACCAACACGCAACGCTGGGCAGAGTATTGAGAAAAAAGAAAAACAAACAACCATGACAAAAAGGGCAAGCAAGAAACCAGGAGGAGGAAAGTTATAAATAGCATCATTATTAAATAGAGGTTTTGAGAGCTAATTAGTAAGGGTAGAGAGAGAAGTCACCAATGCAAAGAATTAACACAAAGGCTGAGAAGGAGACTCAGGAATCGTCCTCTAGCTGGGCTGCTGGGATGGTATAGGTTATAGGATGTTTCCCCTTCCTTCACACATTTTTTACAATAGCTTTATTGAGATCTAATTCACATACCCTATAACTCACCCATTTAGAGTGTACAATTTGGTAGCTTTTAGTATATTTAGAGAGTTGTACAAATACCACCACAATTAATCTTAACAATATTTTCATCACCCCAAAGAAAAACCCAATACCCATTAGCCATGCTTCCCACGCCCCTTTCCCAGGCAATCACTATTAAACTTTCCGTCTCTATAGATTTGCCTATTCTGGATATTTTACATGAATGGAATCAGATAATAGATAGTGTCTTTTGTGACTGGCTTCTTTTACTTAGCATAGGTAATGTTTTCAATATTTATCTCTGGTGTGGCATATATCAGTACTTCATTCCTTTTTATTTTCATTCATAAATTTTGACTTTCATGATTCATATCACGGGAAGATTAGCCCTGTAACCTTTCTATGAACATGCAGTGATAAAATCACAGGTACACTGGTCACAGGTTGGTGGAAGAGGCCCATCTGGACCTCAGAATCTATCTGCATTCTAGATTCATTCTAAAGGAAAAATGATTTGGTAGCGCTATCAAATCGACTAAATTGTGCCATTCTTTGATACCAGGAAAAAAGAGTTAGAGACATCCAATCTGTCAGGGAATGTTCACCCCCGTGTGCCTCCCCTCTGCTCCGAGTCAGCAGGACACGTGCTCTAATGATGGAGAATAAAACAATGGAATGAGCCTCATCTTTACAGAAATGCCTGGCAGAGGAACTGGATGCTGTAGCACAGAAAGCCTCCTTAGATGGCAGCAAGGGAAAAAAGCAAAGGAATAAAGTCCAATATTAAGAAGGGGCTGGGGGCGGAATTTGACCTTCTACTTCTTTTACTATCACTGTATTTTTATAAAATATTCTTTTTAAAAATATTCTAGTGTACTCTGAAATCATCCCCAAATTCTTTTAAACTCATATTCAAAGCCTACTTATAAATTTGGGCAAGAGAGATAAGTTATAATGGTAACAACAACAAATCAAGGACAAAGGCAACGAAGAACACTGCGGAATCCAGGCTGGACCGGCCCTGCTTCGGCGTTCTGGGGCGAGGTCATCATGGGCCGGGTTTCTTCACGCATGGACATACAGTGTCTCTCTCACAACCCACATCCCCCCTACTTTTTTTTTTTTTGAGACAGAGTCTTGCTCTGGCGCCCAGGCTAGAGTGCAATGGCACAATTTCGGCTCACTGCAACCTCCACCTCCCGGGTTCAAGCAATTCTCCTGCCTCAGCCTCCCGAGTAGCTGGGATTATAGGCGCCCACCACCATGCCCGGCTAATTTTTTGTGTTTTTAGTAGAGACTGGGTTGGTTTCACCGTGTTAGCCAGGATGGTCTCGCTCTCCTGACCTTGTGATCCACCTGACTTGGCCTCCCAAGGTGCTGGGATTATAGGTCTGAGCCACCGTGCCTGGACTTTTTTTTTTTTTTTTGAGTCTTTCACAAATAAGAAGACAGAAATCACTGCAGAATGGGTGACTATTTTGCAACTTTTCCCCAGTACTGTGAGCAACAGGCATGTGTACGTAAAGACACCCATCACTTAATACTGCCTGTCACAGATGCTTAAATGGACAGGGTGGAAAAAAATATTCTTTTCACACACTTAAAAGTTACTTCAAGTTATTTTAAATTTGGAACTGTTTGTATATTCCTTATAAGTTTATAAAACTCACACTGTCCCTCCATGACTAAGTAAAGTGGAATTGAGAGAGTATTCTATATTTGTAACTTGACTGGTTGTTCATGCTTACAGCCCTATTTCCATTCTCTGTTACTGTACACAGAGTTATGTGAGGTATTGTGGGCTCCTAAATGTTGCTGATTTCCTAACAAGGCAGGCCTGTGTCCCGTAGGGACAAACTGGGGACTGTTTTGATCAAGTGGAGGCCAAGCTCAGAGGGAGAGGCCTCCAGCTTTGTCATTTTGGCTGCATCTCCTAAAACTAGTGTTAGAGCCCACTTCTGGGCAATTACATGGCTTACTGGTGTTGACCAAGGTATCAATGCTACCGATACACTGCCTATTACACATACCTTAGACGCTCAATGCTACACAGCTGTGGCTGCAAATGTCACTTCTGCCTATTTTGGTAAAAACTGTTAGTCCAAAAGGTGCAATGTTTCAACAACCTACGCAAAAGCCCCTGCCACACACATAATCATTTATGTCAACATAACTTAAACGACTAAACTGAAGACAGCCACTTGTAGGGAAACTACTATTTAGAGAAGAGTATGCAATGTTTCTGATAAAATTTTGTCAACAACAGCAGAACTGTTTACCAGGAAACTGTGATAAATGTACGAGGTACCTGGGGAGGTAGATTTTTTTGCACTACCTGTGGAACTTAGATATTTACCTGCACACCTGTACAGGCAAATCACAGTGAAGCCTCTTCACAGGTGCTGAGTAAATTGAACAAAAACAGCTCCTCCAACGCTACCTCCTTAGGAGGATACATACCTATTCAGTGACCTCACAATTTTGCACAATCACTTGTGAAAGTCTCTTTTTAAAAATGCTTCTAGAGGCCACAGCACATTCTTTGACAGAACCTCAAGAGTAGCAAATTTTGGGAGAAAAAAAAAAAAGGCTGCTAGTGCCATTTTTCTTTCTTTCCTAATGCCAGAAGCAAAAACAGGTATCTCATTTCAATTCTGTGGCTGTTGGTGAGGCTGGATTATCTTTTTCACACATCTCTTGGCCATCTGCATTACCTCTGGCGTTAACTTCTCTTCCTGTCCTGGGTCCATTTTCTTCCTTGGATCTTAAGTTTGTATTATATATTTAAATTTGAGCTCTTAAAGAAGTACATGCTTTTTAAACACAGCATTGTGCCTTTAACACTTTTGTTTTAGATGGCTTGGTGATAAAATGCCTTTATGTGTAAGTCAGTCTCTCTCCCTCTGGGTCCCTCTCCCTGTCATAATTAAATCTGCCAAGAAGCATGGACAGCAACAGCTACAGATCAGCAACCTTGAAACGTGTTTATTTCTTATCTTTCCAGCTTCTCTGGTCACCTCTCCTTTGATCTGGTTACTTTCTGATGGCACACTTTTGGACTTGTAAACATTTATTATAGAGTATACATTATGCTTAAATGCTACACTACTCTTTTCCATCATCAAATCTGATTGCTGGCCCTATCTCCTGAAGTTAAAGTACCTTTTACATTGTGCAGAAATCACAAAAGATCAACTAGACTTTCAAAGTAAACTCTTATCCAGGATGGAGAGCAGAACAGAGTATCCCAGATAATCATACATTCTCGTTAACAGAATTACCACATAAGCCTCATGAGAACCAGTTTTTTGGGGGAACTGTACCAAAGAACACTCCCACCTTCAAAAATACATGGAACTTATATTTAATCTATCTGATGATTCAAAAGTGCCTCGGAAAAAAACATACAAATGTAAAACTATCATCTTTGGAATGTTCTCGCAAAGATTACTACTAAAAACAAAAACAAAACACTTGCCATTCCCACAGAATTCTGTTGGCTCATATTTTATTTTGCTAGTTTTTATTTTTGTGGGTGGTAGAGGTGGTGGTAGTGGGGCTGTGCACTTGATACAAGTATACCAACCTTGCCAGAATGCATTAGAAGTGCTAAAACCCCATCTTGGCAGTACAAATCCAATCATACTGGCAACTCTCATTTCCTCAATTTCAACTAGGGAAAAAATCTGACCCCATACTTTATAAAACGTGGATGAAGGATTTCAAAGTTCAAGACTCTCTTCTCTTTTTTTTTTTTTTTTAACTCTTAATAGTTTTCTTTTTTTGTAGATGATAGGTAAAATTGGGTTCAAATGAAGAACATAGGCATCCCATGAGTAAAATCCTAGTTGAAAGAGTGAATTTCATCTGTAAATGCCCAATGGAGATGGCCTTCCAGCAACCTTCTGCTTTTTCCAATTAATTAGGAAACATCTGGGAGTAAATTCTTATTTGATCCCCAAACCATTAAATATCTACTATTATTTCCTGGTTTTAGGTATTCGGTTCATTCCAGACTATCATGCAAATTATAAAGTGAATTATTTTGCTGCTGGCCCACCCAACATCACTTACAGTTTTAGGAAAGCTGGAACATGAAGCCAATTATGACAAAGCCTACTGTTACTAAAAAGTAGCGTGGAAAATTCAAGGGCTTTCCCTTCAGACATCACTGATGCGTATGAGGCCTGTCATCCATCCTATGCCCCGGCAAACTATCTGACCACTCTGGGCCAAACTGAAGGAGGTCACGCTTAGAGAGTCCTAGCACCGTGCTCCCAGATCCAGTGGGCTTCTCCTCTCTTCCTGCTGGGGAAGCCTTCACCCCACCCCACAGCCTCATCTTTTAATTGCCTCCCAAACATTAGCTGATTTTCAGGGATCAAAGGAATTTGCTTTGAAAGATGAAGGAACTTAACACTTAGAATAACTAAAATCAAAACAAGCAGGGCAGCTCTACAGAAAGCACACGTGATCTTTCATTCCATCCTTGGTCTGAACACTAAAGCCATTCGCAAAAAAAAAAAGTTCATACACATAACTGCCCATGCATCCACATGCTTTGCAGACAGGAGAATGTGTAAAGTTTACTTGCTCAACGAAGGGATCAGTAGACAGCAACTTGTACAACACATGACTGTACTTCCCAGATTAACTCCTTTCCCTGAACACCGTAAAAACCCAAACTGGCCAAGTCACCTAAAAAAAAAAAAAAAGAAAGAAAAGAAAGAGAGAAACCAAAAGGAATCTCAAGCATAAATCTCTTCTTCAAAAATCTTATCCAACATTCTGGACTTGAATAATCTGAAAACAAAGATCTGAAAATGTTTAATTTTTTTTTTTTTGGCCTTCTTCAAAGAAATAAGCTTTGTAGGAACTTCGAGATTCATGTCAAAACAACTGCTGTCTCCCGAAATCCCGGAGCCTCCTCATCCCGGAGCCGAGGGCCTGGGCAGGCCAGAGTGCAGAAGCTGCTGCAGTGCTGCAAACTGGTGTGCAGCATCCCTGAGGATGTGTTTGTGTTTTACTCACAGAGAACAAGTACTGGCAAGTGACAAAAAAAGAACATGTTTTGCAAACAATCAGTGTGACCTGAAACCCAGGGTAAAGGCTGAAGTCAGCATTTGTTCACTGCGGCAGGAGCCAGGCTCTGCAATGCTTGTTAAATGGAGTGCTCTGGAGAAGAGAATGGCTTCTCAGTTTCCCCCAGTCACCCAGAGGACCTGGGAAGGGAGGGGAAAAGGAGAGCCGACTCCCCACCCCCAAGCTAGGCTGTATCAGTTTGTTCTGCCTCACTGCAGAGCTGGAGCCAGGGAGCATCTTTGAAATTAGATGAATGCCCAATGGAAGGGGTCTTCGAATTCCTGGAGCTGAAAGCAACTCAAGATCATGACATCCAGTCAAATGTCTTCATTTGGCAGATAAAGTGAAGACCAGAGAACCACAGCTATGAAAGCCACACCACTCACAAGAGTTGGGCTAAACATCCAGGTCCCCAGCCTCTGAGCCCACAGCTCTTGTCACATCACGATGTCCCCAGCTCCCCTACTTCACCGAAAAGCTCTCTCAATCTTTAAAGCATATGACCCCTTTTGACAAACAACCCGCAAATTTTCTTTAATACTGTTGGAAATGTGGAAATGGACTGCCCTCCTCCAATTTCCAATTCTGAAACTGCCTATTGAAAATGTTTTTCTCCCAACTGCACTTGTTTCCCACCCTGCCAAACAGACTTCTGCTAGTCTAAGTAAAGCCTCTGAAGTGCTTTTCCCCAACTGCACTCTCCTTACTCCTATCTAAATAAACAGCACCCAAACTTCTCCTTAAGTCCACTTTTTTCTTCTGCTTCACAGATGGGAAGACTTGCTCTTCCTAAATTACCATTCTCACCCCGTGCAAGAGCTCTGCCGGGCCACCAAAGATACATTTTGAACCTGTTACTTCCATCCTCCTGCCCGCCCTGTCCGCATCACATGCCCATAACTCCTCCCTCCCTCAACCCCCATCCTTTGAAATTTCTAAACCCCCGGCAGAGGAAGCGCCACAGGGCTCTTAATAAGCTCAGTCATGCTCGAAATATCTTTCACCCACGAGGTGTGGTAGGCAGCAGTTCTGACCGGAGCATACATTTAGGGAAAAGATTATCTACTTCCAAGACTCAGTATTTGGAATTCCTAAAAATGCCACTTATTCATTTTCATTAACATACCTGTGAACTTGCAACAATTCTGAGGGTTGAAAGGATACCATCTGTAATATCCAGCATCCACCTACACACATGGTAACTGCAGCAGGTTAAGAAATCGCCCTTTCTGTTGCTGTGACCACAGAAAGATATTGCATATTGCAACTCTCTTTGCCCTGGAACTTGCAAAACTTACAGGAAATCTTCCACCACCTACATAGAAAATCCACTGCCAGAAAAATGAAGTGTAAACACTTTATATTAAATTAGCCAGCGGCTTAAAGAAATCACATCCCAATCCAATATTTTCAAATTCTGGCTCACTTTCAAGTTTTATGGTGCACACAGGAGCAGAGGCACAGCGGACACATGACTGCCCTCTGTAGAATGTTATGTTTTTTCGACGAAGAGAAATAATCTACAAATTAGTATACAACTCAAGCTACCTAGAGAAAGCAGCCAGTGATCTTGCTTCCTTTATGTGGGGTTTCTTGTCCATATCTTTACACTGGACTAGGATGGCCATCAAAAATACAAATCTATTTACCTAAAGAGAAATCTTGAAGCTGATCGTAAACTTATTGGAGATTTTTTTTGAAAAAAAGTATCAGTGAAAATACAGAAAGAATAGGAAAAAGTGGAAAATGTTGATGTGCCTCAGGTTATTACGTATAACATGCATCAATAAGTCTTGTGAGATATCCCATGTAAAAAAATTTACCAGCTGCTAACATTGTCATTTACCCCAACCGCTCCCATGGAGCAGCTTTACCTTCAGGGTGCACATCCCCTGAAGTGGCCCCTTGACATCCTTGGCTTGCCTCAGGGAGGAGGACATGATGACACGAGGTAGCATTCCTCTGTACACAGTGTCAAAAATATATTAAAAAGCAAACAAAACTACCAGCCCAGAAGCTATGCTGGCAAAATTTAAAGCAAAAAATTCAGAAACAGCCTACGCCCATTTATATGCCAGCCTGGCTGCATTTTTAAGGGCACAAGTCATGTCTGTCTGTGTGTTTTGTTTTTTTTTTTTAATTGGTTTTAGGGAAAGTTAATGTTTAAAATTTTAAGATGCTTAAGTTCATCCTCTGCTTAGGAGGCAGAGCATGGGGATGGCAGGCTGTGCCCATGCAAGAACAGGGACTCTCGGGTTAGAATGAAGTAAGTTTCTATCCCAGCTTTGTCATTTACTGGCTGCTGTGTATCAGAGGGACTTGTTTTCCTCAGTATACACATAAGACAAATTTCACCTGTGCTACTGGTATAAGATGAAATGTGGCAAACCATGGAACTATATTGAGTATGTCTCCTGGCGGATCTTAGGTACTCCTTAAACATTAGCTACTATTATTATTTGATCCCTAGACTGAACTTCTAGTCCTGACTCTGCTAATTCTGCCTGCTCAGCTGAAGTGTACATGGGGTAGGAGAGATGTCCAGTCTCGCATTATGACCCGCTGGTCTCTCATCCTTGGAGGTGTCCGGTGGATTATAACGTGCCGGGAAGTGGGTAAATGGGGAGACCCCAAGCCATGTCTCTGACCAGTTCATATACTAGGAATCCACAGATTTAATTTCCAGGGGAGGGCTATGTAGCAAAGAAAGAAAAAAAATCATAAGACAAGATTCTAAAATATTTCAAATTTCACCTCTGCTCAAATGAAAATATTACAAATTCTAGTTTTTCAGCACTGTTCTTCAATCCATTCGCTCGAAAATAATCTTCATTTAGTGCAGGTTGGACATGGGTTTACCCAAGACATCATTTGAAGGCCCAGTATAGTTCAGATGCTGTTGTGAAGGGTCTTCAAGATGCAGGTACCCACCGGGGTGGTGGAGGTAGGGTGTGGGCTGAGGCTGCCAAGAAAGCTTTCAACTTCCACTAGGAAGGAGTTCCTTTTAGACAGGGAAAAAAGTTTCCCATGCTCCCAATGACTTTACTTGGCTCTTCAACAAACAAACAAACTCCCAATACAATGTGCTCCTAAATAACTTTATTCAACTTTTACACAGTGATATGGTTTGGCTCTGTGTCCCCACCCAAATCTCATCTTGTAGCTTCTATAATTCCCACATGTTGTGGGAGGGACCCGCTGGGAGCTAACTGAATCATGGGGTGGGTTTTTCCCTTGCTGTTATTAGTTAATATGTCTCACAAGATCTGATGGTTTTTAAAATGGAAGTTTCCCTGCACAAGCTCTTCTTCTCTTGGCTGCTGCCATGTGAGATGTACCTTTCACTTTCCGCCATGATTTTGAGGCCTCTCCAGTCACATGGAACTGTGAGTCCAATAAACTTCTTTCTTTTGTAAATTGCCCAGTCTTGAGTATGTCTTTATCAGCAGTGTGAAAACGGACTAATACACACAGATTAGATGAAAACTCTCTGGACGTAGCAAAGGGATCCAGAAGCTCCTTCCTCTGTGGTAAGGAAAAGACTTCCTACAACCAATAAAGAAACAGGTGAAGAAGCAAGTCCCTTGTTATTAATTACTGGGCTGAGATGGAGGTGAGTGAGAAGTAAATACCATTATGATACCAAATTTTAGGATAGGCATCCTGAAATGCTCTTAACAAATGGACGATGCTAAACAATTCTATTCAACAAGGTTCTGCAACTAGTTCCTACTCTCTGGTTCAATCAGAGGTTACTCAAAGTTACGGGTTCACCGGAACAACGTGGAGGCTTGCTTGAGAGCTGGGTCTAAATATCTGCCATTATGACTTCCCAGGTCAAAGGAATCTCTTCCTGGATCAGTGGGCTGGATATCTGAGTCACAAGCAAGAACATACGCAGGCTGTTTTCTGATTGAAAAGAGCATTGGCTTTGTGCATGGGCGCCCTGGGCCAGCTCCTGGGCATGGAGGTGGCAAGGACAGCCAACTGGCTGGTGCAGCCGTCAGACTGCCGAGTTCTCATGCCTCCCGCACCTCCACTATCTAAGACCAACTGCTCTGCTTCACAAAAAATCACCCTGGTGCCAGTGCCATGGGAACATTCCTTCACCCTTGCTCCATCACTCAAGGCCATTGCAACGGAAGGGAGTATGTCAGGAGTACATTGCCCACCTGCTTTTCTCAGATTTCCCCTCTCTGACCCTGTATCAAGGAAGTTGCATTCATTCATCCATTTGGCAAAGATTTCTGTAATTTCCTGGTACGGGCACTCTTGAGTTTCTGGGATGCGGCTGTGTCTGCCTGTACTCCAGGTTCAGAACACAGAAGCGCTGACAGTACTAAATCATGATGGGGATACACAAACACACACACACACGCACATCTTTTCTCTCCTAGCCCCTGCTCCAACCACACTGGCTGTTTTCTTTTCCTTGGAAGGAAGCAGACCATTTCCTGACTCTGGGCCTTCACACACGCTGCTCCACCTGCCTGGCTTATGCCTCCTTGCACTCTGGACCTGCCTAGAGATGCCTTAATGACCTGCCTGCTGGATGTCATCATTCCCAAGAGGTCTCTCTTGACCGCCCTCTCTGGGTAGGTGCCATTCCTGCAGCCCCATCATTTTATGATAACATCCTTCCCATCTCCTTCAAAGCACTGATTGTGTTTACAATCAAAGACTTATTTTTGTTTTTGGCCAGGGCCTAGGTGGAAGAGAGAATGAGGAGTTACTGTTTAATAGGTACAACTTCAGTTGCGCGAGATGAAAAGAGTTCTGAAGATAAATGATGGTCATGGCTGCAAAACAACGTGAATGTTCTTACTGCCACTGAGCTGTACACATAAAAATGGTTGGATGGTAAATTTTATGTTATGTGCATTTTACCACAGTTTTTAAAAGACTTATTTTTAGGTTTACTGCCTCTCTCTCTTCCACTAGTGTACACTGTACTAGGACAGGAATCCTGGTTTTTCACTGTGTTCCCGGGGCCATGCTCAGTATATACTTGTAATGCACACATTGTAAGCTCCTTGCGGGACACCATTCCTTATTTTTATTTGCCTCACAGCTCCTCCCAGAGAGCCTTACACACAGATAGAGACAGGTGTTAATTTAGCCCTGGACGACTACATAGGCAAGCTTTCCAAAAGCAAAGCCCTTGAATTGTATATAAAATGGGGGGAAGCAGGTGTGCACATACAGACTTTAAGATGTCTCTTCTTTTGCCTTGGCTTACAAGAATCTCAAGGGAGTGCGGTGGCTCATGCCTGTAATCCCAGCACTTTGGGAGGGTGAGGCGCGTGGATCACCTGAGGATGGGAGTTCGAGACCACCCTGACCAACATGGAGAAACCCCATCTCTACTAAAAATACAAAATTAGCCGAGTGTGGTGGCACATGCCCGTAATCCCAGCTACTCGGGAGGCTGAGGCAGGAGAATCGCTTGAACCCAAGAGTTGGAGGTTGCGGTGAGCCGGAGATTGTGCCATTGCACTCCAGCCTGGGCAACAAGGGCGAAACTTCGTCTCAAAAAAAAAAAAAAAAAAAAAAAAATCTCAAGGGAGCCAGGTTCCAGGAAGAATAATCTTCCTTCTCATGTGGTGTGGTCGTTGCCAATTTGACCATACAGGTCCTGTGTTACCCATGTGGCATGTGGTGTTTTTGTTGTTGTTGTTGTTTGTTTGTTTTTTTTTTAATTGAAAGCTGTCTCGAAATCTCTTTGGAATTAGACAACATATAAATGGAAAGCAAGTAAGTCCAATAATAGAAGGCAGTTTCCTGGCGGATAAGTACTTTCCTATGTTTCAACAGTCAATTGTTATTAAATAAATACACGATGACAAGAATAATATGAAAAAATATTTCCTTGCCCCTTCCTCGAAAAAGAAAAAAAAAGGATAAAAATCTAAGAAACCACTTTTAGGAGATGAGCAGTAAAATGAACCAGAGTCCTCTGGCTGCATTTCTTTGCAGGTTTCCCGGGGAATAACCCAAAGAAATAATTTAACCTATGCATAAGCCCAGCTCTCTCACAGGTAACACTTGCTTCTGGGCAGACCAAAAACTTTTTAATGAAAATAATTCTCTCTCAAGGGTGTGAGATGAGTAAGAGCTGAAGGTACTAGCAGGGAAGGGAACAACGAATGTTTTAGTAGGAAGGTACTAACATTTACGGGGCACTCACTGCTACACGTGCTAAGCGCTTGGCATACACTGTCAGATTTCATCTGTGCAACAAGCCAAAGAGGGAGGGCCTGCTGTTCCCATCTTCAGAACCAGAGCCTGAGGCACAAAGAGAGAGTGTGTGTGGCTTCCCAGACTCACACAGCTTGAAGAAGGCAGAGCTGGAATTCCAACCTGGGCGACCTGACTCCAGGGTCAGTGCTTCTAACCAACAGGCTACAGGGCACCTGTATGCGCCACAGAGTTTCCTAGCGTAATTCTCGTAACTCGTAGGAGAAATCAGCATTATTTCCCCAGACTGAGGGTCTAAGAGGCTGTATCTTGCCAAGAAGACAGAACTCATGTACTGATTGCCAGGAGCTTGCATAAGGCTCATTTCCATGCCTTAAAGATCTGTCAGGGCCATTCTAAAGGACCAAAAAAAAAACCAACAGATTTGGCTTTTTTTTTTTTTTTGAGACAGGGTCTTCCTCTGTTGTCCAGGCTGGAGTGCAGTGGTGCCATCATGGCTCACTGAAGCCTTGACCTCCATCTCAGCCTCCCAAGTATCTGGGACTACAGGTGTGCACCACCATGCTCTGATTTTTTTTTTTTTTTTTGGAGACAGCTGGAGTGCAGTGGTGCAATCTCAACTCACTGCAACCCCCAACTCCCGGGTTCAAACACTTCTCTGAGTAGCTGGGATTACAGGCATGCACCACCACAACCATCTAATTTTTGTATTTTTAGCAGAGACGGGGTTTCGCCACGTTGGCCAGGCTAGTCTCGAACTCCCGACCTCAAGCGATCTGCCCGCCCTGGCCTCCCAAAGTGCTGACATTAGAGACACGAGCCACTGCGCCTGGCCTGGATTTGGCTATTTTAAAAAGTGGAAACTTTACTGCTATGCTTAACCTAACTTCAAAATATTTCTCAATTATTCCTACTTTAAAAATACTACAATTCACACAGTTGATAAAGCACAGAATTAGCACCACATCAAACATAGTGTTTAATCACAATGGCTTTAAAAATATATAAAGTCAAAAAGCTTTTCTTTTAAGTTCTTATTAAATATTTGTTCATTTAACACTTGGTCTACCCGTCTGTAAGGCACGTCAGGCAATTGTGAGGGCTAAGAGACATACACAAGGCACACAGTCAGATGCAGGTGATGAGATGTACACACAGATAATAATTCGAGGTAAGGATTCACGTCATCAAAGATACCTAACGGGAGGACAAGAACACTTCCAGCCAAGAGGCCCACACGATGGCAAGGCATGTGCAAGGCAGGAGTGTGCAAGCAGTGACTTTAGAACTAGGCAAAGGAGCCGTGGGGACTCAAGACTGGCAAGTGGTAGGGGTGGGGCTTCTCGAATTTATGTATTTCAACAGAAAATTATAAATCACTACTCATATTAACTTAAAATTCTTAAAAATTAGCTCAGTGCTTTTTGCCTTTAAGAAATATTTTAATTAAACAAACCCAATTTGTTTTAAAACTTCACAGAACGAGGTCCAGAAAGTGGCTTTTGTTGCTGCGCAAAGTTGATGCCTACGGATCATCTATTCCTAAAGTTGTTTAGAATGGGTTATTTCTCTCTCTCTCTCTCTCTCTCCCCCTTTCTCTCCTGGCACAAGGAAGTTTTACACCATCAACAATCCCTCCGTTAGATTAAAAAAAAATAAACCTCCATTGTGAGAGGCGCCATTGGTGTCTGCCTCCTTGTCTTCCAGTCACAAACGGAGCGGCGGGCTGAAGAACAGCTTCACTGCTCAGGATGTCATGAAGTTAAAAAAGTGTAGCAATGGTGCTTGGCCAGACAGAGCGGAAAACAAAGCCTCAGTCATTTGTTTAAACAAATTCACAAAAACAAAAACACTTCCTCCACGTACCCGTACCCAGTGAATTCTAAAAAGGATCACACATTTAGTATGATTTTTAAAACTTTCACTTTCACACATTAAAAACAACATGATGGGGGCAAACAAGCGGACATCACCCCTCACTCGTGCTTATCTATTTCTGGTTTCATTAGGCTGCCGAAACGACCGCCAGCGCTTCCTCTCATCCCAACAGGAAAATTTCATGGCTCCTGAAGGTCTGAGTCAGACTGGAAAGCTCATGAATATTCTGATTTTCTGGAGCTGATGCAAGGACGTCACTATAACTGATGACCAGGCAGAGCTATCTACTACACGTTTGAACCACTCCTCTGAAATAATTTATCAGAAGTTACATTTTCGTTTCGTTAAAGTTTCGTTTGTATTAATAACAAGAGTCTGTTTCTGATTTTTTAAGATGAAGTTGAATCTTTCAAGCCATTCTGCTTTTCAATAAATTCGATTTGCAGAGGCCCGCATTAATATGCTCCTTGCTTTACTGCATTTTAATAAAGATGATGAGAAAATAAACCGAAGAGAACCTGAAGCTTCCCACATGCAATGGGAAGAAAGCAGCGTGCTGCAGATTTAAATCAGGATCTGCATTTACTGGGTACACGGAAGTGAAGAGAGTACGTGCATCTGTGTGGTGGCGGCGGGGGACAGAGACAGAGGCGTCTTCCTGTGGACGGCAGGAGCGTCCTGGGCTGTTCCGCTGAGATTTGGGCTCTGAGTCACGGGGTGGTCGCGTGGAACAGCGAGACCGAGTTCAACTGAGAACGCCCGCACGTAGCCTATGTTAATTTTTCTTTTGCAAACACATTTGCATCTTTTACTTTCATTTTAAACTGCGCCCCGTGCATATGTGCACTACCAACCCATCCGGGTGACGGGCAAGTTTTATCTACTCTGGGAGCCTCCTCCTGCCTGCGAGGCAAGTGGCGACCCCAGAGCGGGAGGTGGGAGCCCCCTTTTCTTACGGTTCTCGGACCGCGGATTTTCCATCAACACTCAATTATGTTTAAAGATACACTAGGATGTGTACTGAGATAGCTCAAAATGATTTCCTTCCAACATAAAATGGATCATGAACCACGGGAATCCTGAGCCCTCCCCTTCCCAGCGAGGCAGCATGACTGGTGCTGTGAGACGGATCCACCAGTGATCGAAACCGCGTTCTGCTAGGGAAATTGAGGTTTGGGCCACGTGGTCAAGGAGAAATGAAAAACCTTTTACGCATTTCCAAATATCAAAATTAAAGAATTAAAAGAAAAAAAAAACCCAAGGAGTTCATATCTTCCCAAACCACAAAGCCACGCCCGGGCCCCACTCCCTTTTCCATCCACTTTAGCACATAACGAAGCCCAGCGTGGCCTGGGACCACGTGAGGGACGGTGGGCGTGGCCGGGGCGCAGTCACGTGGCCGCTATGCACGCCGAGCCCCACCTCCAGCCAGCCCCTCCTTGGCGGCTGCAGGAGCCCAGCCAGCGATCCAGGCGGCGTTTCCAAACCCAGATCCACGCCTGTACCTGCAATGACTTACAGGATATTTTAGGAATTAGTCCAACATATCCTTTGGGATATCCTTTGGGGTCTATAAGTAATACTCAAATAGATTTTACCTATCTCGCTGTATTCTGCAGCCAACTTTAAAACATTCATCTAGAAACTGCAAACACAAAATAACTCTTAGTGCATGATATTGTGAATTCTGTGCCCGTCTCACCTTCAAAAGCTATATAGTATATACTTAGTACACAAACTAACTCAGAATCATGTATCCTACTGTAAGGAGTCCTCTTTGGTCCAGCAAGCATGTGTGATCTGATACCTAGCCTACTGAGATGCCTACGATTCTTTTCTTCACATCTCCCAAATGTAACAGCTACATTTCAGACTCCTAAAATTTAATTTGGAATGAGTTACAAATATCAGTGAGGAAAAACGAGGGCCACAGGAAGCTTAGTATAGCTTGCATGCTCTTGTCTGAGGGCCATAATAAAATTACAAACTGGGATGGATTGCATGATATTTAAAAAATTTAGCCATTCGGTTTCATCAAACAGAAGCATGAGATTTGATAAAATGTTACACTTGAGGAGTATAAATCTTTTTTATTTTAAAAATAATAGAAAAGACCACATAGAGTAAAATCAAAGAATACAATAGACAATTTTTTAAAACTTTCTTTTGGATAAAGAGTTATTTTTAGGCTGAGCGCTGTGGCTCCCGCCTGTAATCACAGCCCTTTGGGAGGCTGACTGGAGAAGATAGCTTGAGGCCAGGAGTTCAAGAGGGACCTGGGCAACACAGACCCCATCTCTATGAAAAATTAAAAAATTAGCTGGGCATGGTGGCACACGCCTGTAGTGGCAGTTACTCAGGAGGCTGAGGTGGGAGCATTAACCTAAACCTGGGAGGTTGAGGCTCCAGCTCCAGTGAGCTATGAGAGCAACACTGCACTCCAGCCTGGGTGACAGGCCAAGATGTCTCAAACAACAAGTGATTTTAGTATTTCAGTGATGGAAAATTCTGAATAATGATTTCTTCACACTAATTAGATTTGGGACTGCTGAAATTTAATTAAATAGGGGGCCTCCTCCAACTTATTTGCCATGTTGGTAATGTTTGCCTATTTATTTGAGACAGTGTCTTGCTCTGTTGTCCAGGCTGGAGAGCAGGGGCATGATCACACCTCACTGCAGCTTTGACCTCCTGAACTCAGGTGATCCTCCCACCTCAGCCTCCCAAGTAAGTGGGACCACGGGTGCATGCTACCATGACAGGCTAATTTTTTTTTTTTTTTTTGTAGTGATGTGGTTTCCCTATGTTGCCCAAGCTGGTCCCAAACTCCTGGCTCAAGCAATCCTCTTGCCTATGGCCTCCCAAAGTGCTGCCATAACAGGCATGAGGCACCACACCCAGCCACGTTTATTCTAAAAGAGGAAAGCAACACTTTGAACACTTCTTTTAATTACAGCTTTAAAAACTCAGAAATAAAATGTCACATGATAAATTAAATTCATGGTGTTGATGTAAACCTTCCCAACCCATCTAAAGCATCTGGACTGTGCTTCAGAGTCAGTTCCCCAATAGCATTCTCTTGAGTATCAAAAACGAGAGATTTGCAGCCAGGACCAAAACTATGAGACTATTTTGGCAATTAACATCTCCTGTCATCTTCTTCACCTCCTTTGTAGGGAGAAAGGGCAAGAACATTTCAAGTAACATTCATATGTGGGATTTCTTAAGCTTCTGCATATTTTTTCTTCTTCATGTGACTAGTAATTGTCCTCCCAAATAAAAGTGGACTTGCCACTGCTAGTTAAAAAGTTTATGTCCCTCATTGTTAAAAAATACATAAAATCCTGAGAGTAGAATCCAATTACTAAGTGTAGAAAACAGAAATAGAAAATCACCATTTGGCAAACATCACAGTAATGGATGTTAAAATTAGTGGGTGAAAGAATAATGAGGAACAGAATGTTTGTTTAGATAGTCTCAAGTATCTACCTCCAAAAGATTCTTCCTAATTACAAAGGGAAAAATAGTAATGATAATGGAGGAAGCCACAGAGACCACCTTAACTAAGGGATCAAAGCTAACAGCACCAAGAAAGGAAACATCACGCATCTCCTGACAGGATGCGCAAAGACACAAACAGCAGCACCTCTGTGATCTCCAAGTTAAAAATGTACCCTCCAAATTTAATCAGGAGGAAACATCCACAAACTCTAACAGAAAGATATTCTACAAAATAACTGGCCCCATGTTCTCCAAAAGTGCGAACTTCGTGAATGACTGAAGAAAACCCAGGAAAACGTCCCAGAATTAGAAAAACTGAACACAATAAATGCCAGGTAGGATCGTCTCTTGGATCTGGAACAAAAAAAAGGGACATCAGTGGGAAAATAGTGAAATCCGAATTCAGTCTGGAGATTAACAGCACTGGAGTATGGAGTGAACACTGTTTTGATAACTGTATTATGGTTATGTAAGATGTTAACATCTGTGGAAGCTGGGTGGAGGGTGTTCCAGAACTCCTGGTACTCTTTGTAACCTTTTATGCAAGTCTGAAATTATTTCAAATTTAAAAGTTAATAAACGTTTTTAAAAGTTGATAAAGCAAAAGAAAACAACTTACAGCATGATCATCAACTAAGTTGAGAAAAAGACCTTTGAACTATAAGGATACATGCAAATCAATAAATGACAAACTCAAAAATCCCACCTCCAATGATACACTTAACTTTGCATTCCTTGCACTTGAACCAGAGTTACTAAAAGCCGTGCACCTCAAGATGATGTCACTGACAGCTTAATAAATAAGGTGAATCCCTAGTTTAGAGATATGACAAACCTCTACTTTTTACAGATGATTCCTAGAGAAATACTGTTGCTGGAGTTTATTCAGGCTGGTAGAGAACTGGGCATCCCAAGTTGAGGGCCCTTTCTGTTCTGACATATTGCCTAGCATTTAATTTAGCTTAGATTTGTCTTCCAGCGAGGTGAAAGTGGGAAGTTAAGATGGTTGAAGGATGCAAAGAGGAATAGTCAACAAAATGCATGACAGAAAATTATGTGCGACTCTCCTGGATCCTCGTGACAACTCCTTGTCCTTTTTCTTCAAATGTAGTGAGAACTGTGTTTTTCTAACTTGCCCATATACCCTGCTCTATCATCTGCTACAGATAATATATGTTTCTGCTCTCTGCATGTTATACATAAAACAGATCAAATTCTTTCAACAGCAAAAATCTTTATTGCATTAGCAGCAATTTCCCAGCATCACAAGCCCTACAGTTTCCTGATCCACCACTATGTGGTAGGGAAGGCAATAAAAAGAGTTTGTCAGGGTTTCACCCAAATCTCATCTGAAAAGCTTGATCTACTTTTTTCCGGAGACCAGCCCCAAATGAAATGATCCTCATTGGGGAATAACAAGAAACTGAGGCCAAAAGTGAATGTGAAAAGCTACCATTTTTATTTTGTGTTCCCAGCATTATGGGATATGCAACAGAAGATGAGAATTCTGCTGTCAAGGAATGTACAAAATCCTTTTAGGTACATGTGCCCTATTTAGGCAGTATTACTGAAAGGAAAGGAGTAAGTGTACCATGGATTTGGTCTGTGCCTTGTACCAGGAGCCATGCTAAGGCTTCTCTGATTACATCCCCATAAGCTCCTTTTTACAGAAAGGAGACTAAGGTGCAAAGACTTGCTGACTTGTCCAGCATCAGAGGCTCAGAGGTGGTAAAGACGGGATACAAACTCAGAATGTTTTCACCCCAGGATCTAGGCTCTATCAGACCATGCTGTCTCCCAAATGAAAACAAGTTTTGCTTGCAAAGGCTGCAACAACTAGGAAGTATGTAGTGGAGGGTGGAAAGCTAATGTCCCCTAGAAGCAGGGCCTAACCTGAGAACTGCAAGAGAGGCCATGGAGGTTGGGGTTATGAACACTAAGGAGCACAAGCGCTGCATGCAGAGGGTATAAGGGTCCTCCCTACGCGGGTCAGCATGGTGAAAGAGAAGGACTAGGAGGGCGGAGCTAATAGCAGGAGGGGAGAAGACCCATAACAAACTTCTTCAGAATCTCCCTGCATGTATATTTATCTGAGAGGAAGGTGTAAGGAGGCCCTTCTAAAATACTATGTCATTGAACTAGGTGTGCCAAGGTCTTGTATATAGCACATCAAGGGGAAAGTGCATTCATTTGGAAGATTTGTTTTTTCACTACTGAGTTGGGCTTCGATGTGGGTAAATGAGTTACATTCATTTAAATTATTCCAGCAACTATCATAAGAGAGACAGACTGAGACGGAGAGATGTTCAGAGAAAGACAGAGACATAGATGGAGGGAGGGAGCGAGGGAAGAAAAAGAAAAAAAAACAATCATGCAAAGGAATAAATTTATCACACATTGATACCTCACCTTTCCAGAACTCAACTATTCAGCAAATAAACATTTCTGGGGTAGTCAAGCACCAGGAAGAAGCTTGGTTTCACTTACTGCCTATTTACTCTTAACACATAATTCTAACAAGCTTAGAAATCTGTTTTCAAAGCACTCACAGCAAAAAGGAAGCGGCAAATAATCACCTACAGAGGTGCTGATGGAGACGGCTTTCTCTTCTTACTGAAATAAGTCTATTAAACAGAAATGGAGACATAAAAATGATAAAACCAAACCATAAGAACACAATAAGCACAAGAAACCTTCAGCAGAGGGCAAACTGCCTCCCACTCAGCCTTGAGGGTATCACTGTATTATGCATAATACAACAATTTATGCTCGCCGATGTCCTCAAGTTGGCCAGAAATGATTAAATTATATTCACTGGAGTAAGAAGCAAAGAAGTACAGAATACATGTTGGAAAGATTTCCAGCATGATAGTGCACAAAAACTGGTGCAGTAGTCTCAGTTCTCCCTAAGGCTTTAATGTATTTCATCATCTGGTCATTGCTCGATTTGACAAATATTTACTGAGGATATTGGAGAGACTTGCTGTGAGAGGCCTGGCTCCTGCTTTCACGGAGTTCAAAATCTACTAAGAAGCTGAGATACTCAAGATCCACATTTCTCCTAGGATGGTCTGTACAAGGGTTTGGATTGTTGTACTAAGTGCTGCGCACTGACTCCGAAAATCATGACTTATTTTTGGATATGAGCAACTGAAATTGGCCTAAATGTTAAGAAACGGTGTGCCATTTCAAAAGTCTTTGATCATACAGTTCAGAGTCAAGGATCAGTCAATACTTCAAGAAACTCCAGCCTGGCCAACATGGCGAAACCCCGTCTCTACTAAAAATACAAAAATTAGCCGGGTATGGTGGCACATGCCTGTAATTCCAGCTACTTGGGAGGCTGAGGCAGGAGAATTGCTTGAACCCGGGAGGTGAAGGTTGCAGTGAGCCGAGATCGCGTCACTGCACTCCAGCCTGGGTGACAGAGCAAGACTCCATCTCAAAAGAAAAAACTTCAAGAAACTACCCATGTGGTCATGAAACCAAGAACCAAGGCATGCTGCTTTGGCTGCACATAAATATACAGTACAGAAGACCAACAGAACCACAATTCCTGAATTTCTTTCTCTTTATTGAAGAAATTAATTCTAACACATACACCTTCTTATATTTAGGCTAGGACATCTTAAAACAAAATCAATCTATACAGTTAATCATGCGTTTAAGAATGTGTGTGTTTGTTTTTTAAAGTGATATTTATTAAAAGGAAAAATCCTGGCTATCTGGACACTGAGAAATGCACAAGCTTGCAAAAACCGTAATTTAATCAGAAAACCCAGATACAGTAAAGTTACTTTTCATTTTCTTTTTGTTTCAGAAACCTTGCAAGAAGTTCTTTCCCTTCTTGAGGGCAAAGCTTACGAACTGGAAAGTTTCATTTTAATGGGTTCTTTCTTGGGGCAAAAACATGCAACACCAAATATTCTAGAGTGTCTGAGTGCAAAGATCGCAGATGCAGTAGTGCAAAGGAAAAGCAAACACTTTAAAATCAAGTATGTCTTAGTTCAAATCCTGTGTTTACCACCTGCGAAGTGTGTGAGGTAGACAATTTATTTTTCCAGGCTTCCATTTGTTCTTCCGTAAAACAATGTTGGTACAATCTACCTCATCAGCTGTTACAAAACTAAATGAAATGTGCTTTCAATACACTGGTCATAATTATGCAGGTGGACATGCTGAATTTTTACACCGATCTCAATATACATGGGCTTTGTAACTGGAATGATAGCCCAGTGGAGCTCAAACTGGATGTGTTTCTAAAAGTCCAAAAAAAGTTTGGACTTTTTTTTTTTTTCCTCCATTATGACATTTTACTTCTTGCTTAGATGAGAAGCTAAACCCTCCCCGGAGGCTGGGCTTCCTAATGAGCAGAATAAAGTTCTAAGGAACAACCACAACAGAACCAAAGGGTAGACTGAAAGTAGAATTCTGCCATTGAGGAGGCTTACCGGCCTTCCTCCCTTAAAAGCGTGAGCCACTCTGTGGCATGTTCAGACTCCTTCAAGCATAGCTGGTCCCAGATGTCAGACGAAGTTTGGAAAGAGGAAGTTTGGCTGTTCAAAAATAAAAGTGGGGTGCTGATAAGGATGACGATGCTACTAAAACAGAGTGAGAGATTTCTCCCGGCAAACCCTGGCCACGGAGTGCGGTGCTGGTTTGCTGCGCTGCGCAATGGAGGAGGAAGCCCAGGTGAGACCTCGTCCACGTTTATTAGCATCCTGAAAGGTAGAGTCTGTGCCTCCGAAGCCCAGAGTTCTCTGAGCCTTTATATCTCGATTAAATGGCTGAGATTGTCCTTGTGTACTTGGGTGGACTGATGTTATTTCCAAAGCATGCAATTCATTTCAAGAGGGGAGAGGGAGGATTAAGTTGGAAATATTTTTCTATTCAAGAAGGAAAATTAAATATAACTGGAAATGTTTTCAGGAAAATGTTTTTATATTTCAATGTTTCCCCAGAGCACTGTGATCCCAATACATCACAGGATTGTGCTAGATTAAAAGGAATGAAGACAAAATGAATTTAAATAAAAACTGAAACTGACCAGCCAGGCTTTATTCTCCATATCTGAGGAAACAAAGAAGCGGGGGGAAACTACAAATGAACCAAAAGAACAAATAAAAATCAATTCAACTAAAATTTTAAACTCAAATGAGTGTTTCAATTTTGTTTTAGAATTTTTTCAATCTAGTTTATTTTCATAGCCACAAAAGCTTTTGAATAGCCATGAATTGATAGCCACTTGATTGACAGAACCATTAAGACTTTTTTGGTTGTTTTCTCTTAATCATTTTCCTTAACGCTTGAATCCGCTGATACTCAGTTACAGAAGACGACTTGCTTGTCTTATAGTTCTTAGGTCATTACAAGTACTTAGTATTTGCTAATAATCAACACCAACAGCTCCAGGAAATGTGTACAATTAGACAGCTGGTTTAACTCGTTGTGTTGCATTTTTTAAAATGTGCATACCACCCCCTTTATGAGCCCTAAATATGACAGGAAAAATGAAATGTACAGGTCTCAGTTATCCTTATCAAAATAAACACATATTTTTAAGAGGAAAGAATTTTGTCAGTTAATCCTGTGTTAGATCTGTGATGTCCAGTAGCCATTAGCCACATGTAGCTATTCAAATTTAAATTAAAACTTAAAAAAAAATCCAAAATCCAGTTCCTCAGCAGCACTAGCCACATTTCAAGTGCTCCATACCCACATGTGGCTAGAGGCTCCTGTACTGGACAGGGCATCCACAGAACAGTCCATCATGGTGGAAACTTCCACTGGACGGTGCTAGACTAGATGGAAGAATGGAACTGTGAGCTTTGGGTATTTACATTTATTTTTAAAGACGTAGGCTGGGCGTGGTGGCTCACGCCTGTAATCCCAGCACTTTGGAAAGCCAAGGTGGGTGGATCACTTGAGGTCAGGAGTTCAAGACCAGCCTGGCCAACATGGCAAAACCCCGTCTCTACTAAAAATACAAAAATTAGCCGGGTGTGGTGGCACATGCCTGTAATCTCAGCTACTCAGGAAGCTGAGGCAGAAGAATTGCTTGAACCTGGGAGGTGGAGGTTGCAATGAGCCGAGATCGCACCACTGCACTCCAGCTTGGGCGAAAGGGTGAGACTCTGTCTCAATTAAAAATAAAAAAAAAAAATAAATAAATAAAGATGTACACAAAACAGTTTAATTGTGGGGTCACTTTATAGAAGCTTCTTTAAAGCATCAGCTTTCCAACTGCACACAACTGTTTCCCCTAAGCAGCTTCCAAGGCACAAACCCAATATACATTCTCTCTCCTAAGCATTATCTCAGTTGTACATTCAATTGTAAAATATCTTTCTTCCTTAAAAAAAAAAAAATCTCTCACCCAAAACTTAAGAGAAAGGGGTCATTTACAGGAGAAAGGGCAAATCATTATTTTTAGATGGAAAGACCTCCCTAAGTCAACATTTAAATATTAAAACATATAGCAGGTAGTACCAAAGGGTTTCTCCTTCATCACACTTGTATTTCTTTACTGTCGAAATTCTCTGCCCAACAGTCAGCTCTGTGTGAGCTGAAAGCAAGTGTTCTGTTTGCTATTGCACACCCATTACAAGCACAGTGCCTGCCTGGGACAAAACAGATGCTTAAATTTTTGTGGAATGATTGAATGAAACTTAAGAAGAATGGTATTTTGCTAAAGAACAGCAAACATCCTTTTAGAGCCTGGTTCCAATTCTTTATATTTGGATAGCAATCCACCCTTTATTTTCAAATGCAAACTTAAAATAACTTAGCAGACTGATTCATGCAAGTATGCATGCTACAGCTCAGTATCTTTAATACTCAGCAAAAGGCATACAGCATCTATCTCATAGTAAAATATGAGCTAACATTTATTGCAGTTAAACACCAGGCCCAACGCTAAGTGTTTTACATATGCTATTGCATCTGCCCCTCACTCTGATAGCCTCTCTGCTACCAGGAGGAGGAAACCAAAGCTTAGGGAAAATTAGGTGACTGGCTCAAGCCACAGGGCTAGAGATGTATAGCCAGAAAAGTTCCCCTGGTGAAGACTATGGACCATGCCCGTCATATAGCCTGATTGGACAATTCCTGCTTTAATCAGGAAGGCTACGATCGTCCTCGTCTACAAGGACCTGCCTCCAAGGAGGGGCATGGCTCTGGATCTTTGCAGCCCCAGAGCTTAGTTGAGCACCTGCCCTGCAGGCCTCCCACATATTTCTGTGGAGAAAGACTCAGCAGTCCTAATGGCTTAAGGCTACTCAGACTTGGAGAAGGCCCCTTCTACAGAAGCAGGCACAGCTCAGCACACCCCGTCTCCCTCTAAACCGAGGCTGCGGGGAAATCACTGTGACCTTGCCACTATACAGCAGCTTCATGCTTTGGCCACCGTGTTGCAGCCTCTACGGCCACTCTGCTCTAGTAACTGGCCTCCTCCTGCAAACTGACCAGCTGCACCAGCATCGCGGGGCTGGCAGCACTTCCATTATTCTTTTTCTTGCTATTCAGAATTTCAACCTAATAACTCCACTGTTTTAAAAACACACAGTGCTTTAGCAAGAACCTGTTGTGCTCCAAGTACTGGTCAGACAACTGCCTTTAAGGGGCTCACTTTCCTATTTGGCCCAATTCCCTCAGATTAGGGTTTCCAGAAGTCTGACCTATGAGCATTCATTTTCATAAAAACCACTACTGACAAAGCAACAGGTTCTAAACGTATACATTAAAGAGCTAATTTTTTGTTGAATCAATATTTGTCGAGGGCTTGCCAAGCGGGGGTACAAAAGTATAATAAAGGGCATCAATCCATGTGGGGGAAAGGTAAACAAATATTAATCAAGTCCCTAGTGATTCTGCATAATTCTCTGTAATTCTTTCTGCAGTCCTATAGCATAGATAACATCTCCATCTATGGATGATAAAAAGCATTGCTTGTAATAACTCACTTCCTAAGTACCTGCAAGGCACGAATTCAGGGCCAGGCACAGTTAATCCTCATAACTCCCTCAAGGAAAAGGTATTACTACTTCCCACGCTGGCTGAGAGCGCTGAAGTGGAGTCAGACACACAGGCCTGCCTGGCTCCGCAGACCACGGTGCCATTAAATGAGACTGTCCTCACTCTCATGGGGGGACACAGAGAAAGCTCCCCACCCCAACCACAGGAGGAAAAGATGACTGTGGGAGAACACATCACCATACAGCATCAGTGTCCCATTAGCGCGGAAGGCAAGATTGACAGGAAAAACAAACAAGGAAATAGTACAGTGGGATGCGCAGGGGCTGCATGAAGGTGGTTCTAGAAAATGGGGTGGCCTGACACAGGGGCAGCCATTCCAGAACTAGGAAGGCAGGGTAAGGTACTCCACATGTATTGGGGGGGGGGGCAGAGGTGGAGGGAGTGAGGGGGAACAAAGGCCAAGGCAGGCTAAAGTCAGATCGTGTAGAACCCAAAGCCAGGCCAGGGTACTTGTACTGCCTCATGCAGGAAAGGGGGAACCAGAACACTGGGGCAGGGATTAAAGTAGTGATGGGAGATTCACTGGGTGTCACTCAAAGCTTGTCTCAAGTCACAGGGCTCTTCTATTCCCCCGACTTATCTGAACAGGAGAAATCCACTTGGCTCCCAGACCCGCCTGCCCTGGCATTCTCCCGCAGGGAAACATGCTTTGGTTGTTCAGACGTGACTTACTGGCACTTAGAGGCTGTTGGCATGGAAAAAATGAACAGGCTGACCTGGCCAGAAAGGAGCAGGTGATGCAGAAACCCAGCAAAAGATGAATTCACCCTGCCACCCTGAGTAAATTACAAAGTTCACATGAAGGGCTGCAGAAGAAAGAATGGGAGAGATGATTTACCAGACAGAGAAGGGAAAGTCTCAGCCCTAGGCACCTCATGAGCCCAGGAGAGTGCCAGGCAAAATCCCTAAGGCACTTCACTGAGTCCTACAACCTCGCATAGACATCACTGTGCTCATCTCAGGCAGGGGACAGCCAGGCTCACTGTGGCGAAAGCACCTGGCCCAGATGAGTAAGGGAGAGAAGCCGGAGCACACAGCACTGGAGCACACTTTATTACAGTGTCTTTCTGCCTTCAATCACTTGCCCAGTTTTGTAACTTCGTAAGAGAGTCATGATGCCCAGAACCTCATGGCCCCGAGGCAAAACTCTGCACCAGCTCTGACACTCTCCTTAACCTGCTGTCACCACACGATACACAAGAACCATTCCTCTCAAATCACGAAACAAAGGTTAAACATATTCCACCAACAATACCACGAGATGCATTAATTCCATCAATGTGGAAAACTATTCCTTGTGGGAGAGGGCTCACAGACAACTGGAAGAGAAAAAACAGAGAGAAATCCAAGTCAGATGTTGTGCATAACTTGACGCAGGACTTTTCCTGGGATTTAAGTAGGTCTGGAGGCTGCTCTGGCACATCCTGGCCACCCAGGCCACGCCTTACATTTCTATTTGCAATGCACCTTCCCCTCCTTCTCCACTCCCCGCATTTCTCCCCAAGTGCCCCATCACTGAAAAAGTGCAGAGGCCGCAGGGGCTGAGACGAGGCGCAGGGCACCGACCCTTTCAAGCGGCCACGGCTTTGCAACGTGTTCCTGAAATTCCTACAAACCAAAAAGCAATTCAGAATCGCAGGAGGGAGGCTTATCCTCCACTCCGCAAACCAGACCCTCAAGATCATCTTTTTTATGCTGAAAAGGCTTTTCACAAAATATTCCAAACCATCTTCATAGATTATTTTTCCTTTCTTTTAAAAAACTAAGCAAGACTGGATGTCATTTAGAATACCGACTTCTAAAAAAGGGCATTTTTGAACTGAATGCCACATGCTGTATTTTGCCATTTTGCCTGCGCTTCCTGCTTGGAGCCTGTGACACAGAGAAGCCTCAGACACTGGAGCTGCTCCGGGCCACGCAAACTCCGCTCCGCATCTTCCAGGCAGCCCTGTCGCAAATAATTCATGTCCACTACGCCCCTATCACACTGAATACAACCACATTGTACTGCTGGAAATGGGAAACCTGATTCAGATCACAGGAGAAGGTAGAAAAACATTTGGTTCAACACAATACTGCCCCCCTTCTTTTTTTTAAAGGGAGGAAACATATTTCAAACCTAGGAATAGGAAAAGGATTCAAGATCCATCGTGGAATAAAACACAGAACTTAAAATAGCATCCGATGTGACCCAAACCAGCAACAATAACGAGAAAACCACCCAGTCCTTCCAGAGATGCACCTTGTTTCTGCTGCAGTGTTGCTAATCAAAATCGATCTGCCCATCCAAGCAATTTAAAGAGGAAGGGCGGCATTTGTAGAAAATGGTACATGTTGATAAAGCATGACCTGTCCCACATGGAGAGCAATAAAAGGAAAACAAGCCTGAGAACAGTATGCTGTGCTCACCAGGAGATGGAAGAGAAAAAAGCCAGAATAAGGGCAGGGATGCCGGGGGAAGGGAGGACGGGGTGTCAAAGGCCTGCAGGATTTTTGTAAACAGCAGCCCGTAATGGCCACGGTGAGAGAGAAGGGAAAACAGACATGGAGGGAAACGTGTTTACAACTGCAGCGACGGCGGGAGGCGGAGGGAGGGATTCCCCGACTCTGCACTCTGCGCTCGGCCCGCTTCGCTCCGGTGGGGCCCCGGGGCTGGGATGTGCTTTGGCTCCTCCACCCTCCACCCGCTTTCTTAGTGGGGGGAACACATCTTGTTTATGGGGAAGGTTACTCCTCCTCTGCTCTGGTGATCGCGTCCCTAATACCCCTGCTGCATCCTTGCGGGATGCCCACTTGACTGACAGACACTCCAGCCAGTCGCTGCCCGGGCCCCGCGGAAAGGTGGAATTTCCCAACGCAGCGATTGGCCGGCGGGGAGGGTGGGCCCTGGTGATTGGCGTGTTATTCGGAGTGGAAAGTAGTAAACAACCTTGGTCCACGGCGGCGGCGCGGGCGCGGGGTGCCCGCTCCCTCTTCCCTCGCCCGGGGCGGGGTGGGGCGCGCGCGCCAGACAAAAGAAGCCTCAGCCCCTCGGAGGGGAGAGCACGAAGGGCGCACACCACAGCCGGCGAGCGGGCGTCCCCCGGAGCCCCTGCGCCAGAACTGCTGACTTGCAGCTTCACATCATTTTTGTTCTGTGGAAAACCGCAAAGGTTTTGTTTCCATAATTCGGCTCCTCTTCTTCGTCTTAGGTTTTAGAAAGTCTCCAAAGAGAACGGCAATTTAGTTTCTCCTCTTTCCTGCTCTCCACCCCAACCCTCCACCTTTTAAGATTAATTTTTAGTTCTGTCTTTGCAGAAGTTGTTTTAAATCCCTGTACTAAAAATTGTTGCTTTATTCACACAATACACCATTAAGGGCACACGGGTGAATCCGATGCCCCGTTAGTCCCTTTCCTTGCAAGTTCCTGGAGCTGTGATCTCACTCGGAGGGGCTGAGTTTGGGAGCATGCATAAAAAGAAACATGATGATATTAGGCTCACTTGACAAGAAATAAGCAGTTACACCTTGCCTTTTCCACACAGGATGTAGTTCACCCAGGCTATCATCTGACATTGCTAAGTCCCCTTCTGGCTGGTCTTGACTCACAACCCATTCCTCATTCTGGCCTCTCCATCCTCACAGGACCCCCCCCCCCCCCCAAACCAGGGGAAACTTCCCAGCTTCCAGCGGGAAGTGCTGCTTCCCCAAATTGGGCAGCACCTGGGGCTGCCTCTAGATGCATAATCACCTCAGAGGTCCTGAGCCAGATTCCAGAGATTCTTTCTGAGATTCTGGCAAGGCCCCGGGGTACTGATGGAGGACTGGGAAGGTAGGAGAAGGCAACGGGGAGGGGGAGGCTGGACACAGGAGGGATCTCCACTTCATTTATGTGCTCTTTGGTGCTTCGCTCTGATGGTAAGTCACGTTGTCACTCTTGGCCAGACAGCCAGACTGTCCAAGCTTAAAACGTAAACAAAAGCTCCTTGCAGGAAGCAAAAGGGTGCAAACTTGCCACCTGGGGGGCCTCTCTGCCACCCCTTGGCCAGCCCTCTCCTCCAGCATCTGGCCCCACCCCAGCCCTGCCCGCCTGGCATGTAAAGCACCCCCTCCTCTCCAAGCATCCCTTCCTCAGCCGCTGTGTTCCTGTCGCAGGTCCCTGGATGGGCCACACACAAACCTTCACTCAGCTTATTCTTTCTAGGCCTTACCCTGCCTGCCCGGGAGAGGCCACTGTTCTCCACGGCTTCCCTTGCCCTGGCCATCCCACTTCCTGCAGGAGTGCTCCGAAATCGGTTTCGGTAGCACTGTGTTAAGGTTGCAGATGGTGTTTTCAACACTGTACTCCGACTCTACTTGCAGGTTTCTCCACCTCAGTAGACCCTGAGCATACCAGGGCAAGGTGTTATATTCTAATTTGTGTCTCCAGTGGAGACACAGGTCCACAATATGCACTCAATCAAGTCTTGCTAAACATTTGCAGCACTCAGTTCTCGTCTTCTCCAACACTCACACCTGCTTCTGCTGCCCCCAAGTCAAGTACCCCTACCTAGTGTCTTGCTAACATGTTAACATGGTACCCCCCCCACCAAGTGCCAAGCCCTTGTCCATCACTCAGTGGTTCCCTGTACACATGCAGTTACTTGTAACGTATGCTGCTTCCTCTGCCAGTTATGCTTTTCTGACTTCTCTTCTTGGCAAATTCCTATTCTGTCTAAAAATCACTTCTTCCCTTGGCAACATGCCACAAGTTCCACCTGACTCCTCTGTACTCCCAGAGCACCTCAGAGAGGCCTCGTTGCAACCTCTGCCATCTTCCGAGGACATGGCTACAGAGCCACAGCTGGCATGGTTTGCTGGAAGAACCAAGAGCTGAAAGGCAGATTTACCAGGTGGTGCCCCCCGCAGGTGTCTGCAGAACCCACATATTCCAGTCTCCAGACCATGGAAGCAGTGCTGTTTCCAGCTTGTCTCTGCCACAGGGTCCTTCTCTGCTCTCTCAGCCTGAAGGCCTCCTCTGTGTCTGTGAGTGGCTGGCTCCTTCTCAACCTTCATTCAGGTCTCCGCTCAAACACCATCCCCACCACCGTGCCCACCTGCTAGCTACTATCACACAGACCTTCATTTTCTTCATGAGGTGATTCTGAAGAGAAAATAAGCTTGGGAGCTATCACCCTAACTTACTTATTCCCTCAGTGATGGAATTTTGGGGACATTTTCATCTTTTGCCATTTGAAACACTACAATGAACAACTTTGCACAACTGTCATTTCACATGTGTGCAAGTGCATCTATGGGGTAAATGCCCCCTCTAAAACTGGTGAGTCAAAGAATACGTGTTTATAACCTGAGAGATATTGCCAAATTCTCCTCTATAGATGTGCTATTCTGCAGTCCTCCCAGCCATGTGGGGTTGTTTTCCAAAGAGTGTGTTATCAAATATTTTGGATTTTTTCCAATATGAGAAGTGAAAAAATGGTATCTTGGTGTAGTTTTAATTTGCATTTCTCATATGAGTGAAATCAAACTTTTTTTCTATGCTTAGCTACTTGTGTTTCTTCTTCTGTGAGCTATCTGTTCAATACTTCATCCCAAATCCTATTGAACTGTTAGCCTCTTCCTTAACAATTTCTAGAAGCTCTGTTTTACTTTGTTTTTTGAACAAGGGAGATTAGCTCTTTGTGATAGAAGTTTCAGATATTTTTCTCAGTTTGGCATCTGTCTTTGCTTATGGTTTTTGGCCATGCAGAAAGTTTTTTTGTAATTTAAATTAAATTTTTATGAATGTTTTCTTTTCTGGCTTCTGGATTTTGAGTTGAAACTAGAAAGGCTTTCTCTGCTCCAAGGTTATAAAAAGGAACTCGCTATGTGTTCTTCCAGGACTTTCATAGTTTTGTTTACATTTTTACCTTGGATTCACTTGGAGTCTAGCCTGGTACATGGTATAATGTATGAACCTAATTTACTTTCTTTTCCAGAGAAAAGAAACATGGCATGATTGGGCCATAATTTACATGCCCCAATCCAGTAAATCAAGAGTTTATCTTAGTCCCAATGATTTGTGAAGCTACCTTTATCGAATAACTAAACTTCCACAGGTACTTGCATCTACATTTGGACTTTCTATTCTGTTCCATTGATCTGTCTCTTCATCTATTGGTATCTCACTATTTTAATTATTTAGGCACTACGGAAGTTTTTAATACCTGGTAAGGACTCCTTGCTCTTGTTCAGTTTTTTTGTTTTTGTTTTAATGATAACCTCAGAATCTAACTAGAAGAAAAATAATCTGTTGTATTTGGACTTATATTAAATTGAAAAACTTAGGGAGAACTGACATCTTGCCATCTTGCTAATGATGATTATTCCTGTCTAATAAATATGGTATATCTTTCCATTTATTCCAGTTGTCTTCTGTATCTTTTAATAGTATGGTTATCTTAAGGTGTTTTCTCTTTTTATTTTAATTGGATGTAGAATCTTCAGTAATATCATCTAGCAAGTTATTTGCATATTGTACAGTTGTATGATGATAAATTTGTGTGTTATTTCTGGCAGAAGATGTTCTATTCTGTGCCTTTAGAAGGACACAATGGGATAGGGGGGGAATCAAAGGGTGACAGTCTTAACAATAAATAGAGGTTGAGATCCTAATCAAGAATCAAAGCAATACATTCTGAGTTGGCATTCACAAATGAGTAAGTCAAATGGTGTGGGGCATAATGCTGGGGTGGCCAAGGAAGAATTCTGCCCAACAGAGGATGATGTTCCTTAAGCTTCCAACACAGCAGGTTCAGAGAGGTTAGGAAAAATAAGCAAGGGAAAGAAACAAGGACTGATCTAACAATGACGGAAGCTGACTCCATGCCTTAGTGGGTGCTTGCGGAGGATGGCACTATCTTGGCTGGGCTGACTGTATTAGCAATGCATGTATCTAAATCAGCTCTAAAACCCATAGAGAGACTGGCACTTTAGTGTGAACATGTAAACTGTGGGTGATGGGCTATATTTCACATAAGTTGTGATCACTGCAAGGCTCTGCTGGTATTTTACAAGTCAAAAACAAGTTTCCTTTTCCACAGCCATATGTTTGAAAGACATGTCCCTTTAAGAATAATCAAACTCTCACCCAAAACATGTATTTTTCAAACCTAGAGGTTCCAACTTGAAATACTGGACCACAGGGATACCCAGCTCAGAGCCTCTTTCAGAAAGGACTTGCTGTCCAGCTCCAGAGTGTCACTAGCAGATGCCCTCCAGCTGCTAGCTCTTCTAGGGTCCACTTCAACTTTTGGCCTAGGTCACACTCTTCCTAGGCAGCTCCTGGCCAGTAACTGAGCCCAGCAATGGTCCCAGGGCCCGGTTATATCCATCTAACAGGGGGCTCTGCAAATGAGCTCCCCGAGGGCTGGCAGAGTGTCCGTCCTATCAGAGTCCTGGTCAAACCGCTCCCCACACCCATCATCTTCCTCCTGTCTTCCTTTCATTGGTGTTATCCTCAGTAAACCTTTCACATCCCTAACTTCATCTCAGTCTGTCTCCTAAAAAACTCAAATAGCAATGAAAATGTTTAGCAAATTTTGGGAGAGTAAAGGGGGGAATAAACATTCCCACATAATGTAGATCCAGACGATTCTGGAACTAGAAGTAGAAAGGCCTCATCACACAAGCCAACTAAAATGCACCTCAAAGGTTAATGTCATCGAATTTCAAAAGTCCTCGAAACTTCCATGGTTATAAATGAGCATTTCCTGCATGCTGGACTCTTCATCGTTGGTCTGGATTAATCCTCACTTCCATTCTAGGGGGTGGGTACAAGCACTTCCATTTTATAGACAAGGAAAACCTGATGTAAGTAAGTGGTAGAAAGCAGATTCAAATGCAGGCAGGACTACCTGGCTCCAAAGCCTTTTCCTTTCCAGATGGTACACTGCCCACGTCTCTTAGTTTATCAGCACAGGGTCAAGAAGCTGGTGAGGGTATGGACTGACATGGCATCTACGGAGGTTTCCATACTTATACCAAGATGCCCCCCTGTAAAGAGTGGACTGTCCGGTAGCCGGGCAAGGTGGCTCATACCTTAATCCCAGCACTTTGGGAGTCCAAGGCAGGAGGATCACTTGAGGTCAGGAGTTCGAGACCAGCCTAGCCAACATGGTAAAACCCTGTCTTTACTAAAAATGCAAATAATAGCCAGGCATGGTGGTACGCGCCTGAAATCCCAGCTACTTGGGAAACTGAGGGATAAGAATCACTTGAACCCAGGAGGTAGAGGTTGCAGTGAGCTGAGATCATGCTACTGCACTCTGATCTGGGTGAGGGAGTGAGAATTTGTGTCCAAAAAAAAAAAAAACAAAAAAAAGAGTGAACTGTTCCGCCTTTGTCTTATGAAGGAATATAATAATTGGCAGCCATATACTATATTCCCGGGTCAAGGAATTCCTGGGTCATTTTCAGCAAGCCTAAAACAAGGTGTTCACACATTTATTTAAAAATATCCCAACAAAGTGTTGCAAAATTTCCCTTGATTGCAATGATTCTTTAAGCTGTTAACATTAATCTTGGGTGGATGCAGGAGTTGTCCACTGGCTTTCCAAAAGGCATCCAATGCCTTTAAGGCAGCATAAGAGAAACACTGCCCCTCTCGATGAACTGGGTCCCTGAGTCCGGCAGTACTGCCCTGTTCTCCACTGTGTCACCTATACAGGGACCCCTGAGAAGACCAGTGCGCATGAACCAGAGACTGGACAGTGCCTCTGTTACCATCATTGTGTGGTATCATGAAGAGGCAACCATCCCAAAGTCACCCAACTTGTCAGCAGAATACTGGGGAAAGAGCTTAACTTTTCCTGTACTTAAATTCTTCCATATGTAGTCGGAGTTACAGGCCCCAAAGTAAAGATCTATTAAGCTTGCCTATATTGCTCCTAAATTCTCTACTTATCTGTTCATTATTTCCAAATTTAATAAGGCCATACTGTTGTGTCTTCATCCTGGTCAATGCATCCAATGATACCTTGATAACTTTATCAGAGCAGTAGCTAGCAGAAGCACAGAGGCATGGAGGATGTTAAAACTGCTCAACACCACAGTACAAATGCATTGTCAGCTTATGTAGGAGTCTGCTTTTTATGCAGGCTTATGCAACTGGTGTAATTTTAAAATTTTATAAGCCATTTGAAAGAGCAACTTTGATATTAATGAAATGGGGAGAAATGTATATACAGTCAAAGAAAAGTGTCTTTCCTATAGCTGATGTCAGAGACTCCCTAGAAATGAAAAATTATTACTGCCTTTTAGAAAAACAAAGGTTAAATGAAAATAGCACTGGCAGGAGTCATATCACAACAGCAAAATACAACAGGGCCAGGCAAACCAAGGATATTGTTGCAAATGCAGAGCCTTAATCAGGCTCATATCTCGAACCTTTTATTTTGTAAAGCTGCCAATTTTATAGTACAAAAATTTTAGTTAGGGCACCTTTAAGATTCACTGCATCTACTATGAGAAGAGAGGATGTCTTAGAAGAGTTTTTAAAAATACTACTTTGAAACACTTATGGGCAAACAAGAATTGGAACACTAATCACTGTAATTTCCCCACCAGGATCACTAGGTAAGACATTCAGAGAACTGGTGGAAGCAAGTGATGATTCAGATGCAGTAGTAGAACAGAAGATTGCCAATCAACTGCAAACAAAGTGCTGCACAGGCTCATCTCAACTGACAGCAATGGTAGAGAGAGGAGAGAGAAGAGAGGAGAAAGGAGAGAGGAGAGAGGAGGGAGGAGGAGGGAGGAGGAGGAAGGAGGAGGGAGGAGGAGGAAGGAGGAGGAGGGAGGAGGAGGAGGGAGGAGGAGGAGGAGGGAGGAGGAGGAGGGAGGAGGAGGAGGGAGGAGGAGAAGGAAGGAGGAGGAGGAGGGAGGAGGAGAAGGGAGGAGGAGAAGGGAGGGGACAAGGAGGGAGGGAGGGGAGGAGGAGGGAGGGAGGGGAGAAGGAGGGAGGGAGGGGAGAAGGAGGGAGGGAGGGGAGAAGGAGGGAGGGAGGGGAGAAGGAGGGAGGGAGGGGAGAAGGAGGGAGGGAGGGGAGAAGGAGGGAGGGAGGGGAGGAGGAGGGAGGGGAGGAGGAGGGAGGAGAGGAGGAGGGAGGGGGAGGGGAGGAGGAGGGAGGGGAGGAGGAGGGAGAGGGAGGAGGAGGGAGAGGGAGGGGAGGAGGAGGGAGGGGAGGAGGAGGGAGAGGGAGGGGAGGGGGAGGGAGGGGAGGAGGAGGGAGGGGAGGAGGAGGGAGGGGAGGAGGAGGGAGGGGGAGGAGGAGGGAGGGGAGGAGGAGGGAGAGGGAGGAGGAGGGAGGGGGAGGAGGAGGGAGGGGAGGAGCAGGGAGGGGAGGAGGAGGGAGGGGAGGAGGAGGGAGGGGAGGAGGAGGGAGGGGAGGAGGGGGGAGGAGGAGGAGGAGAGAGAAGAATATGAGAAGGGAAGTTGGGAGAGACACAGCCCGACTGACTCAGATTCCAAATTACATACGCACAGAGCCCCTCAAAGGTTATCATGCCCTATCTGATCCAGGGTAAATGAAAACTAAATTCTGAGGCGCAATTCACAAGGAAAGTCAGAGTGTCTACACTGTTAATAACATACATTGAATAAAGTATTAGAAACATATTTACTCTTCTCCCTACTCTCGGTGCTACTGACCATCTACTGAATACAAGGTACAAGAAGAGTTTGCTAAGTTTTGGGTACTGCCCAGGTCGTTCCACGGCTAACAAGGCAGAAACACTCATGTAAACTCCTTGGTGGGCCTGGTATGTTGTGTGTGGAGAGGGTGCCTGATGATGTCTTTGAACTTCACTTTTTGGTTTCTCAGCTATCTCAGAGGTCTGGCTGTAGAATTACTAATATTTTAAACAATGCAAATGTAATTATAGTTGAAGCATACTCTTTAACAGAAGGAGGGAAAGATTGGCATTTAGAAGCTTCATGAAACTTTTGGCCTTTTCAAGGCTAAATGAATCTTAGGGAAGAAATAAAAAGTTCCCATTGATTCACTTAAAAAAAGATTTCTTGCAATTAACAGATCTAAATCTACGAAAAAGGGAGCATTTATGGTAATTTCCATAATCTCTCACTTTAGATATTTCAAATCAAATTGTAATAATTATAAAATCCCTCCTTCTCTCTAAATACACACAAACACAAATATAGTTAATCAGCAAAACTTTTTCTAATCTCAAGGAAATGTCAGTTACATTTACACAAGCATAACTAGTTTAAGCAATGTATTTGTAAGTAGACATGCCTCCTAGATTAGGAAAAAAGTGTATTTAGCTGTATGGCATGACACGCCCCCTACCCCAAACCGTGAATAGTTTTTTTGGCAGGGAGTCAGCAGAAGAGCTATAAAAACATCTTCGGGGTATAGAAAGATGTTCAGGACTTAGAATATTCCTTTTCTCATGGTTCTCTTATCCCAACATATAAATTGTGACAATTTGTTTAAAAGATTGAACTAAATTATGATATTCTCTTTGTCTTCCAAATTTATTTAGGCTTGGTATCCTGTTCTTTCTCTGGAATTTCCTTTGCTTTGCTTTTTGTCAGTAAGCTAAATTACTTCTCCTCCCACATGCATAAAAGCATTAATTTATAAAACACATAGCCATATGTCATATCTCATGTAATTCTATTTTACATTCCACTGCCGCCCAGACTTATCTAACATGAACAAATAGATATTATTTACTGTAGTCAGAATGAGAATTATCTAATGCCACTTACATAGCCATAAATTGATTTTTGATTAATGTTTAAGCAAAAAGCAAACAAGCCCATCTGCTCTGAAAACAAACAAACAAAAGGAGGCAGCAAACACATAGTTCACAGGAATTTCTGCAGTATTACTATGTTTCAGCGGCTGGTGAGGATGGAATTTTTTCATTGCTATCGTGAAAATATACTGCTTGACAAGAAGAGAACTGCATATATAGATGCAGCTTCTTCTCTAGCAACTGTTAATTTAATAGACTATTACTTATGGTGAAACAAAAAACAATCCCACTCTGAAGAAAGCACTGAAGACCTATAACCAGCGGTGAATTTCTTCCGTATTGCTCAGTGGAAACAAAAGAAAGCTCAAATGGGTGAGTTTTTCTTCTTTCAGGGTTGCTTTCTCTATGGATCAAGGTAAGAAGGAAGAAAAGCTAGGTCTCCTGTCTATCTCACACAGCAGATTTTAAAATATTTTAAAAATATTTTTAAATACTTTCAATTTTTTAATATTTTAAAAACTTTTAAAACTAACTACTGTATCGTGTACCTATGAAATTTCGTTTTCAGTGCAATTCAAAATTGCTAAGACAAACCAATAAGAGAAGTAGAAACACGACCGGAAGGCCCTGTCCTGTTTATTGGTATCATCTCTGAGGCTTCCTCAGTATCTTGCACAGTATCTGTCAGTTGACAGCTCAAATCCGTTTAGAGTTAATTTGTTCTGCGTCTATTATGCAGGTAAGAGAAAAAAACTGCTGCATTAGGTGGGACTTTCACTAATACCAATGAATTCCCAATATTCTAACTTTCTGGGGAAAAAAGATGCCAAAAAGAGTGAATGAATTTTCAACAAAAACAGCATGTTAGGATTGTAGCACAGCAGGTTGAAGGATGAAAGAATGGTAAGAGCAATTTCACAGCAACCAAAATGACACAAGGACACACATGCCGGTGAGCAAACAAGAGGCACAATTTAACGACACAAGAGGAAGTAGTTTAACTTGTAACTTTCAAAATTAAATTCTAACCGTGGTAATATAAAGACAGCTTTACATCCCATTCACCACGTTACACATATTGCCATTTATTTCCTAACAGCAAAAATTCAAATGAGTGTACTTGAGTCTCTAAATATTTTCTACAAACGCTCACCCCCAGACTAAGACAGACACTGCCAAAGTGAACGAGTCACTGCATGGCTAGATTTCCATGCTGAAAATCTTAGGCTCATAGCAGAATACTTGCACAAATCCTACTGCATCTCCTTAAAAATCACTCTACAAGTTGCATCCTAAGAGTTCTTGTCAAAATTGTTCTTTAAAGCATTACACACATATGCACACTGGCCTAGAGAACAAGGATCTTTGTCTTTCTTTGCCAAAAGACAGTGTTTCCCCAGGCCTGTTTTAGCCTTCGACTGATGGTTCTGATTTTGGTTCAGAAAAATAATTGCATGACTGTCCTAAAGTGGAAAGAGAAAAACCTCAAAAATTGTTAACACATCAATTACATCAACCTTTTCTAATTACAACTCTGCATTTCATTATTCTGCAGGCAAAATGAGTACCTTAAGTCTAGAGCCCCAGGTAAACAAAGCCTTTCCCTGTCCTCATTTCAAAACTTTGTTTTTATAAACATTCCCCGTCCCCTAAACTGAACTACAGCAGCACAATGATCCTGTTGTGAGCACTGCCTTGACCTCTATAGGACAACAGATTGTTGTTCACTTAGCCCCTCAGAGTTAAATCAGTTTTAATACAGAAGTTTCTGTCTTATCAAAGGAAGTAAAGAAGTAAAAACAAAAAATGAACGTATATAAGCACAGATTTTTGAGCTTCGATTGTAGAGAAATGGTAGTTATGTGGCTTGCCAAGAAAGTGCATCACCTACTTCTGCTTCTCTCTGGGGACAGAGGTGAAGGGGTCTGTTCTGGAATTTTCTAAGGAGGCCATCTTCGTTATTACATCAGGGAAGTTTCTAGTCAAAATGTTATTCCTGTCTACACGGAAAAACAAAAGCAAAACACAAAAGAACACTGCTTCTAATGGCATCATAGCAAGGAGTTTATGTAGAAATATGATGCCAGCAGTCACCTCTTTTCCAGGAAGACAGAAACAAAAACCATTCTCCTCGAGAGGCCAACAGTGTAGAAGCCCCTTTTCCAGAACTTTCCAAGGAGTAGGTGAACTTCTTTGTAAGTGTATCAGCACAGGGGAGAGTGGTGCTCCATGTTCCAAGGAAGAAAAGCAAACCACAGCTCCTCCTGCCCGTGCAGCAGATGACCAGAAAGACGAGAAAGGGTAACAAACTCCCATTCATGGTGAGGCTGCTTGTTTCTCAAACACACTTTTCCAATGCCTCCACAAGTTGTTTGTTTCTGTATTTTGAAAGCACTCAACATGCAGAGTATTTGCCAACCACAGGCAGAGTACCCAGTCAGGACGTACCAACTCAAACTCCTCCCTGGGGCAGGCAAGGATAAACTGGGAACAGGTAAGAGAGGCCTGCAAAGCCAGGTGGACAGAGACCACATGTGACCCCAAACAGAAACAGGCTGCTGGAAACTAACTCTCTCTCTCTCTAGCTGATACTTACTCAGCACTTACTGTATGTCAGGTACTATTCTAAAAACTTTATGTATAGTAACTCAGTTTTCACACAGATGCAATTATTTTCCATACTTTAGAGATGAGAACATTGAGGCATAGAGAGGTTAAGTAATTTGACCAAGGAAGCACAGCCAGTAAATGGCAGGCCAAGGATTTGAACCCAATCAGTATTTTTTTTGTAGCTCATCTCAATGGAGTTAGTTGGAGTCTCATCAGCACTTCCTCGTACAGGGCTCCACTTTACTGATTTCTATCAACCACAGGACATACTTTTCTTTTTTCTTCGTAGCCTGAAGAAGAAATGCACTAGGTAACTTCATTATGATGGCAGTAAGATTGTTTTTCAACACATACACACACAGTTTCAAAAACAACTTAGAGACCAGATGCGGTGGCTCACGCCTGTAATTCCAGCACTTCGGGAGGCTATAAGCGAGAGGAAGTCAAGACCAGCCTGGACGGCCAGGCGCAGTGACTCACGCCTGTAATCCCAGCAGTTTGGGAGGCCGAGGCGGGCGGATCACCTGAGGTCAGGAGTTTGAGACCAGCCTGGCCAACATGGTGAAACCCCGTCTCTACTAAAAATACAAAAGTTAGCCAGGCGTGGTGGCACGCAGCTGTAATCCCAGCTAGTCTACTCGGGAGGTTGAGGCAGGAGAATTGCTGGAACCTGGGAGGCAGAGGCTGCAGTGAGCTGAGATTGCACCACTGCACTCCAGCCTCGGTGACAGAGCAAGACTCCACCTCAAAAAAAAAAAAAAAAAAAAAAAAAAACCCCCGCCTGGACAACAAAATGAGACCCCATCGCTATAAATAATTAGCCAGTTGTGGTGGCATACACCTGTAGTCCCCAGCCACTTGGGAGGCTGAGGCAGGAGGACTGCATGAACCCAGGAGTTGGAGGTTGCAGTGAACCACGACTGCACTACTGCGCCCCAGCTGGGGTGACAGAGTGAGACTCCATCTTAACAACTTAGTGGTAAAGCAGGCCTCCAGTACACTTTCTCCTCCCTGTCTTTTCTTTTTTTCTGAAGATTACTACTTACTCACTGTTCCCCATTGGTTTAGATGATAACAGAAGAAACAGGACACTATAAAAACCTTATTTTGCACCACAGAAAGCAAGATGTGAAGGCAGTTGGGTTTGATAACAGTGCGCACTGTTTTTGCAGTATCTTTCATCACGAGGCTCTCACATCATGTGCTCTGAGCTCATGTAACACACTCTGCTGGAATGCCCCCATTCAAGAGGGGAGAGAGTCCGTGACAGTCCTCCCTGCACTCACTGTGCTAGCAAAGATGTCCGGGAAGGACAGTAAAGAATGTAATGTGCAATTAAAACAAGGGAGAGTGATTAATGTAGGCAAAAATTAATCACAAGGGCAGTGTCAAAGTTTGGTGGGACAACTGCATGTTCAGAAGACACCTGAAAAAAGTAATCCCATGATAAATAACATGGTAAAAAGCTTAGATTGTGCCATTAAGTTTTCTTAATATTATGGATAAAATGACAACAGGCAAATTATTTTCTTTCCCAGGTGAAATGAAGAACCAAGGATCATCTGAGCAAAGACTCAAGGACCATTTGAACAAAGACATCCACATCTATACCACAGATGACTTGGCATCTATGGAGGAGTGGAGGTAAGCACCACTCTACCATGTAGAGGAAGCAGCCACCGTGGAGGCTGGGCTTGTGGAGATGCCTTCTGGATGCCCTCAGATCTGTCATTAATGGGGACAAAGCAGAATCAAGGGACTGCTCTATCTCATCTACCACTACCAGCTCCACCATCCAGGGTACTGTTCTTGCCACTACATCTAGAAAGAAGAGGAATGCAATCTTGCAGTTAGAAAAGGCTGTCTCGCTGAACATTTATTCTCATTCCTCTACCCAAAACTAATGAAAATGTTAAGTCTGAGTGGTGTCTGAACCTAATATTTTCGTGTCCGAGGCACACAAGGTTGAGCTGCCACTTCTAGCCATCTGAACCACCCAGTGTGAGCATATATGTGGCTGGGAGGGTGGGTGGTGATGGTGGTGGTAGGGAGGTGGGGGAGACTTCTAATGAGAGGCAGTAGAGAGTAGGGTCTAAGAGTAGGTACTCTAGAGTCACACTGATTTCGGTTCAAACCCCAGGTCTGCCATTTACTAGCTGCACTTCCTTGGCCAAATTACTTAACCTTTCTGTGCCTCAATTTGTTGTCTCTAAAGTGGGGATAAATAGTTGTATCTGTGGGACAACTGAGTATATGGCAAGTGTTTAGAATAGTACCTGGCATAGAGTAAGGGTTGAATGAGTGTCAGCTCCAGCTGTCATCTAGGTGTAAGCTCACTGGCAGCAGGTGCAAGATTCTTTTGGATGGCTAACAAGCTACAGCTTTGGCTGACAGTGCTGTTTGTGAAACCCAGTGGCCTCTTCACTCCATAGTCAGACTTCCAGCGGCCTTGGCAGGAGCCTGGGGTTGAGTGGGGACTCAGACAACTGAAGCTCTCCCAGCAAAAGCAGGATCCCCACGTCTCCCGTTGACACTAAAAAACAAATTCTTGAATTTTTCCCGGGTCTGCTGAGTGATCACAAGAGGACAGCTGGGGCAGGATGACAGAGCCTCAGCAGTGACAAGGAAGCCTGCATACTTCCCTCGTGCTCAGAGTGCCTTTTGGCCACGGGCTTATTTCAGCTGTCTTTTGTTCCATTTCTGAGGCTCTAAAGGGATGCTCTGGGAACTGGGATCTAGGAATAAATCAAGATGAGTGAGGCAAGGTTAATACCATGATTAGATCAGCCTGGCCCACTGCCCTTTGACCTTAGAGTGCTGGAAAAGTCTTGACAGGCAAGGGCATGAGAAGGCCATGTGCTCCAGGGGCACTGTCTTCAAAGAGGAGCCTTCCTGAGGTAAACAGGCGGCATCTACCTTCTAAATAACAGGTTTAAAATTCAAGAAAGCAAACAGCATTCCCTAACTATCAATATTCCAGTAAGTCCTAGAATAGTTTTAGTTTTTAACATCCCAGATAGCATTTTCAATTGTAAAGCCTGGAATGAGAGGCAGAGGATTTTCAGGGTCACGTGTTATTTTTTATTGGTTTACATGCAGGATGCAGATGTCATTTTAATTTTTATCTTTCTAAACATAGTTAGTTTGGCCACCATCCCTGCTGAAGACCACAGTGAGTCCAAAGAACATGGTTAACTGAAATACACAGATAATCACAGAAATTACTTTTAGCCAACGATGTCAACTTTGTCCCACTGGGGGAAGAAAATAAAAAAGCTGAAATTAGAAAATCTAAGTTTTTTCTCATAAAGGTGAACCCCAAACCTGTCCAATAATACTCTACTAAATAAAGTCTGTTAGTAAAGAAGGGATGAAAAAAATCAGTACCTAAAAGACTCTCAGGCCATGAAAATGATTTTGTAAATTCTCAAATGGGCTTTGCAAGCCAACAGATCCAAATCGCAACTGTGGTCAAGGCATTCTGCAGAGTCTCAATGCTAGGTGAAGAAGGCATCTTGGGAACCAGCAGACTGCCACTCTTTCAACATTGAAAAGATATCTCCATTCTTTGAAAGTCACTTTCAGCCACCCAGAAAGTTACCTGGAGAAAAGTATGGTGAATGAAACTGTTTAGAGTTTGAGAAGGAGCAGGTCTTTCCTATGTAAAAATTCCAATGAATAAATGACAATAAGATAGAAAATTGCCATTAAAGCATGGCAGTAATAATTATTGTAGATAAGCTCCACCAAAGCATGACAAGATCAGTGAGTGACAATGTGATGAGAAACAGGACCTCGGCCAGTTGTGGTTGGGAGGCTGAGGTGGGAGGCCAGGAGTTCGAGACCAGACCGGGCAACATAGTGAGTTTCTACAAAAAATTTAAAAATTGGTGAAGGCCAGGCATGGTAGCTCATGCCTGTAATCCCAGCACTTTGGGAGGCCGAGGTGGGCGGATCAGGAGGTCAGGAGATCAAGACCATCCTGGCCAACATGTGAAACCCCGTCTCTACTAAAAATACAAAAATTAGCTGGGTGTGGTGGTGCCTGCCTGTAATCCCAGCTACTTGGGAGGAGGCTGAGGCAGGAGAACTGCTTGAACCAGGGAGTTGGAGGTTGCAGTGAGCCGAGATTGCGCCACTGCACTCCAGTCTGGCGACTGAGCGAGATTCCGCCCAAACAAACAAACAAAACTGGTGGGGCGCTAATTAGTGGTGGTGCACACTAGCTACTTGGGAAACTGAGATGGGAGGATTGCTCAAACCCAGAAGTCTGAGGCTGCACTCCCCTGCCTGGGCAACAGAGCAAGACTGTCTCAAAAAAAAGAAAAAAGAAAAGAAATATGAAAAAAGAGAAACAAGACATCTGCATACTCTGAGTATCAGCCCCTAAGATATTAGTAACAACGGGAAAAGCAGAAAATTTACACTGGAGAAACCTGGCAGGCACCACCTCAATCAAGTGTTCAAGGCTAAGAGATCATCAGTGATAAGATGCTGACATCACACAGATGTGACGCACTGAGATGCAATGTCAATCTTGCAGTAGTCTTCCCCAAAATGTATAAAAATGAGTTTAATGATGAGAAACATTAGAACCAATTTGGAGCATTCTATGCAACAACCTGTCCATACTCTTCGAAAATATCAAGGTCATGAAAAACAAGCAAAGATAGACACATTTTTACAGACTGGAGAAGAATAGATATAGTAAGTAAACACAATGAAGGATGTTGGGACTGAAAAAGGATATTAGTGGGAAAACTGGTGAAATTCAAATAGTCCATAGTTAACAGTATTGTGTCATTGTTAATTTCTTGGCTGTGAGAATTGGTGTATAGATTATGTAAAATGCTAACGTTAGGGAAAACTGGGTGATATTTTGCAAACTTTTTTTTTTTTTTAAAGAGACAGGGTCTTAATCTGTCTCCAAGACTGTTGTGCAGTGGCATGATCATAGTTCACTGCAGCCCGGAACTCCTGGCTCATGCGATCCTCCCACCTCAGCCTCCCAAGTAGCTGAGACTACAGGCACGTGGCACCACTGCTGGCTACTTAATTTTTTTTTTTTTTTTTTGTAGAGATAGTCTCACAGCTTGGTCTCAAACTCCTGGCTTTAAGAGATTTGTCTTGGTTTCCCAGAGCACTGGGATTATAGGTATAAGCCACCATGCCTGGATGCTTTTTTCAACTTTTTTGTAAGTCTAAAATTATTTCAAAATAAAAAGCTGAGAGAGAGAAAAAAAAAAAAACATCAGTTCAGTTTCTCCCCGGCCAGTGGGGTCATCCTCACTACAAAGTTGCTGGTTTGGGCTCTAGCTCTGCGGATTTTCCTCACTGGATGAATTTCGTAATTGTTGCTACCACTGATATTACACAATTGAGATTCTAACTGAATGGAGAGTGATGGAAGAACATGAATGAAGAAGTCATGCTGACACTGGGGAAACAGAACTTACTGAAAATTTTTAAAATGTTAAATATTTTACATTATCTTCACAATCCCTGTACTCCCAACCCCTTCCACAGCAAATCTCCCTCAACAATACTTCAGTAATCTGGCTAGAGTCCAAAACAAATACTTCTTATTCAGAACTTGGTTTTGAAGAAAATGCAGCCCTAACAAAATTTTAAGTAAGTTACTGAAGGATGCAGAGGCTTCATTTTACAGGAGTTAGTTCCAGAGGTGATTTTGGGACCAGAATTATTCCCAGACCCCAACCGCATCTAAAGCTGCCAGGAGGGTCTGGCTTTTGATTCCTCTGTGACTCCTTTCCAGACTAAATCAACGTCACTTGGTTCCAACGACTGCAGCTCTTCCCTACTCTTTGACCTGCTGTGCCTAAAATTTAACTTTCCCAAATTGAGGAGGGTTCATCCTCCTTGCCTGGGTCAATCCTTGGGGTGGACAAAAGGTATTAAGACAACTATGGAAGCCTATCCACTCTGTCGAGAGAAACAATTATTCCTAAAGAAAATCTCTACTTAAAGCCACGATTAAAGTCACTCTCCTCTTCATCCCCCAACAACTTGCTTTGAAAGGGTAAGAAGGGAAAGAAGATGAGTGCTTCCACTTCGCTGGTAGGGGTGAATGGTAGGTAGTCCTACCTGCACTCTTTCCATCTAGTCCCCTACACATAATAGCAACAATTGTGCTAGTTGTATCCTACAGTTGTTGTAGCCTCTTAGCAGAGCCTTCAAATCCTGGTGTGTGGGTGTAGGTCTGTGTGGGAAGGTGTGTGGGTGTAGGGGTGGGTGTGTGTGGGTGTAGGGGTGTGAGTGTGTGTGTGTGTATGTGTGTGTGTGTGTAGGGGGGTGTTCTCTTGCCCTGGCCACCTAAAAAGCCTAAGTTACTACTGACAAAGGATCCTATTCCTTTTCACTCAATATAAGCCTATAAGACATCTCAACACTCGCCATCTTACAAACATAGACAAGCATCTGGGTGTCTGGGCGTGCCCTGGACCCACAAAAATCCCTAACCAAAACTGTTAGCTCTGACAACGGTTTAAGCAGAAGTAATAGTATATACCTCTGAAGGCAGAGGTTTGGTTTTTATTGCTAGGTTCATTCCTGCTCGTTTGTAAGGATGCCCTAAATGCCATCTCCCAATGAAAACCCTTCCATGTCCAGGGGCAAAGGATGCTCTGGGTCCTCAATGCTTGAGCCTACTGAACCATCCAGGACCACTTTGCTTGGCTCGTCTAGTGATGCAGAGCTGTTACGTGGTTCTGCAAAGGATTCTCAGAGAGATTCCCACCTCACAGTCACTGCTTTGCTTTCAGATACTTCTGGTAACCCCCAGAGTTCAGTGTCTTTCTAGCTTGATTTGTCCCAACAGAATGGAGCCTTATTGAACCTATGGATCAATTCTGGTGAAGTGTTAAATAAGGCAAAATAAAACAGAAGTAAGTGTGAAGGCAAGAGTTTTTACCAGAATCTGACCCTTTTGTGAGATAACTCACGTGACGGAAAGCTCTGATGATATTGCTGAAGCTGGAGTGTTTTATGGCCTCCATTTTCTCAAGAGCATTTTCCCCATGAACAAAGATGACAACTGTTACAGCCAGAGAAAGTGACAGCTTCTGAGGTTTCCACCATAAACACTTGCTGAGGCTCCACTGATGCCAGGCACCATGGTGATGCTGGTGATCTGAAGACAAGAGTCAGGCTTAAAAGCTTTGCAAACTCTTTCCCAAAAAAGGTACAGTCTACGCAGAGTTCAAGCTGTAAACTTGTAACTTCAACATCAGCTGTTACATGCTCCAGCAATAGAATGGATTAATTTCTTGGGGACAGAGGAGAGGATATTAAGGGTAAAGAAGGATTTTAATTAGGAGATGACATCTGGCAAGTCCTCATAAACCCAGCAGCACAGAGCTGGCCACATAAATCAAACCCTTGTATTCAGGGTCCATACTATTACTCAACAAGGGTAATTCGAGTAATTACCAGAGTTATCAAGATCCAACACATAAGTTCATTTGAGGACCCTGACTATGCAAGCATGAATATTTTTTTGGCTGCCTCTAGATAGCATGTTTATGAAAAACAGGTTAAGTTACTGGCTCCAAATTACTTTTTAATAAAAAAAGCAAACAATAAAAGCTTAAGCTTTTAAGATTTTTCTTTTTTGTTTTTAACCTGGAAAATAAATCTCCCTGTCAAAAGCATGCAAAATGAATGATTTATGTGATATAAGCTTGGGTATCTGTGTTATTATTACATGACATTTCCTAACAGCTTATAATTGCCTTAAAGATTGTTTTGGAAAGGTTATACCTTCTCCCTATTCCCATTCCCTTTAAATAAACCCTTGTGTAATCTCTGGAAATTTTTAGACTACAACTATCAATGGGCCATTCAAAAATGGAGCCATTGTCAAGTCACCCACATGAAATAGTGAAGGTTTACAACCAAAAGAGAATCGCTCACTTCCACAAAATAGCTGATGGAAATACTGTACTCCAGGGGCTTACGTGGAACAAACATTAGGAAGGTGTCTACCTGCAAACCCGCTCTAAGGCTGGACCAAACCAGGGGGTCCAGGTCAATCACAAGTACTGAATCAACCAGGAAAGTCTACAGAATACTGAGAACCATCATTGACACCACTTTAGAATTTAACTGTTCCAAACCCTTTGTTTGGCAGATGGGGAAAGGAGAGGTAGAGGGAGATCAGATGAGTCAATACAAGAATCTCGGCTGATTGGCTGGTTTTTCTAATATGGTTCACCACATCATGTTATTCTGTTGAAGTTCAGGAGAGGGTACCAGGGGATACCTCAACCCAAAATGACTTCTTCACAGTTTTAAGTCTAGGGGGAAGGGCCCATAATGTAGTCCTCACCACTTTTTCCTAGGAATGGCTAGCATCAGACATGACCTAAATCTGTAGAGCTAGTTCAACATTCAGGTTACCAAACAAAGTCATGAAAGAATGTAATTACTATCACAGACATAGACTGTCTAGGTTCTAAAGCAATTAAGCTGGTAACAGTACTATTTACAATAAAAAAATTGGTTTCACAAACCTGTAACAGAGACCAGGTAAATGTGCCAGAAATTGTATAAACCATGGCATACCTTGTATCAATTTTTATGTAGACACAGCAAGCAAACACAGTTTTGGAAGATAATTCCTATATTCCAACTTAGCATAAAGTAATTAACTGTGTCTTAAAAGAGGAAAAGAAAGGAGCCTAGAGCTTCATTAGCTGTCCCACCTAACTTAAATTTGTTTTTCTAGAAAAAAACCATGCACTCAAGGCAATCAAGATCTACATACTTAATTCACATTCACAGAAACTTGTGAATATATCTGTAACAGGATTATCATTAATCCTTCAAGCTCCTAGAGTAGGAATAAAATACCTGGGCAGTGGCTCAAGAAATCTAACTCGTGAGAAGGTTACACATCTCAGGGGTAATCTAATAATGTAAACTTTTACAAACTTTCCTTCCTGGTCTCTTGCCTTCAGTAGGTCATTCATTTAAAAACATAATGAGCTCCTGGAATACGCTGGGGACCCTGTGGGGAATAAGGCACTTGTGATTCCTGCACCCAAGAGTGTAGCTGGGGCTACAGGAATGTTTTAAGACACCTCTTAACTGTTTAACCTCTAGTGTTTTAAGACATAATTCCTGCCCTCCTGGAGTTTACAGTCTCCTTGGGCACACAGAATCTGTGCATAATAATAGAATTACATAGAAATAGAGGGACAGAAGACAAAAACAATGTGAGTTTGGGGCAAAAGGAAGAATTTCTTGGAGTCTAAAGAAAAGGATCCAGACCCAAGAAGCAGAGGAATGAAGGCTATTTCCAGTGTTGAGGTGTCCCAAACATGGCACTCTGACATGCTGAAGCAGCCTCAAGGTCCCTGACCCCCCTTCCTCATCCTTTGTCTCTTGCAAAGCACAGGACAAGGCTGTTCTCTGAAGTTCCCTTATCCACCTAGAAACCAGATCCCCAAAGAGGAACACAACAGCCTGCCATTGCACCCCGCCATCCCCCAGCTCAAGACTGAGGAATGCAACCATACCCAGACAGACTTTTTCACAAGACAATTTCTGCCTCTGGAGCATGTTCAAATTCTAAAGAGCATCATTTACAAGTAAATTTCTGTCTCAGGGAAATATTCATTTTCCCTGAAAATCATTTACTCCTATACCCCCAATACCTTCTCACCAATAAATAAAGCATTTAAGGATCAACCATCTGGCCATTTTCTTGAGTTTTCATATTTTGTATGACTCCCATGCACACATATAATAAATTTGTTAGGTTTTTCTCTTATTAATCTATCTTTTGTTTTAGGAGAATTGGCATGACCTTTTATGATCATCGGGAAGGAAGGGATCAACCCTCCACCGTCAAAGAGAAGAGAACCAGAGTCATCAAGATCGGAATGTGGATGGCACAAGCCAGGGCAAGAGGGTGAAGATTTCACACAGGGTGGGAAGCTGGGCGTGAGGTTCTACAACAGATAACAGTGGGCTATATTCATGCTAGAGCAGGGTCTATGCAAGGAGTAGGCCACTGGCAGGTGGGTGGTGAGATGGATTCTGGTGGAGAGAAAGTGAAAGTGGGTGCAAGAAATTCATTTTAGAACACGTTGAAATCCTGGGGTCAGATGTGGGTGAAATAAAGGGAAAAGAAAGCATTTAAGTAGAAAGGAATTAGGAAAATTTGGTCATAGATATAGTTTGAATGTTTGTTCCCTCCAAGTCTCATGTTGAAATGTGATTCCCATTGTTGGAGGTGGGGCCTGGTGGGAGGTGTTTGGGTCATGGGGTGGATCCCTTATGAAGGGCTTGGTGCCCTCCCCACAGTAAAGAGTGAGTTCTCACTCTGTTAGTTATCTACCAGGAGATCTGGCGTCTCTCTTTCTCTTCTTGCCATGACACAACTGCTCCCCCTTCACCTTCTGCCATGAGTAAAAGCTCCCTGAGGCCTCCTAGAAAATGATCAGATCCTGGCCGGGCGTGGTGGTTCACGCCTGTAATCCCAGCACTTTGGGAAGCCAGGGTCGGGGGGATCACCTGAGGTCAGGAGTTCAAGATCAGCCTGGCCAACATGGCAAAACCCCATCTTTACTAAAAATACAAAAATTAGCTGGGTGTGGTGGTGCACACCTGTAAACCCAGCTACTTGGGAGGCTGACGCAGGAGAATTGCTTGAACCCAGAAGTGGGAGGTTGCAGTGAGCCAAGATGGCGCCACTGTACTCCAGCCTGTGTGACAGAATGAGACTCCGTCTAAAAAAAAAAAAAAGATGATGATCAGATGTTGGAACCATGCTTGAACAGTCTGAAGAACCATGAGCCAAAAAAAAAAAAGCTAACCCTCTTTTCTTTATAAATTACCCAGTCTTGGGTATTCCTATGGACTACAATAGTCACTGATGACAGATTTCAAGATTTTCGGCTTAGGCTAGTACACGAACTGTAGAGTCCAGAAAGCAGGTTTGTTTTTCAAAGTATGTTTTGTTTTTCACACCCTGAGTCTGAGATGATGGGAGGCTTCCCCAGTGCAAGTGTCTGGTAGAAATGAAAACACATGGCAAAGAAGAAGAAAGCTCAGGGAAAAAGATGGTCCAGACAGAACCTATCTGTGTGGCTGTGATGGATAAAGCCATAAAGGAGATGAGTTCTCTGAGAACTCCCACCCCATTTAGAAAGGAAAAGGGCAGGGACACTGCTCTAGAAATCTAGAAGAGAGTCCAGGTAGACAGGAAAGTTTCTCTAAGGCAGTGAAGCTTAAGCTGAGCTCGAAGGGTCTGCTGAAGGAAGAAGAGATTCCAGGTTGGGATACAGCAGGGACAAACAACAAGACTTCAGTGGATAGGCTGCTCCATCTCTGTTGTCTCAGTATTAGAAAACGGTATTTTAACATACTAATGGCGGACATTTGATAATCAGTTTGTTACAACTATATGGAACTGCCCCCTAAATTCAATTATACTTTGCCTTTCACACTCTTATTTTCATAATTAAATAGTTTTACAATAAAAAACAAGGTACATGGAGAAAAGCAAGGTTATCAGGTTTCACCAAAACATAGCAGTGGTCAATTCTAGTCCATTTCTGAGATGACCTGGTCTCTGGCATTTGCACATTACAATTATTTTTAGGCAATGAATGCCAGTATTAGAGCCACCCATTTTTAAGGTCATAATTGCGGCATATAAAAAGATTTAGAGTTACAGACTGTCCCCAAACAGCAGGAGCCCTCGTGGCCTGCCTCTCCTGGATCCGAGAGCCACAGTGTTCTCCTGCTTCTATTTAGAGTATCATGAATGCTAAATAGAAATGTTAAAAATTATTCCACAAAACGAAGCAAAGCAGACATCATCCCCCACAGACCCGCACTCTGAAGTGGTTCACCACTCTTTTGGCTTGCAAATGCATTCTTAGAAGTAGACTCCTTGTTTGTCATCTGAACCCCCAAACATCTTAATTACATATTTGTATAACACCCGGATAAAGCGGGAAAGAAACCAAACCTCAAGTTTTTTTTTTAAAAGTAATAGCAGCTTTCACTCTGGAAAAAAACATCAGAGCAATTCCATCGCAGCAGTACTTTGGTTACTTAGCATCATGTCATCTCAGACACGTGTAACACGAAAGGTGTGAAGGGGAAAAGGACATCAGAAACGGCTGCAGCAACAAGGAATCTAGCAAAAATAGTCTTCTGCCATTCTACATCCCAGATGTGGTAAGAAGCTCTTTCAGCCGGACTTGGTAAAATGCCTTGTTTGAATGGAAGTCTGAATTGGCGGTTATTTTTAAATTAATAAAGTTTTTCTATTTGGAAGGACTTCTAATAACACAGAGCAGTATCCTAAGAAGCCCTTGGGGACTTTTTAAATGAATTAGAATAATGTGCAATTAGACCTACAGTTGTAACTAAGTGCTTTGGGGGCCTTGAAAGTAGCTGTTCTCAAGGAGTTCATGTAGCGTCAAGTTCACAGAAAGGATCCTAAGGCACTGAATTGCTCGACTTTACGATGCACTGGGATATAAATGAACAAATGCACTCCACAGTACATATTAGGCATTCCCTAGGCTTAAAAAACCCAAAAACTCCAAAATAGGGGGAAAAAAAAACCATGCTAAGCAAATATATTAGGATAAATATGTATCAGAAAAATATTCGTTTCAGGATTCCTTTAAATAGTAAGTCCGTCTCATGGCTGTGTGTCTTCACAGATCATTAATTCCTTGGCAAAGAAGTTGGGGTGCAGACCCTGTGGCCACAGCACTGGAACTGAAGGTCAGTGGGAACGTGATGAGAGGGGTTTTGAAAAGTCTGTGCTCGTTTGAAAACATTCTGACTATGCCTTTTCTCTCTCCACGGTTTCCCAAGGCCACTACTCTACCTTCCTCTGTTTGAATCCAAACAGAAGTACAGGAAGTCAGATCCACAAATGAGTCATTTTACCTTGCCCTGCCTCTCTCTCTGTGCGGCCAATGGCCAACCATCCTATGGACGGACAGTCACAAGGGCCCAACCAAGGTGTCTTACACGAGCAGGCAGAGGGCTTGCAGTGGCTTTTCGTAGGTTTTTGGCTGGAGCTGAACTAACTGCAAACTAAAAAAAAAGTTCCCAACAGCAGCCCTTCCTGAAGCTGACGGTCTGACTGTGGAAGTTTAGCCCGAGTATTTAGGGTGCTGGGAAGACATGAGAACTAACTTATGTCCTTTGTTTTCTTCCTAAGCAAACTGGGCAGTCTTGTTCATGCAAAACCACTATGGAGTGATCACTGTAACAGGCACGCTGGACCAGAGGGTGAATGCCCCCAGCAGGAATCTCTCCCTAAAGCCTTGCTTTTTCACATCACGCCACCTCCCCTCTTCCAAATTTTGGAGGCTTACTACCAATAGGAACTCACTATCTGACTGATTAATCAGCTTTCAGTAGACAGGAGCGGGACAGGTGTGGGAGAAAACATTTCTTTCCAACTCCCATTCTCCACTGCAGAATACCACAAGAAATCTTAGGCCGGGTGCGGTGGCTCATGCCTGTAATCCCAGCACTTTAGGAGGTCGAGGCAGGTGGATCATGACGTCAGGAGTTTGAGACCACCCTGACCAACATGGTGAAACCCCATCTCTACTAAAAATACAAAAATTAGCCGGGTGTGGTGGCATGCGCATGTAATCCCAGCTACTCAGGAGGCTGAGGCAGGAGAATTGCTTGAACCCGGAAGGCAGAGGTTGCAGTGAGCTGAGATTGCGCCACTGCACTTCCGATTGTTAACTAGCAGTTTAAATGACCACATTTAATCAACTAAGTGAGAGTTGGTTTAAAAGGCCAATTACAAAAGAAGTGGTAAATGGCCTTTTAAACCAATTCATAGTATCTCCAAATGCCTTGGTTTACCAAGTCTGAGGGTTTCCTAGAACTCTCCTTATAAGCATTAGAATGAAATCTAGTCCTGGCTCTTTTCCCATAACCACTTCCTCTTTGGTTCATTAAGAATGTAAACATTACTTAAATAGAGCAAAGCTCCCTCAGCTAAGGGGTCTTCATGGTATACATTCAAACGGCATGTGAACGAGGTTACAGGGCATAGTGCAGAATCCCTCCTCGGATTCCAAGGTGGCTAAAAATGCCCATGTCAGTGGATTTGCCTGTTTTCCAAGTCATTTGCTCTGAAACTCCTAAATACAAATATGAAAACAACAGCATGAGACTTCATTGTCATGTTTATTTGTTATTCATTCTCTGATTCGGGGTTGGGGGGCAGGGGAAGGATGAGACACAATTTTAAGCCAACCAGCCTCTAAACAGAAATATGGTTTATTCTCGGTACTCAAATTCAAATCTTAGTAACACAGCAATTACATTTTAAAATAAACTATCTCCTTGTGCTTGCTTCTAAGGAGAGTGTTTAGTGGGATATGAAAAGAGTCTAATCCTAGGCAGCCGTATGGCCAGACCAATTATAAACCCCATAGACTTTTCACACGTCACAGAGAGCAAACTGCTCCAGGAGCAGCTCTTAATACTTTATTGCCTATTCAGGTGCACCCGCACTTTTAAGATATACTTGTCAGCAACAAAATACAGCACTTCCTTCTGTCTTTATCACACTGGTTGCCAGACAACTGCACAGAGCTAAAGTAGGTAATGTTACAGTAAACAGCTCCCTAAAACATTTACATATGTCATTGATAAGCAATAGAAAATTTAAAAGAGATACAAATGTATTCTTGGAACCTTAAATCTTCTTCCCACTGAGGCCTAAGAACTTAAAATCTTCATACACCTGGCAGAGAAAAAGGAAACAAATTCCAAAGGAAGTCTAGATTTATAGCCTAAATATGTCTTCCTCTAGAATATTTAATACACTTAAGCTTTAGTCATTCTATACACTTTGAAAATGCTCTTCAACGATAAATTACAGTCGTTGCATTTTTCATTGCAGTTCACTTAAATATCATTTTGCTTTCAGGAAAACAATTATAGGACAGTAAATCATTTTTACATAGCATTCCAAAAATATTTAAGTTGCAACATGGACAATGTGTAGAATCACAAGAAAAATATAGCTTATATATTCTATCATTCAGTCTTCTACAGCAAACGTTAAATCCCTGAAGAAAGTCCTACCGTTAGTTTGGTTTTTAAATATTTAGATTATTTCAGCGTATGCACATAAGTATTAGTGCAACAAATATTTACTGAACTCCTGCAATATGCAGTTATCCAGATTTGGGGTAGAAATTTGGGAATCCCGATTTCAAGATATCAACCACTACTACCATAATTACTTGCTTCACGGGCATTTATCATGGCAGGCCCCAGCCTAAGAACTCTACACACACAGACTATACCCTTTCATCCCCACAACTTTCCTGAGAGGTGAAGATCATCATTCTGATTGAAAAGTATGGAAAGGTCACCAAGGCCACATGGCTGGTGACACTGGAGGATCTGCCCAACATTCACACCCATAGGGGTGATCAGTATAGCATGCCCTCCATATCTGAGGGCTCCACACCCATGGATTCAACCAACTGCAGATCAAAAATATTCAGGAAAAAAAATAGGATGCTTGTGTATTAAACATGTATGGACTTTTCTCCTTGTCATTATTCCGTAATAATACATGATAACAACTATTTACATTGTATTAGGTGTTATAAGTAATCTACAGATGGTCTAACGTAGTGGTCCCCAACCTTTTTGGCACCAGGGATCGGTTTCGTAGAAGACAATTTTTCCACAGATGGGTGGGGGAGAGGGATGGTTTTGGGATGAAACTGTTCCACCTCAGATCATCAGGCATTACTGAGATTCCCTGCATGTTCAGTTCACAATAGGGTTCTCACTCCTATGAGAATCTAGTACCTCTGCTGATCTGACAGGAGGCGGAGCTCATGCAGTTAATGCTAGTTGGCCTGCCACTCACCTCCTGCTGTGCAGCCTGGTTCCTAACAGGCCATGGACAGGGACTGGTCTGTGGCCCAGGGGTTGGGGATCCCTGGTTTAAAGTATATGGAAGGATGAGCATGGGTTATACACAAATATCACACCATTTTATAAAAGGGACTTGAGCATCTGTGGATTTTGGTATCTGCTGGGGTGGTCCCAGATTTTGGTATCTGTTGGGAGGTACCAGTTTTCTCAGGGAAAACTGTATATGGTGCCACTGTATATGGCACCACTGTATATGGCTATGCCAAGTTTGTAAAATTAAAGAACAAAACAGCCGGGCATGGTGGCTCATGCCTGTAATCCCAGCACTTTGGGAGGTCAAGGCAGGTGGATCACTTGAGGTCAGGAGTTCGACCTGACGTCCTGGCCAACATGGTGAAACTCCGATTCTACTAAAAATACAAAAATTAGCCAGGTGTGATGGCGCGTGCCTGTAATCCCAGCTACTAGGGAGGCTGAGGCAGGAGAATCGCTTGAACCCAGAAGGCAGAGGTTGCAGTGAGCCGAGATTGTGCCAGTACACTCCAGCATGGGTGACAGAGCAAGAATCCGTTTCAAAAAAAAAAAGAAGAAAAAAAAGTTAAAAAATAAAGAATGAAACAGCGTAATACATGATCAAGTCTTAGGAGAGTGACTGCAGACTACAACTGCAACAGAGTGTTTAGGAAAAAATAGATGTTAGCTAGGGAGTGACGATCAAGGAAAAAGCATGGGAAAGAATGCCGAGCAAGTGGGAGAACACATGAGTAACAGCAGTGGGGTGGGAGACAAGGGCCCAGCCTTTTCGCAGAACCTTCAGAAAACCAGTCTAACGGCCCATGCCTCTGGAAAGCAGCAAGAAGATAAGCCAAGGTGTCCTGGGGGAAAGCTGCGTCTAATGGTTCGGACTTCACATCACAGAGAACAGGGAGCCACCATGGTATTTTGAACATATGAGTACCTTACCTAAACGAGTTATTTAGATAAAAAGAAGTCTGACAGTAATTTACAGGATGTATTGGAGGGAAGGAAAAGCTGAAGGTGAGACTGAACCATGAGGCTGCACCAGAGAAAAGGCACTGGGACTGAAAGAGCAGAGGAAAACATAAAGGGCATTTCAGAAGAGTGAAAGAGATAGGGAGGAAAGTTCCTGAGTCCTGCCTAATTATGTGAGCCGTTCAATACTCACCAGCAAGTGAGGAGAGGAACCAGGTGGCCGTGCACACAGGGATGTGCATTTGCTCTCTTCGACCTGGGGAGAACGGGCAGCCCTGTCAATATTCTCCACTCCTGTATAGGCTGCTGTCAACCAGTCAGCCCCGAGAATGACAATACTTCCATGTTACCCTCCCTAGTTCCGAGTGCTGGCTATGCGACAAACATATTTTTAATGAGAAAAACTATTTTTGTTTCAGTTTTGTTTGAACCACATCATTCACAAATGACTGAGTATAAGAAACAACACAATTCCAAAAATAATGTTGCTTAATTTTAGGATGTCTAGTCTTTTTTTCCCCCTTTCTCTCTCAGAATATGCCTGAAAACAGTGGTTAGCCAAGTTTTTGTTTGTTTTTGTGGTGGCTGTTTTGTTTATTTAAACCAGGGTGAGAAATATTTTCTGGGAGTTTTAACTACTGGATCACAAACAGAAAATGGGGGTGGCAGCTATGCAAAAACCCCTATGATCATGAAACCAAGAAGTTATGGTTACTAAGCACTGTGAATTTAACAGGAGCTTAAAATCATGGCTCTGACACCTGGAAAGATGCCACTGGGCTCAGACCAGCCCTGTGCAGCTCACAACTTCAGCTGGAATCAAACCTGACCATATCCCCACTTCTCACTTAAAAAGAAATGGTTTTGGCCATACTGGTAGAGCAAAACCAGAAAACAGACTTTGAATTAGTCTTCATGCTTTGCAAAAAGGTACTGACTTGTTAAGATGCATCCTCCATGTCTAACTAAGCCTGGTCTAATAACTGTTTTGCATCTGTCCTCTAGCAGTCTGCTGCTGATTGGTGGTGGGAGGGGAAGAGGGAAACAGCTTAAACCATTACTCCTGTTTTGTGGGCATTTGAAGTAGCTGCCAGGCACATGACACCACTGCTCCAATTGGTTCAGAGTGACATCACTTCATGATTAAACTTTGTTTGCATTTCGGCTTCCTCCTTTCCAGGGGCTTCTCAACTTCACCCTGCCAAGTCACTTTCAAACAGAAAGAGAGAGGAACAGCACATCTTATGCAGTCATGAAGTGTCAAATGTCCTTTGTGTTTCTTAGCCCAGTTTATGAGAGGAGACCTGGAGAAATAAAGGTTTCAATCAATACCACAATGGTATATGACTTTCTTCACAGCATGAGGCGGGCGGGGGGGGGGGGGGGGGGGGGGGGGAACGGGAAGAAAAGCAAAAGGTGGCTGCTAAGCTTTGAGTAAGTTAAAACTGATGGACTTCAATAAAAATCCTCAAAGTTTGTTTTCAAGTGGGAAAACTCTAAAATAGAAACCACATGCAATACTATGCTGGAAACTCATTTAAATCATTCACGCTTCTAAGACTCAGAGAATGTTTCTAATTTAGTCAAACACTACCCTCTCTTTCTCCAAAATAATTATTCTTAATTTATTTCACCTAACTTCTGTTTTTTACATCTTAGCAATGTGACCACCAGAAGCTGGAGCAACTGCTTTCTGATTCAGAAAATAAAAGTTTATTCTGATTTTTATTTCTGTCTTCCATATAGTCAGTTACCAGGGAACTCACAAAATTTGGAGAGTTCGAGCACGATTAATTTTGTGTGTTCAGCTCAAAGGAAAAAGCTTCCTCATAGGAGAAATGCATGAATGGATGAGCGAATGAATAACAGGCTTTATAACCCAACCAACCAGAAGCCAAGGGGCTCACTATATTAAATTATACCAGCTCTCAATACAATGGGTCAAAATGTATTTTATTTTAAATTCTAAGTTAGGCTCCATACTTTACATCGGGACCTTGTAAGACAAGATCTTTTATCATGCTAGACTTTTATTATCCCCTAGGAAATGTAGTGACATTAACCAAACACACAAAGCCATCTCAAGCCTAAAAATGCCTATTACTCCAATCCTGTACTCACTTGCTCCCTGCCAGAGACAACACAAAGAGATGAGTATACACACTCAGGAAAACTTTGCCCGGGCCTTCGAGGTAGGGCCAGGACTGTGCACCACACGAGATGACTTGAAAACCTGTAGGAAGGTTGTATCTCAGTGCCACTTGCTTTGAGGAGACTCACTGGGTAACTGTTTGAGGGTGGCTCTAATGCTCTGCAACAGTCCCTGCAGGGACAAAGAGAATTTTCCATCTTTCTGAAGGCCTAACATCTCTTTTCTTGTAATCTCACTGACTTGCCTTGCCTAGACTCACCAGTCAATTATTATTTATCATTTACAGAGTAGCTCATATTGACAACATTCCTACAAGTATTTTAGCACTTCATACACCTTTTATGGTATAAGTACCTGTGGAAGGGAAAGGGAAATGAGTTGGCCTGGAGTGGGAATTAAGAAGCCATCATGAATATACGTGTGCCTGTGTGTGTGTGTGCACACATACATCCATGTGTCTCTCCACGTCTGAGGCCAGCAGCTAATTCCTGCTCACCTTTCAACACTTCTAGTCTTGGCTCCTGAGCCCCAGGTACACTATTCCTGAAGATCCTTGCAGATATCAATCATCCCAAGAATGGGCTAGTGGTTTCCGGGTTTCATGAATAAAGCTGTCCCATTCTCATCACTAATCAAGGTAAGAGAGTTACATCTTATTTCTCTGCCTTGGTTTCATCATCTATGGAAGAGCAGTCATACTGGATCTAGAAACACGCATTTTAGTGCATCATGCACATTTAACGCCTCCCTTACGCATCACTCAACTGACTGGCAAGCCACCCCTTCCCCTTCCACTCTCTTCCAAAAATGCTTACGAACTTGAAATCCAGCAAAAAAGGAGCCACAGTGACTACGTACTCATGATTCTGTTTTACTCTTCTAAATTCACGGTCTACTTACTATTAACTTATATACACATTAATATTTAAGTTCCAGATCCAAGGGAGGTAAGAAGCAGCTAATTCTAGGGAGGCAGGGCTAGAGAGAGTGATGGTAAAATCAGTTTAAAAAGCGGGGGGGGGAGGGGGGGCGTGTTTCAAATAAAAGACAACTATAAAAAATCAACAGAGGAAGGGAAAAACCAGAAGCACATAGGCCACTTAGCGCAATGTAGTGCGTCTCACACCAGAAGTTTGTTTACACACTCTTGGGCGCCTGAGTTCTCCTTGATTTTTGTTTTTCTTCATGTTATCTATCTTCATTTATCCATCTTCTAGTTCATCTACTTAACCTTCTTATAACTCAGTGCTGCCAAGTGGTTTCGGCATCAGCATTTACATAAAAAACACACTGCAAGCAAACTGCATTACTCTAGCTGTTGTACACCAAAAAGAAAAGACACATTTAACATATAAATATGTGTTCACATACCAAGTGAAGACCAATTTATGTTGTGGTACTTCCGTGAACTGGGGCCTTGCGATACTTAAAGAAAAAATTCAACTGTGATGTCAAAGAGAGGTGTTCCGTAATTCAAACGTACTCAGGCCTTCGAGGTCAGTTTATTCACATTCTGAGCAGTGGTTTAGTCTCAGCAAAATATTACCCATGTCATTAAATTAATATTTGAGTTTGAATCTTTTTGTTTTATATGCACTTAATGTGTAAAATCATTTAACTTACAGTTGTAAAAGATCTGCAAGCGTAAAAAAATTGACACCTAGGCCTTATAAGGCTGTAGGTATTTAAGTATCTTTATACCAAGTAATTTATAATGACACTGAGGGTCTGTGAATTTATCTTTTGCTTTTAAAAGGTGTCTCAACTACCTTAGATGAAAAACTGCCTCGCCCACCTGGGAGCATCATTATCTTATCATAGAATGAAGTTACTATCACAGTGATGACCCTGAGAATTGAGAAAAAGCTGGATTATGTTCATTATATTCTTTTTAATGCAAGCAATGTAAAATGTCCTTTAGAAATGTTTCCTTTAAAAATTATTTAAATTGTATTGCTTAAAAAATATGACTCTTTCAACTCAGTTATCACTTAAGGTTTCCTGGAATATTCTGCTGTTTAGAACATATTTGTAGGATATGAAATTACCTACGTATGTGACTCTTATAAGACCAGAGAAAAAGGCTAGAATTATACATATATGAAAATAGCGTCAGCAATTCCACAAGGCCATCAACTTGGGGTATGAACTATCCGTGAAGGACTAGTGATGGCTGAACTTCAACCACACTCTGAACAGCATAAAAATGAGAAAACTGTACTCCTTGATTTTTAGTTCTCAAAGTGTGGTTTGCGGACGCCTAAGGATTCTGCAGCTTTTTCAGGGGGTCTATGAGATTAAACTATTTTCATATACTACTAAGACACTGTTTACCTTTTTAACTCTTATTGTCTCATGAATGTGTGCTGTGGAAGTTTCCAGAAGCTGTGTGATATTGGCAGCAGAATGAACATAGAAGCAGGTATGATCATCCAATTGCCTTCTATTAAGCCAGAGATTAAACACATAAAACAATGCCACTCTATTCATATACTGGGGTGGGATATAGTTTTTATCCAACATAAAAGTACGTTAACACATATTAAGTTTTGTTACTGTTTCTGAATCAATAAATCTTTTTAAAGTTATTAATTTTAATTTTTCATACAGCAAGTATCAATGGATACAACCCACATAAACGAAAGCTTATTGGCGTTTGTCCTAGCCTGTCTGGGCACCTATAACAAAACACCTTAAACTAGGTAGCTTTTAAACAACAGAAACTTATTCCTTACAGTTCTAGAGTCTGGGAAGTCCAAGATCAAGGCACTGGCAGATTCAGTGTCTTGTGAGGGCTCCACTTTCTGGTTCACGGAGGGCACCTTCTAGCAGAAGGGGCAAAGCAGCTCTCTTTTATAAAGGCACAATCTCATTCATAAAGGTCCCCCACCCTCACGATTTAATCCCTTCCTAAAGGCCCCAGCTCCTAATATCATCACATGGTGATTAGGTTTCAACGTATACATTACTGGGGCAACATAAACATGTAGACAGTGGCAGGGTTTTCCATTTTTAACAGTGTGAAGGGGTCCAGAGACCACTGAATTTGAAAACCCCTGGATGATTTCATTTTTCTCGACAGGGAAGCTACAAGCAAATGAGTGCCAAATGTTTCTCTCCATTCCTGGCCTGTCCCCTGAGCCCTACACTGCTGTGTTCAACTCCATCTTGGCTTGCCCCCCTGGATGTCTAAGAGGCATTTCTGACCTGAGAGATGCAAGACAGAGCTCCTGCCCCATCTGCCTTCTCCATCACACACTTCCCAAACTACGCTGCTCCTCCCTCCCCACTCCTTTGCAGCTCAGGAATGGAAGCCTCCACCCCCTGTTCTGTCCAAGCCAAAATGTCTCAGAGGTATCTTTCACTCTCCCAGTCTCCATTCCCTTCAGGCTATATTTTACAAGTCTTCAAATATTCCTAAATCTATCCACTACAAATTGCTATCACTTTGGTCCAGTGGTTCTCAACAGGGTACAATTTTGGTCTCCCCACCCCCTAATCCCAGGTTAACATCTGTCAATGTCTAGATACATTTTTGATTGTCATGACTAGGGGGCGGGGTGATTGGGCTTCTGGCATCTAGCAGGTAGAGACTAGGGAAGCTGCTGAACATTTTGCAATACACAGGACAGCCCCCCACAACTAATTATCTCACCCAAAATGCCAACAGTGCCAATGCTGAGAAACCTGGCACTGGTTCAGGACTGCACCCCTACCCCCCGCCCTGCCACTCCCCAACTAATTATCTCACCCAAAATGTCAATACTGCCAATGCTGAGAAACCCAGCACTGGTTCAAGCCACCAACATCTCTCATATGCACGGTCCCAGCAGCTTCCTAAGCGGTCTCCCTGCTTTTTCCACTATTCCTCCTTCTCCCCTTCTCCACCCAGCAGCTAGACTGACTGTTGTAGAAATCAGTGTGCCACTCTTGTGCTTCTCACTCATCCCCAACTTCCACTGTGTATTGAGTAAATTCTCACTCTTGCCATGGCCTACAGACCCTCTCTGCTCTGGTCCCATCTAATACTGTGACCCATCTTATAACTCGACGCTATGAAATCAATTGTGTCTCACCCCCGGCCACCTCCCACCTCCACCCCGCCAATTCATATGTAGGAACCCTAACCCCTCATGTGACTCTGTTGAAAGTAGGGCCGTTAAGGAGACAATTAAGATCAAATGAGGTCATAAGGGTGAGACCCTGATACAATTGGATTAATGTCCTTAATCAGTGAAGAGACACCACAGCTTGCTCTCTCCTGCCACTATGTGAGGATACAGTGAGAAGGCAGCTGTTTGCAAACCAGGAAGAGAGGCCTCACTAGAACCAGACCTTGCTGTCACCTGACCTTGGACTTTCAGCATCCAGAACCATGAGAATATGCTTCTCCAACCATGACGCTGGAGAGAAGAGGTGAAGTAGGCAGAGGCAAGACTGGGAAAGTAGGGCTGGGGTGGTCAGAAAGGGCAAATCACGAAATGTCTGGTGTGAAAGGAGAAAGGGATCTCCCCAGAGCTTGAGTATGGAAGACTATTCAACTTCAGAAATGAACACAGAGAGGGAGAGGGAATGCTGCAATGTCTATTGTTTAAGCCACCCAGGCTACGGTAATTTGTCAAAGCAGCCTGAGCTGGCTATCACTCTCAGTTTCCCTCATCTTCCAAGTTCCAGCTTTGCTGGTCATCAGTCTGTGCCCATGTGACAGCTTTTTCTTCTTATCCTTTCTCCTGAACTTCCCATGGCTGGACCTTCCAATCTCCCTTAGTCTAAATGCCACCTTTTTACAGAGGCCTCAATGACTACCCAGCCTAATACGGCACCCCTCAACCACACCTGGCCCCCAATCCAGCACTCCTGCATTGTGATGACAGTACTGTTTTGTGTTTTCTTCTTAGATACTCATCACTAGCTTATTATTCTCTTTACTGTGCATCCTACCATCCCCACCCCAGTATTATTATTATTATTATTATTATTATTATTATTATTTTTGAGACAGATTCTCGCTCTGCTGCCCAGTCTGGAGTGCAGTGGCATGATCTCCGCTCACTGCAACCTTTGCCTCCCGGGTTCAAGCGATTCTCCTGCTTCAGCCTCCCGAGTAGCTGGGATTACAAGCATGGGCCACCACGCCCAGCTAATTTTGTATTTTTAGTAGAGACGGGGTTTCACCATGTTGGCCAGGCTGTTCTTGAACTCCTGACCTCAGGTGATCCGCCTGTCTTGGCCTCCCAAAGTGCTGGGATTACAGGCGTGAGCCACCACATGCAGCACTGAAGAAATCTTTTCTGTCTTGATCACTGCTGGAGCAGACAGAGCACCACAGCTGCCTAATGTTTGTTAAATTAATAAATAAGTGAACGAACCTGCCTTTGAGGATCTCAGATCCATACAACTGGGCATTTATAGCCATCCTCTGAGTCAGGCAGCTTTCTGGAGCCACATGGTTATGAGAATGTGCCTTGCCCCAAGATTCATCTCCCTCTCCCACCTCCCCAAAGAAAGCTGCCATGTTTGTGGCAATCTCATATTCCTCTGGGGACCACATGGGACAGGAAGGAGTAATTAACTGCAATATCCACAGCGAGTAGCTATTCATATTCTTACACTCCAGAGAGCATCAAGTCTTAAGGTTACATTAAAACACAGGCACAAGGGAAGTCCCCAGTGTTTATTATCTGCAGCTACAGAGTGGGTAAGGATGAGATCTGGTCACTTCAACTGAATTTACAGGCAACTTCTCAAGAGCCCAACTTTGAACTGCCCAAAGAAAACACAGGCAAGTCCTACTGGCACAAGAGAATGGGGTGGGCCGATGGGGAGTGATGGCCTGCTAGGGTTGACATTTGTTTTTTCCACCATATTCAACACAGGCAGGTGCTTTCGAATTACTGGCTCCCTGAAAAGGGGGATCTGGACACATATGGCAATGCGATGAATGATGATTCCTGGAAAGAAAAATGTTTAATGAAACAAGAAACTCACAATTTCCTGAGATCTGATATGCACAAGGTACTGGGCAGATCTTGTAGTTATTGATGGGAATTTCAGAGAAAGGCCTGATGAGGCAAAGCTGGCTGCTGGAACCTCAAAGAGACAGGAAAACAAGGATGAGACCCATGATTAGGGCCACAGTGAAGATTCCAGAAGCTTCTGAGGTTCGAGAGAAGAGGTGAAGTAGGCAGAGGCAAGACTGGGAAAGTAGGGTGGCTGGGGTGGCCTGAAAGGGCAGATCACAAAATGGCTGGTGTCAAAGGAGAAAGGGACCTCCCCACAGCTTGAGTATGGAAGACTGTTGAGCTTCAGAAATGAACACAGGGAAGGAGAAGGAATGCTGCAAATATTTTACCATATTGACTTTTAATTAGTTGAGAATCAATGTAACAGGTCTAGACCTCATCCAGGGTGGAGGCAGCATGTGGGCAATGGTACCAAGAAAGCATCAGAAAGAAGAAGGGCTTGGAAGGTAACTACAGAACAGGCTGCCCCACACCAACCTTAGGTAGAATAAGACTCACTTCCATTGCTCCTTCTCTAGCCAAAGCTAGAGAAGCTCTGAATTTCTCTGTATTTCGAAAACACTCCAACACACAGAGTCACACAAAACTCTCCTTTGGACCAGATGGGCCCTATCCTACGCACTGAGAGATTTGGAGTGAATGGGACAAGAGGTAAGCCCAGTCTCTTTCCTCCCTCCCTCATCACCCCCGACACCCAACCTCTTCCAAAAACATCAAATATTTTCTTCCATAAATAATTGCAATAGGATGCCATAGCTTTTCCCAAACAAACAATAGCCTGATTGTGCCCTGTTTGCATGGGCCCAGCCCGGCATACACAAAGGCCTGCTTTCATGCGCCAGGCCTCTCCCCACTGTAGAAGGATGGGCATATTTCGCCCTCCTCACTTCTTCAACTTCACTGAGGCAATTCCATTCGGAAAGGAGCAACAGGAAGGGGTTGTTACCACCAGGAATAGGAGCAACTCCCATTAAAAAGACAGCCATTGTTCCCCAGGTTTTCTGTTGCCTTTCGACCTCATCCAGAAAGTTCTTTCACCAGAAGAGAGCTGGTTTGCCCCAAGATCCAAATGACAACATCTTATGCTGGTGATTTCTTTTAAACTTATTAAATTTCGAATATGATTTTAAATTGTAATCACTGACTGAAAATATTCCTGTTTTTATGTCATGTATCTTCTTAACAGTATCAGAAAAGAGCTAAAACAAATGCATAAATTTTTGTACTACTAATTATTTTTCTGGTAAGAAAAAAAGCTGAACTAAAAGATTAAACTAATAACTTTATAACTGCTACTCTGAAAAAATATCCTTTTGTGTTTAAAAACATGAAGTATTAAGTTTCCTTTCAGAATGTAAGTTTGATTTTCCCCCACAGATATAAGGAAGCATTGTAGCAAGTCTTCTTCCTGTTTCCAGTAATTCGGAATGGCCATTCTCCCAGGTGGAGCCACGCTTATATCAGATACAAAGAGGTTTCTTCTCCCCATTTTTGGTCTTCCATTCACTTCTCTTTCACTCTTCTAATTTAAGTGAAATGGAATTCCAAATGGCCAAGATACTAATAAGCTCTCTGAAAGCCATCTTGAGAGCATATACATTTTTGTTTTTAAAACCATATAAACAGGCTGGGCACAGTGGCTCACACCTGTAATCCCAGCACTTTGGAAGGCCAAGGTGGGAGGATCACTTGAGGCCAGAAGTCTGAGACTAACCCCGGCAACACGGTGAGACCCCCATCTCTACAAAAAATTTAAAAATTAGCTGGGCATAGTGGCACATACCTGTAGTAGTCCCAGCTACTCAGGAGGTTGAGGATTGCTTGAGCCCAGGAGTTTGAGGTTGCAGTGAGCTATGATGGTGCCACTGCACTCCAGCCTGGGCAACAGAGCAAGACCCTGTGGTTATATCCATCCATCCATCCATCCATCCATTCATCCATCCAAATCATATAAGGGCACCGAAAGCAGTGCTACACAGGGCATTAAAAAAAGCTTTCACTGCCTGGTAAGTGTTGCTCCAAAGTGATGTATCATTCATGCCAGAAAGAGTAACTTAAATTAAAATGTATTTTAAAGTTGAATCTTGGTTTTGCGACAGGATCTAGTGACGCAAGCAACCCACGATGATGTGCTCCATTTGCTATATATGGTTAATAACCCAGTGCTCAATGAGGAGACACTGGGTTATTAACCATGTCACATACCTCAATTATCCCACAATTTACAAAACATTCAAGAGAAGCTTTTGCATTTGCTTGTGCTTCAGCATTGAAAGTAAAAAACATGAACTGAGGTAGGCCAGAACCTATTCCGGACCTCATCTCTACTGGATTAAGCTATTGTTGTTGACAGTCATTGTTATTTTCTCCAATTATTAATACAATTACAATGGTGGAAAATATGTAGATGTATTAATGGAAGGGGTTCGTGTGTCTTCAGCCCACTTCAACCAAGAAGGCAACCCTTGATAGTCAGGCTCCTCTCCACCTTTCTTAAGTCTTAGCATTCGGACATAAGGAATGGACTGGGGCCGCTCTGCATCCAGTAAATTGCCTTCATCCTCACCTATTCTGGGTACTGTATGTGACAATCTCAAACTATTTTAAGATGTAGGGTTTATTGCTATTCAGGTACGGTGAGGCCAACAGTTAAAAGACAATTGCCACTGAAAAAGTCTGTTACTCACAGTCCCCAAGAAGAGGGAGTGCACCATGCCGAGGGGCCACATGGAGAAGAACCAAGGTTGGTCGTGAGGCAGAGGGAATGGTAGGAAAACATGGAGGAGAGCCTTTATTGTGGTTTCCTTGGGAAGGAGTAAATCACACAAGGTAAGCAGGTTTAGGACTAGCTGGCTGGAGTAATTCTGACAGGCTCTGGGGTGTAGGGGCTGTCTCTTGCCTGGTATCTGGCCCTAGGGTGATTAAGGTAGGGGAACATTGGCCTGGAGTATGAAATCCCAATAAACGCGGTGAGGGGCGTGGCCTTTGGATTGGTTATTTTGCATATAAGCATTGTACTCATTCACTACCTAGGAACTGGCTAACCCTAGGGGGGCTGGTCTCTTCAGGGTCAGCAAGGCCCCGTGATGTCAAAGCATCAGAAGTATGGAAAATAAAAAGGCTTGATTAATACAGAAAGGTAACATAAGTCAATTACATCAAAACTGCCAAGGCCCCAGGAAGTAAGCCTCGCCCCAGCCAAGGGGGATGACGAGAAGCTTCCAATTCACCAGCACTATCGGAGAAGCCACTTAAACCACTGTTTTTCGATAGAAGACTGGAACAGCCTAAGAGACAGGAAGCGGGTTTGTGGACTTAATGATAACGATGGTCTCTGGTCAACAACAGTACATTTCACAGCACGTGTGAAGGCAGCTCCTCTGGAGTCAAGCCAACTTGGAGTTATCTAATGACAAGCCCAAGGACAATGCCCCAAGCAGGGACCCTGACAGTATATTAATACGTAAGAAATTCCAAGATAAAAGTTGGGGGCAAGGGCAAATTAGTTAGATAAAATACAACATGAAAAGGTTACGTTTGGAAGGATGGCCATAATATTATACAACGAAGTTTTTAAAAGCTTTTTCGGCTGGGCACGGTGGTTCACGCCTGTAATCCTGGCATTTTGGGAGGCTGAGGTGGGAGGATCACCTGAGGTCAGCAGTTTGAGACCAGCCTGGCCAATATGGCAAAACCCCATCTCTACTAAAAATAAAAAAATTAGCCGGGCATGGTGGCAGGCGTCTGTAATCCCAGCTACTGGGGAGGCTGAGACAGGACAAATGCTTGAAACCAGGAGGCGGAGACTGCAGTGAACTGAGATCGCACCACTGTACTCTAGCCTGGGCAACAGAGTAAGGCTCTGCCTTGAAAAAAAAAGAAAAAAAGCTTTTTCAAGAAAAACAGCAATGTAAAAATAATACAATGGTGACACAGCTCACAGCTGGAAGGGCACAAGAGTTCAAGGAACTTTCCTGGCTCCAGTCATTGAGTCAGCTGTCCAAGAGAGCTTCAGGACGATAACACAATCTTCAGCCGCATCCCAAGAGCCATGGCTCCCAGAGTTAGGGTGCTAAACGGTCCTGGTATGATTTCTACTGGTCATGTCTCTCAAGGAGGGCTTTTAAAATCTCAACGATGTGGTTTCGAAGGCTATTAAACTATATTTTATCAAATGGAGACTTAAAACTCTGAAACAAAGAACAGGTAAAAGAACTAGAAATATTTTATCTGGAGAAGGAAATATTCAGAGGGCACAGAAAAGATGTCCTCAAGTATTCAAAAGGGTAATTACCTTGAGATAGTTGATTCCTTTTTTTTTTTTTTGAGACAGAGTCTGGCTCTGTCACCCAGGCTGGAGTGCAGTGGCGCAATCTCTTACAGCAAGCTCCGCCTCCCGGGCTCATGCCATTCTCCTGCCTCAGCCTCCGGAGTAGCTGGGACTACAGGCGCCCGCCAACACGCCCAGAGAATTTTTTGTATTTTTAGTGGACACGGGGTTTCACCGTGTTAGCCAGCATGGTCTCGATCTCCTGACCTCGTGATCCGCCCACCTCGGCCTCCCAAGGTGCTGGGATTACAGGCGTGAGCCACCGCGCCCAGCTGATAGTTGACTTATTTCTTATGGTTCACAGAATACAAATAGACCCAACACATACAAGTTATAAGGAAGGAGAGTTTTCTTTGTTTACATAGAGAAATAACTTTTTTTTTTTTTTTTTTGAGATGGAGTTTCGCTCTGTCACCCAGGCTGGAGTGCAGTGGCGTGATCTCGGCTCACTGCAAGCTCTGCCTCCCGGGTTCAAGCCATTCTCCTGCCTCAGACTCCTGAGCAGCTGGGACTACAGGCGCCTGCCACAATGCCTGGGTAATTTTTTTTTTTTTTTTTTTTTTGTATTTTTAGTGGAGACGGGGTTTCACCGTGTTAGCCAGGATGGTCTTGATCTCCTGACCTTGTGATCCGCCTGTCTCGGCCTCCCAAAGTGCAAGGATTACATGCATGAGCCACGGCTCACCGCAACCTCCAACTCCTGGGTTCAAGTGATTCTCCTGCCTCAGCCTCTCGAGTAGCTGGTATTATAGGCATGTGCCACCACACCTGGTTAATTTTTGTATTTTTAGTAGAGACGGGGTTTCTCCATGTTGGTCAGGCTGGTTTCGAACTCCTGACCTCAGGTGATCCGGCCACCTCAGCCTCTCAAAGTGCTGGGATTACAGGCGTGAGCCACCGCACCCAGCCAGAGAAAGAATTTTCTAACATTCTAGGTTGTCTACAGACAATATGAAAGCACATGAGTATGACTGTGACTCAATGAAACTTTATGTGCAACAACAGGTATGGCAGGCCAGATGTGGCAGCATGGGCTGTAGTTTGCCAACTCTTGAATTACACTTAAGAAAATCATTTAGAGGCTGGGCGTGGTGGCTCACGCCTGTAATCCCAGCGCTTTGGGAGGCCGAGGCGGGCGGATCACGAGGTCAGGAGATCGAGACCATCCTGGCTAACACGGTGAAACCCCGTCTCTACTAAAAATACAAAAAATAAGCTGGGCATGGTGGCGGGCGCCTGTAGTCCCAGCTACTTGGGAGGCTGAGGCAGGAGAATGGCGTGAACCCGGGAGGCGGAGCTTGCAGTGAGCCGAGATCGCGCCACTGCACTCTAGCATGGGCTACAGAGACTCCGTCTCAAAAAAAAAAAAAAAAAAGAGTAGAAAAGAAAATCATTTAGAATCTGATTTTACAAGAGAGTTACTTACCTGTAAGTATGGTATAAAGAGAAAGACATATACACACATCAACATTCAGTAAGTATTGCTTTCCTCAAGATTAATTTATCCAAAGAGACCAAAATAAAACATTTTAAAATTATTTTTACCTTACATAGCAGGGTTTTAATTTGGGGGTGGAGTGTGGAATTTAATCTAAAATATGTGAATGCTTCACTAGACACAGTAACTGGACAAACAGGCTGAAGCACAGAGTGGATGTAATACAGATACCAAGCAAACCACCAGCACAGCTACGGACCCCTTAGGAAAGCAGAGAGCAGTTTCTCAGAGATGCAAGAGGAAAACCACCCACCACCCCCTCCGCCAGCCACCCCCACACCATGCCTTTCTACAAAGCTGGACACCCTGGGCCCCACCTCCCAAAGCTGGGTGTGTAGCAGCCTTCACTGTAACCACCAAAGTGGTTCAGCATTGCTCCCATGACCCACCTTCACTTAGTTCATCCCAGCTTCCCTAAAGCGGGAGTCTGTCTGGGTCAGTTTGCTGTCTCTACTGAGCTCATGCCAAACCCCGTGGCTATCCCATATACACCTCTCCTTTCCCCACCTAGACCCCAGGGTGCAGGGAGTGGGCTTTCATTCTATCATCAAAACACAATACGTGGAATGTGACTTTAGCAACTAGGATGGAGAGTGGGAAACCCTCCGGAACCACGTTCCTCCAAAGCAGCTGTGTCCTCTGCAGGCACTCACTGAGGGCTGAAAAGACACTCCTGGATCTCACAGCACAGTCCTTGTGCAGCACTTTACGTTGGAAAACAGAACCAACAAACATTTTCTTGAAGTATTCCTCAAAACCCAAACCAGTCTTCTCTGGGGCTGAACCCAGAAACTCTTCAAGACTATTTACACAGGATTTATAATCTGGTGTCTACTCAGCGGTTTTCTAAAAACATGGAGGGAAAAATGCCAACGCGCTGCCAGTTCACTGCGGTGGTTCACGTTTCTTGCCCGGTAGACCAGGCAATGTTCCCAATGCCCAGAGCCCTGGCACCAGGCAAGCCTCTCACGCCAGCGGAACTTGGGAGGCTGCAGAACTCACACTGACTCCATGGCGTCTCTCCCAGACTCACCTTCGCAGAAGCAAGCCCTTGCAGGCTCTCAAGACCCAGAACTAATAGAATCCAATCATAGTTGCCTTGGGAAAAGTGAATCCAAGCTTCTAACAGGAGGTCCTCAAGCCACCCAGTACCCTGAAGTACTGCTAGCCAGGCAGCAAATCTCTGTGCCACCCATAGGCTACCTCCATCCTCAGTACATGCAGGAAAGAGTCAGGGTCAGGGCAGGGTGCCCCCGGAGTGTCAAAGGGCCTCAGACAGAGTCCTGGAATATACAGACCTCGTTAGGGTTTTCTTATCTACACTAGAACAATATTGCAGCTACCTGGCACCTTGAGGGCCTGGAACATTCAGGATAGGTAAATGTCTTGAGCGGCTTCTTATTTTAACTGTTGATAAGAATCTTTTACATAGGGCACAGTGGCTCAGGCCTGTAATCCCAGCACTTTGGGAGGCTGAGGCAGGAGGATCACTTGAGATAGGAGTTCAAGATCAGCCTGGGCAATAGAGTAAGACTCTGTCTCTATAAAAATAAAATACAAATAAAAATTAGCCAGACATGGTGGTGCACACCTGTAGTCCTAGCTACTCGGGAGGCTGAGACAGGACAATTTCTTGAGCCCAGGACTTTGAGCTTGCAGTGGGCTATGACTGCACCACTGCACTCCAGTGTAGGCAATAAGGCAAGACCCTGTCTCTTAAAAAAGAAAAAAAAAAAATCTTTCAAGAACATACCTGCCCTAGAGTCCCTGCATGGACCTAGGTTCCACACGACTATAGGCACCTCAAGGGTGAGGGCCTTGTCATATTCATCACTATGGCTCCAGCACTGAAAATCCTAACAGTCTACAGTGTGTTCTCAATGAATGTATATATTAAACTTATTTGCTTTTAAGCCCCTATATGCCACTGGTGACACAGGTACACACAGTAATCTCCAGGGGCTGATGATCATTCTTATATCACAGTTCAATGCAAAATCACTGCACAGCCAATATTAAAAAACAAAGTGAAACAATTATTCACAATTTATCCCAAAGCTGGAAACATTTTTGAAGAGGATAAAGATACTGACAAATAATACGGAACTCTTTCAACTTTAGGTTTCAAAATTAATAAAGAGCTATTTCATTGTAGTTATTTACTTTGGTGGCTAACATATCCCAGTATCTTATTATTTTCAATTTATTTTTAAGACGAATATATCTTATACCACCAAATGCTTTACCTTTGGTTATTCTGAGCTCCTCAAGGAGAATACCCTAACATCATTCTTCCGCATGCCAGGCTATCCCACATATCTTTCCCAAACAATTCCCAAACAACATGGATTTGGTATCTGTGTGTCCTCACAACTTCATTACTGCACAGAAATAGTACCTCACCACCAAAAAAATCATGTTCATTGGAACTGTTCTTAGAAAAAATTCCAATCATAAGGCAATGTTTTATAATGAGAGTTTATGGATCAGATATTCTGACTAAATTCACCTAAATGATTTCAGAAGGAAAATTACTATTATCTTACAGCTGCTATTGTTTCCTCTAAACTTATACTATGTCAGACAGAAAATTCGACTGCTTGAAAGAAGGACCCATAAAAGGCAAGGAGACAGCGTATACATTAATGACAACAAAGCTATGACAAAAGTGAAGTGGCTTCCACATACACGGTGTTTCACTATGGCCCAGGACCTGCTGTAAACTCCTCACAGGGATTAGTTCATTTAAACCTCACAGCACAACAATCCCTCACTATTAATGCCATCTTACAGAGAATGAAACAGAGGCATGGGTCTCAAAAATGGCAGCACAAGGATAAAATCCCATCTGGCTGCTGAGTGGATGTTTTGGTCCTTATCCTATCTCGAGAATGCATTCAAACCTAAAACTATGCCAGGAGTCTAAATTTAACTCAAACAAGCTGAAGAAAACCAAAACGTCTCAGATATCACAAAGCAGTGCATTTATTGCATAATGTTGCACAACAAGGAAAGTTTCTAGAAAGCTGCCCGAACTTACATGGTTACTACCAACATCTAAGCAAAAGAAAGTCCCAAAGGACAAAGAACGTGTCCCACATGTACACGATCTGGTTCATCTATTCATATATCCAGGATGCAGCCTGTGCTCAGCGCCCTACTTAGAGGAATCTGAGCTTTACGATTAGTATGATTTTAGCTGCTAAAAATGTGACACCTACCTCTAAGTCATTTGGATTTATAAAAATCCCACCATGCTACAATTAAGAAAGCATTTCACTGAGCAACTGTAAGCCAGGTACAGGGCGTGAGCTGAAGAATGTCCCAGGTGAGTGAGGCCATTCTAATTTCAACACCTAAAGAACAGGTCACATCAGACGTTATAAATTCTCCCAATTTTCTTTTCTTTTTTTTTCTTTTGAGACGGGGTTTCACCATGTTGCCCAGGTTGGTCTTGAACTCCTGACCTCAAGTGATCTACCCACCTCGGCCTCCCAAAATGCTGGGATTACAGGTGTGAGCCACCGCGCCTGACCAATTCTCCAATTTTCATGGCATTAATGATCACGTTAGGCTTAGGGTCAGCTGTGCCCTAAAGCTCTCATATCAATGTTTTATGGATGTATGGGCCTAACACTGGTATACAGATACCCTTGGCTATATCCCTCTTACTAATGCCAGAGAATGGGTGTTTCTTGCCACAGTGCCACTCCTGGCTGTCCAGCACATGTTCACAAGGACTAGGAAAAAGGGATCTCTCCCTGGCAGTCAGCTTCTCTTTTCACAGTGTTGAAAACTCTGTGAGATAATTTCCTTAGGCGTCCTGGTAACACCTATTACAAAGTGTTTATTTAATATTTATTCCCACAAATACCAATGAGAGAGAGAGGCTCCTACCATTCAACAGTTTTTTGGTTTTTTTTTAATCAAGAAATAGTTGAAAAGGATGGGAGTGAAGGCACTTTAAGCCCACAGATGCCAGCAGAGGTGGGACATGACAAGTGAGGCTGGGGGGCTGGCCCCAAACTGGTCCCTCCCAAGTCAGCTTGGACACCACACAGCACGTCGTGCGCCCTCGGCTGGCTTAGCACATGGACAAGGCATTGCCGCTGGAGTCCCACCTTCTTAGAGACTCCTGAAAAGGAGCTCCACGCCACCCCCCACACCTCGCCCTGTGCCACTCTTCCACTTGTCCTGTCCACTCTGGACATAGAGCCTTCACAGTAAACCAGTAATAGGAAGTCAACTATTTTCTGGAATTTTTTGAGCCCAGGTGAGTGAGGCCGTTCTAATTTCAACACCTACAGAAGTTATCAAGTTTCAGGTTTGATAACCTAGCAAGTTATCAGACCTGAAAGCAAGGGGCCTGGCAACAAACTCTCAACCTTTCAGGCAAGTCAGACAGAAGTGTGGGCACCCCATACCTGCTACTGGCATCTGCAGCGAGGGCAGACTCGTGGGACTGAACCCTCATCCCTGTGGAGTCTGTGCTAAGTCCAGGTAGTGAGTGTCAGAACTGCACTGAATTGTAAGGCCCCAGTTGGTGTCTGGAGAGTTAGAGAACTGGTTGTTGGTATGGAAAAACCCCACACATTTGGCGTCAGAAATGTTATGAGTAGCAACAGTTCAGAGTCCTTTATGTGCGTTTACAAAAGCAATAATTTATGGCAAGGACTTATCAGAACTACTTTACGATTTTATTTTAGTTTCTTTTAAGGACCAAGATTAAAGATTTAATTAGTTAAACAAGACAACCAAAACAAATACTTCCTCCTGACCTTGAGTTATCACAGACTGCTACCCAAGGGGCAATTGAAACAGAAAGGGGGCCTGCATTTCAGAAGGGCTGGAGGGGACAACGGGCAGTGTGCTCTCAGGTGCTCTGAATCACACACACACACACACACACACACACACACACACACACACACACACACACACACACACACACACACACCATACACACACAGGCACCTTTTTAGAACAGACAATTATGAAAGCACATTAAAACGCAGCATGCCATTTGGAAGTCTGGTCTTGCTGCTCTGCCCAAACACAGGGTACACACTTCAGGGAAAACAATCCTAGAGAAACAGTAGCTCTGTGAAAAATGAGAAATGTAAAATGTTTCGGCCAAACATAAAGAAAAAAAAATCAGCGTGTGGGATGGGGAGGAGAATAGGACCTATCAGAATTCTTCTTGCTTAGCTGGCCAACTCCGGCAGCATAAAGTTTAAATGGAAGTATCTTCAAATTAAATCGCACCTGCATGTCTGTGAGACTCCCCTGTAATGCTCCGATAACATCTCAAGATTGAGGTCATCTAAATTCAAACCTTAAATATAAAACCACTCCCAAAAGAGAATGCCTTTGAATATAATGGCAGTTTCAAACTTTGGCAAATAATTATCCTGTACTTCTCATCTGTGAGAATCTATCATTTATTTTAAAAATTCTCTGCAGTGGCCAGGAGTGGCAGCTCATGCCTGTAATCCCAGCACTTTGGGAGGCCAAGGCAGGAGGATCACCTGAGGTCAGGAGTTCGAGACCAGCCTGGCCAACATGGTGAAACCCTGTCTCTACTAAAAATTCAAAAAATTAGCCAGGTGTGGTGGTACACGCCTGCAGTTCCAGCTACTTGGGAGGCTGAGGCAGAAGAATTGCTTGAACTGGGGACGTGGAGGTTGCAGTGAGCCGAGATTGCACAATTGCACTCCAGCGAAACTCCATCTTAAAAAACAATAATTATCTGCAGCTCCCTGTATCTTCCAGTAAACGGATTAGCAGGTATTTTCTGAGTGTCCATGATGACGGTCTTAGCACTCTCCTTCCTGCCTAAGGAGTCACAATCGCATTCACAATCAAATGCAGGTGCTGTGTGTGCACTGCTCTCTTCCTCCCATAGCCCCATTTCACTTTCTCTGGAGTGCATCCCCATCCTCTCAAAGCAGAATCAACAAGCAAACCACTGTCCTTCTTTCAAAAAACAAAAACAAAAACAAAAGTCATGTGTTTATTTCTTCCCCTCTACTTGTGCCTCCTAAATTCCTTGCCTTAGTCCCAAATCAGTCCTCCAAATGCGGGCTACCTGTAACATCATTCAGAAATGGAAGACTACCTTGCAAAATGGCATAATGCCCCAACTAGATATTTCATGGCATTCTAAAACTACAAAAAAGCAAGATTTCTTAACATTCCTCTAAATAAATAACAGCGTAATAAATATATGAAACAGGCTATGCATTTCCTCAGTGTTCTTCCATTCCATCCAGTGACCACACATGTGTACTGCATGGTGAGCCCATGACTGCGGAATAGAAATACAGTCACGAGGCAGCTAACAGCGTTTCAAAGATGAAGTGCATATACGATAGTGGTCCTGTAAGGATAGAATATAGCTAGAAAATTCCTATTGCCTAGTGACATTGCAACCATCGTAAGATGTACACGTTCCTTACGTGTTTGTGGGGATGCTGGTGCAAACAAACCCATGCTGCCAGCTGTATAAAAGTACAGCACGTACAACAGTGCACAGTACATAATATGTGATAATGATAGTAAGTGACTATGTTATTGGTTTATGTATTTACTATACTTTTTATAGTTATTTAAGAGTGTACACCTTCTACTTATTAAAAAAGTTAACTGTGGCCAGGCGCCGTGGCTCATGCCTGTAATCCCAGTGCTTTGGGAGGCCGAGGCGGGTGGATCACTTAAGGTCAGGAGTTTGAGATCAGCCTGGGCAACATGGTGAAACCACATCTCTACTAAAAACACAAAAATTAGTCAGGCATGGTGGTGTGTGCGTCTAGTCCTGGCTACTCAGGAGGCTGAGGTAAGAGGATCGCTTGAGCCTTGGCGGTCGAGGCTGCAGTGAGTTGTGATTGCACCACTGCACTCCAGCCTGGGGGACAGAGCAAGACCCTATCTCATAAATAAATAAATAAATAAATAAATAAATAAATAAATAAAATAAATGTAATATTCACTAAGTGTAGCCTAAGTGTACAGTATTTATCCAGGCCTTCACATTTACTCACCACTGACTCACTGACTCACCCAGAGCAACTTCTGGTCCTGCAAGCCTGACTCCTAGTAAGTGCCCTATACAGGTGTACCATTTTTTTTTATCTTTTACACTATATTTTTTACTGCACCTTATCTATGCTTAGATACAGAAATACTTACCATTGTGTTACCATTGCCTACAGTGTTCAGAACAGCAACATGCTCCACAGGTTTGCAGCCTACGAGCAACAGGCTATACCATGGTCCCTAGGTGTGTAGTAGGCTGTGTCAACTAAGTTTGTGAAAGTACGCTCTATGATGCTGGCATAATGATAAAATCCAATTACCTAACAATGCATTTCTCAGAACATATCCCTGTCATTAATCAACATATGACTGTCTATTACTGAGATCTGTACATTTTTAATTACCTTCATGTTACTGAATCCAGCTTTAAAAAAACAGCAGGAAACCATTTTTTCACTGTGTTTCAAGTCAGCTACAATTTAAATATCATTAGTTCGGTGTCAACCTAAAATGGAAACAATTACCAGTAGAACATTACACATTACGTTTACTTTTCATTTTTGGTAGCACAATTCCTATCTAGGAAAACATAAGAAGTTTCCTGTAGGAAAAGTAAGATAAAGGAATTAAGAATTCTTAGGGGTCTCACTCACTTAAGACCGCTAATATATGAGAAAAAATATCTTGTGCTTTGAGAAGTAAGCTTCAGTTACCTGGGAAATCAACTCAAGCAAAAAACTCTTTCAATGATGCTAGACAAATAAAATGCACAGGTAGATGTTTGCACGTCCACAGAAATTACAGCCGCAATCAGACGCGTTCTTCAGATGTGAATTCGTGCACACAAGCAACCCTTGTCTTTCGCAGAGTTAAGTTCAAATCCTGTACACACTTTGTTCCACAAAATTGCTGTTGGCTTGCAACTCTTTTGTCACCTTTCTCCATCCTTAAGTCCTCCAAGGTTCTCTCAGGGCCAAGACTGTAGGGTTCAATGACCTTCCCTGGTCAGCTGTAAAACTAGGGCTAGCACCTTTAGAATCCGCCAGCCACACCCTGCTCCAGCTCACCATGAGTTTTCTCTAATCAGCCTCCGAAGTCCAAGCCATCGCTACATCTCAGAGTTGACGTACAACATGTGCCTTTACTTTATACTCTCAAGATGCTGGATATAGTAGTTATTATCCAGAAAGAATGACTTCACAATCAGGATCCAAGACTGGCTATAAACAGTGATCGAATCCTGAACTCATTCCCTCTCGCACCTACAGGAAGGTATTAACAACTGATCCTCCCTTTCATTTTTAGAGTAACAAACGCAGCTTGTACTACCCATGCCTACAACAGCCCAGATGTGGCACTCAAGATTGAAAAGGGGCCACAACTTGGTAACGGGACACACATGACCCCATGCATAACAGCCAGGGCCATGAAGAAAGGGACTTTGGTACACAATGGCAGGTACCTATGCCCCTGCTGGGACATGGGGCATCAGGGTCATTACCAGATATGTTTACAAAACACCAAAACATGGACAGCAAAAGTAAGATGTTCAGTCCATTGGCTTGCAGTGTTTCAGAGTCCCTGCTTGCTGCTAGCCACGGGGGTGGGGGCTGGGAGTCATCCTGTTTAAAAGCTGGAGTGAAAACCCAGTGTGGTCGTCTCTGTTCTCAATGTCTACCTTGGAAGAGGGAGTTCTTAACCTCTGTGGCAGAGCAACCTGAAAACAGAATTATACTCCATACACATAGCTACAATGCCTCATGCGGAATGCTCTTCCCAAAAACGTGCTCAAGGATACAAACCCAGGCTGTCCAATTTGGGGAAATCATTGTTTGAGGGTGGCAAGGACAAGCAGTCGGCTTGGGGTTTGCTCCCTGTGCACAGCTCGATCATCAAGGAAAGGCCTCTTCCGGGCCTCAAAGCTCCCTTTGTGAGGAATGAGGCCCACTGTCGAGGCTCACACAGGCAGCTGTAACCAGGCCGCCCCTCTCTCTGGGTGTTTGTTTTGATAGAGGTTCATTTATGCCAGAGACAATGCCTGCTCTCTTTGTTCTGCCCCCAGCAGGAAGCAGTGCAGGGAGGGGGACCAGCATTGTCACACAGCTTCCAATTCAGGTTTTGGTGGCCACAACAATGGGGCCTCAAGGGCCACAAATAAAGAGCCGCCCATGGGGAGCAGGGCAGAGAGACTGGCACATGTGGACCCCAGCAGACCCCAGGTAGAAGTCACCTCCTAACAAGTGCTCAGGCTCACTATCAAGGGCTTTGAGGGCTCTGAGGCTGGGGAGAGGGAGGCCACCTCTTCTTCTCTTAAGTGGTGCTGGGAGGGAGAAGTAACCAAGGTCCCCGGGGATGACAAAGCCTTCCTACCTCTCCTACCATTTATCCCAACTAAAGGAGCAAACACTCAAAAAAGCAAGCAAAAAGAATGCACACACATGCTTAGTGTTCTAACTTACCAACAGTTGCACAAGGAAGAAAAAAAGTCTAATCTGAATTGCCAAAAATGAACAATATCCTTTAAAATGAAGCCTGGGCTAGATGGCTGCAAGTGAATGAAATGTATTACCCAACTGCTGCTGTAACACAAGCCCTCTCCTCCCCCTTCTGGGCCTCATTCATAAAAAGCCTGCTTTGCCCCAGCAGCTGCAGGAACCGGGACTGGATTTGTGTTTTGTGCCGGTGTTTTCCAAGACAGAGGGCAACAATTGAAACAGACAATCGCTCAGATACCAACACCAAGTTCGCCTCCCCTTGAGAAGTTTGCTGCAGTCTCCTGGTCTAATCCAAATAGGCGGAGGGAGGGCTGGGAGGGCATCCTGCAGAGCTGTTCAGCGGCGGTTCTAATGCTGACACCCAGCGTGTTATTAAAGGAATTCCCATCTGCTGAGTCACACTCCGTATCTTTCACTCCCTGACATTTTATTTTTTTTTTAATCAAAGGTTGTTCTTTGTTGGTAAAACGGGGGTTGCCAAGTTAATTAAAGATTGCCAAACTGGGGTAGAGATAGCAACACAACTCCCAAAGAGGTAATTTTTTCATTGTCCACTTTTAAATGGATATTACCATCTACAGACTTTATGCATCCTGCTAGAAATCTTATGAGATAAGGAACAACTTCAATTCTTAACATATTTTTCTAATTTATGAATAAACCAACAACCAACATGCCTGCCTGGCATGAACAACAACCATCCTGCCTGGATGAAGCACTGTCTCCCTCGCCCACACCCTTTTCCACAGCTGCCCTCCCGGCCCAGCACTTTTATCACCTAGAAGGGCCAAGGAGGCTGGTTTGTGCAACACAACAAGCTCTGTAAAACACAAAGTCCCTGGACATCTCAGAAATCACCATGAGAAACGAGAGGCTACCAAGGTTTTTAGACTCAGCAGCCTTCTTCAAAGCAGGGCCCAAATACAAGAGCATGTTCTAATTTACCAGGAATGGTTTTAATACAAGAATTACATAAGAACAGAGTGCAGGAAAGGAAGGGAGAAATAAAACCATTCTTGTTGCCCTAATACCAGAGCAGTCTTCCGGTGAATTGATACATAAATTCTCTCCAGAGACAAGATAATCCAAGCTATTAACTGTTCCCCTCTCAGCTCTTGCAAAACACAAGGCTTCGAAACCTTGAAGGGGGGCAGGTGGAGGGGAAAGCCTGCTATATATTTCTAGAAAATACCAAATGCTGGGAAGGTAACAGCAGCCCTCAGCACTCCCCTCCACTAAGTAAACGCTCCTTTCTACCACACTCTGTCCCCCATGCCGGCCGCCTCCCACCTCTGCCTGTGGACTGACAGCCGAGGAAACAAGAAAACAAGCTGGAGATACCAAATGAATCTTGTGAAATACATGGTCTGTGATTAAATCACAATAACTCTAACCTCCTCAAAGGCAAACATATCAAGATAGCAAGCTGAGAGCAAAATAAGCAAGTCTTAACAGAAATTATGCCAAGCTTTATAAAGGGATTACCCACACCTCCTAGAGGCTGTGCAGCCTGGAATCCAGGGTGCTTTGGGTTTTTTTTTGTTTTTGTTTTTAAACTTACTGCAGCCCTTCTAGCTATCCAATGAAAGCTCTTACAAAGAAACCTTCAGGTCTGCAGTTCTCTGTGGGTTTTCTATGAATATGAACGTACTTTACAGGTGGAGAAAACATACCCATGATCATGTTTGAGGGACTCACGAAAGGGGGAGGCACATGAATTATATCATGAATACAGATTTAATGAATACAGATTTAGTGAGATTTTAATACCTCAGTATTCTCTGGTCCCACTCTTAAACATCACCCTTCAACCATCAAAACATCTTAAATCCTGGGGTAGGGGCATAGTTACCCAAAGTTGTGGTACGTTCCCTAAAGAAAACTGAAATACATACCAGGACACACATAATTCTGTCAAGTTTGTCCCTAACTGTGTGATCTTGGACAAGTTGGCTAACCTCTCTGTGCCTCAGTTTCTTCATTTATAACATGGCTCTAACAGCAGAACCAACCCCTGAGAGGCTGTTGCAACAGCTGGTACACAGTAAGTGCTCAATAAATATTCGTTGCTGTTATTAACATTGCCCCTATGCCATCTCACCCCCCGTATAAGCTCTCTGCTAACTTTCCAACACAGAGAACAAAATCCAAATTCTTCACCATGGCTCCAGGGCCCATGTGATCTAATAGCCCTCTCTGCCTCTCACTCACCAGGCTCCAGCCACCCAACCTCATCTCATCCTCCTCACTGGACATCCCACGTGCATCCTGTGTGTGCCAGACAGTCTTGCTGGTGCTTCCAGACTCTGACTGCTTCTCTCCACTGACAGTCTCCACCACCCTGGTCTAAGGTTCATCTTCTCCGCCCTACACTGGGGCAACAGCCTACTCCTACTGGTCTCTCTACTTCTGTCCTTGCCCTTACAGTCTCTCTTAACGCAGCTGCCAGCATGGTCCTGTTAACGTACACAGCAGCTCCAAACTCTGCCATCTCCTTTCAGAGTCAAAGCCGAAGTCCTCGCCGTGGCCTCCAGGGCCCTACATAACTGACTCAGTTTACCCCATCCCCCACCAAGATGCACCAAGCTCTCCAAGCTCCTCGCCTTCCCCCTCCCTTTCCTTTAGGTCTTCGTCCAAATGTCACCTCTCTAGAGACCTTCTCTGAATACCCTACATAAAAAGGTACCCGGATACCTGCCCGGCACCCCGTACCCTGTACCCCACACCTAACATGTGACCCAGCCCTCCCATCCCCTTCCCTACTTTAATAAAAGCTCCATAGAGGCAGAGGCCTCATTTTGTCCACTGCTATAACCCTGACACCAGGAACAGTGCCTGGCACACAGCAGGTGCTCAATAATATTTGTGAAGCGAATAATCAATGCCATCATGGAGATCTTTCCCTCGCTGGGGCCTATCACCTCATGTTCCTCTCCACGTCTTCTCATGGCTGATTCACAGTGTCAGGGCAAATGTCCCCTCTTCAGAAAGGCCTTCTATGAGAATCCAACTTAAAGTCTCCATCACAATCAGTGAGTCTGTATTTTTTTCATAGCACTTACCACTGTCTGACATGATTTTCTGTCTACTTGTTTGTTGTCTGTTTCTACCACTAGAATGTTTCCATTTGTTTTCCATTTGGAGAATGGAGTTGGCTTTGTCTCTGTAACCCCAAGTAGCTATGTCAGCACGACAGAATGCTCATTCCGTATTTGTTGAATAAATGGCAATGTATATACTGACATTCTTTAAAAACTAAAAGCACACATCCAGAAGAGGAACCGGGAGGGCTCTGTCTTACCCCAGATGACACATACCCTGCAGGTGCATGTGCATGGAATGCCTTGGGCACCTGAAAATGCCACCCTGCTCCCCCAACCCCAAATGAAGAGCTCTCCATCTGACCTGGGAGAAGCACTCAGAACCTAGACATGGCTCCGACGCAAAGAAAAACAATTTGAAGTTACTAAATAACAGCCTAACATCTGTCACCACATATGAACAACTCTATGCACAGGTAACGGTCCACTCGCCATGCTCACTGTCCAAACACCTGGGCATCAGGTTTACCTTCCCCCTGAGTGGGCTTTCGAGCAGTCATCACAGCTGCCTGGGAGACACAGCTCTAAAACGGGGCTCGGGCTGCAGCCCAGGGGCCAACACTGAGCTCCCAAAGCTTTGGATGCATTTCCTACTCAGCATAGACATCAGGTGACTTCCTTAAGAGGAAAAATCACCCCGCAAGACTGCTGAGAAAGCAGGTGTGGCATTTATCAGTGCTGCTGTCATCCACAGAGAAGCCAGGAACAACGAAATGTAACTGTGCACACAGAACTCTGCCACCCCACACAGGGCAGATGGGACAGCCATCAGAAACGCGGGCATGGACCCAAACGCCAGCATAGCACCACACCCACAAATGAGGGGGGAACAAGCTCAGCACCCCAAGACATCCAAGCACCATGGCTTTTACAGCTAGATGCACTCTCCACAAGCCAACAGGAGTCGCGAGTGAGAGCCTTCGAACACATCCAGTGTGAACATGCATTCAGCAAACATTTCCTGAGCCCTGCTTTGTGCCAGGCTGTTCTTAGTGCTCAGGATACACAAGTAAGAAATAAATAAAAGATAAGGTTTCTGTCCTTGTAAAGCTTATATTCGTGTCCGTGTGTGCACGCCTGTGTGTATGTATAAGAATACATACAATAGACACAATTATTAAGTAAATTAAGTCATATGTTAGAAAATAAGTGCTGTGGCAAAATCCAGATTAAAATCACCAATCACCAGTCAGGAGACCCCATCAGCTACGGAAAGACCATACAGGTAGTGTGCAGAGACACCAGAGAGGTCACCCTGTTTGATCGACAAAAGTGTGCTCATTAGAAGGTAAACCACAGGACTATGGGGTCTTTATCTCTTTTTTCCCTGCAGGATTCTCAGCTCAAGAAGAGCACCTGGCACAGGTCAGGGACTCAGAAGCATTTGCTGAAGAAATGGAAGTGCTCACCCACTGAGTTCTTGCTTCTGCAGCATTCCTGGCAGGTAACCCTCTCGAGTTGGCTGAAATCTTTCCAAGAATGAAAAGCTGGGCTTTTACAACAAACTAACAAGCAAACCCCAACCAACCACCCCCACACACCCCCAGGCGCCTTTACTGTGTTACTTTCTGGACCCTCTGAGACGCACACAGTCTACTACTAACGCCAGCACATGCTGTGATGGGATTCCCCCAGCACAGTGCCCACACGATGCTGGGCCCACACAGCCTGTGACACCTGCTGGCCACTTCGCTCCCACGGAGAAGCCTCTTTCACGTTCATATGTGCTGGGGATCTGTGTCTGCTGAGAGCTGAGCTGCCTGCCTGGGATCAGCCAGATGGAGCAGGCAGAGACGGCACGGACCACACTCCAGAGGAACACGCCATGGATGGCTATATTGTTGATGTTTCAGATATCCAAAAAGTAAATTATAAATCTTAGCGGTGATTTAGCTATCCTATTTGCCAAAGGTAGTTTACACGGGTGATTCAAATTACTTGGTAAGAAGGCACAAGTGACACGAAGGGACCACCCACAAATAGCTGGCATGTTCCATCTAGGTGCGACAGTTCTCAGGAAACAGCATTTGTAAAAACATGCTTATTAAAAAATTAGAGAGATTTTCTATAAGAAACACATAATAGCCGCAGTGGCTCATGCCTGTAATCCCAGCACGTTGGGAGGCCGAGACAGGCGGATCACGAGGTCAGGAGATCGAGACCATCCTGGCTAACACAGTGAAACCCTGTCTCTACTAAAAATACAAAAAAATTAGCCAGGCGTGGTTGCGGGCGCCTGTAGTCCCAGCTGCTCGGGAGGCTGAGGCAGGAGAATGGCATGAACCCAGGAGGCGGAGCTTGCAGTGAGCCGAGATCATGCCACTGCACTCCAGCCTGAGCAACAGAGTGAGACTCCATCTCAAAACAAAACAAAACAAAACAAAAAACAAGAAAGAAACACATAATAATGCTAATCTAATCATTTGTGTATTTTTAAGTTTTTAACTTACTGATACATGTCAATGTGTTAAGACCAAAAAAATACATGAATTTAATTTAAGTCTAGACGGCAAAGTCAAATTAATGTAGTATATAATTTTCTTAATAAACTTTTCCTTTCCTACCCTCTTTCGCCCCACTTTTTTGAACTTTAAAGAAAAATTTGCCTTTTTGCTGCTTCCCAAACAATCTATGACTGCTACAATAGTCAATCTTTATTTTCCCACTTAGTTTGCTTATGGATGTGAGGGTTAAATGTTATGAACATAATTTAGTGCTTACAACATCAGCAAATCTGGCTTCTTCCTTGAGCTGATACACAGTGAGGTTAAGGTCAGGGAAACATCCGTGCCTTCTGGTCCAAGCTGAGAGCATTGCTAAGGTAAGCAATCAAAGCTGGGAAGGCTGGGGTTGGGGAGATGTCAAAGATGACACAATACGAATGCTAAAGTCTACAAAACAAGGTTGAAGACTCAAGTCCACAGCAGCAGTGGTTAAGGGGCGGGGGATTCTTGCTTGAAGACGACACCAGGCACATTTTCCAGTTAGAGAGCTTGCAGTGAATTCAGATCACTTGGTATTTCAAGTGTTTCCCAAACTACTGTAAATGAAGGGCTCTGAAATTATTCCATTTTGAAACTCATTACTGATTTTGTTACAACCAAATAGCAGCAAACATTTGTACAGCAGTTTCCAGTAGTTGTACATAAAAATGCTTTGGAACACATTACTTGGGAAATGGAACTTTACACAGACAAATCAGAATGCCACTTACCTAATGGAGACGGTTTGCTTACTAATTAATTCTCAAGTCCATTTAGTAAATAAAAACAGAAATGGGGCCATCCTGGAGAATCATGATGCTGTTAACTGAGCTACATGGAAGGCGCAGTTTTCGTCCTCTTATCACTGGTCTTTTCCTTCTCACGCTAAGCAATCTGAGCACCACGGGGGGCAACACCTGCTCTCTAATACAGAAGAGATGGGTGTATACCTCCATTCTAATACAGAATGTCTCCATATACCCAGCCATTTCTAGGGAAAATCATCTCTGACAGCTGGCATGAAATCAATGTCCACCTGAAAAGTACCTTTGAGGGCCATCTAATAAAGGCCAAAACTATGGCCACGAATCCAAAACTGCGGAAGTCTAGACTGGCGTTTCTAAATAAGCTAGAGAAAAATACTCAATGAGCGACATCTTCTAAACTCACAGCTGCTGAAGAACAGTGTCTTTCAGTCACATAGCTGAACTGAATGCAGAGGACACTGCCATTGGTGACCAACATTTCCTTTCTAGGGAGGAATACCCAGGACACTCATTACGGCTGCTACCTAAGTGCTAAGATAGGGCACTTCACCACTGTGCCCCCTGCTTCATCTCAAAAACTAAAATTTTCCATCAAAAATTGCCCTCATTTTGTGCCTTTTTGCAAAAGTGAAGCTATCTAAATTCTAGCAAAGGAACGAACACAGGTATTTCAGAATACCCCACCTTTAAGGGTCTCAAAGATTCCAGGGTGTTCCCTCTTAGGATGGAGTTTTATCTTGGCTGAAATAAAAGGGTCTTAATAAAGACTTTTTCCTGCAGACGTCTGGGTATAAATTATAGATTCATGTCAAAACAGTGAAAGGGATTCGAGGCAAAAGATATTTCTTTCATAAAATATTATGCATCAGAGTATACGTTCTATGCTATAAATATTTAGCAAGGGATAATGTGACATATTTACTAATATTTCTGTCAAAATAACAACATCTAAACTGTCACTTCAACAAGGAAGCTTCTCTTCCAGTTTTAGTATAGAGAAGCATTGGGATATCGTCTCTTTTCTTTTTAAAGAAAAATGTATTCTGACTGCTGGTAAAATCAGGAGTAACTTGAGTCTGTGACTTAAAGGGCAGAACTAAGCCCTATACTACAGTGATAACAGTAACAGGAACATCTGATTACATATAAGCTGGCTCCCCATAAACCCTGAAACAACCTAAGGCCTCCATTTTCATTACACATGTTCAAAAATGCTTTTAAAATGGACTTGTTTATTGACAATACAAGATTTTTTTTAAGTACTTGTTTTCCTTTTCTAAAGGGGAGACTTCTTGCTATTTGCTAATTTTCACATCTGTCAATGCTGACAACAACTGGATCTGTTGAATAAACATTTATTCCTTTTGACAAAGAACCTTCACGTAAAATTGAACTCAATGGAACTTTATGATCGGGGCAAGAGAATTTGGAGCAACTTCACAGATTAGTAATATCTAACAGCGGCCAGGCCCTGGAGGTTCTCTTGCAGTGACCCTGGGGAATGGACCAGTCTTTGTATCAGCAGAGGACAGGCCAGAGCTTTTCAGGAGGAAGAAAAAAAACAACCCAACAAATCAATACAGCAATATACAATGGTAGACAAAGCTACACGCGTTTACAGAGTTTCAGCGCATAGAAACATCCAGTTCAGAAGCCTGTTAAACTTACATCTGTATTTGGAATCTCATGGGAGGCAACCCCTGGCAAAATATCAACTCTTATTGAACCAAAACAAAATCTGTGTAGGCACAGAATATCAGTACAAAATATCCAAAAACAAAAGCTCACTTTTCCAAAAGAAAAACGCTAAGTTCAAGGAAGCAGCCAATAAGTAAGAGAAGTTTGGGCTTTTGACCTTCCCACCCTCCCATGCCACCTAGGAATATTCATTTTTAAAAGACTGAAGTTAAAATATATAATATATACATGAAAAGATCCCCTAATTTGGGCCAGCCATAATCATCTTAAAATGGTAACCTGGATAACAACTACCTACCATAATTTATCCTTTGAAGATAACCACAGATTCATGGTTTTGATTTTTAAAAGCTTCTTTCCAAACAAATAAATAGGTATCAAATCAAAAGGCACACTTTAAAAATAGGAAGATTTTGCTAATTTGTCTTCATTTGCAAAGATGAATGTTACTCTGAAACCTCATTTGAGAGTGCTCTAGTATCTCAGGATGCATAGAAATGCCTTATAAATGCTAAGTCATATAATAATGGGTATGTATTTGGGTGTTAGTCATCTGCTCTTCTTCCTGAGATAAATAGCTACCATCTGAAGGTGAACACTTCACCTTCCCTACATTTACAATACTCTACCATCAAACTTTCATTTAGATTAGCAAATAAATGGGAGTTGATAAGAGAGCTGTCAGGCATACCTAACAAACCTGAAACCTAAGTGTTAGGAAAGTTATTCTGACTCAAGTATTCTACATACAATGAATTTGGGGACTTTTTAGGGTAATAGGGAAGGAAAAAAGATTTTTCTCTTAACTAGCTGCTGGGCCCCACAAACAGGGAGAATTGTCTAAACCTGAGCCACCATTCTGATCCTCAAACCCTGCCAGGTGAGGACCTGTATCTAGACTGTGTACTGGAGGATATTAGGGCAGATTGCTCCTCTGCCAACTTCTCTCCTTCCTTCTTCTATTTCTTCCCTTTCAAACCAGACCACTGAAACTCTCACTCTGTATTTATGTGAAATAACAGGAACGTTAAACATGCTACCTTCTTTTTGTACAGAATTGCCATGCAACACAAAGAATAATGATTATGCATTAGCTACGTCACATTTACCTGTGAAATTTATCTCACTGTAGCACTATAACTCTATTTACTAAAATATGTTCATCCTTCGATCACATAGTATTTTCACCAACTTACAATTTTAAACGGAATCAGAAAATATACAGCCTTTCCTAATGGCCTTCTTAGGTTTTCAAGCTTCTCCCCACCTTCTACTTTTTTTCAGATGGTATAAGGACTTTTTATCTGTGATACCAATGGGTACTTCTGGTTGGAAAATCTTCCTCTGACACAGTCCACAAGTCACACATTACACACCTAAGTGGTCACAAACAGGATTTTAATCTATGTGAACAGATCACCAATCTTGGTTTCATCCTTTTATGAGTAAAATGTCATATAAAAATAAACTCCTTAATACATGTAATAAGTTACAAGTGAAGTAAAAACTAAATATTAGAGGAAAAGATACAAATAAGTTAGTTGTTGCTTTTTTAAGTTTTTCAAGATACAGAATATCATTACAGCTGTTGCATTTGAAAGACGATGCAACAGACAAGGGCAACCACACCCCCAAGATCTTTGCAGCTCCACAAGAATAGGATTTAGACACTTAAAGAATATGTCTTAACATTTATCAGTCAATAATGTATTAGGCATTTTTAAGTAATTTCTAACCAACAACCCATCACCATCACTGAATCATCTGAGCATGAACTAAGCTATGCAAACTTCTTTAAAGAAAGTCTGGGACAAGCTTCAATCTAATGAAGGCTTAGGAACAGCTTTACTTTGTGAACAACTACAGCTTGCTGGAGAAGAGGCATCTCACAATAGCACAAAAGAACACCAAAAAGAAAGTGATCTTTTTGATTAACCAACGTCACTTTCTGCTTTTGTTTTAGGCATTATAAGGTAAATGAACTAAAGGTAATCAAATGATGAAGTTCTTCCTGCCCTAAATGAATGTGTGTTTAGTCCATTTACCTACTGAGTCAACATGGAAAGAAAAATAAGAAAGAAAACTAAATTTTGTAAGACAGTAGAAGTTTTAATACATACTCAGTTCTAATGCCGTTAATTTTGTTTTCCTTCCGATTTCCTTAAGGGAAGACTCTGGTTGAGTCCTTCTCTGCTTTCCACATAGCCCCTCGAGGCACAGAGACATAAGGGTCTGCTGTGGGAAGAGACCATGGAGCAGGTGCAGTGGCCCCTCTGAGGATAAAAACAACACGCCCAGAGGCTACAAAGCCAGCTAGTGACCCGGCCTTCACCTCTCCCAGACTCCATCTCCCCTGCTCCCCCGCTATACCACAGGACCTTTGCAAGTGCAAACTGCATTTGAGATAAGCTTCCCCAGACATGCTTTCATGAGGAGCTTATGGCGTTTTCTGTGCTCACAAGCAGGGTCTGGCACTGCCCTATCAAGGGAATGATCACTCGTAAGAAGAGGGAGGACAAAACTATCCCTGATGGCTCTTTCACATGTTTCTTTTAAATAAAAAGAGTGATGATCTTTCTAGGCAAGGACACAAGTTGCCCAGGCCACCCCCTTTCCCTTCAAACACCCATACCCACCTCATATGGCACATATAGTACCCCAAAATGCCACGTAAGCTGGGCCACCTCACACACTGCAATGACCAAGCCCATCTCCTCCATTGTCCTCATCCTTCCTTCAAAATCACCTTTCCCGGCCTCTTTCCAAACCCAAGTGGAACAGAGCCACTTGAACAGAGCTTCCTTCACAGAAATCCTCCAGAGGCAAAATCCTAGAGCACAGACTACATAGAAACTGAACAGTTAATGTACATTTCCTTTGGCTAAGTCACAGACACTAAATGTTGGCAGACAGAGTACATCTGAAGCAAATCAGGGCCATTTTCAGGGCGGAGACTTGCTTTTATTCTCTGAGCTCCAGCAACCCCGCCTCTCTGACTTCTTCCTCCCATGGTGCTTTTCCACCCAGATAACTCGCCCCCAAAGCTGAGGACCCTGCCAAGGCCATGAAAGGGCCCTGGGTTCACCTCCACTGTCACAGAGTTTAAGAACACATGCCCTGTATAGCCTATTTTGTTTGCTTGTTTCTTTATTAAACTATAAGAGCATCATCCAATTTGAAATGCCCCTCCTCCAAAGAAAAAGCTGCGTGGCCCAATGTTAAAGGTCTACTTCAGAAGTCACTGTTGCACATCACTATAATTAAGAAATGACATATCACCTTCTTTGTAAGGTATAACATTTTCAATGTTGCAATATAAGCTGACCACCTCCTCTAAGGAGAGGACTCGGAGTCAGGGGCAGGGAGGTGGTGAGCAAAGAGAGGGCAAAAACAAGACCTTGATCACAGAAGCAAGAATCTGACATTGGATTATTTTAGAAACATACTACATACATAAGGAAAATGATGATGCTATAAATTAAAGTTGTGGTTTTTTACATTTTAAAAAAAGGCTAGCCGGCCGACCTTATCATCCTTGTCATTCCAATGGGAAAAAGCGTCATCGGCACAATTGCAGAAGCCTAGAACAATGTGTCCCTGTCAACTCAGTGAGGGTTTTCTTCTTTCAAAGATAAATCAAGATGCCATAACCTAGGAATAATATAACTACTTACACACAGAGAACAAAGCTGGCAATCACGATCTGAGTTAAGTTTAAGGTATGTTTGTCTTTCCATTTTACAAGAAGGTAAATGAACAGGAAAGTGAGCTGGAACAAGTAAATTGAGCCATAAGCCTACGTGTGCTTTTTTGTAGAAGCACAGTCTAAACACACATACGCAAGCCACTGCAAAATGACTTTCTAAGTTAAAAGTCAGAGAAATCAATGTTTGACTGACTATGGAGCATAAAAATTCTTCATTTGCTTTCATCAGCTGAAAAAAAAATGCTAGAAATAACTACGGAGAAATGGTAAAGAAAAACTGTAATGTACACAGTTTTGCTGAAAACCATGAAGATACCAGCAGAAGAAAAAAGAAAACGAAGACGACAAATGTATTTCACACAAAGATGACTGGGGCTGTTTCTGCACAGCCTCCACCTGGAGGTGAATCACCGGCCAGAACAGGGATTAGGACAGGCCTCACTGGCCTCCCAGAGCTGTCAGACCTCAGCAGGACGGGCGCATCCTTGGGTAGCCCAATCAAGGCTGAGCAGTATAGACCGTTTGCAAACTTGCGCAAACTGTGAAGTTATTTACGTGCATTCAGGGAAAAGACTCCCCCAAACAGGGAAGCTTCTACCAAACAAATGCCTTAAAAATTATTTTATGAAAGAGATGTCTGTTATGTGTAAACAGACACTAATGTTGCCGCACCTTGGGTAAGCGACAGGGCTCAGAGAACAGGAAGGAAGCCTGTGACTTAGCAGACAACAGGACAGTTCTTCCCTTTGACCTTCCACTGGTCCCAGATTATGACTCAGAGACTGTCTCCACTCTTTACCCAAGGGGAGATCCCTGCACCTCCTCCTCTAACATCCTACATCTTTAAAATGCTCCTCTGAATCCCAGAACTGCAGAAACCACAGCACTCATGCTGGTGAGCAGATTCCTAACTGCAGAAGATGCACCCAACTTGATGCTTTCAGATTAGAGTCTACCCATTCCTACCATGCATTTGTTCCTACATAATATCATATGGGCATGTGTAGGAGGTCACCCCACATTCTTTATTAACTTAGAGAAATCACTATTTACACACACACACACACACACACACACACACACACAGAGAGAGAGAGAGAGAGAGAGAGAGAGAGAGAGATCCCTACCCACCATAGGAACGTGGCCTGAGGATCCAGAGGCAAATCTGCCATCAAGCGTGGTGAACAAACGAAAAACCCTCCTTTCCCTCAAGCATCACCCCCATTTCTCTTTTGTCTCCCTTTCCCCTTTCCCTCTCCAAATTCAATGTTCTCACCCCACGAAGGGCCTCCAGGCACAGGAACAAAAACATATACGACTGATTCAAAAAGCAGACACATGTCCCTACCAGACACCTCCAGCTGAGTGTCCCAATTCTTTCCTTCTGAGTTGAGGATACTATTTGTTCGTGCAAAAGTAATTGCGGTAGTAGAAGTTTCTGCAAAGTACTTCCAATGTGGAACCCACTTCAGCTGGAAATCTACCTAGGGTGAGAGGTCTCTGTTTTAAGGATCAATACTCTACATCTGCTTCCCAAAGGGCCAACATTTCTTGATAGCAAAGGTGGGGGGAGGGTTACAGAGCTTTTCATTTGGATTAGGAAGGGCAAAGCTCTGTGTCACCATTTTCCCTTTGCTCACGCTCCAACGCCTTCAGGACTTAGTCAGCCTGAAAGTTTCATAATTTAAGGTGGGTGGTTTTGCGGGCATGGGTTTCTGGGTTTGTTTGAAGGTGTTTTATCTGAGAGTGCTATGGTGGCACTTTCTATCCATGCCCCTAATATAGTCATGAACAAAAGTCAGGTTGGCACAGAGTGACTTTATTCTGCTCTGCAGGCCAGAAAGATTCAGGAGAGGACAAAAACAGAGACAGGTGTGCCGGAGAATGCTGAAGTCCCACTTTTATGCCATGAATCCTTCCCAGGAGCCCAGAAAGAGAAGCTCTACTCAACTCCCTTGCCCGAGTCCCAGCCCCGAAGGAGGTCCGAGTCTCATGACCAATCACGAAGGGGTGCTGATGGAACCAGGGCGCTCTGGTGGATATTTAAACTACACTGCTGGCTTACAGAATGTCATCACCAACCAGAAATAGTGCTATTTCAATCCGAAACCCAGGCTCTGAGCAATCCTCAAGTGGGTGAGAGAGGTAAGGAATGTCTAAGGATCAATTCTCCATGACTTGGGAAAAGGTTAGGACGGCAACAAAGTGGGGAAAGGCTTCACGTTCCACACAGGCTCTCTAGCTGCCCAGTTCTCTGTCCTACAGTCATGCAGGCACCTGCTTGATCTTCTTGTGACCAGACACTGGCCCAGTTATTGGCCAGAGCACAATGTCCTCCCCAAACTATTCTAAAAAAAATCCTATGAGTGAAAATGTACATGCAAACCTGGACTTTCTTCCCCCAATGCAACAACAACAACAACAAAAGACGGTGGTTTTTCACTGTATTAGAGGCAACAGAGAAATCCCCTGTGTTTCCAGGTTCCTCAGAATACTTGACTGAAATAGGCTTCTAGATTTTGATTCATCCACATGTCTTCAAATAGGCAAAGGAGCACAAAGCAACCACTGAGCTGGAAGGCACTTGCCACACCCGAGGCCTGGCCATTCGCTGCAGCACGTGGTCTTCTTTCAATGGGGCCATCTGTCCCAGAAAGATCTAGAGGTGTTTTCTTCTTTGTTTAATAAAAAAAAAATTAACTCCCTGGTTAACAATTAAACCACAGAGTAAAGACAATTTGCAATGTGGCTAATCATTCTGACTCTCCATTAGATGAGCCAAGGAAACCACACTGTATGTACCCTCGGGTTTTCCTCCACCTTGTTCTAAGTGTCCTGGCTTCAAACAGGTGCTGACCCCAAATGACTGGAACCAACAAAACCTGCACTGAGGTCAACTGGTGGGGAAACTGAATACTCATCTGCAGACCTAGGCAACTTGCTTTCCATGTCTGAGATTAACAAGGCTGTACTCGCTGAAGCCTAGGAGTGCACGTGATTTCTGGGGTAGCCACAGACCAAGCCCTAAAAGGGAGGGTGAGAGAGGCAGAGTCTGCAGGGGAGGGGCAGCAGCTGAAAGGCTGAGCGCTGGGACCATCCATAATTGGATTAGACAGCCGCGACCAACTGACTCTTTCAGCAGACCGAGCCCACACTGTGCTCCGGCTAGTGGTCATGTAGGTGTGCTCTGTTTTAAGGAAACCCAATACCTACATTCCTGATTTACAATACAGATGCTTTACTGGGGCACCTCACATGGTCAGACCCTCCTGCCTCTCTTTCCTTTACTGCTTGAGGTGGGTGGGGATCACTTCCTGAGCTCCAAGGAAAAATAATACAGGTTAGAGAATATTTGCATCAACAGCACAATCACAGCAGGCTAGACTGCTTTACCAACACTATCGAATTCAATCTTCAAAGTACTTCCAAAGGCATTCCATTTATTCCCAATGTACTGGTGAGGACTCTGGAAAAGTTCCACAAAACCTTTGGGGCTAAAGTCCTCTGGATGCTAAAGCCTGTGGCCCTGGGGCCAATTAACACGCCTCCTATAAGTATTAAAATCTAAATTTTGCTACCCTTCCTTATGAACATTATTTTTAACTCTGGGTTACCTGGGACTGAAATCGTGAATGTTTTCTAGAGATTCTATTACTTGATATTCCCAAATACAGTGCACACACAACTACTTTCATATGCTACAAAGGGAAAAGGGAATTGTGACATCTGATAGAAGGATAAAGAAACTCAAGTCCAAAAGAACTGCAAGTATCTGACTGTGTACAATTAGTTCTTGGTACAAACTAGATATACAGTGTATTGTTTCCAAAAAGCATTCTGTATACAAGAAAAGTAGATTCAATTCCCTAAATAACAAGAAGATATTCTGATGATTTGGAGGTTAATTACTGTAAGGCACTAACCAATCAAGTCAAATTCCAGTTGCAAAATTGAATTTTAAAATTGTAATCATAAAATTACAAACTACTAGCAACTATTTCCCATGTTTAACAGCTTGCTCCCTTCTAAACACATACACATATATATATACACATGAACTTCTGTGTGTTCATATTCTTTCTGGTTTAATTCAAGTTGTCGAAAATCTAGACATGTTGTAAATATAGTCATCCCTCAGTATCCAAGGGGGATTGGTTCCAGGACTCCCACGGATACAAAATCCTTGGATGCTCAAGTCTCTGCAATAAAATGGCATGCTTGCATATAACCTGTGCACATCCTCTCATAGACTTTAAGCCATCTCCAGCTTACAATACCCAATAAAAATGCTGTATAAAAAGTTGTTACACTAGTTTTTAAATTTGTTATCTTTATTGTTGTATTATAATTTTTTTAACTGTTTTTCCCCCCAAATATTCTTAATCTGTAGTTGGAGGAATCCGCAGATGTAGAACTGAAGGAGACAAAGGGCCGACTACCTGCAGTTTTACGTAAGAGATTAGAATTACAATAACTCGGGTAAAGAATGTTCACAAACTGGATGCTAAACTAGGGCATATGGTCAAGTATGACTTAACCTAGACTAAATTGCTCAGCAGGAAAATGTGTATTTTGGCCAACTCTGACCACCTAGGTTGGTACACCTCATTCTGATATCAACCTAAGGGGTCAGAGTTGGCCAAAATAAAAATTCTACTAGCAGAAATTCTTTCTAGCAGTAAAAAGAAAAGGGAGATGCTCAGATATCCTGGACTCCCCAGAGGGGTAAGATTACCCCCTAGGACTTCTCTGTTTACTGCCATGAGAAGAATATCAGCTTGCAGCACCATAATCCAGAGCTGAAAAAAGACTTTTTATACTTAAAAATAGGATTCAGGGGCCGGGCACGGTGGCTCACGCCTGTAATCCCAGCACTTTGAAACCAGCCTGGTCAACACGGTGAAACTCTGTCTCCACTAAAAATACAAAAATTACCCGGGTGTGGCTGCAGGTGCCTGCAATCCCAGCTACCTGGGAGGCTGAGGCAGGAGAATCGCTTGAACCCGGGAGGCAGAGGCTGCAGTGAGCTGAGACTGTGCCATTGCACTCTAGCCTGGGCAACAGAGGGAGACTCCATCTCAAAAAAAAAAAAAAAAATTTCAGATGCCATAGTATTTGCAATAGACCAATCAAAAACTCTATGTGCATATAGCACATAAATAACTTCTAATCTAGCCTAGGAAGAAGGATAGCGTGGTACTATATATAAACCCACTTTGTGACAGCAGCACTAGCAATAGCATCAGTATTCTCCACAAAATTTAGCAAGTGACACCTAATAAAAATAAAAGGAGTTTACATATCTTGAGCATATATTAATAACTAGTAATAAACTAGCATAAACTAAAAAGTGAGTTCAATAAGTTGTATCTCTATATACTGGCAATGAGCAAAGAAACTAAATACTTAGGGTATAACTCTACCAAAACATACACAGGACTACAAAAACTACAAAATGCTAATGAAGTAAATCAAAGAAAAACTAAATAAATGGAGGGACATGCCATGCTCATGGAATGTAGTACATTTACACCACAGAACACTATTCAGCAATAAAAAGAAACAAACTATTGATAAACACAGCAACCTGAATGAATCTATAAGGAATTATGCTGATGGAAAAACTTCAGTTCCAAAAGGTTACATACTATATGAGTCTATTTATAGAACATTCTTAAATGATAAAATTTTATAGAGAGAGAACAGGTTAGTTTGTAACCAGGCATGAAGGAGAGAGGAGAGATAGAAGGGAAGTAGGTGTACCTTTGTGGTGATGACATATATCCTTACTATATTAATGTCAATATCCTGGCTGTGATACTGTACTAGTTTCACAAAATGTTACTATTGGAGGAAAATGGTGCATGGAATTACTCTTTATCATTTCTTGAAACTGCATGTGAATCTACAAGTATCTCAAAGTAATTTTTTTAATGGGGTCGGGGGGAGGTCTCCCAACAAATAAATTAACTTGCCATCCTCCAGCAGCCTAGGCAGGCAGACAGCTTCTTGCAAATCACAGCATCATGATGTTGGGCCATCCAGATGTAGAACATATTCAGCCTGTGTGCTGCCACTTCATCAGGAAGTCACAGCTCCAAAAAGGTTAATTTTTAAGTCTCTATTTAGAAATCCTGTCTTTAAGCCACATTGCTTTCTTAGCTCAAGGACTATTTCAGTTGTAACAGTTTAGGATTATATACTATGAAAACAATAAAAGGAGATCTTAAAATGAGCAATTACAGTAATTAGCACAAAAGAATTTCTAAGTCTATTATTGAGCAACTTTCTGAAGGAACAAGACTATTTTAAACTAAAGGAATGCATACCCAAGACATGTTTATTGCAGGGTTATTTGTAATACTAAAAAACTGGAAACAACTAAATGACTAATTTGGAGTGATTAAAGAAATCATGTCCATCATTCCAGCTTTATGCAATGCTTAAAAATGCATAAAGAGCAGGTCCGCATGCACTGATCAATAATTATAAGCAAGGTAAATTATTAAGCTGAAAAAAGATACAGAACAATGCAAAAAGATAACCCCATTTAAGTATTTAAAATTATACAGTAGAACATATGCATATATAATATAAATAAATGAGAGAGTATTTTCAAAATTAGTTGTAATGAAGACTTCATGGGGAAGGGGATGGTGACATTTAAAATGTATTTTCATTGTAAAAAAAAAACAAAAAAATCAGAATTTACAAATTTAGATTTCTATCAATCATGACTAAAATAAGATGTTTTCCACTTAATTCAACATGGTAAACAAAGCTGCTTCCTTTCATCCCAAAATGGACATATTCAGGTTTTTATCCAAATGTGTTACTGAGTTTTGTTTCTTCTTTAAAAGTGTCTAGATTAGGGACTCACAAATTCAGTTCTTTCAAGGAATACTACATATTAACAGGAAAGTTATTTACTCAAATAGGTTTGAGAAATGCTATTTAAAACATAAACAGGAGACCAAGGCAGGAGGATCACCGGAGTCAGGAGTTCACAAGCAGACAGGGCAACACAGCAAGACCCCATCTCAAAAAAAAGTCAATAGGAGGGAAATAAGTAATCAGCCTTTTGCTGGGCTATGAAAACATTTTAGGCCAGTGCATGAAAAGATGCTCAGAGGATTTCAGAGTTCGAGAAATGTTGGACTACATTAACATTTAATGTAGTCTTAAACCTTAAGACTCTTAAACCTGGAATATCACAATGCTGTCCAAATTATCCATCAAGTCTACAAAGACAGGAAATAGACTCAATATAGCCCCAGTACCCCGGCACAGTAATAGCACATGGTACATAAGGAGCATGTGACATGCATATGCAAATAAGAGGTACAAAATATGCAAGGTAGATAAAGTTCTAAGTAGTTTACATATTTGCCCTATCTTGTTTATACTATTTACTAAAAAAAGGCTAAATGTTATTAACTCATTATTTCTATTCAAAAAGCATTGGATAAATAGCAGAAATTCAGCCAAGTACTTGCTACTTTACAAAAAGCTCAGGTAAATAAATATAAATGGAAAACTGAGAAACTAGGTTCCACTATAAGCAGAGTCTTTACCAGCTATGGGTAGCTCTAATGGAACAGTAAAATCTTCTAATGGATTTAAATATGATCTGATGTGCGACATTAGTAATTTAATTTGGAGGGACATTTACGTCTAGCAAAAGTGATCAGGCAAGTCCCTTCTACACCCTAACCCATTTCTTTTTTGCCCCCAATTTTAAACCTGCCTCACTATTAAAGCTTCAAGACAAACTCTACAATCATTTTATCAAGCTCCAAACAAGCTGCAGAAGTACTGAAATTGTTTTTAAATTATAAATCAATTTGGGAAGAAGTGACATTGATAATATTCCAGTTTCTCACCTAGAGAAAATGGCATTTCGCTTCATTTAAATCTCTTTTTCTTTATTTTGAAACAGGGTCTCGCTCTGTCATCCAGGCCGGAGTACAGTGGCACAAATGTGGCTCACTGTAGTCTTGACCTCCTGGGCTCAAGTAGTCCTCCCACCTCAGCCTCCTGAGAAGTGGACATGACAATTGTATGCCACGACTCCCGGCTAATTTTTGTTTTGTTTTGTTTTTTAAGAGACAAAGCTTGCCATGTTGCCAGGCTGGTAAATCTTCTTTTCTACATTGTTCAGTAAGATTGTATAGATTTTCTGTAAATACATCCTGCAAGTTTCCTATTAGAATTACTTCTTGTTATCTGGATTGTTTAATTAAAAAGAAATGCAGTTTTATTACTTCCAAAAACATTAAGCAATTCACTTACTATCTAAACCGTAAGGAGATCCTTAAGGAGACAGACTGCCTAAAGTGAATAGTGAGGCATGATTTATAATTAGTATGTTAATTTCATCTGTAAATAGGAAACTATAGAACTTTTCATGGTAGTTTAAAAAATTCCATCAAGTAGATTACATATTCACCTTACAATTTTATTTACTGTCTCTTTTTTTTTGTTTTTTTTTTTTTTTTTTTGAGACAGAGTTTCATTCTTTTTGCCCAGGCTGGAGTGCAATGATGCAATCTTGGCTCTCCGCAACCTCCACCTCCCGGGGTTCAAGCGATTCTCCTGCCTCAGCCTCCTGAGTAGCTGGGATTACAGGCATGCGCCACCACTGTGGCTAATTTTGTATTTTTAGTAGAGATGAGGGTTCTCCATGTTGGTCAGGCTGGTCTTGAACTCTCAACCTCAGGTGATCCACCCACCTCAGCCTCCCAAAGTGCTGGGATTACAGATGTGAGCCACCACACCCGGGCTACTCTCTTAATTTAAACAACTATTAAATGAGACAATACACTGCAAAGCACTTAGAAAAGTGCCTGACACAGGAATAAGTTTTCTTTTTTCTTTTTTTATTTTATTTATTTTTTTATTATACTTTAAGTTTTCAATAAATGTGAATGTTTGTTATTATATAAATTAAAAAAAAAATAGCCACCTGGCTCCATTCTTGGCCACAAACTCTGAAGAGGTGGAGTTACAGTGTGTGAGGTATGTCGGATAACCCCCCATGCAAGTCACTACCACAGCTGACATCCCGGAGCCAGAGAACTTGGTGAATGTCTTCAATGGTCACAGCTGAAAAGGGAACTAACTCCAGATCCCCAGGCTGACTTGCCCTCCGAGCCTGGAGGGCAAACTCTGCTAATTAACTCTTTGCTTGGGTTCGCCTCTGTCATCTTCACCCCTGTGCCAACAGGGTATCTCCACAGATAGCCTGCTCTCGTGTGCCCTCTACTGGAGGGCTGTGGTTCCAGAGTTGCTCCAGCCTCGGACTCGGCTCCCCGCAGATGGAATGTCCTCCTCCAGGGAGAGGCTCGAGTCAAGGGCTAATGTGTTGTCAACCTTTGACTCCAGAGAAGCGGATTATATGATTTAATGATAGTTCCGCATCAGAAAAGATTTTGAAACGTGTAGCTCAAAACAGTAAAATTTCACAGTGATTATCTGAAACTGAAGTAGTCCAAACCCCTGACTGTGTAACCTGAGCAACTTGTTTTAACTCCTCTGAGGCTGTTTCCTCATCTGTACAGTGGGAATAGCAGTACTTACCTAACCAGGCTGAGGATTAAATGAATTAGTATCTGTAAAGTGCTTAGAATGGTACATAGCACAGAGCAGTGTTCTTAAATATTTCTTGAAAAAATTAATAAAGGAGAAGCCTACCTTAAACCTTCAGAGAAAATCTTCAGTCGAAATTTTTAAAAGCTAAATTTTAGAATCAATTGCATTTTAAAGTCATCATGAAACATGAGGTTGCTGCTACACAGTCACTTGTGCTGGATTATATAACAGGTGAAAACTTATTCTCTTGGGAATTTCCAGAACTCTGTGGCACAGCCAAAATACACCGACCTTGAATACATTGTTCTGGAACAAAGTGGATGTACTGAACACTGAATTGATGTTACTACTTCGTACCAAGCACACAGCACTGGATGCTCTCACGCTCAATTATCTGACAGTGATGCTAGTAAGAATAAAACATAATTTTTAATCTTATTTAAAGTGTATTATGCACTCCCAGAGTACTTACAAGAAACTACTCTTCTGCTTTTCATGGATATCTATTCATAAGAAGAAAGACAGCTGGTTTTGGGGCTGGTGGTGGGTTTTTCCATTGTTTTCAAAAGACAGAGAGCTATGCATATGCTGACTTCCAAAGAGGCTATCATCAGTCACCGGAAATCCACAGAAAAGGTCACTGCCAGAGATCTGCCATGTGTGATCCACCCACTCTCACTTCAAGGCCACTAGCACCACTACCAGGCTGACACAAGGCCCCTGGGAAGGTGGCCCAGTGCAGGACAGACACAAAAGGGACCACAGTCAAGGAGCAGCCTTACTTTCTCACCTCACCCAAGATACAGAGCTATGGGCCAAGGGAGGGGAAATCAGGATATGGCCACCCAGGCCAGGGCTGCCCCCACTCCTCAACCCTGCTCCCCTGGAGAAAGACCGTACTCTTATCAAGGGCCCTGTGGGTGAGAAAGAGCTAGAGGGCCACTGTGACCACTGGGTTTCTGCACCATTTGGCTAATGAAAACCATGACCCTCTCTGGGTCTCAGTCTTCTCATCTGTGAAGTGGAGGGATAGGCAAAATGACATGAATAACAGAATGAGTGACTATAACCCAAGCCCACAGCTTAGTGTCAAGGATCGTGAGAACGAAGCAAAAGGCATCAAGCACTCTCAATTGTTCAAATAATGAAGATGATGCCCACAAAGACAGACAGAACAGGCCTCACAGCTTCTCAGTTTTCCCACGACTGAGATAACTAGTCACCATGTGGCATGACCCCGAGGACCACGCACAGGCTTTGCATCTTCTGTGAAGGCTTCAGTTGCCGTTGGGGATACATCGCCGTTCTGTCCACCAACACTCTCTCATGTTCTCAGGACATAATTACCTATTTCTGTTCTATCCTCACCCCCTAAAAGATTAGTCTAGAACCTGTTCTTATTAAGCTCTGCATTGTCATTGCTGAACACTCTGTCATGCAGTAGGTGCTCAATAAATACCTAACCCCCGTACACACATCAAAAACAAAAGAGCATCTATGGGTCTTTATACTGTAAGGTTTTACTTTCTTCTCCCCTACTTCCCTACTATTGGTCCCTCCATCTACACCTTACCATCTGCAGTGGTCTACATTTGGGACCCTTACAGTAAACGTGTGCTACTTCTCTGAAAAGTCATGCAGCTGCTCCCAGCTCCGTCTCTGCATGACCAGGCAAGTGAGTGCAGACCTCATCTTACATCTGTGTGGTTCTCTTTTCTGTAGGCTGAAATGCTGCTCTCCCCATCAACTGTGAGGATGCACTTGCCGCCCTCTTGCCCACCATGGTATGGGGCCTGGAGAGCTACGTTTGTGTCTGCTCTGACTTTGGACAGCCCCCAGAGGGGTCATTCCTCAGCAGCTCATTCCATCACTGAGATGTGCTGAGATCCCAGAGCCGCCTGCACCCTTGAGGTTCCTCTCTGGTCATCATTCCTTGCTTGGACTTCTTTAGAAGTCTAGAGACTTCCAAGGTCGGTGAGCAGACTGTGTCCTTAACCAGCATTTTGTTTCTCAGGGCCTCCCCGGGCCCCTCACCACCTCCCTCTCAGACTCCCAAACCCTGGAACTGAATTCAAGGCAACCTTCTTCCCTCTTTGAAAGGTTTAACAAACAGCGTCTAAACTTTAACCTTGGCAAGTACATTAACCAAGTTCCAGGTCACATGAATTAACGGATGGCCCACTTAAAACAAACCACACTGAGTAGCTACGAGGAATGTCTCCACTGCGGCAAGTGCAAAATCCAAGTGAAGGCCCTGATCAGCAAATTGAGCGTGCTTCAGGACACCCGCCCCTCCTGCCTGGCCCCCTGCCGCTGCAGCAACACATGTGAACTGACACGGTATCTGAGCACACCCCTGAGCACACCCCGGGAAACAGACCGCAGCCCTCCCTGGCGCCCAGTGATTACAGGCCAAGGCTGAAAGCAGCAACAAGAACCAAGAAACAAAGCCTTCTGTGAAACCAGAAACCACACAAGGTCACAAAAACAGCAAGAACTTGTAAATCCTGAAAACCCTTCAGTGAGGAATTTTCCTAAGCACCTGTGTCCAGCTCTGAAACAACAGTGGCTTAACACATACCTGAGACGATGAGAGCACAAATCCAGCCGCCCCTCCGGAAAGACCATTCAAGGTCATGGGCGTTTTAAGATGTGGTTCTCTTTAGGGCTTATCTGTGGAAAAACATCCAAGGCACAGACCAAACAGCTGCTTTGAAAACACACTCAAGACAGACCACATCCTTGCACACCGCTGTGGCCTCAGGTGAGAGGAGGTGGAGGTGAGGGCTGCCCAGCACCAATGTCTGGTAATGGCAGGTAGGGGAACTTCACGTGCACCTATGTTATTTCAGAGCCTGGGCTCAACAGGGAGGTAGGGGGAAGGAGGGAAGAGGCTCTTAAAAATAATGCTGACAAAATCAAGTACCAAGAACACAAGTGTCCTGATAACTAGTAAGTTTCTTTTTTAAAGAAATAAAATCTGGCTGGGCACAGTAGCTCACACCTGTAATCCCAGCGCTTTGGGAGGCCAAGGCGCGTGGATCATCTGAGGTCAGGAGTTCAAGACCAGTCTGGCCAACATGGCAAAACCCCATCTCTACTACCAATACAAAAAATTAGCCCGGCATGGTGGCACATGCCCATAGACCCTGTTACTCAGAAGGCCGAGGCAGGAGAATTGCTGGAATCCGGGAGGCGGAGGTTGCAGTGACCTGAGATCTCACCACTGCACTCCAGCCTGGGCGACAGAGTGAGACTCCATCTCAAAAAAAAAAAAAAAAAAATAATAATAATAAATAATTAAATTAAAATAAATAAATAAAAATTTCTCTTGCCCCTTCCACCCCTCCCTTCGGGAGTTTAAGGAAAATCACCACAAAAGAGAAAACTAAAGTCAGTCAAAAGCTGCTTAAAGGATGTGCAATTACATGTGATTGAGAAAGTCTGTATGATTAAAGCCAGAAAGAAGGCTGCGTACTTGGCAAATACTAGGCACTGTATTTAGGCAAATATTCTTTCAACTATCAGTCTCTTCCTCCCACAACACACCTCCCTAATTTGCAAAGATTTGTGTAATAGATCAGTGGTTCTCAAAGTGTGGTCCCAGACCCCAAACAGGATCACATGGGAACTTGACAGAAATGCAAATTCTCATCATCCAACCAGCCCGAGACCTGCTGAATCCGAAACCTTGGGGTAGGGCCCAGCCCTGTGAGCTTTAACAAGCAGCCCAGGGGATTCTGACCTGGGAGACCCACTGTACTCTGCCTGGATCCTTCAGTGCGGACCAGGGACCCAGCACCAGCAGGGGCCACAGGCACAGAAGCCAGGTGTTGCTCTGATCCTTATAGCTGCAGAGGTGGCCAAAGACCCCTCCCCAGCTGCTTCCCCCACAAGTGGGGGCTTGGGACACATCCCAGGTGGCATAGCTGTGGTGGTGGCAGTGGTAGGAGGCCCAGGTTGAGACATGAGGGGAAGAGCAATGTCTAGGGCAACAGTCCCTGAACTTGTTTGCACAAGGTACTCACCCAGAAGCCTCGAAAACACGGATGCCCAGTCCCACCCCTGGAAATGGTGATTCAGTTGGTCTAGAGGTGGGGGTGGCAGCCTGGCTTTGGAATCTTCAAAGCTCCCCAGGTGATAATAATGTGCAAACAAGTTTAGATCTGCCTACAGTCTTGTGACTGTTAAAACAGAGATGGGGCAGGACACAAAAGGCACCCTCCATGTGGAGGTGGAGGGGAGTGAGGCAATGGTCCCGCTTGCTACAGCAGGGAGGACTTGGCCTGACCCAGCTGGGGGTCATCCATTTCTGAGTGCTCCAGGGGCCTGGAACCAGCAAGGGCTTGATGCACATGGACTCAGGTATTATAACCTATTTTCCCTCTAAGGACTCTGGGACTAAGGCAGGTTATTATTAACCTCCAAGTCAGACAACCTCCAATGGAGCCAGGACTCAAACCTGGGACTGCCCAGCTGGAGAAGGAGTCTGGTTCCAGGTTCCTGAGCTACGAAACTAGTAAGTGAGACCCTACCTCCAGTTCCCTAATGTAATATCCAATAATGAGCCGAGTACTACTCATCTTCCTTTTACATTTAATTGTGGGAAAATATCCATAACAAAATTTACCGTTTTAACCATTTTTAAGTATAGAGTGCAGCAATGTTACGTAAGTTCACACTGTTGTACAACATCACCGCCAGCCACCTCCAGAACCTCTTCCATCTTGCAAAAGTGAAACCGTCACTCCACTCCCTTCCCCAAACCACCCCCCACCCCCCCACCACCGCAGCCATCATTCTGTTTTCCGTCTCTGAATGTGACTCCTCCAGGGAACCTCATCTAAATGAAATCACATAGAGTATTTGTCCTTTTGTGACTGGCTGATTTCACTTGGCATAATGTCCTCAAGGTTCATTCATGCTGTTGCATGTGTCAGAATGTCCTTCCTTTTTAGGACTGAATAATATTCTATATTTCTTCTTAAAGAAACAATTCTCAACTTTAAAATCTAAACTCTATAGTCCACCCCTGCATTTTCCATGCCTAAAAGCACAGACACTGCAGTCCCTGTGCAATCAATGGTAAACACATCCTTCAATCTTTTGTGGGGAAATTTGCAATATGTTCTCCATTTTTGATCTGTCTTGTATTTTGGCCTCAAATTCAGACCAGAAGAATCTACTTTACAATTGAATCACAAGGGATCCGAGATGGGTGCTGTAGCCAACGTGACTTAACAGGCAGCATTTCTAAGCACAGGAGAGAGAGAACTTGATCTGATTTGAAGGGATTCAGGAAAGGCTCATAAAGCTTCAGTGAATGTCCCCCGCTTCTAAGATCCTCTTCTTTTTGTCACAGCATGATGTCTAACCCCACAGCATAGTTCTTCAGCTATTTCTGAATTGCTGAGATTAACCAAAAACCAATCCCAAAGAGATAAAAATAATTGATTCAAACTGATTATACAATAAAGGGGATTTATTTCCTTAAAACTGGAAAAAATACAAAAATAGGGTAGGTTTCAGGCACAGTTTATTCTGGGCTACTACTGCGGTTGTCAGTGACTGTGCCAATCCTGTCTCTCACCCCACAATGGCTTTGTCCTTAGGCTGGCTTCCCCCCGGATCACAAGATGTCGTCAGACACCTACTGGAGCTATGTGGATCCTTATTCACACTCAGAGAGAGCACTGCTTCCCAGAGCCACCAAACCACAGTTCTGAGCAGCGTTCTAAGGGACCAACCTGAACTGTGGCCAGGAAATGCCTCCCTGCTGATTACAGTGTGGGGTACAGTCCATCTTTTGGGGAGGAGAGGACGCTCTAATGCTAGTTGGGGTTAATTTCACTCAAAATGTGTGGCTGCTATGCAGTGCAGATAAGAGCGGTCCCCAGAACAAAATCTGGGTGCTGTGAGCAAAAGGAAATGGTTGCTGATGCATGTCCCCCAAGGCACCCCATGGCTCAAGTAATGCTCCATGTTAATCCTTGTGCCCAAACTGCACATACTTCTTGAGAATGCCCTGTTTGGAGTAGTAAGCAATCTAGCATTTTAACTTTTTCCCCTCTCAGGGAATTGATTTGTCCCTTGTGATCACATTAATATTTGCAGATGCCTTGATCTTCATTAATTACGTGAATTTTTGTAAAGCTGAACATTGAAGCCAACAGTAGCCATACTTCTCTTTTAGGAAAATGGCAGCCACTCTGAGCCTCGAGGTTTACACAGCCCCCAACACTCTCTGGATGGGACTGTACATGCAGCATGGGGGTCATCTGAGCCACCAGCTACTCATCTTGTATAGAAACAAAACAAAAAAGAACTGAGTACAGTAACCAAGGAAGAAAATCATAAAAGTTCACACGCTGGAAACAACTTTCTAATTCTCTTATCTATACTTGGCCACAGATGAGCTAAGAATCATCACCAGTAGTTAACTCAAGAGAGGCATGCAAATATGTGGTAAGATGCTATAATTTTGAGGTTAGAAAATAAATCCACGTATTTATAACTTAAATAGTGATTTGAATCAAGGAGTATTAATGACTGTACCCTTAGAAAAAGAATGATTCTAACCACTTACCCTTCAGCACCCAACCACTATCAAAAGCAAACATATTCTGTGATAACAAACATCGTAATATCATCTTTATTTGTCTGCCCTGGAAAAAACACCAAGTCATGACTGGTGTTCCTGTTATTGATTCCTCCCCAACAAGGAAAAAAAAAAAAAAAAAGTGACCTTTTGGCTGGGCACGGTGGCTAGTGCCTATAATCTCACCTCTTCAAAAGCAAAAAAAAGTTAAAAAAAAAAAAAAATTAGCTGGGCGTGGTGGTGCACATATACAGTCCTAGCTGCTAGAGAGGCTGAGGGAGGAGGACTGTTTGAGCCCAGGAGTTCGAGGCTTCAGTGAGCTATGATTGTGCCACTGTGCTCCAGCCTGGCCAACAGAGACCTAATTCTTAAAATAACAATAATAATAATAATAATAATAATTTTTAAGTGACCTCTTGAATGAAGTCTTCCTTCATGTTGATTTTTTACAAACCTTTCTTAGGTTCAGCACAGCTTGTTCAGTATTAATTCCATAGAACAGAGCCAACCACACTATGAGGACTCAATTTGAAAACAACAGTATATCAAAAATATCAGTGATTTTCAAAAAATTCCTCTTTTCCAGACTAGAAATTATTAATCAAAAAATTATGAATTAGTAGTTTTTAGTAAAGTTCGTATTTCACAAATTTTGTTAAGTCAGAAAACTCCTTATAAACACCTGTTTCATGTTTTCAGAAATTTTCAAATGATTCCACAGTTGCTACATGGTCAATAAAGAAAAACTTCATGCTTTTACTTCAATTAGAATTCTCTATTCGCAGTTTGGGGGTCTCACTGGCCAGTGTGTGTATGAGAACTTAAGGGATGTATGCACTTTAGAGCTCAGCTGTGCAAGCTGGGCTTTCCTTACCTACGCTGCTATAAACATACTGCTAGAGGAGGGACATTTAAGCTATTCTCATGCTGCTACAAGATTAAATGCCTCCCTACCTATTTAAAAAAAAAAATGTCAGTGGAGAAGAAGGAAGGAGGGAGGGAAGGAAACTCAGCTTGAACGTCAGTAACTTGATAAGCATGCTGCTGATAAAGAACACCCTGGACTTTGTAGCAATTGCCAATAACCAACCAATAAGGAAACAATCCAAACTTAACCGTAATCTTAAATTTTTTTCCCTTTTCACGTTTCATTTGAACATGAAAATGTTCAAATCTCTTGCATACGTTGTTATTCATAAGTGAGCTGCAGGGGGGAACCCAAGCCTAGATGTAAGATACACTCTTTTCAACGTGCATGCAGGCCTCACCAGTGATGTCTCTGGAGGCATATTCTGACCAGATCAACTGCCTCACCTGCGACATCGCCATTTACTGGGTCTCACTATATATAAATAACTTCTCTGCTTACTCACTAAAGCCTTGTGCAGGTCCCTCTTACCTCCTCAAATACGTCCACATGTGTAAGCACACATATCTGCACATCGGTCTGCTTTATTCACAGGAATCTGAGAACCCCTACAAAACGGCAGTGAGGAAGGGGAGAGAGGGTGGAATGGGTACCCAGAAAGGAAATAGGAAGACAATGTACAGGAAAACAACAACAACAAAAATCCTAAGTAGTTGTGTTCTCCAAAGAACTAAATGTAAATGGTCCCAGCACACATTAGAAAAACAGGAGCAGCAGGGGGTATGTGTTAGTCATCTTTCTGAGCTCCACGTGGGTGCTTGGATGGAGAGATGAATGATGAATGGAATACACAAACAGTGCCACAACTGACTCCCCCTCCGTGAAGACCCCATTAGATTCCAAGGTGCACTTCCTCATACAACAACAATCCAACTCTCACCAACAATCCTCATTCGAAGTTTCATCCACAGAACAAAGTCCTCAGTAACAATTCTCCACCTTTAAATGTTCAAAAGTACTGCCATGGGGACTAAGAAGACACAACTGGGACCTTTTTATTGACTGTTGATCTAAAGTTTTAGGGATCAGAAGTCTCTGAGAATGTGGTGACTTTTGGGGACCCTTCTACCAAGAAAAATGCATACAGACGAATTTTGACACAATTTTGACATGGTGGACACTCAGGATTCCGTGTTGGAAAGGAATTCCAACTTAGATCCCTGCCGGCAAGTAGAACCAGGACACGGCCGGGAGCGGGAGGGACCTGAGAGACAGTGATTGCTGCCTGTTGACAGCTAACGGCCAACTTACACAGATTCCCCACACCCTAAAACCATCCCTGGTCTTCTCTGTCAAAAGGTTCTCAGCTTAAAAATCTATGCCTACACCTATGTCTTCCCCTTTATTTTTTATTGATGTGTGATATTTGTACATATTTATGGGGTTAATATGATATTTTGAAACATGTATGCAATGTATAATGATCAGAATAATTAGGATATCCATCATTTCAAACATGTATCCTTTCTATGTGTTGGGAACATTTCTAACCTTCTAGCTATTTGGAAATATACAGTAAATTACTGTTAACGATAGTCACCCTATTAGAATGTATTCCCTCTATCTAACTGAATGTTTGTACTCATTCTCTACCCCTCTTCACCACGCCCTTTTCCAGTCTCTGGTAACCATCACTCTACTCTCTACCTCCAAGAGATCAACTTTTTTTGCTCCCACGTATACATGAGAACACGCAATATCTGTCTTTGCCTTCCTCTAACTTTTAATCCCAGCAGAGAGACATTCATTCAGCCCATGGTCACGCTCATTATCATCTGGAAGTCAGAGTGACATGGTGGACACCCAGGATTCCACACTGGAAAGAATCCCAGTTTAGATCCCTGTCAGAGAGCAAAACCAGGGCAGAGCCAGGAGGGGAAGAGACTTGAGAGGCAGCAAGTGCTGACTGTTGACAGCTAATGGCCAACTCAGGAGATCTACAGAGAACAAGGAAGCAACCGAAGACCACAGAGAGGCTAAGACAAAGACGGGAGATTAACACTCACCGGAATAATCCAGCAGACGGAAGGGGATGGAAAATCTCAAATCCTGCTTTAAAGAAATTTTGCCTGGAAAAACCCTTGAGCATGTGCCATGTGCAAGTTTAAATAAGCAAGACAAACAGCTACGGCTAGTAAGTGTAAAAGCAGTGCTACTGATAAGAAAATAGAAGAGAATGACAAATTCCCAGGCAAAATGAGATACAGAAAATAACCATGTCAACAATGTACAACGGAACTGTCAATAAGTCCCCTTCATATCCTGGTCTAATTAAACCCTTTTTCACAAATGCCAGCAATCAATAAAAAATTATTTCTTATTCAATGTGGACATCAGTTTTAATTACTAGCAGTACAACACGCTGTGATTCTGAGAGCATCTGATCTGCTTGAATATACTTCTTACCACGTCTAAAAGAATGACATGATGACATAGTGTCTTCTTTTCTTTCCTCACCTGTAGCACTGTTGTTGGACTGAGGCCTTAGAAGGTCCCTGGGGGCAGCTGATGCATACAGCTTTATGAGTTCTTACAGAAAAAGAACAAAAGGAAGTTAGCAGACAAGGTGAGAATGAGTTAACTTCCATTCATTTTTTAACACCTTATACCCCTTAGAGCAAAAATAGGTGAGTTTGGAAATGCTTTAAAGGCCTTAAGCGACTTAAGCAACAAAACACAATGCCTATCCCTTCATGGACAAATTAGCCACAAGGTACATACCACAAAGGCGCAGAAATGTTACTCTTTGATGCTATTTGCTTACAAAGAAGATCAAGAATCTTCCTGTCTAAAAATGTTCACAGCACTGAAAGAAATACATATTTATACACTTAAAACTGTTGCTGATTATTTTGATTTAGAGATTTTATGTCAAAGAGTTAAAATAACAGGTCAAATAAATTATTTTTGCATCAAATATTAAGTGGATTTGCATTTCACATTGTCTAGATGTATTAATATGGAAGCTCTGGGAGACCAGAGTTGTGAGGTTTTGTTGTTGTTGTTGTGTTTTTTTTTTTTTTGAGACGCAATCTCGCTCTGTCACCCAGGTTGGAGTGCAGTGGTGTGATCTCCGCTCACTGCAACCTCCGCCTCCTGGGCTCACGCCATTCTCCTGCCTCAGACTCCCGAGCAGCTGGGACTACAGGCGCCCGGCACCGCGCCCGGCACCACGCCCGGCTTTTTTTTTTTTGTATTTTTAGTAGAGACGGGGTTACACCGTGTTAGCCAGGATGGTCTCGATCTCCTGACCTCGTGATCTGCCCATCTCAGCCTCCCAAAGTGCTGGGATTACAGGCATGAGCCACCATGCCCAGTTGTGAGCATTTTTTTTTTTTTTGAGATGCAGTCTCGCTTTGTCACCCAGGCTGGAGTGCAGTGGTGCGATCTCGGCTCCCTGCAACCTCCAACTCTCTGGTTAAAGTGATTCTCCTGCCCCAGCCTCCCAAGTAGCTGGAATTATAGGCACGCACCACCACGCCCAGCTAGTTTTTGTATTTTTAGTAAAGATGGGGTTTCACCATGTTGGCCAGGATGGTCTCGATCTCCTGATAGCATGATCCACCCGCCTCAGCCTCCCAAAGTACTAGGATTATAGGCGTAAGCCACCGCGCCCGGCCAGGTTGTGCACTTTTACTTTAAAATTTGATACCTCTTGCACAATGCCACAGTGTAGAAAGGGCATCCAACGAATACTTTCCTTGGAAGGACTACATATCAACTAAAATCAAAGATACAAAAAAAATCTCGGTGCCCAATTTCCTGAACACACAAGCTCATCCAAGGTCCTGAAGGTGTACACGAGAACAGAACTGTGGAGAACGGCTTTTTATTTGGCAGCCAGCACAGGAGTCTACCGTTTCCTCTAGCAAGTTAGCTTACTAACTTGCAAAGTCTGTCTGTCTTCCTATGGATCTGAATTTCACCTATGCTTCACCTCATGGCTAGAGGCACACACCACTCAGCTGTAGTCTGCAGACTGAGGAACCCTGGGGACCTTCTATTATTTTACCACATTCTCAGGAAAACATCACCCCACACACAAACACGCAAGTATTCAAACAATGCCAGGGATCTGACTTGGGAGGTAAGACGCTTGGGAGGTGGAGACATAGTGTTCCCCACCTCTTCCCTGTCCTACCGGCACCAGCAGGAGGTGGAAGCCCTATCCTGCCAGGGACACCATATCCACTGCCAGATGAAACAACATGGGTTCAAGTGGAAAGTTTTTTGTTCGTGCGCTCTATTCCTTTAACATCCTATTTTAACTAAAAACCATATGTTTTAATATATTAATTCTACCGTTTCAAAAAACTCAAGGTAAATCTACCTACAAGATTCGCTGCACTTGCAAATTGCAGATTATCAACAATAAGAAATATTTTCTGGGTTATTCAAAACATTGATAAAGCTCTTTCATCATTTTTTTAAAGAAGCTTTTAAAGGGGAAAATGAACTTTGCTTTTGGCCTCAGTTTTCCAAAATATGATGAAGAGGTGGAAAACAGCACAAACCAAGCCCCACCGGGTAATTACAGTTATGCCTCATGTATCAAAATGCTCTTCCATCCTTCATAGCAGGAGCGACCCTGACAGAAGTGTCAGTGCTCCCTGAATCCAAACTGCAGCACAGAATGAGAGCCTGCCTGGAAAAGAAGAATGGAACAGAAATACTCACACTCAGAAAAGACATTTCATCCCACCTATGAAAAATTTAAATACTGAGGACACTCATCCCCCAGTACGCTTACTGAGAGATTACATGAAAAACCTAACCAATGCATGTAAAAAGTAACTAAAAATAATGATCTAGAGAGTACAACAAAAAGAAATACAGATGGAAAAAAATAAATGAATTCTAATGAACCATGTGGAAATCCTATCTGGATTTCTAAAAGTTCAGAAGGTATCACTGGGCGAGTAGGCAATTAACGGGCGGAAAGGAAGGGGGAAAGGCACCCTTGGTCTCTACACTGAGCCTGGTCCCTACGCTGACACCACGCAGCCCTGGAATAATGTAGCTGGCTAGATGAGCTGGAGTTTTTCTACAAACAGAATCATAAATTTGTTACTTGCTTAAATAACCTCCCGTGGAGATTTTCACAATAACCTGAATTAACAAAATAATATTAATTCTGACTTAGCACAGAATTATAGTCACAAGATGATCATGACAAAACAGTTGAAGGTGGTGCTGTTTCTGCTGTCTCCAAGAATAAATCAACACGCTTGCGTCCCACCACTCACAACAACTGCATCAACTTTGGCAGAGGTTAACATTATCAAGTTTTTACAAAAGGACTAAAAAGGGACCACAGGGATATAAAGAGGGGTATGTATGGACCCCCAGAGAGTTAATCAATCAATAAATACATTATCCAATCCCCAACTCAACTACTCAAATCATGCAGCTATATTAAAAATACGAAGAATATTAAGGATGACCCTTGAAGTATAAAATGTAATGATTATTTTTATCTTTCAATGAATCAAAGTTCTCACCGTCACACCATTCATAAAATTGGAATTTTCAGAATACCTACTTTAAAGTATAAATCCATTAAGCAGAAAAATGGAGGAAAAGTGAAAGGTGGGAATCAGAAAAGAGACAAAAGAGACAGGCGCTCAGCAAAACCAGGTGGGAGACGAAAGGGATTTCTGGGGATTTGAAAAACCTTATGGATTTATATTCATCACTTGGATAATCGACAGTTTATTATTACTGAATTTACTTAAGCTTTAGAATTCATGAATTAGGGGAATTCTGATTCAATGAAAAACCTTTCAGAGACACCCTAATGACTGAAGAATGAAGCACACTTGACGGCCTTGAACTGCTCCGTACCTGCCTGGGGTCCCGGCTCACCCTTCACCCATGCCCTTCCCCATGACAGGCTGCCTCCAAGCCCTGCAGTCTGTAGAGAACACCTTCCTCCTCCTGCCCTAACCCAGGTCCCCACGGTACCTTGGTAAGGGGTTGCACCACTGCCACTGCACAGAACCAGACACCCTCTCCCTTGCGTGGCATCAGCATGCCCACCATGGGATACTCATCACTAGCAGGACAACACTGACCCATCTGCCCTCTCCCTGCTGGACCATGGACACCTTAAGGCCAAACACAGCTGACTCCAGGTGCACACTGGCTGAGAAGGAGTGGGTTGTGCAATCATGGGGGAGAATTTCTACAACCCTAGGGTACTGCAAAGAATGCAGCCATTCTAAATGAAACATAAGATCAGCTGGTAAGTTTCGAATATTTTTCTTTTTAAAGAGCTTTCACTTCTATTATTGGGATGTATTCTCAACATACTTCTAAATAATTATTGTTGGCATGGCCAGGCAAGGTGGCTCATGTTTGTAATCCCAGCACTTTGGGAGGCTGAGGCGGGCAGATCACTTGATGCCAGGAGTTCGAGACAAGCCTGGCCAACATGGCAACACTCCATCTCTACAAAAACAAAAAAGAGAAAAGAAAAAAAAATTAGCCAGGTGTGGTGGCTCACACCTGTGGCCCCAGCTACTTGGGAGGCTGAGGCACAAGAATCACTTGAACCTGGGAGGCAGAGGTTGCAGTGAACCAAGACTGCACCCCAGCCTGGGCAACACAGTGAGACTGTCTCAAAAAAAAAAAAAAAAAAAAAAAAAAGGTGTTGGCATGATCATTGGGTGAGAGAGAGAGATATACATTAACTTTACATCCATCTCAGAACAAAGATTGAGGTGTCTGAAGCCCTGAAGTTAGGCAATGAAAAGCAAATCTTCTGGATACAACTGGATACAATGGACTATTATTCACCCATAAAAAGGGATGAAGTACTGATACATTACAACATGGATGAACCTTAAAAATATTATGCTAAGTGAAAGAAGCCAGACACAAAAGGTCACATATTATATAACTGCATTTATATGCACTATGCAAAATAGGTGAATCCATAGAAACAGAATGCAGACTGGTGGTTGCCAGGAGCTGAGCGGAAAGGGGAATGGGGATTAACTGCTTAAGGGGTACAGGCTTTCCTTACGGCATGACAAATGTATTTTGGAACTAGATAGAGATGGCAATTGCACAACAGTATGAATATACTAAATGTCACTGAGTTGTTCACCTTTAAATGGACAATTTTATGTCATATGAATTTTACCTCTATAAAAAATTTTTTTAAACAAATCTTCCACCATATATACCAAAGAGGAAGTCTAAAACAGACTCCTGTTTTCTCTGAAAACACATGGGCACTCAGTGGAGCTGGAAATAGAACAGTATAAAAGAATTATTCGAAGACGAAGAACTTACTGGTTATTAGAAAAAAACTACAAATTGTTTAAATTGGTTTAATATTTTCTATTATTTAATTATCTCTGAAAATGCTTCACAGTATTTATAAAATGTCCTCTTTTCTGTGCTAGAAGCCTCTATTTGTAATGAACTCTACTTTCCCTTATTTGGTAAAAGATCCCAGCATTCTTCCATATGTAATTCCTCTGGTGCAAACACTATACCAACATTCTGTGTGTGTTACTCAGGAAGGTTAATTATTTTAGCACATAATTTTTATTTCTAAAAGTTCCCCTCTTTCTTGTCTTCTGATAAAAGTAGTGTAACAAAAAAACAAAAACAAAAAACACAATAACAAAAAAAATCCTGTCAAAGCCTGTTTGTGAATATTACTCCATTCCATTATAAATTACAAGATTTTCTGTGACTTTTTCTGGTTAATAAGGAGAAAAGTTACATCCCAGTAAAGACACGAAAGCTTCAGGTCATTAAAAGCTCTCCTAAGTAATGAAAAGCTAATCCTGTAGTGAAGAGGTGTGGGCTGAAAGAAGATGGGGTGTTAAATATGCAAACTAAATGTCTATTTATTGCTAATACAGCCCTCACAAGAACAAATCAGATGCCATGACAAGTGTTCTTATCAACAACATTTGTTTTCTTCAGGAGAATTGAAAAGCTAAAACATGCACTTCTGCCTGGCCACACACAAAGCACAGCCCCCTCCTAAGAACCCAGAATGGGAAAGAAAGCTCTAGAAGCAAAGTACATGACCACTGAAAGCCACATACATGCTAATGAGGTCACGCTGGGCAAGGTGACATCGCAGCTGCAGAGCCCTGTTAGAAGTATGTGACATCTATAAGCACACCTGGACAACCCACTCATTTGGAAGTAGGCTTTATTCGGTCAGGAGCCTCTAAACGACTTTCTAGTCTAAGCATTCAAAATGAAGGCACAAAAGAGGTTAAAACCACTTAACCCAGTTGTAACAAGGGAATTTGTACCAGAATTTAAGATTTCAACCTGGATGAGATCAAAACCCTTAGGCTTCCAAAGGGACTTCACAACCTTTCCAGGGTTCTGTGGATGCTACCTGTTAACATGGTTTACAATGCCTCACCAACAAGGAGAGATGGGTGGGGAGGTGAACAAGGCTACCCAGTCCATGCCAAGACAAGGACACATTCTTTGTTCTCAAAAAGAAAAAAAAAAATCAGGAGTCCCAGCCACGTCAGTTGTACCACGGTGACTGTTGCTAAAATCAAACAAGCAAACAAACTAAGGCCCTCCAGGTCATTTGCAACCCTCAGTTCATTTCCTGAAGTACAACACCAAAAATTAACAAAAGGAAAGTGGAAGGACCTAAACACATGAAGAAAAACAAAGCCAGACTGGAACAAAACATTTCCCTAACTAGGCTATGTAAGACGAGCACCATAGAATATGTCAATATGAAGTAAGAGCTTATCAAAATGGCATTTACACACACTGCATTGGTTTTAATTTTCTCTCAAAGTTGTCTTTTCCTTTTAAATTTAGTTGACAAGTTAGAGTACATGTGATCTCTGTAACAGAAAAACTAAACATTGGAATATATGTTGTGGAGGAATTTTTTTTTTTTTTTTTTTTTTTTTTTTTTGAGATGGAACCTCGCTCTGTCGCCAGGCTGGAGTGCAGTGGTGCGACCTCAGCTCACTGCAACTTCTGCCTCCCAGGTTCAAGCAATTCTCCTGCGTCAGCCTCCTGAGTAGCTGGGACTACAGGCACCTGCCACCACACCCAGCTAATTTTTGTATTTTTAGTAGAGATGGGGTTTCACCATGTTGCCCAGGATGGTCTTGATCTCTTGACCTTGTGATCGGCCCGCCTCGGCCTCCTAAAGTGCTGGGATTACAGACATGAGCCACCGTGCCCAGCCTGTTTTGTTTTTGTTTTAGTTTTGTTTTGTTTTGAGACAGAGTTTCACTCACTGCCCAGGCTGGAGCATAATGATGCAACCTCGGTTCACTGCAACCTCCGCCTCCCGGGTTCAAGCAATTCTCCTGCCTCAGCCTCCCGAGTAACTGGGACTACAGGCACGTGCCACCATGCCCAGCTAATTTTTGTATTTGCAGTAGAGACGGGGTTTCACCATGTTGGCCAGGCTGGTCTGAAACTCCTGACCTCAGGTGATCTGTCTGCCTTGGCCTCCCAAAGTGCTGGGATTAGAGGCATGAGCTACTATGCCTGGCCGGAATATATGTATCTTTGAAACATTTTTTCATTTAAAATTTTCTGTGGAATAAGTAATAGAATCACAAGGTTCACAAATCAAAATGAAGTCTGAGGCAGGCGATCACTTGAGCCCAGGAGTTTGAGGCTGTGATGGGCTATGCTCGTGCCAGTGCACTCCAGCCTGGGCAACAGAGCCAGACTCCGTCTCAAAAAAAAAAAAAAAGAAAAATCAAATGATATAACAACTTTTATTCATTTCTTATATATTCCTCCAATGCTTTTTATGCAAATATAATGGTCACTCTACATGTGCAGGATTACATATCATTCAGACCAAGTGAGCTACATCATCACAAAGATGGGAAAATGTACGCTGAGGTATCCAAACGACCATCATACAGGCCCCCAAGCACGGAACAAATGCTAGGCAGGCAAGACCGACTGATATAACAGGTAAAGAGCAATCAAGGGCAGTGTAGTTAAGATGTATGATTTGTCTGTTTCTCCCACTAAACAGTGAGCCCTCTGCAGCCAGAAACAGTGGCTTGCTCATCACTGTACCCCTCCATACCTAGAAGGGTTGTCTGGCACTTGAAAGGTGGCCAACAAATGTTTGTGGAATAAGTGCATCAACCAATATTCCATCATGGAGGACCTAGGGACTGAATGGGACCTGAAAGGATGGAGGGATATGGAGATACTCACAGAGGCAAAGACTGTCCTGGCAGGGACAACAGTTCAAGCTCACAGGTAAGACCACTAAGCCACTGGATGGAAATGTGGTTGGAGTCTGCCTCAAACCTCAGCGGAAAGGGACAAGTTCCTGCAAAGATGCATGCATTCACATGGCCTTTCCTGCCTGGAGGTGACAGTGAGTAGTAGTACCTGCATACAGGGCTCTGGCAGACTCAACCAGGTAGCCAGTCTCAGACAAACTGTGGAGGCAAATTACGAAGGTTTGATCCCTGGCCCTGTCCTCTGTGACTGGTCCATGAAGTCACTTTTCCTGCCTGGTTTGAATGCTTCCCCGTCCATGTCCATCCTCGCTTCCTTCCAGGACTCTGTAGCACTTTCCCCTTTCTCAGTGTGGCTAGGCATTGTTTTCTCCCTCCCTCTCTGCCCCTGCAACTCATGTAGGACTCAGCAAAAGCTTGAGAGGTAAGCAGTGACAGTACTGTCATGTCTCTGTGACACCCCAAGCCGTCAGAGACAACGCCAGCCAACAACAGATGTGCACATACCCAGGTGCTCCACAGTGCCCCTGCAGACTCTCCTACTGGAGAACACTCTGGAACTCAGAGCCAGGGTTGCCTAAGACAGAGAGCTGCAGAGACCAGCAGTAGGACAGGCAGGTCACCTGTCCACTGGCACAGAGGCCAGGTGGTGTTTAGGCCCCGACTCTACCAAGAGGACAACAATCTACAAAGCTCTGTGCTAAACTCATCTCCAGTTTATTTTACATTTGGCAAGACGAAGCTGTTCAGTATATATGTCACTTTGAAATGCTTTCATAAATTACACATCGAAAAGCAAACAACATGGCCAAGAAGAGCTGAGCGACAGCTCCTTTCCCATTTTTATCACTGTGGTATTATTTGGTCTGTATCGAAGGATGGGTAATCAGAAAACATAAGCCTTCTTACATAATACTCTCCAAACTGGACAGTGACTTGGAGTTCCCAAAACACAATCTCCATCCTAAAACCTCCTACGTGGAACTGAAGAGCTGGACTAGACACATTCCAATCACTACAAGTGGTGCCAGTCTGGCCTCCTTCTCCTGCCCGAGACAACCCCTGGCAGACGCCCTGTTGCAAGAGCCAACATGCACACATGCCTGCAACGCCGCAGCGACATGCACTCAGCTCAGCTGGAGACACACAAGTACCCATGTAAATGGTCAAAATGTTCAAGTCTCACAGTAAATAAAGGCACTTGTATTACAGCTATCGTTATAAAAATCTGTAACACTTCAAGAGACCATTATGGAGCTATTAAAAAGATTTTGCATTCAGTTTTCAAGATGACTTAGGCAGAATGCCACCACTATAGTAATTACTTTATTTATCACTATGTAAACAGATTTTTTTTTTTGAGGCACTCTCTCTCTGTTGCTCAGGCTGGAGTGCAATGGCACAGTCTTGGCTCACTATGACCTCCGCATCCCAGGTTCAAGCCATTCTCCTGCCCTCAGCCTCCCAAGTGGCTGGGATTACAGATGTGCACCACCATGCCCAGCTAGTTTTCGCATTTTTTTTTTTTTTTTTTTTTTTAAGTAGAGACGGGAGTTTCACCATGTTGGCCAGGATGGTCTCAAATTCCTGACCTCAGGTGATCCACTCACCGTGGCCTCCCAAAGTGCTGGGATTACAGGCGTGAGCCACCGCGCCCAGCCGGATGCTCAATTTAAAAAGAGAAACACGATTCATTTAAAAAGAGAAAAATGGTGTTCTCACACAATAACCAAGCAAAATGTGGCAGCAAAGGCAGTGGCTCTGTCTGCAAATACTGGTCATCTTGAATTAGAAGTCTCACGGTACCATGGGACAGGCAGCTGAACTGTTTGAGAAATTAAAAACTAGCAAAATAAAGTAATTCTGCAAGACACATTGTGGCTGAACCTCAGATGGCCATACAGACACCTCTTTCATTAGCAGCTTCGGGCACTTTACCTTGCAGTCCTGATACACACAGATATCTTAAACCAACTATGTGCCCCATGAACTAAAAATGCCTTGAAAATATTTAACTCTATCTGACATATTGCCCCAGGTCCCTACAAAACTTGAAAATAAATTTTATTTTATTCAGTACAGAAGTGGTTAAGAAATCTTCTGACATACATGCATAGCAACAATTTCCAGGTCCTTACTTGTGCTGGCTATTTTGCAAGGACATGAAGCTATTTCTAGAGTATCTCACTGCAATAATACATGTGTTCATCAAACAGACCCCCTGGGGGGCCCTTCTTCTGTAATGCAGGGGAAGGTACTTCGATGTCGGACCAAGTCAGAGAAGCGCTTCAGCACTAACATCCTGACTTCCTGAGAAATGAGAGAACACACTAAATAATTCCAAAGACAGGACTGTTATTAAAATTAAGAACAGACATACATAGGTTTAACCTAACACTACTGTCCTTTCTGGGGCACTCTGGATAAACAGACTGTGAACATCAGACAGAAACATCTGCACTGAGATACAGATGGCAATACCCTCAAATTTGGGCCAAGCTGGCTAGGCATTTTGTCCCAAGTTTTCCAGCTGTGGAGTGAAGAAGTGCCCCCTGCCCCTGTGCGTGTGTACATACTTACAGGCATACAATTGATGTCATTAACATTGATGGAATGTATGATTTGCTATACTGAGTGATGGAGACAGAGGATGAGGACTCTAAGAAACAATCCTTCCTGTAAGAGAAACATGCTGTATTATGCTTCCTTTATATAAGTATCCTACTTTCTTATAGTTGAGGGCAATCCAGCTCCGCTGATGCAGCACCACTCTCAGAACTGTTTCCAAATGCAGACATGCACATCTTTTTTCTACCTCCTTCTCACAATACAGCAAAGAAAAATGTACACAAATACAGTCTTTATGGGGAAGACAGTGGCCTGAATAAACATACTCGGTCCTGCCTCCCTCACAGTCCCCTCTCTAAAGTAACAAGGACAGTAATCTAATGAGCTTACAGGTAGTGCATGGGATGAGAGTGAGGGCCTTCTGAGGCCCTCAGGATCTCCCAAATCTCCAAAACAGAGAGCGGGTACAGTTCTCCATGGTCAGTGTACCTGTGAGTCCATCCACAGGGAAGACGGCCCTGCACCCTGCTCATCCTGCTGTCCCAGGTGAAACCAGAGGGAAGGGGGGCTTCCATGGAAGGTGGAACTGTTCCCAAGCCTTATGTTGTCAGAAGAGACTGGGAACAGAGCAACTCAGCGGCACAGTATCTGTTTCCTGGCTTATCATCTACCATCTGCTGGTCTGCCATTCCTTGAGTGACACTAACCCATGACTTGTGTGACGGCTGAGGGCAGCCATCGGCAAGCAAAGAAAAACCATGACCCACTGAGGACGACACAGGAGCCTGAGGGAGGGTGACCAAGCTCAGCTGCAACAGGTGGCACCAGCTGAAACAGAACTAATCGAACCAAGAAAGGAGAACTAGACGGGAAGAGGAGTCTAAGAGCATATGTGGAGACACAATTGGAGTATAAAAACTTTCAGCAATTAAAAAAAAAACACTTTAAAATTTTAAATTGAACAGAAAAGATCTATTGCTCTAGAGTATCAGATTCTGGAGGATTAAGAAGAAATGCGAGCACCCAAGAGCAAGGAATAAGAATCTACTAGAATCCATGAGTGAAAAGACAGAGAACACATCCAGGAGACAGAGAAAGTCATGGGAACAGCAGAAATTGTGGAAATGCAAACCCTGGTGGAAGAATTAGTAATTTAATGCTGGTACCTATTTCAGGAGAAAAATAAAGATTTTCAAATTGTTAGGCACCGGTAGGTTTGAAAATAACACACTTTTCAAATTAGCAAAGGACTTGTTCAATTAACATGGGAATTGAGAATAACAGAAAGTAAAATAAATGGCAACCATTGAATAAGATGAAAGCAATAAAGCAAAATTTATGCATTATCACAGTAAAGAAAGACAAGGCAGAACGTCCCTATTAGAGAACAAAAATGTCTCACTGGGTTTTAAAAGTCCAGCTCTATTTAAAAACAAACAGTTGAACAAGAGTATACCAAGCAAAGTCAAGTAAAAAGAAAGCAAAGCTGGCAATAGTAAAATCAAACCAAGAACTCAAGGCCATTAAGCATTAAACTGGACAGAGAGGGATATTACATGTGATAAACATGTAATCCCTGAAAAATAAAAAAATTACACATATTGATGCATCAAGCAAAACGGCAGATAAATACACTAAGCATTTCTCTTAGAAATATGAAAGTTTAAAAATTATAAAATGGGCCGGGTGTGGTGGCTCACACCTGTAATCCCAGCACTTTGGGAGGCCAAGGCAGGCAGATCATTTGAGGTCAGGAGTTTGAGACCAGCCTGGCCAATAAAGTGAGAGCTCATCTCTACTAAAAATATGAAAATTAGCCAGGCACAGTGGCATGCGCCTATAATCCCAGCTACTCAGGAGGCTGAGGCAGGAGAACCACTTGAATCCAGGAGACAGAGGCTGCAGTGAGCCAAGATCGCACCACTGCACTACAGCCTGGGCGACAGAGTGAAACTCCTCCTCAAAAAAAAAAAAAAATTATAAAAGGTACATCATTAACTGTCAATTTGACAACTGAATACATACATGAATTTGGAAGATCTGACTATAATGCAATCAGTAAGTTTGATTTACTAAATATAGAAAATAAAACCTTTGCATTTTACCAAGGGCATAATTTTTTAATGTCCACAAAGCAATTAAAACTTAATCATGTACTTGGACGCAAGTAAACGTTAATAAATCCCCTCAGATACCTCAGAGCTGCATTCATAAATCATATAAACAATATCAAATGGTAAGCAGAAGAAAAATTCAAGGACAGACATACTTCTAAATAATGTCAGAATCAAAGATCAAATATTTTAATTACAAACCATCTAGAAAACAACAAAAAGATCAACTGTCTAAAACCAAAAATACATAACAAAAGCAATTTTCAAAGAAAATGTATAGCCTTGAATGCCATTATTTTAAGAAGACTAAAAAGCAAATGAGACAGGCATTCAACTTAATAAACTTAAAGGAATAAAAAAGTGAATAAAAATTAAATACTGAGATGAAATTAAAAGCGGGATAAATATAAAATTAATATACCTAGTTTTTTTAAGACAATAAAACATATAAACTTCTAACAAACTTGATTAAGGGGGAAAAAAGCAAAAAAAGAGCAAAAATATGTGTTAGTAATGAGAAAGGGTTATGATTACCAGAGAAATTATAACAATATTACAGATAACTGTGCGATAAACTCAAATTGTAGATAAATTCTTTCCCAGCAAGTAGAAAATATCAAAATCCAGAGAAAAGGTTTAAAAGCTGAACAGAACAACTATAATATATTCTGAAAAACTAAAAAATTTGTTTTAAAATGTTCTGGGATGGGACTACAGGGGATGCCTATGAAGTTTTCCAGTTAATTTTACTCTAACTTAAAAAAAAAAACAGGTTATTTCCTATATTATGTAAATGCTTCTAGACGCTGGGAAAGGGTGAAATTCTTCTTAAATTATTTAAAAAACATAATCCTAATATCAATACCTGATAGAATGCAAACAAGGAAGAAAACTAAAGACCCCTATCTGTAGGGGTTTGTAGGCTACAGTCACAATTTTTAAAAAAATATTAGCAAATCAAATAGCAACATATCCAAAGAATACCACACCATAACAAATTAGGGCTTATTCCAGGAATGCAAAGATGATTCAATATTGGGAAATCTAATCAACGTAATTTATTACACCACCAAATAAAAGCAAAAGCTCACAATTATATCATGCCAAAAGGGCATTTCATAAAATTCATCAGCCTCTTCCGATAAAAATTAAAACATGAATGAGTATACACAACTTAAATATGATAAACTATATTTACCAAAACTTAACATATTCCTTGTTAAAACACATTTTTATTTAAATCAGGAACAAGGCAGTAATGCATTTTTTTTTTTTTTTTTTGCAATGGAGTTTTGCTCTGTCATTCAGGCTGGAGTGCGGTGGCACGCTGTAGGCTCACTGCAACCTCCGCCTCCCAGGTTCAAGCAATTCTCCTGCCTCAGCCTCCACTACCACCATGCCCAGCTAATTTTTGTATTTTTAGTAGAGACAGGGTTTTGCCATGTTGGTCAGGCTGGTCTCAAACTCCTCACCTCAGGTGATCCACCCACTTCAGCCTCCTAAATTGCCGGGATTACAGGCATGAGCCACCATGCCCAGCCAGCAATACACTTTTCTATAGTACCAGCAAAGATGGATGTATACACATACACGAGTCAATTTACTGTAATCCTGTTTCATTAGTGAAACACAGAGAAAGAAAAAACAAGAAATCACATGACTGTCCATCAACATATGATGGCTCGACTAAACTATGAATCATCCATTTTGTGAACTGCTGAAATTTTAACTCTTGTATCAAACTCCGCAGCAACTGACCTAAATTGATATCCATACACCGAGAAAAAGTAAAAATGTTATGAAAGACTATACAGAGGCTATTCACTATACTAATAGCATGATCTCATTTTTATAAAAACCCAAAACTATACTGCATATATGCATATATCTTTCCTAAAGAAGATTAACGAGGACACACAATTTTCTATATATATCTTTTATTTTACACTAGCATCACTTTTTGTTTTTATTAAAGAGAATTTTAAAGAGACCAGATATATACATATATATCGGTTTCGATGACACAAACCACCTTCTAGGCACACAATATTTAGAAAAGAAATTCTCTGCGTATTGTTTCTTGGGAAGGTAGGAAGGGTGAGCACTGCAGCAGCTATCCTCAGGTCAACCTAGGTGTGAATCCTGACCTCATTTAGTAGCAAGTTCTTTAGTCTCTAGGAGCCTCTGTTCCTTCATCTGTAAAATGGGGATAATTTCTCCCACCTCTCATTAGCCTGTTATGAGGATTAAATGTTTACACCTAACCTGCAAATCAATCATTACTAGCGTTCTTTTATTCCAAGCTCATTCCTCTCAAAAACAAAGACAGAAAGAAGGAACCAAAACTTCCCTCCCTGTGGTTTCCAAGAGCTGCCTAGCAGTGCCTAACCATGGCTGTGCTGCTTCGGAACGCAGCAAAGGTTCAGTGGGGACTCCCGTTCAGTGTTCCTGTAGCTGCCAGCGTGAGTCAAAGGTGAGCTGAAAACGCTGGTGGTCCTCAGTTTTCATGCTGGGAGTTTATCACAACCACAACACCAACCTTCAGCTTCTCAACTGGTACTTAAAAAGCAGCAACTCACTCACAGGCAGATTCCTGGCAGGAGCAGGGGATTTCCTGGAGATTGCTTAAGACTCTTTTGGACAATGAGAAAAGGACAAAGGAAGCACTAGTAGAGCCCTCTACTTCCAAATCCTCAGGTTCCCCTCCAAGACAGAAATGCAGAAAGAAAACATCAGGGAGAGCCACAGATACTGTAGCCTAGCTCCCTGGATTAATTAAGGGTCATTAAAAGCAGAAAAGAAAAACGAAAGGGAAAACTTGGAGACCTGGCTACCTCCCGATCCTGATACTGATCCCATTCTGTAAGCTATTATTAATAACAAAATATGAAGAAGAAAAAAATTATCAACAGGAAAGGGAGTTAAATTGTGCGTTAAATATACATTTAAATTTTCTGAAAAAGGAAAACAAGGCTTCCCTGAGAAATGAGCTGGCTGGAAGGAAGGCTGGAGCCCTGCAGTATCAAGAAGCAGATCTGTCCCAGAGGAGGGAGGGCACAGAAAATTCCTGCAACAAAGACTTTTCACGAGTGAAAAGGAAAAAGCATCTCAGCTTAAACTGAAAGTATCCTTTCTCTGTTATAGAAGGAACTCACATACAAGAGAGACCTCCCAACTCACATCTTTGTATCTCACATTTTCCAAGATACTTGTTTCATGATCCAAATAATATCATAAAAAGTAATAAAACCATCTGTAAGAAACATTAATTCGCCATGGTTTGGCTAACAGAATTCTTTACCATCTCCTCCCAGATGATAAAGTTAAAAGCTAAATGAAATGAGTCAAAAGCTTCTTTTGTGTAAAATCCAATTAACTTTATAAATATATTCTCAGGAGGAAAAAAAAACCCACATCTCCTTTAAGAGCAGGAATTTATATCAAAATTTATATAATTATCGGCCAGGCATAGTGGCTCACATCTGTAATCCTAGCACTTTGAGAAGCCAACGCAGGTGGATCGCTTGAGGCCAGGAGTTCAAGACAAGCCTGGGCAACATAGAATGACCCCGTCTCTATAAAAAATACAAAAAAAAAAAAAAAAAAAAAAAAAAAAAGCCAGGTATGGTGGTGCATACTTGTGGTCCCAGCTATTTGGGGGGCTCAGGCGGGAGGACCGCTTGAGCAGAGGAGGTCAAGGCTGCAGTGAGCCGAGATCGTGCCACTGCACGCCAGCCTGAGACCCTCTTTTTTTTTTTTTTTTTTTAAAAAAAAAAGGCTGGATGTAGTGGCTCACACCTGTAATCCCAGCACTTTGGGAGGCCGAGGCAGGTGATCACGAGGTCAGGAGATCGAGACCATCCTGGCTAACATGGTGAAACCCTGTCTCTACTAAATACACAAACAAATTAGGTGTGGTGGCACGTGCCTGTAGTCCTAGCTACTTGGGAGGCTGAGGCAGGAGAATCGCTTGAACCCTGGAGGTGGAGGTTGCAGTGAGCCAAGATCATGCCACTGCACTCCAGCCTGGGCAACAGAGCAAGACTCCATCTCAAAAAAAAAAAAAAAAAATAGTATGATTTTCCAGCCCTAAACATATTCCTTATCTCATCTGAGTAACTTTGGCTACTATTTTAGGTTTTCCTTCTGCAATATTTGATATTGATTGAAATAATGCATTTTAACTAAAATTGAATTATGTATCACTTATAATAACAAAGTCAATTTAATATTATACACATCATTAGTTTGAGCCATATTATTCACATGTCAGGTACATTTGGGGGATGTAACGCTCACATACTTTCTTTTTTTTTCTTTGAGACGGAGTCTCGCTCTGTCGCCCAGGCTGGAGTGCAAGTGGCACAATCTCCGCTCACTGCAAGCTCCGCCTCCCGGGTTCATGCCATTCTCCTGCCTCAGCGTCCAGAGTAGCTGGGATTACAGGCGCCCGCCACCACGCCCAGCTAACTTTTTTTTTTGTATTTTTAGTAGAGACGGGGCTTCACCGCGTTAGGATGGTCTCGATCTCCTGGCCTTGTGATCCACCCGCCTCGGCCTCCCAAAGTGCTGGGATTACAGGCGGGAGCCACAGTGCCCAGCCAAGGCTCACATATTTTCGTTAATAAACACTCTATTCTTTAAAAGTGAATTTTGATGAAAACGACTCCCCAGACAGCAGGACCCATTATCCAGGATGGCCACATGCCCTGAGCTCTCACAGTTCTGATTTTATAGAAAAATGACCTAGTGTGGGCTCAGAAAATAGTCATAAATGTCAGCAGTTCACACACAAATGTTTTGTGGAAAGCGTCTGCTTGTCATTGGCTAATACAGAGGCAGGAAGGTCTGGAAGGGTAAATGGGCAACTGCCAGGTATCTGAGCAACTGTCTAAAAGCTTTGGGGCCACCTCAACTCAGTACGCAAAGAACCAATACTGTCTACAAGTCTGCACAGAGGAACCCTAGGAAGACAGCCTGATGCCCTAATCCCCGTGTAAACAAATACTGACACAGACTCACAAAATACATGTATAATACAAACAGTGAAGAGTCTGTATTATGTAAGTTGTTTATACAGAAGACTGACTTGGGCTGGGGAAGGGAAAGGGTGGGAGACGTCCACACAAACCACAGCATATATCCAAACAATTATGTTATTTGTTCTCCCCTTATTTATCTTATTCGTGGGGAGTTTCTCCCAAAGACAATGTGAACGTTTCACACACAGGCTTCAGAAGCATGGGTCCGAGTCTAAACAGGTAAGCTGTCTGGAAAGCAACTTGGCCATATGGGTCAAGAGCTTTCAACTGATACCTTTCCACAGAAATCCTATTTCAAGGGATGTATTGTAGGGAGATAATTTGAAATAAAGGACAAAGATTAAGGTACAACAGAGTTTGCTGCAGCCTTCTTTACTTATAAAAAACTGGGACCAATGCAAATGCCCAACATTGGGGAAACTTTAAGAACGTTATGGTTCCTTCATCCCATGTCACTTTACACTACCATTAAAATCAGAGTTACAGCCTTTTGAGAGTTGAGGGGAGAGGATCGCTTGAAGCCAGGCATTCAAGACAGACACCTGGGCAACATGGTGAGGCATCACTTCTACAAAAAACTTTTTTTTTTTTTAGAAATTAGCTGGGCATGGTGATGCACACCTGTAATCCTAGTTAATCAGAAGGTTAAGGTGGGAAGAGCACTTAAGCCAGGAGCTCGAGGCTTCAGTGAGTTACGATGGTACCACTGCACCCCAGCCTGGGTGACAGAGCAAGAACACAGCTCTTAAAAGAAAAAATTAAGCTAATAAGGAGTATATGTCGCTGAAAGGCTTTTAAATGCTAGGAAATAAACATGTAACTATCAGAGGCTCAACTACACTAAAATGTGTTTGTTTTAAACATCTAGAAGAAGGCCGGGCATGATGGCTCACGCCTGTAATCCCAGCACTTTGGGAGGCCGAGGTGGGTGGATCACTTGAGGCCAGGAGTTTGAGATGAGCCTGGGCAACATGATGAAACCCTGTCTCTACAAAAAAACACAAAAATTAGCTGGCCATGGTGGTATACACCTGTAGTCCCAGCTACTCGGGAGGCTGAGGTGAAGAGGATCACCTGAGCCTGAGTAGGTAGAGGCTGCAGTGAGTAGTGATCACGCCATTGCACTCCAACCTGGGTGACAGTAAGATCCCGTCTCAAAAACAAACAGAAAACTAGAAGAAAATACACTTAACTGTTCTCAGAATGCTGGAGTTATAGGTGGCTACTTTTCTGAGTTTTTCCAAATTCTCCAGCTTAGAGACAAATTTTTAACCCTGAATAGTTTTAGGCAATTATTTTCTTTAAGAGACAGGGTCTCCCAATGTTGCCCAGGCTAGGCTTGAACTCCTGGCCTCAAGCAATCCTCCCTCCACAGCCTCCTGAGGAGTTGGGATTACAGGCATGAGCCACTTTGCCCAGCAGTTTTGGGCAATTTTTATGAACAGAACAAAATGAAACCAAGGATGACAGAATACCATACCAGGCTCAGAAGATTTGGACTGTGGCTCCAACTCTGCCCTTGGACAAATCCCTAAACATCTCAGAGCATCAGTTTTGCACCTGGACGACGAGAAGCTGGACTAGATAAATCCAGGGGCCCTCCTAGGCCAAGGGCCCTTGATCAGGGAGGCCAGCCCCCTTGCCTGTGACCCACAAAGTCTCAGGGCACAGGGAAACAGGGAGAAGCGCAAAACTGCCCAGGCCAAGGGACTCCCCAACAAGGGAGCACAGCCAGGTGCCCCAGTGTCACCTGATGTGAGGCCTTTCTCAGCTCTTTCAGTCCTGCCTGCACCTTAGACTTCCAGATGCTCTATATACTGAGGGAATGGACTCTTCAGGTTAAGAGGTTGAGAATGACAAAAGAGAAAGGTAAGAACTTTCACTGGAATCAAAATGGTATTGCTATATGCAATTCCCTCTCACAGCTTCATATCCCTTAGACGTAAGGAAAAGGAAGAAGAAAGGATGGTCCTTCTGGGATAGAAGTCGAGCAAATATCTTTGTTCACTAAGAAATAAAGAGAACAAAATACCCAAGTAGAACAGATTCTTTTTTTAAGCAAAAAAAAAAAAAAAAGCCTAAAAATATTTTAAAAGTCTAAAACGATAAAATTATTTTTTCAGGTGGCACCATGAACGTTATGGTTAAGTAGTCTAACCAGAAAAATGAGAAGTGTCCCACCATGCTGTCACCTGCCTAAGCAGCCTAGCAGCAGCCAAATCGAATCTCTTAGGCAAAATATGGGATGATAGGATTACAGAATTAATTTTCCTGTAAGGCATAATTGTTACTGACTTCATGTCATTACAATGTCAGCTCATCTGGTAGACGATTGCTATTACATTCTAATTACAAAAACACACAAACAATTTGTAACCATTCATTATTAAATAACAAGTGAGGCCATGATAGCTAATGGAAACTTAGAAAAATGAAAATTAAAGGCAAACTGGACAATAAGTGCTTAATAAATTAATCAATTAGTCTTGATGAAATTTCTCAATTGCGTTACCAGGTAACCAGCCCTCAGATTACCTGGTAAACATACTTCTAAGAGCCATGTCGTTTAAACTTGATTAAATGTCAGAATGACCCAAATCACTTTGGGTCACCAAGACCAAAGAGAAATACAAATATTTAAGATACAGCTTTACCTTTTACCTTGGCACTAAAAAGAGCAGCATATCCCCTTGGCTGTCTAACAACAAGGTAAGCACAGAAACAAGAATTTTAAAAATAGGCAAATTAAAGGGTATTTATGTAATAAAAGGATTTATTCTGTAAAAAAAAAAGGATTTATTAAATTCTACTGCAACTATGCTAAGCCTACCTAAATGAAATTTTTTAAACAAGGAAAGAAACAGGCAATAGTGTCCTCCAAGAACAACAAAACTTGAATAATGGGCAACTGACCGGCCCTTAAATAACGCACAGGGGAGGCCTCACGGAAAGAAAAGAGAGAATTCCCACCCTGACCACAGCACACAACCCCTTTAAGATATTCCACGTGCAATATGTGAGTGTCCAGTGGAGTCTAAATGTAGCTTACATAGTACCTCCTCCTGGCTCTTAATTCTAACAACTTCTGGAATAACCACTGTAGCTACTGAAAATCAAGTCCTAAGGGTAGAGTAAGAATGGCTCAAGAATAAACGCAATTAACTAAATGTTTGCAGTGAAGATACCAACTTACATATATCCATTGCCAATGGACTAACTACTTACATGGCAAAAAGTGTTCACATACTCTGAAAGCTGACAAAAGGCCAGTGAGTTCTACAAGTGAATATTATAAGTCATAGAAGAGATTTGTTTTAGATCTTATAGTTTTCCAATTTTCCAGTTTCCTACAGTTTTCCAATTTTCCAATTCTGGAGTGCAAGTCAATAGAAAACGACGATTTGCACGCTATTTCCACTTTACACATAATTGCTAAAGAATGTACCTAATGAGTAAAGAAATTAAAAGGTGTGAAAGTGTACACGGACTGCATGTGGTGGCTCACGCCTGTAATCCCAGCACTTTGGGAGGCTGGGGAAGGAGGATCACTTGAGGCCAGGAGTTTGAGACCAGCCTGGGCAACACAGCAAGACCCCCATCTCTACAAAAATAATAATAATAATAAATCTGCTGGGCAAGGTGGCTTATGCCTGTAGTTCCAGCTACTCAGGAGGCTGAAAAAGGAGGATCCCTTGAACCCAGGTGTTTGAGGTCCCAGTGAGCTATGACTGCACCACTGCACTCCAAAGTGGATGACACAGCAAGATCCTGTCTCTGAAAAATTAATCAATTAATACTTAATTAAAAGAAAAGTTGTGCATGCAGAAGTAAATATGAAAGCATTATATGTGTCACATGAGGAATATTTCTCTGATAGAAATAAGCAAATCAGAAATAAAAATTAAGGGAAGCATTTTTAGTTTTGGAATTATTCAAAAGGTAATTTATCTCTTTATCTTCATTTATCTCTTCCAAATATATTACAGAAATCTTTGGCCTAACTAATCCACACCCCTCCCCCCAACACACACATGAAATATATGTAAATCAGTTGGCTACTTAAACTGATGCTATAGGTGATATTTTTAAGAGTCAGTAAGTATTTTTAACAGTCATTTCCCAACAAATTAGTGATACTCAGTACATTATAATACATTCAAACCAAATTTGGCCATAGTATCATCTCTCTCTAGCTCTTGAGAAATACAGCAGAACTTTATAGACTCTCCAAAAAGTCCCGACCACAGTGTGTCAACCCACCATTTAACTCACTGTCCAGAGGCTTTTTTAAAAATCTCCAAATCTCCTTCTAATCCACTAATCTCTTCAGGACCACCCGACACAGTTCTCATGCTCACATACCTCTGCTTATAAGATTTAGTCGTCAGAGGGAATCTAAGATGCAAAATAACCTATATTCAATTAATCGACTTGGCACCAAAAATAACTTACCCTGATTTATTACAAATTTAGTAGTATGGCCTGGCACAGTGGCTGTAATCCCAGCACTTTGGGAGGCCGAGGCGGGCAGATCACCAGGTCAGGAGTTCGAGACCAGCCAGGCCAACATAGTGAAACCCTGTCTCTACTAAAAATACAGAAAATTAGCTGGGCGTGGCGGTGGGCGCCTGTAATTCCAGGTACTCAGGAGGCTGAGGCAGGAGAATCACTTCAACCCGGGAGGTGGAGGTTGCAGTGAGCCGAGACCGTGCCATTGCACTCCAGCCTGGGTGACAAGAGTGAAACTCTGTCTCAAAAACAACAACAACAACAACAACAACAAAAACGACAACAAATTGAGTAGTGTAAGTGTATAAATGAATGGGAACTGACAGAGCTATAGTTTGAAGAGCAAATTGCTGGAGTTGCCAGCTTGATTTTACATTACACTGCACTTACATTTTCTCCTGAACATTTGGCACTAGAGAGTTAAATAACTGATAGCTTGAAAAAATTAATCACAGCGATCCACGCACCTGGTGAATTACGAGTTCATCCATCAAGAGAGCATAGGTTCAACTCAAGAGATATGATGTAAGAACAACACAGCTCCAAAGCCATGTGTCAGAGTTTCTTTGCCAACCATAATTAGTGAAATTACTGACACCATTCAAGCGCCAAGAGGTTCAAAGAAATAACTAACAACACACACCCATTTAGCCCTTTGAATTCTTTACCGCATGCACCTGGGGGCCTCAACTCTCAAATTAAAAGGCAAAACACAACAAGCAAAAAAGCAAGTTCTTTTGAAACCCAAGAGGAAATTTAATCAGCAGACCCTGTGACTTGAACAATGACAAGGAAAAGGAGACCAAAAGAGAACAAGCTCATGTTGTCTGGAAAGATTCCTTTCTGCAAACTAAGAAAATATCTAGCTTTGCCTCCACTGGTGTAGATGATTTTAGAAGCACTCAGGACTGTGGGGAAGACACTCATGGAGCAGGCACTGCCGGGATGACTTATCTGAGAGGCGCCCTGACAGTGTACAAGATGTGCTAAGTTACACTAAAAGGACATCTATCCAGGAGGCATGCACTCACACCTTTTGTTTGGTTTTCCTGCAAGTCTGCAAGAATGCCATCCAAGAGACCAACCTGGAGAGAGTTCCAGAGAGCCCTGCACCTGAGGAGATAGCACTAAGTTTTGATACATAATGCAAGCACAGACTTTTAAAAATGATACAAAGATGTACATTGAGGTGTGTCACTCCCATACCTGTCCCGACCTAGAAGTTTCCCCACCTACCCTGGTGAATCATCGAGTTTTTCAGTTACTTGGTTTCCCTTCTAGTGTCAGTCTGCACAAATACAAGCAGATGCAAACATGCAGTCTTATTTACCCTCCTTAACTTTACAAAAAAGAAGCCTGCCTTGCCTTCTCCACCTAATATACTGGAGATCTATTCACACGGGGCACAGGGCATACTTGTGGTTTCTCTCAGCAGCAGAGCATTCCATTTTGTGCATATATCTTAGTGTATTAACCAGTCTCCCACTGAAGAACACGTGGGTTATTTCTAACGTATTACTATCAAAAACAATGCTGCAATTTGTATGTGGGCAGGTGTATTGGTAAGATAAATTCCTAGAAGTAGAATTTCTGGGTCAAAGGTAACACGCATTTATAACGCCAATTTGCCTTCCATAAAGGTTGTACCGTTTTACACTCTCAACAGCAATGTATAAGAGTTCTTGTCTCCCTGGAGTCTTGACAAGAGACTGTTGACAAATGTGTAGATTTCAGGGCAGCTTTAAGCCTCGGAACAGGAAAGAGAAAACGGAAGTTTCTCCAAAGATGAATTTGAAAAGCTGTCAGGAGTTTCAGCCATCTTTCATAAAGAAATCTTCAATTCCTCAAAGATTTTTTTTTTTCACTCCTTTATCCTCAGGACATCATAACAAAACCACAGAGGTGTCCTGTTCCTGCCCTACCAGGGCCCCATTCAGGCCAGTTCTGATGTCCTCTGTTATTTCAAGTGAGAGGCAAGAAAGACAGGAGAAGGAACCCAGGAGACAGGGCTCTGCCACTTAGGAGCTCCTGACTGGGCCACCGGCTTTCTGTCTCTGCACCACCCAGCTTCCTCACCTGTAACAGGTAGTCAGCGATGACACACAACCACATGGGGCCACTAGTGGGGAAGTGCTTAGTGCAGCTAGTGACACAAGGCACATCCTCCAGGAAAGAGTAACTGGTGTCATTTTATAATAAAGGCATGGCCATCATTTTGTAATACCAAGAGTGTAACAAAGTATAATTTAACTCCTGTAATTCAGTAGAAAGCTCAATCAAGTAAATGGATACACATACTGTTGCTTTACTTGAGAAGCATGACTTCCTTCTCCCTATATTAGCTAATACTAATAGAAAAAGAAGTGACCATTCAAACAAATGCAACCATCCCTTAAAACCTGAAGTTCATGTTCAATTTTACCAGGCTAAGAAAGTCATAAGAGAGTTACTCCCAGACCTCCAGGTCAGAGGACAAGGCTACGGTTCAATCCTGGCTCCTCTCAGAGGCAGCAGAACAGGAGGAAAGGAGCCCAGCACTAGTCCTCCTCCTGAGGGACTCTGGGAATGTTTCCTGGCCTCTCCAGGGCTTAGGGTCCTCATCCATCAAATGAGGAGAATGGTAGTTTCTTCTCATAAGGTTTGATAAGGATCAAACCAGGAAAGCATATACAAAGTTCATCACAAACGCCAAAAGAAAAAAAAAAAAAAGCAGAGCAGTTTGCATTACCGTCATGTTTAAGGTGCCATCTGTCCTTCCTCTTACCATCCAAAGCTAATCCCTCCATCTGTGCTTTGGCCCGTCCTCAGACCTCTGGGTCCTTACTGGAGCTCTCCCCTTCTGTCTCATGGATCCACCCTTCCCTCTCAGCAGAGTCCCTTCCATGGACTTTTAGCCCCCCTCTATCTCTGTTCGGGAAAACAAGATCCACACTCCACCCCTGCTCCTCCCTGGCTGCCATCCCACCTCCCCTGTGCACAGCCATGCTTCTCTACTTCTTCAGTTCCTCCCCTCCCCACAGTCTTCCTCCCTCTCCAGAGCTGCTTCCAGCCATCACTTCATTCATCAGCTCTCAGGTGAGGTCCTCAAAGGCCTCCCTCTTGCAAGACCCAGTGGAGGTCTTCATTTCTCGCTCTGCTTGGCTTCTTAGTGGCTTTCAGCACGTTGTTCTCCTTAAAACCCTCCTCTCTCCCTGGAAGCCTGGCCATCACACTCGCATGCTTTCTTCGCTGTGCTGGAACCACCTGGGTCCCCTTTACAGCTCATGATCCTCTACCTGGCCCTTGAACGCTGACGTCCCTTTGAGCTCCACCCCCAGAATTATCTCATGGGTGTTTCTACTTTCCAGGACCACCTAAACCAAGTCACTGCTGGGAATTCCTTCTCAGCACCAGTCCACATTTCCAAATGCCTGCTTGACTCAGAAGTGTCTCAAACCCAGTATCTGCAAAAATCAAACTCATGCTCACAGTCCCCACGTGATCTTCCTCCAGCATCTCCTAGCTCAGTAATGGGCATTGCCATAGTTGTCATCCAAGCCAGAATCCTGGACATTATCTTTGACATCCTGCTCACAAGCCCACTCCCAACACAGGCCTGGCCAATTTTACTTCCTACTCTCTCTGCAGTCAACTTATCTCCACCACTAGTCCAAGTTCACTTTGCCTTTTGCATTGCCTACTCCAATTGCTTCCTGATTGGCTTCCTCCCTAATCTGTTCTTCACACTGTGGCCAGGATGAATTTTTTAATGGAAATATGACACACACCCCACCTCTGTTTAATGTTCTACACTAATCTCCCACTGATCCTTTGGTGAAGACAAAACCCTCAACATGGCTTCTGGGGCCCCATGTGGCCCGCCTCCAGGTTCCCCACCTTTCCACCCCAAACCCTTTCCACATTATTTCTTTTCCTTCTTGGTCTCATGGCATCATGTCTGGCCTTTGTGGGATTCAGCACACATACAATGTTCTATTTGTTTGTGGCTGGGGTGATTAGGGTGTCTCCGACAGTTAGTCGAACAGTTGTATAGAGATGCCACTCTACACAAATGACTCCAGGGTGCCTAGTGGGCTAGGTATTCACGTAATGAATGAACAAGGAGATGAGTGACTCACTGGCCCAGCCCTACTCCAAATGACATGAAAATTCGTTACCTCAAAGGTACATTGTAAGAACTTGGTAGTATACCTGTGTCATGGAAACACCGTTTATTGTGTTTCCATTTCTAAATCTTATCCACAACAAATTGTTTTTTAAAAGCAATGAATTTCCATCTTACTTCCCGTATGTTTAAATCCATCTAATTTGTATTTTATTTTCAAAAGTTAGAACACATTAGGGCTAGTCACTGGTAGAAAAGGAAGTAAAAGAAAAAAATAACGAACAAAACCTATTTACTATGACATCATGATTACCACAACACACTGTTTCCTTAAGGGATTCACACGGCACTCGCTGGAGTGCAATGACACAATCCTGGCTCCCTGCAACCTCCCCCTCCCAGGTTCAAGTGATTCTCCTGTCTCAGCCTCCCGAGTAGCTGGGATTACAGGCACCCACCACCAAGCCTGGCTAAATCTTGTATTTTTAGTAGAGACGGGGTTTCACCATGTTGGTGTCAAACTTCTGACCTCGGTGATCCACCCGCCTCAGCCTCCCAAAGTGCTAGGATTACAGGTGTAAGCCACCACGTCCGGCCCATTGTGAGTGCAATTAGATGCAGGCAAGCCAATGTTTGTAACAAGTAAAAACAATATTACTTTGAAACAATCCAAAATGATCAGTACTACTTTTTGGTTTTTAAATATAAAATTTAAAATGTGAACTTCAGCAAGTTGTATGCTAACAACATAACACAGGAGTTCTTACCTTCTGGCTGGGACTGTTTCAGATCAAGCCACACTAGCCTAGGGTTAACTCTACAGAATTATTTTAATCCCTTTGGAAAGTGTTACAAACACTGCCACTGTGTCAGAGCTCCTCCACCCACGTAAAGATGCTCCAGGAGCAGCCCCAGCCCTCGTCCACCTTGCCCCCCCGCCACAAGCATCTCCACACCTCAGGCAGACCAAGCCTCTCACCACTCCTGCTGGCTATATGAATGATCAATAGCAGCACTAGTTATGTGGGGTTTATTTTCAAATTTTATTAAATTCATCATTTATCCATGAACTGATCTGTTTTAGATCTGGCTTCATGCTGTCCATACTCCAGGCCTAGGCTAACCTTGAACAGATATTTAACAGGATATGCTTGTGAGAAGGCTGGATACACTCCTCCGGAATAAGATCTGATGTTTAAAGAGGTTCTCCCACAACCCAGCTGAATGTCAGGTGAACCATTTCAGAACAGAGCTAGGGAAGAAAGCACTAACAGCCTTGGCTTAGCAGGGACAGACCAATTCTTAAAGGGCTAAGTCAAGTTCCCTTGCCTCACACTGACTCAACTCTGACCTCCCACTCTGTTCCGCTACTACCACAAACTAGGCACCTCAATCCTTTCAAGCATACTGGAGGTCTTTCTTGAATACACGTGCACATGTATACAGGTGTGCATATACGAACATGAACAAATCACATAGAAATCTAGACATACCACTGCCTACAGTTTTATTACTAACCACATGAAAATCCCCAAGTAGGAGGAGAAAGGACATGCCTTTAAATTTATTAAAAGTTTTACACCAAGACTTGATTTTATGTCTTCATGACAATTCTTTGCATACAGTATCTCCTGGGAAAACCCAACAACTCTGCAAGACTCTCTAGTTTACAAAGGACTCTACAGAAGAAGAAATGCAGGAGGAGGGAGCAGTGCTGGACTGGCTCTGTTCTTCACCCTTGTTCCCTGATGTGCAGAAATGCAGCACCTGAGAGTCCATCAATGACCTGGAAAGACTTGGCAATTTATTCTCAGAGAGGGGATTGTGTTTTTGCTAACAGGATGCTATTTTGCAACATGACCCCTCTGGGTGTCTGGTAAAAGGCAATACAATACACAGCCTCCCACTACCTGCTGAAGAAGAAAAAGCACAAATCAGGCAGCGAGACCAAATGGCAAAACTATTTCCAAAAAAGGAAGTATCTTACCTAACCCTAAAAGAAAGCCACTTCTATACGTAGCATCTAAAAGTTTCTGGAAGTGATACAAACTAAAAAGCCAAGAGTTTTTCAGCTTGCATAGGTATCTTGTTACCAAAAAAAAAAAGCTCAGGAAAACTATATAAAGCCGTATCAACAGAACTGCAATGGAGACAGCTTAATGGAAAGGAAAATGGACATGTCAACACGAGAGTGTCTGCTAATAATTTACCCAAGAGAGTCATTCTAAAAGACAAAGTTTAGAAACATGAAGTCAACCCACAATTTACACAGCATAAAGCCTTTTAAAAAATAAAATGTTAAACATTATCACTCTTTGTATTTCTATTCAGAAAGAATTTTTTTTTAAACCACAAATACACTCAACTGAGATTTGCCGACCAGCAAAGCTGTCCTTGAGGAATACTACACTTTTGACAAAGTGGAGTTTCCCTAGAAAATTAAATTTCACTAAATCTCTTTTAAAAGCCAGTCCAGATACATAAGAGAAAGCAGGGGAATAGGGTTGTGGGGATGCCAAGGAATGGGGAGAAGCATTTCCTAAGCCAGCCACCTTGTTTAAACTGTGTGGATTCTAGAATGTTTTTAACACGTGCAGCTCGAATGGAAGCTACGCAGCACAGAGATTTTAGGATCTTCCTTTATCCTGCCTTCAAAATACTACTAACCAAATCTGTGCCCTACAGATATGGTAAGCCGCATATTTATTGTTAATAAAACATTTCCCCTTGCTGTATTTTTCCCCCTCAAAAAGAGAAATCCTACTTCTCTCAGACACATCGATTTCTTGTATCACACCTAACTAACCACAAAAGCCTCTTCAGCTTTTACTGTGATTTGGCAGCAAGGCTGCAGCAAATTCTGAAACTTGGGTTTCGATGGGTGTGCTTCAAGACTCTGTTTGGGTTTCTTGTTTATTGTTTTGCCTTCTTAAAAGCTTCAGATCCTTGACCTGTTAAATGCTTTTTCAGCCTGCATTTACTCTTAGTCCCATTTATAATCTTAGAGAATGGCCATGACATTCTCTAAGGGAAAAACTGGCAGAGAAGAGTTAATAAAGCCCCCAGAGTGACACAGTGGATTAGCCATGCACAGAGGTGTGCAAATCAGAGCAAAACCACGTGGCAAGCAAAACAAATGAAGGAATGCTAAGGCATTTTAAAACATCAAGATTACTAACCCAAAACTTTCAGCCTTAATGCTTTTATTTTCCAAAGTAAATAATGGATTATAATATTTTAAGTAGAAAATGGCACTATCTACGCATGCTCTCAAATTTATTCCCTAGGCGTGAGCAGTCGTCAACACCCAGAGTTCTTCACAGAACGGTGAAATCTTGCCCCTCCATAAATGTACACTGGAGAGGAGACTAAGACCTACGCTGGGCACCTTCACAGGAATCCTGTTCAGATCACATTTCCCATCCTAAGTTTAATATTTTCTTACAGCAGGCCAGGCGCGGTGGCTCAGGCCTGTAATCCCAGCCCTTTCGGAAGCCAAGGTGGGCAGATTGCTTGAGCTCAGGAATTCGAGAACAGCCTGGGCAACACGGTGAAACCCCATCTCTACTAAAAATATGAAAATTAGCCACGTGTGGTGACGTGCACCTGCAGTTCCAGCTACTCGGGAAGCTTGAACCTGGGAGGCAGAGGTTGCAGTGAGCCAAGATAGTGCCACTGCACTCCAGCCTGGACAACACAGACTCTTAGTTTCAAAAAATTTTTTTTTTCTTTTTAGCAAAGGTACCATTTTTCACAGGCTATTTTCTACTTTCATAATCATCTCATAAAGGCAGTATAGGTTCAAAAGGCAAATTTTTAGGAGACAACCTGATCAGCCCCCAAGAATCGTTTTTGATTTGGTATCAAAAGACATAACATTTGATCAGTTTGCAATTTTGTTTGGGATAAATATCCACAGTGATACTTTGACTCTGAAAAAACATCAAAGTGCCGCTTTGGGGGAGATCATGAAAACACAGCACACAGGCCTAAGAGTTGCTAGGAAGGCTATGACAGAAGGGACAGCAGCAGGTTCTCTCTCAAGACTAGATCGTCAACAGAGCATGCAGAGAAAGAGGCACAGAGGCTGTTGCTTCACAAAACTGAGGACGGTCAGGATCAGCCACCACCACTTCCTGGATGTTTCTGCATAGTTCCCAAGTCAAGCATTAACCAAGGTCAATTCTGTCTAAAATGCACGAAAAGCCCAGCTCCTGCACAGCACAGCCACAGCATAAAAATAGTGAACACGCTGTTTCCACACTCACTTATAACCAATGTTTTTAAAGCAATGCAAACTCTGAAGTTGTGAAGCAAGGCAAGATGTCACTCAGACCTCTTGAGTTTTGTTCTTACTTCCTGTTGTTTCTTTGTGTTTTGGTATGTAAGAGTATACATCTTAGAGTTTGGAGGGTATGACAGCACAAGCGTAGCCACGCAGGGTGAGAAAACATGTGCAAAAGCATTTTGACAAACATTCTATCGTCCTGAATGTAAACTGGAGTTAATTATACCTACCTTTCATGGCTGCGGGAAGAATCCAGTGAGTACACTGGGGAAATGACCGGCCAACTGTGAAATGGGATAGTCAAGAGAATGCTGGGCATTACCAAGTATTCAAGTACAGAGTTGAATTTCCAGTTATTTTGGTCTTTTATAACCGTAATAGAGAAACTCACCTGAAAATGAGATCTGAGATTTAGCCACACAAATCCTAAATGGGGGGGAATCTGAGCCTCAGACAGACACAACTGCCTAGTAATACACAAGTCAGGACTAAAATCCTGTGGGATAATTTTATCTTGTTTTGGGGCAGAGTCTCACTCTGTTGCCCAGGCTGGGGTGCACTGGTGTGCTCACAGCTCACTTCAGCCTCGAACTCCTGGGCTCAAGTGATGTTCCTGTCTCGGTCTCTCAAAGCACTTGGATTATAGGCAAGAGCCAACCTGCCCAGGTCCCACTGCTCACTTTAAAGCCCACTCATTTAGAAGAAAGATCTTCAAGCTAGGCAAGGTGGTATGTGCCTGACACCTACAGTCCCAGCTAATTGGGAGGCTGAGTCGGAAGGATCCCTTGAGTCCAGTGGTTTGAGTTCAGCCGGGGCAAACTAGTGAGACTCTATCTCCTGGCCTTACAACGGGACCAAACTGTAGAATAAACCATGTTTTACCCCGGTAAAGGGTAACCTGTTGCCTATCATAAGGCTCTCTGAATAAGTTTAGATATAAGCAGGCCCATCTGTCATAGGATTTTAATCTAGATACAGGAGCATGACCAAGCTATATAGAAAAACCTGCAGCAACAACCGCAGCCAGCGGAAACAGCCTGCCTAGAGCCACCATCCACATCAGAGCAGCAGACCTTCATACACAAGGCAGCGGGAATGGCTGCGGGACCAGGAATCACTTTTGCTCCTAGAGCAGACATCAAAGGCCTGAGTCGGCTTTGACCTGTCAGTGCAGCACGAAGGGCACAAACCCAGAGGGCTGACTGGAGACCCTGAGCAAGAGAGAGAGAGGCACAGAAGACAACAGAACTTTCCACCCCTTCCCCCTCCACACCTCCTCAAGGTCTCTTCCTCCCTCCACTCCACCTCATGATCTCAGCGGGCTCCGGCTATTACAAATACATGATGAAAAAAAGCTTTTCTCAAACCTGCTTTTCTTCGCCCTAAGATATTGTGGGACGGGGCAAAGAGGGGGAAGAAAAATGAGAACAAGGTAACTTTTCGAAGTCTTTTTTAAATTAAATTTTTTTAAAAATTCCAATTGAGAAACTTACCTGAGAACAATTCAGAATTTATTTGACAGGGCTCAAACTTGGGAGTTCTGTGACTCAGCCCACTCTTTTGGGTAAGTCCTACCCAAAACAGTATTTCTAGCTCCTATCAGCTTACTCCACTGCTCTCAGGCCAGAGGCAAGTCATGTTCTTGGCAGAACAAACGCAAGGGTTCCAAATCCTCGCTCGGTTCCTAATCTCCACATTGAAAGACAATGAGGAGCCAACTGGTCACCAAAATGTCACCAGCCAAACACTTCAACATGCTGCCCCAGAGAGAATGCCACGCTGGGGTTCCCAAGACGGTGGATGGCACAGAGCAACTGCCGCCTGTTCCCATCCTCATTGTTTACCACTGTGTAAGTCAGATGAGTGCAGGAAGTAATTAAACACAAGAAATCACTGCAGGTACCATGTGCACACACAAAAAGCCATTCCATTTAAGTCCCTGTAGAGGGGGTGTCCCTCTCAAAACACTCAACTCCCCAAAAGACTATCTTCAGGGGCTGGGTCGTTTCCAGAAAATCGACTGACTTTGAATACATCTTAGTTCTACGAGTCTTGGCAATTCACAGATGCTTCTAAAACAAAAAGACTATTACCATGTTGGGGTGTGGTGAATTGTTTTTCTCTTTGAAAATACTCCCACCAGCCAGGCTCGGTGGCTCACACCTGTAATCCTAGCACTTTGGGAGCCCAAGATAGGCGGATTGCCTGAGCTTAAGAGTTCAAGACCAGCCTGGGCAACATGGTGAAACCCCGTCTCTACTAAAATACAAAAAATCAGCCAGGCGAGGTGGCAGACACCTGTAATCCCAGCTAATCAGGAGGCCGAGGCATGAGAATTGCTTGAACCCAGGAGGCAGAGGTTGCAGTAAGCTGAGATCATGCCACTCCACTCCAGCCTGGACAATAAAGTGAAACTCTGTCTCAAAAAAAAAAAAAAGAAAAGAAAAAAGAAAATATTCCCACTAATTAGGAAAATATATGCAGCCCCCTTGCAAAGCTTTTAAAAGGAAAGAGTGCCTTTTTAAATGTGGCCTCCAATTTCACGAAGTTACGATATCACCCTGTAAACAGACAGCATCTAATGCTGACTGCCTACCACCCCCCATAAAACTGAAAGAGAAGAAAGCCTTATCCATGTCTCACCAATAACTGTTTATCCAGTGAGTTATAAAAGAAGCCACTGGGTTTTTATTATCCAAGCTTTTAGGACAGTACAAGTTCAATACACACAACGTTTCATTCATGCTGTTAAATTGATAATATTAACCTTTCTTGCTGAGATGCATTAAAAATTCTGGCTTTTCAGAGCAAATGTAATTAGTTCACATTAGTAACTTCACCAGCAGCAGCAACAGAAGCAAAGTGAACTAACAGGATATGGATTAATGTAATCAAAATATCATCTCCCATCATCGCCACTCTTTAGGCAGCTGGCTACACTTCCTCTCTTGGTTGGACTTTTTTTCTTTTTAATAAAAATGATACATCAATGAAATGGATGCATAACTACTTGTAATCCCCCCTCAGGGCAGTACTGTACAGGAAACCATATTGGTGAGTGATCCCAAAAGTTTTAATTTGATGTGTCTGCTTAATACAATTTTGACAACTGAGCAATGGCACAAGGCTCTTTCAGGGCACAGAGCTTTGGGAGGAGGCAGGAGGAGCCTTGGAGGAAAGGAAGGAGAAGCCAGAAGCAGTACATGGCTTCTAGAGCACCACTGTAAGTATCCCATGAAGATAAAAAGTACCTCCCTCTCTAAATACCGTATCACTAAGAGAAATAAATCAAAGTGGTGTGTTTGCTCTTTGAAGTAGCTCCAATGCGCTCACACATCAAAATATATTTCTGCAACCCTGTACTGCCCAGCCATAGTGGGTGTTTGCTATTTTGCGACCCTCTTTCTTGAATATCCACATTTTCTCCTAAGGGACCACCTTGTCCTCCTCCTTCTTCCTTACTGAGGCCGGGAACCTCATGGCCTGGGCTGGCACATCAGAGCATCTTTCTCTGGAACACACTGGTGGAGGGCAGTGGCCTAGCACTATCACAGCTAGAGACCTCTTAAAACAGGTCTGTGCCACTGGAACAGATTGCTCGCCCTTGGGTACTGAACCTGAAGGTGGGGATGCAGGGTTAAAGCTGTAACAACCCTTTTGCTACCACATGGATCCTTAGAATGAAGACAATATGCAGGTGGGCAGAGTCACGGGGAGCCCCCAGTGGACTTCCTGAAGCCACTCTTAGACTCTTCCATTAAGTGGACCCACAGTGCTCTTTTCTGCTTGAGCCAATTGAAACGGGCTTTCTTCCCTGGGAAATGAAAGTCAAGGTACTTCACACAACACATTTTTGACAGGGACATAAAACCTTACCTGGACTGAAATGAGGGGTGGTCACCTCTCCCCAGGCTGCAAAACCCCAGACATGGGACAAGTCAGTTAACAGCAATTCCACCTTCCCCAGCTTCGGAACTTGTGGGTGAACCCCGGCCACAATCTAATCAGCACTGCTATTAGGACCTTTCAGGGTCTCACACAGCACCAGGAAGCAGAAATAAGAAGGATACCGCTACCCATACTTGTTTTAAGGCAAGAAACTGAAAGTAGAGTGATAGAGTCCTTCTTTAGGGCCAGTGTTTACATACAGGCTGCATAGAAACCTGAACCTACAATTCGTCTTGGCATAGAAGGGAAGTACCCAATTGACAACAACATAAAAACTTTTAAAAAAGCAAAAGTCACACTTAGAAGAAAAGTTATTTCATAGCTCCCCCAAAGACATTATAAATAGGAAGTCACCACATGAATTCAGTTCTCCAAACTCAGGGAAGCCTCCAAAGGTTACACAATCAGCCTCCTGGCAACATTAAAACACAAAGGGCAGTTAATGTTCAGAATGGTAGTCACCAATTAGTCCAAAACACACACTTACTTAGCAAGCACATACCTCTGCTTAAGCTTTGAGCTGCTCTGTTAGCATTTGGCTAAGCCTGAAGTGACACAGGTTCGGGGTCAGTGACTTTACTGCGAAGTTAATGTCACCTTTACGAAACCTCCATGGGTATAAACTCTGTAAGCCATTCTGGGCAGTGCTGGGTACAACCAAAAGGCATAAACATGCTATTTTTTCTCCGTATGTTTTCATTTGAAGAAAAAAAAAATAGGCATGAGAAATATTAAGACTTAACCAAGGTCGACTTACTCTGAAGTAAAAAAGGATGCATTCGTAGCCGACCATTTTAATTTTTTTAAAAAACACGGAAAAAAACATTGGCATGTCCTATGGCTTCAGGTTAATACTACTGAGCAGAATGCCTAAACGAGAATACCTGGTATCACGCCCAGTTACAACGCCTGAGTGATCTTCCCATTAAGTGACACCACTGTTGGAAAATACAAAACCCTGAGAAATTACAGTGCAACAACAATTTCAAATGAAAATAATCATCTGGTTTTGATTTATACGATGCGCGCTCTTTTACATCTAAGAATTGCAGCAGATACGGTCAGCATCTGAGGGTCCTACGAGGCAGGCTAATGTTACCTATGGCTCGGAACACTAATCAATCGCCACTACAGTGTGTTTGCGAAGGACTTCCGGGGTACGTAATATCAGCTCTTGTTATGGCCCTGGCTGTTAGTAGATCAAATGTACTAAATTATCTAGACATAAGACTTTTGAGAAAGGGGATGGAAGAGATGATTAGGGGCAAACAAAACAAATCCCTAGGCTTTGCCTCCCGAAGACACCTTTCAGTAGATTACTTGGGATCCCAAGCATGTGATTTCAGAAACAGAAGTAGCTTGCAAACAGTCCCATGTTCCACCTAGATCTTGTTAAGACCTTACAGTGGGGGGAGGTCTACCACTTCTCATCTTTATCAGGTAGTCAGACAGCAAATTGATTCTACAAACCAGCTTAATGATTTTGGAGGGCTCTTTGCTCAAATGACTATGCTGGGGGCCATGCAATAGCAGTGGAGGCTCCTCGGAGAGGGAATTCCCGAGATCCTCTGGCCTCCTCTGGACCACATGGGGGTTTGGAAGGGGGAAAAAAAAAAAAACCTTCTCAGCCAGGTGCAGTGGCTCCTGTCTGTAATCCTAGCGCTTTGGGAGACTGAGGTGGGAGGATAACTTGAGCCCAAGACCCCATCTCTATTAAAAATTAGCCAGGTATGGTGGTATGCACCTATAGTCCCAACTACTCAGGAGGCTGAGGCAGAAGGATCACTTGAGCCCAGAGGCAGGAGGCTGAGGCTGCAATAAGCCATGATTGCCTCTACTGCACTCCAGCCTGGGCAACAGAGCAAGATTGTCCCAAAAAAGGCCAGGAAGAACCTGAGCCCTTCAAAACAACCCCTTTTATTGGAGACTCAGAGGAGCCTTCAGACCCAATCCTCGGATCACTGTGGTGGTTCCATCGCCACCAAGGTCTGCTGAAGCTTCCCTGCATGGGATACGCCACGTGTTCACCCACACGTAGATATCTTTCTGTGTAGCAGCTACTCCTTATAGAATCTAAAAGACAAACATGTATCCTTGAAAAATGGGCTCGCGTGAGGGGTGCTCCTTTCTTTTAACTCCCTACAACCAACCTCTTCCCTTGGGAGTCGTCCCACTGACCCCTCCCAAAGGGGTGGCCCCCTTCCCAGTGATCCTTCCCCACTGGGATAACTCCCAAAACAGATGTCCCAGGATCTCCCTCTCTGCAGCCAGGTCAGTGTTTCCAAAAACCTCCTAGACCAGCTCACTCCCCTTGCTCATGCCACAAGCACCTAAACTCAACATCTCAACAGCACAAACATTCTCCCCTGTCAAACTCATACCCTTTGTTTTTTCCTATCCTAGTTAATGGCAAGGGTGGTCATCTTCTCCAGTCAGTCTCCAGTCATCCGTAAGCTCATTGCTTTTCCTCTACCTGCCCCAACTTCATCCTTCACCAAGTCTTGCTGTATCTATCTCCAAAAGGCCTCCGACCCCCTTCCCCATGCTCACTCCATAGCAATGGCATCTGCCTCCACCCACGGCTCTGCCAGCTTCCCTCCTTCCCCAGACAGCTGCCAGAGACCCTTCAGGAAACACAGATCTGCTCGTGGCACTGCCCTGCTTCACTGTCACTGCCTGTAAAGTCAGGTCCAGTCTCCTAGGGAAGGCAGACAGGGCCACAACTGGTTTCTGCCAGCATTCTCACCTTCATTCTTAGAGGACATCTGCCTGAATTGACTTATCCTTATACTCAGCCTTTATTCACCTACCCCACAATCTCTGGTACTTGGCAAACTCCTCTGCATCCTGCGAGGCCCTGCTCCTAGGCAAGTCTTCCCCTGCCCCCTCCACACCAATCCACCCCTTCTCCTGCCTCCTGTGGCACTTTGCACAAAGCTCTAATAAGATATGCACCACACTCCCATTTGGTTGGTTTCCATGTCAGCCTCCCCACAGGGAGATTTCCCCAGAAGTGCGGCTGTGTCTATTCATCTTCAGATCCCCAAAGCTGAGCTCAGTAGTTGCAGAGGCGGAAATCAGCAAATGTTTGCTGAATACGAATGCTGCACGCCCAACACCCAGAGCTTGGGGGTGAAGACTGTCTCTGTGAGAGGAATCCAACTGGTCTCAAGCTACACACTTGGCCAAGTCAAGTCAGGCTCTCCCAACGCAAGCAACTCCAGTCAACACGCAGAACCAACCACCACTACTGCAGGCAAACATGCTGTCAACTGTCACTGCTAACCACATTTTCCAATGGTTTGCTTCCTGGCCTAGACCAACCGGCTCATGGCTATTTACAAGCCTCCAACCTGTATGCCTCTAACCAGAGAAGAGCTAACACAGCTTTTAATTATGACCCTGGGGTTCAGTAGCGTGAAGGGGGCAGCACCAAGCCCAAAGGGTGCACTGTCCTCTCACGTGTCCACACGACATTCAGGGAAATGGGATACGCTTTGTGCCGACACCCACTCCTCCCTAGAAGAGGCACTAAATGCAGCCACAGAGCTGAAGAGCACTACCTGCAGTTTCGATACACAGATATGTAAGAGCAGTTATCAACGATGACTCATCTTTCATCATAACCCATCTTTTGAAAAGTTCACTGAGAGACAGAAACAAGGAGGAGAATGAACCAAAGTCAAATGAGGGGAAAATGGAACCCTTTTAAAAATGCTATTCATTCTTAGGGTTTAATAATTACATGGATAGATGATTTACACAGAGGAGAAAAATGCAGCCAAGCAGTGAGCCCCTAATAAGTATTCGGGATTTGACCAAAACGTTCCTTCAGTTGCTATTAACTATAACACTGAAGAAAGGATTCACACATCCCATGACATCTATTTTTATAGCACAGGGCCCAGAGTTAGCCATATCACTTTTAATGACTTGAGATTCCAGAAGAATTATCACTATGGTAACATTTCAAAATGGCCATCAAAGTTACCAGGCACCAGGCCACAACAGTTTGGATCTCATAGGGCCTTTTAGAACAGACCAAGTTATTTTCAAAATTCATCTAATTGATTCCACATTCCTAACACAGCCTTGCTGGAAGTTAGCTAATGGGGTTATTGACAAGGATGAGTTAACAGAAAGAGCACTCAAATGTTATCTGTTTCCACTCCGAGTCAAGCTCTTCTAATCATAAGCCACCAGAAAATAATTCATTGGTGACTACAATGATGTGATAAGATTCTTTAATATTTTTGTAAGCATTCAAGGAAAAATATGAAAAAAAAAATACGGGAAGGTATCAAGTTTGCCATTATTTTTGTTACTTTAATAACTGACTTGAAATTATTTTACAAACAAAAAGTTGATAAAAATTACCCAAGATACAGATCTCAAATATTTAAAAATGCTTACAGATGAACAATGAAACACATCATGCTATTGGGAACATATACTCAAATTCTTAAATTCTTCCCAGTCCTCAGGGGGTAGCCATGAAGGAGGGAAACAAGTGACTCTCTTCCGTCCTCATTTTCACAGGAAAACAGGAGGCTGACCTCAGAGGCCAACTCTATGTGCCCTAAGTATGGGGCACTCAGCTGAGAGCCAACAGAGTCAAAATCAGGGTGAAAAGGACCTTAATAACGTCCTTTTTAAGCCGCTAGCTGCTACCCATTGATAGTTCTCAAAATCAGTTTAAGGCATCTCTTACCAGCATTAGAATAGAAGAAAGTATCGTGGTACTACATGAGTAGAAAGGGTGAGTGCTGTGTCAGACAAGAAGTGATTTCGAAACACTTACTTTAGTTATATACTTATTCTGTCCTGGGATCATGGTGTATATCTATGTTTTACTGTGGGTCTAGTTAAAAAAAAAAATTGAAAATCACAGATGTAGTATATCACCTTTCTTTCCAAGAGAGGTGAGGTGACCTGCCCAAAGTAATTAAGCAGTGGTACACTCAGACATTAGAATTTGGATCTGCCTCATTTTTAAACATTCTTTCATCAACAGAAAACTCAACACAGACATCCAGTGGGATGAATTTAGAAACAGAACCATATTTGAGAAATTAAGGGAGCCACTGACACAAATTCTGCTTTTAACTGTGCCTTTAGACCAGATGCCCTTTAAATAGGCCCTTGTGATCCCATAACTTTTTAATTACAATATCATGGACCTGCAGACAGGGTGTTACAAGTGAGAACTGTGCTTTCCAAGGGTTATGCAGGGCAAACCTTATCCAGGCCTGCCAGAAGCACATGGCATTTTCAAGGCCATTTACTAAGGAAAGACACACTCACACACGTCGTGCCAAGGGCATTCTATGCCAGATCCCAGCCAGGACCTACTGTTAGGGCTCTTCAAGAGGATGAAGGCGAATCCTAGGCCTCTACTCCTGTGAAGGCCCAGCTCTCACTGGGAAGGGCAGGGAGGCCCCCAGATACTGTCTCCAGGGAACGGGACAGTTCACCAAGACCACACACACAGCCTGCTCTCACTGAAGGACAATCAGATGTGGAAAGGTTCACTTAAAAAAAAAGCACATTAGGGTTTTTCTTAATGCACAGTACAATGAAGAAAACAGAAAACAGACCAGAACCCTATTGTCCAGATAACACCTACTGACCTTTGAAAAGAAGAAATAAAAGCACATGGTTAAAAAACTCCAAACAGTGCAAAAAACAATACAAGATTACCTGTGGAGGTCACCAAGCACTTCCGGTTCCTTTCCATGAAAAATAAGTGCTTATTACTTTCTGGGATTCCTTCTCAAAAACTTCTTAATGATTGAACCAGCATGCACCAGCATACATGCTCTTTTTAAATTAAGCCCTGAAGAATCACAGTACATATAATGCTCTACACCTTTTTCCACTTAATTTATCTCAGAACAAAGATCTAACCTTTCAAAGAACAGCTGTTGTAGTGAGAATTCCACTCTTTGGAAATGTATAAATCAGACACAAATTCAAAATGCAGTATTTTTTGTGTCAGCCTTGTAATCCTTTAACAGTGAGTCCTATGGGAATTTAAAAATTACGATAGTATCAGCTAATATTTCATTGAGGCATTGTGCCATGTCTGGCCCTGGACTAACCCCTTTTCTTTACCTCTCACAACGACCTTAGAAGGAAGCTGAGTGTCCACAGTCGTGTAGCTGAGAGGCCTTAGGAAGGTAAATTCTCTTCACCAACGTGCAGAGCCAAGAGGTAGCACAGCCAAGATTTTAAGCCAGATCTGTCTGATTCTACTACCACCTACTACAAAGAGCTTTCTTGTCATAGGATAAAGGTGCTGGCTTCTCCACCAGAGGAAAGGAAGCCACTTAAAAACTTACAGAGAGGGTGATCACCAATGGCCACCAGCTGGCCTCCCAGAGCAGAATGCGCTCCCAGAGCTAGGATGAAGAAGCGATGGGGGCCTGACCGCCCCCAGGCGGCCCTGGGCATCAGCATAGGCACCTCACTGGGTTCACAATGGCTCAGAACATGCTCACCTGCTTGAGCTCAGCCTCTTGAAGGTCTGCTGCTAATAGCCGCTCTTCAAGCACATGTCATGAGACCTATTCAAATGCAACTGAGTGGGACCCTGAAACTGGGGCTGGCAATGGCAGGAGCACTAAGTCAGGCCCTCTCGCTGGGAGGTGATGTGAAGAGGGCCACTTCTCATCCCTGCTCTGCTGTCCCCTTAACCGGGGTCTTGAGCAGTGGAGGAGGAGCTCAGGCCCCTCCAGTCAAAGACAGTCCAGGCTGAGTCTAGACAACCTGACCATTCTCACCCCCACCCAGCCAGGCCAGCCTTTCACAGACAGGCACCGGGATCTGTGATGGCCAGTGGCAACAACAGGCGTGATTTCTCCTAGGACACATCACTTTTCACCGAGAAGCCCATCTTGAATAGCTGGGGGTGTGTTTACAGATCCAGGAAAGCTCAGAACAAAAATACTTAGTTAAAAAGCAAGTTAAAAAATGCATCTTCAGGGCAACCCGCTCGGGTCCCTTTCCATGCTGTGGAAGCTTTGTTCTTTCACTCTTCACAATAAATCTTGCTGCTGCTCGCTTAAAAAAAAAAAAAAATGCATCTTCAGTGAGTACAGTGGCTACCTCGTGTTCCTTTTTTATTTGATGGGAAATAAAGGGGAAGAGAGATTTACTTTGAGTCGGCAGGCCGGATCTGCAACAGGGACTGGAGAACTTTCCAGGCCCAGCAGCCCCGGCCTGGCCCGCATTCCTTCGGGGTGACAGCGCACCAGGGCCGGCCGGCGGTTTCCCCAGTCCTTCTGCCGCCGCCACACAGTGACTAAGCCCACAGGAATCCCAGCGGGTGCTGGACCCACCCGGAAGACAAGCAGGCCGAGAGGAAAGCCTGTGGCTGCCCCGACCAGCAGAAGAAGACCTGCTCTCTGCCCTCCAGCCCCTGGGTATACTGCAGGAGAAGCTGGGGAGGCTGTCCAAGGCACGAGCAGCCCCACCTGAGCTCAGGTGACAGCCCATCTCACTTGCAAGGCCTTGCAGAGACACCCAGGCCCCATACTCAGGACTGACTTTGCTGAGGAATCAGAGAGCAGAGTTTCAGGGTGCACCTTTATCTCCCTGAGAAAGACTCCCAGTAAAAGTCGGTTGTTTGCCCAAAGGAGGCAGAATTAAACTACGGGCAGGCAACCACAAGTTTGCTTTGACAAATAAAACAAGAAAAAAAAAAAATGTAAAGCTACACTGGCCCAATCACTTTCCAAGAGCCTAATTCATGGTAAAATCAGCAGTCCAAGATCTGATTTTGATAAATCACTTCCTGACTCTTCATATATTTTACTCTCTGTAGGACTGTTATTTTTATTTTGCAAAAGAATTAAAAGTTTACTGGAAACCACATACCTTTCTTCCTTTACGACAACCTGTCATTCATCACAGCTAAAACACCCACCCATTAAATGATATTTTTACAAGATTAAAGAATGGTTTTAAAAAGAAAGAAATCTCCTTAGTTAAAAATGAACCAAACAAAGGTACCTAATCACTGATCAGCATCAAAGTTTTGTTCCACACATGAAAGTAATTCATCAGGCCAGGTGCGGCGGCTCACACCTATAATCCCAGCACTTCGGGAGGCCAAGGTGGGTGGATCACCTGAGGTCAGGAGTTCGAGACCTGCCTGGCCAACATGGTGAAACCCCATCTCTACTAAAAATACAAAAAATTAGCCGGGCGTGGTGGCAGGTGCCTGTAATCCCAGCTACTCAGGAGGCTGAGGCAGGAGAATTGCCTGAACCCGGGAGGCGGAAGTTGCAGTGAGCCAAGATCACACCATTGCACTCCAGCCGGGGTGACAAGAGCAAGACTCTATCTCAAAAAAAAAAAAAAAATCATCAATGTAAAAATGAATTCTGCCTAAGGAGGGGAATTTAAAAAGTCAGAGAAAAGCAAGGTATTAAAATTCAGAAACAAGCTGTTTTATAATTAAGCATCTGTAATTTAACTATACTATGTCACTCTGATTTTCATCTTTCCTTTATCATAAGAGTCATAGATGTTCTCCGCTCATATAAAGGTGGTAGGAAGGGAGGGAGGGTGCCATGCTAATAGAACCCGCATCATGTTTACTAAGCACTAGGCAGATGTGGACAAAAACTCCAAAGATTTAAAAGTCTCTTGACTAGAGCAAGACATCTTCAAGAACCCATCCAACACGGTGCCTAGCCTTCTTCAGAGAAAGACAAGCCACTAAGTCATCCCTGGGTGTGTGTTCAGCAGGAGCCCACTGGGAAGTATTAGGTGAGCTACGATGGGAGAGTAATGGGCAGGAAAATCATAGGAAAGCAGGTCTGGATTTGGGCTGGCTGCTTAGCTGCATGGCACCTTGCACAAGTTATAACCAGGTCTCTTGCCTCCATTTCCTCTTCCACAAAAAATGGAACAGTAATATCCATATCCACCCTACAGACTGTGCAAAGATTAAAGAATACTGGCGAGGTGCCTGGCACCTAGTCATTGTTCAGTGAATGCCTGTCATGATCACGAACACAGTCCTTGCTAAGAGGGTGATATGATTTGGCTGTGTCCCCGCCCAAATCTCAACTTGAATTGTATCTCCCAGAATTTTCATGTGTTATGGGAAGGACCCAGGTGAGGTAACTGAATCATGGGGGCCGGTCTTTCCCGTGCTATTCTCATGATAGTGAATAAGTCTCACGAGATCTGATGGGTTTATCAGGGTTTCCACTTTTGCTTCTTCCACATTTTCTCTTGCTGCCACCATGTAAGAAGTACCTTTTGCCTCCTGCCATGATTCTGAGGCCTCCCTAGCCGTGTGGAATTGTAAGTCCAATTAAAACCTCTTTTTCTTCACAGTCTTGGGTATGTCTTTATCAGCAACATGAAAACAGACTAATACAGAGGGTAATCACCACAGGAACCCAGACGGGGAGTGGGGTCAGTTCACTGGTACAAAGATCTTGATCAAAATAACTCATTACCCACCTGATCCCTATCCACTCCAGGGTCCACATCTAGGAGTCCCAAAGACCGGCATGCATGGGTTGGGTCAACAGGCTGCCTGGAGGTTTACCTCATTCCAGGAGTTGGAGAAGCATTGTGGGAGGAACTGGGGTTCAAATCTGCAAACCTCCAAAACATAGGAGGGATCTTCTAAAAGTTTCTGAGAGTTCTAATCACAGATTAGGGGAAAAAAAAAGATGCCCTTTCATCAACACGGGATGAAATGCTAGGATTTAGACATGGTTTTTTTGTGTGTTTTTGTTTTTGTTTTTTTCCTATTCAGAAAACAGTAAATCATGTAAAAATCTTGGAAGAGGAGATACAGATTCTGACCTAATAAGATGCTACAGCTCTGATTCCACCATCAGAATACCTTTAGGTTGGCACCACTTGCAATGTATTAGTGCAGCAAACTGCACGAATCCCCTCATTAGATCCAGGGCCCCTGAGAGTAGAAAGGGGAGTGGGGCAGTAAATGGCCAGGGAACAGGAGACAGTGGGCTGGAGGGTGTCCCAGGTTCTAACCCCAGCGGGGCCTTCAGAGCCCTGGTGTGGTCTGGGCTAACCTTTCAATCCTTTTCCAAGTCTTAAGTTTCCTTCCAACTCACTGTGATTCTTCCACAGAATTACACAGGGCAGGTGAAATTATTTCGTAGAAAATGCTCATGGAGTACAGAGGTTCTCACTGAACTTCTCTATTCCAGGGCCGATGCCTTTGTTTTAATGGCAGCACATCATCGAATAACCAAAACCACAGGTACTGCACAGGTCTGAAGGATCCAGCTCTGAGGGATACCGAGGCATCCGGGGCTCCCTCTGTCTTCTTTCTGTGTACACAAGGTACCTTCAGTGACTGCAAGGAAAATCCTCTTGCTTTCTACATCAGAGCACGTTCCATAAGGGCAAAGTGCTCCAGTCATCACCTCCTGTTTTCTCTAGCCAGACCTGCTCTGAGCTGGAGACCCACTGCAGTCAAGCAAACTTTTAGACACAAGAAAAAATGACAACGTGTCTATTACAGAGGTCTCAGCTTAATCAGAAAATGGCACTGTGGGCCAGAGAAAAGCTGACGGTGATGGCTCCTACCCCAGTGCAATAGGCAGATCCATGAGAGCTCTCACTGGGGCTGCTGGAGAACTGGCTGCTTTCTCCCACTTTAGTAACCCCTGCTTCGTAACTGTCAGTGCCAGAAAGCCACAGTGAGCCCCCAGTGGCCCCTGTATTACCCACCCAGAGAGACAACCTCTCCCCTCCATGAAACTCATTTCTGGGACCCACACCTAAACTTTAACACAAATCAAAAAAGTTGAGTCTCCTTAAAAATGCGTTTTGCAAGCTCACAGGTTCTTGGTTCATAAGTGATACTATGGAACAATCTGGTTGGGAAGGGTGGCACACAATAGAAAAAGTTAATGATTATCTGGTGTAGTTTGCTTTAGTCTGTGAGTTCAAAAGTCTCCTCATTTACAATAACCTTAAAGGATAACAAAATAAAGTCCTAGAAGAAATGTAAATTTAATTCTTTCCATTTTCTCAAAATATTAATTGCTGATACAATTAAATGGATTGGCCTAAACTGCTCCAAAGCTTTTCCTATCTGCTAATTAAATTTGCCCTCGCTGCCATAATACAAATTCTGGGAAACCTTCTGGCTTCTGGGCATACTATGTAGGATGAGAGAATCAAATCCATTCAGTCCTAATCTACTGCCCCACTTAATAAACAAAAAATGTTAAGAACATGCATTTTTTAAAAAATCTAAATGCCTTCATAATATAGATATAGCAAGTCTTCCCATAATGCTAATGAAGGCTTCTCACAAGAGTTTAATGAGCTGGTATCCAGTATCTTCCAGGCCCAGGGATGTTAGCTTCTCCTCCCTTAGTACAGAGGTTGCTCAGACAGCAAACAGCATCATGATCCATACTAAATGCAACGGCCCTACTCTTTATCTTTATAGTCTGTAATCCAAGTCACTCTATTAACAGGCAGAAAAATCCCAGCTAGCTTCAAAACTCCCTCATCTTTCCATTATTTCAAATGACAACCTTTTCCCACTACTTTATCTTTGCATTAAGTACCAGGAGCTGAAAGATGCAATCAATTTAATATTTCCCTCTGCCCATTTACATGACTTATTTGTTTCAGCAGATCTTCTTTGCCACAAATCCTTCATTTGCCCATTCATGTCTGCATACTTAACATAGATTTAATATTTCTCCAGGCCAAAGATCATATGCAGAGTTTTTCTTTGACTGGAGGACAGAAGAGACAAGGAGAGAAGGAGAACGTCTGGAATTCCTTTGTTCTTGGAGACAACTCCAGAGAACAATTCTCAATAAGAAAAGTTATAAAAAGCTTCAATCAGCACCCTCACGTTTCTGATTTAAAGTTGGGGTGGGGGGGCGTGGAATAAAAAGAGAGGGAACTAAACATGTACGAAACTCATTCTAGTGTGAGACATTGTCAGATACTTTGCTGACCTTTTATCATAAAACTCTCTCTCGGTGGCCACGGGTTACAGCAGGGAACCTAAAACCCAGACTTGGGACCCCAAGTCCTCGCTTCACAAAAATCATGACATGAGTGATGAACCAGTTTCTGTTCAGCCACACAGAAACTCATTCAAGCCCTTCAAGAGGAAGAATCCCACCTTCAACTCCACACCTCCTCCAGCACTAGGCGGAGATGCTCCTGATTCCACTGAGAATCCTCCTGCCCACACAGGCAGGAAACTCGGGGCACTCAGTGCCTGCTCTCTCACCCACTGCATGCCCACAGACCTCTGCAAAGGCAGCTCCTTTGTTCCCCCAATCCTGAACATTTGGTAAGTGGTAAGGCCTCAGAGGGGGCTTTTTAAACAGGTATAAAGTAGAAACTACCAGCTTTCCACCACTCCTACCTCATCCATCAGAAAACAGAGCCACCAGCCTTCCAGGGTAGGGTTCATCAAGCCTTTTCCTCCCCGTGGAACTAAGCTGTACACAGTAGTCAGAGATAAATAATGTCTAAGCCAAACCGGCTTGAGGGCACATATGGAGGTGGGGGGCAGAGGGACACTGGCCTGGGACCTAAACCACCATTCGGACCTCATCTTTACAAAATAATATACTCCACATTCCAAATGCCTGGCAAAGTTTTGCATTACAACTCATTCACGAGTCGAGGGCCTTGCATACAGTGCTCAGCAAACAGGACTGAGCAAGTGTGGACATTTCTCATGAAAGGCCTCGATTTCAACCAGACCCAAACATTCTTTTAATCCAAAGTTCCAAATGTGGAACTTACCCTCCTCTGAGCTCCTAGCACTTGTTGCCTCTATTTCTCTTCTGGCAAAAGTTGTAGAGCGTCTCATCACACAGCATAAGTTGTCTCTCTCTTTTTTAAATGTCAAGTGGTTTTATCTCCTCTCACAACAGAATCCTAGTTTGTGTCATCTCATACTGCCTAGCATGAGACTTGCACAAAACGGGGACACCTTAATTGTGTAGCTGAGGGACACGATGGAAACTCTGGCCAAGGAACTAGCAAGGAAACCTGCAAAGACACATCCAGACCTAACCTAGGTGTGACTTATAACTCAAACCTCTTCTCCAGTCTCCCTCTCTATGGGAGTGATACGTACACAATGTGTTCGCTTCCACTTCCTTAATGATGGTGGACTGACATGAACAAGAATGATGGGGAGGACCATAGGACCCCAAATAATTCACAAGTCAGCAAAGTGAAGAACTCACCTAGGCCATACATGTGCACACATTCTCTAGCACACACACTTACTCTCAAACTCTACTGTTATTTAGTTTGTTTATTCATTTCAGCTAGAACCAGGGACCAATTTGGTCATCCAAAAATGTTTTATAAATCTCTTTATAAAATTCCTGCACCTCTCAGGGCCAGCACTAGAGCAAGGCAAGATTGGTGTCCAGGATACAAAACGTAAACAGGTGCTCCCTCTCATGGTGCACTACCCTGAGAGAAGACCTCTTTTGTCTCTGGTCTCTGGTCCAAGATTTCTCACTCTGGTCCAAGATGCCACCACTGCTGCCACTGCCACTGCCACTGCCATCGCCGCCGCCTCCTCCTTCCCTTCCTCCACCCCCAAGAGAACTATGAGGACCAAACCACTCAGACATTAAGTGGGGTCAAGCCCACATGGGAGATGGATTTTTACAGAGTATCTCCTCCATGGGCTTCCCATTAGCTGTGAGGCTGGAGAATCAAACATTATAAACAAAGCTTGAGTCCTAACCCACAAGTGGTTTCTCAACTGTTTGGGGAGAGAGATGAATGAGGAGTAAACAAGGTCCTCTGAACCTACTGATAAAAAGTACAGAGAAACCATCATCACTGACCAAATAACCCAGCAACGGATGAGCACAAAAGCAACTTGGAAGCAAGAGTCCTCAGTAAGGAAGATTTGGGGGGCTTCATGGAAGATCAAGTGGGTGACGGTTAAGGAGAAACCACGAAGAGCGTGGCCTCAGCAGGTAACATCTGCTCCAGCTAGAGCTCACCATGCATGCACACCAAACCCAGATGCCGAAAACCAAAAAATACAGCAGAACGCACCCAACTCCCAAACCACTGAGAAAGTATTTTAATTTTGCTTTGATCATTCCAGCTGCGCTTCAGAGTCCCCAGCATTTCAGCAGCATCATAGAAGAAGACATCAATCACTGGCCATGGCACAAGGAAACTCCTGCTTGGCTACTGGGCTGCTCAGATTCTGGATGAGGGAAAGCTTACTTTAGTGGAAAAGAATGACTTAAATGAATTTAAATTCATTCCACATAATCGAGTTACATCAGCATTTCTCATATGCACTTATGAATAATTCACTTTGGTAACAGCAAAAGCCAGACCAGAGAAAGTCACTTCAAAGATCTAAGACTTAACATCAATCCTACCTGAATTTCCTGCTCTCAACTCCTTCCCTAACCACTTTATTTCCTTCTGCCCTATCACTGAGGTGCTTTGCCAGCCTCCTGTCCTACATCCATTATCCCTCAGTAAGCTCTCTGGAACTTTCCAATTGCAGCCACCTCCTAATGTCCACAGCCTCCTCTTCTAGATCTAGTTTTGTAGGCAGTCCCTAAGGGTAGGGCCCATCCTAAAGAGTTCGACTGCTTCATACCATTCCAAGTCTAGAACATGTCCTCAGTCTCTAGTAGTGTTTACTGAAAGCCACGGCCAACAGATCTATCTGAGGTCCCCAGCAACCTTGTCTTCAACACTGAATCTCAGAGCTGGAAGGAAAGTCAGTAGAAGAGGCCAGATCGTGCTTTCTGCAATAGACAATGGTGCTTAAGTGTACACAATTTTCATGCAAATTCCCCCGATCATGAAGCTGGGCTGCTCCCTATACTTCTTGTCATTTGATTACCCAGGCCACCTGCCTCTCCAGCCCAGCTTTATAATGGTAAGGCACTGATGAGTTTGCATTTATTTAGATACACTGGAGGGATTTTGCGACTGGAGTTACAGGAGGCTGAGGAGCTGGCATCTGAAAGTCCATGCTTCACGCTTTTCAAATGCACTATGTATAACCAAGCTCGTTTCCAAAAACAGAATCTGAACTAGCTCATAATAAACCATTCACCTTTTATTTTTTGCTGAAGGGGTCAGAGCATCATCCCAATTACCATTTCTCTCTAATGACCACTTACTCCCTTCTTACACATTTTCATCAGCTCTTTATTCTACACTGAGTATTTCCAAGAATTAGGATAACACTACTGCCCAATAAGGTAGAGTTGGGGTTACCCAAATAAGCAACAGAAACTTTCCAGTGGGACCGAGTCAAGTCAAGGGTCTCAAGTCCCCCCACCCTAAAGCACTGAACATGAAGTTCAGGGAGCCTGTGTCTGAGGCCTAAGCACTTGCCCTGCATCACAATGAGCAGAAGACACAGGAGGCACGACAGCCGTCATCACTGCACGGCCACCAGTACACCTCAAAGCCAATTAATCCTGCAAAACAAATTCCTCTCAAAATGGCAGTCTGTTAGGTCAAGTTTGGCTGTTTTATTAATTGCCTATCAATAGAAACAGCTTTGCTAGGCACACCCAGAAGTTCATCCCTCCTAATCACCCACCTTTGGCACCCAATGACTTTTCCAAGGAGGATCTTTTTTCCCCCCTCAGCAAACAAGAAATATTTGGTGAGCTAAAGAAGCATTCTTCTGAGAAAATTATACATTCTCAGAATTCCATTCATAAGCGACTACTGGTCACAAAAGAATGGCCAGGGATAAGGCAGGGGTGGGAAGAGGAAGGGCAGGAGATCCAACGGATGGTGCTGCCTGGACAGTCCCTGAAGTGATAAAGAGTTAGAACCAGATACACACTTCTGCATTCAGCTGCTGTCTTTCCTTGTGAGTGGAAAAACACACTCAGTACATTCTCTGCAACCCTGCTTAAAACCTCTTCTAAAGCTTCTTTGACACAGTTATTCAAAAGCTTCTAAAAGTAGTATCGACGTATTACAAAATAATCCAATCATTTCAAGTTCACTGAGGAAGAGAACAAAAATATATCCTTACATCCTATCTGAAGAATAGTCTAAGCACCTAATAATATCATCTACTTAGCAAAGCAGAAGGGGCCATTCAGAGGTCAAGAAATAGGAACGGAAACGCTGTACTAGGTTACCACCCCAGGAACAAAGCTCGTCTTTTCTAGGACCCGAGGATCTGACTAGTTTCCATTTGTCTCTGCATTACAACTAATACCTCTGGGAGGTGGGGGTGGGGGTGATCCTAATTCAAACAGTAAGGCTGCCCAGGAAGTATTTCTAATAATATCAACCTTCGTCTTTCCTTTTTTGTACTGTAGGCTCTTTGTCTCCTGATCTTCTTTTATTTTGTTCCCCCTTTTTACTACTAAGCCCAACTCCTGGTCTCAGCAGCTGCTAAAACACGTCCAAGCACTTTGCATCTATCCGGAAATCCAGAATGGCAGCCTGGGTTCACAGATCTGCTGCCAAGGGCAGATGTATGCGCACTGCAGCTGGGCCCTCCTCCCCAGGGGCCCCATGGGCACAAGCAGCTCAGGGTGGGCCAGCGAGCCTCAGTCACACTGGCTGCCCTCAGCCCCACCTTCTGCATGAAGGGTGGCTAAGCTCCATGGGCCACTCTGCATTAACCCCAGGAACGGCAACCTCACTAACTTCATCCAGGTCCCTTCATTAGGACTTGCAAAAACAAATCAGATGCAGCTACACGTTGGGGCAGTGGGTGCAGCTTCTCTAAACAAGGCCATGGGTATCAAGCAACCGACAGTCCCTAAATACGCTGCCTCTGTTCCCATCCCACATGGATTATGGGAAAAATGGCAGGAAGAAAGAAGAGAGGACTGGGCGCTTGTTTGTGACCAAGGCAAAGAAACAAAAAGTGACTTCTGTTCGATAATGAGATGAAACAGAAGCCTGGCTTCGGGCAGAGGCCTGGCATTCCTGCACAACATTTTCCCACCCACCTGATCCCCTTGAACGGAAGGAAGACCTAAGGGAGGACAGAGAGCCAGTGTTTGTTTCCTGCAATGGGGGTGAGAGGAGGAAAATGAAACTAAACAAAACAGGAGAAGAGGCTGGGTGGGAGAATAAAGTGGTATGCACATACACAAACACACACGCACACGTGCACGTGTGTACACATATACTGCTGGCGTTACCAAAGAAGAGGATAAACAGGCACATGCTTCATCCTGGAGCAGATGGTTGGCTACCTATGCGAGACCTAAAGTTGTCATAAAAATGCACATCTTTGTAATCTTTACCAATAACTGTGCCCACTCTAACCACTTTAATGTTATCCATGCAAACAGACAGAGGCATTTAAAAAAGATGGTATTTAATGATTTAATGTCAGTATCATACAAGAATCTATGGATATTTCTTAAATGCTCCCAAATACCAAACTTGCAAACAAAATAAATTCAGTTTCAGAACCAAATAAATAAGAGTTTACATATAACTAGGGAGACTCCACTGGCACCCCGATATAGACATATGTACCTCGCTGAATGTTCTTTAAAGATACAGTTTATCTGGACAGACACAAGAATTTGAACAGTACGAATCAAATTAGCAAGAACCACACCTACAGTATGGCCCGCTATTTACAATAACTGAAATTCTACAATTTAGAAAAGCAATACAGAAGGACCATTTAGTTATGGTAGTGAACATACATAGTCAACACAGCTTAAGACTCAGAATTTTAGATGGTCTCAGAATGCAACTCTTAGTTTAATTAAAAAAAAAAAAATAGCAGCAGCTGCCACCATTTACCAAAAACCTATGCGCTTGGAAACATGTTAGATGCTTTCCAAATACTGTCCTATTCCTGTCTCACTGAAGGAAGGTGAGGTCTGGCAGCTTTGTCCTAGCACCAAATACCTGAGGCAAACAGATGGCACTATCTCAAGGCATCAACGGTTCTTAAACCTTTGCATATGATACCACTTGTCCACACAGGAACATAGTTTAAAAGAAATACATCCTATTCTGTACAAAACGATGTATTCTTGCAGATCTCGCTGTTAATATGCCATGGGGAAAACAAACAGGGGAAAGCTGTACATCCGCGTGTGGAGCCACCTAAACATCCTGAAGACCAGTCACACTGAGAGTGAGGGCAGGCACAGGATGGTAGCTTCTGCCCCCACGGACTCCACAATATTGTGAGGAACAGATGCTCAGGGATATCAGGGGTGAGGCCTGGCCAGCCCCATGACATCCTGAAAACCTAACAGCGGCCAAGCTGACCCCGCAGAAGAAGTGATCTAACCTGGATGGTCACCCTTCCCTGCCTAAGACTCACCCTTTCCACCGGCCCCAGAAGCCCTTATTCCTCCTTGACTTGAAAAGACAACTGTCCCCCATAAGCCCTCACACCTCCTACCAAGCTCCAAGGACTGTTCTGTTCTTCTGCCTACTCCCGCAATGCAGTTCAAACGTTTACCAGGGCTCTGCAGTGAGCTACTTTTCCAAAGACAGAAAAGCAAGGCTATGTGCAATCAGACGAAACTCCAGCTCTCATTATAACATCCAGCTTAAAGCCATATGTTAGCCAGTGGCAGGTACAGACTAGAACCCAGAATGGTCTAGATTTTGGGTTTCTACTTGGGGTTCCTTCTTCCATATAAATGATCTCTAAATTTCTCAAACCCTGATTCCCAAGTTATACATGATGATCAGTGTGCCATTTGATGAGTTATGAACATTTTAAATGCTGCATACCTTGCCTGTATATACTAGTATCAAAGAGGAGAGAGAGAGACAGAGAGAGAGACCAAGCAACACGAACACACAGGCAGATCAGGAAGCAAGAAATCTCAGAGCAGACCACGGAAACCCTCAGTAACTTACTCAATTTTAGAGTTTGAGGAAATGGCACAGGTAGTCCGATGCAAGCCCCCCGAGTTCAAAGAAAGGAAATGGAAGTACAGGGCAGACAGGTGACGTGGCAACCGTCCCTAGGAAAGGCACTGCTGGACCCAGCTGTCCCTGTCCCTCACCAGCCTCACATGCCCAAGTCCCATGCACCCCTGGGGCTGCCATGCTGGCTGCTGAGCCATGGGCGCTGGTTTGGAGGTGAACTTCTTCGAGGAAAGCAGCTTCTTATCCCCCAGAAGTTCTGCCAGTCATCTGTGCACTTTGGTTTTTACTTAAAATGTGATTTAAACAGCCTGCTCTACTTAATACTGCCTGTGTCACAGACAGAAAAATCCCATCTCCCACCCACCAGCCTCCCTGGAACAAACACCTTGGCTGTCTCTCGCTACCTCCAAGTCAGGGGAACATTCCAACTAGGATGGTGCTCAGAGACCCCACCTTTTATAGCCAGAGTCCCTGATTCACACCATATGCCCAAAGGAGGCGTGTTTCTAAGTGATGCTTCCAACTTCACCACCAGCCAAACTTAACTTTTGAACCACCCTATACACGCAAGTTGAGCAAGGCAATTCAGGACAAGATTAACCACGGGCCCACACGCTCCACGTCATCCCCACTCTGCTGAGAATGTCACACTGGCATACACATGAGGAAAGCAAGACGGAGGTATTAACGCAACAAAGAAAGAGGCTTTTCAAGCACAGGAAGAAACCAGAATAATTGTACAAATAGGTTTAACTGGTGAGAGCTGAAGGGGCTCCAGATATTTTCCAAATACTTGGCATGCAAAAATCACAAGTCAGTGATTCTGAAAGCTTTTTGGTCTCTTAGACGAGATCCCTATTAAAAACTTCTGAAGGAGGCCCAGGATAGTGACACCATCACTACATGACAATTAGCCAAAAGCAAAGTCTTTGAGGCACAAGGCACATGCCCCAAGAAATGAGGTGGGCTAAGCCAGGTCCCAGGGAACCTGCACACAAACTGCTTCACCATCTCGGCAACAAGCGTCGGCAATCAGGCAGAAGAGAATGTGAGCTCCACGCCTGACTATAAAAGGCATAGCAATGAGGCCTGGGGGCATGTGACCCCCTTCTAAATAAAGATCACCCCCACACTGGGAGCAGCTGACCAGAGCAGAGGCCTTCCAGGGCAACCGAGACAAGTTCCTACCAACAACACAAAGCCAGATGCCCCTCTCCTGGCTGCCTTCTCCTCCGGGGTCCACAAGCCCCTCCTAAGGGTCCACCTGAAAATGCAAGCCTGTGTCATGATCGTCTTAGCAGTCTGGGGAACAGTGGCCTGCAGAAGACCAGCAGCAGACCACACAGTGCTTAACAGAAACATCTCCGCTCTTCACAAGTAGCTTAAGTTTAAAAAAAAAAAAAATGTTAAGATGAAATACTGCACATCACATGAGTGAAGTCTCACTACAAAGACAATGTGCCCCTCTTCCCCCCATCCAGCAGATGACTTACACATTCTTTTTTTATTATTATTTTCCTTTCTCAAAGCTAGCCATAAAACTTAGTTACAAAATCTTTTTTTTTTTTTTTTCTCAGACAGGATTTTATTATGTCACCCAGGCTGAAGTGCAGTGGCACAACCACGGCTCACTGTAACCTCCATCTCCCCAGGCTCAGGCAGATCCTCCCATCTCAGCCTCCCAAAGTGCTGGGACTATAGGCACGTGCCTCCACAACCAGCTAATTATTTAAATTTTTTTATATGAACAAGGTCTCACCATGTTGCCCAGGCCAGTCTTGAACTCCTGGGCTCAAGTGATCCTCCTGCCTCAGCCTCCCCAAATGCTAGGATTACAGGTGTTAGCCACTGCGCCCAGCCTTCAATTTACACATTCTTAAACAGGTCCTCCACTTTGATCTAGCAGGTCAGCCACACCAACCTATACAGGAAAACGAGGGAAGGAGAGCGCCTCTACTCCGCAAGACAACACTGCCCTTGTGAGCAGTGGCTGATAAACAAGGATATAAGAACGTGGCGGGGGAAAAAATGTAGACTTTTTTTTACTACAACCTGCCTTCATTTTAAGTCAGTGAGATGCCATCAGTGAGATGGCAGTAAAATGTTTTCCTTTTGTCAATAAAAACAGCCATTTACTGCCTTCTCAAAGGCTCCAATCTGCTATTTTCCTGGTTTCTCATTTTGAGGGCAATAGGAAATGCAACAAACTCCAGGACTGCTGCTCCCAGTCAATGCCCTTTTAATTGAAATAAGGCTGCCCCACCAGCTAAGCCAGCTTCCAACACAGCCCCGGCCCTGCCTTCCTGGATTTCCTGGCAAAGCCCAGGCCTTCTCACACGCACTCAGGGTGATCTGAGTAGACCACAGGCTGTTCATCCCAATGGGTTAAAAAGTACTTGGAGACTTAGTTGCAGTAAGGTCTTAGGTTTTGTTGGGGTTTTTTTGTGGGAAAGTGAAGGCATCTGCACCTGAAATGAAATACCAGAAAGCCTCCACGGCAAGCAAACAACAGGCACTTAGGCAAATTCAGCAGGAAGTAAGAAAACCACAGGCACTCAGGAGGATTCACCTCCGTCCCTCCCAGGGCAGAATTGGCCTTCAGCAAAACTGCCTTACAAAGTCATGAATGGCTTCACGCGCCAAGCTTCAACCTTTCAGATGATTTCCATACTTCTCCATCATCCTTGGCCTGGAATCATCCCCACAATGGCAGGAAAGAAAAGAGCTACCCACCATAGTGGTCCTCTCTGCCAACTAAGAGTTGCAGATGATTCTGGTCAGTACTCCTCAGCAGCAATGACAGCAACAATGACACAGTAAACATCTGCATTTCATAATCCTGGCACAACTGGCTCACCGAAGACTGCCAGGATATGCTACTCTCTGCTCAAGGGGAAAATGTATCTTCTGAACAATAAATCCTTCACTAGGCAGACGCAGTGCTTGCCCTTGGGGTGACAGCATACAGTGGAGGATACACCCAGAATTTACAGTGGGGCAAAAAGTGTCCCATCAGGTGCTGGGAGACAGGCCTCCTGAAATCTGCAGAGCCTTTACATCCTTGAGAGGAAAAGGCAAGGCTAGAGTTCGGCCGGGTGAGCCGTGCTGGGTGGTCAGCAAGGGAGAGCACCACTGGGGCCAAGGACACAGCAGGCAGGCAGGAGGGAGTGGCACATGGAGTGTGGCATGTTGTCACGGGGTAGCTGTTGACCACTCAGGAGCTTCACACTGTACCACATGCCTCTCCTATAGGGACTTGCTACAGGATTTCAGGTAGGGGAGCTCATCAGTCCAAAGTGCACACTAGATGGCTGGGCGCAGTGGCTCATGCCTGTAATCCCAGCACATTGGGAGGCCAAGACCGGTGGATCGCCTGAGGTCAGGAGTTCGAGACCAGCTTGGTTCACATGGTGAAACCCCGTCTCTACTAAAAATATAAAAATTAGCTGGGTGTGGTGGCATGGGCCTGTAATCCCAACTACTCAGGAGGCTGAGGCAGTAGAATCACTTGAACCCGGGAGCCCGGAGGTTGCAATGAACCAAGATCGCACCACTGCACTCCAGCCTGGGTGACAGAGTAAGACTCTTTCTCCAAAAAAAAAAAAAAAAAGTGCATATTGAAAAGCTCCCCAGTGCTTGGTGGAGCCACAGGACACAATAGCAGGAGAGAGGCTATGTCACTGCTGTAAGGGGGAGGAGCAGAGGAACACAGCTGAAGCAGTATTTCCATTCCATTCAGGAGGGAAAGGGCCTGGTATCCAACTGGAGAAGGAAGTGTCCAAAAGACACCCACATTCCTGACATAAGAACCAGGGGAACAAAAGTGTGGCCCAAATAAGAGGGAATAGAAAAGAAAAAAAATAGGCAAAAGTGAGGAAACAGGGAAGACCATCAGAGGCTGTAGTGAAATGCTCATGGTGGTCTCATATGAACGACAGGTCCTGGGCTCAAAAGGGTTCTGTGCTGGATATGAATGACAGGTCCTGGGTTCAAAAGGGTTCTGGGCTGGAGATATTTGGAAGTTTAGGTGGAGACAGGAGGCAATGCAGTTACCAGTGGATGACATGAGAACAAGGAAAGTGAAAAGAGAGCCCAGGACAGAACTCCAGCCATGCTATGATCTGAATGTTTATGTCCCCTCAAAGTTCTTATGTTGAAACCTAATCCCCAGTGTGATGGCTCTGGGAGGTGATTAGGTCATGAGGGTGGAGCCCTCACAAATGGGATTAGTGCCCTTATAAAAAAGACGCCAGAAAAAAAATCCCTCGCCCCTTCCAACATGTGAAGACAGTGAAAAGGTGCTTCTGTGAACCAGAGTGTGGGCCCTCCCCAGACAGTTAATCTGGTAAGCACCTTGAACTTGGACTTCCAGCCTCCAGAACTGTGAGCAGTATTTCTGTTGTGTGTAAGCCACTCAGGGTATGGGATTTTGTTACAGCAGCCTGAATGGACTACGTCAGGAGACCACCGTTAAAAGCCAGACTGAGGGAAGGGAGACAGAGAAGCGGCACCTGTGGGGGTAGGAAGAGACTCATAAGAGGGTGGCGTTGGAAGACAAGGAAGAATCAACCACACCACATGTCAGGGGGTGCCACACAACTATGTTCTTACTGAAAGGAAACCACTGTACACAGTTCTTTAAGGGTCAATCGCTCTTTAGGAATGACTCAAAAATGTATAAAATCCACTCCTAAATCCAAAAAGAACCGAGAAATACAGAAGTGTGCAGAGAACCCACAGAGGGATCACGTCCATAGAGGGAGGAGAGTCTACTACACTGCCAGGCACTGCAGAGTCACGGCACAGAAGGAGTTTAAAGGACAGTGCCAAGTGAAAACCGCGCATCAGCACGACAAAATCGAGTAGGCTCAACGATTTCACACACACCCTTGACATGTTTCTCCAGATGTTCTCCTTAGTTCTACAGGCAGCCAACAGAAGATTACCTGAATGGGATTCTTCTGTGCTTAATCTTTTCGAACGGCCATCTTAATGCTTATGTTGAACTCAAGGTAGCCATTCTGCCTGGACTCAATGCCCTTCACGGAGCTCCCCAAATGATTCCTAAGGGTTCTGGCTGGAGAGGTGCATGCGGGGCTATGAGCCCTGCAGTGACCACTCAGCCAAAAAGATGATGAGGGGAAGAACTCCTGGTGTTAAAAGAAATGCTCTAAAGCAGCTTACCAACACAGAATGCAAGCCACATCTGTAATTTCAAATTTTCAAGTAGCCACATTAAGAATTAAAAAGAGTCGGGCATGGTGGCTCACACCTGTAATCCTAACACTTTGGGAGGCTGAGGCGGGCGGATCATCTGAGGTCAGGAGTTTGAGACCAGCCTGGCCAACATGGTGGTGAAACCCCGTCTCCAGTTAAAATACAAAAATTAGACGGGCATGGTGGCACATGCTTGTAATTCCAGCTACTTGGGAGGCTGAGGCAGGAGAATCGCTTGAACCCAGGAGACAGAGGTTGCAGTGAGCCGAGATCGCGCCGCTGCACTCCAGCCTGGGTGATGAGAGCAAAACTCCGCCTCAAAAAAAAAAAAAAGAATAAAAAGGAAACAGGCAGGTGAAATTTAAGAACACATTTTACTTAATCTAATATATCCAAAATGTTATATTTCAACATGTTATCAACATAGAAATTATTAATGAAATGGTGTACAGAGTTTTTCCTATACTATGTCTTGGAAATCTAGTGTATATTTTACACCTAAAGCAGTCCCAATTCGGACAAGCCACAGTTCAAGTACTCAATAAGCCATGTGGCTTACTCAATAAGCGGCTACCACACTGGACAACGCAGGTCTAAACAGAATCTACGCAAACCAAGAGGAAGTTCTGATTCAACTAGAAAATCTCCAAGAAATATGCCCATGCCTGAGTTTTCAGGACAAGGGGAAGGGAAGTCAATTTCCCGGAAAGCAGTTATCAATTTTATATAAGTACTCCATTGTGAAATCACAAGGAACATCAGCAGGGCTGGGATGGTCAAGGAGAAGGCTGCAGGGCGTGGCCTTGGGGAAGCAGGTGACCAACCAACAGGTGATATCAAGGCTCTGTCTGTCACCAGCAGAGCCCACCTTCTAACCATCGTTACCTTTTCACGGTGCTTTTCCTTCCTCCTTTTCATCTTCCAACAGCCCTATGAGGAAGGCAGGCTTTACCCCATTCCACATATGAAGAAACCAAGGCCCAGGCAATTTAAATAACTTGCTCATTTCTAGTCGCCACTCTTAGACTTGGACCCAGAATGCAGGCCTCACCCCTACCCCAGGGGTCTTCAATCAGTAGCTCATCAGAAACAGCCAAAAACCCATGGCAAGACCAAAGTAACTACCTACCTAGTTCGTGAACAACTCTCCACTTAATGGCGTTTCATATGGCACCTCCCTTCTCTAAAGAGCTTATGAGTTTTCAAAACATCCTCATGCCCATATATGATCACCACTAAGGGATGTACTGGACTGCCCTAGAAATATCCTAAAAAAGCCCAACTACAGCCCAGAAGGGCTGGCCCATCCAAGGTCATTCCTGGCCCTCATCACCACATTCAACATCTCTTTTCTACTCCATGCTGTCTCCCTTGGTAACACCTTTTACTTTTCAGATAAAATTTTTAAATGTCAAGGTTATTTAAAAAATATATTTTGTTGTTTTCTCAAACCAGTGGGTAACTTAATGATAGGGCAGTTTTAATCAACCACACAAGTGACTTTAGCATAAGATCTCCCTCCAACTCCAGCCAACCTTAAAGTGGCCTGACTGCATTCTCAGAGCTCTACAAGGTACTGGCTGCAGCCAGTGGGACCCCTGCCCTCACTAATCAATGTTCACATACGCACTGATCCAATTCTGCAGAATAGAAAAGTGCGTGGCAGATCAGGGTACACAGATCCTTTTCCTGTCTCAGGCCTGGCTGAACGGGAACTGAAGTAAGGGCTACCTGTGAGGTCTGTCCTTTATTTATTTTACACACTTCACCCCTGTGGGGTCTCGCCTTTTATTTATTTTAGGCAAGTCTAACAATTTGGGGTTTCTTGGTTCTTCATAACTAGAGAACATGGGTTCCTTGCATCTTTAACTGGGCCAACACTTAAATAATAGCTATTTATAGCTAACACACTGACTTCAAACCAGTGAGGAAAAGCTTCCTAGCCAATATACGTAACTATTGCTGAATGCAATAAGGTGAAGGCTCAGAGTCACATTTTAATACCAAACAGCCTGGTTCTTAAGGAACTGATCACATGAAGGCAAGAGCTCAGTTATTCTCAAGGGAAAATAAGCATATTGCAGATAAATATACAAGAAGCTTCAAAATACCACCATCTGACCCCCAGAACAGTAAATACTTTCCAAAGTTCCTTCACTTGTGAAATCTTAAGATTTTCACAACTGTTCAGTAAACAGGTATAAAAGAACGAAAACAGAATCCCAGAGGTTTAAAAATGTACCCTGCTACACAGCTACCTGCAAGTACAGCTTGAACCTGGGACTTGAAGAAATGGGTCCAGAGGTCTCCCACCTGGGCCAGGTGCTCTGTCATAACCAGGACACCTAAGCATCATAACATCATCACTAGGACCTAAGCACCACTTTCATAGGATATGAGTTAGTGCTTTACCTTCCCTTTATTTAACCATATTCCAAGTCCATTCAAACTAAGGAAGTCCTGCAGAACAAAAAATATCACTTTGCACAAAGGATGAAAGAGCTGACACATAAGCAGCCCCCAGCTGCCAAGGCTCAGGGACTTCCAAGCACACCAGGTCACCTTTCTCATCAGGAATTCAAAGCTGAAGGTCAGCAAGTGTCTAGCCCAGGAGTGTGGTGGATTATTTCTAACATGTGATTTGAACAGTCTTGACAGCAGCCATGATGGCCTCCAGCCACGCCACAGTCCCGCAATCCAAGAGTCCCAGATGCAAAGGAAAGCCAACCAAGACCCCCGCTGGGAACCACTTCCGCACAGCAGGCGTGCCACGTCCTAAATGCAACACGACTGCACCCTGCCCGGCGGAACTCATGCATTCAGAAGAGAAGGGAGGTCAAGGAGGAGGAGAGAAGGGAGAGAGGCAGAGAGAAAGCAGCCGTCAGCATCATTCTTACTTTTCTGGCAGCGGTTTGTGGTCCAGCAGCGGTAGTTGTACTCATTATTGATGGTGGTCTTCTCACACAGCGGCTTCTCCTCCATGGTCCCTGGACACAGGTCCCCACATTCCTTTGGGGGCTTATTCCCCACAATGTAGTTATTGGACACCGCATCCAGGATCAGGGACCAGTCCACAGTGGAGAGGTAACAGAGGTCAGCATTTTTCTCAATCCTGATGGCCCCCCGAGTAATGTTCCTCAGGTTGTAAAGCCCAATATCCTTGAGATTGGTCATCTCGAAGATGACCAGGGCGTAGTTGTAGAAGAGTTTCCAGCCGCGGATGACCGTGAGGTTGGGGAAGAGGTCTCCGAGGCTCTCGAGGCCAGCCACTCGGAACAGCAGCAAGTACTCGGTAATGACCGTGAGCTTGGGGAAGCGGTAGCTGCGGTAGTCCTCGGCCTTGGAGATGAGCAGGATGTGGAGGTAGCCCTCGATCACCGTGCAGTTCTCCAGGCGCTTCAGCTGCTGATAGTCGTTGCGGATGTCGATGCCTGGCCCGCAGACTAAAGGGAGACAAGAGGGTAAACGTCTCAGTTAGAAGGAAATAATTTTTAAACTATTTTCCAAACAATAATACAGTTGGTTTTCAGGAATCCTGTATTATTATTAAAGAAATAAGGTTCAATTGTTCATTGCAGAGCTGTGGGTTGCAGACTGACAGTTCAGGTGGCTAACCAGTTAGCTGGCATTTATACAGTGCCAACACTGGACCAGATGCTGTGCAACACACTCCAACCGACTATGGGACAGGCCATCCCCATTAACCGTGCAAATTAAAGCTTACAGCCCAGAGGCACACAGAGGCAGTGGCGAAAGTTAAATCTGCAACCCAGGCCAGCCGGACTCCACCACCGCACACTCCTGGTCCGTTCTGCAGAGCGTCAGTTGCCAAGGCCTGAACAGCTCAGCAGCCAAGTATCAGTAACTTACTACTGCACCCTGCCTGAAGGACACAGGGCAATCAGTCTACTCTACACTGGAGAACCGTCACTGTGACTTGTAAAGTGGGGACTAAAAAATGCATGTTTCCATGCTTCCCACTACCATTTGACATAAGCCGAGTAGACTGTGTTCTCGCCACACGTGCATTAATGTAGACATAAAGGATAACCTAACGGAAGATTAAAAACGTGATTTTTTTTAATGAATAAAAGCAGCATAAACTCCAACTGTAAGAGTTTTATTGATCAAGAAAGCATGCTTCCTAGAGTTTAGAGGTAATAACCAAAAAAAAAAAAAAAAAAAACAGTAAAAATCATCAACGATCTCAACATTCCACGATAAACAATGTTAACACTATCTATGCCAATTATCCACTCTCTATAAATGAAGGTAAGTGAAATCAGACAAAAATGACATTTGTAAACACACTTCCTTCATTTAATATTTTACTAAGTCAATACATGTCCTTCTACATCACCATTTTAAGGGGACAGTAATTCCAGAGTATGAACACACACCATGAGGGCTTTTTTTTTTTAACCAATCCTTTATTGTTGGACATTTAGGTTAGCTCCTGTTTTGCACATTATAAACAACACTCCAGTGAACATTATTGGCAGATACCCAAGACTATTTTCTTAGGATAAATCCCTAGAAGTGGAAGTGCTGGGCCAACGCATTTGCAGATTTTAAAGGCTTTTCATAAAATGGCCTCAATACTGGATGACTTATTTTCTAAATTCTAAGCACAGACACACACCAAGAAAACTCTGTGATAACCTTTTTTAGGATTTAATAATCCCAAGTACACTATTAAAGCTTCTCAGATAGAGTGAAGTTTTCTGATTGATGCAATTAATTTGGGAAGCACCCAACATGTATGACACCATGAGAAATGCCAACAGGCAGTGCCCTGCCCTCTGAGGAGGCTCATGGTGAAGGCAAAGAGCTAAGACCCATGAGGAACAACTGTCACATGAGGCAGGTGGTCAGTGGTGTGCACACAGCGAGTCCACTCTAGATGTGAATGGAATTAAGCAGGACAGACAAGAGGTGGTGTCCAAGCTTTGTGCCACCGTGCTAAGGAGAGCTCTGCCCACAGGCTGGCTCCCAAAGGGTGCCTAGGATTTAAAGCTCGGTAAATATCCCACAGGCCAGAGACAATGCAGAACAAGGTATGCCCATGTGCCAGCAGCTCTGATGGTCAGGGTGGAGAGGGGAGCAGGTGAGGAAATGAATTTGATAGCACCCAAGTCATAAAGGATCACATGTGGGGATAAGAACTTTCATCTCAGAGGAATAAAGCCCCCCCACAAGGCTCCTGAGTGGGAGAGAAGCCCATGTGAGGCCTTTTGCAGGATTAATCTGGTGGCCCAGTGCAGGACGGAATAAGTGGAACAGACGAGGGAGAGAAGAAAAGTCCCACTGGGCATTACATTACAATCAAAGACAGAAACTGAGCAGAGATAGCGAAGACAAGAGGAAGTGGAGGGACCCAAGGGCTGAGGAGTGGGCAAAGCTTGAGAACTTAGAATGTGAAACTTCATATCGTCTAATTCTTCTGTTTTACCAAAGAGAAAATGACACCCCTAAGACAGAGAAAAGAATGGCAGAAACCAGCACTTGGCAAACATCCATTTTAAAGGTGAGGAAACAGATTTGGGGAAGTCAAGTCACTTATACACAGTCACAAACGTTAGATTTCAGCCCCTACATAGCAAAACTTGACACAAGGCTTGTCAGTAGTCCCACCTCTCAGCACCCTCACCTCCTGGTTACCTTTAACCCACTCCGACTGAGCTTTTGTCCCCATTATGACACCGAATAGGTCCTAGCAGAGCCCCCAGTGACACTGTCGAAGTGTCACTTGACCTTCCAGTCACCTGGCATTGCCTCCTCCTCTCGGCTTCCCTGATTCCACACTGCTCTGCCTTCTACCTGACCTCTAAATGTTGGTTGCTATCCTCAACCTTTTCCTCTGTCACCTCATCCAGACAAGTGGCTTCCTGTGCCACTCATACTCTAGATATGATCAAATTCATGTCACTGGCCCAGACTCTTCTGAGCTCTAATGTATACATCCACCTGAGTATATCCATTGAGGTGTCAAACAACTCACTCATTCCCCCATATAATCCACCTTCCAAGCTTGTAAACTGTAGCACTCTCATTCTCTGAGTTGCTCACGTTAAGAATCAAAGAGTCATTCCTGATTCTTCTCTCCTCTCGCACCTCACATATCTAGTCCAGCAACAGACCTCAGGGTTCCAGCTCCCAAGCCTATGAGAATCTTGGTTGCTCTTCCCACAATGCTGCCCCACGTCATTCCTCCCTGTGTAGCACGCTGTTCCTCAACAACCCTACACAATTCCCTCCCAAGGTACACCACCCTCTGCAGGACACGGCTCCGGCCCTTCTTTTCATGGTCTCTCTCATCGCAGCTCCAGTTGGTTCACAATTATATCACCAGTGCCTAAAACAGTACTTGGTGTGCAGCGGACACATGACATGGGACACATGCAGAGTGAATTTCATCATTCTTTCAATGTCTGTGTGTCTCCACTACTTTAGCTCTGATCTGAGCCACTATCATCTCCAGCTTGACCTAAAGCAACACATTCCCCATGATCCAGCCTCCTCACGGTCCGTCCCTGTCCCAACACCATCTGACAAGACTCCACAGGACTCACCAACCTCCAACACACCGACCTCCTCCTCTATGATACCCTGCCGCCCACAGTGCTTCTGCTCCTTCAGGAGGCTGCCCCATTCTCTAGCCATCTGGGTCTCCACTCAAACGTCACCTCCTCAGAGCTCTGCCTAAACACCTTAGCTTCAACTATTCCCCCAACTGTCCCCCAACTCCTCCCTCCCTCCCCTACCTCTCATTTCTCTTCTCGCTTCTCTAAAAAGTCATTTTATATATTTTTAATAATCTTGTGCATGAAACAAAGTTTGTGTACAACGAGCCATTTTATTACCCTTTGTGGAGGTGTCTGAGGGAATCTGGGCATGTGTGGAAAAGACACATCACAGCTGAAGGGGGCCGGGAGGGTCTTTTTTCCCTTGGGGACACTAAATTAACTGTGTGTCGTGTGCCTGAGTTTTGAAAAGTGACCCGTCACATGAGGTCAGGTGTGGAATTTTCCACTTGTGGTGTCATGTCAGTGCTCCAAAAGCTGAAACTTTTGAAGCATTCTGGATTTTGGATTTTTGGATTACAGAGGCTCAACCTGTATAAAGCGTTAGACATCTATTTACTTGTTATTTCCAACAGATCACAAAATTCAGTACCTAGTGAAACAACATGAAGACAAAGACTGAAGCAAGTTGAACTTCATACTGCAATCAAAATGCAGACAGGAGGAAAGAATCTGCTTCACTTTGCCATCTGGCCCCCCTTCCACAGTCAGTGTTGACCACTAGTTAACAGAGGCCACACTACAGAGCTGGAACTGTGAATTTCCTTCAAATGAAAGAGCAGTCTCCATACTTGACACTTTTCCTCCCATTTATAGAAGAAAAGAGAAAAAAAGTAGGAAAAAGCTACCCACTTACTCTGGAAGAAAAGACAAGCCCAAACCACAGAGCACAAGGCAGGGCCTAGGAACCAGCTGTTTTGGAGCCTATGACTGACACCATTGGTCTTCAGGAGGTTTTGTGATAGAAACAGTGAAAAAGAAAACCAAGCTGGACCATGAATGATAGCAGCGTCCAGGAGGCGCAAGCCACAAACAGGAAAGAGAAGAAAACATGCTCCACTGGTGCCATGAAATAATTCATGCACCGAGGGAGTAAACAGTAAACACAGCACAGGAGGGAGAGACACACCCTTTGTGGCTACTCACCGATGATTAAAAGGAAAATGCAAAATACCCTTTCTCCCTTCTCAAAGCAACCGATATTGGCATGATCCAAAAACAAACCCAAAAACTTTTGGAATGCGAGATCCCAGGCAGCCCTGTAAAGAATAAGACAAGCAGGGAAGCAGAGAGAAAGGGTACAGCTGGGAAGATGGGGACAGTGGGGCCTCAGCAAAGTCCCCAAAGCCAGAGAATGGCAACAGCAGAACCAAAACAGATGGGGGTGCTGGGAGTCAGGGAAGGGAGTTGGGAGGGGCAGGCAGGGGCTTGGTCCCTGGGTAGAATTCACTTCTCCAAAGATGTCATTTTATTTATTTTTTATTGTTTTTTGAGACATGGTCTCACTCTGTCACCCAGGCTAGAGTACTGCAGCACAATCGTGGCTCAATGCAGCCTCGACCTCCTGGGCTCAAACAATCCTTCCACCTCAGCTCCCAAGTAGCTGGGACCACAGGGGTACACCATAACACCTAGGTTTTGTTTTGTTTTTTAATTTTTTGGCAGAGAGAGGGTCTCCCTGTGTTGCCCAGGTTGGTCTCCAATTCCCGGGCTCAAGCAATCCTCCAGCCTCAGCCTCCAGAAGTGCTGGGATTACCACCACACCTGGCCAAAAGATGCCATTTTAAAGAAAGCCTTAAAAGTCAGGCACAGTGGTTCATGCCTGTAGTCCCAGCACTCTGGCAGCCCAAGGCAGGTAGATTGCTTGAGGCCAAGAGTTTGAAACCCCATCTCTAAAAATACAAAAATTAGCCAGGCGTGGTGGTGCACGCCTGTAATCCCAGCTACTTGGGTGGCTGAGGCACAAGAATCACTTGAACCCAGGAGGCAGACGTTGCAACAAGATCACACCACTGCACTCCAGCCTGGGAGACACAGAGCAAGATTCTGTCTCAAAAAACAATAATAAAATAAAATTAAATTTTAAAATAAAGTCTTTCAGCTGAAATGAGTACTGTTAACAAAATACTCTTAGGTATTTTCTAAAGATCAAGAGGCAGAATGTCTGCTCTAAGAACTCAGGTGAATGGCATATACAAGCTATATATATTGTGAAAATAAATCCCTAAGAACTAAATGTTAATATGAGAAGGGCTAAAGAAAAGCATCTGGCTGAGAAAACTCCCCAAAGCTGTGTACCTAAGTATTTGGAAGAGCTACACGAGAACTGTAAATTATGTCTTAGACACAACCTTGAGGTCCTAGCAAAAAAAAAAAACAAAAAACAAAACAGCGTGACTCCCATGAGCCCAGAGTGCCATTTACCAGCTCCTGCTCTCAGGCAGACGCACCTCACCTCTAAACCTCACCTTCCTCACCTGCAAAATGGGCTGTCACCAGCTACCCTATAGAAGCTGGCATAAGAATCAGGTAAGTGCTTTTGTGTTACTGCAAATAGTAGTAACTTTTAGCAGCTGTTATTGAGTAAACATTAATGGAAATACTGATCTATTTTGTTGCCCCAATGTAAATATTACTAACATACAACAAAGGAGGGTTGCATGAATTAGCAAAAACACTGATTATCCTTCTGTCAACAATTCCATTAAAGAATGTTATAGTTATCCATTTAGTTAAAATGGGTAACTACTTGATCAACTCTTCTTTAAAAATATGGGATAGGTTGGCCGGGTGCGGCGGCTCACGCCTGTAATACCTGCACGTTGGGAGGCCAAGGCGGTAGGATCATGGGTCAGAAGATCAAGACCATCCTGGCTAACACGGTGAAACCCCATCTCTACTAAAAATACAAAAAGAAAATTAGCTGGGCGTGGTGGCGGGCACCTGTAGTCCCAGCTACTTGGGAGGCTGAGGCGGGAGAATGGCATGAACCCGGGAGGCGGAGCTTGCAGTGAGCTGAGATCGCGCCACTGCACTCCAGCCTGGGCAACAGAACGAGACTCCATCTCAAAAAAAAAAAAAAAAAAAAAAATGGGATAGGCTTAGCTTATAGTTGGAAATAAAAGACATCAGGAACATAATTAGCCTTCTTTTACTACAGGTGTACAGGCACACTGTGAAGGTAAAGCACATTCGTGAGCCAATCATCATATTTAACTCTAATGGTTAAATCCAACTTAACAAAACCTTTGGGCTTATGTGAGAAGTCGGTTTTGTCTCAGCAAGCGGCATACTATAACAGTTCTTTACTCCTCTTAAAATGAATTCTTTGGAACCAATAACTTAGTACAACAAAAACCCTCTCTAGACACTATCACTCTGTGAAAGTCAAAATGATTTAAGAGGTTAGGAGAGGATTAGTGTATCACTGAATTTTGCACAAGGAAGGCAGAACAACCATCCCTCTAGCAAGTGGCAAATTAAATGAAAAAAAAGTTTTAATAGCGCAACAGACAGAACCCTGGGAACACAAAGACAAGGCCCCACGACTCCCTATCTCCGAGGAGGTCAGGAAGACTTCTCAGCGGAGAGGACCCTGAAAGATGAGCAGGGTCTTGCCAGGAAGAGTGGGGGGCAGGGTACTCCAAGCAGAGGCAGGAGCACACCCTGGGAGGCAGCTGGAGCTGATGCCTGGTGGCAGCTGGAGGAATCCCAGGGGTGCAGCCCGTGTGGCAGGGAGAACAAAGGCAATGGGACAGATGCTAGAAAGCAGACTGAGACAAGTGTGTGGGAGGTCAACTTCACTTTGCTTGTAGGAGGAGTGTTCAAAGTCCTCAACATGCATCAGGACCACTTGAAGGAACTGTTAAAACGCAAGAGGTGAGGCCCCAAAATTTGCTTCTAATATGCACCCAGGTGATGCTGATGCTGCCGGCCTAAGCACCACCCTGTGAGACCCACTGCCCTAGGAAAGAATTGAAGAACCCACCCCACCACCTGTCACTACCCTCCCTACCCACCTTATCTGCAGTGTGGTGCAGGTAAAGCCAGTGCACCTGTTACTTCTCAAATTGACATTCTCTCTCTCAGAAAACCCCCAAGAAGCCCGTAGAAACTACGAAACAAAGCAAAGCAGAAGAAAAATGGGGTGGAGACAGACCCTCCCTAGTACATGATCCTCCCATGCTGTGCCCTTCAAGGTCTGAGCACACCCTCCTTGCGCTCAGAGAAGAGAGAGCACGGGTTTCTTTAAGCCTCATTCCCAATTGAAAAATCAGAGATCAGAAAAGAGGGAAAAAGACAATGTTATGATAACAAACACTACTGACACTTCAGTTTATTACAGTAGAATTTTCTGTGTAAGTGTAAACCGACACAATTCATGTTAAGCCCTTTATCTTCACGTGTCAATCAGAACATGTTTACATTGTATATGTACATTCCCATTTCACACAGACAGCAATCCTGGCCACCCAACACATTCAATAACTGAAGGAAATGATAAGAATGTAAGAGATTTCCATTACAGAGGAAACTCTGAGAACAGAAATTAGAAACTGAGTGTAATTTGAATGTGAACTGTTTTACTGCCGCAGAGCCACCCACACATCATGCATATCAACAAAATAAATGCACACATCAAGGGCAGTCCTGAAGGCTCAGAACGTTAAAACCAGAGTGCTACATACAGCAAAGAACTTACTAAGATGGGTGAGATGTTTCTATCCTGCCACGCCAATTAAGACATGGAAACTTTAACGGGAATTCAAAGACTAAAGGGAACACAAGCCCCAGTGTCCCCTCCACTGAAAGCATCTGTAGCCAAACAGACTGGCGCAGAATTGGTGCAGAGCTGTATTTGTAACAACTGTTTTCCCGGATCTTCATAAAAACAACTTTATCTGCTCTGACAGTTACTCCAAAGGCCTTTCTCATCTTAAAATATCCCAAAGCCCAATATTCTAAGTCTCCATATTTCAAAAAACACCCTTAGAAGAGCCTCTAATCCTTTCTAATTATCCACAGTTCCCATGGGTGGCTGGCTTCTCGATGAAGCAGGACACCAGGGGCTGGAGCCCCTCGGAGCCAGAGATCTTTGCCTCACCATGAGGCCTTCCGAGGGGCAGCACCTGCCTAGTCCCACACCCTGTCCTCACTACCACCTAGCACCCACCGTGCATGAGACAGCACCCTAAACCTCCGAAGGACAGACTGTAGAGCCAGTGGATGGTGCTGTGAGGTACAGCCAAGCTGGGGCAAGGCCCATGCTGAGCAGGCACCTGCAAAAACCAAGTTCCTTCTGCCTTCCTTTCCCTCTCTCTCGTGACTTTCAACTTTCTGCTCAGAAGCAGGCAAATGTCCTAAATAAAAGTCGGCCCTGTGTCCCCTGTCCTCTCACTGGCTTCATTTTGTAGAACACATTACATCATTCCAGTTACAGTTCACATCCTCATTTCAAAAGCATTTTACCTTGCCCTACAATGCTCCAGTTTCCTTAAGTGACCTGTACTCTTTTCAATTAGCCAGTTATCTAAGTCTAGCTGATAACAGTGTAGAAATCCCACTCATCTGTTCCCCTACCCTGCAGTGTGATTCTTCATGGATGTGGTGTCAAAACAGAAGCTTCTTGAAATACTGAGGCTTTCTATCTGATCTGGGGACTTTCCCAGCGAGGAAAAGGACTGGGCTAGTATTCAGAGACCAGCTACCTCTTGGATCCATCACCAACCACCCACCACATGGCCAGAGGTCAGTCCCTGCATCACTCTAGTTCATGCACAGGAAGGAAATCCTCTCACATGCAACAACCTGGATGAAGCTTGAGGACATTATGCTAAGTGAAATAAGGCAGTCACAAAAGGAGAAATCCTGCGGATTCTGCTCATAGGTACTCAGAGTAGTCAGACTCACGGAGACAGCAGAAAGTGGTTGCCCGTGGCTGTGGTAGGAGAGAATGGGAGTTATTAATGGGTACAGAGTTTCCGTTTTTCAAGATGAAAAGTGTTCTAGAGATTGATTGGACAGCAGTGTAAAGGTACTTAAACTGAACACTTTAAAATGTTAAGATGGGAGGCCGGTGGGCGTGGTGGCTCACATCTGTAATCCCAGCACTTTGGGAGGCCGAGGCAGGCGGATCACGAGGTCAGGAGTTCAAGACCAGCCCGGCCAACATGGTGAAACCCCACCTCTACTAAAAATACAAAAATTAGCCAGGCATGGTGCCTGGCGCCTGTAATCCCAAGTACTCGAGAGGCTGAGGCAGGAGAATCACTTCAACCTGGGAGGCAGAGGTTGCAGTGAGCCAAGATCGCACCACGGCACTCCAGCCTGGGCGACAGAGCAAGACCCCATCTCTTAAAAAAAAAAAAAAAAAAAAAAAAAAAAGGGAGGCCAGGCGCGGCGGCTCACGCCTCTAATCTCAGCACTTTGGGAGGCCGAAGCAGGGGGATCACTTGAGGCCAGGAATTCAAGACCGGCCTGGCCAACATGGCGAAACCCCATCTCTACTAACAATACAAAAGTTAGCCAGGCATGGTGGCGGGCACGTGTAATTCCAGCTACTCGGGTGGCTGAGGCATGAGAATCGCCTGAACCCAGGAGGCAGAGGTTGCAGTGAGCAGAGATCGCGCCACTGCACTCCAGCCTGGGTGACAGAATGAGATCCTGTCGCGCCACTGCACTCCAGCCTGGGTGACAGAATGAGAACCTGTCTCAATAAAAAAAAGTTAAGATGGTTAAGTTTTATGTCATATGTATTTCACCACAATTTAAGTATAGAGGGAAAGTTCTGCCGCATTTTAACACAAGTGCAAGTGGACAGCTGAGGGGAGACCACACAGCCCGTCCACCACCGAGAACCAAGGGGAACCCAGATGGAAGGAAAGCAGGTTTGGCCACAGCTCTGCTGCAGATACAGCACACACAGGCCAGGCCTTTAAAGATGCCACCCATAGCAGGTGTGGCTGTGGGCCTGCATCCAGCACAGTCAGATTCGTCAGGACACAAACAGAAGGGTTCCCCAGGAGTGCTGCACTGACTCCCCAGGGAAATGGGCTCTGGGCACATAGCCACAAGCAGGCAGAGGTGGCGGAGCAGGTGGACGCCCGCATGCAACCTTTGTATTGAGTGGGCAAGAGCTAAAACACTGTATGCAACCAACCACTCTGCAAACTGAACAGTGGCAGGTTCTCACTATCTGATGTTTCAAGGGCAGAAGCTACAACCGACTGCGTTGATTTTCTAACTTTAAGTGTTTGGCACATCTGTACCCCAACACAGTTCTTCCTTTGTAAAATGCAGCAGGGTTACTATGAGGGTCCATCACGGCTCCAGCCTGTCCCAGCAAGCCCCTGCCTTCCCTTCAGTGATCACTCCCACTCTTGCCAAAGTCTCTGTATCTGCTACAACTTCTGCATTTACTCTTCTGCTCTAACACCTCCAGATTCACCTCTTCCCCCAAAGGAGTACTTTTTCCACTGCATGCTCATCCGAGCATCCGGAGGACAATCCGCATCCCTGACTTCTTCACTGAGGCATCCTACGATTTCTACTAAGACCAGGTACCCTTGGCATTTAGGATTTCTCCATCCACAGCCACAGGAACCTCTGCCCACCAGCCCAGCCAGACAGCAGCCCCATGGAGGCCAATCCCATCATCAGCCAGGAGAGGATGTCTAAAACCAGTGCTCTTAGCTTCCCAAAAAAAAAATCACCTGAAGACCTTTCTCCTGAGCAGCTCAATCCCACTCTGCTCCAGATGACAGCCAATCATAGCCCGACACTCAAGCCCCCTGGTAGTAACATTCTCTTATCTGCACTCTAGCAGTGGTATCAGCCAAAGGCAAAAACAGAAGAAAAACACTGCTACAAAGTGAAGCCCTGGGTCAGAAGCCGTAAACTACAATAACCTGGGTTTTGGGGATGTGCCCATTTTCTTGGCATAGGGATTTTTTCTTAATAGGTATATTCCAGGAACACATACTTTGTCTACAATGCCTTGCTAAGATCTCTTTGTTGACAAGGTGAAGAAATATGAACTACATCTGAATAGCTTAGTAAATGTTCAATTTACCCTACAAAGTGCTGATTAATGAACAGACCAAGGAAGGTCTCTAGCGGGAGGCCACAGGTCTCTTCCTGAGTACTGTATATTTCAACATTTTTATCAATTACTTGAACAATGGCACAGATAAAATGTTTATCTAATTCAAAGATGACAAGTTTCCAGGAGCAATGGCAAATACACTGGATGACAGAGTCAAGAGCTAAAAAGATCAACAGATTGGAATTGCAACAGAGAGGAAATAAATGCTATTTGGACACTTGGGTGCAAAAAAAGAAATGCACAAATGTAGGAGGTGTGAGAAAGACTCAGGAGATTTAATTGGATATAATTTCTGTATGTGACGATGTGATGTTGTGGCTGCCAAAAAAAAAAAAAAAAAAGAAAAAGTCAGGCAGTCTTAGACTGTACCTAAGGGAGACTTAGTAAGGGGCCAGGGGAGAGACCCTGAAAACTGGGTTTCTGCCTCCACACATTAAGAGAGAGAAGTCAGTGGAAGAACATCCAAGTGAGAGCAGGGACCAGAAGTCCCTTCTCATGGAGAATGGCTGCAGAAACCCAGCACATAAAGGTCTCCAGGGAGGGGGACTGGTCAGGCTCTTTATGACCCTGCTGGAGGAGAGAAACAGAGAACTTAGATCAACACAGGGTGAGGAATTGTGGTTCCATATAAGACCAGACAGTAGGATTCATTTGAAACCAGACTGGACTGCCTAAAGAGGTAATGAAGATTTCTGTGGAGCTGCACATTTCTGAGATTGTGTAAGCCTGATGTGATTTACTATGAGAACTCTTTTGGGGTGTTATCTGCTCTGTTTTGCAGCTAAGGAAACTGATGGTTAACAATGAGCAAATGACCTACCTGGGATCACTCAGGTAATTTAGGGAGCAGAGCTGGGGCTTAAATTGAGATGACCTCACATGAGTCTAGGGGTAGAAAATTCCGCTTTGGAGGTATCTCTTAAGGCTGACAAGGATGCTACAGCCAGGTGCATATGATTGAAGAGGTGCTCTCTCACACACATCGTGCATGCTGACAGCCATCTCACCAGAGTGGGCACCTCTTTAAAGCCTCTGAGAGTAGAAACCTCTGTCAACCCCAATGCCTCGACCCGTCAAAGGAGGGCAACACAGGGAGCTCGTAAAAAGCTTTACAGAGCTTCACTTTGTATCTCATAACCCACATGTAAAGGAATGAAACTGACTTACTAGGGAAAATCCTATTATTTCAGACCTTATATTCCACTGGAAAGCATACACTGTTTGCACGAGTTAACTATACTGCGGAATATCAAATTCTTGTTTTTGTTCACAACCCATAGAGGGAGGAAAAAAAATAAAGACAGAAAACACAATCTAACCCAACTACATGAACTCCTCCTGCACATACAACATTTTCCTTAGAGGACAGAAACGGATCTCACAAATTTGGAACACAAGATTTCCACTTCATCAGGCAACTGCCACTCATCACACCCTGTTTCTATTAAATCCCATTCCCTTCGTTATCTCCACACTTAGCTTTCCTTCCACGCACTTCTTACACACAGTTCAAACTTTCCCCAGCAAGCCACAGGAAAGTCGGCCTCCCCGACTTCGGCGCACCCATTCTTTATTCAGTGCTGATGCTCAGATCACACAAAGATCCCTTCATGCTAAGAAAGTTTCCACCCCACCAGAAAATCTATATTCTTCCATGGAAACTGAGAAGTACATTTTTTTCTCTTTTACAAGTTCCAGTTGAGAACAATATAATTCTCAAACAGATGGAGAGCTCAGACAAGCATGAGCAACCCTTGCCTTTAAAGCAAATCAGGCAGTGAAGTGTGAGGGGCCAAGTGTCAGTCACTGGCACCTGCATCCCCCCCCCACCCTGAGTCTGGCCCAGGAGCACTGGAGGCTGAGGTCCAAAAAAAAAAAAAAAAAATGGGGAAAGTCAGGTGGCCACAACCACCTCACTCCAGGAAGGTGGGGATGTTCACAGAGCCACACAGCAGTTCGAGTGGGGATCCCTAAGCCTTCCTATGGCTCATCTTCTCTGAAGGGTTGACAGGCATGCTAATGGATTGTCGTGGAGGATTAATGAGCCTGCCATGGGCCAGGAACACAAGAATGAATGGTGCAGTGACATCTTTGAGGAGCCGCCTCACCCCTTTAATAACTCCCCCATTTTGTTTCCCTGCACCCTTGCGCTTCAGCACGAACTCTGTTAATTTGCTTAAAAGTCAGCAGCATGTTACATCATGTAGACACGAACAATTATGCTTTAAAAAAAAATCCAGAGGAATAAAAGTATGCCAATTAAGTGCAAAGGGATCAATGTAAATGCTCCTTGCTACCAGATAAAGGACACATTTCCAAATAGTCACCAGAAACGAGGCAGGTGCTGCCAAGCAGCATGCTGACAAAGTCAGAAATGTCTCCCGTTACTCCTCTTTAGGATAGCACAAGTACAGCCTTGAAGAAGTCTACCCTTGACAGTGGGCAAAAACAGAAGACAGGAGGTCAGGCCAGGCACGGTGGCTCATGCCTGTAATCCCAGCACTTTGGGAGGCCGAGGCAGGCGCACTGCTTGAGGCCAGGAGTTCGAGACCAGCCTGACCAACATGGTAAAACCCCATCTCTACTAAAAATACAAAAATGAGCGTGGCATGGTGGCATACACCTGAAGTCCCAGCTACTCAGAAGGCTGAAGCACAAGAATCACTTGAACCCAGGAGGCGGAGGTTGCAGTTAGCCGAGATCATGCCATTGCACTCCAGCCTGGGTGACGGAGCAAAACTCCATCTCAAAAAACAAACAAAACAGGAGGTCATTCGATCGGGGAACAAAAACATCCCTGAGAGGTGGAGATGACCCAAAAGGCAGGCAAGCCACTGTGCCCAGTGCACCAGGGAGGCAGAAAGCCCCAGGCACCCACCAAGCAAGTCTACAGCGTCCTCTGCATTCTGCAGCAGGAGGCAGGGCTGCTGGACAGCAGCCCCATTCAGCAGCTTTGTGGACCAGTCTTCCCAGGGACCTGCTGTAGAACAAAGCTCAAGGTGTAAAGGAAAACAAAACCCAAAGTCTCAAATCCCCACAACAGGGTGGTAAATCCTGCCCCTCTACATAGAAATGGCACTACTCCAAGGCAAAGCAAATGCTCCCCTGCCCGTAGCCAACATCACCCCTATGCCTGCCTCGCTCTGCTCATCCAGGACCCAGCTTCCAAGACCAAACAGGTCTCCCAGCCACAGCACAGCAGCCTATAGTTACTGGATGGCACAGCAGGAAATAGCAAGGATGTTCATATGGGGTCAGGGGGGTGCTGCAAGCTCTCCCCACACAGCCCTGGGTTAGGGAACCACAGAGCATGCTCCACCAGCCCCTCCATGCTCTCTAGGCAACACCACGGGCAAATGGAACACGGGACAAAGGGACATGGGACAAAGCCTTGGCAAAATGCAATCACGCTGGAGACTAAGGATCCAGGGTCTCCCACTGTTCCACCACTCATACCTCCCACCCAGGCTTACCCCACCCTGAGGCCCCTAGTATCTAGGGCGGGGGTGGCTACGTCTATATCCTCCCTACTGATGTCCCCATACCATCAAGCAGCTCTTACCAATGTATCAGGTGGTAAACAACAGACTCTCACTAACTCCATTTTTAAATGCTGGGGCATATGACCAAGGACATTATCTCAGGTAGGTGTTGCGGGAAAGAGCTTTTAGATAATGGCTTTGATTCCTTGAGGGTAGACCCCTATTTTGTTTATATTGTTAACCAAAGCTTGGTACTAAACAGTTTCCAAATGTTACTGGAAAGTCCAAACTCACCATCATCTCACATAAGGTTTCCAGGGTATGGTAAATACACTTCTGACAATTAGAGAAATGCAAACTAAGATATTTTTAGCTTGGCTGAGCATAGTGGCTCATGCCTGTAACCCCAGCACTTTGGGAGGCCGAAGGAGCAGGACTGCTTGAGCCCAAGAGTTCAAGGCTACAGTAAACTATGATGATGACACCACTGCATTCCAGCCTGAACAACAGAGCAAGACCCTGTCTCAATCAATCTTCTTTTTTTCTTTGGAGCCAGGGTCTCAGGCTGTCACCCAGGCTAGAGGGCAGTGGCACGATCTCGGCTCACTGTAGCCTCAACTTCCTGGGCTCAAGTGATCCTCCCACATCAGCCTCCCAAGTAGCTGGGACCAAAAGCAAGCACCACCATGCCCAGCTAATTTTTTTGTATTTTTGGTAGAGATGGGGTTTCGCCATGTTGCCCAGGCTGATCTTGAACTCCTGAGCTCAAGTGATCTGCCCGCCTCGGACTCCCAAAGTGCTGGGATTACAGGCATGAGCCACTCTGTGCCTGGCCAAAGAAAGAAATATTTTTAACTTAACAGATTCACACACAAAAAAGATTACCAATCTAATAACACCAAGCTTGAGTGAGGACATGGGGCAACAGGCACTCTCCTACTTTTGAGAGGAGCATATGTGTACAGCCATTTTGAAGGACAACATTTGCCAAAAAATACAAATGCCTATAACCTCCAAACAGTGACTCCTCTTCTGGAGATCCAACCCTCATGTCAGTGGGGCAAATAGATGTATGTCCCCACACATACACTGCCTCATCCCGGTGGTCAAGGTTAACAACAATGGTGATAAGTCATGCTGACAAATCACTGAAGGGAGGGCATTTCAGCTCTGTGGTCTTGCTCCCAAAAACCCATGGTCCCAGACTAACCATAAGAAAACCATGGGCCGGGCAGGGTGGCTCACGCCTGTAATCTTAGCACTTTGGGAGGCCGAGGTGGGCAATCACCTGAGGTCAGGAGTTCGAGACCAGCCTGCCCAACCCGGTGAAACCCCATCTTTACTAAAAATACAAAAATTAGTTGGGTGCGGTGGCAGGCACCTGTAATCCCAGCTACTCGGGAGGCTGAAGCAGGAGAATTGCTTGAACCTGGGAGGCAGAAGTTGCAGTGAGTCGAGGTTGCACCATTGCACTCCAGCTTGGGAGACAAAAGTGAGACTCTGTCTCAAAAAAAAAAAAAAAAAGAAAAAGAAAACCATGAGACAACTCCAAATTAAGGGGCAGTGTGCACAAAACCTGGCCAGTGTCCCTCGAAACTGTCAAAGTCACCAAGGACAAGGAAAGTCTGAGACCCTGTCACAGACCAGAAGAGGTGAAGGAGACAGCTAAATGTAACGTGCTGTGATGCGCTATCCTGCACAGGATCCTAGACCAGGAAAGGAACATTGGGCAAAACTGGCAAAATCCAAAGAAAGTCTTGAGTTTAGTTCACTGACAGTCATGGACTAATGCTGGTTCCTTAGCTGTGGCAAATTACCATGGTGACACAGAATGTTAACAGAGGGGAAGCTGTTAAGAGGTACATGGGAACTCTGTAGACTATCACGGCAACTTTTCTGTAAATCTAAAACTATTCTAAAAGAAAAAGTTTATTTAAAGAAACAGTGAGTATGCATGAGCATGTAAGCCGCAGGACAACAGGGATCTATGTAAACGTTTTTTAAAAAAGTACCCTTACTGCTCCGTGGCTTGCTTCTGCCTGACCCGCCAACACCGCCCCCCGCTGCCGCCCCCAGTTTCTTACGCAGGTGGACGTAACCACATGGAAAAAATGCCTGGAAGGAGACATGCTGATGGGCCAGTAGTTCCTTCTGGGGAGTGAAGCAGACTGGGGAGAGTAGCAGGAAGAGGAGAGAATGAGCTGTATCACCTATCACCTTCTACTCTGTAACTGTGTATTGTTCTAATTGCCATAAGAAACATACATTCACATATTAATTGTATACTTAAAATCCTTTTAAAAACAAAGATCATTCTGCTATAGGAAGAGAGCCAAAATTTATTAAAATGAAAAACCACAAATTGCAAATCTGTGTTTAAACGATGGCTAAGAATAGCATTTTTGCTTGCATAGCAAGTATCTGCAAAGCTTACCCTTGGGAAGCAGGGTGGAAGAAGGAAGAGTCAGAGGAGAGGAGGAGGGGCCTGGCATGTTTACTCCTTACCTCCTGTTTTAATTTCCTACCATAAGCATGTGTTTTTGTTTTTGTTTTGGGATAGCGTCTTGCTCTGTCACCCAAGTTGGAGTACAGTGGCACAGACATGGCTCACTGCAGCCTTGACCTCTTAGGCTCAAGGGATCCTCCTGCCTCAGCCTCCTGAGTAGCTGGGACTACAGGTGCACACCACCATGCTTGGCTAATTTTTTAATTTTTTTGTAGAGATGGGGTGTCACTATGTTGTCCAGGCTGGTCTTGAACTCCTGGACTCAAGAAATCCTCCTGTCTTAGTCTCCCAAAGTGCTGGAATTATAGGCATGAGCCACCACGCCCAGCCAAGCATGTTTTTAGGTCATTATCATCATGAAAATGATCATAAACCCTCAAAGTTCATTCCTTACTTGCTCTATCTCCTTGACCCCCAAACCACACCCAAAGGAGCCCACATTTTGGAATTCTGCTTCTAGGGCTGTGATGGCACAGGATCCCTCTCCTTTGCCCACAGCTTGAGGGCAGTGTGAGGACAGTGTGAGGGAGCAAGCACCCTCAGAGGTGGCCCCTGCCCTCCCTCACACCGCTGGCTGAAACGCTGGTATCTCTCCATTGGACAGGATCTGTTCAACATCAATGCTGTTCTCCACTGGGGCATCCTGAGAGACCTATATAAGGCGGCAACTCACATCCATCTGTGATGGCAGCAAAGTGTGGCAAGAACCTAATGTGCCTTCTGAGTCATCTTTAAACTATGCAAGGTCCCTGCCTGCAATCAATACATTCTAACACTTTAGATTAATACTTTCTGATTAATCAATCTATGACAAACCCCTGGATCCTCAACAATGGCATCTAAAAAAATGTAGTGCAACTGGCTGAGCACAGTGACTCACGCCTGTAATCCCAGCACTTTGGGAGGCCAAGGCAGGCAGATGGCTTGAGGTCAGGAATTTGAATAACATGATGAAACTTTGTCCCTACTAAAAATATAAAAATTAGCCGAGAGTGGTGGCGGACACCTGTAATCCCAGCTACTTGGGAGGCTGAGGCAGGAGAATTGCTTGAACCTGGGAGGCAGAGGTTGCAGTGAGCTGAGATCAAGCCACTGCACCCCAGCCTGGGTGACAGAGCGAGACTCTGTCAAAAAAAAAAAAAAAAAAAGGTAGTGCAACTGTCCAAAGCTGCTTGTCCTTGAAAAGGACGCCAAAAACCAACCAACCAAGCAACCAAAAAAAATCTGCAAGATATCTAGAGTGGGAAAACAGCACAATGAAGATGAAAAACTGCTATTTCATGCTGCTTTTAAGATCAAGTGATTTAATTTCACTAACATTGATTTTTGCAGAGTGATTTAATTTTGCTAACACTGACTGAGCTTCTGCTTACTGATGTTAACATCTGGGCAGCCAAAGTCGTCACTCACCACACAGAGGAAGGAGGAGAAACATCAGGCCATCTGAGAGCCCATCCACATGCATAAACTGATGAATCAAAGCGTACTGCGTAAAAAGAGGCTTCCAAGATTAATCAAGGTTTATTTTTTAGGTCCTGAATCTCTCAGGATGTCTGATAAAAAGCTGGGCCCTTTCTCCAAAAAAAATACACTTACAAAGAGCTTGCACGCCATTTCCAAAGGCCCTCTGAACCCCATCTACGGGGCCTTTTGAGTCACAGACCCTCATCAACTAGTCTTGAGCTATAAGCATCTGTGATACCGTTTTACAGATTTAAAAAAAAAAAATGAGGACTTAAGTGCGATTGGGTGACTTTCTCAAAATTCTCCCACCAGCTAATGGCAAGGTGGAGCGCTCTGGTCTCATGCTAAGCAGGATATTTCTAGAAAACGTGAAGCACACTCAGCAGTGGTTAGCACAGACCCCCAACGAAAGCATTATAATAGCATTCCCACATGTGCCAACGCTACGCAAAGGTATACACATGAAATAACAGTGCCATCACACACACACACACACACACACAGGTGTGTGTTGTGTGGTGAGTCGAAGAGAGAAAGGAAGTTGGGAGCGGGGGAGAGAGAGTGTGTGGGGGGAAGTGAAAGGCAGAGAGAGGAGGGAGAGTGGGAGAGGAAGGAGAGTAGGAGAGAAGGGGAGGGGGAGAAAACAGGAGCGGGAGAGAAGGGGGTGGTGGGAGAACTATACTACTGACACTATGAACTTGGGCCAGGGCTGGCCAGGGCTGAATCCAAAACCCTGCCCCCTACCCGTGAAACAAGAATCTAGGTTCAGAACACCAGAGAGCACACTGAGAAGCCACCATGTCCCTCCTTCAGTAAGGTGCAGGCAGGCAGGGGGCCTCAATCACTGGGACTCAAACTCCCCGCCCATCAGCCTCTGTTCCATGCTACAAACCACAGAGCACAAGACACCCCTGCAGTTCAGAAGCAAAGCCCCAGGGTAAGTGGCACCAAGTATCCCATTTCCACAGGCACTCCAGGACCACTACCAAACAGGGGCTGGCAATCATGAGGAGCCCTGCTTCCAGCAAGGAGATAAGTAACTTCGGCCTTCCACTGGAGGCCAGAGATGGCAAAGACAAAAATCTGAAGATAAAAACAGGCAGAGAACTCTACAGCTGGACACTTTTAAGAGCTTTATTTCTTGCCCCAACTTAACCATTAATTACACAATGACAACCTGGGGATGCTTTGGCTTCTATGCCAAGTCGTGGCTTCTAACACCACCACCTCTCCCCTGGTTACCACACAGCATCTCGCTGGGGGCTGGACCCTGGTCTAGCCCTCCATAACGCACCCTCCACCCTACTACCAAGGTGGACTTTCCAAACCACAAACCTGACAGTGCCCATTCTTCTGCATTAAGTCCTTCAAAACCTCCCTGTGCCTTCCAGAGAAAAATCCAACCTCCTTGAAATGGCCTAAGACTCTGTGATTTGACCTGTGTCAATACATCCAGTCTCAGCTCCCGATATTCCTTTACTAAGGACAAGACATGGAGCCAACTGAGGTTTCTAAACTCCAAGACACCGAGTACACATGCTTCCCAGCAGCTCCTTCCATCAAAACACCCATCTTCTCTAGGCCAGGCCTTTAACACTCGCCTGGGTGCAGACTCGCCCCTTCACCGCCACAGGACCCCGACTGCACTCATTTCTCTTAAGTTTAGGCACTCGTTTACCTACTGGACTGTGATCCCATGCGCAGCTGGAACTGCACTGTATTTACTGTCCTTCACAAGGGCCAAACCAGCATAGGTCTGAGACACAGCAGGTGCTTAGTAAACACTGGGCAAATGAATGACAAGGAAGAAATCAGTTGCTCTTGTTCACATGCTCCCTCTCTTCCTTCTCCTCCTCCTCCCAAAACCTTTAGGTTTTTTCCCATGCTCCCTCTCCTCTCAAAACCTTCAGCTTTTAAGTGAATTCATACTCATAAAAATTTAAATAAGCCAGGCGCGGTGGCTCACGCCTATAATCCCAGCACTTTGGGAGGTTCAGGTGGAAGAACTGCTTGAGGCCAGGACTTCCAGACCAGCCTAGAAAATGTACCAAGACGGCATCTCTACAAAAATTTAAAAATTCGCCAGGAGTGATGGCGCAGGAACATAGTCCCGTCTATTGAGGAAGCGTAGGTGGGAGCATCGCATGAGCCTAGGAGGTTGAGGCTGCACTGAACTATGCTCACATCACTGCACTCTAGCCTGGACAACAATGTGAGATCCTGTCTCTAAGAAAAAAAAAAAAAATTAAATACTTCACTGATATTTGCTAAAACTCAAAAGTCCCATCAAAACCATAATGAGATACCACGTCACATCCATTAGAATGGATAGCTACTACAAAAAATTTAAAAAAATAAAAATAAATAAAAATAAACGTTGGCAAGGATGTGGAAAAATTGGAATTCTTATGCAGTCTACATGGAAAACAGTACAGTGGTTCCTCAAAAAATTAAAAATAGAACTGCCATATGATCCAGCAATTCCACTTCTGGGTATATACCCAAAAGAACTGAAAGACTTAAGGAAATATTTGCATATCCATGATCACAGTCATATTATTCACAGTAGCCAAAGCAGGGGAGCAACTCAAGTGTCCATCGACAGACAAATGGATAAGCATATATAGCACATGGTAATGGACATTATATAAATGTGTTATCACACATACATACATTATTAAATATTATTGGGCCTTAAAAAGGAAGGAGATTCTGGACACATGCTACAGCCTGAATGAACCTTGAGGACATTATGCTCATAAAATGGGCCAGTCACAAAAGGACAAAGAGTGTATGATTCCACTTACATGAGGTATCCAGATAGTCAAATTTACAGACAGAAAGTGGAATGGCGGTTGCCAAAGACTAGGGGAAAAATGCAATGGGGAGTTGTTTGATGGACATGGAGTTTCAGCTTGGGAAGATGAACAAGTTCTGGAGATGGATAGTAGTGATGGTTGCACAACAATGTGAATGTAATTAATGCCACTGAACTCGTACATTTAAAAAAATTCTTTTAAGTAGCCTCAATAGCTGCTGTCTGACACCGCCCTTTAAAGTTCAAAATGGTTTCAGACACTGATAGCTGCCACACCACCCAAGGAGGCTGCGGCTCCAAGGCTGGGTAATCAGGCTACCTGGGGTGGAGTGGTGAGCCGCTGATGCCTGGGACCTGCTGCTAGACCTGAATACTGGAAGCATGCTGGTGTTCTTGCACACTCTTGTTCCATCTTCAACAATTATCTGGAGGAAGCACCACCAGGGGCCCAGCCCACAGAGGCATCTTTGGAGGGACCCTGGACAGACAATGAGCAGATATACACATGGTCTGAGCCAGTCGTGGAAAGAGCCACTGGGAAGATACCTAAGGGACACAGAGGAAGAGGTGCCCAGCTGGCTAACAGAGAGTAGAGTGGGCTGGAGGAGACTGATGGAAACCCACTGGGAAGCGGGTGCCCTAGATTATTATTAACCTCCCCAGACTAAGTAAGCAGAAGTTGGGGTCTGTCCTCTAGTAAGTTACAGCCCCAGTAAGAACCCACACAAAGCAACTAAGCATCTAGGCATCTAAAGAACTCAACATCTACCATCCAGCGTGTCCACCCACTTTCCAGGAAGTATGGCGACAGGACTGTAAAGGCAAACACAGCATCATTCTTCTTCAAAGCCAACAGTTCCAGCCGGGCATGGTGGCTCATGCCTGTAATCCCAGAACTTTGGGAGGCTGGAGGGAGAGGACCGCTTGAGTCCAGGAGTTTGAGTGCAGCCTGGGCAACATAGTGAGACTACCATCTCTACAAAAAATGTTAAAAATTAGCCAGGCGTGATGGCACACACCTGTGATCCCAGCTACTCAGGACGCTGAAGCAGGAGGATCCCTTGAGCCTGGGAGGTTGAGGCTGCAGTAAGCCATGACCATGCCACTGCATTCCAACAGGGGTTACAGAGCAAGACACTATCTCAAAAATTTAAAAAAAAAAAAAGGAAGAAGAAATATACACATGGAGGGAGCCTACAGTGTGGGGTCAGACTCCTCACAAAGTTTCCAACATTCTGAAGCTCAGGGAGACGAAATAATTTGCCCCAAATCACACTCACTAAATATCACCGCTGGATAGAATGCAAGCCCAGACTTCCTGAAGCCAAATCCCACATGCGCTCTCTCAGCACACAGAGGGTCTCCCGATGACTGCCTTTCTCCTTCTACTCTCTCATCCACAGCAACCCAGTGGCCAAATTTTGCTCCATTTAAAAAGGAAGGAAAAAAAGGTCCCTGTCCTCATCTGGATAAGCTTTAGTTATGTTTGTATAACATTCAGAAAAGGCCATAAAAGATCTTCACTGAGGGCTGTGCTAAGTATTAAGTGTTACTCAGTAAACCACAGCATGGAGGTTGCCAACTGACGTTTAGCTACAACCTGGAAAGAGTACTGGCTGAATACATTTTTTTTTTCCTATTTCAATTTCTAGGTATCATTTATATTCATCAGCCCCTACCCCCCAACTCCCCCATTAGCAAGCATAAAACAAACAAAAAAAACCCCACAGAGCTACAGTTGTAAGACACAACCAGAGTAGGTGGCATATTATGATAAACAAAGATGACAATAAAACATTTTTCCAGCTGTGATAAACATATTTAAGATCTATCATAGAGGCTGCCAGAGCTAAAACTGAAAACTATGAAAATTGCAAGTTGTTCATAACACAGAATTTATGTCTTAGAAGCTTTTATTTTTTAGGCAGAAGTTGTCTCACTAGGAGATCATTTCCTTACCTTTTTAAAATTTGAACTTTTAAAGCTGTGACATGTTGAGGCTGTCACACGTCCAAAGTGATTTAACAACTGGCTGAGGGATGGACTGAGGCTGAGCACGGGCACATGGTACAGCTCAGAGGCCCAGCTGGAGAAGACAATACCGCTCAGGGCAGCCCTACTAAGCCTCCAGGAGGATCCCAAAGATCTACGCCCGCCAGGTGATTAGGGCACTCACATTTCATTACATCTCAAATACTGTGAACAAGCAATTCAATTAACAGCTGTCTCAGTGTCTTAGAGATCAGAAAAAATTAAGAAGAACGGTGAATTATGTCCAGATTTCCAAATATCCACGCCTTTGTGCCCTTTCTTGGCTTCTGAAACCATCTGACTTCCTTTCCCAACTTAAAAAAGAAAAAACAAAAACTTTAAACAATAAACCTTGCCATCCAACTGTGACTGATGAGATGTAGTTGTGAAATGGGCTTGTCAGATGCACTTATATAGGAGGATACCCACTTGATTGCAATTCCTAACATCTCTAACATCTGAAAAACTTCAACAGACAATGATTTTCTCAATAAACAAAACTGTTGTGTATTACACTAAACTGAGCTAAGATTACCACATCCCTTAAAAACCAACTGCTGTAAACAAGTTGTAACACAACTGGGCAATGCCCACACAAGCGAAAGTCCCTTTGCAAAGCCCAGCAGACTTCCAGCAACTTCCTGGCCTTCCGAGCAGCAACAGCCCCAATGATGGGACTAAAGGAGGAGACCTCACAGAACTGGAGAACATCAGATCGTGAAAGACTCAGAACAGAACACTTTACTTTTAGAATCCTAAAATAAACACAGCCAGACCACTTGAGGAATCACGGAGGTGTATCCGTGAAAAGGCGCTATATCTGCTTTTTAAGTCACACACCCAAACTAGTCAGATCTCTCTTAAAACCCTTGAGATCAACCCTATTCCACCTCTTTTGATGAACACCTACCTATGCCATGCACTTTGTCAGATCCTATGGAAACAAAGAACATGTTGCCTGCCCTTAAAGAATCCCTATAACCACAGAAAGAGAAAGGGAGAGAAACCGGTAATCTCAGCACTGTGTGATCAGAATATCTAGCAGTGCACACGAGATACACTGTGACATAGGGAGGTCACTGATATGAGGGGTTCATCAACTCTGGGGAGGGAAGCGGTGCCCCGGAGCCTGCTCCAACTTAAATGCATAGCAAGAAAAGTATAACCACTGATCACATTTGAGACCCAAATAAGACAGTAGGTATGAATTTAAAAAGCAACCCAGGCCGGGTGTGGTGGCTCATGCCTGTAATCCTAGCACTTTGGGAGGCAGAGGCGGGTGGATCACCTAATCAGGAGTTCCAGACCAGCCTGGCCAACATGGTGAAACCCCATCTCTACTAAAAATATAAAAATTAGCCAGGCATGGTGGCACGTGCCTGTAATCCCAGCTACCCGGAAGGCTGAGGCAGGAGAATCGCTGGAACTCGGAAGGCAGAGGCTGCAGTGAGCCGAGATCACGCCACTGCACTCCAGCCTGGATGACAGAGTAAGATTCTGTCTCCAAAAAAAAAGGCAACCCAGAGAAAGATACTAGTTTCTCTGTGCCTAAGGAAAATGTAAAAACGTAGACAAGCTCTTCAATTAAACCTCCACTATTTCTAAATCAACTACAGTATTTAAAGAGAAAGACTCCTTTTATAATTACATCTGACACTTCTCCCCATGAAAACATCTCGGAGCACAGATACGCTTCTTCAATGTGAAGGTCGGTCTCCACCGGCCCTAAAAGGAACACTAGCTCACCTTACAGGAACACCCTCAGCAAACATGAGAGGGACAGTCATCTTTCTCCTGGTACCTTCCCAGCTCCTCCTGGAAAACAACTCAGATAACCATAGGAGACCAAAGAGTCCTAATATGATTTAGGAGACGGAAGTTACTCAAAATCATTTCCAACAAGTTCACCACTGAACACTTCCTGTGACCAAATAACGGTGGCAGGTCCTGCCCTGAAGGTTCCAACGGTTCTGCTCCATCCACCCTGCTGTTCACTCATCAGTCCTGCCCCTAGAAGACCCTATGCCTGAGGACCTAAGGGTGGTGAATTCCTTCCTAATCGCTCTCCACCCTACACAGAAAATCACTAAGCTCAAAAGAAAAAGTGTAAGGGCCCCATCCACATTCCAAATTGATTTCACATGACCCAACAGAAATCATAGCATTTCTCCCCTCCACCCACCCATCCTGAAGAGTGACCATCTCCTTGGTCACACATAGCAAACAAAAATTCAGATGACACCAGGGACAGACCCTAAATTCAAGTATTAGCCTGATGCAGGTCTAAAGCAGAGATATGAACAGATTTTTTGAATCAAACCAACTGAACCAGACTCACCTTTACTAACTAATACACAGGGTAAAATTCCACTGAGTTTTTATGAAAGCCATGTCATAACTCCCCCAAGAATAGCCCTGAGGGTGGAGCATGAGCCCCCGACAGGGATGGCATCCAACCACCCCAGGCAGGAGGGTCTGCTGCCTCCATCCCTGCAGCCAGGAAGCATCAGATGCCATCCAAGCTGTCTTCTATGGCTCACATATCCAGCAAATTACAGCACTCCCTAAACTCAGAGGTTTATCCTTGAACTACTCCTTGGAATGAACCCAAATAGGTAAGCATTTTCTCCTCCATAAGGCTACCCATTACCTACACCCATTGCACGAGACTGCAATCAATGAAAACCTCCTGATAACTATCAGAATAGCTGGTGGTGAATGCAAAGACACAAGCAGAGAAGCAAGAACTAAACAACGAGGTGTATGTCATGCGCCAGGTAGACATGCGAAACAAGGTGCAGGCAGAAAGTAGTGCAGCCGCCCTCAAGATGTCACAATCGATCAGCAAAGCAGACTTGTAAAGAGACAGAATTCTAACATAACCAAAGTGCTACAGAGGCTTAAAGAAGCAGAGTTACGTATCACTTAATGACAGGGATGCATTCTAAGAAATGCACAGTTAGGTGATTTCATCATTGTGTGATCAGAGTATACTTACACCTCAATGGTATAGCCTACTACACACCTAGGCTATACAGTATAGCCTATTACTCCTAGGCTACCAACCTGCAAACCTGCAGTGCGTTACTGCACTGAATACTGCAGGCAGTTGTAACACAATGGTAAGTATGTGTGTATTTAAACATACCTAAACATAGAAAAGGTACAATAAAAATATAGTAAGAAGGATAAAAAAAAAAAAGTACATATGGCCAGGCTCACACCTATAATCTCAGCACTTCAGAGGCCAAGCACTTGCTTGACACCAAGAGTTCAAGACCAGCCTAGGCAATATAGTGAGATTCCATTTCTACAAAAAATTAAAAAACAAAAATTAGCCAAGTGCGGTGGCATGAGCCTGTAGTTCTAGCTACTTGGGGAGGGTGACACAACAGAATCACTTGAGCCCAGGAGTTCAAGGCTGCAATGAGCTATAATCACGCCACTGCACTTCAGCTTGGGTGACAGAGCTAGACCCTGTCTCTTAAAAACAAAACAAAAGGCCAGGCGCGGTGGCTCACGCCTGTAATCCCAGCACTTTGGGAGGCCGAGGCGGGTGGATCACGAGGTCAGGAGATTGAGACCATCCTGGCTAACACGGTGAAACGCTGTCTCCACTAACAATACAAAAAATTAGCCAGGCGTGGTGGCAGGCGCCTGTAGTCCCAGCTACTCGGGAGGCTGAGGCAGGAGAATGGCGTGAACCTGGGAGGTGGAGGTTGCAGTGAGCCGAGACTGCACCACTGCACTCCAGCCTGGGCGACAGAGCGAGACTCTGTCTCAAAAAAAAAAAAAAAAAAGTATACATACGTATATGGGAGTACCACCACGAATAAAGCTCGCAGGACTGGAAGTTGCTCCCTCGGGTGAGTCAGTGAGTGGTGAGTGAATGTGAAGGCTGAGGACATTACTGTACACTACTGTAGACTTTATAAATACTGTATACCTAGGCCTCACTAAATTTATTTAAAAATTTCTTTCTTCAATAATAAATTAAACTTAGCTTAACCACAACTTTTTTTACTTTTACAAACTTTTCTTAAATTTTGGTTCTTGTATATATTTTCTTTATATTCTTATTCTATAAGCTTTTTTCTATTTCTAACCTTTTTTTTTTAACTTTTTAAACTCTTTTGTTAAAAGCTAAGACACAAACACACACGTTAGTCTAGACCTACAAAGGGTCCAGATCATCCACGTCACTGTCTTCCACCTCCATATCCTGTCCCACTGGAAGTCTACAGGGGCAGTAACCCAGGCGGAGCCATCAGCTCCTGTGATCACAATGCCTTCTTCTGGATACCTCCTGAAGGACCTGCCTGAGGCTATTTTACAATTAATTTTGTGTTTATAAGTATAAGGAGTACACTCTAAAATAACAATGAAAAGTACAGCATAGTAAATACATACACCAGTAACATGGCTGTTTATTATCAAGTGTTAGGTACCGCACACAGTCGTATGCGCTGCACTTTCATCTGACTGGAAGCACAGTGGGCTTACACCAGCATCAACACAAACATGTGAGCAGTGCCTTGCACTATAACAGACACGATATCCCTAGGGGACAGCACTGTTTTCAGCCCCATTATAATCTTATGGGACTACTGTTACAGACGAGGTCCACCATCGACCAAAACATTATGTGGAGCACGGCAATTAATTCTGGATTTGGATGGGGACACAAAATAAGCACAGCTCTGGCAGGTCTAATCAAGATTAAGAGAGAAAAGCAACTAAAACATCTGAGAAAACAGATACAGAGGGAATAACACCACACAGAAAATACCACATACAACTGAGCTATAATTTTTAATTGACTTGCTGGAAATTACTAAATTACTAAAATTGATTTAAAAAGAACCAGAAGGCCAGCATGGTGGCTCATGCCTGTAATCCCAACACTTTGGGAGGCCAAGGGAGGAGGGTCGCTTGATCCCAGGAGTTCAAAACCAGCATGGGAAACATAGCGAGACTCTGTCTCTACAAAACATTTAAAAATTAGCCAGGTATGGGTCCCAGCTACTCCAGAGGCTGAGGTGGGAGGCTTGCTGGAGCCCAGTGGGTTGGGGCTACAGTGAGCCATGACCGCACCACTGTACACCGTCTGGGACAAGAGCGAGATCCTGTTTCAAAAAAAAAAAAAAAGAGCATCAGAGGAAAGAACCAGAACCCTGGAACAGACCAACACCCATGGAAGACTTTTTTAAAGCTGTCACAAAACAAAAACTAACCATCTTTTTACGCCAGGCATGGTGGCTCACACCTGTTAACCCCACCACCTTGGGAGGCGAAGGCAGATGGACCACTTGAGCCCAGTAATTCTAGACCAGCCTGGGCAACATGGCAAAACCCCATCTCTACAAAAACTACAAAAAAAAAAAAAAAAAAAAATTAGCCGGGTGTGGTGGCAAGCACCTGTGGTCCCGGCTACCAGGGAGGCTGAGGTGGGAGGATTGCTTGAGCCTGGGAGGTCAAGGCTGAAGTGGGCCAAGATTATGCCACTGCACTGAAGACTAAAAACAACAACAACAACAACAAAAAGAAACACAACAAAAACTATTCTTTTTTTTTTTTTTTAAGTGTCAGCCTCCAGGCATTTAACAAGTGAGTTGTTCCAAACCTTCAAAGGACAGTTTATTGCCACACTATAAAAACTGTTACAGAGAAGGTAAAAAGGAAAAGTCATTAATTCATTTTACAAAACTAGCCTAGGCCTGACAGCAAAATCTGGAAAAGAATGCATCTAAAGAGAACTGTAAAGCTATCTCATTTAAAATAAGAGATTAAAAAATCTGAATATGTTAGCAAACCAAATTTAATTAGGAATTTAAACAGCCACCCACCGCAACCAAAAATAGTTTAACACAGGAATTTGAGGAGGGATTACTACTAGGTAATCTATTCCTACCTCAATTAATAGGTGTAACAACCACTTCTGAATCTAAATGAATGCCAAAATGACATCTGATGACATTCAACACCCATCCTTAATAAATCACCCAAGAAAACAAGACAGGCAATTCTTCAACATGATGAAAACCTCTTAAACCAAAAGATGCCTTACACATTGAGAAACAGAGGCATTATCATTAATATAGACAAAAAAGGACAAATATGCCTGTAATCAACATGTAACAATTCTGGATGTGCAGGCTAATGCAGCAAGACCCTATGACCAACCCTGCTTGGTTGGCCCAACCCCCATGCCCAACCCACTAGCCATACCCACATTCATCTCCCACCTCCTAGCCAGCTGCATGCAACTCAGTTCTGGCCAAGGAGAAGCAGGGCCTACTGGCTGAGCAGCGCTTGCTGACCTGTCATTCTGCCTTTTTTGCCTTTTGTCTTCATTCCTTCTCAACTTCTTCCTGCCTGAAACAGACATAATTCCTGGAGGTCATCTTGTGTTCACGAGGACAAAAGCCACAGGCTAAGGATGAACAAACAGAAGCCAGGAGCCCAGTCCTCACACCCTCTTTGAGCACCTCACAGCAGCCACAGACTCCTTCCCTCCAGACTGCCTGAACTTGAGAAAAGTCAGCCCCTGTCGGCCTACTCCCTTATTAGACAGGCTTTCAGTTATTTTCAGCCATTTATATTCCTAAGTGACACACACCTGATGGTAAGTAAAGACGTATTATGTACCAGAAAAATGGAGACCAAATTATCCTCATTTGTCATCAATGATTCTCGGCACAAAAAAATTAGGAAGAGTCAACTGAAAGACTATTATAACGAATAAGAGCAATCAACAAATTGAGTAGATACAAGATAAGTACAGAAAATACCAGAGCTTTCCTCACACACAACCAATAATCACCTAAAAGAAACAGGGAAGGTCAGGCATGGTGGCTCACACCTGCAATGCCAGCACTTTGGGAGGTGAAGGTGGGAGGATCACTTGACGTCATGAGTTTGAGACCAGCCTGGGCAACACGGCAAGATCCTGCCTCTAAAAGAAAAAGAAAAAACTTAGCCAGGCATGGTGGCGCATACCAGTAGTCCCAGCTACTCATGAGGCTGAGGTGGAGGATTACTTGAGCCTAGGAGCTGAAGGCTGCAGTGAGTCACGACTGCACCACTGCACTCCAGCCTGGGTAACAGAACGAGACCCTGTCTCAGGAATGAAAAAAAAATTTTTTTTAATTGAAAAAAAATTTAAAAATATAAAATAAACAATGGGGAATAAAGATTCCTTCTACATTAGCAACAAAAAGTGTTCATTAACCAGAAATAACCCAAAAGGGAAAGTATACAACTTCTATGACCTTCTGTGATTTCTTCATAGATAGATAATAGTTGAGTAAATGGAGAAACACAAAATGTCCTTGAATGAGTAATTCAAATATCTGGAAATGTTTTCTCCCAAACTGATTTATTAACAATCAAAACCTAATGAATTTGTGTTTTCTTTTTTGGAAGAGTAGCAGAGAAGAATTGCAAAAACAAAACAACATACAGACACACACAAACTTCACCTGAAATAATGGTGCTTCAAATTTTTTTTTTTTTAACCTGAGTGGAGATTCTTCCTAGATGTTAACATGTATAATGAAGCTACAATGTTTAAGACAAAACGATTTTACCACAAACATAAGGCAAATCAGTGGGAGAAGACAACTTTAAAATAGAGTCTCGGCCAGGAGCGGTGGCTCACGCCTGTAATCCTAGCACTTTGGGAGGTCGAGGCAGGCGGATCGCAAGACCAGGATTTCAAGACCAGCCTGGCCAACATAGTGAAACCCCATTTCTACTAAAAATACAAAAATTAGCCGGGCATGGTGGCACATGCCTGTAGTCCCAGCCACTCGAGAGGTTGAGGCAGAATTGCTTGAACCCGGGAGGTGGAGGTTGCAGTGAGCCGAGATGGCGCCACTGCACTCCAGCTTGGGCAACAGGGTGAGACTTTCTCTACAAAAGACACTAATAAAAGAGAGTCTCTAGGCTGGGCGCAGTGGCTCACGTCTGTAATCCCAAAACTTTGGGAAGGTGAGGTGGGCGGATCACCTGAGGCCGGGAGTTCAACACCAGCCAGGCCAACATGTGGAAACCCCATCTCTACTAAAAATACAATAAAAAAATAGCCATGCATGGTGGCGCACGCCTGTAATCCCAGCTACTTAAGAGGCTGAGGCAGTAGAATCACTTGGACTGGGGAGGGGGAGGCTGCTTTGAACAGAGATCACTCCTCTGCATTCCAGCCTGAGCAACAGAGCGAGACTCTGTCTCAAAAAAAAAAAAAAAAAAAAGAAAAGAAAGAAAAAAAAGAAAAGATATTGTTACATAACCCAGTGAAGAAAAAAAACAGCACAATGTGGGGAAACTAAATTGTCAACAGGAGGAGGTATCTTACTTCACTTAACTACAAATACATTCCAGAAGTATTAAAGAATTAAAAGAAAAAGATAAACAAGGAATCAACATGCATGATTAACCGATTTTGACTTGAGTATAAACTTACTAGGCAAGGGAAGATCATAATGAAGAGACTGCTGTTCTATATTAAATGATACAACTTTTTACATGCTAAAATTTCAAGGCTCAATTTAGTGTTCAATTCTGGTGGAGTATGGATGACAGACACTGCTTCTGGAAGCCGAAACTAAGAATTTTCTGCAAAATATTTTGGCAATATTTATCTAGGATCATGCACACTTACACAATTCTTATTCCTTACTTTCCACTTTTAGGAATCTAGCCCAAAGAATTAATCAGAGTAGTGTATCAACAATACACAATAATTTTATCACATAATTTTTTAATGATCAAAATTATAAAATGGGCCAGGCACAGTGGCTCACACCTGTAATCCCAGCACTCTGGGAGACCAAGATGGGCAGATCATTTGAGGTCAGGAGTTTGAGACCAGCCTGGCCAACGTGGTGAAACCCCGTTTCTACTAAAAATACAAAAATTTGCCAGGCATGGTGGCATGCACTTGTAGTCCCAAATACTCGGGAGGCTGAGGCAGAATAATTGCTTTAACCTGGGAGGCAGAGGTTGAAGTGAGCTGAGATTGCACCACTGCAGTTCACTCCAGCCTGGGCAACAGAGCAAGCCTTTGTCTCAAAAAAAAAAAAAAAAAAAAAAAAAATGTAAAATACCTAAATTTAGCATTTATAGAATAATTTTAATTTTAATAATTTCATTAAAGACCTCATTCCAAGTGATAAAGATATAATGTTATGGGCAGAAATGCACAAAAGGTGTGTACATAGTATACTACTAATTTCATTTTTTTAAATATACAGATACACATATAAGTCTAGGGGGAAAATCTCAGGAAAATACAACAAAATATTAACAATGGTTACCTTGAGATTAAGGATAATTTTTATTTTCCTTTTATAGAGAGACAGAAAACTTATTTTCTAATTTTCTTCTCATAATCATCTATTACTATTATAATTTGAAAAAAGCAATACACATAATACTTGTAGTGTCTGGCGGCAGGCAACTGTGTCCCTAATCAAAGGTTCATTGTTCGTCATAGCTGCACGTTATTTTTAAACAGGTCAAATATGTGAAGTCATTCTAGTGCTATGTGTACACGTGATTGCTGAATCAATGATAAGAGCCCTCTGAACGCGCTCTGTAGACCTCATATAAAGGAGGCAATGGACTCTTCTGGAAAAGAAGTAACTGGAAGGACGAGGAAGCCTAGGGTGATGATATTGACGGAGATCTTGGAACTCTAAGGACCTCCATTTCTTTAATATACATTTAGAGAACATTCACCATGTGCAGGTAGCAGGCATTCGAGAGTGAACACAGTTCTTGCTTTCATGGAGCTAACAGTTTCTCCTCGAAAATTTTATGTAAAGCAATCATGACCACTGTAGTTTTTGCCTTTTGGGTATGTCTAACCGTGATGTGATAACAAATCCTGTTTCAATGCAACAATCAGATTTCCTGTATAGTAGTATTTTAAAATATGTCTGAAACCCACTCTCTCAAAAAGCTGAGACTTTATCGCTATGACTTTTAAAGACACAGATTCTCTAGAACCTATAGATAGCATTAACATTTCAACTATTCAGAGGCCACCACTCATTCACTCTGCCAATGAAACTTGTCGAAGTCCTTAAGACAGCTTCTCTAGACAAGAGAAACATGGCTGTACATTTTTTCCAAATCTTTTTCAGACAAACTACAACCATAGTGGAAAGTTCACTGGATGAGGAGAAAAAGGAACAGGGAAAAAGATGCTAGCCTCAGACATGCAAAATACAAAATACAGCGCCTGGCACAGACCTGGTGCTTACCAGGTATTTGCACAATAACTATTTTGCAGAATGAACAGCAGGCTTAAAAAAGCAGTTGCCCATCTGCTCATTCAGAGCACCCAGCTCCCAAGAGCGCTACACCAGCAGCAGAAATTGGAAAGATTCCTTCACCACCAAAGGTGAGGCCAGCAGTGTCTGTGACTGCAAAACATGTACCCAGCATGGGGGGATCCAGTGGTCACCGCCCCATTCAATGCAAGCACAGGTGTTTTCAAAGACGATCTGTAAGGCTACTAAGAGTTAAAGGTCTTTCTGCTTTAAAAGCAAATGAAACAACTAAAAAGTCACTGCCCAGGGATTTGAGTCTTTTCTTTCCACTTCTATTATTGAGAGAGCCTCCAGAAGACTACAGCTAAGAGGGCTGTTATTTTCCTACTAAAAGAGCAGCTGACGAAAGGTAAAACAGAGCGAGAATGATCATCTATTTACTGTACAACGGCTAGTCCGCCACTAAGAGAAGTATGCAAACAAGAGCCTCCAGAAGATGGCTATTCCACCAGTACATCAATTAACCAAATAGTGTAATGATACACACAATGTCACTGACATGCCAGTACATCAATCAGCTACAGAGTATAAAACCATGTGTGGTCCAGAAGGACTCTACAATAATCCCAAAGAATGCTACATGGCACAGTAGCTCATGTCTATCAGCCCAACTACTTGGGAGGTTGAGGCAAGAGGATCACTTGAGCCCAGGAATTCAAGGCTACAGTGAGCCATGATCACACCACTGCACTCCAGCCAGGATAATAAAGCAAGACCTCATTTTTTTTTAAAAAGTAAAATAAAATAAAAAGATGCTCCCATGTGACAGTCTTACAATGCAGGCTAGTGTCTCCAAAGAAGACTTACTGAGCTACACAGAGGAAGCTGGACATTAGGAATCCCACCCAGAAACATTTGTTAACCCTTACGAAATCACTGATTAAGTTTCACCAGATTCACTGCTTCAACTTTCCAGGAACCCGTAATTAGGGGGGAAAAATCCATTCACCCCAAATGAAATGATTACTGGACCAAAATTAGTTAACCCAATCAGAACTACTTGAGTGGCCAAGCCATTATCATCCTATAAAGCTAGAAAGGTTTTTGTACTTCTCAAAATCTTATGACTCTCATCACAAATGAGACCGGAAGAAATACAACGTTTAGCATGGAAGCATTTGAACTGTAGGCACTTTTGCTAACCTACACTTTTTTTTTTTTTTTTGAGATGGAGTCTTGCTCTATCACTCAGGCTGGAGTGCAATGGCGCCATCTTGTCTCACTGCAACCTCTGCCTCCCAGGTTCAAGTGATTCTCCCACCTCAGCCTCCCGAGTAGCTGGGACTACAGGTGCACACCACCACACGCAGCTAATTTTTGTATTTTTCGTAGAGATGGGGTTTCGCCATGCTCGCCAGGCTGGTCTCAAACTCCCGACCACAGGTGATCCGCCCGCCTCGGCCTCCCAAAGTGCCGGGATTACAGGCGTGAGCCATGGCACCCAGCCTTATCTACATTTTATTTCATGAAAAGAGTTGCGGGAAAATGTGAAGGCTGCCAGTCCATCATTTTCTTGGTTACTTTGGATCCTTCTCCTTTGTTGCAAGAATCATAAATATTCCCAATTCTTTTACAGGCAAAAATGAAACGTGTGCCCAAATATGTCCTTTAAAAATAAACATTAAACATTATGAGGGAAACAACTGGCATTGTGGAAAATGTCTGTGCACCCTGGCTAAGCAACTCACTATTGCTTGGATTATATTAATAAACACACCATAAAGCTAAGGAAGAACTTAAATTTGAGCCTCTGCATTTCTGTGCTGAGTAAGCTGCAGTTCTTTCGACTTATCGCCTTCATACTTGCCTGTCCAAACAAAAAGATCTCAAGAATTCCACTGAAATAGTCCAAACAAGAGCCTAAACTTACAAAGCTGTTTTTCAGAGCTCAATAGTACAACAACAGGAAGTAGAACTTCTGGGATGGGGATTTTGCTATTTATTTTTTCTTTCAATGGCCGCTTTTAAGCAAGAGAGAAAAAAGTCTACAGGCATTACAAATCCTGGAAGCTATGAATCAGGAAGTGGGAAATGGCTGATCCTGAAATGGCCAGCCTGAAAATCCTGGCTCTTTTATGTAGTCAAGTCTCTGAAGCCAGGAATTTCAGAAATCTTAGGCATTTTGCATTATTTTCTGAATCTTAAAAGAGCTGAGACTTGAGAGAAAAGAGAAGGGCCAGGATAAATGAACCAATAAGGAAGCCCCCAGTCTCCAGCTCCATGCCCCTACCACCACACAAATCTTGCCCCTATAATTACAAGCTCAGTTGGGACATGCTCCTTACAAATGGGGTTTTGTTTACAATGCTGCTAAGGAGAGGGGGGTGATAGCCCATGGTTTCTGCAGACAGAGCCTGCCCCAGGCTTCAGCTTTCTCATTCTTTCCCAATGTTGAATCTGGAATGGACTCGGGACCCTAAATATTTCACAACTCCAAACACCCTACAGTTGATTAAAAACAATGGTCACTTTTGTTTTCAGGAAAGACTATACCTGATTTTTGCTAAGTCTAAGTAAAATGCAAAGACCCATGCAATGAACCTGCATGAATGCTTTCAGACATGCAGATTTGGAGAGGGACACTGCTCTCTTTTGAGCAAATGGAGATCCAGTAACAGAGCGGGGCTCACTCTGCAACGGCTGCATTTGCATCAACGTGAGACACCAAACAAATGCCCGCACACAGGAGTCTACTATGTGGATCGAGGGAAAAGAGGGCACCTTTATCCTTCCAAATATGACAACTCAATAGAAAACTTCTCATTCCAAAGTCCTAAGGGTCCCTAACAACAGGAAGCTACTGGAGCTTGTGAAATATTTCCAGTTATTTTCTACAGAAATTAAACATATCAATTCTACCGGCAGGTCATGTGAGATGACAGGTTTAAAAGTGTATGTTGATTGGGGGAGAAAAGCAAAGAAAAAAAAATAGAAGAAAATAAAGTCATTTCCTGTGTCAGTTGTAATTTGGGAGGCTTTTTTCCAGTGTCCTTCTAAGTAAATCTGCCATAATCAAATGTAGTCAAATATAACTGCAATGTGCAAAAGCACAGTGATGACCTGAGAGGAAGGTGCCACCCAGAACCCCTGGGACCAGTCTTCTATCTCTTCCATCAGACATCCACTACTACCTCCCCAAAAAGGCTCAGGGTTATTTCATAAACACCAGTCGCCTACCATGTATTTAACTTAGCACAAATAAGAGAACCAATATGTAAGGGATTTTTTTTGCTCTTAAGAACCAACCATTCCTCTTACCCCGGCCTTTACAGACCTGGAAAACCATCCCCGATTTGCCCCCAGCCTCATCCCCCACTACAACTTAAACAAACCTTCCTCTCCAGCCTTGCTTCCAGCCCCAAAATACATTTTTAAAGTTCTGATGCCAAGACCACCCCATCAAGTCTAGTATAATCCTTCTGATCATCTAAGTACCTTCCTCCAGGAGACCTCCAAGATCCCTCTGGGCAAAATGATCTCTTCCTCCAATTCCAGGGCTCTTTCCCAGTGTGCTCACTCTATCCTCACTCATAAAAGCATCTGGTTCCATTCCACAGCTGTGCACACCTTATCAAGAGACAATGTAAGCTCTTTTTAAAACAGGGGCTGCATTTTACACACCTCACATACCTCCTGCAGGTCCCCGAACATCCAAACACTCCAAATTTGTCTCTGTCTCCAAATCCTACAAAACCAAATTCTCTCTACCCAGCTCAGCTCAGCATCCCTGGGGCCCCGATCTACCTCATCTGCCTCCTCTGCTCTAGAGTAAAAGCAACACCAGTCACCCCCACTCTGCTGCCCACTGTAGCCGAATCCAAGCGGCACTCTCAGCCCATGCTCTTATCAGTGCACTGGGGGCAGGCCTATCATCTACCAAGCACCAGAAATGCCCCTCTGAGCTTTGTGCAGCCCCCTTGCCAGGCAGACAGCCTCCGGGGCCAGGTTCGGCACGGGAAACTAGAACACAGGGCTGACTGCACAGCCTGGGGCAGACACACCTCAGCTTCCACACCCACCTGACAAGGCTGCCCAGATGATTGAGGGAAGTCAGTGTTTCACCCACTGCCCTAATGGAAAGACAGTGTTTCTCACCCACTGCTCAAGCCTGGAAGCAAAAGGTCCCAATGTTCCTACTCGATGACCCGCCCTGTCATGCCCTGTCCAGATACCTAACCCTCACCTTTCTCTGTCCATCAAGCAGTAAGAATTCATAGCAGCCAGCACATATGACCCTGAGGGCAACGTTCTAACAAAGCCAAAGAAAAGGTGGCACACTGGCCTTCAATTCAAAGCCCAGGGTGGCAAGAAAAGGGTCACTAGTTCCCTGAAAATTACTGGCATGCAAAATTCAAACAGGTAATTGGGGTGGAGTTCATGGAAAAGGGAAGAGAAAACCTCACATGGGTTTGTATACCCTTCATTTAAGCACACTGTCTTCAGGCAGCAGAGGTTTCAAGGTGCATGCTAAACACCCTTGCGCAGGTTTCAGAGCAGCAGATAAAAGGGGCTAACCAGGCTCTCAGGAAGCCCAATCCGCATACGCACGGAGTCGAGCCGGTGGAAACCATAAGCCTGTCTCATCTGTCTCTAAACTGCTCACAGGATTAACAGGAAGGCTTGATCGATACTGATTTTACAGTCATGGGAGTGACTCATCACGAAATTCTACCCAGCTTAAAGCTCAGCTGTGAACAGAAACAAAACAACATAATAGCAGGGTCAGATTTAAAATAGTAAGTATGACTGGTAAACAGTTAATGCTTATAAACAATTAACAATCACCTTCCCAGCCTCCTGGATTTGCTGGGAGAGGGAAAAGTACTACTGAGGGCTCTGAAGCGGGCTGCAGCAGTAAGTCTGTCTTCTGTGGCAGCCCCTTCCAACTCGCTGATGCTGGTGTCAGCTTTACAAAACAGACCCTGGGGAGGGTCACGAGGAGCTGCTTTTAATAGAATTCCACACATCTGATGGGTACGTGCTCACTGAGGAGGGGAGAGAGGAGGAATGTACTTACATGGAACAGAGTTTTCAAAGAGTGAAATTTAAGCTCTCCTGGAGTATAACTTCCTCTATGTAGCTCCTGCAGAGTTTAAAATAAGCAACTTATCTGTCCTAAAATGAGAGAAATGGGGTCATATAAAATTTCTCAATAATTGAGTTCCTCTCAAACTGCATTCACTTTAAGGAAAGCAATGGGGTGCTCAGAAGGTGCACTACACATTTCAGGCATTTGGTTAAGGAGGCGAATGTGCTCAGTGCCATCCTGAAGACATGTACTTTCAAGTACTGGATTCCATGTAAATTTTAATGATCTGTAACCAACTCTCAGACCTGGCCAAGAACTTCCATAGAGAATCCTGGTCTGGAGATCCCTTCACTATGGCACACTGCTCCACTGTTCTGAACTGCATGACTGTGTCCCCTCCAATTCATATACTGAAGCCCCAACCCCCAAATACCTTCAGCGGTATCTGAAGGTGGGGCCTTAGGGAGGTAATCAGTTTTAGATGAGGTCCTGAGGGTAGAGCCCCCATAATGGCAACAATGCCCTTACATAAAGAGGAAGAGACCAGAGCCCCTTGCTCTCTCCATCCTGTGAGGACACATGACAAGACCTTTGTCATCAGCAAGCCAAGAAATGGACCCTTAACAGAAACCAAATTTGGTTGGCACCTTGATCTCAGACTTCCAGCCTCCAGAACTGTGAGAAACATAAGTCTGTGGTTTTAGCCCTCAGTCTATAGTAACCTGTCACAGCGGTCTGAGCTAAGACATCCATACAGCCCCGTAAGAGAACCAACCCAGGGACGAGCAACACCTCTCATCATCTGACACCACCTCCTGCCTGACGACCAGGCAAAACAAGCACATACACAAACAAGCAAAAGGGGAGGATGAGAGTGGTCATTCGGGTTTGCTTTGGAGGTCCAGAGAAAATGCAAGTCCAACTTCCAGGCACAGACCAGCTGCCCGCAGCAGGCTTCCTCCCATTGGTCTCAGACCAAGGTGAGCCACTCCTCCGGGCGGGACAGAGAAAGCTCCTCTGGAAGCCAGACAAGCTCGGCCACCTCGAAGTCTTCTTTGGAATCCAGCAGGTCCAGGCCTGAGCCCTGGCGCCTGGTTAAACCAAAGGATGACAACCAAGCAGAAAAAAGCAGCCCCAGAGAGTATCTGCTGGAGAGGCGGACAGGCGGACCTGGCCTTCGACACACAGCATGCGTGCCATGGTCTCTAGCAGCGCGTCCCTCCAAGCTTCCTGGCCTGTAAGGCGAAGCCTCTAGCCCTTTTCTACTTTTAGGATGCTCAGATTCTTGCCTGCAGAGGTCAATCCCTTTCCTTCAAGGGCTCCCCCCTCTGTAATGAGGGAGTCCATTTACAATAAAAAAAAATTGAGCTGTCAAAACAAATGAAAAACTTCCAGTATAATCATAATCAGTGAGGGAATCAAACATCTAAACAAATCTCTCCTCTGGAAAAATAAGAAAATGAAAAAGCAATTACACGTCACATGGCTGATTAGCAATAAATTTCATTTGTGACTACAGTGGCATGAGAGTTTGACTCCTGACTTGCTTTCCTTGAAAGAAAAAAATTATCTGCAATACTGTCTCTTGATATAGAAAAGACCCATTCCATCTGACTCAGCTCAAACCTGTGTTTTTTTTCAAGGCCTCTCCTGACCTCACAGTTCCCCCGCAGTGATCCCGTGGTACCTAGGACCGCCATGGACAAGGACTGGTCTCCTTGAATTTGTCTCCCCAACTATTCCACACATATACTCGCATAAACAATTGAGAAATAAGCTTTTTAAAACTGTGGTAAAATATACACAACAAAGAATTTAACATTTTAACCCTTGTTAAGTGTATAGTTCACTGACACTGATTCACAATGTTGCTCAACCACCGTAACCATCCACCTCTAGAACTTTTACCTGTTCCCAAACTGAAACTCTGTACCCATTAAACACCAATTCCTCACTGCTCCCTCCCCCCAGCCTCTATTCACCGCCCCTCGCCATTCTACTTTCCGTCTCTATGAATGTGACTACTCTACACAGCTCACGTAAGGGTAACAATTATGCACCGTTTGTCCTTTCATGACTGGCTTCTTTCACTTCGCAGAGTGTCTTCAAGGTTCACAGACACTGTAGCACATTATAGAATTTCCTTCCTTTTTAAGGCTCAATGATATTCCATTGTATGGATAGACCACATTTTGTTTATCCACCCGTCTATGGATGGACCCTTGAGTTGCTTTCACTTTTTGGCTATTTTGAATTATTTGCTGCCATGAACATGGGTGTACAAATATCTGTTCGAGCCCCTGCTTTCACTTCTTTTGGGCATATACCCCAAAGTGGAATTGCTGGATCATATGGCAATTCTATGATGATGAATTTATTGAGGAAGCACCATATCATCTTCCACAATGGCTATACCATTTTAACAGTCTCACCAGTAAGGCACAAGGGTTCCAACATCTCCACATCCTGGCCTATGCTTGCTATCATCTGGTGTTTTTGGTAATAGCCATACTAATGAGTATGAAGTACCAATTGTGGGTCTGACTTACATTTCACCAATGACTAGTGACTTTCAACATCTTTTCATGTGCCTATTTGCCTCAAGGAGTAAGTTTTAAATCAAAAGAATTAACCCCTCCTCCTAAGAGACCTCTAATCACAGAAAGCAAACAGTAGTATCCTTACTTACTAGCATTGTTAAATTGGTTAGTCTGGGCTCAAAACACTTTTGTTTTCCTTGCAAATACCACCATAGGCAACATTAGCTTAGCAAGACCATTCAAGTCCATCTACCAAGTTGCCTAAACAGGACTAACCTTGAATTCTGGTCTCAGGAAGACCTTGTGCGATCCAGGGAGCAGAGCAAGAGAGCAGCTCCTTCTCGCACCATCCTGCATCAGGCAACACACTGCAGCTGGCTTCCCACCTGACTGAAGCCTTCTCCTGCTCTGGCAGCCGTGGGCCGCTCTAGCTGGGGATGCTCATCCTTGCAAGCAGCCATCCACGCACAAAGGGCACAGGTTCTCAGGGTTCTCCACATTCAATTTAAAATACCCTAATTTGTGTTGCAGATACTTAATCTAAGTGTTTTTCAGATCCCGTGCCCTAAATTTTGGCTGGAAACATAGTCCCACTCACATCCCTCATGCTGGTGACCAGGCTCTTCCCCAGGCCACGTGACCCCCAATTACCTCCCTCTCCTTGAAGAAGGAAGAGACTGAAGGGCGAAGGGACATCCACAGTTCACATTGATAACACAAATGATCCACCACCATGGCCTCAAAAGGGCCTTGAAATCCAAATGACCCACTTACTAGAGGAGGATGCTTCAAACGGAGGCAGATGCAGAGTCAGGAGGGAGACAGGGACAGAAAAGGAGGAAGCTGTGCTGCTATCCCCAGTGGAGCGCTTGTCAAACTCTCTTTACATGAAATGAAGCTGGGTTCCTGCCGGGCACGGTGGCTCACACCTTTAATCCCAGCACTTTGGGAGGCCGAGGTGGGCGGATCACAAGGTCAGGAGATCAAGACCATCCTGGCTAACCCAGTGAAACCCCGTCTCTACTAAAAATACAAAAATTAGTGTGGCAGCGGACGCCTGTAGTCCCAGCTGCTGGGGAGGCTGAGGCAGGAGAATGGCGTGAACCCGGGAGGTGGAGCTTGCAGTGAGCCAAGATCGCGCCACCACACTCCAGCCTGGACGACAGAGCGAGATTCCATCCAAAAAAAAAAAAAAGAAGCTGGTTCCTAATTCTGCAGTCAAAAAAAAAAAAACAGCAAACGTAGCTAGGAGCAAAACATCAGAATCAATACACACCCAAAGGGTATTTTTTTTTTTAAAGGAAGTAAATAACTTCTAATGCGTATTTCCTCTATCCTTAGCAACAACAATATCAGCTAACTCCTAGTGTTTATAAGCCCTAGGTTCTAAGAAATGTGTATGTATTCACTCATGAAGTATTGGTAATAATCCTCCAAGATGGGTGACACTTTTTTTTTTTTTTTGACATGGAGTCTCACTCTCGCCCAGGCTGGAGTGCAGTGGCGCGATCTTGGCTCACCGCAACCTCCAACCTCCAACCTCCAACCTCCAACCTCCACCTCCCAGGTTCAAGTGATTCTCCTGCCTCAGCCTCCTGAGTAGCTGGGATTACAGGTGCATGCCACTATGCCTGGCTAATTTTTATACTTTTAGTAGAGACAGGGTTTCACCATGTTAGCCAGGCTGGTCTCGAACTCCTGATTTCAGGTGATCCGCTCACCTCGGCCTCCCAAAGTGCTGGGATTACAGGCATGAGCCACCGCACTCGGCCTGATGGGTGGCATTATCTTCCATTTTACAGATGAGGAAAGGAGAGCAGAGAGGGTAAATAACGTGCCCCGGCACAACCCATCAGTAGACTTCTAATTCTCCAACCCTCACCTCAGAAGGGAATGGTGTCATGAAACAAGATTGGGGGAAAAGGGAGAAGGCCTGCTTTCTAGTCGAGAAAAGCGGAGACCGTCTGAAACTCTACTTGCTCCAACAGGTGAACGTGATTGAAAATTCAGAATTCACTCTCCTAATAGCAGGGAAGTATTACAAAAGCCCACAGGCCAAATGATATCACCCTCCCAGGAAGTCTCTTGCAGTACTGTGTTTTTTAATGTTATTTGTCAAGTGAAAACAAACAGTTACAGTGGCAGAACAGGCAGCACCCAGAGAGTGGCACTAATCGTGGGCTAAGGATGGGCAATTGCTTCTCATCAAGAACCACAATGTGTCCAGTCAATTTACAAACATAAATCAACACAAGTTCAAAAGCACCAGTAGCAAAGTCCAGGCCTGGATGTGAAGCTGGCACCCCTCTTTAAACAAACTGTTCCTCTTCACTTGCATGGTAAGGACTGGAAAGAGCCCTGCCGCGTTGGCCAGCTCTTCAGGGTAGCGGGGGCCACCGCCCTCTCCCAGCCTCGGGAAGCCCAAGGCCACTGCATCAGCCTGGCCCAGCCCAGAACCAGCCTCGGGCCCAGCCGGCCCAACTCAGAAAAAGGCAGGGGTCAGTCTCCAGCCTGGACTCCTCTAAAAATCAGAAAGCAGTGCCCCAGCAAATGAACAAGAGCGCTCACCTGAAACAGTTTCACCTTCATTTTTAGAGGAGAGGAACACAATAGGAGGGCGTATTACTCCACGGGTTTTAACCCTAGCCCTTGATGCTACCAGGTATCCATGATGCCCCTAATAAAGGTGAGAGTTCCTCCACTTTTCTGACATCCAGCTATTCTTTAAAAAAGTTGAACACTGCAGTTTCCGGAGAACTTTGCTATGTGAATTGCCTCACTGCATGTGTGCTCTCCCCTAGCTCTCTCCATTCCATGCCTTGAAAGTGCCAGGTGTCTCCTCGGGAGCTGCCCTGTGCTACTGCCTCCAGTACTGCAGCCAACCTGTTTTGCGGGTCCTGCCTCTCCATCAACTGGGACCGCTCTCTCGACAAACCACCCCAGCCCACAGCTCCTCTGGCAACCCAGCCCCTCCCACCGAGGACCCGTCTCACCAGTCACCTCCCTCAGCTGGGCCAACCTGTCCAGTCCATTCCTGCTTCCTGGTCTCAGGTCTAGAGACAAGACTTCCCTCCCTGACCCTGTCCTCACTGCCTCCCTCATCTATACCATCACTGGCTCACAGTGGGGTGTCTATCTGTCCCCCAATCCTGACTCCATCGAGAGACCAGAGCAGCCTCCCCAGAACACCCTTCTCAGCGGGTCCACTGCAATGGTGCAAAGGTTTCAGCGCTCCTCATTCTCTAGCCAGCAGTCAATTCCTTCCCACCACACAAACACCGGATTCTGACACCCTCTCCACTCCATCAGTGCACACTGCCACCCACACCACACATGGTCCCTTCCTCTCCTGGGGAGCTGCCTCCTTGGATCTTGAGAGTCAAATATTTAGGGCACACTAAAGTCAGACATCCTCCTTAAAGCTTCTCAAGCCATTCTGCAGTTCCGTGACCCCACTGCCTGCAGCCCACATACTTCTCTCCGGTCAGCATCCCATAACTTAGCACTAAACTCATAGCGTCTGTCACTCTCCACCAGTAGTTGAGTTTTCCCAACTAGACAACAAGCTCCTTGAGTAAAAAAAAAAAAAATCATATTCTTTCATATGCTTTCCATGGAGCAGAGACCACTGGAGGCCCTCAAATAATCTAGATATCAGAAACAGGGTTCCATACACTGTCACCACTCACCTTCCACTCCCACTCCCCTTCCACAGATAGGGACATGACCTTGAACCAGTCAGCCTGGTTAACCTAAAAACCCATTCTCTTCAGGCACAGAGAAGCAAGGTGGTTACTTAGTGGTTTCAACAACTGACCTGAGACTCAGACGTCCGGGTTCAAACCTTTCACTGTAGATGTGCAAAAAAAGACCCTCCTTGGCCAGCCACAGTGGCTCACATCTGTAATCCCAGCACTATGGGAGGCCGAGGTTGGTGGATTGCTTGAGGCCAGGAGTTTGAGACCAGCCTGACCAACATGCCTAAACCCCGTCTCTACTAGAAAAAAAAAAAAAAAATTAGCCAGGCGTGGTGGCACACGCCTGTAATCCCAGCTTCTTGGGAAGCTGATCCACAAGAATTGTTTGAACCTGGGAGGAAGAGGTTGCAGTAAGGCAGAGGTTGCAGTGAGCGGAGATTGCACCACTGCACTCCAGCCTGGGCAACAGAGCAAGACTCTGTCTCAAAAAAAAAAAAAAAAAAAAAAAAAAAAAGGCCCTATTCAACTGGCAGCAATGCCCCGGTGTTGTGGGGAAGGAGGACTGGAGGCCCCAGAGAGAGCCCACCAGGGCCACCCACCATGAAGAGGAGAAAAAAAGAGAAAAGCATCCATTTATTGGATGCTTTCTATTTGCCAGGTTTGCTGGGCAGCTTGGATACATTATCTATTGCTAATTCTCATTGGCATCCCTGCTAGAGCAGTGTTATTCCAATCACAGGCAGAGACACTGAGGCCTGGAGCTCCCTTTCCAACATGCCTCCATGCGTGGGAGAGAGGGAGACAGTGAATTGTTTGAGGGGACAAGGCTTCAAAGGAAGCCCTGCACATATGCAAACCCCACGGAGAAGAGCAGAGCAAAGACGGGCCAGGCTGTCCAGCTAAGTTCACATCCAGCCGGTTCAGCATTCACATGAGAATTTCACAAGATGCTTTTTTACAAGCTACTCTTGAAAATGAACATTCCAGCTTCAAATGATTATGTTTACATTTTCTGCAAGAAATATCCCACCCCACTCCTCGGAAGAGGAGACTTTAAGGATAATTTCTAAGGTGTTCATTAAGTTCAGGAGTCCCCCTGACATCAACCTAGACAAGTAAGCTTTCTTCTGTCCAGAGGTCGGGAGCTGACCTCACCGTCGCCCTACCAGGACACTGTCAAAGGCCTTCACCAGCAACCAAAACCGGCAGGGTTGGGGAGGGTGCTTCAATGATAGAGAGACCTGTAAGACCTTGCTACTGTCCCTCCCAGGAGTGAGGCAAAAGTTTACTGGCCTCACCAAGAAAACAATGCAAAAAATAGAAGCCAACTTCCATACGTGGTGATTCTGCTTGTTCCAACCACATCTCCCTCAAATCTCCATCTCTCTCTCTGCCTAGTATCTTGAGATCTGAAGGCTGGAAGGGCCTGTGAAATGACCTAGGTCCACCCTGTCACTCAAGGTCAGCAGGTGTGCAAGTACCCACCCAACTTTCTGAGAAGCCACCCTGGCCCTCTGCACCAGGCCACTCCGGAGACCACCAGGCAGCCGAGTCCAGCCTGCAGATGCTTCCTCCTCAGGCGCCCAGCTCCAGGAGGGTTTAAAAGCACACTACAGACATAAATCGGTGCCAATGAATTATTCATTACATCTTATCTATAGGGAACTTATGGAACAAAGTCTCCATCCACAGGGATGAGGTGATCTTGACACAAGGCCAGACTCACAAATTACCCTTCCAGGAGTTCTAATTTTTTTTATTCACCTCAATGTGCAAAAACCCTAATGAAACAATGATTTTAAAGATAATTTTATTGCTTTCAAGTTCCATGCAGCAGTAACTGGTGTGATAAAATGTTTTGGCTAGCAGAGGTGCAATGATCAGATGAAAATAAATTTGTTGTACAAAAAAGTGCTTCAAAGTGAATGGGGAGTATCCCTTTAAGAAGTCTTCCGTTTCTTCAGCTCCTCCTATGCACCAGGCACTGGGCCACCTCCTGGGAATTCAAAGATACCCAAGGTTCACCATTCCCCTCCCCAATGATGGGGGAAAGCAATATGGGGGAGATGCCCAAATAGGAGGTATAGCAAGAGACCACAGGAGCTCAAGTCAGTGCAATCATTCTGCATGCAGAATCAAGGCCAGAGAGAGGGTGAAATTACAGCTAACTCTTAAAGGAGCTTGCCAGAGGGCAAGCTGGTAGTATTGTTTGCTATTCCAAGCAGAGGGGCTTCCACCTGCCAAGACAAAGAGACACGAATGAGTACAGCCTGAATTGTTCAAAATGTCTGGGAGGAAGGGAGGCTGAAGTTCTCTCTCAGACAGCCAAACAAAGATTTCCGAATTAAAAATAATAAAAGGCAATCATGGGGAAACAGGTTTAAGGCTTTTGACACGTAAAACTGAATAACCAGCTACATATTTTGTGTAATCTCAGCAAGATTCTGAAAGTATCAATAAAACATGAAACAAAATACATAAAATTAGCTAGCGAAATATAGATGGTGTGGGACCTAACACAACACTGGATGTATTTATTCTTATTCTCTGTGAGTATTTCTGGCTGGCGAGCATCTTAACCACACAGAATAGCCAAAGGGGAGAGAGAAGAGAATAACGAAAGTGTTACTACCTGTTTAAATAGAGCAATGGAAGGTAAATCTTGCTGTATTTTTCCAAATGAAATCAGTAGTGTTTTTTTAATCTCTAATCTCAAAATAAATATTTTGGAGCTTTAAATTTATTAAAGCCCTGTAAAATTATCTTAAAACTCTAACTGTAAAAGACACACTAGGTGTTAACAGCCCTGCCATGGAGTTGCACTACGCCTGTCTGCATCATTTAGGAAGACCCTAATTCTCTCAGGACAGCTCGCACTGACACAGTAGAGTAACCTTAATCCAAAACTGTAGCCCAGTGATTTCTACAGAAGTCTGTAGTATCCACATTTTCTTGCAATCAGTCCCCAGGAAGCAAGCCAGAGAGTGGGTTGGGATCGCTATCTTCCTCCTTGGGGCACTATTAATTCAGTCACCGAATATGCTGAATTTCCCTTCTGGCCACTAGATGGAGCCTATGCATTGGCGAGATGGGCAAAGTGCACACTGGACACCTCTCAGGTGTGAGCAGAAATTGACAAATGACAATATTAAGGGAGAAAGTGTAATACACAGATCTCTGAAATGGAAGGCAAACTGCAGGGGGATGACCATCGTTTACTGAAAAAAAAATCACAACTGTTTAATAAGCAATATGCCATCTTGTTAATAAACACCTTAGCAAAATACAGTTTTATTATACATTTATTGAGCACCTATGTGCCAGGTTCTATACCATATTTAAATGGCAAGGGCAATCAAACATCAAGTAAGCCTTATATTTCTATCCAAAGAACATCTCTGTTCGAGAATGTCACAACCCTAAGAACAGTAGCAGTTGAAGTCCGAGGGCTTAATACCAGGTGCCAGGTTCTATTCTAGGCACTTGACATGTGTACGAATTTGATTTTTATGAATGTTTAAAGTAGATTCTATTAAAATTATAATTTCACAGATGAGGAAACTGAGGCACAAAAAGATTAAATTATTTGCCTGAGAGCTTAGCTACTGAAGAGCTGAGATTCAAACCAGCCACTTTGGCTCCATGGTCCTAATAAAATTACAAGCAAGGAACAAGACAAATCACTGTCAACCAGCAAAACCGTGGGTTATAAACTCAAAACGAGTAATGGGAAAGTAGATCTATACAAGTTAGGGAAATCCCAAAAACCTTCAAGAAGGAAGAGGAATCTGACTTGGAAATGTAAAGATGGCATCTCTGACCTATTCAAACCACAGAAAAGGCATACGGGGGAAAGGAATCACCTGACTTAGTGTGCTGCCTTTTGAAAGTTATGATCTTGTCCCTATTTTACAGATCCACCTGGAGCTTGGAAATTATTTCAATTTAAAAAACCTATTTCCTCACAATTTTTCTGACTTTGGTTTTCTAAACATGTTAGAAAATGTTTTCATTCTGTTGTTTAGTGAGAAAAGGAGAAATGTCTCCCCCAAATATTTTTAAGTCTCCGCATTTCTATCGAGACTCAGAAAAGTTAATAACTTTAGGACCAAAGAACTAATTGGCAGCTAAGGAGAAACTAAAGCTATGGTGACCTTCCTGTGCTCTTAAGCGGCACTTTCTGCTATTCAGTATTGAGGATGGAAGGAGAAGTGGCAGAGTAGTGAGGAGGAAAAACATTCTCAGCTATGGAAACAGCAGAAGCAAAAACTTGGAGACAGGCATACACGGCTTCCTTTCCATCAAGCTAATGCACAGATGCTGGGGAGTACCAGGAACTAACAGTGGATCCCTACAGCACAGGATTACTAAGGACCTGTTTCATTACTTGATTCTAAGGACCCTGGACTTGATTCTAGGACCACAAGAGGCACATTCTGAGTATTTGGAGCTGGCAAGTCCATCAGACTAAGGGAATGGTACAGGAACTGGTTCAGAGACCAACTCAGCATGTAGTCAGAGTCAATGCAGGTCTGCACTGGACCAGGCTGGATCCAGGAATAGGGGTCAATCTGAGCGATTTCAAGTGACTCAGTGAGATCGAAAGGGAACATTCAATTAATGAGTCTCCCCAGAAAAGGACAGGCTGCAGAACTGAAACTGAACAAATTCCATCCTGAGCCAATCTCTGTTGCTGAAAATTTTACTGAGGTGCATGTGAGAAAGAAAATCCCAATTGTATTACCTGACCAAGAAAGGCTACCATAACAAAAGTTATGTACCTACGACTACACGATATCATGTTGTGACCTAACATATGCAGTGAACTCATTATCCACAGAAATCAGACAACAGAACTAAGGGAAGCCTAACAGCAGATCTCCCTCTGCTGCTACTGGTCTCTGTGTTCATTTGTTTTCGTGGCAATCTGTGCTTCTCTTTAAAGTCCTGAGTCTGTAAGCTTGTGTATTATCCCACTAAAATGAGACTCAAGGAAATTAGGTAAAGAGAATAAATACAGGACAACAAAGATAAATGTGGACACAACTGAGAGGGATTTTACAATCTAGACAGAATTAATAGCTAATGACTTAGAAAACACTTTGTAAGCTGATGCAGTCAATTGGATCATGGGCTCCTACCTGGAATTTCTCTCCATGCTTCCTACTTTTTCCAGGAACTTATCAAAGGTCACTAAGACGCTTTGAATTTGGGGAAAACTCCTATAAATAAATTCATCTCTCCCTAATTACCATTAGACTTCTGTTCTTTAAAGTTCTATTGACTAAACTTTGGCTGACTTAAATTGGTGATGTCTCATTTACGTAATCAAGCATATATTCCCAATAACCAACTTTACAGAGACTAACCACGATTATATTTTTTACAGCAGAGGACAAGCTGAAAGCACTCACAATGTATCAGGAAAAATTTCAAGTTATGCTCTATAAAATATTTATGCTCTAACAACTATCAAAATATATTTGTTCTCCCATGTCAAGAGTAACTTTTAAAGTGGTATTGATTTTTAAACTGACAAATAATTCCAAAACCAGTTTGGGAAAGCTAATGCCATGTCAAAAAGAAAATGGCTGAACAAAAGTATACAAAACAGCAACAACAATGTATTTCAAACTCGCAGAATTTGGACGATGGGCAGATGGATGGAGATACACAATTCTGAACAAACGGCATTCGTATTATGCAACTCTTACTGAAGTAGAGACCTATGGTATTAAGGGGGCTAAGACTGAGGAGTGAGATAAAACAAAGTTTCAAACTCCTCCCCGCAAGAACTTTCTGGATTAGCAAGACTACTTTCTAAAGTCTATAAAATATGCAAAAAAACAAAAAAAAATGTTTTCCAGACTATTACCAGGTGAGCAATTTATTTTCATATATGTATTTTGTGTGTGTGATGGAGTCTTGCTCTGTCACCCAGGCTGGAGTGCAGTGGCATCATCTTGGCTCACTGCAACCTCTGCCTCCTGGGTTTCAGCAATTCTCCTGCCTCAGCCTCTCACGTAGCTGGGATTATAGGCATGGGCCACCACGCCCGGTTAATTCTGGTATTTTTAGTAGACAGGGGGTTCACCATGTTGGCCAGGCTGGTCTTGAACTCCTGACCTCAAGTGATCTGCCCACCTTGGCCTCCTAAAGTGCTGGGGTTACAGGCAGGAGCCGCTGTGCTCAGCCAGGTGAGCAGTAAGGTAGGCACAGCTATCGCTGCAGCGTGTGATGGCCCCATCCACAGGTGTGCACATCTTCCCCATGTGACTGGCCAGCCGCCCCACTACTCCAAAGAATGTGAGTGCTTCAAGACCACCAACCACCAAGTGAGCTCCATGGACACAAGGCCCAACAACTTATATTGCAATCGTAGGTGTTCATCCCTCACCATAAAAGAAACTACTTTCTGTTGTGGTCCAGTGAAAACAGAAGAGCAATCTATGAGTTTACAAATTCTTGTAGGCTGGGGGCGGTGGCTCGCACCTGTGATCCCAGCCCTCCGGGAGGCCGAGGTGAGTGGATCGCTTGAGTCCAACCTGAGCAACATAGCAAAACCTCGTCTGTACTAAAAATACGAAAAATTAGCCAGGCATGGTGGTGTGTGCCTGTAGTCCCAGCTACTTGGGAGGATCACTGGAGCCTGGGAGGTCAAGGCAGAATCAAGCCGTGATCACACCACTGCATTCCAGCCTAGGTGACCAGAGACCCTGTCTCAAAAAAAAAAAAGAAAATAAATCTGTAGTCCAGGGCAGGAAAAAGAAAAATTTTAAGCTTGCTTACTAGTTTGTTTCGTTTTATTTTTTTTTTAATAAACATGGCAGTAACATCTATAGTTTGACGGGTATCTTTAAAAACTTATGGTAAGACATTTTACAGTATCAAATAATTTCTAAACCTAAAGAACTGCATCCAGTAAGTACTCAACATGTATTTACTGTGGAAGAAAAGAGGGAGGGAAAACGACTATTTCTCAGTTCAAGTAAGGAAATATCAGTTTTTCCTTAAGATTTGAAAATTAATAAAACATAAGTAAAGCCGGCATCAGTGGAAAAAAAGGGAGAGAAATCTTCAAAAATGGTATCTGGGACTTTCAAACGAGTAAAACTGACCATTTAAAAACTTAGCCTTCAAAAGTCCAAAAGTCTCAAAATCAAAGGTATTGTTAATACTTTGAGTCAAATAAAACCATAGCAATTTAACAAAAGAAAACATCATGCCGAGGAAGTATGCTTCTCTTGAGGTAACAATCTAACTTGTTTTAAAGATCCTTTGTTTACTAACCATTTTATATTCCAAATATATGTTCCTTCCTCAGAACAAATCAATTCTTTTCCAGACCCTCGGGGATGGGGGTGCAGGCATGAGGGGATGTGTACATACATCAAAGTTTTAATCTTTTCAAATAGTGGAACTCAGTTATGCTTCCCAAATGTCAACAGGTCTCAATGTCCACAAACACTGGGGCTGCTGCCCTCCCCCATCCCCACTTAAAGCCACATCACATCTTTACAAATAACTGGAAAACCTCCTCTTGCTAAGCTGATGCCAAACACCATTTTCCAGGAGGGATCAGAGTGCATCACTCATTAGGCACTCTGTTGTCTCTAAAGTGTTCAGAATTTTCCTTCAGAACATCTCAGACTGGAAATCAAGAAACTATATCCCTAACATGCGTGCAACTATTATATATTTAGTACAATTGAGAAGGGCTCATCTCCTGGACTCAGCACCTGTCCTAAGCTGGCTAAGAAGAGCAGTTCAAATCAAGTTCGCCCGCAGGCGCAAATACCTCTTCCCTGAACTAGGTCTCATTTTCAAATGAGTTTTGAAAACAAATTGGGGAAAATCACAACCTATAAAGAAATATATCTTGTATGCTTTACAACTAAAAAACAAAAACTTTCAGGATTTGTCTCCTCACTCTTACTCCCTCAGGCTTTTAAAAACACCAAGTTATTTACAAATTATAAAATGCCCTGAAATTATGAGTGCTTCCTGATTTCTAGAAAGCTAACTAAGCAATATGTAATTCAGAAAACTTCTGAGATAAGTTCCATCTTTCTTACAACTCAAAACATGCTATGCAACGTACATGTACACACCTGTGACTCCTAATTTTTGGAAAAAGGCAACTACAACACTGCAGTTTGTAAATCACAATTGCCATATCCAATGTTATAAAGAAGGCAGTGCCGCCAGTCAAGATGGGTTAACATCACCTGTATGTCATGGTCTACAGTGACATCCCAATATAACCGAAAGCACCAATGAGGCAAAAACGGTATATGGTAAAGGCTTCTGATGAACAACACTAGAGTCCTAAGTCTACAGAAATATTTTTAAAAGAATCTTTAAAATGCTGCCTACTGTCTACTTGAAAACTGCACCCTATACTGAGTCTGAAAAAAAATCTGAATTTCAAGAAAGTTGGTTTCATGCAAGACTTTGCAGGTTCATGCACTGAGTAGCACAAGGTCAGCTTTCATACAGTAGGTGCACAATAAGGGTTGGCTGGATTCAGTTGCTTCTTACAGCACATTCTTACAAAACAAATGAAACCAGATTTAAAAGGAAACCACCGTCCCTTGAGGGTTCCTCTTGGCAAAAACTCTAAGGCAACAAGTGAAAATGATACAGTTGATTTTCATTACTGCCCTGATCTTGCAACAATAGGAAGGGCAGGAAACATTATTATTAGTAAACGAAGCCTTAGACAAAGACCAAAAGCAAATGTAAACAACAATTATTCTCTAGGTCTTTTCCTATTGAAAGGCCAGGGTAAATCTGGATAAATGCACGCAGTTTCAAAACAAAAATGCCTTTGCCACATTTTAAAATCTTTTGTTCTGTAAGGAATTTTAATTTTATAAAAATTACTGTATACTTGAAACAGTGTATCCTAAAACTACTGCAATCCTAAAGATTCTTTCTCCTGCTCAGACCCTGGAACTATGTAAGAAATAAAATAAAACTGCAAAGAAAAGAAACAAGAAGACTGCGTTAAAATGAACTGTTCTGTTCATCCTCAGTCCTTACTACCACTTGTGGTCAATGTGGCATATCAAAAAATGAGTGTTTAAAACATCTTAAAACAGCAATTTCTTTCTTTGTTGGAAAACATAATAAAACTGGAAATACAAACAGCCCTTCAGACTCAGCTCCTAAACTCTATCCCGAAAAAAACCATCATTTCAGATTCAGCTGAGGTTTCTATTGTCAAAAATCTGCCCTCCACCAGCATTTGTGTTTTTTAAATCCTGCTCCCTCAATCCCTAACTGAAGCTACATAGAACCAAGATTCTTTTTTTCCTGCTTGCCCATTTCTACTGCGGGATTGAATCCCTGTTGCTAAGCTTCAATTATCAGTTTGTTGTATTGCTGCAACTCATGGATCTGAAAAACTCATAAATGAAAAGAGAGAGAGACATCAGCCTGTCAAATATATGTAATAATTTTAATGTAATTTAAGGTAGCATAACAAGTTATTTTCAACCTGAGCACATTTCTTTAAAAAAACAAAACAAAACGGGTTTATTGAGATATAATTCACATACCATTAAAGTCCCCGATTTAAAGTATATAATCCAATGGTTTTAAGTATATTTAGAGCTATGCAGCCATCGCCACAAACTAATTTTAGAACAATTTTCATCACCCCAAGAAGAAACCCTGTGCCCACTAGCAGTCACTCCCCATTCCATCGACCCCCAGCCCCTGGCAACCACTCATCTACTTTCTGCCTCTATGGATTTGTTTATTCTAGACATTTCACATAAACCGGATCACACGATATGTGGTCTTTGTGACTAACTTCTTTCACTTTTTGTGATATTTTTAAGCTTCATCTATTCAACCTTAGCATATTTCTTAGAGTTGAACTTTTCTAATCTTTTCGACAAATCAAACATTATGACCTTTTACATTTCAAATCCTGACACAAACCCCACCCTTCCACAAAACACCATTTGCTTGCTATGTCTCTCTAGAGGATCTAAACTATAATTTGCTGTTTAGGTTCTTTCAGAAGTTCTTTTTCTGGGTTCTCCTTCTGGTAATAAAACACTAACTTCTTTAAACACCAACATTTCACATACCTACATTTCTCTACAACAGGATGCCTGGGGTAGAAAGATGACTGAATCCTTTTAAGGAGATGGGTACAATAAATTTAAAGTGCATGCTGACTTTTTAAAAACAAAATAGCCATCAGATTATCTGGCTATCACTCGGAACCTCCGAACCTCCTTCATTTAGATGCTCTGTTCACATTATGGTGATACAAAACAAACACATCCATATGACTGCCTCTGCTTCAGAAACTAAGTTTTCTAAGGTAAACAACACTCTTTCTACTGCCATCACACTCAAAGAGGAAACTCTAATCTCTCAATACGCCAGCAAAATACCTGCAACTGAACCAACACCCTGTCTTTATTTCTCTACCAGACAACAGCTGAAAGAACGCCCTCCCTGATAGGGCTCAGCAGCTTATTTCTATCAGAGTTAAGTGGTCTAGCACCTTCCCGGCTAAAAACTGAACGCCCGTTCACAGGCATAGCTTTTAATCCTCCACATTTCAGAGATGGAGGGAGGGGCAGGTACTGAGTCAGTCAAGACTTCAGCAAACCATAATCGAGATTTGGGGTGCCTTCTGACCACCCATCAGGTTTCCAGGAACTAACCACTGTAAAGGGATCCTGGGGGGAAGCTTTGGTATCATGGAGTAAAAACATACATTAAAACACCCCCTCCCCTCCTGCCTGTGTTCTCAAAAATCGCCGTCTTGCACAAAGAATATCCTTCGAGAAGAACGCTCCAAAAGAAAAACAGCCTATTTTAAAATGCCCGACTCCTGCGTCGGCGAAGGCCATCCCTGCTATTTTGAATTTCAGAACATTAAAAACACAAAACTAGAGAAGCTATACAGTTCAACTGCATAACATAACAAAATGGATTATTTCTCCCGTGTCTTCTAAACCGTACTTATCTTTTAAAGATAAAAACCCTCCTTTGTCCCCCCAACCACCACCTAAACGACTTAGTAAAGGGAGCCGGAAGGCTTTCGCCCAATCGAGTCCGCTGAAAGTTTAGAAAACAAAGAGCAGGAGAGCCCAGATCTGTGGAAGGTCCGGCCCCAGTCCGCGTCCCACTCGGCAGTAAACACGCGAACCACGATCTGCTCTCGTTCCGTCGCGGACGCATTTCTTACGAGACGTTTAAGGATTTGTTTATAGAAACAGCCTTTCTGAATTGCCCCAGTGATGGGGCCATACAACCTCCGCTGCCTCCTACTTCTCCCCCTCACTCTTGAAGGCTCAGTCGTGATTTTTTCAAAGTTAATCGGCACCACCTGCATACCCTCGGCAACCATTACTCACCAACACGCCCTCACCGTTCCCAGTCCCAGTTCTGCGACATTTAAACTTTTAATCGTGTTCAAATTACCCTACCATCTTGAATGTACCAGTAAGCCACACGTTCAATTTTTTGAGGAGAATAAAACCCCCACCTCCTCCGGCCGTAGACACCGGGGGCAGTTCTCACTCCCTGCATCCCCGCGCTTCCCTACTAACCCCCACCCGACATCACCAAAACAAAAGCTATCAGATTGCAAAAGATAGCGAATGTGGAGCGATACTGCTTATTAACTACGTACAAAGGAAGTGCGGGGCGGCAGAAGAGAGGGCGACACGACGCCGACCACAACAAAACCAAGGCCAGGGCTCCGCGCTCGCAAAACACAACACCCTCCCCCCGCCGCCGCCGCAGACCCTGGCGCTGAAACCACAGCGTACGACACCTCTCGCCAGGGACGGGCGTCTAGGTGTCCCCGTGAGGCGGCGACTACACCCCGCGCTGCGAGCACGTGTGTCGGAATGCACGTCGGCTCCGACCACACACCCACCAACGCACACTCGGATGCGGCCCTAGTACCCCTCCATCCCCCGGCCCGGGAGAAACTGGGAGACCATCCCAGAGCCCTCTGAACTGGGGACCCAGTGCCGCTCCCCGGAAGAGACAAGCTGAGGAAAGCTCCCGGCCTCGCACTTCCCGGGGGGCTGCCCAGAGAGCGCTTCCCCTCACCCCACCGCCCAGCCCCGGGACGCCGGGGGCAGGTAACCCAACGAGGAGCGGGCCAAAGTGACGGGCAAGGCCAGGAACCCGAGGAGCCCGAGGGGCAAAAGCACGTTGGGCGACGGGAGGCAGCGCCGGGCGCTTGGAGACGTGTCCTGGGGCTTTGGGGCCTCTCCGCAGGGCACCTCCCCCCTCGAGAGCAACTCGCACCCCACGGGCCGGGCGGCTGCCCGCTCCCCACTGCCGGGTCATCCCCAGCAGCGGAGACGCGGTGCGACCCAGGGTGCTGTCGCTGCTGCCTGCGCGCCGCAGGGGATCAGCGCTGTGTGCGGAGAGGCTCGTGCGCACGGAAGGGGCGAGGTGCGGGTCGCGGGGCCCGGGAACCGCGGAGCCCGACCCGGCACCAACTTCCCTACCGAGTCCTCGAGCCTTGCCGGGGGACACGGCTGGGCTGTCAGGACGGAGAAAGAGAAAGCCCCTCAGGCCCTTCCCGCGCGGGGATGCGCGGAGCCAGGGCCCGCGGGGCTCCAGACGAACGAGCCCGGGTCCCGGGTCCGCTGCAGCCTCCCTCCCGGCAGAGCCGCCCCGCGCCCCACCCCGCAGCTCCCGAGCCCGGGGGCCCGACAGCTGCGACGGTGGCAACTCGGGTTTCGCAAACAGGGCGCAGCCCCTCGGAGGAAAAGTTCCCGCAGTGGCCGCGGGCGGCGGGCACATACTCACTTTCTCCACTCGTCGGCCAGAGCGAGAGCGCGGCGGAGAGAAACAGGAGCCCCCACAGCGAGGTCGGGGACCCTCCTCCGGAGCCAGACTTCATTCCTTTTATTTGGGACGAAATTCCCCTTTCTCAAAAAAAAAAAAAAGAAAAGAAAAGAAAGGAAAAAAGGAAATGAAAGGAAACAAGTCTCAAACTCAGTCTTCGTTCCCCCTCCAAAAACAAGGGCGAAGGAAACAATACTCCGAAGGCGGCGCCGCCGGGGCCCTCCGGGTGCGCGGACGGGGCGGGCGGCGCGGGGCGGCCCCTCAGCGCCGGCAGCAGCGGCCCAGGGCTCGGCGGAGTCGGGAACCCGAGGCGCGCCGGGGCGGGCTGTCGGCGTCGTCGGCCTCCATTTTCAAACCCGGAGAGGCAGGAAAGGGGGAAAACTGCAAAGAAAGGGGGCAAAGCCCAAATCTGCCTCGGCGAGGAAAAACAAGCCCGGCCCTGGCCGCGCGGGAGGCGGCCGGACGCCCGAGCCTCCGCCGCGGGAGGGCGCGACGCAGTTCGCAAGATCGCCCCGAAGTCCGGGTCACAGGCGAGGCCGGCGAGGGGCAGAAACGCGGAGTCAAAATGAATGAGCGGCTCCCCCTCCTCCTCCTCCTGGCTCCGCTCGCCGCCGCCTCCTCCCTCAGCGCCGTCGCCGCCGCGGCGAGCTCCTTCCCAAATCCAGGACACACACAAAGCGGCGGGCCGGCCGCGCCGCGCTCAGCACTCCCGCCGCGCCGCCCGGCTCTGCGCCGCCGCCCGCCCCGCGCCGGCCCCCGCCCGGCCCCCGCCCGCCGCCGCCGGCTCTCCGCGGGGGCTCCGGCTCGCTGAAGGTCACAGCCGAGGCGAGGCGCGCCGTGGAGCTGCCCCCGCGCGGGAGGGGCGTGGAGGGCGCGGGGGGATCCGGGGAGCGGGGCCGAGGGTCTGCGAGCGCCGGCCGCGGGCTGGCTCGCTGGCGGCGTCCCTCTCGCTCTCCCGCCTCTCTCGAGTTCGCCTGGTGCGCTCGCTCCTCCTCGGGTTTTTTCCCTTTTTTTTTCCGCTCAGCGGAGTTAATGCTGGTAAACAAGAGCCCCAGCCTCGCCGCGCCGCCGCCGCCGCTGCCACACACTGGGGGCTCGCGCGCGCGCGCGCGCCCTGGCCCGCGCACACGCGCCCGCTCGCACACTCGAGCGGCCACCGCCGCAGCAGCGGCGCGCCAAGGGCCCGGCCCAGGCCGGCGCGCGCCAAAAACCGGAGCCCGGGATCCCCAAGACGTGCGGAGCGGAGCCCGGGCGTGGGGCGCGAGACTGCGAGGCGCCGCCCCCATCTCCCGCCCCGCCGCCTCCCGCGCGCACACAGAAACACGCGCGCGTGCCCACCCGCTCCCGCCCCCACCGCACTGCGCCGGCCACCCCGCACGCGCCCTCCCCTCCCGCCCGACTCCAAAAACAATGCCCCCGCCGCCGGTCCGGTCTCGGCGGGGCAGGGGTGGGTAGGCAGGGAAAGGCTGGGCAGGGGAGGGGTGGGCAGGAGAGGGGAGGGGTGGGCGGGGAGTGCGGGGCTGGGAGAGGTTCATTGAAAACAACAACAGCGCGGCTGGAAAGCGCGTTTCCCCGGTTCTTGAAAAGCTTCATTGTTTCTTGCAGCTGTTGCAAAATAATTAAGTGCGTGCATGCGGCATTTTTTTCGCTGCGTACTGGAAAGCCCGAACGTGGCGGAAGGGGCGCACCTGAGAGAAAGGGGACCCCCCCCCCAGGCTACTACGCCGGGCACTTTCACGCCAGGTTGGGGTGCCCGCGGCGTTGCGACCGTGGAGCCCGGAGTCTGGGGGCTCGCGGGGAGCGGAGGGGGAAGGCCGCGGCCCGTGTGGCTCGGCCCGGAGTGGCTCGAGGAGAGAGGACCCCGCCGCCCCTCGCGGGCCCCGCGCCCCGGAAGGGGGGCCCAGACAGGCAGCCCCGCGTGTCCCGGGCGCGTCCCCGCGGCGGCCGCCAGAGGGCGCGGCGGGCGCTGGGGAGGGCACTCCGCGGAGAGTCGCCTCCCTCCCTCCGGGGGAGGAAATGTGGGGGCCCGGGCTAGGGGCCGACTCGGCTGGGTCGCGCTGGCGTGGCCTCCCGGACCCGCGGCCCGCCCTGAGCGCTCTCCGCGGCCTCGCGCGGCTCAGGGCTCCACCACGTGGGCGGCTGCGGGGAGCGGCCGGGGCGCGTGCACGCTGCGGGGCTCCGAAGCTGGGGGGGCGTGTCCGGGTCCCAGGGCCCCGAGGAGGGGGTGGAGGCTGGGGCCGGGAAGCTTCCCTTGGCTGCGGTCCCGACCCGGGAACACGCCGCATGCACTCGGGATCAGCGGCTACTGCGGAAACCCACCCGCACCTGTCTCGGGTACTCCCAGGCACGTTCCTCTTGCTTCGTTTGCTACGTAAGTGACTGGAAACCAGTACCGACCCTAAGTCTCCGCGGTGGTTTTCTTGAATGTGCAGGAGGAGAGGTTTCCCCAAAGCGAGACTTCCCTAGGACTGCCATCTAATGAATAAATGCTGCGGAGACCAGGTCCTCAAAGAGGGAAACAGCCCAGCAGTGGCAGGAGAGAGGAGTTTGAAATACGTGGACTTTTACAAACAGTGGTTGGACCATGTGTCGCCCTTAATGTGGTCCGGTTTCATGACTCAGGCTAATTGATGCCAGTAATAAATTTTTTTAAGATAGCTAATGAAAGAGTTGTGAATTGTCGAGATAAGAAGTGGTTGTCTCAAACAATCGGGTAGGATGGTAAGAAGGGACCTGATGTAAAGGAAGGTAGTAGGTTTCTTTTATTACTCTCTAATTCTAAAATACTTCTGCGTTAGAACGTGTATCCATCGTTCGTAAATAATTTTTTAAATTAAGAGCTGAAAACAAGCCAAAAGCTATCATAACGGAAACTTAGCCCTTTTTTTCTAAAGTTGTTTCCTAGATCATTTTCCTCCTTGGAAATTTCTAGCTCAATTCAGAGTCAGTTGTATAGAAAGAAAATAAACCTTGTTTTACCTAAGAAAGTTATTCATATGATGGGATGGTTTTGTTTAACTGAAATTCAGCTTGATTTTTAAATAAAGAGTTCCAGTTTTAGATGTTCCTAGATTTAACAGTGAAAGAAATTTATTAGAATCTTAAAATGTATTATTTAAAAATTAGGCACTACACGTGAAGAATTAAAGTCCAGTCTACTAATTTTTAAATATTTCTTAAGTTCTCTGCATGAGGTTGGTCTTGATTCCTGCAGATCCACTCTGGAGTTAAATGCAAAGGAATATTGATATATAATTTCATTATACTTGATTTCAGAATTTTTAATACATACTTGTAAGACAAAAATTTAGAGCTGATTTTTAAAAGGCTAGTGCTAATATAAAATCTTCAAATACTACCCAATGTATTTTTAGTATTAGTAATAAATATGCCTGTTTATTTGTCCCCAAGAACATAAAGAGGTATATAGAATTTTTAAATGCATACAGGTTGTTGTAGGGGTCGTAGGATTTATTTGTTTTAGTGTGTTTTTTTACTAAAATGATTTTTATTTGTGAATTTTTTAAATGTTTGTGTTTTCCTGAAGTAGTAGGAAATCAATCGTGTTAAGTTATTTTAAACAGTGAAGTGGGAGATGTATCATTATATAGCTTAATATTTAAGGAAAAAAAAGGAACAAAAATTTAGGTTGTTTTTACGCTCTAACTTGACCACATGGACAAAGGAGGTGATTTGTATTTCTTCAATGATTATATTTTACATACACAAGTCAAACTTATTTTTTCAACCTTGAAATAAAATCATGTAGACAAAAATTAATTGGAGTCTTTGCTTTATACCCACATTGACAATGCACCACACTTTTTATTTTATACCATTTTACTCAGGTATCTTATAGATTCTCCCTCTTTTGGAGCAGAAACTGATTGCTTGTTTTCATTTTTTAAAAACGCCGTTTACTTGATAACAGTTTCATCTCAAATTATTCTGCTAAATGTACCAGACTCCCCAAAAAATGTAATGTATATCATATACATCAAGTGCAAACGTGAGAAACAGCACAATTGACAAGTATCAAGTAATACAATATATTGTGATATATTCGCAGAAAGGAATGTTAGCAGCAAAAGTGAATCAACTACAGCCCCACACAACATGGGCAGAACTTTGAAACACACTGAGTAAAAATATACAAATATCAAAAACGCACACAGCGTAACACCATTTTGATAAAGCTCTTAAAAAGCAAGGAAAACTTTAAAAGTTATAGAAAATTTTTTATAGAAATCCTTTGCTTTAAATAATAAAATAATAAATATTTTTCCTTTGTTTTGCTTTTGTTTTAGCAAAAGAATTAATGAAGGATGTGAATTCCTTTGGAGAGGATGAGAAGCCCATAGGCACATGGGTTTCCATTGTAATTTGGAAATGTGTTCACTCTTGGATTGAGTGACGGATTTACAAATTTCCATTTTATAATTATGCTTAATAACTAACACATGTTCTACATATTTTTGTATGTATAAAACATTAAAGAAGATAAATAAAAATATGGGAGAGATCCATGAAAGAGATCATTCTGGTTTTCCAATGGGAGTCGTTCAGATTTCGAGCTGTTCCTATAAATAACTCAGAAGCATTAACGATCTACTAAAATAACACAGTTAATCAAGGTCTGATCCTTAAGATATTTCAGAAGAATGTCCACACATCTAATATCGATGCAATTTAAGACAAAAATCAAAAGACAAACAATTTAAAAGACCTCACTCACTTCACAGGTAATAAGCTTCATTAAGAGTGCATTATGTCAACTGTTTGACAGTTTCTTATAAGGTAAAACATACAACTAACTTACGATCCAGCAAGTCTAGCCCTAGTTATTTACCCAAAAGAAATGAAAATTCCACAAAAATACCTCTATGGGAATGTCAATAGGTGCTTTGTTCATAATAGCAAAAACTAAAACAACCCAAATGTAAATCAAAAGGAGAATGGATAAACAAATCATGATATATCCATTCAATGCAATACTGCTTAGCAGTAAAAAGGAATGGACTACTAATCCATGCAAAAACATAAATGAGTCTCCAAAGCATAATGTATAAGCCAAAAGAGTACATACTGTATTAGCTCATTTATGTAAAGCTCAAAAACAGGCAAGATTGATCTAGAGCTAGAAATCAGAATCATGGCTGCCCTGGGTGGGTAGAGAGGGAAAGTTTCAAATGACTAGGGAGAGGCATAAAGAACTTTCTTGGGTGATGGCAATGCTCTATATCTTGATGGGGTGTTGGCTATGCTAGTATATGCATTTAGCAAAAACACATCAGACTGTACACTTAAGATGGGTGCACTTCATTCTGCATAATTGTATCTGTTAAATTGTTAAGATTGTATTATAATTTAGATAGTTGCAGCTGTTCTAAAAAAAATGTTAGCACAATGCTTCCCATTTTTACTATTAGGTGAGTTAGAGATGCTAAACTCCAACATCCTTGCCCACAGCTGTCTACAGATGTGTATACTTTCAGTGTATATCTGCCTAAGGTCTTTCCTTAGGGGCATTAGCTGTGGAAGGCATCACATGGTCTCCACAGAGCACCCCAAGGGCAGGAAAAATACAAGTGATGCTGTAGCTGATTCCAGTCCCCACACAGCCACAAGCAACAAGAGTCTCAGTCTTGTTGAGGATCTGTTTACACTCAACTTGAGAAGATTTTCTATTTTAGCTCTGCATAGATAGCTGGCTCCCAAGGCATAAATGCTACATTTCTCCATGATGCTTTAAAAGCAACGTGGAGGTTTCAGAGAGCATTTGCGCAGAGACAGCTGAGATAATGTCTTCCTGTGACTAACTTTCGGCACCACGTTCAGTAAAACATCAATCAGGGAAGTTCCTGGAAAGCCCAGGCCTGGGCCAAGAGTGATAGGCACCCTGGAGATCTCCGTGGGTCCAAAATGGAAACTGGAGGCTTCTGGGGCTCCACCACTACCCTGAGCATCGTCACGAGCCTGTCCCCGACCTGAGGGTGGGTATGTTCAACTCCCCACATGGTAGTCTGGGAAAATAAACCCGACCAGGATCGCTGTAACGGCTCTGTCTTTTTCACTTGTCATTTGCGGTGGTTAGTCTCTGAGATGGGTGTGCCGTCTTCACTCCTCCATGTAATTAACTTTCAAACATATCAATAGTAAGGATCCCTGTCTGGCAGACAGTACAAAAGATGCTTCTTCGTTGTTGAAATGCATCATAGATGTACATGAAAAGTGGGGTTAAATCAAAATTTCTGTTCCCTCTGATTAATGCCACCAGCTCTGAGATGTTGTATCAGCAGCATGCCAGGAAGAGACAAGCTACTCCTCTGCCCTACCCCGCCCTACTCTGCAAAGCTGTGTGACTCTGTGCAAGTGGCTTCACCTCTCTGTTTTCTCCTCTATGAAATGATCATGTTGACGTTGACCATTCCACTCTAAAATATGACTTCTTTTTTTGATTTTTAATTGACAGTGGTACCTTGATATCTCATACTTTGGTTGTACATTTTGTACTTTTGCCTTCTCTGTCAAGTAGTTAATAAATCTATAAATTAACACACAGGCAACAGCAGCCAGGCTCAGGGAATAAACGCTTCCTAATTTGTTTTATTAATACAGATTTTTCACACATTAGAGTTTTTTTTTCTTTTCTTTTCTTTTTTTTTTTTTTTTTTTGAGACGATCTCGCTCTGTCACCCAGGCTGGAGTGCTGGAGTGCAGTGGTGCAATCTTGGCTCCCACCTCAGCCTCCTGAGTAGCTGGAACTACAGGAGTGTGCCATCACACCCAGCTGTTTGTTTGTTTGTTTTTAATAGAGACAAGGTCTCACTATGTTGCCCCGGTGGGTCTGAAACTCCTGGGCTCAAGCGATCCACCCACCTTGGCATCCTAAAGTGCTGAGATCACAGACATGAGCCACCATGCCCAGTCAGGGTTTCTTAAAGTATAGCATAAAATATTTTTTAGCAGTTTTGAATTTCAATATATTTTCTCCTAAAAATGTGAGTATGGAAAGACAAACAGAAACATCAGCAAGGCAGGGGGAAGTGGTCACAGGTAACCCACAAAAGGGATCCTTCAATTGATCATTGAGAATGTTCCTGCAAAACATTCTCTTTGGGATATTAAGTTCTAGTGGAACCTTATTCTGTAGAATATATTTGCACATTTCTTCAGTACATTTTTAAATGCAACATCATTGTGTCAGGCTCCTTACTAGCAGCAAACTCTATTTCTGGCCTCATGAACAGGCTACAAAATAATGTGATTTTGAAGTTATGCAGATATCTGCAGCTCTGCAATTTGGAGAATCAGCTGCAGAATCAAGTTGTTTATATTTGTTCTTGGAGTACCATTGATCAACCAGAGAACTGAACAGGGACCACAGGGACCTGAACCTGGAAAAGGCTGGTTCCTACATCCATGAGGAATTATTAAGACACATAGACATTAAGAGAGGTCGTATATGATTTCTGGTTTCAAATACCTGAAGAAGTCATTAGACTTTTCAAATCTGTTTTCCTTCCCATCAGTCTAGCTCTGCCCATTGGTTATTCGACTTGATCCAGGTAATGGGCAGAACTAGACTAATGGGAAGGAAAACAGATTTCATTTATTTTAAAGAATTTTTCTTCTTTTCCAATTGAAACAAAAAGTCAGTATTATTTTGCAGTCTCTGCTTGGAGAGTTACGTGGTGTGAGAGAAATCCCTCTGTCATCAGAATGTCCATGCAGAGACTGAACTGATACCTGCTGTGGAAATTGTCCAAAGAAACAAGATTGAGAAGATGGTAGGGGTGTGTGTGTCGGGGGGTGACATTTGCCATCCCTTCCAGTTCCAGGATCACTGGATACTTGGATTCTACTCTGTGCTTGGATTACTGTGACTGATGAGCTGCCGAAGGACCCTCACTTTGCTTTAAATGAATAGTGATCCACTTCAGAGTAGAAGATGCATTAGTTCAAAAGGATATTGAATTTCTCATATATTACAGAAACCCTGATGAAATCGCTCCTGAAAGAGGTCCAAGGCCCAGTTCCAACAGACTGAAAAGCCAACTTAGATCAAGATTTATTTTCAAGTCAGTCATATTGTGAGAGATGCTTGGGCCAAGGTGGAGGTTAAGATAGTGGTACGCTGGTAAATGCTTAACATGGACTATGGGGTGGGGAAAGCCAAGATCTGCAGTTTCCCAATTTCCCTTGTAGAAATATTCCCACCATGGCCAATTTGAGCTACCAATGTAAGGTCACTGGATACAGAAGTCTGAAAAGTTGTGCACAGTTGTCTCTTGTAAAACAGTGTGAGCCTGCTCCGATACATCACTGGGCTAAGATAGCTGAAAACCTTGTTTTGCCTTTGTAACAACTTAAATATGTATTCATGTGAACATTATAAGCAAACCAGTACAAAAATAGCAATAGCTATAAACATAAAATTCACAAAAGAAGCCAGAACGTCCAATAAGCATGAAAATATACTCAGCAACCTGGCTGGCAAAATTAAGAACTGGACAGTACCAACTGTTCACAAGGATGAATGGGGAGAATTGCATTCTCATTCACTGCTCCTGGGAAAATAAATTAGTACATACCCTTTGGAGAGCAGCTTGGCAATATCCATAAGGTTAAAGATACACCTGCTCCACAACCCAGCAACTCCATTCATAAGGAGGATACCCCAAAAGCTCTTGATATATGCACCAGGAGACACAAACAAGAATGTTAATTGGAACATTGTTTTCAATAGTAAAATACTAGACACAATCTAAGTGTCCCTCAGTGGAAGGATGAATAATGGTGCTTTACTTGTACGGTAGAATAGGTAGAATACTATACAGAGGTTAAAATGAATGAACTAGATCTAAGCGAATCAACATAGATAGATTTAACAGCCAATATGGTGTGAAAGAGCAATTTGCAAAGGTTAAATAACGATATGCTACTGTTTATGTAACTATCAATACAAAAACAATAGCATTATTGTTTGTGGATACATACGTATGTATCAAAAGTATAAAATATTCATGGAAGAGATAATAACGTCAGTGAGACATTATCTCTCAGGATGAAGGAAGAGATAAAAAATAGAGAATAGTTTTAACTATACTGGCAACCTTTTATTTGTTTAAAAGACAAAAGATATCTGAAGCAAATGATCCAAAATGTTAATATCTGTTAAACCTGGATGGCGGGTACATGTGTGTCTGTAAGTTATTTTGTGTATTTTTTGTAGGCTTGAACTGTTTTATAAATTTTTCCTTTGTCTTTTTTAAAATAAATTTTTTAGTAGAGAATAGTTTTGGATTTACAGAACTGTTGCAAACGTAGTACACAGAGTCTCATATAACCACACCCAGTTCCCCATATTATTAACATCTTATACTGCTATGCGACATTTGTCATAACTAATGAACCAATATTAAGACATCGTTATTATGATGATTATTTTTGTTTTCAGAGACACAGTCTCACTCTTGCCCAGGCTGGAGTGCAGTGGTACAATCTCGGCTCACTGCAACCTCTGCCTCCCGGGTTCAAGCGATTCTCCTGCCTCAGCCTCCCGAGTAACTGGGACTACAGGCGCCCACCACCAAGGCTGGCTAATTTCTTTTTTTTTTTCTATTTTTAGTAGAAATAGGGTTTCACCATGTTGGATAATGTGTTTCTGGGAGAAAGACTCCAGAGGTACAGTGCTGTTCTCATCACATCATAACAAGGGTACATGCTATCAACATGATGTTAACATTGATCACCTGCCTGAGGTGATGTTCATCAAGTTTTCTACTGCAAAGTTATCTCTATTTTTCTCTGTCTTTATATGTTGTACTCTTTGAAAGAAAGTCACTCTGCCTATCCCACACTTATGCTCCACCTCCGTAAGGGAAACATATCTATGTAAGTTATCTACAATTCTTCTGCACAGCAGGTTTGTCTATTCTCCTCCTTCATTTATATAATAACTTTTTATTTATATCAGTACAGGCTTGTGGATATTTATTTCATATTTTGGGTTATAACCCAGTAATACTTTATTTATTATGTTGCTCAGATTGTTCCAGGTTTGGCTATTGGGAGTAATTTCAGTTGCCTCTTGGGTCCACTTGACATACCCCCATCATTTTGGGTTTTGGTTTGGTTTTAGCAATTTTAGTTTCCGGCACTACAAGATACTCCAGGCTGATCTCATATATCTCCTGCCTCAGCCCTAGAATCAGTTACTTCTCCAAGGAGCCCTGGTTCCAGTGGAAACTGGAGAACGCTTTCAGAAACCAAAAGCCAGCTGCCAGGTGTGCTTGTTGCTACTGGGGTGTCATTGCTTCTAGGTCCTCTCAGCTGACGAAATAAGGAAACACATCTGTGCATACTAACTTGTGTATTTACACATATCTGAAAATATTTCAATATGTAACCATCTGTATCTCTGTGAAGCCAAACGAAGTTCCTACTGAAGTTTCCAACTGCTCCATTAGCACATGGATCATCCTAGCCTCCTTCCCCTTGCCCTTGCTCCCATCCATTAGTGAGAACCCTGGTTCTCACCATCTGCCATCCATTTACTCATTGTTCAATTTATAATTTGTATTTTTTATTTTTGAGATCGAGTCTCACTCTGTTGCCCAGGCTGGAGTGCAGTGGTGTGATCTCGGCTCACTACAACCTCTGCCTCCCGAGTTCAAGCAATTCTCCTGTCTCAGCCTCCAAAGAAACTGGGATTACAGGCACTTGGCACCACGCCCAGCTGATTTTTGTATTTTTAGGAGAGATGGAGTTTCACCATATTGGCCAGGCTGGTCTCGAACTCCTGACCTCAGGTGTTCCTCCTGCCTCAGCCTCCCAAAGTGCTGGGATTACAGGTGTGAGCCACCGTGCCCAGCCTCAATTTATAATTTTTTAAGAAGAAAAATAAAAGCTGCTAAGAAATGCTTCAACTTATTACAGCATCCAGACCAAAGGTGCAGACTATTTACAAAGCAGACATTTGCAGGGAGAAGAAGTTTCATGTCATGATCCATTCCCAGCACAGACCTCTCTACAGGGCCAGGACATGCTTGTCTTGTGCCCTTCCAGGGGGCATTCACAGAAACACAGGCCAAATGTCCCTTCAGAACAGGTCTGTGAAACCCAGTTGTGAGGGATAAAGAGCACCAAGTCCAGGACACAGTGGGAGGGGATCCTTGAAGAAAATTAGGTGGGAGGAGGAATCACATAAGCTAAAGAGAAAAGCGAGATTGGAAACATTCACTTCAAACAGCAATTTTTCACCTTTTTCAATAGTGAGCCTCTTTGAGACTCGAATGTGGGCAATGGATGCTCAGCTCAGGAAAACATTCCAATAGATCAAACAGCACAAAAACTGTTCCCTCCTCTGAGCCCATACTTGGGCCTCAGGTTAAGAAAGCTTCATGTATACCGCATGAATGCCGTGTGTGTGTGTGTGTGTGTGTGTGTGTGTGTGTGTGTGTGTGTGTGTGTGTGTGTGTGTTTGGAGTAGGACTAGGGGTAACCAAGTCTGAAGGCTACACTACTTCAGCCCTGTTCTTTTCAGAATGGTCAGGATCTGTCACTAACAGTTCACTTTGTTTGTTTAGAAACAAGGTCGCTGGGCGCGGTGGCTCACGCCTCTAATCCCAGCACTTTGGGAGGCTGAGGCGGGTGGATCACGAGGTCAGGAGTTCGAGACCAGGCTGACCAACATAGCGAAACCCTGTCTCTAATAAAAATCCAAAAATTAGCTGGGCATGGTGGCACACACCTGTAATCCCAGCTACTCAGGAGGCTGAGGCAGGAGAATCGCTTGAACCCAGGAGGTGGAGGTTGCAGTGAGCCGAGATCGTGTCACTGCACTCCAGCCTGGGAAACAGCAAGACTCCATCTCAAAAAAAAGAAAAAAAAGAAAAAAAAAGAAACAGGTCTTGCTCTGTCGCCTAGGCTGGAGTGCAGTGGCACAATCATAGCTCACTGCAGGCCAGGCACAGTTGCTCATGCCCGTAATCCCAGCATTGTGGGAGGCTGAAGTAGGAAGATCATGTGAGGCCAGGAGTTCAAGACCAGCCTAGGCAACGTACCAAGACCCCATCTTAACAAAAAACTAAATAAATAAACCAGACAAAATGGCTCAGGCCTGTAGTCCTAGCTACTCAGGAGGCTGAGGTGGGAGGATGGCTTGAGCCCAGGAGTTCAAGGCTAAAATGAGCTATGATGGCACCACTGCCTGGGTGACAGAGTGAGACCCTGTCTCTTTAAAATAAAATAGCTCACTGTGGCCTCGAACTCCTAGGTTCAAGGAATCATCCCACCTCAGCCTCCCAAGTAACTGGGACTGCAGGCACACCACTGTGCCTGACTAATTTTAAAAGATTAAAAAAAAAAAAAAAAGACCAGTTGCCTGGGCAACTGGCCTGAAACTCCTTGCCTCAAGTGATCCTCCTGCCTCAGCCTCCTGAGTAGCTCAGACTATAGGCAAGAGCCACTGCACTCAGTTTGCCAGTTTGCTTTTATGGTTACCTCCTATTTATAGCAAATAGGAAGTAATAATGGTTTTCTATTTATGAAAATAATAACTTTTTTTAAAAAATGAATCTAGGTTTTTAAAATATTTTATTTTATTTTATTTTATTTTTGAGACGGAGTCTCGCTCTGTCGCCCAGGCTGGAATGCAGTGGCGCAATCTTGGCTCACTGCAAGCTCCGCCTCCCAGGTTCACGCCATTCTCCTGCCTCAGTCTCCCTAGTAGCTGGGACTACAGGCACCCACCACCACGCCTGGCTAACTTTTTGTATTTTTAGTAGAGATGGGGTTTCACCGTGTTAGCCAAGATGGCCTCAATCTCCTGACCTCGTGATCCGCCCGCCTCGGCCACCCAAAGTGCTGGGATTACAGGCGTGAGCCACCGCACCCGGCCAATTTTTATTTATTTTTTATTTGAGATGGTGTCTTGCTCTGTTGCTCAAGCTGGAGTGCAGTGGCACGATCATAGCTCACTGCAGCCTCAAACTCCAGCCTCAGGCGATCCTCCTACTTCAGCCTTTCAAGTAGTTAGGATCACAGACATGCACCACCATGCCCAGCTGATTTTTTTTTTTTTTTAAGAGACGGGGTCTTGCTGTTGCCCAGGTTGGTCTCGAACTCCTAGGCTCAAGTGATCCACCCACCTCAGCCTCCCAAGATGCTGAGATTACAGGCATGAACCACCGTGCCTGGCCAGTTTTATTTTTAATAAAATCAATTTAAAGAAACATATGAAGTGACATTTGGAACAGGAAAAAAACTGAAGTTTCAGAAACTGGTATGAAGAGAGATGTCTTGACTATGGTGAAAAGTGCATACACTTTGGAGCCAGAAGGGTCTGAATTCAGTTGCCAGCTCTGTGATCTTGGGTGAGTGAAACTTTACCCCTTTATAAAATAGCAATCATAAAGCTTAGCATGCAGGGCAGTGTTTCTCTGAATGTGTTTCCTGTGCCACCCACATCGGAATCAGCTGAGGTGCTTGTTAAATGGAACTTCCCAGGCTGCCACCCAGAACTTTTTTATCAGACAGGATCCTGGGGGTGGGGAGGTAGGTGGTGGCGTGGGAGAGAGCCTAGAAATCTGCATTTTAACGAGGTCCCCCAGTGATTTTAGGATGGGCTCTGGAGAGGATGAAAGGAGCTGAAATAAATAAAGGAGCTGGCACAAAGAAGCAGGAAGGACACTGTCCTTCTGGGCTGCCCAGCATCCGCACACCACGGACCTCTGAAGGGGGTCACAGGGGCCCTGCTCAGAACTTACACGGGTGGCTGTGCAGACTCTGCACTGCACAAGTATAGTGACTGGTGCTCTGGAACTGCACAGAACATAAACTGCATGGCCAGAGCTCAGCTGATCTAGTCCCCCATGGTCCTTTCCCCTTTTTTTGAGCCTGGTTCTCCCAGCCTTCCTTATAATTCTCAACTATCCAGTAGTGTAGTCTTCCAATAAATTCCTGTACTGATCAAGGGCCTACAGTTGGATGTTGCTGTTTGTGAACAAGAACTTTGACAGGAATAGTGAGTAGTGACTGTTTTTGTTTTGTTTTGTTTTTTTGTTTGAGATGGAGTTTCGCTCTGTTATCCAGGCTGGAGTGCAATGGTGCGGTCTTGGCTCACTGCAACCTCCACCTCCCGGGTTGAAGCAATTCTCCTGCCTCAGCGTCTCGAGTAGCTGGGACTACGGGTGTGCTAATTTTTGTATTTTTAGTAGAGACGGGATTTCACCATGTTGGCCAGGCTGGTCTTGAACTCCCTGACTTCAAGTGATCCACCTGCCTCAGCCTTCCAAAGTGCTGGGATTACAGGCATGAGCCACCGTGCCCGGCCAGCAGTGACTGCTTTGCTTCCTTCCATCAATGGCTCCTCAGTGGTGTCCCTGGAATCTGAGGGGTGCTATACAGCCCCTCCTGGGGGTTGTCAAAAGAAGGGGTTGTGGGCCGGGCGTGGTGGCTCACGCCTGTAATCCCAGCACTTTCGGAGGCCGAGGTGGGTGGATCACGAGGTCAGGAGATCGAGACCATCCTGGCTAGCACAGTGAAACCCCATCTCTACTAAAAATACAAAAAATTAGCCGGGCGTGGTGGCGGGCGCCTGTAGTCCCAGCTACTGGAGAGGCTGAGGCAGGAGAATGGCGTGAACCCGGGAGGCGGAGCTTGCAGTGAGCGGAGATCGCGCCACTGCACTTCAGCCTGGGCAACAGAGCGAGACTCTGTCTCAAAAAAAAAAAAAAAAAAAAAAAAGAAGGGGTTGTGGAGGAGTCAAAGGAAGTTAAGGAGGTAAAGAAATGACCAATCCCACCATCCAAGCTCTGCCTGGCTTCAAGCTGTTTGATACATTAGATTTTGGATGAAAAATTAATTTGAAATGAATGATTCCACCACTTTTTCTGAAAAGTTTGAAAACCACTGCCTATTATGAGATTCCCCTAAGAGGAGACCATGTGGTGGGGTGGGGACGAATGAGGCAGAGAGCGAGGGCAGAGGAGGGGACGCCTCAGGACAGTGGAGGCTGGGGACTGGCTTGTCCTGCCATGCTGCGGATGGGGTTTTAGGGCTCCCTACAGGTAGAGCACCCAAGGCCCTCCTTCTGAAGCTAAAACCTACTGGTAGGTGCTAAGATCCCACCCCTATACTGGGGGGAAGCTTCCGTGGCCTTTGTGCTCCGTGTAATCCTCAGAAGCTGCTCTTCCCTGCCCATGGGAAAAGTGACCATGGCCACTTCCAAGAAGAAAAAGTGGGTGTTGATGCGATCAGATCACTAGGACAGCCAACAGTCTCCTGGCCTCAGGAAGAGGAATAAGCAGAACTCCGAAGACCACAGAGAAGAAAGCACCAAGTTACTCTTGAGAGACCGAAAAGAGAAGGGCGTATGAAGGCATAAAGACGCCGACCTGTGGAACAGGGTGAAGAAAATTAAAGGGGTCCGGACATTTCCCATCAGAACTAGAGCTTCCCCCAAATCTGCAGACTTAGAGCATAAAGATAGAAATGTGCAGGTGGCATGGTGGCCCACGCCTGTAATCCCAGCACTTTGGGAGGCCTAGGCAGGAGGACTGCTTCAGCCCAGGAGTTCAAGACCAGCCTAAGCAACACAGGAAGGCTCTTGTCTCTACAGAAAAAGAAGAAGGAGAAGGAGAAAAAGAAAGAAGAAAGAAGAATAAGCCGGGCGCGGTGGCTCACTCCTGTAATCCCAGCACTTTGGGAGGCCGAGGCGGGCAGATCACCAGGTCAGAAGATCAAGACCATCCTGGCTAACACGGTGAAACCCCATCTCTACTAAAAATACAAAAAATTAGCCAGGTGTGGTGGTGGGCGCCTGTAGTCCCAGCTACTCGGGAGGCTGAGGCAGGAGAATGAACCCAAGAGGCGGAGCTTGCAGTGAGCCGAGATCATGCCACTGCACTCCAGCCTGGGTGACAGAGCAAGACTCCATCTCAAAAAAAAAAAAAAGAAGGAAGAAGAAGAAGAAGGAGGAGGAGGGGGAGGAGGAGGGAGGGAGGAGGAGGGGGAGGAGGGACGAGGGGGAGGGGGGAGCAGGGGGAGGAGAGGGAGGAGGGAGAGGAGGGGGAGGAGGAAGGGGAAGAGGAAGAAAAGAAAAAAAGTTTCCTCACTCTCCAAATTTTGATATTTGCAATAAAGGCATTGAATTTTCATTAAATATTTCCTCTTGGTCTACAACTAGGATAATAGGAAAAAGGAGAGGAGAAGAAGACTTTATTAGATGCCATCGCTGGGCTGCTGTTTACTTCTATTTTCTTTTCACTTCTTGTCTTTTATTTTTCTTTAGAGATGGAGTCTTGCTTTGTCTCCCAGGCTGGAGTGCAGTGCCGCGATCATAGCTCACTGCAGCCTTGACCTCCTAAACTCAAGTGATCTTCCTGCCTCAGCCTCCCGGGTAGCTGGGACTGTAGGCTCACACCACCATGCCCAGCTAATTTTTTAATTTTCTGTAGAGGCAGGATCTTGCCATGTTACCCAGGCTATTCTCAAACTACTGGGCTCAAGTGATCCTCCCTCCTCAGCCTCCCAAAATTTGGGGGTTAGAGGCATGAGCCATGGTACCCACTCTGTCGCTCAGGCTGGAGTACAGTGGCGTGATCATGGCTCACTGCAGCCTCCACCTCCGGGGCTCAGGTGATCCTCCCAACCCAGCCTCCCGAGTAACCTCCATGTTGTGATTACAGGCGTGCACCACTATGCCCTGCCTCATCTTCCTTGTTATTGGTCTGTAGCATGCTCCTTTCTTTTTCTTTTCTAAGTTAATGTATTCTCTTTTATCCTCATATCCCAGTCTAATTCGCCACCTTAATTTTTTTATTAACATAAAGGTGGGCAAGTAGTTTTCAATTTCCTGTATAGTTGCAAAGCTGAGTTATTGTAAAAGACACACAATATAAGCTTATAGCAGCAGTTGGAGTAAAGTGGGAGTAATCTAATAAAAGTCATGGGTCCTCTCCCTGGAAAAATCTGTCTCTATTCATACACATAATTTTGCAAACACTTTCTAGGGTTCAGAAACCTCTAAGGCCTTTTGCAGATGTACTTTGAACACCAAAGTGTTCACTGCCTCTGTGTTACAAGAAAACTCTGAGAACTAGGGAAGGATTTACACTGCAGAATCCTTTAAACAGATTGTAGCTTTCATTATTTTCAAAATTATAAAAATAATTATTAAAATAAAAAATTGTGATAAAAGAGAATGTACATTAATGAATCAATAAGAAATATTTGTTGTAACTAGTGCAATGTAGACATTGCTCGTATAAACAGGGTCTTTTTTTTTTTTGAGATGGAGTCTCGCTCTATCTATAAACAGGTTCTTACAGAAGAAGAGGAAAGTAACTTTGTTGAGTACCAGCTCTTAGCCAGACATTGCGCACAATGCACCACCTCCATTTCCTTAACAAACAGAAATAGTCGTTATTTTCATACCCATTTTTATAGATGGGGAAACTGAAGTCAAAGGAGAGCATAAGTTCCCAAGAACTTATGCAACTTACAGTATTATACTGTTAAATATGCAACTTACAGTATTATAGTGTTACAAAGTCTGCCTTAAACACAGACATAGTGATCATTTTTAAAATACGTTTTACAAAATGAATTTATTGAGCAAAGTGGGGTTAACTTCTTTCCATGGGTGGGGAATTCAAATTCCGTCTTATTTAAATTACATTTAAGGCCAGGCATGGTGGCTCACACCTGTAATCCCAGCACTTGGAGAGGCTGAGGCAGGTGGATCACCTGAGCTCAGGAGCTCAAGACCAGCCTGGGCAATATGACGAAACAGCATCTCTACAAAAGATACAAAAATTAGTTGAGCATTGTGGTGTGTGCCTGTGGTCGCAGCTACTCAGGAGGCTGAGGTGGGAGAATCGCTTGAGCTTAGGAGGTGGAGGTTGCAGTGAGCCGAGATTGCACCCCTGCACTCCAGCCTGGGAGATAAGCGCAAAGTTCCATCTCAAAAAAAAAAAAAAAAAAGCGGAATTTGGGTCTCTTGTGCCATTTATGATGAAATCATTGGGTTCTTTTGTTTCATTTTCTTGGGTTTTCCATTAGAAAGAAACAGAAAGAAACTTTTCTATATCTACATGTCGTCCCTCAAAGAAAAAACTCCTTCCTGAACGCTGTTCACTCACTCACTCTACAAAGCCTGGTGTCTTTCAGGGAGGAGCAGCCCTGGTTCCCCAGAGGTGGAATTAGCTTTTCCTTCTTCCTATTCTCACACCCCTCTTTACTATCTCCGCTCCTCGTAAATGATGTGTCGGCAGAGTTTGTGTCATTTCTTTCACCAGTGTTACTTAGGGGTGTGATTGCACATACTAGGCATTCAGTAAATGTCTACCCAACTGAGTTAAATTCCTATTTTTTTAATTGGGAAAAAATTTTGACACAGAAAATTAAGGAGAAAAGTATTGAAGAGACGCTTTACCCATGAGCCAGATTTAGCAAATGAAAACATTTTTCTCATTTTTGTCTTGAATTTTGTTGGTTTAAAAGAAATAAAATTTAGAGGCCGGGCGCGGTGGCTCACGCCTGTAATCCCAGCACTTTGGGAGGCCGAGGCAGGCCGATCACGAGGTCAAGTGATTGAGACCATCCTGCCCAACATGGTGAAACCCCGTCTGTACTAAAAATACAAAAATTAGCTGGGCATGGTGGCGCGCACCTGTGGTCCTAGCTGCTCCGGAGGCTGAGGCGGGAGAATCGCTTGAACCCGGGAGGCGGAGGTGGCCGTGAGCCGAGATCGCACCACGGCATCCAGCCTGCCGACAGAGCGAGACTCCTTCTCAAAGGAAAAAAAAAAAAAAAATTAGCCGGGCATGGTGGCGGGCGCCAGTAATTCCAACTACTCGGGAGGCTGAGGCAGGAGAAACTCTTGAACCCGGGAGACGGAGGTTGCAGTGAGCCGAGATCACTGCAGTCCAGCCTGGCAACAGAATGAGACTCCATCTCAAAAAAGAAATAAAATTTAGAGATAAAGTAGAAGTTCCTTTCCATGATTTTATCCTCCTCTTGCCCACTACAGAGAAAACTATGACCGTTATTTTGGTATGTATTTTTCTGATTTGCATTTTATATTTTTGCTGCATATAATCCTTAGTATTGTTTCATTATTTTTTAACTTTACATGTTCTGCACCTTGCTTTTTAAACTTAACATTATGTTTTCAAGACCAATGTATATTGATAGACATAGATCTAGCTTATTTGCCTTGGTTATTATATACTATCCCATGATGTGAATATACCAGGTTTTACTTACCACTGCCAAGTGAGAGACTTTCAGAGTTTCCCTACCCAGCTCTTTGCTATAACAAACAATGCTGAAATGTACATCCTCATTACAACTCGGGTTACTTCTTGTACAAATTACCTAACACACAATTGGTAAATAAGGGGAGGATGTTAGAACACGGAAGTCATGTTAGCTTACACATGATCTTCCACAACATGTTACTGTTTTAAAGCAATTAAAAGAGAAAGTCGGCCGGGCGCAGTTGCTCACGCGTGTAATCTCAGTACTTTGGGAGGCCGAGGCGGGTGGATCAGGAGATCAGGAGATCGAGACCATCCCGGCCAACATGGTGAAACCCCGTCTCTACTACAAAAAGTAGCGGGGCGCGGTGGCGGGCGCCTGTAATACCAGCTACTCCAGAGGCTGAGGCAGGAGAATCGCTTAAACCCGGGAGGCAGAGGTTTCAGTGAGCCAAGATCGCGCCACTGCACTCCAGCCTGGGCAACAGAGGAGACTCCATCTCAAAAAAAAAAAAAGAAAAAAAAAAAAAGTCGTAGCAATGAATAAAGACCTGGAGCTGAAAATCTACTAAAATGTCTTCCTTCAGAGCGAATACTTACAGGGTTAGTGACTTCGAGGGCACTATGTTTTCCATAGAGCTATTAAGCTATATGGTTTTGCTGTGGGTGCAGAAGAATAACGTTAAGAAATTGGAAGCATTTCAGCCAGGGGTGGTGGCTCACACCTGTAATCCCAGCACTTCGGGAGGCTGAGGCAGGTGGATCACTTGAGGTCAGGAGTTCAAGACCAGTCTGGCTAACACGGTGAAACCCCGTCTCTACTAAAAATACAAAAATTAGCTGGCCGTGGCGGCGGGCGCCTGTAATCCCAGCTACTCAGGAGGCTGAGGCAGGAGAATTGCCTGAACCTGGTAGGTGGAAGTTGTGGTGAGCTGAGATCTCGCCACTGCACTCCAGCCTGGGCGACAGAGCGAGACCTTGTCTCAAAAACAAACAAACAAAAAAAGAAATTGGAAGCATTTCTCCTTGTATTAAAACTGCGGACCTTAAAAAATACAGTCCAGTGGCCATATTTTTAATTTTGATGAAAATGTTCTCTACCTACCTGTCCCGGAAGGAGGAGCCTCGGGTTAAAGGCTGCAAAGGACAGGCACCTGGGATGCTGGGAACAATGCCAGCATGGGACCAACTCTGTGTCATAATTTTTAAAACATTGTAGCTTTTGTTAGTGCTGGGGTGACAAAGTTCTATAGGTTTTGAGCAGCATGCCCCAACTGTATTTCCCCTATACACTTGCCAATTTTAGTGAAGGATATTGCACTTGTTTCCTTAAGCACACGTGTAAGAGTTTCTCCAGGGTGTTTGCCAAGCAGTGGAATAGCTGGGTCACAGGGGATGCATGTTTTCAACTGTTCTAGTTTTTTTTTTTTTTTTTTCAAATTACTCTCCTAAGTGGTTTTACCATTTATACTCCCACCAAGAGACGAGAGCCCTTATTTCCCTGCTTCCACACTAATACCTGATGTCATTAGATCTTTTTATTTTGACTGATATCATGGATATAAAATGCCTTCTCATGGTTGTTTTAATTTTCTTTCCCCCAGTTGCTAGTGAAGCTGAGTGTATTTTTATATGCTTATTGGCCATGCCAGCTTTCTCTTCTGGGTATTACCAGTTCAACCCTTTGTCTTTTTTTAAGCTGAATTGTTTGTCTTTTTCTTATTGACTTATAGGAATTCTTTATGCATTCTAGATATGAATCCTTTGTCTATTAAATTTCTACTTTTATGTTCTCCTCATAATGTCCCCACTTGCCATATAAGCCCATTTAGAAAAATATGTCTACTCTGCTATAAAACACACTGGGTTGCTTTTTTTTTTTTTTTTTATATATCCTAGGTACCTGTGGTTTTAGATTATACAAATAGATGGTATAACTAGAAAAGTTTGAAACTCAGATATTTATAGAGATTCTTGTTTCTCTAAGGATATTTGACCCATTCTCCTATTTATAGCGACTTCTCTTTGTAGACAAGAGTTTTTTAAATAGACAAAAAAAGGATATCCCCTGTCCTGACAACTGTTGGCCAGATCTCTTTTGTCAGATTAATAAGAAAAAGATTTTTTTGGAAAAAATTAGAGAAGCTTAAACTTCATATTTGAATTGGATCCTTTGTGGATGTGTTAAGCCCAAGAGAAAACAATATACTTTATTAAATTCCACGTTTCTCATTTTTAAAACATTCAACCCATACACAATCAATCATCCTTTTCTGACAAGTTACCTAAGAAAATTTTCTTTAAACTAAACAGTATTGAATTTCAGACTAAATTTTTAAAGTGACATTCTGATTATAAAGAAAAAAAAAAGCAATTCCTAAATGAAAATACTTGGAGTTTGACTGGAACTGAAAATTTAGCGTGTGGAAATGTGAGGAAAAGATCTAAGTGTTGGCAAAAGATTGCAATAAAGTAAATGATGTGGTTTTCTCAGGGGTGATTTTGCAACTTGAAACATTCCAAAAAGAGTTACTGATCACAAAGTTTCTTTTAGCTTCTAGCCCTGAAATGCTTGGCATACATAAAGCTCTTACGGATATTTGGATAAATTAAATTTATATTGACATTTTCTAAAAGTTGGCCTAAGTTTCTAGCTGGTGAGGACATGTGTAAAACACAGAACATTTTGAGGCATTCAATTTTACAACTGATAGATGCTGACATCAACCTTCCCCCTTCTACACTATATTCTTGAAAGCTGAATCACAGTGAAATTTAAAATATGTGTTTTTCTCATGAAAAGCAGCAGTTTCCTCAAAAAGTTAATTGTAGAATTATCATATGATGTAGAAACTCCACTCCTAGGTATATGCCCAAAAGAATTAAAAGCAGGGATTCAGATACCTATACATCAATGCTCATTACAGCATTATTCAATAGCTGAAAGGTAGAAAAAACCCACGTGCCCATCAACAGATGAAGAGATAAAGAAAATATGGTATATTCATACCATGGAATATGATTCACCCTTTAAAATAAAATTGTGATACATGCTATAACATGGATGAACCTAGAAAACTTTATAAGTGCAATAAACCAGACACAAAAGAAAAATTGTTGCATAATTACACTTATATAAAATATCTAGAATAAGCAAATTCATAGTGACAGAAGGTAGGTTGGAGGTAATCAAGGACTGTAGGGGGGTGGAGGAAATTAGGAGTTATTGTTTTATGGGTCCAGAGTTTCTGTTTGGGGAAAATGAAAAAGTTTAGAAATAAGTAGTGGTGACTGTTGAATAACATTATGAATATAATTAATGCCACTGAATTGTATACTTAAAAAATAGCTAAAATGGCAAAATTTATATTATGTGTCTTTTACCACAAAAAAAATTTTAAACGAGGTTTCTTCAAACTCCTCATCCAATAAAGCAACAAATACTCCTTGAAGAAAGCTAGGAAAACTTTGAAAAGTAAAATGAAATGAAAGCCACCTGTTCTTCCACCAAGTAGTGATAACATGTGATTAATGTGTGGTGCAGTTTCCTCTTCTGATCTGTATAGATGTATGCAGATACACACATACACACACCCACACACACACACACAGGATTACACAGAGCCTGCTTTTCTCACTGTATTGTTACTCGTTGTAACAATCAGTAGAATTCAATCTTATCCGTGAGCCTTAATTTATTCAAACCTATCAACTATTGTTGGATATGTAAAATGTTTTCCGTTTTTTCTCAATTTTGAATAATTTTGTAGTGACCATCCTTGTACAAAAATTTTATAAGCATTTGATAATTTACTTAGGATAAATTAAAATCGCTGGATCAAAGAATATGAATTTTAAAAAATCTCTTAATGCATATGTACTATTAATTTGTACCACAGGAAGTTTTGTTATTTATACTTCAGCAGCCAAATATGAGATTTTATTGCATCCTCACTGAGTATTACATCTTATAAAAGTCTCTGAAATTGATCAGAATAAATTCCATAGAAATGTGACATTGGACCAATGATGGTATAGAAAGGAAAAAAGATTAACTTTTATAAATTAAAAATGGATGGAAGAGATCAATAGCACTTCGTCACATTCGAATTATGAGCCATTCTCTAACACTATCATCTGTACCTAGATGCCCTTATAATTTACCTTGCCCAGGAAGTTACATTTGCTGTCCTTAGCCATCCAAGCCTTCCCCAAGTCACATGCAGAAGCGTGCGCAGCTCTTTCCAGCCTCTTAGTTTTTGCTACTGTCATTCTCTTTGCCATGAAATACTTCTGCCCTTCCTCAAGTACAGACCCATTCAATCCTCAATATCCATCTAATTAAACGCTGTGGGCCAGAGGTGAGCAGCCTGGGGCCATGAGGGAGAAGAAACGTCATAGGTGCAAATTCAACCCACAAATGGGCTGGAGTGGGTGAGCTCCTTCTAAGACAGGATTTGAGGAGAGCCTGGGGATTGCCAAAGGCACAAAATCATTTGAAACAAGCAGGAGGCCAGGGGTGAGGATGCTGGGACCTGGGAGGAGGCAAGCTGGGAGTGAATGCGGAGTGGGGGCGGCTGATACACCGGATTGGAATTCTGTGCTTTATATGAGTAGGTGGGCCAGGCTTGGGAGTGGGGACAGGGAGGCAGGATGGGATGGACAGACAACCCCACTGCCTGGAACACGGTACCTTTTATACTGAGTGCGCAATTCTTGAAGAGTGCTCAGATTCTCAAATATAAGAAATATAGTCTTCAGGTATTATGAAAGAATAACGTGTTTGTGTAACACCTTAACATTTACATATGTTATCTAGTTTTAAAAAATTTTTAAGAACTAATGTGTAAACTTGGTAGTGCATACACTGTCATGATTATTACCTCTATTTTATTTTTATGTATGTATTTATTTATTTAGAGACGGGGTCTTGCTCTGTCTCCCAGGCTGCAGTGCAGCTGCAGCGGCGCGATCTCGGCTCCCTGCAACCTCTGCCTCCCGGGTTCAAGCGATTCTCGTGTCTCAGCCTCCGGAGTAGCTGGGATTACAGGCACGTGGCACCACGCCCGGCTAGTTTTTCCAGTAGAGACGGGGTTTCGCCATGGTAGCCAGCCTGGTCTACAACTCCTGGTCTCAAGCGATCCACCCGCCTCGGCCTTCCAAAGTGCTGGGATTAGAGGCGTGAGCCACCACGCCCAGCCTATTACCCCATTTTATATGTGAGGACTCTGAGGTCTGGGAAAACTGGACAAAGCAGCAACTCACGCCAAAGACTTCTGTCCCCATGTCCAGAGAGCTCTCGATGATAGCCCAAGCTGATTTTCCAAAAATGTGGCCACTCTTTGTCAGATTTGCAGCTTTTCTGATGTTAAGACATCAGGTCAAGGTGCAAAGTTGAGAGAGAACTAAAGGGCTTTCATGCAAACAATTTTTCTGAAAATATAAGGAAGGGCTTGTGTGCCCTTTTGGAAGCACGGGATTAAAAACGCATAAAGATACTGTATGCTGATTTTGTGGATGCTCTAAGGATGAAAATTTGAATGGCATCTTAATAATAAGAGGCTTAGAACACATTTTAACAGCAAATGGTTTAGGATAAATTCTCTTAAAGGACACATATACTTCACTTATATTTATTGATTAATTTACTGTTGTCTAGTCCATCATTCTAATTTATTATATTCCTTTCTAATCATTTTAGTATTTTTGTTAGGTTTGGTTATTTTTATCAACAATGATCTATATAGGAACAAAATTGGATTAGGCTATGTTATGGTCATATAGAGATGAAACTCACATGGTCCTTGTCCTCGAAAGCTCCTTTGGCTGAGCAAGCAAGAATCACTGGCCCCAAAGACCCCTGTCCTCCTCCATGTGTTCCTAGAATCATGCACACACACACACACACACACGTGCACACACACTTAACATCAATAAGTGGAAGAATGGTGCTGTTTTTGATGGAAATGTTTGTTTTACTTTTTAAACAAAATATCATAAAGATATTTACCCAATATTATATTAATTGATACTAGAAAAAACAATACATACCCGGGTACATTATAAACACCAATAAGTCAGTAGATTTGTCTTTAAGTTGCTTAAATAACTCACAATTCTTCTTTGAGCATTTTTTGCTGAAGGAAAATGATCCCCAGGCAATGATAAAGATCCCAGATCTGAAATAATTTTCTTCTGCTTTGCCCCACCACCACTTACTCCAGTAGGGGGTCTTGCTAAGCTGAGATTTGAAAAATGCATACCCAAAAGCACTTTATTAGTACACTAGTTGGAATTTAAGGATTCATCCTTTCTTTTTCTACTCTTAAGCCTAAGATTTTAATTTCATTTTTTAGTAAACCAATTTAAAAACAATATTCACCTTCTTTAATTAAATTGTTTATTTCTATTACTTTAAGCCTTTCTTCTGATTTTTATCCCTATATTACTGGATTTTACACCACCATTATCCATAGTTTTACACATTTTCCTGCACTTTTATGTTCTGCTTTTCCACTTTTTTATTACATGTTTTTCAATGTATCTGCAATTATCTTTAAATTCTTTTTGTCCTGGAAAGGAGTTACTTTTAAACTTTCTTTAGCAGAATAATTCTTTGATCAAACAAAATCATCCATAGTGTGGTGGGTGCCCTCCCTGCCCTGCATAACCATTTTGGAAGTTGATTTTAACATTTACAACTATTCTTGTAATATTTAAATTGTTATTAAACTGCTTTCAGGGTTTGAAATTTTAAACAATACCATTATAAGCATCTCTGTATATAATTTTTTAAAAAACTAATTTCATTAGGATAAATTCTGAGAGGTGAATGTTTCTGGGTGGAACTTTTATGTGTGTGTGTGACACAGATCACCACATTTCCTTCCAGAAGAGATGAACCCATTTTTATTGCCATCAACAAAATAGGAGTCCTCTTTTTCCCCAAAGTCCAGCTATCAGTGAGTTTTATCATTTTCTTTCCTTTCATTTAATTTCATGGGTGTGAAATGAAAACACATTGATTCCACTTGAATTTCTTTAAATTTTAGAAAAGGTGTTTGGTTTGTCAGATGTTGGTTTTCTATTTGTGTTTTGTTTTGTTTAAACCATCCCTTTGCTTTTAACATTTGTCTCTTGAGCACTGGTATTTGCTTCTCTTCTAATCAATTTGTATAAATCCTTAATCAATTTTAGATATTGATTATAGGCAAACAGTTGCCTATAATTTATTTCAAATATTTTTCATTATCTTATATGATTTTTTAGAAATCTAATTATATCAGTCTACTTTTTCCGTTTCTTGAGTAATCAAAATTATTTTCATACATAGTTCTATTCTTCTCCTAGTTTTTCTATTGTTACTGTCATTACTATTATTATTAGTTAACCATTTAATCTACCCGCTATTTATTATGGTAATGGATTTGAGGTCTAGGTCAGGTCAATTTTTTCTTCATTCTGATTTCTAAGTATCCCCAGAGCATTTATTAAATAATTATTACTTTTCCTTTTGCTTTGTTAATATTTATGATTCACCAGTTTCTCACATACCACAATCTACTTCTGCATTTTCTATTGTACTTTAATGTGTTTCTGCATTTAAACCAAGCCCATGGTGATTTTAATTTTCACATTTACACTATTCTGTGTTTTCTAAAATTTTTCAATGAGCATGCATTTTATTTTGTTTTTGGTATTTCATAATGAGGAAAAATCTCTAAAAATTGCATTTGCCATTCATGCCTATTTATTTTTCAGCCATAAATTTGGAATAGCTTTTGCTATTAGATTTTATAAGTATTTTTATAGTTTGATTAAAAATAAATCAGATCTAAACATTACCTTGAGACAAAATACATTCTTTTTTATATTTAATCACCTAATATAAAGCATTTGTTCATCTTTCTTTACATCTTTTAAAGTTTAGCATTTTCTAGTTTTGTTTGCATATTTCATATCAGGAAAATTCTCAAATATGACATATTTTCTGTCAGCATTGTGAATGAGACTGCCCCAAACCAATTACCAGTTACTTGCTGGTTTTTAGTAGAAATGCTTTAGGGTTTTGTGGATTTCACTTTTATCTGGACACTTTCCTGACTTCTCTTTTTATTTCTAATATTTTAGTGGGAATTCTTAGTTTCTTTGGGTTCAACTTAATGATTCTGTTTTCTATTTTATAATATTGATTCTCTAGCACATTTTTGAAGCACTGTTAGGATGACAAGAATCTCCATTGATATGCTAAATAATTTTAAGAAAAAAAAAATCTTTGTTTTGCTTGTTTTTAAGTGGAGTCCTTCAAAAGTTTCTCTGTTACAGACTGATAAATTATCTCATGTTAAAGAAATATTTTCCTATTTCTATATTTAAATTTATAACAGGAAGGAGCATTAAATTTTTATCAAATATTTAACTATTGTATCAGGAAGATCATAAAAATTTTATTCCTGAATTTATTTAAATTGTGTACTTTATTCATTACTTTATATTTTTAAACTAAACATATTACAGTGATGAACCCTATCATAAAGATATGGTAAACAAATCTTTAAAAATAGGATCACATTCTACTTGCAGATATTTTCACACTTACAAGCGTTTTCATTAGAGACAGATTTCTTTTGTAGTATTACACTTTTTAAGAACTGAATCATTTTTGCCTGCTAGAATAAACTGGGAACTATTTAATTTAAGAAAAATTTTTATTAGGTGTAATTAACTTTTATTTGAAATTTTGAAAAAATTTCCAGCTAATTCCTTGTGGCAAGGAAAGCAGTCTCTTGGCTACCCTTCTTAATTTCTTCCTTAGCAACTGGCCTGTTCACATTTCTGTCTCTCAGGATACCATTTTATATTCTCTAACTTTTGTAAAATCATCCATCTTATTTAAATTTCTAAGTGCATCACCATTGTAAATGGACACCATAATCTCTAATGATTTTGTCTCTTTTCATTGATTTTCAAAACTTTCTAGGGTTTTTAATCTCATTAATTTTGAAAGCGAATTTGATTTTTTTTGTCTTTTCAAAGTAAGAGAGCTCTCTGTTTTAGCATTTCGCAGAATGTTTTGTGACAGTTTCACAGAATCAATTTGTTTACTGCTGTAGGTGTTTTTGTCTTGAGGGTTTTGCTTGGTCCTGTATCTAGAAGTGTATTTCTAGTTTTTTAAATTTTACTTTATTAATAAAACATGTAAAACAATACATTTTCTTTAAATATATCTTTTCTCTAAGTTCAAATATTTATTGAATAATATCTTCATTTTTCATATTTTAAAATGATTTGTTGTTATATTTCAAATTTCTTTGACCAGGTGATAGAATTTTTGTTTCATTGATATTTAATTATTTTTCGTTTATTTAAAATAAACTATGAACATCTTTGCAGCAATGTCACATCATACAGTGCATACAATTATCGGTGTGTTTCCTTTATTGAAAAGTTCCATTCATTTCTTTTCTCTGAAAGTTTTATATATTCTGCATTTTCTCTTTAAATTCTCACCATAAAATTGCTCATTCGGCCTTCTTCCTTGTAGTTTTCAGTTTTACAAAGTCTTATTTCTTTTTTTTTCCCCTAATTCATCCGTCTGATTTTTATGGTGGGATAAGGATTTCTGCTAATATTTTGTTTCTCTCAATTTCATCTTGCAGGTCTAAGTTTTTTTATGTACTTTGTTGCAATGTGTTGTAGTTCATATAAATTTAATACTTTTTGTTTTTAGTGATTATTTTGCCATTTGTTGTCACACAAACTCACACATAACCCTTTTTGCTTTATATACTGCTTTGATATCATAATATATTTAATTGATATTTTCTTACCTAACCAATTATTTTTGTTCTTTCCACATCTCATCTTCTTTCTCTTTTAAATAAAATATTCTTGGTTTTTTTCTTGAATTCAACCTGAAACTCTTTTTAAGAAAATATTGAAATTTAATCTATCGGCATGCTCTTGTAATTTTGTATTTAAACCATTGTAACCATATTTTTATTATTTTGTTTTCTGTTATTTTTCTTTTTTGTTTCTTCACTTGGGAAAGGGTCATATTTAAGCTTCTTTTACTTCACTTAATTCTAAAAATAAATACAAAACAAACATTGGTATTTTTTAAATACATAATAATGACTTCTTATAAAAATCTGACATTTAGAATTTTGCATGTTTAACTTTACACCTGCCCTCTCTTTTCCTTTTTTATTCCTCATAACTTGTAAAATAGTTTTAAATAATTCCTACACTTTTCTGTAACTGACGCTGATCATTCATTGCTATGACTCTGGAAATGCTATTCGGAGGGGAGTGTATGGTCAGGGAGTATCTGCAGCATTTTCTGAGATCAAATCTGGTAGATAATCTGTGAGAATCTCTCTTTTTTTTTTTTTTTGTCCTTTTTAGGAAGACTATATATAGTTTTCCACTGCTTTTAGGAAGCTTACAGTCTCAACTGCTACAGTAAAGCACTTTTTAAAAGCAGAAAACCACCCATCTTGATTACATTTTAAATAAGAACATGAATAGAACAGGTAAAATCATGCCAGTCACTTGTATTCATTTCACACTGAACACTGAGAAAACATGGTTGCATTCTCTGTTCTCCACTGGGAAACTTGAGCATTACTATCTGGCTGCTGTTGTGTGGTTGTCAGACTTTATGGGCCCTTGCTTGGAGGAGCACGGAGTTTAGAGTTTTAACTCTGCCACTGACTGCAGTATCTTTTCCTAAACACTGAGACACTCCCAGAGAGTTGCTGAGAGTGGTCAAAGGGACCAAGCCTCTGGTGACGATTTCATTATCGCTGAGTTCATTTATTTATATATCGATTGATCTCATTCTTTATTTATAGCTTGTCTGTTATGTAACTGCCCCATAGAGCTGAGATTCTTTTTTGGAATGAAATGTGGAATACTTTAAATGCCTATAAAATCAAATGTATATATTCACCACTGTCTGTTTCAGTTTCCAATCTAAACTCTTTAATCAGTTCTGGAAATTTTATTGGCTTATGGTTTAAATTATGGGCTGGGGCCATAATTTAATTGTTTCTTAGAAGGAATAGTTTCAACAGTGGCTAACATTTATTGACCTCTGGGCCCTGGCTGCCAGGTTGGAAAACCAGGCTGTATGGTTTTTCTTTTATGTTATCTATGGAAGGGTCAATCCTTCTTTATCATACACTTGATTTTCCAGGTTATTCTTTAGTTTAGTAATTCAATATTCTGCAGTATTCTCTCTCTCTCGTTTGTTACTGCTTCTAGAATGTTCTAAATGGTTCTGTTTAAAGCAATCACTACATTTTATGGTTTTAAAACTCCAACAGATTCAGTGGTTGTTCTGTCCCATTCCTCTGTATTTGAGAATGAAGGTCATGTATATTCTCATTGTGATTCTTTTAGCTGTTATTTTTAGAAGGGACAGGAGCTTTAATGGTTTTCTTGCTATTAATGGTGTGTACTGAATAAGGGTTTCACTTATTTTTAAAGTGTTTACCTTTCTTCTTCTTTTTTTTAACCTAACTCCTAAGAAGGGCTAATTTCTTTCTCTCTCAATATTAATATATTCACTAAATAGTCTCTAGATTTGTTTTTTTAAATTGATATCTTGATGGTATTAACAGAGAAGAATTATCATACAGAACCTCTTGCTCAGTCATCTACCCAGAACATTGTTATTTCCAAGTGACCTACCTGACTTTTCCAAAAGAACCTGCAGAAAATGCAAATTTATCTTGAGAAACAACAGATAGTATCCATTACTGTAATTGACCTTGATAACAAAACAGAACTAAATCTTCTTGACTTCTAGAAAGGGAGACATACTTGAGAACTTACTTCATCCTTTGAATCCTATGATCTTAGATTTTAGAAACTCTCTTCTCTTAGGGATCTTTTGATTTCTGAAGTTTGATCTCCCATTACTAATCATTTACACATACTTCTGCTTCTCAGCAACCTCTTGCCACCTGGGTATGTAATACCCTCTCTTCCAGAACTTCTTAGAATTTATAATACAGTTATCTTTTCTTGGAGGGGTGGGGTAGGGGGGAAGCAATAAAATATTTCTTACACAGACTGGAGGCTGGGCGCGGGGCTCAGGCCTGTATTCCCAGCACTTGGGGAGGCCGAGGCGGGCGGATCACCTGAGGTCAGGAGCTAGAGACCAGCCTGGCCAACATGGTGAAACCCTGTCTCTACTAAAAATAGAAAAATTAGCCGGGCATGTTGGTGCGCGCCTGCCATCCCAGCTACTCGGGAGGCTGAGGAAGGAGAATTATTTGAACTCAGGAAGCGGAGTTTGCAGTGAGCCGAGATGGTGCCACTGCACTCCAGCCTGGGCGACAGAGCCAGACCCCATTAAACAAAACAAAACAAAACAAAACAAAAAAACAGACTGGAAATTGTTTCAACACAGCCACCACTATTACCTGCCTTTCGCCCGGACCTTTCACCAGCTTGTTCCTGTGTTTCTCGACCTCCTTCTCAGGAGTGCATCTTGTGAGTGAATTCAAAATACCCCGTGCACAGGGCTCAGCAGGACCCACTGCTATGTGTTATCGTGTGCTGTGAAAGAATTGCATCCACCGGCCGGGCGCGGTGGCTCACGACTGTAATCCCAGCACTTTGCGGGGCGGAGGCGGGCAGATCACGAGGTCAGGAGATCAAGACCAACCCGGCTAACACGGTGAAACCCCGTCTCTACTAAAAATACAAAAAATTAGCCTGGCGTGGTGGCGGGCGCCTGTAGTCCCAGCTACTCGGGAGGCTGAGGCAGGAGAATGGCGTGAACCCGGGAGGGGGAGGTTGCAGTGAGCCGAGATTGCGCCACTGCACTCCAGCCTGGGTGACAGAACGAGACTCCCATCTCAAAAATAAAAATAAAAAAAAGGATTGCATCCACCTACCCTCTGGCTCTAGAGTCTTACACATCTGAGTAATACCTGTGTGCACTTTTCTTTTATAAACCTAAAATAAACACACTAGCAAAGGCAATGAGAGTAAGGGCTTCTCTCATTCTTGTAGACACCGCCAATCACCTTGGAGAAGAAAAGAAGGTGGCCCCCTTCAGAACTGCAATTGATCATTTGCAGTTGACACACAACATACAGTGCCAGCACAGGCTGAAGATGGGAAGCTGGATGCCACTGCTAAATATTGCTAGTGTGACAATTTGTATCTCTGCAATAAATAGTGTTATTACTGTAAAGCTGGGCAGGCGTGACATTTCTGACTGCCTCTCCTTTTAAATGGACAATATATAAATAATGACTGTGTGGTATTTAAACATTTCAAAGCATCACATTTTTATTAATACAAATGTGTGATCAGAGCCATTCATTCCCATAAATACTTGGCCTCACCATCTAGGCATCAGCAGCCACAAGCATGTCCCATCACCCAAGAAAAATGGGACACTGTAAAGTGCTGAGCATTCCAAGGGTAAAAACCAGGTTACTAGGGTAAAAAAAAAAAAAAAAAGCAAAAATCCAGCACTGTAGAATCTACCATTTAAACAACTCCCTCTACATTTTTCCTAAGATTCAGCAGTAGCATCAACAACAACAAAAATCAGTATTTCCCAGAGTGAGAAACCCTTGAACCAAAAGATGTTTTTTGGAAAAGGGTTCTTTTGGTAAATAAATTTGGGAAGCACCACAAATTATTATCCTACTCTTGGAGACCCGTGAACACCCAACATTTATTCCATAAATATGTACTAAGCATTTACCAAAGCCGGGTCTTATTTAGGGGCTCAGGATGAAACAGGAAACAAATCAGACAGAGTCCCAAACCTTCAGGAAATTTACAAGGTTTTTATTGTTGTTGTTTGAGACAGGGTCTGGTTCTGTTGCCCAGGCTGGAGGGCAGTGGCACCATCACAGCTCACTGCAGCCTCGACCTCCAGGGCTCAAGCAATCCTCCTGCTTCAGCCTCTTGAGTAACTGGGATTACAGGCGCACGCCACCACACCCAGCTAATTTTTGTATTTTTGTAGAGACGGGGTTTTGTCATGTTGCCCGGGCTGGTCTCAAACTCCTGGGCTCAAGTGATCTGCCCACCCCAGCCTCCCAAAGTGCTGGGATTAGAGGCATGAGCCACCACATCCGGCCAATTTACAGTTTTAAATGAACATATTTGTTTCCTGTACAGACTGTAACAAATGACCACAAACCTGATGGCTTAAAACAACAGAAATTTGTTCTCTCACAGTTCTGGAGGCCAGAAGTCTGAAGCACACAGGCCAGGTCAAAAGCCAGGGTCCACAGGGCCACGCCCCCTCCCAGGTGCCAGGAGAGTCCCTTCTTCGCCTTCTCCAGCCTCTGGTGGCTGCCAGCATTTCCTGACTTGTGGCCATATTACGCTCATCTCTGCCTCCTCCCCTCCCATCCATGCCAAATCTTCCTCAGCCTGCCACTCATAAAGTATCTTGCAATTTAGGGTCTGCCTGGACAATCCAGGATGATCTCTCTTCTCGATCCCTAATTTAATTACACGCGCAAAGACCCCTTTACCATATGTGGTTCCAAAGATTAGGGCCTGATCTCTTTAGAGGTCATTATTATTATTCAGCTGACTATGAGTGGATGCAGCTCTGAATGTCCTGTGGTAATGACTGCTTTTCTGCTTTGACCTTGAAACCTTCTCTTTGAGAAACACCTGCCACTACCCAGAGAACCCTGGCCCCAAAAATCCACTCTGGAAAGTTCTGGTCGAGGGGCTGTCTGCATTTATAGGAGGAGAGCTGCCCTAGTTGGCTCCTCTCAAGTTTTTTCCACCCCAGTAGGGTTCTATGTAAATTCTCTCCAGCAACCTTGATTATATCACAGTTGTAAGGATAAAACAGAAAACAGAGTTCTCTGGGTCTGGAGAAGCTGCACAAATACAGGTTGGGTGGTCACAGCCCTTCCCAAGCCAGGGTCCCTTCTTTGTCTCCTTTGTCTCTCTGGCTCCAGACACAGAGTCCAGACCTGTCCCCGTCTTCCCTTGGAAGAGCTGGAACAGGATGGAGGCTTTTTCACAAGGGACTGTCTTAAAAATTAAGAAAAGAAAAAGGACACAGATGATGGAAATAAAGAGTGAGCTCAGGCCAGGTGCGATGGCCCATGCCTGTAGTGTATTCCAGCACTTTGGGAAGCTGAGGAGGGTGGATCACTTGAGGTCAGGAGTTCAACACCAGCCTGACCAACATGGTGAAATCCCGTCTCTACTAAAAAATATAAAAAATTAGCCGAGTGTGGTGGTGGGTGCCTGTAGTCCCAGCTACTCAGGAGGCTGAGGCAGGAGAATTGCTTGAACCCAGGAGGAGAAGGTTGCAGTGAGCTGAGATCGCGCCACCGTGCTCCAGCCTGGGTGACAGAGAGACTCTGTCTCAAAAAAAAAAAAAAAAGGAAAGAAAAGAGTGAGTTCACAAAGTGCAGGTTACAAAGTCCCTGGTTAGTTGACGCCTAGATTCTAGTTTGGCAGCACTTTTTTTTTTTTTGAAACAGTCTCGCTCTGTCACCCAGGCTGGAGTACAGTGGCACGATCTCGGCTCACTGAAAGCTCCACCTCCTGGGTTTACGCCATTCCCCTCGCCTCAGCCTCCTGACTAGCTGGGACTACAGGTGCCCACCACCACACCTGGCTAATTTTTTGTGTTTTTAGTGGAGATGGGGTTTCACCATGTTAGCCAGGATGGTCTTGATCTCCTGACCTCGTGATCCGCCCACCTTGGCCTCCCAAAGTGCTGGGATTACAGGCATGAGCCACCACGCCTGGCCCAGCACTGTTTTTTATTCTGCCTCTGGCCTGGGTCTGCTGTCCCTTGATTTTCCAGCAGGTAGCCTCCCCGCTACTCGTATTCAAGGCCAAACCTCAACTCCATTGTTCCTATTCTGTTCCTGATGCTCTCTGTAAGCCTCCTATTGAGTTCCAGGTTCTGGAAAGAACAAACCAAATGTTCTGTGTTTAGTCATCCGACTAAAACGTGAGGGGCACTCACCACATGCCAGGCCTGTAAAATGCCTTCCCAGTTGCATGCCTGGACAATGTACCTGGCTCCCAGACCTTCCTGAGATAACTGTTTCTTTTTCTTTTTTTTTTTTTCAGATGGAGTCTCGCTCTGTTGCCCATGCTGGAGTGCAGCGGCATGACCTCGGCTCACTGTAACCTCAGCCTCCTGGGTTCAAGCAATTCTCCTGCCTCAGCCTCCCGAGTAGCTGGGATTACAGGCACGTGCCACCACACCCACCGAATTTTTGTATTTTTAGTAGAGACGGGGTTTCACCATGTTCATCAGGCTAGTCTTGAACTCCTGACCTCAAGTGATCCACCAGCCTCGGCCACCCAAAGTGTTGGGACTACAAGCGTGAGCCACTGCACCTAGTCAACTCTTTCTTTTCTCTGTGAGTGAGGCCTCAACTAAAGGAGCTTATGGAACTTCCAGCCCTCAGAAGCTTCCCCTTCAGGGGAAATGCATCCAACTGTGCAACAGGGGATTGAGAACAGTATACTTTTTTTTTAAATAAGGCTTTGAACATTTCATGCAGAATAGAAAGTTTCTCTGGAGTTCATAAAAAAGAAATATTAAGCAAGAAGGAAAGTCTCCTGGAGGTGTCATGGAAGCTTCTAGGTTCTGGTGAGGACATGTGTAAATCATGGTATTCTAGCTTAGTCAGATGGCCAGGGGGAGGGCAACCCCAGTGGCTGATAAGGCTTGAGCTGGCACATCACTGAGGCACTGTAAAGCACTAAGGCCTGAAGTCTGAATGTTCCGGTGGCATTTCTCAAAAGTGCTGTGACCCTTTCTTTTTTTTTCTTTTGAGATGGAGTCTCGCTCTGTCACCCAGGCTGGAGTGCGGTGGCATAATCTCGGCTCACTGTAACCTCCGCCTCCTGAGTTCAAGCAGTTCTCCTGCCTCAGCCTTCCGAGTAGCTGGGATTACAGGTGCCCACCACCACACCCAGCTAATTTTTCTATTTTTTTAGTAGAGATGGGGTTTCATCATGTTGGCCAGGCTGGTCTCAAACCTCTGATCTCAGGTGATCTGGCCACCTCGGCCTCCCAAAGTGCTGGGATTACAGGCGTGAGCCACCATGCCCAGCCTGCTGTGACCCTTTCAACAGAGCTGACATCAAGTTCTTTCTTGCGTGGGATCATCTATGCCATTGTCTCCCAGGGGCTCCCCCTTGATGGGGAGTTTATAATTTAGAATATTGGTGGTATATTATTATATAATTGATAATATTGTATAATGGAAGTAATAAATAATATATAATTAATAATATGTTGATGAGGCCGGGCATGGTGGCTCATGCCTGCAATCCTAGCACTTTGGGAGGCTGAGGTAGATGAATCAACTGAGGTCAGGAGTTTGAGAGCAGCCTGGTCAACATGGCGAAACCCCTTCTCTACTAAAAAAAAAAAAAAAAAAAAAATTAGCTGGGTGTGGTGGCGGGCGTCTGTAGTCCCAGCTACTCAGGAAGCTGAAACAAGAGAATCGCCTGAACGAGGGAGGAAGAGGTTGCAGTGAGCCGAGATCATGCCACTGCACTCCAGCCTGGGAAACAGAGTAAGACTCTATCTCAAAATAACAATAATAATAAGTTGATAATAAATATCAATTATAATGTTAATATAAGATTGATAACTGATATATTGGTAAAGAGGTCCAGGCATTGCCCTGGCTGCCATGATACTGCAATAGACCCAGCAGACAGTCTTCAAGGAACCGGCATTGTAATGTCACGACACAAATAGTAAGCATGTAAATAAGCAAACGATTTGGCACCTTCTCCTTTATCCTCCAAGCCTGGTAAAGTAAGTCCTCACCCTGGGCCCCTCCTCAATGGGAAGTGCCATGCAACTGGTGGCCAGGACTCCAAGGAGAACAGAAGATAGAGTGAAAACAGGAAATGAAGTTGTGGTTGCAGCAAAGCTGTCTCTTGCTGCATGGTGGCTGACTAGCTGCAAAGTACTTTCACTTGTCCCAGTTCATGGAAGCCTCCCAAGAACCCTGAGAGAAAACCATCATCCCATGTGTTATCGTCCATTTCAGAGGTAAGGTCTCAAGGCTCAAGCTTGCTCAAGGTTACACAGAGCCTGCACTTGAACTGGGGTCCTTTCTTCATTTGATATTGTTCCCACTGAACTCACTCAAAAGGGAGGAGACAGAGCCCTGTGAGATGATTACTTCCAGTCCCAGGAACCAAGGGCATGCTCCAAAAGAAAGCTGCTTCTACACAGAATTCCATTTCTCAGAATGTGTTTTGCTGGGAAGGGGAGTTGAAAATTCTCATTCTGGCCAGGTGCAGTAGCTCACACCTGTAATCCCAGCACTTTGGGAGGCTGAGGTGGGAGGATCACTTGAGGTCAGGGGTTCGAGACCAGCTTGGCCAACATGGTGAAACCCCATTTCTACTAAAAATACAAAAATTAGCTGGGCATGGTGGCGCATGCCTGTAATCCCAACTACTTGGGAGGCTGAGGCAGGAGAATCGCTTGAACCCAGGAAGCAGAGGCTGCAGTGAGCCAAGATGCCACTGCACTGCAGCCTGGGCGACAAGAGCGAGACTCAGTTTCAAAAAAAAAAAAAAAAAAAAAAAGGAAAAAAAAGAAAATTCCCATTCTGCAGGTTCCACTCCTCCGCCCACCTCATCACAGCCTTCAGAGTAGGTGCTTGGTGAGATGTCAGCCAGGACCATTTCCACCTGATATGATTCCAGCTCTGAAGGAGGCAGGAGAAATCCACAACCACTCTTAGACTGAGCAATGGGGATTTTACACCTGTTTTTCAAAATATCATGTGCACTCCCACTGGTGGACAGGGAGCATGAAACCTTTGTTGACACAGCTGTGGACAATTCTCCTTGAAATAGAGACCTGTTCATTGTTTACAGGGCAATAGTCAATAGTGTACTTAAATACTATTTTTGAATCTACAAGATATATTGGCAGATAATAACACTTTCTTCCTCTTCCATTGACCAAGCAATAATAAAAGGGTCACAGGCGGGGCACGGTGGCTCATGCCTATAATCCCAGCACTTTGGGAGGCCAAGACAGGTGGATTGCTCGAGGTCAGGAGTTTGAGATCAGGCTGGGTAACATGGAAAAACCCTGTCTCTACCAAAATAATAATAATAATCAGCCAAGTCTGGTGGTGCACCTGTAGTCCCAGCTACTCTGGAGGTAGAGGTAGGAGGATCACTGGAGCCCAGGAAATCAAGGATGCAGTCGGTTGTGTTGGCACCATTGCACTCCAGCCTAGGGTGACAAAGGTCATCAATTACAGTCCAATAAAAACAGTCACCAATAAGAGTCCAATAAAGTTATTTAGGGGATGAGTAACTTTACAACGGGGTGATAGTTGGTGTTTATCATGCTCTCAGATCACATTAGTGGATCGATTAACACTTGCTCCTTCCCCTCTCTATCCAGCAGAGAAATTTGGAGAGAAGCATAAAGGCCAAGAGGGAAAATGAATTTTCGGTTAGTCTAGCTGGATGAATTTTGGGGCATTCATGCAGACACCCAGTGGAGTTAGTCTGTCCACACATAATAGACCTCTCTTGCTGGAGCTTGTGCCTGGAGTTCCCCAGCCCCTTTCGACATCCCCTGGGTAGGCGTCGGGGTGAGCATGCCTGGGTTCTTGCTTAATCTTCAACAGAGGCCTTGCCCAAGGTCAGACAGGGCCCAGGTAGCCAATATTTCTGGGATGCTGGGAGCTGAAGATGGGCTCTGGACTCGGGAGGGTCACTCAAGAAGAGGGTCAAAAGCCATTACCAAGGTAGACTACTTGCTAGGCAACAGATCTCAAATAGGAAGCAGTCACATCATGACTATTTGCTTTACTGAAGTATGAGACACGAACAGAACTATCCTGATAAGCAATAAAATGTCTCCCCAGGCTGAGCGTGGTGGCTCATGCCTGTAATCCCAGCACTCTGGGAGGCCAAGGTGGGTGGATCACCTGAGGTCAGGAGTTCAAGACCAGCCTGGCTAACACGGTGAAACCCCGTTTCTACTAAAAATACAAAAAATTAGCCGGGTGTGGTGGTGTGTGCCTGTAGTCCCAGCTACCCAGGAGGCTGAGGCAGGAGAATTGCTTGAACCCGGGAGGCAGAGGTTGCAGTGAGCTGAGATCACGCCATTGTACTCCAGCTTGGGCAACAACAGCGAAACTCTGTCTCAAAAACAAAAAAGTCTCCCCCTTCTCCCTTTCTCTTCCTTTGCCCTCTCTTTCTTTTCCATTGACTTTCTTTTAGATAAATGCTTTATTTTTGTGAAATGATACCTGCTCACAGAAAAATATTCAAAAAACGTTGAAAAGTACAAAGGAAAAAAGCCTAAATTGCTTGAATTCTAATCACCTGAAGGGTAACTACTATTAACCTTTTTGTGGCAGAATATGTGTGTGTGTGTGCGCGCGCGCGCGTGTGTGTGTGTGTGCGACTTTTAAGGCTTTAATAACAGGCCGGGCGCGGTGGCTCATGCCTGTAATCCCAGCACTTTGGGAGGCCAAGGTGGGCAGATCACCTTAGGTCAGGAGTTCAAGACCAGCCTGGCCAACATGGTGAAACCCCATCTCTACTAAAAATACAAAAATTAACCGGCCGTGGTGGCTTGCGCGCCTATCTTCCCAGCTACCTGGGAGGCTGAGGTGGGAGAATCACTTGAATCCAGGAGGCGAAGGTTGCAGTGAGCCGAGATTGCACCACTGCACTCTAGCCTGGGTGACAGAGCGAGACACTGTCTCAAAAACAAAACAAAGCTTTAACAGAGCATAGCACACTTGCGGCAAAGTGCACAAATCATCCGTGTGCCGCTGGATGCACACTCCTGTGTACAGCAAATTGAAAACTGCTGTAGAGCCAGCACCCACAGGCTGCCCCCTCCACGAATACATACCCCCGAACCACGAACGCTAACTTATTTATCACCTCTGGGAACACTTTGGTGGATGTCCTCTCAGACTTTTATGAAACACCTGTGATCTTAAAAACAAATCTGGTAACGACCATGCTCTCCCAAAATCAGAACTGTAAAAACAGCCCACATACCACAACTTAATTGGCATTCCTGTCTATATGACTCATTCCACAAAACTCCACCGTGAGTCAACGTGCTCCTGAATCCTGGTCCACAGCCTGGCTGCCTGCTGGAGCCAGCTGGGGAGCTTTAAAACTGGTGGTGCCTGGGCCTCACCTGCAGTGTGGCTGACTTAACTGGTCCAGGCAGGACCTGGCATTTGTGTAGATGTCTCTCTTATCTCCCCAGGGGATCCTAATGTGCTACCAAGGGGAGCACCTCTGCTCTGAGGTCGTTTTTTACTACACGAATGCACTGCAAGTAGGACTGTGAGGTGCTGTCCCAACTGACTTGACTCCACAGAGACCACTGTGAGGCCAGATAGAGACCCTCATCCACTCTTGCCAGTGTGAACGCTGGGGCTCAGGAGGTCGTGGTTCTGTGCCTGGACGGCACAGCGTTGGTGGGAGGTGCACATCCTGCCTAGAGACCAGGCCTTTTCAGCCTTGGCCCAGGTCATGGGTACAGGCCAATGGATGGAACAGAGGCAGCCCAAGCCCGAGGAAGTGGTCTACTGTCATGGGTTCATCATCTGGGGGTGAGGCTGAGTGGGCTGGGCTTGTCCAGGGAGCACAGCCTCTTGGGTTTCACAGGTAGGAATCCAAGCTGGCACAGAAATGTGCCTGAACATCCACAGAATAATTCTGGAAAAACAGGCAGGAGACTGAGAGGGCAACCTGTTTCCCTCTAGAAAGGTGACACAGGTGGAGAGGGTTCAAGTGCCTGGATTGCCCAGATTTAAAATTTTTATTATCAAAGCCAGGCGCGGTGGTTCACACCTGCAATCCCAGCACTTTGGGAAGCTGAGGTGGGAGGATTATTTGAGGTCAGGAGTTCAAGACAAGCCTGGCCAGTATGGGGAAAACCTGTCTCTACTACAAATACAAAAATTAGCTGGGCGTGGTGGCAGGTGCCTGGAGTCCCAGTTACTCGGGAGGCTGAGGCAGGAGAATCGCTTGAACCCGGGAGGTGGAGGTTGCAGTGAGCTGAGATCATGCCATTGCACTCCAGCCTGGGCAACAGAGTAGGACTCTGTCTCAAAAAACAACAACAACAAATTTCTTATCAAAAATTTCAAATATACAGAGAAGTAGCGAGAATGGACTACATTATTTATTATTTAAAAATGATTAAGATCTCAGAATGAAGAGACAAATAAAAGAAGCAATGGATGGGCATTTCTAAACCATTAGGAATTGAAATTAGGATGTTTTGAGTTTTTCCTCAATTTTTATTGTTTTGCATCTAGAGTTCACTAGGACCTAAGCTTAGCGAGGGCAGGGATTTCTGTCTCACTACTCTTTCTCTAGTGTCTAGGACAGCTCTTAACACACAGAGGATAACAAATCTGAGGATAAATGAGTAAATGTATGAATTGAGCATGCATTGCTTTTGTATTTGGGAGGAATCCATTCTAAACAGATACATATATAGATAGATAGATATAGATGTAGATATATATCAATCAAGAAGTATTCTCTTCTTATATAAATAAACCCAGGAAAATCATCAGACATCTCAGCCATTGAACTTACTAATTCATAAATGATGGGTGTGTGAAAATGATGTGCGGTTTATTCATGAGGGACAATATAGAATCAGGTGCCAAGTGGCAGGACTGGGGTCCTATGCTTTTGTGTATTCTCCAGATAGGGAAGAAGACAGGAGTGGAGGGTCTCCTTAGTGTCCTGGGGACTTGACCACACAACCACCCCTGTTTCCTCACCCATTTATCACCCAAGACAATGACAGAAGGGGGCCTTGCTATCTCTTTACAGCAGGGCAGAAAATGCCAGCCAAGGAAGGTAAATGAGAGACTTCAGGACTTGGCCCCAGACAGTTGACTTGGACTACATCTGTCCTGAAGGGACAGGCTGGATCCATTGAAAATTAACCCAGCTGGGTGTAGTGGCATGCGCCTGAAATCCCAGAAGTCTGGGAGGCAGAAGCAGGTGGATTGCTTGAGCCCAGGGGTTTGAGACCAGCCTGGGCAACATGGAGAAACCCCGACTCTACAAAAAATACAAAAATTAGTGGGGTGTGGTGGGAATTCTTGTGGTCCCAGCTACTCAGGAGGCTGAGGTGGGAGGATCACTTGAGCCCAGGAGGCCAAGGCTGCTGTGAACCAAAATTGCACCACTGTACCTCAGCCTGGGCAGCATAGTGAGACCTTGCCAAAAAAAAAAAAAAAAAAAAAAAAGCCAGGCACGGTGGCTCATGCCTGTAATCCCAGCACTTTGGGAGGCCAAGGCAGGCAGATCACTTGAGGTCAGGAGTTCGAAACCAGCCTGGCCAACATGATGAAACCCCATCTCTACTAAAAATACAAAAATCAGCTGGGCATGGTGGCACATGCTTGTAATTTTAGCTACTTGGGAGGCTGAGGCAGGAGGATTGCTTGAGCCTGGGAGGCGGAGGCTGCAGTGAGCTGAGATTGCACCACTGCACTCCAGCCTGGGTGACAGAATGAGACTTCATCTCTAAAATAAAGTAAAATAAAATAAAATAAAATAAAATAAAATAAACTTGAGCATCCTCAGGTGTCCCATCTTTAGAATCTCTCAGCATTTATAAAATTCACTGCCACACTGCAATTATGTCTTCTCCCTTCTTAAATAGCCTTGGGTTTATGGAGAATAACAACAAATGAAACCATAGCTAACATGTAGAAGGTGTTTACAGATTTCCAAGAGCCTTCAGACCAAATGTTTCACGAAAGTCCTGTGATGAAAACCATATAGTAACAATGATTCTTGTCCATTTTCTAGATGAGGAGACTGAGGCTGAAAATTTACTGGATTTGCCCAAAGGACAGAGGGGCTAGGACCTGAGCCAAGGTCCCCCACTTCTAGAGCCAATCATCTGTATGTTACTTCCTGCAGTTGTAGGAGTTGTTCCTATCCAATGCCCTCCCTGTCTGTTCCCATGTATAACAGGATCTCACAGCAAGTTCTGGGCACTTGGGGGACGGGTTAAATTGGGGTTAGCACTGGAAAGTCCTGTTTTCTCATCCATAAAAGTAGGAGTTTAGATCAGGTGACCTTTGGGCATCCCTAAATCCTGAGACGTTTTTATTTTCTGCTCCATTTCAAAGGTCAAGAGATCAGGTCCCTGGCCAGCTAGACTCCACTGAGGGCAAAGCAAGAAGAAAAGACGTCCGTGGTGACCTTTTCCATCTGCATTTACCATCAGATACCAAACAGACCGTTGGTTTTTCACTCAGCAAACATTTATTGGGGTTACCATGTGCCGGTATCATTCTAGAAGCTACAGACCCACAGACAATGCCTGGGTCAGCCTCCTCCTTCTGTCCAAGAGAGAGACTGGTGATTCAGAATCAGCTCAGGGAGGGTAGGCGGGAGGATGGGTGAGATTCCATGGTGCCAGAGAGAACTGCTGCCATCTTGGCGGCCGTGGAGAGGGTGCCAAGGAAGGTTCTAGAAGAGCAGAGGCTAAAGCATGGCCTTGCAGAGAGGGTTGGGGTTACCTGGTAGACTGAGAGGCCCATGCATCTTAGGAGTGAAGAGCAGGCATCTTCCATGCAATTTGCCCCTGTGTTTTCATCTCCCAACCCATCTTCAACTTTCTCATTCAGCTTTCTCTCACTGGTGATGAGAAAATCCTTAGTCCACTACTCTGTGAAAAGCTGTAGAAAGTTCCCTGAAGTACAAGAGGATGAAATGATTTCCTTCCAGGAATAAATGAACGAGGAGGAACGAATCTCCTCCTGAGACCATTGGAACCTCAGTGTTGTTTCCTGCCCCAATTAGCTCACCTAGCAGTCAAGGTAAATACCAGAAACTACCCATCTGCCACGTGGGAGGGGCCCTAGGCAACAGACAGGAGAAACAGAAGCTGTTCAATTACTTTTTTTTTTTGTTTTTAGATGGAGTCTCGCTCTGTCACCCAGGCTGCAGTGCAGTGTCACCATCTTGGCTCACTGCAACTTCCCTTCCCAGTTTCAAGCAATTCACCTGCCTCAGTCTCCCAAATAGCTGGGACTACAGGCACACATCACCATGCCTGGCTAATTTTTATATTTTTAGTAGAGACGGGGTTTCACTATGTTGGCCAGGCTGGTCTCGAACTCCTAACTTTCTGATCCGCCCACCTCGGCCTCCCGAAATGCTGGGATTACAGGCATGAACCACCGCTCCCGGCCACTGTTCAATAACTTTCTTTTCCCCACTAACTCTCGTCCTTCCTGGGATTGTTAGAAAATGGAATTCCCGCTGCCTGCAGCCTCTAAGCCTCTGCTGCTGGGTTCATGTTGAGTTTTTAACTGCCATTTCTGTGTTCTCAGGTCCTTCTCAAACTTCCAAACAAATACTGTTTGGAAGTTTCTGCTTCTGTTTTGGACCATGATGAAATATTTCCATAAACTATTAGTCCGTTGAGACCCAACATAAAAACAGCAAGCATACGTGCAACACTTCGGACTTTGCTACTGTTGCTGGTCGTCCTGGCCCCTGGCAGAACCAACCATCACTGGAGAAGTCAATCAGCTGACACAGGAGCTCCTTCCCTAACACAGGGCCTTTTGCATCTACCCTGCTAAGCGCGCATGTGCAGAGGAGAGTCCCTTGGAATCAGCAGCCAATGTCCTCATTTCCCTGGGTGGCATTTTGCCAAATCTGTATTCCACAGGTGCTCCTGGCTCCCTCTCCTTCACTTTTTCCCAGCAGAGCTGCTCATCCAGTGGCACTGAAAATGGGTTTTGAGGCCAGGTGCGGTGGCTCACGCCTGTAACCCCAGCACTTTGGGAGGCCGAGGCAGGCGGATCATGAGGTCGGGAGATCCAGACTATCCTGGCCAACATCGTGAAATCCCGTCTCTACTAAAACTACAAAAATTAGCTGGGTGTGGTGGCGCGTGCCTGTAATCCCAGCTACTCTGGAGGCTGACCCAGGAGGCAGAGGTTGCAGTGAGCTGAGATCCCGCCACTGCACTCCAGCCTGGTGACAGAGCGAGACTCTGTCAAAAAAAAAAAAAAAAAAAAAAAAAAGAAGAAGAAGAAGAAGAAGAAGAAGAAAAGAAAAGAAAATGGGCTTTGTTGCTTCCCTGAGTCATCTCCACCTTCCCCCAAACTCTTCTCCCAGGTTGGTCCTTTTCTTCTCAGGGTCCAGGTTTTATTCATGATGTTCCTCTTGTCTGGAAAGACTCCCTCCTGCTCCCTGCACTCCTCCCTCCTTCTGCTGCCTTCTCTCCTTCTCCCAGGTCTATATCAAACCCAGGCTCCCCAAGAAGCTCACCCACTCTGATGGCAGGCCCTGCTCTGTGATGCTCGTGGTTGGCTGATCTTCTCATCTCCACGTGGATGGAAGGTGCCACAAGGATGGGAGCCACCTTCCTCACCTTTGTTCCCTGGGAAGCACTTGTCACACACCCTGTGTGTCCCAGATGCTTCGTGGGTGAGCACGTATTGAACTGGAATCTCCAGAAGGAGCAGGAGAATACATGGCCTAACACTCAGAGAAATTGTGTGAAAATCATTCCATATTTTCGTGTATCCAGTGGAAATACTGTAAACAGCAGGACCACTATCCTGTAGGCAGATGTCATTTACTTTGTGCATAGACTTTCTTAACAAACACTTATGAGGCACTACCTGCACGCAAGGGCTTGGGGGGTGGGAAATACCGCCAAAAAAGCCCCCACTTGAGATATTTAGCTAGTGCCTGAGAAAATGAAATAATTGTTAGGGTGTGTTTATTTGAAAGTTTTGAAAAAAATACTTAGGTGGTGTTTCTAATTCTCAAAAGAATTACTTTTTTTTTAAGTGCTTAGCATTCTTCAGTAGGAAGGACCTTGAAAAGTACATCCTTTGTTGTTCTATGAAGTAAATGAATTCTGTTCTTTGCATGATGACATTTTCTAGTACTTATATTGAGAAAAGTGGAAAGTTTAACTCCTAACCATTGTCATTTCTTTCCAATTTAATGTCAAAACATTTTTTTTTACCATTAGGGATAGAAATAGTCTAACAGGTGTGCTATGGTGTGTTATGAACAAAATGATAAATTAAGGTGTTTAGCACAGAGTTACAGAGATGTTAACTATGCACTAATTTTATATTTCAAATATATTTACTGAGATATAATTCACATACCATAAAATTCACCCATTTAAAGTGTTAAATTCAGTGATGTTCTATATTCATAGAGTTATGCAATCATCCGCCATGATCTAATTTTAAAGCATAGATTTTTCTTTTCTTTCTTTCTTTTTTTTTAGAGACAAGGTCTTGCTCTGTCACCCAGGCTGGAGTGCAGTGGCTTGATCCTAGCTCATGACGGCTTTGAACTCCTGGGCTCAAGTGGTCCTCCTGCCTCAGCCTCCAGAGCAGCTAGGACTACAGGTACGTGCTACCATGGCCAGCTCATTTTTATGGGTTTTGTTTTTTTTTGTAGAGATAGGATCTCACTATGTTGCCAAAGCTGGTTTGGAACTCCTGGCCTCAAGTGATCCACCCGCCTCAGCCTCCCAAAGTGCTGGGATTATAGGTGTGAACCACTGCACCCAGCCTAATTTTAGAACATTTTCATCACCCCAAAAATAAACCCCAAACCTTTTAGCAGTCATTCCCTACTCTCTTCACCAACCCTAGCCTTAGAGAAACATTAATCTACTTTCTATCTTTATAGATGTGCCTATTCTAGACATTTTATATAAACAGAATCATATAATATGTGCTATTTTATTCACGGTTTTTTTCACTTAGCATACTGTTCTCCAGATTTATCCACATTGTAGTATATATCAGTACTTCATTCCTTTTTATGGCTGAATAATATTACATTATATGGATATACCACATTTTATCTATTCATAGTTGATAAACACTTGAGTTGTTTCCACTTTTTTACTATTATAAATAACGCTGCTACGAACATTTATGTATAAGCTTTTGCGGATGTAGATTTCATTTCTCTTTTTTTTTTTTGAGATGGAGTCTCACTCTGTTGCCCACTCTGGAGTGCAATGCCACCATCTTGGCTCACTGCAACCTCCACCTCCTGGGTTCAAACAATTCTTCTGCCTCAGCCTCCCAAGTAGCTGGGATTACAGGCATGTGCCACCACACCCAGCTGATTTTTGTATTTTTAGTAGAGACAGGGTCTCACCATGTTGGCCAGCCTGGTCTCGAACTCCTGACCTCAGGTGATCTGCCCACCTTGGCTTCCCAAAGTGCTGGGATTATAGGCGTGAGCCACCACGCCCGGCCAGATTTCATTTCTCTTAGGTAAACACCTAGGAGTGGAATTGCCAGGTCATATGGCTACTCTGTGTCTAACATTTTGAGAAACTGTGACACTGTTTTCCACAGTGGCTGGACTATTTTACATTTCCACCAGCAGCATATGAGGGTTCCAATTTCTCCACATTCTTACTACTACCTGCTTTCATCTGTCATTTTTGTTATTGCCATCTTAGAGGACGTGAAGTGGTATCTCATTGTGGTTTTGACTGGCATTTCCCTGATGGCTAATGATGTGGAGCAGTGGTCCCCAACCTTTTTGCCACCAGGGACCAGTTTCATGGAAGACAGTTTTTCCACAGACGTGGTGTGGAGGGAGCAGCATGGCTTCGGGATGAAATTGTTCCATCTCAGATCATCAGGCATTAGATTCTCATAAGGAGTGTGCAACCTAGATCCCTCGCATGTCAGTTCACAAAAGGGTTCATGCTCTTATGAGAATCTCACGCTGCAGCTGATCTGACAGGAGGCAGAGCTCAGGCAGTAATGCTCACTGGCCCGACTCTCACCTCCTGCCGTGCAGCTGGGTTCCTAACAGGCCACATGGACTGGTACCAGTCCACTGCCCAGGCTTGGGGACTCCTGATGCAAAGCATCTTTTCTTGTGCTTATTGGTCATTGTATACCTTCTTTGGGGAAATATCTAATCAAATCTTTTGCTTATTTTACAATTGGGTTATTTGTCTTTTTTTTTTTTTGTTATTGAGCTATATGAATTACTGCTGGGTGTAGTGGCTTACATCTGTAATCCCAGCACTTTGAGAGGCCAAGGCAGGGGGATCTCTTGAGCCCAGGAGTTTGAGACCAGCCTGGGCAACATGGTGAAACCTTGTCTCTACAAACAATATAAAAATTAGGCAGGCTTGGTGGCACATGCCTGTAGTCCCAGTTACTTGAGAGGCTGAAGTTGGAGAATCGCTTGAGCCCAGGAGGTCCAGGCTGCAGTGAGCCGTGACTGTGCCACTGCACTCCAGCCTGGGAGACAGAGAGAGACTCTGCCTTGGGGGGGGGGGGCGGAGGGGGGCGGGAAACAGAAAGAATTCTTTATGTATTCTGGATGTTAGTCCCTTATCAAACATAGGATCTGGCTGGGCGTGGTGGCTCACGCCTGTAATCCCAGTACTTTGAGAGGCCAAGGTGGGTGGATCACTTGAGGTCAGGAGTTCGAGACCAGCCTGGCCAACATGGTGAAAGCCCGTATCTAGTAAAAATACAAAAAAATTAGCCAGGCATGGTGGTGCATACCTGTGGTCCCAGCTACTTGGGAGGCTGAGGCAGGAGAATTGCTTGAATCCGGGAGGTGGAGGTTGCAGTGAGCCGAGATTGCACCACTGCACTCCAGCCTGGGGGACAGAGAGAAACTCCATCTCAAAAAAAAAAAAAAAAAAAAAAAGTCCTTCAAATATTTTTTCCTATTGTTTTCCAATTTGGCTTTTTAACTTTCTTCCTTTTTTTTGGCCTTACTTTCTTAACAATAAGGTGTTTTGAAAGGAAAAAGTGAAACCAACGATTCAACTTATCTAGACTTTTCTGTAATTTTGTATGGCTAACTCACTATTTTAGAATGATTTGTGTCTCTTGGCTTTCAGTGTTCTACTGTGAAAAGTTATGAAGGTTCAAGTTTTTGTAAGGAAACAAAAATGTCTATAAGAAGACTGATTGGTGTGCTCTCCCTGAGTGTTTACTGAGGCTTTCCTTGGCCACTTTGTTATTTCCCGTATTTAAAACATGGCCAAGTTCCTGTGAATGATTGTTTTCAAGGAAATATCTTTGTAATTGAAAACGAACTAAATAATATATTATATGTTTGCTATGAACACAGTGTGGCAGCTTTGAATTCATAGGATTTCAGGCTATCAGTGTAAATCAGGAAAGGGCTTCCAGGAAGAGAAAGTGAGAGTGAAAGCAACCGACAGAGAGCAGGCAGGGCCAGGAGAGAGGGCTGGAGGCTCCCTAGCAGGGGAACCCCAAAGAGCACATTCTTTGGGGAGTGACCACCCTCCGGAGCGAGGAGCCTTGGGGATGGAATCCTCGCCAGTGCAGTGTGTGTATGTGTGCGTGTGTATGTGTGTGTGTACATGCGCGTGAGCTGAGAGAGGAGGAGGAGCAGGAAGTGGCGGAGGCAGGGCAGAAGGTATCTTTTCCCATTGAGACTTTTTTTTGGTCTTTTAAAACCTCTTCCGCGAGCTCAGTCTTTGTAAACATATCTGTATGCCCAATTCTCTCCAGCTCAAGAAATATAGGGGCCTGATTGTTCTCGGAATTGTATTTACCATTTTTTTTTTAAGAAGGCCTCAGCTCTGCCCTGGTGCTTAAAGCTCTCTCCTGCACATGTGTATGCGTTACATCCACCCTAGGTCATCAGCTACTCGCAAAAGGTCCTGATCCCACTGCAAATTAAATTCCATTCCAGTTTTTTGAACTCCACATATTTAGTTCATGACATAGGGGCCCTGGAAATGTTAAATCTAAAACTTGGTGTGGATTGTTAACTAAAAACTTGGGACTTGGTCTGAAGCCCCCATTCATCCCGAGCAGCAAGAGGAACACGTGGTGGCAAAGCCTGCGGGCTGTCTATTCTCACTATAAATAGGAATGGTTTGTTTTGCAGCTCTCCAGCTTTTAGGCACATAATATTTGCCAATATTTGCCATATGTATGCTATCACATCCCTGCTATCTGCATTCACACAAACCACGGATCCCATGCTCTTGTCTTGCTTTCCTGTTGCAACTGCAATTGTTTGTTGATAAATATCTTTTATCTCAATTATGTGGACATAATATCCACACTCTTCTCCCGATGTGTATGAAAGACGGAAGAAGGGAGAAGTAGAAAACAGACACGGAGGACCTACTAGGAGCCATGAGCTTTGCCCAGTGCTTTCTTTACTCTAGCAAGTTCCATGCCTACCAGGAGCCAGAGAATTTCCGCACATCATCTCTTGGAGACAGGTATTTTTTCAGCCTTCAATGATGTTAAGTAATTTGCTGGAAGTCACATCTTCTGAGCTTGGATTTGAGTTCAGTAGGTTCTGATTTGGAGCTTTGCTAGCTTTGAATTTCAAATTTAAAATGTAAGATTTTGCAGAAGTAGATGGCTTGTCTTTATCACCTAAAAACAAAGCATTCTTTCCCAGGAGTGGGTTTGCAGAACTGCATCTACAGCAATTCACGCTGGGGCGTGCAGCCAGATGACCTGGGTTTGAATCCTGGCTCTACCCCTTGCTGGCTCTGTGACCTTGGGCAACAATTTAACCTCACTGTCCTTATCTGTAAAATGGGCATAGTGATGATGATAATTCTATCTACTTAGAAAGGTGCTGTGGCTGGGCGCAATGGTTCACGCCTGTAATCCCAGCACTTTGGGAGGCTGAGGTGGGTGCACTACTTGGTCGGGAGCTCAAGACCATCCTGGCCAACATGGTGAAACCCCGTCTCTACTGAAAATACAAACATTAGCCGGGCATGGTGGTAGGCACCTGTAATCCCAGCTACTCAGGAGACTGAGGCAGGATAATCGCTTGAACCTGGGAGGTGGAGGTTGCAGTGAGCCGAGATTGCTCCACTGCACTCCAGCCTGGGCGATACAGCAAGACTCAGTCTCCAAAAAAAAAAAAGAAAGTGTTGTTAGGATCTGGTAAGATGATCCGTGATGTGTGATAAGCCGTCAATATTAGCCACTATGACTAAGACTTGCGTATACAACCAGAGCTGGAACACCAAGCTACAGGATTGCTTTCCCAGGTGTTGAATTAACTAGATCAATTTGAAAGCAATAAGCCTCTTTCCTTCCTTCTCTCCCTTCCTTCCTTCCTCTCCCTCTCTCTTTCAATGCAAGAGTGGGCTTTCCTAGCAGTCAAATATAACTTAGTTAATTCAACAAATGCTTGTAGAACCCTACTGTAGTGCCAAGTGCTGTGCTGAGTGCGAGCTAGAGATTTGGTAGTGAAAACACAGATTGCACATTCCCATTCTGCAGACTGTGGAGCTCACAGTCTAGTGGGAAAGACACCAATGATACAATCAGACCTACCAGAGGGGAATGCTTTCTCATAAAGTCAACTCTCATGTAAAGTTTTTAAAAAATCTTCTAAAATTTACCCTGAAATGTATTTTTTTCTTTTGCTTAACAAATTATTGCTTTACGGAATTATATGTTGTGTATTTTCATAAATCTCTTCATCCAACATATGCTATATATGTACATGAAAAGTCTGTATATATACATTTCTACACAAACCTTGTTGACAAACTCTGCTTAATGTTGGTTCCAATTACAAATGGTAAAATTCAATGTTTTTCACACATCAGATATTTAAGTAGTTTTAAAAAGGAAATATCTTAAAATGCCAACTGGAATATTTTCGGAGCAAAGTGTCATCTTAATGAGGATTCATGATGTAGCAGTGGATGGAAGATGTTCTGGTCTTTTAAAATGTATGTTTGGTGTTTCACGAGGCTATTAGAGAGTCCATGGAACCCTCACTTTTCCTTTTGGATGCCATAAGATTCCCAGAAGGCATCCTGGGGCTTTTCTTTGTTCTTGATGTTCTGATCCTAAATGACTCGGGGCTGTGAACTCCTGGTAAACCAGTGAGTCATAGATCCTGCTCCAAGACACTCTTTGGGAGTGGGGAGTGCTAAGAAAGCAAAACTGATCAAACCGGGTGTGGCTGAGGGGCCCTTCCACAAAGCAAGTAGCTTTGGACACAGGCTGTTGCTTCTAGAAAGGAGGGGTTGCATGTGCAAAGGATACGTGATGGTTTGGTGAGGTGGTACATGTGGGACAGGAACCAGTTGGGTGTCAACAATGACGGAGGTGCCAAGCTGCATGTTCCCCTCCCATGTCTGGCTCAGGAACCTTCCAACTCACACAACACACAACAGCAAAAACAAAGAACAAAACGAACCAATCATTTGTTTTGGAGATTTAACTTCTGGAGAGAGAAGACTCCTTCCCACCCAGGTCTGGACATTTTAAAGACTGGAGAAGTTTTCAGAGTGGGAGTAGTGTGCAGCGCCATTCTTTCCTGGGGTCCCTCTGGGGCATATTCGCAGGGGACTTCAATGTTGCTCTTGGTAAGTGAAAAAGCCCAAGCATCATGGCCAAGATGTGGAAACCACGTGATCCAGTTCCAGATACGATGCAACATAATGAAAGGAAATATTGTATCATCCTGATTACCTTTAAATAGCTCCCTCTTCATCACTCCCTTTTAAATACACACACACATGCGCACATCTCTTTGGAAGTGGCAGAAGCCAAATGCTTGGAGTTTCCTGGCATTTGAGCTTTGTCTCAGCAGCTCTCAAATGTATACACTGCTCTTCACATCCACTTTGAAGTTAAACGGCACAGCTCCTTTTTTACACACATACCGTCATGACAATAAACATCTCACCATCCTCGTGACTCCCCGTCTACCCTAGCCTTATGTAATTCTCTGGCACACTCACTTTCTCTATGTGTCTTTTAGTGCCTGTTTGCATCATGTACATTTTAGGTCCATCTGGTAATGACGGTATCTTTCTGTACATAATGTATTCAGTTACCTTTAAACAATAAAAGTTATTTGATATCAGCAATGTGTCCCCCTGGGAGACAGGACGACTGGAGGGGAGTGGGAGCTAGAAGCAGGAGGGTTGCAACACTTCTCAGAAAAAAGCTTTCCGTTTCTCCCAGGCACCAGGGTGGAGCACGTCTATTCCCCCTCCACTGGCACTGATCATGGTGCTCCACAAGAAACCAAAATGGCCTCAGGGTCCCTTTGCAAAGTAGAGGTTTGTCCTTGAAGTGCCAGAACAGAGGGAGTTGCTTCAGTCCTGGGTACTAGTGAGCAGCTGCCCAGGCTGATGTTAAAGCCACCAAAGATGGAAGGGGCTAGAGAGGGTGTCTGAGGGGGACTCTCCTTTCACTCCTACCCATATCAAGTTGGCATTGCTGTGGCTCAGAGTATGAAAGATTAATCTTTCCTTTACTTCCCCTCCCTGTGAAGCAAGGGAGACCACCTGCTTGTGGAAAATTGGTTGATGGTGAGTTTTCAAGGGTCCCTTGTAGTGATGCCACCAAGGGGCGGCTTGCAGATGAGGCAGGGGGTCACCACCCCCAGAACTTTTTGCAAAATGATCCCCCAACCCCTAAAGAGGAAGAATTTCTTAGTTGCTCCTCAGACGGTAGCCATGGATCCACACGAGCTTCTCCTAAGAGTTTATTGAACCATAGAATCACAGAATTTGCAGCACTTCCTGACCAGAGTCAGCATTTTAACAAGATTCCCCAGGAATTCATGTGCACGTTGGAATCAAAGGCTCCTCTAAGCCAATGGTCTCCTTTCTCGCTGCACAGGGGAGCATCTGGGAATTATTATTATTGTCATTATTATTATTTTAAGATGGGGTCTTACTCCGTCAGCCAGGCTGGAGTGCAGTGGTGCGATCATGGCTCACTGCAGCCTCGGCTCCCTGGACTGAAGTGACCCCCCCCCTCAGCCTCACGAGTAGCTGGGACTACAGTCGTGCACCACCTCACCCAGCTTATTTTTTGTATTTTTTTTTTTTTTTTTTGTAGAGATGGGGTTTCTCCATGCTGCCCAGGCTGGACTGGAACTCCTGGGTTCAAATGAGCTGCCTGCCTCGGCCTCCCAAAGTGTTGGGATTACAGGTGTGAGCCGCCGCACTCAGCCATATCTGAGAAACTTTCGAAAGGACCCAGGTCCCTGGCCCTCCTCTAGCGACCCCATGTAGTTTAAGAACTATTGACATATGTGAGCCTGAGCTTTGGAGCCAGACTGACTAGGTCTGTGTCTTCCTTAGTCTCTTAGTAGATGTATCCATTTGGCACAACTCTATGGTTGCTTCTTGGTCTATAGAATCAGAGAAATAATAGTCGTTATCTCGTAAGATTATTGTGAAGTTTAAAAGAGATGGTATGTATAAACTCTGAAGTACAGTAAGCCCTCAATAAACAATACCTATTGTTATCCAAACAGGATTTGCAACAAGTCCCCTACAGCCCTCTTCTCACTCAGTCCCAAGTCTCTTCAGTATTGACACTATGGAGCAAGTTTTTGGTGATCCATTATACTTGGCAATTTACTTGAGTATCGGCCACTATTTTTTTTTTTTTTTTTTTTCAAGACAGAGTCTCGCTCTGTCGCCCAGACTGGAGTGCAGTGGCACGATCTTGGCTCACTGCAACCTCTGCCTTCAGGGTTCAAGCGATTCTCTCGCCTTGGCCTCCCAAATAGCTGGGATTACAGGTGCCCACCACCCCGCCCTGCTAACTTTTGTACTTTTAGTAGAGACGGGGTGTCACCATGTTGGCCAGGCTGGTCTTGAACTCCTGACCTCAGGTGATCTGCCTGCCTCAGCCTCCCAAAGTGCTGTGATTACAGGTGTGAGCCACCACGCCCGGCCCACTCTTTCTAAATTGGCACTCTCTTTGGTCTTCTTCAGTAAGTTTAATGGGTTCTCATTGCCTGATGATCAATACTGGAGGAATCATCCCTTACTTAAACAACAACAAAACCAAAACTAACCAATCAAACCAACAAACAAAACATTGAAAGCAGGAACCAAATTGCATAGCAAATGATGGGAAAAACAGTGTAACTGGAGCTTAATACCAAAAACATAAGCTAAAATTTAACGAAAATTATCTAGGCCATAACAAAAACCATGTACCAATTTAAGTAAGAACAAAGGGTGACTCAGCTATTATCTTTGTTAGTAGGGTTTTGCCAAAACAGTTCCAGAGTGATAAAATAATGCGATTTTTTTCATCAGGGCTGACCTTTGTAGCTTTTTTTTTTTTTTTTTTTTTTTTTTTTACAATTCATACTCTCATTTTGTGGCCAATTTGGTTTTTCTTTGCCTTGTATTGTTAGATATTTATAGTGTCATCATCATCAGAAAGAGGCTGACCTAAAATAATATTTATGTGAGACCAGATTTAATGGCTCATGACTATAATCCCAGCACTTCAGGAGCCCACGGTGGGAGGGTCACTTGAAGCCAGGAGTTTGAGACCAACCTGAGCAATAAAATTGAGACCCTGTCTCTACAAACAAACAAACAAACAAGCAAACAAAAAATTTAGCCAGGCACAGTGGTGTGTGCCTATAATCCCAGCTAATTGGGCAGCTGAGGCAGGAGGATCACCTGAGCCCATGAGTTTGAGGCTGCAGTGATCTATGATTGCACCATTGTACTCTAGCCTGGGTGACAGTGTGAGACCCTGTCTCAAAAAACAAACGATAACAAAGAAACAATAGTGATGTGATAGGTGTGGGTGGGTGTTACTCTTACACCTGGAAGCCTAGTTAATTGAGAATAAATATTAAAAGTGATCAGTTTGGACTGGATGTGGTGGCTCACGCCTGTAATCCCAGCACTTTGGGAGGCCAAGGCAGGCGAATCAGTTGAGTTAGGAGTTCAAGACTAGCCTGGCCAACACGGTGAAACCCTGTCTCTACTTAAAATACAAAAACTAGCCGGGCATGATGGTACACGCCTGTAATCCTAGCTACTTGGGAGGCAGAGGGCAGAAGGATAGCTTGAACCCAGGAGGTGAAGGTTACAGTGATCCAAGATCGCGCCACTGCACTGCAGCCTGGATGACAGAGTGAGACTTCGTCTCCAATGAGAAAAAAAAAAAAAAAAAGTGATCAGTTTGTCAGTCAGTATTCCATGTTGTGGTCACTTTGACCTCTCTATGTGACCTCGTGACCGTTAGTTCTTGGATATAAATACTGATAGAAGGACCTTTAATATTTAAATCTAATTTGAATTTTTAAAAAATATACAAATTTGCTAATTCCTTTTTTTTTTTTTTTTTTTTGAGACAGAGTCTGGCTCTGTTGCCCGGGCTGGAGTGCAGTGGCACCATCTTAGCTCACTGCAACCTCCACCTCCTGGGTTCGAGCAATTCTTCTGCCTCAGCCTCCCCAATAACTGGAATTACAGGCATGTGCCAGGGAATTACGGGCATGCACCACCATGTGTGGCTAATTTTTGTATTTTTAGTAGAGATGGGGTTTTGCCATGTTGGCCAGGCTGGTCTTGAACTCCTGATCTGAGGTGATCCATCTGCCTTGACCTCCCAAAGTGCTGGAATTACAGGCGTGAGCCACTGCACTCAGCCTAAATTTGCTAATTCTATTAAAATGGCATTGCATTTTTTAGGAACCTCCTTCAAAAGAATTCATATATATATTTCCTAGAACCATAGGATGTTAGCTTTGAAACTAACATCAGAAATAATGTGTCTCAATTTCCTTGTATTCCAAAAGGAGAAACTGAGATCTGGAAAAGCAGTGACTTTACTGAGGCTACTGGTCTGACAGGACTAGAAGCTAATGTTTTGTTTCACACGGATTGTTTTAATTAGGTCTCTGAAGCCCCAGATGACCAATGTTTATGCCTCTCACATCACAAAATGCGCAAAATCTTATAGGAATTCGCTTTTTATTATTTACTTATTCGTTTATTTAGAGAAAGGGTTTTGCTATGTTGTCCAGGCTGGACTCAAACTCCTGCGCTCAAGCAATTTTCCCACCTCCACCCCACCAGCAGCCAGGGATCCAGGTGCAGGAGCGATTGAGCCTAGCTAACTTCCTTTGGTTTTCTTTTTGTTTTTTTCCCCGAGAGGAGTCTCACTCTATCACCCAGGCTGGAGTGCAGTGGCGTGATCTCAGCTCACTGCAACGCCTGCCTCCCAGTTTCAAGCAATTCTCCTGCCTCAGCCTCCCAAGTAGCTGGGATTACAGGCACCCGCCACCACACCTGGCTAATTTTTGTATTTTTAGTAGAGACGGGGTTTCACTATGTTGGCCAGGCAGGTCTCAAACTCTTGACCTCGTGATCTGCCCGCCTCAGCCTCCCAAAGTGCTGGGATTACAGGCGTGAGCCACTGCACCCAGCCCTGTTGTTGTTTCTTTTACAATGTGGGCATAGAAAAGCTAAAAACAGAGCTGGGAAATCAAATACAACTTTCAACTGTCCAACCCTTTCTCATGAAGTCAAGAGGCTGGCAGGGAGAGTGGAGGTGGGGAAATGGAGTGACCAAGTCAGACAGCCTTTAAGGAGGGGCTTGTGGAGGCGGAGCAGGCCGTGGTCGGTCAGGTGAGCGGGACTGGCCTTGCAGACTTGAGCTAGTGCCGTGTAGAGGCGGGGATGCTGGCATCAGCCGGCTCTTGAGGCAGCTCCTCCGCTGCCTTGCTCGTCTCACCTGGGGCTCTCTACATCTGCCTCGCTCGCTTGCCACAAGGTGGGCCATAGATGGGGGGTGGGACACAGGGAGAGAAGGAAGTCTTTTAAACCAAATTGAGGCGGGTGGCCTAACCTGTTCCCTACTATGGTGTGTCTGTCACCTCCGGGTGGCTCATGTTGACTGTCATCTTTCTGAGGGAACCATGCGACCTGCAAATGTGCAGGCAGGTGACAGAGCCTAGAGAAAACTGTGAGCATCTTCACACCTTCCCTCCAGGCAGGGCTGTATGGGAACCGCCTGGAGAGCGGAGCACGAGCCTTCCCCACCTCATTGTATTTAGCACCAAGAAGGTTTCTCATTCATTTTTTAAAAATGTTTCAAGACTATCATTGCAGGCAAACCAAAGAAGGGAGTGTTTCAAAACTATTTTACATAACATATACTATGGTCACCCTGAAATTAGTAAATTAGTAAATCCTGTTTCACCCTGGCTTTATTGGGAGACAATCTATTAAGCACTGCTGTCAAGGAGTACACGGTGCCTCCTCCCAACAGATAAGAACGTTAACATTTCCCGTGTCAACTCCTCCGCAAGGGTCGTGGCAATTCTTTCCTTCAGGGGTTCACCCCCTACAACAACAGCAAAACGCAGTCCCGTTTCCTGGGCTTCATCTATGACGAGAGAGAGGAAGTGGCATCCTCTTGGAGGGAACTGTTGGGTTCGTGGCTCAGGAGATATGTGGGCTAGACAGACTTGAAGGGGAAAAGATACAGGCGTGCTTTCTGGGAGACAAACACAGGAGAAAGCAGAAAAGAACAGGGGTAAGTGACAGCAAAAACCAAACCAGGGCCAAGAGTTGGACAGGTTCTGAGACAGAAAGGGATGAATCAGGAGAACTCTTCCGTGTGTTAATGGCTAAAATACTTGACTTTAGAAACAGTAAGAGTTATTTCCTTCTAGAGCAGTTGTTAACAGCTTCCCCAGAAAGACCCACTGGTTTGGAGAATCACAACGTAGTTGTAAAGCTTAGCAAGGAGAATCTGAGGGCTCCGCAACAGGGGGCAGCTCTGAGCTTTTCCAGACGATGGTTTTCTTGGACCGATTCCATGGCTTGGGAAAAAAGGAAGAAGCAAGAGAAACCCAAGGTGGGTGTGGAGGCACACAGCCTCTGGCGGCCACAATGAATGAGGACATGAAGCTAGAATGCAAGCTTCCTATACATATAAAACCCCAAGGATTGGGAAAATACACACTTGGAAGGGGGGAGCTTTTCTTCTGGTTCTATGTAAACACAGTGGCTGGGTGTGGTGGTTCCTGCCTGTAATCCCAGCAATTTGGGAGGCAGAGGTGAGAGGATCTCTTGAGGCCAGGAGTTCAAGATCAGCCTAGGAAACACAGCAACATATCAACACTCTGTTTCTACAAAAAATTAAACAATTAGTCAGTGTGGTGGCACACGCCTGTAGTCCCAGCTACTCATGAGGCCGAGAGAGGAGGACCACTTGAGCCAGGGAGTTTGAGGCGGTCGTGAGCTATTGGTCACACCACTGCACCCCAGCCTGGGCCACAGAGTAAGACCCTGTCTCAGGGAAAAAAAAAAAAAAATCTAAACACAATACCAGCTGAGGAAAGAGGGAAGTCTATACAGAAGGAGAAAAATGTTTTAGACAACATGTGCTTTTTGAAGCTTGATGCTTTTATATGTGGTAACAAGATCAGAATTTTGTTCTAGAGAATCTGAAAGAGCTTCTCTGAACATCTACTGAGACCAGGAGAAGCAGGGCCATACCTGGAGCTTCCAACTGTTCAGAAGCATTTGGGTTGTTCCAAGGGTGAAAGGCCCCTTCAGCTCCATTAAATATGTCATTAGGATCCCTGAAAGATACAGGACCAGTGGGGATGATATTCACTTGAATATTTTACTTTTTCATTTTTTATTTATTCGAGATGGAGTCTTGCTCTGTCACCCAGGCTAGAGCACAATGGCATGATCTCGGCTCACTGCAACTTCTCCCTCCTGGGTTCAAGCGATTCTCCTGCCTCAGCCTCCCAAGTAGCTGGGGTTATAGATGCCTGTCACCATGCTCGGCTAATTTTTGTATTTTTAGTGGAGACGGTTTCACCATGTTGGCCAGGCTGGTCTCAAACTCCTGACCTCAAGTGATCCACCCACCTCGACCTCCCAAATTGCTGGGATTACAGGCATGAGCCACCATGTCCAGCCCACTTGAATATTTTAAGTGAGCATTTTTTGCTTTTTCCCAGCCATATATATCTTATATTCATGTTCTGAGAGGTAAGATGTTGTTTTAACTCAAGTTAGAAGGTATAATCCCAAAACAATGTGACTTTTTAAAATTTAAACTTTTTGTTTTGAAAAAATTGTAGATTCATATGCAATTGTAAGAACTAATACTGAGAAACCCCATGTACACTTTACTCTTTTCTCCAGTGGTAACCTCTTGCAAAATTGTAATAAAATATCACCATGAAATTATTAACATTGATGCAATCCAAGATATTGTTCAGATTTCCCCCTTGTTACTTGTACTCACTTGTGTGTGTATTTAGCTCTCTACAGTTTGATCATATGTGTAGGTATGAGATTTTAGCACCTCAGCTCCATCATCCATCACTGTTCTTTTACAGCCTCCCCGACTTCTCTCCCACCCTTCCCTTCCTCCTTTACTTCTGGCAATCACCAATCTGTTCTCCATTTCTATAATTTTGTCATTTCAAGAATGATATGGAAATAGAATCCTATAGAATATGACCTTTGGGGATTGGCTTTTTCACTCAGCATAATTTCCTTGAGATTCATCCAAGTCATTGCAGGTATCATTACTTCCTTCCTCTTTATTGCTAAATATTATTCCAAGGTGTGAATATACCACTGTTTGCTTAACCATTCACCCTAAAATAATACAACTTTTAAGAGTAAAATATGCTGAATTTTAAAAATCAAACGTATTTTTGAAATCTCCTGATGCTTTTTTTCTTTTTTTTGAGACAGAGTTTCTCTCTGTCACACAAGCTGGAGTGCAGTGGCGCGATCTCAGCTCAGTGCAACCTCTGCCTCCTGGGTTCAAGCGATCCTCCTGCCTCAGCCTCCCGAGTGACTGAGATTACAGGCATGCACTGTCATGCCTGGCTCATTTTTTTGTATTTTTAGTGGAGATAGGGGGTCTTGCCATGTTGGCCAGGCTGGTCTTGAACACTTGGCCTTAAGTGATCCACCTGCCTCAGCCTCCCAAAGTGCTGGAATTACAGGCATGAGCCACGGTGCCTGGCCAACTGCCAAATTTTTAAAGTTGAATGTAAAAGAAAACTTTGCTTTTAAGGGGTGTGTGTGTGTGTGAGACAGACAGAGAGAGAGAGAATGTGTGTGTGTCTGTCTGTGTGTGTGTGTCTGTGTAGTTTTTTTCCCCTCAGATTTTGTGGTTTGGAGGAAGTTTCTGTAAATCATGGCAGGGTGGTACTATTTCTGATCACCACCTAAAACTAACATGGTACATCACAAAGAGATTGTCGTTGTGCCACACGGGAATTGTGTAGTGTTCACATGAATATTTCGAGTGAATATTTTTGCTTTTTCTTATACAAATATTCTTGATTTGGGATGTGTATTTCCTGTCAGTAAAAAGAAATAGGGTATTCTAACCCTATTCCTTAGTCATCCTCTGCAATATGCCCAGCCAGACTTCCAACAAAATTTTTATTATGTTTAATAACCATCTTAAAAAAAATGTAGCCTTTTAAGTAAATGAAACATGTCTTTTGTAAGTAATATAGACTTTTCAGCTTGCTTGTAGATAGAATAAATTAACTATTAAGTATAATTTCTTATTTCGACAGGAATTACACTGTCTCTTTTCATTAAAAATAATTTTAAAGGATCAATAGTCATTTAAATAATATAACTCCACCTCAATTTTTTCTATTTTCATTAATTCGTAATGACATAGTTATCCATTTTTGGGAAATTGCAAGCATATTCTCTGCCAATAAATAGTAGATCTAAAAGAAAGCCATGCAAATAACAAATAATTCTGATTTTAAATTCTCTTTAATACTTTCAAATTTTTTTTTAATCAGGCTATTTTGTATGCTAATATTTATATAAACCTTTCATTGCTGATGGTATTTTATTATGTTTATGATATTTTAAAATTTTCTTTATACTTTTTAACTTGACTCCAATTTTGTTTTCTTTTTAAACAGAGTCTCATTCCATTGCCCATGCTGGAGTGCAGTGGCATGATCACGGCTCACTGCAGCCTCAACGTCCTGGGCTCAAGCAATTCTCCCACCTCAGCCTCCTGAGAAGGTGGGACTACTGGCATGTGCCATGTCACTCGGCTAATTTTTAATTTTTTTGTAGAAACAGGATCGCCCTATGTTGCCCAGGCTGGTCTCAAACTCCTGAGCTCAAGCAATCCTCCTGCCCTGGCCTCCCAAAGTGCTGGGATTACAGGTATGAGCTGTGGCTCCCAGCCTCCAATTTTTATAATGTGAGATGGGGTGATACACATCCCAGCTATCCTTTTTTTTTTTTTTTGAGACAGAGTTTTGCTCTTGTTGCCCAGGCTGGATTGCAATGGTGTGGTCTCGGCTCACTGCAACCTCCACCTCCTGGGCTCAAGCAATTCTCCTGCCTCAGCCTCCTGAGTAGCTGGGATTACAGGTGCCTGCCACCACACCTGGCTAATTGTTTTGTATTTTTAGTAGAGATGGGGTTTCACCATGTTGGCCAGGCTGGTCTTGAACTTCTGTCCTCAAGTGATCCACCCACCTCAGCCTCCCAAAGTGCTGAGATTACAAGCGTGAGCCACCGTGCCTGGCCCCAGCTGTCTTTATATCTTCTACAACAACTAAAATCATTAAGAATTCTTTTTTTTTTTTTTTTTTGAGATGGAGTCTTGCTTTGTCACCCAGGCTGGAGTGCGGTGGTATGATCTTGGCTCACTGCAACCTCTGCCTCCGGGGTTCAAGCGATTCTCCTGCCTCAGCCTCCCAAGCAGCTGGGAATACAGGCATGTGCCACCACACTTGGCTAATTTTTGTATTTTTAGTAGAGACAGGGTTTCACATGTTGGCCAGACTGGTCTCGAACTCCTGACTTCAGGTGATCCACCCACCTTGGCCTCCTAAAGTGCTGGAATTACAGGCATGAGTCACCATGCCTGGCCAATCTTTTCCAGGTGTCCTAGAGCTTCCTGTTCAGAAAAGAGGGTCCATGGTGACACTTACCCAAAACAGCCTTTGGAAAGCACTACTTTTGGTCACACGTCTGAAATATCGGAACAAAAGTTCCATTCCTACCAGAGGAAAAGACAAAATCAAAACAACACGCCCAACAATGAAACCCAGAAATAACAACCGAGGGCTTCCCGGCTTGTGTTTCTGCAGAGCTTTCACTTGAATTTGCAAAGCTAAGTGGCTCAGATTCTTCAGAGAGGTGTTTGATTAACTATTTGGATTTATGAGTGATTTCTTAATCTATATGTAAAATTGCAGTCCTTCTGCCACACAAAACACAATTCTTCTATTTTTGGAAAACACACCTGAATCTCAGCATGCCTTACATACGTGGAATTGTGAGCAACTGCCCGACCTGGATGCCACAGTCTATGTTTCAAAAAAGCATACACTTTTGAAAAAGTTTAAATGTTCAAAACATTAAACCCATTGTTAAAAACACGTTTCCACGTGTCTTTCTTTTCTTAGAAAAAAATAAGTCTGTCTAATTATAAATATGAAAAGATACACTTCAGACTGGGTTACTTCCCAGCACAGGATTGGGTAGAGGCACACTTTGATTTTCTCTCTATTTGTTTAGATGGTTTGCATCTTCAAATAAAAACAATTAGTATGTTGTTTGTATAACAAAATTCTTTTCTTCATTTGTTTATTTTCAATTTCTGCGCCTATCTACTTCTGAGAGAACTTCAAGATAAAACATCAAAGCATCAAAACCACAGAACACAGACAACCTGAAGGAAACCAAGGCTAGAGACACGTGGCGTGATTGATTACAGTCAAATAGGCAAAGGTGTGATTACAGTGAACAAGGCAAAGACTCTGGCTCATGGCTCCCTGGCAACCCCAGAGTAACAGAAAAGAGTTCTCATCCAGGCGATGAGGCTGAAGAGTGTTTTTGTTTTTAAGAAGAGAGCTTCCAAATTAATCCACTCTGGAAAAAAAACAAAACAAACAACAAAAAAACACTTTTCCTAGAACTAAACCAAGCAGGAATTTATGACATAGGTCCTTGTTAAGAGAGTGAGGGAGTGGTTCAGAGAATACCATTCTGAAGTATGATTTTACAAGAGGGAAAAATTCTGTTCAAATAGATTATTCTCACAATCACCCTTTAGAAAAGGCCTTAAATGGTAACTGAGTAAAGGCATTTCTGAGATTCTGTAGTCCTGATGATAAAAACATGTACAAAAACACATCATTCCATATAAAACCATTTCAAGTTCCTATTGGTTTATAGGATGACATTTATATATTCTTAGACCTCGAGGGAGACACTGGTCTGCTTTCCATCACTTTGCTGGTGTCATGGACCCACCCCCAGCTTTCCAGGTATGTATGGTCCATGGCTGTATTTTTTTCATTAAAGAACTGAGAAAGGGGCCAGGCGCGGTGGCTCACACCTGTAGTCTCAGCATTTTGGGAGACTGAGGTGGGTGGATCCCTTGAGCTCAAGAGTTCAAGACCACCCTGGCTAGCATGGCGAAAACCCATCTCTACTAAAAATACAAAAATTAGCTGGGCATGGTGGTGCACTCCTGTAATCTCAGCTACTCAGGACGCCAAAGCACACGAATTGCTTGAACCTGGGAGGCGGAGCTTACAGAGAGCCAAGATGGCGCCACTGCACTCCAGCCCGGGCGACAGACAACAACAAAAACAAACAAAACAAACAAACAACAACAACAAAACACACAAAGAACTGAGACAGGGATAGAGATAATAAGAAATGGCGGGGCGCGGTGGCTCACGCCTTTCCTTCCAACACTTTGTGAGGCCGAGGTGGGTGGATCATGAGGTCAGGAGATCGAGACCATCCTGGCTAACACGGTGAAACCCCGTCTCTACTAAAAATACAAAAAATTAGCCGGGCGTGGTGGCGGGCGCCTGTAGTCCCAGCTACTTGGGAGGCTGAGGCAGGAGAATGGCATGAACCCGGGAGGCGGGGCTTGCAGTGAGCCGAGGTCACGCCACTGCAATCCAGCCTGGGCAACAGAGCAAGACTTTCACCAAAAAAAAAAAAAAATTAGCCGGGCGTGGCGACACGCGCCTATAATCCCAGCTCCTCCTGAGTCGAGGCAGACGAATCACTTGAACCCGGGAGGCGAAGGTTGCAGTGAGCTGAGATCACACCATTGCACTCCAGCCTGGGCTACAGAGAGACACTTGGTCTTAAAAAAAAAAAAAAAAAAAAAAAAAGAAATAAAAGAGAAAAAAAATCCCAACAATCACTATTTGAGAAAAGAAAGAAAGTAACAAGAATAACCTCCACAATCACTGTTTTTCAGATGTCTTTCTTTTCCATTGTTTGCCCATGGTTATTTTTAAGTCATTATAACCATAGGGTACTTGCAATTTTGTGTTCCTTTTCCCAGTGTATATTTTATCAGGAATTTTTTTTCACATTGCTGCATAGTCCTCTTACATATCACAAACATCTTGCATTTTTCACATATATATATATAATTGCCTTAAAACTATAAAATTTCTGGACATTTTGATGGCTCTTAATACATATTGATCAGTATTGACAGATTTGTGTTTGAAAAGGATAATATTCAAAATTAGTGTATTGATTTCACATTGTAAATGCTTATTTTAGAACGTGTCTCACCCCAATTCTGTCTAAATTTAATTTCTTTGGTTACTAGAGAGTTGAACAAAAATGCAACGTTCGAGCAAACACTTCTATATTTTCAACTAGAAATATTTCTTTTCCTAGTCATGGAAAATATTAGAAACAGAAATTATTGCCTGTTTTGTTAGATCTTAGCGTTGCTGTTATCAATTTGCCTAAGCTCATTACATAATAAAGATATTAACTCTTGCTACCCATGTACACATTCTACACGTGCTTGGTCACATGCTATGAATGTTTTTCCGTTTGTTTGTTTTTAAATACGGCCAAGTTTGAATCTCAAGGCAACTTCCACCATCACAAAACACTCTCCACTTCCCAGCTGGCGAATGCTCAGAGAATGCAAGCCGACTTTTATGTTTGCCTAAGCAAAACATAATTAGGAAGATGAATTTGCTGCCACCTCTCTCTCTCTCTGTCTTACACACACACACACACACACAATCATATACCACATATAAATCAATGTCAACTCTAAGTGGCTTTTGGATTTCCTAGAGAGAGACAATATAAAACTGCTTCTGAAAAACTGGATATGAGGTGATTCAATCTTCTTTTTGTAAAATGGGTAAAGTTATGTCACAGTCTCAAAAGAAAATAACTAATGTGAAAACAATTTGAAACTGTTTAAAAAATTCATATGCAATGCAATGACAATATTAATGATAGTTCCAAAACAATAAATATAACAATTAAAAAACAGGATGACTTTATCTGTGTCACCTCTTCTCAGTTGGCATGGGTAATTGTGGAAATTGAACCCACAGGTTGTAAAAGCCGAAGGGGTCACAGAATTGCTAGGGCAATTGATACACATGAAGATGAATTTTATTTCCCTTATAGGTTTTTTTTTTCCAGATAAAAATGTTAGTTGTAGAAATGGGGTAAAATATGAGAGGAAAATAAAAATCATCCATAGTAACATCATCTAGAAATGACAAATTAATTTTACTCTTCAGGTAACAATTTTATTCTTTTTTCTTCTGTCTTTAGAAGTGTATATTAAAATTCACATTCTATATACCTGGGTTTGTAATTCTGTGAAATCAATTTTTGCAGTAAGGAAAATGGCAAAGCCACGCATCTTTCTGTGTTTGGTGAAGGATTTTTTGCACTTGTGATAGGTTTTTATGGGTGTACAACTTTAAAAGAGATGACTTGCTTGTAAAATATTGTCCAAAAGTTTGAATGTTTTTAAAAACAAAACAAAACGAAATAAGTCAAACAAAACCCCAGAGAGTAAAGGGAAAAAGGAATCCTCTAAGAAGTAGAAGAGAAGAAGTCAGCACCACCCCAAAGTAAGTTTTCTCTCTGCAAAGACATTGAGTTCTCCCTTGTGCCTGCATATAGCTGACAAGAGGAAAGCTCACATTTGCAGCCACGGTCAGGCAGGCATCTGCTCTGGGGGAGGAATCTGCAAGGAGATGGGACCTCCTTTCCTGGGCTTGCTGCGTACTTTATTCTTATTAATATATTCAGTTCTGGTTTTTTGGCAAGTTGTAATCTCTATAATTCCTTCCCAGGTTTCTTCTGCAGGCATTAATACATACTCAGCCATCAAGTTTTTGGATCAGAGCTAGGGGCCGTGGGGTGGCACAGAAACATAAGGTTTGTCTCCCTTTCCACGAAGTCCCACTTGCTCAGGGTGCCAGGCAGCAAAAGTGGTGGCCCCCAGTAGAGTAATGCTGTCATGTGTGATATCATCTTCCCTCTCTCCCTAAGGCCAGTGTCTGTTCCTTTGACAGTCACTTTTTAATACAGTGCATCAGGGAAAAATAAGTCATGAAAATTATAAAGGGACACAACACATTAAAAAATTAATAACATTAGAGGCACTGATTTACATTTTACTTTGATGCTTACATTTTTTACATCATAGATGTTTACAACATAGAAGATGTATAAAGATCTCATCATTTTACTTTCTTATTAAAGTTGAATATAATTCAATGCTTGGCTTGAATTGAAAGCAGCAGCTAACTTTGCACATATTATCTCATTTAATTCTTTTTTTTTGAGACTGAATCTCACTCTGTCACCCAGGCTGGAGTGCAGTGGTGTGATCTCGGCTCACTACAACCTCCATCTCCCAGGTTCAAGCGATTCTTCTGCCTCAATCTCCCAAATAGCTGGGGTTACAGGTGTGTGCCACTATGCCTGGCAAATTTTTTGGTATTTTTAGTAGAGATGGGGTTTCACCGTGTTTGCCAGGCTGATCTCAAACTTCTGACCTCAGGTGATCTACCCACCTCAGCCTCCCAAAGTGCTGGGATTACAGGTGTGAGCCACCACACCCTGCCTAATTATTTTATCTTTAAAAATTTATAATCTAATTTTAATTTTTTTCTAAATAATACCTATACATTTTAAAGAATTAACGAATACTGCCCATCCGTGCTGCAAGTTACCTTGATATAGGTAGCTCAGCTCCGATTTAAACCCTATTTCTATGGTACAACAGCCCCTAGTGGGGGACTGAGAGAGAAGAAACCTTTACAGAGGAAAACAGAGACATTTTTATTTCATCAAAACCAAATATAAGAAAAAAAATCAAGGGACATAGGTCTTGTCATGTGGGAAACTGCAGAATTTTTTCATGCAATTATTTTGGACTTGGAGATTTCTCATAATGGCACAATAATTACATATCTGTGAAAATATCCTTCCCTCCTTTTTGGGCAATGTCACTTATTTGTCATTTCAATAGCATTTAGTTGAAGTCAGGAAGGAAAGTTTACTGTGTCAGAAAATAATCATAGTTTGCTCTGGTAGTCTATAGTGCTTACTGACACACTGGATATCATGCAGTAATGAATGCTTTTTTAAAAAGTGGAGCAAAGAGTATGGAAACTAGCTATTAATTTGATATGGCGTGGTTTAGCTAATGTAACTTGTTATTTCATTAATATTGTGTCGTTAGCCGCCAAGGGAAAGTACAAGAGTTATGATATGCTGCCTTGTAAATTACTTTAAAGATAAGAAAGTGAAAGAGTGAGTGAGACAGATACAGAGATACACACACAGAGAGAGAGGGAGAGAGCTCTAGTCTTCTACTGTTTATGAAAGGTCTTAAGGATATATAAATATATATATGACAAAAAGGAAAGTTGAGCTTTATCATTTGAAGAGAATGGAGAAATATTAAAACAAACAACTCAGATTTTTAAAAAATGACTAAAATATGTTCTCCAATGAAGTTTAAGGAGTTTTCTCTTAATGCACCTCCCGATGACTATAGACTATTTTAACTCTTTTCAAACACCTAAATTTAGAAAAATTCCATATAGGCTTGATTTGCCTGTGTTACACAGACTTCGTTGCTATGACAGCAACATGATACAATTATTTATTACCATGACAATCTGCTGTAGGTTTTAAAAATACGTTATCTATTTTTATTAGTGTTGTCAATTGTGCCGGGAAGGGATACCACCACTTTGCCTAATCGACAGAGCCCGTAGTGCGGGGTACAAGTGGAACTCATTTAGCTGGAGAGGCAGAGCGCAGAACAAGCCAAATTCCTTGGAATCCTCAGTGACACGCACATCCTCCACTGACAACAGTGTCCTGGCCAGCTGTCTGGCTGCAGCGAGCATTCTGGCAGGGGATGTGGGCTCCATTTACGTTTTCCTTGTGGCTTCTGCTCTGCCACGTTGGGTGAGAGTCAACATTGGATAGGACTAGAAGCTCAGAGAGGCTTGCACCCGTAAGATACCTGCTTTTCAGGAGGAGAGAGCAAAGTGTGTACTTAGTGACCAGGCTCATGAGGACTATCCTGCTCTGAGGAGGTGGCAGGGGTTGTCTAGGGTGGATTGGTGGGGCTATTATCCAACTCGAACTGTGCCAAAATGGTGCTCCGTAGTGCCCAGATCTTAGCCCACTTTCCTCTCCTCTCTCTTGCTCTCCTGTTCCCCCCAGGCTTGTAGAAAAATAATAGAAATAATATCACTTTGGGTGCTCAGTGAACGTTTTATTCAAGAAAGGAGTATGAGATTATGTGCATGTGAATCTACAATTGAGTCATCAGAAAGCAACCAGCTAGTTAAGCCATCCTGGAAAGTTAGTTTTGGTTGCTGTTTCTAAAACACAAGGTTTTCCATATATATATATACACACACACATGGAAATATATATATATATATATATATATATATATATATATATATATTTTTTTTTTTAAGATGGAGTCTTGCTCTGTCACCCACGCTGGAGTGCAGTGGCGCGATCTTGACTCACTGCAACCTCCGCCTGGTTTTCCTTATAAATTGATGAGATGTGCGTGTTACACAAAGTGCTTTAGTGATCTGAGTTCATTTGTGTCTCACCACAATTGGATGAGTGAGATGCTACTACGGATTTTTTTTTTTTTTTTTGAGACGGAGTCTCGCTCTGTCCCCCAGGCTGGAGTGCAGTGGCGTGATCTTGGCTCACTGCAAGCTCCGCCTCCCGGGTTCATGCCATTCTCCCGCCTCAGCCTCCCTAGTAGCTGGGACTACAGGCACCCGCCACCATGCCTGGCTAATTTTTTGTATTTTTAGTACAGACAAGATTTCACCGTGTTAGCCAGGATGGTCTAGATTCCCTGACCTCATGATCCACCCGCCTCAGCCTCCCAAAGTGCTGGGATTACAGGCGTGAGCCACCGCACCTGGCTACGCGTCTTTTTTCTCACAAATGACCCTGAGGCTGCCCTGAGAGCAGGTGTGTCCGGGGCCAGCCACCTGACACCATGTGCTCCATGGTCCCATACACAGAAAAGGACACCCGCCCCCTCCCCAAGACCATCACAGAGAAGTGGCCCTCACAGCAATATGGTAGCACATTGGAGCTGTGCCCTTGGAGGTGGTGTAGCCTTCAGAAGGCATCTCTCCAGGAGGGCATGGGGGCTGGACCCCACTCCAAGGACCCCCAATTTGAAATGCCAAGGGTGGGTTTATAGTAGCTTTGGCACTTTAGCTGCAGATTGGCATTATAAAATATTTTTTGTGCCTGTTGAGTGTTTTATCCAAAAGATGAGTATGATATTAGTGCAATATAACATAATCTGACCATCACCAAGTAACTTATTCTGGTGTCCTGGAAATTTGTCATTTGTAAAAACTAGGCTTATTCATACAATTCAATAAGAAAGACAAAAAGACAACTCCTTGCCCTAGTAGACATGGAGAAGTGATTCTTCCTCTCCCCAACTCCCTCGCCAAAAAATCTATGCAAATGATAAATATAAACATATAATTAATATTATTATTTTTTGAGACAGGGTCTCACTTTGTCACTTTCTCACCTAAACTGGAGTGCAGTGGTGTGATCACAGCTCACTGAAGCCTTGACTTCCTGGGCTTCAGAGATCCTCCCACCTCAGCCTCCTAAGAGGCTGGGACTACAGGCACACCACCACACCTATTTTTTTTAAGAGATGGTGTATTAGTCCGTTCTCACACTGCTATAAATAACTTCCCCAGACTGAGTAATTTATAAAGGAAAGAGGTTTAACTGACTCACTGTTCCTCATGGCTGGAGAGGCCTCAGGAAACTTACAATCATGACAGAAGGTGAAGGAGAAGCAAGAACTTTCTTCACAAACCGGCAGGAGAGAGAAGAATGAGGAGTGAAGAGGGAAGAGCCCCTTGCAAACCATCAGATCTCGTGAGAACTCACTCACTACCACAAGAACAGCATGGGGGAACCACCCCATGATCCAATCAGCTCCCATCAGGTCTCTTCCTAGACATGTGGGGATTATGGGGATTACAATTCAAAATGAGATTTGGGTGGGAACACAGCCAAACCATATCAGATGGGGTGTCACTATGTTACCCAGGCTGGTCTTGAATTCCTGGGCTCAAACAATCCACCCGCCTTGGCCTCCCAAAATGTTGGGATTACAGGTGTAAGCCACTGTGCCCAGCCAATTGTTTTTTTAAGCGTACTGTTGCTTTGATGATAATATCAAAGTTTGGCAAGGACATCTGAGGTTCAACTTATTGGAAGCCCTCTAAAAAGCAGTTTAAAGATATTTATCAAAAGCTTTTAAAAACATGACTATCCTTTGCCCCAGAAGTTCTACTTCTAGAATGCATTCTGAGTACAGGAAAGGGTATCCTCAAAATTGTATACAAATGTCACTAAATACTGAATCAAGCATGTTATGGCACAAGCATTAGAATGGCTACCATAAAGATATTGTATTTATTCATTTGAGACAGGGTCTTGCTCTGTCACCCAGGCTGGAGTGCAGTGGCACAATCATAGTTCATTGCAGCCATTACCCCCTGGGCTCAAGTGATCAGCTCACCTCAGCCTCCTGAGTAGCTAGGACCACAGGCATGCAGCACCACGCCTGGCTACTTTTTTGTATTTTTTGTAGAGATGGAGTTTTGCCATGTTGTCCAGGCTGGTCTCAAACTCCTGAGCTCAAAGCAATCCAGCCACCTTGTCCTCCCAAAGTGCTGGGATTACAGGCATGAGCCACCATGCCTGGCCTCATAAAATATATTCTAAAGATGATTTTAAAATATCTTTGGCTGGGCTTGGTGACACATGCCTGTAATCCCAACATTTTCGGAGGCTGAGGTGGGCGGATCACTTGAGCCCAGGAGGTCAAGGCTGCACTCCATCCTCCAGCCTGGGTAACACAGCAAGACTCTCTCTCAGGTTATTTAAAAAAAAAAAAAAAAAAAAAAAAAAGGTTGCACCTGTAATCCCAGCACTTTGGGAGGCCGAGGCAGGTGGATTGCTTGAGGTTGAGAGTTCGAGACCAGCCTGACCAACATGGAGAAACCCTGTCTCTACTCAAAATACAAAATTAGCTGCTAGTAGTAGTGGTGCATGCCTGTGATCCCAGCTACTTGGGAGGCTGAGGCAGGAGAATTGCTTGAACCCGGGAGGTGGAAGTTGCAGTGAGCCGAGATCATGCCATTACACTCCAGCCTAGGTAACAAGAGCGAAACACTGTCTTGAAAAAAAAAAAAAAAACGGAAAGGAAAGGGAAAGGGAAAAGGAAAGAAAGGATATATCCAATGATATGAAATACCAGTCATGATATACTACATGAGAGAAGCAAGTTACAAATCATATTGATGACAATCATGAAAAAAATCATATATGCTCAGAAAACATACTGAAAGAACTTCCACACAAATGTTCACAGTAGGCTATTTCTCAGGGGTAGGGTTATAGTAGTTTTTAATTATATGATTTGTGTGCATTTCTCTTTTCTCTAAATTTTCTTCAGTGAACACAATTGACCTTTGTGGTAGTGAACCATCTGCTGGTACACATTCCTGCTGGAGCTGTGATCAACCTGAGGGTCAGGTGACAGAGGTCACTGGTAAATCGGCAGAACCATCAGCTCAGCCTCTACTTGTCTTGTTTCAGATAAAAATAGAGTACCTGTGAACATTTGTATTCCTGTGATAGCTTTCAGTAAGGGTGACGGAATCTTAGGTATGAGTGGGTGTCTGTCAATGGCCCCAGTCCTGGGTAGGTTTTATGAGTAATGATGCATAAGCAAGCTCGGAGCTGAAGAGAAGTATCTTGGGTCAAATTCATGTTATTATATTAATTTTAAATTGTATTTATTTTGGCCAGGCACAGTGGCTTACACCTGTAATCCTAGCACTTTGGGAGGCCAAGGCAGGCAGATCACCTGAGGTCAGGAGTTTGAGACCAGCCTCACCAACATGGTGAAACCCCGTCTCTACTAAAAATACAAAAGGTGGTGCATGCCTGTTATCTCAGCTACTCGGGAGGCTGAGGCAGGAGAATCACTTGAACCCAGAAGACAGAGGCTGCAGTGAGCCAAGACAGCACCACTGTACTCTAGCCTGGGCAACAGGGCGACTCCATCTCAAAAATAATAATAAAACAAATTTTATTTGTTATTTTTTGAGACAGAATCTTGCTCTGTTGCCCAGGCTGGAGTACAGCAGTATAATCATAGCTCACTGCAGCCTCGACCTTCCAGGCTCAAGTGATCCTCCTGCGTCAGCCTCCTGGGTAGCTGCAACCTAGTCAAGTGCCACCACGCCCAGTTAATTAAAAAATATATTTTTCTTTTTGTAGAGATGAGGGTCTCCTTATGTTGAACAAGCTGGTTTTGAAGTCCTAGGCTCGACTGATCCTTCCACCTTGGCTTCCCAAAGTGCTAGGATTACAGGGATGAGTCACTATGCTGAGCCTGTTTTTAATTTTAGAGAGAAACACATTAAAAACCCTTTCTGGTTGACATAGGATTAAGGGGGTTAATAACAAGGTTCCTTGTTTCCATGCATTCATATGTACATTGCTCCCCTACAGGGTTTGTTTGTGGGGGTTGTTTTTTTTTTGAGATGGAGTCTTGCTCTGCCACCCAGCCTGGAGGGCAGTGGTGTCATCTCTGCCCACTGCAACCTCCGCCTCCAGGGTTCAGGTGATTCTCATGCCTCAGCCTCCTGAGTAGCTGGGACTACAGGCCTGCACCACCACACGAGGCTAATTTTTTGTATTTTTAGTAGAGACAAGGTTTCACTATGTTAGCCAGATTGGTCTCTAAGTCCTGACCTCAAGTGATCCACCCGTTTGGCCTCCCAAAGCACCAGGATTACAGGGTTTAGCCACCGAACTCAGCCCATTTCTCCCCTATTGTTATTTGCACTGAGACAAGGCTGAAATTCATATTCCATTGTGAGCATTCTCAATGAAAGGACGCTTTTGCATTGAGAAAATAGTTGTATATTTTAGCTCACAAGATGGTAATAGGTATCAAAAGATGAACTGATATCGGAAGAAATCTAGCCTCCCCTTCATGTAAAATTACTGAAGAATAAACTGGCAATGGATTCTGTGAATTGAAATAAGAGGATTCTTGTTTCTGGAAAATCATTCTTAAGAACTTTCCATTTAAAAAATTTTAAAACTGGGCTATAGTACATACAAAATTACCATAGCCTCGTTTTAGATAAGAAAACATTTCATTTAAACAAAAATACGATTTCATTAAAATGTTGCAACAGAAGTAATAAATATATAGAATTATGTTTTTTCCCCAAGATTTTTTTCTGTGAATACCTTGAATTGGTATAAGTTATTTATTTAATAATGTTAAAACCATGGTAAAACACTGTGATGAAGAAGAGAGGGAGGAGGGGTAGGAGGAGGAGAGAAAGGGGCAGCTTAATATTTGCAACATATGGGCTGGGTGCAGTAGCTCATGCTTGTAATCCCAGCTCTTTGGGAGGCTGAGGCAGGAGGATCACTTGAGGTCAGGAGTTCGAGACCAACCTGGCCAATATAGCGAAACTCTGTCTCTACTAAAAATACAAAATTAGCCAGGCATGCTGGCATGCACCTGTAATCCCAGCTACTCAGGAGACTGAGGTGGGAGAATCACTTGAACTCCCGAGGCAGAGGTTGCGGTGAGCCAAGATAGCACCACTGCACTCCAGCCTGGGCAACAGAGCAAGACTCTGTCTCAAAAAAAAAAATAATAATAATGCAACATATGTTATGGTTTGGGGACTTTTCAAACACAGCATCTCCCTGCCATCCTCAGAACTGCCCTGAGAAGAGTTTCTCTCCCCATTTTAGTGAGTGGTTTCCTGGTTAACCTGACACTGCTGGGACTACCCTGGCTCCTAGTACTCCACACCCACTGAGAGTCCTTTGGGTTTCTGAATGAATTCCTCCAAGGTACCTAATTTTCATACAGGAAGATAGCATTTCAGGGACATTAACAGCAAAAGTTATACAAGCATAGAAAGTTTAGTACATGAGGGAGAAAATACATTCTTTTTTGAGAAGACCAAAAAAGAACATTATTTCTTTTTAAGTAACAAAGTAGGAAAACCTTTTGCAGCACAATACTTTACAGATATAAAATAAAGGTTTATGATCAACTGTCTTTTGAAAAATAAATACATAGAAAAAGCTAATACCTAGAAAACACATCAAGGCAATATCTTACCACCTTCACAATTTAGGCCACCTATTGAAACTGAGAAATCACTACACAATCAGAGAATCAGACCGATAGACTATCAGGTTACTTAAGGCTGATAAAGAGAGAAGGTATGTTTATATATTCATTCATTTGTTCATGCATTCATTCAACAAACATTTACTGAGCATTTACTATGTGCCAGGCACTGTGCTGAGCACTGGGAATATAACTGGGAATAATACCTGATGTGGTCCTTGCCCTCTCAGAAGCTAAGGTGTGAGGGGAGGCAGATGCCATGATGAGTGTATAACTATAAACCATGGTCAGAACCACCAAGCAAAAGTAGGAGGTGCCTTTAGGGCATTCATAGGATAATCTCAATAATCTTGGGGTTCAGGTAAGACACCCCTGAAGGGACCCAGATTTTGTAGCGTCTGAAGCTGTATAAGAAACTTTTTTTCAGGCTGCACATGGTGGCTCACGCCTGTAATCTCACCACTTTGGGAGGCTGAGGCCAGCGGATCACTTGAGATCAGGAGTTTGAGGCCAGCTGGCCTGGCCAACATGGTGAAACCTTGTCTCTACTGAAAATACAAAAATTAGCCGGACGTGGTGGTGCGCGCCTGTAATCCCAGCTACTAGGGAGGCTGAGGCAGCAGAATCGCTTGAACCCAGGAGGCAGAGGTTGCAGTGAGCCGAGATCACACCATGGCACTCCAGCCTGGGCAACAGAGCAAGACTTGGTCTTTAAAAAAAAAAAAAAAAAAGCTTTTTTAGCGTACAAAATTACAAATATAATCCTCCCACATCAGCCTCCCAAGCTTCTGGGATTACAAGCACGAGCTTCTGCACCTGGTCAAAGATAGCTTTTTTAAAAGAGTAGTGCTTTGACATCATACAGATATCCAGTCCCCCAATAATTTTTCATCTAATAGTTTTATCACCTATAGAAGACCCTTACCTGAATCAGTTGATACACTGAAGCTTCAAAATGGTAATTTTCTAATTCTACACCTGTGTATTTATCAGATGACGTTTTTCAGTAAAGAAGAGCTGCTTTTTTTCCCCCTGCATTCTCATTGTTTTCTATTTATTCATTAATGAATATTTATTCATTCAATATGTTCTAATCAGGGCCAGGCACGGTGGCTCACCCCTGTAATCCCACCACTTTGGGAGGCTGAGGCGTGGATCACTTGAGATCAGGAGTTCGAGACCAGCCTGGCCAATATGGGAAAACGCTGTCTCTACTAAAAACACGGAAAATTAGCCGGGCATGGTAGTGCATGTCTGTAGTCCAGCTACTCTGGAGGCTGATGCAGGAGAATCACTTGGACCCGGGAAGAGGAGGTTGCAGTGAGCCAAGATCGCTCCACTGTACTCCAGCCGTGGCAACAGAGGGAGACTCTCAAACAAACAAACAAAAACAGTCAATATGTTCTAATCAATCATATTCATTATTAGTTTGATGCACAGATTGTCTAAATGTGGCCAGCAAAAACTCGAGAAGTCTCATGTCCGTTTGACATGACTACGTGGTCTTTGAGCATTTCTTTACTCTCTGGTGTGAGATTTCCAGGCTAATGTTAAGTTCTGCTCTCGATCCGCAGGAACTCCTGGAGAATGGCATGACTCCAGTAGCCAGAATCAGAGCAAACGAATGGCAGTGGTGGGAGCCTGGTGGGGAGTAGTCCCCAAAGATGATGCATTGCCGACTTACTGGGATCTTCAGTGGAAGTTCCCAATGCAGACAACCTTCGTAGAGCCTGTGAGAGTGCCCACGAGATAGTCATCTTCGAATATCTTCCAGACCCTGAGAGCTGAAAACATCCAGTCAGGTGTGGACTTTCCAATACCCTTCTTTCTCCCTTCCCTTCTTTAGCCACTGTGGGAGGGAAGGATGGAAAGAGAAGCGATAGGCGTGGGGCATGTCCGCTTCCCTGCCTTCCACCACTCCCCTGGGGCGGTCATATGATTAATTGTCCAAACAAGATACTTTTGAGGGTGAAAGTTGGCACTAAACACAAATAAAATGTTATTTTAAAACATATATTACACAATCATTTGTTGTTTTATATATATAGATATATAGATATAGATATAGATATATGTATGTATGTTTTTTTGTTTTTTTTTTTTTTGAGATGGAGTTTCACTCTGTTGCCCAGGCTGGAGTACACCGGCGCAATCTCGGCTCACTGCAACCTTCGTGTCCCAGGTTCAAGCAATTTTCCTGCCTCAGCCTCCCAAGCAGCTGTGATTACAAGGATGCGCCACATACCCAGCTAATTTTTTTTTTTTTTTTTTTTTTTTTTTTTTAAGTAGAGACGGGGTTTCATCATTTTGGTCAGGCTGGTCTCCAACTCCTGAAACTCAAACGATCCACCCACCTCGGCCTCCCAAAGTGTTGGGATTACAGGCGTTAGCCACCGCGCCCAGCCTGTTGTATTATATTCTAAAAATAGTCCTATTCAAAAATAATTTTTGAAATACATTTCTTTAAAAATAAAAATATCTCTGTACATTAAAAAGAAAAATGAAATGCCTTTATCATGATTAATCTGAACATTAAAAAACATAAGCATAGCTGGGCATGGTGGCAGGTGTCTGTAGTCCCAGCTACTTGGGAGGCTGAGGCTGGAGAATTGCTTGAACCGGGGAGGCGGATGCAGTGAGCCGAGATTGTGCCACTGCACTCCAGCCTGAGAGAGAGAGACTGTCTCAAAACAACAACAACAAAACATACGTAAGCAGAATATAAATCTTGTGCATATTCACATACTTTTTATCAGTTTCTTAGCCTTATTTGTTCTAACATATTTTGTAAAAATGCAGTCATCTTTTTTTTAAATAAAATTGGCTGCAGCCACCCTCAAAGATGCATTTTATTATGCATTTATTATGAATAATAAATTGAAATTGGTAACATTTTCAACTGAGTTTTCTCTGTAGACCATAATAACTTTTAACAATATACTCTTGCAGCAGTGAGCCACGACGGTGCTACTCTACTCCAGCCTGGGCAACAGAAAGAGACCATCTCTTAAAAACAAAACAACAACAACAAAAACCTCTCGATAGGTGCAGAGTGAGGTAAATGGTAACCAGAGAGCAAATTCTGTTTGAGTATTCTATTTCTTCAGTCTTTGAAATATGCAAATATTTCAGTCAACCTATGTTCACAGGTATTGTCATTTTGGATTCATTCAGATACCCTTTCCTTGACAAATATTTGTGCAAGACACAATTAATTAAATGTTTTCTCTATTTTTAAAAAAATGTTTCACCGTGTTTTAGGTATTTCAATTACATTCTATTCTGCGACTGAACATGATACTAAACATCTAATAAAAAGCCCCACCCAAATAGTCCTTCCATAAATCAACATATTTCAAAGTATGATTACGGAATTTCAAAGTTAAATCTTGCAGATGATTTAGTTGAATATGTTCAGTTTCTCTCCTGTTTTAAAAACTGAAATAAAATTCATCATTGTAAAGTGTACAGTTCAGTTGCACTTACTATATTCACAATGTTGTACAACCATCTTCTCTATCTAGCTCTAAAACATTTTCATCACCTCAAAAGAAAACCTTATACCCACTTAGCAGATCAGCCGTTCCTGATTCCATTCTCCACCCCTCAGCCCCAGCTCCTGGCAATCACTATTCTGCTTTCTTTTTTTTAAGATGGAGTTTTGCTCGTTGCCCAGGCTGGAGTGCAATGGCACAATCTCGGCTCGCTGCAACCTCCGCCTCCTGGATTCAAGTGATTCTCCTGCCTCAGCCTCCCAAGTAGCTGGGATTGCAGGCAGGTGCCACCATGCCCAGCTAATTTTGTATTTTTAGTAGAGATGGGGTTTTACCATGTTGGTCAGGCTGGTCTTGAACTCCTGACCTCAAGTTGTCCACCTGCCTCAGCTTCCCAAAGTGCTGGGATTACAGGTGTGAGTCACCACGCCCGGCCATTATTCTGCTTTCTGTCTTTATGAAATTACCTGTTCTGGGTGCTTCATATAAATGGAATCATACAATATGTGATCCTTGTTTCTGGATTCCTTCATTTAACATGTTTTCAAGGTTATCCATGTTGTAGTATATATCAGTACTCTATTCCTTTTCATGGTTGAATACTATTCCATTGTATGGATGTACTACATTTTGTTTATTCATTCATCCAGTGATGGACATTTGGATTATTCATACCCTTTGGCTAATGAGAATAGTGCTGCCATGAATAGTCCTGTACAAGTGTTTGAAGATCTGTTTTCAATTATTTGGCTTATTTACCTAGGAGTGGAATTGCTAAGTCATATGGTAATCCTAGTTTTAATTTTTTGAGGAACTGCTGAACTGTTTTCCATAGCGGCTGCACCATTTTCTATCCCACTGCTATTTCATAGCAGTGTACGAGGATTCCAATTTCCCCAGATCTTCACCAACACTTATTTTCTTTCTTTTTTTTGAGACGGAGTCTTACACTGTCACCCAGGCTGGAGTGCAGTGTCATGATCTTGGCTCACTACAACCTTTGCTTCCCAGATTCAAGTGATTTTCCTGCCTCAGTCTCCTGAGTAGCTGGGATTACACACGCCTGATTAATTTTTGTATTTTTAGTACACACAGGGTTTCACCATGTTGGCCAGGCTGGTCTCAAACTCCTGGCCTCAAGTGATCCACCTCCCTTGGCCTCCCAAAGTGTTGGGATTACAGGCGTGAGCCACACACTGGCCTTATTTCCTATTTGATTAATGAATTATTATTATAGCCATCCTAGTGGCATGAAAACGGTATTTCATTGTGCCTTCCTTACTTCTGTGGAGAAAAAAATTTAATATTTTCCCACTTCAAGCTTTGTTTTCAGCAATTGCCATTCTCTAAAAAGCCTTAAAAGCTGATTTTTTTTTGGTTGCTTCATTCTTTGAATATTTGATTGAATATTCCTACCAATTTGTTTGGAACAAAATGTAACCAAAATGCAACCAACATTTGGATGACTCATTTTCAGAAATGTTTAATTCCATTACAGGATATTTTGGTTGGTTTATAAAATATTTCTTTAAAGGCTCCAATATGTTTATAATCTTATTCATGACTAAGAGGGAAAAAAAACAGCCCAAGGACGTGACATACTACCATGCCAAAGTATGTTTTTGTGCTCACCATCATCTCAGCTACAAAAAATTTGTAGTTCAGTTACTAATAGGTGGGTAGAAAGGTAGATAAACAGATAACCACTGCTTCCATTTTAAAAAGAAAATTTATCAGCTTGTTCACATGCAATAAATTATCTGTGCACCACAACCACTTCTAAATCAATTTCTGCTCCATAAGTTTGTTAATTTAGCATTAACAATGTTTTAACTACAATACTATGCGCTCCACTAAAGTTGGTAATTCTGTTATCACTATAAAAACAATTTTATCTTTAATGTAGAACTTCTTACTTGGATTTACAAAATTATCCATCTATCAGCTGTTTCAGTGTTGACAGAGTGAGCCTCCAAAAACCTGACTTTGACACCATGAACTAGATGAAAACCATTACTATCAGAGTTCACTGTTTTTGAGTTTGAAGAACCTGATGTCACTGATATAAATCAGGCATGACTTGACCATATGCAAAATTCTTCTGCTTCCAGTGGAGCCAGCACATTAACAGCTACGGTTTCCCTTTTCTATGTGCACAAGAAAACGTGGAATAGAAAATGAGCAAAATTCAATTTGAAGAAACACATTTGATCTAAATGAAAAGTCATGCTTCCCAGAGTAATATATAAAACCCTGTCTGCAATTGCAAGCATTATATGTAATAGATGTTACTGCGTTTTCAGCAGATTGCTGTTTTCTGTTTTTTATGTGGTCAGTAAAATTGTCACAGCTCCCCTGGTGGGAGAAATGTTGACAGACATCTTGTGCAAATTATGTACTCTTCATCAAATTTTTTAAGAAATGGAAATGCAGTACTTAATGTATCTCATTAAACATGCACCTACATTGTTTTATGGGTCATTGCTGCTGCAGGTCTATTACAAAATAAAAATCATTACCAATTAATAGTTGTGGATTTATATCATATAATAAGTAACAATAGCACCAGAGCAGAGGTTTTCAGATGACTCTCTAAATGCCTGTTAGCAGGATTGCAGCTTCTATTTTCTGCACATATTTCACTCACACCTAACCTATGATTTCCCGTATTATCCTAACTCTGCCGAGTGAAGTCTGGCAGCTTTGTGACTCAGCGCAGACCATGGTATGCCTGGCCGGTACACCATGCGACTGGTCAGCCCAGAGGCGCCAATTACTCTCTCACCACTGAGACTGAAAGGAGCCAGCTGTCCCCAGATGCTTGTGTGTGGGCAAACTGTTCTATTAGCCATCACCCGACATGCCATCCCCAAAATGAAGGTGTGAGTTACTTTGGGTCTGGAAAGAACTAGGGAGAGTTTCATTCATCTTTCAGTTTTCACATTTGAGCTAATTGTGCATGAGTCTTGTTTATTGTGCATGAATTTTCATGCTTCTAGTAGAGAACTTGGAAGCGCTGGAAGTACCAAGTGGAGGTCCCCAAACCCATCCTAGCTTCTTTTAATGCAACTATTAATAATACTACTTCATGGAAACTGGAAAACCCAGGACAGATACCAACAAGGACAGGATGTCGGGGCAACAGACGTAAACTGGGGCTGTTCTAGGCAAACCCTGATGTATGGGCATCTAGTTCTCAGCTGCCTGAAGGGGAGAAGTCTGAGCTTTGAGTGACAGTTAAAATGTTGACTAACGTCTTAGCCTGGATGCTTTTAATCTGTGACTTAAAGTGACTTAGGTTTGTCGGTTGCTTAAGAGTCAGCACAAAGGTACGGGGTCAGCCTCTGGGAAAGTGAAGCCTTCCAGAGAGAAAACCAAGCAGTGCACCAACCTGTCCACCTGCGATGGAATTCCAATGAGCAGGAAAGAAATAAAAAATCTAAACCAAACACCACATGTCCTCATTTATAAGTGAGAGATGAACAGTGAGAACACATGGACACGCCGGGGGGAGGGCAACACACACTGGGGCTTGTTCTGGGGGCTGGGGGAGGGAGAGCATCAGGATAAATAGCTAATGCATGCTGGGCTTAATACTTAGGTCACAGGTTGATAGGTGAGCACATCACCATGGCACACGTTTGCCCATGTAACAAACCTGCACATCCTGCACATGCATCCTGGAACTTAAAATTAAACTTTAAAGAGAGAAATAAAAATTGCAGGAGATCAAAAGGATTAAAATTTATTTTAAATAGAACCTCCCATACATAGGCCATCTCTCCCCACTTTTTCATGGGGCTGGGTAGGATCATTGAGCTGACATTTATTTCGTTTCCACATTTTAAATTGCTTTACCCCAATCGTGTTCAAATTTATAGAAGGTGTCATCTCCTAAAGTTGTGGGATTGTGATGATGTAGAACTTATTTTTTAACATTATGCAAGAAGCTTGTCATTGAGTGACAGCTGTTCTTCAAAGTAGGACATTTAAAACCTTGGAAGGCTACCCACATATTCCAGTGATGATAATAAAAATACAAATAATAACTAATATGTATTAAGAATGTACTAGGTGCCAACCTCTGTCCTGAGTGCCTTCTCCAGGTTATCTCATTTAATCCTCACAACAAACCTATATGGCAGGCACTTATTGTGATTTTACCAATGAGGAAACTGAGGCCCAGAAGGGATGTTAGAATTAAAACTTTCCAATGCATAGATAATAAATATGTTAACTTATTCTTGGTTAAGACACTCAGCTGGGATTCAGAGCCTGGTCTGTTTTTTGTTTGTTTTTTGAGATGGAGTCTCGCTCTGTAGCCCCGGCTGGAGTACAGTGGCACAATCTCAGCCCACTGCAAACTCCGTCTCCCGGGTTCAAGCAATTCTCCTGCTTCAACCTCCTGAGTAGGTGGGATTGCAGGAATGCACCACCACGCCCAGCTAATTTTTGTATTTTTAGTAGAGACGGGGTTTCACCATGTTGGCCAGGCTGGTCTCGAACTCCTGACCTCGTGATCTGCCTTCCTTGGCCTCCCAAAGTGCTGGGATTACAGGCGTGAGCCACTGCACCCAGCCGGTCTGTTTGGTTTTAAGAACTGAGCGGGGCCAGGCGCAGTGGCTCATGCCTGCAATCCCACCACTTTGGGAGGCCAAGGCAGGTGGATCACCTGCGGTCAACAGTTCGAGCCTGACCAATGATGTGAAACCCCGTCTCTATTAAAAATACAAAAATTAGCCAGTCATGGTGGCACGGGCCTGTAATCCCAGCTACTCGGGAGGCTGAGGCAGGAGAATCACTTGAACCCGGGAGGCAGAGGTTGGAGTGAGCTCAGATCGCACCATAGCACTCCAGCCTGGGTGACAAAATGAGACTCCGTCTCTTAAAAAAAACAGACAAACAAAACCTGAGCTGGGCTAGTTATAATGCCCCAAGCAGGCTGGGGAGATCAGAGTGGGACTAGAGACACACACAGGCAGACAGGAAAAAATGCTAAGCTGAACGCTAACGGGCCAAAACATTTGGCCTATCTAGGGAAACAGAGTGTGGCACATGGCTCCTTGGAGGTGTGTGTGGTGGCTGCCCATCCCCTTGGTGGAATATTCTGGCAAGAACCTGGGTTTGTGTTTCGTCTCAGAGGTGGCTGCCCGTCTGCGGTTACACCGCGGCTCATTGACCTGGGCGCTCAGCAGTCCTTTTTTGATTCTGGGATGAAAAGAGCCATATGAATGGAACTTTCATTCACTCGCGGGTCCGCCTGCCCATCAAGTTTGAGGCCAGACCTGGAAAGGGTTCCTCTGTGCCCAGGGGAGCCACAGTGGGCACTGTGTCCTGCAAGCAGAATGCTTCCCCCTTCTCCACTGACTTCTCTCTCCGTTCTTTTGCAAGGCTATGTTTAGACTGGGATTTCCTATCCTCTCAGCTAAGATGATTTAGAAATACCAGTTCTTCATCCTTTTCATTCTTGAAAATAATGGTTCACAGAGGCATGTTTAAATACATCAATGTAATTTGTTTTCAGCTTTCAAGTGACCAAAAAGCCTATCGGTTTTCTTTTTAAAAAACATAAAAGTTCAACAATTTTTTGTTTCCAGAGCATCAGTATTTCTCTGAAAGAGAGAATAAAATATACCATGCCAATCATCCTAGTATAATGACAGTACATTTAAAACCAGACAATGTCTAAATTATCAAGTTAGTAACAGACCAAAAACAGTTTGTTAAAGGTAAAATTTGATGACTTAAAAGCCAGTTACATTAAAATAAATTTTTTATCAACTTATTGCTACACAATAAGAAAATTGAACCCTTTAAAATAAATACCTTTTGAAAGAAGAGCAAAGTTTCATGGAAATGCTTTTTTTTTTTTTTTTTTTTTTGAGACGGAGTCTTGCTCTGTTGCCCAGGCTGGAGTGCAGTGGCACAATCTTGGCTTACAACCTCCACCTCCCTGGTTCAAGCAATTCTCTTGCCTCAGCCTCCTGAGTGGCTGGGATTACAGGCACCTGCCACCACACCTAATTTTTTCTTTTTTTTTTTTTTTAAAGTAAAGGCAGGGTTTCACCATGTTGGCCAGGCTGGTCTTGAACTCCTGAGCTGAAGTGATCTGCCTGCCTTGGCCTCCCAAAGTGCTGGGATTACAGGTGTGAGCCACCGTGCCTGGCCAGGAAATGCATTTCCTCACCTGGGAAATTGGAGAGGACAGTGTTGTGTGATGCAGCCCAAGGAGATTCCATTTGAATTAAAATGGGTAATTGGCAAATAGAAAGTATTGAAACCAATTTTCACAGCAATTGCCTATTGTCCAAGAAAAGGCTGAGACTTCCTGGCCCAAGGTGTCCCCACTCGTGTGTGTGCTCACATGCATATATGTTAGCATGTATGCACACAGCTGGAGAATGTACTAGAAGCAGAATCCCTGATGCCCCAGCTCAGGCTGATGGCCCCTTGTCGCATCTCACACTTGGGAGAGGTTTGCTGCTTGCAAAGACAGCTAGGTGGGCCCATTCTAATCTGTCGGGAAAGAGCTTTTATGATTGTCCCCATGACAGTGAATATGTCCCAAGTAGCTACAATGTACCAAGCATTTGACAAGTGCTATTTTATCCAGTCCTCACTCATTCCTATAAGGATGCTGTCGTTATTATCCTCTTTTCTCAAGTAGGAAAACTGGGCTTAGAGATAGTAAATGACTTGTCGAAGTTACATAGCTGGGAAATACTAACCTGGGGTTTCATGAACAATTTTGTGAGACTCTGGGCCTAACCAGTCCTGCTTCTGGGATCTGGGGTCCAATTAGTAACAATAACTCGCTGACTCCTCCAGTCCAGCCATATGGGTTAGATATTACTATCAGGTCCATTTAGTAGATAAGGCCATTGAGAACAGAAAGCTTAGGGAGCAGGTCCCAGCCTTATGTAGCTGATATGTGGTAGCTCCGGAATGGAACTATGATTATTCTGGCTCCTGAAACCATGCCATAAACCACTATGCCATGCTGCCTCCCAGTGACTAACATTCCTTCTTTGCACCATTCTCAGGCAGCTCTGGGGCACCATCTCCATGGCGTAGACTTCTGTTCTCATGACAAGCACTTCGCGGTCAGCAACAGGGTGGCCCCTCAGCTGCATAAGCTGGCCAAAAGACCTGGGGCAAGGTCCTGCTGATGCAGGTGGGGACAAGAACAGGCCCTCTGCTCTCTCAAGGTTACAGGACCAATGAAGATGCAATGAGTTAGGTACAAAAACTGCAAATGAAGAAATGAGCCATTATGAACAAAAGCGAGAAACTGGGAAAACAGTATTATTTTAAGTGCTCATTTGAATTTACAAAATGTCTTTACATTAAAAAAATGTATTTGTGGGCCAGGTGCGGTGGCTCACGCCTGTAATCCCAGTACTTTGGGAGGCCGAGGCGGGCAGATCACAAGGTCAGGCGTTTGAGACCAGCCAGGTCAATATGGTGAAACCTCGTCTCTACTAAAAATACAAAAACTAGCCAGGCGTGGTGGCGCATGTCTGTAGTCCCAGCTACTTGGGAGGCTGAGGCAGAAGAATTCCTTGAACCTGGGAGGCGGAGGTTACAGTGAGCCAAGATCACGCTACGGCACTCCAGCCTGGGTGACAGAGCGAGACTCCATCTCAAAAAACAAAATAACAAAACAAAACAAAAAACATATCCACCTAAGCCTTAGATTCTAAGGTAATGTCCTTTCAAAAGCGTTTGGAATTTTAAAAAGAATCCCAAAAGGGAAAGAGTAAAAGCTTGTCTTGCTGATCTTTGCAGATAAAATGAAGTACACTCAAGATGGAAAACCCAGAAGTCTTTCCCAGCTAGCTCTGGGGTGGCATGATTTGCTTGGGTGGGTCTCCAGGGCCTGTCCACTCAGGGGGCTTCTCCCCCAGGTCTCAGCCCCACAGCAAGCCCCAGGGTCACAGCCAGGGCCCACCTCTGCCTCTGGGGCTGAGTTAAGGATTTTCGTTTTCAAGGCTCTCCTCTGCCTCTCACAAGCATTAAATCCACACCTTTTTATCCCTGTTTTCCAAAAAAAGGCAGCTGACTCTCCTCCCCCACAAAGCAAATAGAAAACAGCACATTCTAGGAAGGCCCTCCCTGACCAATGTTTGTGCCCATGTCATTACTAAATATTCCCGCTTCCAAAGGCTGCCCACCTCTCCTTCGTGAGTACTCCACTTCAGCAGCCGGCCCTCCATAAATCCTTCCGGGCGTTCTACTATAAACAGGCCTCTTCTCACGCTGAGGCAGGCCTCCCTGCCAGCTGTATAGACATGCGCCAGCTCCTGCGGATGCTCTGACGTGCCCAGCCTGGCCTGGGCATTTATGAGCATCGCAGCCAGTGGCCAGGGGGGCCGCCTCCTGCCCAGGGCTTAGAGAGGATCAGTTCCCATGGCCCAGGCCCACATGGGAAGCACACCCCAGGCAGAGTTGTTATGAGGCATTTACGGAGCTGAGACAGGCCCCAGGCAAAACTGGACAAAAGGTGCGGCCTGAGACATTTCTGAGGTATTAATGTCTATTTCCTTCTCTGTGTTTCTCTCCTCCACCCTATTTACAAGCATCTCATTGGGCCTTTTGTAATTATTTACCTCAGGGAATTTTGCTTCACTAAAAGCTTAAAGTGTGTGTGTGTGTCTGTCTAGAAGAGAAGGATCCTGTCTTGAAAAACTCTCAGCTTCTTGGACAGATTTTGCTGGAAGTCCCAAAGAAGAGCTGAGAGAGAGGGGACTGTCTTCAGGCTGCAGAAAGGTTCCTGCTGGTACTCAAGCAAGCTGGATGCCCCTGCTGAGGTTCCCAGACTGGATAATGCTACAGAAGATGAAAGGCAGGAGTTCGAGACCAGCCTGGCCAACGTGGCAAAACCGTGTCTCTACTAAAAATACAAAAATTAGCCAGGCATAGTGGCAGGCACCTGTAATCCCAGCTCCTCGGGAGGCTGAGGCAGGAAAATCGCTTCAACCCAGGAGGTGGAGGTTGCAGTGAGCTGAGATGGCGCCACTGCACTCCAGCCTGGGCGACAAGAGCGAAACTCCAGCTCAAAAAAAAAGAAGCTGAAAGGCACCCCATAGGCACCTCGAAGCTTGACTGATGCCACCATAATGCCGCTATGATGGACAGGAAGGTAGTGTCATGCCCCTGGGGCCCTGTGGGCCTCTCTGGTCTTTGTGAAACAAAAGGAGGGAGCTCTGATTCTGAGTCAGGTGAAACGTCCCTCAACTGCGCCGGCTGCAGCTTCAGAGTCACCTGTAGGCTTATCTGAAGATGTGGTAGGCAGAATTGTGGCTCCTTCAAAGATGTCCATTCCGAATCCCCGGTCCCTATGAATATACCACCTTACCTGGCAAAGGAAATTCAGGGAGACTCTCTGGGGTCATCCTGGTGGGCTCAGTGTAAACACGAGGGGCCCTAACTGTGGGAGAAGTGGCCGAAGGAAGAGAATCTGGAGATCTAGAGATCTGAAGATGCTTCTGTTGTTGGCTCTGAAGATGGAAAGGATGTGGGTAGCTTCTAGAAGCTGGAGAAGGCAGATACGGATCCTCTCTTAGAGCTTTCAAATGGAACACAGCTCCAGGGTGTTGGATTTCTTATCTTGTAACAATGATAAGATAAGAAATCTGAGTTTTAAACCACTAAGTTTATGGTGACTTGTTACAGCAGCCATGGAAATAAATTGAGGCCAGTCACCGGGCTCACACCTGTCATCTCAACACTTTGGGATACTAAGGCAGGAGGATTTCTTGAGCCCAGGAATTCAAGACCAGCCTGGGTAACACAGGGAGACCCCGGTCTCTACAAGCAATAAAAAATGTAGACACGGTAGCACACACTTGTGGTCCCAGCTACTCGGGAGGCTGAGGTGGGAAGATCGCTGGAGGGTTGGGGCTGCAGTGAGTCCTGATTGCATCACCGCACTCCAGCCTGGGCAACAGAGACCCTGTCTCAAAACCAAAAAATAAATAAGTAGATAAAACTAAATGAAATGAATATTTCATACACATTGGCCGCTTCCGCTTCGCAGCTTCTCCCCTCTCCTGCTGTGCTTCCTCCAGACTCTCCATTTTGCCCATGTCTCAGGGACCCCACGAACATTCAGTTCCACACTGTTCAATCCCACAAGCATTCCCTGTGTGCCATTCCCCATAAAATGCCATTGAGTGGAGTGGGGTTGGAAACAAGAGGACCAGCAGAAGCCTTTCCTCATCCTCAAGACAGTCCCCTCTCTCCCCATTCTTCCTTCTCACCTCTCTCCCCATTCTTTGTCACCTCTAGCAAAACCTGTCCACCACTCCTTCCCTCTGGAGTGGTGAGCTCCAGAGAGACAGACACACGTGTGACTAACTCAGGCACAAGGCAGGCTGTGGCAAGTGTGGTTCCAGAAACATGAACAAAGTGCTATGAGGGTAGGGGAAGAAAGAGAGACATATCAGCTTGGAGACTGAATTACTCATCTCATTTGAGGACAAAGCCAAAGGCAGGATTGAACTCAAGTTGGGATGAGAACTACCTAGCACACGTACTGGAGGCATCTATGGCAATGGCAATGGTCTTGCCAATGGCAGTTATCACTAATCAATTACTAATTCATTTTTCTCTGCAGACCTCAGACTCTGTCTCAGAAGTTTTCTCAATTTAGTGCTCCTGGCAGCCAACAATCATTGAACATATTTGGCACTCATGGTAAAAACCTATTTGCCACATCTATGGTTATTTACCACAATGAGATGGTGTCAGGTAAATAATATAGAAAAGAAATGTCTGAATCCCAATCACCCCTTTTCCCCTTTATTGCTGCCTGGAGGTACCCCGCTTGGGTCATCTGTACCCTCTAGTTATTCCAGGTTGTCCAGTATCTAGGGTTCCGATTCCTAAAAGATTGCTGGCTTGTATTGCAATCCCTCAGGACAAGACAATAGAGAATGTTCCTCCCAGGGCAACAGTTAAAGAATTCTATGACCTCTCTCTAGACCTCAGGCTCCAAGGTGAGGGCAATAGAGATTGGTGTGAGGTGAAGGTAAGAAGGTTCAGGAACTAAATTTACAGAAGATAAGCCTCCAAAGTGAGGGTCCTTGCTACCCAAGTATGCCCCGAAATGGTCTTGGGCAGCAGCCAGATGGAAAATGACCCAGGATCCTAAGAACTCCACAAAGGTGGAATGGGGTGGTCAGCCAGGTGGAACATGGATGCTGGCCTGGCCCTGCCTGGATGACCTGAACTTACGATTTTAATGACAAATACATTCTCACTTAAAAAAATCCAAGCAGCAGAAACATGTAACATTTAAAGTTTCCTTTTCCTCTAACCTCATACTACTCCCCAAATGTAACCTTTAAGTTAAAAAAAAAAAATCTTAATAGAAAAATTCTGGCCAGGCATGGCGGCTCATGCCTGTAATCCCAGCACTTTGGGAGGCAGAGGTGGGCGGATCACAAGGTCAGGAGATCGAGACCACGGTGAAACCCCGTCACTACTAAAAATACAAAAAATTAGCCGGACGTGGTGGTGGGTGCCTGTAGTCCTAGCTACTCCAGAGGCTGAGGCAGGAGAATGGCATGAACCTGGGAGGCGGAGCTTGCAGTGAGCCGAGATCGCGCCACTGCATTCCAGCCTGGGCAACAGAGCGAGACTCCGTCTCAAAAAAAAAAAAAAAAAAAAAATAAGAGAAAAAAGAAAAAAGAAAGAAAAATTCTATGCACAGAATATATGTGAATATATGTTTGTGATGAAGTGCCCCCCCCCATAAACATAAAAAGGATCATGATCACGCTGAACGCACTGCTCTGAAATGTCCTAATTTTCACCAGCTAATCATCCCATGATGGCACATACAGGGGCAGGGGCAAGACTGGGCATTGAAGCCAGACCTACTGGGATAAAATTCTGGCTGTGCACTTATTACCTGAGTGACCTTGGGCAAGTTCCTTAACTCCTCTACATTCCCCTACATGGAGAGACACCTCCAGACACAGAAAAATACCTTTTCTGGCTGGACGCAGTGGCTCATGCCTATAATCCCCAGCACTTTGGCAGGCCAAGGTGGGAGGATCGCTTGAGCTCAGGAGTTCGAGACCAGCCTGGGCAACATAGAGAAACCCTGTCTCTACAAAAATTAAAAAAAAAAAAATTAGCTGACCATGGTGGCACGCACCTGTAGTCTCAGCTACTCAGGAGGTTGAGGCAGGAGGATCACTTGAGCCCAGGAGACCAAGTTTGCAGTGAGCTATGATAGCATCACTACACTCCAGCCTGGGTGACAGAGTAAGACCCTTTCTAAAAATAAAATAATAAAATAAAGAATATACATTTTCCTTTTCAAAATTATTATTTTTGGCCAATGTAATATAGTATATTTGTACTTTTTTTTTTAATCAGTGCTATCTGGTACGTGTAACTATTTCAATTTGGTCCACAGTCACTGTGGTTTGACTGCTGCTCTGTAAGGTCCTCCCTTCTGGGGCTGGATGATTATGGCCCAACAGCCACCATCTCCAGTGCCCAAAGGAAATCTCCCTTATGGGAAAACTTGGCTACTGGCCTCATCCCCCAAGACCCAGCTCGGAGAGCTCCTGTCTCCTAAGTATCCCTAAGCTCTGCTTCAGGTGGGCATGCCTGGTCCATTGACACCCCTCTGTTATGACCATCACGGCCCTCTTCCTGCAGGTCCACATCCTCTAGTAGTCTAGGAACGCCTAGAAGGCAAGGGCTCTGGCTTGTTTATGATTCCAGTGAGAATGCTTGGTGTTTGAAACAGAATGTACATTCTAAGAGAGTTGAATGAATGAATGACTAGACATCTTAGACTTAACATGTTCAAAACAGAACTCTCCATACCCCCACGCTCTCCTCCCCACGCTGGTAAACAGCACCCGTCATCTTGTTGTCTAGCTAATAGCCTTTTCGCCATGTTTGACTCCTCTCTTTCCTTACTACCAAGTCATCTCAGCCCAGCGCTCCAACTCCAAAACATGCCCCCAATCCCACTCCTTCCTTCTGCCTGCCACACCATTATCCAATTCAGAGCCATAGTCATCTCTCACCTCCATTATGTAATGGCTTCCTAACCTGTCTCCCTGCCTCCTCTTGCCCCACGTACAGTCCAGCCTTTACTCCACAGTCAGAGTAATCTTCCTACCCAGCCAAGTGCGCCATGCTTCTAGCCTGCTTAAGGCCCCTCCTCCAGTGACTTTCCATGGCCCTTACCATAGAATCCAAATGTCTTGCCGTGGGCTACAGGCCAGCTTATCTGAATAGTGCCCTGTGGTCTCCCCAACCCCACCAGTACACACCAGTCTCCTCCCACCCTAATCATTCTTCTGCAGACCCCCAGCCTCCCGGAAATGCCTTGAGCATGCCAAGCCCTCCCCTCTGCCAGGCCTTCCGTCTGGAATGGTCCTCCCAACCTCAGCTACTCCCTTCTCTATCTGGGATGCAGTGTAAATCCCACCTCCTCTAAAGGCCTCTCTGATGACTCTCCTCACATCACTTAGCAGCATTCTGTCTGCTTTACTTTACTACTTTGACATCATCCTACCTACTGTTTGTTTCTTGTCCCACCAGAATGTCCACCACAGGAAGCAGAGACCTTTCTTGTCTTGTTCAGTGCTGTATCCCATGTGCTTAGAACAGGGCCTAGCACATAGTGGATGCTCAAAAAATATGTGTGGGATGAAGAAATGCCTGGTAACCTCTCTTTGCCATTTTTTTCCTGGAGAAGTTGTGCACTGATTTCAAAGACTTACAATACCAGTACTGCCAGCTAGAAAGAAAGTTGAATTTGAAGAGTATTTGATAAGATGACTTTTAAAGCTTTGGGTTGTATGGTGCTTAATATTTTCACTTTGCCTACCTATGCAAGGGAGGGTGAGACAGTAGAAAAGTCCTTTTGGGCAATGGAAACCTGTTAGAACTACGGTCTCCACCCAAAAGCCACTTTGAATCCTTCATACTTTGAGACAAGAGAGCAGAGGAAAAAGTGCCTGTGTAATACTCGTCTGTAAAACAGCAATCTTAAGCTTCATAGTATTGATGGTTTTAGCAACTAATTAAGAAATCTTGATATTACTAAAGATAGAGATAATTGACATGGAGTCTGAGAGGCTTCACATATCTGTAATTAGTTCAAAGTCAAGTACTAAGAAAAGGTGTCCCTGATGGAAGAGTCTTCCTGAAGAAAACCAGGGACATTCAAACCAGTGTGTCCTCAAACCACTCAACAGAGTTGCATTGCCACTAAAAAAGAATCCTCCATCTGTGTTTACATGTGGAATTAGTCACAGCCAAAAAAGATGGTTATAGTATCAAGTGAGGCTGGGGCACCCTTTGGATTTGTAAATTGCTGAATTGCATTTGAAAAACTTCATTCAAGGAGTGCAATTGGTAATATGGAGATACTTTCTGCGGGGAATCAAGGAGACTTCCTCAAAAAGTGCCATGTCATACAGTGTGTGCTTTTGAGCACCATCTCATCTGGTATTTGGGACATAACAGAAATCTGAGCTCTATTCTATGAGTGTCAATGTCTAGTTGAAAACAACAGAGTAAAACAAAATATCTATCAAGCTAGTTATTAAAAACCAACACACGGCCGGGCGTGGTGGTTCAAGACTGTAATCCCAGCACTTTGGGAGGCCGAGGCAGGCGGATCACCTGAGGTTGGGAGTTTGAGACCAGCCTGACCAACATGGAGAAACCCCATCTCCACTAAAAAAAAAAAAAAAAAAAAAATTACAAAAATTAGCCAGGCATGATAGCACATGCCTGTAATCCCAGCTACTCGGGAGCCTGAGGCAGGAGAATCGCTTGAACCTGGGTGGCAGAAGTTGTGGTGAGCCGAGATCGTGCCATTACACTCCAACCTGGGCAACAAGAGCGAGACTCCGTCTCAAAACAAAAAACAAAAAAACACGCTTACAGGTTCTCCATCATTGTCTGCCCCAACAAACTTGAAGAATACTTTTTTTTTTTTCCCCCTCAGACAGAGTCTTGCTCTGTCACCCAGGCTGGAGTGCAGTGGCACGATCTTGGCTCACTGCAACCTCTGCTTCCCAGGTTCAAGCAATTCTCCTGCCTCAGCCTCCTGAGTAGCTGGGATTACAGGTGCCTGCTACCATGCTCGGCTAATTTTTGTATTTTTAGTAGAGATGGGGTTTCACCATGTTAGCCAGGCTGCTCTGAACTCCTGACCTCAAGTGATCCACCTGCCCCGGCCTCCCAAAGTGCTGAGATTACAGGTGTGAGCCACTGTGCCAGGCCAGCAAACTTGAATACTCCTTACTCAGGACTCTAACAATGGCTCACTCTGTGGGGTGGGGGAGATGAAGGGAACTCAACTCTTGAGGGGGCGTGGGACAGATATGCAGTCTGAAAAGCCTCCCGGATGATTCTTGTACACTGTCCTGGGGGATCATGACTCTCCACAACCCCCCACACCTTCCCCATCAGAGAATCACTGCACTCATCATTTTATTGAATTTACACTTTAAAAGGTGGATCTGACAGAAATGAAATCAGTGACTCCTTGGAGCTCAGGGTGGGAGGAACTTGGCTGCAAATGGGCACAGTGGAGCTTTCTGGGACAGTGGAAGTCTTCCAACACTGGGTAATGGTGAGGGTTGCACAACTGTATGTTACTAAAACTCGTCCAACTGTACACTTAAAATGGGTGTATTTTATGGTACGTAAATTATATCCCATCAAAGCTGCTAAAAAAATGGGTCGACCTAATCTGTATGTGTAGATACAATGCCCAAACCACGCTCACTTTCTCCACCCACCTTCTCCAGAATCCCTGTTATCTCAATGGAAGGTGTCACATCCACCCAGATGCCTGGGTGTCTGCCATCATTAATCTCTTTACACCTACGTATCACCTACATCTCACCTACTTCTGACCAGTTCTGCCTCTCTAATATCTCTGGAATCTGCTCACATCTCCCTATCCCTGATTCCACCACCTAGTTCAGGCTGTCACAGCTTCTTTTGAAAGACTGTGAGTGCCTCCTAATGATGGGCCTGCTCTCACCTCCCAGTGCCTTTCCTTCCACCTCAATGATAAAACTCCTTCAACCACTCGCCACGGTCCTCAGGACAGAACTCCAGCTCCCCTGCAGGGCACACTTGACAAGACCTCCCACAACCCAGCATCTGTTTATTTTCCCAGCCTTATCGCTTGGCAAACCAAATTGACTTACTTATCTATTCTGTCAAACAAGACAAGCTTTCCTTCTCTCCCTTGCTCAGGCAGCCTTCTCCCCACACTCAATCACTAGGGCAGAGACAGTTGGTCGCTTCCCAGTAGTTCCCCTTCTTCTTCAGTAAGGACACTGACTTCTATAATACCTGGACACCTTGCCATGCAGTCAAAGACCTCATACCCTAGCCTTCCTTGCAGCTGTGTAGAACAACGTGATATGTTTTGGTCAATAAGGAAAGTATGGCACATCAAAAGGCCTCCTTAAAAGGCAAGGGCTTCTCTTCCTTCCCTTCTATGTGGATGCTGCCTGGAATGAGGCTGTTGCAGCTGGAGCTCCTGCAACCATCTTAGACCAAGAGGTCATGTGGAGATGGAGCCGCACATGGCAGTGCAACAAGATGGCAGGACCTTATGTTGCTGATGCCAGACAGCCTCAATATCACGTCTGGTCTTTATATGTGAAAGAAATGAGCTTCTACCTTGTTTCAGCAATTATTCATTTAGGTCTTGGCTATTTGTAAACAAGCAAGATCTTAACTTACATAGAGTGTTTTCAAGCACTTTTTTTTTTGAGACAGAGTCTTACTCTGTTGCCCAGGCTGGAGTACAGTGGTGCAATCTTGGCTCACTGCAACCTCCACCTCCCAGGTTCAAGTGATTCTCATGCCTCAGCCTCCTGAACAGCTAGGATTACAGGCATGCGCCACCACACCTGGCTAATTTTTATATATTTGTGTGTGTGTGTGTGTGTGTAAGAGAAGTGTTTCACCATGTTGGCCAGGCTAGTCTTGAACTCCTGGCCTCAAGTGATCTGCCTGCCTCAGTCTCCCAAAGTGCTGGGATTACAGGCGTGCACCACCACACCTCGCCTCAAGCACCATTTAAACTGATTGGCCTATTCTGTCTGCCTAACTCCCGTTTTTCCTGTAATGCTCAGCCGAGGTGTTGCTTGCACTCGGAAGCCATTCTGGCCTTCCAGAGGCAGTTCAGTTGTCCCTCTCCTCTGGCTTCCATAGCCCCTGGCCCTTCTTATTATGCTCCATTAAGGATAAAATCTGTCCATATTTTGGTACCATCACCAGATTCCCACAAAAAAGGCCCTTCTCTGACTTCCCTCTGTACGCCCAGCACCAGGAATTGGGGCTGGCACAATGGGTTCTTAGTGTGTTTGCTAGATAAGGAAATGTGTTTAACACCCAAGCGTTAACCTAAGAGGAACAATCACACTGCAACTTTGAAAAGGCACCAAGTGAGCAATTATTTCAATTTTATATCAACTCCACCTCCTAGGAGGGATCTGTAAACGACAGGTCTGGATATATTACATACATCAATAATTGTCAGAGAAACAATCAAAATCTCGCTTGCAATCTCAAGAAGCGTGAGCCATGCTCTTGAATTTGTAAAAGGTTGGATAAATCAAAATCTTTCTCTTACAGTACCTAAGGACGTGCGAAAAATTTACCAACCCAGAAGGAAAATATCAAGAAGATGAAAGACAAAATAAGTGACTGCTCTATGACAACAACTTGAAAAAACCCAGAATAAATGTGCAGACTAGTAAGTATATCGATTTAAAACAGATTTCTACCTAGTTACAGATGCCACCTACCTGAAGACACATTAGACACGCACATCTCAGTATGCTTGATTGGATTTAAAAACCATGCCTGTGGTTTCGTCATCCAAAGAGTTACGGGAATCACAGTAGAAATTCAAAATCTTAAAGACCATTTGGCTCAAAGATGGCGGGGTGGGGATTAAAAATGTTATGAGCAATTATGAAATAAAACTGAAGGCTGAATTAGTCAGGTTGGAGAGATGGAAAACAAAATGTGGAAAAGACACAAATTCTCAGAATTAAAAGCAACAAGCCAAACTTGTTGTGTATCACTACAACAACTTAAAAGCCACAGATATCACTGCTTCTTAGAGTAAGAGGGATCCCACTTGAAATTGTCCGTTGACACTGACAATTGCAGTCGGATTACAAAGGAAAGAAGTTTTTCTTTCTTACAGGATTTCAGCATCAATGTCAGGAACATGAGTGAATGCCGCACATGTGGGCCTAAATTGTGATATTTTAATGCGCCTAAACTCTGATGAAATCATGGAAGGCATAGCAGCAGGGAACTAAACCCCTGGGAAGCCATTAGCAATTTAGCATCTCATTTCTTGTGGGAATGTGAATGCCACGTACCCACGTACTCAAGCACCCACAATGGTGCTCAGTGCCACACCAGGAGGTTCTATATTTCCAATTTACCCACCCGGATCCTTCCATTGCTTTCCCTTCCTCCCCCATCCCTTTCACTCCTGGGACTCTCCCAGCAGCAGACGTCTCTCAGGGGGGTTAATGAGAGAGGCTGCAAAGGTATGAGTAACAGTCTGTTTCCTGAAAATACAGAGGAAGCAGTTTCAGCACTAATCACCTGTTTAGGAGCTCAGAGGGAGCAATATTAAACTCTAGACTGAAGTTTCAAAGATTCTTTAGTTTTCAGAGTATTTGCCCTCAGGGGCAGCCGTAATAACGTATACAACATCTGTCCCTGGCCTGTGACATTTGAAAACACCAGTTTTGGAAACCAGGAGAGGCCAGGCGCGGTGGCTCATGCCTGTAATCCCAGCACTTTCAGAAGCCGAGGCGAGCGGATCACCTGCGGTCAGTAGTTCAAGACCAGCCTGGCCAACACGGTGAAACCCTGTCTCTACTAAAACTACAAAAAGTAGCCGGGCGTGGTGGTGGGTGCCTGTAATCCCAGCTACTTGGGAGGCTGAGGCAAGGAGAACTGCTTTGAATCCAGAAGGCGGAGGTTGCAGTGAGCCAAGATCGCGCCACTGCACTCCAGACTAGGCAACAGAGCGAGACTCCGTCTCATAAATACCAGGAGAAACTGAGTCACACCACTCAGGGTATGCATTTCACAAAAACTCCAAAGTGGCATCTTGAATCCTCCTGGTTCTTGGGCTGATTGTTACTTCCATCAGTCTCATAAACAACTACAAAGTCCAACACACTGCATTTCTTTGGACTAATTAAGAGCAAATGCTTCTCACTTGAGAAGCTTGAGCCGTAAGTGCCATGAGTGTATATTTTTAAAGAAACATTCGGTACTCATTAGGGCAGTGGAAAAAAAATCAATCTGGATGAGAAATGAGGGATCCTGCTAATGAGCAGTGGCTTTGACCATTAATAGCAATACTATAACACATATGGAAGCCTGATCTGAATTATGTGGTTTTTACACATCCTATATAATTTTCACAACATTGCAGCAAGATGAACTTTAATCCCATTTCACAGATTGGGAAATGGGGAAAAGGAGGTTACAGAGCGAGCTACAGGTGGACACTGGGGTCTGACCCTATCCAGAGAGTTACACCTGCTTACCCGGAGGTCAGCCTTCCCAGTTCACCCCACAAATCCACCGACCTTGCTGCCCATCATTTGTTTCTCACCTATTAGATGAGGTTTTTGCTTGGCCAGTCTCTGAAGGCACCTGCTGCTATAAAATGCTCAATTTCCAGTTGCTGGAGTGAGCAAAGCTTGGTTACTAATCGGAGGTTTTCCTGCACAGTTGTTTCATCACACACAGGCATACATGTTACAATTTATAATGAACATGTTTGTTGTTTGTAAATGTGTGCTTCTGTGTCCGGAATTGGTGGGTTCTTGGTCTGACTTCAAGAATGAAGCCACGGACTCTCACGTTGTGTGTTACAGTTCTTAAAGGCGGCGTGTTCAGAGTTTGTGCCTTCTGATATTCGGATGTGTTCAGACTTTCTTCCTTCTGGTGGGTTCGTGATCTTGCTACATCAGGAGGGAAGCTGCAGACCTTCGCGGTGAGTGTTACAGCTCTTAAGGTGGTGCGCCTGGAGTTGCTCGTTCCTCCCCGTGGGTTTGTGGTCTCACTGGCTTCAGGAATGAAGCTGCACACCTTCAAGGTGTTACATCTCACAAAACCAGCGTGGATCCAAACACAAGGCAGCAACATTTATTGCAAAGAGCCAAAGACCAAAGCCTCACACACCACATAAACATACCCCACTGGTTACCACTGCTACCTCGGGCAGACTGCTTTTATTCTCTTATCTGCCCCACCCACATCCTGCTGATTGGTCCATTTTACAGAGAGCCGATTGGTCCATTTTACAGAGAGCTGATTGGTCCATTTGGACAGAGAGCTGATTGGTCCATTTTGACAGGGTGCTGATTGGTGCATTTACAATCCCTGAGCTAGACACAAAAGTTCTCCACCTCCCCAGTAGATTAGCTAGATACAGAGTGTGGACACAAAGGTTCTCCAAGTCCCCACCAGAGTAGCTAGATACAGAGTGTTGATTGGTGCATGCACAAACCCTGAGCTAGACACAGGGTGCTGATTGGTGTGTTTACAAACCTTGAGCTAAATACAGAGTGCTGATTGGTGTATTTACAATCCCTTAGCTAGACATAAAGGTTCTCCATCCCCACCAGACTCAGGAGCCCAGCTGGCTTTACCCAGTGGATCCTGCATGGAGACCGCAGGTGGAGCTGCCTGCCAGTCCCGGGCCGTGGGCCCGCACTCCTCAGCCGTTGGGTGGTCGATGGGCCTGGGCGCCGTGGAGCAGGGGGCGGCACTCTTCGGGGAGGCTCGTGCCATGCAGGAGCCCATGGCAGGCGGGGTGGAGTCTCAGGCATGGCGGGCTGCAGGTCCCGAGCCCTGCCCTGCAGGGAGGCAGCTAAGGCCCGGGGAGAAGTCGAGCACGGCAGCTGCTGGCCCATGTGCTAAGCCCCTCACTGCCTGGGGCCGGTGGAGCCGGCTGGCCGCTCTGAGTGCGGGCCGCCAAGCCCACGCCCACCCGGAACTCGCACTGGCCCGCAAGCACCTCCCGCAGCCCCGGTTCCCGCCTGCGCCTCTCCCTCCAAACCTCCCCGCAAGCTGAGGGAGCCGGCTGTGGCCTTGGCCAGCCCAGAAAGGGGCTCCCACAGTGCAGCGGCGGGCTGAAGGGCTCCTCAAGCGTGGCCAGAGTGGGCGCCAAGGCCGAGGAGGCGCCGAGAGCGAGCAAGGGCTGTGAGGGCTGCCAGCACGCTGTCACCTCTCACTTCTAAACTGCCAGAGAATCCCTGAGAGGAGGCTGGTCTTCCTGACATTCTGTTCGCACTATTAATTTGTTTTGCAAACCTTTTTAATGGAAGGAAAATTATATAAACCACCACCCTGCTCCTGCGTATACTATTCCACAGCATCAGCATCACTTGATAACTTGTAGAAATGCACCTTCCTCGCTGGGTGTGGTGGCTCGTGTCTATAATGAGGGAGGCTGAGGCAGGAGGATGGCTTGAGCCCAGGAGGTGGAGGCTGCAGTGAGCCATGACTCCACCACTGGACTCCAGCCTGGGCGACAGAAGGAGACCCTGCCTCTAAAAAGAAAGAAAGAAATACACATTTCTGGGGCCCAATCTAGAGCGATCGAACATAATTCTGGGCGTCGGGCTCAGCGCTCTGAGTTTTGACAACCCTCCTGCCCCCAGCTCATTTGAGAAGCGGGTCTGAGATGACTGATTCCCAGCTTGGAACACTTGAGTTACTGGGGTGATTGATTCTAAGAGTCAGCTGGAGCCAGGACTAGCAGACTGGGAATACATTCGTTTAACAATGGAATACCATTTTCAAATCATCATGCATTTCTGTTCTGGGTGCCATCTCCTGTGCAGGCGAGGACTGGAAAGACAGGGAAATTCTGGTGGCCTTGGGAAGGCAGAAGGGTGGGGCTTGGCTGGCCAGGGGACGGGCGCGGAGGGGGAGGGAGGAGGAGGAGGAAGCCGCCGGGCCTCACAACCCATCTGGTTGGAAACGTCCTGCAGTGCCCGAGCCGCAGGAACCGGAGCCAATTACGAGTTTATATAATAGAGTCAGTCTCCCCGGGCCTCTCCTCTCCGCCCCACCCCTGCCGGCTTTGAGGATGGGGGAGGAAACGCTTTCTGTGAAATACAGGCTGGATCTAGGACGGAGGATGCCTTTTCTATATTGACAACTAGGGGCCAGTCCTGAGTGTGAGAAACTCCTGGGGTCCTGTTTTGGGATCCGGACACCTCGGGCGCTGCGCAGGCCTCCTTGTGCCTCGGGAGCGGCCCCGCCTACGGGCCGGGACCTGGAAGGGAGGTGTCCGGGTCGAGCGTTCGCGCTGCTCCCCGCCGCACGGTGTGAGCTCGCCGGGTTTATGTAACGCCTGCCCTTCGCGGAGGACCGTGTCATGCCCGAATCGCGGAGGATGGAGGAGGCGGGGGCCTGGGCCGCGACGCCCGCCCACCTGACCGTCAGATGACTGGGGTCTAAGTTTGCACGAGCTCCTTTACCGTAACGCTGAAGGCTCCTAATCAACATCGGCTCTTAGTCATCCCCGAGTGACATTTGATATGAGCAACAGCTCAGGACGGGGAGATGGCAACGCGGATGCTGATGGAGACGAGGAACGGCTGCTGCGACCGCCTCTGATCTGGGCTGGAACGGGAGTTTATGCGGAGTCAAGGAAACCCACCGCGAAAGGTGCCAGGGAAGACAAGGGCACTTTTCTAGACAAAGAATCTTAGATTCTTTGGGGCTAGATGCAGAGAGTCCGGGAGAAACTGTTCACTGGGTGCCAGGCAGGCGGCTGACCACGCAAGCCACGCTTCAGATTTGTGGGTTGGTTTTAGAAGTCACATGAGGTCTGCCTGGACGCCCCTCCCGATCACGTCAATTATCTGTCACAACTTCTCTAAGGCTGGAGTGCGCCCCAGGGACCAGCCCCATGCACCCAGCGGGGGAGTTGCTTACGGCTGCAGAATCCCGGCCCCACCCCGCCTCCAGAGCACGAGCCTGCGCTAGAAGGATATCACCAGGGGATGGGGGGGAATGGGAGGGGGGCGCGGAGGTGGTCACGGATGCAGAGGCTGTCCTGGCTGCTGAGGCAAAGAGCCCGTCCCAAGCCCTGCATGGGCTCCTACTGCACTTCAGGATTTGGGGGAATGCAGAATCGTGGTCTTTTGAGTTTTCATTAATTCAATAAAGATTTCTCAAAAGCCTAAAGTCTAGACCCAAGACAGTGGGAATTAAACAGGGCTGAATATGACGCTATTGGCTATACCAGGACCACGCCTGAGCATTGCATGCACGCTCCAACTATGCATAACTTATTTATTTTAAAAGAAGGAAGGAAGAGAGGGAGGGAAACAAGGTGTTTCTTAAGAGTAGAGGAGGGGAGAGGCAACTTGTTGCTTTCACTGGCAACAGTTAACTCCATAAGCAATTTCCTCACTTAAAAGAAAAACAAATGAAGTAGAGTGGTAGGCTTTTGAAAGGAGAAGCAGAGAGCTCCGGTGAGTGGAAACCTGGCTTTTATTTACTTTAGGGCCTTGTTAAAACACATTTGCCTTGAGATAAAAGGGTTTCTTTTGGGACGATCCCAAAATGACTTTGCTTGATTCAATTAAGCAAGACCTAACGAAAGAGAATTCCAGCTTCAAGATACGCATCATCTCACCAGGTGAGTTGTAAATACATTCTGACCAGGTTTCAGAGGCAAGCTCTTGAAAATTTAATCTATTTAAAAACTGCATATCCTTGCCACAAATTGCTTTGAAGAAGATCGCTGAGCTGATTGCATGCTGAGATAATTATTCTGTATCACCACTTAGGGAACAAGATTTTTTGATAAATACTACAGTGTCAGTCTTTGTTAATGACTTGGGAGGGGAAGGAAAGAATTCTATATAGCTGAGGCTGGTTTTATTTTCTTGCCTCTTTCCCATGAACGCAGGCTGTGGGAAGCAGGTAGAGTCTTGGTTTAGGAACTCTGAACGCTATTGAGTAACCTATTCACCTGTCAAATCCCTAATCCCCACATGAAGGTGTACAGATGGTATTGGAGTAGAACACGAAACTGAGAGGTGAAGCCAGCTGGACTTCTGGGTCGGGTGGCAACTTGGAGAACTTTTATATCTTACAAGAGGATTGTAAAACGCACCAATGGGCGCTCTGTAGCTAGCTAGAGGTTTGTAAAATGCACCAATCAGTGCTCTGTAAAAATGCACCAATAGGCGCTCTGTAGCTAGAGGTTTGTAAAATGGACCAATCAGCACTCTGTAAAATGGACCAATCAGCAGGACATGGGCGGGGACAGATAAGGGAATAAAAGCTGGCTACCACCCCAGCCAGCAGAGGCAACGTGCTTGCGTCGCCTTGCGTGTTGTGGAATATCTGTTCTTTTGCTCTTCACATTAAGTTTTGCGGCTGCTCACTGTTTGGGTCTGTGCCATCTGTAAGGGCTGTGACACTCACTGCAAAGGTCTGCGGTTCCATTCTTGAAGGCAGTGAGACCAGCAACCCACCAGAAGGAACAAACTCCAGACACAAAACCAGTCGCCACCTGGGCAGGGCCCTGCCTGTGCCTTACCTGCTTCCCCTCCTGGAGACTCCCACCTGTGAATGGACAGATGGTAGTGTGTTGCTGGGTGCTGACGGGGGAAAGCCCTAGCCTGTGCCCCCGTTATGGATAATATGGAAGTCAGGGTTCTCAGGTGCTGGTGCGCCAGGCCTCCCCACATCCTACATATGACAGCACAGGCTCATTTCTCAGTGCTCTGCCCCACTGAGCCTGAATGTGACCTCAGAGGAGTCCTTAGCACTGTGATTAATCTCTTCATGCTTTTCTTCCTTTTTTTTTTAGACAGGGTGTCTCTCTGTCATCCAGGCTGGAGTACAGTGGCACCACTGTAGCTCACTGCAACCTCCGCCTCCTGAGTCAAGTGATTCTCCCACCTAAGCCTCCCTAGTAGCTGGACTACAGGCGTGCACCATCACACCCAGCTAATTTGTGTATTTTTTGGTAGAGACGGGGTTTTGCCACGTTGCCCAGGCTGATATCCCAACTCCTGGCATCAAGAGATCTGCCTGCCTCAGCCTCCCAAAGTGCTGGGATTACAGGCATGAACCACTGTGCCTGGCCTCATTCTTTCAATATCTTAATAAATACTTATTAGGAATCTATTCTATACAAGTCACTGATAACATAGAAGAAAAGAGAAAGAAAGAAATATAGATGGATGAATGGTGCATAGAAATAATACAAAGCACTAGGACAATGGTTAGTGGTTGGGAGGAGTAACTTTAGATATTGTAGTCAAGGAAAGCCTCTCTGAGGAGGTAACATGAGGAAGAGTAATTTCAAAAGCCAGAGGGGAAAGCCAGGCCCAAACAAAACAACAAAACAGGTCGGGTGCGGTGGTTCACACCTATAATCCGAGCACTTTGGGAGGCCCAGGTGGGCAGATCACAAGGTCAGGAGTTTCAGACCAGCCTGGCCAATAAGGTGAAACCCTGTCTCTACTAAAAATACAAAAATTAGCCAGGCATGGTGGCGTGTAGGAACACGCCACCTGTAGTCCCAGCTGTAGTCCCAGCTACTCAGGAGGCTGAGGCAGGAGAATCACTTGAACCCAGGAGGCAGAGGTTGCAGTGAGCCAAGATCATGCCACTGCACTCCAGCCTGGGTCACAGAGCAAGATTCCATCTCAAAAACAAAAACAACCACAACAACAACAACAACAACAAAAACTGTGTGTGCAAAGGCCCTGAGGCAGGAATGAACCTAACATGATCAAAAACCTGGCTCAGAACATGGACCCAGTGAACCGCTTTGGACACTTGATCGGCATTTGATGGGTTGCCTCCGTGTGATCTCTAATTCTTGATGACTAGGCTGAAGTGCGAGCTGGACTCTTAGGTGTGTAGACGGGGGTCTGTAGTCCCATGTGGCTATTCATTCTCACCGAGGCAGCATTTCTGGTGAAGTTATAGCTGGATGGTATTTCATGGTCAACTTTAGTTTTAATGGGAGGTATGTGAGGAAGCAATATAGTATAATGGCTAGAATTAGAAGATCTTGATTGAGATCATAGCTCTTCTTACTGGTTTTCTGACCATGGACAAATACTTTACATACCTTATACCTCAGTTTTCCTTTGGAAGTAATGATAAAACTATCTATCTCATGGGGCAAAAAACAAATCACTGAATGGCTAAATCACCAAACAATTCACCAAACTTAGCAATTTACCAAAGCCTTGCATTAAACCAGTTTTTAGATATTTTAAGTGATGAATATTCTTCAAAATATACATACTTATTATGTATTTGATATACATTAAGAATATTTAGAAATGTAAAGCATGTTTGTAGCTCATTAATATATTCTTCATGAATATTACAGTTTAATAAAGGGAGTGTTAGAAAATAATCTCTATATGCTTAAATTACTTTTTAGCAATAATCATAACACAAAATTAATAACAAAAATAGAAAATAAATGCAAACACTGGAAATTTCCTTATATTGAATCTTTACATAATCTTGTCAATAAAATGAATAAAAATAAGTTGTCATGCAAAAAAAGGGAAAAAACTCAATCCAGTTATTCAATCAGTTTTATATTTACTAAAGATTAAACATTGATATTTTGGTTACAGTCTCATGTAATATTATTTTATGTAAAGTGTTCAGTAACTAGTAAGTGAATTTTAATAAAACCAAATTGTGTAAAAGGTAGAGTTTAGTCAATTACTAATGTAACAATTTTTTAAAATTTGTCCTTTAGTTTAGTTTTGTTTTGTTTTGTTTTGTTTTGAGACGGAGTCTCGCTCTGTTCCCCAGGCTGGAGTGCAGTGGCACTATCTCTGCTCACTGCAAGCTTTGCCTCCCAGGTTCACACCATTCTACTGCCTCAGCCTCCTGAGTAGCTGGGATTACAGGTGCCCGCCACCACATCCGGCTAATTTTTTGTATTTTTTAATAGAGATGGGGTTTCACTGTGTTAGCCAGGGTGGTCTCGATCTCCTGACCTCGTGATCCGCCTGCCTTGGCCTCCCAAAGTGCTGGAATTACAGGCATGAGCCACTGTGCCCGGCCTTGTCCTTTAGTTTAAAACAAACAACAATTAGAAGAAAAGAATAAACTTAAGTGTCAAATTTAGTCAAATATTTTATGCATGGACTAAAATTTGCATTCATCAAACAAAAATATTACACCTTGTACTTCTCACTGTTTCACTGTTTCAAATTTTAAAACACAGATCAAAACTCACAGTTACATAGAGTGAGAGAATTGAGCTACATCAAGTTCTGTTTTCTTTCTCCATTATCAGTGTGCCATCAGTGTTTACTTTGATTCCACACTTTAAAGGCAGGCATAAATAGTATCACAGGGCGGGAAATGCTAGCTGAGCCACTCCACATTGTTATAGTAACAAACATCTCAAAAACAAACAAACCAACCCTATTGCTTGGGTTCATCTGTGGAGGACTGGCTGTAATTAGGAATTTTCTGAATTAAGTTACATGTAGAATGATAATGCTTATTAAAGGATAAGTAATTAGAATGTGTTAATTTGAAGCTTACATGCATATCACTCAAACTCAACAGTAGTCCCTGCAATTATTTAGAACTTAAACCAAAAAATATTTGAGGAGGGGAGGTGACTTTTATCACTGATGTTATTTAGAACTGCCAGGACATGGCATGGTAAAGAGAAGATCAATTTTTGGTTTGTTTTATTCTTGTTTTTAAATTATTGACAGTGTACCCCTCCTACCATGCTCTCAGTATCCTACTGCATTTAGTAACCAGTAACACCATTACTCTCTATAATTGCGGTATCTGCTGTAATGGATGTCACAGGGTCCTCTGAGGTAGAGGGTCCAGGTGTACCTAGGAGGACTTCCTTGAAGAAGGGATTTTTTTTTTTTTTTTTTTTAAACAGGGCTCTGTCACCTAAGCTGGAGTGCAGTGGTGCAATCATAGCTCACTGCAGCCTCAAACTCCTGGGCTCAGGTGATCCTCCCAGTTCAGCCTCCTGAGTAGCTGGGACTATAGGTGCATGCCACTAATGCCCAGCTAATTTAATTTAATTATTTTTTTTGGTAGAGATGGGAGCTCTTACTATCTTGCCCAGGCTGATCTTGAACTCCTGGCCTCAAGCAATCCTCCGACCACGGCCTCCTAAGTAGCTAAGACCACAGGTGTGAGCCATTGCATCCGGTTAAGAAAGGATTTTTAAAGAATGATTTAGTATTATTTACATACCATAAAATTCACCTCTTAAAGTTTTGCAGTTCAGTGGTTTTTAGCATTTTCATAGAGTTTTATAACCATCAGTACTATCTAATTTCAGAACATTTTTATCAACCCAGAAAGAAATTCTGTCCCGCTGAGCAGTCATTTTCCAGGACCCCCACCCCAGCCCCTGGCAACCACAGGTGTGCTTTGTGTGAAGAGAGGCTCTTCAGCTGAGATCTGAGGAGTGAACAGAAGTCAGCTTGTCAGATAGTGAAGGAAGGGAGACAGCAGCGTGAACAGTATCTAGCAGAGCAGAGGTGAAGGCAAGAAATTAACAGACCTGCGTGGCCAGGGCACAGAATATGAAGGTGAGTGGCTGGAGCTACAGCACAGCATGCCGGGGAAGACCCAGCCCACAGGGACTTTGCTGGTTCTCCTAGTAGCAAGGGGGCCCTGAGGTCTGACGCAGAGCCTTCCCTGCAATACCCGCTCAGAAAACATGGCCGGAACTACCCTGTAAATACACCTTTCATAGTCTTTTAAAACATCATAAGGATTGCTTTATTTTATTTTTATTTTTAGATATTTATTTATTTATTTTTGTTTTTGTTTTTTTGAGACGGAATCTCTCTCTGTTGCCTAGGCTGGAGTGCAGTGGTGCGATCTCTGCTCACTGCAACCTCCACCTCCCGGGCTCAAACAATTCTCAAGCAAGCCTCCTGAGTAGCTGGGACTACAGGGTGCACTCCACCACCCCTGACTAATTTTTGTATTTTTAATAGAGACGGGATTTCATCATGTTGGCCAGGCTGGTCTCGAATTCCTGCCCTCAAGTGATCCACTCGTCTCGGCCTCCCAAAGGGCTGGGATTACAGGCATGAGACACCGCGCCCGGCTGGATTGCTTTATTTTAAATATTTACAGCATAACATCAGAAATAGGAGAGACATATATGTGTGCTCCCGCCGTCGTGGTGTAATCTTACTGTCTTGTAGAAATCTGGCTTGGACGTTGAGACTGCACAAATAGCCATGCTAAACCTGCAAATCAGCTGTAACTGATTTTCTCAGGAAACACCAACTCCACACTGGGAACTCCTTGTTGAGTTTTGACAGAATGAGGAATGGAACTCAGATTAAAGATCTGGAGGATGGAGCAGACATTCAGAGCAAGTTCTTTCTCATTTGAATTTCCTCCTATTGACTTTTTCTTTTTAAAATTTGATTGCTTGTTTGGTTGTTTTTAGAAACAAGGTCTTGCTCCGTCGCCCAGGCTGGAGTGCAGTGGTGTGATTACAACTCACTACAGCCTCCGACTCCTGGGCCCAGGTGATCCTCCCCTCTCAGCCTCTCAAGTACCTGGGACTACAGGTTCACCACCTCGCCAGGTTAATTTCTTTATTTTTGTAGAGACGGGGGTCTCACTATTTGATATTTGAGGCCAGGCTGGTGTTGAACTCCTGGTCTCAAATGATCCTCCTGCCTCAGCCTCCCAAAGTGCTAGGATTACAGGTGTGAGCCACCGTCACCGCACCCAACCCTGTTTTGTTTTTTTTTTAATTTGAAATTTAATTCATCCACTTGGTTCCTCTGGGAAGACTTTGGATTCCCCTTCGGGACCAGATGCAGACCAAAAGTCTCAGTCCTTGCCCCACCCCTGGCTACTCTGTTCCATCCCACGTCCCCATAACCATTTTTATTAGTTTCCTGTGTATTATTCTTGTGTTGTTTATGCAAATACATGCCAACATGAATATGCAATCTTATCTCTCCCTTTTCTTTCAGAAAAGATAGCATACTATTCTAAGACTTGCTTTCCCCCCTGACTATACTATGGAGAATTTTCCATATTAGGATACAGAACACCCCTCATTCATTTTTTCTGACAGTTGCATAGTGTTACAAGGTTTATTTAACCGCTGTCCCATTGATGGACACTTGAGATATTTCCAATATTCCTCCTTGTGATAATGTTACGATGATGGATCTTGTTCATGCATAATTTTGTCCATGTGCAGCTGTGACTGAATTCCCAGAGGTGGGATCACCGGGCAACAGTAGTACATTAGCCATTCTGATAAATGTTTAAGTACCAGATTGCCCTCCACAAGAGTGGAACCATTTTGTCTTTCCATGAGCTACGTTTGTCCAGACACCTGTAGGGTGTTCTGAAACTTTTGGATTTTTCCAAGCTGATGTATGAAAGATGGTATCTCGGTGTAGTTTAAATGTACATTTTCTTCATCAAACATCTTTTATAAATTTAAGAGCCCAGCGTGGGCAACATAATGAGACCCTGTCTTTACAAAACAATTTTAAAAATTAGCTGGGTGTGGTGGTGCACACCTGTAGTCCTATCTACTCAGGAGGCTGAGGCAGGAAGATTGCTTGAGCGCAGGAGTTCAAGGTTACAGTGAGCTGTGATGGAGCCACTGCACTCCAGCCTGGGCATGAAAGCAAGACCCTCCCTCAAAAAAAAAAAAAAAAAAAAAAAGTGGCCGGGTACAGTGGTTCATGCCTGTAATCCCAGCACTTTGGGAGGCTGAGGTAGGCGAATCACCTGAGGCTAGGAGTTTGAGACCAGCCTGGCCAACATGGTGAAACCCTGTCTCTACTAAAAATACAAAAAATTAGCCAGGTGTCATGGCGGGCACCTGTAATCCCAGCTACTCGGGAGGTTGAGGTGGCAGAATTGCTTGAACCCAGGAGGTGGAGGTTGCAGTGAGCTGAGATTGTGCCACTGCACTCCAACCTTAGTGAGACTCTGTCTCAAAAAAAAAAGAGCCATTTGTATTTCTATTTTGTGAACTCTCTGTTCCAATCTTTTGCCTTTTTTCTTTTGGGCTATAGGTTTTTCATATTCTCAATTTCTAGGAAGTCTTGATATATTAAGAAGGTATGAGTTGAAAATTTTTTTTCTCATTTACCTATCTTTTGGCTTTGCTATGGTATTTTTCCCTCTCTAGAAGCTTTTTATTTTTATATAATCAATTTTTTGTTGTTGTTGTTTATGGCTTCTGGATCTTTAAAATCAAAACAGGCCTTTCTACACCAAAGTTCCAAATAAATTTGTTCATGTTTTCTTCCTACACTGTTAAAATTTAATTTGTCATGTTTAAATTTCAATCCATTTGGAATTTATCCTCATGTACAGTGTGAGGTATGGATCCAGCTCTGTCTTTTTGATGGTTATCCGTTTGTCCTAGCACCGTGTATTTAAAATGTTAACATTTACCTCCTCTGAAATGAGACACCAGATACATTGCCGTATGTCTCTGGGTCTCTTTCTGGATTTTTGGAGGACACTTGGCCATTTCCTCACTGTTTTAATTATGAAGGCTTTGTAGTCTGTTCTATTTGCAGGGAAGTTTTCCTTCTCATTGTATTTTTTCACAGCTTTTCTGTCCAGTCTTTCTTGTTTGTTGCTCTCATGTAAATGAGAATCAGCTTGTCTAATGGCAGAGAAAGGGGTAGGTATGTTTTTCTGGATTATATTACATTCCTACAGGTTTTTATTGAATCATTCATCCCTTAGTTGCAGCTGTCTACACACTGGAGTGCTTCGTTTGCTCTGTTGATCCCTTTTTTCCTAACCAGATCCATTCCTCGAGCCCGATCTACACATGCCTCTCCCACCTGCCTCTGCCCGCCATATTATCATATTCCAGGATCTCTGCAAAGCCTGTGGAGATAGACAGTGTTCCTGCTGGGCTCCTGAGGGTCCCTCCATCACCCTCTCACCCGCAAGGGAGGACGATGGTGTCTGCTTGGCCTCTAGGTAATGCGGGTTGATGAAATTGAGTACAGCAGACAGCGTGTGCGGTAGGGTTGAAGGACTAATCCAGTGTAGAAACAGCATTTACAGGCTGTTGGAATCAAAGCACTGGGCAGAGAGGACATTGAAAGTTGACTAACAGCATTTCTCGTTTTGCTGGCCACTTTTGGGAAGGTGGGTGACACAGTCACATTCCACTTGGAAGGCTTGGGACATTTCCCCTGCTGGAGAACTAGAAGGAGCAAGGGAGGCTCTGGTGTGGCTTTCGTTAGAGTCCTCCACTGTTCGGGTTTTCTGCCCGCTGGACAACCCCCTCACAGTACAGGAAAGCCAAGCATAGTTGCTGCTGGGAAGCTGGGATTGGGAATCCCAGTGCTCTAAATCACCAGTAAAACCAGGACAAAGATCTTCACCCTTTTCATACCAGGGGAACAATGGTACAGAATGTGATTTGAAAATCTTAACTGGCAAAGGGTATGAAAAGAGAATTATGATGACACCCCAGTGGCCACATAAATCTTTTATAGCTGTGTTCTTTCAACAACTACTCTTCTTTTTTTCTTTTCAGGTATTCACTCGGGTCTCTAGACATGACGACACCCCAGGGATGGTGGCAGCTGAGAATCTAGGCAAAGAGCACTTGGTTACAGACGTTTTTTGGGTTTTCTTTGGTTTGTCATGCAGGGTCGCTGCCTCAACAGGCATATTCTCATAAGCCCTTGCAGGCAGGGTCTGGTTATCTTTGCCTCTTCATCCCTGATTGCAAGAACACTTGGGAAGGGCTCAGTGCATCATTCCTTTGATGGATCCATTGATGACAGCTCATTTTGGGCAGGTGTTTTACTGAATCAGAAGGAATCCCATGACTAATCCCATTTAAGGGAATTTATGTGGTCTGTTAGTTGCCAACTTAGTTCAGAAACTTCTGCTCAGAAACATGTCCTGAGCCCGCAGCTATAAGTTAGCTCATGCTCTGGCAGATTTTCAGACGTCTGTGACATCACCTCCACCTGACAGCTCTGCGTTCTCCTTAGAAATCTTGCCACATTTCTCCACCTCTCCTTAAATCTTGTTTTCAGAATTTTATGACACTCAAGTTCTTCCTGGGAGTCGTTGGCTCAGAGAGCGTGGGCCATCTGCCAAAGTCTGAGCCTCCTGGCGGGGCAGGGATGCACAGGCCCCAGGAACCTGGAACAGGTGCTTTGCTCTCACCTATGGAGACCTGTTGGTCTGCATCTGTGAAGACATCATAATCATCACTTGCACTTTTAGTTTTCTGCATGGCTGGGACATCCAAAGTTCTCCCAGTGCTGCGCTCACAGGTAGTCCTGCCCATCTGGGAAATGGGGGAGGCGAGTGCAAGAGGGCTGAGCAGGGGAGCCCCCCAGCTCTCTGTTGCCTTTTTCAGGCAAGAGGATGAAACAGCTGACATCTGTTTAGGGCGTGGGAATCCCATTACACTGGAAGCCTCAGATAAAGTAAACCAAAACATTTCATTAAAATTCATTTCCTTTTCTCACATCTTACTGAAAACAGAAAATATTTCAACCTTGGCATAGCCACTGAATTATTCATCTGAAAATGAAAAACAAAACACAAAACAAAACTTTGATGCAACATAGACTGGATCCCCCTGTCCCATGCTCCTTGCTGTCCCTGCCTCTGAAGTGAGGCTGGGGCCTGGTCTTCCACCGCGGCCAGCACCAAAGGGACCACGTTCTCTTGTCCTTTCATGGGAGCAGCCTTATCTTTCTTTTCTTTCTTTCCTCCCTTCCCTATCCCTTCCCTTCCCTTCCCTTCCCTTCCCTTTCCCTTCCCTTCCCCTTGCCTTTCCCTTCCCTTTCCCTTACCTTGCCTTCCTTCTTTCCTTCTTTCTTTTTTTGAGAAAAGTTCTGGCTCTGTTGCCCAGGCTGGACTGCAGTGGCATGATCTCGGCTCACTGCAACCTCTGCCTCCCCAGCTCAAGAGATCCTCCTACTTCAGCCTCCAAGTAGCTGGGACTACAGGTGCACACCACCAGGCCCAGATAATTTTTGTATTTTTTGTAGAGATGGGGTTTCACCATGTTGCCCAGGCTGGTCTCGAACTCCTGAGCTCAAGCGATCCACCAGCTTCAGCCTCCCAAAGTGCTGGGATTACAGGCCTGAGCCACCACGCCCTGCCTGGTTATTTCTTAAAATGGCTATTTCATCTTTTGGCTCTTGTATTGTTTTATTGGATTCCTTAGATTCGTTGAATTGGGTTTCAACTTTCTGCTGAATCTGATGGTCTTCATTCCTATCCAGATTCATTCCTCTCGACTGTCATTTCAGTCATTTCAGTCTGGTTAAGAACTGTTTAGAGTGAACTAGTGTGATCATTTGGGGTGAGAAGACACTGGCTTTTTGAGTTGACAGAGTTCTTTTGCTGGTTCTCTCTCTTCTGTGTCGGTTGATTTTCCTTTAATCTTTGAAGTTGCTGTCCTTTCAATGGGTTTTTTGCTTTTATCTTCTTTGATGCTCTTAAGGGTTTGACTGTGGTATAAGGTGGGTTCAGTCAACTGGCTTGGTTTCTGGAAGATTTCAGGGGCCAAAGGCACAGCTCAGCCTTCCTGGGCTGTGTGCTCTAACCCTGGGGGGCTTGGGGACCAGGCCTATGGCTTTGTTCTCTGGCCTCTCAAGGTTAAGCACCTGCTGTGCTGCAGGGGCCAATGTGTCACATCGTCCACTGGCCACAACACTCCAGTGGGGGGTGCCTGCCAAAGTGCTTCATTGGAGTGGTGGCAGTGGGGTCTGCCCTCATGCATGCATGGCAACCATCACCTCTTCTTCGGGAGTCGTTTTTCTTTTTGAGATGCAGTCTCGCTCTGTCGCCCAGGCTGGAGTGCAGTGGCATGATCTAGGCTCACTGCAAGCTCCGCCTCCTGGGTTGATGCCATTCTCCTGCCTCAGCCTCCTGAGTAGCTGGGACTACAGGCGCCCACCACGCCCGGCTAATTTTTTGTATTTTTTAGTAGAGATGGGGTTTCACCGTGTTAGCCAGGATGGTCTCGATCTCCTGACCTCATGATCTGCCCGCCTTGGCCTCTCAAAGTGCTGGGATTACAGGCATGAGCCACCGCACCTGGCCTGTTTTTCTATTCCCTGATGTGCATCCTGTAGAAATGATGTTAGGGGGATCTTCTGGTAGCAAATTCCCTCGGGTCTTATTTTTCTAAATATTGCTTTATTTTGCCTCATACTTGGAAGTTACTTTTGCTAGATGGAGAATGAAAGTTATTTTTCTTCTAGCACTTTAAAAAATAGTACTCCATCGTCTCCTGGCTTCCACAGTTGCTCTTAAGAAGGCAGCTGTTAATCTAATTGTCATTCTCTCTTTTTTTTTTTTTTTTTTTTGAGGCGGTGTGTTGCTCTGTCACCCAGGCTGGAGTGCAGTGGTGTAATCTCGGCTCACTGCAACCTTTGCCTCCTGGGTTCCAGTGATTCTCCCACCTCAGCCTCCCAGGTAGCTGGGACTACAGGCCCGTGCTACCATGTCCAGCTAATTTTTGTAGTTTTAGTAGAGGGGGGGAGGTTTCACCATGTTGGCAATGCTGGTCTCAAACTGCCGACCTCAGGTGATCTGCCCGCCTCGGCCTCCCAGAGTGTTGGGATTACGGGCGTGAGCCACGGCGCCTGGCCCTAATTGCCATTCTCTTGAAAGGATCTGTCTTTTCCTTCTGGCTTTTTTTTTTTTTTTTTTGAAACAGAGTCTCTCTCTGTTGCCCAGGCTGGAGTGCAGTGGCACAATCTCTGCTCACTGCAACCTCTGCCTCCCGGGTTCAAGTGATTCTCATGCCTCAGCTTGCTGAGTAGCTGGGACTACAGGCGCATGCCACCATGCCTGGCTAATTTTTGTTATTTTAGTAGAGATGGGGTTTTACCATATTGGTCAGGCTGGTCTTGAACTTCTGACCTCAGGTGATCCACCCACCTCAGCCTCCCAAAGTGTTGGGATTACGGGCGTGAGCCACCACGCCCAGCCCTTCTGGCTCTTTTTATGGTCATCTTTTTGTGTTTATTGTTTTGCAGTTTGACTACAGTGTGTTTAAGTGGGGACTTTTCTCTTATTTTCCCTGCTTTGGGGATTGGTTGGAATTCCAGAATGTTAAGGTAGATGTTTTTCATTAATTCTGGAAAAATTTCAAGCATTATTTTTTCAAATCTTGACTCTTCCTCATTCTAATTTCTCCATCTGGAACCTCAATTAGATAGTTGCCGGGCTTTATCATTCTATTCTTCCTTTCTTTTAACCTGCCTTTCAAGTTTTCCACCTGTATGTTCATCTGTGCTGCATTCTGGGTAATTTCTTCAGACACATTTTCCAGTTTATTGGCTATTAAAGACATTCCTTTCTAGAAGTTCTTTCCCCCTGGAATCTTACTGGGCAATTTGAAAAATCTTGGCCCTTTACATTCTTTATTTAAATTTCCTGAAACTTATTTAGTATCGTTATCTTCTATATGAAATAGTTTTAATATCTGTGGTCTTGATGGGTCCAATTCTGTAGTTTATGCTGATTCTTCCCTGGCAATTTCTTTAATCATATGCTCAGGGATTTTTGAAATCAAGTCTGAATGACCTCGAAGTGGGTGCCCTTGCCCTCGTGTCCAAACATCTGCGTGGCCTAATGTTGAGGAGAGTCATGGTATCATTCTTTGAGTTTCTCCAGGTTTCAATCTAATATATGAAAGCCATCCTCTTGTGGGCATTTCATTTTCCTTTTCATACTTGCTCAGTTTAAAATACCGTAAAAATATTTGTTGTTTTAGAGTAATGCGCATGTCATTCTTCTGTTGGTGTGTTCATCAGTTTAACCCTTTGGGAAGGCTAGGATCTTAATAGGTTTATAAAGTAACATTGGAAACAGTCTAAGTCTGTCACAGTTTGGAAGCTGCCAGTTGAATTTTATTGAGGGGAAGAGTTAAAGGAGAAGGTCAGCTTGGCCCTCACCCTGCATCTGCAGCTTAGCAGCAAGTTCTGCCATGTCCATTGCCAAAACCTGGCTCGAGTCTCCCATCTCTGTCTTCAATGCCATCTTCAATGCCATCACTAGACGAAGTTACCACTGTGTCTTGCCTGAACTCTTGGCACTCTGATTGTCTGATTTGGTTTCCTATTGCAGTATATTCTAGAGGAAGCAGCACACACACACACACACACACTTATCCCCTACTGAATGAATATGTATCTTTCTCCCTCTTGGAAGTTTTTCAAAGTTGATGTTAAAAATGAATGCATGGGCAAAGGATTCAGACAGACATCTTTCTTCTTTCTTTTCCTTCTTTCCTTCTTTTCTTTCTTTCTTTCTTCTTTCCCTCCCTCCCTCTCCCTCTCTCTCTCTCTTTCTCCTTCCTTCCTTCCTTCCTTCTTTCCTTCCTTCCTTCCTTCCTTCCTTCCTTCCTTCCTTCCTTCCTTCCTTCCTTCCTTCCTTCCTTCCTTCCTTCCTTCCTTCCTTCCAGGTCCTGCTCTGTTGTCCAGGCTGGAGTGCAGTGGCACGATCTCAGCTCACTGTAACCTCTGCCTCCCATGTTTCATCATGTTGGCCAGGCTGGTCTTGAACTCCTGACCTCAAGTGAACTGCCTGCCTCAGCCTCCCAAAGTTCTGGGATTACAAGCGTGAGCCACCATGCCCAGCTTTGAATAGACATGTCTTTAAAGAAGAGATACACATTGCCAGTAGGCTTATGAAAAGATGCTCAACATAACTAATCATTAGAGAAATGCAAGTCACAAAGCATGAGAACTGGCTGGGCATGGTGGCTCACGCCTGTAATCCCAGCACTTCGGGAGGCTGAGGTGGGAGGATCACCTGAGGTCAGCAGTTTGAAACCAGCCTGCCAACATGGTGAAACCCCATCTGTACTAAAAATATAATAAATTAGTCAGGCGTCATGGTAAGCACCTGTAATCCCAGCTACTTGGGAGGCTGAGGCAGGAGAATCACTTGAACCCAGGAGGTGGAGGTTGCAGTAATCCAAGATCGCTCCATGGCACTTCAGCCTGGGCAACAGACCAAGACTCCATCTCAGAATAAACAAACAAAATAACAACAACAACAACCAAACGAAAACACGAAAAATGACAGGTGTTGCTGAGGATGTGGAGAAATTGGAATCCTTGTGCATTGATGATGGAAATGTAAAATGGTGTCACTGCTGCAGAAGACAGTGTAGAAGTTCCTCAAAGAAGGAAACATAGAATTACTGTATGATCCAGCAATCCTGCTTCTGGATATATAGCCAAAATAATTGAAAGCAGGGACTTGAACAGATATTTGTACACCTGTGTTCACAGCAGCCTTCTTCCCAATAGCCAGGAGGTGGAAACAACCCAAGTGTCCATTGCTAGAAGAATGGATAAACAAAATGTGGTCTATACATATAATAAAAAGAGGATGGTTTCAATAAACCTAATAATCTGAAAAAAATATTATTCAGCTTTAAAAAGGAAGAAAATTCTGACATGTGCTACGACATGGATGAACCTTGAAGACATTATGGTACATGAAACTAACCAGTTGCAAAAAGACAAATATTATAAGGTTCCACTTATCTGAAGTACCTCGAGTAGTGATATTGATAGAGTTAGAAAGTGGGATGGCTGTTGCCAGGAAGGGTTAGTCACTTCTGTACAGGGAGTACAGAGTTTAGTTGGTAAAATGAGAAGGTTCTGGAACTAGGTGGTGATGATAATTGCACAACAGTGTGAATGCACATAATGCCACAAAACTGTATACTTAAAAATGTTTAAGTGAGAAACTTCATGTTATATGTATTTTACATCCGTGAAAACAATCTAAAATAATAATGTGTCATACTTTTCCATATAAAACAAAACGTTTGAAGGAAGGGGCCAGATATTCAGTGTTTTTAACATTTTATGTGTTATTTATTTAGTTAGTTCTTTTATTTTTTTGAGACAGAGTCTCACTCTGTTGCCAGGCTGGAGTGCAGTGGTGTGATCTTGGCTCACGGCAACCTCCACCTCCCAGGTTCAAGCAATTCTCCTGCCTTACCCTCTGGAGTAGCTGGGACTACAGGTGCGTGCCACCACACCTGGCTAATTTTTTGTATTTTCAGTAGAGATGGGGTTTCACCATGTTAGCCAGGATGGTCTCGATCTCCTGACCTCGTGATCCACCCACCTCGGCCTCCCAAAGTGCTGGGATTACAGACGTGACCACTGCGCCTGGCCTGTTTTATTTTATTTTATATTTTGAGATGGAGTTTTGCTCTTGTTGCCCAGGCTGGAGTGCAATGACACGATCTCGGCTCACTGCAACCTCCGCCTCCTGGGTTCAAGTGATTCTCCTGCCTCAGCCTCCTAAGTAGCTGGGCTTACAGGCACTCGCTACCATGCCCAGCTAATTATTTGTATTTTTAGTAGAGACGGGATTTCACCATGTTGGCCAGGCTGGTCTCGAACTCCTGACCTCAGGTGATCCACCCGCCTTGGCCTCCCAAAGTGCTGGGATTACAGTCATGAGCCACTGTGCCCAGCCAACATTTTACTTATTGTGTTAAAATATACATAACATAAAATTTACCATCTTAGCCATTTATAACTGGCATTAAGTAAATTCACATTGTTGTGCAAGCTTCATCACCATCTATCTCCAGGATTTTTTTTATTCATCCCAAACAGAAACTCTGCAAACATTAAACATTAAAAGCTCCCCACTCTTCCTTCCCCAAAATCCCTGTTAACTTCTATTTGCTGTCTCTATGAATTTGCCTATTTTAGGTACCTCATATAAGTGGAACCATTCAGCACGTGTCCTTTCGTAACTGGCTTATTTCACTTAGCATAATGTCCTCAAAGTTCATCCACGTTGTAACATGCGTCAGAATTTCCTTCCTTTTTAAGTCTGAATAATATTCCATTGTATGTGTATACCATATTCTGTTTATCCACTCACCCATCAATGGACACTTGAGTTGCTTCTATCTTTGGGCTATGGTGAATAACGCTGCTATGAACGTGGGTGTGCAAGTTAGTTCAGTGGTATTCTCAACAGTGCAATGCTGAGCCCTGGCTGCCGTTTGCACAGTGTGTGGGTGGGACAATAGAAATTAGTAAGTAGGTAAGGCAGTGAAGGCTCTGCTAGAAATCTCAAGACCTGGGTTTGAGCCCCAGCCTCATTACTAATAACTTCTTGTTTTTGAACTTCTGTCTCCACACCTGAAAAATGGGGTTAGGGCTTCGTGCTTCATTGCTTTCATAGGGTTGACGTAAGTTTCAAACAAGAGAGGAAATGTGAAAGCCCTTGGTAAACTGGAAAACTCTATGCAAATGTCAGGTTTAAAAGATCACTTTTTTTTTTTGGGGAGACGGAGTCTCGATCTGTGATCTTAGCTCACTGCAACCTCCGCCTCCCGGGTTCAAGTGATTCTCCTAACTCAGCCTCCCGAGTAGCTGGGACTATAGGCGCCTGCCACCATGCCCGGCTAATTTTTGTATTTTTAGTAGAGACGAGGTTTCACCATGTTGGCCAGGATGGTCTTGATCTCCTGACCTCGTGATCTGCCTGCCTTGGCCTCCCAAAGTGCTCAGATTACAGGTGTAAAAGAGTACATTTTAATATAGCCTATCACCATATTTTGTGATACCATACATTTTCTCCCAGTAAGTACTTCGGAAATATTGTTTATTTGCAGAAGGCAGAATGTTACATTCCTTTACTATTTCTTCAATTTAAAACTGAATTGGCACCAATATTGCAACCTTGATACAAATATTAGTATTCTGCATGTATTTCCTCATTTACTTTTCAGTTTTACACAAATGAGTTCAGTGCCCTTGTAAAAATATAGTCATCTTAATACATTTTCAATTATTTGGAAGTGACTGCATTTTCCCTGGTAAATCATTGTCTAAGTTCAAGATAAACACGTTCAACACCGTACGTTTTTCGAGTGCAGCATATCTGGAGTCTAAGTACTTAGACAGTGTGCACCAACTTAATCCAGAACTAGGCTGTGCAGGCGAGGACCAATGTGCTTTCAAGTCTCCTCATCACTTGCACAGAACGAGGCATGCCAAATACAAAAACATTTTTTTTCCTTTTCAGAGGTTTTATTGTTTGAAATGTAATAGATGAACATGTAAGGATGTGATCTTTGGACGACAGTTTATAAAGCCCATTAATAGACACAATTTGGGGGTAAGTTCTGAGAAATGTTATTCTGTGACTAATGGGTAAACGCATTCTGGTGACGAGGGGTTATTTTTCTTCTCATGTGTGCTGTGTGGTTTCGGGCTCCGGATCCATGCTGGACAGTTGTTCCACCACAGCACTTTCCCACCAGCTTTGGGGCCACCGCATGGTGTTGTGGTATTACTGACACTGGGACTTGGTATTTTTACAAGTTCTTGGTCAATTAAATTCAGGATACGAAGAGTCGGGCTTTCCGTGTTTTCCTGTGCACGTGCCAAAGCCCTCTTCCTTCCTGGTAAAGGTTAGACAAATAGGGCAACATCATCATGACCACAGGGATGGGGTGGCTCATGGTCAGTGGTGAGGGAAGCCTGAGCTTCCTGCACGGGGTCAAGGTCAGGACCTGGCTTTGGTTACCATTCAAAAGGAAGCAGATATTTGAGGCGTTATATCCTCCTGTCTGTCCCAAATGTAGAGAGCCACTGGTCCCCAGACGTGACACCTCTTTGAATGCAAAAGGAACAGTATGTTTTAGTCCCACCTCGTCTCCTTTTGATTGATTCAAAGGGAAAAAATAGTTTTATCTTGTAAAAAATAGTTTTACTTTGTCTAAAAGTAAGAGGTACCAATGCTCAGATTACAAGACCTTCTTATTAAAAGCAATTGGGATTATATAAACCTTTGTGTGGGTGGCAAAGAAAGGCATCTGCATATTTTACCTTCTTAGATTTGGGAAAAGTGACTTATTCTCAGTCAAGGCAATGACAAGTTGCAAGTTGTCCAATACTAAATACGTGATAACGGATCAACAGGCTGCCTGTCAATTACTGGGTAATAGAACCTTCACCACCACCACCACCTGCAGACCTCCGGCAGCGCCTCCTCGTTCCCTGACAATTTTGCTCATCTGCTCAAGAAATTCTAACATATTCTACATTCTGTCTTCCAACTTAAAAAAAAATTCTTTGCTAAGAATATTTTGGCAATCAGATGCTCTTCAAAAAACAACAAAAATATCCAAGTGTTTATTTGCCTTACCTTCTGTTCTCTCCTCCTCTGGGTAGAGGGATGTGCTGCTGTCACCATGGCTCTTTCAAATGGCCATGAGTTCTTACGCTCTGACCTTGAACTCCGGGTGCTTCCCTGTTTGCCTTCTGTCTGACAGTGATGGGTCCTCCCACTGTGACATCATTCCAAAGCACTCTTCTCCAAGGTGGTTTTGTTACCTGTCAACGTTCTGGGACAAAGCGTTTCTAGTTAAGTACGTTTGGGAAATAAATGCTGAGTTAAGCAAACTCTGTTGTTGCAGGATTTCCAAAAGTCCTCGATTTCTGATAGGCGCAGCATGCCACCCTTTTCTAATCTTGCTGACTTCAGAAACCCCCTTTCATGAGGATATCTGAAGCATAGCTTGTGCAGCTAGCGTTCCGAAGATGCGCTTGGGAAAGGGCCAGCATGATACCAGGGAGGCTGTGGTGATGACTGCACAAAACCTCAGATTCTTTGATATTAAATAAATGCCAGGCACTGCCTCGCACAACTGTGGGCATTCCTTACTGAATCCAACAGCCCTCCTTAAAAAAAAGTTAAACATAAGCATACTTTAAGTTAAAAGTAGCTCTGAGTTTTAAAGCATCATGTGGTGAGGTTTGGAGGCTCAGAATGAAGTTTGCATTTGTGAGTATTGAATTTTCTTAAGGCATACAACTTAAGAACACGCAGCTCTGGGGACTGGACTGTGCTGTGAAGCACATACCTTCCTAGAAATCAGGACGCCTGCTACATTTCTGGTTCTGGATTCTGAGCTGCTGAGGTGGCATTCGGAACTCTTCTCCCTTTGGATGCTACACCACTACCGTGGGTGTGCAGAACACCTGGGTTCAGACCCCCGCAGAGCTCTTGCCACAAGCTTCCTATATTTTCTGATGTTGTCCTCTTTCTGATTAGAAACTAGTTTTCACGCTCTCTGCTGAGTCCAAAATTAGTCATTTAACCCTCCCCACTTCTGGCAGATTTCTTATTTAATAAGGATTTCTTCTATAATAAATTCCTTTTACAAGAAAATTGATTTGTGAAGAAAGAAACAGGCCACCTATGTGACAAAATAAAGAAAAACAAAAATAGAAAAGGTTTTGTATAAGCAGTATCTATTCCTAACTATTGTTTAAAAATAGGACTTGAGGCCGGGCGCACTGGCTCATGCCTGTAATCCCAGCACCTTGGGAGGCCGAGGTAGGTGGATCAGCTGAGGTCAGGAGTTCCAGACCAGCCTGCCCAACATCGTGAAACCCTGTCTCTACTAAAAATACAAAAAAATCAGCTGGGCATGGTGGCGGGCACCTGGAATCCCAGCTACTCAGGAGGCTGAGGCAGGAGAATCGCTTGAACTGGGGAGGCAGAGGTTGCAGTGAGCCGAGATTGCACCACTGCATTCCAGCCTGCGTGACAAGAGTGAAACTCCGTCTCAAAAAAAAAAAAAGTATATATATATCAAAAAAAAGTATATATATCAAAAAAAGTATATATATATATGTATATATATGACTTGATGGCCAGGTGCAATGGCTCACACCTGTAAGCCCAGCCACCACTTTAGGAGGTCAAGATAGGAGGATCGCTTGAGCCCAGGAGTTTGAGACCAGCCTGTAGTGAGACCTTGTCTCCACAAAAAAAATAAATAAATGAGGCAGGAGGATTGTTTGAGCCTGGGAGGTGGAGGCTGCAATGAGCCGCGATTGCACCACTGCACTCTGGCCTGGACAACAGAGTGAGACCTTGCCTCAAGAAAACAAAAAAAACTAAACAAAACAAAAAGACTTGAATACTACTTCATAATTTTGTGTCCTTAAAAATGTGTTCACATTATCCAGAGCAAGAATTGTTCTTACTGTAGTTGAAGAATGACAGCCCACGTTACTAAAAAAAATCGAGTGATTTCAGCCAGCTTTTCCCATGACATACTGCCTCATAGTTACTGCCAGGTAGTGGCTTTCGGCAAAGTCCAAGCTTCTAAGAGTGAGGCTAGTAAAATGTAAAACATCTTCGGTAATGTTTCTTAAAATAATGGGCCCATATGATACAAATTACATTTGTTAAACTGAAAAGATTTTGCTAACCTTTGTGGTAAGGTAGTCTTTGAAGAGAATATTTTGCTAGTGATACTAAATCAATGATTAATTGCAAAACATTGATCCCGTTCAAGGTCTTCATTAGTTGACCTTGCAGTTTACATAGGAAGGACCAAAAGGTGCTACGAAGGGCCTTGGACATTAGGCCTTGCTGGACTGATCAGCAGTGGCTGACCCAGCCGTGGTCGTGGCTGATGGGACAGGCAGTGGCCGAGGGAGTGAATCTATTGCTGCAGCCCTGGGAACCCAAGCTTTGATACGAAGATTCTGAATGATTCAAGCATTTTCCCTAAAGAACACCTTAAGACATACCATTATTTTTGTTTTTAAGGTAACTAAGTCAACATATGCTTAAAGGGAATTCTTAAATTTGGGGTTTGCTGGGGGTTTCGGTTTCTTTACAGTCTGCAGTGAATTATCGTTTTAACTGTGTGCCTTTTTCATAAAAGCATTTTACATTGTACTGAAAAGATTACATTCTTTTGGCTTTGGAAAAATATTTCCTGTTCAGTTCAAGCCATTACAGCCTGTTAGCATTTCACATCTGGAAGCCTGTGCCTCCCGTCACCAGCGAAGCGAGTGTGGCGGCCTGGCTGGGCCCCCAGCGCCTGCGTAAAGCGCCGGGACTTGTTTACTTCCCAAAGCTCAGCCTTGCGGGGTTTTCGGGGAGTGAGGGGGTTCTGAGCGGGGGAGAGGCGCTTCCTTGCTCCCAGGGCAGGGTGTGTGTGTGTGTCTGTGTGTGTGTGTGTGTGTGTGTTCTTCCTGGGATGGAGATGGAGGGGTCTTCCTCTTGGGTAATGAGGGGGGTTTCTTTCTCCCAGGGGTGGGGAGGGGAATCTTTCTTCCTAGTGAGTGTTGCATCCCCCCTCCCCTCATGCCTTAAGCAGCTATTTTTCACTCCCACCCAGTCTTCCAGAAAGCCAACCCAAACATTCTCCGTGTGAGAGGGAAGTATCCCTCAGGGAAGAGAACAAATTTGAACAAAAAACGCTGGGCAGCCTGCGGCCTTGGTGTGGGTTGGAGCTGCAGGCCTCAGTCTGACACCCCTTGTCACCAGTCACCCAGGCTGGGTTGAGGGACGGCCCCGGGAGAGGTGGCCCTGGTGCCTGCTCTGTGGCTCTTCTTCCTGGGGAAAGAGGGGACTGCGTCCTGCTTTCAATCTTTAAAAGGGAACCAAGCCTCTGGGTGCCACGTTACTTTATGAGCATTAAACTCTCCCCCAGTTTGCTGTGGTCTGAGAGGGTTAATTTTTGTGGCCTCTGGGACCCTGCTCTCCGGAGGTGGGCCTGATGCTGCCCCCACTCTCAGGATCATTGAGCTGGGCTGTGTCTGCTGATCCTGGTGGCTTCAGTGCTGAGAACACTGCCCCAGGGACCTGTCCCTGTGGCCTCTTGGGTGGCCAGGCACTAGAGCTCTGGGGCAGTGGTGCCCTGGGACAGAGTCCACTGAGTTCTTTGAGGGAGTGTGACAGCCCCCACAGCATAACCTGTAGGGGAAACGATTTCATGGTGTGGAAGGAGCAAAACATTCACTGCATTTCTCCTGATCACATGTGACCAGAAATGATGCCAAGCAAGTCTAGGCTTCCTGCAAGAATCAGGCAGGACCCTGAGCACCCAGGTGTCAGACCTGACGGCCTTGGGTGAGGTGCCCCCCTCCCTGCAAATCCAAATGACCACAGTGTCTTAGCACTCCCCTGGCAGGAGGTCAATTCACAAAGGGCCAAGGTCAGCATCTTCTTGGGGCTGGTCAATCAATGCTCTTCCGTTGAACTTGCAACCTTGCTGTAGGAGACGGGTGGTCCAGATCTGACAAACATCTTTCCCAGAACACAGGGCCAGCGACAGAAAGTAAAAATCAAGATCAGATCTGTCCCTGCCCCTTAACGCTGGAGTTCCTGGGTGTGTTTTGAGAAAGGTCGCTATTGAAGTTGGTTTCCATGGGAGGAGCATGCAGCATGCGTGCAGGCCCCAGGGTGGAAGCAGCCCTCTCTCCAGTTTGTTTTTCTTAATTTCTTTGAACATTCAGTGAATCTTTTTTCAGACTTGTGGGAAGCCACTTGCCCAGTGAGTTGAAATGAATAGCAGTTTCAACAGAGAGCTTAGTGGAACAACCACCCAAATGGACTAAATGCTTTGTATGGGAAAAGCACGGGAAGGGGTCTTCATGGTGGGCTGGGGAGGGGAGGGAAGCTGTGTTGTACTCGGCATGCCCCAGCTCCTCTCGTTGTTGTGAGTTGGGGAGTGACTGCTCTGAGACAGAGTTGAGCTGTGAGTTAGGGAGTCCGGCAAGACAGAGGATGTGGCCCACATGTGCTCATCCTATCCTGGGCTGAACACAGGACTCAGTGTCCCCCAGAGTCCTTGCCCTTGTGTTTTAGGGCTCCAGGAGAGAGCTGGCTGCATTTGAGATGGGCCTTGAGGATGGACAGGCAGAGAGAGCTCTGCAGCGGAGGGCACAGGGCACCCTGGGTATGACAGAGGAGGGACCTGGGATTTTTTTTTTTTTTTTTTTTTTGAGACAGTTTCACTCTTGTCGCCCGGGCTAGAGTGCAGTGGTGCAATCTCAACTCACTGCACCCTCTGCCTCCCGGGCTCAAGCGATTCTCCTGCCTCGGCCTCCTGAGTAGCTGGGACTACAGGTGCCTGGCACCACGCCCAGCTACTTTTTGTATTTTTAGTAGAGATGAGGTTTCACCATGTTGGTCAGGCTGGTCTCGAACTCCAGACCTCAGGTGATCCACGCACCTCAGCCTCCCAAAGTGCTGTGATTACAGGCGTGAGTCACTACACCTGGCCTGACCTGGGACTTTTAAATGGCATTTCAGCTTGGTAAAGGGGACTGTTTTGATCCGGTCAGTAGCACCAGCTGAATGTTTTACACAGGTTTTGAAATCAGATAGACCTGGGCTCATGCCCCAGTGCTGCCCCTTACTGGCCAAGCGTTATCCTCTAGAGGCCTCAGTTTCCTCTTCCGTAAATGAGTTAAGCAGGATTCAGTGAGATCACGGCTGTGGAGTGCTCAGCATCTTGTTGGCAACTGGAGCCAAAAACACATCAGCTGCTGTTGTTATTTTAATTGGTGATGGAGGGAGGGCGGATGGATGGATGGAGCAGATAGTTGTTACAAGATGCTGAGGGCCCGGCCCGGTGTCTCAAGCTCGTAATCCCGGCACTTTGGGAGGCTGAAGTGGGTGGAATGCTTGAGTCCAAGAGTTTGAGACCAGCCTGGCCAACATGGCAAAACCCCATCTCTAAAAAAAAAAAATCAATCACCACCACCACCAAATATTATCTGGGCATAGTGGCTTGCACCTGTGGCCCCAGCTACCTGGGGGGCAGAGGTGGGAGGGGACCTTGAGCCTGAGAGGTTGAGGCTACGGTGAGCTGAAATCGTACTGCTGCACTCCAGCCTGGGTGACAGAGTGAGACCATGTCTTAAAAAAAAGAAAAAGTTAAGATGCTGAGGCCCTGAGCTAAGGGATGAATGTCAGGACGATGGGAGAGAGGTGGTGTCAGGACGATGGGAGAGAGGGGGTGCAGGCTCAGCTTGGTGTTTATGGCAGATCTGAATGGTCCCTGAGGAAGGAACTGGGGTGCCATCGCGGATCCATTTGGCTCCTAAGCTGTGTACCTGGAGGGCGCAGTAAGGAGTAGGGAAGGCTTGTAGGTTCAGGCCAGGGGGCTGAAAGAATGTGTTTACTCAGCTGTTTATTTACCACTCTGTATGCCCATGACATTTTCACCCTGGAAGGTGGGGGACAAGGGGGTGAGGCTTCTGCAGAGGCTGAGTCCTGGCCCACTGAAGCTGTTGACATCCTCCAAAGTTAGGAGCCTTTCCCTCCAGGAGCTATTCCCAGCAGTGAAATTCTTCCTAGGCAAACTTGGTGGACTGAAGACTTGACACTTTTTGCCACTTATTGCAGTCTTTGATTCCAGAATAGTGATTGGCAGGGGGAATGGTGCTTCCGAAACAAGCAGGGGAAACTGCTTTTCCACAAGGGGCACCAAGTGGGTGTTTACGTCCAGGCTTATCTTGGAGGGGGGGGGGGGAGGAGGAGGAGGAGGCAGAGAAGGAGGAAGAGGAGGAGGAGGCAGAGGAGGAGGCAGTTGCTGTGGCAGCCTCCTTCCCCTATGGGATGCTCAGAGGTGAATTGGAGGCTGAGGTGGGGTCCACAGATTGGGGATACAGCCCCCTCCCCACTTGGGGACATGTCAGCCAGAATCTTTGGTCTCTGCAGAGTGGGAAACAGATTGCTGCTTCTCAGCTGAAGTTGGATGCTATCTATTTGTTTTAGCTGGCTGAGTGTGGTGGCTCACGCCTGTAATCCCAGCACTTTGGGAGGCTGAGGCAGGTGGATCACTTGAGGTCAGGAGTTCAAGACCAGCCTGGCCAACATGGTGAAAACCTGGCTCTACTAAAAATATAAAAACTAACCCGGCATGGTGGTGCGTGTCTGTCGTCCCAGCTACTTGGGAGGCTACGGGACAAGAATTGCTTGAAACCCCGAGGCCGAGGTTGCAGTGAGCCAAGATCGCACCACTGTACTCCAGCCTGGGTGACAGAACGAGACCTGTCACACACGCAAAACCATCATCTGAGTATTCAAGGATATAATTTACCTCCAAAAGTAAGGTGAGAGGAAAGAGATGCAGAGGAAGAGTTGACGAATAACCGGCACATTAATATGTACGATAGCCCGTCTGTGTGTGGATATGTAGTTTTATAATTCATACTAGCAGTGTTCTTACAGAGTCTTACAAAGACTAGCCCAATTAAAGCAGAAGAATTGGCATAATCTTATGAACCTGCACGGCCAATGTAAGCAAGCAAAATAATAACTCAAGCTGGATTTTGACCAAGTCATCAAGTCTATCCCGTTAGTCTCATGCTCAGGGTACCAGCATGTCTGCATGGTCTCTAGGCTGACTCTACAGCCATCTTAAGAGGGCTCACGCTTCATCTCCTTGGAGTTGGGGCCAATCCTGCCATCAGGAATGCTTTCTATTTTCTTTGGTACCCTCTGCTGGGCTGCTTTTTGTTTGTTTGTTTGTTTTAACTTTTTAAAAAAATAGGTGAGCCAGGCAAGGTGCAATGTGCCTACAGTCCCAGCTACTTCAGAGGATGACTTGAGCCCAGGAGTTCAAGTCCAGCCTGGGCAACATAGCCAGACCCTGTCTCTAAAAAAAAAGAAAAAAAAATAGGTGAACATGATTTTTAGAGCAAGTGTTCACTTTTTTTTTTTTTTTGGGAACGAAGTCTCGCTCTGTCGCCCAGGCTGGAGTGCAGTGGCGCAATCTCGGCTCACTGCGTGCTCCGCCTCCCGGGTTCACACCATTCTCCGGCCTCAGCCTCCTGAGTAGCTGGGACTACAGGCACCCGCCACCAAGCCCGGCTAATTTTTTGTATATTTTTTAGTAGAGATGGGGTTTCACCATGTTAGCCAGGATGGTCTCGATCTCCTGACCTCGTGATCCTCCCGCCTCCGCCTCCCAATGTGCTGGGATTACAGGCGTGAGCCACTGTGCCTGGCCCAAGTGTTCACTTTTTAAAAAACTCCTCAAGGAATAAGTGACTTTCCTTTCACAAAAGAGTAAAACTAATGTCCTTTCTTGCCTCTTTCACCCCAGCAGGCATGTATCCAGTAGATGTGTTGGAAGATGATCCTGACGCACATCAGGAAGCAGCTCTGGCTTACTATGCCTCACTTAGGGAAGGAGCTGGGGCCCCAGCTGAGGTTTTCTGTCTTCCCACTGGGGAGAAGGTATACGTGATCTTCCTTGGCGAAGAGCTCTGTAAAATCTAATTTACAGAGTAGAATGTTATTGAAAGAATATAATAGATTAAAAAAAAAACCATTCTGGAGTAAGTATTAGAATAAGTGCACCCTCAGAAACAGAATGAATCCTGCATTGGGATTCTGGAGTCCAGAGTGTCCATCCAGAGTTGCCAGGCAGTGAGCCAGAAAGCCTGTGTGAATGTCTACCACTCACTTACTAGCTGTGTGACCTTGAGCAAGTGTCTTAACCTCTCTGGTCTCGGTATTGTCATCTCTAGACTGGGGACAATAACAGCACATATCTTATAGTGTTGTTATGAGAATTAAGTGAGATACTGTGTGCTATGCCCAGCTCCCTCGGTTTCCCCATTTGTAAATGAGGGGATTGGTTGGTCTTCAGTCTCCGAGGTTTGATTCAGTTCCAAAACTTTGTGATGTGGAATGAAGTTATATCAATTTTGATTTTTGGCACTGATGCAATTCTATGCATTTGGAGTAGGGACTGAAAAGCAACAGAGAAATGAAAACCATTTGTTAGGACAGTAGGATTGTGGGTGAAATATTAAAATTGTGTTACTTTTAAGATCTTTATTTCCCTCCCTGTAGTAAGTAAAAAGAATATGTAAGTTTTAGTCAATACGTATGTCAGCTACCTTTCTTTCAGATTTGAGGCCGATCTGTTGAAAGAGACAAAGTTCTCTTGTTTTATACAGATACAATTTCACTCACAGCAGGTATTGTTATCTGGCGGGCAAAGTTGGTTGAGAAAGACAGGGTTTTATTTCACTGCACTGAAGTTGTTCCTGAGTTAATGAAAACAATGGCTTGTACAGTTTATTGTGTGGCTTCCTGGAGATTTTGGAGATGCTAGCTCGCAGTCATTCCCTGAAGAATCCAACGCTCATCTGTGATCAAAAGCCTCCACGTTTTTGATCTGCAGATGGAGGTCGCTTTCCTCACACGCTTCTAGCGCCCCCTAGTGGCTATTAAGCCAAAAAGACAAAAACTCGGTCAAGGCTAGGGGCTGTCTTAGCGAGCCAGTGTGGTGAGAGGCAGAGTTGCATGGAGTGTGGGGGTGCTAGGTCATCTCGGAAGTGGGGAGAATTACAAGAGTTAGCCCTGAAGTACTTTAGGATGGAGTTTCAATCATCTGCATTTACTTCACACATTTTTATGGATTACATTACTTTCACCCCACCCCAATATGTAGAATACTCAGTGAGTGAAGAATTTTAGTGTTATTAGTGACAGCATAAGACAGCTACTAAAATTAAGTTGTTTTAATGTGATAGGAATGCGAAATGACTTTATACCTATTTCCTTTTTCCCTTTCTAAAAAAAGGAAGTTTTGGCTGGGTGCGGCGGCTCACGCCTGTAATCCCAGCATTTTGGGAGGCAGAGGCATGCGGATCACCTGAGGCCAGGAGTTCGAGACCAGCCTGGCCAATATGGTGAAACCCCATCTTTACTAAAAATTAAAAAAAAAAAAAATTTATCCGGGTGTGGTGGTGGGTGCCTGTAATGCCAGCTACTTGGGAGGCTGAGGCAGGAGAATTGCTGGAACCCAGGAGGCGGAGGCTGCAGTGAGCCGAGATCACACCACTGCACTCCAGTCTGGGCAACAAGAGTGAAACTCTGTCTCAAAAAAAAAAAAAAAAGAAAAAGAAAGTCTCATGAAAACAATCATTTGATTTCCTACTATTTTACTATTTTTGTAGTTAATAAGAAATGGGAGGCCGGGCGCGGTGGCTCACACCTGTAATCCCAGCACTTTAGGAGGCTGAGGCGGGTGGATCACGAGGTCAGGAGATCCAGACCATTCTGGCCAACATGGTGAAACCCTGGCTCTCCTAAAAATACAAAACATTAGCTGGGTGTGGTGGCATGTGCCTGTAATCCCAGCTACTCAGGAGGCTGAGGCAGGGGAATCGCTTGAACATGGGAGGTGGAGATTGCAATGAGCTGAGATCGCGCCACTGCGCTCCAGCCTGGGCGACAGACAGAGACTGTATCTCAAAAAAAAAAAAAAAAAAAAAAAAAAAAAGAAAGAAAGAAATGGAAGCCGTCTCCTGCCACTCGGGATGTTGAAATAGTCTAATTTGGAATAGTATTGGACCTCCTCATTGCTTAAGGAAGAAAAGAAGGTTTAACTTTTCTTTTTGAATGCAGAGAAGTTTTTCGAAACAAAAAGAAAGATAAGGAAGTGGTTTGAACATACATCATGTCATTTCACTTTGGTCCTCCTAAAAATATTTCCTTTTGATAATTAACTCTTTTTCCAGTCTTGAAATTGTCCTATCACATTTAAGATACAATAATATTAATACTTATCAATTTTTCTAGTACATGCTTGTCGTTTAATATTTAGGAACTGTTACAAAGGATGGAGAAAATGAAATCATCCATAGTTAACTGCTGTGAGCATTTTGATGTGTTTGCTTTTGACTTTTGTATTTTTGTATTTCTTAAAACATGGGTGATGGGAGGCGGAGCCTGCAGTGAGCCAAGATAGCGCCACTGCACTCCAGCCTGGGTGACAGAGCGAGACTCCCTCTCAAAAAAAAAAAAAAAAAAAAAAATGGGTGAGATTACTCTCTGAATAAAATGTGGTTTATAACAAGCACCTTTTCCTTTTCCTTTTTCTTTCTTTTTTTTTTTTTGAGGCAGGGTCTCTCTCTGTTGCCCAGCCTGGAGTAAAGTGGTGTGATCACAGCTCACTGCAGCCTCTACCTCTCAGGCTCAAGCAATCCTCCCACCTCAGCCTCCCAAGTAGCTGGTCCTACAGGCATGTGCCACCACGCCCAGCTAATATTTTATTTTCTGTAAATATGGGGTCTCACTATGTTGCCCAAGTTGCTTTCAAAGCCTTGGGCTCAAGTGATCACTGAGGTCTCCCAAAGTGCTGGGATTACAGGCATGAGCCATTGTACTCAACTGTCTTTCTGTGTTGATCCAATGCTTTGTAAATTTTGTGTTTAATGGCCTGTAACAGCTGGCTTGTGGATGAACCATGTTGCAAACAACCTTTCGGGAGGGCCAGCTTGGGGACTCTTCATTAAAGTGACGCCAAAGACCAAGACATTTATAGGTTGCAAGATTTGTTAAGAAATCATTCTCTGAAACTGTGGAGGCCTGCTGTCAACTTATTTGAAACAAAGTTTTGCTCTTGTCACCCAGGCTGGAGTTCAGTGGCACTATCTCGGCTCACTGCAACCTCCGCCTCCCAGGTTCAAGCGATTCCTCTGCCTCAGCCTCCTGAGCAGCTGGGATTACAGGCGCTGGCCACCACGCCCGGCTAATTTTTTTTTTTGTATTTTCGGTAGAGTCGGGATTTTGCCTTGTTGGGCAGGCTGGTCTTGAACTGCTGACCTCAGGTGATCCACCCGCCTCGGCCTCCCAAAGTGTTGGGATTACAGGCGTGAGCCACCGCGCCTGGCTGCTATCAACTTTTAACAAGCAACCTGGCTGCCCAGCTCAGCCAATGTGTTCTTTTGTAATTTTCTTATACCTTTCTTGGTTTTCAAAACAGACTTGGTACCAGAGCACATTGACCTTTTTCATTTGATGACCACAAAGAGGGCTTTGGATGTGGGCACTTCAGAGAAGTCTCTGGGACAATCTCAGTATTGGAGACACTGGTTTCTGTCTCTTATAACAAACAAGTGCTCAGAATTGAGCTTCTCTGTCCCAGGGCTGACAGGGAGCCTAGACTGGGCCTCTAGGGCCCAGAGAATGTGTGCATTTCTTTTTCTTTCTTTCTTTTTTTTTTTTTTTTGAGACAGAGTCTCACCCTGTTGCCCAGACTTGAGTGCAGCATCACGATCTCGGCTCACCGTAACCTCCGCCTTCCAGTCTCAAGCAATTCTCCTGCCTTAGCCTCCCAAGTAACTGGGATTACAGGCATGTGGCACAACCGCCCGGCTAATTTTTGTATTTGTAGTAGAGATGGGGTTTCACTATGTTGACCAACCTGGTCTTGAACTCCTGACCTCAAATGATCCAACTGCCTTGACTCCCAAAGTCCTGGGATTACAGGCGTGAGCCACTGCGCCTGGCCAAAGGTGTGCATTTCTTGAAACTGCTTGCTGGACTGAGCCAGGGCAGCAGGCAGCCTGAGTGGCATCCCGGGGGGAGGCGGGCACGTCCCAGGCTGTGTCCATACAGTGGCCACCGGGGCCCTGGGAGAAGAGCTGGGCCCGAGGTGGGCAGATTGGGATCCAGAAAGCTGCTGCAGTAGGAAGCGTTTGGAAGGGAGAGCCGAATGGTGATTGGCCGACAAGTAGGTATCTGGTTGACACGTGGATAGATGGACATGTGGACGTGGGGAAGAAAGGGTGTGCTGGGGGGGAGATGGGAGAAGAAGTTTTTAAAATTCCCCTTGTGTTTAGCTCAGCATGGGGAAGGTTTCCATTTTTGTGGTGCCTGTGTTCCGTCAAATTAAGCCTGTGTTCCGTGCAACAGTGTGCTTTCAACGCACACCATGCTAATTAATGTTAAGTAAATTCCCGTGCCCGTATTATGATGAAATAACAAAACGGTTATTTTATTATTTTTTCAGGTGAAACGTGAAGCTTCATATGTCTGCTTTTGCACGGTGCACCGTGATGAACCTCAACATAAGATACTGGTTTTGTTAATCCCCAGGACACGAAGACAGGTTGGTGGTTATTAATGGATTTCAAAAACAGGCATCTTGACTTCATCATATACAATGGATGGAATCAAACCCCTAGGAGATGATGGTTGTGCTCATAGGCTGAACTTAGAAGGACATGAAAGCAGAACTGATTTATTTTCAGGTTTTAGGGATCCAGTAGTGCATTCGTATTTCTGTTTATTGACATATATATTGTTGTTGGGTTTTTTTTTTTTTTTTTTTTGAGACAGAGTCTGGTTCTGTCACCTAGGCTGGACTGCAGTGGTGTGATCTCGGCTCACTACAACCTCTGCCTCTCGGGTTCAAGCGATTCTCCTGCCTCAGCCTCCTGAGTAGCTGGGACTACCGGCACCCACTACCACACTCGGCTAATTTTTTGTATTTTTAGTAGAGACGGAGTTTCACTGTGTTAGCCAGGATGGTCTTGATCTCCTGACCCCGTGATCTGCCCGCCTTGGCCTCCTAAAGTGCTGGGATTACAGGCGCGAGCCACCGCGCCCAGCCTTTTTTTTTTTTTTTTTTTTTTTTTTGACATAGTCTTGCTCTGTCACCCAGGCTGGAGTGCAATGGTGTGATCTCGGCTCACTGCAACCTCTGCCTCCCAGGCCCAAGCTATTCTCCTGCCTCAGCCTCCTGAGTAGCTGGGACTATGGGTGTGCCACCACGCCTGGCTAATTTTTTTTGTATTTTTAGTAGAGATGGGGTTTCACCATGTTGGTCAGGCTGGTCTTGAACTCCTGACCTCAAATGATCCCGACTGCCTTGGCCTCCCAAAGTGCTGGGATTACAGGTGTGAGCCACCACGCCCGACCTATATATTTGTTTTTGTATTAAAGACACGAGAACTGCCTCTTGCCCACAGTGGCAGGCCTCGGAGCTGCTTTCGAGGTTGCTGTTCTTATTAACAACAGCGCACAGAATTGTAAGCTCTGAGTGAGGTCCTTTTGTTGGAGTGTTACCACAGCCCTGTGCACCCAGGGGTCCATTCTCATCCCCCACATTCAGACAAGGACATGCAGCCTCTGAGTGGTGGAGTAACTGGCCTAAGACCACACAGTTAGGGCATGGTAGGGATTTTTTTGCAAGGTGATGACTGGGTGGGGTTTTGTTTCTGGTGGTGAAGTTTAGGTAATCTGTAACTCATTCATTCTTCCTCTGTGTTATGGAGAGACCATTTGTGGCTGGATTTCAGATCCTCGAGTGAGTCCTCTGGAGAAGAGGCACCACCAGGCTCCATGGCGTCTGGGGCAGGGGCCTGGGGGCCGTGGCAGTGGACAGTGTGAGGTGGGGAGCAGAGAAGGGGTGCAGCCCGTCTGTCCTCCCTGAGAAGAAGTGAAGGAACTCGTTTCAGTGAGGGCTCTCAATTTAATTTTAATCCTATGCAGAAATTTTCTCCTCTATTATACCTATGTTTTATCTTGTGTTTTGCAGATCTCTTACAATGGCTGAGTATTGCTTTCCTAATAAGAAATAATAATAATACATCTTAATTGGTGACATGGTTTGGCTGTGTCCCTGCCCAAATCTCATCTTGAATTGTAGCTCCCATAATTCCCAGGTGTTGTGGGAGGGACCTGGCAGAAGATAATTGAATCGTGAGGGCAGTTTCCCCCATGCTGTTCTTGTGGTAGTGAATAGGTCTCACAAGATCTGATGGTTTTATTTTTTTGTTTTTTTATTTACTGGGGCGGATGGAGTTTTGCTCTTGTTGCCCAGGCTGGAGTGCGGTGGCACAATCTCGGCTCACTGCAACTTCCACCTTCTGGGTCAAGCGATTCTCCTGCCTCAGTGTCTCGAGTAGCTGGGACTACAGGCGTGTGGCACCACGCCCAGCTAATTTTTGCATTTGTAGTAGAAACAGGGTTTCACCGTGTTGGCTAGGCTGGTCTCGAATTCCTGACCTTAGGTTATCTGCCCGCCTCGGTCTCCCAAAGTGCTGGGATTACAGGCGTGAGCCACTGTGCCTGGCTGATCTGATGGTTTTGTAAGGGGTTTCCGCTTTTGGTTGGCTCTCATTCTCTCTTGCCTGCTGCCATATAAGACAGGGCTTTTGCCTTTTACCATGATTGTGAGGCCTCCCAAGCCATGTGGAACTGTGAGTCCATTAAACCTCTTTTTCTTTATAAATTAGTCAGTCTTGGGTATGTCTTTATCAGCAGCGTGAAAACGGACTAATGCTATTGGTCCGCCCTCCTTCGATGATGTGGTATCTGGTGAAAGTTTGGGGTTATGGATCTTTTACTATATCTGCAAATGGGGGCCTCCTTCAGCTTCCAGCTTCCTTAGACATAGACCTTTGCCTGTCACCTGCATGTCTGTCTGGGACCTGTACTCAGAGGATGCCCCGCATGGTACGTGTCACAAAGCCCAAGGTGACATCTTTGGGGCAAGCTATTCTGCACGTCCTCAAGGCCTCTGTGTTTGCTAAACGTGAAATTCAAGTGTGCTTAGCTAGCTGTGTGGGAGTCTTCAGTATGCAGGCAAAGCCTCCTCATTGCTTCAGGGCTGGAGGTGGCTGAGATGTGTGTGAGAGCTTTCTGTCGAGGTTCAGGGTGCTTCCTACCTCTGTCCGGTGGAGCCTTGGCTGTTGTGAACAGAGGACCTATGAGAACCTCAGGCCTTTGATATTGCCTTGGATTTGTGACTCCACCACCATGTTGCTGAAAGTACCAAGATGTACCCACATGAACCCTTCAGTGCACAGATTGTCAAAAACTCTAAGAATATTGTTTGCCCATTTTAAGAAAATGCTCACATATCAGCTGCCCCACCACCCCCTTTTAGGCATTTAACAATATTCTGGTTATAGGTCTTTAACTACAATTTGCATAATGTAAACATATGACTGACTCTTATAAATCTGTTTCTCATTTGTATTGGACTTAATTTTTTTGTTGTTTTCAAGAATGTACTATAATAAATATTCATAAGCTCCAAGACATCTCACTATGGACCATTCGTTATATATAATAGCACTTTAAATAACATTTCGAAATGTTTTCCTACTGCTGTGGGCTCAATTGTGTTGGCTGTGATTTTGCATGGTTTCAAAAAAAGCACTCAGGTGTTCCTGGAGCCCCACGCTCTCGCTCTTTAATCCGGTATTTGGAAGCAGACACGAGTTCTTTCCCAAACACATCGCACATTTCCAGAGCATGTCTTGTGGCTTGAAGCATGTGGACTGTGCAGCAGCCGATGCTATCAGGGACCCTCTTCACAGCTTTGACAAATGTGTCACCTCCCCTCTATGCTTAGCTGTGACCGTGGAGAATGCTATCACTAGTTCCTTTGCCACTTTCTTGGAGAAGTTCTATTTGTGAAGGCCGTGCATGTTTGTGTGTTTGTGTGTTTAAATGGAAGCTAAAGGAGTCAGAAGCTGTTTGATAAGCCCTGGGTATGAGTTAATTATTGATAAGGTGGTTGAACCCATCACAGTCACTTCCGATAACTCCGCAAGCAAATGAAAAACATCCCGGAATTGTGAATTCCCCTGTGGCAAGTGGTTATCGTTCGTGGTGGCAGTCTGCTGTTACGAGCTAAGTAATGAAGCTTTCCGCCTTTCCCCTTTAAGAAACTGTGACTGCACTTTCCACAGAGCGGGGGTGAGAGCAGGTGCCCTTGTCCCCGAGGCTCCTGGCGGGCTCTTTCTGGATGCTTCTCTGGACAGAGGCTGGTTTATATTCTTTGAGGGGACATGGCTGAAGGCTGCCAGGAACCCCCTTTCCTAGGTTGCTCCTGTGCCTTTGCAAGGACTTCAGCTTCCACTTACGTCTCCTTATTTGTTACTTCATTCATTTCCTTTCGTTATTCTCATTTGTTAATTATTAATGGATCTCAAATGTTTATACATATTAAAAAACTTCTCTCATCAAAAAAGTTGGGGCCTTTTTCTGATCTTCCGTGTAAACTCAAAACCACTCATCCTAGCCTTCAAGACTGACATCAGATGATGACCTTCAGCTTTTCTCATTTCTTCCTGTGTCCTGTGCTGCATAATAGGATGAATATGGACTTTGACGTCGGATGGAGCTGACTTGGAATCCTGGCTCTGCCAGCTGACTGGCAGAGGGGGTAAGTTATTTAACCTCTTTGAGCGTCGGTTTCATCATTTGCAAAATGCAAACAGCTTACCTACTTCACAAGACAGTCGTGAGAATGAAATTATTTATGGCAGGAAATCTGATGCATGGGACCATCCCAGGGCAGAGCCTAGGCATGAAATCTGCAGGACTCCCGGGCTCCTCCGGGAAGTGCACCCTGGCTTGTTCCTCCTCTGTCTTTGCGTGTTGTGCTAGAGAAGTATGGATTTCAGAGTGGGGGGCCTGTTCTGTAGCTTCTGGTGAAAGTTTGGCAGTTGGAATCACCACCCTGGCAGATTCTGCTTGGGGACTTCCCCAGGGACAATCTTAGTCTGTTTTTGAGCTACTGTTCTTGGATTTTTTTTTTTTTTTGAGATGGAGTCTTGCTCTGTTACCCAGGCTGGAGTGCAGTGGCACGATCTCGGCTCACTGCAACCTCCGCCTACCGGGTTCAAGCGATTCTCCTGCCCCAGCCTCTCAAGTACCTGGGATTACAGGCGTGTGCCACCACACCCAGCTAATTTTTAGTAGAGATGGGGTTTCACCGTGTTGGCCAGGCTGGTCTCGAACTTCTGACCTCAAGTGATCCACTCGCTTCAGCCTCCCAAAGTACTGGGATTACAGGCCTGAACCACTGCGCCCGGCCTCTTCTTGGATTCTTATTAATTGTCAGAAAGTTGTTCCTTATACTGATCCAAACTGCCTCCTTATATAAATGTCATGCAGTCCATCCAAAAGGCCCGACTGATCAGGGATGGGCTGGAGCGGATGTGTCTCGATGCCCCCTGGGTCAAGAGACTGTGGCTCTCATCAGGTGAGCCTTAAGGCAGGTGCGATGTGGCACTAATGGAAGGATAGGTCCAGCTCAGTTATAGCTCAGTTTTCTTTGGTGCTGCTCAGGCTGTGACTGAAGCAAACAGCACTTATCCATGGAGAGTAATGGGGATGACGGATGAGAGGACTTGAAACCTTTTGAGCAACGCTTGAAGAAACTAGGGCTATTTCTCTTTAGAGAAGGAACGCAGGGCTCTAGAAACTCATGGTTTGAAAGGGTGTTGAGGTCATTAGATCCAGTGTTTTCCAAGATGATTTTAAGGAGGTGCGGCTGAATTTCAGATGGAGAAAAAGGATAATCTTTTGGGTTTTAATTTTCAATATTTTGAGGAAAACGTTTTTGCTTCCTGCCAATATGCCTTTAGTGCTTGACTAACACTCTTTAATCACCTTTTTTATTTTTGAAAAAAAAGAGTAGGCCTCCCAGCTGAGTACCCTTAGCTAGAATGCTATGTTTTGTCTTTGTAAGGTATTTTTATAATTATAGCAAATGATGCCTCATTTATGGCAGGGCTAATAAGAGGACAGGTGGTGTTCAGATGTGTCAAAATCACGAAAGTGTTTTCTGGGAGGCACTGGCCTGTGGTCTGGGCCTCTGCACCCCCAGGAGCCTGTTCTATTCTGGGATAGCTCTGATTGTTAGAACATTCTTCATGAGGAGCCCAAACTGATAGGGCCATATGCCTCTCCATTGGCCTTGTGCCTCGCGTGGAGTCATCCAGGTAGGTGGGCATGGCTTCTCCACTCAGGTGTGCCGCATTTTCAAAGTCCTCACCTCCACCAGATCACACATCTCTCAGTCTCCAATTGCTTCTCCTGGGATGCAGGCTGCAGAGCTTGTCACACCCTGGGTCCCTCTTTCAGGTCTAGGCTTCTTTTAGCACGACATCAGAACTTGTGTCATGGGTGCCATTGTGGAAGCACCTGGGTTTTGTAGTAAGTTAGTCCTGGGTTCAGATCCTGGCTCTGACCCTCAGGAGCGGGTGGCCCTGGTGAAGTTCCTGAGTGTCTCTGAGCCTTATTTTCCTGCCTTGCGACTCGGTAGCGTGGCCTGTGCCCAGCAGCAAGGCATCACCAAGGAGCTGGTTAGAAATACAGGATCTCAGCTGGGTGCCGAGGCTGACGCCTATAATCCCAGCACTTTGGGAGGCCGAGGTGGGTGGATCACCTGAGGTCAGGAGTTCAAGACCAGCCTGACTAACATGGTGAAACCCTGACTCAACTAAAAAAATACAAAAATTAGTCAGGCTTGGTGGCAGGCGCCTGTAATCCCAGCTGCTCCGGAGGCTGAGGCAGGAGAATCGCCTGAACCCAGGAGGCAGAGGTTGCAGTGAGCCAAGATCATCCCACTGCACTCTAGCCTGGGCGACAAGAGAGAGACTCTGTCTCAAAAAAGAAAGGAAAGGGAAAGGGAGGGGAGGGGAGGGGAGAGAAGGGAAGGGGAGGGAAGAAAGAAATACAGGGTCTCAAGCCCCACCCCAGACCTAGAGTCAGAACTTGGGCTTTAACAAGATCCCCAGGCGATTTGCAGGCACACCGCAGGCTGCGAAATGCTTGTCTAGAGAACCGTGAGATTAGAGTGGTGGTTGGGGAAGTGTTCACTCTTCTTGGACTGGACATTTTGCTTCCACAAAGCTAGCCTCAGTTTACCTGGGCATTTCCTGCCCAAGTTTGACCCACCTGACACTTCACTCACCGCCTGCGTGCCCGGCCCTGGGCTTTCCACATGAACTTGTTATTAAGACATCACTCTCTTTCAAAGTTTGTGTAGTTGATGTTTCAAACCTAAAGATAGGAACTTATCTTTATTCCACTATATATAAATAACAGCTTTATTGAGATATAATTCATATACCATATAATTCCTCTATTTAAGGTTTCCAGTTCATGTTTTTTAGCATACACAGAGTTGTGCATCCATCATACAATCAGTTTCAGAACATTTTCATTACCCCTAAAACAAACCCCACTTCCTTTATCTATCACGATCCTTCTACCCTCCCCAGCCCCAGGCAGCCACTAATCTACTTTCTCTATGGATTTGCCTATTCTGGACATTTCTTATGAATGGAATCATACAATATATGCCCTTTTGTGCCTGACTTCTTTCACATAGCATAATGTGTTCAAGGATCATCCATGTTAGAGCATGTTACAGTACTTCCTTCATTTTTAGGGCTGAATAATATTCCACTATGCAGATACATCACATTTGTTTATCCATTCATCAGTTGACGGACACTTCGATTATTTCCACTTTTGGACTATGACTAATGCCACTGTGAAAATTTGTGTACAAGTTTTTGAGTTGGGGATATGTTCTCATTTCTCTTGGGAGCCCAGGAGTGGGATGAATTGCTGAATCATACGGTAATTATGTTTAACCTTTTGAGGATCTGTACTGTTTTCCAAAGCCACTGCAACGTTTTATGTTTCCTTCAACAATGTTTGAGGATTCCGATTTTTCTACATCCTTGCCAACATTATTATTGGCAATAAATCAATAACCATTCTAGTGGGTGTGAAGTGGTGTCCCTGGGTGTGGGTTTGATTTGCATTTCCCCGATGACTAATGATATGAGTATCTTTTCATGTATTTATTGGCCATTTGTATATCTTCTTTAAAGAACTGTCTATTCTTATTTTTTGCTGTTTTAAAATCAGGTTATTTGTCTTTTTAGTATTGAGTTGTGAGATTTAAAATCTAGTCTTTATATATTCTGGATACAAATTCTTTATCAGCTCTATGATTTGCAAAATTTTTCTCCCATTCTGTGGGTTGTCTTTTCACTTTGTTGGTGGTATCATTTGAAGCACGAATGTTTTTAATTTTTTTAATTATACTTTAAGTTCTAGGGTACATGTGCACAACGTGCAGGTTTGTTACGTATGTATACATGTGCCATGTTGGTGTGCTGCACCTGTTAACTCGTCATTTGCATTAGGTATATCTCCTAGTGCTATCCCTCCCCCCTCCCCCCACCCCAGGCCCTGGTGTGTGGTGTTCCCCACCCTGTGTCCAAGTGTTCTCATTGTCCAATTCCCACCTATGAGTGGGAGCATGTGGTGTTTGGTTTTCTGTCCTTGTGATAGTTTGCTGAAAATGATGGTTTCCAGCTTCATCCATGTCCCTACAGGGGACATGAACTCATCCCTTTTTATGGCTGCATAGTATTCCCTGGTGTATATGTGCCACATAAATGTTTTTAATTTTTATGATGTCCACTTTATCTATTTTTTTGTTGTTGTGTTTGCTTTTGGTGTCATATCTAAGAAACCATTACTTAACCCAAGGTCATGAAGATTTATGCCTGTGTTTTCTGATTATGTTTTTCTTGGGTCTATTATTTCATTGTGTTTAAAGAGTGGGTCCTTCCATCCAGTTATATTAGCTCTTTCTCTGACTGTATAGCTTGTGTCCTTTGAAGGCATGCATTCTTTTTTTTTTTTTTTAAGATAGGATCTCACTCTGTTTTCCAGGCTATGGAGCTCATAGCTTACTGTAACCTTGAACTCCTAGGCTCAAGCAATCCTCTAGCTTTAGCCTTCTGAGTAACTGGGACTATACATGTGTACACTATCACACCTGGCTAATTAATTTTTTTTTTTTTTTTTTTGTAGAGACAAGGTCTCCCTATATCGCCCAGGTTGATCTTGAACTCCTGGCCTCAAACGATCTTCCCACTTTGGCCTCTCAAAGTGCCAGGACTATAGGCATGAACCACCATGCCCAGCCCTGATGGTGTGCTTTCTTTATTTGTAATCCAAGTACCTAAAAAAATGCTGATCATTATTCATGCAATTATTATACCTTTAAAAACACACTCAACCCATTGTTTAGCATACATTGCTGGCTCATCCACAAAAAGATTTCAAGAGACTTTATGAAATGAATGCTTGAAATTTTGAGTGGAGGGAAACCTGGCTGCTGAAACCAAGATGGCTTATGTTTAATTGTTCTCCTAACACTAGTCTGGGAACACTCTGAGAAAAGGAGGTGAGGCCAGTTTTGTATCATCTGGTTTTGGGGAATTCATACTGATTTTAAGTCTAGTCTTTCTTTTCTTGGTCCTTATAGACCATCTTCCACAATTCACTCTGGACCTTTGTCAGGAGGGGATGCTAGGAGAACCAGGCATTAATACTAAGGCTGATGTTATCCCCCTATGCACTGGGGCAGCGTTGGTTCATGTTTGGTCTTTTCGGCCATTCCTGTCATTGTATAATTACAGAGAGTGGATTTCAACTTCAGCATCACATTCACAGGTTCTGCTCCTTGGGATGTGAATTCACTGGGTCTAGAGACTTGAGCATCTCTAAAAGGAGCAAATCTCTAAAAGAATGTCCCAGAGGCTGATTAAAAATGGCAAGTTGTAATTGATATGAAGTCAAATGCAGCTGTTTGGGAAATAAACAAAGGTAAGACATAAAAAAGGATGAGTTCATGTCCTTTGTAGGGATATGGATGAAGCTGGAAACCATCATTCTGAGCAAACTATCGCAAAGACAGAAAACCAAATACCGCATGTTCTCACTCACAGGTGGGAATTGAACAATGAGAACACTTGGACACAGGAAGGGGAACATCACACACTGGGGCCTGTTGTGGGGTGGAGGGAGCGGGGAGGGATAGCATTAGGAGATATACCTAATATAAATGATGAGTTAACGGGTGCAGCACACCAACAAGGCACATGTATACATATGTAACAAACCTGCACGTTGTGCACATGTACCCTAGAACTTAAAGTATAATAATAATAAAAAAAAAAACAAAAAACCAAACAAACAACAACAACAGAAAAACAAAGGCAAGACCCTTGCCTTATACTCTAATCCACTATTTCCAGTTTCCAAGCCATTCCTAATTTGGGGACCAGTTGGCTTTCCAGTGAAGATGGTCCTCTGTGACCATTAGAGCATCTGGCCAACGCATGTTCTTCCTCAAGGTTCTCTCCAAGTCCAGCCAGCCTACCCGGGCCCCTCACCCTGTTTTCACGAGCAGTTTCCCAGCCTGCCTGAGCTTACTTAGTGCTCTGGTCTTCCCCACCTTATTCTTTAAGGATTGTGCCAGGCCTGGGGCTCTGCACTCAGTTACAGGCACCTTTGTCCATCCCCCACTGTAACACCTTCGTAACATCTGACCCTTTCTGAATGGGCCTCTTTTCTGCAAGCTCCTGGGCCACACCTTTAGTTCCAGATGGAGTCTTCCTGTTGTACTTGTCAGGAAACTTGCTGATTTGTCTTGTAAGATTTCCTCTTATCAGCTCTCTTTCTGACAACTTTTATTTTATTTTATTTTTTCATATGAAGCCCAGGAGTCAGATGATCAGAGGGCAAGGCAAAGAATGTTCCAGAGGCTGATTAAAAATGGCAAACTGTAATTGATATGCAGTCAAATGCAGCTGTTTGGGAAATAAACAAAGGCAAGACCCTTGCCTTATACAACAACCCAAATAAACTCCAAACGGATTGAGGAATTACATGTAAAAAAACCAAATGAGATAAAATTAAAATCCACACCCATAATATAAAAATGAATATAACATTTATTTCTACTCATGATTTAAGTTTCTGGAAACCTCTGTGGCAACAGGAATTCACAACTGATTAGCTTCCGCATGTACAGACTAAAGAGTAAAGACCCCAAAATTAAAATTAAACCTATGATAGGAGAGGTATAGATAGATAGGCAGACAGGTAAGGATGATAAAATATTCATGGTAGATTTAGGTAGTGAGTGTGTGGGTGTCCACTGTAACAAATGTTTGAAAACTTTTGTCATCAAATGTTTTAGAAAAACAAAAAAAAAATTATAATTGAGTAAAATGACAAAGATATGATGCCACAGTGCTGCAGAAGGTTTTGGAGTAAGGAGGCTCTTGGGTATTGCTGGAAGCAGTTGGGAGCCCTCCCTGGTTCTTGGCAGGGAAGCGGCAGTCTGGCCGGTATGGGGGTGTGAAACCAGATAAGTTATCCACCGCCCACTGCCCATTTCCTCAGGACCTCTGGCTCTGCCTCCTGGCGTCCAGACTCAGTGGTGGTGCCCGCACTTGGCTCTTGCAGAGGCTGGCTGTGTCCCCAGCGCTAGGGGCTGTGGACCTGCAGCAGCAGGCCCTCCCGGCTTGCTCTCAGCCCTTGGCTGCCTGGGGGGCATGCTGAAGGAGCGCTGAAAGGAAGCGGAGATTTCCAAAGAAGCCTGGTGATGTTATGGAGGATGGGGTGGGGACGGGGATCCTGGCTCTGTATCTTCAGTCCTTGGCAAAATGCCCTACCCATGATTGGAAGGAAGGACACGCCAGTGAATCTTGGGGAGGCTGCTGGCAACCTGGGCAGAGATGCTGGGGGCTTGCCTGGCAGGGGGCACGGGTTGGAGACACATGGAGTGGATTGAAAGCAATGGTGAGGAAGGTTTCAGCGTGGCTAGGTGGTGGTACCAGCCATGCTTGGTTATCTAGGAGAAAAAGCATAGGGCAAGGTCAACCTGAGCTCCCATCTGAAGGGTCTGGGGAACAGCAAAAGCAGGGGGAAGTAAGATTCGGCAGCTGGAGGAGGAGTCTGGGCCTGGATCCTTTACCTGGGTGGGAACCTGTGCTGTAGGCGTGTCTGCGTTGTGGGGTGTAGCACCTTGTAGTTATCACCTGTTGCTATTCCTCGCCCTGGTCGTTGCCTGTGGTTGACCTTCTTTGGCAGATTATAACCTCTCTGAAGGGAGGGGTCCTGCCACTTAGATCTTCTGGGCTCTGTTGGGTGGCCAGCATCCCCAGAGGGTGTTTGCTAAATATTAGCTAGGTCTCTGCATGGGGGAGATGTGGGATGGGGAGGCAGCTGGGCTAAGAAACAGAAATCAAGACACTGAGGGAGAAGGAAGGCTGAAGCAATAGTGTTTGCAGTTGTTGACTTCCCTGATTAGAACATCTATCCCTCCAGCCAACTCCCAGGACGTTTTGTGACCAAGCATAGCAGTAACCCTTCAAATGGCTGCTAATTGATTTACAGTTTTTGGTGATTGCACAGCATGTGCACCCGGAGAAAAACAAGCAGAGAATCAAAAAATGATGATTTTTTCCTGGAAAAGCATGCCCGTTATAGCCTACAGGGACAGCAGGGGCCAAGGCAAACATTCAGCTGAAACCAGAGCCTTGGTGTAGCCTGCCTTCCGAATGGCTGTCCTGGGCCGGGAGATTGCGACATGGTGGGGCTGTGGCCAGACCCTCTCTGGGCTGTGCCGGGGGCAGGTGGTGGTCGGGAGGGAACCTCAGGGAACTTCTTTGGGGCCAGGAGGTCCTGTCTGGGCTGCTCCTCTCTGCTGTGCAGGCTGCCCAGATTTTGGGGATGGGTCAGGGATGGAGGGCTGGAAGCGGGTGGGGGTTGTGAATTTGGGACTCCCAGAAGGGGGCCCAGCTAGAGCAGCTCCTGGTCCCTGCTGGTGGGCCTTGAAGGGAGGGGCTGGGCCCTCTGGTGGGATGGATGGGTGCAGTGCAGTGCTGACTAGCAGGATGAGGGCAGTTTGTGTCTATCTAGTGAAAAAAATGAAAAACAACTGGGGTGGTGGGAGATGGGGAGAGGCTCGCTGACCTAGTGAAGTCTGGGTTTTGGCGTGTGGAGCAGTGATTGCAATTTTTCTGGCTTTGAAGTGTGATGGCCCCGCAGACTCATGAACACAAAGGATGCAGAGTGGAGATTTCCTGGAGCCTGCTTCAGGGACCACCTGGTTAGCAGGCACCCTGTAAACATGCCTGCCATGAGCGTGTGGACATAGCATCTTTATATTTTAGTCTGTGCTTTCTTTCTGGATCATGCAAAGGGAAACGTCAGTCCGAGGCAGGTCAAATCCCACCCTCCACATTGGCAGAGCCTCGCTGAAGTAGGTTTGACAGTTTGAGGGAAAAGAGCTCTGGCCAGAAACTCAGGCTGTATTTAAATACCTGCGTCTCTGGGCAGCTAAGGTGCCCATGTGGCCACAGATGTTTGGCCAGTGTTAGGTGGCCCCCAGGTTGAGTAGTGACCCGAGCCACTTCTCATACAACCTAAAGGAGCCCCGTGCTAGGAACAGAGAGATTTGTTTTCGTTGGGCCCTAAAAGGTGCCAATTGAAGGGCTGGCTATTCACAAGGACAGCAAAATGTTTTGGAAGCGCATGTTGGCGAGAGTTTGGGATTTCCCTCTTTATGGCACTTACTGTGAGCTGGATTTAAATATAGGGGAAAACAGCATGCCACTTTCTTACCAAGGGACTCATGGTATTTGGAAAACAGGGACGCTCCATGGAAAATATTTCGAGTGTCAAGGACGGAGCCTTGGGCTTGGTGTGGTGGGGGTGGCTTGCTTCTGGGAGGCACACTGAAGGTTTTACCACCGCATTTGGGGGGCTGTCTGCATCTCTTTTTGCTTCCCCCAAACCCGAGAAACGTGCCAAGCCTGCCTTGGTCCAGCTGGTGATTTTAAGACTCCTTTCCTAGATGTACAGCTTTAGCGTGGGTTTCTTTTTGTCCCCAAAACCTTGCAGTTCAGCTGTACCTCTGGATCCAGGCACCCCACCTCGCTCCATCTTCCTCTGGTTAAAATCTAGACTCATGAAAACAAAATTGCTTAAGGCAAGAAAGGCCTGAGAAACAGAGGGAGGCTGATGCAAATCTACTGCAAACCAGATGTTTCCTTCTCTGTGGCAAAGAGGCGCTGAAGTTCATGGGGCATCTGGGGAAGTGTTTGTCTTTAAGGAAGACATCTGTATGGAAGTGGTAGGCTGAGTAATGCGATGTGACAGTTGCTGTGTCGACTCACGTATTTTCCCCTCCCCTTATATTATTGGCCAGTTCAATGTTGCACAAAAGTCGCGCAATGCCTTGGAATGTGTTTATGTGCTGTCCTCTGCCAGAACTTTTCAGCATTTTTTTTTCCTACGTGTGTTTTGCTTTTGAGAAGATGGCCTGTCACTTTGGTTTAACTGTGTTCTTTTTTTGTGGAACTACATATTTCTTGGATTTGTAACAGGGCAGTGGCGACTTAGACTCCAGGAGAGTAATGGATGGGGGAGCAAAAAGGGGCAGGAAGGGGCACTTGAAGCCTCTTCCAGACCAGGGGTCAGACATGAACAATTTGCAGGTAGTTTGAGGAGATAGTATGTGTGCGAGTGGAATGGGTCCCTCCTTGGTGTCTGTGATGGCATGGGACATGGATCCTTCTTCTGTCTCTCTTCTCAGCTCCCGGCTATGTATCCAGCTGCCTGCTGGCCAGGCTCACTTTGCCATCTCTATCAGGCATTTGGAAACTGCAGCCCGCACTTTCCTCCTCTTCCTCCTCTTTGCTTCCTCCTAGTTAAGGCACCTGCAACCTTCTGCTGAAGCTTGAGGGCTGGCTGCCCTCACTGCTACCTTCTTCTTCTTTTTTTTTTTTTTTGAGATGGGGTTTTGCTCTTGTTGCCCAGGCTGGAGTGCAGTGGTGCGATCTCGGCTCACCACAACCTCTGCCTCCTGGGTTCAAGCAATTCTCCTGCTTCAGCCTTCCCAAGTAGCTGGGACGACAGGCATGCGCCACCACGCCTGGCTAATTTTGTATTTTTAGTAGAGATGGGGTTTCTCCATGTTGGCCAGGCTGGTCTTGAACTCCTGACCTCAGGTGATCCACCCGCCCCTGCCTCCCAAAGTGCTGGCATTACAGGCGTGAGCCACCGTGCCTGGCTGCTACCGCCTTCTTTCTGCTGCAGACGAGTCTACTCCCAGCCTGTATCTCTTCCTCAGTACCTCCGTCCCAGTCAGCGTGATTGCTGCAGCCCATCTCTCCTCTCCTGGCTGCATCCCCACGGCTTCCCATTGTTTTCTCTCCCTCCAGCCTCACCCCCATCCTAATCCAGTCTCCACCCTCAGTCAGTGTGAACCTTTTTTTTTTTTTCCCTTTTAAGACTTTATCTTTTTAGACCAGTTTCAGGGTCACAGCTTTAGGTTTCACAGTTTCAGGCTCAGGAAGGTACAGAGATTTCCTATATGCCCCCTTTCCCGACACGTGCAGAGCCTCCCCTGTGGTCAGCATCTCCCATCAGACTGGAACATTTGTTGCAATTGATGAACCTGCATTGCCACATCATTATCACCCAGAGCTCATCGTTTACATTAGGGTTCACTCTTGGTATTGTATGTTCTACAGGTTTGGGCAAATGAATAATGACATGTATCCACCATTATAGTATTACACAGGCATGAGGCATTCACCCTGTTAAGGTCTTCCCTGGCTGGCCTCTCCTTTCTCAGCACAGTGCCTTGGTTTGTCCTCTCCTCATATAGCCCTTTCCTTTCTCTTTCTGCTGGCCTCTGCCTGGGTCTGGCCCAGCTCTGCCCTCTTGTCTTTTGTCCATTCTTCATTTGGGGCATACTGCTTAGAACAGGGGCTTTGGAGCCAGTGAGACCCACCCGGGTTCACATCCAATTCCAGCGCTGCTATTTCTAGGCACACAACCTTGGACAGGTTTCTTTTTCTTTTCTTTTTTTTTTTTTTTTTTTTGAGGTGGAGTCTTGCTCTGTTGCCCAGGCTGGAGTGCAGTGGCACGATCTCGGCTCACTGTAACCTCCGCCTCCCAGGTTCAAGTGATTCTCATGCCTCAGCCACCCGAGTAGCTGGAATTACAGGCGCCTGTCACCATGCCTGGCTAATTTTTGTATTGTTAGTAGAGATGGGGTTTCACCATGTTGGTCAGGCTGGTTTCAAACTCCTGACCTCAAGTGATCCGCCTGCCTCGGCCTCCCAGAGTGCTGGGATTACAGGCGTGAGCCACCATGCCCAGCCCTTGAGCAGGTTTCTTAACCCTCTGAGCCTCACCTGGAAAATGGAACTAGCTATAGTAACCAGTAAATGAGATACTGGAGAACTTGGTGTGATGTCAGCAAGATAGCTGACTAAAAGCCCCTAGTGCTTGACCCCCTACAAAGACAGCCAGAACAACAAACAACTACCTGTTAATGAAAATAACTGAGAGAGAGAGTGCCAAAGTGTAATCAGAGGTTTAAGAGAAACCCTGGTGAGCACAGAAACTCGGGATGGCCACGTAGAGAATGGAACAATGGGCCTCTGCCACTTCATCTCCCAACTGGGATAATCTGGGAACCAGGAGGAGCTTTTTCCTATGGTGAGGAAGTAAGCAAGGGGATCCCAGAAAACCCCATTACCACCTTGGACCTCACCCCATCACACCTACAGACATCACTGCTGGGGTCTCCCGCAGCCCTCACAGGCACTCAGCCCCGCTGAAGGGTCTGCCTGGAGTCTACACAGCTATGCTCCCCCCAGGGTAGGAGCCAATATTGTGCCCTGCCCCTATGCCTTGCATGGCTACTGCGTTCTCTTATTTTGGAGTTGGAAAGATGGCTTGGGTATGTCTGGCTCTGGGGTTGAGTGGCCACAGCTTCCCTTCATCTCTGAGGTTAAGCTGCCACAGAACCACCCCAGCCTGATGGCCTGACATCCCCAAGCGAAGTTGCCAGCAGGTGTTACACCCATCCCCATGGGGCCAAGGAGAGGTGAAGTGGCTCCACCTACCGCCAGCTCTACCTCCTTGGGCTGGAGCTTAAGCAGTACCCTGCTTCCTGGGAAAATAGTACCTTGGCTGCCCAGAGCAGCCATGCCTACAAGTGCCTAATTTGAAGCAGCACCCTACATCAGGAAATGATATCTTTGTTATCCAGAGTGGTCACACATCCTATACCTAAGCTGAGGTGATGCCCTGCATCCCAGGGAAACGGTGCCTCGGCACCCAGAACAGTCACAGCCCCCAGACCTAAGCTGAAGTGGTACATTGCCCTGTGGAGAATTAGAGCTTTTGCTGAGCTGAGCAGCTACACATCCCAGGGCTGAGCTGATGTAGTATCCCATGTCCCAGGGAAACAGAGCAGTGACTGATCTCAGACACCCTTTTCTACTGGCCAAATAACTCTAGTATCCTGCTTTCCTGAAGCTGAACTAGATCCCTAGAGTCTGAGCTGCTGAGACAGCCTTCTCCTTGGGGAGTGGAGTTACAGCTTTGCTGCCTCCTAGCCTCCCCAGTCTCCCAGGGCCCAAAGGACAGCTGTGTTCCACCATTCTGGGGTACTTGTTACTCCTGCACCTGGTCTCATAGAGTCTGGAATACTGGTGAGCCCCACCCGCCCAGTGTCTAGAGTCACTACTGCATGGTGCCTTATCCTGTGGGACCCAGGTTGCCACTGAACCCTGTTGGCTCAGGCTCCCAAATTGCAGCTGTACCTTGCTCTCCAGGCCCAAACCTTAGAGCACCTCTTCTTCCCTGGAGTTGGGCCAGTTCTGTGCCCTAACTCCTGTGGGTAGAATCACAGCTACAACGCAACCTTGTGGGCCAGAGCTGCTAGAAGATGCCTCAGACTCACAGATCCTGGCTTTGTGGGCAACCTTCAACCAACCCTGCCACAGAAAGTGAACCTGTACCCCAAGACCCGAGTACCAAAATAGGTTCGTGAGACCCTGAGCCTAGGATGTTGGCTCCACAGTTGCTTTAAGCACCTGAATCTGGAACCTAGCACCACTGCAGCTACTTGTAGGTCATGTCAGACCTGACATCAGGAGGGATCCCCTTGGCTGAGTCTCCACACTGTAGGGAAGATGAGCCTAGGAGGACCCCCAAATCCCTTGACACTGAGGACATTAGCAACCTACTCCACTGCTGCTGCTGCCACAAACTTCTACAGCCTGGGCCACTGTGGCACCCACAGTTACTCCTGATGTTGTGCACAAATAAAGAACCTGCACGGAGGCTATAATATTGTACCTATCTGGAAAGAGTCATGACACCCTTCCCAACTGGTGCATTAAAATGCAACTGCAAGTGAAAGTCTTTGTCTACAAAATATACTCTAGAAAGCCTGAAAGAGGTGATTCTTCCATCAGATGCATAGACATTGACATAGGAACATAAGACATGTGAAAAAGCAAGGAAATTTGATATCACCAAAGGAACACAATAACTCTATAGTAACAGACACCAATGAAACAGAAATTAATGAGTTACCAGAAAGGGAATTCAAAATAATGATCTTAAGGAAACTAAAAAAGATAAAATAAGATACAATATAACTCAACAAAATAAGGAAAACAATTCACAATATGAATGAGAAATTCAACAGAGATAGGAATCATTAAAAAGGACCAAACATAAATATTACCACTGAAGAATTTAGTGAATGAAATAAAAAATATGATAGAGAGCTTCAACAGCAGCCTTGATCAAGCAGAAGAAGAAATCTCTGAACTTGAAGATAAGTCATTTGAAATTATTCAGTCAGAGGAAAAAAAGGATATAAGAATGAAAAAGAGTGATGAAATCCTACAAGACTTATGACACATAAGTAAGGAAGCAAATATTCATATTATGAGAATTCTGGGAAAAGAGAAGGGAAAAGGCATAGAAAACCTAAAGTTCCCAAGTCTGAGGAGAGATATGGACATCCAGATTTAGAAAGCACAAAGATCCTCAAATAGATTCAGCCACAAAAGTCCCTCCCTGAGGCATATTATAGTCAGATTATCAAAAGTCAAAGACAAAGAGATAATTCCAAAAACAGCAAGAGAAAAACGTCAAGTCATATGTGATGGAATTCTCATTAGGCTAACAGCAGATTTCTCCACAGAAACCTTATAGGCCAGGAGAGAATGGAATAATGTATTCAAAATGCCAAAAGAAAAAAATTGCCATCAAGAATACTCCAGAAATAAGGGAGAAATAAAGTGTTTTCCAGACAAGCAAAAAGTGAGTCTTTCCCAGACAAGAAAAACTTTGTAATGTCACCCCTAGATTGACGTTACAAAACAGGCTCAAGGAGTCCTATATCTGGAGGCAAAAATATGGTAATCACTCTCGTGAAAACACACAAAAATAAACTCTCTGGGAGAACAGATTCACAAAAGAGAAAGGCAAAAGGATAAAATCTTATCACTATGGGAAGCCATCAAACTACAATTATAAACAGTAAGAGAGGAAGAAAGGAACAAATTACATACAAAACAACCAGGAAACAATTAACAAAATGACAGGAATAAGTCCTCACCTATCCATAATAACCTTGAATGTAAGCAGATTAAATTCTCTATGTAAAAGATATAGACTGGCTTAATGGATAAAAAACATGACCCCACTATATGGTACCCACAAGAAACTCACTTTACCTGTAAAGACACATATAGACTGAAACTGAAGAGATGAAAAAAGATATTTCATGCAAACAGAAACAAAAAGCAAGCAGGAATAGCTATGCGAAGATTAAATAGACTTTTAAAAAATGGTAAAAAGATATTAAGAAAGTCATAATATAATGATAAAGAGGTTACTTCAGCAATAGGATATAACAATAATAAATCTATATTCATCCAACACCAGAACACCCAGATATATGAAGCAAATATTATTAGATCTAAAGGGAGATATATGCTATAATACAATAATAGGTGGGTGCTTCAACACCAAACTGTCAGCACTGGACAGATCATTTAGACAGAAAATCAACAAAGAAACATTAGATTTAAATTGCACTTTAGACCAGATAGACTTAGCAGACATTTATAGAATATTTTCTCCAACAGCTGCAGAATACACATTCTTTTCATCAGCACGTGGAACATTCTCCAGGATAGACCACATGTTAGGCCACAAAAAAAGTCTAAACAAATTTAAAAGAATTGAAATCATATCAAGTATCTTTTCTGACCACAGTGGAATAAAACTGGAAATTAATAGCAAGAGGGACATTAGAAATAGTATAAATACATGGAAATTAAGCATCATGCTCTCAAATGATCAAGGAGTCAATGAAGAAACTATGAAGGAAATTTGAAAGTTTATTGAAACAAATGAAAATAGAAACACAACATACCAAAACCTTTGGGAGATAGCAAAAGCAGTTCTAAGAGGGAAGTTTATAGCAATAAACACCTAAAGTAAAAATATTTCAAATAACCTAACAATGCATCTCAAGGAACTAGAAAAGCAAGAACAAAACAAACTCAAAATAAGTAGGAGAAAAGAAATAATAAAGAGTAGAGCAGAAATAAAATAAATTGAGACTAAATAAAATACAAAAGATCAACAAATAAAAGTTAGTTTTTTTTTAACAGATAAGAAAAAAAGACCGGATGCGGTGGCTCCCGCCTGTAATCCCAGCACTCTGGGAGGCCAAGGCGGGCGGGTCACGAGGTCAGGAGATCGAGACCATCCTGGATAACACGGTGAAACCCCGTCTCTACTAAAAATACAAAAAAATTAGCCGGGCGCGGTGGCGGGCGCCTGTGGTCCCAGCTACTCGGGAGGCTGAGGCAGGAGAATGGCGTGAACCCGGGAGGCGGAGCTTGCAGTGAGCCGAGATCGCGCCACTGCACTCCAGCCTGGGTGACAGAGCAAGACTCCGTCTCAAAAAACAAACAAACAAACAAACAAAAAAACCAAGAAAAAATATCCAAATAAATAAAATCAGAAATGAAAAGGGACAATTACAACTGATACCACGGAAGTACACGGGATCATTAGAGAATATTACAAACAACTTTACAACAAATTTGAAAAGCTAGCAGCAATATATATATATTTCTGGACACATAGAACCTACCAAGATTGAACCAAATAAGAAAGAGAAAACTTGAAGAGACCTATCAAGGTTATTATTGATAGGTGAGTAATGAGATTGAATCAGTAATAAAAAGTCTCTCATCAAAGAAGAGCCCAGGACCTGATGGCTTCACTGTTGAATTCTACCAAACATTTCAGGAATAACTAATACAAATTCTTCTCAAACTCTTTCAGAAAATTAAAGAGGAGGAAATTTTTCCAAACTCATTCTATGAGATCAGAATTACCCTGATATCATAACTAGTCAAAGACACAACAACAACAACAAAAAAGGGAAACTATAGGCCAATATCCTTGATGAACATAATTGTACATGTTCTCAACAAAATACTAGCAAACCAATTCAACAATGCATTAGATTGTTGTTCACCATGATCAAGTAGGATTCATCTCCCGGATGCAAAGACGGTTCAACATATGCAAATCAATAAATGTGATACATCTGTGGAATCAAGGATAAAAACCATATTAGCACCTCAAAAGACACAGAAAAAGTATTGGACAAAATTCAACATTGTCTCATGATAAAGCTCTCAAGTTAGGTATAATAGGAACCTACCTCAACACAATAAAGCCCATATATGACAAACCCCTAACCAACATCATACCAAACGTGGAAAATTTGAAAGCTTTACCTCTAAGATCTGGAGTAAGATAAAGATGCCTTCTTTTGACACTTTTATTCAACATGGTACTAGAAGACCTAGCTATAGCAACTATTCAAAAGAGAGAAAGAAAGGTCATCTAAGTTGGAAAGGAGGAAGTCAAATTGTCCCTGTTTGCAGATGGCATGATCTTATATATAGAAAACCATGAAAGCTTCACCAAAAAAGCTTTTAGAACTGATAAACCAATTCAGTAAAGTTGCAGGATACAAAAATCAACATAAAAATCAGTAGTATTTCAATACATCCATGACAAACTAGTGGAAAAAGAAATCGAGAAAGGAAATCCATTTACAGTAGACACACACACACATACAGAGACACACAGAAACTAGGAATAAATTTAACCAAGGAGGTCAAAGAGCTCCACAAGGGAAAACATAAAATACTGATGAAAAATTTGAAGAGGATACACAAAAAATAGACATTCCATGTGCATGGGTTGGATAAATTAATATTGTGAAAATGACCATACTACCAAAAGCAATCTATAGATTCAGTGTACTCTTTATCAAAATACCAATGGCATTCTTCACAGAAATAGAAAAAAATTCTAAAATTAATTTGGAACTACTAATGACTTCGAATAGCCAAAGCAATACTGAGCAAAAAGAACAAAGCTGGAGGCATCAAACTACTGGACTTCAATATATTCTACAAAGGTGTAGTAACCCAAACAACATGGTACTGTCATAAAAGCAGACATGTAGACCAATGCAACAGAATAGAGAACCCAGAAATAAACCGATATACTTACAGATAGTTGATTTTTGAAAAATGTACCAAGAACATTCACTGGGGGGAAGGACAGTCTCTTTAGTAAATGGTGCTCAGACAACTGGATATTTATAAGCAGAAGAATGAAACTAGTCCCCCTATTTGTCACCATATACAAAATTCAACTCAAAATAGATTAAAGACTTAAATGTAAGACCTGGAACTATGAAACTATTAATAGTAGAAGACAGCATAGAGGAAATGCTTCAGGACATTGCTCTGAGCAGATATTTTATGGAGAAGATCTCAAAAGCACAGGAAACAAAATCAAAATAAGGCAAGTGAGATTATACTGAACTAAAAATCTTCTGCACAGAAAAATAAACAACAGAATGAAGAGACAACTTGCAGAATCAAATAAAATATTTGGAAACTATTCATCCGACAAGAGATTAACATCCAGAATATACAAGGGGCTCAAATAATTCAACAGCAAAAAACAACAACAACAAATAATCCGATTAAAAAATGGGCAAATGAGCTGAATACAAATCTGCTAAAAGAAGACATACAAATGGCCAATAGATATATGAAAAAATGCTCAACACGACAAATCATCAGTGAAATGCAAATCAAAGCCACAGTGAGCTATCACCTTACGCCAGTTAGAACAGCTATTATGAAAAAGACAAAAAATAACATATGCTATGAGGTTGTGGAGGAAGGGGAATGTTTGTATGCTGTTGATGAGAATGTAAAGTAGTACAGCCATTATGGAGAACAGTATGGGGGCTCCTCAAAAATCTAAAAATAGAACTGCTATATGGTCCAGCAATCCCACTTCTGGGTATATATCCAAAGGAAATAAAATCAGTATGTTGAAGAAATATCTGCACTCCCATATTTACTGTAGCATTCACAATGGCCAAGATATGGAATCAACTTAAGTGTCTATCAGCAGATGAATGGATAAAGACAATGTATATGCAATGGAATACTATTTAGACATAAAAAAGAACAAAATTCTGTAGTTTGCAGCAACATGGATGAGCTTGGAGGACATTATGTCGAAATGTGAAAAAAGCCAAAACAGAAAGATAAGTACCACATGTTCTCACTCATATGTAGAAGCTAAAGTAGTTGAGCTCATACAAGTAGAGAGTAGAATAGTGGTTACTAGATGCAGGGAAGGCTGTTGGCGGATGAAAGGGAGGGCCTAGTGAATGGATGCAAAGTGCAGGTCAATAGCAAAAATACGTTCTAGGGTTCCATAGCACTGCAGGGTGACTCCAGTTAGCAACAATTTATTCTATGTTTTCAAATAGCTAGAAGAGTGGATTTTGAATGTCTCCAACACAAAGAAGGAATAAATGTTTGAGGTGATAAGTATGCTAATTACCCTGATTTGATCATTACATGTTGTGTACATGTATCAAAATATCACATGTACCCCATAAATATGTGCAATTATAAATAATGTGTCAAAAAATAATAAAGGCAAAAAAAAAAAAGAAGAGATACTGCATGTGCCCTTGGCATTGCGCCAGGCGCTTGATGAGTGCTGTGGTGGTCAGTGCTATTATTTTAAAGCAGTAACTGGATCACGTTCCTATCCTTTTCTGAAGCATAGTAGCTGTCCACAGTTTGGCCCTCATGGGCCTGATGGGCCTCCTCCTGCCTTCTCACCACTCTCAACGCTGGTGGCTCTGGCATGCTGCAGTTCCTGTCCTTGCCTGTCACATCTCTACATCTCTGTCACCTCCCTCACCTGGCATGGCCTTCTCCCCTTACTTTGGCCTGACTCATTCTTCCCACCTGGTTAAGTCAGTTGCCACTGGAGACTCCCTCATCCCTCGGTCCAAATGACCTTCTTCTCCCTTCTGGCCCTCCCACAGCACATAGCCTGGGTCTGATTTGACTGTATTCTGTGTCTTCCTCTAAACTGTAAGTTTCTTAAGCCGGGGTCTAGTTTGATTCCTTGATTGGATGTAATATGTCTTTTGCACATTATAGCTGCTCTACGTGTGGGTTGGATAAGCAACACGTTCCACAGACTTGTGACCTCCGGAGGGTCTGTGCACTGCTTTGGTACCTCCTGCTGATCTCTGTGCTGAGGCAGGTGCAGAGGGACCGCAAGCTCAACTTCGCGCTCCACCAATCCCTGCTGGACGTTGCTACTAAATCACACCACACAGCCTGGGTCTGATTTAACTCCATTCTGTGTCTTCCTTTAAATTGTAAGTTTCTTAAGCCAGGATATAGTTTAATTCCTTAAGTAGACTCCTCCTTGCTGAATTTGGCTGCGGCCTCAAAATCCTTCTGAAGGCACCACTCACTCTTAGTTGCCACAGCCCATCCATCCAAGGTAACAGGTGACAACCAGGTCTCTCTGACCTGTACTGTGAAAAGGTCATGCTAACGTTGTCCAAAGGATTGTTTTGCTTACTTATAGATTTAAAAAATCAGATAAAAAGGTTCGGCTTCTTTAAGAAGTCTTAGGCAAGACACAAAGTTTAAAAAATCTTGTCAGAAGTCCTGTTATGTGTCTGAATCCGGCACTGATGCGTGCCCACTACGTTGGGAGGGCAGAGCGAGGAAAGCTGTGGTCAGCTTAACTGCCTGACAGAAAAGGGGATGGTCATGAGGAAATGTGGTGTGAAAAGTAAATACTCACTGGATGGGCAGATCTCAAGATGTGAAAGACAGACATTTCTGTGCAAACCGGAGCAGAAAGATGGTTTGGACAGGGATCTCCCAGGGAGAAACGGAGAGTTACAGAACACTTTCCATTGTCTTGTTGACAATGAAAATATTACACAGCCTTTTCATACTTCATTGTAATCCCAGAGCAATGTTTGAAGCAGGTGGAGGAACTTTCTAGAAATTACTGGAATGCTTCAAACACCTAAGGAGAAGTGGTTTGGTGAGGTGAACTCTCTCACCTACTTTGCTTTATAACAATAGAAGAGGATGTGATCTCCATTTGACAAGAGGGTGAATCAAAGCTGGGGAGGGAATGGGTTTAGGTCATGCAACTAGTAACTGGAGATGCCAGAATTTGGGCCCTGTCTGGCTCTGAGGTTCCAATTCCTTTTCCTATACCATGGACAGTATGTAGAGCCGTTTCTAAAATGCCTTGAGTCATCTTACTCTCCATTGGCGCTGATGTCGGCTAGTGGCTTCCGAGTGAATGAAGCCAATGTTTTGCTGAGATGGTGTTTGCAGCCCAGTCTCTTCCATATTTAGACCTTGCCCAGCTACCCCTGCCGCTTGGGATGCCCTGAACATGGCCCAGGACTTACAGGGCGCTGTGCCTCTGCTCCCGGGTTGCCTGCATCAGCCTTCCCCACCGTCTCTGTCTGTTGAAACCTCACCCAGTGATGCGGAGCTGGTGGAGTTTCTGGGAATGCTTTCCCAGTTCCCCTTGGCAGAGTCAACCTCCTCCTCTGGGTCCTCATGAAACTCGATTCCAGCACTGATCACTCCCTGCCCTGTACTGGAATATCTTATTTAGCTCTCTTGTTCTTAGTGGGCTCCCAGCTCCAAGAGGCAAGGATGGAGGCTTAATCATCAGCTCCTGGGGCCCAGGACAGCACCAGTCACACAGTGGGGAACTCAGCCATGGAGAGTTGAATTCAGCGGATCATGCATAGCCTTGGGTGAATCCAGGCCTCTAGGAATTAGCCTTAGGGACCTCACTGTCTTTACTTCTTTGGGAGACCTTGGAGTGTCATAGAATAAAATCTATTACTGACATCTTCCTTGTGGTCCATGTCACCTGCCACTCGGGGACAGGGCAATTGAATTGGCGTGGTGAGGCCAGCTCTTCACAATGCCCTCCCGATGGCTCTCAGCACCGCGCATCTCTCTCTGCAGGTGTCCAGGCTCTTCTCAGTCCTTAGGTGGAGGAAATGACTGATCAGGACCATATTTTTCCTTTTTGAAAACAAGGATGTTGTGACTTCCTTTTTCTAACCTTTGGAGGTTGCTGGCTCCAGGGTCTCAGCAGTGATACCCTGAGGCTGGCTCTGTGGCACCTGTCAGCACCCCAGGAGCCATCATTTGTCCTTGCTGAGCTGGGGACTGCCTCTCTCCAAGGGCTGTGTCTCCCTCCTGTGTTCTCTGGACAAGGTGTTACACTTCACTGATCAGAAGCTACTGCTTTCCAGAAGGCTGGTTCTATTTTTCAAGAGTTGGTTTTGAGGCAGTTTGTTTTTAACTGTTACATGTGATTGGACTTCAGTTTCATTGTTATGTATACTTAGCAGTTTAAGATGAGTTTTGAAAAAACAACAACAGTTCAGTCTTATTTGTGACAACTTGTGTGACTAATTACTGGTCTGCAGTGCACTGTGAAACTTGCAAGGTAGCACATAAACACCGAATCATAACACATTTCTTGTTGAAACTGTATTAGCAAATTGAACATCTGCGTTATAGCAATACAGTGTATTAGTAAATTCAACAGCTTTTATTGATTCACCTTGTTAAGCAGGAAAATAATCCTTATAGCTTATAAAGCTCCTGGAAGTTCTAGTAGGTGCCATTTTGGAAGTGAACTGAGTTGAATAAATGAAGGCAGATGTCAAACATTTAATTGGCTCTTTGCTCCCAGCTGGCTCTATCAATTTTGGAACCATTGTCAGAGATGATATAATTCACCCATATGAAACTGACAAGGTGGGTTAGATGCTGTTGGTCTCTAGGGAGGAGGGGCTGGCTATGCAGAGTTAATGTTTAATACCTGGCTAATGCCACTTGTATTAGTCGGGGTTCTCTTTTTTAGTTTTTATTTTTTTGAGATGGAGTCTCGCTCTGTCACCCAGGCTGGAGTGCAGTGGCGCGATCTCTGCTCACTGCAAGCTCCGCCTCCCGGGTTCACGCCATTCTCCTGCCTCAGCCTCCCGAGTAGCTGGGACTACAGGTGCCCGCCACCACGCCCGGCTAATTTTTTGTATTTTTAGTAGAGACAGGGTTTCACCATATTAGCCAGGATGGTTTTGATCTCCTGACCTCATGATCCACGTGCCACGGCCTCCCAAAGGACTGGGATTACAGGCATGAGCCACCGCGCCTGGCCTAGTCAGGGTTCTCTTAGGGGGACAGAACTAACAGGATATATATATGTGTATATATACGTGTATGTATATATATACACGTATATATGTGTGTGTATATATATGTGTATATAGATACGTGTGTATATATGTCTATATACACGTGTGTATATATGTCTATATACACGTGTGTATATGTGTGTATATACACGTGTGTATATACGTGTGTATATACACGTGTGTATATACGTGTGTATATACACGTGTGTATATATATACACGCGTGTATATACATGTGTATATATATACACGTGTGTATATATGTGTATATATACGTGTGTATATACATGTGTATATATACACGTGTGTATATACATGTGTATATATACATGTGTGTATATACGTGTGTATATATACACGTGTGTATATACGTGTGTATATATACATGTGTGTATATGTGTATGTATATATACATGTGTGTATATGTGTATGTATATATACATGTGTGTATATGTGTATGTATATATACATGTGTGTATATGTGTATGTATATATACATGTGTGTATATATGTGTATATATATACATGTGTGTATATATGTGTATATATATACATGTGTGTATATATGTGTATATATATACATGTGTGTATATATGTGTATATATATACATGTGTGTATATATGTGTATATATATACATGTGTGTATATATGTGTATATATATACGTGTGTATATATACAGGATATATATATGTTTTCTTAGAGGGACAGAACAGGATATATATATGTGTATATATACGTGTATGTATATATACACGTATATGTGTGTGTATATATATACATGTGTGTATATGTGTCTATATACGTGTATGTGTGTCTATATACGTGTGTATATGTGTGTCTATATACGTGTGTGTATATATGTGTGTCTATATACGTGTGTATATATGTGTGTCTATATACGTGTGTATATATGTGTGTCTATATACGTGTGTATATATGTGTGTCTATATACGTGTGTATATATGTGTGTCTATATACGTGTGTATATGTATGCGTGTCTATATACGTGTGTATATGTGTGTCTATATACGTGTGTATATATGTGTGTCTATATACGTGTGTATATATGTGTGTCTATATACGTGTGTATATATGTGTCTATATACATGTGTGTATATATGTGTATATATACGTGTGTGTATATATGTGTATATATGATATATATAGGATATATCTATATCCTATATATATCATATATCTATCCTATATATCCTATATATATCACATATATCCATAGGATATCCTATATATATATCCTATATATCTCCTATATATCCTATATAAGATATATATATAGGAGATATATATATGGGATATATATATATATCCTATATATATGAGTTTATTGAGTATTTTATATATATACATAAAGGGGAATTTATTATTATATATATGTATAAAGGGGAGTTTATTAAGTATTAACTTACTTACATAACCACAAGGTCCCACAATAGGCTGTCTGCAAGCTGAGGAGCAAGGAGAAGCAGTCTGAGTCCCGAAGCTGAAGAACTTGGAGTCTGATGTTCGAGGGCAGGAAGCATCCAGCATGGGAGAAAGATGTAGGCTGGGAGGCTTGGCCCATCTCTCCTTTTCATGTTTTTCTGCCTGCTTTATATTTAGTGGAAGCTGATTAGATTGTGCCCACCAGATTAAGGGTGGATCTGCCTTCCCCAGCCCCCTGACCCAAATGTTAATCTCTTTTGGCAACACCCATACAGGCACACCCAGGATTAATACTCTGTATCCCTCAATCCAATCAAGTTGACACTCATTATTAACCATCACACCACTGTAGCTTGGTCTTCACAGAGTTTTCTACTAAAGTTCCTTTAGTAGCAGAGAGGACAGGGAGAAAGGCTGTGGCAGCTGACCCCGAGTGGTCCACAACATTTGTTTTAAAATCTCGAGGCTTATGTGAAATGTTCAACTGCTTTTGTTTCTACTCCATGTTCACACTTTCCTCCAAATCTCCATCTAAAAAGGTTTGACTGGGAAGAGGCCTCTTTTATAATTCTGTGGATTCTGGAACCCTCAGGCTCAAATACTGGGCTTGAGAAGCAGATATAAAAACGATGATCAAAGGAGTATAAAAAAGACACCAGAAAACAACCAAAGTAACTTTGGTGTTTAAAATGTAATTCTTGTACTTTTTAAAATAACTAAAAGAGTAGAATCAGATTGTTTGTGACACAAAGGATGTAATGCTTGAGGGGACAGATACACCATTTTTTGTCTTTCCTTTTTTTGTTGAGACAGAGTCTCACTTTGTTGCCCAGGCCGGAGTGCAACCATGACTCACTGCAGCCTTGACCTCTAGGACTCAAGTGATCCTCCAGCCTCAGCCTCTCAAGTATTTGGGATGACAGGCATGTGCCACCACACCCAGCTAATTATTTTGTATTTTTCACAGAGATGGGGTTTCGCCATGTTGCCCAGGCTGGTCTTGAACTCCTGGGTTCAAACGATCTGCCCACTTCTGCCTTCCAGAGTGCTGGGATTACAGACGTAAGTGCCCTGTTGGATACTCCATTATTACGCATTGCATGCCTGTATCAAAACATCTCAGGTATCCCATAAATATATACATTTACTGTGTGCCCACAAAAATTAAAAATAGAAAAAAATTTAAAAGGAAAAAATTTTAAAAAGAAAAAAATGTAATTTTTAAGAAAGGAAAGGAAAGTTGCTGAGTTGAGACAAGGGGCAGAGACCATGGTGGGATTTAGGGTGACCAGTCAGTAGGGATGGATTGGCAGGGGAGACTGAGGTGGGAACCAGGCGATGGGTTGTCTCAGCCGTCAGTGGAGATGGTGGTGGCCTCACCCAGCTGCCATCTGGAGCTGGAACCAAGAGGACAGATTTTGTTATGAGGCAGCTGGAGGAACTGATGGGACATTGTGATGCCAGCATGAAGGGAAGAGGAGAAATCAACTCATTGATTAGTAGACACTGAGCACTTCCCGTGTGCCAGGCCCTATGCTGGGCATTTCAGTACCGATCCTCATGGAAACTTCCCAGCCACCTGGGGTGATCGGTTTGGGCAACTCTGATGAGGAATGTTGGGCTTAGTGAAGTTGGAGTCATGTCCAGGTCTCCCCTGCTGAGCAGCGGGACCCATGTCTACACTTGGAATGGTTCCGGGGATGCTTCTGAGGCAGAGTCAGCAGGGCTTGGAGATGCCTGGGGTAAGGGTGTGGGGAGGAGGGGAGGATTTCCCTACCCTTCTCCTGTAGATCTTAGCTCAGGGACCTTCTCATCCAAAGACACCCCCTCCACCCCATGTGATTCACCCCATTCTTAATACCAGACCCATCTCGAGCCTCTTAGAAGGAGCACTGACTTAGGAGTCTAGTGGCCCAGGGCTGAACCCCACCTCAGCCCCTTCTAGCTGATTGCCTACAAGTCATTTCACCTCTCAGAGCTTCAGCATCCTTTAAGGAGAAAGATGCTGGTAACAGTTTCATGGTGAGAATGAAAGAAACTCATGTAAAAGAAGGCAGCACCAAGCCCAGGGCCAAGGTGATGCTCAATACACAGGTATTAAATCAGTTTGTTTAACGTGCTTAGCCCATGTTGAATTTTACTAAATTGGGGAAATTCTGGGCTGTGGCACATGGTTGGACTTTGATAAGTGTTTTTAACATGAAAAGGGTTGACCGGGCATGGTGGCTCATGCCTGTAATCCCAGCATTTTGAGAGGCCGAGGCGGGTGGATTACTTGAGGTCAGGAGTGTGAGACCAGCCTGGCCAACATGGTGAAACCCTGTTTCTACAAAAAATACAATGATTAGCGGGGCATGGTGGCTCACGCCTGTAGTCTCATCTACTTGGGAGGCTGAGGCAGGAGAATCACTTGAACCTGGGAGGCAGAGCTTGCAGTGAGCTGAGATTGCACCATTGCACTCTAGCCTGGGTGACAGAGCGAGACTCTGACTCAAAAAAAAGTAATTCTTACCCATTGGATTTGTCAATATTGGTGTGTATCCCATTGTGTCCCCAAACATTGGGCTATAACCTGTTTTGGCATCAACAACAGGCCACCTTTGAAACATCTGTGAAGCCCCCTTCATGTGAGAGCGGTCACTCTTTCCTGGTCAGTAAATTCAGCTCTAAAAATATCACCTGCTTTCCCCACAAATCATCTTCCCTTTGCACCTTGTCAGTGGCTCTGTGCTGTGAAGCTGCCCCTCTGTTGGCCAGTTTGCTGTGTGCACATCATCCTCTTTTGGCTTTCCCTCTAGTTGTGGCTGTTTACATAAAGGAATCCTGGTGCTCCACGGAAGATGCACTAAGAACCTCTGATCCTGCAAGAGAAGGGTTGATGAAGGTGAGTTGATGCAATTCTAAATGAATGTTGTAAAAGAAGTTTTAAAAGTCACAGTGCCTACTTGATAATTTGATAATTTAAAGCAGTCTAGCCATGTCTTCACTTCCTAGTACCACAGAGTACCACAAAACAGAAATGTATTGTCTGAGAGTTCTGGAGGCTGGAAAGTCTGAAATGAAGCAATCGACAGGGTTGTTTTCTTTTGAGGGCTGTAAATGAGAATCTGTACCTGGCTTCCCTCCTAGCTTCTAGTAGCCCCAGGGGTTTCTTGGCTTGTAGATGACCTTCTCCTTGTATTTCCACATTGTTTTCTATATGTGTTTCCGTCTCTGTCAAATCCTCCTTTTTTATAAGGACACCAGTCATATTGGATTAGAGACCAACTGAATCCCTTCATGTTGGTTGACCAGCAGACTCTTTTTCCAAATAAGGTCACATTCACACAACTGGGGATGAGGATGTCAACAGCTTTTTGGGGGTGACAGTTCAATCCATAACACCCTGCTAGCAAGGAAAACAGCACTCAGTGCTATGTATAGCAGATATCTGGCTACTGATACATCTATTTTACTTTCCTGAGTGGCCCCTCATGTCTAAGTTTTAAAACTTTAACATATACCATCTCTCTGTTGAATGGGAAACTTCTGCTTAGCGCATTCAGGTAATGTTTATTGGCTCTTAGCATGAGTTAGAATTGTAGCAGATATTATCCTGTATGTTACCTGAGACTCTATAGGGATTATCTAATGTCAGAACCTTCAAGATATTTGTTTTGCAAATGAACACATTGAAGCTGAGTCACACAGCCAGTAAGTGATTTAGCTGGGTACAAACATCTGTCTCCTTGACATCAGACCTGGTGATCTTTGAAGAGCTGTGCCTCTGTTGAGCAGTTATAAAGCAGAGACCTGGGATGGCAGGTGTGAAGGCAGGAGCCAGAAGAGCTTCTCAGAGGTCCAGGTGGCATCCTGTTGGCTGAACTTTGGCTAGGGCAGAGGCTAAGGAGGAAGCCAGTACCCAACTGAGAGTTTGGACTGTGTGCCTCACATTCACCCATTTTCATTTAATTGGTATATTTATCTTAATTCCATAGGTGGGAAGAAGGATGATGCTTCCCTGCAGTCTTGAAATGTGTGATCTTGTTTACAGTTGTCTGGAATGCCATTCGGTTCCCTTCATAGAGCCCTGTAAATAATGAATGAAATATCAGTATTCTTTCCGGTTCAGTATGGAGAATGGCTAAGAAGCAAAATACAATTAAAAGATAAAGAAAAAACGTCAAGACCTAAAGTTCTACAAACAGAGAGGGGAAATAGTCCCAGGCACAACACTTCAAAGATCTCCAGCCTGATGTCAAGGAGATGGAAGTTTGTACCCAGCTACATCACTTACTGGCTGTGTGACTCAGCCTCGATGTCTTCATTTACACAACAAATACCTCGAAGGTTCTGAAATTAGATAATCCCTATAAGGGGTCTCAGGTAATGTTCCCAAGTTGTTAATCCAGGTTTTATTTTATTTTTATTTTTTTTCCTGCTGAGCAATTAAAAAATTAGTTCTTGATTTTTTTCTAAACAAGAGCTTCATTAAGATAGAATTCATACATCATAATCTTCATTCTTTTAAAGTGTACAATGCAGTGACTTCTAATATATTCACAACATTGTATATCAATCACCACTAATTCCAGAACATTTTCATCATTTTAGAAAGAAGCTTTCTACCCACTAGCATCACTCCTCATTCCTGTCTTTCCCCAGTCCCTGGAAACCATAATCTGCTTTCTGTCTCTATGGATTTGCCTATTCTAGGTATTTCCTATAAATGGAATCATACTACAGGTGGTCTTTTGTAAACAGCCTCTGTAACTTGGCTTAATCTTTTCAGAGTTCATCCACTGCAGCATGCATCAGTACTTCATTCCTTTTTTGGGGTGAATAATAGTCCATTGTATGGATATACCACATTTCATTTATCCATTTTTCAGTTGATGGACATTTGAGTTGTATCCACTTTTTGACTATGATTAATAATACTTCTATAAGCATTTGTATGGAAATTTTTGTGAGGATACGTGTTTTCAGTTCTCTTGAGTATATATCTAGGAGCAGAATTGCTGGTCATGTGGTAACTCTATGTTTCATATATTGAGGAACTGTACAACTGCCTTCCCCAGCAGCTATGCCATTCTGCACTCTCAACAGCAGTGTCTGAGGGTTTCAGTCACTCCATATCCTCACCAGCACTTGTTATTGTCTTTTTAATGTTCTCCATCCTAGTAGGTGTGAAGTAGAATCTCACTGTGGTTTTAATTTGCATTTCCATGATGGCTAAGGATGGTGAACATCTTTTCATGTGCTTATTGGCCATCTATAGATCCTCTTTGGGAAAATGTTTATGAGGATCCTTGGCCCACTTTTTAATTGGGTTATTTGACTTTTTACTATTGGGTTGTGAGAGTTTTTCATATGCAGGGTTTCATGTGCAGAGTTTTTCATATGCATAATCCTTATCACATATATGATTTGCAATTATTTTTTTCCCATTCTATGAGTTGTCTTTTTTAGGTCTCGTTTTAATCGACTCAGTAGATATTATTTTGAAAAGGTTTTTCTTCCAGCACATTAGAGACGGCCTGAGATTCAGCAAGTGAGCATGATGTACCCAGTGTGGTGCTTGGCATCTTGGTTTGCGTTGCTGCCCCAGCTCTGGTGCTGCAGGTGGGCCAGGTGGCCACTTAATGACTGACTGTTCTGAATGCTATGAAGAATGTGGATGGCTCCTTAAATAATTTTTTCAGAACAAGAGTTGTTGCTTCCTTCGTTTGTCATCTCTTCTTCTAAGTTTAAATGAGAAAACCACCACATTTTCTGACAATGTGGCCTATATCATGAACAGAAAGAAACTTGGGTGTTATTTCCACTTAATGAACCATGTTGTAAAGATCTATCCTACCCCAGCTGTACATAGGAATATTTCCCCTCTGTTTGTAGAACTTCAGATCTTGACTTTTTTTTCTTTTTCTTTTAATTACATTTTGTTTCCTAGCCAGCTCTTCTTCACAAATTACCAAAAAACCCCACAAGATTTCTTAATGTTTTTCTTGTTAACTTAATTAGTGGTCCTAATGAGGGATGGGAACTGGAACTTAGTTTTGTGTTTTCAGAAACATTTCTGAGTCAAAATCACATGTCACACGTTTTCCTCCCCCATAATGAAATTGGACAAATTAAGTACATTTTCTTTCTCCTCCTTTTTCTCCTGCCAGTTTTTGATTGGATATTTCCCTTCTGCCAGATGCAATCTGCTTTTGTCTTCTGGCTTTCTTCTGAACTTTTTGGTTTTATAAGTTGAAAAATATAACCTCCTCCACGACACCAATTTGGTTTTGTGACTAGCTAGTTATTCTCAACGTCTGAAATTGATTTGGCTGCCGCTGTCTGAGATACAAAATGTGATGGCTTCTCAGAGCCAAGCTAGTGTGGTTTTCACTAATCTTTTTCTCATTTAAGATTTAGCTCCAGATGAAGGTGAAATATGTTACATTCTGGCCAATTCGTAAGTTTACTGGCACTGAACGCTTCGTGCCATTTGCTGCAAGCTGCCTTATTTTTATTATCAGAGCATTTGAAAAACGTGCAAGTATTTTAGAGACCACATGAAGGATCTTCTCCCTTGACCGGAGGGGGAAACCAAGACTCAAAGAGGTTGTGAGTTGCTGAGGATCTCCCAGCAAATCCAGGGTAACAACCCACAAACCACAAATGATGATGATGACAATCCAAGAGTCAGGTATTAAATATAAAACGAAGTATTAATATTTGTATTATCCCCTTTCCCCAAATCTCATTTCTAATGGATAAAGATGAAGAAAGAAACCGCTGGCTGGACTGGAAAGCCCCAGCCTGTTGTTTTGTGCCTGCCTCTGACAGACCCCTTGCCCAGCTGTCTCAAATCCTCTTTGAAATGAGGCAGGGAAATCAATAAATGTAATCACCCTCTTTGAGCTTCCATTTCCCCACCTGTGAACCAAGACCTCCCCAGCAGGTGGCGAGAATCACACGGTAGCATGTGGGTGGATGTCCTGGACCAGTTAGTGGCCTTGTCGATCTGGAGGTAATGCATAGGATAAAGTGACAAACACGCACGCAGAGGCTGTCACCTAGCAGTGTTGCAGAGTAAGTTCCAATACAACAGCATTGTCACTTTGTAAATAGCTGATTGGTTTCACCTCCTGCCACATTTTAGCAGTTGCTCGTGGCTGTCTGAAGGCCTGCGTTAAGGAGGCTTCTGAGACCGTGTCCACGCTTAGCTGGACAGATAGGTCTGCTCTGAATCCAGGGGTGGGAGACCTTGGTTTCTGCCACCTATTTGCCATCCGTGGGCTACACAAATGCAGAGCATTGTAACAGGCAGGAGTGTGAAGTCATTTTGATTTGCGAAGGGGAGAGCTTCTAACTGTGTGGGCCTGACTTTGACCACAATACAATTTCCTCACTTGTGATAACTTTGCTACAGGCAAGAGATGGTTCAATTTTACAGCCTTAGAACGGGCTGTGCCCTGAGTCCCCGTAATTCTCTGGGATTAGGACACCAGCGTGTGCTCTAAATCTGTCACAAGCCATTGAAACTCACTTGCTTTTGGTGTAGCAATTGATCTCCCACATCATTTACCCTCCTTCTGACGGCCAGAATTCCGGGGCCTGCTGTCATGAAAATGACAAATCGGGTTTATTTCAGGATACATCCAGCAAGTCAGTTGAAATGGGTTGCCGCAGCCCCCCAGTGTTAATTTCCTGTTTTGTTACCATGTGATGGATTGTGCTTTGTCGTCTCACATTCCTGGTCCATGGCCCTGGGGACCAGGGGCTGCCCCTGGCAGCGTTCTCTGCTCCTGCAGGCCGCATGGTGCCAAAGGTCAGTGGTATGGAAGCTCCTGTGAGATGCCATGATTCACGTTTTGGCTCTTTGAGCACAAAATGAATCTTCGATGGAGGAGCTCACACCTGGCCCCGACGTGTGCGTCACATCCAAGCGCAGAATTTATTGCGCATGATTTTCCTCTCTTGTCTCACTTGACTGTTGTTCTTTTTCTTTCTGTTTTTTTCTTCAAAGGTTCAGTCGTTTGGGGAAAGGGTTGTGCTTTTCATTCTAAACGCCATTATTTTTGGAAGATTGGAGAGAAATTTGGATGATGATGACATGTTTTTTCTACCTCACTCTGTGAAGGAACAAGCTAAAATCCTGTGGAGACGTGGAGCGGCTGTTGGGTTTTACACAACCAAGATGAAAGGTGAGGGATGCACGGCCACCACTTCAGGCTGGACTGAGCGGGGCTGTCTAGGGGTCTGCCTGGCCTGGAGGGCTTCCTCAGCACCACCTATGTGGAGAGAATCTTCTAGCACAGGAAGTATCGCGGATTAAGTTGGGTGTAAATAAACCCCACGTATGGATTCCATTTCCACCACATTTCTCGTCTCAGTGGCAAACATGGTGAAAAGCATGTCCCTTTGATTTCCAGGCAGTGCCATGTCCCCTCTAAAAAATAACTAATTGTAATTAATGGTATAAAATTTCATTTCTTTCCTTCAGTGTTACTAGTTAGTTGTCAGGAAAAATACCACTGCTAATAGCTGACATGTGGAGCCAAAGCAGCTTGGATGCCAAGATTTATAGACATTAGAAGAGAGGGAGTCCGGCCATGATAACAAGGTTAGGGTGAAAGTCTCTGACTTGAAGGGCAGTGACCAGTGCTAAGTGTGGGACTAGTACCATTTTGCTGAAGTGATTTGTCTCTTCTTTTTTATTATTTTTTTTTTTATTTTTTGAGGCAAGGTCTTGCTTGATGTCACCCAGGCTGGAGTACAGTGGCACGATCATGGCTCACTGCAGCCTCAACTTCCGGGTTCAGGTGATCCTGCCACCTCAGCCTCCTGAGTAGCTGGGACTACAGCCATGTCTGGCTAATTTTTGTATTTTTTGTAGAGATGGGGTTTTGCCATGTTGCCCAGGCTGGTCTCGAGCTCCTGAGCTTAAGCTATCTGCCCACTCCAGCCTCCCAAAGTGCTGGGATTGCAGGTGTGTGCCACTGCGCCTGGCCACTGGTTTTCTTCTTTAAAGTTGCTTTCTTTTTTTCATTCTTTCTTTTCTTTTCCTTTCTTTTTTTGAGATGGGATCTCTTTGTCACCCAGGCTGGAGTGCGATGTCATCATCATAACTCACTGCTGCCTCCAGTTCTTGGGCTCAAGTGATCCTCCTGCCTCAGCCTCCCAAAGTGCTGGGATTACAGGCATGAACCACCGCACCTGGCCTCTGTATTTAATTTTTAAAGGCTGTCAACATCTCTCACCTAACTAATTCCAGCCCCATCATTTGGTTGTCAAAAAGTTCTCAATTTTAGCAAAAATTAATCTTCTCAGTAAACTGCCATGGATGTACTACGAGTTAGATGTTTTTCTTGGGCGCTAAAGAGGCTGAGTTTGGTTCTGAGCCACGTTCACGTTGTGTGTGTGCTTGACCTGTCCAGGACGCGATAAATTTGTGTTTCTCGCTTTTTTGTTTTTTCCTCAGTGAGATACAGCAGTTTCTTATCCAAACCACTTCTTCATTTCTTGGTTAATTATTTGCAAAGTCAGTCGTAGCTTTATCCTCTGTGTCTTTCAGCTCCTTTCCTCACGACAGCCTTTGTCCTCAGACTTTGATGCCCTTTCACTTTTTTGAATGGTCATGTTCTTTCACCATTTAAGATAGACCAAGGGGCCTAGAGAAAAATTAAAATGAAAAGGAAGCTTTTTGTAATTCCTCTTTCCTGGGAGACTCATCAGTGGTCATTTTCTACCAAATGGCTGTTTTTGAGTCTGTAACCAAATCATTTGTGGCGTAGACATCCTACTAATAATAACGAAAACTGTTAACAGATGCCAGCTTGATGTGTGAAACCACAGGTAGGCGGCAGAAGGAGCTTGACCTTGGTCTTGCCTGGTCCTGCTGCTATTCCCGGAGGCAGTGATACCAAGGGTCCTGATTCCGAGGAGGGACACAGGGGTTGTCTGCAGCTGCTATGCTCTTCCCCAGGCAGATTCAGGGCCTTGGAGGAGAGGGAAGACCTAAGGATGCTGAGCTGAGGCAGGTCAGACTGGGTGCTTGAATTCTGCCTTTTCATTTCTGATGAATCCTACAAATTCAGTGAAAAGTTCCCTGAAGCTGCTTGTGAGGTCACATTATTTTCATTAATGAACTGGTTTTTGAAGTGGCAATGGACTGTTAGTTACTCGGCAATTTAGTGGGTTTAAAAAGTGTCAAACGTGCATGGTGGCTCACGCCTGTAATCCCAGCACTTTGGGAGGCCAAGGTGAGCAGATTGCTTGAGCTCAGGAGTTCAAGACTAGCCTGGGCAACATGGTGAAACCCCACCTCTATTAAAAGTACAAAAACCAGCTGGGCATGGTGGTGCATGCCTGTGGTCCCAGCTACTCAGGAGGCTGAGGTGGGAGGATCACTTGAGCCGAGATCATGCCACCGCACTCCATCCTGGGTAAAAGAGTGAGACCCTGTCTCAAATAAAAAAAAAAAAGTATCAAACTTGTAGAAAATAAAATAAATGAAGCAAATGTATTTTTCAGGTTTTCATTGCCAACTTTAAAATTTTTTTACTGCCTTTTTATGGATTAACATTTTTAGGGAGACACAATGAGGCTATTTCTGTGGAATCTATATATATATATATTACCAGCAGCAATGTCTGAGAGTTACAGTTGCACCACATCCTTGTCAGTACTTGGTATTGTCAATCTTTTTCATTTTAGCCAGTCTATAAAGTGTGAAGTGGTGGCTAATTTTGGTTTTAATTCACATTTCACTATTTCACTAATGATGAATGACATTGAACATGTGCTTATTTGATGGTCATATAACTTGTTTGATGAAGTGTCTGTTCAAATATTTTTGCCCATTTTTAATTGTTTTTTTAAATTATTGAGCTTCAAGAGTTCTTTATATATTTTAGATAAGAGCTTTTTATCAGATATATGTTTTGAAAACATTTTCATTTTGATGACAGTGGCTTTCAGAGAGCAAAAGTTTTAAATGTTGATGAAGTCTAATTGATCAATTTTCATTATTATTCAGTTGAAAATATTTTCTAAAATACTTTGTGATTTCTGTGGGTTCTTTAAAAGTGAGTTTTTAATTTCCAGGTATTTGGGGACTATCTCTGATTTTTTTTTGATTTCTAATTTAATTCTGCTGCAGTAAGAGAATATAGCCTGCTATATTTAATATTCTGAAAATGACTGAGAGCTGTTTTATGGCCTAGTGTGTGGTCTATCTTTGGGAACATTCTGTGGGGACTTAAAAGAGTATATTTGGTGGTTGTTGGGTGTAGTGTTTAGAACTGTCAGGTTATGGTGACCGGTGATGTCATTCATATCTGCAAGGGAGCAAGAGTGGCGAAGTGCCACGCTCTTTTAAACAGTTGCTATCCGGTGTCATTTTCCTTCAGGCCAAAATACTTCTGATATAGGTTGGATATTTGTCCCCTCCAAATCTCAGGTTAAAATGTGACCCCCCATTGTTGGAGATGGAGATGGGGCCTACTGAGAAGTGTGTGGGTCATGGCGGCAGATCTCTCATGAATGACTTGGCACCTTCCCTGTGATACTGAGTGAGTCTAGCTGTATTAGTTCATACTACAGCAGATTGTTTAAAAAAGCATGGCACCTCCCATCTCTCTCTTGCTCCCTCTCTCTCCATGTGACATGGCTGCTCTCCTTTGCCTTCCACCATGAATGGAAGCTTCCTGAGGCCCCACCAGAAGCAGATGCTGGTGCCATGCTTCTTGTACAGCCTGCAGAATCAGGAGCCAAATAAACCTCTCTTCTTTACAAATTACCCAGCCTCAGGTATTCTTTTATAGCAGCACAAAACAGACTAATACAGCTTCCCTTAGTATTTCTTATAGTGCCATTCTGCTGGCAACAAATTCCATTAATTTTTGTTTACTGAAAATGTTTTTATTTTATTTCACTTTCATATTTGAAAGATAGTTTATCCAGATACAGAATTATTAGAGACCACTTCTTTTCTTTCAGCACTTTGAATATTTTGTTCCAATATCATCTGGCTTTCATAATTTTGGGTGAGAAGTCAGCCATTCGTCTTATTCTTGTCCCCTCATAAACAAAACATCATTTTTTCTTTGACTGCTTTCAAGGCTTTCTCTTTAACTTTGACTTTTTTCTTGCAGTTGACTGTGATACATCTATATCTTAGTCCATTTGTGCTTCTATAACAAACGCAAGAGACTGGATAATTTATAAACAACAGAAATTTATTCCTCACAGTTCCAGTTGTCTTCTTTTTCTGGGTTTGCAGCCATATGTATGTTAGGGTGCTTCATATTGTCTTACAGGCCTCTGAAATTTTATTTTTCTTGGAATATTTTTCTTTCTCCTTTGGTTTAATTTATCTTGATCTATATTCAGGTTCATCTGCCATCTATAATCTGCTGCTAAGTCTATTGAAAAATTCAGTTATTGTACTTTTCAGTGCTAAAACTTGTATTATTGTGTATAGTTTTCAATTCTTTATTGAGATTCCCTGTCTATTTATTCATTTGATTATATCTTTTTCTTTAATTCTTGGGATTATTTTATTTTAATTCTTTGAATATATTTGTAAAGCTGGTTTGAAGTCATGGAATTATTTTAATTATTTGAATATATTTGTAAAGCTGGTTCGAAGTCCTTGTCTGTCAATATCTGGGCCTATGTAAACTCAGTTCTACTGACCACCATTATTTTTTTTCCTGACTAAGGGTCATACTTTCCTGTTTCTTTGCATATTTAGTAATTTTTGGTTGAAAACTAGTCGTTGCAGCAACTGAAATTCTTTTTTGATTTCTGAGGATTTTGAGATTTTTGTTTTAGCAGGCATTGAACTTGCCTGGATTTAAACTGCACACTTCATCTCCCTTGTGATATGTAGCTGCTGACATCTGTTTGTATGGCTTCCCATGGCTCCTTCTTTAGCCTGGCCCTGTAGAGTTCTTCCCTGTACCTGCAAAGTTGGTGGTTCAACAAAGATTTGGACATGGATGTGACTTACCTTCTCTGTGATTTCCTTGCTTCTGCCAGATTTGGATTCTGTAATCTGACCCTTCAAACAATTTATTTGACTTCAGTCTTCTGTTGCTACAGCTGCCCAAGTTGAGGAATGTCCTTGGTTAAAGAAAGTGTCAAAGTCACAGGTCTAATTCTGTGCAATTCCATCTTTCAAGAGTGGGTATCTCTCTGGGCTCTGACTTCTTTTTTGCCGGATCCCTTGGGGTCTGCTCCACTCATATGTAGATTAGCTATAAGCCAGATTTGGGAAGTTTATGCTCTGAATTTGGGTCTCACTAGTTCTGTGGTTCTCTTGCTGCTAGGGCTTCCTCATTAAATTTCTGTGTTTTTTTCCCATCCTGAATTCTGATATTTGACAAGTTTAGCTGGTAAGGCTGTGGTTTTTCCTACAAATTTTTTTTGTAGCCTCACAGGTGGAATTAATCCTGTGGCTGGTAAGCTGAAAACTCACAGGTTCTACCTATTCCAGTTTTCTGAAAGTAAATTTTCCTCTGGCTTCTATCTGCTTTTGGATGCCTTGCAGTGTCTTTAAATGTTTTATTAAATTTATTTTTTAATAGTTATTATATATAGGGATTTGCATGACCACTTCATCTCACCAGCGTTATCTAATATTCTATTCATATATAGATCATAGAATTTTGTTCCTTGCCTTCCCATCTCTTCCTATAAGTTGAGAGAGGGATGTATTTAGATGAATTAAAAAATGGTTGCTATGCATGCAGGTAAATTAAACAAAAAGTAATTTTGATGGTGATTAGGTATATTTTATTATATTTTGTTATTTTACATATGTAAGTTAAGAAAATTTGCCAGTGAGTACATGTGGTTTAATTGGCTACAGGAGGGGTTTATAGTTCAAAAGTTCAGAACAGTTAATGATGTTTCTCCAGTCTTGGCTCTGTCTTGGTGCCTGTCACAGTGTTTTGTGGTGATGTTGTATTGATGTTTGAGAGATGGGCACAGCAAATGGCATGCTTCTTCACTTTTCAGCACAACAGTTTCTCTTCATAATCTTAAATCCATATGATTCAGAATGTCTGTTAATTTAGCCTGGGCTTGGCTGAAGTTTATAATTTCATTCTGTGAGGAAAACAAAATATACAAATTCATTGCATAAATAGGATCACAGGGGCCAGGTTTTACCTACTGATATGGTTTGGATTTGTGGCCCCACCCAAATTTCATGTCCAGTTGTAACCCCCAGTGGTGGAGTGGGGGCCTGGTGGGAAGTGATTGGGTCATGGGGTGGACTTCCCCCTTGCTGTTCTCATGATGTGAATGAATTCTCAAGAGTTCTAGTTGTTTAAAAGTGTGTAGTACCTCCCCCTTCACTCTCTCTTCCTCCTGCTCTAGCCATGTAAGATGTGCCTGCTTCCTCTTTGCCTTCTGCCATGATTGAAAGTTTCTTGAGGTCTCCCCAGCCATGCTTCCTGTACAGCCTGTGGAACCCTGACCTACTTAAACATCTTTTCTTATAAATTACCCAGTTTCAGGTATTTCTGTATAGCAATGTGGGAACAGACTAATACGCCTATTGAAGAGTATACATTGTTTCTTTTCTTTCTTTCTTTTTTCTTTTTTTTTTGTTTTTGAGATGGAGTCTTGCTTTGTTGCCCAGAATGGAGTACAGTGACACAATCTCAGCTCACTGCAACTTCTGCCTCCCGGGTTCAAGCGATTCTCCTGCCTCAGCCTCCTGAGTAGCTGGGATTACAGACACGTGCCACCACGCCAAGCTAATTTTTGTATTTTTAGTAGAAACGGGGTTTCGCCATGTTGGCCAGGCTGGTCTCGAACTCCTGACCTCATGATCCACCCTCCTCAGCCTCCCAAAGTGCTGGGATTACAGGCATGAGCCACTGTGCCCGGCAGAGTATACATTATTTCTAAGCATTTTAGCTATATCTTTTCTGTCTGCATGTAACTTTAAATTTTTAAAAGTTATAGAGTAAAATTCACTTTTAGGGGGAGTTTACAGTTCTGCGAATTTTAACCCATGTATAGGTTTGAATAACCAAAACCACAGTGAAAATAAACAACAGTTTCATTACCTCCCCCATACGCTTCATCCCCCCCTCCCAATAACCCCAGCAACCACTGGTCTGTCCTCCACCACTACAGTTTTGTCTCTTTTAGAATATCCTGTACATGAAATCAGGCAGTGTTTAGCCATTGGAGACTGACTTCTTTTGCTCGGAATAATGCCTTTGAGATTCATCCACCATAATGTGTGTATCAGTAGTTTGTGTCCCATTACTGCTGAAGAGCCCATTCAGTTTTCAAACAAGTGAGTGCCTTTATATAGAACAAATAAGATATTTTCAGGTAGACCCCTCTTTGGACACATTTTGCTAGTAGGGTGGTTTGAGTTTCTCCCTTTGTTTGATGGTTCTGTAATTGTCTTTCTTACAAAATATTGACACTTTAGCCATTTCACTATTTCACGTTGAAATTTTCCCTAGGTAATCAAAATTGTGAGGTTTTACTTTAACTTTTGCTCTAAAACCACCATTCCACAAAACTGTTAGCATTCAAGGGAAGAAAACACTCACTGGGGAGTGGAGAGTCGGCCAATTTAAGGCAGAGCTAATAAGTATTGTGGTTTTGTATAAAAACCTAAAAAGAACACTTTTGCATTTCAGATTCCTGAAAGCCCAACACAAATGATTTCTGAAAGTCCTTGAACAAATACAAGGGCAACACTTAAAAATATTAGACTAGGTGGTTTGGAGCCCAGGCAAGCATGGGACCTGTGAGATGAGAGTGACACTGTGGAGTCGGCCTCAGCCCTGCCTGTCACCAGGGCCTTCTGTTCTCTGCCTTCCCCAGACATCAGGCCCACAGGGACCTCCTGCACTGTTGTCCCGTCAAGCAGGGACCCCTTGCCGTCTTCTGGACTTTAGTAGAAGCATAGCAAAAAATGGAGTGGCAAGAGTGCAGTGTTGTTTCGGGTACCGAATCTGCCACCCAAAGAGAAGGGGCTTGCCACTGCAAGGAACAGAAGTCTACGCCTGGACTTACAAGAAGGGAGGGCACTGGAAGAGGGCAGGGGAAGTTCGTGAGGTGCTGCCTGGCTTCTAAGGCCGGGATGGGGACCCCACAGCTGTTAGTGGGTTGCTACTCCGCTAGTCTCTTTGCAGACCAGCTTCCTTTACTTACTTACGTTTCTTGCTCCCTTAGAATGTTGACTTTAGTTTGCTGTGATGCCAGACTGGCCTCTAACTGTACCCGCTTTCAAGGGCCAGGACCTACTATAGTGCTAGTCCAGCTGGCCGGCGGTTTGGTTTCTTATGGATGGATCATGGGTCCACCTTTTGCTCAACTGTGGTCAGGTAGGCTGGGTGCTATGGATCAGAGATGGCCATTTAGCCCTGTCTCTTTAACTGAGGCTATGGTGGGGCAATTTTAAAGAGCTATGGGTTTGGCAGACATCCCATAATAATCCATGGAGGAATCCTGGTGGTCTTGCCTAAAAGTATTCTGGCCTCAACCTGGGCTGTAATACTCTTAGTCAAGACCACCAGGCAGCCCTTTGTTGACAATTCTTAATTTTTAGAGCCCTGCAGAGGACACAGCTTTGTGCTGCTCATGTAGTATAGGATACAGGAATTCTCAGGCTCTACCCCAGACCTACTGAATCAGAAACTCTGCAGTTGGGCCCAGCAGTCTGTGTTAACAAGCCCTGCAGGTGATTCTCATGTACTCTACAGTGTGAGAACCACTGACCTAAGGCACACATTCTCAGCAAGGAGATATTGCCCCCAGTGAGACAGTGATTTGTTCTTGGGGAGCAAAAAAAAATCTTAGATATTTACAGTGGTTTGTGGCTTTTCAAAGATCAACATTATTTAACAAAGTCTTATTTTTTATTAGTATTTAATTTGGGGGATGGTGATCAATATATTACAAATAAATATATTGTATAAGCCTTTCCATAATCTATATATATTTCAAGACATCATATTGTACACCAAAGATATATACAGTATTTATCTGTCAATTAAAAAATATTAATTTAAAAATACTCATATTCAAATTGTGAATTTGTCTCAAATTCATACAAAGCAAAATGGTGGTTTCAAGAACTAGAGGGAGAGGGAAACAGGGAGTTATTGTTTAATGGGTACAGAGTTTCCATTTACCATATGGAAAGAGTTCTGGACATGGATGGTGATGATGGTTACATAACATTATTCATATTTAAAGTTTTTTAAATTGACAGGTAAATATTGTATATTTTTTTGGTGTACAACATGATGTTTTGAAATATGTATAGATTGTGGAATGGCTAAATCAAACTAATGAATATATGCATTACCTCACATATTTATCAGTTATTTGTAGTGAGAACACTTAAAATCTACTCTCGTAACAATTTTCAAGTATACTGTATGTTATTAACTGTAGTCACCGTGTTGTACAGTAGATTTCTTAAGTTATTCTCCTGTCTGTAGGAAATTTTATAGCCTTTGACCAATATCTTCAGTTTCTCCCCACCTCTAGCACCTGGTAACCACCATCCTACTCTCTGCTTCTATGAATTGGACTTTTTTAGATTCTACATATAAATGAGATCATGCACCCATTTTTAAATTGGGTTATTTGTTTTCTTGCTATTAGGGTGTATGAGTTCCTTATATGTTTTAGATATTGACCCCTCATCCGATGTATGGTTTGCAAATATTCTCCCATTCTGTAGGTTGCCTTTTCACTCTGTTGATTGTTTCTTTTGCCATGCAGAAGCTTTTTAGTTTGATGTAGTCCCCTTTGTGTATTTTTGCTTTTGTTGCCTATGCTTTGGGATCATATTAAAAAAACCATTGTCCAGGCCAATGTCATGGAGCTTTCTGCCTATGTTTTCTTATAGTAGTTTTACAGGTTTCGGCCTTACATTTAAATCTTTAATCCAGTTTGAGTTTTTTTTGTGTATGATGTGAGATAAGAGCCTAATTTCATTCTTCTGCATGTGGATATCCTGTTTTACCAACACCATTTAGTGAAGTGACTGTCCTTTTCCAATGTGTGTTCTTGGCATCTTTGTCAAAAATCAATTGGTTGTACGTGTGTGAGTTTATTTCTGGGCTCATTGTTCTGTTCCATTGGTATACCAGTCTGTTTTTATGTCGATACTATGCTATTTTGATTACTATAGTTTTGTATATGTTTTAAAATCACAGAGTGTGATGCTTGTGGCCTTATTCTTTCTGCTTAAGATCACTTTGAGTATTTGGGTCTTTTGTGGTTCTATACAAATTTTAGGATTTTTTTTCTATATCTGTGAAAAATGTCATTGGAATTTTGATAGAGAATGTGTTGAATCTATAGATAGCTTTGGGTAGCAGGGATATTTCAACAGTATTAATCTTTCTAATCCATGAACATGGGATATATTTTCATTTATTTGTGTCTTCTTCAGTTTCTTTCATCAGTATTATAGCTTTCATTGTATAGAATTTTATCTCTTTGGTTAAATTTATTCCTAAGGTATTTTGTTATTTTTTTTGTAGCTATTGTAAATGGGATTGTTTCCTTAATTTCTCTTTTGGATAGTTAATTGTTAGTGTATAGAAACACTACTGATTTTTGTATGTTGAGTTTGTGTCCTGCAAATTTACTGAATTTGTTTATTAGTTCTAACGGTTTTTTAAATATAGTCTTTAGGATTTTTTTATATATAAGATTGTGTCAGCTGGGCATAGTGACTCATCGCTGAAATCTCAGCACTTTGGGAGCCCAAGGCCAGAGGCTCACTTGAGCCCAGGAGTTTGAGACCAGCCTGGGTAACACAGGGAGACCCTGTCTCTACAAAAAAAATTAAAAAGTAATTAGCCAGGTGTGATGATGTGCCTGTTGTCCCAGCTGCTTGAGAGGCTGAGGCAGGAGGATTGCTTGAGCCTGGTAGGTTTAGGCTGCAGTGAGTTACAGTCACGTCAATGCACTCCAGCCTGGTCGACAGAGTGAGACCCTGTCTCAAAAAAAAAAAGAGAAAGAAAGAAAGAATGAAAGAAAGAAAGAAAGAGAAGGAAGGAAGGAAAAGAAAGAAAAGAAGAAAGAAAAAGAAAGAAGAAAGAAAGAAAAAACAAAGAAAGAGAAAGAAAGACAAAGTAAAGGTTATGTCATCTGCTGCAAACAGAGACAATTTAACTTCTTCCTTTCCAGTTTGGATGGCTTTTATTTCTTTCTCTTGCCTCATTGCTATGGCTAGTACTTCTAGTACTATGTTGAATAGAAGTGGCAAGAGTGAATATCCTTGTTATTGATCTTAGAGGACTATCTTGCAGCTTTTCACTGTTGAATATGATGTAAGCTATGGATTTGCAGGTTGTTTTCATGTTGTTGAGGTTGAATAGTTCTCTATATTTTCTAGATATTAACCCCCACCTTAGTCTGTTTGTGGTGCTATAACAAAATACCACAGATTGGGTAATTTATGAGCAATAGAAATTTATTTCTCACAGTTCTGGAGGCTGAGAAGTCTAAGATCAAGATACTAGCAGGTTCAGTGTCTAGTGAGGACCCAAATGAATCCTGCCATTTGCCTCCAAATGGCATCTTGTTAACGTATCTTCCTGAGGGGATGAATGCTGTGTCCTCACATGGTGAAAGGATGGAAAGGGGAGAAAAGGGCCTCCTTCCACTCACTCCCTCCAGCCCTTTCATAGGAGTGCCAATCTCATCCATGAGGCTGGAGCCTTCAAGGCCTAATCACCCTCTAAAGGCCCTATCTCTTAATACTATCACTTTGGTGGTTAAGTTTCAATATATGAATTTTGGGGGACACATTCAGACCATAATAATCCCTTATCAGATATATTATTTGCAATTTTTCTCTCCCATTCTATGTGATGCCTTTTTACTTTGTTGATACTGACTTTTGATGCACAAAATTTATAAATTTTCATGAAGTCCAATTGCCTGTGTCATTGGTGTCATATTCAAGAAATCATTGCCAAATCCAGTGTCACGAAGCTTCTGCCCTATGTTTTCTTCTAAGAGTTTTATAGCTTTAGGTCTTACATTTGGGTCTTTGATCCATTTTGAGTTAATTTTTGTGTATAGTGTCAGCTAAGGGTCCAACTTCATTCTTTTGCATATGTATATCCAGTTTTTCCAGCACCATTCATTGAAAAGATTGCCCATTCTTATAGTTTCTTTTGCTTTTTAAAATTTTCTGTTTTCTGGCCGGGTGCGGTGGCTGACACCTGTAATCCCAGCACTTTGGGAGGTCGAAGCAGGTGGAATACCTGAGGTCAGGAGTTTGATACCAGCCTGACCAACATGGAGAAACCTCGTCTCTACTAAGAATACAAAATTAGCCGGATGTGGTGGTGTGTGCCTGTAATCCCAGCTACTCAGAGGGTGAGGCAAAACAATCACTTGAACCTGGGAGGCAGAGATTGCAGTGAGCCAAGATCATGCCATTGCACACCAGCCTGGGCAACAAGAGTGAAACTCTGTCTAAAAAAAAAAAAAAAATTCTGTTTTCTGATTAATGGATTGAGTAATGTTCAGGGTCCAGCACAATGCTGAACTGAAGCAGCCTTTCTCCTGTAATCTTTAAATGAGGTACATTACTGATATAGATTTTCTTATGTTATACTACCTGGGATAAATCTGCTAGGTCAAGTGTTTTTTTTTATTATCATTATTCCTGAGCTTTTTTTGAATATTTAAAAAGTAAATCAAATTTTGTGGCACCTTATAAATTCATTCCTGTTATAATAGTAAAATATGTAGAAATAAATGAAATTTTAAAAGGGAAAATAATATAACTAAAGCTTTTCTCCAGGTGTGTCCTATTTTGGGATGGTTCATGTGAATGCATTATTTTTAATTGTTTTTGAGAAACATATAATTATTACAAATAGATATTATAAAAGCTTAGTTCCTCCTGTTAAAAATGATGTTTTTCTGGGCAGACATTAGCAAACTATGGTCTGTGAGCCAAATCATGCCCATCGCTTGTTTCTGTAAATAAAGTTTTATTGGCATATTGCTATGCCCACTCATATTGTCCTTGGTTGCTTTTGCATTTCAACTGTAGAGTTGAGTAGTTGCAACAGAGACTTTATGGCTCCCAAAGCCTAAAGCATTTACTCTCTGATCTTCACAGAAAAGGTTTGCCAACCCCTGTTCTAGAGAATGCAATTTAAACATTTTTTTTCCCAAAAAATTATTTAATCTAAATTGGTGTAGTAGTTCTTGGTGGGCAGAATTTAGGAACATTCTGACCACTTACTAGTATCTTCAATGGATGCTTAACTGTGCTAGGTTCCAAGGGAGTCTGGCTCTAACCTCGTGAAGTGGGCCCAGGACAGACATAATAGCATGATTGTAACTAAAAGATAGTAATAACACTTAGCAAAATTGAACTCTTAGCCATCTCTGTATTGGATTTCTGTGGTTTAGGAGTATCCTAAATATCGTCATAATTTGCACTCATTCTCTTGGACTAGCAACTGTTACTACTTGACTTGAATTTGGATTTTTAGAGCAGTTCTTCGTAAAACACTCTACAGAGCCACAGCAGTTGCAGCAGCCACCGTCAGTACAATGTCTCTTAAAATTATCAGGATGAGACCTGGATGGGTGCGTCACAGCTCCACAAAAGAAATACTGCAAAAGGAAATTTGCTGAAAGCTGGGTCATCTTTGGCCAGGCACTTGTTTGTTTTGTGCTCTGACATCCACACCGTAACTTTCCTGGTGGCCTGTCTTGATTCTCAAAAGCAGCTGGGCAGAGATGTACATTATGGAATTTGTCCCGCCACTTGTCTTTTTAATCTTCCTCCTTCCTGACAAATCGCCTTTTTGAAGTAGATACAGTTTCTTCCATTACTTTCTAGCTGTCTGCCCCTGTCATTTCCTGGTGGGCAATCTGTGAATTCTGTCTTAGGTATTCCAAGAAGTCACTCGTATCTTCATTAAAGTAACCCTAGTTTTTCTTTTCTTTGTTTTGCGTGGGTTATTGGTCTTGCGTCTCCTCCAGAGCAGCTAGGTTAATGAGCAGAGAAACTAGCCCCCTATGGTGACCTAAATTAGCTTTGTATGTCTTGTTGAATCCAGTATGTTAATATTTGTTTATTGTTATTTTCTTTATGTTCACAAATGACTACTGTTGACATATTCTTCCTGTGCTTGGCTTTTTCTTTTTCCCTCAAAGGCTATATTATACTCATAGACTGAGAGGGGGAATGTTCTCTTTATTTTTTGTTCTCTTGAAGGTGTTCTTGGAAGTTTGATAGAACTTATCTCTAAAATCATTTGTGCCTGATGTCTTCAGTGCTGGAGGATTTTAAGCTACTGATTTAAGGTTTTAATCCTCATAGGACAAGTTAGTTTTTTGGTTTTTTCTTGAGTCAGTTTTGGTGGGTTGTCTTATCCTAGGAATTTGTCCTTTTTATTTGTTTTCAAGTTTATTATCATCTTTTCTTTTCTTTTAAACTTTTGCCACATCTGTAGGGATATCTCTTTTAATTCATAATATACTTGATATACTGTCTCTCCTTTCTTATTTTAGCAACTCTTGAATTTTTAAAAACTTTCTGTTGTCTCTTTCCTTTCTATTTCATTAATGTCTATCCTTTTTGTCTTTTTCCCTTTATTTTCTTTGAGTTTCTTCTGTTCTTTTTGAATATTGTAAATTCTGATGCTTAGCATGTTCACTTTTAGCCATTTTTGTTTTCTACTATCAGCATTCATGGTTAAAACCGTCTCACGCTACTGACAGTTTGGTTGGTTCACCCTGCTGTGGTCTTATGGGTTGTATGTTCTGACTGGTCTGTACTTTGCCATACCTGCCCTCCCCCACTATTTACTATGAATTGTGGTCTCTTTGGATCTGTTCCCCTGACCCTTTATCCAGGACTAATTATCCTCACGTAACAGGCCTTTCTGAACATTTACCTGAGGGACACAGCTTCATCTGATTTTGGATAGTGCACATTTTGGAATAGGCTTTAGTCTTCAAAGTGTTGTTAGGTAGAGAGATAACTTGTGTAGTCAGTGGAAGTGATTTTAGGCGTGAAGTAGAAGAAGAAGAAAGGGCACCAGAAGATCTTGTTCTTGGCTCAGTTGTGACCCCAACTACTTCGCGGCATGGGTTGGTCTAGGTTTGCTCTGGGATCAAAAGATGCCCCATGAGCTGAAGAGAGACATCTTTGGACAGTTGGGGCCAAGTCCCACATCCTCCCTGTTTTTAACCTTTTTTTGACCCTGTCAGTTGCCATGTCTATAAAATGGGTAGCATGGGCGAGATCGTTGCTATGGTTCCTGTCAAATATTCTGTGCTATGTTGCTAGGGTTTCCTTGGACTTTATGTTCTGATTATGAGTAGCAAGCCCACTTGAGCACAACCGGATTATTGCTTCAGCCCCTGTTCATGATTGGGTTTGTAATAAGAATCGGCTTTGGGAGTTGATGTTACCAGATGAATTTTATTCGACCAACCTGAAGGTGTGATCAGCATTTATAAAAGGCTGCTGGAGGATTTTTGTTTCTTCTTCTTCCTCCTCTACCTGTTTATTTTGAAAGAATTTTAGATTTACGGAAGAGTTACAAAGATAGTACAGAAGGTGCCTGTTCACCCTTCACCCTCCAACCCCCTAGTGTCAACATCTTCTATAACCATGGAATAATTATCAAAACAAAGATGTCAATATTGGCTAATTTTCCACCAATGTCCTTTTCCTCTTCCTGATCCAGCATACATGTTACATTTAGTCTTCAAGTCTCTTTAGTCTACTCTTCCAATCTGAGAACTTTTCTTGGTTTTTCCTTATTTTTCACCATCTGGACACTTTTGAGAAGTACCGGTCAGGTGATCTATAGAATGTCCCTTAATATATACTTGCCTGATGTTTTCTCATTATTAGACTGTGGGGCTTTGAATTTGGGAGGAAAGGGAAGTACCTTTCTCCTCACATCATATCAGAGAGGTAGGGTGCACGATATGAATGTTACTACTGGTGATAACCCTGATCACAGTTAAGGGAGTGTCTGCTAGATTTCTTCACAGTAAAGTTACTCTTTTCTCTTTTTTATAATTGATTTGTTATAATCTTTTTTAAAAAAGTTAATCCATTGTATTTTTAAGAAATCAATTTTACTGGATATTTTCGAATAATTTTGAATAATTATTAATTGAATAATTCAATTTGTTGAATAATTTTTACATTCCATAAAATTTTCCAATTATAAGCGTATAAGCCAGTGATTTTTGGCAAATTTAGAGAGTTGTGTAACCATCATCAAAATCCAGTTTTAGGACATTTCCGTCACCCCCCAAAAAGTACTGGCTGTTTGCTGTCAGCCTGTTTCCATCCCAGCTCCAAGAAATCACTGATCTGTTCTGTCTCTACCAACTTGCCTTTCCAAGACAGTTCACATAAATGGAATGATAAAATATGCAATCTTTTGCATCTGGTTTCTTTTTCATTTAGCACAGTGTGTTTTCGAGGTTCATCCAAATTGTAACATGTGTTAATATTTTGTTCCTTTTTATTGTTGAGTAGTATTCCATTGTATGAATATCACATTTTGTTTATGCATCTATCATAAACAAAATTAGTTGATGGGTTGTTTCCAGTTTTAGGCTATTATGAATTACTCTGCTATAAACATTCACAAACACATCTTTGCATAGACATTGTTTTCATTTCTTTTGGGTAGGTTCCTAGGGGTAGAATTGCTGGGTCATTGGGTAAGCTTATGTTTGACTTCTTAAATAACTGCCAAATTGTTTCACAAAGTGGCTGTACCATAACACATTTCCATCAGCAATAGATGAGGGTTTCAATTTCTCCACATCCTTGTCAACAGTTGTTATTGTTTTTTTTTTTTATTATAGCCATTCTAGTAGGCCAAAAGTGGCATTTCATTGTGGTTATAACTTGCATTTCCCTAAGGACTTAGGATGTGAAATATTTTTTAATTGATAAGTAGCCATTTGTATGTTTTCTTTGAAGAAATGTTTGTTCAGATTTTCTGTCCATTTTTAATAGGGTTGTTTATTTTCTTATTGAATTGTAAGAATTCTTTATATATTTTGAATCTAATTCTTTTATCAGAAATGTGATTTGTAAACATTTTCTTGCAGTCTATGGCTTGTTTTTCATTTTCTTAGTGGTGTCTTTTTTTTTTTAAATTTCCGTAAGTTATTGGGGGAACAGGTGGTGTTTGATTACATGAATAAGTTCTTTAGTGGTGATTTGTGAGATTTTGGTACACCCATCACCCAGGCAGTAGACACTGCACCCTATTTGTAGAGTTTTATTCCTCACCCCCTTCCCACCCTTTCCCGCTGAGTCCCCGAAGTCCACTGTGTCATTCTTATGCCTTTGTATCATCATAGCTTAGCTCCCACTTTTGGGTGAGAACATATGACGTTTGGTTTTCCATTCCTGAGTTACTTCACTTAGAATAATAGTCTCCAGTCTCATCTGGGTTGCTATGAATGCCATTAGTTCATTTCTTTTTATGATGGCTGAGTAGTATTCCATCATACATATATACATATCACAGTTTCTATATTCATTTGTTGATTGATGGGCATTTGGGTTGGTTCCTTGATTTTGCAATTGCCAATTGTGCTGCTATAAACATGCATGTACAAGTATAAAAAAAAGTTTTTTTTTTTATAATGACTCTTTTCCTCTGGGTAGGTACCCAGTAGTATCTGGGTATCTGCTGGATCAAATGTTAGTTCTACTTTTAGTTCTTTAAGGAATCTCCACACTGTTTTCTATAGTGGTTGTACTAGTTTACATTGCCACCAGCAGTGTAGAAGTGTTCCCTGTTCACCACAGCCACGCCAACATCTACTACATTTTTATTATAGCCATTCTTGCAGGAGTAAGGTGGTATTGCATTGTGGTTTTGATTTGCACTTCCCTGATCATTAGTGATGTTGAGCATTTTTTCATATATTTGTTGGTCATTTGTATATCTTCTTTTGAGAATTGTCTATTCATGACCTTAGCCCACTTTTTGATGGGATTGTTTTTTTTCTTGTTGATTTGTTTGAGTTCATTGTAGATTCTGGATAGTAGTACTTTGTCAGATGTATAGCTTGTGAATATTTTCTCTTACTCTGTGGGTTGTCTTTTTACTCTGCTGACTCTTCCTTTTGCCATGCAAAAGCTCTTTAGTTTAATTAAGTCGCAGCAATTTATCTTTGTTTTTATTGCATTTGCTTTTGGGTTTTTGGTCATGAAATCCTTGCCTAAGCCAATATCTAGAGGGGTTTTCCCAATGTTATCTTCCAGAATGTTTATAGTTTGAGGTCTTAGATTTAAGTTCTTGATCCATCTTGAGTTGATTTTTATATAAGGTGAGAGATAAGGATCCAATTTCATTCTCCTACACGTGTCTAGCCAATCATCCCAGCACCATTTGTTGAAAAGACTGTCCTTTCTCACTTTATGTTTTTGTTTGCTTTGTCGAAGATCAGTTGGCTTTAAGTATTTGGGTTTATTCTGGGTTCTCTATTCTATTCCTTTGGTCTTTGTGCCTATTTTTATACCAGTACCATGCTGTTTTGGTGACTATGGCCTCATAGTATAGTTTGAAATCAGGTAATGTGATGCCTCCATATTTCTTCTTTTTGCTTAGTCTTGCTTTGGCTATGCAGGATCTTTTTGGTTCCGTATGAATTTTAGAATTGTTTTTTCTAATTCTGCAAAGAATGGTGGTGGTATTTTGATGGGAAATGCATTGAATTTGTACATTGCTTTTGACAGTATGGTCATTTTCACAATATGGATTCTACCCATCCATGAGCATGGGATGTGTCTCCATTTGTTTGTGTCATCTGTGATTTCTTTCAGCAGTGTCTTGTAGTTTTTCTTGTAGAGGTCTTTCACCTTCTTGGTTAGGTGTATTCCTAAGTTTTTTTTTTTTGCATCTGTTATAAAAGGGGATGAGTTCTTAATTTGATTCTCTGCTTGTTTGCTGTTGGTGTATAGAAGAGCTAGTGATTTGTGTACATTAATTTTGTATCTGGAAGCTTTGCTGAATTCTTCTATCAGTTCTAGGAGCTTTCTACAGGAGTCTTTAGGGTTTTCTAGGTAAACGATTATATCATCAGCAAACAGTGACAGTTTGACTTTCTCTTTACTGATTTGGATGCCTTTTATTTCTTTCTCTTGTCTGATTGCTCTGGCTAGGACTTCCAGATTCTGGCTATGTTGAAGAGGAGTGGTGAGAGTGGGCATCCTTGTTTTGTTCCAGTTCTCAGAGGGAATGCTTTCAACTTTTCCCCATTCAGTATTATGTTGGCTGTGGATTTGTCATAGATGGCTTTAATTATATTGGGGTATGTCCGTTGTGTGCCGATTTTGCTGAGAGTTTTAATCATAAAGGGATACTGAATTTTGTCTAATTCTTTTTCTGCATCTATTGAGATGATCTTATGATTTTTGTTTTTAATTCTGTTTATGTGGTGTATCACATTTATTGACCTGTGTATGTTAAACCATCCTACATCCCTGGTATGAAACCCACTTGATCATAGTGGATTATCTTTTTGGTATGTTGTTGGATTCGGTTAGCTAGTATTTTGTTAAGGATTTTAGCATCTATGTTCATCAGGGATTCGGTCTGTAGTTTTCTTTTTGGCTATGTCCTTTCCTGGTTTTGGTGTTAGGGTGATACTGGCTTCATAGAATTATTTAGGGAGTGGTCCCTCTTTCTCTATCTTGTGGAATAGTGTCAATAGGATTGGTACCAATCCTTCTTTGAATGTCTGGTAGAATTCTGCTGTGAATTCATCTCATCCTGGACTTTTTTTGTTGGTCATTTTTAAATTACGATTTCAATCTTGCTGCTTGTTATTGGTTTATTCAGGGTATCTAATTCTTCTTGATTTAAGCTAGGAGGGTTGTATCTCTCCAGGAATTTATCCATCTCCTCTAGGTTTTCTAGTTTATGCATGTAAAGGTGTTCATAGTAGCCTCGAATGATCTTTTGTATTTCTGTGGTGTCAGTTGTAGTATCTCCTGTTTCATTTCTTATTGAGCTTATTTGGATTTTCTCTCTTCTTTTCTGGGTTAATCTTGCCAATGGTCTATCAATTGTGTTTATGTTTTCAGAAAACCAGCTTTTTGTTTCATTTATCTTTTGTATTTTTTGTTTGTTTATTTGTTTCAATTTCATTTGGTTCTGCTCTGATCTTGGTTATTTCCTTTTTTTCTGCTGGGTTTGGGTTTGGTTTGTACTTGTTTCTCTAGTTCCTTGGGGTGGCGTGACCTTAGATTGTCTTTGTGCTCTTTCAGACTTTTTGATGTAGGTGTTTAGGGCTATGAACTTTCCTCTTAGTACTGCCGTTGCTGTGTCCCAGTAGTTTTGATAGGTTGTGAAACTATTGTTATTCAGTGTGAAGAATTTTTAAATTTCCATCTTGGTTTCATTTTTGACCCAGTGATCATTCAGGAGTGGATTATTTAATTTCCATATGTATGTATATGATTTTGGAGGTTCCTTTTGGAATTGACTTCCAGTTTTATTCTGCTGTGATCTAAGAGAGTGCTTGATATCATTTCAATTTTCTTAAATTTATTGAGGCTCATTTTATGGTCTATCATATGGTCTATCTTGGAGAAAGTTCCATGCACTGTTGAATAGAATGTATATTCTGTGGTTGTTGGATGGGATATTCTGTATATATCTGTTAAGTCCATTTATTCCAGGGTATAGTTTAAATCCATTGTTTCTTTGTTGACTTTCTGTCTTGATGGCCTGTCTAGTGCTGTCAGTGGAGTATTGAAGTCCCCCACTATTACTGTGTTGCTGTTTATCTCATTTCTTAGGTTTAGTAGTAATTGTTTTATAAATTTGGGAGCTCTAGTGTTAGGTGCATATATGTTTAGGTTGTGATATTTTCCTGTTGGACAAGACCTTTTATCATTATTATAATGCCCCCTTTGCCTTTTTTAACTGCTGCTGGTTTAGTTTGTTTTGTCTGATATAAGAATAGTTACTCTTGCTTGCTTTTGCCTGAAATGTCTTTTTCCACCCCTTTATCTTAAGTGTATGTGAGTCCTTATGTGTTAGGTGAGTCTCTTGAAGACAGCAGGTAGTTGGCTGGTGAATCCTTATCCATTCTGCAATTCTGTATCTTTTAAGTGGACCATTTAGGCCATTTACATTCAATGTTAGTATTGAGATGTGAGATACCACTCCATTCATCATGCTGTTTGTTGTCTGTATACCTTGGTTTTTTTTTTCTGTTTTTTAAATTATATTTTTGTTTTATAGGTCCTGTGAGATTTATGCTTTAAAGAGGTTCTGTTCTGATGTGTTTCCAGGATTTGTTTCAAGATTTAGAGCTCCTTTTAGCACTTCTTGTGGTGGTGGCTTGGTAGTGGCGAATTCTCTCAGCATTTGATTGTCTGAAAAAGACTACATCGTTCCTTCATATATGAAGGTTAGTTTCACCGGGTACAAATTTCTTGGCTAATTGTTTTGTTTGAGGAAGCTGAAGATAGGGCCCCAACCCCTTCTAGCTTGTAGGGTTTCTGCAGAGAAATCTGCTGTTAATCTGATAGGTTTTCTTTTATAGGTTACCTGGTGCTTTTATCTGACAGCTTTAAAGATTCTTTCCTTTGTCTTAACTTTAGATAACCTGATGACAATGTGCCTAGGTGATGATCTTTTTGCGATGAATTTCTCAGGTGTTCTTTGTGGTTCTTGTATTTGGGTGTCTAGGGCTCTAGCAAGGCTGGGGAAGTTTTCCTCGATTATTTCCCCAAATATGTTTTCCAAACTTTTAGATTTCTCTTCTTCCTCAGGAACACTGATTATTCTTACATTTGGTCATTTAACATAATCCCAGACTTCTTGGAGGCTTTGTTCACATTTTCTTATTATTTTTTCTTTGTCTTGTTGGATTGGGTTAATTTGAAGACCTTGTCTTTGAGCTCTGAATTTCTTTATTCTCTTTGTTCAATTCTATTGCTGAGACTTTCCAGAGCATTTTGCATTGCTATAAGTGTGTCTGTTGTTTCCCAGAGTTTTGATTTGTTTTTAATGCTATTTCCTTGAATATCTATTTCCTGCCTTCACTTCTTGTATCATTTTTTGGATTTCCTTACAATGGGCTTCGCCTTTCTCTGGTGCCTCCCTGATTAGCTTAATAACTAATCTCCTAAATTCTTTTTCAGGTAAATCAGGTATTTCTTCTTTGTTTGGGTCCATTGCTGGTGAGCTACTGTGATTTTTTGGAGATGTTAAAGAACCTTGTTTTGTCATATTACCAGAGTTGGTTTTCTGGTTCCTTCTCATTTGAGTAGGCTCTGTCAGAGGGAAGGGCTAGGGCTGAAGGCTTCTTTTGTCCCATGGGGTGTTCCCTTGATGTAGTGCTTTCCCTCTATTCCTATGGATGTGGCTTCCTGAGAGCCAAGCTGTAGTGATTGTTATTTCTCTTCTGGGTCTAGCCAGCCAGCAAGTCTACCAGGCTCCAGCTGGTACTGGGGGTTGTCTGCACAGAGTCCTGTGATGTGAACCGTCTGTGGGTCTCTCAGTCATGGATACCAGCACAGTATTTGGGGTGTCTCCCGGGTCCTGCAGGAGCAATCTGCTTCCTTCAGGGAGTCTGTGGGTCCTCTCAGGTTTCCTGATTTATTCCTGCAGTTGTTCTGGAGCAAAAATTTACAATGCGAGCCTCCACACACTGCTCTGTCTGTCCCAGTCAGAGCTGCAATCTAGTCCTGCCTCCCGTCCGCCATGTTCCCCAGTCGTGCCTTTTGAAACAAAACATTTAAAACATTGATGAAGTTACGTTTGTCAATTGATTGTGTTTTGGGTGTTGAATCTAAGAACTCTTTGCCTAACCCAAGGTTGGGGAGATTTTTACTTTTTCTAAAAGCTTTATTGTTTTAGCTCTTACATTCACGTCTATGATCCATTTTGAATAATTTTTTTATGTATGATGTAAAGTAAAGGTCCAACCTCATTTTATAAAATACCTGATACACTAAAAAATATGAATAAGCTTTATTTTTAGAATAGTTTTTAGTTTTATAGAAAAATTGAGGGGCAAGTACAGAGTTCCAATGTATCCCCTCCCCCAATCATTTCCCCTATTATTAACATATTGCGCTAGTGAGGTACGTTTGTTAACAATTGATGAACCAATATTGACATATACACTAGTTTTCTAGGGCTTCCATAACAAAATACCACAGACTGGGTGGCTTAAACTAGGGGTCCCCAGTGTCCGGGCCATGGACTGGTACCAGTCTGTGGCCTGTTAGGAGCTGGGCTGCACAGCAGGAGGTGAGGGGTGGGCAAGTGAGCAAAGTTTCATCTGTATTTACAGTCACTCCCATTGCTCATGTTACCACCTGACCTTTGCCTCCTGTCAGATCAGTGGCAGCATCAGATTCTCGTAAGAGTGCGGACCCTACTGTGAACTTCACATGCGAGGGGTCTAGGTTGCGTGCTCCTTATGAGAATCTAATGCCTGATGATCTGTCACTGTCTCCCATCACCCCCAGATGGGACCATCTAGTTGCAAGAAAACAAGCTCAGGGCTCCCACTGATTCTACATTATAGTGAGTTGTATAATTATTTCATTGTATATTACACCATAATAATATAAATAAAGTGCACAATAAATGTAATGCACTTGAATCATCCTGAAACCATCCCCTCCCTTTCCTGGTCCATGGGAAAATTGTCTTCCATGCAACTGGTTCCTGGTGCCAAAAATGTTGGAGACTACTGACTTAAACAACAGAAATTAATTTTCTCACAGTTATGGAGGCCAGAAGTTCAAGGTCAAGGTGTCAGAAAGCTTGTTTTCTTTAGAGGCTTCTTCTTGGCTTGCAGATGGCTGCCTTCTCACTATGTCCATACTTGGTCTTTTCTGTACTTGAGTATTGCTGGTGTCTTTCTGTGTGTCCAGATTTCTTTTTATAGGGACACTAGTCCCTGTAAGAAGGTTGGAGTGGTGCATATCCTAATGGCCTCCTTTTTAGCTTCATGACCTCTTTTAAAGGCCTTATCTCCAACCATCTGCAAAGAAAGTATCTTCTGAGGTACTGTGGGTTTGCGAATGTTGGAGACACAAGGTTCAGCCTATAAGAATAGATTATCATTAACTGAAGTTCATAGTTTACATCAGAGCTTACTCCATGTTGTAACTTCTATGGGTTGTGACAAATGTTTAATGGCATGTGTCCACTGTTGTAATATCACACAGGGTAGTTTCACTGCCTAAAATTCCTCTGTACTCTGTCTACTCATCCTTCTTACTCCTGGCCCTGGTAACCACAGATCTTTTTTTTTGAGATGGGGTCTCACTCTTGTCACGCAGGCTGGAATGCAGTGGCATGATGTTGGCTCACTGCAACCTCCACCTCCCCAATTCAAGCAGTTCTCATGTCTCAGCCTCCCAAGTAGCTGGGATTACAGGCATGAGCCACCATGCGTGGCTCAGTTTTTGTATTTTTAGTAGAGATGGGGTTTCGCCATGTTGACCAGGCTGGTCTTGAACTCCTGACCTCAGGTGATCCACCCACCTTGGCCTTCCAAAGTGCTCGAATTACAGGTGTGAGCCACCGCGCCCGGTCACCATGCCTCCCTAGTTTTGCCTTTTCCAGAATGTAATATACAGTCATTTGTCACTTAGCCACAGGGATATGTTTTGAGGAATGCATTGTTAGGCAATTGCATCATTGTGTGAACATGATAGAATGTATTCACATAAGACTTGATGGCAGAGCCTGCTGTACTCCTAGGCTGTGGAGTATGGCCTGTCATCTTTAGGCTACAAACCTGTATAGCTCGTTACTGTACTCATTACTGGAGGCAATTGTAACATAATGGTATTTCTGTATCTAAACATATGTAAATATAGAAAAGGTACAGTAAAGAGATTTAAAAACAGTATGCTTGTGTAGAGTACTTACCGTGAGTGGAGCTGCAGGACTGGAAGTTTCTCTGGGTGATTCAGGGAGTGAGTGAGTGGTGAGTGAATGTGAAGGCCTAGGACAGTACTGTGCACTACTGTGCACTTTAGAACACTGTACACTTAGGTTACACTAAATGTCTACTTTTTCCTTCAATAATAAATGAACTGTAGCTTACTGTAACCTTTTTACTTTACAAAAGCTTTTTGATTTTTTTAACTTTTTGACTCTTTTGTAATAACACTTGGCTAAAACATAAATACATTATGCAGCTGTACATAAATATTTTCTTATTCTATAAGCTTTAATTAAAAAAATTTTTTTTAAAGTTTAAAAGTATTTCTTGCTGAAAGCAAAGAGACAAACACACTCCTTAGCCTAGGCCTACTCAGGGTGAGGATTGTCAATATCACTGTCTTCCACTTCCACATCTTGTCCCACTGGAAGGTCTCCAGGGGCAGTAACATGCGTGGAGCTATCATTTCCTAGGATAACTGCCTTCTTCTGGAATACCTCCTAGAGGACCTGCCCGAGGCTGCTTTACAGTTAATTTTGTTTTTTTAATGAGTAGAAAGTGTATGCTCTAAAATGACAATAAAAATATAGTATAGTAAATACATAAACCAGTATCAGTCATTTATTATCATTATTGGGTATTAGGTACTGTGCATAATTGTATGTGCTAGACTTTTTTTTTTTTTTTTTTTTTGGCAGAGGCCTGTTCTCTTGCCCAGGCTGGAGTGCAGTGGTGCAATCTCGGCTCACTGCAATCTCTGCCACCTGGGTTCAAGCAATTCTCCTGCCTCAGCCTCCTGAGTAGCTGGGATTACAGGTGCATGCCACCACACCTGGCTAATTTTTTTATATTTTTGGTAGAGATGGGGTTTCACTATGTTGGCCAGGCTGGTCTCAAACTCCTGACCTCAAGTGATCCTCCCACCTCGGCCTCCCAAAGTGCTGGGATTACAGGCATGAGCCACCGTGGCCGGCCTGTATGTGCTAGACTTTTACACGACTGGCAGTGTGGTAGGTGGGTTTACCCCAGCATCACCACAAACACATGAAGAGCGTGTTGCATTACGACTTATGATGCCTATGACTATCACTAGGCGACAGGAATTTTCCAGCTGTATTTTAATCTTATGGGATCTCCATTGCACATGTGGTCCATTGTTGACTGAAACGTCTTTATGAAGCACATTACTGTAGTTGGAATCCAATGGAATGTCATTGTTCAGTTAGCTTCTTTCACTTAGTAATATGCCCTTATGGTTTTTCTATATCTTTTTATAGTAATAACTCATTTCTTTTTAGTGCAGAATAATGTTACATTGACTGGATGAGCCACAGTTTATCCACTCACCGTCCAAAGTACATCCTGATTGCTTCTAAGTTCTAGTAATTATGAATAAATATTTGTGTGCAGATTTTTGTGTGAACATCGTTTTCAACTCCGTTGAGTAAATATCAAGGAGTGTGACTGCTGAATCACAAGGTAAGAGTATGTTTAGTTCTGTAAGAAACTGCCAAAATGCCTTCCAAAGTGGCTGCACCATTTTGTATTCTGACAAGCAATGAATGACAGTTCCTGTTGTTCCACATCCTCACCAGCATTTGTTGTTGTCTGTGTTAAAGAATTTGGCTATTCTAGGCCAGGTGTGGTGGCTCACGCCTGTAATCCCAGCACTTTTGGAGGCCGAGGCAGGCGGATCACCTGAGGTCAGGAGTTCGAGACCAGCCTGACCAACATGGCGAAACCCCGTCTTTACTAAAAATACAAAAATTAGTTGGGCATGGTGGCATATGCCTGTAATCCCAGCTACTTGGGAGGCTGAGGCAGGAGAATTGCTTGAACCCAGGAGGTGGAGGTTGCAGTGAGCTGAGATCGCACCATTGCATTCCAGCCTGGGCAATAAGAGCGAAACTCTGTCTCGAAAAAAATAATTTGGCTATTCTAATAGGTGTGTAGTGGCATCTCATTGTTTAAATTTGTGATTTCCTAGTAACATATGATGTGGAGCATCCTTTCACATGCTTAGTTGTAGAATTACAAAGAGGATTTTGATAGAGCTAGCATTGAGTTTACAGATCATTTTGGGAAGAATTATCGTAAGAATTGAGTCATCCAATCCATGCACATGGAATTTCTCTTCATTTATTTAGCTCTTCTTTAATTTCTCTCAACAATGTCTTGTAGTTTTTGGTGTTCAAGATTCTTTTGTTAAACATACTCTTAATTATTTACTTCTTTTTAATGCTATTGTAAATTAAATTGCATCTTTATTTAATATTAAAGCCTTTTAGTTTTGGAAGACTTCACAATTACAAGAACATTGCTCTCATCTTCTATATATTGAAATAATATAATTGCAAGCAAGTTGGTACTGTTATCTCAAGCGCATCAAGCTTGAAATCCCAAATATTTTATAGTTAGTGTCTCAAGAGAAATGAGCTTCCTTATTGGCTGTAGATTATTTATTTTTAAATTCATTTTTGGTATGAAATAGTAACTGCTTATTTAGCTAACAATTCTTTTGCTTGGCATTTTAGGCTGAGCTCAGCTGGGTGGTTTTCTAGTCTAGCTGGGCTTGCTGTTTATCCATGGTAACCTGCCTGTCAGGTGGCTCTGCTGCTTGGGGCTGGCGAGACATTCCCTGGGACCGCAGCAGGGCGTGGGCCATATTCCTTTCATGGTAGCAGGTCACCCTGGGCTTGCTTTTGTGGTGTGTTGCAGGGATCTGAGAGAGAACACAGGCACACTGGACCCCAGGAGGCCTAGGCTTAGAGTGGTGGTGCTGTCACTCTGCCTCATTCTGTTGACCAAAGTGAGTCACAAGGCCAGCTGGAATTAGAGGTGAGGGGAAATTGATCCCATCTCTTGATGGGAGGAGCTTCAAAATCAGATGCAAAGGGGCATGGCCATAGGAAAGAAGTAATCGTGGCCATTTTTGCAAACAGTTCACCATGGCAGTGTGTATCTTTGCATTTCAGTCTGGCTGATTAGAATCGGAGTCATTTTTGTTTGTTTGGGAAATTACCCACTTCTGAATCTTGGCAGGGACAAATACCACCACTTCCAACAGAAGCTGAAAATGCTCCATATTTGTTTTCTTCTTCCATTGCATCTAGGGCATGGGCATCTGTGCAGTTTGGAGGTGAGGAAGGTGAGCTAGTAGGCCCAGTGTAGAACTGGTGTTCTAGTTAGGGTGATGACAGAGGTGCCTGGCTGAAAGGCCATGTTCTCATTGCAGAAATGGCAACTGTGCTGGTGTTGACTTTGGTTGCGATACAGTTAAGTTGTGGGTGAAAAGTGGGGAGGGTGCCAATTGTCACCTCTCTGGCTCTGCTGCAGCAGGGCCATCAATATTTCATGAGAAGCAGGGCCTGGTGCTGTGTCTATTTGGGGTAAGTGCATTTTGCTATAATTGGACACGGTGAGCCCTTGCTGGAGTTACTGAAACAAGTGCATACCCTAGAGATGGGTCGAATTGGTCTCTTTAGGTTTCACTTCTGCAGGGAGATAGTTGATGTTGCCAGATACTCCTGGTTGGCTCCAAGGGTCTCATTGAACAGTGTGCAGTGAAGGGAGGAATCTGAGGAGGATGCTGCCTGAGTGGCCTCACTCTGCCTAGTATCCCGGGTTCACCTTTCATTTCAGTCCAGTGGTCTTGTATCATGTGAGTTTGTAAAGAAAGCTGATCAGTCAACTGGAGAATGATCTGCTATTTTAGCATCACTTGTTTAGCTTGTGTAACTGACCATGTTTCCAGGAGGTACCCATAACTCTGGCTGTGCAGGGGCCTTACAGGGTCCTAGTGGGTCAGCCGCGAGCCCAGGGGATAGTGTGTGTCTCTTTCTTTCTCTGCAGGCAGACTGTGTGGTGATGGCACCGGTGCGTGCTACCTGCTGCCTGTCTTTGACACCGTGTTCATCAGGAGGAAACACTGGCGCCGAGGCTTGGGAACAGCCATGCTGCGGGACTTCTGTGAGACATTCCCAAAGGACAAGGCCCTGGGGGTTAGCTGCCCGATGTCTCCTGCCATGTACCAAGGTAAACCCCCCTTGTGTCGTGCAGAAGCATTTGGGTAAGGGTGATGGATAACACACGTGCATTCCGGGGGATTCTGCAGGAGGAGGCCCTGGGGAGCCCTCGTGGGCATGTGCAGGCCTTGGCTCGGCGGCACGCACTTGGGGTTTTCCTTCCTTCTGAGAAATCTCTGGTTGCTGCAGCAGAAACCAAGACTTCATGTTTGATCACTAGAAGTGAACTCTCCCAAGCTGGAAAATAATTGGATTTGGAAACAATCACAAATCAACGAGCTCAGAGAGGAGGGAATCTGGACAGCTGCCGTCAGGCTGCGGGCTGCGGGGCTTTGGAGTGCCTATGCTCTTTCACTTGACGCCTGTAGTTCCTCACTTTGTCCTTTGAACTAGAAGCCACGGGAGAGCCCAGGAGCTGAAGGGAAGGCAGGGACCGGGTAGAAAGGCAAGCTCTGAATGGGCTCGGCTTTCCAGCGTCTGTGTAGCTCTCTACGCACAAGACGCCTCCCTCCCATATTCTTTATCCACGTTTGCCAGAGGAGGATGAAACAGCTCTGATGTGAAACATCACACTCTAAGGTGATGAGGGTCGGAGGCTCTGGAGAGCATGTCTCTGAGTCCCCTTCTCCCCCATGAAGCACACACACCCTACTTTGTGCTCTGCCCCTGTTCTTGGTGTGCGGCTGTTTTTGAACGCTTAGTATGCAGTTTCTGGTGTCTTTCTGGCTCAAGGGATAGGAGAGAACAGTTAGGAAAGGCAAGGAAGCTTCTGTTGCTGTGAAGTCATAAAGAAAAGCAGGTAAAAACATACTTTTCCTCAAGTGGGTCTGGCTGTTTCTTTGTATTTTCAAACTCTTAGTCTGTTGTTAAAACTCTGAAGAGCCTTGAATTTCTGCAAAGAGCGCTTGAGACTTCCTGCACCATGTAGCTCACTTTCAGGTGTAGGAGCATTCGGGTGCCCAGGCAGCTGGTCCTCTGTCCACACCCATGTCCTTCTAGGCCCCCTCCTCCTTCTTGTTTCAGGTGCAGGAGCATTCGGGGGCCCAGGCAGCTGGTCCTCTGTCCACACCCATGTCCTTCCAGGCCCTCTCCTCCTTGTTTCAGGTGCAGGCCACCTCAGGGTTTCAGGAGGCTTTGGCAAGGAAGTGGAAGACAGCCTTTTACTCAAAGGAACAGTGGACTCCAAGGCTAAGGGCTGGCTACTGAGCCTGGGCCAGCCTTGCTAAGACCCTGTAGGGCCCTATGATCCCTCTGGTCCTTCCACTGTCTTTGCCTGCAAAGAAAGATCTGAACGTGCTGATTCTGACTCACGCTACTTCTCTCTGGGCTTCAGACACCCAGATGTGCCTGTCAGGTTTTTATTGAGTTCACTGATGCCTTCCAACTGGACAGGAGGGACTCCTGCCCTGGGCCCCATGCTTTGAGCCTTCTTTCAACTGCATCTCCCTCCAGGGGGGCGATGACTCCATGGGCCCAAGAGGAGGTACCCACCTGGCTCATGCTGCTCCTTCTAATCTGGCTCAGGGTACCAGGACCCCAGGATTCCTGCCAGTGGCCACTGTGGGCCTGAGTGGACCTCATCCCATGGTCTAGGCTCATGAGGGTGGACCATGCCACTAGTTTGCACATCCTTAGAGCCCAGGGGCGGCTCTTGGGGGGCTGTGGATGGCGTGTGGGGAGGATGGCCACATTTGTACTCACAGGCCCCTTGAGGTATCGGGGGCTGGGGTGGGAGGAGAAGGGGGTGGACTGCCGGCTGGGGGCCAGCTCGCTTGGTATTGCCACATTCTGGTGCAACACTCCAAGGAGTCCAAGAATTCTAAATTTGAAACGAGCTTCTCCTGTTGTTAGGAAGTTATATTTGTCAAGATAGGAGGGCAGAACGTGTCATATATAGCGCTTTGCTAACTTGGTTTGTACCTTTGGAAGACAGGCGTTCCTCATTTCACTGCTCTTCCCTTGATTGCACTTTGCAGATGCTGCGTGTTTTACATTTTGAAGGCTGTGGCAGCCCTGCTTTGAGCAAGTCTATCGGGGATATTTTTCCAACAGCATGGTCTCACTTCGTGTCTGTGTGTCATGTTTTGGTAATTTTCGCAATATTTCAAACTTCTTCATTATTATTATATCTGTCATGGTGATCTGTGATCAGTGATATTTGACGTTACTATTGTAATTGTTTTGGGGCACCACAAACCATGCCCGTGTAAGTTAGTGAACTTAATCAATACACGAGCCTGTTCTGATTCTGCTCCTGACCAGCTGTTCCTTCCTTCTCTTCCTATTCCATGAGACACAACAATATTGAAATTAGGCCAATTAATAACCCTACAATGGCCTCTGAATGTTCAAGTGAATGGAAGAGTCACATGTCTTTCACTTTAAATCAAAAGCTAGAAATGACTAAGCTTAGTGAGGAAGGCATGTCAAAAGCTGAGGTAGGCTGAATGCTAGGTCTCTTGCACCAAACAGTTAACCAAGTTGTGAATGCAAAGGAAGAATTCTTGAAGGGAATGAAAAGTTCGACTCTGGTGAACGTACAAATGATAAGAAAGTAAAACAGCCTTATTGCTGATAGGGAGAAAGTTTTAGTGGTCTAGATAGAAGATCAAACCAGCAACAACATTGCCTTAAGTCAAAGCCTAACCCAGAGTAAGGCCCTAACTCTCTTCAATTCTATGAAGGCTGAGGGATTTGAGGAAGCTGCAGAAGGAAAGTTTGAAGCTAGCAGAGGTTGGCTTATGAAGTTTAAGGAAAGACGCTGTCTCCATAACATAAAAGTGCAAGATGAAGCAGCAGGTGCTGATACAGAAGCTACAGCAAGTTATCTGGAAGATCTAGCTCAGATCATTGATAAAGGTGGCTACACTACACAATAGATTTTCAATGTAGGTGAAACAGCCTTCTACTAGAAGAACATGTCATCTAGGACTTTCATAGCTAGAAAAGAGAAGTCAATGCCTGGCCTCAAAGCTTCAAAGGACAGGTCGAGTCTCTTATTAGGGGTTGATGTAGCTGGTGTCTTTCAGTTGAAGTTAGTCCTCATTTACTGGTCAGAAAATCCTAAGGCCCTCAAGAATTATGCCAAATCTATTCTGTCTGTGCTCTAGAAATGGAACAACAGTGCCTGGATGACAGCGTGTCTGTTTATAGCATGTTTTATTGAATAATTTAAGCCCACGGTTGAGACCTACTGCTCAGAATAAAAGATTCCTCTCAAAATATTATTGTTCATTGACAATGCACCTGGTTATCCAAGAGGTCTGATGGAGATGCACAAAGAGATTAATGTTATTTCCACGCCTGCTTACATAATATCCATTCTGCAGCCTGGGGATCAAGGAATAATTTCAGCTTTCAAGCCTTATTTAAGAAATACACTTCCTAAGGTTTCCATAGATAGTGATTCCTCTGATGGTTCTGGGCAAAGTACACTGAAAACCTTCTGGAAAGGATTCACCATTCTAGACACCATTAAGAACACTCATGATTCATGGAAGGTCAAAATATCCACATTCATAGGAGTTTGGAAGAAGTCGATTCCAACCCTCATGGATAACTTTGAGGGAGGAGTCCAAGACTTCAGCAAAGGAAGTCACTGCAGATGTGGTGGAAATAGAGAGAGAACTAGAATTAGAAGTGGAGCCTGAAGATGGGACTGAATTGCTGCAATCTCATGATTAATCTTGAACAGTTGAGGAGTTGCTTCTTATGGATGAGCAAAGAAAATGGGTTCTTGAGTTGGAAGCTCCTCCTGTTGAAGATGCAGTGGACATTGCTGAAATGACAACAAAGGATTTAGAATATTCCATAAATTAGTTGAGAAAGTAGCAGCAGCAGGGTTTGAGAGGATGGACTCCAATTTTGAAAGAAGTTCTACTGTGGGTAAAATGCTGTCAAACAGCATCACATGCTGCAGAGAAATCTATTGTGAAAGGAAGAATCAATTAGTGGAAGAAACTTCATTGCTGTGTTATTTTAAGAAATTGCCACAGCAACCCCACCCTGAGAAGCCACCAACCTTGACGCAAGACCCTCCACCAGCACAGATTATGACTTCCTGAAGGCTCAGATGATCACTAGCATTGTTTAGCATTAAAATATATTTTAATTAAGGTATGTACATTGTATTTTTAAGACAAAATGCTATTGCATGCTTACTAGACTACAGTATAGTATAAACATAACTTTTACATGTATGCACTAGCAAACCAAAAAATTTGCGTGACTTGCTTTACTGTCATATTTGCTTTATTGTGGTGGTCTGGAACCAAACGCACAGTATCTCCGAGGCCTGCCTGCACTTAGCATTGCACTCTGTAGGTTTCCATCTGTGTTCTTCCCCGGGGCCCCCCAAATGTTAAGAAGAGGGCCTAATGGAGTCCTCATGGGCACCTGCAGAACCAGGAGCAGTTTCCCATTCACCTGGATTCGGGACATTGCCATGTGAAAATGTTCACCCATGAATGTTGGCATAAAAGTCTAGGAACCTTGAGTGGACTCTGGAATCCGGGAGGGAGCAGAGGATAAGCTTGAAGGTTCTTTGGGAGGGAGGAAGGACGGTGCATGAAGAGCGGCCAGGGTGGATGGTGCTAAGGACTGAATTGGGTCCCCCACTCAAATTCATATGTTGAAGCCCTTGGTGTGACCACATTTGGAGATAGGGCCTTTAAAAAGCTAATTAAGGTTGAACGAGGTCCTAAGGGCGGGCCCCTAGTCCAGTGTGACTGGTGTCCTTAAGAAGAGAGGCACCAGGATGGACCCAAACAGAAACAGCCGTGTGAGGATGCAGGGAGAAAATGGCCATTCAGAAGCCAAGGAGAGAAGCCTCAGGAGAAACCAACCCTGGGCCACCTTGATCTTGGACGTCCAGCCTCCATAACTGTGAGAAATAAATTTCTGTTGTTTAAACCAGTGGTCCCCAACCTTTTTGGCACCAGGGACTGGTTTCGTGGAAGACAGTTTTTCCACGGATGGGGCAGGGACAAAGGGTTGGTTTCAGGATGGTTCAAGCACATTACATTTATTTATTGTGCACTTTATTTCTATTGTGATTACATTTTAATATATAATGAAATAATTATTCAGCTTACCATAATGTAGAATCAGTGGGAGCCCTGAGCTTATTTTCTTGCAACTAGATGGTCCCATCTGGGGGTGATGGGAGACAGTGACAGATCATCAGGCGTTAGATTCTCATAAGGAGTTCTCAACCTCGCATGCGAAGTTCACGATAGGATCCGCGCTCTTATGATAATCTAATGCTGCCGCTGATCTGACAGGAGGCGGAGCTCAGGTGGTAACACAAGCAATGGGAGCAACTGTAAATACAGATGAAGCTTCACGCACTCCTCCACCACTCACCTCCTGCTGTGTGTCCTGGCACTGGTCGGTGGCCCAGGGGTTGGAGACTCCTGGGTTAAGCCACCCAGTCTGCAGTGTTTTGTTAGAGAGCCCTAGTAAATGAATGCAGATGGGAAGGGTGGAGATGAGAGCTCCTCACCAGGAGAAGCCGGGGAGGTGGACGTGTCCATGGTAGGCAGGTGCAAAGGTGGTTTGAGTGCAGCAGGGATTCCAGCAGAGATCAGCGGGTGGAGGGCTGCTCGAGGACTGGAGTGGGCTGTGTCGGAGACCCAGAGAGCTGGTGCAGAGTGAACCAGGGTGAGGTGGGGGACTTCCTGACTCATGCTGCGTTCCCTTCTCCCAGTCTGCAGGCAGTTCTTGCTGGTCTGTCCGGAGGAGCGAGGACGCCTGTGGGAGGTGGAGCGCCGGGGGTCCTGGGGCCAGTGCACCAATATCTGGCTAAAGGTTCAGCTTCACCAGGCAAGGCTTCCAGACTGAGTAGGACTGAAACACGGCACTGTGTCTATTTATTTCTGGTTTCAATACTAGCGTGGATTTACAGTGATCTAATGAGACCCATATAGATGTTATTTCTGTTGTGGCAAGAACAAAGGAGGGGCGGGACCTGGGTGAGGACATCTTATCCTCCAACGTTCCCCCCCTGAGTGAAGCACACCTTCCCATCCTTCTTGCTCAAAAAGATCACCCCCAGTTTAGCAGTTAGGAGCTCCCTGGGACTAAGGGACTCCCCTTTTACAATTAGATTATTGAAACATATAAGAAGATCGGTTTCCTCTGCCTAGCTGAAGGTGAGTTGAAAACACGATTCTGAACAGGTGATGAAAGGTGATGTGTGCACTTGGTTGAAAACTCAAAAGGGTTTACTATGACAAGCAAGTCTTCTATCCTCCTCACCTCTGAGGGGACTGCACACGTAATGGCAGCATCGCAGAGACAACGTTCTACAAAACCGCTGCCTGGTCTTTTTCACAGCAGCATAGTATGATGTCGCGTGGACGTTTTGTCATTTATTTCCCTGTTGACAGATGCGCATTCCGTCTTCAGTTTCTGGTTGCTTGAGACAGTGCCCCAGTGGCAGTTTGCCAGTGGGGTTTAGTGAAGGAAGCAGGAGAACAGAGCCTCTGGTGGTGGGTTTCCAGGGGAGGCAGCGGGTGGGAAATCCTTTGATCAGCCAGATGGGAAAGCAGGCTTGCAGTGTCTGGGTTTCCAAGTTGCTTTTCTTTTTTTTTTTTGAGACAGAATCTCGCTCTGTCACCCAGGTTGGAGTGGAATGGCGCAACCTTGGCTCACTGCAACCTCCGACTCCTGGGTTCAAGGGATTCTCCTGCCTCAGCCACTCGAGTAGCTGGGACTACAGGCATGTGACACCATGCTCAGCTAATTTTTGTATTTTTAGTAGAGATGGGGTTTCACCATATTGGCCAGGCTTGAACTCCCGACCTCAGGTGATTCGCACTCCTTGGCCTCCCAAAATGCTGGGATTACAGGTGTGAGCCACCCTGCCCGACCCCAAGTTGCTTTTTTGACAGTGAACTTTCTAAATCTCGCAAATGGGGAACGGCTGCCCATAGCAGGCGCTTCTCAGCTTAGCGCTTCTCAGCTCAGCACTAAGAGGCGAGGCCAGGCCAGGGCTGGGGCAGCGGACACCTCCAGGCTTCAGGTGCTGCCATGGGTGGGAGGTGAGGGGGACAGTTAATTTAAATTAACTGTCCAAAATGCAAGCCCTGGCTCTCCTTCACTCCTGGAGTGGGTGCTCCCGTCAGCGTCGAATGCCATTTCTGCGGCTGCATGTGGCTCATTAGGGGATTGACAGGCAGCCGAGGTGCCAGGCTTTCTCTCCACGTGGTGACTGACCCACCTTAGGTGTTGACAGGTGAGTGTGCCTTGGAGTTTATTGATGATAATAGTGATCAGTTGTGCTTTTATGCTGGAAGGCTTAATGGATCTTTACAGATATTCATGGGGTGACCAGGCACCGGGGAAGGAGGCATGGCAGGGCGGGGCTGTGCTGTGATCCTAATGAGGCGGTTAAGTGACTTGCCCTGTGGCACTGAGTTAGGAATGAAGGGAAGCCGGTCGGGTCCCTGGGCACTGAGCTGTCTAGCTGTTGGAGTTTATGGACACGCTTCACAAATGAGGCTGTGGGGCCTCGCACAACCTCTGTGCTTGGATGTTTCAGTTGCTTGGCTGGGAATGGAAAAAGAAAATGCATTGCATATTGAAATGTGGAAATCGCACGGGCCAGAGGAGTGAGCAGGGACGAGGATGTTTTCTCCTAATTGGGGAGATGGCTCCTCCTGGAGAATCCCACTGGGACTGTTTCAAGAGCTGGGAGTCGGTGTGGTCTGGGCAGAGGAAACTGAGCTGGAAGTCATATGCCAAACATGTCACTTTAATTCACTCTGAGATTCACCAACTCTCGTTTTAAAACAGCAAATGAGGGGACTTGCACAGAGAATGTTCCAGAAGCATGCTTGAGTCCCTTGAAGGAAGAAGGGTTATCATTATAATTAGGATATAATTAGATTACTAAAACTCTTTATTTAAAAAAAAATTCTAAGTTATGGTCTTTTCACTGCCTGTATAAATCATGGCTAGTTCCCAGTTTCACCCACATCTTCTTTCCCCTCGAGGGCCCGCAGTCAGGATTTTAATTCACTCAGGAAGGTTTTCAGCCAACCGGCTTCAGCTTGCAACCATTATGACAGTTAGTGCTGACATCTCAGGTTTTTTTCAAGTTGGTGAGTTGGGGCTGCAAATGTGATCACAGATTAGCTCGGTGCTCTGCAGTTTCTCGTCTGTTTCTCTCTTCATGGAAATCAGCAAGTGTTAGTGGATTAGAACTTCTTACGGGTCACCGAACAATGCAGATTCCGGAACCTTCTCTTCCCTGGGAATCTCAGTAGGCCATTAACTGGATGTTAGTCTTAAATTAGTCAGTGATTCTTAGAGTTGCTTTCTTGACTTGTTCTGTTTTTTTCAAGTTTTATCTGCTCTCCCTTCTTTTTCCTGATGGTTATTTTGGAGGTATCCTATAATTTTATGTGCCATAGAAATAGAACTGTAAGCAAGAAGCCCAGTGGAATCAATTGCTTCTTGCTCTAAATAAGGCATGAACATTTCACAACATTTCAAAGGGAAATTAACTTGTGCTCCTTGCAAATGTTTTAAAGACTATTTCTGAAGCAGCCTGATTGGCGGGCCAGGTCTTTAAAAGTTTGTGCGATCTTGGCTGTTGATAACATCTGCAGGTTATAATGGCCCTGAAAATATTTACAGATTATGCAGACCTTTTGAGGGAAGGAGTTTGTGGGAAATTTCTTTCTTCCTACACTCAGTTACAGACAAAGCCTTTGAAACTTGACCAATAGGATCATAATTGCATCTGATGTGATTTCCCGGTCAGCCTGAACATGCCTTAAGTTTCTTTACCAGAGAGAATGAAACTGAATATGTCAACAGTGAAATGTTCTTTTACAAAATTGTTGCCGGGATCAGGAAATAATTGACCACTGCTTTAAAAATTAATTTTTTTTCAATCTGTAAGTCATACTTTTGCTTTCCTTCTCCAGCTGAATTTTTAATGGATTCAGTTGTCATCCACAAATACTTTATTTGCATTTAATTTTTCAACCAGAAGGATCTTTGCATCAAGAGATGTGAAAAATATGAGAAGGGAAGCGGGGGCTACTTTTTTGAAAGTTTGATGCCCAGCAAACTGCAGTTCTGACCTTTTTTCTCAGTTTGTTCTGGTGACTCATACGTTATAGAGTACAATAGCAACAGCGATTTTGTGGTGGTGCAGTGTGCTGGGAAGTGCCGGGGGCAAAACCACCATACTGGGTGTGTTTTTTTGTCTAATGCTGCTCTTTGACAGGTTGTGTGGCTCCCCTTAGTGGCCATTGTCGTCTACTGCAGCCTTGGATGATGACTTACCTCTGTGATTAGTGCTCTGATACCTCCAGGTGTGCTTCCAAATGAGTAATTAGTGCATTCATTTTTAAAGATTTAATGAACCTCAATTAGGAATGAAATACAAGTAAATATTTGATAGCTCACAACACATAAAAACATTAGGAAAGGTGGAAAATTGATAATGGGTTATCTACTTCATTTTCTCATTCATTCATTCATGTATTCCTTTATTTGTTCATTCGCTAACTGTCAATGGGGCATCTACAGACGTGCCAGGCACTGTCCTAGACGTTAGGGATGCAGTCGTGAACAGGGCTGACCTGGCTTCTGAACTTATTTACCAGCTAACTACGTGGGCACCTACTACTGAGTGATATAAAAACTCTATGGCCGACAGAACTCAAGTGTGCTAGTATTTTTAAGTGCCCACAATTAAATTTTGCCAAACCAAATTTTGCTAATTTATACAGTTCTGTAAATAAATTTAAAAATTTACTTATATAGATAACAACTAAATAATTCATTTGTTCTTTAGTAAACAAAATGTGTTACATAGGTATTTTCAGCTGAAATGCAAAACTGTGTATTTTTTTTAGGGATCTGAACACCACACACACACACATATGGATTTGGGGGCGTGGGGTGTGGAGGTGCAAAGGAGGACGAGAAAGTCATCCCTTTCCAAGTCGGTACTGATTTGGTAGGAGAGGAGGGAGACTCACTGAACGTGGGTGATTATGACCTCTCTTGTGAGCGAAGCCACTGGTGAGCAAAAAGAAGGATCCAGGACAAGAACTGGAAATGTGAGTCCATTGAATGCCAGAATCGTTGGAAGAACAGATCACAATTCCAGCTCAGAAATGCTTGAGTGGAACCATCACTTTGCATCTCCTGACACCTGGCAGGTATTCCTGTCTTCTGGAGAGCATTGCAGCAAATGGCAAAGTGAAGGTCAAGAAGATAGAACTGACCCAGCACTTTGGGAGGCTGAGGCAGGAGGATGACTTGAGGTCAGGAGTTCGAGACCAGCCTGACCAACATAGTGAAACCCCATCTCTACTAAAAGTACAAAAATTAGCCAGGCATGGTGGCAGGCATCTGTAATCCCAGCTACTCGGGAGGCTGAGGCAGGAGAATCGCTTGAACCCGGGAGGTGGAGGTTGCAGTGAGCCCAGATGGTGCCACTGCACTCCAGCCTGGGCTACAGAGGGAGACTCCATCTCAAAAAAAAAAAAAAAAAAAAAAAGAGAGAGAGAGAGAGATAGAACTGGTTCATGGCTATCAACATGTTTGCAAGGTCCCCAGTGTACTATTTCCTCTTGATTGTCCAGCCCCTTGGGAGCCACCCTCATTTGCTTACCCTCTTTCTGTTGCTTGGGGAGGGCAGCACACCCAGGAAATTCCGAGGACGTGAGCCGTCATGCGAGGACTTCTCAGAATGACAGACCCAGACAGCCTGGCCCTGGAGACGGCAGCAAGGTATGGTGATACTATATCACCCCATGAAACTCTCACTTTCCTAGTGATCAGGTTGTCCTTGCTTAGTGAAGCCGTGGTCTGAACCTGCCAGGCAGCTTCCCAGACGACTTGGCTGTGGGCTTCTCGTGGCAGCAGGGCCTTGGTCTAGGCTCAGAATCTCTGGGCTATCATGGGAGGGGGGTGTTGCGCGGAGAGGCCTTTGTAATTAGATTTTTTATGGTTCTCTTCTCTTAACTAGACAAGCTCTAACGAAACCAAAATGGAACAGAACACATGGGAATTGGCCGTAACCTTGCATCGTTAAGGAAATATTGAAAAATCTGAATTTCAAATTTTGCCATGGACCAGTGTCTGTCAAGCAGAACAAAAAGCAAGACAAATTTGTCTTTCTTTCCTCCTCCACTGCAAAAGCCCAGATTGCTGGGATGGAGTGGAATTAGGTATTAGGTTTTTGTACAATCCAGAGTGACTGTAGAATAGAATCTTGAGGGAATATTAAGAATATTTCTTAGTAGCTTGCTGTCATTCAGTATTTTATAAAATTTTAGGTTTTCCTGGTTTTCTTGTGGCTAAACCAGACTCTTGCCCACACCGGGTATTGTGAAAATGTCCATTCTCTGGTGCCAAAGGGTCTTTACTTTCAAATCCCTAAAGAGTCCAAAATTACTTTAAACTTACACTTGTACATCATGGACAAATACTGCTTATTTTGGAAAATATATTGCTCTGAAATAGAAGATTCAACAATGAAAGCAGAAAATATCCCAGTAAGTGCTGGATTGTTTTAGAAATCTGCTTCCTGTCTGACATTAGCTCTAGCCATCTGGCAGATGAGGGCTTTCATTTTCTTTGGTTCACCATGGAAAGATGGGCTAACCTAAGACCCAACAGGCACCGAACAGAGAGCGTTGTACTTGGCCTTTTCTGCTGATCCTTGACTTTTCTTTTCAACCTGTTAGAGGAAGCAGAAATGTCCAGGGTACTGTAACGCCCATGGGTGTGGACCTGGGGGAATTCTGCACATTTGAGCATGGGGTGCCAGCTTTGAAAGCAGTGCTTCCTTCCCTGCCCTTTCTCTGGTCTCCCCAGGCTGGGCTGTCCTTTAGTTCCTTTCAGTAAATACGTGCTTTTATGCACAAAATCTGATTTCCCCATGGCTGGCTGGAGCGTTTGAACCTGGCCTATTCTGAATCTCAGCAGGAAGTGCAGGCACAAGCCAGACAGGACACCTCCATGTCCTGAACGTCCAGCCCCAGACTGTGCAGGACGACCCCATTGCCATATTTAATTGGAATGCCTGTGGATTCTTTTCTGACTTCAGGAGAGGATGTGTGGAGAAGAAATGGAAGACACAAAGAATGATCCAGAGTGTGGAGTGGAAGAGGAGGATGCCAGGCTGGCAGGGCAGCCACCAGGCAAGCTTACAAGGCCCAGTCCCTGACGTCTCCAGACGCCCATCTGGGCCAGGTCCAGAGGCCTGCCTGGGCTCCCAGGATACGGGTCTGAGACTTGTGTGGCTGGGAGCGTACCTTCCCTGGGGATCTTTGAGGGGCCAGTGACCCCACGGGCCCCACCTACCTCTGAGGTGGGCTCAGGCTCTAGAGTACCTGAGAACGTGCTGCGCTCAGCATGCGACACCGTGCCACAGGGAGGAAATATTTCCCTAAGTTAATTGTTGACAGTTCCTAAACGTTTCAGAAGCTTACTCGTTAAAACTAACGTGGTTTCTGTTTCTCAGGATAAATTGGTGGGACTTTACCGGAACCACAGGGATGTTTTACTGAATGTACCTCTTTCCTTATAGAAGTTTAAAGATGCTCAGGAAGGGGCCACACCCGTTCCATCTGGGCTGTAGAAACCCATTGCAGGTTTGTGCATGCCAGCCCTGCTGTTGCCGTGAGACTACGGACACCAAAGAGGTTTGCAGGGGTACACGTGTCCTTTCCAGACACCAAAGAGGTTTGCAGGGGTACACGTGTCCTTTCCCGGGAGGCTTCAGCCACATCAGGAGTGCCTTGAGGGCAGGGGCAGTGGCTGGATGGTGCCTACTGTAGGCCTGGAGCGCTCTTCTGGCCTGGTATACAGAAGGCACTCAGAGAGCTCATATGGGAAGCACTGGGTAGGAATTTGGGCAGATCGTGCTTCTAGAATATTGGTGGCCTTGAGTGGAAAGGCTTGTGGTAGTAAAAGTAACTAAAAATGATAGCCTGGCTCGAATGTGACATTGGCTTCCCCCTTCTCAAATACTGATGGAGCCCTGCTTGGTAGCTTGTGTATGGCCGCTCTTGGGATGCAGAGACAAGGACCTGCTCTTAGGCCCCAGATCCAATGGACTAGGCAGAGTTGTCCCAGGGCCGCCTGCCGTCCTCAAGGGTGGGGCGCAAATCCAGGCTGCTTTAGGGAGCCCAAAGCCTGCTCCCCGAGAGCTGGGGTGGTGCTTTCTCTGCAATTGGGCCCAGCCTTGATGATTTCAGTAGGATTTTTCCCAGAGAAAGCTGGTCAGGCCCTCTTGAGGCAGACAACCCAAGTTCTTGCCCCTCCTTTTGGGAAAATGCAAATCCAATCCCATTGCCGAGGACATCCCAAACCCCTCTGTACTCATCACTGACTTTGGAGAAGCCAGGGGCCCTGCTGCCTCTGCTCCTTGCCATTGGAGTTCAGCTGCAGGGTCAGCCCTGGGCTGCCTGGTTACTTTGTTGACAGAAGAATAGGGTTTTACCTTTTTAGGATGTAATAAAGCCCCTCCTGTGGCCTGGTGAGGAGACTACCAACAGTCCCAAGTTCTGGGAATATATCATCTGTTCCCTTGAGCAGTCAAAGGACACACATGGTGGGACCTGTTATTTATTCATCCATGCACCCAGCTGTCCATCTGTCTGTCCGTCCATCCATCTATCCATCCATCATCCATCCATCCACCTATCCATCCATCTATCCAATCCATTCATCATCCATCCATCCATCCCTCCATCCATCCATCCATCCATCCCTCCATCCATCCATCCATCCATCCATCCATCCATCTATCCATCCATCATCCGTCCATCCTCCATCCATCATCCATCCATCCATCCTCCATCCATCATCCATCCATCCATCCATCCATCCATCCATCCATCCATCCATCCATCCATCCTCCATCCATCTTCCATCCATCCATCCTCCATCCATCCATCTATCCATCCATCCATCCATCCATCCACCATCCATCCATCCTCCATCTTCCATCCATCCATCCATCCATCCATCCATCCTCCATCCAGCCATCCATCTATCCATCCATTTATCATCTATCCATCCACCCATCCATCATCCATCCATTCTTCCTCCCTCCATCCATTCATCCTCTATCCATCCATCATCCATCCATCCATCCATCCATCCATCCACCCATCCTCCATCCATCCATCATCCATCCATCCATCCATCCATCCATCCACCCACCCATCCTCCATCCATCCATCCATCCTCCATCCATCATCCGTCCATCCATCCATCCATCCATCCATTCTGTTGTACAATAGATATTCAGCATGCTTTCTCAGGGACATGCTCTGTGCCGGGGACAGGGGATATAAGTGAGGTATGGATACTGGCCTCAGGAAACTCTCTTCTCTTTGGAGGAATCTCTTCTGGAGTGTTCCACTGGAGTTTTCATCTCTCTTGCACCCATTACAAAGATGGAAGGGTCCAATTGACTAGAAATATAGTTTAGAGCTTCATATGGAGACATCGTGAAGCCTGCCTCCCCCCTCCCCCTTACACTTGGGCTCTCTGTGCAGGTGGCACAGACCATAGAAGGAGAGTGAAGTCTACAGCCTAGAGGGTGCCCTGTGTGTGGTGTCAGATGCAACCTTTCACATGGGATGTGTGTGCTGTGAGCATTGTGCTATTTGAGATGAATGGTTAATATTTTGTGTTTACATGAAAATAAATGTTTAAAAATGTCTCAGGGGTTTGATGAAGTTACTATTCAATAAAAGAAACCTCTCAGGGAAGAACAGCTGATGTATCGATGGCTTTGTTTAAGGGCATATGTACTGACCACACAAGTTAGAAGGCAATGCCGTGGAACTGAGAGCAACCTCCTGCCCAGTCCATGCCAGCTGTGAGGCCGTGTGCAGGGGTCCCTTCCAGCAGTGTGTGCAGGACTGCCCATAATGCACATCTTTGTGTGTGTTGTGTTTTTTTTATTAAATCAATTTTATTTTTCGGTTTTCTGTGTTCCTGTCTCTTATTTTTTAACAGCTCTATTGAGATATTATTTACAAACCTTAAAGTTCCCTCATTTAAAGTAATAATTCAGGCCCGGCGAGGTGGCTCACATCTGTAATCCCAGCAATCTGGGAGGAAGAGGCATGTGGATCACTTGAGCTCAGGAGTTCAAGACCAGCCTGGCCAACGTGGTAAAACTGTGACTCTACAAAAATACAAAAATTAGCAGGGTGTGGTGGCCTGCGCCTGTAGTCCCAGCTACTTGGGAGGCTGAGGTGGGAGGATTGCCTGAGCCCAGGAGGTTGAGGCTGCATTGAGTGGAGATCGTGCCATTGCACTACAGCCTGGGTGATAGAGTGAGACCTTGTCTCAAAAAAAAAAAAAAAAGTAATAATGCAATGATTTTTAGTATATTTACAGAGCTGTGCCCTCATCACCACCATTAGTGCCCCAAAAAGAAACACCGCGCCCATGAGTCTCTCCCTCCCCACTCACCCCTCCTCCTGCCCTCGGCAGCCACTAATCTATATATAAATTTGCCTCTTCCGGATATGTCATGTAAGTGGAATCACACCATACGGGGTCTTTCACGGCTGGCGTCTTTCACTTAGACGCCGTAATAATTTTTCCAAGGTTCACCCGTGTTGTGGTGAGTGTCATCAGTTCTTATTCCTTTTTATTGCCAAATAACGTCCCGTGGTATGGATGTAGAACACTGTATTTTGGCATTCCCTAGGTGATGTAATTTGGATTGATTTGAGGTTTTGGTAGTTATCAATGATGCTGCTATGAATGTACACATACACAAATACAAGTTTATGGCCGAGCGCGGGGGCTCATGCCTGTAATCCCAGCACTCTGGGAGGCCAAGGCGGGTGGATCATGAGGTCAGGAGATCGAGACCATCCTGGCTAACACGGTGAAACCCTGTCTCTACTAAAAATACAAAAAAATTAGCCGGGTGTGCTGGCGGGCGCCTGCAGTCCCAGCTACTTGGGAGGCTGACGCAGGAGAATGGCATGAACCCGGGAGGTGGAGCTTGCAGTGAGCCAAGATCGCGCCACTGCACTCCAGCCTGGGCGACAGAGAAACACGCCGTCTCAAAAAAAAAAAAAAAAAAAAATACAAGTTTGTGTGTGTACATATGTTTTCAGTTCTCTTGGGTACACATCTGAGAATGGAATTTCTGGGTCATATGGTAACTCTATGTTTAACATTTTGGGGAACTGCCAAATTATTTTTCCAAGTCCCTGCACCATTTTACATTCTTATCAGCCAGGTATGAGGGTTTCCGCTTCCCTCATGCCAGCCAACACTTATTCCATCTTTTTTTTTTTTTTTTGAGACAAAGTCTCGCTCTTGTCCCCTAGGCTGGAGTGCAATGGCGTGATCTCAGCTCACGGCAACCTCCGCCTCCCAGGTTCAAGTGATTCTCCTGCCTCAGCCTTCCGAGTAGCTGGGATTACAGGCGCCCGCCACCATGCCTGGCTAATTTTTTGTATTTTTAGTAAAGACGGGGTTTCACTATGTTAGCCAGGCTGGTCTCGAACTCCTGACCTCGTGATCTGCCCACCTCGGCCTCCCAAAGTGCTGGGATTACAGGCATGAGCCACCGCTCCCGGGGCCTATTCCGTCTTATTGATACAGCCACCATCCTAGTGGGTGGGAAGTGGCATCTTACCGTGGTGCTGATTTGCATTGCCCTGGTGACTACTGATGTCAAACAGCTTTTCAGTCATTTGTGTTATCTTCTTTGGAGAAATGTCTATTCAAATCCTCACTTATTTTTGAATTGGGTTGTTTTTATCTTGTTGATTTGTAAGAATTCTTTATAAATTCTGATTTTAATCCCTTTTTGGATATATGATTTGCAGTTTTTTTCCCCATTCTTTGGTTTCTCTTTTCATTTTATTGATGTCATTTGAAGTATAGTTTTAATTTTGTTTTGTTTTGTTTTGGTTTGTTTTTGAGTCAGGGTCTTGCTCTATCGCCCAGGCTGGAGTGCAGTGGGGTGATCTCGGCTCACTTCAACTTCTGCCTCCCGGGCTCAAGCCATCCCCCCACTACAGCCTCCCCAGTAGCTGGGACTACAGGCGTGCGTCTCCATGCCCAGCTAATTTTTGTATTTTCGTAGAGATGGTTTTGTCATGTTGGCCAGCCTGGTCTCAAACCCCTGAGCTCAAGTGATCCTCCCTCCTCAGCCTCCCAAAGTGCTGGGATTACAGGTGTGAGCCACCATGCTGGCCTAGTTTTAATTTTGACAATGTCCAATTATTTTCTCTTTGTTGCTTGAACAAAGCAAGACAGTTGCAGTAGTAAATATTGTGTGTGTGTGTGTCCGTGTGTGTGTGTGTGTTTTGACATGGAGTTTCGCTCTTGTTGCCCAGGCTGGAGTGCAATGGCTCGATCTCAGCTCACCACAACCTCCTCCTGCTGGGTTCAAGCGATTCTCCTGCCTCAGCCTCCCGAGTAGCTGGGATTACAGGCATGCACCACCATGCCTGGCTAATTTTTTAAAATCATTTTTAGTAGAGACAGGATTTCTCCATGTTGGTCGGGCTAATCTCGAACTCCCGACCTCAGGTGATCCACCTGCCTTGGCCTCCCAAAGTGCTGGGATTATAGGTGTGAGCCACCACGCCCAGCCGTGTTTTTTTTTTTTTTAAATGCCTGCTCTTTCATTCCCATCTGAAAGGAGTTACTGGGGAGAAAGTGATTTGACTCCAAAATCAACATGGGAAATCCACAAAGAAGTCATGACTTAGAACAAGGCTGTTTCTGGATCCCACGTTCTTCAAAGGCAGTGGCCAGACGCACATGCCCTGTAACAGTCACACTGTCCTGAGGGCTGCTTTGCCCCACACTCACGAATGGGCTCAGGCAGGGAGTCCATAGTCACTCGGAAGCTTGCATTCCGGACCAGGGTCTGGCAGTGGTGACGGACACTCACTGCTATGCACGGAGCCTTCGAACAGGTTATATTTCAGGAAGCAGGGTTTTGAGACTCTCCCAGCATTGGGTATTTTGTTCCAGGAAGTCTTTGAGAACAAGCCCTTCGGGATGAGGAAGAAATAAATTCAACTTGTTGGCTACTTCCAGAAACCTCAGGGGGCCAATGGATTATGAGATAATTTTTAAAATCCCCATTTTCTGCAAGAAGCAATCTTTGCATTTGATTTAATTCTCTTTCTAGGGAAAGCATGCTTAGCGGCTGGAAGTTTTAAAGTTAGGTATCTAAGTTTCCATCTTGAGAAGCCATGAAATTCCTTGGCCGCCTTCCTCTTTTCCCCTGGCTTCTCCATTTCACACAGGGCACAAAATATCACCATGGCAAAGCAAGAGGGATTGGAGCTGGGTATTCTACCGAGCTCCAACCACAGCAGTGCAGTCACGGGAGGCCCGTTAAGTCCGGTATCTACGCAGCTGTGATTTCTGGCTCTAGGAAGGTCCTGTGTTATTTTCAGCATCAGATGAGACACAACTGGAAGGAATAATTTCTTTCCTGGCAGGAAAATCCTAACGTGACCACAACCACTGAGGTGCTTCCGGGAGGGTGCTTTAGTGCCAACTAACTCTGTTTAATGGAGTTGCCTCATCTTTCTGAACTTTCCTTCCCACCAAACAAAAGTCACCTTCAGGGCTGGGTGCGGTGGCTCACGCCTGTAATCCCAGCACTTTGGGAGGCCAAGGCGGGCGGATTACGAGGTCAGGAGATCCAGACCATCCTGGCTAACACGGTGAAACCCCGTCTCTACTAAAAATACACAAAAAATGAGCTGGGCGTGGTGGCGGGCGCCTGTAGTCCCAGCTACTCAGGAGGCTGAGGCAGGAGAATGGCGTGAACCTGGGAGGCGGAGCTTGCAGGGAGCCGAGATCGCACCATTGCACTCCAGCCTGGGCGACAGAGCGAGACTCTATCTCAAAAAAAATAAATAAAATAAAAAAAAAGTCACCTTCAGATTTTCTAGGCAGCAAACCCTTCTAACAGGGATTCTTGACAATGTGCAGACAGACGGGCTACAGGACTTGTGAACCTGGGTAATCTTCACTGCCTGAGATTTGAGCCGTTCTTAGTGGGCGGCCGATGCTGTACAGGATGGGCTCCCAGCAGATGGCTTTGGGTCCTTGGGCACCCAGGTTCTGTTCCAATTCCATGGGATTGGGAGGGCGTCTCCTCGGGGCGGATTGCGGTATAATCTTCCCAGGTGATGCCAGTCACGGGACTAGGTAGGCTCTTTTTATGATCATTCCTCATGGCTCTCAACTTGCAATAGGGGTGCTTCGACTGAGGAAATGTCTGCTGGGTCTCCATGTGTATTAGTCCGTTTTCATGCTGCTGATAAAGACATGCCTGAGACTGGATAATTTATAAAGAAAAAGAGGTTTAATAGACTCACAGCTCCACGTGGCTGGGGAGGCCTCGGTTAATCATGGCAGAAGGTGAAAGGCATGTCTTACATGGTGGCAGACAAGAGAGAATGAGACCCAAGCGAAAGGGGAAACCCCTTATAAAACCATCAGATCTTGTGAGATTATTCACTACCACGAGAGCAATATGGGGAAAACCACCCCATGATTCAATTATCTCCAACCGGGTCCCTCCCACAACAGGTGGGAATTATGGGAGCTACAATTCAAGATGGGATTTGGGTGGGGACACAGCCACACCATATCACCGTGTGAACAACAGAAGCAGATAAAATCCGTCCCATCTAATGTAGATATTACAACCAACTATAAGTATTGTATTTGTAAAGTAGCTTCATGAAAATCAGTCTAAAGTAAATTCACATAAGCTACATAAAGAAATACTACAAGGGGGCGGGTGTGGTGGCTCACACCTGTAATCCCAGCACTTTAGGAAGCTGAGGCAGGCAGATCACTTGAGGTCAGGAGTTCGAGACCAGCCTGGCCAATATAGCAAAACCCCGTCTCTACTAAAAAAATACAAAAATTAGCTGGGTGTGGTGGCATGTGTCTGTAATCCCTGCTACTTGGGAGGCTGAGGTGTGAGAATCACTTGAACCTAGAAGGTGGTGGTTACGGTGAGTTGAGATTATGCCACTGCACTCTAGCCTGGGCAACAGAGAGAGACTCCATCTCAAAAAAAAAAGAGAAGAAGAGAGAGAGAAAGAGAGAAAGAAAAAGAAAGAGAAAGAAAAAGAGAAAGAAGGAAAGAGAAAGAAAAGGGAGGAAGGAAGGAGAGAGAAAGAGAAAAGAGAAAGAAAGACCCTCCCCTGCTCCCTTCCTGAATGCTGCAGACATAAGTTGAGCAGAAGAAATCAGATTTCACAACACACGCGCTGACTTTTATCCCACCCACTTTTGCTGTGGACCAGAGCCTGGGCTGCAGAGGTGGTTTCTGGAGGCCCAGCAGCTTTGGCCTTGGCGCCTGTGCTGTGGGAAGGCCAAGCTGACTTGAGGCCTTTGCTCCCACCCCTGCAAAGCCTGGATTCTGTGTGTGCAGAGCCCTGCCGGCTTCCCAGCCCTGTGCTTCAGATGGTCCTGGGTGCGTGGGGACCCTCGGTGACAGATCGGGAAGTGGGCACCGTCTCTCCTATGAAGCCGGCTTGAGAGGGGACACACAGTGTTTTGAAGACTTGGCCCAGCACGTTTGGACAGGTCTTGCTGAGTGATCACTGCACAGCTCTGAGCCCCACAGGTCCTGGCTATCCACAGGCATGAAACACCAGCCCCAGCACGTCCCTGTGAGGGCACCATGGATGTCGCCCAGGACAGCACTCTTCCATCTGTAAAGGGCTCCGTTATCACATGCCTCTGCTATTGTCATACTTAATTTTCACTTTACACAGTTCACACTCAGGTGTGCAAAATTAGGGCTTGATTTTCCTAGAACTGAGTTTTATCTGTATCTGGAGCACCCATTCTGGTTGATGGCAGAAAAAGTAGTCGAGTGGATTCAGATACCTTCCAACCAACCTCACTCCAAGTAGGATTTTCTTTGGTACCTCTTTCTTCCTGGGGTCAGCTCCAAGGGCAGGGGCCTTGGTGAGGAGATGCCATCTGCTCTTGGCCCACCCTGGCTAGAGTTAACATGCACGATTGTCCTGTCATGGTCTCTGGTCTCAGGCTCCCTGGACACCTGGTGTGTGGTCTTGCTGGTGTCTGCGGATGCTTCTACCCCAAACCCCTGTCCTAACCAGGAAGTGACGTCGTGGCCGGCAAGTTCTCGCTCTCAACCTGCATCGTCTCTGTCCCTGGCCACATGGGAAAGCATCATTTGTCTGTCCCCACTGGGGACTCCTGGCTTTGCTGTGGGGCTGACCCTGCACCCTCATGCAGTCCTGAGCTCTGGGGTTGGGGCCACTCATTCTCTGAGAACTCCGAGCTGGAATTGGAACGCACCTCTCTTCTACTCTGGGACCCCCAAACCTATTTGAAGGCTTCTATGATGCCCTTCCCACCACTGCCCAAGTGAGCCTGGCATTTTAGACTTCAAAGCCAATAAAAATAGCAAAGGCATTTCTTTCTCTTTCCCTCCCTGGCACTCCATATCGTCACACTCAATGCAGAGCCAAACACGGGTCTCACCCTCCAAGTGAGGGACAGACCCCTGAGCTCATTCTGTCAGTCCCCAGAGAGTCATGGTGCCCACGTTGCCCTCACATCCAGCCCCTCAGGCAGGGCCCTGGGCTGATTCTCACAGCCGGCCTTCAACCCCTGGTGGGGGGTGTGGAGTGTAGATGGTGTGGGGACCACCACTTCCTCCCTGGCCTCATGCACAGCTTGAAATCCCACAGCAGAAATGTTTCCCTTTGAGGGTGGGTAACATGGACTTGTGTCCCAGGACTGGGAAGAGCTTGGGGTCTGGCTTCAGCCTGGCTCCTTACTCCAGAGAGGGCTGGGATGATCACTTTCCTTCTGGGTCGCTGGGGTTCTCGTTGGTGAAAGGTAGAGGATGAGTCAGGGTCTGTAAACTGGCAGCTTGAGGGTTCAAATTAGTCAACAGATGAGATGTTTTAGGGCCTGGAAGCTGCAGTCCCTTTCCTGGAGGGCATATCCCCACCACTCACTGGCCAGTGTCACTCATCTGCACTGTTGCTCTAGCCTGGTCAAGGCTTACACTTGTATCTTCTCGTGGCAGCCCCCAAAGATGCTCACATGGGAATCCTGGGAACCTGTGAGTGTGTTACTGTATTAGTCTGTTTTCATGCTGCTGATAAAGACATACCTGGGACTGGGTAATTTATAAAGAAAAAGAAGTTTAATGGACTCACAGTTCCACGTGGCTGGGAATCCTCACAATTATGGCAGAAGGCGAAAGCCACGTCTTACATGGCAGCAGACAAGAGAGAAATGAGAATCAAGTGAAAGAGGTTTCCCCTTATGAAACCACTAGATCTCTTGAGACCTATTAACTATCATGAGAACAGTATGGGGGAAGGTGTCCCATGATTCAATTATCTCCCACCGGGTCCCTCTCACCACACATGGGAATTATGGGAGCTACAATTCAAGATGAGATTTGGGTGGGGACACATCCAAACCGTATCAGTTACCTTACCTGGTAAAAGGGACTTCTCAGATGCGATTAAGCTAAAGATTGTGAGAGGGAGAGATTATCCTGGATCCTCTGGGTGGGCCCAGTGTGATCACAAGGGTAGTTTAAATGAGGGACACACAGAAAGATTTGACTGCCGGAGAACCATCAGAGCGTCGCAGCGTGAGAAAGACACAGTCAGCCATTGCTGGGTTTGAAGATGAAGGAAGGGGCCATGAGCCAAGGAATGCAGGCCGCCTGTGTGGAAAGGACCAGGAAACAGATTCTCCCCTGGAGCCTCCAGAAGGAACCAGCTTGACCTCAGCCCAGCAAGACCTGTTTGAGACTTCTGACTTCCAGAACTGTATGGTAAGAAATCCTGGTAGTTTTAGGCCACCAAATTTGTGATAATTTCTTACAGTTGCAATGGGAAACGAGTACACTCCCTCCTATGTTCTCAGGTGGGTAACTTTGCCTCCTAACCCTGGACATTTGGCCATGTCTGGAGATATTTTTGGTTGTCACAGTTGGGTGAGAGGTGGTACTGACATCTAGTGGGTAGAGGCAGGAAAGCTCCCATAACAGAGTTATTCAGCCTGAAATGCTATGCTAAGATTGATACCAGGCCTGAGCTCCGGTATGCGTCACATTTTGGACTGTGGACTGCCCTGACAGGCAAGTTCTTCCTTTAGGGGAAAAAACACCGCCTGCCGCAGTCAAGGCTCGGGGCACGGCCCAGGAGGTGCCCTGGAGAAGACTGAGACCCGGGTTGCAGCAGTGAGCCCCATTCTGGCTGGTGGGAGAAAACGGCGATCTCAGGACAGACTTGCGGAGAGCGTGGACTCCTGTAAAAAGAAGAGGCGCGGGCGCCTGCTCGCTGCCCGGCCGCTTTCCGAGGGAAATACCCACGGCGGCCACACGATGGCAGCCTTGCCCAAACCAAAGCCCGCCGGGCGCGCTCCGAGGTCCGCAGCCCCAAGTCGGTGTCCCCAGGCGGTGGACGCGGGGCCGCCCTCCCACAGAATCCAGGGCGCTCGGCCTGGGTGGGCGTCTTTAGCTGCGGCTAGAAACTCTGCGCTTAACAGGTGAAACAGAGCCGCACGGACTGCACGCTCCTGCCTGCTCGTCCGCCTCGATGTCAACAGCTCATCTGTGCCGATGTGGAACTACGTTCTCCCCATCCCCACATTTCAGTGCTGTGACAAGACAGATAACACCGCTGAGATTTATTCTTCAAAGGGGCTCGCGTGTCTCTTCTTCTTCTTTTTTTTTGACTGAGTCTCGCTCTGTCGCCCAGGCTGGAGTGCAGTGGCGATCTCGGTTCACTGCAGCCTCTGCCTCCCGGGTTCAAGCGATTCTCCTGCCTCAGCCTCCAAGCAGCTGGGACTACAGGCGTCCGCCACTACGCCCAGCTAATTTCTGTATTTTTAGTAGAGACGGGGTTTCACCATGTTGGCCAGGCTGGTCTCGAACTCCCGACCTCATGTGATCCGCCCACCTCGGTCTCCCAAAGTGCTGGGATTACGAAAAAAAATGTTTAGCTTTCATTGTGAGTCCAGGAGTGCAGACCCCAGATTTCCCTAATTCCTTCATTAACCCCATAGACTTGCAAATAAATAAATACATACGTAAACAATTCAACTAACCCACTGCAATGCACCCTGCCTCCCTTCACCACAGGTTGAAAGTGGGGGGCCTTGAGACTCACCTATTCCTTGGGATTCCCCACCCGGGCACAAAAGCTGGGGGGTGCAGTGGGGGCCGCCCACTTCCCCCCTCTTAGCCTCTCTGGCCCTTGGGCATTCTATAGAAAACACGGGCCATGGGCCTAGAGGCACCCCCCGATCCAGCTGTGATCTGGACTCCCTTCTGTTCTGTGTCATCAATTTGGCCCCATTTTCATCTATAGTTTTTTGATGTGTTATTTGGCTTCTTTTCAGCAGCAGCAGCAGCCAAAATACTCTGGGGCCAGTGTGCTTCGTTTATAAGATGGGGACAGTGTCTCTCTGGCAGGATTCGCTGGGAAGATGAAGGTAAATGTGCAGCGTCCCAGGGATGCCAAGTTCACAGTGGCCCTGGCGTGCAACGATGAGAATGGAACCGGGGGTGAGAAGAGAGAAGAGAGGAAACAAGGAGGTGGAACATCCAACAGAACGTGCTGGGGCCGGGCGCCCCCACCTGCCCCCAGGGAGGTTGAACTGAGATAGCTGGGAGCTGGGGGAGCCGGACCTGGTACTTGAATTGGGGTGGGAGGGATGGAAGATGCCCTTCTGGCCCAAGAAGCCCTCCCCCTAGTTAAACAAAGCTGGGACTGGTTAACAGAGGTGCCCAAGATCCTCCCAGCCACAGGGTGCCCCATCCTCTGGGGACTACCGACTTAAGGATAGCATGCTCTCAGCTTATACAAGTTCTAGTTACTGTTTTAAACCTGGTTCATGCACTTTGGGAGGCTGAGGTGGGAGGATTGCTTGAGCTCAGGATTTCAATACCAGGCTGGGCAACATAGTGAGATACCATCTCTACAAAAAACGAAAACATTAGCTGACCATGGTGACACATCCCTGTAACCCCAGCTGTGACCCAAGATGGGAGGATTGCTTGAGGCCACAAGTTTGAGGCTGCAGTCAGCTGTGATCCCACCTTAGTACTCCAGCCTGGGCCACAGAGCGAGACCCTGTCTCAACACACAAACAAACAAAAACAAAACAAAACAAAACACTGGTTCATGCAGTCATCCTTCCCATGCACACTGGTGGCTTCCATGGGCCAAGTGCTGTGCTGAGGACTGGTACAGACGCGTGGGTGTGGCAGAAAATTGTCCTTCTACAGCCCTTGGCTCCCAAGGACCAGATGCAGGTGCAGCCAGCAAGATGAATACAGGAGGGAACTTCCGAGGAGGGGCAGGTGGGGTCCACTTGTGGATATTTATGCTGGATTGTAAGCTCCCTGAAGTCAGGGTCAGGGCTCACAGCGCCCTCAGTATTGATGCAGTCAGCGCCGTGTGAGTGTCAGCTGAAAGTCTGAAGAGCTAGAAAGGATCCCCAGGAGAACTTGGACTCTGCCACATCTGGTGGCATTCCTGCTGCTGTGGTGTCCTGCATGAAGAAACCCTGAAGTTCATGGGCTCAGCACACACCTGGGTTAGCATCCTAGCCTGAGGTCCAGGTGAGAGCTGTGTAGGGCGTGCAGTGGCAGAGCTGGGTGTCCCAGGCAGCTGGGAGGCCCTGGAGTGGGAACAGGGACTCTTGCCTTTAATTAGTCATATCTTGCTATATTTCCACACACTACCCAAGTACTACACCACTAACAATGCTATTATTGGTGTATATACAGCTAGACTTTGCTTTAAAAGTGCAGCATTTTATTCTATACTAGAAATCATACCGCACATGCAGTTTAATTCCTGTTTTTTTAAAAATGTGAGAACTACCTGAGTTATTTTACCCCAATGTTTTAACTATCATCTTTTTTTTTAAATAGAGACAGTCTTGAACTCCTGGGTTCAAGTGATCTTCCCGCCTTAGCATTCCTAAGTGCTGGGATTAGAGGCGTGAGTTGCCCCACCTGGCCCGTCATACTTTGAGTCTGCCTAAGATCTCATCACATAGCTGCACCACGGTGGACACCACCACTTTCCTCCTCTTGAATGTTTAGGGTCCTTCCTGTTTCATGCTGTTATAAAGAACGATCTAGGCTGGATACGGTGGCTCACGCCTGTAATCCTAGCACTTTGGGAGGCCAGGACAGGTGGATTGACCGAGCTGAGGAGTTTGAGACCACCCTGGGCAACATGGTGAAACTCCGTCTCTACTAAAATACAAAAAAAAGTAGCCGCGTGTGGTGACATGCACCTGTAGTCCCAGCTACTCGGGAGGCTGAATTGCTTGAACCCAGGAGGTGAAGGTTTCAGTGAGCCGAGAGCTCTTACCCAAAGGAATAAAACCAAAGAGGGTACAGGAAATATTTTTGGTTAGGGGAGGATTTCTGATACCCTAGTTTGATAGTGAAACTGTTTTGATAGTGGAAGAACTAGTGGCATTGTGATGGGGGGAGGTGGACCGGGCTGTAATCCAGCAGCACGCTGGCCGCATTTGGAGTGGGTTGCACGTGCCTCCTGCTCCTAGGGCCCTCTGCCTTCCCTCCCCTGCATATCAGAGCACAGGGGAGGTGCAGGCATGCCTGGCAGAATGCATGTGGCAGAATAACGAGCACGGTGATTGCTGGTGTTCCGGTGTGACCAGGTAGCTCTGATTCCCCAGAGTGAGTCTGAGGACCCTGCTTTGGATGTGAGATGATTTTGAGGGATGTGCGGATGGCTGTTATTAAGTTTAATAGTTCTCTGTTGATCCTGAAGTTAATTTTTATTTGAGGCAAGTGGCACTCCTTTTGATTGACAGTTGCCCTATGAAGTTGATATTTACATACGTTTGCAAGTATAATAATGAGTTGACTTAAGAAAATAAGTAAACAAAAATACAAGTGGCAAAATCGTGAGGATGACATGGAAATGAATATGTTTGTTAAACCACTAAAAAGGCTGGGAAGAAGTCTCCCAAATGGAGAGCAATGAACCGACCAGCACCTGGGGCAGGGCAGGGAGGCAGGGCGGCGCCTTGGTAAAACTTCCTCAGGGATTTTTCATCCTTCCTGTGTTTTCTCCTCCTCCTCTCTGAGGTTTGTGATCATCCCCTCTCCTCACTTCCTGTACAACAAAGAGAAAACACAGAACTGGGAGTCTGGTTAAGTGGCAGAACACGGCTGGAATCTTGATGTGGCTTTGTGTTCACAGCAGGTGATCTTGGGTGGGAAGTTTGACTCTCTGAGCCTCAGTCTCCTCACCTGTGAAAAGGGGATGATGATATCCTAGTCCTGGTGTTGCTAGGTGGTGCCATAAGCTGATGTAGGTGGAGGCGTCTCAGCTGTAAGGTGGAGCAGCTGTTCCACAGTGCAGATCAGAGGGCAGTCCATCCAGCAGGTGTCATCTGCCTCCTGCATTCATTTTCTCCGCTTCCAGAATAGCCCCATTTTTGCCTGAAATCCCTCTCTCTGCCTCTTACCTGGTGGTTAGAATAAGGCAGGTGACCCAGGCCTAAGCCAGTCAGAGCATAAGATTCTCCTGGGTCACGCAGGGTGGCAAGTTGGCTTGAGCTGGTCCAGACAGAATGAACCTCAGATGCCTGAAAAGAGTAGAAGTGAGTGTGAAAAAGCTGCTGCCATCTCGTGGCTACAGGGCAGGGCCAGAAAGTGGAATGGGAGCTGAGAGATGGGGAGACCTGGGAACTTGGGGTTTACTGAGTCTCTGAACCCAGCTCTGACTGAAGCCAGAACTAATCCTAGAGTTTTCAGTGACAAGAGTTAAAAATCTTCCGCTTTTGCCTAAGTTAATTCGAGTTGGTTTTCTGCCCCTGAAACCAACAGTCCAGACTGACACATTCCGTCTCCGAAGTCGACTATCTTTTGCAATAATGGAGGGAAAAGAGAATGGTTATATGCAACCGCAGATGGTTAGAGCTGTACAGGTCTTCAGGATGATCCAATTCTTCCTATTTGCTTGAAGCATGACTTCCTTGGGCCTTAGGGACTTTTGCCTTCATAGGCCCCTTCCTCCATAAAAATATTAAAAAATATATTTTGGTACTGTGTTGGTATAAAGACAAACATACTCCAAGACAGATTGTATTTACTTACTTTTCTAAAAAATAAATTAAAATATTTCCTTGGGCCTTGGGCAAGATGCCTATGTACTTAATGGATAAGTCAACTCCGGGGGTGTTAACTTTTCTTGCTTGTATACTTTTTTTTTTCTTGTTTCTTTTTTTTTTGAGATGGAGTCTCACTCTGTTTCCCAGGTTGGAGTGCATGGGTGCAATTGCAGCTCACCGCAATCTCTGCCTCCTGGGTTCAAGCGATTCTCCTGCCTCAGCCTCCTGAGTAGCTGGAATTACAGGCACGTGCCACCATGCTCGGCTAAATTTTTGAATTTTTAGTAGAGATGGGGTTTCACCATGTTGGCCAGGTTGGTCTTGAACTCCTGACCTCAGGTGATCCTCCAGCCTTGGCCTCCCAAAGTGTTGGGGTTACAGGCTTGAGCCACTGTGCCCAGCCTGATGTATACATTTTTGTCATGGGCATACATTTGTGATGAACAGTTGGTTCCTAGGGCAGGCACATCACTCTTCAGCTGATCTACAGCGCATATTAACGGCCACATCAATGGAGGCCATTTATGAATTAATAGAACAGGTATAACAATATTATGGATCCCGGTGGGTGAGGGCTCAGACTAGTGATCACTTCCGATTGGCTGAATGCATTTGTGGTCTGATTAGGCTGAATGTGATGGGGATGGAGCTCACAGCAATGCTTACTTCTGATTGGCTGAATACGCTTGCTGTCTGACTGGCTGGAATGTAACAGGAGGGCACTAAAGAGCACTGCTCACCTCCGATTGACTGAATGCACACGCGGTCTTGTTGGCCTAAGTGTTAGCCAGAGACCCACAGACTGCAGGCTGAAGAACCAACCCTCTCATGAAATCATGGTGGTCGTATCAGAACAGAAACTTCTCATTTGTGTGGATAAATCTCTAGCATAAAATGTCGCCAGTGCAACTCTGTCTGTAAAGGTAGTGGAAATCCACGAGCGTTTATGTTGCACAGATGACCTCAGACCTGTCCTCCACAGAATGTAAGCCTCCAGAGTGTAAGCATCCTGCCCTCACTGACTGTCTGGATGCTGCCTTGGGGACCAACAGCCTTTGCAGGCCTGGGGCTGGGTCCGACTTTAACTCCTGGTGGATCTGGGCTGCCAGAGCTCGGGGGGTGGGAGAGAGCTCCACGTTCAGCTCCATCGTAGCCCCTTTCCCATGCCCCCAAAGCGCCTCTCTGGCTTTTCCTGAAAAGTCCCACACTGAGGCTCTGGAACTCTGCCAGCGTAGGTGGAGCAGGGTAAGTGTAGATCATGGGAATTTTTCAAATATTCAGGAAGAAGCAGCCCAGCTTAAATAGCCATGGGGCTTAAGAGTGAGTCTTAACGTGCGCCCCAGACCAGCAACATCAGCATCAACATCAACAGAGGACTTGCTAGAAATGCAGATCCTCAGCTCTCACCCCAGACCTGCGAATCACAGCCTCAGGGAGGCCCGGGAATCCTCGTTTTAACAAGCCCTCCGGGGGACGCCGATGCATGCTCAGGGGTGGGGACCTGCGCTCTGTAGGGTACCTTCCCTGAGAACACAGCTTTTTCCTTCCTTTGGAGGAGGATTTTCTGTGACAGCTTTGCTGACCCGCACTCCCCGCAAACAGGCTCCCTGGCCGGCTCTAGCCCAGACAGACAGGCCCTAAGACCCCATCGGCGGCGCCCCGGGGGTCCCACTAGCCCAGGAGAGCTGAGAATCCCGCTATAGCGTCCCCTTTTAGCGCTCTCCACAACACCCAAGCCGAATAGGTCAAAATCCTTTAAGCGTTTTGGCCTTGACTTCTCCTACTGAGGTGGCAGCGATAGCTAACCTGTTATTTAAGAAGCTCCAAAGGCCGCGCTGCTGCGCTGTGACCACGCGCCGGAGGGACCACGTTCTCCTGCGGACGGTGGATCCCGGGTCGCGGCGCGCGCTCTCCGCAGCCTCCCCGCGCGGCCACTAGATGGCGCTGTTGCACTTTCCTATCGGCTCCGCGGGGCGCGCCGGCGCCCGCCTCCTGGCTTCCCAGGGTCCCACCAGAGTCCCCGAAGTGTAAAAACAACGTGCCACTGTGAGCTGAGGCCGGTCTCACTAAGATGTCCAGGAAATGATATGCAGCCAGGAGGCTTGGCCTAGAGGGAACGCTGACTGTGGGACTGTGGCTGCAGAGCCTTTTAGGACTTTACAGGTCTCCCTCTCCACGCCCCGCATGCTGCCCCCACTGAAGCCCAAGCCCCTTGGGGTGGCAGAGTTCCCGTCACGGACCCTAATATCAAGGCCCTCCCTTGCTGAGCGCTCATAAAAGTGGCGACAGGCGATTTTCTTCTCATGGGAAGGCTCTGATCTGATTGCATCCCGCATTCTTTTGTGTCTGGGCATCAATTCAGCCATGACAAGGAGGAAAAGGAAAAACGCCACAGATTGGCAAGGGGCCCGCAGAAGGCCCCGAGAGAGAGGGAGCGATCTGCTGGGCTTGAGGACTGCAGGGCTGGGCATGTGAGTGAGGGGTTCGTGGGCGCTGTGGGAGCAGAGCAGGGACGGCAGGGTCGGGCCGGGACTGAGGAGACACTGGCTGCAGGGGGCTGCGGGACACACGCAGCAACCACGGCCTTTCCAGCAGCAGCCTCCTTGGAGGATGAGGTCGTAATGGTGATAGTAATAAACACAGGGCGGCAATGAGAACAAACGCACTGAACTCTCACTGCACCCCTACTAGGGAGGGACTGTGGTGTCCCCACAGGTGGGGAAGTGGAGGCACAGGGAGGCGGAGGCAGGATTCCAAACCAGGCCTCTGATTCCAGGGCCTCCTTGCCTCAAGCCAGAGACCCCAAGGTCTGCAGTAGAGGTCCTAGGAGCTGTGGTGTCCCGATTGAGGGGGCTGCCCCAGCCTGGGGCCTTCTTGGGATGTGTCTCTCCTCATTGGCTCCAGGGGCAAGGAGGAGCCACGGGACCCAGGATTCCCGACTGTTCCACCCAAGGCCCCACCTCCTCCCTCAGCGCAGCTTTGCAGGCACTGGGGCTCCCAAAGGACAGAGCTTTGAATCCACCTGGGAGGTTTAAGAGAAAGTGCTGAGTCCCCCATGCCCTACCCCTGAGACTGCTGACAGGCATCGCTGAGGGCTGCAGCTTTGGAATCGGGCATCTTCTGAGGAAGAGAAAGGCACCACAGCCACGGCACAGAAGACTAGGTGAGGGCAGTGGGAAACCTCTGCACCAGGGCAAGCGGTCGGCCAGAGCCGACGTGTCCATAGGGACCAGATGGAGAGAGGGAGGTGGATGAACATGAAATACGAGTGCAGGAAATTGCTGTGTAGACAGCACCCCTGGAGCTGAGCGAGGCTCCCGGCAGGGTCTCCTCTCAGTGACTGGCGCTCCGCTCACCTAATTGCTCAATCTGGGATGCCTGGGAGCTGCCCTCGCCGCTTTCTTGCTGCGTGTTCTCAGGCAAATGCTTCAACGAGCCCCTCAAGCCTCCCTCAGCTCTTGCTTTAGTGTTCCAGAAACACACACTAATTCAGGTTTCTGGTTTTACTTTCTCATAGGGCCCTGTGTTAGGTTAGGGCGTTCGTGTATTGTTATAAAGAAATACCTGCAGCTGGATAATTTACAAACAAAATAAGTTTGATTGGCTCACAGTTCTGCAGGCTGCAGCGCATGGTACCAGCACCTGCCTCTGGGTGGGGGCCTCAGGAAGCTTCCAATCATGGCGGAAGGCGGGGGGTGGGGTGGGAAGCCAGCATCACAGGCGAGAGCAGGAGCAAGAGAGGGAGAGTGTCACACGCTGTTAAACAACCAGGTCTCAAAGACTCACCCCCTGTGGTGGGGACAGTACCAAGCAAGCCATACCCGCGGGATCCGCCCCCATGGCCCAAACACACCCCGCAGGACCCACCTGCGACATTGGGGTTTACACTTCAACATGAGATTTGGAGAGACAAACAGCCAAATTATATCAGCCCCCCCAGTTTACTGCCTTAAGATTTTTTTTTTTAATTTAGGAGATGGGGTCTCACTCTGCTGCCCGGGCTGGAGTACAGTGGTGCAATCAAAGCCCACTGTAACCTTGAATTCCTGGGCTCAAGCGAGCCTCCTGCCTCAGCCTCTCTAGTAGCTGGGACCACAGATGCGGGACACCACGTTCAGCTAATTAACCACTTTTTTTTTTTTTTTTAAGAGGATATCACCATGTTGCTAAGGCTAGTGTTTTAGATCTTTTTGAACTTCTCCCTTACAGCTTTTAACAGTTTGTTATGACCCATCTACTGGTGTGATTTTTGGCCTGTCTCTCTGCCTCCTCCTCCTCCTACTCTCTCTCCTTTTCCTCCCCGCTCTTCTCTTCCCCCCCTTCCTCATCCTCCTCCATTTCCTCCTCCTCCTTCTCCTCCTTCAGGCTGTAAGCCTCCTGAGACTGTCAGTTTTGCTCCCCACTGTGATAGGGCCTGGGGTGGCTCCTGGAATCCAGTGGGACTTGAGAAAATTGGAATCAGCCCTCTCCTGGGCCCCAGGCTGGTCCCCACCCATGCTGGTCACGCTTTGCTGCCAGCTTATGCTCTAGTGGTAGAACATTCTCTCCCTCTGCCTGCAGTTACTCAAAGATGAGATTTACAAGCAGACTACTTGGCCAGGCATGGTGGCTTATGGATGTAATCCCAACACTTGGGAAGCTGAGGTGGGCAGATCACTTGAGGCCGGGAGTTCGAGGCCAGCCTGGGCACCATGCAGAAACCCAGTCTCTACTAAAAATACAAAAATTAGCTGAGTGTAGTGGCGCCTGCCTATAGTCCCAGCTACTCGGGAGGCTGAGGCAGGAGAATCACTTGAACCCAGAAGGCAGGGGTTGCAGTGAGCCGAGATCTGAGATCACACCACTGCACTCCAGCCTGGGTGACAGAGTGAGACTGTCTCAAAAAAAAAAAAAAAAAAAAAGAGCAGAGCTTTTATTTGGAATTAATTTTAAATTGACAAGAGATGCAAAAATGCAGATAGTACAAAGCGCTTCTGTGTACTTTTTATTTCAGCTCGCTTGTGTGTAATTTCTTTTTTGGAGCCATTGGAGGGTGAATTATATGGAACATGGCCCTTTGCCCTTCAGCACTCCAGTGGGTATTTCCTAAGAATGGAGATAACCTCTTATGTCATCACAGTGCAGTCACTGACACCACTTTGCATTGATACAATACTTTCATCTCATCTACTCTCCGTATTCTAATTTTGCCACTTGGTTTAATATGTCCTTTATAGCATCCCCCCTCCTCCATAGTAGATGATCCAGTTTAGGGGCAGATGCTACATTTAGCTGTCATGTCTCTTTATATACCTTGATCTGGACCATTTCCGCAGCATTTCTTTGTCTTTTATGACATTGACATTTTCGAAGCATATAGTACTTCTGCTTTTAAAGAAAGAACCTTTTTTATTTTGTGTGTGTCCGATGAGTCTCTGTAATTATGCAGGAACACAGAGCAGATGATTTTATTTCTTCTCAAGGTATCCCATGTGAAAGCAGATTTAAAATCAGAACCGTCTTCAAATGCCTTCTCATAGTACAAGCTATTAATATTTTCATTTCTCTTTGCTACCATGGGATCTGTGCAATGCTGGAACGTCAGGAGATGGCTCTCTTTCAATGTGGACTCTGAAAAAAACTCATTTATTCTCAGCTGTGGTTGAAAGACCTTAATAAGCCTCCTGGCTTCGAGCAGGAAGGCCGGCTTTAGGCATGAGTGATGCTGGCAGTTCCCACCCTTCCCAAATGCCATTTTCCCTGTCGGTACTGCCCGGGCTGCACTATAAAGTCGTCCCCACAGAGCAGCTGTGGCTGGGAACAATCGACCTTTTACCTCCGCGGTGGTTTCGCTGCATCGTTTTGAAAACACTCCAGTGTGCCGTACCCACCGTACCACAGCGGGGCTTCCAGGGAGACAGTTGGCAGGCTCCCTTGCCCTCTGGGCCACCTCTCTGCACTTGGAGTGCTGCTAAAATGCCGATGTCCCAAGAAGAGGGGACACCGGAAGCTATTACTGGCCATTGGCTACTGAAGATGGCCTAATAACTGGGTGTCCCTGGGGAGGATGGTGGAGAACTGGACCACAGGGGTGCATGGTGCATGGTCTCTGGGACTGATAGCAGCGGTGACACCCTTGTAGACATCCCTTTCTGTGTGGCCCTCACTGGTCCCAGAAGAGAAAAAAGACATATCCTTGTTGATGCTTTAAAGCGTCCATTGAGAAAGCAGCCAGAGGAGGTGGAAAGAGAACCACTGTTCACTGTTCAAGCCTTGGGTTCAAATCTTGGCTCTGCCTCTGGTGAGCGAGCGGTTTTAACCGCTCCTGTGCCTCTTCGGTGTCCACAGTTTGTGGTGACGATAGATGGGGTGATCTAGGGAACAGCCATCGTGTCTGCTTACAGTCAGAGCTTCCACAGTGCAGTGCGCCGCCTCCTCCTGCCTCTGACTACTCTGTACTCCCTCAGCATTGAGATGGGGAGGCTACATCACCATGCCCCAGATATGGAAATAATTGTCACCAAGAAACATCTTATCCTAATTACAGTTTCCTGCAAACAAGAGGCACATTCATAAGAGGAAGCACTGGGTTGGTCAGGGTGATTGGGTTGGTCAGGGTGATTGGGTTGGGGAACATGGGTCAGAGGTCTTTATTGTGCCTTCCGTGGGATGGAGCAGAGAGGCAGGGCAAGCAGTCTCAGGATTGGCAAATTTGAAGAATTTCCAGGCTCCAGGGCATCCAGGATGTCCCTAGTTGTCTGGCACCTGGCCCTGGGGTGATCAGGGTGGATGGATGGTGGCTCAGGAGGGTGGGAACCTAATGAAGGAGGATGCTGGAGAGGGTGTGTGAGATCAAGATTTGTTTGTTTGCACTTGAAAAACATACTTGGGGGTGGGGGGCAATTTGTTGACTCTCTTAGGAATCAGCTATCGCTGGAGGGGCAGTCCCTTCAGGGTCAGCAAAGCCACAAATGTCATAGCATCAGAATATAGAAATAAAAGAAATCAGAAGACATGTTTGATATGGGTACTTCCATCCCCTGCGAGGAGTATGTTCTAACTTTGGACAGCCCCCCAGGAGGCTGCTCTCTGGGTCCCCAAGGCTATGGCTTTGTTTATGGTCTTCTAGAATGCATGCTTCACTGACACACATATAAACTTCCTGGGTGAGCACAGAATGGCTAGATTCTTCATTTAAATGGGGATGCTTCCAGCATTCCATGAAGCTTGGCAGGCAGAGCAGTGCCTGCAGAGGCCTTGTCAAAAGCCTCTCTTCAATCTGTTTCTTGCTCAACAGGTCAGCCAGTGCAGTCACCAGGAGATGCCTGCCTGGGGTGGGTTGGGGAGGCCCAAGAAGAGGACCGACCCCTTGGGAAGAGAGTGGCGAGCTGGCTTTGCATGACAGCCTGTCTCAGTGGAGTTTGCGTTCTCTCCGATGGCAAGTCCGAAGGGGAAGCAAAACATGGTACAGACCGCTCTGGAATGTAAGGGCTCTGAGCTCACTAGGTTTTGTTTGCAACTGGGAATGAGGCCATCTCGGGTGACCAGCCCCAGCAGGGAGCAGTAGAGTCAAGTGGCCCTGCACATTACTTCCTGTGTGTGTTTGTGTGTGTGTGCACTTGTGTAGGCTGTGGGGCAGTCAAAACTGTTGTGAGCTCCAGGGGTGACGGTGAAGGTCAGTGCTGTGCAAGGCCACACATGGGCCACAGTGGGTACGCACTTGGGGCGGAGTAGGGAAGAAGACCACCTTTTTTATGGCTCTCTGAAACTGAAGAGTTGGGGGCTACTGATGAGGATTGATGTTGTCAGAGTTCTGGGAGGAGCAGCTGACTTGATATCAACAACTGGGCTTGAACTGGAAAAATCTGGAAGGATGGTGAAACAGTTTGACAGAGAGACTACAGCGCATTGGTCAAGCCAAATTGCAATGCCCTTTATTCCAGCCTTTTTTTTTTTTTTTTTTTTTTGAGACAGAGTCTCGCTCTGTCACCCAGGCTGGAGTGTAGTAGTGCAATCTCGGCTCACTGCAATCTCCACCTCCCAGGTTCACGCCATTCTCCTGCCTCAGCCTCCTGAGTAGCTGGGACTACAGGTGCCTGCCACCACACCCGGCTAACTTTGTACTTTTAGTAGAGATGGGGTTTCACTGTGTTAGCCAGGATGGTCTTGATCTCCTGACCTCATGATCCGCCTGCCTTGGCCTCCCAAAGTGCTGGGATTACAGGCATGAGCCACCGCGCCCGGCCCATCCAGCCTTTAAGTTTCTCTGAGAATGTGCAACGTGACTTCCTCCCTCCTCCTCTTGTTTCCTTCTTTCCCTTTTTCCCTCCATTCCGTACCTACTGTGAATCAGTCACTGTGTCTCAGGCACTGGGGACAAAAGGCCCAATGCTGGCCTGAGTGGAGTTTATAATCTAGACCAAGGTTCTTCAGCCTCAGCGTTATTTAGTGCTCTGGGCTGGGGAATTCTGCTGTCAGCAGCTGTCCTGGGAATTATGTGGTGTGCAGTTGCCTCTCTGGATGCTACCTACTGGATGCCAACAGCACCTCCCTCTGCTCCAGTATATGGCAATCAACAAATGTCTCCAGACATTTCCCAATGTCCCACGGGTGTCAGTCTCCCTGGTTGAGAACCACAGGTCCAGTGGGGAAAACAGCCAACCCATCAGCCTGGGCAATACAGCTTGCATAGCATGGCCAGAGTGCCCGGATAGGTCTACTCAGGAATCTTCTCCTGATCAGAGTCTGGGGCAGTGGGATTTGCAGTAGGTGTTTAGTACATACCTGTTGAGAAGGTAAGACCCCCAAATAAAACCACAGCGGGAGAAGAACTTTTTTTTTTTTTTTTTTTTTCTAGACAGAGTCTCACTCTGTCGTCCAGGCTGGAGTACCAGTGGTACAATCATAGCTCACTGCAGCCTCCAACTCCTGGGCTCAAGTGATCTTCCTGCTTCAGCCTCTGAGTAGCTGGGACTACGGTCGTGTTCTACCGCACTTGGCTAATTTTTTAGTTAATAGTTGTTGTAGAGACAGGTTCTTGCTGTGTTGCTCAGGCTGGTCTCAGACTGTTGGCATAAAGGTATCCTTCTACCTTGGCCTCCCAAAGTGCTAGGATTACAGGTGTGAGCCACCACACCCAACTGTCTTAATATCATGGGGCGCTTGTCCTGGATTCTCTGCATTGGTTCCGTCAATCAGGTATCTGTAAATAAGATGAAGAATAAAATGACCTTCCTTGCTAATCTCTTTCTGCTTTTCCTTTACCTTGAAATAAGTGCAGTGGAGGAGAATGAGTTCATTTGGCGGCAGGCCTGCAACCAGAGGAGGTTTTCTACTTTTGAGTAAACCTCCCCCTTAATGTTTCCGTGGCCTTTTAAAGAGGAGGCAAAGAAGAGGGTCCTAATAGTTTTCCTTGTATCTGATCCAGGGGAGGCAGCTTCAGCTTTTGCGAAGTGTTTGGTTCATCTGACGCTTGGTGAAGTCACATGCATCTGCTGCCCTGACATCCAGGAGAAGGAATCATCTGGCTCAAGAATCCATTACAGAAGAGGCCGTCAGCACCCGTCACTTGTGCCTCCCCATGTCCAGCTGAGTTTCTTTCTCTCTGCTCAACTCCAAAGTGTTGATGAGTCAATCGATGCGACCCTTGCCACTGCGTCTCACTGGGAATTCTGGTGAGGTGGCCGTCTGCCTGCGTGCGTGCCAGCTAGCTCCTCGATCAACGCACGCTTGTTTAAAGTGCTGCAGGATGCTGCTGGAAAGGATTTGCTTTGGCTCATTTGGCCGTTGAAAAAGGCCACGCCTGCTTCAAGTTCCTCAAATACTCGGGGGTAATTACAAGCATTTTCAGAAAACAAAACAGCCAAATGGAAAATTTTTGTTACAAAACATGCTTTGGCCACTTCAATAGTTGAAATGACAAGAGAATGGAAACCCCCTTAAGTGAGATCATGCTATTTTTGAGAACATATTCTTTAAGAGGAAAACTGTTCTAAATACTAACAATGGTGACAGTGATGCTGTTTATGATAACAGTGACAGATCCACATAATTTCCATTCCCAAAGGTTCCTTTCGGTCACTCAGGCTCCCAACCTTGGAATAATCTTTCTTTCCTGCATATCATCTCATGGTCAACTAGTTGCCAAGATCCCTAGAATTTCCACCTTTCATCTCACATTGCTGTTTCTCTCCTTTCCATCCGCATCACCTTTGTTCAGCTCCTCACGTGTCTTTCCTAAACTTTGGCAAGGGCTATCTAACCTGTATCCTTCCTCCCTTCCATTTTATCATTCACCTTTCAACCATTTCCCAGGAATTCCATTGTATTAGTTACCTGTTGCTGAGTAAAAATTAGCCCAACATGTGTTGGCTAAAAACAACAAATATTTACTATGTCACATAGTTGCCAAGGGTCAGGAATTTGGATACATCTTAGCCAGGTGGTTCTGGCTCATGGTGTCTCATGAGGTTTTAGTCAAGATGTCAGCTGGGGCTGCAGTCATCGAAGGCTTGACCAGGACTTAAGGATCCACTTCCAAGATGGCATACTCATATGGCTATTGGTAAGAGACCTCGGTTCCTCCCTAGTTTTTGATAGGAGGTGTCAGTCTCTCATTACGTGAGTTTCTCCACAGTGCTGCTTGAGTGTCCTTATGACATGGCAGCTGGCTTCCCCCAGAACAGGTGATCCATGAGAGGAAGCGAGGAGGACAATGCCATGCCTTTTAAAACCTAGTCTTGGATGCCAGACACCATGTCTTCCTCATATTCTGTTAGAAGCGGGCTCACATTTTAGTTTAGAGGAGGGGAATTAGGTTCCACCTTTAGAAGGGAATGGTGTTGAAGAATTTGTGGACATAATTTAAAATGATCTCATCCCTTATGTAAACATTGCTGTCTGTGTTTTCAGGGAATTTAGTCCACAGGCTCTTCCATGATTGGTTTACCCAGTCTAGACAGACAAGCTGCCAGAAAAGTAACCCAGTCCTGGTGCATCTTTCCTTAAAAACCGTTACAGACTGCCCCGTGTTTAAAGAACTCAGCACAGAGTGCCTCTCCCACCCTCTGCCACCCTTAACTTTCCTTCCTTCCCTCCTTCCCTCCTTTCCTTCCTTCCTTCCTTCCTTCCTTCTTTCCTTCCTTCCTTCCTTCTTCCCTCCCCCCCTCCCTCCCTTCCTTCCTCTCTCTCTCTCTTCCTCTCTTTTCTTTTTGTCTCTCTCTTTTTCTCTCTTCCTTTCTTTTGATGGAGTTTCACTCTGCCTCCCAGGCTGGAGTGCGCTGGCACGATCTCAGCTCGTTGCATCCTCCACCTCCCAGGTTCAAGTGATTCTCGTGCCTCAGCCTCCTGAGTAGGTGGGAATACAGGCGCCCGCCACCATGCCTGGCTAGTTTTTTATGGTGGGTTTTTTGTTTTTTGTTTTTTGAGATAGAGTCTTGCTCTGTTGCCCAGGCTGGAATGCAGTGGTGCAATCTTGGCTCACTGCAACCTCTGCCTCCCAGGTTCAAGCGATTCGCCTGCCTCAGCCTCCCAAGTAGCTGGGACTACAGGCAAATGCCACCACGTCCGGCTAATTGTTTTGTATTTTTAGTAGAGACGGGATTTCACTGTATTAGCCAGGTTGGTCCTGATCTCCTGACTTGTGATCCACCTGCCTCAGCTTCCCAAAGTGCTGGGATTACAGGCATGAGCCACCATGCCCCGCCAATTTTTTGTGTTTTTAATAGAGACGGGGTTTCACCATGTTAACTAGGCTGGTCTTGAACTCCTGACCTCAGGTGATCCACCCATCTCGGCCTCCCAAAGTGCTGGAATTACAGGTGTGAGCCGCCGTGCCCCACTGCCACCCCTAACTTTTAAGGTAACTGACATTTCTGGCCATATCCTCTCCTACTCTGCAAAGGGCAGCCTACCTTCTAGTTTACCTGGCAACTCACTCTCTTCTGGACATATCCTGTGCTCCATCAATTCCCACTGCCCTCTGAACTCCTGCTTCTCCCTTACACCCAGTTTTAATCACCAAGCCCTGCTGGCTTTACTTTCTTAATTAGTTCACAAATAGTTCCCCACCTCTCTCTCTCTCTCTTTCCAGCTCAGGGTCAGACCCCTGGCTTCTCATCAGGAGTCCTGCAAAAGCTTCCCCTCTGGGTTCTCTCTCCACCTTTGCCTGCTTCCTCACCAATGTCTGGAGTTGCCCTGTGACCCACCTAAAGTGTGAATCTGACCACATCCACTCTTTGCTTAAAATCCTTCCCTGGCCTTGCACCAATGACTGGATAAAGTCCAGCTTCCTCCTGCAGAATCCAAGACCCTCTTACAGGTCCTCCAGCTGACGGTCCTCTCAAGACTCCCATGTCTTGTTCTTGCAGCACCGCACCCCAGGCTGTTACAGACACACTGGGTGGTGCCCACCTTTTCCCTTTGCTTGTTTCCCTTTGGCAGGTGAGTTGAAGAGCCAGTGGGAAAGAAAGCTGTACAAGAGGGAACCCACGTGAATGTAAGCCTCAAGAGCCTGAAGACATCTAGGGGAGCACTCAGCCTTCCACCTGGCAAAGAATGGGGCTCCTCAGTTAATTCTATGTAGGCCTCAGAGGACAGGGTACATATGGATTCTGCAACCAAGGTGCTAATTAAACTCCCTAATGATCTTGACCTGGAAAATGAGGCTCTTTGCCGAGCCCCCTGTAAGCCTGGCAGAGCCGCTACTAATAACTCATAGCATATCTGGCAGAGTAATATGCCCAGAGGAATTTCTGCTTCTTTGTGCGTTTTTAAACTCACTTTCAAATTAGGGAAAGAAGCACTTTCTCACTTTTGTGCAAGAATCCACATTTCTGAATGGTTCCGCCCTGTTCTTGCCTAACACAGGCAGTGTTGTGATATGATGTGGATGCCCAATTAATATGAATACAGTTGACTTTTAAAGAGAGCAGTAAGGGAATTCTGAGCTCCCTCACACTTTGCTAAATGCAAAACAAAGCTGTCTTCTGCAATGACTTCCCCTTCTACTCAGAGCTGTTGCATCTTGGGAAGGGTTTGATTCCTTTGTCTGGGAGTCATTCTTGTAGGCATCACTGTCCAGCACTGGTATGGATGGAGCTTACTGGATGTTTCCTTTTCTTGTGGTGTGTGGTGCCCTTTAGTGTTATTTGCGAAATATTTTCCTTTGTTCCCACTCTGGCCACATGCTAGGGTTGCCCATCCTGGCCCTGTCATGATTGGATGGTGTCAAGTAATTAGCTCACATCAATGATTGTGCATGGATCATATCCATAGACTGGACATTTAATTGTCATTATGAGACCCTCCAGATCTCTGTTTCCTCCTGGCACTGCTGATCAGAACCATTTGAGATGGTAATTGTTCAGTAAGCCTGGATCTCTGAGCAGAGTCCCCTTGCTGACCTGTATCGTGATTCTTAGCCCACTGAGATTTTGGAGTTGTTTGTTACTGCAGCACAGCCTAGCATAACCTGACTGATCTATAGCGTTTGGCATTTTCAGCGACTTAATATTTACCATAACTTTGCTTGCACAAAGGCAGTGTGCCTTTGCTGTTTTGTCAATTCACAATTCTTGTGTGAATTTTCACTAATGGCCCATTAGAATTTATTATCCTTTTCAAGGTTGGGAAGAGGATGTTTTGGACTAATATCTTTGGCAACTCAGCCCAGTGCCAAGTGGTCTGATATCTGAGAATGACCTTGGCATACTTTGTGAGGTTAACCCTTCCTGGCTTAAAAACAGATGCCCCAGCTTTGGCCAGGCCACTCCATGGTTAATATTGATAATGACAACTGATGGGGTGCCAACTATGTGCCAGGCACTGAGTACCTCTAATTACTACTATAACTCTATAAGTGAGGCTGTATCTTATTCCCATGTCTCAGATGGTAACACTGAGGGACAAACAGGGCAAACCTATTTAAATAGATTGCCTAACCTCTCTTTGATAGTGGAGCCTAGGTTTGGTCCCAACTCTGGATGTAAACGTCTATGTTCTTTTTTATTGCACCTAGCCAACTCTCCTTTGTAAATTTCTAGGAAAGGGATGAAAGGTGCCTCTGTCCTTAGGGATGTTATGGAAATTACCCTTGACGGTGTTAGCCCGTTGATATTCTGTGTTTGGTTGGATGTCACATTTTTATTCATTCATTCATAAATTCATTCATGTATTTATCCACACACTAATCCATGCATTCACTCTTTCATAAATTCATTCACTCATTTGCTCATTCATTAACTCATTCACGCATTCATTAGGCTTTGGTGAGAATCTGTCAGGTGCTGGGTTTTGTTTGGGATTGGGATTTAGACAAGGACTGGTTAGGATTTCTGCCTTCAACCTCAGTGGACTCACAGCCTTGGAAGAATAGCTCTGTGTGTGTGTGTGTGTGTGTGTGTGTGTATGTATGTATATATATGTATACTATACATATGTGTACACCCACAGCTGTTCCTCCAAGGCTGAAGGCTGTAAGTACATACATGTATTCATATATACATACATATATGTACACATATACATATGTGTACACACGCACACTCAATGGTACAGATATGTCCAGGGAAGTATGAGCCCACTGAGGAGGTGGCTTCTGGTCTAGATAGGATATAAAGCTGTGTCAGGGCTGGCTTCCTGGAAGAGATGATAGTTTTAGAGTTTTTTTGTCTTCTATTTTTCTTTACAAGTTTTTCACGCTCCCCCTGACCCTCATTGCACTAAATTCACAGCCTGAGGGTCAATGTCATTATCCCCAGCTATGATCCTTCAGTTTATGAGGGTCACAGTGTCCATGGCTTCTATATTCCACCCCCTTCCCCTTCCTCTTCTCCTGCCCCCACTGTGGTGTCATCATTTCCCACATCTAGAAGGTTAATGGCCCCTTCCAAGGAATGGTGATATGGAATCCTAGCTCTTTGGGGGCATAAATAGATTTTTTCCCCCCAAAGTTTGGCCTGTCACTTGCTCTTAATGGCTTGAGGTTGGTTGCAGAACTATCCGGCAGGAAAAAATGAAAAGGACCCTCTGATTACATGCTCCTAAGTTGGCTGGGGTAATTTGAGCAGAAACGGCTTTGCAGCTCTGGGGAAAAAAAATGTAATTCTCGTGTATGAAAAGCGTGAACCAGAGTTGCCATGTTCACTTCTTGTTTTTAAAGCCCCCACAGGCCAAGTCACATATCTGGGTCAGAGGGTCTATTGATTACCTGTCAGGCCCTGAGGTGTGGGTGATCAATAATACTAACCTACAGGAAAGGTGGCCTTGAATGCAGAAATCCCATCGTGTTGACCATCCATTTTTTCTCACCTGTAAGTGCTTTGCAGGGAAGCAAAACTGTCTAACCTAGGGCCACAAATGACCCAAATCCTAAAACTGTTCCTACAAACCAAGGCTTTGGAAATGCCCCGTTCCAAAGGAAGCAGAGGCAGGTTGTTGGCACCCTGTCTCAGCGTTCGGACAGTGGGGCAGACGGGGAGGCTGGGGAGTGAGGAGGCAAGGGCGTTGAGCAGAATTCTTGAGGAATAGAGACAGAGGTCCCTCGCACCACAACCTTGACCTTTCATTAATGTTTATTCAGGTGCTTGGAGCAAAGTACTTTCAAAAAGTCCTGAAAATCCTAATGACTAACGAAGCATTCTGTGATGGGAAGCCTGGCTTTGCCTGGATCTGCTTGTGAAACTCTCCATGAACCCGTTTCTTTTCAGGGGGTCCCCTGCACAGGGCATGCACCAGTTTTTATTTTTATTTTTTTTGAGACGGAGTCTCACTGTGTCACCCAGGCTGGAGTGCAATGACACCATCTTGGCTCACTGCAACCTCCTGAGTTCAAGCGATTATCCTGCTTCAGCCTCCCGAGTAGCTGGGATTACAGGTGCCCACCACCAAGCCCAGCTAATTTTTGTATTTTTTATAGAGACAGGGTTTCACCATGTTGGTCGAGCTGGTCTTGAACTTCTGACCTCAGGTGATCCACCCGCCTTGGCCTCCCAAAGTGCTGGGATTACAGGCATGAGCCACCGTATCCGGTCCATGCAACAGCTTCTTATTTTCTGTCTGCCAAGGGGGCCGAGTCTGAGGCCCATTTTGATGAGTCAATGTCATATGGAATGCCGTGGCTCTTGCAGCCACCTACCCAGTATCCAGTTTCCCTTCCTTCTTTCTAAGGGACTCAGGTTTTGTTAATTCCCCTGCTTCTCCCTGGTACAGCCATGGGAAGCGGAAGTGTGGTCGACCCCAGGTGACTGTGCTGAGTCAAGGGGTGAACATTGGACCTTCCTTGGCCCAATCAGAAAGTGCTGGAGGCCACTCAGGTGGGAGGGGTTCTCACTCCTGCAGGATATGAGTGGTCTACCTTGTCTACCTTCCAGCCCACCTGGATGACACGGTCCATCTGCTTGATGGAAGGCTGCTGATGGAACCATTGGTGGATCTCCAGGGGACCAGGGTGAAGATGACATTAAGACCATGGATGGCAGCGTACAATTTCTGAAGGCTCTGTAGAGTTGGTAGATCAACATCCTACCTGGCTGTCCTGTTTATAGCAGGAAATATTCAATGTCCATATTTTAAAACCAGTTGGAATCCAGGTTGTCTGTTGCTTGTAGTTGAAAACATCCAAACTAGGCAGTGGTGGATACCTTGGGCATAAGCTGCCATCCTGAAATGTGGCCAGGCCGAGCTGGTGGACATTATAAAATCCACAAGTTGGGCCATCAGGTGTGGGAAGGGAGTCAGAATCGCAGAATGTCTGAAAAGAAATGGCTTGTGTTGCCCACAGTAAAGCCAGTAGGGTTCATCACATATCTTGCTGGGGGGTCTTGGTGGGCATTGTCTGGTAGGGAAAGAGTGTGGACGTTGGATGCCACAAACCTGCGTGGGCAGATTGCTAGATAGTCAAAATTGATCAACAATACCAGTTCCACTTGGGTGACATGCTTTAATGATTTGTCATGAACACACGACTGATGGATGTTACCCTCAATGGTGCTTTAAAATGGTTTCTTCTGTAAAAGCCAGCAAAATGTAGACAGTGAGAGAGCAACCTCTGGCACCTTCAGGTACCTGGAAGCACAGGGCAAGAGAAAATGCACCTGGGGCAGGAGGAGAAGGAAGGAGTGACCCAGTTCCACCTACTCACCCACCTCAAAGTCATCAGTCAAAACCTTAGACTTCTAGCCCCAGGTCCACCAAAAGTAAAATCTCTTGGGATAGGGCAAGTGTTCTCAGCAACTTTTTTTTTAAGCTAAAGTCTTTGAACTCTTGCGTAGAGGACTCAGCAGTGGTGGGAGCAGCAGGAAGATGACAGGATTCTGTCCATGTAATCCAGTTGAGGGATTAACTGTGTGAGTATGCGCGTGTAGGTGTGTGTATGTGCACATACTTGTGTGCATGTTTGTGTGTGCACACATGTGTGCAGTGTTCTTATGTGCATGTGTGTTGTACATGTGAGTGCACATGTGTCTGGTGACGGAGACAAGTAGGGCTGAAGGGGAAACAGCAGAAGCCTGGAGATTTGGAGAAGCAACAAGGGCAGTCCCATCTGCTCGGAAATGAAGAGCACAGGTGGCTGGGGGTGTTGGGGGTGGGGGACGGCAGCAGAAGATCCCCTTGTAGGGAAAGAGCCTCATAACCCCCCACACAGCTTCTGGGACTGCTAGCAATTCCCCTTGCAGGAGAGAGATTGTCTGCCTCCCTCTATGGATGAGGACATGGAAGGCAGGACTTTAGTGAGCAAGTCCCTCAGCTCACGAGCGAGACTCAGGAAGGGAGGGGAGAGTCTGGTGGGAGAGATAGTGTTTCTCACTGGCCTGTCTCCCCATGAGCTGTTGCTGCGCCCTGGGCCACTCCTTCCTCTGTGCCTACCTGAATTTCTTGTCTTTCGAGACTCCAGGTGGTGGCTACCTTATCAATCTTCCTGTTCCTTCCCAAGGCCCAGGTTGGAGCCCCTCTCTGTGTTCAGGAGGACTGGGGGCTCCCCCTACCCTCGCCCCATGTCTTTGTATTGCTATCCCAACTTTAATGCTGGGCTTTTCTGGAGACGTTGGGATCCTTGAGGACAGAGTTGTGTCTTATCCACTGTTATGCTGGGTCCCTTACTAAACAGGTACTGAGTGCACTAATCGCAGCCTGGAGCTAGGGGAGGCCAACAGATACCCCTTTGCCTCAATGTGGTAGGTATGGCCTCTTGGGAACTGTGTGGTATTTTTTTGTGGGTGAGTGTGAGTGTGTGTGTGTGTGTGTGTGAGAGAGAGAGAGAGGCAGAGAGACAGCCTGCTTCATTCTGCACTGTGTCCTGCATATGTGTAGTCACAGCACCGTTTACAACACCTAGAGTGTGGCTTGAGCATGTCCCAGTTTTCATCAGACTTGGGGATGCCTAGGAAAAGAAGGAGAAAAGTTAGTGAGCAGCAGCAACAGCAGCCTGGGGCAGGGGAGGAGGGGCCTGGCCAGAAGCCCCAGAGGACCCAGTAGCCGATGGTGAACTGACCTTGCACAGGATAAGCTGTCCCGGTAAAGCCCAAGTCAGAGGCTCAGTCTCCATTCAGGACAAACTTCTGTAGGTTGAGGAAGGAGCTCAGACAGGCTGGCCTTTGGATCTGCAGCCTCACTTTACTTGTTCCAGAAACAGAGATTCTATTCAGGGTGGCTGGCCTTGAGGGGGAGTCTAGGAGCTCTGGGAACAGTGCAACTGTGACGTGCACAGTGCCTTTTTTTTTTTAGCCCAAGGTTATGTGTGGTAAACTATGCACGACATACAATCTATCATCTTACCATTTTAAGTGTACAGTTCAGGGTATTAAGTACATTCACATGGCTGTGCAGCCGCCACCAGCACCATCCATCTCCAGAACTCTTATTGTTTTGCAACACTGAAACCGAAAACTGAGAATGTGAGGTATTTGGTTTTCTGTTCCTGTGTTAGTTTGCTGAGGATGATGGCTTCTAGCTTCATCCATGTCCCTGCAAAGGACATGATCTCATTCTCTTTTATGGCTGCATAGTAGACTCTCCTTTATTTTTAAGGCTGAATAATAATCCCCTTGTATGTATGTGTGATCCATCCAGTCATCCGTCGACAGGCATTTGGGTTGCATGGGGCATCTTTAGTATTTCGATCATCAAATAATTAAATAAGAGGTTGGAGTTTACACGCAGTGTTTTCTATACCGTTGTCTCATTGATTCATTTCCCTGAAATTATATTCGTGTGGTTAACTTGATCCTTCTGTGGGAAGGGGCCTGGGAGGCAAAGAAAAGTATGAGTGTGGTTCTGATGCAACCCTTAGACTTTCCTGTGGCGGACAGTGGGTGGACGTCTCAGGTTGATGGTGTCGCAGGTGTCTGTGCAGGGATGGGGTGTTTCTGCCGGAACCTACCCAGCTTCCCCACCTTGCCTTCTTTATCTGCGCTGGCTGGCATGGCACGGTGCCCTGCCACTGATGCTGGCGTCGGATGGCCTGGAACTGAGTGTGTGGCCTCAGGCAGGTGACTTTGCTTCTGTGAGCCTCTCTTCATTTGTGGTCCCCAAAAGTGGCCGTGGGAAAGAAATGAGAGAGCACAGTGTCTGAACAATAGTCCTTTTGTGATAAATGGTGGTTTTCTTCCTACTGCTCTCCCACTTGGTGATCATGAACTTAAGAGAAAACGTTCCCTGATTTTTGGGGACCCACACACATGGTGATGCGCTGGATGTTGTCACCCTGGTCAGTCTGACTCCCCCCACCCCGGACAGTTGGGCTCTTCCTGAGAAGCCCATCTCACAACGCGTTTGCAGGACTTCCCATGAGTGATTCCCAATTCCATTATTCAGGGATGCGATGAGGCCCCAAGAGCTAAATGTTGTGGCATTGGAAGCGAAACCTACAGCCCAGAGTCAGCTTGGGTGAGAGGCCCACGGGGCCCTCACGGCACCGACCTCAAAGACCTACAGGGATGGAAGCCCGGCAAACAGAAATCCTTCATAATTGCCCAGAAGTTCAAAGCTACTGGTCCGTTAGGTTAATAGCCCTGCAGATCTCATGGCTGGATCCGAAGCAGTGTTTGCGGAGTTCACAATGATCCTGGTCACCTTGGACGTTTTATTGTGCCACTCCCTTGCAACAAGCCTCCATCTCAACACAGATGAGGTGTACTCCCAAGTAAGGAGTTTGAAAAAGCAGGAAGCACCAGCAGATGGAGCGCGAGTTCGGGATCCCAGCTCAGGCTGGTGCGGTTTGGGACCCAACACACTTGTGCATTTCTGTGGGTTCATCCGCACAGCACGTCCGCCACCGGGGCCCTACCTGCTTCCCACCACTGCTGCCCGGGCCCCTTCCCTGCTCAGTTCAGCCCTTTTCTTTAGAGCTCAGGTCCACCCTCCTAGAAACAAGAACACGATGACTAATTATAAAATCATTATATGATTAAACTCAATTAACTTCAAATAACCCTTGAAATTTGCTTAATGTCAGCCTTTGGCCCCGCTTGAACTGTTAAATATTGCTCTCCTTTGAAATTCCAATGAGACCAGCTGGTTACAGTCCACTACCTGGCGTGATCCCTGGGCTCTGTGGGGCCACGTGTCTTGGAGTGCAGGGCAGGAAATGATGGCCTGGTGCCGAGGGTCCAGAGCACAGGTGAGGGAAGAGGTTGGGGGAGATAGTGGTGATGGAATTTGGGAACCTTTGGCTCTGCTGGCTATTAGTTGACGAATGGCTGGGAGGAGCTCTGAGGTGGCCTTTCACTTGGGCTCTGACAAGTTTGTTCAAGCCTCTGAGTTTGAACTTGGTGTCTTTTTTGGGCTGAATGGTGTGCTTCTAAAACTCATATGTTGAAATTCTAATCTCCAGTAGCTCAGAATGTGACTGTATTTGGAGACAGGGCCCTTAAAAATGTGATTAGGGTTAAATGAAGTCATCTGATGTGACTAGTATGCTAATAAGTAGAGGAAATTTGGGCACACACATGTGCAGAGTGAGATCATATGGAGACACGGGGGGACGGTGGCCGTCTGCAAGACAGACAGAGGGGTCTCTGGAAGAAGCAACCCTGCTGATGCCTTGGTTTTGGACTTCCACCCTCCAAAACTATGAGGAAATAAACTTCTGTTGTTTAAGCTACCCAGTCTATGGTACTTTGTTGAGGCTGCCTGTGATGGTTAATATTGAGTGTCAACCTGATTGGATTGAAAGATGCAAGGTATTGTTCCTGGGTGTGTCTGTGAGAGTGTTGCCCAAGGAGATTAACATTTGAGTCAGTGGACCGAGAGAGGCAGACCCACCCTCAATCTGGGCGGGACTATCTAATCAGCTGCCAGCGCAGCTAGGATAAAGCAGGCAGAAGGAAGTTGAATGAGAGTGGACTTGTTGAGTCTTCTGGCCTTCATCTTTCTCCAGTGCTGGATGCTTCATGCCTTTGAACATTGGACTCCAAGTTCTTCACCTTTTGGACTCTTGGACTTACACCAATGGTTTGCCAGGGACTCTCAGGCCTTTGGCCACAGACTGAAGGCTGCATTGTCAATCCTCCTTAATAAACTCCCTTTCATATATGCATCTAGTCTATTCTGTGCCTCTAGAGAACCCTGACTAATATACTGCCGTAGCAAACTAATACAGCACCCTTCATTCCCTGTCTCTCTGTTAGCCTAGAAGTTCAGCCCGGAGTCCTGATAGCAGGGGTGGGAGGCGGGCGCCCCTCAGACTAGTTACAGATACAAAGATGAAAGTTGGGAAAGCAAACCAGGGCCCTGTGGGGAGGCTGACAGCCTCCCAGAATTTCAGGTTAGAAAAAGTATTAATATGTAAGAACTGGCTTAGTCTCTGGTACCCTGATTTCCTCACTGGTAAAATTGGGATGATAAGTGTGTGCACCTCATAGTGTTGTGAGGATTAATTGAATTAACTAAACGTATAGCTGCCTGGCAAAGAGGGAGCAATGAGTAGGCATTTGCAATTGTGCTCATTTTCTATTGCTGTGTAAGAAATGACCACCTACTTAGGTACTTCGGGCAACCCACTTACTAGCTCATGGTTCCGTAAGACAGAAGTCTGGATGCAACATGACTGAATTCTGTGCTTGGGGAGGTGGCCAGGCCACTGCACCTGGGGAAAAATCCACCTCCATGCTCAGTCTCTGTCTTTGCTGGTTTTCAGCTGGGGGTTCTCTCAGCTCCTAGAAGTCACCCACATTCCTTGACCTATGGTCCCTCCATCATCAAAGCCAGCCACTGAGAACCTCCCTTGCATGGAACCCCTCTCATGCTTTGAGTCTCTTTTGCTAGGAAGAGCCCTGCGCCTTCTAAGGGCTCAGCTGATTAGGTCACACTCAGTCAGGATAACCTCCTGTTCTTAAGATCAACTGATTTGGGATCTTCATTACACCTGTAAAAATCCCCTTATGGCAGCATCTGGATTAGTGCTGGATTGAATATCTGGGGGAAAGTGTGCGTATACCAGGGAGAGGGAAGCTTGGGGGTCTTCTCAGCGTTCTGTTTATCACGGCAAGTCTTGTTAGTACATGTGTATCCTTCCAGCTCTATCTGGGGAGCTCACACGGCAAGTCTTGTTAGTACATGTGTATCCTTCCAACTCTATCTGGGGAGCTCACTTTGGCCAAAACACTCTGGTTTGCTTGGCTTTAGACATTTCCCCTGCAAAGCAGGGCTGCAGTAACATGAGGAATGAGGCATTTGCTTTAGTCACTTTGTGTGCCTTCTGCTGACCTGCTGGGAAGAGGTTCAGAATGTCCTTCACTGCAAAATCGCAACCCCTTTACCCTTGATTGATTGCATCATCCCTTTCTGGTTGATCTCCCTCTTGGGGGTTGCTGTATGGTGATGAGCAACAGTCCTTGCTGTGGTGGCCTTGGGCGTCTCATAGTTTGAGCAATCATCAGCCTCTTCTCGGGAGAGGTCTGGAAAGGATGCCAGGCCTGGAGCCAGAGGCTGCTGGCTAACGTCCTCACTCACTCTTATGATTAACCAGCTAATCTCATTTCTTAATTTCTAAATTAGGACTTTGAGAAAGACTTTAAGGATTTCATAAGAGGAGGCATATGAACACATTTTGCCCTTGTAAAACATCAAGCAGACGTGAGACAGGTGTTATCGTCCACTTAGATCACCCAATAAGTGAACTTTGCAGGCTGACTAGAGGAATTCAGATAACTCAGAGTCCTGAAATAATTTCATATTTGCTAGTTAAGTCATTGTTCCTTTATCAGGAAGGACCCTATCATCTGCACGTCTTGATGATCTTCCACATTCTCCCTCCTGAGCCATGTTGACTGTGTGAGTGAATGCCAGAATCTTCCCTCTTAAGCTGATAATGAAGCCCATGGTTGACTCCTGGATGCAGCTGGAAAGTTTCTAAAGGCTCCACCTAAAGGATGTGATTTTGTGCTACAGGTTGGCCCTCAGAGGTTCTGGATGCTGCTTCTGGTGGTATCTGCACAAGTTCCTCACATGGTTCTTCCAGGAAATGTGTGCCCAGTCCTGAGTGGCTGAGACCTTTGATGCTTCTGCACTGAGGGGAGCTGTCCACTTTCACTGTGCCCATGGGCAACTGAGCCAGATGGGTGTTGTGATGATCTTTGTGGTGGTGAATTTTATGTGTCAACTGGAGGGTGTTTTTGGGTAGATGAACACTTAGATTGACGAGCTCTGGGTAAAACGTGGTCTGCCACAATGTGGGTGGGCCTCATCCAATCAGTTGAAGGTGATTGGATATTGGGAGGGGCCACCTCACCATGTGACTTTCCCAGTTTCTTCACATTGGTTTTGTGCACAAGCATGATGTGGGAATGTGATCAAAATGTGACTTGATTTTCTCCCCACTGTTCCTTGTGAGTATGGACTTTCCCATGATGCCTGGGCTCTGTGACCTGAAAGTCCTTCTGAGGTTATAGGAGCTCCTACAGCTTCTGCAGCAAACACAGTCTTCAGCAGGCATGGAGATGCCCGCTCCAGTGTAATACTGAGCACTCTGACTCTGATGAAAGTCAGAGCATCTCTCCTCCCCAACTAGAGCCAGCCATATGGCCCAGGCGAGGGCATGGGCTCAGCTCATTTGCTTGCTTCTCTTCCCACAGGTTTCAAGTTCTGGCTTCTGCCTCCCTCAAGGCTAGAGCTTGGGGGAGAGAAACAGGGAAAAGAGGTAAGAATAGCTTCACTTAATGTCTTAGGTGGTTCAGGCTGCCTTAAAGAACACCACAGCCTGGGTGGCTAAAATCACAGACATTGATTTCTTGTAGCTCTGGAGGCTGGGCAGTCCCAGACGGAGGTGCCAGGATGACTGGGTTCTGGGTCGTGGGGAGAGCTGTCTTTCTGGGTTACAGATGGCTGCCTTCTTACTGTGTGCTCACATGGAGGAAGGAGACAGAGCCAGCTCCCTGCTGTTTCTTCTTATAGGGGCATTATTCCTATCATGAGGGCTCCACCCTGAGGATGTCATCTAAACCTAATTATCTACCAAAGGACCCATCTCCAAATACCATTACATTGGGGGTTAAGGTCTCAACATATGAATTCTGGAGGGCACAGGGCAGTCCCCAGCCTTGACTCACGATACCATGAGTTACTGTTAGCTCCCTGCATCTGGCCAATCTCCAGAGCTGCCTCTTCATCACACGCATGTGCCTGTGGGTCCTTCAGAGGCAAAGGCCCTCAGGAAGAGAGTGATGCTCACCTCACACAGACCTCTTGGTGGCATGACCTCTTTTAAAATGTTCCCAAGACAAGCTCTAGCCTGTGGATTCCTCTCTGGGTCCTGACCTTCTGCCTCAGCTCCAGGAGATCCTTTCTTTAGATCCTCAGGCATGGGCCAGACACAGCCCACTGCACCCCAACTCAAGGGCCCTTGCTGAGCTCCTCCAAGTGTCCCTTCAGAGCCCCTTTTTGCGGGAGAACTTGCAAATTGAAACCTCGAGGGAAGGACCCAAGATCCTCCCTATTTCTCAGGAGCCCTGAGGTCATCCACAGCCCTGGCCACACAGGGTGCATAAGATCTTACTCGTCTCTGCTTCCATCTCCTCCTGTTGTCTGGCCTCTTTTGTAAGCTGAGTCCACGTGGTGTTAGAGCTGCTGTGTTGACCACATCTGCCTGCTCTGTGTCTTGTGGCCCAGCTTTTCAAGAGAGACCACCACTGGTTTCTGCCAGACCTTAGAACGGTTAATGGGATCCCTAGGATGTATGCTTTGCTCTATTCAGTCCAGCTGTGGCCACAAGACCACCCAGACCAAACACAGCCACCAAAGCCACAGGCTGGACGGGAGTGGGACAGGCACTCTAGAACATGCCTCCTGTAGCCTAGGGCGAGACTTTATTTTTCCTTATGGGCTGTGGTGTCCAGCTCATTACTTTGCATGAAATAGGTACTGGGCTCACCAGTGAGAAGAATACAGATCATTTTTAGGAAAGGCATTGTGTTTGTCTTTTTCTCTATATGCTGGCAGCACCATGCAGCATGCTTTATATGATGACGGTGCCTGATAAATATTGTTGACTTATTCACTGGGAAAAAGCTGGTCTAGACATGCCTTCTGGAAACGTCCAGTAAGCCCCATTATTCCTTTTTGCAGTCAATTGTTGTGGAATGGGCCTTTTGGCATTAATCCTGAAAGGGCAGTAAACAAAGATGGCTGTATAATTTTATTGTCTCTGATCTTCCATCAAAGCCAGCTTCCTCGCCTCCACCCTCATCTCTGCCTCATTGCTTCTGGGTTCACCCCCAGTACAGCTGTTGGATCACGCTAATAGCCCTTGGATCTTCATTGTGAACAATAATGTTTGTTTCCAGAATAATTGACTCCAGCGGGGGAAACAAAGGGTATAGAACACTTTATAACACTTACTGTGAAAAAGCGAAAATAAAGAATTTCCTTGATGGCATTTAGTTCAGGGAACACAATTCATCGGAGTTGTCTTTATCTACTTATGTTTTAGTGATTAAATGCTGGGGGGAAAGTAGCCTTAGACATAAAATACGAAGAGCACTTCTGGCAAAGCCTGTCGGTTTAATTCAGATGTTAAATATTTTCAGCAGGGTCAAGTGCTGAAGGCCTGTGTGCTTTGTCCTTCGAGTGAAGCGAGCTCAAATAAAAAGGAGATAATCAGTAGCCCCAACCTGGGATACGCGGCAACGGGGAAGGGGTTAGAGGTCCCCATTTTACAGGAAACGAATGTTTCAGCTCTGGGGCTCTGAGAAAAGAATTTGAAATGTGGGTAATTTCATTATGTAAAAGGCAGCTTAGAAAAATCCTTGTTCCAGGAAAATAGATGGCTTATTTAAGGTTGATTAAATTGGAACTCTCTCACAACAATTTTGTCTGCCTGCCATTTCCCCAGCTTGGACAAGGGGACATTCCAGTGGAGGAACGGGGCAGAGCAACTGCTCGGAGGAGGCCCTGCCCCATTTCCATGTGTCATGAGCTAATGGCCAGGAATGGGTGGGCGTTGGTTGGCTTCCTCTTCTCAGGAAGCAAACCCACAGGTCTCTGAGGAGAATTCTAGTCTTTGGGGCCTCCAGCTGCTTGCATTACGAGGTTCACACCCAAAAGGTTCTTTATTGTCTCCCCGGTACCTCAAAGCAAGAGATGGGCACTGTGACCCCTTGTCCAGCTGTCCCATAGGGGTGGTTCTGCAGGAGATAACCAGCGGGGCTTCCCACAAAAGTATACTCTTAAACATGGAGAGAAATCTTCATCACACTGATGGGTCAATATGGCTTAATTATTACTAACCCAAATACCACATTTAAATAGGTAAGATTTAGGGAATTACTATTATGTTCACTTTTATGTTCAACTTTCCTTACAACTAGCTATAGTATATAGAGGTAATTGGAAATAACTCTATAAAATGGAATTTTTTATTAAGTCAATTAAATATACACATGAATCAATTTTAGTGTCAACATAGTTAAAATGAACTATGCAATTAGGATAAGATTTAAATAATTGTCTCCTTTATTTAGTAGCTGTACTCACAGACTGAATTAGAAAGAAATAGGTAAACTGAAGTCAGAACATAACTTAAAAATGAAACAAAACAGAATAATACACACAAACTCTTACTTTAAAATAGGAAGTGGCAAGGATTTAGAACAGAATTTTGGAGTGATTCTCCTCTTCCCAGGACCCCTGGAATTGCAGGAGTGTTCTCGAATACTACATGCTACAAAATACTACATACCACAATACTACAAGAAAATATATATTTTTTTGTATTTTTAGTAAGATGGGGTTTCACCGTGTTAGCCAGGATGGTCTCGATTTCCTAACCTCGTGATCCACCCGCCTCGGCCTCTCAAAGTACTGGGATTACAGGCGTGAGCCACCGCGCCCGGCCTGGATATTTGAATTAATAGAGAAATACCCCAATTTATAATTCAGGCGAGGCTTATGGACTTGACACCCAGGACTATTAAAGTGTAAGATAAAATCTGCCAAGACTTTTTTGCAGAGAAACAGCAGTCAATTTCCATAAGGCTTGTTTCTGGGAATTCCTTTTTAAAAACTCAGCTTAATGTATTGCAACATTTTAAGCCTGGGATGACCATGTAGTTTAGGGTTTCAGCCTGGCTGCATCTGAGAGTAAAAGGCAAAGCTATAATGTTAATAATTAACTTGGGACAACAGGATCAACTGGGAATCAGGAGAGTGGTCTTCCCGGAAATGAGATACCAACGTAATCATAGCCTTTTCTTTCTTTGGTTCTACCTTCATTGTCCTGATGATTGCTTCAAGTGCTCTCTGAAATATTCCAATGGGTTTAAAATATGTAAAGTTGCAGTATCTGGGAGGGATTGTTCCAGAGAAGCCCTTGAAAGGCAGGAGAGCTCAGTCGCTACGGTACGTGAAGTGAGGTGACACAGTGCTTGATTGGAATCTCAGCATCACCCCTTACTATAGTAGTTCTGTGTCCTACAGCAAGTTATTTCACCTCATGTACCTTGATTTTTCTCATCTACAAAATGGGGATTGTTATGAGGGTTAAAGAACATGAGAAAGCATTCAATGCTTTGCAGCATTATAGTGTGCACTCCTTAACTGTAGCTGTTATTATTACTGTATGTTTTAAAATGATGAATTTGATCAGGCTTAAAAACAACAAAATGGAGTCTGACTTCTCCAAAGACTGAGCTTTGCAGGAGCCTGGTTGGATTGGAAGGTGGTACTGAGGTTGAAAATGTCTTGTCACATTTTATTAAAGATGAAACTGCTTTTCCTTCAGAAGAGGCACTTAGAAGGGGGAGTCTAAGAAATACATAGAGAAGCATTTGCCTTTCTGTGTGTCTTAGTCCATTTTCTATCACTTATAACAGAATCGCTGAACTGGGTGATTTATAAGGAGAAGGAATTTATTTTTTACGTTTGTGGAGGCTGAGAAGTCCAAGGTGGAGGGGCCCCATGGTGAACGCCTTCTTGCTGGTGGGGACCCTCTGCAGAGTTCCGAGGTGGCACAGGGCATCACATGGTGAAGAGGCTGGTGTGCTAGGTCAGGTTTCTCTTCCTCTCCTAATGATATCTCCCACTCCCATGATAATTCATTAATCTATGAATTTATTAACCCATGAATGGATTAATTCATTCATGAGGGCAGAGCTCTCATGACCCAACCGCTTCTTAAAGGCCTCACCACTCAATCCTGCCACATGGGGGATTAAATTTCAACACGACTTTTGGAGAGGACAAACATTCAAACCATTCCACTGAGCTTTCTGAAGTCTGGCCAGGTCTGCCCTATTCTTGGTGACAGCCATATACTCTGTAACAGCTGCTATAAGGGTGGATACCTGGTTGGCACGCCTCTGCATGGTTGATGACGCTCTCTCACCTACACCTCCTAAATCCCTAATTGAGCCACTCAAGGAGATGGGGATAGAGGAGATAGAAAGAAACTAGGTAGATAGTGAGGCTAAAAGAGTCATCAACAAGGTTTCCCTTTTAACAAAAAGCAGCCCCCAAATCATTTCTTTTCTAACAAAGAGCAGCCTAAAAATTGGAGCTGCAAACATAGATAAGAAAAGCTGGAATCTTGCACGGGTGAATGCTGGCAACTGTGCCAATAGAAAAGGGCTACCTGGGGGCCAGGTATGTTCAACATGGAGACTCTATCTTTCCTTTTCTTTGTCACCACATGTACAGTAAAGAAGCAGGCAACACGATGCCAGCTAGGTAGAGAAACCATCTGCATAATAAAAGATTAGGGTGGGGCGGCCAGGTTTTTCATGCAGTATGCAGATGACACACCTAGTCCGAACCAGTTTTTCGCACCTTATGCAAATGGCACACCTGGTCCAACCAATCTTTCGTGCCCTTTGTAAATCAGACACCGCCTCCTCAAGCTCATCTATAAAACTCGTTGCATTTCACCTTGGAACCGGCAGCCTGCTTCTCCGGTTCTTTCTCCGTCTCTTTCTCTCACCTATGAAACTTCCGCTGTTAACCTCACTCTGGTGTGTCCGTGTCTTAGTTTTCCACGACCATGAGACAATGAATCTCGGCTATTTACCCCAGACAATGACTGTGCTTCAGTGGCAGGACCCATTTTCCAGATGAAGATGTTGAGGCTCACTCAGGACACAGAAGGAGCCAGGGGCGGAGCCAGGGGCAGAGCCAGAACCAGTGTCGGATTTTAAAACAGGAAACCGGCTTTCCTTCTGCTGCATTGCCCACCTGCCTTCTTTGAGGTTTAGCATGCGGCAAAATCAGAACAGCCACAAGGACAGGCCTCATCACAAAGGCTAAACTTGGAAAGGTGGAGTGAGTATGGGGGCAGGGACTAGTCCTGCTCCAGGCTGCCAACAAGGCACAGATCTTGCAGAAGGTCAGCTAATACTTTTGATTGAAACCATTCTTGGTTGTTTAAATGTTGCAAAATCATAGTGATTTGGAAGGTGTACTGGGCTATTTCTTTTTAAAGGAGGAAGAAGAGCAACTTTGTTTCATCGCGTGTTTCCACAGCATTCTTTGCTTGATGCACATGTCTAAAACACATATGGATGGAACCACACATGAATGCAAAAGACACACAGTGCTTCAGTTGGCATGTCTAGTAACTGATGTAATGTCTGTGTGTATGCATGTGCGTGTGTGTGTGTGCATGTGTGCACGTGTGTGTGTGCTTCTGTGCATGCACACCCACTTGTGGTAGGGGCTCAGAATCACGGAAGGCTGTCCAGCTGTTTATTTGGATGTGAACAGTTGCACTTGCCCACACGTATGCCAATTTCACAACATGATTCTGCGCACATGTGCATTTTCTCACCCAACATCTTTATTTCTCAGCCACTTGGTTTCAAACTTGGAAAAGCTGCATTTGATGTTGAAAGCTAAGTTCACACCAGGCAGGGTATTTTAAAACCGAGCATCTGATGCCTGAAGTGTGAAAAAAACATCTTTCTTATCCTTTTTGTGGGTACCGAATGCCGGCAAAGTTTTTCTTAACTAACATGGGAACATACGGCATTGACAGGATGCCGGTGTCTCTCGGTCATTGCAGGAAGCACTTTGAAATGATCCTGGACGTTTCAGCCGAAAGACAGCTTCATTAAAATGTTGGTTTGGTAGAAAAGTGGTCTAAGTGTTCAATGACAAGGGTGATCTTCTGAGAAAGGGTTACTCACATTCAATTAATAAAAATGGGTTTATTTGAATTAAAAAACAAGTATTTATATAAATAGGCTTTGAGGCTTAAAAAGCAAAAGAATAGAAGGGACAGTTGATGGAATCAGGGCTAAAGGAAGAAAGGGCCGCACAGTGGTGAAGATGGGCAGGTCCCCTCACTAAAATCATTCCAGCATACTCAAATTTGTTTGAACCTTCCCTGGGCCGGTGGTGACTTTCTCAGAGCTGTACCCCAATGTGAGGCTTTTCCTTTCCAGTTCTCCTTCCTTCCCTTCTCTTTCCTGCATCTCAGATCTGCATCCTGAGCTGAAGGCCCCCTTCCTGCTCCTGTTCCCTCTCCCCTTTATAAATCTCTTGCACTTCTGGCTCCAGCTGTCCACTTGTTCCCAGAGGAAGCACCTGATATACCTGCTCATCAGTCTCCTGGGCTTCTTGTTAAAATGAAGATTCTCATTTAGCAGGTCTGTGTGAGCCTGCGATTCTTCACTTCTAGCCAGCCCCCAGGTCCCCTTGATGCTGCTGGTCCCTGGACCCCACATTGAGTAGTGAGACTCATTTGACGCCCGTGTGGTATTTTGTCCTACAAGTTTATTTTACATATATATTTCCAACTAGAGTGTAGGCATGAAGGAGAAAAGGACTCATGTCTGGTTCATGTTTGTTTCACCCTAAGTGTCCTAATAGCATAGCATCTTTCCCTTTGTGCTAAAAGATAGCAGTTTATATAGAGGGGAGTTGGAGAAAGGCCCCCAGCCTCAACCTATCTTATAGAAAATAAATTCTATACTTGCAGAAGTCAAATCTAGTCCCACAATGGGCTTCTACTTGGAAGATAATTTTTTTTTTTTTTTTTTTGAGACGGAATCTCGCTCTTTCACCCAGGCCGGCGGGGTGTGGTGGCGCTATCTCGGCTCACTGCAAACTCCGCCTTCCGGGTTCACGCCATTCTCCTGCCTCAGCCTCCCCAGTAGCTGGGACTACAGGCGCCTGCCACCACGCCCGGTTAATTTTTTGTATTTTTAGTAGAGACGGGGTTTCACCATGTTAGCCAGGATGGTCTCGATCTCCTGACCTCATGATCCGCCCGCCTTGGCCTCCCAAAGTGCTGGGATTACAGGCATGAGCCACCGCGCCCGGCCGGAAGATAATTTTTAAGAGTTGGGATAGCTCAGAAAATAAATTACTGAAATAAAGAATTGTATATACTAGTGTCCCCAGTTGAGTGGGAGGCATTATCCACAGTATCAGCTGAAGCCCTGTTTTGAGGCTGAGGTACAGCAGAGATGGCAGAGACTCACAGGCATCTTCCCTAGTCCTCAAATCTTCTAGGATTCAACCACCACCAAAGCTAGACCACAGGGGTAAAGAAGGGGTACCATGGTACCAAGACCCATGGCCCCCCATTCTCCTTCCTTCCTGTAGAACAGACGTGGGCAAATTTTGCCTATATAGGGCCAGGTTTTAAATATTTTACGTTTTTGAGGGCCATAATGTCTCTGTCACAACTTCTCAACTTTGCCCTTGTAGTCTGAGGGCAGCCGTAGACAATAAATGAATGATCATGGCTGTGTTCCAATAAAACTTTATTTACAAAACTAGGCAGTGGGCTCATTTGGCCTGTGGGCCGTTGTTTGCTGGCTCCTGCTTTAGAACTGTGTGTGACAATAGGAGAGGCAAACAGAGAACAGGTTCCTGAAAATCTCTTCTGAGAAGAGCACTTTTCTGCTTATCTCTTATTTCACTCCACGGAGGGAGGTGGCCTTGCCCCATCTGGCAGATGAGGACACTGAGACTCCATGTATCAGCCAAGTTGCTCACATTAGCACAGCTGACAAGAGACGCAGATGGGTTTGAATCCAGATCTACTGAGTCAGAATCCCATGTCCTTTCTACACTTTCATTTCCTTGCTGTTGCCTCGGAGTAGAGGCTACTAGCTCACAACACCCACTGTGCCAGCACAGGGCAACTCTACCCAGCTCTCCTGGAATTGTAACCTATCCCATGCTAACATCACAGGAAACTGTCTCTTACCCAAGTCTTCTGCTAATGAATAGGCAAAGTATAAAGGACAACGTGTTGCTTTGAAACATGGAGACACTGGGCCGGATTTCCTGCAATAGCCCTTTGTGCACAAGGCAGTGAAACACCAATAGAAAAAAAAAATAACCTTATCACAAATTAAAAGAACAATCTTTAGAAAATAGCTGAAATGTAAGGTTAATTGGAGCCAGAAATGTCAAATTAATGCAGCAATGCACCGGGGAGGCTGCCCTGGCCTTTGTGCACAGAATCAGAGCGCAGGATGGAGGGAAGCCGGGAACGGTATAATAGGATTTTAGGGAATCCCCTGTCATATTAAACAGGCTGTGCAATTAATTTCTTGCTGCAATGTTATTTTCATTGGCCTATATTTTCTTTGACCTCTCACATTTTTAAAGCTACCAATGCAGGGCAAGTGGGACTTAGGACTGAAACAAAAAAGCCCCACAATGCTGTTTTGACTTAAAATCAGTAGAAATAGGAGGAAACTGCAGTGGGGTGGGTGAGTAGTTGGAGCACGCTTGGGGTGAGTTGGGGTTCACAGGTCATTCAATGGGAAGAGGTTGACCTGGGAACCTTATCTCAATCCCTTTCAGAACCCCCACCCCACCCCTGCAGGTCCAATCTGGCAAGGAAGTCTCGGGATACCCAGGAAGGGGGCAGTGGCCTTTATAGCCAAGGTCTTTCATTCACTGAGTGGAAAACACAGGCCAGGCACCTTTCAAAAGCATCACCTTATTTAATCTTCATAAAAGCCCCAGGAGGTATGTTCTATAATTATTTCCATTTTCAGAGGGGGAAATGGAGGCACAGAATGGTTAAGTGCCTGGTTGAAGCCACACAGGTAGTAAACATTCCAGGTTGGGATTTGAACCCAGGTCTTCCTGATTCCAGGGGCTGTGTGTTTAACCACATGCTATACTTTCTCCTCTTCATTATGGCACCAAGGTTCACCGGGAGAGCCTGCAGGCCATATAATCACCATCGAATTACTTTTTATTTTTATTTGTGGTAAAATAACACAAAATTTACTATTTCAATCGTTTGTAAATACACAGTTCAGTGGCATTAAGTATATTCACATTGTTGTGCAACCATCACCACCAACAGCCGTCTCCAAAATTTTTTCGTCTTGCAAAATTGAAACTCTATGTCCATTAAGAACTCCTCATTTTCTACCCCCTCAGTCCCTGGCAACTACCATTCTACTTTCTGTTTCTATGAATCTAACTACTCAAGGTGCCTCCATGTTATAGCATGTGTTAGAATTTCCTTCCTTTTTAAGGATTAATATTTCACTGTATGCACATACCACATTTTGCTTATCCATTCATCTGCCAATGGACATTTGGTTTGTTTTTGCTTCTGTCTATTGTGAATAATGCTGCTATGAGCCACAATCAATTTGGGGTGTGACTATCAAGAGTTGCATTAGGGAATTCCTAGGTAGAAATGGAATGTTCTGTGTCCTAATGGTGGTGGTGGTTATAGGAATTTATTCATGGGGTCAGATTGCTTAGACGTGCATGCACACACACACACACTCACACACACACACAAACACAAACATTGAAAGTATGTAAAAACTGGTGAAAATTGAATAAGGTCTGTCATCTAATTATTAGTATTGTACCAAAGTCAGTTCCCTGGTTTTGATATTGTGCCACTTTTCTATATGAGACCACTGTTAATAATAGTTCTGTTCTATAGGTGAGTGCACAGACTGAGTATTTTTGCAATTTTCTGTGAGTACATAATTATTTCCCAATAAAAAGTTAAAGAATTGCACACTTTAAAGAGAAGTTAGTAATCGGCTTGCTGCATCAGCTCAGCTACCAAGTGTTGTCATATTATGAGGTACCAGGTGAGGATATCACCAGAAGTCTTTCACGGTTTCCTGAATTATTAAGGACCACTCATTACTACATTGGGAGAAAATTCTGAAGAAAATTTTTGTTCACCAGAAAGATGATCCAATGTCTGTAATGACAACAAGGGAGGAGGTTGGAACATTGTGTTTGGCATTTTATTTGTGCAAAGGGAAGGGCTTAGTGCTTTGTTCTTGTGAGGCACTGGACATCTGGGGAACTCAGCACACAGTGGGGCGCAATGATCCTGAGTCATAGGAATCATGACTGCATTTTATGTATGAGGAGATGGAGGCTCTGAAGGGGTCAGTGACTGTCCAGAGTCATGTGGTCAGCAGCCAGCCAGACTGGGCTCATTTAATGGCAGAGTTTTTGTTCTTCCACCCACACCATTCTGCTTTCCAAGGGAAACTGAGCTACAAAGAATAGAGGGTGTGAACATGGACTGTGTTTGCCTAGTCTATTGCTGGCGGTGAAACAAAAATGATGTGAAATCCTGGGTTCTCAGTGTGAAGATACTAACAGATGTCTATGTTGAAATTATTGAGGATCAAATTGTCATTTACAAAATGCCTGAGCAACCAGTAAAAACATCAGGTACATTCTAGTATTGGGATTGGTGTTTTTGCAAGGCATATAGCATATTTTTATTATTTATTTATTTATTTATTCTTTGACAGGGTCTCTCTCTGTTGTCCAGCCTGAAGTGCAGTGGCACAATCTCAGCTCACTGCAACCTCCGCTTCCCTGGCTCAAGCAATCCTCCCTTCTCAGCCTCCCGAGTAGCTGGGACGACAGGCATACACCACCATACCTGGCTGTTTTTTTGTATTTTTCATAGAGATGGGATTTTGCCATGTTGCTCAGGCTGGTCTCAAACTCCTGAGCTCAAGCGATCTGAACACCTTGGCCTCCCAGAGTGCTGGGATTACAGGCATGAGTCACCACACCTGGCCCAGCATTTAAATAAAAGACAAAATGCAGAAGTTTGCTATGTTGGGCTTCATGAGAAAGAATATATGTATCTGGAAATTCTTTGGATGAACTTGGCATAGGGAATTTGGGGGGATGGATATATTTAAAAGCAAGAATTATAAAAGCCAGGTATCATTGCTAAAATATGCTCTACCTTTCTTGAAAAATGTTGGTTCCTGGAATTGCTGGAATGCCTACAACTTAGCACGACAGTAGTTCATGTTACTGGGTCCAGTCTCCCTCTGTATCATGTGGGGTCAAAGCATTCATCCATTGTCAGTCTAATTTGGAATAAAATGTTATATTAATTCAGAAATGTCTCAGGAGACATGAATGGCTTTCAACGACCACTCCAGCAGTGTGCTCTAGGAAAACAGGAGAAAGCTCTCTGTACTGTAAGCAGTGCCTCTCAGCAAACCAGACGCCTTGCCAAGGGCAGATTGGAGAGCTGGCTTTCTCTCTTTTGCAAACAAAGAAAGTGGGCATTTGGCTCTTCTACTTCAATTCTCACTACAACCTTGTAAGACAGATATTGTTTTCTCTATTTTGCCACTGAGGAAACTGAAGCTCAGGGGAGTTAACTTGTTGAGGGTGACAAACTAGTAAACAAAATAGTCAGGCTTGATCCTACTTTTGGATTCCAAGTCCAGCTCTCACCCCTGTATGCTATGATGAATTTCCTGTCATTTGGTTCTTCCAGACAAATGACAAAGTCAAAGATGAGAAAATTCTGGCTTCTTTACAGATTTCCATAGATATATTTTCAGTGTATGCATCTACATGTATGTGTGTATTTATGCACACATTAGCACTTACCACTTAGCATATACGATGAAACTTGATCTTTGATATAATTTTTTTTGAAAATGTTCATGTCTTATATGAAATGTGCAATTGTTAAAAATCCACCCAAACTGAAAAATGACTTTGAGTGTGTTTAGCCAACTTAGCAATTCATGATCTCTTAGGAGACATCAAATGTGATATATAGATAAGTGTATACAGCTGGCGTATTTCCAGTACTTCGGGCTCCATTGAGAATTTAGAATTCACAAGTATCTTTCATTCCTTCTTGCCCTCCCCCTACAATTTCCCCAATTGTTTGTATTTCCAAAATGCTGAAAGGTGGGGAGGATTTATCTGTAATATGGACAAATCCTTAATTGGCTCTGCCAACCAGGTGGCTAGTAGATGAACCTCTGTATTTCAGTGGTATAGGCATTAACTTATAGTTAAATATTTGCACGTGTATCTAATTGTCTATGCAAAATTGTTCCTGCCAAATAGAAATCTGGTTGAGCCTTCAAAATAACTTGGCATCCAACATGCATTAATATTTTAAACCATCGCTAACACTTGGTGCAGTAGATCCAATTTTACTAATGTGTTTTTTTAAAACACCTCCCACTGCTGTGTGTAATTTTTGAATATTTGTGGCATGCTTAGAATGCTACTGTAAGGTTCCAAGAAACAAGAATTGTGATGATGTACTCACAGTGCTCAGATAATCAGTAGAAAAATCCCCAAATCGAGTTTCATCAACGAGTTTGTTTTCTTTTCCTAAATGATGTCAAAAAAAAAAAAAACTGTTTCGATAAGTATAGCTCCTGAGTTAACTTTGTGTTACTGCCCAAGTGTAGAGGGAGTTGACCACTTAGCACAACACTGGATGGATGAAGGCACAGTGATAATGATTCAGGCTTTGACCCATGAGTGAAGTCCTTCTCAAACACCCATGGAGTGCCTGTCGGGTTCCTGGCTCAGTGTCAGGGCAGAGCAATGTCCTCCCTCCTGGCATTTGCAGGGATGGGGCAGATGGGGTTTGAGGGAGAGAATTATTCACCCTGCTTGAGGAGGGTTGTAAATTCGGAGCCCAGAGCAGAACCCTCAGATAACGTCCTGCAGGGAGGCAAGGAAGGGGCCAAGGGTGTCCAGGCAGAAGGAGCAGCCATGAGCCAGAGGAGGAGAGGGCAGAGGAGGAAGGATACAGCAGGCTTGGGGCACGCTGTGACCTTGGAGTTGAGATCATGAAAAAACTTGCAAGTTGAGCTCGGCACTGTAGACTGACCTGAGGGATTTCCAGCGGGGTCGTGAGGCGCTTTGCTGACTACTGAACCCATCTGTGATAAGCAGCTCATAACCAGCCATAGCATTGACACTGGGGAAACTTCACTAACTTCCCAAGAGCCTGTTTAATATACTGTGATCCTGCCCCGTAGAGATAGATCACCCTCCCTGTCATTGTACCCCTCAACCCTGAGGTCTCACTTCTACAAAGATTGTGAGGTTAAACAGGTCTGAGAAATAATACTGGAAGTTAGAATTCAAAAGCAACATCAGTGCAGCTAAACGCTTGGACAGGACAGTGGCCATCTATGTATTTCATTTAATAAATGTGTATTTTGTTCAGTGGCTTTCCAACCAGACAAAATGTCGGGAGACAGTTTCGGTTGTCACAACAAGATTGGAGGTGCTACTGGCATCTGTTGGGTCGAGGCCAGCGATGCTACTGAATGTACTACAGTGCCCCAGACAGGCCCTACCAGACAGAATTATCTGGCCCCAGATGTCAACAGTGTGAGGTTTAGAAACCCCGATTCAGTACCTAGTAGCTTCTGGTAGTCACTACAACTATCGAGGTCCATGAGACTTGATTCATGCCCTTGAGAAGCTTGTGATCTGCAGCAAGGAACGGGGTGGAGATGTATAGCTAGGGGTCACTGAAGGTCTCAAAGCTGTTGGTTTCTAGAAGCAGGAGTGCCCCACCGCCAAGTCTTTGCATAGACTCACTGGGCACAGGGTTGCCCTTCCCGGGACTAGGATGTTTGCTTTGCCTTTTCTTATGTGAGAAACAAGCCATGTCCTTCCTTCGTTGCTGGGGCTGGCTCTTCTTTTAGCCCACATAAAAAAGTGACACTGGCAAGGGGAAGTTGAAATGAGAAAAAAAGATGAGGGGAAAAGGGCCAAGAAAAGAGAGGCTGAGTTTAGAATGTTATAGCTGTACTTTTAATTTCTAGATCATATTTTATTTGCAGAGACATTTCAGAGGGATTGAGAAAGGCAAAGGACCTTGGCTTAGTTTATTTATATATTTATTTATTTATTTATTTATTTGAGACAGGGTCTCATTCTGTCGCCCAGGCTGGAGTGCAGTGGCCTGATCTCGGCTCACTGTAACCTCTGTCTCCTGGGTTCAAGCGATTCTACTGCCTCAGCTCCTGAGTAGCTGGGATTACAAGTGTTTGCCACCATGCCCTGCTAATTTTTATATTTTTAGTAGAGAGGGGGTTTTGCCATGTTGGCCAGGCTGGTCTTGAGCTCCTGACCTCAGGTGATCCGCCTGGCTCAGCCTCCCAAAGTGCTGGGATTACAGGCATGAACCACCATGCCTGGCCCTTGGCTTAGATTTTTGCAGCCCATGAGTTCTGGGTCAGAGCTGACACATAAGAGGTCATTTCTTTTTTTTCTCTCTCTCTTTCTTTCTCTCTCTCTTTCTTTCTTTCTTTCCTTCCTTCCTCCCTTCCATCTTTCTCTCTTTCCCTTCTTTCTTTATTATTTTTTAAAATGAATTTTACTGCATAATTAAATGTTTACAACATGATGTCATTATATATATAAATGATTAAACACATTAACATATCCACCATCTCACGTGAGAGGTGCCTAATAAACATTTGTTGAGTTGCTTTGCACTCTGGTGCCCTTTCAGGCGGATTATTTTTATGGTGTCAAGGTTTCCAAATGATGGTGTAGCTTGTCCTGGAGGGAGTAGCCCCATCAAGAAGCATCCTCTACCTCTCAGCAGGCTCATTATCTGAGACTTGGCCACAATTCTTCTGCCTGCTTTTGCAATCAGGCTAGTTACCGAAGTCCGTGCTTCCTGCTGACCTTCTCACCCCGTTGAGGGCAAGCTGCAGCTGCACTACCCGCCAAAACACTCACAGATTCCCAGATGTTTGTCTCTACTTGGCCCGAATGCCCCATTGCAAGGCTTCTGCAAACCCGAGCCCGCAGTAACCCTTTATGAGACCATGTTGGTTTGACAAAGTCATTCACTGGAACCTTGGGTCACAAGAGTCACTAGAATCTTAGTGGCAAGAAATTGACAGGATAGGGGCTGCAGATGGACCCCACGCCCACACTGAAGCAGAAGAGTGGCATGAATGGAGAAGAAAACACAAAAATTCCTGTGTGCTGGAGAAAGATTATGCTGGCTTACCCACTGGGCTCCCGCTGAGCCCAGTTGTAATTGGAATGTACTCTTTGCAAAGTTTATTGGGTCCTGGAGCGACTTGTTACTGAACTGGTCAATTAATCTATTATTATTATTTTTTAATGAGTTAGGGGATTTCCTTTAGCAGAAAATCACCAGGAAGCATGACCAAATGCCCAGAACTCAGAGAGAGGCTGGCCTTTCCTTCTAGAAAAATCTACTCAACAATTAAAGGAGGAAATGGACGCCTCCTGCTACAGGTGGCAAATTGGGCTGGTCTGGGAACTAAGAGGAAGGATTTATTCTGCTTGGAGGTGAGCACGGGGAGATCACCATGAAACCTGATTACTCAAGTGCAGCAGTTTGAATGTTCGGAAATAAAGCCATTGAGTCTCCCTGCTGAGAGACAAATGATTTCTATTTAAAAACCTGCTTGTTCTGTGCAGTAACTCCCAAAGTAGTAATAATTAATGATATCAGAAGGTTAAGAAAGACCTTCTGCTGGAATCCCTCTGCTCCAGGCATGAAATTGGATTAAAGTGAAGATAAACTTAGACATTGAATCTGTTGAGGAAATCAGTAATTATGTGGAAATGCACACATTTTGAGTTATTTGAGTGAGTCAAATTGATGCTCTGTCTCCGGTCTTGTTCCAGGCATTTGGGTGTGTGGTGGAAATGAACTGTCAAAAGGGGTCACTTAAACAGGGCATTGTAGCCACTTTAGTCCCAACTCTAGGTTTAAGTTTTTCCCCCAAGCGAAGCTTTGTTGGCTTTTTGGGCAACACTGCTGGCTGACTACCTAATGGCTGTTCCTCACTTTTCTTTATTGACAAATACTTTTTTCAGCGAGACAAAACAGAGATCAAAGGGTGTTATTTCCCAGGCTGTCTGGCTGGTGAGCGTGGCTGTGTGACATGGTTTCAGCCAAAGACATTTAAGTGAAAGTCAGCTGGGTAGGTCTTCATGGAAAGTTGTTGATTTTTTCTGGTGAAAATGGACGGGGTCAGCCAGCATGTGCTTTTTTCCATTTTCCTTTAGTCCTCCCCTCTCCTTCTTTTCTCTGCCTGGAACAGCAATGCAGAGCCTACGGTTGGGCTGCCATTTTGTAATCATGGAGATAAATTTTCTGTCCTAAGGATGGTGCAGTCAGCAGCTGGAGGGAACCTGGCTCTTTCTTGATTTCCTTGGGCAGATGCGAAGGAGGGTTGGCTGTCAAGTATCTTAAATGATCAAGCTTCAAACCGTAAAGTTTGGATTTAGAATCAAATTCTTTTTCTGATTTCAGGCAGAGAGCCAAAAGAAGTGGGATGCCACATGGGAGGGCTTTGTGTGAGGCTTCCCTGGCCTCCCAGGAGGAAGAAGCCACTTGTCTTTCTCCTGGCCCCTGAGAGAATGGGCTGGGCCATCTGTAGCACATGCCCTGGCCATGGGAAGGATGGAGGGGTTGACACCTTCCATGATGTGTGGCTGAGGAATGTAGATTTTGGTCCCCTCTGGGACTCCTCAGTCACCCTCAGCTTATCACATGTCTGCCTCCAGGACCCCAGTCCATTCTGTGTGCTCTGGATTGATTCTGAGTTGAACACACGGTATCCTGCCTTTAGGATTAATAGAAGAAAAAATATGTGCTTTCCCTCTTCCTGCAAATATCCAAAGGTCTAGACAGCGAGGACTAGAGTTCCACCTCATCAGATCTCCTTGTCCTTAGGATGTCACTGTTTGGATCCAGGCAAAGCTGGACCAGAGGCTATTTTCCTCCTTTGTGATGGGCTTGCTCTGCTCAGCTACTCTAGGCTATGGAGCTGGGGCATGGGGACGGTGTGCTGAGCAGGCCCTTCTGAATTTGAGCAGGAAATAGATTTGAGGCTGGGTACCTCTTGAAAAACACCTCCCCTACCAGCAGAGGTCCTCAGCTCCCTCACACTTGCTGGGTCATGTCGCCAAAGTCCTTCCTTGGAGGAAGGGTCCAGCATCCGGTCTTGAATCATTTAAAGCCACACCTCCATGCATTGCTTCCATCAGTCCTTATAATAACCCATGAGCTAGTTATTTTTTAGCTTCATATCACATATAAGAAACTGAGTCTTTAAGAGCTTCCATATCTAGGCCAAGACCACAAAGTCATTCCATGTCAGAGCTGGGTTGAGTTTCATGGAGTCTTTTTTCTCTTTCCTTACTACTTCCACACTGGCTCCTCCTCCTTTCCAGGCATTCCCTCCTTTGGTGGAGCCCCAGGAATCACAGAGACTGTTCACCGACCTGCTTACATGCATATATCTGGGGTTCCTCTCCTTCCTGGGTACACAGCTAAACTGCTTTTCCCAAGGCCTCACCTGAATTGGTTGGTACAATGAGTTTGAACCAATGATGTGGGAAGAAGTGATTTTTGCTGCTTTCCATCCTGGCCCCTAAAATGTGTTGTGTGATGCAGACTCTTTGAATGTGAAGGATCCAGGAGACATTAAGAAGACTCAGTGGTCTGAGCCACAAGATACAAGGGGTCTGACACATGCTTGGAAGAGAGCTGCCCAGCTTCCATTGGCCTATTATGCCAGTGAGAAATGTGGTTGTTTTTTTTTCGACGCAGTAGGTAGTGTGAGTAATCCTGACAAACACAGTCTTCTTGGGTTGCTGACACACAAATGTTTGTCTTGGATCTTGTAAAGGTTATGACTGCTTAGTGGGGAGAAACCATGTTCCAGATATTCTGAGATGGGTGTAAGGTTTTGGTGAAGATGGTCTGCACCAACTTGAAATTTCTATAATGATATTTCTTTGAAGATTGTTGACATGGTTATGTTTTTTAGGATGGAGCCACAAAGGCATGCAAATAGCCACTGCCCGCCAGTTATTGGTGCTCTCTGTCTTTAGTCTCTTAGAGTTTTTCCCCAGTGGTGTCTAAATTCCTCCGTGGGGTTTTCCCTGAACACCGAACTGAATTTCTTGCAGCCACTTCCTAAATCTAACTTGTAAGGAATTATTCTCATGTTATTGAGACTGCTCTAGACACTCATCACCTTCTATCTTATGTCCCAACACACACACACACACGCACACACACACACACACTCACAGAGGTTAGTTTCATATTGTTTTGTTTTGATCTCCCAATAGTAGTGTGTTTGAGACTGTATGTATTGGAGAGCAAGTTACTTCATTTCTGAAATTCAGTTTCTCCATGTTCCACGTGGAGGTAAAAATACTTATCTCTCTCTCTGGGTTGTAGTGGGAACGTATGTGATAACCTGTGTAAAAGTGCTGAGTTCTGTGCTGGGACCTCAGTGAGCTCTCTCAACAGGGGATACGATGTTTATTAACTGCACAGACTTGTGTTCAGAATTTCAGCAGAGGGTGGGGCAAGTCCAGAGTTTAAGTTGCTTGACAGTGGTTTGATAAGTATGTGTGCTTTGAGAAAACAAATAATCTGAAAGGAAATACAGCCAATGATTTGCAAGAAAATCTATCTTTTAAATAAATTAATATGATTTATTTTTAGAGAAGCTTTAGATTCAAAGCAACATTAGGTGGAAGGTACAGAGACTTCCCACATAACCCCTGCCTCACCCTCCCCAACCACTCCCACTACTAACATCTCACACCAGAGTGGTACATCTCTTACAACTGATGAAGCTACATTGACACATCATTACCCCCCAACGTTCATCATTTACATTAGGGTTCACTCTTGGTGTTGTACAATCTATGCTTTTGGACAAATGTACAATGACATGCATCCACCATTATAGTACCTTACAGAATAGTCTCAGTGCCTAAAATTGTCTGCACTCTGCCTATTTATCCATTCCTCCCCACTGCCCAACCCTTATTTTTCTCCTATGTTATCTTCTAGGAGTTTTATAGTTTTGAATTTGAGTTAATTTTTGTGAAGGGTGGAAAGTCTGTGTAAATTTTTTTTGTGTGTGCCTATGGGAGTCTAGTTGTTCCAGTGCCATTTGTTGAAAACACAATCTTTGCTCCATGTAATTGCTTTTGCTCAATTTCCAAACAAACATGAGTTGGCTATTTAATGTGGTCTATTTCTGGGCTTTTTATTCTATTCCATTGGTGTATTTTTTCAACAGTAGCACACAGTCTTAATTACTGTTGCTTTATGTTAAGTCTTGAAGTCATGTAGTAACAGTCCTCTGACTTTGTTTTTCTTCAGTGTTGAGTTGGCTGTTCTGTTGCCTCTACATATAGACTTTAAAATCAATTTGTCAATATGCACAAAATAAATTTCTGGGACTATTATTGGGTTTGTATTAAGTTTATAAAGCTGGGAAAACCGACATATTGACAATATCAGATCTTCCTATCCATGAATATGGAATATCTCTCTATTTGTTTACTTCTTTGATGACTTTCATCAGAGATTTGTAAGTTTTGTAATTTTCCTCATGTAGATCTTGTACATATTTTGCTATATTTATACCTAAGTATTTCATTTTTGTATGCTAATGTAAATGGCAATGTGTTTTTAATTTTACATTCCACTTGGTCATTGTTGGTATGTAGGAAAGCAATTGATTTTATGCATTAGCCTTGTATCCTACAACCTTGCTAATATTGCTTATTAGTTCCAGAGGATTTTTTTGTCAGTTCTTTCAGATTTCCTACATAGATGATCATGTCATCTGCAAACAAAGACAGCTTTAAGTTTTATTTATTTCTTTCCAATCTGTATAGCTTCCCCCCAGCCCATTTTCTTGTCTTATTGCATTGTCTAAGACTTCCAGTATATTGTTAAAAGGCTGTGGTGAAGGAGCACATCCCTACCTCATTCATAACCTCCGTGGGAAAACTTCAAGTTTCTCACCTTAAGAATTATGTTAGCTGTAGTTTGTTTCTTCTTTTTTTTGGTAGATGTTGTTCATTAAGTTGAAGAAGCTCCCCTTTATTTCTAGTTTGCTGAGAGATTTTTAAAAAATCTTAGATAGGTGTTGGATTTTGTCAAATGCTTTTTTTTTGCATCTGTTTACATGATTATTTGATTTTCCTTCTTTATTCTGTTGATGTAATTTATTACATTAATTGATTTATCCCTCACATACGTGGGATAAATCCTACTTGGTTGTGGTGCATAGTTCTTTATATATTTTGTTGGATTCAATTTGAAAATATTTTCTTGAGAATTCTTGTATCTTTTCTTTTAATGTCTTTGGTTGGTATTGGGGTAATGGCAGCCTCATGATGATTTAGGAAGTATTCCCTCTCTTCCTATCTTCTGGGAGAGAATATTGAGAATTGGTATAATTTCTTCCCTAAATGTTTGGTAGAATTCACCAGTGAACCCATCTGGACCTGGTGCTTTCTATTTTGGAAGGTTATTAATTACTGATTCAGTGATAGTAATAGATATAGGCCTATCCAGATTGTTTCTTCTTGTTTGAGTGTTGGCAGATTGTGTTTTCTGCTTTTTATGGTTTAATTGAGGATTTTATATGATTTTCTCCTTTCTTAGATATCAGTTATGCTTTCTTCCCCTCTTTTAGTGGTTTCCATAGAATTTTAAATATATTTTACAACTAATTCAAGTCCACTTTCAAACAACACTGTACTACTTCATAGGTAATGCAAATACCCTGTAACCTTGTAATAACAAAATAGTTTGAATTCCTCTCTTCCATCCCTTGTATCATTACTATCACTTATTTGAATTATACATAAGCATATATACATATATACATACATAATTGAATATATGATTGTTATTATTTTGAACAAAGGGTTATCTGTTTGATCAATTAAGGATAAGAAAAATAAAACATTTTAATTTTACTTTCATTTATTTATTCTCCAGTGTGCTTCCATTCTTTATGTAGATCTGGGTTTCTGATCTATATGATTTTCCTTCTCTCTGAAGAACTTCTTTTAATATTTCTTGCAAGGTAGGTGCACTGGTAACAAGTTCCATTAATTTTTGTTTGTCTGAGAAAATCTTTATTTCTCTTTCACTTTTGAAGGATAAGTTCACAGGTTACAGAATTTTAGGTTGGTGTTTTTTTTTTTTTAATCTCTCAACACTAAATATTACACTCCACTCTCTTTTTGCTTGCGTGGTTTCTGAAGAGAAGTCAGATGTAATTCTTATCTTTGCTTTGCTTTTTCTTTAAGGTTTTTTTTTCTTCTCTGGATTCTTTCAATATTTTTTCTTTATCTTTGATTTTCTGCAATTTGAATATAATATGCTTACATGTAGTTTTTTTCTTTTTTTGCATTTATTCAGCTTAGTATTCTCTTAGGTTCTTAGATCTGTCGTTCAGTGTCTCACTTTAATTCAGGAAATCTCAGTTATCATTACTTCAAATATTATTTCTATTCTTTTATCTCTTTCCTCTCCTCCTGATATTCCCATGTATGTTATACCTTTCATAGCTGTCCTACAGCTCTTGATTACTTTGCTCTGATTTTTTTCCAGTATATGTTTTCTCTTTGCTTTTCCATTTTGGAAGTTTCTATCATTATATACTTATGCTTAGATACTCTTTCTTCAGCTGTATAAAGTATGGTATTGAGTCCGTCAAAAGCGTTTGTTATTCATGTTAAAGTGATCTCTAGCATTTCTTTTTGATCTCTCTTAGAATCTCAACTTCTTTTCTTACATTATCCATCTGTTCTTGCATGTTGTCTACTTTTTCCATTAAGGCCTTAGGATATTAAGTTTTAAGAAAGTTCCTGGTCTGATAATTCCAACATCCCTGCCATAGCTGAGTCTACTTTTGGTGCTTGTTCAGTCTCTTCGAACTGTGTTGTTTGCCTCTTAGTATATCTTGTAAATTTTTTGTTGAAATCTGGAAATGATGTACTGGTAGAAAGGAACTCTGTTAAATAGACCTTTAGCTGTGTGGTGGTAAGGTGTGGGGTGGGAGAAGCATTCCATTGTCCTGTGATTAGGTCTCAGTCTTTCGGTGAGCCTGTGCCCTGGACTGTGAACTTCACCAGTGCATTTCAGTTTTTTTTTTGTTTCCCACTTAGGTGGGACAGGATGGGTAGAGGAATCTGGGGTTGGGTAACTTCCTTCCTCCAGGTAAGTTAGGCTTTGATAATATGCCAGAAGGTTAGGATCTGGTAAAAGTGTTTCTCCTCAGAGCAGGCCTTGTTAAAAAGACCAGAATGCTCTGGCATATTTCAAAATGGTTCTTTCTCTTCCTTCCCCTTTTGGAACACAAGGGGATTTTCTCTGATATTTACCGTAAGGACTTGTTGGAGCTCTTGGAGGTAAAACTCACGAAAGCATGGGGATTCCCCTATGACTGGGTCCCCTCTGGAGTTTTTGACTCTCAAACTTGTCCATGCTGAGCCCCCATCAATTATAGTTCAGGTTTCCTACCTCAACACTGGTCTTCATGGAGTTTCCTGCTCGTGGGTTTTGCTTCCAGAAAGTTGTGATTTTCTGCCTCTGCCTGTTTATTTCTCTGATTTTTGGTGCATTGGTTTGCCCTGTGACCCCAGTTCTCCGACAGATCTAGCAAGAACTGTTGATTTTTCAGTTTGTTTGGCTTTTCACTTGTTAACTCCTTACATGCCAGGCCCAAAACTGGAAGCCAATCAGTTTATTTTAAAAAGAGTCTTCTTAGGTTTATTAAAAAATTAACATTTTATGAGGATTCCAGGATTCTCCTTCCATTTTACTTTACCTTTTATTCTCTGTTTCAGTTAAAATTTACTTTCTAAATCTCTCCCAAGAAAAGTTAGTATACACTATCTGGATTATTTAAATTGAACAGTCCCATACAATTGAATGCTTATTTATTAACTATGGTAGTAGACGAAGACTTCCCTTTTCCCGCTCTCAGCGGTAGCTTGCTGACACTTGAGATTGGAATATGAATTTAGAAGAAGTGTTCCTTTCGGTGAATGCAGCAAATTAACAGAATGTTCCTTTCAGAATGGCTTCTATTTGGAGTGTGCTTTATGGTACCTTGGCTCTTCTGTTTCATTACATTTTAACTTTGCTTTTTCTAACACCATTGGAAGTGGCCAGAGTTGGCAGCTCTTGCATCATGTATCCAAGGAAATATTTTGGGGGCTATTAATTCTCAACAACTTCAGCTGGCAAATGGAAAATCTGGAAACAAATGAGTTTGGCGGGCAGCCCAGGCTGTCAAACCAGGCTCCTGTTCATTAGTGAGGACCCACCTTTTGTGCTCTGATGCGGTTCTACTTTGCAGATGGTTTCTTTATCTGAGTTAGTGGACAGCTTTGGGAGCTGGAGGATTATTACTCTACTCACTCAAGCAAGAACGTGGAGGCACGGAGAATTGCATAAAGGAGAGGCACGACCACGGTCTCAGTGGAAGGGTCTTGAGGTATTCTACTTGCACGGTTGTTTTTCTCTCCTGGACTCTTGAGGTTTGCATTTCAGTCCCATGGATGAAGAAATATGAACTCAGAAAAATACCTTTCTCTTCCTTTTGGAACAGGAAGTCACATTCTGACACGTGTCATATGTGTGTCTTGCCCATGAGCAGAACTCCGGGTGTCTTGGCTGCTCCATCATTCTTTCCTCATCCAGCTCTTTCCTCTCCACTCACCATCGTGGTCTCTGGGGTTCCCCTTGTCAAGTCAGAAAAGTGGGAAAAACTTCTGGATGTTCGACCTCTCCCCTTCCTCCATTTATTTCTTCTCTAGAAAAGAACTTTTATTTTCTTATTACAAAAGTATTGTATGATTCCTGTTGAAATTGTGCAAAATGCACTCAGTTGAGTTTAAACTGGGATCCACTGGTCAACAGGGTTGGGGGGATGATGTACTTTATTCCCACCCCCCCGACCAATTGATTTGTATGAGTTTACTATTAGTTTTCTTTTTGCAGGGGATAAGGTAAGAGGCTTGCAAAGGGAGAAGAGACACATTAATCACAGCATTTTAAACACAAGAACTGTAGAAACCCACTTGGCCTTCCTCCACGGAAACTTGTTTAGGAATTGCATTTGATTTTCTAGAACTTCGTCTAAGTCAGCAGTTCGTAAAGGATGGCCTAGGGACCCCCAGGGATCCCGAAGTTTCTTTCAGACGGTCTGCACGATCCTCCCATTTCCAATGACATGTCTGTGTGAACCTGGATTTTCTTTGCCTAATTCAACCCAACAAAATATTGCAACAGATTGGATGCAGAAGCAGACCCAATAGTACAGCTGTCTTCTGTGATGCCAGATGTTAAAAGAGATTTGAAAAATTTAAACCAATGCCTCTCTTCTCATTAAAATTTTCTCTTTTATAGTTGTTCTAATACAATATTTATATTAACATGTAATGGGTTTTTATTGTTGTTTTAAAAGGAACTATTACATATTTTAAAATTTCTCAGTTTTCATTTCTAATAAAGTAAATTTTGATAGATAAAACCAAAATAATACAATTGCTTTGGGATCCTCAATAAACTTTAAATATGTAAAGGGACCCTGAAAACAGAAAGTTTAAGAATAACTATCTGAGTTATCTCAGATAACTGCGCCTTGAAAGCAACAGTTGTTTGGAAGATGTCCTTCAACTATAATGGATAATAAATGATGATAAATTCATACATGGAATACTATAAAGCAGTGAAAATGGATAAGCTACAGCTACACACAATTATATGTTGAATAAAAGCTCCCAGGCACAGAAGAATATATATAGAAGAGTTTTTACATTTTTTTTTTTTTTGAGATGGAGTCTTGCTTTATCACCCATGCTGGAGTGCAGTGGCATGACCTCAGCTCACTGCAACCTCTGCCTCTCAGGTTCAAATGATTCTCCTGTCTCAGCCTCCCGAGTAGCTGGGACTACAGGCGTGCGCCACCATGCCCAGCTAATTTTTTTGTATTTTTAGTAGAGATGGGTTTCGCCATGTTGGCCAGGCTGCTCTCAAAGTCCTGACATCAGGTGATCTGCCTGCCTTGGCCTCCCAAAGTGCTAGGATTACAGGCGTGAGACACCGTGCCCGGCCCCTTTTTAATTTTTTAATTTTTATTTTGTAGAGACGGGTGTCACTATGCTGCCCAGGCTGGTCTCTCGTGGTTTCAAGAGATATTCCCACCTTGGTCTTCCAGAGCACTGGAATTGAAGGTATGAGCCACTGCATCTGGACCACATTGTGGGTTTAAAAACTAGTAAAAATAAATGATAGTGCTTAGGGATGCATACCTAGGTGGTAAAAGCATAAAGAAAGGCACAGAGGTGGTATGTTGAAAGTCAGGATGATGATTGTCTTCATGGGGTCGGGTGAGGGCTGCACATGGGAAGAGTGTGTAGGAGCTTCCTGGAGCTGGCAGTACCTAACTTGTATACATTGAGACCTGATGCCTTTCTCTCTGTGTGGGTCTGCTGGTTATTAACCTCTTGACGTTTAGCTTTAAACCCACATTTTTATGTACCTTTCTTGATGCTGGGGCTGGGACTCTGGAAAACACATTCTCCTTTGCCACATGGCTCCGTAACGCACTGACAGTAGGGGCCTCTGGAGAGAGGCTGGTAGGCTAGAGGAGGGAGATGGGATTCATTATTTCCCTTGGCTTTCTGTTCTTGTCAATGTCTCTGCAGCCACACTCCTTCACCCTAGCAGGTCCAGTCAATTCCAGTAGCAGCTGGTGAGTCCAATTTGTAGCTTTTTTTTTTTTTTTTTTTTTTGAGGTGGAGTTTCGCTCTTGTCACCTAGGCTGGAGTGCTATGGTGCAATCTGGGTTCACTGCAAGCTCCGCTTCCCGGTTTCATGCAATTCTGCCTTAGCCTCCTGAGTAGCTGGGATTACAGGCGCCTGCCACTATGCCCAGCTATTTTTGTATTTGTAGTAGAGATGGGGTTTCACCATGTTGGCCAGTCTGGTCTTGAACTCCTGAGCTCAGGTAATCCACCCACCTTGGCCTCCCAAAGTGCTGGAATTACAGGCATGAGCCACCACACCAGGTCCAGCTTCTTATGCTACTTGAAACAGCCTTGATGTATCTTCTCAGAGGGCTCAGCACCAGCCAGCAAGGCACCCAGTCCCAGTGGAGCCTTTTCTCAAAGGTCTCAGTTCCATCTCTGCAGGATCTTTCCTTCAAGCTTCTAAACTTTAATATTCCCACCCTCCTTCCTTTATCCCTGCGGCTCTGGGGGTAGTAGCTGCTTCCTTCAGGCAGCCAATTTCTATAGAAAACACTTGCAACTTATTATTACCTAAGGTTATAAATGGTGCTGGGCCCTCTTACTGTTGTTGTTGTCATTTGCATTTTATTACCAAGCATTGGAGGAACTGCTGAGGAGTCTCCTTTGGGAGATGCTCTAGGTATTACCTCTGTGGGAAATCCATGTCTACCGTTATCTTTTTCATTCTCAATAATTTAGTTAACACTTCTTCATATTATATTTTTTTCTATTAAAATAACTGGTCTCTTGACTGAACGCTTGTAATACAGAAAATGGTTCCAGGAGTGACCCCCAGGTCCTCAAAGATGGGATTTGGGGGAACATTTGATCTTTGGATTTGAATACAGTGCTGAGCTCCTTGTCATGGCAGGCAGTGGCATCATGAGCAATTAGTGTGTCACCTGCAGTGGCGTGTGAACGAAATGCTTCCTGAAGCAAATGCCTGAGGAGCAGGTGGCTGCCATGCTTGACTGTGAAGGGGTCATGATGACCACCAGGACTGGAGGGCAGGTGGTTCTTCCTCAGTGCACTGGAGCACATAGAGAAAGGAAAAGGACACACTCAGGCCATTAAACTCTCAGTTCAAGTCTCCACCAAACAATCAGAGAGAACCCTCTGAATCTTTCTTTTTTCTTTATAGCTGCAGGGCCGACCTTGCCAAAAACTAGACAAAATACTTAATTGTGCAGGACGAAGAATTGCAACTTAAAGTGAATTCAAAGCTATGGCAAGCCTCTACATGAAATTTAGAGGGTTCTTTGGGAAGGAGTGGGACCTTGAGAACTGATAATGGAGATATTTGGGGGCATTCAGATGAAGCTGATAATTTTGGAGGCCTGAGTCCCTTTGATCCTCCTTCCTTACTGGTGGAAACAGCTTGCCATTGGTGTCTGAGGAGACCAGGCTTTTATTGCTGGAAGAAATTGTAACAATGTCATGGAGGGAAGTTCCCTTGAAAGGTGGGCCAATCCTTTCAAGACCAAACCAGCTACCTTTTGTTGCTCAACAAGGTCTAAAGAACAAGTACAAAGCAGGACACCAGAGGAAATGGCTTACGTTTCAAAAGAATTGTGAGATCTGACCAATTTATGTTACTAGAAACTTGAGGGATATGAGTAGTAATGTGTTATGAGGGTGTTAGACAAAGAAGACAGGATATTACACTGGGTAGGACCAAATTCCTGTATGTGGTTGCACTTACCAGAGACCTTGTATTTAATGTGTGGCTGGAATTAGGTCTAATGGTTTATTTGGTTTGGATGACCGAAGCTTGGGCCCAGTGGGGATCCACCCTTAACGAGGATGAGATGCCAGAACTTCTTGCCATAATGGAGGGGAAGGGATCCAAAGGTTTAGGGAGACGGGAATGTTGAAATGTTTTTGTTTGTTTGTTTGTTTGTTTTTGTTTGTCTGTTTGTTTTTTTTGAGACGGAGTTTCGCTCTTTTGCCCAGGCTGGAGTGCAATGGTGCAATCTCGGCTCACCGCAACCTCTGCCTCTCGGTTTCAAGCAATTCTCCTGCCTTAGCTTCCTGAGTAGCTGGGATTACAGGCAAGCGACACTACGCCTGGCTAATTTTGTATTTTTAGTAGAGACGGGGTTTCTACATGTTGATGTCAGGCTGGTCTTGAACTCCTGACTTCAGGTGATCCGCCTGCCTCAGCCTCCAAAAGTGTTGAGATTACAGGTGTGAGCCACCGCACCCGGCATGAAATGGATTTTTTACATGAAACCTTTACCTCCCAACCCCGCTACCTCTCAATTACATCCCTCAAGAGGACCCAGAGTGTCTTCCCTTTGTTAAGAATCTGAGAAGCGCAGTGGTGAGGAGGCCATTGTACCATCATGGACGATGCTGCCACTCATTTGGATTCTGACTGCAGTGGGGATGATGGGATCCCCAAGTAGCAGAGATTGAGTGGCAGCACTTAACACTACAGATAGGTGTGCCATGCAGAATGGGCAGTGGGAATGAGGGGCCAGCAGACTGCTGCTGGCCACAGGGATCTTTGGCAATGGCTGACTGGCTATTATGGTGTCCTTAAGAATGAAGTAGATGGGCAGCCTAATAAGTGTTGCTTTATCTGTTTGATGGCAGAAACTCCACCAGGTCTGGGTAGCCAGAGGTGCCACAGGGAACAGTCACAGCCTCTCACCCCAATCCTGGGCCTAACCAGTTCTCAGATTGGAAGCCCCTTGACTGAATCCTCTCGAGGGCGGCTGCACTGTCAGAAGTGCAGATCGTGAATTTTCTTCCAAGCCGTACCCAGAGGAACACGGAGTCACTTACAAGAGTGATGCTACACAGAGGAAAAGGAAATATTGAGACCCTTCAGGATATTCTGACTCTGAATTGATGTTAATTTCTGGGGATCCAAAATACCACTGGGATCTGTGCCTCAAAGTGAGGGCTTGTAGCGCTTAGGTCATAAATGGAGAATTAAGCCAAGCTCAAATCATGGTGGTCTCTGTAGGTCTGTGGACTCATGCTGTGGTTATCTCTCCATTTCCAGAATATAAAATTTATGATGTACATACTTGGCAATGGGCAGAATTCTTTAGTTCTTTCTGATAGGAAGTCCCTGGACCAGCCTTCCCTATCAGGATAGTAAACCAAAAGCTTAACCACAATCCTGACTCTGAATGGAAGTAAGTTCCACCATGGAATATGGATAGATGTGGGTGATACTCACCACATGCTATGATCCCATTAACTCACCTGTTGGGGCTGTGGATGGATCCTGGGGAATGAAGATGGGCTGTTTTCTGCTTAATCAAGTGGTGACTTCAATTGCTGCTGCTATTCCAGATGTGGAATTTTATTATGGAGCAAATCAACATGACCCCTGATATTGGAACGCAGCTGTCGACCAGATAAATACCTTCTCACTAGACCCATTTGCAAGCACAGTCAGCAGGTGTTTGCTTTTACCTGACAAAGCCAAATGACACCTGCCTGATACGGTATGTTATAGTTCATATTTAAGGTTTTGTAAAAATAAAGAAAAATCATAATGTCTCTTATATAAATACAGTTAAATTTCTATCTTAGTATTGTTACACTATCAAGACAAAGTGGCTGAAGAGATTTTCATTTGAATTAAAGGGTGTATTTGAAGTGGTTTAACAAAAAGGCAGGTGTCATAGAATGCGCATTTACTTTAGGGGCCGGGGGACATGTCGCTGAGAAAGGCAGTCACCAATCGGGATACACTGAGAGGCAGGCTAACTACTGACCAGGACACACAGCTGAGTTCACAGGATGTAGGTGGTGAAAAACCCAGTGCTCCAGCACAGAAACCTTTGTGCAAAGCCTCCAAACTCCGGTCTCTGGTTCAAGGTCAAGCTGTTCTTCCAAGGACATCCCAGTGCTGTCTGCCCTGGAGCCAGGCACACTGGGGCTGCATTTCATGCTGCACGTGGACCCAGAGCAGCACCAGAGAAGGCTTAACTTGCTAGTCAGTTGGTCAAAGCTTTTGTGAGTTAGCCAGGGGATAGTCGCACATCACGTTAGTTACACACCATCTGGATTACCCACAACCAACACACATGACAGTGAGGATGTGTTGGAGACTGCCCTGTGTGAGAAATGCTTTATGAGCAAGAAGAAAGATTATCTCTCTGGTCTAGTTTTTTGAGGAAGCCTGTGGAAAAATTAAAGGTTTGGAAAGAACTCTCAAGTAATTAGACTGACCTCATACCCAAAGCAGGAATAAGCTTGCCAAATACAAAACTGTGCTCCACTACCGCTGAGAAAGGATAGGAAGCAGCTTCCTATCTCCATTCTTGGATGTCAGTGTGGTTCCTTCGGCTTTCAACAGGCCCAAGGGCTTCCCTGGGTCTTAGTATGTGCCACACTATTTGTCTTTATAAGCTTTCTGGTCCACTTCTGTTGCCAGACTGTGAGTCAGCAGAGACATACACCAGTGTTTACTATTCCCCAGCCTTGGCTAAAAGTATGTGTCCAATAAACATTTCCCCAATGGAAAAGTTTAATTTCTTTTTTGTCTTTTTACCTCTCTGCACTGACAACGTCCTGCTCCATAGGCTGACAAATGCACACACATACACACACTCTCTTGAGAGACATGAGATAGAGGAGAACAGTTTAGAATTATTATTATTATTATTTTTTCTATTCTAGCTTTACACTACAGGGCATCTCTAAGGAGCTGCAAATAATTTCTCCTAATGGTTAAAATAAGATTCGAACTCATTTGAATTTTAAAATATATGCCAATGGGATTTTTATTATGTTTCACAGGGAAGATACTAGACAGGATGCCAATACAAAGCTAGGTTCAGAAAGCTCCAAAAAAGTGTCTCAGTTGACACCTTTTAATTTGGCAACTGACTAAATAGGAGGGACTGTTGTTTCCACTGATGATGCTACTCATAGGCAGGGTGTCAGTGCATACCTGGAGGAACTGAAATTTTGGAACTGAAAACGAGCACAGAGAATTTTGCAGGCCTCCTGTTTCTTGGAGAGGTCCTACCTCTGTGTAGGACCTGCAGAATTGCAGATCTTTTACTTGGGTGAAGATCCCCACCAACTAAATAAAAATCATGCATGGTTGTTGTCTTTGCTGTTGTTCACAAGCCTCTATTTTTTGTGCCCTTAGTTTGCTAACCCATTGCATGCACATATCACACCAAAAGGTGTGCAATATTTACCCCCACCCTGCGTTGGAGGACAGCGAGTCTTGGAAGGGGTGAGAACAATTCCCCAGCGTCTCCCGGGAAGGAAGTGACTGAGTGGGTTCCTTCAGGTCCTCATGCCCTGTTGCTTCTCAACCATCTCTAGAGAGGAGAGTGGGCACCCTGAGGACAGTAGCTCTAGGTCTGAGAAAGGATCCAAGGCATGGACTTGAGGAATATAGAGACTACAGGGAGGGTGTCCTGCTTCCTATGGGAAAGGTGAGGACAGCTTCTCCTGTGTTGACAACCCAAGGTTCTAGAAACTGGAGAGTCCTTCTGGCCATACAACATGGGAAATTTGCTAAACCATCTGTGCTTTAGTTTCCTTCCTGATCATAAACGAGGATAAATAGTGCTTCTGCTGTGGGATTAAATGAAACAATGAATGTGAAGAGTGCAACACACAGAGACCTGAAGACAGGGCAGCAATTGTGCTTTCTATTTGCTCCCTTGGTGACTCTTTCTGTCTTAGCCAAGGATGTGTGGCACCCAAGACCCAAGGCTCCATTTCATAATTTCATAGGAGAACCTTCTTTCTTCATTTTTTTTTTTTTTAATAGAGACAAGGCCTTGCTCTATTGGCCAGACTCACTCTGTTGCCTAATGCAGTTGCACAATCCTAGCTCACTGCAATCTCAAACTCCTGGGCTTAATCCATTCTCCTGCCTCAGCCTCCCGATTAGCTAGAAATACAGGTGTGTGCAACCATGCCAGACCATTAAAATTTTTTTTCTTGTAGCAACAGGGGTCTTGGTATGTTGCCCAAGCTGGTCCTGAACTCCTGGCCTCAAGCAATCCTCCCATCTCAGCCTCCCAAAGTGCTGGGATGATAGGCATAAGCCAACATGCCTGGCCAGGAGAACCTATTGACCTCTTCCAGAAAGGGTATGTGGCAACAATGACAGCATCTCTGTGATGGTATCCAACGGCTCAAATTTAGTGTCACTGTGTATGCCTTGGACTCTGACGTTGAGGTATCATCATTGGAAGCAGTCTCTTTCTTGTAGTCTCTCATCACATTTTAAAGTCGGCAACTTTTATCCCCCTTTACAGTTTTATATCCTGTCTTGGTGCTGACCTGAATGTAAATATGGAAATATTTATCTGAATGTACATCCATGTGGATAGAACATGGATAAAATAGATGGCAGAATGGGACTTTTTCCACTTCTGTCCCACCCTCAACCTTTCTTGTTTCTTTTCTCTGTCTTGCATCTTCTCCTAAGAGATTTTTTTTTTTTTTTTTTTTTTTGGGTAAGCATGAAAAAGAAGCTGCTGACACTGGTCCATTAGATTACAAATGTAATCTAAATATCCCTCTCTGTTTGTCTCTCTGTCATCTATCTATTTTTAAAACAGACCCAAAGAAGTAGGTTCCTTTTTAAAAAAATTCAGGATTAGGGCATTACACATTCAGTCAATCAAATTCTACCATTAAGAGTGTAGCAGATAAACCATATGCAATTTAGTAATTTTTATTTATTTATTTTTATGTTATTTTATTTTTTTTGAGATGAAGTCTCACTCCGTCCCCCAGGCTGGAGTGCAGTTGTGCAACCTCTGCTCACTGCAACCTCCACCTCCCGGGTTCAAGAGATTCTCCTACCTCAGCCTCCTGAGTAGCTGGGATTACAGACACCCACCACCACACCTGGCTAATTTTGTATTTTTAGTAGAGATGGGGTTTTGTCAGCCTGTTGGCCAGGCTGGTCTCAAACTCCTGACCTCAGGTGATCCACCTGCCTCAGCCTCCCAAAGTGTTGGGATTATAGATGTGAGTCACTGTGCCCGGCCAATTTAGTAATTTTTAAAGGCATGGAATACATGCACACACTTCACCTTCAAATGTCACATGCGGGAATGTTCTTTTGATGAGCGCTCAGAAGTTTTAGGACCTAGGGTCGTGTATGAGCACCAGCTCTCATGGGCTAGAAGAGGCAGTGGGGCACTTGGCCATCATTTAGTTCAGGGGGCTTTGGGTTGTGCTCTGTGGGACTCTACAGACAGTGGAGGATTTTAACTGGGCATTCGGGCTGTATTAGTTTTCTAGGACTTCTATAACAAAGTACTACAAACCGGGTAGCTGAGGACCACAGAAATTTATTATCTCACAGTTCTGGATGCCAGAAGTTTGAAATCAAGGTGTTGGTAGGGCTGTGCTTCCTCTGAAGGCACTGGGAGATCGGGGTGTGTGTGTGTGTGTATGGGTGTGGGTGGGATTGAGATCTGTTCCAGACCTTCCTCTGGGCTTCTGGTAGCCTCAGGCTTGTAGACGGTCATCTTCTGTCTGTGTCTCTTCACATTGTCTTCACATGTGCACACACTGCACATCTCTGTGTCCAGATTTCCCCCTTTTGAAAGGATACTAGTCGGCCAGGTGCGGTGGCTCACGCCTGTAATCCCAGCACTTTGGGAGGCCGAGGTGGGCGGATCACGAGGTCAGGAGATAGAGACCATCCTGGCTAACACGGTGAAACCCTGTCTCCCTAAAAATACAAAAAATTAGCCGGGCGTGGTGGCGGGCGCCGGTAGTCCCAGCTACTCGGGAGACTGAGGCAGGAGAATGGTGTGAACCTGGGAGGCGGAGGTTGCAGTGAGCCGAGATCACGCCACTGCACTCCAGCCTGGGCAAAGAGTCAGACTCTGTCTAAAAGAAAAAAAAAAAAGGAAAAAAAAAAGGATACTAGTCATATTGGATTAGGGCCCACCCTAATGACCTCATTTTACTTGATTACTCTTGTAAAGACTTGGTTTCCAAATAAGGTCACATTTTGAGATACTGGGAGTTAGGACGCCAACATATCTTTCTTGGAGGGGATGTAATTCAGCCCATAACAGGTGCTTTTACAAGGTAGGAGCTCTACCCTCTTTTTTTGTTGTGTTTTTTTGAGACAGAGTCTCACTCTGTCACCCAGGCTGGAGTGCAGAGGCGTGATCTCGACTCACTACAACCTCTGCCTCCTGGGTTCAAGAGATTCTCCTGCCTCAGCCTCCTGAGTAGTTGGGATTATGGGTGTGTGCCATCACACCTGGCTAATTTCCATATTTTTAGTAGAGACGGGGTTTCACCATGTTGGCCAGGCTGGTCTCAAACTCCTGACCTCAAGTGATTCTCCTGCCTCTGCCTCCCAAAATGCTAGGATTACAGGTGTGAGCCACTGCGCCTGGCCTCTAACCTCTTTTAATAGGGCAAAATTTGTTGGAAAAGAAGTTCACTGCAAAACATTTTGGAAATCCATCATCTGAAACATGAGGGAACTGAGGCCCAGTAGGGTAGACGATTTGCCCAAGTAGTACAACTTACGGGGCAGATTTGGGACTTGAACCCAGGCCTCCAGACTTTGTGTGTTTTTTACTACACAGCAGTAGCTATCATGCTAGCCCACAGGAAGTTCTGATTGCTGGCATGGTTGTTAAACCAACTTTATTCTTTTAAGTTTTCATCAGTCTTTTTCAAAAATGTCCCTTTTAATTGGAGAATTTGACATTGACATTCTGTTGGCTGGAAAGAGCCTAAGGCAACATAAAGTAATTGTCTTTCATTAGAAGAGTTCAGAAGCATATTTGATGATCTTGGTCACCTGCTGAAAAATATTCATTTCTTCCTGGAATAATTTTGAAGTGAAAAGGTGGAAAGCAATCCAACAGTTAATGACATATGATCGATACTGAGTAGGAAGAACATAATGCTATTATTGGGCTACTGCTTCTTTGATTTTTTAAATTCGCTGTCACTTTTTTTCTCCCACATTATCTGACAAGACTTAGTGACAGAAACTGACTTGAAAGATTCAGAACTTCTGGGAGAGTGGATACCAGTCTGAAAATCCTGTGTAGTTTTGATTTTCTTGTGACAGTTTGGTAGTGTGTGTACACCCACAAAATGAAAGTAATTAGTCAGTGAGATTCATCTCGTTAGGCCGACATCTATGCCGTAGTGTTTAGACGAATTCAGGGCAACTAGAGATCTGGCCAGGAGGCAATGCTGAGATGAGAGTGGGACACATCTATGCTGGGTGACCCCTACCATTCTCCCTCCTCATTGGCCTGTACCTGGACACCCCTCCACCCGTTGCTTTCTTCCTGTATCACTACTAGGGAATTCTGGGAATATGTCAGCTTGCATGCACATCTCCAAGGCCCTCTTCCTCTTTGGAGTAATTCAACAACCAAGGCCAGCGAGGCAGTAAGTTCCCCCAAGCTCTCAAAGGAAGAGGCGGAGGCTAGCATTTTCCAGGACACAGGGTGAACACGAGGGACTCATGCACAGAAGCCCTGCCTCTCCCAGCAGCCCAGAGGAAGACTCCAATTGTGCCCCTTGAGAACTTCCAGGCCTCTGCACCGTCTGCTCCAAGGGAGGCTGCCCATATTGCTGACCCCAGAGAGCTGGAGGGTCCTCATGAAGAGGCACAGGAATATTTGTGTACTGCATGGTTGGGAGCTGACGTACTGGTTGAGTGGAATAAACCTAAGAGCAGCGAGGCTCCTCTGGCATTGCTTGGCTGAGAAATGAGTCAGTTTGGGTACTTTGGGGAGCAGCTGGTGAGACACAGAAGTGCAAACTATTCTGGAGGTAAATGCGTGTGAAAGATAAAAAGGAGAAGGAACAGGACTAGGCAGAGAAAGCTGCAGACTATGAGGTGGGTCTGCTGTCTTTGCAAGAAAGGGCATAAAGAAGGCCTTGCCGTGCAGCTCTGGGAAGTTAGCCTTCCCCAGTGGAGCTTCAGCACAAAGGCTGCCCACAGTGTCCCTAAGGGACAGAAGTGGCCAGGCCTAGTACTGCAGTGGGCTCCATCACTGTCTGGCCACTGCTGAGGAGACTACAGCCTTGGCTCAGACACTCCAGCAAGTCCTAAAGGTGCTGCAGCCAAAGAATGTCAGCCGATTGCACTCCTCACCCAAGATTGTCTCAGGAAGGGAGCTCTGAGCAGGGCACCCCATGGCTGCTACAGGGGTAAGGCCCAATCATGTCACTGGCCCCAGCAAATGCTGGAAGGACCCCAACAACCTGACCTGTGTACCCTCTGCACACAACCAGTAAGAGGCCAGAACACTATGACTATGGAGGGGACTTGGTAACTTGAGAAAGGAGAGCCAGGTTGACGAACTCTCTCTCTCCCTTTCCTTCCTTCGTTCCCTTCCTCCTTGCCTCCTCTCTCTTTCTTTCTTTCTCCCTCCCTCCCTCCCTTCCTCTCTCTCTCCTTCCTTCCTTCCTGGTAAGTGATTTGACTTACTGTTTGCCAATCTGATAAAATACTACAGTGAGATGTGATTGTAGTTTTATTTTGTAGTTCTTTTACTATGAATGAGTTTTAGTATATTTTTTGTATATTTAAGAGTCAATATATCTCCTTTTATCTGAACTATTTATTAGTCATATTTTGCCAATTTTTCTATGAATTGCATATCCTATTTATTGTAGAAACTATTTATGTATTAGGGAAATTGGCTTTTTGTTGGAATATGACTTGCAGATTATTTTATTCAGTTTGGGGTTTATCTTTTGACTTTGTTTATAGTGTTTCTTTCATGTAGAAATTTTCATTTTTTTATCTAATCAAATTTTGCAATTGTATAGCCTTAGTCTAATTATGAGATGACAGCAGATAAATTCAAATGGAGGAACATTTGACAAAATAACTTGTCAATACTTTCAAAAGTGCCAAGGTCATGAAAGATTGAGGAATCGTTACAGATACAGGAGCTGAAGGAGAAATAACTAAATGCAACATGGGTTCCTGGATAGGATCCTGGAACTGAAGAAAGGACATTGGCAGAAAAGTTGGTGAAATTTGAATAAGGTCTTTGGTATTATGCCAGTACAAATTTCCTGGTTCTGATAATTGTACTATGATTATGTAAGATGTCAGCATGAATGGAAGCTGAGGATGGGGGTGGGGGCATGTAAAAACTCTCTGCTCTTGTTTTGTACTTTTTCTGTAAGCCTAAAATTAGTTAGTTTTTTTTTTTAAAAATAGTTTAAAAATGTAATTTGGGCATAGGCTTCCAATTATCTACCAAAATTTATTTTACTCTCTTTCCTTATTAAGAACCCTGGTTAATGTTCTAGCTTCTTTGCAGATTAAGGCTGATGGATGAGAAGAAAGGGGGAATTTACCAAGTGGGCCTTCTGTGAAAGCCTGTTTTGCCTTTCTGTTTCCAGTTGTCTTGGAAGCAGAAAAGGTGACAAGGTGACTGGAGCTCCAGCAGCCATCCTTGGTTTATGAATGAAGTATCAGAAGAATTTCAGAGGCCTTACATTTGACACCTCTCATATCATGAACCATCTGCAGCAATGGCCTATCCTGTTGTTATGAAGTCTCTATATACCTAGAATGCAATTTCTGACTGAGATAGCAGAGTGGCTCCTGGCCTGCCTCACTTAAAGAACTTAAAAAAAGACAAGTCTCCATGTTTCTTCTGGCATAATTTTGGTTTCATTTTTATGTTAAATTTTTTTTTTTTTTTTTTTCAGAGACGGGAGTCTCGCTCTGTCGCCCAGGCTGGAGTGCAGTGGTACGATCTTGGCTCACTGCAAGCTCCGCCTCCCAGGTTCACACCATTCTCCTGCCTTGGCCTCCTGAGTAGCTGGGACTACAGGCGACCACCACCAAGCCCGGCTAATTTTTTTTTGTATTTTTAGTAGAGACGAGGTTTCACCGTGTTAGCCAGGATGGTCTCGATCTCCTGACCTTGTGATCTGCCCGCCTCGGCCTCTGAAAGTGCTGGGATTATAAGTGTGAGCCAACCCCCGCTGGCCGAAAATTTTTCATCTATTTGGAATTAATTTCATTTGTTCTAAGGATTGAGATAGAGACCTAACAATTTTTTCTCTAAATACCTACTCAGTTGCCAACATCACTGATTTACTGAATTTCCCCTAGTGACATTCAATGCCATTTTAATAGTATTTTAGATTTTAATAGCAATTTTGGTCTATTTCTGTGCCTTCTATCTTGTTGCATTGATCTAATTATTCATGTGCCATTACCACAATATTTTCACTTTAGTTTTATTAAATACTTTAATGTTTGGTAGGACAAATATCTCCTTAACTTTTTGTTTCAAAATTTTTTCTTTCTGCGCATTTCCATATGAACTTTAGAATCAGATTGTGTTCTATATTTTTAATTGATATTTCGTTGAGACCACATTAAGTTTATGTATTAATGTAGAAAAAAATGACATCCTTTAAATATTGAGTCTTCCTGGCCAGGCGCGGTGGCTCACGCCTGTAATCCCAGCACTTTAGGAGGCTGAGGCAGGCAGATCACGAGGTCAGGAGTTCGAGACCAGCCCAGATAATATGGTGAAACCCCATCTTTACTAAAAATGCAAAAATTAGCCAGGCATGGTGGCGCATGCCTGTGATCCCAGCTACTTGGGAGGCTGAGGCAAAAGAATCGCTTGAATCCAGGAGGTGGAGGTTGCAGTGAGCCGAGATCACGCCACTGCACTCCAGCCTGGACGACAGAGTGAGAATCCATCTCAAAAAAACAGAACAAAACAAAACAAAACCTGAGTCTTCCTATCTCAACAAAATGGAGTATGCCTTTTAATTTATTCAAGTGTGTCCTTCTGTAGCGTTGTAAGGTTTTATTTAGGTGAATCTTAAACATTTCTTAATATTTTTATTCTCATATATTCAATCTTCTCTGTTCTCTTCTTCCATTGTATTTCCTAACTTGTATATATTCTAATAATCTTGTAAGTTAATTTTGTAATCATGCATTTAATTTTTATATTGTTTATAATAATGTTTTTAGTTGATTTTTTTCTAGTTTCTTCAGATATGCAGTAATGTTGCCTGACTATAATGATACTTTTACTCTATTCTTTATCATTTATGTACTTTAATTTCTTCCTTATTTCTAATGCATCAGATAGTTAAATTATAGTGGAGAGGAAGTAAAAGTTCTGATATTGGAACAAGTGGGTGATTTGATTTCTAAATTGGGTGATTTGAGAAAAATTTAATGAATAGGCTGTTTCCAAAGCGAGCAAGGTGTGGGGAGGAATCATGGTGCAGGACTCTGTAGCGACCGCGGGAAACGCTTACTTCCTCTAAGCCTGATGGGTAAAGGGAGGGAGAAGCTTTGGAGCTTGGAGCCAGAGAGAGCTGTGTGGAGGGGGCCGTCAGACAGGAGCAACGGCTTTTAGTTGAGGGTCACAGCCAACCTGCAATGACAGTGAGAAAACAGGAAAATGATACCTAGCCCTGCTCTCTCCCTCCCTCTGATCTGCCAGCACTCTCCATTGGTTGAACCCAATGAGCAGCCTGAGATAAAGCATCCTGTTGGTGACACAGGTGAGCTTGCTTCTTGGGCAAGAGCAGATGGAGAAGCAAACAGTGGACTTAGAGACACAAAGGGGGTGATAACCAGCACAGGGAACATCCTTGTTTTATTCCTGACACTAGTAGGAAGGCCTCTAGTATTTACCATGAGGCATATATGTTTGTATGTTGTGCATGTATATATCTAGATAGCTACATAGATGTATCTGTTTACTTGTGTATCTGTTGACCCTTGACCAACATGCACTTGAACAGCATGGGCCACTTATATTTTTCAATAAAGTTGAAAAATATTTCATGGACGGATATTTTCAATAAAAGTTACACTAAGTATGCTTGTCTCTCCTACTTCCCCTTCCAACTCTTCCATGTCTTCTGCCTCTGCCACTCCTGAGGCAGCAAGATCAAATTCTCCTCTTCCTCCTTCTCCTCAGCCTATTCAACATGAAGATGGCGAGGATAAAGGCCTTTATGATGATCCTCTTCCACTTAATAGTACATAAATACATTTTCTTCTGATTTTCTTAATAACATTTTCTTTTCTCTGGCTTACTTTATTGCAAGAATGCAGTATATAATGCATGTTGTTACCAGCAGCAAATTCATATGGGTTGGCAGCAAACTCAATCCTTGCCTCCTCAGAGAAAGTAAATCAGCCAAGAGGCAGAAATGGGTTTAAGGCAGAGGGAGAGACTGAGGCAAATTTTAGAGCAAGAGCGAGACTTTATTAAAAAGTTTTAGAGCTGGAGCAAAAGAAAGCAAAGTACACTTGGAAGGGGGCCAAGCAGGCAACTTGAGCAATCCATGTGACCCGTTCAGCCCTTGACCTGGGATTTTATACATTGGCATGGTTCTGGGGTTTCATTTTCTCCTCCTTTAATCCTTCCCTTGGGGAGGGCTGTTGCTCAACTGCCACATGTGCAGTGTTGGTCAGCACTTGAGAGCGTGACCGCATGCATAGTGCATTTACTGAGGTTGTGCCCATGCTGTCTGGGGGTGATTTTCCTTTGTGGGTCAAATGCCTCTAGAGGAAGCTCATACATCCGCCATTTTGCTTCTTCCTGTGCATGCTTGAGCCTGCTCACCCAAATCCTGAGATCTTATCAGGAGGCTACGGATCACCAGCTTTGGGTGTTTTCTGTTGGGAGACTGTCTTCCTATACATTTTCAGAAAGGCAGTTTAACAACTGCCGAACCATCATCTGATAGTCACCTGGCATTCCTGGGGGGCCCTTTCTTGCTCTTCTCATGTCTGCCTAACTACCTACTCTAACAATATAACATAGAAAAGATGTGTTAATCAACTGTTTATATTATTCATTTATTTATTTTGAGACAGAGTCTCACTCTGTTGTCCAGGCTGGAGTGCAGTGGCCTGATCTCAGCTCACTGCTACCTCCACCTCTCTAGTTCAAGCAATTCCTGTGCTTCAGCCTCCCAAGTAGCTGGGATTACAGGTGTGTACCACCATGCCTAGCTAATTTTTTGTATTTTTAGTAGAGATGGGGTTTCACCATGTTGACCAGGCTAGTCTAGAACTCCTGGCCTCAAGTGATCTGCCCGCCTTGGCCTCCCAAGCTGCTGGGATTACAGGCATGAGCCACCGCGCCTGGCCGGTTTATGTTATTTATAAGGCTTCCAGTCAACAGTAGGCTATCAGTAGTTAACTTATCAGGGAGTCAAAAGTTATATGTGGATTTTCGACTGCATGGAGGGTTTGTGTCCTCAATCTCTGTGTTGTTCAAGAGTAAACTGCATACCTTTGTATGTGTTAGTCCATTTGTACTGTGATAACAAAATACTTTACACTAGGTTATTTATAAACAAGAGAAATTTATTGCTCACGTTATTGGAAGTTGGGAAGTCCAGGATCAAGGTGTCAACAGATTTGATGTCTGGGAAGAGCTTTGTAGGTGTTGGCTTGTTGCTGTGTCCTCACATGACGGAAGAAGCAAGGGAGTTTTCTCAAGCCTCTTTTATAAGAAAATTAGTCCTATCATGAGAGTGGAACTCTCATGACTTACTCACTTCCCAAGGGCCTCAACTCTGAAAATTATCACTTAGGGTATTAGGTTCCAACATATGACTTTTTGGGGTGATACCAACATTCAACCCACAGCAACATGAGATCACATTTAAGAAGAAACCATCAATTTTTTAATTAAAAAATTCTAAAAATTCTAAAATTGATGTCCAATATTATATCAAAATCTTTGCAGCATTTAAGATGATCAAGATTTTTATAAATATAGTAATAACAGATATTTTAATGCATATTCAATTATTGTGTTATCTTTGCAGTGTGGATATGAAAACCTAGTCATATTGTATTTTTCTATACGATGCTGGATTCTACTTGCTCATATTTTACTTAGAATTATTGTATTTTCTTAAACTGTTGGTTGAACTTACCTGGAACTTACCTACTTATGTAAACTCATTGTGTATATAAGTGTATGTCTCTCTTTTTTTTTTTTTTTTGAGATGGAGTCTTGCTCTGTCGCCCAGGCTGGACTGCAGTGGTGCGATCTCGGCTCACTGCAAGCTCCGCCTCCCGGGTTCACGCCATTCTCCTGCCTCAGCCTCCCGAGTAGCTGGGACTACAGGCGCCCGCCACCATGCCCGGCTAATTTTTTGTATTTTTAGTAGAGATGGGGTTTCACCGTGTTAGCCAGGATGGTCTCGATCTCCTGACCTCGTGATCCACCTGCCTCGGCCTCCCAAAGTGCTGGGATTACAGACGTGAGCCACCACACCCGACTCCGAGTCTGTTTAATTTTTAAGAAACTGCCAAACTCTTTTCCAAAGTAGCTGTACCATTTTGCCTTCCCACCAGCAATGAATGATGAGAGTTTCTGTTGCTCCATATCCTCACCAGCATTTAGTGTTATCAGTGTTTTGGATTTTGGCCTTTCTGATAGATGCGTAGTAGTATCTCATTGTTTTAATTTGCAATTTCTTTTTTTTTTTTTTTTTTTTTTTGAGGCGGAGTCTTGCTCTGTCGCCCAGGCTGGAGTGCAGTGGCGCGATCTCGGCTCACTGCAAGCTCTGCCTCCTGGGTTCACACCGTTCTCCTGCCTCAGCCTCCTGAGTAGCTGGGACTACAGGCGCCAGCCACCACGCCCGGCTAATTTTTAGTATTTTTAGTAGAGACGGGGTTTCACCGTGTTAGCCAGGATGGTCTCGATCTCCTGACCTCGTGATCCACCCGCCTCAGCCTCCCAAAGTGCTGGGATTACAGGCGTGAGCCACCGTGCCCGGCCTAATTTGCAATTTCTTAATGACACAAGATGTTGAGAATTGTTCCCTATGCTTATTTGCCATCTGTCTATCTCATTTGGTGAAGTGCCTGTTTAAGTCTTTTGCCTATTTTAAAATTGAGTTGCTAGTTTTCTTATTGTTAAGTTTTAAGGGTTTAAAAATATATTTTGGACAACAGTTTTTATAAGATATGTCCTTTGCAAATATTTTCTCCCAGTCTTGGGAGGCTTGTCTTTTTATTTTCTTGACAGTGCCTTTTACAGACTGAAAGTGTTTAATTTTAATTAAGTCCAGCTTATCAATTATTTCTTTCATGGATTGTGTCTTTGATGTTGTGTCTAAAAAGTCAAATCATACCCAAGGCCATCTAGAATTTCTCCCATGTTTTCTTCCTGCTTGTTTTTTTTTTTTTTATTCAAATAATTGACTATCTCTTCTTATTTTTTCTAAATACTCCATTAAATGATTTATGCTATAGAGTTCTTATTTTTTTCCATGGACTCCCCCACCCAGAGTTATCACTCTTCCTGTTTTAACATGAATGGTTGCTCTCTAATGCTGCTGGTTACTCAAATTCCTCCCTCCCTTCCTCTCTCCATCCGTTCCTCCCTCTCTTCCCCCTCCCTCCCTCCCTTTCTTTCTCCCTCTTCTCCACACACCAGGGATTGTTATGGGTGTGACACAGCAGTAAACAAAGCAAAAATCCCTGCCTTCATGGTTTTCACATTCCAGAGGTTGGTGCCATAAAATAAACTAACTGAATGAATAGTAACATATCAATTGGTAATGAGAGCTAGGGAGAAAAATAGGGTAAAGATGATAAGGAGTGACGGAAGTAGAGAAGGGGTCACTGTGATTTATAGGATGATCAGTAGAGTCCTCCTTGATAAAGTGCATTGGAACAGAGATTAAAGGCAGTGAAGAAAATAATCACATGGATATCTGGGGAAAAACGTTTCTAGGCAGAATGAATTGAGGAAAATCTTTTTAGTTTAGAATTTTACACCCAGCCTAACTACCACTGAAATATAAGGATAAAATAAAGACCTTCTGGGATGTGCAAGGACACAGAATATTCAAGTATAATGACTGTTTCTTAGGAAATTACCATGAGGTGTGGTCTAGCAAAATTGAAGAGTACAAAGGCATTAAAGTAGGGATGCATTTGGAATGTTCAAATATAAAAGGAGGCAGCATGGCTGGAGCTGAGCAAGTGCAAGAGAGAGCAGTGCGAGATGAGTCAGAGGTGCAAGGAGGTCATGCATGCAGGACATTGTAGACCGCTGGAGGGATGTTGGTCTGCACTCTTTGTGAGATGAGGCAGGAAAGGAGGGTTTTGCAGAAACGACATATGTTTTCAAAGGATCCTTCTGGCCTTCCTGTGGAGAACTGATACAAGGGGGAGCCGGGGTACTAGGTCTCTTGTGTTAGATTTTGTTTTCTGCATCCCATCTACCTCAGTTTTTGGTTTACTCTTCAATTCTGCCAGGCATGTCTTTAATAGTATCCTAAGAAAGAATGCTTTGAAAGTAAATGCTCCATGTCTCTGTAGGCCTAAAAAGGCCTTCATTCTCTCCTTACATGTGAAGAGTATTCCAACTGGGTATACACTTGTAACTTGAAAATTACTTTCCTTCAGAATTTTGTAAACCCTATTGTCTTCTAAGACCTTGTACTGGGAAACTTGATGTATTTCTGATTTCTGATCTATTGCTTTTGACTTCTTTTTGTCTCTGGAAGGTTTTAGGATATTCTCTCTAATTTTCAAGTTCTATAATTTCATGATGATGTAGTATATGTGTGTGCACATGTGTCTTCCCATCTTAGTAGGCACTTTGTAGAGAGCCATATTTTTCAGTTGTGAGGAAATTTTCTTGTATTGTTTTTAAAATTTCCTCTCCTTAATTCTCTGTTCTCTCTATTTGTTAGATTTTGGACTCTATAGAATGACCTTTGATATTTTTTATTCTTTTTGTTACCCGTTTCAACTTTATGTCATTTTGTCCTATTTATTTCTTGGGACATTTTCTCAATACTATCTACAAATTATCTACAAATTTTTTCTTTTATCTTTGCAATTAGACAAATAGATTTTTAAATTTCTATGAGCACTCTTCTATAAAATAGCATTGTGTGTTTGTTTTGTGAAACAAAGCGCGTGTAGAGGAATAGTAAAAGAGGCTTCTTTCATTTGTTCCCTGTTCACTGCATGATCTCTTTCTTCTGGGTTCATTTCTCCTCTCATTTGTTTATTTTCTTTCTATTTTCATATTGAATGACTTGCTCCCATGTCTGATGGTACTTCCTTAATGCTGGTTGATTTCATGGAGGGCCTGACCTTTATTTGGGTGGTTTCCAAATGCCAGACTATGGTGGTCTTTTCTTTTCTTTTCTTTTCCATTCTTTTCTTTTTTCTCTTCTCTTCTCTTCTCTTCTCTTCTCTTCTCTTCTCTTCTCTTCTCTTCTCTTCTCTTCTCTTTTCTTTTCTTTTCAGACAGAGTCTTGCTCTGTCACCAGGCTGGAGTGCAGTGGCACGATCTCGGTTCACTGCAACCTCTGTGTCCCGGGTTCAAGCGACTCTCCTCTCTCAGCCTCCTGAGTAGCTGGGATTACAGGCGCATGTGACCACGCCTGGCTAATTTTTGTATTTTTAGTAGAGACGGGGTTTCACCATGTTGACCAGAATGGTCTTGATCTCTTGACCTCATGATCCGCCTGCCTTGGCCTCCCAAAGTGCTGGCATGAGTGTGAGACACCACGCCTGGCCATATGGTGGCCTTTTCTTTGGTTTATTCCACTTCTCTGGGTGAATGCTCTAATCTCTCTCCTGGAGGAATGGATTCTTGGCTGCTGGCATTTGGTATCTAGGGTGTGAGACTGGAGGTAAGAGTCATGATCACTCCATATTTGGTCCTTCAATTACATGTCCCCATCTTGAGTTCAGGTGTTGGATGTCTCTAACTCTTGCACCATTCTCTTTCAGTTTCTCTAGGATGAGGACTTCCATTTTCCTGCATGGGGGTGCACACCTGCTGCTGGCCTTCCGTGTGTGACTGGAGCTGGGGAGAGGGTGGCAGTAGGCGTTTCTGTGTGTTACTTTTAACTGCTATCTTCAACTGCATTCCTCTGACTCCAGCTTCCTGGATATTTTGATGGGGGCAGTGCAATTGGACTCTCTTCCTGTCAAGATGCCTCTTTGCAGACTCTTTGGGCTATTGCTTCCTCCAGTTTGTCAAATTAGTTACCACTGCTACATCTGCCTTCTGTTTCCTAAAAATATGTCAAACTCTTTTGCCCACTGATGTCTTTGCCACCATTCTCTCACCTTGTGGGCTGCACAGTTCTCTCTTTTGCTATAATACGAGTGGGGCATAGGAAGAAAGGAGACAAAAATTTACTTCATCTGTCATCTTTTCATAATTAAAAACTCAAATCGGGTAAATTTAAAAGGAAGAAAAGTAATTCTACCGGTAGATCATTTTACAGTGTAGTTGAATTCAATTCACTCTGTCACCTCCCTTAATGTGCTCCTTCCTCTGAAAAGTCCCCGTCATCCTCAAGAACTTTCGGGCATAGAAAACTAGAGGGAGCTTCTGTGAGAAAGCAGGAGTGAGGTCCTGAAAAAGCTTAAATAAGTGGCTGGCTCTGAGGGAGAGTGAGGTCATACTAGACCTCCGTGTACATCTTGGGACAAATTGTCCTGCTGCCCAGCCTCTAGCTCTTCAACATGCTGGAAAATTGGGAAGGTGGAACCTGGGAGCTGAGGGCAAAGGCAGGACAGGGCCTAAATGGCTTCTGCTGCATCTGAACTTGGTGAATCTGAGGTCCCAGAGAGCCCTCTGATTTACAGGCTGGGGCTCTTGGAGTAGGCAGCATTTACATGAAGACACCTGTGCTATAGCGTTTCTTCAGTTTTAATCATGTGTATCAGCTTCAGAGCCCTGGTCCCTTCAAGAGGAGAAGGGCTGAGCGATAACTTTTGTGAGTTAATATCCTATGTCAAGCACCATGCTAGACACACAACAGGCATCATCTCATTCAATTTTCAGAGCAAACATGAAAGATAAGGCTCACTATCCCCATTTCACAGAAGAGGAAATAGAAGCTCAAGAAATCAACAAATTCAGAGCCAGAACCTGAATCCGGGATGCTTTGGCCTCTGCTTTGACCAAAACATGAGGTAGATTTAGGTTACTGGTATCATCAACAACTCCAGGGCCACACTTCAGTGCAGATATGTTTTGCTTGGCCCGTAAACTAGAGGCTCACACAGTGTTCTAAAGATATTTAGGCCGGGCGCGGTGGCTTACGCCTGTAATCCCAGCACTTTGGGAGGCCGAGGCGGGAGGATCACGAGGTCAGGAGATCGAGACCATCCTGGCTAACACAGTGAAACCCCGTCTCTACTAAAAAATACAAAAAATTAGCCGGGCGTGGTGGCAGGTGCCTGTAGTCCCAGCTACGCGGGAGGCTGAGGCAGGAGAATGGCGTGAACCCGGAAGGCGGAGCTTGCAGTGAGCCGAGATCGCGCCACTGCACTCCAGCCTGGGCGACAGAGCGAGACTCCGTCTCAAAAAAAAAAAAAAAAAAAAAGATATTTAGAATTAGTTGGCAATGTTGGAGGATCAGGAGAGTTTACATAATCACCTGGAATTTCAGCTTTTCTTGAAGAGTCAGCAGACCTCACAGCATTGGGTCTGATGTGGTTTGGCTGTGTCCCCACTCAAGTCTCATCTTGAATTGTAGCTCCATAATACCCATGTGTTGTGGGAGGGACCCGGTGGGAGATAATTGAACCATGGGGGTAGGTTTTCCCATGCTGTTCTTATGATAGTGAATAAGCCTCATGAGATCTGATGGTTTTATAAAGGGCAGTTCACCTGCTCATGCCCTCTAGCTGGCTGCCACGTAAGATGTGACTTTGTTCCTCCTTTGCCTTCTGCCATGATTGTGAGACCTCCCCAGCCATGTGGAACTGTGAGTCCATTAAACTCTTTTTCTTTATGAATTACCCAGTCTTGGGTTTTTCTTCATAGCAGTATGAAAATGGACTAATGCAAGATCCATAAAGTCTGTGTGGTAACAATACCTTGGAGCTAGGTGAAAGTTACGTCCTCTGAAAGGGTAGGGATGTGTTCTGTGGCCTTCCATGTGGTCCCAAAATAATCCACGTAAGCATCTGGCCCCCAGATAGCATGACATTATTTTATGTAGATGCAGCCAAACTCTACAGATAACACAGCTATCTGGTTGCCAGTTTGTCACTGTCCCCGCCACTCCCTATGACTCTCCATCATAGGCCCTGATGTTGGTACTTGTTACTAAGCTTCTACTGTGCTTTTTTTTATAGCATTATCTATTGAACTGAATGAGTAATATTAAGTATCTAAATTATTGAATGAGCTTGATTTAGAAGGGGGAGCTTATAGAGCAGTTTTATGAATTATAAGCATTCCCAATTCAACTCCCTTTCTGGGTTCATTTTGTCATTTTTTTTTGTTCCTGGATGAATCTTGAGCTGGCACATCTTAGATAATGAGAAGTTTACTCAGTCTAATAATAATGTCACTTCAACCTTCTTCCTCTCCCATCTTCCTCCATATCTGCCACCAGCCTGCAGCTGGGTGATGTGGCTGGTTGATTGGCTTATCTTACCTCTCCTTGCTGCATCTGCCCCCAGTGCTTGGCTGCTGCCTTCAATACCTCCAGGTCAAGAGTGTGACAAGGCACAGTTTAATGAGACTGGAAAGGTTGAAACTGGCTCAGGTTGGTGTCCTCTGGATTGAGTTAACCCTTTGTGGTTCCCATCTGAGATCTCTCCCTGCAATCCAGCTACTTTTGACTCCCTTCAGCCTCTGGGCTTCCCTGGGGCCTGAGGACCCTCCAAATGGTACTATTGGGCAGTATTCATTTTTGGATGACTCTAGACAACCTTGCATTTGTGGGTTCCTCATCTGGTCTTCTGAGAAACCCGCATGTTTATTCTGCGTACTTTCTGCTTGACCAATTCCCTATATCAAATTCTCTCTGTTAGATATAACTGGTGGGGTTTCTGTTTCCCTGGCTAGACCTCAGACAGGCAGCTCTGGCATCTAACCATTTTCTCAGTGCTCCAAATGAGATGCTAATTACCTTCAAGAGTCATCAATTAACTTCTAACTGTGCTTAAAAAATTAATTTTTCACTTGAATTCTCTCTCTCACCCCATGTCCCTCTCTTCACATCTCTTGTTTTCTCCCCCCTTTATTATGCTGAGAATGCAGTACATTTGCCACTGGCTAGCTCACGGTACCTATAGCAATGACCCTTTTAGTCAAAGTTGTTGGTGGAAAGAGGGAAAGATATATATATATATGAATTCGGAATCATGGTTCACTTATAAATATTATTTCTACTTAGCAATGTTTGTTATTCAAGCAAAATAACCAAGGGAGGAAGGATTCATTTGGAAACCTGATTTATAGTAGACACAGGGCAGGTTAAATGATTGAACCGTTTCCTGACTTTGGATCTCTCCACTCAGAGTCTATTCTGTGAATATTTATTCTACTGACCTTTGGTGTAGGTCCAGCATTATTGTCCTTATGAGATGTGCTGAAAAAAATGTGTGAGTACTTGAGAAAATGGTTTTATAATTCAAAGGACTAGAATTCTGAGGCTGACAAGACTTTGAAGGGTTTGGTTTATCTCCTTGCCTTCAGGCAAGTAAACTCCAAAATCAATTTAGATGAAAAAATATTCAGAGAATTTCCCCTATTGCTTTTATTAGTTTAATTTGTATGTTAAGAATTTCATCCAGAAAACCTTCCTTTGATCTTATTCTGAATTGATTTAGTGCTTCCTTCGCTCACTCATTAATTCAACACCTTCTTTTTGAGTCTTTACTACGTGCCAGAGACTGTTTGCAAAGGAGACACGGTCTTGACATAGTCCCAAATATTTGCACCAGGACAGATGAGTGGAATGGATGTTGCAGGAAGACAGAGCTCAGCTCAGTTAAGAAAGAGCTTTCCAAGAGTGAAACATGCCCAAGTTGGATTGGGTTCAAACACAGCCTTGGGTCACTTTGCCAGAAGTAGAAAGGATGGGAGCAGCTGCTGGAGGGATAGAATAGATGCCCTTAAAGAGCCACTTCAACTTTAGGATCCTGTCTCTCATCTGAGTTCTTCATTACAATGCTGGCTCTTTCTTCCCTTTGGCTTTTCAGGGAATTCATTCTTCTATTTTCTTGGGCTGATAGGAAGCCTGATCATGTGGCAATTGACTAGTAGTTAATTGGCAATTGCCTAGTAATTAATACCAGAGAAATGACTCATCCTGCTGATTTCACTTAGAAGGATGCTCCCTGATTCCCCTCTTTCCTCCATATCCCACCCCTGAGGTGGTGCCCCTGGTTGCATTCTCTATCACATCAAACCCTTCCTTCATTGCACTGATCGCAAATGCAACTTTACTTTTATTTGTGTGATCTTTATATAATATGCGTCTATTTTATCACTCTATTCCACCTTCTAGCTCCTAACACATTGCCTGGCACATAGTAGGTACTTAATGTTACATGTTTATATGTATATAATGTACATATATCATATATATAATTTATATGACATATACACAGGTGTCTCATATATAATGTGTACATATGTAATACACATATCTATTCTGAAATGACTGAATGAATATCTTCAGTCATTGACTAGATTTGTATAAGGCAATAACAGCAGTGACAAGAAAACAATGACATTTTATTTTTTTAAGGAATGGACTCATGATTTTGGGGTCTGACAAGTACAAAATCTGTAGCATGCTGTAAATTCAGGTAAATACTGATCTTACAACAGTCTTGAGTCTGAATTCTGCAGGGCAGCCTTTGGAAACTCAGGCACGCTTTCCATGTTACAGTCTTGAGAATTTGTTCTTCCTCTGGAAACCTGTCTTTACTCTTGAGGTCTTCAGAACAGACCAGAGAATGAGCTCTGTAAAATGGTGAGGACGGAAAGAAGAAACCAATCTGCTGTGCACCTGTGTATAGAGCATCCGGCAGGTGAGATTTACATTTCCTTTCTCACCTAAGAAAGACTCCAGGAAGCTGGATCCCTCTTTCTCAGTGCCAAGAGATTCTCCAGGCCTCCCTCTAAGGATAACCTTAAAATATCCAGGGGATTTTCAATTAGCAACACAGAGCTTTAAACACTGAACTAATCTTCCTTTGAGCTTGCACCTGTCCTTTGATGGACTTTGATGCAGACCCCGGAGGTAAGAAGGGAGCACAATGCCATGGGGTGGGGGTGAAGGAGGAGCGTGGGACTCATGACTGCTCTTGTCAGGGGCTAAGCTGAGCCAGCCTGAAGGTGCACAAAGCCTGCTTGACAACTGTCCTCCACTCTCATCACCGTAAATTAGCTCCCTGTGGATAATGCTGCTTCCTATTATCTACAGATGCCAAGACGTTTTATTATTCCTACCTTCTGGGTCTTTCTGTCTGTCTTCACTAAGTGCAAGAGACAGGCATAGGATGCCCTTTGGGAGCCCTGACTCTATTTTTGTATAGTAGCCTGCACTGTGAGATGCACACATGAAATTTGGTCACAAGATGAAGAGAACCACCGCCAGAGTAAGAGGGCATGGTGTCAGGTCCTTGCCCCACTTTCTGCAGTGGGCTTTCAAGAGACGAGGAGGGCCTTCCCTGGGTCTTATGTGGTCCCATGGGTGGTAAACTGATTCTGTTTTTGTTGTTGTTGCTGTTTGTTTGTTTGTTTGTTTGTTTGAGATGGAGTCTCACTCTGTCGCCCAGGCTGGAGTGCAGTGGCGCGATCTCGGCTCACTGGAAGTTCCGCCTCCCAGGTTCACACCATTCTGCTGCCTCAGCCTCCCGAGTAGCTGGGACTACAGGCGTCTGCCACCAAGCCCGGCTAATTTTTATGTATTTTCAGTAGAGATGGGGTTTCACTGTGTTAGCCAGGATGGTCTCGATCTCCTGACCTCGTGATCCGCCCTTCTCGGCCTCACAAAGTGCTGGGATTACAAGTGTGAGCCACGGCACCCGGCCAACTGATTCTCTCTGGAAAGAGATCCTTGGTTATGTTTTTCTCTTTTCTCTAAAATGGGCAGTTGATTGTTCTTTCTGAGTCTCATCGTACCTTCTAAGAAGCTTCTCCAGGTTAATCCTGTGGTAATCTACCTCTTCCTCCCTCAACTTCAGAGCTCAGATTGCTGTTCCTTTTCAGTCTGTGCCTTAGCTTTGTGTTCTCTGTTCCATGATGTATGATGTGTTCCATGAGATGGCCATGCCCATAGGTCCCTGACTTTTCCTCCTGCCACTGCCCCCGCTCTACCTGAAGCTCCAGCTCTTAGGAGTCGCCTGCATTGCTGGAACATTGCCTGCCCTCTCATTCTTACTTCCATCCTTAGGCTGTTCCCTCCACGTGGAGTCCCCCACCTGCCTCCTGGGCACACCTGTGTCCAAAGCACAACATCAGTGTTGCTTTCCCTGCAAAGTACTGCCAGTCCCCAGTATTATCTCACAGTGTATTCCAGCTCTTGATTACCAGCTGCGAAGCTCTAGGCAAGTGATTTGCTGCTCCATAGCTCGGTTTTCTAGGGTACAAAATAAGTCTGATAATAATGCCTACTTCACGTGGTTGTTGTGAGTTGTAAGTGAGAAAATACATGAAACGGGCTTAGCACGATGTCTGATGCATATGAAGTGCTCAAAAAATAGTTAGACATTATCTCATACTGGCTATATTAGTTTAGCTATCTTTCTGCTCTCCAAATCCATGAGCACTGTGAGGACATGCTGGTTATTATTGCTGAGTAACAAACTACCCCTAATTTAGTAGCTTAAAACCACAATAATTATTAATTTTGCTCACAAACCTGCAACTGGGGAAGAATTCAGCTGGTTTGGGAAGAATTCATTCTGTTTGCTCCATGAAGCAATAGCTGAGTCTATTGCTTGGGTGTCCTTGTTGATCTCCGGGCCTAACCGTGGCTGGTTGTATTCTCCAAAAATGGCTGTAACCTGCTCTTCTTGCAATGTAATGTTGCCACTCTTCCCAATAAGAGATGGGGTCTATATTCCTTCCCCTTGCATGTAGGTGGGCTTGTGATTATGGTGGGAGAGATGCTGTGTGACCTCTGAGGCTGGGACATAAATGGTGACACAGCTTACAAACTCGTCCTTTTGAGGTGCTTGCTCTTGGAATCCAGTCAGCATGCCCTGCTGTGAGGAAGCCCACGTAGCCCATGGATAGGCTCATGTGTGGAGGAAATAAGGCCCCTGGCCAACATCCCTGGCTGAGCTCCCAGCTGGCAGGCAGCTTTACCACAACGCCTGTGTGAGTGAGCTGTCCTGAAAGTGCATCCTTTCCAAAGCTGCCTCAGTTCTTGCTTCATGGAGCAGAGAAGAGACAACCCAGCTAAATCCTTCCCAAATTGCAGATTTGTGAGCAAAGTAAATAATTATCATGGTTTTAAGCTACTAAATTTTGGGGGTAGTTTGTTACTCAGCAATAATGAAAAGCATGTCCACTTTAGACCCTGAATTGGAAGATTTCCAGTTTCTATGGTCTGTATGTTTCTGTACCATTGCCCCTCTACCCCATTTCAAATGTTAAAATAATCACACCCAAGTGATGATATTTGGAGTTGGAGGCCTTTCGGAGGCAGTTAGGTCACGAGGGTGGAATCTTCATAGTGGGATTAGTGTTGTTATAAAAAGAGACACCAGAGATCACCCTCTCTCTCCTTCCACTATGTGAGCACAGTGAGAAGGCAGCTGTCTGCAGCCCAAGGAGAGAGGCTTCACCAAAACCCAGCCATAATGATGTCTTGATCTCAGACTTTCCAGCCTCCAGAACTGTGAGAAATAGATGTCCACAGTTTATAAGCCATTCAGTCTATGGTGTTTTGTTATAGCAGCCCGGATGGACTAAAATACCAACCATAGTGCATTAAGTGAACGTACCAAGGAATTCAAATGCCAAAGTCAGTGTCAGGAGAGGTCAGAAAGGGGCACATCACCAAGAAGGAAGTTGGAGTAGAGGTGAGCTGGAAGGGCTGGGAGTGTCTGATGGGCTCAGGGGAGGGAGGAGGGCATCCTGGTAGTGAGGGGAGAATGAGTCTTGGGGCAGCAGGGGTGGCAGAGGCAGATGAGGCTGGGTGTCTGGGAGGAAGCTGAGCATGCAGGAGGCATCGTTCAGCATTAGGATAAAGACTGAATTAGATTCATTTTAGATCCCAGCATCCATTGTAGATTCCAGAACAAGAGAGTGACTTGGTGTGCAGGTATTCTGGAATGATTTGTGGGGTCACAGTTTCCAGGGTAGATTGGGGTGGGCAAGAGGCCGGGGAGGGTGATGGGAAGTTTCAGCAGGATCCATGAGGTGGGATTGTTGTTGGTCAGGAGACCTCTCCCCTGTGAGGTCTCTCTCATCAGTGCTCCACGGGCACTGCCCAGGACCCCCTGATGTCCCTTGTTCTACCTGCTAGGCTGCCTATGTATCTTCTAATGGCACTGCCTCTTTGTTAGTGAGGTGATGTGTAGACCCTGATGACAGCTTAGGTTTGAATCTTGGCTCCAGCTCTTATTTGCCTGTGTATTCTTGGGGAAGTTAACTAACCTCTTTACCTCAGTTTTCTCATTTGTGAAATGAGAATAATAATGATACTTTGTGAGATAATTAGTTCACTATACAAAGAGGAAATAATCAGTGATGTTCACATTATTATTATTATTAGAGACGGAATTTTGCTCTGTCACCAGGCTGGAGTGCAGTGGCACCATCTCAGCTCACTGCAACCTCCACCTCCTGGGTTCAAGCGATTCTCCTGCCTCAGCCTCCTTAGTAGCTGGGACTACAGGCGCACGCCACCACGCCCAGCTAACTTTTGTATTTTTAGTAGAGATGGGGTTTCACCATGTTGGCCAGGATGGTCTTGCTCTCTTGACCTCGTGATCTGCCCACCTTGACCTCCCAAAGTGCTGGAATTACAAGCATGAGTCACTGTGCCCGGCCATGTTCACATTATTTTATGGCATGTCTTCTACATGTTTCCATAGCTGGACTTTGGCATTAGGTATGTACTCATCTTTTGTTTAGTACTCTGGGGCTTCTCAAATACCCATCCATCACCAGCTTACAGTATATCCCTTAGATGGGTTGCTTGAAGAGATGTCTGAGCTCATCCAGTATACGTGCATTTAATCAAATTTTAGGGTATCTCACTATTTCCACATTATGTTGTTCTTCACTTCCAAATAGTTGGCAAAGTTCATGCACTCTGCATTCACAAAATTGAACAAAATCATTTTCCTTTAGGAGAATTCAAGACAAGCAGATAATCACAGCATCCTAAGTGGCTTTTGACCATGGGGGGAAGGCCAGAAAGACGACATTCCCCAGAAATGGAACTCAGTTGGGGCTGACATGAGTCCTACTGAAGATAGCTAAAATCTGGAGCCTATAGTTAGGAAGGGGTTTGAAACAGATCATATCAGCAAGAATTCCTCTCTCACCTTCTCTCTCTTTCTCTGTTGTTCTCAATTCGCATATCCATCCACCCACCTCCCACCCATCCACCCATCCATCCATCTATCCATCCATCCATCCATCCATCCACCATCCATCCATTCATCCATCCACCATCCATCCATCCATCCATCCATCCATCCATCCATCCATCCATCACCCATCCATCCTCCATCCATCCACTATCCATCAATCCATCCATCCATCCATCCACCCAGCCACCATCCATCCATCCATCCGTCCATCCATCCATCCATCCATCCATCCATCCATCCGCCATCCATCCATCTTTCTTGCATGCTGCCAGATCTTTTTCATCTAAAAAGCAAGCTAGAATTGATATATTTGTTAACTTGATTGGTTACTCAGTTGAATTGACCAAACTGATGACCTGTTTTAGTTATATAGACCCAGCTAAAATATTAACATATTGTTCTGATTTTAAAAAATCAGTGGAGTCTTTATTTGTGTGTGTATATATATATATATATATATATATTTTTTTTTTTTTTTTTGAGACAGGGTCTCACTCTGTCACCCAGGCTGGAGTGCAGTGGCATGATCTCGGCTCACTGCAACCTCCACCTCCCAGGTTCATTCCTGCCTCAGCCTCCTGAGTAGCTGGGATTACAGGTACTTGCTACCATGCCTGGTTAATTTTTTGTATTTTTTAAGTAGAGACGGGGTTTCACCATGTTGGCCAGGCTGGTCTCGAACTCCTGACCTCAAGTGATCCACCTGCCTTGGCCTCCCAAAGTGTGGATTACAGGTGTGAGCCACCACACCCAGCCAGTATTCAGCTGTGTTTTTGATATGTGATTCATTCTTAATATTTACTATTGTGAATAGGTACTTGTTATAAATGAGGGTGGAGCTTATATGTATATTCAAAGCTCCAGTGGGTTGATGATAACTCCCCTATAGTCTTGTGTTCCTGTAGGCATTCATGATGGATGCTTTTTCTCAAGGCCAGAAGGACAAAATCTTCCTTGGTGTTGATTGGAGCCATAAAATGAAACACATGGGAAAAGCACATTGCTTCCATTACAATCTTTCCTATATTGGATATAGAATCCTCTTATTTCATAAGGCCTTCAAGCACTGACTTTTTAAAAAAAGAATCTTTTCTCTTTCATTTATGGATGGTGCCTCAGGCATCCACTATGTGTTGGGTGCTTAATAAATAATAATAACAGTTATTATTATGGAGCAGAAATCTGCTGATCCTTTCACATGAATGGAACCTTGAGACCCCGTTTCTATTATGTAGGAGGGTGTATTTGTTTTAACACCACATTATTGTAGATTTTTATTTCAATGCATCAGCATTCCATTTATCCACATGCTTTGAAATTTATGGTTATTACTGTGTCTGTTTTTCTGTCTCCTCTATATGGAAAAGCTTCAAATTCTTTTCTTTCTAAGTTTCAAGAGTTAACAGCATAAAATGTATAATATATTTATGCCTCAGTAAATAATGTAGGAAGTGAAAGAACTTCTGCATGTGATTGAACTCATTTTGTCTGTATTTTTCTCACATGAAGAATTTCTGATCAGTTTCTTCCTTATCACTTTGGGAAATAGTAGAAAATGTGATTAAAGGCATACATAATCTGAGCTGTGTTCCCAGAGCTGTTTTTATTTAGTGTTGCTGTATTTAGGTGATGAGATGTTTATGCCACAGCAATGGACTTTTCAAGTCACCCTATATTCAGTAAATATATTGCATTTAAACCTCTTATAGATTTTTGTTTGTTTGTTTGTTTGTTTTTGCTTTAAATATTTTACAAAGTATTTTGGATGAAAAGATTTCCCAATAAGGGTGATACATTTTTCACCACTTCATGAAATGAATATGACGTCATGTTTTCTTCATGACTCAAAGTTGTCGTGAACCTGAGTTGTAGGGCATTGCAATTTCTTCCAGCATTATCCAGATGTTCTCACACGAAACATCTCCAGGCTGCTTTCCTGAACATCTTTGTCAGTTCTGTCAGCCCCTGCATTATCATTTTTTTTTTCTGTCTGCTGCTCTTTCTGCCTCCAGTGTTCCCTTCCCTCTTACCCTATACTTTTTTTTTTTTTTTTTTTTTTTGAGATGGAGTCTCCCTCTGTCACCCAGGTTGGAGTGAAGTGGTGCGATCTTGGCTCACTGCAACCTCTGCCTCCTGGGTTCAAGTGATTCACCTGCCTCAGCGTCCTGAGTAGCTGGAATTACAGGTGTGCGTCACCATGCCCAGCTATTTTTTGTATTTTTAGTAGAAGCAGGGTTTCATCATGTTGGCCCGGCTGGTCTCGAACTCCTGACCTCAAATGATCCACCCACCTCGGCCTCCCAAAGTCCTGGGATTACAGGCGTGAGCCACCGCATCTGGCCCCTCTTACCCTATACTTATAATGTGAACTTTGAGTTGGAGAAATACATAATTGACACTGTTGTTATTGTATGTTACATGAGAATCTGCAAGCCAGGAGAAAGGTATGTTATATTGTGTGACTCCTCTGGGCACCCAAATGGGATTTATAAGATTGTTTCAGTGGGAAGAATGCATTTTCATGGAAGAAAACTTTTAAAGAATTTATTTGGAATAAACTTTTTCAACAAAACCATTGCAAAGGGTGGAGAATGGCTTTTGCACTGTATTTTCATCTCCTGGAGTCCAGGGACCACCTGCTTTTCTTAGGACCTTGTGTTGTGCACCTGGCACCTAACCTCTGTTAGGAAAAGTGGCACAGGAAAATAGCTAATAATAAAAACTTGTGATTTATGTTGCACTTTATCATTTGTAAGCCCTTTCATAAACAATATTTCATTGAATCTTCACAAAAATCTTGTGAAGGGGCTTTTCCTATTCCAGTTTTACAGAAGTGTAAACTTAGGCCACATCCACGCCTCTTGTGAAGAGACGAGTGTTATCAGTCACAGGCCCAGTTCTCAGCCATTCTATTGTCTACAGAGAGCAAAGAGGTCCCCCCAGACCCCTCCTGATTTGTTAACACAGGTCTCATTGTGTGGATCAGTTCAATCCAAGCATGTTTATTAAGGGTACCTTGAACAAAAGTCCAGCTCTTTGCCCTTTCCTGGGATTTTCCTGAGCCTTCAATAGAAATCTATCAACAGGAGAGTGTCTGAGGCCTCTAGTGCTGAATACATGTTCTATTCAGAGAATATTTAGGGTAGACCATCCCATCTTCCCAGGTATCCCAATCAGCCAAAAAAAATTGTATAAGCCTATAAACTGCAGCTAAACTCACATCTATCGTGGTTATATACGTGGACTGATGGTGGCTTTTTCCCCTACATTAATCAATTATGTTTTTTCTAAGTTGCTTTTCTATCTAGCCAGAATCTACTTAAAATAAAAGTGTGTAGGACTTTGAATTGGAAAACAGATTGGCTGTATCCAGTAAAGCTAATCACACGCTTACCCTATAATGCAACAATTCCCATTCCTACGTCTACACCCAAGAGAAATGACTGACAGACAGGTACAAGAGTGCTCACAGCTGCTTTTCTGATATTCATCCACGATTGGAGATATCCCAAAGGTCTATCCTCAGGAGAATGGACAAATATTATATAGCAAAACAACAAGAATTACTGAAATATACCAGAGCATGCATGAATGAGTAAAACAAGCAAGATCCAAAAGAATCCATTGATGTGAGGTTCAAGAACTGCACGGCTGATGTATGATGATAGAAACTGGATCAATATTTATCTCTGTGAGGACAGTTGTGGACCAGGATGGAGCACAAGGAGCCTGTTGGGTGCTGAAAGTATTCTTTTTTTTTTTTTTTTTTTTGATATGGCATCTTGCTCTGTCACCCAGGCTGGAGTGTAGTGGTGCGATCTCAGCTCACTGCCACCTTCGCTCCCAGGTTCAAGTGATTCTCCTGCCTCAGTCTCCTGAGTAGCTGGGACTACAGGCGCGTGCCACCACGCCCAGCTAATTTTTGTATTTTTAGTAGAGACGGGGGTCTCATCATGTTGTTCAGGCGGGTCTTGAACTCCTGACCTCGTGATCCGCCCACGTCGGCCTCCCAAAGTGTTGGGATTACAGGCGTGAGCCACTGCGCCCGGCCAAAACTATTCTATATGTGGTGATTACATAGATGGAGATGTGAGTTAGTATTCATTGAGCTCATACTGGATGCTGTGCATGCTACTCAGTCTACCCCTGCAGGACCCAGGCACTCATGCCTCCACCACTGGGAATGTTGACATCACAGGGCTCTCGACTGAGTCCATCTCTAGGAATTGCCCTTGGTTATGTTCCTCCCCGAGAATAGCCAGCATGCAGAGACTTTACCTTTGGAGGTAAAGACCTGAGCCCGTACCAGTTAAGGCACCTCTCCAGGGCCATCCCAGTTCTGGAGCTCTTACAGGATCAGTCGAAGCCTTTCTCATGACTGCATTGCAGCCCAGCTCTTCTCTCTGTCGTGTGTTGCTGCTTTATTGCCTAATAGATAAGTTTGGCTACCTGCTTTGTAGAGCTCAATGCAAAATAAAAATGTGGGCCTCCATTCATACATTATGAAGAATTCCAAAATGTTGACAACAGAGCTCTAGGTGAAGTGACGGCCCTTCTACGTGCATGACCCAGGACTGTGGCACGGGTTGTATTCTTGTGAAGTCAGCCAGGTGTCAATCTGGGAGCACTCCCCCGTCAACCACCGGAAGGCAAATCTCTGTCTCAGAGGCTCCTCCCCACAGGGAAATATGGACAGTGATGGAGCTTCACAGTAAAGATTTAGGCACTTGACTGTACCTGCTGTATTGAAGAAAAAATTAACAAAATAGAAAAGAAATCGTAAGAGCATCTGGTAGGATGAATAATGCCTCCCAAGGATGTCCACATCCTAATACCCAGAACCTGTGAATATAATTACCTTACATGGTAAAACGGACCTTGCAGATAGAAGAAAAATTAACAAAATAATAGAAAAGAAATTGTAACAGCATCTGGTAGGATGAATAACACCTCCCAAAGATGTCCACATCCTAATTTCCAGAACCTGTGAGTGTAATTACCTTACATGGCAAAAGGGACCTTGTAGATGTGATTCAGTTAAGAATCTTGAGATGGGGAGATTATCTTGGATTATATGGGTGGGTCCAATGTAATCACAAAGGTCTTTATAAACGGGAGTCAGGAAGCTGGCTTTGAAGAGGGTGGAAGGGGCCACAAGCCAAGGGAGCCAGAAGGCCTCTGGACGCTGGAAAAGTCGAGGACACAGATTCTCCCCTAGAACCTCCAAATAGGAACATGACTCTGCTTATATGTTGATTTTAGCTCCACAAGACTCCTTCCGGACAACTGACTTCCAGAACTGGAAGAGAATAAATGTGTTGTTTTAAGCCAGCCAGCTTGGGGTACTTTGTTATAGCAACCACAAGAAGCGAAAGCAGAGCTGGTGCAATTCTTGACGTACGGAGGGACTGATCCTCTTTAAAAGCAAGCTGGCTAAAGGGATCCAGGAATGACATGGGGAGCATTTTCCCAGACTTGTCACCCAAAGCTGTCCTGGGAAGATGCAGGGCCCGGTTGTCTGGCTTCTTTATCCTGGATGTGGGGAGTGTAGACTCCCTCTGCAGGCCCTGGATCCTAGGACAGGGGTAGAGACCCTGGCCATGGGGCAGGGGGGATGGGCATGGAGAGCTTCTCTTCCTCTGTGGCTGACTGGAGAGCCAATGTTTCCATCCCCGTCTCCAGTGCATTTGTTTCTGCCTATGCTTCCAGGTCACAGGCCATCCTAGGGTGGTTTTCTGAGGCCCACCTCCTGCTGCCCCTGCCTGTATTCTTCCCAGCTCCTCTGCCCAGTCTGGATCCATCTTGGCTGCTGCACGTATTTTGGCCCTTGCTGCCCCGAGTCCCACACTGTGCCTGGTATCCTGGGCAGTCATCTCTGCAACTGGGCCTCTGACGGCACCTTCTCCAACCTGAGGGTTTCCCTGGCCTGGAGCCAATCAGAACTCTCCAGCCCCATTTCAGACCACTGAAAATGCCAATTCATTTTCCTCTTCCTTATGGTGAGCTTTCCAGTGTCCCCTGGATTATCTTGATGTGTTGTGGGAGCTCCATATTCTCAGGGTGTAGAATTTGTTCTTTCAGAATGAACATGTTAATTACGGGCTTTCGTAAATCATGCTTCTGTGCACTGCACGGTAAGGAAAGCACGACAAATAACTCCGTGAGTTCTCCTCCTTCCAACTCATGGAAGTCAGCCCTGCGGGGTGCCCCCAGCCCATTGGCACAGCAGTGGAGACAGACGTGCAGGGCATAGGCAGTGACTGCCTGTGCTGATCTGAAACATTTGCCCAGGGCATGTTGTATTTAAATTGGTTCTCTGTCAGATTGGTTGGAAAACAGTCAGAAGTTCAAATGCAGTCGGCCTTGATTCGTTTATTAGTTGTTTGGTTATTGGGAACTTGAAGGAAAGAGAGGATGATCCCAAGAAAAGGCATCTTCACGTGGTGGCAAGAGCACATGGGTCAGACACAGACAGACCCGGGCTCACAAAGCACTACCACTTTCTAAAAGGTAAGATTTTGGGCGAGCTCCCAGTCACCTCATTCATAAAATGGGTAATAATAATATCTACCTTTTAGGGTTGTTGATGAGTTAAATGAAATGATACAAATAACCTCATTTAGTACCTGGCATATGGCAAGGGCTCCAAAAAACCCCCTAATAGTTTCCCCTTGCATTATAGTCTAATTATGCTAGACTTCTAAAGATCCAAGCTGCAGGCACTACCAAACACGCCATTGCTGAATGTGGAACAGTTTTCTTTTTCTATATTTTGTAATTTCTTATTCTGTAATACTGTTCTTCCTACATGCTGAGCAACGGCTCTCAGGTGTGCAGGGGAAGCGTGGGTCCCTATTAGAATACGTCACTGCTCAGATTTGCCCTTCACATTAGATTTGGGTTTGCTGCTCTTGGCGTTGTTGGAGGAAAAAGGCTTTTTCAAATTCTTAAGTGGAATTAGCACCAAGTTTGGATGCCTCAGGTCGCATAGTTTTTCTATACTGTGAGGAAGGGCCTCCTTCACTTATGAAGGCTGGGGCATGAGTTTCACGGCCCTAGAGGTGGGAAAGCCCGAGATTGGCTCTTCTGGCTTAGTGAAGCATGTAGTAAAGAAGGATAGAGTCAGAGAACGACCTCTGGGGAGTGGCAGCAGTGCTTTGGAAACATCCGGAGAGGTACAGGGGAGGTATCCCGAAAGATGGGACCCCTCGAATGCTTGCCTGCCTTGTCTTCTAAGAAAATGCCTGTCCTCTGTCACTCCGACATGACGCATGTTGATAGTACAGCAGTGTTGGCAGGAGGGGGCTAGATCAGTGAGGTTGGCTTGAACGTGGTGGAGTGTGGGATGCAAAGATCCTTGTTCCCCAGTGGTGGAAGGTGTAGGCCTGTGGCTGGGCCTTTGAGCCTGGTGGTAGTTGGCCCTAACCATGGGCTCTTGAGGGGAGGTTCCTCGTGTTGAGGACAAAAAGCCACACTCTGGAGACCACGGATATGATGATGATCAGCTGTCCAGCCACTCAGTAGCAGAGACCAAGGAAGATCCAGAGGACGCCATAGATCCAAGGACCTTCTCTCCTCCTTCCATCTCCATGCCTGGGAAGACACAGTGAGCTCCCCTCACACCTTCTGGCACCTTCTGGCACCATCTTAGGGAAGAGGATGAACATTTGCCGAGGGAGACGACAAAAAAGCCTCCTTGCCTGAGGGCTGAACTTTGCATAGACTGGCTATTTAAACAAAAGGAGATTATTCGAACCTGAAGAGACAGAAGAATGCTTAATTGGCACATGTATGTTTTTCTGCTACCCAGGAAGAAAGTATATTAAGCACATTTTCTCTGCATATCTGAACGTAGTGTGAGTATATTTGCAACCCCAGTAGGTATTAAAGCTTTGTATGCAAGTTATTTCCACTCTGGTGATTGATGGGGATGATATATACAGCAGGGAGGAAATCAGGTCTCAGGGTGGTCAGGCTGTGGACTGGGAGGCAGGAGTTTAAGGTGATATTCTTTGGTAAAGTTATTTGCATGATGAAGAAAAGTCCCTCAAGCACTTCATCAGTGCTGCAGTCTTCAGATCTAGTACATGTTGTGGTTCTGATTTAATGTTCTTCAAGCCCCTTTCTGATTGTAATTTGATTTACTATTCTCTCCTAAGTGGTGGGAATCTGCTGGCTATGACCAAGAAATAGTCCAGTCAAACCAAGGCCATTAATTCATAGGCATTGCCTTATATATTAGTCTCTATTAATTTAATTATGGTGAGCTGGCCCTTGGCAGACAAAATATGAGGGCCGACAAAATCAGGACTGTGTGCCTTTATGGCCGAAGGGTATGGCACTGCTGTGTGGTGAATCTGTTAGAGGCGATGCCACCCCGTTCTCTCCCAGAAATGTTCCAGAATCACAGCATATCTTTCCCATTGACCAACAAGCCTTTTTGTAGAATTAATTAGTTATTTAAGTCTATGAAGGAAGAAGTTCTTTTTTTTTTTTTTTTTGAGACAAAGTCTCACTCTGTCACCCAGGCTGGAGTGCAGTGGCACAATCTCAGCTCACTGCAACCTCCGCCTCCTGGGTTCAAGCGATTCTCCTGCCTTAGCCTCCCAAGTAGCTGGGATTACAGGCAAGTGCCATCACGCTTGGCTAATTTTTGTATTTTTAGTAGAGATGGGGTTTCACCATGTTGCCTAGGCTGGTCTCGAACTCCTGACCTCAGATGATCTGCCCACACTGGCCTCCCAAAGTGCTGGGATTTCAGGTGTGAGCCACTGCGCCTGGCTGGAAGAAGTTCTTAAATGTATCTTTGGTTGTTCTTGGCAGGCATAAATGTTTTATGTCTCTGATCCCACATTTAGGTTTTACTCATGCACTGTCTCAATTTGAAAAAGGATGTAGCTCTTGCCAGGCAGTCTCCACTTCTATTCTATTATTCCCGACTGAATAAAATCACATCACACACAGTGGAATCACATCGGATGAACACCTAACTTAAGTTCAACTGTATAAGCTCCCTATGTTACTGAAACACCAAAGAGTTTGGTCTAGGTGCCGCTGCTTGCTACACAGAAAGCCAACCACTGAGACAATAAATATTGCCAAGGAAGAAGGCTTTGACTGGGTGCTGCAGCCGAGGAGATGGTAGCTCAGTTTCAAATCCATCTCCCAGGCTGACTAAAGTTAGGGGTTTATACAGCAGGGAAGCAATGTAACCATGTGTGGGAAAACAGGAATTAGGGAGGGGTAAGGAAGAGAAGTTGGTCGACAGGAAGCAGGTGGGCAGTTAGGCAGTCATGATGGGTGAGTGGTCTGACAGTGATCTGGTGAATTTCAGCTCCTTGATACTATCTGGGAGGCCTGATGGTTGGTTTCCTGAAAAAGGAACTCAGATAAGACAAATGTAGCTTTCTCAAGTTTTAAGACTGGAAGCATTAATTTCTATATTTATTCAAAGAAACTGTAAACATCACCTCTATGGGACAATTGGATCAGTTTCAACTACAAGAGGAAAATGACAATTTCAGTGGTATTATTGGGAAGAGAAAGATGCATCACTGGAAGACATGCGGGATTAGTCGTCACTCTTCATAGTTCATCAGACATTGAATTTTTATGCAAGCACAGTGACAGACTGGGTACTGTATACCAAGCCACATGTACTAACAAGCAAGGGCTCTGGAGCCAGACTTCCAGCGTCCAAACCCTGGCTCCTCCACTGAGTGGCTCTGTGACCTTGGGTGAGTGTCAGTAACTCGTTCTGTGCCTCAGTTTCCCACATCTATAAGAGGGAACTAGTCATCATACCTACATCTCAAGGCTAGAATAGTGCAGGTCACAGTAAGCTCTTACTAAGTGCTAGGTGTTATCATGATTACTGTTGCTTGGCTTAACAACCTACCTAAGGGATTTTCAAGGGCAGCTTTCACTCCACATGACTATTCCATTACTTGCTGATGTGATAAATTTCATGGGGCTTGCCTACAGAAAGTAGGACCTGTAGGACTTCTCCACTGGGAATATCTCCAAAGTTCAGTCTTCTCAGGGGGCCCAAGAATTATGATCCTCCAGCTCTGTGGGAAGGAGGGCCACCCTCCTGCCCAGGCTCCCCAACCTCCTCATGGCTAAGCTAACCTTGATGGAAACTTCCAACAAAGCATTTCTGCAGAGCGATCCATAAAGTATGACCTAGAGCTATATTAAACCTACAAAAATCAGCCTCCAGCAGTGAGAAACAGTTTTATATGATAAAGTAGTGATTACATTTTCTAATGATTGCTCAAAGTATTCTGTAATCTACAGGGAATATATTTCATAGCTCCCGGGAGCCCTCCCAGCTCCCCTATTGGTCATTCCAAGTTTAAGTAGAGCACAGAATATGAGAAGAACAATCTTGGCATACATTATCCTTTTGGGAACTCAATATATGCCATATCCATGTAATTAACCCAGGTTTAGCCAGCCTACTCATGATGCCGCAACTTGTCCTCAGCAACAAGGATGAAATATTGTACGAATTACCCATTGGGACCGCTACCCTCACCCCAAGTTTCTTTTTTAAAAAATAGGATCATATTTTTCAGACTCTTAGTAAAGCGCTAGCATTTTCCATTTCTCAGCAAGAATTTTTCTTTCTGTTAAAATGTTTAGCTCTGTGGATGATTGTGAAGTCTTCAGAGGGGCTTATGGTGACATGCAGTGGGCCCTTGTCTAACATTTCATCAGAGGAGCTTTCTCATTAGAGAACTTAGAGCTGTTTTTCCTGCTTATCCGTCAAACTGGCTTCCAAGTCAAGCATTCCTGGCTTGAAGTTTGAACCCCAAAAACCAGACTTAACAGTTTTTCTGCAGGAAGAGCAGTGTCCCTTCCTTTAACTTGCAATTGCTAATCATGAAGAACAAGCTTTGTGTTCAGATTCTAACAAGCTGTGGAAAAGATAGGAGGACATTAGAAAGCAGAAAAGCAGGATTTATTGGTTTTATTTCAGGGCTGGGTCATTGTTGGAGGGGCAAGTAGCTTTGTTAATTCATCTCAAAGAGGGAGCTGCTGGCTGCTGTTGAGAATGAGGTTGTAAAGGTTACTTTCTCACTCAAAAATATGCACTGGGTCCCAAAGACTTCTATTTAAAATATAAAGCTACAATGATATCATATTCTATTATAGAACATGAAACATTAAGTTGAAAGGGACTTAACAGATAAATAAAAGCATATACACAGTATATATACGTGTGCCTGTATGCACACACAAGCACATGCACACATGTCTGCCCCAGTGTCAAGCTTGATGCTGTGCATGTGTGTTTCATCAAAGAAGCACAGATTTGGAACCAGGGCTATTATTTCCAGTGACTTGCTGCCTCGGGGGCAGCAAATGGAAAAGAGCAGGGTAGCCTGCTCTCTCAGCGATGTTCACTGCATCCGAAAGGTTATGTCATGTTTCCCGGCAATTGACTCAATAGGTTTGGATTCTGCAACATAAGGTCAGGCTGTTTCCACTCTGCTTATGTTTCCTGGGGAACGTGCCTTCCAGTTGTTTTCACATTGACCTCATTACCCAGTCCTGGTGATGAGCTTGACATGGACATGCTGCGGCTGCGGCCCGGCTTGGGGCTGCCCTGCCTTTGCAGTCCCCATGCCTCTGCCCTGACCAGTGTGGCTGGGGATGCCTCTGCCTTGGCTCAGAAAGGTCTGATCCCTCTGCTCCCCCTGCAAAGTCCCTCTGCATACAACTGAACGAAGATTACAGGAGGACCAGGATGAGATGGAGGGGCTGGGGACCCTTTCTCCCATTTATGCAAGGGCAGGCAATGAAGAGGAGAGACAGGAGACACCCAGGCCCCTAGTCTAAGATCTTCAATGCATGAGCAGAGGGACCTGACCAACACCAATATAACATTTCCCAAATTCCCCAGTTCCTTTGCAGAGGGAATGTTTTCTAATCAGTTCTGGAAGCTCATTCTGAGCAATGAGAAAGTGATTTTCTCAAATCCACTGTCTCTGTATACCTCCTGTCTACACAAATTTCTGCTGGGTCTCTTTCAAGGGAATTAGAATACTTTTTAAAACATAATTGTTTCGGCTCTGGGAAGTGGACTTCACCAAAGTAAAAATACTCAGTGAACTCAAGGTTTTATTTCCCCAAATGACTGAGGAACTTGAGCATGAATCAGTGATGAAATGCTTCTATTAGCTGAGTCCTAGACAGCCAATTAGAATGGGCTGGGCTGGGCTGGGCTGTGAGCCCATGAGGATCTAGGCCTGCCATAGTTCCATCCTTTGTGTTGTGATAATGGGTGGGTTATTTAAAATCTCAGAGCCTGTCAAATGGAGGATTAGTATGAAGACTGAAGGAGATCACACCTAGGGAGTACTTAATAAAGGCTAATTTAAGTCATTTACCTCTGTGTTTCGGGTTTTCACTATGGAGTGATTTTATTCACCTGGGTCTGGCCAATTACTTGGTGAAGCCAGAAGAAAGAAAACTAAAGTCTGAAGTGGGAGAAAAAAAATTCTGGACCATGAAGGTCAATCAGGCAGTAGAATAATTTCACTCAGAAAGTTGTCAAGACTAGAACTAGAGATATTCAAGGAAAAATTGGATGTCATACTTAGGGAAGTAATATCGGAAGACTTTGTGCCCTTGTGTATGAGTCTGAAGGAGATGACCCAGCAGCTGATCTATAAATAAAATGCTTTTTTTGTTGTCTAAGATTTGGGTGCTGTGGGAATGGCAGGATGTGTCGGGCACTTTGAAAAGTGATAATACAAAAGCATTGCAGTACAGTGAAATCCTGATGTTTCTCTTCATCACAAAAAACATATTCGAAACGTGAAGCCCATTCTAAAATGCAAATACGACCAGGCTGCTCCCTCTCTTACAGTAGACTAGCCTAGTCTGTATACATGTGTACAATGAATTGTTCAACACAAGAGAAGTTTACTTTTGTGTTCCACGGTCTGAGGCAGCTATTCCTGGTTGGTGGGAAGCTTTCTTCCATACAGTGACTCAGGAATCCAAGCTCCTTTTGACGTATGGTTCTACTGTCTCCTACCCCCTTGTCATCCTCTACATGAACTGGTGAAAAGAGAAAGGATTTGTAGGAGGGGCAGTCACCTGTTAAAAGCCTTGGCCAGAACAGGTGCCATCTTCCTTTTCATATTCCTTCGGTTAGGACTCAGCCACATGGCCACACCTACCAGCAGAAGCTGCTGGAAATTGGGGTCAGCTGGATGCCCAGAGGAAGAAGAGGAGAGAGCTCCAGCTGGGCAGCCTGTGGTTTTGGCACATTCCGTTTCCTAAAGTCGTTCAACTGATCCCGCACTGCTCTGAGATTGGAGCATCGACATCAGGCAAAGTCACCATCTGTTATCTTTGAGAAACAGATAAAAGCTATGGATCTCTCTCCATGCTTATACCCATTGCCAATTCTGCTTGCAGGTTTACAGAGGGTTCCCAGATGCCATCAGTGGAATTCCTAACCTTGGGGGACAGAGAAATTGCTCTCCAATAATGCCCAGTCTAAGAAGTAATGTTTTCACGAAGAACTAGTGCACCTTCAGAAGACCTGCAGTGGATAGGGAGTATGTAAGGGGCTAATTTTGATGCCAGCAACCCTAGGACTGGTTGCTGGGGAAAGGCATAGAGGTAAGCTGCTAGCCCGAGCTGAGCTGTTTTCTCCATAGTGCTGCTAACAAGGCTCTGCTTGATCTCAGTCCTCTGCTGTGTGGCTCCCCACCATGAAGGCGAGTCTGACTTGTGTACACAAGGTTGAGAATCCCCAGGCTCCAATTGCATAGAAACGTGCGCAGGTGTCATAATTAGCCATTTCCTGCCAAAACCCCACAAATAAGCTACAATCCTCGAGACAACCCTCTGGAACCTTTTACAGAATTGTTTGCAGACCAAATAATATTCATCTGTAACCTGCTTAATTACCCAAGCCATATATTTAACTGCCCTGGACTTGCTGGTACACATTTTACAGAGAATCGGATGTAAGGGGAGTTAATGGCAGGAGGGCCTCTAGCCACCATGTGGAACTCAACAAAGCAGAAACCAAGGCTGGTCTGCCCACAGACTAGTCAGATGGGTGCAAGGTTGCAGTTTCCTGTTCTATTCCTTGCCTGTCAAGACCAATAAACATGTCATGAAGTGACCAGAAACGTGTGGATTTGGAAAGGACGTTGACATTGAGCACACTGTTTCAATGGTCTGAGCGGCCTCTCCTGTCTCTCTTGAGGGGAAGTTAAGGCACTAGATTTTTTAAAAAGTGCAAAACCCCCTTAAATACCCGGTTTTCCACCTCCTGACATTTTCCGCACATCTCAGGAAATATATGAACTAAACGAGTATTTTCCCCTCTAAATTAAGAAAATCAAATTTCATGTTAAAAAGTCTAAATGATATTTACTGACTAATGGAGGCAAGGGCTTGGATTATGCTTGCTAAGGACATAGATGAAGTCTTTCCTCCCCCTTCTCCTGCTGCTATTAGCGAGACATTGAGGGAGCCACTGTGCGTTCTACACTACAAGAGAGATGCCTGCTGGGGAGGGCGTCCTGTGATCTGCCAAAATGTTTAGAGGCGGCACTGTTGGATAAGCAATTGTTCGGGTTATCTGGAGATTCATGCAAATGTATTTTCATCACAAAATTTATTTGTAAGTGCATAGACACAGCCACAGCCTCTCCATTCAGAGGGTCACAGTTCCTATCTGGTTTTGCAGTTTGAAAATCATGTTATACCTGTTAGCCTTTTCCTCACCACAGAGGCTGTTCCTGGGCCAATGCAAACTTAACTGTATGGTTAGATAAGAAAATTCAGATGAGAAAGTATTGTGTGAAATACAATACTGAGAATATTGGGAGTGAACAAGATGTAACAGGAATACAGAAACAGTAATATTCTCTCCCATATTTGCAAAGTATAGTATGTGTGAGTGTGTATGAGAGAGAGAGAGAGAGATTGGATGGTATTCATTTGAACAAAGCTTTATTTAAAAAATTGAAATAAACTTCCATTGTTTCCTTTTCTTATTATTGTAAATAAGGCTTCAATGAACATCTCCCTGCAAATGACATATTTTCTTCTTCTAAATAATTTCCTCCAGAATAAATTTTATGCAGGGGAATATTTGGCGAAAGGGTGTGGATTGGTTTTTGGTTTTTAAAATATACATATTGTCAACTTACTTTTCAAGAAGAATTATACAAATTTATGGTGTTACCAGCAAATAATGAATTTAACAATTTTATGAATAATGAATTATACAAATTTATGGAGTTACCAGCAAATAATGAATTTTATCACTGTTGGATTCTGCCTCATTCATTTACTAAGTCTAAAATGGTCCTCATTATTATTTGAATTTGCTTTTCTTTTATTTATCACAATCTTATTTTGCTGTGTGCTAGCTTACTTTTTGTATTTTTCGGGGAATATTCAAATATCATGACTTTTGATTTTGCTAGATAGTGTTCTTTTCCATTTGAAGGAGCCTTTTATAAAACATCAGCATTATCCCTTCAAACACGTTGAAATCCATCAGTGATAATTACATTCATATCTGTAAAATGTGCATAACAATTCATTCCCTGGGCTATTGCACTGAATTATCATGATAATGCATTCGAAAGTGCTTTGAAAAATCCCAAGCATTATGTACATGGAGGTATATGATGATCTTAATATCGAATTTTTACTTAGTTAAAAGTGTAAGTATAAATAGAAATATACTCTGGTGATAAATAGTTCTATAGGAACTTGTGCAAAAGATCTGGATATTTTAGCTAATCATGGGCTCAATAAGAGAAAATATTAGAACCCAAGTGATAAAGAGGTTAATATGAGACACAACTTATGCCTGAATATATGATGAACTTTTCAACCAAAAATTATCCATCGGAAAAAAAGCCACTTTATATTTAAGGTCTAACAAGTCTCTCATATTACAGGAAACAAGAATATATTGTATTATGAAGACATATGACCTCAATCAATGCCAGTTTTGAGGCTTACAGAGGCCCCTTGATAGAATTATTTAAAAAAAAAAAGGAGGCAAAGAAATTTCACATGAATTTAGTGATTATTCCTGGGTGTGTGACCTCACAGTTTTAAATGCAAAATGTTGATTTAAACAAGTTTTTAAATTGATTTTTAGAGATCACTTGACAAAGCCAACAAGTAAGGGGTTATATTATGGAAATCACACATCTATAAACCTATGAGATGAATTTCAAAAGCCCAGCTGCCTAATATTATGCAAATGGGCACTTGTGGCTTGGGGGAACAACATAGTAAATGCACCACACACAGATGTAAACTTAAACCTTGAACTACAAGTGTAAGTACAATTTGAAACAGCATGGATGACTCTCATGAGCATAATATTGACTAAAATAAACTAGACACAAAAAACACTTATGTAAAATTCAAAAGCAGGCACCTTTAAACTGCTGTGGTAGGAGTCAGGGTTCTGGTTTCCCTCTGAAGAGGAAAAGGGCGGGGCTTCTGGGGCACTGGTTTGTAATGAGTGCAAGGGTCGTTCTGTTGGCTCACTTTGAGCAAAATCAATAAGCCAAACACGAATGATTTGTGCCTTTTTCTGTATATGTATGTTTTACTTCAGTGAAACTTTTTTTTTTTTTTTTTTTTTTGAGCTGGAGTCTTGCTCTGTCGCCCAGGCTGGAGTGCAGTGGTGCCATCTCGGCTCACTGCAGGCTCTGCCTCCTGGGTTCACGCCCTTCTCCTGCCTCAGCCTCCCGAGTAGCTGGGACTACAGGCGCCCGCCACCACGCCCGGGCTATTTTTTTGTATTTTTAGTAGAGATGGGGTTTCACCGTGTTAGCCAGGATGGTCTCTATCTCCTGACCTCGTGATCCACCCACCTCGGCCTCCCAAAGTGCTGGGATTACAGGTGTGAGCCACCACGCCTGGCCGAAACTTTTAAAAAATACTACACTTTGAGCAATTTAGAGCTAAAGATGATATGTTCTGGAAATCTGTTTTATTTATGTGACTCTGAAGGTGGCTCCAGTGATGGCAGGGATGATGTAATGATGCAAATGAAGAGTGAATAATGTTTTTGATGACATGTGTGTAGAAAAGAAAAGCCATGTTTTTATTTTGTCGTTGAGATGGGGTCTCACTATAGTGCCAGGCTGGTCTTGAACTCCTGAACTCAGGTGATCCTCCTGCCTTCACCTCCCAAAGTGCTGGGATTAACAGGCATGAGCCACCACATCCAGCCAGAAAACTATGCTTCTAAATTGATCTATTCTATTAGAATGTGTGATTCAGAATAAATATGTAATTTAATTCCTAAATTACCAAATTCGAATTTTAAAGTAGACATTTGACTATTTCATTCTAATTCTTCAAATTTATATCTAAGTTGGCCCTTCCCATTGGCAAACTGTAGCGTGGCCTTGTTTGGTGGGATTTTTTTTTTTTTTTTTTTTTTTTTTTTTTTTAATTTTGAGAAGCAGTTTGAGCTCATTTCCTGCATGTTTAGTTCTAGGTGCAATGTTTTAAAGGGAAGACTTACATTATGAAGCTAGCCCAGAAGAGGGTGACTAGAGTAATGAGGAGTTTCTACCTGGAAGGGCTGTTAGGTAAGATAAATCTTGGTGTAGAGGGTGTTTATGAATATGGGAAAGGCTGTCATGTGCAAAGAAGCTGGTACAGTCAGCTGGACCCAGGGAAGAGAACTAGGATGCATGAGTGCAGGGCGCACTTCAAGCCAGTATTAGGAAGAATTTCGTAACGACTGGAGCTCATTAGAAGGGAGATGAGATATCTTCAAATTAATCCCCATAGATTCAAGAATCCCTTAGATTAATCCCTTGGAAGATTCTGGGATAATCTGGATAATTATTTGTTAGAGATGTGTGTGGAAGGAATTTCTTCAGTGGATCAGGTCTTTTTATGATTTCTCCCAACCTCAAGAGCTCATGACGTCATGGTTCCTTTCTTAGCTGTCTCCAGCTGGTCAGCTCCGTGTCTGCAAAGTTTAGAAGGTGAAGAGCTTATTTGTGAAGTGGTCCACACCATACAGTCAAGCCATTTTGACCCCAACCAGGAGCCAGGATAACCTGGTTTGATTCTTGACAGTGATCAAATGAGCCAAAATAACATTTGTTCTCTTAGTTATTTTTTCTAGGTCAAACTTCTGAACCACTGGTGTGTTTTGTTTAGCTTAGAATTTAAAAAAAGAGCTTGTTGCCAACAAGAAGGAAGTTTTTTTTGTTTTTTGTTTTTTTTAAACTTCAGATTCCTGGTTTTTTCTTGAAAAGCCACTGGTTAGGCAATGCTGGACCCCATTCCTACAGGCAGCAATGGGGTCCCTGTGTTTCTTGCATTCTGTAGAGGGGCTGGCATTCCTAGGCTCACTGAGGCCCCACCCAGCTGCTTCCCTTATTCGCTCACATTATCTGCCTGGCCCCTGAATCTGTTGAGCTTGCAATCCCTTTTCTAAGAAGATATTAATAGTTTTCCTTTCTTTCACGCATAATTTCAGTTGTCTGTGAAATTAATTAAATTTACAGAGATTAATCTATGGCAATGAAAAAACAGAGTCTAGTGCCTGTCAACTTTATATTCCAAGTAAAAGTGACCCTAAGAAGAACTGGTAGAATATCTGCTCACTTGCTTTTCAATGTGAATTTAGAATTTTATTTTTCTTATGGACTTAATCTCTTTGCTCCTCATTTTCTTCATCTGTAATATAAGGTTACTGCAGCAACAGACAACTACCTCAGGAATAATTTTTGTGGATTAAATAAGGTCATGCTGGGAAGCACTTATGTCAGTGCCTGGCAGATAGAATGCTCTCAGTAAACATTTATTAAAAAGAGGGAGTATAATGAAGGAATGATCTAAAATTCATATTGTCTAAAATATGCTCAGTAGAATACATCAAGCTAGACATCTCAAAATATTTACTGTGGCAATAAATTGACAAGCATTTCAATAATTTAGCTGCTATTGTGTTTGGTGGTTTTTGTAAAGGGTACGCCATTGTCATGTTCACTTTCCAGCTCTCCTGCACTAACCCGGTGGTTACGATAGCCCTAGGAGGAGCTCTGTTAGGCTGGGGATGATCACTTGATGAGGCTGGTGTCCTCTAAAAAGTGGTACTAGTTTCCCCACTTGCTTATCTAGGTTATCTCTTGAGGAAATTGTCTTCAAAAAGAGAAGCAAGACTAAAACCTAAACAAATGAACAAACCAAATAGTTAATTCCTTTTGGAATAAATGGAACAGCAAAAGTCTCTCAGGTATTAACTTGGAGTCAGCCAAACTCAAGGTTAAGGGCACAGTCTTCCAAGACTGTCAAGTCTGCCCAAGACTTCTGACACCACTTACAAGTCTGGGAGTTCCCAGGGCCATCCTCACATGAGACAAGGTAACAACAAATTTAGGGGTTCCCATGGACTCCCTCAGGTTTGATAAACTGCCAGAATGACTCACAGAGTGCAGGAAAGCACCATACTTACAATTACAGTTTTATTATAGCAAAAGGACACAAATTAGAGCCAGCCACAGGAAGAGACACATGGGACGGAATTTGAGACTCAGAGGGTCTCAGAGGTAAAGCTTCGGTGTCCTCAGGGATGTGTTATCCTCCCGCTGTTGAAGTGTGATAATATGCAGCATTGCCAGCCTATGGAGGTCACTGTCTTAGTCCCTTTGTGCTGCTCCAATAAAATATCATAGACTATTTACTATACATAAAGAACACATATTTATTTCTCACAATTCTGGAGACTGGGAAGTCCAAGCTCAAGATGCCAGTGTCTGGTGAGGGCCCACTCCTCATAGGTGATGCTGTCTCAGTGACCTCAGAAGGCATAAGACCAGAAAAGAGCAAACTCACTCCTTCAAGACCTTTTATAAGGATCCTAATTCCATCCATGAGGGCTCTGCCCTTATGCCTGAATCAACTCCGAAAGGCCCCACCTCGTAATACTATCACATTGGTGATTACACTTCAACACATAAATTTTGGGGGGACATTCAGATCATAGCAGTCACCAAATATCAGTGTCCAGAGTTTTTATTGGGGTTTCATTATGTAGGCACAATTGATGGAATCCTTGACCAGCTGATATTACCTGATTCAGTGCCCCAACCTTCTAATCTCACTGGGCTTTCAAGGTGGCCAGCTTTCACCCTGAGTCATCTATGAGCACAAACTCTCCAGGGGCCCACCATGAGTCACCTCATCAGCATAAGTGGGGTTCACCATGAATAACAAAGGCACTGCTATCACTCAGGAAATTCCAAGGGTTTGGAGATTCAAAGGCTAGATTGCTGCTCTTTGGGTAGAGTTAATTCTTTACTACACAGGCACCTACCTGGGGCAGGCAGCCCCTGAGATGGTCCCCACTGACCCCCACCTCCTGGTCATACATAAGGTATGAATACCTCCTATGCTGAACCAAATGACTCATTTCTGGCAAATAGAATACTAAAAATGTGATGGATATCACTTCTGGGATGAGGGTACAGAAAGGCTCTGCCTTCCTTCTCTATTACTCACCGTCTTCTTTTGCTTCTTGCATTGAGGAAGCCAACTGCTATGTTGTGAGCGGCTCTATGGAGAGGCCCATGTGGAAGGAAGTGAGGAAGGCCTCTGGCCAACAGTCCAGGAGGAAGTGAAGCCCTCAGTCCAACAGCCTGTGTGGAACTGAATCCTGCAAACAACTCTGTGTGTGAGCTTGGAAGTGGATCCATATTCAGTCAAACCTTGAGATGGGACACCATCTCTGCTGACACTTGACTGTGGTCCCAGCTAGGCCACTGCTGAAGTCTTGACTCACAGAAACGATGATATAGTAAATGTTTGTTGTTTCAAGTTGGTAAGTTTTGGGATAATTTTTTATATAGTGATAATTTTTTATATACTTTAAAATTACACATTGCCCTATCCTTTGGTTACACTTTTCTCTTGGAACTCTGCTTGCCCATATATTACAGAAATATTTTTCAGATCATGGGCTGAAAGGTGGATTATGGATGCAATGTTTAAATTTAGCAATGTCATTTATGACTGTTCATATGAGCTTTGCTGCATAAAACGTGGATATTAATTTGTTTCCCTTTAAGACATCTTAATGTTTACCTCTCAGTATTTTCTTTGTAATCAATTAATGTAAGATGAATATAGTTTGTAGGTTTTACCTTTCTTGATTCGTATACAAAACACACAACATCCAACCATTGTTATTTAAAGATTATCTAGGAGGAGACGATGGAAACTCTGTTTAGGGTCACCTTCTTTACACATTAGGTCTATTTCCCCTAACTTGAGTATATATTAAACTAGTGGGGGATTGAGCTACAAAAATGCTACTTGGTGAGAATTTTATTAATACAAATACTCAACTCTGAAGTTACGTTTTTGTGGAAAGTTATCACTTTGGAATTTGAATTTTCTTGGAGCTAAGCCACTGGTAGTTGTAAAAGCTACACCTGTAAATTTGCTCCCTAGAAGATACTTTCGTTTAGTGACCACTTGTTTCTCTGTGGATAAATTCAATTATAAATTACAATCGAATTGACTTTTTCATAGCATCCTTCACTCTCCAAGTATCTCAAGTCCTCTGTGAATTATAAAGTAATTACAGTGCTCAAAGGACAGTTTCATAATTGTGTCCATGAGCACAGACTTTCCTCTATGTTCGAGAAGGGCTCATTCCCAGCCGGGAACATTAAGTTGGATTTTATTTTTATTGAGACTGGGGACTGCTAGTCCAGACAGCTGGGTGATCCCCTGCGCTATTTTGAAAAGTATCCTGGGATCTTTAATTTCCACCTGGATGGTCAGGGAGGTGAGAGAACGGCCCTCACTGGGTGTGACCTTGTATCCCACTTGGGGTCTTGAACCAGGGGACCCCCAACCCCAGAGGTGAGACGTGCAATATGGTCAATTATACAACCTCTTAATTATTTTTTGCTGAATCTCAAGTGTGTTCTCATGGCCTGTTCTCTCCCGGGTGGGTTCAGAAGGTGGCCAAGAAGAAATGTTAGAAAATTCCCAGAGAGCCATTTCATGAGAATGTTTTCATTGGTTTATACCTGATACTGTTTTGTTTTTGTTGTTGCTTTTTAATAATTTTTTTTCTTTTTGTGGGGTCATTTGCATAATACACAGGTGACGAACACTCAAGGTTATTTGGTCGCATGCCACCAAATAACTTTCCTTTGGCACATCTGCAGTGAAGGAGTCTTTCTGTCTGTCTCCTTTTGTTCCTTATCATCTGTTAGCTTGGCACAGCTGACTGAGCTGTTAAATGATTACTGCATATTTTGCACCTCACCTTGAGAGGCTTTGGTATAAAAAGGTGCTAATTAAGCTGAAGCTTCTGGCCCTCTTGCCTATGTGGGCCCCAGGAAGCGAAGCAAAAAGACTTTAGGGAGCTGGAGCTTGTGTGTGTGTGTGTGTGTGTGTGTGTGTGTGTGTGTGTTTGGTTTCCAGCATTTTGAGGAATTGTTACTAGAACTTATAAAATAATTGTTTTAGACCTTATAAACACAGCAAATTCTTCAAACTACGTATGAGGCTGACTCAAAAAGCCACGTAAAGGTAGCTTGGCGAATCAACTAACTGCTGACCAGTTTGTGGTGATCGTAAGTCTATATATGCTGGATTTGGCGATCGTAAGTCTATATATGTTGGATTTGAATATTTTCTGTATTTAAAGAAAAATAAGTACATTCTAAGAATAGTTGTCATCTCCCTCTCTAGACTTGCCCTGTAGATATTTGAAATGGGGATTAACATATTTAAGAGTAGCAGGAAGTGCTATTTCATCAGTGTCTAGAATGGGAGGCGAATTCAGTCCCTGCCTGGACTTGCTGACTAGCTCGCTGGGTTGTGAGAACCACGGCATTCTCCTGGGAGTTGGTTCCAGGGCACTGACTGCATTTCTTCTGACGCTAAAGCACTTAGCTTTGCTTCCATGCCTTTTAATATAATTTGTAGGCTTCAGCAGATTTCTAAAGTACACCACTTGATATCTTTCACAGCTCAAGGTAAATTCTGCAGCACGAACTTATAGACTTTTTTTCTTTTACCCGTGGTGAAAACATACCTTTTTCTAGTGCTATTTTTTTTTTTCTGGGATACCTTTCATCTGTTTACATGAATTCCACTTTTTCTCGCTGTGTTAAAGAAATCACCTAAGCTGTCTACATAGGTGTGAAACTTTTGGTTGTGATTTCCTTGAAGTTAGTTGGAACGGGAACATTTTTTTCTGTATCCTGAGTGGCTCACACATTCCCTAACACAGAATGGATACTCAGCGAACAGTTGTTGAATCAGTGAACGGTAATGGATCAGTTCTGTCAGACAATGGATTGAATTATTTTTACACATTTAATTCACTCATGGACTGAATTAACCTACTCATGGGCTGTTTGGGGCATCAAGTGATATTTATACATTTCTGAAGAATGTGGAATCACCTGGGTTAACAGTGTTTGCAGGTGGCGTTCGATTGCAGGGGCCCAAGGAACCACAACTGAATTCCGCATGGGCATAGGCCATTTTCCACCAGCAAAGTCATGAGAACTTTTTTTGTTTTGGTAACTGATGTGAAATTTTCAGTTCCGAATGACATCCGGAAACTCTCCTTCTGCAGCAGATGAATGTTTTGAGGGAATTTGAGAGGAGGGTTTGTCTTTTATCTCTCACCTGCACGAGGACACTTGCAGTCTCTTAAGAGATGTTCTCTTTATGAAATGGTGGAAGGACAGAAGCATCAGCCAGCCCGTTCATGCTTGGGGACAGAGAGGGAGCTCAGAGCTTAGGGGAGCACAGGTCACTCTAATGAATGACAGCTGTAATAATAAAGACATGCCATCCATGCTACTTTTTGCAGAAACCAGAAACATCCTTGTGAAAGTTAAAGGGAAAAGAAAAATGTGTACTTCGAGGGGGTGTTAACGGGGGACAGGAGGTGGCGACATAAAGACTGGTTTAATGTGTCTCGTTGTAGCCCCTAAGGCTTTACCTGACCCCATCACTGTCACAACACCTTCTCCGGGACTGACAGTCTTGGTAATTGATGGGTTGGTGGGGGCTTTTTTCTGCAAACACATTAAGGCAGGAGGGAATACTCTGGCCCCCACCTCCCCACACCTGGCACGGGGGACCTGGAGGCGAGCAGACACCAGGCCCGGCGGTGTTGGGGGCAGAAGGAATCAATTCTGTCAACCAGACTGCCCAGCTACTGTCAGGCGCTGGGACCTTTCACCTGCTCCTTGGAGTCATTAGAACTCCCAAATCTCTTTGCAGGCCTTTTCTATTAGACGCATACTCCCATGTTTTGATTTTTTGCTCCCAAAGTCATTTTTTTAAATAATTACCTGCATCGAACCACACTTACCATCTGTGCGCTGAGAGCGGGCAAATGATTTATTAGTCTTGGTTTCTAACGGTGCTGAGCAGCGTGGGATTGATCTTGCTGGTGACACACTTGGCAGATGCACCGATGGGTGGGAGGGTCAATGTCAGGATGAAGCTTCTTGCGGAGCTGACATGCACGTGGGGACCCCGGGTGTGGTGTTTAGTCGGTAGACTGTGACATTGCAAAAGTGGAGTCTCAAGCCATGGTGGATAACAGGCGGCAGAAAAAGCACTGAGGGAGCTTCTTGGGATGTTTTACTTTAAGTAGAAAGTAAAACTGTGCATGAAAAGAGGAGACAGAGTATGCAACCCAAATCATCGCCAAGGCTCTGGGTTTCTTCTGTGCACACCGCCTGCCTTGTATCCAAGGGTTTGACTGTGCAGAGGCCAGTCATACTGGGGGACCCTGAGCACTACACTTGGCATTTGGGTATATCCTGATCAATATAGCCATTTCCACTACTTGACATTATGTTTTGGGAGCTAGTTTTTTAAAGATCAATGATTGAATTGCTGCTCGGCTGATTGGATATGTCTTCTTGGAGACTCACCTGTCCTCTCCGAAGAGATGCTGACTACAAAACAGCAGTCACTGTGCTGGGCACAGGGGCAGTGTTCAGGAGACGTGGCTTCCTTTCTTCTTCTTTCATTTCTTCCTGCCCAGAACAGCAAGGCTGAGACTGATAATAAAATTCCCGGAACATGGAGAAACTCATGTGGGGAGAAAAGAAGAAATGTATTGTGACTTCCATGGGCTTTTGGCACTTTTGGACCTCCCTCCTCCTCTTTTCCATAAAAAATGTATTTTAAGACATATTGGTATAAAGATGAAATTATTCATAGTACATATTAAAATGTTTTCCACTACCTAAAAGTTTGTGGTTTTATTGTCTTCTTGTTTTTAAAATAAATTAAAATATTTTCAAAGGCCGTTAGAAGAACCGTGGGCCCTGAGCTTGGTGCCGGCTGTGCCTCATAAATCAGGCCTGGAGAAGAGACATCAGTGACATTTTAGTGTCAGGTAGAAAATGTAAAATATCATGATTGTTTTCCACTGATATACTAAGTAAGACACATAAGATGTGTTTTAATTTTTTTCTTGATGTATGCTGTGGTCTTTTAGTTATAAATGCTGAGTACTGTTAAAAGATAAACTGAGGCACAATAAAATTTGAAGAGTTTATTTGAGCAAACAATGATTTGTTACCGAAACACCAGGGGTTCATCTGGGTCCTGCTGCTCGCCACACAGAAAGCCAATCACTGAGACGATGAATATTGCCAAGGAAGAAGGCTTTACTCAGGTGCTGCTGTCCAGGAGATGGGAGATCAGTCTCAACTCCACCTCCCTGACTGATTAAAACTAGGGGTTTTATAGCAGGGAAGAAATGTAACAGTATGTAAGAAAACAGGAACTACAGAGGGGCAAGGAAGCAATCATGAAGAATGAGGGGCCTGACATCTCATTTCATGTGATGATCTGGTAAGTTTCAGTTCTCTGACACTCTTTGAGAGGTCTGGGCTTCCTTTCCTGTGGAAGGAACTCAGATAAAACAAATGTAAGTTTGAAGCTTTAAGATCAGATGGATCAATTTCTTTTCTTTTTTTTTTTTTTGAGACGGAGTCTTGCTCTGTTGCCCAGGCTGGAGTGCAATGGCCATGATCTTGACTCACTGCAAGCTCCGCCTCCTGGGTTCATGCCATTTTCCTGCCTCAGCCTCCCAAGCAGCTGGGACTACAGGCACCCGCCACCATGCCCGGCTAACTTTTTGTATTTTTGGTAGAGACAGGGTTTCACCATGTTAGCCAGGATGGTCTTGATCTCCTGATCTCATGATCCACCCTCCTCGGCCTCCCAAAGTGCTGGGATTACAGGTGTGAGCCACCACACCTGGCCATATCAATTTCTATGTTTATCTAAAAACTGTTGATGAGACTTGGGTCAGTTTCAGATTCATGAATCAGGCAGCTCCAAACTAAAAGTGGTTCAGTGCCTATGCTGAGGAAAGGAAGAGACAGGCTTTTGTAGAGTGAATGGGGAAAGAACAGAAATGAAATATTTGATTGGTTACAGTTAAAACTTGCCTCATTTGGTCTATCCTGCTGAGAAGTCCCCAGTTATATAATTATAAATTAGTTGGCTGCTTCTGATTGTTTGAGCTTCAGTTCTGGTTTTCTAATATGGGCATTTACAGAAATAGCTCATGTTAAGTTTTGTTTATGTTTGCAAATCAAGCAAGGTTAAGGTCATTAATGAAGTCTAATGGGCTTTGCCTGCTCAGGGCATCTTCAAGCCTGGTCTTCATTTTAATTTACTGTAACAGTACTTTAGATTTGTAAGGTAAAGTTAGAGCCCATCTTTGTTGACTCCAAGACATACTCTGAAGTTCGAACTTTTTAATAACTCCCTGATATGTATTAACTTTTTTTGTAGGTATGACTGTCATCTAAACTTCCAAGTTCTTTTTTTTTGAGACAGAGTCTCACTGTGTTACCCAGGCTGGAGTGCAGTGATGCGATCTCAGCTCACTGTAACCTCCACCTTCCATGTTCAAGTGATTCTTGTGTCTCAGCCTCCTGAGTAGCTGGGGTTACAGGCGTGTGCTACCACGGCCAGCTAATTTTTGTATTTTTAGTAGAGACGGGTTTTCACCGTGCTGGCCAGGCTGGTCTTGAATTCCTGACCTCATATGATCTGCCTGCCTCAGCCTCCCAAAGTGCTGGGATTACAGGCATGAGCCACCACGCCCGACCTCCAAGTTCTTTGTAGTAAGTACTTAGTACTTTAGGTTTCTTAAGATTTTTCCTCTTATTTAGCTGAAACTTTGTGTCCTTTAAGTACTTACTACAGAGAACTTGGAAATATAGATGACAGTCATACCTAGAAATAAAGTTATTATGGATAAGTTATAGTGTTATTTAACTTATTATGGGTAAGTTATAGTGTTATTTAAGTTACTATGGATAAGTTATAGTGTTATTTAACAATCAATATGCTGCTTAGGAAAAAAATTTCCTGAGCTCTATGCAAAGAAGCCTGTTGTAAAGCAAATAATGCCATCTAATGTATTTGCTTGTCACTTGAGTTGTTTTTTCCAATTATTGAAACATTTAAACTGAATGCATCTCTATTCTTTCTAGCCTGCTGAGTACTGAAGGGTTGGACTATATCTCTGGTTTTTTTCCACCCTGACAAGTGTTTCCTAAGAGCAAGTGTGGTGCACAGGTAATAGCCTAGGCTATAGAGGTGACTGAGTGTAGTTCAATTCCTGGCCTTTCCATTTGCTCTTGGGCAAGTTACTGAAATGCTCTATGCTTCCGTTTCTTCAACTATAAAAAGAGGAAAAAAGGCCAGGCCCGGTGGCTCACGCCTGTAATCCCAGCACTTTGGGAGGCTGAGGTGGGTGTATCACGAGGTCAGGAGATCGAGACCATCCTGGCTAACACAGTGAAACCCCGTCTCTACTACAAATACAAAAAATTAGCCGGGCATGGTGGCGGGCGCCTGTAGTCCCAGCTACTCGGGAGGCTGAGGCAGGAGAATGGTGTGAGCCTGGGAGGCAGAGCTTGTAGTGAGCAGAGATCACGCCACTGCACTCCAGCCCGGGGGCAGAGCGAGACTCCATCTCAAACAAAAAATAAATAAATAAATAAATAAAAAATAAAATTAAAAAGAGGAAAAGAAATGCAAGTATCCTTCATAATCCAAAACAAATTTGTTCCCGAAACCAGGTAAGACGGTGAATATCCACAGAGCAGGAGCCTGTGTTCCTTTAGTTAATTTAATGTATGTATTATTAATTTATTATTTATTTTTAAAACTGACATAAAATTGTATATATTATTAATGGTGTACAACATGATGTTTTGAAATACATATACATTGTGAAATGGCTAAATCAAGCTAATTAACATATGCATTACCTCACATACTTATCATTTATTTTCGATGAGAACACTTACATCAACTTTCTTAGTAATTTTCAAGAAAATAATATATTATTACTAACTATAGTCCCTGTGTTGTACAATACATTTCCTAAGCTTATTCCTCCTGTCTAGCTGAAATTTTGTATCCTTTGACCAACATCACCCCAATCACTCCTACCCCGCAGCCTCTGGTAACTTCTATTCTACTCTACACTTGTGTGAGTTTGACTTCTTTAGTTTGCACAAAAAAGTGAGTGAGATCATACAGTATTTCTCTTTCTGTGCCTGACTTATCTCACTTGTGAGAAAAATAATGAATATGTTTCTAGCTCATCCTAAGGTCCCAAGTGACGTCCCTCCAAATCCCTAAAACTCAAACAGGTTGGTTCATGACAAACCACTACAGATGTCTGCATGACACAAAGTGTTTAAAACATTTCCTCATTTTAAAATAATTAACTCATTGATGGGTACGCTTGTGTGTACAGTAACTCTAGAAATGATTTTCTTTCTACACTTCATCAAGCATATACTCTAAGGTAAATGAGCAACAAAGTAATACATTAAAAGCAGGCAGGGCATGGTGGCTCACGCCTATAATCCCAGCACTTTGGGAGGCCAAGGTGGATGGATTGCTTGAGCCCAGGAGTTTGAGACCAGCCTGGGCAACATGATGAAACCTCATCTCTACAAAAAACACAAAAATTAGCTGGGCATAGTGGCATGTGTCTGTTATCCCAGCCACTCAAGGGGCTGAGGTGGGAGGATCGCTTGAGCCCAGGAGGTTGAGGCTGCTGTGAGCCATGATAGCACCACTGCACTCCAGCCTGGGTGACAGAGTGAGACCCTGCCTCAAAAAACCAAACAAAACAAAGCAAAAGACAAAATACAAAAAAAGAAAGCCTATTGTGAAGTAAAATAAACAAGCAATGCAAATTTAAAAAAATGATTCCTTACAGATTGGAGACCTACAGATTGAAGGTGATTGAGATTTGGAGGTGAGAGAAGGGATATGGAACTGTTGTCACTGTTGTTGTCCATGCTAAACCTCTAAGGTACAACGACTTCTTGGTCCACTGGTGGTAAAAGCAACTTGAACTTTATCTTCATAATCAACAGCACTAGAAGGAGTGTGCTCTGTCAACAAAAGAGTGTTGATTGCAAAATTTTCATTCTTCATGTATTCTTTAATGGATGGTGACAGAAAGCTGCTGGTTCGTACAGGCTTTATGATAATGGTTCGTACAGGCTTATGATTCAAATGCCAGGTGACAGACAATGCCTTCTCTTCTACTTGGCTCTAAAGGGCACTGAAATTGTTGGAGTAATACGTCAGTGAGAGTTTTAGCCTAATAACTTCTTCATAAATTTCTCCAAAAATAGGATTAGCCTTGGTTTAGGGGCTTTCTATCCAGGCGTATATTCTTGTCTTCTGAAATGGACATATACAATGCCATTTTTTTTTTTTGAGGCAGAGTCTCTCTTTGTCACCCAGGCTGGAGTGCAATGGCACGATCTCAACTCACTGCAACCTCCGCCTCCTGGGTTCAAGTGATTATCCTGCCTCAGCCTCCCGAGTAGCTGGGATTACAGGTGCACGCCATCATGCCTGTCTAATTTTTGTATTTTTAGTAGAGACAGGCTTTCACCATGTTGGTCAGGCTGGTCTTGAACTCCTGACCTCACGATCCGCCCACCTTGGCCTCCCATAAGTGCTGGGATAACAGGCGTGAACCACTGCGCCTGGCCCTATTTTTTTTTTTTAATAAAACGGCCCTAGTTTTATAAAACTAGCAAACATAAAAACTAGCAAACATAAAAAAATTTGCTTTGGGGTTGACACCTTCCTCCAGTTGCCTGCCGCTCCCTGGAGAAGGTGGCCACAGCCTCAAGTATTCATTCTTTCTTGTATCTCCTGACCCTCCAGGCCTTGGTTTGAAACTCATCTTCTCCATTGAATTATCTCTTTCCTTCTTCTGAATGCTTTTCAGAACTTCGATGATCCATACCTTGTATCATCAGGGTGGCAGCAGCATCCCACAGTGGCTGTCAAGCCCGTTAGGAGGTGTTTTTGTAGTTTTTATAAAGTGTTGCTGGTGAGGATGTGGAGAAATAGGAATGCTTTTACACTGTTGGTGGGAGTGTAAATTAGTTCAACCACTGTGGAAGACAGTGTGGCAATTCCTCAAGGATATAAAACCAGAAATACCATTTGACCCAGCAATCCCATTACTGGCTATATACCCAAAGGATTATAAATCATTCTACTATAAAGAAAGACACATGCACACATATGTTTATTGCAGCACTATTTACAATAGCAAAGACTTGGGACCAACCCAAATGCCCATCAATGATAGACTGGGTAAAGAAAATGTGGCATATATACACCATGGAATACTAGGCAGCCATAAAAAAGAATGAGTTCATGTCCTTTGCAGGGACGTGGATGAAGCTGGAAACCATCATCCTGAGCAAACTAACACAAGAACAGAAAACCAGACACTGCATGTTCTCACTCCTAAGTGGGAGCTGAACAATGGGAACACATGGACACAGGGAGGGGAACATCACACACTGAGGCCTGTCGGGGGTTGAGGGGAAAAGGGAGGGAGAGCATTAGGACAAATACCTAATGCATGTGGGGCTTAATACCTAGACGATGGGTTGATAGGAGCAGCAAACCACCATGGCACATGTATACCTATGTAACAAACCTGCACATTCAGCACGTGTCCCAGAACTTAAAAATAAAAAATAAACAAATAAATAAATAAAAAGTGTGGTGCTTTCCTGAGCAACAGTGTGAAGCTTTCCACAACCAATCACACATGATTTTTAAAAATTTCTTATGGTTAGAGAAATAATCAAGTCACATGTGCTCCAGATGTGGACTTGTTTATGACCACGGGTATGTCTTTACGTGTCTGTCTCTCTCACTTGCAGGGTTGTTTTTGTTTTTTGTTTTTTTTTTAAATGCATCTGCTTTTCTAGGCCTCTTAGGCCCACAGGATTTCTTCATAGGCTTTTCCACTTTCTTAGAAGGCAATTTTCTAATGCAGGGCTGACGATAACAGTAAGACACATCATCTTTAAACAATGCCTACATTAGGTCAGCAGGGAGGGTGCCCCCGTCCTGGGACTGCAGAACAATGTCGTGCATTCTCTGTGTAGGTGCAGGAGCACCAGAGAGTGAATTCTGAGTAAACCTTTTTGCAAAGCTTTCCAACAACGAGTAAGGCATCCTGTAATACTGCAAGAGTGCAGTGATTCTATCACAGCTCACTGCAGCCTCGACCTCCAGGCTCACGCAATCCTCTCGCCTCAGCCTCTTGAGTGGCTGGGACCACAGACACATGCCCTCTTAGGGCAGTTACAAGGATGAATATAGAATTCCAGGGCAGGGGGTTGAGTGGGGAGGGGCCATTTTGGGGGTGTGCACTGACATCAGTGTAGGGCCTCTGAGACAAGCAGCCCGTTTGCCACTGTGTGGGGCTTCAGCCATGAACTGCTGCTCTGACCTGTCTTTCCCATGTGCAACTGTGGCCAAAGCAGCATGAAGGGCTGCAAACCAGGTTCGCCTCTGTTATCCTCGTGCCATACATGGGGGAACGACTCTAGCGAGCAGCCAATGAAGGATTGTTAGAAAGAGAGGACCCAAGGAACTTGGGAGGGATTCATGGGAAATCAAAGAAAAAAGGCAGAAGGATGATGAGGACAAAACCAAAAGTTCCTTCTGAGGGAGCTGGGTAAGTTCTGCCTTGGGTCTCTGTTTTCTTTCTTTCTTTCTTTCCTTCCTTCTTTCTTTCCTTCCTTCCTTCCTTCCTTCCTTCCTTCCTTCCTTCCTTCCTTCCTTTCTCTCTCTCTCTTTCTTTCTTTTCTTTTCTCTTTTCTTTTCTTTCTTTTTTGACAGTCTTGCTCTGTCGCCAGACTGGAGTGCAGTGGCGCCATCTCTGATCACTGCAGCCTCCGCCTTCCGGGATTCAAGCGATTCTCCTGACTCAGCCTCCCAAGTTTTAATGTGTAGAGAGGCAGCACCTGAAGGCTCTCTGTGGCTTCTACTAGTCCAGGGAGACAGGAAGTCAGAGGTCTCTGTGTGGACACTAGGAGAGGGGACAGAGAACCTCCTAGGAAGCAAGTCACTCACATGGGCCAGGGCCAGAAAGCCCTCAGGGAGAGCAGAGAAGACAGTCACCAGGGTCTGTGGCTGGTGTCTGGGTTGATGTAACACTTTTTTTTTTGCAGTTAGTTTGCTAACGTCAATTCTGAGTTAGAGATGCTCACAAGACATGTGTGGGCTAAGAGATGTCTCCATGTTCAACACACACTAGACAAACTTAATTATTCATAAGAATCTCTATTGGAGCACTTCAGGCTGTGCAGAGGCAGCTTTTAGATGGTGAAGACAGAGCTAGTTTTTTTCAAATGGCGCTGGAAAGATAGGGCTAGTTTTTGGATTTTGTTTCACATTTTTTTCAGACAAGCTGGTAAACGTTGACTTAAAGCATTATTTTGGGTCAGGTTTACATAGAGTGGCAATGAAACATTTCACTAGATAAAGGAATAGGGGCAAAAGAGCTCCAGGGTTTCTTGCTTCTGGCTTTGTAGCTTTCTTGCATCACTAGGGGATTGCTTCTGCAAATGGAGTGGGAAAAGCCAAAGCTTTGGAATAGATTCTAAGTGAATGGGGAGAAACAAGTGTAGGGTGAACACACACACACAAGCCAGACAGAACCTTGGTACAAAAATCAGATGCGCCATAAAAACTGTTTCACTTCAGGAATGATGTCTAGATTTGAAATGCTTGGTTTAAAACGACTATTACGTCACCGCCACCTGCTGGCCAGAAACGGTATTAGCGTAAAGCGCCATTAGAGAAAAGGTCTTCTTGGGGTGGAGTAACTGGGCTTCTCATGGTTATTTTCGTGTGGAAAGAGTCTTTCTCCGAGAAAATCTGCTTTTATTTTCTCTTCTTCTGTCTAGAAAATGTTCTGTTATTTTTAAGTGAACATTTTAAAAATTTATAAAGACATAGTGTTAGGAAATTTAGAAAATACAGAAAAGTGTAAGAACTATAGTTTATATATTTACACATTTTCCTAACATGAAAATATTTGAAAAAACTCCAACAAAATTGGAATTTATTATACATATGAATTTGTTTCATTTAGTTATTGAATTAGTTTTTTATCATAAAGTATTTTAAACATACACCAAAATACAAAACATAACAGATGCCCAACTGGATTTAACTCATTTTTAAAATTTTGCTACATGTTTTCCCTAAAATTTTCTTTTGGAAAATACTACTTTACAGGTACAAATGAAATTCACATCTGTCCCCACCCTCAACATCCAATTTCCCCCATTATTCCCCAGATAGTACCACTATCTTAAAAATGATATGCAACACTTTTTGTTTTTATAGTTTTGCTTTATATGTTTTAAATTGTACATGATTGAGAAATACTCTATTCTTTATTCAACTTTTTTTCACTGAACGTTATGTTTATGAACTTTATTTACGTTTATATAGGTAGACCTAGTAGATTCATTTTTACAAATAGCTGAATTAAAAAAAATCTTATCTGGAAGTATTGATCTTTAACTGGAGAGTTTAATCCATTTATATTTTTTGTGAATACCTTTAGATGTATTTCTGCTATATTCTTTTTGTTATCTGTTTATTGTGCTTTGTTTTAAACATATTTTTGTTTTCTGTCAGAGGCTGTGTATTTAAAATTTTTTTTCTTCATCTACTTGTTTTGAAGTTATGTTTACTATTTCTTTTCTACCCTTCAATTTATACTATGCCTACTTAACAAGTCTAAACATAACAATTATTGCTTCTTTCTCCAGAAGAGTACAAAGACCTTAGAATGTTTTAAATTACTTTTACATTTCTCCCATCTTCTATCTTATCCTTTTTAGGATTTTAAATTCTATTGTTTTAAATCACTATATTAGTGGTCATATCATCATCATCACCACTACCACCACCACCACCACCACCATCATCATCATTACCAATCAGTACTTAGTTAGCATTGAGAAAAAGGCCAAGCAAATATGAAGCAAAGAAAGCCAGAATAGCAATCTTACTCCTTTTTGTTCTTTCATTTTTGCCTTGAATTAAGTCTGTCTATCTATCTATCATCTATCCATCTGTCTGTCTGTCTGTCTGTCTACCTACCTACCTGTATATCTAAAGGAACAATTTAGTCTCAAGCACAATGTGGCAGAAGTATAAGGAAAATAAATGAATCAACAATTTTAATAGTCTTCTTGGAAACTGATAGATTAAGGAGACAAATAAGTACAAAGATATATAAAATTGAATAATACAATTAACCAATACTAGGCATCACATTTTATTACATTTTCATCAGTCTGATAGTTGCTAAATTCCAACTTATTTGTTTTAATTTGGATTTAAAATTATTATTGAGATTAGGTATTTTTTCATACATTTATTGGAAGTTTGTAGTCATTTTTGTGTATAATTAACTCTTCATGTTTATTGGAGATGTTTGTTTTTACTGAGTTGTAAGAACTGTTTGTATATAAAAGTTATTAAATGTTTATTTGTTATATATGTTAAAATATTTTCAGATTTATCATTTGTCTTTTAATTTTGCCTATTCTTTTTTAGGGCTTATTTTAAATTTTAATGTTTATATACTGCATTCTAGATATCTTCTTTGGAAAAAGATTCTTTTTTTGGAAAGGATGAAAGAATGAAAAGATAAAAGAATGAAAAGGATAGGGTAATGAAGGGTTCAAATGGGAATGCAGTGAAAACTGAAAGGAAAAAGGAACAAGAACTTAAAGAATAAGAAGAGGAGGCAGGCTGGGCGCGGTGGCTCAGTGCTTTGGGAGGCAGAGGCGGGCAGATCACAAGGTCAGGAGATCGAGATCATCCTGGCTAACACGGTGAAACCCTGTCTCTACTGAGAAAAAAATACAAAAAATTAGCTGGGCGTGGTGGTGGGTGCCTGCAGTCCCAGCTACTCGGGAGGCTGAGGCAGGAGAATGGAATGAACCGGGGAGGTGGAACTTGCAGTGAGCCGAGATTACACCACTGCACTCCAGCCTGGGCGACAGAGTGAGACTCTGTCTCAAAAAAAAAAAAAAAAAAAAAAGCAAAAAATAAAAATAAAAAAGAAGAGGAGGCCGGGTGAGGTGGCCCACGCCTGTAATCCCAGCACTTTGGGAGGCTAAAGCAGGAGGATCACTTGAGGTCAGGAGTTCGAGACCAGCCTGGCCAACATGGCAAAACCCCGTCTCTACTAAAAATAGAAAAATTAGCTGGGGGTGGTGGTGCTCGCCTGTAATCCCAGCTACCTGGGAGGCTGAGGCAAGAGAATCGCTTGAACCTGGAGGTCAGAGATTGCAGTGAGCTAAGATTGCTCCACTGCACTGCAGCCTGGGCCACAGAACGAGAAGGTATAAAGGTCTGGGACCTGCAAATAATTTACCTAAAACGAGAAATGGAGTTCAAATATGAAGTAACATTTTTAGAAAGCAAATTATAAACCTGTGAGTAAGATACATTAACAAAAACAAAAACAAAAAAACAAAAGCAAAAACAAACTACCCCTTGCTCCCAAGTCCTGGAATTGGAAGATCGAATTGGACAAAATATCAGAGATATCCTCTTAAACTTGGATTATTCACACACTCCTTTTCCTTGACTATCTGATCTGATGGAACAGGATGCTAAGTCAAATTTACTCCTTTTGGGAAGCCGATAGATGAGGAGATAAAGTCAAAGTTTCATATGCTATTTAGAGATGTCCTTTATTTTTAATTTTATTTATTTTTTATAGTCTCATTTTGGAGTGGACAGCTACTGGGATGAGTTGAGGAATTCTGAGTAGAATGTTTTACACTCATCAGCAACTTCTTGGTTGTTCCTGATAGAGGATTCTCCTTTGACAAATTCACAATAGATACATTAAGATAATAGAATCACAGGAGGATAGCCTGGAAAGCTCTTTAGAAATGGAATCATCTGGCCTTCCCAGATGAGGAAATGGGGATTTGGAGTGGTTCGTGGTTTGTAACCCAATACTCCCCAGCTTGTCCTTCAGAACATGGGCAATTTGGAGTTCTGGGTTAATAAAAGTGTTTTTGTGAACTCAAGGACAACCTGCACATACCCCTAATAAATAATGGCATCTCTCATCAGAATCATAGGCACACCTTGAGATCTGGGGAGAGCACTGAGCTAGGAGATGGGGGATTGGTGTTCTAGTTCCCCACGACCATCCCCAGCTAAGTGACCAGGAAGCTCATCTACCACAGGAGGCAGTGGAGAGCAGACCCCTGTTCCCTCCCACTCTAACATCACCTGTGTATCAGTTCCTGCCTGGGGTGACAGGTACAGTTTCCAGCGCACAGTCTAAGGCCTCAGGACTTTATCCAGGGGTCTTTGCTACAGACTGGTTTGTTCTGTAGAGCAGAGATTGGATATACAAATGAACAATTGATGGTCCATTTATAAAAACAAAACACCGACCCACAACCTGTAGCCACCTGCCTAGGAAACCAATCCCTTATCTACAATACCCAGTCTGGGAAGCCAGCCTGCTGGAAGCCAGACTTATGGGAAGTCAGACTGCCATCTCTAGTAACAATCCAGGAAGTCAAACAATAGCTTCCATAACAATCAGCCTCAAATGGCCAAGACTTGTTTAATAACTGATAGCTTCTCTAATTTTTGTCCCTACTTCCAACTTAGGACCAATTAGACAGAGCCCACTATGCACCGCTAACCAATCCCATAGGATGCCCTGTTCCTGACACCAACAGCCTCCAATGAGGTCACATCTAAAGCCTTTCCCCCACCTTTTATCCCACAATAAAGCTCTCCCACTCCTCTGCCTGCATTTAGGTCACTGCCACATGCAAGTGACAATGGCTGACTCCCTTGCTGAAGCAAGCTCTGAATAAATAGCCTTTGCTGTTCTCATCTGGTTGGCCTTTGCCGCTTTCCACCCAGCAGTAATGTAAGGATAAGACTAGAATGCTGGGCTCCATCCACTTCCGCCTTCCTCTTGGCCCCTGAGGGTTCCAGTAAGGAGGTTAGAAGCCAGAGACATGTGGGCGCACGAAGACCCCTCCCTCCCACACCAAGACCCATCCATTCCCAGCCTTCAAATCTTGTTTTGTGTGGTCTCCCCTGTGGCTGACCCCAATGTTATTGATAATGACAGAAAAAAGACAGTGTTCATGAAACAGAAAATCTACGTAACTTCAGCTTGGGTCTGTCTTGCTGCTGGCAGTGTACTTAGATGTACGTTTTCCGTTAGTTTTGTCACCTGTGAGCTAGAAAATTGCAGCTTTGGGTTAGGTCACTGGAGTTGGGTCAAGATTCTCTTTGAGAGCAATGGAGTATGAAACCCGCTCCAATTTGCTCAGACTCAGGTAATTTTTTTTCAACTCGCTTTTGCTGATGATAAATAATTTAGTATTTGACAGCAGGAGAATGTGAAAATGTAAAAAAACATGTATTAAAAAAATTAGGCCGGGCACATTGGCTCATGCCTGTAATGCCAGCAGTTTGGGAGGCTGAGGCTGGTGGATTGCTTGAACCCAGGAGTTTGAGACTAGTCTGGACAACATAGAGAGAACCTGTCTCTACAAAAAACAAATACAAAGTAGCCCAGTGTCATGGCATGCACCTGTAGTCCTAGTACTCAGGAGGCTGAGGTGGGAGGATTGCTTGAGCTCGGGAGGTTGAGGCTGCAGTGAGGCAAGATCGTGCCATTGCACTGCAGCCTGGGTAACAGAGCAAGACCCTGTCTTGAAAAAACACAAAACAAAACAAAACAAAAACAAAAACAACCCGTTTATTTACACAGCGGTCATTGAACTCCTCCTGCCTGCCAGGCTCGTGACTTACTATCAAATTAGATTTTCATCATGTCTATGAAAGCACAAGTTTATGCAGATGCAGTTGGGTCATTGTTATCATTTTCTTTTCACATCTTCTTTTCTGTAGTTAAAAATTGATTGATTGACAGAGTGTTGGATGAGAAAAATGCCTGGAGTGTTGGTTTTATTGTTCTGGGTTTTTTTTTTTTTTGTATGCGTTTGACCACCTGCATCTTCATTTTCAGGGACGCTTATTATAAAAGTACAGTTCACTGGGCCTCGATCAGGCCCACGGAATTGGAATTCTGGGGGGTGGAATCTGCATTTTTTTTTTTCAGGCTCCTCATGTGAGTTCATGAACTCAGTCTATGGGTTTTACACCACATGGCTTCTGTGTTATTGGAGGGAGAGGGATTCTATTATGGATGAAAAAAACTCAGAAAAGGAGGTTAAGTGGCCCGCTAAAGGTCACAGAATCAGTTAATACGTGGTTGTAACATACAAAACCCAAGGAGTAGAATGATAAAGCGATTTGGATCTGTAAGTCTTTCTGAGGCTTTGGGTCAAGTGCCTAGTATTTGCAACTCATAAAATAAATCACTTAATAAAACACGATACTGTTCTCAGTCACAACTTCATTGAATGGGGTGGAGAACCTGGTGCTATTTCTGGAGCTTTGGTTTATCTGGGTGTGGCTCTTGGGCAGTGAGGTGTTAGGGTCTTAGAGACCTGGGCTCCAACATGGCCCCTCACTCAGGCAGGCTTTCTTAACTGAATGAAGGAACCAGGACCTCTGGTTGTCCTGTTCGTAAAGCAGTCGTAATAATGCCTCTCCCTTTCCAAGGAGAGTCAAGGCGGTCACAGCATCTTTGAGCAGAGGCTTCACAACATCGGTTTCCCCTGTGATCTGGGGGATTCTGTGGTGGTTTAAGCCATGGCAACCCCCTCCCCCTTTTGGGGAAGTAACCTAATCAGGAAGACTGTTTTAATCAGAATGATGCCCCCTCTTCCTTCCTCTTCTGCTTATGGTATTTGACTTTAAATAATTAATTAATTTATGATGGGGTCTCACTCTGTTGCCCAGGTTGGAGTGCAGTGGCATGATCTCTGGCTCACTGCAATCTCCACCTCCCAGGCTCAAGCCATCCTCCCACCTCAGCCTCCCAAGTTGCTGAGACTACAGGTGCATGCCAGCACACCTGGCTAATTTTTGAATCCTTTGTAGAGAAGGGGTTTCACCATGTTGCCCAGGCTGGTCTCCACCTCCTGAGCTCAAGCAATCCTCCTGCCTCAGCCTCCCAAAGTGCTGGGATTATAGGCATGAACCACCGCATTGGGACAACTTTATTTTATTTTATTGCAATCACTTTGCAGGGCCAATGACCTTCTCTGGGAGAATGGGGAGAGAGCTGAAAGGAAACACCTTGGGTGGGCTGCCTGCCGAGTTGAGGTGTTGTCCCCTTTCCAAAGCAGCCAGCAGTTGCTGCCATGTCACGGCACCCTGTAAGAGTGGCCCCTGGCAGTTCAGTGTCCAAGTCCCAGGCTGGATGGGTCCCTGACCCTATACTTCCCACACTGCCGTTCCAATGAACACAGAATCAACGACGAAATCCAAGCCTTTCCACAAACAGAAATTGAAGGTAAGGTGAACACTGCATTTATGTAGAACCTGCACTTTATTTAACAAGAATTGTTTTTGTAAACTGTAGTATATGCAGAGAGAAAAAATTCTTGCTGAAGCAACAGTCTGCAAAGGTCCTTCTTGCCTGTTTTATGTACTCTGGGTTAGAAAGCCATGTCTGCCCAAATGAGGCAGATCTGTCTCCCCATCTGCAATGCTCCAATGCATTTGGTGCTCACCTAACATAGATCACATGCGCTATACAACTGAGTCCTAATGAAGGCTTCTTGCTCCCCGATTACTGCTGACATCCCCTTCAAAGAAGCAGGGTTTGTGCTGGTCCCTGTCTTTCCCCTTACCCTGGTTCTGCGGTTTCTTTTCCACCGTTTTCATGCTGTTCTGGTTGAAGCAGGCTCTCCTGGGCCGGGCTGTTTCTTTTTTAAGTCTGTGCTTGAACTTGCTCAAAGTTCCACATCTGAAGTCTTTTTTGTGGGGCGGACTAGGAGGCATTACTTCCTTCCAAAGTGCTCTGAGAAATGCTAGCCGCTAATTACTTATTAATAACCTACCCAGTGCTGGAGCTCTGTGTTCTGACTCATGCCGGCTGCTCGGTCAGCATTTTGGCCCCTGGAATTCTCGGCTGTACTGTGGTGAAGGGAGGCTAAACACAAAGCAAGACAAATAGAACAAGCCAAAGTTTCTTTACTCATTCAAGCACAGTTGAAAATTTAGAAAACACAGATGAGCTGAAAGGAGAGAGGATCTTGCAGCAGAAATAGAAGCATCAACATTTTGGTCCACATCACAGGAGACCCTGAGGAACCTGCCGTCTGCTTTTTCCGCATAACATGGCTTCTTGAGCATATTTTCAGGCGTTCTCTTATTTTAAAAATACATTAGTATCCCACTGTATAGACGTTCTGTATATATCTGAGGGCTGTTGGACAGCATAGGTTGTTTCTGAATGTTTGGTATTATAAACAACAGTAGGGTGAGCACTCTGTGGCTGTCTGCTTGCAGCAGGAGGGCTGTTTTCAATGTCTTGGTGGTTGGATTACATCTGAGCTGAAAACAGATTTCTCTACTAGGCAGTAGCAAGCTTGCGGGGATGTCATGATGTTCTCAGGTCACCAGGAAGCATCTTCCTGGCTGCCCCAGCCCAAAGGGGACCTGCTTAACCCTTTGAGCTCACCTTCAAGGGCTGCACTTTCTCATTCTCACAGTGATTCCTGGCCACATGTCAGTAGGAGGTAGGAAGGGCAAGCATTACTGTTATTTCTAGGAGGAGGGAGCAGACACACACTAACTAAGGTGTCCTTGATGGTCTCCATCTGATATGGTGTGGCTGTGTCCCCACCCAAATCTCATCTTGAACTGTAGCTCCCATAATTCGCATGTGTTGTGGGAGGGAACCGGTGGGATGTAACTGAATCATGGGGGCATTTTCCCCCATATGTTCTCATGGTAGTAAGTCTTGTGAGATCTGATGATTCTATAAGGGATTTCACCTTTCACTTGACTCTCATTCTTTCTTGTCTGCTGCCGTGTAAGATGTGCCTTTTGCCTTCCACCATGATTGTGAGGCGTGCTCAGCTGTGTGGAACTGTGAGTCCATTAAACCTCTTTTTCTTCATAAATTACCCAGTCTTGAGTATGTCTTTATCAGCAGCATGAAAATGGACTATACGCCATTCATGCACAGGTGAAACTTGTCTTATAGCTTGTCTACTTCTTCTTCTAACTGGATCCCCTTTCTCATCTGTGACCCGAGTTCAAGACTGACGCTGCCATAAGGTCCTGTTGCCATCCCTCCCCTGGGAGTGATAAGGGAGGAGGTCATTCATTACATCACATCTGTTGACCTTGTTTGGCTCTGTGAGCTCCTCAACCACTCTGCCACAGGCATTGATGACTCCAGTAGAAGCCAAGTGACTGTCAATCTTTCAAATGGATTTTGGGATAGAATGGATCAGCAGTGGCATTGCAGATGATGGGTCTGTAATGGCTCTTCTTGGGTTTCCTGGATGAAAAGTAGGCTTTTCAGGAGACTTCTCTGTACACTTGGATGTCACTTTTCCTTCTTTACTTCACTGTAAATGTTTCTACCCCTGTCCAAAATCAAATTTGCCATCTATACCCTGGCATGGGGAGGCCATTTCAGCATGGGGCACAGGTCCTCACGTGGCATTGGCAGACAGACACTCGGCCCTGCAGTTTGGGTTTTATTTATTTATTTATTTATTTTTTGAGATGGAGTCTCGCTCTGTCACCAGGCTGGAGTGCAGTGGCGTGATCTCAGCTCACTGCAACCTCCGCCTCCCCGGTTCAATGGATTCTCCTGCCTCAGCCTCCCGAGTAGCTGGGACTACAGGCGCCTGCCACCATGCCTGATTATTATTTTTTTTTTTTTTTGTATTTTTAGTAGAGATGGGGTTTCACCATGTTGGTCAGGCTGGTCTCGAACTCCTGAACTCGTGATCTGCCTGCCTTGGCCTCCCAAAGTGCTGGGATTACAGGCGTGAGTTACTGCGCCCAGCCGAGTTTGGGTTTTAAAATCACTAAGTTAGTGGTAAAATTCTGTGCAGGAAACAATCTCAGTGGTGGTTTGGCTCCAAGCTGTCAAATTACCAGAGCACTTGGCTGGTTATTTTGGGGTCCGTAAGGAGAGAGGGTTCCTGCAGTCGTTCCAGTCCATGTGTCAGAGTTCGCCTGTGTTCTGTGTTTATCACCCACATGTTAAGTTTATGTGTTACCAAGACGACCTCCTCAACAATAAAAAAAAAAATGAGGCATTTCAACTTTTAATGACTTTCAATCTAGCAATTCAGTTTCTAGGAATCTATTATTTAGAAATTAATCACAAACCACTAAATAAGTATATTCAAGGATGCGCATGGTAGTGTTATAATACTGTTTTGGAGAGGGAGAGGAAGAAAATCAACAGGAAAAAACTGACAGGACATCTAAAGGGGATTGGTTAAGAAAATCACGGGAAGCAAGAGCCGTCATTAATAACAATGAAGGGAAGGTTACTCGGGTACTTGAGGGAAATGTTCAGAATCTAACTGTGAGGGGAACATGCAGGGGACAAAACAAGTATAATTTGGTACATTTCTGCTATATGAATGAACACACGCCATGAATGAATGAACACACGCCAATATGTGGGCATTAGTTGGAGCTGGCTGGAGGCATATTACTTCTCTTTTATGTCTTTTTCCTACTCTGGCCCCTTTTCTCTTCCTCCTGCCTGTTTTCTCCTCCATCTCCTCCCCTCCTCCTCCTCCTCCTCCTCCTCCTCCTCTTCCTCCTCCTCCTCCTCCTCTTCCTCCTCCTTCTCCTTCTTCTTCTTTTTCTTCTTTTTTTTCTGATAGAGTCTCGCTCTTTCGCCCAGGTTGGAGTGCAGTGGTGTGATCTCAGCTCACTGAAACCTGCGCCTCCCAGGTTCAAGCAATTCTCCAGCCTCAGCCTCCTGAGTAGTTGGGACTACAGGCACGTGCCACCATGCCCAGCTAATTTTTGTATTTTTAGTAGAGACGGGATTTCACCATGTTGGCCAGGCTGGTCTTGAACTCCTGACCTCAGGTGATCCACCCGCCTCGGCCTCCCAATGTGCTGGGATTACAGGCGTGAGCCACCGCACCCAGCCCTCCTTTTTCTTCTTTGTCTTCGTCTTCATCTTCTTCTTTGGCAGATTTTCAGCTGTTGTGATTAGCAAGACCCAGTGGCAGTGCCTTAACCAGCATTTTAAACTCACAGGAGAGAGTGGTGTAGTTTCCCATTTTTCCTAACAAAACAAAGAACTAGTTGAGGTTCCCTAATTTGGTAGCATTTTAAACTTTTATAGTGCACGCATCTTTGTTACTTCATGTTGTCTACACAGTTTCACTCTTTAAGTGAGAAATGGGGAGATAAAATGACTTATTAAAGTTTAAGGGGACCCTATTTCCTGAGCTCATAGCTTGGGCATATGGTCGCTGGGTCTTAGAGCACTGGGATATAGGTGGAATACAGGTTACAATTCTTAAAATCAATACTTTCTGGAAAACCAGTGTGGTTACCACCCATCTGTGGGCCCGCATTTCTCTCCAGCCATCCAGGGAAGAGGATGCTGGAAGCTTGTCCCGACCCCACCTCCTGCTGGATGGGAAAGTGTGCCTGAAGAATCTTACTCCCCATAGTGGGAATGTTTTTAAACGAGGAGGTTCCATGGCAGAGACAACTGGGAGAAACTGGTTTTGAACAGAAGGCTCCTTCTGAAATCCTTTCCACAAAACACACATGCATGTGTGCACGTGCACACACACAGAGAGACACAGACACAGACACAGCTGGGTATATGTGTGTGTGAGTCTGAGTCTGAATTAGATGCAACAGTATCTGCAGCCTAGGTGGAAGGTCTGCCTCAGGAAGGAGGCAGGTCAACAGCCCACAGGTGGGAATCACCTGAAGCTGTGAAACAGAGAACAGACTTCTGGGGAGAATCAGGAGAACTCCTTGAAAAAATGTTTAAATAAACTGCAGCTTCCTTATTCTTTTTGGAAGAACCAGAGTTGTTGGCTCGAAGCAGGGAAAAACATCATTCTGGAGACATTTAAAAAGTTTTCTAGGGGGTAGACTCTACTGAGAGAGGTGAGAGAGTGTGCCTTGGGAGGGGACAGTGGAGCGGGGCTCGGGGAGGTGAGCAGGCTTCCAGGACCGCTGGATTCTCCAGGACACTCCTCCCTGTGCAGAGTGGCCCAGAGCAAAGTGGATGCAAGGGAATCCATCAGGGAGGGCGGGAGTGTGCAGAGATTCCGGGTACTCGGGAAGGGCCGTCAGCAAAGGGGTGGGAACCGGGGAATAAGCAGGACTCAGGGCCACCTTGGAGCAGCCAAGTGAAAGCAGAGGAAGGAGAGGGATCTGGACAAGGGGACAGGATCTAGTACCCACCAGAGCCTGGTGACTTCAGAACTAGAGGGCTCCTTGGTGGGAGCAAGGCCATCAGGACTGTATCCAGTGTATGGAAATAGGACACCATGCAAGTGAAGGTGAGCAGGGCCTGGCCGAAGTGGAGAAGCTGGTGGTGCTGGAGACTCAGCACTCTCTGGCCTTTTCTTTCTCCCTCCCTCCCCTTCAATTGGAATCCACTGCGATGCCATTCGGACCATAGGGTGACTCTACGCCCTGTGGTAGACCACAGTGTTCTTTCTCGGATTTAGTGACAACTGCGGGATGGGCTGGAGGTGGGTGCAGGGGTTGGGGGTGCTCTGAAGGCTTGCCAGCAGAGAGGGGGCACCTGAGTGAGGGACAGAGGGATTCAGGCTGGGGCGATAAATGCTGTCCTGGAGAGGTACTCAGCCGGGGTAGCAAATATGAACATCCACAGGAGCCGCCCTCAGATTTGGTGGGCACAGGAGGAGAAGGGAAGCCAAATGGGCACACCCTGTTTGAGGGACGTGCCTCCCCGCAGCTCCGGCTGGAGCCCTCTGGGTGGGAATCGAGGCTGCTGTCACCAGACGGGCTGATTTTCTATGAGATTCTGCAGAGTGGCATGTTCGTGCAACACCTTTCATTTATAAAATGCTGTTGATTAATTTAAAAACAGAACAATACTGTCTCAGCCAAACATAGCACATTCTTTGGGCCATGGGCTTATGACTCCTGCTGCAGTAGCGAACCTGATGGTGCCAGGTCCAGACTGGCATGGCGTGGGGGCATGTTGTCCCTTCTAATGTACAACAGAGCCCCTGACTAGGTTGGAAGCCAGTGTAGCCATGTGGGTGTAGCAAAATAGATGGAATGCAGGCTTTCAGTTAATCTGCACACATTCCTTTCGGGATAGAGCAGGCTTATTTTGTAATTGAGAAAAAAGGGCAGCTCAGAGAGGTACATAGTTGGCAGGGAGTAGCAGGTTTTACTCCAGCTCTTGCTGATATTCAAGACTGATTTCTCATTACTTATAGCTTTTGTGTAACAGAGAATGGCTCAGATAGAGTGAATGTTACTGTATTGGGGTTCTCCAGGAAACACCAATAGAATATATCTATATGTATACCTATAGATATAGAAATGTAGGAAGAGATTTACTGTGAGGGATTGACGGATTACATGATTATGGAGGCTGGGAAGTCCCACGATCTGCTGTCTGCAAGCTGGAGGCCCAGGAAAGCTGGTGGTGTGGTTCCAGTCCAACTCAGACGCCTGAGAACTAGGAGACTGATGGGGTAAGCCCGAGTCCAAGTCTGAAAGTCTGAGAGCCAATGTCCAAAGTCATGAAAAGATGGAAGACCCGGCTCAAGGAGAGAGAGGAAATTTGCCCTTTCTCTGCCTTTTTCTTCTATTTGAGTCCTCATGGGACTGGATGATGCCCTTCCACCCTGGGGAAGGTGATCGTCTTCGCTCAGTCTACTGATTCAAATGCCAATCTCTTCCAGAAACATCCACACAGGCACATCCTGAAATAAGGTTTTATCGACTATCTGGGCATCTCTTGGCCCAGTCAAGTTGACACATAAAATTAGCTGTCAATGCTACCATATACACTGCTAATAGGAATCTGGTGAAGCAAACTCTCCAGAAGGAATGGCTGCCATCCCCAGGGCCAAATTCCTGCCTTTTCCATTCTAGTTGGGAACATTCTGACAGACCAAGAAACAGTATCAGGGGCTAGGATGGAGAGCTATAAGATGGCACGGACAGTCATTTGTCATGTGCATTTCATTAATTCACTCATTCATTCAACACACGCCTAATGAGGGCCTGCTCAGTGCTGGGCTCTCTGTTCTAGGCACTTGGGATCCAGGAGTGAAATTATTAGACAAATGACTCTGCCCTTGTGATGCCTACATTCTAGCTGGAGGAGGCGAACAATACACAATGCATGTAATAAGCAAATCACATGGTAGGTTAGGAGGTGACAAGTGTTATTCCAGAAATACAAAAAAGGAGGCAGATAGGTGTGTGTGGCAGGGGGGGTGGGGGAATTGCAATTGTGATTGGTTTGATGACAGTGTGTCTCATTGAAACGGTAGCATTGGAACAAGGATGTGGCAGGAGCATGCCTCCTGTGAGAAAAGCAAGGAGGTCAGAGCAGCCAAGTGCAACAAGGGAGCAGTGTTGAGGTTCGGGATCCCAGAGCCCCACTCACCCAGGGCTGGGTGCCGTTATGCCATTCATTGCCCCATCTCTCCAAGTCTCTAATGCCTCAAGTGTAAATGCAGTGGATTACATTTCCCCTGCCTCACAAGTGTTGGAGGATCCACTGTAAAAACTTTGAAGATTGATTTTTATATTTACGTGTGGGGCTGCCCTAGGAAAAACAGTCTCAGTCACATTCTTATTCCTCCTAGACAGGATGGGCACCATGAAGCCTCCCCCAGCCGCTCTGTCTGTAGGGATGTCCCACTCTCTGCTTCTATGGCACCCAGGTGCATCAGTTGCCAGAAGGCCAGCTTCCCCAGCCCCTGCTGGCTTCATGGGCATTTGACCTCTGCAGTCACACAGGGACTCATGTTCAGAAGAGCCCTGTGCATGGTTGAATCCTCTGCCATTGCCATCTTTAAATACTCCATGATTTTATATTTACACTTGTGATGAAGTCCAATGGGACAATACAGCATGCACCTGAGCAGAGGAGATAACGCGTGGTATGTGTTTGCTGCCATTCCTTGCCTCATGAGCATAGAATTCTGGTGCTCCCATGATAGTGGGAGTTCAGAAAGACTCAAAGTGAGAACAACATTACTCAAAGTGAGTACAAGTGTTACATCTTTGATTAAGTATGGGCCTGATGGGCCATGCTTTCCATTCAAACTAGAATTTGACTCAAAATGGAAAGAAGGATATGATGTTCTAAGGACATCATCAGCCAAGGAAGCCTAACATATTCTTTTTCATTCCTGTTGGTTCTCTGTGTTAGTCAACCACTTATGCCAGTAGTTATGACATAGGAGGAAAGGGAACTAGCCTTTCTTTTTGTTCTTTTCTTTTTGAGATAGGGTCTTGGTCTGTCACCAAGGCTGGTGTGCAGTGGCACGATCTCAGCTCACTGCAACCTCTGCTTCCTGGGCTGAAGCAATCCTGCCACCTCAGTTTCCCAAGTAGCTGGGACTACAGGTGCATGCCAGCACACCCAGAAATTTTTTTTTGTATTATTTGTAAAGATGGGATTTCACCATATTGCCCATGCTGGTCTCCAACTCCTGGGCTCAAGTGATCCATCTGCCTTAGCTTCCCAAAGTGCTAGGATTACAGGCGTGAGTCACTGCACCTGGCCTTCAGTCCTGTCTTAATCCTCAGTAACTCAAAGGCAAGAGGGTGCTGGTAGAATGTATGCATATCCAGAAATGAAATAAAAACAGCAAAGCTAGTTTTTGTGCAGCATTTCCAGTAAGGGATTGGTTGAAAGGTCAGGGCGATTGTGTCATTGTGTGCCTCTGAATGCAATCATCTGTACTGGTTAAACCCCACGCCCCCCAGACCTATTTATGTGTAAGTTAGGAAATACAAATTCTATAATTTCTGTGATTCTGCATGTGACCTACATGCTTTGAGCTAAATGCTTCCATTAGTATTGTAAGATGGCAAGGCACAGGAATGGTAAGATTCGTGCTATCAATTTATGTTTAATTTTTCCAAACCTAGCAGGTATTAAATAGCAAATAATAACACTGCAAGTCAAAAGAGAGACAGCAGGAGAAAGGAAAAGTCCTTATATTTTAGTACCTTTCCTGGCACCTTCTTTCCTGCTTTTTGGAAAAGGGGCCCATCATTTTCACTTTGCACTGGGCCCTGTGCATTCTGTAACCGGCTCTGGCCAGCTCAACTGGTGCCCAGCAAACACTGTCTCCTGCTCACTCCACTCCAAGTCCCAACTCCAAGTCCACTCCAAGTCCCAACTAGGGCCAACAGTGGCAAGAATGAGCTGTCACTGTGAACTCGGCCCTGGTCCCAAAGAGTTTCTGCTGTGATTCCCATCACTTTTATTTTCAAGGAATTAAGGCAAAAACTTCAGGCTCTGTTTGGGGTCAATGTTGGGCCCATTCTCCTTAAGAGGGAATAATAAGTTATTTAATTGTCTATAGGCCAGAGAGCATCATAAAGCACACACATTTTTAAAAATAAAATTTCACATAACCCCAATATATAACAAAAAGAGGAAAAAAAGAGCCAACATAGATATTCTCTGAAACGTGTAAACCCTTTGGAAATTTCCATGACAGAAGGTTTAGAACATTCTCTAACGGCGATTTGCACACAACAAAAAGTCACATCTGTATCTGATTACCTTATGGAGATTTCCCAGGGACTTTTCCCCAAAGGTGTGTTACAGCCCGTGCTTTCAGTAGTAAGGATAGATAAAAGATAGACTGGATTAAGAAAATGTGGCACATATACACCATGGAATACTATGCAGCCATAAAAATGATGAGTTCATGTCCTTTGTAGGGCCATGGATGAAATTGGAAATCATCATTCTCAGTAAACTATCGCAAGAACAAAAAACCAGACACCGCGTATTCTCACTCATAGGTGGGAATTGAACAATGAGATCACATGGACACAGGAAGGGGAGCATCACACTCTGGGGACTGTTGTGGGGTGGGGGGAGGGGGGAGGGATAGCATTGGGAGATATACCTAATGCTAGATGACGAGTTAGTGGGTGCAGCGCACCAGAATGACACATGTATACATATGTAACTAACCTGCACATTGTGCACATGTACCCTAAAACTTAAAGTATAATTAAAAAAAAAGAAAAAAAAAGATGTTAACTTTGGATGCTATCCTTAAAAAAAAAAAAAAAAAAAAAAAAAAAAAAAAAATCCTTGTCTTTTAACACTAGAGGTCACTCTGCAACCGCAAATGCGAAATAAGCACCCTGGGGCTCCAGAAGGTCAGCACTGCTAATCTGTATAAATTGCTGAACCATGAGCCAAATTTGTACCTAATTACGGGTTGCTTTGATGCAGCCCCGCTCCTATTAAAAGTTTCTCTCTTTCCTGCAGAATTGTGGATGTTGTGACTTATATGTTTCTACTGAGCCCTAATATTTCTCAGCTAAGCAGGGGCATTGCAGGCGCTGTAACCAAGAACACACATCTCTCTACATTCCAGATTTTTGATGTTCATTATCCAGATGGAAAAGAGCATCTGCCACTTGGGTATCAAATGGTGATAACTTGGTCTTTATTTCTTTATGAGACTGAGGTCGAGACAGATTTAACACAGCCCTGCATGTGGGCGTGCAAAGACTGCAGGCACAGCACGTTGTGCAGAAACGATTGACAAATATTTTCAGAGTTTCTCTGTCCTGTTTTTGGAGATACATAAAACTGACTCTGCATCCAGTGTATGGAAATAGGGTTATTTGCATCTATTGGGGATGGTAACCCGCAAATGGTTTCTCAATCGAAAATTAAAATCCTTGTGCTGCCTCCTTAGAAGACTTCAATTTCCTTTGGCTAGTTACCCTTTCGGAGTAATTAATGTTATTTCTGATTTGGATTCCTGAGGGTTTGGATATCTGTCTATGCAGTAATTTCACATATAATTGCATGCAAAAATGTGTGTTTTATTTCTTTACTGGCTCGTAATCTGTGGTATTTTTGTCTGTGATGGATGGGAGTTATGAGGGTCTTCACGGTCTCTTCGTTTAGGGAGAGTGGAATTCCTGAGCTGGGCAGGCAGAAAAGACCTGAATATCAAACAATGAAAAATAACGGGAATAGTGGGAGGTTGCCACTCTGCAATATCTTCCTGAGGCATGGATGGGAATTTTGCAGCAGAGGCAGGTGATACACAGGAAATGCAAAGCTCTCTTCTTTGGAGGGCGGGCTCGGCTCCCATGCTAGAAGGGCCTTGACACTGGCAGCCTCAGCTGGGGTGGAGGGCAGTCTCCTTGCCGTTCTGCTTAGCCCCCAGCACTTGCAGCAGATGAAGAGCTGGTGTGGATCAAGTGGAGCTGCTGTGCTGCTCCTGGGTCCAATTCCTCACATGCGGGGATGGCCGCATTTAGGAAGATTTTGGCCCTAGACCAGCCAGACCCCGTCCTCTCTGGATCATAGCACAATCGCACAATCACCCTGACCTCCTCTGTGTTGGATTTTCTGTTGTATTTTGCTTAGATTTAGAGCACTCAAGGTGGTAGAGATCATTACTCTCTGTAAGGAGATAACAAAAATACGCTATGGTCACTTATCTCGGCACCTAGCCCGTCCAACCATCGATTTCCCATCTCGATTCACAAGGTGCTGAATGGAGCCGATCAATTTAACAGCACCGATGGGACTCAAATATTCTCATAATCTATATTATCAGTGGACTTCCTTCCTGATGTCCTCATCTGACCTGGTCACCGTGGCTTCTTGATCGGAGAAATTAAAGCAGGGATTGGGAGGTCTTTATAATGGGAGAATGTCGGCTTTAGCGTGGCCACTCTGGAGGACTGATGGTTCACCATGCCCACGCCCCTGCTGCTAATGCTTTTAGTAATGTGCACGCTTGGATTTAAATTAGGAGCCCCAATTAGTCTCTTGTTTTCTAGCAGCCTGCAAAAACACCATTTAGGGAGGAACTGTTTAGAAAGCAGGTTTTTACTTAATAAACAGTGATCAATCGAATTGATTAACCATGAACACATTCCCACTGAGTCTGTGGGTGGCGCTTGTTGTTGATAATTGCGGTTCATGAGTACAAGACTATTAAGTGGCTGCTCATAGACGATTTCCCAGCTCTTTCACCTAAGAGAACTGGGGGCGCGCTCTGGGGGTGCCAGCAACTGTTGACAGCATTTTTTTGGGTTGGGGCTGTGCCTGAGCCAGCCTCTGCCCCCAGCAGGCCTTTGGAGCATCTCTATCAATTGTGGCCATTTACTAGACGCTGGCAGACATTTTTGTAAACCTCGCATCTGTTTTTTTCACTAATTCACGCGGTAATTAGGTGTTCTCACGCTGGCTTTGTGGCTTTACATAAACGGTAAGTGGAACCGCCTGTGCATTACAATTAGTGCTGTGTTCTGTGCGAGGCTTATTACCACCGAGGCTCTCTCTCTGCTCGCTAGAACGGCAGCTAGAAAACTGGGAGGAGAGCTTCCTGGCAGCATTAGCAAACTAGCAGCCCCTGAAGGGCGATGAGAAAGATGTAAGTGAAGGCGGGTTCGGCGGGAGAGCCCCCCGGTTGCCCTGCGCGGTTGCGGCGAGCGCCTGGAGTTGCGCTTGATGAACGCAGCCCGGGGGCGTAGCGAGCACGGCCGGGCGGGCTGCCCGGGGCTCCGGGCCCAGCTCCCAGCCCAGGGGACGGACTGTTCTTTGTGGGACAGAGAGGAGAAGACGCCTGCCATTTGGAACCCCTGCTGATGCTCCAGCTCCTTTTGGGCAGGTTTCTGAGCCTCTCTTGGCGTAGTTTACCTAATTAACAAAAGTACAGAATAGCAACGCAATGTGTTCTATTATGTAGGTTAGAACGCCCTTTATGCCCTCGGTGCTGGCCCTGGGTAAACGGGCCAGAGGGCTGGGTGACTTTACAGGTGCCTTGACCAGGGACTCCTCGCGGCCGAATGATCTCTTGCGCCCTCTAGCGGTGTGCATACCAACTCTCCGTGGACACCAACCTAGTGGTCCCGGATCTTCACCCTGAGTCAATGGCCCTGCCCCAACCCTAGAGGTTTTCCTTGCGCTGAGGAAGGGACCCAGGCCTTGGTGTTTTTTACAGCGCCCCAGGAGATTCTAATGTGCATCCTAGCTGGAGAACTTCTGCTAGAAACCAAGGCAAGACAGAGCCACCGTGATAGGTGGTAAACCATATGCGCTTCAAAATATGTTTATTACTTATGTGTTTATTATTATTATTTTAAACATAACATTTACCCGTGGGTAGTTTTGTTTTTTGTTTTTGAGATGGAGTCTCGCTCTGTTGCCTAGGCTGGAGTCCAGTGGCTCAATCTCAGCTCACTGCAACCTCTGCCTCCCGGGTTCAAGCAATTCTCCTGTCTCAGCTTCCCAAATAGCTGAGACTACAGGCGCAAGCCACCACGCCTGGCTAATTTTTGCATTTTAAGTAGAGACAGGGTTTCACGATATTGGTCAGGCTGGTCTCGAACTCCTGACCTCAGGTGATCCACTCACCTCAGCCTCCCAAAGTGCTGGGATTACAGGCGTCAGCCACCCGCCCAGCACTTACCTATGGTAGTTCTAATTTGGAAATTTCCAATCCTCTGGGAAGACTCTTCAGATTGTCTGGGCTAACAGCTATTCCAAGCCCTCCTCTCTCTTTCCACCTTCTGCTAGAGGCTGAAGAAACTAAATCAGTAAGTGATTTCCTAGTCTCTCTTAATGCAGGGGTGGCCGTGTGACACAATGCTAGTCAATATGATGTAAGTATAAGGAAAAGTCCACTCAGGGGTGTTTCTGGAAAAGCTTTTCTCATCTTTTTTTTTTCATGTTAAAAATAGATATAGAAGATCACCACCCACTTTTCTCTTCCTCTTGCTTTAGATGTAGATGTGATGTCTGGAACTCATGCAGCTATCTTGCAACGACCAGGATGAGGCTAAGAGAATAGGAGAGATCCTTGCTCAAACAGGGTAAGCCAACCCCAGAAGCAACTTGCCTCCAGACTTTTTATTATGAGGAAAAATAAATCCCTAGACGTTTAAGCCATTGGTAGGTTATATGTTCGTTGCAGTCAAATAATTCATAACAAATATATTTTCAGATGAAATATCATGATGAAATGCTGCCTAGAAGAGAAATCAAAAGAAAAATAAAACTTTTTGAAGTGCATGCAATGGGCCAGGCCCTGGGCTTTCACATGCATTTTCATGCAGTACCAAAGACATTGGTGTCATTATTACTATTTCCATTTGTTGAGAAAACTGAAGTTGAATAATTTTCCTTTTATCAAACAACCTGTTTAGTATGAAGGACCAATTATGAAATGCAAGAGTCAAATATTCAGAGAGTTTTATTTGTCTCCAGAGCCCATGCCTTTTCTTAGAATTTTTTCCCCCTACTGCCTCTTGCTTGCCAAGAAGAGATGCTGCAGTCAAGCCTTGCTGGGGAGGCTGGAGAGGGCAGCCAGGCTGCCTCAGCTGGAAGCAGGGACACAGGGGTGACTGCAGTAGCGTCAAGCAGAATATGGCATGTCTAACTCTCAGAACCTTGAACTGCCTCCCCATCCCCACAGCACACACAACAATGATGGTGGCCCTGGGAGGAATTAGCTGGCCGGGATCTGGAGCCAGCCTCTTACATCAGAGAGAGATGGACAGAGTGGTGCAGCATGGTGGAACCACATGATGGAGTAGAGAACCTGGGAAGGGAGGGGAACAAAGCTCCTGGCAACTTCTTGAGGGAATGTTTACTTTATTTTGTTTTTTTGAGATGGAGTTTCGCTTTTGCTACCAGGACTGGAGTGCAGCGGCATAATCTTGGCTCATTGCAACCTCCACCTCCTAGGTTCAAGAGATTCTCCTGCCTCAGCCTCCTGAGTAGCTGGGATTACAGGTGTCTGCCACCAAGCCTGGCTAATTTTTTGTATTTTTAGTAGAGACTGGGTTTTACTGTGTTGGCCAGGCTAGTCTCGAACTCCTGACCTCAGGTGATCCACCTGCCTCGACTTCCCAAAGTGCTGGGATTACAGGCATGAACCACAGCACCTGGCTGGGATTGTTGACTTTGGATGACATGAAGACTGAAAATCTGGCAATGTGGGCTCAAAATGAGAAGTGACGCCTCATCCAGGTCTACAACAAAGGCAGAGAACTGTGTATTTAATGGAGGGGATGGAGACCTGATACCAGAAACCCACTGGAGATCGCACATTTGAATACCTGTATTGTGAAAATGCATGTGTTATGAAAGGGTCGACCCTCTTCATAGTTTGTGGGGTCAACCATTCTCCATCAGTCTCTCATCTTCACACAGGATTGTGTTAAAGACCCTCCCCCTCCTCCAGCCACTGTTATATATGGCCAGGTGGACATGGACCCTGGATAGCTCTAACATAGAAGATTGAGGTGCCCAGACAGGGCCCACATTAGACCTCAGCCCCACAGTTAGCCATCCCTCCAATTGTGCCAAAAGGTGTGGCAGCATCCCCTCTCTGAGGTAGAGCTGCTGGCTTCTCCTCTAAGCTCCCCATATCACTGATTTGCACCTTCCCCGACTGGATAGATCATTAAGAGAATTGGTTTACAAGGCTCTTGCTGAGCTGCTGGCTGTGGGAGAGGAAGTAAACAGACGCAAGATAGAGCTGTAACATATGATGTTATATCCAGTGCTTAATGAGGCCCATAAAAACAGGAATGCAGGAGCAGCCACAGATAAATGAATGTGCTTCATGCAGAATCAAGAGTTGACTGTATTTTATTTGATTTAGTTCTAGAAATAGCAGATGTTGTGTCAATTACGGCAAAGTAGTTCTAACTAATCTCTTCATTGAATTCATCTCATTGACCAAAATGGATTAAAAATTATTTTGTTTCCATGATCGTAAGTCAATTTTCTATAGAAAATATACAGAAGAATAAACTGGAGAATTGAAATGACCCTAATCCCACCACTAATAATGACTCATAACAATGGATTACGCTTGCAAGTGCTAACTGGTTCCCAGCCACTATCTAGAACCACTCTTCTGTTAGCACCCTAATTAAACCCTCCAGGAAGTAGGGAGAGCTAGCAGCTGCATGCTTAATATGGGGAAACTGAGGCACTGGGAAGTGGGATGTTAAATACTCCAGTGTCAACACATTTGGAGGTGGTGGAGTCAGGGTTCGACCTTGGCCGTTTAGCTCTAAAACCTGCATTTTTTTTTTTTTTTTTTTTTTTTTAGATGGAGTCTTTTTCTGTTGCCCAGGCTGGAATGCAGTGGCATGATCTCAGCTCACTGCAAACTCCACCTCCTGGGCTCAAATGATTCTCATGCTGCAGCCTCCCAAGTAGCTGGGACCACAGTTGCCTGCCACCATGCCCAGCACATTTTTGTATTTTTGTAAAGACGGGGTTTTACCATGTAGGCCAAGCTGGTCTCAAACTCCTGATCTCAGTTGATCCTCCTGCCTTGGCTTCCCAAAGTGCTGGGATTACAGGTGTGAGCCACTGCGCCTAGCCTAAAACCTGTATATTTATCCAGCAAAGTCTATTGCCTTTGGGGGAAACCACTATTAATGTGTTTTCTTTCTCTGAAAATGCATGCAAATATCACATATTTTTATATGTATTTACACAAATTGGAGACCGTATTCTATATGCTGATTTGCGATCTGCTTTGTCATGTAACTGTATATAATGTCATTACAAATAAGTGTTTGATGACTGCGTAGTGTTCTTTCATACAGAGGTACACTGGGATATTTTTAAAATCAATCTCCTAACCTCAGGCATCTATGCTGTTTCCATGTGTTGCTGGTTCATTTTATAAATAATGCTGAGATGAAAGCCAGTTTTATGTACATACCTCTGAGTGAAACCCTGCTTATTTTGTCTAAGTAAATTCCCATAAGTAGCATTACTGGGCAAAAAATATGGTCAGTTTTAGTGACAATACTTATATAGATTCTTACACAGATTTAGTTTGGCAAGGAGCTTTGACTAAGATGATGAAATGAATGGACTGGTTTCAGATTTGTAGTTGTGATGACAGCTCTACCCTGAGCTGTATGACAGAGACGCATTTACTGGGCTGGAAAACAAGTCACTTGGTGGCTCTAAGGAACTCCGGGAAGCACCGGGGTGGCTTGTCCTCCTTCACTCCCTCATAGCGCCGTGTTAGACACCCTCACTTGTCTGTCTTCCCTGCCGGACTGTGAGCGGGAGGAGGATCACGCATTGACCACATGTCTACCAAGTGTTTTCCCTGAGCCAGGTCCCGGGAGGGAGGGCCCCTGTGCTCACCTGCATCCCAGAACTAGTGTGGAAGCAGCTGCTCTGGAAGCCTTGGCAGGGCTGCTGAAGCAAACCTCTCCCTCTGGTCTGCCTTCCTCATACTCAGCCTTTAAAATTCGCCCCAGCTACCTTCTCCAGGGATGGAAGTGGACATTATGCCAGGCAAGAGTGACAGTATAGTCAATCCTTGGGAACATCTTAAAAGGTAGGTCCTGCATTATTACCCATACTACAGATGAGGAAGCTGAGGCACCAAGAAGTTAGTAACTTGTACGGGACCACGCTTCCAGTAAGTGGTTGACTTAGAATTTGAACCTGCATCTGCTTCACTCCCAAGATCTTATTTTTCCCACTGAACCTTGAGGCTTTTAGGAGACAGGTTTAGCAGTTCAGGCTAGGGTTAGGTGTAGGCTTTGGTACTTGGGTCCTGATTCCTACCGAGTCTGTGTGGCCCAACATTTAAACAGCAGAAACTGGAGCTTCTGCTTGTACCTCTGGATTCAGGTGATGGACTCAGAGGGCCCCGTGGAAAGGAGGAAACCCTCTGGTTGCAGCAACTTCCAGGTTGAGACAAGTGTTTAGAATTATTCCCACTGGGCAGCCCCTCACCCTGTTTCATCTGGTGGCAACAATCTCACTTCGCTTCTTTTAATTAAGGAAGAGACTTTTGTTGATATTGCTATTTTTAGCAAAATGGCTTCCACGGCATTGTCAATTATTTGAAATAAGAAATTCAAGGGCTCCCTTGTTTGATCATGTATTAGTCAGTTTTCATGCTGCTGATAAAGACCTACTCAAGACTGGATAATTTACAAAGAAAAAGAGGTTTAATGGACTCACAGTTCCATGTGGCTGGGGAGGCCTCAAAATCATGGTGGAAGGCAAAAGCATGTCTTACATGGCAGCAGGCAAGAGAGAATGAGAGCCAAGCAAAAGGAGAAACCCCTTATAGAATCATCAGATCTTGCGAGACTTATTCACTACCATGAGACCAATATGGGAAAAACCACCCCTGTGATTCAATGGTCTCCCACCTGTTCCCTCCCACAATTTGTAGAAATTTTGGGAGCTACAATTCAAGATGAGATTTGGGTGGGGACACAGCCAAACCATATCAGATCAGTTGTTCATTTGGCTGCTTTTGAGACCTTTCTACACATCAGGCCTTGCCCTGTGCACTGAGAATTCAGAGGGAACGGGGACAGCCTCAAAGCTCTCCCAGTTTAGTGGGGAGACAGACTGGGACACGACTCGCTGGTATATGAGGCAGAACAGGATGTGGCTCCAGGAGCGAAATGCTTTGGGCAGGACTCAGAGGGACAGTTGATCTCTGCCAGATGCAGAGTGACTGAGAAAACTCCTGGGAGAATCTTCTTTGAAAAACAAAAAGTAAGCTAGAAGTCGTAAGCAAAAATGTATTACTATATATCAAGCTAAAGGAATGACCAAATCAGGCAAAAAAATTTTAAAAAGCAACGAACGGCAAGAAATCTACATCACAACTGAGCAACCTTAAAAAGTGGGCTCATTTTAGTTTCCTTTTGGCCACAAGTTAAAAACAGGGTGGGGAAAGAGGTAAATGGGAAGCAATAACAAAAAGAATTGAGTTTTCTTTCTCTCTGCCAGCAGCATTTGCAAAGGTTGACATAATTTTGCCGATATTTTCCTGTGAAGTACATCGGGATAACATTTCTTAAAATAATTGTGCTCTTAACAGTCCCACGCAGACTAGAAGCTGGGAAGCTGTACAGGCATCAGAGAATGAGATTCTGAGCCTCTGAATTCCGATGGCCCCAAAGGACCCATAGGTTCCCACTCAGGTCCAGAGGAGCAGTGGCTTTGGCAGAGGCTGGGGGCAGAGGAGAAGAGGTGGGAGGCTGCCGACACGTGGCTCTGTGAGCTTAACAGTGTTCTTGGAGGCTACGTTTGGTGGGGGGAGGAGTAGAAGGCCCCTGGCCACCACCAGCCTGGATGTCCCTGGACCTGCCACCACTTAACGTTTGATATCAGGAGCCCCACAGTCCCAGGACATAGCCGCAGTGCCTTGGTCTTGCACAGAGAAGCAGGAGAAGTTAAATGTTGCAGATGTTTCAAGATGTTTCAGATGTTTTGTTCTCCTTCTTCTTCTTCTTTTTTTTTTTTTTTTGGAGTCTCGCTCTGTCGCCCAGGCTGGACTGCAGTGGCACGATCTTCGCTCACTGCAAGCTCCACCTCCCGGGTTCACTCCATTCTCCTGCCTCAGCCTCCTGAGTAGCTGGGACTACAGGCTCCCACCACCACGCCCGGCTAATGTTTTTGTATTTTTTTAGTTGAGACAGGTTTCACTCTGTTAGCCAGGATGGTCTCCATCTCCTGACCTCGGGATCTGCCTGCCTCAGCCTCCCAAAATGCTGGGATTACAGGCATGAGCCACCGTCCCCGGCCTCTTCTGCCTTCTGTACTGCGGAGTGCTTTTTTGGCCATTAGACTGTGTTGAGAAAGAGGATGCTACCCTGCAGTTGAGTGGAAGGACATTAAGTGACAATTGTTCTGAGTGCAGTGGCTACTGTTCGCGTGGAGCCACACTATTTCATAAGAAAAACACGTAAGAATGCTCTCAGCTTAGAGATGTTAAGGGAGGCCTTTTCCCTGTTGGGATCCTGGACCGAGGAGAGCTGATATGTGGGATTGTCTCCTTTGGAGGGTCCTGCAGCCGTGTACCTGCGCAATGGACTGTCTGTGAGAGCTGCTTGGCTCTAGGGTCATTCATTTTCAAATTAAGCATTTACACCGTAAGTTGTAATTGTATTTGTTTCAAAGGGAGACGGTGGAGTCTTTCAGATCAAAAAAGACTTTTTAAAGTGCCAACCGTTTCATACTACCTTCTCCATGGGATTGGACGCAATAACTCAAGCTTTAAAAGTTCCATGCCTGTGTTGTATGCTTGAATATTACAAATCTCTGTCTGAAATCAGCTCCCTCCTGTGACAACCTTCTCCATCAGTGAGAAACCCTGATTATTAAATGAAGATCAAACTGGGCATGGTGGTACCCCTACTTTAAGGAAAGTTTATGAGACTTTTTGATTATAAGAAATAATGCTTCTTGTAGACATTTTTAATAATAAAGATATAGTACATTTGTTCTATAGCTCAAAAGCAGCCCAACCATTAATTCCACTTCTTTAAAACAAAACTGGCCAGGCGGGGTGGCTCATGCCTGTAATCCCAGCACTTGGGAGGCCACGGTGGGCTGATCACAAGGTCAGGAGATCGAGACCATCGTGGCTAACCCGGTGAAACCCTGTCTCTACTAAAAATACAAAAAATTAGTCTGGCATGGTGGCGGGCGCCTGTAGTCCCAGCTACTCAGGAGGCTGAGGCAGGAGAATGGTGTGAACCCGGGAGGCGGAGCTTGCAGTAAGCGGAGATCGCGCCACTGCACTCCAGCCTGGGTGACAGAGTGAGACTCCGTCTCAAACAAACAAACCAAAAAACAAACAAACAAACAAACAAAAACACACACACACACAAAACAACAAAACAAAACAAAACAGCATTGCTATGACTAATGACGTTCTTTATAGTAAATGAACTAGGATAGGTCAATGTTCATTGACTCTAGTGTTTTTTAAGTTATTTTTTCTAAGACATTTGACATCTTGGTGCCACTAACATGTTGCAGGGTGGGGATGGGAGCAATGAAGACTTTTATTGCTATGCAGGGCCTTCCTGGCTGTGTCTCAGATGACATTACTGGCTGTGAGTAGGGGGATCTTCTGTCATTAGCAAAATGCATCCATCTCTAGGGGTGCACATCTCTGCCACTGTCCTGACTTACAGCAGGGAGAAGTCAGGTGTGGTCCTATAGAAGTGACTGTCTCTCACTATCTAAAGTCTCCCTACCCCTTCTCTAGTGGTCTTCATATCACTTCTGTCTTCTTGAAATTTTCTATCCATTGGGTATTGTTCATGGCCTCCGCTAGAGAATACACTCTATGTGGGCAGGTATTTGCTCACTGTTGTGCCCCCCAGCGCCTAGCACAGAGGCCTGGTACCTAGTAGATGCTCAGTTAAAAGTTGTTGACCGAATGGTCATGTGCTGGGAATGTCGATTGCTATAAGATGCAGTGATCCGGTTTTCAGCGTGAAAGAATCAGGCTGCCATTGACAGCTGTGGTTAAGAATGCATCCTCTCTTGTCCTGAAGGTCAGCCTCCTGATGGGCATGGACTCTGTCACATGGGGCTTCAGCACCAATCAGAACAGGTCCTGCAGGAAAAGCAAGCAACTTTCCTTACTAGGTGACATTCCAGTTATAGAACCCTAGGCCACTGATTCTCTACTGGGTGCAATTTTGTCTCCAAGGGCAATTGACAATGTCTGGTGACATTTTTGGGATTGTCATCACTGGGGAGGTGGGTGCTGGTGACTTCTAGTGCGTAGAGGCCAGGGATGCTGCTAAACATCCTCAAATCTGCAGAACAGCCCCCCACAACAAGGAATGATCAGGCTCAAAATGTCAACAGTGCTGGGGCTGGAAAACCCTGCTCTAGACATTCTCTCTTTTCGGGAAGAAAAACAAGGACAACATAGGAAGGGAAGTGAAAAGAACTGACTTTTACTGATCACCCAGGCTTCTGACTCTGTGTTAGATACTTCATAGATTAGAGCATGTAGTATTCAGTCTTCACAATGAAACTTTGATGTGGGTATTATCATCCCCATTGTACAGATGACAAACTGAGGCTCAGAGAGGTTAAGTGACTTGCCCGAAGTCGCCTGGGTAGGACCTTTAAACACAAATCTGCCTTGTTTCAAGTCCCACACTCTTTCTACTAGGCTTCTTGAGTCCTGCAAGTAATGAGATGTTGGTAACTTCCTCAGGAAGTATATTGGATGAGAAAGAATGTCTTCAGGAAGGATGTAATGGATCTTTTGCATTTTAACACTTCCTTAATTTGGAATCTGAAAATTCCACCAGGCTGAGGTTGAAGTGTCCCTTTGTATCACCCACAAAGAAAAGATCTGCAATATGTAAATGAAACCATAGGTCGGGCACAGAGAACCCTTTAAGAAGAGTGAGCTTTCTAAGGCAATGATTGTTAGTTTAAACATTGCAGGACTCCAGACGGTAACCACATCCCCACATCACTGTTCCTTATTAATGAGATGTGGAAAATAATAATGTCCCTAGCACTCTGCATTCAGGAAGAGATAACTTCCTAGTCTTTGTCGTCCATTAACACCTTCCACAAACATTTACAGAGCACTTGCATTGTGGCTGCTGCTCTCTTGGGGGACACCAGATAAGACACACTGGCCTGACAAAAGGTTTATCATCTATTTAAGGATAGTTCTAAAATGAAAAGTTTCCATACCCTGTCTGAAGGGTTACAAGTCAGATGTAGATAAAGGGATAGGAGATCGTAGGGGGGACAGTAAGATTCCTGCTTGAATGGAGTGTCCCTGGGGAGTAAAGTTTGATCTGGGTTTTGAAGGATGAATAGAAGTCTCTTGAGTGGGCATGGGAAAAAACAGCAGGCCAGACAGAGAAAGCCACAGGGGTGGAGGCCTTGTGGCTAGAGAGCATGTAATTTTCAGAGGACAGTGGTAGATGAACATGTGAGCCCCTACTGTGTGCTAAGCATTGGAAATAGTGAGGAATAACAGAGACAAATAACTGAGATAATGTTAGAGCAAAACGAGTGCCATACAGAACAGGACAGGGTCATGTGACAGGAAGGTGAGGACTGGAAGAGGGTGACATTTGAATGGAGACCTAAGTGGCTAGGATGAGCCAGTTCTATGACCTGAGCATTCCAGGCCTGGATGATTCTCCTCTCCCACCCCAGACTGCATTCCCAGCACTGCAGGCAGTGAAGCCCACCTTCATGGCCGAGGAGCCCGGGCCAAGGTACCCAGGGCACAGGGAAGGTTATAGGGAAGGGCTATGCCTCCTGCTTCTTCATTTTCTGTGCTGGTCATCTGGAGGAGGGGGGGGTCTCCCCTGGCATTGAGCAGCCCCTTGATAACTCCTTGGAGTGCCTCCCTGTAGGTGGGACCTGCTGAGCACTCCCAGACTCAGGCTGCCTTTCTCACTAAGCCAACTGTATGAGTCCATTTTTTTTGCTGCTGATAAAGACATATCCGAGACTGAGTAATTTATAAAGAAAAAGAGGTTCAGTGGACTCACAGTTCCATGTGGCTGCAGAGGCCTCACAATCACGGTGGAAGGTGAAAGGCATGTCTTACGTGGGGGCAGACAACAGAGAGAGCTTGTGCAGGGGAACTGCCCTTTATAAACTCATCATATCTTATGAGACTTACTCACTATCCCAAGAGCAGCATGGGAAAGACTTGACCCTGTGATTCAATTACCTCCCACTGGGTCCTTCCCACAAAACGTGAGAATTGTGGGAGCTACAATTCAAGATGAGATTTGGGTGGAGACACAGACAAACCATACTAGCAACACTCAGAAGGTTCCACTAGTGGGGAATGTGATGCATCTCCAGGGTCACAGAAATTGCATCATCATTGAGAAAGCACAGACCCTCTCTGCACTGAATCTCTGCTTCCTGGGTTCTAGTGATTCTCCTGCCCCAGCCTCCCAAGTAGCTGGGATTACCAGGCACATGCCACCACACTTGGATAATTTTTTTGTATTTTTAGTAGAGACGGGGTTTCACCATATTGGTCAGGCTGGTCTCGAACTCCTGACTCAACAGTTGAATTCTAATGGAGCTCTCCTGTCCTCTGCGCAGTGGCATGGGGAGAGTGGGAACTGGCTAGCCACATCCCTGGCTCCCATGCTTGTGTCTGGGATAGAAGGGACGCATATTTATTGCCAGCCAGCATGGGGTTAAAGGTCACTTCCCTGTGTGCACGTTCTTAGTTATTTGGCCCCCAAAAGGTCCTTAGAAAGATACTAGTCAAATAAGAGAGTTAAGGTGATGGGAAGGAAGTGTGGGCTGATTTGCATTAGACAGGATGTGATAGATCTACAGACTGAAGGGCCAAGGAGAAAAGGGGAAGGTGATTTTCCCAGTCCTTACACCTTCCTTGATAGACCGAAGCTGATGTTGGTGGTTGGAAAGTGCTTTTTAAAGTCCAACTTGCCTTCTGTGTGTTTCTAAATTCTGAGAGTTTCAGGTAAGGACTCTGGATTCCCAGGGGAGCAAAGGAATAAACACCACACAATTGCAGCTTTCCAGAGAAGCCTTAAGACAACAAAGCACTCATTAATGAAAAAATATTCGGTGGCAGACACCTTTATTTTTGTTTAGTCTTTTGACAGGGTTGGAATGAAAAGAGTTATGTGATAGGGAGAGAAAGCCCTACCTTCATTTAACTTGCTGTAGTCTATGGGTATAATTACCTATAAGTGTAATTACAGAGAAGACAAATGGCATTTTTAGCTGTGGTCTTAAAGAGGCGGTTAATTTCCGACTTTGACCAGAACTATGTTAATTAGCCGTGGTGCAGTCTCTCTCTGTCTCTCTCTCTCTCTCTCTGAGTGGAAGTTCCTCACCCAGGACTGAACGTGGCCTGCTTCCTCTGTACCTTTGAGTAATGAAAGGACACTGCATGCCAACCAAATCAGGGCTGCTGTATTAATAAGGCTACTTTCCTGTCCATTTATCATCAATTAAAGGTGCGCTAGTTTGTAAAGTAACCCCACCTTCGGCCCGGCCGCCCAGAACGGCTCCTCATTTATTTTCTGTGTGGTTTCAGTTGGAGTTAGACCCACCTTGCAGCTCAGAGGTGACAGGCGGCATGAAAAAGTACACTAATTGAGACATCTCGAGGGAGAAATATAAGAAAACTGAAACGGTAATTAGAATGAGAGGATTTCAAGCTGGGTAAGGAAAATCGAATGGAGGTGCATATTAGGGGCTGTTACAAATGGGGAGGAAAGTACTTGTTGGGGGGAGAGAGAAATGGATCTTAGAGCAGAGTGTACCCTTTTAACACTTCAGGGAGAGAGGAGACAGCAAGAAAATATCCAGGGTCAGGTGTGTGGACTTTTAGGAAGGGTGGCCTCGCATGCAGGCTTTAAGGCAAAGCTAATAGGGAGTCTGGCCAGCAAATTGCCAGGCTTTCAATGCAGGCTGATGTTTCGGGGAGAGAAATCGCCTGGATTTCTGGTAGGGCACGCGATTCTAAAATTCAAATGTGATTTTTAGCACTCCCAACCTTTTACGCAAAAGTGGCGAGAGAAGCTGCAGAGAGATTTCAGGGGATTTGAAAATGGGAGTGTTCTTCGGCTTCTGCCTTCAGTCCTCTGACTTCTAAGCCCTGGAAGCTGTGCCTGAACAGGGTCCTGAGGATAATGCCATGAGTCCAAACCCCCATAGGCCGAAAGGTAACAGAGATAGAGCCATTTTCCTGCAACATCATGCCGTGTGCATGGATGCATTTTTTCATTAGTAATTTGGATTTAAATTGTTCATTTTCTTTCGGAGATATCAATTCCCAGAAGCCAGATACAAATGGGCCATTTTAAGAAATGTTCCTTTAAGCGTGAGAATGATTTTGAGTGGCCAGTTGCTATTTTAGCTTAGTAGATTATAAGCCACCAGTCATTGCCTACCAGGTGCATAAGCTCAGAGAATGTTGCAGAGAAACTAGGTCCCATATTCTCCTCCAGCCAAGGAGGCCGAGAGCAACAGCTTGGAGATGCTTGGGCCCTCCCGGAGGGAAGAGAAAGAAAAGATCTTACAGTCCAACCAGCACTGGGACCCTTGTCAAATGGCTGGAAAAAGTCAGGTTGAACATTTTCAGTGACAGGGGACCTGAGCAGGTGTCATGCTACCACCTTCTCTCTGCAGATCAGACATCTCCCTTGTCACAGAAGAGCTCTGCAGATACTTGCATCCACAGTCATACTTTCCCTGTCATGTTTCCAGCCTAAATGTGCTCAGTTCCTTTAACTGGGTTCCTGGGAACTGGGGGCATGGTTTGCGTTCTTTCCCACCTTAGCCATCATCTTGGTGTAGCACTCAACATGAGCCCTGCTGTGTGATCTGACTGGCACACAAAGGAAATGTCTGTCACCTCTTTTGTCATAGAATATATGCCTCTATTTTTTTTCTTCTTTTTTTTATTATACTTTAAGTTTTAGGGTACATGTGCACAATGTGCAGGTTAGTTATATATGTATACATGTGCCATGCTGGTGTGCCGTACCCATTAACTCGTCATTTAACATTAGGTATATCTCCTAATGCTATCCCTCCTCTCAACCCCACCCCCACCCCACAACAGGCCCCGGTGTGTGATCTTCCCCTTCCTGTGTCCATGTGTTCTCATTGTTCAACTCCCACCTATGAGTGAGAACATGCGGTGTTTGGTTTTTTGTCCTTGTGATAGTTTGCTGAGAATGACGGTTTCCAGCTTCATCCATGTCCCTACAAAGGACATGAACTCATCATTTTTTATGGCTGCATAGCATTCCATGGTGTATATGTGCCACATTTGCTTAATCCAGTTTATCATTGTTGGACATTTGGGTTGGTTCCAAGTCTTTGCTATCGTGAATAGAACTGCAATAAACATACATGTGCATGTGTCTTTATAGCAGCATGATTTATAATCCTTTGGGTATATACCCAGTAATGGGATGGCTGGGTCAAATGGTATTTCTAGTTCTAGATCCCTGAGGAATCGCCACACTGACTTCCACAATGGTTGAACTAGTTTACAGTCCCACCAACAGTATAAAAGTATTCCTATTTCTCCACATCCTCTCCAGCACCTGTTGTTTCCTGACTTTTTAATGATTGCCATTCTAACTGGTGTGAGACAGTATCTCATTGTGGTTTTGATTTGTATTTCTCTGATGGCCAGTGATGATGAGCATGTTTTCATGTGTCTTTTGGCTGCATAAATGTCTTCTTTTGAGAAGAGTCTGTTCATATCCTTCGCCCACTTTTTGATGGGGTTGTTTGTTTTTTTCTTGTAAATTTATTTGAGTTCATTGTAGATTCCTTTGTCAGATGAGTAGATTGCAAAAATTTTCTCCCTTTCTGTAGGTTGCCTGTTCACTCTGATGGTGGTTTCTTTTGCTGTGCAGAAGCTCTTTAGGTTAATTAGCTCTATTAATGCATCTCAAGACCATTTTGATTTCTTTGGTGTATATGTTCATCCACATTTTAGACTCATTGTGTGCGATTATGACAATCTCTATGGACACTCACGTTTGGATTCTGATTCTATCCCCTGATATATCTATCTATCTCCCAGCTCCACTCAGTTTTGCTAAGTCTCTTCCGGCTCATTCCAGGTTGATGGGGGTTTACAGCTGGATAGAACCCGATGGCGCTTCCTTACAAACTGTCCTCCTGGCTGCCGTAGAGCCATTCATGGGCTCACACGGGTTCCTGTTTCGACCTCCTTTGCCTCCACCTAATTGTAGCGACCTCAGCCTGCCTGTCTTCTTCTTGCCACCATCTGGGAGGCTGCAGAGGCAGCCATATCCATTGGCCGTGGGGCCATTCCAGAGCTTGCCTTGGCAGTGTGCTATGCTGCTCCTGGAGGTGGTGCCTTGTCTCCACTCTAGAACTGCCTACGTCTCATCTGAGTCAGGCTGACAAAAACAGAGTGTCATAGACTGGGTGGCTTACCAACAACAAACATTTATTTCTCTCAGTTCTGGAAGCTGGAAGTCTGAGATCAGGGTGCTGCTGGCATGGTCAGGTTCTGGGGAGGGCTCCCTGTCTTCCAGGATGCAGATTGCTGTCTTCTTATTGTATCATCACATGATGGCAAAATGAGAGAGCTCTCTGGTGTCCCTTTTGTAAGGGCACTACCCCATCACGATGGCTCTACTGTTGTGGTCTAATCCCCGCTCAATGGCCCCACCTTCTAGTACCATCACCTTGGGGGTTAGGATTTCAGCACATGAATTTGGGGGTGGGCGCAAACATTCAGCCCACTGCAGGTCCCCTGCACAGTCGTTTTTTGAGGCACTTAAGAGAAAGATGATTTCCCATAATTTCCTATCTGACTCTTGGCTGAGGATGAAATAGGCCCAGATGACGCCACAGTTGCTACCATTAGGAACGTGGAGGAAACTTTTAGTGTGAATGCCTGTGAAACTTAGGAAACCTCCCAAGAGGACTCGGCCTGAGTTTGGAAACCCTTCTGAAGGGCGTTTTGCTTTGTAAAACGCTGACTCAGTTGACAGATGGCCCAAATGCTTATTTTGGTCAACACCTGAAAGCAATTTGGGGCTTTCTAATTATTACTCCAGAAAATAGACTAAATCCCACTCAACAAATGTGGAGCTGGCCAGTATGGGGCCCCCACGTGCTAATGCACTGGAGGCTGGTTCTGTTATCAACTGTGAGTCCCTCTTGAGTTCCAGTTCCTGGTGGGGCTCCAGGTCTGTCCTGGTTCCATTCAGAACTCCAGCTTTCACTCAGCCTATCTGATGTGTCCACTGAACCTCTTTCAGTCTCCTGTGTTGTCACCTCTAGTGCAAATCTGGGTTTGCTTCTGGGGCTCCGCCATGGCAGTAGGAGGGCTTTTGGACAGATTGAACCTGGCTCCGTCCCAGGCAGGACACAGCTCCCTTGGCAAGTACAGCAGAAGTATCTGTTCCTGTTAAGACATAAGCTCCACTCACCTCCCTTTACTGCCTCATCACACTTTGTCCTGGTTGCATCAGGACTGTGGCTCTTCCATCCTTTTGTGCCTGGTTTAAGCCAGCTACAAATTTCTGGATTGCAACCACCAATTAGCATGCTTTATTGTTAACAACCATAGTAATGGCACAACTAATTTTATGGATTACACAGAAATAATGATCAAGGCAGCCTATTTTAGTGAAAATGGGTAATTGTATAAAGCCATGAAGACATGGCCTTATGATGGTTGAAAATTCAAAGCAAGCACCACTTGGATGGTGCGGTGTTGAACCAGCTAATTATGGTGGTTTTATATCCGTGTTTGATCATTTAAAAAAAGTTTCTCTCTCCACACACACACACACACGCGCGCGCGCACGCACACGCACACACAAAACCCTATCAAACAAGTTTCTCTTTGAATTTACAATTACTGTTGTGGGCAGGGAGGTTTCTGAATCATAAATGAAAATTTGAACATCAAAGAGATTTTCTCCCCTTCTTTTAAGGGAAGAAGAGCTTTTTCTTTCCAATTATATAAGAAGGGAAAAAATACATAGATTTGAAATTAAAATTTCGCCAGGGCAGTAAGAGAGTAGAAAACACCAAATTCCTACATGTGGGCAGGTTTGAATGTTGCTCTGATAAGATATAAATGCAGCCTTAAGAAAGAGACATAAAGAGAGAGAGAGCACTCCTAGTCTTAAAGTCCAGGTCCAGGACTATGGCACCATTTCTTTCTGAGCAGACCACACTCAGAGGCTAATGTATCAACTGTCTGATAAAGAGAAAGGGTAATGGATATCCCAAAACCAATGAACTCTGAGCTTGCCTGAAAGTTTATCCTGTAGAGGAGGATTGATAAAAAGTGACTTTTAAGAATGACAACAGTCTTTGATAAACAAAAATATATTAAGTTTATGTAAAAGCGTTTGGCTTTGAATGGATCATCAATTTTGAAAAGGATAGTATCATCACAAATGGAGGAAATATGTCCACTTTATTAATTAGTAAAAACAATAACTGTGTTCTCAATGTGTGTCTTTGAAATGTGTCATTTTGGCAATCCTTTTTCACAGACTGTGCTGTACTTTTCTTTTTTGGTTTGTTCCTTAGTTTTTTTTGTGATTCAATGAATGCCAACAGCTGACATAGAATAATCTATAGCTCATAAAGTTCTCTCACACATTGTTTTGTTTGGATCTTACAACAATCTTATAAGATAGTGAGATGTTAGCTCCCACATTGTCAAAGAAGAATCTAGCTAACTAAGGAAAATCTGCAAATGACATCATGGTTAAGACTGGGACAAAGCAAGGTGTTTGTTCTCATCCCTCCTATTTAAGACAAGGAGGAGTCATTAATAACTATGTATGGAGTTTCTGGAGAATGCCAGGAACTGTGCTGCATGCTTTTTATTATGGTGTTTTGTTTAATCCTGCCTATAATGCCTCGTGTAGAGACTCTTTCCCCTGTTTCACAGATGAGGAAACAACAGCTCAGAGATGTTGTGCCTTTGTCCAGAGTTGCACTGTGACTTTGGATGATGGCCGGAGCATCCAAAAGAGAAATGCTGTTCACTGATTTGCACAAAGTGCTCTGTGCTTCTGTTAGAAATTCAGATACCAACACAACACTAATCACAATGGCAAATACATGGAACCAACCTGGGTGTCCATCAGTGGTGGACTGGATAAAGAAAAGATGGTACATATACACGACGGAATACTCTGCAGCCATAAAAAAGAATGATATCATGTCCTTTGCAACAACATGGATGCAACTGGAGGCCACTACCCTAAGTGAGTTAACATGGACACAGAGAACCAAATATTGCATGTTCTCACTTGTAAGTGGGAGCTAAGCATCGGGTACACATGGACATAAAGATGGGAGCAATAGACACTGCAGTCTTCAACAGGGGGAAGAAAGGGAGGTAGGGATTGATAAACCACCTATTGAGGACTATGTTCACAATTTGGATGATGAGTTTAATAGAAGCCCAAACCTCAGCATCATGCAATATATCCATGTAACAAACCTACCTGTGTATCCCTTGAATCTAAAATAAAACAAATAAATACATTTAAAAAAAGAAAACAAATTCAGATACAGAGAGGACCATAACCGCCTGTATCTGAAGGTGGTAGGCCGGAATGTGACTCCAAGCATGCTGGGTCTCCTTGTTCCTTTCCACTGATCAGTAGTAGACCAGATTGCTGGTAGGTCTTTTAAGTTTTCATGAATTTTGAGTCCTGCCTGCTAAAAAGCTATTTGTTTTATAGAAACAAATAATAAAAATACAATAAAAATAAAAAAAGAAAGAAGAAAGAAAAGAAAAGAATTTCTTCCCTTTCCAGTGAAAAACAAATTCCAATTGGAAAGTTAAAAAAAATCAGATGCAGGTCAGGTGCAGTGGCTCACACCTGTAATCCCAGCACTTTGGGAGGCCAAGGCAGGTGGATCACGAGGTCAGGAGATCAAGACCATCCTGGCTAACACGGTGAAACCCCGTCTCTACTAAAAAACAAAAAATTAGCCGGGCCTGGTGGCGGGCACCTGTAGTCCCAACTACTCAGGAGGCTGAGGCAGGAGAATGGCGTGAACCTGGGAGGCAGAGCTTGCAGTGAGCCGAGATCCCGCCACTGCACTCCAGCCTGGGTGACAGAGCAAGACTCTGTCTCAAAAAAAAAATAAAAAAAATAAAAAAATAAAAAAAAAATCAGATGCAGCATTGCTATTCTAATGCCCTTTAATGCCCTTTAAATCTCTAAGGTCACTTTAATAGATTGTCTGCTGTTTCTCATGAAAATATTTTGCCCATTAAGTTAAATAGACTAGGATAGTTTAGTCAAGTGAGGTTTCACATTTAATGATTGAATTTTCATTTTCTGAGGTTGTAAATTAAATTTACAACACTGGCATAAAGTTGAGAGCAGAAGACTCCACCCAAAGTTGGACTAAAACAAAGGTACTGCAATATATTGGCAGGGCTGGGTGTGTTCCTGTGTGTGCCACTGTTTTATCATGAGTCAGGAAATCCCACGGGGATACCCCCCCAGCCAGCCTAGCTTCACTCTCCATCCACCTGGGTTGCTCTTTCTCCGCCCACCCCATGATGGCTGGAGTAGGGGGGGAAGAAGAGAGAAGATAGGGTATGTGGGGAAGGTTTCTACCTGCTGCCAGCACCATTTCCATACGTACCTCCCTGTGGCCACAAGGGGGTCAGGTGTGGAGAAAAGAAGAGTATCCTACCCAGAGTGCTCAGGTAGAAATGTCCCTGCATAAATAAGCTCAATGGTTAAAGATTTTCAACTAGGTCAGGCCAAGGGAGCAGAAATGTATCATTCACATATTACATGTGAATAATATTCACATATGTGATTCCAGCCGACTGGAAAGGTTTGTACTAAGAGAAAGTGAGTCTGTTTGATGTACATGAAATTTTGCGACTCCCAACACCTTCTAGGAATTAATATTTCTGAGGCTTTTTTTTGGTAAATTAACTGGTTACTTATTATTTCATTTTATTATCTGCCCTTGTTAGCAAAAAATGCATTAGCATCTGTCAAATGCTTAAGAACATTTTCTAGAGACAAGCATTACGTCTAAAAGATTATTAATGTTTTGGAGGTGGCAAAAATAATCAGGCAATAAAGCTGTTCACAGTCTCATACGTGTATGTGTGTATTTCCCTCTTTCCTTTCAATTTCTGGTTATATTATTATTATTATTGTATAATAAACTATAACAGTCTAGCATGATAACAATTATAAAATAGTCATATGAAAAATGCAGAGATCATTCTATTGGAAAGAGGATGTCCTTCTACAATGATGAACATCTAGTTATTATTATTATGACAATCCCTAGAGATGATTGAACTGTTTCTTGTCCCTCTGATCCAGCCCATTAGTGATTGCTCACTTCAAAATCAAAGTGTTCAGAAACATTCCAGTCTGTAAAATTAAGTGATCGAAAGATTTAGGGGATTGCTCTTTTCACTTTTTCTTTGGATGTGTAAGAATATGTTAAGGGGTATACTTGGATATTTCATCAAACTTCAAAAATGAATATTTTGATTTTAATAAGAAAACCAAAAGTTGCTATTTATTTATGAAATATATTCCGTTCACTTTCCCAGAAGACCAGATCACTTTATCTCATCTAGTCTTGCTCTGATAAACGTTGTGGAGAAAAGGTTTTCTCTTCTCTAGTGGAGGTGCGGTGAGTGTCATCTCACTCACACATGCTAAGCCAGAGATGAGTCAGGGAAGTGTGAGGGAACCAAAGTGTGTTGTTTTACACACGGCGCTGACCACAGAGCAATATTTTTCAATTGAATATATGATATTAATATTCTTCCTAACAATAGCACTTATTCCATCCAGTCAATGCCAGTTCTGCTTTTTTAAATGAACTCATGCTCCTATAATTGCTAATGATAACAGCATATCAAGTACCATTTACTGGGTATTTTCTTCTGAGCATTTAATATGTGCTAAAGACTTTACACACATCATGTCATCTTATCCTCACAACAATTCTCCCAACTATATACAGTTCACAAATCAGGAAAAGAGGTAAAAGGTAAAAATAACTTGCTCGATTTAACACAGTTAGTGGCAGACCCAAATTCAGGCCTCTCTGTCTCTAATGCTTTACACTTAATCATACTTTACTACCCATGGCAAAGTGTCTCTCCCTTTTCTATAATGAAAAAAGGTTAGTCAATTCATCTTTTTAAAATTTATTTTTATATTTGATTTTTTAAAAATATCAAGGGTTGGGTAGTTACTCTCCTAACACAGCTGCTGAAATGGAAGGACGTGGCTGAAGCCCAGGGTCCCTTTATGCTTTTCTAGGGATGAGGAAATGTCAACCTTCACTCAGTTTCACGTCTCTAAGGCCCAAGGGCAGGGCCTCCTCTCTCAGAGTCCTGGGTGCTGTCCCAGAGTGCTCCTGCCTCCCTCCTGCTATTCTGTCTCTCCGCAAGAGTCTCTAGTAGACACCATTCCGGAAGGCCTGGTGGGTGTGTGTTGCCTGCACATTCCTCTTGTTTGCTCATCACCCACTGCAGTACCAACTGGAATCTCTTCCGGCCAATGGTATACAGCTAATTTCTGTAAACTTTTTATTGAGAAAAACTTCAAACATACAGAACAGTATAATAAATCTCTATGTATCCATCATTCAGCTTTCAACAATGATTACTCATGGTCAATTTTCCTTCGCCAGCACTTGTTATTTCTCTTCCCCCCTTCCAGTGATTATTTTGATGCCAATCTCAGACAGTATATCATTTCATGTAAATTTTGGCATATATCTCTAAAGTATAAGGACTCTTTCTAAAATATATTTATAATAACTTTATCACACTTAACAGCTTAAGAAAAGTTCTTTAACGTCATCAAATAGCTAGTGTTCTTATTTCCTTCATTGTCTCATAATTTTATTTTAGTGTTTTTGGTTTAAATCAGCTTCCAGATAAGCACCATGTATTTCAATTTGTTATGTTTTAAGTCCTTTTCCATTTATAGGCTTTCTCTACCAAAACAAAATCTCTTTTTGTTTTTCTTTGCTATTTGTTTTGGAGAAACTGAGTTATGTGTTTTGTGGAACAACTTCTCATATGTATAGTCAAGGACCAGTTTTATCTTTTTTAATTTAATCAATCACAGACCAATACTGGGGTAATACTTAAGAATTAATTACTTGAAAATTAAATAAAAAGACGTAGGCAATACCACTCCCGATTTCTTAATGTTAAATTCAACAGACATAAAATTACATTTCAAATAAATAAAAGAAAATAATTACATAAATTGTATGCATTGCTCATTAAAAGTGTGTATATAGATGTTAATATAGAAAATTCAAATTACACTCACAACTTTTGTCCTTACACATTTGTAACCAAACAAAATTAATGAATAAAATAGCAACTTCTTATGTTAAACACATATACATACTTTGGGTATATAGAAACATGATATATATTATTAAATGTTTTTATGTAGCAAAGAACTTGCTTCTTGTTTGTAAATGTGGCTAATCTAGGTTGAATTGATGAAAACATTACATGTATAGAAAAATGTGCATGTGAACTCCTTCCTACTTTGTTTGAATGATGCATAGAGAAAGCAGAAGTATGTTGATGGGAATGGAAGAGGAGATTCTAAAGCAATTTCAGCAAACCTGGGACACTCATTTTGAGCTTTTATCCAAAATGTAACAAGTCAAATTGTATTTTCAAAATTCATCTTCAATCCATTATCAGTAGCCAGTTCCAACAGTTTATCCTTAAAGTTATAGCTTGATTTACATGATCTTTTATCCAATCTGAAAATCTCTGCCTTTTAATTGAGATATTTAAGCATTTACATTTAATATAATTATTGATATGGTTAGCTTTAAATCTACCATATCATACCAAATCTATCTTTCCTGCCTTCACTGGGAATAATTGAGCACATTCTATGATTTCTTTTTGTCTACACTATTGGTGGAGACAGTATTATCAAACATCTTTTAAATTCTTGTAAAATTGGTTTTCAATTTTACAAAATTGAAAATTAAAAGCCTAGGTCTTCCTAGACTTTATAATATACACCTTTAAATTATTATAATCCAGCTCAAATTATATTACACTATTTTTTGTATAACGTAAGAACCTTTCAACAGTGTATTTTCAGTTTCTCCCTTCCATACTTTCAGCTATTTTTGCCATGCAATTTCTTTTATGTATAAGCCCCACAATAAATTGTTACTATTTTTGCTTTAGCCAGTTAATTGGCTTTTAAAGAAATTAAAAATAAGGAAAAATAGCTTTTATTTTTTGAGACGGAGGAGTGGATGTCTTGGAGATGGCTCCAAGTTGGCCCCGCTGCTCCGTGGGCCAGGGCTGCCAGGAAGAGCTTGAGCTCCTTGTCCTGACACATGGGATCCTGAGCGGACCATAGCATGGGGTGGTCCCCCTTCTGATTCCCCTACCCCCATCCCCGCCCTTCCTGCCACCCACCTCCAGCCGCTGCTCTGCCCGGTCCAGCTTGGGGAGGGACAAGAGCAGAAATATCTTTCTTAAATGTACACAATATAAAAACTTTGTCATATACACAAAAGCTGATGATTAATTTACAGGAGATATGCACTGCACAAAATGTTAAAGGAAGTTCTTCAAGCAAAAGAAATATGATATCACATAAAAACTTGTATTTACATACAGAAATAAATAGCACTGGAAATTATAAAACTTAAGTTACTTATAAAAGCTATATTTTTCTGACCGAGTGCAGTGGCTCATTCCGGTAATCCCAGCATTTTGGAAGGCCGAGGCAGGTGGATCACCTGAGGTCAGGAGTTCGAGACCATCCTGGCCAACATGGTGAAACCCCGTCTCTACTAAAAATACAAAAAAATTAGCTGGGTGTGGTGGCATGCACCTGTAATCCCAGCTACTCGGGAGGCTGGGGTAGGAGAATTGCTTGAACCTGGGAGGTGGAGCTTGCAGTGAGCCAAGATCATGTCATTGCACTCCAGCAATGTTGAGGATGACTGCGGCCAGGTCGGAGTTGGGGATGTAGTGGAAGAGTGAGGTCAGGCAGTCCAGCGATAGCAGCATCAGCGCTCCTGTGGGGGCACGGGCACATGGGATGACCTCGCGGGGCATAGGGCCCCCCTAGCAAGCAGCATAGCCTCCTGCTCAGAGGAGCCCCATCTGGGACAGTGGTGGGGTAGGGTAATGAGAACCAAGGCCCCCAGTCCCTGCTCGGTCCCTGCTCGGTCTCCCATGGCCATCCTAGCCTCTGTGCAACCCTGGGGGACATGGCCTGTGAGCCAAAGCAGACATGGCGTCCTGCTAAGTAGGAACATCTCTGTGGGCTCCCTCCTCCCTTTTTCCCACTCTCGGCAGTGGGCACAAGGAGAAGACCAGGGGGGCTTACCCATCCCCAGCCCCCCTCCTGGGGTGCAACATCCCCAACTGAGCGTTCACAGCTGTCCTGGAAGGCAGCACAGAGACGGTTAGTCGCCAGGGACTGGGAAGGGAGAGACATCAGTCCATGCTGCTGTGGCCGATCTTCTGAGGGAAGGTCAGCTCCCAGCATGCCTTAGGAAGCAGGGGGAAGGGGACAAGGGGACTGAGGCCCGGGGGTTGAGGCAAAGAGATTTAGGGTGCAGTCACTGAGCTGCACTCAGGCCACTCTGACTAGCCGGCTAGCCGGCTTTGTTTCCTTCCCCCATCCAGGTGGGGGCCCCATAACCAGCAGGGTAGTGGTCAGCAGCTGGGGGACCAGGCACTGCCAGGTGACGTCCCCTTCTCTCCCTTAAGCCACAGATCACCCCCATCCTGTTGTCCTGACTTAAGAAGGCCACGGGGTGGTGGGGTTGGGGGTCTGGCTAAACCTCATGCTGGACTTCTTCAGGGGAGAGCCACAGTCCTTCCTGTTCCCAGGTCCTTTTAGGAATTAACTCTGGTACCAAAAGCTAGGAAGGCTTCAATGTGCTGGGAACTTTCTAGCATTTTTTTTTTTTTTCCAGACAGGGTCTTGCTCTGTTGCCCAGGCTGGGGTGCAGTGGTGCAATCACAACTCACTGCAGCCTCAAACTCCTGGGCTCAAGTGATCCTCCTGCCTCTGCCTCCTGGGTAAATGGGATAACAGGCATATACCACCATGCCCAGTGGAACTTTTTTTTTTTTAGATGGTGTCTTACTCTGTCACCCAGATCTCTGTGCAATCTCGGCTCACTGCAACCTGTGCCTCCTGGGTTCAAGCAATTCTCCTGCCTCAGCCTCCTGAGTAGCTGGGATTACAGGCTTGTGCCACCATGTCCGGCTAATTTTTTTTGCATTTTTAGTAGAGACAGGGTTTCACCATGTTGGTCAGTTTGGTCTCGAACTCCTGACCTCAAGTGATCCTCCCGCCTCGGCCTCCCAAAGTGTTGGGATTACAGGTGTGAACGACTGCGCCCAGTGAACTTTTGAGTATTAAACTGCAGTCCTGTCTATGAGTGCAAAGAAACCAGAGGACACCCTTGAGGACAGCAGGATGACATCAGTCCATGCTGCTGTGGCTGATCTTCTGAGGGAAGGTCAGCCCTCAGACAGTTCACATGGACAGTTCACAGCTGAGGACGGGATGTGGGGTCAGGACAGGCAGACTTCTAGTCAGGACAAAGACGAAAAGGACACATCTTCCTCACGCATAACAGAGGGGAGCATCTCACTTCCCAGGAACGGGTGATGGCTGAGAAGGAAGTGCCTGTAAGACAAACACAACGTGCTCGGGTGGTCAGTGGCCACTCACAGTTTTCCATCCACTTCCTTTCAAACCCACCACTCCTTCTCACAGATGACAGCCAAGGTGAGGCCAGAGGTCATGACTGGTAAGCTGTCTTCCCAGGTGACGCTGGCTGCCTACACCCATAGCATTGTTGGGGCCCAAGAACTGATATTACTGCTCAGGTTGACCACAAGATCCTGCCAGTATCCGTCTCACCCGGGCCATCACAAAAACCAGAGTTTCGTCTGCTATCTAAGACTGGCAATGGGGTCTTAAGACTCACGGGTGCAGGGCCTGCTCTCAAGACGGCTTGGAATGGGGCCAACTCAGTACCAGGCCATCCTGGGTCATGCAGCCCAGCTCACAGCCTTGTGAAAGAGGGGCTGGGACAAGGAAATGCAGACGTGGGAGGGCTCAGCAGAGACCTGCGGTGACCGCACGCTGCACGTGATCACCCTCACTCTGCAACAGCTTGGATCTGGGACTCAACTCTGTGAACTGCTGCTGACTGGGACGACCCCTCCATGCTTGGCCTTCGTGGGCTCACGTCAGCCTCTTGCTGTGCAGCTGCTGAAGACTGCCTGGCCTATCTGAGATCAAGGAATTCTGTAGTCGCCTTAGTAACGTTGATTTTCGCTCTGTCTGTGTTGTATCCCTGGAACTCACTGTGCCATCAGAACAGTTCTGTGCTATTTTTGAAGTAATGGGAATGAGCTGCTCCGGAAAATCACATTTGGAAGATTTACTGGTGAGGGCTGGAGGAGGCCGTGGATTTTCTTGGCCTGAGGGTGAATGAGTCCTAGGAAGCCCAAGCTCCACTGCTCAACTGGGAAATGTCCAGTTCTCCACTGCTCAGAGAGGAGCTCTGGCAACGTACCTTTGTGACCTGATCTGGGTCACACACCTTGCTGTCTAGAAGCCAAGTGGCTTTCATGAAATTGTCCAGGTGGACACCCCTTGGGAAGAACCCCACAGTGTTGCCCGGGTTAGCCTATACCCATCTCACAAGAGGCGAGAAGGAAAGGCAGGCAGGCCTGGGACCTATGATATGCCAAAAACAGTCACGATAACTGAATTTAAGATTCATGCTGTGGTCTCAAAATACATCACTAGAGAAGTCAGCTCACAGAGACATAGCAAGAGGAAACTGAACTGTGAAACCTGGCATGGACTCCCATCCACAGTCAGGCAACTTGGGGCTCCTGAGTCTTCACGAATCCACCTGTCCCTGCCTGGATGGGGCACAGGGTAGGGCACAAGCACAATCAGTAAACTCTCCCTGAGATTGCCCGGGCCACAGCCTTTAGCTCTCTGACCCCTGGCCCTGGGAGCTCCTTCCCTGAGGTGGGACCTTCCATGTGTTCCTTGGTATAGACCAAGGCTACAGACCTCAGGGTCGGGAAGACAGCAGATGCTCAATAAGTGGTAGGCAGAACAGACAACAGATGTCAGCTCCCTCTTCCTAGGAACTAAACTGAGCTGTGTGAAGATCTGGGAATGAGTCCTTGCTAATATTTCAAAAGAGCCCAGCTGGGGCCACCTCTGCCCCTCCCAGTTCATCACGACCATCAGGGTCCTCCTTCGATGCAGGAGACACGGAGGGGCAGGCCCAGTCCCCAGGAAGCCCACGGCCAGGGTCTTACCAATGGCCAGCAGCTCCTGGTTGGTGTCAACACAGTGATTATTCTGAGAAGCTAAAGGGAACAAACAGTAAAAGACATCGTCACTGATATTTGACATCTCTCAGAAAACATTGAAAAACAGGTTATGAGTTTCTATGTAAGGAATTGTCTAGGTTTTGTAAACGTAAGTATACAAATACACATCTAAAATAGTCACATAAAAAGTAAGATTTTCCATTTATTATTGACCTCTGGGATGATATTTTCAGTACTTTAAAAATATCACTCATGATTTCTGTTGAGAATTCTGCCACAGTTCATATCTCTGTTTTCTCTTTTACTCTGTACTTAATGTTTATTTTTTTCCTCTAGCCTCTGACTGCCTTTAAAATTTTCTATTAATTTTTGCTTTTAGGCAGTTTGATCATGATATATCTAGGGGTGTGTATTTGTGTGTGTGAGAGAGGGAGTTTTATTTTTATCCTGCTTGTGGTTCTCTGAGATTCTTCAATCTGTAACTGATCTCTTACATTATTATTCGAAAACACTTACCTATTATCACTTTGAATATTTCTTCTGATATGTTTCCTCTATCTACTCTTTTTGGAACTCTAATTACATGAATGTTAGATATCTTAATATTGTCCCACAGCTCTTAGGAGTAATGAGTTTTTTTAGTTTTTTTTATTTTCCTCTTTATGATTCAGTTTGGATAATTTTTACTCATCTATTTTCAAGACTACGTCCTCAGCTGTGTCCAGCCTATTGACAAGCCCACTGAAGGAATTCTTTATCTCTGCTATTACGTGATTTTATTTCTGGCATTGTCTTTTGACTTTCTCATAGTTTAAAAATCTCCACCTATTTATGTATGTTGTCTTCCTTTTCTAACAAATCTATTAAAACATTAGTCATAGTTACTTTAAACTCCTTGTTCAGTAGTTCTAACATCTGGCCTATTGATTGCTTTGCCTTTTGAAAATTATTAGATTTTCCTTACTTGTCTTGAAATTTTTGATTGAATGCTGGACATTTTGTATAGAACATTAGACTCGAGGTAAAAGTATTTATGCCAGGAAATGGTTATACTTTTTCTGCCAGGCTGTTAGTGTGAGGGGTTGAGCTAATCCAATTAGAAGTTGATCCTGGTTTGGGTTTTGTTGTTATTGTTGGTACCATCAGTGCATCTAAGTGTTCCCATTTTTGTAGCAGTAGGCTGCTTTTACCTTGTGTTTAGAGTTGGGGCTCAAATGTTGAAGAGTTTTTGTTAGTTTTCCTTCTACGTTTTCTGTCAGCTATCTCTGCATGCCAGAAGCATGGGGGGAGGGTAGAAGGAGGTCTGTTAAACTCTGTTTTGTGTTCAATTATGTGCTAGAGCTGGCGCATGTAGGCTCATGAGAGCCACTTATAAGCCTCTCTTTCCAACTTCATATTTGGTGAAGCGATGTGGTAGCTTCAAACAGGCCATAGTAGGAATATTGGAATATTTACACCATGGAAATTGGCCAACACCGCAAATCTGGGCTTTTTCTCCTGGAGAACTGCTAGTTAAATATTTACCAGCATACCACCTCTTGTATTTGTAATTGGTTTGGAAATGGAAATGATAATAATGCTCTTCCAGTGCTAAAAACAAAATAAAACTACCGACAGAAAACTTCACAAACCTATGCTTTGTTCCCCAAGACTGCTTATTTTCCCTTTCAGAGGTAGAGAGTTTTGATTCTGTCTCTTCACAGCAGCAAGAGATCTTTGCCTGTGCCCTGGAAAAGTGTTTTTGGCCCCTTCCTCAAAGAAAGTCACCTTTTTCTTTCACTTCTCTCTGAGAAACTATGGATCTTTGTCCATGCCCTTGTGGATGAAAAGACATAATGTCCTTCCTGTGGCTTAAGGTTTTTGATTCATAGGAGGAAAGGGTATGGGAATGAAAGCGAAGTTCTGTGTATGACTTTTTGCTTCCATAGGTCACCTCCTGATGCTTGCATGCCTGTGTCACCATAGAAGCCTTTTCTCAAACTACTGCCCAATCCCCAGTCTTTCTCATGAGAGGCTAGCGGAGGCCTTTGGAGAAGAGCTCGTGAGCAACTGCAGACTTCCCTTATGTCTGGAGTCCCCAGCGACTCCACACCAACATGCTAGCCCACACTTGGGCTTTAAGAGTTCATTAAAATTTATCTGATTTTTTCTTACAGGCTTATATGGTGACCACCTCATTCTCCCAGGCTCTGCCAAATGTGAACAGTCCATATGTCTAATATCTCCTTGGAAGGACTGTCACTCACGGAAAATGGTTCACTTAGTTTCCTAGTGACCAAAGGTTTATGATGGGTTCATGAAAATCTATATTTTTAATAGATTATTCAGGTTTTTCTGTTAATGTGGGAGTGACATTCTTTGCTGATTTCTATATCCTAAGCAGAAGCACATAAAAACTTCCCCATTTTTGTTTTTGCTTTACATTTCTTGACTATATTTTATGTACAATAAACTGCACATATTGAAAGAATATAATTTGATGAGTTTGTCATATGTACATACTTGTGAGATTATCCCCACAATCAACATAATGACCATATCTACCACACACAAAAGTTCCTCGTAGCACCCATAAGTTATCACTCCCTATTCCCACACTCATCCCTATACCCTGGCAATAATTGTTATGTTTTATGACTTTAAATTATCTTTTGATGAAAAAATAGATTCTAGATTTTATATAATTTTGGGTTACAGTTGACAAATTGCACTTAAACTAATACACATTGTAACATGGTCCTATTACTTTAAATTAATAAATGTTTCACAGCACACCTGACTCATCTCAGGAGTTAGACATGAGTTGGGGTGGCCTAAACAGGCTCATACTCTGTTCAGTGAGATGAGTGCACTGACCAGAGGCTTGAATATCAGATTACAATGTTACATTGCTATCCATGTTTGCAAATGTTTGTAATTTGTGTGCTTATTAACCTCAATTTCTATACTTACCTCATTGTGGGCCAGTAGTAAGCAGTTTGTGGACTGCATTGGTCAATGGATCACACTATGAGTAGCATTGCCATATAATTTCCTAATGTAGATTTGTGGATTACATTCTTATAGTGTCAGCTGGTATGTTCTGTTTTTATTTTTAGATTAAAAACTTTTTTTTTTTGAGATGGAGTCTCGCTCTGTCACCCAGGCTGGAGGGCAGTGGTGTGATCTTGGCTCACTGCAACCTCCGCCTCCTAGGTTCAAGCGATTCTCCTGCCTCAGCAGCCTGAATAGCTGGGATTACAGGCATGTGCCACTATACCCAGCTAATTTTTGTATTGTTAGTAGAGATGGGGTTTCACCATGTTGGTCAGACTGATCTCGAACTCCTGACCTCGTGATCTGCCTGCTTTGGCCTCCCAAAGTGCGGGGATTACAGGTGTGAGCCACTGCATAAAAACATTTTTTTAAAAGAAGGGGCCTTGCTACATTGCTCAGGCTGGTCTTGAACTCCTGGCCTCAAGTGATTCTCCTGCCTCAGCCTTCTGAGTAGCTATGATTATAGGTATGAGCCACCATGCTGGGATAACATATTCTAATGAATCCAATTTTTTGTAAATTGATGGTTCTAGAAGCTTGGTCTGATTCATATTCTTTTTTTTTTCCAAAATTATTTAGTCAGTGGTATTGTATATTTCCATTAGGGGGCATATGATGTCTGATTATCTCTCTTTTTGTGATTTTAACAGCCTGTTGATGATGGTTGTCTAGACCCATTAGTTCACCAGGAGTTGCAAAATGATGTTATTCTAATTTTATCATTAAATTTTTTTAGCAGCTCAAATGCTTCTGTAAATAGATACTTCCATTCAACAACTATTGGATTGTCTTGAGGTAGATCTTACAAGGAAAGGCTGGATAAATGTTGATTCTTCTCTTTTATTTCACATTTTTCAAAACAAGGAGTTAGTGACCCAACATCCTCTGAAGATGAACAATGAGTTTTTTAAAAAAATCATGTAACTATCAACTCATAGAAATATATTTAATAGGTTTAAATCCATTGTAGTCATTCTTATGCTAAAATTGTACCTTCTCTGGCCAGTGGGAGATTCTTCAAGATAGCTTCTGTGTCTTTTCAATCCTATCGGTGTTTGAGTATTTTTTATTTTCTCACACAAAATATTACAGGTTTATCTTGTCCATTTCCTGCTCCAGACTTGGAATTAGAAACCCTGGTTTGTTTTTTTAATGGGAAATGGTATTTAGAGACCATAATCTGAGTGCTGGGGGATCTAAATAATTTTAATTACTTCATGATACTCAAATTTATATCAAATTTAGTCAGTCACTTTCCAACTGACAGACAATGACTATTTTCAAGTTTTCATCACGAGTCTTTACACATAACCCTTAGTTACTGTGTGTCTGCTTTCAGGCCTGGTGTTAGCCATTCAGCAGAAGGGAGAGGTTGGCAAAGTAACAGGTTATGCTTGTTTCAGCATAGAGATACTCACAAGCCTTCAGATAATGTTGTTTAATTTGTAGGGGTAGATATGTGGTGGGAACTCAAGTCAGGATAATTTTCATTCAATCTCCAAAACGTAAATCTGAAAAGGGAGGACAAGAATAGATTCTTCACTATGAATTAATCATTGGAGGACTTATAACTTTTTCTTTTCCAGCTGTAAGATGAAGTGCCATCTGCAGAAGACCTTAGTCTTCTGCAGCCAAATCCTAAGGCCTTTCCAGACTCCATGAATTTTCCTGATCTTAGGAAGCAAGCTGGGATCTGTTACTGACTTAAGGGAACATTGCTGCTGGGGAGACATTATTAATCAATCATGGAGTCTATGAAATCTCTATGTACGAGAAGAAAACTGAAGAAAAATTTCTTTGATAATGTTTTTCTGATCACAGTGAAGTGCACAAACAGGTCTTAATACCAAACTATAAAAAGGAGGTGGTATAATTAAAATTCCATGGAAGGCTATTTTATGTTGTTTTTTGGGAATACGAGAGGGAATACAGTTGTAGGCAAAGTAGTGGTTTGATAATGAGTATTCACAGGTGGCACTAGAAAATCATACAACTGCCTATTCCTGTCTATGAATTTAGCATATTTGCATAAAGAAAGATGCTTTTGTGGCTAAACTGTAGCAATAATTTAGAAAAATGATGTTTACTTACTGGAATGAAAGCATTTTTCCTTTTCTCTGCAAAACACATTGCGAAAACCACTGTTAATTGTAATTCAGGAAGAAAGTGTTAAAAAAAAGAATAAAAATGAATAAAGAATGCAAATTTAAAGAATAAAAAATGTGTCTCCAGACCAGAGAAATTTGATATATTTTGTTTACTGAATGCTTCACCTGTCTGAATATGTCGCTCATATTGATATTCTCTGTCTTTAATCAGGTAGGAATTTCCCAGGAGCAGTTCCTGGTTCTCATCTTTTTCTACTGTACAGTTTCTTTATTGGTGATTTTACGCAGTCTCTGGTTTAAATACTTTCTACATGCAGTGACTTTTAAATTCATATTTTCAAACTTGACCTTACTAGTGTGGAGTACAGACTCCCTTACTAGAATAGCCAACAGTCCACTCAAATTCTCCATTTGAGAGTCTATGGGTATTTCAGTCTTAATCTGTTTCAAATTAAGCTCTTGATCTTGTCCTTTAAATTTGCTCCCCTTCTAGTCTTCCCCATAGCAAGAAATAGTACCACCATTAATCCATTTGTTAGGGGAGGAGCCTTGGAGGCATAATTGACTATTATTTTTTCTTCACATAACACAGGACCTGCTATTTCTTCAGCCTCCATGACCATGGTAGTGGTATGCGACTAAGGAATATTTGCACTGTGTCCCCAAATATGAGTACAAATTTTCTAAGTAGATAAGTGGTGCAAACCTAGTCTAGGCAGATTGAATGGCAAATACAAAAACTCTAAAGACACTTGATGTCTATAAATGTGTATGTACATACCCCTGGTAGATGTGGTTGTCTAGGAAGTTCACATATATCGAGAGTTTTAAGAATCCATTTCCAAGTCTTCCACTTCCAGCTTTCCTAAAATGATTCTGCCTGTGAAGGAGTCAATATCCTTAATAGCCCTTCACTTTCCAAGGCATATGTCTCAGCCCTTCCAAATCTCACTTGGATGTGTTACTTGGATGCAATTCTCCTGCTCAGCCTCCCGAGTAGTGTATAAACCCCCGTGGTGTTAAATAAAAGTGTAAATTAAAATAATCAGGTTATTGTAACCCACAGTGCTCTCAAGTTTCTCCTGTTTTATGCACATTTCCGTTGAGGGTATTAGAAAGAGGATATTTTTGCCTTTGTTGGGATGTTTTAAATTCAGAAGGGCAGACTTTGGATAAAATAGTGAAGGTCTTCTAAATGTAACAGAAACCTTATGTGAATTACCAACATTTTCAAGATGCATTGGATAAAACCAATGGGTATAAAATTTTCATGATTACATTTAAATTTAATGGCCTTTTTTCAATAAGGTAGTTAAAGCTTTTATTCAGTCGTATAATGAAATAGGTGTTCCAAATCCAGTCAATTCTTTCCGTATGAGCCATGTATGAGATGTCTACATGCAGAAATTAAGACTCGGCTAGAAAATGAGGGGCTGGAATTGGAATCAAGACCTATTGCATCACAAAGGCCCCATTCCCTTTTTTTTTTTTTTTGAGATGAAGTCTTACTCTGTTTCCCAGGCTGAAGTGCAGTGGCAGGATCTCATATCTTAGCGTACTGCAACCTCTGTCTCCCAGATTCAAGCAATTCTCCTGCCTCAGCCTCCTGAGTAGCTGGGATAACAGGCACCCACCACCACACCCAGCTATTTTTTGTGTTTTTAGTAGAGACAGGGTTTCACCATGTTGCCAAGGCTGGTCTTGAACCCCTGACCTCAAGTGATCCACCTGCCTCAGCCTCTCAAAGTGCTGGGATTACAGGCATGAGCCACCGCCTCCGGCCTAAAGGCCCCATTCTTGACTATGTGAATGTGACTTCTGACAGGTTTGTGAGTTATTTTATCATCTGTGGAATGCGCCTCCGACCAACAGCCAACCAGGGTACTAAGCTGAGAAAGTGCTTGGCTCATATTAATTGATTCTGCCTCTGCTCAAGGAGGCTGGTGAATCCATTGTCTCTAGTCTGTAATTCTGGGAGTTGACAAGATTTTGTCTAGAAGTAAATAGCTCTCAGATAGTAATGATGATTTCATTGCTTGAAAATGATAGTTTGTCCAAACTTTTCCCAATGGACTCTCCTGCTTGGTCAGTCTTTCCTCATTTAAAGGAACATTTGAAGCATGACTGTTAAATGCTAAGTCATTTGGAAACGGAAGTCTACACTCCTGATTTCCTTTTCTTTCTATTTTGACAGCTCAACTCGAGTATTTCAGGCCCTAAGAAGGAAGGACAAAGATCCCTGGAGAACTCTCCTGTGGTGTCCTTGTTTTGAGTAGCAATGGAGGTAAGTGCTTGTTTTGTTATGAGCTGGTTTCATGGTGCTGTACTTACTCCTCCTCAAATTCAGAAGGGAAATGGAAGGCAAACAGGCAAGCCTTGGGGTGAAGAATAAGTTCCAATTGATGTACCCCACCCCACCCCCAGTTAGTGGCACAAAAGCCTGGTGGTGGCTGCCAGCCTTTCCTTTTACCTACCTTTTGTCTTGTCCTGCTGAGGATGAAGCTTATTCTGCTTGCTGCATAAAATTTCCTCTAAGGAAAGTGTTACGACTCCAGCTGTGAAAGTGATTGATGTCCTTCTAGACTCCAGGGGCTTTTGCGAACATCCACTGTCATTTTGAAGCAGAAAAAAAGTGCAAGTGTGTGTTGGGGATTGTGTGAAAAAACCATTATTCTTTATTTTATCGAAATGGGGGTGGGAAAGGAAAAAAATGTAAGCGTGAGTACTGGGCTTCTGTGATAAATAGACTGCTTAGGTTTTAACAGTGAAGGCACTCTTTCTTAGGAGTGAATTTTTGGCCATTCATTCATTCATCTGGCAGATATTGAGACCCTATTATGCGCTGTACCTCGTGTTGGCTTTGGGATAAGCAAAGATGAATAAAAGTGAGTGTCTATCCATGTGGTTCATAATCTTGTGGCAAACACATATGTTTAAATAAATTATAACGCCATTTGAGATGTAACAAAGAGGAGGTGAGAATACTGCAGGAATAAATGATTCCTCCCTTGGCTGTCAAAAGGAGAAAGCCTGGGCTTTATAAAGGCAGTGATGTTTGAGTCTTCAAAGGGCATTTAGCGTCAGGATAAAGAGCCCAATCTGGACTCTTGCTCTGCCATCTCCTAGCTCTAGGGCCTGGAGCCATGCCCACACCTATAAATGAGCATAATAGTGCCGTAGGGTCATTGTGAGCTTTAAATGACCACAAACAAAGTGCTGAATGCAGAGCTGTGCACAATGAATTATCTACCAGAGTGTGATCTAGCAGCAGGGTCCTGGCTATTGTTTACTGTTGTCATTAAAAGACAAGTAGGAATTTTTCAATCAGAGAGAAGGCGGAGTACAGATGGGAAACAGCATCTAATAAGCTGAACTGAAAAACTATAGATAAGGGCTGGGGGGAATAACTCCCTCTATGAATAAAAGGGGCTCAAGTCTCTTTGATTTTGGTTTGTATTTTGTGGGGTGGTGGTGTAGGGAGGTGTTGAAAACCTTTGAGGACACTTTAAAGAATAAAGAAGTGACTTGGTTCAAGTCATTTTAGTACCCATTCTCAGGAGGGGTGTGCTGAAGTGCACATTAATTGTGGGTGTTCAGAATGGATTTGATTTCACAATGCACTTTGTTTCTCTGATGAAAAACAGGAGGGCTGGATGACAGTGGAGTCAAAAGGTTTCAGGCATGTGCCAGGCTGGCACTGGGGTGGCAGCAAGATTGGTGTGCTAATTGTGATCTTAATGAAAATGACTTGGAATCTCTTTTGCTTCTTTTCCCTTTAAATCAAGATTCGATTGGACCAGTGGTTCTCAGCCTTGGTTGTACATTAGAATCTCCTGGAAGACTTAAAAAATGCCAGTGCTTGCACCAGAGCCCCCGAGACTCTGCTTCACTTGGCCTGAGATGGGGTCCTTGGCCCTAGTACTTTTCAAAAGTCCCCCAGGTCCTCTTAATGAACAGCCAGGATTTATGGTTACTGTCTTGGGGAGTCTAAAGCTCACCTGTGTTGTGGTTTAGAAGGCCCTTAGCCATCCTTAGTGACACTGCGCCTTCTTTGTAGAGGTAAGGTTGTCTTTGTGATACTGTGTTAAGTCCCTTTCTTCCTGGAGAGAACCTTTGGTAGTGAAAAGGGTGCTCTTAGTAGACATGTGATATAGTGAAGATAATTCTGGTTTCTCTGGGCTGATTCTCTGCTTTCATCCAATCTACTCCTTTGCCCTCAAATTGGGCTATCAATAAGAAGAATTTCTGTGCCTTTGAGTCTTGCCTTTGGAGGTGAGGTAGGACCCTCTCTTTTGCTCTTGGTCTTCCTCTCTTCTCTCTACCTGCTTTGCCTGGATTTTGAACATTTTGAGCCTTGAGCATGAATGGCCTTGGGCTGTCCAGGATTGACTTTCCTCTATTCTCACATTCTGGGCTCTTTGAGCGGGATCCCTGGACTTTACAGCACTGTCCACAGAAATCCATTCTATCTATGAGCTCAGCCCACAGCCCACTCCCAGGTGTGATCATTGCTGTCCAAAGGGCATTGTTTCTTTAGAAAATGCCTAAGACAAGTCAGTCATTGAATTTGCTGTAAAAAGGTCCTTTGAGAAGTATTAAATAATGCCTGCTGCCCAATAAAAAGTTCAATTGATATGAATTACTTTTTTTTTTTTTTTTTGCCAAAAATAAGATTATTGGAATCACAGAGGGGAGGCTAGACCTTTTGATCCTCTGCTGAGTACCCCTTGGCAATTCTGACTTTTGGAGTGAATTCTGGGCAGGTTTACTCAGATTGTTTGAGTACAACGCCAAGGGCCTGAAGGTTACAAGTGGTGTTCGTGCATTCTGCCGGCCAATCCTCAGAAACTGGCACTCTACCAGATGGAAATGTTTGAATGGCTCAGTGCATAGTGATCATAGGGAATATAATATAAAAAAAAAATAGGAGAGAGGATCCCAGTGTTAGAGGACTGCAGAAGTCTTCAAGTCTATCCATCTATCACCTGGAAAGTGTATGCTTCATATATAAAGGATCTTACATATTTATTTTTGACATTCCAGTAAAATTTCTTAGTTCTTTGACTATCTATTGTGGGAAAAAACCCATAAAAATGTATACTCTGATAACCACAATAGTTACAGATTATCATCCTTTGCCTGGTAGAGCATTTAAGTATTAAAAAATCTAAGCATGACTGAAATAGAAATTTTTAAAAGTTACATAAAAAGTCCATGCACAGGGTTGGTAATTAGACATGTAATAGAGGTTACTATTGAAGTGGTGACATGATTAATTTCAGTAAGTAAAATGTGGTGGTGAGCCCAGCCTTCCTCCAGCAAATGTTGGCTGCAAATGAAAGTTCACACGTTGGGTGCCTCAGTAGAAAAGGTGTTGTACCTGTGGACCCTTCCACCAGTAGCTGTTTAATAATGCAAGCCCATTAATCGTGGAGGAAGATGGCACGGTGTTCCCTGCTCCCCACAGCAAAACCACACATGGTGTTACTTCAAAAAGTGGGCATAATGATGAGTTCATGTCTTTTGTAGGGACATGGATGAAGCTGGAAACCATCATTCTCAGCAAACTATCGAAAGGACAAAAAACCAAACACTGCATGTTCTCACTCATAGGTGGGAATTGAACAATGAGAACACCTGGACACAGGAGGGGGACCATCACACACCAGGGCCTGTTGTGGGGTGGAGGGAGCGGGGAGGGATAGCATTAGGAGATATACCTAATGTAAATGATGAGTTAATGGGTGCAGCACACCAACATGGCACATGTATACATATGTAACAAACCTGCACGTTGTGCACATGTCCCCTAGAACTTAAAGTATTATATGAAAAAAAGTGGGCATAAATGTGGTTCCATTGCAAAAGAATTGGGAACATGAAACATTTTGTTTCCTTTTTCTCTCTTTTGGAAACGTATTCTTTGGAAGGGTTAGGATGGTTGAAAAGTGGTTAAACAAACAGCACCGTCTGGCCATTGTCAGTAGACTGTCTTGGAGTATTAGCTGTTTATTTCACTGACATATTCTGAAGGGTCTATAGGGGACTCTTTCAGAAGTCAGGACCTCAATGTAATATACAAGCATTGATTCTGATATTTCCCTTGATAACAGTGCTCGACCATATTGGGGTCGTAAGTCAGTAAGGTTCATTGGCTCCTGTAATGCTCACTGTCACCAGTAATAAGTACAAAGGACTTGCTCTAAAAGCTGGCTTATAAAACTTTAAGGAAACTTGGATTGCTTAAGTGAACTTGCAAGGCTCTAGGGGGGCCAAGCGGGCCTTAGTTGTCTACTTATATTAATTTCACAGAGTTTAAAGGGTCAAGAAAGGCGGTCGGTGATGCTTATTAATTTATGAAAGACAGCCTCTTGTCTGTCTCGCTATCTCGCTTTGACCATTCTGCCCTTCCTTTTAGAAAATTTAATGTAAATTAAACCTTACCAGACAAGAGTGCCCTAAAAGATTAAGTCTAAAGTTCACAGCTGGACTAAAAGGATCCAGAGATGCTACGTTTTTTTGCTGGCACAATTTCACTTGAAGTGATGTTTGAACAATAGAACTACAGAGTGGACATAAAACATGAGAAGCAAAAGCAATTAGAGGCATACTACAGTTAGTCAACGATTAGGATATTTAAAAAATATGAGATATACTTGCTTCTACGGATTTTTTTCTTCTTCTTCATCCAAGTAATAATGGCTTGTAACAAGAACATTTTCTTGGCCTTAAGTGGGGGCATGGTTCTTGTTAAGATGGAAATGTTTGTGTGTCACAGCAATGTCTCAAAACATATCTGACTGCTGAGGCCAAACCTTGCTGAGGAGTGGGAAAAGGGACATGGAATATTGCCATAGAAATAAAGCCAGTCTTCCTAATGGGAATGCTCCTTTTTGGCTGATTTTCTTTTGGATAAAGAGGGAAGGCCACAATCATGTAAAGGCAGACATTTAAAAATGCAGTACCTATTTTAATCCTCACAAAAAAACGTTGAATTATTTCCTCAATTTACAGATGCAGGTATTGAGACTCGGATTAATACATTTTCTGAGGTTTGTACATCTAGTAATTGCCCGAGGAGTACTAGAAAATGAAGGAGTCCCCCCACCCCTATCCAAAACCAAGGGATCAGATTCAAGGCCACCACTGCCATGCTAGACTCTTCTTCTAGGAGGCTTTTTGAGCAACGCATCCAAAGGAGGGAATAGCCAAGACCTTGACTGAGGGATGGGAACTAGATCAGCTTGGTTGCAGTGCAGTGGGCTTGGAGGTGTGAAGGGAATGAAAAGTAGAGTGGAAAGGTAGGAGGCAGACATGCAGGGTTAAGTAGGCTAGTATTTGATTTTTATTCTAGGAGCAGTGTGAGATATTTGGAGGGTTGAGGCAGGAGATACTCAGATTTGTTAGGAAGGTTACATGAAAGACCACCACTTCCTGTTTGGATGAAGTAGTTGGTGGCAGATTGAGCTTCTATAGAGAACAACTAAAAAAACCAGATAAAATATAGAAATCATCAGCAAGAAGGTAGTAGAGAGCTGCTGAGGCACAGAGGAGAATGGAGAGGACTGTGAAAAAGTGAGTTGACCTCTGCAGCCTCTTTTAAACTAGGTTACATTGCTGGTTTTAGGTACTGCAAGAAGCTAAAAATTCAGAATTTTCACTAGTGGTAGGCAGCTACTAGACAGTAAAGAAACAAGTAGAACTTCTGGAAGAAACTTGGTAGTCCTCTAACATGCGGCTAATGTTTCCCCTAGGGAAACTGAATTCTGAGACTATATGGAGTGGGGAGGCAAAAAACCTTAACAGAAGTCCTCTGAAAAATACACAACAGAGTTCACCAGTCTTCATAGTGTCAAAAGATAAAGATTAGAGTTCAGAGCTCACTATGGGGAAGAGATCCAGTGAACACACCAGACTTAGGTGAAAATCTTGGAGGCTTGTACCTTAAATAAAGGCAAACAGAAAGTAGATTGAGCCTTACCTTGACTGCAACACAGAATCAATATAGCATAGTGTGTGATTTGATTTGGGTGAGCAGCTATTACTCTCTTTGCCTAAAGGAGGGAGAGGTATATGGTCCTTGGAGGAAAATAATGTCACCTGGAGTCTTCAAGCTATAGAAACTGTATCCATTACATTAATAATTTTTAGACATGCCAAAACAGAGGCTCACATGATTGAAAATCAAGAGAAAAACAATCAAAAGGAATAGGCCCACAGAGGATCCAGATATAGAAGTTTGTTAACAAAACTTTTAAATAGCTTGATATATATGTTTAAGGACATGGAGAAAAAAGCCAAAAACAGAGAGGATGAGTAGAGTTCCCAATTTATAAAGCACACGAGTAATTCTAGAACTAAATAATACAGTATTGGTAACAGAAATTTGTACATAAGAGTAAGAAGAATTAGTGAGATAGCAGAAAAGTCAACTGAATGTCTCTGTGCTTAAGCACAGAGAGCAAACAGTAAGTAATACAGAAAGGAGCACTAAGAAATATGAGACTCACTCAACAGATCTAACATAAAATGGAATTCCAGAAGGAAATAATAGTGAATGAAGCAGAAGCAACATTTAAAGAGATAATTCCTGAATATTTTCCATAACTGATGAATGATATTAATTTACAGGTTTATGGAAGCTCTGTGATGTCAAGAAGTGTAAATATGATATCACCATATTTTATTAGAAGTAAATATTGAGTACAACTGCAAAAAACCACAGACAAAAATATAATGCACATTATCACCATCCTGGCTAACACGGTGAAACCCTGTCTCTACTAAAAATACAAAAAAATTAGCCAGGTGTGGTGGTGGGCATAGTCCCAGCTACTCAGGAGGCTGAGGCAGGAGAATGGCGTGAACCCAGGAGGCAAAGCTTGCAGTGAGCCGAGATGGTGCCACTGCACTCCAGCCTGGGCCACAGGGAGAGACTCTGTCTCAAAAAAAAAAAATGCACATTATCTTCAAAGGAACAATAGTTTTGATACCTGAATTCTCAACAGAAACAATGGAAGCCAGAAGACAGTAGAAGAATATCTTCAAAGTACTAAGAAGAGCTCTTAAGCCTCCAGAAAGGAGAATGGATTTTGGAGTTAGAGTTGGCTACAGAGGATACAGGAAGAAAAATTAGTAGGTTTATAGAGTATTATAGTTTCTTCTAAGAGGTGATTGTGGTTTACACTAGAGTGATGATGATGGAGATGAAGAGAAGAGGATTGATTAAATAAGTATTTTGGAAGTCAAAACCCTCAAGAAATAAAGCAAACCAACCAATCACTTCCCATCCCCCCAAACACTCTGTCTCATCTTCATGATTATTTTCTTTTTTTCTTGAAGGTTTTCTTAGCCACCTCATGGACCATCTGGTTGGCTGAGATGAAAACATATAAGTTCCATAAGATAGTCTCTTCGATAACCAAATTCTATCTCATTCTTGTCTTCACCTCTGATGCTTAGATAGTGATTGAGTGCATTTCTGTTTCTCTGTGGAGAATTCCATGTGACACCCTGAAAGAAATGTTGGTAGGGGGCATTAGCTCCCATCCCCCGTCCCATCTTATCCAACTGTGTATAGTTAGAGTATGGGTTTATAGATAAATGGATATTCACTAGGCCAGGGGCTGTATTAGGTAGATGTGGTATCTTTTTTGGAGTCCTTCAGTTCAGAGAAGTCTGGACAAAGGAAAACTAATTTCAGGTCTGACTTAACTGAATCTTAAATACTATCTCTGTCCATTACTCTTTGTGCAAGCTTGGGGCTCAGTTTCTTTTATTTGGAAAGTGGAAGGCTGGGCGTTGTGGCTCACACCTGTAATCCCAGCACTTTGAGAGGCCGAGGAGGTGGATTACCCGAGGTCAGGAGTTTCAGACCAACCTGGCTAACATGGTGAAACCCCATCTTTACCAAAAATACAAAAATTAGCCGGGTGTGGTGGCATGCATCTGTAATCCCAGTTACCTGGGAGGCTGAGGCCAGAGAATCACTGGAACCTGGGAGGCAGAGGTTGCAGTGAGCCGAGATCACACCACTGCACTCCAGCCTGGGTGATAGAGTGAGACTCCATCTCAAAAAAAAACCCAAAACATTGAGAGACTGAGGCAGGCGGATCACAAGATCAGGAGATCGAGACCATCCTGGCTAACACAGTGAAACTCCGTCTCTACTAAGAATAGAAAAAATTAGCCGGGGGTAGTTGTGGGCTCCTGTAGTCCCAGCTACTTGGGAGGCTGAGGCAGGAGAATGGCGTGAACTTGGGAGGCAGAGCTTGCAGTGAGCAGAGATCATGCCACTGCACTCCAGCCTGGGCAACAGAGCGAGACTCTGTCAAAACAAAACAAAACAAAACAAAACAAAAAAACAACACCCCCCCCAAAAAAACCACGAAACAAACAAAAAAGAAAGTGGGAATGGAGTCTGGCAGAGCCTTTCTCTCCAGCAACTGCCATCTCAGTTCCAGGTCCTGTCTCCATTGGTCTGTCTCCTCTATTCCTAGAGGCCCCAGCTGGCTCTGTGGCAGCCTCTGTGCCTCTGTGACCTGTAGGTACTGGGAAATTTGTAGGGCAGATGCCAGGACATGGAAACAGATGGGAAGACCAGAACACTGAAGATCAGTTCAGAAATTCTGGAAGTAATCTGGGAAAGCTTAATTTAAAATGTGGCTGTTGGAAGACCCTGCCTACCCACTTTTGCAGATGGACGCCTGCCAGTGCTTCTGCCAGCATGCATACAACAGGGACCTACAGTCACCCTGCTGGAGCACTTTTGCTGCTGGCAACCCCTGTCCGAGTGTTGCTGCCAGCAGACTGGGAATGCCTAGGCCCCCAGCGTAGTAGGTGGTTAACCTTGAGGGGCCAGAGAACATATCTGTGAGCCTAGTTCCAGTACCCCAGGGTTAGAACATGCAGTCCAGGAGTGCTGAGCTTGGCCTTGGTCCCCTGGAAGCATGCAGAAGCAAAGCCATTCAAGTTAACCCAACTTATAACATAGTAGAGGTGTCAAGGACATCAAAGAATATGAAAGCAAAAAACCCTATACAAAGATGGCAACTTCAAACATTAAAGGAACATCAGCCAACACAGATGAGAAAGAACCAATGCAAGAACTCTGGCAATTTTAAAAGCCAGAATGTCTTCTTATCTCCAAACAACAGCACTAGCTTCCCAGCAATGGTTCTTAACCAGACTTAAATGACTGAAATGACAGGTATGGAATTCAGAATCTGAACGGCAAAGAACTCATTAAGATACAGGAAAAGGTTGAAACCCAATCCAAGGAACACAGCAAAATGGTCCAAGAGCTGAAAGACAATGTAGCCATTTTAAGAAAGAATGAAACCAAACTTCTGGAAATGAAAAATTCACTTCAGGAATTTCAGAATGCAATGGGAAGCATTAATAACAGCAGAGACAAAGCTGAGGAAAGAATATCAGAGCTCAAAGACTGTTCCTTCACATCAATGCAGGCAGACAAAAATAAAGGAAAAAGAATACAAAAATGAACAAAACCTCTGAGAAATATGGGATTGTGTAAAGAGACCAAACCTATGGCACACTGGTATTCCTGAAAGAGATGGAGAGAGAGCAAACAACCTGGAAAACATATTTGAGGATATTGTGGATGAATATTTCCCCAGCCTTGCTAGAGAGATTGACATACAAACTCAGGAAATTTGAAGAACCCCTGTAAGATGCTATACAAGACAACCATTGCCAAGACACATAGTCATCAGATTCTCCAAAGTCAATGTGGAAAAAAAAATTCTTAAAGGCAGCTAGAGAGAAGGGGTAGGTCACATACAAAGGGAACCCCATCAGGCTAATATTGAAACTTTCAGCGGAAACTTTACAAGCCAGAAGAGAGTGGGGGCCCATCTTCAACATTTTTTTTTAAAAAGAAATTTCAACTAAGAATTTTATATCCAGCCAAACTAAGCTTCATAAACAAAGGAGAAATAAAATCTTTTTTTCAGATAAGCAAATGCTAAGGGAGTTCATTACGACCAGACATGCCTTACAAGAGGTCCTTAAGGAAATGCTAAATATGCAAACAAAAGACCACTACCTGCCTCTCCAAAAACACACGTATGTACATATCTCACTGAAACTCTAAAACAACCCCATAATCAAGTGTACATAACAACGAGCTATTAATAACAACAGGATGACAGAGTCAAATCCTGACATATGCATATTAACCTTGAATGTAAATGGGCTGAATGCCCCACTTAAAAGACAGAAAATCGAAAGTTGGATAAAGAAGCAAAACCCAACTGTGTGCTGTCTTCAAAAGACCCATCTCACATGCAAGGACACTCAGAGGCTCAAGGTAAAGGGATGGAAAAAGATATAGCAAGCAAACAGAAAACAAAAAAGGGCTGGAGTTGCTATTGTTATTTCAGACAAAACTGACTTTAAACCAGCAATGATCAAAAAGGACAAAGAAGGGTATTGCATGAGATGTGTATATATACATATACATACATAAATATGTATATATTTATGTATACATATATAAATATATACATACATAGATATGTATGTATCTGTACAGATACACTTGACCAAATGGACCAGATAGACATCTACAGAATATTCTACCCAATGACAACAGAATGTACACTCCTCTTATCTGTACACAGCATATACTCCAAGATTGATCATTCATACTCTCAGTCATAAAAAAATTCTTAAAAAATTAAAAATATCGGAAATCATACCAACCACACCTCCCAGACCATAGGGTAATAAAAGTAGAAATCAATGCCAAGAATATCACTCAAAACCATATAATTACATAGAAATTAAACAACTTGCTCATGAATGACTTTTGGTAAAGAATGAAATTAAGGCAGAAATAAAAAAAATTATTGAAACTAATGAAAATAAAGATACAACACACCAGAATCTCTGGGATATAGCTAATGAGGTGTTAAGAAGAAAGTTCATAGTGCTAAATGCCTATCTCAAAAAGTCAGAAAGATGTCAAATTAACAACCTAACATCACACCTACAGGAACTGGAAAAAGAAGAGCAAACCAACTGCAAAGCTAGCAGCAGAAGAAAAATGACCAAATTCAGAGCTGAACTGAAAGAAATTGAGATGCAAAAATTCATTCAAAAGATTGATGCACCAAAAATTGGTTCTTGGAAAGAATAAATAGCATTGCTAGACCACTAGCTAGATTAATAAAGAAAACAAGAGAAAAGATCCCAATAAACACAATCAGAAATGACAAAGGTAGCATTACCACTGACCCCACAGAAATACAAAGAAACTCTGAGAGCATTACAAACACCTCTATGCACACAAACTAGAAAACCTAGAAGAAATGGATACATTCCTGGAAACATGCAATCTATCAAGATTGAATCAGGAAGAAATTGAAATCCTGAACAGACCAATGACAAGTTCTGAAACTGAATTAGTAATTAAGAACCTACCAACCAGAAAAAACTCTAAACAAGACAGATTCACAGCTGAATCCTACCAGACATATAAAGAAGAGCTGCTACCAATCCTACTAAAATCATCTCAAAAAATTGAGGAGGATGAACTCCTCCCTAACTCATTCTATGAGGCCAGCATTATTCTGATACCAAAACCTGGCAGAGATACAACAACAAAGGAAAACATCAGGCTGATATCCCTGATGAACATAGATGAAAAAATCCTCAACAAAATATTAGAAATCAAATGTAGCAGCACATCAAAAAGTGAATCCATCATAATCAAGTAGGCTTTATTCCTGGGATGCAAGGTTGGTTCAATATACACAAATATATACATGTGATTCATTACATAAACAGAACTTAAACCACATGATCATCTCAATTTATGCAGAAAAATCTTTTGATAAAATTCAACATCCCTTCATGTTGAAAACCCTCTACAAACTAGGCATCAAAAGGATATACCTCAAAATAAGATCCATCTATGACAGACTTACAGCCAACATCATAATGAATGGGCAAAAGCTGGAAGCATTCCCCCTGAGAACTGGGACACAACAAGGATACCTACTGTCACCACTCCTATTCAACATAGTACTGGAAGTCCTAGCCAGAACAATCAGGCAGGAGAAATAAATAAAAGGCTTCCAGATAGGAAGTGAGGAATTCGAATTTTCTCTCTTTGCAGATGATATGGTTCTATACCTAGAAAACCCCGTAGTTCCTACCCAAAGGCTTCTAGAACTGATAAACAACTTCAGTGAAGTTCTAGGATACAAACTCAATGTACCAAAAATCTGTAGCATTTCTATGCATCAATACTATCCAAGTTGAGAGCTAAATCAAGAATGCAATCCCATTCACAATAGCCATAAAAAGAATGAAATACTTAGGAATACAGCTAGCCAGGGAGGTGAAAGATCCCTACAATGAGAATTACAAAACACTGCTAAAACAAATCAGAGATGACACAAACAAATGGAAAAGCATTCCGTGCTCATGGATTGGAAGAATCAGTATTGTTAAAATGGCCATACTACCCAAAGCAATTTACAGATTCAATGCTATTTCTGTCAAACTATCAGCATCATTTTTTCCGCAGAATTAGAAAAAAAAACTATTCGAAAATGAAGATGAAACCAAAAATAAAAGCCCAAATAGCCAAAGCAATCCTAAGCAAAAAGAAGAAAGTCAGAGACTTCACACTACCTCACTTCAAACGATAATACACTATAGTAAACAAAACAGAATGGTACTGGTACAAAAACAGACACATAGATCAATGGAACAGGCCAGAGTACCCAGAAATAAAACTGCATAACTATAACCATCTGATCTTTGACAAAGTTGACAGTAACAAGCAATGGGGAAAGGACTCCCTGTTCAATAAATGGTGCTAGGATAACTGGCCAGCCATATGCAGAAGACTGAAACTGGACCCCTTCCTTGCACCATATATAAAAATCAACTTAAGATGGGTTAAAGACTTAAATGTGAGAACTAAAACTATAAAAACCCTAGAAGGAAACATAGGAAATATCATTTTGGACACAGGTCTTGGGAAAGATTTCATGTTGACATCTCCATATGCAATCGCAATAAAACGAATATAGACAAGAGGGACCTAATTAAACTAAAGAGCTTCTGAAAGCAGAAGAAACTACAGCAGAGCAAATAGACAACCCACAGAGTGGGAGAAAATATTTGCAAACTATGCATACAACAAGGGTCTAATATTCAGAATCTATAAGAAACTTAAATCAACAAGCAAAAAGCAAACAGCCCTGTTAAAAAATAGGCAAAGAGACCCGGGTGCGGTGGCTCACGCCTGTTAATCCCAGCACTTTGGGAGGCCAAGGCAGGAGGATCATGAGGTCAGGAGATCACGACCATCCTGGCTAGCACAGTGAAACCCTGTCTCTACTAAAAATACAAAAAATTAGCCGGGCGTGGTGGTGGGCGCCTGTAGTCCCACCTGCTGGGGAGGCTGAGGCAGGAGAATGGCGTGAATCCAGGAGGCAGAGCTTGCAGTGAGCCGATATCATGCCACTGCACTCCAGCCTGGGCGACAGAGCGAGACTGTGTCTCAAAAAAAAAAAAAAAAAAAGGCAAAAAATATGAACAGACACTTCTCAAAAGAAGACATACACACAGTCAACAAGTATATGAAAAGATGCTCACTATCACTAATCATCAGAGAAATTCAAATCAAAGCCACAGTGAGATACCATCTCACACTAGTAAGAACGACTATTATTAAGAAGTCAGAAAATAAAAGATGTTAGTGGCATTGCAGAGAAAAGGGAATGCTTGTACACTGCTGTTGGGAATGTAAATTAGTTCAGCCACTGTGGGAAGCAGGTTGGAGATTTCTCAAAGAGCTTAAAAGACAACCACCATTTGACCCAGCGATCCCATTACTGCTTATATATACCCAAAGAAATATGTCATTCTACCAAAAAGACACATGTACTCTTATGTTCATCGCTGCACTATTCACAATAGCAAAGACAAAGAATCAACCTAAATGCCTATCAATGGTGGACTGAATAACTAAACTGTGGTACGTATACACCATGGAATAACATGCAGCCATAAAAAGAAGAAAACCATGTCCTTTGCAACAACAGGGTTGCAACTGGAGGCCGTTACGCTAAGTGAATCAACGCAGGAACAGAAAACCAAGTGGGCATGCTCACTCATACTGGGCTAAACTTTAAGTACACATGGATACAAAGAGAGGAACAAGAGACACTGAGGCTTACTTGAGGGTGGAGAGTGGGAGAAGGATAGGGTATAAAAACTACCTATCAGGCACTATTCTACTATCTGGGTGATTAAATCATTTGTACACCAAACCCCGGTGATACATGATTTACCTATGTAATGAACCTGCACGTGTATCCTCTGAGCCTAAAATAAAAGTTTGAAAAGGAACCTTTGTGATTATATAACATATTAACAAGTTCCAGGGATTAGGATGTAGGGAACTTTGGGTGCTAATTTTTAAGCTTAATACAGTTTGATTTTTTTTTATTGAGGTAACATATACATAGACGTAAAATTTACCATTTTAACCATTTTTAAGTGTACAGTTCTATGACATTAAGTACCTTCACATTACTGTGCAACCATCACCACCACCCGTCTCTGGAACTTTTTCGTCTTCCCCAACTGAAACTCAGTACATGTTTAACACTAACTCCTTATTCCGCCCTCTGACCCTGCCCGCCCCTGACCCGGATGCCATCCACCATTCTACTTTCTGTTTCTATGAATTTGACTACTCCAGGTACATCATATAGGTGAAAGCTGTAGTATTTGCCCTTTTATGACTGACTTATTTTACTTAAAATAATGTCATCAAGGTTCATTTATGTTGTAAGCTTGTGTCAGAATTCATTCTTCCATTGTGGTATATACCACATTTTTGTTTAGTAATTCATCTGTTGGTGGATATTTGTGTTGTTTTTACGTTTGGCTATTGTCAATAATGGTGCTATAAACATGAATATACAAATATCTGCTGGAATTCTTATTTTTCTTACTTTTTTTTCAATGCCCTCACTTTTACAATATCTTTACTTTTGGGTATATGTCTGGAAGTGGAATTGCTGGATCATAAAATAATTTTACCTATTTTTTGAAGAATTGCTGTACTGTTTTCGACAGTGGCTCTACTATTTTACATTATTACCAGTGATGTCACATGACTCTACTTTCTCTCCATCCTTTCTGCTACGGTTTCAATGTTTGTCCCTTCTGAAACTCATATTGAAACTTAATCTCCAATGTAGCAGTATTGAGAGATGGGGACTTCAAGAGGTGATTGCGTCATGAGGGCTGTGCCCTCAGGAATGAATTAATTCACCCGTGGACTAACGGATTAATGGATTAATGGGTTATCAAGAAGTGGGACTGGTGGCCTTAAAAGAAGAGGGAGAAAGACCTGAGCTAGTACACTCTGTCCCCTCATCATGTGATGCCCTGTGGCACCTTGAAACTCTCCAGAGTCCCACCAGCAAGAAGGTCCTCATAAGATGCAACTGCTTGACCTTGAACTTCCCAGTTCCAGAACTGTAAGAAATATATATATACATATATATTTTTTTAAAAAGTAAATTACCTAATTTCATGTATTCATTTATAGCAACAGAAAAGGGACTAAGATACTCTCCACAAACTTATTTTCTGTTTTTTGATAATAGCCATTCTAATGGGTGTGATATGTTATCCCATTGTGGTTTTGATTTGCATTTCCCTATTGATTACTGATATTGAATATCTTGTCCTGTGTTTATTGACCATGTGTATATTTTCTTAGGAGACAAGTCTCCTTTTCTCATTTTAGCATCAAGCTGTTGAGGGGCTTTTTTGAATTGTAAGAATTCTTTAAATAATACGGATATTAATTCCTTATCCCATATGTGATTTGCAAATATTTTCTTCCATTTTTTGGGTAGCCTTTTCATTCTGCTGATAGTGTTTGAAGCAGAAAAGTTTTAAACTTTGATAAAGTTCCATCTGTTTGTTTTTCTTTTGTTGTCTGTGCTTTTGGTGTCATACCCATCAAGTCATCACTAAGTCCAATGTCATGAAGCTTTTCCCCTATGCTCTCTTCTAAGAGTTTTATGGTTTTAGTCTCACTCTGTTGCCCAGGCTGGAGGGCAGTTGGTGTGATCTCAGATCACTGCAACCTCTGCCTCTGCCATTTAATAGAAAATAGAAGAAGTTAGAAGTTTATTTATAACTTCTAATGTAATAGAAAATAAGAGAAAGTTAGAAGTTTATCTCATGTAATGAAGTTCAGAAATGGGCAATCCAGGGATGGTGTGTAACCACTCGGGTTTTCAGGCATCCCAGTGACTTCCAGCTCTTTATTCTACATTCCCAGGATTGGAGCCCTCATCCTCCTATTCTAAGATGGAAGCTGGATTTTCACTTATCACATCACATTACATCATGTAATATCATGTTACCAACTAATCACATCATATTAATGCCACATTACAGCAGTAGGAGGAAAGAAACTCAAACCTCTCCTTTTAAGTGAAACTCCCTGGAAGAATCACACAACACTTCCACTTACTACTCAGTTGCCAGATGTTGGTCACATGACCACACCTCTCTGCAGGAGAGGCTGGGAATTGTAGTCTTTTACTGAGTTAACCCTGTGGAGCTGTGTGGATAAAGAGGAGAGAGAAAATGCATCATTGGAAGTCAACTTGAAGTTTCTTTCACACTTTTGAATACCTTCAACATAAAACTCTGTATACATGAACTCTTTTGAATTTTTAATTCTATGTCCATACTGTTGGATAATGATGCATATAAAAATAATAGAGAAACAAATGTTGGACACTCATCACTGCTACAGAACAGTATATACATCCGCAGGAGACTTGCTGGAACGAGCGCAAATGGCTCCAGTGAGTTCTGAGCTTTTTAACTCAACTCCAGTCCAATCCCCTTTGGGGTGCCCAGACCTTTCACTGGTAAGTGGTTGGGTAATCTTTTATTTCTATGTGCTAGCTTGCCTTTGAGGACACATTGCTTTGTTAGAAATTTGTATATGATCTCATGGCACATGACCCACTAAAAGGGAGCAGGCTTGGGCAAAACATCAGATGGAAATTCATGCAGCTTATCTGGCCTACCCATCTGGTCACCAGAATCCTGACTGCAGTGTCTCCTTGAAATTCACCAGGCCCAGAGATCTAATTACAGAAAAATCTGAAAGGAATATTTAGCATGGATCTAAAAGAGTCAACAAAAGGGTTAAAAAGTGAAAACAAATGCAAAGTTTACTACAGATTTAAATCTAACAAAGACATATGCATTCACATGCATATATTATGGGTAATCCTTCTTCATGAAGACATTACTGGAATTCTTGGTCATGTGTGGCTAAGGAAACTCTCTTTGTCCTATCCAGTTCAGGTCCTCTTCTTTATTATTCAGGTATTTCTCTTCTTTGTGTCTAGTTTGTTCATGTCCTTTGCCTTTGCTTTGGAATTTGCTTCTTTGATTAAGATTTCTCAGAATTGCTATAAGCTGTGACTCATATTCTGTTCCCCCAAAGTGATCATCAGTTATATTTTTTAGCTCCAAGGGTGTACAGGTCCATGCAATGCTGAAATTTAGTAAGGCTTTCTCTCCTTCAAAATCAGGCTGCCATATATTAGCTTCTGGGAGCATTGCCTGTTTGCTGCAGGTTCTATGCTGTCTCTTCTCACCACTAAGCCTAGTGCTGGTAATCAAAGGTTCAGTTATTAAGTAGTTATCATGCATATAAAACATGTTTCTACCATGGGAAGTCCATAATCTGGTTGATAATAATGATTCTGGAATAATCTTGTAATTTGGTCTTCCAAAGCAAATCTAAGAACATCTTGAAGCACTTTTTTCTCAAGCTGGGGAGCCAAATGTTTTACTTTTTTAAAAAAGTTTTCTACGTAGGTGGACTTGGAGAAAAAAAAAGTTAGATCGAGGAATACTTACATCAGACATTTGCTGACTATGGGACACCACGCATGATCAACGTATGTTTGCTCATCTACTTCAACTTCCCTCAACATTCTCTGTTCTCTGTAACTGTAAAGTAAATTTGTTATTCTTTATCTAAACAGTTCTGAGAGTACTGGGAATGATAACAATTAAAGAACAGTCCAGATAGCCAAAAAACAAAAACAAAAACAAAAAGCTTAGGACAGAAATCCCATATTCAAGACTCAAATCTTGAAATGTGTTTGTGAAATGTGGGTAATGATAATATACTTACCCCATTCATCTCCCAGAATTACAAGAAGAAAGAACTTAGTTAATGTTAGAGTGCTTTGTAGACTATAAATACCATAGAAATGTCAGCTGTTATTACAACCTCCATGCCAATGTTTTCCTAGTTCTTCTTGGCTCAAAGTAATGACAAGTTTTTAACATTTAATTTTTTTTACAGTTTTGTTTTTTGTCCTCAAACAGTTTTGCTTTATTTTACTTATAAGTCATAGGAATCCACCTCAAAATAACTTAAGCAAAAAAGAGAGCTTGTTGTCTCGTCTTACTGGGAAGTCAGGTCTGTCTTCAGGTATAGCGAGATCCAGGGGCTCAAATAATGTTGTCAAGGCTCTCTCTCACTCTCAGCCTGCTTCCCTCTTTTTGTGGGCCAGATCCTTTCCTTTGGGCTTAAGTTTCCTCCACAGGAAGAAGGGATGTTGACACTGCCCTGAAACTTAACAGAAAGAGAGCTTCTTTCCCCCAGTGTCCACACATCAGTTCCAGGGAGATTTACTTGGGACAGCCCCGTTTGGATGGCTGCTGGGAGTGACATCTATCACATGTGAGATGGGCTTCCTTGATTGGGTGATCTGCTTGCTATGCTGACTCCTGCAGTACAGGATGCAGTAAGGACAGGATCCTGTAGTTGTCCATTTAGCTGAGGCCCAGGGGTGAGAGGAGGGGAACTCTAAAAGTAGGCTTGTTGGGTGGAAGTGAACTCCACTTGTCTTTTGCAAAAGATGAGATCAGGACTTTCAGAGAAGATGAAAAATAAATAGTGAGTAAACATATGAAAACATACTCTACTTCATTAATAAGGAAATTAAAAACATATGAGGTATAGTATACCAACTAGGTGGGAACAATTTAAAAGTCAGATAACACAGATTTGGAGAGGCTAGAACAATGATCTCTCTGATATACTGGTTAAAGTATGATCTGTTATAACTACTTTGGAAAATAATTTGCTATTATCTTGAAGGTTGAACATTCATGTATGCCATGATCTAGCAATTCTACTCCTAAATATATCCTAGAAACTTTGTGTATGGTGTGCACATGGTGTGCAGGAGCTGTATGCAAGGACGATCATAACCAACTTATCCCTAGTAGCAGTAAAATTATAAGCAACTTAAATGTCCATCAGCAGGAAGACAAATAAATACATTTTAAAGTAATCATATGCTGCAGTACCTTACCCAGTGAAAACAAACAGCAGCAGCGTGAACTAATATCAATTAAGCTTAGAAATATAGTGTTAAGTGACAAATCAAGTTTCAAAAGACTAACTACAGTATGGTACAATGTGTAGAAAACTCGAAATAAGAAAAATGAAACAACATTGTTTTGTTGAATAACAAAAGCAAGAGGAGCATAAATATGAAATTAAAAATATTATGTATTTTTAATTATTTAAAATATGAAATTAAAAATACTATGCATTTTTAATTAAATTCAAATATGAAATTAAAAATACTACCTCAGGGGTAGTTCAAGTTGCTGGGTAATGGTACTGGTGTTTTCAGGTATTTTAAAACTGTGCATCATAACATACACACATGACATATATTTGTATATATGTTACATCTCTTATTTTATATTCTGAAATATTAAGTAATAGAAGCATGTAAACACGAAACGTATGTTCACTATGAGTTTTTCCAAACTAGTTAAATCAAAAATACTAAATTCAGTAGACATTAATCTCATTAATCTGCATGTACCAAAAGAAATTTAAGAGTAAAAACGTGATTTATAGGCAATTATTGTTATGTATTAGGATACATGAAAAGTTTAGCTTGGTCAAGTACCTAATGGAACATTTGATAAGTTACCAAACTGTAAAAGACATGAAGAAAATAACAAAGGAAGGACATACCTTTATGCTATGCCTGACCAAATGGAAATTTGGATTACGTATGCAAAACAGGGGTAGGGTGGTTTCAGAAATTTATTTTGAATATTTACAGCAATGTTTCCTTTCCACCTCATAGATACTACATTAGATCATCGAATAGTTACCCCAGTGGGGCTTCAAAAGATTTGTCTTTTCTTTTTTTTTTTTTTTTCAGCCATAGCTGTTTGATTGGAGAATAAAAGTCAGCATTAGGTATTGACAACATGATTTTTAAATCATATGGAAGTTTTTCACTCATATGGGAATAGTTTGAATTTGTATTCCTGTTAGAATTTTAGAACTGGATTTTTGCATAGCCTGACCTTTCCCCGAAAGGAATTATAGTTAGGTAAGGAGCAAGGAGAATTACCTATAACAAATAAAGGTGATAGAAAGAAGGATGGAAAAAGAAGGCAGAGGGAAAGGGACGGAGAGGGAAAGAAAGAGAGAATGGGATATTGGAGAGAGCAGGTCTTGGTGATGCAAATGCTGAGGTCTAAATTCTGGCTCTGCAATTACTAGCTGTGTGACTTGGACAAGTTCCTCAACTACTCTGATGTTCCCGAGGCCCAACCACATGTAGGGACTCCAGCCTCCACCTCCCCATGTTCTTGCGCTCACAAACTGCAGGCAGCTGGAATCTGAACTGGGAAGGACCAATAATGAGATGCAGAGAAGAGCCACATTCTGAATGTTATGTAATGTTATGAATGTTTTTTAGACAGCATGTCAGACATGCTGTCTATAAAAGAGCATGACTACCGTGAACATGTCTAAATGTGAACAAAGAATTTGAAAGCAGTATTTGGAGAGAGTGGACGTTACCCTCTAAAAGAGGTAAGGGTGGATGGCTAATGTACCCTAATATAAATAAAAATAACTATTTTTTTCTGATGCCTGCCCTTTAGTTGAGCTAAGGACTGTCTCTCTCTGTTTAATGCAAGTGGTGTGTATGGTTTGCAGATGGAATGTTAATTTCACAACGTATTTGTGCTGTGCATTCTACCATGTTTGATTGTTCTTTCCCAACAGTGATGCCAAGCTAAAAAGGAAGGTGAGAGGGTGTTGAGTCCATTGTTAGGGGCAGATTAAGTGTGCAAGAGTTTTGTTTTCAGACAGTGGACAATTAAGGGGCACCACCTCCAGGCACTTCTCTCTACTTTTGGAAGCAGTGGTGATGGTAAAAAGGACATAGGCACTGGTGCCAGGCACACCTGTCACTAAGTCCTGGTTCTGCAATTTATGGCTGTGTGACCTCAGACAAGTTTCTTACCTCTCTGAAAAGTGAAATAACCATACACATTCTTTTCACTGCCTCCTGATCTTGGCGTGTTAATCTTGCCTTTTAATATTTCCCTATACACTTGACCATTGCATTTGGCTTTCTTCATTTGAGATGGGGTCCAATTTTGGCAAACTGCACATTGCGTCACCCGCTCTCTGTTACCTTCAACCCCAGTGAAGTTCAGACCAAAGGGCCTGAGCTTTCTTCACAGCAATTACAATAATCACTATTGATAAGTGTCTGTCATCTGGGGCATGTCATGATGATCGCTTCCTCTTGAGAGGTACTAATGTCAGCACAATGGCTCAGCAATTCTGTGCAGTGGCAAAGATTCTTGCTCCCCACCCACTCCAGGGATTTCCACCCTAATGCCCTGCTTATCTTGCTCTAGGGAAGTGACACCACTCACATGCTTTTCCTGAATGGGGCTCCAGTACCTAGTCCTTTCCTCCTCTACAGCCCTGGGCTGGAAAGCATAAGACAAAGTTCCAAGGTTTTCTGTCAGTCTTTCATTTAAGCTGGAGTTGGGGCATCAGTGACAATCACTCAGATTCTTTTTCTTTATGTTCTGCTCTGACTTTTTTGTTTTTTTGACTCTTTCAAGGACAAAGCTCTTCCTACCCAGAAAATAGCCCAACTCCAAGTCTTGGTAGTCCAAATGCCACTACTCTGCAAAGGACCCCAAATGGCTCCCTTTGCCCTTCACTCCTCTCAGCAGTATCTTCCAGCACCAAGTCTGTGTTGTCTTCCTCGAAGAAGAGAGAGGGAGGGGTCTGGTGCGTCCTGGACACCTCCTGCCTATGTGGTTCTTTGCTGTTGGCGTCTCCCTGGGAGCTGAGCCTAGAGAGGGGAGGCTGGGACCAGGGGCACAAGTGCCAGCCACAGGTGCCAGCGGATGCTGTGATTTTCACAGCCTTGTTCGCAGAGCAGCCTATTCAGCGAGACTCACTTTATTTATTTAGTAATAATGCTTGGCAAAGGGAAGGACCCATGCTTGTTAAGCACTAATGCATACCAGGGATTTTTGTGTGTTATCTTCCTTAGTTCTCACAAAAGCCCTCATGGGAACTGCTCTGTCCTTATTTCAAGTGGTCTCCTGCAGATCACACGCTGAGGCTCTGTGTTCACCTTCAAAGACATCTGGCTGCAAGGCACAGGGTCTGCCCACTAGCCAACGCTATCCTCTGTTTGACAAAATATTCACATAGGTTATCCTCCTTGGATGTTGCTCTGCACCAGAACCTCAGGAGGGCATCATGGAAGGCATTTCACAGATGAGGAAGTTGTGGTTCCTTGGCTGTGAATGGGAAAACTGAACCAGGAAGGTGGGTTGAAAGACTCCAGGTCCAGCCACCAGAGTGTCACATGGAGCGGAAGAGGAAGACACTTCCTTGTGTTATCCTTCAAGCAGAATAGAACCCCGAGAAAAGTGGTAGGGAGGTGGATTTTTGGGTAACAATGAACTCCTAGTAGGAATTGTTTTATGGTGTCTGCCACCACCTGACCCTGAGAGACAGGATGAGGGAGATAAGTGGAGAGGCTGGGCACTGCTGATAATGGGGGAAGTTGGCTAAGTCGAACTTTGAGGGCCCACCCAACTCTAAGTGCCTATGACTATATGGTTCCAGAAGCTTCTTGCTTCTTTCCACTGTTATAGATCATCTTACACTAAAGCCAAGATGCAGAATCCATGTCTGAGGGTTCCAAGTGCCTCACCATTGCAAACTTGGAGGATGAGACCATAAATTATTCAAATACTGCTCTCTGGTGTGAATCACCCAAGAATTCCAAGAGATTTGTCTATTGATTTTCTGCATTTGACAATAGCCTTTCTGCTCTGCACAATGTGATTTTGACTAAAATCCTAATAACACAGAATCTACTATTGTATTTTGTTTAAAAGACTTATCAATTTTCTAAGTTGAAAAATACTTTTCCTGGAATGCACAACCCCAGAACTCCTAATGGCCTAAAGAGAAATAGATGTCACCATTAGCTGCTAATATGTTCTTTAATCCACCTCCTTCTCAGCTCATGAGCCTACAACTCAACGCTCTGAGACCAGGCATGTTAATGGTACAAAATATTTACATTTATGCCCCAAATCTAAACAGCCACAAAACTTTATTTCTCCTTTTGTGGTTTCAATATTTAATTAGTGATGAAACATCAGAAAGCTGTAGAGAAAAAACACCCCATTATTTTTTAAGTTATAGTATATTTACAACCCATTTCCACCTGCTCCCTTTGTCTCCACCTGTCTCCGCTGTACACAGATTCATCTCAGCCATCCCCTCAGGAATACAGCTGTGTCATCACATCCCGTGGCATCCTAATATGTCATACTAAGCTGTAAACCAATTAGGAATGACTACTGACTGTGCTGACTCATGGGAAGAGAAGGGGATAATGTGTCCTTCAGGTAATGAACTTCTTTGGGGACTTGACACATATTTCATTTTTTAGCACCGTTGGTATTCCCTTGTCACATTTCTGTGGATGTGGCTTCATTTTGCTTCATTGCACTAGGAGGATTATGCAGGGATTAGTATTTGTGAAGTAACTGAGTTTGTATCTATAATAATGACATTTGGACAGAGGCACAGTGAAATTATTGGGCCAGCATCTGAGACCTCAGGGACAGGCTGGAGAGTTCAGGGGTAGATCTGGCCCAAGTGACACGTGTCCTTGGAAGGGCATGCTGGGAGCTTTGCGTGCTTTAGTTTCCTTCTATTCCAGTGGTTTTCAAGCCCTGACATGTATCAGAAAGACCTGGTGGGCTTGTTAGAACACCCAGCTGTGCCGGGCGCGGTGGCTCATGCCTGTAATCCCAGCACTTTGGGAGGCCGAGGTGGGCGGATCACGAGGTCAGGAGATCAAGACCATTCTGGCTAACACCTTGAAACCCCATCTCTACTAAAAAGTACAAAAAAATTTAACCGGGCGCGGTGGTGGGTGCCTGTAGTCCCAGCTACTCGGGAGGCTGAGGCAGGAGAATGGCAGGAACCCGGGAGGCGGAGCTTGCAGTGAGCCAAGATGGTGCCACTGCACTCCAGCCTGGGAGACAGAGTGAGACTCCGTCACAAACAAACAAACAAACAGACAAACAAACAAACAAACAAAAAACACACACACACAGCTGGGCTCTCACCTCCAGAGTTACTGCTTCAGTAGGACTGGGATGGGTCCTGTCTAATTCCAGGTGAAGCTAATGCTGGTGCTCTGGGGACCATACTTTGAGAACCACTGCTTTCAAGCTAGGATACCAATTTAACCCTTTTGCCAGATGAGTGAGTATTCCTTGAATGAAAGTACAAGCCAAGGTCAAATATAACTTTGTGTGATTAAATAACTGGTTACAATCCCAGAGCTTTCAGGGCCAGATGGATATTGTAAATCATCCAAGGGAATGATGTGGGCCAGAAGGCACAGGCAGTCAGTCATGTCAGGACAGCAGGGAATAGGAGAGCTCAGGCCTCATCCAAAGGGCAGCCTCACCTGGGCTCCAGGAGATTGTTGGTGTGCAGGAACTAGAACTTCTAGTTTTACAGGATGAGGCCCAAATCCAGATTTTTAAAATGTGAAATTTCCCTATTTCAAAATGAAGGCTCTAAGCAAACAGGGCAAACCACTGTAGGGGTGAAAGCTACAGTTGGCCCTCGGCTTGCCAGTTTGCAATCTTCGGTTTAAACTAACCTACTCACCATTTTTTTTCCCCAGAGGGTACACAGTCTTATTGCCTATGCATGGACTTTCTTTAGCATTTCTTCCAGCTTTGCCGTTTGTCCATCCCCATCCAATGGAGGTCTTGGGTCTTGAGACCCTGTTTGGGTCTATGTGGTGAAAGTTAAGGCAGGGGCTGGCCTGCTGGGGACATGCTGGGTCAACACCCTAGTGGACAGCTAGAAGTGGGCCATGTTGCAACTGCATGGGGGGGATCTGACTCTTTTGGACTAGAGACAAGGATTCTGGCCCAAGGTGGTGGACGGGCCTGGAGCAACGTCTGTGCTTATGTTGGGGCAGCAGTGGTTTCTATGAAGCAAGTGCTTCAATCCAAGGCAGAAGAGGAGCAAGGCCTGGGAAACCTGATCGCATCCCCTTCGAGGAGGACACTCATCCTAGGAGCTTTGACATGTGGCATCTCATTTCATCCACAGGGCAACACGATGAGCTTATTATTGCCATTTTGCTGAAGAGGAAACTGAAGGTCTGAGGGTTTTTGCTGTTAGTAAGTGGTTGAGCTGTGACCTGAACAAAGGTCATCTGATAGGAAGGCAAGGAACCCACTACCCCGTACTCTGGGTAATGCGTCCCTGCCTCCTTGCCTGGGAATGTAGCATGAAAAATAGTGAGAAAACCATAGCTTTCACTTACTTTTTGTGACCCAAAATTTTATAATGGGAATTTGGCCTCACATTTGCTCATATTCCTGTATAGCCAGAGCTTGATTTTTTGATTAGCATAAAAAATGACCCCAGGAGAAGTTCATTCCCAGCTCAAGGAACACTGTGTTGAAATAGGATGTTAACAAAAACCTCATAGCCCACGCCTGGGTCATTAACATCCCAGGGTTTGAACGGGGCAGGTCCTAATTCTTCAATTGAGATTTCTTTGCTCCACTAAGTTCAATCCATGCTGGGACCATTAAAACGTCCTTTCAGTGCTTCGTCTGAAATTACCCACTTTTACACATTTTCCCGTTACGTAGACCTAGCGCCCTTTGGAAAATGGCTTTTGGTGGTGGTGGTGGATGTCTGTGATTTTAATATTATTATGCAATGTGTCTCAATAATCAATGTTTGAGAGCCATCTAGCTCCAAGCTAGATTACAAGTAAATAAAAATGGACTTTGTGCCTAACTCCTGCCTCCATAAAAAATCCTCTGAAATAGAGATGACAGGAACAAAAGAACGGTGGTGCCTGGGCCCAAGAAGGCTTAAGTGAGGTACTTAATATTCATCTGGTATTCATTGCAATAACATCAATCTTACCAAATTCTCCTGGTGTTAATGTAGATGTTCTGCATTTAGTATATACTTCCAGTGGAATTGCATTGTAATTGAGCACTAAATGATGTCCACTTATGGTAAAGTGGTTCCAGAATTTTTTTGTAATAAATGGGTTTTAGTACAATAGAAGATCCCAGATTCATCGCTGAGTCTATATTAGACTCTTTAGGCTCTAATTGTCATTGACGGTCTTTACTGTATTATTTCCAGACAGTTCATAATTTTCCCAGCTGAACAAATGATGATTTGTGTGTGGAGTAAGACACTGACTGGATTATGTGGTGCCATTGATTTTTTTTATTGCTCTTGTTTCGCAAAATATCTTTTAAAATCACTTGAATCATCTCTACTGGTGTCATTTTAATGGCTGTAGAATTTTTTGTATAGTAACAGTGATAGCAAAATTTGTTGAGTGCTTACTCTATACTAAACACCCTATTAAGGTGAATGCATTCATGATCTCATTGGAACCTCATGAAACACAGTAGGTTTGATTATCATTTGTATTGTAGTTGAGTAAGTTGGATATCAGGGGTTTAGGAATTTGTATGAGGTCATATAGCTAGAAAGAGGTGGAGTTGGGGTTTGAATTCATATGAACATGGCTTCAGGCTTCAAAGTCTTCTTTTAGCCATAGCACCAGATAACTTGTGTGTGGTTAGTAGACATGGAATTTCCTACAAGTAGACGAAGCAAACTTTAAATTCCCAGACTGATGAGAATTTCCTGCATTTCTTTATCACAAGCAGGAGAGACTTGTTAAGATAACCTAAGAAGTTAAGAGATAGCTTTTTTTTCCCTCCTGAAGCCCGGGGATGATGGGGAGCTGATGTTTAAGGAGAATATCTGTTTGAAAATGAGACACACAATGATTCTGTGCAGTAAAACGAGCAAATTGCACAGAGTGCATTTGTTTGCATGGAAGCAAACTAGACATGCAATTGTGACTAGTTAACCCTGCGGTTAGAGCATGTGGCTATCAAAGCTGAGGTTGAGAGCTCTGTATGGCTCACCCTCCTCATGCTGCCCATGCTGAAATTCTGGGAGGTTATGCAGGAAGGCCTGTCCCAGTGCTGACATTAACCAGCTGGTGGCCCAACCGATGCTTCTTGCCTTCTCTTATCTGCAAAATGAAGGGATTGAGTTGAATTCAAAACTTTCAAACCTATATAGATGGGCATTGTAAGTCTTTCTTCCAAATAAAGAGAATGGAGAATTCTAATATGTGGCACAGCTGAAAGCAGAAAATTTCTTGTTGAATTACACACTGCCCCCCTTTCCAACCTAGGCTGGAAATCTTGAGCCTCCTTGTCCTGGCCCAGATCCCCTGATACCCTGTTAGATGTGTGACGGCAAGTCTAGAAAACCTCTGATCTAGCTGCCTCCTCAGGTTCCTGGTAACTCGGACTTCCATACTCACTATATTCCGATATAGATTGTTTTTAATTTTGTGAGCACTGGAAATTGAGTCATTGATCAGATTTCCCTTGCCATGGGTCTCTGAGACTGATGGTTTACGTAGAGCAAAGGTATGAGATGCTAAGGCATGGGTTTTGGGTTGACCACATCTTACGCTCCCACCAATTAATTTTTGTTTCTCCCTTATTTCTAATGAATGCAATTATGTGTTTTACATAATTCTGCAAGCCACTTTAAGGTTTTTCTTTTTTTTGCAAAGTAGATTAGGAAACCAACCAACTAATAAAATGTCCCCCAAATCTCTTCTGATTCCACACACAAAATATGTGGTTAATTCCAACAGATTTTGAAGCTTGGATCTCAAATGTCACATTCTCAGGGAAGCTGCTCTAGTGGCTCTTATCCTTATACACATCAGCACCCCTGTAGCCATGCTCACTGAATTTCTACTCTCCCTTTATTGCTCTTGGTATAGCTTATGATTGTGAACTTGTATGATTATTTGATTCAACTCTCAGCTGAATTTTTAGGAGAGGGAGCTAAAAAATTTGGATGGGGTCCAATTGGGTTGGAGCCATGCAAAGGTATTTGGACTTCACCCTTTTAAGTGACAAAGTTCCATAGACACACAGTAGGTCCCCAGCTAACCATGAATGGATGCAGCAAACAAATGAATCCTTAGAGACTTAGCAGGAGGCTGCTACTGCTACTTAAGTCTCCACGATGGGAAAAAGCAGCTCATTATTGTTAATGCCAACACCTCAGATAATATACTTCTTATCTCTGCTCATAATGGTAATGTAGATAAATTCCATAAATCAAATCTCAGCAGTAAAAAGGTTAATAAGTTTACGCTGTATAATTGAAAGCCATATTGGTGATTAAAAGGATTTTATATATCAGTTTTCTGGGTCACCAACTAATTATTTTCAATGGCCGGTAATAAAACACAGCACCATGCCTGGCTAGACACTGCAAACTGTCAGATGTTAAATCGTGTAGGAAGTACTTGAGCAGGTTACCTTAAGTTGGTTGGTCTTTCCCTCGGGATGTGAAGTCATTGAAATCTCTGCTGTTTGTTTTGTGCCAAGCTTATATGATGCTTGGGGTCCCCTTCTACTGTAAGCATGGAAGCTAGGCAATCCCCCCAAATGGAAAAGACATGTCAAGCTCCAGGGACCCCATGATAGCTGTAATCATTCATGTTCAATGCACTTGGCAATAGTAACACCGAGCAGTTGCCTTTACACCTAGATCATGGCTGCAGTATGGCACATACTTGGCCATCCTTATTCAGAATAGAGGATTTGCAAAAGAAGGGAAAAGTGTATGACCTGGAGCAGATTAATATTTGTTGACCCCCTGAAATATTCCAAGAATAGTCTTTGTGATTTATATGCACTAGAGGCCACTAAGGTATGTATTGTCAATTCAAGGTTAGCTATGGGAAAACTGAAGCTTAGAAAGTAAGGGAATTACCTAAGGTCATGGCTATAAGCAGGACAGCCAGCATTCAAGCTTGAATCTGTCTGACTCCACACTCAAGTGATTCCACTATATATATTTATATTTATGTAAAATGTGTGACTTGACTTATATATACACATACATTTTACTTCTGGTTTATGGAGTACCATCTGAAGAAACAGCAACAACAAAGACAAAATGTTCATGAGTTTGTTCTGAGCTTAATTTGGGATATTAGAAGTTTGTGTAGCTAGGGGTGGTGAAAATAAGGTTGCTGCATTGAATGAAACCGTGTTATATTCTAAGCATGCAACGTTTCCCGGAATAGTGCTGGAAGTGCTTAGAAGGTCAGTCTTCTAGTCTTGGAGGCTGCATAAAGGTAGATGGAAATGAGGCAGGGAGGAAGCATTTGGGAGGGACATTTGTTTCAACTCGTACCATTATTTCTTACGGGTGGGCCTGATGTGTCACTTAGCCAACATGCTATCACCTCTAGCGTTTGTTCAAGAGAAATATGTTTATAGAGTTTCTACCAGGAAAGAAATGCAGTCATTGTATACTTAAGTATAACATAGTGGGCTTAAACCCAGAAAAATCACTAGATACAGTGATATATCCTTTCTTTAACATTTCAATGTGTCTGACTTTACCCCATTACGAAGGAGACAAATTAAGGTTGGAAACCTCTGTAGTTGTAGTCTTTGTCTTTGTTTCTCTAGTTCTTTTACAAATTCTGGAATTATCTTGTAAACTAGGCACTGTGTTCAGTTGTGCATGTGTAGGAGGGAGGGTTTGGGAGGATTTGTAGAATCATTCTATCGCGGCTCTCCAAAGTCTGCAAATAACAGATGAATCAGAAATTTTGAACTCCTCAGTTACCTTCTTCAAAGGCAAATTATTTGCAGATGAAATATAGAATGAAAATTGGAAGGTGAATGCTATTGTCTTGGCTGCAGAGTTTAATGCTTCAAAAGAATAGCCAAGAGCATCCAGGACTGCGATGACTGGTTTAAAACATGTGTTTGACAGATATGTTAATCAAACCACCAAATAAAGGAGACTGTCTGAAGATGGCACTGAGATTGGGCACTCTCAAAACTCTCCATGGGCTTGGTAATTAAACACAGGTGCTTTCTTTTCTTGGCATCTCGTGCTAGGAAGGACTGACCTATCAGTGACTTAGTGTTCCCATCTGCCATCAGATGGTACGTGAAATGTAAGAGCAGCCTCAGTTCCTTCCTAGAGAAAGACAGAGATGTGATTAACCCAATAACCCAGGAGGAGGAAGACTCAGAAATGTGCATAGAGAAAAGGCGAATGAATCTCCTTGGGGTCAGTGTGGAGTGGTTCATGTTGCAGGGAAAAGTTGGGCTTCTCAATTACAGAGATTCTTCTTCATGTCTATTTGTGACAAGAGCATTCTAAAGATGAAAACTCCCTTAGCTGCTCAGCCATATTTTAGAAAGAAATATTGGGGTTAGGGTGGGGGGTGGAGGTAAGGAGAGGTGCAGGTGGAGAAGCATGGAGGAGCAGACTTGAAAGGGCAGAGGGAAAAGGGGAGAGAATGACAAATATACTTCCATTAACAGGAAAACAAATGCACTTCAGATGGCTTGAGGCACAAGTGACATTTATCTTTAGTGGGCAGCATATTTTGAATAAAATCAAGTCAGCATCATCCATCATCTTTCCTCCTGACATGCACATGCCTTGACAACGTGCATCAGGGCATCTGTGACTCATGTGGGGATTGTGGGTGAGAGTTAAGTCAGGAAGCAGGGCTTGTCTGAGCTCTGGGAGCAAAGAGCTGTAACACAGTGACAACATGGCCAATGGTGCAGTCAAGGCAATGCTACAATGCACCACCAATGGTCTCCGTGGTGGACTAGTGCTTCCAGGGACAATCCATCTCTATCAAAGGCATGCCTATTGCTGATAAATTGTTTTCACCCTAACAGGGAGCTGGTACAAAGGAAGGCAGAAGGAGAGCAGGGACTTGACTTTTCCTTCCAAAGGCTGTAAAAGTGGTGTACATATGCCCTGGCCCATTCTTTCCCTCCAGGGCCCAGAGCTTTTACTACCTCTGTCCTCTCCCTTATCAAAAGCGTTATGCCCTGTTTCTCACTCTCAGCTCATCTGATGACCTCGACCACTCTGGCATGAGAATGCCTACCAATGGGTTCGCCTGTGGTCACCAGGTAAGAGGCTAAGACTTCAACAGAGTCTATTGGGAAACAGTACCCTGAACAAGGGATGGAGCAATTTCAGCCACCATTGTAGGCAAGGCAGGAATGACAGGGAGGTGAGTGAGGCACGAAAGTTAAGAGGGAGTAGAAATGAACACCTCAATGATTGAGGTAAATAATATTTTATTATGGTATTTAAAGAAATAAAAATTAGGCCGGGCATGGTGGCTCATGCCTGTAATCCCAGCACTTCGGGAGGCTGAGGTGGGCAGATCACGAGGTCAAGAAATCAAGACCATCCTGGCCAACAAGGTGAAATGAAACCTCATCTCTACTAAAAATACAAAAATTAGCTGGGAGTGGTGGCAGGCTCCTGTAGTCCCAGCTACTTGGGAGGCTGAGGCAGGAGAATTGCTTGAATCAGGAGAATCACTTGAACCCGGGAGGTGGAGGTTGCAGTGAGCCAGATCGTGCCACTGCACTCCAGCCTGGCGACAGAGCAAGACTCTGTCTCAATAAATAAAGAAATAAATGAATAAATAAATATTAATGCAAAAAATTCATGATGAACAAAATGTCAAAATTTTAAATACAGAATCCATGGGCCATGATTAGGGTGAGGAGAGTGAGGCTGTCACTCTCAGGGCCCTACAAGGGCCGAGTTGCACCTGGTCTTTATTTAAAATTGTCATAGTTTGTTCATTTGGTGTTGGGGCTGGTGAGATCATGATGGGCCAGTGTCTGCCTCTCCAGCTGTAGCCCCAACCCCGTGCTGCACACAGTAAGCTTCTCTTGCGGAATTCATATGGTATCTTTACAATAAATTCTATTTCACTGAAGCTGAGCTGAGTGGGGTTCTGTTGCTGGTGACCAACTAAAACAGAAATAAACATTTATTTATTTATCTTCCAACTTCACAGAGCCCTTTCAGAGAATCACAAAATCTTTTCTTCTAGATTCAGCCTTCTGTGTCAAATTATAAGGCTAAAATTTATAGCAATAATATAGGGTTTTCTTTTTAAATATATTACTTCCAATTCCATCAATATAACATAGTAGTTTCAGTTTTACGTGTTCTTTTATAAGCTCTGATCATAGTTTTACATAGTCACAGTGAGCACAATTTTGTATTCTGCTTTTTTGGTGAACTTTGCACACCAAAGATTTTCCATGTTGTTACACGTTATGGCTGTAGGCTGTTTGTTGAGTTTTTTGTCCCATATTTTACTTATACATTTTATTATTTTTAGGTGACTTATAAATTGTCTTCAATTTTTTCATATAATAATGTGAAAACGAATATGTTTATTTCCATGAATCTTGTTTCTTCAGTTATTTCTTTAAATTATGGTCCCAGAAGTCTGATTTCTGAGCCAAGTCCATTGTTATCTTTCTTAGTGTATAATTTGTATTGCCATATAATTTTTCAACAGCATTTAGATTTTACAGGGGAAAACAAAGAAATTGGAGCCAAAAGAATTCTTACATATAGGACACCTTATTTCACATTTAAATGGCAGTAGGAAAAGTATTCATCTTTAAAATTTGATTTATTTATGAGATTGTTCATTTTCAAAATTGAGCCACAGATAGATTATTTTCTTTTCACTTGCAGTAGAGCCCTGTGGTTACACCAACTACCTTTTCTCTCTGCAGTTTATTTTGCAAACCAGAGGAACAATTATACTTTAAGAATTTTTTTAACCAAGAGAATATTTTTGACACTTCTGATGATAACCCAATAGTCGTGTAAGTTGCAAATTTAAAATGGAACCCAGTATATACATAGCAAGTATTTGACACTAAAACATTATTTTTTAAAAAATTAATACCATACCTCTAAAAAAGAACTACAATCTTCTGTTTCAATTGTGGATATGTTTAACCATGCCTAGCACCTTCTAGACCACTCAGGAATTAAACAGATGCAAATGAAAATTCAAAGCCATATTTCACATTTCTGTGATGCATTTTCACTGAGACATTTAAGGTCATCTTTAAACAAATAGTAATGGCAAAAGAAGGACCTGAGGCCCCAAAAGGCTTATTTTTCCCAAATTGAGTCAATGACTGAACTAGTGATTAAACAGACGTTTCTTATACATGGGTCATTGTCTCTGAATAAAAGGATTCTATCAACATTTCCCCCCAAACCAACATTTTGAAACATCAAACTCACTCTCAATCCAGATAAATAAAATTGAGGTAAAAAGCCAAAATGTGACCATTGGGAGGTAAACATCTTAAAAGCAAATTTTATTCTGGTTACATTCATTAGCAGAAATACTTTCATCTGACACAGCATTAGGTCAACAACTTTAAACCCCAAACTACCTTTTTTTGTTTTTGTTTTTGAGATGGAGTCTACTTCTGTGACCCAGGCTGGAGTGCAGTGGCGCAATCTCAGCTCACTGCAAGCTCCGCCTCCCGGGCTCTAGCGACTCTTGTGCCAGCTGGGACTAACAGGTGCCCAGCTGATTTTTTGTATTTTAGTAGAGATGGGATTTCATCATGTTGCCCAGGGTGGTCTCGAACTCCTGAGCTCAGGCGATCTGTCCGCTTCGGCCTCCCAAAGTGCTGGGATTACAGGTGTGAGCCACTGTGTCCAGCCCCAAACTACCTTTTAAAAGAAGGATTTTCTGGGGGTAGACGTGGAAACAGGAAGCAAATGAAAAGAAGGCATTTGGTGCATCACAGAGGTGAAGTCTCAACTAGCCGGAAGACCGGGGAAATCTAACTCCTAAAAAAGGGTAACACTGGAGATGGACAGTGCCTTGAGATGAATCTATAAAATAACCCCTTCATCTTGCAAATAAAGAATCCAAGGCTCCATGGCTGGTCCAAAATTAAATGGATGGATTGTCCTGGCACCAGGACTATAATTCAGCTTTTTTGAATGCAGTGTGCCATTACTTTATCTCACTGCCACATCACTGACAATGTGGTCTTCGTGGTGGCAGCCTCTGTCCCTGTCCCTCTTTGTCCTGTGTTATCCATAACTTGTTTCTGGGAACCAGCTGAAGGAGTCCCCACTCCGGGCAGCACCAAGCATATGAGCTACTAATACTGAACAACATGGTAGGACTGCTCTCAAATTATCTTCCTGTGTCCTATCAAGGTTGGACCCCTACCTTCATTCATCCACTCAGTCTCTGTTCCTCTAAGCTCATATTCTCCAGAAAATATTTAGTGGGTTCCACACAGTCACTAAATTTTTTTTTTTAGTGGCTGTATGGAGCCCACTACATATTTTTTTTGCTTTCGATTTGTATGCTGGTCCCTTTCAAAGGAGTTGAAGAGTAGTTCCAAAGAAGGGGCAGTTGTCTAGACAGGTAGTCTAGATAGAGGGCATCACTGAGCATCACTTTTGTGCCCTGTATTTTGAAACAGACAGCATCCTGGCAGGAAACAGGATTGGGTTAGATGTTTCCATGAAGAGACTGCCAAGAAAGAACTACTTGCAGAGGAATGAGAGTGTTAAGGGACCAGACAAGGAATGTTGAGGCATCCTGAGACCAGCAACAATGGGGAGCTGTTGCCATTTGGGGCTGAGACAGAAAATGGCATAACATACTTTCATCTCTAAACAAGGGGTAAAGAAAAAAGAAAGACAGAGGCCCCAAAAGCCTTCATTTTCCTAAATTGAGTCAATGACTGAATTAGTAATTAAACAAATATTCCTTATATATGGGTCATTGTCTCTCTATAAAAGAATTCCATTAGCATTTCCCTCCAAATCAACATTTTGAAACACAAAACTCATTCTCAACCTAGATAAATAAAATGGAAGTAAAAAGCCAAAGTGTGACCATTGGGAGGTCAACATCTTAAAAGCAAATCTTAGCTATTATAGAGCCTGGTGGGAGCCGGAACCCTGATTGGAGGTGGGGGAGTTGACAATGCTGTATCAAGGGAGGATGCTGACAGTGCTAGGGATGCTGTGCTGAATGAAGCAAGGAGGGCAAGAGAAAAAAGAACGACTCCTCTCCTGCCTTTCTTTCTTACCATTCTCCATTTCCCGCCAGCCTCCCATTGAAGGAAAACCAACCAAAGAGCTGGCTGTGGTTTGTGAGGCTCAGCCTTTCTGCACAACAGAGCAGAACAGGGCATAGATTGGGGAGTAAAAGGAAACATATCAGCAACGATTTTCCTGCATGTCTTCTTGTCTAATATACAAAACAGTCCCATTTTATCACTGAGAAAACCGAGGTAACTTCACAAGCTGCTTTGAATCCTTTCCAAAATAAGGCAGCTTATCGGTCAGTCAACTTGCTCATGGTCACGGTGCTAGTGTGTAACTGGGATCTGAACACGTTTGTTTGGTCCCGCAGGGAACGACAGTCCTTTGCACGATGTGGTGCGGAAGTTGTTCAGGCGCTGTGGTGAGACATTCTCAATCATCACCTCATTTAATCCTCACAGCAGCTCTGGAGAATGAGTAGCATTGTCCTCTTAATTTTTCCTTATGAGGAATGGAATCTGAAAGAAGCTAAATATCTCATTCCAGGTAATACCATAATGGGGCCAGAATTCACATCCAAGAGTCTGAGATCTTAATCACGTCACCATTTTATGCCTTTCCCAACGAATGTTTCACTGGTCGCTGAAGCTGTCTGTGGAGAGCAGAGTGACACTGTCTCATGTGGGTGTCTAGTCCCTGACCTGCAATCCAGTTTCCCTGGAAGGTGCCAAGTGTGGGGTGCCTGATCCATCTTTAGGAGCCTCCTGGTGGGTGCTAACAGTCATGAGAGGTCTTCTTCTGTGGGATAATAATGACTACACTTGGCATGTTCCCCAGTCTATAGAATGAGCTCACTAGGTGACTGCTGTTCCTCCTTTACAGATGGCTTAATTCAGGTTGTGACAGACATGTGGATCATGCAAGCTGGCGTGAATTGGCAGCCACGTTGGACTGACCATAACACCTGCCTTCTTCTCTTTAATTCATTTCTCGCTTTCTAATCCACCTCAAATCAGTTAAACCCTTGAAAAGAAGCCTAGCAAGTTGAACCATGAATCATCATGGATCCAGAATATTATCTCTTTGGCCATCCCTGTCTCCTCATGCGTGCAGGTAGATTCAAAACCTCCCACCTCTTTCTGCATTCTGTCAGAACTGTTTGAGTGGCAAAAGTGAATGAACCAGCGAATGGACAAATGAATGAATGAGCAAATAAGTAAGCATATACATGCTCATTCTGACTTTGAAATCCGTCATTTAAATTTTTTTTATCATGTCATTAAAGCCCCAGAGTCAGTGGTTGCCCTTATTTTACTAAAAATAAGGTTGTTGGAAGATGAAAGCTGCATGATTTCAATTTAGTTTTCCTTGTGTTTTGGAAGTTGCCTCCAAGAGCTTTTCAGATGGTGGGGCTGAAAAAGCCTGCAGCAAGTATTTAATAAATATTTTTTTCTTTTTTTCTTTCTTTTTTTTTTTTTTGAGACAGGGTTTCACTCGTGTTGCCCAGGCTGGAGTGCAATGGCACGATCTCAGCTCACTGCAACCTCCGCCTCCTGGGTTCAAGCGATTCTCTTGCCTAAACCTCCTGAGTAGCTGGGATTACAGGTGCCTGCCACCATGCCCGGCTAATTTCTTTTTGTATTTTTAGTAGAGACGGGGTTTCACCATTTTGGTCAGGCTGGCCTCTAACTCCTGACCTCAGATGATTCACCCACCTTGGCCTCCCAAAGTGCTGGGATTACAGGTGTGAGTCACTGCGCCTGGCCTAATAGACATTTTTATTTGGTGTGCTGAACAGAATCTTTTGAGGGTTCATAATCTGAAAGACATTAAATTCTATAAATTAATGGAGCCATTCAACTCATCCATGACCAAGGAGCCAATCTAACGGCACTTGAGCCAATGAACGACAGCTTTTTTCCTGACAAAAGACTGGTCCATATTTGGCAGGGAGGCTGTCCTCTTACATAAGCATTCAGATTTAGGAGGGTATCCACGAAGCTGTGAGGGACGAACGGGAGACCTGCTCAGCCAACCACACCTGCTGAGCCAGTCCTGGTGGACGGGAGGAAGACTAATGGGCACCTTTGTTTGCCAGGCAGATATTATCACCAGAGTAGTGCTTCTTGAACTTAATGTGCGTATGAATCACCTGGAGATCTTGTAAAAATGCAGATATTGATGAACTAAGTTGAGGATGGGGTTTGAAATTCTTCATTTGTAACAAGTTTCCAGGTGCAGCTGATGTTGCTGGTCCAAGGACCACACCTTGAGTAGCAAGGTCCTAGTGTTTATCTTATTGTTGTAGTGATATCCTGATTAGGTCAGTGATTTATCAGTAGCTTTATCTGGGGGTAGTGCTGATCTTACCCAAGAGCATTTGATGTCGTGGAAGTCATTGTCATTGTCACTGGAGTCATCTTGGAGTCATCATTGCTACTCTTTGTGGAGAATCTCAACCACAGCAACATATTGGCAAGCATCAGAAACTCAATCAAAGAGGCTCTGATGAAAAACAAAATTTATAAGATGTAAACAAAACCCTTAGGACTTAATTACAGCCCCATAGGGACTGGACCTAGAAAAAGCAATTCTTCTCTCTTTGCTCCGTGCAGCACATGTTCTCATTCAACTGCTCGCACACAGCCCCTCAAGGCTGCCAACTAGTGCTGGCCTTAGCAACCTGTCTACATCACCTAGAAGCTCATTCACTTACAGCTCTTGGACTGAAGTCTCAGTTCCAAATTCCCAGGTGCCCATCAGCCTAGATTCAGTCAGGGTCCGGCCTGGGATCAATGCCAGAGAGGGGTGTAGGCAGGATGATATAACCCAGAGGCTGCCAGGACTGAGGGCCCCAAAGGCGGCCTGAGTGGGAAGGCTCAGAGATTTCCTAGCATGCATAGCCAGTAAGTGGGTGAACCGGGATTCACACCCACATCTTTCTCATGTCCCAGTCCAGGAACTTCCCATTCAGTTACATGTCTCTTTGTGATTTGATGGGGTCCAAGAAGAGACTCCTACAACCTATCTCCTCTCCACCCTTCCGAGCCTTAAGAAGTCTCCCTTGTTTGAGTACTTGTGTCCTCAGGAGAATTGCAACTGGGACGGAGATGGTGGCCCCTTCTCTCAGGCTCCTCACATCAAATTCACTGTATGTCCACCCTGCAGTGTCAGTTGCACAGCCAGTCCTGAAGGTTAATCATTTTCGGTAGCCCAGTCCTAGGCTGGTCTACCCATAAAGTCACAGCTTCCACAAGGGCACCAAGTATCAGCTCTTGATGGCCTTCAGGTCACACCAGGATGCCTCCCTCTGCTCTCTCTCGGGGACTATGATCTGCTTTGTTCTGCACCATCCCCTGGCCTGGGCCTCTCCAGGCTGAGGGCAAATCTTAGGCCCATCAGTGCGTCCTGGCCTGCTGCTGTGTCTAGTATCTTCACTGTATTTCTGTGGGATTGGAGTGGGGCGAAGTTGCCTGTCAGCCATGCAATAACAGACCTGGCTTGTTTGGGACTTCTGGATTCCCTCTGGTGCCCCGCCCGAGTCCCCAGTATATTTTCCACTTCGAAGGGTCAGTCAGTATGCCTGCCCTCCCCATTGGCTTCCTGCTGTCTGGTTAGGACATCTAGTTCTGGATATAGTTACATTTGCCTTTCAGCGACAAAATAGGGAAGCTGGGTGGGAGATAAAAAAAATGAAATAGTTCCAAAGCCACTCTTCCCTGCACGGACAATGTGGCCTGAGGTCTTCCTGACCCAGGAGCATGCTGTCAGCCTCATGGCTCTTTCATGATCCATACCTGAAAACCAAATGCTCCACCTCCAAGTCCATGGTATTTTATTTGTTGACTGGAGCAGAATAGTGATGCTGTCACCTGTCGGGAGAGCAACGAGCCTTCCCTGGGGTGGGGTGTGAAGGACACGGGGAGGAGACAGGGGTAGGCTGCTGATGGGAGATTGATATGCAGCCTGGATATGAGAGCCACAGGGTCTGTGACTCTGACAGGAGACAGTCAACTCCAGCCTGGGACAGGCATCATGTGATGGGCAGGCCAGGTGTAGAGTCAGCCTAGCAGGGCTCATGGTCAAAGTTAGACACATGTGGCCATGGGGAGACAGACTTTCTTGTGGTGTTCGTAGTACGTGGAACATAGTCTTCCAAGAGATGGTCTCCCTCTCTCAGCCTGGCCCAGGGCATGGACAACAGGAACTTCTCCTAAGAGGGCTAGTCTTGGGACATGGTCTTCTAGCCTTGGTTTCCCTACCCATGACATTTCTTTCTTTTTTTTTTCTTTTTTCTTTTCTTTCTTTCTTTTCTTTTTTTTTTTTTTTTGAGATGGACTCTCACTATAACGCCCAGGCTGGAGTGCAGTAGTTGCAATCTCAGCTGACTGCAACCTCTGACTGCTGGGTTCAAGCGATTCTCCTGCCCCAGCCTCCTGAGTAGCTGGGATTATAGGCGCCTACCACCATGCCTGGCTAATTTTTGCATTTTTAGTAGAAACGGGGTTTCATCATATTGGCCAGGTTGGCCTCGAACTCCTGACCTCAAGTGATCTGACTGCCTTGGCCTCCCAAAGTGTTGGGATTACAGGCATGAGCCACTGCGCCTGGCTGCCATTTCTTTTCTATTGGTTTACCCTGCTCTTTTCTTTCATAGAACTCATCACAGGTTTAATTTGATATTTAGCTGTTGATGTGTTTACTTTTTACAAGCCCACTGAGGGCAGGATTGGACCTGTGGGTTCTCCCAGGACCGACTGTGTGCCCTGCATGCAGTAAACACTCAGTTAATAGTCAGTCATCGAATAAACATGCAGTTAATAGTCATCGAAGGTGTGGAAGCCTGGGCTGAAGGGCAGCACCTCTTGGATCGTGGACTGGGGCAGCTGATTAAGGAATGCGGCACTTGGCCAGCAGGTAGATTTTGTCCCTGGTTGGGGGAAAGTCAAGAGAGTGATGCTTGTATGTAGACAAAAATACAGGAAGTAAAAAGATCATGGGGAATGTGCTGTGGAAATGTGTTGCCACCTCTGACCTGAACCTGGTAGCCTGCTGGTCAAGAGGCTAGACTCTGACCTTGGGTAGACTTGGTCTAGGTCCTGCCATGTTGCTTTTCCTCTCCCAGTGTGAATGTCCCGTCTGTAACGGGAGGTAATCAGACCTGCTTGACAGAGGCGTTGTGGGGATTAACCAAGATAATGCCAAGCATGGCACCTGGCACACGCAGAGCTATTTGTATTATTTTATCACTCAACTAAAAAACTGCAAACCTGTAAAATTATTATCATTATTATAAGGCAGCACATTATAGTATAATGGAAAGGCCATGACATTTGGAATCTGAAAACCTTGGCTCTGGATCCCAGCTACATACTGACAGCTGTAACGACCTGCGTATCTTGTAACTTCTCTGGATCCCATTTAAAAAGTCAGTTCTTGCTACATGGTGATGGAAAGGATTATATGAGATAATGCATGATACTATGTTGATTAGAAGTGGAAAGCACTATTCCAGGGTAAGTTTTTCCTCTTCTATAATGGCTGAGGAGATGGAACTAGTGTAGGCAAAAGTTTCAGAGGAAAGATAATTGAAGAATCAAAAGATTGCAACCCTTCAGCAACATTATTACATTTTAAAGAACTGGGAATTTTGAAAATGAGACGAAGTAAAATTATGGTTAACAATCTTCCTAGTTTACTCAGCGACCATCTTCATAAATATAAGTTCTGGTGCCTCCAGCGAAACATGGTACCCTTTGTTAATTGCAACTTCAGTGGTCTCCCAAGGGGCCGCTCCTCTCCTGCACCCCATAAAACAGTGTGTATGCCTGTGGCTGTCTCTACATCCTTTGAAAAAGACTGTAAAAAACACCCACAAAAGGAAAATCGAGCACCTTCCACTTTTTTCCCCTTTCTACTTTTAAAGTTTCATTGGACATTAAAAGTTTTTATGGCTATCAAGGAAAAGCATTTTGCCACTTGAAGTTAAGGTGTGATTCAAATTACAGGATGGCAGAGTCAATTCCTAAAGTGACATTTAACGAGTTTCACAGATATCTTTTTTTACAGGACATTTTTATTGGTGCAGAGAGGCGGAAAAAGCCACAGACTTAGAAACTCTCTGTAACTGCCCTGTGGCCCCTCTCTGCTTAAGGTGCAGCCTGGGCCATTCTTTCCTTTGATTCCTTTTCCTCCATGCTTCCCTGGGCAACGGCAGAACACTTTTCTGTGAATGGGCTCCAAGACACACGGACAGGTGATGGGGATTGGTGGGTGCCCAGCATATGAGTTTTTTTTTTTTTTTTTTTTTTTTTTTTAAGACAGAGTCCTACTCTGTCGCCCAGGCTGGAATGCATTGACATATCTCGGCTCACTGCAACCTCTGCCTCCCAGGTTCAAGGGATTCTCCTGCTTCAGCCTCCCGAGTAGCTCGTACTACAGGCAAGCAGCATCACGCCCAGCTAATTTTTGTATTTTTAGTAGAGGTGGGGTTTCACCATATTGGCCACGCTGGTCTCGAACTCCTGACCTCAAGTGATCTGCCCACCTCGCCAGAATATGATGTTTGTGTTCAACTGTCTATGTGGCCACAGGTGAGATCACATACATAATTTTAATCTAGCATTGTTTTAGCAGTTTGCAAAGTTGAGTGAAGAGGAAGTGCATGCACATTGAAACATAGACCACTGTCATTGTCATCAATGCTTGCAAAGCATTTGGTTATGAATGCTCCAGATAGCTTCTGTTTTCCAAAGGATGAGAACACACAATAAAGCAAACAAAATTGCCTCATTATTTAGCAGAATCGGTAAGCAATGTTATTGATGCACAGATTAAATAAGTTAAAAAAATCCCACAGTTGTAAGGACTATGAACTAATTAATAACTGCAAGTCGTGAGTGAAAACTTGTGAAGTGACTCTTCCTTTCTTCTTGGATGCAATGTCTTCTTGCCCAGGGCATAACTCTTATTAATCTGGTCAATAATTCAAAAAGATTTTTTAATATGAGGGCTGATTAATCTTGTTTGATTTTTTTCATTTGTGAAATTAGCTGGACATTCATGTAATTGATACTTCTCATTTCACAAGTAGATCCAACTTGACTGTAGAACAAATTAAGATTGTCTTCCCCTGCCAGTTAGAAAATAAAGCAGTCCTTACCCATCTTCTGCTGAATCTATTACGGTCTATAAATGATGTTTTAGAAAACAAGCGGTGATGGACAAATTCAATGGGAAACTTTTTGTGTTCTTTTTTCATTGAGCCCAAAACCATCTCCACAGAGGCCAAGTGGCTTGTTTGGTTCAAACAGTGTTAAAATACCTTAAAGAACTGATAATAAAATCCCCCCAAAGTCTATTTACACATATTTCCAAGTGAACTAAAGGACATGGGAGACAGATTATTTTTTAAACTCACAAGAGAAACCTCCTTTCCCTTTCCAGTCAAGCAAATCTGAGTTGACTTCTCCCATAAATTCAAGAACAAAAAGTTATAAATTGAGCATATGAAGGACATTGCCTTTTTTTAAGTGATGTTTCCTTGACTTAATGGATTTGGTTATGGCAGAGAGTCAGAGAAAAGCTGTCTTAACTAAATCTTTGACTGATTATGCATTTTTTCCCTATTCATACAAGATAGATTCATCATCCCAATTTGTCAAGCTGGCGAAGTTCCAATTAATTACACCCAGCAAACCTCGGCTTGTGTTATGCCCATGTCAGGCCTAATCTAGTGCCTCATTTGCCGGCAGCCCAATGAAGAGGTATCAGAGGTGGTGTTTCTTATGGTACTTACGGTGATGGATGCCCCTGCGGCACGGCCGGTGGCACAAGCAGAGCCCTGGACGTGTCTTTTCTCCGAGTCTGAGGACTCGAAGCTCCTGTACTAATTGAAAGGCTCATCTGTGTAGGGGATGTTGTTGCAAAGTCGATCCTTCATAGCTGGGCTGAAGGCTTTCCCCGTCACATGGGCTGTTCAAATATCTATTCGGGTCCTACATTTCTGTCAGGTCTGTCCTTGCAAAATGGAAGAAAACAAAGGCAACTTGTCCTGAGCTGAGTTTTTGAGCTCTTTAGAGGCTGATGTGTGTTATAGGGGAAAATCATAGGTAGTAGTGAGGTGTACCCCAGGCATTTATGAACATATCTGTATGTGCTTGTAGCTATATGTTTTTATGTTGTTTATAGGGCGTGCCGCTATCTTCTGACTGTGGCGACTTTGCTTTCACGCTTTCAGTTGATTAGGCAATGATCTGCTAACGAACGTTACTTATGGGGCAATGTGAGGCCCACTGAATTTTGATATCATTCTCTGGTGCATGCATGAACTAAAGTTTGCTTGAGTGACTTAAGTCACATGCTATGACAAGTGGTATGTTGGCATAACATCTCTGTAGACCTATTGTTATTATCCCCATTTAAGGTGGGGAAACTTAACTTGGAGAAGTTAAATGACTTGCTCAAAGTTGCACAACTAATGAGCTGTGGAAATGGGATTTATCTCATTGTAAGTTTTGAGCTCTTTCCAGGAAGCTATTGCCGTTAAAATAATGGCAAAAACCGCAATTACTTTTGCACCAACCTAATAGTTCTCTCAGGTACCTGTTTCTTCTTCTTCCTCTGTCCGCAGTCCATCCTGAACCTACAACCTTTACCATTTCCTCCTCCCACCCACATGGTAACCTGCAAACTACAGTGGGAGTAAGAGCCTGCAGTACCTTGCTATGTGGACCAGGTTTGCAGGGTGGCAGAGCTCTTTGATGCTGGAGGTTGCTGGCTGTGCCTGCATCTCCCTGTACCATGCAGCACGGGGCGTACTGGGGCTGAAGCTGGGCCTGAAGCTGAGCCTGTTCCCAGATTGCCTTGACTGCTTCCTTCTTTCTCTGTCTCTCTGAGAGTCTCCTTCCTGTATCATCTGTCACCTCTCTATCCTCAGCTCTGTGTTTTTGTTTTGTTTTGTTTTTGTTTTTTTTTTTTGAGACGGAGTCTTGCTCTGTTAATCAGGCTGGAGTACAGTGGCATGATCTCAACTCACTGCAACCTCTGCCTCCCAGTTCCAGTGATTCTCCTGTCTCAGCCTCCTGAGTAGCTGGGATTACAGATGTATGCCACCACGCCCGGGTGATTTTTGTATTTTTAGTAGAGACAGGGTTTCATCATGTTGGCCAGGCTGGTCTCGAACTCCCAGCCTCAGGTGATCAGCCCACCTAGGCCTCCCGAAGTGCTGGGATTACAGACATGAGCCACCGTGCCGGGCACCATCCTGAGCTTTGGATGAAACACCACCACCACCTGCAGGTATGGAGACTGGATCCCCAAGTGGCCACTGGAGGGTCAGATGCTGAACCTCAGCAATGTTGCACAGTTGGAAAACCTTGACCGATGGGAGAGAGGAGACAGGAGAGTGTAGGAAACCAAGCTGATACGGAACCCCTCCCTTCCTGCATTCATGGGCTACCCTGAGCTGTGGCTTCTCCTTGTTTCCCTGGCAGAGAGGTCCCACATGCGAAGTGAGCACATCTGCTGAGCACCAGCCTGTGTCTCTGTGGCTCTCAAGAAATCAGTGGGCAGAGTCAGTAATATACTGCTTTGCACTGCCCTACATTCGACCCTACTTCTTTTTTAACCCACCCCACTTTCAAAACAAAATGTTGGCATCTTCATCCTTGCCTCTGGGCTCCCGACGGGATACAGGGACACTAAGGAGAAAAGCTGACTTTTCACCCTTGCAGCCTCTGCAGAAGAGACCCTGAAAGGGGTTGCCATGTTTGGGGAAGAATTAAATCACACCGAAGACCAACTTTTAATTTGAATAAGGCTTCAAGTTCATTAATATTCAGCATTTACATTCCTTCTTGATTCTTAAATATGATGTGTTTTACAGTTATCAAAAACATATGCTGCTTTTCAGCAGAATTTTATATACAACTTTTTCAACAGAAGGTGCCAGCATCCCAATATGTTTTGCTTAGTTTTGGCTTTAACTATTGTGATGAAAGCATTCAAGTGCAAGGATGTCATCTTTTTAGCAACATAGATGGAGATGTTGCTGAAAGGTGCCTCTTGAACAAAGAAAAAATAAAGGAATTATTTATTCTTTCTTCCATTGAACTAGTTTTTATGATGTTTCTATTATGGGGAAAATTCTGTATTAAGCTTGGTGAGAACTACATGGATAACTCAATCCCAGACCTTGTTTTCAAGGTATGTACAGTCTGATACCTTCTTGATAAAGCTGGTTGTGGCATTCTTCTTATTAAAGGAGCCAGGGATAGTTTTCTGATGCTATACCTGTGGGATAATATTGATTATTAAAATATTAAAATACTTTCCTATCTGTTGTAAATACACATTGCCCTAAGCCACCCACACCTGGCCTATCTCGTCCCTCCCTTATGGTCCAGGCACTAAAGCAGTAATGCTTGACAAAGCAAGGGATTCTGAAACTTTCCTCCAGCACTATAGCCAGTGTCCAATCTGACTGCTCAGAGCCCATCCGTCCACTGTTGATGAGGTTTCATCTTTCCTGAATGGAGTGATGTTGTGCTGGTTATATTCAGATAATCTATATCTGTGATGGTGAATTTTATATGTCTACTTGACTGGGCTACGGGGTGGCCAGATAGTTGGTTAAACATTATTGCTGGATGTGTCTGTGAGGGTGTTTCTGAAAGATAATAGCATTTGAATCAGTAGAGGGAGAAAAGAAGATTCATCCTCACCAAGGTAGGTGAGCACCACTCAATCCATTGAGGGACTGAATAGAACAGAAAGGCAAAGGACGGGTGAATTCACTCTTTCTGCTCGAGCTGGGATAGCCATCTTCTCCTCCAGTGTACATAGCTGATCCTGGTTCTTGGACTTACAACATTAATTTCCTGGTGGCCTTAGAGTTTGGACTGGCGTTACCCATTGGCTTTCCCGGGACTCCAGCTTGCAGACAGCTGATTACAGGACTTCTCAGCCTCCTTAACTGCATGAGCCAATCCTCATAATGAATCTCTCTCTCTCTCTCTCTCTCTCTCTCTCTCTCTCTCTCTCTCTCTGTCTCTCTGTCTCTCTCTCTCTCTCTGTATTGGTTCTGTTTCTCTGGAAAATCATGCCTAATATCATATCTTTGCTGTTACGCTCTCCAGCTAGAATTGTGGGTGTGTTTCTGACTTTCTTTAGTTCTATCAGTTTTTGTTTGATATGTTTTGAGACTCTATTATTAGGTGCATACTCATTTAGAATTATTATATCTTCCCGATGAATGGACTCATTTATCATTATGAAAGCTTCCTCTTGGCAACACTGCTTATCTTGAAGTTTATTTTATCTGATACCAGTATTGTCATACCTGCTTTCTTCTACCAAGTTTGCATGAGATGTTTTTTTACATCTTCTTACTTTAAAACTATCTGTATCTTACATTTAAAGTTCTTCTCTTGAAGATAGCATAGGTGACTCTTGATTTGTTTTTTTAAATCCAGTTCGACAGTCTCTGCTTTTTAATAGGAACTGTTAGTCTATATGTATTTAATGTAATTTTTTATGTGGTTAGGTTTAGTCTGGCATTTTTTGCTTTTTACTTGTACATCTGTTTTTCTTTTCTTTCCTTTTTTTTTTTTTTTTTTTTGTATTTTTAGTAGAGACGGGGTTTCTCCAGGTCGGTCAGGCTGGTCTCAAACTCCCAACCTCAGGTGATCCTCCTGCCTCGGCCTCCCAAAGTGCTAAGGTTACAGGTGTGAGTCACCGTGCCCAGCCCCTACATCTGTTTTTCATTCCTTGTTCCTTCTTTTTCTCCTTCTTCAGGTTATCAATGATTTCTTAGCATTTTATTTTAATTCCCCTATTGGATTCTAGCTATGCCTGTTATTATTATTTTTTAGTTGTTGCTCTAGGGATTATAATATGGATCATCATTAGCTTATCACAATCTATTTAGTGTTATTATTGTACCACTTTATCTAAAATATAAGAGCCTTGAAATAGTATGACTTTTTTTTTTTTCTTTGAGACGGAGTCTCACTCTGTTGCCCAGCCTGGAGTGCAATGGTGTGATCTCGGCTCACTGCAACCTCCGCCTCCCAGATTCAAGCGATTCTCCTGCCTCAGCCTCCCAAGTACCTGGGATTACAGGCATGTGCACCATGCCCAGCTACTTTTTGTATTTTTAGTAGAGACAGGGTTTCACCATGTTAGCCAGGATGGTCTCGATCTCCTGACCTTGTGATCTGCCCACCTTGGCCTCCCAAAGTATGACTTTATTTATCTTTCTCCCTCACCATATGTGCTACTGTTATATCTTTCTACATCTACATACATTATGTTTATATTCTGTACTAACATAGAAATAAATATATAATGTATTTAAATATAAGCATGTATTTTAAATACATATTAATATGTTTAAAAATACATAAATAAGATGTAAATTATATTTGAATTAATATTTCATATATTAAACATATAAGCATATACATTGGCTTTAAATGGTCAGTTGCCTTTTAAAGAAACTAATAAGAGACAACTGTGGTCTTTGGTGCTTTTCTGCATTTAACATTTCCAGTGCTCTTCATTCTTCTTTGCGGATCTCTGTTTTCACCTAGTGTCATTCCATCCTGGCCTGAAGAACTTCTCTGGCATTTCTTATAAAGAAACCTGCATATATGTGGATTTCACTCAGTGTGACTGTAGTTTTCACCTGCTTTTCCCTCTCTCTAGTGCCTTCTAATAGAAATAAATTGTGGATTAAAGATACTAGTGATGACTGCACTTGTACAGCTGATGACGAGTCATTTGTAGGAGCTCGGCCTTTCTGCCAGAGCAATGGGCGTGACATCGTTAGATGAGGAGCCTGCGGGTTGGCTTCTGCCTGAAGACATATTTTCTGACTTACACCACAGAGTCTAATGTATTTTAAGCTTATTTTTGGATTTGGAATATTTCACATAAAATTATAGATTTCTGGTTTCTCTTGAAAATTTAGAAACTCTGTAAATTTGGGGTTAGATAGGAGGTTCAGAATGCCCTATGTTTGTGCCTCTTTAAGGCCAATTTGAATGTTCTCTGAAGAGACTATGAATATGGAGAACTCTGTCATAGTGAAAAAAACCAAAAAGCCTCTTGAATTTTTAGATGGAGACTCCAAGACAGAATAAATGGCATAAAGGAATGGCTCAAGAACACAATCTTTTCAGAGAGGGAGGGCTCCAGATTGTCCTGGAAAAGACACAGGTGAAATGCAAATGAGTCATGTAGTAAGGCTGGTCAAACATGCTGGGAAATGCTTTTGTCTTTTTGCCTTCTTGGAATCACTCTGTTTTGGGATTGTTACTTTGAAGTTCAGTGACTCCAGGATGGCTTTAGACTCAAACGCTTCACCTCTGCAGGCTGGATTCCATGGCCCTGTCCAGATACCAGCCCTGTTGTGCTGGGGGAAAGTGTAGGAACAAAAAGAATACATGGAGAAGGAAAATGTATCCCCAAGAAGGAATATGCTGGTGGTCAATGGTGAAGGGTGGGATTCACAACCCAGTGTGAGAAGAGGGTGAACTTACGCTGTGCACTTTGCAGGAGGAATCTAAGAAGAAACTTCAGATCCAGCTGGGGTGGCACCAATAGCAATCTACCAATGTGGACAGGTGTCCAAACACTCTTTGGCTGATTTTATTCACTTTGGAGCTTCATAGTGGAAAAAAAAAAGTAAAGTTTCTCTGATACTAGAAAATTGCAGAAGACAAGAGGAATGGGATCTCTGCCCCAAACCCATCCTTTTAGATTAATGCTCACTAATGGATATTAAAACAAGTTAGATTAATGAAAGCCCTATAGACCATGCAGCTGAAAAAACACACTTTCTTCTGACAGCCAGGCAGTCAAGAGATGTCCAGGGACTAAAGAGCAATTCAGATTAAATTACCCTCTCCATTAGGATGTCCTTTCCTTGATAATTTGTGAGCCAGAGAAGGGGGATGAAGAGTTGCCATGATCACCAGAGGTCATTCGTTTAAAGTGAACTTTGTGACTATAGAAATAAGGGCCACATTCAGCTTTTATATTCTGGCAGGTTAATTGAACACAGGTCAATAGGAGACAGGAGTAAGGGACGTTGGATTTGGGATAAGCAGCTGTTTGAAATCATGAGGAGCATGGATGGAGAGAAATGAAGGAGCCTGCCAGGTGTCAGCTGGCCAGCGTACTAGTGAAGGGTATTTTCATCATTAAGTTCTGTTATTTGCACTCTGTGGTGGTTTTGCACCATGTGCATTTAGCTAAGCTGGAACTACATTTCCCAGAATTCCCTTCAGTATCTGGTCTCATGTTAGGGTTGGCCATGGGAGAAATTTGTGCAAGATTTAGAAGCTGAAAGTAAAGCAGCAGCCAAGTTTATGTTCCTACAGTTTCAATAGGTGGGATACCAAGCAATGTGGCAGTCCGGGCAGGTTGTCATTGATGTGCTGGCTCACCTTCCTGGCATGACAGCACCTGCACCCACAGCAACTCAGGTTTCCATAGGTTTTCTGCTGTGTGCAACTCTGGCAGAGGATGTCAGCTTTTTCATGTCATCATGTATTTTAGGTTACAGGGGTGAAAGACAAATGCAAGGTCCAGATTGCGTTTGTGGGTTCTAGCTTATGCATGTGGGGTCCAGTTCATCATTGCTCTCCCTGACCTCACATCCAGCTTTCCTTCCTGACTGCCCATTCAGATTATCTAATAGTAGTGACCTCATGCACAACACCCCGTGCAGAGGCAGCAGCCTTGCATAGACTTTCCCCCAGTTTCCAGGTCTAACGTGGGAAACACATCTCTTATCCCAAATCATTCATAGTGGTTCTGCTTCTTGGGTAAAATCCCGACTGATGACCCTGCAGGTGATGTATGGTGGATGGACTCCTGGAGACATTTCCGCAAAGCTGCTGTTGGGGGTCTGTGTCTTCATAAGTGCTAGCTTCCTTTTAGTTTCAGGCTCTAGGAAAATCTAGGTTTACCTACGATGAGCTATGTTTATCCCCTATACAGTGATGAAGGCTGCTGAAATGGAAAGATTCCAGTAAAGCTGCCCTACAGAAATGGAATACAACCTGCCTGTTATGTCTCTTCTGTTGCTGCATTTGGCATACATCCTTTGGAGTAAACACAATTACAGCCTCTTTAATCCCATAACATTGAAATTTGGTGGGTTTAGTTTTTGTTTTTTTCTCCTCTGCCATTCACAGTTAATAGAGTAACACCTTTGCTTATCCAGGAAAACAGGTTACTTTTCCAATTTTATTAAAAATTACCTATAATGCCTAGATTGGAAACTCAATAAGCACAAAGCTCGAAGTATTTTTTGATTTTATTTTTGAAAATTGATAAAATTGTATATATTTATAGTGGACGACATGATGTTTTGAAGTATCTATACATTGTGGAATGGCTCAATTGGGCTAATCAACATATCTATTACCTCACGTACTTATTTTTGTGAGACAACGTTTAAAATCTACTCTGTTACCAATCTTGAAATACAATATATTCTTATTATATTATCATATAGTCACCATATTGTACAGTAGATCTCTCGAATTTATTCCTCCCATCTAACTGAAATTTTGTATCTTTTGATGTCCTCAAGGTTCATCCATGTTGCTACAAATAACAGGATTTCCTTCTCTTTTAAAGGCTGAATATTACTCCTTTGTGTATATATGACACATTTTCATTATTCATTCCTACACTGATGGACATTTAGAGTGATTCCACATCTTGGCTTTTATAAATAATACTGCAGTGAATACGGGGTACAGTTTTTTTTGACATACAGATTTCATTTACTTTGAATATATCCTCAGTAGTAGGATTGCTAGGTCCCATGGTGATTCTATTTTTAATTTTTTGAGGAACTTCCGTACTGTCTTCCATAATGGCTGCACATTCCCAATAGTGTGCAAGGTTTCTCTTTTCTCCAATCTTCACCAATACTTTCATATTTTTGATCATAGCCATTCTGAGAGATATGAGATGATATCACATGATGATTTTTGTTTGCATGTCTCTGATGATTAATGACATTGAACATTTTTTCATATATATATATTGGCCTTTTGTATGTCCTCTATTGAGAAATGTCCGTTCAGACCCTTTGGCCACTTAAAAAAATGGCTTTGTATTAGGCTGTTTTTGCTTTGCTATAAATGAATACCTCAGGCTGAGTAATTTATAAAGAAAAGAGATTTAATTGGCTCATGGTTCTGCAGGCTGCACAGGAAGTATGGCACTGTTATCTGCTTGGCTTCTGGTGGAGCCTCAGGGAGCTTCTACTCATGGGAAAACAGAGTCAGAGCCTGCAGTCTCATGGCAAGCAAGGAGGCAAGAGAGAGAGGCGGAGGTCCCAGACTCTTTTAAACAACTAGATCTCGTGTGTGCTCAGAGTGAGAATTCTCTCATTATTGCAAGGGGGGCGCTGAGCCATTCATGAGGGATCTGCCCCCAGGACCCCAACACCTCTCACCAGGTCCCACCACCAACACTGGAGGTCACATTTCAACATGAGATTTGGAGGGAACACACATCCAAACTATATCAAGATTGTTTGTTGTCTTACACTTGAATTATTTGAGTTCCTTATATAGTTTAGGTATTAACTGCTTGTCAGATGTATGATTTGCAAATGTTTTCTCACATCTGTAGGTTGTCTCTTCACTCTGTTGATTGTTTTCTTTGCTGTGCAGAAGATTTTTATTTTGATATAATCCCGTTGGTCAATTTTTGCTTGTGTTACCTGTGTTTTGGGGTCATTTCCAAAAAATTATTTTCCAGACCAAAGTCATAGAGCTTCCTTCTATGTTGTTTTCTAGTTGTTTTACATTTTTGAGTCCCACATCAGTTCATTTGAATTGATTTTGTATGTGGTATAAGGGTCTAATTTCATTCTTGAGCATGTGGATATCCAGTTTCCCCAACATCGTTTATTGAAGAGACTGTCCTTTTTCAATAGTGTGTTCTTAGCACCTTGGTCAAAAATCAATTGACTGTAAATGTGTGGAGTTATTTCCAGGCTCTCTATTCTTTTGCGTTGGTCCATGTGTCTGTTTTTATGCCAGTACTATGCTGTTTTTATTACCATAGCTTTGTATTATATTTTTAGGTCAGGTAGTGTGATGCCTCCAGCTTTCTTCTCTTTGCTCAAAATATCTTTGGCTCTTCAGGGTCTTTCATGGTTCCAGATTAATTTTAGGGTTTTTTTTTTTCTGTCTCTGTGAAAAATGTCATTGGAATTTTGATAGTGATTGCATTGAATCTGTACATTGCTTTGGGCAGGATGGACATTTTAAAATTTTTTTTGTGATCCATAAAAACAGGATGTCTTTCCATTTATTTGTGCCTTCTTGAAATTATCTTTTAATAAGTGTTTTTGAATTGTGGGACTGAGAGCCATATGCCATTGCATGAGAGATCTTATGGGTCAAAGGAAAGGAACTAGTATCTGTTGAGTACTTGTTAAGTACCCTGTGCATTATGTCCATTATCTGCATTATCCTATTTAATCCTCAAACGACGCAGTGAAATGGGCATCATTATTCCCACCTCACAGATGAGAACATGGAACATTGGGGAGAGGTTAAATGCCTTGTCTAGGTTCAGGTGTTATATAAGTAGTTGAGACTGGAATCCAAATCTTTCTAGTTCAAAAGCTTTTAATTTCATAATAATGACTTGTAGGGAATTTCAGTTTGTTTGTTTCTTCCAGAAATATTTACTGAGCATGTAAGGTAAACACATTTTTCTTTAAATAATCGGAAGTGTGTATTATGTATGCAGCTCAAGTAGAGCTAGTGAGATGATGAAATTTCCAGTGGAAATTTCCATGGGAGATGCACTCACAGCTGCTCCCCACTTCCTCTTTTATCAGGGTCTTCCTGCTAACTCCTGGCTCCTGGAGGAAAATGTTGCTCCTTCTCATAAGCGGTTTTGTGGTTCCCTTGTATAGCTTGCTACCATCTTTTTTTAGCAAGAGCCAGAGACAGCTGTCACTACCATGCAATTACTTTTCCAGGATTGTGCGTTATCTAATCCCTTGGCCACTAAGTTTGGAAGAAACTTGACTTATATGCTTATTTTACACTTTCAAATATCTGCACGACATAAACAATTCTGATCAAATATGGATAAAAGATGAAGATATGCTAATATAGCCTCATCGCTCTTATCTAATTGGGCTTGATAAACACCTCTCCTTGTTAATTTACATAATGAAGAGTTAAGTTAAATGAAAAGTCCACAACACTGAGACTACTTATTCCACAATAAGCTAGTTTTGTAATACGCTTCTCAAATATTGCATTATTAGCATGTTCTTTTCAGTTCACATTCAACTCAATTTGTCTCACTCTTATTGTCATTCTATCACCACCAAAAGTACTTAACAAGTGTCTGTGAGTGATTATGAGGCATATCTATGTGACATGAGGCATTGAAAGTGAGACAGTGTGGGCCACTGGAAAGAGAAATGGCCAAGAGTCAGGGAATCCAACTTCCCAACTCTGCCGGGTCTGTGTTCTGGAGCACCCACAAACTGGAGACAAGGATGCTTTCCTCTTTCTTATTGCTAAAGATTAACAAAAACAAACTTTGCACTCAAGGAGTATGAAATCGTTTTGGACAACTAAAAAAGAAAATTAGAGCTTTACTTTGATCTGATCCCTGCTCTTTCATGGCCTCTCTTAGAACAGTGGTTTTAAAACTGTGTGTATAGGGTGTCTTCAGATGGCAGCATGGTGGTGGGGGGCTCAGCTCTACTCTTACCAGAAGAGCTCTATATTTATCCATTTTTTCACAATGACATTTTTATATTGGAGTGATAGTAATGAGTAAGTTCGACTGGGGATAAAAAACAAAAATGAGCTTCTGGTACTAAGCCTTGAAGGTCACTGATGCTGGCTAAGGTTCTTGATGGCATTATGATGATTAGAACAGACACAATGTGGACAGGACGATATCTGTGTCAGGTACAAAAGTTCATAAAGCTGGAGTAGAAGGCAATCATATTGACATATTTTAGGGTATAGGTTAGGAAAAGTAGTTATAGGGATTCCAAATTCAGATTTTGAGTATTTGGCAGGGGGCTGCAAATGAATATGCAGCTCTTCTCTGGCTTTAGGATATGGGCCTAGGAGTGGCTCAGCTAACTGGGAATCAAAATGCAAGTGATATATGCCCTAGAAAGGACTCATGGGTGAGAAGATGTGAGACACAGTCTAGTGCAATAATTGCACCCATGCATGGTTATTAATGGGCCACTTCCCTGACAAGGTATTTATCTGAGCATTCACATATATATATTAAGTATCTTCCTTGTGTAGGTACTGAGGTCAGTATAATGATATCTCAGGTCTCTGAAATTATCCTAATATTTTATGCTCAGTTGTTTGGGAGAGCAGAGTGAAGGAAGTGTGTAGTTGGTAAAGGGACTAATGCCTGATATTTCCTCTCCTACTGCTGCTTTTGCTCATCTTTCCCCAGTGGTCAGATAGATGGTGAGGATTTTGGTGAGGTCCCTTGTTTGAGAGGATTCACCAAGTCCATGGTCTAAACATCCAAAGGGCTCCATCCTTCACTTCAAATGATTCCAGAAGCCAAGGAAAACCGTCAGCAGATTCTAAGTATTCTGATGCAATTATCTCTTTTCAGAAGAGGGAAATGGGACCTTTGGTTTTGCCAACAAAGAGTATCAGAGCTGGTCAGTTTACTTGTGGACATTTTTGGCTGCAATCTTAAAGACGGCAGTCTTGGAGAGATTTTTATGAGGATGTAGGGCATCTATAGACATAAAAAGCAGGAGAAATGCTTGTTAGTTATGGGGAAGGTGAAAGGCTTAGAAAACTGATTAGCGTAGCAGTGTGGTCAGATGGAAATGAAAGCTCAGAAGCATAATCGTTAATTGGGTGCTTACCTACTAATTTGAGCTTGGATGTCAGCAGTACTGCACTTCATTTCAAACCCAGGGTCAGACTTTAATGCTACATCATAAATTACGTAAAGGCACAACACTAACAATTAGATAATTACGGAGACCCATGCTGTTGCAATTTAACTGGGCAAGTTCAGGGCAAACATGACAGGAATACTGCTTAACCCTCAGACTGCTGGCAGGATTTTTTCCAAAGAGACAAATGAATACATAAGATGACGTCGTTGGCTGGTTTTCAAAGCCTATGGGTTAAATAATTTCTTTCCAGTAGCTGGATTCATCAGATGACCTCTGCAAGCTGAGAAGAAGTATTAGAGAAGTGTTAATTATATTTAAGAAAAATCCAGTCTTTAAATCCACACCAACTGAAGCACCTGGGGGTGGGCTAGATTCCAGTTAAACTTTAAGATAAATTTTAAAGGTGAAGCTAATTTTTACAATTATGAGACTCTCTGGTTATGGGATATGTAGTTGTTCAATCCCTATTTTCCACCATTAACATATGAATCAAAATAGAAGATTCAAGGTGAATATTTCATTCTCATTGCATTCTTCCTGGCAAACTAGTGGTTGACTCAATTGATGAAGGCGTTTTCATGATCATCGTGAGTTGTCAAGACTGTGCTGGCATTTTGCAATATACTTCATTCATTCATTGACTCATTTGCCAACATATCTTGAATGCCTCTGTGTGCTGGGTGTCATGGATACAGATGTCATTGGCTGGGTGTTTAAACAACATTCTGATTCCCGGTTAGAGACAGAAGACTTGTGGGGCTCATGTACGTGTAATGTAAAGGCAATTTTTGGAAGAGTTTTGTCCTCATTGTCAGAATGTGAGCTTGAGAAAGTCTAGAGCCATACCTCATTTTCCTTCTTTCCCCACACCCTCAGCACAGGGAGAGGTACATTTGAAGAAATGGACAAGTCTAAGAGAATAACTGAAGAAAGGAATAGTTTTGGACTGGAGAAAAAAAAAAAAAAAGAAAAATGATGGGTAGTTTAACCAAAGGTCAGATTTTGGAAACTCAGATTGTCTGACAAATGAAGTCATACTGTAAAGTCCCATAAGTAATATTTGAAAACCACATTCTAGCATGTAAATAGTTGCTTATTTGTCAGTTTCATTTGTCTCCTCTTATTCTTGTAATGACACACTATAACGTTTGAGATTACAAAGATAATAAAATAAGGGACCACAGCATTTAAGACAGTTGGATTCATGAAGAACTCAATATTGAATCTCTTTTTTTATGTGTAAGAGGATGGATTTGCCCCTGGGACCTTGGGGTATTGAGATCTAGATTAGGAGCAATGTGGCTCAGGGGTGCAACACAAAGATGGAAAAATAAGAGGGCTGAGACTGTAAAGCTCCCTAGCCTCACCTACCTGGCAGCAAGGACACGCCATGGGAAACTTCTGTGTGTGTGTATGTGTGTGTGTGTGTATGTGTATGTGTGTGTGCACCAACAGTGTTGCATAATTCCAGACCTGTACAAGGATAGAGCAAATTAGAACCAAGCTTACTCCTGGGGAGGAGAGCTGTCTTCTTCTACTCTGATTTCACCTCTTGCTTGTGAATAATGGTGGTCATGGTCCCCCACATGGTCTCTCCGAGTCATAGGGAGCACCCACAGAGTTTGGTGGTGGCACATAGCAGGTCAGCACAGAGCCTCGAGAGAGCAGCGCTCTCCAGAGAGAACAAGAGTCCTTATAGTCCGAGCTCTCTCTTCTGAAGGAATGTGGCTAGAACTGACCTGGCAAACCAAGAAAACATTTCTGGATTTTTGAGATTTAACAAAGGAGGGAGATTCTGGGAAGCGGAGAAAGACAATATTTTCCTGCTAGGTGGTAGGGTCTGGGGGTCACTTAATTTGAATATTAAAAGGATCTCTTTAGGAACACTTATACACTGTTGGTGGGAGTGTAAAATTAGTTCAACCATTGTGGAAAGCAGCCTGGCGATTCTTCAAAGAGCTAAAAGCAGAATTATTGTTTGACCTATTACTGGGTACATACCCAGAGGAATATCAATCATTCTACTCTAAAGACACATGCACGTGAATGTTCATTGCAGCATATTCATAATAGCAAAGACATGGGATCAACCTATATGCCTATCAATGACAGGTAGGATAAAGAAAATGTGGTACATATACACCATGGAATACCATGCAGCCATAAAAAGAATGAGATCATGTCTTTGTGGGAACATGGATGGAGCTGGAGGCTATTATCTTTAGCAAACTAATGCAGGAAGAGGAAACCAAATACTGCATGTTCTCACTTATAAATGGGAGGTAAATGGTAAGAACTTATGAACACAAAAAAGCAAACAACAGACACTGGGTCTACTTGAAAGGGAGGGCGGGAGGAGGGAGAGGAGCAGAAAAGATAACTATTGGGTACTGGGCTTTATACCTGGGTGATCAAATAATCTGTACAACAAACCCTTGTGACACACATTTACCCATGTAACAAACCTGCATATGTGTCCCCAAACCTAAAATCAAAGTTTTTTGTTTTTTTTTAAAGATCCCTTTATTTTATTTCTTAAACTACTTATGTGGGAATATTAGTTACAGGCAGACAAAGAAACTGAGACCTGGAGTGGATAGAGAGAACAAGGATATTTCAGACTGTAAAAGCTAAATTGAACCATCTTCTCAGCAAATGGTGTTTTGCTGTAGGTAGTAATAAACTAAATGAAAAAAATACCAGCAAAAACAATTCTTACACAGGAAAAGAGTGACATCTCACAGAATCTTGTCATTTACCTTGGGAAAAGTCCTTTTCAACACCTCACCTCTTTGTTTTTTTAAGTTCCCCAAATGTATGGGCCCGGCTAGGGTCAAAATTCAATAAGCTCAACACATCTCAGGAACTATCTTCAGCTTCAGATGCCTTTGATGTTTTTTCCCTGAGTATTGATGCTGATAGATGTGCCTTGATGTCAATCTGTCTTTCCAAATATGAACTGTTGGGAATTCTGCTAATGGTTGGGATTTGGTATAATTTTTCTGCTGTACACAAAGGTATCTGGCAGTCCAAATTTGAAAATATCTTTAACAAAAATTACTTAATATATGAATTAATAGTAATAAGTCACCTTCTGAGACTCAAAATCCATCTGAATTCTCCTTATGATTTCTTGGGCAGAGAGTTCGGCTTTTGTCAGTGTTGTTTTTGCCTCAAGGATAATACTTAAAATTTAGGTAATGGTCCATTTTCAAAGGTGAGTTGGTGTTAGGAAACTTTCATTTCTAGCAAATGCTATGTAGAAATAAATAATAATAGCACACAGAATATTCATTTAATTGTTAAAAACCTTACTAAGAAACTAGTGAAAATTAGCAGAGTCTGGCTTTTCTGAATAACCTAAGATAGAGACTTGTAAGCAGTCAATTGAATAGAAGTTTTTGGTTTGCTGTGCATTGGTGGTTGACTCTTAATCAGTTGTAATCCTTAATGATCTTTGGCAAGGCAACTCATGGGAAGGATTGATACTTTTTCTCCTCTCCATCACTCTTCTAACCCTAGGGTGTATAATGAGGCAGATTGTTCTGAACTTGGGTTTTGAATGTAATGACATGTCTTACAGCCTGTGCCACTTCAACATATTGAGGGTCACCTCATTCTTTCTGGTGGTGGCTTGGCTTTCTATTGTGTGGATGGACCATCGCTTATGAACTTGTCCTCCAAAGATGGTTACTTAAGAACATTTCAATCTTTTGCCTTTGAAAATAGTGCTATGATGTTAACGTCTTTGTTTATGTGCCCTTCAGTACATGAGGATACATTTTTGGAAATGTTCATTATTGAGCCAAAGGCCATGTGCATTGTAAATTTGGGTGGATATTGCCACATTACTTCTTACAGATTTGGTGGTAATTTGGGAGGCTAATCAGCCATGGGGTGCTAACAACTGTCCCAAAGTTATCCTGAAGACAGAACTTGACTAGGTGGAGCTGGTTCAGACAAGAAAGACAGAAACACTGAGCAAGAGGCTATAGAAGGAGGAAGAACAGGAGCAGCTGAAGGTCTGTCTGTTAAGTAGAAGAGAGAGGGGTTTGGCTTGTCTTGAAACACTAAAATGTGCTAGAACTAATGAGTGGAGTTAACACACAAGGGAGACACATGAGGGCTCAGTATTAAGAAATACTTTTTAAAAGTGTTTACCAAATATGGAACTGATTATTTCAAAGCAGGTGAGTCTCTTGTCACTAGGAGGGTTGGTTGTCATAGGCTCTGTGGGTATGTGCATGTATGTTTGTGTGTGCATATGTGCACAGGTGTGCACACATGCATGTTTGTGCTCATGATAGTGCTTGTGTGCATATGAATGCACACATATGTGCATGTGTCCTGTGTGCATGTGAATATGTACAGGACAGTTTTATAAAGGAGGCATGGGCATCCTAGGGGAAGTTACAGTAGATGACCTTAAAGCCCTTTCCAAGTGTATGAGACAACAATTTAATGAATAAGTCAAAATGTAAATAATTATTTGTTTAAGATACCAGGTTTTGTTTAAATGAATTGCCCAAATCTAAATACTCCAGAGATCAACTCCTGTGTAATATGGTATCGTGTATTCATTATTTCTGTGAACATGCCTCAAGTGCCCTGACAAGATACAGCCACAGACAGACAAGGTCCCCTGACACAGGGTGCACACATTGAGGCTCAATGGTAAGGTACAGTCAAGGTGAGGGACAGTACGAAGGCCTGTACTATGGGAGGGTCTAGGCCACACTCCATATAGGAGATTAGGCTAGGCTGAAATCTGAAGGTTAATGAGTGAACTCCTTGGTAAGTGTGGGTAGAGAATTTCAGGCAAAGACCTAGGAAGTTCCAGGAAGTGAAAGGATCTTGGGGTGGACATTTAGAGTGTGGAGCCTGTGGAATAGGCTGGTGAGAGCAATACCAGATTAGGATGAGAAGGCAGGGTGGGCAGAGATGGTCAAGGCCTTGGGGAGCATGTCAAAGATTGCGGGCTTTATTGTAAGAGCAATAATATTTGAAGGGTTTTGAGTAGCAGTTACATGTTAAGATTTGCATTTTATTAAGCTTGCCCTGGCACCTGGGCAGGGAGATGTCTTAGGTCAAGGTTTCTTAACCTTGGTGCTACTGACATTTTTGAGTCACAGTTCTTTGTCATGGGGGCCGTTTTGTGCGTTGTAGGATTTTTGGCAGCATCCAGGCCTCTAATCACTGGTTGACAGTAGCACCTCCGCATCACCCAGTTGTGACATCCAAAAATGTCCTCAGACATTGCCGCGTATCCCCTGGTAGGGTAAAGAGTGTGTGAAATTGTCCCTGATTTAGAGTCTTTGTTTTAGGGAATGAGATAAAATGATAATCTGAACCGGATGGAGGATAAAGGCAGAAATATGAGTCAGAGGGTAACCCATAGAATGGATAGATTTGGGATATAGATAGAGTATGAAGAAGGAGGGCAAAATCAAGGATAAAGCTGAGGTTTTGGAATTTAGCAAAGTGAGCTGTGGGGCACAAGAGTGGTTTCCCGATAACATGACACATTCCGTTTTGGAAATGTTGAGTTTGAAGTGCCTAGGGGGGCATCCAGGTGCTGATATCCACTGGGAATGAGTCTAGGGTTCAGGTGAGTCTCCCACAGATTCAGAGTCAGTGGTTGGCATTTGAGGGCTGCCGTCTTACAGCTGGCGGTGGAAATAGTGCCTCTTCTGGCCCCACTAGTAGCATTATGGAATTGTGTGTCTTGGATGCCCAAATGCTTGTGGCACTGTGCAGAGTAATATGTGGTGGATTCTAAATGCTCAGAGTTCCTTGGCCATTCACCAGGGCCATCCCACTGGAAAAAAGATGCACATGGTTTCCCGACTAAGCAGAAACAGCCCCTGCAAGGTTGACCTTTCCTGCTCTAGGCAGCTGAAGTGTTTCTTAAGTGACGGCTGAATAGTCGAAGCTATTACTCTAACTGTAATTTGTAATGGCTCTCTAACGCTTTAGAGAGAGCTGGGGTTCTTTGGGATGAAAGGTGACTTTTAAAAGTCAGTAATTATACTTCCAGTGAAAATGTGTCTCTGGCACAGTGCATAACTATAGTACGTGGGGCATACAGGAATTCACTCCTGGACAGGGCTTATATTAATCACAGTTTCAACACCCAGAGAACATGTTCTCAGTAGTTAACCATCCTCTTCCCCCCTCCTTAAAATGTGGACCTTGTAATCAAAAGAAAGACACACCCTTGACTATAGCAGGGCTGCTATGCTAAATAAAAAATTATAGTTATTATACACGGACTTCATACCAAGCAGGGTCAAGTTATAACACATCTGGTAACCTCCATTAAAGAACTGAGTTATGTTCAGCTTGTGTTTTAATTAGCCTGTGATAAACAAAGAATCAAAGGCCATTCTGCTCTGGTGGTTTTTATATTTACGACTGCCTTCACCTACACTTACATACAGGTTTATGAAGTGTAAAAAAGTGAAGAGTTCTAGTCGCACAGTCTAGACCATTTACTGTAATAGCTCAGTTAGGAGGCTGTATTTCTGAACCAGCCAGATGTTCACAACAGCCTGCAGAGCTGGTGGGCTGCTTGGCTTACGGAAATGTTGGGACAAACACAGTCTGATCTCCCAAGAAAGATTTTGTCTCAACACTTCTGGAGCACTCTGGTTTCTTTGCAGTTTGTAAAAATGTATCTGAACAATGGGCTTTAGAAAAAAGAATGCATTATCTTCTCGATCGAGACCCACATAAAGCCTTGTCTTCCTCAACGGTGAGAAAGGTTACAGGATCCAATAAGAAAACATGTTTATACGGGAGGAAGTTGAGCCAAGAAAGGCATCTGCCCCTGGCCCACCTCACCAAGCTCCCAGCCGAGAGAAATACTGAGTTGGTTTGTGTGAAAGTTGCTAAGAAATTTTGTTAGAAAATCTTCTGAACTTTCATGATTTTCTAGGTATGTTCCAGCTCTATGATTCCCATATCTAAGATTAATTTAGATTATTACACTTTTAAGGTGATATGACCACCTCTCTTGCTGGGCCTGTGGAATTGGCCTGGAATAAGCTTTCTGGAGTGATCCCTATTCCTCTCTGCCTCTTTGGAAAAGCTCACCACCACTTTCCTCGCTGCTCTGAGAGGGGATTCTGTGCCAGATCCTAGCACGGGGAGTTGACTCACAGATTCAGCTCCACTTCTGTTTTCTTCCTTTCAACCACTTTTTTTTTTCTTTTGCCTCTTTAAATACAAAAAAAAAAAAAATCTGTATTTTGAAGTATAACATGCAGGAAGAAAAATGGAAAAAATATCAAAGGGAGCACACTTTGTGAGCATATTCACAACAAGGGTTAAAACATCACAGCACCCCAGAAATGTTCTCATTTCCCCTCCCAGGTATTTTCCTCCTGCGTTCCCCCAAAGTGACCACCCTGATCTCCAAGATGGATTAGTGTTGCCTCTCTTTGAAGTTTGTATAAATAGAATTAAAACAGAATGTACTCTTCTGCGTCTGACTTCTTTCACCCAGCATTGGTGAGATTCATCGATGTTGCTGCATTTTAGCTGTAGTTGTTTAAAACATTGCTGTGTGATGTTCCTTTGTATATATACCCCCACTTTATTTATTCATTTTACTGTTGATGGAAATTTGATGGTAGTCAGTTTGAGCTGATTATGAATAAAAACATGGACACTTTTGCACATGTCACGTGGTGCACATGGGCAAGCGTTTCTCTTGCACTTGTCCAGCCTGCTTGTGATTTGCCCTCTGACATCATTCAGCTTCTTAGGATTTGTTTCCCTTTCTTTGAAAGATGTTAATGGAGTCCGCTGTGGTATTTCTCCTATTTATTGTGTCCACTGCACTGTTTGTGGAATATTTTTAAATGAACTTGCTATCATCAGCAGCCTGACAGTTTTTTTTCCTCCTTGTTTCCTCTATGGAAGCATACGTTCATAGTAGGTCCCCTGACATCAGGGGAGCCACATCAGCTTCTTCCTTTAAACCAGCAGCTCTTGCAGTGTGGTCCTTGCTCTGCAGCATCGCCTGAGAACTTGTGTGAAACTCCCACTCTGGGCTTCCTCCCAGACCTGCAGAATCAGAGCTGGGGTTTGGAGCACAGCATTCTGTGTTTTAGCAAATTCTCCAGGGAATTCTGATGTCCACTCAAGTCTGAGGACCAGTGCCTTAGCATCATCTCCACCTCCATCACCTCTCAGCCTGCACACAGCAGGAGGCACTTGGTAGGGAATTTATTTATTTATCATCCATTCATTCCACCAGCTCTTGTTGGGCACTTTCTATGTCCTGAGCTTCACTCTGCTAAAGGGATGTGGGGATATGAAGATGCATTAGAGATGGTCCTTGCTCTCAGGGGGCTCAAGGTCAGCAAATGGATATAATACAGGGTGATAGATGCCTCTCCTGGGGAGGTCAGGGAATGGTCCATTCAGGAGGTGAGCCTTGCACTCAAATAAGTGTTGAACTAAATCACTGAATGACATGCCCCCTAGCAAGAACTAATCAATGCCAGCATGTTGCTAGTAGCCTCTTAGATATAAAAGTGCACAGTGTTATCATCACTTCCGAAACCCAGGTGCCTGGAACATAGTAGACAGCCATTAGATACGTGTTGAATTTCTGAATGAATGGCTAGTTTTTCTGTGGCTTTTTTTTTTTTGCCCTGCATTTCATTCATTCAACATGCATTTATTGAGGACCTGCTATATGACAGGAACTCCGCTATACACCAAGTTAAAGGGGGAATGAAAATAGACACAATTTCTATTTGTCCAAAGACCAGTAGATGAAGCTACTAATGTGAAGTGTGTGAACCGTGGCTGTCTAGGGTAGTGCTCACTTAGCTGTCTTAACTGGTTCCCAGCAAGCTGTTTGAATGTTCTGATTGGTCAAGGAAGCCCAAATGGCTGTGGGGCTGGGGCTAGAACAGGCCTGTGTGTTTGATCTTCTTGATCTGGGAGAGGACTATGTGAAGAGGTGGATCTACTGAGTTCTTCAGGGTGTTTTATACAATTTAAAAGGTTCTTTTGATGGTGGGACACATCACACTGACACTCAGAGAGTTGAAAAGTAGAAGTCTTTGTCACTTACAGCTCTGAATAAGAGAAGGCTTCCAGGCAGAATGACACAGGGGGTTGCCCCTAGGGACAGGATAACAGAGCTGGAGCTATAGGGTCTGTTTTTGTTGACAAGGGGAGGGTGGGTTAGCCAGGTCTCATGGGCTTATCTAAACAATTTTGTGGGCTCTAGGGTCCAGTGGCTGTTGCTATTGTCTGGTACCTGACCCTGGGGTACACAGGAAAGGTGCATAATGACCCTGGAGTATGGGAGCCCCATAAGGGGAATGGTCATGATGTGGACTTAATCAGCTACTCTAGGAAAGAAGTTGACCAGCCCCCAGCCAGGGCCTGACAACTGGATCATGACAACATTTTAAGAAAAATTATATTCCACAGGGAAGGTTCATGGAATGACAAATTCTGTTTTGCTGCAATGAAGCATTTATACAGTCTTTGTGTGGCTGTCCTTTTTTCCCCATCCTCAACGTCTCCAGCTATGTAGTGGGCAGTTTTTTGGTTTTCAGGTGAGAGTAGAAGTAGGAATTCTGCATCAGCACAAGTGAGCATACGCTATAATAAAAATTATATACAGTATTTCTAGCCTGGTGAGGGAATGATGTGTTAAAGGTAACCCCCATAGACCTCATTTAGAGGGTCATGTTGAAGTTACCTATGAGGGAAAATATCCCAAAAAATGAGGGGTGACCAGAAACTCCTTGCTCACGTTTTTTGAAATCCACTCAAGGAGTAAGGGTGCCTATGTTAAAAAATGGAGTCTCTATGCAAGGCTGGCAGGCCCTTTTCGGGGAGCAGATGTTAGATATTAAGGGTGAGCAATGACTTAAATGGCCTAAAAGGTTCCATTTAATGTTATCGTGGCCTGCCAAGTGGTTCCTTGATTGTGGGATGAACCAGAGTAAAATCTAGTGAGGCATAAGAATGGAGTAACGCCAGAAATGAACTTCTGCTGTTTCGGAGCCCATTTTACTGGAAGTTGTATGCATGGATGAAAGGAAGGGGGGTGGTCACATTTGGAATCCCTGGTTGTGAACTTTGTCAACTCCACGCAACTTTTTTGCTTGAACTCTTCCTAGGCAGCGGCAATTTCTGACTCTGTGGCCCTCGTAGCTGACTGTGCACTGGAACACATACAAATGAAGCAGGACTGTCGGACTAGACACTCGGAAAGAGCAATTAGGTCCACCCAAGCCTCTAGACAACCTCTTTTCCCAGTGAGGGTTATGCCCTGCTGGAACTGCCCAGAGATGCAGATCTGAAGCTCATTAAGAGAGACTGAACTGCATCTATATTTAAAGCAGCTGCTGTCCCAGGATACAAAAGTAAAGTGGTGGATGTTATTCTTGCTGGATTTGCTGTCTGAAAGCTCAAACATTTCCATCCCTTTCATATAATCTTGATCCTGTAATTCATTGTCTATTTTTAAAAAATTCAACCTGCCTCTACATTAAAAACAAAGCAAAAACAAAACCATCACCACCGTGCTTATTTTAGCAAGTTTATTTTTTAAGAAGATAAAAATCAATATTCTCCCTTGCACAGCTGATGTCCTGGGGGATGAGCTACAGGAATCATAGTTAAGTTGCCGCTAGTCTGTCTGTGTGAGAGAAAAGGTCAATATTTTTCTAGAAAGAAAGCGCTCTGCTTTTCTCTTGGGAGTCAAGAGAATGAAGCAGTGGTAAATTACTGGATTTTGTGCCCAGGTGATTGCGAGGGATAATTCCACTCCTTGAATGGAAACACCCCTCCTCTGCTATGGTTCTTTCTTCTCACCTCTCTCACTCTCGACTTAGAAAGGATTTCGTGGTCAGGCGCGATGGCTCACGCCTGTAATCCCAGCACTTTGGGAGGCCAAGGCAGGCGGATCACCTGATGTCAGGAATTTGAGACCAGCCTGGCCAACATGGTAAAACCCCATCTCCACTAAAAATACAAAATTTAGCCAGGCGTAGTGGCAGGTGCCTATAATCTCAGCTACTGGAGAGGCTTAGGCAGGAGAATTGCTTGAACCCGGGAGGTAGAGGTTGCAGTGAGCCAAGATCATGCCACTGCACTCCAGCCTGGGCAACAGAGTGAGATCTGTCTAAAAAAAAGAAAAAAGGAAAAAGAAATAAGAAAAGGAAAGGAAGGGTTTCATTTGGTCTCTGTCACTAGCTTAACCTTACAGAACTGCTCAGCAAGGACTGACTGCCTTACCCGCTAAACTCAATAATGTAGGAAGTCAGATCTAGGGGTTGTCTCTGAAGAATTGAGATCTAAAATGCCACTGTATCAGTCAGGATAAGCCAGGATCTGCTGAGGTAACAAAAACCTCGTCTCAGTTATTTAAAAACCACCAAAGTTTCATTCCTGCTCATGCTGCATGTTCACTGCTGCTCAGCAGGGGCCTCAGATCATCACTGGGATTATTCAGAGACCCAAGCAAAGGAGACCTCAACTTGACACCTGCCTCATGACCACCAAAGCAGTGGCGATAAAGCAAGATGAGTTGTGCCTCACTCTTTAAGCTTAGTTCTTAAGTGACACGTGCCACTTCTGCTTACATTTCATTGGCCAAAACAAGATGTGTGACATATCTACTTTCTGCATGCCCAGAAGAAGAGCAGAACCAGAATGTTTGTGAACAGTCTGAATGACCACTGTGACTGTTCATTTGATGAACTGGGAAGTTTGAAAAGACCTGAGAGGCTATTTCCTCTGGAATTCATCCTAATGAAGATATCTTTTCTTTTTGAGGGGTGAGGACAGAGTTTCACTCTTGTTGCCCAGACTGGAGTGCAATGGTGTGATCTTGGCTCACTGCAACCTCCGCCTCCCAGGTTCAAGCGATTCTCCTGCCTCAGCCTCCTGAGGAGCTGGGATTACAGGCATGCGCCACCACGCCCAGCTAATTTTGTATTTTTAGTAGAGACGTGGTTTCGCCCTCTTGGTGAGGCTAGTCTCAAACTCCCGACCTCAGGTGATCCGCCTGCCTCAGCCTCCCAAAGTGCTGGGATTATAGGCATGAGCCACTGCTCCCGGCTGGGAGATATCTTTTCTACAATACACTGACCACTGTCCATGCTCAACCTCTGCTGCAACATTCCTGGTGAGAGGGACCTTGACTACTTCTCAAGGTGGCCATGGTGTTTTTAGACAGCCTTTGTATAAAAAAGTCCCATAGAGCCTGCATGTCTGGAGCTTGGTCTCATCCTCTGTCCTCTGGCTGTTTGACGCTGGCTATGACGCTCGCCTTGCTAAGTCTGTTTCCCTATCTGTAAAATGGAAAGAATACTTCCTTTGTTCAAAGTTAAATTGAGCATCAAGTGAAATGCAATGAAGTCTGTTGAGACTCTACATGGTTGGCACATAATTGAAAACAAAGGTTTGTGCCTCTGCTTTTTCTCCCACATAGGCTTCTGTAAGGTTGAATGTGAAAATGTTTATAAATTAGCACCTATGTATGGATTCAATTATTGCTCTACTTGTTGTAGATGGCAAAAATGTTTAGTGACTATGTGCACAATTAAAAAACATGCCAATATTTGGACCAAAGTGGCTATGGAAAGTCTTGGAAGTCCAGTGTCATAGATGAATATTTATAAATTGTTCAATCATATCAGACATTTATTATTTAAAAATAGATGGATTTTTATTTTTGTTTTTTCCCTACTTCCTATTTGTTTTCTGGAATGCCTCCTCCTCCCTATCCCTTGCTTACTTTGAATTATTCTTTACAACTTTAAGTACCTTGGAATGATTTTTGAATGCCACTGTATTCATCCCCACCTTTCCAAATGAATGAACTGGTAATATATGCAAAGTAACTGTCACAGTATCCAGCACTTAGTAAGTCCTCAACACATGGTGGCTCCTCTCTCCTCCCCTTGGGTAATCTTGGAGGAAAACTGGACCTCTAGTTTGCACTGTTTAAGCTCAATATGCTAAATGAAATTCAGAAACATGTTGCTTGTCATTGCCCTTCATAAAATATTACTGTCATTTTGGACAAATGGCTCAGAGGACATCTGGTTATTCTCTGTGAGTGATGATGATCTAGTAAAGCAATGGCTGTTTGCAGAATAACTCCAGGCATTCAAGAACAGTGGATAAGCAGAAACCACAGTGGCATCAAGAGAATACCAGAGATGAAGGGGGCAAATATCTCTGAACTTTTTTGTGTATATAAGTTGATTTAAATAGTGCTTCCCTTCAGAAAAATGCTTTGTTGAACCAATGCAAGGTTTTGCAACTCTACTAATTAATTGGATAATGAATCTGGAGAGCTACTCAGAATTACCACTTTGGAAAAAACAGAAGATACCAACTCAGTTCAATGAATTAACTTACTTTATATCGTTAGCACAGCACGATACCTTATGCATTGGTGAGTCCAAACCTCTCATTTCCTGGATCAGGGGGACTGAAGATCAGAGAGGTCACAAATATTTAAATTTGGAAATAGTGAGTTAGGCATCAAATGAAATTCTTTCAATTTTTAATGTTCCTTCTGAAGTGGGATGAAGACCCTGGAGTCAGTTTTCATAGGACACTGGAGAGTGACTTCCAATGGGGTGGACTCTGGGCTGGTCAGCCTTCCTTCCGTCTGGCTGTGGGGTCAGAAATGGAGAGACTCCAAATATCTTCCCCTCGGGAGATGGTGGCACAAGAGAGACAGCACCCTCCTAAGATTACCTCCGGCCCCACTAGGTCACCTTTGCAATTTCATTAGCTCCAGGCTGCCTTGTTCCATTCAGATTTACAGAAATTTTAGATCTGGGATTTGCATCAAAAGGCAGAAGCAAGAAAAATTCATGCTGAGTGTTTTTTGAAACCAACTCTGTAACAATTGAATACATTTGATGTAGAAGTTGTCACCATCTAGACTGATGTCCTCATTGTCAAAGGGCAAGAGCAAATGTCTCTAGGTTCCTGTGTTGTCCATTTGTTTCCCGCTCCCTTTTTAAAACGGCCTTATGGAAGGACACCTTCTTCTTCCTGTAGGAATGGGCCACAAGCTTCAGGTAAGAGCCTTCCCTGACTTCCCTCAGCCACCAAGTGGAAGCAGTGTCTTACTCTCAGAACCCACATGGCATTTTATCCATGGCATTTATCCAGCAGGGTGTCCCTTTGGGAGCCTGTCACTTTTTATTCTGCATGATAGGTGACTGTGTCCATGCTACATTTCCCACTGTAGAGGATGAACCCCTCGAGGATGTGTCTTTGATTGATTTACCCTTGAATCTCCCACAGTACAGTATGTCCATGCAGTAGCGGCTTTAAAAAGTATAACTGGAAAGCATTTCATCATATAGTATTGTGGGGCTGCCTGAAATAAATTGATGAGCAGTACTGAAAACCACACAAATCTCAGTACCCAGTCTTCGCTTCACGGTGACGAGGATGATGCATGCACTGCAGACTTTAGCTTTGAATCCCTGCCTAGGACATTCGGCCCTTCTGTAATGATTCTGGTCAGTCTGGCTGCTGCTCAGTGGAACTACATCTGGTGCACAAGGAGGCACATATTAAGTGCTCAGCAGACTTGGGCTGAGTGACCAACTTGGTGGATAAAATGTACAAGAAACCGGTATCTCAGAGTGAGCCTGAATGAGGCACAGCAGACTGGTTTAGGTTTTATCAGGCCACATTAAAAGTTGCCAAGTCTATGAACTTAAACCAGTAGTATGCTGGTAAGTGTTTAATAATCAGCTTTCTGAAAAAAAGGGCCTGATTTGTAGCATTTGCTGATTCCTGTGGTGTAAATATACCCTCCATGGTTGATTTCATGCTACCAATGTGATGTCACTGGCCTTAGAGTCCGGAGGGGGATACATGTGATATGGGCTGTCCTCCAGCACACCTCTGGTGAATCTTTGCCTTTTCAGGGCTCATAAGGTGGTGCTGCTGCAATGATGGTGACCACAGTTGGGTGCACTCTAGGAATTCAGATGATCTACATCCAAATTCCGTGGCTACATCAAGCCATCCTTCCAGCAGGTTGGATCAGTGTTTCTAAGTTCTTTATCCTCCCAGCCATGGAGCATTATTTTGGTAATATTTAATTCTGCTTCTGTTACCCAGACACAGCAGATATGGTGCCTCAGACCTCAGAATTAACAGCTAAACATTTAGTAAGGAAAGCTTCCTAAACTCTGCACCAGGGGTTGAAATGCAAAGAAAAAAAATAAGTTAAATCAGAGTTTTAAAGAATATCACGTAGGAAGCCAACAGTAGCTTTGCTGAATTTGAATAGGTGTGTTAAAAAAACAAATCAACCAAATTCCATCAGTTTGGATACATGCTGGCAACTATATGGGTATCATTAAAACTGTGGAAATCCCCACCTAGAATTGCTGCTTGTCCTCATTCACTTTCATGCACACTGTCAGGATGGGCAAAAATGCTTGGGAGTGTTCAATGTACTAGGGGTTATCAGAGCATGCAATTTGGAGTAAGACACTCTTGAATTCAATACCTGGTACTCTGACCACTTGCCTGACTAACCTCAATGTGCTTATCTATAAAGTGGGTATAATCATAGTAATAATATAATAAGCTCCCTGAGCAATTATGAAGCTTAAATGACAGCGTGTGTTCAAATCACTCATTACACAGAAAGTCCTAATTGCTGAATTGGCAATGCCTCCTAACCCTAGATGCCTCATGATATTTTCCTGGTTAGCTGTGCTTAGGTACATTGTCATTAACCTAAATATTCATGTTTGTGAAACAAATTATATCATCCGAATTGATGCTTACGGTAATCCTGTGACATAGAGAATGGTCTGATTTATTTCCATCCAGTAAATCAAGGTGCTCCCTGCGTGGTATTGAAGTATGACGCTGGGATTCTTTACTTAGTCCTCTTTCTGCTGCCCTCTGTTCATGTCCAGGACTTACCTGTGCTGCTCCAGAAGCTGGGATTGCCACAGAACAGAGACTGCATAAGCTAAACTCTTCTAGGAACCAAAGCAGAAGCTCATCAAGAGAGTTACCCCATTTTTCAGACGTGGATTGTCGTCTGAGAGTGTTTAGGAGGTAAAACAAGTACAAGTTGCCTCACAAGGTCAATTGATAGTTATTGCTGGTGGCAGAGAATCAGATAATGTTGCTTTTCCTTTGAATTGTACTTTTCTTCCAACTGTCCCGCATGGTTCACAATCTACAGTTGTGAGGTGATCTCATTTATAATTCCAATACATGATGAAGTTTGTATTGTTATCTGCTGATCCAGAGAAAAAGCAAATTAACTGAAGGCCTAATAAAAGGTAGCTTGGCTGGGTGCGGTGGCTCATCCCTATAATCCCAGCACTTTGGGAGGCCAAGGTGGGAGAATTGCTTGAGTCCGGGAGTTTGAGACCAGCCTGGGCAACCTAGGGAGATTCTGTCTCTACAAAAAATTAAAAAAAAAAAAAAAAAAGCCAGGCATGGTGTCATGTACCTGTGGTCCCAGCTACTCGAGAGGTGGGAGCATTGCTTGAGCCCAGGAGGTCGAGGCTACAGTGAGCTATGATTGTACGACTGAACTCCAGCCTGGGCAACAGATTAAGACCCTGTTTCAAAAAAAAAGAAAAAAGAAAAAAAGGCAATTCAAGCTACACATTGTGGCTCCCTTCCAAAGAATATGTTATGAAAAGAGGGAAAAAAATGAGAGTGGGGAAACCTGAAAACTCTGCCTCAAGGCCAACATCCATGGTGATAAGCCATGCTGATAGTGCGTACCCTTGATATGATGTGATGAGAATGGGATTTTACCTCTGTGCTCTTCTTCCACAAAACAAATAACCTCTATCTAATCGTGAGGAAAATAGCAGAAACATTCCAATGGAGGGACATTCTACAACACCCCTGACCAGTACTCTTCAAAACTGTCAAAGTCATAAGAAATAAGGAAAGTCTTGAGACACTGTCATAGCCCAGAGGACCTGAAGGAGACATAACAGCTAAATGAAATGTGGTGTCGTGGGTGGGATCCTGGACCAGAAAATAGACACTAGGTAAAAATGAAGGAAATTAGAATGAAGGATTGACCTTAATTGATCATTATGTATCCATATTGGTTAATTAATGATGACAACTGTGCCCTACCAACAGAAAACATTAACAATAGGGGTAACTGTGGATAGGGTGCATGGGAACTGTTTGTACTATTTGAAGTTTTTCTTTAAATTTAAAGCTATTCTATAATTAAAAATATATTTTTAAAAAGGCAACTGAGCCTAGAGGCTTGCTTTATTAATTTATTTTCAAGACTCAAATTAAAAGCTATAATTATGAATATAAAACTATTGGGAAATAGAGAATTTAATATATAGTCCTTGATTATATTCTGTTGACAGTCCAGGGGAAGAGATGGCAGCAAGGGGGATGTGTAAAATGAAAGGAAAGTCAAAGGACTTATAGAGAAGACAGGAGTATGAGGCTGAGGCCAATTCAGGGGCACAGAGGGAAAGAGATATGCCAATCACAGATGCAAAATCTAAACAGGCATTGGACACGGGCTCAGACACCGATTCCAACATGTAAAAGAGTAACATAAAAAGCTATAGAAAATGCAATGTGGAGGCAGCATTATTTCCATTTTGTGTCTCCTCTGTTCTTGCTACTCAAGCCCAGGTTCCCACTGAGGTTATTTTTTTTTTAAATTTTTTTTTAGACAGAGTCTCCCTCTGTCACCCATGCTGGAATGCAGTGGTGCGATCTCGGCTCACTGCAACCTCCACCTCCCAGGCTCAAGCGATTTTCCTCCCTCAGTCTCCTGAGTAGCTGGGATTACAGGCACGCACCACCACACCTGGCTAATTTTTGTATTTTTAGTACAGATGGGGTTTCACCATGTTGGCCAGGCTGGTCTCAAACTCCTGGCCTCAAGTGGTCCACCTGCTTTGGCTTCACAAAGTACTGGGATTATAGGCGTGAGCCACCGCACCCAGCCGCTCCATGACATTTCATAGCTGTAGTCAAAATCCTTACTGGCCATGAAGCTGAGGGTTGTTTGTTCAAGTGGCCAGAAGTTTTCTAATTCTGCATTGCATAAGCCCTTTACAAATAATGCTTTATAGAATAATTTAAACATTCATTTGAATAAACACAACTTACAACAACTTTATAACAAAAACAATAATAAAACTGGAATCTCAACTGTTGTCTAACAAAATTAAAGGGAAATAAGAAATGAGCACTCTCTTGCTACAAGAACAGACTACTGAAAACCTCAGCTTATGCACATAGTATTTTAAAGTTGGAAGGGACCTTAGCTGTAATATTTAGCTTGCAGTCTTGGTAGTGTCAGGAACATATGTTAAATTGGAATACCGGGTGCCTGAGTGTTTCAATGCCTCTGGGCTCCCTTCACCTTTCATTAGGAACAAGGTAGCACACTTTTCATTATCTGCCGGGGCCTCAGTACGACTAGAACTAGTAACCGACAAAAATGTCAACAGGCTTGCATTTGAATTTGTCTTTTTAGGCAGTGGTTTTATAGATTAATCATTGAAAATGACTCTTGCTTATCTACGACATGTGCTCTCAAAATATTTTGTATTTGAACACTTTCATGGATGCTACTTAGTTTGTATTTTTCTTTTTTTCTGAGAAAAGAAACATATGCCCTTCCTATGACATTTCTATGAATTTTCAGCTGCTAAATCATACTGTTGAATGGAATAACTTTTTTCTAAATGTTTTTCTAAGCGTGCTTTAACTTCCCTTCTCTTTGGATCAATTCCTGGCTTGTTACATAGCATTGATGCCAAGGACTTATTTTATCTTATTCTAAGTTAGTTTCTCTATGTTTTGGATTCTATGTTTTCTTTCATTCTCTCTGGGAATGTTTTATTTTCTTTGAGTATACTATATTTTCAAGTAATTTTAAAAGTTTTTGTGTTTTCTGCATGCCTAAAAATTTTATTTCACTCATTCCTGACTGATAGTTTGAATAGATATAGAATTCTGGTTTAAACTAATGTTCTTTCATAACTGTTAAGACATGACTTCATTATTTTATAGCAGTTAATTTCCCGATAAATCTGATGTCAATCTGATTCTAGTGTCTTTATAAATATATGTTTCCATCTCTCTTATATATTGAAGACAGTTTCTTTATTCTGGGATTCTAGATTCTAGGATTTTCATTTATCCTGCTTAGCATTCGATGGACTCTTCCAATCAGAAAGTTCAAGTTTCTTTGATGATTTTGTAGGTTTTGATGAATTTTTTCTCTCTAACTTTAAAAGAGGTGGCTATTAATCTTCATGGATGGATCTTCTATTTTGTTTCTTTTCCTTTTCTTTATCTTTGGACCCATTTTATGAAGATTTCTTTGAGTTTATATTCTAATCCTACATTTATTTTGTTATATTCAGTCATGATATTTTTAATTTTCAAGAACTCACCTAATCCCTGAATGTTTCTGCTTTTGTTTCATAGATTCAAGAAGTTTGGTTGTTTTTCCCTGGGGATACTAACAGCTCTCTTCTGTTTCCTGAAATCTTCCCCTTGGGGTTAAATGCTGGACATTTGTTCATCTTAGGTCTTCTCTTTCATGCTAATTGCTTTGTTTATAGACCCTCTGATTCTTGGCCATCCGTTCAAATTTATAAATAAAAAAACATGCTGGTGAGCACAGTCCTCTGGCTTGGCTTTCCTGTGGTACTGAACATTTCTATTTCTGTACACAGGTGTCTTTTTCTGTTCAGGCTGCCATAAAAAATGCCCTACACTGGGTAATTTATAAACAACAGGATATATTGCTCACAGTTCTAGAGGCTGGGAAGTCTAAGATCAAAGTCAGCTGATTTGGTGTCTGGTGAAGGCTTGTTCATCATAGATGGCACCTTCTTGCTGTGTCTTCAGATAGTGGAAGGAGTGAACAGGCTTCCTCAGCCTCTTTCATAGGACAGGGCTCTCATGACCTAATCACCTCCCAAAGGCATTACCTCTTAATACTATTGCATTGAGGATTAGGTTTCATTGTATGAATGTTGGGAGGATACAAACATTCGGGTCATAGCAACAGGTCAATATGACAAAAGAACAGCTTCTCTTGGGGTATGTGGGGTTGAAGGAGGAGACACATTCTTCCAAACACCCTCCATGCTGCAAAACGGGGAGCTTTGCAGCAGAGACGCATCGCCCATCCCAGGAACACTCATTCTCTCCTGGTCACTCACTCACTTGCTATTAGGGTACAGTCCCCTGGTATTAGTCTGGAAGTCATGAACCCTGATTCCAGTGGCCCAGAAATTGAGCAGGAAAGTCTCAGTGTTTGAGGGGGGCACTGAACCACCAGCCCCTGCCCATGTGCCCCTTTTCTCTCCTGTTCCTTGAGTTTCCATTCCAGGAAAAGTGGCTTTAACCTCTCCTCTAGTCTTTCCATGTGCCAATTAGGACAACGGCATTTTCCACTGTAAATTTTGTTTTATCAATATCTAATTTAATTAATTTAATTTCTGTTCTCCAGATTTTTAAAAAACTTAACTTATTTATGTTATGCTGACCTCCCTATTGTTCCACCCTTATTTTCTTTCTCTTTTCTTCTTCTTTTTTTTTTTTTTTAGACTGAGTTTTGCTCTTGTCGCCCAGGCTGGAGTGGTGCAATGGCGCGATCTCGGCTCACTTTAACCTCTGCCTCCTGGGTTCAAAGATTCTCCTGCCTCAGCTTCCCAGGTAGCTGGGATTACAAGCATGCACCACCACACCTAGCTAACTTTTTATATTTTTAGTAGAGATGGGGTTTCACCACGTGGGCCAGGCTGATATCGAACTCCTCAGCCTACCAAAGTGCTAGGATTATAGGCATGAGCCACCACACCTGGCCCACTCTTAACAGTCTTGGATAAATTTCCTTTCCTACATCTATACTGTATTTTCAATGGAAGATTTCGAGGAAGAGAATGTAAATGGGTGTGTTCAATCCACCATCTGGAACCAGAAACCCTTTTAATTCATTCTTAGTAGTACAGTTATCATTAAAGCATATGACTCTCCTTGGCCTATGACTGAGAAAATGAAACATGGGTGAACTGGATACTTTAGTTAAGAGAAAATTCTTACTGTACAGTGGTTAAAAGAGTATGTTTAATTCCAGGTCCACCACTCCCTAAGCTAAGTGTTTCCTAAAAGTTTCTGCCTCTCTTTCCTTATTCACACAATCATGAGTAATAACAGTACCTCCCTCAAGGGATGGTGTGAGGGTTGTAAGAAGGCCTAGTGCCTGGCACAAAGCAAACTCTCAACAGATGCTCACTCTGTAAGTGTCTTCTCCACTGGGATTCTGCTGTAGTTTTGTTGAAAATGTGCAGCGCTTTCTGATAGAAAGGTTGTTTATATCCCTTTTGATATTCTTCCAATAAATAATCATACAGCGCTAATATGAAAAATGGTATAATAGGTTGGACACAGTGGCTCACACCTGTAATCCCAGCACTTTGGGAGGCAGAGGTGGAAGGAATGTGTGAAGCAGGAGTTTGGTACCATCCTGAGCAACAGAGTGAAACCTCGTCTCTATAAAAAAATAAAAAAAAAATTATCTAGGTGCAGTGACATGCTCCTGTAGTCCCAGCTAGTCAGGAGGCTGAGGTGGAAGGATCCCTTGAGCCCAGGAATAAAAGGGTGCAGTGAGTGATGATTGTGCCACTGCACTCCAGCCTGGGCAACAGAGTGAGACCCTGTCTCTAAAGAAAAGGTGTAATAAGTGACTGAGATAGAGGTGAAGCAAGAAAAAGGCTGGAAGGAACCTTAGAGGCTATCATATGCACACACCTCATTTCACCCACGGAGCAAGGGCTAGTAGGTGGTGAGCAGTGGAGCCCTAGTCCGTGTCTAGGTCTCCTGATGCTCATGGGCTCTTCCAGGGCACCTCCTGTTTGGCAGGCATTTTTTGGGTGCCATCTCAACAGAAAGGTACTTCTACTATCTCTGCTTTATGGAGAGAAAGCTTAGGCTCAGAGTTGAGTGGAGTGGAGAAGCCCCCTCTGTGGGGCTGGGTTCCAAAGTTAGCATACAAAGCAAAAACTCCATGTAGTCCAGTCAGCCGAAATTCCTTCATGGAGTTGCTGCTTTGGAGACCAACATATAGGCTGCCCATAACACAACATATTTGCTCTCTCAACTTGGAATAAACCATTATTTCTTCAACTGAGCTCCAGATAAAGCAATTGACTACTTTCAATTAGAAGGACACGACGTACGAAAAACCCTGAGATCTGTGCAGAGGACGACAGAGTCCCATTTCCATCTCCTTCTTTCTCCGGGACGATCGCTTCCTAAGTGTACTGATGGGCAGCATTTCCTTCCATTTTTAAATTCTTTCTTTTCCTTTCACAGAGGCCTTGAGTTGAACTTGTGAAGTTCAACTAGCCTAGGATGCAACCACGACGTTATTTGAAGGAACCACAGGCCGGGCGCGGTGGCTCATGCCTGTAATTCTAGCACTTTGGGAGGCTGAGGAGGGTGGATCACTCGAGGTCAGGAGTTTGAGACCAGCCTGGGCAAGATGATAAAACCCTGTCTCTACTAAAATACAAAAAATTAGTTGGGTGTGGTGGCATGCACCTGTAATCCCAGCTACTTGCGAGGCTGAGGCAGGAGAATCACTTGATCCTGGGAGGCGGAGGTTGCAGTGAGCCGAGATTGCACCACTGTACTCCAGCCTGGGTGACAGAGCGAGACTCCATCTCAAAAAAAAAAAAAAAAAAAAAGAAAGAAAGAAAGAAAGAAAGAAAGAACCACATGGCTGATGTGGGGAGAGTTGGGTTGCACCCTAAGCCAAGGACAGTCCTTTTTCAGGGATTCTTTCCTACTGTCCCGACACAGTGCTCTAGTTCATCACGCCAGGCTGATTTAGTTCAGCTTGACATGCAACACACGAGACTTCTGTTTTCTAGCATAAATCTCCAGACATTTTATGAACCAATAATGTCCAAAGAGTACATGGGCTCTTTTGCGGCTTGGTAATTACCACTGACCTCTTTCCTGGACCCTTCTCCATGAAGAGGCCACCTCCTTGGGGCAGCTCCGCCCTCCCCTTTTCTCCAAGGCCCTAGGTGGAACAAGTAAGTTCCTAATTAGCCAGCCCGCGCAGGGAAGCTTGGTGTCAGATTTTCAGGTCAGCCTTTGATGCAGGGGTAACCAGGGGAAGTGATGCATCAACTTTGATTAAAGAGCTATGATGAACCAAGATAAAAATTGACATTTAATTTCTCTCAGACTCAACTAATCTTGCAGACCAAAATTAAAGGTGAATTGTCTTCTCTTTTGGTTTGTGGGGTGAGGAATAGACTCACAGAAGTGATAAACTTGACAAAAATTTGCTATAATTTTGTTCTCAAATCATTGCTATTTAATTAAACAAAGCCTCCTGTCATGAATTTGTGGAGATGCAAAGTCTGCTACTTTTTTCAACCAAATCTGTAATATTCTTCCAGCACTCAGAAACACTCAAAGTCCATTCACCCCAGGTGCCAGCTGGGGAACTCCATCCAAGAAGGATCCTAACCACTTCGTAAGCATCTCATTTACTGCCATGCTCACCTCCCTCCTAAGCCAGTGGAAAGATGATCCGTGAAGCTTAAAAACAAACAAACAAACAAAAACCCGTTCAACAGCAACACATTTAGAATAACAATGTGTTCTGAAAACCACCACAACATGTGTGATTTTTTTTCTAATTAAACTGACACCTCACTTTGAAAAAAAACAAAAGAAAGAAGGGAAAACAGCTTCAAGTGATAATTGTCTTTTCTTTGATTGTCAAAAGTGAAATAAAAAAAGGAAAAAAGTAACTTACCAGTTAGTAAACTAGAACACTATTAATTATTCTTGGAACATACGCCACATTGACCTGAAAGTTTCCAAGGTGGAGTGATTTACAACAGCAGTGAATCGTCTCGTTCTATTGCGAATGGTCCTCAGACAGAGCTCGCTCAGCAAGAGGACTGACGAGGAGGCTTTCCTGGAGAAGTAGCAGAAGTAGCAGGCTTTTATCAGTAGATGGGGGTAGAGCAACACAGATGGAGCCTGGGTGTGCAGCTAGTCCTGAAAGTTTGTCCCTGAAGGTATGTGCACAAGCTTCATTGGGCACTATAGCAGGGAAGAATGGAAAGACAGAGGTTGAGATCAGATAACATAATCTTTCAAATCCGCGTCACACTGGAGTACATGAGATCACAGGCAAATTCAAAAAACGATTTCCTGCCAAGCTGTACATTTCATTTTGCACGCCCTTATTTAGGTAGGAAATGATACAATTATTATTTTTAGTTTTATTTCTCACTATTCTATTATGAATCCTCTCTTTTTCCATTCTTTCTCTTGTCTTATTCTTTGCTTCTTTTCTGTATTCTACAATTCCTTTTGTAGCCATCACATCTCTTTTTTGAATGGGGTGAAGTATAACTGAATACATTTTTTAAAGCTGTAAATGTTCTTGTAGAGTGTAGGGTTATGATAACTTTTCTCTAAAGTATGGAAGGAAAGGAAGTCATAGGCTTTCTTGTACAACTTGTCTATTTCCTTTAGAAGGAAATTAGACGCGTTGAATGGGCATGGAGGCTGAAATATATTCTAGTACTGGCTTGGTAGATAAAATATATTCTAGCATGGATATTGCATAATAGAAGCAATAACAAAATCTATAATAAAGTCAAATGTTGAGCTTGATCATGTGCCTCATCTCCTGGCATATTTGTGAACATTCGAGAGTTAAATGATTGATTGATTGATCATTTATTTCCAAATCCCCATTCCTCACTTCCATTGCCTCCTCCCACTCTTCCCTTACAGCAACCATACTAAGATATTATATATATAATAAATATAATATACAATATCCTATATATATCTGTTTATTAGCAGGTATTGCTGAAAAACGTATATGTATTGTTTGTGGGTATGCTTTCTAATTTGCATAAACAGTATTCGGCTGTTGATCTCATTCTGTTTCTTTTTCTTCCCCACTCAGTATGAGTGCCTTAAAAATCTATTCATGTTGCTGCGTGTGCCTCCTGTCTCTTGCTTCCAGTGGCGGCAGAGTATTTTATCCCACACATGATGCTTTCCGACTCCCCCAAGAGTAGCCACGTAGACTGTCTCTGGTTCTCCAGATCCCAAACAGTGCTGTGGGAAGATTCTTACCCAGATCTCCCTGAGCATTTGTGGGAGGTTCTTGGTGATCTGAACCTGACCACAAGATTCCTGTGTCATAGGACATAGGTGTGGCGAATCTGATGGCTCTCCATGATGACCACACCACTTTATATTCCCACCGGCAGAGCCTGATCCTCCCTCCATGTCCCAGACTTGGTGTTGTCTAAAGAACAAGGACGTTCTCTCCATTTGTCAGATCTTCTTTTAGATTTCTTGTTAGAGTTTAAAAATATTATTTCTATTTAAAAAGAGTAATTTTGTGTATTCCTTTAGTCAATTCCCAGATATTTTATAATGTTTGTAGCTATCATGACTTTCCTAAAGTTGTATCTTCTAGTTGTGTATTGCTTGTGTGGAAAAATGCTGTTAATTTTTTTGTGTGATTTTGTATTTCGCTTTCTTCCTGAACAATACTAGTGATCCTAATAGTCTATCTGTTGATTCTGTTGTATTTTATTCATAAGGAATATGTTGCCTGGAGATAATGACAGTTTGCCTTTTTGTCCTAACACCCTTCTCATTTATGTATCATTTTTTAAAACATATGCTAGGACCTCTAGTACCATAAGCAATAGTAGTAATAATAATTCTTGTCTTATTTTTAATTTTAAAAAGTCCAGTTTTTCCATTAATTATAATGTTTGCTATAGGCTTTGGTACATACTTTTTGTCAATTCAAGGAAGTTTCTTTCCTTTCTATTTATAGTGTACTAAAATGCGTGTTCTGTATCTATTGAGATGATCACATGACTCTTCTCCTTCAGTCTATTAATGCGGTACATTACATGGATAGATTTCCCAGATGTTGATCTACTCTCACATTCCTGGGAAGGATGTTGTTTTGATGACAGCAAAGCTGAATGACTCTTAGAAGAGGCCCTCAGGGTTAAATTTGTCTGCCATACTGTGCCAGCGTATTCTGCAAATTATATGCACGTATATCTTATACATATTTACTTATTCAATTAATTTTTTTCCAGTACTCTGTATTATACCCTGGACCAGATATGGGGATATGTTTTCCATTTCACCAATATTCAGAGAAAAATTTGGCCTTAAAATAGTCAGTGGTTTCCGATGGCCATTAAACAAGACCATGGAGAAGCAACAAGGCCACTGTTGACTTTTGTCTTTGTCATGAAAGGCCTATTGTCACTTCTGTCTGTCATTTGGGGGCTGCGTGGGACACAGGTATTAGGAGCTGAATAAACCCCTATGCGTCTGACTTGGGCTTCCACCTAGTTTCACAACTGATAGTATGTGGATTTGCTTGATTCATTAAGATTTTTAAAATACAGTCTTTACTTGTTTATTGCTGTGTTGCTTTCATCATCCTGACACAGTCATAAACCAATTAGAATGATAAACAAGCACTTGGTAAAATAAGTGTTTTGAAATCCCAACTGACAATGACTGAAACAGGGAAAATATAACTCATTCCCCTATGATTTTGTTGTGAGAAAAGCTCTAAACTTAATACGAACTACATACTTGAAGGAAGCAGGGTTGCATCCTGAAAGAGATTCCAACTTGGAATATGAGCATTGAGTTGTAGATACAGATTGTGCAGTAACTAAGTGCACACACAGAAGTATCGGATTGCATCTTGTCAGGGTGGTCTTCATCCTGAAAATAGGTTTGGGAGGAAATAATAACTTAGGATACCTGAGATGAAGTAATTGGATTTTCTGATTTCTCCTCTCACCTAATTGGATGTGCAAATGATCTGTCTGCACAATGAGCTCATGCCCATGGCTGTTCTCGCCTGCATTTATATGCGGCGAGTGTGTGCATGCGTATGAATTTACACCAAATCATACAGGCTTTATTCTCCTGCAGTGAGATCTCAGCACCCCAGAACAAAAAGAAAAATGGCTTCTTAATCATGATGGTCTTTGTAACATTCCCTTGCAGTTTTCTGGTAGTTTTATTTGACCTGTCATAAAAGCAGAGGACAGAGATGAGGCAGTGTGTATTAAAGTGGGGATGTCACAGGAGCTTTTGCTGTGAACTGGTGTATGCGCTGCACTCAGCAGGGGCCACTTCCTTATGTATAACTGTAATATTTTTCCTGTGTGTGTTTCCCACATCCAGCATTTCAGGCATTGATTTCATTTCAGCCACTCTCCCATTGTGAGGCTGCTAAGTATAGGCTAGATTCTGATCTTACGGGAAAAATCTCTCTATGGTCCAGAATCCATTTAGGGATTAGCCTCTCAACAAATGTCACTCCAGATTTCTATGTAAACTCAACTAAACTAAAGAATAAGTTTGCCTTATTGATCTGTGCTTATTCTTTCCTTTTCCACTTCATGATGGCTGCAGCTTTGGGAAGATCTAACCAAGCCTGAAGGGCAAGGGTGAGGGGAGTCCGAGAGGCTTCTTGGAAATGCAAGCTTCTATCTGAGTATTAGAGGTGGAACCGGGGTTGGTCTAGGGAAGAAGGAGAAAAGGTGCTGCAGGCAGAGAAGATAGCAAGGTCAAAGGCTTAAAGATGTGACAGCAGGTGGCACCTGGGAGACATGAAGGCAGCAGCACAACAGACAGATGGGAGGCGGGGGAATGTAGGAGAAATGGGGCAGGCATATCATGACCTCAGCATAAGCTTTTATCCTCATTGCCTTGGGAAGCCATGGCAGTGCCTTAAGCCCTGTCCCTGTCTTCATATGCCCTTTTGCTCTCATAGCTTTTTGTCCTGTGGATCTTCTGATTGGCTTCTCTCTTTATAGCAAGTTAACATAAAGTCAATTCCTCCTTAAAAAAGAAGCATCTGGGCTGGGCACGGTGGCTCATGTCTGTAATCCCAGCACTTTGGGAGACCGAGGAGTGCGGATCACTTCATGTCAGGAGTTCGAGACCAGTCTGGCCAACATGGCGAAATCCTGTCTCTACTAAAAATACAAAAATTAACTGGGCTTGTTGGAGAGTACCTGTAATCCCAGCTACTCAGGAGGCTGAGGTGGGAGAATTGTTTGAACCCAGGAGGCGGAGGTTGCAGTGAGCTGAGATCATGCCACTGCACTCCAGCCTGGATGACAGCGCAAGACTCTGTCTCAAAAAAAAAAAAAAAAAAAAAAGCATGCAACAGTAGCCTTAAATGCATTATTAAAGTAATAAATACCACTGTGATCCTCAAGTTAATAACTTACTAAAGGTACAGGATTTTAAAACCCTCAGGCTGTTGGTTTTCAATTGCATTCTTGACACCAGCAGTTATGGTGACAGCCTCACACCGTGAGAGGGTCACTAAAGAGTTAACCCTGTGAGAAAGGCGGCAGCTTTTACCTTCGAACTTTATGCTAATTTAATTCTTCTACCTAAGTACTCAGAGTATACTCATGATGGTGGGACCAACTTTTGGTTTGTTTGAGTTTTTATGGCTTATAGAATGTGGTAATATGATGGCAAAAGCATTGAATTACAAACAGTATTAGGTTCTTTGGAAAAAGACAATAGGGAAAGAGAAACCAATATTTACCGAACACCTACTATGTGCCAGGTGCTGCAGGGGCACTTTCTACACATTATCTCATTTAATAGTCACTGCGGTCTTGTGAGGAATTGGGTTATCTTCCCTCATTTCTGGCTTAGGAAACTGAGAGGTAAGGGACTTGCTTAACTTTAAACAATGAAGAGACACAGTCTGTTTCCAAAGTGTGCACTCGTTCTCTCACACTAAGCTGAATGACACCGGTGTGCTTTTTGGTTTCTTTTTCTAATTTGTTCCAGACCAATTTTGAAAATGATATGCATCTTATAAAATACACACACACGCACACACACACGCACACATTGCACTCTGGACACTTGTAGAGCGTCCCCCCACCCCCCCAGTCTTCAGTTGTGATTTGTCAGAATATATGTGTGAGGAGAGTGCATGGGGCTTTGGAAAGAGAAACCCAAAATGCTCATTGGAGGCCAGAATCCTGTCCTATTCATCTTTGTCTCCCTAGAGCCTAGCTGGGCACCTGTCACCTAGTGGCTGGGAATGTTTGTTGAAAGTTTGAGAGGAAGCAGGAGAGAAGGAAGGAGAAAGAGTAAAAACAGAGAGGGTGGAAGCAACAGAAAGAGGGAAAAGGAGAAAATTAGGAAAGTGCGAGACCCAGGAAAGTTAGAAGAGAGGAAGATAATTAAAACAAACAAACAAACAAAACTACAGCCTGTAAGAAGACCACTGCAGCTGAGCACTTGGTGAGACACTTCTTGCTGCCTGGCGGAGCTGAAATCAGATGCCTGACATCATCCATGAGTCAAGACCAGAACATCTGGACAAGATGGAGTAACGCGGGCTTCATTGATTCTCTCACCTTAAAAAAGAAAGAGAAAATATATGAAATAATGGTTTTCAAGATATTGGGCATTAGGCAATGAAGGGCAGTGGTCTCTGAGAGAAAGGATGAATCTAGGTGAATTGTCCCTAGCTCGTGGCCTGGAGAGAGTTTTGGGCTGTAGTGCAGGGAGAGGAAATCCAAGCAGTGCCCAGAGAACTCCCTGAGATGAGAGAGAAATAGCATAGGTAATAAAATTACTAGACCAGGATATTTAAAGTTATTTTAATGTATTCTGTATATTCAACAGGCTACAAGAAACACTGAACATACTAAGTAAAGACATAGAATACATAAAAAGGCCCACAGTGTCCAAGGTGAAAAATGCACTGGTTGGCATAACCATTAGAAGAAATGATTTGTGAGCTTGAAGACTTAGCAATAATAACTGTCTAAAATGAAATGGAAAAAAAAACCCTGGAAAAAAACCCAGTTAACTTTGGGGCAACTTCACATGGTATAATAATCAAGTAATTGAAGAGGAGGAAGGAGAGATGACAGCAAAGATACTGGAATAAACAACGGCCCCAAAATTTCCAAATTTCATGAAAATTGTAAACCCACAAGTCAAGAATCTAAGCAAACTATAAACAAAAGAGACATAAAGAAAATTACACCAAAGTGCATCATAATCAAATTGTTCAAAACCAGTGATAAAGAAAAATTCTAAAAGCAGCCAGATATTAAAAAAAAACACATTAGGTAGGTACAGAAAAACAAAGATAGAAATAACAGATTTCTCATCAGAAAGAATGCACATCAGAGGACAGTGGAAAATATTTTTAAAGTACTGATAGACAATCCTGTCCAGCTAGCAAAATATCTTTCAAAAACAAAGATACAATTTTAAAAATTTAGACATGGGAACACGAAAATAATTCATCACTAGCAGAACTTCATTACAAGAAATATTAAAGATTATCATTCAGTCAGAAGAAAAATGATCCCTGATGGAAATATGGATCCACACGAAGGAATGAAGAAGCTCCAGAAATGGTAACTATGGGGACAAATTTAAAAAGGTTTTTATCATTGAAATATCTTTAAAAGGTATTTGACCATTAAAAAATAACCAATCTATTGTGGAGTTCATAACATGTGTAGAAATAAATGTATGGCAAAATAGTACAAATGGAGAATGGAAGAATACGATTTTAAAGGAAATGGAAGAATACGATCTTAAAGTTCTTACACACTAGTGACGCAAAAAAATGGAAAAAGATATACCATGCTAACATTCACTTGACAAAAAAAGTAGAGTGGCTATATGAATGTTAGACAAAGTAGGTTTCAGAGCAAAAATATATTATTACAGATAAAAGATTGTTTCATAATAATAAAATAGTTAATCTATGAAAGGGCCAACTTTCTTAAATATCTGCGGGCCTAATAACAGGGTTTCAAAATAGAATCATGCATTGTCTAATGACGGGAATATGTTCTGAGAAATGCATTGTTAGGCGATTTTATTTCATCATTGTGTGAATATCCTACAGTACAATTACACAAACTAGACGGTATAGACTACTACACGTTCAGGCTATATGGTATAGCTTTTTGTCCGTAGGCTACAAAGCTGTATGGCATGTTACTGTCCTGAATACTGTAGGCAATTAGAACACAATAGTAAGTATTTGTATATCTAGAGATATCTGAATATGGAACAGGTACAGAAAACATATGGTATGGTATAAAAGATAAAAAGTGGTACACCTGTCTAGGGCACTTACCATGAATGGAGCTTGCAGGACTGGAATTTGCTCTGGGCAGTCAGTGAGTGGTGAGTGAATGTGAAGGCCTAGGACATTACTACACACTACTGTAGACTTTAGAAACACCGTACACTTGGGCTACACTAAATTTACTACAAATACTTTTCTTTCTTTAACAACAAATTCATCTTAGCTTACTGTCACTTATTTATAAACTTTTAACTTTTTAAATACTTTTTGACACTTTTGTAAAAACACTTAAAACACATTAGTACAGCTGTACCAAAATATTTTCTTTCTTAATATCCTTATTCTATAAGCTTTTTTCTATTATTATTATTATTGTTATTTTTTACCTTAAAACTTTTCTGTTGGCCAGGTGCGGTGGCTCATGCCTGTAATCCCAGCACTTTGGGAGACCGAGGAGGGTGGATCACCTGAGGTCAGGAGTTTGAGACCAGCCTGGCCAATGTGGTGAAACCCAATCTCTACTAAAAATACAAAAATTAGCTGGGCGTGGTGGTGAATGCCTGTAATCCCAGCTACAGGCAGGGACAGGAGAATCATTTGAACCTAGGAGGCGGAGGTTGCAATGAGCCGAGATTGTGCCATTGCACTCCAGCTTGGGTGACGAGAGCAAAACTCCATCTCCAAAAAAAAAAAAAAATACATAAATAAATAAATACATAAATAAAACCAAAAAGCAAAAACCCAGCTTTTTTGTTAAAAACTAAGACACAAGCGCACACATACACATTAGTCTATGCCTACCCAGGATCAGGATTATCCATATCACTGTCTTCCATCTCTACATTTTGTCCCACTGGAAGTCGTCAAGGGCAATAACAGGTATGGAGCTATCAACTCCTATAGTAACAATGCTTTCTTCTGGAAAACCTCCCAAGGAACCTGTCTGAGATTGTTTTAGAGTTAGCTTTTTTTTTTTAGTAGCAGGAGTACACTGTAAAATAGAAGGTATTGTATAGTAAATACATAAACTAGTAACGTAGCCATTTATTATCATTAGCAAGAATACTTGTATGTGCTAGATTTCTATATGACTGGAAATGTGGTAGGTTTGTTTACACCAGTGTCACCACAAACACGCGAGTGATGTGTGGCACTCTGACAATGGCTATGGTGTCACTCGGTGATAGGAATTTTTTAGTTCCGTTATAGTCTTATGTGGTCTGTTGTTGACCAAAACGTTATATGGCACATGACTGCACATGAAGACAAAGCCACCAGAAGCCTGCTTCCCAGGGCCATGGGCAGAATTGTACTGAACTGGATGCTGGTGCGGCACACCGTGGCCTTCTCTGGGGGCACCATGAGAACTCGTTGGACCTCACTGCTGGATTTCCTGTAAGGATGCTCATTATCCAACACACAGTTGACTCTTTGGGAGAGAACCTGAAAAGTATGTTCTCCCTGGCCTCAGTATCAAGAAATCCATGTGCTTTTTATACAAGTAGCCAACACTTATTAAACATGTACTGTTTACGTATTTAAAAGAACCATCTTTAGTGCCCTACAGCCATTATCTTATTGAATCCCTTCAAGTCTTGAGAAGCGATGCTACAGTTTTTACCACTTGACAGGTAGGGTTTTCTCCCTTCCTTTTTGACACTTTGATTCTTGTGACTTTTGAGGCTCATCCATTTCAAGTGTATAAGATTTCATTGTCTGTATTCTGTAAACTAAACTCTTGGCTTCAACTTTTCTGATATTCCCTTTACTTCATTATTGTTATTCTGTTATTCCCATTACTTCATTGTTGTTATTCATTTTAAATTATTTTTATCTAGCTATAGTTTATGCATCGTTGTAAGCTTCCCTGAAGTCTTTTTAAGCATTGAAGTGGAATATGAATCACTGTTTTATTAATTCACTAAAAGAAGACACCCACTTCATCACTGAGAGAAGTCTCAAAGCTTGTTTAAAAAGCACACCAAAGACAATACTGCTAGAAAAAGAGTAATTCTGAGATATAGCAGGGCAGGGTGGGAGTATGGAAGGAATGCTCTGTGTTCATTCAGGAGATGGTTGGATGCCAAGGTAAGGAAGGTGAAGAAACCTGTAGCCTTTGGATAAACTATGTACCCCATTTGCAAAGAGTATTAAGGGTGTTGTTTGAACAATCAGTCAATCAATGTGGAAGTACTGGGTACTTTTGGTATAATTTATCTTTCAGATAATGTAAGCCCATTAAGCAATATGAACTATAACCAATACATGATGCAATTCTGACCTCAGCTCCCAGCCCTCTTCTCCAGGGACTAGGGAAACACATAACCAGGACATGTGTCCCTTTGCGTTCTGTCTGAATCCTCTTGTTCCATCATTAGGTGTCACTGTCTTTATCAGGCCATAGGTTACGAATTGCAGGGATTGCTCAGCCTATTGGTCAGCAAATGCTCATGGTTTGGGCTTTAACTGTGCATCCTCATCAATATTACTTTGGTTATCTATGCCCTGCATTGCCGAGCATTCAGGAAATCACTTCTACCACCCATACACGCTGAAAAAGACAGCAAGTGCCTGTTACATTTCTTGCCTCTGCTGGGCACTGGGTTCTCTCTGCCTGAGCTGCACTTTTAGACCAGCCACTTGCTGTCCCATGGCTGTCTCTGACACCCATCTTGGCGATGGGGAGTCTTTGCTGCCCCTGGAGTTTTGTCAGGAAGAGTAGCTTCAAGAATATGCTGAAAAGGGAAAGGCATTGGTTGCATCGAATTTTTTTTTCATTAATTCAGCATGTAATTGTTGAGCCTCTTGTAGGCACCAGACATTGTGCTGGGCATACAGGGATGAACTCAGCAGCAAGGTCACTCTTCCAACAGAGAGGCTGGGGTGAGGGGGGCTTCAGGAGCTCTAGACTACTTCATGTGCACATCTCATGGTAACTTCTCCTCTAGATGCAGCCTCCCAAGGAGTTTTCTATTTACTTATCCTCGTTGTCCTGTAAATTACAAATTACTTTGCAAAACACAGAAACTTCATACCAGTGGGAAGAAGTCTTTATTACATTAAGAAGATCAGAAGTGGTAATCTACCAGTACACTGAGTTACATTGACTATAAATTAAATTTGCTGCAATTTTTTTTTGTTTGGCTGACACAGCAGTTAATTCTTTGTGTGTGTGTGTTTGAATGACTTTAGATAGGCCACATGCTCTGTGATTTGTCACAAGTCCCCCCACCACTCCCTATTATGGCACATTTAACTATATTTATTTGCTTTCCCTAATTTCATTTGTGACTTCTGGCCAATACATTCTAGGAAATGGGGCTGAGAAAAATAAGACTTTTGAAAAACTGTAAAATTATAAATGTAAAATTCAATGATATAATAAATGTCTATTGGGTATCTGCCATGTGACAGGGTATGTATTGTAAGACAATGGGGTTTAGAGAAAAATAAAATCATGTGGTAAGTGAAATGAACCACAAAAGTGGCATAGAGGAGGGGGCTGTTAGTTCTTCATTGGATATCTAGCAATGTTTCACAGAGGATGCTAATGACTTTGGGACTTATTTTGTACCTATGACATGCTATAATGTATATTCTGCAGCTTATCACACGGTTTTAAATAGAAAAGTGACATAAAGAAGGTAACAATATAACAATCATAGCAATGGAAAGCAGAATTAGAGAAAGTCAGGACTAATGACGTTATCTTTTGGGAAGCTCTCCTTGAACAATATAGAATGAAAATGAAGATAGAAGTGTGGGGTGTGTGGGGGGTCATGGACATGAGTAAAACCTCCAGGTTGTAACAAACAGGGCAAGTGCTCAGGACTGTGAAGAAAGCATTCTATGGAGCTGCCATCTTCGGAGACTTGGGACATAACACCGGTTGGGGCTCAGGATCTTGGGAACTGCACAGAGCAACTTGGAACCATTTTGCTATTTCTCCCCAGTGCCCAAACTCTAGTAGCACTGGCTTTTTTTTTTTTTTTTTTTTTTTTTTTTTTTCAGGTTCAAACTTCCAGAGTCCTTTTCCATTCCTCCATATCATCATCTCTTATATTCACTGTATTCAAACCATTTCAAAGTCTATTGACTCTACTTTCAAATGGTATCTAGAAACTGGCTTCTCTTCCCTACCTCTACCACTATTGCTATCGTCAAAATCCAATGTCCATTGTCTGAGACAAGCTCCCTTAGGGCTGAGTCCCTGCTCTGCTCCTCAGACTTTCTGGGCTATACATACAGAATGTTCCATGTGCAAAGCACCTGCTCACTCAGGGCTTGCATCTTATAGCCAGTGATGTGCTAATGACGTAGGGAGATGCACGTCTAAGAGGAAAAGTGTTATTTAAATTAAACTGGTTAAGCTCCTAGTCTAAAAGCTCTAAGACTTGAGAGGAATTTAGCTGTAGTTGAGAGACAGCAAGGAAAACTAACCAGTATGGTTAAAGAATAGCATAGGAGCATGTGAATGTACAAATTATATATAGCTGTGTTGTCCAATTTGGTAGCATGGGACTATTTAAATAGAACTACAAATTCAGTCTCTCAGTCACTGTAGTCACATTTCAAGTCCTCAGTGTTGATAGTGGCTACCATGTTGGATAGCACAGACATATAATATTTCCATCATAGAAGAAATATCTCTTGGACATTTGTAGACTCAGGGGAGAAGGTCAAATCTTGCAGTGAGCCGAGATCGCACCACTGCACTCCAGCCTGGGCGACAGAGCAAGACTCCGTCTCAAAAACAAACAAACAAACAAACAAACAAAAAAAACCCCAAAAAACTGTGTTCCATTTGGCAAGGGCTTGATCTATGGTGTGGAAAATGCCCATGGGCAGGAGTGCCTAGACAGTAGTTGTCCAGGTTACCAGAATTAAGACAGAGGGGCGTATGGGCTGACGGATGTGGTCAGTGGAAGATGAATACCAGAATCAAGTCTACACTGGATGAAGGCATGCCACAACTTTAGTCATCCAGGCTGGGGATGTTGAAATGGGAACCAGAAGCCAGGGCGGCTGACTGGCCACCTGAGGAACCTCAGGTTCACTCAAACCACAAGAAAACAGATACCAGTTTTGGGAGTAGGAGACTCCCCTTCGGAAACGAGGAAGAGAGCCTCGCTGGTTCAGGCCCACTGGTAGATGGTCATCTTTATGTGCAGCTGCGTAAAACTGGAGCAGGCAGACACCAGCATGGTACTGCTTAAACTATTAAGGTACGTCCCTTGTAATCTCCTGGGAGCCTCCCATTATTTGGGAGGGCTAGATGTTTGCCATGACCTGAGACATTATTTTTTCATAGCTCCAACACTGGAATTCTGCTGGGACACAGGGGAAGATCCCTTGCACTTTACTGATGCCCTGTTGAGTTCCTTTTCTGGATCTTCCTCAGGTGTTCACTGCCCTGGCCACATCGAGGCTGTGAGGTGGGCATCTTCACTTCACAGATGAAGCTCCAAAGGATGTTTAACCAGCCTGAGGCCACAGAGCACGCACATGGTTGGAGCTGGGACTCACATTCAGTCTATGATTCCAGTCTTTATTCCATTAGATGGTGGTTGCTCTCTATGGCCAGTTTAAGGATTTCAGGGTCGATCAAGGAAGAGATACAACTGTGAGAGGCAGTAAATACACAACAAGTGTTCTTGGGTGGTGCGTGGACAGGGTTATGTGAGGGGGGAAGTTTCTTCCAGCAGGAGACCTTCCAGAGACAGTGGTGTGACGCCTTCACCCAGGGGAGAGGGGAACCAAAGAGGGACCACCTGTCTACATTACGTTGCACAGCAGCAAGGTGGGGGCTCTGACAGCCTTGAAGGGCAGCAGCTGTCTGGGGTCTTTAGCAGCTGCAGGGCTTGTCTTCTCTATGGTCTGCAGATGTTGGGTGTAGTTTTGTGAGGTATGCAAAGTAGGTAGGTTCTAAATGGCTAAATATATGCTTACTTTGATTTTTAAAAAAGATTTTGCATTTTTAAGATTTAAATATAAATTAAAGATATTTGGATTTTATTTTTAATATTTAAAGCAATTGGTTGTGTAAGAATCTGAATTTGGTATTGGCAAGCTTTGGGCTAAAGGCCCTAATCTGCCTGTGAAGAAGTAAAGAACACAGGAGCAATTTCAGGAAAATGTCCAGACACCATCCCTGGCCCATTTACATAGCACCCCCCAAGGTAGTAAGATCACCATGTGTGGTTCCACTTTTATACCATATCTGTCATTTTTGAAAACAGGAAATTTCATTTTTATGAGTAATTCTCCTGGGGTATGGACTTCCATCTACGTCTTGAGGAACTTTCTAACACAATAAAGATTAGGATTACACTACTCTGTTGGCATACCTCACTTTCTGATTTGAATTAGGGATGATTTCCTTATAGCTCCTATTTCTGCTTCTGAACTTGTTGAGGACAGATACTGTGTCTTCATCATTTCTGATTTCTCATGGCACCAACATCAATGCTATTTGAAGCGTAAAGATTGAAGCTGCCGGCTGACTGCTGGTACCTGAGACCTCCTTTCCACACCTGTATAGGTGGGTGGGAAAGATGCCCCTGGGGATCTGCTGTTCCTCTCAACACTGGTTGAGGGCGGGATAGTGTATTCAGCCAAAGGTTTCAGTGTGGTAACTGATGTGGTCTAATAATCTGTCCACAGGTTTTGATCGTCTTCAGCACCTTTGTCACATCCAGTTTCACTGTTTACCCCGACTCATGTGAGTGGTGTCACTTAGATTCTAATAAAAGAGTCTAAGCCCGGATGGGTGTTCAACATCTTCCACATGCCAAGACCCTCGTAAAACACGTAGGTCCAAGTCACCTCATTTTAACTCTGGGAGGTACATTATTTTACCCATTTTTTAAAAAGGAGAAACTGAAGTCAGAGGGCTAATGAGTAGCAGAAAAAGGACACGAATTCAGGGTTCTTACACTTTAAATGTTCTAATTTTGGATTATGTAGAGGAAATGACGTCTGCTTTTACTTGTCCCAGTAGAGCTGTGTTATTATAATCTCTCTGCTTTGGGTAAGCATTCGGGGTGTCCCAGCTGATGGCAGTGGCAGCCTGTCTGGAGCGGCCACTTTGAAGATGCGGCTTGCAGTGGAGGGAGGCGTGGCCAGGGCTGCAGTTCCATGCAGCCAGCAGGAGCTGGGAACAGGCGGGAGCCCTGGCCCTTTCTGAGCTGGTGGGGTGGGAACCCAGCCCTCACAGGCACAGCTGCAACAGAGAGCCGAGGCTGCAGACCCAGGCATCCCTGTGTTCTTGAGCCAGGGAAGCCTCCCTGTCTTCGCAGGCTCAGAAGTGCCTGCTCCTGCTTCCTGGCTTCTCCCTGCTCCTGGCACCCACTCCTATTTCCGAGTAAAGTTGAGGCTGAGCCTGGGCACTATCGCCACTCGGCCAGGTTTGCGTGCGCTTGGGGCGGTGCTGACACACCAGCCCTATGCTAGTTTGGCTCCATTTGGACTTTGGGTGCAATCGAGCACGGGAGGGAGGCCGCAGGGGCTGAGGGTGGCTTGGTGGGGCCTGCAGGAGCTCCTCCGCAGGAACAGCCTGGGCACCATGGACAACATGATTGATGGTGGCAGGAGGCAGACAGGCTTCTCAGCAGAAAGGGGCAGGTCCCGGTGAAGCACCACTTTCAAGCTAGGGATGGCCTGAAGTATGGGGGCCCAGCTGTCAGTTCTGGGTGAAGTCTGCGGCCCAGAGTGAGAACTTATGGTGCTTTTTCTGGCCTGCCCGTGGCTGCCCATGGGCCAATCAGCATGCACTTCTTCCCTTCTGAAGCCCTTAAAAATCCTGGACTCAGCCAGACTCACAGACACATCAGGACTAGCAGCTGTGGAAAGGAGCTACCCACTCCAGGTCTCCTCCACTCATTCGGACAACCTGCCTGCAGAAAGGAGCTACCCACTTCAGGTCTCCTCCACTCATTCGGACAACCTGCCTGCAGAAAGGAACTACCCACTCCAGGTCTCCTGAGAGCTGTTCTGTTGCTCAATGAAGCTCCTCTATGCCTTGCTCACCCTCCAGTTATCCATATTCCTCATTCTTCCTGGACTCTAGACCAGATCTTGGGACCTGCTGAATGGCAGGACTGAAAGAACTATAGCACAAACAGGGCTGAAACACACCCCCTGCTCGCCAGGTTGCAGGCAATGAGGAGAAGAACTGCAGCTTTTTGGGGAGCCCAGACCTAGGGGTTCCCTGACCCAGGGCTGACACCCTCTTTGGGGCTCTGTGGTTCCTGGCATCTCCAAGCTTCTGGGAACCACTACATTCCCTCATGCCTGCAGTGGAAGCCACTTGCAGTACACCTGGTCCAGTCACAGCCTTGCAAGGAGCTGGTGCCTGTGTTGGCACCTGGAGCTGCCTGCCCCGCTGTAGCTGGCATGCCTGGCTGTATGCAGTGGCTGGACCTCATGCTTGCTCACATACCTGTTGCCACTTCGTGCCTGGCTCACCCTTGGCAGGTATGGGATCCAGGCTGGTAGCACAAGCCAAGTGCAGCCTGCAGGGACAAGTGGGCAGAATGAATGCAGTGGGCCCAGACAAACTCAGGAAAGGTACCACCAGCCACATAGGTTTCCACCTGGAAAAGCAACACCCTAAGGATCCTGTGACACAGTAACTTGCCCAAGGTCAAGACCTGGAATGTACAATGTCCAGGATTAGAACTTCTGTCTTTCCAAACCCAATTCCTATTCTTGCCCCACTGCAATGCTCTAAGTCTGAGCAAGCCATTTAATAAAAGACGGCCTTTTGAAAAAAAGTTCAAAGAAATCAGGGGCCTTGTGCAAGCCAGGATTGTTCAATGATGACTTTCAATTTTACCTGCTCCTCTCATGGCCCAAGCCTTTGGTGAGTCAAAGATGTCAGCTCTGCTTGATCAGTGGCCCTAAGTGCAATGTACTGGTTCACAAATGTAGCTCCTGGGGGTCTGAGGCAGAAGCTGATGAGATCCATGTGTAGCCCAGTTGGTGTGCTGGGAAATCTTGTTGTTTCCAGCTCTAAAGAACAGAGAGACCTGGAGAAAGTGCTTTACCTGTCTGCCACCTTTTTTTTTTTTTTCAAACCTGTAAATTCAGGGGTCTAGGCTAGAGGGTCTTTAAGGCTCTCTTTTGCTTGGAGACTATTTGTAGCATTACAGTCGTGTGCCAAATAGAGATGTTTCCGTCAACGACAGACTACATTTACAATGGTGGTCCCACAAGATTTAATACTGCATGCTATGCTTAGATACACAAATACCACGTGTTACAATTGCCCATAGTATTTAGTGCAGTAACATGCTCTACAGGTTTGTAGCCTAGGAGCAATAGGTCATACCATACATCCCAGGTGTGTAGTAGGCTCTACCACCTAGCTTTGTGTAAGTGCACTCTATAATATTTGCACAACAGTGAAATCACTGAAGGCCACATTTTCCAGAATGTATCCCCGTTGTTAAGTGATGTGTGGTTGCATTTAGTAATTCCTCCAACCGCTGCAGTACAGCCACTCTCTGCAAATCAAACTGACATTTTTCTTTACTTCTTTTTGTGATCTTAATCGTGTGATCTTCATATTGGCTAGTTCTTTAAGAGCAGCGGTTAAAATCCCTATTTTCATGAGCCCCAGTGATGAGAGATTTATATTTGAAACCAATCTCTCTTTTCACTAACCAAAAAGTGTCAGTTATCCCCATATAAAAATACCGATGAGTCAGATTAACTGTCCACAAGTGCTTCCCAAACTCATTCCCATACAACCATGAAGCAGAGAGTGGAGCTGCCGTAGCATTTACAAAGCAGGAGCTGACACTAGGCATATTTGAACACCATGAGATACGGTATCACTGGGGACAGAGAGTGAGTTTAGTTAATAATGAATGGCATATCCCATAAAATACCATTACACAGTGTTCGGGGCGCAAGAATGATGACATAATTATTAGGAGACTGGGAGATTAAGATATAATTTAAAAAAACATGACAGGGGAGGGTGTAATTGGGGAGACAAAATACACAGCAAGTTTGTAATTTACATGTCAAAATACCTTTTTCATGTTTTGATTGGATTAGACGGTGCCTTTCCACTCCATTTATCCTGGCTTCAATTAGAGGCAGCCCAAATGACATCTCACGTTCATATTCTTGACACACGCTGCTCATGGGCACTTTCTAATGCTAACCGACAGGAAGGGGAAAGGGAAACTCAGTTTTGCCTCTGTCCTGCACTTTTTACTTAACCCCTAATTTGTTTCTAAATGAGCCTGTCACTGCGGTTCACGAGGCTTTGTGCACAGGATGTGGCAGCCTGGTCTTGGAGGAAGCTCCCCGTCATAACTTGATGTGCTCCAGCCCTCCCCTGAGGGCCTGCTGGGAGACTCTAAAACTGGGCAGGAGAGCGGCAGTTTCCTTTTGGAACAGGATGGGGTGAAGACACATGTGAAGAGCCATGCCACATCATCAGCATCAAGTATTCATGGTGTCAGTGACCATCAAGCATGTCTCCCCGTACCTGAGGATGTGGGGCGGCAGATGCTCCCTGTGACGGTTAATTTCAGGTGTCAGCTTGGCTGGTCTTGCAATGCCGGATAGCTGGTAAAACATGATCCCTGGATGTGTCTGTGAAGGTATTTCCAGGAGAGATTAGTTTGGAATCAGTAGATTGAGTAAAGAAGATCTCTCTCACCAATGTGTGTAGGTATCATGTAATCATTTGAGGGCCTGAATAGAAAAAAAAAGTGGAGGAAGATCAAATTTACACTCCCTGCTTGAGCTGGGACATCCATTTTCTCCAGCCTGTGGACATCAGAGCTCCTCGTTCCTGGGCCTTTAGACCTTTCCCTGGTTATCAGGCCTTTGAATTCAGGCTGAATTAGACCACTGGTTCTTCTGGGTCTCCAGCCTGCACACAGCATATCATAGAACTTCTTGGTTTCCATAATTGCATGAGCCAATTCATAATAAATCTCCTATGCATGTATCTATATCTCCTACTGGCTCAGTTTCTCTGGAGAACCCTGACAAATTCACTCCCCTTATTTCCCTTTGTTCCTTTCCTCCTGGCATTTACCTTGAGGCATCCTGCGTACAGTCAGTGGGGCCAAATCCTAAGGTTTTCATTTGCTTTGAATTCCTGGTACCTCCTTTTCTGGGAGAGTTGACAGCCCAAGGCCCATCTGAAAACCATCAGTGAAGTATTTACCTCGATTTTCTTTTACTTCTGCAAGTAACGTATCTACTTACCTGAAGGCATGAAGTACCCAGCTGGCAATTATAATTACCTGCAAGGTGAAAGATATGATTATATTCTCACATATTTGACATAAGACCTTATGCTTTGCTTGTATCATCTTGACACTTTACTTAGATGCAGTGATGCTCCATCTAGATACATTTCAATATATATTGGCAACAAGCATCCATTTAAGACCTTATATATTAGGAGTGACTGATGAGCATACGCCCTTCTACCACTTATCATATGTTGGGCTGCTCTTTTAAGGAGCAAGACTTGGCTTAAACCTGAGACCAAACAAGTGTTATCTGGTAAAAGTGACGGGCTCTTCCCTCCAGCTGCTCTCTCAGTTCCTTTTACAGATCCTGTTTCCTGATCTTTGATCATCAGTTTTAAATAGGACATTATTCATTTGGGTCACTGAGTGGTCAATTGGAGAAAGCTATTAAGATGATCAAAATAAATGGACCTTATAATGGGGCTGTTCAATATTCTGGGAAGGCTGCAGAGTGAAAAGATTTTGAACAGCCTGATTTTGAATTCTCTTCTGCCATTTAATAATTGTGCTACCTTCAACTAGACACATCCTCCCTGAGCCTTAGTTTCCTCATCTGCACGTTGGGGATAATAGTAGTCTAACTTAACATTGTTTAAATGATAAAATGAAATGAAGCATCTTAAATGCTTGTCAGGGAACTTGGCATAACAGAGTATTTGGTAAAGGTTAACAGTTACTTTTTCTTTGTTTTTCAGCCACATGTTCTGACAGTTTCTGTTCATCTGTTTGCTCACGCTGTACTTGGCACTGCCTTCATCCCTAGTCCCAGAGGACAGCCTTTAGCAGATGGGTTTTCTTTCTTTAATGAGAACTTTCCTCACATGTTCATGGTTTCCACCTTTTTATGGCCTCTAATCTGCCAGGAGGGCAACTCAGTACCCACGTCACTGTGATAATGTAAATAGATGCTTAGGAAAAAATTACATCATTTGAAGAAAGTGTAGCAGTATTGCATTAAACCAGGCTTTGGAAACATCTAAAATTTCTGACTGAGGAGTAGCAGGAATTCGCAGAACTTGGGGTACTCAGATACCACCCAGGTGTCCCCAGAGAGATCACATACCTCCTCTGGCCGGTGGAGACAGACTAAATTTAACCCTAGAACTCAGTCCCAGCAAACCTTCTAACCTCACACCGTGAGTCTGTCCTGAGCCCCTCTACCTCCAGTTTCCCTGCCTTAGACCGTAATGGAAAAAGGCCCAATACATCAGCTTGATGAGGTTTCTGAGATTGTGTAATAATCTTCATGATCTCTTGGGTGCAAAGATGAGAGCTGGTCTGCACCACCACACAGGGCAAAACCAGAAGGAGGATTGCTTCTTCTGGGATCTGTATGTTGTATGAAAAAACAAAGAACAAGGACTCCCTTTCTAGAATTTTTGCCAAAACGGAACCACTAACCCTTTCATACTGTCCTGTGATCATAATAGCTACTATTAGTAAAGTGCAGTATAAAGCCCTTGAACACACTTATCCCATTTGAGTCTCATAATAAAACTGTGAGGAAGACCACATAGAGATTGGTTAACCCATTTTAGACCTGGGGAAATTGAAGCTCAGCAGGGGTGATTACCTTTCTTTCATGAAGCCATACAGCTAAGAGTTGGAAGAAACCACCTAGGGTTCCTGATGCCAAATTCAGTAGCCTTTCCATTAAATCCCATGCCTTGCCACCTAAGTCATCCGTCCTTCCCCAATCTCCTACCTAGGCACCAGAGATTTCTTTAACATGGTTACTCTCTGTCTTCAAATCTGGCTTAAAGAAGAAAGCCCACTGAAGCCTGACCATGTGCTTTGAGTGGGCTTGATTCACTTTGAAAGCTGAACAAAGACTTAAAACTACATTGGTTATCAAATTGTGTGTGTTCATTGTTTCTTTCTCTTTAACCAAAATAGTTAATCTAATTATAACCTATTGTTGATTCTAATAGTGTTCAAAATCCTCAACTGAGTGTGGGTGTGTGTGTGTGCTAATTTTCTGAAAAAATTGGAATATAGTGAGCACTGAGAGCCATTTTATTCTATCAGAAATTGTAATGACAAAAAGAGCCATTTTATTTTATCAGAAGTTGTAATGACCAAAAATACTCAGCTGAGGACATATTGCACCAGGATTGAGGGGCAATCCTCTCATTCTTTCTTAGATATTTTCTCAGAATAAATTACTTAAATCTACTTACCTCAATATTATAGGTAGTGTTGGGGAGAGAGCTGTTGGATTCTTGTAAAAGCGTCATCATCCTGATTTTGGAAACTACTTCAGGTTTAGGCATAAAATCAATGTGGAGCTCCTACTCCTCCCTTCACCCAGGTGAGGACACTGAGACTCAGGGTTTGCATCACTTGTTCACATGATTTCGAAGTGCTGGAGTCAATTGGAACTCAGATACTAAAACCCCAGGGTCAGAGCCTATGTCCCCTATTCCTCAGCCTTCAGTGCAAAACTTTCCACAAGGGCTTCACATTAAGTGACTTTGTGTTAACCTGGGTGGATGTGATGAAAGGGGCTGGCAAAGGCACAGAGAAGGGAAGTCAGGGTTCTCCAGAGTAACGTAACCAATGGGAGATGGGAGATTTCTTTCTCTCTCTCTCTCTCTGTCTCCCCAAACTCCCCATCTATCTATCTATAAAGATAGAAAGATTTATGCTAAGGAATCGGTTCATGTAGGTCTGGAGGCTGGAAGCTCAGAGAAGAGTTGATTTTGCAGTCTTGGCTCCAAAGTCTGCAGGCTGGAAACCAAGGCTGGGATTTCATGTTGAGGCAGAATTGCTTCTGCTTTGGGAATTCTCAGTCTTTGCTCAAGGCCTTCAACTGCTTGGATGAAGCTCACCTGCATTATGGAGGGTGATTTGCTTTGCTCAAAGTCTACTGATTTGAATGTCAATCATATCTAACAAATACCTCACAGCAACATCTAGACTGGTGTCTGATCAAACAACTGGGCACCATGGCCTAACTAAGTTGACACATGAAATTAACCATCACAGTGATTGGAAGTTGGCCTGAAAAAGAACCTTGGTGATACTTCTTACCCAACTAACTTATCCTCCTTTTGAGAGAAAAGAAAACAGAAGGAGAAGATAACCTAAGAGGAGTAGGAGGTTAAACTAGATTAAAATTGTCCACAGAAGAGCTTCAGATCTTTCCTTCACACTTCCTTCAGTCTGAAGCCCAATCACTAGAGAAACACACATCATTAACTACTGGAAGCTGCCCACTCAAACTGTGCCCAAATCTCAATTGGTACACTTCAAATCGTCTGTGTTGACACCAGAGAAATTAAATTAGAGCAGATACACATGAGCAGCATTTGCAATGGACCCGTAGTCCTGTCGATGATTTTCTATGTGTTCAGCTTCAGTTTGGCTCAAGATTTTGACAACAGAAAATGTCACACAACTAAAATGAGTTGGATGGTTCATCACTGATGTCAGAGGTGCACGAGGTGGTGACTGGAGGAGATGGCTAGACTCTTTCTCTATAAGCAGGAGGTGACCTGCCTGCCTGGTAGAGCACGCTGCAGGGATATTTGCTTAGATGAGTTTATTTTGTTTTAAAATTATTAACAAATGTAATTTTTCAGAGAGCAAAGAATCAAACAAATGTTAAACTCACTTTTATTACTTTTAACTCTACTTCTGACTTTAGTCAATTCACTAAGAACTGGAGCCCCACTGCTTGGTCCCCAATCCTATCTCTTTTTTATCTACATTCTTTCCCTATAGGATATTATTCAATCCCATTGTTTAATTATCATGTGCTGGTGACTCATCTGATTATATCTCTGAGGTCAGCCTTCTCCTGGGAGCTCCAGACTTTCGTCTAAATGTCTGCTTGAAATCTCCACTGGGTCTACGTATATAGTCATGTTAGGTGAAACAGCACCCAAAGTACTCTTTTCTCTTCCCCTTGACCTGTTTCTCCTCTGTCTTCCTAGCTCAATAAATGCCAGTCCATCTATCCTTTTGTTCAATTAAAAACTTGAGAAATCATTGTATTCTTCTCATTACCCTGCTTGCTACAATCAATCCATTCACAAGTTCAGTTTCTTTTACCTCCAAAACAGATAACTGCACTTCATTCTGTTCTTACTCCTCACCGCACTCCCTGCCAGCTGCCCTCTTTCCTCTCCAGACACTCTGTGCTCTGTAGCAGCCTCTGAGTTCAGCATCCTCATTCTGCACTGGCTCATCATTCCCTTCTGGAGTCTCCTCTCCACACAGCAGCAGCATGGGCTGAGGAGCCTGTTAATGCACAAATCAGATGGAGCCATCCCCTGTTCATAACGCCCTGAGGGGCTCCCACTGACTCATAAAAAATCCTTCCTCTGACTTCCTCATCAGGCTCCCGTAAGGAGCCCTTGCCAACATTCCTGAGTTCACATTCACCATCCTCCCTCCTCATTGTGCTACAGCCACGTGGCAGCTCTGAACCTTTCGCAGTTCCTTGAACCAACCTGGGTGCTCCTGCTTCAAGGTCTTTGCATTTGCAGTTCCCTCTGTCTTTACCTCCTTTTTTTTTTTTCAAGGCTGGCTCCTTGTCATTCAGATCCTAGTTCAAATGTTGCCTCCTGAGAAAGACTCTTCCTGGACACCCTATCTAAAAATACCCTCTCCTAGTCATTGTACTACATGATACATTTGTTTTTACTGCACTTGACATAATCTAAAATTATCTTGTTGATCTTGTTACCATTTTTAATTGTCTATCTCCCCAAACTAGAATGTGAGCTCCATGGGCTTAGGAAGCATGCCTACTCCGTTCATCCTTGAATCTTCGTGGAACCATGACAGGTCCATTGCCCAATGTATGCAGCAGGTCAATACGCCGAGACAACGGGTTGCGGCAGAGACAAAGGTTTAACCATAGGGCTGCCAAATGAGAAAATGGGAGGAAACCTCAAATCCATCTCCCCAAGGAGTTTGCGGCTAGGGTTTTTAAGGGTTTTGGAGTGGGCCAAAGTGTGGAGATTGTTGACTTCGTCAAAGAGTGCAGGGTGAAGTCATGGGACAGGGAGGTGAAGAAGCTGTGTTCTCATGCTTGTTCTGTGCCTCTGTGTGTGTGTGTGTGTGTGTGTGTGTGTGTGTGTGTGTGTGTGTGTGGCAGGGGGTCTTCAAACTGGTTGCCATCCGCTGTTTTGCTGGAATTCAGGATTTGAAAAACATCTTAAGCAATTCTTGAACAAAAGCCTTATTTGAATGTGAGAAATCCTATCTATCTTAAAAGCCTTATGATTCTAACATTAGAAGTCCTATCTATAGGAACAATAAGGAAGCAAATGGCCAGTATCTAGTGTTACATGAGTTTGGGTTGCAAGAAAGTGGATCAAAGTGTGGTTTGATTAATGCTTAATTATATTTCTGTCCAGAACTCTTGTTAACCCTGTGAGGATGGCTTCACTCTCTACCTGAAACAGTGACTGGCATACTTGTTAAAGATATGAATAAATGAACAGAGGGTTGATTATCTGATACATCTATGCTCGCCTGTGCCTGGAACTGGGAGTATGAGATGAAAGAAGGTATAGTTCCTTCTCTCTTCCCTCAAGGAGCTCGTATTTTAATAAAATTTTATAGGCATGTGGAAATATATTTATAGTCAGTATGGACCTACTATTTTTGCTCCACATTTTCAACCTTAAAATTTATAGTGATTCATACATACATTCAGTAATTCAATAGTTCATGTTATTTTAAATTATGTAATAGTTTTAAGCCTGAAAATAAGCTACTAATCTCACTGGGTTCTCCCAATAGGCAGCAATTGGTCCAAAAGTGACAGTCCTTTCTTTGACTTTGATTGTGTGTGTGTGTGTGTGTGTGTGTGTGTGTATGTGATTAAAGATTGCACCATTGCACTCCAGCCTGGGCAACAAGAGTGAAACTCCATCTCAAAACAAACAAACAAACAAACACCCAAAAAACCCACTAAGAGTTACTAAAGTTTAATGTTCATGAGATGAAATCAGTATGTTGCTTGGTGTTTCTGAGGACTCTAATTCACTAAGTTTGGACGTTGTTAAAAAAGGATGTGGTAGATACATAGGCACTACCATGGAAAGATTTCCAAGTTTTATTATTAAGAAGAAGCAAAGATGCTGCAGATTAACCTGTGAAGTAAGCCTCGTTTATGGAAACCTCACACCCCTCACACTGTGCATTTGTGTGTAGGAAATTTTCACTGGGGAGTCAAGTGCATTGTGGGAAAAGGTCAAGGAAGAATTTTCACTCTCCACAGTTCTGTCTTAGCTGAAGTTTATTAAATAAATAATATTCACAAATTACTTTTGTATTGGAAAAAAATTTTGATGTGCAGTACTAGCCGTGTTGTAGATCTCCTATGTGTGCATTCTCAGATGGTTGGAATTCCCCCAGTTTGGAAAACCCTGTATTATAAGTGTTGTATTGAGTTGTTCTCATCTCATGTTTCAGTTGATGCTACTTCTTACTTTTAATTGCAATTTGCTATAAATTATGTTGGTTCCATCAATTTAGTTTGTTGTATGTTCTGTTTAACTCCGTGATATACAGTGATGTGTTTTTGCATCAATGGCATTTTGGGGTTATAATTTTCCAATAACTAGACTTCAGGCTTGTACTGTGGTTTGACTGTGAATATTGTGTATTCCAATTGCTTAAGCAGATGTCTATATTATGTTATATTATATTACCTCACATCATATATGCTAGATTATATTAGTGTATTAGTCCATTTTCACCCTGCTGATAAAGACACACCTGAGACCGGGCAATTAACAAAAGAAAGAGGTTTACTTGGACTCACAGTTCCACATGGCTGGGGAAGCCTCATAATCATGGTGGAAAGCAAGGAGGAGCAAGTCACATCTTACATGGAAGGCAGCAGGCAAAAAACAAAACAAAACAAAACAAAACATACACATGCACACACACACACACACACACACAAAACAGAAAAAAGAGCTTGTGCAGAGGAACTCCTATTTTTAAAAACATCAGATCTCATGAGACTTACTCACTATCACAAGAACAGGAGAACAGCACAGGAAAGACTTTCCCCCGTGATTCACTGATCTCCCACTGGGTACCTCCCACAACATGTGGGAATTATGGGAGCTATGAGATGAGATTTGAGTGGGGATACAGAGCCAAACCATATAATTCAATGACTATCTAGCACATTTTCCACTGGAAAGTGGGATTGACAATGTCAGGAGGGCAAATGGGTTATGGGTGTTCTGTCACTCAGTGGGCCTCAAACTTCTTTAGTCACCGACCGGCAATCCTCCATGTGTGGGAAACTGTTCTTTATGGGGCCAGTTCCATTTTTGTTGCTTTTAAGGTTGTTTGTGAATATTTTTACTTACAGGTTTAAAACTGGAAGCCTACTCAGAATGCCAGGACACTGTATCACTGTAGCTTTAAAACAATTCTGAAGAGCTTTCTTTTTATTTAGCGTAAAACTATTAGCCTAATTTTATCACATAGTTATGTATTTAATGAAGTAAGACCGCCAACAAATGAACACTTCTGTTTAAGGTTGTCCTCCCAGCTTCATTTATACACACACACACACAAACACACACTCATCTCAAAATAAAAAATTTACTATATAATGTATCTCAAGAGACTTGTTTGGATGCTGATCTTCCCCTGTTCTCTCTCTGGTCTCAGTGAAGCCTCATAATTACTCCACCTTCACCTCCAGAATTATGATCACTCTTTGCGTTTCTTTAAATACTTCTTTAAATATTTAATCAAATTTTAAATTGTAATATTTACAACCTTTTGTATATGTCTTGGCCGTTTGTGTGTCTTTTTCTTGAAGTTTTCATATTCTTCAAGTGTTTTTATGTTAGATTGTTCTTTTTCTCACTTGTAGGTGAGAGATGTTTCTATTAATGTCAGAAGACTTTTGTTTATCATATACATGGCACAGACTAATTCTCATTTTATTTGAGGCAACATTTTAATTTTTTTATTATGGAATATTTAAAAAAATATACAAGCGAAAAAATACTTTAGTATATCTTTATGTACTCATCACCAGCTTGCACACTTGCTGACTGATGGCCAGTCTTGTTCCTTCTTAGACCTACATCCAGCCACACCCACCTCTCTGAATCATTTTGAAGCAAACTCTAGATATCAGCTTATTTCATGTGCAGCATTTGAACATGTATCTCTAAAGGTAAATCTTTTTTATAAACACAACAATGACACTATTGTCTCACCTGGAACCTGACACTATTACTAACTACGCAGTCAGTTTTCAGACAGCCACACAATTTTAATGTCTTTGTTTGAATTATGACTGGAATTATATCTTCACTGAAATTGATTTTATGCTATTAATTCCTTTTTACTCTATGGGCTGTCTCCCTCTCTCTCTCTCCTTACAGTTATTTAATGACAAAACTACATTGTTTGTCCTGTAGAACTTCCCACAGTTTGGATCAGTCTGGATTTTTCTGATCGTATCCTCAAAGTACCCTTTAGATGTTGTCCTGGATGTATTCCCTGCAGTTAGATTTAAACAATTGATACAATTAATTTTTTTGTTTGGTTTGTTTGATTTTTGCAAGACAGACTCACCGTTAATGTTGGTGTCTCTCTCAGGAAGCACCTGGGTCTGTCTGGCTCTTTCTGTAACGTCAGCCACCCTCATGGCTGATCATTGTTTTCATCCTTAATTGCTTCAGGGTGATGAAATGCTGAAGTTTTCATCCTGTTATTTCTCTTCCTTTATTAGCTGGAATACTTCTGTATGGAGAAATTTCTTCTTATTAGTTACTTGTTTCCCCAATGATACAGTTTCATAGGAAAGTCAAATGTGTAATATTTCTCTTTACTTGCCTGTTTTCAAATAATGATTTAGCTATCTATCATCCTCAAGAGGTGACCAAGGAGATTTTTTCAAAAAACTTGATTTCAATATAACTCATGAATTTCAACATATTTTAAGTGCTTCAATTTATTGCAATTATTATTCTTATTGATATACAAACATGAAAATTCACATAGCAGTCATCTAATCTGTAAATTGAGGTTATTTTCCACATTTATTACATACGACTGTGGTGACGTTAGACATGCTCAAAATAGCAGCGTAAGTTCCTCTTTCTTACACTTTGAAGTCAAAATTCAAAAATACTGTGAAAACAGCTGATCTTACGAAAGAACTCCAGATATTAGAATATTAAATTTTGTTTCTTAAATATCTATTTTGATGGTACAACAAAAATTTAAATGCTGGTTTTCATTTGGCCCCCAAACCAAATAGTATATAATTTGGCATTTTTTTTTATTTTCTATGTTGAAAAATCTTGCAGACTTGCAACTTTCCAATTTCTCAGAATCTTTTAAATGAAAGCTTTTTTTTTCTACTTTGCATTCTGCAATAAAGAATGTCATGTGATTTTAAAAAATGCTATTGTGAAATGTATATAGAGAAATGTAAATATGCATATGTGTGGTTGAAAGAATAATAGAATGAACACCCATGAGTCCATTATTAAGGTAAATAGGATTTCAGCAGTGCCTTGGGAGCCTCCTAGTACCTCCTTTCCCAGTCAAGTCCCTCTACTCTCCCATCCCCACATTTTGTGTCAATCATTTCTATAGATTTCTTTATATTTTAACCACCTAGGTATATATTGAAAAACAATATACTGTCTGGCTTTGAACTGCCATGCAGTAAGCACAGACCAAATTACACAAGGACTAGGCATTTTTGCTTTTCTTAGAAGCTTCTCTTTCCTTCAAACTTTCACAAAAAAACAAAAAAGGATTCATTTTTACTGTAGACCTCAGCAATCTCAGTATCTCAGTGTAAGATTTTTTTTTCCTTATTAAGTTAAGAATATTCACCTTCTCACTTAAAGAGAACACTTTATAGCTTCTCTTTGGCATATTTGAATTTCCAGTATCACTAATCTTGCATTTTGGAGCCATTACTAGGTAAAATAAGGGTTACTTGAATTCACTGTGACACCACAACAGTGAATCTGATCCACTCTGCAGACGGCTCCTAAGTGGCTAATGGGCCAGGGAGCATCTATAGTGTGGAGCCACCGGACAAAGGGAGGGCTCATGTTCCAGCCAAGGACAGCGAGAGATTCCATCACGCTACTCTGAACATCATGCAGTTTAAAACTTATGAATTGTCTATTTCTGAAATTTTCCATTTAATATATTTTTGGAACACAGTTGACCGTTGGTAACCAAAATCGTGGAAATTGAAACCCTAGGTAAGGGGAGATTTTTCTCTTTTGGTGTATCATGTACATATAACACATTTAAACTATTTGTTTTCCTATTTTCCCCCTGTTTCTTCCACCCTGTTTATAGGGCATGTCATTGGTGGTACACTTTACAGTTATCAAATACTGAGGCTAGATCATGAAGGAACTAGAGGATGAATGGACATTACCCCTGGATGCTGGTCTTGAACACAGATGCTGTAACCATAATCCTTCAGGTTGTCCAACTTCTGGAATGGGTATGATTTTGGTTGTATGTTGGAGACGTGCACTGTGTTCAGCAGGCAGTGTTTTTGATCCTTATAAAGTTTGCTAGGAACAGCATGTACTGATGTAAGAAAGCCAGAGAATTGGACTCTAGGAAACATTTGTCAGTATTTTTACCCACTCAACATATGCATGCCCTTTCTACCTTTGGGAGGTTCTCTACTTTATCAGTCAAGATGGGAGGCAGCAACCCACTCCAGCTATAGAAACAGAAGTGACACAACTTGTTTTCCCAGTGGGCTGTTATGTGACTTTGGCTCTGCCAATCAGACTCATCCATGCCAGGCATTGACTCAGGAATGAGTGGTGCAAGGAAGCAGAGGCTTTCTTGGGATTTATTTTGGTGAGAATGTCAACTGTTGCAGTAGCTAGATCAGTTCCAGAAGCAGCATCAGTAGCTCCTTCATCAGAGGGACATCAGTGCAGGTGGTGTGGTCCTATACTGTATGAGAATATTAGAGCAGGGGCTCCAACTCTGTGCCTTGAGACTTGATGAGGCAGGCACTGCTCTTACGGCTTCTGCTGTGGTGTGGCACTTGGCAGTGCTCCTCACTTTTCATTGCGGAGCAAATCATACGGCTGCTGCATCCTCAAGGACAGGGAAGCAGGACCTTGCCATGTGCCTTGAAGGGGTGAAACTGAAATTATGGGTGAGCTGCTTGGATGACCTGTGGTGGCCCTTTTCCATGCTTTGAACTTCCTATTGATATAGCTATCCCAGGCCTTTGCACAGTCTTTCCTTCTCTTTCTGTATATCTGTCTCCTCCATTAGCCCTGAAATCCACTGAGAGTAGGCATTGTGTTGTTCTGACCTCTGTTTTCCTAGTCTGTGGAGTGGGGGAAATTTGCCCAAGCCGGTGATCTTTTGTAGCCATTAATGGCCGTATTTGAGATCTTTTTTTCCCAGGGACATCTCCAGACTTTTCCAGAGGCTTCCGTGTTTCTTGGCTTCATGGTGCCCAGGCCGCCCTGGGTGAGAACAGTTGACTGGTCTGAACTCCGCTGGTCAAGGGCATTTCGTCTCCCCTATTCCAGGTGAAGCTGTTTTCATCTTGGCCCCAGGAGCTTGTCCTCATTTTCCGAGGCGACAGAAGAGGAACTGAGAACCCAAATTTTTTGTGCAATGCAGGCTCTCTGGGTGTCAAATACCCATACACCCATTGCATCCCGGCCTCAAGGTGGTGGTATCTGCCTCCCACTCTCAAAGTAAGCCCTGCGCCCCAAAGCTCCCTTGCTTCCTGACTGCAAATAAAACTTGGCCCCTGTGGGGAGGGAACCACCTCAGAACTTGGTTTCACGGCGGCCCTTCCCCTTTTGCATAGGGAACATCTGGAAGCCTGAATGGAGAAGGAGGGCTGATCAGCCATCAGCTCAGCTGGGGCAGTGTTCCCTGACCTGTCAGCTCTTCTCCTTCAGACCCCAGAGGATAGAGAGGGTCAGCTGGCAACCTCCACTGAGACTGTGAACCAGCCCCAGGAGCTTCTCCAGCAGGTGTTTGTCCTTAGGCGGAGATGTTTCCTGGATGCCTCACTCCTTTGCCTCTCAAGGATAAATGCCTGGATGACAGAAAGCCCCCAGCCCCTGCCCAGTGACAGGAAGTGCTGACTTCAACACTGGGTCCTGCCATTTACCAGAGAGCCCTTGAAGAAAAAATCAAGAGGAGAAAGGCCCAAAATAAAGAAAACACAGTGGGCCAGATAAATTTCATCAGGCAGATTGCTTCAAGATGAAGACCAGCCAGAGAAAATATTCCCAGGAGTTAAATACACAGCACAACATTTTAGATACCAATGATGGCGATTTGATTTCTCTTCATTTCTGTCTTCACATTGCTGACAACTCCCCTCATTGTCTTAAATATGGATTGCCAAAGTCAGTTAAATATGCAAGAGGAACAGTGTACATTTTGGAGGAAAGTAATTATTGTTACACCTTAGAGCAGCTTAATGAATACATTAATAAACGATCCTTCGCCATGCTTTTCTTTTCATAGCCATCAAAATCTTTATAAAACCTACAGCACAATACATAACATCTCGTTACAAGATTTGCTTTTAAAAAAATCAATGCATACCTAAGTTATTTGTGTCAAAACTCATTTATTTTCACAATAACACAGACTGTCAAACCTGACATCCTGCTAATAACATCCAGTGCATTTGCATATTATTCAAATATTTCCTTTTATGAAACGGGGACTTTTACTCACACCGCTCTGCTCGCCCGTGCAGCATGCATTTGCACATTAACTCAGTTCACACAGCCAGAGAAGGGTTACCTGTGGCAACTAATTATGCCACCCTTTATGCATATTAATGAGTCTTGTGAGCAGCCACCCTCTGTTCTGCAGAGAGGAAAAACAATTCCAACCTAAATGGGAAACCGATTACAGGCAGAAAACCAGAGAGTCGGAGAGCAATATTTGATAATTTCCCATTTTTGATGTCCCTAGGTGTATTTGTTTTTCTTCTGCTGCTGTAAAAAATTACCACGAACTTGGTGGCTTACAAGAACACAAATTTATGATCTTGCAGCTCTGGAGGTCAGAAATCCCACTTGAGTCTCCGGGGACTGAAATTAAGATGTGGGCGGAGGTGAGTTCCTCCCTGAAGGCTCAAGGGGACAGTGCATTTCCCTGCCATTTCCAGCCTCCAGAGGCCTCTCTCTAGTCCTTGGCACCAAGCCTCGCATTTCAGAACCAGCAAGGGGATGTGGAGGCCTTTTCAGACTACCCCTGTCTCTCACCACAGCCAAAAAGTGTTGCCCATTTTTAGTCTCATGTGACTAGATTGGACCCACCTGGATAGTTCCAGGTACGCTCCCCATCTCCAGGTTCTTAAGCTTAATCACATCTGCAAAGTCCCTTTTGCCGTGTAAGGTAACGTATTGACAAGTTCCTGGATTAGGAGGTGGACATCTTTTGGAGGGAGGCGTTATTCTGCCCATCACCCTAGATCTTTTACATCCAACTCTGGTTGAAGAGGTCAAAGAAAATGCTGAGTAGGGTCTCCAATTTCCTTGTGGGTTAATTGCTCATTTTCCTTTTTTATTCATCTCCCTCATTGATCTTTCATCCACTTTCTTCTCCTTCACCTGCAGATCCTCTCCTTTCTTTTCTCTGCCCCCACCCACTTCCTCTATTGCTTTCTGTCTGTTTCTCCTTTTTAGTTTTCCTTGGTATCCAGAGGAACCCACAACACCCCATTTGAGGCGACAGCCCTTGCTGTGCGTCCACTTTGTCCCTGGCTCTGTGCTTCACGTTTGCTATGTCTCCTCTAAGTATTGCTTGCTAATATTAGTGGCCCTACTTCATTTCTTTCTTTCTTTTTGAAACTTTTCTTAGAGTTTATATTTAAATATTTGAAAGACTTCAAAACTCACACTTGTTTAGTAATAGTATCGGTTCACGTAATCTACAAAATAGATCTAAAAATATAAAATTTTTCCAAAAAGTTAATGAACCCCAAATTTACAGATTCATTAATTTTTCTTCCTGTGGCACAGGGGACTTCTTTGTCTTCATCCTCAGACTCCAACTTTAAAAATACTCCGTGATGAAATGAAATGTGGCTTCCTGGAGAGTGTCTAGCCCGAGGAGATGGCATAGGAGCTGGCTGGAGTGAGGCATCACTACCAGAAATGGGTGTATGAGCAGCTATTTTTTTTTTTTTCCAGGAAACCAGGAATTGTAAAATGCACCCAGCACAACTGACCACAGTGTGCAGGAGTATGAGCTGGTTCTCAGGGCCACCATGATGTAGAGCCCCGGAGTGGAATGCAAGTGTCCCCTAGATGGCATGACAATGCAGTTTTGCTGCTCACCCTGTGAAGGGGCAGAAGCCTGGCGTGCAGACATGGCCAGGCCATCCAGGTACACAGAGGCTCCTCATTACCTGTGCTTTGAGTGCACCGGGAACTTTTGAAGTGAGTGGCCTAAGCCCAGCTTTAAGGGCGCAGAAGGGAGGACTTCATCAGCTTTTCCCACCTCTCTCCACTCTTCCATTTTTCAGTCTATACATATTGATCCTCTGTGTGCTAGATCCCCACCCCCAGACCCACCAAAGAGAAAGCAGGGGGACTACAAAGACAAAGGGAATGGAATAGACACCTTGGGGTCTTGCCTGTCTGCCCTGGAAGCACTCTAGATACCTGCAGACACATCCCTTACAGGTCACCGTGGATTTCTGCATCTATTAGCCTGGGTGCTGCCTCCGGGCTTGATGAAGGGGTGGGGCCAGTGCTAGTGCCAGGAAATCAACACCCCAGGAACAACCCCCAGCCAGTGAGGGATAAAAGCTGGTGAATAAACACCCTATTTTTCTCAACTCTCAATGAGTCAGTTCAGGGGCCTGCCTACACTGGCTCCTAGAGGTCAATGGGTTGAACCCCAGTTGCCTGCAGTGACAACTTGCTCTGCTCCCTCCCTTGTCTCACTCCCTCGCTTCCTCACAGTGCTTCCTGGGGTGACCTTGGGGTCTTGGGGTCTTGGGGTCTATGTGATGGTTAATTTTATGTGTCAACTTGCCTGAACCAAGGGGTGCCCAGATGGCTGGTAAAATATTATTTCTGGGTGTGTCTGTGAGGGTGTTTCTGGAGGAGACAAGCGTTTGAATCGGTGTACTGAGTAAAGAATATCTGCCCTCACCAATGTGGGTGGGCCTCATTCAATTTGTTGAGGGCTGGAATAGAACAAGAAGGTGGAGGAAGGGTAAATTCCCTCTCTCTTCTGGAACTGGGACATCCATCTGCTCCTGCCCTCAGACATCCAATCTCCTGGTTCTTGGGCCTTCAGACCCAAGAACGAGTGGCCCTCCTGGTTCTCAGGCCTTTGGTCTTGGACTGGCTTTTCTGAGTCTCCACCTTGCTGGTGGCAGATTGTAGGACTTCTCGGACTCAACAATCACGTGAACTAGCTCTCACCATAAATAAATCTCCTCTGTCTTACCTCTTTAAATCTTTCTGCTTCTGCTTCTCTGGAGAACCCTGACTAACACAATCTGCTTTGGGGAGAACCCAGAGTCCAAGGGGAGACCTGAATTGTGTGCTGAAGAAGTTCAGGGAGAGAGGAACATTAGCAAAGGGGTGGAGGGTGATGTGAACCGTGTTGTGGGGCCCAGAAAAGGAAGGGTGTACACTCATGGGCTTCTCCTGGGTCTTCTGACTCTTTCGGCAAATCCCCCCCCCCCCCCGTTTCTATTTAAAAAGTATCCCATTTTAGAACCGCTAGCATGGAACTAGCTTCCCCACTTTGCAAAGGCCAGAGACCTTGCTTCTCACCAACAGGGGACAGAAGGTAAGAGCAGAAGGTGAGGAGGTCTGGTCAGTAGCTGGCCCCATTCTCACACCAGGGGTAAAGACTGGATGGGCAAAAGCAGAGCCTGGGCCTTTCTTGCAAGAAAAATGAGCAGTGACTCTCCAAGGCAGAAATCCTTTCCCTTTACACGCTGACAATCTGCCCTCATTCTCCTGAGGCTGTTTCCAGTTGTCTCGCCCCAGGTGCAGATTTTAGCTGTGACATTGACTCTCTGACCTGGTGGAAGAAATTCAGACTGCCTGCCGTCCCCCAGGGGTGCGTTCCTAAGCTCTACAAGAAGTGCTTACAGCAGGGAGCCTCTATTTTACGAAACCGCAGCTGCCTTTGAAGTAATCCTGGCCATATCAAATTCGGAAGCTAATCTGATTCCAGAAGTATGGCCAAATCTCTGCTTAAAATTCCACTGCAATTGTCAGGGACTTGAATCTACAGAAATAATCTCAAACCAAATGAGAATTTATGACCTAGAAAGTCATAATGCAGGTACACCTCACTTTATTGCACCTCGCAGATCCTTACATGTTCCCAGCTCTTGCAAAGATGCCTGACTTGGCCAGATCATAGAGAAGACCTTCTTGCTTTGGATGGGGGCATGGGTAGGGTCACTGAGAAGAGCCTATGCTTTTAGGAGGAGATATAATATCAGTTCATTTGGGTGGACATCAAATCTTCTTGGGCCACAGCTCTCTGAATGCCCTTTCAGTCTTGCTGAGACAGGGAAAGGCCTATCCTAAATGGTTGCTGAAAAGGCCACAAGACGGAAGGTTAGAGCAGGGATTCCCCCTGGTGGTAGTGGGGAGAGGAGAGAGGGAGCATGCTTTTTCCAGGAGGCCTATGTCAGGATGGTGGGTGGACGTGCATGTACTGGGAAAAGTGGAAAAAATATGTTCAGAATGTGATTTACAATATTAATGCAAATTTCTGCTTTCCAACTGGTGGAATTTGAAGGGATTTCAGAATCTTGGGGATAGGGTATTGAGCTTTTATATTTGTAAAAGGGGCAAGGATCTAAAAAGAGATTGAGCAGGATATCAGGAAAGGTCAACACATTGTATGATGATTTCTGAAGTTAGGAATAAGAAGTGAGTGGAAGAGAGACACCTCCAGAATAAACAGACAGTGGAATGAGCCTGGGGTGAGACTGATAATGAAATTCTTCAAGACTTAGGAGGGAAGAGAGTGCTACCTCACCCCACACCTACTCACAAGGAACCAAATTGAGGAGGTCTCTTGCTTAGAGTGAAGTTACAGGTAAGGTGGAGAGGCCATTTTACCTATAAATGTTCAGCTTTTGTTCATTCATTCATTCATCCACTCCAAAAGGATTATTTAGAACCTGCTGCGTCCCAGACATTGTGCCTGGCACAGGGAATATGCTGATCAGCAAGGCAGATGAGCAGTTGCACATCAAGGGAAAGATGGATTCTTGTCAATCAATACAGTGTGATGCATAATGACAGCGGAAACACAGGTGTCTGTGGAAATGAAAAGCAAGAAGAGGTCACAAATAAGCTGAGGCCTGGAGCATGGAAAGAAGCTGCCCAGGTAAAGGGGATGGGAGGTGTTCCAGGTAAAGTGAAGATCCTGTGTAACGATCCGGACTAGAGGGAACACGGAACATTCAGAGAGTTCCAATAAGTGTGGCTGTGGCTTGGACAACAAGACGGACAGTGGCAGGGGTGGGTTGGGGAGATAAGCAAGGCCTCGTAGGCCACGCTAAGCAGTTTAGACTTGATTCTCAAGGCAGTGGAGCCCAACAGGCAGAGAAGTGATGTATTAACAATAATTCACATTTGCTGAGTGCTTACAAAGTTCCAAGCTCTCTACCGGGTACTTTTACTGTTATTATCCCATGTGGCCTCAAAACCCTATGTGGTTAGAATAGTGACTCTGGTTTAGAAGATAAATGATCTGTTTCCTCTAGGTCAGAACAATGATTATTCCCATTTTCCAGATAATGAAATGAAGACTCAAAGATCTTATATGATTTGCCCAAGTTCATATGACTACAAATGGTAGAGACAGGATTTAGTTACAGGTATGTGTGCCCTGGAAGTCTCTGGTTAGAAGCTTTCTCTCTATGTCCCCCTGGAAAGATGACTTTGCAGAGGAGCAGGGCAAAGTTCAAAACAAAGATGACAGTGAAGGGTTTGTACAACAATCTTGCTAAGAGCTCGCATTGGTGGGCTAGGTTAGTGGCCATATAGAAAAGGAGAAGTATGTGTCTTTATAGTAGAATGATTTATAATCCTCTGGGTATATACCCAGTAATGGGATTGCTAGGTCAAATGGTATTTCTGGTTCTATATCCTTGAGGAATTGCCACACTGTCTTCCACAGTGGTTGAACTAACTTACACTCCCACCAACAGTGTAAAAGTATTCCTATTTCTCCACATCCTCTCCAGCATCTGTTGTTTCCTGACTTTTTAATGATCACCATTCTAACTGGTGTGAGATGGTATCTCATTGTGGTTTTGATTTGCATTTCTCTAATGACCAGTGATGATGAGCTTTTTTTCATATGTTTTTGGCCTCATAAATGTATTCTTTTGAGAAGTATCTGTTCATATCCTTGACACACTTTTTGATGGGGTTGTTTTTTCCTTGTAAATTTAAGTTCCTTGTATGTTTATTACAGCACTATTTACAATAACAAAGACATGGAACCAACCCAAATGCCCATCAATGATAAACTGGATAAAGAAAATGTGGCACATATGTACCATGGAGTACTATGCAGCCATAAAAAAGAATGAGTTCATGTCCTTTGCAGGGACGTGGATGAAGCTGGAAACCATCATCCTCATCAAACTAACACAGGAACAGAAAACCAAACACCACATGTTCTCACTGACATGTGGGAGTTGAACAATGAGAACACATAAACACAGGGAGGGGAACATCACCCACTGCAGCCTGTAGGAGGGTTGAGGGGAAAGGGGAGGGAGAGCATTAAGACAAATACCTAAAGCATGTGGAGCTTAAAACCTAGATGACGGGTTGATAGGTGCAGCAAACCACCATGACACATATATACCTATGTAACAAACGTGCACGTTCAGCACATGTATCCCAGAACTTAAAATAAAAAAAAAAGTTAAAATTAAAAAAGAAAAGACAAGGAGATGGAGTGACATATCTTAGGAAGCAGAAAGAAGAGGAGGGTGAGATGTTTTGGGAGGGAGATGCTTTTCTTTCACAATATATTTTTGAGATTTATTATTTTTTAAATAATACATCATATAAACATACCCATATGTACATCCATTATTCTGCTGATAATTTAGGTTGTTTTGCTATTATGGAATATACTAAATATGGATAAAAATGGCATATTCTTTCTTCAGTTCCTTTCATGGAATTATGCACAGTTCCATAGATTTTAATGTCTGTATGTGACCAAAGGTCATTACTAGTAACCCTATGAGTTGTTCACTGGGTTTTGAAATTTTGTTTTCTTCTCTAAGTATTTTTTCTCATTGAATTACTTTTCTGTTGTATAACTGAGTTTTTGTCTTATTGGAATTTCCATTGGTAATGATTGGAATAGATGGGCCACAGAATCCATGGTAAAAAGGTATTTTAATAACTATTAGAAGAAAAGGTATGGAATTTGGAGTTGGAAAAAAGATGGGCAAAAGAAACATGGCAAACATGAACCCATATGTTCCTCATCTGTGAAGTGGGCAGAATAATACCACCACCGATTTGTGTAATCATGACAGGAGGCAATGAAGATGAAAGTTTCTGTAAAATTATCACATGCTATGTAAATACTATGTGTTTAATATTTCCTTCTTTTAGAACCTCAAAGAATTTAAATTTCTGTTTAGGTAGCTTATTGTACTATATGACAAGTTAATGCTAGGATACAAAAATATTTTTACTGAAAAGAAAAACACAGACACAGAAAACCGCACACCACCAATGTATGACTGAATGGATTATCATGAGGTGAACTTCCTGTAACCATTACCCCAGGCAAGATATAGATCTTTGCCATCCTCTCTAGAAGCCCGGCCCCCCACTTGCTCTATCCCTATCACAGACCCCTCTCTCCTCACAAAAGTAGCCAGTGTCTTGACTTTTGTAGAAATTATTTCCTTGTGTTTTCTTTTATTTTATTGCGTAGATGTGCATCACCAGACATCATGATATAATTTTGCCCTTAAAAAAGTTACATGTCTTCTAAGACTCTTTTAAATCTACATTTTCTCTTTTTGCCGTTTATCTGGTGAAGGAACTGGCTCCTTTGACCTGCAATTTTCCATACACGGTCAGGCTTTTGTGGATTGTACATGCATGGTGCAACTAACATGCTCCTCTCCAGTCTGCGTTTCTTGCACAAGCAGTGGCTCCTGAGGCTTGCTCAGACTCAGGCTAGACTCCTTTAGCCAGACTGATAGGCAGCGCTGTGTTTCTTCACAGAAGATACCTGACTTCCGGTTGTCCCTTTTTTATGATGCAAACAGCCATTGATGTGCAATTTCTAGGTTTATTACTTCATGGGGGCTGCAAAAAAAGTGATATTCTAACTTTATAATTTCTTTGCCATTTATAAGTTGGACTTCTTTTATAAAGAGAGGCTGCGCCCATCTACCTCTTGGTGACTCACTTGTCCAGTTGGTGTAAAAAAAGGCAAAATAAACACTTGATTGTTTCTCTTTGTTTACCAGTTTTCAAGATAACAAGTTGGTTCCCTGTCAGCCTCTGAGGGTGATTTATTTTCCCTTAAAGTCATTATGAACTTATGGATGTAAAAATACTTGATGGGTTGGATCCATTGAAATTGTGGCAGGTCTCCTCAATGTTAGCTTTCAAAGTAAGAAACTCTTGTTATCCAACAGATTGACTTTCGTTTTCCATTTTCACTGCCGCTGGCTCATTTTTGGTCCAGATATTGCTGATGTCCTCCTAATTCTAGTCTCACTTCTCTCACTTCTCCTTCAATACTTTTTAAAATCTTTTATTTTATTTTGACATTGAACACATACAAAAAGGCACAAAGCATCCTGTAGAGCTCCATGAATTATCAACAAGTAAACATTCAGTGCTACAAATAGAACCTTGCCAGGACCCCAGAAACTTTCTCTGCCCTCCCAATCATTATGTCCTCAATCCTTTCCCAATAATCTGAATTTTGACACTATGGTTGGATTTTACCTTTTTAATTTAACTGCATATAAAGGGGTTCCCACAGTATGCATTCTTGTGTGTTTGGCTACTTTCACTCAATGCTGTGTTCAAGAGCTTTATCCATATTTTGCATGCACTGTGATTTAGAATTCCATTGTATAAACATGCCACAATTTTATTTACTTACCCATTCTTCTGTGGATGGACATGTAGATTGCTTCTGGTTTGGGGCCTTTCTGAATAATGCTGCTAAGGACATTCTCATGCATGTCTCTTGGTGCACATGTGCACAGATTTTGGTTGAGCGTATTTCTCAGATTGGAATTCATAATTTGTAGGGTCTACATATCTTCCATCTTAGTAGCTAGTTCCAGTTTTCCAAACTTTTTGTTTGTTTGTTTTTTGAGACAGGGTCCTGTTCTGTTGCCCAACCTGGAGTGCAGTGGCAGGATCATGGCTCACTGCAGCCTCAACCTCCCAGGTTCTCATCCTCTCACCTCGGCCTTCTGAGTAGCTAGTACTGCAGGCATGTGCCACTGCACATAGCTAATTTTTTCTTTTTTCTTTTTACTTTCTTTTTTTTTTTGCGATGGAGTCTCGCTCTGTCACTGTGGCTGGAGTACAGTGGCCCAATCTCTGCTCACTGAAAGCCCCACCTCCCGGGTTCACACCGTTCTCCTGCCTCAGCTTCCCAAGTAGCTGGGACTACAGGTGTCCACCACCATAATTTTTTGTATTTTTAGTAGAGACGGGATTTCACCGTGTTAGCCAGGATGGTCTCGATCTCCTGACCTCGTGATCTGCCAGTCTCAGCCTCCCAAAGTGCTGGGATTACAGGCGTGAACCACTGCTCCCAGCCCACATAGCTAATTTTTTAACAAAATTTTTTTGTAGAGGCAGGATTTTACTATGTTGCCCAGGATGGTCTTGAACTCCTGGACTCAGAAGATCTTCCTACCTTGGCCTCCCAAAGTGTTGGGATTATGGGTGTAAACCACCATGCTTGGCCCGGTTTTCCAAACTTCTTGTACCAATTTACAATCCTACCAGTAGCATTTGAGAGCTCCCATTACTTCATGTGCTTGCCAGTACTTAGTTTCATCAGTCTTTTCAATTTTAGTCATTCTGGTGATGTAAGTGACGTTTTATTGTAGTTTTAATTTGCAGTTCCCTGACTACTCATGATGTTGAGCAATTTTCATTTGTTTAATATCCATTTGGGTATCCTTTCTTTTGGAGTTCTAAAAATGTATAGTTCTATACATTTTTTTTCTATTGGTTTGACTGTCATTTTTGTTGTTGATTTGCAAAATTTCTTTATTCATTCTGGATATAAACCCTTTGTCAGTTACCTATGTCGCATATATCTCTTTACCATCTTCCTCTTCACTGTCTTAATGGTGTCTCTTGATAAACAGAAATTCTTGATTTTAGTGCAGTCAAATAACAACCTTTTTCTTAATGGCTAGTACCTTTTACGTCTTTTAAAAAAACATTTTCCAACCTTGAAGTCATTAAGATTAATTACTATGTTGCCTTTCACGTTTAGATCTGTAATTCACATGGAATTTTTCTACATGTTATGAAGCAGGAGTTAATTTCTTTTGTCTCCCACATGAATAGCCAATTTTCAGCATTTCAGCCTTGACGGGAATCAGCAGATACCTCCTTGCCCACCTCTTCCAGGCCCCACCCCTCACCAAAGTGTTTCTGAGTATTAATCTTGCCTCTCTCTGGGCATCTATCCTGGCCTGTAATTCTTTACTACCTTGGTAGTTCTTTGATGTTTTCAAGAAGATACCTTGTTATTTTATTTCGCCCACCTTTTTCTACATACTTTCAGAGAGGGTTGATGAGGACTATACAGTCCACCATCACCAGAAGGAGGTAGTCTGTGAATTCAGCCTTCTCACTTGTTGCCTGTTGCCAATGATGATTTGTAACATATAAATAATGACAAATCAGCTCACTGATTTGCTTAAAACATTTCCATCACTCCTGAGTACCTTTGGGAAACATTTTGCCGCGTGTATGCAGGGTCTGGACTATGACAGGGCACTACGGAGGGTTCTTCACTGCAGGCCTCTTCTGGACCTCTGAGGTTGAATTTGCATTGTAGGGGAGGGAATTAAACACACTGCTTCCCTCATCTGTTTGAGCACAGAGGCTTGTGTTTGCCAAGCAACCTTTTTTTTTTTTTTTAGTTTGTGAGACTAACTTATTTATTTATTTATTTTTATTTTAAGTTCTGGGGTACACATGCAGGATGTGCAGTTTTGTTACATAGGTAAATGTGTGCCATGGCGGTTTGCTACACCTATCAACCTGTCACCTAGTTAGTAAGCCCAGCATGCATTAGCTATTTATCCTAATGCTCTCCCTCCCCACCCCACACCAATCCCCTACTCCAACAGGCCCCCGTGTGTGTTATTCCTCTCCCTGTGTCCAAGTGTTCTCATTGTTCCGCTCCTGCTTAAACAGGTCTTCCAGAGAACTAACTGGGAAGTGCCGTTCTAGGTAAAAAGAACACCTGTGAATGACACAGTGAGGTCCTTGGTGATCCGGCTTCTCCTATGTCTCTAACCTCATCCAGGCCTCTTTCTTCCACATCCTGTGCTCCAGCCTGTGTGAGCCACTTGAGTTTTCCTGTGCGCTCTGAGATCCATTTTGTTCTTTTGCTACTGCCTCAATGTACTCTTCTTTTTCTTGGCCTGACTCACACTTACCCTCTGAGATAGGACCTCATCTTCTCCAGGATCTTGTTTGACCTCTTGGGCTTGTGAGAGTCCCTTCTCTGTTTTTTCAAAGCCACCCCCTGGGATGACTTTTCCTTCTGATACTGATGTGCAAGCAGTAGAATCATCTGCTTCCTTCTGATACACTTCCTTGACCAGGCTCTCTGGGAGAAGAGGGCTGGGCTTGTCCTCTGACTCACTCATGTCTTTGTCCCTGGTGCTTCAGCACATGGGGCCACTCGATAATGGTTGCGATGTATTTATTCTGCCAATATTCACTGAGTGCCCACCATGGGTCAGGCTCCATACTAGGTTTTAAGAGTAAGGAAGTAAAGAAGACAACAAAGTCGGCTTGAGTCTCACGTTCTTGTAGATGTGGATATTCCCCAAACAAATCCCGCACTGAAGACACCTGACTAGACATTTCTGGCTTAAGCTAGCCCACCCCAGCCTGAAGGCAATACAGGACTGGCTCTGCATGCCGTCAGATAAATCGTCTTCCTCCAGTGAGCCAGTGGCTTGTCTGCAGTCAAAGGAGGTCAGAAGCCAGAGCCTCTGGGGGCCTATAACATTGTGCTGTTGTAGAGTCTTAACTAAAGCTCAGATCTGCCACAGTGCTCACTCGCCCATGTGGTCCTGTAACTGCAGGATCAGGGCTCACTGTTTCACTCGTAAAAAATAATCTTGTGTATCTTTGCAGGAGAAATGTTCCAACAGGGCTTATCCTTGGGGCAGCCATTCAAGGTGAGGTCATCTTTCCCATTATCTTAGTTTTCATGGGTGATGAAGTGGGTTTGAATTAAGTCCTGGAATCTTGAGTACATTTATGTAACTCACCATGACTGGCCAGAATGGTAATGATTGCTACTACTCTATTGAAACAACAACAGTAACCATGACGGCTATCACTTACTGAATACCCACTATGTCTCAGTTGTCAATAAATGCCCTATTCAGAATGGAATTCTGTCCCAAATGCTAACCAGCCTGTCTAGAAAATAACTTGGTGCAGTGGAAAATATGTGTGCTGTGGAGTCAGGCAGATCTGGGATTCACTCCCAGCATGGGTGCTTGTTAGCTGTGGGACTTAGGCAAGTTTCTCACTTCTCTGAACTTTGGGGTGGTCCTTGTAAAGCGATAAACTCGGACTCATTGGGTTGTTAAGGAGAATAAAATGTAGTGCACGTATTGCATCTCATCCACTGCCTGGCACACAGTCAGAACTCGAAGCTTAGTTGGTTTTCCCTGTGGCACACTGGAAACCTCTCTCTGAGTCTCTTGGGCTCATGGGCGAGATGTAGGTCTGGACCCTGAAGCCCATATCTGCAGCCCTGCCTGGGTCTCCTCTCTGTCCGGGACTGTGAGCTCTGTGGCATTGCCCACTTTGGGTTTGTGAGAATTTCTGCTGCCTGGAATCTCCTCCTGCTGAGTCTTCCTGAACTTCTCCTGCCCTTCCCATTGGACTTGACCTCAAGCAACCATGAACTCGTGAACTGTTGCATTCAATTCTTTATCCACCTGAGTTGAGGAGAAACATTTATTTTAACAAAAGCTGCCAAGACTCAACAGAAGCCCAACCTGGGAGAACAGAGCCAATGAGTGCTCTGTGAGCAGGTGTGTAGGACAGTTCAATTTAGATTTCATTATGGTTCTTTGGTGAGAAGTACGGGGTGGGTGTTGGCCCTGAAGACGTCATGGCACAGACCAGCCCTGGGGTGCAAGCTAGTGGTGGGCTGGAGACACAGTTTGCATACTGATTGACATCCCTTCTGAATAATAGGAGATGAATACTCCCTACCTGCCTGGTTGGTTCTAAGTGCCCTAAGTTCATTGTCCTTAGTCCTGGCACAAATATCCTTGATAGATAGGCATCAAAGGCTTAAGCGGATCAAACAGCTGGTGTGCAAATACCCCAGGACCATTTTATGGGCCCCCAGTAGATGGAAGCTGTTATCCAGAAGGCAGCGTTTAAAGAGGTTAAATGATTTACCCAAGGACCTGATTCCATGTCTCAAATTATTTCAAAGTCTGTCTCTTTTATTTTTTTCACCAAGCCTTTTCTGCAACCAGGAAGGGCAGAGATATTCTAGGAGGATTTAACTGTAGGAGATATAAATATTTATCGAATAAATATAAACACATGAATGAGTGAGTGAATGAATAAAATATTCATTCTTCTGTAGAAATATTCATTTCTTCTCTAGAAATAATCTATCATAGAGCCTTCCAGAATGACTGGCCCTAAACCCTTTCCCCCATTACCACCAAGCCTCCATGCGCCTGGCTCTCACACTCAACAGCTCAGTCATGAGGTAAATTGTGGGCATTAGAGTAGTTTAATCCCAAGTTTCCACCAGGGTTCCTAAATGAAACAAATTTTCATCTCATTCTCTTGGATGAAGCCAACATCTTCACCATGAGATAAATACATATACTTATATATTCATATACACATTTATCCAATGTGTATTTGGAGATTAACCATATGCTTGGTACTCTTCAATGACCTGGGAATAGAAAGATAATTAAGAAAGAGCAGGGAAGGACTCCAAAACAGTTCACCTTCTGGTAGTCAATCAGATACCATGGTTCCGCAGGAACATAGAAAAGCTGTCTTAAAGGATCAGTACGAGTTTGCCAGACAGAAGGAGTAACTCGTGAAAAGGTGCCAAGGGCTGGGAGGCCATTGGCCTGTGACAAGCTCAGCTCTGGTTGGAGGGGCAATGTCGCAGACAGGCATGGTGTGGGTGTTCATTCCTGTTCTGACGCTCACCAGTTTTTTGATTTTGGTCAAATTATTTCATTCTCAATGTGTTAGTTTCTTTATTTTAGAACTTGGGATGTTGTTGCTGAGGACGATGATGATAAAAATAAAAAAGGTAAGCTATAGCCCTTATGTGCCTGATGTTGCTCTAAGTGTTTTACATTAGTTCACTTAATCTTCAAAATGCCCCAGTTAGATAGTTTTCTCTGTTTTAGAGACAAGGAAACTGAGTAAAGTACCTCAAAAAGTTATTGTGATGGTGCAATGAAAAGAAACGTGTGTGTGTGCATGTGTGTGTGTGCGTGTGCATGTGTGTGTGTGTGCGTGTGTGTGTGTGTGTGTGTGTATGTGGAAAATATGCTCTCAGGACTCCCTGTTCAGAACCATGACTCTTTAGATTCCAAGGTAACAAAGAGAAATAAAACTTGCCTGATTAGAAAGTCTTAAAGTAATTTTGTTGATATTGCCAAGTCTGCCACGTTCTGAGAGCAAGGGATTGATCCTTTCTACCATGTTTTTAAAGAAATCATAGGGGGAAAAAAATGCCCTCACCCATCAAAGCATTTTACAACTCTTTTTCCAAGGTCAGCCTTCTGTTACTACTATGACCTTCTTAGACATTAACAGGGGAGCCTTGAGACTGCCACTGTGAACTTTGCCCCTGTTGAGAAATGCTTGTCTTATGATGTCCCTTCTGATATTCTCCGTGGGGACACTCAGCATCTTGCATCATTCGGCCAGACAGTTTGGAGTAGAATCCTCTCCTAGGTTTAAGAGCAAAAGACCAAACAGATGCTCAGCATTCCATAAAACCTACATGGCCACTAGGAGAAAGGCAAAGCTTTCTAGAACAATGTAGGCAGTCAGCAGTATGTTCCCAGCTGGCTCTCAATAAATAATGACCAGTGGGATCATAAGACAGCGTCAATAGGGGAAAAATAAAGGGCTCAGTGGAGAACATCTGACTCCAAACTTCTGTGATGGGAGTATGATGGCTGGATGTGGAAGGCATGACCAAATCAATGAGGCTCTTGTAAGCTACGCTGTGGGGTCTGAAAGTCTTCATATAGTTAGCAGGAAAATGTTGAAAGATTGAACCACGTGTATACTCTATTGTTGCCAGAGAAATCACCCTTGCAGCAGTAGGGTAGGTAAATGGGAAGGGACCACAGAAGAGGAGAGTTGGATAAACTAAGGGGCCATTGTTGTGTCACAGTGGGAAAGGTTGAGGTTCTGAACTCAGAAACAGTGGGCTGGTAGAGAAGGAGACACATTTGTGCGATATTTAGGAAGCAAAATTGTAGGGCAGGAATGGATCTGAAGTCAATGAAAAATTCTTCATAGCTCTAGTCGTTGGGCTTCCCCAGAAGACAACACTGAAAGGAAGGTTTGGATGCAAGTTGTTCATTTAGGAGGAGATCTCAGGAAGCACAAAGTATTTCCTTGGGTCAGGACCTCCAAGTCCTCCCCTAACTGTAAGTAAGACAGGAAAGGGAAGGAATACACTGTAGGATGCCTTAAGAAGCAAATTACCACTCTGGGCAGCCAGAGTTCATCCCACTGTGGTCTTCCGGGATACTGTGTAGAACATGCCCCCAAGTTGTCTCATCCAAAGGGTGAGAGAGCTGGGGTATTTATCCTCCAACTTCCATGTGGGATTGTTGAGAGCTGTTCACAGGGAGGAACATTAGTTCCATGACATTTCCATTCTGCCCTAGAGCTAGACACATTTCTCCCCACAAACAGGTTCCATTAGTAAGAAGATTAATAGCAATCAGGTGGCAAGCTCCTGTGGCCAAGGAAGGCCCTATGCAAAGAATCAAAGGTGCTAACAGTAAGAATTCCTGGGCGTATACCAGGTGGTGAGTGCTGGGGGGATGTAGGTAGATACCAATAATATGTTACAGCTTTTTTGATTTTTTTCTTTTAAAAGGAGACCATGGAGGTAAAGCTCTAATAGGATGCTTACATCTCAGGTCACTAAGGTCACCTGGGATAGCAGATGAGTACAGGCTCCAAATGGGCTCAGCCATGACTGGTTGAGTGTCCTGCAGGAGATGAGCCTGGGGCCTGCTGCCCAGCCTGGCACCTGTCCTACTGTGATCTGCACTGGGCATAGAACTCCAGCTTCATGTGTCTGCCAATGCTTACTGCCTTAATAAAACACAAGGGCTGTCAGCAAAAGGACTTTATTGCCAGTAGCAGAACTTTTGTGAAATGATAAAAATGAGCTAGCTGTGCCTTACAGAAAGCTACTATGCAATGATATACGCAGGCTGATGGCCTTAGATTAACCCATTAATAAACAGGAGGTGAGGAGCATGGTATTGTTGGCTATAATGAATGCTAATGAGGTGGCCCTGCTAATGGGACTCCTTTCTTCATTCTGTTATTACACTCATCAGTTATGCAGCATTGATTACCATCTACTTCTTGCATCTCCAGACTGAGAAATGGGTGACTTAATGGAGATGTTCCACCCAGCAAAACAGTGATTGGGTTAGGAAAACTAGAAACCAGAGAAGAGAGTGGTTACATTATAATCTGATTTAATGCTTCAAAAGATAGTTTTTTTTACATATTGGGTCTTTAAAAACAACCTGTTTTATTCAGGCTGAACTGCAGAAAAGGCTGCATGTCTTAATGCTTTTGACATATGTAAAGAAATATGCCTATGACTCCTTCAAATGATGTGCTGCAACTTTGGACATAATAGAAATCTTTATGAGAATTACATCTCTTCCTCTGCCGTCACTGATTCTGAGTTTGAAGGAGCTGTAGAATCTGTCCCTCCTTTCCACGCCCATCACCACTGCCTTGGTTTAGACCTTAGCATCTGTTACCTGGAAGTCTCAATAGCCCCTTCTTGGTGTGGCTCTTCCCTTTAAGCCCACCCTATTCTGCCTCTATCTTAGCAATCTCTACCAGAGTGGTCTTCCCAAAACCCAAATCTGATCCTACGATTCTATTGTTTCAAAAACTTCCAGTATTTCTCATCACCTAAACCGGTGGCCTGAAGATACACTCTGACCAGTAGGTGTCTGTTATTTCACCAGGTCGATATTCATTTGTAATATGAATTTTGGAAGCTTTTTCATTAAAACGAGAACAGTGCATTGGTTACAGATTTCATTAATCTTTCCTGTTTTCAATATAATTCTTCATGACTTGCCTGATCCCTATTGGTGCTGAAGATTGCAAGTCCTACCTACCACAAAAGGGCTTGTATTATCTGCCTTCTACCTACTTTTCCCACATCGTCTTTGCCATTCCCACCTGCCTATTAAACCACAGAAGGTTTTAGAATATACTCTGCTTTCTCTTGGTCCCAAACCTTTCCATATGCTATTCCTGTGACTTGAATGCTTTTTCCACCTCGGCTTTCAGACTCATTATATGTACATTACATGTGTATATATTATATATGTGTATATGTACACATTATACATAATATATGTGTATATGTACATTATATGGGTATGTTGCTTATGCAATAATGGATGCTGGAAGGTCCAAAATTTGCAGAGTAGTCCAACAGGGTAGAAACCCAGGGAAGGGTGGATGTTGCAGTTGGACTCCAAAGGCCGCCTGGTGGCAAAATTCTTCCTTGCTTGGGGCAGGTCAGTCTTTGTTCTATTAAAGCCTTCAAATGATCGGATGACACTCACCATGTTAGGGAGGGCAATCGGCTTTACTCAAAGTCCACCAATTTAAATGTTAATCTCATCTAAAAAACACCTTCACAGAAACATAAAGAATAATGTTTGACCAAATATCTGGGCACCATGATGCAGCCAAGTGAACACATAGAATTAGCCCTCATGATAAACAGTATTAAAGGGTTTGAAGTCGTAGATAATGCTACTTCATACATGTTGTCATCTTCTGTACTTCCTGTTGATCTCATTTTCCAGTTTAGCAGAGATTTTTTTCTAAGTTGAATGATCTTCTTGGGCAGCCTGATTGGTGCTCAGCATCTCAGGAGACACTCATAAGCCAGTCAGCTCCCAAGAATGGAAGAGGCGTTATGAGCCGTCATTCATAGCTCCTAACTAGGAGCTTAACACATAGTGCTTAGAATATGTTTTTATCTTATGTCAAGGGACAAGTGTAGAATCATTGCCTGTCATATACTAAGCACTGGGCTGCTCTTTGAGGGTCATTGTTTTACTTAATCCATAGATAATACAAGTAAGGTAAGTGCTATCCTTGGCCCCGTTTTATAGATGAAGAAATGGAAGCTCAGAGAGGTTGAGGATTTGGCCAGTGCCCCTAGTTCTGGCTATCTACTGCAGCAAAATGTGTGTCCCAAACTTAACTGTGTAAAACAACAACCGTTCTGTTGTGCTCAGGAGTCTGTGGGTCAGGAATTCAGACAGAACACAATGGGGTGGCTGATTTCTGTTCCACAGTGACTGAGGTCTCAGCTAGTTTGGCTCAAATGCCTGGAGGTGTCACGTGGAGGTGTCAACCAGATAAGTGGTTCTGGTGGCTTGGTTCTGGATGCCGGTTAGATTCCTCAGGTTTTCTTCATTTCAGGTTTGCTGGGGTTGGAATTCAAGTGCACTTTTTTCACACATGTGCTTGGGCTGTTCTGACCTCAATCTCTCTCCCTATAGCTTCACAGTATGGTGGTCTCAGGGTAATCAGACTTCTTGCATGGGAGCTGGCTTCCCCCAGAGTGCGAGTTGCAAAAGTCTGCAAGACTTCTCATGACCTGGCCTCAGAAGTTTGAGATTGTCACATCTACAATAAGCTGTTGATCAAGCTGATCACTCAAGCCAGTCCACATGTGATGGGAGGGTTATTAGACTCCATCTCTCAATGCAAGGAGAGCAAAAAATTTCAACCATCTTTAATCTACCATACCCATAATTAGTGAGAGGCAGAACTGGGACTTGGAGCTGATTTGCTTGACTTCAAAATCCTTGCTTTTTTCCTAAATTGCTTTGTCTCTGCCAGCATCCTGTGTATGATGGCCACAGGGTTCCTAATTATGAGCAGGACCCCGGGTCACCATGTAAATAGATAGGCAGCTGCAAGAGTGTTATGAGATGACACCCCACAATGTGTCAGGGTGGGGCAATGAGAAGGGCAAGTGCCAACTTCCTGCTGGGTGAAAGGGACACCGATGTCATTGCTCATGCTGCAGGGGGCCTCAGGCTTGACAGGAGAACAGTATTTCAGAACTGCAGGGAAAATGCTAATGACCAATGCTAATGAGGAAGAGGAAGCAAGGGGAGAGGGAACGAGTTAAAGAAAATAAGCCAAGAAGAGGAATAAAGTACTTGGGAGAGGAGGTGGTGAGGCCACGTCTTCTGCTGCAATCTCCGCCAGGAAGGATGAAGATACTCTACAAGTCAGTCCTTCAAACAGAGGAAAGGAAGGACCCAGTTCTCCAGGGCTTTCCTTCACTAGACAGATGGGCGGATGACTACAACTGTGATCTCAGAGAAATGAAGGAACCCCAGGAAGGACACTGTAGAAAGAGGCAAGAGAGCCCCTCTTGAGCTCACTTATTTTGGTTTCTCCTGCCTTTCGTCTTTATCTCTGGGGGACAGTTACTATAATTCATTGAAGAATTAAGTACTGTTTTTAAAAAACTGACTAAAGCTTCCAGTTCAGAGCCCTTCTATGAGCAACTATTTATAGCTTGTTAGGGATTCTTATCTGGATTGCAGAAGGGAGCTTGATTTCTAATTTCCAACAGCAGTATTTTCATGTAATTGAAAACTCAGTTTTTAAAATGTGGCATTGACTTTCCGCACATAATTGCTCTCTTAACACTTTCACAATGTAGAGAGGAGAGGAGAGGGTGTCATAAAATGTTTGCTATGGACCCTGAGCGCAGGAGCTTGAGACCAGCCTGGACAACATAGGGAGACCCTATCTCAAGAAACAAACCAAAAATGTGTGTAAGGTCTTGTTGGCTGCCTCCTGTCAGCTGATTCTTTTCTTGCTTACCAATGGGTCTTTATTACTGTTTGGAGTGAATGTGCCCGTGTCTCAGACATGAGTCATGAACGGTGTCAGCCAGTCATGACAATGCCATGCCCTTGGCCAGCGATCAGTGTAGAAGTGAAAATGTGACCTCCCCATCATGGCTAATGAGATGTTATGGGAAGTCAGCTGGGGTTTTCTGGGTAAAATTCTTCCTCCTAAGGCAATAAAGCAGAGTCCAGAAGAAGACACTTCTTGCTCCCATCCTGTTCGTTTTGAGCAATCGTATGTGAGGATGTAATGCTTTGAGATCTGCAGCCATCTTATGACATGAGGAACAAGACATTTTTTTTCCAGAGACGTTGACCCAGTGCTCTGATATTTTTGAGTCACAGAATCAGTCCTCCCAGAGCCTGCCCTCAGATCTCTGGATTTCAAGCCCCACTTAGTTAAGTATTCTGTTACTTGAAACCAACAGCTGCCTAATATGTACATTTGGTCACAGGGTCCAACCATCCGGTGTTTGAAGCCAGGCCTGCATTTCAAATGAGAGAATGTGGCTCAGTACCCTCTGGATTTACTACTGGTTTCACTGAGAGGGTAGCAGATTTCCTATTTCTAGGCCCAGGACTCCTTTCCTGGCTTACCTGTGGTGTGTGTGCTGTGTGTGTGTGAGGGGGGCCAGTGGTGGGGAAGAGGGGGAAGTGGGATGAGAGAGAGAGAAAGAGAGAGAGAGAGAGAGATTGAAGAAGAGAGAGGTAATATTTTGATTAAAATTCTCCATCTTAAGGTTGCAGTGAGCCGAGATTGTGCCACTGCACTCCAGCCTGGGCAACAGAGTAAGACTCTGTCTCAAAAAAAAAAAAAAAATTCTCCATCTTAGAAAAATTACATCTTGGCACAGCTGCTGAGGAACCCCTTTTAAACCAGAGCCCTATTTGAAGAGGAATCCTTTGCTGGATTCTATTTTCCCCATATAATAGATTTGCATTATGGGGTCTGCAGTCCTACAAAAGAAAATCAAATATTTTCAGATTGGGTAATTCTCAAAGTGCCATGATGCAGATTCCTTCAGCATTTTCGTAACTGTGGTGATCATCACCTTACATCCTCTCAACTGCAAATTCTCTCTTCAGTCCCTCCTGGGCCATAATGGATGTTTTTTCCTTCACAGTGAACACCATAGTGAGCCTGGTCAGCAGAGGGGACTGGAGGGTCATTGCAGGAGGAAGGGCACCTCTTTCTGGTTCCAGTAGCTGCATTTTTGTTGTTTTTTCCTGGCTCCCACTGCAAGGATCAGTCAGGGATGTGGCTGTCGGGGCCATCTGGTGGTGCCCTAGCCCTGCGGCCAGAGTGCACAGACCCCTGGCATCTTTGCTGCCTGTCCTGGCCCATCAACCACCTTCCCAGAGCACTCCCAGTTCAGACACACACACACATGCCCAGGCCTTGCATTCTCTCCTTATGGGTGGACTGCCAGCACCGTGACCCATTCTGTGCCCATCCACCAGCCTGCACCCTGGAGGGCTGCTTCCCACTTGCCTGGTAGCTGTGGGGCAGCTCTGGCTTAGGCATCCTGGTGAACTCCTCCATCATCCAGTTGGCTGCAGCCACACCTTCTCCTATGAGGCCTGAACACCAACCTGAGGGAAATCTGCCCTTCCTTGGGTCCTATTAGAGTCCTCACTTCATATTTACAGCCACTCTGGTGTCATAGAGAGCAATTCTTTATATTAAATTTCTCCTTATCCCATACAGGACAGTCCATCTTCTCAGCATCTTTCCATTGCTCATCAGGTTTCTGCCTCTTGGACCCAGCTTGAGGCACTGAGTTTCAGAGTTAAGCAATACGTAGGATAAGATTTTAATGATTAACGTTTGTGGCATAGTTATCCACATGATGGGGAAAAGCTTGTCACCTGCAAGCGGAAGTCCCTTAGAAGGAGGCAGAGTATATCCATAGCTGCATTGACTGAACCGGCAGTGGGAGGACGCAGGGAGGTGAAGGGGCACTGGGCATGGTGGCTGCCGATTTCTCGAAGAGCAAATGAGGACGCTGCCAAAGGAAGGCCACGTGGAGGGCCATATGCTTCCTGGCCACTTGCCTGAGAACCACCAGTGCAGTGGGATAAAACACTAAATATGCTCCAAACCTTTTAAATCAGCATTACTGGGAGTGTTCCCTAGAAATCTTGCCTTACAAATCCTCCCAAGGGCATTTTGAATCACATGAAAAGCATGCAACCCCCTGCTTCAGGGAAGGTCTCCCACCAAAGGCCCTTTCAAAGGATCAGGCAGCACCTGGAGAAGTTTCTCAAACGCCAGCTCCGGGGCTCATGAGGGCATGTGCCCTAGGAATGCGATTTTACAAGCGAGGAGGGGGTTTCCTATGCCTGAGTTTGAAGACGCTGCTGTGAACACTAGATTTAGAAACGGAGTGAGGAAGAATTTATTTTGGAAGAAAAAAAGGGAGAAAAAAACCATTTCTGACTGAGCCCGCAAAACCTCCTGGAGCAGGTGAAGGTGAAGCATCTTTGCATGAGATTTAAGGATGAAATGGTCCAGAGTCAGCAGGATTATCAGGCTGAAGCAGGTTGGCAGATTGTCAGATATGGATGGCATAGGGGCAGGGGAGTGTGAACCCATCAAAACACGTTTGGGCTGCCGGACAACATGAGGAGGGCCCCGGGGGAAGGATTGCCAAGGATCCCCTGGTGATACCTAGCTGTGATGGAGCACTGCCCAGGGCGGTCCTGAGACCTGTGCCTGGTACCGTCTTAGGGACTTAGAGTCAGTGCTGCTGGTGCCCTGCCGGATTCTTCCAGAATCCCCTGTCCACCTAGGGGTGCTCCTTGAGAATGCCAGAGCCCCTGTCAGGGGATGTCCATCTGCCTCCTGGAGCAGGTCTAGACTCGCCCACAGGATGAGCTCTGAGCCAGGGGATTAATGGCTCTGGGCATACCCAGTAACTAGCATTTCCAAATTCCTGACACATTACTTATCTCAGGGATTCGAGGATAAGACATCTAAATTCCTGACACATTACTTATCTTAGGGATTCGAGAATAAGACATCTAAATTCCTGGGAACTCCTAAAATCATAAATTATTCTGCATTATAGTTGTGTTTACAAAGGGAAAGTAGTATTTAGTATTTTAATAGTATTTTTAAAGGTGCTTTAGTTGTTTCTACAAAGAATCATAGCCTATGGCAAATATTCAAATGCTAGAAAACATGGGGTAGTGTTTGTGTAACACAACATTCAACATTCTAGCAGGGTTAACAGCACTACACAGAACCACATGTCAAAATGGCCAATTTAAGGACTTCTTTGATTGCTTCCTAAACTTGTTATTTTTTGAAACACCAGCACCACTCATATGTTTTGAATGAGGCACACGAAGCATAAGAACTGATTAATATTTATTATAATTGCAAGAATGGCATTAGCAGCAACCAGGACCAGGAACACACCCTTGTCACATGGCCACTGTGTGAAGAAGGCTGACTGCTGACTGGTTAGATGTGATGTTTCTCTGCTGCATGCTCCTGTCCTGGTTCCAGGAAGTGTGACCTTCACCTTCCACTCTCCATGGCAGCCTTCCCTGCTGTTGCTTTAGACCTGACTCAGTGGGTTTGTTAGAACCAGTGATAGTTCTTTGTTGATTGTTAATATTTACAATTCTGTTTCCCATGTCCTTGAACTCTCACATGATTTTTCTTGGGATTTGGGGTTTAGGATATAAAAACCTTCTGAGAAATTCCAGGAGGGAATTCCCACATGGAAACACTACCTTCAATCCATGAGAAGCAGGGAGTTGGGATAATTTTCAGGCTAATTATGGACTTGCCATCTCTTAAGATTCTTCAGTGAGATTGAATTCCAGTTGCGGAGAGCAGTAACCGACTCCATAGCATAGACTTCAGTGTGGCATCTTTCTGTTCCCTGTTTAATTTCCACATTCCCTACCATTTGTTTGTTTGTGGGGAGGTGGGGGTTAGGGAGCTGTTATGGGCTGAATTGTGTCCTCTCAAATTCATGTGTTGATATCCTAACCCCTAGTACCCCCATATGTGACTGTGTTTGGAGATATCATCTTTGCAGAGGTAATTAAATTAAAATGAGGTCATGAATTCTAATCCAATAGAACTGGTGTCCTTATAAGAGAAATTTAAACACAGAAATGCACAAAGGGAGGACCCTATGAAGACTCAGAGAGAAGATGGCCATCTGTAAGCTAAGGAGAGAGGCATCAGCAGAAACCAACTCTGTGGACACCTTGATCTTGGACTTCCAGCCTCCGGAAGTGTGAGACACTGAATTTCGGTATATAAGCCAGTCAATCCATGGTACATGGTTATGGCAGCCCTAGTAAGCAAATACAAATTTATGTCCAAATAAACTACTTGCATGTGAATCTTTGTCTCATGACCTGCTGAAGTAGGACCCAAACTAAGAAGACAGTGTTTCCTTTAATCTTCACAACAAATTTGAATGGTAGGCTTGAACATCTTTGTTAACAGATTAGAAAAGTGAAACCTAGAAAGATAAAGATAAGGGAAACTTCAAAATCAGTTTTGTTTAAATCCAAGGCCTATCCATGCTCTTTTCCACCCACACGGCCCTCCTCTCCGCCATATAGCCTGAAGATGATCCCTCAGGCTGTCTCGTTTAAACAGACTTTGCATGCCATGTGGATTCCAAATTTGGCTGGCCAGGGCAGGACTGCAGCCTGAGGATAGCTCTTCTGTTGATTTAAGTGGAATAAACAGGCCTTGGTCTTGTCTCCTGGAGAGAGCACATGGGGAGTGGCAAGGCCCTGGGCTTGTCTCTAGAGTGCTGTTTATGTGACATCACTGAAAGGTGAAGGAGCGGGTGAATGGGGAAATGTTTTAAATTTCATCATGTACGCTTGGACTCATGGTGGAGGTCAGAGTCCTTTGAAAGTAGGAAAATATGAATTTGAAAAGCAGCAAAATATTGGGAGAATAATGCTTATGGAGAAGGAACTTGACCTCAAATTGGAAAGGACTGAAGGTATGTTCTTTTGTGAAGGAAGAGCAGATGCAAGTGAGTGAGCTCTGGAGAATTTCAAGGAGAAAGAGGAACAGGGGTCATGATATGCTGGGGGCTGGGAGAGTGACTGAGACCCAGGTGAGTGTCTCTAGGAGGAAAAGGAAGCTGGAAACGCAGGCCATTTGGAAAGGAGGCTCAGAAGCCTGGTGTTGTAATGTTTCTGTGGTAGGAAGATTTATCCCGGTTAGTGGCTCAGGGTACTTAGAGACAGATGTGGCCCTCCTTCAGCAACGTGGCCAGATCATCTGTTTTGCTTTCTCCATAAATATGTCTCTCTGAATGTCGACAGGGAGAGATTTGGAAATAAAACAAAAAAACGTTTTCTATGAGCATAAAAGGCTTAATTTATCACCAGCTTTTCAACCAAATGAAAATGATTTGCTTTTTAAAAAGACTGTTTGCTGAACAAATGTTTCAAAAATGCAATAGATTATTGCAATTATTGTACCCACTTTAAAAAAAATTTACCAACGGACAGACAGGTGTCCTAAAAATGTTTTCATACATTTCTCTCTGTGAAGGTGGAATCTAAGATGAAATTGCCTGCGAAATGTTTCATGTACAGTAAGGCTGTTTAAGGGAAGGCACAGACTTTTCAAGTTGCTTAGCCGCTGCTCTTTGGGGCTGCACCTGAGGTGAGCTTCTAGGTGTGCTCTGAGAAGTTGCTCTGACATTCTTGCTATTGTATTGACCACAGGGATGATGTTGGTGTTCTCGTCCACATCACAAGGCTCACACTGTAGCAGGACCCAGAGAACAAACACCTCTCAGACCTTAGTGTCAAGAAAAACATATGGAAGGTTTTTGTTTTGTGGATCTTGTAACTCTTGGAAATGACCGCATTTCCCTCTTGTCACTGGGAATCTTAGATTCATGTTTGTGGCTCATGTTTTATAGATGTGTAGCATCCCTGGGGTAAATTTTGTGTGCCAAATGTGATTTTATTTTATTCCTCTTTCCTCATTTCCCTGTAGTTCTGATTGACTTTACTTATTTTCACCCCACGGTATGGATTTTGTGTTTCATCAAGGTCTTTTAGACTAAGGGGCTGTAGTGGATGTTGTTGTGTGTTGCCTGAATCTCCCTTGAAAAATCAAGGCACTCATCGCTCCAGCTGACCGCTGCCTGCTGATGACTCACAGCATGTGCCTCAGCAGGAGTTGCCCTGTCTTTGTCTAATTGGAGCTGTCTCATCCAAGGGAGGCTAGTCCACTCCCTGGGGGCAGCCTGCATCCAAAGACTGGTTGATGGAGTGGCACAGAGGCCTGGTGGCTGTATTAGTCCATTTTCATACTGCTATGAAGAAATGTTCAAGACTGGGTAATTGATAAAGAAAAAGAAGTTTAATAGACTCATAGTTCCATATGGCTGGGGAGGCCTCACAATCATGGTGGAAGGTGAAGGAGGAGCAAGACACATCTTGCACGGTGACAGGCAAGAGAGTCTGTGCAGGGGAACTGCCCTCTATAAAACCATCAGATCTCATGAGACTTATTCACTATCATGAGAACAGCATGGGAAAAACCCGCCCTCATGATTCGGTTACCTCCCACTGGGTCCCTCAGGGATGTGGGGACTATGGGAGCTACAATTCAAGATGAGATTTAGGTGGGGACACAGCCAAACTATATCAGTGACCTTGCTTTGATTTAGGATAACTCAGCTTCAGAGCCACCCCAGCCTCACAGCTCCTTGTGAGATCCTCTGAGGATGCTGGTGCAATTGCTCCCAAAGCCTCTGTGCCTGATTCTCCATCTCAAAGCCTGTTTCCTGGGAATCTGAGCAACAGCAGTTGATGCCAGCAGTGGGTTGAGGAAGCAGATTTTAAAATGGGATTTTGGAGCTGGATCCCCCCTAGTCAGATGGTAATGAAAGCCCATTCCTGGTGGTAAATGGAGTCCTGATTGCCACAGGCATGGGGTAGTGTGGTTCTGGCAGAGTAGGGGCCTTGGTGGGGCTGCCAGAGGAAGGGAATGCATGGTGGGCACAAAGTCTAAGGCATTAAACAGTGTAGTCAAACTTTAAAAGTTAGAAATCATAAGGACTATGGGATTGGATGGTTATCAATGGATGGGGCTGTCAATATATTGCAGCGAGACGATGAAAGGCTGTGAGTGATCAATCACCAACTTAAGGCTCAGTGTGGAAACTGGAAGGCATCTCTGACAGCTTTTAAAGAGACTTGCTCTAGGCAGAGGGCAGAAAAAAACCCAGGATTAGACCTGGAACTTATTATGAGAGTAGAGGAACCACTGAGAAGACAGGTCTGGTTTGAAACAGTCAGGGTCCTGATTAGGTTAGGCTCCCTGAGAATTGGGGTGGGACATCTGCATTGATGTACTAAAAAATCCTGTTTCCTAGGCCGGGCACGGTGGCTCATGCCTGTAATCCCAGTGCTTTCGGAGGCTGAGACAAGTGAATCGCTTGAGGCCAGGAGTTGGAGATCAGTCTGGCCAACATGGCGAAACCCCATTCCTAGTAAAAATACAAAAATTAGCCAGGCATGGTGGCATGCATCTATAGTCCCAGCTACTGGGGAGGCTGAAGCATGATAATTGCTCGAACCTGGGAGGCAGAGGTTGCAGTGAGCCGAGATCCTGCCACTGCACTCCAGTCTGGGCAACAGAGCAAGACTCCATCTCAAAAAAAAAAAATCCCCTCAACCCTCTGGACCTGTATGAGCCCACTCTTCCATTGTAAAGATTAGTTCTCCTCCCTTACTCCAAGATAATGCAAAGGCCTCTGTCTTGCAGATAAAATGTCCCCTCTGCCCACCACCCCCAAGATCTACCTCCACCTTCTGTCTTGTCCTTCAGACCAATATATAGGATTCAGTCACAACCTAAGATGGCTGGCTAAGGGATGGGCCAGCAAAGTGAAGAAAGGAACTATATTTTGAAGGAGCTGAAGGACCTAATCAACTTGAAACTGCAGGATGTAGGAGAATATGTATGGGACTGGATCCTCAGATGCTTAGAGGTAGAACATAAAATTGGATAAGGAATGGTTTATGGATAGGGGAGCATTTGTCCATGATACAGGAGTAGCCTTCTGGCTAGGAACCTGGGAGACGGTGCTAATACATTGCTAGCATGACGCTTGAAGCTTGGGGAAAGCAAAAGCATACACCAAGTGAAGGAGGAGTCCTAGCACTGCCATGTCAGGGGAAGACAAGAAGGATCAAAGGGCTCAGAGAGGCAGGGCATGGTGGCTCACGCCTGTAATCTCAGGCGTGATTGGGAGGCTGAGGCGGGTGGATCACCTGAGGTCTGGAGTTTGAGACCAGGTTGGCCAATATGGTGAAACACCATCTCTATTAAAAATACAAAAAATTAGCTGGGCGTGGTGGCTGGCACCTGTAATCCCAGCTACTTGGGAGGCTGAGGCAGGAGAATCGCTTGAACCCATGGGGTGGAGGTTGCAGTGAGCTGAGATTGCGCCATTGCACTCCAACCTGGGCAACAAGAGTGAAACTCTGTCTCAAGGAAAAAAAAGGGCTCAAAGAAGCAGGCATCCTGGAGTGAATATACTATGTATATAATATGTAGGCCCGCCACTCCAAAATCCCATGTTCCAAAAAAAGTACATTAGGTAAAAGATATACATTTTCTTTATTACTGTCATCCTTTGATCTTAAGGCTTCTGTTGCTAATGAAACTTTTGGCATCACTGCTGTTGCTTGAGAACAAACAGATCTTCCTTTCTGAACAATCTCCCATCCTTCAGCATCTTTCCTTTCTATGCAAGAGAAGAAAACAAATCAAGATTTCTTAGATGATAAAAAATACTTGGAAGTCTATAAAATAAAAACATTTCCCAGTTTAACTTCCCTTAAATATAACAGATATACAAACATGAGAACATTTTACCTACCAAGGCCATGAAGGAGTGCCCTGCTGAGAAGGCAGCAGCATATTTGATAAGCTCCATAGTAGCTGTCTTCTGTAAACCATGGCTGATGATAAATACTGTTCTAGAAATGGGCTTGCTGATAGCACTGGGCTGGACGGTGGTGCTTAACCATCAGAGCAAAGCATACCCAACTTTTTTTTTTTTTTTGTATTATGAAGGTACCCTACAGCACCCAGTCCTAGAAGTATATAGTCAGTAAAGGAGAAATGGTTATTACAATGTACAGAACCAGAAGCTATTCTGTGGAAAATTTTCTTTTTTATTATTGTTATACTTTAAGTTTTAGGGTACATGTGCACAACGTGCAGGTTAGTTACATATGTATACATGTGCCATGTTGGTGTGCTGCACCCGTTAACTCATCATTTAGCATTAGGTATATCTCCTAATGCTATCCCTCCCCCCTCCCCCCACCCCACAACAGTCTCTGGTGTGTGATGTTCCCTTTCCTGTGTCCATGTGTTCTCATTGTTCAATTCCCACCTATGAGTGAGAATATGTGGTGTTTGGTTTTCTGTTCTTGCGATAGTTTGCTGAGAATGATGGTTTCCAGCTTCATCCATGTCCCTACAAAGGACATGAACTCATCCTTTTTTATGGCTGCATAGTATTCCATGGTGTATATGTGCCACATTTTCTTAATCCAGTCTATCATTGTTGGACATTTGGGTTGGTTCCAAGTCTTTGCTATTGTGAATAGTGTCGCAATAAACATATGTGTGCACGTGTCTTTATAGCACCACGATTTATAATCCTTTGGGTATATACCCAGTAATGGGATGGCTGGGTCAAATGGTATTTCTAGTTCTAGATCCCTGAGGAATCGCCACACTGACTTCCACAATGGTTGAACTAGTTTACAGTCCCACCAACAGTGTAAAAGTTTTCCTATTTCTCCACATCCTCTCCAGCACCTGTTGTTTCCTGACTTTTTAATGATTGCCATTCTAACTGGTGTGAGATGGTATCTCATGGTGGTTTTGATTTGCATTTCTCTGATGGCCAGTGATGATGAGCATTTTTTCATGTTTTTTGGCTGCATAAATGTCTTCTTTTGAGAAGTGTCTGTTCATATCCTTCACCCACTTGTGGATGGGGTTGTTTGTTTTTTTCTTGTAAATTTGTTTGAGTTCATTGCAGATTCTGGATATTAGCCTTTTGTCAGATGAGTAGATTGCAAAAATTTTCTCCCATTCTGTAGGTTGCCTGTTCACTCTGATGGTGGTTTCTTTTGCTGTGCAGAAGCTCTTTAGTTTAATTAGATCCCATTTGTCAATTTTGGCTTTTGTTGCCATTGTTTTTGGTGTTTTTAGACATGAAGTCCTTGCCCATGCCTATGTCCTGAATGGTAATGCCTAAGTTTTCTTCTAGGGTTTTTATGATTTTAGGTCTCACATGTAAGTCTTTAATCCATCTTGAATAAATTTTTGTATAAGGTGTAAGGAAGGATCCAGTTTCAGCTTTCTACATATGGCTAGCCAGTTTTCCCAGCACCATTTATTAAATAGGGAATCCTTTCCCCATTGCTTGTTTTTGGCAGGTTTGTCAAAGATCAGATAGTTGTAGATATGTGGCATTATTTCTGAGGGCTCTGTTCTATTTCATTGGTCTGTATCTCTTTTTTGGTACCAGTACCATGCTGTTTTGGTTACTGTAGCCTTGTAGTATAGTTTGAAGTCAGGTAGCATGATGCCTCCAGCTTTGTTCTTTTGGCTTAGGAATGACTTGGCGATGCGGGCTTTTTTGGTTCCATATGAACTTTAAAGTAGTTTTTTCCAATTCTGTGAAGAAAGTCATTGCTAGCTTGATGGGGATGGCATTGAATCTATAAATTACCTTGGGCAGTATGGCCATTTTCACGATATTGATTCTTCCTACCCATGAGCATGGAATGTTCTTCCATTTGTTTGTATCCTCTTTCATTTCATTGAGCAGTGGTTTGCAGTTCTCCTTGAAGAGGTCTTTCACATCCCTTGTAAGTTGGATTCCTAGGTATTTTATTCTCTTTGAAGCAATTGTGAATGGGAGTTCACTCATGATTTGGCTCTCTGTTTGTCTGTTATTGATGTATAAGAATGCTTGTGATTTTTGCACATTGATTTTGTATCCTGAGACTTTGCTGAAGTTGCTTATCAGCTTAAGGAGATTTTGGGCTGAGACGATGGGGTTTTCTAGATATACAATCATGTCATCTGCAAACAGGGACAATTTGACTTCCTCTTTTCCTAATTGAATGCCCTTTATTTCCTTCTCCTGCCTGATTGCCCTGGCCAGAACTTCCAACACTATGTTGAATAGGAGTGCACACCTGACTTTTCTAATGATCAGTATGGTCAGAGCGGGGGTGTCAGAGATGGGGGAATATGCAGAGAGCTGAGGAGGTTATAAATAGAACATGGTGTCTCATAAGGAAAGATGGAGGTAAAACTGGCCAGAGCCTTGCTCGATCTATATGATAGGAGAAATAACATAGTTCTGTATTATGCTTCACTCAGAAGTGGGCAAGTCTTATGTGGTGCACCTGAAGCAGCCCTCCAGATTGGAGAATGCTTCCATAAGTCTCATTGGTAAGAAGTGGATCACATGGGCACCCCTAATTACCAGGGAGATTGGGGGCTTAGCCATCAGGCAACGGGGAATGGTATTGCCATCCTAGGCCAGATCATGGTGAGTCATGCCCTCAGTAGAGTGCATGGTCCTGATATGAAGCCAGGGTTATGCTAGCAAGGAGGCAGGCGAATGGCTGTTAGGCAGGCAAGCACTAGGGCCTGTCACAGAAGCACCCATGGGATCCTGTGGGAATGGGTGAGAATTATTCTGCAAGGAAGGTTTTCCCTCCTTTTCTGCTGTTTTCAAGTTTTCTGACTCCACTTCTAAAGTCAGTATTGCATTATTCACAATGCTGTATTAGAGTGTTATTAACATCCTTTAATAGCGAACATTGCATTATTGGGTTCTCCTAGTGCCAGCCAACCTGAGAGATCACAGCTGCATGTGCATGTGTATGTGTTTTATCAGTTTCACAGTGGCTTTCATCATGGCTGATTTCTCTAAGGCATATACTGATGTTCTTAATGATTAACTCTAATATGTGTAGGCCAAGAGGGAAAGATTTTCATTGATGACATTGTTTTTTCCTCATTCCCCATGGTTTTCATCAGCTCAGTATAATAGTTTTTCTTCACCTCTGGTCTTCCTCCCAGAGCCACTGTGCCTTCTCCAGGTAGAAACAGCCTTCTGTCTCATGACTGACACCCTTCCTTGGTTCCTGTCAACTGTAGCCAGGTATGCTGGGTGCTGGAGAGAGCCCTGGACTTGGAGTCAAAAGACTGCAGTTGGAGCAGAGGATCTTCCCTCAGAAGTTCTGCTGTGGGCTGAGTCGTTTCACCTCTCTGGGCCCCAGATGGACCTTTGTAAAACTGAGTGGAGGTGAGGAGGTGGGTGATGTGGAATCTCTGTGATGCCTCGGAGCCATAAGTGTTCATGACACTCCATGTCTGATTCTCCTCAAGGGGATCTTCGTCACTTGTGGTCACATGTCCTGGTTTCCCCAGGGGCATCTACACTATGTCACATGAGGCTGGTTTTTAGTAAGTGCTCTCTGGTTGGTTTCTATGATGTAAGCTTCTCTTCATGTAGCTAAGAGATGATACTTTAAATGGATAAAAAGGGATATTTTTAAAGCTGCTTTCTCAAATTCATCCTGGCTGCATTGCTATGGAACATGGCCCTGGAGCTGGCATTTCACTGTCTATTGACCATGCAACCTGGGGCAAGGGACTTAATTTCAAACAACTGAGGGTCAGGAAGCAACTACCTCATTGGACTAAATGAGAGAGTCCTTGCCCAGAAGGAGCTGGGTGCTTCTTATCCTCATGCCTCTGGCACTGTGCTTCAGACTCCATCCTGACACTTCTCATTCTGCACTGGACTCCCTTGGACTCCCCTGAGGACAGGCACCACAGCTTACTCATCCATGGTGGCCATGCTTCTCACCCAAGATGGCAGCTCATCAACCACAGTTGACCCATAAAACTTCTGACTTTGCCTTTTTTCCCCTCCTTTTCTCTTATGTCCCCTCTGAAGCCTATTCGCCAACCTCTCTGGGAATTCTAATATCTCCTTCTTGCTCTTTTTACTTAAAATTTTAGGCTCAGTGAATTCCTTTGTTAATTTTAGTTGATGAAATCCCAAACCAGAGACCAACACATGGTAGAGATATCTTTCCGGAGGCAAATGTCTGTGCTTGATTTACATTCAGGCTGGGTTAACACAACACCAGCTGGATGAAAAAATTTTTTAAAAGCTTTAAAAGATGCTATTTCAAAATGCCTAGACATTTGGATTCATTGGACGCAGCCAGGGTGCGGAGTGAGTTTTCCGGAGCTCGGATGCTTCTGACCTTTTTTGCAGGGAAAGGCCATGGTTAGAGTCACTTGTGGCCTTGTCTTCTCCAGTCACTAATTTTTCACTCATCTTTTCCAAGACCTATTTCCCTGCCCTTTAATCATTTTTATTGCATTTCCCTGGCCCATCTCCAGCTCTTGACATCTCTCTTAAAATGTAGAGACCACAAACTGGGTAAGGAACCCTAATGAGGAAGGCAACAATATGGAGTCCATTAGAAGGATTGATTCCCGGCCCCTGCATCTGCTGCTAATTTATCCTAGCTTTTAAAGTCAGGTCTAGGAGGCTCCCTTGCTTTGAGACCGTGGTCCTCAATGACCCACCATGCTTTCACTGCTGTGCTGCTTATGGGCCTACTATTCTGCAGCACAGGCCTCCTCGGTTTGGTGTGGCTTCTGATCAAGCTGCCTTGTATTGTATGTGTCTGCTTGGGTGAAGCTCTTCTATTTTTAAAGATCTGCCTGGAATTTAGTCTCACTTAACAATCTACAAACTTTCCATTGCTTTATCAAGCTCAGCAGCAAAAATGCTCAGTGCAGCTCCATACCTGCTGAGCCACACAGAGGGGGCTGGGCTCTCCAGCTCTATCCAGAGTGTGCAATCATTGGGCTGTTCTGGCCCTACACTAGCCACCCATCCCCACCCATCCAGAAGTGTTGCTGCAGGAATTATGTTCATTGGTTCAGGTAGAAAAACACAGCAGCCTCCATGACCTTAGTGACTGGTATGGAAGCAGCCACTGTGGATTTGTAAAAAACAAATGGTGCAAAGTCTGCACTTGGCACTTTCTTATTCTAATATTCAATGAAAGCACAAAGCATGGCTTTAAACCATCACTCAGGAAAGGCCTGTGTGCGTCAGGAGGGGGGCAGGTAAAGAGGGATTGCTTTACTGAATATTCTACAGAGTTCTCTCCTAAGTCACCCGAGGATGCTGCTTGGAGAATCCAGATGCTGTTTGAGGTGGGGGATTTCCTGAGTAGGTTGTCTCAGGAACAGTCAGGCCCAGGATAAGCCTCACCAACTCAGGGATGTTGGATGCAGAGATTGAGCGTGGGCTCTAGTCCATAAGTCCTAGTCCTCATCAACCCCTCTGGTCTTGTGCCAGCTCCGGGCCTTAGCTTTTTCATCTGCTTCTTAAAAAAGAATTGTAAGTGCCTATTTCTTAAGGTCTTGTGAGGATCAAACAAAACAGTGGATGTTATAGGCTTTTGTATATGCTAAAGGATTCTACATTAAGAGGCAAAGGTTATATTATATAATTACATATATATGTGTATATATATATATCTATATATATATATCTGTTATATATAAGTTTAAATTAGGTTTGGTGGCACATAGGAGAAGAAAAACCCTACATCAAAAGGGCTGAAACATAATACAAATGTTTCTCTCACATGCAGGTGCAGCAGGTCCATAAATTCATCAGCTTCCCAGGCTGCTTCCACCTTTGCTACATGTGGCCTCATCCTTACAGCCCAAGATAGCTCCTAGGGCTCTAGCCATCACATCCTGGTACCAGAGAGCAAGATGACTGAAGGGGAGGAAAGAGAGCATGTGCTTGTCTCGTGAAGAGATTTCCTGGAAGTTACACAAAACATTTCTGTTTTCAGCTTGTTGACTAGAACATAGTCGTCTGTCATACTTAGTGTGGAGGGTGACCAAAGAGGGAGTGTTTTGTCTGAATAGCATTGCTTCCAGCCAGATAGTGAGGGCAAGTAGCTGGAGGGAAGAGGAAGACAGACATTGTAGAGAAAGCTAGCAGTGACTCCCCCCCAGATTATATCGTATTAATAAAAGTAAGAACCTAATTTATGCCATGTGCCTGGGCCTCACAGGGCCATCACAGCTCCATGAAACAAAGTGCTTGGCCTCACTCTGATTTGCTTTTGTCGTCTCTGAAACAAGGAGGTTTTACTTCCCCATGTTTCCCAAATGTCCATCATTCAAATCATGCTTCTGCTGTGTAGCCATGTCTACAGCTGTGGTCAATGCTTCTCATCAAGGCCGCTGTCTGTGTACCACTCGTGATTTAATCAGTCCGTTTTCTTCCAGGGGACTCTCCCTTTAAGCCTCTCTCTCTCTCTCTCTCTCTCTCTCTCTCTCTCTCTCTATATATATATATATATATACACATATGCACATATATATATCTACACACACATATGTAACATATATTTAGAAGCTTAAATATGTATTATATATTCACTCTCTCTCTATATATAGAGAAATTTATATATATATGTATGTATTTCTCTAACACTACTGCACCACGCACTGATCTTCCTCTTCAACAAATACGAATGAGGCTTCAGGCACTGAACCTTGATCAGGTCACTACATCTGACCTGACATTAGGATACTTTTATTTAAGTTTCTAAATGTATAAGTTACATACATTTATATATATACATACATACATAGAGAGATTTATATATTGAAAAAATATATATTTATATATTGAAATATATATATATATATAGAGAGAGAGATTTATATATTGAAAAACCCAAGTAAAATAAAAATAAGAAAGTATCCTTAACATCAGGTGAGATGTAGTGACCTGATCAAAGTTCAGAGCCTGAAGCCTCATTCCTGTCTGTTGAAGAGGAAGATCAGTGTGTGGTGTGAGGGTGTTAGAGAAATAGCATCAGCAAACTGGAACTCTCTTCTTGCCCTAATAAGCAGGACTGAAAATGTTCTCCTATGTAATTTACTTTCTTTTACATTTAAAATGAAGTTAAAATATATTTTAAATTTAAAGTGAAGACTTAATTTGATGTCACGTCACCGTCCACTGAAGTTATCTCACTTTTCGCAGTGATGCAGCCCCCACCAGTTAGGATTCACTCTACTCTAGGATTTCCAAGTTTCTAAGAAACTTAGAAAACTTACACTAGGAGTTTTAAAGGCATGATGTTCGTGCCTGTAAGTGAATTGGGCCCAAATACTGCTGTGCAGCCTCAGGCATTTTCCAAAGGGAACCCCAGCCTTTGGGGTTGTCATGAGGTGCAGAGTCCTGGATGGTCCCTTGAAGTTCCCCTGATCCAGCTGCAAGGGAGCTGGTAGGAGCCTGAGCTCAGATCAGGGAGAGGAGAAAGCCAGGTGTGGGGAGGTCCCTCCAACAGGATGGCCCGTTTTCATCAGAGCTGGAGGCTAAGGAGAAGGGCAAGGTTCCAGTTCAGAAGAGAACATCTCTTGAAGGCCAAAGACTGCCTTGAGATACTGTGGCTGCAGCAAGGCTCCCTGCAGCCCCCGCGTGGCTGCCTCCCACTGTCAGCCACTTCCCCATATGGCCCCTCACAGACTGAACAAATCTGAGTGACCTTGGAGATGCCTAGCTCTGTTTATTTCATGGCACATTTTAACGAGCCCCAGGAACTGGAGATAGAGCCCACTGGGAGGGGAGTCTGTTTTGGACATTGTTTTCTTGATTTTCATCTTCTGTGAATTACTCTTCTAGTTGATCTTTTCTAGTACTTAAAAGTAGCTATTGGTCTCCCTGTCAAATCCAGTAAGAAACAGGGATCCCCAAGCACTTGGGTAAGGAAGTCCATTGTTGGGTTAAGACCTGAGCTGCCAAGAAACTCAGACACAGATCCACGAACCTTTTTACATGTGGGGATTGGTGTAATTGGCTTAACTGGCTTGATGCTGACTGGCAGCACCTTCAGGGAAGAATCTTACTGGGGTTCCACCTCAATGTGTGCATTGGGATGGGCTGTAGGAGGGTGCCTTAGGGGCAGTTGCAGTGATGTGTTGGAAGCATGGGATAGGGGTATCCCTGTGGGAGCCAAGGGACACTGAGTCCATGTAGGGGAGGGGTGATGGGGCCATGTGGGGTAACAGGAGGATGAATGGGGTGAGAGGTAGAGCTTTGTAGCTAAGGACACTGACATTTGGTGCATGGGACATAACGTTCACATATGGTGAGGCAGGTCTAGATTTGGGAACGTGCCTGTGGTACATGCTGCCTTGCAGAGGGGAAGGAAGAAGTGAGAGAGAAGATGGTGGGTGCAGAGAAGAATGAGGTTGAGGCCAGGCACAGCTCCTCCTGTCAGCCTTATCTAAGAGAAATGTGTGGCCCTGCAGTGAGGGCCCTGCAGTCAGCACCTGCAGTGGTGCTGCCATGGTGCCTGCTCTGCATAGCCCACCTGCCCTGGAGCCAGGGCCAACACATTTTGGAAAGGCTGGATTCCATGAGCTTCTTGACTGATGCTCTTTTCCAGCTTTACCTGCTTATGTGCTTCCTGGATCTCCAAGAATTATAGCACACGGACTTAGCCTCAGGGTCTGTGCTTTTGTTCTGGGACATCTGACACTTGAACACAATTAAAATAAAGCATTTGCTCACCTCTGAGAGGACGCCACTTTTCATTCATTCATCCATTCATTCATTCACTCATTCATTCACTCAAACATTTGCTGAGCACCAACTCTGTCAGCACTAGGGAAATAACATTAGAGAAAATCATCATCTTTCTCCTCAAAAACTCCCATTTTCAAAGAACTCTTAAATTTATGACTAAAAACAAGTGGATAAGCGGAATAGGAGCCAATAAAATTCCAAGGGCATTCCAGGGTAGTTCAGAGGAAAGAGGTCAGCTCTGCTGGGGACTGGCCAGAGATTCTGCAGAGGACCAACAAGGAGTAGGTGTGGGGACTCATCTAGGAGGAGAGAGGAGCAGTTGAGAGAAAGGCATGGGCAAGTCACTGGGGCAGGCAGGAGCATGGAACCTTGCAGATCATCAAGTTGCCCTATGTGGCTGGAGCACAGACGAGTTGGATGGTAGGAGAAGATGCTACACAACTGTCTGGAACTGGCTTCTAGCACCATGGGGGCCTGTGCAAGGGAAGCTGGGCATTACCCAGCAGGTCAACTGTTGCCAGTAGTATTAGTCTGTTCTCATACTGCTATAAAGAAATACCTGAGACTGGGTAATTTATGAAGAAAAGAGGTTTAACTTGCTCACATTTCTGTAGGCTATACAGGAAGCATGGCTGGGGAAGCCTCAGGAAACTTACAATCATGGCAGAAGGCAAAGGGGAAGCCTGCATGTCTTACATGGCTGCAGCAGAAGGAAGACAGAAAAGGGGGAGGTGCTACACACTTTTAAACAACCAGATGTTGTGATAACTCACTATTATGAGAATAGCACCAAAGGGGAAATCCACCCCCATGATCCAGTCATCTCCCACCAGGCCCTTCCTCCAACACTGGGGATTATAATTTGACACGAGATTAGGGAAGGGACGTAAACCCAAACCATATCATTCTACCCCTTGCCCCTCCTAAATCTCATGTCCTTCTCACATTTCAAAATACAATCATGCCTTCCCAACATTCCCCCATAGTCTTAATTCATTCCAGCATTAACTCAGAAGTCCAAAGTCTAAAGTCATCTGAGACAAGGCTAGTCTCTTCTACCTATGAGCTTGTAACAATCAAAAACAAGTTCGTTACTTCCAAGATACAGTGGGGGTATAGGAATTGGGTAAATACTCCTTTTCCCAAAGGGAGCATGAGTGAGCCTTGTGGTGGTGGTACTGCTAGGTATGTTGATTGTGGTGGTGGTTATAGGAAGCTACACATGAGCTGCATGCACATACAAATTTGAATTACACCAATGTCAATATCCTGGCTTTTATATTGAAATATCAGGAGCGGCTGGGTAAAGGGTACAGGGGACCTCTCTGTACACTTCTTGGCAAATTCCTATGAATATCTATTCATATTCATATTCATATGAATATTCAAAATAAAAAGTTTTAAAACTATGTGGCCTCTTGTGTGGGAGACTAGCCAGTGCCAGATATGCCTGTGATGGAGTCAGGTGCTCAATTAAGTGGGCTGCAGATACAAGTGGAATTCTCTAACTCAGCTTTATCCCGGAGTACAGCTGAGGTTTTCAGTTCCACCTCTGATTCCTGTGACATATTTCTCAAGTCATTCAAATTCTTAGATGAGGAAAGGGCTGTGACTAAATGTCAGTCTCTGAGAACCTAGCTCCCTGGACCTCAGACCTTTAGACTAGGAACCAGTTCCGGAGAGAAACTTGAATTATGCCTTTGCAATTCCTGAACATCTGGGTCTAGACCCACAAACAGGGTTGGCTCATGAGGGAGTAAAAACTTTCTCAGGGAATGAAAAAGTTTTGGACAGAACGTCCCAAAAAGCCCATGGTGTCCTCTGATTTGACCAAATTCTTTAGAATAAATAAGACTTTAGCTGCCCTTGGAAACAGCCAGAAAAAAAAAAAAAGGCAGTTATAGAAAATAGTGAAATTAAGAAAAAAAAGCACTGAGAAGCCAGTACCTCCTGGGATAATAAAAATGCAGCAACACACACAAAAATCACATTCTGCTTTAGAATCATATTTGTATCAGCAAATATGACATCTCTTATCTGTTTTAAGTTAGAAAAATCAAGTCTGCAAGTGAAGGTTTGAAGCTCTTGTGTTGCAAGTTCAAACCTCACTTTAAACTTGGTCGGCCCCCAGTGGAACTTGCAAAAGGAGCTGGAGAAATCTTAGAATTCTGAGAGGCCCATGGGAGGGATGCATGTTTTCTCACTCTTGTTGTTATCATTGGTGCCAGTCTGAACACCTTGATCTCGAAGCAATTTGTCGGAGCCCTGGTTCTCCCACCATCTTGTCTACATGCCAATTGTCTTGACGAGATTTACACACAAAGCAAATCCAATTAAATGAAGAGACTGCCCCTGGCAGCTCTAAGCATTTCTAACACAGGAAGGCCACGCTCTGGAATCCAGCAGGCATTCCCAAATCATGGATGATTATCAGGTATTTCATCAAACAATTTCCAGTTTGCCAGCAAACCACAGGCTGACAAGACAAAGGCACGGGTCAGTGTGATTCTAAGATGGTGCTTCAATGTTCATATTTCATTCACAACAAGCATTGCATGCATTAGAGTACAGTTTCCTTAGGAATTCAAGAGTAATTTGAACCATTCAATCTCCAGAACCAAAATAACACAAATAAGAGCAAGGGAGATAAAAGGTTTCCCAAAGAACTTTCTTTTTCTCAGAAGGTCGATAGGAGTTAGAATTATAGTCTGAAAAGATTAAGCGACACAACTTTCAATTTCCTATTCATCCAGGAAACTCTGCCTCTTCATCCAACACAATTCAGAAAACTTAAAACCAGCCAAATGTGTCTAACTAAAAATGAAGGCTGGACACGATGGCTCATGCCTGTAATCCCTGCATTTTGGGAGGCCAAGGCAGGAGGATCACTTCAGCCCGGGAGTTAGAGACCAGTCTGGGGAATACAGGAAAACCCTGTTTCTACTAAAAACTAAAATAAAATAAACTATGGGGTGTGGTGGTGAGTGCCTGTTGCCCTAGCTACTCCAGAGGCTGAGGTGGGAGGATTACTTGAGCTCAGGAGTTCGAGGCTGCGGTGAGCAGCCTCTGAGTCACTGCACTCCAGCCTGGACAACAGAGGGAGACTGTCTCAGAAAAATTAAAAATATAAAAATAAAAATAGGGCCGGGCGCAGTGGCTCATGCCTGTAGTCCCAGCACTTTGGGAGGCCTAGGCGGGCAGATCACAAGGTCAAGAGATCAAAACCATCCTGGCCAACATGGTGAAACCCCATCTCTACTAAAAATACAAAAATTAGCTGGGCGTGGTGGTGCGTACCTGTAGACTCGGCTACTCGGGAGGCTGAGGCAGGAGAATTGCATGAACCCGGGAGGCGGAGGCTGCAGTGAGCTGAGATTGTGCCACTGCACTCCAGCCTAGGGACACAGCGAGACTCTGTCTCAAAAAAAAAAATTGATAAAAATAAAGAGCTTTGTGAAGATCAGGCCCCCAGGGACCAGCTGGGATGCTGACTTGGTGAGGCAAGTGTGGGTGGGGGTGACACTCTGGATGTGCTGGTGTTTGCAGGAGTGAGCAGCCACCATTCCTTCCAAGTTGACCTTCTGGGGCTCAGGGTCTCCAGCTAGTGGCTCTCGGGGGGTGCTTCAGAGCTCCCTGAAAAATGGAAGTTCTTACTCTGGGAGTGGGGACTGTGTGTTCCTTTGCGGGTGGCTGTTGTAGATGGGTTTGCAAGCCTTGTGAGGGCCCTGTGGTTTCTGGGCCTATAGATCCCTCTTACTTGCTATGAGCCTGCACCCCCAAGGGATACCTCACGTGCCTCGGGCCCCACTCAGGGAAAACAGGTACCAGCCTCAGCTTCCTCCCTGCTGGGTTGAAAGGCAAGGTCTGAGCCTAAGCCACCAGTGGCACCTTTGTGCCCGCTACTGAAGTTATTTGAAGCGAATGAACCACACAAGCAGAAATGCCTGTGTTCCTGACTGTTTATTAATAGGGCACAGCAGCAAGTTCGTTTCCATCTGGAATTATTAGCACCACCAGTTGCCATTCTTTTTTCCCCTCAGGGAACTGTTTAAGACCCAGGATCAGGCCAGTGCGCATTCCAGGGGCAGGCTAAAAGCAGCAACAAATAGGAGAGAAAAATATAATATAGTTTTACCCAGTCACCACCACGCAACTGGGCTGGGAATCCATGAAGCCGGAGTGGGAGCTCGCGCTGCGCTTCCTGGGTCAGGCGGCGGCCCAGCGGCCGGGCTCTGCGCGCTCTGCGGGCCTGGTCGCGTGCTGGCCGCGGGGCCGCTGTGGAGCGGGAGCCCAACTCCTCCTGGCTTTGGGCTTCCGTAGCGTTCTGGGCCCGGAAAGGCCAAGGATCTAGGGGAGGGTGATAAGGCCATGCCCCTTGAAAGCACAACGATGCAGCTCAGGACAGCCGGTGGGAGTGAGAGGTGACAGCGTGCTGGCAGTCCTCACAGCCCTTGCTCGCTCTCGGCGCCTCCTCGGCCTTGGCGCCCACTCTGGCTGCGCTTGAGGCGCCCTTCAGCCACCAGCTGCACTGTGGGAGCCCGTTTCTGCACTGGCCAAGGCCGGAGCCGGCTCCCTCAGCTTGCGGGGAGGTGTGGAGGGAGAGGCACAGGCGGGAACCGGGGCTGTGCGTGGTGCTTGCGGGCCACCGCGAGTTCCGGGTGGGCGTGGGCTCGGCGGGCCTCGCACTCGGAGCGGCTGGCCGGCCCCGCTAGCCCTGGGCAGTGAGGAGCTTAGCACCTGGGCAAGTAGCTGCTGTGCTCGACTTCTCACGGGGCCTTAGCTGCCTTCCCACGGGGCAGGGCTCGGGACCTGCAGCCCGCCATGCCTGAGCCTCCCCCCTCTCTCTGTGGGCTCCTGTGCCGCTGGAGCCTCCCCGACGAGCGCCACCCCCTGCTCCAAGGCGCCTAGTCCCATCGACCACCCAAGAGCTGAGGAGTGCAGGCCCACGGCGCGGGACTGGCAGGCAGCTCCACCTGCGGCCCCGGTTTAGGATCCATTGGGTGAAACCAGCTGGGCTCCTGAGTCTGGTGGGGAGTTGGAGTACCTTTATGTCTAGCTAAGGGATTGTAAATACACCAATCAGCACCCTGTGTCTAGCTCAGGGTTTGCGAATGCACCAATGGAACTCTGTATCTAGCTACTCTGGTGGGGAGTTGGAGAAACTTTATGTCTAGCTAAGGGATTGTAAATACACCAATCGGCACTCTGTATCTAGCTCAAGGTTTGTAAACACACCAGTCAGCACCCTGTGTCTAGCTCAGGGTTTGTGAATGCACCAATCCACACTCTGTATCTAGCTACTCTGGTGGGGAAGTGGAGAACCTTTGTGTCCAGCTCAGGGACTGTAAATGCACCAATCAGCACCCTGTCAAAACGGACCAATCAGCTCTCTGTAAAACAGACCAATCGGCTGTCTGTAAAATGGACCAATCAGCAGGATGTGGGTGGGGCCAGGTAAGAATAAAAGCAGGCTGCCCCAGCTAGTGGTGGCAAGGCGTTGGGGTCGTCTTCCGGCTTAGGGAAGCTTTGTTCTTTCGCTCTTTGCAACAAATCTTGTTGCTGCTCCCTTTTTGGGTCCACACTGCGTTTATGAGCTGTAACACTTACCAGGAAGGTCTGTAGCTTCGCTCGTGAAGCCAGCGTAGACTACGAATCCACCGGGAGGAATGAACAACTTCAGATGTGGTGCCTTAAGAGCTATAGCACTTGCTGATGAAGGTTTGTAGCTTTGCTCCTGAGCTAGCTAGACCACGAACCCACCAGAAGGAAAAAACTCCGAACACATCTGAGCATCAGAAGGAACAAACTCTGGACATGCCGCCTTTAAGAACTGTGATATTCATCTGCGACGGTCTGCAGCTTCATTCTTGAAGTCAGACCAGGAACCCACCAACTCCGGACACAGGAATGCTAGCAGGGACTTTCTAGACATTTGGCTCTGAGTCGGTTACTTGTTCAGTATGGTTCAAAGGTGAGCTAAAGGCTTGGCTGCCAGCTGTCCTGGTTTGCCTGGGGTGGAGGGGTGTCTGGGACGGGACACTAGAACGTGCTCAAAGGGGTCCCGTTCTGGGTACTGTGGGCTACCCTACAAGTCGTTTACTTAGATTTTGTTTCCTTTTTAGTAATCTCTGCTCCCTGCCGGAGCTCCTCATTGTGTTTGGCCGTTACGATTTGGTAAAATTGGAGTGCTCTGGAAACTGATTCCACATGTGCGATGTGAGCAGAAAAAAAAGAAAACAAAACCATAGATGAATCTTATGGCGCCTGTCTTTAAAATATTGATTGTAAGCACCGCTGCCTAGAAGCTGTGGGTCCTCAGGGAAGTTAACCTCTGTGCTCAGGTTTCCTGTCTTGAGAAACGAGGATCGCAGCGCCGGATTCTGTATGGATTCTTCCTGTGTCCCAGGCGCTGTACCCAGCTTCATTGGCCCTGAGGAACCAGAGGCTTGCCACCTAGCTAGTGTCTGTGCAGGCTTGCTAGCTCTGTGCTCACCACTCTGCGTTCTGCCTGTGAAAAGTGCTTGCTTGACACTGTGCTGGACTCGTTAAATGTGCCACTGACAGTGAGCCACAGCCGTGGCATGCAACCTGGCTCTGCAGACAGTCCTCTTAATTGTGTCAGAATAACTGAAAAAGCTAACATTTGGGGCTATTTCCTCTGTTGAAGAAACTGTGTTATACAATATCTTCATCTTTCAGGGAATACTGTTAAAAAAAAAAAAAAAAAAAACTTTTGGCTCGGTGCATTGGCTTATACCTTTAATTTCAGCATTTGGAGAGGCCAAGGTGGGAGGATAGCTTGAGGCCAGGAGTTCACGATCAACCTGGGCAACATGGCAAGACTGCGTCAATTAAATTTCTAAAGAAGTGGTGTGTGCCCATAGTCCTGGCTACTCAGGGAGGCTGAGGCGGGAGGATTACTTGAGCCCAGTCAGCCATTACTGCACCTCTGCACTCCACCCTGGGTGATAGAGCAAGACCCTGTCTCAAAATATTCTTAAAAACTTTTTAAGCTAAAAATACTATTTTTCCAAGGCTGTATAATAAGAGCTATAATTCTTTGTCCCTAGCTAGGTCTGGGGAGGAGAAACTCCTTTCAGAGAAGCAGGCAGAGCCTCTCAAGCACCCTGTGGCCTCTAGAGAGCTCAGTGTAACAGCAGGACCACGTGGCTCCATCTGCTGAATTGTTCTCCTGATAGAAAGCGCTCCCTTTTAATTTGGATCACCCCAGGGGACTAGACCCCACTTGATGGCTTTGTGGGATTCTGAACCAGGTACAATTCCCTTTAATTGGCTCCTAGTGTGGGCTGCAGGCTTCTTTACAGCCAAGGACAGGTGGGACGTGCCATTTGCTCCCACTGGTCTCCCACTCCCTGCCCTGGGAAGCTGGAGCCCACTTTGTGTTGAGTGGGATGCAGAGGGCTTTGTACTTCGCCTCAGTTCACGGAAGTTACCCAGTTTCTCATATTCCTGGAGGCACTTGTGGACTTGGTCTCAACCTCTTCTGGTGAGCAGCTCTCCTGGCTCCTATCACTTACCTAGTTGCATCATGGGGTCTTGGCTTCCCCTGCACAGTTAAAGGAAGAGAGTGGGCCATTAAGAAATGCCCCCCACCACCGCCGTTTTGTGTCTCTTTTTTTTTTTTTTTTTTTTTTTGAGACATAGTCTCGCTCTGTCGCCCAGGCTGGAGTGCAGTGGTGCGATCTCGGCTCACTGCAACCTCTACCTCCCAGGTTCGAGCAATTCTCTCCCTCAGTCTCCCAAGTAGTTGGGGTTACAGGCACCTGCCACCACGCCTGGCTATTTTGTATGTTTTCAGTAGAGACAGAGTTTGACCATCTTGGCCAGGCTGGTCTTGAACTCCTGACCTCGTGATCCACCTGCCTCGAACTCCCGAAGTGCTGTGATTACAGGCATGAGCCACTGCGCCCGGCCAGAAATGCCCACATTTGTTGTAAAGTTGGTTGCTGCTAGGGTCCAACTCTGCTATCAACATTCACCGATGAGGTCTGGGAATGGGAACCTGTGTTTAAGCAGACTCCTTAAGTGCAAAGACTGCCCATCTTTAGCCATATTACTTTTCTGATAACAAAGCTGAAATTTTCATTTTTTTTTTCGTGATTTGACATGAGCTATTCCTATTTTAATTAAACTGGATTGTGTCCTGGAGTTTTCACTTTCCCATAATTCACTTATTTTTTTCTGTTTTAAAGTTTTCTCTAATTTTGAAATTAACAGAAAAAACAACAGACATAAAATATTTTACTTAGTTAGTCACAGTGATATGTCTATTTTTGTATTCATTCACCTCCCCTCTCCCCACACAAGAAACCCCCAGCACATTCCTACTTTCTGGAATGAAAATAGCTCCGAGAAGTATGGTTTTTGAGGTTCAACATCTGCACTTTTACTTCTTTTTCCATTGTAAAAACAAACGCTCTCTAAAAATTGATGTCAAACACAGTCTTCAGGCCGATGAAATACAGTAAGCCTGAGAACGAATAAGGCAACTAAATGGAGCTGCTTTATTTAACAGAGAGCACAGTGATCTTCTTTGCGAGCGGGATTCCCGAGAGGAAAATGTTTGTAATCAGATTTGACTCTAGGATTAAGAGGGCAAGATGCGACCCTCTTAGGAGGGTCTTTGAGATAGGGTCTTACTTTGTGGCCCAGGCTGGAGTGCAGTGGTGTAATCTCGGTTCACTGCAACCTCAGCCTCCTGAGTAGCTGGGATTACAGGTGCACACCACCACTCCCGGCTAATTTTAGTAGAGACAGGGTTTCACCATGTTGGCCAGGCTGGTCTCAAACTCCTGATCTCAAGTGATCTGCTTGCCTCAGCCTCCTAAAGTGCTGTTATTACAGGCGTGAGCCACTACACCTGGCCCACGTTGTAGGCTTTGTGGGCCAGTTGGAATTTGGCTGTTGCAGTGTGAAAGTAGCAATAGATAATATGTAATTGAATGGGTGTGACTGCATTCCAATAATTATTTATGGATGCTGAATTTTGAATTTAATATAATGCCCATGTGTCATGAAATAGTCTTTGGATTTTTTCAGCTATTTGCAAGTGTAGAAACTATTCTTAGCTCTCAGGCTGTACAAAAATGGGCAATGGGCTAAGTGGGGCTGTGAGCTGTCATTTGCAAAATCTTGCACTTGAATATTTCTTACAGGGGACATGGTATGTCTGCTGATGGTGACCTTATGGTATACAACTAACAAATACTCAGTTAAATGAGTAAATAGATTATAATTAAAATGGAAACGAACTAAAAGTGATTCTGAATATTTCATCAGAAAACCCATTGCTTTCCCTGTTTTGTTAGGTTCATCCAGTGTTAAGTTAGAAGAGCATTATGAAGAGGCATGGCCAACATTTTTGTTTTAAAAATTATACTTTTTATGATGTGTACTAGGAATTAACAGAAGCAGTTAGCACAATTAATTTTTTACAATTATTTTACAATTTTTTCCTAGTACAATCTGTTAAAAATTTGATAAAAACATTCTCCTACCCCCCACCACTCCAACCGGGATGTGAATTTGCTGGTTGTTCAAGGTGGGATCTGGCTGCTGTGCCCAGGTAGGTTAGGAACCTAAAGCTCTAATTCATCTTCTTGGAGGTATTGGACACTATACATTCATGTTTTTAAACTTTATACTAAAGGATGCTTCTCAAATGCTTACACCATTTACTTTTAAAATTAAAAACTTGAGGCTGGGTGCGGTGGCTCATGCCTGTGATCCTAGCACTTTGGGAGGCTGAGGCAGGTGGATCACTTGAGGTCAGGAGTTTAAGACCAGCCTGGCCAACATGGTGAAACCCCATCTCTACAAAAAAAAAAAAAAAAAAAAAAATCCACTCAGGTGTGGTGGCAGGTGCCTGTAGTCCCAGCTACTCAGGAGGCTGAGGCAGGAGAATTGCTTGAGCCCAAGAGGCAGACATTGCAGTGAGCCAAAATTGTGCTATTGCGCTCCAGCCTGGGCGACAGAGTGAGAATCAATAAAATTAAAAACTTGAAGCCAGGCATGGTGGCATGCTCCTGGATTCCCAGCTACATAGGAGCTTCTCCCAGCTGATGGGAGATGATCGCTTGAGCCTGGGAGGTCAAGGCTGCAGTGAGCTATGATCTCTCCACTCCAGCCTGGATGAGAGGGCAAGCCCCTGTCCCTAAAAATGAAAAAAAAAAAAAAAAAGAAAAGAAAAAGACGAGAAACAGTCATTCAAAATGGTTGTAAAACCATCAAGAAATTGGTATGCTGGTATCATCTTCAATATGCCATGGGAAAGTGATATTGAAGATAATGGAATTTACAACTTCACCTGTGAATTTTGAATTAATAGTTTTGAAAATGGCTGTTTTAAAATTCCTGGCAGGGCCAGGTGCGGTGCTTTGCGCCTATAATCCCAGCACTTTTGGAGGCTGAGGCAGGCAGATCACTGGAGGTCAGGAGTTCGAGACCAGCCTGGCCAACATCATGAAACACCATCACTATTAAAAATACAAAAATTAGCTGGGTGTAGTGGCGTGCACCTGTAGTCCCACCTACCTGGGAGGCTGAGGCAGGAGAATCACTGAAACCAGAGAGGCAGAGATTACAGTGAGCCAAGATCGCACCACTGCACTCCAGCCTGGGTGACAGAGCCAGACTCGATGTCTCAAAAAAAATAAAATAAATAAATAAATAAAATTCCTGGCAGTTTTCTATGATATATCACAAGGTGATATTTCTTATATTTTGTAGGAGAAGGATGTGTCTTTATTTTTCTTCTGTCTTACATTTTTCTTCTAGATTTTTGCTAAGCCTTTATCTTTTTTTTTTTTTTTTTTTTTTTTTTTTTTTTTAGGGACTACAGCTCCTTGACTGCAAAGTAACAACTGTTGAAACAGGAAGTTTTCTGTTTGTTAAAATCCAGTAGCTTGTTAGCCCTGTTTAAATACTGGATTTTTCTTTGAAATTTCACAAATATCTTAGGAATGACTGGAACATTTGTGTTCTTAACACTGAGGAAATTCTTGTGTAGACAAATGAGGCCAGATGGAGGGTGCAGCAGAGAGCTTAATATCCTCTTGGAATGGAAGAGGGGCCACACTAAAACATGCACCAGGCCTTCAAGGGGCCGCTATTCTCCGGTATACACATGTAAGAGGCATTTTTCTTTTTTTCTTGATTGGGGCCGAGGGTAACTTTCGTGTCAGAAGTGAGTGCTAAGTGGCTGAGTAGGTTTGGGAGAGGCTTAGTGATCCAGCTTATTTATAGACAATCCGATTATAATATTTATGATCATTGATTTTTAAAACTTACTGGACCTCTTAAAAATGGTTGGATATGAGACTGGTATATACTGAAGCTAATAGTTTTTTAAAGAGATAGTGTCTCTCTGACGACACACAGGCTGGAGTGCAGTGGCACTGTCAGAGCTCACTGAATCCTCAAACTCCTGAGCTTAAGCGATCTTCCCACCTCAGCCTTCTGTGTAGCTGGGACCACAGGTGTGTGCCACCATGCTCGGCTAATTTTTTAATTTTTTCTTTTTTGTAGAGAGGGAGTCTTGCTATGTTGCTCAGGCTGGTCTTTTTTTTTTAATTTTTTATTATTATACTTTAAGTTTTAGGGTACATGTGCACAATGTGCAGGTTAGTTACATATGTATACATGTGCCATGCTGGTGTGCTGCACCCACTAACTCGTCATCTGGCATTAGGTATATCTCCCAATGCTATCCCTCCCCACTCACCCCACCCCACAACAGTCCCCAGAGTGTGATGTTCCCCTTCCTGTGTCCATGTGTTCTCATTGTTCAATTGCCACCTATGAGTGAGAACATGTGGTGTTTGGTTTTTTGTCCTTGCGATAGTTTACTGAGAATGATGATTTCCAATTTTCATCCATGTCCCAACAAAGGACGTGAACTCAACATTTTTTATGGCTGTATAGTATTCCATGGTGTATATGTGCCACATTTTCTTAATCCAGTCTATCATTGTTGGACATTTGGGTTGGTTCCAAGTCTTTGCTATTGTGAATAGTGCCGCAATAAACATACGTGTGCATGTGTCTTTATAGCACCATGATTTTTAATCCTTTTTATTATCCTTTTATTTATAATCCAATTTATGGCATTGAATCTATAAATTACCTTGGGCAGTATGGCCATTTTCACGATATTGATTCTTCCTACCCATGAGCATGGAATGTTCTTCCATTTGTTTGTATCCTCTTTTATTTCATTGAGCAGTGGTTTGTAGTTCTCCTTGAAGAGGTCCTTCACATCCCTTGTAAGTTGGATTCCTAGGTATTTTATTCTCTTTGAAGCAATTGTGAATGGGAGTTCACTCATGATTTGGCTGTTTGTCTGTTATTGGTGTATAAGAATGCTTGTGATTTTTGTACATTGATTTTGTATCCTGAGACTTTGCTGAAGTTGCTTATCAGCTTAAGGAGATTTTGGGCTGAGAAAATGGGGTTTTCTAGATATACAATCATATCGTCTGCAAACAGGGACAATTTGACTTCCTCTTTTCCTAGGTGAATACCCTTTATTTCCTTCTCCTGCCTAATTGCCCTGGCCAGAACTTCCAACACTATGTTGAATAGGAGTGGTGAGAGAAGGCATCCCTGTCTTGTGCCAGTTTTCAAAGGGAATGCTTCCAGTTTTTGCCCATTCAGTATGATATTGGCTGTGGGTTTGTTATAGATAGCTCTTATTATTTTGAAATACATCCCATCATTACCTAATTTATTGAGAGTTTTTAGCATGAAGGGTTGTTAAATTTTCTCAAAGGCCTTTTCTGCGTCTATTGAGATAATCATATGGTTTTTGTCTTTGGTTCTGTTTCTATGCTGGATTACATTTATTGATTTGTGTATATTGAACCAGCCTTGCATCCCAGGGATGAAGCCCACTTGATCATGGTGGATAAGCTTTTTGATGTGCTGCTGGATTTGGTTTGCCAGTATTTTATTGAGGATTTTTGCATCAATGTTCATCAAGGATATTGGTCTAAAATTCTCTTTTTTGGTTGTGTCTCTGCCCAGCTTTGGTATCAGGATGATGCTGGCCTCATAAAATGAGTTAGGGAGGATTCCCTCTTTTTCTGTTGATTGGAATAGTTTCAGAAGGAATGGTACCAGTTCCTCGTTGTACCTCTGGTAGAGTTCGGCTGTGAATCCGTCTGGACCTGGACTCTTTTTGGTTAGTAAGCTATTGATTATTGCCACAAGTTCAGATCCTGTTATTGGTCTATTCAGAGATTCAACTTCTTCCTCGTTTAGTCTTGGGAGAGTGTATGTGTCGAGGAATTTATCCATTTCTTGTAGATTTTCCAGTTTATTAGCGTAGAGGTGTTTGTAGTATTCTCTGATGGTAGTTTGTATTTCTGTGGGATCGGTGGTGATATCCCCTTTATGATTTTGTATTGCGTCTATTTGATTCTTCTCTCTTTTTTTATTAGTCTTGTTAGCGGTCTACCAATTTTGTTGATCCTTTCAAAAAACCAGCTCCTGGATTCATTAATTTTTGAAGGGTTTTTTGTGTCTTTATTTCCTTCAGTTCTGCTCTGATTTTAGTTATTTCTTGCCTTCTGCTAGCTTTTGAATGTGTTTGCTTCTTGCTTTTCTAGTTCTTTTAGTTGTGATGTTAGGGTGTCAGTTTTGGATCTTTACTGCTTTCTCTTGTGAGCATTTACTGCTATAAATTTCCGTCTACACACTGCTTTGAATGTGTCCCAGAGATTCTGGTATGTTGTGTCTTTGTTCTCGTTGGTTTCAAAGAACATCTTTATTTCTGCCTTCATTTCGTTATGTACCCAGTAGTCATTCAGGAGCAGGTTGTTCAGTTTCCATGTAGTTGAGTGGTTTTGAGTGAGATTCTTAATCCTGAGTTCTAGTTTGATTGCAGTGTGGTCTGAGAGACAGTTTGTTATAATGTCTGATGTTTTACATTTGCTGAGGAAAGCTTTACTTCCAACTAGGTGGTCAATTTTGGAATAGGTGTGGTGTGTTGCTGAAAAAAATGTATGTTCTGTTGATTTGGGGTGGAGAGTTCTGTAGATGTCTATTAGGTCTGCTTGGTGCAGAGCTGAATTCAATTCCTGGGTATCCTTGTTGACTTTGTCTCGTTGATCTGTCTAACGTGGAGAGTGGGGTGTTAAAAGTCTCACATTATTAATGTGTGGGAGTCTAAGTCTCTTTGTAGGTCACTAAGAACTTGCTTTATGAATCTGGGTGCTCCTGTATTGGGTGCATATATATTTAGGATAGTTAGCTCTTCTTGTTGAATTGATCCCTTTACCATTATGTAATGGCCTTCTTTGTCTCTTTTGATCTTTGTTGGTTTAAAGTCCGTTTTATCAGAGACTAGGATTGCAACCCCTGCCTTTTTTTGTTTTCCATTTGCTTGATAGATCTTCCTCCATCCTTTTATTTTGAGCCTATGTGTGTCTCTGCACGTGAGATGGGTTTCCTGAATACAGTACACTGATGGATCTTGACTCTTTATCCAATTTGCCAGTCTGTGTCTTTTAATTGGAGCATTTAGTCCATTTACATTTAAAGTTAATATTGTTATGTGTGAATTTGATCCTATCATTATGATGATAGCTGGTTATTTTGCTTGTTAGTTGATGCAGTTTCTTCCTAGTCTCGATGGTCTTTACATTTTGGCATGATTTTGCAGCGGCTGGTACCAGTTGTTCCTTTCCATGTTTAGTGCTTCCTTCAGGAGCTCTTTTAGGGCAGGCCTGGTGGTGACAAAATCTCTCAGCATTTGCTTGTAAAATACTTTACAGAAAGTATTTTATTTCTCCTTCACTTATGAAGCTTAGTTTGGCTGGATATGAAATTCTGGGTTGAAATTCTTTTCTTTAAGAATGTTGAATATTGGCCCCCACTCTCTTCTGGCTTGTAGAGTTTCTGCCGAGAGATCAGCTGTTAGTCTGATGGGCTTCCCTTTGAGGATAACCTGACCTTTCTCTCTGGCTGCCCTGAACATTTTTTCCTTCATTTCAACTTTGGTGAATCTGACAATTATGTGTCTTGGAGTTGCTCTTCTGGAGGAGTATCTTTGTGGCATTCTCTGTATTTCCTGAATCTGAATGTTGGCCTGCCTTGCTAGATTGGGGAAGTTCTCCTGGATAATATCCTGCAGAGTGTTTTCCAACTTGGTTCCATTCTCCCCATCACTTTAAGGTACACCAATCAGACGTAGATTTGGTCTTTTCACATAGTCCCATATTTCTTGGAGGCTTTGCTCGTTTCTTTTTATTCTTTTTTTCCTAAACTTCCCTTCTGACTTCATTTCATTCATTTCATCTTCCATCGCTGATACCCTTTCTTCCAGTTGATCGCATCGGCTCCTGAGGCTTCTGCATTCTTCACGTAGTTCTCGAGCCTTGGTTTTTAGCTCCATCAGCTCCTTTAAGCACTTCTCTGTATTGGTTATTCTAGTTATACATTCTTCTAAATTTTTTTCGAAGTTTTCAACTTCTTTGCCTTTGGTTTGAATGTCCTCCCGTAGCTCGGAGTAATTTGATCATCTGAAGCCTTCTTCTCTCAGCTTGTCAAAGTCATTCTCTGTCCAGCTTTGTTCCGTTGCTGGTGAGGAACTGCGTTCCTTTGGAGGAGGAGAGGTGCTCTGCTTTTTAGAGTTTTCAGTTTTTCTGCTCTGTTTTTTCCCCATCTCTGTGGTTTTATCTACTTTTGGTCTTTGATAATGGTGATGTACAGATGGGTTTTTGGTGTAGATGTCCTTTCTGTTTGTTAGTTTTCCTTCTAACAGACAGGACCCTCAGCTGCAGGTCTGTTGGAGTACCGGGCCATGTGAGGTGTCAGTCTGCCCCTACTTGGGGGTGCCTCCCAGTTAGGCTGCTCGGGGGTCAGGGGTCAGGGACCCACTTGAGGAGGCAGTCTGCCCGTTCTCAGATCTCCAGCTGTGTGCTGGGAGAACCCCTGCTCTCTTCAAAGCTGTCAGACAGGGACATTTAAGTCTGCAGAGGTTACTGCTGTCTTTTTGTTTGTCTGTGCCCTGCCCCCAGAGGTGGAGCCTACAGAGGCAGGCAGGCCTCCTTGAGCTGTGGTGGGCTCCACCCAGTTCGAGCTTCCCGGCTGCTTTGTTTAGGGAAGCAAGCCTGGGCAATGGCGGGCGCCCGTCCCCCAGCCTGGCTGCCACCTTGCAGTTGGATCTCAGACTGCTGTGCTAGCAATCAGCGAGACTGCATGGGCGTAGGACCCTCCGAGCCATGTGTGGGATATAATCTCCTGGTGCGCCGTTTTTTAAGTCTGTGGAAAACTGCAGTATTCGGGTGGAAGTGACCTGATTTTCCAGGTGCTGTCTGTCACCCCTTTCTTTGACTAGGAAAGGGAACTCCCTGACCCCTTGCACTTCCCGAGTGAGGCAATGCCTCGCCCTGCTTCGGCTGGCACACGGTGCGCGTACCCACTGGCCTGCGCCCACTGTCTGGCACTCCCTAGTGAGATGAACCCGGTACCTCAGATGGAAATGCAGAAATCACCCATCTTCTGTGTCGCTCACGCTGGGAGCTGTAGACCGGAGCTGTTCCTATTCGGCCATCTTGGCTCCTCCCCCGGCTGGTCTTGAACTCTTGGCCTCAAGTGAGCTTCCTGCCTTGGCCTCCCAAAGTGTTGAGATTACGGGTGGGAGCCACCTCTTGGGGCCTAAGAGTTTTCTTATATATCAGCAATAATTAATTGTAATGTAATTGGGGAAAAGAGCCCATCCACAATGCCCTGCAAATATCAGAAATCTCTAGGAATAAACCTGGCAAGAAATGTATGAGATGCCTTTGTGGAAAACTGTGGAGCTGGCGGGGTGCGGTGGCTCACGCTAGTAATCCCAGCACTTTGGGAGGCCAAGGCAGGTGGATCACCTGAGGTCAGGAGTTCCAGACAAGCCTGGCCAACATGGTGAAACCCTGTTCTCTACTAAAAATACAAAAATTAGCCGGGCGTGGTGATTTGTGCCTGTAATCCTAGCTATTTGGGAGACTGAGGCAGGAGAATGGCTTGAACCCAGGAGTCCGAGGTTACAGTGAGCGGAGATTGTACCTTTGCACTTCAGCCTAGGCAACAAGAGCGAAACTCTGTCTCCAAAAAAAAAAAAAAAAAAAGAAAAAAAACTGGAACTTTAGGAAAAAAAACATAGAAGACCCGAATAAACGAAAGGATGCCATGTTCTGTAATGGGAAGGTTAAAACTTTAAAAATGTTGATGCAAACCCATTTAAAGACTAGATGCAACTGGCTTGCCTTCCCAGATATCCAAATATATGTTAAAAGCTAGGGTAATTAAAATAGTGCAGTATTGTTGTAGAAATAGGAAAACTGCCAATCAAATAGCTAGATGTGTATGAGAATTTAATATATAGTTAAAGAGATAATTCAAATTAGTAGCAGAAAAATATACCATTTAATGGTGTGGGAACCATGAGATATAGCTAGATCCATTCCTTATGCCATATAGGTCAGTAAATTATGATTGGATTAAAATTCAAATCTGAAAATCAAGACAGTAAAAGTACTGGAGGTAAATTTAGAAGAATTATTTTCTAGTTTTGGAGTAGTTTAAAGTTACTCATGTGAGACACAAAACTCAAACTAAAAGGAAAAGGAGGTATTTGACTAATACTGACTTTGGAAATAGTTGAATGAGAAGCAGGGAGCTTTTCAGTTCACTATTCTTTATATATGCTGTATACACACACACACACGTATTTTAAAGGAACTGTTCACTATACATGTAATTTGTTTTTGTTTTTTTTTTGAGACGGAGTCTCGCTCTGTTGACCAGGCTGGAGTGCAGTGGCGCAATCTTGGCTCACTGCAAGCTCTGCCTTCCGGGTTCACACCCTTCTCCTGCCTCAGCCTCCCGAGTAGCTGGGACTACAGGCACCTGCCAGGGTGCCTGGCTAATTTTTTGTATTTTTAGTAGAGATGGGGTTTCACTGTGTTAGCCAGGATGGTCTCTATCTCCTGACCTGGTGATCCACCCGCCTGTGCCTCCCACAGTGCTGGGATTATAGGCGTGAGCCACTGCGCCCGGCCCTATACATGTAATTTTTTAAAAACCAGAGAACTTTAAAAAATGTGACAAAAACGTACATCAAAAAATGTATACTTCTTCAGACCTTGAAGAAATATATTTTACATTTTTACAGCAGACATTAATGAACCTTTAGTCCTGTGTGTCTGTGGCTGACTGCCACAATTACTACTTGAGACCGTTACTATGACAGTTATTACTGTTACTACTTGAGATCGTCACTGTGACAGTTACTACTTGAGACAGTCATTACAAGACTGAACGAAGGGACAAACGTAGAAATGATAAAAAAAAAAAAAAAAAGCTGTTTTAAAGGAAGGGGAAACAGGGAAGAAGGGAGCTCCCTGCTTCTAGTGAGCAAAGGCAGCCCCCCGAGCTTCCACAGCCCTTCGCATTCATTGGGAGAATGAGCAGGGAGGAGGCGGTAAGGCTGGTCAGCTGTCTGATTATCACACGTTCTCATTACTAACAGGCTTCAGTTGTGTCTAATCATAAACACTTGCACCTGGGTGGTGACTGCCCTCAGCAGTCCTTCTGGGCGGCAGACAGTTTGTGAGTTTGCCAACATCCTGCTCTCATGAGAAACGGTTTGCTGCTTACTCACGTGGCCTCCAGTGTTAATACTGAGTTGATCACGACCCTCAATCTTTCGGCCCCTAAGAGCCGCAGGGGGGTGGGGAGGTGCCAGCCTGCTGAGGCCTTTGGGTTCCTAGGCTGCTGGCATTTTAAAACCACCAGTGCATTCCACCTCCCCTTGGATAACACCCAGAAACAGGCCAAGAAGAAATACAGGAGAAAAAATTACCTGCTGTTGATTATTTCTATTTTAAATGAATACTAGCTGAACATTTACTAAATGACATTGTTAGGTATCAGCAAAAGCGGCCTGTAATAATAGTTGGGTGAGGACAGGGAAAGACTTTGAAATGGGCAGAAAAGATGACGGGATGTCCTGCAGGTTCAGTTGCTTTGGCCTATTTTTCAACTGTCTAAATTTTCGCCGCCAAAGTCGATAAAACCGCCGCCGCTGCAGCCGCTTCCGCCTCCGCCTCCTCCGCCTCCTCCCTCACCTCCTCCTTCCTTCTAGTAAGCTTATTGGAGTGAAACTTGAACATTTTCAAAAAGGGTTAACGCAAATGATTCTTGTCCAAAGAAACAGAAATAATAGAAGTGTGAAGGGGCGTGGGAGGGGTTGAGATGTGCCGCGTTCAGGCCCGGGGCGCTGGCGAGGGTGGGCGTGTGAGTGGCGGGTTGGGGCGTAAACGGTGTCTTCTCCCCACAAATGAAAGAGAAATAGTAGATTCTCCTGGGGGTGGCGAATCAGGTGGGAAGGTGGAGCCAACGCTCTTTGCAAACTCTCTGGGGAGCCAGGGGTCGGTAGCTGGGAAGACTGTTGGGTGGTGACCCTGGGGGAGGGGAAGGGGCCGGGGAGCGGGGAATGGGGACAGCCCCTGGGGAGGAATGGGAGAGGGAGGAGGACACCAGGGGCACTGGGACAGCCTCCGGGGCGGGGCGCGGCGCCTCCCGAGCCCGAGGATGGAGGCTGAGGCCGTCTGTCGAGTCACAGGTAAGGGGAGCCGCTCTGGCCAGGCCCAGGGCCGCGCTCGTTCCTCCCTGCGCGCAGCGACAGCTCCTCCCCGCGTCTCGGGTTTCAATGGCTGGGCCTGCCGGAAAGCTCTGGGCCCCCGCTTCCCAATTTTTTCTTTATTTTTGAAGGATAATATTGCTGGACATAGAATTCTTTGTTGACGTTGGTCAGCTCTTTGAATATGTCATCCAGTATCTTCTGGCCTCCGTGGTTTATGGTGAGAAATCAGCTTACTGAGGATCCTTGAACATGACTTGTCTGTCTCTCGTGCTTTCAAGATTCTCTCAACAGTTTGATTATGATGTGTCTGGCTGTGTATCTCTTTGAGTTTACTCTACTTGCAGTTTGTTGAGCTTCTTAGATATGTAGATTGATGTTTTCCATAAAGTTTGGGAAGTTTTGATTCGTTATTTCTTCAAATATTCTTTCTATCCCTTTCTCTGTCTCCCTTCTTTCTGAAGTTCTTTTAATCCACATCTTGCTTTGTTGCTGATGTCCCAAAGGCCTCCAAAGCTGTGTTCATTTTCTTCTTTCTTCTTGTTCTTCAAACTAGATAATATCAAACTAGATAATATCAATTGACCTATCTTCAAGTTTGCTATACTCTCTTCTGCTTCTTCAAATTTTCTGCTCAGCTCCTATAGTGAAATTTTCATTTTAGTTGTACTTTTTAACTCCAGAATTTCTATAAATTTTTCAAAAATACGTAATTTCGATCCGTTTGTGAATATTTGCATTTGGTGAGACATTGTTTTCATAATTTACTGCAGTTGTTTAGACACACATTCTGTTAGCTCTTGGAGCACATTTAAAATAACCAATTTAAACTATTTTCTAGTAAGACTAAAGTCTGTACTTCCTCAGGGAACCGTTTCTATTAGTTGCTTAATTTCCTATTATAGAGCCATACTTTGTTTCTTTACATGCCTTGTAATTTCTGTTGATGACTACTTAAAATAATACATTGTGACACCTCTTAAAATCATTATCTCCCTCCCCAGAGTATATTGTTGGTGCTGCAATTTTTTAGCTGTTTTGTATATTTAATAATTTTTTTGAACTAACTCTACAAAGTCTGTACTCTTTGTTACTTGTGGCAACTGAAGTCTCTATTTGGTTAGCTTGGTTGTTGAGTAAGGATAGGACAGAGATTTCTGTAAATACCAGAAACCAGTAAATCTCCAAGTCAGGTCAAATACAGATAATCTTGCATGTGGAGTCTTCCAGAGTATTACCAGACAGGTCTGACCAGACAGTTCCGAAAGGACAAGTCTGTGGGAATGAGGCTTTAAAAACAGCTTCATTCTGCTCACTCTGGTGGCTCCAGTACCGCTCCAGGAATGTGGGTTGTTATTTTTCAAGGCCACTGAAAGAAAGGAAAGTGAGGCATGACAGTGAATCAAGGTAAAATGCCACAAAGCTTACTGTTCTTATTGAGAATTGGCTGGTTTTCTCAAATACATGCTTCGTGAGTTGCTACAAGTCTTTGGTCAATTTCTAGAGGTCAGTTTCTAGAGTTCTGGAAAAGTTGATTCTAATAATCTTTGCCAACTTTCTCTTTGTTTGTGTGGAGAACAGAAGTTTTGTCAGTCTTTATTTCCATCATTTAAGCTGACTTCACTCCTTGATTTTTAAAAAATTAATGATCTGAATAATAGTCATATATCTCTGTATAAAGAACAGAGTGCTCTGGAATATGATTTTTGAGGGGGTTCACATCCTGGCTTTGCTCCTTACTGGTTTGTGGCCTTTGGCAAGTTACTTGTCTGTGTATTAGCTTTCTCTTATGAACTGGGCATATTAATAGTACTCATCTCATAGTTTGGTTGTGACTATATAAAATGAGTTTTAATATGTGGAGAGTTCCTATAAGGATGCTTAGTACAGAATAAACATTTGGTGAATCTTACCTGTTAAAACAGCTACTCTAACTGTACACTACAATTCCACACAGTTGATAGGCCGCCGCCTTCTTCTTCCTCCTCCTCTTCCTCCCCTTCCCTTCCCCTCCCCTTCCCTTCTTCCTCCTCCTCCTCCCTTTTCCTCTCCCTCTCCTTCTCCTTCTTCTTCTTTTTCCTCCTCTTCCTCTTCTTCAACCGAGCTGCCCAGGCTGTAATGCAGTGGCGCTATCTCGGCTCACTGCAACCTCCACCTCCTGGGTTCAAGCAATTCTCCTGCCTCAGCTTCCTGAGTAGCTGGGACTGCAGGCACGCACCACCACGCCTGGCTAATTTTTTTTTTTTTTTTTGTATTTTTAGTAGAGATGGAGTTTCACCATGTTGACCAGGCTGGTTTCAAACTCCTGACCTCAAGTGATCTGCCCACTTCAGCCTCTCAAATTGCTAAGATTACAGGCGTGAGCCACTGCGCCTGGCCCTGATTCGCCAACTTCTAAACTGGATTGAGTTTAGTGAGAGGTAGTGAGTAATTGATTCAAGCAACCTTGAAGAGTTGCTGCATGAATTACAGATGATGTGTAAAATTTTAAGCTCATACTTAGATGCCGCGCATTCAATGGGAACCAGTCCTACAAACTATGGCTCTAGTATGTTCTCCATAGTGGGTGAGCAGTACATAGTTCCTTGACTATTTAATTTTTTTAGATGAGTATATGTATTTATATTTAAATGTATCTTGCAGTTGCATGAGGGTTTTGCTGAAACTTCTGTTCAATATCCAGGTTTTGGCAGAGTTCAAAGACTGCGAAGCAAAGTTCAGCCATGTTGGGCTTTTGGGCTCATAGATGAGCAAGGGTACCCCAATATGAGGGCTCAGCAAATTCTGGAACTTATCAGTTCTGAAGACCTTTAGAGGAGAAGGAGGCAAGTAAAAGGTTTTTCAAAGCACAGTGAATGGGATAAAAGCAGGGATCAGGAGTAGCTAAAAATGGAACAGGTGGCTTACAGAAATACCAGCTGTGCATTATGGTCGATTTTATTGCCAGTTTATAATGTTGTCCATGGCTATTTTATAAGTTTTCTTTATTCCTGACATTGTTGTAAATCTTGCTGTAAAATTGCTCTAATGCAGCAGAAAGGCTATGAAATGAAATGGGAACTCCAAGGATCAGTTGATTGTAGTGGAATGGAAGGGAGGCTGAGGATGCCTAGAGAGAAAATAAAGGAAAGCTGGGGGGGAAACATTAGTGGGTCAAATATCTCATTATGTATGAGAATTTGTCCTCTTAAGTCAGTTTAACTGTGAGCAACAGCAGATAGCACTTTCAGGATGAATCCACCAGGTGGCACCATCGAAAACATTTCTTAGAAGGCCTCTGTCTAGTTTCTTAGAAGAAGTTAGTAAACCTGTGGTTTTTAGAGGTGGAAACAATACTTACTCATTTTTGGAGGGGGAATGCATGGTGTGTATTACATTATCTTCTGTAGCTTTTGTATTTGTGTGTATACATTACAGTTCTAAACGCTGAATAGACCCCTTTCTCAAGAGATACAATGTCAACTTGGGAACTTGGGTCAATTTTGTAGGGCAGATTTGAGCCAAGCATCCCAGATTTAGGGATATATATATATATATATATATATATATATATATATATATATATATATATATACACACACACACATACACACACGCACATATATGTATACATATATATGTATATGTGTGTGTGTGTGTGTATATATATATATATATATATATATTTTTTTTTTTTTTTTTTTTTTTTTGAGATGGAGTTTCGCTCTTGTTGCCCAGGCTGGAGTGCAATGGCGTGATCTCGGCTCACTGCACTGTCTGCCTCCCAGGTTCAAGTGATTCTCCTGTCTCGGCCTCCCGAGTAGCTGGGATTATAGGTGTGCGCTGCCAAGCCCAACTAATTTTTATTTTTAGTAGAGATGGGGTTTCTGCATGTTGATCGGGCTGGTCTTGAACTCCTGACCTCAGGTGATCCACCCACCTCAGCCTCCCAAAGTGCTGGGATTACAGGTGTGAGCCACCACGCCCAGCCAGGGATATATTTTTATACCTTTCGGTTAATATTAATATACTTTGGGTTTTCTTCTCTTTTCTTAGTCTGGGACTATCCAAGCCTTTATCCTTTTAATTTTCCTTTTTATCATCTCTGCTGAGAGGTGAAGGGGAGTACTAAGTAGCCCTCTCTACTTCTCCCAGCAGCTGGCCGCTGGCTCTGCCTCTACCTGGTCCCTTCCAGGATGTACTTCTGAAGTGGTGGAAGTAGGGAAGGCTGTTGAAGGGAGATACCCACGATTCTTAAAATTATGCACCAAGACACAGCACAGAATCAGAATCCAAGAAAGTTGGATTTCTGGCCCATTCTGCCTCTTTCTTTTTAGCTCACTAGTTAATTCAAGGGTTATTGCAGGGATTAAAAAAGGTAACATGTGCAAAATGCTCAGTATATGGCCTGGTACATGCTAGGTGCGGAATGCATGTAAGAAAATAAAGTTTAATAAAATATGTATTAAACTAATATCTTTTCAGCAGGAGGCCAAATAAACTTCTTGTCCACCTCAGATTTTTTTTTCTCACTTTTTTAAAAATCAAGGAGGATGTGAGGAACCAGGAATTGAGATTTGGCATTAATCTTCATTCTTGGTGCCTAGGGTTGGCCTTGCGTATTGGCAATGAAACAGGCTATTTTTGACATTGAGTTGTCCAGCGTTCTCTAAGATGAGGCTATGTTGCATGTTGGAAAGATTTAGCGAATAACAGAGGCAGGCTCCACTGGTTTCCCACTGGGAAAGGCAAGAGCAGCCTCTGCAGACAGAGCCCCTCTGAGGGCAAAACTCACACTGCATGCTGCATGTGAAAACTGCAATAGGGAGTTAGAGATGCCCGGGGCAGTTGCGATTTTCACTGTCCATTTATCTGTAATCATTTTTGTAAGGAAGATTGATGGATGCCGGGAGGTGAGGGTGGGTGGAGGAAGTCACTGCTGCATAGTGATGCACAGAAGTTGATATTCCATCAGAAGGAAGCTCTTGATAGTTGTTTCCCTGGCAAGCTGGAGATGATGGACAGTCTTTACTAACTGAGTTGTTTATCCCTCCTGTCAGGTATGTAGTCCTGCAGGGCGCTGCTTAATGAACCAGAAGTCCTGCCTCTTAAGTACCTCACCAACTCAAATGTGTGCATGTCACCTTGGCGTGAATCGGAGCAGGCGCTGGTGGATACCGTTTGGAGGCATGCCAGCAAGGAGCTCCTTGTGTAGCCTGCCTCTGGAGCCTCAAGTTCAACTTCCATAGGGCCAAAAGGGGAGTCGGGCTGGGCAGAAGCTCCTGAGAACCAAAGCAAATGGTCTGAGAGTCTGAGAGTGTAGTGGAGGTAACGTGTTTGTGTCCTCTCTGGCTGCATCACCCCAAGTACTTGCAGACTCAGGTAGCCTATTTGCAAGTTTAAATAGTTTGAGTCCTGGCCGGTAACATGAATACTCTACAGTGGCCCAGGGTCAGGGATATAGAGTGGCAACTACTTGGCAGAACTGGAGCTTGCTCAGATGAAAAGATAAATTGTACTGGTTAAACGAAGATCAAGTGCAGGGTCTGGACTTTGTTTCTATCTTTCATGTGGACTCTATAAGCACCGACACACAGTATTCTAGAAACACTGCTCCCATCCCTCCTGTCTCATGTCATCCTCCCAATTCTGGGAGTTGGGGGGCATACTCTTTCCATGTGTGATGTGAGAAATTCCTTTCTCATGGGAAGCAGGTGGCATTCCTGGACTCTCCTTGGCCTGGCCGTTGGTAAGCACAGGAACTCAAGGTGTCTGAATCTCTTGTCAAAGGTGGGCTGTAAGGCTCCAGAAGAGGAGGACAGAAGGAGTGCCTGCAGAGCTCCTGCCTGAGGCCTTTGGATGGGCCCTGCTGGCTTGCTGTGTCTGTGTGTGTGTGTGTGTGTGTGTGTGTGTGTGTGTGTGTGTGTGTGGTGTCATGCTTATTTGCCCCAAATGAGGCATGAGAGCAGTGATCAGGTGTCTCCCCAGCATCTGGTCTCATGAAGACAATAGAAGTGGTTGGATCAGGTCCGCTGCCATGCTTGGCTTGCCCATGTCTCCTAGGATTGGCTGCCTGGTGGCCATCCCTCTGCCATCCCCTTGACTGCCCTGTGAATGACGTCCACTCTGAGACCCCAGGCCACTCAGAAAAACTGAAGATTCTCAAGTTCAGGTGCAGGTAGGGGGCAGGTCCTGGTGGTGGGGAGCTTTGATCTTCTGCAGTTGGAGGATCCTCTTTCAGAACAGTAATGCAATTTGTGAATTAATAAAATTTGGTATGAAAGAGGATACGTAGAAAAGAAGATAAATCACAAGCTACACAATTTTTAAGTTGACAAAACTACAAACATCTCAAAATAACATAATATTTTAAATTAATTATCTGCCTGGAATACTCTGTAATTTTTTTTGATCTTTTGCCTGCATCATCTTTGATAGCAGTGTTTTTGATATTGCTTTTTATAGAGAGACTCTCAAGATAATGGAGTCTTTACTCTGTTGTGGTTAATTGAACATTTTTTGATGTTATTCATAGTTTGAGATGTTTCTTTTAGCTTCTCAACCTGCTATACGGATAAAAAGCACTTTTATGTCAGGTAAATATTTAGAATTGTTGCCAAATTTTAAATTTCCTCCATGAATTTTCTTTCATATGTCCTATATGAGTTGTGAGATTTGGAAGGATATTTCAGACCAGCTTCTGTATCTATTTTTTTCTCCTTCTCTAATCACATGCTCCTGGTGTTGTGGACAGTAGCACATGACCATATCAGGACATGCTCTGTCTTGGTGTCATGGCTCTCAGTGAGTCTGCTTGGAGGGTAGTAGAAGTATCCCTGGACGTCATTCCTACAGCAGGAGAGCAATAACTCAGCTCTCCAAGGAAGTTACTGTGAACCACATGCACATATTCTACTCAAGTCAATGTGCCCCCAACTCGATTTGTCCTTAGCTAGACACCAAAAGTTCTCATGGGGAGTCTCACTCCCCTTCCACTTAACATGATGGAAGGCCTGATTGGAGGGGGGCATCATCAGTGGGAAGAGACACAGCTTTCACTGATTGCAGCTAAAATGTCTTACTTTTGAAAATAGGACAAAAACATATGACCATGTGCATATACTGCTGAAGTCCCTCCCCAGGCCATGCAAGGTGCCTATGTGAGTGCAAGTGAGATGCCCGGAAGTGTAAGTTTCATCTGCTCAGGAAAGGGCCAGGTATTGCCTGGTATCACATTCCAGGGGAAAGGAAGAGACAGTCAAGGCCTTTTCTGGCTGCTATTTTTGATCTTAGTGCTCCGTATTTTCCATTCTGCATGATACAGAAACAGATTTAAATCATGTTCTAGCATAGAGATGAAAAGGACTTTCACTTTTGGCAGGCCGTGGAACATCATTTAATCAAATTTGTTAATTGGTTGAACTGGATGCATAATTGGAAAGCTAATGGAAGGAGATACGTTTTACCAGGAAGGGCCCTTGGTGATCACTGATTATTTATTTTTACAGATAGAAAAGTCAGGAAGGGGAATGACTGTCTGAAGGTGGCAGTGAATGACAGAGCTGAGGCCCATAGCAAGGTGCACTAGTACACTCTGCCTTTGCATGACTGTAAGCAATTAGTCTCATCAGAAGTCATTGTGAGTTAATACATGGAGCAAATATAGGTGCAGATGTCTAGAAGCAACAATGGCATTTACAGTAAAGCCAAACATTGAAGGTTTACTATAAAATGTTGCACTGAATTCTTTATATACACCTGTCTTGGTTAGTCATTATTTTCTCCAGTCTGTGGGTTACATGGCTCCCTGCTGACCCACAACACCATGCTGCAAGATAGGCAGTGTATTGGCCAGGTGCGCACCTGGCAAAAGTCCACTCTGCTTAGGTTCAGCTGTGGATGGGTTCTGTGAGCCTTGGATGGGTCGTGAAAACTGTGGGACTACAGGACTGGGCTTGTGGGCAGAAGAGTCATAGGGCACTCTGCCTAGGAAAAGGGAAAGGGGCCTGTTCCTACCAGGTGCTCTGTGGAGTGTCCACACTGCAGGGAAAGGCTGAGGTCTGAATAGGAGGCGCAGACTTTGTGTCTACAGGACCCTGCAAACATGAGGCCTTGTGGAGGTTTGGTCAAGATGGAGAGTCCAGTTGGCAGCATACCATGAGCTAGACTGTCCATGACATGGAGTGAAAGGCAGCTATTTGGCACTGAGCTAACAACAGTGGGAGGTGGGGCCTCAGTGGAAGTGGATTGGTTGCTTTTCATCCTGCCTCCAACACTTGGTACCCACATGACCCTGCACAAGGAACCTGTTTGGCACCTCTGAGCCTCTGCATATTGGGCTGTCAAGCGCCAAGAAAAAAAAAAATTGTAAGACTGATCTGATAGGGTCGTTAGAATTAAATGAGATAATCCATGTAAAGCAACTGACATGTAAAAATAACAATAATGAAAGTGACACTAATCTTAGGGGCTACTTCGACTTTGCTAAGTGGTTTTACAATAAATAGCATTATTTATTTATTAAATTTATTATATTATTTTATATTATATTATTTATTGTTCATTATTTTTAATACTACTATTAAATCAGTCTCCATGGCTGTGGATGGGGGTAGGATGACCTGGGCCTGTGGGCCCTGACTATCTATTTGCCTCCTCCATGCCCAGGTACCTAGTCCCTGCAGGCATCTGTAGCTCAGTCCCCCATGAGAACTTCAGGGTGTCCAGCCAAGGGTAGGGCCTCTGGGAGCCTCTCTTTTCTAACAGGGGCTGGGCTGCTGGGCTCAGGAAGCCCATATAGCCCTATGCTTCAAGGGAGTATGGTGAGACAAAGGGAAGCATGGGGACGAAGGCAGTCTGCACGTTACTGAGCACCTACTATGTACCATGACTCTAGAAGAGTTTATATATGTTATCTCGCTTAGCAGTGCTATCATTAGTTATTCTTATCTCCAATAAAAACAGGAAAATAGACACTTTGAGAAGTACTCTGCTCAAGTGCAGAGCTGGTGAACATAGGACTCAGACTCAAACCTGCTTCCATGTGACTCATGCCTGCTCCACTATTCCAGGTGTAGGAAAGCCTGCTTATTCCATTCCATGTTCATTTTTGCACAAAATAATTATTGACTCAAACAGGAATGTGAATTACAAGGTAACTTACCTTAAAAACCAGTTGGGATTTTGTCTGGAAGTGGACTGAAGCTATAGATTGCTTTTGGTAGACTTGACATTTTAATGATACTGAGAGTTCTTCACCTTGAATATGGATTACTTTTTTAGTTATTAAGATGTTCTTTAGGCCGGGTGCATGGCTCACACCTGATATCCCAGCACTGTGGGAGGCTGAGGCAGGTGGATCACTTGAGGTCAGGAGTTTGAGACCGGCCTGACCAACATGGTGAAACCCTGTCTCTACTAAAAATACAAAAATTAGCCAGGTGTGGTGGCAGGTGCCTGTAATCCCAGCTACTCAGGAGGCTGAGACAGGAGAATCACTTGAACCCGGGAGGTACAGTTTGCAGTGAGCCAAGATCACACCACCGCACTCTAGACTGGGTGACAGAGTGATACTCCATCTCAAAAAAAAAAAAAAATTCTTTAGAAGGCACTATAAAATAGGAAGAGACAAATCTAAAACGTATAGATGTAATTGTAACATGTACAGCTGGAAAAGGATTAGTATCCAGCATATATAAAGAACCATTATAAATTCAGAAAAATAACCTAATGGAAAAGAGGAAAAAGGATACAAGTAGACATTTCTTGTAGGTGGAAACATAAATAGTAAAAAAAAAATGAGGAAAAACTCAATAGTATGGGTTGAGTTTATTTTCTTGACTACATTTCTTAAAAATTTCTTGGCTGCCTTTAATTGAAAATACTAATTTTCAAGAAAATGAAAATTAAGACATTATATGATACTTTTTAAATACTCTTCAATTTATAAAAATTAAGAAATTTGATAAGATCAAGTACTCACAAATATAAAAACAGAACATACACTGTTGGCATGAGTGTAAGCTGATATAAGCACTTCAAAGAGCATAGCTTATAAACCTGAATATAAGTACTGTGAACCCACTGATTATATACCTGGGAGAAATTCCTGCCCCTGAGTACTAAAGAAGCATGTAAAACAGAATGTTTTTAGCAGCCTTGGTAGTAGCCAGAATGAGAATAATGTAGATGTCCAACCACTGGAAAGCAGATGAATAAAAGCTGGGTATATTTACTCAGTGGGATATGATACAACTGTGGAAATGAATGACCCAAAGCTGCCACCATCATGAAATGGATAGGTGACAGCCTCAAAACTTCATAGTCAGTAATACGGGATGATACCATTTTTATCACGCTAATATCCAAGCAAAGCTAAACAGTATATTGTTTAGGAATACAGACATAATCTGAAAAAAATTTTTTTTTAAATGAGAAGGATAAGCAGAAAACTGGAAATAGTTGTTCCATCTGAGGCAGAGGCAGAGGCAGAGGGGTGCAGTCAGGGGGTCTTAAGGGGATGCCCTATGTTGGGCATGGTCTCTTTCTGAGTTTGGTGGTTGAGTTGGGGTACTGGTTTTGTGAGTATGCCTCGTAACTCTGACATACATTGTATCTGTTTTATTGTCTTCTATCAAGTATTACATAATCTAAACAGCCTTGTCCTCCATGCAGCTCCTGACACATGATGATACTTCTCATAAATTAACCAAATCAGAGAAAAAGTTAAATACCACGAAATACTGTGAAATTCCCTCCTTCTGGAGGAGGGAATCCCATGCGCATCGTTTCTCTTGCCTGGCTGCACATGTGTGCTGGTGTGTAGGTGGGGCACAGCCAGTGACTCAGCGGTGGGAAGGCAGATCTCGCTACCATTCTCTGATCCCTGTTTCTAGTCCTCTGCCTTATACTTCTGTATCCATTTCCCTGATCTCCAGAGCAGGAGATCAGACCTCTTTGTTTTAGCTGTTCCAGAATGGGCCCTGCGGGCTTGGAGGGTGGTAGTTGCTGCATGGGGTTGGATGGGATCCTGGGGTTCACTGCTCCTCTATTTCAGGCTGAAATGTACACCTGTTCATAAGCCCTTTTCCCCATCCATGACAGGTGTGTTCAGGCCCTGATCCCTCAGGAAGGGTCAGAGAGAAGAACTGCTGTGCTCCTGCCTCCCACTCTCCAAATTGAGTGCCTGCATTTTTGGCCCAGGGCTCTGCAGATTCCAAAATTGTATTGCTCTCTCTCCTTCATCGTGGCTTCCTCTCTCCTTCTCTTTTTCTTTGTCATTTTCTTAAAATAATTCTTTGTCATTTTCTTAAAATAAATCATTTCAGTCTTTTCGTGCCATTTTGAGGAGTCCATCTTCTGGGTTCAATTCAGCATCCCTGGAGGTCAGGGTAACTTCCTGTGTTGAAATTTGCCTTTTCTGAGTGAAATAAAGAAAAGATGTTATGGTTACTCGGATCATCCAGGAGGTTTTCTGTTGGTGGAGGTTTGGGAGGAATGGAAAACAGGCCCTTTGGCCTGCTGCTGTTTCTGGTCTGACAGGCACAGCCCCTCCCTCTGCTGTTCCTGGAAGCCTGCTGCATTCTGAAGAAAGAAGCTTTTCTGAACTAGCCATGACACTGCAATTTTCATCACCATCACTACCTCTTTTTTTTTCTTGCAACTGTAAATTTTAAGATGTTTATAATCACTGTTAAATTTTCACTCTGATTTCACAGTCATGACAGAAAATAGATAAGCATGATCGCATACTTATCAAAGGGATTACTTTTGTACTTTATGCACTACTTTATCTCTTTCAGGGTAGAATGCATTATTTAATCTGTTTTAAAAGATTAAATAATTCCTTTAACATTACAAGAGGTGACACTGGCTTCTTATGACAATGGCACCTAGCCAAGCGGAAACTTCCACTTGTGCCTGCCACCTCCTCAGGTACCAAGCCTACGGTTTGAACCTTGTAGGCCTGCAGACAAATGCAGAGCTCAAGTTAATTTAGAAAACACCATACATAACCTGGCATTCTTTTTGTAACCCCAAACAGTCAAGAGAGACATAAGGCATGAACATGCTATTTCAGCTGTCAGAGTAATGAAATCAATAGCCAAAAGCTCGTACTAATTCAGTATTATTGACGACAGAGCATCTTAGCACACAGCATTTGAATAGGTTTTTGTGTTTCTTTGATCTCATATTTTAAAATTGGACATCATTCAAATGGACTGTTTTTGTAGTATATTATGAACATACTGAAAAGGCAAAATAGAAATGCCCATTGAGATCATAATTGTCAATGTCGTGGACAAGGTTATAAAAGTATACCTGTCATATGCTTTTTAGGTTCCACATCTATGCTAATGCTGTTTTCCCAGTGACTGGCTTTACTCAGGTTCTCCCATCTACTTCTTACATGGGTGAAACTGAATTCATAACTGGGTTGGAAAGAGGAGCATCTAATTAAGATCACATTTATACTTGAAATATCTCTCCCTAGTAGGGAAAGATAATATCATCACTTTGTATTTGGGGTGGATGATGATATTACATGCTTTCCCCATAAGAAACAGTTCAACCAAGGCCTTGTCTGAACTTGTAGAGACTTTAGCATCTTTGAAGGGAGGTGGCCAGACCTGTTCCCAGGAAGTTATGAGTTTTTCATTATTCTTCTCTGTTTGATAAACAGTTTAGATAGCCTACTATGCTGCCCATAGTAACCTTGAGATATCAGATTTATTGAGATATCAGACTTATTGAGGAATCATTTACATACAGTAAAATTTTCAATTGTGTAATAACCACTGAATCCCCTATAAAGTTACCTTTTGCCTCTTTGCAGTTAGCCTCGTTTTTTCATTCCCAGCCTCTGATAACCACTTATCTGTTTTCTTTCCTTATAGTTTTACTTTTTCCGGATCGTATAAATGGCATCAGATAGCATGATGGCTTTTGTATCTAGCTGCTTTCACGTAACATGCTTTGAGATTCACTCATGTTGTTTCAGCATCAGTTCTTCTCTGTTTTTTTCTTTCATTTTAGTAACATTTTAGTGCATGGATATATCAAAATTTGTTTATCCATTCACCAGTTGAGGAACATTTGGGTCATTTCTAATTGTTGGCAATTCCAAATCAAGTATGTATGAGCATTAACATTCAGATCTTTGCGTGAATGTATGTTTTTACTTCTCTGGTGTAAATACCTAGTAGTGGGATTGCTGGGTCATATGGCAGGTGGAGGTTTACTTTTATAAAAACTACCAAACTCTTGTCTAAAGTAGCTGCACCATTTTTCATCACTACCAGTAATAAGTACTATTTAGGAGAGTTCCAGTTGCTTCATGTATTCACCAGCTCTAAGTATTGTCACTTAAAAAATTAGCCATTTTCATATGTATATAGTGGTATCTCCCTGTGGTTTTGATTATTTTCCTCATGACTCTGAGCATCTCTTTGTAGGTTTATTTGCCATATGAACCTCTTGTTTAGAGAGGCTGTTCATAGAGTAATTTTTTTGGCCATTCAAAAACGGGCTTTCATTGGAACAATACAGAGATTAGCATGGCCCCTGTACAAGGATGACAAATGCATGAAGCGTTCTATATTTTTTTAAAAATGGGTTTTCACACAAGAAACTTAGGTACTTAGTCCATAGACCCTAAAAAGAAACTACACAATAGAAACTACAAAGTAACCGGCTAACAACTCCACAATAAGATCAAAACCTCACATAGCAATATGAACCTTGAATGTAAATGGTCTAAATGCTGCACTTAAAAGGCACACAGTGCCAGGTTGGATTAAAAAAGAAAAGGGTAAGACCCATTCATCTGCCATCTTCAAGAGACCTATCTCACTTGTAACAATGCCCATAGGCTCAAAGTAAAGAGGTAGAGAAAGATCTATCACACAAATGAAAAAAGAGCAGGGATCGTTATTCTTATATCAGATAAAACAGACTTTAACAACAGTAAAAAAAAAAAAGGACAAAGAAGGGCATTATGTAATGATAAAGGGTTCAATTCAAAAATACTTAAGTAACCTAAATATATAAATACCCAACATCGGAGCACCCAGATTCATAAAGCAAGTACTTCCAGACCAATGAAAAGTCTTATATAGCCCACACAGTAATAGTGGGAGACTTCAACACTCCACTGACAGTGTTCAACATATCATTGAGGCAAAAAACTAACAAAGAAATACTAGACTTAAATTTGACACTTGACTAATTGGACCTAATAGATATCTACCAACCACTCCATCCGTCAACTACAGAATATACGTTCTTCTCGTTTGCACATAAAATATACTCTAAGATCAACCACATGTTAAGCCATAAAGCATTTCAATATGTTAAAATCGGAATCATACCAACCATACTTTTGGATCACAGTGGAATAAAAGAAGAAATCAATATCAGGAAGAAGAGACCAAGAAGATCTCTCAAAACCACAAAATTACAAGGAAATTAAGCAACTTGCTCCTGAATGACTTCTGGGTAAACAACAAAATTAAGGCAGAAACTAAAAAAGTATTTGAAATAAATGAAAACAGAAACAGACATAGCAAAATCTCTGGATACAACAAAAGAAGTATTAAGAGGAAAGTTTATAGTTCTAAATGCCTACAATAAGAAGTTAGAAAGATCTCAGATTAACACTGTAACATCACACCTAGAGGAACTTAAAAAGCAAGAGCAAACTAACCCCGAAGCTAGCAGAAGAAAATAAATAACTGAAATCAGAGCAGAACAGAATGAAATTGAGACCCAAAATTCCATACAAAAGGTTTATAAAACCAAAGGTTGGCTCTTTGAAAAAATAAGCAAGCTTGATAGACTGCAAAAAACAAATAAGCACAGAGGTGACAAAAGTGATATTATAATCAATTCCAGAGAAATACAAAAGGTCCTCAGAGACTATTATGAACACATCTATGCATACAAACTAGAAAATGTAGAGGAATGGCCAAATTCCTGGAAACACAACTTCCCAAGATTGGATCAGGAAGAAATTAAAATCTCGAACAGACCAATATCAGATTCGAAAATCGAATCAGTCAGAAGTGAACCATAAAAAGCCCTGAACCAGATACATTCACAGCTGTATTCTACCAGACATACGGAAAATTGCTGGTACTAAATCTTCTGAAACTATTCCAAAAAATCTAGGAGGAGGAACTCCTCCTTGATTGTATGCAAAGACACAATGAAAAAAGAAAACCACAGGCCAATATTCCTGATGCACATAGATGCATAAATCCTCAACAAAATACTAGCAAACTGAATCCACCAGCACACCAAAAAGTTACTTTATCACAATCAAGTAGGCTTTCTTCCTGGGATGCAAGGTTGGTTCAACATATGAAAATATATGTGACTCACAAACAGAATTAAAAACAAAAACCATATGATTATCTCAATAGACAGAAAAATTTCCACAAAATCCAACATCCCTTCATGGTAAAAACCCTCAACAAACTTGGCATTGAAGAAACATACCTTATGCCATGTATGACAAACCCATAGCCAACGTCATCCTGAACAGGCAAAAGATGGATGCACTCCCTTTAAGAACAAAAATAAGCCAGAGATGCCCATTCTCCCTACTCCTAAATAACATAGTACTGGAAGTCCTAGCCAGAGCAATCAGGCAAGAGAAATAAAAAGCGTCCAAATAGGAAAAATAAGATTTCAAATCATCTCTCTTTACTGATGATATAATTCTATACCTAGAAAACCCTAAGGACTCATCCAAAAAATTCCTTGACCTGATAAATGACTTCATCAAGGTTTCAGGGTACAAAGTCAATGAACAAAAATTGGCAGCATGTCTATCCATCTATAACATTCAAGCTGCGAGCCAAGTAAAGAACCCAATCCCTTTTACAATAGCATCAAAAAATAAAATACCAAAGAATACATCTAATCAAGAAGGTGAAATCTTCACAAAGAGAACTACAAAACACTGCTGAAAGAAATCAGAGATGACACAAACAAATGGGAAAACATTCCATGCTTGTATATTGTAAGAATTAATATTGTTAAAATGGCCATACTGCGCCAAGCAATCTACAGACTCAGTGCTATCAAATTACCAATGTCATTCTTCACAGAATTAGGAAAAAAACTTCTAAAATTCACATGAAACCAAAACAAGTAAAATTGGACCCCTACTTACCACCATATACAAAAATTAACTCAAGATGAATCAAGGATTTAAAGGTAAGACTTCAAACAATAAAAATCCTAGAAGAAAATCCAGGGAATACCATTCAGCACATAGCCTTGCAAAGAATTTATGACTAAGTCCTCAAAAGCAATTGCCACAAGACCAGAAATTGACAAGTGGGCCCTAATAAACTAAAGAGCTTTTGCACAGCAAAAGGAATTATCAACAGAGTAAACAGACAACCCACAGAATGAGAGAAAATATTTGCAAACTATTACCTGACAAAGATCTAATATCCAGTTCCATCACCCTGTGTACTAATTCCGTGCTAGCTTTTCCTCACCACCAGATACATGGATAAAGGCATGGTTCGTCAAGCTTTGGGAAATAGGAGGTTAGATTTTCTAGGAGGGGCCCATGGCCCATGGAGAGGCTTTGTTAGTTTCTTGGAATAAAATTATAATATGTGCCCAGCTGTAAGGAAGATTTCCCTCCTCCCCTCCCTTGAATTATTTCTCCGAAAGGAAGGAGTTGCCCAATATTCAAATCCTTACAAATTACCTTCTATTATAGGACAGTATCTTAGTTGTTTTACTTTAAACAATATGAATTGTGTAAGGAAGACACACTTAGCCTTAAATGATTTCAATCAATTCTAGTTTAGGATACTCATAGGTCACCAGGAAGAATGGGAGAAGAGTGGGAGTGGGAAAGAATATTAATACTTGAGTAGTAATCATCCTTAGGAAGAAGACTTCAGCTTTTGAAGTGTCATTAATTGTAGATTAGCTTTTGAAGGACACGTTAAAAAGAAATATTTTGTCAGATCGCCACAGGAGATTTGAGGCATAGCACTATCCTAATGTTGTGGCAGTGGATACTTGAAGCTTGGGATAAAAATTAGAGTGATTGTGCCATTTATATGTTTTAAAAGTGTGTATAGCAACTTAGAAGGGAAGCGGACATAAATGCGAAATGGCATATAATGGTTAAAAATCTGGTCCCAGGGATGCTGGAGAAATGGACGTTAAAATATGTGAGCAGTTTGAATAAAATTATCTTATGAAATACTTAGCCAAAAAAAGCAATCTTTTAACAATAACACCTTATTCTGTGATTTGTAAGGTTAAAATTATGTGCAACTACATTGGCTACTTGGTCTAAAATATTGCAAGCTTATTTGCATCATTTAAGGATCCTATATTAAAATTTTCACATTGGGAAAATGGGGGAGTGTCTTCTTATAATCATAAATTTATGATAAAAGAAAATGGGGCCACAGTTGTTTCTTGTGATGTCTATAGGATCAATGGAAAAGGGTGGAATCAGAAGGGAAAATCCAATTGTGTTGATTATCAGCAAAATGGAGCAATTGTGTCTAATTCAAGGAGAGAAATTTGGATTGTGCTGCTCAGAACACACTGAGTACGTCTATTCTGCAATCACTATTCTTGTCATCCCATGAGGGCCAAGATTTTATTTAAGTTTAATAACATTCTTTATGATTATAAAAACAGTAGTAGTTTCTCATTATTTGTGGATTCTGTATTTGCAAATTCACTTATTGAAATTTATTTATAGCCCCCAAATCAATACTCATGCCACTGTCATGGCCATTCACAGACATGTGCAGAGAGGCAAAATGTTTGAGTTATCTGAGGACCACATTCCCAGCTGAGGCTGAATACAGAGAAGCTCTGCCTTACTGTTGGAGCTCTTATATTGTAAACAAATGTGCTTTTCATTGTCTGTTTAGTGTCGCATATTTTGCATTTCTGTGTTTTTGCTGGTGATCTTGCCTTTTGAAATGGCCCCCAAGAGTACTGCTGAAGTGCTGTCTAGTGTTCCTGCACTCCAGGATGGCTGTAGTGTACTGCACAGAGAAAGTCATGTGTATTAGATAAGTTTCCTTCAGACCTAAGTAAGTTACAGTGCTGTCAGTAGTGAGTTCCAGTTAGTGACGCAATAATGTATACTAAATAAGGCTTATTTAAGCAGAAACACAAAAAACAAAGATTGTGTATTAATCAATTAACAAAAATATTGTGACCAGAGGCTCACAGGAACCTAATCCTTTGTTTCCTTTAGGAGCAGTGGTTCAATATTTGCTAATTCAGTGTTGGCAGCAACTTTATAGAACATGACTGTATATGTGGAGCATTCTGTTTCTTGACTTACATTTTGCTCATCAATATTATCATGAACATTTTTTTCTAGGACTTTAAATAATCCTAAGATTATTTTAAACACGCAATTCATGGTAATTTACTTTCATAAAACGGGTGAATAGATTCAAAAATTTTTCTTCAGGTCAAAGTAGTGAAGAAATTAATGGAAGAAAATTTGGCTGTCTGTGAGAGGTCAAATATCCAGGTATTCCAAAATGTGAAATGAAAAAGGCCAAATCAGGTTTTTACTTTTGGTCCAGATGTTTGAAAGAATGTTGACATTCAGCTCTATTTGAGGTCATATTTATTTAATTACTAGAATAACGTTTTTCCTCAACTTACTTACAGAGGGATGGAAAGGAGGTAAAGATTTGGGGAAAAGTACAAAGTCAAACCTCTCAAGCATTTCCTAATGAGTACTATGCAGAAAACAAGTTCCATGGAGTGTTGGTATGTGTAACTCCTGGGGTGCAGTTTGAATATGCAGTCACAAGTGAGACTGAAGTGTAAGGAAAGTCTTATTACTCTGTTTCTGCAAATCTAATTAAATCTGACTGAACTACCATGCACTTGTGAGGTAGAAAATTTAAGCACAATTATCTAAGGGCCATTGTCCTCCTACTCACCCACTGTGGGAAGGTTGCAGGGAACTGACACATACTGGAATGCTTGAGGAGGGCTTTCTGTAATTGGTGCACACTAAATTCCACTCATGCTCAGTTTCTAAGCCAGCATGGCCCCTTTTGATGGTGGTAGTGGTGTGTGTTTGTGTGTGGCGGGGGGGGGGGTAGCTTCCCCATTTCCAGCCAGACTTGTCCATTTGAGTCTTTCTTGAGGCTTAGCTGCAGGTGCACAGGACCTGTATGTCCACCATCCCCTCACTCAGAGACTGCCCCTTCTCAAGACAGAAACTCCAAACTCCAAGCTAGAGGCCTGTTCTTGTTCGATAAATCTCTTCTCATTAGGGCTTGATGCTTAAGTGTCTACCTCTCTCAAACTCTAGAGCCCCATTCTACTACTTGTGCCAGTTAATTCTTTCAAATGCAAAGATATTTAAACTTGACCTTAGACACAAAGGAAGTCCCATGTCTGCAACACAATGGCCTAAGATGGGGAGCAGAGCTCTTTTATTTGACTCTTCCACCAGCATGGAAATGTATCAGATTCTCTCAATAAATTGGCTCACCCTGCTCTGCAAAATTGATGATGGGATGCTCATATCAAAAGGAGTTTGCAAGAGGAGTGGATTTACGTACTTTGTGACTTCTCAGAGCCTTTACAATGCTTGCATGCACTGTGAGTCTGCAAGAGGAGGTTGGACCTGGGAGTGCATGTCAAACAAGTTGAACCACAGAGGCTTTTGGAAGTGGAGCACCCTTGGGGTTGGTGCTTGGTGGGGTGTGCACTGCATATCCAAGGTGGCAGACAGCTTCTGAAGGGCTTTAAGTTGGCAGGTGACAGATATTCCCCCACTTGACATATTTCCTTAGCAGAGGGTCAAGTAATTTATCCCAGGTCTTCCTTCACAGGTTGGGTTTGGAGAAACGGTGTCCTCTTTGGCATGCTCTCTTGGTCTTTATCCAGGAAGCCTGAGGTTTCTCATGATTTTAGGCTCCAGGTAAAGCTTATAAGAGGTGACACTTCTGGGGATAAGCCCAGAGCTCAGGGCTGCAGGGTAGGGAAGATCTGCGAGTTGCATGACGTTGGCCTTGAGTCACTGTCTTCTGTGACCTTCTCATCTGCTCTTTAGGACTGCTGGAAATTTAGAGACTTCTCTTATGCGACCATAGATGCAATACAACAGTTGTCTCCGAACAGAGCCCTTCCTTGACCAGAGTATGTGGTGCTGCACTTTACAGTGAGTGCAGGAGGGTAGGGCTTGCAGGCAGTTTCATGGAGGGATTGTGACCGCTACCTGCAAAACGGGAGGCATTGAGTGGATTGGGAAATCTACACTTTTACAGCAGCCACACTCAAAGCAGATGCTGCATCTTCCAAGAAGAAACCTCATTTAGATAACTCAGTCATGACCATTCTCAGTATAAAGAGTAAAGACACCAGAGGCCATGTGGGAGTTGCCACTGGCATCTCCAGGATTACTGCTTTAACCAGCCTGGGTGCAGCAGGCTCTCTTGTCCAGGACAGAGATCCAAACCAGCCTCTCATCCCATGGCTCGGTTGTGAAGTGCTGTATCATCCTCCAGGGATTCCGAGCTGCCCTGGAGCTAATGCACAGACATCCCTTGGTCAAGTGGATTTGTGTCTTTACGATGTAGAGTGTAATGAATCCTGTTCCCCTCCTAAAAACCTCCTGTTCCCCCCCTAAAAACCTCCTGTTCCCCCCACTTCACATTCAGCAGATATTCTTTCATGGGTTATTTTGCCCATAGACATGAGGAGATGCATGTAATTGTGATCATTTCAAGAGTGTGAGTAATGCTTGGTACTTGCTCTGTGCCATATCTGCTCCAATCACCCATTCCACTTTATTTCCTATTATGCTGAATGAAACGGTTATATTATAGCTATCATCTTTCACTTCCTCTGCAGTTTATAAGGCAGTTGCTGCTGCGTGCTCTAACTCCAGATTATTTTGAGAGATTAAAATCTACTTCAGAAGGCCTTGTGTATAAACAGAATTTACCATAAATTGGACCAAAATATTCAAGAAAAAATTCAACTCTAGGGAAAGTCTGACCTCCCACCCCTGCCTATTTCTATGTACCATCCATCCTGGAAACTCCCTGAAGTCCAGGCCTTAAACACTTATTTACTGGGAATAGTCTTTCCCAAATTAACATGCAGACTCATATTTTCCTTATTTGAAGCATGCCACTTAATATGTTGTGTCATTGTGTCTATCTGGGGGCTCTGACAAGCCTATAAAGGATATATGCTGTGTTAGTGACTACTTAGGGGTTTCTAGGAGGCTTGGGGATAAAATTTGGCCTTTGCTGAGTTGTAGACAGCGCTCTGGACTTGAGGCCAGAAGACCTGAGTGTGGGACCCCATCCCACTGCTGACTTAATGACCTTGGGCACATCACATAATCCCTCCAAACCTCGGAGTTTTTCCTCTTTAAGGTGGACACCATAGGACTGTTGTGAGGATTGAAAGATTATTCATGGAAATGGACACTGTAATGCCTGTCCTGCGGAGAATACTGAATGAAGGCTATCTACCTACCTATTTATGTAAACTCCCTGAGCCCCAGTTATTTTCATGTATTAATTGGGGGTAATTGTTTCTGCTCAACAGACTTCTCGGAGGCATTCGGTGAGAGTCCAGTGAAGCTCCTCTTGTGGAAATGCTTCTAGGGGGACCCACAGCATCACTAGTGTTCTGTGCTGCCCTTAGTTTCTGGAGTCCCACACAGCTCATAGTGCTTTCATCTGACAGGTGCCCAGTTGCTGCTGTTGCATGCCTGTTGAAGAGTGTTGCTTCTATGCAGAGACTGATTCTTCCTCAGTTCCTCTTGGTAGCCTTTAAAAGATAAACTGAAGCACATTAAAATTTAAAGACTTTGTTTAAGCAGACTGACTCATTAATTGGGTAACTCCAGACTGCAAGAATTTGGGGGCTCTGCTGAAGGAGCATGAGGGGAAGACTTACAGGGTGAACCTGGAAGTGAGTCAAAGAAAATTATTGATTGATTAATGTGGAGCCATAGCCTTATTTGGATTACTCCAGTGGAAATTCCCTGGTGAGAGGTTGCTTGGCAGTTTCTGAGTGGTTAAGCTTAAGGTTACTTTTACCATTTACACTGAATTAGGTTTTGGTTTGCTCATGTAGGAACCCAGGGTGCTGGAGCTGCCTCAGTCTAATGGCATACCAGTTAATTATTTTAATGTGGCCAAGGGGCTGTTGGCTACATGGTCTGGATGTTCAGAGCCTTGTTAAAGGCAAAGACCCCTCTGGGCTGTGGCTCCAAGCCTCTCCAGTCAAAAGGAGTTTAAAGAAGGTAGAAAACCGATGAAGCCACATGTGATGTGACTAACAGATGATCCCTTGTTTAGCCTCGGTGCTATCTCCTTCTCTAGAGCTGCTCATTCTCCTTTCTTTGGTACCTCATGATTTTCAGAGACTTGGGCAGAAAGGGAGGAGGAATGGGGCCTTCAATACCCTCTGGACCTGCTTTGGGAAGGCATGGTGTGTGGGGTGAATGTATGAACACTCCTTGCTTCCCCTAGTTGCATTATCCTCAGGGGAGTTTGCCAAGATTATGTCTTTACACCTTACTGGCTGTGAATCTTGAAAAAATTACTCTTTGAGCCTTGGTTTTCCATATTTCCAATGAGGATAGCCGTGTCTACCCAGTGACTGTTGTTAGAATTAAATCTGAAAATGAGTACCGTGGTTAAAAGCCATTTTTGTAAAACCAAAAGTGAGGGCCTGTTAATGTGATTGATTCATCAACCTTGTTATCATCACCATAGGCAGGTGGTACTAACAAATTAGTCCCTGCCTTTCTGTTTGCCTGGGTGAAATCCAGAGCAATTTGTGGGTCAAGAGAGCCAGGTCTTGGAAAGGAGGATGCCAGCAGCTGGCTAGTTACTAGGGAGGAAAACAACGCTTCAGGATGCTGTGCAGCCAAATGGTAGGGTCTGCGGTCCCGCTGTTGGGAAGGCAGAGGCTGGGACCTCTCAGGAGCTTGTGGGGTCCAGAGTGGCTTCTGAATGAATGTTCTGGCACCTGGAGGAAGCAGCCTTCTGTACCTGCATCAGTCAGCAGATTATGGTGTTAGTGACTTTAGCCAAGTTCTTCCTGTACCTCGTGCCTTATTTTTATGTCAATCTATAGAAAAAAGATGAATCCTACCACCTGTTGGTAAAATGGTTCTGTGAAAATGAAATCAAATTACCGCTGATATCAGAAAGTGACACAAAACAAGAAAACATGAGAAATTCAGTTGTAGGGTATAGGTTTTGTCAGACTAAATTCAAGGTAAGCAATATCTGCTTTTCTCTTAGACCCCACACTTAAAATAAAATAAATGTTTTCTGGGGTGTGTGGTTTCTTGTCGGCACGCTCTGATGTGTGAGGTACAAGAGGCCAGAGGGTGAGCATCAGAATGGAAATAATAATTATTTTTTATACCAATGTCTTCTCAAGCTTCAAAGAAAGGAGCCTCTCTCCTTGCACATGCAAACATCAATTTGGGAGCTGAGGAAGGTAATTTTCACATGCAAATGCGTATGAGTTGAAATGAGCTGAGGCAATGAGCAGATTGTTAAAGAGTCACCATTCCTCTTCTCATCCAGTACAAAGGAGCAGGGGCTTGAGAGAAGCAGCTATTTCTTAAAGGAGCAAAGGGAAAAACCTAGTGAGTTTCTTTGCCCCTGTCCCTTGGACATGTCTCTGCATCCATGGAGCTCTCCAAGAACTAATGATTAAACGGCAAAAACTAAGTACCCCTTAGGTACTTGAGTGGAGCAAAACGTGTAGGTTTGAGTCTGATTTTGTTGCAGACCCCATTCTTCTGCAGACTGATCATGGGACCTCAGGGGAATCATGTAACTTCTGTGAATCTGACTTTTCTCATCACAGGATGCTGTCAGGATTAATGGGAGTATGCTATGATATCCTCTGTGGTATAAATTACAGGCCACAAACCCAGGGGAGAAGTAACAAACACCACTGCCTTTTCTAAAATAGCAATTTCTATGCTAATCCCTCATCCAGCCATCCTTTGTAGGACTACCCCTTCCAAAATAGCACCAGGTCTCTGGAATCAGAGGATAAGGGAATGATTTGTCATCCAGGTGTACAAAGCACCTTCCAGTCCAGAGCTTCTGTTATTCCAAGCCGTGCTTGGAACACTGGGACTTTTCTGAGGTGCCTGGGACCCTGTGTGCCCAGAAAAACCCTCAGTCACCCTTTCTCTTGCCTGGTGTTTAGAGAACAAAGGGGTTTCCGTTCCTCATATCCTGACCACCCCTACCACTGGTCCTGGACCAGCTTCATGGAAATCTGTTTTTTTTATGTTTCAGGTCAAGACACTGCTATTTCTGAATCACTCTCCAATCCCTAGGGAAAAATTGCCAGGAACCACTGCAGAAGGGCCATACCTTTGCTCTGCCCAAAGCTGTGGCTGGTTATCTGCTGGACTAAGAGCTGTGCGCATTGGCTCATTATATGCTGGACTAAGGGAGGGACAGGAAGGGCAAAAAGAAATTAACACCTCACTGTAATTGGGAGGAGTCATTGCAGATGCCATAACGGTGTGTGCTCCTGCACCTTCCTCACCTCTAGGTTGGGGATTAAAAGACTCCCCTGACCCTTACAACTCTGATTCCCTGAGTCAGAATAACTGTAAAGTACAGAAAGAACAATTAATCTTTGATTTTTTGCTTTGGTCCTCTGAAACTCCTACTTTCGGGGACAGCAACTTTGCATTTTTAAAAGTTTCGACATTGCCATTTTGTTTGGATTAATGCAGAAGTAATTTTAAATGGTCACTCCAACAAGAGCCCTTGCTAATTTTAGGAAGGGCTATTAAGAGACACACCCTTGTAACATTTCCCACATCTTCTGTGGTTTTGGGCTTGTGGTTTGTCTGTCTGAAAAGAGCTAAGATGGTTTCACTGGAATATTGAAAACTCTGACCAAAGCAGAGAATAGAAATTTAATGAAAAAAGTTTGCCTAATATCTCTACAAGGCTAGAAGGATCTGTTGAATTTTCTGCCTTTGGCATCTATGACCATTAAAGTAATCAGCAACTGGTAGACCCTTAGAACTGGTGGAGACACAAGGCACATTGAAGTGACTTTTTTCTTGTTCTGAGAAAAATAATCATTGATTCCTTTTTCTCCCCTCCAGGGGTCTTCCAACCTAAGACTCTCCCCAGGAACACCTAAGGCTGCGTGTAGACAGGCTTTTGCTTGGCTTGGATGCATAGAGCTTGGTACCACGAAGTCAAATCACCGTAGTCTGACTTCATTGGAGTTGCTGAGGTCAGCACAGAGGTTTTGGTCGTATCACAAACATGTCTAGTGGTGAAGAGCTATCTCAGGGTGGGACTTAAAGATAACAGAATTCTGGCTAAACATCAGGTCACCTGGCTTCTAGCAACAAATCCAGCAGTGACCAGCTGTGTAATTTGGATAAACTTTCAACCTCTCTCTAGCTTCTTACTTACGTAAAACAAAGTGAGTTCATATAAATGTCAAAATCTCCTCAGGTCTCATTTTCAAGGATTTTCCAATGATACACGATACAGGAGAAGATGGAGTAGATGTACTTTTCTTCTTCTGCCATAAATTTATTAAGTACCTTGGATGTTATATATAAAACAACCATAAGATGACTCGGAAAAGTGGCTTTGGCACCTGAGGAATGATGTGGTGAGTTTATTGGATGTTCTTTTTGCCTTATATGCCCTTTAATTGTAACTGAAAAAGCTGGTAACCTGGGGGCACCATTAGGCACAGATAAAATAGTTCCAAGAAAAGGTTTCCGTTTTTAAGCAAAGGACCAGAAACAGGGCGACCTAGCAAGACAAAAATGTTTTGGGCAACAAACACTCTACCCCACCCAAACACCAAGCAAAAACAATGGCTTTACTTTTAACCACTCCAGCAAAGTCTGGATGGGAAGCTTAGACTTTCACTCTCATGAGGCTGTAATTAGATTGCCCAACAGCCTCACCATGGTGGCATCAGAAAAGGCTGAATAGCAAGCCAGGACCTTCATTCTCACTGGAAATGAGCTCTCACCCAACACAATGTCAGTGGAGACCCTGGGGAGAGACAGAACTTCTATTTCCACTTGTCAGTAGTGAGGAGCCCTCTCTGCCTTGAGTGTCATGGAGACAAAGTGGAGAACCTGGACTTCTACTCCTACCTAGCGGTAACAAGGTGGCAGTAACCCTTCCCCTGACAGAGTGGTGTGAAAGAGAGCCATATAAAGCAGAACATTTAAATAAAATCATTTCAGAACATAATATGAAATACCCAGGTTTCAATAAAAATTGCTTTTTATGTCAATAATTAGAAGTATCTTGAACCAAATGAAAAAGGGCAATCAAGAAATGCTAACATTGAGATGACAAAGATGTTAGAAATATCTAACAACATTTTTTTTCTAATGAAGATTTTTAAGCAGCCATGATTTCAATGAGCAATTATAAACATCTTTAAAATAGGTTAAAAAAAAAAGACTTGGCAAATAAATAGAAGATATAAAAAACCTAATGAAAATTATAGCAATGAAAAGTGCAAAAGCTTAAAGTAACCATATCCGTGGATGAGATCAATGGCAGAACAGAGGGGAAAGAGGAATCGGTGAACTGGAAGATAGAACAATCAAAACTATCCAATGTAACCCATAGAGAAAAAAGCAATTGAGAAAACAAACAGAGCCCCTTAGACCTGTGGATATTGTCACAAAAGATCAAACATTCAGGTTATGGAAGCCTAGGAAGGATCAGAGAAAGAGGGGCCCATGAGCTAATTAAACCTCTTTTCTTTATAAATTACCCAGTTTTTCAGGTAGTTCTTTATAGCAATGTGAGAATGAACTAATACAAAAAATTGGTACCAGAGAAGTGGGCCATTGCTATAAAGTTACCTGAAAATGTGGAAGCAGCTTTGGAAGTGGGTAACAGGCAGAGGTTGGAACAGTTTGGCAGGCTCTGAAGAAGACAGAATGATGAGGGAAAGTTTGAAACTTCCTAGAGACTTGTTGAAAGGTTATCTCCAAAATGCTATACTGATATGGACAGTGAAGTCCAGGCTAAGGAGGTCTCAGGTGGAGATGAGGAGGTTTTTGGGAAAAGGAATAAAGATCACTCCCACTATACTTCAGCAAAGAAAGAGATTGGTGGCATTGCGCCTCACTCTAGAGATCTGTGGAACTTTGAACTTGAGAGAGATGATTTAGGGTATCTAGTGGAAGAAATTTCTAAGCAGCAAAGCATTCAGCATGAGGCTTGGCTATACAAAAAAAAAAAAAAAACCCATTTTTTCCCTTTTAGACCCAGGCCTAGGATGGGAGAGGCTGCTGCAAAGATCTCTGAAATGACTTGGAGGCATTTTTTCCGTTGTCTTGGCTGTTAACATTTGGCTCCTCTTATGCAAATTTCTGCAGCAGGCATTAATTTCTCCCCCAGAAAATGGGGTTTTCTTTTCAACTACATAGGAAGGCTTTAAATTTTTCAAACTTTTATGCTCTGCTTCCCTTTAAAATGTAAGTGCCAGTTTCAGATAATGTCTTCATGCATATGAGTGTATGCTATTAGAAGCAGACAGGCCCCAGTTGCTTTGTGCAGCCTCGGGACTTGGCATCTTCCATCATGGCTGCTCCAGCTCCAGCTGTGACTAAAAGGGGTCAAGGTAGAGCTTGGGCCATTGCTTCAGAAGGTGCAAGCCGCAAACCTTGGTGTCTTCAACATGGTGCTAAGCCTGCAGGTGCACAGAGGGCAAGAGTTGAGGTTTGGAAGCCTCTGCCTAGATTTCAAGGAATGTATGGAAACACCTGGAAGTCAAGGCAGAAGGCTGATGCACGGGGTGGAGTCCTCATGGATAACCTCTACTGGGGCACTGCCTAGTGGAGCATTGAGAAGAGGGCCACCATGCTCCAGACCCCAGATTAGTAGAGATACTGACAGCTTGCACCACACACCTGGAAAAGCTGTAGGCATTCAATGCCAGTCCTTGAAAGCAGCTTCAGGGGCTGTACCTTGTATAGAGCCATGGGTTGGAGCTTCCCAAGGCCTTGGGGGCCTACCCCTTGCATCAGTGTGACCTGGATGTGAGACGACATGAAGTCAAAGGAAATTATTTTGTGGTTTTAAGATTTAATGACTTCCCTGCTGGGTTTTGGACTTACATGGGGGCTGTAGCCCCATTTTTGGAGTGGGAACATTTATCCAATGCCTGTACCCTCACTGTATCTTGGAAGTAACTAACTTGTTTTTTATTTTACATGATCATAGGTAGAAGGGGCTTGCCTTGTCTTGATAAGACTTTGGACTTGGACTTTTGAATTAAGAGTTTGGGGGACTGTTGGGAAGGCATGATTGTGTTTTGAAATGTGAGAAGGACATGAGATTTCGGAGAGGCCAGGGGAGTAATGATATGGTTTGGCTCTGTGTCCCCATCCAAATCTCATGTTAAATTGTAATCCCTAATGTTGGGGGAAAGACCTGGTTATTTCAAATATAATGACATAGGCAAATTGAAAGTAAAAAAGATTAAAATGATATATCATGTAAGAAGTCAAAGAAAAAAAGAAATGGCTATATTCATATCAGATAAAGTAGACTTCAGAGAAAATAAAATTACCAGAGAAGAGAGGAACCTTACAGAATGGTAAAAAGTCAAGTCACTAGGAAGACATAGTAATTGTAAATGTGTATGCACCAACCAACAGACCTTTGAAATATGCGCAACAAAAACTGATGAAAAACTCAACACATTCTTTTTAAAGCACCCACAGAACTTGTTCCAAGTTGGAGATATCCTGGGTTATAAAACCTCAACAAATTAAGGAGACACAAAATCACACAAAGTGTGTTCTTTGATCACAATGCAATCAAACTGGAAACCAATAAACAGAAAGATAGGAAAATATCCAAACAAATGATAATAAAGAATATATCTAAAGAACCCATGAAACAAAAAGGACGTCTCTAGGGAAATAAAATTTACACTAGATGGAAGAAAAATTAAAATATAAAATATCAAAATTTGTGAGATACTGATAAAGCATGCTGAAAGGTAAATTTATAGCACTTATTGACTACACTAGAAAAGAGGAAACATTTCAAATCAACAATTTAGACTCCAACCTCAGCAACTTAGGAAGAGTAAAGAATAAAGAATCATAAAGAAATAATAAAGAATAAGCATAATAGCAAACATAATAGGAGTAGAAATTAATAAAATTGAAAGCAGAAAAATGGAAAGAAAAAGCTGCTTCTTTGATCATTAAATTGTCATATCTCAAAGACTGATAAAGATAAAAAGAAAATATTAGAATTTTCTGATCACCAATATCAGAAATTAGGATATATTGCTACAGAATCTGCAGATATCAAAAGTATAAGGAATTATTACAAACAACTCTGTATATGTAAATTTGACAACTTAGATGAAATGGATCACCAATTCTTTTAAAAAACACAAACTATCACAACTCATCCAATATTAAGTAATTTGAATCATCCTGTAGCTACTAAGGAAATTGAATTATGAATTTAAGCACCTCCCAACCTAAATCTCCTGGCCCAGATAACTTTACTGAATATTTCTATCAAATGTTTACAGAAGAATTAACAACAATTTTATATAATCTCTTCCAGAAAATACAAAAGGAGGAGACATTTGTTAATACACATTATAAAGCTAATGTTGCCCTGATATCAAAATCATACAAAGTACAATCAACGAACAAAGAACTCCCACATACAAAACTACAACAAACAAAATCCAAAAGACCCCCCAAAACTACAGACAAATAAATGTTCCTTATGAATATAGACCCAAAAATCATTAATAAAATGTTAGCAATATTAAGCAGTATATTCAATAATGTTTCTACTGGTTTAATATTTGAAAATCAATCAATGTAATCCACCATATTAACATGCTAATGAATAGTCATGATTATATCAATGAATAAAGAAAAATTATTTGACAAAATTTCACACTCATATGACAAAAACTCTCAGAAAAAATAGGAACCAGAGTACTTCCTGAATCGATAAAAAGTTTTTACAAGCCTAAAGCAAATGTTATACTTAATAGTGAAAGAATATATGCTTTCTCCCTAAGACTGGGAATAAGACAAGGTTATCTGCTCTCATGAATCTTATTCAATATGGTATTTACAATTCTAGCCAGTGCAATTAAGCAAGAAAAAAAATACAAGGCATACCAATTATGAAAGTAAAAACCATCCTTCTTTGTAGATGACATGATTATCTACATCAAAAATTTCAAAAAATCTACAAAAATCTTCTAAAAGTAAAAAGATTTCAGCAAGGTCACCAGATACAAGACATGCATACAAAATCACTTGAAATTTGATATGCTAGCACTGAACATGTGAAAACTAAAGCTAAAAATACAATACCATTTAAAATCACAAAAAGATGAAATATTTATGTGTAAATATACCAAAACATGTACAAGACTTTTATGACAAAACTATACACACAAATGACAGAAATCAAATAATGTCCAAATACAGATTATAATACTTAGTATACTAAAGATATCAATATATCTTAGTATACAATTAGATATTAGTGTCTTAGTATACAATAAGATATTAAGGGGAAATTGACCCAAAAGATAGCTATCATGATAAAGAAACAAAACAGAACAAAACAAAACAAAAGAAACAAATTCTGGAACTGAAAAATTCAATGAATAAGGTAAGAAATACATTTGAGAATTTCAACAATAGATGAGCTAAAGGATAAGAAAGAATTTTAGAACTTAAAGACAGGTCTTTAGAAATAACCCGTGTGGTGGGACACAAGCAACCAAATATTCAAACTTTGGGTGTTTCAGAAGATTAAGAGAAAGCCAAAGGCATAGAAAATATATTTAATGAAATAACAGCTGAAAACTTCCCAAGTCTGGCAAGAGATTTAGACATCCAGATACAGGAAGCTCAGAAACTCTCAAATAGATACAACCCTAAGAAGTTTTCTCCATGGCACATGATAGTCAAATTGTCAAAAGTTAAAGACAAAGAGAATCCTGAAAATAGCAAGAGACCAGCATCTATTCACATATAAGGGAACATTCATCAGACAAGCAGCAGATTTCTCAGCAGAAACCCTACCAGCCTGGTGAGAATTGTATGACATATTCAAAGTGCTGAAAGACAACAACTGTTTGACAAGAACACTATACCCAAAAAAGTTATCCTTCATCAATGAAGGACAAATAAATTCCTTCCCAGACAAGCAAAAGCTGAGGGAATTCATTACCAGTAGGCTAACCCTAGAAGAAATGCTTAAGGGAGTCCTATACCTGGAAGTGAAAGGACGATATCTATCCTCGTGAAAACACACGATGTGTAAAACTCACTGGTGGAGCATACATACAAATGAAGAAAAAGTACTCAAATGTTACAATGACAGAAAACCACCAAACAAAAAAGAATCCAAATAACCAAGACAATACTGAACAAAAAGAACAAACCAGGAGACATCACACTGCATGACTTTCAGAATATATTAAAAGGTTATAGTAACCAAAACAGTATGGCATTAGTATACAAATAGACATATAGACCAATGGTAGAGAACAGAGAACTCAGAAATAAATTCATGTATTTACAGCCAACTGATTTTTGAAGAAGGTGCCAAGAACATACAGTGGGAAAAGAACACCCCTTTCACTAAATGGTGCCAGGAAAACTAGACATACATGTGTAGAGGAATGAAATTATTCTCCTCTCACCATTTACAAAAATTGACCGCAAATGGATTAAGAACTTAAATGTAAGAGTCAAACATATAAAACTACTAGAAGAAAACATAAGTGAAACACTCCAGGACATTGGTTTTAGCAAAGATTTTATGGCTAAGACCTCAAGAGTACAGGCAACAATAACACAATAAGACAAATTGGACTATATTAAACTAAAAAGCTTCTGCACAGTAAACGAAGCAATCAACAGAGTGAAGAGACAATTTATTGAATGGGGGAAATATTTGCAAACTATTCAATGAACAAGGGACTAATATCTAGATATATGAGGAACTCAACAGCAAAAATAATCCCATTAAAAAGTGGGCAAAGGACATGAGTAGACATTTCTCAAAAGAAGACATAAAAATGGCCAACAGGTATATGAAAAAATGCTCACCATCACTAATCATCAAGAGAAATGGAAATCAAAACCACAATGAGATATCACCTTACCCTGTTAGAATGGTTATTATAAAAAAGACACAAAATCACAGATGTTGGCAAGGATGTGGAGAAAAGGGAATGGTTATACACTGTTGGGGGATGATGTAAATTCATATAGTCATTATGGAAAACAGCATGGAGATTTCGCAAAAATCAAAAAGTAGAACTATATGATCCAGCAGTCCCACTATTGAGTATTTATCAAAAAACAGAAACAAAAATCCATACATCAAACATGTACCTGGAGCCCCATGTTTATTGTAGCACTATTCACAGTAGCAAAGGTATGGAATCAACCTAAGTGTCCGTGAGCAGACGAATAGAAAAAGAAGATGCTGTGTGTGTATATATATATATGTGTGTGTGTATATACACGTATATATATATACACATGTATATATGTATACATATATATACTTATATGTGAGTATATGTGTGTATACATGTATATATTTGTATATATACGTATTTATATACACACACGCACAATGAATACTGTTTGCTATAAAAAGAATAAAATCCTGTCATTTGCAGCAACATGGATGAAACTGGAGGTTAGTTAAGTGAAATAAGCCAGGCACAGGAAGATAAATATCACCAGTTTTTGCTTATAAGTGCAAATTAAAAACTTGATCATATCACCAGTTTTTGCTTATAAGTGCAAATTAAAAACTTGATCTCATTGAGGTAGAATAGAATGATAGTTACCAGAGGCTGGAAAGAGTATGCTTGTGGGAGGGGTTGGGGGAATGATGAGATTAATGAATACAAATATACAGTTAGATAGAAGGAATAAGTTTCAATGTTCAATAGCAGAGTGAGGTGATTATAGTTAACAGCAATGTATTGTAAATTTCAAAATAGCCAGAAGAAACAACTTGAAATGTTTCCAACAAATAGAAATGATAAATACTTAGGGTTATCAATATCCTAAATATCCTGATTTGATAATTACACATTCTATGCATGTAGCAAAATACTACAGGTAGCCCATAAATATATATTAATTTAAAAATTGTTCTAAATCTTAGCGAGATTTTTGTGTAGTTGCAGACAAGATTGTTTGAAAATTTTCACAGAAAGGCAAAGGGACTACAATAGCTAAAACAATTTGGAAAAATAATAAAGTGGAAAGAATAAGTCTACTAGATTTTGAGACATTATATAGTTACATTAATCAAGACTATGTGGCAAAGATGGAAAGATAAATAGACACACAGATAAGCATAAGTGAATAAGGAATCTCAAATAGTCCTACACATATATGCCCAAATGATTTTTACAAAGATGCAAAGATGATTCAACAAATGGTGCTAGAACAATTGTACATTCATGGAAAATAAACCAACATAACCTCAATCTAAGTCTCATGTCTTCTCCAAAAATTAACTCAAAATGTATCACAGACTCAAAAAAGTAAAACTTTCATTTAAAAAAGAATGACATCTTTGGGATCTAGGGCTAGGCAAAACGTTTTGAAACTTGAAACCTTAAGTGTGATCCATGAAAGGAAAAACTAATAAGTTGGGCTTCATCACTAATTTAAACTTTTGCTCTGTTAAAGACCCTATTTAGAGGGTGAGAAGATAAGCTACAGATTGGGACAATATTTGTATAAGCCACATATCCAATAAAGGACTAGAATCTACACTATTTAAAGAACCCTCAAAACGCAAGTGAAAAAGGAAGCAATTTAATTAGAACGTGAGTGAAAAACATAAACAGATATTTCCCAAAATAAGACATACAGATGGCAACCAATCACATGAAACGATGTTCAGTCATTAACCATTAGGGAAATAGAATTCAAAACTACAAGGAGCTATCCCTAAATTCCTATCAGAATGGCTAAAATAACATTGATAGCACCAAATATTGCAGAAGATGTGAAGAAACTGGATCACTCATATTATTGATGGAATTGAAAAATTGTGCAGACACTCTGGAAAACAGTTTGGTGGTTTCATATAAAACTAAATATGCAACCACCGTATGAGCCAGCAATTGCACTGCTGGAGATTTATCCTAGAGAAATGAAGACTTAACATTCATTCTCACAGAAACCTGCACATGAGTGTTTATGGAAGTTTTATTTGTAGTAGCCCCAAACTGGGAAGCAGCCCAGAGGTCCTTCGATGGATGAATGGTTAAACAAATTGTGGCAAATCCATACCATGGGGACACTATTCACCAATAAAAATGGAACAAATGGTTGATACAACAATAGCCCACATGAATCTCTGAAAAATCAGGCTGAGTGAAAAAAAGCTGGAAGGTTACATACCATTTGATTCCATTTATATACATTGTCAAATAATAAAATCATAGAAATGGAGAATTAATGGGTTAAGGAGGAGTTGGGGGCAGGAAAGAAGTGGCTGTGATAATAAAAGGGCAACATGAGAGATCCCTGTGGGGAAGAAAATATTCTGTGTCTTGACCGTGTCAAAGTCAGTACCCTGGTTGTGACATTGTACTACAGTTTTACAAGATACTACCATTGGGGGAAATTGGGTAAATAGCACAGGGGCTCGCTCTCTATCACTTCTTACAAACAAATGTGAATCTGCGATTATCTCAAAAAGCTTATTTAAAAAGCTTTAAAGGAATATGAGATACAATAATCAACGTTTATAAAACCAGGGAGTTCAGAAGTTGAGTTTAGTTTGACGTCAAGATCCCCAAGTTACCACCGTAAATTTCCTCATCTTTGCAGCCTTACCTGGCACCACTTCTCCCTCGTCCTTGACTTTCTACTGCAGTGGCACTGAATTATTTCCCGTTTGTACACTGTGCTTTCTCCTGCCAAGGGCCTTTGTGTATACTGTTTCTCTTGCCTTCTCCTCTCTTCATTTGCTCAACTCCTTATTTTATGGATCACTTCTGTATTACTCTATTTTCACACTGCTAATAAAGACATACCAGAGACTGGGTAATTTATAAAGTAAAAGAAGTTTAATTGACTCACAGTTCACATGGCTGGGGAGGCCTCACAATCATGGTGAACGGTTAAGGGGAGGCAAGACACATCTTACATGGCAGCAGGCAAGACAGCATGTACAGGGGAATTGCCCTTTAAAAAACCATCAGATCTCATGGGACTTACTCGCTATCACGAGAACAACATGAGAAAAACCCGCCCCCATGATTCAATTACCTCCTACTGGGCCCCTCCCATGACAAGTGGGGATTATAAGAGCTACAATTCAAGATGAGATTTGAGTGGTGACAGAGCCAAACCATAGCAACTTCCTTAGGGATGCCCTCCCTGACCAGGTAAAATCCCCCTCATGGCATCCTGTGTGATTCTTACGTAACACCAGTCATGGTTGTCACATTTAATTTCTGACTTGATTTGCTTAAGTTTTACCTCACTGATCTGAAACTCAATGAGTGTGGGGACTAGGACTATTTTAACTCAGCAACGTACCTCCAGCAACTAGCACCATGCCAGACACATAATGAGCATTCATCAAATATTTGTGCAGTGAATGAAGGGAAGCATGATGGGATTCTTTACCTTTCTGTTCTTAAACCAGCAAGGTCTTCAATAAATTTAGAGTATAATCTGATCTCTCCTCCCTGCTCTGTGTGATCCACCATCCTGGGAAGAAGTGCACTGTGCTTCTTTGAACTCTCCACTGCCCTCAGTTGATCCTAACCTCCCAGAAGGCACGCAGGCAAGTGACCATCCTGGCATGGCCATGTGAGAGCTGGAGAGGAATCATAGGGAAGGCCAGAGAAGATGCACTCAGGGAAAGGCTGGGTCTGACATACGGGCAAGCTGGGCTTCCCTAGAGAAGCCTTCCCTAGCTTCTGCTTTCCCGGCAGAAGCTGCCGCTCTCAGTAACTCTCCAGCGATTGGTATATGTTACAATTGTGAACTTCTGTGATCACTACTTGTGTCTTGGGAAAAGGCAGCAACCTCTCTCCAAAGACTGGGTCATAACATAATAAAATATCTAATGTCCGCCCTGTATAATGCCATGCTGCTACCTCCCAGCCCTGCCAGCTGTGGCCCTGTTCCCAAGGGCTCTACAGTCTGCCAGTACAAGTGTTGCTAGTAGAAAGTTGGCAGGCTGACTCAGGGCTATCCTAGAGTGGGGAGCAGGGGATTCAGCATCACAGCCCTTACCATTCTGTCTCCATACCTGTTTGTCCCAGTAGAGTATAAGCTCTCTGACAAAACAGGGAGATTATCTTGTTCCCCACTGTAGCCTTGACATCAAACTCTGTGCCTATAATGTGCTCAATAAATGTTAATTACACAAATGAATAAAACTAACCTTTATCATCTCTTTTGTGGGCTCCTTTTCAGGTTTTCGTGCTTTGCCTGGATTCTCATGGTGTCTGCCTAACTCCCTCCACCATTTCCACCCATACATGACCTCCATGTCTCTATCACATTCCACTTTTAAGCTGAAAGTAACCTAATCAGTTTTACCTTCAAAGTGAAAAATGTTCAATTAGTTTTGAAGTTGAATCTTGATCCTCCCAAATAAACAGGATTTCTAGTAAGTGTAGAAAGAAGATTTGAGTAGATGAACATTTATCTTTCCCCCATTGTGTGCTGGACATTATGCTTCTTGTTGCTCCCTAAGTGAGAGGCATTTTAATTTTCATTTTCACAGAGAAGAAGACTTAGGTTCACAAAGATAAGCTGTGTTCTTAGGGCCACACAGCAAGGCAGCAGGGACCAAAGATCTAAGTTAAGATCTACTTAATTCCTAAGCTCCTTCCTGCAAGGGGTGGAATATCTCTTAGAAATTTTTCTGACAGTAATTTTAGCTTTAGGAGAAAGACTAGACACTGTTTTTTGACCTTTCCAATTATCTGACAAGCCCAGTGTTAATCAGCTGAGTCAGAATTGATGACCTCAGGGCTGTTTTAAGCCCCAAACCATCTTCGGATGAAATGATAAAACGAGACTGCGAGGCTAATTAACAAGTCTAAAAACATGATGTGAGTTCCAGTGATGCCTTTCCTTCTGGCCCATCCCACACGTTTCCCAAATAAGAAAGCAACTAATTTGCAAAACCGTTGCTTCTGTGGAGCAGCTGTGAGAGTCACTGACATATATGATTAGCATAAAATTAATTCCTGTTGGGGAAGCATTATTACCAGCCCTAATGAGGTTTAGGAAGTGACTAGTACTGTGTATGAAGGATGGTGGATACTCTTCTTTTCACTCTGGATGAAATGTGTGTGGGATGCAATTTTCAACACAGAATTATGCCTAACGATCATGTGTTTATTGCCCAGTCTGTGTCCTTTTGGGCTGCTATAACAAAATGCCAAAAACTGAGTGGTTTATCAATAAAGATTTATTTCTCACGGTTCTGGAGGCTGGAAAATCCGAGATCAAAGCACTGGCGGATTCGGAGTCTGGCGAGGGCCCATTTCCTGGTTTGTAAACGCCATCTTTCATTGCATCCTGACACGGTGAATGGGATGAGGCAGCTCCCATCATGAGGGAGACCTCAGGACCTAATCACCTCCCAAAGACTTCACCTCCTAATACCATCACATTGGGGATTATGATTTCAACTTAAGAATTTTGAGGGAACACAATAATTTAGTCGATAGCAGGCATCTTGTGTATGGTAAGTTTTAGTCAGTGATTTGAGGGTGGGGACCATTTATGACAGTTTAAACAGGTCTCTTCATAATATTTCTGTTTTGTTCTCATGGAAAATTCTGTGTAGAAGACAATTAGGACAACTTCAACCTCTTAAATGTTCCTTAAATGAGCTATAATTTTACCATTAATTTGGTTTATAATTTTAAATGGAAAAGAAGAATAGTGAAGCTACCGTAGTTAAAAATGGGAATCATTTATTCCAATTACATAACAAAAAATAACCACCTGTAACACTTATACCTATAGATAAGCAAAGTTAACTGAGTTATGTATTTCCTTTTAGGCATTGTGTATACATATAGTTTTGTTATTTAGCCAAAATCACACAATATATTGAACTGTGCATTTTGTTTTTTGCACCTAATAATAATAGTGTGTTTTGCTCACTAAAAATTCTTCATAAAACATCATTTTAATGTTCTTGCAATATTGCATGTGGATGTGTCATGATTTATTTAACCATTGCATAAATGTTACATTTTATGCTTCTTCCCTATTATGAATGATGATGCAATGCAGCTGCTTTTTTTTTTTGCATTTTAACTTATTTTCACTGATTTCCTAAAAGTGGAATTACTTGATCAAAACAGGTTTTGCATAAATATTAGGTACCAGACAAATATTGCTGAATAGATTTTCTGAGTATAACTGCCAAGCTAGAATTCTATCCAGGAAAACCATTCCTTAAGAATGGAGGAAAAATAAGGGCATTATCAGACAGACCAAAATTTAAACAATTGTTACCTTCAGGCAGACACTAAAGGAAATACTGAAGTATTTCCTGAGATAAAGACCTATTTCAGATGTAAACATGGAAATACAAGAAAAAAAGAAATGAAAAATGTAAATATATGGATAGATCTAAATAAATACTGACCATACAGAACAATAGTTATTTAAAATATATGAAGAACAAATATACAAAACAACACAAAAAGATGGAAGCAAGGTAATGAAATTAAAATTTGTGAAGTTGTTTTACTACCTGGGAAGTGATCCAAGTACCAAGTTTTATTAGACTCTAATAAATCAACGATGTTTGGTGTAATCACTGTGCAACCCTTAAAGGAGGGTAAAAGAAATGACAGTTAACAAGAGAAAAGGAACTGGGGAGAAATTCTTAAATGTCTTACTGGTTCAGAATGTTTCAAGAAAGGCATAAAAGGCATGCAGAGCAGATAAAATAGATAACAGTAGTAGGTAACAGATAAAAACCAAACTATCAGCAATTATGTTAAATGTAAATGAACCAAATACTCTAATTAAAAAGAAAAACCTCTCAAACAGAATTAAAAATAGGAGAAAGAAAGTCTGTCCTTCTACTATTTAAATACTACTATTTCTTTCTACTATCTATTAAATAAATTTAATATGTAATTAACAAAGTTCCTACAAGGAACAGGTGAAGAATCATAATTTAATAAAATCTATTACTAATTGCTGATAAGAATGCTCAGCAAACAAGAAACAGTAAAAAGAACTTCCTTAAGCTGATAAGAAGCAGCTCAAATAAATCAAACATTTTATAATTTATAGTGCTACATAGGAGGCATTTTCTAAACAACGGAAATAGGACAAAGTGTTTATTATCATTTCCATTTGTATTAGGGTTCTCTACAGGGACAGCACTAATAGGATAGATATATATATGAAGGGGAGTTTGTTAAGGAGTATTGGCTCACAGGATCATAAGGTAAAGTCCCACAATAGGCCATCTGAAAGCTGAGGGGCAAGGAAGCCAAGACTTCTAAGTAGGGTCCCAAGTGCTCAAAGTGTCCCAAAACCTCAAAAGTCGGGAAGCCAACAGTGCAGCCTTCAGTCTGTGGATGAAGGCCCCAGAGCCCCTGGCAAAACACTGGTCTAAGTCCAAGAGTCCAAAAGCTGAAGAACTTGGAGTCCGGTGGTCGAGGGCAGGAAGCATCCAGCACAGGAGAAAGATGGAGGCCAGAAGACTCAGCAAGTCAGCTCTTTCCATCTTCTTCTGCCTATTTTATCTTTATCTTCTGCTTTTATCTTATTTTATCTGCTGCTTTATTTTAGCGGTGCTGGCAGCTGATTAGATGATGCCCACCCAGATTAAGAGTGAGTCTGCCTCTCCGAGTCCACTGACTCAAATGTTAATCTCCTTTGGCAACAGCCTCACAGACACACCCATAAACAATACTTTGCATCAATCCAATCAAATCGACACTCAATATTAACAATCACACCATTCATTATTGTACTAGTTGTCCAAGTCAGTGCAATAAGGTAAGAATAATGAATAAAAAGTACAAGGACTAAAAGAAAAGAAATAAAAAACATTATTTTCAGACCATACGGTTGTGAAGTAGAGAAATCTAAAGGAATTCGCAAATACACTATTGCAATTAATAAATGAATTTAATGAGGTCACTGAATAAAAGGTCAGTGTATGAAATTCAATACTTTAATATACCAGCAGCAAATAGAGAATGCCATTAAAAATGATACCAATTATAAGAGCGTGAAAACATCAAATACCTAGGAATAAATCAAATACTTAGGGAAAAAAGGGCATCACTTCAACACTAAACACTGTAAAATGTAATTGAGAGACAGAAGGCATGAATAAATAGAGGAATATTTTATTCTGGTCTGAATTGTGGCTTCTCCCAAAATGCCTAAGTCGAAGTTGTAACCCCCAGGACAGAACCCCCATAGTAAAAATGTGACTATATTTGGAGATGGTGATCTTCAAAGAGTGAATTAAGTTAAAATGGGGCCATTAGGATAGATCCTAATCCAATATGACTGCTATCCTTAAGAGGAAATTTGGACACCAACAGGTACAAAGGAAGCCATGTGAGGACATGGGGAGAAAGCGGCCAACTACAGGCCAAGGAGAAAAGCCTCAGAAGACACCAACCTTACTGAAACCTTGCTCTGAGACTTCTCGCTTACAGAACTGTGATAAAATAAATTTCTTTCTTTTAAGCCATGCAGTCTGTGGTACTTTGTTATGGCAGCCCTAGCAAGCTAACGTACATATTTGTGGATTAGAATACTCAAAATTGTAAAGATGCTCATTGTCTCCAATTCAATCTATAGATTCAATGAATCTGATGGTGTTTTAATCAAAATTTCGTTGATATTCTCTCCAACTCATCCTTTTATTTCCCTTTATGATATTTAGCAAAGTATCTTTGCATTTGATGTGATAGAGTATGCAAGATGCAGCAGGTCTCTGAAGTTGCAGGTGCCTGAATCTCCATACTGTTTATTGCCCATCACTGCAGTGTGGCGATTCCTGAAGGATCTAGAACTAGAATTACTATTTGACCCAGCAGTCTCATTAGTGGGTATATACCCAAAGGATTATAAATCATGCTGCTATAAAGACATATGCACACGTATGTTTATTGTGGCACTATTCACAATAGCAAAAACTTGGAACTAACCCAAATGTCCATCAATGATAGGCTGGATTAAGAAAATGTGGCACATATACACCATGGAATACTATGTAGCCAGAAAAAAGGATGAGTTAATATCCTTTGCAGGGGCATGGATGAAGCTGGAAACCATCATTCTCAGCAAACTATCACAAGGACAGAAAACCAAATACCACGTGTTCTCACTCCTAGGTGGGAATTGAACAATGAGATCACTTGGATAAAGGGCAGGAACGTCACACACTGGGGCCTGTCATGCTGGGGGGCTGGGGGAGGGATAGCATTAGGAGAAATACCTAATGTAAATGATGAGTTGATGGGTGCAGCAGACCAACATGGCACATGTATACCTATGTATTAAACCTGCACGTTGTGCGTATGTACCCTAGAACTTAAAAGTATAGTAATAAATAAAATCTAGGAAGAGAAAGTTAAAATAGCCCCAAGGAATAAACTGTAAACATATGTTTTGTCTATTCCATGTAGGTGTAAACTGTGATCCTCTTCCTTGAGTGAGATGGAAAAAAAATTAATTTGCCGCATCAGTGTCCATATCCCAGGTAAGTGAGTCTGCTACTTGGTTAAGCTCAAGATTATCCACATCATTTTCCAGGATGTATTGCTTCTTCAGGGACAGACTGGTGAATTACATGGAGATATGTAAAAACCACTAACCCAATTAATGCCTTTAAGGTGGTACTACTACCTGCTATCCTCCCTCCCCTGGGTGCGATACCATCCATGTTCGATTTACTATCTGGCCAATGCCACTTGGTCTTCTCTCTGGCAGCTATTGTTACAAAGGCCTAGGACCCAAGATAGGGATTTAGCTAACTGCCAAGTATGTCGAATTCAAGTATAAATTTGGAAACTGAAGAAGTGACCATCAGGTGAGTCTGTGGACCCAGTGGACATAGTGTAAGCTGAAATTTGGCCAGAATTCCATTGTTACTTTACCTCCACATAAGCCTCCAGTCTAACCAGAAGCCAGCATAGTTCAGGTCTCTGTGAATCAGTGTCAACCTAGGCCTGTGTCCAGTGATCCCCAGAATATATGAATAGTCCCCTTTCTCTGTGTTCTGCTACTCTAGTAAAAGGGGGAAGGACTGGGGAAATAATTACAGTAGATACTTGCCATAGTGTTGCAGTCTTTCTCCATGAAGACACTGCCAGCCTTTAGAGTTAAGTTTCAGATTTGAAAACTATCACACTTCCAGAAATTGAGCAAGAGATGGTGACTTTTTATTGGGGTAACTGTCCTTAGCCTCTTGCTCCTCCATTCCTGCTACTTTTTGAAGGCAGCCCAAGAATAGCATGACCATGGCTCAAAAGCTGAGGCAGACCTTGAAGGAGCTAGAAGCTCTCAGCTTACTACTGTCCTTGCTGGTGGCGAGTCTTTCCTTAAAGGTGATCTGGGTGGTGCATTTTTATGCCTGACACAAATTAAAGACACAACTGTTGTCATAAATTATGTATGCTCCAGCAATACATTAGGAGAAGCAGGGATAGGGTTTGATATGAATGAAAAGGCCAGATGGCCCAGGAATTCAAGAAAATGCTTCCAGAGATATGCAGAAAGGAAGGACTAGAGCCAAGGGGTGGATGGATGTGGGTGAAGTTCCTTGTTCTGGCTCATCATCTGACAAGGAAGATGGAGAGCTCTACTGTCCCTGAGGTATACAAGCTGGAAACAATGCCAAGCCCAATGCTCCACTACCTTCTGGGTCTGGCAATGAGAACACTCGATCTCCAGGACTGCCCGAGGGAACAAGGGCAATGAGCAAATGGATAGTGAGCCATGCCAGACCCTTTCTGTGAGACTGTGAACCTTCCAACATTTTCTCTCCCTTCCCCTAACTCCAGCATTTGGAATCCTCTAGACCTAAGTCTGGACACTAGCCCTGCCACTTGGGCCAATAGCTAAACCTCATGGGTACTGGGTTCCCTGGGTAGACTGAGGATATCAATGCAGGTCCTGGAAGATGCTGTGAGGATTAAATAAACAGTGCAAGTGGCTGTACCCAGACAGCATGTTGCCTTTCAGATGGTCCATAAACGTTACCTACTGTCTGAGCAGCCGTTTGTACATGCCTCAGTCTGCTTGGGCCACCATAAAAAAATACCTTTGTTTGGTGGTCTTAAATGACAGGCATTTATGTTTTCATGGTTCTGGAGGCTGGGAAGTCCAAGATCAAGGTTCCAGCTGACTTGGTTTCTGGTGAGGGCTCTCTACCTGCCTCGTAGACAGCCGTCTTTTTGCTATGTCCTCACATGGTGGAGAGGGAAAGTGTGCTTTCTGATGTTTCCCTCCTCTTATAGAAACATGAATCTTGTCAAATTTGGGCTCCACCCTTATGACCTCCTTCAATCTTAATTACTTCTTTACCTCAAATACAGTGATAATGGGATTAGACTTTAACTTACTGTAACTTATACATTTTGTGAGAGGACACAATTTAGTCCATAGCAGTACCTTCCATTCAGTCCAGCACCAGCCTCCCACCCATGTCTTTGTGAAGGGGCCAAGCCTTCTGTGAAGCTCAGGCAGTAAAAAATTGAGTGAACAAATGGAAGTTCCTACAAATCACCCAGTTGCATGGCTTCGCTTGAATTAATTGTCTTTAAGCCAAAAGTTACCCAAATGTGTTCACCCAGGGATTCAGCAGGTGTGGAAAAGGAGGGGAAGACCTCTGAGAGGCTTATTTATGTGAAAAGCTAGGGGTCCCCTTGAGAAATAGTTCGCAATAGAGAAGCAACAGCAGAAAGGCACAGGCGGATGGACTCAAGGAACCTTGATTCAAGATTCAGGGTAGGTGGGCAGGGAGAAGGGGGTTAGCTGGGGAGCATCCCTCAGCATCTGGGGGTGAGAGTAGGGGATTGTGGATGTGTGATGACAGAAAAGGCTGAAGGAGGGGGCTTACCCTGTTTCTAAGACCCTGGTATCAAGTAGGAGCTTGGACTGTGGGTCCTGCATGGAGAGAGGAGAACAGATGGGCTACAGGGCCAGTTTCTAAGTTGGATTCAGTGTTAGCCCAAGGGACATTCTGGGCCACAAGACAACAGCCGAGCCTGCTGCCAGAAGGACATCTCTGCCTCTGGTTTCCTTGGTGTCTTTGGGAGGTGCTAGCACAGGTCCCATCCCAGCAATGACTGTGAAAAGGTCCAGGGGTGAGTTCATCTCGGCTGAGACACTCCTGAGCATCCTGAAAGCTGGCTGGGTAGGTATGTGAAGGCGCACCAAGTTTTCTAGTAGCAGCTGGGGCAGAGGCAGGCGAATACTATAATTTTCCTGTGACCCTATTCATGTCCCCAGGCTGCTGTGCCCTGAAGGGTGAGGGCACCAAGCACACCACAACCATCCTCTTTTCTGCACGGCTTTGGCCTAGCCAGCCCCTGTGACGGCAGTGTTTCCATGGTGATTGTGTAAGGAATAGCTGTTCCCAGGATATTCTTCCAATATTATTTTCCTTTAGTGGAGTTGGTCAGATTAAGTCTGTTCCCGAATGAGGATCGATTAATGAAAGCTAAATGCGGGACTCGAGCCCCTTTGCAGCATCTGCAGTAGGTGAGGACAGCACGGTGGTGTGACCGGCATCACTGAGTTTACCCAGGCAGATACTCTCACTGCCTTTCCCAGGGACAGCCGGCCGGCTGCCAGGGAAGCCTGGATGGTGATGGGCTGTTTTTACCACCTCTGTGGATTAAGTGGGGGTAGATGAGGATTCTCTGTCGGCTCATGGATGTGTCTCTTTGTTACTGAACTGTGGGGGCTGTGGTGTTCATAAAATCGGGGTCATATTTTCATAGATGAGTCAAGTGGCAGGCCACGTGGGGTCAGCAGGCTCCAAGAGGAACCCTGAGGGAAGCGTCTCTCAGCTGCAATATCCTCGGGCCTTTCCTGCATCAGGCAGAGCCAGCAGAGCTCTGGGACGACTCAGGGCCCCGGTGGGGTCACTGTCATTGGCCTCCACCTCCCAGCCACATCACTGGACTTGACCTCCTTCCCTAGCGACTTAGTACACATAATACTGTTCATCTTCATATTCTCAGGGTCTGGCACGGTGACTGGCACATACAAGACATTTGTGAAACATTCGTGGAATTCATGAACAATGAAAATAACACTGTTCTCAGAGCCCAATGTGGTCTCCACGATGAATAAATACATGAATAAATAAATAGATACATCCATTCTCTCATTCACCCATTCATTTACCCATTGATGAACATTTATTTAGGGGATACATAATATTTGCACCTAGCACAGTGCCTTGCCAATATAAAACACTCAATATCTTTTAAATTACATTGTGCCTGCCGGGCACTGGGAAAATCCAAATACTGCGTGAAGCACAGTCCCCCTTCTGTGTCTGTGTCTGTAAATGTTCTCCCCACTCTTATCTATCTACACACACACGGACACACACACATTTTTATTTTATTTTATTTTATTTTTTGGAGATGCAGTCTTGCTCTGTTGCCCAGGCTGCAGTGCAGTGGCAAGATCTTGGCTCACTGCAACCTCTGCCTTCCGGGTTCAAGAGGTTCTCCTGCATCAGTCTACCTAGTAGCTGAGATTACAGGCGTCTGGCACCACCCTTGCCTTATTTTTGTATTTTTAGTAGAGATGGGGTTTTGCCATGTTGGTCAGGCTGGTCTCAAATGCCTGACCTCAGGTGATCTGCCCGCCTCAGCCTCCCAAAGTACTGGGATTATGGGTATGAGCCACCATGCCCGGCCCATATTTTGGAATCATTCCTTTCAATTGGGGTATGTCTCCTGAAAAAAAAATCTTTCTAAAGAAGCAAATTTGAATTTAGAATTGAAATGCCTACCATGTACTGACTTTGTACTTGGAACAAGATATAGCTCCAAAAGACTTTGGTGGTTGTCTTGTCCCTGTGTGGTCATAGAAAGGTCATGTTTGATCGAGGGAGTGGGCTGCAATGACGGTCTAGAGAAGAAGGCCAGTATCCAGGAAGGACAGATGGGTGTTCCCTTCGCATACCTGCCCTGCAGGATGGCACAAAACCCCTGAACCCCCAGGAGGGATGGAAGGGAATGCATGACACGGGAAAACCACAGCAGTGTAGAAAGCTGGCGTGTGTGTTGTCATTTCTTGCCAAACCCACACTCTGGCTCATGGCAAAGGGATTAGAACCAGTCCCCTTCCATGTGCCAGTGTGCTCCTTTGGCCCTAGGAGCAGATGAGGAGTTGAAGATGGAAGAGAACTCTGAGGCTTCAGGGTCCTATGACAGGAAGAACAGTGGGTCACATCCCAGACATAGAGCAGTAAAGAGGATGGATGTTGGGGAGTTAGGGAGGGGAATTCCAGTTCTGTTGGGAACACAGTGAGTTTGAAGAGACAATAGGAAGACAAGGGTTGTATTGCAGGCCGGTGAAGGAGGGTCAGGGCTGGAGATGGGGGAGCCCTCCAGAGTTGGAGACTGAAGCACCACAGTAATGAGGGAATTCAGGAAAGAGGGTCAGTGTAGAAAAGGCATTGGGAGGAGCTGAGAGAACAAACACTCAGAACTCAGATGGGAGCCAGGCAGGTCAGAGTGTGGCAGTTATCCTGCTACTAGCTCTGTGGCCTTGGGTTCTCAGTCCTCAGTTTCCATATCTGCAAAATCAGATAATGTGGGAAATCCCTTAGCACAGTACCTGGTGCGTAGAAATTCATCAATTTTATCTGTCATTATTAGAGGGCAAAAAAAAAAGGAAGGAGAACAATTAAAAATATGGAGCCGTATCAGAAAACCATAGGGTCAGTTACATTGACAGAATGTCTCTTGTAATTAAAAAGAAGAAAGAAAGAAAAAAACTGCAACCTCTAGAGGTTTACCTGAATGGGTTTTACCACCAGCTCTGTCCTTGAAAGCATGCGCAATTCAACAAGACCTCTCTCAAGCTCTGTTTCTCTCCTAGTAAGTGAACGTGTTGGGCTTTTACTGTGACACTGGTAGCCAGCAGAAGAGGCAATCATCCAGCATTTCCAATCAATGTGTTTCCATCAGATACCTGGAGACCAACAATCTCCATGCACTTGGGAACTTACATTGATCCTACTGCCTCTTAAGTCCCCCTTTGGTCTCCAGGGCTGCCCAGGAGAGGTGCTCCCCACTATATGGCACAGCTTCTGGGGCCACTGGAAGTGTCTTTAGATGTCAAACCAGTGGTTGGGCACAGTCACTAATTTAGGAATCCTGTGTCTCTCCATTCCAATTTAAATACATTATTAAAATTAAGAATGGGGAAAAAAATCTCTTCATACCAGCCTTACACCCATCGGACATCATTTTACGATTTGCTCCACTGTTGAGTTCAAGCTCCCAAATGTCTTGGCTCTTGTAGCAAGGTCTGTGTCAGGGCAACAGTGCCCTGTTCCATCAAGTTCTAGCCAAAGATGCCACCGGGAAATGGACTGAACAGCTTCGAGGACCCTTTCAATCCATATTATGGGCAATTTTCAGAGCTGGAGGCTGAAAAAAAAAAAACTGAAAGTACAGGAAGAATAAAATCAGATTTTAATTGAATTGCTGCAGTGTACTAGTAAGGCTAGTTAAGCATATAATTAATTGTTGTAACTATAGCAACAAGATTAGCTGGAACTATTAGGGTGGGCACCAGGGGTTCAGTGAGAGACTCTTAAAAAGACAAGTGTTGGAAATTGCAGAAAATAATTCATTCTCCTCCTGTGGTTCTCTAGAGGGCCTCATACTCTTTAGCAACCCCAAATAAATCTATATAATAATATTTTCTTAGATTCATGCAGTTTCTTTTATCCCAAAAGGCCCTGGGGTGCTTTGCAAGCCATGAACATAAATATAGATCTGGAATAATGTATCGGGCCAGATTTTCCTAGCGCTTAAACAACTCTCTCGTGGTTTGTTCTGCACCTTTGGAAGCTCCATTACCTTCAGGATACATGCAATCAGTAATTTATTAAGTGGCATCCCCATAGGCCCAGGGCCTGAAAATTCTGGTAGGAAAAGAGATGGGCTCCAGAGATAGTGCTTTTATTTATTTATACCCTATGTCATTCCAAAAAGGATTCAAGCAGCCTTGCAAAATACACAGAGCGCATCAGGATAAAATAAATACATGAGGAAATCCAAGGCAGGGGCAAATAACAGTAAGAAGAAAACATGTAGCTCTGTGGAAATGTTAGTATAGGAACTGCAGAGAACAAGCTCCTACAGAAGAGCGGAAGGTGGGTGTAATTGCAGCTGTTCTTCCTGCTGGTCAAAAGGAGAGGAAAACGGAACCAGCTGCAGGCAAAAGACACTTGGTGCAGCAACTTTAGACTCTACCCTTCAGCATAATGGATCTCAAGCCACCTCTCAATTAGAAGGAAGTCAAGGAGGGCCTTCTAAAGGTAGACTTCCATTCAGCTGCCAAATATGGATTGACCATCTATTTTGTTCTTGGCATCTCCCTTTATATTGGGCAAAATAATTCAGCTTTGATGCTTTCTGATATTCTGGCTTGATCTTTGGCTAAAATTTAGAGTTTAGAGCAGAGGTACCAAAGTGATGTTCACAGGACAGATACAGGGCAGAAATATGTTGCGTCTTGCCATTGTGGAAGATTTACATTCCAGTCCAGATTTCCACTTCTCTTGAAAACATAGAAACACCTGCAATGCTGCATCCATCTTTCCATTATTGCTGAGCAGAGGCTGACCACTTGGCTGGAACAACTTCCCTCGGTGCATACTTTGCACTATGACATACTCCTGGTAGCTGCTCCACTTTTTGTGACCTGCCTGGCTCCTATAAGCATTTGAGTTTTTTTTTTTTTTATCTCTGATCTAGAGTCATGTTCATATTGTTTATCTCTGTAGACTCTGTGATGAGAGTTAGACAGCCAAAGGGTTTAGTGGTGGGTTTTTCCAGGCCAGTCTCTTCAGGCACCTTCCGTTAGGACACTACAGTCAAGGCCTTGGCTCCTTCTGTGCCTCTCAGGTGGATAATCTTCCCAACTCTTCTCTGCTTATCTAAATCTCATCTGTCACTAGGCTCAACTCAAGATTCCTTCCTGAAGCTTTCTCCAAGGTTTCTACCTCATTGATCTTCCTCATGGGACTACACCTGAACTTTCAAAGGGAGTAGGTATTGATTAAAAACAACAACAACAACAAACACATCAACTAGCCAGGAGCAGTGGTACCTATCTATAATCCCAGCACTTTAGGAAGCTGAGGCAGGAGGATCGCTTGAGGCTAGGAGTTTGAGACTAGCCTATCATGGCAACATAGCAAGATCCCATGTCTACAAAAAAACAAACAAAAATAGCCAGAGGTGGTGGCATGCACCTATAGTCCCAGCTCCTGGGAAGCCTGAAGCAGGAGGATCTCTTGAGCCTGGGAATTCAAGGTTACAGTAAGGTATGATTGCACCACCGCACTCCAACCTGGGTGACAAAGCAAGACCCTATCTCTCTCTAAAAAAAAAAAAAAAAAAATTAACCTTGCACCATTCACAAAGTGACCTGCCTGTGAATGTGTTTTCTGTTGCTCCTCTCCTAACACCCCTTTCAAAATTACCCTTCTCCCACATTGCATCCACATTGGATGAGTTTGTGAGGCTGGAGGCACCATAATGAAATCAGTGTCTTTATAAGAAGAGAAAGAGTAAAGCTCACTGTCTCCATCAGCGATCGCTCAAAAGACAAGAGATCATCCACCCATCATCCATGTAGAATCTTACCATGCTGCACGGATCCAGTATGGCAAACCCTCAGGGGCACCAAGCAAGGACAACTGTAAACTATTGGTGTTGACAAGCAAATGTCTGGGTAACACATCCTTTTGCACGTAGTTCGAGTCTAGTTCCCTGATCTCAACAATGAAGAAGGATCTCATTGAGTTGAGAGCTGGTAGATCATTAAAACATTTTTTGAAAATGGATTATTTTGTGAATTTTGGCATATGGTTTGAAGCCGAGATGGTGCCACTGCACTCCAACCTGGCAACAGAGCAAGACTCCATCTCAAAAAAAAAAAAAAAAAAAAAAAAAAGACTGACACTGCTGTAACAGTACTCATTTCATTCCTATTTACTTACATATGTAAAGAACATTTACTCAGTAGGTAGATCTATCAAAGTAAAAAATAGTACTGGTAGCTAATTCTTTTTTTTTTTTTAATGGAGTCTTACTTTGTCACCCAGGCTGGAATGCAGTGTCATGATCCTGGCTCACTGCAACCTCTGCCTCCTGGGCTCAAGTGATTCTCCTGTCTCAGCCTCCCAAGCAGCTGGGATTACAGGTGTACGCCACCACACCTGGCTAATTTTTGTGTTTTTAGTAGAGACAGAGTTTCACCAAGTTGGCCAGGCTGGTCTCAAACTCCTGGCCTCAAGTGATCTGCCTGCTAAAGTGCTGGGATTACAGGCATGAGCCACTGCACCCTGTCCCTGGAAGCTAATTCTATCCCATTTTAGCAATATGTAAAACAAATTTAAAAACTTTATCTCATTAAATATGCATTTCAGTAAAATTTTATGAAGAATATGTATTGTATACTATCAATAACTATAATAAGTCAACCTAGAGAAATAAAATTATGCCAAGTGAGTGGAATACAAATAAGACTTCAAGAAGAAAAAATGAAATTTCTGTCTATTAAGAGGAACTTGTTTGTAGACTTTTAAAGTGGATGATGGAAGGATTAATCACTGTGATATCTAGATTCTATTAGATATATTTAAAATGAAGGATCAGCTTTATTTTTAAAAGTCGATAGTTACAATGTATCAAAAAAGCATATTCTCTGTAACTTTGTAAACTTAACCATGACACATTTTAGAAGTACATTTATAAATGCACCACTTAGTATGCAGTTTTTAGAGTTATTTGGTAGGGAGTCCCCAAATAAACAGATTTAAAAAACATTGTTTTAGGAATTACAGTTTCTCGTAGAAATTTAATTTTTCATCATATTGTTATGCACGCTTGTGCCTTTGATTTATTACTTCATGGCTTCACGTCTGGCCTACACACTTAAGACTCTTTGAGGTCTATGAATTGCCAGTTACGCAGTGTTTATCAAGCATCTGCTCTGTGTTCAGAATAGTAGAGGACCAAATATGGGACGCAGATTTTCCCACTGAAGAACGTTTATTTTATTTAAGGAAAGATGAAAAATAAAAGCAAACCAACAGTAAAGTCCATGTTTAAAAGACAGGTGGACACCTTGTGTTTGAAGATCATTTATCCTCTACTTTAGCTAAAGAATGAACAAAAGCCAGTAAATAATAAAAAAAAATTCTGACCAAACCAGATTGAACGTATAGACAAAAACCCATAGGTGAAAACATTAACACGCAAAACCTTAAAGATTTATTCAGAACTTATTTACTTATCCATTAAAACAATATTAAGGAGTTGTTTCTCTGTTGTCACAATTAAGATAATATCAAAAGTGGAGAATTATAAAGGAGGTCAGAAATTAACACTTTCCCTCTGTAGGTGGTGTTATGGGCTGTATGCTTGCAGCCCCCAAAATGCATATGATGAAGCCCTACCCTGCAAAGGAGGTGGGTCCTAGAAGGTGATTAGGTTAGGATGAGTTTGTGAGGCTGGAGCCACCATAATGAAATCAGTGTCTTTATAAGAAGAGAAAGAGTAAAGCTCACTGTCTCCACCAGCGATCGCTCAAAAGACGTAAGATTTGTCCATACATTGACCTTGGACTTCCTAGACCCCCTGAATTTCTAGAAAAAAGTTTCTGTTGTTTAATCTGCCTGGCCTATGGTATCTTGTCATAGCAGCTCCATTTGACTGAAACAGAATATGAAATGTCTTAACAGTGAAGGAGGAGATGAATGCAGAAAAGACATGAAAGGCAAGGGGTTTTGGCCTGCATGGTATAAGATTGTACACCACATTAGCATCAATTAGAGTAGAGAGGAATTAATTATGATTAGTATTCATCAAAATAAATGCACTAGATTTAATTTGCTTACCAAGGCAAGAAAGTGTAAAATAACTTTTAAAATATTTCTCTTGAATTTTTTAAAATTTGAAATTAAATTTAGAATTAAAGATAGATTAGGTTTTAACTAGAAAATTCTTGTAATGGAACTACTCATTTCTGCATGATCAGCAGGCTCTGTTGCATGTGAATCAGATGTAAACAATGTGGTCTGGACTAAAGGTTCTCTCTCCTCACCTGGCCTAGGCCTGCCCAAGCAGTCAGTTTTGCACCATCTTGCAAGGTAACTGGAAATCATGCATAGAAAGCAGCTTACTGCTGTCTAGAATGACTGAGTAAAGAAAGTGGGCTTCTCTTGACCCAACATGAGGTTATGTAGTTTGTGTTCACACAGAGGGAACCAGGCAGAAGCTCTGAGCTCAAAGCACGGTCTGCTGGCAGTTTGTGCCTTGATTTCTGTGATTGATAATGAGGTCACTGTCCTTTAGCAATAGCCCAGGGGCAGACAAGATCATTTAGCTCAGAGATTCAAAGCACAAGAGATTTTTCAGAGAGGCAAGGAAGTAGGGGGATGAGCAGCTCTGAAGTTTCATTTTTTAAAAAAATCACTTTTAAAAAGTGGTATATGTCAGGCACCTGGCACAGTGGCTTATGCCTATAATCCCAGCACTTTGGGAGACTGAAGTGGGTAGATCACCTAAACTCAACAGTTTGAGACTGGCCTGGGCAAAATGGCAAAACTCTGACTACAAAAATAAAAAATTTGCCAGGCGTGGTGGCCTGCACTTGTAGTCCCACCTACTCCAGAGGGCGAGGCAGGAGAACTGCTTGAACCTGGGAGGCAGAGGTTACAGTGAGCCGAGATTGGGCCACTGCACTCCAGCCTGGGTGGCAGAGCAAGACTCTGTCTTGGGAAAAAAACAAAACAAAACAAAACTGGTATATGTCACAATAGTTCATAACTTGAAAGTAAAAAAAAAAAAAAAAAAAAAAGAAAATGGTATATAATCTGATCATTAAAAATCAAGTAAAATTAGCAAAAATCATATGTAATGATAAACACTTGACATTTTGATGTGTGGCTCTTACCAGTCTTGTTTTCTTTATGTATATTATAACTGCATAGCTACTTATGTGTGCCTGTGTCTGCACGTGTGCATACTTGTGTGTGTGCATGCATGTTTACACATGCGCCTGCATGTGTGTGTAGGATTCATATTGTAAACTTTTTTTTTGTTTAGCAATACATCGTGAACATTGTTCTATGCCATTAAATATTCTTCCATATCATAGCTTTGAGTGGTACATAGCATTACAATGTAATTATGTATCGGGATTTACTTAACCCATCCCTTTTTACTGAACACTTGGTTGGTTCGTTTTTCATTTTGTTTTAGTTTTGTTGCTATGATAAACATCTTAATCATAAAAAAAATGCATGCTAATGGATGAGTGGTAGTTTTATTCTTGTTCCTTCTCATGTCTGTCCAGACGTTTGCAGAGTGAATTGTCTTTGATCATTTGTGGATTGAAGTTTCTTATTCTGGTGATCCCCAGAGGATGGCCTGTCCCATCCCTTCTTTTCTATTAGGGTTGGTGGTAAAGGGAGCTTGAGGAGAGTTAAGAAGTGAGACTGGAGAGAGCCCCAGGGGAAAACATAGCACAGTTCTCAGGAACCGAATTGACAGCAGATCTGGGTAAGTTCAAAAACTCATATCATGTAGGAGGTCAAGACCTTTAACAGCGGGAGGGGGATTGAAAGTCCTAGAAATAGATACTGAAATTTTTTTAAATGAAGAAATTGAGAAGAAGAGATAAAGGAACTTGATCGTAGAGTCCCAGGGGGTCTATTAACCCCTCACTCCATGACACAAAAAGATGCCCAAGAAGCTCCCGTATCAATCCCAAAGGATGACTAAATGTGCCTGAGCCAGAGCAGCCCAGAACCACTGGTGAGTTCAGGGAAAGAAGCCTCGGGTAGGAAGGCAGAGAGGAAGATTCGCTGTGTTCCTGACGTTGGCACAGGAGTGCTCCCTTGATTTTTAATCATTGTAGCCCCATCTCCAGGTGTCAAGTAGGAGCCAGTATCAGAAGTGAGCTCTGTAACCTGCTGCTTCTGAATTTTCCGTGGTATCCACAAATCGTTGTTGCAGATGCTCGTGTAAGCCACCCAGCCTGTGGAGAGATGGTCAGTGTCTAATCCTTAAGTTCTATGTGCTCTGCATGAACACGCCCACCTCTCTGGAAGAGAAATGTAGCAGAGTGGTGAGTGAGGAGTCAGGCCTTTCTGGAAGCTTTGTGCCTTATACCAGTCCCTGCAGTAGTATGTTGGTGCCATGGTTTGGAAGTTTGTCCCTTCCAAATCTTAGGTTGAAATTTGATCATCAGTGTTGGAGGTGAGGCCTAATGAGAGGTATTTAGCTCTTGGGGGTGGATCCCTTATGAATAGTTTGCCATTTCCACGGTGGTGAGTTCTCATTCTATTAGTTCCCACAAGAGCTGGTTGTTGAAAGGAGCCTGGCACCTCCCCGCCCTGCCACCTCCCCTTTCTTTCTGTTGTTTCCTCATGTGCCATGCGATCTCTGCACAGACGGTTCCCTTTTACCTTCCATTCTGAGTGGACGCAGTCTGATGCTGTCACTAGATGCCCAAATTTGAACCTTCCAGCCAGCATAATCATGAGATGAATAACGCTGTTTTCCTTATAAATTACCCAGCCTCAAGTATTTGTTTATATTAAAACTAAATGAATAAAGACAGTTTGTAAATGTTTAACAATTGGAGGACAATAATTATCCTTCAATGCCCAACTTTCTTTTGGATATTTCCTCTAGCTCTCCTGGTATAAAATAAGAGGGCCCCCCCCAATACTCCCATAATACCGTGGAACTATCTCTTTCCTTTACTGTATAATATAGAATTGTGAGTATTTGCTTAAAGTCTGTTTCCATTCCCAAGCTGTGAGTTCTGGAAGGGAGAGCCCAACCACCTCTGTCTTCAGCCCTGGATGCAGTGTCTGGCACGTGGTCAGCCTCCATTCATATTTGTTAGATATATGTGAATAAATGAATTAACTAAACTGTAGGTTAACAAGAGAGACCAGAATATTCATAAGAACACTTTTAGCCTCAGGGTACTATTCAAAATGGTTTAAATAATAAGATGTTTATTATTTGACAAAAAATAATTCAGAAGTGGGAAAAGTTCCAGGGATGGATTCATTCAGCACCTCAGCAAAGTTCTCAAGGAGCCCAGGTCTATTCTATCCTCCTTCTGTGCTATCCTTCACCTGTTTGCTTTTATGGAAAGGTAGCAAAAGAGTTGTGTATGACAGCAAAGAAGGTGGCAGCAGCTCCAGGTATCACATCCATATATAACAATGTCCAAAGGCTAGAAGAGAGACCCTCTCTCTCTTTTTTTAACATCAAAGTAATCTCCCTCAGAAACATTTCCCTCTTTCTTCCCAAATGGATTTCCCTTCATTTGTTAAGAAAATAAAAATACAAGAATTGACTTGGACTAATTAAAATTTTCAGGAATGGGGGGATGTCTGTCTGGTAGGCAACCAGTCAGTTGTCACATATACAGTCAATAAAGATAACATATTGAACTACCATCCACATGATCAAGCTGCATCCATCTTAGCTATACAAGGATTGTTGAACATTAGAAAATTTCTTAATGCAATTTGTGACACTAATTAATTGTAAGAAATATATATATATAAATAAAATCATCTTAACTTTAAAAATCATGTGATAAAATTCAACACCTGCTCAAAAATTCTTTAGACATCAGAAAAATGTGCCTAGAATCACTCTTACTGTGCAAAATTGTTCTATAGATCATAGCCACATATCAGAAAAAAGTATATAAGAGCTTGAGAAAAAACCCACAAAGCTGTTATTATTATTATGACAATATGATAGTATTGTTATAATGACATTATTACCTACATAATAACTCAAGACACACTCCAAATTATTAGTATTAATGAGAGTTTAGAAATTTTGATGGAAATGAGATTAATGTTTACAAAAGCAGTCACAGTGATACATATTAATAACAAACAAACAAGAAATCTACCATTAAAAAGTGACCATTTATAATAGCAACAAAATATATAAGGTTTCTAGAAATAAATTTAAGAAGAGCTGGAAATTATATTTATGAAGAAAATATAAATAAGTACTAAAATTTATTTGATAAATAAAAATCAATGGAAGAGATAAACTATGCTTATAGATACACTCAAAATCACAAAAATTTTTACTCCTACCAAATTAATCTGAAAGTCTAATGTGACCCTAAATGAAATATAAAGATTATGTAAAAATTGACAAGATGATTTTAAAACATGGAAAAGTGTGAATAATTGCACTTTTTGAAGACAAGTTTGAAGACTAATGTAGAAAAACATGTTTTACCAGAAATCAAGAATTATTGTGAAGCCTAGGGAGGTGGCTCACACCTGTAATCCCAGCACTTTGGGAAGCCAAGGTGGGAGGATTGCTTGAGGCCAGAAGTTCTAGACAAGCCTGGTAAACACAATGAGACCTCACTTCTACAAAAAATTTTAAAAAATTGGCCAGTGCATGACTCACATCTGTAATCCTCGCTGCTTGGGAAGCTGAGGTGGGAGGATTGCTTGAGCCCAGGAGTTCGAGGCTGCACCACTCAAACTCCTGGCTGGAAGTGATTGCACTGCTGCACTCCAGCCTGGGTGACAGACGAGACTGCATCTAAAAAAAATTATTTGGAAACTATGGTAATTGGGCCACTGTGATTTGGTTACAAGTCCAGATCTACAAACCAATGAAATAAATTCATGACCCAGAAATTTACTCATAATTATACGAAACTTGATATCTGAGAGGGTTGTATTGTAAATCAGTGTTGAAAGGATGGTCTGTTTAACAAATGATTTTCGAACAACTGGTTATCTATTATAAAAAATTATCTGTATCTCATGCTATATGCAAATATCAATGCTATGGGGAATAAGAATCAAAAATATAAAAATAAAAATGTTTATTCTTTTATAAAAATGTATAGGAAATTATCTTTGTGATCTTGGGATAGGGGAGATGTTTTAAAAAAAGGTACAAAGAGAACAAACATAAAGAAGATAAATTCAACTTGATTAATATTTTAAAATATGACTGTGCTTCAAGACATAGTAGAGAAAAAAGGAAAAGAAAATTATAGACATAGATAAGAGATTTGCAATATGTTTACATGCAGTATATAAAGGATAGCTAAAAATGAATAAGAAGACCCAATAATCCCACTAGAGAAATGGAGAAATCATATAAACACATTATTTACAGAAGGAAATACCCAAATATTTCACAAAGACATTAAGAAACCCTCAACCTCATTATAATCAGAAAATGCAAATTGAAAAGACAGTGAGATAATGATTCATACTAATCAGATTGGCAGAAATTGGCTGAAAATACTAAGTGTTGGTGAGGATATAGAAAAACAGAACCTCAAACTTTTCAGGTTGGAAGGAAAACTTGTACAACCACTTCGTAAAGCAGTGGAGCCGTATCTCAAAGATGAAAATAAGCAAGCCCTGTGACCCAGCAATTACATTTCTGAGAATACATGCTAGAGAAAATCTCACATATGCATCCAAGAAAACACGTACAATAATGTATATATCATCTTTATTTCTAATAGCAAAAAATTAGAAACAATACGGTGAGGCTTTGTGTCCCCACCCAAATCTCATCTTGAATTATAATTTTGCATAATCCCCATAATCCCCACATATCAGAGAAGAGACCAGGTGTAGGTAATTGAATCACGGGGGCAGTTCCTCCGTGCTGTTCTCATGATAGTGAGTGAGTTTTCATGAGCTCTGACTGTTTTGCAAGTGTTAAGTATTTCCTCCTGCATTCACTCTCCTTCTTGCTGCCTTGTGAAAAAGGTGCCTTGCTTCCCCTTCACCTTCTGCCATGATTGTAAGTTTCCTGAGGCCTCCCCAGCAGCACTGAACTGTGAGTCAATTAAACCTCTTTTCTTTATAAATTACCCAGTCTAGGGCGGTTCTTTATAGCAGCGTGAAAATGGACTAACACATAAATTAATGAATATTGACAAGAGAATGATGAAGTAAATTGAAGTATATTTGTGTATTGCAATACTATACTACAGTGAAAATAAATGAACATCAAGGTAGAAAATTTTTGCATGCATATTGTCGAGGGAAAAAAATTTTTGAAGAATACCTGTGAACAATGTCGTTGATATACTGTTTATGTAATGTTTGAGTTGTACAAAAATAATACTCAATATTGTTTAGGTATACAGACAAATGTGGTAAAAGCATAAAGACATGTATAGATATGTTGGACATTCCCTAGGGGGATGGGATGGAAAAAAATAGCACCTCAAGTGTATTTGTACAGCTTTATTTCTTAAGTTTGGAGACAGGTATCCCTGCATTTATAATATTATTTCCTCCATATTTTTGTATGTCAGAAGTATTTCACAATAGAATTTTCAAAAATAGAGGCAGCTATCTACTGACGCTTAAGGAGACCTAGTGAATCAGTGGGTTGGATGTCTTTTCTGTGATGTGTGTCATGTAGAAGCTGATGAGAAAAGCCTTTCCATAATCCTGAGAAGAAAGCACATTCTACTGTCCTGTGCTTCATGGAGTTTTCCCACAGATCCAAAGGAAGGTTGATCTTGACATTCAAAATTAAATCAAACTATGTGTTTTGGAGTACATTAAAAAAAAAAACTGGCCGGGCACGGTGGCTCAGGCCTGTAATCCCTGCACTTTGGGAGGCCAAGGCGGGTAGATCACGAGGTCAGGAGATCGAGACCATCCTGGCTAACACGGTGAAACCCCGTCTCTCCTAAAAATACAAAAAATTAGCCGGGCGTGGTGGCGGGTGCCTGTAGTCCCAGCTACTTGGGAGGCTGAGGCAGGAGAATGGCTTGAACCCAGGAGGCGGAGCTTGCAGTGAGCCGAGATCCCACCACTGCACTCTAGCCTGGGTGACAGAGCGAGACTCCACCTCAAAAAAAAAAAAAAAAAAGTTAAGTAAATATTTCTGGAAAAAACCTGAAATACTTTTCCAAAGAAAATGATTCTGAGTCATGAGTCACCAAGTTCTGTCTGGCTATATTAGGAAATTCAGGTCAAAGGCCTTCTCAAATGTTATTGCTAATTGTTCTCTATTAAATGTGGTTCCTCTTCTGATTTCTTGAGTTTTTAAAATAATCCGATGGTATTTTTTTTGTGGAGCATGAGTTTGCCTGTTTTAGCCCCAGCTGGTCTTTGCAATGAAACCCAAATAAGTGGTCTTAGAAAATGAGAAGCTTTTAGTCAGGGAGAGCCAATGGCTGCTTTTTGGTGGTCAGACTCCAACAAGACCCCAAATGCAAGCTTTGCTTAACCTCTTGGCTTTGGGGTTAGCAAAGAGGGTCTCTGAGAGCTAACTAAAACTCAGAGAAGGGCTCCTCAGCCAGCCTTGAAGAGAGGACTGCTCCCCTAAGTGTGAGTGGAAGGATTGACTCTATCATTTATTACTGATGTGGTCAGCGGTGAGTTACTTAGCCTGTTTGAACCTTTGATTCCTCATCTCAAAACAAGTGTATTTTGAAGATTAAATTAAGTAATCTCTGATCCATCCAGTGTATACAAGAGATGCTCACTGGCATCATTAGCCAGATTCAGACTACCAGACGCATTGGAACTGACTTTCTGAATATCCTCCAAGAATTGCAAAAATAATCATTTTACATTCAGTACTTAAGGCATTAGTATAAACGAATTTCTATGTTCACTAAAACATCTCTGATAGAGGACAATTAATAAAAGAGAGGCTTCAACTGGAGCACATTTTTGTAGTGTGATGTGCTAGTAGTTCATGAAGTGGTTTTCAATGGTGCAGTTTTATATGCTTATATTGACAGCAGTGGACTTAGCTTTCTAGTTACCTTCTGGTGCACAATGTCTGTGAAACATTTAGCCTGGCACATAGTATGTACTCAGTAGGCAGATGCTACTGTTTCTTAAGAAAAAAACTTTTATTTTAGGTCCAGGCATACATGTGCAGGTATGTACATAGGTAAATTGCATGTTGCAGGGGTTTGGTGTACAGATTATTTAACTACCCAGATAATAAGCATAATACCCAATAGATAGCTTTTCGGTCCTCACTCTCCTCCCATGCTGCACCCTCAAATAGGTCCCAGTGTCTGTTCTTTTCTTTGTGTCCACATGTACTCAACGTTTAGCTGTCACTTATAAGTGAGAACATGCAGTATTTAGTTTTCTGTTCCTGTGTTAGTTTGCTTAGGGTAACAGCCTCCAGCTCCATCCATGCTGCTGCAAAGAACATGATCTCATTCTTTTTTATGGCTGTATAGTATTCCATGGTGTATGTGCACCATATTTTCTTTAGTTGACTATTGATGGGCATTTAGGTTGATTCCATGTCTTTGCTGTTGTGAATAGCACTGCAGTGAACATTCATGTGCATGTGTCTTTATGGTAGAATGATTAATATTCCTTTAGGTACATACCTAATAATGGGATTGCTGGGTCAAATGGTAGTTCTGTTTGAAGTTCTTTGAGAAATGGACAGACTTCTTTTCACAATGGCTGAACTAATTTACATTCCCACCAGCAGTGGATAAGAGTTTCTATTTCTTCATAATCCAGTCAACATCTGTTATTTTTTGCCTTTTTAATAATAGCCATTCTCACTTGCGTGAGGCAGTGTCTCTTTGTGGTTTTGAATTACATTTACCTGACGATTAGTAATGTTGAGCATTTTTTCGTATGCTTTTTGGCCGTGTGTATGTATTCTTCTGAAGTGTCTGTTCATGTCCTTTGCCCACCTTTTCATAGTGTTGTTTTTACTTGTAAATTTGTTTAAGCTCCTTACAGATTCTGAAAATATATTAGACCTTTGTCAGATGCATAGTTTGCAAATATTTTCTCCCATTCTGTAGGTTGCCTGTTTACTCTGTTGACAATTTATTTGCTGTGCAGAAGCTTTTTAGTTTAATTAAGTCCCATTTGTTGATTTTTTTTTTTTTTGCAATTGCTTTTGGCATCTTTATCACAAAATCTTTGCCAGGTCCTATGTCCAGAATGGTATTGCTTAGGTTATCTTCCATGGTTTTCATAGTTTTAGATATTATGTTTCAGTCTTTAATCCATCTTGAGTTGATTTGGGTATATGGTGTAAGGAAGGGGTCCAATTTCAATCTTTTGCATATGACTAGACAGTTATCCCAGCACCATTCATTGAATGGATGGTCCCTTCCCCATTGCTTATTTTTGTCAAGTTTGTCGAAGATCAGATGGTTGTAGGTATGCAGCATGATTTCTGGGCTCTGCGTTCTGTTCCATTGGTCTGTGTGTCTGTTTTGGTACCAGTACCATGATGATTTGGTTACTGTAGCCTTATAGTCTAGTTTGAAGTTGGGTAATGTGATGCTTCCAGCTGTGTTCTCTTTGCTTAGGATTGCCTTGGCTATTCTGGCTCTTTTTTGGTTCCATGTGATAAAATAGTTTTTTTCTAATTTCGTGAAGAATATCATTGGTAGTTTGATAGTAACAGCATTGAATCTGTAAGTTACATTGGGCAATATGGCAATTTTAACAATATTAATTCTTCCTCTCTGTGAGTATGGAATGCTTTTTCATTTGTCTGTGTCAACTCTGGTTTCTTTGTGCAGTGTTTTGAAATTCTCGTTGTAGAGGTCTTTTGCCTCCGTGGTTAGCTGTATTTCTGGGTATTTTATTCTTTTAATGGCTATTGTGAATGGGATTGTGTTCCTGGTTTGGCTCTCCACTTGGATGTTGTTGGTGTGTAGGAATGTTACTGATTTTTGTATAGTTATTTTTTATCCTGGCTACTGTTACTAGTACTTCTTTTCTCTAATCCACACTGCTATTTTTTATGTTTTTATTTTACTTTTAAAAATGGAATGCTTTACACATTTTCATGTCAGCCTTGCACAGGGGCTGTGCTAATTTTCTCTTACCATTCCAGTATGTGCTGCCGAAGTTAGCACAACACTGCTTCTTATGGGTATATCATCACATCAAAAATACAAGAGTTCTGCAGTAGAGATCGGAGAATCAGTCCCACAGGGATGTGGAAGGGAAAGGGAAGAATGCAGGCAACAGTGTGTTGAATCCATCACTTACTCCCCCCAACTTTCCAAGATCTGAGAAAAAAAAATCTCCTTATAAAAAGGTGAATGTGGCAAAGTACAAAAGTCTGGATACCATGTCAGAAGACCAGAGATGGAGACATGTCTCCTATACGATATCCCAGGGAAGCTGGTCAGATTCTGTCATTTGTTCTCCTAGGGGAATCTATGAGGTCTCTAAGATTCCTGGTTGAGTCCTCGAAGCTTACCTGTATATCCCAAATAGACTTAGCCCTCTGCGTTGTATTTACTTGTAACTACATTACATTAATATGGCCATCTGCTACCTTCACATCAACAAATTCAAAGCCTCCTGATGTATCATGTAGTCACTATGCACTCCGCATTTTCAGCACACGAATAATGTTCTCTTTAATTTCCTGGACTCAACAAAAGAATGACTCAGTCAGAAAGAAATTCCGCTTTGCATATTGTTAAACAATGCCTCAGAGATTTTCCCAACAGAAGAGAACAGTGGAGTCTTGGCTCCTAAACACTGACATTCACCTGCTTCATTTCCTATAAAAACTAGGCCAGGCCCTGTGAAATGGGCTGGCCAGTGTTGTAACAGCTGTAAGACCAGCTTCTCCACTGTGAGTCTACACAGTGCCTGGAGTCAGAGGAAGGGCGCTTAATTTAAATAACCTGTCCATCAAACTTTGATTCTAATTATTTTTCTAATTATTTTCTCTGTTGGTATATTCTGAGATCCAGAAACCACCTGTCTACCTACTTGCTTTTTTGAGAAATGCAAGAGCTTGCATTTATGTAAAAAAAAAAAAAAAAAGAGTAAGGACAATAACTCTCACATTTCAAAATCTACTTTCTAATACACAAAAATATATTAGGGGAACTAAGGTAAGATTCTCTATCATATTGTAATGAGATTTTAAGATGACTCAACTCCCTTTAGTCTTTCTTAATGAGGAATCACAATGGTTTTTGAGAGAGGGTCTACTTTTCTTAAGATGCCTGTGGAGCAGGAAGTTAGCTATGTAGGAAATAAGAAAAACGGAGGGATAGGAATGTGTTAGTGATTTCTGGCTACTGGACATATCCAGTTCTTGTTGATCATGCTTGCCCAGGCGGGGGGTTCTCCATCTGACACTTGATGCTTTTCCTCCAACTGTGGCCCAGCAGCTTAAGAATGAGGATCAAAATTTTGTGTATGACTAATTCTCTTCTCTGAAGGTTGTGATTTTCATTTTGTCTCTAATACATTTTCTGAAAGAAACTCCCAAAATACATTAAGTGGAAGGATGTTTATTGTAATTAAAATGTTCCCTGAATTAGCAAAGTTAGTGGCCTGATTGTGGAGGCGTTGGGAGACTCTCCAGGACTCCCCAACACGTTCCTCACCAGCTTGCTTCACAGCAAACTCTGTCTGACCCTGTGACCTGGATGCAGCCCGCACAGGGGGCTCCCCTCTCTGGGTGAGGTCACATGCCAACCTAGAACCCTTGGCCTGAGAAACCCCTGCCGTTTCTTTTTAGCTGTCTGCATATCTAGAAGGGTACCATTTAGAATGACCCTGGGAAGCATGCCAGTCTCCTATGCGAGCATGCTGTATATTTCATCCCTTAGTTAGTAGGAAGCAATGAAGGGAGTTGGAGTTTACTCTTAGCTAAACTCAAGGCAGCAGGGAAAGTCAGTACATGCCTCTTATCATCAAAAGCCCAAGTCTGGCATCAGATGTGCCTGGGAGGGAATGAAAGATTAGTGGAACAGACCGTCCCTATTGTTCCTTTTGCTGGGGTGTGCTAGTCTTAGAACACCAGGGGGACTTGTCACCGTCATGGGCATTTAGAATGGCAGATGGCAAGCCGGGCACGGTGGCTCACGCCTGTAATCCCAGCACTTTGGGAGGCTGAAGTGGGTGGATCACCTGAGGTCAGGAGTTCAAGACCAGCCTGGCCAACATGGTGAAACCCCGTCTCTACCAAAAATACAAAAATTAGCTAGACATAGTGGCACGTGCCTGTAATCCCAGCTATTCGGGAGGCTGAGGCAGGAGAATCGCTAGGATTTTCCAGAAGGTGGAGGTTAGCGAGCTGAGATCATGCCATTGCACTCCAGCCTGGGCAGCAAAGCAAGACTCTGTCTCAAAAAAAAAAAAAAAAAAAAAGGCAGATGGCAGCCTGTGTGTGTGTGACATACATTGACTTATAAACTTTTGTTTTTCCGTACTTTTGTTTTATGATTAATTGCCTGTTAGGTATTTATTGTAGGTGTGATACTGTAAAATATATACTTGGTCTTTGACCTGCTTTCTGACATACAACTTCTAAAATCCTTAAAATCTCCAAAATAATGTCTTTTTGTGTGCTAATGAGATGACTGGTGGCAGACAGTCCCTAGGTAGCTTCAAATGGGGTGTATTAGTCCATTCTCATGCTGCTAATTAAGACATACCTAAGACTGAGTAATTTATATAGAAAAAGAGGTTTAATGGACTCACAGCTGCACATGGCTGGGGAGGTCTGCCAATCATGGCAGAAGATGAAGGAGGAGCAAAGGCACATCTTACATGGCAGCAGGCAAGAGAGTATGTGCAGAGGAACTGTCCTTTATAAAACCATCAAATCTCATGAGACTTATTCACTGTCATGAGAGCAGCACAGGCAAAACCTGTCCCCATGATTCAATGACCTCCCACCAGGTCCCTCCCATGATGTGGGGATTATGGGAGCTACAATTCAAGGTGAGATTTGGGGGGGTCGGTGGGGACACAGCCAAACCATATCATGGGGGCTGGCCCCCAGAAAGACCAAGAAATGATTAGAGTGTTGGATTTTCATCCCCATCTCCCAGCCTCTTGGGAGGGGAAAGGGGTTGAAGGCTAAGTTGATCACCAGTGTCCAGTGGTTTACCTCAATCATAAAATCTCAAAATGACTGGCTTTGGGGAGCTTCTAGATAGCTGAACACGTGGAGATTCTTGAAGGATGGCATGCTCAGGGAAGGCATGGAAGCTCTGCGCCCCTTCCCTAATACCTCGACCTATATATCTCTTCATCTGTATCCTTTGTAATATCATTTATATTAAAAGTAAACTGGTGAAGATGAGTGTTTCCCTTAGTTCTGTGAGCCACTCTAGCAAATTACTCGAATTTAAGTTGGGGATCATGTGACTTGATTTATAGCCAGCAGTTCAGAAGCATGGGCAAAACAACCTGTGCTTCTGATTGGCATCAGAAGTGGGGTGGAAGCAGTTTTGTAGGACTGAGCCCTTAACTTGTGGGAGCTATGCTAACTCTATGTAGATAGTGTCAGTACTGAATTGAACTAGAGGATTCCCAGCTAGTGTCTGCTGCAGAACTGATTGCTTTCTTGGTGTGTAGGAGAAAACCACACACGCATTTGGACACAGAAGCCTTCTGTGTAATTGTTGTGGTATGGGAGCAGAGGAAAAGTAGTTTGTGTTTTCCACAGTTTGTGTTTGTGCTTTTTCCACCCAGAGTGGGGAAAACACTTTCTAAAATGTTAAACATAGAGTTACCATATGATCCAGTAATTCCACCCTGATGTATGTACCCAAAAGGATTGAAAGCAGAGTCTCAAGCAGGTATGTGTACATCCATGTTCATACCAGCATGATTTACAATTCCAAAAGGTAGAAACAATCCAAATGTTCATAAATGAATAAATGGATAAGCAAAATTAATATATACATATATGTATACCAAATAGATGATAGTAACTATTACAGAACTTTAAAGTGGAGTAAAATACTGATACTTGTTATGATATGGATGAACCTGGAAAGCCTCATGCTAAATGAAAGAAGCCAGACACAAAGGGTTGCATAATGAATGATTCCATTTATATGAAGCATCCAGAATAGGCAAATCCATAGAGATAGTATTTCAGGAATCCAAGAGTAGAACTTTAAAAGCAGTTCAGATAATACATTTATTGAACGTATTATTCACACACGCAGCGATCTATATATAGGAGTCCCTATAGAGCCTGTTCATGATATTGGCCAGGTTTCTAGTGCAATTATTTCTCTTCCATCTTCTAGGTTTTCTTTCTATCTTTTAATGTTATGCTCTCTCGTCTACAGGACTTTACTTCAAGTAGCCTCAACGCTTTTTTAGAAGTGGGTGAGATAAAGTTATAACTAAATAGCTAACCGAAAGCTCTCTTTACGCTTAATAACAAACAAACAAAATTGCTTATTTGACCCGAAATAAAAATTTGATAAAAAAAACCTCATAGCTCCATTGTTCTTTTGACTTAACATTCATGTTGCCAAGTGTGAAAGTTCACTAAACTGAACGTGGTTTCATTGTCTTTTTCTTCATAAGAAGATTTTGTTTAGTCGAGCCTTTTCTGCTGTGCCAGTTTTATGGTGAGGTGTCCAGCTTTCCCTCCAATCACACTTCCCATTGGTATGTTATGAAACAGTTTATGGCCTTCATTAACTTTGATGATAATAATTAAATGAAGCTGTGAATTACATCCAGAGCCAGCTCTCTGGGGTGTTCCTGATTCAGTTTCCACAGACAATCAAGAGACGGTTGGTCTAACTAAGCCAGAGTCCAGAATATTGTGACTTAAATATCTATCTTCTGAAAATAGAAGTCTGTCCATAGAGAAAAATATAAGACCAGCAACAAATATAAGTCAATACGGAGAGATCCTTGCGATGAGCACAGAGACTGCAGTAGAGGAAGCTTCAGAGGGGAGGCAGTGCTTCCTCTGGGTGTCAGCCTGATTCAGTGAGACGGAAAGGTTAATAGCACCTGCTAAGCCCTTATAATGAACTGAGCATATAGGGTCTCTTTAGTCCTCACAAAAGCCTCACAAAGATGCTGCACTGTGCCCACTGCTCAGAAGAGTGAACAAGCTGTGGATATCTTCCAGTCCTCAATTCATATGGATGAAGGGTTATCTGGGCCCATGAGGGGCTGTCTGCTGGGCCGTGGGCCAGGGTCCCCTGAGTCTTCCATTGGAGTCCCATGATTTTATGCCTGATTTTAAGGAAGACAGTGCTGCAAAAAGAAGAAAGAAACAATGGGAAGGCTAGATCACTGTGCCCTCCAGAGTATATTCAATGACCGAGGTGGAGTCCTCAAAAGAGGCAGCCATGTGGCAGGACAGGGACAGGGATGGAGGTGTGGGTGCACCGTGTTAGCTTCATAGACGTACCACCGGGCATCTCCTAGGGAGGCTAAAGAAGGAGTGGAAAATGGCAAATGTCTTTGTTAGATAAATAGTCCCTCTGAAGCACAGGGAAAATGCTTTCTGGAGAAACTGAGAATTATATGCAGAGGGGCTGAGGGTGAGAGCAAGTCTGTGACCTGCCTTCATGGAAGGGTCTGCATCAGACGTCAGACACGAGTGCTGCTGTCACCACAACCCAGGTTTTACTTTGCCTGGTATCATCTGGAAGACACACAATGATAAGTATAACATTATTTTTGTGCTGTTCTCAACCTCTAGAAAAGGAAGCACAATTGAATTGTAACAAATGTACTCTTAAAGGAAGAAACAAGTGATCAATGCTGCGGAACACAATTCAGAAAGTGACCAGTGAATATTTGGAATTTTAGTATCCGATAAAAGTGGCCTCCAAGCCAGAGTGTAATGAAGGGCTACTTACTTAATAAACGGTGTTGAGATAATTTGTTATCCCTTTGGCAAAAAGTAAATTTAGGTCACTTTATCACACCATGACAACAAAAAGCTAGGCAAATCAAATGCCTAAACAATAAAAACACCAGAAAAATAGAGTATATTCCTAACCTTGAGAATAAGAAAGGGATTATTGAGAAACAAAAATGCAAAACTTATACAGAAAAAGATGGCCAAGTATAACCGTGTCAGGGACATATATCAAGCTCTCAAAACTGTCCCATTGAAGCTTTTCTTGGTTTGAGCAGAACAAAAATGCATCATCTCTCACTGCCTCCATGGAGGTGGATGGCTGACAGCTTTCATCAAAACCTCTCTCCACTTAATGTCCTTCTCAAAGTCCTTTCAGGTCCTTGACATAGTTCAGGAATTAAGAGTCACATAACAACTTTTGGCCACTTCCATTGGTGTCCTCCATAATGATCTTGTATTTTACTTTAGAATATAGTATTTAGTATCTTGGGGCCTCAGCTAAAGCTAAGATTAAATAGTTATTTTTCATATCTTGGTGTGTGAATGTGTGTGTGTGTCTCATGACACTTCAAATTGATAGCAGCAGTAACTCTCAGGCAGGGGGAATGAGTGGAGTAGTGACTGGTCAAGAGTGACGTTAACTTTATCTGTGTTGTTTGAATTTTTATAGTGACAATATATTCATGTATTGTGTAATTAAAAATAAATGAAATTAAATATACTCTAGCCTGTGCTGGATATGTTTCTGCAACTTAATTTCCATCTGCCAATGAAATAAATCTGAAACCTTTCATTTGGGTTAATGGTCCAACTTAATGTGTTGCTCTGTAGGAAAAAACCCGAATTGCAAGGAGGTTTTCAGGGCTCTGTGCTTTGGATTGCTCTTAAGGTCACAGTGTTTTCTTCTGATATTTGCTTTTTCCAGATATATGCTCAGTGTGTAATGTACATTTGTCCTGGTCCTTTGCTGACCTAAAGGAGTAAATGGCAAGGCCAGCAACTTCCCCTCTTGCAAACATGAGAGAATACATAGCTACCTGGTCCATTTCCAGCTGGAATCAAAGTCCAGTAGGTAGAATGTTTATTTGAACAGTGAAATTGAAATGGGCTTCTGTTTGGCTTCCCAAAATAAGCTGAATAACCACTTTTGTGATTTGCAGACAGCATCCCGGGGATATTTTGGCAAAGGGGCAGTCGTGAAATGAATGAGGTGATAAGTGCAAAATGGATAATGTGACTTTGGCTGAAAGCACGTGAGGCATGGCACTAAAGGCACACGGACCAATCTTTCCCAGGCATCTTTCCTCTGCACAGTCTTCCACACTGCAGTAACAATACCTTAGTGATACCTGTTTAGTGTTCTATAAACATTTCAAAGTGCTTCCACACCTTCACTGGCCCATTTTACACCTATCAAGTGCCCATAATGGTTGGTTGCAGGGCTGGGAGTAGAAAGAGCTATTTCCTTTCAGAGTCTAGCTGGGGGAGGTAGACACTTCAGCTAACGTTATAGCCTTCTGGAAAGGGCTTTGAGAGAAGGAAATACAGGAACTAGGGGACAGCAAAGGCAGACATTAGAGGGAGGTGAGACAAGCCGGGCTGCTTTGGGAAAAGAGAGTGGCACAGGCTGAGGCACCGAGGTCTGGAATTGCACCATGGGTTTTGAGAAACGTAGGTAATGAGTCCAGTACATGATCACAGTGAAGCTTCAGCCACATGGAGAGTCTTGTGTGATCATTCATGGAGATTGAACCTGACGTGAAGGGAAGAACATTTGATGGATTCCAAGCAAGGGAGGGACTGGGACATATTTGCACTCCAGGGTGAAGCATCAACAGAAAGGAAGCACCACTGGAGGTTAGGAGGCCATTTAGGGAGCTCTCTCAGCAATCCGCACAAATGAGGCTGCTCTAAGACAGAGGTACCTGGAACGGAAAGGTGGGAAGGAAATAGAATCGAGAGAAATGAAGGAGCTTCTATTGGTGTCTTCTTGGATGTTGGAGAGGTGTGGAGAAGGGTGTCTGGGTCGCTGTTTCAATCCAGGCACCATTCACAAGGTAGTGAGACTAAAAGGAGGATTAGGGTCAGGGGAGAGTTGAAAAGTCTGCTTTTATAATATGTATTTTCCCACACTTTCTACCCAAATTCCAGTGAACTGGGTATGATTGTAGGATGAAGTTTATCTTCTGGTAAGGAATTTTAGACACTCAATAAATGGACTTATCCAAGGCTTCCACCTGGTTATACCAAATATGGGAATATAATGGAGTTTTATTTGCTCTAGCACAGAGTTCCTTTAACTGAACTATGAAAGTTGAGTCCCTCTGACTGTACATCTACTCACTGTGCCTTAGAAGGCAGGATATATAGCGGATGCTCCTTGGACAGAATTCCTTCCCTTATTCAGCGCATGCTTATGAATGCCTCCCCTGAGCCAGGCAAGCTTGAGATACTAGGAATTCAGCTGTGGAAGTTCAGCTCTCAAGAAGCTCACATCTAGGGTGCAGAGTTAGAGAAATCAGACCGGCATATGATACAGAAGGGACTAGGTGCTATGGAGAGATGTGGGCTGGGGAGGGGATAGCCTGAGTTGGGGTGGAGGCTGCTTCTTTAGAGAGATGAGGGAAGGCCACTCGAATCTGATGCTGAGCAGAGATCAGGGATTTTATATAAGGGAAGTGAGGGAGTGAGTCGTGGCCACCTGAGGAGAGCATTCCAGGATAAGGAAACAGCAGGTGCAAAGGCACTGCTGCAGGGAGGTGTTTGGTATATCCAAGGAGTGTAGAGAAGTCCGGTGTGGTGGCTGCAGAGGGAGCAGGGGGAGGATGGTGGGAGGTGAGAATAGAGACCTCTGAGGTAGGTCCTCGAGAGCCTTAGAGGCCACGCGAATTGCATGGGACCCACTGGAGGGAGCCATTCCCAGAGCCATGACAGGTTGGGACCTGCCTGCAAAGGACCACATTCTGGCCGTGGGGAAGGGCAGAAGCAGGAGACCAATTTGGAGGCTGGGGCCTGGGGCCTGGGGCCTGGGGCCTGGGGCCTGGGGCCTAGGGCCTAGGACAGGCATGGTGAGCAGTGGTCAGTTTCTGAATCCATTCTCAGGGTAGACACAATAGGACTGGTGATTGATTGAATATGAGATGTGAGACAAAGACAAATGCTAAGGACGGCTCCAAGGGTTTTTCCTGAACAGCTGCCAGGATGAAGTTGGCATTTATTTCGGTGGAGGAAGAAAGGAAGGAGCGGGTTTGGGAGCTGGAGATAGAGATTCGTTTTTGAAAGTGTTAATTTGAGATGTTCAATTAGACACAGAGTGGAGATGCCAAATAGACAATTATACAGGAGTCTGGTGCTGAGTGTTGAGGTCTGGGATGGAGACATCACCCTGAGGGTCCTTGGCATTTAAATGCTGTTTAAAACCAGGAGGCTAGATGAGCTCACCAAGGGAGAGGGAAGGGATAGAAGAGGGAGAGGGTCTGAGGACTCAGCCCTGGAGCATAGATAATTAACAGGCAGATGGGGAGAAACTGGGAGAGGGGACTGAGAAGGAACAGCAGGTAAGAGAAAGAGGGCTAAGGGAGAGCCATGACCTACAATCAGGTCAAGAAGCATTTCTACAGGAGAGATTTATGCTGCCGATCTTCCAATAGATCAAGTAGCGTGGAGACCGCTGAGACCCAGCCACTGGAGACCATTAGCCTAGGGAGGTCATTGGTGTCCTTGCCAAGCCCTGTTTTGATTCTGGGTCCAGGAGACAGAGTGTAGTCAGAGGAGAGGAATCACAGACAGCCCAGTACAGACAACAGGCAACTCTTTCAAGGAGTCATCTTATAAAGGTGCGTGGACATTCAGAGGAAACCTGGGGTAGGGAGAGGGTGAGTGGTGGCGGACTTCATTTAAATGTGTTTGATTTTTAGTGGGCAATATGACCACATTTTTTATGCTGATGGGATTCACTCTGGAGAGAAAGACACACTGGTGACGTAGGAGTGACACCTTAGACCATTCACATGTTGGACTAATTAGCAGTCGCTGCATGTGTTAAGAGAGAGGAGTTGGGGTTGTTCAAGAACTCCTGTAAATGGAGAGCACCTGGCTAAGGGAGGGACTGGTACAAATGGCTTATAAGCATTCAAAATACATGTATTGGGGCTGTCCCTCAGGGGATGAGAAAATGTTGGATTCATGCTTTGTACTTTATATTACAGTGAATTCCAGATGTATTAAATTTAAATGCTAAAGGGTAAAATTATAAAGGTTTTAAAGTAAACCACAGAAGAAATTTTAAAAGCAGTCTTGGGGTATGGAAGACCTTCTGGAGCATGACACAAAAGCAGGGACCCCAAATGAAAATGCTGATAAATTCAACTTCATACAAGTAGAAAAATTCCACATAGCTAAAAATAATCAAAACATTAAAAAATACAGGGGAAATGTCTATAATTCATAAGACCAATAAAGAGCTAATTTCAAAAATACATAAGCTTTTACAAATCAATAAGATAAAGACAACCTAAAAGAGAAAATGAAAAAATGTTCCCAGATAGGCATTCTAAAGTGGTATGACTTACATGGAAGACAGTCTGGCAATATCTTTCAAAATTAAAAATGCATATACCTTTTTCCTAGAATCTTCATTATAGATATTTTCTCACAAATAAACTTCTACATGGGCAAAATAATGTTTACCCAGGAATCTTTGTGGCAGGATTGATTGTAATAGCAAAATATTGGAGGAAACCTAAAGGTGATCTCTCAGTAGGAGACTGGTTTTATTATAAATTATGAGACAGCTATACAAGGGAATACTATGTAGTCATTAAAAAGAACAAGGCAGTTCTTATGTAGTTAGATTTCTGAGAGACATTATGAGAAGAGAAAGATCTAGAATACTTTGTTATATTTTTAAAATACAGAAAACTGAAATCATATTCCACCATTTGTCACAGAAGCAATGTAGGAGTAAGAATAAACACACAGTCATGCCATGCCAAAAGCTGTGAGGTATGTTCCCTGCAGATGAGGACAGTGAGGAATCTCTGAAGCTAGAAGACGTAAAGGGAAGATGGAACACAAAACAGCAAAGCCGCGGACACACGAGCCCTACAGGTGGGAGAAAAGCCCTCCCACAGAACTTCTGATTAATTCCTATCCCAGAATTCAGGAGGCCCTGGGAAAGAGTAGGTCTTCAATAGGCAATTAATTGAAGACTATGAGAAAACTGTTCTATTCTTCCATTTTCAGAGAGGCCAGTGTAGATATATGACTTTTGTTTGTTTGTTTGTTTTGAGATGGAGTCTCACTCTGTTGCCCAGGCTGGAGTGCAGTGGCACGATCTCGGCTCACTGCAAGCTCCGCCTCCCGGGTTCACGCCATTCTCCTGCCTCAGCCTCCCGAGTAGCTGGGACTACAGGCACCCGCCACCACGCCCGGCTAATTTTTTTGTATTTTTGGTAGAGACGGGGTTTCACCGTGTTACCCAGGATGGTCTCGATCTCCTGACCTTGTGATCCACCCACCTCGGCCTCCCAAAGTGCTGGGATTACAGGCATGAGCCACCGCACCTGGCCAGATGTATGATTTGTAGTCAGGAATAGGGCTTTCTGAATTTGGAGTCCTTAGAGGAATCAAATAGAACTTTCTTAACTGGGTGAAGGTTATTAATCAGTGAGCTACAACAAATAATATATGTACTGATGAGATAACAGAAGCCTTCTCATCCAAGGGGAATAAATAAAAGGTATACTACCAGTGCTGTTGTTTAACATTGTACTGAGCCCTGGTCAAGGCAATAAGTCACGATTTACAAAGATAACAATTAGCTCCAGCCTAGGCAAAAAGAGCAAAACTCTGCCTCAAAAAACAAAACAAAACAAAATAATTAGATACTGGACAGAGATAACACTCTCATTAATTACAGATTGCTTATGACTGCTTAATGAAAGCCTTTTATATTTAGATACATTAAAAAACCATCTTATTAGATAGTTCTAGTTAGGGCCAGGCACGGTGGCTCACACCTGTAATCCCAACACATTGGGAGGCTGAGGCAGGTGGATCACCTGTGCTCAGAAGTTCAACACCAGCCTGGCCAAACATAGTGAAACCCTGTCTCTGCTAAAAATAGAAAAATTAGCCGGCATGATGGCACATGACTGTAGTCTCTGCTACTCGGGAGGATGAGGCAGGAGAATTTCTTGAACCTGGGAGGCAGAGGTTGCAGTGAACTGAGACTGGGCTACTGCATTCCAGCCTGGTTGACAGAGCAAGACTCTATCTCAAAAAAAAAAAAAAAAAAAAAGGTTCTAGTTAGTTTTCCATGGATTCTTGATTTTTTTTTTCTAAGCAAAAGTACCTGTATACAGTGTTGAAACAAGTTAGAAAATAAAGTTAGACATTAGTACACATCTGTTTCCTCTTTTTCCTCTTGCTCTCATTACATACACACTCACAAAGAAAGATGTTGATGGATTTAAGATCTAAATATGAAAGCCAAGACTATAAAACTATTAGGAGAAAATTTAGAAGAATACTTTTATAATCACTATTTTTCTCAGAAGCCACAAGGGAAAAAACTGATCAACTGGCTACAAAAAAAAAATACCAAAAACTTCTGCACCCTAAAACAATCATTAGATTAAAAATGTTTACTTTTTTTTAACAAAATAAAATAACAGTAATAATCAGGGGCATCATTGGGCCAACGAATTGGTTGCAACTGATTAACATCCATAATATAAATTAATAAAATGATAAACAACTGAATTAAAAATGAACAAAAGGTATAAATAGGCAATTCACAGAAAAAAAGGACAACTATTAATAGTGGTAATTTTGTTTAGCCTCACTGGTAAACCAGAAAATGTAAATGAATGCTATAAGGCATGAATATATGTGTATATATAATATTCATATGTAATAGATATAATATATAACATATGCATATTATATATATTTAGCTATGTAGAAATATATTAGCTATATAGAATATTATATACATATATTATATATAGATAGTATATCTTATATAACATATATATTATAATATACATATATTGTACATAGGTATATTTTAAGTTTTGTTATATAGGTAATAAAAGTTTATTTTCTTATATAGGTAGACTCATGTCATGGGAGTTTGTTGTACATATTATTTCATCTCGCTGGTATTAAGCCTAGTACCCACCCAACAGTTATTTTTTTTCTGCTCCTCTCTCTCTTCCCACCCTCCGCCCTCAAGTAGGCCCCAGCGTCTGTTGTTCCCTTTTTCGTGTTCATGAGTTCTCATAATTTAGCTCTCACTTATACGTGATACTATGCAGTATTTTACTTTCTGTTCTTACGTTAGTTTGCTAAGGATAATGGCCTCCAGCTCCATCCATGTTCAAGCAAAGACATGATCTCGTTTTTTATGGCTGCGTGGTATTCTATGATGCATATGTACCACATTTTCTTAATTCTGTCTGTTGTTGATGGGCATTTAGGTTGATTCCATGTCTTTGCTATTGTGAATAGTGCTGCAGTGAACATTTGCGTGCATGTGTCTTTATGGTAGAATGATTTCTATTCCTCTGGGTATATACCTAGTAGTGGGATTGCTGGGTTGAATAGCAGTTCTGCTTTTAGCTCTTTGAGGAGTCGTCATATTGCTTTCCACAATGGTTGAACTAATTTATTATACTCCTACCAACAGTGTACAAGTGTTCCCTTTTCTCTGTAACCTTGCCAGCGTCTGTTATTTGTTAACTTTTTATTACTTGTCATTCTGACTGGTATAGGAAGCACTGATATTTTTAACAAAAATCGTACAGATAAAATGTACTCATCATTGGTAAAGGTGTGGGTAAATGGCTCTTTTACAAATTGTTTCCAGTAGTATCAAATGGTAGGAGCCACTTTGGAAGGAAATTGAAAAGTATCAAAGTGTGTTCAACTTGCATATGCCTTTGAGCAAATGATTCTATTTCTAGAAATCTAACCTAATGTGAACATCCACACATGCTTCCCAAAATATATACAAGATTTTCATCATTATTAATTGAATAATATAAAATGGAAACACCTTAAGTGTCTATTAATAGAGAATTATCAAGTAAATTCTATTTTATTCATACTATGGGAAAGTCCATAGTCTGCGCTCTAAAATACTGTACATACTGCCTCTCATTCAACTATACTGCCTTTGCATATTCCCAATAATGTGCCTTGTGAAACAGTAATCAACTAATCAATCAGTTAATCCATCCATTCATTCATCCTTGCTTGCCTTACTTTAACAATCATTTATTTATTTATTATTATTATTTTTTTGAGACGGAGTCTTGCTCTTTAGCTCAGGCCGGACTGCAGTGGCGCGATCTCGGCTCACTGCAAGCTCTGCCTCCCGGGTTCACGCCGTTCCCCTGCCTCAGCCTCCCGAGTAGCTGGGAATACCGGCGCCCGCCACCACGCCCGGCTAATTTTTTCTATTTTTAGTAGAGACGGGGTTTCACCATGTTAGCCAGGATGGTCTTGATTTCCTCACCTCGTGATCCTGCCGCCTCGGCCTCCCAAAGTAAGCAGTCTGCTATTTTCTAACAGATATAAAGATTTTTTTTAAGTCCTCAAAAAAAACCTCAGGTGCATGCATGTTATAAGAAATTAATATCACCCCGTTTATCATATGGAGGTCGCTCCTATTCCACAGTACTATTTATAAAAACATTCCACTGGAAATATCTGTCCTAGGCAATTGATGGAACATGGCTGAATCTAAATCTTGTTTTAGGCCCTTATTAGCAAAGTAACTTTGCACAGGCTGCCAAAACTCACTGGCCCTCAGGCTCTTCATCTGTAAAATGGGGTTAGGATACCAAGTTTGCTATTTCTTGGGAAAGGTTAAATGGAAAATGAACATGGCATGTAAAAGAGGTTAAATAAATGTTTTTTACTTGAAGTGTTACCCTCAAGGAACTCATATTCCAGACTGTGAGATGACAGAATTGGGTAAAATAGTGTCATGAGAGAGATAATCACAGGTAGGGGTCACACTGAAAATGTTTAGCAGGTAGTCTCACTTGGGTACCAACCAATGCAGGCACACTCAGCAGTGACCAGCAGTACTGGTACAGGGCCCTAGAAGTCCTCTGATGGTCCAGGCATCAGTCTTTTGGGAACTGGATCAACAGGAGATGAGGTAGAGAATTTCTAGGGGGCAAAAGCCAGGGCAGCCAGGGCTATGGAGAAGGATTTGGGGGGTTGCATGAGTGGGGTTAGTTAGCACAGTGACTATTTCCGGTAGGTGCAGAAGTATTTTAATATTTTAAGCATTGGCTTGAATTTATTAATGTCAGAAGTAAGGAGTGAATTGCCATTTTCCTTTCTTAAGTCTAATAAAAGGCACAAAAGAGTAATAAAAAATTATTGTGAAGTTTTGGACCAACAGTAACCAAATGAAGAAAAGCTTAGCCTGGAGCCACAAAGTCCAAAGCCTGGTGGTCAAGGGAAAAAACAGAAGGTCTTGGAGAGGACAGAGAGACCTCAGTGGGGATGGTTCCTAATAACCCCTCTCCACCCTCAGAAGCCACGCTAAGTTGTCAGAGCCCTTAAAATTCTCACTGTGTACCCCCATCTCCAAAGAAAAGGAGCTCTTTACATTTTCTTTATCTAAGAGATAAGTGGAGATGGCTGTTGGAGAGACAGGTATGAAACTAGACATGTGATCAACAGAGCAGTCACTTTCTTTATCCAAAGAGAGGACATGGCAACTACCCAGGGAATTGGGGGTATTCCCAATGGGAGTGGGACCACCCCCTACTCCCACACCAACCAGAAGAAATGAGTCCTGGTAAAGAATATTTAACAGATGCTTGGAGGGAGAGCTGAATGCAGGCATTCTTTTTAAAACAAGAAAGAAAGGAAAATTAAAAAGCAGCATTCGTTTAGCATTCCCTGAACCTCTAACATGTTCTTGGGGTAGAGAAAATGAGTGGACTATGATATATTCACTCATCTGAAAATTATGGATCAGTGAGAAAACAGTGACCCAGACTTTATCAGAGCAAACATGTGCCTAATCAGAGTTGGGCAAACATAAGCCAGATGGAAAATGCAATATGATGACCAAGTCAACCTCTTTCAGGTGCAAAAGTACCATGTATGTGGGGGTGGGGGCCAGAGGAACATGGTGTGAAAAAAAAGAGGAAGCCAAGCAAGAAGAAAATACGAGATGAAAGGAAATTATTAGCAATCGTTTTATGTTACAGAGCAATTTAGTAAGAATGAAAATTCGGGTTAGCTCAAGATAAAATGGTCAAAGGCAGTTAAATAGAAGAGAACTTTCAGATCGTAGGACATAAGCAAAAACCCAGTTGTTACTGAACTCAAACATAAATTTGGTTAAAAATATAAAAAGATAACTGCAGACTGGGAGAAAATACGTGCAAATCATTTCTGCGGTAAAGAACTTACATTCAGAACATGTAAAGAATACTCAAAACTGAATAAGAAAACAAGAAATCCAATTGTAAAATAGGCAAAAGATTTACAAAGTGAAATGAAAACTGTGTTCACACAAAAACTTAAAGCCAAATGTTTATAGAAGCTTTATTTGCAATCAACCCAAACTGGAAATAACTCAAATGTCCCTCAAGAGGGGAATGGATAAACACACTGTGGTACATCCATAAAATGTAATCGTATAGAGCAATAAAAAGAACAAGCTACTGGTGCCAGCAACAACATGAATGGATATCAAATGTATTACACTAAATGAAAGAAGCCAAAGTCTACATAATATATGATTGCATTTATATAATATTTTGGAAAAGGCAAAACGATACAGACAGAAAACAGATTGGTAGTTGCCAGGGCCCACAAAAGGGTGTGAGCAAATATTTTGAAGATGAATGATTGTTCTACATGTTGATCGTGGTCGTGGTTACATGACTGTTTATCAACGTGAAGAACTCTGCATTAAAAGGGTGAATTTATGGCATGTAAATAATGCCTTAATAAGAAAATGAAAAATAATGTAAAAAAATTAGAAACACCAAGAACAGGGAAAAGTCTAAAAAATCAAATTAGTGATGTGAAGAAAAGTCCTAATATAATCACTGAGTATTGTAAGTGATAAAGGCAAAAATATTAAAATAGGAGAGAAACTAATATGTTTGTGCACCATTCAACATAAGGTAAAGTGATGTCTCTGAAAAAAAAACAAAAAACCCTACAAATGGAAAAATATATTTGATATTTAAAATTTTCTGAAAGAACAAATAACCATACCATATTTTTAAAAAATTGTTCCAGAATTCTTAATACTTAGACACTTACTACTTAAGCTATTGTGTTTTATAAATACTCTTTTTCCCATGAATCCAGGCAGAAAAGTAAAATTGCTACTACAAAGAAAAAAATTCAGCTGGCCTCAGACTTTTCTATACTGATTGCCTGTACCAAAAAAACATGAAGTCTTAAGGCAAAAAGACTCACTAAAAGAGTCACTTGGTTATTCATAGCCAAGGTGCCTTCAAAATCTAAAGGTAATAAGGAAATATTGTCAAACATGAAATAACTCAAGTGAACATCTTTGAGCCATTTTGAAAATTAAAAAACAAACAAGGCAGGGCACAATGGCTCATGCCTGTAATCCCAGCACTCTGGGAGGCTGTGGGGGGTGGATTGCTTGAGCCCAGTTCGAGACCCGCCTAGGCAATATGGTGAAACCCCGTCTCTACAAAAAATACCAATATTAGCCGGGCATGGTGATGCATGCCCGTAGTTCCAGCTACTCAAGAGGCTGAGGTAGGAGGATTGCTTGAACCCGGGAGGCAGAGGTTGCAGTGAGCCAAGATAGCACTACTGCACTCCAGCCTGGACACAGACAGAGACGCTGTCTCAATTAAAAAAAAAATGAACAAACAAATTTTAAAAATAAATAAATAAAAATAAAAGCCAAAACAAACAACAAATAGCTCTGTGTAAGTCTCATCTGACCAAAGCGTTTTTTAAAAAGTAAACTGAGCAGGAGAAAATGTGTTAAATGGCTTTGTAGTGAGGATTGAATCTATTTAAGTATAAAACTTGTTATTAATAATGATAAGAATTATGGGTCCAGATCATCTTGCAGATATGATGTGCCTGCAAATCACTTAAAAATGTTCTAAAATAACAAACAATTGGGTCTTGGCAGAATTGCTAAGAGCCCACGTCTAAAACTGAAGCATAAAGATTTGTTTAAAATGGATCTGACTGTTCCTTTGTTTTCCTTAATCTTCATTTTTTACTTTAGAAAGATCTTTTTGGAAATAACACTTGTGTGGTAAAGAGACATTTATTTCAAAGTGAAGTGTCTCTTTAGTTAGTCTTTTCATTTTCAACTTCAATTCAAATTCAGCTAAAATTAAATACAATAATTTTTATAAAAATACAATCTATGGAATGGTCTAATATTTATAACAGTTTTCCTGACTAGCTCTCTATCCTTTTAGCTCTGTATATGCATAGAAAGATAATGATAGTCATAATAATAGTAATAATAGTAGTAATAATATTTAACATTTATGTCATGTATATGCTAGGTGTTTTATGTGGGTTAGCTCATGACAGTAACCCCTGTGGTGTAAGTACTATCATCATCATCTTCATTTACAGATAAGGAAACTGAGACACCATTTGTGTCCTGCCTGGACACATGTGACTGGACCAGGAGAGACCCAGAGGCAGTCAGGCTGGCTCCTGCCTGGCTCCTGCTGTTTGCTGACATGCTTAGTGACCTCCTAAAGATTCATGGTGGCCAATTCTAAGAGAAGGAATATTTTTTTCAGTTTTATCTGTGTACATATTTTTCCATAATTGTCTGAATTCTTTTAGCTGTGTGTATTTTTTAAGAAAGCATAATTTTTAAAAAAATTGTAAAGAGAAGTAAGTTTAAAATGGGCTAAGATATAAGTGGGATGCTGAAAATTAGATTGTTTTACTTCTTTGAATTTGTATCTTAAATTTTTACATTTTGAAATATTGAAGAAAAAATGAGTGATCTGATTTAAAGTGAGATTGACTCCCTTTTAGGCAGACCAGCCAAGCAGCCATCTCTCTTTGGGTTTAATTTACCTTTTCATTTTTATATTAGTAGTACTTGATCCTTTGCCTGTTAATTTCTCCAAAGTTCATTGTTTAGAAATACATGCATTCCTGCTTCTTCTCAAAGTGCATTGGTATCCACCAAGAAGAGGAGTGCTGTGGAGTATAAATAATTACAGTGACATAAAATGGGAAGGAAAAGATGCCTATGGGAAAAACATGTTATTTTTAAATAATTGTTTTTGGAAGAACCAATGTCGGGTCTTTACAAACTTCATTCCAGAATTTATACAAGGCTCTGTCACCAACTCTCTCTGTTCATCTCTACTAAGCCCACTGAGAAAAATTGTAAGGTACTTATCTTACATATTTATATAAATAACTTATTCATATAAATAAATATTTTATCATCATACACAAAGGACTGGATGGATTCTCAGTAAATCTGGGGAGTATTAGAGGTATAGATGTACTTACAATATTCAGGCTATCTAGTGAGCCAGAAATTGTATCAGGAGACATGGAAGTCGTTTCAGAGCAGCTGGAACTGAAGGAAAGAATTTATTAAATTCAGAAATTGAGTTTTGAGACCATCTAACTTAAAATTATAGGCTTTGGAACATAACTCCCAAATTTTTTCAGGTTTTTTAAAGAAGCCCCTTAAAAGGACAGGCAGCATCCCCCATTGACACTAAGACATCGCTAGAGGCTGGTGTGACCCCTAAGCTGGGCCAGTAGAGAGGAAGAGCCCAGTGGTTTCATACTTATGCTGGGATTGGAAGTCACAGGACCAAACCCCACCGACAGCAGGTGCTGTGACCCAGCTGCGTGGAGTCAGGACGGTTCATCACTGTGATTCACCTTAACCATGATGTGTCTGGGTGCTCTGGAAAGGCCAGCTGGAGACGGTGATAGAAACAGGCAACGTATCGAGCGGTCAATATGGGGGGTGCCCCCTGTGCCCAAGCGTGCATAATCCCCTCCAATCCTAACAATTGATCAATGAGGGAAATTTAATTATCTGGTGATGTCAATGAGGAAATAGAGGCTTGAAACGATGAAGAATGTTTCTCAAGGTGACACCTGGAGAATGGCAGAGGCAGCAGATAAACCAGGGCTGGTTGAGAGCATGACTGTAGGGTTTTGAATCGCTGCTCCAGCACTGACTAAGGTGTAGGCTTAGCATGTTTCTCAACTTTTCTGTCACTCGGTTTCTCGGTCTATAAAGTGCAGAATATAATAGTATAATTGTTGCCGGGCTGTGATGAGGGTCAAACAAGCTAATAAATATAAACCTCTGGGTGGTGTTTGACAAGTGCAGGAGCCCAGAACACAGATGCAGTTATTCTCACGGTTGTGGTATCTCACGGTGCCACGTACGCTCAGCTTCTTTCACGCTCCACACAGCCACAAGAAGATATTGGTTGTCCCCCAGAAAAGTAATGTGATTGACTTTTCAAACTCTACACTGATTTTTAAAACTGCAAGGCCCTGAATTCAAGATTCCGTGACTAGAAAATGCCTGGCACTTCCTTACAAGCCTCTAATATTATCACTCAAATGACGGACAGTGAAGCTTGAGTAGGGATGGGGCTGGCAAGCAGAAAATGGCAACTTTGCCATGATGACATGAGGCTCCCTGAAGGATTCCAAGTGTTGGCATTCTTGATGCCTATATTAGTCTGTTCTCATGCTGCTAATAAAGACATACCAGAGACTGGGTAATTTATAAAGGCAAGAGGTTTAATGGACTCACAGTTTCACATTGCTGGGGACGCCTCACAATCATGGCAGAAAGCAAAGGAGAAGCAAAGGCATATCTTACATGGCAGCAGGCAAGAAGTGCACGTGCGGGGGAACTCCCCTTTATGAAACCATCAGATCTCCTGAGACTTACTCACTTAGGAGAACGGCACAGGAAAGACCTGCCCCCATGATTCAATTAACCTCCCACCTGGTCACTCCCACAACACAGTGGAATTATGGGAGCTACAATTTGAGATTTGGGTGGGGACACAGCCAAACTATCAGTGACTAATTTGGCTTCCCCCACACCCATTGACTCTGTCATGGCCTTAATCTCTGGGACTGTCTCCCTCTCTGAAGGTGCTCAGAGTCTCGCGTAGTCAAAGCCACCTGGTCTTCTGTTGAATGTCACTAAGGAATCACAAGACAAAGGCCTGGTAGAGAGGGTTAGGCCGTGTATGTATTGCACAAACTGACTGAACTATACTAATGAATCAGTAACTTCTGTGTTCAGGTAGACAATCGATGATTGGGGTTGTTGTTTTACCTGGATGAAAGGCGGGTGTTTTAGACACCTCTTTGTATTGGGGTCATTATTTCTTTAGAAACATGACCAAACACTTGTGTTTTTCTTGTGTCCTATGGACTTGGTTTACATGACTATAAACACTTATCCCTTGTTACATGTTCATTTTCCACTGGAATAAATTTGGAAAAAGAAAAAAAAAAAGCTGGCCTCTTTTTGACTAAGTAGTAAAAATAGAGACTGAGAGATAAGGTCAGTATTTCCTGGGGGATTAAGAGAGAAGCTACAGGGGATTCCAGAGTCATTCCAGAAACATAAAGAAAAAGCAGGTGAAAAGAAGGGCTCAGAGTAATGTCCCTGCATCAGCTAGTGGTATGTATCACTCTTCAGGCATCAGGGCCAATACTCAGGCATCTCAAATGGAGAGGAGAGTGGACTTACAGAGAAAGAGAGGAGAAATATTCTATTAATATTTGAGGCTTTCCAGAGGGATGCTTTAGGCAACGGGGAATCGCCTTACTGAGGAGTTCTTTGACTCCTTCTCACATCATGGAGGTACTGTTATGTTTATGAGATACCATTAATCCCCTCTCTATGTCAGCCTTTCCCCTTGGCTTAAAGTGAGCCTTCCTCTCTGCCTGTTCTAAATGGGAACGATGCCTCTGTTGGCTAATTTGCAATAGACCCTGTGATCAGGCAGTTCTCTCCCACACAGTAGTTGAACCAGTCTTTGTGGGTGAGTAATTGAGGTGTCTGGAGTCTGTACAATTACAGCTTAGAGGATGTCATGCATCATGCCTCTCACGGAGTTTCTTCCCCAAGGCAGTGGGGATAATCGTGCACTTGATCCCTTGTTCCAGGAACATCCAAACTGAGGCATCAATTCTTGCAGTCTAATGCTCCATTGTATCCAGGTGAACCTGAGCAGGTTTACTACCTTTGTCACCCAGAAAGCTCCTATGCCTTCCAGTTGGTCTTCCTAACTGCCACAATTCAGTCTCACCAATACCCTAAACTGCAACTCTGAACACTCCTCCCCATGCTCTGATCCATCTACTGACTCCACAGCCTCTTTATTTGTCCACCTCACGTACTGTGCTCCTGTAAGACCAAGCTGCTGGCAGTTCCCCATACGCTCTAGGGCTCTAGGTTTCCACGCCTTTATTTACAATCCTGCCTCCTCCTGGGATTCTCCTCTTTACCTGTCATCATCAGGCCAGGTCTTACTCATCTTTCAGGTATGAATTCAGACATGATACTCTCCAGGAAGCTTTTCTGAAACTCCTGGGTTAATCCCCAGGCACCCTGGGCATTATTCCACATTAACACTAATCTCGCGATTATGCACCCATCTTCTTGTGAAATTTTCTTGGGCAGCAACCTTGTCTTATTTGTTCCTGAGTACCTAGCACCTGACCCAGTGCCTGATGCTTAGTAGAGACTCAGAGTGTTTGTTGAACTGACCTGGTTTTGATTCCCATGGTAATACATTCTGATCAGATCTGTGTCAACAAGTCTGTCCTTTTCGTTTGCACAGCCCTTGACCTTATCATGAGGTGAGGTCATCAGAGTATGGAGTTGAGGCTTGAGATGATCCGTAACTTCCCCTGGAACCCAGATCCAGTGCTGAGCACAGCAAAGGGAGACTCACCTCTGGGCCTTGGGAGAGCGTGAGCGAGATGTTAGAACTTTGCTTCCTCTGGTCCCTGGTCATTGATAGATGGTTTCCTCTTGCCCTGTTTGTATGCTCTGCGGTCTCCTGTGCCTTCTCGCCATCCAGGGCATGGGGTGTGAGCTGGCTGCTGCCCTTCAGAGGCTCCAGCAGGCTTGGTAAATAGCCTTCTAGTGTGGGCTGTGGCCAAAGTCTTCCCCAGACTGTGCCTGAGTGAGGAAGGGCAACAGAGGCCCTTTGTCTCCCAGGTTCTTTCCACCTCCCCTTCCCTTCCTGCCATTTGCTTCCCAGCTGAGGGAAAGTGCAGGATGCGGGGGCACCCAGAAAGTTGCCCTGGGCAATTGGTGTACTGCCCTCCTTAGGAAGGGGACAGCAGATAGCTTCTGAGTGTGAGCAGCCACTCACATACACCACACACCCATCACATACACACACATTGCATACACCACACGTTACATACACCACACACCACAAACACCCAATATATACCACACACCACATACCACACACCACATACACATGCATCACGTACACCACCACACGTGTTACATACACCGCACACCCCACACTCCCAATATATATCACATACCACATACACATGCATCACATACATCACACGTTACATACACCACACACCACATGCACACCCAATGTACACCACACACACCATATAAACACACATTGCATACACCACACGTTACATACACCACACACACACCCAATATATACCACACACATCACATGCACACACATCACATACACATGCATCACATATACCACACATGTTGCATATACCACACACCACACACACACTGTATATACCACACACATCACATACACATTGCATACACCACACATGTTGCATACATCACACATGCCACACACATAATCACACATTGCCTACACCACACAAGTTGCATATAACACATGTACCACACACACACCTCATACATCAGACATGTAACATGTACTGCATGCCACGCATACCCCAATATGCACCACACACACCACATATACACACATACGCACATTACATACACTACACATACACCACACATTGCATACACCACACATGTTACATACACCACACATCACACACACACCCAATGTACGCCACATCATACACACACATTACATATACCACACATGCCACACACACCCAATATACACCACACATGTTGCATATACCACACACTACACACCACATACCCCACACAGCACACACACATCACATGCACCACACGACACACACACTCCTAATATACACCACATACAAACCACATATACAAACACCATGTACACATGTTAACCTATATACACGTTACATACACAACACATATCACACACACCCATTGTACACCATACACACCGCATATCACACATACTATGTACACACACAACATACATAACATGCTACACATACACCCAATATACACCACACATGCCACATACACATACATCACATACACCATGTATGCTACACACAATACCCATATACACTACACACACCGCACATACCACATACACAGATAACACATACAGCACATGTCACACACCCAATATATACCATACACATCACACACCCAATATACTCCACACACACCACATATGCATATATCACTACACCACCCACAGTATGCACAGCACACACAGCACATACACTTCCCTTCTATATACACCACATGTATATAGGTATATAGGTATATGCTGTATGTGGTGTATATAGGCAAGAAAACCATGCCTGTGTCCTCCTGACTCACATATAAGTGAGTCACATATTATGCACTTATGTGAATGTGTGCACAATATACACACCACACACTCAGCACACATACATCACACACACATACACCACACACACACACCACACACCACATACCACACATACACGCACTCCATATACACCACACACACATACATACCACATGCCCACACCTCACATACATACACCACACACACTACACCACACCCATCCTCCACCACACACACACATCACTTACACCACTCACACACCTAATGTACACTACACACACCGTACACCATACACGACACACACCACACACATCAGTCTCACACACACCACATTCACACACGCCACACACCCACTCAGCCCCCCACATAATCACACACCCACACTCTACACACATACTATTCATACAAGCCACACACACTATACCACACACACAACACACACACATATCACATACACCCCATACCACTCACATACCCTCTCACACACATACCACACCACACCTGCATACCACACACGCCACACACACATTTGTAATTCTTTGGCAACCCTGCTCCTACTTGAGGTCATGCCTGTGGTTGATACGCTCCCATGGCCAGCTCCTCAGACAAAAGAATCGCTTTCATCTTTACTGGCCGCCTGGTTGTAGAAATGTGGTAGAGCCTGCCACAGGTCAGGGAGGCTGGAGCATGAGACTGATTTCCAAAGTGACTCAAATGCCAGGAGTCGTAAAAGTCGTTATGGAGTCATAAAATCTCAAGGTTTCTTTTGTATTTGAATAAAGATAATGGATTTTATCACTTTATTGAGTTCCAGAAACAGAGTCTGAGTAATAGTCCCATGCTCTGTAATAGGGGAATTGGCTGGAATAAACCAATCTATGACTGGTTTGTATCATTGATTCTAAGACTTTCCTCATGCTCCTACTGGGTATTCCAGGAACAGCCAAAGGAAGGTGCTGTGTTCTTCCTCCTACATTCAGGTGAAGGATGGGATCCCATGTGGATTTTAAAATCCACAGCTGCAGACATACATGCATCTGTGGAGTTGGGTCCAGCCATGCTAGCACATGGGAGCTCCCGGCCTCTCTCTGTGCCAGGTTTGTCTGTTGACCATGGTCACTTCAAAACAAAATGTTTCCTTCAAAACTAGGGGGCAAATTGGAGTCAACCTGGAAAATGCTTATGGCTGTCTTTTTTTTTTTTTTTTTTTTTTTTTGTGAGACAGAGTCTTACTCTGTCACCAGGCTGGATGGAGTGCACTGGTGCGATCTCGGCCCACTGCAACCTCCGCCACCCAGGTTCAAGCGATTCCCCTGCCTCAGCCTCCTGAGTTGCTGGGACTACAGGCACCTGCTACCACGCCTGGCTAATTTTTTGTACTTTAGTAGAGACGGAGTTTTACCATGTTGGCCAGGATGATCTTGATCTCCTGACATCGTGATCTGCCCACCTCGGCCTCCCAAAGTGCTGGGATTACAGGCATGAGCCAACACCCCCAGCCTGGCTGGCTATCTTCTATTTTAGCCTCCATTGAGGAAAAAAGAACTTCTGAATTTTTTATCACCCAAACATGCCATTCAGAACAACTGGTATGTTAGTTTTCTAGGGCTTCCATCACAAAGTACCACAGAATGGGTGGCTGAAACAACATAGGTTTATTTACTCACAGCTCTGGAGGCTGGAAGGCTGAGATCAAGGTGTCAGCAGGGCGGGTTCTCCTGAGGCCTGTCTCCTTGGCTTGCAAGTGGTGGTCTTCTACATGTGTTTCCTTGGTGCATGTCTGTGTCCAAATCTCCTCTTATTATAAGAACACCAATTATGTGGGATTAGAGCCCCCACTAAAGACCTCATTTTATGTAATCTCAGCACTTTGGGAGGCTGAGGCGGGCAGATCACTTGAGGTCAGGAGTTTGAGACCAGCCTGGCCAATATGGTGAGACCCACCTGGCCAATATGGTGAGACCCTGTCTCTACTGAAAATACAAAAATTAGCCAGAAGAGGTGGCGGACACCTGTAACCCCAGCTATTCAGGAGGCGGAGGCATGAGAATTGCTTGAACCCAGGAGGCAGAGGTTGCAGTGAGCCGAGATCATACCACTGCATTGCAGCCTGGGCAACAGAGTGAGACTCTGTCTCAAAAATAAACAAATAAATAAATAAATAAAATAAATAAATACATAAAAATACCTCATTTTAACTTTAAGGACCTTACCTCCAAACACAGTCACAATCTGAGGCACTGGGGGTTGGGACTTCCACATAAAAGTATGGGGAGGCGGGCACAACTTAGTCCTTAACAGCCCATGAAATATTCCTCCTACAATTTTGTTAAAGGCTTTGTTTTTATCAAAAGAAAAGAAGCTTTAAATTACAGAGGCATTCTCTACCATAAAATACCAAGAAGCCACTTCCTGTCAAAGTCCTTCTTTCCCAAGGGAGTTTCCCAGACACCTCCCTTGGGTTTCATGAAGAGCAATAAGTCTGTGTCTCTACCTTTCATGGTGTGGCCCTGGGGACTGAGTGTAATTGTGCTGTCTTGTTTAGCTCAACAAAGACAGAGCAGTTGCCCATTAAATTCTATTATACTTTATAGAATGAATATGTTAGGTGGAAGTTGGTGGGGAATTATTTGGGGAATGGTAGAAAGTGGTTTTTAACTTGCAGGCAAATCGTGTGTGTTTTGAGACTGACATGATCACCAAGCCTCCCAACCTGTTCCAGGCATGTGGACCTGGACTCCTTCCTGGCAGATTGGATGGGAAATTTCCCATTAACCCAGCCCTGCCGCTAGTGCTCCAAACACTTTGGGAATTCCCGGAAAGCCCTGCAGCAGAATAACTTATATGCCAACAAATTCTTAAACGTTAGCTTTTAGACAGCACTGGTCATTGTGCAAAGCCAGATCGGGTGAAGAATGAGGGATCAAACGAGTTATTCTGCAGTCATCAAAAAGGAGGTTCCACTGAGAGAGTCATCACATTTGTTTTCATGTTTTGTTTAGAGTCTGCCTCTGAAGATAATTCCAAGAGATGGTTTGGAAAAATTGTTTGTGAACAATGTCAGTGGGCCTGCAGGAATTGTGTAACCTCTAAAGGCCATAGCACTCACTTTATTTACACGGTGTTCATTTTTTTAAAATCAGCTTTAATTCTTTTCCCCTTTGCAAATAAAGATGAGCAAAGATTTTTTGCGAGCGTGCTCTGGACCCAGAAATGTGCTAGGGAAGTACTAGGGAAGCACTAGGGAAGTAAAGAGGAACATAGCAACTCTAGTCCCCAAGCCATAGATACACAACATAGGTGCAGGTGTCCAGTGTGACCAATATCATCATAGTAGTACACTCTGTCTGGAGCTGAAAGTGGAGCAGAGAATCTTACAGTCCTCCTTTCTTTCTCTGGCATGGAGAGAGGGCCAGACAGAGGTGGGAGGGAAGAGAGTGTGCTGTTAGACTAAATCAACCTTCTGCCCAACCTTGACAGCAGCCATTCTACAGATTGATTTTTTTTACTTTTAGCTCTTGTGAAACTCCACGTTTATAGAACCAAGCTTGAGTGCATTTTGATACCAAATAAGAGAGTGGTGGGCAACACTGCAGGTCCCAGATGTCGAGCCACAGTGCAGAGGAGAGGTGGGCTATCTGCATACTCCAGTCTTGGAGAAAGAAATGCTCAATCAGGACACACAGGCCACCTGTGCAGACGTGGAGTCGGCAACCTCACTCTGGATTCCCTTTTCCTACTCACTCTCCCTATCCCATTAGAAGTCTGGGAATTCCATTATCGGTCAGGTCAGTGGTCCTTGGCTTCGTCTCAGGGATGGCGTTTCATGAAGGCAGCTCTTGCGGAGTGGCAGCCCGGACCAAGAGATGCCTGTTGCTTGGTGGGGGCTGGTGGAGCTCATCCTGGATTCTTAAATACATGATCTCACATCTACATACATATCTATTCTTTCATATCTTTCCCCAGGCTCGTAATGTGAAGTTAAAAAAGCAAATGGTCTATAATAAGAAAACTGGATATAATTGGAATGTCCACCCCAAGGGAGCTAGTGAAATTCGTTATTCTCCATTCATAGCCTGAACTGTTATATTGCCATAAAGATCGTGTTGATGAAGAACCTTCCAGATTCCAGCATAGTGATTGAAAGAGGCAGGTTACATGACTGAGATCACATGGGGATCTCAATGATGTTTAAACAAGCAAACAAAATATGAATATGGCAATTTATCTCTGAGTGTAGGGTTGTTGATTTTTCCATCTTTATTTTCTGCATGTTATATAAACAATGAAAGTTATTTAATTATTTGTAAAGTAACAAGTCCACGAAGCCAAGTATCAAAAGATTCTCTGGCCTTGAGGATAACCTCTGGGGATTAGGTCTCTCTCAGGGCAAATATTTGCATCTTTCCTTCTTCCTCCTCCCTACACTGCCCTCCTATCACTCTCTGGCTATATCTTAAACCAGAGAAAGTGCCACAAGCCACATACCAAACCCACTAGGAATGAGCCCACACCAGTGAAACCCCTCCAGTCCTTCTTGTAGAGTGTTCTGGCTCTTTTAGAATGCATTCACCCAGGAAATATTTATTGAAAAAAATACTACATTCCAGGCACAGCTCTGGGCATGTACAAAATCCCTGCCTTCATTTCCACTTTTTTCTCTCTCTCTTAAATACTATCAGTCTTCTCTTTGAGCTTCACTCTCCCATTGTCTACATGGCAGAGGAGGGATGAGGGAGGAACCAAAACTAATGTTACCAGAGCATCCGCTGTTATCTCATGGAATTCCGCATAACAACCATGTGAGGATTTTACAAAAGAGGAAACAAGCTCAGAGAGGTTAAGTCATTTATTCAAGGCCACACCGCAGTTAAAAGGCAGAACATGGCCAAGCTGCTTTTCCTATGGCACTATCTTGCCACTTTACAGGAGCATTAAAAAGTCAAGTTCTTTTATTCCAGGCTCAGCTTTGTATTCCACTAGTTTTAGTGAGACATCTAGACTTAGGCACTCACCAGAATCTTAAGATACATCAGATTTGGGGGAGGATTGTTGCCGTTTTGGGGTTCAAACAATATATATATTTTTTGAGACAGAGTCTTGCTCTGTCGTCCAGGCAGTGGCGTGATCTCGGCTCACCGCAACCTCCGCCTTCCGGGTTCAAGCAATTCGCTGTCTCAGCCTCCCGAGTAGCTGGGACTACAGGTGCATGCCATCATGCCCAGTTAACTTTTGTATTTTTAGTAGAGATGGGGTTTCACCATGTTGGCCAAGCTGGTCTCGAACTCCTGAGCTCAGGTGATCCACCCGCCTCAGCCTCCCAAAGTGTTGGGATTACAGGAGTGAGCCACCACGCCCAGCCACAAACAATTTTTAATTTCTATAAACAACAAAACAACCCTAAGAAATTTCTAGACTTTATTTTCTCTCTCTCTCTTTCTCATTAAGACCTCACCAGCCAGTCATCTTTTATGACATGCTTACATGTGAGGGGCCATCTTCTCAGATAGAATTTTCAGGGACGGGTCTGAGTTAAAGGAACATCAGGCCCTCCTTCTGTGCAGGGCCCAGCTGGCTGATGAATGGGCTCCTTGCTTCTCTTCAGGCTCATCCCCTTGCCTCTCCTCCTCATTTCCTATTGTCCAGTGCACTCTGTCAAGCTCTTTTGCATCTTGAATCTTTGCACCTGCTTTTTGCCGGGAAGACTGTCTCTCTGGCCCTCTGGTGGCCGGCTTCTTGACATCATCCCTATCTCAGCTCACATGCTGTCCTTTGACAAGGCCTTCCCTGGTCCTCTTCAAGGGAGACCACCCTTAACCTGCCACTCCCTTCCCCTTTCCTTGTGTATGTTCTTCATCGTGTCAGGCACTACTTGCAATATTTGTTTGTTCATCTCTTTATTGTCTGTCTTTTCCCCAAGAGGCTGAAAGCTCCATGGTTTTTTGGTCCCTGCAGCAATTAGAACAGTACCTGGCAGACACAAGACACGTAATACATATTTGTGAATGAGGAACTTGGCTCCAGAAGCCATGAGAATAACTTTGTTCCAACACATTCAGGCTGCGGTCAGAAAGGGTGAGCTTGAAGCAGTGAGCTGGGAGATAATGAAACCAAAACACCATTATCAGGAAGCTTGAGAACAAGGCCACCTTTTAAGTATCTAGAAATTCCCATTAATTTCTTCCACACCTTGTTCCCCATCCCACCTGAAGACTGAAGCTGAGAGGCTTTTTTCCCAGTCATCTTGACCACAAGATCAGTTCTCTCTGTGAACATAAAGACAAAATCGCTGTGACACCAACAGACAGATTTTTTAAAAAGTGGAATCCATGTCTCATATAAACAATGTGCTACTGCCTGCCATCGAGTTCTCTTCCCTCGTTTTCCTTTTTGAAGACTTAACCCCTTTCCCAAAGGGACATGTGCTCAGGTTTCTTGATTCCACAGCAATCCCTTCTGTTGTGTAAGGCAAACTGATCACCTTTCATAACAAGACAAGAAGTGATTTAAATCAGATGGTGACCCAACGACAATGTCTGTGCTGTGTCCTATGGAGAAAACCAAAGCTGAAATCCAGTAACAGGTGATAGGAAGATGTGGAGATAGAAACTGACCTGAATTCTGAAAAACAACAAGAGAAAAGGAAGTCTGAGAACAAGCTGGTGTTCTTCCAAAACCTGTTCATTGTGTGAATTCCTAGAAGATAGCGTGACACCCAGAAACAGGCTGGAGTGACACACCCAAACAATTATGCTACCTGGATCTGCCAAGGCAGGAGGACAAACTCAGCAGCCTGGAGAATGGAGGACACAGTCCAGACTTGGTGAGCCAAGTTTTCTTCTGTTTGTTTTGCTGTTGCTGTTTTTGTTCTTGTTGACCTATTGAGTTCTATGATGAGACCAAACGTTTAATAATTCTCTTCTATTCTAAAACTTGTCTCTCAGCAACAACAGCAGCAATTATTTTTGACCACTCACTATCGGACAACACTGCTTTAGGCTGTGGAAATGCAGTAGTAGAAAAGCCAGGCATAATCCTTATCCCCATGGAGGCACTATCTCCATCCAAGGGCAGAGGACCTGCAAGCCCTGAGGTCTCCAGCTGAGGTTCCTCTCTGAAGGACAGTTGCACTTCAGGTCATGCTGCAGTATGAGAGAAGGCAGTGTGACATCTTAAGGTTCTAATGCTCACACCTGTCTCAGTGAAGCATTTTTACAGAGTAATCACCACCCCCCTCACACCCCCAACAGTGTCATCAAGTCATAAATCTCCTTGGTTTGAAATATTGGATTAAAATATGATTAAACAATATGTCTCAATGGAAAGTTAAGATATGTGTGCATTCTCTATCCTCAAACAATCCTGGAATGCCCCCCCCCCACTTTATGATTTGTTATGGTTTTCCTATCAGAAATTTATGCTAAAACTCTTAAAGAGTTTAGTTCTTAGATTTATAAGAGTAAGAGCATGTAAGAAATTATTCTTTGACAGTTCTCATTGCTAGCAACAAAGTTTTTAGGTTCCAAAGAGGTATTTACTTAGAAACTAAATAGTGTGAACCATTAGCGCAGAAGATGGTGCGGTAGAACAAATGGGGATGAGGTATGAGGAGAGCCAAATGCTAATCCTGGTGTGTCACTGATGTGACTTGGACACTGCAACCCCTCTGGACCTCTGCTTCCTCTTAGGGAAGAAGTGCTCTGTGGGGGTTCTCTGAGGTTACTCCTAGAGTTCATGTTCTATGAGCCTGGAAAGAGCAAAAATGTCTCATATATACTGCGTAATGTTGTCTAAGTGGTACATAGCAGATTATTTTTTTCTGAGACAGAGTCTTGCTCTGTTGCCCAGGCTGGAGTGCAGTGGTGCAATCTCAGCTCACTGCAACCTCTGCCTCCCGGGTTCAAGCAATTCTCCTGCCTCAGTTTCCCAAGTAGCTGGGATTACATGTGTGCGCCACCACACCCAGATAAGTTTTGTATTTTTAGGAGAGATGGGGTTTTGCCCTGTTGGCCAGGCTGCTTTTGAACTCCTGGCCTCTAGTGATCTGCCAGCCTTGGCCTTCCAAAGTGCTGGCATTATAGGTGTGAGCCACTGCACCCGGCCTAAGTGGTACATCTTTACCAGACAATCCATTAAATTTGAAAAATTCCATAATAAATAAGTGACATTTGTCAAAAGCATATAATGTGTCAAGCACTAGGTTATCAGCCTTTCCACACAAACTCTTTCCTTTAAATTTCATGGCAACCCAATGATAAAAGTGGCATTATAGTCTCTCTTTTTTTTTTCTTAAGTACATGTGGAAACTGAAGCTTAGAAAATTGTTATGACTCACTAAAAGTGACAAAGCTGGAAACTGACAGAAATAAGCCCAGGGTTGGACTGCAGTTGCAGAGTCCCACATAAGGGAAGCTCTTTCAGGAGCAGTTTGCCTGATTCTCTGAATGGTGTCCTCCAGCCCCTGGAGGAAGGAACTGAGATCATATCTCTCTCCTTCGCCAGCTTTCACATACAGAAGCAGCTTCATGGACCCATCCAACAGGAAGGGATTTCTTACAGGCAAGCCAAGAAGTTATCTTGCAGCTGACTTTCAGTTACGCATAACTACCACCCATCTGGGACTCGATGGTAGGGCAAAGGAGCTCGGACGTCACCCAATAATGGCCCAGTGACTCATCTAATTGCCTGCTTGTCAATGCCATGGTACTACAACATTCTGGTGGCCTGACTTAGTTGGCTATTCATATCTCAAAGGACATGCCTCTGAGATGCAACGTGAGGTATTTTGAAAGATTAGATATTGCTGAATTGAGTCACATGTGGGAAAGAGAGAAGGGGGCTCATTGGATTCCTCTCCACTAGCAAATGATTTGGTGAGAGTGAAGCCCTGAGAAGAGATTGTCTGGGAGGATCGACCAAAAGCCTCAAAACAAAGGAATGACTTTCACAGATTGACTAAGGATACAATCATTAAAATCATTCATTCAGTCACCATTTTCTGAGCTCACTGTTAGGCAGGCAAAGATACATAAGAGAAGTTGCTTACTTTTATGATCAAGTTGGAGGCAGCAGTTATCAGAACACTCTCAGTATTTCTGGGAAATTCTGCAAGTTGTGTCACATGGAGTACCTCTTTCTTTGAGCTTAAATCACCCTATCTCCCACTCTGGTTACGTAACCACTCAGAACTGCAGTTTCATCTTCTGTAAATTGGGAATAATCAGTTCTAACTCATTTTTAAGGGAGATTCTTAATGTGAAAGTAATTTTCAGATGATTTAAGGTGAAGGGATATAAATACATTGGGAGTATTTTGGAAATCCATGAAGAGATTTACTTCCTTCTTTCGTATTCTGAGATCTTACTTTGCAGTCTTACAGGCATGCACGTGCTTTTTTTTTTTTTAATTATCCCCTGCTTTTGTTCTTAAAATGAGATGTACTCCATTTTTATAGATTTCTCAAGGTTGCAGAGCTCCAGAATTCCTAAGTTAGCTGTGACTATTGGATAATATCAGACCAAAGCATTGAGGGTTCCTTTAAAAACCAAAAAGGCTGTTTCAGGGCTAAGACAATGAGGATTTCCGATATCTTTATAGGTGCAAGAAGCAGGCAAGGGAGCCTTGGAATTATTGACAAGAGCCTTTGTAAACACCTTCCAACCAGGTTTCCTCACAGTTGCCACAAAAGGAACAGGCTTGTGAGAGGGCCACAAAGGAGCTTAGGGTTCCTGACAAGATCTGAATGGCCTTCCCTGTATTACCAAGGGCTGACTTTGTTCCTGGAGGTGCCAAGAGTGGGCATGAAGGCAGCCCTTCTGTTTATGAGCAGCTCACGGTCAGGTGGGCTTGGGCTATCTGACTTTTCATTAGGTCAGTACATATGTATATGAGGAAAGTGGCTGTGGGTCAACTGAACTGCTTGCTCCAGAGCTATTGACCTCTTGCCCAGCCTCCCAGCTTCCTGAATCCGTGAGGACATTCAGTGAATCAACGAGGACATCCACATCCTCACTGAGTTCTCCTTTGCCCTTCCCATTCCCTGCCTCAGTCACAAGACCCTCTCCCCATCTCTCACCCTGTCTTGCCTTGACGACCTGTCCAGGCCCATCATCCACCTGACCTATAAACTTCAAACACTTTCTGGTGTTTCCTGCTTCCAAATATTCCTCAAAATTGAGGATCCTGAGTTGAATATCTGGAGTTCTCCTTTCTGATTTCTGTAATGGTCGACATGCTCTAAGGCAGATTTTCCAAGCATTTCTGGACTTGCCAGAGACTTCCTCCCTTGGCAGGTCTGAATCAGAAAATTCATGCACTGGCTGGGCACGGTGGCTCATGCCTTTAATCCCAGCAGTTTGGGAGGTCAAGGCGGGCGGATCACTTGAGGTCAGGGGTTTGAGACCAGCCTGGCCAACATGGTGAAACCCCATCTCTACTAAAATACAAAAATTAGCTGGGTGTGGTGGTGCACACCTGTCATTCTAGCTACTCGGGAGGCTGAGGCACAAGAATCGCTTGAACTGGTGAGGCAGAGCTTGCAGTGAGCCAAGACTGAACCAGTGCATGCTATCCTGGGTGACAGACTGAAATAAAAGAAGATTCCTGCAGTGTCCAGGAATCTCTACTTTTTTTTTTTTTTTTTTTTGAGATGAAGTCTCGCTCTTGTTCACCCAGGCTGGAGTGTGATGGCACGATTTCGGCTCACTGCAACCTCTGCCTCCTGGGTTCAAGTGATTCCCCTGCCTCAGCCTCCCAAGTAGCTGGGATTACAGGTGCCTGCCACCACGCCTGGCTAATTTTTGTATTTTTAGTAGAGATGTGGTTTCACCATGTTGGCCAGGCTGGTCTCGAACTCCTGACCTCAGGTGATCCGCCTGCCTTGGCCTCCCAAAGTGTTGGGATTACAGGTGTGAGCCACTGAGCCCAGCCAGAATCTCTACTTTTAACACATATCCTGGAGAATTCTTATGATCAAGTGTGTTGGAGGAATAGCTAGAATGCTTACTGGGGTGATAACAGTTTTAAAAAGTATTATGTTTTACTTCTTCATGTATATTTGCATGTTTTCCTAACAGACCTTCAACATTGCTAGATGATTGGCTATATGGATGATTTGACTGGGAGGTAGTGGCCCTAATGGAGTAATAAGAAACGCTGTGCACATAGATGGTTGAGAAACAGCCCTGGGTGCTGACACATCCCAAACATTAAATAGGCCTTATGAAATGTATTTTGGTGTTCTTGAGATACGAGGATGAATTTTCAAGAGGACAGTTTAGTCTCATTTTAACTTGGAAGACAGAAGAGATGGTCAAGAGTCTTATCCGTTGTTTATATAAAAAGACTGTAGAAAATGCATCAAAGCATTCGTGAGATTAGGCACCTCTACATGCTTCTTCAGGTTAGACACCTCTACATGTTTGGTGTGGTATCTAGCACAGAGTAAGCTCTAAATACAACAAATAGAATGAATAAATAAATGAATGAACGTTGTATTCATTGATGGTGACTGAGACATGTTCCTTTCTCCTCCCTGTCTGTCTAGTTCTTCTCACCTGAAGAACGTTGGGAAGACCTTAACTGGAATCACAAGAATTGGGTGTAAACTTTGGCTCCACATTCACTATCTGTGGGATATTCATTATCTGTGGGCTTCATCTGTAAATGGGTGGGCTGCCTTTGGGTAGGTCACCCAGTTGAAACAATGGACTCCAGGGGTTTTATTACCTCCTAAGTGTTGAATAGGATTATTGTGTGTCTCCTTGACTTAATTAGTCCAATTTTCTACCTCGGGTAGCACAACCATCACTTCTCAATTTCGTATTCTATTTCTTTTAGGAAGAGTCAATGCTCAAGATCTGTGAGAAACTGAAGCATGTTTGCCTGTTTTTCTCAATATATGCACGTTCTGTATATCTCAGTTCTGAAGAACTAAAGGTAAACTCTAATACGAGCAGTAGGAAATGGCCAGATAGGAGGAATGTGCACAGTGACCTTGGGCAAATGTCTGAATTCTAAGGCCTTGTTTTCCTCCTCCACAACACGAGTAAATTAGTTTCAATAATCTGTTAGGTCCCTTCTGTGTCAGCTTGGAAGTCCCTGCTGGAGGTAAAGGGTGACACTGTTCAATGCACTGAGAATAGCCAGGAAGAAGCTCAAATGTGTAAGAATAGAAAAGGAAGGTTATGGCCTTTTTACTTGATTCCACGATGCAAAGGTAAACAGTCATGAGAAAGAAAAGAGGTTTAAAAGAAAACAGCAGCGACCTATCTGCTTTTCCTTTTGGTAAAGTAACTTTCGTAGGGCTGCTTACCATGCTGTATATATATTTTTATTCTTTCTGCCTGTTATTTACATACTCATTCAACATATATTTATTGAGAAGTTGCAGAGTTCTGCTGACTGTCTCATCTTCCATCTTCTAAAGCAAAACAACAACAACAACAACACACAGTTGTGCTAGTTTTTTGGCTTACCTCCTTACAAGGTCATACTGCTAAAACCCTCACTCTGGCATGACTAATCTGACACATAGTTTGCCTTTGTTCTCCAGAGGTCTAATGAACAGCTCCCTGTACACCACCAAGTACAGTCTACACTCTTTGAGCTGGCCTTGAACCCCTTGCCATCTGAGCTGCCTCCCTTGTTCCTATTTTAGCTTCCTGCATGCCCAGGCAGCAAGTGACTTGGCTCCACAAACAGCCTGTTGCTATGATCTGCTTGTTCCTCTCATTCAAACCCTCGAGGCCTTGGGAGGTAGTGTAGCATGATGTTAAGAGCAAAGTTGTGAAGTCAGTGAAAGATGGGTTTTACCTGAAATCCCAACATTAACTGGTTTTGAAAACTTTGCCAAGTTTCCTAAACCCTCTGATGTATGAAAAGACGATGATAACCACTTTGCTGAATTGTCTTAAGGCTAAAAGGAGATAAATTATGTAACTTGTTTGCTTTGAAAATGGATTGATATTTGCTCACGAAATCTCCTTCAGGCGCACGTCATGAACCCTATTCGTGCAGTCCAACTTCTACTCAACTTTCAAAGTTGGGATTTCATGCCATTTTTATCATGAAATGTCCAAAAGCATGTGCTCCCTCAGTTGGACTCTCTGTTATGGCCCATATTACATTTTGTCATGTATTTTAGATATCTGTGTTGTTATTATATGGAAAGGAAACATCTTATTTATCTTTATTTTGTCGCAAAGCCTGGCACAGGTGATTGCCTATATGGTATGTAGTAGTAAAAAAATTCTTATGAAATGAATTAGTGAATGAATATACAATGTATTAATAAATGATTTTGCTAGTGGTAAATATTCCTATACATAAGGAGCTAAAGGGGGCATGCCAGCTGATCAATCTTTCTGAAATAAAACTTTTTGAAAGTCTTTCTCCAGTAAGATATTTGAGCTCATATAACTGACAAGAGTATTAGGATATAAAATATATAAAAATCATATGACTCAATAAGAAAAAAACTAATTATAAAAAGGGGCAGAGGGCAGGAACAGGAGATTTCATAGAAAATAAAACCCAAATGGCCAATAAATATATGAAATGTTGTTCCTCCTTACTAGTAATTATAGAAATGAAAACTAAAATAGTAAGAGAACATTTCATATATTGAACACTTTGGAAGTACTTAGTAGTGGTAAGGATGTAAGAAATGAGCATTCAAAAATTCAGGTTTCAAATTGATCATAGTAGATTCCTACAAGTAAATACAAAAATGCATGAGAATAATGAATCTGATCTACCTGTACCAACAGGAATAAATTCAGAAAACAACAGAAAATGATAAAGGTTACTTGCAGAAGTATAGAACAGTATGATGGTATTTCTATATGGCATCAACCCATACACACACATACACATACACACACATGACCGTACCTATATTAGTCTGCTTTCACCCTGCTGATAAAGACATACCCGAGACTGGGAAGGAAAGTAGGTTTAATTGGACTTACAGTTCCACATGGCTGGGGAGGCCTCAGAATCATGGCAGGAGACAAAAGGCACTTCTTACATGGCAGCAGCAAGAGAAAAATGAAGAAGCAAAAGTGGAAAACCGTGATAAACTCATCAGGTCTCATGAGACTTATTCACTATCATGAGAGAAGCATGGGAAAGATCGGCCCCCATGATTCGGTTACCTCCCCTGGTCCCTCCTGCAACACATGGGAATTCTGGGAGATACAATTCAAATTGAGATTTGGGTGGGGACACAGCCAAACCATGTCATTCTGCCCCTGGCCCCTCCAAATCTCATGTCCTCATGATTTCAAAACCAGTCATGCCTTCCCAACAGTCCCTCAAAGTCTTAACTCATTTCAGCATTAACCCGAAAGTCCACAATCCAAACTCTCCTCTGAGACAAGGCAAGTCCTTTCCACCTATGAGCTTGTAAAATCAAAAGCAAGCTAGTGATTTCCTAGATCCAATGGGGGTACAGGTATTAGATAAATACAGCCATTCCAAATGGGAGAAATTGGCCAGAACAAAGGGGTTACAGGGCCCATGCTAGTCTGAAATCCAGTGGGGCAGTCAAATTCTACAGCTCCAAAGTGATATCCTTTGATTCAAGGTCTCACATCCAGGTCACGCTGATGAAAGAGGTGGGTTCCCAGGTCATGGCCAGCTCCACCCCTGTGGCTTTACAGGGTACAGCCTCTCTCCTGGCTGCTTTCATGGGCTGCCGTTGAGTGTCTGCAGCTTTTCCAGGTGCATGGTGCAAGCTGTCAGTGGATCTACCATTCTGGGGTCTAGTGGATGGTGGCCCTCTTCTCACAGGTAGTACCCCAGTAGGGACTCTGTTTGGGGGCTTTGACCCCACGTTTCCCTTCTGCAGTGGCCTAGCAGATGTTCTCCATGAGGACCCCACCCCTGCAGCAAACTTTTGCCTGGGCATCCAGATGTTTCCATACATCTTCTGAAATCTACGCAGAGGTTCCCCAACCTCAGTTCTTGACTTCCGTGCACCCACATGCCCAACACCACATGAAAACTGCTAAGGCTTTGGGCTTCCGCCCTCTAAAGCCATAGCCAGAGCTGTATGTTGGCCTCTTTCAGCCACAGCTGGAGGGGCTGGGACAGAGGGCATGAAGTCCCTAGGCTGCAAATGCTGCAGGGATCCTGGGCTCGGCCCAGAAAAGCATTTTTTCCTCCTGGGCCTCCAGGCCTGTGATGGGAGGGGCTGCTGTGAAGACCACTGACATGGCCTGGAGACATTTTCTCCATGGTCTTGGGGATTAATATTAGGCTCCTTTCTCCTTATTCAAATTTCTGTAGCTGGCTTGAATTTCTCCCCAGAAAACGGGTTTTTCTTTTCTATTGCATAGTCAGGCTGCAAATTTTCCAAACTAACATACTCTTCTTCCCTTATAAAACTAAATGCCTTTAACAGTATGCAAGTCACCTCTTGAATGCTTTGCTGCTTAGAAATTTCTTCCACCAGATATCCTAAATATCTTTCTCAAGTTCAAAGTTCCACAAATCTTTAGGTCAGGGAAAAAATGCTGCCAGTCTCTTTGTTAAAACATAACAAGAGTCACCTTTACTCCAGTTCCAAACAAGTTTCTCATCTCCATCTGAGTCCTCCTCAGCCTGGACCTTATTGTCCATATCACTATCAGCATTTTGCGCAAAGCCCTTCAACAAGTCTCTAGGAAGTTCCACACTTTTCGTATCTTCTCCTGAGCCCTCCAAACTGTTCCCACCTCTGCCTATTACTCCGTTCCTAAGTCGCTTCCACGTTTTCAGGTATCTTTGCAGCAACGCCCCATTCTCCTGGTACCAATTTATTGTTTCAGTCTGTTTTTGTGCTGCTGATAAAGACATACCTGAGACTGGGAAGAAAAAGAGGTTTAATTGGACTTACAGTTCCACATTGCCGGGAAGGCCTCAAAATCATGGCAGGAGATAAAAAGGCACTTCTTACATGGCAGTGGCAAGAGAAAAATGAGGAAGAAGCAAAAGCGGAAACCCCTGATAAACCCATGAGATCTCATGATACTTTTTCACTATCATGAGAACAACATGGGAAAAACTGGCCCCCATGATTCAATTATCTCCCCCTGGGTCCCTCCTACAACATGTGGGAATTCTGGGAGATACAATTCAAATTGAGATTTGGGTGGGGACACAGCAAACCATATCAGTACCTTATATTGTTTCTGGAGGGGGAGACATAGTAAGATTGTAAAAATGTAGACAAGAGGGAGTCACATAACATGGGTACCATGGTCTCCCCTGGGAAGGAATGTGAGAGGAAGGAATCAAGAGAGCTGCAACCAGATCTTTGGCTTTATTTAAAGGTCTTATTTTTTCTTTTCTTTTTTTTTTTTTTTTGAGACGGAGTCTCACTCTCAGCCTGGAGTGCAGTGGTGTGATCTCGGCTCACTGCAACCTCTGCCTCCCAGATTCAAGTGATTCTCCTGCCTCAGCCTCCCGAGTAGCTGGGATTACAGGTGCCTGCCACCACACATGGCTAATTTTTGTATTTTTAGTAGAGGTGAGGTTTCACCATGTTGACCAGGCTGGTCTCAAACTTCTGACCTGAAGTGATCCACCTGCCTTGGCCTCCCAAAGTGCTGGAGTTACAGGTGTGAGCCACTGCGCCCGGCCAAGGTTTTACTTTTATATTTAGAAACATCTAAATTAGATTAAGCAAAATATGGATGATGAAAAACTACGTGGTAAATATGAATGTTTTTATTTCATTCTTATTTTTGAAATTAGTAATAACTTCATCGTTTTAAAAATTAAAAGAAATGTAAATTTTCTATGACTCAAAAATGCAAAGAATTGACTTATGCCCAGATGTTTATTCCCAGAACTTTCTAGCAATCAGCTCAAGAAGAATGGGGTGTAGGGCCTTTGTTGACCTGTACAGAATCATATTTAAAGTGATGTAATTATGAAAATGCCATTTAAAAGGCTCAAATTTTGCCTTCAGAAATGCTTCTTTCAGTAGGGTGACCATTGTGCCATTTTTTCTTTTCCCCCATGCACAAATAGCATATCACCTGCTGTCAATGCCTTGACCTTCAATGATGGATACTGAAGCCTTTTATAGAAATACAGAAAAACAGCTTTCCCCAGCGTTTTCTCCCCTACCTTCTCTCCTGAACAGTACTGACATGGCTGCTTGGTAGAAGTTTACCACTAGGGTCCTATGGAGTAGACATACAGGACCTTCCGAACTGCTGTGGGGGAAGAAGAGGTTAGTTTTGGGAATTGTTTAGTAGTGGGGAAGACAGAGGGATGGACAGAGAAGGGATGTAGATGTTAAATCTCTCTGAGATGAAATTTAACTGATCTCATTGTTGAAGTGATGAATGATGTAACGTTTCCAGGTTTCCTCTAACATTTACTGAACACACATTATGGCTTCATGGTTTAGGGGATCTAGGCTTTGCAGATGTTACTCCATTATTTCTCTAAACAACCATCGAGCCTGTACTTTTTTTTTTTCCTGAGACAGAGTCTTGCTCTCTCACCCAGGCTGGAGTGCAGTGGTGCAATCTCAGCTCACTGCAGCCTCCGCCTCCCGGGTTCAAGTAATTCTTCTGCCTCAGCTTCTTGAGTAGCTGGGCATGCACCACCACTCTTGGCTAATTTTTGTAGTTTTAGTAGAGACAGGGTTTCACCATATTGGGCAGACTGGTCTTGAACTCTTGACCTCAAGTGATTCATCTGCCTTAGCCTCTGAAAGTGTTGGGATTACAGGGGTGAGCCACCATGCCCAGCCAGAGATTGTATCGTTATTTCAATTTTTCAGACAAGGAAACCAAGGCTTAGAGAAGTTAAATGACATGCCTGAGGTTGCATAATATGGGTGGACAAGAGTTACAGCCAAGTCTCTCATTCTGTTTGCTGTTGCCTCTTAAATTCTCCAATTTGATCTGCTTTTCTCTGTTGAATAACAAATCCCTATCTCTCTTTCCAGGAAATATTCTTCAGTTGCCTGTAAACATTTATTTTGAGAATAACACTGCACTTTTTCCTGCAATGTCCCATTTGATAACATCAATAGACTCCAATGAAGAGAGAACCCTTTTTAATCAGTTAAACCTTCATATGTAGAGTAGGCAATCAAGGCTAAGTCAGAGTCAGAGCTTTCTGACACTCACCATGTGCGTTTTATTGAAACACTAACAGGAGATAATCATGATATGATTACCTTTAAATAAGAATATTAACAAGTTTATGTTTCTTCAAAATATGTAGTAGCTTATGATGGGGCGTTAAGTGGTTTCTAATATTTTCCTAAGATCTGAGATAAAATACTTCTTTCTAACGTTGTCTTTCATTATCTGTTCATCTGTAGCTGAGTAACACAGAGAGATTCTTCTCCAGGTCTTGCCTCTGAGTGACAGTCTTAAAGGCATCAGTTGTTGTAGTGGGGGCCAGCCATGTTCAGTCACTTAGGCCTTTCCTTCAGTGTGAAAATATCTGGCTGGACCCACAGGAAATGGTTTGAGAGAATAAAGCAAATGGCTTCTGTTTCTTACATCGTTTAAGGAGTCCATGCCCAGATGGCTAAGACAGCGAGGACTGAAGAGGAAGGGTGTCAAGGATGGTACAGCTCCCAGTTACAGATATGGTGGCTTCCACGGAGATCAGGCAGAGTTCTGAGCTTTTGGAAACTACCTGAAAATCTTCCACTAGCTCTCTTTACATGCCTTGGTGACAGCAAGTTCCTGACTTTTTTTTTTTTTTTTTTTTTAGATGGTGTCTCACTCTGTCACCCAGGCTGGAGTGCAGCGGTGTGATCTTGGCTCACTGCAACCTCTGCCTCCCAGGATCAAGTGATTCTCATGTCTCAGCCTCCCAAGTAGCTGGGATTGCAGCCACCTGTCACCACGCCTAGCTAATTTCTATTGTATTTTTAGTAGAGATGGGGTTTCATCATGTTGGCCAGACTGGTCTCGAACTCATGACCTCAAGTGATCCACCTGCCTCAGTTTCTCAAAGTGCTGGAATTACAGGCGTGAGCCACCATACCTGGCCCTGCTTGATCATTTTTGAAAAGCAGAAATCCAGGAACAGACCCGAGGGAGTTACAAGGTGTAGAATGTTGAAGGTATTTCTCAAAATGCTATTCCTCTTCTCAACACCAGTTCAGCATTCTCCTCCAGAGATCTGGTGTCTCACACTGCCTTTTGTGCTGTAAAAGCCAAATGAGAGGCATTTAAATTATTTCTGTTGCCTAGGAAAGAGAAATATTATCCACAGTAACAAAATCATCAAATTTTATTATGCACAAGTTAGTGCTATATATTTAGGAGTTTTGCTTTAGAGGATATAATTTAGAAAAATGGGACAGCTTTTCATTGGCTTGGAAGTTTCTATTGTCAAAACATATTACCAGGAAAGTACAATACATCGTAAAATTATAAGGAACGGCAATTCAGTCCTATTTTGACTTTATTTATAAAAAAACAAATTAATAGCAGATGAATAAAACTTTTAAACCATTATCCGGGTAATAATACTAAAGAAAACAACTAATAAAACAGCCGCATTCAAACAGCTGTTTAAGGAAACCCAATGATATTTCATCCATTGTCAAACTTGGCATTTGAGCAGAATAAAGACCAAAGTAAATATTTATTGATTCATGTGAGAATACTGAAAATTTCTCTTTTATAAGTAGAATAAGCAAATAAACCATGATTTATAAAAACCCTGGCTAACTAAAATCAGCTAATGGGTCTATTCAAAAAATTCTTATCATGTAAACTGTGAACTGACAATTATAATTGAAAATTACCAGTTTCTCTATGAATTTAATATACATATAGTTAACCACCTGCTTGACTGTTATACAGAGCCATTTAAACGTGCAAATGGATGTACAAATGTTTGAAGTCTTTTGAACCAAACACATTAATTGCCAGTCTGTGTTAATGGAAACACACAGAATGGATGCCTGCCTCTCTCTGTAATAAATATAAAAATTCCCTGGGCTTCCGAGTCTCCATACTAAGCACACATGGAGGCTTTTTATAGGAAAAGCTCATTTAGAGATTGAACCCCTCAACCCCAACCAAATAGGTAATAAGGAGACAGGAAACATTGTATTGGCCAGACTGACTACAAGCAGACTGCATTCCTCACACTGTTCTGTCCAAGTGGGAGTCCACAGCCCAGATGGCTACAGAATTGGCAGTGAGAAGTGAGGCAAAGTTCAAAGCAAGCCCAGGGGCACATTTAGTGCCCAGTTTGCTCCCTGTTGATACCTGGGCAGGTGACCTTGTGCTTTTCCTTAATGGCCTGGGGACCCCCATTATGACTTCCCCTGGACCTGTCCTCACCATGCAGTGATCCACAGCTAAGATGCTCTTCCTCCTTAGCAACATATATCAGCCCCCTGTCCTCTGGCCCGCAGGCCCTGGGTGTTTCAAATAGAAACACAAGGATGGCCTGGGGTGCTCCTCTGCCCAGCCTCCCACTCAGCAGGGGCCACTTAGCAGGGGCCATCAGCTGTCCGAGCTAGGGGCCTCTCTCAGGGCAGGTGGTAGGCCCCTCCTGCAGTCACTTTTCCATGACTCTCTGGCCATTGGGGTGTAGATGGAGGGGGCCCCAGCTTGACTCTGAGCCAGGGCTCAGTGATGTATGTTGATGCCTGGAAAACAGCTGGAGGCCTGTGGGGTCTTAGAAGAGCCATCCTAAGGTAAGAGGAAGCCAGGGAAGCTAAGCTTGGCTCAGTTCCAGAGCTTTAGTGTTCAGAAGGGAGGTGAGACCATCTGGATCACCTGATTTTTGTCAGCAGCCCAGTCCTAAGATTGTACATCTGAGTCTTACCCAGAGGAAAATCTGCAAACGAAAAGGTGAAAACAGTAGTTTCTCTAAAAACAAGGTAATAGGGTGGGGCACAAGAAGTTGTTTTTTTGTGGGGAGCCTCTACAAAACAAAATATAAAATCGACTGGGTGCTGTGGCTCACTCCTGTAAGCCCAACGCTTTGGGAGGCTGAGGCCAGTGGATCACTTGAGGCCAGGAGTTCAAAACCAGCCTGGCCAGCATGGTGTAACCCTGTCTCTACTAAAAGAAAAAAAAAAAAAATCAGCCAGGCGTGCTGGTGCATGCCTGTAATCCCAGCTACTCAGGGAGGCTGAGGCATGAGAATTGTTTCAACCCGGGAGGCAAAGGTTGCAGTGAGTCAAGATCACGCCATTGCACTTCAGCCTGGGCGACAGAGAGAGACTCTGTCTTAAAAAATAAAAAAATAAAAATAAAACAGAAAATATAAAATGAAAAAAAATCGTTCTTCACTTTCCCCAAATCAGTCCTAGCCTGGGATTGTGAAGACTTCAGGGCATTAGAGGTGATGCTAAGGAGTAGCGGAGATTGACTTATTCCTGGAGACTTTTAGGAAATTCTTGGGAGTAGAAGATGGACTTGGCGAGAAGCTGAGATTTTTCAAGATCAAGTTGGGGTAAGAGTTAGCAACATGGGGATCTTGTTTTTAATGAACCCAATTCACCTCCACAGGCTGATGATGCCTGGGAACACCCAGACAAGGCGAAGCATGAGTTCAGTATTACCTGTCAGATGTGTTTCTCACCTCCCTGTCAGATGTGTTTCTCACCTCTGCTGCTGTCTTTCACCTCTGCTTTGCCTGGTTCCATCAGTGCCACACCCAGCCCGGCCTTCAGCTTTACTCTGCAGGATTGTTTCTGAATGAGCTTTAGGTATTATCAAAAATATTATCCTTTAACCTCAAAGGATAAAGACTCTTCCCTAGTGAAGATATAAGAAGACGAAGCCACAGGTTCTGAGGGCCATTTCGAGAGTGCTCTGGGCATCCTTTGAGCACATTTGCGTCACCTTCCTTTGCAGTTACTCCTCATATGATGAGCATACCACCCGGTCCTGGGATTAGACAGGGAGAAGGGCCCACTTTAACAGGCCCCAGGCCACTGTTGACAGAGCCGCAGGAAGAAGAAAGAGACCCAGATCTCTTGGGAAATCAGGTCCTCATTTATTTGTAGGCGAGAGAGATAGAGAGAGAGCAGAAAATCAAAGACAGCCTGAGAAACATGTCTGTAGCCTCTGACCATGGACACTTTTCCACAGAATACAAGTCCTGAAAAAAATGGTGTGCAAATCATCTGTGGTCTGGTGACCTCTAATCCAGAGCCAGGCCTTGGTCCCTGGCAGCCCCTGTGGGCAGGCCCGGGGCAGGCTGGGCCTCCGCACAGAATGGGGAAGGAGAAGGCACTAGAACTGGGGGAGATGGGAACTGAACCAGCTGTACTGCTGGTCTCTGTGGGGGATGCCATCCAAGTGCCAATGGCCAAAGGGGCCTGAGGTTTCTGGCCCCATCCCAGTGTCCTTGTTCATTTCTGGGAAGACACTCTGCATGGGGACTGTTTAGTGACAGCAGGAGGAATTTAGTGCTAGAAGGCAGCAGGTGAGGGAAGCTTCTTGGAGGACGACAGCTGGTGTCTGTGGATGTGGGGAGCTGGGTTGCCCCAGTAGAAAGAATGAGGGGAAGGTGATCAACCACACCCCTTTACCTGGAATTTAGCGGTCCTGGGATGGGGGCTTTCAATGCTAAACCTGGGGAAACCCTGGGCAAACCAGGACAAGCTGGTCCTCTGGGGAAGGCCAGGGAATAGCTGTGGAGGGCATCAGGGCCCTGGCTGGGCAAGAAGAGAGGTGCCAACTTCAGCATTGTTTAGGTCTTAAGGCATAAAGCTCCTTCACAAAAATCAGATGCAAAGAAAACCCCAGTCCTCCCTCCTTTAACACACACGCACACACACGGGCACACAAACCTACAAAAAAGACAGTTTCCTCTTAGTGAGCTTATCTAATGTATACAGCCCTCATTTCTGCTGATAGCAGCCATTTCTGATTTATTCCTTGCTGTAAGAAATTTCTTTTACCTTCCTTCCCCTGGGGTTCCTGGTGTTGGAATCGAAGCTTTGGGTCTCCACTAAAGTGAGTTGATGTGGAAAGGGCTTCTTCCCAGTACAGGCCCAGTCTTCTGTGTGGGCCATTCAGCCCAGGGGAGGCAATGGGTGAGCAAGGCAAATGCTCAAGTGTCCAGGCTTAGACCAGACTTGGGGCAAGATGACACGTTCCAGCTCTCTCCAGCAGCTGCCATGGAGTCTGTGAAGGTACTGTTTATCTTGGAGCCAGTCAGGCATTGCTAAAGTTCAAAGACCCAGTGTCCCTGGCTGGCCAAGGCTGGAGAAAGGAGGTTAACATGTGGGTTTCCTGGCTTCCACCAACGTATTTCTCCGCAGGAGACTTCCCTGTTGTGTTCAGTAGCAAGTCTGAGACCATTAGAAGTCTCCCTATTCAATGTAGATACTGTTTTAAACATCTTCCCATTAGCAAAGGGAATTACTTTTGTTTTGTTCTTAGGAGGATAATTCTGGTTGTCTTAAAAAGGCTTTACGTAAAATGAGATTAATTTTCTTAAAAACACTGCCTTTATCTGAAGTAATGCTGCCACTCTCTCAGAGGAACAGCTGTTGGTGTTTGCAGCCATACATGTTTGAGATAAGTTATCTTTTGACATCATGACCAAGCTTTTTTGTTATGTCAGATGAGATAAAAGTAAGTATTTGCTGCTACAGTTTCCCCTGATAAGCAGTATTCCACTTTTATATAAGAGGGCCAGATGGTTGAATTAAGGATGAAATAACACATATAGAAATTTGCTTTTAAATCCACCTCTGTACACAGAGGTTCTCTTAAGAGAGGTTTACCAGGAATCTTTGGCTTTGTCCTCTCCTAATGATACAGAAGCTAGAAAGAAATTATTTAGGCAGTTAGTGAGGGTAAGAGTCTTTGTCAAGGTTTTGTTTTTAAGAAAAAGCAGCCCCCAAATAATGTCTTTCCTAACAAAGAGCAGCCTGAAAAATCAAGCTGCTGACATAGAAAAAAGCAAGCTAGGAGCTTGCATGGGTGAATGCTGGCAGCTGTGCCAATGGGAAAAGGCTACCTGGGGGCCAGGCATGTTCAACATGGAGCCTCCATCATCCCTTTTCTTTGTCAACCATATGTACAGTAAAGAAGCAGGTAACATGGTGCTGGCCAGGTAGAGAATCCAGCTGCATAATAGAGGATTATGGTGGGCCAGCCATCTTCTTGCACTATACAAATGACACACCTGGTCTGACCAATCTCTCATACCCTATGTAAATCAGACACCGCCTCCTCAAGCTCCTGTATAAAATCCCGTGCATTTCACCACGGAACCGGAAGACCTGCCCGGGAGCTCCTCTGTCTCTACAACAGAGGAGCGTTTCTCTTTCTTTCACCTATTAAATCTCTGCTCTTAACCTCACTCCTTGTGTATCTGTGTCCTTGATTTCCTTGGCGTGAGGCAACAAACCTCAGGTATTATCCCAGATGAACGATGCCACTTCACTAAGGAAGATAGACGAAACTAGAGACTAAGCTCAATATCACACTCCTCCCATGTGTATGCATACTTACATATACTTCTTTGTTTTAATTTACGCAGGAGAAAGAAGTTAGGAAAGTATTTAGGTTCCTAAACTGTTTTTCCATAACCTGAGCTTTGTCGGAAGTATTAGAACAGATCTGTAGCAAAACTCAGAAGCAGTGAACCCTCAGTGCAGTTTCTCAGATGTGCTCACATGTGAGCCTAGATCCATCTTATACCTTGCTATTCCAGTTTAATAGTAGGGTATCAAATCTGGCTTCCTGTGCTGCAGTGATTTAGAAGGTGTATGAAATAGGGAATTGTTTTGTTGGACTCTTCCTTATTCCTTATCTGTTTACCACCCACCAATACAGCAACTACTAAAAATAAAGCTAGAGCTCCGTGTTCTTCTAGTAGTGAGATGACTCAGTGTTGATAATGTGCCCTCTCTTGATTCCCAGGTGTATAAACAATGACATTTTTGATGAGTTTTCTTGCCCAAGGGGTGAAATCTCCAGCCAATAAACAGAGCATCTGTGAGTGCATGTCAGCGTGCACATGCGTGCATGCCTTGTGTTTCCGTGTGTGTGCATTTGTGTGCTGTGTTTTGGGTGCAGCACACCAACATGGCACATATATATGTATGTAACAAACCTGCACGTTGTGCACATGTACCCTACAATTTAAAGTATAATTTAAAAAAAAGAAAGAAGCTAGTTAACTGTAGACAATAAATCTGGATGTTACTGAATCGACTCAATCAACCAGTTCCAGCAAGTCCAAATATTTGCAGTGGTAGCAAATATGAATAAGCGATCACATATAGAACCCTTGCCGTGTGGACAATGAGATGGATTCTGTCATCTAAAATTTAAAAAGCAAAATAAAAAAATACCACGGAAACCTTCATGTTATGGGAAAGTGACTGCATATTTGTAAAGAACACAGTCAATACTAGATGTGTGAGCTGTAAGTAATGTAATCATTATTATTTTGGTCTGGAACATTTTATGTCCTTTAGTCATTAAAATAAGGACCTATGAGGCTGGGGCAGCATGGAGAAATGACTATTATACCATGCAGTGACTCTTCTTAAAAAAGAAAAAACATAAACGTAGGGCATCTATTCCCCCCCCCCATTTTCTCATTTAATTACAATTCCCTGATACCTTTCTACTAGTCTCGTACTGTTTGGGGGCAAACTAGTAAGAAGCTGGGGGCAAAAGACTTCTCTTCCAATAAATTCTTGTGGAAGTAGGAACCTATTATCTGTTTGTTCGTTTTGTAATGGAGCTTACGTTCTTACCTGAAAGAGACACAGCTCTGGAGGTAAAGGGTGTGGAGGAGAGGAAGAAATAGCAGTGTGTGTGCACATGCGTGTGTGTGCACGTATGTGGCAGGTGTTTGCAAACACGAGGGAGGCACCTATGCTTCCCTTGTTTCCAGTGGGAGAAGCTGCCTAAAGCGTGTCTCTTCCTGTTCAGGAAGACATCTTGGTTCCCTGAAAATTTGTCAGGGACGGTGAAATCTCCATCAATGAACACAGAAAGCTCCACCAAAGAGACAGTTCATGGCGAATTCAGTTATAGTGACATTCTAGAAGTTGACACTGGTCAACCCTTTCTATCCATCTCCACCCCATCTCGGTGTCTTTCTTTTGCTGCTGCTTCTCATCACCAACAAACTCATGTCTGGTTTTTGGGAAATATTAGTGTGTAATGGCTTCTATAAAATAAGAGCTCTCCTTTCTAGAAAAATTTAATAGTCTTAGCAAATAAGCCCATGTTTTATAGTATTGTTTCATTAGGAATAAACACATATATTGTAGTTAAAAATTTTCTCAGCTTCCGAGTGGTCTTTCCATTTCATCAGATATTATGAAGTGGGAGTATGAACGAAGGAATTAAAGAAGAAACAGAAAAGAAGAAAAAAAAATCACAAAATTTAATACTCAAACACACCAGGCAACTGTAGTCTCTTTCCTGGATAATTTATGTTAAAATTTATCAGACTCAGAAGCCGATATGATAAATAGCCCAATATAGTTTCTCCTTGTCTAATTTCATCACAGGTCTATCTGGCTCATTTATAATGCACATCTCTTTCTATCTAAAGGCAAAATACTTCAAGTATTTGACAAGCTAAACATTAGCCCTAAAAATTTGTATCAATCTGCATTTACATATTTTCTACATAAAAAGTTCTCAAACTCAAAATCAAAATATTTACAAAGGTATCATGTGCTTATCAATGTCACACATTTTCTTTGCAAGGTGCATAATGAAAATTTCAGAAGTAGTCGATTCTGTTTCTTTTAAAATGTCTCCATTAAAATACAAATAAACAAACTATTGATGCATGCAGCAATTTGCATGGATCTTAAGAGATGTTCTGCTGAGTAAAACACTGCCAGTCTCAAAAGGTACATACTGAATGATTCCATTTTTCTAGCATTCTCAAAATGACAAAATTACTAAGATGAAAAACGGGTGGGAAGGCTGGGGTGAGGGAAGGAAATGGAGAGAGGGAGGGGGTGACTATAAAGGGACAACTTAAGGGAGTTTCTTTGTGGTGATGGAGCAGTTCTGTCTTGATGGTGGTGGTGACGATACGCCTTTCTACAGGAGGTAAAATGTCATGGAGCTATACACAAAAACATACACAAGAAAAATGACTGCGTGCAAAGGCTGGCAAAATCCAAGTAAGGTCTAAGCTCTAGCTAAATTGTATTCTCAGTGTCCTGGTTTTGCTAATGTACTGTAGTTATCATGGCAGAAGACCAGGTGATGAGTACACGAGACTTCCTTGTACTATTATTGCAACTTCTTGAGAGTCTGTAATTATTTCATTATATAAACGTAGAAACATAAATCTCTGTTGAAGAAAAGATTCTGGCAACTAAACACACTTGGAAGCAATTTAGTCAAAGACTGGTGTCCTTTCGGGAGGCAGCGCTCTTAAGTGCAAACACTGAAGACTCTTGATGTAGTATATGCTTAGTATCCAGGTAACCAGGTCTGCAATGCTTAGGCTGTGTAACTGAAAACACTTAATTGTTCCCATTACTTGTATGAAGATTATAGAATCAGGAAATTTCAGAGCAAGCAGGGACCACGCTCTCAGGTTACAACTCTCTGTTTTGGTATCCTGATTTGTAATGTGAGGGCTTTGTCCTAGTTTCTTTGCAGTGTCTTGCCTAGTTCTAAATTTCATACTACACATAAACTACAGAAATTGTAATGGTAATCAAAAATTTTTCCTCAGTATCGCATAAGACAGATATTTCAACTTACGTTGATTATAAATGTGGATACAGAAAGAACCTATTTATTATGTAACACCATCTACTAGAAATAACTGAAGAGCAAACCAACTAGACTAATTCTTACTCCTTAGTTGAGGTGGTAGTTTTCCAGGCAGAGGGTCTGGGCGGTTTCCTTGAAATGACATACCATCACATCCTCCTTGTATAAAATATAGTGCTCATATCTACTGGAGTGTTTGCGTAGAAAGGGGTGGCATACTTAGGTCAGTGTGTCCCAGGAAGAGTCCCTTGACTACCCATGAGACCTGCTAAATCGATCCTGGGGAGATTCTAGACAATCACACACTCAAACTCAGGAGGCTTTAAAGAGTAATCCTTATCATTTGGGAATAAATGATGATATGCTTTTTTAACCAATATAGCTTTAGTTTCCTCACTTGTCTCAACTACTTTTCTTCATGGAATGCTAACACTGGACTACCTTGGGAAACGGAGCCCACTGTAAAAACAAAGTCAGATTCTAGGGCTGTTCCTCCCTCATGATAACACACCTAGAGAAAAGGATTTTAACTGCAGCAACATTTGTTTTTTTGGTATTGAGTTCCCTTAAGTCTATAATAATTTATATTTGAAAAAAAAAACTAGCAACTCATAGCATTAGTGTAATGATTTTATTAATAAAACGAACCCATAGGGTTCAAACAAGCGTACAAAGTATTTTTTTTCCTGTGGGTTAAATTGTTACATTTTTAATAATAAAAATAAGAAAGCTTTCATAGTTAACTTACCAAAAACAGAACGCTTGCCTATTGTTTCTTACTGTGCAAAACAAAGCAAAGTTTTGCCCACAGAAGGATTTTGTGCACCAAAACATGCACATTTTCAATTTCAAAATTTCTGCATCAAAATGAAAATTCCAAGGCCACGTTTTTGTTTTTTCAAACTAAAGAAGAGCAAGAGGGGAATAACCAAGCAAATAACAGCAGCTACATTTTTAATCTTCATTCCCAGGTATTTTCTGTTTCAATGTAGAATTCTCCACATTCATAAAATGATATCTTCAACCTACTGCTTACGGTCAGATATGCCAGTATCAGTTCAATAAGGCAAGTCACACCTTTTAGCTATTCTCTTAAGTCCTACAGAGATAGTTTCACTTCAATTTCACAGGGACACTTCATGATTTATCTAATAAAGGTGATAAGACAATCCTAGTGAAGGATTCCTTTAAGTCGTTGCTTTTCTAGATGGAACCAAATAATTAAACTTTCTCTTCTCCATACTGGAGTTTGTTTCTTTCATTATGTTTTAGTATCATGGAGTCGAACAATGCCTTGGCAGGGCATGAACTATAACTCAGAAGTCAATAAACAGTTGAAGATGATCTTTTCTAAAGTAAAAATCAACTGTTTAGACAACACTTAAATACACATTACCTGTTTAAAGACACACACACAAAAGCAAAATTTAAAAACCAAATCAAGAAATAACGTTTTGTGACAATTTCAGTAGCACAATTACTGGTCTAACAGTTTTGCATTGTGGGAATTTAAATAGCGGCTTACAATGAAAGAACTATGCACGATGCTTCCAGGATTGCAGAGAAGAGAGGTAAGCCCAGAGGATGAAAAGCATACATTTGCCTAATGTGTGTAGAAAATTCCCTGATCAAATGGCCAACTAACTTTTAAATACAAAATTTAACCTTAGAAGAACTTTTCTATTTTTGGTGAACATGCTGATTGAAAGAAAAATCAATCATTCTGTTAAATGAAGTACAGTATTCTGCAGGGGAAGCACCAGGGTTTCTGGATCAAACCCTTAGGACATGAAGAAAACCAAAGTACTCTGCTGGTTCAAAATCTCTATCACAGGAATCCCTGGCTCCCTTCCACGTGTCCAGAGATGCTCTCAGCTCACAAAACCAACAGATGGAAGGAAAAGCAAGTGAACATGTGACCATGTAGGAGGGGGGCTGGGGACGGTAAAACACTGCTCAGACTTTCAGCAGCAACACAATCCTGTTGGTCTGAATATCCTGAGGTTAAATGATAATAAAATATTGCACCAACACAATAAAGAAAATCACAGTTTAAACAGAATTACTGAAGAACTGGAATAATGTACAATGCAGTGACTGCCATCAGTAGACCTAGGTCTCTTGACAGGAATTAAAGTTGTGTCTTTTCTAAAAATGGCACTCCTACCTTCTTTTGGTTTGGTGTTTATTTTGACATTCTCTTAGGTAAACATATATTTACTTCCATTTAACGCTAACTTACTGAATTTTCCCCTTGGCCCAGTTTCATATTTAGTGATAGATGAGACTGTGGCTGTAAACAGCAGCAACTCCCAAGAAGAGTACTCAGGGCGAGAGATTTAAAAACATATCTGATAACCCCATTAGAGGTAGGTTAGAAAAAGGCCTTTTATTTTGGACTGTGTAGTTATCAAGGCATCCTGCAGATGCAACCTTTTCTCTCCCTTCTTTCTCTGACATGCTCCTAGGTAAATAAGATATGAGGAAAATCAAACGTATATCCTGTTAAAGCACTTAAAGGGGGTAAAAAGTACAGCCTTCAACAAAACGTGTTTTCCCATTGAAATTCATCTTTCCTCTTTGAACCGACAAGCTTCTCAAGAAACCCTTTCTTGGTTTCATAATACTGTACTGCCAATTTATAAACTATATTTTAGTCTACCCTTGAAAGAATGAAAACTGTAGTACTTCATTAGGACCTCATATGACCATGATCTCAAGAAAAGATACTTTCAATGTCTTTAGGCCTGAATATGGTAGGAAATCATGAAGCACCCAAAACCTCAGGATCTCACTTCGTATTTGGAGTGGGCCATTCTCCTATTCACGCACACCCTTGTTTTGTTACCCTCTCCAAAATCAAGTCTTCACCCCTTCAGTTCATATCGCCTTCGTTCCACTCTTTAAAACACCATGGGAAACTCCCACAGTGTTTCCACTGTTTACAGATTCCTTTCTCTCAGGTCAGCGCAGGCACCCTTTCACTTACTCTATAACCATCAGGACTTCCATTACATTCTGTGACTTTGCACATCTTCATCCCAGGTTTTAACAGGGATATATATACGACCATCATATAAACTCGTGCAGCAATCCTGTCGGCCCACCAGAACTTTCTCACATTCTTTAATTTCTATTGCCTTCAGTCTTGATGTTCATTTATGTTTTCAAGTGAATCTTTCCTGTCTCTTTCCCAAAAAGGCAGAAGGAAAAGAACCAACATTCTGATTTGATGATGAACACAGTGATTTCTGAAATATGTTCAGAGAATGAAGGAAACAGGCTGGGTCTCTTCTACATCGCTAGGATGTGGATCAACCTGCAAAAAAAGAGCGGACTGAGATTAGTGTTGTAGCATTATTTAAAATGATTCTAGTACCTATTTCTAATTATATGACGGTTATATGCCAAGCTGGTCAGAGCCTGTGTAAGTCCCAGAAGGTGCTTAAGTTCTCTATATTCCATGGCCACATAACACACCTTAAAGGCAATCCACAATACTGTATATGATGCCATAGATCACAAGGACAATAGTAAAAAAATCTGGCAAATGAATCAGTGATAATCTATTACCACTGTATAAACAAATTTAAATGTATCCCTTACTAATTATGAGTCAGCAACAGACACTCTAATAAATGGATGACAACAAATGATTATTTGAAAATAATACAGTAAAAGTCTAATTTTCTTTTGCTTTGCTTACCTCTGAATACAGAGGTGGGGGTTGAAACCGGAATTCTTGTATACAGGCAAACACAGGACAGCACACTTCTCCCTCACAGTTAGGGGGTTGAGGGTAAGGAGGAATGTGTCTAGAGAATTCTTCCTCTGATACCACATCTGCATAATTTGGTGGTGCTGAAATAGAAATGAAGTTGGAGTTAAGAAATCCACTCAAAAATTAATCTCAATTCTTAACTGCTACAAAAACAAGAAACAGCTACACTTGAAGATAAAAAATTATGGCATTCTTTCCCTCTAATCAGCAAGGTTTTATGCATATTACAATAAAAAATATTCTCCTTTTATTAAACTACTACTAATAGATTATATTCTAGTCTCTTGAGATATAGGTAAACAAACATCACTGAAATATGACTATAGAAAAGACAGAACACACCATACATTTGACTGTTTTTCATTGTTTTCCTATTACAAATAGGAATTAGGAAATGTACATCTTATTCCTGAATCTGCCATCAGCAGCTTTGCGTCTTAGATAAAGCTAAACTTTTAAAGTCCCTCCCAGGACTAATGCTTTCTGATTTTTTAGTAGTAGGAATAAAGATACCTATAGTAGCAGTACTCATCAACATCTGAGCACTTAATAGCGTATATATTCTGTTCCTAGGTATTTTCTAGGTAAAGCTTCGTTATGAAAGAACGCCAACATATTTTACCTTCAGGCTGCTCTGGCAGGGTCAGTGTCAACCAGCTCATATCCATACTGAACTGGCTGGCAATGCTGGAGTTTCTGCTGCCAAAACCATTATATGGAATTGTACCAATCACTAATGGCAGTTCGAGCATCAGTTTTTTAGCACCAGGAATGTGAATGTATACCTAATAAGCCAAAAAAAAAAAAAAGAGAAAGGAACAAATGTAAGCTACACCTCCAGTAGGTAGCCCAATTAATTTTTTTCATAGAAACAAATGCTTTTGTCAGCTGCCACCACCCCCATCACAATTCTCAATTGTCTTGATTAAACAAAATGAAGAGTACACAAAACATAGTGAATGCTCTGTGACAGAGAACTGTGTCCTTAACATGCATCATTGTAAGTTTGCATGGCTTATATAATAATTATAGAAAATTAAGGCTATGTCTTCAATATAACAAACACCCCTTAATGCACCTCAATTCTTTTATGGCATTCTAGTAAATCCCCTGTGGGGAACAGGTTTTATTAAAAACAAGGGCCAATCTTCATACAGTCCCCAGTTGGTGTTAATGCTGAAATAAAATGACATTTTTATAGGTAACTCTACATACGCACAGTAACATGCCATCAGTTATTGTCCATCATACACTTTTTTTTAAAAAAAAGAGCTTTGCTTACAGCTAAGGAATAGTCCACTCTGATAATGCAGCAATCCAGGATGGATGGAGTAACAGGTGGGATTTTTAGCGTTTTCCCATTCCATGTGTCTGTGCTCCCGGAAGCGATGTGGTTTCCTCGCACATTGGCGACCATGTGTCGAATGGTCTTTGTTTTTCCACTAGCCAAATATGTCTGCGTTTGGAAAATAGCAGCCTTTGGAACAATCAGACGAGAGGAACAATTCTCTATTTCTGCATAGATTGGAATAGCTTCTCCTAAAAAGAAAACAAAACCAGGGAGGATTCAGAGACTCTTGAAAAAGTTCTCACCACAATGGATCAGGGCCGTATAGCTGAAATGTTCCAACATCACTTTAACAAATTGAGAAGCTTTCATGGAAAACATACTGTAAATTCAAGCCAGAGAAATAAAAATTCACTGCAGGTTGTGGTAGATCTTATTTTCTAATTATTGCATTATTGACTTTTCTAAAGTAGCAATATTGCATTAGCAATTCTAAAGATATGTAAATAACCAGTGTCTATATAAATTAGGATAAGACATACAAATAAATGATTCAGGACTATGTTAAGTATAAAAGATCACTAACAAACTCATTAGTGCTTATCAAATTAAAATCTGCCTAACAGGAGAACAAAGCCTTTGCTTTTAAGGAATTAATAATGTTAAGGCACAGAAAGAATCAACGGATGGATTAGGCAAGTTTTATAACATTATGGCTGCACATCATACCATTCCATACTGAATTCCTTTCTAACAGGTCAGAATCCTGGAGCAGGGGCCAAATCCACTGCTGGAAATGGGCCCTTCACTAATGGCCGTTCCAGTAACAATCTGATTGTTAAGTTTGTTAATACCCTACATTCCAGTCCCATGCATTTGCATATATCAAGCCAGCATGGAATCAGAATGTCTAATAGCATTTCATACTCCAGTAGTTCTCTTTTTAGCAATACAACCCTGGAGATTCTTTTGCAACATTAAAATCAGATGCTGGCATTTTCTCATTCCTCTAGTTATACTCTTTGTTACTAAAGTAACAGGATTGAAGTCAGAAAAAAACAGGAGTTTGACTGGAAACAATTCCTGCTTTTAAAAATACTTAAATATCAATTATTTATATAAAAAATGTATCACTATTCATGTTTTAAAATACTATACACGTCATATAATTACAAAAAACACTATTTAAAATCACTTAAAATTCGCTAAGAAAATGAATGAAATCTTTCATTTGGACTTTCAAGCATTTTGCTTACCATTACAGTATCCCTTTCTTTCAATTTTGGCACTCAGCGAGACTGGACCAGAAGTGAAAAACCAACAGCCAACCATTTTCTCTTGAGTTTTCAATACAGGGGTCTTGAAAATTTCAAACAATAAAACAACCTTAATTAAGCCACTCTAGAGAACTCATAGAACTTAAAATTATATCTTTCTTCACAGAATGGTTGTAAGGAAATACCAAAAAAATGAATAAAACTTTCTTATCCTCATGTAACATATTAGGCCAAATATGCACAAAAACACAGGGTGTTAAGACTCCCCTTTTAGGAAAACTACAGTGAATTTTCAGATTCAAAAATTAGCATGACACCATCTTATTTTACCCTGAAGTCATTATGTTTCCAGGAAATAATATACCATTTTTAAAAAAAAAATCAAAAGCTGTATTAGGACTTATAAACATGACAGAATTATTTTTAAGACTTTATATATAAAAGTCAGGTGGAAGGACAAATGATATAAAAATAAAAAATAATCAGAACATTATATTATTTTGGCATTTAATAAGTGGAATAAACAAACAGCCTTTTCCCACCACTTACTTCAAAATGCATTATCAAGCAGAAATTTCATGTGTTCTTAATTTGGAGTGGTTTTGGGGTTTTGTGTAATAGTGCAATAACGTGTAGTGTTAACCGATCTGAAAAGCTTATTAAACATACTCTCTCACTGCAGTATTCTATTCTATAGTGGCAAGAGAAGTTACTACAAGATTTACAATGTTCAGTTTACGAGTTACACACACCAAAGCTTTCTGTAAAACCCAGTTTACTTGCAATATTTTTTTTTATTTATATAAAGAATCGTAAGGGATCAACAGTGTCTGTTTTTGGCAAAGACAAATCCCTTTAAATCAATTCCCACAATGGTCATAAAAACTTTAAAAATATTCAACCTCCCAATTCTAAGTAGTTTTTTAAAATACAAGCTACTTGGCATCACCAATTTTTCAAAAATGGTTTTCAAGCGGCTGTTAAAGTCCCAGCTATAAGCCAGGCCAGCTGGGTGCCGGCTGTTTTATGATTCTGACCACAAGAGGCCATGGAACCACAGCATATCTGCTATCTTTTCATAATCTAAAGGTGAACATTAAATTCTATTTCTTTTTCATGCGAAAATAAGACTTAAACAACAACTTTTAACTGCTAGCTTTTTCCTTGTCTTTAAAAACACAGGCTAGAAAAACCTCCAACATGAAAAATACATCTTTGTCACATCACTATCGTGATGGAAAGTTTAAATTATCTCAGTATTTTCTATGAAGTAAAAAAAATCATTCATTCATATTTAAATGAAGAACCATTAGGTCCTACTAGCTATCATGAAAGTACAAGGTATAATTTTATATTATTTTGATAATATGGGTTTAGATAAAAGAATCTAGCTCATTAGCTCCCATCTTGCCTATTCTGTTGTTACTTATAGCCTGATCTTTCTTATCAGTCTACAGTATTTCTGGTGATTATTAGAAGTTCAATGCTTTAATGTGGCCAAATCTGTCATAAGGAAATGATAAGTGAAAGGATCTCGGCGGCAGCTGCATGCACTTACTTAATGTTAGAAAATGACATGCAAAATGGAAGGATACATAGCATAATGGCCTGAGCTTCAATAACAGGCTGAGCATGATTAATACTCTTCCATAATTACTGTTCCTCAACCTGCTATTATTGAGGAGTTTAGAATACCCCAGTCCTGTAAATGTGGCCACTCTGGTAAAAGTAACTACTCTCTGTGTGTGCATTATTGTTATTAAGCCTTATTAATGCATTTCAAGCCTGTGTAACTTTTTGGCAAAAGAAGCCCTGAACAGCAGGGACATAATCAATAGTATTAACACACACAATTTGTAATTTGTCCAACCTAGAATCATATATTTATAGTGAATGCCTTTGGGTTACAAGATTGTGTTTTCCAAGCCATCAGAAAGTGACAGGACAGACTACCAGTAAACTGGCTAAATATAGATCCCACTGCTGAAAGGAAGGAGGAAGGGAGGGAAGGAGGAAAAGGAGGAGGAAGAGAAAAAGGAAGAACTTACTAATAATGCTGGTGTGTTGACATCGACATGACTAACAACCTGGAGTTCCCGCTTTACACTCTGATCAGGTACCTTGGGTCGTTCCAACACTGCCCGCACACAGTACTGAATGCTTCCATATTTCCCAGTAAACGAGGTGACCAAAGGTCTGAAACCAACCAAAGACATTAATTATGAGTTTACTTTTCAGTTAAACAAAGCCAAAAAAAGCATGGTTTAAAATGTTTTAGGTTGGAAATAAAAAAAAGAGTAAGTCTATTTAGGGACTATTCAGTGTAAACATGCATACTTGAGAATCAGAAGAGACCTAGCAGTGATAAACTTGAATGGACATACTGCAGAGAAGGATAACCACAAAACTGTAGTGTTTCACTTACTCAGATGGAAGTTGAAAGCGAAATGGAAATTCATGTTTTCCAGGCTGTAATAAAATGATGCCTTCACCTATAAGAGATTGTATTTTATTTTAATGAAGGATAGTTAGTATTAGATCAAGAGTTTTCACAATGTAAATAATTTTTTGAAGGAAGTTTTTCTCGCTACAAAATGCAGCATACTCCAAAAGTTCATTAAACAAATGTAGAGAATTAAGTTTGAAGGGGTGTGTGTGTGTGTGTGCGTGTCTATGTGTTTTAGAGACAGGGTCTCGCTCTATTGCCCAGGCCAGAGTGCTACGGCCTTGAACTCCTGGGCTCAAGCAATCTTCCTGCCTCAGACTCCCAAGGAGCTGGGACTATATGCATGTGCCATGGTTCTTGACTAATTTTTAATAATTCTTTCCAGAGTCGGGGGTCTTGCTATATTGCCCAAGCTGGTCTCGAACTCCTGGCCTCAAACGATTCTCCCACCTTGGACTCCCAAAGCGCTAAGCTTATAGGGGTGAGCTACTGCACTTGGCCAGTTTTTACCAAGTACCATAACACTCACACATACATACACACATATATTCCATTCTCAAATAGACCAATTACTAAAGTGCTAAGGTTCAGAACTCCAACATACATATATATGTGTATATGGATATGTATATGTGTGTGCGTGTGTGTATATGTAAAAATCACAACTGCTTACCCCCATTCTATTATACTAACGGGAAATACCAATATTAAATTGGACCAAAAACTAATTTAGCAAAAGACAGATTTATTTTGGGTATACCAGAAACATCACACTGAGTATTCTTTGAGCAGAAATGGAAAAGGGAGTGAAAACTTTATGAATATCATTAATACTGGGTATAACACAAAACAGCCAAACCAACAAGACAAGCTATTAAGCAAGCCATGTATGTATCCTTGAGCTCTCCTGACTAACAGAGTTTCTTGGTGGCTAACTTGGAATACAGAAAGGGCTTTACCAAGCATGGCCAGGGCCCTTTTCTCAGCTTTGGGTTACCAGCTCCATTTGATTTCATGCAGAAGCTTATCACTAGATTGTGAGAAGGCCAAAATGCAGGGTGTGGAGGGACTTTGTAAGGCCAGAGGCACCACTGAAACCTCTCATGAAGGCACCAAGACAATCTGTTTAATTCAGATCCAAAGTAGACTTCATGGCTTTCACGGTTGCTCAGGAGGCTCTCTTGAGAGACTTATACACTGTCCTTTCATTTCATGCTCAGATTTAATATTGAATTCCCTTATTGTGGATAGGATAAATAACATGAAGAAATCGGAACACAGAGACAGAACTCTGAGATTTGCCTGGTCATCTGACACTAAAATGAAGATTTCTACTTTATCCATTCACTAAAAAAAAAAATTTAAAGAAATCAGTAGTGAAATGGGAATTTTTTATCCCTTAAATAAAAAAATAGAGTTTTATTTTATGACCTTAACCAAGTCAGCTGACATTTCAACTTTGTACTTTTAGAAAATAGGAACACATTACTGACCCACTAAGTCTTCTGAATCTATCCCCAATTTTTAATGTGTTAACATCAAGGGGGATAAAAAAGTGACACACCTGCCACTTAAGTCAATTTGAATACTCCACAGTTGGGTGACTGGAGGCAAAGTGAAGAACAAGTCACAGGGGCATGAGATCATGTTAAATTCAGTGGCAGGGCAGGTCCCAGTGGCTGACGTGTGCTCAGGAAGGTAGCAGCAGAGCAGGGACCAGGGAAGCATCTCGACCTGACAGCTGTGGAGTGAAAGGCTCAAGGTAATCCCAGTGCTCCTAAAAGAGCTGGGCTAAAGTTCTAATTTGAAATTACTAGATTACAGAACATGACCAAGTATTTACAAATGTTTTGAAATGTGTATTTCATTTGAGTTTAAAATGTGTAGTGCTTAGATTTCAGGCACCGCGGATAATCCTCAAAGAGACCGGGGGAGGAAAGGAGATTACATGCTTGTACACAAGCAATGACCATGGAGTGCTAGAACCTAGAGCATCCACATAGGAACATGGGTGGGCCCGACATCTTCAGGACCTGAGGGCTGGAATGGAGACAGGTAGGAAGGGAAATTTAGATAAGGGAATAGCATGAGGAAGAGCATGGCAGGCATTTGTGGGGAAATGCCCAGGGTACTGAAGAGAATGAGAGACATGAAGTTCCCCTTTCATTAAGAAACAGATTGACATCGGATCTGTATCATTTAAAATGATACTTTCAACTATCTCAAAACATAAACAGGAAAAAGAAATGGAAAAACTGATAAAAATGGGTTATAATATTTGGAATTCAATCTTTGTTTTCTTTTCCTCTTTCTCAATTTTTGTTTTTAATGTAAAAGGTTCACAAGCTGAACCATGTGCCCATTTCTGCTTCTGCACCAACCGCTCATTATTTCTGTCTTGTATACTGAGCACTACAAAGTCACAGGAAGATGTTTCAATCACTAATGGCCTTACAGCCAAAGCTCATAATTAAAGGTTTTGATGAGCCGTGGGATGCAGAAGACCATTACAGAGGCAGAGACTGGGGCTCAGGAAGGGTGAAGGGACTTGCATAAGGTCACACTGCTGGTGGGCGACCAAGAACTGAGACCAACTCTCTGATTCTGTCTTGTTTTCTACTACAGTTTCTCAATAAAAATATGAAGAAAATCAATCACAATGACAGCAAGTAGTTGAATTAGATTAAGGATGTCAAAGAATTATCTGGAGAGCATTTGTGAAAACAGATCCCAGTGCTACATAATATGGATTTCTAAAAATCTCCTTAGGTGATTGAAACACAGCCAGGTTTTGTAATTAAATTACCCCCAGAATCTAGACTGTGTAAAGATGCTAACTTCTTCCAAGCTATAGATATTAGGGGTGACTTATTTTTTTTCCCCAACTAAAAGAGACTATGATTTTAAGCAAAGTGTAATTGTGCCAATATGTGCTATGATACATTCTAAAAGAAGTTTAAGATTTTCAAATTGTCTAGTTTTTACATTCTGTTCCACATGTGTATATATGTGTGCGTGTGATGAATAAACGTCTGACTTGTGAATTAAAAAAATATTTGTTAGCCCAGATTTTACCAAAGCAGTTTTTTATTGCTAATCCCAGGTTCAACTGCTTTTAATTTTACATCTATTGACTCAGCAGTTATAGGTCCAGAGATAGAGTCCAAAGTCCTGGACAGAAATCAATGTATGTCTCACTCCCAAGGTCCTTGACTCCATTCGGCCATCTTGCAAATTGTATTGTCTGCTTCCACTGGGGCCTGGGTTGATCCTGCAAGCCATACTGAGGAAAGTGCATGAAGGAGTAAGAACTATCACTAACACACTGTTCCCATTGATCCAAAAGGCAGTTTTGGTTCCAAATATAGTTTTCCTCACTACAATTTTGGGATCACTCAGATGATCACTTACCTCGAGGAGTTCACTTGTCCACAGTAGGATAAGGCAAAACCACATATTCTATTATATTTTGTATAAGACATAGCACATAGATATAATGCGTTTACTCTTCAAGGAGAGGAGGTGCATACCATTGTTTTATTTGATAGATAAAAGCTCATGGCAAAAAGGTAAAAGTTTAAACTAGTTTCCATCCATGAAATGAGTAAGACTCATGGTTCTTAGTATTTTCGTGACTAAAGGGATCCAATTTTGGTATCTAATATTAATGAAACACTCATGTAGTGTGTCCCCACATGGGTACTTCTGGAAAAGTCTACACTATGAACTGGACTTCACCAAAGTGAGCAGGAAGGGAAATCCCAACAGGCCCAGATGCTCTTGTCTCTAAAGGCATTTTGAGTGGAGAGAAGTGGGGGAGAGGGGAAGAAGCGGGTAGGAGGGGAGGAGGAGGATGGGGAGGAAGAGGATGCGGAGGAAACAGCAGCAGTATCAGGTAGAGGCACAACTCTTACTAAGCTGCCCTGCTCCCCAGAAGAGGGAAACCAAGCATGATGATCAAGTCTAGAAAACACTTCCTTTGAACTCCTACCCCTCAGGAACTACTTCCCTATTCCCCAAACCAAATTTCTGCTAATTCATCATGAACCAAGAACGTATCCAGGATAGGGAGGAGTGGAGGCCATAGGACACGGGCACCGCAGAATGGAACCTCATAGCCGCCGGTTCCACCGTCCCTTCCTTGGACCAGAAGGAACAGGACCTAGATTTCTGGATCCCCCATTGTCCAATCACAGGTTCCCACTGCACCCAGTGGCCCCCTCCCGTCGCGGTCCTAGAAAATCCCGAGCCACTGGTCCCGGTCAGGCCCGGCGGGCCAGGGCGGGGCGCCAGGAAGAGCTGCGCACCCAGGACTTGCTGTCTTTCCTTACCCGCGAGGGTAGGCCGGACCCCACCCCCGGAAGCCCGCCCTGATCTCACCTGCCAGGTGGGCATCCCGAGGGTGCGCGGCCTCCCAGCCCCTCCCCGGCCCCGCAGCCTGGCGGGGGAACCCCAGGCGCTCGCCTGCGCTTACCGGCTGGGGGCTCCCGCAGGCTGAGGCGCACGTTCAGGTACTCCACCTCCGAGAAGACAGCCAGGGCCCCGGCGCTGGCTGAGGCGCGGGGGCAGGTGCTCGGGCCCCAGGCGGCGGTGGCGCGCCCCTGGGCCTCCAGGCGCAGCGCGCGCAGGGCCACCGGCTCGGACGCCTCCAGCAGCACGTGCCCGGCCACCGTCTCGCCGCTGGAATAGCAGCCCTTGCGCTCGTCCTCGAACACCAGACCCAGGCTCTTCACGCGGCCCTCGGCACCCACGGCCGCCGCGCACCCAGCCTCGCCGCCCATCCCGCCGGGCGACTCGTCCCTGCCCCTGAGGTCGGCAGAAGCCCGGAGCCGGGGTCGCGAGCACAGCGGCGCCGCTGTCACAGGCGCTCGCGGCAGGGTAAGGCCGCCGCGGCAGCCGTGCGGTACCCGATGGAGCACCGGCTCGCCGAGGGGCCTGTCGCTTTAACAAACCCAGTTGGGGCTGGAAAAGGGCCGGGACAGCCCACCCCCGGCGGGCGGCCATTGGTCAGCTGCGAGCCCTGCTTTTTGCTGATTTGTTGTAGATGGTCACTGAGTCATTTCATTGGCGCTCCCACGCGTGGGTTGGCGCAGGAAGGCCGTGCGTGATCAGAGAGTGTTGGCCAATCGGGAGGCTCTGGCGTGCACGTGCACAGGCCGTTTACTGGCTGAGGCCAGGCACAGTCCTGGAGCCCTGGCCAATAGCGAGGCGGTGCGCCCATGTGGACAGACAGTGGGAAACAGTATCTGTCAGGGAGGGGGCGGAACAGGGTTATCTCCGGCTCTCAGCGTGTCAGCCGTTCCCATAGTTACGAACGGGGGCGGGGTTTCTAGCAGCGTAAGGACTTTGCAGGAGCCACTGGGTTCTCGCTAGAGCATGAAGTTGTGGCTGTAACTGGCTTGTGTTTATGATTACATCTGCAATACTCGAGGGGAAATAGATGCTCTGGGAAACGGAACTCGGCAATATTTCCTTTTGAGATCTTGGGGGCCGGCCGCATCGGGACTTTAATGAATGACTTGGAATCTTCTAACCTCCAGGTTTTTGATCACCGCCTCTCCCAAGTTTCAGAATTCCCAGCCCATGTAAGAGCCATAGATAAGAAAAATGAGGGTTGTGGTTTTAAACCTGATTCATCCCCTAAGGAGTTCTCCTCCTAAGCTCCGCAGTGTCGCTGTTAGGATTAGCTGTAACCCTGATTCTTCCTGCTGTAAATAAGGTCATGAATCACATTGTTTTTGAACAACATCTGTCACTCAAGTTTCTGCCCCACCCGAAAGTTTCCTGACATCAGTATCATATCCACAGAAATTTCCAGTTGCCTTGATGACTTGTTCCTCACGCCCACGGTTCCTCTGGCTTGTCCTGCTACATTTTCCTTTTTAACCTTCCATTTTTTCTCTGTTCTGTTTTTTACCATCTTGCATAGCTGTCATTAGCTGGCCATCATTTTCTTAACTTTTAAGTTGTCCCCTTATCGACATGCCACGTTTGTGAGCTGTTATGTATTGATTAATCTCACAATGAAATTTAGCAATTTTCCTTAAAAAAAAAACCTCAAAGTAAAGGTTGCTCTACTACCCTCGTTGAGTTTAGATTATTAATGTGGAGATTTAGTAAAGTTTTATAAGTTCAAAATTTCCTTATTACCTCTCAGAGAAAGTGGAAAAGTCACAAATTAGGCTCTGTGTAAAGTTCAGAAATAGTTGCTATTCTCTGACCATTTCGTCTAGAATAGCTCCCAACATGCTCTTACTCTGCCTACTTTTTTTTTTTATAACACAACCTGACCTTACGGGTTTATCTGTGTATTATCCATCCCACTCATTTGAAACACAGAACTTGTTCTCATTCGTTTTTTGACCTCTAGGGCCTAACACAGATCTTAGCATACAGTAAGCGCACAATAAATGTTGAGTGATTGAATGATGCATCCTAACCATGTAGTAGTGTTGGCTCTGCAATACATGAATAGTGTTCTGCCTCTTATTCTACTAAACTTTCACTGTCTCCAGGCAATGGTTCCCTCCAAATTAAGTGGCTGGGAGAGGGAGAAAAGGACAATGGTCCTAACGGTAATGAAAGGACAAAATGGCAGATTTTGCATTCTGTACTGGGAAAGACCAGACTCTCTGTTTTCATTTCAGTTAAGAACAGTTTTGGCCAGCCAGGCGGGGTGGCTCACACCTGTAATACCAGCATTTCAGGAGGCCGAGGTGGGCAGATCACAAGGTCAAGAGATCGAGACCATCCTGGCCAACATGGTGAAACCCCATTTCTACTAAAAATACAAAAATTAGCTAGGTGTGGTGGCTCGCACCTGTAGTCGCAACTACTCGGGAGGCTGAGGCAGGAGAATCTCTTGAACCCGGGAGGTGGAGGTTTGCAGTGAGCTGAGATTGTGCCACTGCACTCCAGCCTGGGTAAGAGAGCGAGACTCCATCTCAAAACAACAACAACAACAACAACAACAACAACAAACAATAGTTTTGGCTGCAGGTAACAACAGACTGTGTGACCAACACACATTCTGCCTTTAAAAATATTTCTTGTTTACTAGACGAAAAGGTCAGTAGTAGAGTATGGGCCCTTCAGATTGATTCATCAGAATCCTTTTATCTTTCTCCTTGACATACTCTGCTCCCTTCATCGTAGTAGGGATTACCACAGCTCTAAGTGTCTCCTTGTCTTCCTTACACCACAGAGTTCAACACATAAAGCAAGGGAGGGTCTGCAAGCAAACAAAAATTCTCTTTTCTCTCAGAAAGAAGATATATTTATATCCTAGATGCCCCCAACAGACTTCTTACATGTCATTGGCCAAAACTGAGTCATATGTACACCTATAGATTATTGACTGGCAAAAATAAGTAGGATTTTTACAATTCACTTAGACCAGTCATTCTTCTCTGGGTGCTGGACACAATCAGAGCTCTGTTAACAGGGAAGAGGGGCAAATGGCTGTTGAGCAGTCAACATTGTAGAGCCATTTGAGTGGCTTAAGTGGGTCTGGCCAAATTTGCTATAGAGTAGAGCTGCCCCAGCCAGACATTAAGAGGATATTTAAATAAAAAATATTCTATAACTAGAGAGAAGGTAATTTATATGGTGACTCAACTCATTCACAGATAAAATTCCATTTTTGTTGTGTATACATTACAATGAATATTCGAGTTCAGCTATTATTAATATAGCAGCATATGACAGTTTAAAAAATCCAATCTGACAATCTCTTTTAATTAGCATGTTTACCATTTGCATGTAATGTGATCTTTAACAACATAACAACGTTGGTGCTGTAACTTGCATCCCCAAAATTCAGATGCTGAAATCCTAACGCCCAAGATGATGGTATTAGGAGGTAGGGGCTTTGGGGAGGTGATAAGGCCGTGAATGCCAGGGCCCTCATGAGTGGGACTAGTGCCCTTACAAAAGAGTCCCGAGAGAGAACTCTCGCTCCTTCCACCTTGTGAGGATGTAGAAGGCACCATCTATGAAGACGCAGGCTGCTATGGCTTAGATATGGTTTCTCCACACCAAAACTCATATTGAGATTTGATGCCCGATGTGGCAGTGTTGGGAGGTGGGACCTAGTGGAAGGTGTTTGGGTCATTGGAGTTGATCCCTCATGAACAGCTTAACACCCTCTGGCAAGAGTGAGTGAGTTCTTGCTCTCATGGGACTGGATTGGTTCTCACTCGAGCAGTTTGGTAAAAAGAGTGTCGTCCATTTCTCTCTCTTGCTTCTTCTCTCCCCATGTGATCTCTTTGTGCACGTCTGCTCCCCTTCTGCTTTCTGTGGTGAGTGGAAGTGGCCTGAATTCCTTACCACATGCAGCTGCCCAATCTTAAACTTTTTGGCCACCAGAATCATGAGTTACATTAACCTCTTTTTTTTTTTTTTTTGATATATTACCTAGCCTCAGGTATTCTGTTTCTTTAGCAACACTAAATAGACTAAGAGCCTGGGCATGCTGGCTCATGCCTGTAATCTCAGCACACTGGGAGGCCAAGGTAGGCAGATAGCTTGAGATTAGGAGTTGAAGACCAGCATGGGCAATATGACAAAACCCTGTCTCTACAAAAGATATAAAAATTAGCTGGGCATGGTGGCACGTGCCTGTAGTCCCAGCCACTTGGGAAGCTGAGGCAGGAGGATTGCTTGAGCCCAGGAGGTCGAGGCTGCAGTGAGCCAAGATTGCGACACTGCACTCCAGCCTTGGTCACAGAGTGAGACCCTGTCTCAAAACAAAACAAAACAACAACCACCACCAGATGAAAACACAGGTCCTCATGGGACACCAAATCTTCTGGTGCCTTGATCTTTTGACTCTGTAGTCTCTAAACTATGAGAAATAAATGTTTGTTGTTTATAAGCCACCTCGTTTTATGGCATTTTGTTATAACAGCCTGAACAGACTAAGACAGTCGGTTTTATATGTGTCATTTTGTTATTTGCTTTGGTTGTGCCTTCATCAGTGTGTCTGTGTTTCTTTGTTCTTTTTTTCCTGCTTTCATTTTGATTATTTGAACATCTTTTAGTAATCCATTTAAATTTATCTTTTTTTTACTTTATATATATTTTTAGCAGTTGCTCTAGGAATGACTGCCCTTCCCCTTTTATGCTATAGTTGTCATGTGTATTACATCCACATACATTAAAATTTACATTTGTACGAACCTCAGAAAACCCACCAGACAATTTTACATTTTATGTTTATGCTACTCTGAAGGCATAAACATAAAAATGGGGGAAAAGAAACAAATCTTCCTTACAGCAGAAGCCCAAATAATTCATATAGATTCGCCTCCCACTCACTTGGAGTGGGTGCTAGACCTAATGACTTGCTTTCAACCCAACAAACACTCTTTTGACCAGGTGATGAAGACTAACATCACCAGTGATAAGTTTTGTTGATAGTGTGTACCTCTCATATGATGTTACGTAAAGGGCACTTCACTTCTCTGATATTTTACCCTCAAACCGTAAGTCCAGTCTAAGCATGAGAAAAACATCAGAAAAACCTAATTTGAAGGACATTCTACAAAATATTCAATGCATTCTCCTCAAAATTCTCAAGGCCGTGGAAAATAAGGAAAGATTGAGAAACTGCCATTGAGCAGAAAAGACTAAGGTGATGTGATAACTAAATGCAATATGGTATCCTGGATTGGATCCTGGAACAGAATAAGAACTTTAGTGGAAAAACTAGTGAATCCAAATAAAGTCTAGTTTCATTAACAGTAATTGGTATTAGTCTGTTTTCACGTTGCTGATAAAGATATACCCGAGACTGAGTAATTTATAAAGAAAAAGAGGTTTAATGAACTCACAGTTCCACGTGGCTGGGGAAGCCTCAAAACCATGGTGGAAGGAGAAAGGCATGTCTTACATGGCAGCAGGCAAGAGAGAATGAGAGCCAAGCAAAAGGGGAGACTCCTTATAAAACCCTCAGATCTCGTGAGACTTATTCACTACCACAAGAAGAGTGTGGAGGAAACCACCCCCATGATTCAGTTATCTCCAATTATGTCCCTCCCACAACATGGGGAAATTATGGGAGCTACAATTCAAGATGAGATTTGGGTGGGGACACAGCCAATCCATATCAGCAATGTACCCATATAGGTCTCTTAGTTTCAACACATGAACTGTGGTAATGTAAGTTGTAAATAATGGGGGAAACTGAGTGAATGTGTACAAGAGATCTCTGTACTGTCTTTGCAACTTTTCTGAAAATATAAAGTTTTTCCAAGGTAAAATTTATTAAACAACAATCAGACCTACTCCCCCAAACTCTCCTGCTTGGAGATAGCATTTTTCCTGTTACTCTGGATGAAAGATAGATTTGTCTCTAAGCTTTTGCTGCTTGTGTCCTCTGGTAGTTCCCCACTGAGACCGCCCTTGGTTCAAAGCCAGGAGGTAATAAAAGAGAAAACCCTACACAACATTTACTCTTGTTACAGTTTGCACTTCAGAATTTGACCTCCCTCCCCAAACCACCTGCTAATGTCGTTGGTGCTGAGATAATTGCTTTTATGATTATTATTTTCAGAATTCTGGTTAAGATCGCTAGGAGAGATAGGCTGTAATGTTTTAACTCTATATTTTCCAACACCAGAAGTTCCAATTTATCTTTTTGGACCCTTCGGATTTTATGAAGGTGATTGAATCACTGCCTAAGTATTATACCAATGCTCATTCATTATCTTTTTGCATGGTGCATGCATTCATCTTGCTATTGCTTAGATTTTTTATCTTGTAAATTTGTGTTTGCACACACTTCAGTTTTAATTGGGAGACTATATCTATATGCTTATTGATGTTGGAAATTCATTTATGGCTCAAATTCACGTTTCACAATTTCACAATTGGAAATAGTTTGCAAAGAAAATATCCGTAGAAAGAAGGACGAGACCTAATCTTTATTAAGCACCCACTGAACTCCTGTTCAGATGTTCAACATAAACAATCCTATTCACACTCGTAAAAAGCTCTGGAAGTGCATCTTGGGATAGAGGTCTGAACTGACAGACAAGGCTCCCAAGGTTCAGAAAGATGGGCCATGTGTCTTGCTTCATCTTCCACAGCCAGTAAACGGTAGGGACAGTATCAAACCAAAGGCTACCTGTCCTGTTTTCACTATACTGCCTTCAAGGTTAAAGGGGAAAGAAAACAGAAGGGAGAAAGGAAAAGGAGGAAGGGAAGAAGATGAACTTATTTTAATCAGTAGACAGGACAGATGTTCATCAGTTCCTGTGTGGGTTCTTTACCATCATGGTTATATGCACTGTTGACACTGAGGTACTGCCCTCTGAGTTACTAATACTTTACTGGAAATGGTTATCCCTGTACTAGAGCATTCCATGTATCCTCATGCCTAAATTTACTCTCCCCCATCTCCCCAAAATGATTCTGGCAGCTGAGGAAGAAATAACAGAGCTTTTTTACTTGAAGGAAAGTTTGAAGGAAAAAAGGGTATGGGGAAGAAGACAACTAATAACAGGACAATAAAACAAAACAAAAACAAAACAAATGAAAACATTGGAGACAGTTTTTGTTTCAGTTTTTATTTTGATGAAGAGACAGGTTACTATAAGGGCTCAGGATCCTTTTGCTAAAGGTATCTTATTCTGAATAGCAGAAAAGGTCCTGCCTTCTTATGGCATGGTTTACACATACATAACGTAGTTGTATTGCAATTACAACAGAATGAACAGAATGAGGAAAGAGTTTCCACGAATGAACTAATAGTAGATTGCATTGCCGTTACTAAAACTGAGCAAGCAAACATGAAATCAAGACAAATAAAATGAGTAATAATTACGGGTCTTCAATAAATATAATTAGATTTATATTGAATGCAGAATCAATGGGAAAAGCTCGTCTGTGACGAAACATTATTTGTTCTACATGATTGCCCTTTAATATCTCTTTTCCCCTAAGAAGGTCAGTTCCAATTGAAATTGCCCTGCGATAACTGACTCTATCATTGATTTAAAAAAACCTGCTTATAAATATTTAGTGGCTCATGAAGTATTCTAATTGAATTAAATAATAAAATATTATGAAAATGGTGGAAATTATAACAGCTTTTAAAAAATCACGTTTTGAACTGAAGTCCAGAGAATTAAGACACTGTGTTTTCTAATAGACTCATGGCAAAGAGCATGTGAGTGTGAGTGAGACCCATGCTAATCTTTTGGTCCTGTGCAGACCCTTCCACCCACCAGCACCCTTCTCCCTTGGTCTGAAGCAGTATTCACGGCTCCCAGCTTTGTATATGCAATTGCAAACACGTGCATTTAGGAACACACATATTTTTTATGTGACATAAAACCTGTCTTATATAATTGTATATATTTGTCTTACATGCTCACGCACACACATTGAAAATCACACCTTTCTTGAGGGATCTGCACCTTGCTTTTCTTCATTTCAAACTCTGTGATCTGCTTCATAGTTTTCATGAGTGGCATAGGATTTCATTGTGTGACTGCACCATTCTTTATATAATCTTAGACTTAGCTGGTGTGGTGGCTCACGCTTGTAATACCTACACTTTGGGAGGCAGAGGTGGTTGGATCACTTAAGGTCAGGAGTTCGAGACCAGCCTGACCAACATGATGAAACTCCATCTCTACTAAAAATACAAAAATTAGTTGGGCACTGTGGCGAGCACCTGTAATCTCAGCTACTCGGGAGGGAGGCAGGAGGATTGCTTGAACCGGGGAGGCAGAGATTGCAGTGAGCTGAGTTCATGCCACTGCACTCCAGCCCGGGTGATAGAGTGAGACATCATCTCAAAAAACAAAAACAAAAACAAAAAAAAACCTTAGCCTCACTAATAGGCATTTATGTTACTTTAGATTTAGGGTTATTAATAATAATAATGCTGAACACCCTTGCATGTCTATTTCCCCAGCATAGGAACCTAATGGTATATTTGCCCTCCCAAAGATTTTATTCTCAAGTACAGTGAGTGAGATTGTTTTTTAATTGCCAGCGTTGGATATAACTCGTCTGAGATTTTTGCCAACTAAATGGATAAAAAAATGATATTTCATTGTGGTTTTAATTTACTTTTTTGTTTTTGTTTTTTGTTGTCGTTGTTGTTTGTTTTTGAGATGGAGTCTTGCTCTGTCTCCCAGTCTAGAGTGCAGTGGCACTGTCTTGGCTCACTACAACCTCTGCCTCCCGGGTTCCAGCGATTCTCCTACCTCAGCCTCCCGAGTAGCTGGGATTACAGGCGCCCGCCACCACGCCCAGCTAATTTTTGTATTTGTAGTAGAGATGGGGTTTTACTATGTTGCTTAGGCTGGTCTCGAGCTCCTGACCTCATGCAGTCCACCTGCCTCAGCTTCCCAAAGTGCTGGGATTACAGGCATGAGCCACCGCCCCCAGCCTAAATTTACTTTTTTAAGAATATGAGAGAATATTATTGAAGTTGAGAATACATTCATAATGGCATGTTTCTTCTATGAAATGGCAATTTATCTTTCTTGTTCTTTTTTCCATTATGTTATTTTTCCTTTTTCTCATTGATTTATACATTTTTAAATGTATTCTGGGTATTAAAACTTGGTGTCATGTAATAAAAATATTTCCTCTCATCTTGTACATTTTTATTCTTTTTTATTTCCAACTTTTGTTTTAAATTCAGGGGTACATGTGCATGATGTGCAGGTTTGTTACATAGGTAAACGGGTGCCATGGTGCTTTGCTGCATAGACCATCCCATCACCTAGGTGTGAAGCCCAACATCCATTAGCTATTCTTCCTGATGCTCTCACTCCTCCAACCTCCCTTTCCAACAAGCCCAAGTGTGTTTTGTTCCCCACCATGTGTCTATGCGTTCTCATCATTCAGCCTTTTATCTTGCAGATGCTTTTAATTTAAGTTGAATTAAATATACAGTCATTTAATATAGTCATGTTTATCAGTCATTTCCATTATGGCATCATTTTAAAAAATCATAAGAAGGTCTTCTCTCCCCAAGGATTATAAAGACTTTACCTATATTTCCTTCTAGTACTTTTTGATTTTTTTTAACCATAAGCTGAGTATTTTGTCAAGGAAAATATTTAGTGGCTGGGCACAGTGGCTCACATCTGTAATCCCAGCACTTTGGGAGGCTGAGGCAGCAGAATCGCTTGAACCCAGGAGGCAGAGGTTGCAGTGAGCTAAGATCGGACCACTTCACTCCAGCCTGGGCAACAAGAGCGAAACTCTGTAACTCTGTCTCAAAAACAAACAAACAAACAAAAAACGAAAGAGAAAGAAAAAAAAGAAAAATGTTTAGTCATTTTCCACCACAAAGATAGTAAATTCCTCTAAAATAATTTATTGAATAATCTTTTTATCCACTGAATGGAATATTCATTTTTATTACATAATTAATTGATATAAATCCATCAGTCTGTGTTTATTTTCTCTTGAACTGATCTACTGTCTATTTCTGCACCAAAACAACATTTTTTGTTCATTGCAGGTTTTTTTGTAGTATGTTTTGGTAACTAGTAGGGCAAGGATTACCAGAATTCTTTTCTTTAAACTTTTTATTTTGACTATTTTAAAATATTTTGTCATTCAGAAAAGAAGCTAGGACTCACTTGCTTTATTTTTATAAAAATTCTGGTAGATTGAAATAGCATTGGGAAAATATTGAATTTATTCATTAAATTGCAGAGAACGAGCATTTTTAAATGAGTTTTCTCATCCAGGAATTTATTTATGTGTTCTTCAGTGACATTTTACATTTTTCTTCATATTAGCCTTGCACATTTCTGGTTAGATTTATTTCATAATAAGCGTTTTCCCCAGTATTTTAGATGAATGGGAATTTTTTTTCTCCTTGACGTTTTTGGATTGGTGATTGCTAATGTAGAGGAAACCTGTTGCTTTTTGGATATGGATCTTGTACCTCAGCACTTGGGGACTACATCTGTTAGAATACGGAGCTTGGACATCAAGTTTCCTAAGGTTCTAGTAGATCACAGGCTAATGGGGAAATAAGGTGTTAAAATGATATAGTATTAAAATGACAAACCCACTTCTATCTTATAAATTTTAACTTTCCTGTGTCCTTGTAACTGTTTGGCTTTACAAGTGAACAGTATCAGGCTCGACAGAGAACCTTCCAGCTTCCTGTGTTCCTTGCCAGGCTGGAGGCACTGTTAGCCTTTAGCATCAGCTACAGACCTGCATGCTGTTAAGCATGGTGTGTTGTGTGAGGTTTAGAGGTATGTGGAAGGCAGGTAGGTCTCTGCTGCATGCCAAGGCCCAGGGACAGTGAAAAGATCAGGGGCTTTGGTTCCTGGGAGCAAGCCTTATTTTCAGCACTTGCTGCATAAAATTGAGGAAGGGACTAACTCTCTAGGCTTCAGATGTTAATGACGTCTTTATTGTGGGCTTGTTATGTAAATGAAATATTACACAGAAGATGTCTGGTCGACAGAAAGTGCCCAATACATCACATCGAGGCCTTTGTTGTTGTTGACAAGGTGATGGTGGCTGAGGTGGACTTTGAGTCTGACAGGTCTGATTTGGAGTCATGGCTCTACCACTTCCTGATGGTGTGACCTATGACAAGCCACTTGAATTCTTTAGGCCTCAGTTTCCTCAAAGTTGGGCTGGTCATAAATTATTGAGTAAAAACATGTATGTCCGTGTATGTATATTTCATGTAACTGTAGCTGGTAATCATGTCATTTCTGACTGTCTTCCTTCTTTCTCTGCATAAGAAAAGATATTCTCATTGAGATAGAGAGAAGAAATGTATTTTATTAGCTCGCATGAAAAGCACATTTTGTAATCACAACATGTAAAGGGAGCTTCGGATATCATTTGCATCCTGTGAAAAATTTCAGGATTTTGAGTTACTGGGTTTGTGTGCATTTTAAGGATGTTCTCAGCTAGGCTATTTTCCATAAAGGTATGTAATAAGGATACCAGGTAATCAACCAAGCATTCACTCAAAACCAGGTGTCTCACTTCTCTCGTGAAACTGAACATCTTGGGACACTGCTTTTCAAAGACATATGAGACTTTGACTTAAAGGCGTGGTTTCAAAAGCAATTTCAACAAAAGCAAATTGACAAATGGGATCTAATTAAACTAAAGAGCTTCTGCACGGCAAAGAAAACTATCAACAGAGTGAACAGACAACCTACATAGTAGGAGGAAATTTTTGCAAACTAGGCATCTGACAAAGGTCTAATATCCAGTATCTATAGGGAACATAAACAAATTTACAAGTCTGAAACAAATAACACCATTTAAAAAGTGGACAAAGGACATGAACAGACACTTTTCAAAAGAACACATACATGCGGCCAACAAGCATATAAAAAAAGCTCAACATCACTGATCATTAGAAAAATGCAATGAAAACCATAATGAGATACTAGCTCACACAAGTTAGAATGGCTATTATTAAAAAGTCAAAATGTAATAGGTTCTGGTGACATTGCATAGAAAAAGGAACACTGTTGGTGGGAGTATAAATTAGTTCAACCGTTGTGGAAGACAGTGTGGCTATTCAAAGACCTAAAAACAGAAATGCCATTTGACCCAGTAATCCCATGACTGGGTGTATACCCAAAGGAATTTAAATTATTCTGTTATAAAGACACATGCACATGTATGTTCATTGCAGCACTACTCACAATAGCAAAGACATGGAATCAATGTACATGCCCACTAATGGTACTCTGGATAAAGAAAATGTGGCACACATACATCATGGAATACTATGTAGCCATAAAAAAGAACAAGATCATGTCCTTTGCAGGAACATGGATGGAGCTAGAGACCATTATCTTTAGCAAACTAAGGCAGGAACAGAAAACCAATTACTGTGTATTGTTCCTTATAAGTGGGAGCTAAATGAGAACGCATGGACACTTGGAGAACAACACACACTGGGGCCTATCGGAGGGTGGAGGGTGGGAGGAGGGAGAGGATCAGGAAAAAACAACTAATGTGTACTAGGCTTCATACCTAGGTGACACAGCCATCTGTACAACAAACCCCCATGACACAAATTTACCAGTATAACAACGTGTATCTGTTGAGCCTAATACTGTTCACTTGTAAAGCCAAACAGTTCAGAGGAGACAGGGAAGCTAAAATTTAGAAGTTACGAGTGGATTTATCATTTTAATACCATATCATTTTAATGCCTTATTTTCTCCACTAGCCTGTGATCTACTAGGACCTTAGGCAACTTTATGTCCAAGCCCTGTCTTCTAACAGATGTAGTCCACCAGGTGCTGAGGTGCAAGATCCAAATCCAAAAAGCACATGTACCCTTAAACTTAAAAGTTAAAGAAAAAGCCTTGATTTCTTGCCTTAAGCCACAGCATTATGGATTACTTAACGAAACAATGAAGACATATCAGTTGTCTTAGGCCCAATATTCCTTTGCTCTTACTAGCAAGATAGAAATAATCCTTCTCATTTAGTCATTGAATTTAGGCTGGGGTAGAAGAGGCACTTAAATTATTGTTAATAAAGAAGATTAATTGATTATCATAACTTTGAGTCTGAACCAGAAGTTCTTTACAATTGGACACAGCGGGTTGTAGTGTAAGAACTAACATTTTATTGAAGGAAAACTTCATTGCTGAGACACTTTTTTTTCCAAAGCTTCATATCCTGATAGGTTGTGTACCCAAGCAGTGGCTGATTTGAACATTCTAGAAGAGAAGCCAGATATTAACCACTTACCAAGATGTGGCAATCATTCATTCTGTCCTTGAAAAAAGCTAGGAGAATTTTTGGTAAAGAAGCCATGAGAAGTAATGAATTGTTTTCCAAGTTGAGCTTTAAGACTGCCAGTTAAATGATGTATCACCTTTGTTGCCAACATCCAATATCCATCAACATCCAATATCCAATAAATATATTGCTCAGTGATTTTCAGAGAAGTAACTCACTTCAAGCGTTAACTGGAAAAACCCATTTCCTCTTAAAATGCCTGTGGAAGTGATGTACGCACAAAGATCCGAAGTGGAATTATCGGTGGGCGTCTGATTACTAAACACGAAGTGACTCACCTATGGCTTCACAAGCACAAGCACGGAAAGGCGTGGTGGGAGAGGTCAGAGGCTTTCCCCACCCTGCTTGTGAGTGACCTTTGTACACGGTGGGGAGGGGCAGAGGCAAAGATTCATAACTTACTGACAGGTGTTGGTTAAACTCGGCTTTTATTAGTATTTGTATAGGTTTCATGATTAGGACTTAAGCAAGATTGTGCCTGAGTGAAAAATAAATGAATAGAAGAGCTGCTTCTTCACCGTCTCACATTTCCCAGGCTTGGGCACACCGGCTTCTCATGCAGAGGAGGCTTTGAGAGGCACGAACGGGGGAAGGTAAGCTGGTGCCAATCGCTTAGCCCAGGTACAGCTCAGGACAAAGGCACCTGGGAACAGTGGTTCTCTACCAGGGCTAGACTTGAGAATCACCAGGGGAGCACACATCCAGAGTGAGGACTAAGGTTCCCAACACTTATTGCCTGAAAGGTGAGTTTGTTTTCATTGCTGTCAACCAATGGAAAGCAAGCTGGTAAACAATGATAGGGTCAAGGTTTAAAGCTATAGCTCCAATGAAGAAATAAAAGTATATGAAAGGTACCAAGTGTGAATTCTTAACCTGAGGACCCTGAAATCACAGGGGCTCCATAAACTCTTGCAATTGCATGCCAAGCTTTGAGGGTACGTGAGTCTTTATATTTGGGGGATGAGGCAAGAAGGGGAGAAGGCTCATCCCTTTCAGAGAGTTATGAGATGAATCCGCAGACACAAATCTTTTAGGAACCACAGAGTGAACACCCACCTTCATGAAATTCATGCCCACACAAAGGCTCAGCCACAGTTGTTTTTTGTTTTGTTTTGTTTTGTTTTTTGTTGTTTTTTTTTTGAGATGGAGTCTCGCTCTGTCGCCCAGGCTGGAGTGCAGTGGTGCGATCTCGGCTCACTGCAAGATCCGCCTCCCGGGTTCACGCCATTCTCCTGCCTCAGCCTCTGGAGTAGCTGGGACTACAGGCGCCGCCACCACGCCCGGCTAATTTTTTGTATTTTTAGTAGAGACGGGGTTTCACCGTGTTAGCCAGGATGGTCTCGATCTCCTGACCTCGTGATCCGCCCGTCTCGGCCTCCCAAAGTGTTGGGATTACAGGCGTGAGCCACCGCGCCCGGCCAGCCACAGTTTTTAAGAAGGAAAGTCTACAGGTTAGGGAGAGGTGGTACTGCGTGCTTCCCCAGATCTTCACTTTTCTGTCCTTGTTTCTTCATTCTGTGCCTGCTCTGGCCACCTGTTCTTCGTTCCCAGGGGACTCCAGCAGCTGCCACCTACATTCCGACCTAGATAAAGTCACCTTTCCTTGGTATTAGGCACAGCTGAGTGAGTCTGATGTTCTCGAAACCACAAATGATGCAGGAAAACTGACAATAAAGATGAGCAAACAGTGAAGGAAATGATGACAAAATAGGTTGTGAGAGCCAAGGTCAAGCGGAGTGTCTTTCTATGCTCATGCTTCAAATTTCTGCCTCTTTTCAGATTTCTTCACTGGTTTCCACTCATTCCAACCCCTCGTCTCTGCTTGGCTGGGATGGTCTTAATACTGGCTACTTCGTAACGTTCTCATGAACCAAAAAACATCACTAATAGACTCCGTCCTTCTTTCTGAAATGAGGGATATGCTTCCTGCCTTCAGCATTCCTCAACTTCAGTCTATTTTGAAACCAGGGCTGGTGAATTGGTTAAATTCCATCAATGGAAAGGGCATCCTAACAGAACTTCTTAAACTGAAGTGTGCATTTGAACCCCATGGCACCTTGTTAAATATGCAGATTCTGGCACACTCTGCGAACCACTGTGAGCAGCAAGGTCCTAGAGGATCTGTTGGGAGTGTCTCTGCAGCTGGCAGCCTGCAACAGTGCTGGCGTTTTCTGGAGAGGGGACAGATTAGCTCTGAAGCCTCAGGTATCTGACATGCCAGTTACTGCCTCCTGTTTTAGGTAATCAGCCCTGCTGTCTCCTGGAGCAACTCTCAGTGATTGTGTCAGATGTGCTATCACTGTGAGCTCTATGTTTTTCCCTTTCCTTGTCAAGTGTATCTCTTCCTTAAGCTCAGAGAGCGAGATGGTATTAGCCCTACATACAAGGACCAGCTCACATTAAGGCACTGCCTTCAGTCTGATGGAGAGCCAGACTTGGCAGCACTGCAGAAGCTTCTCCTTTCTGCTGGTGGAATGGGTCTGGAGAGTTTCCACTGCCCAAGCCAGCACAGCATGACCAGAGCTCTGGGTGTTCGGTGGACGTCAGTCTGCAGCCAAAGTCCAGGCATCTACTTCAGTTCTCTGCTGAGATTGGAGCCCAGCTCTGAAAGTTAGATGAGTTCTCACCTTTCTTCTGAGCTCTGACTCTGCTTCTGACACTCTTGGTCCAACCTGGATAGAGTGTGGAGGTGAAATGTTGACAGTGTCTGGTGTTGACCTCAGACTCTGAGCTCCAGCCCTACCTTCTCAGGTGGTTGCCCTTGGGGACTGATGCGAATCCCGGGTGGACTAGCACTAGTCTGCTGCTGACGCTTGGTGAGTCAAATGTACCTTGTCTTGCTGTTCCAGTCTGGAAGCTACTGGCATGTTAAATTATTATTAGCAGTAGCAGTATTCGTAATTATAATAATAAAAGCAGTAGCAATTCCATTTGAGTGCTTCCTATGTTCCAAGCTCTGTGCTAAGTGGATTACGTATATTGTTATATTAATTATCAGAAGAACATGATGAGGCAGCTTCTATTTTTGACACAGTTTTCCCCATGAGGCAACTGAGGCCCAGAGAAGGGTTAAGTAGTTTGTCCAAGATGCTCAAATAGTAAGAAGTAGAGCCAAGACAGGAACTCATGGTTTTTGGGCTAAAAGGCTGCACCCTTAATCACTAGGGCACACTGTCTCTACTGTCATACGCCAAAGCCCATCCCTGATTAACAACTGCTGGAACTCCAGCCGAAAGACGCACTGATGAGTTTGTTTTAGAAGCTGCTGATCGTAGACTGGGAAATATATTTGCGAGGATCTGATTGTGCATCTTTCACACTCTCAGGTCTGCGTAAGCCAAGCTCTCAGAAGTTCATGGGCACTCTTTCTGAATACAGATGACTGCTCAAAGTTTAAATACCCGAAAAGGGAGTTGATACCTTCTGTCATCCCCAACTGGTGCAGCGGAAAACATGACCATGTAGTATAGTAAGGGAACATGACCAGCGGAAAGCAGAGTTTATTAAGTATTTCATGCCTGAAGAGATTGTAAACCTCAATTGCTATAGACAAGCAAATAGAACAGCGGCCTGAAGCTGCCATATGTCAGTGGAAAGCATGAGGCAGGAGACAGTTGCCTTCATAGCCTAAATATGAATATTTGGTACAATTGTCAAAATCTTTGGCCTCCTCTGGAATACAATAACCATGGCAGACAGCAGCACTGCCACATGGAAATGCTGCTAGACAATTCAGCCTTTGCAGAAAATAACATTTCAGGGTAGTTGTTGTCGCATTCATTGCTATTGCTTTGCATTTGTATTATGTTTGTCCTTAAGGAAGTTTAAAGAGTTTTAAAAGCTATTTTTAAAATACCAGTAATGTTCTGAGAGATTTCTCAGTACTTTATTTATGGCATTTTCTGGCTTGTACCTCTTGTAAAGGACACAGTGCTTATTAGAAGCACTTCCTAAGGAAACCATGCAGACACATGCTCCGTGCTGCCAAGGTCTCAGGCAGAGGGATAGTGACCGGGAAAGTAGGCTTCTTTGGTGGCAAGCCACAGAAACGGACTCTGGCTAACTTGACTAGAAAAGAATGGTGTTTGTTGGAAAGCACATGGCAGTTTACAGAAAGGACTAGCTAAAGAACCATACAGAACAGAAAGTAGGGCAGCTACAGAAATGTAGCAGCAAGAATGAATGCCGCACCTCTTCAAACCACTCATCATCAGCATAAAACCATTCATTTTCCCCCTTGAGGTCCTCCATCCAAGACTCCTGAGGTAGAGAGCACTTGACTGCCCTTGCTTAGATGGAAAACCCACCCTTGGGACAAAGGAGAGGAAACACCTTGATTGACAAACTCAATTGTGGTAGATGGATTACAAAAGTCACCTCAGATATTTTCCTCTTGTAATCCTTGCTCCTTGTCGTGTGACTTTGAAGCTTTTTCCCTCAAGGGGAGGTATTTATCTCCCCATCCTTGAACTTGGGCTGGCCTGGTGCCCACTTTAGCCAGTGGTATAGTCGACATGCCATTTCTGAGCATGGGCCTCAGGGTGCCCTGTAATCATATGCTTTCACTAAACCTTGTTGTGATGGTTAATTTTATATTTCAACTTCACTGGCCTAAAGGATGCCCAAATAGCTGGTAAAACATTATTTCTGGATGTGTCTCTGTGGGTGTTTTGAAGGAGATCAGTATTTGAATCTGTTGACTGAGTGAAGAAGATCAGGCCTTACCAATGTGATCAGACATCATCCAATCCATTGAGGGCCCCAATAGAACAACAAGGCAGAGGAAGGATGAATTCACTTCCTTTTTTTGAGCTAGGATATCCATCTTCTCCTGCCCTTGGAGACTGAAACCCATGGTTCTCAGGCCTTCAGACTTTGGGGCTCATATTGCCCCCACTGCCCCTGCCTCTCTGTTCTCAGGCCTTTGGCCTTAGACTGGAAGTTATATCATTGACTCCCCTGGTTCTTGGACATTGAGATGTGGAATGAATTACATCGCCAGTTTTCCTGGGTCTCCAGAAAAGATTGTGGCAACTTCTCAGCCTCTCTAATCACATGAGCCTGTTTCTATGATAAATCTCTCCCCTTCTTTCTCTCTCTCTCTGAATACACACAGAAACACATATGAACACTGTCTTAGTCCCTTTTGTGCTGCTATCACAGAATAGGTAAGACTAAGTAATTTATAATGAATAGAAATTTATTGACTCACAGTTATGGAAGCTGTGACGTCCAATATTGAGGGGCTGGCATTTGGTGAGTGCCTTCTTGCTGTGTCATCCCATGGCAAAAGGGGAAAGGGGATGAAAGAAAGAGTAAAGAGGTCCATTCACTTCCTGTTATGGGAAACTCGTTCTGGCAATAACATCATAGATTCATGTACTTCACCCTCATGGCCTGATCACCTCTCATTAGGCCCCATCTCCCAACACTGTTGCACTGAGGATTCAGTTTCCAATACGTGCTTTTTAGGGGAAACGTCCAAACCCTAGCACATGCATATCCTATTGTGTCTGTTTCTCTGGAGAGCCCTGACCAAAACACTTGTAAAGCCCTGAGAACAGATCTGGACTAGCATGATGGAAGACTAGAGTCCATGTAGAGCAGTGATGAGTTATTCCAGCTGAGGTTATCATAGCCAGTGTACCCATCATTCATTTTGCACATCCGATTACTGCAAAAAATGTAGTAACTTAAAATAATAAAAAACATTTCTTATCTCACACAGTTTTTGAAGATCAGAAATCCATTGCAATTTTAGCTGAGAGGTTCTGACTTGGGGCCTCTTATGAGGTTTCAGAGAAGATGTTGGCCAGGCTGTAATAATCTGAGGTAGGATTCACTTTCAAGGTGATTTGTTCATGTGGCTGGCAAGTTGGTAGCTGGCTGGAGGCCTCAGTTATTCTCCCTGAGGGCCTCTCTCTACAGGCTGCTTAAATGTCAGCATGATGCTAACTCCCACAAAGCAAGCAATTTAAGAGAGAAAGTGGAAAATGGAAATGCCTCTCTGCCATGTTCTATTTTTTTTTTTTTTTTTGAGGCAGAGTCTTGTTCTGTCGCCCAGGCCGGAGTGCAGTAGCGCAATCTCAGCTCACTGCAACCTCTGCCTCCTGGATTCAAGTGATTCTCCTGCCTTAGCCTCCAAAGTAGCTGAGACTACAAGCATGCAACCCCGCACCTGGCTAATTATTGTATTTTTAGGAGGGACGGGGTTTCTCCATTTGGCCAGGCTAGTTTTGAACTCCTGACCTCAGGTGATCCATTCACCTTGGCCTCTCAAAGTGCTGGGATTACAGGTATGAGCCACTATGCCAAGCCTGCCACGTTTTATTTCTTAGAAATGAATCACCAAGTTTGGCTTGCAATCAAGGGCAGGGAAATTAGGCTCTACTTTTTGTCTCTCTTTTTAAAATTTCCCTCACCATAGGCTCTACTTTCTGAAGGGAGGAATGTGAAAAAATTTTCAGACATTTTTAAACCGCTACAATGAGCAGCCTCCAGTCACCCCTCCAGGTGACTATAGGTGCGTATATAAGCCCCAAGATCAACCAGGCCAGTCCACAGCAGCAAAACTTCCCAGTCCGACTGAAGATCCATGAGCCGAATGAATGTTTTGAGTTTGGAAACTAAATGAAGGTTTTAGTATGGTTTGTTATGCATCAATAGTTAATTTATACACCTACTAAGATTGTGCAATGATGGAGGGCTAATTCTCCAGAACAGAGTCAGGACACTGTCAGATACAGAGATCAACTAAAATACCTGTCTTCAAGGGGCTAGCAGCTCTGTAAGGGGATGCGACAGGTAGTTGTAATACAGTGAAATAAGTACAATAGAAGCATTTTCAAGGTTCAGTTTTCACAGGTGTTAAGCTCCCAGAGCATAAAGGTCATGTTTATCTTGAGTAGCTCTGTAGCGTAGAGCACTGTACATGTGGTCGGTGGCTGAATCCTTCATAAATGAAGAGAATGGTCAAGATGTGAAGGGCATTAGCATTGGATTCTCCTAAGAGATGCCTAATCTCCTAAGGTGGGTTTGAAAAGCCCAAGAAGAGTTTCTGAAGTACTCAGTGGCATTCTATCCAGAAGTCTTTGAATGTGCAAAGCCTTGAAGGTATGAGCAGCATGGCATATATTAAAGACTGTGAATAATTTGGAATTCTTAGAACCTGAGGTCTAAGGAAACACTAGTGGAAAACCAGACTAAGGAAAAGGGAAGACTATTATTAATAGGGTTCCTTTTTACAATCAGAAAGTCTTGTCTTGGATAATAAATTAAATAAATTAAACCATATGCAGGTTTAATCCTGTGCCATAATGAGAAGAACCAATATCCAGTTTGTCAACAACTGTATTTTTTGCTATATAATGAACAATGAAAAAATGCAATGAAGATGAAAAAATGTTTTTGAGTTGAGAATAAATTGGAAATAAATAAGAATCATGGAAATTAATTTTTGCGGATGATTGGCAAGGCAGGACTTTTACAAATGCCTTCTTAGTCAGTTTTCCACAGATTATATTTTAATTTTTCCCATGGCCCTCTGTTTGAAATGCAAACTTAATTTTTAATATGAACAGGAATTTGTTTTGCTAAAGACACAAATTAGGAAGTTTAATGACTCTCATTATTTGAAAAAGTTTATGAATTAACTCTACTTTTTTCTTCTCTGATCGCAGAGACTAGTCATGAAGGAAACTTTATTGTTTTTCTTCTTTTTATTTTTGAGACAGGGTCTCACTCTGCCACCCACACTCGAGTGCAGTGGCACAATCATGGCTCACTGCAGCCTCTGCCTCCCAGGCTTAGGTGATCCTCCCACCTCAGCCTCCTGAGTAGCTGAAACTACAAGTGCATGCCACCATGCCTGGCTAATTTTTGTATTTTTTGTAGAGACAAAGTTTCACCATGTTGCCCAGGCTGATCTCCATCTCCTGGACTCAAGTGATCCACTCACCTCGGCATCCCAAAGTGCTGGGATTACAGATGTGAGCCACCATGCCTGGCCTGTTTTATTTTCTCTAGAAAATATTTAATTAAAAAATGAGTGGTCCAAGTAATGACTCAAACCATACAGAGAGGCTTATAATAAAAATTATTATTCAATTCCTTCTGATTTTCAATATACTCTCCTGAGTTAGGTAATGGTCTGTCTTACCCACAAAGTTAAGATATTTGTCTTAACCCATTTTGTGCTGCTCTAAAAAAATACCCAAGACTGGGCAGTTTATAATAAACAGAAACTTAGTCTGGAGGCTGGCAAGTCCGAGATCAGTCCATCTGACCTGGTGAGGGCCTTGTTGCTGTGTTCTCACATGGCAGAAGGTGGAAGGGCAAGATAGCAAGAGATTGAATCCATTATTTTCCCCCTTCTTGAAGTACTTCCTTTTGCATATTCTGTAGAGAGGATCTTTCAGTGATGAATTCTTTTATCTTTTGCAAAGGTGACAAAGTCCTGATTTTGCATTCAGTGTTTGAAAGATATTTTTATTGGCTATAAAATTCTAGGTTGATTTTTTTTAAAAATTTGCCTTCAATTTTTGGAATATATCTTTATTGGTTACAGAGTTCTGGGTTGACAGATTTTTCTTTCATTACTTTAAAAATGTTGCTTCACTGTGTTAAGAATTTGGGCAAAATCGATCATTTTGTCAAAATATTGTGAAAAAAAGCAACCATAATTATATACATTGCTGCTGAAAATATAAGTTCTTGCAACAATATTATAAACTAATTTGTTATTATTTTTTTAAAATGAAGTTGCATATACTTTACAACCCATCCCTAAGGATATTCCTAATGCACTGAGATGTGTTCAGTAGTCTTCATAGTAGCAATATTTCTGATAGTAAAATTTTAAAAATAAACAAAAGTCCATAAATGAATTGTGGCATATTAATACAATAGAATCCTGTTTAGCTGTGAAAAAGAGTTTACTATAGCTTTGTATATTTCAACATAGATAAATCTCATGAATGTAGTGTTAAATAAAATAACAAGTTACAGTAAAACCATACAACATAATACCACTTAAATGAAACTCAATGGCATTTAATATATAAAAAACATATTGTCTAGGGATTCATACACTATGACAGTAAGCAAGAAAATGAACACAAGTTTTAGAAGACTAATTACCTTTAGGAAGGTGGAAGGTGCCTGGTATACAGAGGAAAGGAGGTGCAATGAATGGAGGCTTCAACAGTAATGCTGATGTTCTATTTGCCTTCTGAAAGGTTAATGAGTACTTTAAAAATTATCTTTATACCCTGTAGCTCTATATTGGCTATATTCTTTAGGACACTGAAATACTTCACAATAATAAAAAAATAAAGTTTGTATTCACATTGGCAATATACAGTAACAGTATTTTAATTGTTTATCTTATTCAGCCTTCCAAAAGAGCTGTTGAAAACTATAATTTAAAACTATAATTTATTCAAATGTATTATAAACTAATTGAATTTTAAGATGGTGTTTGGAGGTCTCAAGTTCTTGAAAATGTGTCTTTTGAAAAGCTACCTTATGAGCAACCAATTAAAATATTTAATTGAAAATGTTAAACTTTCATTGGCAAAAAGTGTAAACACAATCAACTTATTTTAAAATCTGTTTGAATTAATTAAGATGTGTCTTTTGAAAATGAAAGTTATAATCATTATTTAAGATAAATTCCTAACAGTTACATTAAAATGCAATTACAATTCAAACTATGTTTTAATCATTAATTTTGTTTCTATAATAACCGTAACATTATATTTAAAAAGAAAACTAAAATAACTTCCATGTTGGCAGAAGAGACAAAATGGCGAAAGTGTACTTACTCTTATAATAAGATGTAAAATTAAACAAATTTGGTGTGAGTGTATGTGTGTATGTATTCAGTGTATGTTTTACATGCAAAACTTTCTCAAAGCTAACAATTTAAGAAAAAAAAAAGGGAATTGAAGAAGTGATGGTTTTGAACTGGGAAAAGCAACTTAACCTTCTCTTATTCGGGCAGGCTTTGCCTAAGTCTTCCTTGTCACCTTTGCCTGGAATGCTCTCATTCTGTGGATATTCTCTGGAATAGTGTCTTCATCTTATTCTTATTCCCTCTCCCCTTGTCCTTGATACCTTCCCTAGTCACCCCATCAAAATTGTTAGTTATCCCTCCCCTAACATCTTATTAGTGGTCTTAATATTTCCTCAATATCACTTATTGTCATCTGACATACTATTTATTTTACTTATAGTTTGTTGTTGTTGTTTGTCTGCAAAACAGAATGCAACTTCCTGGAAGACAGGGATTTTTGTTTTATTTATTGCTGTATCGCTAATAGCTCAATAAATATTTATTAAATAAACAAAAGGTGAGTGAATATTTTTCAAAGTCAAAACTATCAATCATTAGAAGACCAATAGTTGTGGTTAAAATAAACTTAAGTTGTTGGATGAAAGTATATATTTGTTTTTTTAAATAAGTTCAATGGAAGACAAATTTTTACAAATAATGCAAAATAAGTTTGTTTTAAAACATTAGGGAAACATGTTAAAAATTGTCACGAAGGCTTTAGTGTTAAATCTTACATATCAAAGTGTTAAATTAGTAAATTTTTGACATTTTGTTGTTTGAGAAATAAATATATTTGTTTTAATTGAGATTGTAGTTACCAATTTGGAATATGTTAAGTAAGGAGTTAAAAATTCAAAGTGGCATGCAATAGGAAAATGTTTAAAAGTACATTTAAAATATCAGTTTGAACTCACAATTTAAAAATTACATATCATTTCCATCTTTTGTCACTAGATGGTATATGTCACATGTACTGCAAACAAACAATGCTATTTATATCCTTAGCCCCAGGTTTGGGTTCTAATACTCTTCTCACTATAAGCTATCTGATTGCTTAGAAAGAAGTGGTAAGTTTACAAGGTGAGCCTGGGACATTTTTTGTCCACAAAAGTAAGAATACTTTTAAATGTTTAGAGATGGTATAGAAAATTTTCAGAAACCATATTAAAGGTGACTTCCACTGGAAAAATTGTGATAATTTGGCTAACTAAAATAAAAGCACATTATAGATAAGACAGCTTACTTCTATAAAAGCAGAAATCTATAACGATTTGAAAAGTATAACAGTTTGACTGTATTCAAATAAAATATTTTTCAAGTTTAGTTGTGAGCATTCACCTTGCTTTGTGATGTCAGGACTGGGACTCTACAAATTACATTCCTTTTATACTAGCTGCCTTCATGTTGAGCTTCTGCCAATCTGGGGTCCTGGAGGCAGCCTGCAGGGCTGATAGAGGGAGACTTCATTCACTTCACTGGCTCCTTCATTTTCACTCCTCCGGATTTTGTGTCTGATTCCTTTTTCCACTCCAGAAGTAGCAGTTGATTAGTTTGCTTTTTTTTTTTTTTCTTATATGTGCAAAACAAACTTTGTGGCATCCTCAAAATCACTATCTGCCAGCTTTTCCTCCTAAATGTCTGGGTCCCAGGCCCATGAGGCACCTTCTCTGAGCTGTTTCCTGCAAGTTGCTCCTCTCTAATACCTTACAATTCTCTTTGTTCCCCCTCAAGTACCTAGTTAACAACCTTATACTTAGTTAATACATTTTCATATTAAATTCTTTAAAATATCTATTACATGTCTATCATCAAACTGTTCACTGACTGATGTCACACATCCATTTCTACTGCTTCCATAAGGTAACCTCTGTCAGGAGTTTGCTCTGAATCCTTCAATTGATTTTTACCTTGCTTTTAGAACCATGTATGCATGCAAATGTGCGGACACACACACACTGTGCAATCTACATAGCCTTGAGTATATCACTCTATGACTTATGGAAGCCTCAAACCTTTCCAGGATTCTTTTTAATTCTTTGGACCCACTCTTTTATGTGTCTTCCTGCTCTAGGTCTCATGACTTTACCTAATACCTCTCTACTTTTCTATATTGACCCAATGTGAAGTTCAATATTTTGGGGGGTTCCCCTCAAAGAGAGGAGTCACACAAAAGTACTGATGAACATTAGACTTACAATTCTATATGGGCATGGGGGCATGGAAGAGGGGTTTACATTGGAAGTTGGTATTAAATGTTTCTGTCCCCCAAAATTCCTTCCCACTTGTCCATTATTGGTTCTCACTTTATAATTTTTAGAGCTATATTGTTTAGTGCAAAGAGATTCATGATTATTATATGATATTGGCAGTCATACCATTTATCAATATTAAATGCATTCCTTTTCAATTTTCTTTGTCTGTTGTTGGCCTGTTTGTTCCATATTCATTCCTTGTCCACCTCTGTTCTGCACTGTAGTATGGGGAGGGTGACATGTGCATGTTGTGTTTTTCAGGATTCTGGGCTCCCTTGTCAGCTGGCTTTCAGATGGGTCAGTGTGGGGCGGGGGGGGCTTGTGAAAGGGATTAATAGTGGGAGGAGTGGAAAACTCAGGGTACTTATTCCTCCTTCCTTTCATCCTTCTGTCTGGGTTGCATCATTATAACTGCCTCCCAACTACAGGCCTACAGTAATTCCAGTGACCCTGTCACCCCTGGACACCAGAGACATACTTTATTCTTTTGTCTCTCTAGCTTAACATCACCTCATCCTTTACTGTTTTTGTTAAGTCAGTTTCTCCATATCTGTAAATAGTTCTCTGCATTAAATTTCCTCTATTAAAAATACTTGCAGTAATTTCTGTTTTCCTACTTAGACCCTAGATAAAACACCATCTCTTGCTTTCTGACATAGTCTGATATTGATTTTGCCTTTTATGGGTCATATTCTAGCATATCTTCATCTATTCTTTATTTTCAAGTGTTAAGCCTCTTTTGTTTTAGTGCTTTTCTTGAATACCATAGCATTTGGTTTTAAATTTTGCTTAATTTGAGAGGATTTTTTACTTTTTAAAAGATCATATTAATCCTTTTGCATTTATTGTGATTACCTTTTAATCTTATAACTTTCTAATGATACAGTTTGGCTGTGTCCCCACCCAAATCTCATCTTGAATTGTAGTTCCCATAATCCCCACATGTTGTCGGAGGGACCCGGTGGGAAGTGATTGGATCATGGGGGCAGTTTCCCCTGTTCTTTTCTTGTGATAGAGAGTGAGTTTCATGACATCTGATGGTTTTTTTTTTTTTTTGAGGCAGTCTCACTCTGTCACCCAGGCAGGAATGCAGTGGTGAAATCTTGGCTCACTGCAATCTCCACCTCCCAGGTTCAAGCAATTCTCCTGGCTCAGCCTCCCAAGTAGCTGGGATTACAGGCACCTGCCACCACACCCAGCTAATTTTTGTATTTTTAGTAGAGACGGGGTTTCACCATGTTGGCCAGGCTGTTCTCAAACTCCCGACCTCAGGCGATCCACCTGCCTCAGCCTCCCAAAGTGCTGAGATTACAGGCTTGAGCCACTGTGCCTGGCCTTCACGACATCTAATGGTTTTATGAGTGTCTGGCATTTCTCCTGCTTGCAGTCACTCCATCCTGCCACCTTGTGAAGAAGGTGCCTGCTTCTCCTTTGCCTTCTCCTTTGCCATGATTGTAAGTTTCCTGAGGTCTCCCCAGCAATGCAGAATGTGACTCAATTAAGACTTTTTTTAAAATAAATTACCCAGTCTCAGGTATTTCTTCATAGCAGTTTGAGAATGGACTAATACAGTACATTGGTACCAAGGTGGTGGGGTGTTGCTATAAAGATATCTGAAAATGTGGAAGCGACTTTGGAACTGGGTAACAGGCAGAGGTTGGAACAGTTTGGAGGGCTTAGAAGAAGACAGAAAAATGTGGGAAAGTTCAGAACTTCCTAGAGCTTGTTGAATGGCTTTGACAAAATGCTGATAGTTATATAGAAAATGGAGTCTATGCTGAGGTGGTCTCAGATGGAGATGAGGAACTTGTTGGGAACTGGAGTAAAGGTCGTTCTTGGTATGCTTTAGCAAAGAGACTAGTGGCATTTTGCCTCTGCCCTAGAGCTCTGTGGAACGTTTAACTTGAGAGAGATGATTTTGGGTATCTGGGAGAAAAAATTTCTAAGCAGCAAAGCATTCAAAAGGTGACAGAGCATACAAGTTTGGAAAATTTGCAGCCTATCAATGTGATGGAAAAGAAAAACCCATTTTCTAAGGAGGAATTCAAGCTGGCTGCAGAAATTTGCATAAGTAACAAGGAGCCAAATGTTAATAACCCAGACAATGGCCAAAATGTCTCCAGGGAATGTCAGAGGTCTTCAAGGCAGCCCTAACTTCACAGGCCCAGAGGCCTAGGAGGAATAAATGTTTACATTGGCTGGGTCCAGGGACTTGCTTCTTTTTGCTGTCTCGGGACTTGGTGCCCTGTTTCCTAGCCAAGGTTAAAAGGGGCTAACATACAGCTCAGGCGATTGCTTCAGAGGGTGCAAGCTCCAAGCCTTGGAGGCTTACAAGTGGTTTTGGGACTGCAGGTGCGCAGAGGTCAATAATTGAGGTTTGGGAACTCTCTCTTAGATTTCAGAAGTTGTATGGAAACTCCTGGATGTCCAGGAAGAGGTGTGCTGCAGGGACAGGGTCCCCATAAAGAACCTCTGCTAGAGCAGTGTGGAAGGGAAATGTGGGGTCAGAGCCCCCACACAGAGTCCCCACTGGGGCACTGCTTCGTGGAGCTGTAAGAAGAGGACTACCATCCTCCAGACCCCAGAATGGTAGATCCACTGAAACTTGCACTGTGTATCTGGAAAAGCCACAGACACTCAATGCCAGTCCATGAAAGAAGCTGGGAAAGGAGCTGTACCCTGCAAAGCCACAGGGGCAGAGCTGCCAAGGCCATGTGAACCCATTTTCTGCATTAGCATGACCTGGATTTGAGACATGGAATCAAAGGAGCTTATTTGGGAGTTTTAAGATTTAATGGCTGTCCTGTTGGATTTTTGATCTGCATAGGGCCTATAGCCTCCTTTTTTTTGGGCAATTTTTTCCACTTGGAATGGGTGTATTTACCCAATGCCTGTACCGCCATTGTATCTTGGAAGGATTTTACCAGCTTATAGATGGAAGGGACTTGCCTTGTCTCAGATGAGACTTTGGACTTGGACTTTTGAGTTCATGCTGGAATGAGTTAAGACTCTGGGGGACTGTTAGGAAGGCATGACTGTGTTTTGAAATGTGAGGACATAAGATTTGGGAGGGACCATGGGTGGAATGATAAGGTTTGGCTGTGTCCTCACTCAAATCTCATCTTGAATTGTAGTTCCCAAAATCCCCACATGTAGTGGGAGGGACTGGGTGGGAAGTGACTGGATAATGGGAGTGGGTTCCCCCATGCTATTCCCATGATAGTGAGTGAGTCTCACAAGATCTGATGGTTTTATAAGCATCTGGCATTTCCCCTGCTTTCACTCACTCCATTCAGTCACCCTGTGAAGAAGGTGCCTGCTTCTCCTTTGCTTTCTGCCTTGATTGCTGGCCTCCCCAGCAATGTGAACTGTGAGTGAATTAAACCTCTTCCTTCATATATTACCCAGTCTCAGGCATTACTTCATAGCAGTGTGAGAATGCACTTATACACTAATTACATCTTTCTATTGTTTATTTAAATTCTTTCTCCACTTTTGATTGGTTGACAAAATTTTGTTTGTTCTCTTTTATCTACAACAATTTAGAATTTCTAATCTTGTTTCCAGTCACTGCGATCATATTTAAGAAGTTTTAAATTGAAGTAGAACATACTTAAAGAAAATTGCTCACATCAAAAGTATATAGCATGAGGAATTTTTAGAAAGTGAGCACACTATGTAATCAGTACCCTAGGAGACTTCCTATTGTTCTTTCAGTTGCTGTTCCTCCCTCAAAGATAGCCATAAATCTTGATAAGAATTTTTCAGCTTCTACTTTCTATTTCATCAGTATGTATAATCCATAAAGAAAATATCAACTTTAGCTCTTCTAAACATTTGTATTCATCCTCTTCTATGCTCTAAGACCTGGGTTTTGATAATATCTGTAACTCTTATATTTTGGTTGCAAATTTTTAAAAATATGATTTTAAAAGTTCCTTGCGCCTCTTGTTTTTAAAAGTGTCTATTCTGAACAGTTGCATTACACTCTAGAAGTATACTGTCACCCTTGTTTTGATGTAGTTCTAGGTTTTTATCTGTTGCTTTTCTTTTGCATATTTTATGGCTAAGGTCTTTCTCCTTTTTGGATATACACATATAATTGTTTTATCTGGCTGGAGTATATAATTAATATTGTTAATAAAAGTTATAATTTAGCCAGTATATTTTCTGAATCCTTGAGCAACTTAAGAAATGCTTAGTTTGACTTCATGTGTAAATGATAATTTGGCTTGTTAAAGCATTAAAGCTTCACTGTATTCTTTTTAGAACAATATAGATACTTCTTAATTGAGTTCTAGTTCTTAGCATTTTGTACAACAAATTCAGCATATATTTGTTTCTCTTTCCTTTTTAATGAACTTGTTTTAGCATTCCAGAAGTTCTCAATATTTTTCAGAATTAACCTTTGAATTTAGAAATACCAGCATATATGTATACTAATTTCTTTTTTTAGTATTCCTTTTTAATGCTTAGGTGGCACTTTTCTTCTGAAAATTCAACTATTTCTCAAATAGCACTTCTCAAATACATCCTATTTGTTTTTTGCTTTACGTTCTCAAATTGGACTTTTAAAATGACTACTTTGGTGGTTGCATGTATGAACTTTAAAAATTGTCTCTCATTGAATTTTATATTACAGTAGGGATATTTTTATTTTTCTAAGAATTTTTAAAAGTTTCTGGCTAGGCCAGGCGCGGTGGCTCCCGCCTGTAATCCCAGCGCTTTGGGAGGCCGAGGCGGGCAGATCACGAGGTCAGGAGATCAAGACCATCTTGGCTAACATGGTGAAATCCCGTCTCTACTAAAAATACAAAAAATTAGCCAGCGCGGTGGCGGGCTCCTGTAGTCCCAGCTATTCAGGAGGCTGAGGCAGGAGAATGGCGTGAACCTGGGAGGCGGAGCTTGCAGTGAGTAGAGATAGCGCCATTGCAGTCTGGCCTGGGTGAAAGAGCAAGACTCCGTTTCAAAAAAAAAAAAAAAAGTTTCTGGCCATACGTTTTTACCAGCATGCATTTATACATATGCAGCATTACCTTCAATATCACAAAAGATACTCAGGTTTTTGGCAACATTTTCTTCTCTTCCTTGCATTCATGTTGCTTCCTTGGGAAACCATTTGTTTTGCTTGTATAGGATGCCTTCTCTCTTCCATGCTGTTTTCTTTAAATGCCTGGTGATATGATTTTTAGTCATCTCTTTCTATATTGTTTATACATTAATATCTAGAGTAGTCAACATGAGTAGCTGATAAAGAGCTACTCAGCAATGGTGCGTCCCTCTTCCCCTAGCCATGAATGGGAGTGTTGTCTGTAGAGTTTTAGTAGGGTGAGAAGATTTGGAACATCTTATTTTAAGGTACAGAGGCTCACATCTGCTGTGGGTGCCTGAAGTTGCTTGGGAACAGTCCATCTTCTCTTTCTGGCTCTAATTCCCATGCTAAGAGTCCACCACAAACCCATAACCTGCTCCTGCTACCTGAACCTACTGACTCTGTATTTAAAGATCTGGGAGACTGTCTTGCACAATTTATTATTCATTCTTTCAAGCACCTCTTTGTTTGCCTGGATCAAGTAACAACTCAGTGTGGTGTCAACTTCAGTCCTGTCCCACCTGTTTTATGTCCTGTAGACAATTTCTAATGTTTCTTGTCCTCTGGTGGAAAACTTCTTGGGTTTCCAGTGCTTTCATCAAATTACTAATAATTTTGCTCTTGTCATCTCAATGGGATTTTTGTGGGATAAATTGATAACTTTCTAAGTGTGTTGTTTACCATATTGAATGAGAAGCTCAATGATCAGTTTTAACCAATTCCTACTGAGGCAACCTTAACCTGTCTGATTAAACATCCCTGCCTACTTGATAAACAACCTTTGAGAATTTGGAAATACAGCAAGGCTGAGTCATTCCCACTACTTATCATGTGGCAATGAGATCTTTATTATTTGTGTTCGTATTGCTCATCTCAAGGCGCAAAGAATATTCAACCTGCAGTTTCAGTCCTACCCAGTTACTGAGCCTAGAGATCTAAAGCTGGCTAGATCAGGAATCTAAATGAGACCAGACCATTTGACATATCCCATAGTGACTTTCCTCCTTCAAGTTTTGGGTGCGTCTTGAAGTTCAGGTTCTTCACTGAGCTTTCAGTAGTAATATACCAATAACTGGGTGTATGTGTGATTAATCCTTGCCTGGAGCTCGCTTTGAAATTTAGCCTGCTAGAACGGCCCAAAATCCACTACTGACCCTTGATAGATCCCTTCCTCTGGAGGCTTCAAATCTGTCCTAGTATTTCCATCTGCTGCCTGGGATTATGTCATAATCTCTACAATCACTTGAGCAGACAACTCCATTTCTTGGCTTTGAGCCCAGGCCAGAAGCTTTGGAAACTCTGACCTCGCTATTTGAATTGGTCCCACTGGACATTAGATAAAAGATTTATACATAGTAATTTGAATTGCTTACTACTATCTTTGGAGGTCAAATTTTATTTCTACATTTCAACTCAGCCTTTTCCAAACAAAATGCCAGATTCTTTGATGGCGCATTGCTGAGGTCCAAACACGTCTCCTGACTGAGGCAATTTTATAGCAGTTCTTGGCGAATTGTTTCAATTTTAAAAATGTACTCCATGGTCAAGAATAGTTATCTAGGGATGTTAGCATTGTCAAAGTGTTATCTCTCTTTTTAAAAAATATACAATAAAAATGTATTATCTTTTAAAGAAAATAGGAGGCCAACACTTACTTTGAACTATTATTGCCAAGAATTAAATTTTATCTCAACAGAATGCAAGGATACTAAAAACTAATGCAATGGGTGGAGGAAGCAGCTTCATATATTAAGAATCAGTAACCTGGATAGCCTCTTTACTTGTAACATCTCTCTAGAGATCTCCAACCTGTTTTTCTATAGAAAATTATTACAACTGGATCAACTGAGGCCATACTTTATTAGTGAGGAGTAGAAATTTAATGTATTTTCAATAATTTTAGTGATTGTGGTAGTTAGTATTTACATTTCAACAGTAGAAATGTTTAAATATTTGAAATTTTGACTTTGACACATTAATTAATAATGTATAGTCTATTGACATTTATGAAGGTTTGTTCCACCCAAACTCATATTGTTTGCAGAATAATTAATTTTTAAACCTTTTTTTTATTTCCCACTACTGGCATCACTCAGGTTTTGGATCATAGTTGGTGTAGCAGCAATGAAAGGAACTTTAGCAACATCCTAATTTGAATACCAACATCACGACTTCCTAGGCTTATGGATTTGATCAAGACACTTAATAGCCCCAAGCTTCTGTTTCCACATCTTCAGATAACGAGGATAATAATATTATGTCTAGTAATGAGAAAAATAATATCTACTTCACAGGGGTGAGGATTAAGAGAGCAGGCTCTGGCAATTAATTGCCTGAGTTTGGATCTGCACCTAATGCTCAGCTGTGCAATTTGTTAAAGGCACCAACCTCTCCAAGGCTCAGTTGCTCCATCTATATTTAATAAATTAAAAATAATATCTTCCTCATAAGATTGTGGTGAAAAATATAGGTGCATTACATTCCTATTTCAGAGTACAGCATATTATAGATATTCGGTAATTTTAAATTTAAATTTAGTAAATATTTTGATGACTATCATAATAAAGTATGGTTGTTGAATTTGCTTTCTTTCTCACCTTTCCACTTTTCATCCTTTATTTGTTCTGTACATGCTGAATAAAATAACATCCAACAAATCTATTATTATCTATATCAAGTTATGTTGAGAAATACATAAATAACCAAAATAGTCACTGAGCAGGTTAGCAATGGAAATTTGACAATCTGAGACTCAACAGTTAGTGAATATATTGTGATTGGACAGTCTGACAAAGAAACAAACATTTTAATCTGACAAGAAGAATAAATATATACTATATTTGTCTTGTTCCAACTGGTATCACTGCCTTCCTGATCATTTTCAAATGGGGTAAGAACATTATGGCTTACTGTATACCTTTTGTAAATTATCTACTCGGTTATTCCTCATTATATATGTTATTTTTTCCAAACATGTTCTATGAGACAGATATAATTTTTCAATCACTTGTCTGTTTATCACTTGGGCACAGATGTGATTCATAATTATTGATTCTCCATATTTTAAATAGTATCATACCATGAATGTGCTGATTATCACCAAACACTTCTATTGAGGTTTAGGGAAGTATTCTATTATCAAAACCGTTAACATTTCTTTATTGAGATATAGTGATAAAGACTATGAAAGTCTTACAGGAATTTAGGTCAGATTAATTACCAAATGAGTTTAGGTTATGTTTTGTTTTACGTAAATTCTTTTTCTGATAGTGGCAGGGTGGGATGTAGCTTTTCTTATGTGAATCATCCTGTAGAACACAATGATAAATTCTCAATAAAATGCTTTAAAAACTCTGTGCAGACCCTGGAGAGATCACAAAAGCATGCAAAAACTTTAGCAGAATTGACATGTGGAAGAACAGAAAGGCACTAAGTGAGTATTCCATGTTTTTGCCCTTTCTAGTTTGAGGGTAGGTTCCAGTTTGGGACATGTTGGAGAGCTTTTTAAAATTTGGAAAGAAAACTCATAGTTTAATTGTCTTGAGTAATCAGGGCACATGGCTAGGGGCAAACTCAGAAGCTAGGAACTGAGGTCAAAATCTAGGAAAGGAGAAAAAAATAGGAGGAGCTCCAAATTCCGTATATAAACTTATAACCTTTTCAATCTTTGGCTCACTCCTGAGCCACACAAGCCTAGGGTTGATTCTAAGCAGTCCAAATGAGGCTGAAAAATGGACTGAGATTTCAATTGCTGCATAATGCAGAGAAGATAGAGTTTGTAGTTCCAGTTTAGTTACATTAACAGTTTGCTAAAACAAAAACAACAAAGATACTTTTTGGATAAACGTATTGGAATCCATACCCTCTAATATGTATCATTTAGAATTTCTAGAACATTTCAAAATTACTTAATATACTTAGAAGCAAGTAAACATGGCCCATGCTCAAGAGAAAGACAATGGATACTGACTCAGAGATAGTACCTATTGCCGTTATTATCAGACAGAATTTTTACTTATCAGACAAAGATTTTAATAGCAAGCAAGGGTTTAAAAGCAGCTATTGTAATTGTGCTTTCATATAATCAATAGTTATATACAACTATTTACAATCAATGAAAAGATAGAAAGTTTCAGCAGAGAAGTGGAAAGTATTTAAAAAGTTTTAGAACTGAAAAATAGATTATCTGGAAAAATTAGTGAATGGGATTAATAGTAGAAAGAAGGAGACAGAAGAAGTAGTTGGTAGACTTGTAAATAAACTAACAGAAACTATTCAATGTGAAGAATAAAGGAGAAAAAGGATTAGTGGGAAAAAGGACAAATCTTCATAGATATGTGGGGAATAGACAAGATCTAACATCCATGTAATTGGAGTCCTAGAAGAGTAAAGAGAAAAAAAAAAGGCAAAAAAATACCATACAACAGTAAGCATAAGAAGGTTGGAATGACTGTATTCATATCAGACAAAGACATTAAGAGAAAAATATTTACTGGCACACCTTGCTTTTTTTGTGCTTCACTTTATTGCACTATACAGATATTGTGTTTTATACAAATTCAAGGTTTGTGGCAACCCTGTGTCAAGCAAGTCAGCACCATTTTTCCAACAGTAAGGGCTCACTTGGTTTCTCTGTGTCTCTTTTGGTGATTCTTGCAATATTTCAAACTTTTTCATTATTATTATATTTTCATGGTGATCTGTGATTAGTGATCATTGTTTAATTGCTTTGAGGTGCCATGAACTGTGTCCCTATAATATGGCAAACTCAATCAATAAACTTGTATGTTCTGACTGTTCTACTGACTATAGTTATTTTCCCATCTTTTTCCCTCTCCTTGGGCTTCCCTGTTCCCTGACAGACAAAACAATATTAAAATCAGTGACCTAATCATAGGGTTACAATTAATACTAATAATCCTACAATGGCCCCTCGGTGTTCAAGTTAAAAAAAAAAAAACAGCCACATGTCTCTCAATTTAAAGCAAAAGCTGTCAATGATTAAGCTTAGTGAGGAAGGCATGTTGAAAGCTCAGATAGGATGGAGCCAAGGCTTCCTGCACAGAGCAGTTAGCCAAGTTGTGAATGCAAAGGAAAAGTTATTCAGGAACTAAAAGTAAACACATGAGTAGTGTGAAAGCAAAACAGCTTTGTTGCTGATATGAAGAAACTGTGAGTGTCTCATAGAAGATGAAGACAGTCACAACATTCCATTAAGGCAAAGCTTAATCCAGAGCAAGGCCCTAACTCTTTTTAGTTCTGTGAAGGTTGAAAGAGGTGAAAAAGCTGTAGAAGGAAAGTTTGAAGACAGCAGAAATTGGTTTATGAGGTTTAAGGAAAGAAGCTGTTTCCGTAACCTAAAAGTGCAAGACAAGGCAGCAAGTGCTGATGTGGAAGCTACAGCAAGTACTCAGAAAAATCTAGCTAAGATACCTGATGGAGGTGGCTACACTAAACAGCAGATTTTTCATGTAAACAATACAGCCTTCTATTGGAAGAAGATGCCATCTAGAACTTCCATAGCTAGAGAGGAGAAGTTGATGCCTGGCTTCGAAACTTCAAAGGGCAAATTGACTCTCTTGTTAGGAGCTAATTCATCTGGTGACTTTTTTGAAGTCAATTCTCGTTTACTCTTCTGAAAATTCTAGGGCCCTTAAGAATTATGTGAAATCTTTTCTCCCTGTGCTCTATAAATGAAACAACAAAGTCTGAATGACAGTACATCTGTTACATCATGGTTTACTGAACATTTTAAGCCCATTGTTAAGACCTACTGCTCAGACCAAAGATTCCTTTAAAAATATTACTGCTTATTGACAATGTACTTAGTCACCCAAGAGCTCTGATGGAGATGTACAAGGAGATTAATGGTTTTCATGTCTGATAATGCAACTTCCACTTTCAGCCCATGGATCAATAAGTAATTTCAAATTCAAAGTCTTATTATTTAAGAAATAGATGCCATAAGGTCGTAGCTACCATAGATAGTGATTCTTCTGAAGGAGCTTGGTAAAATGAACTGAAAAACTGCTGGAAAGGATTTATCAGAAAGGATTTACTCAGAAAGCATACAGGAATCTCTCTGTATTAATTCTTACAAATGTATATGAATCTATAATTACCTCAATAAAAATTTTAATGAAAAACAAATTTTAAAAAGTTGTATACCCTTCTATTTCACACATATAAACAATATGTGTGTATATGTATATACATACATAATTCCATTAAATGTATATAATTATTCTACATACATATTATTATTATTACACAATGTTTTTTTCTAACACTGTAAGACTTATTCTTGTTGATACACACAGAACTAGTTCATTCATTCAACTATTGCAGAATAATGCATAGTATGCCTAAGCCAACATTTATTTATTGATTTCTCTTGTTTATGGGCATTTATTTCCAAACAGTGCAAGAGACTGTGCACTGGGAAGCTGCCTTTGCTGCAGGTACCTGGTGCTAGAGAAGTCAAGCCCTTGGAGCATGCCCAGTGGACTTTCTGGGATTGGAAACCAAAACTTCTTCTTCTTGCAATTTCTCTGGTGTGTCCTCTACTGACAAAACTTAATAATGTGCCATCTGACAGCAAAAGTATTTAACAGGCCCAGATCTTTTTTTGCAGAGTGGACAAAAAGAATGAATTTGGATTTGAGAGGTAATAATAAATAACCAGCATGATAGGTAACTAATTATACCAGCACTATTTCAGAATTTTCTATCCTCTTCATACTGATCTTTACTGTCACATTTACCACATATGAAGTTTCCAGGTATTTGTATGTCTAAGTGCTGTATTCTAGTTCCTTTGTCTAATTATCTATTATTGGACCAAGTCCACATTGTTGTAATTATTATACCTTTTTAATATATATCAATCTTTGGCAAGAAAAGGCTTTCTACATCATTCTTCGTATTAAAATTTGTTTTGGATACTATCTATCTGTCTATTTATCCATCTGTCTTTGAATAGAATCTGGCATACAATAAGTACTAGATACAGTTGTTGTTGCTGATGTTGTTTTACATGGTATTGTATCTTTGTTGATGAATCATAACCACCCTCTGCTATTGGAGTATTGTGCCTTCACATCTAGTAAATGGTGTATTTCATTTTATTACATTTTTTACTTCATTCAAAAAATTTTTTGTAAAGGTGTGGTATATTTTTAAATACCAAATAGTTTATTAATTGTCAATTGTAGCTGTGTTTTTAACATAGCTCTCTAGTAGATTACGCTGCTGTATAAAGATACTATTGACTTTTTTTTACATTGATCCTGTGCCCAGAAACTGTGCTAAGTCCTTTTATTCATTCTACTTGTTTGTTTATGGATTCTGTTTGACATATTATGTAGAACAGAAGTATTCAAACATTTTTTGGGAGAAGGCTAGGTGGTAAGTGTTTTTTTCTTTGAGGGTCATGCAACCTCCATTGCGACTACTCAACTCTGACTTTTAAGATAAAAGCAGTCATAGACAATATGTAAAACAAAAATGGGTGTAACTGAATTTGGCCTACAGTAGGGCCTTATTTGGCCCATGAGTCTTATTTTGCAGAGACTTGATGTAGATAATAATTTTATTATTTTTGTTCTTAAAGCCATCCATTAAGCAAGCCTCTTGATTCTTTTTCTTATCATATTTCATAGGCTAGGATTTCTAGTATAGTATTATACAGTGGTGCCAATAGTTGGAATTCTTGCCTTTTTCCAGGATTTATTGGGATTCATTACAAATTTTAATGTTAAGAATGATGTCATCTTTGGGTTAAGAAAATTTATCTTTATTACAATGTGGCCAAATGCTTTTATAATAAAAATATTATTTAAACTGTTTTGCACGTATAGAGAGAATAACCATTTTGTCCTTTATTCTTAGTGTTGATCAATTTTATAATTTTGAAATATCTTTGTCTTACTAATATAAATCCAACTCATTCATGATGAATTATTTTTATACAGTATTAGATTTGATTTACTATTATTGTATTATGCTTGCATTTATGCTTATAAATGAGTTGGGTTTTAAAATTATTTTTGCACTGTCATAGACTGATTTGGCTTATGGTTTTAATGATGTTATAAAAAGGAATGCTTTTCTTACATTTTTTCTTGAAAAATATTTGTTAAAAATAGAGATTGGGGGTTTCGTGGATTTAATACAATTATTCTGTGTAGTTGGTTGGGATTTTTTGACTGCTGATTAAAATTATTTAATGGTTGCTTATCTATTCAGAACGTATTTGTTTTTTAGTCATTTTGGTAATTAAATTTTTTTTTTAGAAGATCTTACATTTCACGTTTTCAAATGTATTGGAAAGATTGTTCATAGTATTAACATAAGTTGTAACTTATCTATAGTTACGTTTCTTTTTCATTTCTAATTATGCTGATTTGTGGCTTTCCTGCTTTTCTCTTGATCACTTTCGTCAGAAATTTATAAATAGTACTCATCTTTTTAAGAAACTAGAATTTGGTTTTGTTGTTCATTTCTATTTTTTTAAATGTGTTCAATGTTATTCTTTTAGTTATTTCTTTTCCACTACCTAATTTAGATTTTTCTTGCTCTTTTTTATGTCTGCTTCAGTTAAATGTTTCATTAATTTATTTTCAATCCTAAAAAATTTTTATTAAAGCCGCAAAATTTCCTGGAGTACTAGTTTAGCTGTAACTTAAAAGTTTTAATAGTTTCTGTGATTTAGTTATAAATATTTCATGATGTCTTATAATTTAGAATTGTGTTTATTAGTTTCCAATGTATGATGATATTTTGGGACTATTATTGTAAATTTTAAATTTTATTGCAATATTACTATGAAATATCATCTTAATTATATTAATTTTTGAAATGTTTTGAGACTTTCTAAGTAGCCTGTGTAAGTTAAAAGCACCTTTCCTATGTTTCATATATTCCTTGGAGTGCTGGGGTGGGTGGAATTAGGAGTGATGGAACTTAGGTATGGGTAGGGATGGCAGTGCCAGCAGGTGTCAGCTCACACAGGAAACACACCTGCATGTGTTTCTCAATAGTCTTTAGCTTTTGCATTTGTCAACCTAGCAAATTTTATGATGCAGATTTTTGTAGCATACTGTCTTGCATTTTAACATTCTCGACGTTTGCATCAGGTGTGTTTTTTACTTAAGGACAATTTACAAATCAAAACAGAAACTTGCAATAAACTCCCTTTACAGTTGTAGTTATAAGAATCCTCAGATCCCCTTAGGCTTGATTGATAAAACATGGCATTTATCCTATTTCTATGATGATGTTCAGCAAAGTTTATGACACAGGGAAACAGCTGGTAAAGTGGGTTCATGGAAAGGTGAAGGTAATATAGCCATAAAAAACAAAAGGATAATGATTTTAAAAGAGATAATAGTTGTAATAACACCATTAACCTTTTGCTTCAAATTATGAAATGTGTGGTCTTTTTTAGAGGGCTAATCAAAGGTTTGTAGTAACTGCAATGTGGGAGAAAGAAGGAGTACTATAGAATTTGTGGTAATTTTTTTCCCTTAAAATTATTCTGCTCTGTAGCCCATTAAGAAAACAAGACCATTGCTGGGCTTCTATTTATTCTGAAAGAAAGTTAATTTAATTTCCAAATAAAGGTATTGAAGTTTGCAGTAGAATGAATGTTAAAGAACATATATGCAACAACATAGTAGACCAGGATTCAAACACGTGGTTTTAAGACAGATACTAGCATTGAGAGGGGAAGGCATTTTTGTGGAGTGAAAGCATAGCACAATGTTTTCTATTCTAGGTTTATAAAAACATTTGGGAGTTTGTATGTTGTTTGGGCAACAGTTCAATTTAGTGAAAATTGGAATCACTCTCCTTTTCTCAGACTTTGTGATTTTACCACTGATGGAGATTATATGCATGTGAGAAAGGGGAAATTAATTGCAGAGCAAATAGTATCAGTAAAAATGAGATAAAGAAAACATTAGTGAGGCTAATTTAGATGAAAATCTATAAATTTTTGTTGACAGAAAGGAGAATTTTTGAAACTAAAGGTTCTTGAGGTGCTATCCAGTGTCACCTCAATGTTTTTGGACTCTGAGAGTTTTATAAACCTCTGGAAATTTATGTACAATTTTATAAGAAGATATATTTAAGAATTTTTTTGAGAACATTTATATAGCTCAGCAACATCTCAAAGGCTCTGTGACACCCAAAACGGTTAAGAACAACTGATCTAGATTTTTCCCACATAATTACTTTGTTGCCTGGCAATGGCTCCATTTCTGCTTAAGTTTCTGTAGCAAGAACTTTGAGATTTGATACCTCTCAACACTGCCCTCTCCCCACAAAAGCTATTAGAAGTATGACCACCTTCTCAGGAGCTTGATTTTATAGAGAATTTACTTTTCAAACCAAACTTTGGGATATATAGTCCAACAAGTAAAAGAGCACCTGTAATAGCAACAAGGTGTAAGAAGATGGGATGTTGACAATGTGGTCCATCCTGGGATGTCTGTGGCAAGGCCCCTGTATACATATACATCTGAATTCCTTAACTTTGTGTATATGAAATATATACCAAAAATAGTTGGCCCATTGTTAAGACTTTTGCTCTTTTGTTTTTTAAAAATTAAATGCAAATACATGCATTTCATTCCTATTCATTTTATATACTACTCTGATATAACTATTTTTTTTTTATTCCACTGCAGTGGCCTGAGCTTAGGTCACACATTTTTAACCTACAGGTTGTTATTGTCCTTCTGCTTGTGGGCTTCATTGAGAACCGGGGAAAGGCACAGCACTTTTCCTCAGAGAAATACTAAGTCCTACATTTGGGTCATACCATTCCAGGCCTTTCATAAACCCTTCAAAAAGTGTGGGTTCCAGGGGAAGTAATCTCAGTTTCAGCTCTGCTTGTTTCTTATCTGATTTCACTGCCTGTGGCTTTGGTAATGGCAGCCCAACTTCTCTAGGGGTCTCTCTCAAAGATCAATGTGATTCTTTTGCTCCCCTGCTTAAAAACCTTTCAGTGGCTTTTCTGTGCTTACACGCTAAAATCCATAAAGCACAGCCTCGTCCAGGTGCCCCTATCCTCTCAAGGTTAGCCTCTTTACCACCTCCCCTACTGGTCCCCACTTCATTCTGGTTATTCCAGCCATGCGCATATTATGCCCAGTTTTTCTAAACTGGCCATGCTGTTCTGAACTTGCCATGCCATTCTGCACATCCAGTCCTGGCATCTGCTTCTCCCTGCATGGCTAGCTGTTCTCTGTGTGTGCTTGGTGATTACCCACCCGCCCTTTGGGACCCACCCATCTCTCCTTCTGTGAAATGGCTCTGACATACCAACTGCTTGTCCACACCTGGAATGGCAGCAGTTGGCTCCTTTGTGCCACCATGGGTCCTTGTGCTTGCCTTTACTACAGCTCTTAGCACACCGCAGTTTATGAAATTGTTTGCATATCTGTGTGCTAAAGCCCATTAGAAACTACTTTTTCATGAGTATCTCTTGCCCAGCTCCTAATAGGCTTTGTTTCAGTAAGGTTTTTGTTTGAATTTTGTGACTATTTCAGTTGGTCTTGTTGAGTACCACAGGAAATTCATTAGCAGAGAAGACCCAAAACTTTAAGGGATAATATCAGTAGATAATATACAATTGCTCTGCCTTCTTTCCACAATATATTGGACCAAAATAGTTTAAAGATCCAAGAAAATCTACAAGGAGGACAACTTAATTCTTTCTTTTTGGAATAGTATTATCATACAGGGAGTGGAAAGCACATCTGATGTTGCTGAAAGAACTAAGTTCAAATTCTCGATCTGCCACTTATGATTAGGTGACCTTAGTGGAAACACATTGCTCTGCTCAAAACTTAACCTCTTCATCTCCAAATTGGGGCTTATAAAAATACTTTATTATCTCATGATAGAGCTGTCAGGATGGAATTAGTGCCTGCATGCATAGATTGTTTTGGGTAATGTGTCATAGGTGTGTTAGCAGCATTCATTATTATTATGCTGCTGGACTTGTAGAACCATTACTTTAATTTGAAAGTCAATGTCAAATGAGAGTGTGAGAACAGAAATATAAAAGAAAGCATCTTCACCCCCACTCTCTTTTCCTATATCCATTACAGACATCACTAATAGATTGTTGAGATCTTTGTCCCTGAGACCACACTTTGTCTCAAATGGCTTTCTCAAGCAGTCATTGCCAATTAATCAGTGTTGGTTTTAAAACCTATATGCTACTTTAGTTCTAGAGTCTTGGACTGATGAAAGAAACAGTGTGTTAAAAAAAGTCTTGTAAATGGTTTAATGTCCCTGGGCAAATGCACATGTCACCATCAGCAACCATATTGTTCTCTTCTTTCATAATGGTGAAATTTTGCCTGGATACATGGTTCCTCACAATAAAACTAAACTTTTTGGTCTTTTTTTTTTGGCTGGATATAGCCACAAAGTATAAGTTTTTGCCAGTGGGATGTAAACTGTAGTGTTGTGTGGCAATTTCTGCAAACCATTCTTAGGAGGCAATTGTTGTAAGCTGTTTGCTGTTCTTCCTCTAGTTCTTTTCCTGAATTCTGCTGCCTGGAACATGGACCTGCCATGAGAATGATGAAACAGTGAGCTGGAGGAGCTTATGTCCTTGAAAATATTATTGAGCAGGTCTCTGTTCTAGCCCCTGACTGAACTTCTATTTGTTTGGGACACTGTTATACAGCCATTGCAATCTGCTGGAAGTTTGCTGTTTACCATAATGCTTTATTTATTTAACCCTCCTCGTTAGAAATTCTTAGCAGATTAGGCGGATGCTAAAACAAAACGCATTCACTTTAGGGATAGAGAGGCATTAGAAAGACTTTTGTATACTTTGCCAGGTTGGAAAAACGTGCAATGTTGATGTCCCGTAAGTGGCAGCAAGGATGGGATGATGTGATAGAGCGACACATTGGGAAACCGGGAAGCCAGATTTTAGTTTAGGCCCTAATAAGTTATTTGAAATTGTTCTAACTACATAGAACCTCAGTTTTCTATTAAAAATGATGTATATATCTGACAAGAAGTGGCAAGAGGTTCAGGTCAACAGGGGAAGGTGGAAGATGGTGAGGACATGAGCGAGAACAGGTCAGGAGGCTTCCAGATCCGAGATACCCAGCCATCAATTTGAGGACTGGCCTGTTCGTTTGCAGATGTCCAGTCAGGGGATTGGCAAAGAAGGGACAGTCAAGGAGTGATACATTTGTACTGTGACACCCCCATGTTCGTGCACATGGCCAATGCATCTCATAAATCTAGGGTGAATAGTTGCCTACATTTTGGTATGCACTGCTTGATTTGAATTTCTATCACAAAGCCCCACTTCCACTCTTGTATTTTGATATATTCTGCTTATGTTTGAATATCTATATTTATACTGAATACAGTAAAAAAAGTATATAATAAAGTCATTCACCATCAAGAACAGCTTTTCATCTGCTTTGTCAGAACATCATTTAAATAGCTACATTCTGTTAATGCACAGTAGTTAAATAAACTCCAAGATTCTTATTCTGCAATAACCCATTAAATCATCTTAAATACTATGTCATAATGACAACTTAATGCAACCAGATGTGATATTTGGGGATTAAAAAAATACTTTTCTAAAGACATAGCTTCCTGATTTTACGTTCTCAAGCCCGTTTGCGCAGCTGTTCAATTTCTTGGCTCTGCTTTCAATGGGTGTGTATCACTTATGTTCTGCTTCATGTGTGACATTACTGAAGTGCAAAGAAGTGTTCCCCAGGACAGTGTGATACGTACTTGTGTGAGATATGCATCAGCATAATTTTGTTCTCAAGGCATGATTTTCTCAGTCTGGAAAGGTGCAAATAAATGTGATCATGTGTCGACATGAGAGTGCTAATAACAGGTCTTGCAAGGTGTCCCGTGGTCTGAGAGTCATGGTAAATCAATGGCGCCCAAAAGGACAGTGTTCATCATACCCAGGCTTGATAGAAGGTTGGTGGCTTGCATCATGTACCACTGAAATGTGCTTATCCACATCTGGATTAAGAAGTACTTCCTGGTAGTGTATTGACACCATCAAAATAGTAGTCCAATATCTCTAGTTCCTGCCCTGCATTGCAATTAATTATTCACAAGAGGTGTAAGCTGTATAATACTTAAAGTTTCTATGTCATATGGAATTGGAAATGAACTTTTGAACTTCTGATTTTATCAGTTGGTATAAAAGTTGGCAAAATTAAAAGTTTGTATATGTGATGAACCATCAAAGAGGAAGAATCCATTTGACAACCATGTTATGCACTGTGCGCAGAGAAGGATAATGCCAGCATCAAGCAGGAATCCTAGAAATGAGGTCATAACAGGCAGTGCAAGTGGGCCCTAATGAACCCAGATTCATATCTGTGGTGAAATTATATGCTGGATAATGTCCTCAGCAAAGCTGCCATGTTTCAATCTGGAAAGAAGCCCATTGCTGATACGACAAATCAATTGATAAGAAGTGTCTTTATTGCACTCAATAAAAGAACAGCACAACCCCAAATAAACATACACGGCTCATAAAACAAATTGCTCACCTCAAATGAATTACACTGAGTTTTTTTTTTGAGTAAATTACGCCACAGAATATTCAGTGATGTATCCATCCACTAAAGAGTAAGATGATAAACAGCACTAAAAGTAAATGTTTCCACGTTTCTTGTTAGTTTAGCTTTTTTTTTCAAGCTACAGGATTACCAAGAGCAAAATGTAAAAGAAAAAAAAAGAGGTAGAAATGGCCTGTTTTGTGAAATATAGGAAAAAATATACCATCTGTGATTTAGCACAGTTCTCAATATTCCATCTGTGATCTGAACACAGTTCTGAGCAAAGGCTGGATCCCATTGTAGTTCAATATGATTTTTAAAAAGTTTGTCTAAGAAAACTACTTTTGTAACATACTATTATTCTTGGCATGGAGTATCTTTTGAATGAAATAGTAAATATGGCTTTTACAACTGTTTTAATGATTTGTTGTTGTTTTTGTTGCATGCAAGGGCTTAACATTCTGAACAACTAATAAACTAGACCCTTGTTCTACCACCCTCCCAGAAAAACTCACTGTAAAAGAAGTATATTTTGAATCCTGTGAGATGGGCCTTTGTTTCTGCATTCATCTAGTCAACAAATGTTTATTACCAAGCATTCTGTTAGAGGAATTTCCATGTATAAGGGAATCTAAAAGTATTAAATGACATTATGATGTTGCTTCAGTCAATGTAGTTTTGCTCAGTGTTAAAAAGAAAACATAATAGCACATCGCACGATGATTCACTGGTCTTTTCTTAAGGCAATGCTGGCGTTTACTCATTTTTCTGTGATGAGCTTATCTGGTGATATGAAGCCACACATAGGAAGTCACTGGCCCACATCAAATAATAAAAGAACAGGGTTTCTCAAGCTCAGCACTGTTGCCACTTTCGACCAGATACTTCTTTGTTGTGGGGGGCTGGCTGTACCGTATGTGCACTCTGGGATGTTTAGCAGCATCCCTGGCCTCTACTTACTAGATTCCAGTGACAACCCTCCCCTGCAATTGTGAAAATCCAAAACGCCTTTAGAAATTGCCAAATGTCCCCCAGGAAGAAGATCACTTTTGGTTGAAAACCACTTGTATAAAAGGAATCATTAGATTTTCATATTATCAACTGTTAGAAACTGTGGTTTTCTTTTTTTTCTTTTTGCAGGGTAGCAGCCAGTGATTTGTACCTAGTTTCTTGTTGTGAAGATATACGTGATGAAGACTGATACTGAGCACAGAAACGACAGGAGTGGGAAATGGTTTAGGAGAAGGCAGGGCTGAGAAAGCTGTTCTGTAATGCGTCAAGATCAGGCATGAGACCAACTGCATTATTCTCACTAAGCACAGTCCACTAATCACAGATGTCTTTGGCCGTCATTCATTTCTTCTTGCTGTATCCTTAATGTGGGGTTTCCAGCCCTTCTTGGCTGGGAGAAATCTCATTTTGCAAATCTTGGCTCCAATGTCTTCTCCATATTTTCTGTGAGGGCTTCCCATGTCTCAGTGGTAACAAAAAAATTCTCTTTTTGCTTCCATGTCGTGGAACTTTGCTTACCTCAACTTATTGATTTTCATATTGTTTGATGTTTTAGTTAATTAGTTAGATACCTGTCTCTCTTAAGATGTTATAAACTCTTTGGATCTAGACTGTCATCTTTATAGCCCATATCATCTAGTCTAGGGATGCATTTGCCTGTAAGCAACAGAAATCTGCCTTAAGGTAACTTTACTGGGGAGTTTGCTTCCCTTACATCATAAGAAGCTTTGGTTAGGAGGCAGCTGAAGACATTGATTCAGCAGCTCCGCAATGCCTAGGCTAAATCTCCAAAATTGTCTTGGCATTGCCCTCTTGGTCACAAGGTGGTGGCTGCTCAGCCAGACTTTCTCTGCATTCCAGGCAGATAGGAATAGGGTTCTGAAGCCACCAGCAGGATTCCTTTATATCTCGTGGGTCAGAACTGAGTCACATGGCAATTCCTATCTGTAGCAGAGGTAGGGGAGTTGATTTTTATTTTTGCAGACACTGTAGTAGTAAATGGAAAAGGAAAGGAGATTGGATTGGATTTTGAATCTGCCATCCGCCGAAGGCTAACAGAAAGAAACTAAAAACCTGCTGATGTGAGCAGTGGGAACACATGGGATTTTGATAAAAGGGTCACATGTTAAAATGTGATTTTAAGATTAATCTGCCAGAGCAATGCAATATTATTGTTTCTTTTCCAGACCACCTGAAAACTCAGATCAAATGGAGTAATGGTTTGAAATTTAGTTGACCCTTTCCTTTCGGTCTTAATGCTTTCCCAAATAGTCTTATATAAAGTTCATAAACTTTTCTTTTTGAATCTGTGCTTGTATTTTTTTCTTTCCCAAATATTCATATTGAGATTTTTACCCTGCAACCATGGGGTTAAGCAGACTACATTATTTTATTTTCTTCTTCAGTGAGTGTGTCGATTTGAACAAGACTGGCCAAATTGCTTTCTTTCTTTCTTTTTTCTCCTAAATCAAACTGTCTATTCAGAAGAGCATCACGTTGTGGTTCTATTAAACAAAATAACACGTTCTGCTCTGATATTTAACAGGGCGAAGCTCAGCCTCGCCGTCTCTCTGCTTTACTGACATGAGAGCTTACTGAGGAACATTCTCCCCCTTTGAGAGGTCTCGAGAGGGTCTGTCACATTTTTTTTTTTTGTTGTTGTTGTTGTTCCCAGCAATTTCTGTTGCTGCATGGGGGCTTGGCTGTGATAAACGACATAAGCTTGTTGTGCCTTACATGCAAATTCAGAGAAAGAAAAATGGGAAGTAGAAAAAGGATATTTCACTTTCCTTATCTAAAGTAATCAGCTTTACTTAATTGATTTGCGGGTCTTTTCTCATGTAACAGTAAACTTATTAGAAGAGACAAGATAATAAGTTATGGGAAGATCTTTGTAAAGGCTTGTCATTGGTTGGTAATGGTGATCGTAAGGACACAAGATGGATCACATCTGGCTGGCTCTTGATCCATCTAGTCCAGTAGCCTGTCATCGGCACTTGCGCCAAGAGACGTGATTGTCCTTCACGATGTTTCCATTAAAAGTAGTTTATCCCTAAACGTCCCACTGGACAATTAATGCTGTGACGGCTATGCATTTGCTAAACTGCAGATTCGTGTTTGTACTTCCTACAACCTCGTGAGGAAAATGATGCATTTTTTTATTGTTTTTGAGGTTTTGTCTGGCTTTCCTGTGCACTTATAGATGTTCTGATTTTCCCTGCTATGTTATGCTTTAAGAAATGGATCATACTTAGGCTGGGTGCAGTGGCTCATGTCTGCAATCCCAGCACTGTGGAGGCTGAGGCCGGCAGATCACCTGAGGTCAGGAGTTCGAGACCAGCCTGGCCAACATGGTGAAACCCCGTCTCTACCAAAAGTACAAAAATTAGCTGGGCATGGTGGTAGGCGCCTGTAATCCCAGCTACTCGGGAGGCTGAGGCAGGAGAATCTCTTGAGCCTGGGAGGCGGAGGTTGCAGTGAGCAGAGATTGCGCCATTGCACTCCAGCCTGGGTGACAGAGTGAGACTGTCTCAAAAAATAAGAGATCACAGTGAACATTCTTGGGTTTGGAAAGCAAGCTAATGTTCCTCTTATCCATACTTTTATTAGTTTGAAAGTTATAAAAGCAATATGTCATAAAAATATACAAAATAGAAAAAAATCGTAGAGAAATAGATGTGCAGAAGTATGTGTCTTGCAATACTGACGGCAAGAGGTAAAATTTGGGAACAAACTAAATACCCATCAATAGTGAAACAGTTACATAAACTGTTGCCACAAACACATCACAGAAATCTATGCAGCTATTAAATAGGAAGATATTTGTGTATTGGCATATAAATTCCTTTTTCCAAGACATATTTTTAATTGAAAAAAGCAAGTTGCAGAACAATACATGAAGTGTGATGGCATTTATATTGCTAAAAACATCACAATTACACATTTCTATAACTATGTATGTGTCTATGTTAATGCAGAGAGAAGATCCCCGCCCTGGAGGGGCTAAGCACGGAAAAGGCCAGGAAGTATTTTTACCTTACATTGAAATATTTTACAAAAATATATCATCTGAAGCTAGTGTATTTAAAAATAAATGTGCTGGGCTGGGTGGTTGGCACCTATAGTCCCAGCTACTCGGGAGGCTGAGGCAGGAGAATGGCGTGAACCCGGGAGGCAGTGCTTGCAGTGAGCCGAGATGGTGCCAATGCACTCCAGCCTGGGGGACAGAGCGAGACTCCGTCTCAAAAATAAATAAATAAATAAATAAATAAATAAATAAATAAATAAATAAATAAAATACTTGTTTAAAATGAAGGGGGAAATAAGATTCTGTATTTTCTTATACTAACAAAAGTCCTATAATTTTTAAGATTTTCCTTCTAATAATTTTCCATTTGTTTCTATTTTTACATAGTTGTGCTGAGTACAAACACAGCATTTAAAAATATTATATATAATTATATTTGAATACAGATAAGTATATATATATAATTTATATATATTATAAATATAGAAAAGGATGAAGAGGAAAACCAAAGTGTCCCATGATTCCAGTGTCCACACAGTCCTATTCAATAATGTGGATGCCTAGGAAATGCAAGAAGTTCAGAAAGGAATAGAGAAAAATGGAGGCTTTGCTCATTTTGCCTCTAAGCACCCTCCACCCAATTTCCCAAGGACAGTTGCTAGTAATACTTTTAGGAGGGATCACCACAGCTAATATTTACTAGGCATTTATTATGTTACTGTCAGACACTGTTCTAAAGTACTTTGTAAGAATTAGCCCATTTAATTCCCATAGCTCTATGAGTTATGGTCTATTGTTGTTACCATTTCACCGATGAAGAAGCTAAGGCACAGAGAAGCCAAGGACACTGCTGACAATCACACAGCTAGAAAGTGGTGAAGCCGGGATTCAAATCCAGAGAATCTGGCTCCTGAGTCTCAGTATTACTTAGTGCACCACGCTGCCCCGATTACAATAGGTCCTTAATATCACAAACTTTTCTAATACCATATGTCTACATGGGTCTTTAAATATCACACAAGGGGCTAGGCGTGGTGGCTTATCCCTGTAATCCTAACACTTTGGGAGGCAGAGGTGGGTGGATCACCTGAGGTCAAGAGTTTGAGACCAGCCTGGCCAACATGGTGAAACCCCGTCTCTACTAAAAATACAAAAATTAGCCAGGTGTGGTGGTGGGCACCTGTAATCCCAGCTACTTGGGAGGCTGAGGCAGGAGAATCGCTTGAACCCAGGAGGCAGATGTTGCAGTGAGCCGAGATCGCACCATTGCACTCCAGCCTGGGCAACAGAGCAAAAACTCTGTCTAAATAAATAAATAAATATTACACAAGGAGATCACAGCATACCTGCTGTGCTAAACCTTGCATTTTCCTTTTGAGAAAAGTTACCTTAATATCAGCTCATTCTAACGACCTTTATCCTTTTAATAAATAACAATGTTTTCTATTGTAGGGAAACAACTCTGTTCATGAATGCTACTGCTATTTACTATTTCTTTTTTATTTTTTTTCACATTTCTTGTTTTACTTATGTTTTCTCCCTCTTCTGGGGTCAGTTTTGTACCTTGTATTTTCCTTGAAAATGCTCTACTTTTTTTCTGTTTTGTATTTCTTTCATTCCTGTCCTCACCTTTATTATCCTCTTCCATGTGTTATGTGAGTTTATTTTATTTTTGTTTTACTTAACATTTTGAACTGGATGTTTAACTCATTAATTTTTTCTTATTTAATTATGTAGGTTTTAATGCCACGAATCAAAAAAACACATTTTTTTCTTGCTGTTCTGCCTTAAAAAAAAAAAAAAAACAAGAATTACTTAAGAGACAGTTTAGAATTTTCTAGATGGTTGACTTTTTCCTTTCCAATTTATACGTCTTTCCTGACTTGCACTTCTTGTTTGATGACTAAGTCTTTTTTTAAATATTATGAAGGCTTATTATAACATTTACCTTTTCCTGCCCATATTTCCCATAGTAATTTAGTTTTTAATTGTATATTTAAATACATTTCATGTTCATATCTAGCACATTGTGTCTTGCATTGAAAATGCAACATTATTGTTTCATTCCTTATCATTTTTGATGGAAAAAGCATGCTATTCTGCATATATCATAATTTCCTTGGCCATTTCTTTAGTGTTAGATATTCAGATTGCTGCCAGTTTTCCTCTCTTACTTATTATATTGAAATCACCTTTCTTAAGGATGTGTTCCTCAACCCCATATTTTGCACTACTTCTACAATGAGAGAATTCTCTAAGTGGGATTGTGTTGGTCATACTGAAGCCCTAGGCCATCTATACCTCTCAGCCTTGAGCAGCCCCCGATTCCTACAGGAACCGTGTTAGGCTGCCCTCTCATGGCAGCCACTGTCACTGCACTTGCATGGTTACTTCTACCCTGTTCACGTTGGTCCTCAGAACTGCACTGGGGAATTCAATGAGAGACTGCTCTCGAAGTGAGGTGGGTTTCTCTTTATTCCTAGGATGTTCCTTCTTGATGCCCCGCATTTTCATATACTAAATCTCAGAACCCTTCCCCAAATCATCTCTGAGAGTTGAGACTGACGACATTGCTGGAAAAAAACCACAGAATTTGTACTCTAAGAATAGTTGGGATCATTTTTCTGTAAGCTAATTGTCATGCACTTATCTGTATAAAAAACTACCTACCACTTTTTACCTTCACAAGAAACCTTGAAATATTTCTCTGCAAGTTAATACCCGTTACATTTTAACCTTATATATAATGTTACTTCGTAAATGAAAAAGGTTTTTCTTACATATTTTCAGTAGTAATGAATGGCTGGGCTGGGGCTGATCCATGGACATATCCACAAGGGAGGCTAGAGAACCAATCTCTTGCTACAAAACAAGACTTTCTGCAGTGGTGTTGGGTGCAATGTGGCAGGCTGAGCTGATTCTCTTGTTGTGAAATTGGTTCAAGCCAGCACACACTGAGACCCTCTCTTGACTATTCTCTTACTTTCCATGTCCTGCCAATTCTATTTGTCAAGCATCACTCAAATCCATCCATCTCTCCTCCCACTGCCAGCACCCTGCCAGTTCTAGGTGCATTGGTATCTTATCTGGATTTCTGCATGAGCCTCCACCTATCTCCTGCTTTCAGACTTGCCTTTTTAGTCCCTTCTCTGCTTAGAAGTGAGAAGGATCTTTTGGTAAGTGGAAGGGTCTTGTTCTGTTTCCCAGGCTGGAGTGTAGTAGTGTGATTGTAGCTCACTGCAGTCTTGAACTCCTGGGCTCAAGTGCTCCTCCTGCCTCAGCCTCTCAAGTAGCTGGGACTATAGGTGTGTGCCATCACACCAGGCTAATTTACTTTTTTTTTTTTTGGTAGAGACAGGGTCTCACTATGTTGCCCAGGCTGGTTTTGAACCCCTGGCCTTAAGCAATCCTCCCATCTCAGCTTCACAAAGTGCTAGGATTACAAGAGTGAGCCACCATGTCTGGCCCTGAGAGATTATTTATTTTTTTTACTATGACTTTTTTTTTGCATAAAAGCCTTTGGTAGTCTCTATAACTCTTGTAATCAAATTCATGTTTATTAACATAAGCAGGCTGTGCTTCCTCCACTGCCTCTGGGCCCTTCTGCATGCTGTTCTCTTGGAACACACTTCTCTCTTCTCTATGGGGCTAAATTTGACCAATCCTTAATTCCAATCCGAGGTTTGACTTCTCTGGAGAAATTTTCCTTTATCTTCCAGGTTTCCTGGATTTATGCCTCCTGTAATCCAGTATCCCAAATTTCTCATACTGTGTTAGTTCCAACAAATGAGATTGTAAGCTCTGTAAAGTTGAGGGTATCTTGGTCATGTTTGCTATATCAGTTAGACATTGTGTTTGACTACTAAGAGCAGAGACTAAACAGAATGTGATGAAAGGATGTTTTTCTCACATATCACAGTCTAGAGGAAAGCACGTCAGAGCTGGTGTGAGGACTCCATAGGCTCACTGGAAAACCAGGCTTCCTCTGTGTTGCTGCTCTGCATTCTTATCACTTTGCTTTCATCCTTAAGGTTGCTTCATGGTCCAAGACAGCTACCAGAGCTCCAGCCATTATATCCATGATCCAGACAGAAAAATGAAGAAGAGAGGGACAAAAAGAGTTTGCACAGCCATTTTTCTACCATTTAAAGAGATTTCTCATAACCCTCTCCAATAATGTCAGCTTATATCTCATTAGTCAGAACTTAGTTTCATGGATGTACCTAGCTACAAGCTAGGCCAGGAAATAGCCCTAGAAACAATACCACCCCAACTAAAACAGGTTCTATTATTGGGAAGCAAGATAGGAAAGAAGATAGGCTGGTGACTGGCCTGACATCTGGGTGCTTCCCTCTCTTTCTAGAGCTCCCCAGTTATTAGTGTGCACCTGTGGAAGTCCTGCCTCAGTTTCTCAGCTATCAGTAGAATATCACAGGGGCATTAAACAAATGAAAGAGTACATTTTTCTGTGTAATCTTTACAGCAATCCTTGGAGGTAGGGACCTTTGTTATCCTCATATAGACAAGGAAACAGGCTATGACCTTAGTAAGTCATTGTGATTATATATATGTGTGTATATATATATAACACAATATAAATGTGTGTGTAAATTCTGGCACCATTTTTTTTTTGAGACAGGGTCTCACTTTGCCACCCAGGCTGGAGTGCAATGGTGCAATTATGGCTCACTGCAGCCTTGACCTCTTTGGGATCAGGTAATCCTCCCAAGTAGCTAGGACAACAAGCACGCACCACCATGCCCAGCTAATTTTTGTAGTTTTTTTGTAGAGATGGGGTTTTGCCACATTGCCCAGGCTGGTCTCAAACTCCTGGGCTCAAGCGATCCACCTGCCTTGGCCTCCCAAAGTGCTGAAATTACATGTGTGAGCTACTGCGTCGCACCTCTGACACCATTTGTAACGATGATAAGAATTGATATAAGTGCTGGTGCCCTGGAGCACTCTGCCATGACACTCAACTCAAACTAAGAGAATCAAAGAGGGGAGGAAAGACCAAACAGGAATGGGCTAAGTGAAGAGGGTAGGATGGGGAAGGAGGTCTAGCTTCGGCATTGTTTTCCACTCCTTGGCTAGCATGTAAATTCTTTGTGGGAGGTCCACATCCTGTCTGTATTCTTCATAACTGGGTGTGAAAATAGGTGCATTGATCATAATGGCAATTTGGTCTTCTAGAAGATAAATTTAGGGCCACTGTCAACCTCATTGGTGAATTGTGCAAATTACAAATAGATGGTCCCTCTGAATGTATGTGGCAGGCAAAAGGAAAGGCTCTCCCTCTAGGTGAAGGAAAAGGCACCCACCCTAGACTCTAGGGTCTGTGGCTTTGGGGTTGGCCCCATATGTCCCTTCAGCCAGGGACATACCTTGTTCAGCGTACCCCTTGCACACCGTTGCCAATCAGAAGTCATTGATCATGTCCTCCAGATTCCTGGCTCCTGGTCGCGGAATGCGGCAACTCCATCTCTCCAGTGCTTGGTTCCCTGACGCCAGTGAGGAGAAGTAACACGTCTGTGTCCCATTGGGAAGGAGGTGAAATTGACCAGCACAAGATCTTTTCCAAGAGTGGGTTCTGATGGGGACAACAGTAAGCAATCCCTCCAGGCTCCAGGGATCTGAGAATCTCTACTTGCTGTGCTTATCCTCAGAATCACTCTTCAAGACCCCAAGTGCTTGGACAGGGTAGAAAAGGAGTGATTCTGAGGATTAGCACGGCAAGTAGAGATTCCCAGAGACAGACTTGTCCTCCCTCCCAGAGAAGCCTGGTATAGCTTTCCTTAAACACACCCCTCCTTGCGTCTGTACCTTGAAAATAACTTCAGGGAAAATAACTTTATTTATCCCTCATTATTTTTATGTGACTAATAAATTACAAATAATTCTGGTACTCCTTCCTAATAGCAATTAGGATAAACAATAAGAATCATTTCCGCTGCTTGACAATTAAGGTTCTAATGAGTGAAATTGAAGTCTTATGATGAGGATTTGGACAATTCATTAGTTAGAAGCATAAGCATTTAAAAAAGCTAACGAAGTCTTTAGCTACATTTTCCAAACAAAACAAAACAAAAAAATGGACAGGAGAGACAGATGCCAGAAATAGGCCATATTCTTCACAATAGAGAAAAAACTTGCTAAGAGAAATCTTTCAAAAGGATATAAGAACAGAAAGTTAGAATGGTTTGAAATCTCCTGTACCATCGTGGAACAGTAGAAGCTCAACTAGTTTTGCCAATCTAAACGTACAGTTCCATGAATTTTTACATCTGCACACGCATGTGCAGCCACCATGCAAATTAAGAACGAACACAGTTCCATTACTCCAGAAAGTTCCCCCGTGTCCCTTTCCAGGCAACCAGCACCCCAGAGGCAACCACTGAGCTGTTTTCTGTCACTCTTAGTTTGCCTGTCCCAGAACTTCATCTGAACGGAACCAGAATCATTGAGCGCATAGCGTAGTCTTTTGTATCAGCGGCTTTCATTTCACCAAAAGCCACACTGTTGCCCTTTTCAGCAGGTCATTCCCTTGATTTTATTTATTTATTATTTATTCTAGGCAGGGTCTCGCTCTGTCACCCAGGCTGGAATGCAGTGGCACAGTCTCGGCTCACTGCAACCTCCGCCTCCCGTGTTCAAGCCATTCTCCTGCCTCAGCCTCCCGAGTAGCTGAGATTATAGGCGCGTGCCACCACGCACAGCTAATTTTTGTATCTTTAGTAGAGTCGGGGTTTCACCGTGTTGGCCCGGCTAGTCTCGAACTCCTGACCTCAAGTAACCCGCCTGCGTTGGCCTCCCAAAGTGCTGAGATTACAGGCGTGAACCACCGCGCCCGGCCAGCAGCTCATTCCTTTTCCTTGCTGAAAGCAGTCCCATGGTGTGAATATACCACAGTTCGTCCATCCATTTTCCTATTTATAAACATTTGGATTGTTTCCAGTTTGGGGCGATTAGGAATAAAGCTGCTTTGAGCATTCTTGTGCATGCATTGTGGCAGTCAGCACTCCTTCGTAACAGTGGAATTTCCATGTCACTGGGTGGAGTGTGTTGAATTTCACTAGAAACTGTCTTATGGGATTTTTTGTTTGTTTTGTTTTGTTTTAGCTAGCCCTCCTCCTCCTCCTCTCTTTCTACATGATCACTTTGTAAATGCTCATTATTGAACTCAGACCTCACCCATGGGCGCCAGCCACAAGGTTTAGAATAATTTTGTTCCTTCGGTTTCCTCCTGACCAGTCCTTCAAACCTCATTTTAACTAAGGAAAAACTAACAGAGGAGACAAATAGTCTTGTCATCAAAACGTGCCTATACATCTCTGCAGAGGGTTGAGTGTGAAAAAACAAAAGGTGGCGTGTTACTCAGCAAACGCGAATAGGAGGACAGCAAGAACCCATGGGGCTGAGCAGAGCCTGCTGCCTGGGATGAGGTCCGGTGGAAACCTCCCACTGCCGGGCTCTGGGAGCGGTGCGCGGAGGCGCCGCCTCGGGCTTCCTGGCTGTGCGGCGCCACCTCGCGTCGGCAGGGCCGGGTGTCGGGCTTGCTCAGTGCCTCATCTCCTGGGGGTTTAGGAAATCTCCAGGTCTGGGTGACGTCTGTTGCCAGAAACCAGAGAGCTCTTCTCAGCATCTTTGGTCTTAATTGTCCACAGTTCCTGACCTCTCTGGAAAGGGCCCCTGAGTGAGCCTCTCGTATCTTGGCCCCTGAGTCCTCGCTGAACCAACAGGCCACCTTTATTCAGTTTCTTCTTCCTGCAGCCCCAAGACAATCACGACCATGGACAGCAGGCTGGGACCTGCAGAACTGCAGCGCTTTCCTCCCACCTCAGTCCTTCCACTGTCTCTCTGCTGGCGCTGCCTGGACACTTCTGCCAGGATGGAGTCATATTTTAAAAGTTCTTCCAGGAAGCCAGAAAGGAAATTGACAGTGAGAATCCACTTCCCTCGGATAGGATAGGTGTGCCAGGTTGTGGTGCATTACTTGTTTAATCTTTCAACAAGCCTGTGAGGCAGGTATCATGATCCCATTTTTAAATGGGGGAAAATAAGGTTCAGAGAGGTTAAGGATTTTCCTCAAGGTCACACAGCAATTCTAGAAAGAACAAGATCACAAACTTATTACTGGCTGATTCCTCAGTACAATGGTGTTTTTCAGCAGCCCAATGTGCCCCCCTGCCTCCTTCCCCGCCCCCCACATCATTTCCTCCTCCCACCTCCACATCTTGTCCTGCTCTCCTGTAGATGCTCCTGCTTTAGGTGCCACATGGTGCATTGTTGGGAAGGAACCCCAGTTGACCCTTTAGACTACTGCCCCAGCCCCCAGTCACTCTCCTTATTCTCCTTGATAGGCCCCAACCAATTGCAGGCACCGATTTCCACCATTCTCCACCTGTGACCTCTAGCTCGTTGCTTATGGGAAAAAAAGAACCCGCCTGGGATTTGCAATGCTTTGGTCCTTTAATGCCATTTTCCCCCATCGTGATGCTTGTAATGAAGCAAGTAGAAAAACAATAATGTGGAGCAGGAAGGGTCTTTGAAGTCCACTTACTTGTGGCAGTGCAGGATAACAGGCGGGGAGCCAGAGTGTTTAAGGGTTTTGTCCAGCATGACTCAGCAGTGTGGACATCAGGGCCAGGATTGGTTAGAGGGAGGGCAAAAAGATATGCACTTACAGAAATGAAATTGGAGGGCAACAGTCACCTGTCCAGGGGGCCTTGAGAGTTCACAAGCATGTCCTTCTCCAGTCATTGCAGAGGTGCTCTATTATGGGTTGAATTGTGTTCCTCCAAATTCCATGTGTGGAATTCCTAACCCCCAGTACCTCAGAATGTGACCCTATTTGGAGGTAGGGTCTTTACAAAGGTAATTAAATTAAAATGAGTCCATTAGGGTGTGCCTTAATCCAATATGACTAGCATCCTAATAAAGGGGAATGTGGAGAAAAACATGCCCACAGGGAGAACACCACGTGGAGATGAAGGCAGGCATCTGCCAGCCAGGGAAGAGCAAAGATGGCCAGTGACCCACCAGGAGAGAGACCTGGAACGGGTTCTCCCTCATAGCTCTTAAGGAGGAACCATCCCCGCTGACACACCATGCTTTTAGTCTCCTAGGCTCCAAAACTGTGAGATGCCAAATTCCTGTGTTTAAGCCACCTAGTCTGTAGTGCTGTATTACAACAGCCTAGGAAATGAATGCATGCTCTACTGGCTTGCCAAGTTGATGAGGACAGAGTCAAACCCATGTGCTAAGGACGTCACGCTGATGACTATCCTCTGTCTGTGAGGGACTGTGTTAGGCATTTGCTAAAAGATTGAAATCTCTTTCCTCATAAATCCGGATTGTTTCCACCCAGAAATGATATGAAACCAGTTAGAAATGCCAAACTCTTGTCTCACAAACCATTCTGGTTGAAAAGGAAATAACCTATTTTTGCAGGGCCAGGACTAAGGTGAGGGGAATGAGGCACCTGGGATGCAACACTTTCTCTCAGGTGCTGACTGCATGTTTGATCTGCTCTGAGACTTCACGTCTCCGGAAACTTTGTAGCCCAGGTGTGTCTTTCACCTCACTCTCCTGCACATCCTGCCTATTTGCACCTGGAGCCAAAGAGAAGGAAATAAGCATGAAAGATGTCTAGACACTGACGTGTGACTGCTGGAACTGCTGTCACAAGCCCCAAGATGATTCTAGGAAAGGAAAGGCTCCTCTGGACAATGCCTTCATTCTCCTGGGGGGTTCTCCATTCACATTGCTGTGCATGGGATCGGTGTTATGATTTTCATTTTTAGTAATTCTCTGATTGATGGATTTGAGAGAATTCTGGGAGAATACATCGGCAACACGTTCTGATTTTATGAGCTCAAGCTGGCTTTGAAATGGGGCTAGGAGGGCATGAAGAGCTGTAGCTCCATCAGGGATGACCAGCTTGGACTGAGCACTAAGAGCAAGTATTTTCCACATGGCAGCATCCAGCCAAGGGATAGAACTTTTATTTTAACTCGCAGTGAACTATCTACTTTCACAAGAATCTCAGATGAGACATTTGGCCCTGCACCCTGGAATTATGGTTGCCAGAGACAGTAAATAAAATATAGGAGATTCAGTGAAATTTGGATTTTAGATAAATAATGGACAATTTTTAGAATAAATACGTCCCAGATATTTCATGGGCATACAAATACAAAAATTAGTTATTGTTTATCTGTGTAGCCTGTGTTTTATGTGGTAACTTTCCCTGGATCCTGTGTAAGTCAGCAACCTGAACTGATAGCTGGTATTTCATGTGCTGAGGAGAGTATGATGAGATATAGAGGATTTCTGCTGGTGAAAGTTTACCGCCTTTTCTTGGGACTTACATTTTTCCAGGTTCAAAAGAGGCTTTAATCTTGGTAGATCAAGTGCCTTTAATTATTGAGGCAGGCATGTTCCACCTGGAAGAATTGAAACCAGGCCTTTTAGTCTATAGCAGAGCTACATTGTGGCTGCATAAAGAAATGGAAATGGGGTCAGGACAGCAGCCTGTTTGATTTGGAATTTAAACACGGTCTAGCCTCTAAGACAAGCCTTTCACTACTTAGAGCTTTTTCTTTGCGGTTTCCTCCCAAAGTTAGTGTTTAGGGACTTATTGTCTTTGAGTGTAAATTGATTTTTCTTTAAAAATAGTTTGTTCTTAAGAACCATCTTAAGTAATGAGGCCAAGAATTTCCTCCTGATTGAGGTGATTTAAACTTGTGTGTCCACAGTGAGCCTGCAGGCAAGGGGAAGGTAGGGTTCTCCTCTCAGGAATGCTCCACACTGATCCTCCACCCACACATGCATCCCTCCATCCATCTGCCAAATACTGGGTCAGGCATATATTGAGAAGAGAGCGAGCAAAGATAGTTATATTCTTCAAGGAACTCATAGTCTCCTAGAGAAAACAAGCATGCAATGAGACAATTATATTACATTTGACTTTGCCATGATAGAACTGGGCACAGGGGATTATGAAAATACACAGACACAGATGTAGGATTTAACTTAGGTGTAGGGTAGAGAGGGTGGGAGGGACAAAACCACCCTCCCTCTCCTTCATTTAAAATAAATCCTACACCTAGAGATATCACTTAGCCAGGTGATATATTTAGAAGGGTGAGGCAAGACTCCTTGGTCATTATTTGATTTGTTGGGAAAAGGTAGAGGGAGGAATTTGAGTCCTAGACTTCTTGCGTGGCACATGACTCGCTGTACACAGGTGGCTATTTAGGTCTGGACCTTCAAAGTAGCCACTTTTGGAAGAATTGAAGGACTAGGTCATGATGGATGTTGGGAACACTTCGAGATGTTTATTCTCTGTGAGAATCTCTTGGGAGATTACACATTGATCAATGAAAAATATTCACCTCTAGTTTCTGGGAACCAAGAAACAAAAGAGCAGGGGTGGGGGCTGAGTTATTAAATAACTCACAGGTCCAGTATTGCCCTTTAAAGGTTTCCTTTTCTTTTGTTGGAATCCATGTATCCTAAACGCAGCATATCCATGAGCTTACAGGCTAAATGCAGGGAGTACAGGAAAAAGAGGGCTGGCCATGCGTTCCTGCTTGGTGTGGCGGTGGCTGCTTCCAGAGAGTTGCCCAGCCAATGGAATGAATCAGTAAAACCTGGCAGATTTGCCTTGTGAATTGGACTGCGTCTTTGGACGGCACGCTGCAACAAAATGGGTAATACCCAGCTCCATAGATTGTATTTTTGGGCAAAATGTACTAGATGAGCTACAGATTGTATTTTCCATGCCTCTGTGACTAATGTTTGCAATTACTAATTGTTGGGGACAGCTCCCACTGCGACAGACATCTTCGGTATTTTTTAATACGAAATTAGTCATGTAGATTCCCTGAGACTTAATGTTTTATTAAATCAGTCTCTCAATTTCTCTCTCTCTGTCTTTTCAGAGGAGAGCTGTGTGCTGTGTGCTCCTGCAAGATTTGTTTGTTCATGTACATTTAAGGCAAAGTGGGCCGGTTTCTGCTCCGAATTCAAACAAATCCCTTTTCTGGTCAAAATGACAAAAGGGCCTGAAAGACAACTCTTTGATCAGCATGATCAACTATTGGATGATACTTTTGTTCTACACCAGTGCAGCTTGCAGAATGTTTATTTGGCAATAGAAAAAAGGTCACTGTTTTAAGGCAGTTCAGAAACCAAATGTTCCCATAATATGGCAGCTTTCTCGCAAAGCACCCCTTGGCTTTGCTGCTTTGGAATCCGTGCTTTTGAAAGCTCAAGCTCTTTTAGATGTGTCAGTGTGTGTGTGTGTGTGTGTGTGTGTGTGTGTGTGTGTGTATGGGGTGAGGGGAGTCAGTGGTTAGGGATCTGTTCATTACAAAAGCTGAGATCTCCACAATAAGGAAAGTATTTATATCACAAGGTGAGTTCTTTAAATAAGGGGGTGGTGGGCGGAGAATCTCTGAGCTAGGTGTGACATATGTAGGAACAGAACACTGTGTGCACAGAAACTTGAATCAGGTTTTGTGTTTTACTACCCAATCCTTTCTCTTAAGCAGCCTTTCTACATCCCAGCCTGAAACAGAAAACCTCTTTAATGAGCTTCTGCGGAATGTCTCTTTACCGCCACCTGTTGTTCAGGAAAATATTAGGGCTCGGACCGGGCCCTGGGAGATGGTCGGCCTGCCTGAGGTGCGTCTCTAGTCTGGACGTCATCCTACATGGAATTCAGTGAGGCACAAGTTACAAAAGTGTTGCCAGCCAAGCCTGTCACAGCTAGCAGAGAGAGCTGGAGAGCGACATATTTTATTGACACAGAGCAAGCTGCACACTGAGTTACTAATCATTATTGATTTAGAATGTTACAAAGCCATGCTTCCCGTTTCAATAGAAGCAATGAAAAGTATTTTAGAGGTGGAAATTGCCTCTTCAAACAATATTAAGGAAAGATAAGTCGAGGTAAAGAATTCCAAGGTTCGGGTTGTGTTAAACACCATCGCGGCCTTTGATATGCTAATTACAAATACGTGGGAAAAGTTGAAACTAATCACAGTCATGGGTCAAAGCCCTAGTCATCTAAAGTTAACCCAGGTGGCCTACTGTATACATTATATTCATTTTTGCTTCTCTTGGGTATACTAAATGTGACTGACTTCATTCATTAAAGCTTCAGATTTGGCTTATTTGGTTAACATCTGTTAGGACTGGGGGTCTTACTCTTAATTGGTCCCATCTGGACTGGAGGCGGAACATACAGAGGATGATCTTAATGGACTGAAGAATCCGCACTTTTATATCTTGCAGAAATACTTGGTTTTATTTGTTAAGCTAGTACTATAAAATATATATATATATCGTTCATGTGGGATACTTCAATTTTAAAACCCAACATATAACAAAAGATGATTGGGATATGAGAGTTGCATCATTTAAGGTACCAGTACCTGGGAGCATGTGTGTGTGTGTGTGTGTGTGTGTGTGTGTGTGTGTTTAGCGATGCCATGTGTTTTCCTTTCTGGGGGGTTTTCCTTTTTGCAGCTCCCACCTCTTGTTGTGGGCGCCATCTTCCTCCTTGTCTGGCTCTGGTTTCCATAGCTGCGGCTGGTCCTCCTCAATTGCACACAAATGCCGTTCTGCACTCAAAGCCACAATGCCACGGGGCATATTCGTGTTCCTGTGCTCTAGATCTCTCTTTATGTAATTTGAGAGCTCATTAATAAGTACCATGTCGTGTGATTGAAAAATAGAAAAGGAGACCCGGCATCAAAAATAAAATCTTAGAAGAACTGAGTTAGAAACACAATGCATTTTTTTTTCTTTCTTTCTATCAATTACAGTCACGATGAGGGGAGATCCAGATACTCCACTGTTCAGCCCCCACCACAACCTCCGCAGGGAGCAGAAATCTCGGCAGATTCTTTGGATTGATTTTCGGATATCTCCTCATTGCAGAAGGGCTTTTTTAACATTCTGATTTTACTCCATTTAATTCTTGCCATCCTATCCTTGCTGGGAAGGTTACCTCTGTGTGTGTGTGTGTGTGTGTGTGTGTGTCTCTCTCTGTGTGTGTCTCTGTGTGTGCGTGTCTCTGTGTGTGTCTGTGTGTCTCTGTGTGAGTGTGTGTGTGTCTGTGTGTCTCTGTGTGAGTGTGTGTGTCTCTGTGTGTGTCTCTGTGTGTATCTCTCTGTGTGTGTCTCTGTGTGTGTCTGTGTGTGCGTGTCTCTGTGTGTGTCTGTGTGTGTGTCTGTGTGTCTCTGTGTGTGTGTGTGAGAGTTTGTGTGAGTGTGTCTCTGTGTGTCTGTGTGTGTGTGTGACTGTATGTCTCTGTCTCTCCATCTGTGTGTGTGTGTGTGCATGTGTGTGTGTGTGTGTGTTTGTGTGTGAGTGTTGGGAAAAAGGGATAAGCCTTTGAGCACTGATTGAGAGTCTTTTCTCAGGGATGCGAGGGTGTCACACCCGGATGGTTCCCTGCAGCTGCCCATGTACCTATTACCCTAGAGACTTGGGCTGAAATGTGAAGCAACCTTTCAGAAAACTAAATTCCTGTACATTCAGGATAAGGGGGCCCTTTAATACTGCCACGGGAGGCTGTGAGCTGGACTTGGAGATGATGACAAAAGTGACAACCCCACTAGATGTTTCCTACCGCACATCGCAGTTGGCCTTTTTTTAGGTTTTAAAAGGGTGGTAGGGAACTTCCCTCTGTTACAGCTGCGTTTTCACAGATGAACTTTGGCCTAGGTATAAAGACAGACTGCCTGTCCCTGTTGGAAGGTTCATAGAACAAAAATGTGTATTCGATAAGAGGCTTAATGTTTTATGGGGCTCCAATATATTTGGTGATATTTTTCCAGCCTACAGTTTTCTTATTATTTGATAGACATGTGTGTCCTGAGAGGTATATATATATATATCTCTCCTCTCATACTCATATCTTCAGTTAGGACTATATATGCTTATGAGTTCAAGTTATTCCATTCTTTAGTGGGAAAATTATTGAATTATTTTGATACGTTTTGGAGCTTCAGATGATCAGAGGTCCCATGCTATGACAATTTTTTCAGGACTGGCTTTAGGTGAAAATCTGTGCAGGAGTTGAGATCGTTTCTCACCATTTGAGAGGCAGCCTCTCCCCATTAAAGAAAGGCCTCTGAGACTCAGGTGCTGGGGAGCCGGGCAAGTGCACGCGCTGGCCTGTGGCTGCCTTCAGGTCTGCTTCTAACATGCATGGACAGCTTTGAGCAAATGGGGCTCAGTGCCCGGAAGCAGATTCTGCAGAAGCAGAGTGTGGCAATGGGATTATTGCAGTCATGGGGTGGCAAAGGAGGGCTGCAGGCCAGCAGACACTAGACATTTGCTGACAGTCCAGCATTTCCAAAGGAAAATTGGACTTCCATTACACAAAGCATTTGCATTTCATGTGCAAAATGCATTTGTGTAGACGTGCATAATTTTGAGTTGTGAGGATGCATCCTCAGAACGCACAAATGGAAGAAGATAGGGCATTTAAGGACAATTTAAATATGCCTTTTAGCCTAAGGAGATAGGTAGATTATTAATCAATGATTGACTTGCTCTTTAAGATTCTGGCATGTCTAACGTGTTTCAAAGTTCTTTCTTTCCCGTGGTGTTTTTTCAGTATTCGTGATGGTACTGACGTAGAAGAGCTTGAATTTCAAGAACAATAGCATAGGGAAAAATTTAAGTTTATTGGAGTGTATTTAAACATCATAACTCAATATTCATTAAAATCTTGTGCTGTACAGTTCAGGAGTCACTGGCAAGGATGACAGAAATTTGTGTTGTTCAGTTAAAGCTGCCATGTATCTTTTCTTAAACACAGTTTACAATTCATTTGGCTTTAGAGCCCTACAATTATATGCTTCTTGGTCAAGTAAAAAAGTTTAGGAGAAGATTCATGTTTCCATTTTTTGGTATAATGTGATATTTATGAATATTTTAATTGTGTCTATCTCAAATTTGCACATTAGAAATTTGTATAAAATGTAAATGCATAGTATTTTTGAGGGTGCAAGTATCTAAGTATTTAGAAGCTGAATTTTTCTCTCAGGGCACAGTTGTAATGGTTGTTGGTTTTTCCTTTTTTCTTGTAAAGACTTTTTTTCATTGTGGTAAAATACACATAATGTAAAATTTATCTTAACCATTTTTCAAGGTACAGCTCAGTGGCATTAAGTACATTCACATGTTGTGCAGCCATGACTACCATCCATCTCCAGATCTTTCATCTAGTAAAACTGAAACTGTGTCCATTAAACCATCCCTCTCAATTCCTCCCTCCCCTCAACCCCTGGCAACCATCATTCTACTTTCTGTCTCTATGAATATACTACTCTAGTTACCTCATGTAAGTGGAATCATGCAGTATTTAGGGTTTTTTTGTGTGTGTGACCAGCTTATTTCACTTAGCATAATGTCCTCAAGGTTCATGCATGTTGTAAATGTGTCAGAATTCTCTTGTTTTCTAAGGCTGAATGATAGTCCATTATTTATCTATAGAGTGCCTTATTTATGCATTCGTCTGTCTATGGACACTTGAGTTGCATCTGCCTTTTGAAAATTTTGAGTAATGCTGCTATGAACATGGATCTACAGATATGTTTGGGTGCCTGTTTTCAATTCTTTTGAAAATATACTCTGATTTGCATTTCTTTCCACCCCTCCTAATTTGAATGTTCTCTCTCTCTATATATACACATATATATGTGTATATATATGTGTGTGTATATATGTGTGTGTATATATACATATATGTGTATATATGTATATATACACACACATATACACATATATATACACACACACATATATACACATATATATATATATGTGTATATATATATATGTGTGTATATGTGTGTGTATATATATATGTATATATACACACACACATATATATATATTTTTTTTCTTTTTTTTGGAGATGGAGTCTTGTAGTGTTGCCCCAGGTGGAGTGCAATGGCACGATCTCGGCTCAATGCAAACTCCACCTCCTGGGTTCAAGTGACTTTCCTGCTTCAGCCTCTGGAGTAGATGGAATTATAGGCGCGTGCCACCATGCCCAGCTAATTTTTGTGTTTTTAGTAGAGACGGGGTTTCACCATGTTGTCCGGACTGATCTCAAACTACTGACCTCAGGTGATCCACCCGCCTCGGCCTCCCAAAGTGCCGGGATTACAGGCATGAGCCACAACTGCTGGCCTGAATGTCCTATATAGTTTATACACTGTTTGTTCATTCTGCTTGAAATATTCTTCCCCCTATTCGCTACTGTCACCACCACCAAAGTCCTACTCATATCTCAAGGACTGACTGAATTTAATGTCTGTTCTTTGAGATGCCTTCCTGGAAATTCTCAGCAGAAAGCAGGCTCCCTATGCTGTGTTCCCAGGACACCTTGCCCACATAAGCTGGGCATGGTTTACATGAAAAATGACTGGGGCACAATAAACAATTGCTGCTATATGGAGGTTGTTGATGACCACTTTCATTAGCAAAGACAGACCCTGTGACAGGTGCTAGCAGGGCACATGCTGGTTACTACATGGTCCCTCTCTTAGAGGCATTCCTGGCAGTCTCCTTGTACACACAGGACATACTCATATAGAAGGAGGCACACAACAGGGTATCATATCTTCCATGGTAAACATGATGATGTTTGCAGACTAAATAGTTCTAATCTGTGATACCAGAAGCCTATTCCCTGTGTATTTAATTGAACCAGAGTTAATTGAATATGTACTATAAGTCTTGCACTGGAGGGAACACGAGTTTCTATGGCGTCTGGAACTGGCACGACCATAAAAATGATGAATAGACACTTTACTTCCTATCCTGGTGTTGAAACCATTTATGGTTCACAATAGGTGCTACACATGCTTTTGAATGAATGAATCAGCATTTTGGAAAGCTTTAGTGAGTCATCCTATTTTTACTCCTTTTCTGTATAAGTGATAGGTTCTGACACCTGATAGTTCAATACAGCCACAACGTCATTTAACTAAAGCCTCCAATTGAGGATTTCAGCATTGCTCTCTCACCAGTCCCCTCTTGGAGGAGCTTAGGCAGGGAAAGAAGGATAGGGGTAGAATCAGCCTCTTTTTCTTCACCAAAGGGTGGTCTCTGCTGCTGGTTCTAGGCTTCTGGCCAGGGTTCTTCACTGTCTCTTAACCTTTTCATTTTGTAGTTGAAGCCCCTTTACAGGCCCCCAACAGGCCCACTGGCAATTGTCCGCTGTCTGCCGAGTGGCCTTAGAAACGCCACCATAGCCATTTTCCTGGTAGCCAATGAAATGACAGTTCCCAGAACTGCCCCTTCCTTCCACACCTGATAGTTTTAATGTTCTGTATATTCAAGCCCAGCCACACAAACAATAAAATCACTGAGCTCTCAATAGATATGAGTAGACCAATCACTTATTCAACCCAAAGGGGAAATTTGGTTTACTCCTAAGAAACCAGCTTTTACATCTTTTCCACCACCAGACCAATTGCACCTTGATTTTCATAGAATTACTTTTACTAACTCATGTCAAAATGAACCATCAATTCTGATGTTGATGTTGATGTTGATGAGACAAAGGCATTCAATTCCATTTTCGGTTTCAATACAGAAGACATGCGTTGACTTCTTACCATGTGCTCAGCAATGGAACAAGAGGGTCCGGGGGCTTCCTCTGTGCTTTCTGAGCCAATGAGGATTAACATAAGATCATCAAATGCGGAGACAATAGTAACAACATTAGCAGCAGCTGACAGTTATGGAACCTTACTGTGTGCTGGGCATGCAGCATGTTCGTATGCATTATCTCATTTAACTCTTAAAGAACTCTAGCTAGATAAGTGTTATTATTATTTCTGTTTCACAGATGAAGAAATAAAGGCTCAAGGAGATTATTTCCTTACTTATGTTTGTGCCACTCCGGAGTGGTGGGGCCAGGATTTGAATCCATACTGTCAGTTTCTAGAGTTAATGCCGTAAGCCAATTACACTACTGCTGCTGCTACCAGCTAGTCATTTACTGAGTGCTGAATCCTCATAACTGTACTGTGAAGGAGGTACCATTACCATCTCCACTTTTGAGACAAGGAAACTGATGCACAGAAAGGTTAGTAACTTGATCAAGGCCACGCAGTCCATGGCAAGTCCATGATTTGAATTCCTTAATCTAGCTCTACAGTAACAGCTTGTACACACTGTCCTAGCTCTGTCTGGTAGCAATACAGATAACCAGCATCTGGTCATCCAGGCAAGACATAGTGTTCTGTTTTGAGGAGAGTTGACGCAGTGGTCTCATCACAGAAATGCAGCCTCTTAGGGCTCTGCTGAATGGTGAAGCGGCCTCCCCAGCCATGGCCTGTCTGCAAAGCAAGTGAAGGTTCGGCCTCTGTGCTTCTCACTCGCCGGGGCCCTTCGACAGCCCTGGGAGAGACTGTCACACTATCCTGTGTATTTTTGGTAAAATGTGGGATACTAAATAAGATTTTGTAAAATGTGAAAAAGAATGTGTATTTTTCTTGAAGAGACCGTGACCCATGTTTGTATAAATCTGTGGTTCTCAAGGTATGGGCACCCTGTGTGGACCAGCAGCTTTGCTGCTACCGAACAACCTGTTAGAAATTTCCCCGTCCCTCGTCATGCTCACCTAAACTGAAGCTCTGGGAATGATGTCAGCATTTGGGGTTGACCAAGCCCCCAGGGAGCTTTAGAACAAACCTAAGCCTCATTACTCTCCTATGCAAGGCCCTTTCCAAGGCTTCGTAGCTAATGTTATGCTGTAAGTTTTTATTCTCTTTCTTAACACGGCACGCCCAAATTGTGTAAGCTTCAGGGCCTCCAGCTGGATCTACCACCGGTCACAGTGTTTAAATGTGCTTGTTTCCTTACCACTGAAACGGAGCTCATTTCTGTCTGGACAACTTTGTGTCTCATACAAATTTTATGATTTGGTTCAAATGTTCGAACTTGACAGTTAACAACATGAAAATATGGGTTACCCAGAGAGAGAGATTGGTGTACACAGCAGGAATGTAACCTGTACCAATCAGTCCACCTGTTCAAGGGTGGCTTGTGTCACCCCAGGGCTTAAAGGCAGGCTGTGACATGGCACCCTTTGAAGTTTAAAGAGACCCAGAAATAGGGCTTTTAAGAGCTTTGTAACATCTTCATCAAGCTATATCAGTGAAAACCAGGCAGCATGAGGGCAGCCACTGTCCCACCCTCACCAGGATGTCCAGGCCTCCCAGGCTGAAGGGCCCTGCCTGCCTCATCTAGGAGAAGGTCCTGCGAGCCTCTGCCCAAGTCACCAGCTGTTGTGATCTTGTGAAGAGCAGAAGCAGGTGAGTAGAACTGCAAAATGTTGTTGCTGCCTCTTTGGCAGCCCTTTCTCTTTTCTCTCCTGAGGAAACTCAGGCCCAGGAAGAGAAATAAGGGGTTTAGTGACAGAAGAAGTGATGGTGGGGCCAGGCGCAGTGGCTCACTTCTGTAATCCCAGCACTTTCGGAGAACAAGGTGAGTGGATCATCTGAAGTCAGGAGTTTGAGGCCAGCCTGGACAACATGGTGAAGCTCCATCTCTACTAAAAATACAAAAATTAGCTGGGTGTGGTGGTGCATGCCTGTAATGCCAGCTACTTGGGAGGCTGAGGCAGGAGAATCACTTGAACCTGGGAGGTAGAGGTTGCAGTGAGCCGAGATCGCGCCATTGCACTCCAGCCCTTGTGACAGAGAGAGACCCTGCCTCAAAAAAAAAAAAAAAAAAAAAAAAAAAAAAAGAAAAAGGGAGTGATGGTGGGACCAGTATAACCAAAAACACCTACCAACTTCCCATGGGTCTTCCTTCCTACCCTATTCTATTGCTTCTTGGTTAGTTCTCAACACCATCCCTTTTCCATTTTTTTTCTTTAGAATCTAGAGATTCAGAGCTGTGCGCTAAGAGTTACCTGAAAGAATGCTCAGTGCAATGTTTTTTATTATAATAAAAATAAGAAACAGCGTGAATATCCCAAAAGAGCAGAGTGCTGCATCTATTATAGGAACCCTTAACATGTGAAGTCATTAAAATAATATAGTCATTAAAATCATGACAGGGAAAATTACTAAATGATCAGGCAGAGAATGTTCGTGATTGTTGGCTTATTGTTGGTTTAGAGAACAGTTTAGAAATGATTATACTCAGTTCAATTCTGGTTTTGTAAATTTTGTAGATAGAAAGAGCAGTGAATATAAATTCCAAAATGTTGTCAGGGCTATCTTTTAAACATGGTGAGATATTTGGTGATTGTTTTATTTTTGTGTTTTTTTTCTTTCTTCAAATAACATACACTAAATAGGTTTTGCTTTGTAGTCGCAGAAAAGAAATGCCAAACCAGCAAATTGGATGGTAGTGCTATTTTTAATATTGCACAGACATTTTAATGTTGACAGATTTAAGTGAGACTTTTCAGTGTGTATCAGTTGAGAGACTGAATATACAAACAGACAATGGCCAGATCATGTATAAAAATAGAACTCTGACCTACAACCTGAAGCAGCCAGTTGATGAAGCCAAATATAAACCCCTATAGCCATTAGCCCAAGATGGCCAGGGTTTAACCAGTAACAACACTTTATTTTTTTTATTTTTTTTTATTTTTTATTTTTTGAGATGGAGTCTCGCTCTGTCGCCCAGGCTGGAGTGCAGTGGCGCGATCTCGGCTCACTGCAAGCTCCGCCTCCTGGGTTCACGCCATTCTCCTGCCTCAGCCTCTGGAGTAGCTGGGACTACAGGCGCCCGCCACCACGCCCAGCTAATTTTTAGTATTTTTAGTAGAGACGGGGTTTCACTGTGTTAGCCAGGATGGTCTCGATCTCCTGACCTCGTGATCCACCCGCCTCGGCCTCCCAAAGTGCTGGGATTACAGGCGTGAGCCACCGCGCCCGGCCAACACTTTCTTAATATTTGTCCCTCCTTCCAATTTGGGGCCAACTGGAGAAGCCCAGCTCCTCACTCCTAACCAATCCTATAGGATGCCTGGTTTCTAGTGAGCCTATTTCCAGCTTCCTACACGCCAACAGCTTCCAATCAGGGCACATCGAAGCCTCCCTCTTTGCTTCCGCTGTGAGCTTTCTCATTCCTCTACCTGCCCTTGAGTCTCTGCCAAACATGACTGTTGGTGGCTGATGCCCTTGTTGTAGCAAGCTCTGAATAAATGTTCTCGTTTTGGTGGTCTTTGTTTATTTCCACACAAATTTTAGTCTTCTGGAAAACAATGTGCTTTAAAAAAAATTCACCTCGATACAGTATTATGTTGTCCCTGGTATGAAAAATCTGATTCCTCAGTTTTGAGAAAATTTTAATCTCAAGCCAAGCACTAGGGCCAAATGGTCCCCAATGGGTTGGTGAGACCAGGGTCCAACTCACCGTGAATGAAATAAACACAGAATTTAAAATTGTATTGTGTTATAATTTCCTGGAAAGGAAAAAGCAGTACCAAGAGCAGAGAAATCACAGCTTTTATTAGTAGATCCATGGGATCCTAATGTTCCCACATTATTTGCTAGGTCTCATTACAGTGTCCCTCTGGTATTAAATTCAGTTAATAGAAAAATTAATAGCAATTTGATTACCTGGCAAATGAGCTAAGTCTATGGTAGATGTCAGACCTGCAAAAGGGTTTGATCTTGAACAGGGTCAAACAGTATCAGCTGTGCTGTGAGCAGTCAGGCTAACAGTTTTCACTGTGTAAATGATTATTCACCAGTTGATTGAATGGATCAAACTTTGTTATTAATAAGGGAAACTAAGTATTTGAGGCTTTTTCATCCGGAGAAAGCCAGGCCTAACTTCAGAAATTTGGAGAAGAGGAATGCCAAACAAATTGGAAGCGTGCTGAAATCAGGCAGGAGGGGCAGAGAGAGTGTGAATATGAATGAGGAATTCTGGTTAACCAATAGGTTTTCAGAAGACATCTGTAGTGAAATACCCTGATAGAAAAAAAACAAGGATAATTTGACCGCTGTATTAATGAGTGTTTGTGGGTGGTGGTAAGGTGACATAGAGAAAAGTCACAAATCCAAGCCATTAAAAAGAATTGATGCATCTATGCTAATGCCAAACAATTGGCTTGCTTTTCCAAAATCAGACAGTTTAGTTTCCACTTGTAACATTGATTCTGATGGCTGCTTTATGTATGGTAGGCCCATAGTATATGTGTGACAAATGTGTATATTCAATACAATGAGCTGGAGATCAAGGGGGATCATACGAAATCAAAAAGGTTTCCCTAAATTCAAGCTGAGTAATAAAATGTATGCTGAATGGAGTTTTTCAGTAGGCAGTTTTTTCTATAGAGGAATACATTATGCTTTTACTGTATATTTTAATAAATGCTTCCAACTTCAGAATTTGGTGAAAAAAATTGTAGGAGTATGGCATCCAAGAACAGTTGCAATTTATTTTGTTTTTATGCTGAATTTAAATGTATAAAAAGATGTATCTGAATATCTTAAAGGCAGAAGCATTAAACCACTAAATAGGTATAGAAGAAGCTGGCATTGTCATTAGAGAGCATATTGCAGATGGACGATGGCCACTTTGTCCTTACCTCCAATATCAGAAGGGGTATATTAGAGGTAAGGTCAGCTCCACAGGTAGGTAGTGGGGTGTTGTCATAAGTTTACTGACAGGTCCACCTTATCCAACCAAGGTGACCACCTTACCCGCTTTCTTTGGCAGCTATCTATGGTTCTAGCAATTGTAATTTTTGTTTTTTGAGGGTAAGACAATTATGGCAAAGAGTTTCCAACTTTCCAGTTGACTCTGTTCCACTGGAAGTGGCTGTGGCTGCCCAGAATCCAGTGTTAAGGACTGTAAGATTGTGTCTGGGCTTAGAGCGAACAAGTGCAGGTATTGATTGGTGGGGCCTGCAACAGAGAGGAGTCAGGGAGAGTTGTCTTGGACCTCTGGTTTTATTCTCAGGAGCTGCCATACAACGTGTGCACTTTAGTTCCTACCTTAACAGTTTAGATCTTTTAATGTCTGCAGATGAGTAGAGTCTGCACAGGTTAGGTATGTTTGGATAGAGTTTGAAGAAAAGAGTCTGTTGCTAGACATTGCTGCGGTGAGGAAGATTAGTCTACTTTAAGTTTTGGCAGCAGGGGAAGTGGGATTCCTGGTCAACTGAGTGGAAAGCAGAAAAGCACCTGTCATGATGGTGGAAGAGAGGGGAGTTTATTGAAGGCAAGTGCTTCCCGAAGAAGAGCTTACATGGTCGTCATTTTGCCAGCCCTGGATCCATCATTATTTCAAAAATTGATGCTTAAATACTCAGGTTTCCCAGCTCCAAGGGGGCAATCCTCTCTGTCATACCCCCCACTCCGAAATGTTTTATTTCCCTGTGTTCTCAATGCAGTCTGAGCAGATCTTTCTTTAGAGCTCTTAAAGAGGAACAAAGACATTTTTGGGTAATGAAAACTAGATGCAAGCAAGTGGAAGATGGCATGCTATAGATATCATTCTGGGAACCGCTGAAGGCAAAACTGTATGTATTGATTTTCAAGTAGAAAATTAGGTGGGGAAGATCATCTTTCAAAGTTGGCTAAAAAATAAACTTGTCCATTCTAAGGCCTAATTAAGATACTCTGTCAGAAAACAAGAAAAGGGCTGTATATAATATCACTGGGGGCAATGAAAACCCTTGGTTTCTTTTGCATTTAATAGGATGTCATGAATCAAAAAAGTTACCTTTTATTATTATTTTTTAAACTGAGGCTGGAAAATAATATAAGAAGCTTTTCTCACTAGACTATGTCTGAGTGACCCTCCTGGTCTTACTCCATATCATAGTTAGAGTAAAATTCATGGATCGATGTGGTTTCTGGGACAGGACGTTGCATTTCATGTTGATGAGACTCAGGTTTACTTTATCATAGATGATTAATAGGTGTTACGTGTTAAATTCGATGATTGATAAACTGTTGTATAATTTATTTAGTTTTCAATCTAGAAAATTTAGAATAAAAAATATGAAGAAAGTACTAAACTTTGCCCCATTTTTCCTTTTTCCCCCAAATAAAAGAATACTGGACCAATTAATGGTCGCTGGTTACATATGGATGCAATATGGGTCTGAGAATGCCTGATGACAGAAAGCAGAGTTGTAATCTATTCCAAATGGACCATCATCTGGATATTTGAAATGCCATGCTGTAAACAGTGTTCCCTTGTCTTATAGGATGTTATGTACGATTGAATGCAGATGAAAGCCTAGATTTATATAATGAAGCAAAGCATAAAATGAACGCTAACCTTCTAAGTGCTCCTTTTTTCATTGTCAGATTCTGTTAACTGCCTGTCTTCTAATAGCAGTGCAACTTATGTCTTTAATGCTGTGGCCATTTGGTGACCCTCATCATTTTTCTCTCTCTGTCTCCCAAAGAAGGGGGTGAGAAATTTAGAATTCAAAGGGACTTTGGAAATCTTTTAGTCTACTCAACCTCACCTTATAAATAAAGAAAGTAAGGTACAGGGAATCTATATTGTTCTACAGCTTGGTAGGTAGCAGATGAATCAGGAATTTAGTCTACTGGTTCCTAGGACAGGGTAATTTGAATGCTGCTGTGGGATCTTTCAGCAAAGATCTTTCTTGCCCTGTAATAGGCCTATCCCCAAGGGAGGACTGATTTCACCAGCTTATCCTCATAAACCAGACTAGGGACACAGAATTAACAATTAAATTATGTAGACTTCATTCATTCATTCATTTAGAATAGATTTATTTTCCTTAACCTCTTATTGAAAACATATACACACTCGGTGTAAAGAATATCAGCAGTATAGAAATAGATATGTAAGGGAAAACATTTCTCCTGTTTCCACTGCATCCCGCTTCCCAGAGATATTTGCTTATGAGAACATACTGTATATCCTTTCAGACATTTTCTATGCATAGGAAAAAATATGTGTTACAGCATATAATGTAGTATATCCATAACCAGTTGTTAAAAATGGAAGTATATTGACATATTTTTCTGAATTTTTCCTTTTTTATCTTTTTCCACTTGATAACATCGGACACTTTTCCATATCTTATTTATCTAATTTGCTCTTATTATCAAGTACATGTGTGTATACACTAAATATTTATAGATAGGTAGCAATCCATAGTTTGCAAAGGGTATGTGTGTTTATTTAACCATTTCTCTGTTGATGAGCATCTATGTAGCTCCCAATTTTCATTGCTGAAAACAGTATACAACGAGTATCTCTTTGCGTCCTTATGCCGACAGATCTGTAGGGTGTATCCCTGGAAGCAAAATGTCTGAGTCCTTCAACTTACATTTATTAACTATTGTGTGCAAAGTCCTAGGAGGGCTATAAACAGGAGACCATTTTTGCAGGTAAAGAAATATTTCCTGTTCTCATGAAGCTTGCAGTTTAGAGAGCAAGAAATGTATACATGTATGGATTTCCAGTAGAAAATCATGAGCGCTCTGCAGAAAACACAGAGGAACCACAATGGGTGGATGAAAACACCTTGACTTTCTAACCCAGCCTGTGCAAAGTGATAATTACTTAGAATTGGTGATCTCAGTGGGAATGCACTGAAAATGTCCAAATAAAGTGATTTGCCAAGGTCAAGATGAATGAGTTGCGGCATATGGGAATGGACAAAGTGATTTGTTTATTGAAAGAGGTACACAAGTGTCTAGAAAACATAATTGGTTTTGAACTTGTAGGGAGTATTTATATTTGTGAAGGAGAGAATTGTTGTGGTTTAAGAGATAATATAAACTGGAAGAAATTTTGTTTCATGGATCTTCCCTCAGTGTTTGATGTAAGAAAGGCTTTTACTTTGGCTCGAGGCCAATATGCTTTAGTTTTCAACTTCATATATATGCAAATTTAGCTATAGGTAGCCTTTGTTTGAATCTGGACCATTTTGGCAAATTATATGTTTGTCTTTGGTGTAGTAGAGGTTAAGAGAGAACATGTCTATTTTTTTCTTCTTTCAATTATAATCCCAGCCTGGATTTTTCTAGGAGAGCTTTTTCTCAACCTTCACCAGCCTTAGTGAAATCATCCTCCTCCTTCAGGATCATACAATAGTATGTAAGTTTTGGGGCTTAAAAATCTATTCAAGCATAAAAATATTCATTTGGACATGAAGGTTATAGTCATGTGCTCCAATATCTTTTCAGGTGAGAAATTCAGTGGGAAAAAATTCTTGTTTCTATCTATTTCAAGTGAGAAATTTAGTGGGAAGAAATTCATATTCTTCTTGAGTTTGATACTTAACAAAAATCCCTTCAGTAAAACCTCAGAATCCTCTTTTTCTCCATTTAGCTTCCTGGTGTTGAAGTTGCTTCATCTTCTATGCAATACAAGCCTAGCCCCACTTGTAACACTCAGCAAATTGAATGTTCCCATCATTGCACAGTGAAATCCACAGAATAGCAGGGGAAGGTAGTCAGGAAGAGACTGTTGTTAGGGCAGAATAAACAGCAATTTTCAGAGGCAAAACTGGGAGAACCTGAAAACATTTTCACCATTTGAAATATTTCTCAACTCCTGGAAATAAGAGGGCAACACCCTAAATCCTGGCAACTAGATCCCTACTTGAGAGATAAAACCTAGAGCAAAACAGACTTGCCTTCCAAGGGATGCAAAGCAGCCAGCCCTGTTGGAAGGTTCCCTTAGGTCTGTGATGTCATCAGACATTGAAGGAGGCTCCCTAAGAGCCTGAGTGCGACCAGCAATGACCACAAAAAATAATTTTGTCTTTCACAGGTGTCAGAACTGCAAACGAAGGACTGTTTGTAAGTGATGAAAGCCTCCCCGCCCCTCTCCCAGTCCATTCCCCTTTTAAAGTCAGCTTTAGTGGTTTAAAGCCATGCTGGTAATTTTCAAGTTAAGAAAGCATTTTGATAGGGATAAACACTCCTATAGAGAAACCCTCTGGAAATGGTGCAGTTATCTTGCTTATTGATCATCAGAAATATTAAAAAATTGGGCACAATTTGCTTTCAATGGGATTTTGACTACTACATCATAGTGAAACATATCCTAGAGATTTTTAAAAATTATAATTGTTTTATTATTTAAAATAGTAATAAAAACTATTTGGGATGGTCATGGGTTAGGACACAGTGGGCTTAGAATCAAGTAAACCAGAGCTCAGGTCCTCCCTCTGCACTTACCAGATTTGAAAGCGTGCACAATTTCACCTTTCTGTGACTCAGTTTCTCCAGATGTAAAGTGAGACTGATAATAGAATCTTTCATATAAGTTTACTAGGAGTAATAAATGCAATGATTGACAGCATGTGTCTAGCACAATGCTCAGGCATTATAAATATCACAACTCATACCAGTAATGATTCATGTTATGCCTTAAATATCCATTATTAAGAATATTACTTAATATTATGTGCCAGAATTAACAGCCTTTAAGGCAATAGGACTAATTATTGTTCTTTAGTTTTCATAAACTGCACTTTATCCAAAGTGTTTATAAAATGAAAATTAATAATTTGGGCTAATAAGTAGGCATCAATATACTAATTGAGCACTGATTTTAAAAGTCATTTGATTTTCCTCCTTCATTCAACATCTCTCTAATGGTACAGAGGACATGACCAAATTCTACTATGTGCTGGATCATCGTAAATCTCAAATCTCATTGTCGTCCATGGAAGACAATTCTGAGAATGTGAAGCCTAGTGTTTTAAAGGGACTGACATGGTGCTTGGTTCGTGGTAAGCACTTAATAATGTAAATTATTTTTATTATCCTAAATCTGTACTTTTCTGATATTGACTCTGTGTTGACTTACTCTGGCAGATGTCCCTTGCAAGGGTGCACAAGCCAATTATCTTGTGAATGCTTTGTCTACACAGAGTGTAGTTTGAGGACAGGAACTGTGTCTTCTGTACCTAGCAGGATAATGGTTCCTGGTAAGCAGGAAGCATCTAGCACAGTAGTTGGCACACAGTAGTCTCTCAGTTAATCAGAATCTCGTTTTTCACCTTGGAGTGGTGTCATTGACTCATTGAACACCTCTTCAGTTGGGAACTATGGAGATATACATTCTTCATTAATTTTGTGCTGCACCAGGACTTTCCTTCTACATTTTATCACCTCTAGTTAAGAAACTAGGATTCTTGGAAGCCAGAGGACAACCTGAAAGCATCAGGACAGCAAAATCTGGACCTGCCAATGGCCTCATGGGGATTGGGTACAGAAAAGTGCATGATGCTGGGGTGGCGGGTACTGCTAGGCTGCCAAGGAAGATGCTGAGGGCAGACATTTTATTTCTTGCTTGCATCTCAGATTGTGTCCCTGAGTTAGAAGGTTAATTAATTAAGTGTTAAGCATTGCACTGTGACAGGGAAGTATAGAGATAGGAAGTATGGCAATGTTGAGGAAAAGTATGCTTCATTTAAGAGAAGGAGATGGATGGGTTTAAATGATGTGCTTACTATTACAAATCACAGAGAGAAAAGGGATTGTTGAGAGTCCAAAATGGATAAGTATTCTGGAGTTAGTGAGAAGGGGTGCCAGAGAAATGAAGGTATGAAGGAAAGCTAGACAAGACCCATTAGAAGCTGAGTACAGCAAAGCCACAGCAACTGGAGTGACCAGCAGAGGGTTAGGAAGTTACACAGTATGGCACCTTCAAACTCTCCAAGTCTCCAATCATTCCTGTTGGAGATCAATACGTCAAAGACTAGATGTATTAGTCTGTTTTCATGCTGCTGATAAAGACATACCCGAGGCTGGGCAATTTACAAAGGAAATAGGTTTAATAGAGAACTCACAGTTCTACATGGCTGGGGAAGCCTCACAGTCATGGCAGAAGACAAGGAGGAGCAAGTCACATCTTACGTGGATGGCAGCAGGATAAGAGAGAGCTTGTGCAGGGAAATTCTCCTTTTTAGAACCACCAGATCTCATGAGACTCATTTGCTATAATGACAACAGCGCCGGAAAGACCCTCCCCCATAATTTAATCACCTCCCACCAGGTTCCTCCCATGACAGGTGGGAATTGTGGGAGTTACAATTCAAGATGAGATTTGGGTGGGGACACAGCCAAACCATGTCACTAGGGTATGAACAGGTGAATCATATTACACATTTTCATCCTGAATAGGTATTCCAGCTCCCTGCTTCTCATCTTGGCTCCCATCTTTGTCACACTACTTCAAACCATTGTAATGTTTAGCTGGACAATGTAAAAAAAAAAAAAAGAGAGAGTATATAAATGAACCAGGAGAATCAAAAAGGGATGGTGGGGAAGGAAAGGAAAAGAGTAAGCAAAAGAAGGAATCCTTCCTCTTCCAGGTATCTGTAAGCAGCTCAGAAACTGGTTGGCTCTACCTCGGGTTTCCTTCGTTAATTCACTGGTTGCATCACCAAAGGGAAGGAATCATGGCAGCATCTTTTATTCTTACCCTCTATGATTATTTTTAAAGTAGTGCTTCCCATTTTCTGCTGCAGCCCTGAGCCTTGTCTCTTTGGTTGCCTTTCTCTCTGTGACCCTCCTTCTCTCTCCGCTGGATGTCCCTGCACTCCCACACTTGCCTCCCTCTCCTGCTGCCTCTGCCTCTGCCCATCCTGTTGCATTCACCTCCTGTCCTTCCCCAGACAGGCTTCTGGCAACTTTGCAGTGCAAGAGGGTAACTCAACAGGTTTCTAATTTTTCAGCCTCGAGAATGTGTCTCTCCATCCTTAGTTAAGAGTGGATAAAGGCTGTGGAGATGGGGTGGAGAGTGAGGATGGAACGGTGACAGTTGCAGCGAGCCCACCAGTGCCAGCAGGAGGAAAATGTTAGCCTGCCATTTCTGGATGCTGCGGAGCATATGGAAAGCCTGGGATTGTTGTCGGCAGCCCAGATCGGGGCTGTGCCATCCCGGCAGCTTTATTGTGGTTTTTTAAAGAAATCATTTCAGTGAACTCCCTTACCTGTGGTTGTCAGAGGAAATGCCTCAAATACTGGTTGTCTATAGTTTTCCATGTTCCTGAATATATATCTGAGTATCATTATTAAAGGCTGCATTGTGTTCCATTGTGTAAAAGTACTCTGTGATTTACCTGATAGGACCTTGATTTTTGGACATTTGGTTTGTTTTCTTTTTTCATTTTTTTTTTCAGTTTCTAAACAATGATATAGTGACCATCCTTGTCAATACACTTACACTTTAGGAAATTCCCTTGTTAGCAATGTAATTGTTAGATTAAAGAATATGTATATCCTCAGGACTTTTGAAATATAATGCTAACCTGGTTGCTAGAAAATCTACACCAATTAATAAGCTTTCCCCAATGCTATATGACAGATCACAAAACCAAAGCAAAGTATATTATTATTATTATATTTATATAATTTATATATATATAAATTTATATAGGATTGCTACCTATCTATAAATATATAGTATAAATAAATATTATATTTATTTATTTATTTATTTATTTTTGAGAAGGAGTCTCACTCTATCGCCCAGGCTGGAGTGCAGTGGCGCTATCTGTCCCTGCAATCTTTGCCTCCCAGGTTCAAGCAATTTTCCTGCCTCAGCCTCCTGAGTAGCTGGGATTACAGGCACATGCCAGCTAGCTGGGATTACAGGGACATTAGCCCACCCTAATTTTTTTTTTGTATTTTTAGTAGAGATAGGATTTTGCCATGTTGGCCAGGCTGGTCTCAAACTCCTGGCCTCATGTGATCCACCCACCTCAGCCTCCCAAATTGCTGGGATTACAGCGCCTGGCCCAAAATATCTTACTTATATGTGTAAGTACATGGAGTGTAGCCCCTGGTTCTGCCATGTAAATGTTTATGTACGTGTGTAGGAAATAGTCTGAAAGATAAACACCAGAATGTTGACAATGGTCATTTTTGGGTACTCGGATTTTAGGACTTTAGGTTTTTGGTGGGAAGATAGTGACATTAATTTCTATTCTTCAACTATAAACATTTACTACTTTTGCTATTAAAAATTTAATTCTGTATTTCTAAGAATGGATGTCCAAAAGAGAAAATAATGCCCTATTTAATCCTAGTTAATCTGTTTCTATTTCCTTTCTTCTTTATAGACTAATGGACTATTAGGTCCATAAGGGATCTTAAGGTTAATCTGGTTCAACATCATCAATGCACTGGTGTGGAAACTGAGTCTTCAGAAGATGGCCTGGATTGCTTATGTTCACAAGGCTGGCCCATGGCAGAACTACGGGCCAGAATCCAATAATGTTCTTAACTCCTTGTTTATTAAGCATTACAAAAATACTCTTTGATAGGGTTTGGATTTGTGTCTCTGCCCAAATCTCATGTTCAATTATAACCCCCAGTCAGTGTTGGAGGTGGGCCCTGGTGGGAGGTGACTGGATCATGGGGGCAGATCCCTCCTGAATGGTTTAGCACCATCCTGTTGGTGTTGTTCTAGTGATAGAGTTCTCACGAGATCTGGTCGTTTAAAAGAGGGTAGCACCTTCCACCGTGTCTCTGTCTTCCTCCTGCTCCAGCCATGTGAACATGCCTGCTCCTGCTCTGCCTTCTGCCATGAGTGGAAGCTCTCTGAGGCCTCCCTAGAAGCAGATGCTGCTATGCTTCCTATGCAGCCTACAGAACTGTGAGCCAGTTAAAACTCTTTTCTTATAAATTACCCAGTCTCAGGTATTTCTTTCTAGCAATGTAAGAATGGACTAATACACTTTTCCTCCTGCTGTAAGAAAATTAATTTGCCTTTATTTACTTCACATTTTAGAATTATTCATACTAACTAATGATTAACTAACATAGAAATAAGTAAACATGTTTGGAGATCCAGAAAGAGTTCTTAGCTTTGCCTAAGGGAAGATGCAGATGCCCTCTGATTTAGTAAGTGCTCATTTAAAACAGTTGTTAATCAAAACTCTAGGAAGAACATTAGGAATCAGAAGACAGACCACTGCGCATTTACTGTTGGTGTCCCTTTTTCTCTTTGGCTTGTTTTCTTTCTAATTTTTCTGTTCTTTGTTACCTGTACTAAATTAAAAAAAAAAAAAGCTTCACATTGACTATTGAGGAAAGTCATTTTAGATCACAGAGAACTGTCTTTGAGTCTTCAGAATGCCTGAATAAGCCCCTCTGCAGTTTAGTAGGAAAAGAAGGGGGTGAAGTTGGTACTTCCTGGGAGCACAGATGTGTGAGCAGGGGAAACTCTAATTTTACAGGTAACACCACATGGTACATGGAGGCTTCAAATTAAAGAATTTAATAATAGAGATATTAAAATTGCAGAAACAATGATACTGAAGTCTGAAGTGCGCAGAGTTGCTTAACATTTGAATAGTAGATGCCCCAGACTGGGCTCCAGCTCCACACAAACTGTAGAAGCAACATTAGAGTTGATTGGATTCTCTGTACCTCCATGTGACCAGAAAATACAGCGAGATCCTGGGAAAAAGAGTCTTCCTCTTCACATGTTTGCTAGCTGGTGGTGAGCTCGCCACCACCTGAGAGCTTCAACTCTAGTTCAATTTGCCTGTGACCTTACAGAAACATTGACTCTAGGTGGACAAGATGGGTATGGCGATTACTGTGGCTTTTCCCAATTTGGCATGCACTTTCTTAGTAATGACACAACAAGTGTTTGGATGGGAATTGATCTCCATCAGTTAAACAAAATTCACATATGTACATAAATATTTATATCCAAAGTAATATACAATAGGTACAAACTATATATACAAATATATATAAATATGTATATAATTTATATCTAATATACATTTAAATAAATATATAACAAATAAATATATAATATATTTAATATAAGTGACAAATTATTAAAAAATTGAAATAACTCTGTATTATGTGTATACACTATATATATAGAAAGAGAGAGATTCTCTCATTATCTAGAGAGATTCTTTATATAGTAACTTCCTGAAAATCAATGTAATGTAATACAACAGGAAGAAAAATAACCAATGAAAATTTTTCTTTATTGTGGTTGATATAGATTGGAAAGCAATGCTACTGACATTAAAAAAATAATAAACGTCATTAAAAAAATGAGTGAGAGATCTGTGGCTCCTTAGATTTGAAAGCTTCCAGTGTCACCCCCAGTCCCTCTTTGTTCCTCATCCTGGGCCTGACTGGGTGTTACCACCTTCAAGGGAACAGCTAGGTCATCATAAAAGGGTGTTAATCTCCTAGTATCTTCCCTAACACCTTATTGACAGTGCAAATCAGGGTGGCCTACTTTGATTTTTGTAAATCTGACCTGTCAAAATTCCTTTCAGACTTTATATTCATTTAAAAAATATGGTCTCTGCAATTTCCCAAGCAGGGCATATAATGATAACTATTCTGAACGACCTAGCATAGTTGTATGAGAACCGTTTCCTTTTCCTGGGAGGCATTCTGCCCTGCTGTGGACTCCTTTCTACATAAATCAGCAAAGACTTAAGTTTGTATGCAGAAAAAACACTAACACACCACTAATGGTTTATAGACAGCCCTAGACATTGAACAGAGAAGCTAGGTGCTCTGCCAGTTGAAGATTTTAGTGTTATTTACTGAGAGTTTTCAGCTGGAGTGGAATGAGGGCAGCTAGTTGCAGATTCTCCACTGTACTGCTGCCTGGCTTTGGGCTTCCCTAGATTGGGCCTGTTCTAGGGATCAGAACCAATCAATCAATCAGCAAATGCTGATCAAGTGTCTGCCAATTTTGACAATGTGCTGGTGCAAGGAACAGTGCTGGGTTTGCTGGGGAAGCAAGCATGTGCATACGATGTGCATGACGGACACCCTGCCTGTAAGAATCATCCAGAAGGGAAGCAGTTATACTGAGAACTAGACCATGGGTCAGTGGGCAATTAGTAATGGCGCCAGGCCATGTGACTTGGCCAGACTCTTCAGGAGGGAGGCATGTAAAGGATGTGATAAGGGAATGTCCAGTGAGGGGAAGAGCATTTGAACTTGGCCTTGAAAGCCTAACCATGGGATAAGAACATTTCAACCAGAGGATAAAGATTCAGGATGCAAAGCCTTAATTCATTTATGGGCAGGGCAGGCAGGTGGAGTGATCCACCGTCATGGTTTGCCTGGCACTGAGCGCGTTCCCGGCTCATGGAACTGTCAGTGCTAAAACTTGCAAAGCCTCAGGAAAACTGAGATGAGTTGATTATTTTCAGCAAGGTGAGAATAAAAAAGAAGGTTGCAGCCAGAGTGGGGAGTCATGGTCCCTGTTCATGGACATGGGGCATTGCTCTTCCTTGCGGGATGTATGAGGAAATCTGCAGGCACTCACAGAAGTCATCTTCAGACACTCATGTGACCAATATTCTTTGAGTCTTAGCTCATGGCCCAGGAGTGTTTAGGGTGCATCAGGTCCACTAAAAGGGGCAGCCTGGTGGTTTAAATAAAAGGGAGAAAATCCCTACATGGAGCTTGCAATCTAGCTGATGAAGTAGGATGAGTGATCCCTGAACTGTTTCAGCATTAAAAAGAAACAACACTGATCCGGTTTAGTGTTAATTTGTGCTTTGCACACAATTAGATTTTGGGCCAGGGGCTAATTGGACTGAATTGCAGCAGGAGAGGGGGTGCTGGGATGTTAAGGATGCTCGGGGTCTTGGTCTCACTGACTTCAAGAATGAAGCCACGGCCCCTTGCAGTGAGGGTTACAGTTCTTAAAGGTGGTGTCTCCGGAGTTTCTTCCTTCTGGTGGGTTCGTGGTCTCGCTAACTCCAGGAGTGAAGCTGCAGACCTTCACGGTGAGTGTTACAGTTCATAAAGGTGGTGCGTCTGGAGTTGTTAGTTCCTCCCATCTGGAGTTGTTCGTTCCTGCTGGTGGGTTGGTGGGTTTGTGGGTTTGTAATCTCGCTGGCTTCAGGAGTGAAGCTGTAGACCTTTGCAGTGAGTGTTACAGCTCATAAAGGTGGCACTGGACCCAAGTAGCAAGCAGCACCAAAACTTACTATGAAAAGCAAAAGAACAAAGCTTCCACAGAGCAGAAGGGCACCCAAGCAGATTGCCCCAGCTGGCTTGGGGTGGCCTGCTTTTATTTCCTTATCTGGCCCCACCCACATCCTACTGATTGGTCCATTTTACAGAGAGCTGATTGGTCCGTTTTGACAGAGCACTGATTGGTGCATTTACAAACCTTTAGCTAGACACAGAGGGCTGATTGGTGCATTTACAATCCTTTAGCTACACCCAAAAGTTCTCCAAGTCCCCACCACTTTAGTTAGACACAGAGCGCTGATTGTTGTGTTTACAAACGTTTGGCTGGACACAGAATGCTGATTGGTGCGTTTACAAACCTTAGCTAGACACAGAGTGCTGATTGGTGCATTTACAATCCTTTAGCTAGACAGAAAAGTTCTCCAAGTCCCCGCCGGACCCAGAAGCCCAGCCGGCTTCAGTTCTCAATGGCACTCGCTTAGGGACTTTGTGGCACCTAGCCCTGGCACTCCGGCACCCCAGAGGGAGCTCGTCCCCGCATCAAGCCCAGCAGACGCCGGCCAACCGCGCGGAGTGCGGGGCTCCCGGAGCCCGCGCCCACCCGGAACCCGCGCCGGCTCCCGAACACCGCGCGCAGCCGCGGCTCCCGCCCGCGCCTCTCCCTCCACACCTCCCCGCCAGCAGAGGGAGCCGGCTCTGGCCTCGGCCAGCCCCAGAGAGAGGCCCCCACAGCGCAGCGGCGGGCTGAAGGGCTCCTCCCGCGCGGCCAGAGCGGACGCTGAGGACGAGGAGGCGCCGCCGAGAGCGAGCCAGGGCTGCTAGCACGTTGTCACCTTTCACTTGGAGGTAGGGCTTCTAGTAGGAGAGGTGGAGAGAGACACTGATGAGGAGGGAGAACCTGAGTTTAGGCCAGGATTCCAACCGTCCATTGCAAGAGAAAATGTTCCTGCTGAATAACAAGGGGGAAACCTGACCAGGCAGGGCCTGGAAATTAAGATGGAAGCTCGAGGTTATGAGAGGCCAGCGTTTCGGGTGCTGTCCAGGTGACTAGGCCTCTAGAGGTTCTTGGAAAGAGAAAGCATTCTGTGTGGGACTCAGTCTGGGAAACACTGCATACCGTCTTCTTGTGGAGTTTCACAATTAATACAAACACATTAAAGTCTCAGAGAAGTCCTGCAGTGAAGAACATTTCCAATACAACCCTGTATTTCCAGCACAGATGACCACAAAACCACTTTTCTTGGAAGACTCGCCAAGGCAGGACATTTATTAATATTTTGTGAAAGAAGAATTATTTTATTTAAAAAAAAATAGAGACAGGATCTTGCTATGTTGTCCAGGCTGGTCTTGAACTCCTGGACTCAAGAAATCCTCCTCGGCCTCTCAAAGTCCGGGGATTACAGGCATAAGCCACCGCACCCCGCCAAGAAGAATTCTTTGGGAACCACTAGCACTCTGGAATGCTTTACTGTAGATATGAATACGTGATTTTTTTTAAATACAAAAGTCATATTGGTATTAATTAGTTTTGGTGCATTTTAGAAAATACACGTTTTAGAAAGCTTACCCTAATAACGGTCGGAAAAAATGCTGGAGGAGGTAGCATGATAGCAAGTGCTGCAGAGGGAGAGGCGTAACTGGGTTCAAATTTGCCGCTTGCTGCCTGTGAGTCAAGCCTCACAGGTTTGCATGGTTTGATTAAAATATGGCTTTAAAGATCTTGGCACAAAGCCTAGCACATGGCAAGCACTCACTGTATGGAAGCTATTATATTATTTTCATTTTATTATGATAAATTGGGGCCGACTAGGTCAAGTCATCAAAGTTTGGCCCACCCATGGGATTTGTAGACTTTTGCAGGGCTGTGCCTCCTTCCCTCCCCAGACAAAATCCATCACGTCAGCAGTCACAGGGCACCCTGGTTCCCTCTCTGAATGAACTGTTAAATGACTAAGCTGGCTCCCAACAGAGGCAGAGCCCAGCAATATGCGGCCTGTAATCTGTCAGATGATACAGCAGCAGGCCCAGTGAGGGGCCCGACACACCCCCCAGGAGAGTGGAGTCTCTCACTGCGTGTGACGTGGAAGACGCCGAAGAGGTGAGGGAGGCACCATATGCTGCGTGCCTGCCAAGGGAGAATAAACAGCACCGGAAGCCTGGCACAGAGCTCTGGCGGGAACGTCCACCAAGATCGGTCAGGCACTCTCATGGCGTCCTCTTGGATACAGGCTTTTGCTTTTGTTTTTAATTTTGGAGCAGTGAAGCCGAAAGTGAGGAGTGAGGACAAGGAGAAGACCCATTTGCTCCTGTTCGTTGGAACAGTATCTCTTCATTTTGAAACTGGCAAGAGGCAGTTCGGGGCTGTGGCAGGTCCTGTACACCACCTGTTGCCTCCCAAGTCACTGTGCCTTTCTGGCTTTCTTTACCTATGTCCTGTAAAACGCCAGGTAAGCACAGTCCCCTGGGGTAGGGGTAAGGGGCATATATTTTTACAAAGGAAGTTTTTAAGGGGCAGGAGGGGGCAGGCAGATTTGGCGTGTAGAACAGAGTTGAACTCCATCTCTTTGTTCTTGAGATGTTTTGCTAATCCTGCTGCTGTCATAGTAGAGTGAGTGTAGAATTGGTCTTTCAAATGGGACAATTTTAAGGTTGAATGAATATGCTATTTAGTCATATTACATTGGGACAATGAGCTTAGATCAAGTGTCCCAGGCAAAACAGAGTGTATGGCCCCTGATGCACTGAATTATGCCACCTTCACCCAAATTCACATGTTGCTGTCCCAATCCTCAGTACTTTAGAATATGCCTGTATTTGGAATAAGGCCTTTAAAGAGGTGATTAAGTTAAAATGAGGCTAAGGTGGACCCTAATCCAATCTGACTGGTGTCCTTGTACGAAGAGGCAGTTTGGACACACAGAGGTACCAGGGATGTGTGCACCATGTGAGGACCCAGCCAGAAGGTTAGCATTTGCAGGCCAAGGAGAGAAGCCTCAGGAAGAAACCAGCCTTGCTGGTACCTTGACCTTGAACTTCCAGTCTCCAGAACTGTGAGAAATAAAGTTGTTTTGGTTAGGCCCCATCCAGTTTGTGGTATTTTGTTATGACAGCACTAGCTGACTAATATAATCACCTATTTTCTTCAACTTTCCTTATCTATAAAAATGGAGAGAATCATGCCTACCATTCTGGATTAAATTAGATAACATATACAATGTCCGGCACATTGCACAGTACTTTAATGCAATGTGTATGCACCTTGGCAGACATACGCCTACTTAAGGCTACATCCTGAAAGTTCTTAGTTCTACCAATTCCTGGCAATGCACTGGGATTTGATTATAATGCAGACAGTAAATATCCATCAATCCCATATAGCTCTTGAAAATGCTGGGTAGCTTGAAGAGTTTTTTTCTTCTAGGGTTTTTATGGTTTTGGGTTTTATATTTAAGTCTTTAATCCATCTTGAGTTAATTTTTGTATAAGATGTAAGGAAAGGGTCCAGTTTCTGTTTTCTGTGTATGGCTAGCCAGTTTTCCCAGCACCATTTATTAAATAGGTAATCCTTTCCCCCTTGCTTGTTTTTGTCAGGTTTGTCAAAGATCAGATGGTTGTAGATATGTGGTGTTATTCCTGAGGTGTCTGTTCTGTTCCATTGGTCTACATACCTGTTTTGGTACCAGTACCATGCTGCTTTGGTTACTGTAGCCTCGTGGTATAGTTTGAAGTCAGGTAGCGCGATGCCTCCAGCTTTGTTCTTTTTGCTTAGGATTGTCTTGGCGATGGGGGCTCTTTTTTGGTTCCATATGAAATTTAAAGTAGTTTTTTTTCTAATTCTGCAACGAAAGTCACTGGTAGCTTGATGGGAATAGCACTGAATCTGTAAATTACTTTGGGCCATATGGCCATTTTCACAATATTGATTCTTCGTATTCGTGAGCATGGAAAGTTTTTCCATTTGTGTCCTCTTATTTTCTTGAGCAGTGGTTTGTAGTTCTTCTTGAAGAGGTCCTTCACATCCCTTGAAGGGTTTTTGAACTTCAAATTTAAGGTAGAAAAAGAGATTATTTGTGAATGATTAAACTCAAACTCTGAAATGTGCACTAGAAATGCAGTTTACTGTAATAAGGTTAATTTGAATATAATCCCAGGCAGAGAATATTCAGTGAAGCACGATGGCGTTCTGACAGGCTTTCCTGGTCAAGGCTGCCAGGCCATGGTTTCTGGTTGGGGCTCATCCGCATGACTCATCTCCTTGCCTTGCCTGCCTTCCCCTGACCCTCTCCTTAACCCGACCCACCTGTGGCGAGATCTTTCCTTTCTGTATCCTGACTCTGGTGACTCTCTGTGGATGTTTTCAGCCTCTGACTGCCATGCCTCAGAGCTCAGTCTGTGATTGAGTTTGGCGGGTTCTCAAAAAACATCTCCATCTTCCACCCTGCATTGGTGGGGGATGGGGACTCCTTACCATAGGACAGGGAGGGGGCTTTCTCTCCACTTGGGCTGGGTTCTCTGCATTTCTGCTCTATAGCCTGGGTGCTCTCAGTTCTGTCTCCTTGGGACCCATGAATCTTTTCTGCATGGAACTTGCATGGGGCAAACACTGGCAGAGGCATCCCGCACATCCCTCCTGGCTAGAGGCCTCAGGAGGATCTTGGGGCCATTGCCTACCAAACCAACATCAGGAAGAAAGCTCCACTGAGCAGTGCCTAGGCAGCAGCAGGCGCTCAGCACATGGTGGCATTTTCTCCCAGGCGGCTTTCCTGGGAATTACTCCAAGGCTGTCAACCTTCACTCTTCTGGTCTGAGGCAGAAAGAAGGCATTGCCCTTCCTTGTGAAATGTGTAAGGAAATCTGCAGGGACTCACAGAGGCCATCTTCAGACACTCATGTGACCAATATGCTTTGAGCCTTAGTTCATGGCCCAGGAGTGTTTAGGGTGCATCAGCTCCACCAGAAGGGGCAGCAAGGACAAGGCAATGGTCAAGCTAAGGCTTGAAGACTTGGGCCTGGATTCAAGTTCTTCTTGCCCCTCATTAGTTTTCTCTTCTAGGCTTTGATTTTATGTTCATCAGGCTGAGTCTTTTTGACTCCTTTTCCTGCAGCTGGAACATGCTGTAGTCATGTGATCAGTTTTCTGCCCTTTAGGGGGCTGCTGCTTATGTTAGAGAAAGGCCTTATTAAAAGAACCAATTCTGTTCAGCCATTCCACAAAGTCATGTTGGACCCCCTATTTGTCAGAAACTCATTCTTCTTTTCTTTTTTCTTTTTTTGAGACGGAGTCTCATTGTGTTGCCTAGGCTGGAGTGCAGTGGTGTAATCTCTGCTCACTGCAACCTCCGCCTTCCAGGTTCAAGCAATTCTCCTGCCTTAGCCCCCTGAGTAGCTGGGATTACAGGCATACACCACCACGCCTGGCTATTTATTTTTTATTTTTTTTATTTTTTAGTAGAGATGAGGTTTCACCACATTGACCAGTCTGGTCTCAAACTCTTGACCTCAGGTGATTGGCTAGCCTCGGCCTCCCTAAGTGCTGGGCTTACAGGCATGAGCCACTGAGCCCCGCCCAGACACTCATTCTTCGTTCATTTATTCCTTTATTTATTCATGTATTCATCAGGTTTTTAAAAATGGTGTGCCTGGTAATAGTTTTAGTCGCTGGGGATTCAGCAAAGAACAAAACAAAGTCTTTACCCTTATCAGAGGGAGCAAGATATTAAAGTTTAGGGATAACCAAATATTACTCATTAGAGTTGATGCATGCTATGGGGAGGCCTGGGTGAATTGCAAATGTATGTAGGAGAGCCTGCACCCAGCTCTATAATGTGAGCAGAGACCTGTTGGGATAAGGGGGTGAGTTTGCCAGAGTGCTGGAACAAGAGCATTCTAAGCAGGGCAACAGTAAGGGCAATGCAGGTGAGGAATGAATGTGTCATGCTCAGGACCCATGTGGCACTCAGAGTGGCTGGTCAGAGGGGGCCAGCAGGTGAGGTCCAGGATGAGAGGTCAGAGGGGCAACAAGTGGCTGGACCAGGCAGCCACTCTTCACTTGCCTTGGGCAAGTGAAAGGACTTTGTCACTCTGTGTGACATAAGTCGAGGTCTGACTTATATTTTGAAAGGATCACTTTGGCCAGGTGTAGTGTAATCCCAGCACTTTGGGAGGCCAAGGCGGGAGGATGGCTTGAGCCCAGGAGTTCAAGACCAGCCTGGGGAACATGGCAAGACCCCATCTCTATTAAAAAAAAAATTAACTGGGTGTAGTCGCACACACCTGTAATCCCAGCTCCTCGGGAGGCTAAGATGGATTACTTAAGCCCAAGAGGTCAAGCTTTCCAGACTGGAGTGCAATGGCATGATTATAGCTCACTGAAGCCTTGACCTCTTGGGGTCAAGACTCCATCTCCAAAAAAAGAATAAAATAAAATAAAAAATAATAAAAAGAATAAACTAAAAGGATCAGTTTGATTTCTATGTAGACGATAGACAGTGGCGAAGGTAGGGGAGTGGGAGTTACACAAGGAGACTGGTTAGAAAGCTATGGCAATGGTCCAGGTGAGAAGATAGCTCCTGGATGGGCTTTGTTTTGGTTCACCTACGTTGAATGAAATGGCTAAACAGATACACCCCAAGCTGCCTGCTGACGGGGCAAGTTTAGCAGTGTAGTACTGGTGGGGTTGTGCCACGTGGGAAATGATCCTGGTTAGACAGCGAGCCAGAGAAACCCACATCAGTTTCCATCGAGTGTCTGCCATACCCCAGGAACTTTCCATACCTTATGTCCAACTATCATAACAACATCTCAAGATATATTATTGCTTCCAACGTATGAATGAAGAAACTGAGGCCCAAAGAAGGTACACCACCGGTCCAAGGCTACACAGCCAGGACTTGGCAGAACCAGGCTCTCCCTTAAATCCATCTGTCTTCAGATCTGCTGTTTATTCGCTCTGCCATAAAGCATCTTGCACTTCCCTTTTTTTCACATAGATCCTTGAGATGTAGCACCTTTTGGGACTTGAAAATTTTAACAGTTAAAAAAAAATTTCCATAAGCCATCTCTGCATCTCCTGTAAGTTTCTGGCACGTGACTGCCCCTTCTGCCCATATTCACCAAAAAAATATACTGAATCCCTATTGAGAGACTGATCTGAAACTTCCATATCCTTCTAGAAGTCTAAAGCCTACATTTCTATTGGAAAATGTGGTGGAGATAACACAAAAAAACACCTTAAACTCTGATGTCATGGTTAAAAATGTAAAGAAAGCAAATACATACAAAAATACCTAAATAACTTACTTTTTGAATCTTCAATTTCACTAGATCAAATTTAATATAATAATTATTTTTTGCAATTTAATGTAATAATTATTTTTTGATCACATTTAAAGTAAAATTGTCCACATCAGTTAACTATGTTATTTCTTTAGAAAAATAAATGAACACCCTAATCGTTTAATACAAGGAAAATGTACTGAATGACCCATATTTTCTTCAGGCCAGGTCTTCCTCAGTCAAGTGAAGCCAAGAAATGAGATGGTTATCTGGATAACTAGAACGAAGTCCTATTTTTACCCTCCATAATTGATGGGATTAAAGACAAAGCATTTTTAAAAAATATTTTTTGTGAATTACCCAAGTACATTTTAGCTGTTTTTAATATTAGTTTTGGGACCTGAAAGCACACGAAATTGCTCTGTTCTTTAGGTATTTTTGTGCTCTCTAAGCTTTATCCAAATTAGTCTAAAGCTTTGCTGGAGGCTGTCAGTCTTTTTTTCAATCTCAGAAAAACTTCATTGAATGTTGGAGACAACGTGGCGGGAATTATAAGCGGGATCTCTGTGAAGGTCAGGGTGGAGGTCTGGCTCTTCCATCTGGATCTGACCTGAACCTAACCTGGTCCAGGTGCTGCAGCACCTTTGTGACTTCCAGCATGTGTTTTGATTCAGTGTTCAGCCTGCAACAATGTCGGGAAAGAACAAAGAGCTGTTTGCTCCTCAGGCCCTGGTTAGTGACCAGGAAAGGGTGTGGTTTGTCAAGTGGGTGTCGACAGGGCACCAGCAGGCGGGAACAGGGTCAGCTGTGAAGGTGGATAGTTGCAGCCAGCTCTTCAGCATCGTTGACAGAACAAAGTCCTTGAGATGAGACTCCTTCTTCCCTCCTGGAAATGTTCTGCCAGTGCATTGAGTGTGGAGTGTGGTTCTCCTCTAACTTCTCAGGTTTCCCTCACATTTTTGTGCTGTGTCCTCCAGCCCCCCTCCACCATGGGCTTAGGTAGAGAGTTCCAGAACATCTTTAGCATCCGGCTCTGTTTTTAGGCAAGGTATTATGCATTTCCCTTCTCTCTCTTCCGTGAAAAGCATCATATGGTTTTCATCATAAAGTTGAAATGCACAATAACCATGTATCTTTTGTAAGTTCTGATTATCTCAAATACAGGAAGGTTTCCTATAGACTTGCATTCAAGGTCTAGTCCCTGCACCAGCAGCATGGGTGCCCCCGGAAACTCTTATGATCTCTCAGGCCCCACACCTGAACTACTCATCAAAATATGCATTTTGACACGTTTCCCAAGGATCTTTTTAAGGCATGAGAGGGGCTGTCTCTAAGTACAGTACATCTGATCCTGGAGGTGGCTATGTGAACTTGCTGTGTTAAACTATTTAATGTCTATTGCCTCAGCTTCCTCATCGACAGCCTGGGGACAGGAAAGGCTGGATGAGGGGAGGAGTGCCCAGTGCCCTGCCTGGTGTTTGGTGGGGAGCGGGGGTCATGGATACCTGGGATCTTTTCATGCATGGTGGTTGCAGTGCCCACTGGGAGTTGGAGTATAGCAATAGTCAGCCTGGATCACGTGGGGACATGGAACGGCAGCCATGGAGGAACGGCAGCCATGGAGAAACAGCTCAGGAAACGCAGCCAGCCCTGACTTAGAGGGATCGGCAGGCTCTGCTGTGATGCCAACCACCTGCCACGCTCAGCCCAGCCCCCATCATGGAGCGTGCTGCATCCAAGTGCCAATCAGCTGCAACAAACCCCAGTGGGGCCCCAACAACAGGTGTCTCATTAAACATCTCTCACCCTCCCAGGCTTACCCACTGACAGGCACCAAACTCACACTCAATCACCGCCTAATCACAGCCAAACTCCATTAACAAGTCATACTAATTACCAACTTCTAACAGTGTCTCTGGTTTGGAGGCAAAACACCTTACTCTTTTTAGATGAAAACTGGCTTGTGATCCTTCAGAAAGACCCATAATTAGGTCCTTTAAAAATGACGGTCAAGGGAGGAGTCCGGGGAAAAGCTGATAGACCCAGGGTGGCTACGGTCCTGAAAGTGCACAATGCGTAGCTCTGTTTGTTTTAATTTTGTGCCTGCTGGGTGGCCCCCAAGGGTCCAATTAGCTTGTTACAGATGCTTGTATTGGTTCCATCCTCTTGTCTCCTCCTTCCTTCCTTTTTTCCCCTTTTCTGTTTTTTTTTCTTTAATTTTTCCCTAGGAGGGATAAACTTGTAGCACAGATTGCAGGCCTGCAGGCATCCAAAGATCAACAACTAGTTTTCTATGATGAAACCCCCTGTGAACCATGAACACTCATTTGCAGAATTCGTAATGCATTGGATGAGGCAGGGCGGGGCTTGAGTGGCTATAACAGGGTCTGGTACAATTTTGAAATGGCCAGAAGGTAGACATTCTTCTCTGAATGGACGCAACTTTGTAGACTGGCTTTTTTTTTTTAAATTTCTTTGCCTTTTAAAAATTTTATTTTGGATCATAATAAAATTATTACTATTATTATTACTTGCATTGCCTCTTCTATCATAAGTCATTCCATTTTTTTATTTGAAAGGGATCTTGCTTTTAGAGCTTATACTGGGTACAGAATATCTTTTGCCAGGCAAGTATAACAAATAAACTAAAAAAAGAAATCCTGATTAACTTGGATTTGCTCATGTACTCAGCCCCTGGAGGGTGTTTCTCTGATGTCCAGGTCAGGGCAGCCAGCACTAGCAATAGTGAGAGGGATTAAAGCGAGAAGCAAAACTGCAATAAAATATGACATGGTTACCTTTCACCCCAATCTTCCACTGTCAAATGAGGGGTTATGTAGTCCAGATATTTGAATTAATCCCACCTTTAACTCAAGCATTTGAGATAGAATCAAATTATGTTTTGAAATATATGATTTCTGTATTCCCTAATGGACATACGAGAATAGTTTTAAGGGCTCTGATTTATATGAAGTTTATTTTTCTTTCTAAATTTCTTCTCTAAAAATCCTTGAAGTATCCAAGATTCCATCCAGCAAGTTTATCAGATTTAGTTTCTGAGATGGGAGACAGGATTTGCCAACATTCACTGATGATGAAGAACTGGAATTCTATGGGGATTATGGAGTGTTTTGGATGCTGATGATATACAAATAACCATTGGAGGGCATAGAAAAAAGCATGGTCTTTAAAGGCAGATGAACTTGATCCACACTTGCCATACTAGCTTATCTAAGGGTTAGACTTCTTTCCAGAACACTGGGATAATATTTACCTCACAGTGCCTTGAAAATAAGAAGACATAATGAATATGAATGTTCTTAGCCAGTGCAGCTGTGCAGTGGGTGCTCCATTATACTCCTTGTCAGTTCCTTCTTCTTTTCTGTAGCCAGATCCCCTCCTTTAGAAGCTCCCAGAGCAGGACAAGCTTGGTAAGCAGCAGATTCTAAACCCTGGACTGAGCTGCAGTGGCATGAGTGTTGGGAGCCAGGAGTCTGGAGTCATGGCTCACCAGGTTTGGCTGCAACTCTTAGGGCCTGAGATGGAGTGGCGGAGAAGCAGGAAGCCTAACCTAGGGATGGAAAATCCAGATTGGTGAATTTCTACTGAAACCAGATGCTTTGAAGACCTTAGGGGCAGTTGTTAGCCTGTGATCCTGTAGGAGGGATCTGGCCACTCCTTTGGCCACCTCCCTGAAATGTTTTCTAATATGTACACTTGGGGGCTTCTTTCTGGGGAATGCATCGCTGAGTTGGTCACATAAGTCTATAGGAAAATAGAATTTCTCTAACAGAGAGTCAGTCTAGAGCCATTTTTCAAAAATGAATAATTCTTTTTTCCTATTCCTTAATAGAACCTCATGAAAAGCAGTAAAGTTGGATGTATCTACATGTAACAAAATGTTCAAATGCTGGAGCTCTGACTGCTCAAAGTGCTTTTCTTTTCAAAGTATGAGCATATTCATGGTACTATTAACTCCAAGAAGCTGATTGGGACAATGGCATGATAGGACCTCCTCTCATCATTTACAGTATCAGAACTGCAATAATAAACATTGTACTAGAAGGAACTGGAAAAAATGTACATTCTATGTGTCTCCATGTGCACATTGTAACTTTCCAGTTATATTTCAAAAACGACAAATTTATCTGGCAGTACTAAGTGTTAGGTAATATTAAATATACATTTATTTTTATATCCTGCCCTGATGGCTTTCTTTCAGTCTCCACAGACATTGGGCAGCTAATACAGAATTGTTCAAGTAAGTTTAATTCAGTATTTTATATATATATATATATATATATATATATATATATATATATATAGTTTAATATAAGTCCAAATAAATGACATCATATGTTTAGCAAGTCACAATTTTTGATTTTTATGCAAACAGGTAACAAAGGCTCTCACCTACATACTTCTTGGTGTTAAGTAAGTGTTCTCATGCTCATAACCTAGTTGCTGGGTTAAATTGCCATTTTATAGCAATTTTTGTTTAGATGCCTAACCCCCGTATAGAAATAGCAGATACAGTATAGCTAGAGAAAAACTCACAGGGTTGGGTGCCAGTGACCTGGGTTGAAGACAATATTATGAACAATTTAATGAAAATATTTTTGACAACTTAGATTCTTAGTTGTCAACTTTTTTGAAAGTGACAAATTAACAATGACCACACAAGAATGGCTTTACATATACTAAAGAAATGTAATTTGTAGTTTAAAACATTCTCAGAAAAAAAAACTCAGATGGCTTTACTAGTAAATTTTACTAAGCATTTTTGAAAATAATTTTTTTTATAAAAGTCTAAAAGAAAATTGAAAAAGAAGAAAGGAGGGAATATTTTTAAATGAAATTTTTTAGGCACAGATACCAAAATCAGATAAAGATACTACCAGAAAAGAAAACAGAATACTAGTGTATCTTATGGAAACGTATGGAAGAATTCTAAACAAAATGTTGTCAAGTTGAACCCAATAATACATAAGAATAATACACAACACAAAGTGGGGTTTATTTCAGGAATGTAGGGTTGTTTTAACATTGGAAAATATCAATTGATGTCATTCATTGTATTAGTAAAATGAATTTAAAAACTGTATGATCATCTAATTAAATACAGATAAAGCATTTTGACAAAATTTCACCATCAATTCCTGGTGAAAACTCTCAACAAACTAGGAAAAGAAGGGAACTTCTAAAACCCAAGAAAGAGAATCTACTATAAACTTCCAACTAACAATCATACTGAAGATAAAAGACTGAATCCTTTCCCCCTAAGTTCAAGAACAAGACAAAGATGTTAGCTCTCAACATTTTTATTCAACAATTTACTGGCAGCTCTTGCCACAGCAATAGGGAAAAAAAAGCATTTATATTAGAAAAGAAGAAATATAGCTTTATTCACATATATAATTTTCTATGTAAAACTTCCAATGGAGTCTCCAAAAAAGCTGCTAAAAGTAGTAATTTTAGCAAGATTTCAGCAACAGGATTAATATGCAGAATATGGTTGCAATTCTATACACTAGCAACAAACAAAAGTAAATTGAAATTAAAAAGGATTTCTATTCATAATAATATGGAAAAATATAAAATATCTCAAAATGAATTATAGTCTTATGTATAATACCTAAACTATAACACTTATAAAAGAAAACAGGTAAAAATTTTAGCACTTTGAGTTAGACAAACATTTCTTTAGAAAAACACAAATGCATGATCCATAAAAGAAAAAAAATGATACATTGGACTTCATCAAAATTTAAAAATTTTGCTTTTCAAATGACATGGTTAAGAGGATGAAAAAAAGCAAGTCACAGGCTAGGAAAAAATATTTGTAAAGAATATATCTGATAAAGGACTTGAATTCAGAATATCTAAAGAACTTTCAAAATTCAATATGAAAAAAAACTCAATAAAAAAGTGGACCAAATATTCGAGTAGATATATGAATGGCAGGTAAAGAAGATATATGAATGGCAAGTAAACACATGAAAAGATGCTCAACATTATTAGTCCTTAGAAAATGCAAATTAAATATACAATGAGATAATATTACACAACAAATAGAATAGCTAAAATGAAATATGACGACACGAAGTGTTGGTGAGAACGTGGAGTAACTAGAACTTTCATGCAGGGCTGGTTACAATTTTCAATGGAAGCAGCCACTTTAGAAAACAGTTTGGTGGTTTTTTGTGAAGGGGGCAGGTAAGAGGGTTGAGAGGGAGGGTGAAGGGTTGGGTGGGGCAGGCTGAGGTAGAGAGGATGACAAAGGGAACAAGAAAATGATTAGACCTAACAGATCTCTTCATTTTCTTGATTATGGTAATGTTTTCACAGCGTATACACATACCACAACCATCAAATTTTACACTTTAAAATGTGAAGTTTCTTGTACTTTAATTATACTTCAATAAAGCTTTCTTTTTTTTAAAAAAAAAAGTTTCATTTCTTTGTTAGTCTGTGGGGCAAATCAAGCTTTTCTTTTATCTGTGTTGCAGCTCCTGAGAATCCCATGGTCCAGAGGATGTAGCCGGAAGGGAAGAGTTAGCCCTTCTGTAAAGCTTTTTTTTTTTCTTTCCTTTGTATAATCTATTGTCTTTAACATGCCAAAAATCCAACTTTATTAGTTGATAGAACCATTGTCCTTTTATGAGGCTTTTGTGCACTTTAATTCCAGCTCTCATGGCTAAGGCTGTTGGGTTGACAGAAATTAGCTGACAAACCATTCCCCCCAAACAACTGTGATTTCTGCTTTAACTGAGAAGCAGAGCATGTTAAGCACTTTTATTGGGTGGTGCCTGGTGAATGACAGATGTACTCTGTGTGATGGACTGCTGTGCACATCCTGTGTTAAAATGGGCCCATTTGTTGCAAAAACACATAATGAAAAGCTTGACTTGATAAAGATACATCCTGTGCACCAGCTCCACATTGGAACTTGTTTAAATATGAATCAAGATTTCCAGTGAGACCACGGGCAGAGCTTCTCTGAATTGTTGCATTGACAGACCAAATGGGAGCTAAGTTAGCAGCTGGAGATTCAATGATTTTTGCACTTATGCAGAGTTTCAAGGTCCAAAACTGCCAGAAGAAGATGATTTCCTCTAATGCATTGAACTGTCAACTCATCAAGATTTGTTTTCTGACATTTCAAAGTGCACTGTATTATTCTGTTTTAAGCTATTCCTGAACTCTTTTAATCTTTTTTCTTAATGCATATTTATTGCAATAGAGGTATTTTCTTATTTTATTCACAGTATGAAAATTTTAGAGAGGGATTTGACTTTGAAATGTGCATGAATACAGAATAAAATGAGAGGCTAGAAACTCCTAATTTGGCTCTACTTACTGAGATAATAAGGAGCAGAAGTGATTTCCAAACTTTGTGAGAACTTGGGCACTTTTACAACTATTAGTGGGATTTTTAACTAAAATGAGTTTGGCAAGCTGAATGCTGGATTTAGAATGAGTTAAACTATGTGCACAGTTGACCAGCAGCTTAGCAGATGAGCCTACCCCATCCCTTTGATGTATTAGTAACAATTCAACAATTCACTCTGACTACTAGGGAGAGCCAGTCCAGCAGTTTAATATCCCCCCATTAGTAGGAAATTCTTTTGGGTTCTTTCTCTAGTTTCTATTTGTAGTTCAATAGATGTTAATCATCCATATTAATAAATGTTAACAATAAACAGCATAACTACTCACCTGGTCATTCTCCTCTTCATTCATTCAGCAAATAGTTTGGGAGCACCCTCTATGTGCCCTGCACTGTGCTAGATTCCAGGCCATAGGACATTTTCTCTCATTTATGAATGTATCTTGTAAAATAGTCTTGATGTATCTGGTAACAGATAATACAGCATCTATTTCAAGGCCAGCTGTGATGAGCACATTTTCTGAAGTTTATATGGGCTTTTCTATATTTGTACTGTGTTCAACTCCCTCCCAGTTTAGTTCCTCTCCCCATAACAACCCTCATTATATGTCAAACGGAGCTTTCAGAAAAAGAGACAAGAGAAGTGAGTGGTGCAGAATTTTGTAGTTATCGTTTTGTGACTGTATCTTCTTTGTGTGAGTGCTTGGGGTCTTGGAATCTAAAATATCTTCCTTGAATCATGGCCAAAGTTACCTGATGTTTCCAAGGCCGGTAGACATTGGGTGCCAAGGTTACTATCAAAATTCAGATATGTTCTGTCTAACATCCTGCATCAAGTTAAGTAACAGTTGGGTACCTACATCCAACACCAAAGAAGGGGAATAGCAAAGGGTGTTGTTTCTACATGACTATGACCTAAACACAATGGCAGCTGTAGAGAGTCTTAAGGTAGAAAGGTGTTATGGAAAGCCCCCTGGTGCTCTAAATCTTCTCTCTTGTGATAGATAAGGTGTTACCCACCCAAAGCATTCATGAAGGGCATAGAAAGAGCTTCCACTGGGTGCCTCGATAGTCCATTGCAGTTCCAAGCAGATCCTAATATAATTATTTTGTAGAGTTTAATAACTTATTTTCTGGTATCAGACTATTGCAGGCCTGATCACTGGCTTGACCCTTGAGCAAATTATTAATTTCTCAAGGACTCAGTTTCTTTTTCTTTAAAATTAGACTAATAAGATTGCCCATTCTATAGAGTTGTTGTAAGCATTAATCTTCTGTTATCATTACTAATTTTCTATGATGTGCTGGAAACTTATTTAGAAACTGGAACTATTAATATAAAGATAAAGAGTTAGTTCCTGACCTCTGGGACACCAGAGATTAAGGGAGAGACAGACACTAACAAGATAATAGTACACATGGTGGGCATGGTAATAGAAATTTATGCTCAAGTGGGAATCTGAGGGCCAGGGAGGGCATCTCAGAGAAGGTGACCTCACATTGTGTATTAGAGATTAGGAAGCATTAGCCAGGGCAGCGTAGGTGGAGAAGGGGGATGGCAGTGCAGCATGAGTGGTTCAGGTCCCAGCAAAGGTGTGGTGTTGAGAAGCAGTACATGAGGGCAGAGATGATGGGCAACTTGCTGCAGGAGCAAGAGGAGCAGGCTTTGTGGGTTAACCAATGTCCAAAAATTAATAATGATAACAACAGAAGATTAACGCTTACAAGAACTCTATAAAGTAGGCAATCTTATTAGTCTAATCTTAAGAAGAAACTGAATATTTCCATAATAGGCTGAAACCTAATGGTATTTAGTGGAAGGTCCTTCTTTGCCCACCATATGTATTATTATCTTGTTAGCGCCTGGGAGTCTTTGCAGGCTGTGCCCAGGTTCTGGAACTTGATGCTACTAGATGGCAGGATGGAAGGATGTCCAACAGGGAGGTGGCATGGTGACATCTACTTTTTAGATGGAATTCTCTTGTGGGGATAAGGTAGTGCTTGAGGGAGACAAGGTAGAGAAGCAGGAAGGTGAGCGCCAAGGTGGGCCTGTACTGGAATAGCCACAGTAACCATAGAAAGATGACGAAGGATTGGAGACAGATGCCAGACACTCTGGAACAAGGAGATTTCCAAAGTTCAGTGGAGAAGATGGCTGTTGATTGCTAATGTCTGCAGTATGTGTGTGCAAGTGACAGTAATGTTTTCAAGTGTTAGATATTTGTCATTCATAAATCAGGAAGTGAAAAGTATGGGGATGATTGGATTGAGGGAGTGGGGTGAGAAAGAGGAGGGAACTGGGCATAATCCCTGGTTCTCCAGCTTCAGGAATTGGGAGGAGCAGAGAGGACAAGACTTGGAGGAGAGGAAGGGCTATCATCCTGGTTTTCCTCCTTCCTTTGGCTCTGAGCAGGCCCCAACCTCTTCAGCAGCTGCCAGGTGCTGGATCTGGAAGTCCAGGTGCTTCTGGAACTGGAAACAATTGAGACAGACAATTGGGAAGATGGACTGCTGATTCATTGCTCTTGAACCCCTAGGCATATTCCATTTTTGTACATTGGTAATGAGTGAGCATGTCCTCTGAGGCTGGGATAGTGCCTTTTGCTAATGACAGCACAGGGACCCTGACCAGCATCCGTGGTCATCTCCATCGGTCTCACGGAGCTCTCTGAGTTCTTCCCACTGTTTCTGTTTTATTCTTCTTGACATCCCATGCTCTGCTTCTTGGATGGATAATAATCTGCCTAACATCCCATCAAAATGACTTTGAAGGGGGCTGTATTTCCATAACAGGCTGAAAGCTAACGGTATTTAGTGGCTCAGCAGAAGGTGAAAGGTGCTGAATTTTAATCAAGGGATTTTTTTCTTTCATTTTCCACACAACCAGATGTAATCCTCCTCCTGCCTTCTGTTTTATCAGAGACTCACAGTGCCAAGTGGTGATTAAATTAGTATGTGGCGTCACTTGGGTCTGAATGGAAATGTACAGCATGGGGAGGATTCCAGTGAGCGTTGGTTCCAAATGTCCTTCTCAGAATGGTTAAGCCAAGAGATCAACTGCTGTATGCAAAAGATGTAGAAGCAGGCTTGAAAATATTAGGCTGGGTAATTACTCTAGGCCTGGCTTTCAAAGGCAGGCAGCAGCAGCCTTATTAAATACAGGTGACACAACTCCCGAGCTTTCCTCGAGAGGTTTAATCACAATGCTAGGTGCCAAAACACCCTCTGCTTAGATTCCGCAAGCATTTCTTGTAAGTCACATCATTATCTACTGCAGAAAAGGGGAGTCCCCACCTTTCAAGCACCAAAATATACTAATACCTCTCCTATCTTGAAACAACACCCAAATCAAATTTTTTCTTGCCTAGCTGTTACCATTTTTTCTGCCCCTACTTAGAGCAACATTTCTCAAAAGAGTTGTCTATAATACATGTTTTCTCTCCAATTCCTTGCCCCCTGTCTTCTGTATAGTGACTGCAGCCATGCTGCTGCCCCACACTCAACTGAAATGACTCGTATCCAGGTTATCTCCTGTTGCTACATCCCTTGGTCACTTCTCATTCCTCATCTCAGTTGGCCCTGAGCAGCGCTCAATTAATTCTCCTCACCTGCATTTCAAGACACCCCACACTTTCTTGGTTTTTCTTCCATCTCAGGAGTTGCCCTTCATCACTCTCCTTTGTTGTTCTTCTTCTCTCTAAACTCTTGATTTTGCAGTGTGAAGCTCAGTCCTTGGTCCTCTTTTCTATCTAAATTCACTCTACTTGTGATCCCAATTCTGGGTTATGGCCTTAAAGGCTATCTGCATCCAAATGGTGGGAAAATGTATATCTCCAGCCTAGACCACTTTCCTGAATTCCAGATCTTGTATTACATTGGCACCATGGACCACTCACATCTGTCTTCAAAGAAGCACTTGGCCTTCAGCTGCTAGGAGTACAGCTAGCTACTGGTTTCCAGCTATAGTTCCTTCAGGGTCTGCTGCATTGTTTGAGTCGAAGCTATACTCTCCCCAGCCAGTCCCCAGTCAGTGACTGAAGGTGTCAGGGTTACTTTGGACTGGACATTTCTGCCCAATGTGGGGATTCTGTAACTGGCTACCTTAACTCCAGAACATATGATCGTGTTGGGCAAGACTTGTCAGATCTGTATGACAGTCTATACATCTTCCTGACAAATCTTGCTTCGTCATGTTATCTCAGTTACTTAAGGGTAATTTCACTGCAGGTCAGTCTTGGTGTGGTTGCGTACTAGGAACTACGTTCTTTAGGGTTTTGTGTTCAGCCTTAGAACCAGGCTTCTCCATATATCTCCTGGATGTTGGTCTTGTTCCTTCTGCTTATGTCCTTTGCCTGCATATTATCTGCAAGAAGTAAGTTGGCTCCTATTTTTTTCAAATGAAGCTCTCTTCTCTTTCTACTACCTACCATGTGCATGCACGCGCACACACACACACACACACACACACACACACACACACTCACTCCCAGGACCTCCTCTGAGGGCAGCACCCGGATGGTTGCTGACGGATTTCCTGCCTGCCTGCTGTGTGAGGCCTGCCAGCTTAGTCTCTATAAAATGACCTATTTCTCAACTGGAAGTGGACCCCATGCTAATTGCTTGCCTGGAGTGTGACTTATTTCTGGAAATTTCCATTATTGTGTTGAGTCTCTGGCTGGACATTCCCTTCATTACTGGTTTCTAGAGTTCATCCTCCAACCTCTATTCATATGTTACCTACAAAGCAGATTTTTTGTTTGTTTATTTGTTTGTTTTAATTCAATCTGCCTTTCTACTTTGTCATGCTACAATGAACTCTTTCTCACCAGGCAACCATGTCATAAAGTAAGCCATATATTGGAGAAACCTAGATGCAAACTTTAGAAATTCATTCTCAAATTAGTGCAGATCCAATGACTAGTTAGAGACAGCTGTCTTCATGTTACAGTATCACCAGGGTGACTTGGTTCTGGCTCTGGAGCCCACGACCAATTGATCAACACAAATATCTCTAGATACATCTATCTACACTTCCTTCTTTATATGAATCTGTAGTGAACACCATAAGGAATTCTAGAGTGAACACCCCTTTAATTAGGGCTTCCTGTGAAATTCCCTGTGTGCTGCATCAGTGGAAGCTACATCTATTTCAGGACCATAGTCATTTGGTGGGATGCTCCTTTCACAGAATGCTTTTGGTGAAGCATGCAGAGAGGAGGATGCCTGTTGTCTGTATTTCAGGAAAATGGATGATGAAGAAGAAAGATGCTATTTATGCCAAGGCTTCAAAAATCTCACGAACTGCTCTGAAATGAGAATTTTGCATTTGCGCTAATTTACACCAAAATATTCCCTTAGTGAAGAAGACAAGCTAGACTGCTGACATTAGTCAAGGTTCTGTAGATATCTATATATTTATATTATAAAGAATTGGCCCACATGATTATGGAGGCTGAGAAGTCCTAAGACCTTTAGTCTGAAAGTTTGAGAACCAGGAGAGCCAATGGTGTAAGTTCTAGCCCAGGTTTGACGGCAAGAGAAGACGAAGGTCCCAACTAGAGACCAGAAGCATATGACAGCAAGAGTGAGTTCTCTCTAGCTTAGTTATTTGTTCTACTCAATCCTTTAATTGATTGACTAAAGCCTACTCACAGTGGGAAGAGCAATCTGCTTTACTGGATCCATCTATTGGAATGTTAATCTCATTTAGAAACAACCTGGCAGACACATCCAGGATAATATTTAATCAGATATCTGGGACCCTAAGGCCTATTCAAGTTGACACATAGAATTAACTATCACAAGTCTACCTCTTGTCAACGTCACCCATATGCATCTTCCTGAGTCATATTTAATCTCCAAATAAAGATAATAACAAGGTCATAATTCTACCTAACATGATATAACTATTTTGTGTACAACTGGAAATGAATTAATCCCTTCCCCAGAAGAGAAAGTAAAGTCCTCAAGTGATGTTTATGCTCCTCCTTTGTATTTGAGAACTTAAATATAATATTAATAATACTTAAATACTATGATATAAAGTAAATACGTCTTATGTTACATCATAAAGGATAAGATAGGGAAGAAAACAAAGCTACTTGGTGTGTGTGTGTGTGTGATACATACACACATTCATGTTAATTACAAAATAAGGGGGAATATACGTGACAATTACAGCCACTATTTCCATAACTTGTCATGAGGTTGTAGTTGGTACTTGTAACTCCCTTCTTCCACTACCCATTATGTATTCCTTTTGCCTTCAGCAAATACCTCAGCAGGCCTGGATCCTTACCTGATGGACTGACGTAAGCCTTCATTCCTGAAGGGTCTGGGCCATTCATTGTTCTACCTGGATTGGGATGGATGTTGTAATTTTTCATTGACCTTAATTACAGGACATACTTAGGAGTACTAAGAGACACCTGAGGAACCTCCTGTATTTCAGATATACTCTTCCTCACTCCCATTGTGAAGTAGCAGTGTAATTTCCCCTTGGTGGTCAGGATCAATCACCCCAGCCAGCACAGTACCTCCCTTCTTTGTTGATTCAGAAGCATGACGATTTCAATGTGGCTGGGTGGCAGTCTTAACTTCCAGTTTGATGGAATCATTGTTGGGTCTCCTGGCAGAAGTATTTCTCCTTTTGGAACTAAGACCTTCAGGCAAGCAGAGCATAAGGTCACAGGAACAGGAGGTAAAAACTTGTATAGTTATTACTGGGTGTAATAGTGAGTGGTGCCACTTCTATTTTTACTTCTTGATTCCTAGACTCATGAATCCTGGCTATGGGAGAAACAGCACCATATATCAGATCCTGATTCAGAGCATATACAGCCTGCTGGAGAATGTTGCCTCAGCTCAGCAAAGTAGGGCTACTTAGCTGGTGCTATAGTTGAGTCTTCAAATGGCCCCTCCATCATTACTTTAGGGCAAGTGCTTCAAGATGGTGAGGAACATGATAAAACCAATGAAGTCCATGAACATAAGCCCATCGCCACACTTCTTTGCTGTGAAGTGAGTATCTTGGTCAAAAGCAGTGCTGCGTGGAATACTATGATGGTGGATAAGACATTCTTTAAATCCACAGATGATAGTTTTGGCAGAAGCATTACATGCAGGGAAGGCAAATTTGTATCTAGAGTGTCCATTCCTGTAAGAACAAATCATTGTCCTACTATGATGGTAGTAATTGGTATTTAGAAGTGAGGTGCCATAACAAATATAAAATAAAGTAAAAGCATTTTTAGAACTGGCTGATGGTTAGAGACTGGAAGAGTTTTCAGGTGCATGCTAGGAAGAGCCAGATTTGCCATGAAAGGACTGTTAAAGGTGATTGTAGGGAGGGCTCAGAAAGAATAGAAGAGTGCCAGAGAGAAAGCTTTCATTTTCTTAGGGAATACATAAATAATCATGAACAGGATGTTGCTAGAAATATGCACAGTAAAGACCATTCTGTTGAGGTCTCAGGTGGAAAAGAAAACTCTGTTATTGAAAACTGGAGGAAAAGCAGTGCGTGTTATAAAGTGGCAAAGAGCTTGGCTGAATTGTGTTCTAGTGTGTTGTGGAAGGCAGAACTTGTGAACAATAAAATTGAAAATTTAGCTGAGGAGATTTCCAAGCAAAGCATGGAAGAAGCATTTTGATTCCTCCTGACTGCTTATAGTAAAATGTGAGGGGGAGAGAGAAATTGAAGATGGAATTTTTAAGCAAAAAGGAACTAGAACTTGGAAATGGCAAAAATTCTCAGCCTACCCAAATTACAGAAAATGACAATGCTTGCTTTGAAGAGAACAGTAAGGGTGTGGCTGCACAACCATTTGATAAAGAGATCATAGGTGCAGCTTATGAACTTAATCAGCCATTTCAGCAGAGGCCAGGAGTAGAGATGGGATTATAGTAGCAAAGGCAGTGCAATTCGAACTAATGGAGACAGAGAATACAGGACAAAATGAAGGAAAAGTGTTGGACTTCTTGGCTTCTATAAGATGGAAGAATAGAGCTATTTGGCTGCAAACATATGCTGTTCTTCATTAAAAGGGAAGAAGGATCCCTTTTAGTTCAGGCAATTCAGAGATCATCAGGACAGCCAGTCCCACCACAGGCCCACCGTGCACAGGCCTTGCAGAAAAGATCAAGTAAACCTCAGTTTCAAAGTGTGGGAACACTGTCCCTGCAGAGAGCTGTGGCATGGATGGTAGGCCACCAAGCCCTGGGGGTGACATTGGCACCCCAGTAGGTCTAGAGAGCAGAACACTGAGCCAGAGAGGATTTTTCTCTAGCCTTGGCTCTCATAGAATTTACCTTGCTTGGATTTGGACTTCCTTGGGATCTGTCACCTCTTCTTTCATTCCTAACTTTTAGAATGAGAATATCTACCCTATGCCTGTCCTTCCGATGTATATTTTGGCTTTTACAGGTTCACAGATGGAGAAAAATTTTGCCTTAGGATGGATTGTATCTCTTATAAGTATGTGATTTAGATGATATTTAGATGAGACTTTGGACTTTTGACTTTAGAGTTGATACTAGAATGAGTGAAGATTTTTGGAGCTGTTGGGGTGGAATGGTTATATTTTGCATGCTAACTGGGCATGGCTTTTGGGGGCTCCAGGGCAGAGTTATGGAAGAAATATTTGTATACCCTCAAAATTTATATTTGAAGCCTTAGCCGTTTATGGGATGGTATTAGAGACAGGGCCTTTGAAGGTAATTAGGTTTAGTTGAGGTCTTGAGGGTGGAGTCCTCATGGTGCCCTTAGTGCCCTTAGAGGAAGAGATTGGGGAGCTAGCTCTCTCTGTGTTCGCCATGTAAGGCACAGCAAGAAGGCAGCCATCTATCTGCAAGGCAGCCAGAGAGCCCTGAACAAAACCCAACCATGCTGGCACCTGGTCTCAGGCCTTCCAGCCTCTAAAACTGTGATAAATATCTGTTGTTTTATGGCATTTTGTTACAGCAACCAGAGCAGACTAATACAGGTTGTTTCCCCTTTTGACTGTTATGAATAATGCTGCTATGAACATTTGTGTGGAAGTGTTTATAGGGACATATGTTTTCATTTCTCTTGGAATGTAGAAGTAGAATTACTGGGCCTTCTTATGAAAGTTTTATGTTTAACTTTTGAGACACTGCCAAACTGTCTTATCATGTAATTGTACCGTTTTACAATTCTATCAGCAATGTACAAGAAATTCCCATTTCTCCACATCCTCACCAACATATCATTACCTACTTTATTCATTATAGCCATCTTAGTGCTTGTGAAGTGCTGGCTTATTGTGGTTTTAATTCGTGTTTCTCTAATGACTAATCATGTTGAGCATCTTTTCATGTGCTTATTAGACATTCATACATCTTTGGAGAAATGTCTGTTCATGTTTTTTGCCCACTTTTGGATTGGCTATTTGTCTTCTTCTTATTAAGTTGTAGATTTTCTTTGTAAATTCTGGATGCAAGTCCCTCACCAGGTTTGTGTTTGCAAATATTTCTGAATTGTTTGATGAGAATTTTGAGGAGACTACTGAATGTGGGCCCTAGGACATAGGGTATTTCATGCATGGTGCCCAAAGTCCTCTTCTCACAGACAGCATTTCTTCTAGTAATTTCTGGTTATGTGAAAAATCAAGCTGTTTATATTGTCAGATGGATCCACCAAATGTCTCTTGGATGCCAGAAAACTGCTGATATACTCCCTGTTAGTTTTGGATGTTGGGGGAGGAGGGATATGGCTTGTTTTACCCACTGGTAACCAACTCTCAAAGAAAACTTCAGCTGTTACAGAAATTTTTGATAATACAGAGAACAAATGATTTGGATATCCATTCAATTTATTACTTATTGGCAATGTATTGAAATCTGAAGAGTGCAGCCTCTAGGGGTGTACAAAGCACAGGTACATGGCTTACCTGGCATGTGCTTCCTTCTGCACAGGCCTTCCTGATTTTTCAGATCATGCATTTGGAATTTACAACTTTCTTCACTGGCTGTGACCTGATTTGAAAACACTTGTTCTTTTGTGCAAATAATATTTTTCTATGTGTGAAAAATGAGAATAGAATCAGCTGTGTGAAATAAAAGAAAATCCAAACTGGCTTTTAAAATGTGAATTAATATCAGGGTTGACATGATGTTTGGAACTTTCCTTGTAGTAACATAATCCTCATTTCCTTTCGTTAGTGAGCCACTACCCAGGGAATCACAGGAAGTTTCCCACGATGTTCTCCTCTTTCTCACTTAATGTTAGGTTGTCATCCAAATTAACCTAAAATGAATAGCATCCTAAATATAATTAGCATTCTAATATGAACAGCATCCTAATATGAACAGTGTCTTAAATTCCTACCTGAATTACAAGCTCGATGCATCACTTTCCCATTTTGCTAAATCTACTTTCCTACTGGCTTTAATCATCTCTTTTTTCAGATGGCTCATTTTACAGAAAAGTATGTACGGTGCTAAAATCTCAGAGAAAACTTATAGAATCCGGTGAGATGATCCATGCAAGAATCCTAGCTCTTAAGGGAAAACTCAGGCATTAAAAAAATCAGGCATCTTTATAATAGAATGATTTATATTCCTTTGGGTATATACCCAGTAATGGGATTACTGGGTCAAATGGTATTTCTGGTTCTAAATCATTAAGGACTCTATTATAAAGATACATTCACACATATGTTCATTGCAGCACTGTTCACAATAGCAAAGACATGGAACCAACCCAAATGTCCATCAATGATAGACGGGCATTTGGATAAAGAAAATCTGGCACATATACACCATGGAATACTATGCAGTCATAAAAAGGAATAAGATCACGTCTTTTGCAGGCACATGGATGAAGCTGGAAGCCATCATCCTCAACAAACTAACACGGAACAGAAAACCAAACACTGCGTGTTCTCACTCAAAAGTGGGAGCTGAACAATGAGAACACACAGACACAGGGAGGGGAACAACACAAAATGGGGCCTGTAGCGGGGATGTGGGGAGGGAGAGCATCAGGACAAATAGCTAATGCATGCTGGGCTTAACACCTAGGTGACGGGTTGATAGGTGCAGCAAATTGCCATGATACACGTTTACTTATGTAACGAACCTGCACGTTCTTCACATGTATCCCGGAACTTAAAGTAAAATGAAATTTAAAAAAATCAGGCCTGTAAAGTTCTATTCAACAGATAAAATTTCTTTAGTCTTATATGAGATTTATAAATCCTTACTTCTTTCCTCACCTGTAAATTTTAAACATGCACTGGAGTGGGGAGGTAGGCACGTGCCCCAGCAATATGCCCATGTGAAATTCCCAGATTTCAGAAAGGAGAAGAAACTTACAATCATTAGAATTGCAATCATGTGGTGAAATGCATATAAAAACAACTAAATATGTTGTGACACATAGTTCCTATTATTGCTTGTGTTGCTCTGGGACAATGTAAGAGTTGCATTTTTCACAAACATAGAAAATAAAAACCAGGACACTGTGAGCATTTCTTCATGAAGAGACTTCTCTATTCCTGCTCAAGTCACCTCCATATATCACCTCCTCTTTGCATGGCTCTCCTCATTCAACTTTTTTTGAAGTATTGATCTACAACAAGTACACTCAGGATTCCTTCGAAACAGAATTCTCATGAAAATCAAATTGAAATGAAGCAGACAAAAAGGTAGAGATCATCCATACTTCTGCCCTGAATTCTTTTAGGTCTGTGGCATTAGCCCAATATTTAGTTTCTTTTCTTAAAACGTAATTTCTTCTAGATATTGATTTGCACCAACAATACCCATATGAAGAATATTGGGGTCACTAATCACTCAGTGTTAGATCCAGGAATACCGAATCACAGAAAGCATACCATTTGACCTTACCCTAAGTTAAATGTGGGTTATTGAAAACCTGTTTAATACATTTTAGTAAACAAAATCATTTTAAATACATGGAGAGGTCTGCACTTTTAGCAACAGGCTATGGTGGATTGTAGGAAGTGATCAAGCGGAGTGTTTCAGTGTCAGTAACTGCCTCCTGATTGGTTTGTTCTAAGAGTGTGGAGCACAGTGTGCGTCTCTTGGATTTGTAGCTTGGCTGCTCCTGTCTGTGCCACAAGGGGCGCTTCTTAGGCCCACAGTGGAATTGTATATGAGGGGGGATGAATTCATGAGGAAACAGGCTTTAAGTTTTCACAACTTGGCATCATCTGCTGGCCCCTTTTCTCTCCATTTAATTACTAACAAGGGGCTGGACCCAATAGGGGATCCAAGAGAAAGTATCGCCCACTTCCTGACAGCTTCTCCGGGCTGAGCCCTTGCTAGAGACGAACAAAGCCAAAAGCAGGGTCTGATAAACGTGTCAAAGCAGGGACAAGTTTTGACTTTATGAAAATAACTTATTTCCATGTACCACACCCAGTAGAAGAGAAGGTCTCATATTCTTGGGCTTTTGGGGTGCCATATATCTATGTCTGTCTTCATCTACATTTTCATTTGTGTCTAAATATCTATATGCATAATCATCTATGTATCTATCTGTTCCCTCTTATCTGACATCTGTTTCCTCAATCTCTCCAGTCTTTCCCTCAGAGCCACCCTGTAGCCCATTGCCTAGTGTGTCTACTTCCCTCTGTCAGATACCTCTTCTGCTTCTCCTAAGAGGAAGGAGTCCTAAATCCTTGGCCCCTTAATATGCTTAAATTCCCTGGCAGTTGAGAATTTAGCCTTAGGCTAATAAAGACCTTTCTTTATGCGCACTTTTGGGGTACCCAATAAGGAAGGAGTAGGTTTAAGAAAATGGTGGTGCTCTGATGCCAGTTCTACTTATTTATGAAAGAGGTCTGTAGCTGACCTACCTAAGATCTTGCTTGCCACTGTCAGATTTATTTTCTTCCTAGGCAAACAGAGTCTGGTCCCTTACAAGGAATCATGTGACTCGATTACTAGAATTTTGCACCAACTTGTTATAAAACAACTTTTTGGAAAGCAGTTTCTAAGCATTTGACTTCTCCTCAGTTTACTTATGCTTCAAGAGACCTTCGTGTTGTGTAAAATATCTCTTACCTATCCAGAATGAATGAATTACCACAAAAAGTCCACACACTTGGGGTACGTGGGTGTAGGATAATTCTCAGTTTATCCTTCCGCATATGTAATGCCATGACCAGCTTCAACTGCTTGGAGTAGAAGAGCTTACTGTGTTGCTAAGTTTTCAGATTAGCTCCTTATGAATCACCAAGTGCAGATGAGCAGGAACTTGAGCCTCTCGAGGGATAAAGCCTTCTGCCTCCATTTATCTGAGAATCCAGGGAGCCTGCTCAGTCTATAGGGACCAGTCCTATTCCTGATCCTTTACCTAGAGATAAGTGCAGAATCTAGTCAGTTTGCTACCAGGGTCTTGTTGTCCTGGGTCCTGATTACCATTGCTTTGCAACCATGAGGAAGGCATTGGTGATGCAGATGGCTGCAGAAAATACAAGGGTTCTTTGCAGGCAGAAGGCCCCCTCGCCTTAGTATCCTATTTGGCCAGAGGTGTGCATCTTGGGCTCCTTTGGTTACACCGTCTTTAGGTGATACTTATGTGCTTAGCCAACCCTGTGGAGAATATTGGTGAACCATCTACCCCTCATGTCCTTACTCATCACTGGGCTCCAGCATTCTCTTTTCTATCCCTTGAACCCACAAGGCTTAATAACTTCTAAGAATATTTGCACAAACTACTTCTCTGCCTGAAAATATTTGCCCCTGATATTTGCAGGGCTCATTGTCCTTGAGATCCCTAATGTCAGGCCTGGCATCACTCTATATTAATTCTCTGCACAGCATTCATCACCATTTGATATGTGTGTTTGTTTGTTGCTTACTGTTTACCTCTCCCTATAGAAGGTAAGCTCTTTGGGAGTCTGGACTTCATCTGCCTTTTATACTTTTGTATTTTCAGTTCGTAGAAGAGTGCCTGTGTAGGGTAGGTAAATATTTGTTGAATAAATTAATACTTGAATGATTTTTCTTGTTATTTATGACTTCTTACATTTGTCTTGCTTAAAAACTACACTGTCAACATTTTTAGGACAATGATTTTCCTTATAGTTTTCTGAAAAGTTTAGTCATTTTTGAAAAAAAAAACAGTGGGAATGAAGAGAGGAGACAATCATTTATAGGACATTTACAGAATTTTATTTACAGGAAAGCTACTTTTGACAATTTCTCTAAGTAAAAGTTATTTATTTCCTCCATCTCTCTGTTCTCTCTATCGCTTGCTATTTTTTGTCCTCTTTCTTTACCTTCCTTTCTTTTAGCTTGGCCTTTATTTGTACATTGTTTATAGATGAAGGCAAGCAGGTCACAGGGAGGAGCACATGGAAAGGGAAGGCATCCTGATCCATGGTTCTTTGCCTGTTCACTCTAAACCGACCTTGACAAATTAATAAAGAAATACTTACGGCCTTGTCATTTTACTCTAAATTATGTTTTATATTAATCAAGTATATACAGTTAACAAAAACAAATATGTCTATAAATCTTCTAATAGAAATGCCTATTCTATTTAATTTCCTATTTCTGAATAAAATAGTTTTATATATTAAGTTTTCAGTTTTATAGAACACTTATTAATATTCTGCTCTGAAGGAGTAGTTCTTTTAGATAGTTATTTTTCACTTTCTGTCTCTCCCCAACTTACAGTTAACTCCTCTATCCTCCTAATATTGCTAAATCAATATTAAGTGTTTTTATTACTCTGCCTATGAAATATTGTTCACAGACAAGTTACCTACAGTTCTGTAATTACAAATACTCTCTTGTGCAGCTTTTTACTTTCTTGTGAGTTAAAAATTACATTATTTTTCATTTGCTTAATTTTATATGTACCTATTAATTCATTCCTTATTTTGCAACAAAGTTGTAAAGCTCCTCTCAATAAGATCAAACACACCCAGAAATTGAATCTATTAGTTTTATTTCCTTTCCACTGGAAGACCTTTCCTGAAGCCTTCCGTTTTCCTGCTCCACGTTGGCCAGTTCGCACTCTAGGCCAGGGATCTGCAAGCTTTTTCTGTAAAGGGCCAGATAGTAAATATTTTAATCTTGTGGGTCATAAAGTTTTCATTGTTGCTACTCATCTCTGACATTGTAGTGAAAAATCAGCTCTAGACAATATGTAAATGAATGGAAATAGCTGTGTTCCAATAAAACTTTATTTAACAAGTAGACTGCCATCCCACTGCCATAGTTTGAGGAGTTTAAAAACTATGGCAGTGAGATGGCAGTCTACTTGTATGAATAAAGTACTGCTTCCCAGCTGTCATCCTAGATCCACTTTCACCGTCATCCTGTGAAGTCCATTCATGTCTCTCCTATATTTAATCTCCTGTTTTTGGATCTAATTTTTTCCTTTTTCTTTTGTTTCCTTTCTTGGTGAAACTCACCTTTCTGATAAAAGTTAGCTTTCTAATAAAAGTTGCATGGTAGGTAATATTTTGAGACCTTAGTTGCGTAAAAATGTCTGTATTTTCCTCTACCACTTCCTTGATGGTTTGTCTGGGTACAGATTTTTAGGTTGGAAGTTAGTTTCTGACAATATGAAGATATTGCCCCATGGAATTCTAGTTTCCATTGCTCACTTTAAGAAGTCTGATGCCATTCTGATTCCTAATTTTTAAAATCTGACTTGATTTTTCAATCTTCTTTTTTTCTATGAAGTGTTTTGGATATATAAAATGTTATACATGGTAATATGAAAATATCCATGTGCCTACCACATAGCTTTAAAAATGGAGCATAACACAGAGCACAGGTTAAAATTTCATGTACACCACTTCCCAATCCTATTTCCCTATTTCATTGGCAAAAGCAATCATAATTAGTGTTTTAACTTTCCATGCATTTTTACTTTTATTACATAAAATACATCCCAAGACAATATATAGTACTGATTTGCACGTATTCAAATTTAATATAAATGAATTTATATTATATATTATTAATATGTTCTGAAATTTACATTTTTCTTTTTATGTTTATAAGATTTATCTGTGTTGATACATGCAATTTTATTTATTATTTTCTTTAATTAAAGGACACGAGTTTCCACATCAAAATGGCCACTAAATAGCTATAACAATGATGAATCAGGACCTACATTAAGGCACATCATTATGACATTTTAGAATTCTAGATGTGAGATTCTGAAAGCTTCCAGAGAGAATAATTAGGTCATGTGGTGTGCCAAACAGTCGTCTGTATGTAAATCTATTCCAGTTCTTCTGTGCTTTAGGAGACTAAAAGCCTGCTAGCTCTATTTCTTAGACTGTTGGCTGCTGGGTTCTAATTATGTTCTATTATAGAAGGCCCTGGGATGAGATTGGAAGGTGGGAGAAAGAAAACAGCCATATTACTTCTGGGAGGCACCCCCTCATGCCTCTTCGTGCTCCATTATTAGCTGCATGGCACCTTCAGTAGGGCCAAAAAGTTCAGGCTCAGGTGTCCAGCCAGGGATAATGGCAGCTTCCTCATCTGGATAACACTCAGACCTCTCTCGCTGCTTCAGGATCTGACTTCTGTCCTTTTTTTTCTGCAGCTCTTCTATCACCTCAGTAACCAGTTCCCTGCTTTCAATATAGCTCTGTTTTCGTACTTTTCCTTGATTGACACATTTGGTTTCTGCAATATGACTGACCAGCTTTTCTAAAAATTCTCCTACTGCAAGCACCTAGAAATGCTGGATGAAATACATACATATATTATATATATATATATATATAATATATATATAATATATATAATATACTTCCATTTAAATTATTGGTTTAGTGCAAAAGAATGTAAAGGAAATACTTATAGGCCAGAAACAAAGTAGGAAGTGAAATTTTAAACTTTAAAAATAACAAGTTTTTAGTGAGGATTTGAAGCAATTGAGCCCACGTAACCTATGAGGAGAAGTATACATTGATACGGCTTTGGAAAGCAGTAGCTTTCTTTACTAGCAACAGCTAGTAAAGAAGATGAGCATTCCTCAGGACCCAGCTATGGTACTTCTAGATATACACAGCCTAGAGAAATTCTCTCATATTTGCCAAAGGAGAAATGTCTAATGAAGATTATAGCAGCATTGCTTACAATAGTGAGAACTGTTGTATCTATCAAAAGGAGAAATGATACATTGTGGTATAGTAAAAAGTGATATGGAATACAGCAGTTAAAATTAATGAGTATGGCCTGTGTGACTGTTAATAAGTCTCAAAAATGTAATCTTGGTTGAAAAAAAGCTGTTTGTGAAAGCTTGTGATTATTCATTATATGAAAATTTTAAACATGCAAAATAATACTGTATGTTGTTTACAAATGTAGGGTCCTGAGTAAAAAGTATGAATACATGTGAAAGCATGCATAGAAATGATAAATACCAGATTCTAGACATTAATGAGCTCTGCGGAGGAGCCAGAAGTGTTGGATACATTTGAAGGACACAGAAAGATACAACTGATTCTGTAATGTTTTACCTGTAAAGAAAAGAAAAGAAATATCTAAAACAAATATGGCAAAACAGATTTGGTGTAGCTGGATTGATGGGGATTATTCAAATGTTTATTTTCTCTATTTTTTGCATACTTGGAATAAAAATAACATGTAAAGTTATTAGGCATGGGAATTTAATATCCCACTATGATATTCTGGGCTCAAAATCAGTCATGTATATTTTTATTTTAATGAAAGAATCTTTAAAGTCATTGAGATTATTAATTTTAATTTATTACATGAAAGGAGTGTCTCTAAAATATCACCGTTTTATGTTATCCTCAATTGTAGTTTAAACTTTGTGCATGTCATCTGGGTGTGGTGGCACCTGCCTATAATCCTAGCTACTTGGGAGGCTGAGGTAGGAGGATTCCTTGAGCCCAGGAGTTTGAGGCTAGCCTGAGATTTATCTGGTTTTGTTTTGTTTGTAGTGAGACCTTTCTCTACACATGAAACAAAACAAAACACAAATTTTTGTATGTTTTGAAATGTAAAACAGTATCTCAGCCCTAATATTTTTGGAGACTGGAATAAGGATACACTTGAAAAACCACCTACAATTATAACTCATGCTAAAAACTTTTAAGTAAAATATGTTAAATATATTATAGCTAAACCTTAATAATGACAAATCAAATAATGTCTTAAAAATGAATAAAAATTAATAAAATATTAAAGGTGACTTCAGTCACTAATTGTCATTACGTATGTTCAGATATTCAGTATGATGAGATGACAATATTAGGATGTAAATAACAAAATGAAACATAATTTGTAAATTAATATATGTTTATTCTCTATATTATTTTTCTTGCTATAATTTCAGAAAATTCTCTGTTTCATAATTAAAACTGTGTTTTGCTGCGAGGAGGAACCAAAGAATTGAATAATAAAATATAATCATATTCAAAGTGAACAAAATTGTATTCTCATTAAAAATAAAACTAAAATGAATACATCTAAAACATTAAAAAGTTCATCCTAAAATATCTTAAAAATTGTATTATAAATAAAAGAGAAATACAAATTCTACCATTAACATTTAAAATAAAATTATATAAGTAAGGTTGAAACATTTTCTTACTTTTTGAAAAAGTTAATGGTTAATAAAATCTTATAAAATGTTCGTATGAAAATAAAACTTTTCTCCATTCCAGGGCTCTATGTCCCTCTCTGTCAATATCAAGGAAAGCATCAGACTTGATTTACACTTAATCTACATCTCCAGCTATTCAGATTTTAGCTGGACATAAATCTGTTTAGTGTTGCAAAATGATCCTTGGTGCTATGGGCAACTGTTGTGAACACCTTGTTAATTTGTAAGGTCCTCTGGAATCACCAACTGGAACAGAAAGAGAAGCTACAAATGAGAGCTAGGCACTAGAGGGAAATGATATGTCTATTGCATTCATTTTATCTAAGACAAAATACTGACAAGTTAATTAATTTGTTTTCTCACTTTCCCAATCAAACCCTCCCCTCACTTCTAAGCCACGTGCATTCTTCATGCTGGCACTTCACAGCCTGCAAACCCGTGCCTGTTGGGACCAATCGCCTTTTGTAAGAAAACTGAGGGCAAGAGGTGTGGCTTCCAGAGATGAAGTCACCAGCAGGGACATTTGGGGGCAGGCTGTGTTGTGCCTAATCCCAAGTGACAGAGGAGCTTGTATGCTCTTTAATAAGTGTGTTTTTTTGTGTGATTTTTATGGGGCCCAACTGGGGGACTCCTCTTGCTAGGGTCTGAAGGTGGTGCTGTTAAAAATTCTTAAGATCAGAAAAATTAATTCTATTTGATTTCCAGGAGTCTTGAAAATGAGTCATGTACCTTGGGCTGGTGACACAGTATGGTATATCTATGCAAATGAATAGAATGAAAATAAGTCAATTTTAAATAAAGTGAAGAGAGGACATGTTAAAATTATCATGAAAATTCTTTCCCCAAAAGACTTTTTTAAATCTTATTTTTGTGTTTGAGGCAGTCTTGAAAGATAACAATGGATGCCACCTCCAGCACTCTATTGGGGGTTTTGGCATCTCATTAGCCCTGGCACCAACCCCACGGCTTCGTTGTATTTTGGGGCCCCGTTGTTTAGCGGTTTCTCATCAGTAGAACTGAAATTCAAACCAGAGCTGGGCAGTTTCAGAGCTCTTTCTCTTATCCACTTTGTCAAGCTGTGGGTCCTCAAGAATACATGGTTAGTACAGGTGAATGGATAAACAAATGCAATCCATCCATTCAATGAAATATTGCTCAGTCATCAAAAAGAATGAAGTTCTGATACATGCCTCAGTGTGGGCGAACCTCAGAAACATCATTCTCAGTGAAAGAAGCCAGGCACAAAAGACCACATACTGCAGGATTCAATTTATATGAAATGTGCAGAATAGGCAAATTCAGAGAGACAGGAAGTAGATTTGTAGTTTCCAGAGACTGGAGGGCAAGGTGAGTAAGGAGTGACTGTTTCATGGGTGAGGGGTTTTACTCTGGAGCGGTAGAAATAGTTTGGAACCAGGGAGATTTGTACAACATTGTGAGTGTCCTAAATGCCACTGAATTATCCTTTAAAATAGTTAATTTTATGTTATAGAAATTTAACCTCAATAACAAACATGCATAATTTTTATTTTGTTTTACCATAAAGTGATTTCTGCACTTTTATTATCTTAATGCTAAACCATATGTCTGCCATGGAATTTTACTTTGAGGCCCTTTTAATAAAACAAGATGGCATTTTTACACAATGTTATTGGTCTTATACAATTTGAAATTGTTAAGAGAGGCAGTTTATAATATGTGCAAGTATATGCGCACTCGAATGCACATTTTTATTGGTTGTTGTATGTGTGGCGCTGGTGGGGATGTTGAAGACAGGGTGACGGGGGAGATATTAAATCAGAAACCAAGATGTAGATGTGGAAATATACTGTAAGTGGCCCTTGCTTGAGAGGGACCACACTCACACAACTTAGTTCCTATAAGGTCACAGACATGGTTCTGTACTTTGAGATGTTGCTGTTGGCTGCAGATTCTAGGCTTGGGTCTCTTCAGCCTGCTATGGAGGGGGAAGAAGAGTAAGGGGGAGGATGGCTTACTTGCCTGGGGGTAAAGCAGACAGGTTGTAACAGATGGTGGCAGGGTTCTTCTGACACTAGGCCCCTGATTCTTTTGCGTCCTCATGAGCCTTGCTCACTCTCCCTCCTTACAGGGCTTTGTTTTTAAAGTACATATTGTTTCTCCAGGCTGCCCTCTTCCCTTTGCCAACCAGTTGCCGGGGTAAGCAACAAATAGGTGTTTGAGGGGAGTAGCCATTGAGATCAGACATGCTATGTGGAGAATGGTGACTCATAGACTTGGTGGGCAGACAAACCCAACACCCAGGAAAACCAGCAAAGACTTGTGGTGACCCTCCTTTTTTGGAAAGCACTCAACACGTGGCAAATATGTTGTCTGGCATTTGAGGCCATAGCACAGACTATGAGCTCTCATTAATGAATTTATTTATTATTATTTTTTGAGAGAGAGTTTGTGCTGTGTCACCCAGGCTGAAGTGCAGTGGCGTGATCTCAGCTCGCTGCATCCTCTGCCTCCTGGGTTCAAGTGATTCTCCTGCCTCGGCCTCCTGAGTAGCTGGGACTAAAGGTATGTGCCACTATGCCCGGCTAATTTTTGTATTTTTAGTAGAGACAGAGTTTCACCATGTTGGCCAGGCTGGTTTTGAACTCCTGACCTCAAATGATCTGCCTGCTTCAGCCTCCCAAAGTGCTGGGATTACAGGTGTGAGCCACTGCGCCCAGCCTCTTTAATGAATTTAATGCCAGTGATCAGTACATTGTAATTTGATCACATTGTTTCGTACATATTCAAACTATGCAAAACATCCTAAAGTTGTACATGCAGTGAGTCATCTTATGTGCTCTACCTAATTTGATTTCGTTTTGCATTTCAAATCATAGTTTACTGGGCAACTACTGTACAGTGCACGCTGTAGGGAGAGTAAGGAAAATGGGTCCAACATTGCAATATACATGGAGCAGGTGCACTTTCATTATCACACAAAGCAATCCTTTCCCAGATATTTCCAAAAGCTGAAATTGTTGAACAAAAATAGCTCTTGTATATACAATAAAGGTGTCCAAAAATATAAACTGTTCTAACTAACAGAAAACAGAATTGATGCATCCAAATGAAGACATTTTAACCAACGCAATTCACATAGGTATAATAAAGTCCTCAGCTTTTTAGCATACATACCACATTATTAAATATCAAAATATGGGTTAGTAGTAAAGGGCTTATCAGTACTGATTGAAGGGAGATGCTTGAGTTCCTGGTAAATTCTCTGTCTCCCATAAGCAAGCTCGCTCACCAGGGAATGACCAGGGCCTGTGAGTACATGGCTCATGCCCCTCTATGAGTGGAACTCAGGCTTGCGCATGGCTAACTTCTCCATGAGTGAACTCATCCTACCCTTTAAACATTGCAGTTTCATCATTTTATTTTGCTTTTTATACTCTTATGTTAAATATTTCACTACAGAAGGACACACATGCGTCGCACATTGTTTAAACACAATGGAAGTAGACAAGAAAGCTAACACTTTTCCTCAGGGAGTAATGTTAATCAGATAATATTTAGTGTTCAGCTTAAATACTTAGTGGCACTTGCAAACAAATTCCCTTTTTGTCGAGAGATAGATTTTAATTTTCCAGCCCTACAAGAGAGGACAGTTAGATCCCCTGAGAGTTTGGGGGTTCATTGTTTCCAGTTGGCTGCAGAGCAAAGAAGGACGATAGCAGCTTGAGGTCCCCTGGCATGTTCAGAAGCTGCGTATCACTTCTCCCAATTACAGCTCCTTGAGGATGCCATCAGTATGCACCAGCGGTTTCTCACTATTTTTTTTTTTTTTTTAGCCAGAAGCAAATGAATATATTATCTGTCCGAAGCAAGACATGCGGCAAATGGATCTATGAGTCGTGGGTGATTGGGATTCCTCGCTTGCGTGGGGGTGTGACTGTACTTCAGAACTCATTTTCACTGATGGTGACATACAAGACAGTCCTTGGAGACCTGTCTATCAAACTGCAACATGCTCTGCAGAAAAATTAGATTACTCATGCTCAGACAGAGGGGGCGATGGCAATTTAGAGTGGCCCCTTAAATGCCAATTACACTTGTATTTACAAAACAAATTAAACCCACGTATAGGACATTGTTCACACTGGCTGCTCTGGCTGTGTATGTACAAGGTTCTGCACTGGTGTTTGGAAACTCGTGAAGAAACGCAAGCGTGCGCACACTTGGACACCCACCCACATGCAGTCAGCATGTACAGCTTTTTCTCTCCCGTTTAAATTTAATTTTAATAACCCTGAAAGGCTCAATTTATTTATTTAAGTAGCTAGATACACTGTTTTACTATTATTGCCAAATAACTCTGTTGGCAAGTACACTGCTTAAATACCTGTTATCCATATCCAAATATCCGTTATCAGCGAGAAATTTGCAGGTGGATTCTCTTTGTCTGTCAGAGGAGAGGCTAGAGCAAGGCTTCCTGTGCTTTCCATAAGGAGGCATTGCTGGGCTCTGCATTTCATTCACAGTGTTTGCATAGTTACCGAAGACAACAGCTGGGTCAAAACCCATAAGACGGACCCAATTCAGTTATGTGCAGGCTTGCCAATGAAAATCTATTTTTAAATTAAACTTAAACTAGTAAATCATGTAAGAAAAAATTATATATTGAAGGTGCAATGAAGTCTCATAGAAGACAAGAATGGCTCAGGGAAGAGAGATTTTAAAATAATCCAGAGGAGCACATGGTGACTGTTGGCTGAAAATAGACTCTGGTGCATGGGGAGGTTGAGTACTTCCCAGCCCCTCATGGAGGGCTTTTCACAACACTGGATACTGAAAAACCCTGGCTGGGATAAGATTTTCCTCCTCGTAATGATACGAGAGTGCCAGGCTCTTTGAAGCTCCCTGAGTATGTTCTGAAATGCTAATTGAGCATTTGGATCCCCATCTAGGAGGGTATTTATTTGGATTTACTTGTATCAGCTCAGTGGCAAATTCTGCCCGATTCTTGTGATCAATGTAGTAATTGTGGAGGATTTCTCTCATTTACAACACCCCAGACTGTGTGGCACTTGCAGCTTAGCACCATTTTTTTTTTTCATATCTCCACATTTCAGTATCTTTTGCTGTATAATGCAGCATGGATTTGTCTGTCCAGCATTCTGTCATCCAGAAAACTTATTAACTTTTGTATCCGTTCTTTGCTGCTATTGGGATAATTGATGTTCATTATTTTGACCCTGAAGCAATTCAGGTTCCTTTTGAATCATGCAGGATTCCATTATATTTCGCAGGGGTGGGAGTGAGGGAGTCTCTGTCCTGAGACCGTGTAGCAGTTTGAGAGTCGCAGTAGTGTCCAGCACAGGACAAGCTAGAGCTTCATAGAAGAAGTCCTCCTTGTTTGGCCAAGAAATGCTGTTCCCTCACTTTTCTCCATCCTTTATGCATGCACCCAGTCCACATTTTCTTTTCTCTTTTTATGACAAAGTCTGTTTATTCAAAAAATATAAAGAATTCTCAAAACTTACAGTAAGAAAACAAACATCTCAATAAAAAATGAGCAAAAGGCTTGAGCAGACACTTTGTCAAAGGAGGTAATATGTGGATGGCAAATAAACACATGGAAAGATGCTCAACATCATTATTAATTAGGAAAATGCAAATTAAAACCACAATGGGATAACACCATTCACCTATTAGATTGACTAAAACAAAACAAAACAAAACAGAATGAAACAAATGGACAATTCCAAGAGCTGTTGGGGATGATGTGGAGCAACTGGAACACATATTGCTGATAAAAATATCAAATGGTACGGTCATATTGTATTCTTAGAAAATATTGGCGGTTTCTTATAAAGTTAACCATATTGTATTGCCCAGCAATTCCACCCTTAGGTATTTATCCAAATGAAATGAAAATTTATGTTCACACAAAAACCTGCATACAAATATTTAAAATAGCATTACCATAAATGCCCCAGACTGGCAACAACCCAATGTCTTTCAACTGGTGAATCCATCCAATGGAATGGCATATCCATCCAATGGTGTATCCATCCAATAGAATGCTCTTCAGCAGTAAAGAATGAACTATTTCACATGCAACAAAATAAGTGACTCTGAATGCACTTTTCTAGGTCAAACAAGCTAACGGCTACATATGGCATGATTTCCATTACATGACACCAAAGAAAGGAGAATGAACTATTTCACATGCACCAAAATGAGTGACTCTCAATGCACTTTTCTAGGTCAAACAAGCTAACGGCTACATATGGCATGATTTCCATTACATGACACCAAAGAAAGGATAAACTACAGGGACGGAGAACTGATCAGTGGTTTCTAGGAACTCAGGGAAAGTGGAGTTTTGTACTATGATAGGGCAGCATATAGGCATTTTTGGGATAATGGAGCTGTTCTAAATCTTACTTGTGGTATGATGGTATCACTATGTGTTTTCCATGGCTCAGAATTATATGCCAAAATATGTGATTTTTACTTATGTGAATCTAATAAAAAATTTAAAAAGTAAGCCAAGGCATATCTGACTCGGAACTGTCAACAGAGCAAAACCAATGTTTATTGAGTTTTCTATTATGAGCAGGGCCTCAAGTGGTGTTGTGAGGAGAACAAAGCCTCATAGTAAGCTCCTTCTCTCCATAGACACCAATCCACTGGAAGACACAAGCAAGCACACAAATAACTACTATGAGGCAGTTGAGGAATATGAGATCAAAACAGGAGCAAAGAAGGCAGAAGTGAAGAACGCTGAATTCTTACAAGGAGAATGCTAAGCTTGGAGAACTGTAAGGCTGAGTCATAGTAAAGAATAAAGCAGATTGTAAACCGACAAGAAGGAGATAGGAGAAAGTTATGAGTATGCAAAAATACTTGATCTGGGAGGGTAGGGTAATAAAAGAGTACTCTAACTGCAATTAGATTGAATCAATGGACGCAGCACACAATTTCTGAGTGTGTACATCTACCAGGCCCTCTACTGGGCACGGAGACACAAAGATAGATTAAAATCAGGCCCTTTGTCTAAGCAACCCCCAGTGTAGAGTGGGACCAACTCCTGATCTGATAGTTATAAAACAGTGATAATGATTTGCAGTGTGTTTTTGAGTGCGGAGGATGGACACCTACATTGGCAGAGGCTTGAGAGAGGTAGGGGTTCGGGCTTTCTGGCTGAGATAATGGTCAAATTGATTGTGAAAGCTTGGATGGGGGTTAGTGGGGTGGATAGGGCTAGGCAGAGGGGAGGGATGAACAAAGGCTTACGGTTGTGATACAGCGTCTGCTGGGAAATACAAGTTGTTCATTGTTGTTGGAAGATAGTGTGCAAAAGGATGCTGGAGTGGTGTGTGTGTGTGCGTGTGTGTGTGTGTGTGTGTGTTTAGTGGGTACAGATCGTGAAAGTCCTTGTATCACATAAAGAAGCAGCTTCCTTTTGAGCCTGTGGGGGACAACTATAGGGTTTCAAACAGCGGCGTATCCTAAGTCACGCTCATGGTCAAATTTTTGTTTTAGGTTGGAGTTTTCTATAACTTTTCTTTTTGGCAGCAGAAGATCACCACTTTCTTATTCTCCAAATTCATTCCTAAAAGGAGATTGCTTCATGCATGTTAAGGGGCAAATGCTTCTGCCTCATGAAGCAGATTGAAGTGGTGCTTTTCTGTTTGTAGCAGCTCTTGTGGCTATGAGCTGCCTGGATTGACTTTTCCAGGCCCTTAGCTGTGGGGCTTCCTAAGACACTGCCTGAGGAACTAGAGGCCTTTTGTATACAGCTCCTTTATAATGTCTAGGAGAGGGATGATTAGGACCTGGACTGAGCTGGTAAAAGCAGGACTAGGGGAGAGGGAATGATTTGAGAAATGTTTAGAAGGAAAATCTGGTACGTGTAGGAGGAAGCCCTATGAAAACTGTGCCTGTTTGATTCATTTACTTCAGCAACTGATAAAACAGCAAGTCCTATTGCTTGACCCCGTGTGGGAGACTCATTGGGTGTCATTAGTAAGACATAGATGGTATTTTCCTTCCAGAGAAGATGAAGAAACTTCTTAGTGCTCCTGGATTCAGAGCCCTTCTCAGAGAAGCTGAGGTTTTCTCGTGTGTGAAAGGGAGATAAATGAAAGCATTGATCACAAAGTTGAAAAAGAAAGCAACTTGACCTTAACAAAACCCGAGGAAGGGCTGTGGCTTCAGGTGGCATGAGAGTTAACTCCTGAGACCTCATTGATGGTGAGGTCCCAGAGAGGATTCTCTGCATGAAGCTGAAATAACTCAATACTCAGAACCCAGGCACAATATTGGCATATGTCAGGGTCTTGGCAGGGGAGATCTTACCAAGGCATAGCCCATTCAGATAAGGGTGTCTGGTGTTTCTTGCTCTATCATTTGGCAGTGAGGTTGCAAAGGCAGTTACCAAATCAGGAGGGAGACCACCACTAGGGCCTGTCCTTCAATAGCATTGCCATTGCCTGGGCAGACTTTCTCTCCAGTCTTCTAGAAGACCCAGAAGATGGGCAGCACAGCAACGGGAGTAGTGGATTTCCTGCCTATGTGGCAAATGGAAGTTTTAGCTGATTCTAATCTAATTTATGGAAACAGAAGAGATACAATTGGGCAGCTATTTCAAATGTGAACAGCTCCTGCCTAATAGAATTGGACTGATTCAATTCATGGATGAGGGTGAGAGAAAAACTCAAAGAGTACTCCCAGGTTTTTTAGCTTGAGTCACTGGTTAGATGGAATAATATGCTGCAGAAGAATAACACAGGAGAAAAGGTAGATTATGAAACACTCAATTTGAGGGCATTAAATCTAAGGGCACAATCGATTCAAATACAGAGAGCCTGCATCATTCTAAAGTTACATGTCAGCTCAGGATTTAGATGACTTGATTATGGCTGGGGAATTTCTCTGTGCCTCAGTCTCCTTCTCTGGGAAACTGAAAAGAAAATAGTGTAGTGGTTTTTAAAAATGACCTAATAATTCTTTGGCACTTTTCCCATTGAGATGTTGGATATATTTCCCCAATTCTGAATCTGGGCAAGGTTGTGACTGCTTCAACTGACAGAGCATGACAAAAGTGACACAGTATGACTTTAGGGGCTGCATCATAAAAGGCAATGCAGCATGTCTGTTTCCTGCAGGTGCACTCATTTTTGGAGCCCTGAGCCTACATATAAGAAGTCCAACTACCATGAGGCTGCCATGCTGTGAGGAAGCCCAATCTACATGAGACACATGTAAATGCTTGATTGATTGCCCTAGTCGAGGTTCCAGCTGAGAGCTAGTATCAGCTGCCACACATATTTGTGAACATACTTTCAAAAGCCCCCAGTTTTTCGGTCACTCTAGCTGCCCTATCTTCTCAGGTGAGGTCCTAGACCTCATGGAGCAGAAACAAGCCATCCCTACTGAGCTCTGTTAGAATTCTGGATCCACAGAACAATAACATGATTGTTTTATTCCACCAAGTTCTGGGACAATTTGTTATACAGAGATAATGTATCCAACACCAGGAAGAGATTAAATATGGAAGCTATTTATTAAAGAAAATACCTGGAAGAGAACTTTGAGAGAAAGCCAGGAGAAACTTGGAGGGCTATCAGTTGATAATGCATGTCCATCCCTTACTGAAGGAGACAGGGAAGGAAGGTGGAAGTTTGGGCAGAGTTGAGCTGTTATAAGGCAAGTTCAGTGGGACTGTTGAGGAGTCCTTGAGCTAAATCCATCTGTCAGAGGATCTTCATCCCTGAAGCACTGAAAAATGTGGCCTCAGTACAAAGGCTGTGATGATTTTCAGATCCCAGGAGCTGAGATCTCTCAGTTAATAGCAGAGATCAGGGAGGAGCATTCTCCTGGCTATCATAAATACCAACTGGAACAAATAGTAACTGCCTTATTTGATTGTTTTGAAAACGAAATGATTCAATATACGTACTCTCCTTAGAGTAGTACCTGATACATTGGAAATGATTAATAAATGTGAATGATAATCAGTAGTAACCTTTGAAATAATGAGAGTGATTAAGACCACTTGTGAAAAGTATAGTAAGAAGAGCAATAGGCTCTGAATAGGACCATGGGGGACATTAGCATTTAAGAGGCATTCAGTAGAAAGAGAACCATGTGTAAATCCAGTGACTGGTGTTAATTGAGCACCTACTACATATGGTAACTAAGTGCCACTGAAATATAGACTCCAAGAAAGCAGAGACGTTTGTCTGTGGTATCTTCCTGGTATCTAGAACAGCCTCTCGATGAACACTAACAATTAAATTTCAAGGCAGTGAAAGTATTTCAGGTAAGAAGGGAAGAAATGTTAGAATTATAGTATAATCCTTTTGAAGCCTTGGAAGAAATAATGGATCTTGGCAATGACCATCGATGGCTGCTGACATCAGAAATTAGAGACAACCTGGCATTATGTAGCTCTTGATGGAAGAACACATTACAGCTTTTGGAGTATTCTTCTGTGGTTGTGAGTGCATGCGTGTGTGTGTTTGTGTGTGTGTGTGTAATAAAATTCGAGGCTAATCAAGCCTCTAGATCTAATCATGAATTTAAAATAAATATAAGAAAGAGAGAAACATGTTGAATAACACAAAATTTTCCAATCAGCAAAATTCAGACTGTAGAAAACTGCAGGATAAATTAGTTTCTTTTTAAAAATTGTATTTTATTATTTTATTATTTATTTAATTAGTTAGTTATATTTTGGAAGTAAGGGTCTCTCTATGTTGCCCAGGCTGGACTCAAACCCCTGAACTCAGGAGATCCTCCTGACTTGCTCTCCAGAGTAGCTGGGACTGTAGGCATGCTCCACCCCACTCTCCCAGTTTCTTCATTAACTAAGTTGCAAGGAAAAAAGAGAAACACATTCAACCACTTGCAATGTATGGGCATTGTTCGGATATGATTCAAACAAGCACATTATTAGAAGATATCTTTGTGAGCATAGATATTAAAGACTTACTAACATTTACATTTGACAATGATATTTTAAAAAATATCTTTCAAAAGAACAATTTATCTTTTGAGATACATACTGAAATATTTACTGATGAAGTGACACATTGTATGAGATATTTTCAAAATAACCAGGGATGAGGATGGTGGGACAGAGAAGAGATGAAACAATATTGACAACAAATTGAGAGTTCTTAAGGCTTGTTGATGGGTATGTGGAAGTTTATTATAATAGCCTCTCAATTTTTATATATATTTGAAGTTTACCTAACACAAATTTAAATAGTAAAAGTGAAAAATAAATGTTGTGTCATTTAAATAAAACAAACGAGGTAGTAAGCAATGGTGTCAAATGTAGCAAAAGTCTAGTTAGATGAGAATTGTAAAAAGTCACCTATTTAGCAATTAGGAAGTCAATTCCATGACCTGCACAATTTGAGGCATAAATTTGTAGTGAAGGAAGCATATAGGCTCTTCAGACTCTTCTGTGAGGAAGTCTGAGACAGTAAGAAAAAACTGGATAGCTTGAGAGGACTTGAGGTCAGGTGATGAAAAGCAGGTGATGAGGTGGGTAGGTCTTAAAGAAATAGGTAGGAATTGGATGCAAGAGAATAAAACAGGTAGATATGCTTGGCATAAACTGAGTAACATTTTGGAGGGAGGAACATATAATTCAGCTGACAGGAAGAAATCTGGAAGCCTCAGTGAAGTAGGAAACTTGCTTGTCTGCTGAGAGTGAAGCCAATGTGGTTGTGTAGGAATAATAAGGAAAGTCATAAATTTTTGGTGTTGATGTAGGTTAGAGGTCATGAATATGTGTTGACCAAGTCAGCATGTTTGATGTAACTTTCGTTGTGTGGGTTTAATGTGCCAGAACAGAATCAGTGAAGAGCTCATGTCGCTTCTGGTTTGGCTTGCCATGTGCAATAGGAGGATGGTGATATGGTTTGGCTTTGTCCCCACCCAAATCTCATCTTGAATTGTAGCTCCCATAATTCCCATGTGTCATGGGAGGGACCCAGTGGGAAGTAATTGAATCATGGGGGCAGGTCTTTCCTGTGCTGTTCGTGTGATAGTGAATGAATCTCATGAGATCTGATGGTTTTATAAAGGAGAGTTCTCCTACTCTCTCTTTCCTGTCGCCACGTGAGATGTGCCTTTGCTCCTCCTTGCCTTCTGCCATGATTGTGAGGCCTCCCCAGACTGTGAGTTCATTAAACTTCTTTTTCTTTATAAATTACCCAGCCTCAGGTATGTCTTTATGGGCAGCATAAGAATGGATTAATACACATGGCATGGAGAGGGGTGTTCAGGGACAGGTTCAGACCATCAGCCCTGGGCTTCTGACAGGGTCAAGAAGGGGGAATGACAGTCAGGGACAGTTCAACTGGGCTATGATGAAGGGAGCCAGGGAGGAAGCTGTGGTTTAAAGAGTAATTGAAGGTTCTGGTAGAGTCAGAAATTATGGTCAGAAGCTGAAATACACTTTATTTATTTGTTTGTTTATTTATTTATTTTTTGAGACAGAGTCTCGCTCTGTCACCCAGGCTGGAGTGCAGTGGCATGATCTGGGCTCACTGCAAGCTCCGCCTCCCAGGTTCACGCCATTCTCCTGCCTCAGTGTCCCGAGTAGCTGGGACTGCAGGCGCCTGCCACCATGCCCAACTAATTTTTTTTGTATTTTTAGTAGAGATGGGGTTTCACCGTGTTAGCTAGGATGGTCTCCATCTCCTGATCTCCTGATCCACTCGCCTCGGCCTCCCAAAGTGCTGGGATTACAGGCGTAAGCCACCACGCCTGGCCTGAAATACAGTTTATTTGAGGCGATGGCAAGTTCTGGGGACATGGAGTGACATGTGAAATCTGGGTCATGGTCATTGAAGTTGAGAAGGTCAAGGAGTGATGAAAATAAGGTATTGATTGGTCATCTACATGGGCTCTGAAGCTTCCCAATGTGGAATCTGGACTTGCCATGAGAGAATGATGGACAGAAAGAGGGTAGAGTCCTCTATGAAAGCATAGTTACCAGATCAAAATGTGATAATTAGGCTTCATGACCTCACTAGGGATATGTCAGTCTAAAAGCCACACAGAATGACTAGTCTGATTTGCCCTTTCAAATATCCTTTGAATTTTTATTATCTCTGTAAGAAAAGGGTGATTCACTGTGAGCAAAAGGTGACATCTCAGAATTGTAGTCCATATTGTCTTATCCTTCTGCCTCCTTCTCTGAAGGAGATTGATCTTGTCAACAGACCTAGGTTGAAATTTACACTGCCACCAACAGCATATAAGCATTCCTTTTTCTCTGCAACCTCTCCAACGCCTGTTATTTTTTAACCTTTTAATAACAGCCATTCTGATTGGTGTGAAATGGTATCTTATTGTGGTTTTGATTTGCATTTCTATAATGATCAGTGATGTTGAGCTTTTTTTCATATGCTTGCTGGCCACATGTGTATCTTCTTTTGAAAAGTGTCTGTTTATGTCCTTTGCCCACTTTTTAATGAGGTTGTTTGTTTTTTGCATAAATGTAAGTTCCTTATAATGTTGGATATTAGACTTTTGTCAATGCATAGTTTACAAGTATTTTCTTCCATTCTGTAGGCTGTCAGTTCACTCTGTTGATTTTCTTTTTTTCTTTTCTTTCTTTCTTTTTTTTTTTTTTTTTTTTTTTTGCTATGCCAGAGCTCTTTAGTTTAATTAGATCTCATTTGTCAATTTTAGCTTTTGTTTGCCTTTGCTTTTGGCATCTTCATTATAAAATCTTTGCCCGTTCCTATGTCCAGGATGGTATTGCCTAGGTTGTCTTCTAGGGTTTTTATAGTTTTGGGTTTTACATTTAAGTCATCAATCCATCTTGAGTTAATTCTTGTGTTTGGTGTAAGGAAGGTGTCCAGTTTCAGTCTCCTGCATATGGCTAGCCAGTTATCTCAGTACCATTTACTGAATAGAGGGTCCTTTCCGCATTGCTTGTTTTTGTTAGCTTTGTTGAAGATCAGATGGTTGTAGGTGTGCAGCCCTGTTTCTGGGATCTCTATTCTGTTTCATTGGGCTATGTGTCTGCTTTTGTACTAGTACCATGCTGTTTTGGTGACTGTAGCCCAGAAGTATAGTTTGAAGTCTGGTACTGTGATGACTTCAGCTTTGTTCTTTTTGCTTAGGACTGCCTTGGATGTTCAGGCCTTTTTATGGTTCTATATGAATTTTAAAATAGCTTTTCTAGTTCTGTGAAGATTGTCATGGGGAGTTTAATAGAAATAGCATTGAATCTATAAATTGCTTTGGACAGTATGGCCATTTGGCCATTTTAACAATATCGATTCTTCCTATCCAGGTGCATGGATTGTTTTTCTGTTTGTTTTTGTCATCTCTGATTTTTTTTTAGCAGTGTTTTGTAGTTCTCCTTGTAAAGGTATTTCACATCCATGGTTATCTGTATTCCTATTTTTGTGGCAATTATGAATGGGATTTAATTCCTGGTTTGACTGTTGTTGGTATATAGGAATGCTATGATTTTTGTACATTGATTTTGTATCCTAAGACTTTGCTGAAGTTGTAATACAACCATTGTGGAAAGGAGTGTGGTGATTCCTCAAAGAACTAGAAACATAAACAGCATTTGACCCAGCAATCCCATAACTGGGTATATACCTAAAGGAATAGAAATCATTCTGTCATAAAGACACGTGCACACATGTGTTTATCACAGCACTTTCACAATAGCAAAGACGTGGAATCAATCTAAATTTCCATCAACGGTAGACTGGATAAAGAAAATGTGGTACATATACACAGTGGAATACCATACAGCCATAAAAAAGAATAAGATTGTGTTCTTTGCAGTTACATGAATGGAACTGGAGGCTTTTATCCTTAGCAAACTAACACAGAAACAGGAGACCAAAAACTGCATGTTGTTATAAGTAGTAGTAAAAGGATGACAACACATGGACACAGAGGGCAACAGCAGATACTGGAGCCTACTTGAGGGTGGTGGTGGGAGGAGCAAGAGGATCAGGAAAAATAACTAATGGGTGCTAGGCTTAATACCTGAGTGATGAAATAAACTGTACAACAAAACCCCATGACACAAGTTTATCAGAATTACAAACTTGCATGTGTACCCCTGAACTTAAAATAAAATAAACAAAAAAGACTTAGGTTGTCCATTGTATTTCGGATGACTATGGCTATAGAAGCTATTGTTTTATGAAAACAGTTTGTCTGCTCATAGCTGCTGTACCTGTGTGACTGTTAGTATACCTGAGTGTTTATGCTTGCAAAAATATGCATTTATTTTAACATTCAAATATTTTATTTTATTAATATTTTATTAATATTTTATTAAATATTTTAATATTTAAATGTTATAGCCTCTTTTATTGTGTTGGTCTATTTTATTACACTGGCTATGAAGTGTTGTCACTTTTTTTTTTTTTTTTTGAGACGGTGTCTCACTCACAGCACAGTCTGCACTCAGGCTGGAGTGCAGTGGTGCAATCTCGGCTCCTGCAAGCTCCGCCTCCTGGGTTCATGCCATTCTCCTGTCTCAGCCTCCCAAGTAGCTGGGACTACAGGCGCCCACCATCATGCCCGGCTAATTTTTACGTTCCTTATTTTTTTGTATTTTTAGTAGAGACGGGGTTTCACCGTGTTAGCCAGGATGGCCTCGATTTCCTGACCTTGTGATCTGCCCACCTCGGCCTCCCAAAGTGCTGAGATTACAGGCCTGAGCCACCACGCTGGGTCCCGTTGTCATGTTTTATGTGACAAACATGTTAAAAACAACATGTTTTTAAATACTCTTTAAAATGCAAATAAATATATTTTGAATACTTTTAAAATTATTTTTTCAAAATGTTTTCAGAATTTTTATCTTTGAGGATTGTGATTGTTGGGATTTTAGACTTTAGGGATTTTGATTTTTTTGATTTCAACATTCAGGATTATGGTGTTTGGAGTTGTGTCTCTCAGGATTATGACCCAAACCAAAAATAACTATGATTAATATGCTGAAGACTCTAATGGACAAAATAGACAGGATGCAAGAACAGATGGGCAATGTAAGCAAAAAGGTGAAATTTTAAGAAAAAAATCAAAAGAATAGCTAGAGATTTTAAAAAAAAGAATGGAGAATATATACCATGATAACCATAACAGAAATGAAGAATGTCTTTGATGGGCTTATTAGTAGACCGGACAGGGCTGGGGGAAAAATTTCTGAGCTTGAGGATATCTCAGTAGAAACCTCCCAAAATGAAGAGCAAAGACAGAAAAGTTTGAAAGAAAAAAAAAAACAGAGCAGAATATCCAAGAATTGTGGCATAACTACAAAAGGTATAACGTGTATAATGAAAATACTAGAGGGAGAACAACTAGAGAAAGGAACAGAAGAATTATTTGAAGCAATAATGACTGAGAGTTTCCCCAAATTAATGTTAGACACTAGACCACAGATCAAGTAAGCTCAGAAAACACCAAGCAGGATAAATGCCAAAATACAACATGTAAGCATATAATTTTCAAACTATAGAAAAGCAAAGATAAAGAAAAAATCCTGAAAGAAGCCAGAGTGGGTGGTGGGGTGTGTGTGTGTGTGTGTGTGTGCAGAAACAGCTTGCCTTTAGAGAAGAAAAGATAAGAATAACATCTGACTTCTCCTCAGAGACTATGAAAGAAAGAAAAGAGTGAGGTGAAATATTTAAATGTTGGGGAAAAATCTCCACCAACCTAGAATTCTCTACTAAGCAGAATTATTCTTCAAAAATATAGGATAAATAAAAACTTTCTTAAACAAATAGAAATTGGGGATTTATTTTATTTTATTTTACTTTATTTTATTTTATTTTACTGTATTTTATTTTATTTTATTTTTTGTTGAAAGACTACCTTACAAGAAATGTTAAAAGAAGTTCCTTAGAGAGAAGGAAAATAATATAGGTCAGAAATTAAGATCTACGTAAGGAAAGGAAGAGCGTTAGAGAAGGCATAAGTGAAAGTACGATATAAACTTTTATTTTTCTTATTCTTAATTGATATAGCATACAATAGCTTGTTCAAAATAATAGTAGCAACAATATATTCAATTATGTATACTTATGTATACATATAAGCTTAGATATGCCTATGCATAAGAAATGAATGACAGCAGTGATACAAGGTACAGGAGAAAAATTTAGGATTACTTTGTTATTATAAGGTCCTTCTATTCTCTGTGAAGCAGTGTAGTATTATTTGAAGGTGGGCTTGGATTGGTTGTAATATTTCTTATGTATAAGCATATCTAAACTTATGTGTATACAAAAGTATACATAATTGAATATATTGTTGCTATTATTATTTTGAACAAGCTGTAAACTCTAGGACAACTATTTTTAAAAGTTTTGAAAAAAAATAAATATAACTGATATGTTAAGAAATGAGAGAAAATTGAATCATATAAAATACCCATTTGAAGTCAACAATAAAAAAGAAGAATGGAAACAAAAATAGAAACAAAGGGAAGGGCAATAAATAGAAGACAGTAACAAAAATGGTAGTTATTAATTTAAGTATATCAATAATCACCTTAAATCCTAATTACTACTTTATTAAGAGACAGAGATCTTCAGAGTAGATAACAAAACAGTGTCAACTATATGTTATCTGCAGGGAATCCAATTAAATATCAAGACACATATAGATTAAAAGTAAAGGGATGGAGAATATATACCATGATAACGCTAATCAAAAGAAAGGAGATACAGCTATATTAATTTGAGACAGAGAATACTCAAGGCAAAGAAGTTATCAGGGATAACTTCAGGCATTACATAATGATAAAGGGGTCAGTTCTCCCAGAAGAAATAACAGCCTTCAGTGTGTATGTGCTTAACAACAGAGCATTAAGATACGTGAGGGAAAAGCTGGTAGAAATAGAAGGAGAAGTAGATGAATCTATTATTATTGGAAATTTCAACTCTCCTTTATTAGAAATGAACAGATCCAGCAGACAGAAAATAAATAAGAACATGGTTGAACTAAATAATGTCACTGATTAACTGAATATAATTGACATCTATCAACTTCTTCATCCAACAACAGCAGTATACACAGTCTTCTTAAGTTTTCCCATGTTTTCTAATATAGATTACACTCTGGGCTAAAAAACACACTTTTAAAAAGCTGAAAGATTAGAAATCATACAAAGTATTTTCTCTTACCAAACTAGAATTAGAGATAATAACAAAGATAGATGGCAATCCCAAAATATATGAAGATTAAACAATCCACTTCTATTTCTCTTCCACCTTTATGAAGGTATGATCAACAAGGGAGGCGGAGCTTGCAGTGAGCCGAGATCGCGCCACTGCACTCCAGCCTGGGCGACAGAGCGAGACTCTGTCTCAAAAAAAAAAAAAAAAAGAAATTGTGTATAGTTAAGGTGTACAACATGATATTTTGATATCCATATGCATTGTAAATTATTAAATTAAATGACATATTCAAAACCTTACATGTTTATTATTTTTGTGGTAAGAACATTTAAGATCTATTCACTTAGCAATTTGCAAGCATACAATACGTTATTATTAACTATCATCACCATGCTGTAAAATAGATCTGCAGAACTTAAACTTATTCATCCTGCATAACTAAAACTTTGTATCCTTTGACCAATATCCTTTGACCAATATCTTCATTCCTTCCCCTTCCCCCAGACGCTGGTAACTATCATTCTATTTTCTGCTTCTATGAGTGCAACTCTTTAAGATTCCACATATAAGTAAGATTATGCAGTATTTGTTTTTCTTTGTCCATTTTATTTCACTTAATATAAGCCCATCAGGTTCATACATATTGTTGCAAATGACAGGATTTGTTTAGGACTGATTTTTTTTGTGTGTATGTACCATGTTTTCTTTATCTATTCATCTATCATTACACACTTAGGTTGGTTCCATATCTTGGCTATTGTAAATAATGCTGCAGTGAACGTGAGAGTGCAGATATCTTTTCAACATACTGATTTCATTTCCTTTGAATATATACCCAGAAGTGGGATTGTTAAATTATATGTTAGTTCTATCTTTAATTTTTAAAGAACCTCCAAACTGTTTTCCATAATGGCTGTCCTAATTAATAACACATGAGTCAAAGAAGAAATCATATGAGAAATTAAAACATATTTTATCTAATTAAAAATGAAAGCACAAGTTATCAAAATTTTGAGATGCAGTGAAAGCAGTGCTTACAATAAAATTTATGGCATTGAAAAGTAAGAAATATCTAAAATTGAAAATCTAAGCTTCTACCTTAGAAACTAGAAGAAGAAAAATTAAAGCCAAAGTAAGCAGAAAAAAATAATAAAAATTAAAGCAGAAATCAATGTAAATTGAAAACCAAAAATTGCTAGAGAAAATCAACAAAGTCAAAAGCTTATTCTTTGAAAGGATCAATAAAATCAATAAACCTCTAACCAGGCTAACTAAGAAAAAGTAGAGAAGACAACAAATTACTAATACCAGAAATGAAATAGAAGATATCAATACAGATCTCATGGACATTAAAAGAACCTAAACATCAAGTTGTGATATCATCTCTATGTTCAGAAATTTGGTAACTGAGATGAAATGGACCAAACCCTTGAGAAACACAATCTGCCAAAACTCATGCAAGAAGAAATAAACAATCTGAATCAGCTTATAACTGATAATGAACTTGAAGAAATAACTAACAATCTTCTAAAACAGAAAGTACCAGGTCCCAACGGGTTCACTGGTGAATTTTATTTAAGAAAGAAATTATACCAATTCTCTACAGTCTCTTTTATACAATAAAAGCAAAGGAGCTACTTCCTGATTCATTCTATGAGGACAGCATTAACCTAACACCAAAACCAAAGATATTACAAGAAAAGAAAATTATAGACCAGTATCTCTCATAAACATGCATGTAAAAATCCTCAAAAAATATTGGCAAATCAGATTTTAAAATATATAAAAATAATTATACATGATGATCAAATGAGATTTATCCCAGATATGCAGGGCTGGTTCAACATTCAAAAATTAATGTCTTTAATTTCATCAACAGGTTAAAGAAAAAAAATTACATGATCATATTAGTAGATACAGAAAAAGCATTTGGCAAAATCTAACAGCCATTCATAATAAAAACTCAGTAAACAAGAATAAAGGAGAACTTCCTTAACTTGACAAAAAATGTCTACAAAAAACCTATAGCTAACAACATAGTTAATGATAAGAAATGAGAAACTATCTCATGAAGATTAGGAACAAAGCAGGGATGTCTTACCACTCCTTTTAAACACCATACTGGAAGTCTTAGATAGTACAATAAGACAATAAAATAAAAAGTATACTCATAGGGAAAGAAGAAGTAAAACTGTTCATAGGTGATATGATTGTCTATGTGGGAAACTGAAAGAATTGACAAAATAATTCTTAGAACTAAGAAAAGATTATAGCAATTTTGCAGGATATGAAGTAAACACAGAAACATCAATCTCTTTCCTACATACCATAAATGAACACATGAAATTTGAAATTTAAAACATAACACAATTTACATTGGCATCTCCCCAAATTAAATAGCTGTAAATCAAACAAAATATGTGCAAGATTGTTATGAGGAAAACTACAAAACTCTAATGAAAGAAATAAAAAAAACCTAGATAAATGGGAAGATATTTCATGTTTGTGTATATTAAGACTCAATAGTGTCAAGACATCGTGTCTATAGCTTTGATAAAATCCTAGTCAAAATCCAAGCAAGTTTCTTTGTAGATGTTAACAAACTGATCCTAAAGTTTTTCTGAAATGGCAAAGACTCAGAATAGTCAAATACAACATGGAAGAAGAATAATAAAGTCGGAGGATTGATGTTAACTTACTTCAAGACTTACTATAAAGCCACAGTAATTAATATAGTGTGATATTAGTGAAAGAACAGACAAATAAGTCAAAGGAACAAGATAGACAGTCCAGAAATATATAATCTAAGTATAGTCAACTGATCTTTGACTAAGGAATAAAGGCAATACAATGGGGAATAGGTAATCTTTTCAACAAATGGTGCTAGAACAACTGAATATCCATATTTGAAAAAAAAGAATCTAGATATAGACCTTACATTTGTCACAAAAAATTAACTCAAAATAGATCATAGACCTATATGTCAAATGCAAAACTATAAAACTCCTACAAGATTACATTGAAAAAACCTTAGATGACGTAGGTTTGGGCAAAGGCTTTTTAGATACAACACCAAAGACATAATCTTCTAAAGAAAGAATTGGTAAGCAATATTTAATTAAAATAAAAAATTTCTGCCCTGAGAGACACAATCAAGAGAATGAAAAGACAAGCCACAGACAGAAAATATTTGCAAAAGACATAACTGATGAAGGATTCTTAACCAAAATATATAAAGAACCCTCAAAACTCAACAATAAAAAAGAACAACCTGATTTTAGAAATGGGCCAAAGACCTGAACAGACCTCTCATCAAAGAGATATGCAAATGAGAAATATTAGCATATGAAAAGATGCTCTGCATTATATGTCATTAAGGAAATGCTAATTAAAACAAGTGAGATACTGCTGAAGGCCTGTTAGTATGGCCAAAACCCGAAACACTGACAACCCTCATTGACAGCAAAATGGAAGGCAACAGGAGCTCTTATTCATAGCTAGTGGGAATGCAAAATGGTACAGCTGCTTTGGAAGAATATTTGACACTTTCTTATCAAACTAAATATACTTTTATGATGTGATCCAGCAATTATGCTTCTTGGTATTTACCCAAAGGAGTTGAAAATTGTATCCACAAAAAAAATGCACAATGTTGTTTATTGCAGCTTTATTAATAACTGGCAAATGCATCCAACATCTTGGAAGCAACCAAGATGTCCTCCAGTAAGTGAATGGATAAATGAACTGTGGTACATCCAGACAATGGCATATTGGTCAGCTGTGAAAAGAAATGAGCTATCAAATCTTGAAAAGGAGACTTAAATGAGTACTTATCTTATTACTAAGTGAAAGAAGCCAATATGGAGAGGCTACTTACTGTTTGATCCAACTCTATGACATTCTGGAAAAGGCAAAACTGTGGAGACAGTATAAAGATCAGTGGTTGGCCAGGGTTAGAGAAAGAGATGAATAGGCAGAGAACAGAGGATTTTTAGGGCGTGAAATTATTCTGTATGACACCGTAGTGGTGGATACATATTATTATATGTTTGTCAAAACCCACAGAACATACAACATCAAGAGTGAGCTCTGATGTAAACTATGCACTTTATGTGGTAATGATGTGTCAGTGTAGGTTGATTAATTGTAACAAATGTATCACTCTGGTGCAAGGAATTGATACTGGAGGGGGAGAGGCTGTGCATGTATAGGAACAGGGGCTTTATGGGAAAGCTCTGTTCCTTTCTCTCAATTTTGCTGTGAGTTACTAAAACTGCTCTAAAAATAAAGTCTATTTTGAAAAGTATTAAAAAAATTACTCTGAAGTCTACCTGGATTTATGTGAGAAGAGATGTGGTTTGTTAGTGGAGAATAGAAATATTCAAGGTAACCTCAATGCAAATGTGTTTTGCTTAATGAATGCTGCTGAAAACTAGGACAGCAGAGAAGAAAAAAAAGAGACAAGTGGGAAAGACATAAATTATAAACTCTGTTTTTCATAAAGGATAAACCTCTCCCTTGGGTTCTTTTACATTGCTATGGAATTCTCTGAACTTTCTAATTTGATAAACATTTCTTCAGCTATGTTATTTATTTTTTCTTAGTTTATATGAATATAGGGATTTCCATTGGTGATCAAGTAATTGTAAAGAGCATTATTTAACATTTATTTAAATATGTATTCGGCTGTAGCATATTTTGTTACATGGTGTTTTTGAATTTAATAAACCTCCATACCAACACATAATGTTTTATGTTTATCTAGTCTCAGTGATAATCTAAGTTTCTGAGTATGTGACAATAGATTCACTGAAATCACAGGGTAATAATTTAAAAAACAAATAAATTATTTCGGAGAAGGCATGAGTTTACAGGTAGTAACGGATCTTGTCCATGGGCCCTTAGAAGAGACTATCAATTATAGTCATATCTGGCTTAACAAAGAGGACACTGATAAGGTTTGGATGTTTGTCCCCTCCAAATCTCATGTTGAAATGTGACCTCCAATGTTGGAGACTGGGCCTAATGAGAGGTATTGGATCATGGGAGCAGATCTCTCTTGAATGGGTTAGCACCATCTCCTTGGTGATGAGTGAATTCTTGCTCAGTTATTTCATGTGAGATCTAGTTGTTAAAGAGAATGTAGGACCTCCCCATTCCCTCACTTAACATGTGATAGGCTGGCTCCCTCATTGACTTCCACCATGATTGTAAGCTTCCTGAGGCCCTCACCAGATGCAGTTGTCTGTGCCATGCTTTGTGTACAGCCTGCTGAACCATGAGCTAATTAAACCTCTTTTCTTTATAAATTACCCTGCCCCAGGTATTTCTTTTGTATAGCAACACAAGAACAGACTGACACAGATACCTTCTGAGAAATGTACCATTAGGTGACTTCACTGTTAGATGAGCATCATAGAGTGTACTTACACAAACCTAGATGGTATAGCCTACTACAGACCTAGGCTATAAGGTATGATCTGTTGCTCCTAGATTACAAACCTGTACAGCGAGTATTGAACACTGCAGGCAATTGTAACACAATTGTCTTAAGTATTTCATGTATCTACACATAGAAAAGGTACAGTAAAAATACAGTATGGTAATCTTATGGGACCCTCATCTAAATTTCATTCTATAGTGCATGACTGTATAGGAATTCTGGGGGCTCTGGGCTGATTTTAAATAGGAAACATTGAAGAAGTGATGGTGGAGAGTCTGGAATTTTCAGTCAGGAGATCAAAATTGTGCTCTAGATTTTGGTGCTAACCAGCTCCATGACTTTGAAAAATTTACTTAATTTTTTTCTGAGTGCAAAATAAGGGGAATTAATGCAATAATTTCTTAAATACCTTTAAGATTTACATAATCTACATTGTGGATACATTGAAGGTTTTATTTTGTGACAATTAGATGAAATCAATCCTTATATTAGGCAAAGATGTGTTTAAATCAACGACACAAAGAAGGCTACAAATAAAAATCATCCAGACAATTAAAAAAATTGAGATTTCCTGGAACCAAACCAACCAAGAATTACTAAGTTATACTGTCTGATTGAAAGGCTCAGCAATCTACACTCTAAAACTGTCCCAGGTGATTTTAATGCAGGAGGTCCTGAGTTTGAAAATCTCTGGTTTAGTCAACCTCCAAGATGTTTCAGCATCTCTGACTCTCACTGATATTTATTAACGTACTAACTTCATGTTCTAGAACTGCATGCAAATGACAGTGCACTAAAATGAAGAAAACCTGTCCTTAAGAATCACAATTTCAAAAAATGGCGCAGGCATGTATTACACAAAATCTGTAAATGAATCCACTCAATCATGAAGCTCCTCATATAGATATGATTAAAACTCATGCAGTTCTTACAAAAATGGAAAATAACTTCATGGAGTGCAAAACGAATCAAATTCATATTGTTTTGTCAAGATCCCAATGTAAAAAGTCTTGTAAATTTAGAATGCATTGGAGATGTTCAGACACGACAAAAAAAAAATCAGCGAGTAATTGTTAAGTGCAACAAACTTACTTGGTGTGACTCCAGGACACTAATTGCGATCATATTCCAGAATTGCAGAAGAAAAACAACTTCCCCTGCTCTTTTCACACATTCTTTTATATGAAATGCGGGAGACAAAAGTTGGCTAATCATCAGGAAACGATGATGCTTCTTAATGCAATTTCTCTTTGATTGAGATGTATCCCACAGGGCAAATTTGGGCTTCTAGGTGGTTCATGACATATACAAAACATGCACTAAAATGCAAGAAGAACCAAAAAATTGAACAAACAAACAAAAATGGCAACAACAAAAACAGCTGAAGAATCAAAATAAAGGCAAGGGAAATATTTATGAATAAATCATCCATCGTCTTTGATCTCAGCAACATGACCATTGACTTGGCAGGCACTCAAGAAAGTATTTCTTTTATTTGTAAAAGTTGAAATGATTCCTCATCACATGATTTTTGGTGCCAAAGCTGAGGTTATTTTCTCTGGCTCAACATTTGTGGCTACCCCTAGGAAATAACTGGGCGATAAACGTTTTCAGGCTCATGAAAATCAAGCATTAAAAAGATGACCGATAAATATTAATTTTATAAATGTAACAATAGGGTTTGGTAACTGATCTCTACCCGTTTTGCACAGAAAAGATTTCAAAATGCTGGAAGTGAAACCGATGTAGCCATGTGTCAGAGTTGAGGATGTTTGCCTTTGTCTGCACTTGAAACAACTTTGATGTGGCTTAAGATGTGTTTTTGTATTTCAAACAGCCTGCAGAAGGGAAACGAGCAAGGCACAGAATTATTTACCCTTCCCAGGAAAATATTTTAAAAGCTCTATGAGGGCTCCATTTCCTAAAGCCACCTGTCACCTAAAGCACATGTAATAAGCCCCAGATGCTGGATCCCAACCTGCTAACCCTGTGACTCGCAGAGAAAATATTTCACTCATTCCTGGGCACATCCTTAATTCGTTCGAAGCTAAACTTTCAGGCCATATTTTCTGCTTAAACTTAATAACTCAGCTCTGACATTCCTTCCCAGTGACCCTAAAGTTCCGTTTGGCCACCTCGACACCTGCTCCTAAATGCATTAGAAACACTCAGAATTTTTTTTTTCAAGTATCAATTTTGTTTTCTTTGCTCAGCCTCGAGGCCATCCATTGAATGCACGGAAGTAAAGGATACTTTGTTCTATTCCGTTGTGAATTGCGTTAGTATCTTAGGTTTCTCTACTTAAGTTTTTGTTGATGTTGTTATGAACACAAAAATGTGTTGGTTCATAGATTTTTGAGATCTGTGAAACTTAAGTTTCAAATCTTGATTTTGGAAGATAATGAGGGAAAGATCCCCCAAATCCCCTATAATTATTTGTATATATATAAATTATTTTGCAAAAAATAAACTTATAAGTTTATGAATAGTTTCTATGATGTTAAAAAATTGTGACTATATAGTAAGGTTAGCATGAACATTAAAACCCCAAAATGCATTATTTTAAATGTATTTAGTGATCTAAGAAAATATACAGTTAAAGATTTCAAGGATCAGAATTGAGACTTTTTATTCTTATTACGTTTTTTGAAAATCTGAGGACATAGAAAAATTGCCATTTTACTGAAAAATTATAACTATACTCAATTTCATTGGGGGAAGAATTATAGGTAAACTTATTGCAGTACAAATAAGTGGCTAAAATTACCTCCCTTATGAAATTATTTTCCCACATTTATCTATTTTTGAAACCAAGTATATTTCTCATGTTAATGAAATTGCAAATCAAAACATGTTCTACACAGGAGAAAAATGTGTTGATTCTGGAGTGTGTGTGTGTGTGAGAGAGAGAAAGAGAGAGAGATTATTAGAAATAAATGACTGCTTATGGAAAAAGGATAATCAGAGTGCAAAAAGAATTTTTAAGTCTTAGGACTCCTAAGTTGACTTTGTAAAAATACGCAATTTTATCTGAGAACATTTCAGTGATAAGTGACTGTTTTGCTTGTATCCAGGCAATGACAGCAATTCGTTATTGATACCTCTCTGTGAGAAGATTTCAAAAACACGGTTCTCAAAATTGCCATATGTTTCAGATAGTGATCGTAAATGGAGGACTTTATTTTTTGGAGGGGGTAGGTCAAGAGGTTAAAATAATAATCTCCATATACAACCTGTTTTGAGCTGCTTTATTCTATAAACCTGGGTAGGCATGGGTAAAGGACTAGAAACTGGGCTCCCCTATCATATTTCCCTCTAACTCCAGATAACACCAAATAAACCCTTAATCACACAAGAAATCACTCAACTTTTACTACTCCTCCTGCTCCTTGACCTGCCACTAGCCCATTTCATTTCCCATGGTGTGGCCTCTGGCCCCTGTCTTTATAAGCCGTATCACCTGGCCATCACGCAGCTTCCAGCTCCCAGATCCTTTCTGGTTTCTGGTTTCTTCCAGGTTACCCAGAGTTTACAGACTGGATGCACTGCCTCTTGTCCTTCTCTGCCCCTGGAAATGCTTTCTCCCCCAGCCATAAAGTCTTCCTCTAGTGCTGGGTCTGTTCTCCCACCAGCCATTTTGAGATCTTAACTGCTTCAGGAAGTTTTTTTTTTCTTTCCCATCGGAGAAGTGAAATATTTCTTTCCACCTAAGTTACAGACTTAAAATGATGGCAGTTTTCCATGTGGTTTTCCATTTGCAGGCAGATTGTTCATAGGACTACGTACTTACATACAAGCCTAAAACCCACCGAACATTCTTTGTGAAACGAAAGAAATATGTAATTTCTAACCTGAATATAAGTACCTAATTCTTAACAATCTCTCATCATCTTCAATATGTCTCAAATTATCTTCACCTCCATCCTTCCTTTCCCTACTCTCCACCTAATGCTTAACTAGTCCCTTTTCTAATGTGTCCTGTTTCTGCTCAAGGCACCAAGATGCTTCCATCCCCAGAATTTCAATGAGGGAGTGCCTTCACTCCTCCTTCTCACCATGATAGAGACAGAATGTTAATGGCCAATCACCCAGAGTTAGACAGATATGGCTTTGAATCAAAAGTCTTGCAGAATTCTGGATTTGTGAGCTATTAAAATGTTCTCCTGCTGAAAACTGGAGACAGGAGTAGCTACCTAGGGTTATTGTAAGGATGAATGTAATTTTGTAAAATACTTTGAATACCACTGGAAAAATAGGAAATAATAAATATCAGTTATTGTTTTTCTATTATTTAATCATTTTTATTATTATAAATCTTTAATATCATATCTCATTGCCCTTCTCTGTTAGTGAGGGTTAAACCAGGAAATTAGACCCCTAGAACTGGAACACACACACACACACACACACACACGCACACATACATCATATAATTTATAGGAATTTGGTTTATATAATTGTGGCAGCTGATTAAAGAGTTTCTGTAAAGCTGTTGTGCTGTTATCTTCACATCTGATACTGGAGTTTCAAGCCCACAAGGCAGGCAGGCAGAAAGAAAAAATGGGTGTAAAGGGCAGAACAGCCAGATCAAGTAGGGTTAAAGGAGACATGTGTCACTTCTTAGTGCCTCTGAATTTGATGGTATCATTGTCCCCCAGAAACTGAGACCCTTTGTTATGAAGCTAAATGCATGAACTTGACCCAGGAATTAGAGAAGCTGAGGGATGCTCTAGGGGAAGGTGGAGTGGTTGCTGGCCCAGTTGCTGCTTCACACAAAGGAGGCAAGTCAGCAGATCAGCAACAGTGTATGAGCTACAAAATGTCTGTTTCTTCCTTGCACCCTCCAAACCCACTTAAAAATCTTCTTTGTGGTGCATTCAAGCCAGAAACATACAAGAAAGAGGGTTTGGGGAGATGCAGATTTGACTGGCCTAGTGGAGCCATTACAAAGCCACTATGCCTTTCTTTAAAATACGTCATCGTCATAAAGCATTGGTTTCCAAATCGTTTTTTGCTTATTGATTTTCCTTTCTTTTCCATCAGTTTTCCCTTTACATTGTGCCCCATAGACCTCTGCTCTTCTCACATTCCATTCCTAATCTGATGCCACTCAAGGCTTCCCACAAGGAGGGGCCCATTCATTAACTTCACAATTTTGTGCTTGGGGTGGCCAGGTTGATCTTACTGCTCTTCCCAAAGCACACTGGATTATTTTGTCTTCTATGATTTTGATCATGACTGTATTCTCACTTAGAAAACACTCTCCATTCCTGATTTACCTTAGATTCCTCTTATCTACAATATAGCCACTTTAGAATCCAAACCATGTACTACATTTTCTCCGGAATACCTTCCAACTCCAGGCAGCTCATACCTTTCAGCGGCTTCTGGGCACAGGCACGTGCTCCATATTTGGGGCAGGGACTGTGTCTTATATGATATTTTAATCTCATATGATATTTTAATCTCACTTGAAGTATCTTGCAAAGCTGGGAAACTGGTAGGAACTAATTAAATGCTTTTACAGAGAAGGAAATATAATTTTATATGATTTCTATTAAATACAAGTAGACAAAAATAATGCCTCTGTGTAAAACCCTACTCTCCAGCATTTTAATGTGTCATTCCTTTTCTGCCTGTTATGGCAATGTCTGCCCAAGGACTCTTGCCTGAGATGTAATCATATGCAATTATCATTGTGTTTTTGTTTAATCCAAATACAGATAATTCAGTATTAATATTCTCCCAGGAAGACTTTTTCTTTTGTATTTTTTTCTCTTAGAGGAAGAAAGCCTCTTACATGCTGTGTAGAGTGGGTGGATTCTCACTTTGCTGAATGTCAGTTTCTCCCTTAAAGTAGGGAAAATGGTAATACTTCTTTCATAGAGCTGTTGTGAGGATGAAGTAAGCTAGAAAATAGCTCATTTTGATTCAATGGATATGACATCAAGGTACAGGCAAGAGAAAGAAACAAAAATAGACATACAGGACTAAACCAAACTAAAACTTCTGCGTATCAAACGAAACAATCAATAGAATAAATAGGCAACCTATGTAATAGGAGAAAATATTTGCAAATCATATATCAGATAAGAGTTTAATCTCCAAAATGACAAACTCTTGCAACTTATTAGCAAAAAAACACCCCTAATAACCCCATTAAAAAATGAGCTAAGGACTTGAATAGACGTTTCTCCAAAAAACACATACAAATGTCCAACAGGTATAAAAAAAAGTGCTCATCTTCACTAAATATCAGGAAAATGCAAATCAAAACCACAGCAAGATATTCCTTCATACCTGTCAGGATAACTATTATCAAAAAACCAGTGGCAACCAGTACAGACAAAGATGTGGAGACATTGAAAGCCTCATGCACTGTTGGTGGGAATGTAAAATGATGTAGCTGATTTGGAAAACAGTATAGAGCAGGGGTGTCCAATCTTCTGGCTTCCCTGGGCCACATTTCAAGAAGAAGAATTGTCTTGAGCCACACATAAAATATGCTACCATTAATGATAGCTGATGAGCTACAAAGAAAAATCGCCAAAAAAATCTCATAATGTTTTAAGAAAGTTTACAAATTTGTGTTGAGCATCATTCAAAGCCATCCTGGGTTCTGGGCTGGACAACCTTGGTATAGAGTTTTCTAAGACAATTAAAAATAGAACAACCATAGGATCCAACAAATCCATTTTTGGGTATTTATCCAAAATAATTAAAATCAGGATCTTGAAGAGATATTGACACTCCCATATTCATTGCAACACTATTCACAGTAGCCAAGATATGGAGGCCATTTAAATGTCTATCTACAGATTAATATATAAAGAAAAACGGTCTATACATATAACAGAATGCTATGCAGCCTTAAAGAGGGAAATTCTGCAATATGTGACAACATGGATGAGCCTTGAAGACATTACATGAAGTGAATAAGCCAGTCACAAAAGGGCATGATTCCACTTATATGAGATATCTACAATAGTCAAATTAATAGAATCAAAAAGTGGAATTGTGGTGGCCAGGAGTCGGGCAGAGAGAAAATAGAGAGTTACAAATCAATGGACCTAGAGTTTGAGTCATGGAAGATAAATTTGCTCTAGAGATCTGCTGTACAACATTGTACCTATAGCCAACAGTGATGCATTATACACTTAAAATTTTGTTAAGATGATATATCTCATATTGAGTATTCTTACTACAATAAATGCAATTTTAAAAACTCATATAGAATGTTAGACATCAAACAAAGAAATAAAATATATTTTCCATAGTTTCTCCATTTTTTAAAATAATCACCTTGGCAGATAGGTTTTGTAGCTGTAGAAGTCTCTATTGCCATCCATGCATTTTACACAGAGCTGAATGCTCTCGGGGGTAAGGAAGGGAGTTTCAGTTTCAGTGGGCGGTCCAGGAAGAACCAAAGCCAACAGGGTTGGGCCTGCACAAGGCTTGCGTAGGGAAGGGCCCTGAAGGGAGAAGACTCCAAACAGTGGCACAGACACTGGAGAAAGAGACCAATTGTGGATTTTTTCCAGTGAAAAGTTACACACTATCTGAGGCAAACTTCTCATGTTTAGTAAAATTTTTAATAAAATTACAATACAGCTACAAAAAGAAGTAGCTCAGTGCCTAATGCATAGCAAATGATCACTAAATACAAAATGATGTGGCTGGTTGAATAATGGCCCCCTAAAGATGTGCACACTTGAATCCTTCTACTGGCTATGTTTCTGTGAGCTCAGCTGGCGAGCTCTTCCTCTGGTCTTCTGCTGGAACCTGTGAATACATGCCTTACATCGCAGGAAGGACTTTGCCCATAGGATTATGTCAAGGATCTTAAGAATGAGGAGATTATTGTGGATTATCTGAGGGGGTTTGATGTAATCACGAGCAGCCTGATGAGAGAGAGAGGTGTATTAAAGTTAGAGAGGGAATGTGTAAGGACAAAACAAGAGGTTGGAGTGATACATTATGAAGACAGAAGGAGAAGCCACAAGCCAAGGAATGTAGGTGGCATCTAGAAGCCATGGAAGCCAGAAAAAGCAAGGAAATGGAGAATCTTTAGAGCCTGCAGAAGGAAACAGCCCCACTAACACTTTAATTTTCATTCCAGTGGATTCCTATCACACTGCTGACCTCCACAATTGTAAGCTAATAACTTTGTGCTGTTTTCAGCCACTAAGTTTGTGGTCATTTGTTATTGTGACAAGAGGAAACTAACACACATGGTATCACTATATATTCACTTTCCACTTGGCCCATTTTTATCCCCTAGGCACTGAAGTTACTCTTAGCTCTTCTATTCCCAACCTTGCCAGACACCATTTCTGTGCTTTCTCTGGTGGAGGACTCGATGTTTTGAATGCTGGGAACTGACTTATTTCTGTTTCACAGTCCAGATCAAAATTGTGACATGGACAATGTTGTTTTCCACACCTTGTTCCCCAATGATGTTCTTTATTCCATTGCGGTACTTTATTTTCAGGGCTCAGGGTCCTCTGACATCTGACCTCAATTCGCCTGACCTGCCACCTAGTCTACTTTTCAGTGATGGATGGCTATGCAAAACATCTTCCCAAACTTGGTGACTTAAAGCAACATCTACCTTCTTATTGCCTAGGTTTCCATGAGCTCAGCTGGGCAGTTCTTCTGTTGGTCTTGCTTGTGGCCTCTCATAGGCTTGTAGTCACCCAGTGACTGGGGCTGGAGTCATGGAGGCTTGGTTCCTATGGGGGCAATGCTGGGGGGCTTGCCCTCATTATCTAGTCTCAGGGTCTTTCCACTACAAATGGGACAGATGTACTTCTTATGTGTACTCTCTGCATGCTTGTATTCATTTCCTGGGATTGGTGTAAAAGATTAACACCAACTGGGGTGGCTTAAGAGGAATTTACTTTCTGACATTTCTGGAGTCCAGACGTTGGAATCCAGGGGTCCGCAGGGTTGTGCTCCTCCAATGACTCTAGGGGAGAACCCTGGAGAAATATCTTCCAGTTTCTGGTGGCTCCAGGTGTTCCTTGACTTGTGGCAGCATCACTCCAATCTCTGCCACTGCCTCTGCATGGCCCTCTCCTCCTCTGTGTCTCAGATCTCTTGCACTGTCAACCAGGCTAGAGTGCAGTGGCATGATCAGGGTTCACTGTAGCCTTGACTTCCGGGGCTCAAGCAGTCCTCCTGCCTTAGCCCCCCAAGTAGCTGGGACTACAGGTGCGCGTTACCATGCCAAGCTAATTTTTTTAATTTTAGTAGAGCTGGGGTCTCTCTATGTTGCCCAGGCTGGTTTCAAATTGCTCAGCTCAAGCAATCCTCCTGCCTCAGCCTCCCAAAGTGATGAGATTACAGGTGCAAGCCACTGGGTCCACTGACCTTTTGAAAAATAAGGACATTGTTATTGGATTAAGAGCCCACCTGGATAATCCTGGGTGATCTCAAGATCTTTAACTGAATAAGATATGCAAAGACCTTTTTTTCCAAATAAAGTCACATCCGCAGGTCCTCGGGCTTAGGACACAGACATATCTTTGTAGGCGATATCATTTAAGTCACTGCAACTCCCACAGCAACCACTTCAAGAGAGAAAGTAGAAGCTGCCATGCCTTGTAAGGCCCAGAATTGGCCTGGGGTCATGGGGGCCCATGTCCCTATTTATTACATGTTGCAGGTCCAGCCCAGATTCAGAGTATCACTTGAACACCAACCCAAAGAAGCATGGCTCACTGGGACAATGACTGCTTATTTGGGGGGTCGTTCTTCCTGAAACCACACACATGTCCCCCTGCCTCATGAGTTAGGGCTCTCTGAGTGGACTGACAGTAACCCAGCTCCTTAGAATAAATGGTGATTAAAAGATAACAATGTTTTAATGTGGTTTTCTCCCAAAAAAGAGTGACTTTTAAGTCAACCTCTTCAAAATTTCATGTGAAATCACAACCTGGTAGGAGAAATATTTTCAGTGGAGTGAGGGCTAGGGTGATTATTGGTGCTTTGCAAGTACCTGCACAAAGACCACTTTGTGCTTTGCCATGAGTGGGCTAAGTGCAGAGTGTAGGACTTTCACAGGGACAATTTTGAAGGGTGTGGGTTTTGCAGGCAGACAGATCTGGGCTCTACCTCAGCAGTGATGGTTACTGTGAGACCCTGGGAAAAGTATCAAGGGTCTGTCTCCTCCATGAAACGCAGGGAGTATGCCTAAAGTCCAGGGGTGGATGTGTGGGCTCCATTGATGATAAGGACGGTTATGACCATGATGAAGATATGGTATTGTGAGATCAATGTGACCTGTCTGAGGAGTATGCAAAAAGTATTGATGTACACTTGATTCCAATGGAGCAACGTAAACAACTGTACCTTAGCTGGATACCTAATAGTCAGCTGCATTGTTAAGACTTAACTCTTAATTGCTTTTAATTAATACACAATTTCTCTTTTTGTTTTATTAGTTAATAAATGCTCCATATGCAGCACCCGTTGGTTTGCAAACTCCATAGAAGAACTTCTGATAATCCCACATCTCTGAACTTGATTTAGGGGTAAGAAAAGAATTGGCTTGATAATTCCTTGAAGAATGAATTTAGTTTAGATTTATTCTGTGTGAGAAGAAAACTCTGATTATGTAGAGTCCAGGTTTGCTCTGGTTTCCTGACCTTTCTCTCTCAGAGCCCACTTCTTGGAAGCAGTCACCGGAGATGTGCAGCTGGTGTTAATCGAAGTAGCTGGAGGGGACATCATGCTCTGATGACAGCAGGGTTTGGTTTCTGTGAGATATTACTCAGAGGGTTTTCTTTTCTCTCTTTCTTTTTTTTAAGAGATGGGGTCTCACTGTGTTGCTCAGGCTGGTCACGAATTTGTGGGCTCAAGCAATCCTCCCGCCTTGGCCTCCCAAGGTGCTAGAATTACAGGCCTGAGCCACTGCACATACTTGCTGGCAAACAGTGTCTTTGTGGCTGTAAACTAGCCCCACTGTGTGTGGCCCTTGGTAGGTTCAAAAACCAGGGCTGGAGAAGGATTCCATGGGCCAAGGAGCTGGCAGAGGCTAAGGGTCCGGGTGAATTGAGCTCTGTGTTGGTGGGTCTCACTGCCTACCCATGAACTGCCTCTGATAGCCGCCAGGGTTCTTCCTTCCTCCTCTCTCCTTCAGTTCTTCCCCTTCACATGTATTTTCTAATTAGTAGTTTATGCATGTATGGAATTTGGAAGTAGAAGGCCGGTTTTAAATTCAGCTCAATTGTTCATTCCTTCTTCTCGGATTTTTGTCAAATTGTTTTGCTTCCCTGAGCCCAGAATGTTTTTATCTGTGAAAGGTAAAAAACCACATCTGCCCTGGTCTGTATTTGTGTAAAGACGATGGGATTAGATGAGACAGTATCTGTGAAAGCTCTTTCACAGAGCTACCTGCCCGGTGCTTCTCACAGGTGAGTGATCATTTGTATATTCCCGGCTGAGCATGAGTGCTTAAACCCATGGATGACTGGAACATTCCAAGAAGTGCAGAAAAGAAGTGGACAGGTGGAACTGGGCAGATGGCATGGCCTGGGCCAGGTGTTCTAGGTGCAGAGGAACAAACTTTGAAGATTATCTAGACTCATACTCATTCTATAGAGGAGGAAACTGAGGCCGGAGGGGTGAAGGGCTGAGTCTAGCTCCCAGACTTCCTTTTCTGTCATTATTTTAACAGCATTTATTGTCCACTGCAAAGACCATCTATAGATTTGTTCATTGTTTACCTGCTCTCCTGCCTACTCCAATATCACCTAGGCTGGTAAGCCCCCACCACCCACAGAGAGCTGGAGCCTGTCTTGTTCATGTCTGTGTGCTCAGAGCTGTGGACAGTGCTGTCACATAATGGGCCCTGAAGAAGAGGCATGAGCAACATGCCTGATGCTTCTCCTAACTCCCAGTCCAGGGGCCTTGCTGGTTCTGCTATTATTTTCCCATTTCAGGGATGGTGCAAATTCTGCAGGGTTGCTCTTTCTTTCTTTTAGGCCTTGGACATCTCTGAAATAGAAGTCCTCAGCAGAGACCTGGCTGTCATTTCCCATCTGCTCCTAGGAAATTAATAGAAACGGAAGATTGCTAATAGGTCAAGAAGCTACCCATGTGGAAGGTGTGAGAGAAGTGAGCTCCACGAGGTCAGACACTGGGCTGGCATGTTTATGGTTGTGTCCTGATGACTGGGTGAGAGACTGGCCCAAAGGAGACCCTTGGCAAATGTCTGTTAAATGAAGGAGAGAATGAAGGAATGGCCTCTTTAGAATATTGATAAACGTGTAGCACAACTGCAAGGTGATTGTTCAATTGACATATCGATGGCCCTTTACTATTCCAAAAGACGACGGAAGAGGGCAGAGGGATGACAGGAGGACACATTGTGTTTTTATCTGTCAATGGACGTCAGAATATCTGGTTGGGTAGTTTCTGTGCAGATGGGGGTGGGGTGAGGGCGCAACTGCAGCTGCTGTGGGAATGAGCAAGCCATCACTGAAATCGTAAATATGCCACGGACCCACACTGGGATGCTGACAGATGCCCTCCCTGCAAGGCTCAGATGGGAGGGACTCCTGGAGTCCAGATTTTAAATTAGATTCACCTGAGCCCAGTCAGTGAACTGTCATCCTTCGGCTGGAATGGAAAAGGGGAGGGGGGAGGAATGGAAGAAAATCTTTGTAGCCGAGCCGACCTGACTTTCCTCAGTGGGAGACACATGAGTAGTGTTTCATGTCAAGGAGAGGTAGTTAAAATGCAGACTGCTCGATCCTGGTCTCAGAATTCGGGAGGTGTGGTTCATGCCTGGGGACCACTCATCTTCCCTTCCTTTGATCTATCACTTGATGTGGAGAAAGATTTTTATGTGTGATTCCCACATAATGGGTAATTTAGTCCATCCCACTATGAAAAAGTGGTAAGTCTAGTTCTAGTACATTTGCTTCAGTTATTCTTAAAAGTACCTAAAAATATATTATTCTCGTATGCTTTAGATAGCCTGACTGCGTTTTCTTGGTTGTTTATAATTTTTGAGCTCCTTTTAGCCAGTTGAAAGACAGTGAGTTGCAAATTAAAAAACAAAATAAGGATGAAGGCATGTACTCTGCCAGTGTGCACATTTGGGTGAGAAATGTGATGTCAATGGAATATATTGGCGCATCGACCAAATAGGGTTTGCCTTATTTATAATTGAAATTGGCACATCACCGTGCATGTTAAGTTTCAGGTCCTTTCCTGGTCTTTTTATGCAGTGTAACCCATACTTAAAAAAATACCTCTCCCCTGATTAAAGCCTGAGCATTGTATTTTTGAAGTAGCTTTCTCGGCCAGTCAAACTGAGTCCTAAAGTAGTTTACAAGGAGTCAACCACAGAAACGTTAGATTTAAGGCTCAGACATGACCATAGCTGACTGAATGAAGTGGCTGCCCATAGAAAAGTTCAAGTTCATCAGACTCGGATGAACATCTGCAAAACAAGACTAGTAAGCTCTGATTCACACACCTCACACCTCGTGTCTACTCTTCATTTAAAAGTGAATTCAAAAGTTTCAAGGTTGCAGAAGAATTTTCCTTCACATTTTCATTTCTCAGAGGATATTCTACAGGCTGACGTTTCTCCAAGAAGAATATATATTAAAATAATAAGTAGCCAAATTGCCCTTGGCCTTTAAAATAGATACTGCCTATCCTTGGCCTTTCTTGGGGAAGGACTTGAAGAAATAGAGAAATATGAAAAGAAGGAGTAAACCTCTGAGTTTCTGTTTTGGTTGAAGAAGTATAAGGGGAGAAGAAGGTGGCTTCCAAGATCTAATGGGATGGAAGAGATTTTGATTTTTTTTTACCTAACTGGGGAAATGGAGAAAGAATATGTGTGACTATGGTGGTTGAGTAATTTCTGAAGTTTCATATCTGACTGCATGTTTTACCAGCTTCAAACCTGATAAAACAGGATGCTTTTTGGACCAACTGTCAGGGGAATTGGGGTGACAGTATTTGTGAACAGGGCTCAAAGTGAACTGAGAACAGGGTATAAAACCTTTGTGGAACACTCTGAGTGACAGAAGACCTTGTCTGCTGAAGAGAGGTATGATAAGACTCGAGCATAATTGCTTTTTGCTTCTATGCTAAAAAGTTCTCTTTCAAAGCAAAATGCTCTAAGGTTTCCCACACACTTCATTCATCATTAAAGAAAAATAAAATCTTTTCATACATTTTCGGCTTCTTACAATGTACTCTTCTGTGCTTCAGAGAACTTTCAAATGGTACCCTAAACATTTTAGTAACAGGACAGAATACTTAAGACATGTATGCCATTCTCCCTGCATTTCCCTCCCTTACAACCAGGCAGCCAGGTGGCATATGTCCTTGTTTCCAGAGAGGCAGGACAAAGAGAAGAAGGTCATTAAAGCTATGATATTTGGTGTCTCCGAGAGGAAAGGAAGGGTGGTTTCCTGGACTGTAAGGGAAGCTGGTGCTGAAGCTCTTGAGACCTTTGAACCACTTAAGGGCAGCACTCTGGCTCAGAGAAGAATGCAGGTATGGTCTGCTTAGACACTTGGTTCCTTGCCTTGGTAACTACTCTGGCTCACGAATGCATAACAGCAGGCAAAGGCACATTGCTGGGAATTGCACAGGCTTTAGCTATGATGATATTAGCTATGCCCAGGATAGTATTAGAGATTAGAAGCTTTTCTCCTGTTTCCATGAAGCCAAGTATGTTCTATGGATTCTGGAGTGAACCTGGGAAAGGGGATGTGGCCCAAATAATGCCTGAATTCCATACCAACCCACCAAGATGGGGGCTAGGGTAATTTTAAAAAGAAGGTCCACAAATTCTTTGATATTTTTCCCCTATAAGAGTTGCAGCTTATTTACATTCTCTTAAGTGTGGGCTATACTTAGTGCCTTGCTTCTCATGAATAGCCTATGGTAGAAGTGATAGATGTCACTTCCAAGGTTAGGTTATAAAATGACTGTGGCTTCTCTCTTGATGTGCTGTCTCTCTCTGTCTAGTGGATTGCTTGCTGCGTGAGAAGCGGGCAGTGATCAGCCCTTGTGAATGGAAGTCCCCAGCTGGCAGCCAGTGGGAAACAGAAGATGTCTTTTATGTGATAGCCACGAGAGTGCCTCTAATCTCATGAGTGATATCCCCCCACCTTTGCCTCATGCTATTCATTAGAAATGAATTAATAGGTCTAGGCCACATTCAAGGGGAGGTGTTTATACAAGATTGTGTATTACAAGAAGTGGGGATCACTGTGGGGGGGTCATCTTAGTGGATACCATAAGGACCAATTTAGCTTCAAAGATGTATTTTAAGGATGAGACCACATTTTTTTCTCTGTAGATGGCTCTACATCTCTGTAGATGGCTTTTCCCCTCTGTCTTGCTCTAGTAGTGAATTCCTTACTGAAGAGAATTTCTTGGCACCATGTTTTGTGGCACTCTGGGAAGCATTGTTACAGAAAGAAAACCCTGGTTCCTTTTCAGATTACAAAATCAGCTGCATGTGTGGAGAGCATGCATATAAATCTTTCCTTTCTAACAAAACAGTACTTATAAATAATCTCCAGGTCAGAGTCTATTAAACCTGGGCAGGCCCAGAGTGAGGCCACACCATGTTGACTCCAGAATCAGCACTTTGGCTTGGGAATGTGGCCTGAGGCGTACTTTCGGAGTGATAAGATTGTTCTCAAGAATCAAGGAAGAAACGTCACTGTGATCAAAATCATCCACTCAGAGAAACAGCAGTTGATGTTACTTTAATGGCATCTATAGAGCTTCCAAATATTAATAATAAAAATCCAGTATTGATTATTTTCTTTTTTTTTTTTTTTTTTTTTTTTACCTGCAGTACAATCACAGGGGCAGGGGAAGAGATAGAATGGCAACACGTCAGGAACATTCTGTTACTAAGCTAATTATAACCTTTCAGCGCAGAATTCATTCTACTGTCCATCAGTTGGGGTGGAGGGGGGTGGGGGGGGAGGAGAGAGAGAGAGAGAGAAAGGCCTGACTGAGATACTAGAATTCTGCAGTTGCAAGCCCTTAAAAATAGCAGAAAGCTGAGAGATGATAAATAATATATGAAGCCAGGTACTGAGCCAGAGGCAAGTTTTCTCCCTGTGAATTCTGCCATTTACATCTCTGCTGCGTGTCTCTCAGCAGCACCTTGCCAGGTATAAGGAACATTCTTGGTTGGATTTTGCCTCTTATTTTGTTGGGTTCTCACAGGACTTCTACTTTCAAAACCCCCACCTTTTGAGTGCTGCTTGCTCTCCTGGGCTGCAGGTCTCTCTGTTTTTCTGAACTTCAAAATGCAGATTTGTAAAATAGGATCTCTTTTTCTGTCTCAGAAGGAAAATATTGTGCTGAAACTTTAAGTAGATCTGCTAAATGTACATATTGGTAGCTCTGGCAGTGTGTAACTGACCAAGGGAATCAGCTTGTGGAGCAGATGTCTGGTGTTGTGAAGCCCCGGTATTGTTCATGCAGTGTTGTGGGTTTCCCAGCAGAAGGCGGTCCCATTGAGCCTAGCCACCATAGCATGGACACAAGGCTGACACTGTGACTGGATTTGCTCCTCCCAAGTCCTTTCACCCCTGGTGACCAGTGATTCCATCACTGTAAAGCTCCTTGAGGACGCTGGATACATCCCGTGGATCTAAGTTTTGTTTTGGTTCTCTGACCACAGGGCTTTCAACACATGATTTTGGAATAAATTAACATATCAATGGAAAATATAAATTACATATATGCATACACATGAATGAAACATTCTAACATTGTGTCAGTTTTTGAATGAGCTACTGACGTGGTGGAAAGTATGTGTGCTTGGCCTCGGATAATCTGGGTTTAAGCCTTTCTCTTTGTACCAGCTGAATAAACATGGACACATTAATTAAATTCCCCTCTCCACAATGCATATAATACTGGTAATGCTGATCCCACAGGCTTCTGAGTATAAAAGTATAAACACACGATAGTCGCTAGGTAGTACTTGGCATTTAGTGGAAGCTCAACAAATGTTTGTACTTCAGGTGGTATAGACAAATGAACAATATGCACTTCTTTTTTTCCATATCATTTATTCTTTATTGGTTTATTGCCTTTATGGGTGTGCTCCTTTCTCTCACATTGGAAGATGCTGATGATTTCATAAAATTTCTGGTGTCTCAGTGCCAGATTGAGTACTTTACACAGTACTCAAATTTTTTTAGAAATTAATTTTTTTAAAGGGTGGTTTAAATGAAAGAAGGTCTAGAATCAAATCATGGTCTGAATTCCTCCGTGACCAAGAGCTTTAATATTTCTGGGCCTCCTTTTCCTCAGTTATAAAAAAGAGGATTAAAAACATCTGTCTTTCAGAGTTGCAATGACAAATGAATATGTTAAAGTGCTTAGTATGGAACCTGGCACACAGTAGGTCCATAACAAATTTTAGTTCCCCTTCTTCCTTCTACTCAAAGTGCTGAGAATCTCTCGTCTCTGCTCTGATCCTGGTTGGCTCTGGTGACGTCTTTTGTTCAGTAAATCGATGTCTCAAGGGGCATGTGACCGGAGGCAGCAGACTGGATGTGTAAAGGTACAAGAGAAGCCATCCCTGACTCAATTAATCTCCCTCTGCTGATGGAAGGATGGGTGAAAAAAACAATAGTGAACACTCAAAACCCAGTGGCTCAGCTCAGGAAGTAAAGTAGAAAAGAATGTAAAAGTAGAGTTCTGGGTTACCTGTTTTCTTTTATTTTTTTCCCTTTCTACTGCCGGTTTCCTTGCTGTCTCCTGAACCCATTTGAAGCCAGACCTTGTGTCAGCCTACCATTTTTCAGTTCTTGCCTCTCTCACTTACATAACTTTATAGGTTGGTTATCGTAAGTCCATCTGCCTGTTTTCTAAAATACTTTAAATGCAAGAAAGCATTGTTAGCAATATAGCTGATGTTCATCTTGCTGTGTCAGTCAGTCCCTTGCTTAAGGATAGGTGCTCATGGCTAAAGACAAGTGGGCTGTTTGCAACTCAGCTCATGCCTGAGGCTTGACTAAACATCTTCTTCTCAGGGCATAGACTCATTTTCTTCCCAGATGGCAGCCATGTTCTCCTAAGGAAGGAGCTGAGTTGACTGGGAGCTCCAAGAGCTTTTGGGAAGACCTACTGAGAACTTTATGATAGGCTGAGAAGTACTTTGTGGAATAAGATAAGTTTGAGTAAAAGCCTGTGCTCCTCTTCATTTTCTATTTCTCCACCCTCCACCTTCCCAACCCGCCTTCCCCAGCAATTAGTGGGCTTCTGCTAACTCTGTAAAATGGACAAAGAGAGATAAAAGTAGTTTCTTGGTTTTGGTTTCATAAGTCCTAAACCCATTAAAGGAATTTTCAAAGTAATTCCTAAGTACACCATTAAGGAGGAAGTGCCCCTCTGGGAGAGTCATCAAAATTGAGCAAAGGAGATCATTTCTTCTAATATAAAGGCAGATTTCTTCTGGGGTGGGAGTGAATCCTGAGCCCTGGATAGATGAGCCCAGAGACAGGTTTGGGGCAGGAGCCTGGTGAGTTTGCCAATCCTTGGAGAGAGAAGGTCTGTCTGGTGTGCCCTGGTAGATGGGACTATGCCCAATCTCCAAGAGATGTCTGTGCTTGCAGGGCAATTCAGAAGTAAGAAAGAGCCTCTCACTGGACTGCAGAAGGACTCAAGGTCCAGGGTAGCAAAGTCTCAGTAGACATACGGGTGGACATGGGGCTTGGGGACATCTGGAGGGGCTCCATGACATTGACTGGGGTGTAAGTTTCTACAACTCTGCTGAAATAGGTGATTGAAATAAAGATGAAATTTAATTAGGGAACAAGGAAAAATAAATTCCTTACACAATAGAGTTTATGGCCCTAAAGCTATTTTCTCTACATTTATCTCTATTTTATTGACATCAGGTTGATGTGTACAAGGACTTTACAGTTTGTTTTGATGGGAATTGCCAAAAGACCCCACCTGGAGCTGTCAGGGAAGTCTTCTCCACCATTGCCTTTGCTCTGTCGTCTCAACTTGCCCAGATCTCACACACTGGTCATAGCTTTGTCCTGATTTTCCCCAAAAGTGGACCATATATCTTTAGGCAGATAGATCCATATTAAACAGACAGACACCAAAGACATACAAAATTCCAAGCCCTGGGTAGAGAAATGCAAGTCGTTTGGTGCACTGGGTGCAATATTCATCAGGACTCATGTTGAAAATCACAGAAAAACTAACTAAGGAGCCCATAGGCAATTTCCTGCATGATAGACTCAGAAAGTCCAAGGAGATTCTGACATAGTAGAATCAGGTACAATTTATTCAAGACTAGGTTTCTTTCTTCTATTTATTTTGGCATCATCCATAGGTTTGGGTTGTTTTCGTTGTGGTCCCCAGTAAGTCTGGGTTAAAACCAGGCAGCCCCTCACCCTTCAGAAAGAAAGTTTCTCTCTGTCAGTATTCCTAACAAGGTCTCAAAGGGCCATCTGCTTGGTTTTCACTGGTTTTCGAAGTTTTTCCTAAACTAATCACTGTGCACAAGAGATGCCACAGTCTGATGGTTTAGCCTGAAGGATATTTTTAGCCCTCGATGTACAGAAGAATTTCTATTCACTAAACACAGGGATTGAAAAGAGGTCAAAGTTAGAGTGTGCAGGTGAGGATGGTAACAGTGGGAAAACAGAATGCTTTTTAGCTAGAGAAGAGAAAGGAATGCTGGGCAGGTCCAAGCAATGCTTGTCAATTGGAGGTTTAATTTTCAAGAGAAGCAGCTAGAGAAATTGGTAGGGTCTGATTAGAAAGGGTTTGGGATTCTGAATTTGGAAGCTTGGACTTGTTTGCATTGCAGCCGGTAGAGCACAGTTATTGGAGATGGCAGCGGTGGGAAGATCACACTATAGGAGTGGCAGGGGACACGGGGATAGGAGAAGGAGCAGCACTGGGCATTTATCAAGGCACAAGTGCTGGCACATCTTCATTTTCAGCTTTCAATTTTCAAAGAGCATTGTTTTTGATAGTAGTGCAAAAATGGACTCTGATGCTTCCAATTTTCTCCCTCAGTACAAAGAGTCAAGTTAGTCTGCATGAATGATCACGTTTGTATTTGTCATTATTTGTTTGGTGCCATTGGAGCCCCATACCTCACAGACTATTTAACAGGTCCATGAACAAAGGAAATACAATGCATGTACTCACAATGCTCCATATTTTGAGGGTTAAAATGATTCTGTCCTGGAAAAGGGAGATGAGTTTTAATTTTTTACTAGGATTTCTTACCTCTACACTGTCAAGCAGGTAACCTGTATATCAAACGAGATGCATGTCAGCCACCCTGAATGTTGCTATTGGTGTCTAGTACATATCAGCCGAGAGATCTAGGAGTTCTAGAAAAGAAAGACTCATATCCAGAATAGCTTTGGTGATTTAGGTAATGCTTGTACTATTTGAAATCACTCAAAATCTGATTGCCATAATTTTTAGAAGTAGGCATCTTCTTTCGAAGTAATCGTCCATAATCTAAACAAAAAAAGACGAAAGGCCCACAGCATGAAAAGAGGCAAAATGGGGACATTCTTCCGGCATTGCCCCAAGAAGCTTAAACGTTGTTTCAGAGCTTGGCTTAAGAGCTCCACACGTTTTACAGAGTTCACAGCTGCTGAGGTTTAAAATGTAATTACGTTTAATTATCAGTGTCAGATAAAACACACACAGCCACTCCGGCCCAAGTGGAACCACAGCAATGAGGAAAGTGAAGTTGGTGGCAGAAAAGTGACACTTGAAGATACATCTTTGATTCTTTTCAAAAGAAGCTTCTTGCCATGAGACTTCTCTGAATGTTCATCAGAGGAAAATGACAGTAGAGACTCTGGATATAAAGAATGTTGGAAGATTTATGTGCCAACTCTCAGTTAGATTTATTTTGATAAATTGTACTGTATCAATATGTAAAAATCTAATAAATATAACTCTTTAAAGAGGGGGCTGCTCTAATTTTACTGTTTCAGAGAAGAGGTTTGGCAAAAAGTCAGACTGTGCATTAAAAACACACTTTCAAGAAGTCTAATAAATAAAGTCTTTGAAATATGGTTTCCCAGTGAAAGGCATTTTAAATCATTTTGATAAAGAATCTAAATTAGACCTTTAAATAAGAAAGGCAAGTTCCCTTAACATATTATTTATAGATAGTTTGAAAATAAAATCTTTGCAAACTGACTTCTTCTTCTATTCTTTACAAGGCAAATATATTATCAAGTTTTAACAGCACATGTGGTTAGCTGGAGAATGTCCTCATTAAAGAAGGAAGGCCATGGCTAGCTAGTTAGTATTTACTGAGTGTTTAGTATGTGCTGGGTGCTGTGTGAGATGCTATATGTATACTGTCTCATTTATTCTCAGGTGAAGAAATTAAGCAAGTAGACCCTGGATTCAGAATGCCTGTCATGGTTGAGCTGTGTGACCTTGAACAAATTACTTAACCTCACTGTGCCTTAGTTTTCTCACCTATGAGGCCAATCATAACATCTGAGTAATAAGGACTATTGGAAGGTTAGTTAAGTCTGGTCCATAGAAGATGCCAATGTGTCATATAGTATAATCATCCTCATTTTAACTAGGCTCAGGTGATTAAGAGATTTGCCTATAAATAACAGAGCTGATCAGAGATAGCACCTGGACTCAAACTCTGGGTGTCATCTGTGTCTGAGGATATCCTCATATCAGTGAACGTTCAGAACAATGTTCTTCACAGCTTTCATCTCAGACAGTACAGTGTTTGCATTCATTCATTCTGTCATATTTTATATATATGCGTTATATGTCTATAGCATATACTGTATGCTATATTATATAGTAAAATATATTTTATGTTATGCATTGTGTATCATATTAATGCAACATATTATATAATTTTCCATATAATTTTATCATATAATATACTCTATTAGTATATATTATATAATAGTATGTATACTATATAGTACATAACATACACATATGTATGCACACACATATATATACCAAGGACTAAATCTGTGCCATGAACTGGGTATAAAATGTGACAAGAAAGATTCTGTCCTGCCGGACTGAACTTACAACAGAAAAAAAGACCACAATAAAGTATGCTAACAGTTGTGATCAAAAATCATAACCATTGCAGGCACATTACTATGTGCAAATCAGGCACATAATAATGGTGGAGTGGAGAAGTTACTTGTTGTGGGACAAACAGATTTTGACAATCTAATTATTTCTATTATTGCTAAGGTAGAATTTCAGTTTTATTAGAACACCCCATTCCCCAAATGTTTTGGATAATCGAGCTATCACTGGAACACACACAAAGATTAGGAGTGGTCAAGATGTTGCTCAAGGCACTTTGTGTTGATTACGTGCAGCTTGGTAGAGTTGAAAGGGTAGCTGCTACAGTCAGCCACGCTGGGGTTAGAATCTGCTCTCTACCACTTCCAAGTTGGGTGACTTAACGATGATATTTAAATAACACTTAAGTTTTCAGAAACTCAGTTACTATCTCTTCAAAGCAGGGACCATGCTTCTTTCATAGAATTTGTGGGTGTTTAACAAGCCCTGACCTCCCCCTACCTGTCCACCACTGCCCCACATAATTTGCTTCATACCCAGAGCTTCATTGTTCCTGACAGGTGTGCACGGAGGATGAAGGTCTGGAGAAGCGCTCAGGGTCCTGTTCCCTGGATTTTTAGTCATGAGTGACATGCCATAGATGTGAACCACCTCGGTGACCAGCTATTCTTCCTGTAGATTCTCCACAAAAGGACTGAACTCCGGATGAGACAGAACACAGGGTTTATTGGGATTGGCTGTTCGTTACTGGGAGGTCCTCTGCCCTACTTACACTTAAGTTCACTTGGTTGGATCAGCTCAACTCTCTTGGGGAAGCAGACTTCGGGAACACTTCATTGACTATTCTGGGATCAATCTCTCCGTCCCCTTGTGTGCCCACAGTCAGTTCAGAATTCCCCGTCTAGCCTCCAAGCCCTACTTCTCTCTTTAGAAAATAACACACTGCCCTGAGGAAACACACGCTGATTGGTAGAATTTGGAGGATGCTGCATCAAAATGAGTTAGAATTATTTCTGTATTTAGTGACTCCCCCAGGCTTTGATTGGGAAGACACTGAACTCGAAACAGTCACCAAGGGGAGACACACGGACTATCGCATTTCTCTTCCGGATCTAGAATCTAAAAAGCCTCACTGGAGAAGTTTTGCAGCAACTGAAGCCACCATCTCCCCATCTCTGGATCCGCAAACTGGCAGGAAAGAAGGGGCTGTGAATTTATAAACTCTCCTTCCTCTCCTATACGTGGGCAGAGACGCATATTTAGTGAGAAATTTATTTGTTAGGCACTGTTTAAAACTATTTAAAAATCAATTTTTATTTACAAAAATGCTATCTAGTGTCACTGCAGCTTAGATTCAACGCTTTTACCCTTCAAACTTAATAACAAAATACACCAAGGAAAATGACTTCTCCGTTCCCTCCAACATTCATATTCAGGCAGGCGCCAAGGGCCAGCACTTTTCATATTAAGGTAATCCACATTTGTTCATATCTCCTGCACCCAAGGAAAACGAACCTGCATCCTTGATGAATAAATTGCATTTCTCTGCAAGAGGAAAGACATACGGTAAGGCAGTTAAATGTCAGGAAAAATCACGTTCAAAAGCCCATCTGAAATAAAAAGGATGCCACGAGATGTGACATTCTTAGCTTCATCGCTACCCAATAATTGTTAATTAGAATAATTACTGTCCGGTATGCTGAGCTGGAAACTTCATTTTCACGCAATAAGGTGTGAGGTTAGCTGCTTTGCCTGCCTGGGACTGATCTTGGGGTTTCAGAAGCAGCTGCAGGAGGAAGTATAGCCAGAAGATTTCGGGAGTCACAGCAGAAATAGAGAAAATAAAGTCCCAAAAGCCTTCGAGTGTCTGTGCTTGCTCCACCAACCCACTTGTCGATTAAATTAAAGCATTCCTTCCAGCTCAGTTCTCCAATCTTCAAATGCGTCTCAATACACAGTTTGAGATCTTAGCCCTTCTAAGAAATGAATCATATTTTCTCTGTCATACTTGATTGCTGTTGACTACTAATTCACCCTGTATTGATCTCAAGTCCATATTTCTTACTGTTACGATGGGGAATTATCTCATGCTATTAAAATGCTGCCAAGTTGCAGAAGCCTTTACAATTGCTGTACCCAGAGGCCAAGTTCATCCTCCTGAAGCATGGCAGGATTGGGCATTTAGATGCGACTTTTTGCCCCTTGATTTCTTGTGCTTTCTTTGGTATATGTGTCAAGAGGCCCTATTATTTGTGAGAGAGAGAAGAAACGTGGTGCTTACATAGGAGTAAAAGCAGGTTTAGAGGGAGATGACATCTCTGTAAAGGAGCTTGCCAATTTGCCGTATCCTAATACTTTTCTCTGGTCCTGGAAACTCCAAAAAGAACCTCATGAAAAAGGCTCCTTGTTCTGAGATATTTTTTACTTTGTCTAAAATGCAGACAATATGAAAAGAGGAAGACTTGAAAATGTCATGTTTTCCTGATTATAAATATTATATGCTTTCATTACAAAGAATGTTACAACCTAGAGAAGGATAAATAAGAAAATAAAGCTGATCCTCCACCTCACCTCCCAGGGGTTGCACTCCTCAACCTCTGTATTTTGGAAGAAATAGCATACAGTGTTCAAGAGCGTAGACTCTGACCCCAGATGCCCGGGGCATTAATTTAGACACTAGTATTTACTAGCTGGGTGACCCTGGGCAGTTTGCTCATCTGTATCCCAGGGACAGTAGTGATAACTGTAAAGGAACATATAAGGCGATCCATTCAGAGAACCCACTCTGATGCCTAGCACGTAATAAGTATTTGATGTTTGCAGCTATCACCATTTGATTTTTTGTGTTATGATTTCCTCCCTCCATGCACAGGCATGTCAATGCTTATGTGTGGCAGAGTTTTTCAGGCACTGGTTGCCACGTCAAAAAAAAATGTTGATCAGACATTTTATCCTATTTCATATATTGAACACCTGAATTTAATGTACTTGTTATACAACTTTACTTTATTGAATCATAGTAATTTATATTGTTGCATAAATCATAAGCCTGAATAGGAAATGAAGGTCCATTTTTCCCCCAGGCAGCTGAGAGAGTGATTCGACTTGCAGCTCTCGGAAATACAGCCAGATGCCTTATGGGATGGTAGAGCGCCAACTTGGCTCTGGGCACAAGGCTCATATTGGGAAGGGAAATGAAAGCTAACCTTACCTGTTACCTTTCCCAGCAAGAAAATTGTAGAGGCAAAGAAAGGAGGGTGAAGAAAGAGTTCCCAGGCCCATTACCCATGACCTGAACGTTAACAGAGGTCTTATTGAAAGCACCACCTCCATGGCATTTGAACCCATGACCTATGAAACATGAAGCAGCTCTGCTGCCCAAGGTCCTGGAAAAGCTTTTGGGGCGGGTGAAATCAAATTGGCCAGAACTGGCTTCTGGCCAAAATCCCAGGAAGAATCATTACTTTTTCTTTGAGGTGGGAAGAATTGGTGGGAGGGAGTATCCAAGTTGCTGTAATGACTGTCTTTTTAAGGAACGACCTTGCTAGGGAGAGTGCAATTACCTAGGTTGAAATATAGCCAGAACCTAATATCTCTGCTTTTGTAAGATGTGCTAAGACATTGTTAATGACCTAGGGTGAGGACCTAGGTTTGCCGGAAAGAAGAGACTGAAAGAAGAGAGGGTGTTAGGCTAAAAGGAAGCAGGCTTGGCTTTTCCAGCCTTCTTATCCGGCATCAATTCAGAGCTGGCTCAGAGGGACGAGCAATAGCACTGAGGTTGCCTTGAAGGCCTTTCTCCTCAACTTGGTATATTGACTTCTTTTGAAGCTATTCATTGGCATTGCTGTTGAGTTGGTGGGGGGTGGGTGGGTTGTCTAATGGTGTGGGGGAATAAAACCAATAATTGTTAATTAGATTAATTACTGTCTGGTATGCTGAGCTGGAAACTTCATTTTCATGCAATAAGGTGTGCATCTTTGGAAGAGGGCTATTCTGTCCTGCTGGCACATAGGACTTGGAATGGTTTCAAGAAGTGCTGACCCTAGGACCAGGGGGAACTCCCATGGGCTTGAGTCAAATGCTTTTAGAACAGCCAAGCTCCTCTACCCATCTCTAGGACCCAGGCCTGAAGGAGGTGTCCCTCCCCATTTTCCTCCCAGCCTATCATTCCCTTGGACCTCTTCTTGTTTTTTGCACTCTTCCTCTCTTATACATTTGACCAAATGCTGGTTTTATACATGCTTGGAGATTTTTGCCCAAATTGCAAATACGCATTTATCTTTTTAACACATCTGTACAGTTTATTTCAGGTTACAAAAAGTATTTGCACCTATCCATCCTCCTTTCCACCTCATATATTATCTTCCACCTCATATATTATCTGGGATGTGAGCAAACGGTACCATTTCACAGATGAGGAAACTGAGGCCAAAATATTGAGCAATTTATTGTGAACCCAAAGTCCACAGGAAGTCAGTGATGGAGCCGGGGAATGAACCAGCCTTGATCTAAAGTCCCTCTGTACTTTGATTAACAAGAAACACAGTAACCTTACCTGTTACCTTTCCACATTGCCTGTGCAATGTTTTGTATAGTAGATTAGATTAGATTTTTGCTGAAATTAGAGTTTCTCCAAATAATTTTCATTGTGTATGTTTAAGGTTATGTGCTTGGCTTCCGATATGCAGGAGAGAAACCGTGCATCCCTCCAGCAGGGCTGCCCTGAAGCAGTGCCTCCCTCTGGCCTCTTTGACGCTGACAAGTCACTGGACCCCAGGGCTCCAGTTCTGCTGCATCCCAGCTCCTGGCCCCTCTCCATCTCCCTTGTCCTGGATGAACCGATTTTTTTTTTTTTTCCTGACAGCCCTCCCCCATCTGTTCTACTTACCCCATCTCATCAGGATGTCTTTTTGATTTAAGGCCAAGCCTTCTCTCCTGGGTCAGAGGGGGCCTCCGGTGGGAGCTGTTGCTGCGTTCTGCATTCCCCTTCCCAGCCAGCGTGGGGGCTGTTTCTCGGGAATGACATGCCTCTCCTCACACCACACCTCGTTTGGTGCCTTTGTTTGCTCGTTTCTTTTCCAAGTCCTGGCAACCGAATAACACCTCAACACAGTTATAAACTTCTACCATGAGTTGTCACTGATGTTTTGCAGGATCGAAACTGCCTGATTTTTTTTCACCTTCTTCCATGTGAGGCTAAATGTCATCCTCGGAACAGCCCAGGAGAGCCTGGCAAACCACCTACCCTGCAGGGAAGAGTCCACTCTGGCTAGGGAAGAGACAAACTCTCTAAGCTGTAAAACTGTAGGAGAAACAAAGAGAATTCAAACCCCCATGGCATGCATTCCTCAGGATCCAGTCACTCATTTATTCAATAAATGTTTAGGAAACACTGACTTCTTAATGGGGCAAGCATGGTGCTGGGTGCCAGGATTATAATGCAGAGTAAGACGTGCCCCTACTCTGGAAGAGACACAGAAATGAGAGTGTGGCAAGGTAGTTACCGTGAGATTGGTGAGAATTGGGTGCCAGGCACACTTCAAAATAAAATCAGAGGCACAGACCCTCAAGCACCTCCCAGAGTGGGAAGCACTTGGCAAACTTGAGCTTGGTTAAAATTTGAGCTCAGGAGTCCAGCTAAGGATGGAAAAAGTGTGCTCAGGCAGCAGTAAGCATCCGGGAAAGCCCAGGGAAGTGAGTGTTGGAGGGATTGCAAAAACGGGAGGAAGATGAGGCTGGTGCAGAAGGCAGGAGCTACATCAAAGGTTTGAATGGTGCCTTGAGAAACAAGAGCCACCTCTGAAGGCCCTAACCAGAGTTATGTTGTAGGTATCATGGAGGCAGGAAGCAGGTGGGGTGCTGTTTCATTCTTCCAGGTGAGCAGAGAGGAGGACCTACACCATTGTGGTGGTAGTGGAGATGGGTCCACGTTGTTTTTCGGAGGCTGAAGCTACAGGGCTTGGAGCTGATGATGAGTGAAAGAGAGGAGAGATTCTAAGGACACCCTATTTCTATCCAAGGCAATTGTTGGATGGTGAATGGTGCATTTGATGAAATAGGATATGCAGGCATTGGTCTGGCAGGGAGGAGAGGGTGAGTTTTATTTTGAATATAAATATTTATTTGACTACTGAGTAGGTATTTGGACAGGTTGACATGAGCTTGGCACATAAGTCTGGCCTGAAAATGTCTTCTCATAAGAAGGATATTTGATTGTTGGCTGTGAAAATTTTCGATGACCACCTGGAACCCATTCTCATCCCTTGGAGAACAACAGATAGCACCAGAAGGCAAAAACATCACAAGCCCATTTGCTCCCAGGGTATAGGCAAGGCAAGCGTGTGCTGCTGACTTGGGTCTTTTTCTGTCTTCTCTTCCCAGAATCTTGTAAGAAGGCGGGAGTTCTAGATTGGTGAAGAATGTGGTTGGGAATGCAGTTGACAAGGCTGACCGTGCTATTGACACCATGGACAATGCAGTCTGGTGTCCACACAGACTCCCTACACTCAGAGAGTCATGCTGCAAAGATGCTTTTTCTAGGAAGAGGCCTCTCTCCTCAGTAAGACTCAAGACCTTGTACCCAAGACCTCTGTTATGGAAGAAACACATTCTCTAAGCTTTGATTCAAGCTCCCCAAGCTGTGAGAAGTCAGAAAGGAGCTTAAGGGGAAAGGTACCAACTGGCCACTTCAAATCTGAACCTAAGTCCTCAGCAGGAAAATACTCACAGTCTACAAGGAAATAAACAAGTGGGCTATGGAAGAAACAGAGCCATTAAATCTTATATTGAATGTTTCCTCTGTCTTTCTCTCTAGATAGATGAATAGATAGATAGATAGATAGATAGATAGATAGATAGATAGATACAGGCAGACAGACAGATGGATAGATAGATATAGATGGTGGATAGATACAGACATAAACATGCCTGTAGCTGTCATTTATCATCTCTCTATGTATCTTATCCTGTCTATATCTATCTGTTATCTATCTATCTATCTATCTATCTATCTATCTATCTATCTATCTATCTATTTATCATCTCTCTGTCTGTTTATCATCTCTCATCTACCTATGTATCTATCATTGGTCTAATTCTTGAAGAATAGGCACCAGAATATGAATGGGTCACTTTTCCATTCATTCAATGTGCAATGACTCAGTCTTCTAGTAGTTGGGGACTCAACAATAAACAGAAAGACAAAATCCTGACTCTAAGCAGCTTACAGTCTAGGGAGTAATTTTTCTTCTTCTGTTGGGATTGTGTTTGTGGCTCAGCTTCTTACTGTGGGACTTCAGGTGGCCTTTTCTGGCTTTGGGATTTTCCCTTTGAGGAACACTACACCCTGAGTGAGCTATGCTAGGTGCATTGTTTGCAAGCTTTGGTAATGGTCTTTTGGTTTCTTCTACTAAAATTTCCTCCTGATTATAACACTTTCTCTGGATTTCCAATAAGCCCCCCTTCCTAATGGAGGTGAGCTACTAACTTTGACACACGTGAAGAATCCAATTTTCTTTGAATTGAAAAAGGGAAAAGTACCGTTAGTGAGTTTTCATCATTAATTTGGCTTTTATAAAATATAAAAGCACTTGGTTATTGCGGTCTAAACACACATGAACCTTGCTGTGAGGGACTTAGGCTGTGGAATACAAATCATGCTGACTAAGTGCACAGAATAAAATCACCCTGTGTTCACATTTTACTAATGTAGAATTCAATAAAAAAAGAATGCACTCTTTACAACTACAGGATACAGGAGCCCTGAGAAATCATCATGTTTTACCCTCCTTTAAAGGTGAAGGTGTGGAGACCTGGAGGGGCTAGTTACCTGCATTTCCCAGGGCTCAGTCCCCAGAGTCCTAGCCCAGTGTTCTGCTCCCTAAATTGAGGGAGATCCCTCCAGAAAGGCCTGAGTGTGCTCTTTCAGAACCGCCACAACCTCTGCCCAGCTTAGGCCTCACGCTCGAGCCTTTTGCAGGGCCTAGTAGATCTGGTGCTCTCCACCCCACCTCTTTCCAAGGCCAAAAGTATAGAACATCAGCCGCAGTCTGGGAATCTTATCCACCCTGTAAGCCTCCTCTCCCTCTAGAAAGTCACCTCCATCTAAAGAAGCCAGGGAGTGATGCAATGTCCCAAGAGCCACAAGCAATAGATAGTACGGGCATTTTACAGACGAAGAGACCGAGGTTCTGAGGGATGAATGACTTACTTAATGAGAAGGTCGTGGGAAGGAGAGGCCTGCACTCAATTTCAAGTTTCTATCAAAGCTTTATATGTCCTCAGCCACATATTCCACAGCCTCTTTCAACAGCCACTGCCATTTATAGTTCTATGCCAGGCTTTGTGCTGAGGGCTCTGCAGGTGTTACTTAATTTAAACCTTACAGCCACACTGTGAGGCAATGGGTGCAAGAAAGCAAAGCAAGCCTGTTCTGGCCTTTCCTGGATGGCAGAACTTGGCTATTTAGATGACTTCATCTTGCTGCAAATGCCAGCCTCAGGGTGGCTGCAAACACAATGCGGGGGCAATGATGCAGGCTGGAAGCACGCCAGGGAGGGGTTGCTCACTCTTCCCCCACTTCTCAGAACAACAAACAAACAGACAAAACTCTTGTATTAGTCAGCTCAGCCTGAGAGAAGGAAATACGGTAAACTGGGTGGCTTAAACAGCAGAAATATTTTTTCTCATAGTTCATTCAGTTTCTGGTGAGGGCTTCCTGCCTCACTTGTAAGTGGCCACCACCTTCTCATTGTGTCCTCACAAGGGACTTCCTCACTGTTTGCGGAGAGAGAGAGAGAGTGCTCTGGCGTGTCTTCTTATAAGGACACTAATCCTATAGTATCAGGGCCTCATCCTTAAAGGCTCCATCTTCAAATCCAGCCACACTGGAAATTAGGGATTCAACATACAGATTTTGGAGAGACACAAACATTCAGTCCACGGTAATCTTCAAACTACAAATGCCAAATAACAGCAGGCTCAGCCGGACTTTCCAGGGCCACCTTGCGGCTTGTGAGGCTTTCCCAACCTAGGGTGTTTCCAGATTTGCCTGAATTATCTTTTAAAATGTATATAATTAAAATGCTTTCTATTCAAATAACTTCCCAAATATGGTGTAGTCAGTTGTCCAAGATTGGGTTGAGCCCGCCTGCCCCAGATTGACCGGTCTTGCTGCACAGTGGCAATGACCAGGCTCAGGGTTAAGAGTTCTCTTTTCACGATTGATTGCACAATGCATTGGTCGTGATCTTAATAATGAAAATCAATGCCCTTCCCATGTCAGTAATGGTGCTAACCTGTCTCATGGGGTTATTATTAACATTAACTCAAGTTAATGTACATAAAGTGCTTCCAATGATGCCTTGCTCATAGTAGGCATTTTATAAGCATGTGCTAGTGTCATGGTTGTTTTGTTGTTGTTATTGGTTATTAAAGCTGTTTTCCAGTTAAATTTAATTCCATTTAACTAAAACCTGTAGCTACTTTATCAATAGGCTGCCCTATACTACGTGAAGCACTGGGTATTTGCTACTGGATAATGGAGACGTGGCCTCTGAATGCACAGTGCCTGAAGGTTATCAAAATAGCACAGGAATATAACAATACTTGGGCAGTGGAAGTGCCGCACTCACCTTGAATGTGGCAGGTGAAATAAAGGGAGCACTGAGCCTGAGGGAAGGTCTGGGTTCTATTCCTGCCCACCAGCTCTATCAAAGGGCAAAGGCCCTCTTAGGCTTCAGTCCTTTCCTTTGTAATAGAAGAACTTAGATATATAACCTTGGAGGCTTCCTCACTCTCTGCATTCTCCGTGGTAAGTCACTGAAGACACTCCGTGTCAATTGACTTCTCTGTCCCAAAATATCTGCTACAGCATTATCTTTTGGTTCATCAGCTTCTGTAGAACAAGTTTAGATTCAGTTTGGGTCTATATGTTGTAAGACAGGGATCCCTAACCCCCAGACCCTGGATCAGTACTGGTCCATGGCCCATTAGGAACTGGGCCACACAGCAGGAGGTGAGCAATGGGTGAGTAAGCATGACCACCTGAGCTCCGTCTCCTGTCAGACAGTAGTGACATTAGATGCTCATAGGAGCGCAAACCCTATTGTGAACTGCACATGTGAGGGGTCTAGGTTGTGTGCTCCTTATGAGGATCTAACTAATGCTTGATGATCTGAAGTGGAACAGTTTCATCTCTAATCCATTCCCCCTCCCAGCCCCTGTCCACAAAACCAGTCCCTGGTGTTGGGGAACACTGTTGTAAGATATACTTGTGGAAAAAAAAAATCAGTTTTCTAGGCTGCTTAGTCATTGACGAACTCCAAATATCTAAATACCTGGCTGCCTTTACAGTTTTTGCTCAAGTATTTACCATCATGAAAGCAGGACCTAAATACAGAGCTGCACTCATCATTTGGATATGCTGGGATCCTTTGCCTGCTCAGTGTCATCCTTTTAAGGACCATGCTGGATGTTCCTTAAGCAATGGTTCATCACCCTTAAGCAATTCCAGTCTTGAAAAGAACATCTCTCTGCTTTGTTTTTGTGCATCCCCACATGTAGGCCATTTGTGAGTGAATATATGAGGGCTTTCTTCAAGAAGAGGAAGGGCCAAGAGCCACATCAAGAGAGCAATTGAATGAGGAACTTATAAATGCCAGGCCTTAAATCATCCTGGCAAATGGTTTTTCTGCTTGTTTCTTTTCTGGTCGCCAAAGTTTGATGATGGATTTACATTGGCTGGAAAGAGTTGGAGCTGATGATATTAACACAGTTGCTAGAGTGATGAAGGGCATCTGTTCTCCACAAATAATGGGTCTCATTCTGAGAGTGTTGGCTATCGTAAAGTATCTCAAGTTTTGATAAGGCAATCTTTGGTTGAGAGGTCCTTGCTACACCACCCCATAAATGAAATTGGCTACTATAGAGAAAATGTTATTATGAACATTTGAGAAACACACCCAAATGTCTTTTCTTACCTTGTGGCTGGTCATATTCACTGAGAAAGCTTTATAATCGTCTTTGAAATTTATTGAATTCAGGTAAAGCTATGATTTAATAATGTTGATGATGAATTATACTGCACATTACCATTCCTGGGGATGACTTCATTACATTCTTATGGTGGATAGAAGAAATGGGGTGCAAAGAGGTTTTCTTATTTTCCCAAATTCATTCAGCAGTATGAGCCACAACTCCTCCTGCCTTGGTCTTCTTTGAAGGCTTTCTACCAGATGCTAAAGTTCTGAGATCTCTTGCCTATGTCCATATCTTCAAGATTCATACTTGTAATCTATATGATTACACAGTCTTCATATAGTAAGTGAAAAAATCCTTTAACTCCAGGACCTCGGAAAATTCCAATAAAATTCTTCACAGTTGTGCTACCCAGAATCAAATTTTCATGGTTATTTTCCTTTACTGACATTACAGCCTCCATATATTTTGAAATATAGAAAATTTCCTCTTTACTGAAATATTTCCTAGCATTCCCTTTTCATCATGGGTACTGACCAATCTTCTGGAAAAGTCATTTAGTTTAGAATTGCCAGAAAGAGTGGCATTTTTATAGAGTTTCTAGTTCAAATCATTCATCTGAGAATTTCATTTGCAGAATCTCCTTTCCAAGGTGATTCTGCAGTGACCATAACACTAACATCCCCTTAATATTAATTTAATTTTAAAATTACATTTCAGGGTTTATCATTTAGTCACAAATAGCATCATTTTACACATCAGATGAATAGAAATAGGAGTGTATCTTAAAATGCAATTTACAGATTGCTTAGTTATTGATATTTAAAACAAGTAAACATAGTTGGATCAAAGCAAACCTCAATGAAAAAGTGAAATAAGTTTATGCTTTTTGCATTTGGACATTTTCCACATGTTGGTGCTCCAGAGATATTTATTACTTTATTTATTTATTTGAGATGGAGTTTCTCTCTGTCACCTAGGCTGGAATGCAATGGCGAGATCTCGGCTCACTGCAACCTCCGCCTCTGGGGTTCAAGCGATTCTCCTGCCTCAGCCTCCCAAATACTTGGGGCTACATGTGTGAGCCACCATACCTGGCTAATTTTTGTATTTTTAGTAGAGACGGGGTTTTGCCCTGTTGGCCAGGCTGGTCTGAAACTCCTGACCTCAGGTGATCCACCTACCTCGGCCTTCAAAAGTGCTGGGATTACAGGCGTGAGTCACCGCTCTTGGCCTCCAGAGATCTTTAGTTCTTAGGTGGAAGTCAGATCTTTGTGAGATGGGAAGGCAGCATCTTCACTTATTATGTGAATGGAGAAAATAACCAATACCATCAGCCATTACTATAAAACCTTGCCTAACTCAGTAAACTTCATATGCTGAGTCATGTGCTACCGTAAATGAAGTTATTTTTCCACCCTTGTATGATGTGGACGGCATCTCACAGGATCCTGAGCATTGTACCTCATCCATAAAAATATACCATTCCTTTTTTTTTTAAGGATCACTGTATAGCAAGCAATAAAGTTTCCTTCTTAGTTGGCTTATATACTGTTAAGAATCAAGACTTCCTTGTCTATGCATTTCACCAGAACCTAGCATGGGCATTGAACACCGTGATGCTCCATAAACGTAGACCGAATGCATATTAATTGGCCGATCCCAGAAAAGGAAGAATTGGGAAGTATGAGGAGATGGCTTTTCTGTGCTATTGCGTGATGTATTGAGATCCTGACTGTTACATTCCGAATGTGTGTGTCCTCCAAAATTTGTATATTGACATCTGTCACCAAAGTGATGGTATTAGGAGGTGGGGCCTTGGAAGGTGATTAGGTCATGGGAGTGGAGCTCTTATGAATGGGATTAGTGCCCTAATAACAGAGACCTAAGAGAGCTCATTTGCGCCTTCCACCATGTGAGGACACAGTGGGATGACAGTTGTCTATGAACCAGGAAGGGAGTCCTCAGCAGACTGAATCTGCCAGTGCCTTTCTCTTAAGATTTCCAGTTTCCAGAACTGAGAGAAATATATTTCTGTTGTCTATAGTCTGTCCAGTTTATGGTATTTTGTTATAGCAGCCCCCGTGAGCTAAGTCATTGACTCAAACACAGAAGTGAAGGCCAAAATGGTCACAGGGCCATAGGAGAGGCAGAATTAAAAAATCTCTTCTCCCATATATTCTGGAGCTTTTCAGCAATGAATCCTCAGTCTCTTGTTCTTTCAGGCATTTGGAAGTAGAATATAAAAGGTTCTAGTTGTTTCAAAACAATCAACCTATGATGAAACCATTTGGAAAGTTATTAGAATGGTAACTTGAGCCTGATATTTGCTTTTTGGGACTTCCTGGCTGCATTTCTCTGCATTATCCCAGCATAATAACAATTCCTAGAGCTATACTCTGTGGTTTGCTACATGTTGTTTAGTTTTTAGTGATGTCGTTGCATAGATAGTGAACTGGAAATCAAATCATTTTTGTACCGGAGTTTTAAAACTGATTTGTAGATTAGCCCTTCAGTTATAGATGTCTGGATTAGGGACTACTCAGTTTATACAGGAAGGCTTTGGATTTTTCAAACACTTCCTGAGTGTCCGTCTACCCAACAAGAAAATTGGCTACAAATACAATACAGCAATCTCCCAGCATGCCAGATGTTTTCGTCTGATCTAAGTCTCTTTGGAGGAGGCCAATTAAAGCAGCATAGATTTATCCCTATCTCTGTTAAAAATAAATTTCCATTCTTTCTTTTACCACGCATAAGGTTTCCTCCATAAAGATAAACAATAAGAAGCAATGAACTCAGTGTTGTGTGTAGCCTTGATATGTAGTCATTGCACCTGGGACATTGGAGACAGGATTGCAAAGGACTTTGTTAATTGCACACTGGGGCAGATGCCCTTCCTCTGAGGATGGTTTTAGGATAAGTCTGAAACAAATAGTTCATTCACCTCTTGTTATGACTCACGATATACACGTGCTATGAAATTATTTTCTCTCATATATCTACAACGCTGACTGTACCTTGGAAACACAGCCTGAAGCTTGGGAGGAAAAATATAAAATTTAGGACATCTTCCTCTATGTATAGCATAGGCTCAAAATATATTTTCACTCTTTAGAGCTACATGTGGCAATATTTTTATGTTCATGGAGAAAAAAGACAGCCCATTTCTGGAAGTCTGATTTTTCTTTGTTTTTCTTCCTGTTTAGAAGCTGTTGTGATGTTTATAAATATCCCTAAACAAATAGCTCAATGTTAATTTTTTGTGAATAGCAATTGTTTGAGAAAAAGCAAAGGCAAATATTCAAAGCAGAGGCACTTTTGCTTCCTGGAAGTGGGTGATTTGCCTAAAGAATGTATTTCAGAAGCTGCAGAAACAAGCCCATTTCATCTCAGTTTTTATCCCACATGCAGGTTATATTAATTTTTATGGATGAGTTACAGACTTAGAAAAAGAGAGGCAGGGGGCTTTGGTGATGGAGAAACAGAGTGACCCACACTCTATAAGAGCAGGGAGTGAGTTCTTTAACTATGGACAACTGATTTTATTTTCAGCTTTAAGGTTTTCATCACTAACCAAAAGGTTTACAAACTAGTTGAGCTTTCTCTGTCACTGGTAGATTAAGCCCTACAGACAACATCTGATAGTTACATAAAACCACAGTTCACTTATTATCAGCAGTAGAAGGATTTAGAACGCTTGGGTCATTTGTTAACTTACATCTCTTTTCCATATCACCCCAAGATCAAAGTGTGGATAAACAGGATTGATAAACAATGTATGCATTTTTTTGAGGACACAACTCATCACACTGCTCTCTATGTAACATTTCCTTATTTAGCAAATATCAGTTCTATTGGTAATGAAAGCTGCAATGCTGAAGCGTCATTTTCTTAAGCCTGTTGGAATCACTGGAGCACATCAAGGAGAACAAACAAAACTTGTGGTCAAGAGGCAAGAAGGATACAGGTGTTGATGGTCAGACAGGGAGAAAATCTTGCCAGGAATACAAACCTTTGTGTTCTAAAGTAGGAATACTGTGTCTGTGCTTGCTTTCTCTGTTCTGACAATCTATTCTCTCCATTCTGGTTAAAGACTCAGATCTAGCCTACTAGTGAACATTGGTCATGGAGTAAACTCACTTTTGTACTGGGCCCTACAGTATACACAGTGCCTCCGCATAGGACTCCACCAGATCTTCCCAACGCAAGTGTTGGTGTATCAGTCCTGAAGAAGAACCAAAGCTCTGAGAGGTAAAGTGATGCCCTTAGAGTTACGCAGCCAGCCAGTTGCAGTTCTTCAGTTCCTATGAAGGCCAAATCTTTTGCTTCTCTTCTTTCTAAGATACAACATTTCTCTAAATTGAAGGGGAAGGGGAAAAAAGAGTTGGGTTTTGTGCCCAGCTGCACCACTTTGTCACCATCTGGCTTTTCATGCATCTATTATCATATCCAGTTTGGGGAAATTAGTATTTATAAAATAGCCCCAACTGACCCTCTGGGTCAAGTTATGCTGCTTCTCCACAAGTATGCAAATGTGTTATGTCCTACAGGGTCAGGATAGAGTTCAGGGCTTAAAGTTCAGAGAATTAGACATATGGTACCAAAATATCCCTCAATTATGGGCTAAACATGTCATGCATCTTTTTAAAAATATATCTTCACTTTTCATGGCCTCCTTAGTAGTGAACAGCTCTATGATTAAAAACAACAGTCCCACAAGTTTATTATCTATGGTGTGAGTAGTACTTAAACAAAATTGTTTTGTATTAGGAAAGCAATTGATTTTCATTGTAGGTAATTCATATATACATATATTTTGAGATGGAGTTTTGCTCTTGTTGCCCAGGCTGGAGTGCAGTGGTGCAATCTCGGCTCACTGCAACCTCCGCCTCCTGGGCTCAAGCGATTCTCCTGCCTCAACCTCCTGAGTAGCTAGCATTACAGGCACGTGCCACCACACCCGGCTAATTTTGTATTTTTAGTAGAGACAGGGTTTCTCCATGTTGGTCAGGCTGGTCTCGAACTTCCGACCTCAGGTGATCCGCATGCCTCGGCCTCCCAAAGTGCTGGGATTACAGGCTTGAGCCACTGTGCCCAGCCTATATATTTTTTAAAAGTGAAAATAAGCAAATAATTCACTTACAATATTACATTATGATTTCAGCTTATTTACTTTGAGTTTTCATCTGTTTATATCCTATCCATACATTTTTCATATCATGTCATGTTATGAAATGTCATATCACTGAAGTAATTACTAAAATGGAATAATTATTTTATATATTAATTTTTTTTGAGATGATGTCTCGCTCTGTCATCCAGGCTGTAGTGCAGTGGCACGATCTCTGCTCACTGCAACCTCTGCCTCCTGGGTTCAAGCGATTCTCCTGCCTCAGCCTCCCAAGTAGCTGGGATTACAGGCATGCACCACCATGCCTGGCTAATTTTTGTATTTTTAGTAGAGACAGGTTTTCATCATGTTGGCCAGGCTGGTCTTGAACTCCTGACCTCAGGTGATCCACCCGCCTCGGCCTCCCAAAGTGTTGGGATTACAGGTGTGAGCCACCGCACCTGACATTTCTTGAGATATTTAAGCAGGATTATTAAGGAATAATAGACATACAATAAATTGCACATATTTAAAGTATACGGTTTTGTTAAGTTTTGACCTACATGTATACTTGTGGAACCATCAGCACAATCTAGATAATACACATATTCATCACTCCCCAAAAGACTGCTCATGCTGTCTTGTAATCCCTTCCTTCTTGTCCTTCCCCACACTTCCATCCCCCATGCCAACAGTAATTGATTTTCTGTTAATATAAATTATTTTATATTGTCTAGAACTTTATATTAATTTATTTTCTATTAATATAAATTATTTTATATTCTCTAGAACTTTATATAAATGGAACCATAGCATAGTTCTTTGCTTTGCATCATTTACTCCGCTTACTTATTTTTTATTCATTGATGTTATGTCTCTCAATTTTTCATTCCTTTTCAGTAGTGAGTAAGTAGTCTATTTTATGGATGTACTGAAATGTGTTCATGTATCTATTGATGAACATTTGAGTTGTTTCCAGGTTTGGATATTTCTAGAAGTCTTTATATGGACTTTAATTTATCTCAGAGAAATACCAAAGAATAGAATTGCTGGATCATATAGTAGGTCATTGCTTAACATTTTAAGAAATTGCCAAACTGTTTTTCCAAAGTGATTCTACTGTTTTCCATTTCTCACCAGAATTGCATGAGGGTTCTAGTCCTCTACCTCATGCCAACACTTGGAAGGGCCAGTCTTTTACATGGAGGGTCTAGTCTAACGGATGTGTAAGTGGTTTCTTACTGTAGTTTTAATTTGCATTTACCCAATGACCACTACTGATGTTAGGCAACTATTTTTGTCTTATTTGTCATCTGTATGCTCATTTGAAAATTTTAGTAGTTTCCTTATTATCAAGTTTTGAAAGGTCTTTGTATATTCTGCTTACAAGTCCTTTATCAGGTTTGTGATTTGCAGATATGTTCTCCTTATATGTGGCTTGCCTTTACATTCTCTCAGCTGTACCTTTCAAAGAGAGTGCATTATTGATTTTGATTAAGTTAAAAATATGAAAATTTTATTCTATGGATCATTCTTTGGGTGTCATGTCAAAGAAATGTTTGCTCAACCCAAAACCACAAGGACTTTCTCCTATTTTATCTAAGTATTTTTTTTAAACTTTTATACTAGGTTCAGGGGTACATCTGCAGGTTTGTTATACAGCTGAATTGCATGTCATGGGGATTTGATGTACAGATTATTTCACCACCCAGGTAGTAAGCACAGTACCCCATAGGTAGTTTTTTGATCTTCACCCTCCTACCATCCACCCTGAAGTAGGCCTTGGTGGCTGTTCCCTTCTTTGTGTCCATATACACTCAATGTTTAGCTCTCACTTATAAGTGAGACTATGCAATATTTGGTTTTCTGTCCCTGTGTTATTCACTTAAGATAATCGTCTCCAATTTTATCCATGTTGCTGCAAAGAACATGATTTTGTTCTTTTCTATGGCTGCATAGTGTCTCCATTGTTTATATGTAGCACATTTTTTCCAGTCTACCATTGGTGGGGATTGAGGATGATTCCATGACTTTGCTATTGTAAATAGTGCTTCAGTGAACTATGCATGCATGTGTCTTTATGGTAGAAAATTTACATTCCTTTGGGTATATACCCAGTAATGGCATTGCTAAGTTGAATGATAATTCTGTTTTAAGTTCTTTGAGGAATTGCCACACTGCTTTCCACAGTGCCTGAATTAATTTACATTCCCACCAGCAGTCTATAAGCATTCCCTTTTCTCTGTAACCTCACCAGCATCTGTTATTTTTTGATTTTTGAATAATAGCCATTCTGACTGGTGTGAGATGGTATATTATTATGGTTTTGATTTGCATTTCTCTAATTACTAAATATGTTTAGCATTTTTTTTGTTGGCCATGTGCATGTCTTCTTTTGAAAAGTGTCTGTTCATATTCTTTGCCCACTTTTCAGTGGGGTTGTTTGCTCTTGCTTCTCAATTTGTTTAAGCTCCTTATAGATGCTGGATATAAGACTTTTTTCAGATGCATAGTTTGCAGATATTTTCTCCCATTCTGTAGGTTGTCTGTTTACTCTGTTGATCCTTTACATTTTGCTGTGCAGAAGCTCTTTAATTTAATTAGATCCCATTTGTCAATTTTTGTTTCTGTTGTAGTTGCTTTTGGTGTCTTTGTCATGGAATCTTTGCCAGGGCCTATAACAAGAATGGTATTTCCTAGATTAACTTCCAGGATTTTCATAGTTTTAGGTTTTACATTTAAGTCTTTAATTCATCTTGAGTTGATTTTTGTATATGATTTAAGGAAAGAATCTAGTTTCAATCTTCTGCAAATGGCTAGCTAGTTATCCCAGCACCATTTATTGAATAGGCAGTCCTTTCCCCACTGTTTGTTTTTGTTGACATTGTCAAAGATTAGATGGTTGGAGGTGTGTGGTGTTATTCCTGGGCTCTCTATTCTGTTCCATTGGTCTGTTTTTGTAGTAGTACCATGCTGTTTTGGTTACTGTAACCTTGTAGTATAGTTGGAAGTTGGATAATGTGATGCCTCCAGCTTTGTTCTTTTTGCATAGGATTGCCTTAGCTATTTGGGCTTTTTTTTGTTCCATATAAATTTTAAAACTTTTTTTTTTCTAGTTCCATGAAGAATGCCATTGGTAGTTTGAGAGGGATAGCATTGAATCTGTAAATTGCTTTGAACAGTATGGCCATTTTAACAATATTTGTTCTTACTATCTATGAGCATGGAATGTTTTTCTCTTTGTTTATGTCATCTCTGATTTCTTTGAGCAGTGTTTTGTAATCATTGCAAAGATCTTTCACCTTCCTGGCTAGCTGTATTCCTAGATATTTTATTCCTTTCATGGCTATTGTAAATAGGATTGCATTCTTGATTGACTCTCAGCTTGGACCTTGTTGATGGATAGAAATGATGTTCAATTTTATTGAAAGCCTTTTCTGCATCTATTGAGATGATTATGTGGTTTTTCTTTTTAGTTCTGTTTATGTAATGAATCACATTGACTGATTTGCATATGTCGAGCCAATCTTGCATCCCAGGGATAAAGCCTACTTGATCATGGTGGATTAGCTGTTTGATCTGCTGCTGGATTTGGTTTGCTAGTATTTTGCTGAAGACGTTTGCGTTTATGTTCATCCATGATATTGGCTTGAAGTTTTCTGTTTCTTGTGTCTCTGGCAGGTTTTGGTATTAGGGTGATTCTGGACTCATACAATAAGTTAGGGAGGAATCCCTCCTCTTTATGTTTTTGGAATATTTTCAGTAGGAATGATATCAGCTCTTCTTTTTTTTTTTTTTTTTTTTTTTTTTTTGAGATGGAGTCTCGCTCTGTCACCCAGGCTGGAGTGCAGTGGCACAATCTCGGATCACTGCAAGCTCTGCCTCCCAGGTTCATGCCATTCTCTTGCCTCAGCCTCCCGAGTAGCTGGGACTACAGGTGCCCACCACCACGCCCAGCTAATTTTTTTTGTATTTTTAGTAGAGACAGGGTTTCACTGTGTTAGCCGGGATGGTCTCAATCTCCTGACCTTGTGATTCACCTGCCTTGGCCTCCCAAAGTGCTGGGATTCAGCCCTTCTTTATACATCTGGTAGAATTGGACTCTGAATCCATCTGATCCTGAGCTTTTTCTGGTTGGTAGGCTTTTTATTACCGATTCAATTTTGGAACTCCTTATTGGTCTGTTCAGAGATTCCATTTCTTCCTGGTTCTATCTAGGCAGGTTGTATGTTTCCAAGAATGTACCCATTTTGTCTAGTTTTTCTAGCTAATGAGAGGGTTTTTGTTTGTTTGTTTGTTTGTTTGTATTTCTGTGGGGTCAGTGGTAATGTCCCCTTTGTCATTTCTTATTGTATGTTTTTGGATCTTCTCTTTTTCTTTACTAGTCTATCTAGTGATCTATCAACCTTACTTATTCTTTTAAAAAATCAACTGCTGGATTCATTGATCTTGTGTATGGTTTTTCATGTTCGATTTCCTTCAGTTCAGCTCTGATTTTGGTTATTTATTGTCTTCTGCTAGTTTTGGAGTTGGTTTGTGCTTGTTTCTCTAGGTTGTTGATTTGAGATCTTTCATACTTTTTGATGTGGGTGTTTAGTGCTATAAACTTCCCTTTTGACATTGCTTTAGCTGTATCCTACAGATTCTAATATTTTTGTTCTCATTAGTTTCAAAGGATTTCTTGATTTCTGTCTTAATTTTATTGTTTACCCAAAAGTCATTCAGAAGCAGGTTGCTTAATTTCCATGTAATTGTATGGCTTTGAGTAATTTTCTTAGTATCGATTTCTGTTTTTATTGTGCTGTGGTCTGTCAGTGTGATTTGTAATACTTTTTTTTAATTTGCTAAGGATTGTTTCATGGCTGATTGCGTGGCCAATTTTAGAGTAAGCGCTATGTGTAGACAAGAACAACGTTGATTTTGTTGTTTTTAGGTGGAGCATTCTGTACATGTCTGTTAAATCTATTGGTCAGGTGTCAAGTTCATGTCCGAAATATCTTTATTGTTTTTTTCACCTCGATGATCTGTTTAATCCTGTCAGTGTGGTGTTGAAGTCTTCCACTGTTATTGTGTGGTTATCTATTTTCCTAAGCATTTTATGGTTAAGTTTAATTTCTATAGTCTATTATGGGTTAATCATACATGGTACGAGATAGATCACCGCTTATTTATTTATCCGCACAAGGACATTCAATTGTGCTAGCACAATTTTTTGAAAAGCCTATTCTATCTCTGATGAGTTGTCTCTATACATTTGTTAAGATAATTAGTTGGCTATATATGTTTTTATATATTTCTGAATTCTCTATTCTATACCATGCCTGACTTGCCTATCCTAATACTAATACCATAATATCTTCATTGCTGTAGCTTCTAATAAGTTCTTAAATTAGGTAGTGTTAGTCCTTCAACTTTGTTCTTTTTCAAAGTTGTTTTGGGTATTCTATGTTGCATTATCATATACATTTTGGAATCAGCTTGTCAACTTTTAAAAAGGTTTCCTGGGCTTTTAATTGGGATTGCCATATATAAGATGTCATTTCATCATGTAAAGCTATGAAATCATCAACATGGCAGAACATTCCTAAGTGATTATGTACCTACTAAGAGATCATCAAAATACATGAAGAAAAGTTAGTATAAGTCCAAAGACAAATAAACAAGTTTATAGCAATGGTCAGAGATTTCAGTACCCTCTCTCTATAGTTTATAGAACAAGTATATACTACATCGGTAATAATATAGAATATCTAAATAACACAATCAACCAACTAGAACTCAGTGATATTTATAGAACACTCCACTTAACATAGTAGAATATGCATTCTTTTCAAACACATATGGAATAATTACCAACAAATACCATATGCTTCTTTCCTTGGATATCTTACTTGGTTATGGGGTATAATCCTTTCTTCTATTGTTGGGTTTGGTTTGCTAGAAGTTTGTTGGGTATTTTTGTGTCTATATTTAGAAAGGATATTGGTTTTGTAATGTCTTTGTCTGGTTTTAGAACCAGGGCAACATCAGTCTCATAGAATAGATTAGATAGTGTTCCTTCCTCTTCTATTTACTGTACAAGTTTGTAAGGAATTGGTATAAATTCTTTTAAATGTTTATTTGAATTCATTAGTGAACCCATCTAATTCTAGGCTTTACTTTCTGGAAATTTTTCAAATTACTAACTTAATCTTTAACTTGTTATATATAAATTTATATTTCTTTTTTCTTTTTTCTTTTTCTTTTTTTTCAGTCAGTGTTAGCAGTTTGTGGCACTTTGCTACTTCATCTAGGTTATATAATTTGTTGGTGTGCAGTTGTTTATATTGTTTCCTTATAATTCCTCTTATTTCAGTAAGGTTGGTAGTTATGTCCCCTCTTATTCTTGATTTTAGTAATTTGAGTCTTTTTTCCTTTTTTGGTCAATCTAGCTAAAGATTTGTTAATATTGATCTTTCTGAAGAACTGATTTTTGTAATCATTGATTTTTATGGTGTTTTTCTATCCCCTATTTCATTTCTTTCCATTCTAATCTTAATTATTTCTTTTCTTCTGTTTGCTTTAGGTTTAGTTTGCTCTCCCCCGCCCCGCCCCCCTCAGTTTCTTAAGGTGTTCATTTGCTATATTTCTGTCTTTAAAAAAATATTAGTCTTTCTCTCTAAACTGTGCTTTAGCTGTATTCATAAGTATTGGTATGTTATCTATAATCCATCTACAATTATTTTCCAATTTTCTTTAAGATTTCCTTTTTAACTCATTGGTTATTTAGGAATTTCATGTTTGGGAATTTCTAACATTTCCTTTTGTTATTAATTTCTAATTCTATTTGGTTGGACAGTATACTTTATATAATTAAAATTATTTTATTTTTTAAATTAAGTTTAATTTTATTTTAAGTTCTGGGATACATGTGTAGGACGTGCAGGACATGCAGGATTGTTGCATAGGTAAACAAACGTGTGCCATGGTGGTTTGCTGCACCTATCAACCCATCACCTAGATATTTAACCCCACATGCATTAGCTATTTATCTTGATGCTCTCCTTCCCCGCATTCCCCCCACAGGCCTCAGTGTGTGTTGTTCCCCTCCCTGTGTCCATGTGTTCTCATTGTTCAACTCCCACTTATAAGCGAGAACATGCACTGTTTGGTTTTCTGTTCCTGTGTTAGTTTGCTGAGGATAATGGCTTCCAGCTTCAACCATGTTCCTGCAAAGGACATGCTCTCATTCCTTTTTATGGCTGCATAGTATTCCATGCTGTATATGTACCACGTTTTCTTTATCCAGTCCATCATTGATGGGCATTTGGGTTGATTCCATGTCTTTACTATTGTGAATAGTGCTGCAATGAACATACACGTGTATGTATCTTTATGATAGAATGGGTCAAATGGTATTTCTGCTTCTAGATCAGTTGACACCCACCCATGAAGGAAGCATTTAAACCAGTCCAAGCCAGAGGGGAATTGCCAATCTTAGTGGTTAGTTCCTCCAAGACTCTCCATCGCAGGCTAAAGTGCTCTGGGGCCCTAACAGTCTAGGCCACAAGGACTGCAACTCCTAGGTGAGTCTTAGTGTTGAACTGGGCCCAGAGCTAGTGGACTGGGGGTGGGAGGAACACAACCTATAGACACCAGCTGGGGTGGCTAAGGGAATGCCAACATCACCCGTTCCCTAACCCCAGGCTGCACTGCTCATGGCTCCAAAAAAGACTCCTCCCTTCCACTTGAGGTGAGGGAAAGAGAAGGATTAGTGGGAGAATATTCTCTTACATCTTGGATACCAGCTCAATCACAGCAGTATAGTCAGAGTCATGAGGCCCCCTTTCCAGGCCCTAGTTTCTGGATGACATTTGTAGACACTATGGGTCAGAAGGGAACCTACTTTCTTAAAGGGAAGAACCCAGTACTGGCAGGACTTATTATCTGCTAACTGGAGAGCCATTGGGCTTTGAATAACCAGCAGTGATACCCAGGTGAGCTTTGGGTAAGACTCTGAGACTTGGTGGTTTCAGGTGAGCCTCAACACATTACCAGCTGTAGTGGCTGTGAGATGAGACCCCTCCTGTTTGAAAAAAGTAGAGGGAAAAGTAAAAGGGACTTTGTATTGCACCTTAGGCACCAGCTTGGCCACAGGCGGTAGAGCATCAAGTGGGCTCTTGGGGGTCCCCAATTCCAGGACTTGTCTCTTGGATGGCATTTATGGACATGCCCTGGGCCAGAGGGAAGCCCCCTGCCCTCAATGGTGAGTCCCAGGCCAGGAAGCATTCACCACAAGGTAACTGAAGAGCCCTTGGGCCTTCAAAGAACATCAGCAGTAGTCTGGCAGTATTCCCCATAGGCCTGTGTTGGCAGTGGCCACATGATAAGGATCCTCTGCCTTTGAAAGGGGAGGGAAGACTGGGAAAGACTGTATTTTGTAGTTTGAGTTCCAGTCCAACCATAGTACAACAGAACGCCAAGTAGACTTCTAAGGTTTTTGACTCTGCTACCTGGCTCCCAACAGCACCTCTGGACATGCCCAGGGCCTGGGAGAACTCACTGCCCTGAAGGGAAGGACACAGGCCTGTCTGGCTCTGCTACCTGCTGATTATGGAGCCCTAGGGCCTTGAGCAAACATAGGAAGTAGCCAGGGAGTGGTTACACCAGGCCTTGTGCGAGACCCAGTGCTCTGCTGGCTTCAGGTCGAACTCAGCACAGTCCTGGTAGTGGTGGGCACAGGGTTGCTTGTGTCACTCTACCCCCAGCTTTAAGTTGCTCAGAACAGAGAGAGAGAGATTCTGTTTGTTTGGGAGAAAGTAAGGGAAAAGAACAAGAGCCTTTGCCTGGTAATCCAGAGAGTTCTTCCAGACATTGTCCAAGACCATTAAGGTAATACCTCTATGAGTCTACAAGAACCACGGCAATACTGTGCTTGGGGTGCCCCTTAAGGCAGATGCAGCTTAGATCACAATATCTAAGTCCATTTGAATATCTGGAAAGCTTTTCCAAGAAGGATGGGTACAAACAAGCCCAGACTGTGAAGACTACGATAAATACCTAATTCTTCAATGTCCAGACACAGAACATCCACAATCATCAAGATCATCCACGAAAACATGACCTCACCAAATGAACTAAATAAGGCACCAGGGACCAATCCTGGAGAAACAGAAATATGTGACAGTTCAGAAAGAGAATTCAAATAGCTATTTTGAGGAAACTCAAAGACGTTCAAACTAACACAGAGAAGGAATTCAGAATTCTATCAGAAAAATATAACAAAGAAATTGAAATAACTTATAAAAACAATCAGAAATTCTGAAGCTGAAAAATACAACTGGCATGTGGAGGAATGCATCAGTTGTTTAATAGCAGAACTGATCAAACAGAAAAAATAATTAGTGAGCTTAAAGACAGGGTATTTGAAAATACACAGTAAAAGGAGACAAAAGAAAAAAGAATTTTAAAAAGACATGTTAAAATTTACAAAGTTTACTGTTCTTACTGAAATTCATGCTTTCTTAAAGAAATCCTTCTTTAATTTCCGCAAAACTTTTCTTTTTTTGCAGTCCCGAAAAGTAGGTTTTGACATTTTTTCTTAGCGTTCTCCTTGTTTTTATCAAGGAGTACGTTTCTATAGGTCCTTACTCTGCCATTCCAGAGGTGCTTATCCCAGCTTTCTTTTGATCAGGGTTAAGAGGATGTATTTTTTCTCATTTTTAAAAATTCTATTTAACTTGGTAATATAGTCTAAGTTCACTTCCTAGAGGTCACAAATATTTGACTTGTGCTTTTTTTAAAAAAATCCCTGTGTTCTAGTTGGGATGTTTAAATGATATCCATTTGATGTAATGACTGATACAGTTAGATTTACATCGGCTATCTTTCTATGTGATTTACACTAGATTCATCAGGTTTTTGTTTCCGTTTCCTCCTTTACTACCTTCTTTTGGATTAATTGATTCAATTTTTGCAATTTCATATCCAGGTTGGATTATTAGCTGTAACTTCTTTTGTTACTTAGAGATTGATTTATGATTTATATAGTATAACTCTCCATTTTATCACAGTGCATCCTCAAGTGATATTACACCATGAAACCTTACAATAGTCTGTTTCCTTTTCTTCTCTCAACACCTTTGGGCTACTGACGCTACACGTTTTTTAAAAATGTGTTATTAAGCAAATACTAAATTGTTACTATTGTTTAAATATTAATTAACTTTAAATACATTTAAATAACAAAATAAATTATATATTTTGTATGTTTTTAGTCCTTGAAAATTTCTGGTATTCTTCCTTCCTTTGTGTAGATTCATATTTTCATCTAGCATTGTTTTTCCTTCTGCCTGAAGGATATCTTTTGACAAATCTTGTTAGTGTGGATCTGCTGGTGATAAATTTTTCTGCTTTTTTACATCTGAAAAAATTTTAATTTTGACTTTATTTTTGAAAATTATTTTTTCTTAATTCTAAGTTGACTTTTAAAAATTCAGTATTTCAAAGATATTGCTCTACTGTCTTCTGGCTAGCATTGTTTCTGATGAGAAATTTGATGTCATCCTTATATTACATGTCCCCTTCCCGTGGCTTCTTTTGAAATTTTCTCTTTATCGATGGCTTTGAACAATTTGATTGTGATGTGCCTTAGGGTAGTTTTCATTATGTTTTCTGTGCTTGGTTTATTGAAATTCCTGGACTTGTGGCTTTATAGTTTTCATTAAATTTTGACATTGTAAGGTATTATTTCTTCAAATATTTTGTTGCACCAGGTTTTCTCCATCTTAATATCTAAAGCTCAAAACCTCAGTGTCATACTTAACTTCTCTCTTTCTCTTTGGTGACACATTTATCAGTAACTCTTTTTTGTTTCTTTATTTAAACTATTTCTTGAATCTGTCCACTGATCTCCATTTCCACTAACACCTGCAAAATTGCAGCTGCATCATCTGTGCAGCTTGATATGATAGACTCATGAGTGGTCTCTTTATTTTCCTCTCTCTTCTTCCCCAAACCGTTCTCCACTCACATCCATTGTTTTTATTTTTCCACTGCTTGAACCCATTTAATGGTTTTGCCTTACTTTTTTTTAAAATTTTTTCTGAGACAGAGTCTCACTCTGTCACTCAGGCTGGAGTACAATGGCGCTATCTTGGCTCACTGCAACCTCCGCCTCCCAGGTTCAAGCGATTCTCCTGCCTCAGCTTCCCGAGCAGCTAGGATTACAGGTGCCCACCACCATGCCCAGCTAATTTTTGTATTTTTATTAGAGATGAGATTTCATCATGTTTTTCAGGCTGGTCTTGAACTCCTGACCTCGTGATCCGCCCGCCTCGGCCTACCAAAGTGCTGGGATTACAGGCGTGTGCCACCGCACCCGGCCACATTTTTTAAATAAAATTTTTTTTTGTTACAGGATTGTCTAGATGAGAAAAGTTGGAGAGATAGTTTGGTGAGTTTCCTTATACCCTGTACCCAGTTTGCTCTATTTTTAACAACTTACATAATTATATTTTTCACAACTAATGAACTAATGCTGATATATTCAGATTTCATTACTTTTTGCCCAATGTAATTTTTCCATTCTAGGATCCATCCAGAACCCCACATTGCATTTAGTCATCTTATATCTTAATCTCTTCTGGACTCTGGTAGTTTCTCAGAATACCAGAGTGTTTTCTGATGACCTTGATGACAGTCTTGAGGCATAGTGGCCAGATATTTTGTAGAATTTGAGCTTAAGTTAAATTTGAGTTTATCTGATATGTTCTCATGGTTAGTCTTGAGTTATGAATTTTTTGCGAGGAAGATCACAGAGGTGAAGTAATCTTATCATCACATCTTATCAAGGGTTCCTAATGTTAACATGACACGCCACCAATGATGTTAACTTTGATCACCCTGCTGAGGTAGTGTTTTCCCACTTTCTCCAGTGTAAAGCTACTACCCCCTCATACTTTTCTCTTTATAAGCAAGCTACAAAGTGCAACCAAACTTAACAAGCAGCAAATTAAGCTCCACCTTTTCATGGAAGGAATAGGTACATAGATTATTTGAAATTCTTCTATATGGAAGGTTTGTTACTTCTCTCCCTTTTGTTTATTTACTTAATCATTTATTTATATACATGTGGATTCATGGATGTTTATTTCATACCTTTTTAGATTATAATCTTCAAGTAATCTACATTTTTAATCTTGTTGCTCAAATTATTCTAGCATTATTGAGAACCCTTTCATTTGGCTCCTATGTCCCTTTGACACACCCTCATCATTTTCTCTTTTGAGAACTTCTTTACTTATGGGACTGCAAATGCTCTAGGGTCATCTTGTACGGTCCCTGCTCCAGCTCTGGAATGAGTCATTTCTCCAAACCACCCTGCGTCATTTTGCTGGGAAATACTATACAAAGTCACAATCTGGGCACCCATCACATTTTGAATTAGATTCAAACTCCATTTCTTAGCTTACAAGACCTTGAAGTATTTAGTCCCATTCTGTTCTAGAAACAAGGCTTCGGTTAGTTCCTAAACCATCTCACTCTCCTTTCTGCCACAGGACATTTGCCCTTGTTCCATCTGTCTGTGATGTTCTTCACTAGGCTCTTTACAGGACTGGCTCCTTGCAAGGTAAAGGTATTTACTTTTAAATAAATCCTCCCCTAATATCCTGTTGAAAGTAGCTCTTCACCTTCATTTTCTGTCACAGAAGGTTTTTTTTTTTAATAATCACAAATATCATTACTTCATTTATTTACTTGTTTATTTGCTTAATGTCTATCCCCAGATTAGGAAGTGAGCTTCATGAGCTCAAGTACCTTCTCGGTTTTACTCTTTGTGTTTTCCTAGCATCTATTATAGAGAAGATAATAAATAAGTGCTAATTGAAAGGCTTAGTCTCTCTCTTTACTGCCTCTGATGTGGATGTTATCTGTGTGTTCGCATGCTTACTCTTCCTGCAATCCTTTTTTATTTTCTCTGTCTCCCATGATTGCGTAAATCTGACTTTATAGAGGCCACTTTGTTTTTAAATTATATTTAGGATTGCCAAGTAGCTTGAAATTTATTTTCCTGATCTTACAGCAAAATATTTTCAGAGCTTTGTGATTTTTTCCCCCTAGTTTATTTCTTTTGTTCTGAATCATTTCCTGTAGCACTGATAAGGATTTTGTGTTTTGGTTTGGTTTCTAGTATAGAATGAAGAAAGATTTTTAGGTTCTTAGTATTATGCTTTGTAAAAGATTGTGATTGTAGTTGATCCTACTCTTAGCAATTTGGGTGCCAATCATTGTCCTTTTCAGATCTATATTTCAAGAATGAGTTGACATGTACTATGACAAATTAGTTTCTATTTCTGCACAACAACTTACTACCAAATTCGTGGCTCAAAACAATGCACATTTACTATCTCACAATTACCATGAATCTGGATACAGCTTAGCTGTGTCCTCTGTTCAGTGTCTCAGAAGGTTGTAGTCAAGGTGATGGCTGGGCTCCAGTCTCATCTTGAAGCATGACTAGGGAGGAATTCATTTCCAAGCTCATCCAGATTGGTGGCAGAGTCTATTTCTCGTATGGCTGAGATCCCTGCCTTTTTACTGACTAGAGGCTAAAAACTGCCCATAGGTTCTGGAGCCCGCCTCCTCGTCTCTACCTACTACCCTGTGGTTTCTTGCCATGTGGCTCTCTCCATAGTTCAAAACATGACTTTTTGCTTCTTCAAGGTCACCAGGAGCATCTTTCTCTCTCAACTCTATTCTTCTCAGAGCGTACCCCCTGCTGCCCCCAGCCATACACACCAGACAATCTCATAAGTTAATCTGAGGAATGACATCTTTTCTTTCACCCTTGCCGTATTGGATAGAAGCAAGTCATAGGTTCCACCTACACTCTAGGAAAGAGAAATATAAAAAGGCATGACTCTTTGGGAGGTCACCTTAAACCCATGATTAACGGAATGACCTGTCTGTCTTAGCTCTTTGACTGACCTGGAAGTCATTCTACCACAACTGCCTGGTTATCTGTCATTCTGAATAGATAAAGTTCATGTTCTCTCTCTTTCTCTGTCCTTTTCTAGCCCATTTTTATTTTTATTTATTTATTTATTTATTTATATTTATTTATTTTTTTTGAGATGGAGTCTTGCCCCATCGCCCAGGCTGGAGTGCAGTGGCGCGATCTCAGCTCACTGCAACCTCCGACTTCCGGGTTCACGCCATTCTCCTGCCTCAGCCTCCCGAGTAGCTGGGACTACAGGTACCCACCACCACGCCCGGCTAATTTTTTATATTTTTAGTAGAGACGGGGTTTCACCGTGTTAGCCAGGATGGTCTTGATCTCCTGACCTCGTGATCTGCCCTCCTTGGCCTCCCAAAGTGCTGGGATTACAGGCATGACCCACCGCGCCCAGCCCCCATTTTTATTTGGTCAAACTATACTCCCTAGAAAGCAATTCTTTTATTACGTTTTAGTTTATGATTGATATGGGAATAGCATTAGTGGTGATGGACTCAGAAGAAGAATTGACTCTAGAGGCCACCACAAGCACACAGGAAAGGGATGATCACTGAGTGATCTAGAAACATTTTTTTACTTCTGAGTCCTCCTATTTCAGTCAGAAACAACTGTGACAGGGGCTGCTAATACAATATCACATTAAACACAAAATCAAGAAGCACGTATTTTTATTTATTCTCTACACCCCTGTTAAGGGATAGATGGTGTCTTTCTAGGTCTGTTGTCCAAGGATTTGTTGACAAGAGTTTATGCTTCTTTCTCCAGCCCTAATGATTCTTTTATGCCTATCTGGAAGTCACAGTTGCCTCACAGTGATGGCAGTCACTAATGATCCATTTACATGTGTGCTGTTACAACATCTTCAGTGCCTACTGTGTATCAGCTCCTCTGTTGGGGGAACAAAGTCGATGAAGAGACTATGATCTCAATAAATCCCTAATCTGGTGGAGAAGGAAGACTTATAAACAAAAAAAAATAACAGAGAAGCTGAGTACAAGTTCTGCAGAGGACAGCAGAAAAAGGAATGTTCTTACAGGATATGGGGAACCAGGGATGTCTCTCGGGCATGCGATGTCTGACTTGGGTTTTGAAGAAGAGAAGATCACTGAGAAGTCAGAAACCAGAAGAATATTCCAGGTGGGGAAACATAGAGAACTTACGGGCTAAATCCAAGGGTGGTTGCACCAATGTCACAGCTCTGATGGCTCTTTAAAAGTAAAATTAAAAACAGATATTTTAATAAGTCTTTTAGAGGAAGATTCCCATTGGTATTAGCTTTCTAGGGCTACCATTACAAAGTACCACAAACTGGTGGCTTGGACCACAAAAATCTGTTGCGTAGTTCTGGAGGCCGGAAGTCCAAGACTATGAGAAGTTGGTTCCATCTGAGGGCTGTGAGGTCTGTTCCAGGTGTCTCTCCTTGGCTTATAGAGGGCTGTCCTTACACTGTGTCTTGTCATATTTTTTTCCCTCTATGTATGTCTCTGTCCAGATTTCCCTTATAAGGCAATAGTTATATTGGATTGGAAGCCATCCTAATGACCTCATTTTTACTTAGTTACATCTGCTAAAGCCCTGTCTCTAAATAAGGTAACATTCTGGGATCCTGGGAGCTATGACTCCAGTACATCTTTTTGAGAAGGTACAATTTAACCCATAACACTGCTGTAGAGGGCTTGAGACAATACCACATCAAGAGGAGGCCTCAAAGGACTTGAGATGGCTGGGGTATTGGAGAAATTCAAGGCAAGGGTAGCTTATAGGAACTCAGTGGATGCTAAACTAGTGCTGGTGTTGGAGCAAATGCAGGAGGCCTTTTTTCACTGCTTGGTTGCAACATTGCAGGGCCTGGCACATTCTAGAGACCCATATCTATTGAATGAGCAAATAAATGAATAGTAACAGATATCACTGGCAGCCAGTGGGGCTCCCTGCTGCCTTGGCCACTAAGTTCCTGGTCCTGAAGCTGGCACTGAGGAAAGGGGTGATATTGGTTCATGAATTTATTTCCCATGGTGCTGTTTCAACCAGGCACCCTGGGCTCCTTCCAATCTTCCAAACTCTCCTCGTGCCAGGAATATCCGATGCTCGGTATACTTCCCATCTCTTTTGTGCTCAACCAATTCCTGTTCACCCTTAAGGCTCTGTCATCGGTCTTAAAATGTCTTCAACTACTTAGAGTCCTTCTGTGTGCTCTCTTTTATTCCTAATTATTTTGTGTGAGACTCTTGCGTGCTTATTTAGGCATGAGCTGATAGAAGACAAATGCCTAATCACTGGTTTTCTTATATTTTCTCATCACTATTACTACCACTACTCCTTCTCTTCCTCCTCCTACTCCTTCTATTACTACTGCTACCACCACCACCAATACTGTCAATGGCAAGAATAGCAATGACTACTATTTGTTGCATATTTTCAGGACACCAGACACCATGCCAGATTATCTTTAACCCTGACAAAACTCTTCATGATTGACAAAAGGACATTAGTGAAATGGAAGTATTTACATATAACTCCCAAGTAAGAATTGAGCTCAAATCTGTCTGATTCCAAAGTCCATGTGGTTAACCTTCATACATGCTCGCTGGCCGCTAGTAACATCAATTGGTACAGCTGTTCTTATAATTCTTACTATTACTTTTACCTCCCTGCAGGTCTCCGAGTTTACTTTGATATATTTCTTGTGACCCATTACTTTAATTTCACAATGATTTCAGGAATAATTATCCCTCATGAGGGAGTGAAAACCAGAGGCCATACCTTTGACGGTTCTCTAGAACAAATTATGGCTAATGATGGGAAGAGTCTAGTCTGTGGACAATTCAGATGTTTCAACTCTAGGATATATGATTTGGGATAAGAAACTGCTGGATAACTGCTGCCATTTTCATTTTGAAAAGTGGCGAAATAAACTTCAATATTTTAGTGTCTGTTAGAACCTCAGGAACAAGACCCATCACAAGGCAAGTACAGGACAGTCTCTAAATCAGGTGGGGCCTTAACTTTAGACTTGTGGCATCATTTCCATATAAGATCATACCTACAGTCACAGATATATTGATAAGGTTCATGAGAAATGCTATCATTTTACTTAATTTTTAAATGTAAACTATTAATATTTGTTATAATTTTTATAAATCTATTTTGGCATTTCTCAATTAAAAAAATTAAAAAGAATTAAAGTGTCCTAGGTCTTACTTGACCACTAAGAAGCCCTGAGGAGGGAGTCTAGGGAAGTCTTGCTCTTGGCCTAACCCCTGCAGAAAGGTCACTGGGCAAAGATGTTCGGTTTTGGGTTTTGGGTTATTTCTGCTGGAATGTGAGTTGATCTTTCCAGTTCTCTAGGGAGAGGAAAAGTCATGGGTTTTCTGGCAGAAAGAGACTTTGAGAGCATAGAGTACGACTACCTCATTCTCAGACATGCAATCTGCGGCTGCATTTGGGCCTTGTCCGCTCCCACACACTCTTGGTTGTAGGTGAGCCCTAGTCAGTCCTGGGCTGCTGTCTGCTGTCACTCTGCCTTCTTGAGTTTCAGGGTTCAGAACTCAGACTAACTCTACACCCCATTTATGGACTTCTTTGTAGGCTGAGGTGGAGTGGGGTGCAGTAAACACATGGACCAAGGGAGCCGGAGAGGAGTTTCAGGCAGTAGCACTTCTGAGGGCCAGTCCTCCCAGGACAGTTGATGGAGATGTATAGGTGGAGTCTTTCCCACTGGTCAAAGACAACGGTGCTCAGACCGTGGCCATCTGTTCTTGTGGCAGATAATGGCAACACTGGTGGATAGAGCCCTCAGAGGATCAGTCTGACCTTGAATCTAGCCAGGTAGGCTACTCCAGCCTCAGTTTCTGTATCCATCCATTGGGAATAATGGACTCAACCGGTTATTGTGAGGATAAACCGAGATAAAGCATACGCTACATGGGGCCAAATAATATTCAGTTCCTTTCTCCTCAACTTCCTGGGTGTAGATTATAGTGGGAACCCTTTTTGAAGTAAAATGAAATCTATTCTAGTAACAAATGGTTACAACCAATAGCAAAGACCTCAGTCTTACCAATTTGAGAAGCACGCGGCCATTTTTTCTTTTATATGTTATCATGCCACCATTTTTTTCTTTTGTATGTTACCTATGTCATCCAAATCCAGGAAATGTCAAGAAATCATGGCTACTGTAGTTGAAACCTTAAATTAAAAATAATAAGGACAAAATGTAATCCTCAAATAATCATAGTTTTCTTATGATGCACCCGAACCTTAAAAAATAAATGTAGTCTTGACCTTCAACAAGCAGGGCTCATGGGTGCTGTATTTTTGTGTCCCATTTACCTTTAAATCCACTCTGCATAGTTCATCTGTGGTTCATCCATGATTTTGCTTATCACTGTTGGTTTCTGCAACCACTAGAGTCACAAAAGCACTACCTCAATTTAATTATTTAAATGTCCAGTCCTGTTAATCATGAGAAAATATTCTTTCTTCAGCATTCCTCTCCTCTTCTATCTCTGTCTCACTTCATGCTGACCACTGACCAGATGGCCGGGAGGTCGGGCCGACTTCCTTCTCATCCCGCGAGATTCTCTGTGCTTCCTCCTCCCTGTAGCTCAGAATGGTTATGAGGCTAACAGGATTGGAGTCACAGCAAGGAAAAGAATTAAGACCAACAGAAAAACAGGTGGGTTTTTTTTAAGAGCTGGGGTCTCATTCTGTCACCCAGGCTAGTGTGCACTGGTGCAGTCGTGACTCACTGCAGCCTCTACCTCCTGGGATCAAGGGATACTTTTCAGCTTCCTGAGTAGTTGGGAATACAGGTGCACACCACCACACCTGGCTAGTTTTACAGGTGACTTCTTACCTGACTGTTACTGACCTGGTCACCCAGTTCTGTACTCTCTGATCTTGGCATATATTTAAAATATTCTATTCTGAGATTATCCTCTATCTATCTATCTATCTATCTATCTATCTATCTATCTATCTATCTATCTCACACACACACAGTGACACACACACGCATACACACACACATCTCTGAGCCCCTCTCACCAATTGTTCTCTCTTGGTGGGTTTAATAAACCCCTGCTTCAACTGATCACTTGTGACTTCCTCGCTGCTTCCGACCACTTTCTACTGAAGTTCTCTTCTTTCCTGGTGACCCTCTGTCATGTATCTAAGGCAAGCCTAGACCTTTATCCTGTGTGGATCACAGCTGGACAACAGGAAATATCAAGGATTCATTCTCCTAACAAACTCTGGGGTGCAAGTCTGTGCCCACATAGCATCAGCCACTCCCATGTTCTGCCATCAGAGAAACCAGCCTAGGCACTGTGGCCCCAAACAACAGAGACACACATTTAAGCTATCCAGACTCACATTTCAGCTATATGCATTGGGCTATTCAAGCCTCTTTCTCCAGGAGGTAGTGATAAAGGGTTGCCAGGATTGGAGTTGGGGAAACATGCCCATTATTTTTCAATTTCAGATAAACAAGAAAAAAAAATAGTATAAATGTGTCCCATGCAATATTTGGGACATACTGATACTAAAACAAAATCATTCTTTATCTGAAATTCAAAGTGAATTGGACGTTCTGTATCTTATCTGCCAAATCTATGGTGGTCAGATTCAGAAATACTCCAGGTCCTTTTATGTCCACAATCTACATGAAGTATTAAATATCTTGCAACCAATTTTTAGCAAACTTTTTGAAAATGTTCCATCCATTCTGAGATATCGTGTTGGAAGCTGGTATTTATGGTGTCAGGCTATGGCTGAAATTTCTGTTGAAATATCCCACTGCATTTTTAAGAAAATGCTCTTTGCTCACCATTCTCAGCACCCAAACCTTCCCAGCCCTCAGGAAACCTGCATATTTAGGACATGTTGGTTCAAGTTTAACTTAGCCATTATACCAAAGACATCTTTACCTTCATAATTTGGAGACAGATTTCACAGGCAATGCTTATGCTGAAATAGCAGCTCATTCGGAGGTGTCGGGATTCCTAATGTGTTAGAAATCACTGCGCTTGATTCCACTTCTGCAGCACAACTGGCTCCTGCCCAGTATTGGAGAACAGGGCATCTAATTCACAGGGAACTAAGGCCAAGATTTCTACATACGATTTTCTTATGGGGCCAGAGCTTTTTTTTTTTCTTTTAAGTGGATGATATATGATACAAATATTGTTCTTAATCAAAAGTATATTAGCAATCTACCACAACTGCAGAGTTACAAGGAAACAGCACAGCATGTTTGGAGAGGATTATTTTCACAAGAAACACGTATTCATTTCTCTGTCTGCCTTTATCAACATGTATTTATCAAAATATGGAAGCTGGTCCATGGGCCACATTTTAATTACTCATAGGTTGCCTGAAGACAGCTGCAGTCTAGGAAGGAAGAGAGATTGAAAAGAATAAGGTGCTTTTAAAATTTGGCCATAATTGTAACTAGAGGACTCTGTTGGCTTTATTCCAAAACTCTAAGGAGCTGTCTTCCCCTAGTTTTTTTTCCTATCACTGACGTTTCCCCATGCAGCACTTACACTGGCTCTCATTGACTTCATCAGCTGTTATCATATATATTTTTATTTTTTCTTTGGTAACATTTTCGTAATAAGATTGTATAAATTCATCAGAGGAGATTTGGAACATACACCTATACAAAAAGAGAAAGAAGAATGTCTTGAATCCTACTATAAAGGCATTACCTTTTGGAAGTTCTAGAAATACTATGCATGTTATTTTTAACAAAACAGAAATCATGTGAAATATGCTATTTTGTAAATGACCTTCTTTGTTTAACTATCTAACATAACATTCTTTTTATTAAATAAAATATCCATAATGCCATCTTTGGCTGTGGAGTGTGTCATCATAAAGATGCACCACAAATACCCCTTGTTGTTATATCCAACAATGATTATACATACATATTTTTTCTCATTTTTTTATTAAAAAGAAAAAAATGAAGGGAATTAAGAGTCCTGGGGGAAAAACTGGGCTGCAGCGAGGCATGAAGCTCAGGTCTTTATTATACATTCCTTGTCCTATTTGCATATGTATATAGTTTTTCTTATTTTTGAAATCACTGTGAATAATTCCATAGCAAAATTTTTGAATACAAATCTTTCTATAGAGCCAATTGGCGTGTTTTAGTATACAATTTGAACAATGGAATTTTATAGATCAAGGAGAAGCACATTTTGGGCGCCTTTGAAGCGTATCACCAAACCGCTTTTTGGAAAAGCTGTAGCATTGCCCTTCCACTGATGTTCTATGAGACTGAATAATTTTCTAGAAAATTTCCTGAACCCTCATGAACATTGAGTGTTACTGCTTTGGAAATAAAAAATAAAATCAAATTTTATTTAGCACATAAAATTTTTCCAACATTTAACAGATAAGCAAAATGGATGGATTTTTTTTAGCTCTGTTTTATTTATTTGTTGTTGAGAGTTAGGAGGTTCTCAACTTTAGCTTGTTATGCCAAAATTTTGGGCGGCCTCTTATAGACCTCTTATTCAAAATATGAGGGATTCTTGTTTGCATGAGTTAAAAAAACTAGGCTTCTTAGAAAGAGTGATATGGAGAGAAGCCGTACATAGGATGCCAGTCATTTGTCAAACACTCTGCTAGGCATCTTCCCAAGGAAAATAACCCCATTCCAATTCAACTGCTTCCTTTTTTTTCAAATATGTCTCACAGATTGTGGTTTCCTCCATTAAAGCCACAATTGCTGCTGAGTCACAGTGTATACATAGATGCGTGTGTGTGCATGTTTGCTTGCATTTGTGCATATGTGTGAGCCCGTGTGTGTGTGTGTGTGTGTGTGTGCTTGTTTATTGGCTTTTTGGTTCTCTTCATTCTCACTAAAATAAAACAAGACAAATTTGATTTTCTAATGGAAGCTGTGTGGTGTACTTGTAGACATTTTGGGCACTCTGTGTGTCTGGGAATGTGTGTGGGGTGTGGAAGAGTGGTTTTCTTTTTTTTTGAGATGGAGTCTTGCTCTGTCACCCAGGCTGGAGTGCAGTGGTGCGATCTCAGCTCACTGCAAGCTCCGTCTCCCGGGTTCACGCCATTCTTCTGCCTCAGCCTCCCGAGTAGCTGGGACTACAGGCACCCGCCACCATGCCCGGCTAATTTTTTGTATTTTTTAGTAGAGACGGGGGTTTCACCATGTTAGCCAGGTTGGTCTCGATCTCCTGACCTCGTGATCCACCCGCCTTGGCCTCCCAAAGTGCTGGGATTACAGGCATGAGCCACCGCGCCCAGCCGGAAGAGTGGTTTTCATGCCATGTGGTGCCTGTCTTGGAGGAAGGAAGATTCGGGAGACATTAAAGAATGAGCAGCCCTTTGTCTGCTTTTCTGAGTGTTTGTCTCTGGGCTGTGTCCCCACAAGTCAGGCATAAACAGTAGGCCCCAAAGTGAGTGGCGACTCCTCAGTAGCAAACTTCCACAATGATGCACAGTTAATCAGGATCCCCTTTTGATTTCAAGCACTATTGTTAAAAATTGTTCTCTGTGCTACTTGAATTCCTATTAATCTAAGTTAATTCTTTTGAAACCTTAAATATTGTGGCATCTTAGTGTCATGGTAATCTATTTTTTCTCTTATAGATGAGGACATAGAAAGATGAACTTAAAGCTGAAAAATGAACTTAAAGCTGGAAAAAATGAAGTAATCTCAGCTATGATAGCTGTAATAGAAAAATGGAGTTTTCCTCAGTTTTTTTTCCTCAGAATAAATGGCATGATCCTGATGGCTGTTTAAGTGGAGAGGATTAGTTTGGTAAGCACTTCATGATGAAGATGCATACTTTAATAGATTCCCAGATGAGGAAGCACCTATATCTATGCTTTCCATCTGCTACTTCTTTGGGAAAAAATGGAAGACAGAAACAACAAAACTTGTAGTAGCTCCAAATACATCCTCAGATAGAGCACAAAATATAATCGACAAAAGCCCTACTAAACCAAGTTTATGTTTAATGAAAGCAAGGGCATAAAAGAAATACATAATGTCTAAAGTAGATACATCAAGAAATAGCAGTACCTGTGCAAACAACATTTTTAGAGATTATAGAAGTAACTGCTGAAAAGGAAAAAACAATGGAGTTAAGAGTTCTAGGGAAAAAACTGGGGTGTGGTGAGGCAGGAAGCTCAGGTCTTGCTTTCTTAAAATGTATTTTCATTTATAATTCTATAACATGAAATACTGATTTCAAAACAAAACTTCAATGAAAGAGAATGAGAGATAGAGCAAGAGTAAGAGAGAGAAAGAGAGAGGCTCGAAAAGGTGAATGAATGAGCCTAGGAGTTTGGAGGAACTTGGATAAAGGGGGAAGAAGTAGTGCGGTATAAGGAGAACAATGACCTATTACTTTGTTTAATTAGTGCAGGCTCATGATAGGAGACTGAAGCAGGAGAGAGGGGCATACAGCAGAAAACATGGAAACTTCCACCTGCTGTTTCCATTGCATTTTTGCAAGTCTTCCTGTGTGTCAGGTATGGCTGCTGGCGCTGGCCTTGGAGGATCTGCATTGGCTGCCGTCTGCAGTTAGGTCCAGACTCCCAGTCCCAGTGCCTTAGAGACCTCTGGAAATCAGACGAGGAGACCAGCTGTCTGAGAGAGCTCCACTCTCTGGCTGCCCCTGCCAGAGTGCCCAAATAAGGTATTTTTTGAAATCAGCCTTTATTAGTGCCTGTTTCTCTTATTTCTGCTTCCCATATATTTTATAACTTTGTTATAAAAATGTGCTATTCCAGGCCCTAACATTTAGCCAGAGGTTGAAAGTCTTAGCTGGTTCTTATGACATTTATCAGAAGAGGATTATTTTACTTGTTAGGTGACTTTTGGGTTTTCCTACATCAATGGACTTTTTAAACCACTGAATTTTGTTTTTAGTATTTAAAAACTAATTTATTTTAACGAAATATTGAAATTTTGGTGAATGTGCAATTTGTCTTTTTTTCCTAGTGGGAGAGATATTGACCCCTTTCTCAATGAGCTGTTCTGGATTAAGCAAAAGCTGTCAATATTGGTCCAATTTTCAGGAGTTAAAAATGAGTTATTTGATCCCAGTACATACAGGGTTTTATTAAAACTAAATAACTCTGACCTAAACATCTTCATTCTGGGTTGTGCCAAGGAACAGAATACATGGACTGTATACCGGAGCTGTGTCAGTCTGCACCAGTCCCAGGATGCGCTGAGACAGGCTCAGGGACATGGTGTCACCTGCTGATGCCTTCACAGCAAGGGGTGGAGCCAGCAGCAGACAGAGGTCCTGGCTCAGCTCAGTGGCTCCAAAAGTTGCTGCAGAGCAAGGGCGGAAGGTGCAGGCTCTTTCACTTCTCTTCTGCTTCCACCTTCTCTTTGATTCAGAATGTGGCTTCCTCCTCAATAGGAAGAATGTCTCTTAGGAGAAGATCTGAAGCCAAGGTGGGGGCAGTGGGAAGGGACATTTTGCAAGAGGATTCCTAATTGTCCAAAAGCACTGAGACTCCTGCTAAGATGATGTCCTCTGGGAGATGAGGGTCCTGCTGGAGGAGAGGATCTCCTTTGCCTGCGTGAAGCGCAGAAAGGGCAGAAGATGAGCTTCAGTTGCGAATGACGATTGATTGAATGATTGTATTATTAGAACTGATACTTGTTTCGTGGTTATTTATGTCATAGATTTAATTTGTATCATATATTTGTACTAATTATTTTTATTGATGATAATCGTAGGAAGAGCTGTCACATCAAGGTTTTGTCATGTGCTAGGCACTGCACAAAGCACTTGAATGACATCCTTGAAACTTTTCCCATACTGATCATATTGAAGGATGTCCAGAGAAATACAGAAAAGTGGTTTGGAGGGGAGTAGCTGATGCTAAGTTAAATAAATAATAATAAGATTAGCCAGACGTGGTGGTGCATGCCTGTGGTCTCAGCCACTTCGGAGGCTGAGGTGGGGAGATTGCTTGGACCTGAGAGGTCAAGGCTTCAGTGAGCTGTGATCCTGCCACTGCACTCCACCCTGAGCAACAGAGTGAGACTCTGTCTGAAAAATAAATAACTACACAAATAATATTGATCAATAACAGATACAAGACCACTATGAAATTGGAAAAGATAGCAGAATTAGGATACAAATGTATGACAGGCTGGAACCATGGACCATCACCAATAAGAATATATCTTAGATCACTGAATGAATGTATGGATATTTTCTTAGTTTCAAAAATACAACTGCATATGTCTATTAGGGGAGCATAGCTTAGCAGCCAGTAGCACAGATAGAAAGATCTAGGAGATTTCCTGAGTGCAAGTTATTACATGGTGTGTATAGCTGCCAAAATATTGACTGTGACCTTTGGTTGCATTGACAAAGGTAGAGCATGCAAAGGGAGGTGCTCTATCTATTCTGCGAAGTGTTTTCTTTCAGATACAGCATTTAATGAGAAAAGTACATGAAAGAGTTTGTTCAGAGGACAGCTATCTGGCTTTTGATGGGACTTCAAACCACGTCAGATGTGGAGCTAATAAAGAAAGGTAGGCTGCTTAGCTTGAAGAAGGGACTGAGCGAATGAGAGGGAGAGAGAAACAGAAACAGAGAGAGAGAGAGAGAGAGAGAGAGTGTGTGTGTGTGTGTGTGTGTGTGTGTGTGTGTGTTGGGTGGGTGGGTGGGAAGAGATAGGAAGGGCTTGAGCATTGCCCTCCAAATTCTGAAGAGTTTAAGAGAAAAGCATCCTCTTTATACCAGTGGAGGCCAAGGCAAAGCCCAGGAGGTGGTATTTACAGGTAGATCGAGTTCAGTTCAGATTAGGGAAGTATTTTCAAACATTTGGAACAACTGCCAGAGTAATGAGTTTTTCCAGTAGAGCTTTCAAAGTGTTTTCTTTTGAAAATTCCTTAATTTTATAAATTTAAACCTGTACTTTTAAATCATAGTATTTGAACAATGGTCAGTAGATGGCGGTAGGATACCATAGATTTTACCAGTGGCAGCTGGAATTTCACCCTTCAATATGCTGGAAGTAGATGATTTTTTTCTAATTATTATTGGAAGGTGTATCCTAATCTATTGTTCAGAGAGAAATTGCTGATTTGAAAAACAGGAAATAATACTTCCTAATTAAATAGACGATAATGAGTAACAAATACTTTTATGTTGCCTGAATGCTACCATGCTGTTTCTTTATTGGCCTCTAAAAATTTGTGGTAGGAAGTGTGTGTGTGTGTGTGTGTGTGTGTGTGTGTGTGTGTGTAAATGAAAGGTCTGGTTTAAGTAATTCCAAAATGTAATATACTAATTCTGTGTAAAATTTTAAAAATACATGACTGAATTGAATAGAAAATATTTCTGTGAAGCATTGCGTTGAAAAATCTTATTTTCTTCTTTATACTAGCACCTTTTTGTACTTAGACATTATGAATTTTAAAATAAAAGTGTGCATTCTTCATAAATGCGCTGAATTAATTATTTTTTCCTAGTAGTTTGTAAAATAAAGTTTGTTCAGGAATGGTCAGCTTGGGAGATTTTTATCTGTATGAGATTTTTCTCTCCCTTTGAATTTTTTGGGGAATTTTGTAATAGAGGAAGGGCCTGTATTTTTAGACGCACAAGCCTTAATAAATATTCTTTAAAAGTGGATGTATGTCCAAAACATGTGGAAAATAAAACATGTTGATGTTTAATTTGGAAAGAGGAAGATAATGCTGATGCCACCCCTTCCCCACTTTTTTTTGTTTTTCAGAAAGTGTAGCATGATATTCTTGTGTGTTAGGTTCTTAAGTATCTAGCATAGCAACACCTTTTTCCCATCTAACTCTGAGCAGCGTATTTAGGCTGGCTGCCTGTCTAAAAACTTGTTTGTGGAGAGCAGTTAGTCACAAAAGCACATGTGGGTCCCTTATTCCTCTTCAATTCTAAGCAGTGAATATACCCCGGGCTTCCAGGGAGACAAATTGTTTTAATTTGCTAACATTTTGGGACTCTCCAGGACTGTGAGAAGCTAATTTCCAAGTTTTGGGAGACCCCTGATAGAAGCTTAGGCAGACATTTTCTAAGATTATCTCTGAGACAAAAAAACAGGCAAAATATCAATTTCTGCACATGAGACTCATGCAAACCATACAGTCCATTCAAGCACGTTCTTTTTCCCATTCATTTTCTCTCCCTCTTTCTCGCTCTGGTTTTTATTTCAATTGATGGGATACATGAACAGAGTTGTACTCCCCTATGGAGTGAATGGAAGCTGGGAGATCAACGCCCTATCACAGAAAGGCCGTGTGACCTTCGCCAGGTCCCTGGGCTTTCTGAATCTCTGCTTAGTCATCAACAAATTTGCTCTTCTGCTGATGGAAATTTGGCCAAGAATTATGAAACGAATGTCTGAACATTTTTCTTGTTACTCCTATAACAAAAAGCTCTATGTAAAAAGAAAGTAACGTGCTTGTATCTAGAACTATCAAAGAATTTCTTCTTTGGCTAGTAAAATAATCATAATTAATGGTCATCTATGCATTTTCCCTACAAAATCTTTATATCACCCTTTAAAGGAAAAACTCAGACAGGACTAAATGTTCTTTTTTATTTTAGCAAATAACGCTAATGTTCTTTTTCTATTTTATATACATATGTACACACACACACACAGGCCGCAAGCACACACAGACACATATATTATTCTTCCTATATGTGTAGAAACAACGTATAAAAATATGTTGTACATTTTTTTCTTGCTTCAGTGTTTCTGCATGGGTTAAAAATGTAACAAAGTAAAATTTAAGCTCTTTCATGCAAGCATTAGTTCTTTAATATATAAATTTTTATCAGTTAAGTACTGCTTTAAGGAATACTTTTTCTTGCTTTCTTTTTTTAAAAATTGAATATTATTTAATGAGAGGCTGGAATCGTATGTACTTCTTTTATGAACATGTAATGTAAAACTTTTAGAGACTTGCTTTAAATAAGAAACTTGCTAAGATATCTGAACAGTTGTATACTGATTTCTAGATTATCAAGTTGAAACTCAAAGGTACGTTGCATTTTTTTAAAAAAAATCTCTTGATGTGACAGAATTTGTCAGTAAGCAAATATTATGCTCATAAAACAATTTTTTGGAGAGTATCATGATAGAAGTATTGCACAGCACACAAGTTGTTCAACTTGAACTCATAAAACATCATATTATTTACTTGTCTTTTCCTTTGAAAAATAGTTAATTATTGAAGCACTGAGAACATTTTACATTCCTGGCTTGTGGTTGTGTCTTGCAAACGTGAGACTAATGAGAGCAAGTTCTCACCCCAACTCTGAACTTGCTGACTTATCTGATTTAAAATCCGAGCATTTGAACATTGGTGAGTTATTTTAAATAATGATTCTATTTTGTTGTTGCTGCTGTTTCATGAAGAGTGATTTTTTTTTTTTAATTCAACAAAGACAGTGCCTTGGATCTGATGTAGGAGAAAAAGGAGTGATGGATCTGGCAGACATCTATGGCATGTATATTTATTTAACAGTTTGCTATAATGCTTATTATTAATGATGACAATCATGAACTTGCATGCATTGTTTATTTTGTAAATACACATAATGGAGCTTTCAAAAAAGGAGATCAGCTGCCCCTTGCAACGATGGCCGTCTGCTGTGGAAGTAACTACTCAGAGACCCTTTGTGACTTGGGTTCCTGACCCAGTCCATTTCACTATTAATGCTCTTGGAACATTTTGTGAAGTCCATTTATAATTTCCCTGCTCTGAGCATCTAAAATGAACTGCAGGTCTACGTTACATCTACATGGTAGATTAGATTTGAGTATCTATAAGTGGATTTGAACACCAACAGTACCTGCAAAACTAAATATGCATTAAATGCCATGAAGTTGTGGTCATAAAATGCAAAAAGGATTTCCGAGTTCTTGGGGGATTGGGGACGCTCTTCAGATAGGACATAGGTAATTTGATTAACATGCACCTTGAATCTACTTTGTTTTGATTCTGAAGAGCAGAAATAAAATGGGCAAAAACTCTACATGAAACCGGAGGCATCTCAGTTTATTTCAGTACTTTTCATTTTTATTTTATATCTTTATGGCAACTTATAAAACTTCTACTGGACATTTGGGCTTCATTTTGACCTTTCCATGCTCTTTCCCTAGATCTGAATTATTTGGTTTTAGTGAAAATGGAAGGAGTACAATAAAAAGAAGCTCAGTCCGAGGGGCACACCTATTCCTGCATTAATTCCGGATTTAATCGTGTGCTACCTGAACTCTGGGACAGCCAGCTTGGCGTTTATATCTCCCTCTCATTGAAAGTCCAAAAATCCCAGGGAAACATTCGAAGGAAAGGAGAAAACGTTTGTTTTCATAAATTTTACAAGCCCTGGCTCTAACAGATCTTAAAAGGGCGTCTTACATAGTGCAGAGACGCTAAATACTACATCTGCTTTAAATATTGTTGGGTGTCTCAGGCCTTTGTGGAGAGAGTTTGATGCCGTCTTTTGTTGTAGGACAACTAGTGTACTCTGTGATGCAGGGGAGTTGCTAGTTCAAAGGATACAGCCTTACTTCGGGTTTCTTTTCTCTCTTTCTTCCTTTCTTTCTTTTCTTCTCCCCTCCCCGTCCTCTACATTGTGGTTTTTGCTTGGGGGGGCTTTAGTTTTAAACATTCACATGGAACTCCCAGTCTTTCTTCTTTCAAGAAAAGACAAGCCCTTTATAATAATAATTACAAAATCTGCAGTAAGTTCTGTAAATTGAACATACATGAAGCTATATTGGCTACTATCACAACCTTTTGTCTTAAATTGGGTAAATAACTCTCAACTTTGTGCTTGTGAAATGGAAGGTATTTATAGATATTAATTACAGTCAAGCTAATTTAAAGTATCCTTTATTAATTTTCTTCCGGTTTTATGATTTTCAGGAATAATTGCAGCCACCTACATGTACAGTCTTCACATAATATTCTTAATTGTATTAAATATCTACCCGCACTCAGTTTACATAGCATTTTAATATACATCTTTTATTCAGCAGAAGTCTAAAGGCTTCTCTTTATTCAAACTGAACATTAGATCAGAAAGTGAAGAAGTCGGAGACCTAGCAATGAAAGCAGGCCTTCCCTGTTTCTCCGACAATGATTTCGGGTAGGTGACTGTGTGTTTGTTGAGAAATGGACTGGATGGGATATTGACAGTTTCCTATCAATAGCTAGACCCTAGAGGCCTGGCTGTTTGGGCCCACACTGATTGACTACTCTTTAATAGACATATAATTGTTGACAAATACCTTCCAATAGACTGTGGCAGCGCGCAGGCAGACAAAGGAGATTTCAGAATGATAGAGACCAGAGCTGAGCCATTTGGTAGAGGCAGTGCCTTACAGAGGAAAGGACTTTGCACATAGTGAACCTACTAAGAGAAACCAGGTCAGGGCATCTCTGTGGCCAATCCTGGGCAATCGTGCCAAAATCGAGAAATTTAAAAAGACTCATTGTTTCCATGTATCATAGAGTTTGCTGGAGAGGGATGAACACAGACTGTTTTGTGCAGTTTTGTATCCAATCTATTACTTTGTCCATGTTAAAAAATTATTGATAGGGAGAGAGGGGTGTGTGTGTGTATGAGATTTGATACCTAGAATATTTAGCTTGTTTATGGATTGTAAAACCTATCAATCTGATCCTTGTAAAACCACAATAGGCTATTCAGATAATTTCAAAGAGTCTTGGACAGTAACAAGAATTATGGAAAAAATTGATTTTAGACATCAGCCCCATTTACAACTGAAGTATCAGAGGAGCTTGGAGATGTCCCTATAAGGCTGATGCATCCAAGAGTATTCGGGAACCTCCATCTCAGCCTCCGCGGCTTGTCTGGCCAAGCCTGCCTTCCCAGATCAATGCCTGGCTGAGAAATAGCTCTTGAAAGTTTGCCTCACAGGATGCATTCTCTCGGCCCGTTCAGTTTCAGCAAATCTCCCTCCTTGGGGGCTCACTCTCAACCACAGGAGGCCACAGTTGCTTTCAGTATGTGACAGGAGCCTGCTGACAATGGGACTAGGTGATCTCATTTAGATCTGCAAGCTGGTGTAAGCTTAATAAAATAATAAAATAAAATACAAACAGTTAAAATGCAACCTCAGCCTCATTGTCGCCATCATACACCAGACAGAATAGCAGATCGAGCCAGGCCTAATGTCATCTGCGAGGCAGGTTCCCTCATACTGTCCTCTGAACGCATTGGGTTGACACGGCAGACCGCCTCCTGACATCCTGCGTGAAACTGAACCAGCTTGTGCCCAAAAGACCTTGAGTCCTGCCTTTGATTCTTATTGATCAAATACGAAGATTAAATCCCACATCACAAAGCAAGGCAAAACCCAAGCTTTCTCTGTCAACTTCTAGGAATCCCGGTGAAGCCCTTTCTGAATTATCTTCTTATGCATGAAGGAGAGCTGGAGTGCACATGTATTTCAGGAAGATATACATGGTGGGCAAGCAGATATGTAGGTCTGATAGCTCCCAGGCTCTGTGGCAGGAGGATGAGACAGATAAGAATGTTGTGCTTGTTACCTGTTGTCAAATTCAAACCCATGGTTAGGATTCATTTGGAGAGAAGAAAAGATTATTTTTGAAGTTGCTTCTTTGCAATCTGTAAGCATTCCTAAACAGGCAGGCTTCTGCAAACAGCTGCCTCAAAATGTTGTGTGTGTGTGTGTGTGTGTGTGTGTGTGTGTGTGTGTCCATTAATTCAGAATTACTCCAATTACAAGCTTTTGATGCTCTGAAACCCTCTCTCTAACCCAAAAGAGATGGAGAGCCCTCGGACCATCCAATCAGATCATTTTCCCTGCCGCCTGCAGCAGATGTAAGCAATTTACTTTTTTATTTCTGCATATTCAGTGTGAGCGGAGCTGTTGGAGACCTTTCACCCCAGAGCCTGCAGGATTCTAACCCTATCAAATTAAAGCATTTTGCTCACTTATTCCCAAACGCTTTGCTGGTGCTAAGCAGACATCCCGCTGCATAGCAATGGCGGGTGTTCGTGTCCACTCATAGCCCCAGCCTAATCAGAGGTTATTAAGGAAAATATACAGTGCTTTAATTTGATGAGATTGGTTATAGGTAGTGCAGTTAAAGGTCACACTCCTGCGTGTATCTCCCTCCGTCTCTGTAATATTTTCTTCTCGCTTGACAATCCTGAGCTGCAAACAATAGGCCAAGGCGACACATTTATTTTTGACATGCTGTGATGGGCTCAATAGGGATAAAGATGAATTATTTAAGGATTGCATAAACAAACATCCTGGGCCAGGTTTTGGTTACATCTTCCACTTTGTGCTCTGTGTATGCTCTTGCCTTAAAAGAACATGTTCAAGAAATGAGCCTCCTTTGGGCAGGAACGCATTTAGATGGAGGGCCCAGATAGGCTGCTGCCAGATGGCTGGGTCGCCTGCCTAACTCCTGTTGCTGGCTGTGCAGGGAGGGGAGGTGGCTCCCAGCTCCCAGGGAAAGGTGCCTCTGAAGGACTGATTTGCTCTTCTGACCCTGGAAACTTCTCCACCTGCTGTGAGCTAATTGAGCTGGCCTGTCCGCATCCATAGGAGTGGTGGGGCCACTGGGGGCCCACAGTGGCTGTTTATTTGTGTCCATCGCCTCATCGAGAAGAAGCCAGGTAATGGAAGGTGGCCCAGTCTTTCCCAGGCAGAGAGAGAGAATTACCCAGCTCTCCCTGCTCTTTTGAGGGTTGATTTTCATACCAAGTTTTCTCTCTTTCCCAGAGAAGCCCTTTCTGATTTCAGCACATCCCAGCCTTGGGGAGGCACAGTCCCAAGATAAGAGTCCTGCTTCTTTGGGGTGCTTAGGCATTCTCATTTTCCCATTTCAGACACATCGTCGAAGGCACAGAGAGAGGCGTAGGAAGGAACAAGGGCAACTTCTAATCTTCTGTCAAACTTAATGGTTTTTGTGTGTGTGTCCCTGTGATAGACCAACTGCAGGCTGATTTACCTAGAAATTTACATGAAAATTGCTTTATGCAGCTGTATGTAAAAATTCAAGCCGCACAGTGTCACTGTACCATGCAGGTCAAGGCACAGCCCGGGGTATTGTAGCCCAAAACAATTTGTTTTCAGTCCTGGGAGGAGGGGGAGGGATGCAGCAGGATGGGGGCCGAAGGAGGACACCGTGGGGGCTCTTCAGGACAGCACTGTGTTTCAGGGAGCAGCGAAGGCAGAGGGACATCCTGCCTCCTCCCTGTCTTCCCTGAATGTGCTCCCTGACTGGCATCTGTCTTTAATATCTTTTTTTTTTCCTTGAACCTTTAATACTTTAAAGGAATATTATACCCGATTTATCATCTCAGTCCTCAAATATATTACCTAATGCAATACTAAATTATTTGAAAGTCTTCCCACTTGAACTGAGAAATACCAGGGATAAGACTGCTTAAGAAATGGTTGCTGTGTGCTCCTGGAGACCGACTGACAATTCCACAAAAATCTTATCTCCATATGTTGTTTTGTTTTCAATTTTCATATGCTTGAAATGTGGTAAGTTGGAGATATTAGAGAGTTAATAATAAAATAATAATAATAATATTAAAGTAGAGGACTTTGGAGCAATTTCTCATTGGGAGCTTGGGGGAAGGCGGGGTCAGCTGAGGGCAGCCTCCTGGGCCTGACTCAGGTCTAGAGGATGTTCCTTTCCTGCCTTCCTATTGGAAGAGCCATGGGACGCCAGGAAGTTGTGTGTGATTCTTCAGGAGCTCTTGTTGCATCTGCAGTTCGGCATGCAATGTGTTTCCCTCTGTGTGCAGGTGGCCCCGAAAAGGTGGCTCTGCAGCCTGCAGATCAGAGACCCTGTCAAAAATCTCTGCAAAGATGCAGGGATGCCTCCATGCACAAGAAAATTCAGCCTTTTCTCGGATTGCAGAGCCTATTGGCCTGGCAATGAACTTCCCAGATTTCTAAGGAAAAATCCCATGAGCTAAAAATGCCAGCAGCAACTTTTGAGTTCTACTTAATGCTTTATAAATTTGGGTATGTGTGCATATATCTGCATTCATCAAAATTCTTTATCATTGCTTTATGTTATTAAATGTTTTCATGAAGACAGTTAATATGATAACTGCCATTCTCTATAGTTACATGGCTGAGTGAATATCTTTATTTGGAACAATTTGTCACAACTGGGATCTGGGTGGTTCTGAGAATGCCTTAGAACTGAGTGGGGTGGGGTGGCTGAGTGAGAGTGAGGGCAGCCTCTTGAATGGACGGATTTTGTCTCTTCATCTTTCTGATGACCCTGTCTCAGGACTTTCCCCCCCCTTATTTCTGTTGATTCTCATTTAAAACTGATCCCTCTGGTATGTGTCACAATTTTGCTTTGCTTAGCTCCAGATTACATTTCCCCTGATACAAAGCACACCTAAAATAATCAAAGGACAAATGAAAGGCCCACTACCCATTCGTACATAACATGCAAACCAATTTTTAAAATTATTTGAGTTTCAGCCTTTTAATTTTAGGACCATAACTTTGCCAAGAGTGGTACTCTAAATTCTTGCCCTTATTTAGGAATTTATGGAACAATTAAGATAGGTTATTACCCTTCCTTGAAGGACAGAAGGCAAGCCATAGGTCAGCTGAGAATATGCTTTTTTGGCAAATATCTAAAGTGTTATTTTGACAGAATATTTTCTAATGTTGTAGGACCTTAAAATACAAACCTGGTTATGTGGGAATCCATAGAGTATAAAGTATGAAAATATTTGATGATTTTCTTCTTATAAGCATTATAGTACAAGAAAAAATGGTTTTAGTATATGCTAAATAATGCTGTTATTGGTAGACAGATCTTACAGGGCTAGGTAAACAATTAAACTGACTTTGCAAGTTGTCAAGCTGATTACACAAATTAACTAGGGACAGATACTTAAATTACTTCTTCTATTGGCTTATCTCTTCAGTTGTATTCCAGAATATTTTTTGAAAATGGAATATTCCTTTAAATTGTCCTCAGATTGATGTCATTATAGTATCATCACCAGTCTCATAAAGTGGCTTGATTATTGTGCTTTAGTAGACAGTGCAGGGTTATAAAAGCTGCATCTCCCGTCATGATTTCTCCCATGAGTTTCACAGCATTGAGCCCCTTCAGCTGTCACATGCATCAGTGACTGTGTCATGTTATTGAACATGACCTGGTAATCAGGAGAAACTGAATAGAGAAGTTTATCGAAATTTAGATGAATAATAATAATAAATTCCAGAAGGTTATTTCTAAATATTTCTAATAAAATATTTGAGTTACTCTTGGATATTTTATTGTCTATGTAGAAAACATGCTACATCTAGTTTCAAATAGATAATTTTACCTCCCTCAACCCTGCAAAGAAAAAAAATCCAAACTAACTGTGTTTGGAATTTAAATGTTAGAAGGTGCTTCAGTCTAATAAATATTTTCCTAATGTGTTAATTGTGATGCTTTCCTTGTGTGAACAGGTTACTTTTGAAGATGATGACTTTCAGCATCATGAGCGTCATGCTGAGACGCTGTCTATGTAATTCTGAAAAGAGCCGCTAGGTGGGAGTGGTGCCAACAAGGGTAGTTCCGGTCTCTTAAATGAACTAGGTGGGATCCAGAGATTGTGTGATTTCCATCTATGAATATGGCTTCCCACAAAATAGAGCTATTTGTTAAAGCAATAAATAAAATATTCCATTAATTAAAAATTTCCAGTGTTTTATCTGAATCTAAAAAGAAGTACAATCTGAGAAGGAGAAAAAAAGCCATCTAGGTATGTACAAAGGAAGTGCCCATCCAAGACAAACTTCGGCTGTCTTAGCTGCTAGTCATTTAGTCCTGCTAGGCTTATGTTACCATCAGGGAAAGCAATGAAAAGTTACTAAAGCACACATTTTTTACTCTGCTAATAAAAAAAGATTCCTTTTCTAGGCATCTATTGAGAAATTAAAAGAAAAAAATCAGAAAAAATGATATTCTAAGCCATGAAAAAGACCTCCCCAAAATTCCAAAATTTAACATGGGCTAAAAAAATTTTAAATTAACCTATTCAGCAATTTAAATATACTATTGCAAATATCTAGCAGGCCTAGAAAGAAATTATGAATACAATTATTTTAAAAAGAAAAAAATGGAATACAACTCATAAAGACATTGGATGCTTCCAAAACAGTAGTAAAAAGCACATTCATAGCATTATTAAAGAAAAATAAAATGAAATGAGTTAATCATTATACTCAAGAAATTAGGAAAAAAACTGTAAATATAAAGAAGCAATATTGGTAAGGAATATAATTGACAAGTAAATGGAGAGGTACATCTAAGACACTATTTTTATAAGGAAAACAATTTCAAGACCTATGTCTGGAATTCTCCATAAGATAATAAAATGGCTAGCTCAAATAAACAAAATTAGAAGTTAGAAATGATGAAACAACAAATATAAAGGAGATAGAAATTATAAATCCTCTAAATCTATGCTAGAATATTGAAGCACTCAGTAAAATAAATCATTTTCTTTTTTGGAAAATATAAAATACTGATATTAATTCCAGATGAAAAAATACTCTGAGTGTGCTAATACCATTTTTAAAAGCATAAATGAATACTTGTAAATTTTAAAAGGCTAGAATACAAATAAATTTAATCAATATTTAAAATAATGCAGCATAGAGCTTATTCCAGGAATGCAAAAGGAATAAATTCAATCTCACATGCAATTGTTTTATAAAGTAGGGAATATACACCTTGAGTGACTAATACACTTATCAACAATACATCCCTTGTATTCACATAAGAATCAGAAACAAGACATGAATATTGATGATGTCCTTGTTATTATGGAGAATGTGATAAAGATTAAACAATCAAAAGATAAAATAACTGAACATTAATAAGATATTTTATTAAGGTGGCTGAATACAACAGAAATAAACATGAAACTCTCATATGTTTCCTATATACTGTATAAGCAATAAACATTTAGAAGTATAATGGAAACAACTAATTCAGAGGAGAGAATTAATTGAGGGGCACATGAAATCCTGTGTTAATTAGGAGATATTTTCAAAAGACAGTATGGCTATTGCAGTTCCATACTGATTTATTTACAGTTTTAACAAAGTCATCGAAATCCTAGTGTCATTGTTTTGGCACTTTTTTTTTGTTATTAGAAAGTTCAGTGGCTGAATGGAAGGTTGGAATAACCCCAACCCCTGAACAAAAAGACTAAGTAAGGAAGACCTGCCCTAGTAAATAGTAATTTTGTTAAAAGAAAAGTGGACATAATTTAGGAAGGTACATTGGTATGAGCATTAGTAGAAGAGATCAATGAAAAAGAATAGAGCACCTTGAGACAGACCCTCCAATGCAGATGTATTTCAGCAAATGTTTAAGGTGGCATCACAAATTAGTAATTTTTTTCCAAACAAATGAGGTTGAGACAATCGGTATTGACAAAAATGAAGATCACATCAATATATCATTTCAACAGCCCTGGAGGAGTGAGGAGTCCTCCTGAAGTGGCATCAAGGTAGGAATACAGAACCACTGTGCTTGAATTTATGGCAGAACACTTCACATCTGTACTTGCTGCAGATGTTGCTGGGGTCCAGGCTTCCCTGGCTACTGTGCACCCTGAATTCTCATCATCTGCAGTCTGGTCTGTGTGTACCCTAAAAGGACCTAGTCTACCACTCTTATTCTTTCCTTCAACCTTTGCTAATTTTTCTAATCTTGTTTTCAGCAAGAACTCCTCTACATCTTCAACATTTTGTAGAGCATTCCCTGCTATGTGGAAAATTCTGCTGGGCTATTCCCTGAGGACACCTCTACCTTTTGTGTCCGGAATTGGTGGGTTCTTGGTCTCACTGACTTCAAGAATGAAGCCACGGACCCTCACGGTGAGTGTTACAGTTCTTAAAGGCGGTGTGTCCGGAGTTTGCTCCTTCTGATGTTCAGATGTGTTCGGAGTTTCTTCCTTCTGGTGGGTTCGTGGTCTCGCTGGCTCAGGAATGAAGCTGCAGACCTTCGCGGTGAGTGTTACAGCTCTTAAGGTGGCGCGTCTGGAGTTGTTCATTTCTCCCAGTGGGTTCGTGGTCTCGCTGGCTTCAGGAGTGAAGCTGCAGACCTTTGCGGTGAGTGTTACAGCTCATAAAGGCAGTGTGGACCCAAAGAGTGAGCAGCAGCAAGATTTATTGCAAAGAGTGAAAGAACAAAGCTTCCACAGTGTGGAAGGGGACCCTAACGGGTTGCCACTGCTGGCTTGCAGCCTGGTTTTATTCGCTTATCTGGCCCCACCCACATCCTGCTGATTGGTCCATTTTACAGAGAGCCAATTGGTCTGTTTTACAGAGAGCTGATTGGTCCATTTTGACAGGGTGCTGACTACCTCTTGAGAGTTTTCCAGGCTTCCTAAGGCTTTGGAGCTTTCCTGAGTCAGGGCCTTTGCACATGCTATGTCTTTTGCCAGAGAGGCTGATTGCTCAGCATTATGCATGCCTGGTTCCTTCCCATCATGTAGGTCTTCTGGTCAAGTACCCCCTCTTCAGAGAATGTTTTTCCCCCACCCTTCCCCTCCAGTGCGCACTGCCAAACCCTGCTCGCAACCACCCTGTTCTCTGTCCTATGGTCACTCAGTTGACATCACAATCCGAAATATTATTCATTTCCCTTTCTGGGAGTAAACATTACAGGAATAATCAGAGTTGTAGAATGAGATTTGTATACAAGGCTGCCTATGTCTGTGTTTTTATAATGGCGAAATATTAGAATCAGCTTAAACATTGACAAATATGTGTGAGGCTCAGTAAATTACAGTATATCTTGAGGGAAGAGTATTAGTGCAAAGACATTAAAATTTTGTTGTTCAAGAATGACTGTTGGGCACAGTGGCTCATGCCTATAATCCCAGTGCTTTGGGAGGCCAAGGTGGGTGGATCACTTGAAGCCAGGAGTTCAAGACCAGCCTGGCCAACATGGCGAAATTCCATCTCTAGTAAAAATACAAAAAAAAAAAAAAAAATTAGCCAGCTGTGGTGGTGCATGCCTGTGTTCCCAGCTACTTGGGAGGCTGAAGTCACAAGAATCACCTGAACCCAGGAGGTGGAGGTTGCAGTGAGCTGAGATAGCACCACTGCACACCAGCCTGGGAGATGGAGCGAGACTCTGCCTCAAAAACTAAACAAAACAAAACGAAACAAACTATTGACTTATGAATGATTATTTGGATTTTTATTTTCAGTTTTCTGCACTGCAAACAATCCCATATTGAGCATCAATAGATATCTATTTATATCTATTTATCTAGTTACCTATCTATACATATATGGATGTAATGGGATATAATGACTAGTGTTTTCGTTTTTGGTAGGATGATTCACAAAAGTGGAATTGTTATATCACATAATTAGGATCTTTAACATTTTAACACTTCACACTGCCTATTTCACTATAGTGTTGTCAACATGGATTGTTTTCAATCTTTTATTTATTTACCAATCTCTTATAACTTGAAATGGAATTTTACTTTTTAATTTGCAGTTCTATGACTATTAGTAAATGTCAGTAACTTAAAAAATTTCCGTCTCCTAAAATTCCTTTCTTGTGTGTTTTTCTTTCTTCTGCATCCAAGGGTAGGACTGAGGAAACAGGAGAGAGAGGCTTCCAAATTGGTCCAATGACAGCCTCACTAACTGAAGTTATTTACTCATCATTATTTTCATAATAGCTAAAATCTGCATAACAATTTTCTGTTTATAAAATACTTTCATATCCATCATCAAATTTAATATGGGGTACAAACCATGCACAAGACGGTCTGTAAAGCAAAAAGTAGCTCATTATGCATAAATATAAAGCGCTTTTTACTACTCTGAAGATTCCCAAGAGAGAATGTGTTCTTATTCCCCATTGCTTCTTCTAATACTGAGTTGGGAGGAGCCATGAGTTGGATATGTTAATTTTTATGTTTGTGGTCCTGCTACATCCTCAATCTTCCATTGTATAGTACCTTAAAGATGCCCATTCTTGATACCAAGTACTATTTGGGGATGCATTTAAATTTTCTGTGTGTGCCCTAAAGCTTGGGAAAAGCATAACAGCTAAACGTGGCAATTTCCTGCTTACTTTAAAACTCTGCCTTAAAATGTTGCCAGTCTGGGGCTGTGCAGAGAGAGAAGGGGCAGCAGCCTAAACACAAGAGAAAGGCAAGCTCTGTTTAACTCGATGTTTGCTCACTATGGCATGGCTGATGCTGCCTGGAAAAAATACTGTGAGCCCATCATTTCCACCAAGGGACCAGGGCATGGTTTGGCATACCTATGCCACGATGCATCCACAAGGCCAAATTAAGAGAGGATGGCTCTCTGGGTCTAGTTTAAGGAGAAAAGAGCCCTCTGCAAACAAAACCTACCTCTGAAAAGGCTCCACGGGACACAACATCTAAAGGTATTTGCCACGGTCTGTATATTGAAAGTCAAATAGCTCTCATTCAGGAGCAAAGCCCATCTTCCCTTTTTATGTCTTCAGCACTTATTGACAAAAGCAAAGTTGAGAATGGCAAAGAGGGATTGTTCTGCTGTGGCTTTCATACAGAGGAGGCACTGGCTGTAAAGACAGGGCGTAATGATCCACCCCTCTTGGGAGGGATTGTGGACGGATCAATAAAATGCAGACATTGATACAGAACAGGCACATGGTATTCCTCACTCCCACATCCTCTTTCCTGGGGGCACTCAAAGGCTATTGACTTTGGGGATATTGTCATGAGCTGGGGCCAAGGTAACATATGGTGGTTTCTCTTCCTTCTGCCTGCTCCGCCATCTTGGTCGTAAATGGAGGATAATAGTACTAGAGAATAGGGAAGATAAGGGGTCTATAGGGCCACCATGTCTACCAAGTCCAGGAGGTGCTGTTTACAGGCTGCAATGTGAATGACACCCTCAGGGGCTGGGTAACACCCTATGGCTTGGACTCTTGAGTGACCTTTTCTTGTATCAATGTCAGTCAGCATGCTATTGATCATCCTCTTCAACTCCCAAAGCATCCATCTTCTTTGGTGAGGATATAGAGCATTGCCCCATGGCTGCTCTGGTCACACTGTTCTTGCCCATCGATCCACATTGAAGGACACACTCCTCACTTCAAACCATTTCACATTCTCTTCAGGCTTCATCAGCAATGAGAACTTAATTGAGGGAAATTAGATCTCCACAATCCTACATTGGAATATAGAAAAGTACGAGGACATGCACGGCACTTTGAAGGCTTTTAAAACACGCAATGCCAGACTTCGGTGTGCCACATGGAAATGCTTCACATTTGCATGCCTACACATTTTATCCTGTGAACTTTATCTTACCTGCTAAATAAGTTGTTCAGTGACTTTAAATAACTACTGAATTAAAAAATCTATAAGGTTACCCTGGGTTCAGGTAGTCATTTGCATTGAGGCAGTAGAGAGAGGCCAGGCTGGGATGAGCTGGTTAGGAACTAAACTCACAGGGGCTCCGCTCCTAAGAGGATGAGCTAGACCTATGTGACTTCCTCCTTGCAAAGGGGAGGTGACTCTGGCTGGCCTGATCTTTCAAAGGATGCTTTTATAGCCTTTGTTCTGATCATCCAAATGGATTAAAAAATTACAGTCATTTTAACTAGGTGGGTCTTTCTCATTTATTATTCATGTTCCGAGATCCATTTCTGATGCTTAAGAACAATGCAACCCTCGTCAGAGGCAGCAGACCTGACACGGGATCCTGGGTCTAACATAAATAGGCTGTGGAACCTAGGCAACTTATTTAATATCTTTGAGCCACATTTCCCACCCCAGTAATGAGGGATTAATTGGATGTAAGGGGTTGTTTTGTGATATTAGGTAAACTATGCCATACAAGAATACCTACATAATTCCTGGTTCACTTTAGGTGCTCATTGGAGATCAATTAAAGCTGAATCTGGCTGTGACTAAGAATGCAGGAGGAAGTCGGTATCTGGTGAGTGCAAAGGGCCTAGGGTCATGTACAATTAATTACTCCATTATTCCTCAGTTGTCCCCAATGCTCTCCAACTGATGCACCCACCCTCACTCTTCCTGCTCAAATGGTATTAACCCACTTTAGATGTTTATTTTATTCTTCAAGATCATCTTTCCACAAATATTAGATGCCTACTAAGTTCTATGTGTTCAAAGTAGTTGAAAGTGATAAAGAAGATTTAGAGATGAATTAGAAATTGATTGAAGACATGCCCATGTATGTTCATTGCAGCAATATTCACAATAGCAAAGACATGGAATCAATGTAAATGCCCACTAATGGTAGACTGGATAAAGAAAATGTGGTACATATACACCATGCAGCCATAAAAAAGAACAAGATCATGTCCTTTGCAGCAACGTGGATGGAGTTGGAGGCCCATTATTTTAAGTGAACTAACAGTAACAGAAAGCCAAATATCACATAGTCTCACTTCTAAGGGGGAGCTAAACATGGAGTACATATGGACATGAATAAGGGAAAAACAGACACCAGGGCCTACTTGACGGTGGAGGGTGGGAGGAGGGTGAAGATCAAAATCCACCTATGGAATACTGTACTTATTACCTGAGTGACTAAATAATTTGTACACCAAATCCTCATGACACAAGTTTACTTATATAACAAATCTACACGTGTACCCCAGAACCCAAAATAAAAGTAAAACAAAAGACAACAACAACAAAACAAACAAAGAAATTGACTGAAGAATTTATATTAAATGGGTTACCCGTGAATAAAAATGTGTTATGGTATTGAGGTTGCTCATGCTGCTGATGGTGATGACAGTGAGGGAGAAGTGAGTTTTAGTTTCCTTGGGCCACATCTTTGTAGGGATAAAGCCAGTTGTTCTCATTCATCTTTACATTGCCAGCCTCTATTATAGAGGTCTAGAATCCAAGTCAAATGACTGAGTGTATAAATGAATAACCTCTGCCCAGCAACTGCTGGGTTTACCACAGTGCCTGCACTCACACACACTTGAACATTTCTCATTTGAAACCCTTTGAAGAACTGCTTGTTTCCATTCTGTTCTTTAAAGAGGTTCTTTTACAAATGAAAAACAGTACAAAGCTAAAATTACAGTACAATGCTGAAACTTTCCTGAAATGGCAGAGATCACAAATCCAACAACTGCAGTAGAAAAGCAAAAGAGGAGGTGAAGGCAGCAGCTAATCAGGAGGCAGAGAGTGGAGATCTGATGGAGTTTCTACAAAGCTTTCTGTGCCAGAGACTCCTTCCAAGAGCAACCTCAGGCCTGCCTCCCTACTATGAAGGAAGCATTCAGAGCTACATGCACTTCAGAGCATGAGATGGATGTTTTAACATTGTGATGAGAAATTCTCTTTCTCTCTGTTCCAGTTTTTGATACCATGGGAAAAAGCCCTCTGGTCCTTGCTCTTATCCAGAGATGCTTTCAAGAAACAATAGAAGTTTATTTCCTATCATGGGGGCATTAGCATCACTTTGTCTTGTCTGTTGAGTAAGGCCTGAGTATGCTAACACCTGGGAAGCCTCAGGAAGGCCTATGTGGGCTTTGTGTCCCTTAACCCTGAGGATTCTTTGCTTCTGAGATATGAGCAAGAAGGAATGGCTGCTTAGTAACTTCAGTGTTATCATTATACCTCGACCACTGAGTTCTCCATCTCCTGATGGGAAACTGTTGTCTTACTTATTAACCTCTCTCCACAGTATCAGGGACCAGAAAGGGATCATTATTCGAGCTCTTCTAATTTAGAAATGCCCCATGTTTTTGATCATCTGAAATTTCTTTTTTTAAAAGACAATTGGTGAATGATGTTAGCCCAAGCTCCGTGGCCCAAGTATCAAGTACTCAGTATCCTTTGTGAGTGTTTGCTTCTTACAATATGCTTTTATATGCATAATCTTACTTGAGATTTAGCACTCTTTCGAGGCAGGTGGAGAGGGACTGTTATCCTTATTTTATTGCCAAAGAGGGAATTGCCCAAAGAAGTCATTTGATCCACCAACAAGAATCCCAGCTCTCATAGAAATAGAGTTGGGACATAAATCCAGGTTATCTATGATTTCTAGTCCAACGATCTCTATTACATGTAAGATTAGTTCTTTTCCTCTAGGGATTCTGAGTAGAAAGAACTAACCAATACTGAAAATATGTCTTCACTAGGACATTTTCCAGTCCTCACTTGTACTGTTGAATATTGATTTGTTTCTCTATCTCCTTATAAAAGTCACCCAGATATTTGCTGACTCTTATTTTCCTAAGATACCACCACAGCAAATAGATTAGCCAACCAACAGTTCCATACTGTTAAGTATGTTCTCCTTGGAAATGTTAAGAAACGAAGCTTGAATGGGATGAAGCATTGGGAAGTGAGGGCTGACCCCCTTCCTATGGCTGGGAGCAGGTTAACACTGGCCTTTGGCAGAGGAAACAAGCCTCCATGGCCCCCACAAAGCCTTCCAGCTACATTGGCCTTTGCTCTGTGAATTCTGCCCTCTTTTTTACAATAGGACATTTTTAAAACAAAGCCAGCGTTTGTGAAAGGTCACCTGCCAAGAAGAGCAGAGAGTATCAGTGAAAATGACAGGAAGAAGATAAACAAACTGGAAAACATCTGTCTCCAGTATTTACCCAGGCTGGCAATTTTGGAATAATGGCCTATAGGGCTGATAGCTAGAGAAGCTGGAAGGTGAGGTTCCCTGCCCTCTTCTCCCTACCCCCAGACATTAAGGGGACTTTTTAGAGTCTGGCTTACTTACTGATGGTTCCTGTCAACGGTTCTATTATTTATATATGCTGCTATCTGGTTTTAATACTTAAAAGGGACCATGCTTGGAAAATATATTAGCAACTTGTAAATTATAATAATATTTCAAAGTAGTAAACTTGGTACAGGGGCTAGGAGAGGAAGCATTGCTTTCCCCAACTACTGGTGTATACCACAGTTTATTTATTTGTTGAAGGGCTGGTCATTCCTGTTTAAGGAACAGGGAATCTGGAAGAACAGAGCTCAGCCTGTCCACCTACCAAAGCCCAAGGCACACTTGTTTCATGGCCCTGTCTGGGTTTTTCCCAATCTCTTTCTAATAGTTCTTGACTAACTTTATCTCATTGCAAATGTCCTTGTTTTGGGGGACACATCTGAAACCCTTAAAATGGCATGAATGATGTGAATATAGCTTGACTGGATTATAACTCAATCTACCAGTGACAGTCACAAAGAACAAGGAACTAGCAATGTTTTAGGTGGCCATTTATAGGAAATGTGCCCAGAGCACATGAGGGCCCAGAGTCCCCTGGAGAGGATGTACATGCTCAGTGATCCCGTCTTGAGCTTATTGGGGATTATTATTTACTCAGATATTATTAGGTGAATCTTATGGCAGCATCTATCATGAGAGACAAACTTCCTCTAGATTTACCATAAGGTTCTGGACTTTATCTTTGAAATCAATATCATAAGATATTAATGTTTCTATATAGGTCAGTGCCAAAGATTTGCGGTGTGGCACTACTAAAATTTATTCATTTATAATAGCAGTAAGGATAATTCCTGGAAATTTTCACTCTTGCAAGAGTAGCTGAAGGCCCTCCCCTTGTTAAAAAATGTGGCTTATTAGAATAGTGATATGCATATCCTGGGGGCTAAATCATTTTCCTTGAAATGAAGCAATTCTAACAATTAGATCTTGATGAATAGTTGCCTATAACACTGGTAGCAATTCTGTCTCCTGCACCAAACTTAGGAAATAAATTCTACTTAATAACTGTTAGAACTTTTTAGGATTTTGTGAAAGAGCTTAATAATATGTTATTCCTTTTGGCCGTATAATTTTATTTTTAAAATATGTATTTTCTATGTATGTATATGCACTCATGTATAAAGGAAAATATAGTTATATGTATATATATATATATATATATTTGAGACTCCTATCCCTCAAACACATACACATACACACATACAGCTCTTAGAAAGCCGTTTGTCATATAAACTTTTCTTTGTTCTTTCAAAGTTTTATCCTATACTAGTTGAAACTTGGCTTGGGGTGGTCTTTACACTGATGTCTGTTTATACTTCTGTATTACCAATGCACTGGGATCTTGTCAAACACATGCATTATCTTTCATGAAGGAAGTGTAAAGGATGGTTAAAAACACTTGGTTTGGGGTGAAGTTAACCTGGTTCAAATCTTGGTTCTGCCATTTACAGCCTACATGATTTTAGAGAAATCAGATAACGCTTCTGACCTCCGTTTGCTTCTCTGTGAATTGGCGTGATAACATCTACCATAGAGATGTTCACGTCTGTGGATGTCCAAGAGGCTGCTCAGGGCGTCATCTGAAGCAAAGTGCTAAATAATCATGGCTATTGTTATCACTTCTGTAATGATAACAACAACTCATCAATCATATTGCTTTTTTCAATTTATAATAGATTACCAATAATATTTTGTGCTCTCAGGAAGTTAGAATCGTATAGTGGAAAGTAAAAGGATCTATTGTTTGAAAGCCTGATGAGTCTTATCTTCCAAACAATGAAAGGCGAATGATAATGGTCCAATATCTGATGTTTTTCTTGCCCTGCCCCTTTACAGTGTGGCCGTGAAGACAACTGTAAGTAAAGAAATAATCTAGGTAAATATTCTTCATAAATTGTAAAATGATCTCCAAAAGTTGCTTATTGTTCTTGCTGTACCTCCTTTTACTGATATGTTAGGTGAGGTGAATTTACTTTGCATCCAGCCCCGTAAGTTATCAAATTTTGGCTATACATTCAGATGGAATACTTAAAGTTCCTTACAATAAAATTACTTTTTGGTAATGACCCCTTACAGCAATGTTGTCATAAAGTTTCAGTGAGGACATTTTTGTGGTACACAGCAATTAATAATTTCTGTCAACTCAATGAGTTTTTAGGAAGTCAGACACTTCAATATATGGCAGAGATAGCATCTTTAAATAGGTATTTTTTGGAGGGGGATCTTTTGGTACATTTACCATCAAAATCCCTGGATTAGGATCCCAGAGACTCGTGTAGTTTGGGCTCTACCTCTTAACAGCTTATGATCTAAAGCAAAACGCTTTACCTGCCATGCCGTGGGTTCTTCCACTTCAGATAGTGGGGGTGTCGGGAGCTAGCTGAATTAGATGTTCTTTTTTCTAAGACCTCCTGCAGATCAAAAACCAAATAATTTAGTGAAGACTGAGGTGAGTATACTTAGGTACATGTGAATGTATGTGTATATGAACATCTTTCTTATTCATATATTTTCTCAGTAGCTAGAAGGGAGTCTCTCAGTTTGAGAGAGGGAGTCACTGAAAAAAATGTATTTGATATACATTTGAAAAATTAAAATTAAGGCCAGATTATGCCAATTTTTTTAAAAAAAATACAACCCTTTGGCTAACTCTACCATATCCAAATCTGACTCTTAAAATGCAAAGACTTGCTTTAAATCATAACTCTCTTAATTAGGGTCATTGCTACAAATGAAAACCGATTTGGGTGCTCATCTAATAAGAAAATGCCAGTTACGGTATATTATCAACCCCGACTTGCCAGGCATTGAATTTCCTGATATGGTCTGCTGGGAACCTTAAATGAACAAGAGCAATTATAAGCCTAAAGTCTGCAGCCATTTGTTGGCATTATCTCAGGATAATTTCCCTGAAACATTCATGATGAAATGCAAAGGTAGATAATTTAAAAATCCATTTAAAATAGCTGTGGTATAATTTAAGCTAAGGTCTTTCTCTATAGTGGACATTATACTGAGACTGTGCATTTTAAAATGGATCCTTTACAAATGATCTTTTCTTAGATATCATTGCCCTGGGAAGCATTTTAAACAAGTTTAAATAATTTTCTTAACTATGGTGTGAGTAAAACAAAAACATTTGTACCATTTGTTTTCTATTTAAATGAAGAAAATCAAAAAAAGTTCACCTTGAAGGAAGTCTGCCAAAAGCTCATTATTATCCAGAGGAAAAAGGAAAAAAATCACTACCTTCTTCTCTCCTGGCTTTTACACAGTGTTAATCTTCATGTTCTTTAGGTGACATGAGTAGCGAAAAGTAAAGATGTGGTTATTCCATAGACATATAAGTATGGTGAATATGTAGAGTGAAAAATGGATTTGATTTTTCTTTAGTATTTCCTCTGTCAAATACTTTCTCCTCTGTCAAATAGGTTCCATGAAAAATGTAAGCAAAATAAAACAAAAGTGAGTCTTACAATAGGAAAACGGCTAAGATGGTAGATAGACAGATACACACATACATACATACACACATATATGCATGTTGAAATTGCAGTGCCAGATCTGTAACTTTTCTTTTTATCTCTCTATCTCTCCACCCACCTCTCTTTTCTTTTCTTAAGTTCTTGAGCAGGGACTAAATATCAAAATTAAGGCTCAATACTAGCCCAATTTTGTTGTTGATTTCTCAACTCAGAAAATATGGGTTTGTAATGGAAGTTCTGACACAAGCTTTGCTCTAATAACCTATAAGATGGACCAATAAACTACAGCAATAGCCTATTACCAAGAACCATAACTGCTCAGAGAACAGAGCAAAATTTATTTTGTTCTTTATCTTGCTTGAGGTCTCTGGCATAACCCAGGTAATTTGGGACTTTTCTTCATAATGCAGGGAAATCTCATGCTTAGCCCAGAGAGAAGCCCTAGATTCTGAGAGAAGATTTCTTCCCCTAACATCCCATTCGTATGACCTCAAAGTGAGATTTAACTCATCTCTGAAGAAATTTAAATTGGGATAATATAGAAAAGGCCTATAGATTGTTATTTATGAATGATTTTGAAGAGAACCTCTTGAGAGATTATTAACAATGCTTTTCATTTCTTGGTCTTCTATGTCTTTTTCTTCACCCTGATGCTACTTGGATGGATTACTTTAAAAGTCATGCAATAGTCATCCTTCAGAAATTTATTTTTAGCAGCCTCTAATTTCTTCAAGTTCCAAGTCATATCTCAGCCATAATATTTCAATCACTTAATAATGACAACTTGTCGGGAATGGTCATTTCATGTTGCCCACAGTAGAACAATGAATAGCGGCTGGACCTGCTGCCTCCCAGGCCCACGTTCTGACCCTTAAATTCATTCTTCTTCCATATATCACATGTCTCTTGAGTGCAGAGTCACTGCTATTCACATAATAAGGCTCATAGTTTCTGGCGCTGAACTCAGAGTCTTACATTTTTAAGATGGGCTTTCAGAAAGATGGATGCAAACAATTTCAGATTTGAGAAAATGATCCCTGGGTGACTGTCCCAGACACTGTGAATCTCCTACCTTCTTCAGATTGTAGTGGCTTTGATCACGATTCAGCCTAGAGATTTTTGTCTCTTGTGTTTGCCCCGCTAAGGATTTAATTTCTCATTTGCCTTACCAGAATCTGGCATTGATGATTTTCCCTGAACCATTCTCTGCCTTACAGTTCCGTCGTGACATCCAAGCTCCTGCTCTCTCTGGGTTGTCACATTTACGTTTCTGAACACCTTCCTTTTTTCTAATCCCCAAAAAACACCTGGGTCACATCACTCCATCTCAGTAAAGGGTGATTTTAGGGTTGGAATAAAACTGTTTTTTACCAAAAGCTGGGCAAACTGTGCATCTACATGAAAAGCAAACTCACAGACCAAAAGTATAACTCTACCAGAAAATGAAACTCAGGGGAGTCGTGTATGCATAGTTATGAATTATATACTAGAAAAGAAGAATAAAATATCAAGGAGTAAGAAGGAAACAGTGGTGAGTCAATACATCCCGTACAAAGGTCTTTCTCTACTACTTTGTCGTCTTTCTCTCAGCTTGTTGGTTGTTACAGTAAATAACTAGAGGCAAAGCAATTCTGATCCATTTTATGTGAACATTGTTAAAGGAAATAAAGGTGGAGGCAGACAAACATAAAAGCTACTAAGAAACCAAGAACAGAAATGGCTAATTATAGAGCTGCTATTAAAATGCGTTTTTCCCTTTCTTGAAACAGAATTTTTGTTTGATAATTAACAGACCTACAGGGCCCATTACATTCTCAGACTCTGAAGGTATTGATCCTTCTGTCTCTTGCTGCCACATTTGTTCTTTCTGGGTCTTCTTCCCCTGAGAATTTTGCTGATTTCATAATTGGAGGGTGGAGTGAAGGCTGGGGAAGTTACCAGAGATGACCCGCTGTGTGTGTGGTTGGTGGGGGTGCTGGGGGTTGCTGCTCAGTCCTCCATGCAATTTCCCTGCTTTATTTTATTTTACTTTTATTCTTTGGTGATTTTCACACTTGAAAGGTTCTACGTCAGGATATTGTTTTTAAAAAGCAAAAACATTCAGATGTACAAAATACATATACTTAAATTCAAACACATATTCTATCACTGGGGATATATTTCTCCTGTACGGCAAATGGTTCCATTTAAGCCAGATCCCTCTGTGTTTGGTCATTTAAAAGAAATGGAGAGCAAACAATTTTTACTATGCTGAACTCAATTCACAGCCAGAAGCTCTTGGCTGCTGGTGAATTTAATAATGAGATAGCTCATGCCATTCCATAAAGAGATTTTGCTTTGAGCAGAGACTTCCCTGCGAAGACCTTCTTCTTGCTCCTCCTTCAGGACCCAGGATAGAGCCAAGTGGACTTCTGGGAGTATTTTTCTGGGCTGTGAATGGGGGAGCAAGGGAGAGGCAGGCTTAGTTTTGAAGGCTTCTTGGAAGCAAGCTAGGTGCCAATTCATCTTAGGGCAGTCTTGTCAAAGGAGAATGGGGTCTTCTATGAATATTGTTTTTACTGGCAACAAGCAGTTTATGAGGCTCCTGACTCCATCCAGAGTTTTCCATTAGCAAATAGTTCCCACGAATGCTCTGACCAGTATAAAAACCACACCAAGCCATCTGATCATAGGTAAGGTGCAGTCATGCAAGCCAAAATTCAAGGAGTAGACATGGAGAAAATGTGGGACTTCTTTTCTTTTTATAACCTCCTAAAATCAGATTTTTAAAAAGGAGACCTAATTTTAATAGTAGAAGACTCATTTTAGTACTAAAGAGCAGTTCCAGATTGAATATACAGAGTGAAAGGATTTTTCTTTAAACTTCTGTATGTTCTTGAATGTGGATCTTACACACAGTAGGACCTCAGTAAGTTTTTGCTGGCTGATCATAAATTACATTCGCTGGGAGTCAGTGAAATAAGGAAGGAAAAAGAGAAGGGGATTTAGTGTTTAATTTCTCTGCTGTATTCTACTCTTGCGTATCTTCTGCAAAGAGTTGAGACTGTGGTATTGGGAAATTGGTGACTTGGACAGGCCCTCATTCCTTTATATGGTCGGATTAACAAAACAGATAGATGAGGGAGGAGGAAGCAGGTGTCCGTTATGGGAGAATAAGGTTAGATCTATTCTGACAACCTGGCAATGGAAAACCTTTTAATTCAGAGGGAGCCATGAAATCCCACGATCTAACTGAAGGTAGTCCTTGAATGCTAAGAATTCATGCAGGGTGTAAGTTCCCTTGTGGGTTCACCCTATCGGGATGTCCCTGGCCATGCTGGTTCGCAGCAGATCAGAGTAGACTGCTGATCTGACATTCTCATGTGTCGCCTGCCTGTGTCACAGCTGTAACCTTAACACCAGGGCCTGAGATTTATTTCTGACATCTGGCACAAGTCATCAAGACAATACAGCCCAAAGTTGAAAGGCAGCAAGTGTGCCTATGGCTGTCACTCAAACCCTGTCTATGTGCTGGGCTCCCCACACCCTTGATTAACCAGCCTCGTTAGAATGTAATCTGAATGTCCTTATCTCTTTGGCCCTGTCTGTGGCTTGTTTCATTTTCTTTTTTCTTTTTGAGGCCAAAAGCCTGAACAATAATTTGATTCTTTATGTTCGGCAGTACTTTTAATGGTCATTTCTGAAGTTTAGCTGGTTCATAACCTCTGTAATCACAAGGCTTGGCATTTTTCTTCCTGAAGAATCTAAGGGAACAGGCAGGAATCTGTCCACATTCTGAGCCCAGGCCGTGCCTCCTTTCATCCTTCTCTCTCCCACACATGCCCTCGTGGCTCCGCCACTCACCCCCCAATGCAGGTCTGTCAGTGGCAGCGAGAGGTCGACATCAAAGCTCGTTCCCAGCCAGCGGCTCGCCTCTAATGCTGGCATTACAGAGAGACACGGAGAGTGAGTGTGAGAGAGAGAGAGGGGCCAAGGGAGAGAGTGAGGGAGAAGTACTGGATCGCTTGAATGGCCTCTCACACAGAAGGAGCCTGAAGAATAGAACAAAACCCTCCATTCTCCCACTCTTTGTAAGACTCTGGGGCAGAATGGGCATGTGTGGTGCACAGCCGGGTTTGAACTGCATTAGCACTCTTTCAGTTTACAAACAAGAGGCCTAATTTAGAAGAAAAATCTCCTATCTGATTATTTCTTTGTGCTCATCCATGTGGAAAAAATGTCTGTTCAGGGTGGGGGTGGTATTGAGGTGGCTTATTAATTCTTGAGGCTGAATGATGATTGTGAAGGGCAATTGGGAGATCATTATTCATCCTTAATTTCCAGACTTAAAAAAATAAATTAAGGATTGCTAGTTTCGAGCACTATATAAAAATATTAAGCAGATCTTATTGTCACTCTAACTAGCTTTTTCACAAGCAATGCAGCAAATACTTGTAGTATGTGATCAAATGCCTCCTTTCTCTTAATTATGTCTCATGGCAATATGAGGGGATGCAATTAGGGTCACTGATAGAGAGAAAGCTTCAGATAACAGAGAATTTTTTGAAAACTTCTCAGTTTCCAGCACCATGACGGGTACCGATCCTCTGAGTCCAGACTGCTCACAATACACACCAGAGGTACTGCCATCAGGTTTTTCAAAAGTGATAAGCTCAGATAGGTGGGGAGGAAATGGACGGCAGCTTCAAGGCTAGATGATTGTTAAGTCTTTTTTGTTTGTTTTGTTTTGTTTTTGAGTCGGAGTCTTGCTCTGTTGCTCAGGCTGGAGTGCAGTGGCACCATCTCTGTTCACTGCAGCCTCTGCCTCCTTCAGGTGATTCTTATGCCTCAGCCACCAGAGCAGCTGGGATTACAGGCACGCACCACCACACTTAACTAATTTTTGTATTTTTAGTAGAGACAGGGTTTCGCTATGTTGGCCAGGCTGGTTTTAAACTCCCGACCTTAAGTGATCTACCTGCCTCGGCCTCCCAAAGTGCTGGGATTACAGGTGTGAGCCACCACACCCAGGCTGGTTAAATCTTATTGTCAGATGATTCCAAAACTCTGCTGAGAAGGCTTATTAATTTCTCAATAATGAAGGAGAGGAAGAAATGTAAAGTGGAAAATTCTGCATGGTAGGGGGAGAGTAATGTCTTCTTAAAACAATATTCCAGTTTTTTATAAGGTAGGTGAGGTAGAATTATGCCATGGAAGAAAATCTCTTCTGGCATTTTGGATATGAAATATGTTTTAAGGAGAAATAAGATGAACCCAGACATTGGTTTTGGAATATGTCTTGGTCTTCCATTTTAGACAGTCCGTTTGTTCACTTTCATATTGGCATATTTTCCTAAATTCTCAGAATTTAGATACTTGGTGGTCTTATGACTGTTACTGAGGTCCTACACAAAGTCACAGTCTTGGGAAAACAACAGAGAAATCCAACCACTCATGGCTGGGGGCAGCCTCTTGTCTTCAGGTAAGAATGAGAGCTGAGTTGGAATTCTGAACTCGGAGAATATCTTCACTGGAAATCTGAATTTAGAGACAGTATCGTTAGCTCTCAGCAGTTCAGATGTGTTCTTTCCTTGAAGGCAAGAAGAATGAAAAAATATTTTTTATTGCATGTGACCACTGATTGATCAATGGGGGTTACCTAGCGTACAAGGTTAAAGGGAATGCTAAGATTGCACCTGGACTCAATGGCAAAGACGTGATGTTAGATTATTGACATCTGCTCTGTGTGCCTATGTTTGCATATTGACAGGGATAGTGGCATGCACACTGCATTTTTTTTTAATTCCTGGATTGGGTTATATAAAGAATTCTTTCATTCCCTGAGATCCCAGATACTACAGGGCTATTATTGACTTCTACTTTATCTTGTAATTAATAATAAGGTGGCTCTTGTGATTCAGCCTCGGTATAGCAAACACTGCTGGTCCTATCTTCGCTGACTTTATCTGCTTAGGAGAAAGCTACGTTCTGCCCCGTTTTTGTGGAGAGGGAGTTCATTTTGCTTAATGTGTTGGTGGTAGATCTATTATCCTGGCAGTGTTTTGAAAAAGGGCATGCAAGGCAATTCAGATCAAGAAAGTCTCTTCCCTAAGTCACAATTTGCTCAATTTTATTAGCTTTAATGAGGGATTCGAAAGAAGAGAGCATTATCTTCTGGTCTTTGTTTTGTGAGAAGGTAATGATTAGAGCTGTTCTATCCATGATAGGACAAGGCTGAGGGGAAAATAATAGCATGCTGAGTGCATCATTGCAAAAAGATAGAGAAAATCTGCTTCTCTGATGAGGTTGTTGAGCTCTGAAAAAGCCAAGTTGGAACTGCACTATCTGCAGACTTCTTGATCTGTGAGCTAAATTCTACTTATAACCCAACTCGAGACAGGTATAAAACATCAGTGGAAATCTGCTGGGTGTGTGCCCATAAGAAAGGGAGGAGGTTCTGAGAGGAACTTGTAAAGAAAGGCACACTGGAAGAAATAGCACTTGTTTGCCTTTGGCCACTGTTCTGTTAGAATGTGATGCTTGGAGCTTCTCTAGCTGTCTTGTAACTACAAGATAAGAAGCCCAGGTATAGATGCCTGGGCTCTTACCAGCACTCTGAAGTGCTGGTAAGCTGACTTTATTGAACAGTAAGATCAACTGTCTTTAAAACTAATGTAACCTTTTTTATTTTTTATTTTTATTTTTTTGAAATTGTATGTTCCTTTATTTTTCACGGGGCAATGAAACAAATAACAGGAAAGGTTTTAATATAGAAATAAGCATATGTCTGTAACCTATGAAGGCTAAATGATATGATAAAATACTATACAAAAGATGGTTTCACCATAACTTTGTAAGTTCATTGAAGTCTATATAATGTTCATTAAGCTGAACATATTAACAGTGCATAACTTGATCAATTTTGACATAGCTATACACCTGTCAATACTGTTTTCAGTGTAAGATCTTCTGCAGGTAGTTGTAGTGGTATTATTTGGTAAGCTTCAGTTTCTAATTAGTCATTGCTAGTATATTTTTCTGTATATAATTTATAATAATATCCTTTTTATATTAGTATTGTATCTGCAACCTTTTTAAACTCACTTATTTATTCTGTATCTTTTTTGCAGAAAATGACAGATTTCTAAATAGACAATATATGATCTATAAATAAACTCAGTTTTATTTATTTCTTTCCAGTATGGATGCCTTTTGTTTGTTCTTCTTGCCTATTCCATTGGTTAGAACTCCCATATAATATTGAATAGAGATTGTGAGAACAGACATTCCTATCTTACTCCTAATCTGATAGGAGGGGACATTCAGTTCTTTATCATTAAATATGATGTTAGCTGTAAATTTTTCATAAATTTCCATTATCAGATTAAAAAATTTCCTTCTATTCCTGGTTTGCTGAAAATTTTTATCAGAAATTTTAAATAGATGGATTTTACCAATGTTTATGTTTGCATATAATGAAATAACTATAGAGTTGATCAACTTTGGTTTGTTAATGTGGTGGATTACCCTGCTTAATCTTTGAATGTAAACCAACCTTGCTTTCTTATGAAAAACTCCACTTTTTTATAATGTATTATAATATCATTTGCATAAATTGTTGGATTCAACCTACTAAAACATTGTCTAGCATTTAGGCTTCTATGTTCAAGATGGATATTTTCTTTTTTCTTTTTTTTTTTTTTGAGACGAAGTCTAGCTCTATCGCCCAGGCTGGAGTGCAGTGGTTCCATCTTGGCTCACTGCAACCCTGGCCTCCCCGGTTCAAGGGATTCTCCTGCCTCCGCCTCCTGAGTAGCTGGGATTACAGGCATGCGCCACCACGCCCAGCTAATTTTTTGTATTTTTAGCAGAGATGGGGTTTCACCATGTTGACCAGTCTGGTTCTTGAACTCCTGACCTTGTGATCTGCCCGCCTCAGCCTCCCAAAGTGCTGCGATTACAGGTGTGAGCCACCGTGCCTGGCCTAGAAGAATATTTTCTTTATTTGTTATTATAATTTATGTGCCTGAATTTGGTATGCATGTAATATTAGCCTCGTAGATTACATTGGGAAGTATTTTCTCACCCTTAATTTTCTGAAAGAGCTTACGTAGAATTAGTATTTTATCTTCTTTAAATGTTTGTTAATATTCACTCATGGAGTCATCTCAGCCTGGGGTTTTATTATTTAACAAATATTTAGCCATATATTTAATTTCTTCAGCAAATATAGGGCCATTCAGATTATCTGTTTCTTTTTGAATGAGCACTGGTAGTTTGTATCTTTCAAGTAATTGATCCATTTTATCTAAGTTGTGGAGTGTATTGACAACATGTCCTTAATATTTCTGTATTAGATCCGTAACATCTGCAGAATTTAAAATGATGCTGCCGTCTCACATTCATGGTATTTACAATTTATGAATTCTGTCTTTTTCTTTACCGATAAGGCTAGTTAGAGGTTTGTCAATTTTGCAGATCTCCTCAAAGAAGCAGATTTTGCTTCATTGATTTTTCTATTGTTTTTATGTTATCTATTTTATTTCTACTTTGACCTTTCTAATTTTCTTTCGTCTTTTTACTTTCGTTTTAATTTGCTCTTGTTTTCCTTCTTTTTCTTAAGATGGAAGCTGATACTAATTTGATAACTTTCTGCTTTTCTAATTTAAGAAGTTTCTTGCTATCCGTTTTTTGGTAACTCTTGCTTTAGAAGCATTCTGCATATTTTGGCATGTTGCATTTTTGTTTCCATCCAGTTCAAAGTGCTTCCTACTTTTCCTTTTAAACTCAGTTATTGGGTTGTGGGTTATTTTTATGTGTGTTATTTTGTTTGCAAATCTTTGGAGATTGTCTGTATATCTTTGTGTTAGTAAATTCTAATTTGTTTCCTTTCTAGTTAGAGAATATACTTTGTACCATTTGATTTTTAAATTTTATCCACATTTTTATGGCCCATAATACAGTCTGGCTTAGTAAATGTTCTCTGTGCACTTTTTATATGCATTCTTCTATTGTTGAGTAGAGGTTTTTTAAGTTTCAATTAGGTTGAATATTTTGAGAGTATTGGACATCTTCTATATCCTTACTGGTTTTTTGTCTAATTGTTTTATCACCTATTAAGGAAGGTTGATTCAATCTCCAAGTATAACTGGGAGTTTTGAATATTTCTCCTTAAAGTTCTATCAGTTTTTATTTTCGTATTTTGAAGCTCTGTTATTAGGTACATAAACATTTAGGATTGTTATCCTAAATATCCTAGGATTGAAATATATCCATTTATCATCAGGAAATGTCCACCTCTATCCATAGTGATATATTTTCTATGAAACATACTCTATCTGATATAAAATAGCCACTCCGACTTTATTTGACTATTATTAGCAGTGTGTAACTTTCCCTGTTTTTTTCTTTTAACCTATTTGTGTCTTTATATTTGAAATTCATTCCCTATAGGCAGCATAAAATTGGATCTTGCTACCTTATTCACATAATAATTTCTAGCTTCTTAATCAACTTTTTAGACTATTTAAGTTTAATGATTATCAATATGATTGGATTTACATATACCATGCTTCTATATGTTTTGATAAGCTACATCTCTTCTTGGTTCCCTTTTCCCTCTTTTTTCTACATTCTTTGGGATTAAAATTTTTGTATGGTTCCCTTTAACTCCATCATTAGTTTATTAGCTGTCGCAGTACTGTTTGTTAGTGGTTGCTTTAGGGTTCATAGCATGCATTTTTGAATTATCAGTGTTGACCTTCAAACAGTAGCACATAAATTGATACATATTACGGAAACCTTACTGTGTTACTCTTCCATGTCCATATTACCTTTTCTTTATTATTATTACTTCTACATATGTTACAAACCCTTTTAAAACATTATTATGTTTTAAATAATCACATTTCTGTGCAGAAGATTAGAAATTACAATCAAGCTTATTTAAATGAAAGAGAAAAATTATGTATTTACCCATGTAGTTGCTATTTCTGGGCTCTTCATTAGTTTATGTCCATATTTCTCTCTGGTATAATTTTCCTTCTACCTGAACAACTTTTAACATTTATTGTAGCATTACTCTGCTGCTACTGAATTCTCTCAGCTTTTGTGTGTCTAAGAAAGCCCTTATGTTTTGCTGGGTATATAATTCTAGGTTGAGAGACTTTTTCCATGTTTAGTACTGTAAAGAAATTTCTTCACTGTGGTCTAGCTTGAATTATTTCTGAGAAATCTGCTGTCATTTAGATGATTGTTCTACAAATAATCTCTTTCTCCTCACCTCTGGCTGCGTTTAAGATTTATTTTCATTACTTCCTTTAACAATTTCATCATGATATATTTTGGTAAAGTTTTCATCACTTTTCTTTATGCCTGGAGTTCTTTGAGATTCTTGGATCTGTGGGTTTATAGTTTTTATCAAACTTGGAAAAATTTCAGCCACTATTTCTTTAAATAATTTTTCTCTTTCCCTTTCCTTTACTCTCTCAGAGACTGCAGTTACATGTATACTAAGTCTAAATTGCTTAAAGTTGTCCTATGCCTCACTGATGCTATGTTTACTATATTCAGTCTCTGTGTGTATGTTCTTTTTATCGTGGATTATTTTGTGTATTTAGTTCAATAATCTTTTCCTTTTCCATATCTAATCTACTGTTGGTTCAATCCATTGTATTTATCACCTTGTATATTATACTTTTTATTGCTGTAAGTTCAATGATCTATTAAAACATTTATTTGTATGTTCCTTGTTAGTATGGACAATCTTTACTTTCTTGAATATATAGAGTATAATATAATAACTTTTAATGTGTTCTATTATCTTTGTCACTTCTGGGTCTATTTCTATTGATTAATGTTTCTCTTAATTATGGGTCACATATACCTAATTATTTATATACCTGTTAATTTTTTATTGAATTTCAAATTTTGTGGAATTTTCCTTATTCATTCCTGGATGTTTTTATATTTTGGTAACTATCCTTTTGCTTTGTAGTGTGATTATCTCATTCAATTTACCTGGAAGTGTCTTTTTTGAAAAACTAAACATCCTGCATCCCAGGAACCTTTCTATCCAGGGAATAGTTTGATGATTATTCATCCTAGTTATTCAGAAAAATTTTGATCCAGTACATCTTGCTTTTAAACTTTATTAACTGGATTCAGGGCATCATTATTCTAAGGCTAAACTTGCGCCACTAGTGAGGCAATATGCTTCTCAGTTGTCTGCCTGATTATTTTTGAATTATGATATTTTTCTGTCTGGCAGTGAGAGCAATAACTGTGTAAGCTTTAGGGATTATTCCTATTGCTCCTTTTAGGTGGTTCCTTCTCTGATCTTTGTCTCTTTTTTTTTCACAAACATGTACCCAGGAGTACTTAGCTGAAGCATGAAGTGTGACCCTTTGCTAATGTCTGGAGCTATCTATGCAGCTCTTTCTTGTCTGGTCTGCTGCCCAGTATACTTTAGCTGATTTTGTCTCTCTAGAATTCTAGTATTGTCTCCTCAACTCCTGGAGACCAGTAGACTGACAGGTTCTCTTTCTCTGCATTGTGGCGTGGCAGATTTTTATAGACTACCTGTCTACACAAGTACAATATAGTGTATCTACATTTACTGATTCTTTGTGTGATCACACCTTTCAAGTTGCCATTTAAATAGACACTGTGGATTGCTTATTTGGTAGCCCTTCACATCCTTTCTTACTGGCAGAGATCTGATTTTGTTTAGATGTTCACCTGACTTCCTTTCTCCAACTTGGGTAGATTCTGATTAGAGTAAATTAACACAGACATTATATTTGTAAAATTGATCCCCATTGAGGCATGCAACTCTAAATCAGTTCTTTCCCCACTGCTGTGAACATTTCATTGTGTAAATACAAAGGAACTTCAAAAAGTTCACAGAAAATGTGTATTATGAAGAAACTGTGCATGGATTTCATTTTTTTGCACCAAAATAAACTTGTACTAACTTGTTATAACATGTCTGAAGGGGATCTAGTTTGAGGTACTAAGAAGGATAAGACATCAGTTTGAACAGAGCCTCTATCAGAGCAACGTAAGTTCTGAAACAAGAACAAACAATAAATTTTTGGTGAAGCTTGGGTGGAGAAGGGTGAAATCATTGATACTTTATGAAAAGTTCATGGATACTATGCCCAAAGTAAATTAGTATTTACAAATGAATAACTCATTTTAAGAAGGCATAAGACAATGTTGAAGATGAAGCCTGTAGCAACAGATCATCTACATCAATTTGTGAGAAAAAATTTCATCTTGTTCATGCTATAATTGAAGATGAACCTATGGTTAAAAGCAGAAACAATAGCCAACACTATAGACATCTCAATTGATTCAGCTTACACATCTCAATTGATTCAGCTTACACAATGCTGACTGAAAAATTAGAGTTGAGCAAGCTTTCTATTCCATGGATACTGATACTGTTATGACCAGATCAGCTGCAGACAAGAGCAGAACTTTCAATGGAAATTTTAAACAAGTGGAATCAAGATCCTGAAGCATTTCTTTGAAGAATTGAAACAAGTGATGCAATATAGTTTTAACAGTATGATCTTGAAGCCAAAGCACAACCAAAGCAATGGCTACCAGGAGGTGGAAGTGGTCCAACTAAAACAAAAGCAGACCAGTCAACAGCAAAGATCACGGCAACAGTTTCTTAGATGCTGAACGTATTTTACCTGTTGTCTTTCTGAAGGGCCTAAGAATGATAACATCTGCTCATTATGAAAGTGTTTTGAAAAAGCTAACAAAAGCTTTAACAGAAAAACAACCCAGGAAAACCTCATCAGTTTTTCTTTACCATGACAACACTCTAGTTCATTCCTCTCATTAAACAAGGGCAATTTTGTGAGAGTGTTAGTAGGAAATCATTAGGCCCTCACCTGATGGTTCTGATTTGGCTCCTTCTGACTTGTTTTTGTTTCCTAATCTTAAAATGTCTTTAAAGGGCACCCATTTTTTTTTCTGCAAATAACAATGTAAAAATGATTGCCTTGACATGGTTGAATTCCTTGGATGCTCAATTCATTAGAGATGAACTAAATGACTGTATAATCTCTTATGAATATGTTTTAACCTTCATAAGGCTTACATTGAGAAATAAAGGGTTTCTTAAAAAATCTTTTAATTCCATTTTCCCCCAAACTTTTAAAAGTCCCCTCTTAAAATGGATCAATCTATTTTCTTTTCAACGGTTATATTGATACTTTCTTGCTTTTTGTTTCATCTATGATACTAATACCATGAGCATCCTTGTGCATGCCCTTTGAAGTGGCAAATTTTATTGTTTATTTCTTTCTCCAAAGAAACAACTTTCACTTGTATTCCTATATGCTATGTTTCTGTTTCTTATTCTGTTTTCTTTTTCTTTCTTTAATTCTATTAAACAATGTGCTAAAGAGGCAATTCAGAGCATTAAGAAAAACATAAAAACAGAAAAAATCAGTCATCATTTACTTGGGGTTGTACTGACCATTTTAATTTTAGTCTTATGTATTTATGTTATTTTACAAATAATTAATAGAATAATAGAATTAAGAGAGAAAGGATAGTGAAAAACAAGTTTATTGGAAATTTTAGTAAGAGTGTAAACATAATAAATTCCAAGTTTTATTCCAGATTTTCTTTGTTTTTTAAGTATAAACACATATTAACATATTTATAAATATAAATATTATGCCCCAAACAATGTTTTTAATGCAAATAACTGCTCATCAACTGTGAATATTTATCTGGCTTGTATATACTGATTCCGGGTATCAAAACATCTCTAAAACTCCAGCTTAATGTTATCAGTTTCTTCTTGTATTTTCACTGTCAAAATAAATACTTTTGAAAAATCTGATGGCTCATCGTTTTGTTGAAGGGTTGACTACCTTCTTTGCTCTATTATGGAAAATGTTTTCTTATTTTGACTAATAAACAAATTATTATAATCAATTCAATAAGCTTTTATATATTTCATATCATCTATTCCTTTCTAATCATCTAAATACCTGCCTTCAGCATATCTCTATGTAAAAACTGTATTTTGGAGGTAAAAGCTGTAGATACCTGCTACAAGTATCACTGACAAATATAGGGATGTCAGGCAAACACAGCATATGTTTGAGAAGGGAGCAAAGAAAGGGTGATAAGGTGTTATTTTGAAAGCACCTTGGCTGGGCATGGTGACTCATGCCTATAATTCCAGCACTTTGAAAGGCCAAGGTAGGAGGATCACTTGAGGCCAGGAGTTGAGACCAGCCTAGGTAATGCAGAAAGATCCCTATCTACAAAATATAAAAAATAATTATCCGGGCATGGTGACATGCACCTGCAGTCCTAACTACTTCAGAGGTTGAAGTGGGAAGACTGCTTGAGCCCAGGAGTTCAAGATTACAGTGAGCTGTGATTGTGCCATTGCACTCCAGCCTGACTGGCAGGACTGCAATAATAATTAATTAATAAAATAATTAATAAATAAAAATAAAAATTATCTCACAGATATTACTCTTAATTTTCATTCTAAATGTTGTTTTATGACATCTTCCATATTTCCTAAGAGATAAAATTGTTCTAAATTTAAAACTTATTTTTCTGTCAAGAAAGGGCTAATTAATATCACGAGAGTTGAGATTTAATATTATTTTATTGTATTAATAATGATCTCAATTATTTCTTTTGATTTTACTCCTTCTAGGTCAGTAAACTTTGTAAAGAAGAAGTATGATTTCATCTGTGTTTAATTTAAGATAATTTTGTTGCAAAGAAGAGAAATACACTAAAACTTTCTTAGGTGGAGGGGTTTATGACAAGGGATGATGAATGGAATCTTGTGAAAAATCCAAGAAATGGAGTTATACCAGAATTACAGCACTGAGCCTCTATCTTTTGTAGCTATTGCTGCAGAGTGCTGTGTAACAAACTGCCCCAGGCTCAGTGGCTTAAAATAGCAAACAATTATTTCTCACTCCCAGGTCTATTGTCTAGCTGTAACTCTACAGGGACAGTACAGACTCTCCAGGCTATCAGAGGATTCAAGTGTGCTCTACCAGATCTCATTCTGGGGACAGACTGAAGGAGCAGTAACTACCAATGGCATGCTTTTCTCAAGGTGACCTTTGCAGCATAAGAGACCAAGGAGGTGACATAAGCACATCAATGGCTTTGCTACCATCTTGACTGCTGACATTCTAAGGGCCAAAATGATTCACATGGCCAAGACCAATAGCAGCGGGATGGAGAATTAGATTCCACTCAAAGTGGGAGGGTATCGCAAAGTTCCATGACAATGCGTGTGAATATATCCTTATTATTCACTGGATTCGGGTATTGGGACCCATAATTCAATCTCCCACAGCTTTCTTGGAGGCTGACATGGGACTTAAGGCTATTCTGAGGTTCTTAGCAAAGAATTTTGTTCCTTTAATTTGAGATAACTATCTCAGGAGTTTAACATGTCATGCTCCCCTCTTTGTAGTGTCCTTGACAGTTGAGGTCATTAAGACTGTAGTCAGTGACATGATCCCATGCCTCTTCTGCTGCACTAAAACTTGAAAGAATCCACAATGGCCACGTGGCAGTAACAGCTTTCAATTTAGAGGAACTACTATTTGATACCATGATGGAAGCATCTCACTCTTACATTTAAAACCATGAGATATACAGAACTAGAGTCTTTATTAGAATAGCTGACATTTTGCTTGCAAATCATGTGTTGTAATTCTGCATGGTGGCACATTTGTTTTTATATGTTTTTATGCTTTTGACTGTGGGAGAAACATCTCTATATGTCAGTAACTGATTTGTTTCATATGCCATATACTACAAGACAATATTGTGACAATGATATTCAATAATTAAATCTACAGCTGAATATTCAACCGGGCATTTGTATTAGTTTGTTCTCACACTGCTGTGAAGAAATACCTGAGACTGGGTAATTTATAAAGAAAAGAGGTTTAATTGCCCTACCGTTCCACATGGCTGGGGAGGCCTCAGGAAACTTACAATCATGGTGGAAGGCACCTCTTCACTGGGCAGCAGGAGACAGAATGAGTGCTGAGCAAGGGGGGAAGCCCCTTATAAAACCGTCAGATCTCATGAGAACTCACTCACTATCAAGAGGACAGCATGGGAGGAAACTGCCCCTGTGATTCAATTACCTCCCACCAGGTCTCTCCCATGACACGTGGGGATTATAGGATTACAGTTCAAGATGAGATGTGGTTGGGGACACAAAGCCAAACCATATCAGCATTCCAATATTCTATTATGTCCACTGCTTATGGATGATAAGTACATGGTGTGACCAGGAAATACGATTTCAACCTCCCTAGGCAACTGCAATAAGAGTGGGACTATTTCCAGCACGCTTAAAAATTGCTTTGTTTCCTGCAAATGATGCCCTTAACGTTTCACCAAAATTAGGTGATGCATTAGAACTTAACGTTTGAGGCCCAGTCTGTGTGTTGGATAGATCACTTTGTGTCAGTTAATTTCTCGGTGGTATTCTTTGTTACTTACAAAATAGAAACAAATAATCCTAGTTGCCGCTGCAGATTGAATACCTGCAATGCGTGTTTCTTGTTAGGGTGGGCTACACAGAATGGTTGGAGGATAGAACAAGGCAGCAGCCATACAGTAGCAGTACACACCCTCTCCCAGTTATTCTGTCAAACATGAATCTAGGTGCTACTGCGAATGTATTCTGAAGATGTGAATGAAATATTTAATACATTGACTTTAAGTTCATCAAAAAATAGATCATTCTGAGTAGCCCTGCCCAATAAGGCAAGCTCTTTAAGAAAGGGCATAGGTCTTTCTTGGGTCCGGAAACTTCAAACAGCTGTTGGCTATGCAATTGCTCTCCCTACCCTCTGGGTTTTCCTTCTTGACTGAGGCATGTGGACAAAAAATTCAGCATGTATGCCTACGGTTCCAGTCTGCTTGTGATCTGCCCTTCCCAATTGCCTCGTCTATGAACTTTGAATTTCTCTAGCTAGCCCCAACAATTGCATGAACCAATGCCTTGAAATAAATCTCTTTATTTATGTACATATAGACATATATAGATAAAGATATAGACCTATATCTATATATTTATTTCCATCTAGATACCTATATCTCCTACTAGTTCTAATTCTCTGGTTGAACCCTGACTTATAGAGACCATCAGGATTCTTCTAATTTAGCTTCCAGAATGCCAACTGGCATTACCAATTGGATGAAGAAGGATGTTCCACAATATAATTTTTGAATCCTCAGTTATTTCATGAGTAAGTCTTACCAGTCAACAATGTCTTTAACCCCAGATAGATCTTTGATATTTTAATCAGACTGTATTCCATATTAAATAGGACTGGAAAGCCAAAAATCACAGGACATTTAAGGAACACATCCAGAATGAAGGCAAACTGAAATAAATATAGAAAAGGAATCCAGAGAAAAAGGAAAGTAGAAGAAAACTCCTCTTCATTCTGCAAAAAAAGTAAACAAAGAATTCATATCCTAAGACAGTTAAGAATAGACATCTCACTCATGAAAGAACAATTTGAGATGAAAATAATTGAGTTGAGAATAAGAAGGGACTTGTGGAAACTAAAAAATGTTTCAGCCAAAATAAAATCTCAGTAATCAGGTTAGATGTTAAACAAAAAATATTAATAGAGTACGTATTACACGATTCAATTATATAAAATTCAAGAATAGGCAAAACCAATCTATGGTGATAGAAATCAGAGCAGTGATGATTCTACAGAGTATGGGTGGAACTGTGCAGATGGGGTCATGGAAATGCTCTATATTGTAACTGTGTGGTCACATGGGCCACACAGGATGGTCACATAGGCCTACAGGCTTCCCTCGCTTATTGTCAGGAAGTAAGTTCCAAGGCTCCTAGTGGATGCCTGAAACCATGGACAGAACCAAATTTTATATATAATATATTTTATCCTACATGTAGATGCCTATCATAAATTTATGAATGAGGCACAATAAGAGATAATAATAACTAATAATAAAATAGAACAGTTATAACAATATACTGTAATAAAGGTTATATGACTATGGCCTTTCTCTCAAAATGTCTTATCGTACTGTACCTTGGGTAACTAAGACTATGGAATGTGAAACTACAAATAGGTGGTAACTATGGTATACACCCATCAAAACTCATTCAACTGTACACGTAGAATCTTTGCATTTCACTCCATATACCTTTTACTTTGATTTAAAAAATCCTGAAAAAATGGAAACAAAAAGTGAGAGATAATTATTTTAAAAAATAAGAAATTCAATATAAAATCCAGGAGATTCAATATTGAACTGATAGGATTTTCAGAGTAAACCAACAGAATGAAATTATAAATTAAACAAGTTACTTCTAAGAATCCAAGGCTATGGATTCCCAGATTCAAATGCCCCCACTAAGAATTCAAAGTAATGAATGAGAAAAGACCAGCATCCAGGTAACATATCATGCCATTTCAGGAATTCAGGAATAAAAGTTTTTAAAGCTCTCAAAAGGAAGAACAGATCACATATACATACGGAGTAGGAAGAATCAGAAAGTCTTTGGCCACTTCAAAAATAATATGGAAGAGAAGAAAGTGAAAGAATGTTTTTATAATTCTGAATTTTTTTTTTCAACCTAAGACAGGCCTAAACTATGGATCCGTCGTGAGGAGAAATAAAGACATTTTCTTCTAAAAGTTCTCAAAGTGTTATTCTTTCATGCTTCTTTCTCAGCAAGCTACCAGAGGATATGCTCCGTCTAAATAAGGAAATTAAGTCAAGGGAGCGAAAGAGAAAGCAGGGATGTGTGCCACCAGACTAGGGCAGGACATGCCCAGATGACAGCTGTGCACTGGGCCTGGAGACAAAACTGTCCAATCTGGGACAAGAGGCGGCCTGAGTATTTAGAAGAATGTATGTTTGTGTGTGTGTGGTTTTTTTTAAATACCATTACCTAAAATATAAGATCAAATTGAGAGGAATTTGGGATAAGATTCTTGACAGGTACCTAGGAAACTAAGAAAAAATATTACATTTATTAACTTCAGGGGAGAAATAAAAACAAGAAGTTGAACAAAACCGTGAAATACAGACAGGAAATTTAGTACTTTCTGCTGTAACTGTAAACAATATTTAAGTGGTCATGGTAATGTAAACCCTAAATTTTGACTATTGTTTTATAACTCTAGTGAGAAATTGACTAAGAAAGTATGTATTTGTGTGTGTGAGGGGAGGGGTTAAGAGCCCTTGATTCTTATCTTCCACAGTAGAAGTCAATAGGTAATATCTAAAACTGAACAATTGAGAAATAGCAATGCAAAGTTATTATTTATAAACATGGGGATAAATACCAGAAGCAATAAATAAAAGAATTGAAAATGGTTTGTTTCGAGGGATGAGGATCTTGAGGGTGAAAGGTCAAGGAATGGCTGTTTTTCATTTTATTGTACATTACAAAATGTGTCCATTTTGCTTTTATACAAATATTAGGAAAAAATAGAACAATATAGAGAAGACTCATGGGGCTGCTCTGAAAATCAAACATGATAACATGACATGCCCCTGTTAAACTGTAATTTGCTATATAAATATTTGTTATTATTGTCACCATCATAGAAGACAACATGGATAGATCACTATAATTGGTATCAAGAAAATGGAGACCTTATCACAGTCCTGTCACTCACTGCCTGTGTGAAACAGGACAAATCATTCATCAGCTCAAAACATCAACTTGTTCATTTATAAAATAACCTAATTTCTGCCTGCTCACTCTATAGAGTGGTATGAAGCTCAAGTACATGTGAAAGTATTTTACTAGCTATAATTGCTGTTCCTTAATGGATAATGATTATTATTTCAAAGATCTGACTCAATGGGCTAAATATGTGGGAAATTTTAGATTGACTTAAAATCACATTTGCCAAAGTGATTTACTTCTGCTTCCGGAGACAGGCCATGTAAGAGTTTTCATTCATTCATTCATTCATTCATTCATTCATTTCCCCAATAAATAAGAGTATAAGAGCATGGGGGATGATCTGAATATTGTGCCCACTGGCTTTTCTTGTTCTAAGCCAGCCTGTCACCATGGCTTTTTGACTAACATGGGTTTACTCTTGCTTTCTGTATCAGGCAGGAAAATAAGAGCATAAATATTTAACCTTCAAAAAGGGACTCATTTACTGGAACTCTGACTGTATGAAACAGGGTTATAAATCTTTCTGAGCTATTTCAATATGCATAAGAGAATGAAACCACATGAATGACGGAGTGAACCTTAACCTTTGACTGTTTAAAAGCATAGTTTTTTTTCCTCTCTCTTAGAAAAAGGGGGCCTGTGAATGTATATATGTTTGTCAGACATACATGATGAAATTTATCTCTTAAAGTGGCCCCTCCTTTTTTCCTGTGCTCTGAAATTTATAACAAGTCTGTCAAGAAGCTGAAAGGAAATTATATTTTATAGCTGCCTATAGGTTTTGTTATGCTGGGAGAAAATCATTTCACTTTGCTCACAATAGACTGAAAGGCAAATTCTCATTCTTTGGCTGCCTGTCAATAAGAAGAGAGCAGAGGATTGATCTTCAGTGCAAAGATAGGCGACAGATTCCTGTAGACTGAGGTCCATTGTGGTACTTATATGTGTTTCTGAGGGTTTATATTTAATTAAAATAAGTTGTTAACCAGCAAACAGAAACAGTTCTTTCCCTATGCATGATACTGTCTTAGATGCTAATACAAGATGTAATCTAAGTAGATGCAGAGGTTGTGCAAAAACGCTTACACACTCAAGCTTGGGAGCAAACTATAGCTGAAGCTGTAGGAAGGAAGAGGAACAGAAGTTTGCCGGTCCCATGTGCAGATGGTTGTACATTTGCATGTAATATTTTATTTAACCATTATGGTCTCCTTTACAATCCACATTCCACACATAAGAATATTGAAATTCCAGGAGTTTAACTTTCCCTCAAGTCACTCAGGTGAGATATGGTGGAGCCTGGAAGAACCCTATTATGTCTTGTCTGGGTCCTTTTCACCTCTTTACCTTCATTTTGATTTATTTCAACAAACAAAGATTTACTAAACACCTAGTACGAATCAATCATTATCCCTGACCTCAGGGCATTTTGAGATTTTTTTTATTAAAATAGATGTTTTATTATCATCTTACCAAACATCTAATTTACTGTATCATATTTATAGATGGCTAGTATTAATGTCATATTAAACTTAGCACAAGCCTTGATTCCGAAGACAGTTTTTCCATCGGGTGAAATACCTTATGTATGTGTTGTTAAAGCTCTAGGTTGTGACTTATTCTCCCACACTTCGTCTCTCTTTAGCATTCCCCATCTTAAACCATAGCACCATTTCACACCCTGTAGCTCAAAACAAAATGCTACAAACCACCTCTGACTCCTTCCTTTCCCTATTCCCCCACTGTGATGCATTGCCAAACCTTGTCTGTATTTATAGTATCTGTCAACTTCTTGTTGCTGCTGCTTCCTCTCCTCTGGCTCTACCCAGTTCCCAGACATTATCTTTCCTCCATAGGCTTTGTATTAGCGTTCCCCAGAGAAGTAGATCTAATAGGATAGATGTAGATATAGATGCATAGGAGATATGCCATCTTCAAGTCGGAGAACAAGGGAAAGTCCGTATTGCAATTCAGTCTGAGGCCAAAGACTTAACCATGTGAGGTCCATCAGTGTTAAACCATGCAGTCCAAAGACCCGAGTACCAGGAGCTCTGATGTCCTAGGGCAGGAGGAGATGGAAGTCACAGCTCAAGAAGAGAGAGAACTCACCCTTCCTCTGCCATTTTTTTCCATTTGGGCCCTCCGTGGGTTACATGATGACCACGCACATTAGTGAGGCTGGATCTTCTTTACCAGTCTCCTGATTCAAATACTAATCTCTTCCGGAAACATCCTCACAGATATGCCCGGAAAGATTGTTATTCCAGTTCTCTGGGCATCTCTTAGCCCAGGCAAGTTGACACATATAAATAAGCATCACAGACCCTATGGCAACACCTTTCCTGCTTCTACTGTTACCCTAATCAATTTATCTTCCACATGCAATCTGTGCCAACCTTTTTCAAACATAGATGATCCACTGCTTTGAACTCTCCCAGGATTTCTCATTTCTCTTAGCATAATCTCCAGAATCTTTGCCATGCGCACTAGCTCCTGCACTGTCTGGCCTCATCTCTCTCCACCTCATCCCACATCGCTTGCCCTTGCCCAGGAGGCTCTTCCTCTGCTGCCCCTCCCTGGTTGGTGAGTACGCCAGAGCCTTCCCACATCTGGGCCTTGACACTGGAGGTTTCGTCTGCTGGAAGTTCTCTTCCCTCCCTAGCTCCGCTGCATAGATGGATCCTTCTTAATCCTCAGGTCCTTGCTCAAATAACAACTCCTTAAGGAGACCCGAGTTTCCTAGTGAAATTGGCCACCCACCCAGTACCCTACACCCCAACGAGTCTTAATAGCGCTATTGACAATCTGCAATTAACTTGATTATATCATCTTGTTCTTGGTAAAATACTCTGTCTGCTAGTTTTCTGCTGTCGTTCTAGCACTGAGAACAGTGCGTGGCACCAAGGAGTTGCAGCAGAAATATCTATTTAATGGATGCATAAGCCTGAGTGAGTTGCTCTAAACATTGTAACTGAGTAGAATAATGAACCCGTGAGCTCACTTGGAACCTATCCCTATTCTTGCCAGTTGTTCTTTGTTGAATCCACCTGCAGGCTTTGCCTTGCTAGGGCCTGAGATTGGCTCCTGCTCTAACAGAAAACAGAACCATCTGTGCAATGCTCCCTCTCTAAGGCAGAATGCCTCCCTTAAACCCCTGGAGTTGATGCTTACTTGTGTTATCATGCAGCTTTCATACAACAGACATGTGGTTAGTGCCTGTTCCGCACCAGTCATTAGTTGAAGTACTAGACATAGACATGAAAGTGTAGTCTTCCCCCAGTGTGGTGCAGTGGATAAGAAGATGAATGCAGCAACTGGGATGCCTGGGTTTAAATCCCAGCTCCACCTCTTACTAGCTGTGTAATGTTGAGAAGATATTTAATCTGTGCTTGCCTTAGTTTCTTCATATGCTGAGTGGAAGAAAATAATAGTACCTACCTCATACGGCTGTTTTGTAGATTTAATGAATGTATGTTTGTAATTTCTTAGTGTTTCATGTAAAGTAACTGCTATGTAAATACCAGCAAATAAATACAATTGTAAATAAAATATTTCTTTTCCTAAAAGGTGATAGGCTTTTGGCGGCTTATCACTGCCATGGTGTTAAGCTTCATCAAAAATCCTCTTCCCTAACTCTTCTTGCTCACCCTTCTTGCTCAGTACCGGGGTATTGGTGGTTCCTGGGCCTCACTGGCTTCGCTTTTGGTCTGCTGGTAGTCCTTGCACATAGCACGGCGTTTCACTCATGATAGATGTGCAATGCAGAAAAAAGAAGAATTAATAAAATGAACTGTTGTATCTTTTAAGGTCAACCTGACATCCGGGACTCTGCAGCCCCTGTCTTCTCTGACCTTCACTTCCTCACCAATCCTTTAAAACTTCCCTTAGCATTTGTGATCCATGAATTTCATGCCATCTCTTTACTGTTTTAACTGTGCAATTGCTTCCGGACACCATTGCACTCCTTCCTTAGAGCTTATTTAGCTCACTTTTTATTTGAATTGATTTTTTTTTGTTACAAGAAAGTTCTAGCAGCTGACATGGTAGCATACAAGTCCAGCTTTCTTCTGGTGTGTTTGTGGTCTCTCTGTAAACTTAATTTTTTTTCAGTTTTGGAAAGCAGAAACAATATTTGGGAAGTCTCACTTTTAATCAGTGAAGTTAACATGAAAGCGTGACCTCTAAGCCAAACCTTTAAACACTTGACTTGACAATTTATGACTTTGGCAGTTATTGTTATTAGACCAACCCTAGGAACAAGTAACTCATCTGAAACACGTTTTTCGCCTGCTGTTGTTATTAAGACAGGTGCAAACCTACACGGCATCAGGTAACCAGTCATTTACAGACAGCAAAACATTACAACCTGGAGTTACCGTCCACACTCCAGACACTTGGCATTGTGACCTCCTTGTGCCTCAATAAACTGGCCATAAAAATTGACCTTTTGGTGAAACAGATCTTTTCTTAGAGATAGGAATAGTTATATATGTTAATTATATCTCTGATCTCTCAAAGGCACATATAGCCGTCATTCAATGTGAATCATCAAATGTGGCCCAAACACTTCAAAAGAAAATCAAATGGAAAAAAATTAAAGTTTTTTTCTTGCATTTGCATATGTATCAGTACAATTGGATTTCTGACTAAACAGACAAAACTGTTTGCTTTTTATAAATGTACTTAAATAAGTCGTAATACTGATACAGCTATTCCAGTTCTAAGTGGGATCTCAAATTTAACTTAAACATTGTAAAAGTCTCCACACCCTAAGTCTGAATTAGGTTCAAATGAGCTAAGCAGCTGGCTGTTTCATTTTCATTGTTTTTCTGAGTACATGGTGTGTCAGACTTTTCTCAAGAGTGAATGAGGGGGCCACATTTCTCTTATTCTAAGCTAAACATGTTCTTCCAGTATAAAATGTCTTTAAAAGAGAATTTGTACTGATAGGAATTTGGGGAAAGTGGGAATAAAAGCTATATAAAATACATAGCACAAAATACAGAGACTTTACTCATGGCCAAGGTTATCCTTGAAATCTTTACTATTCCTTTAATAAACGACAGGGTTATCTCCCGCTTTTCTAATTCACAACAATTTAACAATAAAAATAGAAGTTTTGAGAAGTTCCTAGAGGCAGGTAAACTCACGGCCACATGGACTGCCAACTGAGCTCCTCAAAATAGAGGATCGAAAAATGGTAACAACAGCATTATTGAAAAGTAACAATTATAGAAAAAGAGTTCTTTGGGGCCACTTAGGATAGGGATAAGTTGTCTTCCTGGAGACACTCCTATTGCACCCTAAGGCTAAATTTAATATTCAGTATAATGATACCTTAGAGGCAATTCCAATTCTTCCAATATGTAAATATGTGTTAATAACAGATCTCACTGTTAGCAAGAGTTCCATCCAAAAATATAAAAAAACGGGTATGTGTGACTGCTCAAAGTATTAAGCCTTAATCACTGGAAAGTTCACTTATGAAACATATATTATCCTCAATGCTTCATAAGAATGGCAAAGGAATAATCATTAATAATAAAGGCAGTAATAATTAACCACCTCCTTGCCAGGCTTTGTTTGAAAGACATTGCATGATGGTCTCACATAATTCTTACAATAACCCGTGAAGTAGCAACTACTGTCATCTTCATGAGGGCATTGAGGCACAGAGAGGGTATGCATCTTGCCCAGCATCACACAGTGAAGACAACATTCAAACCTGTATGCCTGAGGTAGAAGCCCTACACCATGTCACCTCTCAGGTCTCAGGGCAGTCAAGTTCCACGGTTCCATGATCTCAGGGACTCCCAGTGAGTTCCAATGGGGAAAAAGATAAGTGGCATAATATTAGTAATCTATAATTTTACTAAAAACCTAAAAATAAAAATAAATATGTGCTATGAAATTTTAGTGTAAACACCCAATTTGTTATATTGTACACTGTCTAATCCTATACAGCTTTGGCGATTGAATCAGCTTTCACAAATGAATACACGATTTAATAAAATAACATTTTAGACACTGTAAGTGAAGCAAACATCCTATGTAAGGAATACAAAGAGAAGCCAAATACTAAGAATCCTATGGGTGCACACTTTACATCTTAAAAGAAGAGTTAAAGAAACCACAGTTCAGTGCTTTTGGGGACCTACTACAGATTCAGATACTCATGGAACTGGGTTTCGAGTCTCCTACCTAGACAATAGGAAATCCATTCGTGAATTCTAAGGACTAAAATAGTTAAGAAATATAAACTCACAAGAAACACATACATTCTTGATAATTTATTCAGTATACAGCAAGGATTGGAGATCAGTGTAATATACAAGATCTCCTGCCAGAAAGCTTATGTTGAGTAAAATGCAACAGACTTTATTCGTATTCTTGTGCTTTTCTTTTCTTTTTTTTTTTTTTAATTGAGATGGAGTCTCTCACTCTGTTGCCAGGCTGGAGTGCAGTGGTGGGATCTCAGCTCACTGCAACCTCTGCCTCCCAGGTTCACATGATTCTCCTGCCTCAGCCTCCCTAGTAGCTGGGACTACAGGTGCACACCACCACGCAATACAATTTTTGTATTTTTAGTAGAGATGGGGTTTCACCATGTTGGCCAGGATGGTCTCGATCTCTTGACCTCATGATCTGCCTGCCTCGGCCTCCCAAAGTGCTGGGATTAGCTCTTTTCAAGTCCAAATTTCCCAGCCGTGACTCTTCAGTGCCCACCTAATCTGGCCCTGCTCACCCTCCATCACGCTTTCTTGCTATGCCCATGCTTGTTTGCTGGGCTCCTCACAGTTCCTCCAGTTTTTCTGAGCACTTACTCCCCTCAGGCCTTTGGACTCACCCTTCCCTCTGCGGATGATGCTGCTAAACAGAGTAATCTCAGTTCCAAGTGTCATGTGCTACTTCCCTTGGAAAACCTCCCCTGGCCTAGGTGCCACCATGTGATCCTTTGGGACCTGCCTCCTGTCCTTAGCACTTACCCTTTTGACCTGTGACTGTTCCTTTGGGTGTACCTCTGGTCCCTCCCTTCCTAGGCTGTAAGCTCCACCTGTGTAGGGACAGGGTTTGTCCTGTTTGTCTGTCCCAGTGCATACCACATGAGAGGCACTGAATATATTTCTTGACTGAATAAACAAATATATGATTTTATTATAATCTTGTTTTTCTACAGAGGGTTCCACTGACAAAGTTTGCTCACCTGTGTCATCTTATTTACCATCTCGACCACACTGAGCCCCTCTGAGACATCAGCATGGGGCCTGGGACTGCCAGCTCACCTTTAGCACGTGTGAACTGACAAAGTAGGGTTCCCCCACCCCTATTTTGTAAGCTTAGTCATGTGAGAGGTTTTCTAAGAAATTTTAAGGAAAATTACATTTAATCGGATATTTGATGAAGATCCATTTATAAAGATAAGAACATTTTACGAGCTGCCTAGGAGACGCCCGGAGCTGGGGCCCCATATGGACAAAGCTCTCGTTTGCCAACAAAAGCAGTTCTTCCCCATCCCCAGGCAGCAGCTCTAGAAAACGATCTACTGTCATTTGAATCCTTTTTACTGACAATCTCCCTTTACCACATGGTTTTCAGTGCGCTTGACAGAATTTTTTGTTAAATCATATTTCTAAGCTTAGAGTGTGCGTTTTCCCTATTTATCATTCTGTCCTTGGTCTAAGTTTCTCCTCAAGGCCACTTTCACTTTTCCGACAGGCTCAAGCATATCTGAATCGAGAAAAGCAGACATGATTGAAGCGCATTTATCTCCACTAATTAAGAGGTGAGTATCAGTTCTAACAGCTGGGCCCTGAGAGTGTCACTACAGCAGTTAAAGCAATGGGCTTTCCACAATTTGACATATTTCTTTTGCATCCTTCCCAGGAAAGCTTACCAATAAGGTCCCAGCTCCTTGTCTTGGCATTGAAGGTCTTCCGTCTCTGCCCCAAGCTACCTTTTGGACATTTGTCTCTTTTTAGTTCTGTGCACACATTAGATGCCTGTGGCCCATGCAGTACTCCTTGTCTGGAACTTTGCTCCTAATGTCCTCTCTACCTAATGGCTTTTATCTACCTGTGGGAATTACATTAACTCTTAATTCAGCAAATGTAATAACACCATGGCTTACCTACCTATCCTAGGCATTAGGAAATTCTGTGTTTTTGTTTTGTTTTTTGTTTTCTCTGAAGGGAATGGTTGTCCCCAGTAAAACTCACCTGAGAAAGAAATTGCTCCTGGGAAAAGAGCAAGAGACAAGGAGAGGAACAAATATGTACCTCTCTCAGAATGGGGACAAATTGGTCCAAAGTTCAAGTTGTGAAGATTCCCAGAGGCTTTCTGGAAGTATCTACCCTTGGAAAATTTGAAGGAGGTTAGGAGCAAGCAAAGCAAGTGGTCTTCCCAGGAAGGTCCTATTAATAGATTGGCTTGGGCAAATAGTTCAAGTGGTCTGGGGCCAGGGTAATACAGAATAATTGCATCTGGGTAAATAGAGTGTTTTTGCTTGCCACCTTGGAGAGGAACACGAAGTTTCTCTTTGTTCAGGTTTAAAAGAGCTGTTGGAGATCTGAGTTGGTGTTGGAGCTTCCACTTGTTCTTCAGCTAGGAGCCTGCTAGCTGTTCCGGGCACTCCCATGTTATAGATACTTTGAGAGAAAAAAAAAAACCCCTTGGTTGTCTGAGGCCTTCTATTTCTAAGATAAACCATGCTGCCACTCCCGAAGGTGGTTTCAATGACAGAGTATGTCGTTGTCTTAACAATGCTGTGTATCCCACCTCTGGAAGACAACTGGGGAGGAGAGGCAAATGTGTACAGGGACCAAGTAATCTTCTGGAAGAGAAAAATAAATATTCGGGCATCCTGCCCTTTTGAAAATAACATGATAGAACATCTCCAATGATAGTGAAACCCTATGGGAAATGTGACTGGGCCCAGCCACCTCGCAGGAGGAAGTTTAAGATAGATAACCAAAGCTCAATCCCAAGACTGAACTGTTTTTGGAGATGTCGCTGTTAGAAACAGAATGGAGCCGAGACCGGAGTCCTTTCCTATCCAAGCCAATGGGGTGGGCTTTGAAATCATGACTGTGCATTAAGCATATAATGCAGAAGTGTGCCATTTTGTGTCCAGGCTTATGCCAGGCTGAGCTGAGATTTTAACACCAGATGAGCCTCCATTTCATCCCCCTACACCTGGAGAAGCTCCTGTGGGAGGAAGACTCATGGAGACACTTTAAACTGGAAGCAAGAGACCCCAGGGAAGAATGTTCTTAGGCAGAGGGAACATAACATGCTAACATGCTATGAGGGGGTAAGTTTGGCTCGCAGGTGTGAAACAGGTAAGTGACAGTTCCACGTATCTTCAGTCTGTTTATGAAGCACATACTGGTGTACACTCAGCTACTGTTCATTTCTTTACGCATTTTTAATGTTATATTTTGAGACGATTGCAGATTCACATGCAGTTGTAAGAAATGATGCAGAGGGATTCCATGTACTCTTCACCACACCTCCCACAATGGTAGTGTTTGCATAACTACAGTATGGTATCTTAACCAGAAAATCAACACTGTTATAATCCACCTAAAACATTTCTCCAGTTTTATATACCCTCATTTGTGTGTGTGTGTGTGGGGGGGGGTATTTAGTTCAATATAATTTTATTACCTGTGTAGACTTTCATGACTACTAACACAGTCAGCATGCGAAACAGTTTGAGAACAATAACGCCTTGTTCTTGTTTTGCATTCCATCAAAACGTATTTAAGCAAGCCTGTGTCAAATGGAACCCTGAAAAATATGGCTTTATTATACTGGTGTCATTAGAGGTCTTCTGAGTAGTTTAAAGTATACAAGTTGGGCTTTTTGATCTTAATAATAAGATCACTAAGTGGCAGTTCTACGTGGTGTAAGGCTAGAAGACTATCTAGTCACAATTCTCGAGACTGAGTTGATCTAGAAAAGGTGTTGCATCAATTGCTTTGAACACCTAACACATAGAACCAATGCACGGATACCTAGCTCCCTGGACACCTGATCAGTGACCAGTGAGCTGGAATAACTAGATGAACATTTAGAAAGAATAAATTCATTTGGAACAGAATAGTCTTAGAAATGCTGTACATTTCATTCATTTGAAAAATATATAATATCAATTGTTTCTTCTTCCCATATCGACGTGGAAACTAGATGTGGTTAATGACTCAGCCGGTAGTGATTACAAATAAGGAGAAAATGACCGTGTTAATGCTATGGAGTACTAAGGTACCATGCTGGAATACGATGCTGGAATACGATGCTGGAATACTAGTATTGACAGTGATATATTATTGAAAGCGTGGTGGGGTCGTTATTGTGTCGTATACTCCCACCTGATAGAGAGTCAAAGTCCAGGGCCAAGGTTCCCCTGTGCTTCCTATTGGAATTCTCCTCCCAAGAAGGATAAATGAAGAAGTCGGGAGGTAAAATTAAAGTTTTCCTAGGAATGACTGCATAAGGATAGATATGGTGCTGGAGGAGAGTGTTGAGAAAGAAGACAGGATTAGGCTCTACTGGAAGAGCTGAAAATGGTATCAGGGAGCCTGTCTGATCACTTTGTTGGTCTCTGACCCTAGATCCCACCACATCCACACCCTGCCCCTCTTTCATTTAACACTTCTATTGCTCACCCCACAAAAAGTAGATAGAGTAATACTAGTGTTTCTCTGGGCAACACTTCTCATTAATAAACATTACAAAAGATACTTAATCTTATTAATGACCTGGGAAATGGGAATTTAAACCAAAAGTATGATGCTTTGGAATGATAAATAATCTCAGTCAGGGAAGGATACTGAATAATTGTTTCTGAACGATAGACCTTTGTTTCTTTTGAAACGGTAAGGTAGAATATAAGTCTCTGGACACAACTGATATATAAATTGAAATAATATTTTTGATACTTAAGACAGCATTGTGCAATGGAGTTGCAGTTATTAGACTTCCCCTGGCCAGCTGCACATGGACCAGCATGCAAGTGGATGTGCCACATCACCTGGATTTTGAGGCTGCAGTTCTGGCTTTTGGTCTGGAATGCCCTTCAGTCTCTGCTGATGGCAACCCAGACTCCCAGAGGTGGAAGGCAGTGATGATGCCTTCTAAGCTGACCTCAAATCACTCACGACTTTTTCACATCACACCCGGGAAGGAGAAAGCCAAGATTTCCTTGAAACTTCTTTGAGAAAATGTACTCAGTCCTGCCTGGTCCATTTATGCTTTCAATCCAGTATTTTTCTTTTATTGAAGTAAAACTCACTGCCTCATAACTTCTTGACAGAAGCTCTATGCTCCAGAGTACACAGAAAAGTTGAAACCTGTGTGCATATGACAGGCTTTTAAAAATGTGAAGACAGTCCTCATGTCTCCCTCCCAGTGCTTTTTCTTTCCCAGATGAAGTAACTACTTCTATTTAGTGGATGTGAGCTGTGCAAGGTACATCCTTGATGTGTTACCCACATCATCTCATGAATCTTGTCAAGAGCATCACCAGAGAGACATCATTATTGACACTTTCAGATGAGAGAATTGAGGTTCAGAAAGGAAATGGCCTCAAGGTCCCCCAGCTGTGTTAAGGCTGAGGCTGGAGCCCCAAACGACTCACTGCAGAGCGGATGTTTCTTTTACGCAGATTAACTCCCGTGGCTAAATGCCCACCATGCCTTTAATCTTCCCTTCATATCCCAGACCCTATATTATCCTGTTCTCAGTGAAACCTCCTGCAGTGTATAACTCTTGGTTTTTTCTGCCCTGCCCCTGGCTTCCTTGTGAATGGCTGGTCCCCACATTCTAATCAGAAAGTTACTGTAGGAGCATGTGAAACTCTGTGAACTTTGCTATATGGGATTTAGACAGGGGTGGAATCTTTACATAGGCCACATATAGGGTTCCCTGGGAGTTTTTTTTTAAACTGGTACTTTGAGAGAGAGGTCATCCTTCTCTGGTGGGGGAATGGTAATATGTAAAAAGTGAGAACTGCTTGCAGCTGGTAATTGAAATTTTTACAGTTTTTGAATTCATCAGTTTTCTACAAACTAACATCAGTCTTGAAGTTTGTAAAGTGTTTGGGCCCTAAGCAATAGTAAGTAGTCAAATGATCCTTAGGAAAACTTGTAGAATGCCATAACTTAATAATGAAGATTACTCCATCCTTTCTATTTGCCTTACTTGCAAGTATTTGACTTTTTAAAAAAATCATACATAAGATGTGTATGAAGTGAAGCACTTTCTGTGTGTAATTCATGGTCTTTATAGAGCAACAAATTTTTGCCTTACCCTAATATTAGAGCACTAATTTGGAAACCTGAAACCTTTAATTTTGAATGGGGATATCCCAGAAGAATCATCAGAATCACAGACAATCATGTCCCGTAGAAATGCCTATTCCTGCTAAACCCCTCTCTGACAAAGATTCCAGAGGACTGGCATCAGCTCTCTTCTGGCTAGTACAAATGAGAAACCTAAAATATAGTTTCTCATTTGTACTCCAAAGCAGAGTCCTTAAGTCTTGGACTAAGAGACTGAAATGTAAATGCAAAGTCCAGATTCAAAGGCCATGGCTAGGGTATATATACAAATATATATGTATATAATTATATTTATTTTTAAATATATTTGTAATTATATATAAATATTATAAACCTATACAAACATGTGTATATATTTATGTTTATTTTACATAAATTTTTATATAAAGTGTTGATTATTGGCAAGCTTAGAAAGATCACCATATTCAGATTGATACACAGATGACTAAGGTTTAATCAGAAGAAGGGGGTTGATTGAATAACCCTTTAGTAGTAGTACTCAGATGTTACTGTGTATAAGAATTAACCAGGAATTGTGTTAAAAGATCAGTTGCTAAGCTCCATACTTAGAGATTTAGTAGGTCAGTGTTAAAGCCCAGTAATCTAATTTTTTAATAATTTTTAAATGTCATGGATTCAAATGCTGGCTGTCTGGGAATACCACTCTGAAAGGGTCCTTCAAATCTATACCAGACACATGTACTCACATTAACTGTAAATGCAAAGTTGAAAGCGTATACTTATTGTTAGAGGATTTTTTTCGTTTTCTTTTTGTTGCCTGTCTATGAAAGGTATGGAATCAGATATAAAAATATCACATGGGGCAAAGTATGGGTAATCCAGAGTGGCTGAGGAGTGAATTCACTTCAAAATTTAAAAAAGTGAATAAACTAATGGATACCTGAATGCTTTTTTGAGCCTATCATTTCTCTTTACATGCCTGATTAGGAGAAAATGACACACAATGGGACACTGAACACCATTTGATCTTTCTACTTTTCTCTTTTTCAAATGGGGATTTTACTGAGGCTTTTTCTGCCTTTCACCTACCATTATTCAAATGTTTTAGGCTTACTGAATTTAAAATTTAGATAATATATTTCAGATGTATAAGGGGCTACATGTAGTTCTCAACTCTACAAGGAACAGAAATACATTGAAGAGGAAAGGGTGGGCCTATGACATTATCTCTGGATAAACTAATTAGCTTATTCCTATTTGGAAGGGCTGGAAAGAAATACATTCATGGTAATACATGATAATTTTAAAAAATCCAATACTTGAAGGATAAATACTCTTGAATATAATGTTGAAGTCATACTAAAGAAATCTATAACATTCTAATAAAATCATATATATGAGAAGAAGGACACTTGTCTACTGAGAAGTCAAGGGGTGGACTGTAATAGAAATATTTAAGTTAATTTAATGAATCAATTAATTAGTTAATTTATGTCCTCATCTTCTTCAGGTACATTATTTGTTTCCTTCTGGTGGCTGCATATCCCGCAATTCTAACAATAAGTTTCTCATTGTAGATTCACAGCGTGTGTATTGTAGATATACTTCTAGGCACAGTAATTTGATCCATGAGAAAATATTCAAATGAAGCCACACAAATTATTCAGGTAAATAGAATATTTCCTTGAGATTAAAAAATATATATTAAAAAATAAATCAGGCAATCTCTCCCAGAGTTGAAAGATGTCAGTTGTTAAACACAGGGTTTGATAGTATCGTAGTATTTATTGGTGATGGAAGAAAAGAGTCAGAGAGATTGATTATATTCCATTACCTATCCTTTGGAATTGAGACTATTCTTTACTGAGAAAATGACTCTGTTAAAATGTGGTTAATTATTCAATTAAAAGGCAAGTTAAAACATAGAATGTGTGTAACAATAATAATGCCAGCTTTGGGTCAGAGGCACTGGGTGTGTGCCACGCATCCATGACCTACTGTTTGAGTGAACGTGGACAAATCGTTTTAGCTCCCTGTGTGTTGAGGGTCTCATCTATATAAAATAAAAATTTACTTAAAAGTTGTTCTGAAGCTCTATTAAATTAATAAAAGAGCTTTGTAAATTGAAAATCATGCTACAAATAGAATAAATAAAAATATAAAATGAATAGGGTGAGGAAAATATTTTTGGCAGTTCTGTCTCAGAAAAACAGCTATCATTTACCCCGCATTTAATATGCCAAGCACCATACCATACACTTTATGTATATTATTTATTTCATTTAACCTCACTTTTACCCTGTAGCCTACCTCATATTACCCAAACTCTAAGGATAAAATACATGAGGTCTAGAGAATTTGAGTAGTCTGAACAAAATCACACCTTAAGGTTTGTGCCTAGGATTAACACCAAAAAATGTTCCATAAAAAGAAATGCTGATAAATTTGACTCATGAAAACAAAAAGTTTTTCCTCTGTGAAAAAATTCTGATTTGTTGATAAATTTGACTCATCAAAACTAAAAATTTCTGCTCTGTGAAAAGGATAAAAAGACAAGCTACAGACTGGGAGAAAATATTTTCAAATAACATATAGTCTCAAACTCAACTATAAAAAACCTCCGATTAGAAATGCACAAAAGATATGAACAGACAATTCATTGAAGGGGATATACAGATGGCAAATAAACTCATGAAAATACGTTTAACAACATTAGCCATTAGAGAATGCAAATTCAAACCACAGTAAGTTAATACTACATACTTGTCAGAATGGCTAAAACAGCAAAATAATGATAACATCAAATGCTGGACTGAATGCAGAGAAACTTAATCACTCACACATTGCTGGTGGAAATGTAAAATGGTACAGTCATTCTGGAAAAAGTGTGGTAGTTTCTTACAAAACTTAACATGTGATTGCCATACAGCTCAGCAGTTGCATTTTGGGTGTTAATCCCAGGTAGTTAAAAGTTATGTCATACAAAAGCCTGTATGTGAATGTTCACAGCAACTTTATTTATAATAGCCCAAACCTAGAAGCAATGCAATGCTTTTTGATGGTGAATGAACAAACTCTGGCACATCCATATCATGGAATACTACTGAGGAATAAAAAGGAGCAAACCACTTGTCTTTGTTCATGCTGTGCCGCTATAACAGAACACCACAGACTCGGCAACTTATAATAAACAGAAATTTATTTCTCAGAGTTCTGGAGTCTGGGAAGTCCAAGATCAAGCTGCTGGGATCTTGCAAGGGCCTTCTTGTGAAGTTGTAACATGGCAGAGGGTGTGATATGGCAGAAAGGTAAAGAGAGGCTAAGAGAGAGAGAAAGAGGGGGTAAACCCACTCCTGAGATAGTGACATTAGTCTATTTATGAGAGCGGAGCACTCTTGACCTAAACACCTCTTAAAGACCCCACCTCTTAATACTGCTACAATGGTAATTTGATTTCAACATGAGTTTGAGAGAAATCAAACATTGAAAATGTAACACCATTTGTGAGGTCCAAAGCAACTCCATCTTGGATTCTAATCTGCCATGTTGGCTTCGGATTAATCCTTGTTCCAGGAAGTCCTCTAAGTTTCCAGTTTATCTATTGCTCCTTGTGTGACAGCGGGTACTTACTGTAAATCCTATAAATCCTACCCTTATGTCAAATAATCTTGATGTTACCCTACCCCAACTGTCCAGCACATGCCTTCTGAATCATGTAAAATGCTTCCTCATGTACATGATTCCTGGTTCTGGGGTGTTTGACGCAGGGGTTAGGATGCACTATCTTGTCTTGCCACTGCCAGAGTCATAGACGTGGCTTCTGTTCCCAAGTCCCTGTTAAATGTTTCTTTTTAAGAAACTGGATGTGTCAGCCTCTTTCTTTGGCCTTTCAGCTTCCTCAGTTTTTCGGGCAAGGTTTCACAGACACTGCCCAATGTGAAACATCACTGATATGTGCAAAGAATTGGACGTATCACAACGGAAATGCATGGAGTGAAAACAGCCAGTCCCAAGATATTATGTACCACATGATTCTGTTTGTGTGACACTTTTAAAATGAAAAATTAGAAAGATGGAGATGAGATTAGTGCTTGTGGTTGTCAGGGTGTAAGGCACAGGGAAAAAGAGAAGGTGATTATCGCTACAGAGGATAGCATAAAGGATTCATGTGATGCACCTGCTCTGTATCTGTATTGTGGTCACATGTATGTGACTATACATGGATAATATTGCACCAAACTCACAGACAACCTCTGCTGAAATATCAGCATGGTTTGCTTGGTTTCATTGGTGTCAACTTGTTGTATAAATTTCCTGGTTATGATTTTTTTACTATAATTATGCAAGATGTTATCAGTGAGAGAAACTGGATAAAGGGCACATGAAATCTCTCTGTATTATTTCTTACAGCTGCAAGTGAATCTGCAATTTCCTCAAAATAAAAATTTATAAATCCGTGTGTTCGGGCGTGGTGGCTCATGCCTGTAATCCCAGCACTTTGGGAGTCTGAGGCAGGCAGATCACTTGAGGTCAGGAGTTCAAGACCAGCCTGGCCAACATGGTGAAACCTTGCTTCTACTAAAAAGAGTTACAAAAATTAGCTGGGCATGGTGGTGTGTGCCTGTAATCTCAGCTACTCAGGAGGCTGAGACAGAGAATCACTTGAACCTGGGAGGTGGAGGCTGCAGTGAACCGAGATGGCACCACTGCCCTTCAGCCTGGGTGACAGAGCGAGACTCTGTCTCAACAAACAAACAAACAAACAAAAAACAAAACAGGCACTGTGGAGTAAATTCTCTGTGTTCCCATCTGAGAATCTCTGTTTACTTTTTAGGTGACATTGGGCATTTTGCCTAACCTTTCATGGCGGCAGTGTGCTCATTTGGAAAATGGGACTACCCTAACATTTAACTCAGACTTACTAATTAAATACTTATAAGTATATACATATATGAAGTCAGCATAGTGCCTAGCACAGAGTCAGCAATCAATCATTGTTATTTATCATTGTTAATTGTAAGAGAATGCTGAGAGTTAAACACTAACCTGTCTAGTATAAATTTTATTATTTAATTCAAAATTAAAATGATAGGCCAGCTGAGTATTATTTTCTCTAAATTCGTTTCAAAGTACTAGAATCACCCAAAGAGCCTTTAAACAGTATCAATACTGAGCGCTCATGTCCCTAGAGATTCCAATTTAATAGCCTGGGGTGGGGTCCAGCAATTATTTTTAATACTTTTCAAGAAATTCTAATGTGCAGCCTCGGTTAGGCATCACTACAGTGTATGTGTTATTTTCTTATTCTGTCTGTTTAAAAGTACCAAGCTGATTTAGTTCAAAACTTGGTGACATTGCCAGTTCTGCTCTCCCTGCTCTGGCGAAGGGCATCATTTATTAGAGGATAGCTCACCGAAAGGATTACAACTCCCCTGGATGCTTAATAATGGAGTGATTACTAATCCATAGATAGTCCACAGTCAGATGGAGGCAGCATTTTCCCAGGAGAATCTTGGAATGCCTCAAGGAATCAGCAGGCACTGGAGCATCAATACATAAATTCAGCTCAGCTAAGACCCAGCACAGGCATGAATGGGAACATTTGGAGGAGAATTTCTTTTTCTAGTCACCTATGAATGACAATTTTGGGCCTCTCTTTTAGAGCAAATTATGCTTTTCAATTCTTGTTATTCAGTAGCAGATAAAAGACATGGAAACATTCTAATCGATACCACTTTGGTAGTTTTCAGGAGAAGAAAGATTTAAAAAGAAGAAAATTTGTTTGGTTTTTCAATATTCTATGTGTCTTAATAAAAGACAGGACCATACTATTGAATTAAAAGGATTTTTTTTTTGTTTTCCTTTCATTTAAAAAAAGTTGTATGAAATTAATATAAAGGCATTCCAACTTATTTACTTATTTCAGATACAATCTCTTTATTCCATGTCTGCACGCCCTCCACCTCACACCATGGGGCCTCTGACCTTCCACCATGGTCCTCCCCTGGACTCTCTGTGCGTGCAGATCCTCTTCTGGAGCAGAACTGGGTTGTCACAGGCCTAGAGCATGTGTTTGGAAGGTTCTGACTTTGCTGTCTTGGAAATCAGTTTCCAACAAGGGTGACCGAGCTCCTCTGCTAGAGACAGGCCATGTCCAGGGGCCCTGGAGGAGGACATACCCCCTAGAGGGGGAGGCAAGGGTAGGAGAGCCAGCCTCCCACTGACAGTGTGCACCAAGGCCTGGGTGCAGGAGGCCTGCCTGGAGAACATCCAGCCCAGCCCAGCTTGGCTGCCCACTGAACCCAGCCTCTTTGTGAACGGTGTGTATAGCGGAACTGTCCAGGCCAACACAAAAGCATGGGAAATAGAAAGTCCTTATGGTTTTATGCCATTTAATTTGGGGGTCATTTTTTATATCTCAATTGATAGGTGAAACTCATGCCAGCTTCCTGATTTTAGGAAGAGTTGATCCAATTTGTCTGGTGCTCAGGATCACAAATATCTCAAACAATGCTCATTGGTACTCAGTCTCTAAAAATTCTATTGATATTTTTCTTAAGAAACATAGTTCTTGATGATTATCTTCTTAAAGACATAGACACACACCACTACCACATTCATTAATAATAATAATAACAACAACAACAACAAAACTAGTATATTGTGATTTGCTTGGAGTGGCCAGCTTCAGAAGGGAAATGAATAACTGTTTTCCAGACTCAAGGAAGATTCAACTCGAGATGTAACATTAGGCAGGCAAGCCAGTGTTGAAGCACTGGTTTACTGGGCCGGAGATGGGTAGTTCACAGACTCCATGCATGGTTTGACTATGAAAGAGGAGTTCATGAACACAGATTACATGTTCATTCTCTCAATGCAGTTTTTGGCTAGGTTGCATTAATGCATATTCATCAATAGATCAGTAGAAAAACGCTGAGCTCTGTTAATCATACTATAGACCTGTAGTCAAAAGGTGTTTTTTTTTTTAAAGGTGTTTTTGAGGAGAAGTAATGTGAAAAAGGGAGCAAACCATTTCATAACACAGATTAGATGCCACATAATATACAAAGCTAAGAGAAAGGAAACTTATTTTGGGCTCCAAAAATGTTGGGATGTGAGACTGAAATTAGTACTCATGTTTCTGATGAAAGGTCTCAGACTGAGTACTGTGGATTATTCTAGGCCATTAATAACCACAAACTGCTTGAAATAACCATGGCAACAACCAGTAGCTATGTACAGTACAATCACCCTGATTACCATAGAATTAGCACAAAACAAATGTTTGTTCTTTTCCTAAATAGATGTATTATGATGATGATAACAGCTTCCTATTTACCCCAGGTTTTCCCATCACCACTCCTACTCCAAACAATGGAAAGATGACATCTTTGCATGATATTTGTTTCCATTTCTTTTTTCCTTAAATAAATTTTATTGTATATATTTAAGGTATGTTTCTGATTCTTTTCTAAAGAGCCTAGGACAGTGCAGAGGGGAATGGATGGTAGCCTACCTTTCATTCCCATCCCCCTTTGGCTCAGTGATACACGAGAAAACGTAACACACACTTTGATTCATTGATCACCGTCTGGGCTCCAGGAGGAGGGATTATAACCTTTAAAAATGTGCCTGGAAGCTTTAAATTCAAATGGCCAGCCTGAACTGCATGTTAATTGAAATCATGTAATTTTGGTGTCTTTGGTATCCACAGAGCATGGGCCCCAAATTTCATCTGCTCCTGACACAGAGACGTAAACACACCCCAGCCTAGGGCGTGTTAAGTTACCTGTCTCTGTGCCGCCATTGTGTACAACTCACAAAGACACAGCCAGACCAGGTATCATCGAGGTAGGCCAGCAAGTGAAGACTGAAGTCTAGTCCCAGCCTCTCAGCTTGCTGGCATTGTGAGCCGTGACGACAGCTGGCACTTGGCTGTCCCCAAAACCCCCTTTCACGGTACCCAGCACCACGCTTCCACACGCGATTGAAGCAATTAGCTGCCGTGCGGCTGATGTACCCCGCAGAGGACTGGTGGCTCGTCTGACACATCTGGGCACAGAAAGTAATTGAAACAGCTGCTTCCGCCCATATGGCAGCAAAAGCTGGTTGTGCAAAGTCTGCTGCCTGGGCTGCACCAACCTCGGGCAAATTAGCCATCATTAATCCCTAGATCTGACCAGCATACACAGAGCCACTAATCAAGACAGCTGGGGGGTTGGGGGAGGTGGCTGAGAAGGACAGTCCCTTTAAGATTGCTAAATGGCATCCCGGGTTAAAAAATAAAACACACACACAAGCACAAATTGCAGTCTTCCTCTTCCAGAACACTTTCACTCCCTCTGCCTGACGAGGACAGGCTGTGTCTATTGGTGCTCCTCGTTAGGAGATTGCTAAAATAGCAGTGCGACTTTCTGGAAGTGTCACACTGCTCTATGCAAGCCTGGCATCCTGCAGTTATAAATAGCTGGTTGCGTGGAGAGTGAGAACACGGTATTGTGCTGTCGTGGTGAGCTGGCTAGCCATGAAGCCCAGAAAACCACAGTAATTGGGGGCCTGCTTGAGAAAGGGGAACAGCACCTGACTTGGGTGGGGGAGCACAGGCAGCTCTGCCTCTCTTCTGCAAGGTGCCATGCATGGTTTGGGCAGGATTTGCCTTCCAGCTCTCCACTGACCTCTCAGGGATGCGCCTTCTATTATGACGTGGAATTTTTAGGTAATGACTAAGAGTTAGTTGTTGCAAATGAGCCTTGTTGACAGGTGAAAGGTCACATGCCATCTGGCAGGTAAAGGGTAGCTGTCTCACCTCTGACACATACATTGATTAAAACACACGCTGCTGTAGCTTCAAAGGACTGTGTTGACTCAACTTCCACACTGTGGGATGGAATAGGCGGCTGTCTTATTTACATTCCAGAACTGATGTCATTATTCAGATGGCTCATCGTTATGCCTGACGGTGACCCATGTAGGTGGTGCAGTGCATCTGGGCAGGGAGTGGCAGGGGTGATGTGTCATCCCAGAGGTGTCGGACACTCATCCTGAGTGGTAGGGGTACAAGCACAGGGTGGGTCTGCATGCCCCTGTCACTAACCCCTGAGGGCAGAGAGGCAGTCCAGACTTGGGGATTTCAGTTCTTTGAGAAATGGAAGTTTACATAATGAGTTAGATTTGAACAAAAAAAATTAGCTGCTATTAGAGTCATTGTCAATTACTCTGAGATAAGTGTTTTCTTCATTGGTAAGTCTGGACTTCAGACAGATAAGAAGACTTCAGAGAATAACTTCATCCTGTGCTTTGGAAGAGACAGAGGGGCTGGAGAGGTCAGAGAGAACTTGATGCTTCTTTTTCAATTCAGCATGTCAAATAAATCACTAACTTCATCCTGAGTTCCATAAGGAGAAGGCTTTCCTGCAATAGAAGCTCTTGTCTCCACTGCACAGGCCCTGCAGACTTCTTCCTGGTGTCAATGTGAGTTGATTCTACTTGCTTCTTTGGAGAATGTTTTGACTTTCTCCCCACTGTTGTTCACCTCTGCCAACCTGTTCCATGTGATAACTAACAGAAAAGGAATAATAAATAACCCTTGCAACATGAGACAGTTATTCAGATTGTTGCTAATCTTTCTCATCAGTGTTGAGGTCATTGTGATGACTGTTGTTTTCTGGCACTTTTGCTTAGGGCGTGAAGGGGAGGAGTGAAATCTTTCTGGAAAATATAACAGAATAGCAGTTTTTGCCGGAATAGCTACTTGGAGAAACGTGGTCAAAGGTACAGAAAAATATGTTCTGATATATTTTCAAACCCTTCCCATTGTAATTATTATTATGTTGGGTTGACTTTTAAAGTAGAGGTTAGTTTTACCAACAGTAGGTGATGTGGTTTGGCTGTGTCCTCATCCAAATCTCACCTTGAATTATAATAATCGCCTTGTGTCAAGGACAAGGCCTGGTGGAGATAATTGAATCATGGGTGCTGTTTCCCCCATACTGTTCTCCTGGTAGTGGATAAGTCTCATGAGATCTGATGGTTTTATAAATGGGAGATCCCCTGCACAAGCTCTCTCTTGTCTGCCACCGTGTAAGATATGTCTTGCTTCCCCTTCACTTGCTGCCTTGATTGTGAGGCCTCTCCAGCCATGTGGACCTGTGAGTCCATTAAACCTCTTTTCCTTTATAACTTACTTGTCTCAAGTATGTCTTTATTAGCAGCATGAGAACAGACTAATACAATAGGTTATTGTTGTTGTTATTGTTGTTTTGTTTTGTTTTTTTACATTCTTCCCCCTCAGATATTCCTTTAAGAGGATTCTTTAGCCCAATGGGCGTGTCTTCTTCTTTAGTGCATGTTCTGTGTTCTTGTCCATATTTCATATTTATCCCACTTTGGCTGCATGCTTTATGGGGTAGATAATTACTTACCACCATGCATAAATAATAGTATTTATTGCAAAGTAACAATTGCTCATATTTACTAATTTATTTTTATTAATGCATTTATTTGTCAAATATGTATTCAGTGCCCACTGTGTGCTAGGTACTGTGGTATAGCCACTGGGGATGTCATTGTGAACAAATTCTTGTCTTTGTAGAGGCCAAGGGAAAATGTCCCTTTTCCCTCTGAAGGTTTGCTGAAAGTCAACTGACAAAAGGCAGATTAATAGGAGAAAAGGCACACAAACTTAATAACATGCACGGAAGGGGTGGGGAATCAAAGAGTGATTATCCCACCATGCAATGGGGTACAGATGGTTACATATCCTTTTTCTTAAAGGGAAGGGAGGTGGGGAAGTGTGGATGATTTTAGAGGGATAGTAAACGATTTATATGGGAAGTCAATGGGCTTGAAACACATACAATGGCCAGGGACATAGTCTGTTTGGCCCATGCAGCAGACAATGCTTGTGACAAAACTCTGTCCTGGTGTGTTGATCGACTGCAGTCTTTCTTCCTGAGACATGAGTTCAGTTAATGAAAATTCCAAAAAGGGACCAAAGGTAATTGTTTCCTTCTTTGGTGAGTCTGGACTTCAGGCAGGTAAGGAAACTTCAGAGAGCAACTTCATCCTGTGCTTTGGGAGAGACAGAGAGGAGGGAGAAGGTCAGAGAGAACTTGATGCTTCTTTTTCAATTCAGCATGTCAAGGCACCCAGTTGTGGGGTATCACTGCCTGAGCCCCAGCATCTTCATGGAGTTTGCAATCTAGTGATGGGAGACAAATGGGAGACAAAGAAGAAATGAATAAGTAAAATACACACACACATCATATACACACACACACATGCATATGTATAGTATAGTATAGTATGCCCAATGGTGGTGAGTACTAGGGGGAAAAAAGAATAAACATGGAGGAGGATTGGCCACGATTGGGTGTCAAACCCTTAGATTATCCCTGAGGGGTGGACATCTGAGCAATGACTTGAGAGAGGAGTGGGCAGGAGTCAGGTGAACAGGACTGGGAAGAGCCTTCCAGTGGGAGAAGCAGGTCTCAAGGCAGGAGTTGTGCTCTATGGGTTGGAGAGCACCAGGTACTCAGGGTAGCTGGAGGCAGGGGCAGGGGATGAGCTGTCGAAGTTAAAACCGGAGAGAAAGGGGTGATGAATGGGGGCACCGATGCTGTAAATCTTTGCAGTATTTATGTTTTTTCTAGATGAGATGGTAAACTACTGGAGAGTTTCAAGCAGCAGAGTGTTAAATTAAGCTTATCCCAAAGCTGCCTCCTTACATATTTCAAGTTCAGCCTGAAGGTCTCTTCTTACATAGTGAGCTGTAAACTAACTGGATGTGTAAACAGACTATAACCTACTCTCGTGTCAATCACTGAGTTTCTGCCAATCACAGGTGGCCAACTGTTCAAACCGGGTTTAAATAAGGCGAACACTGAGCTGTAACCAATCCAGCTGTTTCTATATCTCACTTCGGTTTTCTGCATGTCATTCTCCTTTTTCTGCCCATAAATTTTATCTGACTGTGCACAGCTCCAGGATCTGCCTGAACTTATTCTGGTTTGGGGGCGGCCCAATTTGGGAATTGTCCTTTGCTCAATTAAACTATTTTAAATTTAATTTGTCTAAGGTTCTCTTTTAACAAGAGTGATATATTCTGACTACAATTTTAGCAGAATATGTTGACTGCTCTGAAAATTGTTTGTAAAAAACAGGAGGAAGAAGTAAGACCTGTTAGAAGGCTATTGCTATAGCCATGTAAGAGATGCCTGTGGCTTGGACCAGGTGGCCATGGAAGTGAGCGAGGGTAGAATCTGGATGCATGTTGAAGGCAGAGCCCAAGGATTGTCTGAGGAATCCCATGTAGAGTATGAAAGGGAAGAGTCAAGAACCACTACAAGGCTTTTGGCTAAGGTTACTGAGTTTCTGCTCTGCACCAGACTCTGTGTTCAGCACTTTTTATTTATTATTTCACTCATTGAATCATGAAACCATAGTGAGTTAGGCATAAGATCTTCACCATGCTACAGAATTGAAGTAACTTGCCAAGGTCATGTCAGAGGAGCAGTGACAGACACAGGTGGAAACCTGAGACTGTGTGACCAGCGCCCTAGAATTTCATCACCACTCTCCTTCTAGATGCCAAGGGGAGCATAAAACTGGGAGATAATTCTCAATGTAGGCTTGATTTTTCAGTCATGACTTGCCGTCAGCCATCCCCTTTTCTATTTCTGTGGCAGCTTCTGGTTTATGAGAACTGGGATGGAATGATTCTGATGTTATGCTTAGTTCACAGCCTCTAGTTAAGAACAGCAAAAAACGACTTTGCCTGGATGATTCTGTGTACCTTTATAAAACTGGGGTCCCCATCCCCAATAAGTTCTTTATTTTTATTTACCACATTGATTATATAATATCCCCTATTTCCTTAAATTTTCTTCCTCGTGGGATAAAATTCCTGACCCAATCATGATAGAATGACTTCATCATTAGATGAATGTTTTCAAACATTATCTAGATAGTCACTGCTAGGACTTAGGTCTCTGAAATTTATTTTCTAGTGTGACCATATATCCCCACTGAGCTTAGGGTGATGTAGTCAGGAATCACATTTCAGAATTCATCAGATGCTTCTAAATGGAGTGTTCCTTGGGGAGTTACTTGACAGCATAGTATTTAAGAGTCCACGTTCTGAAGTAAAACTGCCTGCAGTTGAAGGCTTGCTCTGCAATTCCTAACTGTGTGCTATTGGGTGAGTTACTTTACCTTTCTGTGCTTATGTTTCATCTTTTGTAAAATAGAGATAAATAGTATCAATGTTAGAGAGTGGTTATAGGTATTGTTACCATGCATATGGTCCTTAGAATTACAGCCTAATAAATTCTTAGTAAATATTAGCAGTTTTAAAATCATCATCATCATCATCATCATCATCATCATCATCATCATCAACACAATGCTGGCTAAAATGTATCTCACCAAGTTTGGGTTGAATTGAAAACAGTCAACTGGAGATAAGTAATATTGACATTGCCTGCCTCAACCATTTAGATGTGTTTTCCATCTAAACACTGATACATTATTTGCATATAGCTTAGACAATTACTAAAAACATATGCTTTTAAATTATGGATTTACAAGCAATTTGGGGACTATGACTAATTGTGATTCAGAGTCAATTACCGTCAGTCCAACTAAAACTTATGAAGCACTTTCCCAAACCCACCGGTAACATTTGGGAGGCCCAGGGAAAGAGCACAGATGGAGGATCACATACCATATATTTAAATATTTAAAATAGATTGCACCCTGGACTGTGTAGCCCATACCTGAGAATGACTGCTCCCTCCTGGACTCTGGATTGGATATATGATCATTGGAACTGAACTTTATGCTTCATTCTCCCTCCATGCACTAACAGTCCATTTACATTTTGCCCCTGAAACCAGAATGACCTTGACGGCAGGTTCATAACAATGAGTTATCTCATGAAGGCAAAAAAGGAGTCTGATGGTTTCAGATAGCTCTGGTGGTAGAAGCCCTTGGAAAAACAGGTCCACACAGCCCAATAACATGCCCCAGCATCACTAACAGGAAAGAAATAGTCTTCATGCAGACCTCAAAGAATCTTATCTATTTGGACTTGCTAGAAATGAACTGCAAATGAACTTTGGGAAAAAGAGTATATTGTTCTTCCTTTTCAACCTAATTTTATGTTCCTAGAATGACTCTTTTCAAGAATGAGGGCTAGAAAAATATATAGAGAGAAATAGAATAGTACAGAAGAAAGACCCACAAGAAAACTACCTTTACCTTTCATAGGTCTAAGGTTTCTTTGACTTCCATCTCTTTTGTAATAATGGATGACATTTTCACTAGACAACATGCTTCCCTGTTTTATCTCCAGGATAGACTTCTATTTTGCTTACTTGGCATTTGTTGATTCATCAGAGAGTTTTAATTGAGTTATCATCGGGATAGAGGAAGGAACTAACTTCCCCGTCACATACAACACACTTTACATATTCCAAGAGTGAAGAAAGACCTCATGTTCTACATGAGAAAGATTGAGTCAGACCCAATTATCAAACCCCATTCTGTTGGCAAAGAGCATCTTCATTTCAACTGCTTCTTCAGGGTGTTCGTGGATAAAACTTACTGGTCAGGTGTGTAATCCCAGCAATTTGGGAGGCCAAGGTGGGAGGATCACCTGAGCTCAGGAGTTTGAGACCAGCTTGGGCAACATTGTGAGACCAAGTCTCTACAAAAAATTTAAAAGTTAGCTGGATGTGGTGATGTATGCCTGTAGTCCCAGCTACTTGGGAGGAAGAGGTGAGAGAATCACTTGAGCCCAGGATGTTGAGGCTGCAGTGAGCCACGATTGCACCACTGCAAACCAAGCCTGAGTGACAGAACAAGACCCTGTTTCAAAATAAAATAAATAAAATAAAATAAAACTTCTTTACCATC